>NW_027411614.1:40100102-50100102 GCF_049639745.1 Rhodnius prolixus | reverse complement strand
TAATTCTACGGGTAAGAATATTAAATTGAAATGACGCAATTCTCCAAAGAGGTGAACAATTTGGCGAATTCATATTTCCATTATTGGGATTCGGTCGCCTTTCTGGGAGTGCAGTTTCCGCTTAATTTTATTTTGCGTTTTTTTGGCATAAATTGTTCAGCGCAAACCACTTTCTATAGCAAATTTTTCGCAAATATCTCCGGCGGAAACTTGACATCATGAACATTATTGTCTTAACAATGTTCGGGTGACGTTTCGCTTCTCTTAGAAATATCTTTTATCATCTTTCATTATTATTGTTATTGTATTTAAGGCGCGTCCATATCCCATTCGCGCCCAGAGCTTTTTTTCAACGGACACTCGTGCTTAAAAAGCTCCTTGGAAGAGAAATTCCAAGGGCCAGCCGCTGGATTCGAACCCATGATCTTCGCGTTGGAATCCAGTATTCCGCTGACCACACAGCTAATCCCCTGCCTATCTTCCACTAATATTTTCCTTTTTACCCAACTAAGATTTCTAACGTTGAGAAGGTTGCGTGATGTCCGCCCCAGATGGTTTACTTTCACCTACGTCACCAGAGAGTTACCACTGTAGTCACTATCATCTTCTATGGAAACAGCCGCGAAACTGAAACCCCAACATCCTACTTGGTAGATTGTTAGATAACGCCAAAACCATCACCCTCAGCCACAGACCATTCAATCATAGATAACCTCAATTAGATCAAGTAGAACATAAAAAATAATTTCGTCTTTAAATTCTGAAGCTTTTTCTTTTTATTCGTATTATGTTTGTTACAAAAAATTCCGCCAGGAAATGATAAAAAATGCCTACCATTATTGGGAAAATAGATATTTCCGAACAGCTGGGTGGCCCCCATACCATTTCTAATTAATATGATAAACTATAGCCCACATAATAAAGAGCACTGCAGTCACGACAACAACAGTAATTGGCACACAGCTTGTCATTGACGGCAGGGTAAAAGCCACTCTCTCCATTTTCAGGGATAATCGCTCTTTTTCTGGATTTCATTTAGATAAATATATTTTTACTTTGTAAACATTCGAGAATTTTGGCAACTCATTCAAGCTAGGTTTATATTATATAAGTATAATTATCCAAGGCACAGAAATGGCTATTTGGAGGGAAATCAAACCCTCAAATTTCCCTCAAAAACTTAAAACAATATAAACAAACAATAAACTTGAAAGATTGCTGTACGAGCCTCTATTTAGTTCCAAACTTATTGCTGTAAACGTTATTTAAACAAGTATTACAAAAACCGTTACTATTATTCGAAAATTTACCGAGGAACAGGTCGCGTCATATCCGCTAGAATCCCATCAGACCGGCTTTCGCCACATCTATTTATTAAACAAATTTTACCTTAATGCTTCAAATCTGGATATTTTAAAAACTTAATTTTTAATTATTATTTATACTTTTATAAATTAATGAATACTACGTTATTTTTGATTAAGAGATCTTGAAATGCTTTTTGGGTATGTGGGGGTCCTTTGTAAGAACTATTAAAGTATTGTCACTCCTTTTGCAGAGTATTGCTGTTAACGAGGTTCCCCTTGGAGTAAACGTTTTTGGAGGATCTAGCAAATTAGAAAGCGGTTCTGTGCAATAAATAACACATAGATAAGAGAGTTACATGATGCATATGAATGATCCGCTGATATGTTGAAGTGAGTATCCACAAAATCTGGTGTCAAATCTTTCACCACTTCAACCATAAATGTCCACCCAATTGAAGAAAGCGCCAAGCCAAAAGTAAAGGAAACTACCTCTAGAAAACCAGGTAAAGAATTTTGTTCACAGTTTTCCTCGATGTTTATTTACATACAATATGGTTTATTAGGGAAGGGATTAGCTATGAGGTTAGCATACTGGACTCCCACGCGGAGGTCCCGGGTTCGAATCCAGCAGCTGACCCTTAGATTTTCTCTTCCTAGGAGCTTCTTACAGCTCACTGTCCGGTGATGGACAGTGTTGTCTGTAACGAGAGAACACTGTCCGGAGGCCGGCAGTGCACTGGAAAAAGCTCCGGGCGCTAATGACCTCAGCTGTTGATGCGCCAAAAAAAAAAAAAAAAAAAAAAAAAAAAAAAAAAAAAAAAAAAAAAAAAAGGTTTATTAATATTATCATGCATTTAAGGCATTTCATTCGAATAGGTATCAAATTAATCAACTTTAAGTCCTTTAAGCTCAAGCTTTATAGATCATTTGCAAAAGAAAAATAAGATAAGAAATAGGTATATTCGTCGAAATTGCGGTTAACTGGAAATGAGCGCATCCTGTCGGCCAGCAGTTGACACCGAAATGAAGAGAAGTGCAGGGGCCACAGATGGTGCAGCTGTGTAAAGAAACGGCCACTTCGCTACAAAAAATAAATAATACCACCCGCGATGGGGAACTCAAGCTGAGGAGAGCTGTCGTTGGAGCGCAATTGCAATAGTACACCTGCTGAATCATTAAAATATAACCAGAGTTCCAATGAACTGCACTAAGCGATTTTATTATCCCGCTTTTATTATATTTTATTATTCTTTCTCTTCTCGGTAAAGATAAACATCAGAAATTCCAGAAATATTTTGAGGATCCTGAGCAGGGAAAAAGTGGTTTTCCAATAATTTCCTGTGAGTAGAAAAATATCTTAAAAAGAAAAATTCAGAAAACTCAAAACTTATGTTAATTTGAGATTGAAAAACTTTGAAATTTCTCCCACGACTGCTTCCTAGCACGAAAAAAGATCCTAAAATTGAAGCTCAACTCCAAACAAATTGTAACGTTTGAGGAAAAAGTGGCTTCACCCAACGAATGGAACCATATTAAGTTTTTAATGAGATAAAATTAAATGTATTTTATTTTAATGTCACTGTTAACAATACCAAATATAAAAATATGACTAAAAAACTTAATATGAGCGATTATTGCAAGTTTGCCAGTGGGATGTGCAAGTAGGATTGTGTGACCAATACTCGGCGCCTCGAGTGAAATAACGGAACAGCGCTCTTGCAGGTCTGAACCTGCTCTCTCTCTGGGTCACAGGCAATCGCACTACACTTTTTGTATAAAAATACATTTGTTCCTTTTAGCCTACTTTAGTTTTCTTTTTTTTTTTAAATGAAATTAAAATTCTTGTATGGACATAACACGACTGTCTTTTACCGCACAAAAAAATGTTTAGTAATATTCAAGAAAGTTAGAGCAGCCTGAACAGTTAGTTGACTTGGATATTGGAACACAATAGAATGGTGTTGTTGACGGAAATGTGCCTCGTCACAGATCACCCTCAGATCCCTCAGAAAACTTTTCACATGAAAGTGATTGGCGCAACATGTATCAATAACATTTAAACCGGCCGCCTAGAAAAGCAAAATTATTAAGTGTTACAATGTGCACAGTACTGCAACGGCAGTATAGTGGAAGACTTTGGCCATCTCTGAAAAACCTGCTTAAATAAGGTTCGCACAAAAAATATTTTTGGTATAAAAGTGATAGATCTACTACAAGTGGATTGACAAATCCATTTCCTAAAAGAAAAACTAAGAATAACGGGGAAACCTAATGCACTAAAGCGCATTTCCAGTCCTCTGATTTTCTTATAAACTGGACTGCTGCCCAGTGATGGGGGTATAAATTACCCTAAACCCTTATAAATCACTCTTAAAAGAAAGTTCCTTCAACCTTCTCACCCCAAAAGATCCTTAAGGGATCTTCCGTGGGCAAATCTTTCAGAAAAAGTTCAAAATCTGAGGTCACTAACATCGGAGCTATTTGCATTGAACCTCGGACCACCGGACAGTGTTCTTTCGTTAAATAGAGCACTCAGAATCATCACTGGACAGTGGGTTGTAAGAAGCTCCGAGGAAAGGAAAATTTAAGTACCAGTAACTGGGTACGAATCAGGGATTTCCGCTTTCGATTCAAACTGACGTCACTCTACAGATCTTCCCACACACAAGAGCTTTAGAAGGTCCTCTAGATTTACATTCATTAATTTGTTTTAATTATTTTCAAAAAAAAACAAAACTAACCAATGTATCCAAGATTTTGTCCAGGATAACAACTCGAGCGGACGGATTCCGCGGAATGAGTTAGGTTCAACTTCATCAGTTACCATTGCTGCCCCGCATGGATAACATATATTAAAATCCGGTTCCTCGGGCAAATTCCAAAATTCCTCCACAATTATGAAAGAGGATTTTTTTTTTTATCAATATCCACATTTTCCCCCTTGGCCACCACAAAAAACATGAGCGTATCTGACTCAACTTTTCAGAAACCAGATTCTTTTTTTTGTTTTCTTCTTCTTCTTTTGGATGACTGTTAATGTCGGACAATACCGAAGAGGAGCAAGCCTGAGGGACTCAAGTATTCCAGGGCGGCAGGCTGTGGGGGGAGACTCCTCACTGCAGTATTGACCTGCATCGACCTCGATTTGTGTAACAAAGACCATTATCTGCTCAGAGTCCAGTTTTTTTGGCACATGATCCTTTTGTGCAACACTTTGGCCAACAATACTCCATTTTGGAAGCATCCTCCCCCTAAAAGCGTATGATAATCGAATGAGTTTGAATAAATTCCAAACTGAAGTCTTACAACCAGATCTTCAGGGAGTTCGAGAATTGCAACTGTTCCTTTCAACAGAAACCGGTTCACTCAAAATGAAAATTAGGAGTCCAACTAGTGGTTGAATTTTTTTAACAAGGTATTTAATCTGCAACTTTAATACAAAATCTGATGTGGAACATCTACAACAATATTCAAAGTTCGGCTGGTAACTTGGATTTTCTGTCGAAGTATTGAATTCCATACTTTCTCTAGATGATCCAGTTTGAGGTCAAAATGTCGCAAACAACTAAAAATTGCAACAGTGGCTATTTATTTTGCTGATCAACGTAAAAATGAAAGTAAACACTCCTGGCAATGTAGAAAAAAAAACGTACAGTTCGCAAAAGTATTTAAAAATAAAAAAGTCCGTACGTCTTTCTCACCGCTGTTGGAAAAGAATTTTCTACGGTTTTCCTGCAACTCGGAAAAGCAATCACAGAATTCCCACTTAACTTTATATAAGCTCCCAGCCCGCAGTAGGAGCCAAAATACTCTGGTGCTCATTCTTTGTACAAACACTGATATGGATCTAATCCATCCATACCTCTCCTAACTAGAAACAATCAGACTGGCGACTTTCACAGAAAGCAATCTGAGATAAAGCATACTCCGCTCAAGCAAGAATCCAAACTGATAGCACAGAGTATTTTGCCAACACTTTGACCACTTTCCCTCAACGCCAATTACGTAATTAAATTTCCATAAGATTTAGAATTTGCAACTAAAGATAACTGGCTTCACTTTAATGAAATAGTACTGCAGGATGAAGTGGGACATTGTAGTTCTCACGTCTCAATAAGAAATATCATAACCTTCTGCGCTGTTATCCAAAATCTCAGGCAAGAGTCTTTGAAATTACCCAAAACTCGAAAAAGTTTTCCTTCCGACTCAGAACTTAGACAACACGTTCGATCGCAGCTGATTTAATAAAATCGAGATAGATACGCATACAATATAAATTTGGAATTTGGATCTGTAAACTTGTGGTCGTCAAAGCTGATAATAATGACCTACCTAACTCACATCAAAAGGATTTACTCCATCGCAGCCAACAACGCCTCTTACGTTAGTAACTAAAAGTGGAAATGGTTTTTGTCCGTTTCCAGTTTGTATGAGGTGGAAAGCCGCAGGTGATACGCTTGGTGGGCAGTTGGGAAGTCGAAGGGGGGTTGAACCAAACACCGTGAAGCAGATAGCTACGCAGGTGTGATCTTCTACTATCAAACTATCTAATACAAAAGTTCTTTTTTCAAACAAAATAATAATAATTTTAAAACATAATACTTTTGTCTATAGAGCAACAATACATCAAAGTAAAGTAATTGCCCATTTTTTCAGGCGGGGCTTAACGTCCAACTATCAACTCCGTCGTGGCCGCAGGCGACTAGCAAACATACTTTACTGTAAATTTCTTAAAATTAACCATTAAATAAAATCCAACGCCTAGAGACCGGGAATCGAACCCAGTACCATAATACATCTTAGCTTTACAGGTCTCGCCTCTAACCGCTCGGCTACCGTGGCGCCATCAAAGGTTAAGGTTACTATCCGATTTGAAAAGACCCAATATTTCTCTCATTGCTTCCGGTAGAGCCTTACCTGATGTCAACATTCTCTGAAAAAAAGGTCCTAAAACACTTTATGTCCAAGTTCAAATGAAACTGTACATTCCGGCGGACTCATAACCTTAACAAGGAATTTTGTTTATCACGTTACACTCTTAAACATCATTTAGGGGTTCGAAGCGCACAACAAGGAAGGAACTTCCCCCTAATTTTCTGGAAAACTGTTTCAAATAAAAGTAACAGCTCTAAAGAGAAGAAAGATTATTGCCAATTTCAATTTGTTTTTAATGTTTCCGACCAGGGAACATAACCAGATCTACGTATTTTATTTTTTTTAGTGTTTTTTTTTTTTACAGAAACAGATAACAAACTACATTGATTTTATATAAAAAATAGTTCACTCAAATTATTTCCATCATAAGTATTAGGAATTATAAATTATGGCTGAAATTGGCAACAATCTTTCTTCACTTTGGGATAATGAATCAGCACTAAAAAAGATGTAACAATTAATAGTTTTATTAAGCTGTGCACAAAATAAAAGGTAACTAGAAACTATTGTTTTAAAAAATCTCTAAAAATTCTTGGTCAGCAAGAGTCACTTGTCTTCATGGATTTTTATTTTTAAGTAGTTACATATTTAATTCATACACACATTACACAGGGGGTGTAAGATCTTGCATTCTATTATTGACGGGACATATTAAAGTGTGATTAAATGAATTGCCCAGAGAAAATATGTCAAAAGTCAAAGTTTTGCAGGGGGTGTAATGAACGTATCTACATTAAAAGAAAAAAGTACGAGCCATTTTCGGGATACAGAAATCTAAAACTAGATTCAGATGAAGTTATGCTGATCACACAAAATTGAAACACTCACGCCAATTTGTGAAAACCACCTATTTGTACTCAGGGAAACTTAAACATGAATTTCTCGTGAAAACAACTGAAAATCTAGACAATCGCAATTCTTCCTGTACGGGAGCCCCAGACAACACGGAAAGCAAACAAAATATAAATACTAATATCTTATGAAGATAATTATTAATATGTGGAAAACAAAAATTTTGTTACAACTAAAATGAAACACAGTTGCAACCAGAACTGACTGAAAATAGATATGACACGTAGAAGACATATATTCATTAAATGAATGACACATTACATTTTTCCTACTTTGAAAATCTTTTCATTTAGGAAGATAATAAAACAGAATCAGAACATGTTGTATTTTTATTTCACAAAGTTCTGATAGGTCTCTTAAACCAATTTCTCTCACGGTATTAAAATTTTCTAATTTTGACTAATTTTGTTGTTCATTATAGAATTCACTATTATTTAATGGAAGATTGTCTTTCCCAGAGAAAATAAAATCTCTTAATGCATAGCTCAACAGGTATGCCACATATATACGATTTAAAGAAAACGCTAGTAACCATTTTAGAAAAAAAATCAATAATTTTTTTTTCGAGTAGAGGTGAAGTAACGGTCAACTCCCAAAAGATAACTCAAACATTTACCAGGCCTAAATATTCTTAGCTTTTTCATTTTTGAGCTATTGAATTCACACATTCACGCAGACAAATAATATCTGAGTAAAAATAAAAAAGAAAAAAGGCTACTAAGAAAATGATGCTCAGACTGTAAGAGTTTTCTCCATTAAGTTCAAAATATATTTAAGTATCATTTCACTTTGACCCATTGTAAAGTCGTGTGAGTATTCTAAGGCCTTAAAACAAGTAACCTCGATCAAAATCTACATTTGTCATACTCGCAATACTTTTTGATACTACAGCAAGGGCCAAGAGAGAAACAATGGTGATAATTATATTTTAATTGAAACTATACAAATAATAATAATAACAATAATAATAATAATAATAAAGAACTTGTTTAAAATTTTTACAATTTCTAATAAAAGTAATGTTGAAGCTTTAAAAGGATTTACACTTGTTAAAATTAGAATAGATAAATTCAACAAGAAAAATTATTTTATAAATGATTTTTTAGAACATTAGAAAGTAGAGTAGGAATTCCTAACCTCTACGTATGCACCTAGTCACAATAGAAACAATTAGATATTCCTTTCTAAATTGGAACATTAAAATTATCTTCCTTCTTGTTCTCATTGAAAAATCATTTGACGTTATCAAAAATAGAAAAATTAAGAAACTATGTAAGAACCAGCACAGAGAAACTAGAACTATTTAATAAAAATTTTACTAGTATAAAATATGCGAAAGAAGAGAATTCATTCGAACTTCAAATAGTGGAAACTGGGAGCATGTCTAAAAAAAAGCTTCTCTGCAAGCTGAGGCCCCTTTACAAAACATAAACAAAAAAGACTTCTTTCATCAGATGTCACCGTATTTTCTTAAAAACAGTAAATAATATATCACACAATACTAATCTTGGTGCCAATTAAATGAAAGAAATTCTTCATCAAACATTCCTACAAATAATGAATGGTCAGTAGAAACTGAAAACGATTTATCTGCATTCAATTTTGTTTTCTTATAAAATAATGCGAATGGTTAATTTGTGAGTAAATATTCGTCTACATTAATTTCCATAAATTCACTTTGGATAAAAAATATCAAGGAATCAATTTGCGTAAAACGCTAAACTAGATCTTTAAAACTGAGCGTGTGCTCAGTTAAAGTAATATTTATTCTAAAATGCTACTCTCATCCTACAACAAAGGAAAATATTCGTTTATATATATATCTTTTCAAGTAAAATCGGAGCCAAAAAAATCTGAATAATATACAAGCAAACTTTTTCACACTAACCTGTACGCACATTTTTATAAAAGAATACATAATTAAACATATATTTCACATACCTGCAGCAAACTTCATTAGGATCAACCCAAATCGTAAGTTCGAATGGTAATTTCATATCTTCGTATTTGATTCCACAAGCGTTTGCAGCTTTTTCTAAAGTTGGATCTCGCCTATTTACACCATTTACTCTTATACAACGATATCCTTGTCCTTTATCTGGTTTTTCTGGAAACCAATGGTTTTCAAATCTTTCCAATAATAATTCAGATAGGCGATCTTTAAAATCTTTTAACTGTTCTTGGTTAAAGTTTTCGCTTTTCTCTATTAGGCGGGCTAAAAAGAGAACTGCCGCTGAAATTTCGTCTCGCATAGTAAATACTTCCAGATTTATTAACAAATGGGGGTTGGTTGGATGATAACTGAAGCCTGACACACATAAGTGACAACTCAAAACTTGTTTTTTTGTTTTGTTTTTTTTATTTAAATATTAGGCCAAGTACTCTTACGTACTGGCCTAAACCACTATAATTTTTCACTATTAAACTTTATTATAGCACGATCCAGTAATATTCACTTGAGCATAGAAAATTTTTTCATAGAAACCAGACCCAAAAAAAATCTATGTTTGCTGGGGTACCTTTGTTTTTTGAGGGGGGTTTAGAACACTACTTTTTAAAATAACACTGGGCTCTGAAAAAAAAACAAAAACAAAATTGTATCATTAGTAAGTTGAAATTACAAAAGAGTAAAAAAAAAAAATCAAACTAGATATTATTTTTTAAAATGGCTTCGCATTTGAAGGAAGATTACAAACAACTTTCTAAAGCATAACAAGGGGGAACAAGGCAATATTGAATGCGTTTACGTAGCTGGGGGTCATAGCATAAACTTTTAGGAATTCTTTTAATAATTATTTGAAATTGTAAATTTATACTTACAAAATTGTAAATAAGCCAAAAACAGTTTACACTCTTATAATTTACAGATAGAAGAAGAAAGCAATTACTTTGTACAACTACTCCTAAGTTGCTAAATAAGCCCGAACTAAATGGTTACAACAAGCAGCACTAGTGTTGCCGTTCATGTTATGGAGGGGTTACTGGTAGAGGGGATAGAAAACAGGGGAAGGGACTGCCCCTCCAGATGCAAAGGGACGAGATTGAGACGGGGTGCACGTGTTGTCCTGACCACTGACCTCGTAGCAGATGTATATTTTCTACTAAAAGAATAAATACCTTGTCTCTTCCATTTTTCCCAACCCTTCCAATAAATCATTTTCGTATGTAAATTAAAACAAAAATACAAAGGATTATAAATATATTTTTAGAAAAATTACAACGAAATATCCCGTACTAAAAATTTTGCCGTAACCTAAAAAAAAGTCATCTGTTGAGAATAATATATTTTTTTGTTTTAAATCCGTTTTTAAACAGTTCTACATACAGAACTATTTATTTTAGCTTGTATTCAATGCGAAATTAGTTTTGATGATCTACATTTTTTGAACTAAGGTACAAATTAGCATGCAAGTTTTAACATAAGACAAAAGACGGAGTTTTTCTTACACTTACCATTATGTACATAATTAATAAAATTTTCATGAAACTTATGGCTAAAAAAAACGAAAAATGTCCAAGTTACACTGATTAAATTCAATTGGAATTAAATATCTGACCCAGTAGGGTCAGATAAATGATCTTTTAGATGGAAATACATACGTACATATGTGTATCTCCTCCAAAACTGCCTTAAATAGAAATTTCTCAGAAATTATTTCAAATAAATATTGGTCTATACAGTATATGCATTCAGAATATAAAGATTAAAGAAAAGCGTTGGCAGTTTTTAATTAAAATAAAATAAAAAAATTAACATTTTCCGTAAAGTGGCATATTTTTCTAACAAACTTTTGTCCCCAAATGGCATCCTAAACCAAATATCAAATTTACATTTCCTTTTTTTTCAACAGACAAAAAAACACTTTTGCAAACAAAAGGGATTTTTTCGGTGAAAATGCATATATCTTTTTCTTACTAGAAGTGAAAATAAAATTTTGGAGAAAAATAGTCACACGACTTTCTTTAGTTCTCAGGATCCTTAAATTTTCATCGAATCTTTGACTTTCTGAGAAACATTTTTGACAATGGCACTCCACACCGTAGATATTTTAAGTTTCCCGCGATGGCAACAAGATTATACATGACAAGATAGAAGACTCTAGTTTGAAGTTCACGGTTGTCGTATCTTGTGCATGATTGTCTTCGTTTACGATATTAACTGACCATTTTAGTTGTTCGTAGGTAATATTCATATTTTATTTCTTGTACGCTTAAGCGTATCGATTTCGAAATTTTAGTTTATGTAAATCAAAGTAGGGTGTTAATTGTTACCTACGTATGTTTATATTTCACCATAACCCCACAGGAGGTACATCCCACAATTTGCGAAGACCGTTTCAAATCATTAAATGATTATTCTGAAAAATAGATCTTTTTAAACGAAATATACTGAGAATCATTTCTGAAAAAATACAAAAAAGTGAAAAATCGTACTAGTAATGTTCTTTTTTTTGGTTTACCATGAACACATTGGACAATCTGATCTCTTAAATTCAGGACGCGTAATTTGGGTACTCATGATTGAGAATTTTTTCTGATTTCTCCACTTCAATGGCGATTGGCGACCCCTTTCTCTTCAGGGTTAGATGGTGCCAATTACATTTATCATTAGTAGTAAGCAAATTCCAGTTAATACCCTGGTTATTAGAAACGTTAGAAGTCAACATGAAAAAAACAAAAGAATAAAAAATGTTACCTAGCAAGTGCAAATAACTTTTATTTTGAGTGTAATTTTCCATGCCAAGGGTGAAAACTAAAGAATTTGAAAAAGTACAAATAAAACTATTACAACTTCTGATAGCCACAAAGTTCAGATAAATTTAATTTGTATTTAGTCACACCTGATTCCATAAAATGTTTAGAATCTTCCAACAAAATTTTTGCGTTAAATTCCAGTCATCTTCAGTCTGTTTTCTATCCTAATCGTAAGTTTTGACTAGCTTTTTTAGTATTTACGTTGATTCTGAGTACCTACATTCCACTAACATCCTATTTGGAGATGTCATCCACTGGTGACTAATCCATGCAATGGTATGGTGTTCCGTCATGTTTGTCCGCTATGTCTTTTCGTCTTTTTGCTGCGATTTGCGGATGTAAAGGGCTATGCATAGATTAGCTCTACGAAATACGTTGATTTAATAATTTTTTGAAGAACATTTTATTTTATGCATTTTATATTTATTATTAGTTTACAAATGGTAGGTACATTGATTAAAAAGTGTATTCTGTCAACTGTAATGTGGTAGGCATGTCTTGATAGCTATGCAGTATCAGCAAAAGTTGCAGTTAGATTTCGACCAATATACTTGCTTGCATTAGGCCTAGTCTCCATGAGACAGCTGTTAGACAAACCTTTATTCTATAGAAATACACAGACAGGGAGAATAAAGTAACCCGTAAATAATAAACTGTTTCTTAGTTAACAGACACTAAGAAAGGCCTGGCAAATTATTTACATTTTAAAACCCAGAAGATGATCAATCGAGATTGGCAATCCTGCACGTCAGAGAGAGAGAGAGAGAGAGAGAGAGCGAGAGAGAGACGAAACTTAAAGATTGTATTAAAACAAAAGTAAAAAAGTAGTATTTATTTGACAATGGAAATACGTAAATACAAGTGGAGAAAAAATTGTTTTATAGATTATACGATTTTACTTTAGTATTTTTTAAATTTTTAGTTTTTAATAAATACACATCTCAAGTTAATTTTTATTTTTTTCAATAATAACACCAAATTGAATTATTAACACAAAGTTTTTATAAATTAAAAAAAAAAAAATTATAGGCACATAACATAAATAGGCTATTACAATTGAAATTGATGATGATTGGGGTGAAATATTAATATCTCTCTTTTAAAATTCTGCACTTAATTACTCTATTGAAGTATAAACTGAAGAAATAATTAAAAAAAATATTTATTTTAAATAAACCTCAAATTTAAGTACTAGGTTGGTTGTATATCCAGAAAATACAAAATAGATATATAAATATATGTAAAAAAATTGCTGCAATCAATGAGGAAATATTAAGTAGGATTATTTTATTTTTTACTTTTTTTTAATTTAAGGCGCGGTAACATGTAGGGTCATTAACGCACGGAACTTTTTTTTTGGAAATGCACTGCCGGCCTCTGAACAGTGTTCTCTCGTTACAAATAACAATGTCCATTGCTATAAGATGCTCCTAGGAAGGGAACATCTAAGAGTTAGCAGCTGGATTCAACAAGGTACCTCCGCATTGTAAACCAGAATACGCTAACCATTGAGAATACTTCCAGTAGGTATATAATTATTTTCAATTTATAAAAACCAAGTAAAGTCGATTTGGCTAGTACATTTATCGTGCAATTATCTTGTGTTTGCACTATTTTTTATTTTCCCTAATCCATTTATTTAGAGTTTATTTAAGAAATATCATTTTGATATCCCCAGAGCACGAAAAAGTGCTATTTACAGAAAAGATCTGCATGTCAGAAAATAGGTAACGAGAATATCGCAGTTCGACACTTGATGTCTTGGACATTAACGTCAAAAACAATTAATCTGAAAACACATTTTCAAGTTTTGAACATAACGTAGGTCTACCACTCACTCTGCTTTGAAACTTTTTCTTAGGAAACATATTGATGTGGCTTAAGAGAGCTGTGAAGTCACTCTCCCCTCATTATTTGCCAAATATCTGTTTATGATGAAATAATTTTTGACATTTGTTTTGTTTGACTGTTTTAAATTCTGAATTATTCATATACTCGAAGGGTGATCTAGTATCAAAAAAAGAGGAGGCTTTCACCCCTCTGGTTTTAAACCGGTTGGAATGGTAAACGAGGGCTAAATGTTGCAACACAAAAAAAAAGAGTAGGGGCATTGCTAAAGGTAAATGAGTTACCTTCCTTATGTCAATCACGTAGGTAATAGTTAATGGGGTAAAATGTGGTTATCAACTGAGGTATATGAAGAAACACATGAGGTAAGAGTTTGGGTTGAGAAGTTACAATTATCATTTAAACAAGACCTAATATAATTCGTTTATAAGTATCGGGGGCATCTAAATGAAAAACAAGTTTTAAAATTAGTCGATCTGTCCTAGTTCCTGAGTTCGTAGATTAATTTTCTTAATAAACTATACCTTTAAGATCAGAAATCATCTCCACAGAGTATTTTACAATGAATGAATATTTTTTTCGTATAAATCATGATTAGGTATAAATTTAATATTTGGCAATTCTGATTGATATTTTTCATGCTGTAAGTAGGAGGTGCTGGATTTATTTCAGAACATTTAATAGTTCTTTGAGTTGAAAAAAAAGAAAAACATTACGAAACTGAAACGCATTTTTCGTTATTTTCAAAAGGAACCTTAATAATTAAATCTATTATATTTTTAAGGACAACAATTTTAATTAAGTTTACAACTCAAAATAAGAGCATTAAGTACAGTTGCCAATTTTTTCTTTATAAAAATATTTAATTGGACGCAAGAATTTTTGTGAGAGAGCGAGAAAAAAAACAAACAAACAATTCATGGATAAGGAAAGCATAATGCATGTTTAATGCAGTATGTAGTTAATATTGTGCATCATAAATAAGCAATAGTAAATTTGAATAAATCTTGTACACATTGATCCACTTGTTTACAACTTTCATTAAACAGTCATTATTTACTCTTTCATTTATGTACATTATAATGAATCAATTGTTACGAAAAATAAGAAATATTATTACGACAATACACTTAATTACTATCTATTGAACACTGTAAAAAAACAAAACCTTAATTTCTAACTATCTCTAAGTAAAAAGTATAATTTTGTTGTATGTATATATAGAGTGAGAAAAATATTAGTAAATTTTAACCATTTTAAAAAACCTAAACTTCAACCAGTTGTAAATATAGTTTTAAGGAATAATATGCTCCTCAATCTTTTCATCCATTTCACACTTTGAAGAATTGTATAGTTCGTTGAAATTGAAATATGACTTTATTTTACTTAAATAACCTGGAAGCAACATTTAATATCACAAAAACTTTAAGTTGTTGACAGGAGGGGGGGATAACTGTGTAAATAAAATTTATATTTTACTTTGTTTTATGTTTTTTAAAACCAAATTAATTTGCACGCACAAAAAAAATCAACTGTTTTACTCAATCATTATTAGCAATTATGTAAATGACCTTATAAGGACGGAAATATAAGTTTGAAAAAAATATCGTACATAAAAATATTCGTTCAGGTTCTTTTTCTTATAGCTTTTTGGCTTTTTTTAAGGACATTTTATTTTGAGTTTTTCTTTGTCTTGCAGTTACAAACTTTTTTATCAATTTGAGAGAATTTCAGGAGGGTTGATCTCCAAATAGAGTTGTTATTAATATCTTCTATTAAAGCTGTACATGACAAACAATTTTTTTGGGGTTTGAAACAGTAATTCTTGAAAATAGTAGAACTTGGTAATAAAGGTGGCAGTATTACAGATAAATCAGAGTTACTACCAGCTTGAGAATGGCTTGAAAAACAAAATTTTATTTAATGGTGAATTCACATTTAGCCCACAGATGAAATGTTAAAAATATAGGTTCTTAAGTCTGTTTTAACATACTCACAAAATAATAAAGGTATTAAAGAGCTCATTCTGAATTTGCTGCAATTTGTTAGTTACAATTTACAAGATATATAATACAAGTAACTTTCTAATTAATAACATTTAAAAAGAGATTAGTGAAAATCTGGATTTCAAAAACATGGTATTTTTAATGAGCATGATGTTTTGTATCATAAAACAACTCTATAAAAAAATTAGAAAATACTTATAACTCTAAAGTCATTTATTTGATTATACTAAAAAAACTTTTAAAACCTACTTTTTTTACACGTAGAATTTACAAAATAAAATATATGAATATATACATATGATCTACTTAATATGTTATTTTTGTTTTTATGGCAAAACAAGTTGCTACTCATGTAAGTACTCCTCACGTAATGGTCTACCTTTACTTATATCTGTGAAATTAGCAACTCAAGATTAGAAAAAAACAGAAATGCACTTCTCCAGGAATATCTAGACGTAAAATCTAAAGTTCCAGTCAAGTGATTTTTTTTTTAAATAATGAAGGGAAACAAATGTAAAGGTGCAATGTTGATGTGATTACACTACTTGCTCTTACCTAGTGAAACAAAATAGACAAAAAATTAAGATGTATTTACAGAGGTAACTGAAAATATCTTGGGCTGGTCCCGATCAGGATAAGCACTTTTAGGCACTCTAGATTTTCGTAAGAAGCACAGACATGCTACTAGTGAAAGCATTAAAGACAATTTTTTTGTTTGTTTGTGGCGATCCTAAATGAGAAGAACAATGGCAGGCAATCAACCAGCAGCTTGCTATCTCGTATTCATAAATATAATTCCACTATGTCTCAGTAGACATGACCACCCAACGGTGGAATATGAATGTCTGCTTTTCCATTCAATTAAGTGATGGAAAATTGATAAGTGTATTTTATAAGACTGATAATTCAAATTGGTCAGTCAGACAAACTTGATTAACTCAAAAAGATCCAAAAGATAAAGAGTTATTTTTGGAGATATTCAGGTATTTAGTTGTTGACCACATATAGGTGTTAATAAATTTCACATAAATTGATGTCCTTTAGAAAGAAGTAAACATCATTAAATCTAAATTTTGTGAATACGCAAAGTTGAAAAACAAAAAAAATCACAGGAATGAATGTTCGAGAAAATCGCAAAAATCAGTAAATTCTCACTTCGGTTAATCGATTTTAAAGAAACTCGTGACTAGTTTTTGAGAAATAACGAAGAGTGCCAATGGAATCTCTTTAGTTGTGCAAACTAAAGCACCCAGTACTTTTAGAACATTAGTGAGGCTATCATTCTTTACATTCCCTTTAAAATTACCTTTTAGAAACAAAACACGTTCATTACGTGAAGAGTAGTTAAATCATTAACACAATTTGCTTAAGAATGTGAAATTTTAAAATATCGTTTTCAACCAAAGTTGAGGGCACAGCACCCAAATTTTTGAGTATTTACTACTCGTAAATATTCTACTCGATTCACTGAAACTATAAAACTGATTTAAAATACTTAGGAAATAAATTAAATTTCAACCTGTAAAAATTATAACAATACTTGTCAATCAATGATCCTCATTCTTTGATTTCCTCTTGGTAAATTTACAGCCTGTACTTGTAGTTTTGTTTTCATTCAAAACAAGAGGAGTAATAAGTAAAAAAAAACTAAAACTAAAAATAGATTCGAAAATAATACAAGAAAATAAGTCACTTGGAATGGAACTCTCTGATACACAGTCGACAGCTCCAGGAGCCTTCTGGCGGCGTATGTAACGGTGGAGCCAAACAGTACATGTGGTAGCCTCGATCGCAGTCGTCACAAAATAATAACTGATCCTGTTTTGGGATAGAAAAACAAAATATTTAATAATAAAATTAATTTATTAAATAAAATAATAAAAATATTAGTGACGCATATATTAATGGAGTATTTATTTATTAGTTTGTTTACTTTTTTTAATACAAGAAAACATTGTGAGATGTCTAGGTGTTATACTGGACCAGAGACCGAACTGCCATCTATCACTAACAAAACTGTGTTTCAAATTGAGAGTAACGCACGATGTTTTGACGAACACCTATGACTCATACGAGTATAAGACCTGCTGTAGAATACGGCCACGCGCATCCATTTAAAAGGCTAGCGGTAATTTTTTTGAGAAACCTTAACATTGCCTCATAACTTTTGAAGACGCAAAACATGCTAAAATAAGCCGTGGATTTGTATGAAGATATAGTAAATATCTATTACCCAATTCTTGAATTGGCCCTCAAACAAAAGCGAAAGAAAAGCTCTCAATATCCATTCGGACATCTTATTTTAGATGCTAAGAGATGTTGACGTAAAACAAAATGTGACGGCCGATACTTTGGCAAGACTTCCAGCATACGAATTAAAAGCCCTAGCCTTAGAAACCATCCATAATAGATACCCGGACAGCCTTTGGCTGCATGTGTACACGGATGGGTCAGCTGTAAACGCTAGTGGTAGTGCAGGTGCAGGGGTTTATAGCTCCGCTTTCAGTTTGGCGGAACCAGTAGGAAGAGTGGCCTCTAATTTCGATGGGTAGGTCAGAGCGGTCCTTTTAGCCCTAAGATGCATTGTTAATATGGCGATTAAGAATGTAGTCCTTTTTATCGATTCGCAGGCCGCGATAACGGCACTGACTACTTGGGCTGCGACCGACTCTCACGATGTAATTCAATGTCGTAAAATAATTAACGACCTCATCGAGGAAAATGTGAGGGTAATCTTACAATGGATCCCCAGCCATTGCGGCCTCAGCGGGAATGAGGAAGCTGACAGACTCGCCAAGCTGTCAGCAAATATGACACAGCCTGAAGGGTCCATTCCTTTTGAGACCACAAGACGAATTTGCCGGACAAAAGTCAAAAAGAGAACAGCGGAGCTGCACACCACACAATCAGAGGGCAAACGATGGGCTATCTTGAGGGACAATGTGCTGCCAAAGAACCTGCCTCGGAGCGTAGCGGTGGTCTGTTTTCGTTTGGTCACTCGACACGATTACCTGCAGGCACACTTATTTAAGATCGGGGTAGTTGACAACCCGAACTGTGTGCTTTGCGGGAACGGGCACATGACAGGAGACCATCTTTTTGAGTGCGAAGCCCTGTCCCATTTGACTGCGACTACTGACGAGCTCTCTTCAAGAGCGAAAATATATTGGGCTGCGAGACATCTAATGGCCCAGCGCCAATGATGTATGGTATTAGGAAAAAAAAAAAAATACTTTGGCAAGACAAAACGTCGAGGCAGAACCCTTTTTGGGTTCTCCCTAGGAAAAGTACAAAAAAGATGGAGCAAGTCAACAAAAAATTTCTCAGGACTAAGGCCAAGGAAGATTTGTCTCAGTAAGAAGCGATTCTTATTCATTTCTTAACACTTTTTATTAATTAAGGAATAGATTATAAACCATTTAATTCCTGGCAAAACTAAAAACAGAGAATAACTTCTTTCGAAGGAAAAAGAAAATAAAGTTATAAAGAAAACTCTACAAAATCATACTTACATCGTTATCTGAAGTACCACATATAGAACAACATTTACATTCAATACATTGCCAACGATATTTACGCACAGAAACTATCATATTATCTGTGAATTGTAGACACGTAGGATGTCCTAAAACAACAATAAAAACAATTTCATATGAGTATTTCAGTAATAGAAATAGTAACAATATATAAATGAATACAAAATATTAAGACTGTAATGAATATATTTGAAGATACCTAACAAGGCACTCAACTAAGAATAGCAGATATGAAACTGTCACGATAACCAGAATATATTTCTAAGGTACTTTCGCTCATAAGTAGAGTCCGTTGAACGATCAGAACTCCAGGTATTTTAAAGTTGTTTACTTATTTATTTTGCCAACCATTTTTAATTTTGGAGAAATAAGTAATCTTTAACTTGCAGAACATTTCACGTAAAAGTGGGATTTAGAAATTAGGAATTTTAGTATGTTGTGAGATCGTTAAGTTCACCATCCTAACATCCTCAAACCCTGAGGGTCGCCGAACACTGATGTAGGGTTTCTTTTCACATGTTTTATACAATCCCACTCAGTTAAAGCTTTTTATAATTTCTTCCTCTTCGGAAAATATTTATTCGGAATAGTATGAAGCATATTAAAACATTTATAGAAACTGTGACAAACGAGATTGTACAATTTGTGTAAAATCAATCGTCAATTTTTTTCAAAAAGCCATACTAATGCACTTTTCAATAAACTAAAAAAGTAGATTAAATTAGTAAAAATAATACATTAACCTGATCTTCCACAATCAGAACAAGATAAAAGTTCTTCAGGTTGGCCAGATTTCTTATTTGAAACAGCATCACCCAGGCAGAAATCACAATAAGGCGATGGTACCGCTCTTTCCTTTTCATTTTGTTCCATTATTAATATTTGCTATTAACACACAAATTTGCATAGAACTTAGTACACTCAGCTACACAAATCTCAGTATCGATGTATAATTAATTTGTTTGAATACAATTGAATGAACAGAACTTTAGTATAGTAAAAATTTCGTTTTGTATTAAATTATATGAAAATAAAATCAAAATTTAATTAATATTTTAGTGGACTGGCAAAACACTGAATTCGAAAACTTTGAAATACTTTTGGAACTGGAGGCGGCTGTAAATACGTATATCATTTCGGAAGTTAATAGACAAGTGGGTACTTAAGACATTGTTAAAATGGTTAAAATTTAAAAGCAACTACAATTACTTAAATTACCTCTCATTAAAACCATATACAATATCCTGTCAGACAGTTTTAATTACCAAGCTGTGAACAGCAAAGCAGTCCTCCTGCTTTCTTACTATCAAAAAGTTGCTGTAGTTTTTAATACGCATAAAACATTTGACGCAAGTTGTGTTACTCCTTTATCCATTAAAAGAGTTGTGGAGTCAATGTTACTTTAGCAGCCTTCGAATGTGAATCAGAAATAAGTTTGTTAAGAGGATTTGGAAGTAAGGATTGACAATTGTAGAATTTAATTCCAAATTTGGCAATTTCTTAGTCAATCGAGTTTATGTATTTATGAATAGTACGTATGTTAATACTCGTATGTTTGGAAACGTAAAAAAAAATCATGGTTGCGAATCATTTAATGGCTTTATTGATTAATAGCTTCTTTGAGATCGATCCATAACTTCAAATGGGAGCATGCTGTGAGATATAACGTTGCTTTTTTTGTGGTGTTAGGAAAGCTAGTAGGTTAGTTTGTAGTCTAGAATGGAAGAGTGAAAGAGAGCGTGGACCAATAAATGATTTTAAGATAGCTAATCATCCTTATAAATGCATTTTTAACCAAACAATAAATACAACACAAATTGCATTTTTTATTTTTATTTTTTTAAATAAGCTGGCTTTGTTATTTTTTGGCAATTTCTAGTGTAAAAAAAATATAATCAAGTTAATAAAAGCGTAGCATTTGATTGCTCAAGCACCAACTTTAATAATCTTTTTTTTAAAATTAAGTAAGAAATAAATTCTATCCGACTTTGAAAATAATAATTACTTTGCTTTTAGGTTTTGCCCCCACTCAATAAAATTAAAATAACAACTACTGTCCAGCCCAAAAAGTACTAAGAATTTAACCTTTAAAGATACTGAACACTTTCTGTACTCTTTATGGATGAATACCTCAGGCATCGGTGCAGCCTGTGGGACCGATATTTTTTCTGGCATAGTCGTGGCAACCGGTGTGTTGGCGGTGGTCTGTGGTATTATAGGTGCGGTCGGCGGTGGTACCTGAGGTTCTGGTTGTTCTACTGGAGGTGGCGCTACAACTGGTGGCGGAGCTGACTGCTGAGAAGCGGGCGGTGCACTCTGTCGTCCTCGCCTTCCTGGACCGCCTGGATTTCATAAATTATAAATTTAAAAAATATAGAAAATAATAATTTTTTTGGAGATTTTTAATTTAAAAAATATCTAAAGAGGATTTATATCTATCCAGCGTCATTACACAACTCCATAGCAAATTAAGTAAAGAGGGGTAAAATTTGGTTTATCACCATGACTAAACATTCGTATTTCATCGCTGAAATTCATGAGATAAAGCCACATTATGATAGCCCTAGAAAAAAACCACAGTTAATCCAGTAACCAGGGCCGCACCTTAGACTAGTGCCCCGCGTTAAAAGAATATATTTTTTGGTTTATTTAAAACAAATATTTTTTAGTATTTTTAGTAGGGAGACGATGAACTTACCAAATAAATATGGATTTGACATTAGGCAACAACGGACATGATTAAACACAATAGATTTTTTCATTGAATAGTATACAAGTAAAAAAGAAATGCAGAACATTGTTTAAATTACTCAGAATGATTCTTTGTTGTTATAGAATGACTCACTAGCAAAGTATATTGATTACTTGAATCTTTTAGTACGAGCCACAAAGAATTTTATTGCAATTCTAATTATAATGTTAATTACAGCGAGAACTAAAATTTTCTAAGGTAAAATGTATAAAAAAGCAAAAAACCTTCCTACGAACATGGATGTCCCATTTTAGACGCAGATCTGTTATGTTAGTGAACAGTTCGGGGTAATCTTCCCACTAAACGGTCAGTTCAATGTAATTCAGATGTACGGCCTCATTAACTGAACAGTACAAATAGCAATTCACTAAGTTAGTAAAATCCCAATCACAAACTTTTATTTTTAAGACTACCGGAACCTTTTCGATGCATTGCCGGCCTCCGCATAGATTTCTCTCATTACAGACAATTTAACAATTGGATAGTGAGCTGTAGAAGAAAGGAAAAATTTAAGGATAGCCAGCTGGATTCGAACCTTGGTCTACCACCGCGCCCATTATACTAACCATTAGCTGAAGTCCTACCCTGATTTCTTTATAATAAAAAATACTATCCAATTATTTAATTACTTATTCATTATAATATACAGTAGATTGCTTGTGTATGTTAGAAAATATCAACATTTAAAAAATTATATTAGTAAAGGATACATAAATCTTTAATAACTTTGTTAGGTCTGTAGTAATAGATGATATCAACAATTTTATCCCCAGTAGCCGACATGTTTTTGTATTCAAAGACCGGTTTCGAACTACCATTCATTATCAGAGATTGAATAATCAATTAGGTGTTTTTTTTTTTAAATGATTTAAGGGGCGACAACATTTGAAGTTATTGGCTCCCGGAGCTTTTTACAGTGTACTGTCGGCATCCAGACATTGATCTCTCACTGCAAACAAAACTGTCCATCATCAGACAATGAGCTGTAAGAAGCTTCTAGGAACAGAAAAACTAAGGGCCAATAGCTGGCTGGATTCGAACCCAGGACCTCCGGGTGGGAATCCAATACCTAACTACAAAGCTTCCCCTTCCCTGTTTGGTGAAGATAATTTGATTTCAACGCGGTAACCGTATCTCTCAGTCTAGTAAGTCTTCGAGTCAGCAAATGTAGTTTCAGATGAAAACATGACTGAAGACACATTCTCTACGCCAAAGTGATGGTTCATCCTCTGATGAAGTTCAGTCTGGAATCAAAAAACATGCGGCTAGCGAAATGTAAACATCTTTATCTCATCTCGGGTTTTTATTTTATTTTTCTTTAACGAACGTTGAGTTCTTACATTTATATCTAAATACGCTTTTACTCAAGATAGATCTGACTATAATTGTTCCCTAAAGAAAAATGAAGAATGAAATCAGATTAACTGGTTTTGGTAGATCTTTGAAAATATTTACTTAAAAAAAAGTATTAAAAAATAAATTATATGGCCAAATTTCTTGAAATGTGAACGTTAAAACGATAATCTAATGGTGGAGATCTGTTCTGTCATAGGTTAAGTAACATGCTTCAAAAGCAGGTGTTACTGAGACAAACCTGCTTCTATTCGTTCCAACTATTCGCAAGAATCGAAGGTATTACCGTCTGAGATAAAATATTCACGAAAGATTCCTCTGCAGTTAAAAATAAACCTAACATCACCGTTTCTTCAGACTCACCACATTTCCTAACTTGTTAATCTGGATTAGAAGATTAAACAATCATCGCAACAAATCCAATAATCCGATCACACAATGGATTCTTATTTCGGTAAGTTTTTAAGTGAAGCAAATTTGTACCGGAGTCAACTCTCACGACCTGTCCATCAGCCCTTTTTTTTACTTTTCCTTTGTCCGATGTTGGTTTATATAAGCTGAGCAGTCCAAGTTCAGATGGCAGATGCAGACTCCACTGCTACCTGAGGATGCTAACTACTTCAGAACCTGTACAACAAGCTGGTGACTCAACTCTCGAACTTTTGAAACCATAAGTTTGAACAAATCCGTCATTTCTTTCCATTTAACTTCACAGATTTTCTCTTTCTGGTCGCTACGACTGTACAACATTCCTTTTTTCAACATCTCCAACTAACACTAAAGCTGCACATTCAATTTTGTTTATTGAACAAAAGATGGCACCACTTCGGGATTGAACAATCAGTGTTTGAATTTTATTTTAAAGTAATGAAATTTACAGCGCAGTTTTATACAGTAAAAAGTAACGCCTATTGTTTTAGACAGGCTAACGTTCCTCCATCGTATAAATTCAGTGGACCGGGAGCCCTTACCACTCTCATAGGTGTTAGATGTTATTAAACTATATTACACAATTACGATGGTTAAAAAACAACGTTGAAGCCGTTTTCGAAAAAATTTCGGGAAAAAAATTATCAGTAAAGTTGTGCTACTTCAAGGTGAGAGATTTTGACGCTAAAAAGATCATCAGCCTCATCCTGACACCAAAAAGGGACATAATAGATGCTGCATCAACAAAAATCTATGAGTATTGGGGCAATCCTCTTTGGCTTTAATCATCTAGACATCTAGAGTTTTACAATTCACTTAATATGCATATAAATTATTATTATTCTAATAATTTAGAATTCTTTCCATTTGTCGCTTATGCAAAGTAATTGGTGCAAAAATAATTTCAGGATATTTTTTTTTCTATCTTTTAGATGATTTAAAATAAAGTTCAAAATAAAGCGACAATAATAAAAAAGACAGAATTCAGTGAAGTAAAACGAAAAAATCGCCAACAACCTAAAACATAAAAAATGCATTTGATTTGTTGAACGAAGACCAGCAATTAAATAGCTAACACAAAAGCATGCTAAATTCATTATTCTAGTCGCTAGGTTGGGAGGAAAAACTATTAAACCACATAGTTTCTAACATTCCAGGAATTTGATTGAAACTATTATTGGAATTATCATATACAATATCTGTGGATTCATGAATTACATAAGTAACACTTATTTAAAACAAAGTAAGAGTTTTTTGTTCTGTGTAAAATACAAACATATCATCAGGAATTTAATACTTTTAAATATGCCGTCATTTAAAATTTGGTTTTGTGTTGCATTTTACCACACAGAAAAAAAATTCAAATGCATATTTTTTTTTAGGGAAATTGCAATTGTAAAGTTTTACAAGAAATGCATTTCACAACTAAAGCAACAGCAACCAGACCGTCCCCCCAAAATATAACATCTTTTGCTTATTAAAGCCGTTTTCTTTGAAGTTTACAGAAAAGATTGAAACCGACGAAACAAAATATATCCCGCAAAATATTAATGACGGATAATATAATAAAACCTAAGGTTCAAGTTTTGGGATGAATAAGTTTATTTCAAACCTTTGTAAGGTGAAGGAGAACTGCTGAAATTGTCTTATGAAAGTGCAAAAATTCTCCGGTTGATAATAATAATAAGGGAAGGGATTAGCCCACTGGATTCTCACGCGGTGTGCCCGGGTGCGAATCCAGCAGCAGGCCCTTTGATTTTTCTCTTCCTAGGTGCTTCTAACATCTCACTGCCCGGTGATGGACAGAGGTGTATTGTATGAAGAATATTGTCCGGATACCTGTAGTGCACTAAAAAAAAGCTCCGGGAACCAATGACTTCAGATGACTTAGTTTTTTACTCAATGATAATCTATAATTCTTTATTTTAATATTTAGGATTCAAATATGAGGATGCGGTAAAAATAAATAAAAAAAACAACAACTCCTTCTTTTCGCCAACGTTTCGACTTGGATATTACACTTCAACTAGAATAATGAACCACAGGAATACAAAAAAAACATCTTATTAAAAACAACTATAAGAAATGATATCCATTACAATCGTTAGAACTTAAGTGGTTATGTGAGTTGGTTGTCTTACAGAGAAAACTTAGAACCATAGAATGGAGAATAGGTATATATTTCCAAATATAACGGGATTTACATGGGGAATTTCCGTGATGTGAGTATGCGTCATCACTTTACAGTATTTTCAGCGACTGAAATTGAAATAATTTCTTATAGTTGTTTTTTTAATAAGATGTTGTATTTGTATTGCTGTGGTTCAATATTCTAGTTGAAGTGTTGTTTATTGGTAATATCCAGGCCCTGAAGAAGATAATAAATTTATCGAAACGTTGGCGAAAAGAAGTTTTTATTTTTATTTTGACCGCATCCTCACTATTTGAATCCTAAATATTAATAGTTTATGGTCACTAAAAACAAAGAAAAATTCATTTTTTTAATGTAAATATACAGTATTTGTTATTACGAGTATTCGTACATTCACTAAAAGGAAGTAAGGAAGTGAAAAACTTTCCCACAAGAACCCTTATAAAACAATGCACTCTGTGGAAAGATTCAAGGAAAAGTTTTAGATCCAAAACAAAAAGCAGAAAATCTAAACGGTTCTTCTAAATGCTCTGAATGAATATCAAAATTGAGTTTTTTTTGTTACTTTTTCTTTAGCCTCTCACCTCAAATATATATTAAAAAAATCTAAAAACCACTATTCGACCTTACTGGAAACATGAGTGCTTTTTGCAAACAATAATTAATTACAAGAATATTACACTACGAGACAAAAGGACAAAAAATAAAAACACAAAATGTAACAACTAGATCATGCAAATACAAAATTAATTTGAACAAAACAAATAATTAGACGATTCAAACTAACCAACGAAGAATTACGATTAGAATGTTTATAAGAAAGCAGATCACAATCTGAAGGTATTCAAGGAATGAAAAAATGAGAAATTAAAGATAAATAAATGAAAAGACGTTAAAATAGGTTTTTTCTTAATAAAATTTTTATTATATAACCAAAAAAATTTGTTTTTAATGTTTTAATATTACCTACCATAAAGAAACCGGAATGGAGAAAGTCTTAACAATTTTCATCTACATTTCTCAATAATCTATCACTTTATTCAATGTAATATAGTGATGATGATAACAATAATTAATAATAAATTAACAGATGTTAAGGAAGATTCCAATAAAATGATTAATAATTTTCTATATTTTTTATTTCACTAGATCCACCTCTGTATCTTAAAAAATACTCCCTATATTTTGTCCAAATTACCTAAACCCTACTGCAGATTAAACGAGAAATTAAATAAAAAACCCAAAACAAAATTATTAAAAAAAAAAATACATTCCCTTACTGCATTTTTCTCGAAACTTTCAATTTAACTCAATTGTCCTAAAAATTTTGCTCACACAACAGATAACTGACGTTACACTTTCTCATTACTTCCTAAAGAAGAGTAGACACACGAATTCAAGAACAATGGAAAACCGAGAAGGGTGTGCTACCAATGGAATTTTGTTTTTGTTACAACGAACCCAACTTGGTCTGCTTAATAGTTATATTTGGACGGCTATTTCTTTAAAGTAGACGTATTGTAATGTATTTCGTCGAAATGGATTCACTGAAATATCGTGACAATTCTAAGGTGAAGATTTATAAGAAGTTCAGTAATTAAATGAGTGGCTGAATTTAAACGTGATCGTACTATTCTTGAAGCCGTGAATGACGGCCTACAATGGCAACCTCAAATGGAAATATTGAAAGAAGCAAAATAAGATATGATTGGAGATTAAAGGTGAATGAGACGTTAACAAAGTAAGGGGAAAAAGTATAGTGGCACTTACATTAGAATGTTGGTGTAAGACGGACATTGTGTTTCTTAAATGCTGAACAAAAAGAAATTATAATAAATATTGAAGTAAAGTTTAACCATTTGGAAAAGAATTCAACTGGCTTTTTGTGCGCTATGGATATGATTACTATTAATATGACGCGGGTTCATCAGTAAATCGCTAGCAAAGAAACCGCCTGACCACAGCGATATAGTTTAGATCAGCGTTTTCCAAGGGTTTTCAATGAAACCTTGCGAGTTATGCGAGACGAATGCCTTTTTGTATCATTCTCTTTATAAAAATGGGATTCGTATATGAGAAAAAAAATTTGCCAGGTATTAGGAAGATCCAAGTAATTTTTGGATGCAATACCCTTTCAAACCAAAAGAAATCTAGATGATAGATTTATTGAAATTAACTCGGATTATAAAGTAAAGGATAAATTAGAAACATTCACGAAGAGTCTAATATCCATATTATCAACATATTCTGGAATCAAGAGGTTCCACAAAATCCCAAAATATAAATATGCAACAAGGACAAATCATAAGAGCTATTTTATATTTTTATGGTTTTAGATTTTAATTAAAATTGAATGCTAGCTTTACACAGAAAATTTTTAATTTCAGTTATTAAAAAATTAAATTAGGTGAAAATACATTTTGCGTTAAATTTATTTTTAATATACATACACTGGGCCAAAAAAGTCTGTGAACACTAACCTAAATTTTATTACTTTTATTATTATCTTATTAGAAACTTCTTTTATTTTCAAATGAAATATACTATTCGATAGAGAGAAACCAGAGTTTTTCATTTTATATTCAATCTTTTATTTTTGTTCAGCAGGAATATCACAATTAAATGTTTAACAAAACAACACCCCAAACGAATGCAAAAAAAGTCTGTGAACACTTTGCAGAAATAAATCATTCTCACACATTGTACGTGAATTATAAATTTTAAAAACTTGTAGGACCTCCTATGTTCCTAATCACTTCCAACAAGCGAGCTTTCATCGATCCTAATAATTTTGTGGTCGTCAATGTTGGAATTTTATCCCACTCTTCTAAAATAGCGTTTTTTAGTTGTTCACGGTTTCTTATTCCTCGTTTATTTATTTGGCGTCTGATTTCATCCCACAAATGTTCTATTGGGTTAAGGTCTGGCAATTGTGGAGGGGTGTTTAGGCGCCAGAGTGTATTATTTAAAAGCCATTCCCGAGTTTTTAGTGCGGTATGTTTCGGGTCATTGTCTTGTTGGAAGACAAACGTTCCCTCCAACCCTAATTTTTTTGAATTTTCTTTTAAATTGCGTCTTAATATATCCACATACACATATTGGTCCATCATACCATTAATTAGATCTAACTTGCCCACTCCTTTAGCACTCATGCACCCCACACCAGAATGTTGCCTCCCCCATGCTTAAAAGTAGGCTTCATATTTTTCATTTTCATAGCTTCATTTCTTTTTCGCCACACTTTTTGTCGTCAATCAGACCCACATACATTGAATTTCGACTCATCTGAAAAGATTACGGTTTCCCAGAAACTAGAAGGCTTAGAAACATATTCTTTCGCGAAATCCAATCGACGCTTACGATTTATTTTATTGATTAAAGGTTTTTTCCTCGGGACTCGACCGCAATAATCGTATTCATGTAATTTATTTCTAATTGTATGTGGTGTTACGCTTACACATAACCACTTGATAATTCTTGACTGATTTTTTGAGCGCTTGTCCTGGGTTCTTCTCGAACAGACTTCAGAATTTGCCGTTTATGAAAGGAATTAAGTTTTGGTGGCCGTCCACTGCGTGGCCTACTAATCACATTTCCGTACTTTTTAATTATATTATGCACCGTTGAAGGGTTTTTTTGAACTATCTTCCCTATTTCTCGAATACTTTTTCTTTCATTTCGCAACGTCACAATAAGTTCTCGAATTGGTCTGGGAACTTCCATATTAGTGGTTAAATATGTACTAATTAGATTATTTATTCACAAAACTGACTGTAGTGGTTTCTACAATACAATAGAGAACTTTGAAACTTTATTCAATCGTTTTTCTGTTTGTTATCTTAATGTTTTTACATATTTATACAGCTGTTCACAGACTTTTTTTGCATTCGTTTGGGGTGTTGTTTTGTTAAACATTTAATTGTGATATTCCTGCTGAACAAAAATAAAAGATTGAATATAAAATGAAAAACTCTGGTTTCTCTCTATCGAATAGTATATTTCATTTGAAAATAAAAGAAGTTTCTACTAAGATAATAATAAAAGTAATAAAATTTAGGTTAGTGTTCACAGACTTTTTTGGCCCAGTGTATATGTAGTTTGGATTCCATAATTTTGGAACAGCGAATAAGGGACCCACCACAACAAAAGTTTTGGAATTCAAACTAAAAGATCGTTCAGATTACATTTCGAACTGATTGCTCCTTTTTGGGCCAGTCATAAAATTAGAATTTGAGATAAGGTAAACCGTAACAATGAAAAATGCAGTAAATGAAAGCTATTAAGCTAGATGTTCTCCCTTTACACTACTGAAAAAAAAAAAATCGCCCTTTGTACGAGAGCTAATAAGAAAAAAATTATTGCAAAATTATTTTATCTAATTCATATAACCAAATTTACGTACATTAACCTCGTTCGCTACTAATTTACGTATTAATACATGTCTTTTATAAATATTATGTACACATATGTCGTATATATCTTTTCAATACAAACAAAAACAAAGTAAAAAAAAAAAGAAAATATGTAACAGTTAATATATTAATAATAATTGATATTCTTTGTATTCATATATATATAAATGCCTTGCACTTTTTTGTTTCATATTTAAATAATGGACTAGCGAATAAACACAAATATTTAATTTCATAATCATGCAAATTATGAAGAATAATCCTTTTAATTAATTATATTTTTCAGCATGCCTTTTGTAACGTAAAGGCTTCTCTTAATTTTGAAATGCCTTAATATATTGTAAATACATAAATAATTATTTTTTAACAAATAAATAACAAAACGATTAATAAGTGAATCATTAGGATAATAATTTAATATATTTTATTGATTTCGAAGGTTGGTCAGATTGATTCACTTAGGCGCCAAGGTTCCGTAATTATTTTTTCCATCCTCAGGGTTATAATATGTACTATATTATTTCCATGTGTTGATAACAATAAAATGAAGAAAAAGAAATTATGTGTAATTAGTTGTGTTCATTACCTTAAAAATACAAATATTAGATAACGAGTTACAGTAAAGTTCCTACTATATTTTGGCTCTATAAAGTGTTGAAGAATATTAAAGATAATTTACTCAATCTACTTGTTTGTTCATTGTAATTTTTCAATACATTTGTAATTTACTTTTTCTATAATTAGCCCTGAGGAAGGAAGGAAAGTTGGCACGAATGTGAGATGTATTTTCTGAAGTGATCAACCTCCGAAAAACAATAAGCATTATTGATATTTATAAATAGAAGACAACTACAATAGCAATATTTGGTCAATAATAACTTTAAAAAAAATAGATAATAAAGGAAATATAAACGAGGACCAGAGAGGAATTTAAAGGAAAGGAAAGAAACCCCCCGTAAATAATTTTTAGTTTATTGTTCGCTAAAACTGAGAAATTTTTCTGAATTACTTTTTTTTTAAATTTGAATTCAATTTTGAGTTTAGAAACAGTCCCACTCAACTTATCCATCTTAGAATGAAGTAATTTTTTTGTCCTGCAGTCTTTTAATTACTTAAAGCACTTCCGAAACTATATCTCAGTACCGCCCAAATTCTGGCAGTCCGGTGGTACTCGTAGACAGTGTTAAGTTTCTTTCCATTAATCTATTCATTTTTCCTGAATGGTCGGTTAGAAGTTAATGTACCTTGGACTTTTCAGTTGCTTGTGGTTATCGTATGAAAACAAGACATGACCTAAAGTTTCTGGGCATTACACCACTACGTAGGAAGGAGTACTTCTATTTTTTCATACTTTCACCTTTGCTGAAGAGAAGTTACATTTCTGGTCAATTTCTTTCTGAGATCTGAGCAAGGGAAAATGGAGAGGTAAAAAAAAGGTGGTGGTGCGGTAAACTAGACGGAAAAATGGGATGAAAACAGAAAGTATTTTTATTAGGTTTCCATTGGAAAAATAGTCTAACATGAAAGAGCTATAAGGGGAACGATTTCGGAAGATTGTGAAAATAGAAGGCTCCGCGGACTAACAAAAGTTGAGGAGCCTTAATAATAATATTTATCATCATCACCATCATTATTTGAAATCAAATTGGGCAGACTTAAACTGAATACGACCAAAGGTTGCTTTATTACATAATGAAAGCGAGGAATGTGAAGACACCAAAAACGAAAATAGAAAGGTATTAAGGTTAAACGAAGTTTCAATAAGTTTTTTAATTTTCAAGTTGCGGTCTTCTTACTGATTTTGGATTATTCTCCCCTCAGATCTCAGATTTATCTTAACCTCCTTGATGTTAAGGATATTAAATAACTTCTCTAAAAGAATTATTTGTTGTGTTGAGAGACTGGGACTGAATCTAAACCTTACTACCTCAATCTTCAATATAAATTGAGAAAAATGATAATTAATAATCTATTAAAAAAACAAACAAATAATAGCTTTATTATAGCAGTCTTTAGTTATTTACTGCATGCCTTGGTCCCTTTTATAATAATTTTTAAAAATATCATGCAATTTAAAAATAAATAAATTACTCCGCCCCACCTTTTATTAAAATAAAAAATAAAATAAAATAAAACATGCACAAAACTGAAATCGTTTTAAAAATAAAGAAAAAACTAAAATCAACTCAAAATACCGATTCAAAACTAAACAAAAAATTGAAACATAGAGTTTTCTCCTATAAAAAAAGAAAACTTCTCACTTCTGCTGTTGGTTTTTTTTAACTAGAAAAACTCTGTATTCATTTATAATATTTGTTTAAAAAATTTATTCTACATAAGTTTTAAGGCAGCTATCGTGGCAGTCATTGTAGCTTGGAGACTTTAAAAACACAATAAAGCAATTTTGGAAAAACCCATTACCTTAAAACAGAAATATACACTCTACCAACGAAACTGTCAACATAACAAATAAATAACAAAATCCCGAACGAGTGTTCATTTCCCATGTTTAACTTAACAAATAAAAAGTAATAAATTGAAGATTTTATCAATTTTTTTTTTAAACAAATGGTATTAACAAATGAAGAAATTATTACATAAATAATAATAATGACAATAATGTTTGATATTTTGACAGTATTTAGCAATCGACTACTAATAACAGTTCTCTTACTGAGTTTGCAGAAGAAAGGAGTCTGTGCTTTTGCGGCTTTCATTTTTTTTGCACTAGACTGCAAGCCATATGGAAATATCGAGAAAGAAAACAGGATTGTCATTCGACTAGAAATTTGCACGATTACGCTCAACAAAATGCTCGAAAGAAATAACATTAATTATGGCTTGAAACGCTCGTTAAAAATCTGCTGTTTATACTGCACCTTGTAAAATGAAATTAATTACCAAGGTGTTGTAATCACTTAAAATATTAAAAGTTCCCCTTTGTTACTAGAACTACCCAATGGCCAGCTTCACTTATGTTGAAGCAAAGCTCAGAAAATATGAGGAGCGTTGAAGGGGGATGACTTGATTTGCACCGAAGGCGTTACCTATTACCGAAACTTGAGGGTTTTCTTCAGAATGAGTATGGAGGCCATTAGTGGGAAGGAGCAAGATGGCAACGCGTAAGTTACTTCTTGTTCTTGTCTTTTGATCACAGTTCCTACAGAATACCATTTCATACCGTAAAATGTTAAGATTCAAATGTTATTAATTGAAGTAATTAAGCCTACAACGTAAAAATTATTGTCATTATTATTAGTATTATAGGAACCCTATAAAAACGAGATATGTTTTTATCTTAATTTTATTTACTCGATTATATGTTTAAAATATACCTGTACTATAATTTGAACTTCACAGTTTTTTTTTCTTCAATTTATTTATATTTAGATTCATTTAGTTTGTTTAAAAATCACATTTTCAGTAAATGATATTCTTAAATAATAATTATACAACTGAATGAACTATAACATTAATAATAAACTGAAGGCAAAATTTATATTATTTTATGTTTTTAAATTACATGAAAATTTTGAATGAATGGAAAGAAAAGACACTCCTGAGGAGAGGAAATTCAATTTAAAAGAAAAAAATAAATAAATAAATTATAAAATAAAGTCTTCATGATGGGTGACTTGATGAGTGAGTTGAAGAAATAAAGGCTCATTGGCTCTCTTGTCTCGGATAAATCGAGGTTGGAGGACCCCTTTTTTTTTTAATTTTATTATTATTTTTCCTTCTGTTGATAGTAAGAGACTTCGGCGTGTTGGTCTAGAGTGCTTGTATGCGATTAGATTGGGGTCACCACGCCTCTGCCCAACACAACACCGAGAAGGCTTCGCTCTTTACTGTTCATCTTCCAATAAACCGGTTCACCCTTTTAAACAGATCAAACAAAATAATCCGAATGTTAGTTAAAAGTTTTTCTTTATTTTCTAATTTTAATTTGTAAAATATTATGTGGAATCATTCAATTTAAGGATTTTATTTTGTTTTTCTCTCTTACTATCAACAGATTATTTTATTAGCGTTACCCACAATTACACAGGAACAATTTCAGAAAAGTAATATTAATTCTAATTTAAAACAAACATACAATCAAATATGATAGCAAATAAAAATAATCTCATATGAATTAAAACAAATAAAACTAGCCACAATGAAGTGAATACTGGTAGGTTCTAATTTATTTAGAAAAACTGGTGTGAACAATCACACGAAGTTCTCATACTACCATTCTCAGTTATAATTTTTACATTTGCTTCAAATTACGAATTCGTGAAACATATTTAAGAAGGGAAGCGTCCCCACACATCCCTCCTCACAACGATCCTATTTTTTGTAATAAGTGCAGGTAGAAACAACACAAAATGTTTGGATTGTCTTTCTAGCTCCTACGTCCATTTTCGAAGTTTGGTAGGTTCACTTAGAGAATTTGATTTCTATTTTTGCAGCTTTAGGTCAAATACTAAACTCGAATCAAATTGGTTAATCAAAAATATATTTCATAACTCATTGAAATTATGCAAAGGACTGGATTGTTAAGAATGTTCGGTCCATGAATGTAGTTTCATGTGTAAATGAATCACGTAGGAGGAAGTGGATTATCCTCTTCTTTGGACCACTGGCATTCATTAAAAGCCACAACCTTGAAAATACTAAAAAATTGAAAACTTAAACCCCAATAATGACCCAACTTATGTATGCTGATGAAAGCATCTACTATTTAGGTTTAGCGGACCCACAGGGTCAGAGAGCAGTATCCTTAACTTCCTGCTCCCACTTCAAGAACCTCCCTAGAGAAACTGGGTGAGTTGTCGCAATACCGTAAATCTATTTGGTTGCAGTGATTAAAACACGTAAACTTACATTTTTGAATTATACACCTAATAAACAGTTATGCACATGTTTTCTATAAAGTTATTTTTTTCTCTTTGCTGCATTTTAAAGACCCAAGATAAATATAAACAATCAAGAACTAAGAAGGATGATCTACTTCAAATAAAAAGTACACTTTATTAATAAAGATGTTCATTAGTAGAAATGAAATGACGAGTTTTCGACGTTGAGAGCTCTTTTTCAGCAAAAGAGCTAGACTACTCAAGGGTAGGAAAGAAGATTAAAGAAATAGGATTACAGAAATTGTTGGAGGAAGATGATTGCGGCGCAAGAAGATATTCTTGTTACGGTCTTCAGCTCGGAAAAATCAAAATAAATAGTCGGTAGATGATCTTTTAAGTGGCCGGATGATTTTTTTCAGGATGCATGATGTATGTTGCTTGAAAATGATGAAATCCTCAGTACACCAAGTAGTAGCTGTTGCACCCAACCTAAATGGCCATTAATATTCTTCTCTAATACATACTACTCCTTGCGAAGGTACAAAAGTTTGTGGCTTTTGTCGACTGCAACTAATTTACTTTCAAAAAATTTTGGAACATGCTGTTAAAATGTTTTTCATCACAATGTAGGTAATCCAGATTCATATGCAACATTTGGTTGTTGCTTAAATTTGTGTCATTATTTTTTCATCGAAGCAGATTATCAATTGTTTACAACAATGCGGCAAATACTATTGGAGAGCTAAATAATTGTATTAAATATTATAAGTAGTTTAAAGTTGGTGTTTGCTGGGTCAGAAGAATCCTGATCTTGTAATTAATGAGTAGGGATCCCTCATTTGTTGAGGATTGATGCTTGATTTTCTGGAACTCTCGCTTCTCTCTTCTACGCATTGGTCAGCATGGAGAAGATGTTTGAATAATTTGTGATCCTCTTGGATTGTAAAAAATCTTCTCGTTAATCGGTCGTGATGAATAACCACTGCACAATTGAACGACGCTCACGAGGAAAGCCCAAAATTTTGGATCTTGGTTGTTGCTGATCTTCATCGAGGATAACAGGAGTGTGTGGTTGCTCACCGAGATTCACAACAGTAGCACAAGTCCTTGAGATCATTACCCCTACATCTTTTTTTAAACACTGACAGGTTCTTTTTTTCAAGTTTGACAAAAAAAACTTAGTATTGACCCTCACACGACTTTCTCTTACAAATGTAATTAGAGGTTTCTACTGCGGGGGAAAAAAGAATTTTCCTGTTGGCTTCAATTTAGATTCCTTTAAATAGAAAGACTTTTGATGAAAGCCTGATGTACTAGAGCTTTTCATTTTCAAAACGATAGATCTAATACTACCAATCGAATAACTTCAGATTATTCGACTTTCTTTAACCACAAAATAATTCACTAATGTTGCAGAAAAGTGAATACAGTAAAATATAGTGAAGTAGCTCCTGCAGCCCCAGAACACACTCAATCTAAATAAATATTTCCTAAGAAATAGGATTATATTTACGCATGCAATTAGAATACCTGGTTGAAGAAAAAACGTTAAGGTCGTTTTAAAAGAAAATCGCAAAAGGCAACTAAAATAATCGTAATAAGGTAGTACATCGATTTGGCGATGAATGATTTTGTCGAAAACTTGGTTGCCATGTGATAACTAGTCAAAATTTCAAATTAGTAGTTTCTGCTCAACACATCTATTCAGGGTTTTGAAAACATATTTCAGGTAATTGTATTTGCATGATTGCATTAACTCCTCTTCCGAGAGGAGACAAAATAAAATACTGAAAACTGTTCATCCCTTTTTGGGAAAATGAAATCAAATACAAAAAAGAAGCAAAAACAACACTTGAATGATAATTCAACCAATGAAATCAAAATAAATTTCTTGAGTGCAAAGTATTTTGGTTTACTTTTACCTCAATAAACCTTAAATAAAAGGTTCTCGTAAGTCCCAAAATAAATTTATCAATTGATTGCAGATATTACCTAATTCAGAACAGAACCAATTTAGAAAAAAACAAACAAAAAAATATTTAAATGATAAAACGGAGTAACTAATTTAAAAAAAAAAAAGTGCAAGTAGATGTCAAATTACAAGGAACAGATGGAACGAAAATGCTGATTTGGGCAAACAAAATCGTGGGTGGACTCCTAAAATAACAAGCGTCAAATTGGGATTGTGCAACAAAAGAAATTAAATTACAGAAATAACAATCTATAAGCTAAGAGTTAAAAATAAAAATAAAAACCAATAAAAACGACTAATTACTAAATAACTCCATTTTTCATGGATCATTTCAGAATTCAAAAAACCAAAAAATATGGTCTGTATTGAATTGCTTATTTTTAAAGTTTTGATAATTATTGTCTTAAAACATTGTTAGGTTATACGAACGCCTAATTCAGTCTCAATTTCCACTTAATTTTACTTATTTCTTTCAACGATTCTAACTACCAGGATCCTTCCTGAGTTTATATAAATTTTAACAAAACAAAATTCAGTGGTTAATTTCATATTTTAATAATTAATCATCTTGAAAATCATTCAAGGTTAAACATTAAAATTTACTAATATTTTTATGAAAACCCATAATTTGACATTACATATAACTATAACTGAATCTTTGCATTTACTTTCAAAACTAAACAAATTAAAATTGAAATTTTTAATTAGTCTCAAATTAGTCAAACTTTCTATTTATTTAATTAATGACTTTAGAGGTGTGATGCTGGACATATTTGTTATTCTATGATTACAATAGTAATTACGAAGATACAGTTATAATAACAAATATCAAATGGTGATTTTCCACAACCAATTTGTAAAAGTTAATTTATGTTTATAGTTAAAATGACTTTCAAGTTGATAAATCAATTATGTGAAAAACGTTTTGGAATATTATGAATATGTTAGATAAACCACTGGTGATAATGAATGTTTTACACCATTTATTCCGATTTTTAGAAATTTGCAAAAGATTTGGATGGTCACAGGGTATACCGAAACGTTTTTAAGAAATTTGTTGGAAAAATCAAGTGGGAATGGAGATGGATATCGGCTATTTATATAAACTATCAAAAGCTTAAGAAGATCAGTCCGTTATAACAATAAAGACACTCATAAAACATTTAAAAGAAAAATATGTAGTAAGCCAAGAAAATTTAGGCATTTCATTTAGCTTTTAAAATTAAAAAATATATACATTAATTATAAAGTAATATGACCTTTTGTACGGAAATATTTTTATTTTAAAATGCAAAATATAAATTCTACATACTAGGCTTTTGCAATCATAGAAACAAATTAAAAATCTAGGAAAGTATTTAATACTATAAATTAAAACAAATTCTTCGTTCATCGTACAAATGGTCATTATTAATTATTTTAAGTTTAAGTTGTGCGTCGTTTAACGGTTTTGGGATTTGTTAAGACTTGGAGATGGAATTTACTTCACAAATTACATATTGAATAGTTACTAACTAAAAATGAGTTACTCTATGTCCCAGCTTAACTATGTACTATTTTAAAGTCAAATAAAGCTTTTTCCGATTGAACGTCACACAACTGAGTAAATAATTAATTTCTAAAACATATAAAACTATGTGACTGTACAAGTGACGGGAAGAAAATAAGGGTGAAGGAAATGAAATTTTCTAGAAAAAGAAAAAAAAAAAGAGTTGAAAAAAGAATGAAGGCTTTGGAAAGTAAAACTTGAGAGAAAAATAAAATTCTACAACATATGGTAATTAAAATAATTATAAGGCATCAATTTACAGAAACATTATTTTCAGTAGACAGTATATTGGCCGATGAAAATTTGTATTTGCTAAATTAAAAATATAACAAAACATAAAATTAAATTTGAAGAGAGAATGATACTTATATTTGAAAGTAATGTGAATGGGAGATACTAAATAAATCTCACTTCATATATTAAAAACTATTATTTTTGGGAATTTTGAGGTGCGGTCAATAAATTCGCAAACAAATTTCTTTCTTCATACCAACGTTTCGGTAAATTCATTACCTTCTTCAGGATATTGTAAAATTTTTGGAGTCTAATGTTAAAGCTACATCATCATAACTGTTCGTACAGTTCAAAATTGAACTCCACAAATTTTACAATACCCTGAAGAAGGAAAATAAATTTACCGAAACGTTGGTATGAAGAAAGAAATTTGTTTGAGAATTTTTCGACCGCACCTCAATATTTCCAAAAATCATCAATTAAAAACGGTCGGAAAAACAAAACTATCATTAAAAACTATAATTTAAAAAAAAAAAATTATGAGGCGCTTTAGATAACTCTACTACTTGGAACACTGAATTGTGATGTAATAAGAATGTGATCTTAATTAATTCGAGAAGGGGGTTTCATAAGGAAATTAATAAACATATCAAAAAATTAACATTAACTAGAAATAAAATTGTTAAAATAAAAGCGTGCATACACAAAAAACAAAACTGAAGCATGCATGCGTATACTATGTAAAAATAAAAATAAAAATTTAAGGAACCCAGGCATGCTTTAAAAGAAATCAAAATTTAAATAAAAATAAAAGGCCACGAAAGCAATAATTATAAGAAAAAACACAAAGAAATAGAAGAGATAGATAAGATTTACCGGGGGTGTTAAGGTAAGTGAGATAACTGTCGTGCAACTTGGTCCAACCTTGGGTGGGATGGTTTGTGTCTGGCCCAGAAACTGATTGCAACAGTGCTGGCGATGGAGGTGGCAACGCTGCATCATCATCTTGATCCAACGGAGGTGGCACAACAGATGATGACGAAGAAGAAGAGGATGATGTAACCGTAGAAGGTATCACGCCGGACGATGGAGTTAGTTGCGACGTTGAACTACTAGAAGAGGATGCAGAAGCGACTGGCGTAGAGGGCGGCCCACATCGTCCATCCTTATGCGAGTGCGTGTAGTGGTAGGTGAGTCCGGGACGGGTCTTGTATCTCGCTCCGCACACTGTAAACAACAGCCGTACACACACCCCAGGGTACATGGCTTGAAGTACCCGAGGAGACTACTACGCTCACACTTTCATATCCTTAATCTTAATTATTAAATTCATATTCATTTCATATTCACAATCTCATCCAAGCTACAACACTATTTGGAAAGAAATTATTACACTGAATATATGAATAAATCTTCAACTCGCAGTTTTTAGAAACTCTGCAAACAGACCTATCAGGAAGATTATTTAAATAAAAGCGGTAAAGCTGCTTGCAGAAAGATAGAAATGCTTTTCACTGAGGATTCGACTGATATTTTTCTAAATTTGTTAATTTTCTGAAGGCAGTAGAAGCAAATTGTGGAGAAATTCTGCGTTACAACAACGCAGATGTAAATAGTCATGTATAGAGTGCTCTTATACACAAGTGAGCACACTAAAAGGTTTCCTCTCCTTAGCCATTGGGAGCGACGAGTATAATTTATTACCTAAAAATGAATGCAATTTCGGCAAGTAGCAAGAGGATCAGGCATCCAGACCAGCGGTTCTCCTAAACAATAAATCAGTCCATCTTCTTGCGTACACCTACATCTAACTACTTTACTGGACGTATTTAAGTCAGTGGAGGAGAAATCTTTAGCCCTAGAGAATAAGCCTCACTATCAACGAAAACTAAACTTGTTATATAGTTTCAGCTCAGAACAGTCCTGCAAGCGGCAAGAGTGAGTGGCCAGCTATCCATCTAAATTAAATGAATTAGTCTATTTCAACTGGCTGATAAACTTTACAATTTATCTGATGAAATCCAGCGAATAACCTTTAGATTAAAAGATACTTGTCAATAGACTCAAGTACCTCCTGAGAAACTTAATGTTACCTTCATAAACCTTAATTCGCTCTGTATCATACCGACAAGTGGACGATTTCGAAAACCAGTGAAGAGCACACGGAGACGCCGAATTTACGAACCAGAAGCTACATGCGCTATTTAGAGATATGCCATCCAATTTATTAAACTGGGAAGAATTTGGTGGGCCCGGCATGAGGCACAGAAGAATGAGCATGTGAAAAGAGGGAAGCAGAAATGCTGTTCTATAAAATGGTGCACGAAAAGAGAAGAGCGGGATGATCAAATGCTGCGATGTCTTGATGGTGTTACAAGCGATTCCAGATGCCTATTAGGAACCAAACCCAGGAGGAGAGCCGAATTATATAAAACATGAACGTCAGTGACAACTGAGAAGACTCGAACTGAGATGTAGAAGGTGGTGATGATTATTGCATTTATCCAATAGCAATTTCTTCTTTTTACGGGTTGCATCCATAAAAAAAAAGGACTTTTGAAAAAGTAAAATAATACTGGGAATTTAGATTCTCTTAATACTATTGCTGATACCCGGAGGCAATCATGTACAATTTTCTATATCTAGTTTTCATTGGGCATGCACGTTTTAAGATCCTAAAGAGCCCACAAAAATCATTTTTAGCAATTTCTGTGTACTGGAATAAGTCCGGGTTCAATAAAATGGCAAGTTTAAAAGTGCGGATTTGCTAAGATTTTTTCTCCTTATCCACGACTTTTGCGAAAAAATGTCCAACATTTATTCCAAAATCTCCTAAGCGAAAAGCTTAACTTTTAATCTTTCTGCTTTTTTTGTCTTTTCAAGTTATATGGATGCATAACACAAAATAACTTGTATACCAATTTGTACCAATTCGTACTCAGGGAGCCCTCTAAACGGATATTTTTATTCAAAATCGAAAATCTCCATCATTCAAATACCTTCTTTCTTACTCTCTCCAAGAGAGAATAACAGACAGAAAGAGAGGGAGAGAGAGAACAGTCGTAATGTTCATAATTTCAAGATGTTACTTTTAAATTTTCAAGCACAATAAAAAGACTTAAATTTGTAAATAATGACAAAATACCTCATCAAATTTTTCTCATGTTTCTACAGTTTCCTACCGTCAGAAAAAAAACAATACATTCCCCGATTATTAAATTCAAAATTTTCGGAACTAATCAAGACTACGATAGAAAATTACATTAAACAAAAAAGAAAAATTGTTAACACTTTCTCCACACTTCTTAGTAAGTGGGGAAAACGAAGCCTGTACTTTTTTTTAGATGATGGTAAAATATATAGAATGGCGACTATCCCAAAAATAAATAAATCAACCTAAGCAAATATGCTAATCTGTTCAAAAACCAAAATCAAAAGTTCTACTAACAATCTTTGAATATTCAAATATAAATTACCTTATTCCATTTAATTTGAAATTAAAATTAGGCCTCATGCTGTCAAGTGCAAATGAAAAATTTTCGTGCTAAGGTGGTTAGTGACAGAAATTTGAATATATAAAGTCAAAAATTAAAATTGAAAGTGATAAAATCCTTATTAATAATAATAGAAAATAAATAAAACTTTTCTAATGCAACAAAGCATTTGGCTATCATAAAACAGATACTCTTTTTTTTTGAAAAAAATAAAATAAAAATGAAAAAAATTTGTAATGATAATACAGAAAAAAAAAAGAAAAACTCAAATTTTCCTAAATATTATCTATTCAGGTTTAGTACTGTTCAATCAACAAATTTTATATTTGAAGCTTCCACGAGCATCATATCTCATCATCATCATTCATCATCAAAATAGAAAGACTGATAGAAATAAAAAAGGAAGAATAAGAAAACTATAAAAACTGAAAACATAACAGGTGTTTTGCAAAATCAAGTTATAACAATTCAAATTATTTTATTCAAATTAAAGAAATAAAAGAATAAGATATGTAAATATACGAATAAATAGAATAAAGAAAACTCACGGTCACAAGAAAATGGTTTTTCTGAATCTCCCATTTCACTGTAATTCATTACTTTCTTCCTGCCTCTGCCAACGCCAGTGCCCTACACATTTTTAATGCAAACATTTATTATAAAATTAAAAATTAATTTAATTCCGCTACTCACAAGACTTTCTCTTAATTTAACTTTTTAAAACCAAAATCCCCCAGTGAATATATAATTTAATGCTTGAAATTAAAATGAAATGCTTCAAATAATGTTCAATACATCTCTTACGATTCGATTACAAAAAAAATATGTAACTGCATCAATAAATCTGACATTACATTTAAACATTTAAGAAGCATATTTTGCCCATGAATTAAATCTGGAAATATAATTAACAAAACATACTTTGCCCGTTTTCTTCGCTGCACCTGAATCTGCAGGTGAGGCCCCTCTGCCAGGTTTACCACCTCCTCCTCTCCTTTTCCTCCGCTTAGAATAAGTTTCTTCATAATCGTAATCCGAATCAGGATCTGGATCATCAAATCCTTCCATTGCTTGAAGTTCTAACTCATCATAATACCATGCATCTTGCTGTATAAAGACAGATGAAAATTATGTATTAATAATCTTATCGCTTGGAATCCTTGACAGAAAATTTAATCCAATAAAATTTGATTTCTATACAAAGTTATTATTACTGAAGCTTTAGTAGATGAATCATCTTTAATTCCTGCACTATCTTTACTGTCTTCAGAAGGTGCAGCTGCAGGATTTTCCATTGTTGAAATACTATGCAAGTCAGAGCTGTCACCTAGTCCAGACGAAATACCTCCACCAGGAAATCCGAGATCACCGCACCTACGGACTTGAGGTTGCATAAGATACTGTCGTCTTTTCTTCCGCCACCTCTTCGATGGATAAGTATAAACTTGACCAAATTGTAGTCCAGGTATTCTCTCCCTTGATGACATAAACAGATTCGAATGATTCTGGGCTACTCCTGCAATATTTGTAAAAAAAAAAACAACGAATAAATGATTTGTACAAAGAAAAACAAACACATCTTAGTCAAACAAACTTAATCTGTTTAAGTGGTAAGTCACTAAACCTTTTAAAAAATTCACAAAAACGAACATTGTAACTTTACTTAATTTCAGAAAAAATTAAGCTCTACTTTCAAAAGTTTATTAGATGTAGGAGGGCTAGCTTCATAGGATTCAGTGCGGCACGAGAGTGTCTATTCAGGCAGACACTAGATAAGGCACCTATTCCTCTTTGTACCACTTGGTTTTGATTCAGTTCAAGAGCCTGGAGAGATGTTTCTAAGTAAAACATGAAGGCCTGAGGTTTTCTTCGAAGAAGCAAACTCTAAGCCATAAAAATCATTCCACAGATTCAATTACGAGCAATGAAGTTTCATTTTCTTCCTGCAAAACCTACGTTGAATATTCTTTGCAAGCCGTGCGAGTGATGCGATGCCGGCCTTTCCACAGTTCGCAGATACCGTCAACCATTCTTCATTCTTAAGATGAAACCAGAAAGCATATCAGCTCACTATGCTGTATATAAATAAATCAGACTGAAAAACCTTCACTGGGTCTGAAATAAACCTAACCCTTATTAATGGAACTTTCTACAAAGTTTCTAGATCTTTTAATAAATTATTTGGTAACGTAGCGCATTCAATATTATCAAAAAACATCGATAAATATTTATCTGAACTTGGTTTACTTAATTTTAGGCATTTATGTAGTCAATTACCTGTCTGAGAATCAAGGAACGGCATTCTTAATCTTCTTTCTATACATAATCTTGTATTATAATTGGCTGAATTTTCAATAGCCTCTCTGTAGGATACATCAGCCATATAACTGAAATTAACAATTTGCATAGAACTTAATAAAAAAAACAACTTTTTATTCCAAAACTAAAATCCAAAAAATTGGATTGTTCCCCAAAAAAAACTAAGTCATAGATACCTTTCAATTCTGTTTAAAACTGAAGGATTTACTATTTGTATATCGCACGCCATTGCAGAAAATATAATCAGTCTTGTTTAACAGTGTATCAAGAAATTAGGTATTTAAAAAACCTCTGGGAGGATTTGTACTATTTCTAAAAAACCTTACTGGAACCGTCATAAAAAATCCACATTCCTCAACATTATTGATCCTAAAACAACGCAACCTTGCACTTTAATATGAAAACGTAAGCCGATCGACAATCCCCACTATTCACGCAGACATAACCAAACAACCAACTCTTCTATGCATTTGAGTGAAAAGGGGTTCAACCCCAATTAATTTTTTTTTGAAAATATAGCACTACACATAATTTATGGAAAATTACTAGAAATAAGGTTTTCAACAAACCTCAGAGAAAATGGACTACTTCTATAAAACCTTAGTGGAACCCTCATTAAAAAACTACATAATAATTCCAGAAATAATATACACACTTAGAAAAGAAGGGTATCGGCATTCGGCAATGCAACCTTAATCACTAGGTATTTCATTTTTTTGGAGGGACATTTAAATTTTAATTTCTTTTTAATTAAGAAAACTTATTTAATGATAAAATTTTAGGTTGTTTGATGATTTCGTAAAACGTACAACTTTAAAAAAGCGTTAATTGAGGTACACTTTTATTACATTTCAACTTACCATAATATAGCACTCCTCATAATAATTTTTTAAATTGTAGAAACTTTAAAAAAATATATAAATGTGTTTAAATATTATATTTGCTAAAATAACAGCATTATTGTTAACATAATTAGATATTCCGTTCTTTAACAATGGTATGCAACCGTGGTGGTCCTTGTGAAAATTTCGGTCGAATAAGATGTATTATGTCTTTAAAATTAGCAGTCTTTTTGAAATAACGGGCAAAACATTTTGAGACGGTTGTTTATCTCTATACTTTCAAATATTTTAGCACCCCTATCCATGCTAAAGAAATTATCTTAAAACGAAAGTTAATGTCCTGTGTATTTGGTGGAACTTTGAAGGATGGGACACTTAGACGTGATTTCCATTAGGCGAACTATTATATCTGAATTCTATTCAGCACAATTGTTTATGGTCCATTGTTATGTCCGCAAACGACCTTTTCTAATTAAAAAAAATTGACACTTTTCACATTAGCCTTCTACAAATTGATTTCGTGATGTCAGAACTTCCTTCGCAACCTGCTTGTAGCTCAGACTACGACTACGGAGCAGGGGTACAAGCTTGTGTTGAATTCTTGGCCTCCATGGAAAATCTTTTTTTTCGTGGCACCAAAAAAGAATTAATTCCTGGCAAAATGATAGGTTGAATTAATTAGAATTAATGATTACACTTCTGATAATACTCTGGTAATTCTTATTATTAATTTAATAATAAGAGAATCAGAAGAACAAAAACTTTTTGTAACACCCACAAATAAGATACCAGCAAAAGGATGTAATAAAAAAAACCTTGAAAATAAAATCCAGGTACTTCATTTTAATGTAACACAACAAATTGTTTCTGTTTTAGTGCAATACAATAAAAATAGGGAAAATACTTTTCTAAAGAGTTAACCAATTACATTTCATTATGGTAGTTACTAAAATATATAATACTATCTCTTAAACATATTAATTTGCATGGTACATTATTTTTTGTGCAGCATCGCAAGCTATCAAAAAAACTGATGGCTTTGTCCAAAACTGGTCACAGTAATAGATGGTTCTGTTTCATTATCTTACATGATTAATTCAACAACCAGTGTAGTGTCTACAACAAGCCACTTGGTGCCATTCTGGCCTATGCGTCTTCTTTGACAAATTTTAGTTAAATTTTAGCGTTCTTCACCATTAACCGTTTGTTATGATTTATGCTTTTTCTTAGGCGAACTAGAACTTTTTGTCCTCTTTTCAGTGGTAGCACCGGTATTAAGATTTATCGTAGGAAGAATGGTTTCTTCTTCACCGGCACTCTCCTCTTTTTCTTCCTTATCTGACACTGTTTCTTCGTCGCTGTTATAATTTTCGGGTGTTAAATCAAAATTCGATTTCACAAGAACACAAGTTAATTTTGATTGCATATATTCCTGAAACAAATAATAATATATATGAATATATATTTTACAAATTAAAATACGAATAATTTCGCGCGCACACTCAAATAAACACAATTATGATGAAATCTCAAAGATGTTGGTTTGTCAGCGTAAGCATAGTAAGTAAAAAGACATACAAGAGGATTTTGGATGACACACTACTCAGACTCAAACAAGGTGTTGACGTAGGCCAACTTTCGACCAACTCCTAAACAATCTTCAAACAACATAAATTTCTCTTCTACGTACGAGATCGTCAGAAACTATTTAATTTCTTAGATATCACATTACTAGAAAAGACAACCAAAAACTATATAAAAAAACAGAAGGCCAACGTTCAGACACTATTATTGGCGGCCCTTTGAAACACCCTTCACACCATCAATTAACACCCTATAATTATTAACTAACAGTAATAATAAACTCCTTCGGCGACGCCATTCTAAAAAATACTATCTGAACTGTATGAATTCCAAATTTATACATACGCACTTTATCACTCACTACTTGCCAGTTATCAAAGATTTGTGATTTGAAGTCATGAAGGAAACCATGAAAGCTGGGTCGCACAAAATCAACGACATTAATCAACATCGCGAATCCAACCTGATTTTCAATAGAAGAAGAAAGTTTCTACGTGCAAATATGATTAGGTCCGCCGTGCTAGATAATTCGCAGATTTTATCCGTCGTAGACGAACTTTTTAATCCCTGACCGGTATCGCATTTTCATCCAATAGAGATTGATTAATCAGTTTAGTGAAGAGAATTTGACTTTAACTATGTTTCTGTCTCACACCACACGCACCAATAGATGATGAAAGTCCGAAATTGGTAAAGGATACAAAAACATGCGTGCTTCGATGGATAAAATCAGAGATCATTTTCTGAATGCTAGTATGAATATACGATGAAGTGTCCAACTCTCTGTATATTTATAAGTTGATGACAACTCTAAGTAGTTTAGGACCAAATTGTAACCCCAGAAACTCCTTTGTTCAGATTGGTGTAATTAAAAGCAATCCTTTCTTACTTTTATTTACAAAGAATTACTTGATACTAAAGAAAAAGTACTTATAGATTTTTTTTCTGACCCCTCATTAGAGCATTTAGAAGAGTAGAGATGGCTAATTCTACTCCCTGGAGAAGTGCTGCAAAGAATCTATACATTTTGTAGTGAACGACTAACTGATTTTTACTAAAAATGCAATTTTCTGCCTTATTAAAAAAAAAAAAAAAAAAATAGGTAGAATTATTTTAATAATTTAGTAGTATTTGTTTGTTTTCTATGATTGTATAAACAGTTCAAAAACTATTTCTAATGCGGTAGCTAATCAAGTAATAACAATGTAAATAGAAAAACATTATTATTAACTTCCTAAAATGATGTGTGTTGGTTGATACGAACTGTTCTACGGAATTGATCATCGTTTTAGAAGACGTTGAATATTATTTCCTGTTACCCCTCGTAAGAGGAAGTGCACGGGCGCTGGCAGTAATGTCGGCCACATTACAAAAAAAAAAAAAAATGAATCAATTATGACATAAATAAATTATGTTGCAAACTTTTTCATAAACTTACTTTAAAGAGTAATTCCTTTGTTAAAAGATGATGTATTCTAAAATGCCTATCAAGGCTCACGGAAACAATATAAGGCTCAGACAGGGAACATCCAACAGATTTGATTCCTCCAACAAATCCTTTATATTTATTCATCACAAGACCTTTACTTCTCAGATCAACAAGGTTCATTTGTCCCGTACCGCTTCCCACTATAACATGGCTGTAAAAATTTACAAAAAAAAAAAATGAAAGCATTTGTCTGTAATTAAACAATAAAAGTAGTTGAAAGCGCCATCAAAAATCACAAGCTTATAAATAAATTTACTTTGTCAATAAACTTAGCTTTAAAGTAGATCTACGAGATCGTACATCTTTAAAATTTTACACCTGAGAAGCATTTGCTGATCTATATAAATTGAAGGGATAGATGTTATGGAAGGGTTAATGAAATGTTAGACTATGAAAGCAAAATCATTGTGAACAACAAATCATGGCTGACTTCTTGGGATCTGCGTCTACTGAATAAAATATTGAAACGCATTCCAAACTTTTGAAGGGAAAATAACTGAAGCAGGAATACGAAACATTGATTTCAACATTTAGAAATTAATTATTCCATTTATATAGCAAATCCAAAATGCTGGTTACACTTCAGACTCAAATGAGCCCAAGGTACACAAATACATATCTCCGTTGAAGAGCACCTTTTAAATTTTAAATAAAAAAAAGTATGAATTCGTTGTCAATCAGTTCGTTTGTCAATCGCAAGCTTTGTTTCAACAAAACATTTTGACAAAAGATGTGATTTTCATTTATTATTTTAATAATATCGCGTGTATAAGCTTTTGATTGGCGAAATATTACTTTGATTTTACATATATAGATATATAAATGCTATGGCGAAATACAGCTAATATTGAGATCGTGATAAATCGCAAAATTTTCAATTCGGCCCTTCATGATTGGAAGGTCCCGATGAATGGGAAGAGTGAAAAAGCACAAACGAGTGATGACTGAATTAATATTTCATCACGGCCAACGGTGGCGGGATTTTTTCGTCTGGGAATGAAATTTGCAGAACATATTAAGATACAATAAATTACACATGCTGGATTGAGTTTTCTTGCCGGACAATGTCGAGATTGTTAATGTTTACGTCCGAATCTGTATAGCTTTTAACTACCTTTACTATTACTTTATTTTAAAAAACGAAAGAATGTGATACAAAGATAATAATATAAAACGTTGCTTCAATAGAAAAACAAATGCCAATTTCAGTCATTTTTGTATTTTTTATAGTGTCGAGCTTTCGACCTAGGGACTAGGCCATCTTCAGGGCTAAATTGACAATGTAATATTTTACATCATTAAAGGTTGGCGTGTCTTCTGTCTGGTCTGCTCATGGACTCAAGGCAGGCGGGTGACTACCAGCCTACTCCGGACATATATTTCACTTTTACAGAATTTGAATTCGACTGGCATTGTTGACGTGATTTTCCTTAATTTGAACTCAATATAATTGTTTACGCTACTTACTTATCTTTATATGAATAAGCTATACACGTTAAAGCTTGTTCAGGAACTTGTACATTCACTACTGGTCTTCTCATTGGAGTTGAAGGATCGTACAGCCTTACCTGGAATCCACCAAGGTGAGAATGTTACTTGTTTAACTAAATTATACACATATTTACAGTACATAATGTTGATTTTTTTTATTGTAATAGATATAGTGAAATAATATAACTAACTATCCATACTTAACATATCTTTTCAGGGAAATAATTCACTTGCAAGAAATAAATTGAGCAAAAAACCTAACCTTAAACACTGTCTCAACTTAAATGATTTTAAAGTTTATGGCTTGACGCTATAAAGAGATAGCTCTTTCACCAAAACTGGATCAAAAATACTTTTACTTTCTCTTACTGCTAACAAAGGTCCAATTTTCTAGATAGATTTTTAACGGAAATATCTTTCTAAGTTTCCCTGAGTCAGGAAAAGTGGTTTTAGCAATGCGCTTGTGAGTGAACAAACTGTCATCCCAAAGTTAAAAAAAAATTACTGGTAATAGATCCTTTATTTTTAAAATACATTAAAACTTTAATCGATCTCGATTTTCTCGTAACACATTCATTAAATTCACAGTGACAGTTTTATTTGAATAATTTTTCAAAGAAAATGCGTTTTAGAGCAGTACCGAGGAGTGATAGTGGTAGATGTCCCTGCCATTCCACTTTACAAAACTGCATAATGTTAGCAAGTACTGGATATCTTTTAAAATATTAGAACCTCGGGAACCTATAGTCGATCAAAATCGTAGCAGATTTTTCACTTTCTAATACTTGACAAATTCTAATTCTAAATTCAAATTTCTAATACTTGATTAACGAAGAGTCCCAATCATGTAAATTTTTCGAACACTAGTATTTACTGAAAATAGCCGATTTGAAGGTCCCAGAAGAACCTTGGCATCACGATGTCTTAAACTGTTTTAAAAACTTATAACGCTTGACTACCAAATCACGAACGTAAATGTTTTTTATTATTGCTGTATGTAGCTTAAATTTTATTATTGAAACAAAAAATACGTTATCAATGAAAATGGTCAGCATAAACGGCTGTGGCAAACAATGAATTATTAAATAATGGAGTAAATAGTAGAATGAATGCATTTGCTTTTAAAGATGCTTTTTTTGGCCAGCCATTTTATTTTCGATGTACTTTTTGATAGAAAGTATTGTGAACTTTCCAATTTCGCTGTTTTGTGAATTAATATTTCCCAGCAAGTCCAAGTTTTCAAAAGCTCTGAGTAAGAAGGATTTACTAGAGAATTATGAGACAAAAGGATTCTTTATTAGCTGTTTGCAGCCGGAAGATAGATTTTGTCTTGGCTAGAGTTGGCGAAGTGTGACCACTCTTTCAATGACAGTAGATTAAATTCTCATAATGATAAGTAAATCAGGTATGCCTTTCGAAATTAGTCAATCTCTAATTAATTTCTGATAGGAAAGCTTATCAGAGAAAAAACTCACATTCAAGGATGTCGGATGATCTCAACAATTTGAAAACTAATCTAAAGTATCCTGAAGACTAAATTTTTTAAAGAAAATTAATGCCATTAACTTACGTGACCATGCTTCGTTGTTACAGCCACTTTCTTCGAATCAGGTATAAAAGCAATATCTGTCACCCAAATTGGAACTCTCAACTCCAATTCATCATGCCTAACCTTGAAAAAGAAAAAAGTTAAAAGAAAAAATATTGATTAAAATAACAATTAATTAATATTGTTTCCATTACTTTGCACTACAACTCTCAATTTTTTTAAATGATCACACATACTCCACGAATCGGGCAAAGATAAGGATCCTACATTTGAAACGAATTTCAGTTCACAATCTTAGTTTTATATGTAAAAATGAAAACTATATTATTATTATTTCTGTTTCGCTTACATTTTTTGCAGAAAACAGTTTTTTTCCACCAGTATGGACGTCCCAAAGCTTAAGATCGTTCTCTTTTCCTCCTGTAGCAATAACACCATCCTTATGTCGCATTTTGTCAAGATGACCTCCGCTATCTATTGTTACTACTTCTACATCATTTTCTCTCCACATCTTTACTATTCCAGATTCTACAGCCGATATCAAGAGCCTAAAAAGTCGTAAAAACCAATTAAACTTACATTATGGGTGGAGAAATGGCCAAGTAATCTCACTAATTTCTACTTTACCCTTTTAATTTGCTGACCCCAACTATTGGACCCTCGCCAATTTTTTTATCATCCGAAAATGAAAACGTTTTAGACTGAACGTTATATATTTTTACAAGTTGGCTACCATAACCAATCATAATTTCATCTTCAGTTCCATCGCACCAACTCATTGACGTTATAGGATTTTTATTTGTAGCATTTTTCAAGCCATCAATATTTTTAACAAAAAGGTTACTTTTGTGAACAGCATAGACGCCTACAACCAAGTTTTTCTATATTGCAAATAACTAATTTTATAATTTCAAACATTTTTATTCACATAACTTCTAAGCATTATTAACATAGTTTCAACAATAAATACATACTACTAATATAAAAGTAGTGAAATTTCTAGATTATAAACCGTACCTTTAAAAATGCCTGAAGCACTTCCGACGTATGCATTATAAAAAGGAACTTTCATTTTTCCTAGATATCATCAAGTAGTTGAATCAAACAGGCTATACAACGAGGCCCCAACAGTAACTCCTTTAAACTATCGGAGGTAATATTCAGGTTAACTAATTCAATGAGGAAGGTTACGCGCACTATTTAGTAAAAGCCTGCATTACTAAGAAGTACTGATCATTTACGTGAAGGCCCAAGATTTCATTATTTGTCGCCGAATGCTGAACGGTTTATTGGGGAAAAAAATTATCGCGACATACTTTAAAAAATAAACGTTTGTGTTAATGGGTGACATTCGGCAGAAGAAAATGCTATTATTAATTAAAAGCATGATTCTGCCTAAAAAATCACTATCTTCTAGAGAAGTGTGATAAAGTAACAAAACATTTATCTAAGAAAATGCAGATATGATAAGAAAAAAGGCTAGGGTTGGAAACAACTTCTAATAGCCGACCACTCTATATTCCACAAAATATTACATTCTTCCTCATCCTTCCTTGATTTTTAACAAAGCGATGTTTCTATATATATATAAGATATGTATATAACATCTGCTTTCTTTCAAATAAAATTCTGGTAGTGTGAATGACACTTTTACAGGGTTTTCAGAAAAATCCAGTGGTCGACAGCTGCAGGAAATGCAGGCACTTATTCTTTTCTTAATAACTTAGTCAACTTTTCAAACAACTTTCAGCGAAAACAAAAAAATTCAGCAAACCGTCACAGACTACGTGCAAAAATCTCGAAATTCCGAAGTGGGCGAACCTCCTCAAAACATGTACTTACGGAAAAATTCAAAATAGAAAATCTACATGATTACAATACTTCTTCTTATGAAGGTTAAGAGCACATAAAAAAGCCTATTGCAGTAAGAAGAAATTGCTTTTTTTTTGTTCTAAGCAGCGAATCTTCTCTTTGGAAGTGACAACTTGACAACAACAATTACCTCATTACTACACTCTGTTCTCACCAATTGTAACAGCTGGAGGCTTCACCATCAGATGTTTTGAGATTTGAAGTCCCATGTAACAGTCGTCGAGGTTCAGTTTGGTTTGCTTTAAAACATACCTGTGGTTTTATTTTGTAATCAGCGATTTTATGTTGTTTTTGTTTTTTTAATAAACATCTCACCAGAAAATGTTAGCTTAATTCATCTATAATTCAAAACATAAAGCTAATTGTACTGCCATTCTATTTTTTAGAAAGAATTTTCCTTTTTATTCGTACCTTATGGCATCTGAACTCAGCGAAGATATAGAAGATTATGATCTATATCACGTGGATTTTACTACAGCATCAGAATGGGAAGTATTTATTGCCAGAGTGGAAGAAATAATACTAGAATGGAAGTTGAATACCAGAAAGGTACCTCCAAAAAGTATGAATTTCGCTGCTGCAGAATGGTCCACTTTTACAGAAAACATCTCTTTTGCAGGTAAGATTTTCAAATAATAATTTTTTCCATGAAAATTAAATTATTGTCTTTTGCAAGGAAATCTGAGATGAAATTATTCATTGCAATTAAAAACTTTCAGAAGTTTATTTTTCTCTGACCCGACATTTTATCCGGCCTTCTGAAGTGGACAGTGAGGAAGTTAATGATGGAAATGATGGTGATTCAAAAGATGATTTACCAAAAACTCCATCCAATTCAATATGGCTTGATGAAGTTATGAATCCGTCACACGACTTCCTACCGCTTGACATCTCAGGTGATGAAACACACCCTCATGTGCTAGCAAAGTGGTACGGTTTGACAGACTTTGTCGTCCTTACACCAATCAAAACTGGAATCACATCGGAGAGTAAACTTAAAGTCTTACTTAGTTCGCTGTGTATTGCTGTTAATAATACGGGGTGGTATGTATATTTTGTTTTTAATTAAAATTAATATTAGTAGTATTTTTTTTTGTATTACTTTCCTAGCTTTATTTGGCTAGAATTTTACTTACCAATTCTCTCCAGTAAAAGGTCTTCCTAAGAGCTTCCTCTCATTAACCAATGAAGTAACTGTAAATGAAGTATCAAAGGGTTCTTTGAACATTACTCCCTAGCATTCCATTGATCGTGTACTTTACGGTCAAAATTAAACCTATTATTGGTAAACATTGACTAAATAGGAAGTAAGACTCCATTTATCTCACTTTCACATAACAATTCTAACCCCGGGACTTTAAGAGTCTTTTCTCTGACTAATTTATTTTTACTTCCCATTAAACCTGCAGATATCCTTTCTTTCCTCCTAAGTTTTTAGAGAAAACACTTTCTCTTAAATTTGGATTTCTCTCTTACAATGGCAAAAGTTATGGGAACCACAGAAGAGTATTGAAGACCTCACCTTTGCCAATTTGATGTTTTCTCATCTTAAAAAATCCGAATTCTCAGAAAAGCACCAATATAGTTAACGCTCCTGATCGAAACGCCATTCAGTCTTCTTTTACTTCTCCACTAAGTTTTCTTTTACTTCCACCACTAAGTTTTTATCTCAAGCTTAGCTTGCTTGAAGCCAGTTTTCCTTCATCTGTAGTAGAAGATGTTCTAACCGATATTCTCCTCCACTAAAACTTTTTATAGTAAATTTAGATAACCTTGCTACGTTTCTCTAGACATTATTTCTTATTTGATTTATCTTTTAAACCTTTTATGATTTAGTAAGGTGCCAATGTTTGTGAGATCATTGGAGTTTTGGCGGAAATTTTATATGGGAGTTTGTGAGGGTAATGGTATTAGATCTGAGTTCGAAATGGTCCATTTAAGAGAAGTCCCTCCTCAGTGCAGGTATTTGACAGGTATGTAAACATTTAGTTTTTCAATACGTTGTATTTTAAACAATTTATTTGCTATGGATGATTCAAATAAGGTTGTATTGCAATTTTTCTTGTATTTATTGATGTTCTGATTAAATGAATTATAATAACTCAACTGTTTCGGATATTATTTTAATCTTAATAAGTGTGATACAAAATTATTTGAAAATGTTAAAATTCTGATTGCTCAGCCTTGTTTTATGAATGTAGTAAGAACTTTTAAGAGATTTTTAAGACATGGTTAGAGTAACAGATGTTCTGTGACAAAGCAACCAGGAAAATTTGTGATTTATAAAAAAAAAAAAAAGATGCGGAAAGAATTGTCTACACAACATTTGTTTCAAAAAACTAAGAGATGAGGTCTTGATATATTGACATTAACTTTTCTTTTTTTACTTTAAGAAGTCAATAATTCCTACCCTTTTTTACTCTCATTATTATTTTAATCAGTTTGTTAACAATTTAAAAAATTAAAAGTTGTTTTGTGTTTTAGGATTGTTGAGTGTATTCAAATCGAAGATTGGTCAGGGCCTCCTGGTAGAACCTGTACGAGTAGCTGCTAAATTTTGTTATATATTAGACCAATGGGGCATTCAGTTCACTTGGGCACAAGAGCGACCAGTCTTGGATCTCTCTGTTAATGAATTAACTACAATTCCATTCGGATGTTATAGCGAATCCATTAGGTAATTCTGAGTTGTATGTTTATACTCGTAGTTCTTTAGGCCATTCGTCCATTCAAAGCTATTATAAGAACTTTATTTCGTGTGACTACTCGCGGCTGGGGTTGTCCTCTGTAAAAGAATTGTGCGGATGTGGATTTCCAGGACTCTTTTTTCAGTTGGTGTAGAGGATACTATTAAAATTTAAATAATTGAATAAAATTATTTTATTCCCACAAACGTTCCCACCTGACGAGAACTTTGATGCAAACTCGTGAAATAAGAAATGGGAGTTGGTTAAATCCAAAACTAGGTTAGATTAGAACATGGGTGTTCCAGTTACATACCAAAAGAAGCTGATAGGGCATACTTTTCGTAGATTTAGTAGGTGGGATCTTTCCTTTTCACGGACATCATGGATTTTCTCTAGTTTTTTTTTTTCTGGTCTTGAGGTTAAAACGCAATTTTATAATGTATAAGAGACTTTCTTTTTTTCCTTGTACAGTTTTAGGGGAGTGACTTTTGCTTTCAGGGGATTCGGTTATTTTTTTTATATTTTTTTTATTAACAATTTTTAACGACTCTAAATAATACCTTTAAAGTATAAAATATGAACATATTGAAGTCACGTACTTCAAATTGTAAGTTTCATGCAAATTTATTTACCTAAAAGAAAAATAACACTTTTTTTTAATGGTTTTAGTTCGCTTAGTTTGTATACAAGATGGGAGGAAACGTTAGAGACATTGGTAGTCGATAGTGAAACTTTCAGTGATTTCGATCCATTGACAGCACCTCATTGGTCTCTGTCCATTTGTAAAGAAGAGAATCTAAAGAGCCTTCTTGCTCTTTCCATCTCTCAATTCATAATGCTCTGCGTGAGCAATAGAACAGTTGAAGAACTTTTAGGTGACTTTGCGCTCAGAGAACCTTGTAAGTAAAAGAAAATTTAATACTTAAAATCTTAATACGTACTTAAGATAATTTAGGTTTTTCCTATACTTTTTATTTTTGCAATGACAGCTGGCGATATGATACAACCGTTAAGTGTATTAACAGAATCAAGAATACCCACTTTAACGAGTATGTTGAGCGGTTATGTTGCCAGAAAGCATTCAACTAATGGTCCTATTCAAAACAGACTACTGATGCCAATTATTTACTACCTCTTTCCTGATGGAAATACTGTTCAAGTAAGTTATTGAATGATATGCAACGTTAATTACCACAAAAAGTTGAACATTTTTAAAGGCATTATAATCGTGCAGGTTTTCATTTTGAGTTTTCGCCTCAAATGTACTTTTGTAGTCCATTAAGAAAAAAAAGAAGTTGTTTTTACAATTTGGTCAGTGTAACTAAAAAACGAACAAATTACGGAAGTTTCAAATTTTACATTATTTTTTTGGTTTGTTTTGTTTTTGCTTTCTTTTTTTTTAACCTATACTTTTGTACAAAATCAACAAACTGGTAGTGTCGCTTTACTGAATAGATTTTTTGTTTTATCAGTTTTTCGGGTTGTGGGAAATTGCTTCTAACTGTTTATATATTTTGATCTATAACTTTTCTTTCATATAAGGGCCGTTTTCATTTATAATATTTATTCTTTCTTACTTTTTAGAAATATTCTTATGACATGAACGAAATAAATGCTGAAAAAACGGGAAGTTCACAGGTAAATATTTTATTTATCTTCTTTTATTATTATGTTTCTGTAATAGAATAAAATACTTGTATACTTCCCCTTAGATTTCAAGTTTCGACTAATCGAGGATATATCAATCGTTCTTAATACATAAATAGAAAGTGATTTTAACAATACTTAATTGAATTGACCTATCTTTCAATGCTACAATTCTGATTCCTGTTGATATATTTAGTGTTGGCGCTGTGAGTGTTTACATTTCCGTTTGAGAATTATTGAACGTTATGAACTATTATAACCTCATCGCTACATGTTATTTTTTGCGATGTTCGGGTAGTTAGAAAAAGGCAGAAATTAAAAAAACAGAAAATCTATTCTTCAAATTTTTTTTTGTTGCCTACAAGGTATCCAAGTACAAGATTTTTTTCAGAATTTATCCACGTGAAATACCACTTATTCATTGTTTTTTCAAAAGCAAAAAGTTATTAATATGTTCTTAAAAATGTATATTGAAACCATGTAAACAGTACCTTATAGATAATATCGATCCAACAAAGATCGATATTATCGATTTCGGCTCAATTGTCGTAAGGCCTTGGAGAGTAAATGATATGTTTGCTTCTAATTCTAAAGAAATACTGGAGTAGTAAATTCAAAAATTTCATTACATAAAAATATTATACACTTAAAATAAATTCTAATGCTACTTTTGAGAATGACTAAATTTGGAAACGTAGAGAACAAAGGTGCAAATTGCTAAGTTTGGGCGAAGAAAAGGAAAAATAAATATAAACAAATTACTTGGATCTCTTTGAGGAAACTTGAGCATGATCTGGATTCCAGGCAATTCTATTGTTTCTGGGATTTTAACAAAAACAGTATTTACTTATTTTTGTTATAAAGCTATAATTAAATATTTTGTTAATTAAATGACATCGATGGCCCAGTTTCAGCACTCCATGTTGTTTCAGCAAACAGTCGATTCTTTCTGTCAATGAATTTGCTGAACGCACCAGTCACACTACTAGATGATAAATTTGCTATTATTTGCAACTGCTTTTTTTATTAATTCCCCCCCCCCCAATTTAGAGAATGAAGACATGTTCTGTAGACAGCTTAGTTTGGCGTTTGGCAATAGTTATGGATCAGGTTCTGCTCATGCTTGGCGGTGAAGGAGCAGCTACACATCTTTGGCATGAATTTTCACAAGAGCTCAGATTTCGATGGACTAACAGTACCCTAATTCCTGGGTAAGTAGTTTATTTCAATTGTTACAATTATTTAAGCGAACGTTTTTGCTGAACAATCCGGAACGATAAATACTTAAGACATCAAACCTAATTACATAATAATTAGGTCAGCGTTAAATATTACGTATATTTGTGTTCCTGAATAGTAGATAAAGACAATTACAAATTTAACAAGTTAAACAGTAATTTAACAAGTAAACAGTATTAATAATCTTAGTCATCAGGTAAGCCATTTATGATTTGAAGGACGTTTCTAGTTTTTTCTTCTAATATTACTTTTAAGACGTCCACGATTGTTTTTATTTACTTTTAAACTTACTATGCATTGATCTCCTACAAGACTTAATTATGTGATAAAGAGAGTTATGAGAAGAAATTGTTAATGAGTCAAAGAATCGGAATTGAATGAGATTTTTGTACCATATTCAATGTTAGTGGCTGGATGATTTTTGTTTAAATATCTCCTGATCTCCTTAGTTAATCTACTTCTTGTTACAAAAGTGTTAAAAGTACAACGACATTCCAAAGTAAGAATATTAAGTCGCTGAGAAGGGCAGTAATTTGATGAGTGGTTAGCGAATACTGGATTCCAACGCGGAGATCACGGTTTCGAATCCAACTGCTGGCCATTAGATTTTCTTTTCCTAGGAGCTTCTTACAGAGAACCCAAAGGCCGGCAGTGCACTAAAAAAAGCTTCAAGCGCCAATAACCTCAGATGTTGAGGCGCCTTAAAATTAAAAATGTAGCCAAGAAGAGTTTACCGTTTTGTACTGAAGCGTTTGAAGAAATTAACATAATTTCATTTTATTTTATTTAAAAAAAACAAAATACAGAAGTCACAAAAATAAATTTAAAGTGATGAATCAAAGAAAAATTAAATTTTATAAAATTATGTAAATATAGATTATTTTTAAAAAGTGATGTTATTTGCCACATTCAAATTGGTGACAATCAGCTGTTAATAATATTTGGCTATAAATTAACAATTTTAATTGAGCATTGGCAAAATTATTAATAATTTATTATTATATCTGTTTGTAAACACACCTTTGATCCATCAGTCTTACTATATCGTAGTACGATTGCTTAAATCCATAGTCTGCAATAATACACTTACAAATATCATTTAAATAAAAAATATATATTACTATTTACATCTTTACATAATGATATTATTTATTAATTTATAAAGAGCTTTTTATTTTTGTTTTAATAATCTGTTGCCTACAATAATTTCTCAAGACCTCCACTGCTTAACTTCCAAGGATTTACTCTAAACAGATTTTTGTTCTAGCATAATCTCGATCTTCTTATTTAGACAAATCTAATGTCGTTGTAAATGAAGGATCTCATCAATTCCTAGCTAATCATTCTGAATATATGATCCCTCCTACTGAAACTGGTCAACGGAAAAAATATTAGGATGTATGTGAATATTATAGATTTAGAGAGAGGCAATATGTATTTATTTAATCAGAATCAATAATCTACAATTTTTTAAGTATGGCCTGAATGGATACGTTAATCAATTATTGGTCTCAAACTATTAAATACATTTTTAAACAAAAGGAAAACATTTGGAAGTTAATTTTGGACTGTCATGGTACGCATGTTTTTGGTATTCCTGACCGGTGTTGGATTTTCAACTAACATCAGAAATGTTTCCATCTATTTATTTAAAGTATATATTTAATAAAATGTCGTTTGGACAGTTAACAGGTCCTCATTTAAGTTTACTAATTTCAATTTCATTTTTCATGATTAAACAATTTATTTTCTAGAAACAAGCTAACAAGCTTTATTAGCGTGCAGATACACGTTTTAGATCTACACGTTTTAGATAAAACGTTATGAAAAATTTAATATAGTTCTTTTCATATTTAACAAATTAAAGTATTTTCAAAGCCTAATCCTACAATATTAAGGTAAAACTAGTTAAGAACTGAACTGTAATTTAAGAATAGGGTATTATTTTTGTGCACGTTAAGCAGTTCCATACCTTTACTTGAATTTACAGCTCTTTTTAAAGCTAAACCTATTCTATTTCCATATGAAATTGTTACGAATAAATAATGCTCAACTATAATTGCAAATAATGTTTACTTATAGTTTAATGTCACTATATTTTTGCATTTTAGGAAATATATAATCTCGTGTAATTTTACTACGTACATTAAAAACTCAAATTTTTTGTGTTTATCTACAGTTTGCTCGGACTTGGTAACTTAGTCTCTATGAATGCACTTCGTTGAACTCGTAAGCCCAGTTTGACTTTACTTATATTAGGTTTTGCCAACAATTCCAGCACATCTTTCAGATCTATTCGATACTAAAGTATAACAAGACTTTTTTTTCCATTTTTCTTGAAATGTTTATCTGTGATTATCAAACGATTCCAATTGGTAATGCTTAAACTTTCAGCTTATACGATTTACAAAATGGACGAATTAAATCAAGAAATCCTAGCGATTTTTTATCACTATTTTTTAAATAGCTTAAATCCCACAAATGCCGCTTCTGAAAAAAATGCACTACTCCAATGTGACTATAAAGTATGTCTTTTTGGTGATCAAAAAAGGTGTACATCTTTGGTTGAAGAAAACTCAAGACCGTAGACAGCTCTCAGAAATCGATGATTTGAATCTTTGGCATTTCACTCGTCCTACTTACAGCTCTTTTCTGATTACCAATTTTTTTTTTTTTTTGCTTCTACGCTCGTTGTTTAGTTACTGTTTAAGAAGAGCATCGTTTTATTGTGTCAAGTTGAAGAAAATAGCCTACTGATCCACGAATTGGACATTTGAGCCAACAAAAAGTAGGTGGAAATCTCACACTTTTGTTAGACTTAAAGTAATTACGAACATTTCTGTTGGTGTTTTATCATTAGTCTCAGTTAAGAAGTTTGACACACATATGTTACAAAATTTTAATTACTAAATATTTTTACAAAAATAATAACAATTTGAGGATGTACATAATTTACAATTTTATTGCTTTTGGTATTAGTGGAATACTCACGTTCTAACCTGAAAACTTCGGTCATTAAACGTTTAGATGAGATTTATTTCATGATAATCTATTTTTTAATAAATAATTAAATTAATTTTATAAAAATATCAACACACTATTTATACTTAGAGTTAGATCGCTACACACAAAATAGTATTTCCCCTTTTATTTACATTAGCAACTAATCGCTAACAATGAGCAACTAATGGCAGTAATGGGCCTTGCTGTAGAAGTGATTTTTCTGTCCCAGAATTACTACAAACTTAACAGAGAGAATGGACTGTGCAGAAAGCGACCTTGTAGATACTGTGGCGTTCACAATTGTAGTACCATTTCCTGTGCTCTGTTTGTTTGACAGGTAGTGTAGTTCCTGGTAAACATCTCGTCAATTTTGTTGAGGATGTGGTCTAGAAGGAAGCACCCATTTTAGCTAATGCTGTTGTGACATCTGTCCTGATTACTGCGAATCAGTTATACAGGCAGCCTCAGAGGGCTACTAAAATTAGCAATGTATCAGCACCTTTAGCCTTGCAGAGCGGGAAGTAAACTGAGAAGGATGGATTTCCCCTTCCTCAAAGTCACACGTCTTTACATCCACTTTACCTCCAATCTATGTGCCACTATGCTTTGGATGCTGCCAAACGTTTCAACTTCAAACTTGAATGCCTGCGTGATTAATCAACAAAAATAATCGTCAAGTAGCTAATGCGATTTCTGTCTACAGTTACTAGTTTTACGAATAGTTTCAATACACTAGGAAAAAGAACTTTCTAAATCGTTTGTCACTTCGTATTTAATAGTTTAGTTTTCTGATGGTAGTTTTAATCATTCGGTTTTTATTTTTCACAACTTTTTATGTAGAGAAAGATCCATCATTGCTTTTATTTTAAATAATGTCGGACGTGAATGACGTTAAATCTATCATTTATAACTTTCACATTTAAAAATGTATCCGCAACGAAGAATTTAAGGTTTAAAAACCATTTGTAAGAAATCGAGGCGGTATCTCAGTCCAGTGAAGTCATTAAATTTCTTGGACCCAATTGAGAGAAGCCATTGTTGGTAAATGGCACCAGAAAGTACTTTTACTTGTCACCTCCTTACAGTGGCACTAAGCTACCACCTCTTGTCGTCGGATTTCTAGCCATATAGATGTCCATGTCGTGGTCAGTCCAGTTGTCCGACGTATCTCCACAATAGTTGAGTGTATGCGTGGATCCAGCCGTTGAATAACGACTGCCTGGTCTTCCACTTGCTTCTTTTGTTCTTGACCGTCGTCGTTGGTTTTGTGTAGTTCCGACGACACCGGCGTGGATGCCATTCGTGGCTGCTGTAGGATAACTCACTCTAGACATTCGTTCAGATACGGCCAATGATTGACGTGATTGTCGCAGTTCTGTAAATAAGAAAAACGTAATGAAAGGAAACATGTTATTTTCAACTATTCACATAACAATGTGTTCAACCAAAACCTTTTACCTACTCGTATCAAGTGGAAGTATTGCGATCGTGTTGGTATTTGGTTTTCAACGTTAATGCCTGTTTATAGAAAACGGTTTATGAAGTTTAATAAATTAATCGCCTTCATTGAGGCGCGGTTCAGCATCCAACAACCAAATTGAGGACATAAGGCGCAGGCTCTTACTTTATTATTAACATTTAGTAACTAATATGATGTTGGCTACACTCCGGACTTGAATAGGGAATTTCCTATTTTCATGTCCGCTCCCCCAGCCCACCTCTAACCTAAAGTACTCCAAAAATGTAGGTATGTGATCACTTTAGCTAAAAATGAAAAATCACTAGAAGTTCGCACGTACACCCACAATTTTTCGTAAAAATTCATATTGCATTCAGACCATGCCCCAAAAACATTTTTCGTTCTCTAGTATTTTCAAAGAACCTAAAAAATGATCAACTATTCGGATTGCAAGCATAATTATTAAGCTGTAATTAAACTTTTATGATTCTGAATTTCCCCACGTGTCCAAGTAACGCGCGTTTTTTGGATTTGTTATACTTCTAGTTGGTGAATTGATTTTTTGTGATTTTTAAAACATTCATGACGTGGTTTATTTAGTTACAGTATTTTCTTTTTAGTTAAATTAAGTTTTTAGTTTATTGAGAGATCATTATAATACTTTATGTGAATGACATTCAGAAAATATATATTCCGAAACGTCTAAATACATTTGAATACATTTACAGAATAAATTAGAACAAACAAACAAACAAAAATTGTATTAATAGCCTGCAGATTACCTGGCCGTGAACTGACGAGACCCGCATTGTAGGCATTAGCAGCTCCAGTGTTGAGAAATCGTCCAGAATTGTTGGAGAAGCTGTGCTGTGATTGTCCATCAGCAATTGATCTCTGCGGCTTGCATTTTTGTGCATTATTATACCTCAACTCTTCGCTTACACATCCTCTTGTCATGGAGCCTGACCCAGCCATTACATTAAATGTATAACTTTTATTTAAAATCTTTTTCTGGGGATTTTTTTTTTTATTTGTTCAACATTTTGATTCAAACTAAATTTCAGTGATTTCTTCAAGTTACGTTAAGTCTAAATTAAAACGAAGTTTAGCTCAGGATCCAGTTTGGTAGGTTAGGTTGACTATGTAGTCATAGTATTTTTAAACAGAACCAATAAACAGACAGTAATCCTTAAACCGTAAAGAAAAGAAAGAGAAGAATATGTACTACTTAAATCTGAGATTTTTGTTTTTAAATTAGGAAGTAAGTAAAGTAATCGCCAATTTTTTTAGGCCGGGCTTAACGTTCGACTTCCAATTAGGTGTCGTGGACGCAATTAAGCATAATTTTAAATCTTAGAGATCAGAGGAAAAATATTTATTATTTTTTTAAGTTTATTTCAGTCCTGCTGGAGGAGAATTAGAATTTGAGATGCTAAAAATTGAAATTGAACTATTTAGGAGCTTATTTGTTTAGTGTGTACTTGGAAAATTTGCACATGGTTACTTTAATATCGATTTAACAGGAGTGGCGATCAGAGTTATGGTCAGCCTTTTAGAAAAGATACTTTCCGGTGGCGAGATATTAACTTATTGTTAACAAGCTTATTTATCTCTATTGGAAAGGGGAAGACACATTCTTGACAGTTTCAGTTATAACTTTTTCATTTATTTTTTTAATGCTAACGTTTCGACCTAGTTTATCTTCAGGGCTGTGCAACATATTTTATATAAATAAATTACTTTTTGTTTATGCAAGCAAAAAATTACAATTGTTAATTAATTAGTGTAAGGTAATGAATTTTTATAAACTATTTTTATATCAGATTAATGAATATTGTTATCTGTTTCTGGAAAGTATATTCCACACCACTGAAGATGACCAAGAGATCGAAAACTGGGCATTAAAATAAAAAAATATGACTAAACTGGTAAGAATTTATTTTTATCTTGGATTAATGAACAATTTACCGTAAAAAGATTAACAATACTATTTCTATAAATACATTGAAAGGTCCACATTTGACTGTATGAATCAGATCTACTTATAATGACAGCCATGGTGAAGTACTGGGATGCATTGAGTGCAAGAGAGACTACGAGATCTTGGAGAAAAAGTATTGGATTCTCTTGGAATAGGAGGAAGGCCAGAAAGAAACTCTTAGAACAAGAAGAGAAAGTGCTGTACTGTATGTCCACGCACTGTGACAGAAAGGCCACAGAGAGCATTGAGCATTTTGAAGAGTGTTTGGGAACCCACTTAGAGCTGGAGAAAGTGCCACAGAAAAATTGTGAGGCCCAGGAGAGGAAGTGCTGGCCTTATAGAAGGTAAGAGAAAGACTATAAAGAATTTGAGATCAAGAAGAAAAAGTGCTGGATCTCTTTCTGTGATAGAAAGGCGCAGAGAGAATGGAAGAGGACCTTGAAGGGAGCCAAAGAAAGAGTGTAGAGAAACGTGTGTGCTTGAGCCAAAGACAGAGTAGGAGAAAGGCTGCAGGAGACTGTCTGGGGTCCAACAGAGTAACGGAGAAATCGCTCCAGAAAAACTAGTGAGTCCCAAGAGAGAAGCGATCCGCAGGAAGGCCTCACAGATACTGAGGGACATTCAGTGTAAAAAAAAAAAAAAGTTCACAACTACGATAGCTTCATCTTAAACTGAATGAGAAAGTGCAAAAATAAATATGTAAACATATAAAATTAATTTTTCCTCCTTCTCTTGTAAAACATAACTATAAACCATAAAAATTATTTTTATGTCTCCCAAAATTGTTGCAATAAGATAAAAGAAAAATAAGGAACACATAGAAAGATAAAAGTCTGTTTAAAACAATGAAATGGTAAGTACACAAAGAGAAGCCAATCATCTAGACCACATGAATGTAAGATGGTTTTTAGTATTGGAAACAAATACTCCAAAAATTAGAGGAGAAGAAATTGTTAATATAAAATTTGAAGAGATGATAGTAAAACAAAATAAAAGCCATGTTAATTTTTATAAAAGAAAGATTCTACTTTATTTATAAACTAATTTATTTTTTTTTACAATAAAATGAATTAAAAAAATTTACGATAAATATTTGTATAATAACTACTGTACAATCGAAATTTGAAATTTTAGATACATGCATATACTTCCCAGCTGTAGCAGCTTCAAACAAAAAGAAAATAATGTAAATAGATCTTCTTCTTTTTTTCAGAGTTTCATTATTTACATTCTCTTTCTAGCATATAATATTTACACTTTAAGGTATTATATAATTATAAACATAAAAAAAAAAAAATACGAGGAGCATTCAATAAGTAATATGGCAAATAATTTGTTTGGAACTTCCAGAATTGTAAATCAGTGGATTAAAATTACCCTCTCTTAGTTTGCGCTCTCTTAAGCGTGTATAAAAGAGATGAGATGATGAATTTGGAATTGACAATCTTTAGAACCTGAAAATGTCTGTTCTGTTAAAAGCTCAGAAGGTGATTTTTAACCCAAAAAGCGGTGCTCACTTAATTTTTTATTCGTGAGCCCGAAGAATCGTTTTATTAAATATGGAAGCTGTTAAGCTAAATTAGCCGTTTAAAAAAAGTTTACAACAATGATATAGATATTAGTACCCCGAAAGCATGGAAGGTAATGATGGTTTTTATTGTTATTATTTATTATTATTTTTTTTTGTTTACAAAATACTCCTACCATTGCATTTGCCAGCTTACAGGCAGCAAGACACAACGATATTCGCTACCCGTTTCAGTCAGTGATCCTCATTCTAAGAAACTGAACTGAATGCAATGATCACATTCCTCTAGAGATGGGAATCTTCATGAATAAAGACTATTTGAGGGGGGGGGGGAAATGATTTCCATGTCGCTTAATTATTCTTATTTGTCATTGTAAATGATTTGTCTTGTTTGGTTTAATTTCAGCTATTTTCAGGCACAGTTAGTGCCGCTGTGGATGTAGTTATTATTATTTTATTTATTTTGTGTAAAACCCACCAGAAGTCTGTAGATAGCGCTGTAAATAAATTGTGCAATACGCTGACTTGCAATGAGCTACAATTTTATTTATTTTGTGTAAAACCCACCAGAAGTCTGTAGATAGCGCTGTAAATAAATTGTGCAATACGCTGACTTGCAATGAGCTACAATTTTATTTATTTTGTGTAAAACCCACCAGAAGTCTGTAGATTGCGCTGTAAATAAATTGTGCAATACGCTGACTTGCAATGAGCTACAATTTTATTTATTTTGTGTAAAACCCACCAGAAGTCTGTAGATTGCGCTGTAAATAAATTGTGCAATACGCTGACTTGCAATGAGCTACAATTTTATTTATTTTGTGTAAAACCCACCAGAAGTCTGTAGATTGCGCTGTAAATAAATTGTGCAATACGCTGACTTGCAATGAGCTACAATTTTATTTATTTTGTGTAAAACCCACCAGAAGTCTGTAGATTGCGCTGTAAATAAATTGTGCAATACGCTGACTTGCAATGAGCTACAATTTTATTTATTTTGTGTAAAACCCACCAGAAGTCTGTAGATTGCGCTGTAAATAAATTGTGCAATACGCTGACTTGCAATGAGCTACAATTTTATTTATTTTGTGTAAAACCCACCAGAAATCTGTAGATAGCGCTGTAAATAAATTGTGCAATACGCTGACTTGCAATGAGCTACAATTTTATTTATTTTGTGTAAAACCCACCAGAAGTCTGTAGATTGCGCTGTAAATAAATTGTGCAATACGCTGACTTGCAATGAGCTACAATTTTATTTATTTTGTGTAAAACCCACCAGAAATCTGTAGATAGCGCTGTAAATAAATTGTGCAATACGCTGACTTGCAATGAGCTATAATTTTATTTATTTATTTCTTTTATGCTACTAAAAATACCATAGGCATTTATTAATTATGCTTCAGCAGCAAAAAAAAAAAAAAAATGTGATGTGCAGAATACCTAACTACTCAGAACCGCGAAAATGACAATATTGTTGACAGGTATATCATTGTTAAAAAAATCATTGTTAATCATTTGCCCTTACCTATTGAATAGACACCTCGCCTTGCAGACACCTGCTCTTTGAGGGGTTAAATTTAATTTTTGTAATTAAATCGCTTGATGTGAATAATGAAAATTTTAATGTTGCATATTTGAAAAAATAAAAAAATCGGACTAAAATTATGCCTAAGTGGAAGAAAATTATTTTAAAAAAAAATTTCTGTCCCATTACTGATTTTTCTTTGGTATTTCAAGATAATAGTCTATATTATTTACATTCTTTTAAAAAATACTTTACTTATTTAATTTTTATTAATCAATTAAAATTATTTCAAAAATTTGAAATAAAATAATGAAAGAATTTTGAAATTTACAAAATCCATTACTAAATTTTAACTCACCGACCTCATGGGAACACTATTTTATTATTTACCAAACTTTATTTTAATTTTTATAAATTTATTGAATATGCTCATGGATTCCAATTCATAATACTTGAACATTTGAATTTAATATTGATATTCTTCTCTTTACAATAATTGATAAAAACATAATACGGTGAGTTTTTTCAAAACATTTAAGTCTTCCATATTGAGTTTACAGAATAGTTAATTTTACCGTCCTTTTGCTTACATTTTATTTTATATAAATTATATTAATATTTGAATCAGAAGTATTACTTTTTAGTGAATAAAAAATGCCCATATTTTGAAGATGCAGTCATTGAGTGTGATTCTTGTGACATTTCACCAATCCCTTCTGGTTGATCCTACAAATTTTATTTTAGTTATAAATTTTAAGGAAAAATTTTCTGCGGCAAATCGCGAGGGAATTGTTTAGAGCTGGATCCCCAAAATGCAGAATGAAAATCGACAATTTTTTACCCTTCAGCTGTTGATGAAATGCTGATCCTTTCGGAGGACGTTAGTTTATCAGAATTGAGTAGGGGGGGGATTTCATTCTACATTTTAGTTAGTGCACCTGATTGGCAGGCTTTAGTACGTCATATCTTGTGCTCAGTCTGTCAGAATAGTGTGGAACAGGAGCTTAGTAGCTCTTACGTAATCAGTTCCCTGCATTGTAGTCAGCCGAAGTTCATACTCATTTCTCAAAAGAAACATTTTAGTCCGACAGTCTGTCAGTATTGTGTGAGGCAACAAATTTGTTAATGAAAGTCACCTCACCCAGTAAGTGAAGTAAAAGCAATATCACAGTCCGTTATATCGTTGTAAGTGATAGTACATATCTCTCCTGATAGTCTGGGCACTCTCGTGCTACCAGAAACCTCTCAAGATAACCCTGACAACCAACCTCTGAAGATGGATGAAAATCCGAAACATTCAGAATTAAGAAACAAAAATACGGTGACGGTTAAAATCATTTAATTCTTTTTTTTTACCACATTCTTTAAGGTTATTCTCGTCTTTTACTTGAACTTGTCAACATAGATTAGGCTAGTATTGTAATTACTTCATAACCTTTTGAGAAGGTTTATTAAGAAGGTTATGGCCACTTCCTTTTACTTAAGATTTTAAGTTAATAATTTGTAGAATAAATAATCGAAACAATTGTTAGTCAGTCTACACTATTTAAAAATAAACTTTTCGTTTTTCCTCATGCATTATGTAAACTAAGATATAGTTTCCGCCGGAAGTCGGTGAGATCACTATCATGGTACGTACCTTGTCGTTCCACGTGGTACATCCTGGGTCCTCTTGACAAACTCCTGTTACTGTACACGGATACTTGATCCCAATCTTTATGACTGGTGAAAGCGTTCAAAGTGGCCAAAGAAGACAAAGGTCCCGGAGAGGATGCTGGACAACAGGCAACTGGGAGACCGCCGACTGGTAGACCCATTTTTGAATGATGACCTTCCAGTGTGTGCAGTTTACGTGATCGTCTTCGTGATGTTGCAACGAATATGATCACAGCGATCACTACAGTTCCACAAATTGCTGCGGACGCTGCGATTGTGATTTTGTCCATGTTGTTGGTTGGCGAGGAGACAGTGCGAACTTCTCGGCATTGCGAGTATGGTACTGTTTCCGGTGCCACGTTTATCTCCTCCAAAGAGACTACGCACACTACTATACATTCCTGTTGAAGAGAAATCTGGTATGAACACTCACATGACTTAGAATTTGTTTTGAAAAGGTAATATTGTACGGAGTGAGCGTAGCGTCATAACTCTTTCATGATCAGAGAACTCTACGTCTAGCTTCCTGAAGAAGTTTCAAACCAAATCGGTGGAAATATTCGTTACTGTTCAATTTCAAGAGCTTAAATTCACTCCTAAGTATCCAGCTTAAATTAGAAATAATAGGAAATGTTTCAAATAAAAGTAATCGTAATTCTTCATTTCCGAGGATAGTGTTTGATAGTCTTGAAATCAAACATAGATTTAAATGTTTGCAAATTAGTATACTAAGTTTTCAAAAAATCGTTTAGCCTTTTATGAGAACTACGGAAAAAACAGTGACGCTTCCAATTATCTAAAAACTTGTGCGCGGTCACCTGAAAATACTATTTCCGGTTGTGCGATTTTGCGTTTTTCCGGTTGATCGTTAAATTACGGTCGATTTGCGAGATGATGACGACATCTAGCATGTTCATTCACACGCTCGCGAATTTCGAAAAATATTTTTAACTCAGGGAGGTAAAAAACGGATATTTTTGGTGACTTTGATCCCTATTCTGTCTTTTACTAATTTAAGTAGGAAGTAAAAGTGATAAAATTAATTAACACCTGTTCATACCTGTGAAGGGACATTCTTAATTTTAAATTCCCTCTCGCTTGCTTCAAGTGGTGGTCCTTGTTTGAAACTCTTATCACCGAACAACCTGTAGACGACCCGGAAACCAAGGATGTTGGCCGTCTCTGAATCCCACTGTATAATGACCGAGTTGTCCAGGCGTTGAGCATTTCTTACAATAACATCTTGCGGTGTCCTGGGATGATGACCGAGCACTAACGGTGGGCGGCCGCCTTGACTCGGCCACGGTGTGCTTCTGGACAATACAACACTACCACGCCGAGCTGGATGTCCGGTAGAGGTGTTTATCTTCTGCGTGACCCGTGGTGTTGCTTTTGTAGTCGGCCGTTCGGTTGTTGTGGTAGTGGTCGTAGTTGTGGTGGTTGAAGGTGTAGTGGTAGTGATTGGAGCTTGGGTTGTCGTAGTGGTAGTAACGCTGGTGAAAACAGTTGGCGGTAGTGTCCTCGGTGGTACTTGAGGCAACGAAGCTGGTGTTGTGGCTGGCTCCACATACCCAACCCCCACGCCGATCTCTGAGGGCACAGTTTCTTCGGCAGCTTCGTCTACAGCAGGTGCTTGCTTATTTGTTGGGCACACCAAATCTGAAACATAATTTAAGAGCCTCTTTTAATGTTTGTAAGTGTATCCCAAGAAGCTGTGGCATAGTAAATAAAATCCAAGAATGGTCGGGTTGCCATCATTCCAGCTGCAATGTTGTGTTAGGCTTGACCTTCAGAGGAAATTGCCTGAGGCGTACATTCTTCTTACCGTTTCAGGATAAAGAAATAGGAAAACTTGGCTTAATTAGATGGCGCCATTGCTGAAGTACAGAGGGGTTGCGTCCAATTCTTGGGCAACCACTGGTCTAAGGCATCAATCTCTTAAAAAGCCCATGGCTTCTAGAACAATAATACTAATGTCTACATTTAATACACTTAACCGGATTCAAAACACCTACCTTCTGGTTCAATATTGTAGAAATTGAGATCGGTGAATCTGGGCGGAGAGCCGCAGAATTGGGGATTTCTTTCTCTGCTTGTCACTTGCAAGTCACCTCTTCGAATCCATTGGGCCACCCAACGAATTCGGCAATCACAGTGTAAAAATCGTCCTCCCAGCGACAGTCCACGTAAAGTAGAATTCAGATGTGCTATTGCTGGCCCGGGGATCGTCGACAAAGGATTCCCGTCCAGTGCTAACAAAGTGAGCGACGGATTCCCAAGGAAAGCATCCAACGGTAGTTCCGTGAGTAAATTGAAGCCAATATCCAGAACCTAGATATGAAAGTACAAGGTTATATAAAGCTTGTAATAAGTGGGACAACATTGAGTGAAAGACTGTTTAAGGAGATATTACTGTTATGTTTCTAGTGACCACTATTCTCTATCCAAAATAACCCAAATATAAACCAGGTGATTCTGGTATATCTCACAGCTCCTTGGAACCAGTTTTCAAATGGATGAAGAAGGATATAATATTAAACAATTTCACTTAATTATCCATCCAAAAAGCTGAATCAAAGATAATAAAAAGTGATAAACGAAAGTAATTACCCTTAGTTCGGACAACGGTCTGAGCGCTTCTGTAGGAAATTCTGTGAGTAGATTGTTCAGCAAGGACAGAGAGCTTAGCGTGTCCGCAATGCTTGTAAACGCTTCATCGCCCACAGTTTGGATTACATTTCTTTCCAGATTTAGAGCCGTCAAAGAATGTAATCCGTCGAAAGGTGCGCCAATTCCTGGACCAGGTAATTCTCTTAAGCCATTTTGTGCCAGATCCAGAAATGCTAGGGTCCTTAAACCTCGTACAGCTTCTGGTACTCTTTTCTGTCTAGTTGCTTTCAAGTTCAGATTTTTCAATGAAGATTCCAGTCCATTGAAAGCATGCCTGCTTATGGTTAAATTATTTTCAGCTAATTTCAGGGTGGTCAGGCTAGTTAACGTGGCGAACGCATTGTCAGTAATTCTAGTGATCTTATTCTTGGACAGATCGAGTGTGGTGAGATTTTTAAGTCCACGTAATGCTTCTATAGGAACTTCTTCTAATTCGTTATCTTGTAGGTACAAGTTCTTCAAAGTAGGATGTAGGCCATCAAAAGCCCCCGGTGCTACTGTCTTAATTCTACAGCTGGATAATTGTAAATTGGTTAATTTTAGATTCCTCAAACCACCAGCCACCAGAGCTTTCACAGAACTATTATTCACGTACAACAGGTCTATTGACATAGTCCGGCCGAATTTGTCCAAAGCTCTAATTAACTGTGGGAAATCTACCATATCACATTGGACGGATAATTGTTGCATTAGATTGTAGGCACAAATACAGGAAGATTGTAGGTCGGATACTTGGTGATCCCAAGGGCATTGAGCTTCCGTTGCTTGCACAGCTAGCAGACATCCGACTACCCACAGTATGAACGCGCACATCTTCACCTGAAACATTCATAGCGATTAGTTCTAATTATTGAACAAGTTTTAATGGGGTTTATAGTGGTCATACCATTCTTTGAATTGGCGATTCATTGTCCTCTACAAGCCTTTTAATACCTACTGGCAGTTTTCAATGATCTCTATTTCTTAGACTTATCCTAAGAGAATTTAATAACAAAAAGAAGGGAATTCGTTAATTAAAATGGTGATTAATCAATATCAAGAGCTATCAAGATCGATTTATACTTTAGACAGACGAACTCCAAATAATATTCCATCACTAGTGAGAAATGGTCATTTCCGGATGTGAAGATTCGTTTACTACAATTCTCCTGATTCTAACTTCAGTCCACAATTTTCAAAACATTTCTGGAATTTTTACTATTAATATCTAGATTGTATAGATTTATGATACACCGGATGACTCTTCTTTTGACAAGATCGCTGCATTTCCTATTCTAGTAAGAAATAAGTAAGAGATAATATATCATCCGGTGCAACCTTCTCTTACCTCATTTTACGTCATGATATTTACTCAGAACTGTTTATAGAAAACTGTTTTTCTGTTAAGAACTAAAAAAACTGCTCGTACGAAGCGATCTCGAACGACCAGTAAAAAAAAGTAAAAAATAAAGAAAGATATATGTTGCCATAACAACATAATCTTTTAACTTATTTAGAAATATATAAACTGTTGCCTAAGTTTTTTGTAACGCTACAAATCTGTCGAATGGCCGTATCAAATCGACCAAGAGAATTTGTGATGAAAGAGCTGTTGGTCTGTTGATATAGATCAGAGGTCGCATACTCAAATGCCTGTGAGGGCTTACTATCTACTGCATTGAAATCTTTAAAATGTTTCATTTTTATTAGATAGCAGTCTACAAAATATACAGTCGCGATAGATTTACAGTAACACTAAGCAATCGCTAGTACTGAATGTAGCTCTAAGGAAGGGAAAATCACTGAGCTAATACTTTCTCTACTATCTAATATTGAAATCAACTTCATTTTGGGTACATATCGAAGTGTTGACCAATTTTAAATCATCAATACAAAATAGAAGTGCAGGCGCCACGGTAGCTGAGCGGTTAGAGGCGAGACCTGCAAAGCTAATATGCATTGTGGTACTGGGTTCGATTCCCCGGTCTTAGGTCTTGGATTTTATTTAATGGTTAATATGAGAAATAGTAAAGCATGTTTGCAAGTTCGCCTCCGTCCACGACACCTAGTAAATGGTAGTTGGACGTTTAAGCCCCGCCTGAAAAAAAATAGGCGATTACTTTACTTTACATTTTACAAAATGGAAGTGTAAAATTTATTTGAATATTTTAAGTAGATAAATTAGTTGTAGGGTGTTCACTCCATTCGGGAGTTGCGTTCTCTTTAATATGTTCTATCAATGAAATGGTTGATTTCATAAATTTTCTAATGTTAGAAAGATTTCAATAAGTTTAAAGTTTGGAAATTCTGAATTTAGATTTTAATAATTTTTTGAAATTTTACAAACGTTTGGAGAAACTTAAATTTGTTGTTAAAGAATGCATATAAGTTGTAATTATGTCCGCTAGATGGCAGATAAAGGTCTTTTTTTTTGGAGTCTTTTATCTATGGATTAAAATCTATGTGAATGCTACCCTTTTTTTTCAACGTATTAGAGCTACATACGTCACTGTTGTTTAAGGATTAGTCTATAATTTTTTCCCCCTCCCTAAATTTATTTTACTTCTCTAATTGCCCCTTTAATTTGTTGCCTGACGTGCTCTGGTCATTTAATCTTAGATGGATCTCGGTTTTGTAAACTTCCTCTATTTCTTAATATATATTCATTGTACCCAGGATGGGCCTTGAAACTTTAAGATACTCAACGTGGATAAATGTCGATGGAATGGCAAAGTGGCCCTGGATTTGTTGCCTCCAGGCTAGCCACATGTATATTATATCAGTGATTAGGATATTTTATTCTAACTCAGCCATTTTGTTCCTCTGATTATAGATTATAGCTAGTGTTGGACAAAACATTATTCTGAATAATGAGTTGTAAATAATGAATAATCAATTATTCATTATTTATTTATTGCATCCTTTAAAATATATAATATATACGTATAATTTTTTTTATAATTAAAATGAGCCTAAATTATAAATAAGCAACTACCATTCAGTAAAAATGCCAAGTTTGGAGAGAACTTGAGAACAATAATAAGAGGAAGTGGTGTACACTTGAGATTTCTGTTGCCAGTGTTGGGTGACATTGGTGCCCGATACTCCATTGAAGTCGGTCCATCAGGCATCCTTTTGTGGTGCGGTTTCTAATTAATTCCCCTAACCGTGGGCTATTGAACAATAAGTCTGATGCGGCAATCAATGGAGCATAGTAATTTGTTTACGTTTGAATGAAATGTGTTTCAATTGGTTAATTTTAATTAAAAGTTAATTTAGTTTATATTTTCTATTATCTACTTCTATTAACAATATACAGCTGATTTTTTTTTTTTTTAGCTCGATATTTTAGGTACCATGGTACATACAGCCTCTAAATTTGATATACCAACTATCTCTCTATTCCTCACACGAAAAATGGACCATCCAAGCAGCAGGCGACGAGTTGGCCTGGCAACAAGAGTGCGCCCTAACTCTTGTGCTTATTTATCCAGTCTTTTACAAACCAAGCTCGCAAATTCCCTGGGAATCCTCAACAATGTCACGGGAAAATGTCACAAGCAGCTGGAATAATTTTACCTGGGGAATTCATTTAAATCCCGAAATTTTGATTGGCTTTTTAGGCGGGTGAATATAAAGTCTGGGCTGCTACGTAGGGGGGGGGGTTGGATGATCAGGGAGCTTGGCGTTTGCGGGGGCATTCCTGTCTAGCAATAAGACATACAGTACAAACGGGCATTATGGGAGTTTCTGCCTAGGTTAAAGGTTAGCAAATTTGTCTCCCTACCGGAGATTGTAGCATCCGGTAATCTTTACCAGAACTTTCTAGGTTTATTCCAGAGCACTGGGCGATTGAGTCGCCATGCTACCTAGTGTCCTGTTACTATTTTATTAGTTTATTGCCCTGCTATCCAGGAACTCTTAGCCGGTATCTCTTATGAGATGATGGGTGGGCGGGGAACAATGGGAACCATTTTGGATTGTCTGCGTTCCTTCCCCTCTTTGGTGGAACCGCCCTTCTAATAACAATCTACAATCTACAAAGGTTAGCAAATGCCTTTGCGAATTTCGAGGTTATCATCATTTTGAGTGCGGAGTTACGGGAATAGCTGAGGGATGCCCACGATCCATTAATCTGTGGAAGTCAGAATTTTCGAGGAGCATTAGATGGGTGACGTAGTAGGGATTGGTTACCTCTAACTGCCATCCTAATCGCAGCAGTGATTTTCGTCCTGTAAACCATACATTTCCGGTAAGAACAGACAAAAAAGAAAATCTATAAGATTACTATACTTCCTTTTTCGTGGTAAGAAAAACACAAATAAAGCCCCAACATTGAGCAGAACAATTGTTTTGAAAATATACACACAAATTTTTTGGTCGCCCTTGCAAATTGATCAACGATTAAGTGTAGTTTTAGCAATTTATTACTGCAAATTGTAGATGACGTGAGAGTGGTTAAAGTAATGGGTACGTGAAGTGGAAACAGTTCCGATATTGTCGTGTTAGTCGCAGTGCCAGAGTAGCGGCACAGTCTTTCTCAACAAGTGCTATAAAACTGACATGTTTTTCTCTAGATTTTTTTGTTTTGTTTTGTTTTCTGTATTATGCATGTACATTGTTTTGTGCAATGCAGAAATAGTATTGCGTATCCCTCTTTTTTTCTTGCTACAAGACGTGCGGCACACCAAAAACAAGTAATGGACTAAGTGTGCAAAAGATTTAGGAAGTGAAGCAAAATAAAACTAAAATTATTTGGAGTTCGTATTTTTAAGGATGAATAATTACGTTTGTTTGTTTGTTTTAATCTTGCAGCTTTATGCACTTCCGCTTTGATTGATTTGTTTTTGTCCTTCTCTAATAACGGAATCAATTACGTGTTGTAGCACTAAAATCAATTATCTTTTCTCAAATTTCCAAGAGAATTTAACTACGTTAATTACGATAGAGGGGAAAGAAATGCACGAACTACCAAAACCTCAGACTTTTCCTGGCAGATTTTCCAACTTGACCTGAATATTCAGCTCGCTTCACGCAACAGTTCGCAGCCCACATATTTACGATCACTTTCTTCTACGCTTTGTTTAACAACTCAGACGTCTTGGTTTAGTTGATCGTAGTTGAATCTTCTTATTCATATGTAAATATTTAATGACGTGGTGAAATCTGGCTATTATCTTAATTATTTGAATTGTGAGTGTGTTGGTATTAACTGGCCTTAACTTACACCTTGTGTAGGAGGACGAGGGGTAGGAGGAAAGTCCACTGATCTTATGAAAAATTTACGATAGTTTGGTAAAGTTTTAGTGAAATTGAGCTACCGGAATTATCACATTTTTAGAATATTTTGTTCTTGAGATTTTCTCGAAAACGGAAATTATCCACAAATGTCTTTAAACATGGTTCGTACTCGTATATTGCAATCACTTGGTTTTTACTACATTTACTTGAAAATTATATTAATAGCACTTCCGGAGAGAGTGAGATGGGGATAGTCTAGCCTCTAAAGTGCTATTTTATAGCAAAAGTTCGAAGAAAATTCTATTACCGGAAGTCCCATTTTACCCGGAAATGAAAAAGTGAATTTAGAGAATTTAGTTGGCGCATTTTTTTGGTGTATCCATTTTTGAAACTGAGGCCTCAATAAATAGTTTTCGAAGTGCAGTGCACAGCGCATTCTGGTGTGCAGTCCTGTTCAGGATAGTTCGACCTGACATCGTGACACAGCGATGAGTCATAAACATGACCTGTAACTCTTCTAGACATAACAAACATAGCCTTCATCCCATTGGCTAATTCTCCTCTCTTTTCTCTAATTAAACGAGAATATCCGGTGTTACCACTCACACGACTTCCTCTTTCTAAACAATTTCGAGGCGTGAATTTATTTTTATTTTTTCAAACTTTAAAATACACCTAATTCTTACGAACATTTGTCCACATTGTAAAAGAAAACCGTCATTACCCTGAAACTGCCATTCACGAGTTCTAAATCGAATTTTTCTGGAGAAAAATTGTTGAAATATAAGTTATAGATCTACCTATTGGTACGAAGGAAAACTAGAGGAGCTACTCTCTGGAAAATGTGGGAAAACAAAAAAAAATCTATTCACTGAGCAATTCAAGTTTAAGAAATGTTCAGCCAACTTGGAAAATGATCAGTAAGCGTAATCCTCCCTCAATCCTTATTGGGAAATCGCCCCCTCTCTCCCAGGACTTCCTTGAATAGCATTTTCCTAGATTTTCTTCCGATTTACTTCGGAAAAGAAACGTTAATTGTTAGTGATCCAGGTGTCTAGGAATAAAAAATGTCTAGAACCTAGATGTGATGTAGCACCTGAATGTTTAATGAAATGAAAGGATTGCAGAATTACTGTTTCCACACCTGAGGATAGTGTTTTGACTTCCGCGTCCGTCACTATTTTGATCTCTTGCTACCTCATTCCTCGCCAAAACTTGCTACTTCCTGTATTTATGCACTATGCTTGGATAATATCGTGAGGAAAAAGGAGTAAATAATAATAATAGATCATGTTGCGATTGAATCTCTGTCTAGTTCGTGAATCATATGCTCTAGGCTGAACAATTAATGCCAATCTCTCGTTGCAAACACTCGTGAACCATCGACCAAACTTAAAGTGATCGATACTTTGCGTAACTAGAATGAACTTGACCATGACGAGTGATCTGTTATGTCTCAGCATCCAGAACTTCATCGAACTTTTATCTGCTGACTAATTCATGTAATGGTTTAATTAAGATTGCATTCAATTTCACGTAGGGCTTACAGTTTAGTGTAGTACAAGTTTTAACATGTGTGTTACGTGATCGAGATATTTTTTTTTTTTTAATCGATTACCTCTATACCTCAGGCCACTTTCATTAATTGACACGCCCTCTTGTTTTGGTATTTTTTGGGACTTTCTCCACTTGTTTAGCATAACAACAGGTCAAGACGCAGAAAGCTCGTGAGTTAATTTAATAAGGAAGTTGCACATAAGTAACCAGGTGGTTTTTAAGACTAATTGTTAACGCGAGGTTTAACGCCTAACCTACTGTAAAGTAAAGTAATCGCCTATTTTTTTTTCAGGCGGGCCTTACGTCCAACTACCATTTACTAGGTGTCGTGCACGTAAGCGACTAGCAACGTACTTTACTATTTCTCATTTAACCATTAAATAAAATCCAAGGCCAAGACCGGGAATCGAACCCAGTACCACAATACATATTAGCTTTGCCGGTCTCGCCTCTTAACCCGCTCGGCTAGCGTGGCGCCTCTAACCTACTGTATTAGGTGTTGTAGACAGGCGCCAGAAGATTTTACTATTTAGAACTACAGCTGGGAGTTTGATCTAAGGGATCACCCCCACATGCTAATCGAACTCATAACCACTTAGTAAACCTGGCCCCCTAAAATACGTAATATAATCTACCACTCTTCTATTTTGGTTTTGCGGAAATACTTCATCCAGAAGTGCGAACTGAATTTTTTTATTCATTCATTTCCCTTTCCCATATACGTACTGATCTACTTTTTCTTTTAACTTAATTTAAGCAGGAGCTTAGAGAAAGAAGTGACGTTGAGCTTCCTAATTATCGTTTCAGACCATTGTATACCACTTTAACCACAGTTTATAAATACGAACTACGTAACCGGAAGTGAGTATAAACAGAACGGTTTTTGTAAGTTTTCTGTAATTTTGTAAGTGAGTCGTGGGCGTTGAACCTTTTTATAAAATTATTTTTCCTTTTCCTCTCTCTCGGGGAACATTGATTTTCAAAGGTTACCAGGTGCCTGCTTCCTTCAAATACAATCTTGACGACAGCAATCCTTTCAGTGAAAACCCGCAAGTTACAAGAGAAATTTATTACGCCAATCACAGTAAGAGAAAGATGTACCAAGTGTTTAGAAAACACATTTTTCTTTGTTAGTACGTAGTAGATATTTAAATGACCATCCTGGTCTAAGTACAACAACGTGGAAAAATCCACGTTGATTGTGTGTGAAATTTCGGGCTAATGTTCGGAGACCTGGATGGTACCACTATTTTCCGGCCATTGTCTTCATGGCTAATCATGGGAACACACTCTCGGCTAGTAGAATTATCTCTGACAGGAGTGGTTCAGACTAGTTTCTGCACTTATCCTTCAATCCGTTTGCAGTCAGGATAAAATTCCTGACTGCAAACCTGTTAGCGGAGTCTAATTTCTATTTTTTACGTAACTGTTTTCAAATAGTTGAAAAAAAAATCTATAAGAACCTCACTCGTCTCTCCCTCTCTCTCAACAAATTAGTGTTCAAATTTTAAATTTTTTACTAAATGCTAGTCACCAATCAGCTGGTAGGTTGATTTAAATTAGCAGATATGAGGAAAATCATGTGCTACAGAACTTCTCCTAAAATATGAAGACGACTGCTTCCGGTCTACCCAATTTTGTTCGTATTTAATGAAACTTTTTTAAGTCTCCTAAATAGGATCGCACTTCATGAGGGATGCCTGCCCTCCCTTCACTCCAGAACTTCCCTAAAAAGGAAATCAGTTGGCCAGTTTTTTTTAAAAAAAATAGAATTCTCGAGAGTTATTTGTTCATTTCGTCATTGAAAAACGGCTTAATTTGATTAATGCCGAAGGCCCCAAATAAAAAATTAAAAAATCTTCACCTTACTTACAATACAAGTTACGAGAGTTAGAGAGAAATTAATACAACGAATAGAAAAAAGGTGATTTAGTTAAGTCTTTGTACTTTGCAGTTATAATTAGTAGTTTGTATTGTAATAAACTTAAGTTTATCTATTTTTTGCATCTCCTTTATATCTTTTATCATTTAATCGATTTGTGAAAATCAATTTAAATGAAACAATAAAAAAACTATTAAACTTTTGTAGTTACACAATTGACAACTTGATGACAATAAATGATAATCGTACGCAACAATCGTAAGGTAATCGATACTCCATTAATGTTCACTGATTATTCTTTGTGGACCACCCGTGCAAAATTAAATCTTATAATGTAAATACGAAAATTATCTCGACAATTCGTTATTGTTATTCCTTGCTACCAATCTGAGCTTTTAATTGGTTTAATGTCTTGAATGCTTTTTGTTTTATGATCCTTAAATAATAGAGTTTAAAGAAAACATATGATAATTAAAATTCTTTGGAGGTTATTATCACGATATGCTGTTATAAATGAGAATAGGTTAAATGTTAAAGGTTAGTTTTCACTTCTGTTATGAATGAATACTATCTTTTTGTTATATTCGGCGTTTTATTTTTTACTCTCCCCTAGTCCTAATAAGAGGAAATAGTTAGCGATCTTATCGAAGTCCCAAAATCAAGTGCTCTCCGGAAATACATGCTTTTATAACCAAAACAAAAAACCTATTTTGAGTACTACGTTACCCTTTAACCTCAAAATATTTAAGTCAAATTTAGTTCTTAAAATCTTAAAAGGAAAGCTAACCTAAAATAGTTGAAACTTACAGGAAGCTGCAGTTAGGGCCTCCTGTGAAGTGCCGTTTCAGCACTACATCTGGATTGTCTATCCTAAGATTCCGTGCTGGGAGAATATCAGTCCGCCGGAAGTACGTTTTTTCTTTTCGATTTTTCAATAGGAAGTCCAAAAACCAGATCTATTGGGATGGAAAACTATGTTCCTCTGGGGAATATTTGAGTTTAGTGGGTTCTGGAAGTGCTGTGACGTCACGCTTCCCTACACAACGTCATTCTTGTTGCATTACCGATTTTTTTTCTTTTTCTAAAAAAAAAAATTCCGCTGTCCTTTTAAGTGGTTTTTGAAGTATGAGTATAAATAATAGCGAAAGGGAAATGCAAAATTTAATTCCATACAACCGGCACTCTTATTTAATGCGCGAAATATTTTACCGGAAGTAGAACTTAGATTAGATTAAACTAGGGCGACCTCAAGACCTACGCCACTGCGACCCCTTTGGATCTATTGTGGCTCTCCTCACTTTAAAGCTCACCTGACCAGCTCCAGACCTGTCCTTTTAATCAGACTCTTAATGCTGGAGAGTGACTCTTGGTTTCCCCCCCCCCCCCCCCCCGAGAAGTAACATCCTTAGCCAGACTAGCCCCTCACACTGACACAACAGGTGCAGTGCCGTTTCCTCCTCTTCCTGACAGAACCTACAGAGACTATCATCTGCCAGACCCATGCGATGCATGTGTTTTCTGAGTCTGCAGTGGCCAGTTAATAGGCCTACAATCATCCTTATAGCCCCACGGCCTTGACGGATTAATTCTGCAGTCAGCCTCGGCGAATAGCCTTTAATAAACTCCTTCGCCTGTCTCTGCCCAGTGGTGGTAAGCCATCACTCCTGAGACCTACTCTGCACCCATAAGTTGATGATTGCAGTCTTAACACACTTCGGAACCCCAAAACAGGGCTCCGGGCCAACGAAGTGTCCCGCAGAGCCTTCCCGCGCCAATTCGAGTAAGTCTGCCACTTCGTTCCCCTTGTGTCCTGAATGTCCAGGTACCCAAACTAGAAAGACCTTATTCTGGTCACTAATTTCCTTCAGGGCACCCAGACAGTCCCAAACCAGCCTTGAGTTAACCTGGTAGGAACTAATTGCCCGTAGAGCAGCCTGACTATCCGAGAAAATTACGACCTTAGAAAGTAGAACTTTAATTAAATAGTGTGAGAAAATTGACTAACTTTTTATTGTGGCTTTTTAAATTTAAACAGTTTAGCATTTGAAAATGTGGTTAGGTTTGTAGCGATGGAAAATATCTTTCATTTTCGATATTACTTAGTTCGATGCAGAGATATCGATTTGCGGTCTCGCACTGTCGTTTCAGTAAAGAGGCAGTAACGTAAGTGAAGTCGATATCTCTATCCGGTCTCTGACTATCTCTGACCGATCAGGTATAAACATGCATGCTACGGCGGATAACATCAAAGAGCATGGCATTTTCTTCATATTCAAAATGCCTAATTTGTTTTCTGCTCTCTGATGATGCCGTTATCATTTAAAATGGCTTTTTATTGCCTAGGATTGTTCCATCCTATTCAAAATAGATAAAGTGAGTACAAAAAAATTAAAATAAGGCAGCAAAAAACAAAATATTCCATGATCGCGAGTTTACCACACCACATCAATATTAAACAATAAGTTTTGCCAAGATATTCATAAAATTTACAGAAGAAAAGCCAAGTGAGTGTAGAAGAATAATTTAATAAAATTGGGTCTAATTGGACGATTGGGGAAAGCTGTGTTCATCGGGCGGAAATTAGAATTTAGAACAACTCGGCCAATTCAAATGAATTTCTATATTTAGAACGAAAAATACCATTTATCACATTATGAATATATATGATTGGCTTTTCACCTTAAGAATGTATTCTTTCTTTTAATAAATTATTCACAAATATTTCTGCTGTCAAAATTAATTTGTTACACACCTGTAATAGTTTGTGAGTTTTGTGTTTGTGAGATGGAAGCTAAATTGTAGAAGATTGGTACTACCCGAAAGAGGAACATAATTGATTGGGCGCAGGTGGTTGTCTGTTAAGAAATTGTTCCAAGAATGTCTCGGGCAAATGCAAGTTTCAAATCGATCTTATTGTTCAGTCATCTGGAGATCTAAGTACCAATGTTAATCTAGGTTTACCTAGTCCCTATAGAAGGTAACTACGAGTGAACAGCCAATTAGCAGAATCTAGATACCATTGTTACTCCTATGTCACAATAATTGATTGTAATGGGCCCCGGTGAAAATAAATGAAATTCTAATCAAGGATAGTATATAACAAAAAAGTTCTTGCTACCAAAATAACAGTTTTACAAAAACAAGTGCTACCTCGGTAGCCGAGTGATTAGAGGCGAGGCCCATAAAGCTAAGATGTATTGTGGTTCTGGGTTCGATTCCCGGTCTTAGACTTGGATTTTATTTAATTGTTTTGAAATGTATAGTAACCGGTTATCGGTAATTAAACTAAATGGTTTCTCTTATTGAAGTAATTTCTACTTTAATTGAAGTAAAGCGCGCCTAAAAAAAAGTAGGGACTACTTTACTTAACTTTTTATCGGAAAAAATATGAACCAAAATTTGTCAAGTTCAAGAATATGCACGAAAAGGTGCTAGATAGTAAGGCGTAAAAAATTGGGAGTATCCTGGTGAAAAAAAAGGCATAAAGAGATTGGGAAGTCTAGACATTAAGGCAGCTGATTGGCTCAATGGGAATCCAGTTGGGTTTGGATCCTTTAAACGGAGGAATCAATTGCGCTGAAGCTTTGTCATTCGCGAAGGCTGTTCTGGTTTCAAAACACAGCTGCATCTAGGAGACATCTCCTCTTAGCCATTCCTCCTTTTCAAAGAACTGAATGAAGTTACAACCTGGCATGCAATGATCGAGTTTCTATTAATTCCATAATAGATTAGTCAAACAAATACTGAGTGATATAAGAAAATTAAGAAATGACATCCATTGAAGAAATTAGAACATTGTCGTCGTGCTAAGAAGCTAAGAAGGCCGGCATTTCTAAGTAGCGTAATAATCAAAGCACGGATACAAGGTGAAAGTCCAAGAAAACTTTGAAGCTGTGACATTTTTGAGTGCTCCTAAAGCCTCAATTGAACTGCGGGATAGAAAAATTAGGATCGACTTTCCATTCAAGCTCGAAGTTTACGATAAATACAAAGAAAACCTGTAACTGTCAATTTAGCTTCCTTAACTTCGGCAACAATTTCAAAAGAATTAGCAACAATAGAAATTATTAATACCTGATTATGGTATCCCATTGTTGTGGCGGGAGATTACGGGAGATATTGATGTACACGGCTCCCCAGTCCAGAAGATGATACAACAAATTGATCCTAGTAACTATATTATTATTTGCACGCGGCTTTTAAAATAACAAAATTTTGAAGAAAAAAAAAACAGAAATAAACTATATCTAAAAGCAAACTAGGTTGTACGTTAAACCAACTAGTAATTACTATTGACTGAGTAGTGGCAAGTACAAGGACGTGTTTGTTGTTAACAACTAACGACCATAGAACACCAGGACTGCCCGAAGAAGATATTCTAGCTTTCACATCCCTACTACTAGCGTGTATTATACACGATTTATGGACATGTATATGTGTTCTTGGTCAATGAATGGTACAATAATCAACTAACACTCGCACACTAATTGTATATCATCTACACTATACGCACTGATAATACCACTAAAAACCTGCTTTTGTTCCCTCCTACCTTTCAAGGAGAAGGGGGAGGCTTTATTAATTTCTGTATCATCCCCACCATCGGCAAGCTTTTTTTAAAAAAATCCGTTTTTTTATATTGTGGCGGAAGTAGGTTTTCACTCTTAACTTCAGGTTTGTCCAGATCAGCGTGTGCGAGTTAGCAACTGGAATTCCAGAGAGAAACCACTTCCTGGATAAATATTAATTTTTTTTTGTTTCTACATTCCTGGATAATAATTTAGAGGATAAAAGTTCTGAAATTTAGTCAAGAAGGCTATACCTACCTGTGAAAGATTCTATCTTAGATTAGATTGTTTTAGACGGGCGGCTCCACCAGAAAGGGGTAGGATCGCAGGCAATCCAAAATGCCCATTGTTCCCCGCCCACCCGTCATCTCATCAGAGATACCGGGGTTTAAAAACTAATCCGGCTAAAGGTTGCCAGATGCTAATACAAGTAGTAACAGTAACACTAGGGAGCATGACGACTCAATCGCCCAGTGCACTGGAATGAACCTAGAAAGTTCGTTAAGATTACGAGATGCTACAATCATTTACCCTACCGAAGACGAGGAATCTACTTTTAGAATAAACGGGACACACCTCTACAAAGTGCCGCACAGTCTCATTGGACTCACCACAGCCAGCACAAGTTGGCGACTGGATAAGGCCGCATTTGAAAAGATCAACCTGAAACCAACCTAAAACCAACTGGCGGATCCGAGACCTGCTAAAACCAACCATATCCATTTTTGGCAGGCCAAGAATTACCTTAGCCTGGCGGTAGTAGTTCGGGATCTCCACCGTTTCCGATGTTCTTTCAAAATCCACTGCTACACCTCTGTTCTTCAACGTCTCGATAGGATACAGGGATAATGGGCTGAGGAGTCCATCGTTATCAACGCAGCACCTTCTTTTGCTGTTTCATCAGCAAGTTCCTTACCCGGAATCCCAGAATGACACGGGGGACCAAGCAGACCGAAACAGTATTCAGAGCTCCCAACAAATTGAGAGCAACATGACAAGAATTGACCGAGATTTGGTTCCTACTAGGAGAGGCCAGAGCTTTCAGCGGAGTGAAGCAGCTGCCATCTAAGATTCTATCTTATGGATTAACTATAACATCGAGAAAACTGTAAAATACTTTAGAAAAATATGATTTATACGTTAACCTATTTCTTTTGCCTAACAGTAGGGAAAAGGTTTTAGATCTAGTAAATCATTTGGTTAAATCTCTGGTGAGTTTAATGACGATCAGGGTTTTATCTATTTTTTTTTTCACCTCCCAAATTCGTACGAAATCGTACAACATCGCATCCACAAAGTAAAGTACAGACACAATTCTGGTTTGGACGATTTAAGAAGCGATAATACGTACTATCCTAAGGTGATAGTTTTGGTTTTTCGAACGTTGTTACCGAACCGAAACGTTGATATGAAGAAAGAAATTTTGTTTATATATATATTTACGCACAAACGCTCTGCCGGACGGACGTGTTCGAGTTCATGAAACGTCATTATTTTTTTGGCCTGTGAAAAATAAATTATCAAAATCAGGCATAGATCGTCTTATTTCTTTTTAAAAACAAAAACAAAATCTATATTTTTTCTTGCCAAACGCATGAATTCTTGCAAGTCATGCTTTTTTACTCACTTCATTCATATTTTTTTTTAAATCCAAATGACATCCATATCTGTCGAGTTACGTGACCCTTCACCCGATACAGAGTTTTCATTTTATTAGATTGTTAACGCTTCGTTGATCTCACTATTTCATTTGCTTTTGAAATCGAGACAGCTACAGTCGGTTCAGCCATTCAGCTGCTTTTTTTTAGTCTATTTAATTCTATAATGATAGTATTTTTACAGTTGGAGCCTTATAAATCAATAGTTCTCTTACAGAAAAGGAAGTTCCGTTACTAATGCGTGTTGCAACTTGCAGGGGCGCTCCGGAAAGTTTTTTGGGCTAATTTGCACGCATACCAACTTCATCTTAATTTTTATTTATTTATTAAACAAGGGCACCTCAAAAACAGATCAAAAACGGTTACTTCCAGTTAAAGCCCACTCTGGCGATATTACGATTACCAAATAATTAACAGAATGTAAAAAAAAAAACTAACAGGAAATGACCAAATTTTGCTATCAAAATTCTGTTTTGGGATAGGAAACCACTGCCATCTCAATGTTAGTAGAAAAAAGAAGTGGAACAAATGGATTTTGTAATCCAACTCCTCTTACAAGTTAGTTAAAAGAAAAAAACGTTGGTCTCATTTTCCGGTCAATCCGCGAACAGCTGGAAGTGATTAAGTATAATAGTTTGGTAACTATTATTTTGTTATTAGTTAATATTTTGTTATGGACAGTTATAAAAGTGATTATGAGAAGTGTCCTCTATACTGGCAGGCAGCTCTTCAGAGTAACGGACTTACTTTTAAGTTCATCGTACTTCTGTCAACCAAAGACACAACGTAGGCTAGCTCTTTGCGTATTTCTCTCGTAGCTTTTTCATATTCTTTGTTACTTTTTCTTACTATCGTCGATTAGTGGCAACCATATTGTGAGATTGTTTCAAAACTTTTTGGGGTTTCTCCTGAAATTTCCGTTTAAAAAAAAACGCCAGAGTCCAAAAAAAAAGGTGGCTTTTACAAATTTGCCGGTGTACCTGTGAAAACGACTGTTTTTTTAAAACTACAAAATGGGTAGCGGAAATAAAAACTGTTTCGATAGTTGCTTTAGTTGCCACGTCCAGCGCTGATAGCAAGCTTTTATACGGCAACCGGAAGTTTACTAAATTTTCATTTTTTTCGAGGAATTCTCGGCTCCTACAGTTTTCTCTGAGCTTGGCGTTCCTTGCCCAGGTCTTTAACTTTTACTTAAAACATTTTCCTAGATAAGTTCACACAATGTCCATTGGTAATGGACTTATACGGGGCAGGCGTGCCTCTAACGTGCTATTCCAGTACAATTTATGGACTCTCCAACTTTATAATATTGTTTTAGAATGGCTAATGCTCCAATTTGGAGAGCAAAAGAGTTCAAGAACTGCGTCACACTGAACTCTCTCGCATTCACAGCCTCACAAAATAAATCTTTTCTCAATCAATGAAGAAAGTGGCCGTATTTCGAGAAGCATTTCTATTTTACACTTGGAGAAAATTAGCAATGGGGGGCGCCGCCCACAGTCGGGGAAGACGAAAGCTTGACAACTAGTCGAACGTCCAGCTGTGTGGTGAGGTTTCTCCACTTAATTGCTCCAATTATATTCGGCAATTTTTGATTAATTATCTTAGTTTGACGGATGTTGACACATATAATTATATAAGACTCGTAATCGAAATTTTAGTCCCACAGGATCTTAGCGAAGCTGCAGTGAGACACTAATTTGACTTTCTCTTTCTGAATGATTTATATTCTCTTACAAGAGGAAGTATTTGCGATCGTGGCGTATTTTGGCGCAAACTCGTGTTGCCACCGGAAGTATCCGGTTTTGACGTCTTTTTTGTTAGAAAAGAGTTTGGAGTTAAGCTCGAATTCAGTATTTATTCTCATAACACTGTTATTTCCAAATCGATTTTCGCTTTATCCCGCTACCAGAATCAAGAAGTTACGATTAGTCCTTTCTCGAGACATTCCTTACAATCGATTTTCATGGACACATTTTCAAGTCTGGACATGCGCTGACATAATCTCAAGGTCGAATTCCCTTTAAACTTCCCCGACTTTCAGAACATTAGCCGTCAGCCACCCCTCACTGGTGCCCAAGAACTACCCTAAAAAAAAATTTCCTTTGACAAATAAACTATATTACAGTAAACGTTACTGGTGAATTTGAAAAATCTATAGGAAAAATTAATGTGCTCTCTCTCTCTGTCACTCTCAATGACACTAGAACCCAGTTAGTTGGATGCTGGCTTCCTGGATTTTACTCCGTCAGTTGTTCCCTCTCTCTTAGAGCCGCTATACAGTTCCTAGTTCGCAATAGCTGCCTGGGTCATCCTGCGTCACACTGTCGAACCATCTTAGCTTTGGTCTCCCGACTCTCCTTTTGCGGTTAGGGACTTCCTGAAGAAGCTTGTTACGGGATCTCTTCGTAGGCCATTCTTCTACATGTCCAGCAAATTAATGCACTAGTCTTGGAGAATTTATGCAGTTTTCAAGAAGGCTTAAGATCCTCCATTCCTTTCCTACCGTGCAGGAAACATTGAACTTAGATAAAAACATTAATAAAAAAAAAAAAAGAAAAAAGAAGCAGTTCTATTAAGTTGGAAGAATTCTTTCCCAGAAAGTTTAAGGGATCAGCGCTAATTAATCTGCAGCCTCTATTTCTTTCTTTTCTTTAACGTCCAAGAAGAATGGCCAACAGCCCGGAGGGTCACTGAAGAGTTAAGATTGTAAATAGCATCCAATGGGTTGATTCCAATAACCATGTTGCACATGCGCAGTCAAAAAAAAAAAAGAAAAGAAGACAGAATCTACCCTCAGAGGCATTCGACAGGAAGGTATTTACTTTAATGATCTTCCTTCTTAACCTTGATTGCAGTCTAATCTGAAATACACTAAATATTTCGGAAGGTTTAAACTTTAATTTACTTCTCAAATCGTACAAAGGCTTTTTTTTATAGGAGAAGTTCCTAATTTTGCAGGCATTAAAAACATTCTTGTAACGAGCTAATTACAAATTCTACAAATTACTTTAATGTTCAGCCCATGTACGACTTATATGGAGAGTTAAGTGGGTTTGGTAATTCTTGTGTCTTCATCTCCAAATTGCTGACGGAATGTCCTGAAGATTGGTGAGGACTGCCTTCTTTCTACCAAGGATTTAATGAACTCCCTTCTTATTGGGGGGTAAAAAAAAAAAACATGCCGGGGGGAGATTTCTGGGAAATTAGGAGGTGATCAAAGTCTTACTGTGCGTAGTATTGGCAGTTCGGAAATGAAATAGAAATATTGTAAACATTATGCGAGTTTCCGTTGATTGAGCTACGTGGCTACATTCAGATAACATACCTTCACTGGCTACCTATTGACTGCCCAATTACCAGGGACAAGAGAAACTAAACGTTCGAGTGGAGAGAAACAAGGAATTCCCTATGCCATATCCCCCTCCTCCTTAAGGCTTGTTTATTTACTCCCTCCAAATTGGAACGAACAGCTGGCGCGACCTTCCTTGGTAGTTCTGATAAGAGAACCAGCCTTAATATCGCATATAAGCAACTTTCTATTCACGTATAGAAACTAAACTTTATAAAACAATTTTCCCAAGAAAAGAAAATTGACCTTAGTGAACTAATTACGTGAGTGAAAACTTTATTGATAAGTGTATTAAAAAAATAATATAAATTGAGGTTTAAAAAAAAAAAATAATAAAATAAAATAAAGCTAGACAAACAGTTACTATAATAACAAATAAACAATAAAAAGATAATAGAATAGACTAGATAATAATTCGAAGGGATATCTGGGCCCATAATGGTTGACCTAGCGTTAAATAAAAGTTTAACCAACACAAACAACAGTTCATGTTTTTGTAGTAGGCTGGGAAGGTAATTATTGAATTATAAAAATTATGTTGGTCATACATGTGTACACAAAAACATATTCGGTGTGTTCGTGTGTCCCCTATTGTTGTATAACTCATTTAATTGAGTTGTCAACGTGTTTTTTAAACTATTTTTATTGGCTAGTTTTAAATAGAAAGTAGTTGTTTTTTTTTTAATTATAAATTTTTATTTTAGTTCGTACAAATAGTGGCTTTCGTCATTGTATTGAATTTTCTTTTGTTTTCGTTAATAATTTCGTCATAAGTTTTTATTTACATTATTTTGTTTACGATTGGAATTAACATGTATCGGTAACTCAGGTCTTAGCATTGGTGGATGGAGTCCGCAACTACGTGCTTCTTGGAAGACATCTTCACTACTTCCTCTTTAATTAAGATTTTTACCCTTTTTCTTTGGAATTTTTACTGTACGACGAAATAGAGGTAGATAATAAAATTTAAGGACTTCTGAGGGAAGCTTGCTGCTCTCAAGAACTTTTTTCTGTAATCTCTTTAATAAAAACGTACAGTTTAAAAAGTTAAGTAAGTCTAAGAGGTGATTAAACGACAAAAGGTACACAAATAAGCGAGTAACCAACATTTCATTCATACAATGTTATACGTATATACATATGTAATGTAAAATCGATAAACATATGCGTAATTTTGGAATAGGTAAGTATTGTTAAAGTAATCCGATGATAAAACTTCATTACAAATAATCATTTAAAGAGACTTTATTAAATTATTATTTAGAAATGAATTATTAATGCAAGTAGTTATTTATTTGTTATTAAACAGTGTGTACTTTGTTCTCTCGTAATCTTCTGAAGCAAAAAAATGCCTAATTTAAATAAAACTGAGTATTATAATTTCGTTTATTAAAAGTAATAGTAAGTAGAAAAATGAAAAAAACAGATCTACCATTTTATTACAACCCAAAGAGGGCGTGTTCTGACATGCCTGGAAGGTAGGCGTGGTTTAATAAACAGTTCTCGCTTCTGATTCGCTGTTCATCCAACCCACTTTTTCACCATTCCATTCTTCACTATGATTTGTCAAATCTTTATTCTTAATTATTTCTATGAAAAATAAAAGTTTCATTTTTTTTACTAATTTTCCCTCCGTAGGTATTTGATGAAGAATCAAATTATGCGATAAAATTTTTTCTCAATTAAAAACATTAAAAAGTAAAAGATTTTTCTTGCTTAACGTCTTGTTTTCTATACTAATAATGTTAGGGTAAACAGGAAATTGGGAATAATGGTTATTTTCTTGGGAAGTACGTAAAAGAAAATTGTGGGTCATGTTTCATGTTAACATATTGTTACCCGCCAATTTGTGTGTTTATTTGTATAGAGCTGTTATTTATCGATTATTAAGGATTTAATGATAAATAGTTCGATACCTCCTACACTTTACTGGACAAATATTTTAAAAATCGTCCAGAAACTTTGTAGTCAAGTACGGTTACTAGTTGCCTTCGTCCAAAACTCTCTAATTTGTTTAAATGCGTAAAGTCCGTCTTGAAAAATAGGCATAACTTTACTTTATTGAACCTCGATAACATTATTATTTAAGCGATAATTCCATACATTTACGGAAATGACGTTTAGATGTAATTATAGTACTGTGTGTGTGTGTGTGTGTGTAAGTATGTCCTTTTGATAACTGAGTAAGTTAGGGGACGGGTGGGAGGGGAGGTAAACACTTTTCGTATTTAAGTTACTTTAACACGTGTTCTTCCGGAAAAAAATACAGAATTCAAAACCTCAAGAGAAAATACGATTTTTTCTAAGAATAGCTGCTAAAAATCTCTCGCTAACATTCCAAAATAGTCATTTTAATGGATTGTATTAGATTGTAGATTGTATTAAAAGGGCGGTTCCACCAAAAAGGGGAAGAAACGCAGGCAATCCAAAATGTCCACGGTTCCCCTTTTAATGGATACTTGACTTTCCAAAAATGATGACCCTGTTCTAGTGAATATATTTTGTAGATATGTTAAGAGTTGAAGACTGACAGTCAGACACAGAAATACCGCCGCAGGAGAGAGAAAGAGAGAGTTCATTGACTTGCAAAGTAGAGAGCTCGAGCCGGAAGAAGAAGAAGAAGGCTGCGCGAGGAACAGTTTTGTGATTAGCAATGAGCAAGACGCTAGAGCAGCAGAAGTAGGGGGTAATAGGAGAGTGTGGAGGGGATATTACCAAGATCAATGATCTTGTTGCATGCGACTGCTGCACACGACCTTGACACTCACGCCTTGAAGGACTTCTGCCGCTTCTTGATGTCTATTCCGTTCCCCCCACTTTACCCAATCGTGAGCGATTCACAATTAGGCTAAAGAGAATTAGTTAATTCAGAAAGGAATTGGCAAAAACGTTCTAGTACACTTTCACTTATCGCCTGTAAAAGTAAACTTATCGATACACAAAAGCAGTTCGATTTAAAACAAAACAAAAATGATCCAAACATTTGCATTAGTTTTAGGTATTATGACGTAACAACTGTGGCATCCGCCTTGTATAGGCCTTTCACAAATTTCATTCTTAATTGTATGTTCTTACAGGGTCAGATATTCACCATGGTCCAATGTTTGATTTGGTTGCAGATTTGGGTTGCCCATTTCTTGTCTGATGAGATTTGGAGAAGCAAAAACTCTCTGTAAAATTCCCCAGATTTTAGATGAATTTATGTTGTCGACAAGTTACCACTGGGAGTACGTTCATCCATTAAGTGCACCAAAAAAAAAAAAAAAAAACTGCATTGATAACAACCCTAATCTTATCGCAGTAAACTGCAGTTTTATTACAAAGATCCTATATTAAAAAAAAATCATCGAAGCCAGACCATTTCTGGGTCACAGTGCATGTGCATATAACACAGGTTCGGCAACTGGAACCAACCTTAAAAGGACATCACTTCCTGGTTTGGTTGCGCAGCATTGGTAACTAGATTATGTTTAGCTCTGGACTCGTCCAGTTTCACTCACTCAGTTCTGGGATTCGTTCAAACGAAAATATCCATTACATAATATACATGTTCCATAGTTTAAAGTAAATTATTAGAGCCATATTTTGAGAAAATCTCTGGGAAAGACTGAAAGTTCGTCTTGGTAAATTTCACTTTCTGTTTAGCTGATTTTTCGAAATTTCTACTCTCTGTCATTTTACGTTTTTTTGGGCGTGTCTGTTGTGCTGATTGTCCTCTCAACAGGAATGTTTCCGGAATGAAGTGCAACAGCTACACGATTCCCCAATATATTTTGTTCCTTTAGAGAAGTAAGAAGACTGACAAAGAAATCTAATCAGTATCTTGTTTTCGAAGAAAGGCTCCGCGTCATTATAATCCCGTTATTACAAGTGTCACCGTCATGTCTGCCATTGTGTTGCGGAGCTTCCTCCAAAAGAGACCATCGGTGACCTCTATTCTCCTATCTGATCCTGCTGACAGTGTTACCACTCACAATTATCTACCTAGTTAAATTTCTCTTTTTCATCAGATTATTATCTTAGTGCGCTCAGTTTATTTCTTCTAATACTTCAAGGGTTCGTCGTTGTTCTTAAAAAAAAAAAAAAAAAAAATCCCTGATAAAATCGTCCTAGCACTTCCGCTGATTGCTACAACGGAAATACCACAGTGAAACGAAATTAATATCTGCATTTCCCCATTCAATGTGACAAAGTAATTTAGCGCTTGATTTATACGTTTAAACTTGGTTTAGTGGATAGTAGGTCTTCAAAGCAGTATTTTTCCCAAATAGTTGGGCACGGATGTATGCCTTCATCAGTGGCTGATATGGTACGAATGAGGTTTAGAAAGAGACGTGCATACAACAATTCTACGAGTACCTCATCAACTTCTAAAGTGGTGTTTATTGTGTGTTTCTTTATGTATTTTTTTTATTATTAGAAATGACGTAAAGTCTCCCCAATTTCTAGTTTCAACTCAGATCATTAATCAAATCGATTTCATAGTCAAAAAGAAGCACTAAATCAAAGTAAAAATGGTTATCAAAAAGTAAGTTTAGGAAATATAATAATGGGAAAAGGACAGGAAGTTTAGATATTTCCTCGTTTATTTTTAAAGGAAGTGCTGGAAAAATTTTATTTCAAGGAACATCATTTTCTTTCCTCTTAATTGAATAGTAAGGATAATTACATTATCTAACAGTACAATGATCGTGCAGGGCTGCCATCTTGTGAATTTTCTATTAATATCCCTTTTCAGTTCCCCTGAATATAAAAAAAGGAAAAGAAAAATGTGTTTCCAGTTTTTAAAACTCAAAACGGAAAATCACATAATGTCCGGTACCACCACCGGAAATCCAGTAATAAATGTTTAGACAAAATTATCATAACGGAAATGACAGTTTACCGGATACGTAGATTTAGCGCCTTTTTTTTTGAAAAACAGCTGTTTAAGGCAGTTCTCGGGGTGATGTTAAGTTTCCCTCTAATATATCCGTGTAAGTGAATTGTGCAGGCTCATTATTGGAAGGAATTATACTTAGGCAAAGTTCCAAATTTAAAGGAAATTCGAAGGATCAGCTGTAGTGTGTGTGCTGGCAAACATTACGAAAAATTATTCGTGTAGCGGAAGTGCTATTTTTATACTTTTTAGCGATTTCTATTTCCGCACAAAACAATTCCTGTAAGAGAATAGCGTATGAATGGTTCGCATCAGATGTACAATACTTCCTTAAAGTCCAATTAGCTAAGTGAATTTGAACTTTGGGCAAACTTGGAGGACATTTACTGGAAGTCTTGATAGTACTCTAGATGACCGGATACATTAAACTTTCCACCACAAACGGTGCCTCCAGAGAGAGAGAGGAGAGAGAGAGCTCTCTTGCATTCCAGGCTATTTAGCACAGCTTATCTGATGGAAGTAACGAAGATCGCTTATCAGGGCCATCTGTTTTCTCCATTATACAGATCTTTTACCTCTTTCTCTTATCCCTCCTCTCTTCTCACATTCTGCAGTCGCCAGTTATGAATCTCCTTCTTACGTGATAAGACAAAAAATATTGCAATCGTGACATATTTTTCCAAAATGACGTTTTCATCGGAAATATGTCCGTTTCGAGGCCACGTGATTCAGAAAAAGTTTTTTTTATTTTGTACCTGACACCAACAGTATTCTAAAAGCATCCAGGAGAATTCGATGAAAGGCTCTACTGGAAAAGGGAGTGGCGGAAGGAGACAACCTACTCGGCATCCACATCTTCACATGATAAATCCTCCATAACAAGCATTTCCTGTGGCAAATAGCTCAGTATCCAGAAGATAACCCAATAATTCCTCCTATCGAGGTTAGTCCCGAAACTTTCAATCGATGTATTGTCCTTGAAAATAGTATTCCCTAATAATAAAGAAGATATTTTATACCAGTCATTGTTTACACACAAAAAAAAAATCATAATATAGATGAGAAAGTTTGTAACTTCCCTGCAGCAGCCTTCATCACTGCGGGTCCCCCCCCCGCTATAGAGAGTAACCTTGTACAAGAGTATGTGGAAGCTGTGTGTTTTGTAAAACCGCATCTAATTTGAAAATCCATTATGGTAGCTGACCGCGAAAATCAACGTGCTTGACAATAATTATGATCTGGTCAGTATACACGACCGAAGAACGTAGCAACGGTGCGTGACCTAGATTTCTACACACATGGGGAAAATGTTTACAATTTTACTATATATACTCATTAATCATTATATTATCGTGTTTTCTTTTTTCTGCATTTTGTAGCCTTTCAATATCGATTATCTTCCGAAAGAGGGAGTGAAAATTAGCAAAAAAAAAAAAAAACCACACAAATTGGCGGGACTGTGAGGTAATTATAATAATATATTATAATCAATAATATATTATTATATTATAATTAATTATATTAATGAAAATAAAAAACAAAAATCGCAAGCAGCAAGTTCAAGGTTGACACATTGTGGTTATTAAACGTATTCGCACCAAATAGTAAGATCGACATTAGCCAAACTGAGGTAACACTAAATTCTATTGATTCTACTGTTACCACGTAAACGGATCCATCATTTACCTTCAAACCGGAAATAAAAACTTATTTAGAACATTTATTCACGACACTTCCAAAAAAGAAAATAAAATTGCGATTTATACTTTAATGAAAATAACGAAATATAAAAGGTTACATTTTGGAAGTTTTCAAGCTCCTTAAACCTTAGTATCTCTCTTCATATTGCTCACAATTGAATGAAATCAGTGCCAAATTGAAGAGAAAAGTTAGCCTTATAAGTGATATTAATCACAATATTTTAGAGATAATAGTTGATGATATATTGAAGGTTAAATTTTAGTAGTTTAAAAACAGTGAAAAATTAAACTTCAAATATCTCGTAAACTACTCGATAGATTTTGTTTATATTTTAGCTATCTATGGAGACCACTTTTGTCTATAATTGTATGAAATATCGTAATAATCTGTCGTGTAGGAAACGAAATATTTATAGTTAAAGTTTGGTACAGTGAAAACATTAACTTCAAATATCTAGTAAACTACTCGATAGATTTTGTTTATATTTTAGCTTTCTATGGAGACCACTTTTGTCTATAATTGTATGAAATATCGTAATAATCTGTCGTGTAGGAAACGAAATATTTATAGTTAAAGTTTGGTACAGTGAAAACTTTAACTTCAAATATCTCGTAAACTACTCGATAGATTTTGTTTATATTTCAGCTTTGTATGGAGACCACTTTTGTTTATAATTGTATGAAATATCGTAATAATCTGTCGTGTAAGAAATGAGATATTTATAGTTAAAGTTTGGTACAGTTTGAAACAGTGAAAACTTAAACTTCAAATATCTCGTAAACTACTCGATAGATTTTGTTTATATTTTAGCTTTCTATGGAGACCACTTTTGTCTATAATTGTATGAAATATCGTAATAATCTGTCGTGTAGGAAACGAAATATTTATAGTTAAAGTTTGGTACAGTGAAAACTTTAACTTCTAATATCTCGTAAACTACTCGATAGATTTTGTTTATATTTTAGCTTTCTATGGAGACCACTTTTGTCTATAATTACATGAAATATCGTAATAATCTGTCGTGTAGGAAACCAGATATTAAGAGTTAAAGTTTGGTACAGTTTGAAACAGTGAAAACTTTAACTTCAAATATCTCGTAAACTAATCGATAGATTTTGTTTATATTTTAGCTTTGTATGGAGACCACTTTTGTCTATAATTGTTTGAAATATCGTAATAATCTGTCGTGTAAGAAACGAGATATTTAGAGTTAAAGTTTGGTACAGTTTGAAACAGTGAAAACTTAAACTTCAAATATCTCGTAAACTACTCGATAGATTTTGTTTATATTTTAGCTTTCTATGGAGACCACTTTTGTCTATAATTGTATGAAATATCGTAATAATCTGTCGTGTAGGAAACGAAATATTTATAGTTAAAGTTTGGTACAGTGAAAACTTTAACTTCTAATATCTCGTAAACTACTCGATAGATTTTGTTTATATTTTAGCTTTCTATGGAGACCACTTTTGTCTATAATTACATGAAATATCGTAATAATCTGTCGTGTAGGAAACCAGATATTAAGAGTTAAAGTTTGGTACAGTTTGAAACAGTGAAAACTTTAACTTCAAATATCTCGTAAACTACTCGATAGATTTTGTTTATATTTTAGCTTTGTATGGAGACCACTTTTGTCTATAATTGTTTGAAATATCGTAATAATCTGTCGTGTTGGAAACGAAATATTTATAGTTAAAGTTTGGTACAGTGAAAACTTTAACTTCAAATATCTCGTAAACTACTCGATAGATTTTGTTTATATTTTAGCTTTGTATGGAGACCACTTTTGTCTATAATTGTTTGAAATATCGTAATAATCTGTCGTGCAGGAAACAAGATATTTAGAGTTAAAGTTTGGTACAGTTTGAAACAGTGAAAACTTAAACTTCAAATATCTCGTAAACTACTCGATAGATTTTGTTTATATTTCAGCTTTGTATGGAGACCACTTTTGTCTATAATTGTTTGAAATATCGTAATAATCTGTCGTGCAGGAAACAAGATATTTAGAGTTAAAGTTTGGTACAGTTTGAAACAGTGAAAACTTAAACTTCAAATATCTCGTAAACTACTCGATAGATTTTGTTTATATTTTAGCTTTCTATGGAGACCACTTTTGTCTATAATTGTTTGAAATATCGTAATAATCTGTCGTGCAGGAAACAAGATATTTAGAGTTAAAGTTTGGTACAGTTTGAAACAGTGAAAACTTTAACTTCAAATATCTCGTAAACTACTCGATAGATTTTGTTTATATTTTAGCTTTGTATGGAGACCACTTTTGTCTATAATTGTTTGAAATATCGTAATAATCTGTCGTGTAGGAAACGAAATATTTATAGTTAAAGTTTGGTACAGTGAAAACTTAAACTTCAAATATCTCGTAAACTACTCGATAGATTTTGTTTATATTTTAGCTTTCTATGGAGACCACTTTTGTCTATAATTGTATGAAATATCGTAATAATCTGTCGTGTAGGAAACGAAATATTTATAGTTAAAGTTTGGTACAGTGAAAACTTTAACTTCAAATATCTCGTAAACTACTCGATAGATTTTGTTTATATTTTAGCTTTCTATGGAGACCACTTTTGTCTATAATTACATGAAATATCGTAATAATCTGTCGTGTAGGAAACCAGATATTAAGAGTTAAAGTTTGGTACAGTTTGAAACAGTGAAAACTTTAACTTCAAATATCTCGTAAACTACTCGATAGATTTTGTTTATATTTTAGCTTTGTATGGAGACCACTTTTGTCTATAATTGTTTGAAATATCGTAATAATCTGTCGTGCAGGAAACAAGATATTTAGAGTTAAAGTTTGGTACAGTTCGAAACAGTGAAAACTTTAACTTCAAATATCTCGTAAACTACTCGATAGATTTTGTTTATATTTTAGCTTTCTATGGAGACCACTTTTGTCTATAATTGTTTGAAATATCGTAATAATCTGTCGTGTAGGAAACGAAATATTTATAGTTAAAGTTTGGTACATTTTGAAACAGTGAAAACTTTAACTTCAAATATCTCGTAAACTGCTCGATAGATTTTGTTTATATTTTAGCTTTCTATGGAGACCGCTTTTGTCTACAATTGTATGAAATATCGTAATAATCTGTCGGGCAGTAAACGAGATATTTATAGTTAAATTTTGGTACAGTTTGAAACAGTGAAAACATTAACTTCAAATATCTCGTAAACTACTCGATAGATTTTGTTTATATTTTAGCTTTGTATGGAGACCACTTTTGTCTATAATTGTTTGAAATATCGTAATAATCTGTCGTGCAGGAAACAAGATATTTAGAGTTAAAGTTTGGTACAGTTTGAAACAGTGAAAACTTAAACTTCAAATATCTCGTAAACTACTCGATAGATTTTGTTTATATTTCAGCTTTGTATGGAGACCACTTTTGTCTATAATTGTTTGAAATATCGTAATAATCTGTCGTGCAGGAAACAAGATATTTAGAGTTAAAGTTTGGTACAGTTTGAAACAGTGAAAACTTAAACTTCAAATATCTCGTAAACTACTCGATAGATTTTGTTTATATTTTAGCTTTCTATGGAGACCACTTTTGTCTATAATTGTTTGAAATATCGTAATAATCTGTCGTGCAGGAAACAAGATATTTAGAGTTAAAGTTTGGTACAGTTTGAAACAGTGAAAACTTTAACTTCAAATATCTCGTAAACTACTCGATAGATTTTGTTTATATTTTAGCTTTGTATGGAGACCACTTTTGTCTATAATTGTTTGAAATATCGTAATAATCTGTCGTGTAGGAAACGAAATATTTATAGTTAAAGTTTGGTACAGTGAAAACTTAAACTTCAAATATCTCGTAAACTACTCGATAGATTTTGTTTATATTTTAGCTTTCTATGGAGACCACTTTTGTCTATAATTGTATGAAATATCGTAATAATCTGTCGTGTAGGAAACGAAATATTTATAGTTAAAGTTTGGTACAGTGAAAACTTTAACTTCAAATATCTCGTAAACTACTCGATAGATTTTGTTTATATTTTAGCTTTCTATGGAGACCACTTTTGTCTATAATTACATGAAATATCGTAATAATCTGTCGTGTAGGAAACCAGATATTAAGAGTTAAAGTTTGGTACAGTTTGAAACAGTGAAAACTTTAACTTCAAATATCTCGTAAACTACTCGATAGATTTTGTTTATATTTTAGCTTTGTATGGAGACCACTTTTGTCTATAATTGTTTGAAATATCGTAATAATCTGTCGTGCAGGAAACAAGATATTTAGAGTTAAAGTTTGGTACAGTTCGAAACAGTGAAAACTTTAACTTCAAATATCTCGTAAACTACTCGATAGATTTTGTTTATATTTTAGCTTTCTATGGAGACCACTTTTGTCTATAATTGTTTGAAATATCGTAATAATCTGTCGTGTAGGAAACGAAATATTTATAGTTAAAGTTTGGTACATTTTGAAACAGTGAAAACTTTAACTTCAAATATCTCGTAAACTGCTCGATAGATTTTGTTTATATTTTAGCTTTCTATGGAGACCGCTTTTGTCTATAATTGTATGAAATATCGTAATAATCTGTCGGGCAGTAAACGAGATATTTATAGTTAAATTTTGGTACAGTTTGAAACAGTGAAAACATTAACTTCAAATATCTCGTAAACTACTCGATAGATTTTGTTTATATTTTAGCTTTGTATGGAGACCACTTTTATCTATAATTGTTTGAAATATCGTAATAATCTGTCGTGCAGGAAACGAGATATTTAGAGTTAATGTTTGGTACAGTTTGAAACAGTGAAAATTTAAACTTCAAATATTTCGTAAACTACTCGATAGATTTTGTTTATATTTTAGCTTTCTATGGAGACCACTTTTGTCTATAATTGTATGAAATATCGTAATAATCTGTCGTGTAGGAAACGAAATATTTATAGTTAAAATTTGGCACAGTGAAAACTTTAACTTCAAATATCTCGTAAACTACTCGATAGATTTTGTTTATATTTTAGCTTTGTATGGAGACCACTTTTGTCTATAATTGTTTGAAATATCGTAATAATCTGTCGTGCAGTAAACGAGATATTTAGAGTTAAGTATGGTACATTTTGAAACAGTGAAAACTTTAACATCAAATATCTCGTCAACTACTCGATAGATTTTGTTTATATTTCAGCTTTGTATGGAGACCACTTTTGTTTATAATTGTATGAAATATCGTAATAATCTGTCGTGTAAGAAACGAGATATTTAGAGTTAAAGTTTGGTACAGTTTGAAACAGTGAAAACTTAAACTTCAAATATTTCGTAAACTACTCGATAGATTTTGTTTATATTTTAGCTTTGTATGGAGACCACTTTTGTCTATAATTGTTTGAAATATCGTAATAATCTGTCGTGCAGGAAACAAGATATTTAGAGTTAAAGTTTGGTACAGTTCGAAACAGTGAAAACTTTAACTTCAAATATCTCGTAAACTACTCGATAGATTTTGTTTATATTTTAGCTTTCTATGGAGACCACTTTTGTCTATAATTGTTTGAAATATCGTAATAATCTGTCGTGTAGGAAACGAAATATTTATAGTTAAAGTTTGGTACATTTTGAAACAGTGAAAACTTTAACTTCAAATATCTCGTAAACTGCTCGATAGATTTTGTTTATATTTTAGCTTTCTATGGAGACCGCTTTTGTCTATAATTGTATGAAATATCGTAATAATCTGTCGGGCAGTAAACGAGATATTTATAGTTAAATTTTGGTACAGTTTGAAACAGTGAAAACATTAACTTCAAATATCTCGTAAACTACTCGATAGATTTTGTTTATATTTTAGCTTTGTATGGAGACCACTTTTGTCTATAATTGTTTGAAATATCGTAATAATCTGTCGTGCAGGAAACAAGATATTTAGAGTTAAAGTTTGGTACAGTTTGAAACAGTGAAAACTTAAACTTCAAATATCTCGTAAACTACTCGATAGATTTTGTTTATATTTCAGCTTTGTATGGAGACCACTTTTGTCTATAATTGTTTGAAATATCGTAATAATCTGTCGTGCAGGAAACAAGATATTTAGAGTTAAAGTTTGGTACAGTTTGAAACAGTGAAAACTTAAACTTCAAATATCTCGTAAACTACTCGATAGATTTTGTTTATATTTTAGCTTTCTATGGAGACCACTTTTGTCTATAATTGTATGAAATATCGTAATAATCTGTCGTGTAGGAAACGAAATATTTATAGTTAAAGTTTGGTACAGTGAAAACTTTAACTTCAAATATCTCGTAAACTACTCGATAGATTTTGTTTATATTTTAGCTTTCTATGGAGACCACTTTTGTCTATAATTACATGAAATATCGTAATAATCTGTCGTGTAGGAAACCAGATATTAAGAGTTAAAGTTTGGTACAGTTTGAAACAGTGAAAACTTTAACTTCAAATATCTCGTAAACTACTCGATAGATTTTGTTTATATTTTAGCTTTGTATGGAGACCACTTTTGTCTATAATTGTTTGAAATATCGTAATAATCTGTCGTGCAGGAAACAAGATATTTAGAGTTAAAGTTTGGTACAGTTCGAAACAGTGAAAACTTTAACTTCAAATATCTCGTAAACTACTCGATAGATTTTGTTTATATTTTAGCTTTCTATGGAGACCACTTTTGTCTATAATTGTTTGAAATATCGTAATAATCTGTCGTGTAGGAAACGAAATATTTATAGTTAAAGTTTGGTACATTTTGAAACAGTGAAAACTTTAACTTCAAATATCTCGTAAACTGCTCGATAGATTTTGTTTATATTTTAGCTTTCTATGGAGACCGCTTTTGTCTATAATTGTATGAAATATCGTAATAATCTGTCGGGCAGTAAACGAGATATTTATAGTTAAATTTTGGTACAGTTTGAAACAGTGAAAACTTTAACATCAAATATCTCGTCAACTACTCGATAGATTTTGTTTATATTTTAGCTTTGTATGGAGACCACTTTTGTCTATAATTGTATGAAATATCGTAATAATCTGTCGTGTAAGAAACGAGATATTTAGAGTTAAAGTTTGGTACAGTTTGAAACAGTGAAAACTTAAACTTCAAATATTTCGTAAACTACTCGATAGATTTTGTTTATATTTTAGCTTTGTATGGAGACCACTTTTGGCTATAATTGTTTGAAATATCGTAATAATCTGTCGTGCAGGAAACAAGATATTTAGAGTTAAAGTTTGGTACAGTTTGAAACAGTGAAAACTTAAACTTCAAATATCTCGTAAACTACTCGATAGATTTTGTTTATATTTTAGCTTTCTATGGAGACCACTTTTGTCTATAATTGTTTGAAATATCGTAATAATCTGTCGTGTAGGAAACGAAATATTTATAGTTAAAGTTTGGTACATTTTGAAACAGTGAAAACTTTAACTTCAAATATCTCGTAAACTGCTCGATAGATTTTGTTTATATTTTAGCTTTCTATGGAGACCGCTTTTGTCTATAATTGTTTGAAATATCGTAATAATCTGTCGTGCAGTAAACGAGATATTTAGAGTTAAGTATGGTACATTTTGAAACAGTGAAAACTTTAACATCAAATATCTCGTCAACTACTCGATAGATTTTGTTTATATTTCAGCTTTGTATGGAGACCACTTTTGTTTATAATTGTATGAAATATCGTAATAATCTGTCGTGTAAGAAACGAGATATTTAGAGTTAAAGTTTGGTACAGTTTGAAACAGTGAAAACTTAAACTTCAAATATTTCGTAAACTACTCGATAGATTTTGTTTATATGTTAGCTTTCTATGGAGACCACTTTTGTTTATAATTGTATGAAATATTGTAATAATCTGTCGTGTAAGAAACGAGATATTTAGAGTTAAAGTTTGGTACAGTTTGAAACAGTGAAAACTTTAACTTCAAATATCTCGTAAACTACTCGGTAGATTTTGTTTATATTTTAGCTTTGTATGGAGACCACTTTTGTCTATAATTGTTTGAAATATCGTAATAATCTGTCGTGCAGTAAACGAGATATTTAGAGTTAAGTATGGTACATTTTGAAACAGTGAAAACTTTAACATCAAATATCTCGTCAACTACTCGATAGATTTTGTTTATATTTCAGCTTTGTATGGAGACCACTTTTGTTTATAATTGTATGAAATATCGTAATAATCTGTCGTGTAAGAAACGAGATATTTAGAGTTAAAGTTTGGTACAGTTTGAAACAGTGAAAACTTAAACTTCAAATATTTCGTAAACTACTCGATAGATTTTGTTTATATGTTAGCTTTCTATGGAGACCACTTTTGTTTATAATTGTATGAAATATTGTAATAATCTGTCGTGTAAGAAACGAGATATTTAGAGTTAAAGTTTGGTACAGTTTGAAACAGTGAAAACTTTAACTTCAAATATCTCGTAAACTACTCGGTAGATTTTGTTTATATTTTAGCTTTTTATGGAGACCACTTTTGTCTATAATTACATGAAATATCGTAATAATCTGTCGAGACCAATAACTATAAACGAGGCACGCGTGGCTAGCGGTCGCACAACAGTCTCCCGCCATTATTTCATTTTAAATGTGTACGTGTACACAATTAATGGACGTAGATTTTCGTCGATTCTCTTTGTATTATACAGCCAGTACTTGATTGCACTTGGCTGATATATATTACTCTATTTATCCTTTACTTAAATCAGCAAACCTTAAAAGTGTACCACGATCAACGGACTCTCCCCCCAAAAAAACCTAGACCAGCGTTCCCCAACCTGTGTTACGCGAGTTGCTGGTTGGTGGTAAGCGAAAAATAATCAGTAATGGCGGATATACGAAATAAAAATATCATAGAAACGTTTTTTTCCTATAATACTTAAAAATTATTTTAATTAATAAAATTAAACAGTAAAGTTGTTAACATGTACAGTAATAAGGTAGGTCTGTCTCAAGATATACGAGAAAATACGATATAATAGCACATTTAACAAGATTAAAATTGTCTTTCATGCAGTATTTTCCCAAAACCAGAAAACCCAAATGATAATTGGATATCAAACCCCCTTTCTATAAAGAAAATTTTGGAAAAGCTACATCATTATCTAGATAAGAAATAAAGAAAATTTAATAGAATTATCGTGTGATGGAAATAATACAATTCCTATTAAAGAATGGGACGATTATCTCCGTCTACAATTTCCAATTAAAAATTTAGCTACTAAATATTATTTTGATGTGTGTCATCCTTTTCTAGATCAACCTATTTCTAAATCTGAAATCTTACAGTCGATTATGAAATCAAAAGCAGGGAAATCGGCAGGCCTAGATGAAATATCGTATGATTTTTATAAATGCTTACCTGAAAACTGGTTGTTATTTTTAGAAGTTTTGTTTAATAAAGTTTTGGAAACAGAAGTAATTCCTAAGAAATGGACAGAAGTTGTTATGATTATGATGCATAAAAAAGGAGATAAGTCACTAGTTGAAAATTACAGAGGCATAGGTTTAGTTAACTGTATAGCTAAGTTGTTCACACAAATAATATTTTTCCGTATGTATGAGTTATCGGAAATTAATAACTTTTTACCAGAAAGTCAGAATGGGTTCAGAAGGAATAGAGGGTCCTTGGATGATGTTTTTATTTTAAACTCTATAATAAATATTCATTTTGGCCTACGAAAAAAGAATCTCTATTTGTTATTTATAGACTTTAAGCAAGCCTTTGATTCCTTAAATCACCATATTCTGTGGACTAAACTAAAGCAACTCGGATTTTTTGGTAAAATGTTCAGAATAATTCAAAAAATTTATAGCATGTGTACGGCAAGAATTAGAAGTAACAACAGTCTGACTTCTCGACTGAAAATTTCCCGAGGCGTAATTCAAGGGGAAATTTTAAGCCCGTTACTTTTCAACCTATTCATTGGCAATATGGAGGAATATTTTAGAAGCAATGGTGCCACCGGAATAAAAATCGATAATAACCACGATATTATTTCACTAGGATATGCTGATGATTTGGTTATCATGGGTGACTCATATACAGACATAAAAAAGAAGCTGGACCTACTATATCTGTATTGTATAAATAACGAATTAACGGTGAATGTTAACAAAACAAAAATTCTAAAATTAGGTTTAGGAAGGGAACCCAAAAAACAAAGGAAATTTTATTTCAATAATCAAGAAATAGAAAAAGTAAAACAATTCGACTACTTAGGCATAACTTTTTCTCGGTCTGGGCAATTTAACGATACTGTATCTTCCTCGATCGCCAAAGCGAATGCAGCAACAGGAACAGCGATAAACATTCTTTGCAAGGGAAAATCTAACTCCTGGAAGTCTAGAACGTATTTATTTCAGTCTTTAGTGAAAAGCTGTTTACTATATTGTTGTCCTGTATGGGCATTGAGGCATGGCGATCAATTGGAAAAAGTACAAATGAATTATTATAAACGTTTACTGTGTCTCCCGCGGACCACACCAAATCACTTAATTAGATTGGAGACTGACCAGTTAAAACTTTCATTTAATATTTTAAAATCAACTCTTCATTGGATGTTCAAGATCAGTAATGCAGCCGAAAATAGTTTTCTATATCTCTGTTTTGCGACCCTTGTGAACTATAGCGTACTTAAACCAGGGGAGATCAAATATAATTGGCTTTCACAAGCCAAGGAATGCCTGAAATGCATTAGTATAGACGATTTAGGTCCTTTACAGGAGCTGGTCAGAGTTAAGAGAAACATTAAAATAACTTTAGAAAGATACAAAAATTATTTAATTCAAGCCGATTTAGAAAGAGTCTTAAAGTCATCTTTTAATATATTTTGGAATAATGCAGTATTGTTGAATGAAACTCAGAAATATCTTCAGAGCTCTATTCCTTTCAAATTTATCAAAATTTACGCCCAAATAAGACTTTCTGGCCCTTATTTTATCAAACTTACACTTAATAAAATTACCTATAAAATTAATCCAAAAAACCTTTGCCTTTTATGTAATTTAAACGAACCTGAAACTTTAACACATATATTTATAAAGTGTCCATTATACAAGCTATTTAGAAAGCAATTAAATATAACTGCAGAAAACCATGCCAGTTCTGAATTTACAAATCTGTTTTTTAATACTCCTTTTGAACATACAATATATCGTATCTATAAGTTTCTTGAAAATGTATTAAAATTAAGAGCCTTTGTTCTAAATGAGTGATCAGTTATAATTTCTTTTTGTTATGTGTAAGTTTCTGTTTATTTAATTTTATTTAATTTATTTTAAGTTTCCGGCTTTTGGTTTTTTGTGTTGTGATTAATATATTATATTAGGAATATTTGTCATAGTACTAAGTAGCAGAACTCCATTTGTAACAGGTTTTACCTTTGTACAAATTTGAATAAATAAATAATAAATAAATTATCGTGTGACAGAACTTAAATGATAACTATGTAAAGATCTGCTTAAAGGGACTGGATTGTAATGAAGTAAGCTCTGTACAAGCAATATTAAATTTAATTGGTACTTACAGGTAGTTGAAATACTTAAAAGAAATTATTTTAGAAGATTTGGGCACAAATATAATAATCCTAAAGAAGAACTTAGTAAATTAATTAATAATTTTGAAGAGAAAAATATCTACGCAATTTTTAATTATTTAAAAGAAAGTGTTAAAACTAAGATCTTACACTTTACAAAGTTTATAAAGTGAACATGAACTCCTTTGTATCAGACACATTGTATCTCTATACAAATAAAGATAACAATAATAAAATAACACACTCGGAATAACAAATTGCGAAAAATCATTTTTACGAAGTGGTACAATTTAGCACATGATGTACTACCAAGTGGTACGTGAGCCAAAAAAGGGAAACGCTGATCTAGACGGTTATAATAACTTATCTTACAATAAAAAAGTTCAATATATTAATTTAGTAGCCAGATTTGTTAAACTGAACTTAATTCTATATTATATACGAGTAAGAAAAAAAAATATGTTCCGTTTAATTTCATGAGGTCACTAATTATTTTGATAGAAGGAGAAATTAAATCCGTCATGACAATGAAAGTTATAACCTAGTTCCTGCTAATTAGGTTATTAACAGTGTTACCACCCTAGATGTGCAGTACACTGATAAAGGGTTTGCTGATTGGCTTTGTGTGTGGCCATTTTTTTTTTGTTCTGTATAGCCAATAGCATTGCAATTTGATGCACTGATTAAGTCTCCATTAATTGTTAATGAAAATAATCGAAACAATTACTGCAGATTGCTTATTTAAAAAAAAAAAAACACAAAATTACAAATCGATGACTGTTTAGTTTCCGGTTTATGATACGAGTTTCGTGTTTTATGTCTCAATTACTTTATTCTTATAAACTATAAAAAGTTATCTTTTGTTTTATTTTATTTATTTATTTTTAAATTATGATCATAAAATGGCCGACAAATCTGACAATACCGCTAATATTTCTAAGAACTACTGTGAAAAATAATTTTCAGATGAAATTAAATATATTTTCTATTAACTCATGTTTTTTAGAGTTGCAATTCACATTTACGTATATGTATATTTTTTTTACTAATATGTTATAAAACTGATAGCAGAGTTTTAATTATCGTATTTTATAATTAGTCTAATTTCGCGTCGGCAATTTTGGACTGTTGTCAAAGTAGCCTGCAATTGGGGGATTGGCACGTTTAACAATGAGGATTTTATTGCTATTGTAGAAGGGGAGGTTGTAGATTGTAGATTGTATTAGAAGGGAGGTTCCACCAAAAAGGGGAAGGAACGCAGGCAATCCAAAATGGTTCCCATTGTTCCCCGCCCACACCTCATCTCATCAGAGATACCGAGGCTTCAAGACCAACAAATCCGGCTAAGAGTTCCTGGATAGCAGGACAATAAACTAATAAAGTAGTGACTGTACACACGGGGGAGCATGGCGACTCAATCGCCCAGTGCACTGGAAGTTCTGGTAAAGATTACCAGATGCTACAATCTCCGGAAGCGAAACTAGGGGAAGTTACTTCTTCGGTTAAGTCTGGAGGAGCAGAAGGAGGTCAGAGTCATTTTGGTCTCAGTTTCAGGCATCCCAAAAATATTTTACCATTTAATTTATTATTAGGCCCGGGAATACATTAGATCCAGTGGGCCTGAACTCACTCGCGGGTTCTTATATAGCTGTCTGCCCTCTTTCTGATAACCATTCAGGCAGATCCACTTATCTAGCATCATCTCACGTCCAAAACTGACATGTTCTCGTGGTGACTGAGAAGATGGCATAACTCTTCCCGAAGGCTAAACAACCATCCTCCCACAATAGATCACAGGGACTCTACCCATCATCATTGCAATACCTCGACCACCACGAAACCTTTCCTCAACTCGTCTCAGCCTGGAGACAGAACTCCTTGCGTGCTGTGGCTCACGATCCCGTCTTACCATTTCGTAGAGAGGCTATGTCTCCTACTTAAAGGCCTAGAATGGTCACTGGCCCAGATACCGTGACTCGCAGTTTCTCGCATCCTCCTGGTGTCAGCTTAGACTTACTACACCATTCCAGGTGAAGATGGTATTCCGTTCAGCGTCCCCCATTAATCGCCTCTTACGACAGGCAGAGGACTATTCTTACCCGGCCCCAAACGGAGGTCCAAAACTGACAGCACTGATTTGGACTTCTCAAAGAAATTCCACTATAAACTTTTCTTATTATTAGACCTTAGTAGTAAAAGTGATTCATTGAAGGCCATGCAAAGACAAGGGCCTCTTAACAGAGATTCCTCTGCACAGATTCTTGGAAAAGATTAACAAATGAAGAAAGCGGAAATCGTTTGAATTAAAATGGCGGAAATCCACGTTAATATGCAAATTTACCGCTGCAAAAAAATTCTAATTTAATTAAGAGATATTCTTGGTTGGTTACAGTTTATTAAATATTATTTAACTTCGTGCGTCAACAAATCGAAGAAAATTTTCATATATTTCTTTTTTATGGAAGATGGAAAATTTTCTCTTTCATTAAATGGAAATTCCTCAAAATTAAATAATTCTTAAAAAAAAGAAAAATATCACAAAATTCCAAACTTGAAGAAAGCGATTAAAATTGATGTTAACTGAACAAAAAATAACTCGAACAAAACGACTAAAAGTAAATTAAGTGAAATGATTTAAAGAAGAACATAATGACGTAATTTGGAATTCAGTGGTGCGTAGATGAAAAGTCTATTTCAGGTCCCATCTCTCCTTATTTATTAATCATTCTCTCTACTGATGCATCCAGCTTTAATTGTTCGATTTCTCTTGATTATATCTGTTACTGCTGAATGTTTTATCTTTTCTTTGTTATGCTAATCTGTGCGTATCATGTATTCAGTGGGTAAGAAATCGGAAGTTCTCGGGTAAAGAGAGGCGCGAAGTTTGAGTTTTTTAAAAGTTTTTCTATTCTTAGTTCTGCAGTCAAATAGTTTGCTTATGCACTCGATTTCCGTTACAATACAAATCTGATATTAACTGATGTCCAATAATATATACGTGAAATGGGTCATATTTACGATGTGACATTACTCATACTACCTCCTGATTACATATTTAATTATTAGTTACATTATCTTACATAAAATTGCACCTTTTTTACCGTAATAGTACTTTAGAACTTCATCCATGCTCACCATGTCCTACAAAGTATTTTGTTAGAAAAATTGTAACTTTAATTTATCCTTTTGTTGAAATTTACACCTGTACAATAAGTAAATGAGATAAATGTATATAGTAACGTGGCAGACGTGAATGACTGTCATCCAGTGATGGCCGCCATTAGTCACCCAGTTGGTCACGGGGCCAACGGCGCCTCAGCCGTCTTCGAGGATTGGAGGGTAGCGTAGTTGAAGACAAGTTTGCAGCTAAAGGGTTGAGGTATGAAATGAGAGTTTTTGATGAATATTTTTGATGAATGGAATTTGGAGATTTGTATGCATTGTGTGGTTGCTAACATATAGAATGGAGCGTCTACTATGCGGCGGAATATTTTGGATTGGAGTGTTTGCAGTCTATTGATGTTTGATTTTTTAGCTGTTCCGTAAAGTTCGAGTCCGTAAGTCCATATTGGCGGTGAGAAGAGCTGCATAGAATCGTCGTTTGTTCTGTAGTGAGAGTTTTGAGCGTTAATCGAGTAGTCTGGCTAGAAGTTTGTATCGTTCGTTTAGTTCGGTACGTTTAAGTCTTGTATGGGGAGGTTCCAGGTAAGTCTCTTGTCCTAGGTACATTCCAAGGTACCGCACATGGTCGGCTGGTGGGGTATAGGTGTATGATGTAAGAAGACAGGTGGCGGAGTTGGTCGTTTGAATGTGAAGACTATGTATTTAAACTTAGTTGGGTTAATTTTTATACGCCATTTTTCTAACCAAGGTTCTATTGAGTGAAGGTGGGACTGTAGTGAGCGTACTGCGAGGATATGGTCAGAGTGTGTGGAGAGAATGGCAGTGTCGTAAATAGAAGTTTCCGGAGGAGGAATTTTGATTATCACAGTCGGGTATCCCAAGTGGTATTTAGGGAATTTAGCATGAAATGCTTTCCTTAACTTATAAAAATTACTAACTATCATCTTTTACTGATCTCAATAATGTACTACGTGAAGTGGGGCATCGTAGAATGTATTTACGATGTGACATTACTCACACGACCTCCTGATTACATACATTATCTATTCAACAATATATGCAGCATTTTGTTCTAACATAAAGATTGCGTATTTCATCGTAAAAAACGCAATTTTTTGTAGTTAACAGGAAGAAATTAATATATTTGATTCATTCATTTCCGGTTTGTTGAAGCATATTTTACTTGTTGACATTATTAGAATCAACTCTGTACTATTCATTAGTGCATAAATTTACATTTCTTCTATCTAATAAGTACTTGGTATTAAAAGTCGGTCATTAAAATAGGTATAATCTTGAGTATAAATAAACTTCTGCCGGTAAAGATAGAGGTTCTTTTCGACTAGGACGGAGCAAAGAAATATGGGAGTACAGCGGCCTCTAGGAATGAGGTCATAGACCATGCTGTGCTGTTATGGGCCATTAGATACAATCACTTACCTACGTGATGATGAATAGCAGGTGGACATTTCACCTTCCGCTGGTAGACCGGAATAGCTAACTAGAGTGCTAAATCTAATATAAAGTGCAACAAGTGCCTTGTGACAGCAGCTCCTCAGAGCCGGTTTTTGGTATCTAGCACAACTTTGTTCAACTTTTACCCGATTAACTTCGCCAGTATCCAAGTTAACCTTACTGGAGGTTATATACCAGCTGACATGTTTAGTTCTTTCGTGTGAAGTGACTAACGATTTTAATTAATTTAACAAAATATAAAGTTTATTTTTATTTATTATTAATTTCCGTGACCTAAATTTAGTTCTGGTTAGTGTGAATGCCGTTAGACGAGATGCGAATTCATTGGTGTAGGCTGGTCACATAGGATTTATAATTAATAATAATTACCTACTGTAAAAAACAGGTCCTTGTCGAATACATTAGAGATCTTTTACCTTCACTTACTATACTTAGGTAGGAGGATGTATTTTGCAGTTTTCGATGTCGAAAATTCACCGGAAATAACCGTTTAAGTTTCCGCGAATCCGAAACATCAGATTTGTTCTTAGCAAATGAAATTTTTGATACTTATTTCTTGTTGAAACTACTACTATTCAAGATGTACATTCAAAAAGCGTAGAGTCTCCAACATCATAGTTTTTTTTTGGCCAGAGAAGGTTGGTAGTATGTGGTCGCGCAAGCGTCAGGCAATTGCCAGAAGGTACAATGATGGCGGAATCAAGACGGTGTAAGGTTTGGGAGCCGAATGTGAACGGCTAAACCGGGTTTTGGTGTCGTGAGTTCGGTATAGTCTTTCAGGAAAAGTTGAAGTATTTTACGGTGCAGCTGAAGTCATAATATGAGGCTTAATTGATCCCAGGTCATCTTCTTAGACATCCAGCCAGAACTTAGATTAGATTGTTTTAGACGGGCGGCTCCACCAGAAAGGGGAAGGAACGCAGGCAATCCAAATGCCCATTGTTCCCCGCCCACCCATCATCTCATGAGAGATACCGGGGCTTTAAAAACAATTCCGGCTAAAGGTTACCAGATGCTAATACAATAAACTAATAAAGTAGCAACAGGACACTAGGGAGCATGGCGACTTAATCGCCCAGTGCACTGAATAAACCTAGAATGTTCTGGTAAAGATTACCAGATGCCACAATTTCCAGTAGGGAAACATTTAACCTCCAGAAGAAGAAGAATCTAGTTTTAGAATAAACTGGACACACCTTTACAAAGTGCCGCACAGTCTCATCGGACTCACCACAGCCAGCGAAATTTGGCGACTGGATAAGGCCGCATCAGCCAGAACTTACTTGGTTAATTGAGTATTGGAAGCCAACAAATAGGTCTTCCTTGTTTGGTTGCCAAAACATATGGAATACAGGCTATTACGGGACCCGCATCATCGCAGGATCACTCCTAAGTCCTTTCACGAGTAGTTCCTATTCGGTTACTTAGAAACTCAATTACTCTTATTGGTATTTACACAATAAGTCACTACAAACTCTTTAAGAAAATATGTACTACCTACCGTACTGAGATCAGCTGATTTGGTGAGCAACTCCGAGCAAATAGCAAGCTCCTCTCCACTTCCCCCTCCTATCAGCGATATCTGTAAACAAAAAAAGCAGTTTTAAAGCGAGCAGCATTTTAAAAATGTGGTTGCTATTAGACAATTGCGTCAATTTCCTTTGGTTTTTCTTATTAGTTAATGATCCAAATGTATTTGGTTCTTAAAACAAAATGGCTGACTAATCACATTTGGAAGTTAATCCAAGGTCAGCTGCATCGATCATTGTACCTTGATAGGGTGACAACTATTATTTTATCTTAATCGATTAATTTAATGATCTTTGCATTTTTCTCTAAAATTCTATTCAAAGTTACACCATTAGCGCTTTTTTCTATAACATTGACAAATTACTTTGTATATTCATGATCATATATGTACAATATATTTCTATAATTATCATTTTTTTTTATTAACGACCAAAACAAAAAAGAAGAACAATGAAATAAGACGGACATCCGGTTGCGATCTGCCTTTACATTGTATCTCGCGCTAACGACTATCATTACGAGTCTTCAAGGAAACATTAAGACAATTTTCTTGAAAATATTCAGTAGTAATATTAACAGCTCAAATTTCTTGCATCTTTAGTAAATGTTTTTATTTTAAAGTGCCAAAATAATATTAAACGCATTAGTGGGAATCTTATTTTTGTGAGAAATTGGGTAATCCGGAAGTGGGATTTCATCTTCAGCTATTTCCTGCTGATCATTTTCTTTTCTTTCCCTTCCACGCTTGGCACGAGATTTTCATTGGTGTCAATAAGGGAAAGGAAATACGCTGAAGGTATGCCATTTAAAAAATCACAATAAGCACGATATTTCCTAAGGGCGACAATCAATGCCCTGACGATAAGCTTTACAATCCTTGTAAGATCCGGCGAACTTAGGGGATTAGAAGACTTTTTTTTCTTTTTCTTTTTTAATTTTAAGGAAGAAATGTTGCATTAAATCGACAGGGACTCTTTTTGTTTTAAGTTTACACACATCTCAGACATAGTTTGCTTTATTTTGCCTTTGTTAGTGACTTAGTGGCCATGAACAATAAAGTCGTAGAAGTCGATTGGCTAATGAAATGCAAAAGGGACGGCGCATCAAGCAGGAAAAGAATCCTGCTTCCTGTAAGGTCCAGATTTTTGTGTCTCAAATCATTTACTTCATTTTCTTCACGCTGTATTTAAATTCACATCTTCTAGAAGTTCTATTTGTTGTTGATATTAGATGAAAACGCCTTCATTTAATAGTTTGTTTTAGCTCACGAAGGGGATACGCCATTAAAAAAAAAAGGGATAATGCTAGTTTAATTAAATCTAGTTAGATATATTTTAAGAACTACAACTTCTTTAGAATGTTCCTGGGTAACCGTTCAGGGTAATCCTGCTGGAGATATTCTAAAAGCGAAATGTGTAATGAAGCGATGTATTGGGAAGAAGGATACGAGGCGCGGACAGGAAGTCCAGGCGTGCAGGAACGAACGGTATCTTACAGGCCGCCTTGCGGTCCGTTACTCTTATACCCTATTCAGTTCACAAGACAACCTACTAACCAACTACATGCTGCGCGCTTCCGATTCTCTTTTATATAAATTACTAAATAATATATATATTATATTTAACATATTATTATCCTTTCATATATTATATAATAATACGCAATTAATGTTTCAATAAAATTTTTTATGAAACGATAAATTTTTAATTATATAACGTGCATCCGAGCCTAACTTAATGAAACAGCTGTGAGTTATTAATTTTATAATTTTAAATCTTGCCGGTAAAAAGTCCTGACCGCCAATCCTGTAAAGATCCTGTGATCCTGTGACTGCGGACATTCAACTTTATGGGAGTGCAAATCTCCAAACAATACTTTCACTCTCATCCTTCTAAACCTCTGTTTCGCACTACTCTATACCAGGATACCAGGAGCAAACAACGCCCGCTGCCTTGGGGTTCCATCCATGCTGTAGATGGTCGTTGAATCCCCGAAGATAAAGGGAACAGAACTACATAGATGGTTTTGATAAATTTAAGACTTTAAGGCAAAAGTCCCTAAACTCTCTCAATTGATATTGAAGTGCTTATTTATAAATCATTGTGCGAATTTCTTTCTTGATTTCTGTGAACTTGGTGGCAACAACGAAGAAGTATCTAATACTTAAAGAGGTAGATTCCTAGCCTGATATGTTTGTTATCTGTTAGGTCTACGTTGCAAGCGTTTTTGGGTGGCACTGGGCCAAGAACATGCACTTGGCACAGTAACGGTGACCTGGCGGCTGGACAAAGAACACTCTTCCATGTGCAGTTCTTGCACATTTTTTTTTTTTTTTGGACCAAAGAAGAATCAAGATCACCTAGATGTGATGCACATCTCGCAACCTTGCAATAACCTGAGGTTTTCCTTTCAAGAAACTAACAAAAGGTCGCCACCAATAAGTGGCTATTCTACACAGAGTAGTGTTGGTAGGACCCAGAGCTCCTAGGTAAGAGCATTGTGCCAGGAATAGAAGGAATGCGGTTAAAAGAAGTCCTGTATACCTGCCAGATTTTTTTTGTTTCCTTATAATTCCTGCAGGTGAGAGAATAGAAGCAAATTGAGGGGTATGTGGCCAGCTGGTTACCTCCAATCGGCTTTAGTAACCTCGGTTTCCAGGCTCTTCTCTTTTATTACTCAGAATAGCCATAAAACTTGGATATTCCATTGGGCATGCGCACTAGCGCACGTCTTGGAGCGATGCTAGTAATTTTACCCCCATATATTATCGTCACATTCGCAGCCTTAATAAAGATAATGTTTTATTACTATCGTTCGTACTAAAAGAAATAATAACTAACAAAATGCTAAGCTGTATAATTAGATGATAAAATAAGAAGTGTGTAACTAATGCCAAGTTCAAGCCTACGTAACTTTATTTCTATTTTCTTTTAAAACATCCAATATCCTTCACGCTCTAATTTAGATTTACGTCACTTTCTATTTTATGAACATAATTACTATGAACATGTGTGTGTGTGTGTGTTGGAAGTAATTAACAAAGATGTAAAGACCAGCTGTTTACCTCCAGCTCCAGTACATGTGTGCTGTAAATGAACGTTAAGTCAGTTGGTTTTGAACTTGATTTTTACTTGAAAAATACGGTGCAATTTTCTACTTTTTTTCGGCCTAAGTTTCCGCCCAAATAAACCGCTGTTGTTGTATATTACACAGGATGTCCCAAGATTTATGGATAACGACTTTTTCTCGGAAACTAAGATAGCTAGAAAAAAAACTAAAAAAATACGTGTTTCCTTAGTTCTAACACGCCCATCAAATTGCCTAGCGAGATATCTCTTTACATGCCTGATCGACACGGGAGGCTATTCAGTTGGTTCACCTCGTTCTCCGGATTTGACACCTATGGACTATTTCCTTTGGGGATACCTGAAAAACAAGGTGATTATTCATAACTTTTTTTCTTTCTTTTCTTATTTCAGCTTATCTAAAAGCATTACTAAATCTAGGTTTATTAGAATCAAGCCGGGATGATTGCATGTGTAGATGGACTAAAGCAAAGAATAAATAGGTGCCTGTAACTCGGTTTAAAGCCGAATCTATTTCTTTGGCAGTAAGGGACAATCGGCAGGAAAGAGCATGTCTATGCATCTCTAATGGTGGAGGCCTGCACGAGCATGATCTGTAATATTAATGAGGAGTAAAATTTGTAATTTAATCGAAAAACCGTTATATTATTTTGTAAATTTCTTATAAGAACCATATTTTCATTCATAACTTGTAAAATATCGCTCACAGAAAAAAACCGTTCAAGTAAATTTTTCTTTAAAAAAAATAGAGGAATCTATTTCTGAAATAAAAACCACACCTCCCCATTTGGAAAAATGAAGTTGGTGCCTGTATCTCGCTTCTGGAAGCACCGAAAAAAATTTACAAAGTAAATTTGGATTTCTAACAAAAAACTAAGGGAACACGTATTTTTTAGTTTCATTCTAGCTATCTTAGTTTCCGAGAAAAAGTCGTTATCCCTACACCTTGGGACACCCTGTATATTGCAGAAGAAAGCTAGATCAGCAGACATCTAATTGGGTATTAATTTTGTTAAAATGAAATTAATCTATTGGCTGTAGAATATGAACTATTTTTGACAGCCACTTGGTCAAGATCTTGCTGTTTCTTAAGTTTTATTTAATCCATTTCTTTTATTGAGATAACTTTCTTTTTGCGGCTTTATCTTTATCTTTTTCATCACTATTTTGGTCTATCATTAAAAGTATTACAAGCGATGTTATGTGGTCCTAGAAAGTTCTTTTTTGTGCATCACTTTGAATAATTGGTATAAATTTCAGATAAATATTTTTAGAGAATCCAATTTCTATTTCTTCCTCTCCTTCATTATGTGCTTCTCCAAAATCTACACGATTTATGCAAAGTATACATACTTATTTTAGCCCCAGATGAAGCAGTTAAAATAATGGTTACCACATTGTACAAACTAATATTAAAGTCCACTTTACAAATACGTGACTAAAAGTCTGATTAATTTCAGGTCTCTTTCAAGATATTCACCTTACTCTAAATCTATGTTTACGAACGTTTAAAGTAGAAAGGTAAAAATAATTTCGGTGGGCTCTCACTCTAAACTGTGAAGAAATATAGCGTCAAACCTCTTAAGATATTTTGTTTTTTTACTTTCTTTTAGAGCGCTTCTAGAGAAAGAACTTACACTTTACAAGAGATGGATCTTCTCTTAATGATCTCGGCTCTCGACGTCCTGAAAAATTTGAAAGCAAAAGTTTTAGGAGGGAGTGGAGGGGTGTCTTTAAAAATTGGCATCCTGTCAAATTCCCACAATTTAAATTTTTTATCCTAACTATTCCCGTTAGGTTTTGCTGGTAATTTTTTTTTTTTTCTAGGAATAGATTTTAAGTAAGTTCCTCTCTTCTGTGGCTACTTTTAGAATGTGGATAAAATCCTTTCTTTGCTGGAAATCGATTGAGAATTCGTCAACAAAATCTTAAGAGGATTGTGGGGGATCGATTAATTTTCTAGTTGAAAATTATTCTTTGTAAATCTAAGGTATATTATAATTCTTAATTATTTGTTAAATTATTATTTAAATAAACACTTATTAATTTCGGGGAAAAAAAATATGGTCAGAAGAGAAGCTAACCGAAGTGATGGTGGCATGCTAGTTGCATTGCTAGTCAATTTACAATTAAGGACACTCAGTTGGCTGTTAGGACCACAGGTACCTGGCATACTTCACTGCTTATTATATACGGGGCACAGTTCTGAATTCCGCCTTTACGACAAGCACACTAGCGAGCTCTAGGAGAGAACCAAGGAAACTACATTGTTCCAAGTCTAACTTTAGTTCGAAGAAGTTCCAGTAGTTTGAGGCTAATTATGCTACTCGCTGCCTGAAAGTCAAGTAAAGATGGCGCCTAATTTTTTTTTTTTTAAAGTTGGCTTTAAGGTGGTGTGCACGAAAACGACGGCGAGTTCTGCTAAGTTCTGATCCGAGATCCTGAAAAAAAGTGCCACATATAATCCTTTGAGATTCTTCGTCTCTGTCTCTCTCCGCAAAAGTGCTACAGCACTTTCAAGTGTACTTATATTTCCACAATATTTCGACCTCTAATCTTGGTAGTTCGACTTGTAAGCCACGCCACAAAAAGTAGGCGATTACTTTACTATAGTTCACAGTAGCGAATAATTTAAACCGCCCAGACACTTTCTACCTTTCATTTAATATGAACACCTCACTTACAGACAGACAGACCGAGTCATTCTTCAGATTTTCATGGCCGTGTAGTTAACTAGGATTAGAAGAAAGTATTCTGTGCTGTACCAATAACAGGTCAAATAATTGTAACCATCCAGTGAAATGAGAGCTTCCTAATTAATTAATTGAGTTGAAGTTATTCTCGTAATCCGTTCGTGATGATGATTTTTTCTACGATTTCCATGTTTGCAAAACGTTTGCCCCCTTCTCTCTGCACAAAAGTGATCATGCACATGCAATGTAAGCTCTTTAGAAAGCTGGTTCAGTAAATAGAGGGTAAAAATTAATGAGCTAAGAATCCAAATACATAATTTTCACGCTCCGATATATCTGAAAGGAATTTCACTTCCGACTGGTAACCATTAAGATTAGCTACTTGGGATTCTCATTGGCAAATGATCCACTAAAAAAGATTTAAAGTTCTACGATTTAAACTATTGTCGCAGCATGAATACAATCATTACATAAAAAGCAACTGATTTAATTAAAGATTCCTCAACGTATACATATCAGAGACTGACTCAAGAAGTCTGCTAGTGAACTGCCAGACGGAAACGGAAGTGAAGTCGAAATCTCTACACCAAACTGATTATTCTGCTACTGACGATGGATGAAGGTTCAATACGCATGCGTGCTACGATGGATACAATGAAAGAATTCAGAATTTTGATACTTGACGACATGCATGAATTTTGCTGGTGTGTTGAAATTCGATTTCCGTTGAAATTCCGTATATATCGTATAATAACGTAGTATATAAACAGTGCACCAGACATTTGTATAAATATCTCTCGATATATGATTCACTCTTACGTTTTGACAATAACAGTCCCCGGAAATGGCCACAGGGAATATGTGTTGTGGACTCAACAAGATCTTCTAACTGACGTCGAACCCAATTTTCTTCCGCCCCCCTCCCCAAAGTAAGAAGAATTGTCAGCTACCGGTGTGGCAGTCTATGCATTAAGCTCTCAACACACCTCAAGTTCTTAAGAAAGCAAGCAAACAAAAAGAACGTTGCAACAGCTTGCCACAATCCAGGGAGGTTTTTCTTGTAAAAATAACAACAATGCGCATTAGCTTAGTTTTTCCAACAATACAGCGCTTGATGTATTGGAATAGACAGCTGGCCTAATAATTACACAGTTAGTTAACTGGATTGTGAAATTACTTGAGACTTTTTTTATTTTCGTAATAATAATGAGCTAGAGTTTCTCATAAATTAGAATGTTTTGAAATACCGACATTATTTAAGTATGAAGTAATATGAATTAAGTGAACAAAAAAAAAAAAAAACTTAAATGGCCAAAAAAATCAATGTATTCTACTTCGCGATTTGTATTTTTATATATTTAGGTACATTTATTTAATTTGCACATTGTGATTTGTAAGTTTAGTACTGAACGAATCAATTGTGAGAATAACTGGGACTGGGCTCTTTATAAGCGAGTATTTTCAGCCTCCACTCATTATCTTCTTACTGCAATTAAATAATGTAAAGTAGTGCCTACTAACTGCAGAAGGCCTATTACGTACGAAGGCGGTAGCAAATTTTACTAAAATTTTCTCCTATACCATAAAATAAAAGAGGCGCCACGGTAGCCGAGTGGTTAAGAGACTAGACCCGCAATGCTAAGATGTATTGTTGGTTTAGTAGGTTCGATTCCTTCGGTCTAGGCCTTGGATTTTATTTAATGGTTAATAAAAGAAATTTATAGTAAAGTATGTTTGCTAGGCGGTTATAGGCTAGACCCGCAATGCTAAGATGTATTGTTGGTTTAGTGGGTTCGATTCTACCGATCTAGCCTTGGATTGTATTTAATGGTGAATAAAAGAAATTTATAGTAAAGTACGTATGTTTGCTTGTCGCCTCCGTCCACGACACCTAATTTTGTTAGTTGGACGTAAAGCCCCGCCTGAAAAAATTGGCAAAAAAATAAAATAAAATAAAATACTAGACTAAGTCTGAATCGGAACCCAGAATCACAGTTCTTTATAGTCTTGCGATTCTCGCCTCTATTGGCTAGGATACTGACCTGCCCTCTGACTGCAATCATTACTGATTATCTTAAAACCAAAACTGGCATTACTGTTCATTATTTTTGGTGACTGATTCATTGTTTCAATAGGATGAAAAAATAACTGCCAGTTTCAGTCATGATATTTATTTATTATGCCGGAGCTTTCGACCTAGGGACTAGGTCATCTTCAGGGCTTATTGTCTGTATGATAAGCAGACAAGACAGAAGACACACCTGTCTACATTGTCAATTAGCCCTGAAGATGACCTAGTCCCTAGGTCGAAAGCTCCGGCATAATAAAAAAAATACAAAACATGACTGAAACTGGCAGTTATTTTTTCATCCTGTCAAAACATGACATGATTTCTTTTTGAAATGTTAACTTGTTTGAGGTAGGTCTCGAAAAGAAACAAAAAAAGGGGATTATACCTATCTGCAAATTGTTTCCCCGCGAATGTATGCTTTGTTGCGGTAGTCATTTAGTGATTGCAACCGTTTTCTTTCTTGATTGGCCTTTGATTGTGAAATTACATTTATTTGGTACAAGTTATTTCGATCATTCATCAAACAAGATTACATTTTATAATGATATGTTTATCTATTTTGACTTTGACCTTTTACTTGAACTGTGGAACAAAATGAATAATATAATTTTTTTTTTTAGTTTATGATAAAAAAAGACTAGTTTATATTTTTCATAATTCTATGAGACTGAAGACAATAAAGTTTTGAAGCTTGCTTGCGTAAAGTTGAAGACCTCCCGTGCTCCTTATTTGCTCACTGTTCATGGGAACAATGATGTATGTGTGTATACTCTGCCATGAGAATGACAGGAACAATGGGCTCACCTGGTTTAAGTTCACCTCGAACAGTGGGAAGAACTGCGCTGTGTGCGTGCAAATTGCATGACAATGAAGACTCCTCGGTATGTGCTCGGTCGGAATGTTCACTGGCTAGCCAGCCAGTCGACTGCTGAGTTCACATTCAAGTGGTCGGATTTTTGCCTCTTCATTATTACTAAAGATGAAGTGCCCTAGGTACTCAAACTCTTTTTAGTAATTTCCTCAGTGAAGCACAACTAATTAACAACTCTCTTAGCGCACAAAACTTGAAAATGTCTTTTCTATAGACCTAAGACCACATTTCTTTCTTCTAGTAAACAGCTAAACAATTACTTCTTAAAAACCCAGTTCGTTTTAATAATTTAGTATGATATAATTCACCATAATTTAGAATATTAACCTACGAAATTTTAACGAACGCCAAATCAAGGAAAACTCTAAGATAACACCCAAGTTTCTTTCTTTGGGGGCGTCGTGTAAGCCACGAACATCTGTAGAATAGAGGTGGAGCAGTGGATTTTGAAGGAACATCGGAAACGGTGGAGATCCCGAGCTGTCTGCCGCCAGGCTAAGGAAATCCTTGGCCGGTCAAAAACGGCTATAGTTGGTTTTAGCAGGTCCCGGATCCGCCAGTTGGTTCAGGTTGGTTGAGTGGGCATGCGAATTTAGTGTATTCATCTTTTCAAATGCGGCCTTACCCAGTCTCGCCAATCTGCGCTGGCTGTGGTGAGTCCAATGATACTATGCAGCACTTTGTAGAGGTGTGTCCAGTTTATTCTAAAACTAGATTTCTCGTCTTCGGAAGGTCAAATGTCTCCCTACCGGAATCTTTACCAGAACTCTCTAGGTTTATTCCAATGCACTGTGGCGATTGAGTCGCCATGCTCCCTAGTGTCCTGTTACTACTTTATTAGTTTATTATATTAGCATCTGGCGACTCTTAGCCGGATTTGTTGTTTTAAAACCCCGGTATCTCTCACGAGATGAGGTGTGGGCGGGGAACAATGGGAACCATTTTGGATTGCCTGCGTTCCTTCCCCTTTTTGGTGGAACCGCCCGTCTTAACCAATCTAATCTAAGCCACGAACATTTTACCAATCATCACCTGTTCGACAAAATATTCCTAAAGAACTGGAAATTAAGTAGAAAGATTCTGGACGCTTGGGAGTTAAAATGAAAGATTGTGAACTATGAAAATTTCAGCACCCATTTTCTCTTAATCCTGCAAAGATTGGTTTGTGATGCTAACGAATCACTCCCCAAATGTTCGTGCGTAAAGAAAATCTCCAATGTCTTGAGGTTAGCCAATCGGGTGCGGTTTTTCTCGCCAGATTTTCTTTTATTAGTTGTTTATTTTGTAACATTTTTTTTTTTGTTTATAGAATAAAGGAATTGATTAGAGATTTTACTTTCTCCTAGAATTAAGGGAAAGTCAAAATATATAAATATATATATCTATTGTAGATGAGATGGTGGAAACAATAATGTATTTGTAAGCGATTTACCGCCATTATAAGGCGAGCCGGCTTACCTATTATAGATCAAGTATAATAGTCTAGGTTCCGTTCTATTAAGAGACTTCCCCATTATAGCCATCCTTTCTTTATTCGTCTAGTTTGCTATTATTATTTTTTATTTCAGAGAGAGAGAGAGAAATCAATATAAACTGACCGGAAATAATGAAAGCAGCTGCCATTCTTTTAGATAGGAAGGCGGTTAATTCTGAGTTTAATTTTACTTAAAGGCTAGGAAGTTTAACAATAACGCTATCAAATGTCTTGTTCCATGGAAAAGATGATCCCAATTCTTTGTTTGAACGGGAAAATTCTTCCCAAGCAGAGGGAGATTTGAATCATAGAGGGACTCATTTTCCAGTTAAACCGAATCCGCTCCAATAAGTCCTGAAACTCAGTCTGGAAGCCTACGCATTCTGGCTTGCGGAAATGCGCGGGATGTCCTCTAGCTTTTGGTCAGGCATTGCCTAGTCCCAGTTCATCACTTTCCCGTAAGATTATTGGGGAACTCCACCTATCCAGAAGCCTATAAATCGCCCATTTTATAGATTTGTAGTTTGTATTAGAAGGGCGGTTGCACCAAAAAGAGGAAGGAATGCAGGCAATCCAATATGCCCATTGGTCCCCGTCCACCCCTCATCTCATCAGAGATACCGGGGCTTTAAAACAACAAATCCGGCTAAAGATTGCCAGATGCCAATACAATAAACTAATAAAGTAGTAACAGGACACTAGGGAGCATGGCGACTCAATCGCCGAGTGCACTGAATAAGCCTAGAAAGTTCGTTAGGATTGCCAGATGCTACAATCTCCGGTAGGGAGACATTTGACCTTCCGAAGACGAGAAATCTAGTTTTAGAATAAATTTTATAACTAACTGTATGAAAAAATATATAGTATAATTTTACGAGTAATTTAAAGGAAGAAAGTTATTTTTTATATAATTTTATATTGAATTCAATTTAACAAACTAGAAATGTTATAATTATTTAGAAAGGTTCGCGTAAAGATTTTTAGTAACAAACATTCTAAACCGCAGCAACACTAGGACAGATTTCGAAGATTTTGTGGCCATCAGTGAGTGAAAGATGCAAATCTCTATGAGAGAAGGAAAAAAAAATATTAAACTAAAATTTGTTTAAGACATGATCACAATGATGGGGACTTTCTCCTGCAGCATCAGTTTGCTCTGCACACTTTCATCAGACTTAACTTCAAACGCAGCATTTTCACTGGCTATTTACTTGTCACAATTATATCAGCTGATTGACAATAAATTTACAGTTTATCGAAGAGGCAGCTGGCTGGTGATGATGGAAAACTGTGCGTAAAGTTTCTCGATTCTCTTTTAAATGAAAAACACTAAACCCACTTTCTCTTACTGGAATCTGGGAGTGTATAAAACTGTTAGTTATAAAAAAAATATAATTGTTGAAAATTGGGTTGATTGATCGACTTGGTTTCAAATCGATCGGTTGGATCGATTCATTTACGATACATACCGTCTCGCTTTACACTTCACTGAAATCGAAATCTCTGCCCCAAACAGTAATAATGTACTACTGAAGATGGATGCAAGTGCGAAACCCGGTCAGCGATCCCACAAAGATACTTTACTACGACGGATACAATCAAAGATTGTAAAATATAACCTAAACACTGCTTATCCCATTCTATCCCACAACTATCCCAAATCCCAATTTCACAATAAAAATCATTCAGATATAAATTTTAGGGCATTTTTTTTTTTGATAATGGTACAAGGAGTTCTGGAGGAAATCTCACAGGGAAAGCCGAAAAGTGGACGCGTGCAATTTCCGTTTTAGGGAATCCTCTTTCAAGATGGAATTCTAGGGGGGAGCAGTTGATTCCAAAAAACACCCCACTGAACACATGTTGGTGTATTTACTTTTATTTTGTATGCAAGAACCAGTGGGATGTTATTCAAATTCAGTGACTTTCAGGACGATCAAAAAAGAGAAATATTTAGTCGAATTTTCGGTCATTATAAATACCCAACAAAAGTAGTATGAGAAGGCGGATACAAGTACAAAATTAAAAAACAAAAAAATACGCAGACTTCCTCTGTCTCTAAATAGAGCTCCCGGAAATAAGTACTACATCGAATAAGTCAAAAAATTCGAAAATTTGGTGTTTAAGTTCTTTTAGTTTGGACTGAAGTCCATGGTGAAGCATGCGTTGTTGCATTTTACCAGAAAATTTTAGGCTGTATTTTTAGAATAGTGCTGTTTTAGTATATTGTACGATTCTAACTTGTATATAATATTTCAATTTGTAACTCCTAACTAACCAGTATTCCAAATTGTGGAAGTGTAAGTGAGCTGTAAACAAAGTCATGTAAGTGAATATGGCGAAATGTAAACTAGGTAATGTCACACAGTTTTAATATGAAGGTCAATGTAATACTGCTGGCCAATTATATATAATACATAATTTTGTATATATTTACATAATTACGATCTTAACAGATTGGACTACTTATAATTCTATTTAATATTTATAAATTTGCGTGGTTAGTATTTTAGTTCATTTAAGAGAACAATTACTAGCTCTAGTAAACTATTGCAGAACTAGTTACATCTGGAGAGTGTAATTCTTGTCTAAGTTAGAGCTGTCAGTCTGACAGATCCTAAGTCTAAAAATCTCTAATTAATAATAAATTATCACGATTGCGTTTAGACTGACTGTGTACAGTTTTTTTGTGTGATTGAAATGATTGAAAATGACTTCCTCTGAAACTTTTAATTTTTTTTGGGGGGGAGGGTACATTTACCCGACTTCCGTTTTAAACAATCGCATGATTTTTTTTTTCTCTCTCTCTCTTACGACCTCTCCCTAATTTCTGGCCTTCGAAAACAGCTTTTAAAGTAATGGACTAAAACTACGAACTAGTCTCCTTTAACAGCGGAATTAGAGCAGTTGTACTTTCATAAGTATTGATTGCTGTTGCATTCTATGTTTAAACAATTAATTAACAGAATATTTGGTTATTAAACCATTAATAAATTCTCTAGCTCTACCGCAATAAACATAATTTATTGTAATATAATATTTTATTATTCATATATTTTATTAGGCAACATTAGCAGAGATTTTTATCGGGTTTGTTGATGTTGTAAACATCCTAAATGTCTCATTTATTCAAATCTTGTCTGTTTTTTAATTTTAATTTATTTGTTTTCTGGGAATTTGAAGCAAACTGTGAAAATGGATTTTTTTCAAACAAAACCAGAACGGAAAGCCTCTAAAAGATACAAAACTAAAGTGGCTCACGAGATTCACATTTCCGGTCTGGCAATGTTCTGTAATACGTCTAAATTCTGGCCAATCAAATCTTCGAAATAAACGATAGATTCAAAAGTGCCCCCTCAAAAAAAAAAAAAAAAAAATTAATTTCCTAGACCTTCATGAAGGCAATACCTAGTTTAAAAAGAGAAGGCGTTAAAGTCACTTTGTGGAAAAATAGCAAAAAAAAAAATGAAACCATGATTGAAGTATAACGTCACTTCCGTATGTGACAACTTTGGCCCAAACTGTGCGACACCTAAATGAAATGCCGTTTATCCCAAAATTATCCCAAATCCCGTGGGAGTGCTCCCACCCTCTCGGAAAAATAAAGAAAATATTGCAGACTTACATACACACCGTGTTTTCTACAGATCATTGTCTAAAACAAATTCTTCTTGAAACTCAGGGTATCTGTGAGAATGATTACTTGCAGGGCAAACTTACGTATAATATCGAAATTGTGCACAATTTTCTAACACCTTCTTCAATGATGGTTTTAGTTTTTTTTTCGACCGTTGTTGATGGATGATTTTTTGAGGAATATCGAGGTGCGGGTCATAAATAACAACAACTTTTTTTTTTGCTTTATACCAACGTTTCGGTAATTTTTACTACCTTCTTCAGGGTATTATAAAAACGTTTGCGTAGTTTCATGTTGAGCTATATCAACATAACTGTTGGTATAAAGCCAAAAAAGTGGTTTTTATTTATGACCGCACCTCGATATTCCCCAAAATCAACCTTCTTCAATCTGTAAGAGCACTCTACCAGTAATCTGCCAAACAAGAGACCATTTTAATAATAGCACCCCGATTATTTTTTGTGGTATCGATCTTTGACAAGAGAAGCGTACAGAATTCTTAGAAGATTTAGGAAAATAGCTGACAATATAGAACTGAACATTTTCTTAGGCTAGTTTAGCTGCAGGCGCAGTTCATGTTTAGATCTAAGTTTTTTCCCCCTTCAAAAAGGTGGGATATTACAGGTGGGTGCCGGTAGAGAGGAGGTACGTATGTGTCGGGCAGGCAAGGAAAGATGCTGTGGTCCAGCTATAAGAATCCTTCCACCAGCTCGGCCTACTTCTATCGATCTGTGTTATCGAACTGCCGCATGCATTGGCTCCACAGTTACACGGTTCTCACACTGTAACGGAACCCGTTACCAAAATGCTGTTGGTGTGCATGTGTGTGTGTATGCCTTGTACATTCCAAGCGTATTAGCCTTCGGTCTGTTCTTCTACATATAATAGAACGTAGACCCATTCTAAGTAGTTTTGCTCCACCATTACATACCTGCTGTTAGGTAACTGGAGACCACAAGTGGAAAGAAAAAGACCTCTACAGGTAAATCGTTGTTCAATAACCTGAATAAAGCTCTTTCTACACCTTTTAACTTTGTCCTTATCTAAGGCCGCTGAACAAAAATATCTTTGAACTTAAAAGCTTCATCACATTAAATATTTACATCATTTCTTAGGGGATGACCATTTTTACTTATTCAATAAAATTTATGTAAAGATAAAGTTGAATTATTGTAGATCTGAACACTAGCTTGATTGTTTTAATCACGAATTCTAAAGCAAAATTTATATTGTAATTACCATAATATTATTTAGACCTGCGAAGCTAATATGTATTGCGGTTTCTGGGTTCGATTCCCGGTCTTAGGCCTTGGATTTTATTTAATGTTTAATATGAGAAATAGTAAAGTATGTTTGTTAGGCGGTTATAGGCTAGACCCGCAAAGCTAAGATGTATTGCGGTACTAGTCTAGCCCTTGGATTGTATTTAATGGTTAATAAAAAAAAATTACAGTAAAGTATGTTTGGCGGTTATAGGCTAGACCCGCAAAGCTAAGATGTATTGCGGTACTAGTCTAGCCCTTGGATTTTATTTAATGGTTAATAAAAAAAAAATTACAGTAAAGTATGTTAGGCGGTTATAGGCTAGACCCGCAAAGCTAAGATGTATTGCGGTACTAGTACCTAGCTTGGATTGTATTTAATGGTTAATAAAAGAAATTTACAGTAAAGTATGTTTGCTAATCGGTTATAGGCAAGACCCGCAAAGCTAAGATGTATTGCAGTACTAGCCTAGGCCTTGGATTGTATTTAATGGTTAATAAAAGAAATTTACAGTAAAGTATGTTTGCTAGTCGCCTCCGTCCATGACACCTAATTAGTAGTTTAAGCCCCGCCTGAAAAAATAGGTGATTACTTCACTATAATATTATTTTTTTACATTTAGTCGACGTTTCGGTGAATACGGATTTACGGGAAGTCTAAAAAATACCAGCTGGAGCGGAATCTTGCAAACCCTTCAGCAATTACGGATTTCCGGTTAAACTATTTTTTTTTTTTTTAAGTCCAGAGTTTCAGCCACTCATTTAATTACTTAAATAATAATAAGCTACCACATATTAGACTGAAATAGCTCTTTCCAGGAAAGCGTAGCCACATCATGGTCAAAAAAAAAAAAAAAAAAACCACTTCACACCCTGGAAAATTTGAAAGAAAATCGTTGCAGCGATAAACAATCGCCTGTCTTAGTCGATTCTGTGAAAAGGCATTTTCAGTGATCGATTTTTGTTGTTCTTCACTAAAACCACCTGTAAAGGATCGAAGATTGTAATGGTATTGAGAAACAGCTGGGAAACCCTTTACGAAGTTCACACTTGAAAGTCAAGTTCACATAAAAGTTATTTACTTTTAATTAAGCTCAAAATGTGCAATAGACATATTTAATAGACAATCAAGGTTGAACAAATTAGAGGATTCCATTTTCAATTAACCTATTGTTCATATCTACAATAATTCAACTTTATCATCACATAAACTTTTATTGAATGAGTATTTTTGACAAAGCGTATCTTCTAAGAAATGGGTGTAATTATGTATCTTACGAAGCTATGGAATTTCTTTTCTTATTTTTAGTACGATGTAATTGTTTTAATTATGTTTATATGAGTATATCTTGTATATTTATAACATTGTCATTTCCTGTAATTGGCCAATTTCATTTTTATTTAGTTGGTAACATTGCAATGATTTTAATCTCTTTGTCAATTATTTTAAAACAAAAGAAATCATTTATGACCTTAGAATTGGATTTTTTTAAAAATAGAAATCTTTGTACCTGGAAATTGTTTTTATAAGAAATCATATATTTTCAATAATCAGTATTTCTTTGGATTGTAATTGGATAGAAGAGTACCGTTATACTTGCTCGGGTATTCGTAATACTGAAAATAGGTCTACTTAGAAGGTGAAACTACGTCCTACTGAACACAAATATTAGTATAAATCTTATGTTTTTATTTTTTTTTTTAAATGATTTGAGGCGCGTCAACATCTAAGGTTATTAGCGCCCGGAGCTTTTTTCAGTGCATAGCCGGCCTCCGGACAGTGTTCTCTGGTTACAGACAACACTGTCCATCATCGGACAGTGAGCTGTAAGAAGAAGCTCCCTAGGAAGAGAAAATCTAAGGGTCAGCAGCTGGATTCGAATCCAATACGCTAACCCAGGGGTCGGCAACCCGCGGCTCGCGAGCCGCATGCGGCTCTTTTATCCAAATTGTGTGACTCTTCAGCCTGCCCAAAATATATTGAAACGAATTAAAATTCCATTTATTAAATGGTTTTTTCCCCCCAAAATAATTTTAAATGTGATAGGTTCGAAATTGAATAGAATTATACAATATCAAAATAAAGTACTTGATTTATATTGTAAGACTGCCGCCTTTTCATTCCTTAAGTTATTATTTATTTGTTTATTTACTTCGCAATATGTGAAAATAAATATATAAAACAATTAAATGTTACTGAATACCATAAAATAATAATTTGTAAATACAAATGATCTAGAGAGTTTGTTTACACAATCATCCTTGCGGCTCTTGGTAAGATTTGTTAAAATTATTTAAGGAAAAATGGCTCTCTACTTGAAATAGGTTGCCTACCCCTGCGCTAACCGCATAGCTAATCCCTTTCCTTACAAATCTTATTTCTAAAATTTTGTTCATGCGCAGTAACCTTTATAATTTTTTTAAAACAATTCTTTAGATCTTAGGTTATAGAACTGGTATAGTTTGTATTGGATGGTTAGGTACTTTAGAGATAAATTTTAAAGGAACTATCCTGAAGTTTACTGGGAATGAGTAGCATTTAAAGTTCCAATAAAAGAAGGTCGTGTAAACAGCCTTTGGGAACATCTGCTCTTTTTATTTCCGGTTCTCGAAATCGAATTCTCGAAAACCTGCTTAATTGCAAAGCTTCCTTAATGAAAGCGTTACAATTGAGCTTTTTCAACTTCCTGTCCATTTTCTAAAAACCTTTTTTTTTTTTAGGACTGGTGACGTCTTCAGCGTATTTATGTCCAGTTTAAGCTCAATGCAGGAAATCGCAGTATCAGTTGATAATTCCTCCTCCTCATAGAAAAGAATCTTCCTGTAAATCATTATCAAAGACTAAGTTCATACTACATTTTATCTTTCATTTTCTCTGAAAGTTTATTTATTTTTGAAAAAGTTATCCAGATAGTAAATAAAGGCTATTTCTAGTAGATTGTCTGGAGTGTATTGTATTTGTGCGTCAGTCGTTTGCAGCCGAAGAGATAGAACAGGCGAAAGTACCTTCCTCTATTAATAATAAAAAATCTTTTACATTTTAAAAATATTTTCAGTTTGTGTCCAGCCAGTCGCATTCGAAATCGTGAACATTTGGACATTTTTACAATTAAATTATTTTCTTTCTGTTTTACTTTATTTCTAACTCACTTTGTTATCTACAAAACCGTTGATAAGTCTATCCCCACTCTAGGACTGACCAGCAATAGAAATCACCTTTTACTGAACATCTCTGGGTGGAGCTTCAGAACTGTACCACAGCTTACTGTATCTCCAAAATTAGTCACAGATGAGCAATCACGTAACCGTACAGTTCCGCTTAAATAGTTTTAAGAGCTGTTTTAGTCTGGGAATAAATGGTTGGGTCCGAATTAAAGGACAGATGTAGCCACGATTATAATTTACGGGAAATGGTAAATTTATTTTTAATTTTGATGGCAAGCAATGAATAAACGTGCAAAACTTCCTTTACAGACTATTTTAGACGACGCTTCAAATTGCCCCTAGCACTTAAACGCTTAATATACAGTACTATCCTCAAACCTTTGTGGACTCATGGACTAGAGCTGTGGGGTTCAGCCAAATCTACAAACATACGGACTGTACAAACTACTCCTATAGATATTTGACGCTCCTTTCTACGTGACTAACCTCACTCTTCTCAGCGACCTCAACATCCCCCATTCGTACACCAACTCGCCAAGACTAAATATCGTCCAGTTCCATACTGCTCTCTCTACCTGCTCAAATCCTCTCATACTGTCTCTCTCCTCCTCTGACAATCCTCCCAACAATCCACCCAGCCGACTGAATCATCAATGGCCTCGCGACTTCCTTGGCAACTGAATATCATCCGTCTTCATCGATTTTCTGATTACAAAAAAGGGAAAGTGATTCAGATGTTTTATTTTTCCATAAAAATGTATCATTGCACAATTGCTAAATGATGGCAGTTTGGTTGATTGAACTCAGCCTTCTGCTTAGCTGAGTGTGTAATTGATAACAGAGGATGCTGCATTCGGAAATTATAATGGTTGAAGTCCATTATTTCAGTTAATATTCAGTGAAACAATTAAAATTGACTTTCATTAAACCGTAGCCAATAATATTCCTTCCTATATTTAGGAGATGTCGAAGAATTTTATTCGAATAAAAATAATAAAAAGGAATATGAATACGATAGATCTCGATTCACCTAATTGAACTAATTGCATTAATATCGATTACAAATGAATTCAGGTGAAGAAGATTCATGAATAGGGGTCGCGCGAGGCAGTCGAATGTTAATCCTTTTTCTGCAGAAAGCTTCCTTTACTAGAACTCCTCCTCCTTAGAAGCACCATCGATAAAAGGGAATAATAACACTTAACATATAAATTGTGGCTCCCTAAGAATTTGGTGCAAGATATCGAGATATCGAAGTTATTAAAGAAAAAAAAAGGAAGGTAAAAGTGTTGATAATCCATGGGAAAAGCCACCATTGAACAGCAATCGATGCTTAGCAAATGTGATTAGAAAGAGACAGGTGTATGGCTATGAAAATGTCTGGAAAATTTGCATATGTATACATAATATATACATGTGTATGTGTGTGATTGTTTGCAAACGTTATGGTGCATGTAGTAATAGAGTTAGTATTAAGAATTACCGGATAATATTAATAATAACCGCGTCTTATGGTCAATGAGATTTATATGCGTAATAATTATATTTACCCGTAAATGTTAACAATGAAAGGTGATAAATATAATGAAAACTGTATTTATTGTAACTTGAACGTTTTTTTTTACATAGGTGAACATTTACGTACATTATAGTCTAACCTGGAATGAGCACGTTTTTGGGACTAGCCTGTATCCAGATTTGATGGCCACCAACTAATCTTTAGGAATCTACTAAAAGTATTAACGCAGGCATTTTCCAAAGATTTATTTATTTATTTATTTGTTATTCACAATTTACAAAGAATAAAATGTAATAAGTGAATACGATAAAAGAAGTCTTCATGGCTGGATCAGCTTGAGGAGAGAAGCTGCCCACCGGCAACACTCTCGCTGGAGTTTCTTGTACTATTGAAGCTGGTCACGAGGCCAACAGCGTTTCAATCGTCGTGGAGGACGATCTGGAATCGCTTTGGAGGCAAGATTTTGTACCAGAGGATTGGTACAGAATGGAAGAGAGTCAAAGAATTTTCTATATTTAGATTTACATTCGTCAGTTACGTATGAGATTTTGAGGTCGTTATGGAGGGTGGAGTTAGAGACATAAAATGAAGAATTCGTAATCTGACGGAGAATTTTTGATTGGAAGGTATTCTTTGTGAATTGGAATGTTTGGCTGAACTCCACAGTTCGAATCCGTAAGTCCTGATCGGTTTGAGTACGCAGTTGTATATTAGTCTTTTATGTTCCAGTGGTAGTTTGGATTGTCTGCCAATTAGTCGCAATAGTAATTTGAGTTCAAGTCTTTTCAGTTTAGTGTGCGCACAAAGATGTTAGTTGGGTTTTGTAACTGTGGTTCTGCTAGTAAATATCTTGATGTGGAAACTGGACATACCTTCGGAAGACACAGTTACAGCTTCAAGTATTTCTCTTCTTCTGTACCGACCTAGTCTCGCTATTTATGGTGAATTTTTGGGATATTCAGATCCTCTGCAGAGGTGACAGGAAGTTGAAAAATGGCTCCTACGATTTTGTTTTTCCTAAACTTTATGGGTAATATCCCATAAATGTGAATTCGATCGTCAAATTCTATTTGAAGTATTTTTTCAGGAATAATCATTTTAAGGGGTTCTGATGAGGGAAGAATTATGTATGTTTTAGAATTGGGAGTTGGTAATCATGAGAACGTCGAGAAATGTGCAAAGAGAAAGTCGTGAGAGGGTCCACTTCAAATATTTTCTTTCAAGATCGATTGTTCTGTGTTCCAAGTCAGAAAACCAATTATTTACAATAATGTATATACGTACAATGCTATTTTTATTACTTCCTGTAACCGAGTATCCATTATTTCGCGTCCCGCGCTCCATGATTACACAATACTCATGTTTCCTATCTGTTCGTGGCTAAAGCACGTACGCATTGCCGTGCTGATAGCAGTTGTGTCTGGCAATGCAGTAACAAATATTATTAAACAAAAAAAAAGCCCGTAAGAAATGTTTGCCCAACCCATTGTGACACCCTGCTGGATTCCAGCCATGTTGGAGTGACACAGTTGGTGTTGGCTCACTGTTCAGCTAGAGCGCGCGCTAATCTCTCTCTCTCTCTCTCTCTCTCATATCCACTGCGTCACTAATCGTTTTCATTTTCCATGCAGTTTTACCACAGACTCTAACACCTTACATTGGTCTGTGGTAATAGAAGGTTTCCGTTTTTTTTTTTTTTTTTTAATTTGTCTTACAGCTAGTGGAGGGGGAAGCATTGCGATCGTGTGACGTTTCGACATCCAGTTTTTACCGGAAGTGCTCGCTTTGGGGGCCTGACAGTAATTAGTCACGAAAATTCCTTGGCCGGAACTACTTCTTCACTGATTACTTTATCAGTTTTTTCCACGAAATATTCACGAAAACTGTTTTCCACCCGATGGCTTCTATGATTTTCTTTCAACTTTGCGAAGCAGGGGCGTATTCCAGCTCTTGGTTAAAGAAGTAAATGCATTATTTTCTCATTTTAAAACTGTTCTTGCATTTAGGATAATCACGTTTTTATTGAGCTCATATACTATGTTTACAAAAGAATTTAAGACCTGATCACGTCATAGAACAAAATTAATAATTAAGTCATTTATTTCAATAGGATGAAAAATTAATTCAAGTTTCAGTCATTATAAACTTTATTATGCCCAGCTTTATTATATTAGGGTGACTAGGTCATCTTCAGGGCTGTGGAACAAACATATTTACAGTATATTTACAATTATATTACCAATTAATTATATTACAATGAATATGTATAATGTAACGAAAATTTACAAAAATATTTACCTAATTTACAATATACTGTTTTACATCATTAGAGGATTGGTGTGTCTTCTGTCTTGTCTGTTCATGGACTGAATGTGTTTGGTTGTAAGGAAGTAAGTGTTGCCAATTGTCAAGTATTTTGTAGTAAGTTTGCGTATATGTTGTTTAAATTGTTCGTGTCCGTTTTGAAATTTAGACTGTTTTTCTGTCTTAGATATGTGTATCATTTCTAGGTCGTAAGCTCGGCATAATAAAGTTTATAATGACTGAAACTGGCATTAATTTTTCATCCTATTGAAACTATTATTCAGTCACCAAAAATAATGGACAGTCATCAATTTAATAAGCTCATTAAGGTTCTTGGACAGCTCCAAGACATCGGGTTGAAAACCAGGTTGGACGGCACTGGTTCCTTGGCAAGATATCTCGGTAAACCCTTGGAAAACTGGCCACAACGAGACGGCATAGCTTTGAGTGGGTTTCCATGATACCCTGAAAAGGACCTAAGCAAGACGTAAGCAAGCTTCCAACTCCAAAAAGTGATTTCTGCGAGGAAACCGTGGCAACTAAACCACTGATCTAAACCCTATAGTGAAAAATCTAAATATAAACGAAATACTTATTAAAAATAGCCCAAAATGATTTCAGCTTTGGACCATTGAACGCCATTGCTTTTTTTATATTATCTGGACGGTGTGAAGGCTTTCCGAATGGAAACTCTTCCCTTACAGTACTGCTAACTGTCCTTTCCATCTTTTTTCTCTCTCGAAGATTGCTCAGACAAGTTCGGCTTCTACCCCCTTTTAATAGGAGTTCACTAGGGAAGGGATTAGCTGTGTGGTTAGCGTACTGGACTCCCATGCGGAAGTCTCGGCTTCGAGTCCAGCTGCTGACCCTTAGATTTTCTCTTCCTAGGAGCTTCTTACAGCTCACTGTCTGGTGATGGACAGTGTTGTCTGTAACGAGAGAACACTGTCCGGAGGCCGGCAGTGCACTGAAAAAAGCTCCGGGCGCCAATAACCTTAGATGTTGACGCGCCTTAAATCATTAAAAAAAAAAAATAGGAGTTCACATTTTTTTTAATTATATGAAATGTATGTATTACAACAAAGAGTTATCAGGATTTCAGAAATATTTAAGTGGGGGCGTGGCCTCCAAAAAAGGATTGGAAATCGCTGCCCCGTAAGGTTTTTCTCATTGCATTTTTTTTTTTTTTAAATATCAGGGTACTGGGGCGCACAAATTCCATGAATCCCTGCAAATTCACTAAATTGGCCACTCTTTCAATTAAAACCTGTGACGTGATAAAAGAGAAGCCCAGTTAGGTGTCCAGTTTCCTTCACTACAAGCCACAGTTATTTATTATGTCATCTTTCTTTTCCCGCTTCATAATGTTAGTGGCTTGTTATTGAATACATTTTTTTTTTTTATCTTGGAATAGACGATAAGAGAGTTAAGGCTGTGTGTGTGTGTGTGTGTGTGCATTAATAATAAATTATGACGTGCGTATGATTGTGTAAGGGACAGAATGAGATTGTGAACCCGTTAAGAAAAGGCTCTACACTATACATTCAGTGATACCAACGTATTAGGTGCGATAGAAAGGAAATATGTACCGTTAAAATTGCATGTATTATAAACATGGCTGTGGAAATGGGACACTCCGATAGTTCGAGGAGTTGATCATTCTCCCCCCCCCCCTCCCAAAGATATATACATATAATCTTCCCGCCACCGCCAAAAATATAAAGGTCTGTTATCCTCCCTCTCACTACCGCCTACAATCCGCTCGTTTTTTCCAGATAACTGTTCCACACTTTATATTTATCTTATCTAATTTATTCCACTATAATGACTATAAATGACTGTAAATGACTATATTTGGGTCATTTTCAGGGCATTTTTTTAAACTTTTTCCCAACATTACTTTTATGCAAGAACAAAAAAGAATAGATTTTATATTGTTGTCAATCTTTGATGGCTTGTTTATTCAACCGAAACTTGATGTAACAACATCAGATAGAAAAATTTGATAAAATCCTGATCTTTATATGTACCTATTGAAGTACCTGTTGCTTTACAGGAATTAGCAAATCAACCAAGCACTAATTAGGGTTGTGTGGGCTTATTTCCCTCATTGTTTGCCATGATGTAAGACTCTTTTTTTTCCGGTTTAGATGATAGTTTGTAGCGCGGTATTACATCTTGGTCGCCTATAACCAGGATGACTTTCCCATTGTTATTGTGCCAGGTGTTTTGTAATTAGTGCGTTTTATCGAGGTTTTATAAAGTAATGTAGATGCCTCCCCCCCCCAGGTGGGCTCTATGTCCAAGTTATCAAATTAAATAGTTTTTAGACGAAGGCGACTAACAATCGTACTTTATCACAAATTTCTGGCAATGTTCAAAATATTTGTTCACTAAATTATAGCACACCATTTAATTTAGATTGACTGTAATAGGAGGTATCAATCATTAAATCTTTAATCATTAAAATCCCAAATGGCGGGGAACAATATGTGAACACGAAACATGACCCACAATTTTCTTTTACCTATTTCCCAAGAAAATAACCATTATTCCCAATTTTCTGTTTACCCTTACATTATTAGTGTAGAGACCTGTAAAGCTAATGTGTATTGTGGTACTGGGTTCGATTCCCGGTCTTAGGCCTTGGATTTTATTTATTTTTTTTTTTTTTCATGATTTAAGGCGCGTCAACATCTAAGGTTATTGGCACCCGGAGCTTTTTTCAGTGCACTGCCGGCTTCCGGGCAGTGTTCCCTCGTTACAGACAACACTGTCCATCAGCGGACAGTGAGCTGTAAGAAGCTCCTAGGAAGAGAAAATCTAAGCAGCTAGATTCGAACCCGGAACCTCCGCGTGGGAGTCCAGTATGCTAACCTCATAGTTAATCCCTTCCCTCAAAATATTTAATATTTAATAAAAGAAATTTACAGTAAAGTATGTTTGCTAGTCGCCTCCGTCCACGACAAGTAATTGTGGTAGTTGGACGTAAAGCCCGCCTGAAAAAATAGGCAATTACTTTACTTTTTCTTTATTAGTGCAGAAAACGAGACTTTAAGCAAGAAAAATCTTCTATTTTTCATGTTTTTATTGAGAAAAGATTTTTTTGCATAATTTGATTCTTCATCAAATACCTACTGAGGGAAAATTAGTAAAAAAATTAAACTTTTATTTTTCATAGAAATAATTAAGAATATAGAATTGGCTAATCACAGTGAAGAATGAAAGTGTGAAAAGTAGGTGGGTTTGAAGAGCCAATCAGAAACGAGAACTGTTCAATAAACCACGCCTACCGCCCTTGTTGGTCTAACCACGCCCTCTTTGGCCCTTAATAAAGTCAGAGATCTGTATTTTTTCATTTTTCTATTTTCTATTACTTTTTTTTTTTTTGACAAACACATGTAATTATCCAATTTTATTTAAATTAGGCAATTTTTTGGCCATGAGAAGAATACGAGTTTCTTGTAATTGCGTAATTGTAAAGTTTAATATAGACAATCTAAGTTAAATGGGTTCTAGATTTTACTGAACAAATATTTTGTAGCTGTAACGGCCATCATAAGGGTCTGTGACAATTCTAAAGAATATTTATTGAAACTGAATGCTGTGAAATTACTTAAATGATATCATTGTTATAAAATTAGAATAAAACGCATATTATGATCAGTACTAAACATGGAAATTTAAAAAAAAAATAAAAGTCTCAATAAATATAAATAATCAGGTGACTGCGTGGAATTTACGTCTAGATCACCTCGTGCAAACCATGACACAATCTCCACTTATCTTCGCTAACATTTACGCTTAAGAAGATAGATTCTACTATCGGAGAAAAACAATCGATTATTCTTAAGAAGTATGCCAAATAGCTAAGCATTTTCCAGCAATATGGCTGAAGAAAAATTGGTAACTTTCACTGATGCCACCTAATTTCCTAGCGGTTACTAAGTAATTATATAAAATCGGTTCAATGAACTTAAACATGCGGGCTTTACAAACTATTCTGGTCCTAAACAGCGCTAATTGAAGAAAAATGTTACACAAGTAAAATTTTTAAATATGCTTTTTTTTTTTTTTTGTGGAGGGGGAAACATCTCTGACGTCACATAGAATACAGGTTATCAACTTATCAGGTTATTATCGCGATAAAATTTGTGCGTAATAATTACGTACTTCACAATAATGGATATTACTTTCTCCCAGTCGCTTTATTCAAAAAGGAAAACTATCTCCCAAAGCAAAGCCACTATTAAATTGTTTACTTTTTATTTTATTTTCTAGTAACTTCCTCTCTTAAAGTAGTTATTTCCGTTTCCTGTTTTTTTTTAATTCATTCACAGAGCTCTAGTTGAGGACATGTCTACGAGGGATGTACATACATACATTGTGGCGAGTGAGTTCATTTATTCCCAGGTACATGTATGTACTATTGTTTAAAGTCATGTACTTAAAATGTAACATTATCGCATACCTTTACTAGTGTGAAATTAGCAATTTTGTTTATTTATATCGTAAAACAAAAACACTATTCAGTAACAAATTTTTTTAGTCAATTGAAGAACTTTTAAGTAGCCTTAAAAATTGTGCGAATTTCTTTTATTTTCCGGGTTTTATACTTGACTATAATTTTTTATGCAGCCGCCATAATTGATCTTTCCATCGATTATATCGATCTTGAAGGCTGTGCCCTTATCCAGCAATAGTTCTAAGAGATCGAAAATGCACTTAAAGGGGCCAACGAAATGCCTTTTAATTAAAAATCTAAAGTACCTCTACTTAAACTAAAATAACTTTTAATCCACTATGGTCTCTCCTCAGTTTTATTAAGTTCTTGTAAAATTGAAGGAACCGCTTTTAACGGGAACTTTAAATTGTCTCTTCCTCTGTCTACGTCAGTTATATTATTGTAAGTGTTGTTTATAATAACTTGGGAATTTATGTTCTTCTGTACAATAGCACTGCTTGTTTTGTTTTGTTTTTTTGTGGCCAATGGCGATTAGGTATCTCTATTGCTACGCGGTAATTGGTTAGTACTGTTAGCCAATCCTACGCTAACTGTTTAGCGATGATTTTATTAATTACTAATCTTTGATAATAATTAGAAAAATGATCGAAAACAAATTATTATTTTTTATATTGGTAAACCCTAGAGCTTAATTTTTTGTTTAAAGAGAATTAAAATGTTTATTATCTAATTAATCTTTAATAACTTTTTTAAGAAGGTGCTCGGTTGAACACTGAGAGTGGGTGTTTTCCCTCTCACTCCCTCTCTCTCTAATTGGAGAACGGAAAACACTCTCATGACTTCCTTTTATCCCAATTCTTTTGTTAGAAGTGGCAAATATTCCTGGGATTTCCTTAACTTTACAAGAAATTGACAAATTTCCGATCGTGTTACGACTTTTCAAAATTATCGCTATTACCGTTACTTATTTAAAACAACACATTTAATTATACGCTAAAATATTATACAAGTGACAGGTCTAAACATGTCCTATTTTGTATTTTAGTAGGAAATTTTTCAGTGGAAATGTTGGCAATAAAATTTTATGAAACTAGATGTGCGCAATTAGTGTACTAAGTCTAAAGAAAACCGCAAAATGTTTCGAGGATATATGAATAACAGAACATTGATTTAGTAGTACTTCCGGTGAACCAAATTTGACGAAACCTTATTTTAGCCTCCGGATGTTACCTGAGCGAATCATATTTGACGAAACCTTATTTTAGCATCCGGATGTTACCTGAGCGAATCAAATTTGTCGAAACCTTATTTTAGCATCCGGAAGTTACCTGAGCGAATCAAATTTGACGAAACCTTATTTTAACATCCGGATGTTACCTGAGCGAATCATATTTGTCGAAACCTTATTTTAGCATCCGGATGTTACCTGAGCGAATCATATTTGTCGAAACCTTATTTTAGCATCCGGATGTTATCTGAGCGAATCATATTTGACGAAACCTTATTTTAACATCCGGATGTTACCTGAGCGAATCAAATTTGACGAAACCTTATTTTAGCATCCGGATGTTACCTGAGCGAATCATATTTGTCGAAACCTTATTTTAGCATCCGGAAGTTACCTGAGCGAATCAAATTTGACGAAACCTTATTTTAACATCCGGATGTTACCTGAGCGAATCAAATTTGACGAAACCTTATTTTAGCATCCGGATGTTACCTGAGCGAATCAAATTTGAATTTTCAGCAATTTTTTTTGTTTTTGTTTTCAAATTACGGTGGATTTATACCGACACCATTTAAAACTCAAGAGGAGCTCACAATTCGAACACTATTCTATTCCAAGTAGTAAGAGAAAGTTAGGAGAATAGTGAAACAGGATTTTAGAATGTTTAGGACCATTTGTAGTTAAAGTAAAAAAAAAAAAATAGCAACGTGCCACAAACACGTGACTTTGACCTTTGTCCGCCTGTCTGTCTGTAGGTTAGCTCGCGGCATCCGCCTACATATGAGCAGAGGTACATACTTAGATACACCTTTCTCCTGGTAACTATGCGGCCATTTCTACCTGCAACCTGGGGTCCATTATCGACCTTCATTAAACCCAGTTCTTCGGCAATGATCGCCCACTATGGTGCTAAATAACTTCTAACCGCACTATTGTGTAGCTTTACTGCCTTTAGTGTACTTGAATCGTTTGATCTTGAAAGAAAACTATGGCAAATCTCCAAAATCAATTCTTATTCTTAATTCAATGTCGAGTCACTGTTGTGCATCCCACAAAGGATCATTAAAATATCCAAGCAATTGCACGCTCTTGATTGTTAAGTAATTACAAAAAAAAGATATCTAAAATTTTGCAAAACTAGTTCTATAAACAAAGATTCCAGTTACTCGGCCCCAATCCTTAGCGTTTCTTAAGGACACGTTCGGATGGTTGGTAGATCGCTTAAAGAAAACAAACGAACAGTTTTAAAAAGGAAAACGTTTATGAAAAGTTTGTATTAAAACTAAGTTGGGTCCAATCCGTCCAAAAAAATTGGAACAGCTTTAGAAAACGGCCGTGTGTAGCGCCTCTAATCTCTCTTTCTCCTTCAGCAAGATGTAAAGTTTCCTGCTTTATTCCATATTTGTGTGTCTTACACACTGATGTAATGAGTTTTGTATAACTGAGACATTATTTCTGATCAAGGAATCATTTTGGAGAGCCATGAAAAAGAGGAAATAGAAAAAAAACTTATTGCATTGAGTAGAAATCAAAGAAAATATCAAGGCCCCTGATTGGCCAAATCTGTACGTAGTCTCTTACGAAAGGAAGTCGTGCTAGTACCCCAATCCATTTATTCTTGGTTCAAAGAATAATTCGTTCATACTTAAGTATATATCCTTCTGGCCATTGTTACTTCTGTTACATGAAAATAAAAATATGTTTCAATTTTTTAAGTAGAATTAAGTCCCCAGTATGAAATAGTAACGTGTTACTTGAAGCATTAAGTAATTTTAAGTATATATTACTAAATAGGTAGGAGTTTGAGACAAATGACTATTCTATAACTAGTTTTTACTTGAAAACTAAAGACGTAGACATTATAGTTAATATATTAGTACAGTATATAATTAGCAATGTGTGCTAGCATAATCTAGTCCAGTAACTAGTTTAACTAGGTAGTTAGAATTGGCCAGAACTTGGTACCGTCAATGTTACGGACGGACATTGACGGACCAGTTCTTTTCTAGTCCATCCTACCCGTAATTCTGTTGATTACTCGCTGTTCTTCAATTTTTTTGTCATTATTATGATCTTCCTTATCATATTTTTGTTCTTTTTGGTTATTTTCTAGATGAAAGTAAACTGCGATCCGGTTAATTTCGCTTCCGGTAGCGTGTTATACATATTTTTCTTATAGTTGTGTCAATCTAAGGTGGTAATTTGAATCAATTTACCATAATATAAGGAGTTTCTCTTTGTTTTTAGTAGATATCTTTAATATAATTTGTGATTCGCGAGATACTCAGATCTCTAAGTTATTATTTCTGCTGCAGTTTTATGTTAACTAGTTTAAATTTGCTGGATAATTTATCTTTGTAAGAATGGCCAATGTAATAATTGAATGTTGGCGATGCAATGATTTAACTCTTTGCGGCTAGGTGGGTTAAAAACTGTCCCACCTTTTGCTTAGCTTTTGATGCATGGTGGGATTTATTTTAACCCACCTCGAAAAGTTGAAGTTATTCATACATACAGCTTAATATGTTATTTAAAGTTTTTCATTCAGTTGGCATGCACCAATGGAAATTGCGAAAATAAGTGAAATAATTTTTATATCTATTATAAACTTGGCCGATAGTAAAAAATGGTGGCACCGCATACTGTTCTAGTTATTTGGATGCAGCTGTTGTTAATTCATATATTGTTTATAAAAAATTGGGTCAAAACATGGAGCTTAAACATTTCAAGGAACAGTGCGCTGAAGGACAGTGCTGTACTGTCTGCAAAGTTCCGCTTTGTTTTGGTAAAAAGTTGTGTTTGAATGAACATCATATAAAGCATTAGTTGCATAGTGGTATTATACAATACCAGTGTCCCGCACTAAAAAAGGACTATTGAAATGGTATTAATTTTTTCTTTTCTTTTTTTCGTATTTTGAGAGGGATGATTATTTGAGAGTGATGATTATTTGAGAGGGATGATTACATATGTAAGACAATGGAAATGAATGTTTATTTCCATTATTTGTTATAATAAAAGAAATTCTGTGCAACTGGGGCCTTCCCCAGTTCGGGTGCCTCAAAGAGTTAAAAGATTGCTCTACGAAAAGACGCAGAAAAGAATGTAACAATTTGACAACTTTAGAATCCATACATTCCTCACCAGCAATCCTCGGATTATGGACGAACAAAAGAATTGTAGAGGAGGTTACCACATACGAGTATAGTCGTAGATGACAACCTTAATCCTTCTTGGATGCTGAGTAAACATTCTTCATGAAGGGTTACGCAGCTGGAACTCATTTTTATCCCAGTTGTAAGGCCCATCTTCCCTGTATTGTTCGTGAGTATTGTCCGCTAAGTATTAGTAAAAAGTAAAATGACGCAGAAGTTTCCGGTTTTCTTGAAGCAAATCACCGGAAGTTTGAAATGAATTCCTTGAAAACGGAATTTCTAAAGTTCCACACTTACGATAGATCGTGCACTAAAAATAACTTCTTGATGGTGCTTTAAAATAAGTGCATTTCCGGTGGTAAATAAAGGAAATGATAAAGGTGTGATAAGGAAAATTTGACGCCATTACAGTAGGTATTATAAAATGTTTTTTCGTATTTTGTCATTTCCATTGGAAACAGTCATGGAAACCGTTACATTTAAGTGGTGTTGTGAGTATAAAACTAGTTCTGGACACGATCTTATCTCTCCCGCTACTAAATAGTGCTTGCACGCACTATTATTTAGTTACTAACTCGGTCCTACAGACAGCTCCACTAACTCGCCAATCTTCTTTTTTCTTTTGCACGGCCATAATTCTGTGGCGTATAACAGGATATGAGATGCGATTTTTATCAACGGCCGCTACAAATTGTCGTCAGTAAAAAGTGACTAAGGATTGTCTCAAGATTTTTTTCTACCGACTACTTAACATAAACAATTTTGGATAAATCAGCTGGAATTGTTGGGAGGAACACGCGGATAACAACTAATTCCGATTTCCGGTCATCTCATTTTCTCCAAACACTGAATTATTGTGATAGGTTCTATCCGTTTCGCTGAAATTTTCATTTTAAAGAGGGGGGGGTTAGCCATCACTTTTTTTCACACAAGAGCCCTAAAGTGAATTTTTTCGTTGCAAATCATCTAGTGTGACTGGATAGCTTAAACCAGGATTTAGAGCAACTAAACAATGGGGGACTCTTTTCTTCAGATTCAAGATCAAGTTCAAAAGTAGATTATTCGAACATTCATGGTTTCAAAAAGATTTTTAATAACAATAGATCGCTAAAAAAGTTGAAAAGATTAGAAAGTCAAATATAATGAAGGCATAGAACTTGAATAGTAAAGTCGACAATGAGCCATTGGTCAGTCAGTGATTTACATTCAGCTACGCACAGGCATTCCAGGCACACTCATTTGCATAAAGTAATGTGTGCGTAAGCGTACTTCTGTGTACTCTGCTAACAGAAAAGGTTATTTCTTTGTTCTTTAAAGATCTTTTTTTAACTGTTCTAAGTGAACAGCTCGGAGCCAATACTCTGTCTGAATGTTAATCTAGTTTCTAAGTTTTACTTCTAAAAGAAAGTTGTCAAATCTTGCCAAAATTTTCCTTTCTCTTTATTACGTACTGATTAGATTTCTGGAATATTTTTTTCTATCCCTAAATAAGGAAGAAAAACACTCACTTGACTATTCTACGACTATTACTCTCAAGTTTCTAACACGCTCTTCAAAGTGTGAATATTAAAGTCATAATGGCCTCCAATTAGACTATGAGGTGGAGTCTACCCAGCTAAAAGTACCACGCTACTCTGCTGTGACTTTTAATTGATAACAGTCTTTCAGATGAGACCGGAAAGAGGAATACATATCGCTTTAAAGAAACTAACTTTCTTTCACCGCTAAATATCCATTACAAGTCTTTAACAGATGACATTGGCGATAAAAGACGCCATTTTAATTTCTTTTTGATTAACCTATCCTTTATTATTATTTTTTAAGTCAATAATAATTATTACATTTTATTATATCAACTTGGTTTGCTATAAGATGTTAACCAGTGGTGCCATAGTCAAATGTTGTTTACATCTGGTTTTGTTTGTATTCAAATAATTATAAATTTTTACTTTCCCTGACAATTATCATACTTTTTTGGATTTCCTGTTTTGATTTTTCACTGATCCTTTTTGAGGTACCCTTTTAATCGGAAAATGTGACTTTTCCCTAGTATGTCAAAAAGCATAACTCGAGAACAGACACTCGCCAGAAGTTCAGATATTTCAACATTTCGAATCGGTGACATCATGGGATCTTCTACGCACAAAATCAGTGAAACAGAAGTGGTGATTTTGGTGTTACTGTTGGCGGGACTGCCCAATATTTCCTTTGAACTACGTTCACCACATATCGATCTATAACTGTCCCTGGAAAATCTCGTGTCTAAAGTGTCATTCAAGTGTTATGTACGGTTCCATTATCAATTAAGTGGAATTCACTACTTAAGTCAAAATTCCTAATTTCAAGAGAATAGATGTACTGAAATTGAGCCATTTTTTTCAACTTTACTGGTTATTAGGTTCTTTTACAAGAAATGTAGCAGCTTCGATAAGTTCGTTTTGGAGCGTTCACATTGATGTAAACAACATAAGGAAACGATAAACCAAACTTTTGAACACTTTTGTGGGTTTCAGTGATTTGACCACGACAACAAATAGACAGACAGACAAACATACTGCAAACACATACAGATGCACAAAATTGTAAAAACTACTTCCTCTTTTGTCTAGAAAGGGTATTTCCGGCGGATAAAAGTAAAGTAATCGCCTATTTTTTCTGGCGGGCTTAACGTCCAACTACCGATTAGGTGTCGTGGACAGAGGCGAATAGCAAACATACTTTACTATAAATTTCTCATATTAACCATTAAATAAAATCCAAGGCATTAACAGCAATAATCGAACCCACTAAACCAACAATACATCTTAGCTTTGCGGGTATTTCCGACGGAAACTCTAAATTTAGAATTGGACAAATCTAGTACTTCCTCTTTAAAGTTATAGAAGACAATTAAATAATCAGATCTGTACAACTCCTCCTTCTAGGCTTGACGTATTTTTATTTTTTAATTTAAATTTTGAATTTTAATGTTTCCGGTTTGAGTGGGTAGTTGTTTAAAATTATTCACTGATGATGCACTTTTAATTTCTTTCGTTCAAAACAAATAAATGTGTAATTACACCCGCTTTGGTTAATAACAAGTTGCAGTGTGCATACTTATCAAGTCAACCGTTAAAGTTACTCACGTGTCTTGGTTCAGAAGATTTTGTTCACTTCCCTTGTGGGCGTCCTTGTGAGGTCTTTGTTTCCGGTTTCCTCGTTCTAAGTGGACCTCACAGCTGATTTGTAGAACAATTTAATAGAGCATGACACTATTTCAATTTTAATTGCTCATTTATTATTCATAGAGATCATTAATTTCTTTTTGTTTTAATCACTCGGTTTGCCGGAAGTAAACAAGGCACTAGCAGCTGTTTCATTAATTAAAAAAAAAAAAAGGGGGAAAGGAATCAAAAACTGTGAAGTTACGCCAGGGTTTACGCGGAGTTACGCGACTACACTAGGGCCGGCAAGCAGAGCCAAGCGGCAATGGATTGTGCCCTCCGTTCTGAGTGGCCCCATGGTGGGGGGCGATGACCCCTCACTCCTCACTAGACCGAGCGCCCTCTGTTTACACTGCACGCTAACTATTCTTACCTGTTTCTGTAACTTCTTATCTATGGGGCGGCGCGACCCGTTTCTCTAGTCTTCTTTTACAAACTCCCTCCAAGTCCTTCGAGGATTTCTACTGGAAACTGATAGTGTGGTGCCATCGCAAAGTCGAATGAAAAGTGAAGAAGGCTCACGGGTGATCGATAGAAATGTTGCTAATATTATTCACAGTGAGCACAATGATCTATCATTGTATCCAACCCGGACAGATCTTCCAGCATCTCTTTCAATCCATCAGCAACTTTATTAATACTACCATTTTATTGTGATCTTATGAAATGGTAGTTGGATGTTAAGCCACGCCTGAAAAAATAGGCGATTACTTTACTTTACTTTGTGATCTTATGACTTAATAAAAGAAGATTTGAAATTATTGCCAATTTTGTTTCAAAGACTAGATCATCTTCAGAACTTGATTGATTGATGATAGAAGATTGATTTTGTACATTAGTTATGACGACATATTACCCATAAATCAATGTGACCAGATTAACCAGATAAGCCCTAAAACAAATTAAAAATGAGACTGCAATTGGTTAATAATTTCCATTTTCCTGAATGCAATGATACAACCATAAAAGTTTGAAGTGAATGACGCGATTTTTTGGCCATAAAGTAGCGTTATTTCCTGTTTGTGACTGTAAACGACTGACAAACTTAACGCTCACGTCCGCAATAAGAAGAACTTTTTGATAGTTTCGACATTGTTTGAGCCGGCATCATCAGCCTTTCTTGTCTGACTTTTTTTATCAACACCTAACTGTCCTCTCTTTTATATTCCTTCATGTTATTCTTTACCTAGCTTCTTTTGGTGTCTATTTTCTTTCGGTGTCTATTCTTCTAAGAGTGTTATTTTCTTTCTTCTTTGATAAATTGCTTCCCTTTTTTTGCGAAATTTATGTGCAATATGTGTATAATATAGAGTTTGTAAATTTTTTACATTACATTATAGAGAGGGGGTCCAATAAATGCTTTTTTAGGGTAGTTGAAATTTTATTATATTTACGTATATTAATATATTATTTGTTTAATTAAATAATGTCTTATTTATTGCAAGTTGCCATTTTTTTTTTTACTTTTTTTTAATTTTTAAACAAATTCCTGGAAAATCAATATTTATCCCAGAAAATATTCTTAGGAATTTCTTAGAAATCAATAGGAGCTATGACGTCACATTTGTTCTACCGAGACATTTTATGTTTCAATGAACATATAGAGCAACCATCTTTTGAGCCCAATTCTTATTTAAATTAAAATTTAAATCAGCGGATCTCTACTGTGAAATATGTTGGCCAAGTTGGTGCCAATACGTAATTTTGAATTGTTTAAAGGCTAAGCATAAAGGTCAAGGTCAACTTTAAGCATTACTCACCTTTTGACTGAAACGAGCACAAATAGAAACTAGCCTTATAGCAACATTATTCTCAAGCAGCAAGACTTCAGATTCTTAATGGCGACACTATTAGAGCCATTAAGAACCGAAATTGATCACAAAACCTTGACAAAATTGAACATTTATGAGCCCCAAACTATCTCTCAATAATGAGTCAATTAAAGACCAAGTTATCAATTTTCTAATCGATGTAACTTATGTTTCAGAGTTGGTTCAGGATTTCCAGACCCAAAGACATGTCTGCTGCATCAGAAATTACAGGTAGGAAACTAAACTGTTCCTTGTTTTGCCAAGAATGAGCGTTCCATTGAGTAAAAACTTACTTCCGATTAAGGAATGCTCATCAGACTCCGAATTTGAAACATTAAAACATGAAAATATATTTTGAGTAATACGTGTAGTTTAGAACGTTGAGGAGTGAAGCTAGAAAAAGTCATGTGAGTGTTCACGCGAAGATTTTTTTTCTCTTTTTTGCAGATGATCAATTGTTGCATTGAACGAAGATTGAAGGGGATTGAGGAAGCTAGTACCAATCGAGAATCTGGTGAGTGAGGAATCAAGATAACTCTACTTTGTAACAAGAGAATATTCAGCCCTAACATTTAGCGCACCTGCTTTTAAGAAGTACCAAAGTATTTCTAGATATTGCTGTCGGTTTTTTAGTTTAGCCAAAGGATTGCAAAAGAAAACAGCGTGTATTAAGGAAGCAATCACTGTGACGTGGACACGTGCTGCGAGCGATTACACCAATTTTCCGGGCCATTTTGGGATGGTCAGCGTCCGTCACGGACCATTCCTTCTTCCCAACTGCAGATAAAAACCAAATTTGGAACACTCAGATTCGTAGAAATGATGAGTATTTCTAAAGTTGTTGGACACAGATGAAATCAAATTAAATTCACAAACTAGTGGAAATAAACATTAATTGTAAAGTATTGTGTCAGCGAGAAGAGCTTAATTTCAAACCTTCATTTACTGCGTAGTAACCTCGCATCTAAGTATAATAAACATCCATGACTGGAAGGAGTGAGTGCTCAGCGTAGTGGGTGCAGCTCGGAATCAAGATGGCATAGCCTTTCTGTACACCCCAACTTCCAACTATCGAACCAAAGAAGCGTCTTGTCACAAGTTCCGGTTTCACTCATCAAAAAATCTTTTATTTCTTAGTAACTTTTAAGTGGTGAGAATCCCTTTTCGACTGAGCAAGGAGAAACCGTTCAAAATTCAGAACAAGAAATCGACAACACTGGACAAACAGTAGATGAGCGGTTCTTATAGCATGGAGGAAATGGCTGCCTGCATGATTCACAAATCTCCGACCGAAAGTTAAATCAGAGATAGAGATCAGTGTTTTCTGCTTCAACCACCATACACTCCAGTCGTCACGTCGAAAGGACCTGTTCTAGCCATCTGGATAACTATTATTATTGGTATAGCTAAGAACCAGGAAAAAATGGCATTTATCAAATTCTTTGAATCCCGAACACCCAATGTTTACAGTGATTCGATAAATGTTGATAGGATTTGTTTCTTGTTGGAAAAGACGTGCTATTATTAATGTGCTTAGTTCGATTAAATCAATCAATTGACGTTGATTTCTGCAATTTTTAGGTTATACCCCCGGAAAGCTAAAAAGGAAAATCAGAATCGTAAGAATTAATTGGATAAATGATGACAATTTTATTAAATTCATTTACATAACATCGAAGATAGCATTTAACGAGAAGAATGTAACCCTAAAGTTTAATGCAAATTAGCTTAAATAGCATTTTACAGGCATCATGCGAAGTGATTAGCATTACTGCAGTCTGAACGTAACAATGTTTTACTGCCATCAACGGTGGAACTCATGTTTGCGTTAATGCATTTCAGTAATAACAATTTCATTCGTTGTAGCACGCATGTTTATTGCATTCCTGTCCGGATTCGTTCTTTCTTCTACCACCCAACTGATCAATGTACTGCTAATGATGGAAGAGAATCCGAAGCCGTTCAGGGAGACAATAAACATAGAAGCCAGACTAACTATCTACCATTGCGAACCTAACCTAACCTAACCTTACCTAACCTAACCTAACCTTACCTAACCTAACCTAACCTTACCTAACCTAACCTATTACCATTGCGAACCTAACCTAACCTAACCTATTTTCAAAAAAGTTCTAAAATACTTGCTAATTGTTTACGACGTTTAAAAAGATACATCAGCCTAAACATAGTTCATAATTTTATCCCTTATTGGTACTATCTTTTATTTTATATATATTTCATATAAGTACTTATTATAAATATATATTTATATCTTGAGGGAACACATGAGGCCCCAGGAAGATCATACCTGACTACCGGTACTTCTAACTTCCTAAAACTTTTCTGGAGAACTGGGTTCTCTTTTTGATCTGGGGAAGCCATCCTTCAAACATCTGGGTATCCATGGATGAATTTTATTGGTGGAGAACCCCACTTTCCTGTTAGTTCCCAAGTATTAGAGGCGAATACTATTGGGGTAGCTTTATCCAGAACATTTAGATTTAGAAAGGGGAAAGGGGCTGCCCATTTCTAGAATCTAGATTCACTTCAGAGTCCCTGGATCACTGTTTCATCACCGGGGATGCTAAATGATCTCACCTGCCACTAAGCAAATCCACAATAGATCTAAATAAAGGACCCACTATAATATCGTGTTTAAGAAAATTCCAAATTAATGAATTATTTAAAATTAGGAATTTAGTTTAAATAAATAACAAAATAATTGGAAGGGAAATACGTGTAAATGTATTTAATTGTTTTAGACAGTATTTTAATTTTGTTTTGTTTTGTTTTTTGTTTTCGTTTTGGTGTTCTGCAATTAAAACTAACAAAATAATTAAATCCAAATAAAAGTAGAAGTTATAAGAAAGGCACCACTTTTCATACCGAACGAAAACGATGTGGCGTCGGAATGTTCCGAAGATTCAGGTAAGTATTTTATTAATGTACTACTAATAAAGTAAACAGTGCATGTTGGAGATTTGGAATTTAATAATAATAGTTCAAGCCTTTCTTTTAAAGGTTATCATTAATGTATAGTACTCAGTTTGTAAATAAAGGATTGCATTGAATTGTTTGTGCAATAAAGGGAAGAAATGGGTTTCCGCTAAACAAAGGGATGATGTATTTTAATTGTACAGTCAGCTTTTTTAGTTCATTTTCTTTCATTTTTATTGGTGCTCTACTCCATCCTAAAATGCAAGTCCAAGCCCAGCGCTGGATGCCCATACCAGAGACCTCCCAAATCGGCCCAAACTTAGGTGGTAAGCATCCCAGACTAGCTCAGTAGATTTTGAAACATAAATCAGAACTGAATTGCTAACCCAATAGTTAATTTCAGAGCTAATATAAAACAGCACTTAATTAAAATAAATTTAATATAAAAAGAAATAATCTTGTAACCGATGATTCCAGACTTTCACCGCATCCATAACTCACACTTAATTGTTGCATTTGTAAATATCTAAATAAAATCTTTTAGCAAAACATTTATTGTTTCATTTTTTGATTCAGTGCCGCCCAAAATCCTGTGCATCCTCTCTGCATCCTGCTTGAGCGTATTCCTTAAATCTTTCGCTATTAGATTTTAGTGGCCTTCTGGTAGATTTGGTGTACATGCACTTGGAGTTTAGTCGGCTTTAAATAATTAATTTTAAGTTTGAGTGAATATTCTTACCCAGATTTGTTCTTCCTTCAGCGATAATGAGAGTTTAAACTCTGTAGGGATCCTGAGTTAATTTCCTTTAGCGAGTTCCTACAAGAACCATGAATAAAAGTTAAAGAGATTCTTGTTGTCACCCGGTAGGGATCAAACCCATCCAAACTTTCGTAGAAAGACCTAACTATATCTGACCATCATAGACAATCTGGCGCGTCTATGATTTCCCTTCTGTTATCCAATCCTATCTTCTGACTCGTTTTTCCCATGGCCGTCTAGGGTCCACTAAGTCCGTAACACCAGTTACATTATTCCGTGGTTCTCTTTTTTAACCATTTGTTTTCTAAAAGCCTAAACACTTCTCCAGGATGTTATCCTTAATTTTTTTACGATTACATCAAGGATGCAGAGGATAACGTCAAATTGGGATTTATAGCCGACCATCTTTGTGAACCTAGAAGGAATTTTTGAAAAGACTATCCTTTTGCTTCTATCTTTTTCGATGTTAAGGTTTCGCAACCTGAACCTGAATGAGTTCCGTTAATTTTTTTTGTATCCTTCCTACTCTTGGAGTTCCTGCCATTCGACTTCAATTCTAGATGGGTCATGTCTTTTTCAGTCCGACATGCCTTAAATTTCCAACGACTCTCAGGTCTTCAAACAATTTCATAAATTAGGCATTAGTTTAACTGACTAATAATATGACATAATCTACATATATCCTGATCCAAAGCACATAATCAAATCCAATTTTAGATCCTAGAACCTTGTACTTAGTTGCCCAAGACTATTTCAATGCAAGTCAAACCACACAACGACACAGTATCTTCACTGTATGCACAGGTATTTATACAAAGCACCATTTAAATTTGAATTTAATTAATTTTCTTAAATTAATTGACTCCACATGTAGTTTGTTAAGAGTTTGATTCTGATCCCAGTAGTGTGGTCTGTGCTAGAATTTGAAACTCTTGTTACAAAAAGATTTACAATGCGATGTGTTAGTAGAGTAGCTGATTATTGTTTGTGCGAGAGTAATAATGTGTTTAGGATTGAGATAGAACTTATTGATGGATGCTGGGTTAATGTACTCTGTAATCAGAGACGGTGAGAGAAGTATTAATTTCAAATTTTGAAAATTATGACGCCATCATCTTATGGAAAACAATCTTCTTTCCATTAGTCTAATTAAATTTACTACAGCTTTGCATCACCTTTACAAGCTGAGGCAATTTCTACAGGGGAAAATTTAAGCTTTAAAAAAAGGTTAAAAATAGCCATTTTTTTCAAAAGGAAAATATAGTCTAATCCCTGACTAGTCATTTTGAAAGTAGAAGTCAGATATTTTGTTAATAAACCTGATGAAGCAATATTAAAGAAGGATCAAATAATCCGAATCCCAGTCAAAATGATAGAAGTTCAATACGCAAAAACCTGATGAGATCATCATTGTTAAAGTCATTGTTATTGTGCTCAATTACAAATTTTAAAGTTAAAATTTGAAACCGTTCAGTAGGTTTGCAGAAAAATGTGTAAATGCTTAGTTTACTGGCAAGTTGTAGGTTATTACACGCAAGCTGGAGGTTATACAGGCAAGCCGGTGCTTTGCTTTGATAATTTCGTGTTTTGGATTTAGTATAAATGAAACTTTTGCTTTTCATGAAAATGCTTTTGGCTTTTTTGGGAAATTTAAAAAAATGATTCCGCATTTTGCTTGAGTGTAGTTTCAGTTTAGTTCAAATGGTTTTTTTGCCTTTTAAGCAAGCTACAGAGTTATGGATTTTCATTCTCAAGGTGGACCGGACAATCTTTGCTCTTCTCAGGAGAAATTACATCTAATACGCTTCTATTTATTATTGTTCGACATGCTTTTAAATTTGTCTTTATTTTACTACAAACAATGTCAATTTTTTTTTTGTTTAAAATTAAGTTAAAAGTTAAGGAATGGTGAATATTTCCAGACGAATCTGAAGATGAATTCTTCGACTGTGATGAAGAAACAACGGAAAGCGGAAGTGTTGATGTGATTGGCGGAGGAGATGCTAGAACTAAAGCTGTCAGAACATCTCGCGTTGCTGCTCCGGTTGGGAGACTGGCACAGCATGCTACACTCAAACTGCTAAAGACTGGACTACCTCTTTTTATACCAATAACACAGGTAAGTTACTATGAAGAGATACTCTGGCATATTTTCTCTCCGATGAGAGACTCCTGACCACATTTTCTAATTTCGTGTAACAATTTTCCCGAAAATATGTATAATTTTCTAGATTGTCACCGCAGAGTTTAATTTGTACTCTGACATGACGTGTGTTAGGTCTTCCACTTTGATTAGGAACTTCTTTCTCAAGAAAAAGTTTTGGGAAAATGGGGCGATACACTTCTCTTCTAATGAACAATTTTATTTCAATAATCATATATAATATTAAATCAAGTTTCAAGGAAAATTGTAGTAAGAGATAATCAGTAAGTAATCATAGTATTTCGATGTACTTTAGGGAGCCACTCCAAAGACGGAAGATCAACTGGAAGAAGATGCCGAAGTACTGATCCAGCTGGGAGCAGATGCTGAAGGTTCTCAACTGCGAGCCAAACTTATGAGTGCTTCCTTACTCTCCGATATGGAATCGTTCAAGGTTGACTTCTTTCTTCTTCATTCTCTTTAGTTATATGTTGGTCGGAAATAAAAATAGTTGTAACTCTTCAATTTTTTATTAAAATTATTGAGAGAAACATGAGATTACTAAATAAGAGAGGGTATCTAAATCGGGTGGCTTTTCAGTTTTCGCCGAACTTAATCCTTTTTGGTGTTTGAAGAAAAACAAGTTAAGAAGTTTAAGAATTGCTGCAAGAGAAAGTGATGTGAGGATTCACAGAGATATTTTTTATTTCAGGCTGCCAATCCGGGTGCTGTGATAGAGGACTTCATTAGGTGGTACTCCCCGAGAGATTGGATCGAAGAAGACGAACTGGATGAGTTTGGTCAAAAAAAAGGTTTAATACAATTTTTATCTAGCACTTTCTGGAATTTAGCACTATCAAAATTTGTAATGTGTTTAACTGGATTCAAGAATAGTTCAACCAACAGTGTGAATAATTTGATTACTTCGCACTTTATTATGGCGTAGGCAGTTTTAATGTTATTAAAATGGCCTTGAACCTGTAGAAGCATGTCTTGGCCGATTTGTAGCCATATATTTTGATGTGATCCATAACTGATTGTGATTTTTTTAAAACTAGTAACAAGTTAAAGATTTAGATGCTAATATTTATTAATTGCACAGGAAAACTAAGTGCCCGCATGTTGCTGCCTGGCAATACTTGGCTAGAAGTATGGTCATCGGCCAGGGGAATCCCGGCTAGAAAACAGAAGAGGCTGTTCGACGAAACCACTGAAGGAGAGAAAGCACTTCATTTTATAGAAAGCCAAGATCCCGCGGGAGCTGCCAAATTGGTGGGTTTGATATTCACTTCTGTGGATTCTTTGCTCTTCATTCATGGTCTTGAATAGACCACTTTTTTCATATTTTCCTAGCTTGCTCGCAGCTTGAACTACTACCTAACATGCCCTTTCAGGATAGCCTCAACTTGCCTCATTTTACTTCTTCTATCAGAACCTGCTTCCTAATTCCACTTTGTATTTTCTATATTTTCATCATAATAGTTTTTAAGGAGCGTTTCGGAAAGAGTATGCATCACATGCACCACTGAATTATTGTGAAGTTACGTTCAAGTACATGAATCAAACACAAAGAGGAAGTATTGCAATTACGTCTTCTTTTTTTATATATCAAGTTTTCACCAGAGTTGGGCAGTGATTAAAAAAAAATTAAATTCTAAATTTACTAATTGATTAAATTTATTTTTAATTTTAATCAGAATTTAATCGGCGAATTTAATCGTAATTTTAATCATATGACAATTATTTAATCAATTAAATTTCAGATTTAATCGTTAATCAAACTAATTTAATCAAAGTAAAAAAATTATGATTAAATCTGAGAATTAAATTGAACTTTAATTTTAATCACCAAATTAGTTCAATTTCAATCGTTAATCAAACTAATTTAATCATCCACTTTTATGGGTTTTCAACCAATGTTTCGAACCACGTTTTGGCGAGACCCTTTTTCTGAGCGTCTTCAATAAATACTTTTCGGTTAATTTTTTTAGACTTGAAATTCTTCACGAGTCTCTAGACCAGTGGTTCTTAACCTTTTCATAGACGCGGAACACAATTATATGTATAAATATATATTTTTCTCGCGGAACACTAACATTAAATAAAGTGTATAAGAGAACAAAATTTCATACCAATACGTGGTTCACGGTGGGAGATATAGAACGGCCATAATTTTACAGAATTTCATGACCCAAAAAATTTTCAACCTTTTATATCTTCTACCTTTTTAGATCTGTGCACAAAATAACTATAGTTTATAATTGAGAAAAAAAAAGTGTATAAGAGAACAAAATTTCATACGAATACGTGGTTCACGGTGGGAGATATAGAACGGCCATAATTTTACAGAATTTCATGACCCAAAAATTTTTCAACCTTTTATATCTTCTACCTTTTTAGATCTGTGCACAAAATGACTATAGTTTATAATTGAGAAAAACAAAGTGTATAAGAGAACAAAATTCCATATCAATACGTGGTCCACAGTGGGAGATATAGAACGGCCACAATTTTACAAAATTTCATGACCCAAAAAATTTTCAACCCTTTATATCTTCTACCTTTTTAGACCTGTGCACAAAATAACTATAGTTTATAATTGAGAAAAACAAAGGGTACAAGAGAACAAAATTTCATACGAATACGTGGTTCACGGTGGGAGATATAGAACGGCCATAATTTTACAGAATTTCATGACCCAAAAAATTTTCAACCCATTATATCTTCTATATTTATAGATCTGGGCACAAAATAACTATAGTTTATAATTGAGAAAAACAAAGTGTACAAGAGAACAAAATTTCATACCAATACGTGGTTCACGGTGGGAGATATAGAACGGCCATAATTTTACAGAATTTCATGACCCAAAAAATTTTCAACCCTTTATATCTTCTACCTTTTTAGATCTGTGCACAAAATGACTATAGTTTATAATTGAGAAAAACAAAGTGTACAAGAGAACAAAATTCCATATCAATACGTGGTTCACAGTGGAAGATATAGAACGGCCATAATTGTACAGAATTTCATGACCCAAAAAATTTTCAACCCTTTATATCATCTACCTTTTTAGATCTGTACACAAAATAACTATAGTTTATAATTGAGAAAAACAAAGTGTACAAGAGAACAAAATTCCATATCAATACGTGGTTCACAGAGGAAGATATGGAACGGCCATTATTTTACAGAATTTCATTACCCAAAAAATTTTCAACCCTTTATATCTTCTACCTTTTTAGATCTGTTCACAAAAAGACTATATTTTATAATTGAGAAAAACAAAGTGTACAAGAGAACAAAATTCCATATCAATACGTGGTTCACAGTGGAATATATAGAACGGCCATAATTTTACAGAATTTCATGACCCAAAAAATTTTCAACCCTTTATATCGTCTACCTTTTTAGATCTGTGCACAAAATGACTATAGTTTATAATTGAGAAAAACAAAGTGTACAAGAGAACAAAATTCCATATCAATACGTGGTTCACAGTGGAAGATATAGAACGGCCATGATTGTACAGAATTTCATGACCCTAAAAATTTTCAACTCTTTATATCTTCTACCTTTTTAGATCTGTGCACAAAATAACTATAGTTTATAATTGAGAAAAACAAAGTGTACAAGAGAACAAAATTTCATACGAATACGTGGTTCACAGTGGGAGATATAGAACGGTCATAATTTTACATAATTTCATGACCCAAAAAATTTTCAACCCTTTATATCTTCTACCTTTTTAGATCTGTGAACAAAATGACTATAGTTTATAATTGAGAAAAACAAAGTGTACAAGAGAACAAAATTCCATATCAATACGTGGTTCACAGAGGAAGATATGGAACGGCCATTATTTTACAGAATTTCATGACCCAAAAAATTTTCAACCCTTTATATCTTCTACCTTTTTAGATCTGTTCACAAAAAGACTATATTTTATAATTGAGAAAAACAAAGTGTACAAGAGAACAAAATTCCATATCAATACGTGGTTCACAGTGGAATATATAGAACGGCCATAATTTTACAGAATTTCATGACCCAAAAAATTTTCAACCCTTTATATCGTCTACCTTTTTAGATCTGTGCACAAAATGACTATAGTTTATAATTGAGAAAAACAAAGTGTACAAGAGAACAAAATTCCATATCAATACGTGGTTCACAGTGGAAGATATAGAACGGCCATGATTGTACAGAATTTCATGACCCAAAAAATTTTCAACTCTTTATATCTTCTACCTTTTTAGATCTGTGCACAAAATAACTATAGTTTATAATTGAGAAAAACAAAGTGTACAAGAGAACAAAATTTCATACGAATACGTGGTTCACAGTGGGAGATATAGAACAGTCATAATTTTACAGAATTTCATGACCCATAAAATTTTCAACCCTTTATATCTTCTACCTTTTTAGATCTGTGCACAAAATAACTATAGTTTATAATTGAGAAAAACAAAGTGTACAAGAGAACAAAATTTCATACGAATACGTGGTTCACAGTGGGAGATATAGAACGGTCATAATTTTACATAATTTCATGACCCAAAAAATTTTCAACCCTTTATATCTTCTACCTTTTTAGATCTGTGAACAAAATGACTATAGTTTATAATTGAGAAAAACAAAGTGTACAAGAGAACAAAATTCCATATCAATACGTGGTTCACAGAGGTAGATATGGAACGGCCATTATTTTACAGAATTTCATGACCCAAAAAATTTTCAACCCTTTATATCTTCTACCTTTTTAGATCTGTTCACAAAAAGACTATATTTTATAATTGAGAAAAACAAAGTGTACAAGAGAACAAAATTCCATATCAATACGTGGTTCACAGTGGAATATATAGAACGGCCATAATTTTACAGAATTTCATGACCCAAAAAATTTTCAACCCTTTATATCGTCTACCTTTTTAGATCTGTGCACAAAATGACTATAGTTTATAATTGAGAAAAACAAAGTGTACAAGAGAACAAAATTCCATATCAATACGTGGTTCACAGTGGAAGATATAGAACGGCCATGATTGTACAGAATTTCATGACCCAAAAAATTTTCAACTCTTTATATCTTCTACCTTTTTAGATCTGTGCACAAAATAACTATAGTTTATAATTGAGAAAAACAAAGTGTACAAGAGAACAAAATTTCATACGAATACGTGGTTCACAGTGGGAGATATAGAACAGTCATAATTTTACAGAATTTCATGACCCATAAAATTTTCAACCCTTTATATCTTCTACCTTTTTAGATCTGTGCACAAAATAACTATAGTTTATAATTGAGAAAAACAAAGTGTACAAGAGAACAAAATTTCATACGAATACGTGGTTCACAGTGGGAGATATAGAACGGTCATAATTTTACATAATTTCATGACCCAAAAAATTTTCAACCCTTTATATCTTCTACCTTTTTAGATCTGTGAACAAAATGACTATAGTTTATAATTGAGAAAAACAAAGTGTACAAGAGAACAAAATTCCATATCAATACGTGGTTCACAGAGGAAGATATGGAACGGCCATTATTTTACAGAATTTCATGACCCAAAAAATTTTCAACCCTTTATATCTTCTACCTTTTTAGATCTGTTCACAAAAAGACTATATTTTATAATTGAGAAAAACAAAGTGTACAAGAGAACAAAATTCCATATCAATACGTGGTTCACAGTGGAAGATATAGAACGGCCATGATTGTACAGAATTTCATGACCCAAAAAATTTTCAACTCTTTATATCTTCTACCTTTTTAGATCTGTGCACAAAATAACTATAGTTTATAATTGAGAAAAACAAAGTGTACAAGAGAACAAAATTTCATACGAATACGTGGTTTACAGTGGGAGATATAGAACGGTCATAATTTTACAGAATTTCATGACCCAAAAAATTTTCAACCCTTTATATCTTCTACCTTTTTAGATCTGTGCACAAAATAACTATAGTTTATAATTGAGAAAAACAAAGTGTACAAGTGAACAAAATTTCATGCGAATACGTGGTTCACGGTGGGAGATATAGAACGGCCATAATTTTACAGAATTTCATGACCCAAAAAAATTTCAACCCTTCATATCTTCTACCTTTTTAGATCTGTGCACAAAATGACTATAGTTTATAATTGAGAAAAACAAAGTGTACAAGAGAACAAAATTCCATATCAATACGTGGTTCACAGTGGAAGATATAGAACGGCCATAATTTTACAGAATTTCATGACCCAAAAAATTTTCATCCCTTTATATCTTCTACCTTTTTAGATCTGTTCACAAAAAGACTATATTTTATAATTGAGAAAAACAAAGTGTACAAGAGAACAAAATTCCTTATCAATACGTGGTTCACAGTGGAAGATATAGAACGGCCATAATTGTACAGAATTTCATGACCCAAAAAATTTTCAATCCTTTATATCTTCTACCTTTTTAGATCTGTGCACAAAATGACTATAGTTTATAATTGAGAAAAACAAAGTGTACAAGAGAACAAAATTCCATATCAATACGTGGTTCACAGTGGAAGATATAGAACGGCCATAATTTTACAGAATTTCATGACCCAAAAAATTTTCAACCCTTTATATCGTCTACCTTTTTAGATCTGTGCACAAAATGACTATAGTTTATAATTGAGAAAAACAAAGTGTACAAGAGAACAAAATTCCATATCAATACGTGGTTCACAGTGGAAGATATAGAACGGCCATGATTGTACAGAATTTCATGACCCAAAAAATTTTCAACTCTTTATATCTTCTACCTTTTTAGATCTGTGCACAAAATAACTATAGTTTATAATTGAGAAAAACAAAGTGTACAAGAGAACAAAATTTCATACGAATACGTGGTTCACAGTGGGAGATATAGAACGGTCATAATTTTACAGAATTTCATGACCCAAAAAATTTTCAACCCTTTATATCTTCTACCTTTTTAGATCTGTGCACAAAATAACTATAGTTTATAATTGAGAAAAACAAAGTGTACAAGTGAACAAAATTTCATACGAATACGTGGTTCACGGTGGGAGATATAGAACGGCCATAATTTTACAGAATTTCATGACCCAAAAAAATTTCAACCCTTTATATCTTCTACCTTTTTAGATCTGTGCACAAAATGACTATAGTTTATAATTGAGAAAAACAAAGTGTACAAGAGAACAAAATTCCATATCAATACGTGGTTCACAGTGGAAGATATAGAACGGCCATAATTTTACAGAATTTCATGACCCAAAAAATTTTCAACCCTTTATATCTTCTACCTTTTTAGATCTGTGCACAAAATGACTATAGTTTATAATTGAGAAAAACAAAGTGTACAAGAGAACAAAATTTCATACGAATACGTGGTTCACAGTGGGAGATATAGAACGGTCATAATTTTACAGAATTTCATGACCCAAAAAATTTTCAACCCTTTATATCTTCTACCTTTTTAGATCTGTGCACAAAATAACTATAGTTTATAATTGAGAAAAACAAAGTGTACAAGAGAACAAAATTTCATACGAATACGTGGTTCACAGTGGGAGATATAGAATGGTCATAATTTTACAGAATTTCATGACCCAAAAAATTTTCAACTCTTTATATCTTCCACCTTTTTAGATCTGTGCACAAAATGACTCTAGTTTATAATTGAGAAAAACAAAGTGTACAAGAGAACAAAATTTCATACGAATACGTGGTTCACAGTGGGAGATATAGAACGGTCATGATTTTACAGAATTTCATGACCCAAAAAATTTTCAACTCTTTATATCTTCCACCTTTTTAGATCTGTGCACAAAATAGCTATAGTTTAGAATTGAGAAAAACAAAGTGTACAAGAGAACAAAATTTCATACGAATACGTGGTTCACAGTGGGAGATATAGAACGGTCATAATTTTACAGAATTTCATGACCCAAAAAATTTTCAACCCTTTATATCTTCTACATTTATAGATCTGTGCACAAAATAACTATAGTTTATAATTGAGAAAAACAAAGTGTACAGGAGAACAAAATTTCATACGAATACGTGGTTCACGGTGGGAGATATAGAACGGCCATAATTGTACAGAATTTCATGACCCAAAAAATTTTCAACCCTTTATATCTTCTACCTATTTAGATCTGTGCACAAAATAACTATAGTTTTTAATTGAGAAAAACAATGTGTACAAGAGAACAAAATTTCATACGAATACGTGGTTCACAGTGGGAGATATAGAACGGTCATAATTTTACAGAATTTCATGACCCAAAAAATTTTCAACCCTTTATATCTTCTACCTTTTTAGATCTGTGCACAAAATGACTATAGTTTATAATTGAGAAAAACAAAGTGTACAAGAGAACAAAATTCCATATTAATACGTGGTTCACAGTGGAAGATATAGAACGGCCATAATTGTACAGATTTTCATGACCCAAAAAAATTTAATCATGATTAAAATTAAATTTCGGTTTAATTCAATTGTTTTTTAATTGATTAAATTTTTGCCCAACTCTGGTTTTCACCATCCTGTTTAATTTTTAGTTAAAAAAAACAGCTGTTCAAAATCCAGTTAGAAAAAAGTAGATTGATTTGGATGTTTAAAAGATTTATTGTAAGTTTGGTTATTATAAACTAACATTTAGAGAACCTGTTTCCTTCAACAAACATTTTTTTTTTCGACCATCGACGTCTATGGTCATTAGCGCCCTTAACAAACTATTAAAGTCAATAAACATCCTTCACATTATAGGTTAATGAAAATTTGTGATTAGACCTAAACTCTGAATGTTTGTTTATGGTTTGATACTAAGTTTTTTAAAAGCATCATTAATAATAATAGCTTAACTATTTTTCTGTACTGTACAGCTGCTGCCAGTTTTAATTCATGCAGGACTGAAAAGATTGTCTGATGAATGTGAATCTCTCACACTACCAGTTTTACAGACTGGCCTTTCACACATGACTAAGAAACTAGAGACTTTAGCCAGACAGCCAATAATCGATATGAGAAGATATCAGGTAATAAAAAGATTAATTTTATCACTTTCGGTCTTGCATTGTACGCTTCTCTTTGTCCATAGCTGATAATCAAAGTCGTGTTAATACGCTCCACCAGTGGGATTTTGGCTGTTTTTAAAATTATTCCGATTTCTAGGAAATATAGTACTCATCCATTGCACAGAGCACTCGATGAAATCGAGATTCGCTTATTTGTTCTCCCATATTTTTACATAGATAACCTGTTTGGCTCGCAGTTTACTCTGAAAATCCTGTGGTGCAAGGATACTTTGTCAAGTCGGCCCTCATACTTTTCCACTTTACTTACTTCCCCCCACCGTGATTTGCATGAAATTAATCTGACCTAGGAAGGGATTCCTAAGAATCTTTCCAGTAAAACCCACATACGAGGTCCGTTTTTCCCTTCAAGAACGGATTTTGGGTTGCACTCAACATTTATCTTTATGTTTTATGTTTTTAGCATATTTCTACAGAATCAAATGTTGAATACTTTTTAATAGCTTGCTAAATATAAGAAACATTTCGTGAAAAATATTCGAGTAGTAAGAATAGGATTGAGGAACTTCTAACAATAAAACATAAGGAACACCTAAATGAATTCGGGAGAAAGAGATGAACTCGTGGCTTTCTGAATAGTTTCTTGATACTACAATGCAATTAGTGTAATTCCTCAGCCAAGCAAAAAAAAAAAAAAAAAAAAAAAAAAAAACCACATACTGTGTAGGTCGTAATCGTTATTACTAGGATGCACTTCGATTGAATGACATCCCGGACATCAGTGAGGAAGCGCTTGATATTCTTATGGCCTAGCCCTGCAGCCTCATCCTATCCCAAATATCGATATACCTTTTCTCAATCGACGATGTAGTATCACCCAGGTTAAATTCTGTAGTTTCTCAGGAAGGCATAACTCAAATCCACCAGGATCTCTGTGTACACAATCCATTCCCTCTTAGTACATAATTACTATTATTATTATTATTTTAATAACACATTTTCTATGTTTTTCCAGGAACTGTGCGAGGAAATGTGTTCTGCTGAAGTCTTGTATATACAAATAAGATCGTTAGAGCATAAATTTTCTTTATCGCAAGATTTACCGACAGAAGTGATCAGGGAGTTCGCATATCGCTTGTTGACAGAGTCGGTAGTTCCAGTACCTGGTGGATGGGCCGGCCCTCTAGCGGTTACAATTAAAAATTTGTTCGTAGCTACAGCCAAGGTGACCAACTCTGTTATTACTATTTATTTTCTTGATTGTTGTTTTGCCAATGAGGTAGCTCTTTAATAACAAGCACTGTTTTATGTTTTTAGTTCACTTATCACTACGCAATACAGACCACAATAGTGATAACTAAACCAAATATCAATGTACTTTCAACGTTAAATTGATATCTGAAATCTGTGTTTTTTTTTTCAAATGTTCAATCTGAAAAATCAGCGGTGATTATCACCAGTACTAGTTCAAGAATTGTGACTTTTAAACAAAATTTTGATTTTGCTATTCGAAATCAAAAGATCGTATGTTAGCTTTTATGGCCAAAGTGAATAATTGGTCGAATGGAAATTATCTAAAAGGAAAAGTTAGCCGGATGTGCATGAACGGTGTTTTGGAAAATTTGAAAATCTGAACGATTGTACTATTTTAATATTCAACTACCAGCAAATGTTGAATACTTTTTAATAGCTTGCTAAATATAAGAAACATTTCGTGAAAAATATTCGAGTAGTAAGAATGGATTGAGGAACTTCTAACAATAAAACATAAGGAACACCTAAATGAAGAGGACGATGAACAGCTTTAATTCTTCAAGGTGGATTAAATGATCAGAATTTAAGGAAAGAACTTGCTGAATAATTGGACAGCAGGGAATATACTGGCGCTACCTATAGTGGCCGTCATCAAACTAATGCCAAATATTTTGTACGATGTACGAAATGTGTGTTTCCAGTAGTGGAAATTAATTAATAGATTTCAGATCTACAATGGATAAAACACTACAAGAAAATCTATGATGATATGATAGATTCAGTTATCATTTTTTTATGGCCTATATTGCGTAACGAAATATGCTAAAAACATAAAAGATAAAGATAAATGTTGAGTGCAACCCAAAATCCGTTCTTGAAGGGAAAAACGGACCTCGTATGTGGGTTTTACTGGAAAGATTCTGTAGAACCCACCTATTGCATTTAAGTTGCAAAAATCATGTTGGCAATGTTATAGATCTTTTGATTTCTTTCAAATTTATGTGCCTACAACCAACTCGTTTAGTTGGAAAACTGTTGACACGAATTGGTTGGCCCGAGTTAGTGTCACTCTACTGGTTACAACAATAAAAAGATTTATGAAACCTTGATTATCCTTTTGAACCAGGTAAATGAATTCCTGAAAGCTAGCAGCGAGAAGATTCCATCGGCAGCCGGAGGTAGTGTGAGAGAATCGACAAGTGGAGGCCGCGACAGTCCAACAGTAGTGCTGCCACCTCCAGTGCAGAAAGAGTTCATTCTGCGAGCCATCAGCCCCAGGCCCAACAAACACTCTACTCCCTGTCCACACAGACTATCCGCAGTCATCAAAAATGACATCACCATGGCCGCCATGTTCTCACAAGATAATACATTCTTCTAATTTTTTATATATAGGTCTTATAATGCTATTTTTATTTGTATTTTTTTTTTTTTTTAATATATTAATATTTTTGTATGTTAAAATAGGTTTTTCACAAACTTGAAAAGGTTTAGATCTTCCATTTTATATTTATAATGACAGAAATAATTTGTTCATTTTTTATTTTTTCTGTTTTAATACTTTGGAGGTAATAAGATGCAAATTTTTTAATCGTGTTGAAGTTAAATTATTTTTAAATTTATATGTGTTATAAAATATAATATATTAATTAGGGTAAATTTGTATTATAAACAAGTTTTCAAATAACTTGAAATCTTTGAAAGATATGTTTATTATTGGGTCAGTAAAATTTCATATATTCGATCAGTAGTCGAGGAATTTTAAAAAGTATTCTAGTATTGGCAACGAAAATCTCGTTTCTTATTTATCCCAACTTGTTTCCCGAAATTCCAGAATTCGGAACTCGCCCGATCTAGTTATAGTTCCATGAGAGGCCCTGATGGTTGAGCTCTCGATGGTCCTTTTTTCGGCACTTTAAGGGTGGTTTTCCTTCGTAGATTGGTGAGATTATAAAGATAGATAGAGACAGGTACATAAGTAATAATATAATTTGATGAGTTTGATTGGAGTTGAAGGAAGACTTCATCTTACCCATACTTTGTAGTCGGTTACCCTCTCTAAAGGAAATTATTCCCCAATTTGTGCTCTCAAATTACTCTAAATTTTGAGATCTATTTGGCAAAAACATATATTGACCATCTTGTAACAGAGTTCTGTGTGAGAATAGCGTCAATCTAGTATCAAATTTTCCTTCAATTAAGTTGTTAAGTGGGAGGATTTGGATTCGGGCAAAAGGCAGAAACAGTTCCTTTGTAGTTCACCAGGATTGAAAAGAAGAAACCAGGATTGAAAGAGGTGTTTCCAATATAAGGATTCCTTGCTCTGGTGTGTTAGCATCATTCTTCCGAAGATTGGCCATGGTTTTACAGAGTGCAGTACAGCTGTCTCAACGTAGATCACATTTCAAATTCTTCAAAGCGCTTAACTTTATCGTTCAAGTAGTTTGAATTTTTAAACAGTACCGTCAGCGCTATCTCTTGACAAATTGCATTACTACATATACGAATAAAAGTGAGGAAAATATGCCTGGTAATAATCTCACAATTTCTATTGTGTATTTTGTTTTATTTCCTCTGCCTTAGTAGAAAATTAGAAATAGTTCAATTATTTTTATTTTATGCAAATTTATATAATTCAAGAATTGAGGCAACAAGATAATACTCGTATATTAATAATTCGAAGGTTCAAGTACCAGAGCTAGGATTCGAAATACCTCAGTCAAAAATTTGCTGAATTCTGAACCCGCTTCAACGAGCACAATTAACTGAACAATTTCACACTTGCTACTTAGCCAGTTTTGGGAGCAAGCTTGGCATAGAACTACATTAAAGTGGTCAAAGAAGTATTTAGGTAAAGAGGGCTTGACTGAGAAAGGAGAGCTGGTCCCGTGTAGAAAGCAGTTAAGTGAAGTTCGCTAAGCAGCTGTTCACACTTGTGATGAACTTTAGAAATTTCTGCAGATGGTTACCATTTTCGTTTGGCAGCATGTTGAAGAGCAGTTAGAATTGAGAATGGAGCAACATTCTGCAGCCTTAACACCTAAAAAAACAAGATAAAGCGAAGATAAATGGAACAATAGTAGTGGGGGTAGTGCAATAAAAATCGCAGACGAAGGAGCACGGAAAGGTGAAAGACCTTTTTAAGGGAGAAAATGCCAAAAACACATGATTCCACACAGAAAACCCTATCCGGAGTCCGTACTCAACTTGTGCTGGTTGCTAGGCATTGCTTGGCGGCATTTTCGTTGGCAACGAATCTATCCTCCAGATTGAGATTTGAAAATTGAAGTAGATTCGGTTCAGAAGAACGAATCGGTCAGGGAAACGATTTTATTCGAACCCTATTTTTTTTAAAAAAAGAACAAGTTATTCCATCAGAAATTAATCGAGTTAAAATTGCTCATAATCTGTTTTTTTAAGAATTAAATTGAGTTATGGTTTTGTTGGAGAAATCACACAGACATTCTAAGTTATAATCTCAGTCCATATCATAGTAGCTAGTCTGGCAAGTTTATAGTTTGATGTAGCGTTTGTATAAATTATAATAAAATATTAAGATAAAGTGTTTAAAGAAAAAAAGAAACGAATATATAGCTAAAATATACACTTTTCTGATTGTCAAAATGTAACTTTGTTATTTGTGAACTGAAGAAGTTCGCTTTTAATTGACATAAAATTTATGTGAAATGTATTGGTCTAAAAGTTGAACCACGATGAAAACCGGTTTTAGGAATCAATTCCGATTTTGGACCTGTTTCAAATCGAATGTTCCTTTCGGTGATGATTCGATAATGGAACTTCGACTATTTAGCCTGAAAATTCAAATTAGATCAATATACTCAACTGGTCTTAATTATTCTTGCTCTAAAATATATGAAACAGAAAATTATGAAATCTGAAAAACGGAATTCAATTTCCATGTATTTCTGCTTAGCGTTCATTGATAGGTGTATCTTCTCCATCTGTAAACTTAGTAGAATGACACACTTCAGTAAGAAAAACTGTTCATAGTATGTTGTCTTGCTTTAATAATATTAAGACATTGTTAAATTATTGAAATAAGATGTTAAGCTTTTCAATTGACTGTGTCATTGACAGTAGCTTTTAATGTCTGTTTAATTCCAATTAAATCCTATCTCCTAAGTAAAACTGTGTAATAAAACAAAATTATGGTTCTAGAATACATATATATATATCTATGTGTATGTATTTAAATTGATGTGCTCAAATAATATTTAATTTTTCTATTTTCGTTTTTAAATTTTATGGAAAAATTTAAAAAACAAGAAGTATATGTGTACATATTGTAACTCAAATTCTTGTGGTAAATTAGAAATATTTTTCAATAAAAAAATAAATCTCTGTGTTAGAAAATTACAATGAATTTTCTTCTATTAATTTCAATTAAAATTAATTAATATATTAATTTCCCTAATTTTACTTCTTTTTTTAAAATTAAATTTTGGATTGAAAACTAAATTATTAATTTTATGGCTTTGTGCAAGAAGTTACTTGTCATTTGAATTTCCCTCCTCAGGCAAGGAAATTACTGGAATCACGTCATATTATCAATTTCAAATTTTTTAAAAAGGAATATCAGTTTTGACGTCCCTTAAGCCGAAAAAGGTGTTTATAGAAAATTGAGTGTGTGAGTGTGTGTGTCGACAAAATATCTAAAAGCCTGAAAATTGCAGAAAGTAGCAATTTTTTGTTTTAGAATGAGCTTTTTCCCATTTTGAGGACAATTTGGTGAAGGGCACTTCTTGGAGAGAGAGAGAGAGAGAGAGAGAGAGAGAGAGAGAGAGATCGATGGGCTTTACTCCAGAAGACCATCTGAGTATGATGTAGCTTTTGGTACCTAACATAGTTTCAAATGGAGTTGGATGTGTGGCTAATCTTATGAAATTGATCAAAATTTTGAAGTAGTTATAGTGAAAGGGTTGGTAATAGTTCGTGATTTTCGTGGTTCAGATGGCTGCGACATTTCTCTTTGATTTTTCTTTTATGTTCATTGCTCTAGTTTTTTTTTTTTTTAGAACTTCTTCCAGAACAATCGATGGAAAATACTCTTGGCTCCCTACAAAAAATGGAAGCCAACAAACCTCAACCAGAGCATTCCACCGGATACAATTTTAGTAGAACTTCAAAACAGCGTCACTTTTGTGCAATTGTTGCACAGTTGTTAACAGAAGTTTCTCTTCAATAATTAGTAAAAATAAGGAAAGAGAGGACAGAAATATTTTCATTTTCCCGGCTGCCACTTTTTACTAGCCAAGTAACATAATGAACAAGATATGTGTTCGTAAAATATGTTAAAGTTTTAGGACTAGGAGTTGTGTAGAATGTCCTGCCGTAATCTAGGTTTAAGTCGTCATAAAGTGGTTGGCTAACCCAGTTTAGTGGGCTATTCCAGCTTCCGCAGATAGTTAGTCCTAAGAAGAAAAAAAATTAAATATGTGTGTCCATAAAACTCTATAACTTTTTTATATGAATTATTTTTCTAAGAAAATAATTTGTAAGGCAGTAGGTGCACTAAATCTGGGTAGTGTACGGCTTTAAGAGAATCTATAGTAAGGGAAAGTGGTGAGAGACTCTCTTATGACCAGGTTTCTCTTTGGAGTAGAAGAGAAGTTTTTATTAAAGAGCCAGTTGATATAGGGGGGTGGGCGACGCAAGCACGCCCGAGCACTCAATGTGTGTGAACTAGTCACGAGGACAAGATTTACTGGCATTAATATCTAGTCAGAATGTTGGGCTGGAGGCTTGCAGGTTGATGGTGACAGAGTGTGGCAGACCCAGGTGGGTATGGGTTGATAACCGTTCTGGGTGACAAATGTGTGTAACTAGCGAACCACCACCCATTGTGTCCAATAGTTGACGCATGCGCCTCATCCCACCATTTAACCCACTTCTTCACTCCAGAAATCCTTTTGAAACTTCCTTGCACCCTTATTCGTCCTGGAAGTGTCATACAGTGAACTAAAGTGCCTATTTTAAGCACTTCAATAAATAGTTAACATCTCAGGCCAAACTAACTTCATACTCAAACTATTAACGATTCTACAGCTGGCTGTAACAACCATTTTCTTTAAAATGCTACTAGCAGTGCTCCATAAATATTTACAGGATTATATTCGGGCGAAACTAAAGACCTTAAAAGTATAAGAGTGCAGGAGTTTACTGCACCTTTGCTTCCACTTATAAATATTATCGCAAAACTTGCCAAATTATCTAACATAAAATACAGGCACCACTTAGAGTTCTAATTTTTGGTGCCTCTTTACCCTAGTTAGAAGAAGTATTGCAATCTTTCAGATGTCCGACATTAGGTTTTCACCCTGATTACATACTTTTAAGACCCAATCGTTTTCATCTAAATGCATGTCACTTTATCGGATACGTTCTTGCGGTAATTTTCAATTATTTACTTATTTTTGGAAGCCCTCTGAGTACGATTTTAAGTACCCCTCTAATTTTTCATTTCCATAGAAGTTACAGATTCGCTGCTTTTAGTACATCAAATTAAGTAGTACTAAAAATATTGCTAGAGTTTAAATTTAGGGAAACCGGTTCACATGAATGAGCAACTTTACGAAAGTTGATTTCTGAGTTTCCTTTGAGCGGTTTTTCTAATTTGATCTGAGGTTTTTATTTAAGTTGAAATGCTGTTTTATTTTGTGAAAGACCATCACCTTTATTTTGTAACTACGAGAAATATGGTGGAGCATCATCAGTACGATCTAAGCATCAGTTCTCATCTGATAAAAATTTAAGAAGGTGCAATGGATAAATAGCCGCTGTTCAGTGAAATCCAGTAGAAGCTGGAAACGGTAACAGAGTGGAGATGCAAATAGAACTTTAATAATTGGAGCAAGAGAAGTGGTGTGGGTGCGAACCAACTTTTTGTGGCTCCTTTTAGATTCCTTCTCCTTTGTCGCCGCAGCACAAAGATAGCGCTGAAGACGTGATGCGGTGGGTAGTAACAATGTACTATGGAGGCGGCTACAAGTCCTCCTTCCTCCTAGAGGCACACTGACTGAGCGATCCAATGTTCCACTCATCACGGAACCAATCATCCATTATTAGGCGATAACTTTCAAAATGACGACTGGCAACCAGGATTCAGCATTCATGCTACCTCATTATTATGTCTCCATGGAACTCTTGTACAATAGAAAAGATGAAGACCTCTTTTCAACGCAACCACGTGTACTAAACGTTTCCATCCTTCTCGCTTATCTCTGACTACTGGTAAAGCGAGTCTTTAATCTGTCGGCTCAAATTGTCGATATCGAATTTCCAACGGAAATATCGCTTTTCCATCTTCTGGTCTAAAACTAATGCAACTATCCAATGAAAGAATATAGTCGGCGCCATCTTCGAGAAAAACTTGAAAAATTGGGTGATCCATTTAGTAGGTGGCACTTCCTGGAAAAAAGTAAAATAAAATTCGGCATTTTAGTAATACACTGAAATCTTTTTTCTTACAAGTACCTGCAATATCCCTTCCCCAATGTTGCTGGCCACTTTGCTTACAATTGAGTACACAAACTGTAAAGAAAATGAAATGAAATGAAATTAGAAGTTTATTTACAATTGAAAATAGAAATGTAAATTATACAAAAGGAGGTTTCTGGCAGCAGAACCTACATATATACACTTCACAACCTTAATATTTACATTGGTAAATCTGTACAAACTTACATACTAAGGCAAAAAACATAAACAAACCTTACTACAGTAAAGAAAATAATTTTTGAGAAAATTTCCAAGAAAGAGGAAGATCTCTTCAGTATAAATGGTATCGGTCGATAGATTTTGGTCGCTAAGGTACAGTCTAACCTTACAGGGTTCCTACAATTTGATCACTTTTGAGACTTTTAGTTCACACTCAGACCTTTTCTAAAACATTTTTTTTTTTGGCCTCAGAAGACCACAACACGGGCATTTCCGTGCAAACTCACTAATACTTTCCTTACTTAGTAGCAGGAAGTAATATTCATTGTTAAGCCTGGATTTATATAAATTTATATGCATGCATACGTACCTCCAATGGTGTGCATTGCTTTCATAGTATGAATACAATTTATGATAGAAGCGTTCTTTGAATGAACGATTTAAAAAAAAAAGTGGTCATATGTTGCATTGTGTTTGAGAATTTTTATTAGGATGAAATTACGATTTCCGGTGAGTCGACGGAAATGGTTACGACGGAATGAATTATTTTAGTATTAATTTGGAATAGTAATCACATTTAAATGCTTTAATTATTATTGGATTGGTTGAATGCTAACATATTTATAACTTTGCATAAATAGATGTATAGTATAAATTGTGTTTATCATCGCCAATGTCAGCATAATGTAGCTCTAATACATACATATTAATATAAGCATATGTATTAATACATAAAACAGATCCATTTCTGTTGTTTATTCTGAATTTAAAAATTTATATTAACTTAGACTTCAGTCGGAATCACCTGGGAGCTTCCACTTAATAACCGAGATCACATTCCGGAGTGAAATGCAATTGCGTTTTGAAGAAACTTAGATGTCTGGTTCGAAACACTCACGTGACTTTTTCTTCCCGCATTTAACAAAAAAACATAAACAAAAAAATCTTGAATATTTTGTTACGAAAAAATGGCCAATTAATTAATTAAATAAATACTAAATAAGTTAGAAGGAGGTTTGACCTACCTTTCCTCCAGAACTGGTTTAGGAAGCATTTTTCTGGCAAATGTTTGGAATAAATGCTGTATGAACAATGAATTTTCCAATGAAAAAGAGAATTGTTGGACCATCTTCCTGAAATTCCAAAAAAAACCTGTAAACTCAATCTGAAAAAGAGGCAGATTCAATCAGATTATTTGGTCTAAAACCTTACTGTCGGGTTGCTAGATGACGTTTGAAATTTCAAATTTGAAACAAATTCACGCAGATCAATTATTATAAATCACTTTTGTGCACTCACAATACCTTAAAACAGATATTTCCAATGATTACTCGGACTCTAAAACCATCGAGATAGTCTTATTGTAGCAGAGTGACAGTAGTTAAATAAATACATTTAGTATCGCAGGGGAATTTACAACCGGATCATAAATTTTTATGGCACTTTTGTATTTACAAACATTGATTTAATTTATTAACACAAAAGGAAGAAAGAATATTGCCAATTTGAGTCATAATTTTTTATATTTTTGCCGTGCTTTCGATCTAGGTTATCTTTAAGGCTGTTGAACATATTTTACTGTAGTGTTATTATGTACATTGATTTGATATAGAAATTAGTTTATTATTATTCATTTATTTCTGTATTATACAATGAAGCAAGTTACAAAAAAATTTAGCCTTTTACAGCACTATAAAAATTTAGATACAAAAATAACTGAAATAAACAAACTTAACAAATTAAACAAAACAAAACTGCAAATGAATTTAAAACGAAAAAGGAAAATGTCATTCAGTAATACATATACTGTTCCTTTCTTTTGCCCATACTCGAAAGGAAACAAAATAAGAGTTAGCTCAGGAAAACAACATATAATAATAAATAGGAATCTAGGCAGTACATAATTACAAATTATACATTTTCATTAGCAACTAAAATAACTCTAAATAATTCTAGTGAGCATAGACTGGACACAACTCTTAGTAGCTAAGTACTAAGTAGTCTCATTGCTTTAGTAAAAAAGTTATATACATTAAATACTTGAACATTGTTTTCACTTACAAGTATGTTTTATAAAAATTAGTTTACGAAAATTGATTACCTTATGCTATGCACAGTAATATATTTTTAATGGTGTATACTGAATACTTTAAGGTTGGTGTGTCTTCTGCCCTGTTTAGGCACTCACTGAATATGGTCGGCTTTAAAATGTTCTGGTTGTCAAGTTTGTATTGCCAACCTCAAAACAATGTTTTTTCGTGTTTTGTAGTAAATTGGCGGGTATTTTGTTTAGTGTTCTCATCTGTTTTGAAATCTAAACTATTTTCTGTCTTACTTTTGAAATTAGTTCGTCTGTAATATTGAATCCAGTGGGTAACATCAATTTCCATAGAACTTCCTTTTATATCTCTGAAAGTTTCAAACACAATCATGGACTTCCGAAAGAGTTTTTTTTTATTACGTAAGTTTTTTCACACACGATAATATTTGAATAGTTTAACATCGCGCTATATATATATATATATATATATATATATATATATATATATATATATATATATGTGTGTGTATGCAGCGAAGAAATCAGTACGAATGATATTTTGAGTTGAAATGGAATGAATCAACACACTACATTATGTATTAGGGACTAGATAATCACTTTACAGTTACAAATGTCTCATTAATACTATATTAAGAAGATGTGACGTCATGTATTACATGTCCAATCAGAATAAACAATACATTGTGTTGTATTAGACAACTGTGGTGTATGATTCAGCTAAAATCGATCGGTTATCGAATTGTACAACTTAGCTTTAGCAGGGTGGTAATTTTAATGAAAACTAATTTCTGATACAAATCCGGTGGGGCCAATTCAGACTAAAATTCACGTGTTCCAATTTTCATTGGTTCGGTAATAATATTGTTATAATTTTAAGCAAACTCAACATATTTAATTCAAGGAAACCAGTGTATGGTAAAACTGTAAATTTCCCCACATTGGATACTTTGGTCCAAATTGGCTGGCTCAAATACCTTTTCCACCAGAAACACTTCTGAAAACATTGAAATAAAAATAATATTGTTGCAAATAAAATTTAAAATTTTATTCCTGTTTTCTTTAATTTTGAAATGTTTGTTAAATATTTGCTTATTGTTAATAATTAAAGGGAAGAGATTAGCTTAGTGTTGAGCGTACAGAATTCCTAAACGGAGATCCTGTATTGGAATCCAGCTGCTGGCCTTTAGATTTTGTCTTCCTCTCTTTGGTACAGCTCATTGTCCGGAGGCCGACAGTGCACCGAATTAAGTCCTGGGCACTAATGACCTCAGATGTAAAAAAAAATAAAATAAACAGGTGTTAAAACTATGTGATTTACTGAAAAAAACATTCGAGTGTAATGCCTAACCGTTTCTCCGCTAGAAGTGGCTAAATCGATAAAATGTAAATGTAAAAGTGGGTAATTGTTTCAGCTAAAAGATGTAGTCCATAATGTAGGTACTGAGAAATCTATGGAACCGTTTTTGACAAAAATCTTAAAACGCTATAAAATTGATTCAATGAATCTAACTTCCGGTTAGATAATTTCGACCGAACTGTCGCGTCCCTTGGTCCGAACATCGGATTGGAACTTTCTGCGTTTTATTATTGTTTTTTAATTACGGCTTAAAAACACATTCAAACTAAGACCAATTATTTGTAAAAACAACACTTCCGTATCCAAGATGTCTCAAAACGCGCATTTCCGGTATCACCAGTGGTAGGAGGAAGTGAAATAGAGCAATTTCCCAAGATAAAGAAAACATCTGATTGCCTATTTAACAAGAGAACCCCTTTAGAACCAGCGTAAATTCAGAAAGTTTGAAACTTGTCTTCTGCTATAAATTAAGGAATAATTTCAACACGATTCTCTGTGAACAGTTGTAACAAGTGTTGTATTATTTCCAAGTAGTTGTTACTCTGGTATTGTAAGTTGTCTTGGCAACTAGACCAGTTAAGTGCGCGCGGGGAGGAAGGTTAGTTTAGACATATTGTAACATCTGTCCTGAACACTACTGTAGCAAAACACTTGTTTTATCCTAAAGTAACAATAGTTAGTTGTAATCTATATAACTTGTTATAGTATTCTTCATCGTTATAATAACAAACTTCTAATGGAAGTACTCCTGTTTGCTCTTTCTGTTGCTATTGCTTCTCTTACTTAATAAAAAGGAATTACTTAATAAAAACCAAGAAATCAAAAATTACAGAGGGGAGCAATACCTGGTGCAGCATCACCTTCTTAAAACCAAAATTATCCCCCTCCCCCAAATTGGGAAGTGAGGTATTTCGGTACCTTAGATTTAATTAACATTCCATCTTGGACAGTTTACAGTCTTTAGCAGTAGATTTTCTGCAAACTGCAATTTTATCCACGCATTCAATCCGCACTAACGTATTGGTGATAAATCCGCTGAATTCACTTTAATGGGTACGCCCAAGTTCCCGAATAACCATCCATTTTCCGAGGGAACTCTCCAAGATTCATGGAAAAAGTTTTCAAGCAAAGATTTAATGTATTCAGTGGTTTTGGAGAAAATCGAGGAAAAACTAATTTTGAAAATATCCTCTAACGGAAAAGGCATTTTCTTTTAAGTACACTTTCATTTGTATAAATTCGTATTGAGGTAGTTTTAGAGAGAAGAGTGAGAGAGAGCGAGACGATGGATATAGACGATGGTCTTTACTCTAATGTTTCATCTTAGTAAAATGTATGGTATAACATTAGTAACTAAATGTGTTAATTCTGTGCTTAAGAAAATGTAAGGCTTAAAACGTTGGGAACTAAGGTAAGAGAAATTATATGAGTTTACAATAGCTTTTATTGTATTTTTAGAAGTCTTGCTACCAGTTTAAAAACATAAATACACCAAGAACGCCCTGGAATTTAAAAGTACGAAGATGGACCTTTTACAAGAGATAAAACATTATTTTTTTTATACTATCGCTTAAGTAAACACTCGTAAAAAAAAAAATAATAATAATAATTCTACATTTACCCGCGTAACAAATAAGTATTAGTTTGAAATTATTACTTTCAATAATAAAAGATGTTCGCTGTAAATGAAGCCCTCAGTCTTGCAATTCGGTGGAATATTTAAGCAACGGGGCGGGGCGTTGCACGAGACAATAACAGAAAGGTTTTCGCATATCATCTGTGTACATGGTTACATTTGGAGGGAAAGATATGAACCCAGTAAACATACGTATTCACATATATACACACACACACACATGCACACAAAACTTGCCGATGTCCTGGGGAAGGCCCGTTCCGGTCTCCTTGACGACCATTCCGCTATACTCGGCCATACTCGTATCCAGTTCGACCGTATTCGCCATCCCGGGCGGTGTCTGGGACAGATATTCTTGCACCCAGTATATGCCAGTCATGTGTTAAGTAAGAACATTTTTCCTTTTGTGTGTGTTTTTTCGCCCCCAACCCTGACCATTTTCGCAGTTTTATAAAAGGGAAAAATAAGGTTAGTTTAAACGAATTAATTAATATTCTATTGTTTTAAGGAAATTTATTTTTTTGAGCCGTAATCACGTTTATTATAAAAGCCTAACTTCAAACAGAGCTTCTACTAATGTGCTTACACTCTACTTCTCGCCTGAAAGAAATCTCTGAGTACACCAAAAAAAAAAAGCTTAAATTTAAATTAATCCTCAGAAATATTAAAACGTAACATGTATTTAATCCCTTAAAATTAACAGGTTAATTGTGTAAAATCTTACCAAATAATTCTGTACATCAGATAAATTCAGGATCATTAGTAATAGATTGTAAAAGGAACTTGTAAGGATCTCCTGTCTATTTACCCCCACTTTGAAAATATTTCATCCCTACTCCTGTTTCTGTAATCCCCCACCACCTCTTTCTCTGTTTTTACACTTCTTTATCCAACCCTGTCCTCGTGACGTTTGGGGGTTAGTTCGTGTTCGGGTCATTAAAAAACAAATATTTAAATACTCCCAATAATTAGAGTAAAGCGAAAAATATGATCAACATAAATAGAATTAGTTTAAGAATCTAATTAACTATAATATTTATTGTAATTATTTGTTATACACTTCTATCCAGTTATCTGCGAAGTTGTGCTTTCTCGGCCATAATAAATGATCGCTGCCAATTCCAGTGACAGAATTGGGGGGAAATATTTGTTTTCTACCCCTCATTGTCCGCTGCTTTCTTTGATGATGACGACGATATTTTAGCAAGTTGTTCGCACGCTTACTGAACATTGATCGACCGACCCTTGGTGAAGCGCATACCTCCTTAATACACGTCTTCCCTCGGGATCTGCACTCACTTGTAGCGCCGCCGCTCGCTGGTAGCCTGGGTGAGGCAGATCTTCCTAAACACATTTAAGTCTATAGACTGCCGGGCTTACTGCCCATTTTTTCTTTTTCCATTGGCTTTTCTTTTCTTTATTTTTCGGTTTGTTGTTGGGCGATCGTGTTAAATCTTTCGAACAGAGATCTACTTGAGGCCACTATCTTTCTATCACAACATCGCTTAAGATTTCAACTTATACATTATCTTAACTATTTCTTCCAACTTGTGCCATTTCTTCAAATTCTAAACAACTTTAATACTATAAAACAGTATAATGTTTAATGAACTTTATATTATATTTAAGTGAGTGAAATAAACTCCAAAAAAAAAAATTATAACTGTGATAATTCCGGTTCTTCAGGCGCTTGTGATGTCAGCAACACGTTTCTTCTCAAAGTGACACCGCCGACGTCATCAAATTTTCCTTTTTCTACATCCTCAAAGAGTACAATATCTCCGAACAAAATCGTTGAAGTCAATTCTGAGAATATCTAAGTAGTCAGAAAACGTGCAGAGTAGCTTTTACAAAACGGTAAGATTTGTGGACAAAATATCGCTATGGGGAAAATAGCATACTTTACTAATGTACTGAGTACTGCGATCAGAACTCGTGTCTGCAGCTTAATGATGAAAACTTTTATTAAATGGCTTAAACGATTTTCCTTAATTTAGTTTTCTGATGGACACTTTTTAAGAAAATCCAAATAATTGCCCTTTTTGTGGAGAGGGATGGTAATGCACTCTCCCAAAGTGCCGTCACAGATGTATCACTTATATAATATTATCAAAATTAAGATACGTCCCAAAATGTCTACATTGCAGTAAGTTGATTATCCTGTAGTGGAAATGCGTGTAAGTTTTCCGGAAGCCCGCCCAGCTGTACACATTACACTTTGTATGATACCTAGACACGCAAGGTTTTTTACCAATTTCGCTTGAAATTCTTTTTTTGTGAAATTTGTTTTTGGGAGAGTTTCCGGTGGAGGGAGGATATTGATTGCGGATTCTTCTAAATGGCCTTTTCCTGTGCATTCTGCGGATCCACTACTATCTGTATGTTACTGCGAATTAAGTATGCTGCAAAGTTCCAAGTTTGCCGGAAATCCGCAGAATATTTGTCACTTACTACGGTAAGAGTAAGTCGCGTGTTTTATTCCAGAAGAATTAGAATTATTAATTTACCTATCCGGTCAAATCGTCGGTATGAAGTTTTCATCGGAAATAGCTTAGAAATGGTGAATCCGGCGGACAGTGTTCTCTCGTTTCAGACAACACTGCCCATCAACGGACAATGAGCTGTAAGGAGCTCCGAGAAAGATAAAATCTAAGAGCCATCCGCTGGATTCGAACCCAGGACCTCCGCATGGGAATTCACTGAGCCAATTCCTTCCCTGTTAACGCTTAGTTGAAAATCAATCAATCATTGGAAGCTTAAACTTAACATTTCTAGAGAGTTTAAACTGAGAGTATTAGACATTAAGTTGAGAATTATGAGAAAATATTGGAAAAACAATAGACGAAAGCGTTCACATTAAATTAGTTATTTTTGCGACATAAATATTGGCTTAAATGATGAAGTAATTTTTCTGTATGACGTCATTGGAGCAAAATTGTTCACTGTTTTTTATTTTTTGGGAAGAAAAACAAAAGTGAATTAGTGTGTATGTGTGGTGTTGTGATATCGTGTGCACACAAAGAAAACGACCCATTATTGGGGGGGGATGACAATGACGTCATTTCTGGTGGCCTCACTTTTCAATTAAATACTTCTATGTTATATATATTCTCTCACAATAACAATATTTTCGTAAATAGAATATTTAATTTTTTACCAAACCTTTTGAAAAAATTGTGAATTCTAGGGCCAGACTTACCATCTTGAGAATTTGTAAACATTGGTTTACATATCTTTACGGCTAAATTGATCAATAGAAAGTCGCAATGCTGTTTTATCTTACCAACCTAATCTCTGCCATTATTGGACTAAGTTTTAGGAGAAACCTTAAGACGTCTGTCCACCAAGTTAAAAATAAAAACCTGTTCTATACCAATTCTATAAAAGAGCAAATTCGCTTATTAAAAAAAAGCATTACTAGAATTCTCTAATCTTAATATGGGATCCCACTTCCCTACTTAGCACACCATCAGATCAGATCAGCCGCTGATGAGGGCAGATATCCATAGAGAAACGTTCGGCCTTCCGAGCAAGACCTTTCTTTCGATTGTGTGCGTGTGATCGATTAATTACGTTAATTGAAAATTGTAATTAATTTTTCGTCATGACATCTCACAGAAAGAAGGAGGGAAAAGATTTGAATTTAATTAGTCCAGATGGAAGAACGATGCTTCTGCTTGCAGCGTAATTAGCGCCATCTCTGTAATTTTATTTCTACTAAATTAATTTACTTTTTAAACTAGTTTTTCATGAGGGAAAAAAAAAGAGTTAAAAAATTACAGTCAAGTAGAAACTTAATTGTACTACCGTCTGATTAGGGAAATTAGATAGCGAGGAAAAAGACTCGCTAATGTGTGGAAACTTTTAGCTCCATTTCTTTTTGTTCCGCCTCTATCTTGGCTAAAGAAATTTAAAGAAAGAAAACTATTGTAAAAACTGGGGAGGGGGCCCTAAAGAAAACAGCGATAATTTCTTGGAAAATTCTCTGTAGTGAAAAGTCACAACAATAGAAGATTAAAAACTGACAATTTTCATCTAATGAGATTGTGATTGGAATGTGATTCAATTAATTGGGAAATTTTTTCCGCGGCAAAATTTACATTGGTAGCACTGATATTAATTTATCACTGCTTCCTGTTTTAGGATTCATTTATAAATGAATATGGAAATGTTTATGCAAATTTTTGGAGTGGGGAAAATCGGAATTAACAGAAAACAAAAAATAATTCTCTCGGTTTTCTTTTACGTCATTTCTCTCAGATTATTCCGGTTTACTGGTTTCCTTCATATTTGGGATTCTAGTAAAACACTAATTATTACCTAACTTGATGTCCAGAGTTTTCTTTTTTCTTTTTCCTAAAAAGAAAATTTGTCCAACAAAACTGTGGAAAATTGCAGTTTTGAGAGCGTACAGGATTGAGTCGAACCTTTTCTCCATTTCGCTGACCATTGTTCCAAAAAGAAAAAGAAAAAGGAAGTTGATTATTGGTGTAGATCACCGACTATGGGACATCCTGAGTCTTTCTTCAATTCAATCTAAATATCTTTAGCATGTAAATGTAGGACGATTGCGTCAAGCGAGAAACTTCATCTTGAATTGATCTGTTGCGCAATTAGTGCACCAGACCAAAGCCATGGTTCATCAGAATAATCAGTGCCAGGTCCCGGAACTGTGAGCAGCATTAATTGGCTGGTTTGCCAGCAAGCAACCCCACCAATGGTAGTTTGGCCAACTAATCTGTTTATTTAACAGACATGTTCATTGGCTGGAAGAGCCTAGGTGGCACACAGCTTTCGCTGTAATTGATAAAGTTTAAATAATATTAATTCTGTTGGTATTTTCTAATTACTAAGCACTGCTGTATTTCAGAGGTATTGTGTTCGTATCAAATTATTTAAAGTTGTCTTCCTAATATATGGATAATCTTTCTCCGTTACATCATGCCATCTTAGTTTTGGTCTGAAGGCGCCAACTTCCAACAATTTCTTCGGCAGTCGTCCACCTCCCATTCCTAAATACACGCCCCAGCCACCTTAAGCCTCTTTTTAATTGTGGCTACAAGATCCGGGCTCTCGATTCACAGATCTGATCTCGCATTCCGTGTTTATCGATTTTTCCAAGTGTTTCCTTCACTTTTTTGGACCATAAATTTTCCAGAATATTTTTCCCCTCTCACATATTTGGAGCACAATCACAGTCTGATGATTGCCCTACATAGTCTCTTGAGTGTCACAAGGTAAGTCCTTGATAGAGTTTTGGAGAGTTGTAATTTCCGCACTACAAAATAATGTTTATTTCCTGCAGTGATCCTGGTTTTCATATCTTAGTGGTCACTGCCCCCCAGATATTGATGGATTACCTCATTATTTATAGATTATTTTGCTCTCGTTCCGCTAGTTTCTCGTATTCTGTCTTTCCACCTATATTTTGCTAATCCAAATAAAATTTAGGATTGAATTTCCAAATTATTAAATTTCATGTAGGGATTACAAATCTATAAATATAAAAGTTTTATTGGAAATATTTTCTCGTAAAATTTTATTGAGGGGGAGATAGATTTCATTCTCTAAATCGCCATTTTTTTTTTTTTTTTTTTTTGTAATTCATGGTCCCAACTCTAGTGTGCTGTTAAGGAAGGTTAAAATTCCGAATTTGAAGAAAATTCCTCAACCCGAAATTGGTCTTGCCTAGTTCCATTTTTCAAATTTCCTCAAAACTGGCTCCTGGGATTTTCCGTCATCTTCAAAACATAAATTGCACTGTGCGCTTGACTCTCTGTGCGTTTCATTGCGATGTTTTTTTACAAATTTTATAATTTTGGTAAGAATTAAATATTAGTAAAGTAATTGCCTATTTCTCCAGGCAGAGCTTAACGTCCAACTACCAATTAGGTATCGTGGACAGGGGCGGAAGCTCATACTCTAATATGAACAATTTTTTTCTAACAAATAAAAAAGTAGTCATATGTGGGATTCGAACTGGCGATCTCCCACGCACAAAGCCACGTTCTTGACCACTAGACCAACACTCGCCTCATAAGTATTAAACATAAATATGGCGGTTTATAGTAAAATTTGAGTGTTAGAACCTTTGAGAATCAAGGGAAAGTCGTGTGGTTGTGTATTCAAAATTTTGGTTCCATTTATTGGCCGCCGTAGCCAACCTTTTAAAAAACTCCTATTACAGCTTTATTAGAAGAGTCTAATTTAAGGTTAAAATTATAAATTATTTAGTTGGCCATGTCTATTGTTGTGTCCATTGCTATTATGTCTTCAATAGGCGGGCTTGTGATGAGAAAAACCGCTGATAAAACTTGGACTGCGGCCAACATTCTTTATTGAACAGTTGCTTGTGAACTAGTTTCACAATTTTTTTTTATTTCTCTTTTCTTGACATAGAGATCTAAAGGATATGGAGATAACAACTTTAATAAACTCAAAACAAGTTAAAATAATGTTTTAAAATTAATTTATTCATGAGACCTGCGAAGCTAATGTGTATTGTGGTACTGGGTTCGATCCCCGGTCTTAGGCCTTGGATTTTATTTAATGGTTAATATAAGGAATTTTCAGTAAAGTATGTTTGTTAGGCGGTTATAGGCTAGACCCGCATTGCTAAGGTGTATTGCGGTACTAGTCTAGGCCTTGGATTTTATTTAATGGTTAATATGAGAACTTTATAGTAAAGTATGTTTGTTAGGCGGTTATAGGCTGGACCCGCATTGCTAAGGTGTATTGCGGTACTAGTCTAGGCCTTGGATTTTATTTAATGGTTAATATGAGAACTTTATAGTAAAGTATGTTTGTTTATCGCCTTCGTCCACGACACCTAATTGGTAGTTGGGCGTTAAGCCCCGCCTGAAAAAATAGGCGATTACTTTACTTTACTTAATTTATTCATTTTTACTTTCTGTTAGTCGTCGTGAAAAGATTGAAATCGTGCAGCTTTTCCAGTATCACCATCTCTCTAAGAAGTGTTCTCAAAGTCAAATTGCCCTTGGGAAAATCATATCAAAGAATGAAAATAAGGAAAATGCAGAATTTGTAAAGAAAATCGTTGCAACCACTCTCGATGAAATTTCAAACAAGTGGAAAAACCCCGTTTAGGTTGTGGATTTAAATGAAAACGGATATTCCCGGTAAAATGCCGACAAGTATTTTCTCTCAGAGAGGAAACGAAAGGAAAATTGAGCCGAACTCTAGCTGCCCAGAGTATCGTCGCTTTAATAGCTTTCAAACCCTGAAAGCTAAACCAGAAATTAAAAGCAATTAGTTCATTAGTGTGGAATATTGATGACGTGCTACTGTAACTAACAATTACGTTACACCTGGGAGAGAAGTAATTGTATTTAGTTTGAATCTTATTGCAAGTTTAATGCTTTGGTATCTCTTGTTTTGAGCGCCGACGTACGACAAAGCAAGCAGCGCGGCGTTTACGGGACCGCCTTCTTTGTAAATATTTTATATATCTAGGTCTGTGACTGGATATTGATTTATTGAACTGCTTGGCGGAACATTTCCTTTTGCTGTAATTGTGGTCTGCTATTTTCCTTTGGAACCTCTTTTCTGTGGTAATTTCTCTTAAAACGGCGGCTTTTAGGGAAAGTTGAAGTTAAAACCCTCTTTGAAGTTCTATTTCATCAAACTTGAATGTGATATTTACAATTATAATTTTAGCTAACCTGGAATTATTTGTACTTTAAGCTTTTTGTTCTCCATAATTTTCTGGTCAGAGGCCAGAGAATTTCAACTCAATTTGAGCGGTTTGTTAAGCTAAAACTTTTAAATTTTAAACTTTTACTCAGAGAGTATTTATTTTGGTGAGTTCTAGGGGAGCTTTGACGTCGCGCTTCCTTTCACAAATCCTCTTACTGTGCATCTTTCTATTACCGCTTTCAGTTTCAAGAAAATCTTTAATTAGAAAATTCGGACCAGAGTAAGTTATGTGAAAATGCATCATTTTCCTTTTTATTACGGAACTAATGTAAGTCTTTTCCTTTTTTGTAACAGAAATATGACAGTTCATTACTTAACTGGAGCCCAGAGTGGGGTACGGGGGGTTTTTTTCCTGTTACCGAGCGCTGATCTTAATGACGTAACGATACGCTGCTGATAATGACGTAGCACGGACCTCCACTTAGTTCAGCGCAGGTAGGGAGAGAATGGCCTTTACCGAGGAGCCCTTTTATTAATTAATGGAAAAATTGCTTTCTTGCCCCCCGCTTCATGCCATTTCCTAATCAATTCTAGGAACATGTACACGGAAAGAAGTCATGTTCTGGCTTTAAAAGGCAATTTTCTTAAACTTCATTAATGGTAGCTTTTCTTAGCTTGGGAAGCAATTCTTAAAACTTAAATCATCTCAATTTATGGGCTTCATATGATTGGGCTATTTTTATATACTTCATTAATGGTAGCTTTTCTTAGCTTGGGAAGCAATTCTTAAAACTTGAATCATCTCAATTTATGGGCTTCATATGATTGGGCTATTTTTATATACTTCATTAATGGTAGCTTTTCTTGGCTTCGGAAACAATTCTTAAATCTTAAATCATCTCAATTTATGGGCTTCATATGATTGGGCTATTTTCATATACTTCATTAATGGTAGCTTTTCTTAGCTTGGGAAGCAATTCTTAAAACTTGAATCATCTCAATTTATGGGCTTCATATGATTGGGCTATTTTTATATACTTCATTAATGGTAGCTTTTCTTGGCTTCGGAAACAATTCTTAAATCTTAAATCATCTCAATTTATGGGCTTCATATGATTGGGCTATTTTCATATACTTCATTAATGGTAGCTTTTCTTGGCTTCGGAAACAATTCTTAAATCTTAAATCATCTCAATTTATGGGCTTCATATGATTGGGCTATTTTCATATACTTCATTAATGGTAGCTTTTCTTGGCTTCGGAAACAATTCTTAAATCTTAAATCATCTCAATTTATGGGCTTCATATGATTGGGCTATTTTCATATACTTCATTAATGGTAGCTTTTCTTAGCCTGGGAAACAATTCTTAAATCTTAAATCATCTCTATTAATGGGCTTCATATGATTGGGCTATTTTCTCGTTTTTTTGGGATGAGCATAAATTTAGGGTACGTGTGAACAAGGGCATGTTGGCAGTTGCTTGCTGTTAAACCCATTTCTAGGGTCATAGAATCGTGGACATTCCTAAAATAGGTTATTAAGTTAATTGTTTCTTTGTGTGAAAATGTGTTTCAGCGCATGTTGGCTGTGAATGTTTTTGTAGATCACTTGGTGGTGGTGACTCGCCTTTGGAAACCGTAAAGCCACCGTCTTTTGTGTGAAGCGATTGCACACAGTTAAAGCTTTGCCGTTATTAATTGTTACTATGAATACAGGAGGAAGTCGTCTGAGTTTCTCTAGTAACTAGTTTCAACTCTCTCTCTCTCTCCATTGCGCTCTTTTCCGTTTTAATGAAAATTAAAGCGCAACAGAATGAGGTTGCAAACAAATAATAACTTGTAATGGAAGAAACACAAGTAAAGAAGGAAGAAATTAACAGAAAAACTTTTCTTTGTTCCGGAAGACCAATCTAATTCTACGTCCATCTCGTTTACGTCAGCACTAAACATTCTCTCCGCCATTATTCGAACTGCGTAGTCTAACAAAAAAAAGAAAACCTCTTAGAAAACTAATTTCAAGTTCAAGATGTTTTTTTGTAAGAATAATAGCTTTTTCTTGACGAGAGAAAAAAGGAAGGTGTAAATTAACTTAAATTAAATACTTAGAATTCCATTTTAGTGAACAGTGTTTGCCCCCTCGGCTGACAGCAATGAATACTCCCAAATAGCGGCGCTTCTGTATTCGTCACTTCGCCGGGGGGTCTATAAGAAAGACAATATTTAAATTAATAAACCTCTTTTTGTTTGCCGTTCAGATACCCTTTCATTTCATTTAATGACTTGTCACTTTTCCGGCTTGCTGGGAGTGCGAGAAAACTAAAAATCTGGAGGGTATTTTCTCACTCAATGTCTCTTACTCATGAGAAAAGATTGCGGAAAAATCAATTTTCTTGGAAAAACGTAAGTTTTAAGAAAAACATTTAAAAGGAAAATCATCTCAGTGCAGAAGCATTTCTGGTCCACCAGTTAGTCAAAACAGGAAATGATTAATCTGGTAATAAATAAATAATAAAAAACAAAATGAATCGTCAATTTGAATCAAAACGCCGCTTTTCGGCTTTTGAATTTATTTATTCCAGAGACCTCAAATCCGGGTATTTCCGGTAAAACTTTCAAATAAAGTAAACAAAAATCAGCACGTTGACGATACATATTAATCTGAACGGGAAGATCGAGTAAATTGGTCCTTTAATTGCTATTTGATCACAAGTGAAAAAAAAACAAACGGTAACCCCACTTCACCCTGTCTGCTAGCAATGAGTGGGATAGAAAGTTAGTTTGGTGTAATGCGGGGAGAGATGGATTGGATTAAAGACGTGCGAAAAGGTGTTTTCACATGATTAAATTATAAACTACCTGGATGGTATAAGCAAAGGAGGAGGCTAGACCCGACATCCAGGTACCGATAGTAACCGATCCTGTTAGAGTTTTACCTCCAGCCGGCAACAAGACCCGATTTACAGCCGGCACAGGTTTGCAGGAGACACTGAACTGTTGGGAGCGGCAGGGATTATTAGTCGGCAGAGTGCAGGTACATTCCCTTTAATCTTGTATTAATTACAGCTAGCCTAACCAACACATTGCTCGGCTCCATCACACTGGGGGGAGATAAAACCATTAATTCTATTTACTGGAACGCCTTCTTCCTTTTTCTCCCACACCCTTCTTTAATAGCCGTAGTAATAAACTATTACTAGATACGAGTATATTTGTAAAGGAAGTTTTATTTATGTAATCTATACATATGGGTCATTCCATGTCAAATCAACACAAAAAAAGACCATTTTTGACCTCACCATCTCGGATTTTCTTGAAATTTGGCACATGTGTACTATTGGTATAGACTTGGAAAAATATGAAATTTTACTGTGATAAGTCAACTGGTTTATGAGTTACAGGGCTGTAAAGTTGCCAAAAATGGGCTGAAAAACAGGGAACCCTGTGTTTTTGAATTACTGTAGAAGCTTTCCTAATTGAGCTACAGACTTGGGATTAGTGTCATTTTATAGCATATATAATGCCCTTTCCTGTGATATGCGACACCATATGGGTTAGGATAAATAAAGTTTGTTAAATTTAAATTTAAAATTTGAATTTTAAATTTTTTAAAAAGTACATATTTTAAAATTTTAAAATTAATTCTATAAATAGCTAGTAGTGTTATGAATCACTGGGCAAAATATTAATTTGGGACGACAATGGCTTCATTGTTAAAAAAATTTAAGACTAAAGCTCCTTTTCATGGAAAATATATTTTAATAAAATTAAAGTAATAAATAAATTGAAAATAGTAATAATGAATCAATGAATCATAATTAATATTTATTAAGATTTAAAATATTGATTTTGAAATCATTTTTAGAATTAATAATTATGATTACAGTAATTAATCATATTAGTTATAATATATTATTTTAATGAAATTATGCAGTTAATCAAATTATACAAAAATAATTCAATTCAATATCTTTGTTCAAGAACAGTCTTCTTTGGCTGAGATAACAGCCTCTTTAAGTTGGTTTAAGTCGGCAAAGGGCCTTGTGATGGCGTAGGGGGTTCGGTAAAGAGACTGGCAGCTCGTGCCAGTTTGCAACGACCCTATGGAAATCAAATCCAAACTTCACTACAACTTTTTGAGTGGGCAGTAGAAAACATCACCAACATAGACTTTGCATATTCAACCCAGGAAAATTATGTTGAATCTGAGTGTTTTTTAAAAAATCGGTTTGCTCAAGCATTGGCTATTAAAGGAACACAGCAATACCATGCTTTCATTCCCAGAAGTAAATCCAAAATATTGGTTAAAAACTTTTCTATGAACTCAGAAGCTTGCGAAATGGAAGTTTCAAAATTCCCTGATAATCTAAAATTAGCCGCCATATCAGGTTGTATATCAGTGTAGTCTATAAAGAAACTGGTGGCTTGGCTTAGATATGTTTTAGAGAAAAATGAAGAACTTGATGAAGTAAAAGTAACTTTTCTTCATCCAGCTGGACCCTCTAAATCATCTCGCATCCAAGAAATGCCGATATTCTTTGGGTCTCAGTAGTGGATGTTTTGATAAAAATTGATCCTGTGACTCTGACTGGAAGAACTTACATATGTCCTACTAGAAAGTGATGCATGACAAACAAATGACGCCTTTTCAAGCTTAAAATATTAAAGAGATCCTATTACTTAACAGTATGTTTTACTTTGGACTGATTAGTGGAATTATTATTAGCATTATTGTATTAACATGAATTCAGAGTTGAATTAATCGGATTGGAGCTTTAGTCTTAAATTTTTTTAACAATGAAGCCATTGTCGTCCCAAATTAATATTTTGCCCAGTGATTCATAACACTACTAGCTATTCATGGAATTAATTTTAAAATTTTAAAATATGTACTTTTTAAAAAATTTAAAATTTAAATTTTAAATTTAAATTTAACAAACATTATTTATCCTAACCCATATGGTGTCGCATATCACAGGAAAGGGCATTATATATGCTATAAAATGACACCAATCCCAAGTCTGTAGCTCAATTAGGAAAGCATCTACAGTAATTCAAAAACACGGGGTTCCCTGTTTTTCAGCCCATTTTTGGCAACTTTACAGCCCTGTAACTCATAAACCAGTTGACATATCACAGTAAAATTTCATATTTTTCCAAGTCTATACCAATAGTACACATGTGCCAAATTTCAAGAAAATCCGAGATGGTGAGGTTCAGACCCCGTGTTGATTTGACATGGAATGACCCATATTATAAAAATGAATGTGTGTCTGTTTGTTTGTACTCGATAGATTCAAAAACCATACATCCAATCGCCGTGAAAATTTGGGAAATTATTAGGTATATCCCCGGGAAGGTTTTTGCAATTTTTTTTTTTAAATCAGAGTTGGGGTTCTAGGTGCTCCCGAACAAATATCCCAAAAATATCAAAATAACATTTAATTAGTAATATTTGTTAAAAGTGTGAACCATGAAAACCATGAAAAACAGTTTTTTGCAATTATTAATACGAGAATAAATTATACCGAAGATGGTGGAAAATCCATTAAACTAAAAGAACTCAACAATACTGTTGACGTTGATAATCGTTGGGTAGTACCATATTCTCCATTACTACTAAAAACGTATAACGCACACATAAATGCTGAGTACTGCAATTCAGTGAAAGCGATGAAATATATTTGCAAATATGTGAACAAAGAAAGCGATATGGCAGTGTTTGGGGTGGAAAATACAACTGCATCTAACGATGAAGTCACCCCAATATCAACTGGGACGCTACATAAGTAGCAATGAGGCCGTATGGCGTATTACCTGTATATCATTTTCCATTCATGAACAATATTCAACGGTTGTTCATTTAGCTGTACATCTTGAAAATGGATAGCGTGTGTATTTTACATCAGAAAATGTACGTGCAAGAGCAATGTCACCACCGCCAAAAACATTAACTGAATTTTTCACATTATGTAGAAATGGTACCTTTGCAAGGACACTACTGTATTCTGAAGTGTATAGAATTTCGTAAAAATCTGTGGAGCAGAAAACGAGATATTTAGAGTTAAAGATTCGTTCAATTTGAAACAGAGAAAATTTAAACTTCAAATATCTCGTAAACTACTCGATAGATTTTGTTTATATATTATCTGTATATGGAGTCCACTTTTGTCTATGATTGTATAAAATTTCGTAAAAATCGGTCGAGCAGGAAACGAGATATTTAGAGTTAAATTTTGAGTTCGTGTAAAACAGTAAAATCTTTTACTTCAAATATCTCGTAAACTACTCCACAGATTTTGTTTATATTTTATCTGTATATGGAGACAACTTTTGTCTATAATTGTGTAAAATCTCGTAAAAATCTGTCCAACAGGAAACGAGATATTTAGAGGTTAATTTTGGTTTCGTTAGAAACAGCGAAATCATTAACTTCAAATATCTCGTAAACTACTCGATAGATTTTGTTTATATTTTATCTGTATATGGAGTCCACTTTTGTCTATAATTGTATGAAATTTCGTAGAAATCTGTCAAGTAGGAAACGAGATGTTTAGAGTTAAATTTTGGTTTCGTTTGAAGCAGTGAAAATTTAAACTTCAAATATCTCGTAAACTACTGGATAGATTTTGTTTATATTTTATCTGTATATGGAGACAACTTTTTTCTATAATTGTGTAAAATCTCGTAAAAATCTGTCCAACAGGAAACGAGATATTTAGAGGTTAATTTTGGTTTCGTTAGAAACAGCGAAATCATTAACTTCAAATATCTCGTAAACTACTCGATAGATTTTATTTATATTTTATCTGTATATGGAGTCCACTTTTGTCTATAATTGTATGAAATTTCGTAGAAATCTGTCAAGTAGGAAACGAGATGTTTAGAGTTAAATTTTGGTTTCGTTTGAAGCAGTGAAAATTTAAACTTCAAATATCTCGTAAACTACTGGATAGATTTTGTTTATATTTTATCTGTATATGGAGACAACTTTTGTCTATAATTGAGTAAAATCTCGTAAAAATCTATCGAGTAGGAAACGAGATATTTAGAGGTTAATTTTGGTTTCTTTTGAAACATTGAAATTTTTACTTCAAATATTTCGTAAACTACTTCACAGATTTTGTTTATATTTTATCTGTATATAGAGACAACTTTTGTCTATAATTGAGTAAAATCTCGTAAAAATCTATCGAGTAGGAAACGAGATATTTAGAGGTATTTAGATATTTTGGTTTCTTTTGAAACATTGAAATTTTTAACTTCAAATATTTCGTATAATACTGAATAGATTTTGTTTATATTTTATCTGTATATGGAGACCACTTTTGTCTATAATTGTATAAAATTCCGTAAAAATCGGTCGAGCAGGAAACGAGATATTTAGAGTTAAATTTTGAGTTCGTGTAAAACAGTCAAATCTTTTACTTCAAATATCTCGTAAACTACTCTACAGATTTTGTTTATATTTTATCTGTATATGGAGACAACTTTTGTCTATAATTGTATAAAATTTCGTAAAAATCGATCGAGCAGGAAACGAGATATTTAGAGTTAAATTTTGGTTTCGTTTGAAGTAGTGAAAATTTAAACTTAAAATATCTCGTAAACTACTGGATAGATTTTGTTTATATTTTATCTGTATATAGAGACAACGTTTGTCTATAATTGAGTAAAATCTCGTAAAAATCGATCGAGTAGGAAACGAGATATTTAGAGGTTAATTTTGGTTTCTTTTGAAACATTGAAATTTTTAACTTCAAATATTTCGTAAAATACTTAATAGATTTTGTTTATATTTTATCTGTATATGGAGTCCATTTTTGTCTATGATTGTATAAAATTTCGTAAAAATCGGTCGAGCAGGAAACGAGATATTTAGAGTTAAATTTTGAGTTCGTGTAAAACAGCGAAATCATTAACTTCAAATATCTCGTAAACTACTCGATAGATTTTGTTTATATTTTATCTGTATATGGAGACAACTTTTGTCTATAATTGTGTAAAATCTCGTAAAAATCTGTCCCACAGGAAACGAGATATTTAGAGGTTAATTTTGGTTTCGTTAGAAACAGCGAAATCATTAACTTCAAATATCTCGTAAACTACTCGATAGATTTTGTTTATATTTTATCTGTATATGGAGTCCACTTTTGTCTATAATTGTATGAAATTTCGTAGAAATCTGTCAAGTAGGAAACGAGATGTTTAGAGTTAAATTTTGGTTTCGTTTGAAGCAGTGAAAATTTAAACTTCAAATATCTCGTAAACTACTCGATAGATTTTGTTTATATTTTATCTGTATATGGAGACAACTTTTGTCTATAATTGTGTAAAATCTCGTAGAAATCTGTCATGTAGGAAACGAGATGTTTAGAGTTAAATTTTGGTTTCGTTTGAAGCAGTGAATATTTAAACTTCAAATATCTCGTAAACTACTGGATAGATTTTGTTTATATTTTATCTGTATATGGAGACAACTTTTGTCTATAATTGTGTAAAATCTCGTAAAAATCTGTCCAACAGGAAACGAGATATTTAGAGGTTAATTTTGGTTTCGTTAGAAACAGCGAAATCATTAACTTCAAATATCTCGTAAACTACTCGATAGATTTTGTTTATATTTTATCTGTATATGGAGACAACTTTTGTCTATAATTGTGTAAAATCTCGTAAAAATCTGTCCAACAGGAAACGAGATATTTAGAGGTTAATTTTGGTTTCGTTAGAAACAGCGAAATCATTAACTTCAAATATCTCGTAAACTACTCGATAGATTTTGTTTATATTTTATCTGTATATGGAGACAACTTTTGTCTATAATTGTATAAAATTTCGTAAAAATCGGTCGAGCAGGAAACGAGATATTTAGAGTTAAATTTTGAGTTCGTGTAAAACAGTCAAATCTTTTACTTCAAATATCTCGTAAACTACTCTACAGATTTTGTTTATATTTTATCTGTATATGGAGACAACTTTTGTCTATAATTGTATAAAATTTCGTAAAAATCGGTCGAGCAGGAAACGAGATATTTAGAGTTAAATTTTGGTTTCGTTTGAAGTAGTGAAAATTTAAACTTAAAATATCTCGTAAACTACTGATAGATTTTGTTTATATTTTATCTGTATATAGAGACAACTTTTGTCTATAATTGAGTAAAATCTCGTAAAAATCGATCGAGTAGGAAACGAGATATTTAGAGGTTAATTTTGGTTTCTTTTGAAACATTGAAATTTTTAACTTCAAATATTTCGTAAAATACTTAATAGATTTTGTTTATATTTTATCTGTATATGGAGTCCATTTTTGTCTATAATTTTATGAAATTTCGTAGAAATCTGTCGAGTAGGAAACGAGATATTTAGAGTTAATTTTTGGTTTCGTTTGAAGCAGTGAAAATTTAAACTTCAAATATCTCGTAAACTACTGGATAGATTTTGTTTATATTTTATTTGTATATAGAGACAACTTTGGTCTATAATTGAGTAAAATCTCGTAAAAATCTATCGAGTAGGAAACGAGATATTTAGAGTTAAATTTTGGTTTCTTTTGAAACATTGAAATTTTTACTTCAAATATTTCGTAAAATACTTAATAGATTTTGTTTATATTTTATCTGTATATAGAGACAACTTTTGTCTATAATTGTATAAAATTTCGTAAAAATCTTTCTAGTAGGAAACGAGATAATTAGTTTTAAATTTTGGTTTCCTTTGAAACATTGAAATCTTTAATTTCAAATATCTCGTAAACTACTTCACAGATTTTGTTTATATTTTATCTGTATATGGAGACCACTTTTGTCTATAATTGTATAAAATTCCGTAAAAATCTGTCGAATAGGAAACGAGATATTTAGAGTTAAAGTTTCGTTCAGTTTGAAACAGTGAAAATTTAAACTTCAAATATCTCGTAAACTACTCGACAGATTTTGTTTATATTTTATCTGTATATGGAGTCCACTTTTGTCTACAATTGTAAAAATCTGTCGTGTAGGAAACGAGATATTTAGAGTTAAATGTTGGTTCCGTTTGAAACAGTGAAATCATTTACTTTAAATATGTGGTAAACTACTCGATAGATTTTGTTTATTAATGGTGAGGCTTTTACTGTTATTTAATTAACTTTACATTTGAAGTGCTTTGGTTATGATTATCTGGTAAAATAGCGCCTACGATTTTATTTAAAGCAATTTATGAATTGGTTTGTTGGTTTAAAACAAATTTGAGAATCGAGTTGTATGATCTCTTATCTAGTCTGGTGTAGTCTATACTATCTAGTCTGGTGTAGTCTATACTATCTAGTCTGGTGTAGTCTATACTATCTAGTCTGGTGTAGTCTATACTATCTAGTCTGGTGTAGTCTATACTATCTAGTCTGGTGTAGTCTATACTATCTAGTCTGGTGTAGTCTATACTATCTAGTCTGGTGTAGTCTATACTATCTAGTCTGGTGTAGTCTATACTATCTAGTCTGGTGTAGTCTATACTATCTAGTCTGGTGTAGTCTATACTATCTAGTCTGGTGTAGTCTATACTATCTAGTCTGGTGTAGTCTATACTATCTAGTCTGGTGTAGTCTATACTATCTAGTCTGGTGTAGTCTATACTATCTAGTCGTACGAGGTATTTGTTTTATAAGAAGAGAAATGGCAAGTGAAGCTGTGATAATTGAGATAAATGAGATAATTGTTGTTAACAGTGTTTCGTGTATTAATAAACAAACTCGTCTGAGAAGAGCTATTGGTGGGTAATAACAGGCCACCTGGTGAGCTATTTCTGTGCTAGATAAAGAAAACAACATTTGGAAACGACTGTTTGTTGCGGGCTCCTTTCTAGATACTTCGGGCTTATGTTTTGGTTTAAATATTTATTCTCCGATCAGTGAGGGGGGCCAAAGAGGAATGCTTTTAAAATGTTTTTCCTTCTTTTTCTTTTTCTATTTTTAGTTCAATATAAAAAAAATCTATTAGATTTTATTGAGATCCGGTGTTTAATGTCCAAACTTAAAGTGGCTGTGTTTAGTTCGTAGACTTGCCGCTCTAGTCGGCCAATCATAAACACAGTTCCGTTGGTCTAGCTGGCTCAATTACTTTTACTAACTGTGTAGCGCCGGAACTGTTGGGTTCCGAATAAAATCTCTTTTAAGATTTGTTCCTAGGCTAGAGGTTAGGCTTCATGAAATGTTCCGGTTTAAACGGATCTACAAACTGTATAATGTTTATAACCGTTAAATATGTCACGAAATTGGGACTTTGAATAAAATATTAGGAAATTTGGGGACTCCAAAGTTTTGTGTGCACTACAAAAATGGCCAGACAGATTACAGTAATGGAAATAAAGGGAGATTCTATAAAACTATGGCAGATCAGTTTCCTAGACAACCATGGTTTAAGGGAACTGTCACTAATAAATGGGTTGTTACGACAATAAGCAGGCTGAGAGCGAATCACGCGGTGTGCGGATCGTATCTTCACAGGATCAACAAAAGGTTCTCTCTCCTCTTTGCGTTGATTGCAATGAGGAGGAGGATTTCAAGACAATATAATAATGATATGTCCACGTTATGTAGTAGAAAGGAAACGAATGTTTGACTACCTATATACAGGTATTTAGATGCACCATTTCGCTACGAAGACATAATATTCTCCACCATCATCTATGTGCTTAAATCTATAGCAGAGCTAGCAATGAAATAATAATGTATTTAAAATTTATAGCCGAATTAGAATGAATGCAAGAAAATCATTAGAGAAGGATTACGTGATTTCAATTTCGGTTAAGCTATAAGGATGGCAGGAATATAGAGTACTGATCCATCCATTAGTTGGTAAGTTTGTATGTAAATAGTTGTATATAGTAGAGGGATGAATGTGTGAAGCGAATGTATTTATAAGTAAGAATGGAGAGTGAGTGATATTCTAGTGATAAGCACCTAGACGATGCTGGCTGTATGGCGAAAGACAATGCCCTAAAAAAAGGCAAAAAAAGTCTTGTGTTGTCTACTTTATTCATAGTGAAGTAGATCGTCGACATGTTTTAGTGAATAGCCAGGCATTCATTATTGAAGTTTATATTAATCGATCGACTAGCAAGTAATCTGGATTTGGTGATCTCTTTGTAAGACACCAGGGCTAAAACTACTGCTCCCCACAGTGCACATCTTGGCTCCCCCTGGATAAGGACTGGTGTGTGCACAGCTGTTTGGCTGCAGCCCACACAATTCCCCTACCTCGGGTGGAGGGAGGCAAATTCTAACTCACCTTCATCAAACATACCTCATTATCCTCCAGCTGGCTGCATACATTGTCCTGCTTACTCGCAGAGTACTAGCCGCACCCATTGCTGTTTGCAGACCACACATGAACTGTAGTTACAAACACAAAATCTGCAGTAGCAGCACAATAGCTACGGCCGGCAGACTATTCGGTTTTGTTGCCATTTTCTCCCTACCTAGGCACTCTACAGGAGCTGGTACTATCTTGGCCTTTGTTTTGCAGTTGATGCTGAAAAGTAATAGAATGACTAAAGTAACAAAAGGGTAGCTACTGCTGTTTTTAGCGGCATTTACCAGTCAGCAATTTATTATGAATTAAAGACGTCATATTGACGTCAGGCTCATTTAAGTATTTACCGGATGTACGTATAGTAATCGCCTATTTTTTCAGACGGGCTTTACGTCCGAATATCAATTAGGTTTCGTGGACGGAGGCGACTAGCAAACATACATTACTATAAAGTTCTCATATTAACCATTAAATAAAATCCAAGGCCTAGATGCCGGGAATCGAACCCACTAAACCAACAATACATCTTAGCATTGCGGGTCTAGTATCTTAACCGCTCGGCTACCGTGGCGCCTTTGGATATACGTATGTATGTTGAGGTTTTCTATGTAAGTAAAAGTAGTTTTTACCAGTTTGTCTTCATGTTTTAGTTAGAATGATCAGCATAACTTGAAGATAGAAAAACGTAGAGCGTTTAAAGTCCATACTTGGATTAGTGAAAAGGATCGTAAAACAGCCTTCATCCAAAATCAGCTCACTAGAAATACTAAAAACTAAAACGACTCCTTCGATTTCCACTCAGTGAATTTACGCATATCTATAGCTTTTTAAATCTTAAATTTTCTCAGAAAAAAATGCTTCCTGAGACAGATCGGCGGGAGAGATGGAGATGAAGTTTTCCACAGTTCGGTCGGCCTTGTGCAGTCGTGTCACGCTTCGTAAAAATAAATTTATCTCCTAGCCAGATAGAGATAAGGGGTCCATCTCTTGCCACGGCAGATATTATTTTCTATGGATTGCTCAGTTCAATACGGGAAGTACGCATGTATCTTGGCTCTTCCGGGCCCCTCCTTCCTACGCACAAATACAAATAACTTCTTGGTTCGTTTAATCCTAATTTTGTAAATATATAACACATTAAAAGTAAAATATTGACTGTAACTTACTAAAAAGTTAGTCTTTACTTAAACTATCTACTTATTTACAAGTATTACAGTATAAACTTAATAAGATACCCCCTGCGGCAGCTTGGCGAACTTTGTTCCATAATCTACCGTGTAGATGAAGTTGTTTTACTTTAATTATTATTTTAAGCTGAGCAATTTTCTTTTTGGCATCTTGTGAATGATAATTTCCTGAAAGAAAAATCATTTTCAAGAATATTTTCAAATTTTTCCAAAACGTTTTCGTGTTGCGCTCTGATGTTTTGCAAGCCAAATATAAACTTTAATGTTATATCCTTAAGCTGAATTCCTAGCAATAAAACATCACCTAATTAGTAAAAAGAAATACTTTTACCTAAAAAATCTTTTATTTAAATCTGCGCGATGACACTACTTCCTGTTTGTAAATTGATAACAAAAAGTTAATCATTTACGACATTTCCAGTAAGAGGCAATCGTGAGATTGGTTCACATTTCCTCTTTTGGAAGCGAATTAGTGCATGTGCAATAATTCCAGCGAACTATAAGCACCATCCGTTCCAACAAAAACACTTGTTTTGTTGCATGTTGACCATCCAACAGGAGAGTGGTAATCCCTGTAACTAGACGAACGCTTACTCCATCCAGGTATTAAGAGGAAGGACCATTGTCCAGGTACAACATGTCCGCGCACACATTCACTGTCCTGGAACAACGTATTAGCTGTATCGTCGTCCACATGGGAAATTGCCATGATTTTATTAGCGTTCCACTTTCACACCGGAAGGGGCCTTCCGGTTTTTCTCCACTTTGAAAAGTTCCAGTTTTTGTAACAGTTTTATCATTACGCTATTTATTAAAAAGGTACAGTTTACGCTTTGTTTTTAATGTAATTACTATTATTATTTACTATCAGGATTTGTTTTCCTATTTTTCACTTAAAGGACAAGATGAAAACTACCAAAGATGGAAGAAAATCGATGGAAAATTGGACCTTTTTTTTGCGCGCGAATGGAAATTCATCCAAAGTTAGTGCAGCATTCTAAGGAATGTAATCCTTCATCTCCAAAGAAATGGAGGCGGCAGAATGTAATCGTGATGGTATTTCTCTTACCGTAAAGGACGTCCCAAAACTGCAACTACAGATGAGAACTTGGGGAAGATTCCGAAAGCGATATTGAATGTTTGGCAAGTAAAGCTTTATGAGATAGGCAATATCAGGAGAAAGAGTTCATTTTACGTGATAGCTATCCGAGATAGGCAATATCAGGAGAAAGAGTTCATTTTACGTGATAGCTATCCGAGATAGGCAATATCAGGTGAAAGAGTTCATTTTACGTGATAAAGCTATCCGCAAGAGCTTTGGCTAATCTACTTCCTTGTCCGGGCACATTGTCTACACAATGTAAAGTAAATTCTTTACTACAGAATTTTAGTAAAGTATTTCTGTGTTCACATCAGATTTTAGTGCTGAAATTGTACTATTCAATAATGCACCTCTAATGCATTTATTAATTACACTATGTCTAGAATTAAATGCAGTAAGCTGTTGCATATATCTGCATATATATGCCGGCAACGTTCTCTACAATGGTCCCTTGTAAATGTCCATTGTTCCCAAGTGACTAACTATCGCTAATGGCCTTCTAAGTAGATGTTCAAACCGTTCCTAGGATGCTGTGTCTTCTCCGCCAATGATATAACAGTTTGCGACTAAAAGTCTTGGACTAAACAAAACTCAGAATCCAGTTCCACGTATACCTAGACTGGAATGTAAGGAAATCCCAGGACTTATCTCGGTTTGATGAAAATGTTGCTTGAACATCACTGTGACTGCAACAAGCAAAACGCAGCTATGTTGAGAGGTGCCTCTCATTGTGATTGGTTATCTAATATACTTCTGGAACGGAGATAAAACGAGCCTGATCTGGAACTGCAACCTAACCCGTGAGTTAGAAGGCGTGAGTTAATAATATTGTTGAGTAAAATGAAATAGTGTCAAAGTGAGGAAATCATTTCAATATTCAAAGGCCATTTCCGGTTGTCTTGGTGGAACTTATTCATTTAGAAGACGGCGATAAAGGAGCTAAATGAACTCGCAAGTTTTCCTCTTCCTTTTCATGATTGAGATGGACTCACGAAATTTCAGCAAAGACTAGAAATTTTAGTCCGATATCTAGTCTAGGATGCCTCTTAAGTTTTTCGTTACTGATGGGCTCAAACATATCTACAAAATGTGCGAATGTTTAAAGATTTTGCTCCTTTGGAAAGAGAGGAAAAGAAGTAGATATTATCTCCAGTTTGCTTGAAATTATCAAGATGTTCTTTACGCTAAAATTGGAATGCTAATAGGGTAGCTCCTATATCAACCCAGCTAAAACAAAAACTGTTCGACTAATTTTTGGGGCCGCAACATAAAATTTTATGAATCGCTGTCCCTAAACTAATCAAAGGAAAGCTACAAGTTTTGAAATTTTCTGTAATTGGATTGGGTTTCTTCTTTTGGCGAAATTAGGAATTTCAAGCTGTCCTTGAGACCTCCAGGGGGCGTAAAGGGCTTTTGTTGTAATTCTCAGATAAATGATCAAAGAGATATTTAGGGATTTGTTGAAGCTTGAAGACAGAATCAGCTGACCACAGTTCACTGACGGAACAAATATTAAAAGCAAACTTACATGTCAAATAGTTTAAACCCCGTCACCACATCAAACTAGACAGACGCCATTTTGTTTCACATATTATTTTGTAGTTTTATCTTTCAGTAGTTTATAGGATAGTTTTGCTCTCCAGCTATTCTATTTATGATGTTTAGTTCCTGGATTCACCAAAATTACGTAAAAATAGATAACCAACATTATTGTCTTCATTTTTCGAAGACAGTTCGAAACCTGAATCTTACTTGTTCTGATTCGTGACTGACCAGAACTCTATACGCCTCAATATAATAACAGGACTGCCTCCTGACCATCGGGGGAGTCGGTCATCTCATACATTAAATTAAACAGATTTGGTCCATTACTGATAAAATACAAAAACTAAATACAAAAAAGAAATGAGATGGAAAATTTACACAAAAACAATACAAACGGGAAAATAAAAGAAAAATTCTCCAAATAAGCAAAAGCAAAATAAATTGAAAACTTGTATGCTTATGCAAAAAATAAAAACAAAATAAAGCAAAAAAAAATTTAATTAATTAATAAAAGATAAATGGGAAGAAAGAAAAGAAATAAAATAAATAAATAACTAAAATGAATAATAGTAATACAGAAAGATAATCATCTCAAATTTTATCTACGCACTAGAGTTTACATTTTGACGTAATCTTGAGGCAATCTTACAGAAATTGACAATTGAATTCCAGCCGTACTCTCCATTTAAGTATTTTATTAACACATCTTTCTGCAATATCTCCTGTTTTAAACATTTTAATCTTATTTCTTTTAATCTGGGACAGACAGCTATGAAGTGGAAAGAGTCTTCCGTTTGAGACAAGTTACATAAGTTACAGAGTGAGCTGTGTTCGCTATGTTGATAGATTTTAAAGTTTAAATTCAACAGGCCACTTCTGGCCTTCATGATCCAAACATTATCGCTCATGTTATTGTCGTACACATAGCTAATACACTTATGCTCAAAGTTCAGCTCTCTGTACATCATGTTTGAAATTGATCTCTGTGCCCTTTCAATGAATTCTGCATGAAATATTGTTTCCAAACGGTTACGTATTTTATCAAATTCAGATTTCCAATTACTCATATTCTCCAAAGAAATATCCGCAGTTATATTAAATTTATTTATGAGTTTTTCTAAATCAGAATACCAAAATAGTTTTTTTGCTATTAATTCTTTTGTCATTAAGAGAGGGTATCTATTAGCAGGAAGTTGTGTAATTTTAACTATGTAATTTAAGTGCAATCTGAGCGTGTAGACGAAGAGATGTGTCGAGTTTGTTTCTAGATACAGCAGATATGTCGGTGTGAACCGGGGGAGATTAAAACATTTTTTCAAAAAGAATCTTTGCAACTTCTCCGCCTCTTCAAACATATTTCCTCCCCACACCTGTGCACCATAGCACATTACTGTCCTAGAAACTGTATTAAATACATTTCTCTTAGCAGAAAATGGTATATCTCGATTTTTCATAAAATAATTCCACACTGAATTTAGTGCTATTTTTGATTTGTGAAGTTTATCATGAAGGTGGGGTTTAAACGAGAGTGTAGGTGTTAGTATTATTCCCAAGTATTTGTACCTATTAGTAACCTGTATTAGTTCGCTACCTAATTTCCATTTCTCATTTTTCGAGGGCCTTCCCCCATTTCGAAAAACTAATATTTGTAACTTTGTTAGGTTAATTTTCAGATTCCAAGCATTGCAATACTTTAAGAACGCGTTAATCATAATTTGTAAACTTTTGGGATCGATTGCCAAAAGGACCAGATCGTCCGCATACGCCAACAATTTTATTTTCGCATCGCCCACCCTGATACCTCCGCACTCAATAGCCTCCTCTAGATCATTGATGAATAAAGAAAACAACAATGGGCTTAAAAGGCATCCCTGCTTAACGCCTATGTTTGTTCTAAATGCTTGCGTAATACCTTCTTTACACCATACAGAGCAATCAGTATCAGTGTGTAAATCTTTAATAGCTCGAACGCACTCTGTAGAAAGCCCTTGTTGATACAAATTATATAAAAGAGCATATCGATCTATTCGGTCAAAAGCAGCGGACAAATCCACGAAAAAGGCGTATATCTTACCTCTTTTCACGCTTAATTTCATTTTTATTAATGATATTAAATTATATAAGTTATCTATTGTAGAATATTCCTTACGAAATCCTGCTTGGAATTCTCTAAGTATATTACAATCGGCAATCCAGTTGGATATCCTGTCTAATAACAGTCCAGTATAAATTTTACCTATTGTGTTTTCTAAGGAAATTCCTCTATAGTTTTCTGGGAAAATAGATAACCAACATTATTGTCTTCATTTTTTAAACAGTTCGAAACCTGAATCTTACTTGTTCTGATTCGTGACTGACCAGAACTCTATACGCCTCAATATCATCCTTCAGGTTTTGAGTAGAGATTAGTCTGAGATGAATATTACTGAACTTGGGGCCAACGAGAGCCAATGAGCGATCATCTGGCTGATTCAGTGTCTATGATCCGAATACTGTCCCAAAAGATGCACCTAAAGGTCCTGCAGCTTTTTGGATGAAGATTCACTGACTTAGGAGCGAATTCGATTTAAAAGTTCATTCCAAAAGACGAGAAGACACCAAAGTAGCAAGTACAGATTGAACTGGTTTCAGCAAAGAAGATGGTTTTAAATCTCAATTGTTGAAGTACAAATCAGTTTGCAGCCATATTTGTTAACGGCATTGCAAAGTAGAGAGAAGTGGAATTAAACAAATTAAGCAAATGGCTACTGCTTTGTAAGTTTCAGGTCAAAGTTTATGAGGTTATAAGTTCTCATTTGTTAGATTATTCATACAAAAAAATAATGTAATAATTTACGACGTAAATTTAGTGTTAAATTTTAAATTATTAATATTACATGCGATTTTAGATAACACGGTTTTGTAACCTAAGAAAAACCTTACGTACTGGTCTAAGAGCTTCCAGCTTGGTTCCTATTGGTCTATTAAATACCCATATCCCGACGCTGGTCTGGTAACTTCCTGATTGGTGACCAGGTGTAAACAAGAACCTGTTAAATCCTGTTTAGCCTTGAAAATGGACGAGTTCCCTAAAATGGCCCTTGTGATTATTGACTTTCATAAGGTTATATTGACGATTGCAATTATTGACTGGGGTGAATGGTTCTTAAACGTGGGAGGGGGAGGAGGGAGCAGATTAATGTATTATTTATTATTTATTATAAACAAATGAGAGAAATTTAAAAGGAAATAAAATAATAATACATTCCTATTCAAGTTCCATGAATTTTAAAATAAGCTGTAGAAGGGGTGAGGGTAACGATCTGGCGGAACTTTGGTCGCTAAGCAAAACTTTATGACGTCATGGAAGCAGTCAAAGGAAATGGCTGACAGCGGCTGAGTAAAGTTAAGAGTTTTTTTAGAGTTTCCTTTGCCTCGGCTATTTACATATTTCCGGGCCAGTTGCACCCCCCACTCCTTCGAAGGGTTTCTTCCAGTTCTCTTCCGCTTCTCTTGGGTCTCTTCTCCTTCTTTGCTTAAATAGCTACCCCTCTTCTCCAACTAATCGGTGTGTAAACAGCATTAAAACTGTTTGGTAGGGTAGTTCTTCAAGGGTTTTCTAGCAGTAACTTTTGGGGATGCTTTCTCCATGTCCAAGTATCTCCGACACTTTGGTGATGCCACGAAGTGGTAGTAGGAGCTAGTACTTGGTGTTAGGATTCTAGGATTCATGGCTATCGAAATTGAGTCGCGGAATTTCGGAGTGTGATAGATAGATAGATAGACTAGACTAGGGCGGCCTCAAGACCTACGCTACTGCGATCCCTTTGGATCTATTGTGATTCCCCTCACTCTAAAGCTCACCCCCCAGACCTGTCATTTTGATCATACTCTTAATGCTCGAGAGCGGTTCCCTTGGGTAAAGCTCACAGGCCTTGGTTTTTCCTCCCCGGAGAAGTAACATCCTTAGCCAGACAAGCCCCTCACACTGACACAACACGTGCAGTGCCGTTTCCTCCTCCTCCTCCTGACAGAACCTACAAAGGCTAGCCATCTGCCAAGTGCCCATGCGATGCATGTGTTTTCCGAGCCTGCAAATGACCAGTTTATAGGCCTTCATAATCATCCTTATAGCCCCACGTCCTTGACGGATTAATTCTGCTGTCAGCCTAAGTTGGGAGGGTGACGATTTTTGCTCCTCCTACCTGGCCTTTTGCTCCTCCGCCTAGTGCGTAGCAATATGGCCTACATTACTCTAGGTCGTAGCTGATTTGGTTTTTACAGCCACTATCTTTACGAGCCTGAAGCTAATGTGTACTTAGCAGGCTGAGTTCCATATTCCTAATATTTGCCTTCTGTTTGTAGGTTAGTGACCAGACAGGTGAGCATTATAAGCAACTATTACGCACAACTTAAAGGAAGCGTTAAATATCTTTTTTTAATCACAATAGCAAAGAATCTGTCCCTTTCGAAAGCCCTCACACCCTATTCGCACCCAGCTGTAAGTAATAATAGTGGCGCTCTGCAGGAAGGTTTGTGGGCGCGTCCCTTTTGTAACAGTGTGTTAGTATTATGTGCAAACGGAAAGGATATCCCTGTGAATCCGATATGCTGCCTCGACAAGAGCATCACTACCGGAAAATTGCGCTCACTGCCGTTCGGATTCAGTGGAAAATGAGGAAATGAAGTGTGGTGTATATGTGTGTGTGCGCGTGTCTGTGTAAGAGGAAGTTCGGGCGCAGCCTCACAGTTTCCATGGCAACCTAGTCTTCAGCTAGCAACACTCGCACACTACCATTCCTCACATATTTAATTGCAGCTTTACAACTCTCCTAGATTTTGACTCTACTAATAAGACGTCATGTTCAACTTCTTTTTTACCAGAAAAAAGGTCGAGAAAAGGAATAAAAGAGGATTATATGAAAGCGGAAGGATTTGATTTTTGTTACGTTTCTTACTTCTTATTATTTGCTGACGTCAGATTTTCGGAAGTTGACTTTTTTTTTACGGCAAATACACATTTTCGAGTTTAACACGTGAGAATGTCGTAATTTCAATGATCTGACTTGGAATTAGTGGGGGACTCGGAATGTAACCTCATGGTGAGATAAAACTAGTCTAAATACCCGAACGATTTCTACTGAGAAATCTCTTTTTTTTTATACTTGGTCTTTTTACTTGTTTACAATTATGAAATTTTTATGTGAACACTCACCAAACTTTATCTACAAAAAAATTTCAAACATTTTGTCTTAAACATTAATTTTAAGACTCCAAAATTGCTTTTCTAAGCTATTAAAGAAAAAAAAAAAAAAGTAACCTTAAAAAATATCTTTTGTAAAGTTTAATTCTATTGGATTTCGGTAGGGGTTGGCGCACCAATAGCCAATCAGAACTTCCTTTTATTCCAGTTGTTAATAGAAATAGACTGTAACACCACGGCTGGCTACAGCTTTTATTGTGGGCTCTTAGACGACAGAGCCTCAGCGGGCCCCTTTGTGGAGGAAGTCAGGTGGAGACTGCCGACTAGATTAGAAATTACACAGTATCTAAATAGGCCACGCCTTCCGGTCACTATTCTAAAGATTAGCCGTCGTCAGTCTTCTTTGGCAGTCATTTTGGTTTAAAACCGTGTAACTTGTGCTTTGTTGATTCAAACTCTTCTTGATCTTGCTTTAATTGCTCCTTTTGGGTTCTACCACTTTGGTGGCTAGTCCACTTGGTAGGGAGTTGGGAGGCAAGTGCCGGGCGGTCTTAGAAGCGATCTAGGTTCCGGCCCCTACCTGGGGTTAGCCGGTTGACTGTAACTCTTTTGTAACTTTCCTCCCTTGTATGCACGAGGAAGACTATCTATGTGTGCCCGGCCATCATGCGGTCAGACTCCCGGTAGGGCTTGGACCAGTGTCAGTGACCATTGTAAAACTACATCTTTTCCTGGGCTTTAATCAACAGAACAATCTCTTACTCATTCTGTGATCTTGTTGTTTGTTTCAGCTAGGCTACTAAAAATAGTTTGTTTCAAACGGCCAGAGATGAGCATTCTGTCGCCATCTTTCTCGGTACTTTTTTACTAGCATACAATATATGGACGTGTAGATATCGCATGCTATTAATGACAACCCACTAAATAATTATCTATTCCTGGAATGGAATAAATCAAGGATTTAGACTCACATGACTTTTGTTTGCAGCAATTTTTTTAAAAAAACCTAATTCCTGCATTTTACAATCAGTTGACTTCAACATTACAAACATTCGAACTTCAGCATTCAAAACTTGGCCCTCCAAGGAAGTATTTCCGGTGATAACCCCAAATCGTACATCTTTTCTTTAGGGACGGAAAGAGAAAGAAAAAAAATAAAGAATATATAATTACAACGAAGGGGAAGTTTTTCCTCTTTTTTCTTTTTGCTAATTGTGGCGTTAATAAGATTTCCTGTTTAATTAATTAAAGTAGCGATTTTTGCCGTTTAATCGCCATTTAATGTAGTAGCCCTCTTTAGCCTGATTAGTTCTCTGGCCTACAATAACCAACCAATCAGCTGCATTCAATTAAAAAAAAGGGGTAAACTTTCAACCAATAAGCCCAAACTTATTGTGATTAAAATTAACTTTAAACTTTTTTAACATATCGATTAAAAACTTAACTTTTAATTAATTTGTTGGTAATTTTTCTTTGTTCGATTATCAAATAATCAGCACGAGGAGATCCAGTTTGGGGTTTGTTTGTTTTCGATATTCTTCCAGATAATTAGTGTACTCCTCAGGATGAATAAGGGGGATCACCATATTAATATTAGGGCTCAATTAAAATGGATACGAAGATTGTATAAAATTTAGCCCTTTAGGGGCAAAGTTAACCTCAATTCTAGCCAGTTATACCCAATGTACACAGCAAGTGCAGGAAATGATGGCGGCTGTTGTTTGAGGAAAGTGAACCATGTCGGACCCAAATATTGGACAGGATAGTAACAATACGGAAACTGGAAAGTAAAAATATAGATCAACCTGGCAGTTTTTCTGGCCAACCGGAAACCTATATGATTCTGCTATTTTCAGTTTAGCCCAGACCAAATAATCAATATAACCTTCTATTATTTCACTAGTTTACAGACCCACTGCCAGTTCGATTATACCTGCACCTGCTCACACATAATATCCGCATAAAAGAGGAAATAGGAAAGTGGAATAGTCGAGCGAGTCGTGGGTTTTTTTTATTTTCCCTGTGGGGACGGGGAGAGGGAGGCAAACTTGCCAATAGAAGTGTGCCTTTCCCAGTGGGCACACAAGATAGGTTAGAATGCCTGTTTTTTTTTATATCTATTATGAGGGATATTTTTTTTTTACACTTACGAATGTCAACACTGTGTGGGCTGGTGAACTAATAAAAAATGGCTACCAACATTCACAATATGACGGTTCGTCTTTTTAACCCTCTTTTTTTTTTTTAAATTAATTTTATTTTGAAGTTCTTTTAATAAGTTAATTTAAATTCTATTTTTAGAAACAAAACTTAATTTCCCAAGATTTAATACTTATTCTTTCTCCTTGTAAGAGGTTGCAATCGTGTCAAATAAATAAATAATGAGATGTTGGTGAGGTGGTGGTAAGTAGTGGAATCTTGGCGCTTTGTACGAGATAGAAGTGCAGTGGTAAGTAGGGCGTTCGTAGGATGTGAAGTCGTCTAACAGTCTGGCTGTATAGAGTAGAGCTCAACAGGCAGCTCAGCAGCGCCTCGCCATTGAGCTGTGGCACTTCCACACTCAACAGATCCATCCAGAGACGCTCATAATGGGGCAGTGGTTAGGGCCCACCACTCTTACCTACCACTAGAAACACTGGCTGCTCTAATTAGCCAACTATTTATGCTGAATTGTTTAATCTACATTTGCAATGAAGTGCAACAGCTTAACATTTGCAGTTTGTAGATCGAATTCTGCATTTACCTTTTCTTTAGAGTAAATATAGCGATCATCGATTCGATTTGAGATCGAAAATGACGTTGATGTGCAACTCTGAACTCTGCAAAATTACCAATATTTCACTATAGTTACTGTTAGAGGAGTAGATTAAATTTTGAAGACGTCACCAAAAACGTTGAATTAATCAAATGCAAAAATTTTCCGACAAACTGCTGATATTGGCAGAAAAGTTGAAAGTTAGAATTTAACCAACTTTATAGAAGGAATTCTAACTCAAAGGCAATCAACAGGGCGGAGTGAGTTCTAGAAGTTCTATTAGTGTTGTTTGCTGAACTAGCAAGTTTTAACTGAAATAGAAGACGATCTAGTGCTTTCGCGCGCAGCTTCTCTTTCCTAATATTTGCCTTTGACTATTGCCTAGGAAATGGAATCTGAAATATAAATTAGCAAATAATTTACGCCACTTTTCAGGTTTTCTGCATACAAAAAGAAACATTCCTATAATCTGAGGATAACTGCATTATATAGTGACTAACTTGGGCGCCACGTAAGCCGAGCGGTTAGAGGCTAGACCTGCGAAGCTATTGTGGTACTGGGTTCGATTCCCGGTCTTAGTCCTTGGATTTTATTTAATGGTTAATAAAAAGAAATTTACAGTAAAGTATGCTTGCTAGTCGTCTCCGTCCACGACACCTAATTGGTAGTAGGACGTTAAGCCCCGCCTGAAAAAAATAGGCGATTACTTTACTTTACTTTTTTAGTGACTAACTTCCTTAGTGATAAACCCCGGCAGTCGGAGATTACCTCCTCTAATATCAACACACCCTTTCATCCTATGCCTTCCTCAGGCTCAGGGTGGCTTCCTTTATCCATCTCTAAAGCTCCAGGTGAAGGAATGAATTAATCCTGGCTGAGGTACAAGTCCTGGGAACTACCAGAGGAAGTAGACAAAATTATTGGCTTCCACTTTCTTCAGTTACACGAATGAACAATTCTTTCTTTAAAAAATATTAGCATTTTTCCAGGGTACCAAGAGACATTTCAAAATCTCTCGGTGAACCAGTGGAAAACTGTTCCAAAAGTTGTAGATCCAGATGTTTACATTGGGTGGATTAAAGTAATAGTTAGCCCAACTCTTTGGGAAACCCCAAAAAAGAGTATAATCCCTATGAGAACGTACTAGTTCCGGTTGAGTTTTCCCTAATGGGATCTTCCTGCGATTGTTCGTGGTCAAAGTGTTCGCTTATATAAAACACCCACTCGAAACTATTTTCAAAACATCATTTTATTTCCGGCTAGTATTATATACTAACGGCTATTTCCGGTCTGATATTGAACTTGATGGTAATACTTCCTATGACTGATATATAGCATAAACATCAATACACAACTGATGAATTATTTATAGACAAGATGGTGGCTGTAACGTTAACCACTATCTGTAGCTCCAACTGTCTGTGACATCCAAGAAGAAAGGTAGTAGTAATCCCCCTGGGAATGCCGCTGTCTCAGCAGGAGGTGCTGACTGATAGATAGATTATCACTTGGAAAACTGGTAATACTTAGGATTAGTTCAATATCCTAGAATTTTAAATCGATCAAGTTTTGTATGATTTGATTATCTTGCCTGCGTATTGATTGTTGGACATCGTTAATTCAATTTTTCTAAATTGGGAACCAAATGATTCTTGTCCGAATGAAGACTTCATTGAGCTCCTTGTCAATAGCTCTTACACTACTGGGCACATGTATTAGGCATACACAGTGTTGCATAAAACAGTCATTGAACAAAATTTTAAATCACTACTTTCTAACACTGTTAATTCAAAATGGAACGTTCTCCACTAAATCCAGTACAATAATTGGGCCGTTTATTTAATGAATGGTGAAGCTGAACATTTATCTGTAATAACAGTTAGTCAATGAAAGACGTAGGAGTAGTTCATTCTATTTTTAGCGACATTTTGGCTTCAACGAAAATAACCCAGCCGAAACTTAACTTATTGTATAAAGTAAAACCCATTAACAAATAACTTGGCCACACAGCTGAATAAAAGTGCTAACCAAGTGAACAAAGGCATTTAGCAGAGCAACCGCATTTAGGAGCTAACAAAGCTCGTTCCAGGAGGAGTTTATCCCACTTTATTCGGTTCTAAATAATTTAAGCTAGTAAGCTTGCCGTGCACGAATGTACCAGGTTTGCCACAGCTTCATACAGCCAGCCTCTGTTGCTTTGTCGCATTCTACTAATCCAGCTTTACAGATATGTTTTGCGGGTATTGTATGTTACTTAATGTAGTAATAAATATTCTAAAGGCGTTCTGTAATAACTTAAAAATAGAAATAAAATACCTTTTACAATTGAATTAACAATATAAAGTAAAGTAAAAGTAATCGCCTATTTTTTCAGGCGGGGCTTAACGTCCAATTACCTATTAGGTGTCATTTGAATTAACAATATACCAATCAATTAACCAAGAATGTTTCGTAAATACCCACAATGTTTCTGTTTTGAGTTTGTAATACTACTTAATTGAGCAATATTTCATAGAGTATGAGAATTAATTTGGGAAGGGAGACTACTGGAGTCCAAAGCGGGGATCCCGGGTTCGAATCCAGCTGCTGGCCTTTATATTTTTTTTTCTTCGGAGCTTCTTACAACTCTCTGTCCGATGACTAACTAAAGAACACTGTCTAGAAAGCGGCAGTGCACTGAAAAAAGCTCCGGGCGCCAATAACCTCAGATGTTGACGCGCCTTAAACCAAAAAAAAAAAATACAGAATGTATAAAATATTTCCAGGAATCAATCCGGGTGGAGTGTGAAGGGACATTCATGGAACAGGTAGAGGAGTTTAGGTACCTTGGAATCTTGTTTAGCCGGGATGGCAGAATTGATCAGGAGGTGCTGAATCGGGTTGGGTGTGGTAATAAAGCCTACTACGGTCTGATCAGGAATACTGTGGTCGGTAAAAAAGAGGTCTGCAAAAAAAAAAAAGTGAAAATGACCGTCTTCAAGACCGTCCTACTTACCTCTTCTTCAGTATGGGGCAGAAGGTCGTGGACTATGCTGGACTAAGCATGCAAGCCGGGTTACAGCTGCCGAAATGAGATGAAATGAGAGGTCGAAGGGAAAAAATTAGAAATGAAACAATAAGGAGCAGCTTAGAGATACAACCCTTCTTAACCAAGTTGGAGAATAGGCAGTTGGGATGGGTTTGGCCACGTCTTCAGGAGAAGTGGAGAGGAGAAGATTAGGTGCTTGATGGAGGCCAAATCAGAAGGCCGTAGACCAAAAGGCAGACCAAGATTGGGCTATTTGGATTACATCGGGCGATTGGCGCAAAAGCGAGGTCAGACTAGGTCTTCTATCCAGAAATTGGCAAACAACAGGGAAGAGTACATCCATTGGTTAAAGGCCTAAGTAAAGCTCGACGCTGAAAGGCATAAGAGCGAAGACAAAGAAGAAGATAAAATATTTCTATGTCCCAATTATCCAATAGTAATACAACAACATTGGACAACAAGAGACACGCCTTAATTGATCGTAGTTCACAATTTGGGAATTTCAGTTCCCCAAATTCTCAAAAGCACTTCATTTTCGTTCTTCAGAATCACAAGTTCTTGCTGCGCTTTGCAGGAAATAAGAAACCAGACTAATTGGTCCAAATGATACTTCTTCCAGTAGAGCATTCAGTAGCGATTTAAATTCATTCAGAGATGGGAGGTGGGATAATTTACTGTTAGAGTCATGGTTCATTGGGAAGAACAACCCCTATTCTTGGCACCAGCGTTCGCTGAAAGGTCTTCTTCGTCTAGGGTCCGAGTATTCATCAAAGGGTGGTGCCAGTCTTCAGGTAGCTGTATTGAATTTGAACCTTATGCACAACAAAGTGTATATAAGTGCAATCAGTCATTTTCCTAAAAAACATTAGTGGAAGAAAGTCGTTGGCCCTGTGGCCTAAGACGGCTATCCGTCTTAGTTCGCTCGCCTAAGGCAAAGCTCATCAAGTTTTGTGTTATTTCATAAAAAATGTAAACTAATTAGAAATTAATTTACCCATCTACTACCGAGCAAACTTTGCTACTATTGGTAAAATGAACAATGGAATTTTAATTGCTATTTACGCTATCAATATTGCACAAATGGCGTAGCGAACTGAATTAGCTACCGGAAACTAAACTTCCTTGCAATTTGTTCATTAAAATTGCAACATTCCTTCAAATAGTTTGACGAGTTTAGCTGTTTGGCTAGATCTCGAAATCAGGTGTATTGATGCTGCTTGCTAGCGTTGCATCAGAGTTCCAGCTTCTGTAATTCCAATTACAATGGACCAAGGATGGTTGGTTTTTGTATCCTCGTACTTTGTGAAAGTCGATGTTCAGGAAGTGATCTTTTTGACTGTGCGTACAAATAAGAGGTGTGGCTATTAAATAACGAGACTATGGCTGTAAAACATTTTATTTTAAATTTATACATATTTAGTTATTACCACCTTCAATCAATACACACCACTCCCCTATCCCTACAACGCTCCATGCGAATTTACCATTGTTCGAAACAGTGCTGGAAGTCTTTTTCTGTGAGCTCCCGCATGTTTTCATTCACAGCTTCAACAGACTGAAATCGTGTTCCTTTTAATGCAGATTTGACTTTGGGCGAACAGATAAAAGTCACATGGGGCGGCCAGGTCAGGCGAATAAGGCGGATGACCTAAAAACTGGGATGTTGTACTTGGCTAGAAACGTCTTGACAGACAATGCAGTGCGAGCCGGCGCGTTGTCTTGATGGAGAACACGTGACTTGTTCTTCCACAAATCGGGTCGTTTTTTCCTTACTCTTTCACCGGAGTTGAGCAAGCACCTCACGGTAGTAATTTTGATTAATTATAATCGTTATTTTCATCCGTATTGGACGTGGAAGGGCGACCCGGGCGGTCATCATCTCCGAAGTCTTCTCGGCCATCTTGGAAAAGCTTGAACCACTCAAAAACTTGCGCACGTGATAAACATTCATCACCATAAATCATTCTTTTAATAAAAGATAAGTTTCAGTAGCGGTTTTACCCAGTTTCATGTGAAATTTCACGACCATTCGTTGCTCTCTCTACAACATGTGTAGTATCATGTTTTGCGGCAAAACGAAACTAACACCTCTTACTCAAACACGTCAGGTTCCAGTCAGACAGATTTCTCTACAAAAACACGTGAGACGCTGCAATCAAAAGAGAAGGCTTTACGCTGTGCAGCTGTCGGTCGGTCGTTAGGATTTGGCGCATGCATAGTTCTTCTGTAGCAGCATCAGTCTCCTTATTTAATAGCCACACCTCGTATTGGCCAAACAAAGCTCAAACCGGAAGTATGGCTTTATTAAATAGATTTTATATTTTTCTTAAACATGGCGCCTAATCTTTTCAGTTTTCTTGCTCATTATGAAGATCTAGTCCTATAACTTAACATCTGATCTTAAAAATTGCGTAAAGAGAATATACAGCTTTCACCAAGATTATTCGAATAAGTTTTATTGGAATATTCATTTTTTTGTTTTTTAGGGCGGAAATCCTTCCACCATTTTGTTTCCAATCGATTCAATCGGGGCCAGTAATAACACACGATGTCGTATAACGTGTAATTTTCTCACTATTTTTGTTCTAAAATTAGCTCCTCTCCCCCTCTCCATAAAAGTATAAATAAATATATGTTATATATATGTTTAATGAAGACTACAATTGTCACTAAAATACAATAATAAGAATTTTGACGTCATCTGTGACGAATTAAACTAGTTTGGTCTTACGCCATGGTTAAAGCAATCATTTAAACTTATTTCTAGATATCGGAACTGATTTTATCGATCTTTCCCATCATTAAATGTTCATTATTGGCAGCAATAAAATCGATTTCGAGGTTTTTTTTTTGTCATTGACTGGTCTACTTACTGCAAACTTAGTTTTGAATCTGTTGAACCGTTTTTTTTTCTTTTACTTTTCAGGAAACGGTAGTATTACGAAGTGGTTAAATTGTCTTTTGAAGGACTTGCACGCTGTCTGTTACACAAATCTTCAGCTTTCTTTGGCAATTATTTTCACCTAAAGCCAAGACTTTGTCGGGCTTTCCTGGATATAAATTGAAGCCATTTAAATTGAAGAAAAGGTTTGGAGCAACTTGATTAAGTTAATAGCTTGTGAAATTGAAGTGAACAAAATACGAGTGAGCGTTTATGGCAGACTTTTTTTTTGTAACTTCCCCTTACGCTTAACTTCCCCTTACCCTTAACTTCCCCTTACGCTTAACTTTCCCTTACGCTTAACTTTCCCTTACGTTTAACCTCCTCTCACGCTTAACTTCCTTTTACTCTTAACTTCCCCTTACGCTTAACTTCCCCTCACCCTTAACTTCCCCTTACGCTTAACTTCCCCTTACCCTTAACTTCCCCTTACGCTTAACTTTACCTTACGTTTAACTTCCCCTTACGATTAACTTTCCCTTACGCTTAACTTTCCCTTACGTTTAACCTCCTCTCACGCTTAACTTCCTTTTACTCTTAACTTCCTCTTCCGCTTAACTTCCCCTTACGATTAACTACGATTTTTGAGTGATTCAAGCGTTTCCAAGATGGCCGAGAAAACGTCGGAGATGATGACCGCCCGGGTCGCCCTTCCACGTCCAAAACGAATGAAAATATCGATTATAATCAATCAACGTTACTACCGTGAGATGCTTGCTCAACTCCGTGAAAGAGTAACGAAAAAAAAACGACCGGATTTATGGAAGAACAAGTCACGGGGTTCTCCATCAAGACACACTGCATTGTCTGTCAAGACATTTCTAGCCAAAAGTACAACATCCCAGTTTTTAGGCCATCCTAGCCTTATTCGCATGACCTGGCCACCCCATGTGACTTTTATCTGTTCCCCAAAGTCAAATCTGCATTAAAAGGAAACACGATTTCAGTCCGCTGTGAAGCTGTGAAAGAAAAAGCGGCACGCATCATGCAGGAGCTCACAGAAAAAGACTTCCAGCACTGTTTCGAACAATGGTAAATTCGCTGTGGAGCGTTGTAGGGATAGGGGAGGGGCGTATATTGAAGGTGATAATAACTAAATATGTATAAATTTAAAATAAAATGTTTTACAGCCATAGTCTTGTTATTTAATAGCCACACCTCGTATGGCGACCAGAAAACCAAATGTAGCATTATAATACGACTTCCAAGGTTCAAGAGAAAGTGAGAAAAATAATGATATCTGTAATATTTATTTTATTTCAAAAAGAATAGGGGCATTTTGTAAAAAAAAAACGTCGTTGAGAAGAGCCGAGTGGAAGGAGGACCAACGAAATCCATTTTATATTGATCGAAAGGAAGGTAGGTAACGTCCTCTCGCTTCACCCGTTCAAGGCGGGGGTGAACACCCTTCTCCCGTTTAGCTAGCCGAGGAGCTTCCACCACTTGGACTACTCCCTGGCTATTCCTGAGTGTCTATAGCCGAACAGGAACTCTTTTTTTTTTTTTTTTTTTTTCTACCCGAAGAAAATGGTCCAAGTGAACTCACCGTTGAGATTCAGTTCTCAGCGTGCGTGTCCCGCCCACTCTACGTATCCTCTCTGCCCCCACCACCATCGCATAAAACTTTCCTCAGTACATGGACAGATTTTCCGCCTCATCATATTAACACCCACCAGCATGACGTACCTATTTTCCAACCTGTGAAGTTCAAACTACCACTAAAACCTCTTGTCTTCCTCATTCTCCGGTTGCTTTTCATCATCAACAACTTTTCACTCACCTTTGCTCTTCTATTTCCTGAAAGAAAAGATTACAAATTAAAAGAAACACAAATCTGGTGTGAAAACGCAGTAACTGAATTTTCTGAAAAGGTAGTTAACTTCACTTTTACACATTTTCATTGATGACAGAAGCCTGACGTCACAACTGTTCCAGAAACAAAAACAGATTAAAATAATATTGATGCTTGCCTAATTTTTACTCAATAAACAGAAACCGGATGTCAATAATGATACATTACAATGTTTTGTAATTTCCAGCTCAACAAATAACTGGTTATAAGGATAGGCACAGAAGACCTTTTCATGAATTAGACACAATCAATTAAATCTTTCAAGAATGATTTAGCAATCTGCAAAGAAAAGGGTTTTTTCAAATTTAAGTTCAGTGACTTGATGAATCAACTTGACGTAAAGGTCAGTCTATTCCATTGTGCCCCACCTAGTGTCAAGAGCGGCAATACGTATGCCTTGTAAAATGTCACATATCCGGGTCACTCTCTCTAGATTAACCTAAATAACCTAACACAAAATATGACATTTATACATTATAAATTAACGGTCGCACCATCGATGTTAGTTCCACTTCTGAGTAAGTTATCGATTTGGCTACAATAATTGATTTATTAAAAATGAATTTTGATTGACACTAGGTCCATCATGAAGATATTCTTCTGTGCGTTTGTAAGTTGTTTTGTCAATCGCAAAACTAAGAGCATATCTTAGAAGGGTTACTTTGTACACTTAGTGCATTGGACTTGGACGCAGAGTCCAGCTGCCGACTCTTAGAGTTTCTCTTCTTCCCAGATGCCCTTTACAGCTCCCTATCCTGTGATGGACAGTGTTGTCTGTAACGAGATAATACTATTAATGCTGTATGAAACTACCGCTGTATAATAAAAAAAAAAAAGTATCTTAATTTTAGGCTTACAAACAACTAGGGTTTGTGAATGATTGCAGAATATGTTTTATTTTAATTAGGATGTACCTAATTTTGATTCTATTGAAGAATTTTGTAGGAATAAATCTGTTAAGTTGAAAATTACATCAATTTTTGAAGCATAAATTTTTATAGCATAAATTGATTCTTTATGAAATACCTACGGAGGAAAAAATAGTAAAAAAATTCTAAACTATTGTTTTAATAGAAATATTTCACATTAAAAATCCTAATGGCGGATCGTACACGGGTCTAGTGGGCGTGTACACTGGCCAATAGAACCGTAGGTAGGTGGGAGTTAACCTTGCTCAAATTACACGCCCACATACCGCTTCTAACTTCCACCATTAAGACTTTTTAGGCCTAAAATGTTTATGAAAAATGTACTCTAGAATTTTTTCCTATTTTTCCCTCTATAGGTATTTAGTAAAGAATGAAATTATGCAAAAACAAGAATAAATTATTTTGAACATTTAGTTTATGTTTCACCAACAACTACGTTCTGTGAATGATTGCAGAATATGTTTTATTTTAATTAGGATGTACCTAATTTTGATTCTATTGAAGAATTTTGTCGGAATAAATCTGTTAAGTTGAAAATTACATCAATTTTTGAAGCATAAATTTTTATAGCATAAGTTGATTCTTTATGAAATACCTACGGAGGAAAAAATAGTAAAAAAATTCTAATCTATTGTTTTAATAGAATTTTAATAGGAAACAATTAATTCCATAGATCTATAAGAATTATAAGAATTATTACATCAATACTTCGGTCAATTTTTAAATAAATTCAATTCAGTCGATATGTGTAATGACTTCTAATTACATTTATGCGCAAATTATAATGGATTAATACATTTGTTAATGTTTGTGTTGACGTAATTTTATTGATTATGACGTCATTAAAGGAGTTACATAATAACTGGAATGAGGCGCCATGGTAGCCGAGTGGTTAGAGGCGAGACCTGCAATGCTAAGATGTATTGTTGGTTTTGTGGGTTCGATTCCCGGTCTAGGCCTTGGATTTTATTTAATGGCTAATAAAAGAAATTGAATAGTAAAGTATGTTTACTAGTAGCCTCCGTCCACGACACCTAATTGGGTAGCTGGACGTAAAGCCGACCTGAAAAAATAGGCATTACCTTACTTGAATAACTGGAATGAATAGGGATTTTACTTTCTATTACTTCTTAGACCTATTGTGCCCCTAAAGGCGCCAGATGATAACCCCCCTTTCAGAGAGGGACTCATCCCAACTCACCCAGGCTCTCTGGAGAATTTCCAGGACGCCGGCAGTTAGGAATAGCCAATCCCTGTAGGCTACTCTCCCGTGCCTTCCAATATTTTGAAGGAAACTTCCCCAAGCCTCTTTTGAGAGCTTATATTCTCTGAATCTGGGTAAGTCTAGAAATAGGGAGAGCCGGCAGATAGGGCTAACACTACCCCCAAGGAAGGTATATCTTTCTCCGCTACCTGGTAACTATAGGCTTTCTGGATTAGTCAAATGCACTTCCATTCCGTTCTGGACACAATCACCGCATTCTATTCAAGTTTTGACACGCATGGCTACGTCGATTGGAATGGGAAAGTGCTACGAAGATAGAGGAGCCGTATTCAGGGATATCTCACTCTCTAGTGTCCTATAATCCTTTCCTTTTCTCCATGCACTTTCCGTGGAAGTTCTGTGGAGGGTCCCTTTCCCCATCTTTTTTAGCAAGAGGAAGGATAGCGAGATTGATCAAGCTATTTATCTTAATTTTTCTTTCCTTCGTAACAAAAGGAAAACTCGGATGAATTCCTATTAGAATATCTGAACTAGAGCCTGGATTTTTGTCAACTGGATCTTAGAATTCACGAGGTCGTCCAACAGTTTCCATTTCCATTGAGCGTGATCAAAAAAGAAGAAATCACCTTCTTAGAGAACTATTCTACACAGATTTACTTCCAAAATTTCCCAGTTTTATAGTTTCACGCTGTGAAGTATCGCGTTATGTCAGACTTACTTAATTAGTTTGCTCCGGAAGTACCCAGTTTATGAGCCCGGAAGTATCACGGTAACGGTCTCAGCGAATTCCCTTTTACTTGCCGTTCTTATTTAGAACCCATCTAGAACCAGAATATTTGCAGCATTTTCATTGAAGTATGGGAGAAGTCATTTCGCTCAGATTTTTGTGATTGGTTAGGGGAATCTCTTGTAGCGCTTTGATCTGCTGAATAAATACAAAGGTGGTGAACTGTGAAGTCGAAAAGGCAGCCTGTGCGTTCCCATAGCAACTGCTTCTATCATTTTCTCACTCAACTATAGTGATAAATTAATACCGTATATATATATATGCTCGAAATGAAGTGGTTGCAAGCACGATAGGATGGAGTGAGTGTGCTTGAAATGGGGCAGGTAAGCACTAAACTTAAGCACAAAGCAACACCCTCACTTAGACTTAAGAAGCGCCTTCCTATTCATTTATTTGTAGAGCTACAGAAGATGAACCTGCGCAATGGAGTGCCACAGCTCTAAAGGCAGGCTTCTCAGTCTATATTGACACAGACTTAACGAAAAGCCTTATTATATTTTCTGTTTTGGTTTTGTTATTTAGTAAAAGTAATGGTTCTGTGCTTATTGATCGTTCGTCCAGAGATATTTAAATTATTTGTAATGAACTAAAAAACCTTATTTGAGGTTTAGAGAAATTTTCAACTTTAGGTTTGTTGTAAGTCGAAATAATCTTTTACCAAAATTGAGCTCGCTGAGTTTTGTTTTTTAAAAAAAATCTCCCACTCCTCATAATGGATTCTGTGAAACATTCTTCCTTCAACAGAAACTACAAAAACTTACCAAAACCACTGAACAGAATCTTAACGTTCTCCGTAAGCCATAGCCTTCTAAATTCTTTATATAAGAATGTATCTATTACAATTACATTTTATACGGCGGACTAATGAACTGTTAGAACACGTTTTTTTCCCCAGCTGCAGTTTTTCTTTGAACGCTCTTATTTGCAGCATCCCTAGGAAAATCTTCTAGGTACAGTCTCACCTGGCACCATTTGGCTGCACATTAGACTTTCCGAGATCGCCCGAGCAAAGCACTCTGTAAGCACAAATAAGCAGCTTACCGTTTCTTAGGCATCTCGTTATCTGAATAAATTCATTTCTCTTCCCAAAGGAATGTTCAGCATTCATTGCTTACCGGCTTTAGACAGAAAGTTAGGTTTCAGGTGACTGCAAATCAGCTGAGAACGGAGTTTAAAGAAACTTATTGAAACCATCTTCTAGGGAACCTCACGTAGAGCGGAAGGCAACCGTACAAGCTAATTTTGTCGCCGGAAATGGAATGGAGGAAATTGCTATTAAAAAAACAGATCACAATTGATTGAATCAATCTGAATAGGCTTTGTAATGTCACACAGACATCCCAGTAGAACTCCCATTTCTTAATAGAAACCCAATCCCGGTCCCAGGACTCATTTCCACGCGGACAAACACTCAGATCGAATGTATGAAGGTAGAGAGCGTTGGAGGGAAGATAGATTGTAAACGATGTTAACAAAAAAAGGAGAAAAAAGGGCAGTAGAGATTTAAAGGTTTAGATCTCTCAGTGACTGTAACCTTTCCACCTCCAGGGCGACCCTACCAAAAAGGAAAAGTACTTCTGTGAACGTCAACACCAGTGTTAGCGACCTAAGTAATGTTGTCCTGAGTAAACATGTTTTGGTCTCTCTCTCTCTCTCTCTGTCTGTCCGTCACAACTTGTACCTCTCTTTCCGGCATGAAGCTCTTTCCGCTTCAACTAAAATATTCCAGCAACGTACGTAACAAAATATTTGAGTAATTGTTCCTCTTCAAACTACAAAGAGAAGCCTAAATTCTCAGCCACCATCCTGGAATGTCCGTCAGCTGTACTCGTATTTAATTGCCTGTACAATGTCCTAGATGGCTGGAGGGGTGTGGAAAGGTAACAGTTTTCTTTGTTAGTTTTCCTCAAAATAAATAAGGCCTCGGTGAAAAATTTCTAGGCTAAGCTCAGCTTTAGTTGGCTTTTTGATTTTCAGTAGTATCTCTTACCACCGTAAGGGGGCAGTTGAAGTTAATTCTCAAATTTTATTTTTCTTTCCTAAATCTGTAGGAGTGGGGAACTTCAGCCGGCAGGAAAATAATTCTATCATCTTCCTGTAAAATAAACATCGCTCTTCGTAAAAAAAAAGCTTATCAAATTAGAAAGAAGACCTCTGCTAGTATAATGAAATATCCAAAGCTGTACTCCTATCCAAACGGTTGTCTCTTTGAATTATTAAAAATCAATAGAACGTGTGCAGATAAACGAATTGATCAGCCCGCCGGGCTGATCGAGGCGCAATCGGAAGGGGTCGGTCGAGAAGAGGAAATGTTTTGTTGGCCACCCTGCTTTAAATCCACAATCCATCTACTTCTAACTACGATTTTATCTTCTTATTTGGACATCAACAGCCAGTAAGCAACCATTGGGTGAGAAGAAGAGCAATAATGGTTATTTTGAAAAAAAAAAGTTGTCTAAAAAAGTATAGTTTGTAATTTTATTTTTTTTTTAATCCGAAGTTCGCACTTATAGTAGTAGAGCTCAACAATATCTTTACTCAACTCCAGTTTCTGTGGCAGTCTTCTTGATGGACCATTCTCACCATACTTGAGATAAGTCTCTGTTCAGAGTAGAGGGCAGTGCTGCAGAACCGGTTTCAGCAGTCAATAGTCTCTCTGGATGCTTTAGTTTGTGTCAACGCTTAATTCAACTTCTCGTAACTGTTACCTAGTCTTGCCTTACATTTCCGAATTAAGTTGCTCTCGTCCAGCTAGTTCCAGCCATCTTTGTTTATTGAAATACGATCGAGAAACGAGGAAACATTATAGAGTTTAGGCAGATGGTTTCCAAGTTTTTGTCTCGTCTGGTTTTTTTCCGCAATAGCGGTAATCGCAAAACAAGATCTATTTGGCGGTTCTCGTGCGTTTTGTTGCAATGCAGCAATGGCACGACTTCCTTCGACTGGAGTAAGAATAATATGGTTCTCTTAACGCAAACCTTGGGCTTGGAATCTGAGCCATTATTATTGTTGGAGGGGGCGCACCGACTTTTAAAACCATTAGCCATTTTAATCCTAACTTAGTGTGAGTAAGTGATTAGTCGATTATAATTTAACTAACTATCGATAATTATCGATGATGAGCAACATGGCCTGACAATCAAGTTCCTCCTGCAGGTGACAACTTACTGAGACTTCAGCTGAATATTAAATTCCGAACAGCTGTTAACTATTGAGCTTTCATTAAACTACTATAAATTCTATGTTTTTTTTAAAGATATTAACTTCCGGAGACTGTGTAACCTTTCGTCAAGTTGAAATTCAACTAATTGATGACAAATTGTACAGAGGAGACATGTTTTGCTAATTCAATTAAGCACACTTTGTTGGCACCCACATTCTACGACAATCACGGACACTTTTAATGGAGTCACGGATAGAGCTTTTAGTGGCTGAGAATTTATCTTTTACGAAGCTCTCTCTCCTTCTTCAATCTGTTAATTTCTGAATTTAAATATTTCAGATACCTGTACGGCGCGGTGCCTTCATAACTAAACGACCAGGTAAGTTTTACTTATTTACCAGTTCATTATATTTCATTGAGATGTTTATTGGTCAGAGCATTTTATCAGAATAATTGCAAGAAAATCATTTATTTACTTTTAAGAGATGGATGTGGAAATCAAATGAGAAAGATTTAAAATTCCCGCAAAACTAAGAAATGAGAGGAAGTGGACATCCGCCGGAAAAGCTCCTGCCTAAAATGCAATTATAATATTTAAAAGGGTAAATTAACTTAAAGAAAAACAAACACTTGAGGTAAACATTCGGATGCCATTGTCCAGTTAAAGATATTGGCTCGTCCTTGCAAGTGAATAAAGTAACAAAACTAACCAGTTCGTGAATTAGGCAATTTCAAGGATTCAGTTTACCACATGAAAAAAGGAAGTGAAAATATTCATTTTATCTCTGCGAGGTTAACGAAAATTCATAAATAATTTTCCGAAATGTTTTTGCCCAGAAAATACAATAGCCTACCAGAATTTTTGAACAGGATGGTGAGATTTCGTTGTAAATTTTTCTTATGGCTCGAAATCACCTCAAAACCCTTACTTCCTGTGAAAAACTAATTTTAAACGTCGCTGTGATTGTTTTTTTTTTTTTTTGTTCAAAGTCACCACTTTTTATTGTATTTACGTCACCATATAAACGAGCTGTTCACAGTAATTGACAGGCTGAAATATTTGTTTATAGATGATACCCAGTTTTGGTAGTAAATAATTCACACAATTCTATTCACACAATTACCTCGTTGTAAATAATTTAATGGGGGATGTTCTTACTAGATATTGTGATAATAGTAAACGATCAACGTGAATTGTTAATGCTCTCGATTAACTAACTACCTAAACAACGATTGCTTAAACGCCGCGGAGTCTAGACGCTGCTGACTGGGTGGATACCTAGCTGCAATTTCCTGCGCTTCCGAGATTGTTGGACGAGGAATTATTAATTCTAAGGTCGTGATTTTCTCGGATAGTCAGGCTGCTCTACGAGCTGTAAGTTCTTACCAGGTCAACTGAAGGCTGGTTTGGGACTGTCTGGGTGCCCTGAAGGAAATTAGTGACCAGAATAAGGTCTTTCTAGTTTGGGTACCTGGTCATTCAGGACACAAGAAGGGAACGAAGTGGCAGATTTATTGGCCCGGGAAGGCTCTGCGGTACACTTCGTTGGCCCGGAGCCCTGTTTTGAGGTTCCGAAGTGTGTTAAATCTGCGGCCATTAATTTATGGGTGCAAAGTAGGTCTCAGAAATGGTGGCTCGCCACCACTTCGCAGAGACGGGCGAAGGAGTTCATTAGAGGCTATTCGCCGAGGCTGATTGCAGAATTCATTCGTCAAAGCCGTGGGGCTATAAGGGTAATTGTAGGACTATTAACTGCCCTGCAGGCTCAGAAAACACATACATCGCATGTGCGGATGATAGCCTGTGTAGATTCTGTCAGGAGGAGGAGGAGGAAACGGCACTGCACGTGTTGTGTCAGTGTGAGGGGCTTGTCCTGGCTAAGGATGTTACTTCTCGGGGGAGGAAAAAACCAAGGCCTGTGGAGCTTTAGCCAAGAGTCGCTCTCCGGAATTAAAAGTCTGATCAAAAGGACGGGCCTGGAGAGGGAGCTTTAAAATGAGGGGAGCCACAATAGATCCAAAGGAGTCGCAGTGGCGTAGGCCTTGAAGCCGCCCTAGTCTAGTCTATTCTAATACTCTCGATTAGCTAACTACCTAAACAACGACTGCCTAAACGCCGCGTAGTCTAGACGCTACTGGGTGGACACTTTCCTTGGACCGTCCTGATATTCATATGCTTGGGTGGTGATAAGCTGTGATTTCTCCTTATTTAGTTAATGGGGGTACACTATGCTGCCATCAAAACACACGCTATGCTGCCCTCTCACAACTGGTGCCAGCTGAGACCACTCACAGCATCCCCAGATGCCGAAACCACTTACATTTTGTAGAGATGTTATAGAAAACACGGAGAGATGGAAGTTATGGACGACCACTTCCCGTTCAACTCAAATTCCGCCCTAAAGACATTCTGTGAGAATACTCTCCCAAACTAAAAACAAAAAGTGATTGGCAGCCAGCGTAAAATTTTCCTCTAAAATCTGGTATCTACCCAGTCCCTGCAAGGGAGCATCGGGAAAGAGTAGCGTGCAAGCATACATACGACACCAAAACGACCCTCCTTCATTGAATTAGAAGAATAGATTCTTCTCCAACACCAGGTAATCTTTACCTCTAGGGGAAGTTAAGCTAAGAAGTGGCAAGTAGGGACAATTACTCCCTTAAGCGAAATGCTCTCTTCAGTTCATCTTAAGTTAAGTGAAAGTCGAGACAATCCAAAAGCCCTATTTTCAATCGCAAAGTAAAAACAAGAAGGATTTAGGTAAGTCCTTGCACCGACTCTATTAGCTCAGAAGAATGGTCGGGTACTAACATTATTACCAGCAGTATTAGCCTAGTGGTAGCAGTTTGCCTGCAGGAATCTCTGGAAGCTGTAGCGCAACGTGCGGGATTTAACGTCAGACGTTGTGATTTTTGTAGACAACTTGGCGAAATATCTCTACCGAGCTTGATGTTCCGCGGAGAGCATTGCCTCTGAAACAAAGAGAGGGTGGCTGATTTTTTTGCGAGGGAAACTTGAAAATTTATCTTGCGAGATATACCAAAAAAACACAAATGTTATTTTGGATAAAGTATTTGATATCAATCAAAAACAATAACAAGAAGCAAGAAAAACGATTGTTAGCGTCGCTTTCACCTCCAGATAAAGAGAAAAGAAACAAAAATAATGATTTCTGTGAAAAAAATTGAAGTGAAAATGAGTCTGTCAACATTCATATTGTTGGCAATGATTTGGGTGAAGCTGTGAATGAAAGATGCGGTTAGATTGCCGACAAACTGTAACTGATCTTCTTAAAACCTACTGGTGTCAACTTTGATTTGTTTTTTTTACTCTTTGTGCTAGTCTTTTCCTTCTCTCATTATTCAAACGGCTTAGGTTCGGTAATTACATTTGTTATTTCTATATTAACACATCGCAAAAAATAATAATAAAAAAATAAAATAATAATAATGATAATAATATTAATAATAATAATAATAGAGGGAAGAGATTAGCTAAGCGGTTAGCGTACTGGACTCCCACGCGGAGGTCCCGGGTTCGAATCCAGCTGCTGACCCTTAGATTTTCTCTTCCTAGGAGTTTCTTACAGATCACTGTCCGGTGATGGACAGTGTTATCTGCATCGAGAGAACACTGTCCGGAGGCCGGCAGTGCACTGAAACCTTAGATGTTGACGCGCCTTAAATCATTACAAAAATAATAATATCAATATTATTTTCAGTTGATTAGAAAAAACTTTAAAGAAAAGTTAACCTTTTCTGTCAAAGATTTTATCGATCTTTAGCATCTTGTTTTTTTTCCTTTCTCTTACTTTGCCAGCAATAAGAGAAATGGCTTCGAGTCAAATTGTTAACATCGAAATTTCACCAGAAATATCAGTTCATCTGGGAGCTCTAAAACTTTATACATTGGGAAAGTATTCCGACTGTAACTTAACGCTCAAAATGCAAGTATTTACAGTAACTGTAACTTTTCACTTTTTAAAATTTCGAAACCAGGGTTTGTTTTAGCAGATGGTTCTTTCCGGTAGCTCAATATTCTTGAAACCTTATAAATCTCCTTGTTGCTACCGAGCTGTAGAAAACCTTCTTTTCAAATTAATTGCATTCTTTTCAATTAGTTTGATTAGTTGAAATAGAATCAGATAACAATAATGCTTTTCAAAAGCAAATATAATTAAAGTTCAAATTGATAATAAATCAAAGCAAGGGGAGGATATATCATTGTTATATTGGAGTGGTTTCAGGATGTATTCCGTGATCACTTCCTATAAATAAATGGGAACGCATTGATCGTACGTACAGTTTTATTAACCTAATACAATATGGCTTCGTTCTAGCTGCCGGGCGAGGTTGCTCAACTGCTTTTGTTTGCCTCCCCCCCCCCCGCGCACACAATATATAATCCTATTATATATGGATTGGGGCTTTGCAAACAAAAAGGTTACTGTCGGAAACCCTGTTCTGCGATTATTAAAGCTGTAGTGTTTGGAATCCATCTTTCTGCACAAGTGAGAGGTTCCTATGAAAGCTCATTTTGAGCTTTTAATCGTAATTCACCAAGCGGAAGTGGCAGTGTACTGAATAGGTACTTCAAATTTTTTGTCTTACACTAAGTACGCGTTCAATGCTGCGATGTACTGAAAGTATTGTTCTTTACGTAGTAAAAGTCTCTTTAGCGTTTCTCCTTTTAATTGTTAATAGTTTCCAAGTCTTAGCGTTTTTGTACAGTACACTACACCGCAAGCGAACTGTTCGATCCTCGAAAAAATGTTGCGGCCCCTCGCTTATAATTTAAACAGTTTGATCTGGTAGCGCCGCCTGTCTACAGTTGGCAGAACTGGTGAAGAGGAAGGAGAGGGGGGCTCTAGCTTGTGCCTGGGAGTTTTGAGCCAGTTGCCCCGAGGCTTCTCTTAAGAACAGTGGTCATTGCGTCACTCTGTGTGTGTGTCTGCTGTCTGTGCGCTATTAAGTTTAGCTAAGCGTCGGTCGGCTTGCCTTGTATCGTTCTAATCAACTGACTTTCTGGTCTCTTATACAAAGTCAAGCTGCGTATATGTTTATTTGTTAATGTTATGTTACTTAGTGTAAATAAGTCAAAAATCTCTCTGCCCTAAGTCAAGTTATGTATATGTTTATTTGTTAATGCCAGGTTACTTAGTCTAAGTAAGTCAAAAATCATTTGTACATTTATTTTAGTTATTGCGCCTTGGATCATGATCTGTATGGATTGTAAGGCAAGTTAAAAAATAAAATTTTATTGTGTCTGGTTACTCTGGATAAGTTATTCCTGTCACCCCTTATCCCTTATTTTATTAACTTTTCTTTTACAGCTCTCCCATTTTATTTCATTTAATTGTCCCCTCCTTTCCAGAAACTTACACGAGCTGTAAACTCTATTCTGCACAACTAGATAAGGTTACAGTGTAGAACAGGATTCTTACCGTTCTAAGAAACACACACGGATTTTAGGGTAAAGGTCGGGAAAAGTAGAGCAGATTCTATTTGGACGTCACGCCCACCTTCTAGAAAATAGACCTGGAAACGGAAGTGCTCACATCACGATAATGGGCCAATGATCACTTATACCCATCACCACCAACTCAAGCACATCACTTCCAGCATGCAGGTAACTCCTGGTTACTCTTCTTTACAAAACCCGAATGTTTGAGGAGAATGCGATCAGCTGTTTTGTAAAGACATTCTATTCTTAAGCACAGGTTCTTGTTCTTAGTGTTTCCTTGATAGAACCTTTTATCCCTTAAGGATGTTTAAACTCTTTCAGCAAAATTCAGTATCTCTACAGGAAAAATTACTAACAATGCAAGTTTATTCCCTTTATACAGCGCTTAAGAAGTGCATTCCTTGGAGAATATTCCAAAAAAAGAAAGACATGTTGACCATGAGAGCACGAAATTTATGGAACTTAAAAAAAATTGTGTTTAAGAAAATTCCCAAAAAACAGAAAAACAAAAACGGAAGTTCTAGTTGGTTGCTTCTTGCCCAAAAGCTCACTATTGATTCGAAATATTGAAACAGAACTTTCAGCATTTTGCCATTGTTGAAGTTATGCTACTCAACCACCCACATAGATCAATTTGTAATAACCTCAATTTTGGACCCATCAGGGACCTCAAATCGGATATTTCCAGTGAAAAACTGATAAAGAATCTGCGTTATTACAGTAATAGAGTAAGAAAATGCAAACATTTTAATGTTAATTGCTTGTTTTTTTGGTTCATCTGCTTCCTTATTCTCGTCTTCCATTGTTAACGCTAAATCATGCTTGCCGAGCTAATTCGCACCTCCACCACCTTCTCTCAGTCTTCTTAATTATTATTTCTCTGTCTTTTCGTAATTATTTTTTTATAATTACCATCTTTACCCTTTTATCATAGAAAAAAAATGTAGCAGTCAGGTTTTTTTTGTTTTTTGTTTTAAATTCTCTGCTTTTTGGGAGGGGTATTTCTTTTTGAAATATTTTTCTTGAATTACTTTTTCACCTGCAATAAGCGATAAATGGACGGCGCAAGGACTGCAAACCCAAGGTTTGATAAAAGTTTAATCTATAGGATTATTTTTTCCAGGAATTGAAGGTTTAAAAGGATATAGCTTTGGAAATAATCCTTCTATTAGATTCTGGTCACCAGTTAAGCTGGTAAAGTCGGATAACTTATGCGTAATGCGTTAAAGTCATTTAATAAAGATTTAATTTGAGGGGGGTGTTTTGTATTCAAGAGTTGTATGCGTGAGAAAATAAATAAAAGAGTTTCAGGAGAAGAGGCCCTCGGTGGTAGATTTTAATAAAGAACACTATTCGGTGTTGATGAGCCATGGGTTATAGGGCGAGCTTCGCTTCTTTTTTCCCTTTCGGCTAACAGGGATATTTATTAGTAGAGGTTTTTTGCAATGGTGGTAGAACTGCCAACTAAACAGTTAGTATCTCCACACTGGCCTCGCTATTGAACTACATGTTGTTCCAGGGGAAGAGGATATCCCCCGCCGGCTACTGATGCTACTGCCGACAACATTGCTGGCCTACCCCGCCCCCCCAAGCCAGTAGCATTCCATTGGAAGCCAGCCCTGATCTGGGCTGAATGGAGAACGGGTGGAGAGCATTCATTCAGGTGGTGAACTCTAATAATGGAGAGAAGTTTCCGCCTAATGGGTCCTGGGGATTGGCCAGATGGACAGACAGAGAGAGGAGCCTGGTTCCCTCTTATCGGTGCCCAATTCGAGTTGGGGTCCACGCATACTTTCATTATGCGAGTAATACAGGAACTGGCCTTTGTTTTCCATTTATGAACAACCCCCTCATCCAGTTGGTATTTCTTACATCTGGTCGTTCTTTCTCCCTAACATCATCATCTCCTAACAGGCTGAACCTTCACCATTTCGAAGACAATTCTGTTTTCCTAATGTTAAAAATAATTAACATCAGCTTTCAGGTGTCTTTACTCTTGGGGAAAAATTTAAATTCTGACTAAAACTTCCACAGAATTTCTGTCGCTGGAATTACTTTTCTTTTTTTTCCAGCAATCGATAAATAATGAGGGAATCATTTATAATGAACATTTATGGCCAGGTAATTCCGTTCATTATCAGAATAATTAAATTTAAATTATTAATTAATGTAGGGGGGTCTCGCAGCCCTGTACTTCATTCGAGCAAAAATTATAATTAGTGTAGGTAAATTTAAATGTATTTGATATAGGAGTGGCAACACTGTTGAGGGTGAGTGTGAGAGGGGTGGTGAGAGAGTTGAGGTAGCGAGTGACGCTCCTTATGTTATGTTATGCTTTATGTTAGCGTTTATGTATTATGTTATATGTAAGTGAATAAACCAAACTTATGTTTAATTGTGTTTATTTCAACCATTAAGAAAAGTATTTAATTTTGTTTTAGTTTTTTCTCTCATTTTTACTTTAGAAATAAATGTTTTTATCGATTGAAATAAGAAATAAAGAGGTAAATATTATAACAATAATGGAGGACTTAGACATTAAAAAAAACTGACATAATTTCGAAGGCTGTATAAACTTAGAGGTCAGTCTCAGTATTTAACTCATTAGCAGCATTCCTGATCCACATACTGAATCATTTCGGACATAATGGCTCCCGTCACCAGTAACTATGATTATCTTATTGCACAACACTTCTACAGTATTTAAATTTTCGACTGCCCTCTCTTTGGAAAACGATGTCATGTATAAACTAGAGTTCAATGGCACATTGAAAATGGAGTCCATGGAAATTCGCCCACCACATAAAGATTTCATTATTCTAACCACCCAGTCAGGCTTACCAAATCTTTCAACTTAGTCATTTTTGAAACCAAGTACAGAGTCACTACTTCCTGCTAATGTTCCATTACAGAGTCACGTGAGTCGTGAGTGTAGCTAAGAGTGTTTCCATCCCGACGCTTTGTACTAATTGAAATTCCACAATGTTACCCTTTATAGGTTAGGTTATTTACTATTTGAATCAAAAAAATGTCAAGAAAATTATAGCTAATCAAAAAAAAAAGAAAAGGGAACATCAATACTTGGCAGAATCAATATTTGATTTGCAATTAATGTACAAAAAATGGATGTTTGTTTTACCCCAATACATGTGGAGTAAAAAAAATCGTTCAACGGCTATTCTCGATTCTTCAGATCGATACATATAATTGCAGTATCATTATTTGGGATGACCAAACCGGTGGCCTGCCTTGAATAATTTTATAGCCCAAGAAATTCATCCTAATTTTAACAAAATTTCTTTATTATCTCTAAAATGGAACTGGCTGACTTGTAATAATCAACTTGAAACCTATTTTTAAAATATCAGAATTAAAATAGATCCTTACCAACTGCTGGGTGACAAAAGAGAATTTTTTCTAAATTTAAGAAATCTGCCAGAAAAAGTTGTGACATATTCGGTTCTACTTTCAATTAAATTAAATTCAAAGCGAATAGTTTTTCCGAAAATGAATTTTACCTAACATTAATCACGCTAGAATTTAGAGGATCAAAATTTGCAACATTAATTATTTTGTCCAAAAATTCGCGCATTGCGATCTACTTGCAAAAGATAAGTGTAAGTGTTGAGAAACCCATTACTCAAGCTCACTAATTATAATTAAGTATTATTCGTTTATTTCATTATTACTACGTATTATATTATCCATGTTTATATGTATGAATAATAACAAAATCAATAGTACCTAATAATTGATTGCGAATTAGTCGATCCAATCCGATTGATTTGCCAACAACATAAGCGCGAGATATTAGAAACAAATTACACATTACCAATTTTTTAACCTCAAACCTTGTTCGTTCTAGCGAAAACATCATTTAGAATATTTGGAAATGATTGAACATTTTCCATAACAGTTTGCATTGACCTTGTTTTCAACAATAATTGTTGTTTGTGGCATTCAGAGTCACTCCATTTCCTGTGTGACCCGGATATTGAAACTTGTAGCTAATCATAGATTTCTAATTATGGGCTACTATTGTCACTTTCTCAAACTCCTAATAAGCGGAAGTACTGCGATCGTGTTGAACTTAAAAAAAATGTGTTTTTTACCGGAAGGATAACATGTTTTGAGGTTATAATTATTCAGCTAGCAGCTTAAAGTTCTCTCAGGTAACTTCCGGTTTCACGCTACTTTCGCTTTAGATTTTGAGGCTAAAATATTTCTTTGAAGCGAAGTATTTCAGATGATCTCAAAAAAATGTTGTTACTGATTTTCTTTGAACTAAATCTATTATTTATTAAGAGGATAAACACATTTGTTAGATATCAACGTGGTTATTTAGATTTTAGAATTCATTAGTGAAAAGATGCTTTGCAACAGATTCAGCGAACAGCCGGAAGGAAGTTACACTTCTCCAGAATCTTGACTACAGCGAGGAAAACAGGTTGAGTCAAGTTGCCAAGAAAAAGAAATCTCACAGTAATTGGAATGATCAGTGAATAGAGAGAAGTTGGGGGTAAAAGTTAAGAGAGTGCTGGGACCAGCTGACGAGCCGGCGGAAGCTCAGCGACGGAAAGCAGCCTGCCTTGTTAACAATTCATAAGGCACCACCCTCCTGCGGGCAGTCCTTATCAAGGCCATCTCACTTCCGTTCCTGGTAACAAATAATCTTAAAACATTTTGTTGTTTACATATATAACTCGTATTTACATTCCTACTTCTGTATTTACATTGTAAAACTAATTACAAATATAGGTTTGTTTTAACTTGTTTTTTTTTTCTTTTTTTGGCATTGTCTTCCGCCACACAGCCAGCATCGTCTAGGAGCTTATCACTAGAATATCACTCACTCTCCATTTTTACCTACAAATACATTCGCTTCACACATTCATCATTCTACTATATACCGCTATTTACATAAACTACTGCTAATGGATGGAGCAGCACTCTGTGCTCCTGCCATCCTTATAGCTTAACCAAAATTAAAATCACGTAATCCTTCTCTAAGCATTTTCTTCCATTCATTCTAATTCGGCTATTTTGATAATATATATTAGTGTCAGTCTTGAAGTGACTGACTATTTCTTCGTTAATGGGGATAAATTTCTGAAGCAGGGAGGAGTGTTTGGGGCTAAATTTGAGAATCTGCTCTACAACTCGTGTGCGATGCAAAAAAGAAAAAAGAAAGTCCAACTTTTAGTTTTCGGAGAAATCGTCATTTTCTTTCAAGCGGGCTTTACGTCCAATATCCGGTGACAGTTGACGGAAATGGATGGCCAACTAACTTAACTATAGATTTCCCATTAGATAAACTCCAGAAAGCCAAGACTGGGAATCGAATCCAAGTGCCACAGCACAATACGGACCTACTTTGCGGTACATAAAAGTGCCACTCCAGAGCAATGTACGGCCTCATGATGATGATAGTAAAGCAAACTTGCAGAAAAACGGTTGGCCGGAAGTGTCAATTCTCAGTGAAGAGATTTTTGTTTGTTTTTGTTTTGACGGTTTTTCCGTTAAAATGCTAAGTTACGAGAAAATTCTATTACGTAGAAGCATGTGGGTGTCCGGCATCAAATTTTTAACATTCTACGAATTCTCTGCGTTTGTGACCCCAAAAAGTTCAGCTTCAATTAACCCGTTTAAGGTTCTTTTAAGACATGCGTGCATTTTGTAGCCAAAACAATAAATAGCTCTTGTCGAACTTTTTTAGGACGACGTGCATTTTGTAGCCAAAACAATAAATAGCTCTTGTCGAACTTTTTTAAGACGACGTGCATTTTGGAGCCAAAATAATAAATAGCTCTTGTCGAACTTTTTTAAGACGACGTGCATTTTGGAGCCAAAACAATAAATAGCTCTTGTCGAACTTTTTTAAGACGACGTGCATTTTGGAGCCAAAACAATAAATAGCTCTTATCAAACTTTTAAGACGTGTCGTCTTATTTTGTCTGCATTTTGGAGCTAAAACAATAAATAGCTCTTGTCGAACTTTTTTAAGACGACGTGCATTTTGGAGCCAAAACAATAAATAGCTCTTATCGAACTTTTAAGACGTGTCGTCTTATTTTGTCTGCATTTTGGAGCTAAAACAATAAATAGCTCTTATCAAAAGACAAATTTTGACAAAAAAAAAAACAAACTTCTTCATTACGAAATCAATAATATCAAAGAAATTTGGAAAATTTGGAAAAAAACAAAAATTGTTTTCGTGTTCCAGAAAAGTTAGTTTGCCTACAGGACATCGGTTCTCTCTTGTAAACAGGAAGTAAACAGTGGCGTAGTCGATGTGATTTATTTCAATTAAAATTGTTATCTAACTTTGTGGCCATAATTCACGCAGGAGTTCTCATTCAGATAGTAGTGGTTCGTTGTGTTTCTCGGCTGGTTTTCAAATTCCTTTCGCTAGATTATAGAGATTTATTGCACATTGAGATTATCGAAAACGTAAATAAAATTATCTCGGAGAAAAAAACAAAAGTTTTAGTAAATCAGTAAAGAACTACGTAGTTTTACTTTTGGGTGGGAGAGGGGTTGAGGGAGGAGTCAACTTGCAATTTCATTCAGATAAGAGTTAGGTGTGTCGATTTTTCCACTTCCTTTTACTCTTAACTGGCAAATTTTTGATTTGGGTAATCTGAAGAAAATGCAAGTTTCCCAGTAACCTGATTTGCTACCAAACTGGTGGTTTATTTTATTTTCTTTTCCATATTCTTTCTAAAACCGCATCAAGAATTTTCCGTAAAGTTGCTAAAATGCAACATATGCTCACTTGTAGATCTACAACTTCAATTTTTCCCCTCTTCTGGGAAAGGTATGGTCCTGGCACTTACATTATCTTTAATAGATGTAAGATTAGAAAAGGGGCGGAGCTTATGCCCCACGGCACCGCAGCCACAAGAAGCTTATTGTGCCTTCCCCTTTTTTTTTTTGGATCTAGTAGACAAAACCTCCCCTACTGAAGAGGTTGAGGAATTTTCCTACCAGTTCTTATTACGCTACCATCTCTTTTGGTCTCAAAGGTTTCATAGCGTAACCGCTCGCTTGCAAGGCAATCGAACAACAGGTGAGACTCCGTTTCCTCCTCCTCCTCTCTAATATAAGTCGTTAGAAAACAATTTCTCAACCAGGAACACATTGTTCCTTGACTACACAGATCACTGTTCTGCTCCGCCTTACAACTTTTTGTTTGATGAAGTTTTACTTTACAATTTAGGTTAGGCGAATGGCTCCTGAGCTTTAATGGTCCTGGAAAGTAATCTACTAAAGTGTTAATAGATAAAATGTTTATTATCTAATAAAAATTTAACACAATTGTATTCATTATGCCTAGGCGATTCTATCTGCCTCGAAGAATGATTTACCTTGCGCCTTAGCTACGAACTGGCCTACTGGTAATGGTTCTTTATTTCTATTTATATCTTCTTTACCTTTTTATTATTATATACACTTTTAAATATGTATATGTGCATTCAACAGAATATATATTTGAACACAATGCAACATAAAGGGCTACACTCAGAAGTAGAACAATCCTACGGAATAATTTATCTCCGAAGCTAGAGCAAAGTCAGAGCAGTCATTCCCTTTTTAAAACACCTTCCACTACAATCCGGGATGTTTGTGACCAGAATAAAGAATTATTCAACAATATATTCATCTGTTGCTGTGAATGAAACAGGTTTTTTTTTTTATTGAAACAAAATGGCCGTTTAATGCAACGCCATTTTCTAATGCCGTTGGGGTAATTAAACTTATAGAAATTTATTCCTAAATACACTGTCACCTTCAGGGGGAAGGAAGCAAAATCTTACAACACCCTTTCCGGTCCAAGACGTCTAAAAATATCAGGGAAGTTTTCAGGAAGGAAGAATCCTACTCCAGCACCTCTAACCCCTCAGGTGTCTTTTTGACCACGCAGTCAGTTAGAAGGTTCTTTATCTTTATAAAGAAACTGCAGTTGTCATCACATCAGCTTCAGGTACTCCTTAAGACGTCCCATTAGCTTAGGAAATTTAATTTTTATTCATTCCTAAGCACTTCTAGATCTATTCAGGGTTGTAATCCAATCCTGAGTTGGTTTCTGTAGAGGTTAAATTGAATATATTGTAATGTTTTTTTCCTTTTTCTTTCACTATCTATTTGCTAGAACAACTTTAACTACAGCTAATAACTGCCACTAGTTATTAAATAATAAGTGGGTTCGTAAAGAATAAAACTCACTAACTGACTAACTAACCGGCTCACCTTTCTAACCGGCTAACTCTGCAGAACTCCGACTCAACTCTGACTGCTCGAACCCGAATGGTGGAACGTTCTAGACTTCGGTCACTAAACTCCCAGAACAATCTAGGCCTTTCTTTCTTCTGGCTCAGGTCAAGTCTGGACTTTTGTTCGATAACCTTCTAGGCTACTTGCAACGTACTAGACTTCGGTCACTAAACTCCCAGAACAATCTAGGCCTTTCTTCTCTGGCTCAGGTCAAGTCTGGACTTTTGTTAGCCCCTCCCAGCGGCCTCTCCACGGACAATAAGCTCCAACCCCTCGGCGCCAAGGTCACTAAACTCCCAGAACAATCTAGGCCTTTCTTCTCTGGCTCAGGTCAACTTCGTTACAATATCCTCAAATTGCGTAAAGTCCCGCCAGGTAGATGTTCGACAACCTTCTAGGTTACTTGGCACTCGGCTCAAAAGAGAGCACGCCTTAATCCCTGGGTTTTGCCTCTAACTTTCCAAGAAGGAGGATCAACTGCTTCTTTTCATGTTGCTGTACATCCTGGATAAAAAAGAAAAAGAAAAAAGTTGTCGAAGTTGTATTTACCATTTATATAATTAAATTTTCAGCCAGCTACAAGCTAGTAACATATTCATTATAACATGACTACGAGTGTTTAATTTAATTAAAAATGGGTATAATGGGTATGGGTATGGGTATGTATGTGTGTACACAGTCGGTTATCTTCACAAGGGAAGTTACGGGGAAGGAGCAGGCAAAACTTCTTTAAAGAATTTTAATTAAAGGGGCCATATTGTTTCTTCTAATATTTCATTATTTTTGCTCACTCCAGCGAGCTCAATACTCATCCCCACAATCTTGATTTCAACCACGAAAACCCCCCGGTGGGGGGGGGGCTGGAGGCTGCTGGCTCTCTCTTCTTCATAACTTCCACCCTTCAGGGATGAATCATCCTTCTCGCCCTGTACACCCTAGAATATAGAGGGCGGTAAAAAGGAAGCGACACATAGATTAATAATCCAAAATTTAATTCGCCATTTTGCCTGAAGATAAGCGGGAATTTTGCTGGAAGCCTCTCTCTGGAAGGGGGTGGCCTCTTAACTGGGGGCAACACTTTAATCCCCTCCAACGGCTGATTAATATCAGAATTATACATATTTAATTTCCCCTTCATCATCATCATCATTTAAGTTTAAAACTGTTTCTAAAAACTCATCAATTTTTCATCAGATATTTTAACAAAAATTTTACTCTTAGAATATTTCAATTTCATCTCTCATTTCATTCGACAATTAATAACCAGATAAATATTTAAACTCTCTAACCACAAACAAACTGTTACCATCTCCACAGTCTCTCACTGCTCGCAATCACTTCCCCGATTTTCCCTAACCTCTTATTTAAATTAAACTTGCAAGAATCTATGACGTTTATTTGATCACCTTTCTAGGAAAATTTGGAAACAAAACATTTCAAACTGAGGTAAAATGACGCAGGTTGGAAGTTAGCACAATGATTTTAGATGTAGTTTCAGCTACTCACACTGACAATCGATGGGATTAAAAAAGCTCACCCAGAAGTTTGCCTAGGCATGCGGAAAAGTCAAGCTTTAGATACTTTTTAAGAAGATAACTACAAAGGTACAAGATTGGCGGGAAGAAATGAAAAATTAAATTAAATTATAAACGAAGAAAATTGTGAATATAGGAAAGCATAAAGGAAAACTAAAAGGCTTCTAAACAGGAAATACATAAGACGCGGGCAAAGAGGGTGAGGTTTACTAATGGCAGGTTTAGTTGCGAGTGGTGGTGGTGTCACCGTGTACTAGGGGATCCTCTGGCTGGAGGAAGACACAGAGTCACTGTGGGGTCTGGCGGGGGGAGTTCTCCCACTCTCACTATGGGGAATTGCATGTCACTTTAATGTTCACTTTCTGGCATACCCAGCCACTTTCAAGGTCATACGGTTGCCTAGCAACATGGCCAGTGAACTCATGCAGCTTTTTTCCCTCCCCCTCTCTTGCTGCTACTCCATGGATTGGTTATTAAAAAAAAAAAAAAAAATCGACAAATTGGCCAGGCTTTTGGAGTCCAAATTGAATGTTGATTTGTGTTTGTGTGTTGGTGAGAGACCTTTTCTTATATTTGCATTACATCTCTGACAATTGAATAGGTTACCATGGAGACCAAGTTTCCATTAGGAGTCTAAGTTTACTTTTGTTCCCTCCACTCAACTAACCCATAACAATGGCCGAAATCACGGGCGATCATACCAAGTAGGAGCTTCTCATCTCCTTAATCTAATGTATGGGGAAAAATTTAATGTTAAATTCAATGAAAAGTCGCAAAGTTTTTCCTCTATCTCTTAAACGCAAGAGAAAAATTTTACGATCTTGTTAAATTTTTAAAATTAAGTTTGCATTGAAAATATCGCCGTTTTGGGTCCACGACGTGTTTGAACCCATGCAGGAACTTAATCAATTGATGATCCAAATTTCTGAACCGGATGTACCATTTAATGAAATAGATTTTCATGATGGATTTAGGTATGTTTCGAATTTCGGAGGCTCAAAAAGTGTGTAAAGTTAGAACCTTGGGGATTGTTTTGAAAGCTAGTCGTCGATACTGCAGGCCCGAAGTCAGGTACACACCCTAAACGTGAATTAAGAGTGAAAAGACCGCCCTATTACCTGCTGGACTTCCTCTACCGAAATATAGGATAAAGTAAAACATTTGTGTCCCTACAAAGATTGTTTTTAGGCTTTACCAGTATTACAACCTCTCCTGAAGGCCTAACTTTTGTTTTAGGAAGAGGGGGATAATCACCCTAGAGCTCCCCTCCAAAGCCTTTCCTCTTCAGATGATTTGAGGATGGGCCATCTCTTAACCAGAAGTTGAATTTGGATATAGGTTAACCTAAATCCCAACTGCGGGTTCACTTTTCCGTCTGTTTCTGTTCTCCTGATCCGGGAAGGTGCGCTACAAGAAGATGGAGGTCGGATTTTTACCTACCCCTATAGAATGTCATTAAAGGGAATCTCATGAAAGATTTAACTTTTAAAAATTGTTTCAACAATTCGCTAAAATTTTCTCTTAAATGTTTGTGAGGAATTTAATTATTCTCTTGTGAAAATATGTGGTTAAATAAAGTTTTTAATGTAAAACATAATTTTTCATGGATTCATTTAGGGAAAACCAAAGTTAAGTTAAATCTTAATTAGGGAACAAAAAAATAAATGAAAAGAAAGAAAGAAGGAAAAATGAACAATGAAGGAACAAAATAGCAGAGCGTGATAGAGACCGGAAACTCTAAGCGTCGCTGGGCAAAAAGGGAAGTCTCTTGTTCGCTCATTAAAACTTTGACGCTTGCTGCTATCACTTTTCTAGAACAAATTTTCCTTCAACTCTTAACTCGTGTTTCTCTTCTTGTCTGGCCGGCTGAAAAGACCTACAACTGGAATCTAATTATGGATGTAAAAACCGGATGTAGCCGCTAGGCTTGCGGTGGGGTCGGGAACTTAACTTATTTTGGTTAAAAAAGAAGTCTATGTCATTTTTTTAGTCATATTTAAATACGCTGTTGGCACAATATTATATACAATATTAAATAAGCATAACCCGTTGCCAACTTTGATAGTAACAGCTTTATTTAGAAAGAAAAAATAATAATAAGCATTAAACAGCATTTCTTTATATTAATTTTAACTTTTAAAAATAATTCTATCCAATCCTTCCAGTCAAAGACACTCCGTCGAATTGCTAATGCTCCTAACTCTACCTTGCACCGAGATTGCCTTGTTCCTTATGTTTCAGAAGCTGTAAGATCCCGTTACTATAAATTCCATACCTCAATTACCTCACATCCCAATCCTCTAGTATCTCAACTTACTGCTCTACCAGAAGATCCTCCAAGACGGTCGAAACGCAGGTGGCCACGCGATCTTCTCTATGAAGTAAGTGCCAATGCACAATAGTTGGAACTGTACCTCTTTGGGAGTCCCAACAATGGGTTGAGCCAGGGAAGAAGAATGAGGTCATCCCATTAGCGTCTAATACCAAAATGTAATTTTGACAACTTAATAAACTCAATTTTTTCCGTATAGATTTCAAAAAAAGTAATAAATTAAAAAAGAATTTAAATTTACTGAAATTTAACCAATTTTCAATCATTATAACTCCAAGTAAATTTGTAATTTACTATTAATGTAGATAAATTAAGCCATTCAAATTAGTGAAACTGAGACGCCACGGTAGCCGAGCGGTTAAGATACTAGACCCGCAATGCTAAAGTGTGTATTGTTGGTTAGTGGGTTCGATTCCTGGTGTCCTAGGCCTTGGATTTTATTTAATATTTAATATGAGAAATTTATAGTAAAGTATGTTTGTTAGTCGCCTCCGTCCACTACACCTAATTCGGTAGTTGGACGTAAAGCCGGCCTGAAAAAATAGGCTTTTTTTTTTTAAGTGAAACTGTTAGTCAAAGGAAATACTGTGGTTCTTGTTGCTGCTGAAAATGGCTATATTTGTATAAAAATAAAAAAAAATATGATCATAAACCCATATTGAAGTTCTGCTGATCTGACTAATCGAAAAAAAGTTGTTGGTAAGCAGTTAATAAATGGCTCCAATGATCTGCTGATTTAGCAAATTTTCTTTACCGTTGAAATCGCTGAAAAGTTAAAATCTTTGGTGTTTTTTTCACCCTGTACCTACATCCGATTTACAGAACATCAACATCAACATTGCTAAATATTAAACGCGTAATCCAATCGCTTAAGTTGTACTTAAATTTTTTTTACGCATTATGAAATGGAATCTTAAAATTTAGAACTTGTGCCATTCAGTGAGTTTGTTTTTTGTCCACCCCAAAAGACCCTTTTTAGGGTGGAAAAAATGGTCCCGAAAAAAAATGGCCCTTTGTTTCAGCCGATTTTCTTCAAATTCGGAATTTCAATAGAATATATTTCTTACACGGAAATAGCAGGGATGCCAACCAATCTACTTGCCCTTTTCTGAAGTTTACTGGAAAATTGTCTCAAAAAAAAAAAAAAAAAAAAGGCTACAGAACTGTATCTAAGTCGATTTCTAAGAAAATAAACTCCCAAATTGTGGCGTTTCTAAGCATATATAAAATTTAAGCCTTCGGTTATTTGGTTTGCTACAGACGTACCTAATTTTGTAAAACGCATATTTCCCATACTCTGGGAAACTGTAGACGATGGGACTTTTCTTTCACATCCGCTGTTTCCCCCCGTCTACTTTCAACCTTCCTAGACCATTTTCGCGAGTGTAACCCGCAAAAATAAATGTTCAATTCGTGATAATTATCTTATCGATTCTTTGTAAAAGTGTAAAATTACATGATTCAATTTGAATTGATTTTTTTCAGACAGATCACTAATAATACCGTGGTTAAATATTCACATCTTGAAGCCCTTAGAGGTTGAAGGTGCCCTAAAATCTATTGTTCATCTCCATTAAACCCTGACCAGAGTGTAGCCCTTACGTCTTTATTAGAACCACTTAATTAGCCCGTGTTGGGGAGGTTATTTTATACGAACACATCTTGGTAATTAATTCTGACAACGTAGACTCGTTACTTTGTTGTAATAAAATTTAATAATGTCTACCAGTACAATAAATTAATAGAAATAATGCGATAAATAATAAATAATAAATACATTTTAATTCTCTTGTGTAAACACTCCCTGGAGTTCCTTACTACTACACTGACGGTCCTAACACGTAATCACGTAAAGGTTCCTTCTAACGCAGAGTATTTAATTCTAACGCTATAAATATTAAAAAAAAAAACGTGCAATTCACGGAAATGACACCTTACAAGGAAGCTCTATCCCTTCCTCAAACTTTCCTACAAAGTGATTCGATTTTCTAGCCAATGAATAGAACGTTGTGAATGTGTGAGTGTTTTTAAAGGAAATGAAGCAATATACGTATGTGGTGTATTCATACAAGGCTTTTTATATTTCTCCCCTACTTCTTGATTTCCGGTTATATCAAGCAAAAGCTGGTTTTTACCTCTACGATAAAAGAGTGTTCTAAGCAATGATATTGAATTTAGTTTATTTAATTTTTTTTTGAAAGAAATTACTATTTATTTGAAGAAATTTGTTATTGATTGGGGTTAAAGAAGGAGAGAATGTTGACGAGTGAACAGGTTTACCCAATATCCTGCTTATACGCCAGGAACGCTTCTGAGGGAAGCATTTAGGGATATCCGCTTCTTTCTAGCGCCAAAACGCCATTCTTCTCCAACTCCCAGTGCTGTAAGACCGCTTTATCCGGAAAAACTACCTACTCTTGGTGCGCCGTCTTCGACTCACTTTCAATCGATGAATTGTTTGACAACTTCGAGTTGTTGACTGAACTAGTTTTGCCTATAGTTATGCTAAACCTAAATCGCAGTACAAATCTTTTATTTCTGCAGGCACTATTATATTGTGTAAGTGTTCTTATTATTCGGCTGGGATATCCACTTCTGATTTTATATGATGATCTCATCCATCACAGGTTTTTGACAGTAATGTGCTAATGTTTAAACTTGTATACGTAGTAATGATGGTTTTTGAAGAAGAGATCGGTGTAGGGGGTTTAAGATGAGCTTTGAACAGACATGTGGGTGTGATCTAAGACGTTCCAGAGAGAGAAAGAGGAAACTAAAAGATTGCATTACACTGGAGTTTTCCAATTTCCAGGACCGCATTCACCAAAATTACTAACAACAAATCACTTTTCCTTTACTTTGCAGATCAGTTGATTTAATGTGGAGAAAACTATACAACTGTAGACTCAATGTTGCTCAAGGAATGGATAAAGATGGCGTCTAACCGGAAGTCATTTTGGTAAGTTCATTGAAATTAATTAATTGGCTAAATCTCTAGTAGTGTTGGGAAAACTTTTCTTGACTAGAATCATTCTACCTGTAAGACAGCGGCCAAAACAGGGTGAGGCCGCAATTCTGCAGGTTAATTCTTGAAATGGTTTGATAACTATTTCGATGTTTATTTCGATATCGTACAATCGAAGATCGATTGCCGTCTCCCAAATTTTATTCACTTTTAAAATCCACTTCAAGGGATGGCTGCATCTTCATTCTAAAGGAAGTTGGTGACAAGAAAATCATTATTTAATTTTCTTCTTCTTTCGTAGTGGCTCAAAAAACTAGAAAAATGATTAGAGAAAATAGTGGAAAATACCCATCTTTTACCTTTTATCTATTAATACGGGGTGGGGCAAAAGGTATGAACCGGTTTTAAAGGGATGTAAAACAAAAACAATTCAACTTACAGAAATTATGTTTATATTGTTTAATTCAGTACAGAATCTAGTTTTTTACAGTAAGTTTGAAAGATGATATCACGTAGGTGGCGGCCGTCAGCCGCGGTGCACTCTTGAAGGCGAATTCTGAAGTTTTCAACCGCTCTTCTGCACATTTCGATGGGTATTGCCGTAACTTCCTCTCTGATTCTGTCCTTATGTTCTTCCTGGGTATGTGGATGATGTTGTACTCCTCGTTTGAATTTCAAGTTTTCACCATGTTTTTGATTATGAAGGGGGGGGCGCTTGGTGCAGCCAGACCGGAAATAATTAGAGATCTTAAAATATTGTAATGACACAGTAACTTTATGGGGCTGTCGAGAAGGCAGTGTTCTTTTGATTAGAGTAAATAAATTTACCGCAGCTTCTCCTCCTTTGGAGTAGAGGCCATTTTTGGGGGAAACTTCTCAGAATCGCTTGGGAATGGTACAATGGTTGCTATGAACTTCGGGAATGGGATCTAGCATCACTTCCTCTCCTGGGGCCAGTCCTGTAAATTTAGGAAACCTAATTAAGGGAAGAAATGCATTTAAAAAAAAAAAGAAAAAAAGAAGTACCTGCAAAAATACAATCTGATATTGTTGCTCCGCCGACGAGCAGATGAGTAGAACGATGACGTTGATAAGGTACACCTGTCACTGATTTAATTACAACCTTTTGATACAATGACGTCACCAGATCAAACCGCTCTCTGCGTGTTTATAATTTAGTTAGTCATAGTACGTACATATATTGAGCAAACAATTACTTGTAAACGGAAGCACAGAGTATTCGTAACAGCTGAGTGACAGCACAAGGAATTGAATTTCCGTCACAAACTGGTTCACTATTAACAACACAGAAATGAAAACATATTTTGGTGTTTTACCCTTTACGTGTACAAACCCTGATACATTACAGCTGATTACGAATTGAGGTACAACAAATGTATATATATACAAAAAAACATGCTGTGATCCATTTACGACATCGTCTTTCAGCGATTTACATAATTACATTTTCTTGATAGCATTATGGTTGAAATCTAAACCCAAAATTAAGACCTATCCATTCATTGCTCTTTTACCCGATTTGATCAAATTGCGCTTGGTCTCTTGACTCCAGCGTTTCCCAACCTTTTTTTGGCTCGCTTACCACTTGGTAGAGTACATCATTCTAAATTTGACCACTTCGAAAATAATGATTGTATTTCGTGAAATTTGTTATTCCGAGTGTATTATTTTATTATTATTATCTTTATTTGTATAGAGATACAAATGTATCTGTTACAAAGGAGTTCCAAGTTCATGTTCACTTTATAAACTTTGTAAAGTGTAAGATCTTAGTTTTAAAACTTTTTTTAAATTAAATTTAATGTTGCTTGGATAGAGCTTACTCATTGCAATCCAGTCTCTTTAAGCAGATCTTTACACAGTTATCATTTAAGTTCTGTCACATGATATTCTATTAACTTTTCTTTATCTTTTATCTAGATAATGATGTAGCTTTTCCTAAATTTTCTTTATGGAAAGGGGGCTTGAAATCCAATTATAATTTGTTTTCGGGTTTTGGGAAAATACTCCATGAAAGACAATTTTAATCCTGTTAAATGTGCTATTATACAATATTTTCTTGTATATCTTGAGACAGAATAACCTTATTACTGTACATATTAACAAATTTACTGTATAATATTATTAATTAAAATAATTTTTATGTATTATAGGAAAAAAACGTATTCGTGATATTTTTATGATTTAATTTTTTATGTCCGCCATTACTGATTATTTTTCGCGTACCACCAACCAGCAACTCGCGTACCACAGGTTGGGAAACGCTGATCTACTCTATAGCCAATCACTACAGCCAATATTTATCTTCGAATGGGCCTGCAAATTTGGCTAGGGTTCCATATTTTTACGAAATGTTCAATGTTTTTCTCAAATAATGGCCTCCAAAATAGAATTTTAGCCATTGATTTTACTTCAAGCATATATATAAAGCTTATATATAAACGTTTGTAGTTTAATCTCTCAGCAAATGTTATAACAATGTGGTTAGATCCGCTCTGCTGGATAATATAGTTGGTAGCATTGCATGCAGGGCCGGATTTTCCTATAGGCTAACCAGGCTTCAGCCTAGGGCCTCAAGATCAAGAGGGGCCTACATTCAAATTGTTAGCAAAATTAAAATTACACTATTCTAAAAACAGTGAACACATGAACGTGAATTTTGTTTCTTGGTAAATGTTGTGTGTTATGTTTGATTAGTTATTGTTACAAGTACCATTTCTTATAAATGGTACTGAGAATAAATGTCCAAATAAGGGTTCTCGACTTATTTTTAATTTTTATTATCCATGCCACATTTTTTATAAAGTCTAGTACCAATAACAACGTGTTTCATTTAACATTTTGTTACATATTGTAAAGTTTTTCCCCCAAAAAAAACTTTACTTACACAACTAGTGCCTGCCACTAGTTATTAAATATGTGGGTTTGATTAACTAATAAAACTCGCTAAAGTTGTAAGTAATAACCTGATTTATTCACACATTAACATTAACTAACATTAACATTTACAAGCAACTAACGCTATTCATTACAGTCACCATTTACAACAGTCACAACAGTTTACTGTTACTTACTCACTTCGTAACGCCACAAAACTGTTCCCCGACTGACCACTGGTCCGCACTGCACCGAATTGCACTAGTCTCAGCTGCACTAACACAGCTCTACTCATCAACTGACTAATTGCCCAACTAGCTACCACTGAAGCACTCCGCAACACTGACTCTCTCAAAGACTAACTCATAAACTTGACTAATAACTATAAACTCTAATAACTCCTTAAAACTTGCTTGAAACTCGATTAACACTATGATTGAAACTCAATTGAAACACTCACTTCTCCAGCTGTGTCGGCCTCCTTTTAACTGCGTGCCTCCCTCCAACTGGGACTGCCCTCCTCCAACTCTCTGAGCATAAGTTTCCACGCCCTCCTGACGTTCATTGGTTGGAAAACACATACCGCCACCACCTCAGCTGTGAGCCGCCTCCTCCCATTCTCTGTCTCTCTCCAACTCCGTCTCACTCTCACCTGTCAATCACTGGCTGGGAAACACATATGCCACCACCCCAACTGAGGCCTTTCTCTTAGCTGGCTTTTACACAGGTCACTAACTCCTTGAACAATCTAGCCCTTTCCTTTCTAGTTCAGGTATAGACCGGCCCTTTTGTCTACACAGTGGCGGCCTGTTACTGACTTTGGTCGTTCAACCTCTAGAACAATCTAGGCCTTTCTTCTCCGCCCAGGTCAACTTCGTTACAATATATATCACAATAGTAATGTATTTTATTATCTCTCATGTAATTTACAAACTAAAAAATGAGAGGTGAAGTCGAATAGCCTAGGGCCTCTTTTCATCTAAATCCGACCCTGAGTGCATGTTTATATTGCTTCCTGCTCTCGTTTCCAAAATGAATTACTTTGGCGTAGAGATTTTGACGTCAGTTCTTGGACTACACTTGCTGACTCTGTCACACTTTAGCAAGAAGTTTTGAAGATATAGAATTAAAAGAGAAAAAATACTTGTAATAATTAAAATTAAAAATGATTGTCCAAAATAATAAAATTTAGCGAAAGTTACGTGACAATTATAGCATGTTATCACGTCATTCACTTCATTAAGAGATTTCCTCTATTAAACATGGAAGCAACAGCTGGTTGCCGTTTTTATATATTACTAAATAATTTCCCTGAATTTTACTCTCATCGAGGAAATCATTTTCTACCCCCTCCTAACTTTCATAATTTTTCACTCCCTGTTAGTGTTAATTCATTTCAAGATTTTTCTTTGTTTTTTTTTTACTAAGAAATTGTTAACCTTTCAATTAACAGTTAATTGATTAAATAGTTTAATTTATTATTATTATTATTTATTTTTTTTAATGATTTAAGGTGCGTCAACATCTAAGGTTATTGGCGCCCGGAGCTTTTTTTTTTCCAGTGCACTGCCGGCCTCCGGACAGTGTTCTCTCGTTACAGACAACACTGTCCATCACCGGACATGGTGAGCTGTAAGAAGCTCCTAGGAAGAGAAAATCTAAGGGTCTGCTTATTTTATTATTATTATTTGTTTCGGCGCATCGACATCTCGGTCATTAGCGCCAACTATCATGGTTCTTCTTATTTCCTTATACTAACGAGCTGGGATATTATTGTTATTATTATTATTGTTATTATTATTGTTGTTATAAAATGGACCCTCACAATTCATCTTGATGTCCATCTAAGTGAATCGGACATCAGGCTTTTAAACCTGATCATACGAATAGTACAGTAAATCTAAATAAATAATACAGGAATAATTCAGAGCCCTCTAGGCGGCTATTTAATGAAATATTTATAAACATGGCTGTTGTATCTAACAGGGTTTGCTTTTCTCCCTTTTTTTTAGGGTGGTTCTGTCCAACGAGCGGTCCAGCTACATCTGGTGAGTTGTGTCTGTACTAAATCTACTGAATAAATTGTGCAGATTTCAATACGCTCATCCATCATGCGCTGGACTGCGCACGTCATTCGTGCTGAATGTCCATTTCTTTGGAGCCCTGAATATTTATCCTCTTTTTTTTCAGTGCATACGTCATTTAATAGCTACGGTATGGGCGAAATATCAATAAACGAAAGTCAAACACAGATCAAACGTTGTGTTACACTTGGGCGCTACATCATCCGACTATAACTTAATCGGATGATGTAGCTTGATGGAATGATGTAGCCTTGGTAGATATTGCCCTTTCATTCTTTTCGAACTTTTCTACACTGAGTACACTCAGATAAAAATCATCTAGAAAGCGGATGTGTTAAAAATATATATTCCAAGATATCTTAGTTATAAAAAAAAATTCGCATAGCTTGCAAAAGAAAAGAAAGCAGACTTGTGGCCCTCAAAAGAGCACCGATTGGATTTGTTATTTGAGAAGCATTGAAGCATTGCAATTAAGCTCCTAACAAGCTGTAGAAACATTCTTATCAAACTGTGTCATCGTAGTTCTTCCTTTTTTTTTTATTGCTACTGATGATGCTTGTAGTACCACACATGTGTGTGTATGTAGTCATGACGACATACTAGTTCACAGCGGGGGAGTTTTGTTGTGCCAACTATAGCCAGACATACGATCGTACATACATTGACTAGCAACACCCTCTAGTGGCATCATACTTCAGTATCTATGTTCCGGTCAAACTTTGCCTATTTCCTGGTTCATCTCACACTATCTATGGACCACCATAACCATGAAGACCGGGCAGAGAGGGCCAGTCATGCTTCTTTTTTGCTTCCTTACATCTTCCCATTTCCCCTCGAGCGTCCAGAGTTCGAAAACACTCTTGTTCCCTTGTTCCCTGGTTTTCTATCGTCTGCGTATTCACAGAATATACACGATTAGGTAGGAATATACATGGATGTGTTTACTTCCTCTTTCATTTCGAGAGCGGAAGCCATTACAGTTGTGCGCGATTTTGGGTTTTGAGTTTTGAATTCGAAGGGTTCAAATTTGAGGTCATTATGGTATCAGACATTGTCAAATCGTTTTCACAGAGCTGGGTAGTTTCTCCAAAAAAATTAAAAAGTCTCTAAGCCTTGGTACTTCTAGGGAGAGCTAGAATGCTTAGCAACATTTTCCCCCTGCAAATCTTCTCCTTCAAGAGCATTCAGACAGACTAGGGAGGAGGGTTACCCTCTAAACAGCCATGTCATGCGCGGTCACACGTGCCCAATTTTGGGATGCTAAATGATAGATGAGTATATCATCTCTTGGCACAGTTTGGCAGAATTAATGATTGAAGAACGGAACACATCTGCAGGTTTAATGAATTCATTCGACGGTCCATCAATCAGTAATCAGTATTCAATTATGGCCACACTCTTCTAAAAACCTTTTACGATCTTCCGTAAATTATGATCTATTTAGATCGAAATCGGAGACGAGCCAATTTCAGTGTAAAAATTTTTGTTTTACTTATGTGATATTTTGAAAGAAATAACCTTAAAATGTTGTAAAGTTTTTTTGTCCTTTTACTAAAAACTTTAACTACAACTAATGACTGCCACTAGTTAATTTAATTTATGTGGGTTCGATAAATAATAAAACTCGCTAAACTTATAAGTAGCCTGATTTATTAACACATTAACATTACTAACATTAACATTTACTAGCAACTAACGCTATTCATTACAGTCACAACAGTTTACTGTTACTTACTCACTACTTAAATACACTACAAAAGGTGTTCCACGTCTGACCACTGGTCCGCACTGCACCAAATTGCACTAGACTCCACCGCACTAACAAAGCTCTACTCACTAACTGACTAACTGCCCAACTGGCTAACTCTGAAGCACTCGCAACACTGACTCCCTCAAAACTGTAGCTAACTAATAACCGGCTATCAGCCCAACTGGCTAACTCTGCCGAACTCCAACTGTCTCACTCCCACCTGCGACTTACTGACTGGGAAAACACACGGTGTCCCCACCCCAACTGGGGCCGCTCTCTTAGCTTTTACACAGAGATGGACCGTTATAGGCTTCGGTCACTAAACTCCCTGAACAATCTAGCCCTGTATTCTCTGGCTCAGGTAAAGCCTGGCGTTTTGTTTACACAAAAGTGGTGGACCGTTATAGACTTCGGTTACCCAACTCCCAGAACAATCTAGGCCTTTCTTCTCTGACTCAGGTCAACTTCGTTACAGTATTATACATATATTACAGACCTAAAAGTTGTTTTTTTTCGCCATATCTCATATTTTTACAATATTTGGTCTTATTGTGCTTATCCTGGAAGTAGTTATCCTGGGGCCGCCACGAGGAGTTGGAGTTGGCACCGTCCTGGTACAATAATTCTAGTAAATCTGGATAAATTGATTAAAATTAATTATTTTTTAGAATTTGAAGTTTGTAGCAAAAATAGGTAAATTTAGATCTTTTAGAGTTTCCATGAGAGAAAGTCTGGTGAGTCTCCTAACTGGATTTCTACTTTCTCATTCTCTCATAACGGAATTAATAATTATGACTGAAATTGACAATTTCCTTTCCCCCTCCCCTTTGGATTATTTATTACGTTTTGGGAGGAAATACACGTGAACTCCGGTTAAATTCATTACTTCCTCTTTCCACCTTATGCTGAACATGTATGGCTCACATTCATGAGCATAGATGTACACGGTGTCATGAGTTCTTTGACATGTACAGGCACATCTACGGGAATGGGTCCTAGCTGAATCACATTAGCATGAAAACAAGGTAGCCGCTCCTGTACTCGTATATATAGCCCTGTTTTACTTCTTATTTTCACTCCTACGTCACAAATGGAATTCTCGCTTTTTCATTTTTTTTTTATATTTACTTTCTCGTATTTCTCACATTTAACTTTGGACCCGCTTTTATTTTCTCGCTTTTTCCCCATTTTACTTTAATCTTGTAATGAATATTGAAATTAATAACTTTGATAATGGTGGAAAGCAATAATAAAAGTCAGGACTGAAGAGCATCCGAGAGAATATCAGATACTACGTTAGTAAAAAGCCCCAAAAAAAAAGATCTGTCATTTGTCAGTCAGTGAACTCCCTATATTTGCAGGATTAGTCTTGCAAAAAAAAAATCTTTATCTCTGCAAAATGTTTTAGCAATTGTTGTTCATTCTTTTTGGTGGCTGATTCATAGTTTCAATAGGATGAAAAAATAATTGCCATTTCAGTCGAGTAAAATTTATTTTGCCGAGCTTTCGACCTAGGGACTAGGTCATCTTCAGGCTAGTTTAGAAAGTAATACTTTTACATTTCAGGGTTGGTGTGTCTTCTGTCTTGTCTGTTCATGAACTGAGTGTCACACCCTAGTCCCTAGGTCGAAAGCTCGGCAAAATAAATTTTACTCGACTGAAATGGCAATTATTTTTTCATCCTATTTCAGCAATGATTTATTGGGTTTTTCTTTAATTTATTTTATTGAATTTACCCATCTTTTCAAATGCGGCCTTACCCAGTCTCGCCGGCTGTGGTGAGTCCGATGAGACTGTGCAGCACTTTGTAGAGGTGTGTCCAGTTTATTCTAAAACTAGATTTCTCGTCTTCGGAAGGCCAAATGTCTCCCTACCGGAGATTGTGGCATCTGGTAATCTTTACCAGAACTTTCTAGGTTTATTCAGTTGCACTGGGCGATTGAGTCGCCATGCTCCCTAGTGTCCTGTCGCTGCTTTATTAGTTTATCGTATTGGCATCTGGCAATCTTTAGCCGGATTTGTTGTTTTAAAACCCCGGTATCTCTCACGAGGTGAGGTGTGGGCGGGGAACAATGGGAACCATTTTGGATTGTCTGCGTTCCTTCCCCTTTTTGGTGGAACCGCCCTTCTAATACGATCTACAATCTATTGTGTTTTTCTTAGTGATTATGAATTAGTAGCTTTTGATAAAAAGTGTACAGTATTGACTTCTTGCAGGTTGCGAGTTTAAAAAGTCACCCTGAAAAGAGCGTATTCTATCTCGAGATACATTGTGAGATGCAGTGTTTCGATCTTATATTAAAAAAAAAGGCATTAAATGTTGCTTTGAGCAACTTCTTGACCTGGGGTCCTCCCAGGTGTGAGTTCTAGAGGATTGAATTTGTGTCGCCTAAAGAAAATGACTGTGTGCCAAATGAACTATTGGAGAACCAAAAGGTCTATTGGAGAACAGAAGATAGTAGAACTAATTGCTGCAGCAACCAGCAGCTAGCCACGTAGTTGGGAGATACTTCGTAGTATTTGGAGAAAAGATTATTACAACATAAGAGACACATGGACTGAATATATTTTTTTTGTCCCCTACAGTAAGAGAAACCAAATAATGATTCTAAACTAATTACTGTCAATAAAATGTGTCCGCAATAATGGAGAAGTAATTCTTGTAAAATTAATGTGCACCCGCTCGCGTGGTGTGGCTTAAACAGATGATGTTCATCATTTGGGATGGCACCTCATTATTCCCGTCTGTCATACAATGTACCTCTAGAGCAGATATCTGGAGAAATTTCGCTTATTAGAGGGCGCCATGAACGAGGCGGGTGGTCTAGGTTAGCATCTCTGATGTTGATTGTATTTCATCTTCAACAAAAGCGTCTCCCCCATCTTCTACCGCAATAAACAGCTGGTAAATTTACATCTGTTAAGAACTTCTAATTTATTACTTTATGCTGATATAATAATAATAAAGTTCACCAGTCATTTAATTATTAATTACATAAATTAGTTGAAGCCCTTTTACGACCTCTCCTAAATAAGTAATAAGTCTTTTATTTTATTGGGATACATTCATAAGTTGGTTTCTTTTAATGAAACTCCGGTATGAACAATGCTCATTCTCCAGCTGATGATTTTCTAATTGCCTTAAAATTTGGAATTTTTACTAAATAATGTATAAGCATAGTAACGTCGGAAGTATTTCTAAATTATTCCTCTTCCAGAAAACAACGGAAAATACATCATGAGAAGAGGCGCCACAGTAGCCGAGCAGTTAGCAGGCGAGACCTGTGAAGCTAAGATGTATTGTGGTACTGGGTTTGATTCCCCCGATCTTAGGCCTTGGATTTTATTTAATGGTTAATAAAAGAAATTTACAGTAAAGTATGTTTGCTAGTCGCCTCCGTCCACGACACCTAATTGGTAGTTGGATGTAAGGCCCGCCTGAAAAAAATTGGCATTACTTTACTTTTTTACTTCATGAAAAAGACAATTTTGGTCTCACCAAATCCTTCAAATATGGAATTTAAAAGACTATGGGGAGGGACCTTTCTTCTCAGTTTGTCATTAATATTAGTTTATACTCTGCTAGTAAAGTTAGGTACCCAACATAAATCGTAAAGGAAACAGTGTTTCCCCTTACTATTGCCATCCGACTACCCATTTCTGTCAGTAATGTCGTCTATGGTAATAAATCCAGAGGAGAACATTGAACTAGTGGAGGCGGTGTCAGAAAATTGGGGGGGTGACTATGAAGAAGAGGGACGTCCTGTTAAAGAAAAATGGGCGAGAAGTGGTAAGTGATGGATACCGCCGGTGGAAATTAGTCTCTAGTCTCCAACTCTCCACACTCTCCGAGTCCCTATCTCCCCTGGGATAGTCGGGGATGACAGAACGGATAGATGATGTTGTTACAGTTAAACTTTACTGTAACCAACTACTATTACCACACTATCTCCAGCAGCAGGAAGCAACAAACATGGTAAACTAACCTAGCCACCCGTGACACAAACCTGGTTGATTTATTTGGACGCACATCTTTCGCACACCTAAAACTTTGTAATTGTCTTTTTGCCCTACTTGGCCAGGACCGTTGAAGGGTTCTTGTCCACTCCCACCTAATCTTTAGATCTTTCTGTGCACTTCTGCGGCCAGACTATCAACTGACCCCGACTCACCTGGCTTCCTTGAATTTAAACATTGGTTGTAGTGGAATGGTTAGTTTTGGACCCGATTCAGAAGAGTCCAGTCAAAATGAAGAAACCTAACTAGGTAAAATTTTAGCCTAGCGTAGGCCTCCCCACTTTGTCATCTAAAACCGGTTATTATGTTACAGATTCCTATAATTTAGATTATGAATTAGACTAACCTTGCAAATACTCCTGTAAAAATAAAGAGTAAAATTTTTTCAGGCAGGCTTTACGTCCAACTACCACAATTAGGTGTCGTGGACGGAGGTGACTGTCAAACATACTTTACTGTAAATTTCTCATATTAACCATTAAATAAAATCCAAGGCCTAGATCAGGGGAATCGAACCTTACTAAACCAACAATACAGCTTAGCTTTGCGGGTCTAGTCTCTTAACCGTTCGGCTACCGTGGCGCCTGTAACTTCTGTCAATGCTTCTGTCAACACTACCCTGTGTATACTTAGCACTCTGGTTTTCGCAGAGTGGTAGAGAATACGATACAGAAGTCAATTTCTATAAAGTTCTTCTAATCTTGATTATTTTCACTTGGAAATCATCACTAATCTTGCAAATCTTATATTTAGAGAGTTACGAAGACCTGGTCCGGTTCTAAAGTGACATAATATTGCCCTTTATTTACACAATCAACCATTTTAGTTGTTTGTCTTTTACTTTCGTGACAATCTGGTTCAATCAAAAGTCATGATGGGTAGCTTCACATCGTTATTTACTGTTTAACGTTACTGATTCCATAAATTTAATTTTTTCCAGATGATTGCGCAAAAGTATGTAGTACTGGTAATTACCTCCCACTAACTAAACTTCCTTGGAAGATATGGTTTCTGTAACGAAGTTTTTGATAAGGTAAGTTTTAAAAAAGATTACATTGATCACAAAACTTATTAATATTTTTGGTTCTGGGGGGGGGGGGGTCATGTCAAACAAAACGTACTTGCTATATTTTTCAATTTTAGAACTTCGCAACGCTTAGATTTTTATTCTTAAGAGCAATTAGCTTCATTAAGAATAGATGGCTTCCATATTTTCGAAGCATCCGATTCGCTGGATGCTGAATAAGAATGAAGGAAGAAGTCAAATTCTATAAAAAAAAAAAAAAGAATCTGTAGAACTCAAAATTGAGTTTAAGCTAAACAAAAAAAAGTCGTAAATATTCTCAAGTCTCTTAGAGTAAACAAAATAAACTAATTCCCGCGTGTTGCCAAGTTCTTAGAATCTGGATCTTTCCCTTACAGGCAGCTGGATTTATTATTTTCCCTTGTAACTTGGCACATTGTTGGGCGAAACAGTAAATTACGTCTGCGGTCTATTATCCTTTACTCTATTTCATCATACCGTCTTAAGTCGACTTTATCGCTTTTTGTTGGCATTCAAATTTTATCTTTCTACCTCCATTCCTTTCAGGTTTCTTTTAAATCCCAATTCTTTACTCCTACGTTATTCCAAACATACCATTTACTTATTTATACTTTCTTCTCCATAACTTGCTTTTGCGAAGCAAGGTCAACTGTCGCGGCATTATATTCAACTCCTTGATGTAGGACATCTTGATTGTTTGAAATATCGGTTTTATAACCTCCTCAGTACAGTACAAGAGCTCAGTTGGTTGTGCCCGGGAGTCCCAGGTTCAAATCCCCCTTTCGTTTTTTTAAAGAATTACATTTTTCTGCATCGCTAAATAATTGGCCCTATCACCGCTCTAAATTTACTGAAACAAGTTCAAATTGCACTCACAATTTTGTGCGTACTGACCTCAAAAATTCTCAAGGACAAATTTTCTTTAAAGTTCGACTTTCAGTTCTCTTGAGTATACGAGGTCTGTAAATTAAGTAATGAGACTGATTTTTTTAAAAAAATTTTATTCAAAAAGAATTACAATTCTATATGATCACCTTCAAAATAACTTCCTTCTGAAGCCACACAGCGCTGGAGACGTTTCTTCCACTCCTCATAGCAGTGCTCCAACTACGATACTGGAATAGCCTTCAGCTGGTCGGTTACAGCCGTTTGAATGTTTTTGGAACTGTCCCAAAATGAGTTCCCTTGAGGTGATTTTTCAACTTCGGGAAGAGAAAAAAGTCACAAGGACTCAAATCAGGCGAATAAAGAGGCTGAGGAGCCACAGGAATGTTTTTACTGGCCAAAAACTCGCTTATTGAAATTGAAAAAAAAAGCAAGGATGGCAAAGTCGAAGATCAAATGCTGCATGCTGATTTGTTTTTTCGATATCCACGGAATCGTCCACAAAGAGTTTCTACCTGAAGGGAACTCATTTTGGGACGGTCGAAACCATTCAAACGGCTTTAACCGACCAGTTGAAGGCTATTCCAGTATCGGAGTTCGAGCACTGCTTTGAGGAGTGGAAGAAACGTCTCCAGCGCTGTGCGGCTTCAGAAGGAAGTTATTTTGAAGGTGACAATCTAGAACTGTAATTCTTTTTGAATAAAAAAATCAGTCTCATTACTTAATTTACAGACCTCGTATCTTAGTGCCAGATCCTATAATTACCTAAAACAGCATTTAATGTCAAGCTCAACTTTATCGCAATGATTTGCCTTGAATAATGTTTCCTTTAATGGATAATATGTACATTATTGCAAACTATACACAAAGTAATAAAGAAAATTTGTTAAACGCTTTCGAAAAATGTGAAAAATCTAACACAGTAAAGGGTTAACAAAAAAATCTAGAAAACAAATGTTACATTTTGCTAACAGCTGATTTTTGAGAGAAATTAAAAAGCAAAATCCGCCGAACAAACATCAACCTTTCTTGATTTCCTCTTTACTCCAACTGCTGTTGTTCCGGTTAAATTATTTATCCATCAAGACGTACTTTAATATTTAACCTAGTCGGAGAGCTTTTTGCTAACCTACATTCAGATTACAGTGCAACTTTAACTTCCTGTTATATTCACTTTACTTTCAATTGCTGTGTGAGTTGGGAGAAAATTTAATGTTTCGAATTACTGAAATTTAAGTTTTTGCTCCAGAAACACTAAAATCTCCCAAAAATCCGCAAAAAGAGGAAAATGATCCGGGTGTTAGTTTGTTTTTTGAAGAAATTATCTGAAACAGTAGAAACGAAGAAAACTTAAAACTGATAAATTGCATTTATTTTAAACATGATTCATTGTTGTTTACGCCACTAAAGTTTTTGCTAAAATAGGTTAACCTAAAAATTCGATTTTACTGAGTAGAATTTTAAGTTTTATCTTTTTAGTCATAATTTTTAGTCACAATATCTCGTTTGGTAATTTCGAGAATGCTACAAAGACTTCATCTGACATTACAGTTAAAAAATAAAATTGGAGATATAATGGATGTAATGTTGATAAACAAAAAAAACAATGAACGAATCATTAGATCTGGAAGAGCTATTCAAAACTCTGATTCACGTAAGCCATTTGCAGTCAGTATCGACTAAAGAGTTTCGTTAAATTGGTATGCTTCTAACGTGCTACTTCAATGAATTAACACTTAACTTGGCAGCATTTTTTTTTTTAATATCAAAATAATATTAGATTGTTTTTAAATTCTGATGAATCTCCACAGACACAGTAACAAGAAAAGGGTTAAGAGGATCAGACAATTATTAATAAGAAATTCAATAAGTTGCAAACAATTTTGCAGTGTTAAGGAAGCATTACTTCCTCTGCTGGTGACAGGAAATGTGGCTATCGTGTCATAATTTCAGTTTTGGATTGTTGGTATCCGGATTCCAAAGATCGATAAGCTTTTGGAAAGTCAGTCAGCGAGTCATCCTACCGGAAATTACCATTTTACTAAATAGCCTTTCGGAAACAGTTCCTATGATTTTTTTTTGAAATCGTGACACACTGTTACCTTACTTAGAGAGCTTTATTTAGGCGGGTGAAGTTAAACTCTGCTCAGTACATTATGTGGTTCTAACAACTGAATGGAATGTCAGATGTCTTGTTGGGAGTATGTCATTTCGATTTAGAATTTTTTAAGGAAAAACGTTCACCGATTATTATAATTTAGTTTTTTTTAATCCATATTAAGCACATGATTCTGCGTGATATTGCTGTCTCGCCTGAATGAAGCTTGAAATGCAAATTCTAACTTAACGCTTAATAAGAAAACGAAAATGTTTACGTAATAAGGTCAAACTGAAGAACCATTGCTTGATCTGAGTTGTGAAAGTTTTCAGGGTATTCTATTTAGTATTCGCTGATTGGCTCGGATCTGCACCTCCCGGTTTCATTCGAAATTCTTTTGATCCACGACGGATGATGGTTCACTTCAAATGTTTGTTATCACTATGCTAAAGACACCCCCAACAGACAGACTTGATGAATCTTGCAGCTGGCTGTAGATGTTGCCCACTCTACTTCTCTTTGGGGGAACTATAAATAGCTGTTCACCTCCTGCCGCCTTCTTGTCTGTCTCCAGCCTCCGAGTCAGTTGCCGTTGTCTTACAGCTCACCTCACAGAAGAATACTAGCACGTCATCAACCCATCCTTATTCACATTGCCTTTCTCCTTCTTACACAACCTCAACGTACTTATCGATCGCCAAATTCTAGCGCTAAATATATTTCACACACATACACACACAAAAACTGGTGTGAGACCATCACTTCCTGCAATTCACTACGCTTAAACTTGTGCATCTTCTTCAAACTTCCAACATCATTAACATGTTCCATTCTTACGGATTGTAAACTAGTAATTAGTTTGGAAGGAGACCTATTCCTGCTCTCCCTAGCTTTGGAACTGTAAGAAATATAGCCAAAATCCATTACTATTCGCCTTCATTTCTCGAAAACTGTTGTAGCGGTTTTTCTTTGAACTACCCACATGAAAAACTATAACTTTTATTTCAGAAAATTAATTTTAGAGCAGTTCTGAATGTGGGGAGGAAGCAGGTTTCCTGCTAAAGTACCATTTCCTTGGACGGTGCTGTGTTTCCACCTACTGACATTGGTGACGATCAATTATTTGCTTAAATAACCTTCTGGTTTTAAGTTTTAGGATGAGTTATCTGATAAAGAAATATTGCACAATGTTAGAAATTCTGCCATATAAATGGATGCCATCGGCAAGAAGAGCCAAAATGGGATGCACCTCCAGTTCCTCGCACTGCTCCTGATCTAAACAACTGTGGATGTTTTCCTGTTCATATGGTTTAACGTTGAATTCTAATGGACGAAGCACTTCAAGTACCAACATTATCTTTGCTTAATGACTAAATAAAATGAGAAGAGTATGCAAATTTTTGCAGGCTAGACGGCCGCCAGTGATGTGATGTTGGCCGTGCTGTTGGTCGTCTCGGTGGCCAGTACTTACCATGCTGCCGAGCACGATTGCCAAACTCAGCTGGACACTCTGCACCTAACAGCTGACCAACTGCCCACCACTGTGACGGCGTCAGCTGCTCAAGCGGTCCAGTCACTGTCGAAGCCGCCTTCGCCATTATGGGAAAGTTGGGCTGGTAAAATACTGTCAGCAGATGCGGAACTGATATCAGTCTCTTTGAGACTGGCCGGTGGACGGCTACGTTTGCTTCACAGGACCAACAGGTAAATACTTCTGTTTGTCTCTTCTACAACGAATATGAGCTAAAACGGATAACAAAGAATATCATCTGGATTCCTCACAGGTTGCTGGTGCTTCTCGTCATGACAAATTTATCGACCTGTTGTTTACTTTTAAAGTAATTTAATGTTTTATTAAATTATTTATATAATTAATTGAAATTCACAACTGAAGGTGCGATTGCTTTTGAAACAAGTAAATCTAGTGACCGAATCCATAACATGAGAGGAGTTACCACAAATGAATCACTTATTGACCTTCACCGCCATGTAAACACAAGACCAGCGTCGATGGTTGGGGGATTTCAAACTTTAATATTTTAAAAGAGTCATCGAGAAATTGTTTGCTTGCAAACAGTCCTTGATGGAGTGCTATTTATTCATTTTCACACAGTTAACAAGTAATGATAGTTGTATTTTTTGTATTACTCTTTGCAGTACAAAAATCAGAACTTCAGAAAAAATCTCTGAAACCTACCATAGGATCCTACACCGTTATAACAACAGTTCCCCGACGTGGACACATCCATTTTGGGACTGTGCTGTTGAACAATGGATTTTTGGATACATATCACCCATTACTGATAATCGGTAAAAACTAGAATTCATTTATTTATATATTTTGTTTGCCCTTATAATTTAAATTGTTCTAATTGTTTTCTTAAACAATGCAGTGGCCAGGTGGGAGTTTACTATCTGCTGGAGAAAGCCGAGTTGGACCTATGCAATGAACATCTCAGTTGCTTGATCCCGAATTCCTTACGTTGTGATCCGCAATCCACTAAGGTAAGTTGACGTTTTCAAGATTTGTTATTTGTGTTTTCCATAATTTTCATTTTCCCACACTTTCTAGTAAAAGGAAGGAATTTAGATCGAGTTAAATTTCCAAAATAGAGTTTTCCGAGATTACTCAGTACTGCTAAGCGCGGTGAAAGTGTGTTTCATTTATGTAATTACTATTGTTTCTGCCGTTCCTAAATAATGTGCCCATTTTTATACTAAATTCAATGAAGAAAGTTAACATTTTAATCACTGTCTACTGCAGTTGCAATATGTGCTTAATCAGTAAGTTTTAATATAATTTTTATGTATTTTTCTCGATTTGGGAATGCGTGATTTTTTTGCTCGCTAACTCTTGGGTAGAGTCGAGTCCGAACGTCAATATTTGGTCAGTATACTTTGATATTTATATTAATATTAAAGAAAACATATTGATGATTTGGTGGCAATACGAACAACACTATTGAGTGGTATCTAATTATTGACAATTAGTTATATCGATTTGGACTATAAAAGTTAATAATTATTCATCTTATAATGGCTTAAAAAGTGAGTAGAATCCGATGGAGGGTTTTTTTGATAGATGATCTTCGTTGTTATTTTAAAAGAATTTGCTGATATCCTTTTTTTTTGCAAAATATATCCATCTAATTTGAATTTTTTTGTTCAATCTAATTTTTATATTTATTTATTGCAGTGCGAAACCGAATCGAGTGGACTTAATTACCGTTGCTCTTGCCTATCGGGATTCGTCGCCCTATCGCATTCCAATTATAGTACAAGGGATGAACCACAAATCTTCGGTGAATGGGGGCCTGGTGATACAGGCGTTTACAGGTGAATTTTTCATTTTTTGTTTTCATTCATTAGGTTTTCTATTTCAGCGATGATTGCCCTATTTTTGCATTGCAGGTGTATACCAAGTTGTATTAGTGAATCTAGTTGTTTGGCCGAACCGCACTTTATCTTAAGGGCGGTAGTAATTTGCGTACAAATTCTGTCCATGGTGTTTACCATAGGAACAGGCATTATCATTTTCAAACGAAGAAAATGCAAGGTTGGATATTTTTTACATTCATTTCTTTAATTCCATCCATTTTATCAATTTATATCTGTTTGATAAATATGTTCTTTTTCAGCCAGTGGCCGTGGGCATGTGGACAATACTAGAAACCCTTTTGCTGGGAATACTTCTTTTGTACGGTTCGGTAAGTGATCAGCTTCTACATTAAAAGATTTTTTATACAACTTTCTAAAGCTCTGGAAAATCGGCGCTGCAAGTGCTTTTAGCCATTAATCTGTTAGGTCATGCGCACTAAAATATGTAAGGAATTACTCACTTCTCGCTCCAATAGTCCCCTTTTTTGTGCAAACATTATATGTGTTCGGGTCTAGTTTCACTGAGCTAAGTGCCACACGGAGCTTTACAAATGTCTGCCTTTCCATAGATCGCAGTGACTGATGGCTTTTGATTCTTGTTCCTCCAAACCAGTGGTTCCCAACCCCTTTTTTTTCGCCCCGTAACCCTAAAAAAATTTCACTCGAACCCCACACCCCCTGAAATTTATATAGATTAAAATAAACATTCAACTCAAGAATAAATTAAAGTCAAAAATATTATTACAGGTAACGAACCAAAGACATCTGATTGTAAAAGTAAACAGAGAGGTTACTAAATCACAGGTTATTCCACTTAATACGTATGTGATCTCAATTATACAAACGAAAATAAATGAGATGTTTTCTAACAAGCTCAATATCTTAATCATGAGAAATAAAAATATGAAAAATATATTTTTTTTTTTTCTTTAACGCCAAGCCGTTGGTGCTCAGTCCATTCGGCTTCTGGCAGCCCAATATAATTTAGTCATAATGGTATTGTCGTGAATATTTGGATTTGTGCTGTCGTTCGCGACGACATCTATCAAGGCGTGGCAGACCGGTAAGTGCTGACTATCCATTTCCTCCTCTTGCAGGCGCAGGGGACACCAATCCTAAGCAAATGTTTTTGGAGGTAGTCATGCCCTGTAGTCATACGAAAGCATACCACAGCCTCCTTTCTTGCAGCTGTTACCGAAACAGGACTCTCAAGCAGCGTCCGCCACCGCTTTCCTTCTGCTTGATGCTGTTGGGTCCTTTTTATTTCTTCATTATAAGAAGACTTAACTACTTTTTTAACAGCGGAGAAGGCGAGCGGTGTTTCGGGTTGCTGCATTTCGGCTCCTCTGCGGGCTAGCTCATAAAGGAAAATATTTGAATAATAATAATAATATCCTATTATTTACCTAGACTTTTCTGGCACCCCCTGGAATATCGTCTCGCACCGCAGATTGCATTTTCTTCTTGGTACTTGCTGCTTTTCCTGGTTCCACTCTGTGCCTTATTGTTTTCACTCTCCCTTCGTTGAATTTTTCTCGGAAATTGCTTATTGCTCACTCACTGTTACAATTTCTTTACTCTTTAATAAAGAATAATTATTCTTGTTTTTAATTTCTTTTATTGTACTACGTAAGAGGCAGTATTTCAAAATTGAGTTTTCTCAGTCAGTTGTTGTTTTGAGGTCCCCTGCGTCCAAGATTAGTGATTTTTATACCAATTTGTGTGGGTGTGTGAACATAACTCAAAAATGGAAAATTCCAGCAGTTGAAATTTTGGACAAAGTCAGCCTATTGCAATTGCCACTTTACTGAATTGAGTTTTCAGTTTTGGGAAATTTTCGGGTTTTCTTTCAACTTTATACTAATTATTTGTTAGCAGATCTGTAAGTTTCTTTAAAATATTTTTCTTAGAAAATTTGTAAAAGGGCCTCTCGGAACCAGGGTGCATAGGCTCCCTCTACAGTAGATTTTTAGAGTAATGTACCGCTTCTCCACTCATAAAATATTAATAAGAATTAAATTTATTTGTCCTCTTTATTTGTGAGTAAATACAGGAAAGTGAATCAATTCTTAACCTATCCAGAAGTGAGTAAATTTGAATATTTTGGGTGGAAACTTAGTTTTTAAAATTTTAAACGCCCGCAGTTATTTCTAATTCTAATAACGGCAAATTATGACTTTCTAAACGATAGTTTTCTAATGATTACCTTACATTTACAGATGGTTCCTTTATCATTTGAACCTTCAGTGGAAACCTGCATTCTATTAAGATGGATTAGAGAGCTTGGTTTCATCATCTGCTACGGTGCTATTATACTCAAATTGTACAGGTTATTATTATTATTTGTAAATTTCAATAAAAGATTTCAATTCAAGTTCATTTAATAATAAATAATTCTATTGCTTGATTATCTAGGATTCTGATGGAATTCAGGACTCGTAAAGCCCATCGCTGGGTGGTGCGCGACAAAGACCTGCTAAAGTATCTGTTTGGAATGGTGATGGTGATGTTCGCCTACCTAGCAGCCTGGACGGCTACCAACATTAATTTTGTTGAAGAAGGTTTCAGTATAGTTGCTCTAGGTATCACAGATTCTGGTGAATACTTCCAGACTTGTAAACCACTTTGGTGGGATTATGTTACCCAAGCAGGTGAACTGAACTTCTTACCTTTTTTATGTAATAAAAACTAAGCTTACATGTGGTGGCCCTAATGTAGTCGCTCGCAATCAGCTCCAATAATACGCTAGCACTCTTTTAGAGTGGGCAATTTTCTATCAACAAAAATCGCCATTCCGCTTTTGGTTAAGTCAAGGTGCAAACAGTTCACCATAATTTACAAGAAGCATTAGCTAATCATAGAAGTGCAAGAAGTAGTTTATGAATGATTCCTGTTTTTTGAAGTCCTGGTTTTTTTTGTTTTTTTTTTCCTGGCATTGGCTTTTCACCATACAGCCAACTTCATTTTGAAGTCCTTGGAGATTTATGCAAAAAAGATGGTTACTTGGGTCTGCGTGCGACATACAAATCCATCCCATTAGCCTTCGCTTAAGTTTAAGACGTAGCGCAACTCCTTATGGATTTTGTTCCTGAATGGGCTGAGTACAGACAAAAAACATAGATTTTCACAAAAATGTCAAAGCATTGAAAATGTTTTATGAATAATGGAAAATAAAGAAATAATATTACTTTTATAAGTTTCATTCAGTCCCACTTCGACCGCTTCCAGAATCGCCCAAGACCCCTCGTTTGAGTGTTTTATAGGTCATTTTTTCACCAATTGGGCCTTGTATAACATTTTCAGTTAAAAACTACATTGTTTCTCCTACCACATCAACAGTTGTGCTTGTCATATCGTTACATGTACTTGTCATCGTTGATTTTCTCCAGCCGAAAACGGCTTGATGTCCGGGAGCTGACCGAAGCGTACAGCCATGTTTAACTATGAGGGAGCTTTTTTTAATTCAATCTTTTCTGTTTCAGCGAGCATTAATGCTAAAAAAAAACCTTACTGGAATTTTTATATTTTTACTTTTTCAGGGGAAATAGTGATTTTATTATTTGGCCTCCATCTGGGCCTGGCTGCAAGAAACGCCACTGTTCAATACGTAGAATTACGCTACCTATTAGGAGCAATCGTCATTGAGACTCTAGTCAGTTCTCTATATTACGTAGCACATGCTACATTATGGAATACTTTACATCCTAGTCTGGCGTACATCGTAGCGTTCATGCGTTGCCACTTCACATCCAGCATTGTCCTACTGCTCATATTTGCTCCAATTGTAAGTTTATCTCCAATGGCTCACTTGAACCTAGTTTTTATTTCAAAAACTATGATATTACTTTCTGATAATAGTAATTGTTACACGATTGCAGCAAATAGTAAATTTACCCATTTTGTTTGTTTTCAGATTCTATACAATCAAAAGCCGGTTCGTGATTCAAGGCATCATCTGACCCATGAACCTTCTGATGCTTACAAACCTCAGGATGGTATTTATGGGGAAATCGATGTAGCGGAAGTAAATTTATCTGAGATGAATCCAGAAGAAATTAGAGTTAGTCTTTACTTTTTGTTGTAATGCAACTTTAGTTTTTATACATTGATCTTGCCTACATGCATTGTGCAGTTAATACGTAACTTTTTATTTCTTGCTTACAGGCAGAATTAAAACGATTGTACACACAACTTGAAGTTCTCAGAAACAAAACTATTTGCCAAAATAACCCGCACATTTCTAAAAGGCGTGGTGGACGTAAAGTAGCTCATAGAAGATTTTCTCTGCAGGTTTGTGCTTTGTTTGCTGTAGTACGATCGCAATCAATAATGTATCATCTGTTAATGATCATTCCGATCGTGATTGATGAAAATATTTTCCTAATATGAAAAGCCTTTTTGAGTTTTGTATTTTAAAAGACTTTGCATTTACTAGTTATCTCAATTTTTTCATTTTTTGACATACATAGTGCTGATTCCAATTAACAATTTTCAGTTTTGTGATAAAGAATAATTATCATTGTTATTGCTAAGTTGTGAGCAAACCAAAGGCAGCAATTCAAACGAACTTAGGTCTAGTACAAAGCTTGGCTTGAACCACCTAAGTTTGTCAGCAGACCGAACAAATTGCACAATAATCGTTAGGTGAAATAATCTACGCTTTTCCTTCATTAATCTTTACCCGATTAACCTCTCCACTATCCGTATAATATTCGTGAAGGGAATAGAAATTCCCTTCTTTCTCAAACTTAACGAACTGGATTTAGTATCAGACCTGTAATAATCAGTAAGGAATCTAGTGTTATTAGTGATTTCTGTGGAAAATACAGAATCAATACGTCTTTTCTGGACATCAAACAAGGTGCTGACAAGCCGTCCATTTCTGGAGGCTGGACAGACTTTTGTTCAAAGGTTTGCCAACAACAGGTACAGGACCAATAAAAGGGAGAGTGGCGCCTAATTTGCCCAACTTGAGTTTAACGCTAGAGGGACATCCTTCATAGATGAAACTTATTCTACGAGTAGTCTTTTTGTATCCTCTACCTCTCTTTGAGGTGAAGCCCTATCCCCTACAAGAATGAAACAGTCTTTAGGCGGAGATAAACGCAATTTATATTTATGTGGACTGCTTTTACATTCTAGTGATATCTACAGCCATAATAGGGAAAATCAGATGGTTTATGCTTCTTGACTGAGAAAACATATGCATTACATCAGATTGTCTGTGAAAGAAAGAAAAGGAAACGGATTTAGTTGTGTCAGTACGAAGGGCTTGTTTGTTGTTTGTCTCAAAACCCTTTGGAAGAGATTAACCCCTGCTTACTAGAAACCTCCAAGTGTAAGTAACAGACATAACTGGAAGAGGTGTTCCAAGTAGTGGGGGCAGTAACACTCCTTCTGGATTACGAAGGCATACTTTTCCCACGAAATTCAATCTAACCAAATTATGTCATCAGAAGATCAAAAAATGTAACCACCACACTGCACGTTATTTCTGTCAAAGAACTTCTTCGTTTCTTATCAGAATCACAGATTAGGGAACAAATCCAGGCTGAAACGTTTGATAAATTGAGAAAAATGAGTTTTAGTCTTACACCCATCTAAGGTTCAAAACATAAAAAAGAAATAGAAAAGATCATGAAGCAAAAGACAAACAAATCATCACATCGCTGATCATAATTATGAAAATGTCGAGTTTAAATAATTAAAGTGTAGCTCGCCCAGGTAGATCCCATTCATGTTGTTGCGATCTTTTTTGTTTTGGTCACGAATGTATACCTTCAATCACGAGTTTACAACACGATTTGATTGGCTCTCCGTTTACCCTTGAAGCTTGCAATCCATTGTCCATGCGATTTCTCCAATCTTAAACTCCCTCATTCGGTTCATTTAAGTTAAAAAGCTAATGTTGCTAAAATACTTTAAAAAGATTTTATTACTCTCTCTTTATAGCACTGAAAAAAAAAACCTATACCTGAACATGATAATGCTAAATATACCGTTTTCTGCCATTTTTGTATGCCAACCCAGAAAAAAGGAAGCCGTGAGAAGGTGAGTCGAAACGATAATTAAAAAAAAGAACTAGGTGAATGGAAATGTTTTTTGACTTATTATAGGTTGATTGATTTCTGCACGTGTGATTTACTTTAATGTTTGTATTACACACTCTACAATAATGCCGACTAATGTTTTTTTATTATTACTAATGTTAATTTATAGGTCTATTATTTGCTTTAATCTTCTATTAATTAGCTATGAATTTACTTTCAGCAAGAGGCGAACGGAGCAATCAAATGGATCATTGAGATCCACAGCTCTCCTGAAGTTTAAGAAACACAAAGTTGGTCATGAATAGTTATTTATTTCATTAGTATGTAAAGTAGAACTTTTTTTATATCCTAGAAAAGCACACACTAAGCGAAAACATACCTAAAGAAAAAATAAACTTCACCCAATGGTTGATTCTAAATATTAGATTTATTTTTCTGCAACCTGAATAGTCTCAACTACGTATTAGTTATCACGAAGCAGGCCCTTTTTCTTGCACCGACTATCTAAGAGTGTTATTACATCCTTTCGGTCTTCCAGAAGAAACCAGGTCCACCGTTTTTCCTCCTGTAGGTTTTTTGGTATCGTGTTCTCCCCGATCCTCCGACCACAAATAAACGATTGCTTCTCGATAACGGGACGTTTCCTCCAATCGGAAGGGTGGATTAACACCTTTCAATTATATTTTCTGAGCCTATATGTCTTATTAAAAATGGCCTAAGTTGAGATGAGTCTTATAGCGGCGGGACTTTAAGGGAATGCGACACTTCCTTTGTTCAGTAGAGACCAACGAGATGCACTTTTATGATTCAAGCTGACTTAAACTCCTCTTCTCCAGTTCAAAAGCTTCGTGGGGCTTAGGTGATAGCGGTACCCGCTGAATCAAAGTTCTCATTGGTAGGTGGTACTTTCTGTGATTGTAAACTGAACTTTACTCACTTATTCAATAAATAACTATTCTTCCACTATTATATTATTAAGTAAATAACTGTATTATAAATATTTAATATTATTTAATTATTATTCATTTTTAATAATATAAAATAACAGATTGATTCCATGACATTTTTTTCGAAAAAAATGCTTCGTTCGCCCCTGAGTTAATTAGAGCATGTGTTTTGGGATCTTTTTTGTATTATTAACAATTTAACTAAATTATTTATCTTTTAAAGATGAGCAACATGTTCAGTTCATGTGAAACCCGATCTCTAATTTTCGGTTGTGTCCCCGGGTAACGTCTCCCAGAAACAGACTAGCAGAGACAGTATGAAAGCTTGTCACTCAAAGCGAACCATGCTCAGAACATCTGGAAAGAATGTTGGGTGGGAGCAGAGAGTTCATTTCGTGCTAGGGAATGGTTATTTCTGGCGCTGGATTGGTTCTCCCCACTTGCCAGGTCGCCGCTGTTCCTGAAGATGCCCTACAAAGCTTGAATAGTTACCAGCTGAGAAGGGTGTATATCCTCCGTAGAATATCTTCCAGACTCTTAATTTGAGATATCATCTTTGGAATCCTCCGTCTTTTTTTAATTTGGAAGAGTAGTAAAGTAATCGCCTATTTTTTCAGGCGGGGCTTAACGTCCAACTACCAATTAGGTGTCGTGGACGGAGGCGACTAGCAAACATACTTCACTGTAAATTTCTTTTATTAACCGTTAAATAAAATCCAAGGCCTAAGACCGGGAATGGAACCCAGTACCACAATGCATATTAGCTTTGCATGTCTCGCCTCTAACCGCTCGGCTACCGTGGCGCCTAATTTGGAAGAGTAGTTATCATTAATTGTCGGAATAAGCTAATCGCTTTTCCTTGGGAAGCATTAAGAGTAAGTTTGTTTTGTTTTTGGGTTAGCAGCTTTATTATTAAGCTGTTCATTAACTCCAGTAGAGGGTTTATTATATAATTAAAAATGTTAGGGTATCTTGTCTAACAACTAAGAGTTCATTCTACAAGAAGTCATACTTCATGGGTTCTACACCACCGAGCAGACTCGCGATCCAAATTCCGAAGAGGTGGTCATGCAATAATCACGACCTGTGGCAACTCGAGAACAAGCCTCGAACTCTCTCGCACTAGATCTATTTTAGGCGCATTGCAATAATCCCATTGGAAAAAAAAAAGTGACTCGTTGAGAGATGACCCCCTTCCAGATTCATAGTCTGCTCTAACTTCTCTGTTAGCTCAATGCATGAACTTCTTTCACAATCACATACTTACTCCTAAATCATCCTCTTTCGTAGATATTCATAACCTTGTTATTTTTGCATTAAATGTTTAAGGCACTACAACAGAAACAGAAATCAGCTGCAAAGCAGAATTCTGAGGGACTGGAACCGACAGAGCAAGAGGTGTCCAGGACTCCAGAGGACTCGGTGTGCAGTAACGAGGGTCCAAGCGCTATCTACAATGATGGCCCTTCAACTTATAGCGAACTGGGCGGTTTTGGTACGCCAACCGTTCAGCATAGAAATTCAAAACAGTGATTTCAGTTTTCTTTTTGTTCAAGTTTTTAAATTATTGTATAAAAAAAACAAGAATGAATGAAAGAGAGTTTACTTTAAAAAAAAGGCCCAAAATTGGATTATTTTTCTAAGCGTCCTAAACTAAAAAATGAAAGAGCTTCAAAAAAAAAAAAAAATTAATTATTGTCCAAGTTTTTAAAAAGAGAGAAATGAAAAAAGTGAAATATTTTTAGGCTTTACACACCTAAATCAAAGAAACTAATTTTTGAAAAACAAAACAAAACAAAATTAGAATAATATTCTTAAAAAATATAAATTTTAATAGCTTCGCTATTATCCTTTTCCCTTTTAAAATCCCTTTTTGTAAAATAAAAAAGAACTATATTTGCTTGTCCATTTTGATTGTTACGACGGGACATAGTATGTCCTTAAATCATAAGAACCAAAACAAGTTTGTTGATGTTATGTAATTATTATAAATGAAAGTAAAAGATGTAATATTATTAAATAAATAAATATAGTAATGAAAAAAAAAATCTGGCTTTGATTGAGAAATAAGAATTTTTCCAATTTTTCATTAAACATCTTTACCTAAACAGCTTGGATCCACATGCTGGACCTCATGTCTACATTCTTTTATAGTTAAAGAGAGGAAGTGTAATAACCTAACGTTTTCGATATTAAGGGGTTATAGGCAGTCAGAAATTTGAAAAAATCGATTTTTACATATATATATATATATGTATATATGTAAAACGCAGACAGCAAAAATCGGAAAACTTGGACATTTTGGAAGACATGGAGGACTTATTTTATAGGCCTGGAATCGATGACACTGCGTAAGTTGAAAAAAAGATTATCCAGGTTTTATTCGCCAAACCTTTAACAGCTGAAAACTTTAAACGCGTTTTTCTCAAAACTACGTTTTCAAAGTCACGGTGGGCACGATATCTCAAAATCTACTGCACCGATCTTTTTGAAATTTTACGTATTTCTTTTACACATATTAAAATCGTACTTGGACGAAGGATATTTTTTTTTTCAATGAATAGAACTTGTTTTACAAACATAAAATGGTCAATTTTTTTTAGTGAAAATCATGAATCAAACTTTAAAGTTGTCCCAAAAATTAAAAATTCAATTTTTTTCTAAATCCTTCGGTCAAGTACGAGATAAAGTCATCTACTAACGAAATCTTTTCGAAATTTTGATTTCAGATGACCCAGTCTCAAGATATCATGTCCACGAGAGGGTTGCATTTTTTTGACGTGTTGCATTAAAATATTCGCCATTAGTACAATTATTATTAATTTGTAACGAAAAAATTACAATAAGTTCTTTAAACATAGACTGATATGACGCAAAAGTTCCCGAATAAAAAAGTAAACACGTTTTTCCCCCAAAAAAATTTGAAAAAATGACTTTTTTGGCGCCTCTGACTGCCTATAACCCCTTAAGTTTCTCCGGAAGTACACATCCGGAAAAGGCATAGAAGTTTTTAGTGAATTGTCTCTCTTGGTGTATGTCTATGAACCAAAAGTTCAAAAATAAAAAATAGCAGGAAAATAAACGTCAACAATTTTTTAATTGAGCTTGTTTATTTGCGTTTATTGTTTTCTTTTTTGTTTGCACAGAGATTTTAATGGTTTAAATCAACAGGCTTGATCATTTAACATGATTGCTTAATGATTACATTCCAAATCAATGTTTTCTTACCAGTTTTGTTGGGTTCAGGTAGTTCCATACTATCAAAAAAATTCAGTGTTTCTAAATTACCTGGTTTGAATTTAATAGTATGCTTTGTGTTGACTAAGTTATCTGTCGAATTGTTAAATTTTGATCCATCTCTAAGCGATGTCCTGTAAACTCCTAGTAGATCTTTTTCTATAAAACTTTTTGGATTGATTTCAGTGATTTGTCCCTCGCGGAATGCAATGGCTGCGGCACGCCATTCTGCTACTCGGGTTTCCGCTTTCCATCGTGCCAGTTTCTGACGATCCATGGAACCAACATTCACAATAGGTTGGGTTATATTTATCCGATCACTGATAAAACAACTGTTTTCTACGACGTTGGTATCTTCCATAGGCTGCCTAATATGGTTACCACAGCTCATATCTGGATATACTTCATTGTCTTCACCGCCTCCACAACATAAGAAAAATATCCTAAACAGTCTTCTTCGGGTGTGATTTCTTTTTTCAGTCTCTTGATCTTTCATATCTTAGTACACCATTAATTTTTAATTTCATTAAAATCGATTGATTTTGCCCAGCAACAGACATTTTAATTAATTTATTTACTAACAAAAACCTAATACACAACAATGAAACGAGAATAATAAAAGCAGGATTTCGCTTTTCATACATGTAAGTAAATAGTTAACATTAATTGAATTAAAAAAATTCTTAGATGAACACAGACAACGTCATCTTTTACCATAATTCAGATAATTACATTTTTCTAAAAACAAAATTTGTAGGTTCTCAAAGCATAGTTGACTTTGATATGGACATTTTTCTATGTTTAAATAAAGGTGTTGAAGGAAACATGATGTCAAAACTCCTCAAAACCTTACTAAAATCAATATTCCCTCAAGGAAATCAAAATTCCAGTAGACTAATATCTTCACGATCTGGAAGTCTGGTTAGAAATATTGTTCTCAATTATTACTTAAGTTTCAGTATAACAATAAAACATATATTGCTCTCTCATAGGAGAGGTTTACATCATCACCTTCGACAAAAAATCAAAAAAGCTACGGGTGCTAATATCAGCAAAATTAAATTAAATTATAATATAATATATATTATATTAATTAAATTAAAAAAAGACCCACTTGTCTGAAAACTGTAAACTGTTTTTTTATTTTAGTAACTTTACTTCCATTTTTATACTTTTTGATATTATACAGAAGTACTATTTCTTAAGAAGGATAAAATGTAAGTCTTTTTTGGACCAACCCCAATTTGTATCCCTAACTACGTATATACAGCAATCTTTATTGAAAGAATGTGGTCATTTTAACAAAAATCTTCTTCGTATTCATTCTCAAAAGTTACAAGAAAACTGCGTTTAAAATTATACTTTCATTTCATTTGTCTGGCTCAGTTAGAACTAGGATGTGCTGCAACCAAACTGCTAGCTGCTGAACTATAATAGTAACCTCACCACCGGGACTAGATTCTGAACCTGATTTTTAATGCTTAGGTTGAGTGTGATGTTGATCAAGGAGAGTATTAGCAAAACTGTGTGAAATTGTTTATTATTTAAAAACATCAATAGGAAGATTGAAGTTGAAATTCACTCGAGAGCAAATGCAGATAGTATTTCGCTCTATGCTCGAAAACGATTCCAGGATTTGGTTGAAGTATACAGACTTTATATTCAGTTGAATTAGTACATTTAAAAAAGCAAATATGCCTCTAGATGTTGGTTCAGAACATTTAGGAGTGCTTAAAGCAACTGGGGAATATGATAGGTAAGTAAATGGTTCTCACTTACTATATCCAAGCTGTGTGCTCAATTTTCATAGTTTCCTGTACTTTTTTTTAAATATTTGTGAATATAGTAAATGAAATTACAGATTAAAAGATTTACTGAGGTCACGACTTTATGAATGCGGTTGGGTAGATCAGATACATATGCTTTGTCGACAATCAAGAAAATCTCCTAATCCAACTGTAAATGAAATGTACGCTGAAGTAGCCAAAAAAGGTAGAGGTATGTAGTGTGTATAATGCTTTGTTTTACTCAAAAAAATTAGACTTTCCACCACGAAACGGTTCAAATATTATTGCAGAATTCGTTGTTAAGTCCCATTTCGCCAAAGCTTTCTCATCTGTAGTTGCAGTTTTGGGCCATGGATGATCTTCATGAAAGATAGTCTATGTTTGAAGGAGCCTTCTCCTTATAAACTGCCATCAGCTACGACCTTTCTAAAGCAGTGCAAGCATTTAATTTCTTAATAATCGCCGCAGTCACGTGACATCGCAAAGTAACTATTGCAACTCAATAGAACAAGATATGAGGTCGTTACTTCGACCCTTGTCTCAGAGCTGGACCTACTTTCCTCCACTATCTATTGAATAGTATTGTCTTAATCATTTTCCAGGAATCACTATTCTATTGTTTTCTTATTGTGTATTTTGATGTAATAGTATTTCATGCAAAATTTTAATATTTCTTTAAATTTTTGTGCAATATCAATTGTCTACTTGATGTAAATTTTTAAAAATAAGTTTTGCATTGATTTTAGGCCTAGTTCCTGCTTCTGTTAAACGAGAGCTGCTATTGCGAGTTAAAGAACACTTATTAACTACTTCTGGATATTACGATGATGATCCTGTGCAAGGGGATAAATAAGCTTGCAATGAATTTATTAATTTACGTTTCTGTTTATGAACAATATTTATATCGTTAACGTACAAAAAAAAGTTAATAAGATGTAATTGTGTATTTTCAGTTAATAAGATATAATTGTGTAGTTTCATTTTTAATTAGAAAAAAACTACATTGCAGTTAAGGAATTTTGACATAAAAGAAACTTCTTGATGATGTGGTGTTCACTCTTCAAAACTGTGGCTCCAACGTTCTTGCAAGTGCTCAGCTTTCTTGCTCTTATCGTGCATCGATCAATTTATTACTAAAGTAGTTATTTATAAATATTAAAATTAAGCAATAACTACCTATTTGTATCACTAAACAACGAGTGATTCCTGCCGTCACTGAATACACTGATTCGGATTCGCCGAGTTTGGCTATCCTCTTTACATAGTTTTTCCCTGTAGGTCACATCTTCAGCTCAGCTCGTTGTGACTAGTCTAGTCCTTTTTTTCCAAGGATTCTCGCACCTCAAAGGAAAGGGATCCTTCACTTTTTAGGACGTTTCTTCTCCTATCACAGTCTCCACAGGAGCTGAATAACTGTTTTCCTGATCTATTGTGTTTAAAAAAAGAAGTCGAAGTGACTTAATCATAAATTATTTTGAAAAACAGTGAAAAAAGGATATTCAGGTTTTTTTTTAAAGAATTAACTGCCGATATTTGTTAAACAATACCAGATATTTCCTGAGATTTTCTCTGTTACAGCTTTTGTTTCCCGTAATTCTGTTTAATTTCGGTTCATCAATTAAATTGATTGATCCATAATGGATTCTGGAGAAAGTCTTGCTCTGCAAAAGGTATATAGTTGTTCTTCTGAACATGTTAGTTAATGATTTATGAGAGTAGAAAATATTATTGAAATGTACACAATTTAAAATAAAACCACTCGCCGCATAAACTGTTCAATCCCGTTACAGGAAATTCCATCTTAACATAACATCTCATCACAATCTACTGGTATCATAACTTTATTTCAGAAAACTTCCACATTACTCTCCTAAACCTATTAAAAGACAGTGTCCTCACTGAGTTCATTTTTGACGGCGAGAGTCAATGGAAATGAATTTTTAAAGATTACCACTGGGTAACTTCTCCATTCTAAGTGAGTTATCGACATTCGATATTATATTTGTTGCTTACATTGCAATAATTGTGTTGATTGTAACGAAATAACTAGCTAAAACTAATAAATGAATACATTTAATGTATGTACACGTGTTTATGTAATTTATTTAATAAATACAAACATGTTTTATTCAGTTTCACTTAGATGCCGATTGTTAATCTTTAAAAATTCACTCAATTGTTTTTTTAAAAGAAAATATTTGTCCATAAACATTTTTAGCTTAGTCTTTTCATGCAAATTTAAAAGAAGATTGAATTTGTATACACTAGGCTAACTTGAACAAAATTACTTTCTCTGTAAAATACATTTTTGTTTTTTTTCGCCAATAAACAGAGAGGCACAATGTGATAATTTTTTTTTAATTTTAAATCCTTCGATTTATCAACTCATATTTACATACTTTTTCGACAATGTTTGCTTATTTTACGAGAAATTCTTTTTGTTTTTTCCTGCTAATGATCTTTTTCTAAGCCTGGATTAGTTGATATACGGCCGGTTAGTTTTAAATTTTACTAAAATGTATTATTATTAACATTATATCACTGTTTTATCAACAGTTAGCGTTACAAGGGAAGGTATTTAAGCTCAGTGGTTCGAACCCAGCTGCTAGTTCATTAGATTTTCTCTTACTAGGAGCTTCCTACAGCTCAACTTCTGGTGATGGATAGAGTAACGAGTACACTGTAGTGTTGTGTGCTACGAGGGAACGAACACTGAAGGCCGGCAGTGCACTGAAAATAGCTTAGGGAGCCAATTATCTTAGATGTTGGTGCGCAAAAAAATTAGCTTCATATCGAAAATGAATATTAAAAAAAGAAATGGAAATAATGATAAGAAATAATGGATTGCATTATTTTTTTACTAAGTAACAGCTTATTAATCAAGGCTTTCTTCGTTTGTAAGCACTATTGAAGAAGTGTAGTTTATGCTTTTGCCGCTAGATAGCATGTAAATGCAATTAAGTCTTTTTTACATTTATAGAAAAGTAAATAGATTTTCGTCAAAAGTGAAAGCCCCACCTACAACTTTTTGTGAAAAAAAATTTACCAGTGAACGTAGTATTGTTTTTTTGTTCTTTTTTAAATGGGTAAATACAATAAATTAACAACTTGGCAAAAAATTGGACTAAGCATGATTTGAATGCTTATACAATACCTTGCAGTGCCAAGTTTAGCTTCAGAGGATTCCTGAGGTTGAAGACTTCGTCATAGTATGACTGAAACCAGTTAGATATAAAAGCCCCCCCCCCCACACATTTTGGTATATTTTGTATACCATTCAAAGAAAAATGAAATAAAAAAACCAACAACTTCATTTATGTTTAAACATTTTTTTTTTTAATTATACATCATTTAAAACTAAAATAAAAATTACAGTAACAATGGTACATCAACTTTTTATTTATAAACAATTTTGGTTGATTTCTCCCCCTTAAATCTGATGTCGCCTGTTATAGATAAAAAAAAAATAAGGAATATATTTCCTTATTCAAAAATTACATGAAGATACACAGTTAATTTTTAAATTCTTAACCTATTTTTTTTTTTTTTAATTACAAGTTACATTATCTGGAGGGGCTTAATTTACCCGTCAACACTTTTTTGTTGTTTTCTTTAAGAATACTTTTTTTAGGTTATGATGTGCCTCCTCCTCCTATATAATAAAATATTTTTAAAAAATGATGCAATACGAAAAAACTTATGTGCAGTACGATTATCACCATTGAAGAGCAAGGAGAAATGGGAAGTGATTATTAATTTATTGATTTTTCTTTTTTTGTTTCGTGGAAAAGGCTTGTTTTCCTTTATTTATAATATCTAAAAATATTATTTTTCTTTTTTTTTGAATTTAAGGCACAAATAGATTTTTTTTTTATACTTACAATTTATACTTTTTATTTTAAACTGGACACAGAAAGAAAACACATGCATTCACTCGTAATAGAAATTTTGGAAGTAAAGTCTAGCATAGAAGACCATGTAAGTTCCCTCATCCGCATAATTGAGTTTATCTTTTGCAATCAATTTCAACAGTTAATTTTATCAGCCGTAGCACGCATGTTATTCTTGTTTCTGAATAGTTCTCGAGTCTCATTCATTGTCTGAGCTTAATTGAATCACTTTGGTGTACTGAGAGTTGCTGCCACTTACGGTGGTTCTGTTACCCAATACGTTGGCAGACTCAAGAGTAGTGTTTTGAAAAAGTCGTATAAAAGTAATGATGGACGAAAATGCTAGACCGGACAGAAATAGGAATAAACTAGCTTACTTTGAGGGATAAAAAATCAGCAATATTAACAGACGACTACATTTTCCTCTGCCCAAATAATCTTCCCCTTGGTTTATAGTCAGCAATCCTATACCAACATCAAGTTTCCTATTTGGAGTTTCTGATAATTAATTAACTAGAGCTCTGTATTTTAAGAGATTTGCCCATTATTATGAGTTTCCGTTCTGGCATATAACTTTTCGGGACCCAAAATTTTCCCGTGACTTGTGAAAAAAAAAATCAGGCTCTAATGACTTTAGCAGTTTTAATGCGTCTAAAAAATTGTCGTAATTGTTACTTAATGATCATAAAGTTGTGTTATGCATTCAGAATACTGGCTGTTCCGTTACATCACAATAACTAAGCATGGCTTACTCGCGTACTTGACATATCTTTTTAATAAGAGTGTAATTAATTTATTTTATGAAACATGATCATTATTTTTTTTTGGGAGGTATTCATTAAAACTCCCTTATATTTGTGATTAGTTTTGTTATTCAGCTTTTAAATGATGAAAATAAATGGTTGCCATAATGGAAAACTGACTGATGATCTCATCAGTATCTACCCTTTGTAATAATACTGTAGTAACTGTAGAGGATTGCGAGGAACTGCACTGACTGTGAAAAGGGGTCCAACTATGCAGAAGAGGGAATTACGACTTTTACCAAAATTTATTTTATTTATTATTTTTTTTTTTTTAAATTTAAGTCACTGAGAATATATTTCAACACTTTCCTCTTCAGTTTCTTTTCCTTTCTCATATTTTTAGAAATAGTTTGGACCAAAGCTATTTATTTTTCGTTTACAAAGTGTATATTTACAATAACAAACAATGATGGCCTAACTCTTACAATATAGTTCATTCACAAATAAGTACAACCATTCATTAAAACAATACCATATAGTTACAAGAAATTTGTTTTTTATCTCTCTCTCTCACTCGCTCGCTCCCTATATATATATTTTTATATTTATTTTTTACAAATATAAAACAATTATACAAATAATTTCTTTATCACAAAATTATATTATTACTGTATTTACAGGTTTTAAAATATATTACTAAACAATCCATTTTTTTAATTTTTTGTTTTTGTTTTAATAATGAGCGATATATACATTATATACAACATTCTGTAAATGTATATATCTTAATTATGTATATTTATAATACAACAATGGCTTTTAGTTTTAATTCCTTGTGTTCACATCACTTTTCTTTTTTTTTTTTTTAATTTTATAAAAGTCACCCTTTGTTTAGTTTTTAAAGAAGCGTTTTTGTTTTGTTTTTCATTTTAGATGTACATAAAAAACAACATTTAAAAAAGATATAGTCCTCTTAGTGTTGTTGCGGTTTACTAAAACACTGTTTCAGAAAATGGTCTATAGAATGGTATAAGTGCGGCCTAACATCTGACAGACCGTGTGCTTCATCTGGATAACTCTGTAAAAATAATGGTTACAATAAAAAAAAATTAATAAATAAAAGATTTGCTTGCTCGTATTAGGTAAGGAAAGTATTGCGAACTACGAGTATGGTGCACATATAAGTGCGATGTTGTGCGTGAACGAAATAAACGATATATTTGGTCGAATTTTACAATTTGAATGTTAGGGATAATATTCAAACTTAGGAGTTTGACAGAATGCGAAAGGTGGGCTGGGTATGGATAGAAAAAGTCTCGGCGAGTATGTCGTTTGATTACTGCATGATAGAGTAGAAACGATGAATCAATATGCTATTGCTTTCACAGAAATAGTCTAAAGGGATTTTGGAGAAATGTAATCTATTCCTTGAACTAATTTTGATTATGTAACAAGATAAAGCTAGAAAAATTTGTGTTCAGTTGTAAATTTTTAATTTCCAAAAGTTTAACAAAAAAGAAAGGGGCCTTAAAACCACTAGCAGGAGCACAAATCCATAACGAGGTTGTGCTGCTCCGCCTCCTGAGGAGTACAGACTTATTGGTAAAGCTATAGTTGCGGTGTAATTTAAGGGATGGAGTTTGCCAACAATTTGGTAAGTACTGCCTCGTTACCAGAACAAATGTTCCTTCAGAAGTCTAGTCCTGCTTGTCAGTGCTTGAGCCCAACTACTCAACCTTATTCAAAGTTTTTTACAAACAGAATTGAGTACAAGTGCTTGAGGGGAGGGACAACAGCCTGAATTTCTTTGTATTGCAACTGAAAGTGTGTGTCTATTGAAGGAAGAATAGGAGACACCGAATTTGATAATGCATTTGTTTTACCCACAGAGACGCTTAAGACACTGAAGAAAAAATACTTATCCCAGAAAATTGATGTTCTAATAGTAACTTTAATTTTTAAATTATTGGATTTTACGATTAGCTGGCCAAATTTGCTAACTTTTCAAGATATATATTAACTTCGTTAGAGCGCAAAACCTCCTTCCCAAAGTCTACGAGGCATGGCGCAATTTTAATCAACTGAAACAAAACAAAATTAAAAAAAAAAGAAACCAAAGCGTAACTCACTTGCTGTTCAAACAGAATATCGTTGGTTTCTAAGGCTTTCGCTAACATCATGGACTGCTGATAATGCACGTTATCGTCCAAGGTTCCGTGTATTAAGAAGAATAGTTTATTCTTGAAATTATCCACTTTATTATTAAGGGAAGCTTCTTCGTAGCCTCTATAGTTGTCATCTGGTGTCGGTAGACCCATATATCTTTCTGTGTACAGGGTGTCTAAAAAAAAGGAATTTTTTTTTACTAAATTAGATCACAATTAGGTAATAAATAATATAAATTACGGTTCTTTTGCACGGACGACTAAGAGCCAAAGTAGAACAATTTAGGCAAAATAGCGGTAAACCTAGTTTTGGCTTAGATTCCCACAAATTGTCATGAAGAAAGGCCCTTGAAACAAGAAGTGTTAATCATGGAGAGATTGTGGTGAAACTAAAAGAGATCGAATACGAAAGAGTCGATACTTGCTTCCAGTTAAGCCACCCAAAGTTCGCTATTCTTCGAGTCGGTCTCGAACTAAAAGTAAAAAAGTCCGTGGGGTAAATGTGTTAATATCTCACTGAAGGAAAGGTGCTAGCACTTAGAGAGATATGTTCTTATGCAGGATACCGTTCGGGAAAGTGGACTATTTCTTCGGACATCTTGGCGGGTAACTCAGACAGAAACAAAACTGAATGTATCAGTCAGCAGTTAGAGACTGCAGTGCGCACGAGTAACCTTCTCTGGTCGCTTCAATAAAGTAATGACTTTCAGTATGTTACCAAAGCTTATAGCAACATAAGACACGTGAAATCGAAAAAATCCTGTAACGATTAATGAAATTACCTTTATCAGTTATAAGGAAAACAAAGTTATTAATTTTCGGTCCAGTTAAACATGAGTTCCAGAACGCAGCCCAGAGTTACATGAGTTTCGTTCGAGCACACTATCTGTTTGGTTAATAAAGATAGAACTTTTAAGTAATAAGAAAGATGGAATGAATTCCCAAAAAGCTGCTGGGCCTTGAAGAAAAAAAAAAGAATGGTACGAGTGGGCTGGACTCTGCAAGGAGAGATTTAAGAAGGGTACAAAACTCAAAACCTTTACAGAAAATATTTTGTTTTATTAACAGTATTAATTACCATAAAGTAGCCAATCAGTGACTGGCGCGACAGAAATTCCACATTTGAATACTCCCTTAATGTCCTGTGCCATGACCATACCAGTGGCGTATCCACCATAACTCCAGCCCCATATAGCTGTCCTCTTCTCATCAATATATTTCAGTTTATCAATTAAATATCTAAAAAAAAAAAAATAGTCGTTGTACACAAAAATAAGGATATCCACCTAAAACAGTTGATTTTACGGGGAAAAAAGATAACTCACTTGGTAACATTGATCTGATCATGAATCTCGTAGGTTCCGAGTTTCTTGTAATTAGCGAACAACATGTTATCACCTTTCAGTCCGGAACCTCTGCCATCAATTTTAGCGTAGATCACATTCTGACTCACCACCAGATGGCTGTACCAGTCTATGTTGAACCTTTCTGTAACCATATTCGATCCTGGTCCACCATATCTAAAGAAAAGGTAAATTGTAGGGTTCAATTTATTATATCCCAGTCAGATCTGTGCATCAGGATTAGTTTCATTTTTGGTTCTTACACTTGGACCAGTAGAGGATACTTCGTCTTGCCAGAGGTGTCTATACCCGGAGGCAAATGCAATCGTACATGTGCCATCATGTTACCAGAGGCGCCTGCAATTGGTACTCGCATCTCCTTGTTTTCTGGTAGAATCAAATTTCCCAACTTCCTACGTATGCGACTATTGCGTTCCCATGTCAGGATTTTTTCACCTTCCTGGAAAATTGATATGAACATTTCTAATACAAGAAAAATAATTTCTTAACCTTCTACTGAGAAAGCTTAAGCTAGCTCGCCCTTGACAAGCATGAAGGCTCCACTGAGGGACTTAGAACCTGTTGGAGGGGTCTGGCTAGTGGCGACTAGAAAATATTCGATGTTTGAATCAGTTTAAGCATAAAGAGGCTTCTGCAGGTGATTCTTTTATGGAGGAACACAACAAAGCAGCCATTCGATACTACAGGGGCTCTTCTTAATGGACACTAAAGGCTTCCTTAAGGGCTCCAGTAGACTAATAACCTTGCGAAGTTCCACTTATGAAACTCCTCTCCTATCTTTTAGGTCTAATCAAAGAGACAAGACATTAAGTGCTCTACTCAGGCTGCCACAACATACAATCTAGCTCGCATAGCACAAGCTGCCTTAGTCGCACTGAATATTGTTTCTGGCTGCAGAACATAATTTAAGGAATTAAGATAATTTTTTTTATTTTTATAAAAACCTTGCTAAAGAGCGCTATCTCTGGAACAACAGGTCCGGCGCAAGTCTGCATGTAGTAAGAATATTTCTGGCTAAAAACAGCTCCGGTATAGTGGCAATCACCTCCTTCAGTCTTGTCCCATGGACATGAAACACATTCCACTGTGTGAGGCGCACCTTCCACAGTCGCCGGTACTTTGCCAACTTTTAAATACCCTGGTTCATTTTCTTCCGTCGTTAAAAAGAAACTGTAGGAGACAACATGAAAATTGATATTTTGTATTACTAGTAGAACAAATAGAAGATTTGATATTACTGTGAGGATGATAGACTTACATATATTGTTGGTCCCACGCTAACAGCTCAGTTACTTCAAATTTTCCAGAAGTTAACGGTACCGGTCTTGCAGGTCCACGATTGTTCAGATCGATTAAAGTAAGATGACGATATGGTCCTGCGTCGTTTCCTTGATCTACTGAAAGCACAAGAGCCATTTTCGTTCCATCAGGCGAGAATAATGGACTGGTCAAGGAAACCCATCCTGACCTCTCGGACAGAGCGAACACCTGCGGGAACAAAAAGTGATTTTATAAAAAAAAAAAAAAAATTAGTAATTTTCTTGTTTAACTTCGATCTGGGACCCTAAAATTTAGCGCATTCTACTGCTCTTTTTCGTAATTAAATGGATTTTTTGTTTTTTTGTGTTAACAGAACATTAACCCACCACCAATTTATCATTTTAAATGCCTGTCGGCACTTATCAATGTTGGAACTGAGAATTTTATTTCGCAACAAGTGATAACTCATAAGTGCAGGAAAAAGTGGTGAAAGCAGTCAGAGGTTCACAAGTCCATCTTATCTTCTTCAATTTCCTTGGGAGGAATGTCTGCAATTGCCGAAGAGAAAAAAAGTTCGATTGTAAGGTTTGTGAAGGTGAACTATTCTGATGGAATGAAGTACATACCTCTTGGCAACTGTTGTTCTGCGTAGAACATAGGACAATGGCGGCTTCATTTTGCACTCTGTTCATCCAGATGGCGATCAACTGGTGTGGAGCTGCCCAGGCTACCAAACTTAGAACTGGCTCTCTAAAAATTATAATGATTATAAATAAACAATAAGATTTCAAATAATTTCAATTGAATCAAAATGAGGGCATTTATTGTACAATTTTTGCGCTAAATACTCAAAATTATTTAATCTCCTAAGAATGTAAACATCATTAGCACCATTTATATAAAACTTATTGTATAAATTGATAAATAATTCCAACCTAAGGAACAGCTCTCAAAATAGCTGACATATTTATTTTTGTATTTTTTATTAATTCATTAATTAATTTTTTTAAATTCAGAATAAATTAATATAATTTTATTTATATCATCTTTTAATTTTAATTAGTTGTAATGTTTTGGCAAGCATTATAATTAAGAAACTACTAAATTACACTCTAAAAAAGAATTATGTACCCATTACATTAAGAAATTGTTTCCAATTATATTTAGCATTAAAGAAAATCTTATTCTTTATTCTTAATTTCTTTTATTTATTATACTATGAGTTTTAAAACTTTTCATTTCGTAAAAAAAGATTTTATAATTAATTAATTCTAATAAAATAAATAGAAATTTCATTTCATAATATTATAATAATTAAAGGTAAATAATATTAACTCTGAATGGAATTTATAATAATGTATTAATAATGATTACATTAATCTGTGATGTGGTATTTTGTAAACCAGAGTTTATTTTAATACTAGCGTTGCCTCTAATATGATTAATTAAATGTGGATAAATCATTTATTGAGTTAGTTAGAGTTGGTTTTCATCCACCTGTTAGTTGAAAGCCGACAAAGTGGCGAAAGAGGCGTCTGAATAAAGATGAGGTGGCTAACCCCTTTTTCAGAGATCTTGTCTTTGCATTTATCCTACACTAAACCATACATATACTGATTTCCCAGCAAAATGTAACAGAAATGGAAGGTTAAAGAAGAGAGAGAGAGGAGAGAGAGAGAGAGCCCACTTCTATTCTCTAAAATGGCCTGGATAGGTTTGTAATAACATTAAGCCCAAACATTGAACAAATCGCTCTTTGAGCTTTGCATTTTCATTGATGTTAATATAGGATTAGCGCCTACATTTTGAAAGGCTTGTCCCGTGGATCCAATTTAAGCAGAACATCAAGCAAGATGGAAATGGATAGAGCTTGTGCACATTGCTAGATTTGCATTTGTGCACTGATTTGCTCAAATTCGAAACATTTGTGGAGTTTCTAGGTAACTTAGAAGAAAGTCTAGATAAATTGCCAAAGAAAGAATGATGTCCCCCAAAAAAAAACCTGACACTACAGCTGCGTACGCTCAAATAGAGATCAGTATTTTGCAGAGTTATTTTATTATAACTGCGTATCCCCTTCAACCACCTATGGAAACAAGACTAGAGTTATAAATCCGCTCAGCTTACCTAAGAAGAATTATCGGCTGGAATACGATGTAAGAAACAGTGCGAAAAGTAAAGGTTTCCTAGTTGAAATCGATCTCCAATTAAGATGAAGATTCGTGAAATCCATAACTATAATTAAAAATGAATAAGATGCAAGGAAAGCACAATTAAGTCCTCAAATAACCAATCTATCCCTAAACAATGCATAGACTATCCTTTAGATGAACTTAGGGGTAAAATAATATAAATGTGTATTAACCTAGCAACAATATATGATAGTTCATACTCACTTCAAGCTCTGCCTTGGAGGAATATCAAACTGAGTCACAGGCTTTTGGTATTGCAATTCCGCCAAGCTTACCACATTCAACGATACAGTTGGGTTCGGTCTACCAGGCTGGAAATATCAAACATTCTCATATATATATTTTTACATTCAGTTGCTGCTGTTATTAATTTTTTTCTGGAACTAGCTGCTAAGGTCCTAGAGGAGCCATGAAATTAGCCTGCGACGAGTTTTAGCACCATTCAAGGAAAGATAGCGTACAGGACAGCGATGATTATAAATCCAATAATTAGGCAAACTGCACTTCAGAGGAAGAACAGGTATGAACAACTTTAAGTACGCTATCACGAAATAAAATTCAAATAGCTTGAAATAAAAGCTCGTAAATTTCTTAATCTTGTTTTCGTAAAAAGAATTTTACAGATTTTTTTGTTTTGTCAGCAAAATTCTGGGGGGGGGGGGAGGAAGAAGTGAGAATTGCGAATGTGTAAGTGGGGTTGTGTATGAGAGAGGTTTACACATGGTAAAATATGGCCATCTGTTCTGAGTTATTCTGTGTTCATTGATTAACCTGATTTATGGGATCCCATTTGTTGAATGGGCTATCCTTTTAATATTTCAGGTGGTTGGGTATTTACAATTGGGACGAGTATTTTCTTTTATTCATGGCATTTAACGGTTAGTTAGGGTTTGCTCTAACTATAAATCAATTTGATGGGGTAGACCTTACTTTTAAACAATCTTAGATCTTCTACCTAATGAAAATTTATATTCTACGACTTGTGTTTGTGTGTTTGCTTTTACTCTCGACTCAAGAGAAAGCATTTGATGGTAGCACAATTTCCAATGGTGTTCAAAAAAAAAAAAAACAGTGCTCAAAATACAAAAAATCTCACGAAGCTCAAACTTCAAATTCGGAGTCTTGACAAAGGGAGGTGGCAACTTTGAAATAATAATAAAAAAAAAGTGCAGTTGCATTAATTAATTCCAAGTACTCACCTTTGGATATCTGATGTTGACAGCTTGAGTGTATTGATATCGTAGATCTCCCGGAGCGCCGTAGTACGGGATGTTCATAACAGGAGTGCGACTGTCGTTGAACGTGGCGAATACAAGATGTGCTCCATCAGGGGAGAACCACAGTGCTTTATTGGATTCCAGAATTTCCTCTGGGGAAAGATGCCAGGAAATTATTAAATTTAATTTGGGCTAATAGCAAAATATTTAAAGAAGAAAAAAAGTTACTTCATTTATCTTTGCAATTTTCCATGTGGACTAATGAGAGAACGCTATAATCCTTTAGAATTTGCAACGGCGCTTCCAAAAGCGAATCTGAAAAACGTCTAATCACTAATTGGAGCCCACACCTTGAGAAGTTAAATTATGGTCTTCAAGGTAACCTGATTAAATAGTAAAGAAAAGGGAAATGACTCGGAAAAGTTTTGGGAAACAGCGTAAACCTGGAGGAGCAGGTTTTTGTGATATAGTTGTATTGGTGGTGCGGATAAACAGGGATGCCAGGTTGGCCTCATAAGATCTAGTTCTGAGGCAATCCAAATCCTCTCTGGATCTTCTTGTTGGGGAAATCTCCAACCTTTACTTAAGGAGCCGCTATTCCAGTTTGCTCGTGAGATATGACTACAAATCTCATGATACTTTTAAAATCAGTAGATTAGCAAATTGGGCAAATTCAGATTGTAAGATCAATTTTGCTTTTGGGAAAATACTCTTAGGGTCCAGAGTAGTAGATGTGGGGCAGAAAAAGCTTGAAGAATAGATTAATTTGGGCTGGGAATCTTGGACTGTTCTCTTCTAACATACTAGATCGTGAAAAGAAGAGAAAGAATACACTACCTTCATAGACCCAATCTGGTACGCCGTTATAAATGGTCCCTGGACGACCCGTTCTAGTCAGCCTAAACTCTTGTACTGGTTGTTCTCTGGCCGAAGTGCGGTAGTAGATATCGTTCATATATACATAGACAAAAGCATTGCCTACGGGAGCCCATTGAACTAATTGAAGCAAAATTTGACCACCATTTATGTCGGTGACTGGCCAACTTTTCCTGTTAACAAAATTTACAAAAAATAAATTTTCTGGAATAGACAAAAAAAAAAAGAAAAAGGAAAATAGAAATTTTGGTCTGAAATTCTGAAAGATCTGAAGGAAATCTCTCCGAGCGGCGAGTGTGGGATTCCCTAAGACTCCGGGTGGATTTCTGGAAAGTGAGCCATGGAAGAGTTGATAATTAGATCATCCACTTTATAATACCATTCTCGCCAGAATTTAGTTTGGAACCAGAGGCCCTAGGTCCCTCCCAATGCTGAGCTACTAACGCTGGTTGTCATACGCACATTAAGAAAATAAAAAAGACCTTTCTGTGACTATTGTGTTTGTTAGATTTTATTCATTTGTATATAAACAACAACTCTGTTATACTTCCTCTTTTTAGGAACAGGAGAAAGCATTTGGTTTAACAACAAAAACTCCAGCAAAAATGAATCAATATTGGAGTAAGTATTAAGTTCGCACTTCTACTTCAAACTTCTAGCACATTTTAATGGACGCCCATTGAGTGCTTGGCAAAGTACTTTTACTTCTGTAGGAAAAAGAAGAAAAACATCCTTTGGAGACACATTGTGCGAGAGTTTTTATTAAACTGTGGAAGGAGGGGGGGAAAAAATGTCGATGTAGATGTGGTAGACGTGGATGGCAAGAAGTATAAGAAATAAAGAGTATGAATTGCCGCCTAGCAGAATAAGCTGTTGAATAAATTGAATTTTATCCAAACGCTAAACCTTTACTTTAAACAGAATGAATGGGAACAGACCATCTCTCCTGCTCCCTGCTGGTTTTATGGACTATTTCAGTATAAACAGTTTAGGTCGCCCGTTCTGATTGATGTAGTAATAGTTATTTATTGAACAAGTTGGGGCAAGAGTTTCACACACCGAGCGCAAGTCAATGCTACTTTCAACGAGTATGTAAAAACTGTTTCTCACTTTACAATAACTGATTACTACATGAATCAGGGCGGGCGAAAGTGAAAATTAAGGATCAAAATTTCCAAGTTATATAACGTGAAAAGGCCCTCTAGCAGATAGGAAAGGGTTAGGTCAAGGGCTGGGACATGAAAAGGAGATGGGAAGGAAAGAGATGCGTCTGGTCAAAGGGAAATAAGTTACCCAGTAAGTTGTTTGTAGTTCTAAGTCCAGGACCTTCCTGGACTGTCGTGCCAAACAGGAAAGAAAGAAAAAGGATTAAAGATGTTTCTAAAGTTACGAGTTTGACCGGAAGTGAGAATGTTTGGGAAACATCTTTTTTTTTGACTTCCTCGTAAACCGTCTGTCCAAATAAGATAGGACTATCCTTTGTTTGAAATTTTTTTGGTTCATAAAAACTGTTTTTATAAAGGGGAGCTTAGGACATTACGCCTTCTTCAGAGGTCCTTTTAACCAACTTTGCAGAAAACTATAGATGTAAATGTAAACATCAGATTTGTATTTTTTCATTCTCTATTTAATGGATATAAATAAAACTTGCTTGCTGGCAGCTCATCTAATCTCAGCATCATAAAGCAGGTGGTACGGTGGTTAGAACAGCTGATCAATTCAGTGAATGTGGTGGGAAATCCGAAGTTCCCGCCCACCTGCCAGAATCTCATAGAACCCAATAATAAAGTTGAAGGTGAAAAGAAATAAAGAATTCCATAAAATATAAAAAATACAAGATATCTAAACTTATATTTTCCTTACTTACTAATATTTGGACGATAAGTACCTTTTAGTATGAGGTAGGGGTCGGCAAGGAGAACTCAGCAAACTTTTCCAACTGAATCTTTATACAATGGGAATAATGCAAACTCATAAATATAACATACATCTAAGTTATATGTTACTTTTTAGATGTATATATACATTATAAGAAAAGTTAACTGTGTATTACAACCAAAACATTATTGTTCGGGAGGGCCATTCCCAGAATATTGTACAGGAATAGTAAACAAAAATAACCGCCGGGATGTCAGGCTATGTTTTCCAATACGAGGATATCCAACGTAATACATGCAAAACAACCTCTAATCACATGGCCTGGAGTATTACCTTTACTGCCAGCATATCATCACACAATAAGGTCCTCATGAAGGCACAAGTCCTACCACTTCTTCAAGAACCTTGGCATCCATGAGGGTATTCCAGTCTAAACACTAAAATCCTAAATACATCTCTTAATCGTTAATCTCTTAACTATTATGAGAAAGCAATACCAAAAACATTGAGGCGAAGTATGGCTGAGTATTCGCCAATCCAATTGAACTCAAATCAAATATCCTTAATTACAACTTCAATAAATGCTTAAGAATTAAAAGGTGAAAGTTAATCTTATGTTCAACATAGCAATTAAGAAAATCTATTCTGAGTTAATGGCGCAACTGTTTCTTTTCTTAATTGTATTAAAACCAGTTTCATGGAGAAAAACCACATCAAGTTTATTTAAGCTCCAATTGGACCAAAAAAAAAAGAAAAGTTAACTTTAAATAAACTAAGGGGATTATTAGGCCGGTGGAGAGGTAATTCATTTGTATTAGTCGAATGATGACGTAGTTCGAGAGGGAATGCAAAATAAAAAGAGAAGAAATACTAGTTAGGTAGGGACGCTGCAAGTTTAGCATCATAACATTTACTTTCTTTTTTGATGGTTTGGAATTAAGAGAAAAGTGAGTAAGGAAAGTCTCGGGTGGAAGAAAGCAGAGATGGAGGAGTTAGATAAGTAACCGGGATGCTGCGAAGGGGGCTTTATTAGGACCAAGCCAGCAAGCTCCCACTGGTAGTGATGTTAATTTTAATTCCTCTCAGAATCTGCCTTTCTTAGAATTAGTCTAATGATATGATAATGACTTAAAGCTACTATTGTGGCGAAGCTTCAGGGGGCGAGCTCTCTTCCTCCTTCTCTCTGGTTTCACTTATTTCAAAAGCTGAACTTTTTTTAGTAAAAAAAAAAAAAAATTAGGTTTATACATTCTGAAGAAGGCGTAGCAAGAATCCTACTCTTATCTCCAGGAGATTTTGCTTTAAAGAACATGGTGGTTGGCCCTGTATGAAGGACCCTGTTCTCGCATAGGCAAAACTTAAGATTTCTCGTGAGATGTCCCGTTCAAAAGTAGGCCACAAAAAGCAAGATTAGGCTAGGAATAGAGGTTACATGGTAAAAGTTAGCGTGAATGGTCTTTCTGGAACTGCCGAAGAATTTTAGGGTGAAATTTTGCAGCGAAGTATTGCCTTTTTCTTTCTGGCAGAGCTTAACGTCCAACTATAAGCTGCAGAGCCAAGGCTCCATCTTCTAATTCTAATGCACTTTGAAATACAACTGTAAAAAATAACAATTATATGAAGAAGAGCCGCAAGTTATTGTCAAAAATCATATTACTCAATTTGAGATTGGAGCAATCTTGTCTTGGAACAGTAAACAGAAAATAGAAAATTTTACTTATTCACAAATTTCGATTTTACTTCACCATCTCAGAATAATGCTAAAGGAGAAACCAAAGTTCTTTGAATAACAAGGAAAATCAAGAATAACTCGAACGAAACAATGGAGAATAAATCATTTATATCAGTATTGGAAAAAGTTTTAGGAATAACAGTTTTCATGATTTGTATTTAATGTCAGGAAAAAGTTGAAGGATGTGGTGGGTACGCGCCGCCAACTTGACAACAAGAACTAAAAGATTGTAGACAAACAAACAAGAAAGTTTGCACAGTTTTTAATTGGTGCCTTCCACCTTCTTTAACTTGGACTAGAATCACAAGCAACTTCTAGCGGAAAGGGGTGTGATGTTTCGATGAGATATGATGTCCCAGATTGCGTATTAATCGAAAGGAACACATTCGTTTGCCAGGGAAATGAACCGTAATTGATTTATATCTATTAAATTTGGTATTACCTTGAGATTGTGGAATTTGAGGCTATTTACTATCTCTTACTACTGCTGGAGAAATATTGCACATTTTCAAATTTAGGATGACACTATTCACTTCCTTAGGTTTCGAACGAACTTCCAAGATTTGTCTCTTTAGCTTCGAACGATTATCTGTACACAAGTTGTAAGTTCTGTCCAGATTTTGGGTGTTACTGGAGTTATCACTGAAATCCATTGAGAGAAAAAAAACACAGATCCACCTTTTTGTGGTAGAACACAGCAATAACTGTAAATTTTAAATTAATATTTAAGTGAAAATACGCAGAAAAGTTCGCGACGGTTAATCACATATGTGAATATGCGGGAATACGGGTAGATTTTTCTTGGTTTATGATTGGTATAATACATTTATCCCGACAAGTTACCATTACAAAACAACTCAAATGTTGGGTAAGAGTAAGTAAACCTATTCTTGGATTGCAAGATTTAGATTTTTACGGACCTTGTAATAAAATTGCTTCTTTCGATAGCCTACATAATACTCATCGATTCATTCTGTTGATTAATTTAACATAGATGTTGTGAATTAACTGATGTTGTCTTTAACCTAAAACGAAAGTTTTCAGGACGTACAGAATCTTCAAATAACAAGTACTCACCAACTATATTCACATTAAAATATTACAAATTCTCAAATGTATCATAAGAGTTATGAAAATAATATAAATTAATTAAATTGACTAATTGACATACCTAGTTTCCAGATCCACTATATGATAGAAGGCTAGGAATGTGTATCTGTAAAGCTTTCAACCAAAACAATAAAATTATTAAAATTAAATATTTCTTAAATATCATAAAACTCACTTTAATAATTATTATTATCCATATAATTTATATTACCTTCTGATAATTATTTGCAAGCATTAAATATCTGTGATCGGCTGACAGTTCATGATGGAATGATGCTTTCAGTATCTGTAAAATAGTAAATTAATGTAATTAGAATGTGCGTTTGTTAAAAGAAGGCTCTTTTTACACATTTGAAAATTATTGAATGTTACGAGTGACTTGTTTACGTTGCAACGGAACAGCAGTAAGTCATTTACTTTAAATTTTATGGCATATGGCAGGGTAATCAGCTGACGTCGGTTCGTTAAATTTAGTAATGGAAACGAACTTTGTCGAATGCCTCATTACGTCAAAAGGTACTTCTATTAACACATGTCGCAATTGCTATTGTTTCAGATGTTACAATCATCTCAAATGAGCTGACAAATGTCAAAGATACTATTTGAAATTCCAAAAATGCTGTGTGGCAGTAACCTCATCGTTATTTATTTAAAAGGGAATGGAAATTATTGTTGATTTTGGACACACAGCTTTATTTATTTTTGCCAAGCATTCGACCATTTTTTGGTATACATATTAGTTAGAATAAAATTGCAATTGTTAATTAATCAGAAGATGACCAGTCACTACGCCGAAAGCTTGGCAATACAACTGTATGACTGAATCGGCAATAATTTCAATTCCCGTTTGAATGAATCAATCACCAAAAAAGATGAATATTGCTACATCATTTGATTCTCATTAATTAAGTATTTTTTGGTCAAATTGCAAAGTGCTGTTGGTTAAATTACTGCACCGAGAAATTAATGATTATTTATATTCAAATTTCATAATTACCTCAACATGCGAGCTTAGAATGACTCTGGATTTATTGGTCCTAGCATTATACAAAATTAGATCTCCTTCTCTTGATTTGTATAAAATTTCAGTATCTGAAAAAAAACAAAGAAAATTTAATTTAATTAGTAATAAAATGCAAAACATTTTTGCACATTTGATTATTTTTGTAGTTGCAGGAAGTGAGAAAACTTTAAAGGAAATAGTTCCGTTAGTAAACCAATGAGAGGTAAGAAAAAGCAAAAGAGAGACCGACCTTCCTGCTCGCATAGAGTGGCCCCCAAAGAGGCAGGGACTGTTAACAGTCAAACAGACGAAGCTTACAATCGGTTACCATCTACAGCTGCTAGAAGCTTTACAAGCTACCACCAGATCACGGTATTTTTCAAAATTCAATCTTTCCTTTATTCATTCAAAATTCATTTAATCCTTTGTATCCACATTTTGCGATCCAAAATTGTCTCAATTTTCAGTTCAAGGGTTTTTTTCGATCAGCTGCTGTATTACAATTCGATTAAATTGCATTCATAATTAGAGTTGCAAAAATGACGAATGCAAATTGTCTATAATTTCCTTAGATATCTCTTACCGTCTGCTAATAAAAATAAAATATTATGGGCCCATAGAATAAAATTCATTTAACAAACTATCATATGGCAACCTCGATATTAAGACAATGTCTTTTGTTTTTCTAATGTTTTACAACAGATATTTTACTAATTTTTTCAATTAATACATTGAATTATTAAATTCCAATTATAACCCAATTATTGACTTATAGGACTATAACGAAACTGTGAGTAAAAGAGGTCGTAAAATGTTGATAAACTCTTTATTACAATCATAACATTGAATTGGTCTAGCTGATTGGGGGAACAGAAACAGATGAAATAAACAGTTCAATAATTTCCCGCGGGACTCGTATTTGGACTCGATTAACTATTTGCATTGTTTATCTAATATTACGTGCATTCCTAAACAATATTTTGATAGGAATGTAAAACATGTACGTTTCAAACTAATTATAGAACCTTCTGATTGCTCATTATTTACTGTGATGGACGTCCTTTAGAGAGAGAGGGGTGGAGAGAGGAATGTAAATTGTAGATTAGTTTGGACTGCTTCGTTTTATTTCTACCGAACAGTATCTGATACAGATAGCAGACTGTGGCTGCTTTTCTATCCGACTGGTGGCGTTGTCTGTACCATTAGTTTTGTAGCACTTTCAAGATCCTCCGAAGTTAACTCCGAGGAAATGAACTCTCTTTATTAACAGTCTCCCTTAAGAAATTAATGTTTAATTCAAGTTAGGTTCCCCTTTAAGACAGTCATGGAATTGGAATATGTATCCTTTATGATTGCGTTATTCAATCTTTCGAAGTTGTCTGACTGCCTTTCTTGGTGTTCCTGGCAGACAACCATCCCCCAGGATTCTATTCACTTATCCAACAACGTCTATCCATCTGTCTATCTGTCCAACAAGAGACAACTGCATATCTAACCAGTTTTGGTGGTCTATCCATCTGTTGAACTAACCGTCAGCTCTGTTTTCCGTTCATCCATCCACCCTTTACCCGTTTTCTGTCCATCCTCTGTAGAGCTAAAAACCATCATCTATCTTTTTATTCGTATTATAGTTTTCCAATTACCCAACTAATCCGTTAATTTAAATGTAACCATCTACCCTGATAGACCATTCTCATTCTGTTTGCCCGTCAATGATCAACGAAAATCATCAATCTTCCCCTTGTTTGTCTATTCCATTTATCTTTTTGTCTATTTACACATTAACTGTGACCATCTGTCTATGCATTCATCAATCCGTCGGTGATTATTTTTTGTTTATATCAATGAATTCATTGCCATGCCTGAAACCCACATTAGGGTATTGTGAGATATAGAAGGTATTAGCCAACTGCTCCAAGTTATTAATACCCACAATTTTAACAGGTATGTCTCACAAAAAGTGGGACCAATTTAATTAAACGCGTCAAGAAGAATGGCATTATTTCCTCCGCCTGCAGTTACATTAAATTAATTAAAATAAAAGAAAAAGAAAAATTAGCATGTTTTTCAGAGAGAAAAGGGAGTTTAGAGTGGGAAATTGTGAGGTAGTAAACTGGAGTTAAAGAGGATTAACTGTTGGTACAGGGAGACCACAATACTCTAATGGAGTCTGTATCCCAGACTGTACTCTAATGAACACCTAGCTTCCACCAGACCCAGCAGCTTTTGGGCTCTTTGGCATCACTCCAGTGTCAAGCCAACCGAAACCTAGTTGTCGCCTGCTTGTTAAATACTTGGACCAACACGAACATGCGCACTACATCATTCTCTCTCTGTCTCACTCACACACACATTCAAAAGGAAGAACCCATAATTAAATTAAGTTTTCTTACATAATGAGAGTATAGATTCTGTAGTTAACTTTGTGACCGCATACTTGACCACATTTTTTAAAATACTAACTTGATTTACTCTCCGTAAACAGTTCTAACCGCGTTCGTACTTCCTGCTCCTGTGATTAACGCAATTAACAGTAATATATGTTATTCCTGCAATTTCCCAATTTTTAATTTTTGCTCACGTAAATCTTTGCTCAAATACTTTTGAAAAGAAATTCGTACTGCCGATGTTGACTGTGACCTTGGGCTGTAAATCAACAAGTATTTCCACATCAGACTGATGTGGATAAGAACTGGATATCCGCTTTAAACTCTGGAGAATGCCTATCAAACTGACATACGATTAGTTTATTACAAACCGGTCTTAAAACCTAACTAAGCCTACGGAAAAGAACTTTGAAGTCTGACGCAGCATTAATTGATCCACATCAATAAATCCAATCACACTATACCATTAGTGTTGTCATTTTATATCTCAGAAAACACATTCTTGCAGATGAAATCGTCAGCCATTTTTTTTGTTTTTAAGCAATTTCCATGAAAAGTGATTTTATGAGAGATAGATGAAGGCCGAAAACGTCCTATAATAGAGTATAGAGCCATTATCTAGTCACCACTTTCTTGTATTATTGAAGGAAAGTGAATATTTAGTAAAAGTGCACAGTTTGAAGAAAAAAAAAATTCATCAAAGATTATAGCGCATTTTTTGTTCCTGGAAATTAGTTCGTGAAATATTCAAATAGAATTTATGAGAACTCCTTGGCAAGATTCACCGACCGCCAGCAGTAATCACCGCGTCCATACAATATGCACATAGCCAATTTGCCAACGGATGCGAATTTAGAATGGTTATCAATTTTTAAAATTTAGATTTAGTTCTAGATTTACAACACGGCGTAACAACGGACAAGGTTAGGTACTATGATAAATATGGAATGCTCGAGTATGGAAAATAGAAAAGAGGCAAACAAAAAACCGTGGTTGGAGATCTGCAGGGTGTTGGCGAATGAATAATTGTAGCAACAAGATGAAAATCAAGTGAACAGAATTAGCGAACTCAGCGGACTTCAAAAAGAGAATTCCCTAGTAGATTAAACCCTTCTCTTACAGTAACAAAGTTCAATGATTTCTATCCTGAACACAACGGAACACATAGAGAGAGAGAGAGTGAGAGAGAGATTCTCACTTTAAATAAATAAACGTCCAGCATCCTACAGACGTTTTTATTTATTTATTTTTAAATCGTTCGTGGATCAGCTGTAGCCAACCATTGAACCAATAAAGAAGAAAACATTGCTGTCGTAGATATGGACAGATATGATTCAGCTAGCTTTTGGATGGAGCTTTTTATAGTCTACACAGATGGCAGCAGAATGCAGTTTTAAGCCTCTACTGATACTCTCAGCTTCAGCTGGCGGCTCTCATTGCTCGGCAAGACTTGTCCAACTGTTTCTAAAGCTGAAGTTCCATTTAAGTTTAGAACAAAAATATTATTTATTAGATTCAATTTTGCAATTCCAATTTTATTATTTTAGTGATTTTAAGACGCGCCAATATCTGAGGATATTGGCGCCAGAAGCTTTTTTCGGTGCACTGCCGACCCCCAGACAGTGTTCTCTCGTAATAGACAACACAGTCCATCGCCGGCCAAGCAGTGAGCTGTAAGAAGCTACTAGAAAGTGAAAATCTAAGGGTCAGCAGCTGGATTCGAACCCCGGAATCCAATATGCTAACCGCATAGCTAATCCATACCCTTATATTATTATAATTACTTTAATATTATTATAGAGGAATTTCCGCTTCAAAATTTTTCTAGTTTTTCCTTCTTTTACTCCCTGTCGAGTGCAACATCCTTCGACAAACACTTGACATTAAATGCTCTCGCAAAGTTGGATACGTAATATTTTAACTGAAGAAGTGGACTAGCATGCGGGGGAAGCCGGCTGCTGCAGTACGGTAAAAAGCAAAGATAAATTGCAGTTCAATTTTATTTTCTCCCCAACCTAACAATCTATCTGGTTCTTTGTAAGAAAGAACAAGTGTAGTGCCACAAGCGAAGTAAGGAACAAGTTTCTTTTGCCAGATCAAACTGAACGATAACGGAGCAAATGGGTAGGATCCAAGGAAGTGTATCTCCTAAAATAGCAGAGAGAGAGACTTCCAATTATGGGCACAAGCTGCTAGACTGGCACCATCTACAGGCGTCCATAGCCACAATATTGCTTCTTATCTCCAACACTGATGATTCTTTATTGCTATTCAACATCACTGAAACAAACTTGTTTGTGATATATCAGAAAATTCTGAACAGACCAGTTTTTGGAGTATAACAGAGACAGAGAGAGAGAAAAAAAGAGACTCGCATAGTTATGTACTCTTAGATCATGTAAAGCAATTTGATAAGAGTAAATAAATAACCAAATTTTAGTCTCAAGTTCCACTTAATGTAAACGTTTCTAAACAACCAGGGTCACCATCGCCAATTTAATTAAAAACATGTTATCTCTCCAACTCCACCAAAAGAAAGGTATGTTACTGGCTTTATTCTGATATTTAAATAGTAAATTTACTCTAATTACCATCAAGATATCAAAAAATATCAAAGTAAATGGAAAGCTTTAATTTTCTGTAATGTGTGCTTTGGATTCCAGGTCGACAGCACTTTCTGAGCCTTGGATTCCAGGTCGACAGCACTTTCTGAGCCTTGGATTCCAGGTCGACAGCACATTCTGGGCCTTGGATTTCAGGTCGACAGCACTTTCTGAGCCTTGGATTCCAGGTCGACAGCACATTCTGAGCCTTGGGTTCCAGGTCGACAGCACATTCTGGGCTTTGGATTTCAGGTCGACAGCACTTTCTGCGTTTTTTTTTTTTTTTTTTTGTATGGAATGAAAAATAAACAAAGGAACCTAAGGAAGGAGTCTTGGAAGATTAATTAAGGCACATCTGTAATATAGTTTCAACAAATGAAGCTTTATATTTCCAGATCAAGATGTTAAATTCTGTTAAAGGTAAGAATATTCTTGAATCTTAAACTGTAGAAAGCCAAAAGTTCGCCAAGAAAAAGTGTACGGTCGTGCCTTTAGCTCAAAGAACGCCTTATAACCCCCAAAGAACCTGACATATCCGATTTTTTTAGGTCATAGTGGATTCAAACTTTGATGAAAACCAAATGAAGCAATGAAACACGTAACAAACCAATCAGTGAAACATTGTTTACAGTACAAACAAATAACAGCACAAACCAATACTTTACGTAAAATAACTTCATTACATCCAGACGATCTAAATATTAACTTCATACAGTAACCAAATTTCCATTTTTTCTCATTTCCCTGCTCGCTTTCTCGTTTTCCACCTTATTATTATGAGATGAATAATAGAAATGTAAATTTTAACAGTTGCCCAAGTGCACGCAAAATGCTAATTACCAACCCCTCAGTTCGCGCATAAAAAAATTCCCTTTTTTTTCTTATTGCTTCATAAATTTTCACTTTTAAATTAAATTTATTTCTTTTTATGAATTTTTTATAGCAATAATAAAAAGAAGGACGAAATGTGAAAGAAATTAAATGTTAATGTATGTCATCCATATTAATGTTTGTAAATAAGTTTATGCATGCAATTTTTAAAAAGAAATGTCAGTAACTGTGAAATTATTTTTTTGCCTCACTGTATTCATTTTAAATTTTACGAAGTGACTGTATTAAAATGATATATTTTTGAAAAATAAGAGCTTGCCTTTTCCACCAATTGCAAAAACTTCACCCTTAAGGCTTTCCTAACTCACCGAAGAGAGATCACTTAGTAACTGGAAACTATGGCCAGGAAGAACGGCTAGGTATCTGGACATTTTAATTAACTCATATTTATGCCAGGCTATTCTGTAACCACTGGAGCTTGGAAAACGCCTTGTGTTCTGTTGTAAGGTTACTCGCGGCGTTTGAGATAAGGTTATGGAAGGTTAAATGCTGAAATATTGCTGCTGTTGCCGAACTGGTTGCCAGAAAATTAAAGGAGCACAAGGTTAATAATGTGGTCTAGCAAGAGGGGCAGATATTTCTGGTGGAAATTGTAAGTAAACAAATTTAAAACAGAGTTAAAAAAAAAGGGAGTAGATTAGAAGTGTCAAATGCGCGTTTTTATAATCTGGATAACAATGAACTAAAGTCGTGTTACTGTTCAAAACTAGATTTTCTCTAATTCTAGGATAGGTAAGAGTAAATTGAACAACCTGGAAGCTCCTATATCTGTGGCTCCACCCTGGGCGACAATATAATTACAAAACAATACGGGTACATGGACAACTTGCAAATTAATCGGTCTTCAAGATGGTATACATATTGGGTATCTGTTGCTACGTTAATAACTGTGTGTGTGTGTGAATGCATTCACATTGGGGTTACACAATGCTAATGGCTTCATCTGTCCCAGTTCGCTCTGTGTACACAAATGATATTATATTGGGTAAACCAACTCCCATTAATTGGCTATACACACAGGTACATCCCAATGTGCTGTATAGATAGTGTACCTGTTGGCCAACTAGTTTATACATAGACATACTCTCCTTGCTTGTCCAGCCTCAGCAGGACGCCCTGCAGCCATTGTACCTTCTATTAATGTTACATAGCTACTGCAGGAAAAATGTTGAAATTTTTAATAAGGATATGTGTAAAAAATGTGGCATGAGAGCTTAAATGCCATAAATTTCCTCCAACACCTGTTTCCAGGTGAATACTCTTATTTTGTAACTCTATCCAAGAACTTTGTACTCCCAATTACAGTCATGAAAGTAATTTGAAGGGTACGACATCTTTTTACAAGTTTAACTAGGGTGGATTTAAAATAATTATGGTTTAATTTAATATAAAACCCTTAGTGGCGTGCCTGGAGAGGATGTAGAGAGGGAGAAAAAAGAGGTAGGGGTGAACATTAGTTAAGGATGATGAATGGACAACAGGAACCAAGCTGTGTGTGTGTAAATGATTCCGGATATACCAGTGGTTTGTGTGGAGTTTACAGAGCATGGGTCCTGGGGATAGAGCGGTCGGTGGGTACTTAATCCATGAATAAGTGCAACCAACCCCATGGGTAGTAAATTGGGAAGCGTTCCACTACCCAGACGGACTGCGGGAGTGGACACTACTATGTGGGTTATGAGTATGTTTGAGAAGGTATGGGTTCTGTAGCCGGATATTGGACCCATCTTTATGGCCGGGAATATGGATGGGAGGGAAGAAGAGGAAGGCTGCTTTTCAGTGTATTTGTTAGAAGATGTGTGTTTACACACGTTAGTAAACACTACATACATACTCGCTCCCCTAAAGCTTATCTACTGTGGGGAACTCAGACTTGCAGGCTCTCTCTCTTGCCGTTCATTTTCTAAATAGGCAGTGGGGGTACTCAGTACGCCTGCAAATATCCGTGGGTGGGAAAAAAAGTGCGTACATTTGGCCGCTCGAACAGCTATTGTGGTGTGTTTATGATGCTCGTGCCGCATCATCCCAGCAGCGTTTTTTGTTTTCCTGTTGCATCCTGGGCCATCTGATCGGCCTTTTTCAAGATACTAGTCACCGAAAGCTTGGCAAACAATAATAATAAAATTATGACTGAAATCAACCAGTCTTTCTTTATTATCCAACTTCAGCTATTGGCGGCTTTCACTTTGTCCACTTACCTTGTAAGACCCTCTATGGGCAACACAACTGACAATGAGTGACAAGTAAAGAACTGTTAGGGGAAACGTGGCATCCCTAAAACCCCCATTAAAACCTAATTCTCATAGAAATAGTCATAATATATTCAACTCCAACTTGTAAACTAGTATGATGAACATACAAGTATCGTACAACTTAGCCAAATGGTACATTAGAATCAACCCTCACCACCGAAAACAGAGTTATCCTGGAGAAAAGAAAATTTAAATAAAAGTGGTTTCGAAAATTTCGAAGAAAATACCATCGAATAGATGCCACTTTCGGTTCAGGCTAAGTAAATCCGCTCTCTTGGTTGGTACAACCCAAAAACGTAAAATATAAAGTTTGAGGAGCACAATCACACAATGCTTTAAAACCTCTTTTTGAAACTCAGGAGCTCTCAGAACTGATATTTACAGTGGAGAGAGAAGGTGGTTGAAAGGAAGCTAATATCCTGATAATCAATCTTAAGGAACCACCATACACATCAATCATCGATTTTGACACCTCCTACGATTAAAAAAGAACGAAAAAGAGCTTACAGTACGGTAGAATCAGCACCATCAATGTAACGCTTCCCACAATCAGGTAAACATGCTGAATTCTCTGAAGTAAAGAGAAATTCTCACAATAAAATCTTGATTATAACAAAAACTCCAGGTGAATCTTGCCTACAATGAAGATAACAATTTCATTAATTCAATGGAAAAGTTTAAAAGCCGAATCTGCAGTTCATTAGAGCTTTGAAATATTAATTAAATTATTAAAGTTCTTCGACGAAACTTAGTCCATGTTTCCAAACTTTAATTATAATTTGTTTATAAATTTTATTTAATAAAATATTTATTGATTCACATTTATTTTTGTTCTTTTCTGGCTAATGTAGGGGTCAATAAACACATTGGTTCTAAGGTACCTGCACACCCAATACAATAGACTAAATCTAATTGAGTTGAAATACTTTTATAACATTATTTTCGACCCAAAAACCCTAACACTCTTACTCATACTCGATTCTACTAATAACACTCGATTAGCCAATATCGTTAGGGCTCAGCAGTCAAAGTAGTATTTTATTTGTTCTTTTGCTTTAAATTTAATTTTTGCCCTCTTTCCATTGAGAATAAAGACTTTATTATTATTATTGTTACGGGGCGTGCCCGAGGAACGCAGGACGGGTACTTAATTTAAAATATCATGTGATTACACCTCACATGGCGTTCACTTAAATTACAACCTCATTGAAATCACATGGCATTTGAATGCAATCATGTCTAACTAGGTAGCCCATTCTAAGTCTGCTATAAATGATTCGTTCTGGTAATAATTACAATGTCGGACTTCCTGCCATAAGCAGTGGCACCATCCAACGGAACTGTGGTTTCAACATGTTACTTCAGCTAAGTGGCACTACTGGTTGACGGACTTCGCTGAAAGCTCAGCATTAGAAGTGAAAGTACCAAAGCACAAAACATCTACTTTCAAGGAAATTTAATTTCAGTCGCATTACTTTATCTTGAGAAGAAATTTACTGCTCATCCTTAAAGCTAGAATTAAAAAGCAGCAATACATATAATCCAAACAATATGGAAAAACATTTAAAAGATTTGCAACCACAAGTTTTACAGCATTACTAAACCAAATGAAATTTTTTATTTTTTAAAACATACCTGAAACCCAGCTACCGTTGAAAGTTTTCGGATTAAATTCACCAGCTATCACAGACTCCAAGGTGAGTCCTTGTTTGGTGTTGATATAAGAGGAAGAAGGTGTGACTACGGGAGCTTGTTCTGGTTTCAGAAAGTAGACCAGAGCTGCCACTATGAATGCTACCAGAACTACAGCTAATACCACGGCTGTGGTCTTCTTTTTGGAACCTTTGGACAACAGTTCCTGAAACAGAGAATAAGAAAATTAAAATTTAATCATAAACAGAATATTTAGGTCGATTTTTTTTGAATCAATAATTTTGAAGTATAAAATCAAAATGAGACAAAATGTATCTTAAAGCTGAACAGCTTACATTCTGAGAAGTCTAAAGGTAAGGTGTATTTTAAAATTCAATATTGGTTTAATGTTTGGGTCTTGATCTAAAATTTATGATTAATGAGTTAACTCTGACTGAAACCACTTGTAAATGTAATCAAAATTCTGATTCCAAATGCTGGAGAGTGGAATACCCAATTTTAGACCAAGAAGCCCTTATATCGGCCCAAAAGTACCTGCTTAGGAAGCATGCATCTTAGACTAGAAAACTACTTACCATTCTCTGTTCCCACTTCGTGTGAATCCCCCAAATCACAGAAATTCAACTAGTACAGAATTAGCAAACTCCCGTCCAAGTCAAACAAATTACATAGATACATTATTCAAACGTTATTTCTGTTACCAGTTAAAACAAGTCAAAGTACAAAATTGTTTTATTTATGTAAAATAATTCATTTGTATACGATATAAAATGGTTGTTCATCGCTCTCTTATTATTACAGTAACTTTGGCAAAAAAACAAAAAGGTTAAAAAACTGTTGCACGCTGCATCAATGATTAAACAAAAGCAAGGTAATAAACCGCCAGGTTACAATAGTATAAAAGGGTTACAAATTTAAAGTAAAGGTTAGATGTTTAGATTCAATTATATTCATTCCGTAATAATTATTCAGCACAAGCTTCTACAGTCGGCCAAGTTTGTACTAAGTTAATTTGCATACATAACTAAGTCTGTTTACATACATATTTATGGTAATAAATGGTTAAGTAGTTTGTGTAAAATGTAAAAGAGAAATATTCTAACTTGTCAGAACTAAGTAAGTGAAGGTTTAAATAAGGAAGACTAAGTATTAAGAAATCAAGATTTGGTAGTCAGGATTATTTCATCTGAGATTTCCGTTTTGTTTTTGTTGTAATAAATGCACAAAGAGGTCCTTGAAAGCAGTGGAGAAATGTTGACAAATTTAATTATACAGATTTGTAAAACAGCTTTGTATTTGTATAAGCTACTTTGTTTTGTTCGTTCTTACTTTTAATAAAAGGTAGTTTTGTGATTAAGAATTTACTTAATCAGATCACTAGAATGAATTACTAGAAGCGCCTAGATGGAATTGACCACGTTTTACAATAATTAATACGTTAATATAAATAACTTAAAATGCAAGAGAAAATTAAAGGTTCTGCTGATATTTATACCAGTAAGTATTGACAGTAACTATATTAATACCAATAATAAAAGGGTCTTCGATAATATTTTGTAAATATCCTAAGTAACTTTAAAAAGAATTTAGATGCTGTCCCAAGGCCAGAGGGAGGAGTTTTTATTCCCCAGTTCCCTAACATTTAGGTCGTGGATAGTGTGAGGGACCATGGTAGGTTGTTTGAAGCTCATTTATATTGCCACCGCACCACAACATTATGTGCAATACATACTGAACGTATGCGAGGATAACCCATTCCGCTGTGCTAGAGAGTTCGTCAGGGGCTATGAGGGTTACAAGTGAGTTAAGGATGGGATTTACTGGCGGGTGGAAGTAAAGAGGGGGCGAATTATAGGGGGGGAATGGATATTTATCCACCATATTATTTGCATTACAAGTTCTTAAAGCGGCCATTTTTCAAAACTAATTCAGTTTTTATGTTCTCCTATTGGACAAAAGTAAATACAAAGTCTTGAGATCACCTGAGCCCCCCCCAAATGGCCCATGTGTTTTTTTTAAAAATGAAACACGTCATAATGTATCCAGTAACATCGAAAAGCGATTCTCATCTGGAAACTCGTGGAATCGAACAAACCAAAAACGGACTAAATAATGAAACCAGGTGAAGCCACGTTATTAAAACGTTTGTTTGTAACGTTTCTTTTTTTCCACCCCAGGAAAGCTCATTTTAGGGCAGTTTTGGGCAGGGGTAATCTGGCCATTTCACTGAATTGTGCAGCAATATTAGGGAGAAGGCTGCCAATAAACCCCGCTAGACCGGAAATGTGAATCTCCTGAACGCTTGTTTCTAGCTTTTGTTTCCAAACATCCAGGTTTCCAATTTTTTTCCTGAAAATTGTTTTAATGAAGGATTTCCCTTTTCATTATTGACGTCCTGTATTGAAATCCTTTACCATTCAATAAAAATTCCAAATTTTACGAACTCTTTGAGAGTTTGCTTTTACACTAAAAATCGCCCGTTAGAACGGATATCTTACCATATTTTCCCTAGAGTTACTCTAGAAATAAATTAAGAGGTTTAAAGAACATTCTGCAAAATCGTAAAACTTCACTCTTAAGAAAAAGTACAAAACCAATAAACTCATGTCCTTGGTGAAGAAGTCCGGCGAATAAAGCTAGCAAGGTGAGGTGGCAATTACTGACTGACACGATCTAGCCCTGACCCAGGTGAAGTTTTGAGGTAGAAAGAGATTCCAAGGGAGAGTCATAGACAGTAAGAGAAGACTAGATAAGCCTCAGTAAATCAGTGCACGGATGCTGGCGATGGACCATCAGTTGTCCTTCGACATCCTTTTCCCTTCTCGCCTGGCGTGCCAGATGTTCACTTTGCCAGTGCCTTCTACATGATTGCTCTTCCTGTCAACTAACCTTGCCGTCGGTCCCCATTCTCCCGTACATCTGATAGATATTCTATTACACCCAAACTTGTGCATCTTCAATCTTCAGATTTCCTAAAATAGCACGAGTAGATATTCTTTCTGTAAAGAAGATGCTAGACTTCAAATAATCAGATCTTATAAAAGTTTTTCTTTACTTTCACTACCAATGTCACTTACAGAGCAAGGGAAAGTTTGTTGTCGTCCCGTATTCCAGAAAATTATTATGTTTTAGTATAAGTATTTCAAGCAATGATGACAAAACGATGTTAAGACAATATTTATTTTAAGATACAATCGCTGATAATTGTTGGTATGTAATTCTTAATTATTTCTCCAACCTAACTCCTCTTGAACACAAAAACTCTGGATATACGAATGCAATTTTTTTTTGTAGAAAGTAACCCTCTCAGCCAATAGTGCTTAGACGAAATAACTGCACTCCGTTCTAAGTATTGGACTTCACCTTTACAGCAGCCTCAAAATTTCTTTCGTACGATTACTAATTAAAAACTGTTTTACAAAATTTCATGACCAACCATCCTAATCCGGAAGCTAATCTCATACCCTATCAGATATGCAATGGTATCTTCTAAAAGCCAGGGTCCAGTAAGAGAAATAATCAGATACTTTTATCCTATCCCATTCTAAATACCCTACTTTGTAACCAGCACTTTTAACTTTCTCACTGAAGTCCTCCATAAACTTTGAATGCTGTGAAGACGACCATTCCTGGAAGCTAGACAGATATGTGTTTACGGGCTCACCATCAGAGCAGGTTTGGCAAAAGAAAGGAAAACTTCTCAGATAATGTTAACTTTGGTGAAAATTTGGAGATGAACTGGAAACATGCGAGGGAAGATGGGTCATACGTCACAGAGATAAAGACCCAGTTTTCTTATAAGCTGCGTCATCAACCGGTCCATACCTGTACAGAATTCATTATACCTTCTCATTTAACTAGACCCCGGTCCATTCTGTCTACCTATTGTACTACATTACCTGAATAATTAAATGAATACTATGTATAGGTCTTGTCCGTTCGTTGTGTGTATAGCCTACAGCGGCACATGGAACAGGTAGGTTAATTTACATTGTTCTACGGGTTGTCGTTATTCAGGACTAGACCTAAAACTAGCAAACTGCGTAGAGTTTGTGATAAATAGAGTGTGAGAAACAATGTTTATTAACACTAGTTTAAGAGAAACAATGCTGGCCAGGTTCTAGCTTTTGTGTACACTATGCATAGAGGTTATTGTAGTGGTACCAAGTTGATGGACAGAGCTCTCTGTGGAGGTTGAAATGGACGTTTAATGAAGGTGCTTCTCCCTTCCTCCGGGAGGAGCTCGTCCACTCCTGGTACCCATCCTTGGTCACACATAAACAATTTGGACTCTGTCCCAAAATAAGTACCCCTTAGGAACTATTGTTACCCTTCTTTATGAACGCCTGCTACAGCTACATACACTTTCTCATCTACAACTCTTTATTTAAATGATTTATTTCTCTTTTACAAATCCTTGATTTTAATATCTCTTCTACTAGATTTATTTTAGTTTCAAACCATTACCGATCGCAACCACCTCTAGAAATGACACTTTCAACTTATTTTGCGATCTCATCAGCACTGGCATACCATCTATAAAAAGTATAGATTACCACTTCTTGCTAGCTGAATTCTTCTATTTATCGCTTCTAAATCTACATTAAATAAGATCGGCATCCTATTCTTGTTTCTTTCTACCTATAATCTACCTCAAGGAGAGCACAAACTCTAATCTCCAAATACTCGTACATGCAGGACTGATGTAAAAGGTACATATCGGCCGAATACTTTCCAATTATTTGGCACAGTGACGTAATAAACCAGATAGCCAATCATGTTTCCCTTTTCTTTGGCTATAAGGATTACACTGCCAATACAATGGGTAATATAATGGGAATAATGGACCAGTCTAGTTAATAAATGACAAGCAGGTAGTTGAACATGAGGAGGAGGAATGTGGGTTGGTCTACAGTGAGTTGGATAATTGGAAAAGGCTGGGCTACAGCAAACCCTCCAGGGCTCTATAAGAGCGAACGAACGAACCCAGGCATGTTTGTGGGTTCTACTACGTTTAGAAACATAATGAGAAATGGACGAAGAGGAAGAAGAGGAAGTGGTGGTGGTAGGTTAGATGCGGTTATAAGAAAAGGTTACTTTATGTTTATTTCTATGTGTATGTGGAATCTGTGAGTTGTTTCTAGCCATCTGACTATTCTGGCCGATATTTCTCTTATACATACTATTGCATTCTCTCCATTTTTATCACGGGAATACCCTGCCCGCTTTTCTACAGTCCCGGGGCTCCAGATGGGAATTGGCAACATCAAAAAGGGGAACAATACAAATAATTTCCTGCGAATGGAAAAGCTTGCCCTTACAAAAGAATTTCCTTCCATCCACCTGCCTGAGATCCCTTATACACAAATATATATATGTATATACTATAGACAGGAAAATTTCAAAATGAGAAAAAACAGTTATCCATGTGTTCTTCCTACTCCTTTTCCCTTTAAGTTTTTTTTTAATTTTCCTAGGTATTTTTATATTACTTCAATTAATTGGACTAAAATAATCTAATTGGATTTTTGGATGTAGATTTATCACGCCTGGTTGCAATGATTGGCGTAGGCCGAAATTACAATTTATCTTTGGGAATAAAACTTTATTAGGTTAGGAGTTTCGAATACCAATCATCTCCTTCTTCAGTAATTGGAGTGGAAAGTTTTGAAGTTATGTTCCAAAATAAAGGGAAATAAAATTAATTAAGTTTTCTTTTAAAGGAAACTTGTGTTTTTGTGTACCTTGTTAAAAACACTCGAACTTTGATTTTTTTTTTTTTAATATTAAGGAGCACAGACGCCATTATGACATCAACAAGTTACTCCAGTGCCAATCGAAATGGGCGCTATCAGCCAATTGTAATGCTTACAATGAAGATATATACTTTGGTTTTAATCCAATAAAAAGGTTTATTTATAGTGATATTTCCCATTAACTTGAGACGAACAGTTAGTTGGGAAAGACGTTACAGAGGTTTCCCAAACTTATAACAAAGTTCATGATAATGGACGTGCAGTATGAAGTTAGGTGGGGAGTTGGCAAGGAGGAGGAGGGGGAGGGGGTTGTAACAAAATAGTTTGTTGTTGTTGAATCTTAGACTGCGGAGCGGCTATGAGCGAGAAACGGAATGACGTGAGCAGAACTGGGTAGCAAGTTTCCCTGCCAGGGTTGAGAGTTAGCACAAGTCATCAAGACAAGAAGCGTCAGGATGAGGAGGCTAAGACAAGCTAAAGCAACAGCACGTACTCCTGGTTGTTCTCCTAGTTCTTGAAGTCTGTCTACTTCTTGGTGGCAATGTCTACTGGTCTGTACTGTCTGATCAACGTCAAGATTAGAGTAGATTGGATTAGTCTCAGGGTTGGGTCTTGTTTCTCAAGCAAAACAGGCTCCACGTGCCATTCCTTTATACGTCACATTGCAGGGGGATTACTCCCTTTATTTTTCAGTATCATCTATCTGGTCTCAGACAGAGGCTTCAAACAGCAGACGATTGCATCGCAAGCGATATAGAAGGCCGTTTTTTTCTTCACCCCGTTATAGTCTGCACAAGAACAGGAAAAAGTCCCACTTTTGGCAGGAGTGTACAAACTTCCAGAAGGTGACCACTTTCCTTATCCCCCTCCCCCGGCAATGCCTTTGTCATCGACATTCAAACCATTAGACAACGCACTGCCCAGTATAATTCTTAATTTTTCGTACATGTTTTTGTCGGTGATACACTTACTAATAAAGTCGACATATTTTCTATTCCATAGAAACACACACTGGGATATTCGCTACTCTAATACGGTGAGAATATCCCTGGAGATGGTCATGGCTAGTGACCAGCCAAAAGGCAGCTACTGTTATATACTCGTACTTCCACAGGAATCCTGTGGTCGGTCTCTTCTAGAAAAGGCACTGCTTGCGTACGAAATCACCTGTACTCCTCTACACTTCATTTAGGATGCTCTGAATGTCCTACTTAGACAAGTTGGGCTACTCTTTCGGATATTTTCCTCTTTTCTCACCAGCTACCTCAACCATCGATATGTACGAGTACACCTTGGTACAAGCCTGTATGTCTGTTTCTGTATATATTTTGTAAGCTAGACATCCGGCTTGGACTTCCTTTTCCACAAAAAAATGTTTACCACTGGTAACTCTTTCTTAGCTTACATATAGCCTGAGTTCCCCGGGTATCACAAAGTACACTAAGTCTTCAAGCAAAGTTAGTATCTCTTAGAGTAAACTCCTTCGGCCGTTGCTAGTTCTGCTAACCATCATCCATCCCTATCACAAATATATAGCGAACTAAAGATAGACGGCTTACTCTTCGCTCTTGTCTCTCAGTAGGAGGGCGGCAAGTAAAGCATTATAGCCTTACCAAGAGGCGACCCCTCAGCCGCTCAGCCGATAGAAACTTTCTAAACTTGTCTCATAACTTCGCTAACTTAACACTCTGTCCCAACGTACACCCACACAATCATGAATAGCTGCCCTGTTATTGAGCTTCTTCGAGATTTTCAAACCAAATTCAACAGAATGAGCTCAAAAACCCCCCACGAAAATATATGTATATGAAAGAATAAAAGTTTTCTAATAATATACTTTGAGAAATGCGATTATAAAGTACGTATACACCACAAATTCAAGAAATTCAAGTTCTAACAAAGATGAATCCATCTGTTATCTGCACTTTAAACGTAAAATTCTCTAATCTAAAAATTGGACGTAAGATTAGATTAGATTCTCTGGAGATCTGGCTAGACTGTCTAATCCAAAAAAGGTTTTTTTGTTTTTTTTGTAGCTCCTTCAAAGAAGAGCACCATACCTTTCTATTTGAATAGGCGTAAAAGTCTAGAGAGCAACTGAAGGGTAAAGGTCGAAAGGGAGAATACATAGGGTCGAATTTGCATAAAGGCAATGATGATGCTATAGGTTATAAATTTATAGGTTATAAATAAAAGAATGTATAAGAATATATGATTCTACACTATTAATTTTTTTCAGAAAACCCACAGAAATGCCAGCATGCCACGTTTACTCTCCGGCGGGGCTCCTGTCCATCTGTCCTCTTCAACAGCAATCCTCTTCCTTGTACAGATCTGGGTGCGCTACCTTGGGCTCTACATAGACAAGCGACACTAGTGGAACCCACACACTAGACTTAAAAGACAAGCAATGCCAAAACGTGCGAAACTTCTTTACAGACTACTTGGACGACGCTCCAAATTGCCCTTAGAACTCAAACGTTTAACATACGAGGGTAGTATGAAAAGTCCGTGCAAAAATAAAAACTGCTTAATTTTTTGGGGTAAACCGTCCTTGCAACACTTCACACGATTTCGTTTTTGGTCAAGCGTGAGCAATGGCGGCACCCATCTTGCGGATAGCTTTGTCATGTCCAAATGTTGATGCAAAATATTATGTACCCGTTCATTCGAGATGCCCACAGCACTAGCAATCTCACGCACCTTCACTCTTCTGTCATCCATCACCATATCATGGATTTTATCAATGATTTCTGGAGTAGTAACCTCAACAGGGCGTCCAGAACGTTCAGCGTTACTTGTGCCCATATGGCCACTCCGAAAATTTTGAAACCACTTATAAACTGTTCTAATCGAAGGTGCAGAGTCACCATAATGTTTATCAAGCTTCTCTTTAGACTCCTGAGGCGTTTTGCCTTTCATAAAGTAGTGTTTAATCAACCCACGAAATTCTTTTTCGTCCATTTTTTGAAAATCACTCGACTTCCTCGATTCAAACGAATGCCAAACACAAAGAAATAGACCGATCTGGCTGAAACTTGGTGTGTGTTCTTCCAAGAGAAGCTACTAACTAAACATAACCTCGATACGCGCCAGTGGTGCTATCTCTCTGACTTTGCACGGACTTTTCAAACGACCCTCGTACAACACTATCCTTAAACCTATGTGGGACTTATGGACTAGAGCTGTGGGCTTCAGCCAAACATACAAACATACGGACTGTACGGACATTTCAGTCAAAACTCCTCCGACAGATAGCTGACGCACCTTTCTACGTGACTAACCTCACTCTTCACAACGACCTCAACATTCCCTTCATAGACCAACTCGCTAAGACTAAATACCAAAAATTCCACACTGCTCTCTCGACTAGCTCTAATCCTCTTGTACTGTCTCTCGCTTCCTCTGACATCCCAAATACTCCTCATCGACTGAATCGCCAGTGGTCCCGCGACTTCCTTACTGTCTGAAGAACTAAACGTCATTATTGTCCTATCTCTTCTCTCTCCTCCTCCTATTCTCCTCTTCACATTCTCCTCTCTCCTATAGAGAGTGCTACTTCTAACAAGTTTCTCTCCTCCTGCTCTTCCCGCACCAGTTCCTCATATCTCATATTTACTTATTGTATACATGTATACAGATTGTAATTTACTAAATAAATAAAAAAAAAAAAAATTCAAACTTTGCATTCACAGTAAGTATTATTTGATTTCAAAATTTAGATTCATTACAGTAAGCAGAATGTTCTGAAGGAGCATTTTATAGGTGGGCTTGTGGTCAAAGTTGTGGACAAAAGGACCACGGGCAAGCCCTAATTAGGTTACTAGCGGGGCCCGCTAGGAGATGTATCATTGCCTCGAAGTGCAGAGGTTAGTGAGATGGACTTGTAGGTCAACCGTGGCCATAAGTATCTCCCAAAGACAAAAATGGGGTATCGAAGTCCACAGTCGTTCAAACTAAGCCCAAGTGCACTTACAACACACCTACATCGAACTAAATAAGATTTAAATCGATAATAATTGGTTTATTAACAATAACAACAATGGCATCGACAGCTTCCAGAGAAGCGTGGCCAAGACAGTTTGTCAATTTAATAATAAAATTAAGGGGGCTGAACGATTCGTTTGGCACTTGCTTGAAAGGGTGAACACTGTGACGTAATACTTGTCACCCAACATAATGACACATTAATTTGAAGGGAAGGAACTTTGTGGTGAGGGATTGCCCGAGGGCTTATCCCCCCCCCCCCCTTAACTTGCTAAATTAAAAACAAAAACTATTATATTCTTCTGGTCTTCCCGCACTCTTTATTCTCCTCATGAATACTTAATTTGTTATTCACTCAATATTCATTAATAACAACACTGAAAAATCTATCTATACGATCAAAATTGAGCACGAGTAATGGCGCATTCATATTGAAACCCAAAGCCTTGTAGATCTAAATAAGGCGTAATTTTCCATTTGTTTTAATTACATGGCAATCAGTTACGAGTATTGATGTTCCGGACCCGTAATATTAGAAATAATTAACTCAGATTTCCCAGCAAATAACCATTGGGAACCCTGAGTCCAGGAAATTGGTTTTTAAGAATGGGTCAGTGTGTGTGTGTGCAGAATAAAACTCAAAAACGAAAGTTAGTTTACGCTGACTTGAAAACAGCGATCACTTGTGCGCGAGATAAAAAGTCCCAAAGCCAGAAGTTGCTTTACTAATCCGTCCATCAAGTAGCCGCCGGCAGGATCAAAGATGGTAAAAATCTTTAATCAAAAGTTTTAAATTTCATCTTTTACGAGGTGAGGCTATTAAATAACGAGACTGATGCTGTAAAACATTTTATTTTAAATTTACGACATATTTAGTTATTATCACCTACAATATACACCCCTCACCTATCCCTACAACGCTCCATGCGAATTTACCATTGTTCGAAACCGTGCTGGATGTCTTTTTCTGTCAGCTCCTGCATGACGCGTCAGCCGCTTTTTCTTTCACAGCTTCAACGGACTGAAATCGTGTTCCTTTTAATGCAGATTTGGGGAACAGATAAAAGTCACATGGGGTTAGGTCAGGCGAATAAGGCGGATGGCCTAAAACTGGGATGTTGTACTTGGCTAGAAACGTCTTGACAGTGTGAGCCGGCGCCGGTTGTCTTGATGGAGAACCCATGACTTGTTCTTCCACAAATCGGGTCATTTTTCCCTTACTCTTTTTGAAGGAGTTGAGCAAGCACTTCACGGTAGTAATGTTGATTAATTATAATCGATATTTTCATACGTTTTGGACTTGAAAGGGCGACCCGAGCGGTCATCATCTCCGACGTCTTCTCGGCCATCTTGGAAACGCTTAAACCACTCAAAAAAACTCGCGTACGTGATTAACATTCATCGCCATAAACTTCTTTTAATAAAAGATAAGTTTCAGTAGCGGTTTCACCAAGTTTCATGTGAAAGTTCACGACAATTGGTTGCTCTACTAACATGTGTAGTATCATGTTTTGCGGCAAAACGAAACTAACACCTCTTACGCAATCACGTCAGGTCCCGGTCAGACAGATTTCTCTACAAACACGTGAGACGCTGCACAATCGAAAGAGAAGGCTTTACGCTGTACAACTGTCTGTCGTTAGGATTTGGCGCATGCATAGTTCTTCTGTAGCAGCATCAGTCTCGTTATTTAATAGCCACACCTTGTATTTATCTTATTTCAGTGATGTGTGAATAGAATCTGTAAATTCCAAATAGGCTCTGTGAATATTAAAACAATTATCTTGGGTTTTTCTGTTTTTTGAAAAGAAAAAAAAAATTATCAAAGGATCCTGTGGTTTTTTTTTGGAGAGGTTAACTCCCCAAAGTACACAATTTTGCCGCAAGTTTACTCCAAGGTAACTTTAACTTATTTGATAATAAAAGTAAATAAAAAAGGTACCTAAACATTCATTAGTAATATTAAAGGGTTTTTCGACAAAGTAAACCTTTTGTTTACACGTCACTAGCCCCCCACCCCCCCCATCAGTTCTTTGCTTTGTGCAGAGTAATTAAAGAGGTCACACTCACGCGGGCGAAGGACCTTTTACATATATAAAATATGTTATATATAAAACACATGTATGGTTGAAAACAAAAAGAGCGTCAACTCGAACACTTTATTTATTGCGTCAATTTATTTAATTAAACATTGAAATATAGAATATGGACTGAAAAGTTAATTAAATCTATGTTAAGGAATCGTAGACCGAAAGCTTTTCAAAATCCCTGATTCCCTTCTGAAAGAACAAAGAGCAGAAATCTATCCTGTATTCAGCCGCGGTTAATAAATCAACTATGGTTGGAAAAAATTAAAAACAAAAAAAAGAAAAGTTTAAAGCATTAAACGGGGAAATTCAAAGAAATAATGCGAAACATAAATTAAAACATAAAACACCGAAGTACTCTTATAAATTGAATTTTAAAAAGTTAACGAAAAGATCAAGTTCATAGTTTTTAAGTGAAGTGCGTAAAAATTTTGCATATGAAAAAGACTAACCTTAACGTTTTCCCTCTTTGAAAAAGATGTGACTAATAGCGGTGGGAAGACTGGACAGGAGAGGGGAGTGTAAATAGAAGGGAATACTGGGAAATGGGCTGGTTGGTACACTGAAGAGATGTGGCGTATATCCAAGTAAGTTCCATTAGGTCTACACGTTCTGAATAGTTAATTATTTAAGACAACAAAATGGCCGAAAGAGGAAGCTATTAAAGACAAGGGTCCGGAGAGAGTGCAGAGAACAAGGGACTGCAGCAGGGTCGCCTTCACTTTACAACTAATGAGAGAGAGAAGTTTATTAAAAAGAGAGCGAGAGAGGAAGAGAGAGAGCAGTTAAGACCCATCATTGGTGGACAGGAAGAGTGGAGTTGAAATTGTGTGGACAAAGCTCCAGAGCGGAAGGCGGTAAAAGGGTTCATTTCCATGGGTAAAATGTATTATAGTTGTAGAAGAGGCGAAATGAGTAAGTCAAGCTCCAAGAAATGGTTGTTCAAGAAATTAGTGGAAAAACTGAAAAATCTAATGATCTTTTTTTTCCGGCTACCCCGGTTTTTCTTTTATGTTGAAATTTTCGGAACTCAGTTAATTTTCGTCAATATTATGTAAATTTACAGATCTAAATGTGTGCAATGAGTTCAAAGAATATCGTTGTGGCCATTTTCTGTAGTTGGGCAAAAATCTAAAAGAAAAGAGAAACTATGAAATAGTCGCAGTGAAGCGGCACTTTTGGGTAGATCGATTGCAATCGATACAAACGTTATTACAGGGCCCACTTACTTGTCAAGTTGCTTAGCGTTCGATACATTGCGTCTTTTCCAAGTACGAATGAAAATCTTTGGTGACTATAAGTAGATATAACTGTTCTGGCCCAGGAACCCCACTTTATATCTATCGTACTACTATATAAAAAGAAATTGTAGAAACACACACAAAAAAAACACGCACTTCCGATAAACTGATAAACCGGTGAACATAATGGATCTCTTAAATATTCCGCGTATTTTAAAAGCACACTGGAACATACATCCAAACTTCTCCACTCGCCGAGAACTCCGCTTAAATAAAGTGTCCTAAAAAAAAAAAAAAGCTCTATAAGATATAGTGTGTATAGCAAAGTTACCAGAAAAGCTCTGTCTCGCTTATCAGGAGCACTCTTTTACCAGGAGCTCTCGCTTATCAGGAGCACGTTTTCGGAAAAATGGCCAAAAACCGAATCTATTGAGTAATTTGGAACTTCAGCGCCAGCCAAAGTTCTTCATTAAAGTTTAATTTTTACTACCGCATCGAATATTAGATGAGTGTGAGGATGCTGTAGTTTAGAGAAAGATGCCCTCACACTCTTTCTCTTATATGAGTTTTGACGTGAATACGTCTTTAAATTTTCTATCATATGGAGGCAATCCAAAAAAACCTAATGATAACAAAATCGGGGGATACAGTTTGGCATTATAGTTTCGAATCTATCATCTACATCCAAAATTAAATTAGACCACTGGATAGCTAAAGAATCAAAGAATTCATTACGATAAGCGAGGACTGTGACGCATCGCGCGCGGTGGAGGGGGAAGCGCCGCCATTTTGAGATCATTTTGCTGCGTATCGAGATTTGCAATTAGTATAACTTTTGACTCGGAGAAGCTATGATGTTCGTTTAAGTTTTAATTGTCAGATGTCGTCACAATCTGTCGATTGTATATAAAACATTAGTGTAAAATTCTGACAGTGAATATAATAAGGTGTTAGAATAAAAAAATATTATCAAAAATATATAATGTCGGCCTGTACGCGTCGAAAAGTCAAAACCAAATACATAGATCGTATATGGTTGGAAAGGGCTTCTCAAGAACAATCGAATGGTAATAATAAAACACCATATGACCGAGTCAAGCTGTGCCATCGGGAACGTAAAAAATGAATGCGGCCGAGCGGATCAACAACGGTGTGAGTACATCTGCAACTGGGGCGGTTGAAATTATGCAAGTGGATGATGAAATCAGCTTCTACATCGACAACGGACTGTATAGGCATAGATTGTGTTCGATCGTCGATTTGTTTCCTTGATTTCATCCTAAATACATTAATAAAAATATTTTATATAAAAAATATAACCCGATAGGTAAACGTATTCACGTACAACACACGGCCGTGTCCATGACACAGCCACAGTTTTTTTTCTGTGAGAATTTTCCATTTAAAAGTTATAGAATCAAGTAGTGGAAGTAGTGGTCTAAATTTAAAGAGAACGGTTGAAACCATTTTCCAGTAAAATCCAATCAGTAAAGTAGCCGGTTCAGGAGCTTTTCCGTTTGTGAAGAGTTGTGTATTTCCGGTAGACACACACCACTCTTTCGTGATGCAGGGATGGAGGAGTAAGAGCGAAAAAAATGATCATTAGTAATGTAGGCTTAGAGAGAGAGAGGAAAAAAGCAGAAGAATAATTTTTTTTGATAAAACGATTGAATAAAGAACGTGAGTGAGTGCCAGCCATTCTGAAGAATGTATTATAAAGATTGTAAAGGTTTTCCAGCAGGTGGTACGGTTAGCTAGACAAGAACAAAACACGGCTTTATCTGATCCGTCCTGAAAGGCTTTTGTTCCCGAAGACACTTGTTCGCTCTGTGCAGACCTCAGCCAGCCAGCAATCTTTTCAATAACCTTGGGTTCTATTAAACCACCAACTCCTCCTCTGACGCCACCACCTTGCAGCAAACCTACTTCCTTATCCATCTTTAGACTTATCTTTCCGTTTTGAACACACAGACTTCTCTTTCTAGAAAATTCATCTATACATTTTCTTCATATACGTAAAATATGTCTAATAAAGTTGGTACAACCGTACATAATGCCGAAATGACACATTAAAGTGAATGAACTAATGGATGTACTTTATTTCTAAAGGTTATTACCTACGTAAAATAGTTACCATGGTTACGGTTAAATAACTTGATACACATGCTAAAAATTTAAATTCGTCATTTTCAAATTTAGGCACAATGGAAAAGCGAAGAAAAACCTTACCAAGCTTTAGAGGGAAAACAAATAGTATCCCAGAACTGTATATTAAAAACGGGTATCGCTTGAATCATCGTAAAAAGATGTAGATATAATTGAACGTAATGTAAGAAGTTAGAATTTTTTTTTGAGACGTTTTAGAAAAAAAATTCTTCTCAATACACTGATCTTTTCTAATCTGAGCTATCTGAGCAATTCTAATCGTTAAGTCACATTCGGATCCATCGCAGAATCCAAATGTATTTAAACGTTCACAAATTTTTTAGTAAATTAATAGAAATGGAAGGGAGAGACCTCCTGATAAAAGAATGCTCCTGATAAGAGAGAGCTCCTGATAAAAGAATGCTCCTGATAAGAGAGAGCTCCTGATAAAAGAGTGCTCCTGATAAGAGAGAGCTCCTGATAAAAGAGTGTTTCTGATAAGAGAAAGCCTCTGAGAAAGAGAAAGCCGCTGATAAGACAGAGCTTCTGATAACAGCCCTGATAAGTGAACAAAGCTTTCACCGGAAATGACGTTTTGAGATAGCTGGCTAAATCTGAAAAAGGGCTTTTTTTTTTGTGTGTGTGAGTAGGTGTGAACATTCAAGCTCGAAACCAAAAAATGTAGTAGGAAGTTCACGATTTATTTTTTCATTAATCAAACCCCCGACTGTAACTTACTGAGGCTCGAAACTGGTGGACGGTACTTACGCGAAAGAAAGTGCCACACTTCATTAAATTGAGAATTAAATTTAACCAACATTTCTGAGTTTGTAGAAATCGTATTGGTTGGAAATTTGAGAATGGTAGAAAGAGAAGGTCATTTGTAAACCCATTGTTTTCTTTTTTATGAGGGGGGTGTCGTCAAAAAACCTCCTAGAGTGGGCAAGGGAGCCACACCCAACAGCTAACCCATGAAATCACAATGTTTGTTTTTTACACGGTAAAATTAGTAGAAAATCTGTTTGCAGTAGCCGTTTGCCCACTTTAGCTGGTCATTCTCTACTCCTTGCAAACAATTAAATCTGAAACTAGCTCAATTACAACAAGTAAAAGTTGTAATTCTTTGGTTTTAATTAAGTTTACATAACCTTTTTATTTTCTCCCGGTATCATTGATTTTCCGCAAGAACTTCTTGTTCTTGGAGCAAGGTAGGCTGCATATCTAATGCCTTTACTTTGCTGGTAAGTGTGAGGAAGAGGAAACCCTGCGTATGCGACTATTTTTGGAAACAGAGTTTTCTCCGCAAGCCCCCTGATAAGATAGAGCTCCAGATAAGTGAGATGTTATTATAAAAGAGAGTCCTGATACGTGAGAGATCCTGATAAGAAGAGAGAGCTCCTGATAAGTAAGATGCTATTATAAAAGAGAGGCCCTGATAAGACAGAGCTCCTAATAAGACAGAGCTCCTGATAAGAGAGAGTACCTAATAAGAGAAAAAAAGCTTTCAGCTCTCTCTCTTAATGCTAGTTCATTAAATTGGCTTCCATCATATTTTAAGGTCTATCAGCAGCAAGATATTGCTCTCTTGCAGGCTCAGTATTAGTGCGAAAGTTCCAAAGGAGTCCATTATGGTCAACGACATTAATACAGCCATCAAGAACTGCAAACTCAATATAAATATAAATGATCTCCCATTATTGTAGGCCAACTTCAATAAAGATGGTATTGGCAGGGAACAGGAACAGACCTGCTTAATATTTCCAGGGCTGAGATAATAAACTCTTTAAACATTGAAAATACAATCTGGTGAATGTGAATATTTCAGATTTATTAATAGATCATCTTTGTTCTTAAAGTAAATAGAGCGCTTATCTATTATGATAATCCAGCAATTAATCTAGCTAGGCATAATCCTTGCCAACACACTCGCCAGGGTAAGAGGGAAAATCAAGGAAATTTCAAACAGAATATACTAAAGATTAGAGATTTAAAATTTAACGACCAATTACTACTACCTACAGTTGCTGTTTACCTCACTGGCGAACAGAACATTGTAAAAACAGCTCTAAAATCATCCATAAGTTTTATTTTCCATCTGTAGAAAAGATGAACAACATTACCTCATATTTTGATTCTCCCTATTGGTTAAATTGTGAAAAATAGAAGAAAATTTTAACTAGGCGTATTGTACACTCACTTCGCAAAACTGGTGTCCCTGATCTATCAAATCTAACTTATTTTCAAGCCTATAGTTACTAAGAAACTGACTAGGACAGGACCTTAACTAACCTTGTTATTCCCGTAGCTCTACTTATAAAAGGTTCTTTGCTGCAGAAGAAAATTAAATTCTAGGATTTAGATAGTAAACAGGGATGTAGAAAAATCTCTTCCTTTAGGAAAAAAATATTAAAACAATTCATTTTCCTCCCTAGAAGGTAATTTTTTATCTTATTCAATTACTAAAATTTATTCAAATTCTTTCACTTTATTTAATATGTAAATATTATTTTCTATTTTCACTTTCTGTTACTTACTCTAAATAAGCGGAAGTATTGCGATGATGACAAATTCTCGATTCCGAGTTTTACCGGAAATATTTATTTTAAGATCTAGCGATTCCAAAAAGTGGTTTTCACAAATTTCTTTTGAGTTTTCTAATGTCCTTAAGAAAAAAAAAAACCTAAACCATAGAGATAAGGTGTAAGCATTGCTAACACTGCGTATCAGGTCAATTAGGAAATCTATAAAAAGTGGTTCTTAAAGTGGTTGCAATTCCGGTTAAATAACTATCATTTAACAGGAAGTACGACTGTAAGTACTTATACTTCTACCTCGTAGTTTTGGTTTGGCATTTTAGACTTTTACACTTGCAGCACGTCCTTTAGGGAAAGATCATTTCTCCTTCAGGAAACCAGTTAAAATACGATTTTACTGTAAACAAGTTTCAAATTTAAGTAAAAGGCCTCCATCGGGTGCTTAAAGAGTTTATAAACTACAATGCATTTATAAAAATTTCGAAAGATGAAAGACATTTTTTTAAAAAAAAAAAAAAAAAAAAAGTCTGCACATCTGGATATAAAACTTCGAAAATGTGACATGAAATGTCAATTAAAAAAGTTTAAACATTTAAAATACTCAATACATTCGTTTACTAAAAGTAAGAGAAAGTAGATAAATGAAAAATAAAGATCTGCCATTTTATAGGCGGTGATGGAGTAGGCGTGGTTTAATAAACTGTTCTCGCTTCTGATTGGGTCTTCAAACCCACCTACTTTTCACACTTCCATTCTCCACTGTGATTAGCCAATTCTTTATTCTTAATTATTTCTATGAAAAATAAAAGTTTAATTTTTTTTACTAATTTTCCCTCCGTAGGTATTTGATGAAGAATCAAATTATGCAATAAAACATTTTATCAATAAAAACTTAATAAAAATCAAAGATTTTTCACACTTAACTTCCCTCTTTTAGCCTGTAAATGTACAGAAAATCAGGAAATTTTGGAAAATTGGTTATTTTATTGACAAGTAAGTAAAAGAAAAATTTTGGGTCATGTACAACTATTGTTCTAAAGAAAATTTTTGATATAAAACTATGATTTCCTCTTACAATTCCAAAACTTCTTTGAAAAATTTTGAAATATCTATTCGGAAAAACATTTTCCTTTTGAAACCATTAAAAAAATTAACAAAAACATCTAAAAAACTATCATTGTTCCAAATCTTAAAGTTTTTACTAACGGCGACTTTCTTTTTTTTTCTTTTTATACACATATTTAATGTATATACGATCGCAATACTTCTTTGCTTGTATTAGTAAGAGAAAGATAGTAAAATTCGATGTTCTATTTATCGATAACAGAAAGTCATGTAGTGCTTTGATTAGATTATACGATAAAACAATTTATTCTTCTTAAATTACAATATATGTATTTTGTAGTATGGTGACATTGCTTTTGGTTAATTTGTATTTATGAACACAAATTCGTAGGGATGTGCATTTTAATTTTCTAACAGTATTTAGGAAAACTAAAGTTCTACTTGATATTCGCGTTTTGAAAAAAGCACTGAAGCTTCCAAACACTAAGCTTCCAGTCGAAATCGTACTCGGTTTACTAAGATTTGCTTTAAAAGCTTCTGCAACTCTTAAGGCCATAGATTTCTTATATAAAAGTTTTTCCGTACAGTTTTCTTCAGAATTACTTTTTTTTCTTGCATTTGGAACAAAATTTTCCAATTTTAATTTAGTAATTGATTTTAGTCGAATTCCAGCGTGTAGTTAGTTAAGATCTCAATGCTATTAACTTTGAGCTTACTGTTCAGAAGGGAATTAAAAATTGCATCTTCAGGAAATAGCTAAGAGTTAACCTTGCAGAATTTCATTTTTCATTCAAAATATAAATATGTAGGTATATAAAAAAAATCTAAATGATTTCGTAAACATCATTCATGACACTGCGTAGAAATAGCCCTATCCCTTTGAACTTTCTGCCCTCTGAAGGTTGGAAGGCAATTTATAAGGTGAATGCAACGCATACAAAATGTTTAAAAAAAAGAAGTAATTTATCATTTTTTTCCTTATGATGGGTAAGAGGAGCAAGGCAGCAGTTCGTGCGTACGTACGTGGGTGTGTAATGTGGTTTGGGTGAATTCCAGAGTTGCAAAGCCGTTGTCCAGGCCGCTGGAGTCCCCATGGTTTATTTATCGCCTTACTGCGGTAACGATCGTAAGTCGCACCCATACCGCGCGCGACTCCAGGTGGCACCACACCTGCTGCGGAGGTGTTCCATTATCGGGTGAACCAGTACCTTGCAAACACTATCTGCACAGCAAAGCTTGGAAATGTCACATATGTCCTCTACTCTACTCCAAAAGGGGACGCAGTACGAGGTGTGGCTATTAAATAAGGAGACTATAGCTGTAAAACATTTTATTTTAAATTTATACATATTTAGTTATTATCACCTTCATTATACACCACTCCCCTATCCCTACAACGCTCCATGCGAACTTACCATTGTTCAGAAACAGTGCTGGAAGTCTTTTTCTGTGAGCTCCTGCATGACGCGTGCCGCTTTTTCTTTTACAGCTTCAACGGACTGAAATCGTGTTTCCTTTTAATGCAGATTTGATTTTGGGGAGCAGATCTAAAGTCACATGGGGCCGCCAGGTCAGGCGAATAAAGCGGATGGCCTGAAACTGGGATGTTGTACTTGGCCAGAAACGTCTTGACAGTGTGAGCCGGCGCGTTTGTCTTGATGGAGGACCCGTGACTTGTTCTTCCACAAATCTGGTCATGTTTTCCTTACTGCTTCACGGAGTTGAGTAAGCATCTCACGGTAGTGTAGTAATGTTGATTAATTATAATCGATATTTTCATCCGTTTTGGGCGTGGAAAGGCGACCCGGGTGGTCATAATCTCCGACGTCTTCTCGGCCATCTTGGAAACGCTTGAACCACTCAAAAACTTGCGCACGTGATACAACATTCATCGCCATAACTTCTTTTAATAAAATATAAGTTTCAGTAGCGGTTTTACCAAGTTTTGAAGTGAAATTTTACGACAATTCGTTGCTCTACTACATGTGTAGTATCCATGTTTTCGGCAAAACGAAACTGTCACCTCTTACACAAACGACGGTTCCGGTCAGACAGATTTCTCTACAAACACGTGTGACGCTGCACAATCGAAAGAGAAGGTTTTACGCTGCACAGCTGTTGGTCGTCAGGATTTGGCGCATGCATAGTTCTTCTGTAGCAGCATCAGTCTCGTTATTTAATAGCCACACCTCGTAATTAAGCACTATTTAGCGCTAACCGCCTCTTTAAAAGATCTTAAAAAAGGAAGTACCGAACTTATTTTAACACTAAAAAGAAATAAATTTTGAATCTTACGAAAGTTTAATAAATCCCACAATTTTACAGCAAAACTGGAATGCACCTGAATTCATGTTAAGATTTATCCTCTTGAAATGAATTTTTCTCGGTAATGTTTACAAATAAAAGATATCAAAGATGGTACAATAACGTGATAAAGATGTACTCAAGTAATGTACAATGTTTTTATAGAGAATCGTGTTGAAAGAGGTTGACCCTGGTGGCTTGTCACTGATCAGTACCATTCTCTAGGCACAATGTTCACCCTTCAACCTAGAATTTGAATTGCAAATTATTATCCTGAGGGAACGTCGTGTGTAGTGTTCACACAAGATTTCTAAATTTCAGGAAAATATAAAGGAAAACCTTGAAAATGTAATGTTTTAACAAGGTCAATTTCTTTTACAAACACCCCACACAAGAACTATAACCTTCCGCTTTGATCACCAATTTGTTATTTTAATGTTAACAAGCTTTTTGAGACGCTACATACACAAGAATGCGATAATTGATTGAGTTTCAGTCTACATAATTAAGTACCTTGTACCATTGATTGTAATAACGTCTTCAATCAATAGTGAACATTTTCAATACATCGATCAATTTATTGTATTCAACGAAGAACTATTAACCATTACTCTAGTGATAATATCACGCTCGTAATTACCACGCACACTGATAGAGCGCTCTGCATTCCTTGCTTTGTGTACACCAGCGCTGATTGTACCATCTGCCACAATAGCCCATTGTCCAATTTGATACTAATTTTATCGACTAATTATTAAGTTTATTATCAAGTTATTTGTATCGATTGTCTCAATTTTTTTGTTTACATTATTAAGAGTACATTGTAATCGTGTTGAGTTTCGATTTTTTTGAGAGTTCACCGGATATCCGTTTTTAGGTCCCCTGAGATCGAAATAGGGGTTTTCACAAATTTCAAGGAGTTTAAAAACCTCCAAATTTTAACCTTCTGTATCTCGTAAACTATTATCACTAAAACATTGCGATTTATATCAGTTATAAAGCATACTTTTCTCTACAATTCAGTAAATAATTTAAAGTATTCTGAAAAATACGAAGGGAGATATAAAGGTTTGAATTTTGAATGAGTTTTGCAAATGTGTGTTTATTGTAGGTAACGATCGAAATTAAAAAAGGAAGACCACAATAAAGTCCCAATTTGACCTACAGCTTTGGGAGGATGACACAATAAGATTAGAGTCAACTTTCATTTAAAAAAAAAAAATTCCGATTTTAGGATTTCCCCTAAAACGGTTCACCTGCCCCGCTAAAAAAGATCTAAAACAGTTTTCCGGGGAAAGATTAGATTCTGGGAGAAAGAGAGACCGACTTCCCTGTGAACAGATATTATCTGTTTGAATGACAATATCCAATAACAAATTGGGAGTCTGGGAATCAGTGAAAAACCAAGACAATGATCTTACTACGTCAGCTTCTATGTTTCATTTTTGGGACCTAAGCAGAGATGGGTCCAGCGCATCTCATCAGAATATTCAGGACCAATAACAGGGAAGAGATTAGCCCCCAATTAGAACAAACTTTGAAGATATTTATTCTAGTCTACTCCATTGCACTTTAATATTGAATTTATATGATTTGATGATCTACTTTGGAGCCTTATAGATGCGACAATTAATCCAGCAAAGGAAACTTCCGGCCGATCCTCAACTAGACTGAGTTAAAGGAAACCAACTTCCTATGATACATAAAATTAACAGCAGCTGATCTGCTACTTCTACCTTAGAACAACAAGTGATTATAATGAACCAATTGGGTAAAGGTGGAATAACAATCAGCCAGCGGGTAAATCGCAGATGAAAAGTATTAAAGCGGAATGAAGAGTATTCACAGATTCTTGAGAGGGAAAAGCGGAAGGCTCTGGAACGGAGATCAGTAATGAGGATGGTAAGTAGAACAGAAAGAATTAACAACACCCCCTCAAGAGTTCTGCTGTCCAAGAGGGAGACAGATATTGGCCGGTGAAGTTCAGCCCGGGCCGGAACAACCCCACCTCACACCCGTGACAAGTCCTTTTTTGCGACGCACCGTTACCATGGTAAAGTTTCCGCTCAATTACTTCTACTAATTATTAAGTTAAGCTCCCAATTGAAGGATGAAACAAAACTTTGTAAGGGAACTCCCCTTTCTTGATTTTAAGAAATCAGAATTATTTTTTGTTGCCAAACTGAATAAAACAGAACGGAATTTTACAATATTTAAACTAATTAATAAACTAGAATTCATTGAATTCTGAATAATACGAAGAGAGATATAAAGGTTTCAAATATAAAACAGTTTGCAAACCCACAAAATAACCTTCTATATCTCATAAATTATTATCACTAAAACATTGCGATTTATATCAGGTATAAAGCTTACTTTCCTTCACAATTCATTAAAGAATTCGTTGAATTCTGTACAATACGAAGAGAGATATAAAGGTTTGAAATTTGAAGGAGTTTGTAAAAGTCCAAATTTTAACCTTCTATATCTCGTAAACTATTATCACTAATACATTGCGATTTATGACAGTTATAGAGCTTACTTTTCGCTACAATTCAGTAAAGAATTCGTTGAATTCTGTACAATACGAAGAGAGGTACAAAGGTTTGAAATTTGAAGGAGTTTGGAATCCTCCAAATTTTAACCTTCTATATCTCGTAAACTGTTATCACGAAAACATTGCGATATATGTCGGTTATAGAGCTTACTTTTCTCTACAACTCAGTAAAGAATTCGTTGAATTCTGTACAATACGAAGAGAGATATAAAGGTTTGAAATTTGAAGGAGTTTGTAAAAGTCCAAATTTTAACTTTCCATATCTCATAATTTGTTATCACTAAAACAATATTACGTGGTGTATTAATATGTTGTAGGGGTGCTCTAACTCTTTTATCCTCTTGAATTTTTTGAATAACTGTCTATGATTTAATGTGTAATTAGCAATAATAATTTTTTGCGTTTAAGAATCGGCGATTTTGTATTACAGTTGTAGTCACTTAAAGTTAACTACGATCGTTTCTTGCGAAGTTTATTCCTCAAACGGTATCCCGACTCCGGATCACTCTGGGAGCTATCGCTAGTTAACAATGACGCAATAAAAATTACTCATTTTGTTTATTTCTATGCTATCGTTCTGTATTCAAAAACATTTGAAACAGAAAAACATACAAACATTGGAAGGATGATTGTATGTTCCCGTGGTCCTGCTCCTCCTACTACCACACGGTTTTGTATCGTTTTCTCATATCCGAAGGTACCTCTCTCAGATGGAGTGACCATCGAAGTACGATAGATTGTTATTGACGTAGCACAATCACCTATCTTTAGACAATCAAGAATTTTTCATCTTAGCCTAGTAGATCTTGTAGGACGGTCTTGATGTGAAAATCTCATCTACAATACATACATTTTTACAGTTCTCAGTTTACAAAGTAAAGAATAGTGTAAATAACATAAATTTTGTTTGAAAATGTAAAGATAAAAAAATAAATAATTTAAATAAAGAGATGATGAAAGTGTATGGTTTGAAATAATTGATTAGGATTTACCAAAAAAAATGAAATTTGTGATGTATGAAAGGCAAGTATTTTGTATATTTTTTTAAAAGTGCAGCCAGAAGTTGACTACAGATAAAAATATGATAAATGGGACTTTTTTTTTTTTTTTTTAAAAAAAGCAAAAGATACAAAAAAACAAAGAACGAACAAAAGTTAACTACGTCACTTTCAGAATACGTCGGCCACAATTTATTATCCAAGTGCGGCCAAAAAAAGCTGCACATCTGCGATCTGTAGGCCGCCGGTATGCATATTTTTCGGTAGTGTATGTTTGTCTGGAGAGTGTGGTGTAGATATTTTCTCATAATAGTGGGGGGGGGGGATCTCTGTGCATTTGTGGGGGGAGTGACAGGAAGTGATTAGGTGTAATGGGAAGTCTGTCAGTGTGTGTGTGTGTGTGTGTGTGTGTGTGAGAAAGAGAAGGGACAGGAGTTCAGAACCCACCAGAGTAGGGTGCTCCATTTCCAATCTATCCTGGTCTATATCAAGTATTCAAATGTATTCACCAGAATACAGAAACAGAAAGCTGGCAAATCCAGGGCGTCACACACACACACGCACACCGCGATACTATTTTTTTTTTTTTTTTCTGTTCATACTCGGATTCCATGAACACACACACACACTCGTACAACAGAATACTGCAAACGGTCTGGTCAGTGTTATGTGACCTCTGGGTAATTCCCCCCTTTCAGTTCAAATCACCAATAGGATTCCACGGCGAAATACATACTCGATATATTTGTACGAGCTTGTTGAAACATGCAGGGTTTTTACTAAAATAAATAAATGAACCTCACACTCGACTTATCGTAAAACAGATACGTAGATGCAAAAATGTACATAAGTATATCTACACTACTGAGATGTTTTGTAATTAAATCACTAACATTTCAAAATGAAAGACACTTCTGTTTAGAAAAAACTTGCTCCTGATGGATGCTTGCTCCTGATGAAGGGCTCCTGGTGAAGGGCTCCTGATAAAGGGCTCGTGGTGCTTGCTCCTGATGAAGGGCTCCTGATAAAGGGCTCGTGATGCTTGCTCCTGATGAAGGGCTCCTGATGCTTGCTCCTGATGGATGTTTAAGAGGTCGAAGAGACTGGTCTTCTTCAAAACCGAGTAACGCTGATCATTGCTGATAAAAACCTTCCCGACATTAGGGATCTACACCCTAATGGACTACGTTAACAAATATAAAGTCCATCACTTTGCAGCTTAACTTCAATAAAAAAAGTGTGAGTGAACACTGTCCCGGAAGTGAAGAAAGGAAAGAACTTAGACTTTGAGTCCTCCTTGGTTATTGAGTTTGTGTAACTCCAAAGGTCTCCTAACTTGGCGAAGGTACTCTCTTAACTGGAAAAGGCTATTTCAAAGAGGATTTTTTTTTTCAATTTCCCAAAAGAAAAAGAAGTTTTCCATCTTTAAAAAAAAAAAAAACTCGTCAAAGCGACAAATCATTCAGTGACCAAGATTATATATTAGCGAGAATTTTCCGGAAATACACGTAGTTAAAAGCGCACCAGCGGCCCACCTATAATGCATCCACTCTAAATGGCATGGGCATATTATATGCCCCCAGTGTACATAAATGTACGTATTAATAGATAATGTAAGCACTGGCTACAGCTGTATATTGTGGTTTTGGCACAATTGTTAGTGGGAGGGGGTGAGGGCGGGGGTTCTGGCTAAAATGTTTACGAACAAACACATTTACGTCCAGTATATAACTAAAGCCGAGTAGAAAAGGTAAAACGTGCTGCAAGTCTAAATGGTGGCACACTAATGGAATAATCATGGACATTCCATAATAATTTTCCGGCCTGATAAATTAAATGGAAATGCCCCAAGAGGATTTCATTTTAGTCCATAAAGCACACTTTATTTCCGGCTGTAGCCGGATACTAAATAATTTTATAAACCATTCGAATTTTCACATCGAAATGTTTCTGAATATATGATAATCATAGAATTTCCACAAACTCAAGTATTTTGAAAATATTTAATGCAAATTTAACTCTTTCCTAGGGCAGGAAAACAGTTTAAAGTGAAGCTAAATAACGCCCGTTTTCCGCAAAACCTGATTGGATGTCAGAATAAAATGTCTCTGATAATCATCGCCCTTGCAAAAAAAAAACAAAAAACGCTACTTTCTCAAACATAAAAATGTTTGAAACCCAACAAATCTTCGCTGCGTTTTATAAGATCTAGTTCCATGCTACAATAGATTCCTACAAATCCTTATTGTAAAAATTTCTCTGGGAAAATGTTTCAGATAAAAGTTGCCTAAAAATATAAGTACCAAACAGGGATAAAAAGTGTAAAGAAAATCACGATATCCAGCTATACAGGAAATCTTAAAAAAGTAAAAATTAAAAAAAGCGTTTAGCAGAGTAAATTATACTTCCGGTTGATCTTATTGTGGCGCCTCCAAGTGATATCAAGTTAGTAAGCACCTGAACGTAATACCAAATATTAAATTTTTCGTATTTTAAGTGTTCCGGTGAATTTGTGTACACACACACACACACAAAGCTTGGATAATTTCAGTGAAATATCAGGTTAAAAAAATCTGCTCAAACCAATACTTTCTTCTTTGGACGAGTAAGAGATACTCCTCTATGTCTTTGTAATACCACCACAGCTGGGAATTGTAGAGAGCAACATCTTGGATATGGAGATAAGAGAAGATATTTACGCTTAGTCAATTTCCTACTGTAATAATAGAAAGTCAAGTAACAGGTGAGAGCGGAAAAGAATCACAAGAGCGTTAATTAATCTAGAGAGAGAAGGTAGGCTGCGCTCAGTCAATTTCCTACCGTAATAATAGAAAGTCGAGTAACAGGTGAGAGCGGAAAAGAATCACAAGAGCGTATTAATTAATCTAGAGAGAGAGAAGGTACGCTGCGCTCAGTCAATTTCCTACGGTAATACTAGAAAGTCAAATAACAGGCGAGAGCGGAAAAGAATCACAAGAGCGTATTAATTAATCTAGAGAGAGAAGGTAGGCTGCGCTCAGTCAATTTCCTACCGTAATAATAGAAAGTCAAGTAACAGGTGAGAGCGGAAAAGAATCACAAGAGCGTATTAATTAATCTAGTGAGAGAAGGTAGGCTGCGCTCAGTCAATTTCCTACTGTAATACTAGAAAGTCAAATAACAGGTGAGAGCGGAAAAGAATCACAAGAGCGTATTAATTAATCTAGAGAGAGAAGGTAGGCTGCGCTCAGTCAATTTCCTACCGTAATAATAGAAAGTCGAGTAACAGGTGAGAGCGGAAAAGAATCAAAAGAGCGTATTAATTAATCTAGAGAGAGAATATCTTATGTAGGCTAGGGAATCCAAATTCTGTTTACAGTTGTCGTACCCATTTAAACCCATAAAGCTTTAAAAAAATAAGCCTAACTTTTTAAAGGCATCCTTTTTCCGATATAAAAAAAAATTAAAAGTAAATCATTCAGTTTAGTCTAAACTCCGAAAGTACTTAAATAATAATTTACTCCGTGGAGGGGAGGGGGAAAACCAGCCAGAGTGGAAGGGAATTTTATGGTTTAAACAAATTCTGTGGAAGGTTACTCGGTATGCTGGGGAAATGGATTTCAAATGGGCAAGGCTTTAGATTTATAGTTCTGAATTACAGCTACCACATTGGAGACATTGGAGCTTTCTTACAGGAAACAACTAAAAAAAAGGGAAATCGGGTGCAAACAGGACTTTTCCTCACTGGAATTCTCCAGGTTCCCTTCTAACATTGAATTTCCACACAAAAAGTTAGCCTCAATGTTTTAGGTTTCTCTGGATATCTCAAAAAAATCTGGTCACAGAATCCATTCCTTAGAATCGATTTCATGTAAAGAATTCAAACAAGACGAGGCCTGTGTAGAGGGTTTATTGATGATACAGAAGTCTTTTAATCTGGGGATTTCCTCAAATCGGATTTTTTTTGGTAAGAAGATTAATCCTGATCAATGTAAATATTAAATACGTGACAGACCCTGCTTATACAGGATACAGGATATGGAGTAGTGTTAGGCAATTTTTTTTTTTTTTTTTTTTAGCAACTTGTGTGTTAAAATGGAATACTTAATAGTATTTACTGCGATTTATCGATGCCGAGGTATCGATAAATTCGCTTCGGCGCAAACCCTATCCGTGCACTAGTTTTTGTATTCATGAAGATACCTGCTACCGGTGGCAAAAAAAATGTCTAAAATTGGATCGCATTCCTTCCTCTCGGTACAGGAAGTACAGAAGAAGTCTGTACGACTAACTCCAAATATTCGCTTTAAGAGAGAGAGAAAGAGATCATTCCCTAAAATCTAATATGCACGCAGCTGAACTACGATTTTCTATGCAAATGTACGCGACAAACAATAAGAACTGCAATGCAGTGCAATAACAGGAGCGAAGGACGTATAGAAAGTGGGTATATACGATATGTAATGTGGGTCAGGCGGACCGGCTGGCTTTTAGTGCGTGGGTCTCGCAGATACGGAGAACTTACGCATGTATGGAAGGGGAGAGTGGCTTGTCCAACCTCCTTTTGCGCTCTCTGTGGGTGATATTACCATGTAAGTAGGCTAATATATTCACAAGTCCTTGAGCTTACAACTTTATTCTACACATGATTGGATATTGATCTGTGAAATAGTTTTTGCAATTTGGGCAGGCAGGATATGATAACACCAATTCGACTCTAATTCTCTAACTGTGTAATACTCGATGTTCTACTCAATATTACCATAAAATTTAATTGGCTGCAACTGGAGAAATAAATAAAAATAATAATAAACGTTTAAAGGCACAGTATGCCCCAGCTTCGCTACAAAAGCAGATGTGTGGAAACAATATTCATAACCCAGGGTTCGACCGTCTTGCAAAACAGGGTTGCCAATTCGAGTGGCAGCAGTATGAGAAAGTAAAATACTGTTGGGGTCGGTTATGTTCGCCTGGTGGATACGGCCTCTCAAAATAAATAAATTGTTGAATTCATTGTATCAAGTTGATCTGTTGTTTAACTAAAATATACCATAATATGTATTTAAAGCGCCACGGTAGCCGAGCGGTTAAGGGACTAGACCCGCAATGCTAAGATGTATTGTTGGTTTAGTGGGTTCGCTTCCCGGTCCTAGACCTTGGGATTTTATTTAATGTTTATTATGAGAAATTTACAGTAAAGTATGTTAGGCGGTTATAGGCTAGACCCGCAAAGCTAAGATGTATTGCGGTACTAGTCAAGGCCTTGGATTTTATTTAATGTTTATTATGAGAACTTTACAGTAATGTGTGTTTGCTAGTCACCTCCGTCCACGGCACCTAATTGGTTGTTGGACGTACAGCCGGCCTGAAATTACTTTACTTACTTACTTTACTCCCCATATTTAAGCAAATTATGGATTTTGTTTTTTCGTTTTAAGGCAACAACTTTCTGTTTGATTGGAAACATTTAAGAGTTACTTCTATTAATTATTATCACCGGAAGAATCCGAGAAAAAATATACGAGTTAAACTCGGCCACAATGATTCTAAAGCAAACTAAAACAAAAGTGGTGGTCTCTCGAAATACGAAATTAAATACGAAACCAATGGCAAAATCAAAGGTACCCATCAAACAAACGAACTTTGAACAGACTAACCAGACAACTAAAACTAGAGTTACAGAAATATTACAATGACAGGTACGCAGACTTCACTGAGCAACTAACAACTGAAAATAAATCTCTATGGACTGTTACTAGAAGAATATTGAAGTATAAGCAGATATCATCTCCACTTCGCCAGGATAATGGCTCTTGGACCAAGTCCGATGAAGAGAAAACCAACTTATTTGCAACCCACCTTACAAATATATTCTTGCCACATATCGACATACTAGACCAGCGACATGCCGCAGACGTTAACAACAGACTGGACGTCCCCCTCCAACTCAGCCTACCACCAAAACCTTTTACACCTACAGACGTAATGAACGAAATTCGCCGACTACCTAAAAAATCACCTGGCTACGATCTCATAACCTCAACCATCTTAAACGAACTTCCAAAAAAAGCCATACTATTCCTCACACTGCTTTACAACTCTGTCCTCAGAACGACGCACTTTCCTACTCTGTGGAAATTCTCAATCATCAAAATGATACCAAAACCGACGAAACCCATCACTAGTATTACTTCCTACCGACCAATCTACTTACTACCACTTCTTTCCAAAATCCTCGAAAAGCTACTTCTTAAAAGACTTTATCCTCTAGTGTCAGAACAAAATATGATTCCGGATCATCAATTCGGATTTCGGAGACATCACTCAACTTCTCACCAGGTGCTTCGCGTTGTAGACACTATTGCTACCTCCCTCGAGCGAAAGCAGTATTGCCCGAGTGTTTTCCTTGACGTCGCTCAGGCGTTCGACAGGGTGTGGCACGAGGGACTACTGTTTAAGCTGAGGGAGATTCTTCCTCATACTTACTACCTCATCCTCAAATCTTACCTAAAAGATCGATATTTCAGAGTCAACTGTGGAGCAGCAGACTCTGATATCCGTCTAGCTCGAGCTGGTGTTCCTCAGGGCAGTGTCCTAGGTCCTATTCTTTACTCCTTGTATACAGCAGACATACCTCAACATCCAAATACTATCCTCTCCACCTTTGCTGACGATACTGCTATCTTATCTCCACATTCCGATCCTCTTATCGCTACACGAACTCTACAAACACACATCAACCACTTACAGGACTGGCTTTTCAAATGGAGAATCAAAACCAACGTTACGAAGTCTAAGTTTATAGTATTTACTCTCAGACGGAAAATCCTACCTCCTGTCATCTTGAACCAAACTCCTATACCAGCTGTGGACAAAGTACGTTACCTTGGACTGCACCTAGACAAACGGTTGACATGGAATCCCCATACTAGACTGAAAAGACAAGAAACTAACCAACGCTACAAACTTCTCGCCAGACTACTTGACAAACGTTCGAAACTTAACCTACATAACAAAAGACTCTTATATCTAATGTTACTGCGACCCATTTGGTCATACGGCATCGAAGTATGGGGATCGACTAAGCGTTCCAACTCACTACGCCTCCAGACATTACAGTCAAAAATACTTCGAAAACTTCTTAACGCTCCGTTCTATGTATCTAACCTCACTGTCCATAATGACCTCAAAATTCCTTTCATTACGGATCTTGCTAACACTCGTTTCTTCAAATTTCATTCCTCTACAGCAGCTCATCCTAACCCTCTCATAGATCACCTATCTTCCTCCACATTACCAGGTAATCCTCTAAGGAGATTGAAGAGAAGATGGCCTCGTGATCTTCTCTTATCTTAAGCTCGTTACTGGAGTGGCACCATTGGGTGCCTTCTCCAATCATGATTTCCCGTTATTTCTTTTCCCTTTCACCGTATTTGCTTGTTGCAACAACTGTTGCAGTGGTAAATTGCAATAAAAGATTTAAAAAAAAATAAAAAAATAAAAAAAAATACGAAATGTTTTTATTATTTTCTCAAACACTTCAGTGCGTTTTATGGGCTTTAATTAAATACGTATTTCCGACGGAAATTCAGTTGAAAATGAATTGAACTCGATGATTTCCAGTATTCAGAAGAAAACAATGAAAGTATTCATTACAAAAGTGGGGGTAATCAAAAAGTGGAGAACAAAAGGGAGCCAATTAAATGAAACCAGTTTGAAAGAGGTTCCCCCCACCACCCAATTCATTAAAAAAAATGCATAAACCTACAACATAACCTTCTCTTCAAAAAACAAAAAATGTTTTGTGTACTCGAAACAATGAGACTATGCAAACTGCAAGGCAGCCTCCAACTGATATTGTACCAGAATGGTAACCTCACTTATTGTCAGGATGGAAACAGAAAAAAAAAAAAAAAATCACTAATCGAGAGAAAGAAAAGACTGTGAGCAGAATGTGGTAGGAATGCTGTGCCCAGGGTGTATTGTGTGAACAGGATTCAGGCTGGGACCCGGGTAATTTAATCAACTGGTGTAAGTAAACAGACCCGTTGTAGGTGCTGCCGCCTATTGGTGCTACCTTACAACAAACAGCAAAAACTTACACTTTATCGCTAACGCAACATGGCCCAAATGTAAACAGCCGCTTTACTGTACCTACCTAGAAGGTCGGCCTATGTGTGTCTTAACAGTTACCATACAGTTCATCAACAATGTTTACAGGTGAAATGTAAAAAGTACATACAAGTGAAACTGATGTATATTTGGAACTCTTTTTTATTGGTGGGTCTCAAAGAGGAGAGAATATTTTGTTGATACTTAGGAAGCGTTCAAGTCTTTCAGCAGAGGAGACTAGTTAGCTTTGCTCAGAGGTGGACATTATGGAATAGAAGACAGCGAGGAAGGTAATGCATTAGCTAAGGTGTGCTCCTCAACCGGCACCCGCAAAGTAGCGCCTGCAACACACTCTGAAAGGTTTCCTATTCTTCTGCCTCAATCTGAACTAGCACCCTGTGATGTTTTCTAAGCCCACATAAAGTCACTACCATTTCCGCAAAAAGCAAAATCAAAGATGGACACTAGGGGATTAAGGAGAGAGTATTATTATTATTATTTATTTATTTGTTACATGGGCATAGCCCTATACAAAGGAGTTGCTACAAAAAACAGTACATATACAAAAAACAAAAAGAAAAACTTGTACATCTTACATAGCAAACAAAAAAAAAAACAATACCAGTGTTATAATTTAAGTAATAATTAATAGAAATCAAAATCTCTTGCGATAAATGAGTTATTAAATATTCATATAAATCAATAATTCATATTATTAGTTAAACACTGTATTATTCATTTAGAATAAATGCCCTCAGTTTTAACACATTTTCCACATAATAGTATATTTTTTTATATTTTCAGCGCTGATATTATGAAATAATATTGGAAAATTAAATTGATCAACATCTTGTAAAAAACCTAAATATTTTAAACGAAATTGTAAATATATTGGGCAATTTAACAAAATATGGGACAAATCTTCAAATTGGGCGGTGTTACACAAAGTGCACTTTTCATTTGGATTTAATGTATATGTAATTTTACCAATACTAATCTTCAATACATATTTAGAGGACAAACGCAACTGAGAGAGCAATCGTATAAATTTAAAAGAAATAGGAAAATTCAAATAATTCTGTGGCTCCTGATCATTAAAAACTAACGCAGAATAGATTAAACTGAAATTGGAGCTGTGCAATTTGCAAAGGTCAGATTCTTTAAGCGTCTTTTTATAGCTAACTAAAAACTGTTTCAACTGCTTCTTCAAACTGGAAATATTGTCATTGAATAAAATATCTGATAGATTTAAAGAAGGAAACAAGAAATTTAATTGTGAAACCCAATTATACTTGGTATTTACTGCATTACGACTTAATTCCAACAGCTTTAGAAAACACAGCAACGGGTATCTGTCGGGCGACATAGCTTTTAATTTATAAATCCAGTTACCAGCAAACTTGAGAAGAAGATAACTAATGTGTACCACACCAAATTCCAAACGCACGGCAAAGTTGGGCGTACAACGCGGTAATCCAAGCAAACGCTTGTAAAAATTTAGACTACATGCATCCAACGTGTTGCTGTACCTGAGCCCCCATATATGGGCACCATACAATAATACGCTCATCGCAATGGCTTCATTCAGTTTAACCCTGGAATCCCAACAGATTAATTTCGATGCAGCGCAAGTATTTAACACAGTTCCAATAGCCGCATTTGTTTTAGATACCGCATTTTCAGACGCTTTTAGAAAAACCCCAGAATTAGAAAATAAAACCCCCAAGTAATTGTAATTAGAAACTTGTTCTATCAAAACATTGTTAAAGTATAAATTTCTGACTTTTTTCTTAAAACTTTTTGAAAACCTAATAATTTTGGTTTTATTGGTATTAACATTTAAACAATTTTCTTTGCAGTACGATTCCAAGCATTTCAGTTTCGATCGAATATCGGTGAACGAATCCCCAAAGATTATCAAGTCATCGGCATATAACAACATCAGAATGTATATTTGGAACTCTTTTTTATTGGTGGGTCTCAAAGAGGAGAGAATATTTTGTTGATACTTAGGAAGCGTTCAAGTCTTTCAGCAGAGGAGACTAGTTAGCTTTGCTCAGAGGTGGACATTATGGAATAGAAGACAGCGAGGAAGGTAATGCATTAGCTAAGGTGTGCTCCTCAACCGGCACCCGCAAAGTAGCGCCTGCAACACACTCTGAAAGGTTTCCTCTTCTTCTGCCTCAATCTGAACTAGCACCCTGTGATGTTTTCTAAGCCCACATAAAGTCACTACCATTTCCGCAAAAAGCAAAATCAAAGATGGACACTAGGGGATTAAGGAGAGAGTAAAGAAAAAGGTAAAGTAGTTGTTGAGATTTCAGTGATGACGGATAGAAAGGAAGAGCGACCTTCTGGTTAGAGGAAGGAGACGAGAGGAAGGAGACGAGAGGAAGGAGATGCTGTGCAGTTATCAATAAGGCAGTAAGCAAACCGTTATAAATTATTCAAATGAATTCAAAATAGAAAGTGAACTACAGATGGATAGCCCCCCCCCACGCATAACGAGTTGGCTTGCAACGTTGATGGCAGTGAATGGAGGTGAAGCGCGTGCGTGCGCAGTGTCTTCTAATGATGAAGTGGCGCGAGAAGATAGGTCGGTTGAAGGTCACCGCCGAGTTCACCAGCTGATTACATCTCCCACCATCAGCTCCACTAACAACTTGCTTCTTTCCTTTTTCTTCGTTATTCCCCCCCCCCACCCCTCTTCGCCCAATGATTTATCATACTTTATTTGGCCGTCCTTTTTTTGTAATGTAGCTCAACTCAACCTCAGGCATATAGCTCTCTCTTACCACTACTACCACCACCTTCTACATCTGGCTCTTGTTGTTATGCTAGCCAAGAATATCATGCACTTACTCATCGTCATCTTCATCCAACTGAGTGGTTCTCCTTCAAGCCACTTCTCCCCTCTGTACATCATCCCAGCGCCCAGGTAATACCCAGTAAGGTATCTCACGATCTGTACAGAATCGTGGCCAGCTAACGGCTATGTAACCATTCTCCTCTCCTTTAACTGGTTTTTCTTTTTCTTGATTCTGACTTCAACAACTCTGGATTCCTTTTATACAAAATATTTCCAGCTTTAATATTCAACTATGTTTCTGTCTTCTTGCTTTTATGTTTATTTTCTTACTATTATACTTATTAACTAAAAGAAGCTACTTATAATTTCTTTAATAATCGCAGCGAGCTCCAACTTGGCACGACTTTCGGATTACAACCTCCACCTCTAAGTCCGTCAACTGGAAAAGACATTTCCTAACTCCTTGTAAGAGTCTGATTTTCCATTTAAATTTCACGATCCTAGACTGACGATTTTTAAACATTTATCGTCTTGATTTTTCTCCAAACTTGCAATTTCAATCGCGAGCTTTTCCAAGCGTGAGTTAGCTTTTATCTCTCTCTCTCTCTCTCTCTATTAGTTATTTTTCCCTAACGTGTATTCTGATGACTAAATAGATCTATTGTGCTCTTTGTTGTATCAGGTGAGGTCTCTCGACAACACCAAGTTTATAAAGGGGTGTTATTTTGCAGAATTTGTATAGTGATGCAACTCTACAAGTTAGGACCCCGGAAGGTGTTTGCTCGGAAATAAATGTAACAAAGGGTGTTTTACAGGGTGAGTCACTATCACCTTTATTGTTTAGTTTATATGTATCCGATTTGGAGAGTTATTTCAGAAGTCAGGAGGTTGCAGGAATAAAAATTAATAAGGATGTTGACATTCTATGCCTGCTTTACGCATTTTGTATTTTAAAGAAATATAAAGATTATTTACTCGAATTAGATAAAGCAAGTTTGGCTAAGAGTAGTTTCTGTCCAATCTATAAGTGTTTAAACATTAATTGTAATTATGAAAATCCACAATCTTATTTATCGCTTAAAATTCCACACCATATCACTAAAGTACTGGCAGAGTTGAGAACTGGTAATAAATTAATACTGAAAATTGTCATAAAAAATGTAATGTATATAATTAAAACTGAGGAAGTGTGTTCAATCTGCAACCTATTAGAAATGGAAGATATTTATCATATATTTATTAGATGTCCAATTTATGCCCCTTTAAGGAAACACCTTTATAATGAACTTAATATCCATAATGAGCCTCAAAATGAGGATGTACTTAGAATGCTTAGTATGACATCTGAACCCGAATTAAAAACCGTTTTTAAATATGTCCGTGATGTATGCAAGTGAAGAGCGTTTTGCAGGGAAGAATAAAATATTTAAAAAAAAAATGTATAAAAATAAATAAGAAAAAAAGTGGAGAATTCAAGGGTTTTAAGCAATTCTGAATAAGTAAATTTAAAGTTCTGTACCAATTTTTGAGATGTAATTTTATTTTTATTTTAAACAGTAAAAATGTTTTGTTTTTGTATTTGCTGTAAACAGTGAACTCTCTCCAATGAGATCTTGTATCTTTATATGGAACAATAAATTATTATTATTATTATTATTATTATTATTATTATTATTATTATTATTATTATATTATTATATTATTATTATTACAGGGGTGTTCATTTTAAGACGGCTCAAATGCATTTCATGCTTAAACGGTTGATCTGAGCAAAAAATGGCCCCTAAATAATTGTTGCTACCTTTAATATTGAACAAATCGAATTGCGGTTTCCGGTTTCTTTCATAACTTTTTATACTCTTTAAAACTGTGTATATGAAAATGGGGGTCAACTGCAAACCCTCACTTTTGGTCGAGCGTCAGCCGCGTATGCGAGCAGGAATCTAAAATCAAGTCACATATTCTGAAACTAGAGGTGACGGGCAACAAATTTTTCCTCTACCATTTTTCGCTCAGATCAACTGTTTAAGCATGAAATGCATTTGAGCCGTCTTAAAATGAACACCCTGTATATAAGTACAAATTTATTTTTTTACTAGCATATTAAACATTTCACACCGCACATTTCACTAATGGAGGGAAGCGTACTCTCATACGTGCTTAGAACGGCCCCAAAATCAAATTCTGCCTAGAAAATTATTCAAATAATTGTTACTACGAGAATTTAAGTGCATATTAGGACGTTTATAGTTTCAACAAAAGCTAAAACAGTAAAAACAAAGCAAAGCCATTTCCGGCTTGAGAGATTTCAATTGCTAAGATAAGGTGGGGGCCCCCCCCATCGCAGTAATTTTCGAATGAAATATTATGTTTGAGCAGTCTGTTTCTTCTTCGATCTCTGAGAGACACAGAATCCTATTTCAAAAATGGATCCAATGGGCTTGGCAAAGACTATTTCCGTCGGAAACACAATATCGATTATTTGACGTAATCGCAATAGTTCCTTTCTCCTATCTACTAACAGGAAGTAAAAATTTCAATTTTTGTGCACCCACCCCAAATTATAAAAATGAAATGTAAAATGTTGACGGCCCGTTGAAAGTGGCAATAATTCCAGGAGCCGATTTACTAAACAGCTTTCATATCCTGGATGAGGACAGCCGTCCGCTACGCTAAATTCCAACCATGGCCAAACAATATGTATTCAACTCACTATGTACGAGGGTGGTGGTTTGTTTAATCCCAACTTCCCGATGATGTGCTGCTGCAGAGTGTGTGTTTCTAGCCCGCCAAAAATCCTACTAAATCTAATTTTAAAAGCCGCCAACACATTTAGCATGACAAAGTTGTCGGAAGGAACAAGATTTCAACAATCACATAAACACGCATTTTGTTTTTGGGAGGAAGGGGTGAGGGGGGAAGGAAGTTGTTTTATTCATACATTGTTTACATTAGTGAAACAAAATTTGTAAAACAAGGGGAAGGTTATAGCGAACATTTTGCTAAAACGGTTTTGTTGTTATCAAAAGGTTCTTGTTTACAGTTCAGCCCCCTCCCGTTGATGATGCTGATGTTGGTTTCGCATCATCATCATCTCTGGTTCCGCTACTCACACTTCCAGCCAACAACGTCATGGTAATAGTATAAATTTGGTCTTGCTACGGACACAGGAAATGAAAATGTGGAACCCATATTACCTCTACTACCAAACTCCTTCCACAATATCAGACAGTTCCAAAACGGAAGCATAAGGCTATAGATGTGCCGGAAGTGATTGTTAAACATTCAATAGTATTTGGTTAAACAATAATGGAATATTGTTTAATAAAATAACCGCATCCTTCAACAGTAGATACACACTGATTGTGTTCTACCTTAAATATGCTGGCTATTGTTTCACCATTATGGTTTTAAACGGTTCACCGTGGTTTGATGCAGGTTCGTGCAAGCAATCCCGCAATTTAATTCTTTTATGACACTCATCAGAATTCCGGTTTGTAAATCCCAACTATTAATGAATGTATTGAATGTTTCATTTTATTTAAACAACAATGACGGCAATAGAAACAATGATGAACTCAATTTCGATATTAGGACACAGTGACAATTGTTCTAAGTACTACTTTCCACACTTGTTAAATAAATAACTATTAACTATTGTAAATCAATGCCACGTTCAACCAATGGACTACTTTTTCCTCGTTTTTATTTAGAGGAGTTGAGATTACAAAACAGAAAGTGCAATATAAAAACCACATGCATGCATGGATTTCATAACGTTGGTCTAAAGCATAAAAAAACAAAGCTGAACAATCTATGCCCTCACACCATGAGCTTTCTCCCCACCCTCTCAAAAGTTTATTTCATCAAAGAATGGTGAGATCTGCCAGTGATGGAATTTTTGTTCCAATAAAAATAATGGTTAGGAGTAAGAGTGGGTTATCTGCGAATATGCGCACATCAAGGAAGGGATAAATCCTGGGAATGAGTCTTTAATCATGTTCTCACTCCTGATACTTGGTTTTGAGCTCTTTCTGCTAATCTTGTTTTTATTTAATTATTTATTTGCAACTATACAAAGTATACATCTAGCAAAAGAGTAGTACAAAGAAACATTTGATTGTGCCATAGAGCCACAACCAGGATGACGGGATGAGAGAAACCAGCCAGCGCTGGAACTCTCTAGGAACTTATTGGGGTTTAGAAAGCAATGAGGTCACGTGGCCAACGCCGTTTTAAGCGACGTGGAGGATTGTGCAGGATGGGACGATGTGGATAGTGATTGAGCCAGAGGATATGGGTGATCACAGAGAGTTTGCTGTGGAAATTTCAGGAATCGGGTGTGGATTAATTCATTTACGTACGGAATATTGAGATCATGATGGAGGGTGCGGCTGGAGACATAGAATGGTGCGTTAACGATTCGGCGGAGGACTTTAGACTGGAAAGATTGGATAGGTTGGATGTTGGATGGTTTGGCGGAGCCCCAAAATTCTGCTCCATATTGGTCGTAATAGTGTTTTGTAAAGTGTAAGTTTGTTTTGTACGTTCATGGAGGATTTCGGTCCAAGGAGTTTCCTTAGTAGTCCGTAACGTCTGTTCAGTACTTGTCTAATCTTCTAAATCTAGAAAACTGGATTTCTGCTTTTGGGTGTTATTCCAAGTGTGAGTTAGCTTTTACGTATCTCGTGAGGTCCCTCAACATCAAACATCTCCAAAAAGAGATGGAACTACTCATTCAGATATTTTAGAGAAATTCTAGGGAAGAGAAAATGGATTCCTTTCTTCCAGAACACCCTATTCCCAAAATATTCTGAAGAAACCTTCGCCTAAATTGAAGACTGGGTAGTAGCTAGGGTAAACCCGTTTTATCAACTGGTATTGTGGCAACTACTCTAGAAACTCTCTCTAGAGAGAGAGAGAGAGGAGCCGGCACCGAGATAACCAACTACCTGCTATCCAGACGCGCCCAGCCTTTCATTTCTCTCAGGAGGATATGGACTCCTTTAACTATGCAAGGAAATGAAATGCACTTCCAAAGAACGCGTTAGTAAAGGAACACTACTTACTCCACTGAATGCTGGCTTCCTGCTCGGCACTTCCGGGACCTTCGACACGTCATACTGTTTTGTTCTCCATTGGAAATGTCTGAAGGGGCACCAAGATCTCTGGAAAAAGTTTTAATCCTCCTAACTGAAAATACCGAAGATTTCTTTAGATGTGAGACCTTAGACTCTCAGTGGATTCAGCTTTGACGGCCACTCTCTTAACAGAACAATCCTAGGCTAATAGAATTCGGCAAAAGAAGAAGCAGTATTGCAACAACAATTCTATAATCTAGATCAATTGATTGGTACCAATTGGTTACTGAGTTTCTGCAAGAAATATTATCATTGTTTCAATCCTTGTAAGAAAAATAAATCATTCTTGACGAATACCCTCGGAGCAAAGTGATCATTTAAACACCATCCAAAACTATTTACTTCTAACAGTGGGATCTTGGAAGCGTTGCAATAGCCAGTGAAACTTGCGAAACTCATAATCTGATGAGATATGAGCAAAGTTAAGATTAACTGGAGAAAACTGCAGTTAACCTCCCACCCTTCCGAACTAACCCTGGGACAAACTTTAACCTTTCTAGGGCCATTCTTCCCTTCGCACAATACTTTTATCCCCCCTTTACTCTCTCTCTCTCTCTCTCTCTCTCTCTCTCTCACACACACACACACACACACAACAATTAACCTTTAATGTGGAAGAAATAACGTTAACAATTTTTATAACAGCGCAATGTTACTGTTCACCCAGTGTTGTTGCATGGGTTGCTTGAATCGTACTAAGACTGACTTCCGTAATTGAAAGAATGAATTTTTTTTTGTTTTATTGTTGAACAATGTTAGGTTGGTAGTGCCGAGATTTATACAATGTAGACTCTTTAGTTTTAAAACAGAAGTCGTTACTCAGTTACGTGCGACGTAAATTGGTCTCGTAATGTTCACGAGACCGTAATAAATTAACTTGAGTGAAGTAACTCACCTGACTTCCTTTTAGTATCGTTCTCATGGTTCCAATTTATAAGTAGGAATTTTTGAAACACATTTACTCCTTTACATTATCCAGTTTGTAAAACCGGACATTACTTACACCGGAACTTGCTATTCAAACACTTTTTCCAGAAAAGTGATAAAATGATAGTTATAGATCTGAGCATATTTATATCGTACAGGAAGTTGAATTTCCCGTAATAATTGCGAGAAAATTAAATATATGTGAAAAATCCAATCAAGCACGACTTTCCCGGAATTTTTTTTTTGAATTACAAAGTTTTCATCCACATCTTTATTCCTGGATTCACCCAACTCACAAGTCTCTAGGCGCTCTCCAAGAAATAAGAAGAAAGACGTGTTTTCTTTTTTTGGCATTGGCTTCCGCCATACAGCCAGCATCGTCTAGGTGCTTATCACTAGAATATCACTCCATTCTTACTTATAAATACATTCACTCCACACATTCATCTCTCTAATATATACAACTATTTACATACAAACTTACAACTAATGGACGGATCAGTACTCTATATTCCTGCCATCCTTATAGCTTAACCGAAATTAAAATCACCGTAATCCTTCTCTAACCATTTTCTTGCATTCATTCTAATCGGCTATAACTTTTAAATACATTCATATTTCATTGCTAGCTCTGCTATAGTCTTAAGCACATATATGTTGGCGGAGAATATTATATCTTCGTAGCGAAATGGTGCATCTAAAAATACCTGTATATGTCGTCAAACATTCGTTTCCTTTCATACTACATAACGTGGACATATCATTATTATATTGTCTTGAAATCCTCCTCCTCATTGCAATCTACGCAAAGAGGAGAGGACCTTTTGAAAGACGTGTTTGTTCTGCGAATCAACCAAGTTTCATGAGAATCATTAGAGCCGTTTTTTTTGAGAAGATCTTCAAAACGCGTAGAGAAATCACTTCTGTAGACTGGTCCTTCTCGGTGACCAGACTCTCTTCCTACTAAGTTAAGGTCAGTTCTCAGTAGGTACCCACACTAAAATATAATTTCTAAGCTAGCTGCGATTGAATTGTTTTTTTGCTACAGAAATATCTTTATTGTATAACTGGCTGTATATGGGGATATTCATTAGAAGTGCGAAGGAATGAAGATGGTACCTGTTAGATAAATGAGTTCAGCGTGCCCTATGACGGGGGAATATTGCAGAAGACGCACAAAGGTCACGACCCGACTTCTAGCTGTCGAGTTGCGTTACAATGAGGCCCGTTACTACATTACCTCCTATTTCATCGAATATACATATAGACAGCCAATTGTAACTGAATACTCTACTGCGTTCCTAAATGTTAAGTTAAATTTATGATACTACTCATTTTCTTATCACGTAAGTGTGACTGCTGCTGCTATCTACTTGCTTTCAAATGAACTTTCACCGATCATTTTCGAGCTAAAGGATATTTTTTTAAATGCAAGCAAAAAAAAAGGGAATCAGGTAAAACAAAACAGGGCTCATCGTAGTATTTGGAGTCCAGGTTCTTGGAGACAGGACATTGCGAGCAAGAAAAAAGATTTCCTGGAAGGCGAATGATGGCAGGCTTGGATTGAAGACAAGCCGGAAGAAGTAAGTAAAGAAACACAGTTTATTGAAGTTCAATTTAATGTGAAGTCCTTAACTTTACAACTTTTAATTTCCTTTGTATCGTCCGGTGATGCAGCTCATCAAGGCCATCATTGCAAATTCAGGGCTTTCATTTCCGAAGGAAGTTTCTGGTCGATCGATTGAGGTTATCGGATCAGATCGGTTATCTGGTTTGAAATGTTTATAGCCACGTCACAGCCAGAAATTAACATTAAAAGCAAGTACCATTTGTTGAAATTTATCGTGTAGATAAAAAGAAGCTAACAATTAGCAGTTTGCAGGAAATAAACTGAAAGAGATCAGTAAACCGGAACTTTAAACCAGCTAATAATATTCCAGTTCTTATACTAATACTCTACAGTCTCTACAGTAATAATACTGAGTTAAAGGCTGTAACTCAAAATGGGAAATACAGAGATAATACAGAGTATTCAGATAGCTGAAAAGTTGTCACTCTATCTAGCGGCTGAATAAGTCAACTAAGCTTTCCCTACCAACTCAACCCTTTGTGCATGTCCTAACTTGTCGCTGCCATAATCTAGGTCCTCCTTTTGCTACTAGTTTATCTCCAACTTATGATTAAAAAGAGGGGTAAACTAGTATGAAAAGCTAAATTATATCTTATTTAATTGAGATATAATTACTTAAAGGTTGTCAAGAAATTATCACTTAGCTTATTTCAGCTATTGTTATTTACAGAACTGTCAGGTATTGTTATCGATTGCAGACACAGGTATTTTCTCATAGCTAATTATTAATTTTGATAAACAAGTTTAACATTGTATTCAATAAACTTTATTATATAGTTCAGAACAATAAATATGTTACAATAAAGTATTAAAATTACCTGTTTATGATGCATTTCGAACAGTTTTTAAAGAAAGTAAAATATTAATAATAATGTACGAAAGCAGCAAAACACGAAAACAAACTAAGAAAGAAAAACAGGGCTAAGAATTTAGAAGAAGACGAAGAGGAAACGCGGTACTGGCAGAACGAACTGGGGAGGAGCGCCCGTCTGTCAAAAATAAGGGGATGTTAACTTGGAAAACAAAGAACTAGCGCACAAAGGTCGGCTGGGAATAAGACAGACAGAGAAATGAAAGTAGCTGTCAATAGCAGAAGGTTGCTGTTGTTTTCTGGCTGCTCTTCTCGCTAGAAATTAAACTATACAAGTTTGGTTGGACTTGTTCAACGCCACTTGGCTGGCCAGTCAAAAATAACCTCATTTTTGGATTTTCCAATCTATTTATTATCTTTATTTAGTCCAAGACAGAAAAACTATTGCGCTCGTATACATTGAGTACTCAACCTATTTCAATGTTTTGGGAGGGAGGCGGCGAAGGGTTGCCTCTAATGTGATGTTCGAGCTCACCACCCATGAAATGTTAACATGAACTACAAATATATAAGTAAAATAGCAAATTTGAAGAATAGACTTCGGCCGGATGTAACGTATCTTATATTATATTTACTTGACTCTATTTTCGATCATCCAAGTGAATTTCTATAGGGGCAGTGCAAGAAGGCTTCCCCTTTTAGTTACTAGGTTGCATGGAGGATGCATTTAATGTGAGTAATATTTAAATATATTTTGAAATTCCAAATTTGAATAAAGTAAGTAAAGTAATCGCCAATTTTTTCAGGCGGGGCTTTACGTCCAACAACCAACTATGTGTCGTGGACGGAGGCGGCTAGCAAACATACTTTACTGTAAATTTCTCATATTAACCGTTAAATACAATCCAATGCACAGACTAGTACCGCAATACAACCTAGCTTTGCGGGTCTAGCCTATAACCGCCTAACATACTTTACTGTAAATTTCTTGTATTAAATATTAAATAAAATCCAAGGGCTAGACTAGTACCGCAATACACCCTAGCTTTGCGGGTCTAGCCTATAACCGCCTAACACACTTTACTGTAAATTTCTTGTATTAAATATTAAATAAAATCCAAGGGCTAGACTAGAACCGCAACACATCTTAGCTTTGCGGGTCTAGCCTATAACCGCCTAACAAAAACACTTTACTGTAAATTTCTTGTATTAAACATTAAATTTTATCCAAGGCCCAGAGACCGGGAATCGAGCCCACTAAACCAACAATACATCTTAGCATTGCGGGTCTAGCCTATAACCGCCTAACAAAAACACTTTACTGTAAATTTCTTTTATTAACCATTTAAATAAAATGCAAGGCCTAAGACCGGGGAATCAAACCCACTAAACCAACAATACATCTTAGCTTTGCGGGTCTAGCCTATAACCGCCTAACAAACATACTTTACTGTAAATTTCTTTTATTAACCAATAAATAAAATCCAAGGCCTAAGACCGGGTAATCGAACCCACTAAACCAACAATACATCTTAGCATTGCGGGTCTAGTCTCTAACCGCTCGGCTACCGTGGCGCCTTTGAATAAAATTTAATGTATTTCTTTTTTTTTTAATTGGCTTAGATGTTTCATCAAAACTTCTATATAAAAAATGTAATTATTAAAACCTAAGAAGATCGATGTAAGAGGCAGTGGTGTCAGTGTAACCAGCATTTTTGTTTTTGTTTTTTTAATTTTCTAAAATTATTATTGCAAAGTTCATTTCCTATTGTAACGGTTACTTGTGATAGAGGGGGGAGCCGATATGTTTAACTTACACCACACATAAGCTTTTTGTAATTCTGTTTGTCTTTCTGTTCAAGTGAATGTTAGGCAGAGCGATTATTAAAAGGCGAGGCCCGCAAACCAAATATGTTTTTGTTTGGTTAGTAGGTTCGAGTCCCTGTTTAGGTCTAAAGTTTTATTCAATGGTTAATTTGAGAAATTTAACAGAAAATTTTCGTTAGCTAGTCGACTCTGTCCACGATATCTAATTTGGTGGTTGGTTGTAAAGCCTGCTTTAAAATATAAGCAATAATTTTTTTTTTATTTTCAAGCGTATCCACGTAGTTAGAATAGTTCAAATATTGTATTTAAATTTGAAATTTATTACAATAATAAATGCAGACGAATGAGGAATCAAGATGGGGGGAGGAATGCGAAGTGGTCCACAGAGGAGCATCCAAACATGAGGAAGGGAAGTCAGGTCATGACCCTGGACAGTTTCACTGCGCCCTGCTGGAGACTTGCTACACTAGTCAATATTCAGCCAGCTGGTGATCCGCAGTAATGGACCGCCGTGTGTTATTCCTGCAGCGGGATTATTTTTACCCTTAATTTTGGCCACCATATTTGGTTTTCATACCTCATCATTATACATTACTAATTATACTTATCTCTTACAATTATTTACATTTTTATTACAGTATGATAAATATTTTCATAATTACGTAATAAGCACAATCTCTAAAATATTATCAACAGTTGTACCACGAGTGCTAAAACATGGTACTTCCGGTAATTCTGAGAGATTAAACTTCGCGCACATCTCAGGGAAGTAGAGAGATCTCATCAAATTAAACTACCATAGATAGGCACTTACTTACATGAGATTGTTTAAGTACGAAGTAGGACTTACCCGCTCGAACTTTCACCTCACCGAAAGACACAAGATAAAAAAAAAAAAAGAAGTGATGAAATTGAAAGTGAAGAGAAGGAACTAACTCAATGATTAGGGAATGCGGAGATCCCGGGTTCGAATCCTTTAGCCTTTAGATTTTTTTTTTTTTTAAATTCTTAGGAGCTCCTTACAGTGCTGTTTATTAGGAGAACACCGACCAGAGGTTTCGGAAATATAGCTCCTGGCGCCCATAATCTCTGATATTTAAAATTAAAAAAATAGCCCATCTTAGTTAGGTTCAGGAAGTTCAGAGAAATAATTCCCCACCCGCAATTGTCAGCTGTTGATTCCTAATTATAATCAAACTTCCTTATAAGTTTAACTGGTAAATTTTAATGCGGTCATACAACTTTGTCAGTTCTTTTTTTCCAAATCTCGGGATTCTTTGAGCCAGAAATCCTCCTTATATCCAGTGTCCGACCCTCTTCACCGAACAGTGATGGCAAGAATCTCCAAATACATGAGAGATAAGGCAGGATAAGGCTAAACTTAGTATTCCGTTCGGGGTGGCAACCCATCAGATGTTAGGTTACTAAATGTCAGCTTCAGCCCAGGATTTACTGCTAACTTCCTGATTTTCTTTTACACGGTGGTTTCTTTTGTCAGAAACATTCTCCTAGAAGAATGGTTTTTATAAGGTTGCAGGATTAGGAATCCTGTTTAGTGCAAGAGAATTGAGAATGCAAGTATCTTCTACAAGAAACTTTGCCAATATCTAATTACAGTTAGTGGTCCCCTTAACCTTCGTCTCCGCCTACTATACAGCTCCCTTTTCTAGATTGACCGATGGGATAGATAAGGTTAGTTATAGCAAATAATTAGGATATGTTAATTAAGTTGGATCTAGTTTAGCGTAGTACAAGAACTTGACAATAGTCAAGGGCTAAGTTGGGCGGTCAGCTAGCCAAAGTTGACCCACTTTAACTTCATCATGCAGTTCCGTCGTGTGCCCACAAGAATGTCCAAAGCTGGACCATCTCTTTGTCACTTCCAACTTGTGTCTGATAGAATCATTAGTTGGTTTAGACCTGTGCATGAATCGTTTCAATTAAGCCAGGAGATCAATAAACTTAACAATCTGTGAAAGTTTATTAAATTGATTAAAAGTAACTTTGCATGTCTGTTCCTGACGGGGATCCTCAAGGCGGGCGATTGTTTGAAAATTAAATTTTGTGGGGGCGGGGCCATTCCAGAGGTTGAGCGAGTCCATTTCTCTGATTCCTTGAGTCTGAACAAGTAGATCTTAAGAAAGGATGTGTGCGGGGAAAAAATATCGCATCTTGATCCCCGGAGATCATCTTGTTTTAAATAAACATCTGCTTATTCTTCTAGTTATTCGTACGATCTGATCCGATTCTAAACGATCTGAAGTGGATCGGCCCGGGTCTGGATTTGGTCTTAGATTTGGCTTAGCTAGGTGGACACAGAGGAGCTGTAGACAGCGTATGGCTAGCCCCACTCGAGAGACACATACTAATAAGTCCATAGCAGGAAGATAACATGTGTTTTGACGTGAATACGTCTTTAAATTTGCTATCATATGGAGGCAATCCAAAAAAACCTAATGATAACAAAATCGGGGAATACAGTTTGGCATTATAGTTTCGAATCTATCGTCTACATCCAAAATTAAATTAGACCACTGGATAGCTAAAGGATCAAAGAATTCATTACGATAAGCGAGTACTGTGACGCATCGCGCGCGGTGGAGGGGGAAGCGCCGCCATTTTGAGATCATTTTGATGCGTATCGAGATTTGCAATTAGTATAACTTTTGACTCGGAGAAGCTATGATGTTCGTTTAAGTTTTAATCGTCAGATGTCGTCACAATCTATCGATTGTACATAAAACATTTGTGTTAAATAGTGTCAGTGAATATAATAAGGTGTTAGAATAAAAAAATATCAAAAATAATGTCGGCCTATACGCGTCGAAAAGTCAAAACCAAATACAGAGATCGTATACGGTTGGAAAGGGCTTCTCAATAACAATCGAATGGTAATAATAAAACACCATATGACCGAGTCAAGCTGTGAACGGGAACGTAAAAAAATGACTGCGGCCGAGCGGATCAACGACGGTGTCAGTACATCTCTGCAGCTGGGGCGGTTGAAATTATGCAAGTGGATGATGAAATCGCTTCTACATCGAAAACGGACTGTAATAGGCATAGATTGTGTTCGATCGTCGATTATGAGGACACATTGGGCAGCAGCTATTTGTTTCCTTGATTTCATCCTAAATACTCGTACATAAAAATATTTTATATAAAAAATGTAAACATATTCACGTACCCAGCCACTTCTTGGTTGTGCTTCTTTAAAAGCACATCTTTTACTTTGCTCTTCTTCTTGATCCAGAAATAATGCAGGGGCCGATGAGGACGTACGATGTGTCCAAACTTTAGCGCAGTTAAATAACAAAACTTTTTTTTCAAATTTGATGTATAACATTCTAGAGTTCAGGATATTACAAAAAAATAAGCAAGTGTTAATTGCAATAAGAGAAGCAGTGTAATGGAACAGTGAACTGGGAAAACCTCTGGAAAACTTAAAAGAGAAAAAGGATTTTCACAGATGTAAACTGGAGGATTATTAAAAAAAAAAAGGGGGATGGAAAAATGTGTAATAAATGAAATTCTCCCAACAATAGCCCTAACAAAATCGGCTTCCTGTATTTGGGAGACGGGACTGTAAATCCTGGAAAAAAACAATGAAGATTATCTCAGGCTATCACCTTGGTCTGGTGGAATTGGAGTTTCCGTGGGAAAAACGAGAAAGGAAAAGTTTCAAGTAGGTTTTTGGTATTTTTCGGTACAAAGAGCGGGGTGGAATAACAAGTCTGTAAGTCTTTCCGCTTCCTTTAAAGTGTTAGCAACGAAGGAAAATGGCCAACTGTAAAAAGGAAGCTTATTTTCACGGAAAATATTTTTCTTTACACAAAATCCCTGAGCTTTCCCCCCACACAGATGTACCTACAAAACAAGAGGAAACAAGAGACTTTTCCAAGCTTTAGTATTTGTACCAAGTTTGGTTGCAATTGGGGTGTAAAAACAGGGCGTGTGACTGTGTGTGAAGTATGTAATTAAGTGAGTGTGTAACTAAGAATTTACCGTGTGTCTGTTTGTACTTACATCTCCTTGAGTTGTAACAGGGTTATTATGTTTGTTTTATTTGGTCAGGGTGTTGGTTGGTTATACTTATTCCGGTGGTGGAATAAGAGAAGAGTTTAAGGGGGTGGCCGTGGAAGTTAAGGAGCTAGCTGGGAGCAGTGAGACCCACAAGAAGAAGAAGAAGTAGTACCCGGATGGTGATATAGCTGTCCCTAGTGTATTTACCTGCTTTACACCTTACAGGTTAGTAGACATAAACACAGACGCGATTTCCCCTAGCACCTTCCCCCTACCTCTACTCAGGGTCCAGATTAGTGGAAAACTTGTTATAAACCTGAAGCCCCTAACTAAAGCTTTACTCGAGCCAAACTTTACCCCAACTGAATCATCCTCAAAATACTCGGTAACCAAACCAACCAACAGAATCTCTTAAAAATTCATTTTTTTCCCCAAAACGAGATAAATCTGCAAAAACTGAGAATAAGGTTACTGTTGTTTCCATGTAAGGTTAGAATGGGAAATTTTTCCATTTTAGCCACCTAAGAAAATAAAGAAGATACCGATAAGAGGTTGATGAGGCAGAGCAGTGTCTTTTCCGGTTAATTCAAAAACAAATAATGGGTTCGTTAACCGCGGTCAGGCTGTGAACGAGTTAACCAACAGGCTGCAGGTTGCTAAGACGAATTACTAGGTAAGAATGTCAGTCTAAAGATCTAGGATGAAAAAATAAAATAAATGCCCAATTTCAGTCTTGATATTTATTTATAGCGCCAGCTATCGACTCCTAGGGACTAGGTCATCTTCAGGGCTGTGGAGCAAATTTTACAAATGATTTTTGGTGAATATCGGAGGTGCGGTCTTAAATAAAGACAACTTTTTTGCTTTATACCAACGTTTCGGTAATTTTTACTACCTTCTTCAGGGTCTGTACACCCTGAACCGAAACGTTGGTATAAAGCAAAAAAGTTGTTTTTATTCAAGACCGCACCTCGATATTCACCAAAAATCATCCATCAACAACGGTCGGAAAAACCATAACCATCATTGAAATTTTACAAAGTTATTACAATAATTTGTATTAAAATGAATGTGTATAACAATAATGTGGTTTACACAATGATTTACCTTATTGTTTTTACACTTATATAAGGTTGGTGTATCTTATGTCCCCTGTCTGCTTATGAACTGCGTCTATCTTACAGATAATAAGCCCTGAAGTTGACCTAGTCCCTAGGTCGAAAGCTCGGCAAAATAAATTGTAGGTAAATGTAAATTTTAGGTAAATTTAAATGTATTTGATGTAGGAGTGGCAACACTGATGAGGGTGAGTGTGAGAGGGGTGGTGAGAGAGTTGAGGTAGCAAGTGACGCTCCTTAAGTTATGTTATGCTTTATGTTAGCGTTTATGCACATATTAAGTTATGTGTAAGTTAATAAATCCAACTTATGTTTATTTGTGTTTAATTCAACCCTTAAGTATCCAACGTATAATTTTATTCTTTTTTTCTCTCATTTTTACAAAATAAATATCATGACTGAAATTGGCATGTACTTTTTCATCCTATTGAAATAATGAGTCACCAAAAATAATGAACAGTAACTAAAGGTATAGCGGAAGTCCTCTCAAAATATTCATCCATAAAACTGAATCAGGAAAATCAGGCTTGGCTTTTCTTATTTCCGTAATAATTTACAACAGTGAGTTTTCCTTTTCTTTTTTTTTCCACTCGTCAAAGTGAAGACAAGTGAATTTAATTCCAAGTTAGAATCGGTTGGCTGATTCAATTCATTCAGAATAAGCGAGGGACGCTGAGAGATTGTAGGCAATGTAATGGTGCGGTATGGGTAAGGCGAGATCCAGTGCATGCTGTGGTGTCATCATTGTCTCTCAATTTGAATGTAATAGTGTGTGAGTGTGGGCATGAAAGAAACGTGAAGCCGGCGGCTGATGCGGGTACACCCTGCTTCCTTTATCAACGTCATACCCCCGTTACGCATTACAATGACATTGAAGGCGCAGCAAAACAGTGGTTGATATCTGTGCCTGCGCGGATTGTTCTCCTTTTCATCCTTTCCCTCCCAGACGAACCCTTTTGTTTTAGACATTGCTAGGGAGTGCTGTGACTCTACCTCTAATTGACCTGGATTTTACTACATCCCATCCATCTCTATAATATTTAGAATATTAACTTCCCATTGGTGGATAAAAGAGGATATAGCGACTAGGTTTCGCCTTTAATAGGCTTTCAGCTCCCCAGAGTCCGTTAAGTAGTAAGTGGCGTAATTGTGGATGACAGCATTGCCTCAATGTACAATAAATTATTTGCGAAAGACAAATTTCATCTACTTTTCCTGGTAACGAACATTAATTTTTCTCGAAAGTGTTTCCAATAATTACTGTCAATGGATTAAAGTAAAGTAATCGCCTATTTTTTCAGGCGAGCTTTACGCCCAACTACCAAGTTGGGTGTCGTGGACGGAGGCGACTAGCAAACACACTATACTGTAAATTCCTCATATTAACCATTAAATACAATCCAAGACCTCTAGACAGGGAATCGAACCTACTAACCAACAATACTCGTACATCTAAGCTTTGCGGGTCTAGTCTCTTAACCGCTCGGCTACCGTGGCGCCTCCTGTCAATAGATTATATAAACGATATATGTATAAAACGTCACTCTATTTTTTTTATAAGTACATCAAGGTATGATGAAAGTAATACTGCAATAAAAGAATGTAATTCGGAATGACTGATTACTAAATCTATTCTCTCCTCCAATAAAAGCGGAACTGATACTGTAAATAGTTCCGATTACTTGGGAAGTACTAGTGGGGGGTCTAAAAATAAAAATCTTAAGTTAAAAGAAAAAATTTCGGAAAAAAAATAATTTTTATAACTAATGCTACTTCTAATTTGTTTGTAGATATCGGCTATTTTTTGTCCGTTATTCTATAAATGGGTTTTACTAGTACATATGTAAAAACGTTATCAATAGATTTGTGTTTATCATTACTCTAATGTGGCGTCATAGTTTTTAAAAGCTCTCGACTGAATTCCTCGTGATTCCAGCATTACTCGATTGCATTTATTTTTTTTGAAACTTTAGATTAGGGAAGAAAGATTTCTACACGGCACAATGGCCACCATTCTACAAGAAAAGAAACTGCATTCTTAGCGGAAAATTATAGCATTAGTAGTGGGTAAAAACCTTTAACAACCCTTTAAATTTCCTAGATCGTATAGATTAGCTTGCTACTACAGCTGGTGATCGCTGGTTAAGGGAAGAAAGAGAAAAGAAGAGCGGCTAAATCGAACTAGCTGTGCAATTCCGGCTGGGCCCTGAAACAAACCTCAATCTTGACGTATCCATTGGCAGTGGAAAGATATGTCGGCAAGATATTACCGTAGCTTTTCTCTCATTTCAATGTTATCAAAGAATGATAAATGAGGTGCAGAAAATGGGCGATTTTGGCCAGCGCTTTATATTGATCACAGAGATGGAGGGGGGAAGAATTGTGTATTTGGGATAAGTTGTTGAGGGAAACCCCGGGTGGAAAAACAATTTTTATTTTGTTTAATGGGATAAAATCAAGAAAATTTCAAGCAGTTTTTGTGTTTTTTTCCCCCCCTAGGTAATCTAAAAAAAGAGAGAAAAAGACTATGGCAAGGGATCGCGGTAAATTTTGGAATAAAGAAAGCCGCAATTTTAACCAAATAATAATTACGAACTCGGGGAGGCCGCAATTTGAATTTAATTTAATACAACAGGCATTTTCATTCACTCCCTCTTAAGGAGGCCACTTCACCTGATTAGTGATTACAACTTCCGGCTTGATCTCCTTGTCCAAATCCTTATCAAACTAAAAAAAAACTTCTAAGCATTTCCGGCAGAAAAACCTGCTCGTGGAAGTACTTCACACACAGTACTCTTAACCGTATTTACAGAAGAATCGTACACCAACATTAATTCTACACTTTTGTCATTGTGATGATTGCTTTTAATAATAATAATAGAGGCGGGTATTGGTCTAGTGGTGAAGAGTATGGCTTCATATGTGGAAGTTTCCCAGTTCGAATCCCGCGTATGACTACTTTTTATTTGTTATAAAAAATTGTTTATAGTAAAGTATGAGCTTCCGCCCCCGTCCACGACACCTAATTGGTAGTTGGACGTTAAGCCCCGCCTGAAAGCAGCTGACCCTTAGATTTTCTCTTCCTAGGAGCTTCTTACAGCTCACTGTCCGGTGATGGACAGTGTTGTCTGTAACGAGAGAACACTGTCCGGAGGCCGGCAGTGCACTGAAAAAAGCTCCGAGCGCTAATAACCTCAGCTGTTGATGCGCCAAAAAAAAAAAAATAAAAAAAAAAAAATAATAATAATAATAATAATAAGGGAAGGGATTAGCTATGAGGTTAGCATACTGGACTCCCACGCGGAGGTCCCGGGTTCGAATCCAGCAGCTGACCCTTAGATTTTCTCTTCCTAGGAGCTTCTTACAGCTCACTGTCCGGTGATGGACAGTGTTGTCTGTAACGAGAGAACACTGTCCGGAGGACTGAAAAAAGCTCCGGGCGCCAATAACCTTAGATGTTGACGCGCCTTAAATCATATATTAATAGGGGAGGGTGTTGGTCTAGTGTTCAAGAGTGTGGCTTCATATGTGGAAGTTCCCCAGTTCGAATCCAGCGTTTGACTACTTTTTATTTGTTATAAAAAATTGTTTACAGCAAAGTATGAGCTTCAGCCCCCGTCCACGACATCTAATTGGTAGTTGAAGAAGTTAAGCCCTGCCTGAAAAAATAGGCGATTACTTTACTTTACTATTATTATTATTATTATTAATAATAATTGTAATACACAAATATTTGGTTCGTCTTTTTCTTTTCAGTACTGTCTTCCAGCATCGAGTTAGCCCTTCATTCTGAACAATTTTCGCGTTTTATCCAAAATAGCGCTGAATAAAAGTTCCACGCTGGAGAAAAGCCGAGAGGAAAAATGGCCGTATCATCGATTCACATCAGATTCTTTACCAGAACAATTACTTTAATGGCACCATCTATCGATGAAGTAAAAGAAAAATACATCACGTCTCAATGAAAATTTAGTGTGCATGTTTATTTCTAAAATCACTTAAGACTTAAAAAACATCGTGGGAGTATTGTACGAAGGTCATCAAAATGCCAAGCAAGGCAGAAGATCCTTTTCACCTGAAGCTGAAAGATGATGATAGGGTATATACACACCTAGGCGGTACAGAAACAAGAAGAAAAAGAAATATGCAGCGGTATTTCTGAGATTATGATTACCAAGCGCTTATCATTCCAAAGTAATGGAAACCATAATCAGTGGACAATTTTTTTCTCTTTCTTTAAAGGTCTACGTGCACAATGTTGAGGTAGAAGATAATGGATCTGGTGGTGTAAGGTAACATTTAAGTTGAGGTAACACTGCGCATGCGTCAGATTGTCAGTATAGTTATACCGTGTTAATGCTGGCTGAGGCCAAATTAACTGGACGGTAAGGTATGTGCAGTGCATGTATGACACTCCTCTTAACCATCACATAATCACATTATCTTGTAGTAAGAAAGAAATATTAATATAATATATAGTAGTGACTTAAGCTGCAAAAACGTATTTGCCAGAAATTTCATGAACTCAAATTTTGCAGCGGCTTATCCTCAAATTTGACCCAAGTTTTGCAAATTGTTAAAAAAAACTTTGAGCCTACGAAGTATTAAGACTTCTACAGTTAATAATATCTCCCGGACGTAGTTTAATAGTATCTTGTTCTTTACGTCATCAAGTAAAAGTAATAGAGTGCACACTCATCCGACTTCCTCTAACTGCAATTCTCTCTCTCTCCCCCCCCACCAGTTCTAATTCATAATTTCTCTTCAAACTAGTCTTTGTGAACATATTTACATCTTACTAACATTACTCTTCATAACGTTTCGTTCGATTCATTTCGACACGAAAAGAAGAAGAGCGAGACAATTTCTTAGGTGGTGCGATGAACTGAAAGGAGTAGCGGGCATTAACTTCAGTAGAAAGGCAAAGTCTAGAGAGGAGTGGGTCACAATGGGAGAGGCCTTTGCCCAGAAATGGGCCTAATTCCAAAATACAATCATTAAGCTTATGCTTTATTTAAATTATTAAAATTGTCCGGTAGGACAGTTGTATAAGGGTTGATCGTCAAAAACTGCAAGAAAAAGTGTGAAGTTGAAAAACACCCAACTTTGACAATTTTTGTCTCTTTTACTATAAAAGATAAAATTCCCAAATTTTCTTTATAATATAGGGCAAATCCTCCTTTATAGCTGAAATTTTTTTGCAACAACCCAGATTAAGTAGATTTTGAGAAAAAAGTTGCCGAAAATGAGCAAAAACCAAAAACGGCATTTTCAGAAAATGTTCTTGTTCTTACCTTTTTTGTAAACAACGTATTTACGAGTATATTAGTTATAATTAATAGTATTTGTGTATTAGTTTATTATTAATTATTTAATTAAGTTAAGTGCAAACCTTCTTTTCTTTTCCGTTATTAATCTTGCTATTTAAATTTATAACAGTGAAATTTATTATGTAATTGGTTTATTTATTTTGGAATTAATAAAGGCTATTTTTATTTTATTTTTTTATTTATTAATTTTTATAACATTACTCTTACTGTTAAACCGTACTTCATACTCCAATGACCCTTTAGAACAGGCATGTGTAACCTTTACAGGACTATGGGCCGGATTGGAAAGTAGAAAGATTACGCGGGCCGGAGTACTTCAGGATATACGGGGTCGTATAATAGGTCTAGTAAAAAAATGTTTAAATCGACAAATCAATGTACTTACTAATCGCACTCCTATTGGAGAATAGTTTCCTGTAGGCGTGGCAAGGGGTGGAGCACTAATCGCACTCCTATTGGAGAGTAGTTTCCTGTGGGCGTGGCAAGGGGTGGAGCTTTTAATTAATACAAATAAATAAAAACGATAAGAACCAAATTTTTTTTAACTTGTTTGTATTATTAAATTACGATGATTGAGATAGCAAGGTAGATAGAAGATTATCCGTACTAGGAGATATTGTGGGCGTTGAAACTCCAAACATGTTTTCTAAGTGCTTATCAGCGTTTAGCGTCCTGGTTTTGGATTTTACTAAAATTGCTCGCATTTATAGGTCATGCCAAATAGAGTGATATTCTAAATACCTATTTCTCTATTGAAATTATCTTTACCGGATATTATCTTCAGGGTTAGCGGGCCAGAGATTCAATTATGTTTGGAAAACATACTAGCCGTATAAAATCACAACGCACATGCCTTCTTTAGAGGAAACTTTGCGTCATCGAACTTTTCGCAGAAAATCGTAGAAGGCATTGCTAAAAAAAAAATCCCATTAAGTAAATACTTAAAAAAACTTGAAAACCGGAAATTTAACGATAAATTTAGTTCCTCTTTATGATTTACGATATGATTGTCATTTCAGCGTTTTGAACTGGTTCAGATGTTATAAGTTATTAGTTTTGAGAATGTTTGTTTGGGATCTGGTGAATAAGTGGTGACAGGAAGTGGAAGATTGGTAGCACCAGATTTGTTTCTGTCTCTTCAACGACGATTCTCTAGTCCAAAAAAAGACCTTAAATGATTTTCCCAATCCGCTGGAGAAACGCTCAGTTATGGTGAGCAATTCTTGGCCTAAAATGGGTGTAAGTATTAAAATTCTTCAGAAAAGAATACTATAAATTGTTAAGACTGAGAAACAATAGAAGGCATATTGTTCTCGGACTGCCGTCAGGAGTTGGAGAAGCAAGTCGAATTAGACTAAGCAACGCCAGTCGAGCAATCCTTTGTTAGGCCTTTATTTGTTCCTTTCTCTTCAAATACCTTCCAGTACAAAGATTCCCTCTAGTCTCTTCTCCAGGATAAAGTAAATATAATCTGAAAGATCATCTGGTTTTGTTATCTGTTTGCATAGACAGCCGCCATTGTCTTAAGCTGAGTATCCAATTCACCGTAATAATAGTTTAATGGTAAAACTTTCTCCGTTCCTCAAAGGTTACAAGAAAGTGCTGGACATCTTTCTCAGTCTAGGATCTCAACATCCATGGATTCTTATCAAATGAAGAGCAATTAATGAAGGAGATGCCACAAATATGGCGAGAAGTCTTCCCCCCTTTTAAAGTCGCTTAACTAGGTCTATTAGCAATTCTTTTTGTATAGTAAATGTTCATTCCACTATCTACATTTAACCTAGTTGGCGACTCAATAGACTTATGAACAGGGTGACCAGAGTTATGTGTTCCACCCATTTTTTTTTAAACGGCGGGGAATTTCAAAAAAATAGAAAACACGTATTTAATCAAATCTAGTTCTTTTCAGTAATTGACCCATTTTTTAAACCCCAATTTCCCCAGATACAGTATCTAAGTTTTTTATAAAATGGAACAAACCAGATCTAGGCAGGCTAGAGCTATTCGATATTCCAGATCTTCGATTGAAGCCAAGGGATTAAGGTTAATGTACACTTTATTTTTTAGATATCCCTTCTGAAAATAGTCTATTGGGGTTAAATCCGTAGTTCGAGGTCAAAATCGAGCTCTTCTTGAACCGGATGATAACTGGGGATGAAAAGTAGATTACCTACGAAAACATCGTGAGGAAAAGGACATATTGCGAACCCGGAAAACCTAGCCCTTCCACCTGTAAACCTAAATTCACTCTGAATAAGAGAATGTTGTGTATATGATGGGACATTCGAGGACATACACATTATGAGCTTTTAAAACCGAACGAAAAGCTAAATTCGGAGAAGTATTGTTAGCAAATGCATAATTTAAAGACAGCAGTCCAAGAAAAAAGGCCGGCGATGTTCAATAAGAAGAACATCATACTGCATCATGATAATGCCAGGCCAAATGCTGCTTTAAAGACTCGTCTAAAAATTGCAGAACAAGGCTGGAAAATTCTGTCGCATCCACCATATTCCCCGAACTTAGCACCCTCCGACTATCACTTGTTTTTCTCCTTACAAAATTTGTTGAAGGGCGAAACATTTAAAAATGAAGTAGATATCAAACAAGTACTGGTTCAATTTCACGCATCAAAAAATAATACATTTTTCAAAAATGAAATACATAAATTGCGCTCACGCTGGAGAGATATCATTAATAATAATGGCAATTATATTATTTAATAAAGTTTATTTATAAAGTTTATTGGTAAGAAAAATTTGTATTTTGTTTTATTCCAAAAACGGACAGAACTTTCCGGTAGACCGTATATAAGTCTAGTGAGTGGTAAACATGGTTAAATGTGCTTGTAAGGTAGCCCTATATATTTTCTCTTATACACTTTGTTTTTCTCAATTATAAACTATAGTTATTTTGTGCACAGATCTATAAATGTAGAAGATATAAAGGGTTGAAAATTTTTTGGGTCATGAAATTCTGTAAAATTATGACCGTTCTATATCTCCCACTGTGAACCACGTATTCGTATGAAATTTTGTTCTCTTGTACACTTTGTTTTTCTCAATTATAAACTATAGTTATTTTGTGCACAGATCTAAAAAGGTAGAAGATATAAAGGGTTGAAAATTTTTTGGGTCATGAAATTCTGTAAAATTGTGGCCGTTCTATATATCCCACTGTGAACCACGTATTGATATGAAATTTTGTTCTCTTGTACACTTTGTTTTTCTCAATTATAAACTATAGTTATTTTGTGCATAGATCTAAAAAGGTAGAAGATATAAAGGGTTGAAAATTTTTTGGGTCATGAAATTCTGTAAAATTATGACCGTTCTATATCTCCCACTGTGAACCACGTATTCGTATGGAATTTTGTTCTCTTGTACACTTTGTTTTTCTCAATTATAAACTATATTTATTTTGGGCACAGATCTATAAACGTAGAAGATATAAAGGGTTGAAAATTTTTTGGGTCATGAAATTCTGTAAAATTGTGGGCGTTCTATATCTCCCACTGTGAACCACGTATTGATATGGAATTTTGTTCTCTTGTACATTTTGTTTTTCTCAATTATAAACTATAGTTATTTTGGGCAAAGATCTAAAAAGGTAGAAGATATAAACGGTTGAAAATTTTTTGGGTCATGAAATTCTGTAAAATTGTGGCCGTTCTATATATCCCACTGTGAACCACGTATTGATATGGAATTTTGTTCTCTTGTACACTTTGTTTTTCTCAATTATAAACTATAGTTATTTTGTGCATAGATCTAAAAAGGTAGAAGATATAAAGGGTTGAAAATTTTTTGGGTCATGAAATTCTGTAAAATTATGACCGTTCTAAAACTCCCACTGTGAACCACGTATTCGTATGGAATTTTGTTCTCTTGTACACTTTGTTTTTTTCACTTATAAACTATAGTTATTTTGGGCAAAGATCTAAAAACGTAGAAGATATAAAGGGTTGAAAATTTTTTGGGTCATGAAATTCTGTAAAATTGTGGCCGTTCTATATATCCCACTGTGAACCACGTATTGATATGGAATTTTGTTCTCTTGTACACTTTGTTTTTCTCAATTATAAACTATAGTTATTTTGTGCACAGATCTAAAAAGGTAGAAGATATAAAGGGTTGAAAATTATTTGGGTCATGAAATTCTGTAAAATTATGACCGATCTATATCTCCCACTGTGAACCACGTATTCGTATGAAATTTTTTCTATTGTACACTTTGTTTTTCTCAATTATAAACTATAGCTATTTTGTCCGCAGATCTAAAAAGGTAGAAGATATAAACGTTTGAAAATTTTTTGGGTCATGAAATTCCGTAAAATTGTGGCCGTTCTATATCTTTCACTGTGAACCACGTACTGATATGGAATTTTGTTCTCTTGTACACTTTGTTTTTCTCAATTATAAACTATAGTTATTTTGGGCACAGATCTAAAAAGGTAGAAGATATAAGGGGTTGAAAATTGTTTGGGTCATGAAAGTCTGTAAAATTGTGGCCGTTCTATATCTCCCACTGTGAACCACGTATTGATATGGAATTTTGTTCTCTTGTACACATTGTTTTTCTCAATTATAAACTATAGTTATTTTGGGCACAGATCTAAAAACGTAGAAGATATAAAGGGTTGAAAATTTTTTGGGTCATGAAATTCTGTAAAATTGTGGCCGTTCTATATCTCCCACTGTGAACCACGTATTGATATGGAATTATGTTCTCTTGTACACTTTGTTTTTCTTAATTATAAACTATAGTTATTTTGGGCACAGATGTAAAAAGGTAGAAGATATAAAGGGTTGAAAATTTTTTGGGTCATGAAATTCTGTAAAATTATGACCGTTCTATATCTCCCACTGTGAACCACGTATTGATATGGAATTTTGTTCTCTTGTACACTTTGTTTTTCTCAATTATAAACTATAGTTATTTTGGGCAAAGATCTAAAAACGTAGAAGATATAAAGGGTTGAAAATTTTTTGGGTCATGAAATTCCGTAAAATTGTGGCCGTTCTATATCTCCCACTGTGAACCACGTATTGATATGGAATTTTGTTCTCTTGTACACTTTGTTTTTCTCAATTATAAACTATAGTTATTTTGTGCACAGATCTAAAAAGGTAGAAGATATAAAGGGTTGAAAATTTTTTGGGTCATGAAATTCTGTAAAATTATGACCGTTCTATATCTCTCACTCTGAACCACGTATTCGTCTGGAATTTCGTTCTCTTGTACACTTTGTTTTTCTCAATTATAAACTATAGTTATTTTGTGCACAGATCTAAAAAGGTAGAAGATATAAAGGGTTGAAAATTTTTTGGGTCATGAAATTCTGTAAAATTATGACCGTTCTATATCTCCCACTGTGAACCACGTATTCGTATGGAATTTTGTTCTCTTGTACACTTTGTTTTTCTCAATTATAAACTATAGTTATTTTGGGGAAAGATCTAAAAAGGTAGAAGATATAAAGGGTTGAAAATTTTTTGGGTCATGAAATTCTGTAAAATTGTGGCCGTTCTATATATCCCACTGTGAACCACGTATTGATATGGAATTTTGTTCACTTGTACACTTTGTTTTTCTCAATTATAAACTACAGTTATTTTGTGCATAGATCTAAAAAGGTAGAAGATATAAAGGGTTGAAAATTGTTTAGGTCATGAAATTCTGTAAAATTATGACCGTTCTATATCTCCCACTGTGAACCACGTATTCGTATGGAATTTTGTTCTCTTGTACACTTTGTTTTTCTCAATTATAAACTATAGTTATTTTGGGCAAAGATCTAAATACGTAGAAGATATAAAGGGTTGAAAATTTTTTGGGTCATGAAATTCCGTAAAATAGTGGCCGTTCTATATCTCCCACTGTGAACCACGTATTGATATGGAATTTTGTTCTCTTGTACACTTTGTTTTTCTCAATTATAAACTATAGTTATTTTGGGCACAGATCTAAAAAGGTAGAAGATATAAGGGGTTGAAAATTGTTTGGGTCATGAAATTCTGTAAAATTGTGGCCGTTCTATATCTCCCACTGTGAACCACGTATTGATATGGAATTTTGTTCTCTTGTACACTTTGTTTTTCTCAATTATAAACTATAGTTATTTTGGGCACAGATCTAAAAAGGTAGAAGATATAAAGGGTTGAAAATTTTTTGGGTCATGAAATTCTGTAAAATTATGACCATTCTATATCTCCCACTGTGAACCACGTATTGATATGGAATTTTGTTCTCTTGTACACTTTGTTTTTCTCAATTATAAACTATAGTTATTTTGGGCAAAGATCTAAAAACGTAGAAGATATAAAGGGTTGAAAATTTTTTGGGTCATGAAATTCCGTAAAATTGTGGCCGTTCTATATCTCCCACTGTGAACCACGTATTGATATGGAATTTTGTTCTCTTGTACACTTTGTTTTTCTCAATTATAAACTATAGTTATTTTGTGCACAGATCTAAAAAAGTAGAAGATATAAAGGGTTGAAAATTTTTTGGGTCATGAAATTCTGTAAAATTATGACCGTTCTATATATCTCACTGTGAACCACGTATTCGTCTGGAATTTCGTTCTCTTGTACACATTGTTTTTCTCAATTATAAACTATAGTTATTTTGTGCACAGATCTAAAAAGGTAGAAGATATAAAGGGTTGAAAATTTTTTGGGTCATGAAATTCTGTAAAATTATGACCGTTCTATATCTCCCACTGTGAACCACGTATTCGTATGGAATTTTGTTCTCTTGTACACTTTGTTTTTCTCAATTATAAACTATAGTTATTTTGGGGAAAGATCTAAAAAGGTAGAAGATATAAAGGGTTGAAAATTTTTTGGGTCATGAAATTCTGTAAAATTGTGGCCGTTCTATATATCCCACTGTGAACCACGTATTGATATGGAATTTTGTTCTCTTGTACACTTTGTTTTTCTCAATTATAAACTATAGTTATTTTGTGCATAGATCTAAAAAGGTAGAAGATATAAAGGGTTGAAAATTTTTTAGGTCATGAAATTCTGTAAAATTATGACCGTTCTATATCTCCCACTGTGAACCACGTATTCGTATGGAATTTTGTTCTCTTGTACACTTTGTTTTTCTCAATTATAAACTATAGTTATTTTGGGCACAGATCTAAAAACGTAGAAGATATAAAGGGTTGAAAATTTTTTGGGTCATGAAATTCTGTAAAATTGTGGCCGTTCTATATCTCCCACTGTGAACCACGTATTGATATGGAATTTTGTTCTCTTGTACACTTTGTTTTTCTCAATTATAAACTATAGTTATTTTGGGCACAGATCTAAAAAGGTAGAAGATATAAAGGGTTGAAAATTTTTTGGGTCATGAAATTCTGTAAAATTATGGCCGTTCTATATCTCCCACTGTGAACCACGTATTGATATGGAATTTTGTTCTCTTGTACACTTTGTTTTTCTCAATTATAAACTATAGTTATTTTGTGCACAGATCTATAAATGTAGAAGATATAAAGGGTTAAAAATTTTTTGGGTCATGAAATTCTGTAAAATTATGACCGTTCTATATCTCCCTCTGTGAACCACGTATTCGTATGAAATTTTGTTCTCTTGTACACTTTGTTTTTCTCAATTATAAACTATAGTTATTTTGTGCACAGATCTAAAAAGGTAGAAGATATAAAGGGTTGAAAATTTTTTGGGCCATGAAATTCTGTAAAATTATGACCGTTCTATATCTCCCACTGTGAACCACGTATTGATATGGAATTTTGTTCTCTTGTACACTTTGTTTTTCTCAATTATAAACTATAGTTATTTTGGGCACAGATCTAAAAAGGTAGAAGATATAAAGGGTTGAAAATTTTTTGGGTCATGAAATTCTGTAAAATTGTGGCCGTTCTATATCTCCCACTGTGAACCACGTATTGATATGGAATTTTGTTCTCTTGTACACTTTGTTTTTCTCAATTATAAACTATAGTTATTTTGGGCACAGATCTAAAAAGGTAGAAGATATAAAGGGTTGAAAATTTTTTGGGTCATGAAATTCTGTAAAATTATGGCCGTTCTATATCTCCCACTGTGAACCACGTATTGATATGGAATTTTGTTCTCTTGTACACTTTGTTTTTCTCAATTATAAACTATAGTTATTTTGTGCACAGATCTATAAATGTAGAAGATATAAAGGGTTAAAAATTTTTTGGGTCATGAAATTCTGTAAAATTATGACCGTTCTGTATCTCCCTCTGTGAACCACGTATTCGTATGAAATTTTGTTCTCTTGTACACTTTGTTTTTCTCAATTATAAACTATAGTTATTTTGTGCACAGATCTAAAAAGGTAGAAGATATAAAGGGTTGAAAATTTTTTGGGTCATGAAATTCTGTAAAATTATGACCATTCTATATCTCCCACTGTGAACCACGTATTGATATGGAATTTTGTTCTCTTGTACACTTTGTTTTTCTCAATTATAAACTATAGTTATTTTGTGCACAGATCTAAAAAGGTAGAAGATATAAAGGGTTGAAAATTTTTTGGGTCATGAAATTCTGTAAAATTATGACCGTTCTATATCTCTCACTGTGAACCACGTATTCGTCTGGAATTTAGTTCTCTTGTACACTTTGTTTTTCTCAATTATAAACTATAGTTATTTTGTGCACAGATCTAAAAAGGTAGAAGATATAAAGTGTTGAAAATTTTTTGGGTCATGAAATTCTGTAAAATTATGACCGTTCTATATCTCCCACTGTGAACCACGTATTCGTATGGAATTTTGTTCTCTTGTACACTTTGTTTTTCTCAATTATAAACTATAGTTATTTTGGGCAAAGATCTAAAAAGGTAGAAGATATAAAGGGTTGAAAATTTTTTGTGTCATGAAATTCTGTAAAATTGTGGCCGTTCTATATATCCCACTGTGAACCACGTATTGATATGGAATTTTGTTCTCTTGTACACTTTGTTTTTCTCAATTATAAACTATAGTTATTTTGTGCATAGATCTAAAAAGGTAGAAGATATAAAGGGTTGAAAATTTTTTGGGTCATGAAATTCTGTAAAATTATGACCGTTCTATATCTCCCACTGTGAACCACGTATTCGTATGGAATTTTGTTTTCTTGTACACTTTGTTTTTCTCAATTATAAAGTATAGTTATTTTGGGCAAAGATCTAAAAACGTAGAAGATATAAAGGGTTGAAAATTTTTTGGGTCATGAAATTCTGTAAAATTGTGGCCGTTCTATATATCCCACTGTGAACCACGTATTGATATGGAATTTTGTTCTCTTGTACACTTTGTTTTTCTCAATTATAAACTATAGTTATTTTGTGCACAGATCTAAAAAGGTAGAAGATATAAAGGGTTGAAAATTATTTGGGTCATGAAATTCTGTAAAATTATGACCGATCTATATCTCCCACTGTGAACCACGTATTCGTATGAAATTTTTTCTATTGTACACTTTGTTTTTCTCAATTATAAACTATAGCTATTTTGTCCGCAGATCTAAAAAGGTAGAAGATATAAACGTTTGAAAATTTTTTGGGTCATGAAATTCCGTAAAATTGTGGCCGTTCTATATCTCCCACTGTGAACCACGTATTGATATGGAATTTTGTTCTCTTGTACACTTTGTTTTTCTCAATTATAAACTATAGTTATTTTGGGCACAGATCTAAAAAGGTAGAAGATATAAGGGGTTGAAAATTGTTTGGGTCATGAAATTCTGTAAAATTGTGGCCGTTCTATATCTCCCACTGTGAACCACGTATTGATATGGAATTTTGTTCTCTTGTACACTTTGTTTTTCTCAATTATAAACCATAGTTATTTTGGGCACAGATCTAAAAAGGTAGAAAATAGAAAGGGTTAAAAATTTTTTGGGTCATGAAATTCTGTAAAATTATGGCCGTTCTATATCTCCCACTGTGAACCACGTATTGATATGGAATTTTGTTCTCTTGTACACTTTGTTTTTCTCAATTATAAACTATAGTTATTTTGGGCACAGATCTAAAAACGTATAAGATATAAAGGGTTGAAAATTTTTTGGGTCATGAAATTGTGTAAAATTGTGGCCGTTCTATATCTCCCACGGTGAACCACGTATTGATATGGAATTTTGTTCTCTTGTACACTTTGTTTTTCTCAATTATAAACTATAGTTATTTTGGGCACAGATCTATAAATGTAGAAGATATAAAGCAGTGGTTCTTAACCGATGTTTCGCGAATATGGTCCAAGTGTTCTAGGAAATTTCCATTTTAAATGTATTGAAATTTAGAAACTTCGGAAAGATACGAAAACAAAAAATTGTTCCTTTTTTTTTTAATTTGAATTTAATTTTAAGTTCTTGCTAAATACTGAATTTCAAATTATTAAATGTTAGTGTTCCGCGAGAAAAATATATACATATAATTGTGTTCCGCGTCTATGAAAAGGTTAAGAACCTCGGGTCTAGAGACTCGTGAAGAAGTCCAAGTCTACAAAAATTAACCGAAATGTATTTATTGAAGACGCTCAGAAAAAAGGGCTCGCCAAAACGTGGTTCGAACCATTGGTTGAAAAGCTATAAAAGTGGATGATTAAATTAGTTTCATTAATGATTGAAACTGAACTAATTCGGTGATTAAAATTAAAGTTCAATTTAATTCTCAGAATTAATCATAATTTTTTTAGTTTGATTAAATTAATTTCATTAACGATTGAAACTGAACTAATTCGGTGATTAAAATTAATGTTCAATTTAATTCTCAGAATTAATCATAATTTTTTTAGTTTGATTAAATTAGTTTCATTAACGATTGAAACTGAACTAATTCGGTGATTAAAATTAAAGTTCAATTTAATTCTCAGAATTAATCATAATTTTTTTAGTTTGATTAAATTAGTTTCATTAACGATTGAAACTGAACTAATTCGGTGATTAAAATTAAAGTTCAATTTAATTCTCAGAATTAATCATAATTTTTTTAGTTTGATTAAATTAGTTTCATTAACGATTGAAACTGAACTAATTCGGTGATTAAAATTAAAGTTCAATTTAATTCTCAGAATTAATCATAATTTTTTTAGTTTGATTAAATTAGTTTCATTAACGATTGAAACTGAACTAATTCGGTGATTAAAATTAAAGTTCAATTTAATTCTCAGAATTAATCATAATTTTTTTAGTTTGATTAAATTAGTTTCATTAACGATTGAAACTGAACTAATTCGGTGATTAAAATTAAAGTTCAATTTAATTCTCAGAATTAATCATAATTTTTTTAGTTTGATTAAATTAGTTTCATTAACGATTGAAACTGAACTAATTCGGTGATTAAAATTAAAGTTCAATTTAATTCTCAGAATTAATCATAATTTTTTTAGTTTGATTAAATTAGTTTGATTAACGATTAAATCTGAAATTTAATTGATTAAATAATTGTCATATGATTAAAATTACGATTAAATTCGCCGATTAAATTCTGATTAAAATTAAAAATAAATTCAATCAATTAAAAAATTTAATCAATTAAATTTGTAATTTAATTTTTTTTTTAATCAGTGCCCAACTCTGACCCAAACTAAGAAAACTAAATTCGATCTTTACTTTCTTGTAAACTACTACTGACCAGTACTTATCCAAACTTTTTTCTGTAAGTGATAATCCCAATCTGCCGGCCGTCCTCGCCATCTTGATGGTGTTTGGCACCAGACAATGGTTACTATCCGTCTGTCCGATCCTGGGATTCTCACTGGAGATCTGGATGAGTTGTTTCGTCACTTGGGAGAGCTACTGTGAGAATGCTCTCAGCTGGTGCCAGAGAAAGCATTTTTGATTTAAATTAAAGAAGCGTCGTGTAGCTTTTTTTTTTTTTTTTAGCTCCCAACATTAAATTTTATTGTGATACAATTATTGTTCAATTAGAGTAGATTCGCTAAAACAACTTTGGGACAAAATTAATTAACTATTCATAATTTAATTATAATTTCTCTCTATCTTAAAGCTTTTTGTTCGTACCTATTCCTCGGATTGAAATTATAATTTTGTTTAAATTAAAATATTAATAGAAACACGAAAATTACTTCGGTTTGAAGGAAAGTACGAACTTATTGTTGTGTATCTAATTTAATTAAGAGAAAAGGTAAAAGTTTGGAGCGCGTCTCTGTTTCAGGGAAAAGCGGAAGAGAGAGAGAGAGAGAGACAGAGAGACAAGCGAAAGTAAAAGCAAATACTACCAACCTAACTTTATAATTTTCCCCAGCAAACTCACTTCCTCTCTCTCACTTCCGGACCGACCGGGGCTGACTGAAAGTGCTTAACCACAAAACATTCTTATATGTACAAGATTTCTTTTTAAATGTGCAAAAAATGTTAAACATCCCAACATTTTGCTTATTGTTGCTTCTCTTGCTCTTAAACCTGGTAAGCGGAAGTCTTAGTCGCACAGTCTAGTGACCCAATTTGGAATTTCTACCGGAAGAATACAAGAGATCGTGCCACTACATATCTGTTACAATCTGCGCTGTAGAGATGTTTTTTTGGAATCTATCGTCACTATAAAAATGTTAAAAATCTGACGTTTTGTTACAACACCAGGGGACTCCACTGCGACTTAATGATCGGAATTCCTCCTCCAGATGTCATCTTAACTGAACTTATTTTTCACTCTTTTTTTTCATAAAAATGTACTCCAAAATTCCTTCAGTGATTTTCTATTTTATTTTGAAATTTTGCTCCAGAAAAAGTCGATTAAGGTTCCTGTAGGTCATGCTCCTAGTGCCCTTTGAATACAAAGTACACTCCTACCCTTTGCTTATGTAATATTAACCACCACAAAAATTAGTAGATAAAGGGCTGGGATGAAAGAGAGGTAAATTCATTTTGGGGGCTGTCCTGAGGGATTGGGTAGCGGCAAGTCTCCGCGTCAGTATTACTGTAAGGGCTGGGATGAAAGAGAGGTAAATTCATTTTGGGGGCTGTCCTGAGGGATTGGGTAGCGGCAAGTCTCCGCGTCAGTATTACTGTAAGGGCTGGGATGAAAGAGAGGTAAATTCATTTTGGGAGCTGTCCTGAGGGATTGGGTAGCGGCAAGTCTCCGTGTCAGTATTACTGTAAGGGCTGGGATGAAAGAGAGGTAAATTCATTTTGGGGGCTGTTCTAAGGGATTGGGTAGCGGCAAGTCTCCGTGTCAGTATTACTGTAAGGGCTGGGATGAAAGAGAGGTAAATTCAATTTTGGGGGCTGTTCTGAGGGATTACGTAGCGGCAAGTCTCCGTGTCAGTATTACTGCAAACTAAGGAGTTTTTTAGAAGTGCCTAAAATTCCAAGTTTTCAATGGAATCCTCTTCAAGTGAACTCTTTTCTCAACAAATAACTTTCTTTTACAGAATCTAAAAAAAAAAGAATCAATAAAGTGTTGGTCATCAATAAGATCTGCTCTTGTTAGAAACCAGTAGGTTTCGAATCTAGTTTGTCAATGCTAGACGCCAAACGATGGGGATCTTCATTCACGGCAAAGCTTCTTCAACATCTCCCAAAAAAACAAGTTGCAAAAAAAGGATCTTGCAGCAGATTCGTGCTGTTTAATCTTTACAAATGAAAATAGTACTTTACAGATCTTTAAAGCGTATTTTACTTACTTAGAAACAAAGCTACCTTTAGTACTTGCTGCTACACAAAGCATTCTGCGGCTTAATTAACCAATCCAACTTACCTGCAAGAAAAAAAAGCAAAAACCAAATATTAGTCTGAGTTGTCGTGAAGTCGAGGCATATATGTAAGAAATAAGACTGAAAACAATGGAAAATAAGACTAGAAAGAAGCTTTACTATCTTAGTATTGTCTTAGAAGTATAGTACAGGTCGCAATTCAACCGGATAAAGTATGGGACTTAGCGGCTTACACATATATCGTCTGAAGAGAGCCAACTGAAGAACGACCATTCTAAGTTGGTTAGGTCTGAATTCTTAGCGTTTACTCACCACTAAATTACTCTAACAAACATCAAAGCATCTTTTCATGGTGTACTTATTTTACTGTAACTTAAGTTATTTCTAACTTATTTTGTACTTCATTTAAAATGTTTTTTTTTTTTTTACCAAAAGGATTTATTTGCAAACAATTTTCGGCATTTTTGCTTTCACTTCCAACAAAGCGGAAGTAATGCGAGAATAGCTTTTAACGGAAACAGGTCATTTGAGCACGATAAAATCGATAATTTCATCTACCAGAGTATGCGCGTTTTTGAGACTCGGCCGTATTCGATTCGTTCATCCATCTTTTGAAATTAAATTATAAGGTTTAAATAAAAGAGGGTTATATTTAGAGCTTTTGCAAGGTTCCTCATCTGACTTTAAAAAAATTTGTCTTTGTGAAGTAATGACGTCGAACATTTTCCACAGACTTTCTATACATGTATGATCGTATGTGTGAAATCTATAACTTATGTCCCAGAGTTATGTCCCAGAAAAATTAATTTTAGGATACTTTTAGGGAAGAGCAGAAAGGTGCGATCAAACTTATCGCTAGCACAAAGTCGAGTTTTCTTATAAAACTGTTCCAAAGAAATTATACAGTTCTAAATATTAGAATATCATGTGTACGTAAATTTATAAAGATTTTGAGTCTTTTTTCTAAAACTACTCAATCAAAAAGAGAAAAAAAGTCTGTCCATCCAGTAGAAGTATTTGCATCGCTAACTTTTTATCATGATCTCCTGGAAGTTCCCACAGAAGTTTAAAGCTTGAAGCTCCTGCGATTTCTGAGGAAGTGTTAAAACGTGTATGATACGGATATCATTGTCTAAAATCCACTTTAAGTGAATTTAACATAGGCATTTCCGGGGAATCTAAAGTTGTCACGTATGCAATACTTCCATGTAAGGGATAAGAGAAAGTAAAGACCGGAAGCATGGTGGAAATGTTTGAGAGAAACAAACAAACAACCAACTAACTTCAAGAGAGGGGGAATAGCTAATTTTCCCTATTTTGGCGCGCATCTTTAAGGCAAGAGAACAATGCAGATCACAAAGCTTTAAAACAACAAAAAAACCTAAATTCTTTAACGCTACATGCACACACACACACACACACACAAAAAACCAACCGCCCATGACAGACAAGTTGAAACATGTCTTTGTAATGGTTGAATGTGATGAAAATTTAATAAATCAATGTAAAATATGGCTCGTGCTGATGCTGAAGTGAAGACAACAATCAGGAACGTTAATGAGAAGACCACAAAGGGCTCTCTGATGACGGGCCAAAACCGCCAGATTACCAATAACCGAGCCAGGGCAAAAAGTGTATTTTATAAATTGATTTTGCTATATAATATAACCAACACTGTAGCCTTCTTTTTACTAAACTGTTCTTTTAATGTCCGCTTTGAAGGTAACAAAAAACCCTAACTAGAAGAGAAAACCTGGCATGACCACTCCTTCGCACAATTCTCAAACACAGAGTTTTTACTAATGTTAATTGACTTCAGCACTAATTTGCGGTCTAATAATAGGATTAGCTTGGATGTCCCTGATTTAATTCGCAAAGCGATCGATCTAAATCTGAGTTGTCGGGATGGAGTGTGAAATCCCATCTTAATAAGGCTTCTAGAAATCTGGTTTCAAGAAGGAGGCCATCAAGAAACGGGATTGAGGTAATCCTCAATCTTACACCACATCAATTTAGGGAGTCATCCTTAGAATGTCTGAAGAAAGAAATTCTACGGTGCTATAGAGTATGATATCATAGACTGCTTGCTCCCCTCGGACTAAGTAGCCTTTCTCAGATTCCCACGGGTCCGCCAGTGTGCATTAGACTTTTCCGGGAAGCTTTATTAAACTTCAGGATGTAGAGGAGGACGTACCAGCTGTTGAGGCTTTTTTCTGGAATCAGTCACTGGGAATTCTCGAGAGCGGGATTTGTTCTCCCTTGTGGGATTGAGGGAGGAGGAACTTTTCAAAACGCTAGCAAGTCTGGACGCCGTTACCAGGGCTGAAGAGTGTGCACACCCTTCGTGGAGCACTCCCAAATCAAAATATAACCAAGAAAAAGTGTACTGTACTAGACTAAGAGGGCTAGATAGAAAAAATATTGGATAAATAGTGCTTAACTGGGAAAACATTCTTTCGTTGCCAGTATTTATTTTATAGAAGTGAAAATGCATAAATTTTCTGAAGAAATTTACAGAATGGAGAAAATTATTAGACCTTAGAGAATCATCCCTAGACCTTAGATCGTCGTTCATTGTGTAAATGTGGAGGTAGGGGTGGTGAATGAGTGTGTTTGCACATATTCTAAGTAATCTAAATAATAAGGGTTCTGCCCTGTGTAAGCGACGAGGTCCATAGTGTGTGTGTGTGTGTATGTATGTATGTGTGACGTGGAGATAAGAAAGGTGTAATAGATTTCCAGAGCTTCCAGAAGGACCTTCCGCCCTACTAACGCAAGGCTAGCCTCACCACTTCCATACCATACCAGAGCGGTGAGGGTACTTTCTTAAAGCATGTCCTGGAGAGGATACTGGCCCAAACCAAGGAGCAAAATGTATGTTCAACATGTACACACATATATCTTGGAGATAGTGGTATATATGTGGTAGATAACCCTGGAATCTGAGTGGGGAAAATGGTTAAGAATTAAGGATAGGCTTGCTGGAAGGTGGGAATTGTGTGAAGGAACGAAGGTTTTGGTACTGATGCTGCAAGTATCTCTAGAGTCTAAATCAAACGAGATGATTAAAGCGACCTAAATTTATTGATTTAATATTTACCTACTCTCCTACTCTAGAAAGAGGAAATATTGCAATCGTCTTCGATTTGAATATATCAACGGAAATACTCTGGGCACTAAAAGTGATTTGTACAAATCGATTCGTGTGTGGTGTGGTGAGTTAATATGATCAGCCTAACTCGAAAATATGGAGAAATCGAGGTAATCTAAATCGATCCATCGTTGGATGCGTCGATAAGGTTTTGATTAAATCGTTTCCCTAATAGTCCTAATTTAAAGAAAGGATAATTCATAATTTTAAAACAGTTCTGAATGGTGCGTTAAGCTACCATTAAAGGCGAGCAACTCCAGTGAAATGTACGACGCTATTTCCAAAGTAATAATAATAATAATAGATCGACAAAAGTCGATCACATCAGCGAACAATCATAATAATTAAAATATGATTAAAGATATAATGAACAAATCAAATGACAAAGCAATAAATTGTACCAAACTATTCAATCAATAGATGCCCCAACAGGAGAGGGAATGGTTGTTACCAGTGTTTTGTTGATGGGTGAAGGTTTGATGGGTACAGATTCATTATGGTTTAGAGAATGAGATTCATTAACTCGTGACGATTATGACGAGCATATCCTTCTCAGGCTGAAACCATCATTCTTATAAGGGGGTAACATCATCAACACAGTCTGGACGGGAATTGCTATTCACATACAAACTATTAATCATTGTACCCCCAGGATGTGATAAGGCTTTGCTGGCTGCTCTAAAGCCTTCTTCCCTCTAGGTTCAGCCCAAGCAGCAAGCGAGCGGGTGATGTGGAATGTCTTTAGTAGTGAAAGTAGTTGTGGGTCCGCCTTCAATAATTTACGTTCATCTCGGTGATGGCATGGGAATACTGATAACCGAGCCTTGTACACTCCTTATTTTCTTATCATTTATGTTTTAGGACATCAGATAGTATGAAGCAATTGAATTTCTTAAAAAAAAAACACTCCAGTTGCTTAGTGTAAGTGTACTAAAATCACGCGTACGAATTTTTGTAGTTTGAAACCCTTTTTACATAAAAATAATCTTAGGTCGAATTCCGGATAGGGGCAGACCTGTTTAGTGATTACGCTTTAAGTACCCCTCTAATACGGTCCTAATTATCACTTAAGGTCGCGTAAGGTAATCGTAAATTATCCAGCACAGCGAGCCTAACCAAATTTTTCAAAAGAACTTGTGTTCAAAAAAAAAAAAAAAAAAAAACCATGACCCGGCCGCGTGTTGTACGTGAATACGTTCACGTAACGGGTTATATTTTTTATATAAAATATTTTTATTTATGTATTTAGGATGAAATCAAGGAAACAAATCGACGATCGAACACAATCTATGCCTATACAGTCCGTTGTCGATGTAGAAGCGATTTCATCAACCACTTGCATAATTTCAACCGCCCCAGCTGCAGATGTACTGGACACCGTCGTTGATCCGCTCGGCCGCATTCATTCTTTTACGTTCCCGGAACAGCTTGACTCGGTCATATGGTGTTTTATTATTACCATTCGATTGTTCTTGAGAAGCCCTTTCCAACCGTATACGATCTATGTATTTGGTTTTGGATTTTCGACGCGTATAGGCCGACATTATATATTTTTGATATGTTTTTATTCTAACACCTTATTATATTCACTGTCACTATTTTACACTAATGTTTTATATACAATCGATAGATTGTGTCGACAGCTGACGATTAAAACTTAAACGAACATCATAGCTTCTCCGAGTCAAAAGTTATACTAATTGCAAATCTCGACAAACAGCAAAATGATCTCAAAATGGCGGCGCTTCCCCCTTCACCGCACGAGCTGCGTCACAGTCCTCGTTTATCGAAAAGAATTCTTTTATCCTTTAGCTATCCAGTAGACTAATTTAATTTTGGATGTAGACGATAGATTCGAAACTATAATGCCAAACTGTATCCCCCGATTTTGTTATCATTAGGTTTTCCATATGATAGCAAATTTAAAGACGTATTCACGTCAAAACAAGGGAAGCAAAATCACAAACTTTTTCTACCAATTGGGAAGGCTTTCGTCAAGCCGATGAACAGAGTACTGGATGAATTGTTAAAATGAAAACAAAGGTCCCACCGGAAGTGCAAATTATTTCCTTTAGTTTTCTGTTTGACGTCATTCTAGTCGTTCTTAAAATAGAACATATCAACAACACCTAATTGCCAAAACAACTTGATTAAGCCAATTTCCGTGGAGACATCGTTTACTGTCACAGACAGACACACGTAACAATTGGAACGAACAGGAAACGCGCCACCTCAAGGAGATTTATGCTACAAACAGATACTGCAACAAAGAAAATCTGATTACCGTTTACATAACGTTCAAATTTATGCTGGGCTGGCTAAATTAGTAATGGCGTATTAACAAAGGAAAATTACCCAGCTTTCACAGCAAAAGTTATAATTTAGCTCTCTCTGTCTCTCTCCTCAGCTTTCAACTAACAAATCGTTATTTAGCATTTACTGTGCACACCAAAGAGGCGAATGTTAATGTGAGGAGCGAGTGAAAGATGACAGCCACATCAACAGACAACAAAAGCAGCACACATGTAAACAGACGCCTATCAGTTTACAACAATAACAGCAAACTCTCAGGATGGTGGAGTTGTTAAGTGGTAGAGTGACGGAGATGGTTTGTTATCCTCAGGTTGTGTCTAGTAATACATGCTTTGAAAACAACATCTATCCAAGTCCTAGATATACAGCCAACTACCAGAATAGAGACTTCTATCTTGGCCATAACCAACCTTCAGTAAACCAACATTATGGTGGCACCAACTTCATATCGTAGCTGAATTTGAAATCACAAATTAGTTTGCTTGATGTAATTTCAATTTTAATTTTATATTTTCAAATAACTCTAGTAACTTCATACAAAGTGTTCAAAGAGAAGATCAAACAAGAATAAAGTCAATGTGGCCGAATACAAAGCTCTGAACCTCTATTGATGGATGAAAGTTCGAACCCGGTTTGGGAAACAATAATCGAAATTATCCAGCACTGCGAGCCTAACCATATTTTTCAAAAGAACTCGTGTTCACCAACGTGGGAAGCACAAACTTTACGAGGGGCGAGCGTTGGTCTAGTGGTCAAGAGAATGGCTTCGTGAGCTGAAGAATGCCAGTTCGAATCCCGCGTATGACTACTTTTTATTTGTTAGAAAAAAATTGTTTACAGCAAATTATGAGCTTCAGCCCCCCCCACAACGACACCTAATTAGTAGTTGAAGACGTTAAGCCCTGCCTGAAAAAATTGGCGATTACTTTACATTACTCAAACTTTTACCAATCGCAAGGCTTTCGTCAAGCCGATGCACTAAAAAACAAAATGGCGAGTCACGGTATTTACTTGAACTCATTTTGTGCCATTTTTGCTTGTTTTACAGTATTGTTTCGTTTTCCAATCTATTAATGTTTAATCTCTTACGAACAGGATCAGCTCAATGACAGAACTTGGGTTCGAGCCCAACTTGCAGCCCTTAGATTTTTCTCTTCCTAGGGACTCTTACAAATTACTGACCGGTGATTGACAATATAGTCTTACGAGAGAACATTTTCGTTAATTGGACATCAGCAACAGTTCACCAATATGAGTCATGCTATTGGCTTTTTTGTTCGCTACATAAACACACCGATGATTTGAGTCACTCCATACGCGGCATACGTGTCTCAAATAGATAAGAAAAACCAACCAACCAGTTGTGGCTGGGGATTCATTAATAAAAAGAACTACGTGATGAATAAGGCCGCGCGAAGGGCTTAAGAAGACCGCATGAGTCCTTAAGGGCATTCTTTCCCTAATCACCAGTTTATAAAATATGCGGTCTCATCAAAAACCTCATCTTCTAAAACATTGGTAAAATGAACTAGGATTAATTGACAATAATAAAATCAATAGGTTCACTGTTCTATGATTCCATTATACTGTGAACTTTTCTAGTAATGACTCAGATTATAGATACAGCCTAACCGCATCTGTATAATATTATAATTTAATGCATTATATAATTATTAATAAATAACAGCTCTTTAGGTGGACAAAAAAATTAGATTTATTTTTTAAGAAATATAAGCCTGGATTTAATATAAATAAACTACTATTGCAACATTTATACTGACATTTTAATAAAGAAATAACGATATAAAATATTAAGTCTATTTTAGTCTAGGGCAAAAAAAAAAAAATTATAAAATTTGATTATACCTAGAAAATAAATAAAATATCTAAAACAGAATCGACGGTTTAAATATAGCGTCAGAGGTCAGGATTAAAGTAATCATCCATTCGTAGCGTTATTATTTTTTTAATATCGCTAATTAATATTTTAAAAAACCAATTAAAATTCAATTTTCTGTCACTAAATACTAGGTAAAGGGTTACTGTGGTCGTGTTGAATAATCGAATATCTAATCTGAATGTATCGTTTTTCTGAGAATTTTATTGAAAATGATTTTTGCGGGAAGTTCTGGGATAAAGCGAGACTTCCCTCAGAGTGTTGCACAGATTTAGGAGGATTAAGCCACGTTAACAACTTGAATAAAGTTTATTCAAGTTTTTAGTTCAATAAATAAAGCATGCTATCATTTATTGGAACAGACAAATGTTTAAGTTTTGGGGGCCAGTCATTGCGCAGGGCAACAATGAGGGACTAAATAGTGAAGCAGAGCCTAGATCTAGAGAACAGTGATTAGAGCAAGCACGGTTTCTAGTCATCAGTTTCCAGTGTAGCCAAGCTGAGGTAACTGACTTAATAGAGGCAAGTTTCTGCCACTCTTTGGGTCCTCGCTGAAAGAGCAGGATAGATAGATGGATGGAGAGAGGATGCTCACGACTAATACCTTCATGGGTGAGTGGAGTATATATCTAGCAGAAAGGCGAATAGCAATGTTGGGTAGAAGCGCCTATGCATCTCCTTACAGTGGTGTCAGCTGGGGCCCCGGATCGTGCCTCACGATGTCACGATTCCCTACTAAAAGTAGAGAAGTTGTAGAGTTTTAGAGCAGAGAGGATGGTTCTTCTGTAGTCCAGGACAGCCCAAGGGCCTAGGTGGGGGGCAGAAAGGAGGTGAATAGTAAAAGATCTTCTAGTTCACTATGAGAGTTAGGGGGGGTCTACCTCTGGGAGTCACTTCCACCCAGTCCTCTCTCTCTATCAGCTCCTTCTATCTAAAGAAGACCTATTGCCTAGCCTGTCTATAGGATAGACAGGAGGTAAAGATGAGATCCTGAAGGTTAGAAAAGGTTAACCTTCTGGGCACTGTACGAACATTTTAATGAAATTGTCAACCCGTGAGAAATTGCCAGGATCATCCTGCCGCACTCTACCTCACACCTTACAGACTATCCTCCTCTCCAAGTGGACCCCCAACTTTGTTTGGCCTTCAGAAAAATAAAACAATATTAAGTTTGCCAAAATTTAATGGTAGATAATTTACATAGTTTAAATCTGGCGCGAACATCTAACATCTATTATTTCGAAATTCTTTTACATTTCCTTCGTCCTCGGGATTTCATTTCATATTAAATTATAGCTAAGATCTTTACAGGGATACGTACTCTCCTGCCCCTCCCTACAGAAACTCCCCTAAAACGAATATTTTTTGGAAATTATAATAAAAACAAAAATCCTAAATCCTAAATTGTGTAACTTAAATTGGAAGTTCACGAAAATGCTCAGAAGCTTACAGTAAAGAGGAACTTCCGGTACAGTGATTTTGAAAAGGAAGAGATTCCAGAATGGGACACAATCCTAATAATGAAGTTTCAACTTCCTGCAATTAAACGTTTGGACACATTTCGACCCCAAACGCACGCACAGATTTTATTTTCTAAAAACCACTTTTTATTATTATTTTTTTTTGAACTCCGGAAACAGTAAAGCGGATATTTTTGGTTCCGCGATCTCCAAATACCGATAATTAGACACGATCTCAACACTAATCTCAGTGAGAAAGTAAAATTTAAAGTCAACCATTTTTCTTTCTCCTTTTTACCATTTCTAAGAATTCTACTTTCCCAAAGGAAATTTTATGCAGATGTTGTGGTAAGTGATGCTCAATATTATGAGCTATGAGCAATAAACATTAGGGCAGAGGCGGGCGGGACCAGAAGTACCGGCGCAATTGTATTGCTCTTTCTCAGCCTAAGATTTATTTATTTACCTCTATATTACCTAGCTGTATACAGGAACAGAAACCGGATGAAGGTACTAAGGTTGGCAATACATCTTGTTGGTAATACTGCTAGATTTTACTCTATATATTTACGGAATTTCCTAACCTGTTTCTACCATCATAGCGCACATTTTCATGCGGATATTCTCTCAACTTACATCTATTTCAACTTCAGGTACGTGATTATGGGTTTGTTGTTTTATATACTTACGAGTATATCCGGTTTGTAACTATTTCCCCTTAACTCCGGGTAAGGCAGTTTTTTTGTTTTGTTTTTTGGTAAGCGGGATATGCTGCGTTTGCGATCTAATATAGATCTAGCTTGCCGCTGCAGCTAGATCAATCTACAGCAACACTCCCAGATGAAAGAACTCACTCAGAAACTGTAGGGAAGTTCCAGGAAGAACGGTGAGGGTCATTAATTAAGGATAACCAACCCCTGGGGCACAGCACTCGTCATACCGCCCCCAAAACTATTCAGAAGTTCTAATGTGGGTTGTTATGAAAAGAAAGCTATCCAATTCAGCTCTCTCTAATAATAATAATAATAATAATAATAGTAATAATAATAGGGAAGGGATTAGCTATGTGGTTAGCATACTGGACTCCCACGCGGAGGTCCCGGGTTCGAATCCAGCAGCTGACCCTTAGATTTTCTCTTCCTAGGAGCTTCTTACAGCTCACTGTCCGGTGATGGACAGTGTTGTCTGTAACGAGAGAACACTGTCCGGAGGCCGGCAGTGCACTGAAAAAAGCTCCGGGCGCCAATAACCTTAGATGTTGACGCGCCATAAATCATTAAAAATAATAATAATAATAATATTCTTCACGTATTTCCCAAAGACAGCACCCTAAATTAGGTGGGTTCTACAGAGATTATAACACCCCTGGTCCCATTGTATCCTGCTGACCAAGAAAAGCGACACAGATTTAGGCAAAGCTGAGTTCCCGTAGTAGATTTAATCAGCCCTAATTTCGTTACTCATAGACACGATGTGCTCAAGAAAATATCTTTGCAGATAGTTTTGAAAGAAGATTGGGTCACTTGGAGATGAGCAGAGATAATATGCGAAACCCCTAAGGCATTACACAACGAGCTACAGAGAGACCAATAAATTTTCTTGGGCCTCAGTGCCCAGGACTGTCCTGTTTTAATCGTGCATCAACCGGGTGGCCGCCCCTCTAAATTTCCAGGGTCTGATTACATGAGCTGTGACATGATTGATTAAATCATGATTTTAATCAAGAGATTTTTTTTTTTGTAAAAAAAAGTTATTTGTTTACCTTTTGTATCTATCTTTAGCAAATACGAGATCTTTACAAGTATCCCAAATTAATATTCAATCTGAATGCCACGCAAATTGCACTCCAAACGCCTTTATGGTTTAATTGTTAATTGTCAATGCTATGTAAACAATAAACTGTTTCCATTTTTAATAGTTTAACCAAAAAATCCGATTTCATTGACTTTTTTGAATTGTTGTTTTAAATTCGGCTCCAATATCTTCCTTTGTTTTTTAATAGGGTTAATTTAATTGTTGGTTTCAGTGAGGCCCTAAGAGAGCTGTGACGTCACTCTACCTTGAATCTATTCAGAAGAAATTCTATGTTTCAAAACAAGGTAATTATGCAACCTGTTGAAGGAGAAAGTCACGTGTTTGTTTACGTCAGATTGTTTTTTTTTTTTTTTTTTTTTTTTTTTGAGGAGGGGCTTCACGACACTTAAACTTAATAATATAAATATCATGCAGAGAAATCTAAGAAGAAAGCAGAATGAATATGATACTTGCAAATGAAAGGTAATACTTGTAAATATTGAAGTTAAATAAAAGGTTTCCATGAGCGTATGATAAATACTGAGCGCTAGGCGACTTTCAGGAGACGCGGATATATTTCTAAGGTTAATTTTGAAACCACATGCAAACAACACATTGAAAATGAATTGCTTTCACAACCGAGAAGAAATATTTACCGCTTGACATTTCCAAGTGTTACTCGGCTCGTTGGACTCTCTCATGGTGAGGCCTTTGCTAAACAACTGTTTTGGAAGACGATGTGCAAGTTCCTAGTGGAGGTAGCAGGAGCAGCTGCAAGAAGAAGAAGAAGAAGAACCCATAAACTGTAGGAACACTCGCTGAGGCGCGTACTGAGGACAGACTCACTTCTAGCATATACACACAGCATCCAACCATTAAGATCTCCAGCATTCCACTAAGGTCAGCATTCCTCCTTCTGTTCTTCCCTTCCATACGGATGATTAACCCCCCACCTCGCTCCCTCAGGCTCAGAGAGAGACAGAGAGTGGTGTACCTCTCTAAAAACGTGAGTCCAGTACCGACTATAACCGTGCGATAACCTTCAGCCGCTTAATTAATGTTCCTCTCCAACTCTGTTTTACCTGTTCGAACTATAACCTTTTCACCATTTCTATATGCTCACATAAAAACTAAACTAAAATACAAACTTATATAACTTTCCTTAACTCCCAACTATTCAATACAATTCTAATTTTACAACTTTCTTCAAACTTTGTATTAAATTGAACTAATATTTATCCTTAACTACAAGAAACAATAACAATTCCAGAACAGTAAAATGTAATTTAAAAAACAAATTTACAAAAACACAAATCCGCCAAAAAACCATATTACTTTTTTGTAATTTATAATTAACGTATAATCATACGGCATAGAAGTGTGGGGATCGACCAACCCGTTCCGATTCTCACTACGCCTCCAGACATTACAGTCCAAAAAATACTTCGAAAACTTCTTAACGCTCCGTTCTATATTGCTAATCTCAACATTCATACTGATCTCAAAATCCCTTTCATTAAAGATTTTGCTAACACTAGGCGCCACGGTAGCCGAGCGGTTAGAGGCGAGACCAGTAAAGCTAATATGTATTGTGGTACTGGGTTCGATTTCCGGTCTTAGGCCTTGCAGTTTATTTAATGGTTAATAAAAGAAATTTACAGAAAAGTACGAGGGTCGTTTGAAAAGTCTGTGCAAAGTCAGAGAGATAGCACCACTGGCGCGTATCGAGGTTATGTTTAGTTAGTAGCATCTCTTGGAAGAACACACACCAGATCGGACTATTTCTTTGTGTTTGGCATTCGTTTGAATCGAGGAAGTCGAGTGATTTTCAAAAAATGGACGAAAAAGAATTTTGTGTGTTGATTAAACACTACTTTATGAAAGGCAAAATGCCTCAGGAGACTAAAGAGAAGCTTGATAAACATTATGGTGACTCTGCACCTTCGATTAGAACAGTTTATAATTGGTTTCAAAATTTTCGGAGTGGCCATATGGGCACAAGTGACGCTGAACGTTCTAGACGCCCTGTTGAGGTTACTACTCCAGAAATCATTGATAAAATCCATGATATGGTGATGGATGACAGAAGAGTGAAGGTGCGTGAGATTGCTAGTGCTGTGGGCATCTCGAATGAACGGGTACATAATATTTTGCATCAACATTTGGACATGACAAAGCTATCCGCAAGATGGGTGCCGCGATTGCTCACGCTTGACCAAAAACTAAATCGTGTGAAGTGTTGCAAGGACGGTTTGCAGCTGTTCCAGAAGAATCCGCAGGACTTTAAGCGTCGTTTCGTCACTGTGGATGAAACATGGATACATCACTACACTCCTGAGACCAAAGAACAATCTAAACAATGGGTTACCAAGGGGGAATCTGCGCCAAAAAAGGCGAAGACCGTTCCTTCGGCCGGAAAGATTATGGCGACTGTTTTTTGGGATTCGCAAGGAATAATCCTCATCGACTATCTGGAAAAGGGTAAAACTATTACAGGTGCATATTATTCATCGTTATTGGACCGTTTGAAAACCGAGCTGCAAGAAAAACGCCCACGATTGGCCCACAAAAAAGTCCTTTTCCATCACGACAACGCACCAGCTCACACCTCAGCAGTTGTGGTCGCAAAATGAATGGAAATAGGGTTCCAACTCGTTTCACATCCCCCCTATTCTCCAGACTTGGCTCCCTCGGACTACTATTTGTTCCCCAATATGAAGAAATGGCTGGCGGGAAAAAGATTTTATTCAAACGAGGAGGTGATTGCAGAAACGAATGGCTATTTTTCAGACTTGGACAAATCCTATTATTCGGAAGGGATCAACAAACTAGAGCAGCGTTGGACGAAGTGTATAAGCGTAAAAGGAGACTATGTTGAAAAATAAAAAAGGTTTACCCCAAAAAATTAAGTAGTTTTTATTTTTGCACGGACTTTTCAAACGACCCTCGTATATTCGCTAGTCGCCTCCGTCCACGACACCTAATTGGTAGTTAGACGTTAAGCCCCGCCTGAAAAAATAGGCGATTACTTTACTTTTACTCTTGCTAACACTCGTTTTCTCAAATTCACTAATACAGCAGCTCATCCCTAAACCTCTCAAAGAACACCTATCTTCCTCCACATTACCAGGTAATCCTCTAAGGAGATTGAAGAGAAGATGGCCTCACGATCTACTCTTATCGTGAGAGCAGTATACAGCAAGAGCACGTTACTGCGAGTGACACCATTGGGTGCCTTCTCCACTCGTGATTTTCACGTAGTTTTTTGCTATCAGGTTCCATATTTGCTTGATGCAACAACCTGTTGCAGTTGTAAATTCCTATAAAAGATTTAAAAATAATAATAATAACGTTTTTCAGGTACATTTAAATATAATTTTGAATACTAATTTTTGCCCTGATGATGTCTGAATTTATTATACTATAAATTTCGAATTTCTTACATTTAAATTTTTAAAAATTCCGAAATGTTAGTGGGAGGGGATCCAACCAATTAATATTAATCCAGCTTGCCATCTCTTTTCTTGATTCCTTCTCTCACAGTATTAGGCTACCTTCCTTCCTCTTACGTCTGCGAACGGAAGTATTGTAACTCGACCGGATTTCCGGAAATGACTATTTCGAGGTTCCCGGCGCAGATGCTAATTGAAAATGTCACAATAAAGTTTTAATGAAGATCGATTGGCCGGAAATACCATTTTACGGAACTAATTTTCCAGTTTCAAATCAAAAAGATTTCCCCACAAAAAGGCTCCAACGACTTTTCTTAACAAGGAAATTTTATTAAGGGCAGCACTTTTGGGGAAGTAGTTCTAGTTTCCTGTAGTATCCGGTAGTAGCAGTGTACTGTTAGGGTGGGTTAAAGGTACCGTCAAAATAGAGATTCAAGAGAATTCTTCTACCGGAAGTCACTCTTTATTCAATGGATAGTTCACTTTAACGAAAATGGTTCCCAAGCTATTTCGTAATCTTCATATTGGTTAAGTTATGACTTCTCCGTTAAATGTTTCCATGTAAAGTATGGTTTTCGAAACAATAATGTTGATTGAGAATTAATTTGGGTCAAATATTCCGAGTTTTAAGAATTTTAATCGAGTTCGAACCCTAACAGGAAGTCAGGTGAGTGGTCCTGCCAGATTTTCCTATTTATTAATTACCAAAAAATATTCAATCATTATCAGCGATAAATAGTTGATAAAACCAAGTATATTGGTTAAATGAAGAAGCCGTGATGCTAAAGTTACAGCTATTGGAATGAGGTCAACTGCGGTCCACCCGAGTTCATCGAGTGAACTTATATTGAGAGTTTCCATAACAATATCTGCCCTAATGACCCTTTCACTGATCATATAAGTACTAATGATAAAGGGTGATCATAAAATATGTGACCAATACAATGTGAAGAAGAGCAACTTAACACGTATAAAAGTTATTGTAGTTATTATATTTATTTACCTTATTTATGATTTTATATAACCTATAATATCGAATGAGATGATCAAATTTTACGATATCATTTAATAAATGTACGTATATTACAGGTTATAAATTTTTTTTATGTATTTAACGATGTTATCCAATCTTTGTAAATAAAGATTATTAAGTGAGAGAAGCTCCTTGTTTTGCTATTAGGGACTCTTCCAAAGTCCCTGCATGTTTGGGCGAACCCATCAACTATGATCTTAGCGAAACTATTTGGGGAAAAAAATTAAGGTTTCTGAGAAAATCTATGGCAGCTTTAGCGAGGAATTTTCCTCGTAAAGTGCCACCTCATTAACTAGTAGAAGCTCTTTTAAATGTGTATAAACTTTTCCTCAGTGGAAATTCTGCTTCTATAGAAAATAGGATGAAAAGTGCCGATTTCATGTGAATTATTCTTAAGTAAAGCTTATATTGTTTTCCCCAATCCAAATCGTTAATATTAATAAATAAAAAAACTAATAAAAATGAAAGAGTAGTTACGTCAGAGAACTGACGAAATAAAGAAATATCCCTCAGACACTCGTTTTGTAGGTTCATATTTCTGCCTGGACGGACCCTAGGGTGGACCCTACACAGGGCGCAAAAAACAAGCCGCCGAAACAACCTTCAGACCCCCCAGGTCTTGTTCCCAGAAATTCTCCCCCTACAGTGTGATCTTTCCTTGCCAATAAATTCGTTTCATCTTTCACCCAGTTCAAACAGAAAATATTCATTTCAAAGCTCAGAAAACACTTCTTCATATTTACCAGTGTTATTTTTGAATAAATTATTTGTCAATAAAAAGCCATGATTTGTAGCAGATTATTTGTTAATAAGAAGCCTTGGTTCTTGGCAGATTATTCGTTAATAAGAGCCTTAGTTCTTAGCAGATTATTTTCTAATAAGAGCCTTGGTTCTTAGTTAACAATCATCTTCTTATTATCTTCCACTAGAATCAACTTTGCTCAGAAAGGCCGGATTTTAGTGTTTAATGTAACAATTTCTTGTTATTCATTCTTTTTGGTGACTGATTTATAGTTTCAATAGGATGAAAAAATAAATGCCATTTCAGTCGAGTAAAATTTATTTTGCCGAGCTTTCGACCTAGGGACTAGGTCATCTTCAGGGCTGTGGAACATATTTACAGATTGTTAACAATGATTCTATTATTTTAATATACATATTCATTTCAATAGAATCATTGATCATTGAGCTCGGCAGAATAAATTTTACTAGACTGAAATGGCATTTATTTTTTGTAACAAATTCTTTTTAATTTTATTTATTTTTTTTAATAATAAATAAAGATTTAAATATTACTTTATTACTTTCTTATTAGCAGGAAGAACAGCGATTGAGTCAAATTACAGAAAGACAAATTAACACCAGAGACTTGTTTAGTGTCAGGCGCTTGGCATTGCCGCTCGCGTAATATTTATTTGAGGAATGACGTAGTTTGCAACACCTGCAAAATGTTGTGTTACACGATTTTGTGGCGGAAGTTCCAAGTTTGGAATCGATGTTCAACGGACATGCGAATGCACAGGAAGTCTTGATTTTTCTAGACAAAGGGGTTCAAAAGTTTGGGAAAGAACGTTAGATCCTTCACATTGGTTTTGAAATCTTGTCAGTTAATATCTTGATTTTGGTGTAATCTGAGTAGCTGTAGCGGCACGTTTTCATCAGTAGTATTCTCCCAGTCGTGTAATTAGGTCAATTGTAAAAGAGGAAATCGTGACTACGGATGGACACTACCTTTCCGGAAAAAAAAAATAGATGTTTTCTACATGAATTTTCATGATTTCCACTGCGGCCATCGAATACCACTAGTTTTCCATCCTGGAGTGGTATCTCCAGTATGGTAATAGTGGTGGAAATTAATTTGAAAAACTGTCTCGTGGTCCTTGGCTAGGTATTCCCGGATGGTGAATGCGTGTATATAGGGGAGCGGCAGGGCTACTCTGCGCGAACTATAGTGAACCCAACAAAGCCCGGCCGCCCTTCGACCTCCGGCTTTGCAGTACTCTCCAGTCTAAATTGGATTTTACGCATAAATACCGCCTCCACCTCTTGTTGATTCCCCTTCCTTTTTTTTTTATTTACAGACTCCCCACAGTTACTATTTTTAAATCTATCCCTCCCTCTTTCTACCTCTGTCACACACACACACCACGAAACATGTATACCTACAGTATTTTTGTTCGCCTAAGCTCCGCCCTTCTCTGGAGCGTTTCATTATTGGTAGCTATGAGAAAACAATAGATCGGGATTACGTGGGAAATCTAAATCTTTTTATAATACCAATGGTGCTTAGTTACAAATAAGCACAGAATACCTCTGAATAAAGCTTACACAGAAATGTAATTTTAATGTAACCAGAGAATAATGAATATATTGTTCATGCTTCATTTAATGGTACTTCTTTTTGTAAAGGAGGAGTGGATACGCTTTTTCCTTCGAAAATGCCACTTTTAGGATATGCTCCTCCCGGGGTTAATAATATTAATAGGGATTAAATAAGTTATGAGGTAATCGAGAATCTGGGACTAATTTGGGAAAAAGCAAGGGGGCAATCCCGGTAAATTTTTGAAATTGAGTTCTCCACAAGAAATATTAATAACCTAAAAGTGGCCTAAGTTTTTGCTGGCTTTCTACTTTAAGTCTCAAAAATTAAAAAATGAATTATTTTGTATGGCTGGTTTCCACTACACAAAAATATAGCCATCTTTAAAGAAAAGGGGGTCTTCTGCATTAAATTTTTGTGGGTAAGGGGGTCATTGTGGTGTAAAAGAAAACTGAAATTGTTGATAAACTTGCAAAGAAAACCCACCAATAGTGGGGGAAAATGGCTAATTAGAAAATTACCACACACACCGATATCAAGTGTACAATTTGCAAAAACAGCACTACAAAAAATGGCCAGACAGATTATAGTAATGGTAATAAAGGAGGATTCTATAAAACTATGGTAGATCAGTTATCTAGACAACCATGGTTTAAGGGGAACTGTCACTAATAAATGGGTTGTTATGAGACAATAAGCAGGCTGAGAGCGAACCACGCGGTGTGTGTGGATAGTATCTTCACAGGATCAACAAAAGGTCCTCTCTCCTCTTTGCGTGGATTTTGCAATGAGGAGGAGGATTTCAAGACAATATAATAATGATATGTCCACGTTATGTAGTAGAAAGGAAACGAATGTTTGACAACTTATACAGGTATTTAGATGCACCATTTCGCTACGAAGTCATAGTATTCTCCACCAACATCTATGTGCTTAAGTCTATAGCAGAGCTAGCACAGAAATATGAATGTATTTAAAAGTTATAGCCGATTAGAATGAATGGAAGAAATTATATTTTAGTGTGGGTACCTACTGAGAACTGACCTTAACTTAGTAGGAAGAGAGTCTGGTCACCGAGAAGGACCAGTCTACAGAAGTGATTTCTCTACGCGTTTTGAAGATCTTCTCAAAAAAACGGCTCTAATGATTCTCATGAAACTTGGTTGATTCGCTGAACAAACACGTCTTTCAAAAGGTCCTCTCCTCTTTGCGTAGATTGCAATGAGGAGGAGGATTTCAAGACAATATAATAATGATATGTCCACGTTATGTAGTATGAAAGGAAACGAATGTTTGACGACATATACAGGTATTTTTAGATGCACCATTTCGCTACGAAAATAGTAATGAAATATGAATGTATTTAAAAGTTATAGCCGATTAGAATGAATGGAAGAAAATGATTAGAGAAGGATTACGGTGATTTTAATTTTGGTTAAGCTATAAGGATGGCAGGAATATAGAGTACTGATCCGCCTATTAGTTGTAAGGTTTACGTAAATAGTTGTACATAGTGGAAGGATGAATGTATTTATAAGTAAGAATGGAGAGTGAGTGATATTCTAGTGATAAGCACCTAGACGATGTTGGCTGTATGGCGAAAGGCAATGCAAAAAATAAAAAAAATTAGCTTTTATCTAGGATAAATTTTTTACTACGATTCTACAAATTACAAAAAAATGCCTAAACGTTCCCAAAGTTCGACGAAAGAAGGCAGTTGTGCTGGTGTCGACTATTGGGTATAACAATGGCGAGAATATCTTCTTTTAAATTACAATGTCCTTAATTGAAAACCTTTTTTTTTGTAATCAGCATATCCAGTTTGAAAGAAAATCGTCAAGAATTTTACGAAAAAAAAAACCCGAAATCAATTCAACGAAATAGAACTTCCGCCAGGCTGATTTGGTTCATTATTTCCGTGCCCCATGTTGATCGAAATTTTTCGAACATTTAAGTTCCCACTACTGCTGACTGTTCTGATTTGCCAGTATTTGGTAAAAAAAAGAATGATCATATATTAGACACTAAGAAATCTTCATGTTTTCTTTCTATTATGTGCATTTTTACGATACGTACACTGCAATCGCTTGGACGTCGTAACTGTAACGCCCAAAAAATAAATTTAATGAACATATTTTTTAAAAAAATGCGAACATTAAAATGTGGAAGCTGAGATTGATCTACTCTCGGCACGGTTGTACTGTTTTAAAAGAGAAAATTAATTTTCTTTGTTTCCTACGAATCACTCCCATATTTCCCCACTCTTGGACCATCTCATTGCGACAGGTTTTCCCCCACCTCTCTGTATTAATTTCCTTGGACTTTTCTCGCCAAAGTGTTTTTCCCAACCATCTTACTTTTAATTTTTCTTAATTTTTCATTTTTATTTATAAACTTTTCTTTCAAGGTTCTGTATTTCACCTTCAGTTTCACTTTTACGTTTTCTAGTTAATTACTTTTCCCCCCACCTCTTTTGTTTTTGGCAGAAATTCTAACTTTTGTCATCACCTAGTAGAACCCTGACCAGGATGGCAGTGGCTGAGACCCCGTTTGGAGGCCTAAGGTGGCGAAACTGCGAATCACAGTTCAGTTTTTACACACACACACACATACTACAACCAATTAGTGAAAAACCACTTTTCCAGACACAGGAGACCTTAAAAGGGACATTACCAATAAAAACTCAATATGCGGGAAAGCAGATTTGAGGCTTTTGGTTTAGGTATCACAGGTTTAGGTCGTTGGATCACTTTTCTTCAATCAAAATTAGGTCATTTGATTTTTCTTTTTAAACTTAGTTTCTTGGGCTTTACTTAGAACCGAAGACTTTTTTGGAACCCCCACACTAGACTCAAAAGTACAGAACTAATCAGACGCTATCGACTACTTAAAAGACTCTTAGACGATAGATCAAAACTTTCTCTGGACAACAAAAGACTGATTTATACTTTTATTTTAAAAACCCATCTGGGCGTGTGGAATAGAGCTGTGGAGTTCAACCAAATGCCTCCAATCTCCAAAGGATTCAATCGCTACAATCTAAAATACTTCGAACTATCGTAAACGCTCCATTTTATGTCTCCACACTGACCTTAACATTCCTTTTGTCACCCAAGTTGCTGAAAACACGATTCAGAAAACTCCACTTCAGCCTGCAATCTCATATAAATCCTCTAGCTCATAATCTTTCTTCTAGAACTCTTCTTGACAACCCGTAAAAGACGCTTTAAAAGAGACAGTGTGGCCACGTGATCTCCTCTCAAGTGAAGAGAGTGGACTAACCGTATAATGGTTTTGGAGTGTTACCACTGCGGTAACTTCTCCACACGTTAACTTAACATTTATTACTCTATTGTATCATTGTTGCTTATAGCGCTTACGCGCTGATTGTAGCACAATAAAAGCAAAAAAAAAAAAAAAACTTAGTTCTATGTTCCTTCCAATCTAGATGTGTAAATTATTTGAAACCTCTATTTCTGGGCAGCGAAGGATTTAGAAGAGAATTTACAAGGAGTTAGTATCAGTTAAAACCTCGCAGAACTGTAAAGTAGTGTTAAGAGTTCGCTCTAGATTTATCATAAAACTAATACACACAGCAATGCTTCGGCTGGAAGTTCTCTGAAAAGATAATTTTGAATACAATGGATACAGGAGCCAGCAGGGGTATTATAACGAAGTGTAGCCCAGTTCGGTTACAATCCGCATCCTACGCAACCATAGGCAAGTCACAAATTGCAACAATGAATGAACGAAGTAGTGATGGGCTATTAGAGCGGACTCGTTCCACTGGAACGAGTCCGATGGTGGAACGAGTTGATTCAAATCCCTATTTTAAAAAAAAGTGATTCCGCCCCGCCCCAAAAAATTGAGGCAAATTAAAATGAAAATAATTAATACTGTAGTCGTTTACACTAAAATAAAACTCACTTAAGGCTACTATGTAGAAGTTCACTGACACATTCCAACTTGTAAGAGGAATCCACACCAAAATACAAAATCTGGCGAGCTTAAATACTGATGCTTGAAGAATAAAATAAGTTCCAAGGTTTTTTTAGAATATCGATTCTAAAATAATATTCATTTTATTATTTTGTTAATTTCTAAACAAAAGTAGGGGTCGATCTAAGACAGGGAGTCGAAGGAAAAATAATTTCGTACCCAATATAGCGAACCTTGCAAAGAAACACCAGGCACACCCATCTCATTAATTAAAAAGCAATGCTGTAGTTACTTTACTTATTATTTAATATTTTATTTTACATATAGAAAATGCTGTGTGCTTAATCTTTAACTTAGCGGCTGGACGCTCTTTCTCTTATCTTCATTGGCGAAAGTTAAATCGTGTACATGTTATTACGACGATCAAAGTAATACTGAGCTAAAAAATAGTATTACCTAACTGGTTTACTTACTGCTGTATCCCTCCCACTCTATCACCTACTTCACAAACATTCGTCGATTGGAAATGGGTTGTAGTTTAATATTCGTTTCATTTGAAAACAAAAAACATTATAACGCTTTCTCAAGATGTTTTTAATTTTTAAAAATTTGTTTTTGTCCATTACTCTTATAATATACGAAGAATTTCGAATAAAATATAATATACAAACACAGAATGATCTAGAGTGCAGGTGGAGTCAGTCGGCGTTGTCATGGTGATGGAACCGTTTAACGACTCCGGCCCAACACCAGCAATTTCATTGGTTAAATCCACTGGAATTGGTGGAGTCAAATCCGGAGTGATTTAAATCCTTTTGAAACCGGACTCGTTCCATTTTTTCGTTCACTGAATCTAGCCAATAGAAAATGCTGGAGCTGGAACCGGAGTCGTTAAACGGTTCCATCACCATGACAACGCCGACTGACTCCACCTGCATTCTAGATCATTTGTGTTTGTATATTATATTTTATTTAAAATTCTTCGTATTTTACAAGAGTAATGGACAAAAACAAATTTTTAAAACTTAAAAACATCTTGAGAAAGCGTTATAATGTTTTTTGTTTTCAAATGAAACAAATATTTAACTAAAACCTACTTCCAATCGACGAATGTTTGTGAAATAGGTGATAGAGTGGGAGGGATACAGCAGTAAGTAAAGCAGTTAGGTAATACTATTTTTTAGCTCAGTATTACTTTGATCGTCGTCATGACATGTACACGATTTAACTTTCGCCAATGAAGATAAGAGAAAGAGCGTCCAGCCGCTAAGTTAAAGATTTGGCACACAGCTTTTTCTTTTTGTAAAATAATAAGATATTTTAAAAGCTTGATATTAATTCATAGTAAATAAATATTTCTTTCTTTATGAGTAATTATCATTTTGTTTGAAGGGTTATAATTTTTTTTTATGGGAATAATTTCCTACCCATTTGCGTTTTTCTTCTTGAATCAAGTTAACTCCGGTGGTCAAGCTAGATAACGACAAAACTGCAGTTGCTTTAATTTTTATATTTGACTAGCCTATTTTTGTTAATATTTGGTTACGTTGTTAATTTTATATTTATCAGATCAATTGGGAATTAGGGAACTACTTAATGTGTGTTAAAGAAATATAGTTTTGTTATTAACTGGAAAAGCTAACTTTTAATTATTTATTTAATTACAATGCGTGACATTTGTACTAATGCATAGGGTAAGTACAGACTGGAATCAGTGAACGAGTTGTTGGAATCGATTCCAACCCTGGAACTGATTCAAATCCAACGACTCCAAACGCGGACTCGTTCTGCCCATCACTAGAACGAAGTAGAAGTAGATACTCCGAAACTAACTTATACATTGTACCCCCACCACTAGAGCTAGAAAGGGGGTGGGGGGTTATATTGAGCGCTGCCAGCGGCAGTGAGAGGAAGTGTCCCAGTTGGAGATGGAGAACTATTGGACACACACACACACACCCGCAAACTACCTGGCCCAAATAATTATAAATCTCCTCCAAGTCTGTGTAGTTCGTTTGCGAGTGTGTGTTAGGTTAGGTTCGTGCAGTAAGGATCTCCATCTCCGTCTCCATCCACTTCCAACTTGTTTCCCAGCTGCTAATCTAAATTATCAAACAAAAACTAGTCTTTGTTTCCCAAAAAGTTTTGTATTCATGCCATGATAGATGATTATTTGCTTTGTTCAATTAAATTTCTGTTTTTAATTATGGCTCCGTCCAATTCGTTCATCAAAGTCTGGAATGAATGCTTTTTTCCTCTTCCTATTGTGTAAGACAAAACTGCAAACTCTGCAAACTTTTCAATAAGACATCCTATGGGTTTTTGATGACTTTGTTTCATATTTTATTTTATTTATTTATTTATTTTTATTGATTACATAATGCTTTTGGGGCTTATCTCCTTAGCATGGAGTTTGACATAGAGTGATTTGACGAATAATATAAAACATATATGCCAGATATAAAAATACGCAAAATAATAAATTTAAATTCATGAAAACCAAATTATATGAACTTCCCAAGAGCTTTTCTTTCCTTTCTGTCTTACATCAGACCTTAGCTTTCTTAGCTTTTAAAAAATTACCACTCATTAAGTAAAAAACTTATTTAATGATTTTATTTAATGGTTAATAAAAGAAATTTATAGTAAAGTATGTTAGGCGGTTATAGGCTAGACCCGCAAAGCTAAGATGTATTGTTGGTTTAGTGGGTTTGATTCCCGGTCTTAGGCCTTGGATTTTATTTAAAGGTTAATAAAAGAAATTTACAGTAAAGTATGTTTATTAGTAGCCTCCGTCCCCAACCCTAATTGGTTGTTGGACGTTAAGCCCCGCCTGAAAACATAGGCGATTAACTTTACTTAATGTTTATAAAAATTAACATGTTTCCGAAATCGTACTTTAAAAAAAAAGGTGTATTAGAATGTCAACAATTAAAGAGAAAGTTATCCATGCAACAGTAAACACCAATTTTTCTTTCTATTTTAAACGTTTCCATCAAATGGAAAACATTTTCCAAAACGTGTTGTTGATTTTCATTTTGGAGAAATTTTTTTTTCCTCCAGGCATTAACACCAAGTACCATCAAAGTTTATTATCTTCTTATTTAAAGCATGTTTAAAAAGTATTTATTATGCGAGCTTAAGCCCCTGGCACCGCCATATTTTAGCTAGTGTCTTAAGCTACTTACTCCTCCACTTCTTGTACGCACACTCACATGTATGTACATATAAAACTAAGCGCCATCAAACAACGAACTTATTCTAAAGCACCGAACTTGGCGAGATGGCTTAATTATTTATTTTACTATCTTCCTTAAGCCTGCTAACCACTTAAAACAAAATTGCATATATATTTTTTTTTTTTTCAGAGTCCCTCCAAAATGTATTATAGGATTCTATATCGTAGTCCTAACAGTATTATACAGGTAATGAGGGCGCCACGGTGGCCGAGCGGTTAAGAGACTAGACCCGCAATGCTAAGATGTATTGTTGGTTTAGTGGGTTCGATTCCCCAGGTCTAGGCCTTGGATTTTATTTAATGGTTAATAAAAGAAATTTCCTGTAAAGTATGTTTGCTAGTCGCCTCCGTCCACGACACCTAATTGGGTAGTTGGACGTAAAGCCCCACCTGAAAAAATAGGCGATTACTTTACTTTTTTTACAGTTAATGAACCGCTCATTACCATACGACACCTTAGAGGGGAGCTGAGCGACAATCCCGTCCTAACACTGAGTTGAGATGTATTTTGGGACAACGTTTCCGGTAGAAGTTGTCGAACGTGTGGACAACGAGCAAAATTAGAAATTTTTTTAAATAAAATCTGAGAAAATCCAGCATTTCCGGGTGGATGAATTTGTCCAACCAGATGGTTTGGGTGTTTAATAACCAAACGCTATTGGCTCGAGATATCCAACTTGAACTATCTACAATGAGTAAGTTTATGCTGCTTTTAATTTACTCATACTTTTTCCCACACTCAGGGGACTTATAGACGGATACTTCCGGCAAAGTCTCTGCACGATCGCCATACCTTCCTCTTACACTTCGAGTAAGTAAACTATTTTGTTTAAAATTACCATATGTATAATAAATTTTTAGGCGCCACGGTAGCCGAGGGGTTATAGACTGGACCCGCAAAGCTAAGAAGTATTGCGGTACTAGTCTAGGCCTTGGATTTTATTTAATGGTTAATAAAAGATATTTACAGTAAAGTATGTTTGCTAGCCGGTTATAGACTAGACCCGCAAAGCTAAGAAGTATTGCGGTACTAGTCTAGGCCTTGGATTTTATTTAATGGTTAATAAAAGATATTTACAGTAAAGTATGTTTGCTAGCCGGTTATAGACTAGACCCGCAAAGCTAAGATGTATTGCGGTACTAGTCTAGGCCTTGGATTTTATTTAATGGTTTTAATGTGAGAAATTTATAGTAAAGTATGTTTGCTAGTCGTCTCCGTCCACGACACCTACTTGGTAGTTGGACATCAAGCCCCGCCTGAAAAAATAGGCGAGTACTTTTCTTTACTTTACTACTTTATATAATAAAGTTTTATTATGAAAAAAAAATTATTCCAAAGTATCATTCTATTTATTTATTTTTATTTTTTAATTCCGCCTGAAGCGATTCCAAACTAGAATGGGCCCGATCAGCCTATTGGTGGTGAAAAACGCCTCTCGGATTTCCTTCCTTTATTTCCCTGGGAACAGGACGGCAGTTCCTTTATTCCCAACGATAATGGCCATCTGTCCGCACTAATGGCATTGCTGGTGTGGATGGGGGGGGGGGTGGAGGAAAAAATAAAAGGAAAAAATTCTCTTTTTTCCGCTGTTTCAGTTCAAAACAGAGGGAAATATAAAATAAAAACCTGTGATGCAAATTTGGTTCAAGCGAAAAATCTGCGCGTCTCCATTTTTAAATAATTATTGGTTTTCCGCTTCCTGGTTCAAAGCGAAAGAAAGGATCATTTCCCGGCAGACTGGGGTGCAGCCATATTGGATTGTTAATAGTATTTTATCTGGAGTGAATCCCGTCACTCGACATTCCCTTACTGCACAGTTTTTAAGGTTTTCTCCTTTCTAAAAAAGAATTTTAAACAAAAGTGACTGCCTCTAAGTAGACAGGAATAAGTTTGATATCCTGCAAGAGATTCACATTTACGGTGAAGCTTATTTAATTCTATCTAAAATTATACGGTTGGTAACACTGTACAAAATTAGTGAAACAGCATATTAGAGGGTGATTCGGAGTAAAGTCTGGAGTCCTTAAGGACTGGCAAAGTTAAGTTCTGCTCTAAAGCTCAGGGTGTCAACTTTTTTGACAATAAGTTGGTAATGAATTTGCCGGAAAAGAAAACCTTGTCTAGATAGCGGAATACCAACAAATGGTAGAACTTAGTATAGATGTACATCCTACTAACAATACTTATTGCCTCATTGTCTTCCTCTTACTTCCTTGAGTCAGAAAAAATCTAAGTGATTAAAGAAACTTAAATGAATAACTTAGATGAGAAGCTTTGTATCTAAGATTAAGGAGCGGTTACAAAAAGCTTGATATGAGCTTGAACGTCAAGCTTTATTCCACCAGGCGGCCCCCAACTTTAATTCAACACTTCTACTAACAGCAGCTGTGGCAGTATCACCAGAAAACGTTCTCAAATATTGGGTTGATCCCAATCCTAATACCCAGTCAAGGCACAGATCGCCAAGCGATCGGCGAAGGTTGTAAGAAGAGTTCACACGTTAGCATAGCCTAGAACAGTGATGACGAATCTTTTGAGCTCGGGTGTCAAAATTTTGGGAAATACCCTACCTAACCTCTGGTGCCGTGTCAATAAAGAAATATTCATAATTTTTTGATATTTGCAACTATGTATATTAAAAATTAAAAAAGATTTATTAAATGACCCCACTTTATGGTAATTGATCTGAGGAAAGTTTGCCAAGATACTTATTCTCAATTATTAGCGTAATTTCTTCAAAGTACTCCTGAATGGACTGTTTTAGCGTACTTCTGGATCAAAAGTTGGCACATACGGCCACTAAACAGGATGTGGCGGTTCTGGCAGCTTCCATGGAACAGCTGTCTTCAGAAAATGTAATCACGAAAAACGAATTGAAATTGCAAAGAGATCTATGCAGGAAACTAGAAAACAAAATGGAAAGCATGGAAAAAGAAGGAAAAAGTAAAAACTTAATTTTTAAGGGCTTTCAAAATGTGGGGGAGAATTTGAAAACTTTTATTGAAACTTTTTGTGATCAAGCTTTGGGTATAAAGGATCTATCTATAGATAATATATTTACTACTGGCCCTAACAAATTTATAATTGTACAGTTTTATAAGCGAATTGATGTTCAAAGGATTTTGTCCAATGCAAAAAAACTGAAAGGTACTGAATTTAGAATTCACCGTGATTTGACGTACAGGGAAAGAATCATAAAGAAAAAGTTGCTGATCGTTAGAATTATTCTGCGGGAATTCCGGGTTCGATGGTTTGGCAAGCATTTGTTAAAAAAAGAGGAGGTAATCGAAATTTTAAATGGTAAAAATTGGAAGAAGTTGCACTATTATCACTTAGAGGCTAGAAAGTATCGGCAGATTTTAGTCGATGAATTTAATTTTTAATTTAAAGAAAGGATTATTATTTTTTTTTGATCAAAATGAAGTGTAATTTAAATTAATTTATTTATGTATCCTTAAGATTGTGCGTGGTGTGGTATTTGTGTGGGTGTTTTATTTGTATTTGAGTGAGATTGTGTGATTGTAAATATTTATTTCAGAAGTTGTTTTGTTTAATTTATAAAAGTAGAAAATATTTTTTTTTTCTCCATTATTTTAATTTTTTCTGTTCGCCGGACTGGTTTTATGTATTCTTTAATTTTTGGATTTTTGTATTATTTTTATCACTTTTTATGATTTTTAATTAATGTTCAACACTTCTCCAGCAGATGGACTGAGTCCATGCTCAAGTGTTTGGGAGGTTAATAAAATTTTCTATATTTTGTAAAATAAGTATTTAAATAAACGCATTATTATTATTATTATTATTATTATTACTCCTCTAATCGCTATATTATTTAAAATTATATAATTTTTTGTCTTTGTAATGCGTGTCACCCAAAATGAGCTCGCCTGTCACCTATGACACGCGTGTCATAGGTTCGCCATCACTGTTCTAGAAGGTCGCAGGACGATTATGAGATATTTGAAGGTTTTTTTTTGTTTTGCTCCTGATCTGGTACAGCATTGTTGGCTCACACACCGGTTCATGCATCACGAAATTATGGTCTACATTTTGATGGAAAAAAACACTTTATAAATGAGTGATTCTCATTTTTTCTGGAACAAACTTGGGGGTGAGGGTTCAAAAACTGAGTTTGAAAACATTGTAACTTAAAACTGAAAGTAAAGTAAAGTAATTGCCTATTTTTTCAGGCGGGGCTTAACGTCCAACTACCCAAATTAGGTGTCGTGGACGGAGGCGACTAGCAAACGTAATTTACTATTTCTCATTTAACCATTAAATAAAATCCAAGGCCTAGAGACCGGGAATTGAACCCAGTACCACAAGGCATTTAAAACTGAAGAACTGAATCTTCACAATAACAGAAAGTCGTGTAAGTGTTAAGCAGACAACTATCTAAATCTGATAACAAAATTACAGCAAGCTTGTAACACATGTTGTCCCACAAATAAGGGGCTAAATAAACCCATGAACTAAGCGCTAAGGAAGTATATCCCACGGTGTAGTGTAACTAAGTAGTAGCCTGTGTCAACAATTAAAAACGTGACAATTTAAGGGACTGTATTTGGCTTTTGTTTAGTTTTTTGTTCCTTTTGATCTTGGGGAAGGAAGTTAGGAAAGTGGAGAGAAGTGAAGGTCATTATGTGCGGGTGATCGTGAGTGGATAAGCAGGATGAGAGGAGGAGAGAGGGAGAGGAACCGAAGAAGAGGATGTGATTCTTCAAGAGCCGAGTAAAGATTGACATTTCTGATTAAAACAAGAGGGGGATAAATAAGGGGTGTAAAAAAAGGACGATCTCTGTTTTAGGTGGAGGAGCAGGAGGCGTCCAAACGTTGATAAATCAAGGTCGTTAATTGTATTCTGGTTTTGTGGTTTGAACGAGAAACTAACTCGCTGAGCGTAAAAGATAGAAGCTTCCAAACCCAGAGAGAGAGAAACCAAATAGATGTAATCGTTTTAAATCTTGCCCAAGCCACAGCCTCCCACCATGTCCTTCCCACATCAACTATCCTCTCTCTTTCTCTCACCGACCTATTAAAGCAGGGCACCATAATACAACACAACTAAAGATAACACAATGGTTTGGAAATTTGTAACTCGTCGACCAAAAGAGAAGAAAAGCGAAGATGAACAAGAGCTGATAACATGATGTGAATGTGTTTATGTGGAGGTAAAGGGTTTTATATTGTCCACCAAATGCCAAACAGAAACAAAAGCTGCTGCGGAGGAAGTGGCGGAGCAGAAGGGTGTTCATTTCCCCCACTCCAAATAGTGTCTACTGCTCCTATTTTTATAAAAGGCGAAACACAAATTGATTGTGTCTTCCAAAGTTTGGCCACTGTGTCCTGCCAAATCCGGGATAGGCTAACCTTACTCTCATTTCCTCCTCATCCAAAGGAAGTATTGCGATTGTGTCAGCTTTTCCAGGAAATACGTTTGTGGTCCCCTAGTAACATCTGCTTACTTCAGTTCTTAAGTTTATGACTACCACATTAAAAAAAACAAAAACGAATTTCAATTTCAGATTTAATTCTCAATGATATCGAGCAGTTAAATCGATTTATTACATTAAAATAACCCTTTAAAAAGAAACGCACAGAAAAAAGAACTCGATCAAATAAAAGCGATAAAAACCCGTTCAAGTGGCACTTCCGGCTAGAACTCAGAATTCTAATACATTCATATCTTCTTAATCGAATGCAATCAGTATAAGCGTACATTATACTCAAAGGGCAAATTAGAGTAAATCTTCTGATCCCATTTACAAGGAATTATACAGTTAAATAATCTATATATATAAAAATGAATGTGTGTCTGTTTGTTTGTACTCGATAGATTCAAAAACCATACATCCAATCGCCGTGAAAATTTGGGAAATTATTAGGTATATCCCCGGGAAGGTTTTTGCAATTTTTTTTTTAAAATCAGAGTTGGGGCTCTCGGTGCTCCCGAACAAATATCCCAAAAATATCAAAATAACATTTAATTAGTAATATTTGTTAAAAGTGTAACCATGAAAAACAGTTTTTTGCAATTATTAATACGAGAATAAATTATACCGAAGATGGTGGAAAATCCATTAAACTAAAAGAACTCAACAATACTATTGACGTTGATAATCGTTGGGTAGTACCATATTCTCCATTACTACTAAAAACGTATAACGCACACATAAATGCTGAGTACTGCAATTCAGTGAAAGCGATAAAATATATTTGCAAATATGTGAACAAAGGAAGCGATATGGCAGTGTTTGGGGGTGGAAAATACAACTGCATCTAACGATGAAGTCACCCAATATCAACTGGGACGCTACATAAGTAGCAATGAGGCCGTATGGCGTATTTTATCATTTTCCATTCATGAGCGATATCCAACGGTTGTTCATTTAGCAGAAAATGGACATCGTGTGTACTTTACATCAGAAAATGTACGTGCAAGAACAATGTCACCACCGCCAACAACATTAACTGAATTTTTCACATTATGTAGAAATGCTACCTTTGCAAGGACACTACTGTACTCTGAGGTAGGGGTAATTTTATTGTTAATTTTCATTTCGATGTATTGTATACATTTGATCATTAATAAATTATGTTTGAGGTATCAAAACTGCCTTTTTGTTAAACACAGCAATGTGTGAACGGGTACAGCTAGTTATTTAATAAAATATTTTTTTTTCCTTTTGTTTTATTTGAATGACTACCAAAAAAGTTTTAATTTGAGGTAAAAGCAATAAAAGAGGCTAAAACAAGCCAATAAAAAATAAAATAAGCTAATAAAAAATAAAATAAGCCAATTGAAAAGTTTCCAGTCAATGAATCAAATGGTAGAAAATTATGAAATCATATTTGAATAGAAAAACATTGGAACCAATCAGAAAGAAAAAGGGCCATAAAGTTCGTTAATAACAAAATACTTCACAGCCAGTTATTGGTAATTAATAAAAGAATTAATAATCTAATGACCTAATTAATAAAAAATAACAATATTACTTATCTAATGAATTTAATTAAAAAAACAATATTTGATTCATTAAATAAATTCCGAATGACATTTTCATTCATTCATTTGAACGTGACAAACATGCGCAAACAATACGATTGGTTTGGAATTTGAAGGAATTTGAAAACCACCAAAATTTAAACTTCTATATCTCGTAAACTATTATCACTAAAACATTCCAGTGCATATCAGTTATAGAGCTTACTTTCCTCTACAATTAAGTGAAGAATTCATTGAATTCTGTACAATTCGAAGAGAGATATAAAGGTTTGAAGTTTGAAAGAGTTTGAAAACTACCAAAATATAACCTTCTATATCTTCGAAACTATTATCACTAAAACATTCCAATGCAAATCATTTATAGAGCTTATTTTTCTCTACAATTCAGTGAAGAATTCATTGACTTCTGTACAATACGAAAAGAGATATAAAGGTTTGAATATTGGAGGAGTTTGAAAACCACCAAAATATAACCTTCTATATCTCATAAACTATTATTACTAAAACATTCCAATGCAAATCATTTATAGAGCTTATTTTTCTCTACAATTCAGTGAAGAATTCATTGACTTCTGTACAATACGAAAAGAGATATAAAGGTTTGAATATTGGAGGAGTTTGAAAACCACCAAAATATAACCTTCTATATCTCATAAACTAAACATTCCAATGTATATCAGTTGTAGAGCTTACATTTCTCTACAATTCAGTGAAGAACTGGTTGAATTCTGTACAATACAAAGAGAGATATAAAGGTTTGAAGTTTGAAGGAGTTTGAAAACCACCAAAATATAACCTTCTATATCTCGTAAACTATTATTACTAAAACATTCGAATGCATATCAGTTATAGAGCTTACTTTCCTCTACAATTAAGTGAAGAATTCATTGAATTCTGTACAATTCGAAGAGAGATATAAAGGTTTGAAGTTTGAAAGAGTTTGAAAACTACCAAAATATAACCTTCTATATCTTCGAAACTATTATCACTAAAACATTCAATGCAAATCATTTATAGAGCTTATTTTTCTCTACAATTCAGTGAAGAATTCATTGACTTCTGTACAATACGAAAAGAGATATAAAGGTTTGAATATTGGAGGAGTTTGAAAACCACCAAAATATAACCTTCTATATCTCATAAACTAAACATTCCAATGTATATCAGTTGTAGAGCTTACATTTCTCTACAATTCAGTGAAGAACTGGTTGAATTCTGTACAATACAAAGAGAGATATAAAGGTTTGAAGTTTGAAGGAGTTTGAAAACCACCAAAATATAACCTTCTATATCTCGTAAACTATTATTACTAAAACATTCGAATGCATATCAGCTATAGAGCTTACTTTCCTCTACAATTAAGTGAAGAATTCATTGAATTCTGTACAATTCGAAGAGAGATATAAAGGTTTGAAGTTTGAAAGAGTTTGAAAACTACCAAAATATAACCTTCTATATCTTCGAAACTATTATCACTAAAACATTCCAATGCAAATCATTTATAGAGCTTATTTTTCTCTACAATTCAGTGAAGAATTCATTGACTTCTGTACAATACGAAAAGAGATATAAAGGTTTGAATATTGGAGGAGTTTGAAAACCACCAAAATATAACCTTCTATATCTCATAAACTATTATTACTAAAACATTCCAATGCAAATCATTTATAGAGCTTATTTTTCTCTACAATTCAGTGAAGAATTCATTGACTTCTGTACAATACGAAAAGAGATATAAAGGTTTGAATATTGGAGGAGTTTGAAAACCACCAAAATATAACCTTCTATATCTCATAAACTAAACATTCCAATGTATATCAGTTGTAGAGCTTACATTTCTCTACAATTCAGTGAAGAACTGGTTGAATTCTGTGCAATACAAAGAGAGATATAAAGGTTTGAAGTTTGAAGGAGTTTGAAAACCACCAAAATATAACCTTTCTATATCTCGTAAACTATTATTACTAAAACATTCGAATGCATATCAGTTATAGAGCTTACTTTCCTCTACAATTAAGTGAAGAATTCATTGAATTCTGTACAATTCGAAGAGAGATATAAAGGTTTGAAGTTTGAAAGAGTTTGAAAACTACCAAAATATAACCTTCTATATCTTCGAAACTATTATCACTAAAACATTCAATGCAAATCATTTATAGAGCTTATTTTTCTCTACAATTCAGTGAAGAATTCATTGACTTCTGTACAATACGAAAAGAGATATAAAGGTTTGAATATTGGAGGAGTTTGAAAACCACCAAAATATAACCTTCTATATCTCATAAACTAAACATTCCAATGTATATCAGTTGTAGAGCTTACATTTCTCTACAATTCAGTGAAGAACTGGTTGAATTCTGTACAATACAAAGAGAGATATAAAGGTTTGAAGTTTGAAGGAGTTTGAAAACCACCAAAATATAACCTTCTATATCTCGTAAACTATTATTACTAAAACATTCGAATGCATATCAGTTATAGAGCTTACTTTCCTCTACAATTAAGTGAAGAATTCATTGAATTCTGTACAATTCGAAGAGAGATATAAAGGTTTGAAGTTTGAAAGAGTTTGAAAACTACCAAAATATAACCTTCTATATCTTCGAAACTATTATCACTAAAACATTCCAATGCAAATCATTTATAGAGCTTATTTTTCTCTACAATTCAGTGAAGAATTCATTGACTTCTGTACAATACGAAAAGAGATATAAAGGTTTGAATATTGGAGGAGTTTGAAAACCACCAAAATATAACCTTCTATATCTCATAAACTAAACATTCCAATGTATATCAGTTATAGAGCTTACATTTCTCTACAATTCAGTGAAGAACTGGTTGAATTCTGTACAATACAAAGAGAGATATAAAGGTTTAAAGTTTGAAGGAGTTTGAAAACCACCAAAATATAACCTTCCATATCTCATAAACTATTATCAGTAAAAAATTGCAATTTATATCAGTTGTAGAGCTTACTTTTCTATACAATTCAGTGAAGAATTGGTTGAATTCTGTGCAATACAAAGAGAGATATAAAGGTTTGAAGTTTGAAAGAGTTTGAAAATCACCAAAATTTGACCTTCTATATCTAGTGAACTATTATCACTAAAACATTGTAATTTATATCAGTAATAGAGTTTACTTTTGTCTACAATTCAGTGAAGAATTCGTTGAATTCGTTACAATTCGAAGAGGGATGTATTGATTTGAATTTTGAAGGAGTTTGAAAACCACCAAAATATAACCTTCTATATCTCATAAACTATTATCACTAAAAAATTGCAATTTATATCAATTGTAGAGCTTACTTTTCTCTACAATTCATTGAAGAATTGGTTGAATTCTGTACAATACTTAGAGAGAAATGAAGGTTTGAATTTTGAAGTAGTTTGAAAACCACCAAAATATAACGTTGTATATCTCGTAAACTATTATCACTAAAACATTGCAACTTATATCAGTTACAGAGATTACTTTTCTCTACAATTCAGTGAAGAATTTTTGCAATTCTGTGCAATACGAAGAGAGATATAAAGTTTTGAATTTTGAAGGATTTTTATAACTAGTAATATTTAAAGCAATAAAAGGTGTAAGAGAATTTCTGCTCCGACCTTGTTATTGTACTTTCTCTTCGGATAAAGATTGGAAACGCACCAATAGGAAAAGCTAGTGCAATAGGAAAGCTTATCTATTAGGTGTATAGTATAAGTTCCTCCCAAATAATAGGTTTTCTTAAATCGCTTCTCTGAAGCCTGTTTTATCCCAGTAAGCGGCTAGAGGATATCTTGATAACCGGGAAAGGTACAAAACACGTTTTGTTTTACCATTTCTAGAGCCCATCAAACTATCTACCGATTGTCTTTTGTAGGATATGTTGTTGGTTAAGCAGAGAACGCCTTTGGTATGGGAGGGTGGGATCTGCTAGTAAAAGAACAATGTGGGGGAGCTTCGCTAAGCTATTAGATTACTACAGTGAGAGCAAAAGGAGGCTGCAGAAGGAGAGAGCAGTGAGAGACAATTGATTACTGGCATGGAAACCCCTTTTTCTAGAATAGATAAAGTGTAGTGGTGCCTTAAGAGAGCGGGTTTGCGGGTGGAAATGTGGTACACACCGCCGCCTTATATTCACCGCCCTTAGCACACAGGAGCTTTGGCATTCTTCTCTTCTCCTTAGCTCAAGGAATTCCACGAGACCACTTCCATACATTGGGCCAACTGGACACATACTTACGAACAGGAAACACATACAAGTCTCCCAATTCTGTTTGTAGGCTAAAAACAATCTAATGAATAGTCCTTACATAATAAATTGCCGCCTTTCTACTAACACACATAAGATACTAACTCACACACGTCCAGACTCGAACACACCAAGAACCACATTTTACAAAACAATGTGGCAAATTTTGGCATAAGAAAGCACCATTTGGCTCTCATTATATCGTTAATACAATCATCTATCTCCACCACCAGTGTTTATCGATAATAATAATAAAAGGAGCAAGAAGCATGATTAATTAATCGAATTCTATTAATTCACCCACCCCCCCCCTTTTAGAAATTTTAATGTCAAAATCAAAATTGATGTCCCATTATTTTGGGTATAAAAATTTTGTTTTGGTTTATAACTTTGGTCAAGCACAAAGGAATTTTAGTAACCACGCAAAATTAAATGAAACAAAAAACCGTAGAAGTACATGAACAAACAATTGAGCATGATTTATTAGTTTCAGCATAAACAGAGGCCCTTAGTTCACAGTAAGCATTGAAATTGTGGGTGGGGGAAAGTAGCTACGCCCTACATGCACTACCTCGCTTCTATCCTGCGCGACTTGCTGGAGACACGAAGAGGAGGAAGCCGAGGCTACTTTTAGAGTTGGTATACCTGCTTAATTTAGTGAGCAACAAAGTGGTAACAGCAACAATGAGGGTCCATTGTAGGTGGTGAGGTGAACAGAAGCATGAGGACACTTAGAGCACCGCCCGGGTACATGTTTGGTTACCATTGGTCCCTGAATGCATCCGGGAACCGCATAAACAGATTTTTTTTTCCTGCAAAGAATAAAAACCGAAAATCCGTAGGATTTTCCGCAATTCCATCACTTACGAAGTCTAACAAAGATTTAAATAATAATAATAATAATAATCCCACGCGGAGGTCCCGGGTTCGAATCCAGCAGCTGACCCTTAGATTTTCTCTTCCTAGGAGCTTCTTACAGCTCACTGTCCGGTGATGGACAGTGTTGTCTGTAACGAGAGAACACTGTCCGGAGGCCGGCAGTGCACTGGAAAAAGCTCCGGGCGCTAATAACCTCAGCTGTTGATGCGCAAAAAAAAAAAAAAATAATCGCTTCTCCGAATCCTGTTTTATCCCAGTAAGCGGCTAGAGGATATCTTGATAACCGGGAAAGGTATAAAACAAGTTTTGTTTCACCATTTCTAGTGCCCATCAAACTATCTACCGATTGTCTTTTGTGGGATATGTTGTTGGTTAAGCAGAAAACGCCCTTGTTATGGGAGTGGGGGGATCTGCTAGTAAAAGAACAATTGGATTGGTTATGCGGTTAGCGTACTGGACTCTCTACGCGGAGGTCCCGGGTTTGAATCCAACTGCTGACCCTTAGATTTTCTCTTCCTAGGAGAGCTTCTTACAGCTCACTGTCCTGGTGATGGACAGTGTTGTCTGTAACGAGAGAACACTGTCCGGAGGCCGGCAGTGCACTGGAAAAAGCTCCGGGCGCTAATAACCTCAGCTGTTGATGCGCAAAAAAAAAAAAAAATAATCGCTTCTCCGAATCCTGTTTTATCCCAGTAAGCGGCTAGAGGATATCTTGATAACCGGGAAAGGTATAAAACAAGTTTTGTTTCACCATTTCTAGTGCCCATCAAACTATCTACCGATTGTCTTTTGTGGGATATGTTGTTGGTTAAGCAGAAAACGCCCTTGGTATGGGAGTGGGGGGATCTGCTAGTAAAAGAACAATTGGATTGGTTATGCGGTTAGCGTACTGGACTCTCTACGCGGAGGTCCCGGGTTTGAATCCAAATGCTGACCCTTAGATTTTCTCTTCCTAGGAGAGCTTCTTACAGCTCACTGTCCTGGTGATGGACAGTGTTGTCTGTAACGAGAGAACACTGTCCGGAGGCCGGCAGTGCACTGAAAAAAGCTCCGGGCTCCAATAACCTTACATGTTGACGCGCCTCAAATAAAAAAATAAATAAAATAAAAGACGTTCAAAGAAATCTGTTTAAGTAGCAGAAAGCTGAATTATGGGATTTCTGGTACATCAATTTGGATACAAACACCTTTCGGAAAGTTCGCAGCGAGCAACTAAACATAATCCTTATCAAATATGTGAGGATTAAGACAGGAGTAGTTGGAACGTCCCTTATCCTGTACCCAGACTTGTGCTTGAGATCTGAAAAATGGCCGTAGTGAAAACTAGACCTTGGTTAACGCGCCTTGGTGTTTTAGAAAAAGGAGAAAGTCTACAGCTTCCCTGTTAGGGAATAATCTTTGGGTTTCGTTTTTGAGATCTTAGATTTAGCTTACTGAGACTACGAGTAGAAGAAATCATGTTCCCCCAAAACAACTACATACTAGTTACGAGTAAACCCTGAAACCCGTGAAGAGGGCTGGAAGCTCTATCCACTGGAACATTTCACGAGGGATGGCAAAGCTTTTACTGCTTTGAGGACCAGGAATTACTTCGTGTCCTCCAATAAATAAATAATATCAAATTCGAACTGCCTGAAATTATCTATTTTAAAGTTGGTGGTTAAATAATGGACAGACAGACTGACCAATTGGGGAAAAACCAATTTCCCCTTTCTTAAAGGTGAAATTACCGATAGTAAATGAAAATGGAAAATTTTGCACGATTACAAAGTTTCTCTTAAAAGAAGAAGAAGAAACAAAAAAGTTTGGTAAAGCGATCATCATGATGATGATGTTTAAACAGCATCAATGAGGGTCCATTGTAGGTGGTGAGTTGAATAGAAGCATGAGGACACTTAGAGCCCCGCCCGAGTACATGTTTGGTTACCACTGGTCCCTGAATGCATCCATTAAGCAGAACCAATTTGCCCGATTAAACTAACCACTGAGGAGTACAGGTCAATACAGACAGAGAGAGAGAGAGAGAAAGAGAGAGAGAGAGAGAGAGAATGTTTCTGTATCCAGTTACGTACACTACATATTCGCAACGTTAACACGAACTCCAATCTAAACTAAACTAAAGCGGTGTGAGTAACGCTGAACAGAATAAAAATAAAAATAAAAAATTCAATCGCCAGCGCAGCATCCTGCCAATCCAGTTTTCCGGTTAAACTTGTGCGACTATTGTAAAACACAAACCGTAAGGGGAAAACAGAGGGGAACTGTTCGGTGCTGTTTGTCTGTTAACAACAAACGGATTAGGTTTTCTTTCTAATTTATCTAACTTTTAAACAGGAAGCGTGGAGAACGTATAAATATCGATCTTGGAGTTACTTCCGGAAATATCGTTCTAACTAAGATCCAGTATTTAGCAAGATCGTGTGATATTAAAGAGCAGGAAATTTGTTTGCAATAACCTAAAAAAGTTGAGTCAACAAGAAGCTACTTCGATTTGTCTGTAATTTTCTTTAATCTCAAGACTTAAGGTGTTTAATTCAAATTGGTGATGACCTCGATTAGGGAATCACGTAGCTTGCAAAGGTTTTTTTTTTCCAGAGAAAACGGAAAATAGCGGGGATTTGGGGGGGAACTCAGGCGTCAAACTTCCACAAAGTACAGTGAAAGGGGATGCTATTGAATTAGAAATCCATATTTTTTGGATAGATGCTCAGCATCATGTTCGTGCGATAGCTAAATCATTCAGACAATCACTCCGCTGTACTGCCGCAAAATGATACCCAGTAAACGTTGTTGCACTGCTATTGCTACGGAAATAGTATAAGGTAAGGGCGCCACGGTTGCCGAGCGGTTAGAGACGAGACCAATAAAGCTAATATGTATTGTGGTACTGGGTTCGATTCCCCGGTCTAGAGGCCTTGGTTTTTATTTAATGGTTAATAAAAGAAATTTACAGTAAAATATGTTTGTTAGGCGGTTATAGACTAGACCCGCAAAGCTAAGATGTATTGCGGTACTAGTCTAGCCCTTGAATTGTATTTAATGGTTAATATGAGAAATTTATAGTAAAGTATGTTTGTTAGGCGGTTATAGGCTAGACCCGCAAAGCTAAGATGTATTGCGGTACTAGTCTAGCCCTTGGATTTTATTTAATGGTTAATATGAGAAATTTACAGTAAAGTATGTTTGTTAGGCGGTTATAGACTAGACCCGCAAAGCTAAGATGTATTACGGTACTAGTCTAGCCCTTGGATTTTATTTAATGGTTAATATGAGAAATTTACAGTAAAGTATGTTTGTTAGGCGGTTATAGGCTAGACCCGCAAAGCTAAGATGTATTGCGGTACTAGTCTAGCCCTTGGATTTTATTTAATGGTTAATATGAGAAATTTACAGTAAAGTATGTTTGTTAGGCGGTTATAGGCTAGACCCGCAAAGCTAAGATGTATTGCGGTACTAGTCTAGCCCTTGAATTGTATTTAATGGTTAATATGAGAAATTTACAGTAAAGTATGTTTGTTAGGCGGTTATAGGCTAGACCCGCAAAGCTAAGATGTATTGCGGTACTAGTATAGACCTTGGATTGTATTTAATGTTTAATATGAGAACTTTGATAGTAAAGTGTTTTTTAGGAGGTTATAGGCTAGACCCGCAAAGCTAAGATGTATTGCGGTACTAGTCTAGCCCTTGGATTTTATTTAATGGTTAATAAAAGAAATTTACAGTAAATTATGTTAGGCGGTTATAGGCTAGTCCCGCAAAGCTAAGATGTATTGCGGTACTAGTCTAGGCCTTGGATTTTATTTAAAGTCCATTCATTACACTGTTTTTGTTTTTACATTAATTAAAACCTTTTAAAATTTCAAATCTTTTTTATATTGGCCTGTTATAAGCCATTGATATTTGCATTTCGATCACTTACCAATCTTCAACCTATAACATAAAAAACATACAGTTTTTCATATCAATCGGTAACTGTTTCTTTTTTTTTTTGTATTGCCGCTGTCAAAGGTTTTTCATTACAGGAAAAAATACCAACCAAAAAACCATTAAGAGAAAAACCAACAAGATCATTTGGAAATTCATTTATTTTAAAGCTCTACCCTTTGTAGATAAATTTCATTTTTAAAAGTTATTTCAACGAAATTTGATTAAATTTTGAATTACACTTTGATTACCTAGAAAGTTAGGCAAGGCCAAAGAAAAAGCTGTACCTACAAAAAGCTTGTGACATACTACAGCGAGCTAAACGACTCGACAGCGAACAAAACTCCTGAACTACAGAAGTTGCACAGCAGATCGTAGTATAGATGTTGTAATAAATATAGATGAAACTAGAAAATATATTCAAACAATCCCATCTGAAATCAGCTGTACAGGAAAGAAGAGTAATAATACCTTCCTCTAGGTATGATGTAAGAGAAATGCAAATGTACCACCTCTAGACACAGTGGATGATGGACTCAGCCAACGGTGAGCGTTGTGACCTAGAAAGAGGTCTACTAGAGAAACATCACTGAACAGGAGCAATCGCCATGATAGTGGACTGCAACGGTGGCAGGGTTATGTATGAGCGGCTCTCTTTACTCGATGAAATATAGACACGCACCAGGCTGCCAAGCTCCTACCATATAATTACACCCTGTTGTGTAGCCACGACCGCTTCTATAATTATGATATACACCTGGAATGGCTAATTCTAATAGGCTTAATTAGTGCTGCACCAATGAGAGTGACGTTATCTTTGTAAGAGGACTGTAATGCGAGCCGAATCTCCTGTTTCGGGTATCCCATGGTTTGACATTTTCCAAAAGTCTTTGTGGCTTTCTTATTTTCTATTTCTTTTGTGGACTTTCGTAGACAAAAGTTAGCGATCAAAGCCTTCAATTTGGTTGAAAATGGTGCCTATGTTTCCATGCACTCATATCGATTCTATGACTTTTAATCGAAAAACATATCCAGGAATTTTCGATCAGGGGCAGCTCTGGAAGAGGGACTGGTGGTTAGGTACTTTCCAGTGGACCACTTCTGAGGGCTCCAGGTCCGGCTAATGTCCAGTTAAATGATCAGAAACAAGAAGAAAGAGAGAGGATTCTCGGCAGAACTCACTCTGAGATCGAGAGAAATGCCAGCTGACCAATCACATAACTAGAGCAAAAAAAGGGCCCAGATAAATAATGAGACGAAGAGAATCAGGAACAACTCCTTCCACAACAGAGTTATCGAGTAACAATCACGCAGAGTACAGTTTTTTTGGAACCTTCGTCTGAACAGTAAGGGACAATTCACTTTACCAGTCAACATTACGGTTATTCTCAGCCAAGCGGCAACCGATTTAGGCTTCAATGCAATTTAGGAACATTGACGAAACGCTAGCCAAAAGATACGGAAGATCAATAGCTAGATCTTGCCTTACTGGTTTAACCAATTGAATTTATCCAATCATTAAGGTTCCATCATTGGACCCTAATTCAACGAGTTCAGTCTTCGTCAATATTACATTCTGAAAGACTCTACTTTTGAGAGAAGCTAAAGCAACTCTCTTCCGGAAGTTCACTTAATCGAATTTTCCTGAATAAGAGTTTCAAGCAAAAGTTGAAGATCTAATTTTGTGTTGAGGATTGCAGCAACTTAAGGCGGCACTTCCAACTATTGGCTTTAGGTTCGTATCTTGTCCAATTGGAGAGCCGAAAACTAGAGACACAAAGGCAAGAACTATTTTTAAAAACCACTTTTTCAAGTTCAGGGAAAAACTCCTTTCGGAAAAATTAACATGGCCGCCACTTTTCCTCTCAAGGGGAGAGAGAGAGTGTATTCATTCTCTCGTTCAGATGCCACCATCACGCTCGTTTAAGGGACAGCTGGAGGCTGGAGTTGAAACAACACTGCCTCCCACTACTTGTACAATAATAACTAACTCTCACTTATCCAGAGGCGGCAAGTGGGAGCGGGTAACCAAAATTTACTTCAACATAACATTTCCAGAATGGTCATTTCTAAATCATGCGTAATGGACTCCACAAATAGGAACCTCAGCTGGAAAACTTTAAAGCAAAATGTACAGTCTGGCCCAACATGGTTAAATGATGACAGTTATGGTTTTGTTGTTACAAGTGGTGGTTGGTTGGACCAAGTACCGGGTGACCGGAGGTTTTGTTCTGCTTTGTTTATTTAATGGTAAAGTACTTTTGTGGTCAGAGGTTCGCAGAGCGGGGGGGGGGGGTGGCCCTTCTTTTTGTGCTGCTGTACAGCGTACTCTTGTTAAGTTCAATCTTAACTGCAAGCTCCTGAATTAACTATGTTAATTGTTAATTGTTAACTAACCATTTGTCGTCCACGACTAGAAATATAAATAGATATTGAGTTTTAGTACCAGAAAAGGGTTCCTGAGTAGACAGGAAAGAAGATACACAGGATATCCTGACAATAACATGGGGGGAAAACAAATTTATGTTAGAGGAAACTTCCGTCAGTTAGATCCTGAAGGAGGTAGTCGTGATTGAGTCATCGCCAGATTTTTGTTTATCTTTTAAATTGAATATTTCCCTTATTTTTTTTTGGGGGGGGGGGAGGAAACACAGGAAGAAAAGGGATGAATTCTAATTTCAAAATCAATGTATGTATTAAAAAAAAAAAAAAGATAGCGGCCACAGAAAAAGAAATATTCCACGTGATTGGTTATCAAATTTTGAAGTTTATTTCTTGTATCTGTAGCAATCAGACTGATTGAAGTAGTCGCGCATAGCAACGAGATCTCTCACTCTCCTCCTCCTCTTCTAAAAGAATAATACTCTGCCGATCAATATCCGAAATGGTACCTAGCACTTTATGGGCCTACACAATATCTATATCCGCTCACTTAACCAGATTTACAATATCTTCCCTAAATGATGCGAGTCGTGATCGTAAAAAGGAAGTGGAGAAATATTGCAATTGTTATTTCTACTTCTTATTTTTTGTTGGAGATTATTTTTGATTTAAATTTATAAAGAAAAACCTTTCAGATTCAATCTAATAAAATATTGTTTGATTAAAAATAGAACACAGTGGATTGATGAAGGAGTAGCTAATCCTGAGGGTTTCAAACGCCCATTTAATTCCCTTAATTGGGAGAGCGGTTTGAAGGATTATCCTGTTGAATAGTGTGTCTGTGTATGTGCGAGGACGTTAAACTCAAGTAGTTGCACACGTCATCTCATCCAGGCACCCCAAGTACGAGTATACATATAGGGTGACTGTAAACGTTACTTCATTTTATTAGGCTGGTATTGCTGCAGGGACCTTTGCTAGTCCATACATTCCTTTTTATTGTCAAGTTTCGATAATGGTTTTGATAATTTTTTTTATTTTATGATTTAAGGCGCGTCAACATCTAACAGGTTATTGGCGCCCGGAGCTTCTTTCAGTGCACTGTCGGCCTCCGGACAGTGTTCTCTCGTTACAGACAACACTGTCCATCATCGGACATGGTGAGCTGTAAGAAGCTCTCCTAGGAAGAGAAAATCTAAGGGTCACAGCAGCTGGATTCGAACCCTGGACCTCCAGTACGCGTCCTGGGCGTCCAGTGCGCTAATCGCATAGCTAATTCCCTCCCTGATTTTTCTTAAACTTGTCCTCATTGCACAAACATGGGAATAAATAACTTTATCTAAAAATGTTTGCAGAGAATAAAAAGTAGGGAGTTAACTTTCTCTTTAATGTAAACACTCTTAACCCGTTGCCGCAAATGACGGCTATAGCCGTCCGATCTTTGTTGATATGTAGGCAAACGACGTCTATAGCCGTCGTGCACATTTTAATTAATAAAAAAAAGTACAGCGTTAGTACGAAGTGTACTAACGCATACACTTGTTAATTATTGAATTAGTAAAGCAAATGCTGTATAGTCGTCACGACGGTCATAGCCGTCATTTGCACTGGAAAGAGAAAAAATGATATGATGAGCAAATGACGGTTATAGCCGTCGAGAGTTTTTTTGGAAAAACCGTGGCCAAATGTGATAATTTTTACTTCCAAACATACAACTTACACTTGATTCCATGTGGCAGTCATAAACAATTGAGAAAAAAAAAGTGTGTTTCTGAGCACGATCATCAAAATGTGTGCGGCAACGGGTTAAGTAACGCACGTTTCTCTAATCTGTGTAATGTTTAGAAGTATGTAATAACTGAATAACTGAAATGGTAGAAAGGGATCCGAAATGCAAAAGAAATGGAACCATCTTTGAAGAAATTTCAAATAATATAAGAATAATAACAAAGAAAGTGCAATTTCCGGTTGTGTAATTAGGATGGACGAGTTACGGTCGGATCTTCTTGGATAGCACAAAAGAACCTTGAGAAATGTAGCAAGAAAAGGTCGTGTGAGTGGCCACACAATTTTTTTGTTTAAATAATTGAGTAAAGTATTAAAGTACCAAATGACTTCAATGATTAAGATACTCAAGTAAGAGGCAGAAAAGAAGAATGGAATACTTAGATGAGAATAAAAAAGTTTGGATATCTTTACAAGAAAATCGTACATACCTAGGTATAACAGTTGGATGTTTACGAGTTAAGTGATATGATCAAATAGGAGACCACAGTATGCTACTACGTGGCAGTAAGGTATAGTACTATAAAAACACGCAGAAAAGGAACATGTCTAAACATGTCGAGTATCATGTTAAATCTGGAATAAAAAAAAAATCAACAAACAAAAATTATCACATTCCTCATCAAGAAAGTGGTTGTAAAAATAGACTTTGTAGGACTCGGCGACATTTTGTTCCTTGAAATGTCTGCTGTGACCTCTTTACTTCTTGGCAAGCAGAAAAACATTAAATTTCTTTGAAACTAAACAGATGTCCACTAATAGAATGATACAGTTGAAGAAATCGAGAAGCATACTGAAATCTGACTGGAACTACGAGTATTTGGGAGAGCCGAACGTTCCTTAGCCTCAATCGACCACAAACCAATCCACTCTGAAAGACTAAGATTTATAATGTTCCTAATTTGGACATCTATTCAACCTATAAATACGAGGTGTGGTGAGACTGATGCTGCCACAGAAGAATTATGCATGCGCCAAATCCTAACGACCGACAGCTGCGCAGCGTAAAGCCTTTCTCTTTCGATTGCAGCGTCTCACGTGTTTGTAGAGAAATCTGTCTGACCGGAACCTGACGTGTTTGTGTAAGAGGTGTTAGTTTCGTTTTGCCGAAAACATGATTCTACAAATGTAGTAGAGCAACGAATTTTCGTGAAATTTCACATGATACTTGGTAAAACCGCTACTGAAACTTATCTTTTATTAAGAAGTTTATGGTGATGAATGTTTATCACGTGCGCGAGTTTTTGAGTGGTTCAAGCGTTTCCAAGATGGCCGAGAAGTCGATGGAGATGATGACCGCCCGGGTCGCCCTTCCACGTCCAAAACGGATGAAAATATCGATTATAATTAATCAACATTACTACCGTGAGGTGCTTGCCTAACTTCGTGAAAAAACGACCCGATTTGTGAAAGAACGAGTCACAGGATTCTCCATCAAGACAACCGGCGCCGGCTCACACTGCATTGTCTGTCAAGACGTTTCTAGCCAAAAGTACAACATCCCAGTTTTTAGGCCATCCGCCTTATTCGCCTGACCTGGCTGCCCCATGTGACTTTTATCTGTTCCCCAAAAGTCAAATCTGCATTAAAAGGAACCCGATTTCAGTCCGTTGAAGCTGTGAAAGAGAAAGCAGCACGCGTCATGCAGGAGCTCACAGAAAAGGACTTCCAGCACTGTTTCGAACAATGGTAAATTCGCATGGAGCGTTGTAGGGATAGGGGAGGGGCGTATATTGAAGATGATAATAACTAAATATGTTTAAATTTAAAATAAAATGTTTTACAGCAATAGTCTCGTTATTTAATAGCCACACCTCATATTCCATTTGTCTCTGAATGAATTGAACCCTGCTAAACAACATCCCGAAGCACTCCAGTTATGGATACCCATTAAACCACTCTCTTTGCTCAAGAACTCGACCGACTAATCCCTCTTGGTGGTCATAACCGCCCGATCTTCCCGATTCTCTAAATCTAGGCCCTCTAGGTTGGCTGTTTTTTCTTTGCAGTATATGTATTCTTCCAGATTATCATTCTTGCTTTTTACTGATTTTACATTGTTAAGACATTCGATTAGGAGGCCTGGAAAGATGCATTTCCCACGTTAACTTCTCTATAGGAAAAAAAGATATAATTATTATAAAGCCAAAGTTTTAAACACTAATTAACATAAAATGTTTTAATTAATACATACTACGTAATTAGACCGGGAGTATAATTGGCTGATCGTATAATAAAGTGCTTCCGCAATTAAATAACACAGGTAATCAAATCCACTTAAGGTGTAAAATACTAATTTATTATCGGTGCTAATGTTTCAAATTAATTAAAGGGCTAAACTTGCAGCCAGTAACAGTTAATGTCTGTACAAATTCAATAAACAAGGTTAGAGCGTTGCAACGATCCAAAAACCAAACACTATTTTGTCTTTAAGTTTACAAAGATGAATGCGTTATTTGAGTCCTATTTTGTTCACTCCATTTATAATAGCTCCATTATCTCTAAAGATGTTTAGATTAAAGTTCTATAATATCCCGTAAACAAAACATAGGATAAAGTAAATGTAAATGTATGGGATAAGGCTGAAATCTTGTTACTCTTGTTGTGGAGATCTCCGCCGACCAAAATAGTTAGTTGTTGCTAGGTTAGTGTGTGTGTGGTTCCTAAACTAACCCCACCACTAAAACAACATTTCTTACCTCTAAATATATATGAAAACAACAAGTAGTCGTTCTCTACTAGCAGAACTACTTCAACTACTTAATGCTTCTTACAACTATTACTATGAACTTTGGCGAAGTAAAGCTTCACTAAGCTACATTAAGCATTCATTAAGCCAGACTTCACCTTCACTGATATTGTGGAGAAAGAAGTAAGACAAAATTATTTATTAAGTAGTGAGGCTTGCGGCGAGTTAGTAGTGTGTAGCACAACTAGATATCAACTATTGCTGGGCAAATATTTAGGACTTTTGGTGGCAGCGTTGAAGGCACTGAACTCCAGTGTTTTGCAGCTCTAGAGATGTTCTGAGAGAAAGTAAGGAGATTAGAGAGCTGTTCTTCTAGGATGGGTGCGGGGTCAGGATTTCAGGTACTGAAAGGACAAGGTGGACCATAGGAGACTGTATAGACTCAGTTTGCTGCTGAAATTGATTCTCTGAGGTTACTGAATTGATTTTAGAGGACGCCACTTTCACTAGGGCTGTACAAGGCAATTCCCGGAGACAGGATTTAAAGTGGAATGATCTAAACAGGTAAAGAATGCGGATGACGTCAACATTTCAGCGCACATAGCTTAGCCCTCTATAAGGAATCATTAAAAAAAAAAAACAAGATGATTAAGATTTGCGGATTAACAGGCATAAAATAGGTTTTATGAAGACATTAAGATTGAGCGCATGAACTGGAGTCGCTGAAGCTCAACGGTACTTTACTTCGTACTAACGCTTCAAATACCTGCAGTGAAAGCCAAAGCGAAAAAAAATGCCTGATTGTAAAGATGTACTCGGGCGTCACGGTAGCCGAGCGGTTATAGGCTAGACCCGCAAAGCTAAGATGTATTGCGGTACTAGTCTAGTCCTTGGATTGTATTTAATGGTTAATAAAAGAAATTTACAGTAGGTGTCGCCTCCGTCCATGACACCTAATTGGTAGTTGGACGTTATGCCCCAACTGAATAAATAGGCGATTACTTTACTTTACTTTACTAATTATGTACTTAGTTCGAAATTTTATTCTTAAGATTTATAACGAGTATGTCAGAGATTATGATAGAAAGAAACTTTACTTGTCGCACATATTTCATTAGAAGTAAATATCCCAGAAAAATCTTTGTTCTGTTGTTAAGGAAGTTTACACCACGATTTCTACAGAATCTCGAAACTTGTAATACAATAACTTGCTGGTGGTAGTCAAACTGCTGTCAGTAGAAGTTTAAAAGGCGCATGCCTGGGGCATTGTGCGGCCATTTTGGGACGTTATAAACAGGTCCAAACTGGAATATTTGAAGATATAGGGCAAATAAAAACAGGAGAAAACAAAAAAATCCCTACCCATAAAAGTATTAAATAAATTTATTACACAAAGAAAGATTGAAATATTACAGGACGAAGGTAGCGGTGTAAGGGCATCAAGTTAACGCGCCACCGCTGCAACTATAACCCTTTTACAGCCTCCCGTAGAGAACTCTTGTCAAAAAAAAAAGGGCAGAGCCCATTTGCTTCTTCAACCCAAGATGTGCCCATGTGTGTGGCGAACGCATTACATAAAAGTGGTTTTTCTTCGTTTCCATTCTATTTCCTTCTTCATCCTGCTCTCTATCTGCTCTTTCCTTCACCCTGGGGGGAAATTTTTTCCCCATGTTCTGTGGTTCCCTAGACAGTTATCAATTCTATCTAGTAGTGGATTTTTTTCTCCTGTCTTGCCTCCCATCTGCTTTAAAGGGTTAATGTTTTCAGCTATTATTTTTATCTATTGTTGTTCCATTATTAGAGCTCACTTTTTGAAAGGTAAATGGCTTTAGGCTTTAGGTTATTGATAATTTTGTTATGGCCATAAATAGTACCGATAAACTTTTGGAAAACCCCTATTCAAGTTCCAATGGGAAGGCTAGAAGCCCGAAGAGAGCCCTGTACTTCTTTGAATTTTATCTCTTCCATGAATGCCCCCACCAGGTCGTCTCGTGAGACTCTGTGGTATACTCCAGTTTTTCAGCGACTTGAAAATCTATTTTAGGGCAGCCGTAAGGGAGAGATGAATTGAAACTTCCTCCCTTACAAGGGATTCTAGGGTGTAATCTCATCTTATTGATAATTAAAATATTTTTTTTTTTTTTTCCAGTTTCGAGGAAAATGAAAATCATTTGATAATCAGATAATTGGACTTGACTTCCTTCCGGCAATTGCTTGTTCATTAACGATGAAGAATAGTTTACTTTCAACGTACTAATAAACGAAAACAATAACAACCTGGTCAGCTTGCAGCTATTGAAGGCTGAATTCGTAAACACAATGATACAGAATAAATCGAGCACAATAAGGAAATATTTAAACGTTGTTAATTACAATTTAAATAATGGAAGTTAATACTGAAAGCTTTGGTAAGAGCGATTTTGATTAAAACAGAAGTAGAATGCATAATTACTAATTTAAGCCAGAATTAATTGTGTTTTATTAAAGACTTTATTAATTTTATTGTTGGCATTGTATGGCATTCTTCTCTTATTAGAATGTTACCTTATGGTAAAGGTACTTACTGTTAACTTTAGGTAATTGAGACTCATGAAAATTAATCACTAAGACACAAATATAATTGTAAAATTAAAAACCAAAATTAATAAATTATATTAATACAGCAATTTAGAAAAACTTATCAATTTGAAAAAAATAATTTGTTAATAGCTACGTGGCGTATTTTTTTTTTAAAAATACCGCAGTTTTGAAATTTGGCCGCTGCGGTCGGCTTTTGACGCATGCGCGCTGTGTACCTACATCTGACAGTAAGAAAGCAGACGCTATTATGGAAACATTCGACCTTATTCGCGTTTATTTGTGAGTATTTAAAATGCCCACAAACTTTTTTTTTCCCCAAAAAACGGAATTATTAAAAAAAAGAAAATAAAAATTCACGCTAGAAACAAAAGCTAAAAATTAAACTTAGCGACCGATACTCGTTGACATAACCTAGTTGAACATAACCTACCCAAGTTCCAAAGGTTGCCTAGCTTTCATGAATTAGGACAATATTCCAGCATTTTCTTTTGTATCAATGATTTATATGAAAAATTCATGAACAATTGTAATGAGCTATCAGAAAAATAAAGCAATAAAATTCATAAAACATTGTTTTTAGAAATAGTTGGTTGTAAGTTCTATTGTCACAAAACAATTTAGAGAAGAACAAGATTTGGAAACAGATACTTTATGTTTGTGGAATACTTGTTAGTCATGCAAACTAAATATTGAAATATTCTTATCATAACTCCGTGTCATAGCACGCACATTTCTTGGTATACCTGACCGGTTTTTAGACTTTCATCTCAGGTAGTTGGGTGTAGACAAATAAATACCTACTTAGGTTATCGTCTCGCACTGCACTTGAATGAGGAGGTTATTGCGTGGTATGTTTTGTTACTGAAAATTGTTAATGAAACGTAAAACCTTTTTTTTTTTAATTAATGAAACCTAGAAATTGTTTAAGAGTTCTGTACGTTTAGTGTTATGTACAATGTTCTAGGTTAGTAAATTTGAATTTATATGGGAGGCGCGAGCATTCAAACAGTAAACACGGAATTGTACTAATTTCATTTGTGCTGGGGAACAAAAATTGTTAAATAAAATTGATCAATATGTCATCCTAATAATGTTAACAAATAAATTCTTAACTTTAAAACTTTAAAACAGTAAAAAACATACTAGTATATGTGAAGATTGCTCAGCTGAGTCTGTGTTTGGTACGGAATGATTTTTAAGTCACCTATTTTCAACGATGTTCTTTGGGTAATCGAGGTGGGAAATCGATTGAGTTAGTATTTTCCCTTTCTTGCACTAATAAGAGCGATAGTATATACAATATATAGATATTTTAATGATTTAAAGTCAACATCTAAGGTTATTGGCGCCCGGAGCTTTTTTTCAGTGCACTGCCGGCCTCCGTACAGTGTTCTCTCGTTACAGACAACACTGTCCATCACTGGACAGTGAGCTGTAAGAAGCTCCTAGGAAGAGAAAATCTAAGGGTCAGCAGCTGGATTCGAACCTGGGACCTCCGCGTGGGAGCCCTGTACGCTAACTGCATAGCTAATCCCTCTTCCCTAGCGATAGTATATATTATCCCTTTTGTGGTGATCTCTGTACCGGAAATTGGTATCTAAAACTGGTCTGCGTTGGTTACACACATTACGCATCATAAAAAATAAATAAGCAAAACAGTTCCAACGTGATATCTCTATTAGGTACCACGTCACCATTAAGTTTCTCGTCAAATCGGTCAACTAAACGGCCACGTCACTGAACAGATGTTTCAATTTTTGCTCTAAACTTGGCATTCTTACTGTATCTTGATCTAAAACTTTTATTTAAAGTGAAATTCGATTTGAAGTTTTCTGTGGCTTTCCCAATACTAGTTCTTACCTAAATCATCTTATTAAATAAGTAAGAAGAATAAAATGTGAGACTAAATTTCCCAAATTTGAGTAGAACCGACACACCGGAAGTACCACTTTACTGAGCAATTTTAAAGCTTCAAAATGAAGCTTTAATTACGAATTATAGTCTACTCAAAAAGCAAAAGCAATATTGCTGGAGTTATCAGGCCTCCAGCAAACACATGTGACAAAATGGTTTACATAAATGAGATATAATTGAATAAACGGCTGGCCATACAATCTACAATTGGTCGGCCTAATTCACACTCTAGGCCCAGAATCATCTACGTTCTATTTTAAATAGAATACGTACCATTCAAAAGCTAAAAACTTTTGCCAAATTACTTCTACCAATGAAATACATTAATTGCATTTCAAGACTCTAATTTTCGAGATCTTTTAAAGTAAAAAAAAACAATAAATGCTTGCTTAGATATTTTCTTGAAACTTCGAATTCATGTTAAAAAGATTGGTTATCTTCAATATCATGCAGACAATCAGAATAAAAACAGTTTCAGAAAAATGCCAATTGTCACAAATATTTTCAGTGACTTCGGTAGACCGCTTTTTTTGGACAAAATTTAGAATTTCAGCTAGCCTCAGATTTAATTCTTACTAATATTGTACAGGTAATATAGGTCGCACCCAGGGCCGGATTTTCCTATAGGCTAACTAGGCTTCAGCCTAGGGCCTCAAGATCAAGAGGGGCCTACATTCAAAATGTTAGCAAATTTAAAATTACACTATTCTAAAAACATAACATATTATATTATATTAACACTTAACATATTGATATACAGGGTGAACCAGTGTACCTTCGATTACAAAAATAGCACTTGTTTAAAATATTTCCTAACATTTTCTCAAATATTTCAGAGAGTTTATAAGCTTTTTTTTTCAAGTGCAATTTGTAACCTTTGACTTCCTTATTTTAAGACAGCCTACTTTAAAATTGACTACTGGTCCATCTAAAAGAGTTTTCAATGAATTAAACAACTTGATAAACTAACACTGTTGGAGTGCTCGTGAACACGTTTTCTTGTAAAACAAACGTAATTTCTCTTACGAAGATAAAAGGAATCTTGGAAAATGATATACCGTTTGAAAGCCCACATTAGACAAGGAAACTTTTATAAAAAGTGCCAGCACCTAGGTCTGATAATGATCACAAAAGGGCTTAATGAGTTTTCTTAAAAATTTCGATTGTGGCTGTTTGGAGAATAACTTATGCTTCGAAATGGTGTCAATTTTTAGAAAATTTATCTGTCTTTCTAACCGTGTCATCAGAATTGAATTCGGAGAATAACTTATGCTTCGAAATGGTGTCAATTTTTAGAAAATTTATCTGTCTTTCTAACCGTGTCATCAGAATTGAATTCGGACTAAAACTGTCTGAGTAATAACATTTTTATTGGAAAAAAGTAATGATTTTAGAAAAAAAAAATTAAAGTGACGTCACTCAAGAAAAGTGGAAAATATGAAGTTGGCCAATACGTCATTTTGAACTCCACTTTAGATGTATTACACACAGTAGGCCTATGGACATTACTGGTTCACTCTGTATATCAAAGTTATGATGCATTTTATTATCTCTCATGTAATTTACAAACTTAAAAATGGGAGGTGAAAGGGCCTCATAAGTGGAATAGCCTAGGGCCTCTTTTCATCTAAATCCGGCCCTGGTCGCACCCACAGGTATTAATAGAAAAGTCCATATTAAATAAGATGAGTTTTCCGGCCCCTAAATCTACTGATAGCAGAATATTATCGCGGTAAATAAAAGGAAAAAAAGCACAGTTTTCATGATAAATGTATGGAGGTGCGAAATGACTTTAAGAACTAGCTGTTTAAAGTGCGATTTTTTTTTCCCCCAAGTGTTGAGCGATGAAGTGGAAACAGTTGAGAAAACTCCCACCTTTAACCTTTTTTCCCTTTATTTTCCTTCCTTTTCCTTCCTTTTCACCAAATACTTTTTCCCCAAGGCTGGGTAATGGATCCTCCACCAACCCCTCCATATCCAATCTCTTCTTCAACCACTTCCCACACTTCTTAACACTCTTAAGAAGCGAGCACTGCCGACTGATAAAAACCCCTCTGCCCGTGTGGAGTTCCCGAGGATAACTTTATACAGGGACTCTTTACTTCTTTGGGACTACATCCCTTTTGGGTGGTAACTATCTAAATTATAAAATACATGATTTGTAGCTTGCCAGAGATCTTTAATCTTACTAATTACAACCGCCGCCGAGAGGGCACCATTGCTGCCTCGAAGTGCATTCAGCCGGAACTAACGTGGCCTCTTCACCCACCTATCCCACTCCCAGGATAAACCACCAAAACGATCGTTCACTAACTAAATTATTTCCGGCCCCTTTCTTAATCTCTATTTTCCTACAGGACCATTACTATAAATCTCTTATTCTCCTCTACTTCAGTTTTTTATATTAACTTCTTATTTACATTCTATGGTTACCATTAAACCATTTACTTGATTCTTCTATTTAGAGTACATTATTTTATGGTCATCTATAACTGAATTAGTATTTTCATGGTATTAACTTTGAACAGGATCTTTTGATAGAAGCGGGGTAGTAGAATAATGAAGACTTTGATTTGGAATGGTATTTTATCAAACCAAAGTTACACAAGGAGTTGCATTAGAAGGTGATACTAGCAGAAGACGAATTTAGACGAATCTGCACGTCGTCAGAATTGACAGGGACAATTAAGCCAATCAGGAATGTCATTTATTATTATTATTTTTTATTATCTCTAAAATCTCACATTTCTTTTTTTTAATCCCTGTTTTTAAGGGATTAACTCCTTGTTCCCTTAAAAAAAAAGGTTCCATGAGAAGCCATTTTGTGGTTAAATGAAAGAGGCTTAAGGGATTATGAAATTCTTAATTAGCCCTTCAGTGAGTGCCTTGTGTGAGATGGCAAAATCTAGGTCAGACAAAGTTAACATTTAAAATTTCTTTGTCGTCACTAACTTGATAATGTTAGTGTAGCCAATGGGGAATGCATCACGACCGTAATAGAGCTCACTTAGTTCCTGGTTATTACGAAATGCTAAAGTCATCTTGTAAACTAGGGCGGAAGTAGGTAGATTTGACTTGGGTTTAGTGGTAGCGAGCTTGCGAGGACGATCTCCACCCCCCTAACTTATTCGTAGCTTCTACTGCGTATTTCTAAGACCAATTATCGGTAAGTTAAACCGAGATGAATCTTGAAGGTCGCAGAATCCAGGTTTATCACATAGATCTGAGAGAGAGACAGTAAAATAGTCCCTTATTTCTCTTTCATGTTCTCCCGATCTCTCTTTAAGTTTAACCGTTGGTTCCTGCAAGTCGAGACACGCCAGCAGCAGATTCAAGACCGAAAAGGAATTATTATTCTCGAAGTCCAGAATTTACTGGATTCCCACACACAATTTTCTATCCTCAACGTTGGATTTAGCTTCTTTCGCTTGATCCATCTTAATGATTATGATGTTAGGACTGCGACATGCTTTTAGCCAGTTTTTTTTTCGGTCTTGACAGTCAGTGACTTGGTAGTTGGGTGTAGAGAAAAAGACATCTGTATCTTACCACTGTGAGAGGTAGCCACAGCTGCAAGAAGAGCTATCTGGAGAAGGGGACCAACGATGAAGAGAAAGGGTAAACCTCACTTAGAGACAAGTCAGAGACGATCTCTCTCTCGGTGATTACAGCAAGCGCGATCTCCAGTCAACTTTGTGCTGGTTACGGAAGTGACCCAGCTGAGTTAAAGTTCCAAATAAATAAATAAAATGATGGTGAATTAAACGGGAGTAACACTCTAATGTACGTTTCGCTCGTAATATTCACTCTGCAATTTCATGGAGCCTAAGTCCTATTACCGACTTTACTTAAGCGTAACATCATTTGCCGAACTTGTTTCAACATAACACAGTAGACATGTAAATAAAAATGTATTATCCCAAAACTACATACTAACGGATAACCAGTCAAAGTCAGCTGATAGATAACCAGCTGTTCACGCAATATCTAAAGCTAAGCCAACCTCAACTGATCATTGTAACGGATTTCGTACCCACCTGTTACAGAAAGGAGATAAGCCTAATAACAGCATAAATCTGGGAAGAATGTAGATTGCTAGGAAACTAACGATTCCAACCATTCTTTGTACCACTTCGTTCCCTAGTCGGATAGCAAAGCAATCAGGCGCCCATCCAAGGTCTCTCGTTGTAACGCTAAAGAGGATACAGTACGTACAGAATGGATGGAACACATGTTGATACTGTTTCCACCAAGATCATTGCCACAGAGGTAAATGTTGAAGATGTAAGAGGTTACAACAGTACTCAGGGAGCTCTGATTCAGCGGTTGATTACACAGAAATGTGGTCGGCCTAAACGAGTCGGCGCACAAGCAAGCAGCGTTCTACCAGAATGAACAGAAGAGCGCGTTTGTGTGGGCGGAATTAGCAAATTGCTAGGAAGGAAGTTGATCAATTGTGGTCCTTGAACATTGGCAAATTGGCAAACCTACATGTACACGTCACGATGACACTTTACCTCACAACCATCACACATACAAAACTGTAATATGTATACATAAACTCCTAGAGTTGCGGTGAACAAATCATTAGGTCTAGCATAAATAAATTTGTAAACAACTCGCCTTGGAATTCCCTTTAACGTACATTTAGATAATTAAATAACCACAAAGGGCTTTCTCTTTTCTTTTTTAATGAGGAAGTAAACGCCATCAGGTACGATTTTCCCAAACAGAAAAACATGTTGCAGAGAAATGTGCCTCAAGAAACTAACCTATGGAACAGCTAATATCAGTTTTTCTAGAAATGTTCCCCCGTGGTCATGGGTTTAAGAAGGTATCCTCGGGGGATACATATAGGCTTCACTTGAAAGTGCTATTTCTGGGAATGTTACCCCAAACACTTGCTTACTGTGGATACAGTAGCGTAAATCCTCAGCCTCAGTTTTAGTAAGACAAATACGTGTCAGTTTTTACATCAGTTTTTTTTTTTAATTTTTTGTTTATTTAATTCCTGTTTGAAAAAAAAAGATTATGCAAGAAAGGGAATCTGAAGAGGAGTTCTGGCAGGACAGAGGCACACTGCACTCGGAACAAAGGGGGTGTGACAGGCCGACCACCAAGAGTATAGCGCAATGCGCCAAGCTCATCGACCTTCCTTTTGCATCCAGCTTACATAAATATCCCGCATTAATGATTACCAAAATGTATTTCTATCAGTTGACATGCTTACAGTTACTTATATAACGTTAATCACTTTATCTGCCTGTTCACACCCACACAACTATTTCTCAATCTATTTAGAATCTACCAAAAAAATTTCTTTATCTAATAAATATGGACCATAAGTGACTGTAGATGGTACTTTAACAGGTAAAAATGAAGAGTCTGGCGTATTGATGTAGAGGCGTGCAGCCAAGAATGGACCCACATAACATTTGCAATTATCGACATTATAGGGTCTAGAACCACATAAAATAACATCGATTTAATGACAATGCTCTAAAATATGTTGTTCTCGTCAGACTACTCGCGTGTGTGTGCATAAGCGCGCGCTTGCGTATGCATTCGGCGAATGGTTTATAGCAAAAAAAAAAAAAAAACAAAAACGGAAAACCGGAAATGAATAATAAGAAAGTGCTTAAAATATTTTTCTTGTTTATATATTATATAAATTTGTAAATACCAGCATCATGAATATTGATTTCCTTGCTTCGTTAAGTGATCAAGCTGATGTGGAAAAGAAAAATGCTCACAACCATTAATTACGCGCTAAGTGATCTTTTTCCTGTAAAACATCACACGCGTTCACTCGTTTGTTATTAGTAGACTATTATATCGTTATATTTCAAGGTGATATGGGCTATAAGTATTCTATTATTTCATATTATAGTAACGCGCATTCATTCCTGATGAATTAATAAACACAATCAATATTCCCACGAGATCTTGAGAGCCTTATGACGTCGATAAATGATGCTGCACTAAAACCACCACACCTTACTTGATTATAGAATATAATTTTTAGTTCTGTTTAATTATTTAATGTTCTTGAAGTTTAAGTTTGAAATTCCGATTTCTGGGTTTCATTAATGAGGAGCGTTAAACATCCTGTTCTAATCTGCGGCGACTTGAATGCGCACCATCAGAGCTATGGATGTGCGTTCGGTGACTACGAAGGCAGACAGCTGCTAGATGCAATTAATTCGGAAGACCTTTGTATTTTGAATGATGGATCCCCCACACTATTCAGTAGATTGGACTGGCGACCTTCCGCAATTGATATTTCTCTGTGCTCTCCCCCCCTAGTAACTAGATGTGAATGGAAAGTAATTGAAGAACCTTTCGGATCCAACCATCTGGGCATACGCATTGATGTAGACAAAACTAATTGCCAAATACCAGCCAATCAAAATCCCCACTTTAAAAAATGGAAATTGAAATCCGCAAATTGGGAGAAGTATTCATTGCTGTCCGATCAGTTTCTCACCAATAGGTGTCTCTCCACCGAACCCTCCGCTAATTACAACAGTTTTATCAGTGCCATTCTCAAAGCCGCCGAATATTCGATACCTCAAGCCAAGCCTTATAAGGGATGTAAACCAAAATTCCTGAAAAAGGCGTGGTGGGACGATGAGTGCGACGAGGTCAGAAATGATAACATACAAGCATTCAAACAATTTAAAAGATTCCCGACTCTCTCAAACTTTATCAACAGCAGGAGATGTACAGCGATATGTCGCAAAATTTATAAATCTAAAAAGCAAATTAAATGGGTCGAGTTCTGTAACTCGTTTAATGCTCAAACGCCTATAAAACAAATTTGGGATGGGGTGCGGGCGCTCAGTCGTGGGGGCCCTTCTCCCCAAAGTGATGGTAAATGGCTCCCAGATTTCCTAGATTCTCTTACCCCAGAAACAGTACCTGAACTACCTCCTGAGATCCCCTCACGCCCCCATAGAATCAGTGTCCCTTTCAGTTATGGAGAACTGCTCCATGCACTAAAAACAAATGCGAATACCTCACCTGGAGTGGATACCATACACTACCCAATGCTCTTTCACCTGTCTGATACAGGAAAAAAGGTATTCTTGCGAATCATCAACGATATATGGATCAACCACATTCCAATTGAAGAGTGGAGTAAACAAATTGTGGTACCCCTGCTAAAACCAAACAAAGACCCGTCTGAGTTTACGTCATACAGACCAATAGCGCTATCATCGTGCGTGTGTAAGACCTTTGAACGCCTAATAAAAACGCGTCTTGAGTGGTGGATTGAAGCAGAAGGCAAGCTCCCGAGTCACCAGACTGGGTTCCGTAAGAAACGAAGCACACAGGATGCACTCTCCAACTTCGTAATGGACATCCATAATGGGTTCTCAGACAATATGTTCACTGTTGCTGCTAATATAGATCTAACCAATGCGTACGACAACGTCAGCATTTCAGTCTTGGTTAAAAAAATGATAAACATGGGCGTTCCTTCTCGTATAACTACTCACATCTATAACCTATTTCATGAACGGCTGATATCAGTACGTCATAAAGGGAAAACATATGGGCCACGTCATACCCACAATGGATTACCACAAGGGGCGGTACTTAGTCCCATTCTGTTTAACCTATATACGGCGGATATGTGTACGACGCTGTGTCCTTCCATCAAAATTTCCCAGTTTGCAGATGATATCATCCTATATAGTAAAGCGAAGTCACTCAAAGCAGCCACTGATGCTCTGGATACGGCTATGTACGCTTTTAATGACTGGTGCATCAGTGTAGGCATGTCTATCTCTGATAGCAAGAGCAGTGTAACCATCTTCACGAGACGTAGAAAATATAATGCGACATCCCCGGTAGTTCTCGGGAGATGCAGTCTACGACTAGAAACAGTGATGAAAACTTTGGGAATGTATTTGGATGGGAAACTCCTCTGGAGGACTCACATAGAATATCTCATAGCTAAGTGTGAACAGAGTCTGAATATTTTGAGATTTATGAATCATAAAATGTATGGAGCAGATATAAAAATATCCCTGATGTTATACCGTCAGCTAATTCGCTCCAGGATTGATTACGGCTGCTTTCTCTATGGGGATTCCGCTTCTACACATCTCCAAAAGATTGACCGCATCCAACACAAAGCCCTTCGTACATGCCTGGGCGCTCTCAACTCAACCCCCATTAACGCCTTACTAACGGAGGCAAAGGAACCTCCTTTGAAAATAAGAAGGAACCTACTAGCCTCGCGCTACATCGCTGACAGACTGCCCTTGTTGAATCAACCCGTCATTCAGAAAATAAGCAGACTAGCTCCCCGAATCCTCACCGAAAGTTATTGGTATAAAAAAAGTACACCAATTCTTGTACATCAGTTCTGGTCTCTGTCGCAATTCATGCTGTCCCTACACCGGAGTACCCATCTCCCAACATTTTCTTTTGACCTTGAGTGTACACTGGGAGCTCCAGAATGTGTCATAACTAACTTCTACCAGTATGATAAAAGTATCTCCGAATCGGCAAATAATGAATACTTATCGGCAAAACTAAATGCCAGGTTCCCAAGTGCGTACTTCCTCTACACTGATGGGTCTAAATCCCCTGAAGGGGTGGGATGTTCAGTGTATGACCCGCAAACCAACCTCAGTAGACTATATAAGTTACACCGCCATGCCTCAGTCTTTTCGGCTGAACTCACTGCCATCAATAAATGCGCAAATCTAGTGGCCTCGACAGAGGCACAAACAGTTGTCATACTTTCTGATAGCAAGAGTGTGCTCAACAAGCTTAAATGCCCCGGGCATAAAGCCGATTTCACGGTGCTCGAAACTGTCCACCTCCTGAAGAGAGCGGGTCTTAGCGGAAAGACAGTTCGATTGATATGGATTAGGGGCCACTCAGGGATAACTGGCAATGAAATTGCAGACTCTAAGGCAAAAGAGGCAATACGCCTGGAGAATCTAAAGCTCGAGAAACTGTTACCTTCAGATATAAAGAACTTCTCTAAACGTTCCTACTACAGGGCATGGTCTATAGATTACGAAAAATCAAAATATGCCAAAGGTAAATTTTACACCTCACTGCAGCCGACAATACCTAAAAAACCGTGGTACTCTGACTTCGCAGAAGGTAGAAAGTTCACTACTACTTTGATACGACTGCGCTTCAACCATAACTTCTCGCCCCACCATCTCAGCCGTATAGGAATTTCAGTCCCTCCAATTTGCTCTTGCCCTGCTGATACAATTATAGACGCCAACCACCTGATCCTCGATTGCAATAGTCACCAGGATGATAGGGACAAACTGTGGAATGCAGTCATCAAAGCGAAATGTCCACTTCCTGCCAACCTGCATACCATCCTCACAGAACCAATATTCGAAACGTATCTGGCTATTTTCCAATTCATTACCAAAAACAAAATCAAACTTTGAAAATAAAAATAAAAACATAAAACATAACAGCAACTAAAACAAAAATAACAATAGTACTCATAACACATCCCATTAAATAATACATTGTACATCCCTGGCTAATCTGCACAGACAGGAAGCCAACAAACAAACAAAAAAAAAAAAAAAAAAAAAAAAAAAAAGTTTGAAATTTAAAATATATGAACCAGGCAAGTACTCTTCCTTGGGCTATACTTAGGCAACCGGCTTACTTTAAAGCTCCTATGTGACAGTGAGAAAGCCTAGAGATAAAATGATATTGTGGACCACCTCACAGGGGCGGAGATCAACCATAACCGTGGAAAACAAGTTAACCATGTTACTGTTATGGAGATGATAAACCGAACTGTGGGGAGTCGAGGTCCAGCTAGCCAGCATCAAAGAGGATCCCCAATCCTTTCATTTCTGGAGTCCTTTGCATACGTGGCCAATCATCTGCCCACAATCATATGAATATTCCCTTCATTGTCCAACTAATTCATACTCGCTTCTTTTATCTCCAGAATAATCTTTCAGCCTATCCCAAACCCACAACAAAAGCTTTATCAGCAAAAGCTCTTCCTGACAACCCTCCAAAGCACCTGAAAACGAGGTTTTCCTCGCCATTTGACTAATATGTGACTTGCTGATCGTTTTACTGTATTATAGTATTTATATGCAGATCGTAAATAAGGAAATAGATAACAAGGTCTATATTGTGATTCGAAATCTAGTTTATCTCACCAGTAATGTGTCAATAATTCAAAACCACATTTACATTGTTTATTATTATTGTTATAATTATTATTTTTTTCAGACGGGCTTTCCCAAAACTGATATAATGGGTCATAAAAAAGCCCATTCAGTTTCCAAATTTTTTTTCATTTCTCAACATAAAAACCATTTAGGGTTTCCCAGAAGAAAGTCACATCTTCAGTATGGCGAACGTTCTTTATAAATAACTGTAGGCTACAAGAAGTGCGATATTTCCGGGGCACAAACCGTTCTTACCAAAAGAGTGTAATTAATGTAACCTCGAGATATATATACAAAAGGGAGAGGAAGATTATACTTATAATCCCTTATCCCTAATCAGCAGTGAGGGTGTACCAAACCTGGACGGCTCCTTATAAACCCTAACCAGGGAGAGTTGCAAGCCACCTTCCTCCAAGTCGCGTCTTGGATGTGCACAGTGATACTACGCTAGTAATAGGGAGGAAGTGAACAATATTATCTTCAAGTTTTAATTTCCGTTCCTTTCACAGAAAGTAATAAATTCTATATCCAACGTTTGTTCTCCTATTGATATTGATGATTTTCTTTTGTTTTTGTTCCTTCAATATCGCAATATCCGAGGTGCGGAGCACCAGTAGTATCATCGCTACAAACTGTTACATTTATTGCGAAGCACCAAGTCGCTCGGACCAGTAAAATAAAAGAGGGAACAAAACCCATGAATTCTCTAGCTCTAGAACATTCTTACGACTTTATTGACAATAAAGAAAAGGTAGTTGCTTAGAATTGGACCTGGGAGAACGCGTAGGTAACCACAGGAACTGGTAGAGTGTGTGTGTGTGGAAAGCGGCCAGAGGTATAATAAGAGTTTACAGTAACCGCGCCGACGGGAGGTAAGTTTTTCCTTAGTTCTGGTACACTCGCAGAATGATATAGACGAGGGTATTCCTTACTTGGGTCCGTCTTGGACATTAAATCAACTGGAATACCTAGTGGAGTGCGTGGGTATGATTGCAGGAGGAGCCTTTCCTCACATGGACATGATCCTCTCCCTCCGACAGGAGAAACTCCATGGAATCCATTTTTCTTCCCGAACAAACCAACACTTTCATCAACCTTTGATCCCCTTCTTTGTAAGGATGAAAGGCTTCCATAATATAGATTTTTATTGCAGGTCTAGTGCTTGTTGTCAGTCTATCTGTCACACAACATCCTGAGTTCGCCTACAGCTGATTGCTGTTTTATTACCACGAGTTTTTCTTTTATAATTTTCTTTTCACATTCACTTTTCCAAAAGAATAAGTTTCTTTCTGATCTAAAAAAATAATTGAATATTAAGGGAGAAAATTTGTAACGATATTTCCTGTCTACACCGAGGAAAATCTTATTTCAATATTATTATTACCTTCTCTTACTCTTGTTAAAAAGGAAGTATTGCAATGCAGGCAGATTCTCGTGTTGAGTCACAGGAAATGTCCATTATGTTACCAAAAGTACGAATGATTGAATTTTGTAAATAGGTCTGTGTGTATATACAAAAACATTTTAAATCTAAGTAGGCAGCAATAAGGTTTTTGGTCCAAATCAGATACCCTTGAAGTTAACATTTTACCTGAAAGATTTCTTTCAGTTTTTAGAGGGTTTTCAAAGACGTATCTTACAATATTCTTTAAACTTATAAGTTTGAGGGCTATAGCCCTCAAATAGCTCTAAAACTTTAAATTCCTTGGAAAGCTATTTTGAAACATTTTCCCCCGGCACTTCTGAGCGAGGAATTTGTTGTTTCCGGTAAAGTGCATGTCTAGGCCAATTTAAGGGACTAGTTAATGAGATTGTTTCAAGTGGATCAATTCTGGGCGATTTTGGTTATGATATGTTACGGGAAACCCTTGTTTAGTCTCTTCCTCGACTTCTCTGGAAATTCATATAGTGTGTTCGTTACTACTTCTTGGTATATGGACCACAATCTGTAGCATGTTTCCTGAAACGATTATCTTCTTGTCTAAAAGCTTTAATTAATCGTATTTTGATAGGGATTTTTGGAAAATGCTGTTCTTAAGAAGATGAAGCAATACGAACAAAGCCTACAGCATGAGTACCCACGGTAAGTACATAATACTGTTGTTTGAATACATCGTTACAGCGGTTTAAGTAACTGGAATTTCTATACTTTGGGAAGGCTTTTCAGTCTCAAATTATAAATTTTCTCTATGATTTCATAAAATTGTGTTACACGCAATTGGTGTGTGTTTGGGTGTATGTATAAGAAACATCCGCTTTTAAAAGTCAACGAGTAAGAATGTCGAGTTATAGCCCCCCCCCCCAAAAAAAACTAGACTTCCTAACCATTAATTAGGAAGTTACGATGAAGTGGCAGAGCCAATATTTATATGTAAGTACAGTTTTGCGAATGTAAATGTTATGAAAATAGTGGGAGAAGGGTTCTGGAAATCGGAGGAAAGGTCCAGAATGAGGGCTCATTTTGTAAGTGCAGTACTGTTAGGTTTCTTTTTGGCCCACTATTTCGAGCTTGAGTACCATTGTCTGTAACCAAAAACCTAGTGCTGCAAGCTTCACTAACCATTATATGTCTGTATTCAATTTATTGTCAATCTCTGCTAAGAAATGTTTTAATTTTCATGAAAAATTTTGTTTACCATTTCTGAAGAAGAACATCATTAGGTGTTCGAAACGTCGGAATCATGAAATTATCTTAAAAGAATATTAATCTTTAGCTACTGCCAAATAATGAAACAACTCATATTTGTTTTAGACTTAATGATTGATTTGGGATTGATGAGGTTATATAATTAACAATGTAATCCAATATTATAGGGAAACAATAAAGGACTTGTTGCATCTGCCAGGATAATTATTACAGTGTAGTAATGATAATAATAAAAGAAACGTAAGCCCGCCAGTGCTTTCTATTTTTTTAATTCACTTAATTTCTCTTTGTTTTCATTTTTCCAACTTTCACAATAGACTACTTCCTTTTTTATCCTTCCCCGAAGGATTTCTATTCAGAGGGTGGAGGTTTCACCAGGACTGCTTCTGGGGGAGGGGCGACTAAAAGAAAATTGTACAAAAGAACAACAAAAGGAAAAGGGAACACGGAGTTTTTTATTTCTATTGAGGTAAACTTCTATTTTGCTTTCTCATGCTTGCTTCTTTGTTTGCGCCAAAAGAAAAGAGTGAGAAGAAGCATAATAATAAAGTAAAGAAATGTAAAACAAGCAATCAAGTGTTTAATCGCACTCTTGTCGGCCACTTCCTCTTAGATCTAACCCTCAAATGAACATCCTGCCATATTTCTCAGCAATTAGCTCTATCCAGTTTTGATGGAAATTTTCCTTTTTTAAAATCTGATTAAAATTCACGCGACTTTAATCTAACCGCAATTAATGTAATCTAAAGCGATATTTCGGAATGCTGATTCGACTTGTTGCAGTCTGAATATTAAACTGAATTAAAAAAATCAATCGATTAAAGGTTGCAATCAAAAGAGTACTCCGTTATTAAAGACAGATTTAAACGATTTTCCCATTATACTATGCAAGGAAGTATGGCCCTAACCAATCCGCCAAAAATTCTCTTGAGGGGGTTTTCTTGGAAAAAAAAAACAATATTCCAAATTCTAGATCTTCCAGGATTTAATACAAATACGAGTTTTAAAAAAAATATAATCGTCTTTGTGGACTTACGATTAGAGCTGTGGGGTTCAGCCAAATCTACAAAACATACGGACAGTACAAAACATTTCAGTCAAAACTACTGCCGACAGATAGTTGGACGCTCCTTTCTACGGTGACTTACCTCACTCTTCACCACGTCCTCAACATCCCCGTGCATACAACCAACTTGCCAAGAATAAATATCAAAAAATTCCATGCTGCTCTCTCCACTTGCTGTAATCCTCTTGTACTGTCCCAAAGCCTCCTCTGACAATCCTCCTAATAATCAACACTCGCAGACTGAATCGCCAGTGGCCCCGGCGACTTCCTTGAGGTCTGAAGACCTAAAGAACATTACATCCCTTAGAGAGTACTCTGCCACTGGGTAGTTTCTCTCCTCCCGCTCTTCACGTACCAATTAATCTTAGTACTTCCAGATTTACTTATTGTATATAGTATATGTAAAACAGATTGTAGAGAACTTAATAAATTAAAAAAAAAAAAAATCGTTATCGATATAAACTCAATAAACTGACAAATCGATTTCTTCACTCCGGGATCACTCTTATTCTTGTACTGCTTATCAAAAAAACCATTAGCAGACAACTTGAAGGCTCAGAAAAAAACTTTGTAAAATCCCATTTTAAGAGGAAGGATCCAGGAAGTGGTTTTTCTTGTTAACACAGGACTACAGTTTGTACGGGTGTACCAAATTCACTTAGCGTAAAATATTTCGTGTAAGTAAAGTAAACGTTAAGTAATTGCCTATTTTTTACGTCCAACTACCGAATTAGGTGTCGTGAACGGAGGCGACTAGCAAACTGACCTTTACTGTAAATTTCTTTTATTAACCATTAAATAAAATTCAAGGCCACTAGACCGGGAATCGAACCCACTAAACCAACAATACATCTTAGCATCGCGGGTCTATTATCTTAACCACTCGGCTATCGTGGCGCCTCCTTACTGACTTATTTAAAAACAAGGGTATGATTGCAATTATCTATTGAAGCAAACATTAATGAAATCTTTCGTGTATAATTTTCAGAAAATATCTTCTCACTCATCTATGGGATTTCCCATTTTAACGACCCAACAATAGTGACCTTATAAACTGGCTTGGAACTCAGGTGTGCAGGGCAAATAGTCTACTAAAAAACTTATTAACTATTCGCTTTATGCAATAAAAAGTGCAGTATTTTTTATTGCATATATATATATATATATATATATATATATATATATGCACATAATACTCTTAAGTGAACTCGTTAAAATGATCTAGAACGACCTAGTTCTAATCCTAGACTGGATTTATGTCTACTTACCAGATACAATTTCGCTTAAACTTAAAATTCTAGTGAGTGACCATTAAAATCACATTCTATCTATATAATTCTCGAATAAGAGTATTGTAGATCTGGAGATGGGTCGGGCCTGTTTCCCGAGCACTGATCTGTTGGCAAAGAGGGGGGGTCAAAGGAATCACGAAAGACTTTACTAAAAGCTATTGAAACACTCTCCTGAGATCAGGGTTGTCATATCCAGCCTTAAAAACAAAAACAAAAAATCACCTGGATAAAAAAGGAATTTAATTGGAGAATGAACCTTCAAATTAGGTTTCAAAACAAAGTACTAAAGTTTGTCAAGGATACAAAATAAAAGGACTTTAAAAACGAATTCCCAAAATTCCCAATACGTCAAGGTTAGTAACAATCGATATATTTACAGAAGAAGCCGAAGGAAGAGGAAGTAGAAGCGCAGAAAATGCTAATTAACCATTTATTGTGCGCAATCCAATTGGACTGTGGGAACCACGGAATCTGCTGGCAAAGTGCAAGGTCGAACTGGGATACGTAATGACGTCATGAGATAACCATTTCTCAATGTGACAGGCTTTAAGTAAAGAAATTTTAATTGTAACTGCTTTGGTCAACTAAAATTTTCTTCAAGCTAAAAATCACTAATTTCGAAAATTTAATTCTTTTGGTAATTATCCCACTTATTAGCTAGTAAACTGGAAAACCAAAAACAAGGTTGTTTTCCTGAACGGAAATGCTTGCTTTCCCATGGAATTTTCAGAACTGCGCTGCCCATTACTGAAATCCTCCGTTCCGACACTACATACTCGGAATAGCCTACCTTCAACCACAATGGTGGAAAATATATCTATCTATCTAATTGGCGTTATAACCCTTGGTGGGTAATAGCCTCCCCAATGAGTCCAACCCAATGAGTTCCCGGTCATCTGCAGCCGCTTTCCAATTTCTCACCTTTAACAGGTTTCTTGCGTCACTGATGACACCATACTCCCATCTTAACTTTGGTCTGCCTACTTCTCTCTTTCCCCGCCTATCTCCATCTCGAGCTTTTCTTCTGGGAATCGATCCGCCATCCATTCTCGCAACATGCCTCGCCCAGCTTAGTCTTCCCAACCTTATCCACACGTACCACCTCCAAGAACAGTTGATACAGCTTTCTATTTCGTCTCTCCTTCTCCACACATCTCCCTCCCTCGAAGGATTTTTGCTTTCAAAGATCAGGAGCCTGTCCTCATCGACTCTGGGAATTGTCCCAGAGTCTGAGAGGCGTACATCAAAACTGGGCGAATCAATGTTTTATACAGCCTCACTTTCGTGTTTCTAGAGATCAGGCTACTCTTTATGTATCGGATTAAACGGAAATAGCATCGGTGAAAAATATATGACGAATAAAGAATACGTCACCTTTCCATCTTGGACATCCGGGATAAAATTTGTAATTAGCGTTAAAAAAACCACCATTAATAAACTTAAGGAGGACAGACCAATCATATATGTCACATTAGATAGATTTATCTTACATTTACGACAATTTATCACTTACGATTCGTTGAGACATGGAGGACAAAACCAAATATTTATATAGAATATTACGCATTGTTGTACGCAAATAAACGCTATCATTTCTAATACTTATTTTCTCCTTTGTATACTATATACTCGTATATATGTATTATATAAAAGAAGGCTCCATTTTCAAGGACGTTTCTTATTAAGAGCTCCATTATACTTCACATACACATAGATGATGATGACCTTGTTTCTCTAATATTTTCTCATGGCTGTTTATTTCCTCTTTAAGCATTTCTATGGAATCATAAAAGATTATATTTCATCCACAATCATGTACATCATCTACGTGGCGGCCGCAGTCTCCGCTGATGGCTTTTCATGTTTTTTCTTCTTCTTATTCTTCTACTACTTGCACGTACTAAACAACAACAATAACAACAACACTGAATCTACATGAACACGTGATTACATGAACCAGGTAGGGTGTGTTCCTCTATTATTACAATTAGTGCTAACATTCTTGACATATATATTCTCTTTGTAGATTATGTATTTCAAGGTTACTACGTAATTTTATTCATTATATGTATACTAACAATTATTTATTTTATTTCATTGTTATATCAATAGCAATTATTACTGTTTTGTAAACACTGTACTTTTATCTAATGAGTGGGTGTAGTTAGGTAGGTATAATGAGGTAGTTTTTTCAGCAAATGCTTATTTATGAGGACAAAACTGGCACGACCACTCGCAAGACTTCTTTTACTGCAGCTTCTTAAAGTTCTAACTCATATAATTCCTACGAAATTCCAATCTTCTCGAACATATTTTTAAACATTCTAAGTTACAGAAAGGCGCCACGGTAGCCGAGCGGTTAGAGGCGAGACCTGTAAAGCTATATGTATTGTGGTACTGGGTTCGATTCTCCGGTCTTAGGTCTTGTATTTTATTTAATGGTTAATAAAAGAAATTTACAGTAGAGTATGTTTGCTAGTCGCCTCCGTCCACGACACCTAATAGGTAGTTGGACGTTAAGCCCCGCCTGAAAAAATAAGCGATTACTTTACTACTTTTTTACATTACAAAGTTACAGTGTCTGGTAAGCTTTGTCCTAAGCTAAAAGCAATTTTAAAGGAAAGCTACTCCAAAAAACTGTCTCATACGAATTTTCCTAGAAAACTAATAAAACTGAGGTAATCTTAGAGGAAATGCTGGGAACCATTTTCCAGAAAGTCTATAAAGAGAGCTGTCAGTAATGCAAGAGCATTTTCGGTAAAGACGACTCTTAACTTCCCTTCGGATAATTCATTTTTAAGAGAAAAGTACAAGTTTTTCCAAAATCAGAGGACCTCAAAAAAACTGTATTTCCGATTTATCTAAAACGGTGGCACAATACATACTCTTAACACAAAACCAACGAAGACTGGCTTTCTGGAACATTTGGCTTTAAGTTTCATTACTGCAATAATAATAAATATAATAGGATGAAAAATTAATGCCATTAGGGACTAGGTCGAAAACTCGGCATAATAAAGTTTATAATGACTGAAATTGGCAGTCCATGAACAGACAAGACAGAAGACACACCAACCCTGTACTGTAAAGTATTACTTTGTAAACTAGCCCTGAAGATGACCTAGTCCTTACGTCAAAAGCTCGGCATAATAAAGTTTATCATGACTGAAACTGGCATTGATTTTTCATCCTATTGAAGCTATGATTCAGTCACCAAAAATAATGAACTTGTGATAAATATAATCCTAAAACTAAGAAAGATTCCAAGAAATTGGCATAAATGATAGCGCTGGAAATTGATTTATTTTTTCAGGGGAAATTTTCATTGCAGTTCGGGAGTTGTGGGGATAGACTTTCCTGGAATGTGTCATTTCGCGGAATTAAACGGCATTATCATACCACACTACTAAATCTACTCAGATAAAGGACCAATCGCATTATTAAAAAAAAATGTGTAGTCTCATCAAGCTCCCCCCAAAAGCTCTTTTAAGTAGTGAACCTTTATTGACGCTGAAAATAATTCAGCAAGAATTCTAGGAAGAGAGAGGAAGTCATGCGGATGTTCACACTAATTTTTTTTTGTTTGAACAATTGGTACAGGAAGAATAAATAAATTAAAGCTCGCCTCCGGTGAAGGACCGACAAAGAGGCCACTCCGTAATGACGGCAAGGCAATTAATCACCTGAACCAAACAACCAATTCGGTTTGGCGGTGATTTATCGCCTACACTACTTGGTCAAAGTCATCCCCTTCGTTAGACCAGCATTCTTCCGTACCGGATGTCTGCCCAAGTAAAAAAAAGTGTTGCCAAATCGTTATCAGAGGTGGTAGTTTTTTTTAAATTTTTTTTATTAAATCAACTTTTATTAAATATGTCTTCCAAATTGTCAGATGTGAAACACTCTGACTGAAGCATATGCTTCATCTATAAGTGAAATCTTTTACTTTTTAAATTTAAAAAGTTAATCTAAATGGCGGATATTAAAGGGACAAACTCCCTTCCGCTGGAGAAAAGAGAAGCTAAAACTGCCTCTTCACTCTTTATATTGACGAAGAGAGGCTGTGGAAGTTTCATAAAAAACATTGTCAAACCGTGTCGGTCCATCACTTCAACTAAAACAAGATTAAATATGGTGCATTAGTACAGCCTCAAATCTTTATCCCAGAACATAGCTCTTCTGCTGGCTCGTTGGATAGCATAACCCTGGACCCTGACTTAATCGCTCACATTATTTCTCACTTGGTCCCAGGTAAATTTAAATAATCCAGCTGGGAAGAATTATTAGTACATTAGTAATTTTGTCATTTATTTAAATACAACATTTTGTTGGTGGAATTTTCTCTTCTATGGTTTTGTGGGCCCCCCTTATTACGAAAATAAATCTTAGTGTACGTTCATTCTCACTGTGCACACTATGTGTGTATTCACTTGCAATGTCTTGAAAACTTAAAAATCGCAGATAACTAAGTTTGATACTAACTATCGAATTCTTAGATTTTCTCTTACTAGAAGCTTCTTACAGCTCCCTGTCCGGTGATGGACAGTGTTGTCTGTAACGAGTGAACACTGTCCGGAGGCCGGCAGTACACTGAAAAAAGCTCCGGGCGCCAATAACCTCAGATGTTGACGCGCCTTAAATCATTAAAAAAAAAACTATCGATTCTGTGTCCCATATAAGTAGATGCCCTCGACGTGAGAGGCTTGTGATCGTTAAAAGGTTACATTCTGTTGAGGTTACAATCAAATTGAGTGTAATTGCAGCTGATGCTGCTGCCTTCTTGACTGAGTCTTGATTGTATATTTGCTTTAAGTTAAAGTTATCTTTTCTTTAATTGAGTATTTTTGACTTTGTTTAGCAACATTAATCGATTTATTTTGTGTCTGTTATTTTCTGCGTCTAAGGTAGGTTTTCAACTTATGACTGAATGTTAAGCCTTTCCTTTCAGTTATTCGTGTTGTTTTCTTGATTTTCATCACATCTTGTCCAGTGTGACTGTAGCAGTAAACCTTGGACTGTATTGTGACTGTAGCAGTAAACCTTGGACTGTATTGTGACTGTAGCAGTAAACCTTGGACTGTATTGTGACTGTAGCAGTAAACCTTGGACTGTATTGTGACTGTAGCAGTAAATCTTGGACTGTATTGGGACTGTAGCAGTAAACCTTGGACTGTATTGTGACTGTAGCAGTAAACCTTGGACATAAAAACATTCAGTGTGTTCTTTGCGGGTCTAGTCTTTGATTTCCTTGTATATTGCCTTCGCCTGGGTATTGTACACCCACACAACACAACGTAATCTACGATTACAGTCGGCAAACTTCGCAGCATTTTCACAGTTCTGGCAGAGTTGTGACGTGACGCTTAATCGCAATGCCAAATATGGCGTATTGTATTCAATGATCTTTTTAACTACAAGGAAATTTAATTACCTAACATAAGACAGGATAATGTCTCGTTTTCTCGTCAGATTTTATTTTTTTTGCCGGAGTGTAAATTGGGAATCAAAAAATAAAATATCAAGAAATCAAATTAAAGTAATCTTCATTTGGATAAAGTTTAAGTTTTAATTGTATAAACATAGTCACTGGGTGATTCAAACGAACGTCTACTCTGTTATAATTTGGAGAGCATTAAAACTTTTCTACCTGAGAGCAGGTGGAGGGGGTAGAAGATATAGGGGTTGGGCTGCTGGCTGACAGCGGCCTCCCTCCGTTCCAAGTAAAACTCTACCAGAAGAACCATTAAAACTAAAACTCCTCGGTAACTCTGACTTTACTCGGACAACTTTACTCCTGCCTTTCACTCTGTATACATTCATTTCATTATAATTACTTAGAGACGCTGATAACAACATTCATTACATCAATACTACTACTGTTTTAGTTAATCACAGTAAAATAAGGAGCCACCTAAAAAAAAAAGTTAACACTATTTGGTGAAAACAGTGTGCGTCGTTTCAAAGCACATTGCAGAGATGTAAGAACTCGAAAAATGGGTTACCTCATTGTCTGAACGATCGTGATTATTGTCAGGTAAAAAAAATAAAATAAAGTAATGTTTATTTCTTATAGACATTGTGGACGAAGTTGCTAATATCATTTGCTCTTAGGCGTCACGGTAGCCGAGCGGTTATAGGCTAGACCCGCAAAGCTAAGATGTACTGCGGTACTAGTCTAGGGCTTGGATTGTATTTAATGGTTATTAAAAGAAATTTACAGTAAAGTATGTTAGGTAGTTGTAGGCTAGACCCGCAATGCTAAGATGTATTGCGGTTGTAGTCTAGCCCTTGGATTGTATTTAATGGTTATTAAAAGAAATTTACAGTAAAGTATGTTAGGTAGTTGTAGGCTAGACGCGCATAGCTAAGATGTATTGCGGTACTAGTCTAGCCCTTGGATTGTATTTAATGGTTATTAAAAGAAATTTACAGTAAAGTATGTTAGGTAGTTGTAGGCTAGACGCGCATAGCTAAGATGTATTGCGGTACTAGTCTAGCCCTTGGATTGTATTTAATGGTTATTAAAAGAAATTTACAGTAAAGTATGTTAGGTAGTTGTAGGCTAGACGTGCATAGCTAAGATGTATTGCGGTACTAGTCTAGCCCTTGGATTTTATTTAATGGTTATTAAAAGAAATTTACAGTAAAGTATGTTAGGTAGTTGTAGGCTAGACCCGCAATGCTAAGATGTATTGCGGTTGTAGTCTAGCCCTTGGATTGTATTTAATGGTTATTAAAAGAAATTTACAGTAAAGTATGTTAGGTAGTTGTAGGCTAGACCCGCAATGCTAAGATGTATTGCGGTTGTAGTCTAGCCCTTGGATTGTATTTAATGGTTATTAAAAGAAATTTACAGTAAAGTATGTTAGGTAGTTGTAGGCTAGACCCGCAATGCTAAGATGTATTCCGGTACTAGTCTAGCCCTTGGATTGTATTTAATGGTTATTAAAAGAAATTTACAGTAAAGTATGTTACTAGTCTAGCCCTTGGATTTTATTTAATGGTTAATAAAAGATATTTACAGTGAAGTATGTTTGCTAGTCGCCTCCATCCACCACGACACCTAATTGGTAGTTGGACGTTAAGCCCCGCCTGAAAAAATAGGCGATTACTCACTCTAATTTGCTCTTAAATTTTTGTTTAAATCATTAAATAAAATCCAAGGTCTAAACAGGGAATCGTACCCACTAATCAACAATACATCTTAGCATTACGGGCCTCTAACCGTTTACAGGGCGCCTTAGGAGAAACTTACGTGTTTACAAGTTGCCCACAATCAGCGAGAAGCCACAAACTAAACTTAACTTTCAAAACGCCATTGTGAAAAAGAGAAGCCATAAAAATCAATCGATTGCAATTTACAGTTTGAATTACCTCATTATGAACATGAAGGAAACATCGAATTTATTTTAGGAAACATTATTGCATTTCCATTATGTGTGTTTTTAGACTGATCTTTGTTTTGTCAGAAGTGGGAAATTAAAATTACGTTAACAGTGAATATGAAATGAAATGAGCGCAAATAAATGTGGGTTTTTATTATTTATCTGGCGAATGCTGTCCAGTAATATTGCCAGGGAGGAAGGTTATGTCGAGTTCATGTTATATTTGAGGATTTTATTCACGGTCTATCCAAACATTTTCACTTCCAATAAATACATCAGTTTGCAATTTTTAATTTTTTAATATGTAACAACCAAATTTAGATGTAAATTTTTAAATATACTGCGTGGTTATTTACTGATTTATGTATTTACTGGTGGATCAATAAATGAATGAAGTCACAAAGTTGCTGTTTATTAAAGAGTGAGATACATGAACACAATTCTGTTCTGTATCCTGTGTTAGCAATTTCCGCCGTCAACATATCCGTCTTTACTCATTGACCGTTCCTCCAATCAGGATAAACTAGCTCCTCTTCAAACACAAACTGGCCTACAGGTCTAAACATGTACAACCAATTCATTCTAGTCCAGCAAAAAGCTGAATTAATTCTACTAGAGTGCAAGGATCACTCCTTTGACTTAAAACTTTTGAACTTCGCGTCTCTACGACTCTTTGGGGGAATTCGATTCGAAACATTTTCTCAACAAGAAGTAGAAATCTGTTTCACAATTTTTGAAACATTAAGAAATAATTATTACAGGAATTAAAACGGACTTCTTACTAAAATTAATAACGATGGTTATTAATATTTCCGAAATTGACAATTTCATAAACCACTTGCAAAGATTTCTGTGCTATTAAAGTCAAGAAATTCACTTTGCCAAGTATAAACTCGTCTTTGCAAAGTAATAATCTAGCTAGTGAGAGAGACTGACAGAGAGAGAGCTTTTAGTCAAGTCATGCTTTACAATTGTACTTACATCGTCATTTTGAAGTAAATTATAGGTCTTGAAATCTATAGCTAGGAAAGTAACTGAATTCTCTTCTCTTGAGGTCATTAAAGAGACAAGTATTGAAGAGAATATCGGTTGGTTTACCAACTTGATCTGTTCAGGTAACAGTAAACCTATCGTTGGTAAGGGAATTTCTTAAAAATTACTTCTTTTTTGGTCTTTTTTAAATTAATAAATATCTTCAAATTACTGTTCATTGTTTTTAGTGACTGATTCATACTTTCAATAGGATGAAAAATTATTGCCAGTTTCAGTCATTATAAACTTTATTATGCCGGAGCTTTCGACTTAGGGACTAGTTCACCTTCAGGGCTGTGGAACATATTTACAGTTTGTTAAATATCATTATTGTTAACGCACTGTAAATAAGTTCCACAGCCCTGAAGATGACCTAGTCCCTAGGTCGAAAGCTCGGCCATAATAAAAATATATCATGACTGAAACTGGCAGTTATTTTTTCATCCTATCTTCAAATAATATAAAATGAACTTTGCAGGGGATTTTTCTTGTATAAAATTTGTTCTGGAGAATTCTGTGGAGAGATGGGAGTCTCTCGATTCGCAGCTTTACAAACCTGGATAACGCTATAAACGTTTAAATATTTTTTAAAGTTCAAAGTTTAGGAAAAAATGTTTAATTTCAAGAATAGAGAGAATTATTGTAAAATAAAATCATGTTCGGACCAGAATCTTTTTCTTTAATACTCATAGTTTTGAGACCTGCAAAGCTAATACGTATGCATTGTGGTACTGGGTTCGATTCCCGTTCTTAGGCCTTGGTTAATAAAAGAAATTTACAGTAAAGTATGTTTGCTAGTCGCCTCCGTCCACGACAACTAATTGGTGGTTGGACGTTAAGCCCCGCCTGAAAAAATAGGCGATTACTTTACTACTCATAGTACCATCTCCTTTCAGTTTGAACACAATTCCTCAAAACGGATAATGCCAGTAAAAGTGAACGATCGCTATATGTCCGCTTGAGAGATGATAAGAGACAGCAAACAATTTTTCTAATCTCGTCCAGCGCTTTTAGCGAAAACTTTAAAGTTTCGAAACCACAGTTGGTGTACCAATTCAAATTATTACTTGAATTAGGGAGGGAGTGGATACAAAGTTATTGGTAGGAACAACAAACTACCAATTACAAGCGTCCCTGAAAGCTGAACAAATAAATTTGTCATCATCCAGAATTGCCAGTCTGATTGGCTTGGCTGGTCACTAAAGACCATCTATATCCCCCTCGAGTTAGATAATAAAGGTGATGACATTAAACTACAGGTGAGAGATGCGAGTCGGTGGCTACTAAATTGGGTGGCTAGAATGGGCTATAAACCACCGTCACCAATAAACAAGTAATTTGCCGCCAGTCGATAGTAAATTCCCTCAGGTAAATTGTACGAAATTGAATAAAAAAATCGTCAGAAGTATTTTCTTTTTTTTCTTTTTGTGCCCTTTGGCCGCTGGAAAATTGATTAAAATTTAACAACAATGATCAATGATTTGAGCTGCCATTTTCTGACCAATTTTAACACGTTATTACCTGCTTCAATCAGCCAATCCAATCCAAAAGATAATAATAATAATAATAATAATAATAATAATAATAATAATAATAATAATAATAAGGGAGGGGATTAGCTATGAGGTTAGCATACTGGACTCCCACGCGGAGGTCCCGGGTTCGAATCCAGCAGCTGACCCTTAGATTTTCTCTTCCTAGGAGCTTCTTACAGCTCACTGTCCGGTGATGGACAGTGTTGTCTGTAACGAGAGAACACTGTCCGGAGGCCGGCAGTGCACTGGAAAAAGCTCCGGGCGCTAATAACCTCAGCTGTTGATGCGCAAAAAAAAAAAAAAAAAAAAAAAAAAATAATAATAATAAATAATAATAATAATAGTAATAATAAGGAAGGGGACGGAAGGGTTCATAATAGCGATGCAGGACCAGGTGATAGCTACGAAGGCGTACCGAAGATGGGTTAGGGGAAAGTCTAGTGCACGATAAATGCAGAATGTGCAACTCCACTTCGGAAAGCATACAGCACATAGTTTCAGGTTGTTCAGTACTTGCGCCGAAGGAGTACCTTTTCAGGCACAATAATGTGGCTAAAATTATCCATAAAGCACTTTGCTCAAAGTTTGGGCTGCTGAAGACAGAAGTGCCATATTATAAATATAACCCGCCGACGCTGCTGCAGAATGCGCACACAAAAGTATATTGGGACACTCAGATAATAACGGATAGGAGTGTTGCTAACAACAAGCCGGACATACTAGTTATGGATAGGAACAATAGAGTGGCACATATCGTCGATATCGCCATACCCAATGATGATAACATGCAGAAAAGCAGGGGCGAAAAGATCCGGAAGTACCAGGACCTTAGTTTCCAACTAAGAGAAATGTACAACCTGGAGAAAACGACGATTGCGCCTATAATACTTTCCACGAGTGGCCTCGTGCCCAGAACAACGATGACTGCTGTCAATGAGTTGGGCCTATCCACTGATCTGGTTGTAGAGGCGCAGAAGGCAGTCCTCCTAGATACGGTCCGTATCGTCCGAAAGTTCCTGAGTGCTGCCCATTAAGCAGATCAATACAGCCAATCGCCGCGTGCAGCCCGTTATTATTTGGATTTAGTTTTTAACTCCGACAGATAGATAGTAATTTAGATAAGGGGTTGTGGCAAAGTCCACCTCCCTAAGTGATTTCCCTAATAAGGAGTCAGAAATAATAATAATAATAATAATAATAATAATAATAATAATAATAATAATAATAATAATAATAATTCCTAGGAGCTTCTTACAGCTCACTGTCCGATGATGGACAGTGTTGTCTGTAACGAGAGAACACTGTCCGGAGGCCGGCAGTGCACTGAAAAAAGCTCCGGGCGCCAATAACCTAAGATGTTGACGCGCCTTAAATCATTAAAAAAATATAATAATAACAATAATAATCAATAATAATAAGTAATAATAATATTAATTACAATCATGAAAAAGAAATTCTTAATCCATCAAAAAGAGAAAAAGTAAGTTCATCTTCCGGTTAAAAGACTGTTTCAGTCTTTTAACCGGAAGATGAAAAAAAAATAAGAAAGAAATGCGAAGGAAGTATTTCAATTAATACCCTAATAAATTATTACAGTCTGTAATTATCCAATAAAACTTTAATATAATCACCGTTTATGTAAATGTAATCTGTGAAAAACACAGACAGCCACACGCAACACATTCACACACACACACACACACACACACACACACACACACCTACACACAAAGTCTCTGTAAAGAGTTTGAAGAGCATGAAAGTTGTGCAAGTTTGTGTTCATTTACCCCAGTATAAAGTCAAAAAGCTATTTGTTGTCACTGTAATTGTAAAAGTAATAAATTACTTTACGCAAATGTAATTTAGTTTGTTTTGTAAAATAATCATTCATTGGTGATGGTAAAATGTTCATCCAAAGTCCATGTTTAACTACGATATATACTCGTATTAAAAGGATACCTCAACATTTAAGCCCAGACTTTTAATTTAACTTAATTGAACTGCGATGATACACAACAATTACAGACGCTAGCTCACAATGAGAGTAAAGATGAGAAAACTTACTGATGTTGTGAACAATTATGGGTTCAATAAGGCTTTTTCAATTCTTTATAATTAAGGTTCCCTTTTTATCTTCCCTGAGATCCCTTATCTCCCAATATTTTTAATGCAGTACTGGAACAAGTATTTAGAGAGCTAAATTGGGAGAATTTAGGTGTAAAAATCAATGGCAGAAAACTGAATAATCTACGGTTTGCTGACGATGTAGTTCTGTTTGCAGAGGAATTGTCAAATATGGTCGAGGACCTCCTTAAGCAGGTGTCAAAAGCAGGTTTAAGTATAAACGCCCAAAAGACTAAACTACCGACAAACGGACCAGAATCGGCCATAACAATGAATGGAGGAGAAATCAAGTGGGTGTTCGAAAGTATTTACTTTGGGCAAACTATTTCTTATAAAAAAATAGAACCACGCAGGAGGTGAATAAGAGAATCTCCATTAGTTGGAGAAAATTCTGGTCACTTAAACACGTCTTAAAAGCCCCATTAAGTATGGAAATAAGAAAGCAAGTGTTTAATAGTTGTATAACTCCCTGCCTTCTATATGTTGCTCAGACTAGGTCTTTGACGAGAGAGAAAAAAAAAACAACGTCTACGTAGTACACAACGTGCTATGGAGAGGAGCATCCTAGGTGTGAAAGAGAAGGAAAAAGAGTCCGTGCAACGGTGATTAGAAGAAAGACTTTTGTCTCACAGATGTGGTAATGACAGGTAAAAAAAGTGAAATGGGCTGGTCATCTGTGCAGATTTGAAGATGAAAGGTGGATGAAGAACTTGCGTGGAATGGTGTCCTTAAAGGCAGGAAAAGAAGAAGATGGAGAAGAGGGGTGGTGCGATGAACTGAAAGGAGTAGCGGGCATTAACTTCAGTAGAAAAGCAAAGTCTAGAGAGGAGTGGGCCACAATGGGAGAGGCCTTTGCCCAGAAATGGGCCTAATTCCAAAATCCAAGCATTAAACTTATGTTTTATTTAAATTATTTTTATTAGTTATAATTAATAGTATTTGTGTATTAGTTTATTATTAATTATTTAATTAAGTTAAGTGCAAACCTTCTTTTCTTTTCCGTTATTAATCTTGTTATTTAAATTTATAACAGTGAAATTTATCATGTAATTGGTTTATTTATATTGGAATTAATAAAGGCTATTTTTATTTTATTTATTTATTTAATTATTTATCTTCCCTCCACAAACTACGCTACTTTGCTAGTCCAACCTAGCCTATTCCTCCAAATATTAAAGAAGAAAATTTCATACGATCACCGACTTCCTGTTTGTTATTAGGAGCAGGATAAACCCCAATAATGTTTCAAACTCTAATTATTTATTTTTTTTTAATAAAATAGTAATTAAATTAAAAAGAACGTTACGAGCAAAAGAAAAGTTGATTGCTTTTAATGAAATTGAAAAACAGCCAAAAGAAAAGTAGGAAATCTATAATTGTTGTATCATCGTATAAATATTTTCCGACAGAGACCCCTTTAGGGAATTTAATGCTGGGTGTGTGTTCCATTTATTTTCCTTCATTGTTGGCAGATGGAAACATCTAATCCAATAAATGGAAGTCCCTGGCATGGCCGCCTTCTCTCTCACAATAATAAGGGAATTTCCTTCTTCTTTTACCTAGTCCTGGGTAGATTGGTGGCAAAACACCAAGGAGACACAGTGGGGACCAGCACAGTTAGTCGTTTTACTAGTTCAGGGAGTAGCCTACACTTTTCTTTACTTTACTCAACTCCGTTCGCTACTCGGGCTAGCCAAGCCCACCCCAACAACAACAATATAAATTCCCCCCTTCCAAGATGGCTGTTAATAATTCCGCACAGACTCCTCAATTCTTTATGAGCTGTATTTCTTCCTTCAAATTCCCGGTAGCAGCATCCTACTTATTGTCTTTCATCTTGGCCACAAGACTGTCCTACAACAACCCTAATAACTCCCTGGGAAACTTCAACTGCCCCTTCTTCGGGAGAAGAACAAATCTAGATATCCACTGGGTTATCCTTTACATCTACTTTCATAGAACATAAAAGGTGTACATGTTGTAAAGGGAATGTTGGATTTACAACCTCTGTGCCCAAGATTGCATTTTGTTTCAACTAGAAACCCTCTCTGGCTAAGTTGATTGATAAATAGTTAATAAAATCTAACGTAAGAACCCAGAAAATGGAAATGCTGTCTGACTTGAACAGAACAAAGCCATTGAATAATTCGTTTCAGCCATCAACAGAAGAAAGCCAATGAATAGCTCGTTTCAGCCATTACAAGAACAAAGCCATTGAATAATTCGTTTCAGTCAAAGCCATTGAATAACTCGTTTCAGCCATCACATGAACAAAGCCATTGAATAACTCGTTTCAGTCATCAACAGAAAAAAAAACATTGAATAACTCGTTTCAGCCATCAACAGAACAAAACCATTGAATACTCGTTTCAGCCATCAACAGAACAAAACCATTGAATAACTCGTTTCAGCCATCACAATAACAATGTCATTGAATAACTCGTTCCAGCCATCAACAGAACAAAGCCATTGAATAATATCGTTTCAGCCATCAAACGAAATCTGTTTTGAAACACTGCTACGACTTTCCCTTAATCTATTTTTCATATTTTCCCGTGCTGAATTTCCTCAGCAAACTCGAAATTTTAGCACCCTACTCTATCTGAAGTCTAATAAAAAACAAGCTGGTTTTCTAACTAGTGAATGTGAAAATGGATTTTCTTAGGGGTTGCGTTAGCTTAAAGTAACTGGCGAACCACTTCAGAATTTAAACTAAGGTTAAACTGCAGACATAGCCGAATGAGAGGTGCAAAAGCAATCGAAAGTTTAAAGTTCGAATAATCTCGTGAACTTTGTGCCTGAATGCTTGAAGCTTCCAATCATTAACTACTTTCTCACTTTTTGAAAGATTTTGAACTTTTATATGTATCTATATATACATACAGGAAATCTCCAAAATATGCTTCCTTCGCCTCCATATTTCATCACTTTCTTAGAAAATCAGTTTTCTAATATAATATGATACTTTAGAGAAAAGCCTTTTTTATCTTGCGTCGCAATATTTGTGTAAAGCACGTACCAAAAGCTCGCCTATGTACGTATTCACAAACACATACATACCAGCGCGCACTTGGGGGCACGTACCCTCTTAGAGATCTATCTAAATCATCCAAGAAGTGTGGAAACTTATTGCCGACACAGATTTTTGAAGATGGGGGAGTTGACTTTCTCATAGGCAGACAGACACAAATACACAGAACAGTGCCTCCGTAATTGCTTGACTTTTGACAAGAGAGAGAAGATATTTCCAGGAGATAGTCTGGAGAGTCTGGAGAACAGAAGAGATGTGGAGGACCAGAGTAAAAGAAGAGAGAGATAGATAGAAAGAGAACAGAGAAGTGAAGAGAAATGATGGCCATCTGTCAGAGACATCATCGTGCTCATCAATTCTGCCCACACCATCGCACACACACTGCAGCACCACTCCTGAATCTACCTGGAGGAATAAGTTACCCGTTTCACGCGCATCACCACTCACGGCAGGGGGAAACGTGCTTCGTGCCTCACATAAAGTGAAGCCAGCTGAATCACACTCGATTTATTATCAAGTTGTGATGTTTTACTTACTTTCACTCACTAACTGGAACCCTTGTAATCGGCCCAAAACTTTTGAAATTACTTCTGGATATATAGGCTTTAAGATCTTCTAAGTTGGAAAAAGAGAGCTTCCAACAAAATGATATCTGTGTGGGAACTAAGTAACTCGAAGCCAAAAAGTGAGCTCAAACTCGGTGTTTCACCTCCTTGGACCAAGTATCAAGGCTGTACTACACGCTCGCTATCTATTGTACATGTTTACCGATAAAACTAACAGCAACATAGTCCCTCCTCTTACAGCATCCTAAGATAATCGAAACTTAGTAAAAGCTATGACTGTAAAGAGCCACTTCAGGAGCAGAGATTTATTTCAAACTGGAAATTTTCCCGAATACTCTATTTTCCACTCCAATCACAAACTGGGGGTCATCAAAGTGGAAAACAGTTTATCACACTTGATGAGGCACCTTTCATTTAAAGTTCAGTCTAGTTTCCGCAAATTACCAGCAGCCAAAAATTAGCCTTCCCATGGTATTAGTTTTCTGTTGAGGTTAGAAAAAAAGGTTATAAAAGAAGTGTAGTTAGCTAAATATCTAGTTGGAACAAGTTTCCAACGATCTTACTAGATACAGAACTAAAATGTACATAAAATTCTCAAATACACACCTATTTACTATTTACTATTTACTATGGAAGGCTATATAAAAATCTAAGGGAACTGAACATTTATGGTCTCAGTTTAAGATACTCGGCTCCATTAATTCTATGGTCAACTTTAAGAGTAGAAAACTCTTTAGCTGTACCAAACTCTGATTATGATCATTTGCACGATCTCCTTTTACCACCAAACTGATAGATGGCCCTAACATAGATTTTTAAATAAAACCTCTTTGGAGTAACTGTCTAGAGTATTACCGAAAACCCAAACGTAAGTGAGCACTTTCGTTGTACTTATCAGTATATCAATATATCAGGACATCTCCAGCGGATTCGGTATGCTGGTTAGAGTACTTAACATTAACCACATTTCAGAACCGTACAATATACTAAAGGCGCCACGGTAGCCGAGCGGTTAGAGGCGAGACCTGTAAAGCTAATGTCTATTGTGGTATTGGGTTCGATTCCCGGTCTTAGGCCTTGGATTTTATTTAATGGTTAATAAAAGAAATTTACAGTAAAGAATGTTTGCTGGTCGGTTATAGACTAGACCCGCAAAGCTAAAATGTATTGCGGTACTAGTCTAGCCCTTGGATTTTATTTAATGGTTAATATGAGAAATTTATAGTAAAGTATGTTTGTTAGGCGGTTATAGGCTAGACCCGCAAAGCTAAGGTGTATTGCGGTACTAGTCTAGGCCTTGGATTTTATTTAATGGTTTAATTTGAGAAATTTACAGTAAAGTATGTTTGCTAGTCGCCTCCGTCCACCACACCTAAATGGTAGTTGGACGTTAAGCCCAGCCTCAAAAAATAGGCGATTACTTTACTATTTTTTTACCAAAAGCAGAGAAAGACCAGTTTTTTTTTTTCAAAAACCATTTATTCAGAGATCCTATTATGACCTCAATACTTTCATTAAATAGCTTTGTGAATTACAAAAAACGGAAATTCTGAATTCTCCACTGCCACTTACTTTGTTACACTAGATAAATAGTTACAACTGTAAACAATAGTTAAAAACTATTGTTGTGAACGAACTATTATTATATGGAATGATTTGTACCGTACTTTAAAAAAATATCTCAAATTAGTTCAGGTAAAGTAATTTTGATAGTTTATAAACTATGTATTTACCAACTAAATAATAGTAAAATGATGGTCAAAAGAGCACTATGGTAACCGGAAAGATAACTATTGTTGCAGTTAGGAGATCTGTTCAAAACGTTCACGGACAATGAAAGCTCACGAATAACTTTCCGTTAGACGTTTGTTGTTATCTAATTCCGTAATTTCGTAATTTCTAGTATCGAAACAACACTGTTTTATTTCCCCTTACTGACTGTAAACAGGAACTACTGCTTTGGAGTCAATTTTTCTTAATTAAGCTTTAGAAATATCAGTTTCCGGTTCAGGTGAACTTTTTTTTTTAAGCGCATGCTCAGTCAGTGTGTTAATGGGAATATCTACAAAGAACTTGTCATTTCATTTTTGTACAGTTGTCGCTTCGAATACTGAGCTTTTTGGGGGAAAGTTGCCAACCAAAAGTGCCACTCTATTGCAGCTGTTAACCAGTTTTGCGAGCTTTGAACAAAAATGGCTCTATTATTTTTTTTTTTTTTTTTTGAAAGTTCGACCAATTGTATTTGAAAGGTTATGTTAGGAAAATCTGTGAAGGGGTCCTCAGGGAAGTTTCCCTCTTCACAAACTTAGTCATCCTCCGCTAGCGTACGATATCACGCAGTATAGAAGTTATTTCCGGTTTTCAGACCACACACTCGAACACCCCCAGTACGTAGACAAGAAAGTACGCTGCTGCGTCTACATCTTGTAGCAACTAAAGTAGGTTATGTGTGTGTGTGCGCCAAAGATAGACACAGAATGCCTGTTATACACATATATATTGATGTCTGGAGCTTTGAAGACTTTATATTATATCCGGGGCGGCCTTACCTCACACATGTTCAGACTCGCGCAGCCAGCTTGCGGAGGAAAATACTGGCGTGTATATACATATATCACATGCAAAGAAAGCTGGCTTGCTAATGTAAGAATTTCTTAACAGGTATGATTTGGTGAGTATTGGGGTGCTTGGATGACGCCATAGCAGCAGTTTTTGGCAGCAGCTTTAGTTCAGCTCCTGTTGAGAAAAAGCTGGTCTTTATTTCCTGGCATTATCTTTGCATGCGATCTTATCAAACATCTTGCCAGCTTCTCCCTCTCTTCGACAGCAAACAAATATATCCTCTGCTTTTATCTTCTTTTCGATTCCCTGTAGCCATCTTTTTTTTTATACAAAAAAGGCATAGATCAAACTCTGTAATACTTAATAATGTCTTGCTTACAACTTCCAGGGGCATGAAGAACTCTGTTCCTTTATCTTTTTATTCCATCTTCTACAAAAGAAAATACTCAATCAAAGAAAACGCCAAATATGTTTATCTCTTCTTCACAACGAAAGGATTACTAGCTCAGCTACGCTGGAAAAATATTCCAGTATCTACTTTATTGAGGACACTCACACGATTGTTAACCTCCACAATCGGCTTCATATTCTTCTTCTGCATTTTCTACAAAACTCTGAATATTTTAGACGTATTTACTTCCCTTTCTGACATACACACACTCAGGTGCCGTTAACTTGAGAACAGTTCTTCCAAATGGCCGTTCTTAGAAATAACTGCCCAATAAAATTAAAGTCCCTGAATAGTTATTGGTCATCAATAACCAATCAATCATCCAAAATTTCTCTCTTCTTTTTTTTTTTACTTTAGTAGCAGGATAAGACACAAAACTATTATGTAAGAAACAAGTTTTATTTTTAGGAACTTTAAGACTTTTTTTTTTTATTATTATTATTTTATTGAGAAATCATATATATACATAGCCAAAGTAGATTTAAAAAATAAATAAAGCAATGGCAAAGCCGTCTGCTTGAAAGACTTTTAACTGCATTATTTGATAATTCATCAAACACCTGTTGGAGGAAAAAAAAACTGTTAAATATAATTTAAATTATAGTTTTCATATAAATAATTAGGGATAAATAATTGTCCAATCAAAGTGAATATTGAAGGTGTGGTATCTAGGCGTGGAGATAAGACCAATCAAAAAGTAGGAACAGAAACATGGCTACGCCCATATCATGGAGAACACGCCCCTTCCAATAAAAATGTTTTTTTTTTGATAGGTTACATGTAATAAATTGTATCTCTTTCAACATTTTTCATTTTTTTGATATATTATAGTATATCAAAAAAATAGCAGAAAATAATAAGTTAAAAAGCCAAAAATCACTGTTGTTACGAATTTCGCAAGTCTGTCCATTCGGACGTTATCGCCAGCAAGGATATCCCACAAAGGAAGAAATTCTACGTAACCTATTTAGTGACGTTGGTATTAATAATTCGTCGAATTTTCATCCATTATCATAGGTAGATTAAACAGATTAGCGTAGAGATTTTGACTTCATTTGCTCTCTCACAATGTCAGGGTACGATAAATATGAGTGCTACGACCACATTTTTTAATTGGTAAATAATCTTTGGATAAAAAGGAAGTTATTACATAACCAGAAGTAACATTCCCCTGAATGGATACCCTCTCCTTCCGGAAGATGTAGTTAAATTTTCCTGTAACGCACGAGTTCCTGGCTTTTTTTTTTTATTAGCCCAAAACCCTACCGCCTCATCCAAGAACAATCACCACTTACTAATACCAATAAAAGCGGAATCAAATAAGCTAATGAATGTCAATATCTTGTGAATTAAAATTAAATCAAACGAATTTACTGTTTACCTTTATAATAATATAAAGAGTCAGTAACTACTTTAATTTAACTTGTTATCAAAGTTTGCTAATTCCGACAGATCTCGTATCAACAGATTTATCGTTTTGATTGGCTGTAAATTACCAAAGTAATTTCTTTACTTCAGTAAACTTGACTAAAATCTGAAGCCAATTTGCTTCTTCAAAAGTTTTCTCACAGTCTAGTAGCGCTAATTTTCATTCCTATATTTTTGATGTTAACTTTTCTAAACTAAAAAACCAACAGTTCGTGAGTTAGTTGATTAGAATTTACATTTTCTTCATCTGTACATATACAGTATATATTTTAACCTAAAGCACAACCGTTTAGAAAAGCTTGAGAATTTACTTTAATTATATTAAACAGTTGAAACATAAAGTAGTTGAACTTTGACCTGTCAAAACATGACATTTAAAAGTCAATTCCTAAGAAATTATGCAGAATCACGTACAAAGAAATTAAAATTAATTAACGTTAAATATAGATTAACACGTTGAATTTAAGCATCAATCTGAAAATAATTTTTTCTTCAGATATGAAAATCTAGAAAAATATCGACCCTTATCGCGCCCAATTGGACGCGTTTGGCAAAATAATTTTTAAGTACGGACTAATTAGTAGGAAGTACCGTAGGCACTTCTTATCACTGGGGAAAATGTTTCAACAGTGACGTAAGACTTCGCTAAGTTCCTCTCAAAAGAAATTGGCCATCCAATTTTGTACCATCTTGAACAGATCAAGTGGGGAGCCAGGTAAAGCCAGAATTTTTAAAAAAAAATTCATTGGCTGAAAAAAACAAGAAGTAAAGCGACGGAGTCAAATTTGCGATATTGACTTTTCACAGGAAGTGACACATTTTGAGGACCACCAAGATCAAGTAACGTCAACGCCACTGCTGCCAACAATGAGGACTGAAGTAATGAAATGTGGAGGGAGAGCCAATTCCAAAGTAGTTTTTCATTTTTATTGATAATTAAAAGATTGGCAACAAAACAAATTGTACTCAGCAATAGATGGTCCAGCAAAGACTCAGTTCAAAGGATATCCGTATATATATAATGATGATAACGCTTATACATCTAATCGAATAGAATAGAATTTGCCTTAATACAGAGAGGGAAGCTTTAAAGAAAGTTCTGCTATCCACGGATGAGCTTTGAGCTTTGTTCAAAACCAGTTAATACGGATTGCATTATTATAATCTCCAGTTATATCGCGTTACATAAAGGACACAATGTCACCCCCAGCGGATTAGTACAAACGTCCATAAATTACATTTGGAATTTACAGGTAGCATTACAGAATCACATAAAATGGATCTTAATCCGGATTTGTATTGTTTGGCTATTTTACTTACAATAGAAAAGTATGGAGAAGGTTATGGGCTAGATTATAAATGCATTATTTTTGACATTAAAGACAATTTTTAATCAAATCGGTTAATCGAAAATTGTCACTAATGATACAGTTTTTCCCCGAAGGACCCCGTTTCCGTCCTGAGATGTCTACTATCTTTTGGAAAACATGCGCCTCCAATGAGTGATCTCTAACGACTTTGTGGCGAAGCTCCATGGTCAGAACGAGAGATGCTTCAGCTGGTCTTATTTATAGCCCAGCATCAACGCTTCTGCAGCTCACATCAGGGGGTTCAGTCGGGGTTCATGACCCGAAGTAGCTGGAAGGTCCTTGCCTCGAGCCTCAAACTGGCCTCATGCACAGTTATATGGACAAGATAGGCTCAGAAAACGTTAGAATGTCCCAATGGGAGGCCAGCGTGTATGTGGCCTATATACATACCTTTCTTTACAAAGTACTTAATCACTGCTCGAATCTCAGTTTTTTTCCCATTGTCACAAATCACTACGCGGGAACAACAACGAAGAGTCGTCACTACCACTCTCCTGCAGCAAGAGGACTGACGCGCCACGTGTTCACTCACAAAGGATGTGTGATTATTGCGCGGGAACCTCGTTGCTCTAGCACAGACATCTAGCGGTGATTCCGAGAACTTTTTAAACCACCCTCGTATGTCAGAGTAATTATCTCTTTATCTTTATTGGCAGCGTTAAAATCGTTGGTTTGTCCAATACGAGGGTACCAGAGTAGATATTTCGCAAAAATGACTGGTGGGAAAAGTAAGAAGTTTAGAAAAAGCACGGCTCCAGGAAAACTTTTCAGAGAATCTGCTCTATACAGAGATACATCCTTACAAGTCGCTAGTACATCACGAAGGAGCGTTACCTCCTTCTCCTTCAAAAGTGTCCTTACAAATTTCCCTACAAAAATTTCCCTACCACAAGTCAAGTGATTTTGAGTCAGTACTTAAACGAAATATAAAGTTTAAACGACCAAAAATTTGAGCTACAGAGTTCACGTAAAGACCAGTTTGTCTGTACCACTTAATACTTGGGCTAAAGGAGTCTGACCTCAAAACACCTGTACTTCCCAATGAAAACTCATAGAAAAACCAGTGAAATTCTTCCTCTCACTGGGGAGGGGGAGGAAAAGCGTGAAAATCGCAATAAGTAAAACACGCGCAAAGAGCAATAATCTCACCAGAATCTACAAAACTTTGAACAGGAAAAGTGAAGTGATCTTCGAGAATGAGAAATTATGGAGGGCCATAAACTGCAAAGTGATCTTGGCCACAGTTTTTCGCTCAGACCATCTTCCACTTCCGCCCACTTTACAGTGACTTCCTCCTATTTTCCATTATTCATACAAGTCAATAACTTCCATATTTCTGGCCTCGTTCTTCACCGTAGAACTCAATGCATCTCTGGCGGACGCTTAAATATTTAAAAACAACCATTTTTCTAAGAAAAACTTTCCCTTGTTTAGTAATTCATTCAGATGGTGGTCTTCCCGTGGACGTCCTGAAGGTTTCCCATTTATTCACTTAAATGATGATATTGATCTTGTTTTCCATTCTTTTCCCCGGGCATCCCTTTTAGTAGGGTTTGTTGATTTTACTAAGTAAACCAATACCAATTTTGGGTATTTACTTATTTCCTTGACACATGGAATTTGTAGTAAACGAACAGCTGAACATGATGAGATTTCATTTCCTGTGACAAAGTTACGAACGAAAGTGATTGACCCTTTTCCTTTGATAGACAGACAACTCAAAAAAAAGGTTTTGGGTACAGTCTTACTTCCGGCATGTTGATATTCTTTATACTCAGACTTCCTGTATATATTATACAGGGTAGAACCATCAACACACATACTCAAGTAGTTCCGTTCCAAGAAAAGTAATACGTAGATAATACATACTACTCGTTTGTGTACGCATTTTGTGTATAAAATTTTAATTGAGGTAAGACGCTTATAACTCTAAATACTTCTTAGAGAACGATTCTACATTTATCATTAAATAATACAGTTTCTATAACTCAACCAACCCGCATAGCCACGCCCTGAAGAGGACAATATATTTGTATGAAACGTTGGCAAGAAGACGAGTTTTTTTTTTTTTTTTTATTTGACCCCGATTCCTCGCCAATCTTGAATCTTAAGTATTAAATAATAATTTACATACATTTTTTGGGGGATGTACGTTAATTGGTGCACAATCACGTAATCTTTGCGACAATGAATTTTCAATGGGAAACATGTTTTGTGAGGTCACAGTTTTGATGACGTATGATTATGAACTTAGAATGGAGAAGATCCTCAAATCAAGTCCAGCAGCGCACTGGGAAAAAAGTACGAGCACTCTGATTCGGCAGTTGGACGTTAACCCTCGTCTGGCTAAAATAGGGGTTACTTAACATTTTCTTTAAGTTAATGTTTACAGATCTTCGAATTACAAAAAAAAAAAAAAGGATTCTTAGCGTATTAGTGCTTTGTCAACGTGAAATATCTCAAAAACTTGAAATCTTAGATGATTAAATCAAACTTAGCAACAAACAAACTTCCATTACCGGTACTATCTTTTCTATGAACTGTGTGACGTCATATAGGCACCTTTGGAAACTTAAAGCTTGTCCTGTGTTGTAGTGCAGGAGAAGGAAGCATTACTACGAACTTGCGAGGAGGGGTCTTAGGTTTTAAAATACCCATAAAAGCAAAAAAGCAATTCGCCTCTAGCAAAAATTTAAACTTGTTCAAAAAACAAAAAATTTAGTTGATACCCATACAGTTCTCGTCTTATTTCTCTTCTACTCTTCTAAATAACCAACCCAGCAAATTTTGTTTAACTTAGAAAAATGCTAGTATTATAAAACAAGACATACGTGTTATTAACTAAAAATAAAAATAAAAATTCTTCAAGAAACATTAAGAAGATTAATGGAGGTCTTTTAAAAGATAAAAACAGAATAAAAATAAAAAGAAGAAAAAAAAGATTTAGATAAATAAGAAGAAGCTGGAACATTCTTTTTGTGTAAGATCACGTTTTCGATTTAAATCAAGGTCTTACCAACTAAGAAATTATACTTACAATAGATTCGTTTACTTTCTAAAAAAAAAATGGCCGGCAAGTAGATGTCTTAATAAGTCTAATTTGAATAAATTGAAAATATAATTGGGGAAATTAGATCGATTCTTTGTAGGCTGCAAAAAAAAAAAGGATTTGGGCTTATTTGGGCGGGCAGTCGAAGGAAGCTATAAGGAGGATGTTGGTTCATTAAACTTAACGATACTTCGTATTCATAACTTAAGTGTACAGCTTAATTTTCAGAATGTATTCTGATATTACAGACTGTATTCTGCCCAGCAAAAAAACACGAAAACCTAACGCGCCAAAGAGCACCAGTTTACTGTACTCAGTCATTTAGAAGCAGAAAGGTATTTCAAAGAAGAACCAATAAGTTGATCTTTTAACTGATGAGGCTGAGACATTAACTACATTCAGAGGTCAGTGGTTTCTTTTTTTTCTCGATAATACTGGAACTGGAAATCGACTACTGCAGCGGAGATGTTGCAGAAAGGGTAGATCTTTCAAGAATAAAGCCAGCTACTAGAAAAGAAAATGTGATTTTACAGTGAATTAAAAAAATGAAATGGGCCAAATTAAGTGGCTAATTAAGTAGAAAATTGAAAGAATCCGATTGGACGAGGAAATAAAAATAGGCATTTGTATTAGTGCGCTTCAGATTTGTGAGGCAAACTTGAGTCAGAGGAGAGGATACTATTAATTTGTCTTACTTCGTATAAAAATGTTCACCTACCTTAGGATAGGCATTCGACTTAGTCTAGGTTAATGATTCGAGCCACAAACTCACCTGAAACAATAGAAAATACAAAACCTATTTATTATTCAGTAAATATTAGATTATATACATACATATAAATATATTGTAAATATAGTGTAATTGAGCTCTAGCAGAGACTCTAGCGACAATCTTAATCCTGCTAACCAAACCCCTGGAATCGCAAGAGCTGGGAATAATTACTGTATCGTAATGTTGCTTGAACTACTTGCAGTTCTTTAATTGAGGTATTTGCTATACTGCCAGAAAATCGGAAGTAAGCTAGAATCTGTCCTTTCATTGACTATTCCTTAAGAGATGATGCTGAAAGAATAAACTGAAAGTCCTGGAGTTTGTGGAAGTGAAAGCTGATGCTGAAAGAAAAAACTGAAAGAATATAGTGAAAGTCCTGGAGTTGAGGAAGCAAGAGCTGATGCTGAAAGAATAAAGTGAAAGTCCTGGAGCTGTGTAAGTGAAAGCTGATGCTGAAAGAATAAAGTGAAAGTCTTGGAGTTGTGTAAGTGAAAGCTGTTGCTGAAAGAATAAACAGAAAGAATAAACTGAAAGTCCTGGAGTTTGTGGAAGCAAAAGCTGATGCTGAAAGAATAAAGTGAAAGTCCGGGAGTTCTGAAAGTGAAAGCTGATGCTGAAAGAATAAAGTGAAAGTCCTGGAGCTGTGTAAGTGAAAGCTGATGCTGAAAGAATAAAGTGAAAGTCCTGGAGTTGAGTAAGTGAAAGCTGTTGCTGAAAGAAAAACTGAAAGAATAAACTGAAAGTCCTGGAGTTTGTGGAAGTGAAAGCTGATGCTTAATCTGAAGGAATAAAAGGAGGCTAGAGCTACCTCTAACGTTCTACTTTAAGTAAGCTGTACGAGATTACCAATTTGCGATATTATAAAATATTCCATAAGGATTAAATGTTTCTAGCATTAAGAATTGAAGAAAAGATTTGTTCGGGAGTGATTTTTTTTTTATATTTTATTCATTTTTAAGCATTTAAGCAAATAAAGACCAAACAGATTGAAAAGATGGTTCTGGAAATGTAAACTGCAGCTGACAATGAGTAAAACTTCCTAGTTTGAAGAAAGCCCTAAGAATGGTAATGAGAGAGAGAGAGAGGAGAGAGAGAGAGAGAGAGAGGAGAGAGAGAGAGGAGAGAGAGAGAGAGAAAGAGAGAGAGAGGAGAGAGAGAGAGGAGAGAGAGAGAGGAGAGAGAGAGAGGAGAGAGAGAGAGGAGAGAGAGAGGAGAGAGAGAGAGAGAAAGAGAGAGAGAGAGGAGAGAGAGAGAGGAGAGAGAGAGAGAGAGGAGAGAGAGAGGAGAGAGAGAGAGAGGAGAGAGAGAGAGAGAGAGAGAGAGGAGAGAGAGAGAGAGAGGAGAGAGAGAGAGAGAGGAGAGAGAGAGAGAGAGGAGAGAGAGAGAGGAGAGAGAGAGAGAGGAGAGAGAGAGGAGAGAGAGAGGAGAGAGAGAGAGAGATTGAGAGGAGAGAGAGAGAGAGGAGAGAGAGAGTCATGTGAATGTATACTTAGATTTTCCAGTAGGATTACGAACTTATTCTAAGCTCCACACTTTCCAACACTAACTCAACTTTTAACTTGAGTCTCAAATAAAAGCACGCTACATTGAGAGAAGCAATACAAGCGCATGTTTACTCACTTCTTGAATGGAGGAAAATTCTCTCCGGTAGCGGGCGAGAACTTGAAGAAGCATGTAAGGAAGCATTTAGCACAGAAATAACACCACCACTTCCGACCGAAACATATTTCTATAGAACTTTTGCTGGCACTTGAAAACAGCTTCCTCATTTTCAGGACGCTATATAGCGGAAATGCCGGAATTACAAAGTAGTAAATGTTTTTGTGATGCTCATTGTGTAAATAAGAAAGTAAATTTCTAATCAATAAACTGCTCCTTAACTTCGCTTGCAACGTAGAATGAATAGTATTCTGTAAGGGTGGCAAAGAAAACTCAAAGGAAGTTCAACAAAGAATTTATTAACATTACTTGTCAGAGAAATAGCGACCTCCACACAAGTACGGCTGGCTACCTAGGACTGTATTTAGACAGTCGACTTACATGGAACCCACACACTGGACTGAAAAGACAAGAACTCAATAGACGATACGGACTCAACTACAAAGACTGCTAGGGCGGAGATCAGCCTTGAAAGTACAGAAAAAACAGACTCTATACAAGACACTACTAAGACCCATCTGGACCTACGAAGCTGAGCTGTGGGGCTCTGCGAAACCTTCCAGCATCCAAAAAATCCACAATCTAAAGTCCTTTGGCATATTGACAAACGCTCCTTATTATGTATCCAATTTCAGCCCTCCATGCAGACCACAATTTCCTCTTTTGTCAATGACCTAATCCATTCTCGGCTTCCTTAATTTACATAATAGCCTAAACCATACATCCTAATCCCCACAGCACAAATCTTATCCACAACAACCCATCCATCCCGACAGTCCTCCAGGACGCCTGAAAAGACGTTGTCTCCGCGACCTTTTACCAATTCCTAAACTTCCTTACAACCTCAGCATTGGCTGGGGCCCCTCTCAGCATTCCCTTCCCGATTGTGGCGCTGGATCTTCCAGGATTCAGCCTACAATCTGTGCCTGACTCAATTAAGAACACATTTACTTGATGTAATATGTATATGTACAGGTTGTAAATAAATTTTTTTTTTTTTTTTTTTTTTTTTTTTTTTTTTTTTTTTTTTTTTTTTTTTTTTTGGCGCATCAACAGCTGAGGTCATTAGCGCCCGGAGCTTTTTCCAGTGCACTGCCGGCCTCCGGACAGTGTTCTCTCGTTACAGACAACACTGTCCATCACCGGACAGTGAGCTGTAAGAAGCTCCTAGGAAGAGAAAATCTATTTGTTAAATACTTATTTCGTGCTACTCTTGATTATCAAAATAAAGACTTCTAAGTCTGGGTGTCCGGATAATAGGGAGCAACTAGGCAGATCCATTTTGCTCTGGATGGATCCTTCGGAGTTTTCAAAAAGGGACACAAACCATTTGGCATCAAAATGTGGCTTCGTTCGACTTATAACCAGAAAGACATGGGTACCCGAAAATTCTTAGTTTGAAGATTACCAGAGTACTGAAAAAACATTTCTGCAATAATTTTCTGGTTGTGGCTAGAAAAAGGCTTCAGCATAACGTGGACTAAGAAATCTGATTTGAAACTCCTTTGTAGTATCCAATAGCTCCTTTATATCGTAACCAAAATTTTTTTTTTTTTGGGTATCGTACCCAATCATTTGGGAATGCAATAAAAATCAGCAAAGACTTCGACCTGGAAGTCATTCACTAACTAAGCGACACTGACCCTGGATAACAGCAAAAAACACGTAAAAGAATTTTTCTTTGATAATTTTATCAATGAAAAGTCTTCCATGTTTTTTTTTAGTTCAGTGATTTAAGTTGTGGCGTGCTTAAAAGACGGCTTTAAGCTTTTCTTGGTCTACCAAGGGAGGGTAGTGCTTTCTCTTTCTCCAAACTTCTTCCTTCCGCCCTTCAATCAACAGCCCCCTCCTTCCACTATAAGTTTTCCTCATCCTTCCCTCAAAATATTCCTTTGATCCCGGGCGCACTGAAGTCATCTAGCATGCAGTAAAAAATTAAAAGCTTACAAAAACTTGAATAGCTGAAAAATGAGGAAGTCGAGTGAGGTTGTGCGCCATTTTGTTGGGGGAAGGGGGATCTGTTCTATTTCCGGCAGAGAGGGTAACATTTCCTGAAGACTAAAGTAAGCTTGAAGTGAGTGAGTGAATAGTTAAGGAGGGAATAAAAGGAGTAAGGGGAGGAATAAATTTGCCACATTTCCAGAAAAGTGGGAGTATATTTTAGACACGTTCTGGATATGGAGAGAAATAGAGGAAGGATAGACGAAGACAAGAACTGGTTGATGATTTGAATATTTAACTTCTTTTTTTTTCCTTTTGGTTCATTTTGTGTGATTCTGGCAGCTTCCTTCCGGACTACCTCTAGGGTAATTCGAAATTCAGCAGTTCTGAGAAGAAGCAGAAAGAGAAAGGAGATAAATGGAAAAGACTGAGAGGAATATGCACATAGTGAAAGGTACACTATGTATGAATGGAAAGGCTGGAAGATTCAAGGACAAGACGATAGCTCAATAAAGGTGTAATTCAGTGGTTTTTTCTTCTATTTGGTTGCCTTCTTACTTTGTGTGAGCTTAACTCTTTACCCAGAAATATGGGCTTTTTGGGAATGCAAAAAAAGAGAGGATGTCTGAATAACCTCCTGCTTCTTTTGGTACCCCAATAACTCGCTAGAGCAGACAACGCGAGACAAATCCAAATGAAGTCTTGAATAAGTTAAAATAAACCATCGTAGTTTTCTTGTTAAAATATTCAAACATTTCTTTCTCCGGAGGAAATTGAGGCACATTGGAACAGCCACAGCCCGCCTGCCAAAAAGGCCAAGAGCAGGGCTCTCCAGGGTAGGCTACAGGAAGGTCGTCTTGGAAGATGAACATGGAATAAACATGTAAAAGGTAATCCCAACAAGTTAGCGGTGGAGCTAAGATCCAGGGGGTTTGAGAATGTTCCAGAATGTATAAACATTTTAAGCGGTAGAGAGAGAGAGAAAAAAGGAACTCCCCAATAGTTACTGTCGCTCAGTCAGTCTGCTAGCACATTAATAAAACAACTTACAAGTGAAAGTAAAAGTTACTTTTAAACCAATTCAACTACTTGAGTTAAGTTTGTAGTCGAATGGTGTTAATATTGAACGATATAGTTCAATCTATACACAGGCCATGCATGTTAACTTCCTTCATATCACAGCCACCTCGTAGCAGCTGGGGGCAAGGTAGAAAGAACCATCGCCGCCTCACCAAGTGTTAGGAGAAAGTTACTCTGATCCAACAGAGCGCAATCTTCATTTGAATAGTGGAACTAAGGATGGAAGAGAATCACCATCTTACCACTGTCAGGAAAACTTACAGCTGGAAGGAGAGAGAAAATTGAAAATGGGCAAACACTCTCTCAAGAATTAGGAGCGCTTAATTCTCTAACAAGACTTTACAAATAAGCAGCCAGACCAAGTGCGCATGTGTGCACAATCAACAACTTATGAATCAACCTCCACCTTGAATCGCTAGTCTTCATAAATCACCGGACCCATCCTCGTATTTCTTCCAACGCCAAGACCATAATATATTCATACATTACATACTACATAAATCTAGTTATCTCGGTGTCTTTTTAAACAGTTTCCTCATCATAGTAGTTTCTCTTTCATTCTCTCTCTCTCTCTCTCTCTCTCTCGCAAACCACATACGGGATACCTGCAAGGTGGGCCATTAATCAGGAGAATCATTCCCAGCTTCAACGGATATTTAGCAATTCAAGGACAAGTGGGCTAGACGTGGCTAGAAGAAGACCCATTCATACCTAACCTTTCCGTTTAAAACGGCCAACAGAATTATTTACGTCAGTGCTGAAGAACAATATAAGCGACAAGAAAGATAGAAGTATGCTGCAGCGGATTCAGTGGCTCCCATCGAACTGGCTACCGAACATGATCATCCCCAAAAAATGGTATCAAACTGCTAGTAAGAAGTAAATATTTATCGAAAAATGATAAGTTTGAAGAGAATATCTAAGTTAGAAACCCGAGAATTGAAGGAGAAAGCTGTGGGGGTGTCAAAAACGATTTTTTGATTAGTTTAAAAAAAGAAATTGCACGATTAGGTAGCACAAAAAAAAATTCTCAGTAGGAGCGGGTGTGGTCTAGTGGTCAAGAGAGTGGCTTTGTGAGTGGGAGATCCCCGGATCGAATCCCGTGTGCGACTACTTTTTATTTGTTGGAAAAAAATTGTTTACAGTAAAGTATGTTTGCTAGCCGCCTCCGTCCAAGACACCTAATTGGTAGTTGGACGTTAAGCCCCGCCTGAAAAAATAGGCGATTACTTTACATTACATTTTTTTTTTACATTCTCATTTTGAAACACTATCAATTAATGGATTAGAGAAAGTTACTTTTGAGCGATATTATTATCAGTCAGTGAAGGAAGACCAAATTATTGGTGCCACCAAAAGTCCTCTGGGCCACATTCATTATCCTGTGCAAAGTAACAAGCCAGTACCTACATCCGGTCCCTTGACGCAGTAAAAGTCCAAGATACCCATCGAGTAACTAAGCCTAAGTATTATCGTACGCATCAAAGGAGAGTTTGAAAGTCTTAAGTTTGAAGGTCTGTTCAGAGCCAAAGTAATTTTATAATAAGATGAATGAGAATGTGCACCCCCCTACCTTCTGACTACAGACTCTGGGAGTGACAGAATCATCCAGTGGGAGCCCATTACCATAAGAGGGTGAGTCTCTAAGAAATTCCCTACTTGATCCTGATTCTTGGAGAGATTCTCTAATTGGAAAATTTTTACAAGAAAAGTTGTTCCAGCTGACATAGCTACGCAGAAACATAAGCGGTGTAGGCGCCACGGTAGCCGAGCGGTTATAGGCTAGACCCGCAATGCTAAGATGTATTGTTGGTTTAGTAGATTCGATTCCCCTGGTCTAGGCCTTGGATTTTATTTAATGGTTTAATATGAGACATTTACAGTAAAGTATGTTTGCTAGTCGCCTTCGTCCAGGACACTTAATTTGGTAGTTGGACGTAAAGCCCCGCCTGAAAAAATAGGCGATTACTTTAGTTTACTTTTTTCTTTTTTTTTTTTTTACATAAAGCGAAGTCGAATTCTCTGCACCAAACTAATCCATCTACCTCTGGCTATGGATGGAATCCCGAAACCGGTCTGAGCTACAAAACGCATACGTGCTACGACGGTTACAATCAAAAATGGATCTAACCACATTTTCAGCAACATTTCCTGTTAATACTTGCACAAATATGGCAGAATTTTTCACCTGCTTTAATTTTCATTTTGTTATTTCTAAAATTTCTATATTCGCTTTAATTCCTTTTTAGAAACAGTAATAGGAAAGGAAAATGAATATGAAATTACCGTCTGGAGGAGGATACACCTACAGCGTAATGAAATGATACTTCCGGCTTAACCTATTTTAATTAAAAAAGAAAAAAGAAGAAGAAGAAACTGACCAAAAAAGAAAAAATAGTAAAATTTTTAATTACAACTGTTCGGTCATTAACTGCCGGGAAAGAAATCTGTTCAAGGATAAGCCAATAGATTTAAAGTAAAAGAGAAGAAAATTAAAGAAAAGGAGCCAGGATAAGTAATGAAGATCGTTAAAGAGAAAACCATTTACAACGGGCAAAATATCTCTCCCCTCTACTTTATTTTTTTTGGTACCCCTTGTTAATTAAAAAAGCTAATTCTGTGGGTAGGAGAAAAGCCTATGTATACTTATAATAATTAAATTCAAAGCTTAACAGAAATTATTACAAAGGAAAAGCTCCTTTCTTTACTCATTTTGGAGGGGGCGAGGAAAATTTGTAGTTTTTTTTTCCTTTTACAACAGTCGCAGTAAGCAGGAAAGCGCGGAGGAAATTTTATAATTTTCTCTTAATGTATAATAAGTTTAGGATGACCAAATAGAAGAAGTGGAATAACAAGGACACAATGGAAGGATAATTTAATCCAGAGTAATGAAGGATTCACTGGGAAAATTCCTTGATTTGATATAAACAGGATTGTTCTTTTAAAGTATTTAATGATTTTAATGAAATAGGAAGGCTGAAGGACTGAACTTGTATTCCTTTTCTCCCTAGATATCCAATAAATCGAAGGGAAACCAATTTGTTGTTAGGCACATTAAAAGATACAGAAAGTAACGACTAATTAAGAACAAAGTTATAAAACTAATCAAAAATTTTCTGCTGGGAAAATCTCAGACGACCTTCTCCAATCAAAAAAAAAAAAAAAGAATTGGTCCGAACGCCAATCTAGATATTCGTTGGGCTTTGCTGAGGGTCGCAATAAGTTATGGCGAGCAGGTAGCCTATTAAACTAGTTCGCCTGCGCCTCTGGCCCAAGGCGTTTCCCCTTAAGACAGCTGCGACTTAATATGCACCCATTCCCTCTGATAAGGCATTTTGGGAATCCGCTAAAAAGGTGGGGGGGGGGGGTTCTTCCCAGATTCCGTGAGAACTCCGGAATACTCTTCCTATCAGGGTCAAGGCGATCTGCCGCCTTATTGCGCTTCTGTAATCCGTCAGCTTGAAACGGGAAACATTGGGCCACATCTATTCTCGTAATTTTCCCAGTATAACTCTCCAGGTTTCAATTCATAAATTTTCTTCAGAAATACGATTTTTTTTTTGCGTTTATTTGGGCTCCAATCAGCGCATTAGCGCTACAACAGTGATAACCGAGGAACAAGTGATAAGTAACGAGTGGAGAAGTTACCCAGTGGTGAGCACTTCCAAATATTAGATGGTTAGTCCCAATCTCAATCAACTGGAGTGGAGATCACGAGGCCACACTAATTAAGACAGTAAGAGTAAGGTTGTCAGTAAGAGTTCTAGAAGAAAGATTTTGAGCTAGAGGATTTATATGAGATTGCAGGCTGAAGTGGAGTTTTCTGTATCGTGTTTTCAGCGACTTCGGAGATAAAAGAAATGTTAAGGTCAATGTGTAATAGTCAGGTTGGAGAGATAAAATGGAGCGTTTACAAATAGTTCGCAAGTATTTTAGACTGAAGGAGATTGAATCCTCTGGAGATTGGAGCGTTTGATTGAGCCCCATAGCTCTATTCCATACGCCCCCAGATGGGTTTCAAGATAGAAGTATAAATCAGTTTTTTGTTGTCCAGAGAGAGTTTTGATCTATCGTCTAAGAGTTACGAAAATTTAAATCGTATTTAATTCTAAAACTATACAGTTAGCAGGATACGAGGTCTACATAAAGGATACATTATTAATAGTAATAATGAGGTTTCAAAACCAAGGAAGTGGGCCGGATGAAATTAAGTTTAAACTTGTTGCGATTTTAAAGCAATTAGAAGAAACCGCTTTTGAAATCAGCGAAATCGTAAACATGTAGGTTCACTGCTTCCGCGAACATGAGGAAGTAAGACGCTGCTCCTCCAATGAACAGGATGAAAAAATAGTTACCAAAAATAATGAACAGTGTGAAAACAATGAAAATGGAAAATGAAAACAAAATCCCATTATTAAGGTAGGAAAAGAAAACAAAAGAAAAACCGTAAATTTAATTACACTAAAACTAAATTAAATTCAATGGGATGGAATTACGAAGTAAAAATACAAACAATTTAGTTAATGTGATCGACCGCATTAAGTTAGACCATAGTGTGGTGAAATAATTGCAGGGCTTGAACAGGTAAACGGCTTCAGACTATATTTGATGACACTGCCCTGTTGAAATACCACAAGAAAAAGGGAGTAGGCCGGAGGTAGAAGGACGAAGGGCCCAAGTGAGTAGGGACAATTCTAACAAGGGCTGTCCTGGTGGGAACTGTAGACATTTACTCGCCCCCCACCCCTCTCCCGTCACCAAATTTAACAACCAAATGAAGGTAAAACATGCAAATCGCTTTCAGTCGGCTCTCTGTGCTACCTTCAAGGAGATTAATTTACACAGCAGCAGCAACAGCAGCAGTTGTGCTGCAAACTGTTACGTGTTCATCAGGACACCAACATTGGTGGTGGGGTAGACCGTCCGTCTGAGGTAGACCCCCCCCCTAGAGAGGTTGGCTATGAGATACGAGTACTAACCGTTTACACTCTGAACCCTTCACTGGTAAATGGCCTCCTCATGATGCTTGCATATACTCTATATATATATATATAAAACAACTCCAGGATCTTCTGGAAATACATTCACTACGACTGAACAGAACTGGCGTGAATTACTAATTTGTTTATAGATTTTGGAATTAACATTTATGTGCAAGATCAGTTTGGAAATGATTACCTTAGAAAATTGTATTTTTGACTTTTTTGTAGTTTCCACCAATTATTATCATTTTCATTTTGTTTTTTTTTTTTGAAATTTGAAATTTCATATCACTAGAGGACCTTCGTATCTAAGGATTAATCGAAATTTCTCACGAAAATGACCTAGCATTGGCGTTTGATGCTTTTACCCGGAGAAATATTTAACCTTCAATAGAACTTTAGGGATACAAATACATCATACATTCTTCAACCGGGACAATTTATTACACTGAACATATATATTATATTATTGAAATCAGGCGCAACTGTAGCCGAGCGGTTAGAGGCGAGACCTGCAAAGCTAATATGCGTTGTGGTACTGGGTTCGATTCCCAGTATCTAGGCCTTGGATTTTATTTAATGGTTAATAAATGAGTAATTTATAGTAAAGTATGTTTGCTAGTCGGTTATAGACTAGACCCGCAAAGCTAAGATGTATTGCGGTACTAGTCTAGGCCTTGGATTTTATTTAATGGTTAATATGAGAACTTTACAGTAAAGTATGTTTGCTACTCGGTTATAGACTAGACCCGCAAAGCTAAGATGTATTGCGGTACTAGTCTAGGCCTTGGATTTTATTTAATGGTTAATATGAGAACTTTACAGTAAAGTATGTTTGCTACTCGGTTATAGACTAGACCCGCAAAGCTAAGATGTATTGCGGTACTAGTCTAGGCCTTGGATTTTATTTAATGGTTAATATGAGAACTTTACAGTAAAGTATGTTTGTTAGGCGGTTATAGATTAGACCCGCAAAGCTAAGATGTATTGTTGGTTTAGTAGGTTCGATTCCCGGTCTTAGGCCTTGGATTTTATTTAATGGTTAATAAAAGAAAACAGTAAAGTACGTTTGCTAGTCGCCTTCGTCCACGACACCTAATTGGTAGTTGGACGTAAAGCCCCGCCTAAAAAAATAGGCAATTACTTTTCTTTTAGATTTTTATTAAAATCAATTATTTTTTTGTAGAAGTAATTCCAATTTTTACGCAAATTTAATTACATGTAGACAGCAGCGGTCATAAGAGCTCAACACACAAAGAGGATCAGGTGATTAGGCTTTACTCTATCGTGCCGTTTCTGTTTATTGTACAGTCATGCCGCCACCTCAAAATCAAATTTGAGACTTTATTGTTAAATTTGGTAAAAATTAACTAACCGGAAGTGCCAATTTTTCCCCCAAAAAATCAGATTAATTAATTACTGACTTAAATTAGTGAGTAGATTCATTTTAAAGTGGTAATTGACTAAATAAATTAACTCAAAGGTTAGAATTTTGAACATCGTTTCTGAGTTTCGAACTTTCGAGAATAGTAGTCACAGGAAGTCTGGTGCTCAAAACCGATTTTTTTTTTTTTTTTTATTATGAACAGGAAATAAGATGATCGCTTTGTTGAAACAATAATATTCTGGAACTTTTAAAACGCTTACAGTTTGCGGTGAAACTTTACGTTATATATATATATATAAAATACATGTGTGTGTGTGTGCGCACATGAATCCTTGACTTTCTAATTCCAAGTCAAGGACCCATAAATTTGCCCCTCACTTCCAGGGAATCCTTTCCCGCTGCTTGCTAGAACTGCCTTCTATTTCTTCTTTCTTTTGTTACGCTCGGACGGAATTCCGCCAGCGGCCAGCTAGATCTTTCCGCTAGCCTAGTCTCTAGATATCTCATAGGCTACAAATAAATGAACTACTTATTGGAAAACCAACCAATAGTGTTCAATAAAAACTATTTAAATTTCACACTTTCCAGTTTATCTCAGGAAAATTTACGTTATCCAAATACTTCACAGAGGAAACAATCTGCAGAGAAACACCCCGACTTCCTCTTATAGTTCTAGGCCTTAACAAACCTCTTTTTTTCAACTCGGTTATAATAATAATATGCATAAAACAAAGAGCTTCATTATACGGAAGTCCAATTAGCTCTTCCTGAATTTAAAAACCATTGCTTCCGGAATCATAACAATTTCGCACGCATATAGATTTCATTGCTTTAAAAAGCTCTTTCTTTTTACTCGTTTTATTTTTCAAATTCTTGGTGGAATCGTTAAGTACATTTTCAAGGCAATCTTAAAAAAAAAAAAGAGTGAAAAATTCAGTAAAGTTAAACTAAAGTGTACAGGAAGTGTATACACTCGATAGCTCTCGGCATTTCTGGTAGAGCAAAAAAATTATATATACTCGTACATTATGATTTTCCAAGTTGGACTCCATGGGAATTTAATTTTAGAAATATTCTGTTCGAAGAAAAATTTGAACACAAACTTTTTCTAAATCTACTTTTCTGGACTCAGGGGACCACTAAACGTGGATTTCCGGTAAAGCTAAATACTCAAATACTCTCAGTTATAAGTTATACGCTAAGTTATTTGTTACGTTATAGTTACGTTATAGTTAAGTTATACGTTATATTGAATAAAATTCAGAGAATTCATTTAAAAAAGCAAAATAAACACTTAAAATGGATACCAAGTCAAAAGCGGAAACATGACGACTGTGAGACGAAAGACAATGATTAAGGAAGAAATGCCAGACACAAACTCCATGATGAATACATTGTTATATTAAATAATAATAAATATAGAAGTGCATGTGACATACTCCATACAATTTGATAAATTGGATACATGTACCTCCACCCCCAGCCCGCACTTGCAATTTTAACTGACACTAACATTATTATATAAATATACATAAGTGAATATTTTACATTAAACATCATGGTCGTATGTAATACAGCTTGTTATAAATTGGAAATGTAATACATTATGTGTTACGTAATATACAGGGTGTCCCAAGCTATATGGATAACGACTTCTTCTCGTAAACTAAGATAGCTAGAAAAAAACTAAAAAATACGTGTTCCCTTAGTTTTTTGTTAGAAATCCAAATTTAATTTGTAAATTTCTTTCTGTGCTTCCAGAAGCGAGATACAGACACCAACTTCAATTTTTCAAATGGGGAGGGGTGGTTTTTATTTAAGAAATAGATTCCTCTATTTTTTTCTATAGAAAAACATAACTTAAAAAAAGTTATGAATGAAAACATGATTCTTATAAGAAATTTCAGAATGATAATATTATAACGGTTTTTTGATTGAATAAGAAGAAAAGTACTATTTTATTATAAATGTTACTCCTCATTAATACTACAGATCATGCTCGAAATGGCCTCCACCATTAGAGATGTATAGACATCCTCTTTCCTGCCAATTGTCTCTTACAGCCAAAGAAATATATTCGGCTTTAACCGAGTTACAGTCATCTATTATTCTCACTTTTAGTTCATCTCCACATGCAATCCCGGGGCATGATTCTGATGCACCTAGATTTAGTAATGCTTTTAGATAAGCTGAAATAAGAAAAGAAAGAAAAAAAGTTATGAATAATCACCTTGTTTTTCAGGTATCCCCAAAGGAAATAGTCCACAGGTGTCAAATACGGTGAACGCGGTAGCTACTGAATCGCCCCCCGTGTCGATATAACACGCCCATCAAATTGCCTATCGAGAAATCTCTTTACATACCTGATGGTGTTGTATCGACACAGGAGGAAGGGCCGATTCTGCTACACTGAAAAATACTAATTAATTTTTTTTACTAATTTTTCCCCCATAGGTATTTGAAAAATTATGGAATAATGCAATAAAAATTGATATCGTAAAATTATCGAAAATAAACATGTTTTGAACATTATATTTCCGGTTTCATACTTCTAATGTAATGCAGAATCAAAAAAGTTAATGAAATATTTTCCTGAAGTAAAAGAAAGTAAAATCAAGATCATTGAATGAAAGTGAAAGCGCACCATTTTATGTACTGGATAACTGTGCTTTTATTGGTGAGGGAGTGGCTTACAGTGCCATACGTCATCAGCTACAGACCGCCCACTCCACACATCTCGTTCGCCAATGAGATTAACGACCCGTTTTTGTTAATTATTTCTAGGAAAAATACTATTTAAATTTTTTTTACTAATTTTTCCCCCATAGGTATTTGATAAATTATCGAATAATGCAATAAAAATTGATATCGTAAAATTATCGAAAATAAACATCTTTTGAACATTATATTTCCGGTTTCATACTTCTAATGTAATGCAGAATCAAAAAAGTTACTGAAATATTTTCCTGAAGTAAAAGAAAGTAAAATCTAGATCATTGAATGAAAGGGAAAGCGCACCATTTTATGTACTGGATAACTGTGCTTTTATTGGTGAGGGAGTGGCTTACAGTGCCATACGTCATCAGCTACAGACCGCCCACTTCACACATTCCATTCGCCAATGAGATTAACCAACCGTTTTTGTTAATTATTTCTAGGAAAAATACTATTTAAATTTTTTTTACTAATTTTTCACCCATAGGTATTTGATAAATTATCGAATAATGCAATAAAAATTGATATCGTAAAATTATCGAAAATAAACATCTTTTGAACATTATATTTCCGGTTTCATACTTCTAATGTAATGCAGAATCAAAAAAGTTAATGAAATATTTTCCTGAAGTAAAAGAAAGTAAAATCTAGATCATTGAATGAAAGTGAAAGCGCACCATTTTATGTACTGGATAACTGTGCTTTTATTGGTGAGGGAGTGGCTTACAGTGCCATACGTCATAAGCTACAGACCGCCAACTACACACATTCCATTCGCCAATGAGATTAACCAACCGTTTTTGTTAATTATTTCTAGGAAAAATACTATTTAAATTTTTTTCACTAATTTTCCCCCCATAGGTATTTGATAAATTATCGAATAATGCAATAAAAATTGATATCGTAAAATTATCGAAAATAAACATCTTTTGAACATTATATTTCCGGTTTCATACTTCTAATGTAATGCAGAATCAAAAAAGTTAATGAAATATTTTCCTGAAGTAAAAGAAAGTAAAATCTAGATCATTGAATGAAAGTGAAAGCGCACCATTTTATGTGCTGGATAACTGTGCTTTTATTGGTGAGGGAGTTGCTTACAGTGCCATACGTCATCAGCTACAGACCGCCCACTTCACACATTCCATTCGCCAATGAGATTAACCAACCGTTTTTGTTAATTATTTCTAGGAAAAATACTATTTAAATTTTTTTCACTAATTTTCCCCCCATAGGTATTTGATAAATTATCAAATAATGCAATAAAAATTGATATCGTAAAATTATCGAAAATAAACATCTTTTGAACATTGTATTTCCGGTTTCATACTTCTAATGTAATGCAGTATCAAAAAAGTTAAAGAAATATTTTCCTGAAGTAAAAGAAAGTAAAATCTAGATCATTGAATGAAAGTGAAAGCGCACCATTTTATGTGCTGGATAACTGTGCTTTTATTGGTGAGGGAGTTGCTTACAGTGCCATACGTCATCAGCTACAGACCGCCCACTTCACACATTCCATTCGCCAATGAGATTAACCAACCGTTTTTGTTAATTATTTCTAGGAAAAATACTATTTAAATTTTTTTCACTAATTTTCCCCCCATAGGTATTTGATAAATTATCAAATAATGCAATAAAAATTGATATCGTAAAATTATCGAAAATAAACATCTTTTGAACATTATATTTCCGGTTTCATACTTCTAATGTAATGCAGAATCAAAAAAGTTAATGAAATATTTTCCTGAAGTAAAAGAAAGTAAAATCTAGATCATTGAATGAAAGTGAAAGCGCACCATTTTATGTACTGGATAACTGTGCTTTTATTGGTGAGGGAGTGGCTTACTACTTCACACATCCCTTTCGCCAATGAGATTAGCCAATCGTGGATTAGCCAATGAGGAGTAAAATTTATAACAAAATAGTATTTTTCTTCTTATTCAATCAAAAAACCGTTATAATATCATTTTGAAATTCCTTATAAGAATCATCTTTTCATTCATAACTTGTAAAATATCGCTCACAGAAAAAGTAAATTTCTTAAAAAAATATATAGAGGAATCTATTTCTGAAATAAAAACCGCACCTCCCCATTTGAAAAAATGAAGTTGGTGCCTGTATCTCGCTTCTGGAAGCACCGAAAAAAATTTACAAAGTAAATTTGGATTTCTAACAAAAAACTAAGGGAACACGTATTTTTTAGTTTTTCTCTAGCTATCTTAGTTTCCGAGAAGAAGTCGTTATCCATATAGCTTGGGACACCCTGTACATATATATTTTTTGAAATAAATGTTTTATGGTCCCAAGAATTGTCTAAAAAAGTGTTTGTCAGTCTGTATTCGGTGGTAAATTAGCGATAAAACTTCTTCAAACGGAAGTAGCTCCTTTACTGATCGTTTTTTTTTTTAAATTTTCCAGATATTTTCCCTAAAATGTTTGTTAGGATTTTTCCGGAACTTCGTTTACAGAAAACATGTACCAATGAGTTTAGTGTCAGTAATAAGTGATCTCACTATCCTATAAGTGATCATATTAAGACATTTCGGAAGTGGGGATGGATTTACTTCACTCTGAAGTAAATCAACTCAGTATACGAGTATGTACTATTTCCGGAAGAAATAAATACGTTTTAGATTTGTATAAGTTTGAAGGAAATGGAAGGAATTCAGGAAGTAGAGAATGGTACAACGACAAATTCGTTAGAGTATTAACACTAGATTTTTAAAAAAATATTTAAGTTACAATAACTATAATCATTAATATTATTCTAGTTTTTTTTTTTTTTTTTTTTGCAACATTGATGTAAATACTTGACAAAGTAATAGTTTAAAATGTACTGCAACAACTTGTGAAAATAGTTTTTACGCGAGATTTCCCAAACTTTAGCGAAATTGTTTAAAAGTTCAGATGACCTAAGTTAGCTAATTAAACTTGATTAAGTAACTAAACTTGGCAAGGCAGGTAAGGCTTTCTCCGACACCGCCCTGCCCTATCCGCTAAGTCCACGAGAGATCTTCTTACAGTGTTACATCTAAATTAACTTGCAGGTAAAACAAAAATGTTTTTTCTAAGTTAAGGTTAGCAAATCTAAGAAAGGCTTTGATTTCTTTTTATTTATTTTTGCCTCACAGGAAGTATTACAATCCTTGAAGATTATTGAAATTGATTTCCGCTGCTTATTTGTTTACTTTTTTTTAAAAAAAAATTCTTTCAAAGTTGCGTAAAAAGAAATTTCTGAAAAGTCAGAAATTGTAGTGTGAGAAGGAAACATAGTTGCAATAGATTCTCTACAACAATCTTCTTAATCAACCTCTGATGATGGAAGAATCCTTGATTCCGAACATGGATGCACAATAAGCGTGCGCTATAACGGATAAAATCAGCGATATTATCCAGCATCATGGACCTAAAACCAAATTCTCAATACTAAAGAAATTAAAAGACAAAATAGAATCTTCAGCCTTTATATGAACCAGCTGGCTACCGTGTTCACCAAGTATGAATCCACGTGGTAAACTAAATATGAAAGTAGCGAACAGATTTGAAGATGAAAATTTAAATGACGATCTGACAGCTTATTGCTCAGTAACAGAGGCGGGGAGAATAGTTATTAAAATTTATGAGGTTTGTTCAATTTTAGAAACAAATTTAAAATGTGATGGTCTTTCAATTGGTGTAAATAAATTTGTTGCAGCTCAATCACCATTAGCCCATTACTGCAGCTCAATCACCATTAGCCCATTATTGCAGCTCAATCACCATTAGCCCATTACTGCAGCTCAATTGCCATTAGTCCATTAATGCTGCTCAATCACCATTAGCCCATTATTGCAGCTCAACCACCATTAGCACATTATTGCTGCTCAATCACCATTAGCCCATTATTGCAGCTCAATCACCATTAGCCCATTTTTGCAGCAGAAACAGTGAGAAGCATGAAAACATTACACTACAAATTGCCTCTTCATCGAAATCGATTAAGAATCGCTCTATCGGTTTACACGAACTCTGTCGCCAGTATTTAAACTATTTTTCTTGCCGTGGCCAGTCTAACCTGGTACCGGATCTGCCTGAGCATCAATTATTGCAGACAAACTTGCATGTACTCTCACTCACACTAACACTAACACACACACACACACACACTAGCAAATGCTCAGGAAATGGAAATTACATTCCCCCCTCAATGTTAACTATTGTTTACATGATAAACAGCAGTCGCACTGGGTGGATGCTTTGGGAGCAACAAGAAGAGAGAGATACTCTTGAATAATTTATCCGTCTCCTAACTAATGAGAAATAGGATGATTCAGGGAAATAGGGATGAAGCGGGGGGTGATTCAGAGCAGGCAGTGAGTGAAAGAGATTGATAGATAGACAAAGAAAGACTGAGAGAGATGAGTAGATGAAGTTGCTATTTCTGTACTGAGAACCGCCCAACTGCCTTGCCGGCAACACTACTAAAGTCCCGGCTCCACATGATGATTCTCGAGGATAAGGGGAAGCTTTCTTCACGTGGGCGTAGCCCGGCAGAGTTTCCTGGATAGCAGTCTGAGAACAGGATATCCATGCACAGAGCACTAAACAACTCGACTAGTCTATTTCTCTCTCTCTCTCTCCAACCAAAAACCCATCCCCGCATAAATTCCAGAAGATAGATATAGCGAAGTAGTAGCGAATCAACTTTGTGAAGGAGAGGGTCAAATTGTTAATTTGGCCATCCAAAAGCGACCTTAAAAGCCGATACCCAAACTTGAAGGAGAATTAGCACTCGGTCAAGGCAATTTTAGGACAATTACAATCACTGTTCACTCCACTCCAAAGTACGTCCTTCTCTCAATTTTGAATCCACCTGCGCTTTTACAATCAAACGATTATCATTAAGAGTAATGTATATTTTACCAAACGATTACCCAAATATTTACTCACACATTAAAAAAATTCATAGATAAATAATTATGGAATGATAATTATTCGAATACATCGTTAAAGTTCATATTTAACTCAAATGTAAGGATAGATAGATTCTATAAATACCTGTAATTTCATTGTGATCGGATAAATGGAAAGCGAGATATTGTGACGTAAACTTTCGCCGAGTTTAAAACTATGAAAAGATTAGCTACGAATATATCCTAAACTAATCAATCGATACAGTTTATATTTTACTCGTATGTAGAGATTGATGTTCTCTATAAATACCTGTAATTTCATAATTATCTGATAAATGGAAAGCGAGATATTGTGACGTAAACTTTCGCCGATTTTAACACTATGAAAAGACTAGCTACGAATATCTCCTAAACTAATCAATCGATACAGTTCATATTTTACTCGTATGTAGAGATTGATGCTCTCTATAAATATCTGTAATTTCATTGATATCCGATGAATGGAAAGCGAGATATTGTGACGTAAACTTTCGCCGAGTTTAACACTATGAAAAGATTAGTTACGAATATCTTCTAAACTAATGGATCGTTAAAGTTCATATTTTATACGTTTCTAGATATTTTTTGTATATACATATAAATGATCCTAATTTCATGTTTTTAATTATGTGGAGTGTGGTATTGATAAATGTGATCCAAGATAATGAAACCTTTGCTAGGCCGAGTTTTTGACAAATGTTGCTGTAATTACATTTTCTAATTTATGCCTGGTTAAAATTGATTTTTAGCTCTTAAGGGATAGACATAGCCTTTAGGAATTCGCTATTTCATAATGATCCGATGAATCTGGAACGAGATTAAATTTTGGGCTTGCTTAATATAGATACATACTCGTATAATAAGGATTTGGAGCATGATTAGATTATCGCCCCTGTAAAGAAGCCGCATGAGATTTTTTAGACCAATGAGGGATTTGGCCAATTCCGATCATACATCAGTGTGGAAGCTATTTTGTGTCCACATGTAATCCATTCAATCCGTCCAATCGTGGGTTTCCTTTTGATCACATTGTATGACGTAACAGGTATATAATTAATTGCATTGTAGGTTTATTGTATTAATTGATGGAATTAAGAACAATAGCCCATTAATTCATCATAATTATATCATTAATACTTGATAAATCTTGCTATAAATTTACGGAAATTATAAATCAAATTTTGGCTTAGCTATGAGCCGATCATAGTAATTATAAGATGCACATTTGTTTAATTGGTTCTAGGTCACTAGAAATGAGTTATGGACCAAGATGCTGGGATCTTAAGGAGGATAAATCACAGCTCGTAGTAGTTTCACTATCTACATTGTCCCGCAATAAATCCATGAAAACCTCTGGTCAACATCTCAAGTGCTGCAAATTGGGTAGCGGCGGAAGATTGCTATCGGTTCAGTGGAACTATTGCACTGACCGCATAGCCTATAAATCAATATCGTAATGTGCCGACATAAGATGCGCGTCATATCAGCGGTAAAATTCTTTAGTTCTTTTCTTGGGAGCACATCTTCAGTAGGGTTATCCATCTTCAATGCGGTATCGTTTTTTATGCCTCACCAGCAGCTAGTTTGGGTGATTGGGTGACCAGTGGTAAAAGGGTTTACAGCCCTCTTTTCTGCAGCAACGATTCACAGTATTCAAGTGACTTCTTCCTACATGTAAAATAAGGGCGAGTGTTGGTCTAGTGGTCAAGAAAGTGGCTTCGTATGTTGGAGATTCCCAGATCGAATCCCGCGTATGACTACTTTTTATATGTCAGAAAAAATTGTTTATAGTAAAGTATGAGCTTCCGTCCCCGTCCACCGACACCTACGTGTTAAACCCAACCAGAACAAATAGGTGATTACTTTACTTTATGTGTAAAAATATTATTGTTTTTACGACTTAAGTAGTATTATTGAGTTTAGGTCTGATATGATGGATATTCTTGGATAACCATTAGCACAAGAAACTTGCTGGCAAAGAACTTGACATAATTCAAGGAATCGATCAGGTTTGAGTTTAGTAAAATAGCCCTAAATACTGAGGGGCAAATTTCTCTTTAAAAAACTCATTGAGGGTGGAAATAGTAAGCAATGGTTACCTTCCTATGGCCGCATGAGGGAGGTTAGGAAGAGATGAGAAGGCCCCGCAGCATCCTACACCCACACGATAAGTACGTGTTGAAAGTAAAGCACTAGAACTCGATGTACATTTACTATCGATCTTAACACACACACATTCACTATAGTGTGTTGAAAAGTTGGTAAAAGGAGAAAAGCTCCTTTAAGTTTTCCAAAGACTTTTCTTAGTTGCCACTTTTATTTTTCTTTTTCTATCTATTCCTCATCCTTTATCGCCCCACTTTACACCACGCAGATTTCTTCCGCTATCTCAATTTTTCAATTTTCATTCAAACATCATTGATACTATTCTTTGTGAGCGAAAATATTCTTACTTAGTCTTCACTTGATTGATAGCAATCGTTTAAACTTTCAAAATTTATTTTCCGCTAAACTATATTAAATGCAGTTTCCTTTCAACGATCCAAGCAGTACTGCAATGTACGCTTGGACAGTAAATTTGGATTTTTTACATTAATCACAAATACATTAAAACTGTCCGACAGGACAGTTGTATAAGGGTTGATCGTCAACAATTGCACGAAAAAGCGTAACCTTAAAAAACACCTAACTTTTACAATTTTTTTCTCTTTTTCTAAAGAAGATAAAATCCCCAAATTTTCTTTATAATATAGGGCAAATCCTCCTTTATAACTGTAACTTTTTTTTCAACAACATAGATTAAATAGATTTCGAGAAATACGGTGCTGAAAATGAGCAAATTGATCTAGATCTCATAGATATGAGATCTCTCCTTAATAAATACTTACAACTAGCCAAAAACTACAATGGTCTCTTTCAAACATATTTTGAAATTCGCAATCTGTGAAAAAGAGAAGTTTTGCAGATTTGCAGAGCAACATCCTGGATAGCGCCCTAGAGTAGGAAATGGTCTACATATTGTCGAACTCAGCTACATACGATACAAATTGTAATTCGAAAAATTAAATTAAAATATAATTAGAAAAATTCCAAAGTAGTTATTTTAAGTGAAAATCTCAATTTTATGATCCTGCTATGAAAAGAATATTTGTTGTAGAGAGGGAAAAAGGGGAAGTGTGGTGATAACTTGGTGTCGGGGAGTAATAGTTTCCGGGCCATAAAACAGGATACGTATAAAACACCCTCAGAAGGACCCAATAACAATCTCATCATCCCCTTGTCTAACCAATATACTGTGTAGTAAAGACTATCTTGGACAATCGATGGATCCCCTTACTGGGGGATACACTACGAGGCGGCGGGGTTTCGAAATCCACGAGTTATCGCCACTGGTTTGCAATGACTATTGCAATTGCATTTCGGTTTCGAAACTGAGTTTTCATGGAAATAAATGTTTTTCAGGATCTCCCAGGATCTTGAGAAAAATAATGCTTGAAACTTAGTCTGTGCATGAGTTGGACCAAAAGATGCAGTAAGCTTTTAGTACTCCGTTTTGGTACAACATCCTTACTTTTGTAGGGGGAATTCGTTAATCCGGAAGTTTAACTTTACAGGAAAGATTTCTTGGTGTTATCCTCTAGTTTCTTAAACAAAAAAACATTCAATGTCACTTGTTTACGGGCACGCGGCTCGGTACTTTACTACACGAGACCATTAAAACCAAAGAACTTACAGTGTTAAGAAGCACCACAGGAGAATATCCAAAAACCCATGGAGAGGACCCTCCGATTTTTCTAAAGAACTGTTGGGTAACTTTAAACTATGAGTAAAGTAAAAGCTTATTTTTTTCAGGCGGGCTTTACGTCCCATAGTTTAAAGTTTAAAGATATTTAAATCAATTAGAGATATTTAAATATATTTAAGTCAATTAGGTGTCGAAGACGGAGGCGACTAGCAAACGTACTTTACTGTTTATTTCTTTTATTAAACATTAAATAAAATTCAAGGGCTAGACTAGTACCGCAATACACTTTAGCTTTGCGGGTCTAGTCTATAACCGCCTAACAAACATACTTTACTATAAAAGTTCTCATATTAACCATTAAATAAAATCCAAGGGCTAGACTAGTACCGCAATACACTTTAGCTTTGCGGGTCTAGTCTATAACCGTCTAACAAACATACTTTACTATAAAAGTTCTCATATTAACCATTAAATAGAATACAATGTCTAGACATCGGGAATCGAACCCACTAAACCAACAATACATCTTAGCATTGCGGGTCTAGTCTTAACCGCTCGGCTATCGTGGCACCTTTTAAAATATGAGTATTATTCCATTCAAGTTTGATCTAAACTTCTATTTGAAATATTTTAAGATGAAATTAAGTGCACTACTGGAAGAGAGGATGAACACATTCATTTTTTAATCAAGACTCAAGTACGATACCAGAAAACATCTCAACCAGAAGCACTATTTTCCTGAAAGAAACGTTTCCTGTTCTGAGATTTTCTCCAAAACAGCTTTTCTTGAATTTTCCATAATCTTAGTTAATAACTTCTACTGTCATCATTAATTTTCTGAGAAAATTCTTTTAGGCCACTTGATGAAGATGTGGCCACATTTGACTTCCCAGTTCTGTCTGTGTTATGAACGGATTTACAAACTGGAAAATTTCATTAAGAAATTAACTATTTCTTAACAAGAAAAGAATAAATACATCCGGCTGCATAAAGGCTAAAAAGTTAATCCCATTCAAAACACAAATTTAAAGTAATTTTTTTAAAGTATCAACTTAAATTGCTAAGTAATACTTTGTTAATTTTACAATTTTGTCTAAGCACAGCTTTTTCTAGCCTCCGGCTTAGTTTCGCCACTAACTTTTAAATAATACAGTTCTAAAACTTTTCAATATAGAATAACTTTATATATAAAGTTTCATAATGTTTCAGTATTAGAAAATAAATGGAAAAACTGGGCTGTTTTGTAAGGGCGGCTTAACGAGAGGGATGTAAAGTGCTAACTGTATCGTATTGTGAGACAAATACGATATTTTTGAATGGCAAAGTTTTGCTCCTGGTTTTTGTTTTTCCCCCTGTATTAACATTTTTTTAACGGCTTATTATTACTTTTAGAAAGTGAAAGTGTCGCTCTTTTAGTAAAATTTGCGATTTATGCATTTTACGGAAAATGGTGTTTTTTTAATTTATTGTGAAAACGGAAAAATCATTAAAATGACAAATGGCAGGAAATCAAGATTATATCAAGCATGGACCTGACCGGAACTACTGCTAACGTAATTAATCCACAGCCACTTTTATATAAGAGTTAGCTTGTATAGGACTTACATAGCCAAAAGGGCTAATGTATGGATTTATCACGTATTAAATATTAATACGATTAAATAAGATAACTAAACTTCCATTATTTATTTTATTTACTTTCACAACTGCAGTACATATTGTTGTGGCCAAACAACAAAATTAAAATTAAAATTAAAAGAATATAGTTTTATGTAAACAATTGCAAGGGAGGGGGGCGAAGTCTGTTAAGAGCAAACGAGTGGTTGGGGTGTGCGTGCGTCTGAGAGTAGCCGCGCTATAACCTCAGAGGACACATTATTATATATGGCTGGAAAGGGTTAGTTTGAACACCCGTTGTGCGACCAGTTTTCACTTCCTTCTATGAATTATTCTACTTCATTGGGACCATCATTGGATTTTTTTAGAGCTGCAGCAGCCAAAACCATAGAAGAATAACCACAACCACGTAAGTGCACTTACTATCGTCACAACAGAGCGACTCCGGCCAGGCCAAGTACACAAGTTTAATTCACCTCAACGGGCACATACATTTTAACCTCTTATCGCCCTCACATATTTAATTCAAATAATTATTGTCATTATTTAATAACTTTATTCATGATGGATTCATTTACTTTCATAAGGTAATTCATTAATTACTTTCTTGCTGTACGTGCATTTTGGTTATATGTTGTACTCTATTAATTGTCGTGGTTTTCCACAGATGTTTGTTTATTTCTTGTTTGTTAGTTATTTAACAGGATATCCTTTTATATTATGTATTAATTTGGCTACAATTTTATTTCAGGTTTATCATATAGCAATTCAATTATGTCCTTTTTATTGTAAATACATACAATTCATCACAGAACGCACTATTGAATTTCTGTTCCTTCAGTCAGCTCAGGTAACCCAATAAGCTAAATAGCTTATTGTGGGTGTTTACTTTTATACCAGAACATTTAGACGGAGGAGTAGTAAAGGCCTCTTAGGACCTCTACCCGCCGTCGCAACACATATATCTGCGATAAGTGAAGCTGATAGAACATGATAATAGATAAGTACATGAATAGCATGAGGGGAGAATTCACATTATTGGTGAAACTGCCAAAGTGGTACAGTTCCACCTATTCTACACTGGCACTTACTTCATAGAGAAGATCGCGTGGCCACCTGCGCTTTAACTGATTTGGAGTATTTCCTGGCATGTAGTTGGAATACTATAGGATTAGGATGTGAGGCAATTGAAGTTGCGGAATTCAATTTAACGGGAACTTACAGCTTCTGAAACACGTAGGGAATAAGGAAATCTCAGTGCAAGGTTGAGTTTGATACAGAGCATTTTAGCTATTCGACACTGTGTTTTTTTATTAGAAGAATAGGATTCTGTAGATTTTGGAATCTTTGGCAGAGCCCCTAAGTTCCATTCCCGTAAGTCCAGGCAGGTTTTAGTATCATGGTGTAGATTGGTCGTTTTATTGTTTAGTGAAAGTTTAGATCGTTTGTGGAGAAGTCTAGAGAGAAGTTTTGAATCGTATGTTTAGTTCTTTCGTTTGAGTCTAGTTTGTGGATTGCGGGTTGGGCGTTTTTGTTCTAGGTGCTTACTAAAATATGTTTTGAAAAGAGGAGTTTGGTTTAGTACAGAGGTCGGCAACCTATTTTAAGTCGAGAGCCATTTCTCCTTAAATAATTTTAATAAATCTTACCAAGAGCCGCAAGGATGATAGTGTAAACAAACTCTGTAGATCATTTGTATTCGCAAATTATTATTTTATGGTATTCAGTAACATTTAATTGTTTTATATATTTATTTTCACATATTGCAAAGTAAATAAACAAATAAATAATAACTAAACGAATGAAAGGGCGGCAGTCTTACAATATATAATCATGTACTTTATTTTAATATTGTATAATTCTATTCAATTTCGAACCTATCTCATTTAAAATTATTTTTGAAAAAATACCTTTAATAAATGGAATTTTCATTCGTTTCAATAAAATTGAAATATACATTGTAATTTTGGGAAGGCTGAAGAGCCACACAATTTGGATAAAAGAGCCGCATGCGGCTCGCGAGCCGCGGGTTGCCGACCCCTGGCTCTAGGTAAACGGTTCGCCTTGAGGAGTATGTAATTACATTTGTTTTCATTTATTTAAATTCTCCATTTCTTTGGCCAAGGCTCAAGAGATGCTCTAAATGGGTTTGAAGGGAGCGATAGGCAAGGACCGGGGTCTTTGTGAGGGAAGAGGATTGCTGTATCATCGGCATAAGTGAAAAAAGGAAGGTATGCGGATTGGTAGGAATATTAGCGGCGAAACTTCCAAATTTGGCTCCACCGGAAGTGTCTCAGCGAATAGTCACTTCCTTTAGGCGCCACGGTAGCCGAGCGGTTAGAGGCGAGACCCGTAAAGCTAAGATGTATTGTTGTTTATTAGGTTCGATTCCCCGGTCATAGGCCTTGAATTTTATTTAATGGTTAATAAAAGAAATTTACAGTAAAGTATGATTGCTAGTCGCCTCCGTCCACGACACCTAATTTGGTAGTTGGACGTTAGGCCCCGCCTGAAAAAATAGGCGGATACTTTATGTTACTATTTTCTTTTTTTAGTCATATCATTAATAAGGGAATCGCTATTGTAAATACATATTTTTTGTATTGAATAAACTAAGCTCGGATGCCAATGTCAGTAAACCAAAATGTCTCCTTGTTGCCCAATATCTTGAATTTCCAGCACTCAGATGCGAACTACGTCGGCTACTAAAATCTCGTCAATACCCCTTTGCCAGGGATATGAAGTGTTCCAATAAATAATTACCGAAATAATTAAAGATAATAATGTGATATACGAGAAGCAATCTGATGGCAGAGAACTGACCAAGATTGATAACAAGCAGATTGAGTGTGGGTGTGAGGCAGGGCTACAAGCTCATCTTGCTTGATGAGTTTTGATTGTGCAACTAGCTGCAGGCTCATAACTTTGTTCATCAATCTCATCAATTAATCATATTATTAATTAATATCAGATACTATACGTGTTTACAACTATCCTAGTAACCCAAAACATTGTCGCAAACACAGAACTATGCAAAATAATTAAATTTGACTTAGATCTAATTAATAAACAATAGTTTTAGTTTGGGTAGTAATTATAATATTGGTTAAGGATTTAGCGGTTATGCACCATTTAAATTTATTAACCCATGTTTTGTACGAAATGGATTTCATATTCTCCATTTAATTGCCACCAGAGCTAATCACCATAAAAGTCTTCCGATAGAAAAAGAAATAGAGAATAGGTCACAAGTCAATTGTGTTCAGGTCATATAAGTAAAGATATACTTGCTTTATAAGAAAGTGAGCTAAGTCACCACAAAGATTACTCAAAGATGATGTAGTTGGTTCTGGAAAGTAAAAGACGATGTACGAGTAGTATATTGTTAAAGGAGAGCAAGGCCGTACAAACACACATCAAAGTATAAACAGGAAAGGACTTGGAGATGAAAAATTTCCGGCAAGGCAATACTTCCGCCAGAGGTATGGCAAGAATTGGGTATGTACAACAACAAAAAGACAAAAATAAAAAAATAAAAGTTCATGCTATCATGACCTCAAAATGCTGTTGTCGTCAATATCGCTCTTAGATATATCATAGCCAGGAGCATAGGAACGCAAACAACGCTGAGCACTAATCAGTGCGACTATGAAGATACGAGCTGTTCGAAAGGCGTAGCGGCCAAAGAGGCTTATTTTGAGAGAGTTAGCTTACCGCGTTTACTCGGTTCAGTGGTCCTACAAATGCCAGTGGTCTCGTAACGCAAACTAGGACCACATGATCTAGTCCGGGGCCAGAAAACTCTACGAATTCGTTTTGAGCATCAAGGACTGTGATAGAATGGATTTGTACGTCGCATGCTGGACCAAAAAGAAGCTACTTCTCCGGCAGAAATGCTTCAATGGCCACACGGACAAGATCAACCCAGATATCACTCCTTCCCGGACATTAAGGCCGCGAAAGAGATGGAATCCAGTATTTTGCAAATAATAATCAGTAATATTTATCCCATCTCTTCTCCACCTTCCAAACCATCTGTGACGAACCCTCACATTTCTAAATCAATATAACCAATGGAAATCCCTGCTTAATCACAAAAAATAAAAAGTGGGAGCGAAAATACAGGCGGGTTCTGGAAATAATTCATCCCGTTTTCACTGGGCAATTTTCCAAATAAAGAATTACTCTCAATTAGTTGCCTATAAATCATGAATCCCTTGATGAGAGTGTGGGTGCGCCTGCGTTTTGTGTCTGAGTGAGCAAGGACTCAAAGGTGATTAGGGAAAATTTTTGGGTTAGGACTATGGGCATGTGATCGGAAAATGTTAAAATTCTGAAACTTTGTTGATACAATTGAGCAAATGATAAGGCACACCACACAGATCAATAACTGAGGTGCCCCATAGAGCCAATAAATTCGCCCTCGCTATCCTCTCCAGTTCTACCATTTATTGATGTCCTAATGGGCGGAAACTGAAACTCTGGTATTCATTTGTACTTCTACGGGTTAGGATCTTTTGTATTAAGCGGAAGACGCGTAAGTGTTTACATTGTTCAAACTGAATAGAAAAGAAATCACTCGTCCAATCTCTTGTGTGCAAGCATCTTGCGGATTGGGCAAGTCTAGATACTATATTATGTCCAAGAGTTCTTCAGAAGTTGCTTTTTGTAAAAGCACATCTAAAAAGGGATTACGTAACGCGTAAAGCTTGGTTAGGACCAACGCTAGCACAAGGAGCTTTAAATTTGCCTTTGGAGCTTGGACCGGTAGCATCAATTCTGCTAAACCCTCTGTGCAGATGGCATTAGAAAAGCCGAGCTTAGTGCTAAACCCGTGTAAAAAGAAAACCAATAAAGAGGCCACGATTGGCTAATTTTATTCGTTAACAGAAACAGCACTTGTTGATTCAAAGGCTATTATGGAAAAGCGAATTAGGGTGAACTATTTTAATAACATGGCTTCAAAAATATTTTATACACAATAAAAAATGGCTGACGCATGACTTTCACAGAGCGGCAAACCTTATTCTTTTTACTTTTATGGGTTTCGAATTGTAATATATTTTTCCAAATTTTTTAGATCTTTAAAAAGACATATTAATTACACACTGTATGGATGCCCAAAGATATATAAGACGCCACTCTCCTGTCTTAAAGACCTCATCTTCAAATCTTCCAAAATAATCTCTTGAGCTCATTAAATCTTTTCAAAAATACACTAAACCTGGAGGTACCTCAATAACAATTACCTGGAGGTCACAATTTTGACGGCTATTAAAGCCTAACTTGTAAATTTCAAGAGAATTTTATTACGTAAATCGCGTAATTTACATTCGAATGTTCGCTCCAGTTGGTCATTACCGGTTGATTAATAATAGTTAAAATTATCCGCCACTATAAAAAAAAAAAAATAATAACTATTTTACGATATACAAGGTGAACTAGTAAGTAATGTCCATAGGCCTACTGTGTGTAGTACATCTAAAGTGGAGTTCAAAGACTCTGGTGTCAATAATGCACTATACGCAACTTGTGCAGCATGTTCTGTGCCTTCAAACGTGCCTCCTCAGATACAGAGAGCAGTTGATAACCTCCTGGCTAACCTGGCTTGCGAGCCAGAGGAGGCACCATTTGAAGGCACAGTACATGCTGCACAAGTTGCGTAAAGTGCATTATTTGATAAATTAAGGAATAAGTTTGATCCTTTACATGAAAGATATTGATCACTTAAATATGTGGCAGGAGGTTTCCAATTTTTTTGGCAATTAAACGCAACTCTCCCAAAATTACCAAATAATTATTAAACCTTCTTGTTTGTAACAGATGTAAAATTAATTTTTAACCATTGTGAGAACATCTAAAGCTATTAACATTTGATTTTTCTTCTTATTTCCCGATGTTAAGAAAAATACTAGCTTTTCTTCCTTGGCAATATTTTTAGTAGAAAGAGGATAAAAAAATACATAAAAATGACCTATCGCGTGCTCTTCTTTCTCTTTGATAATAAGTTAAAAAATTGAAATATGATTGATAAAAAACCAGATTTTGAAATGGCCTAGCACCTTTAATTTTGAAGATATCGAATAGCGGTTTCCGGTTTCTTTCATAACTTTTTATACTCTTTAAAACTGTGTATATGAAAATGGGAGTGAACTGCAAACCCTTACTTTTGGTCGCGTATGCGGGCAGGAATCTAAAATCAAGTCACATATTCTGAAACTAGAGGTGACGGACAACAAATTTTTCCTATACCATTTTTTTGCTCAGATTAACCGTTTTAAGTATGAAATGCATTTGAGCCGTCTTAAAATGAACACTCTGTATAGTACAGGTTATAAAATTAAGTTAAAAATAGAAGCTGAAAAAAAATATGAATCAATTAATTTAAGAAGGACGTTAAGTTCATTAAAAGATTAATTAAAAGAATAGTGTGCGATGAGTGGGCGGAGTTTGAATGACATTTTGATGAATTCTGGGAAGTTCTGGGAAAAGTGATTTATTCCCCCCCTTCTCACCCCAGAAAACAACACGCAAAGTTTCTAAATTACTCCCACTACTATCAACTAAAGTGTGGAAAACAGAAAGAAAAGCTTTTACAAAGATAATCACTTGTTAATAACATCGATTAATTATGAAAAGATAGATAGAGAGAGAGAGAGAGAGAGAGAGAGAGAGAGAGAGAGAGAGAGAGAGAGAGAGAGTGAGTGAGTGAGAGGGTGGCAGCGGAAAAAGAAGATTCTCCAGAAAAGACTTCAAAAAGAGAGCTGCTGCAAGGTTATCGAAAACAGGCCGGGAGAGGGAGCAAATAAAACTTCGGCACCAAATTTAAATATATTGGCATCATTTAATTAAAACTTTTTAATTGAACTTTGAAAATTAATTTAGTCCTTGCTAAGAAAAAGATTTAAAAAAAAGACAACTGTAAAATTTAATAAAATTTGTAAATAAACAAAATCTTAAAGATTTTTTTGTGATTAGTCCATTGCGAAGGTAGATATTGTCCGGAGTGGATAGTACGAGATCGTACAAGCATCACTGTTGGAGGCAGTTTCCTGTAAAATCGCTTCAGTAAAGTGCACTTTCGGTGCCCGGAATTGCGTCATAGTGGAAACTGTAATTCTACCCAAAACTTTATGCCAAGTTTCAGCTATCTCTCATGTTTTGTTTTCCAGATATCCTACTTAGCACCATGGATGCTACTAAACAGAACAAAAAAGATCTACGATCGAGACAAATTTATAAAATAGTTCACCGGAAAAAAACGTGTTAAAGTCCTTGAAAAACCGACAAAGTGATTTTTATAAACGTTTTCTCTGCAAGGAAGTGACGAAACATTAGCAGAAATGAAAGATCGCAAGAAGCTGAAATGTTATGCTTGGACTGGACCTCAACAGGAACTAGAGCGATCTAACTTCCTCCCGCCGGGAAAGTACCATTCTACTGAATGCATTTTTTGTTTTTGTTTTTCTGCTAACTTTCGTATTTTACGTTAGACTCGTCATAGATTAATCTAGAGGTCGCCAAAGTGGTCTATATAGACCCCAGGGGTCCATTTTAACAAAAGTAGAGGTCGATCTGTGCCAGGGGGTCGAAGGAAAAACAATTTCGAGCCCAATATAGCGGAACCTTGCAAAGAAACACCAGGCACACCCATCTCATTAATTAAGAAGCAATACTGTAGTTACTTTACTTACTTATAATTACTTATTATTTAATAAATATTAAAGTATTTAAATTCAAGTGTAAGATATTTTTCATAAAACTATTGTGTTACACAACGTAAAATTACTTAAATAAATGTTTAAAATTATAAAATAAATTGTACAAACACAGTAGCTAATAGATAGTTTTATTTTAATTAACTGAAAATTATTTTTATGGGCGGGGGTCGATGGAGATTTCGAAAAATTATATAGGGGGGTCCATAATCAAAAAAAGTTTGGCCAGCCCTGGATTAACCTATAAAGATGTGGTTAGGTCCTCAATGGTGGATATCTTTGATGCTATCCACCATAGCACGCATATTTCCTGTATTCCTAACCGTTTTCTGACTTCCGTTCACCACCAAAGGTAGATTAATCACTTTAGGGTTAATAACGATTTGGACTTCCTTTTAAGTCACGCACTAAGTCAGCAAATGAATTCAACAGTACTTCAAAAAAGCGAGGTAAAAGTTTATTGTTTCGTGAAGCAGTTAATAAGAATTTACCACGAAATAAATGCAATCACATACATATGTACATTTACCGGAAATTAGAATATAGAAAAAAAGGGGAGGGGGAAAAAGCCACAGACCACTTAACCTGAATACAGACATACATAACAAAATGTATACTATACAAATAGATGTAGCCCGCAGTCAGTATGAAGAGCTGTTACAGTACAGAGGATTGAACAAGTATCGCTGAACGATATCACGATACAAAAAAAAAGAAAGACAGTTGGCAATCCTGAGATTTGAACAATAACGTGCATGCACGAACATGTGCTGTATGAGGAGAGAAGAGAGAGATGTCTGTCACGTTTCCAAAATCAACCTGACATAAACCTACCCGGCGGGGGCATATCAATATCAGTGTTGGGGGGTACTAATTATAAGAAGGCCCACGTTTGGACACAAATATTTGTAGTCAAAGTTGGCCATATAATGTCCCCTAATTTTACTCATCTCAATGGCCAATCAATTCGCAGTATTTCAATCAGTCAGAGACATTGGACAGCGACAATACAGTGTCCTCTATTTCGGTTAATCAGCTTGGATTACTATTAGATCATTATTAGACCATATCTGTTTCCAAGGATGATATTTATTAGTGATTCAAAAAATTAATTAATTATTATCATGTGACGAAAGATAATCTGATGCAGAGAAGGGATTAACTATGCGGTTAGCGTATTGGATTCCCACGAGGAGATCCCAGGTTCGAATCCAGCTGCTGACCCTTAGATTTTCTCTTCCTAGGAGCTTCTTACAGACAACACTGTCCGGTGATGGACTGTGTTATCTGTAACGAGAGAACACTGTCCGCGGAGGCCGGCAGTACACTTAGATGATGGACGCGCTTTAAATCATTAAATAAAATAAATATAATCTGATGCATAAGACATTGGAATTTCTGTACAAACTTTAATTTTAATTGGCATGCTAATATTAACAACCGGTTAGAATATTATTTAATATTAAAATTACTTAAGAAATAATTGACAATTCTGATCTTAAAATATATCGGTTCGTTAAACACTAATCGTTAATTAATTTAGCGATTTCTTTGCTCCAATAAAATCTGACTGTTTATTAAATTATCCAAATGACTAATGACTTTGGATAATAATAATAATTTATTTATAATTTTGAGAAGATTACTACACTCGTTCCTGGTTTCCATTATGGGATAACCTTGATCTGAATAAAGGGACAGATTTATTCCCAGGTGATGAAAAACATGATAGAAATAATTAGCAACGACTTTGTTGGTAGCAAATACCATAAAACTGAACTATATTGATGAAAAAATAGATGACACTGAATAAAAACCCTTTAATGCTGGTAGATGGTGTGACTAATACCAGATCAGATTACAGGTAATTATTTATACCTGATACCTTCACAACGTCACCCAGTGGCTAGTTTCCCCAGGGGAAACGGTATTTCTGAACATAACAGCAACAACATCCAACCCTGTTGGGAGTAAGTAAAGGACCACTACCAGGGGGAACCCGCATTGCTCGTATTACTTCCATGGCATTCCAGTCAAACAGGAGTTCATCAGGATAAACCGAACAGCCCGGGAACGTGATCCAGGGATGAAATATGTCAGTACAAAATATGACAATTTCCATGAAGAGAAATTTTTCATTGTCAACAAAAAAAAAATATCAATTTTATATTGACATCATTATTATTGAAGTCAACAATGACGTACTTTACCATCCTGTAATGCATAATACAGAAGCAAGGTTACATGCTTATTAGTGTGACTAAGTATATATTACAAACATATATTTTGTACTCTCTTAGAATTAGAATGTATTTAAATCAATGATTTGATATATTATAACATAAGAAAATATTGGAACAAATGAATATTAAATTGACTTTAGTAAAATAAGAAGGTTAGAACAAAATGATTGAACGTTTGATAGTTGTCAGGATTCCCTAATCTCCCGTAATATAAACAAAAATAGATGCATTGTTAGCTAGGGTCCCTGAGGATGAGGGTAAATCAAATTTAAGAGTTGTAAGACTTGCTGTGATGCCGCAAGTAGTGTCAGAATAGAACAGACTAAATCTTTATTTCGATAAAAATATATACAAAAAATAAATAAATGACGTGTAATGTACAAAACATTGTAACCTTCTTTATAGTGCTAATCTTAGCAAGGTTAAGATGAGCAGGATAAGAATTCCCAAAAAAGAAAGAAAAAACCTGCAGCTATAACTGTAAAGAGTTAGAGGAGTATCTGTTTTAATCTTTTGTGTCCTGTAGGTTATAGAAGGATCTGTAGGTGGCTATGTGGCGGCAGAGTGGATTAGGATGGCAGTCTAAGATGGAAAGGAGTTTGAGCTGAAGATTTTGGATATAGGAGGGTACCAGGGGATAATGGACACAGTCTCCGTGGAGTGAGTCAATTTTAGTGCGTCGCGGAGAGTCAGTCGCTAGTCTCAGAAATTTGTTCTGTGTTTTCCAGGAGTTTCTTGATGTTGTTACTAAAAGTCAGGCAAGTAGTAGTTAAATGCTGTATTTTTTAGATCGGTACTGATCTAAGTAAAACTGATTCCCAGAAATACTGGCATGTTCAGTTCCATGATAGATTCTTATTAATTTTAGGGAATAAGACTCTGTATAAAATAGGGAAATTGCCCTAACATAATCTTTTTAGGATATGGTTTCAGATAAAAAGGTGCAGAAAGACGATTACAACTGGTCCATGGATGTAAGAAACAGGTAATTTCCAAGTAAGGATGGGGATAAAGAAAAGCATTTTACTAATTTCTGGAAAACTGATGTATATGTTAAGGGAAGGTTAGGAAAGAGAACTTTGTCAAAGTCACTGGGGATAACTAATAGTCAACTAGAAAATGTATACAGACGTTTGTTTCCTGTGGAGAACCTACCTCTTGCAGGTAGGACCGTGTGTGAATAATAGTGTATCCCTTCGAGACTAGCAAGTGGTTTGCAAGGAGGAAGTGAATTTAGGTGAGAAGATGGCCACGGCCAAAGTGGCTTGCTGAGGAAAGAGAGAGCCACTTGCAATAGAGAGAGAATGTCCGCTGTACGATGTGTGCGCGCGCGCACAGGTACAAATGTCATGACATTCTAGAACACCACAGAGATCTGTCTTAGGCAGTGTGGGTATGTGGGTGGAGGATGTACAACAACTTGTCTCTCTCTCTCTCTACTTGCAGAGATGAACTACAGCGGTCTGGCCAAGGCAATGGATCTCTCCAGTTTAGAGAAATAATCTCCCGGGAGTATGATAATGGATACACTGGTTGGAAGCAGCATTCATCCTGTATATTAAGTGCATACATTACCAAACCCTTGGATAAACTAGACAACACTAATTTACTAAAAGAAATATGCTATTCAAACTTCTATTTCTCTCACTACTAAAGGATTTGTTGCAAACTTGGAATTCGTCTTGTAGTCAATTCGCACTACGTAGTGGTCGAAATCGAAGAACATAAAAAAGGCATAATCCCAATAACCGCTTCCCCTTAGCACTTACTTGAAATGAACAAATCAGAATGAAAGGGTCCTTCAATGAGACGGAACGTGATTTATGTAGAGTGATGATTGTGTGATTTATGTTGAGATATGATTGTGTTATTCAATGTAGAGTTATGATTGTATGGTTAAATTTAGAGTTAAGATTGTATGATTAAATTTAGAGTTATGATTATGTGATTTATGTAGAGTTATGATTATGTGATTTATGTAGACTTATGATTGTGTGATTTATGTAGAGTTATGATTGTGTGATTCATGTAGAGTTATGATTATGTGATTTATGTATAATTATGATTGTGTGATTAAATGTAGAGTTATGATTATCATAACTCTACATATGTGATTAAACGTAGAGTTATGATTGTGTGATTTATGTATAGTTATGATTGTGTGATTCATGTAGAGTTATGATTATGTGATTTATGTACAGTTATAATTGTGTGATTAAATGTAGAGTTATGATTATCATAACTCTACATATGTGATTTATGTAGAGTTATGATTGTGTCATTTATGTTGAGATATGATTGTGTTATTCAATGTAGAGTTATGATTGTATGGTTAAATTAAAGTTAAGATTGTATGATTAAATTTAGAGTTATGATTATGTGATTTATGTAGAGTTATGATTATGTGATTTATGTAGACTTATGATTGTGTGATTTATGTAGAGTTATGATTGTGTGATTCATGTAGAGTTATGATTATGTGATTTATGTATAATTATGATTGTGTGATTCATGTAGAGTTATGATTATGTGATTTATGTACAGTTATAATTGTGTGATTAAATGTAGAGTTATGATTATCATAACTCTACATATGTGATTAAACGTAGAGTTATGATTGTGTGATTTATGTATAGTTATGATTGTGTGATTTATGTAGAGTTATGATTGTGTGATTTATGTAGAGTTATGATTGAGTGATTAAACGTAGAGTTATGATTGTGTGATTTATGTAGAGTTATGATTGTGCGATTTATGTAGAGTTATGATTGAGAGTTTATACGTAGAGTTATGATTGTGTGATTTATGTAGAGTTATGATTGTGTAATTTATGTACAGGTATGATTGTTTGATTTATGTAGAATTGTGATCGTAACTTTCAGGAAACACATTTTTAGAATGAGTAAACCAATAAACCAAAAGATGTACATCTAATTTGAAATAACAAATATGAAATTTAAAATTCTTCACGAAAGCAATAATTTCTTTTAAAAGTACCAATCATTATTTACAAAACTAGAATTAATAAAACTCCTGTTTTTATATCTATAAAAACAGGAGTTTTATTCCTGGATATTATTGCATTAAAAAAAACAATGAAGGTAAATATATTGGTTATTGGAGATATTCCGCAGATATGGTCTATAAATTTGTAAATATTCCACCAGGGGCGCCGCAGGCGTTACTAAACAACATAAAATATGCCTTTCAAGATGTAACTGAGTTAGCTGGGAGTTTTTTTTTTACCTCTTCTCCAGCATCCTATATTTTGCTTCTTATATAAAAAAAAAGGTAAATAAAATGAAATTATTTTTATTGTTTTCCGTTCAGAAATATGTTTGAACCTTTCCTCTTACTGGTAAGAAGTGTTGCGATCGTGCCCAGTTTTGAGACATTTAAAGTTTTACCGGAAATGCACGGTGTTGTGTGATCAGCGTGTATGATAAAAGTGGTTTTTAGAAAATGGTAATGAAATTTTTAATTAAAATGTTTATTGCCAGGGAAATTTGACAACGAAGTTGTGGATTTTTCTATTTTCCTCAAAAAGTGCCCTTCTATTGTAACCTAGCCACTTCCAGTAACAACTAACTTTGCACAACAAATGCACTGGTCTGAAGAAAAATAAGAAAGCAATTTGACTACTGCAGTACTGCAGAAGAAAGTAGTGGGAGAAGAAACCAGTTTTTTTTTTTAATTTTAAATTAATGTTACACAATAAAGAAAATAAATCATCAATATTTTCCAATATATCACCCAAGTTTTTCCGCTGTGTTTTAAGTTTTTCAATTAAATTTGTGGCCCCCTTTGGAACCATTTTCAATGTTTTCTTTGCAAACAAAAATTAAACTGTTTGCCGTTATACCAGAGATGTTATCACTATGGTAACCGTATATATACCTGTTTGAACGTGTTTAATCTAACATCAGCGCTCTCTCTCATTACAGAAATTGCCCCCACTACCAAGGTTTTGTTGCGAGAAGTTTACATAGTTGAAATATTATTGGTACATGTTGGACATCTATCCTACGTTAGAATGAAATTAAAGGTTTGCAATTTTTCAATATTATTTGGTGACGTTATCATTTTATAGTTCAAACTAATAAATTTCGCTAGAATAAATTCATGTATAAATCTTGATTCATTCTCCAAGAGTCCTGGCAGCATCCCGCTTTTCAGAATCAATAGAGAACAGAAAATTGTTATCCTTATAGACTAGGCAAAAATTGACTAGATCATAAATTAATATATTCGGTTGGACGAGAGCAAGAATTTGTAAAATATTATCAAAACTTCTGTAAAAAAAAAGAAAAAGTTCAATCTAGATAAAAACCTAAGAGGTAGTTCAGTTCAGAACCATTGTGCGAATCGTACTGAATCTTCCTTATTTCCATAGGCTGAATATATATATTTTTTTCTTCGTCTTTATAAATTTCAAAGAGAATTGAAACAATACAGAAATTTGTCATTTTTGAGAAAATAAGTTGATAAAAAAAACACCAACTGTAGAAGCCTAAAAATTTCATCTGCCAAAAGTTTATAAAGTTTTCGATTTCAAAGAAAAGTTAGTATTCAGGATGCGTCTAACTAAAACAGAAAACATTTAAAGACTCAATGTGGACAATTTGCCAAGATCACAAATTCAATATTGCTCTGGCCAGGAATAAGAGAATGGGAAAGTGAGATAACTTGTTCATCGAACTTGTACATCGATCCTGTTCATCGAACTTGTTCATCGAACTTGTACATCGAACTTGTACATCGAACTTGTTCATCGAACTTGTTCATCGAACTTGCACATCAAACTAGTACATCGAACTTGTTCATCGAACTTGTACATCAAACCTGTTCATCGAACTTGTACGTTGAACCTATTCATCGAACTTGTATATCGAACCTGTACATCGAACTTGTACATCGAACTTGTTCATCGATCCTGTTCATTGAATTTGTCCATCGAACCTGTTCATCGAAATGAAAGAAAATGAAAAAAGCAACGCTATAGGTGGGGACTAGTTTCCCCCCTTCCCACAGTCAAATTTAATTTAACTCAATAAAACAGTTTTTTAACAATTTCAAAATGCACATAAAATACTAGAACAAAAAGCACTGTTAATAGCTCTATTATTACATTTTCGCTTAAACAAGCTAGAAGGCAATAAAAATGTTTACATAGAGATAGTTAAAATATTTTATAGCACTTTGAATAAATAAACACATTTTTATTGTTTACTGTTAAAAAAAAGTAAAAGAAAAAGAATATTGAATAAATTACAGGATAAGTGCTTGTTTTCTGCTTCTTTATTACAATTTCATTTACGACTAAACGCAATGAAGTAAACAGCAGTAATTTAACGTTATAACAGAATAGCTGTGTAAATATATCTTCGGATTCCAGCGTTACACACTGATATACGTACAAACTAGCTGAGAATGTTAAGTACGGAATAAAAACTGTTTATTATAGCTTAATACAAATTTAAAAATATATGTTTATATAATATTATAGTTTACGAGACATAGGCGGGTCTAAAAGCTACAAAAATGCAGGGACCTTTACTAAAAGTACAATTTACTTGCCCGCAACTGGACTCGTATGCATGTACTTCCAAGATGTCTGTCTGCCAGTTCTGACCGTTGTCTGACAACGGCAGATCGCAGCAAATTCAAAGTTTCCACTGGATTGCATTAACAAGAACCATTCTTTCAGTGCAAGGTAACTAACTAGTTTTGGTGTCTTATTATCTTCAATACAGGTATAAACTTTCTTAAAGAGGAACGCGAATAAGAGTCTGGGGAGAAGACGATGTATCCTCGAGGAGGTTCCCTTGGGAGTGAGAGGGGAGTACTCGGATGTACTCTCCTGAGTAATTAGTTTAGTTTAATAGGAGCGCTGGTGCACTGCTCTACTAATTTATCCCCTCCACCCAACAAAAAAGCGGAAGCGGATATATGGAGACTCTGATTTGCTGGAGGAGGACCGTAACGCTTCACTTTGGGGGCCTAAGAGAATGAACACTCTCTTTAGATGGAAGTTCGGTTACCGTGGAGACGTAGAAGTGCGACTGTTTCTGTTCTCTCCCAAATGTAGCGCTAAAAGAGGTGAAGTATGGGGGGCGATGCAGATCCCCCCGCTAGCCGTCTCCAGCCTGAGGGAACTCTTTGAACTGCTAAATGTATTCTCTCGCACACATTGCCACTTTCACAGCCTCTCACACTTCCATCTTAGGATTTCCATGTAGGCGGAATGTGTCTACCTATCCGGGCTCTCTATTTGTTTTCTCCAGATTTGTTACTGTAGCAACCGAAGCAACTTTACCTCCCTTCCGTTGAATTGGCTCATTCTTATATTTTTTTTTGACGTGAATACGTCTTTAAATTTGCTATCATGTGGAGGCCATCCAAAAAACCTAATGATAACAAAATCAGGGGATACAGTTTGGCATTATAGTTGCAAATCTATCGTCTACATCTAAAATTAAATTAGACCACTGGATAGCTAAAGGATCAAAGAATTCATTACGATAAGCGAGGACTTTGACGCATCGCGCGCGGTGGAGGGAGAAGCGCCGCCATTTTGAGATCATTTTGCGTGCGTATCGAGATTTGCAATTAGTATAACTTTTGACTCGGAGAAGCTACGATGTTCGTTCAAGTTTTAATCGTCAGCTGTCGTCACAATCTATCGATTGTATATAAAACATTAGTGTAAAATAGTGACAGTGAATATAATAAGGTGTTAGAATAAAAAAATATTATCAAAAATATATAATGTCGGCTTATACGCGTCGAAAAGTCAAAACCAAATACAGAGATCGTATACGGTTGGACAGGGCTTCTCAAGAACAATCGAATGGTAATAATAAAACACGATATGACTGAGTCAAGCTGTGCCGGGAACGTAAAAGAATGAATGCGGCCGAGCGGATCAACGACGGTGTCAGTACATCTACTGCTGGGGCGGTTGAAATTATGCAAGTGGATGATAAAATCGCTTCTACATCGACAACGGACTGTATGGGCATTGATTGTGTTCGTCGATTTGTTTCCTTGATTTCATCCTAAATACATGAATAAAAATATTTTATATAAAAAATATAACCCGTTACGTAACACGTATTCACGTACAACACACGGCCGTGTTCATGACACAGCCAGTTTTTTTTTTTTTTGACGTTTTAATCTGGACCATCTCAAGAAAACTGAGGTCTGGACACACCAGGACGACCTCATATTATTTTACAGGACACGATACTATAGAAAAAAAACCAAGGGATGAACTTTCCTTGTCTCATTTTAGTAGTAGATTTAAATTGGAGTTACCGGAATTCCGGAAGAGAACGAAGTGACCGGAAGAGCGACTATTCCGTAAACTTCTTTCAGATTTCCCGCAGAGTTCTCTGGAAAACTGTTTCAGCTGATTTCCACTGAACTCACACAAAAGCGCTTCAGAGAAATTTACTTTATAACAGCAGGGTTTACGAAAGAGCTTACCTTTGCAACAAAATGTCTGCCTCTCTCTCTTATACTCTCTCTCTCTCCCACACCCACTCAAACACAATCATACAATGCAGTTTCTGCCTTGACTTAAGCTGAATGTGGATGCAACGCTTTCAGTTTATGCCCAGCAGATTTAAGTTAGGCTTGTCACAGAGCGCAGGGTCCTAGACTAGACTTATACTGCTTAGGACTATTCCGACCATTTTTACTCTAGTTTTTAGCCGCCAGTCTTTCTGCTGGCCTCTAGTCTGTTCTACCAATAGATTTTCCTCTTAAACAGCTAACCTTCACTGGGAAAGTCGAATAGGTGCTTGTTGACAGAGATGTTTTAGTAGGGGATCACTCTGAAATTTCCTATCGTACGCGGTATCAGCATTTATTCATTTAGAACTGCCAAAGATTTAAAGAAGCAACCAAAATAAGAAAGAGGATAAAAATGTTACATTGAGTAGAAATATTTTAAGAATAAATCTAATTTTAATTACATAATACCGTTTTTAATTTGTACTACCTGAAAAGTAGTTCGATCCAACCAGAAGGAACAAACTTACCTGGAACAAAAGAGAAGAAAAAGGGCAAATTAATTTAATTATTTAGAGAGAGAGAGAGATCTAGTAATCAACCATTACAGCTGTTGAGCGAAATGGTAACTAAACTTAATAATATTCAATTCTCACAGCGACATGAACTGTGAGCGTGACATATCTTATTAGCATAGAGATTTTAGCGTAAACGGAACATTTAGCGACTGTCAAGTCTAGTAAAGCAGAAAGTGAAGCCTACAGCTTCCTATTTGGCTCCAAATACAAAATCAGTCTACCCAAAATATTTTCTGGGGGGAAAAAAATTTCCAAATTTTCAAAACTCTTATAATTTTCAAAAACAATTTCCACAAATAAACCAAAGAATGTTCTGTCTCTTTCACATGCGTACTTCTCTTGTGAGATTAGCCTATCGAATGATGCTCCTTCCGGAGTCCTTGCATTCCACTCTATTGAAGAGAGTCAAGACGTCTCGGCAGAGTCTTAGGCATTCCACTCTATCGCCGAGAGTCAAGACGTTTCGGCAGAGTCTTAGGCAATCCACTCTATCGTAGAGAGTCAAGACGTTTCGGCAGAGTCTTAGGCAATCCACTCTATCGCCGAGAGTCAGGACGTCACCGGCACAGTCTTAGGCATTCCACTCTATCGCAGAGAGTCAAGACGTCTCGGCAGAGTCTTAGCCATTCCACTCTATCGCAGAGAGTCAAGATGTTTCGGCAGAGTTTTAGGAATTCCACTCTATCGCCGAGAGTCAGGACGTCACCGGCAGAGTCTTAGGCATTCCACTCTATCGCAGAGTATCAAGACGTCTCGGGAAAGTCTTAGGCATTCCACTCTATCGCAGAGAGTCAAGACGTCTCGGCAGAGTCTAGCCATTCCACTTTATCGCAGAGAGTCATGAAGTCTCGGCAAAGTCTTAGCCATTCCACTCTATCGCAAAAAGTCAAGACGTCTCGGCACAGTCTTAGGCACTCCACTCTATCGTAGAGAGTCAAGACGTCTCGGCCAGAGTCTTAGGCATTCCTCTATCAGAGAGTGAGAGAGATGCCCCAATTTTCTCCCTAATATTCACTCTCAATACAAAGCGTACCACGCATCTAACTAGGCGGAAGGTGACGTCTAATTGAGCATTCTAATTGAGCTTGACCATCTTAAAGTTCCGGATGGTAGGTGATCCACAGCTTTTGCACAATCCATTCAAAGCTTCTAAAAAATAATCTTTGAATTGTGTATTATTTGAATGTAGCGCCCCCTCGCCACAGATAATACTGAAATCGTATCAAATTTAGGAAGTTTACTTTTCAACCGGAAATATACGAATTATTAAATTTGAATGCAATATTTGACTTTCACAAAATTTAAATAAGTATATTTGAGAATATTTACATAAAATATGGAATCTTATATTGTGAAGAGAGTTAATATGTATTCCCAAGTTCTTTGTATAATATGTAATGTTTACATACATATGTGCATAAATGGATGGGTACAGAGGAAGCGAACAAGAGAAATCTGATGCAATATTGCTCATATGTATCACTATCTTTATTTTCTTTAAGTATTGGATCTATAAAATATATATTCACTCCTGAGTACAGAATATATATTCACTCCTGAGTACAGAATATATATTCTATACACTCAGCAGCTTCGCTACAATGTTACCACTACAGAGCCCTACTAAATTTACTTTTCAACACTTTCCCTCGCAAATATAGTTACACAGCCAACTAGATATTTACGTCTACAATTCGGTACATGTTACAGAATTCCAGTAGTGATGTTACTTATTTCATTTTTTTCTACTTCTTTTATTTTCCCTTTTCTCCGTTTCCAAGCAATTTTCTTCTTAACGAAGAAGATAAGAAAACTTGATTTTCTTTTACTTTAAAAAAGGTATTTGTGTAAAAATGAGAGAAAAAAACAAACAAAAATTATAACGTAGAAATAAACACCAATGAAACATAAGTTTAGTTTATTCACTTAATACATAAGGCGTAACATAACACAACATAACAATAACGTAAGGAGCGTCACTTACTACCTAATGTGCCCCAAAAACGGTCATCCCTTCTCATACACCCTCAACAGTGTTGCCACTCGTATACAAATACATTTAAATTTACCTACATTAGAAAGATGAATATGCTCAGCTCCAATAACTTTCTCGTAATTGTTCGACCAATCGTAATATCGATTTATTTTAAAGATTTACCAAAAAATTTTTACAGTCTTTGAATCGTGCAGATTTTTGATTTTAAGTTACCTTTTGAAGTTACGAGCAAGTGATTTTTTTTTTTTTTCTTATAAAGTTCACTTATCCACTGTGACGCAGCATAAAGAAATCGCCGGAAGTTTAAGTTAAAACTGTTCCGGTAGGACAGTTGTATAAGGGTTAATCGCCAAAAAGTGCACGAAAAAAGCGTAACGTTGAAAAACACCCAACTTTGACAATTTTTTTCTCTTTTTCTATAAAAGATAAAATTCCCAAATTTCGTGTACCTTTTGGCGTTTAATCAACCCTTATACTTAACTTTTAAAACTGTAAGTTTTTGTTAAAGGTGATATCATATTGCGCGATGACATCACAATAATGGTTTCTGCCACAATCAGTTAACCTACGTTTCCTACGATTTTCATTAAACTTGCTGTGCTAATTCCTTCATAAACCTAGAACATTCATTGGAAACCTTTTTCCTGGAAAATTCTATTGGGTTTTTTTGGGTGGGAGAGGTGGTTTTAGATTTCCGTTTGAAGTCTTGGATTGTCTTACCTAACCTAACCCAACCTAACCTAACCTAACCTAACCTAACCTAACCTAACCTAACCTAACCTAACCTAACCTAACCTAACCTAACCTAACCTAACCTAACCTAACCTAACTTAACCTAACCTAACCCAACTTAACCTAACCTAACCTAACCTAACCTAACTTAACTTAACCTAACTTAACCTAACCTAACCCAACCTAACCTAACCTAACCTAACCTAACCTAACCTAACCTAACCCAACCCAACCTAACCTAACCTAACCTAACCTAACCTAACTTAACCTAACCTAACCTAACCTAACCTAACCTAACCTAACCTAACCTAATCTATCCTAACCTAACCTAACCTTAATCTGAATATAAATTTTTAGGAAATTAGATACGTAGACCGGAAGAAGTGTTTAGAAAATTGTTGGAATTTTCTTTTAATTTTTTTTTTAAAGTAATTTTGTACCCAGTGGTAAGTGGGCTAGGTATGTTTTGATTGCTATATTGGTGACGCACGGAAACACACAAATACGGGACTTTAGTATAAATATTTCCTGTGAGAACTGAATTCTATCAATCAATTCCCACTATCAAGATTATTCCACTTACAAGAATGAGAAGGTATAACAAAATAATTAAAATCTTCCCACTCTTTACAAGTATCGACTAAAATATAAAGCTGAGAAAGTCGAAGGATCACGGAACTGTTGGGGAAGATGATAGACCCCCCCCTAAGTGCGGTGGACTGGAGAGAAGAAGAAGAAGAAGAAAAGGGGGCGATTAGGAGCTGGGATTGAAAGGTTGCCGCCGAGACGGGAATCAAGACCGATCGGGCGGAAATTGCCTGTTCAAACCACCACCCGCTGCTAGTCACTCGTCTTAGATTTTTAGTGCCTTGGGAAAAAGCGAAATTAGAAAAAAAAAGAAGAAGAAGAAAAACCCACTCAGAAGGTAATAAAACTTGGATTTCCACGAGCAGGAGGAAGAAAAATAAATCAATTCAGTCAATATTCTTGTCTAGCTGGGTGTGAAGAACGACCAGAAAATCTAGTTACTGAAATAAAATTACTTATCAAGAAATGATGATAATAATCGGGGGGGGGGGGGGTACTACTTTATTTATTTCTCTACTTCTGCTTATTCCCTAATCAGGGGTATGTCTGGCGATCGCACTTGGATACACTTCACGGAAATGGAAACGCTAGAAGGAAGTCTGAAGAACTTTATCCAAGTTTTTCTCTTAAAATAAATTTTCCAGAATATAGGTGCAAGCAAATCAGTTGGGAGTGCTTTTTGAGAAAATCGTGATAAATTAAAGAATCTCTTTTCAGATGCCGAAACAGTGCCGATCTAAATCGGCAAATACAAGATTTCATGATTTCCGGCGTACTAAGAGGGATTTTTATTTATTTATTTATTCTGTTTTAACCATACAGGTGTACAGAAGGAGTTGCATAAACAAAGCCTTTCTAAATTCAATTATAACTTAAATATTATAACAGTACCTTCGTAACTTACATTAGTCACTAAGCAAGGATGAGCGCAACATTACTACATTTATGATATAATTGTAAATATTAAGACAGATTTTGATAAAGGTGATAGTAAATGAAATAATTGTTCCTCTCTGCTAATAGTGGTTGGAATAGATAATGGGGGTAGATATTTTAATCTAATACGTTCGTAAATCGGACAGGTAAAACAATAAATGAAATAAGTCTTCATTTTCATGGAGATTACAAAGTGTACGAGAGCTGATTAGGAATCCGATGTATCCATGTGCCCCCTCCTTACTGACTTATTTAAAACAAGGATATGATTGAAATTATATATTGAAGCAAACATTAATTCTAAGAGGGATTAATACAGATGGATGTTGTGTAGTGAAATCCTACTCCGAATCCTATCAAACCGGCCGCCTAAGGACTGAGATCAACCAGTAACTCTACTCCTAATCTGAATTTGAAACCTGAATATCCATTGTAAAGACTTCCCTTCGAAGATTCACTAAGACGTAATGCTTCCTACTAAAAAAATTGGTTCGCAATTATCTCGCGGAACAACTCGATTGCATAATAATTATTAAAGATTCAATTAGAGTTAATGATATGTATGTAATCTACAGTTTATTTTGCTTACAACTATTGTAACCGACCAAGCTAGCGGTTACGGAGCCGAGGGCTTTCAACAAAACAGTTCAACAATATTTACAAATAATACCTTAGCTTACAAGTTAATCAGTTACACACACACTGACCTAACCGACAAACAGACACACACTCATCCACACCACGGCCCTAACTAACCTACGTACCTTTTTACTTAACTAATATATTCTAATTAATAGATTTACTAATTAATACAGCTAATATATTTAATTACATAACATAAAAACTTAATGCTAACTGAAAACCAATCTCTTAAAATATTACAACTAATAACTAAAATAACGAATACTAGAGCTGCACAGAAACACGCGAAAAGTCCAAGTCTCTCTCGCCAATCCTCCACCTCCACATAGAACTCACCCACCGCCGCCAATAATGCCTTCTCAAGTCGGATACCAGTGCGGGACTTCCTTTTAATTTCTCTCTCAACCTTTTTATCTCAATATAGCGTCTAGGGATTCATAGACATGTGCACGTCTCTCTGGCCTAGGCCTTTCTGACCAGCACCTCGCTATCCCCACTCTCTCGCCATATGCATGTGCTGCTACTACTCCTCTATTCGCTACATATAACCATTACACTATTAAATTTAAATTTAATTAAAACTGTTGTGTATAAGGGTTGATCGTCGAAAAACTGCACGAAAAAGCGTAACGTTGAAAAACACTCAACTATGACAATTTTTTTCTCATTTCCAAAATGACATAACATTCCAAAATTTTCTTTATAATCTAGGTCAAATCCTCCTTTATAACAGTAATTTTTTTTCCAACAACCCAGATCTAATAGATTTTGTGAAAAAAGTTGCTGAAAATGAGAAAAAACGGCATTTGTTGTTGTTACCTTTTATTTGCGCCTAAACGCATGAACCGATGTTCATGAATGAGGTGTCCTTCGATTAGGAATTTTATGTGGATGTGCCTTTTGGGGGTCTCGACGCTACACATCAATGGGAGAGGAGTTAGCGCCATTTATGTATGGCCCCCTCCAAAATTATTATTACTAATAACTCTGTAAATCTTGACTAGCAACTAGATTTAATAGATAGCTAGATCAGAAAGAAAAAAAGTAAAATTTTACAATAAATAAGTAAAGAATTAAAGAGATTGTGTCTAATATTCAAAATTGTGTTTTCAATTAGAAACTATCTGTTCCGACGCCAACTGAGTTCAAAGAAACACTCTTAGGAAATAGTTTGTGCGCCGAGAGACGAAATATCTCATTATAGTGAACATCAGACAGAGCTGTGAAAGTATGTTATATGTATATTTCGATTAGGAAATCGACTGTAACTTATCGATCAAAATCCACCAGCTGGAAGTACCTTCACTAATCTTTTTTTAAGGGACAGAAAATTCAGGCTCCAATGATTTCCCGTTAACTAACAAAATAAACCACTGCACACATATTTAGATGTAGCATTTTGTTTTAAAAAGTTTTTTTCCCCCCAAAACTTATCGATAATTAAAAAAATCGATAGAACCTTTCGATTTATGGTAAAAAGGTAATCGTGTGACTGTTCGCAACAAGATAGTTTGACCACTTTCGGAAAAAATAAATTTTCAATAATTTTAGAAATAACAGAAAGAGTTTTCATGGTGTAAGAGAGAGGTTGTTTATTTAATACGACAGATGTTATAAAAGAAATTATATTTTCCTTTACTTTCAATTTTATTGAATCTTAGAAGGGAAAATATTTTTCCATTTCCTTCTTTGGCAAAATAAAAAGGGTTTTCCGTAGAAATGTTTACTATAGGTAACTCTGAGTCTTTGATCTAAAGTTCCAAGTACAAGGCCCTATGCCTTATTTATTATAAGGAAGCCTTAAACGTGAAACTTCCGAATTTGAAGAAAATGTCGGATACCGGAAGTGCCTCTTTGCTGAACGTATTTTTTTTCTGGAAATCAATTTCCTTTAAATCTTAAATAGGAAGTCACAACCGGTTGGTTTTCCTTTCTACACGCGTATAAGAATTATCATTTCTGTTCGAATCTTCAAATCTATCATCTCGCATATCAAATCTTCAGTTAGTTTCTTTCACCTTTAAGCCCAGGTTAATTGTTAAAGTTACTGTTCATGTAGATTCCTCTAGTTAATCGTTCGATCTACGAGGTCTGTAAATTAAGTAATGAGACTGATTTTTTAAAAATTTTTTTGTTCAAAAAGAATTACAATTCTATATTGTCACCTTCAAAATAACTTCCTTCTGAAGCCACACATCGCTGGAGACGTTTCTTCCACTCCTCATAGCAGTGCTCGAACTCCGATACTGGGGAATAGCCTTCAGCTGGTCGGTTACAGCCGTTTGAATGTTTTCGGACTGTCCCAAAATGAGTTCCCTTCAGGTGATTTTTTTCAACTTCGGGAAGAGAAAAAAGTGACAAGGACTCAAGCCAGGCGAATAAGGAGGCTGGAGGAGCCACAGGAATGTTTTTTACTGGCCAAAAACTCGTTTATTGAAATTGCAAGGATGGCGAAGTCGAAGATCAAATGCATGCTGATTTGTTTTTTCAATATCCACGGGGAATCGTCCACAAAGAGTTTCTGACCTCAAGGTCAAACGGTCAAACAAAACACTTTTACCGAGAGGTTCTTGGAAAAACTTCTAAAAAGGGCCCATTCGTGTGAGACCAAAAACATCAAGAACAAGTGGGTGTTGCATCACGATAATGCTCCTTGTCACACAGCAATTTCATTAAACCAGAGTTTTTGGCCAGTAAAAAACATTCCTGTGGCTTCTCTCAGCCTCCTTATTCGCCTGACTTGGAGTCCTTGTGACTTTTTTTTCTCTTCCCGAAGTTGAAAAAAATCACCTCAAGGTGAACTCATTTTGGGACAGTCGAAAACATTCAAACCGACCAGCTGAAGGCTATTCCAGTATCGGAGTTCGTCGAGCACTGCTATGAGGAGTGGAAGAAACGTTTCCAGCCCTGTGTGGCTTCAGAAGGAAGTTATTTTGAAGGTGACAATATAGAATTGTAATTCTTTTTGAATAAACAAATTTAAAAAAATCAGTCTCATTACTTAATTTACAGACCTCGTATATATCGATTTATTTGACAATGTTATTTATTTGATTATTAAGTTATAACAATAGAATGAAATGTCCTAAAACAGCGTAACTAGAACTTGTTTCCCTTTTTAGTTTTGTAAACCTAAACCTAGCTTTTTTTTTTATTCATCACTTGTAAGAGAAGTGTGAATATTGTACCAATGAATTTCAGGCGTTGTCGAGATCGATTGACCTATTTTTAAACACAAGAGGCTGTGTGACAAACGCCCACCCAGTCCTGGGGCAAGACTGTATCAATTTTAAAAGTAGCATCTGACTGCCCCGGCCTGGCCATTACGTCGTAAAATATTTTTCTTTGGGATATACACCTTTATTCTTTTTTCTTTATTTATTTCTAATTCTTTGAACATGCTTCATTAATTTCCCTCATGAATATCTCCATGTTTTTGTCCCCTCTATTTCCATCTATTGTCTAACTTTTTCTTTTTAAATTCTTCACAGTCTATTATTTTGCCAATGTTAGACCGTAAAATTAAAAATTTGACTGCGGAAATTATCATAGCCCTAAAAGAGGAGATCGGTCTCTATCTATTCTAGAAGGGTGGTTTTTCCACCTACTTTTGTTTATCTGTAATGAATGGTATTAATTTTTTTTTTTTTTAAATTTATTTATTTTGTAATTTACAATCTGTATAAATATATACAATAAGTAAATAGGAGGTGAAATTGATGAACTGGTGCGGGAAGAGCAGGAGGAGAGAAGCTATCCAGCGGTAGAACTCTCTATTGGGATAGGGGAATGTGAAGAGGAGAATTTGAGTGGGAGAGAGGAGAGATTTAGTTCTTCAGACTATAAGAAAGTCGCGGGGCCACTGGCTATTCAGTCGGCGCGAAGGATTGTTAGTGATGTCAGAGGAAGCGAGAGACTGTACAAGGAGATTAGAGCAAGTGGAGAGAGCAGTATGGAACATGTGATATTTATTCTTAGCGAGTTGGTCTATGAAGGGAATGTTGAGGTCGTAGTGAAGAGTAAGAGGTTAGTCACCGTAGAAAGGAGCGTCAGCTATCTGTCGGCAGTAGTTTTTAACTGAAATGTCCTGTACAGTCCGTATGTTTGTAGGTTTGGCTGAACCCCAGACAGCTCTAGTCCTGTAAGTCCACATAGGTTTGAGAATAGTACAGCATATTAAGCGTTAGAGTTCAATGGGCAATTTGGAGCGTCGACCAAGAAGTCTGTAAAGGAAGTTTCGCACGTTTTCTCATTGCTTTTCTTTTAAGTCTAGTGTGTGGGCTCCACTTGAGTCGCTTGTCTATGCAGAGCCCAAGGTAGCGCATAATTTAAAAACCAAAAAACTGCGATTGAAGATGTGGTTAGGGATACTGTGTTCTTTTTTTTTTTTTAAATTATATTATGGAGCTACAATTATTTTTGCAACTAAATAATTAATAAACCTCTGATGATAGATGAATATCGCATGCTATTTACGAGACGTATAAAATAAGCCTGGTAGTAAACTAAGAAGTTATAAAATATATGAACCACTTGAGGTACTACTAAAAGAAATATATACGTATCCATTTTTTTTTTTAAATTACATCATACAAAACGCTTTTGGTGAGGTAGGTCTTGACGATTATCGTCTTTCATAATTCGATTTCTTTAACAAATTCTCGAATAAAATTTTATTTAAACAAAGCCAGTTCGATTAAAATACACGTAAGTACATTCACGTATAAATTAGTGATAGACCAATCTGTTTATTTGTAAGGGGGCAAAGATTTTGAAGGAAACAATTTTCAACATGACAGTGTTGCCTAGTTTGGGTGGTAATAAAGTTTGATATTACTTCGAAATGTACAACGGAAACAAAACACTTGGAAAATAGGCCCCCGGCCATATTGTACCCCCAACGCCATACTGTAAATTAGAAAGAGAAGACCAAAATATGGAGTTGGCCTCCCAACACTTGCTCTCTGCCCATGGATCCAATCTCTAAAATGATGGTGCTCGGCCTACATCATAATATAAAATCCTGATTTTCCCACAATACAGAAGTCGCCCTGGACCAGAGCGGAAAAGCAAGCATGACTCCTCCTCACAATAGAACATCCAAACAAACTCCCTCAACCCTGGGGTTTATCCTCATTCCACTTGCCAACCCACTTTTAACGCTAACTTTATTCTCCCTCTTGTGTATAAAGAGGCCGACCTCTTTTCAGGAAACACAAAACAAAACACATATTATATTTTATATGTTTGAGTTACATGTGTGTGTTTTACATATTTATTTATATGTTTGACAGCAACTTTTTTTTTATTCTGCACGTGAAGAGAAATGCGCAAAAAGTGTTTACATATATGTATATATAGTTTTCTTACCTGCATTTTACCGGAAATGACTTGCTATTTGGTAAAGCCGCAAGCCCCAGCAACTAAGCTTTACTTTCTAACACCTAGCGAGAGGAAGTTTCGCCATCGTTTTCAATTCACCGGAAATTCAATGCTCCTTAATATTATATAAGTGAAAGGGCCATACATTACACTAAAATGTACTTTAGGGCAGAGTTCCAGTAAAGGGATCCATTTTTTGCTTTGGTCTGATCCATAGAAACCGGTGATTAGTTAAGCTGGAAAAATATTTTTTCCCCTTAAAAGGTGAAAATACCTAAAACAGACTTCGGCATTACTTTCACTCCTTACCTCTGTAACCTGATAACCTATGAGGAAACATCGAAACGGGGAGCTTTACTTTGCCAAATAATGGGAACGTTTGATTGCAGTTTTAAATATGTGAGATGATAGAGATTGTAACGTGTTGGCGCCAGTGACATATACTCGTATATAACGAGAGAACTCAGCTCGCTACTTCACTGGGATGGCTCCAGGCGCTCAATCTTCTTTAGATGTTGTTGCCAAAGTAGTTAGATATGCTGTGAGAAATGCCTTCGTAGTTCATTATTCATTGGTAAAGACAAGAACAATATTTTATTGGTTCAGTCAACTGAAAGTTTGAACCATATTTCATTTGTTGTTTTATTTTCTATTACTGATTGGTCGCTTGTTAGGGGGTATTTTCTTACCCAGTCACATTCCATTGGTCAATCAGATCAACCACTTAATTAGTCTGGGGGGAGGGGACAAAAAAGAATGATGACGTCATAAACAATTATTTAACACCAAATAAGGCAAATAAGGGTGTGAAATTGAGCGAGAAAAACGAAAGACGTCTTCTTCTCTCCCTATAAAGGGCATTTAACCGGATGTTTTTGCAAAGAATTCTTCCATAATCATCTGGGGAATTTATGATTTAACTTTCGTGTGATTACAATAATTAATTTCAATTAATTATTTACTACCCCAAAGTCGACCATTATGAAGTAGTCAGTGAGTTTTAAATATTTTGAAAAGTTGGCGGTCTGTTTCCGTTGGAGAGCGGAAATAAATTTACTCAGGCACCACGGTAGCCGAGCGGTTAGAGGCGAGACCTGCGAAGCTAATATGTATTGTGGTACTGGGTTCGATTCCCGGTCTGAGGCCTTGGATTTTAATGGTTAATAAAAGAAATTTACAGTAAAGTATGTTTGCTAGTCGTCTCCGTCCACGACACCTAAATGGTAGTTGGACGTTAAGCCCCGCCTGAAAAAATAGGCGATTACTTTACTTTTAAGTTTACTCATCTATAGTACTAGAAGTGTGTTCTTTGAATAACTTGGAAGGTAAGTTTTTGATTAATGAATGAATCAATACACACCGCGTAATTGTGAAGTTAAATTACACACAATGATGAGAATTTAGATAAACAGGATGAATGATACACGGGATCTAGGAGCCGATTGTTCGGGATAACTTTTTTGTTTCTTTTAAAACAGGAAAGGATTACAATGCTAATTCAGGATCAGTGGAAAGTTTCATATGAACAGTTTTTTGAGAGAGGGGAGAGTGATTTTTCACATAATTGCCTTCCTGTACTTCCTGCGGGACCCTCTAGAAGAAAAAAGGAGGATGCAGAGCGGATGTTGGGCCACATGAGTTGGAAGTCTCAAGGCTGCCAATTACAATCGCTGTGCCTAACAAACTGTGCTATATACACTCTCTCCATCGGCAAACTCTTAACGCTCTTCCCTCTTTATATAGAGGAGAGCCCCATCCCAAACTTTCTCGCATATAGAAAGGGTTTTGGCTTCAATCCAAATGTAGATCACTGGGGGTTGGCTGGCTGGATCCTGGGGTGCTAGCCAACCTTACCCACATCTTCATATTCCCCCCATCCACTTCGCCAAGGCAGTGCTACTAGCCCAGGACATTGTGCACACTCTGGAGTATACCCAGGCCTCTCCCCTCCAGTACTGCACAATCTCTAGAAGAGCGTTATTACCATGGAAATAGCGCTTAGTGGTAGTAACCTTGCAGAGCTGTTGTATGTGTGTAAGCTAAACCAAGAGCCCCCAGGATTGACTCTCTCACTGTTCTGTCTAGACCAATCAAACTCACCCAGTCCTCCTGGAGAATTGTTCCTAAAGCCAATACAGCCAATCCTCCGGCTACTCAATACTAACTAATATCAAGCCAAATTAGCTATTATTCTCGCCCTATATACCCTTCTAATAGACCTTGTTTGCACAGATTGATAGTTGGCGATTCCATTTCCTGCCAATATCTGTTATCCAGTTACAGTTATTTACCCCATTATTAATGTATTTTTCTGGTTTACCCCCTCTTAAGATTGGCGAGAAGGTATTGCGATGTCAAATTTTTGAAATTCATGTTTGGTGGTACCTGAGTAAAAAAAATTGTTTTTATGGTATGAAAATTGCCGGAAGCCTTCAGCGATTCGACAAAGAATTAGTTGCCTAAATTCTTTTGGTGGAAGTAGTACTTCCCTGACGAGTTTTCCATCGTTTTGGATTATCCAGAAAATGTGCCTTACACATTGAACTCATTGAACTCAAATTGATCTTCTTTGTCTAATGTGCCATTTCATTGCAAGGTATGATACTACCACTTATGAACAATATTAGTGTGAAAATGCGTAGCTAAAAATCTATTGCCTCGACCCCCAATAATGAGTAGTAGTTGCCTATTTTTTCAGGTAGGCTTTACCGTCCAACTAACAAATTAGGTGTCGTGGACGGAGGCGACTAGCAAACATACTTTACTGTAAATTTCTCATATTAAACATTAAATACAATCGAGGGGCTAAACTAGTACCGCAATACATCTTAGCTTTGCGGGTCTAGTCTATAACCGCCTAACAAACATTACTATAAAAGTTCTCCTATTAACCATTAAATACAATCCAAGGACTAGACTAGTACTGCAATACATCTTAGCTTTGCGGGTCTAGCCTATAACCGCCTAACAAACATTACTATAAAAGTTCTCATATTAACCATTAAATACAATTCAAGGACTAGACTAGTACCGCAATACATCTTAGCTTTGCGGATCTAGTCCCTAACCGCCTAACATACTTTACTATCAAAGTTCTCATATTAAACATTAAATACAATCCAAGGGCTAGACTAGTACCGCAATACACCTTAGCTTTGCGGATCTAGTCCCTAACCGCCTAACATACTTTACTATCAAAGTTCTCATATTAAACAATAAATACAATCCAAGGACTAGACTAGTACTGCAATACATCTTAGCTTTGCGGGTCTAGCCTATAACCGCCTAACAAACATTACTATAAAAGTTCTCATATTAACCATTAAATACAATCCAAGGACTAGACTAGTACTGCAATACATCTTAGCTTTGCGGGTCTAGCCTATAACCGCCTAACAAACATTACTATAAAAGTTCTCATATTAACCATTAAATACAATCCAAGGACTAGACTAGTACCGCAATACATCTTAGCTTTGAGGATCTAGTCCCTAACCGCCTAACATACTTTACTATCAAAGTTCTCATATTAAACATTAAATACAATCCAAGGGCTAGACTAGTACCGCAATACACCTTAGCTTTGCGGATCTAGTCCCTAACCGCCTAACATACTTTACTATCAAAGTTCTCATATTAACCATTAAATACAATCCAAGGACTAGACTAGTACTGCAATACATCTTAGCTTTGCGGGTCTAGCCTATAACCGCCTAACAAACATTACTATAAAAGTTCTCATATTAACCATTAAATACAATCCAAGGACTAGACTAGTACCGCAATACATCTTAGCTTTGCGGATCTAGTCCCTAACCGCCTAACATACTTTACTATCAAAGTTCTCATATTAAACATTAAATACAATCCAAGGGCTAGACTAGTACCGCAATACACCTTAGCTTTGCGGATCTAGTCCCTAACCGCCTAACATACTTTACTATCAAAGTTCTCATATTAAACATTAAATACAATCCAAGGGCTAGACTAGTACCGCAATACACCTTAGCTTTGCGGATCTAGTCCCTAACCGCCTAACATACTTTACTATCAAAGTTCTCATATTAAACATTAAATACAATCCAAGGGCTAGACTAGTACCGCAATACACCTTAGCTTTGCGGATCTAGTCCCTAACCGCCTAACATACTTTACTATCAAAGTTCTCATATTAAACATTAAATACAATCCAAGGGCTAGACTAGTACCGCAATACACCTTAGCTTTGCGGGTCTAGCCTATAACCGCCTAACAAACATACTTTACTGTAAATTTTTTTTATTAACCATTAAATAAATTCCTAGCTAATAATGAGTAAAAGATATTAAGACTTAAGTAAGCACGCTGAAAATCCGAATTAAAGAAATTCCGAAACCGGAAACAAATCTTAATCCTCATTTTTTGAGATTTTTTTTTTAAATGGCTATTTCCTGTTATGTTCCTATATTTCATTTCCCACCTCGTAAATTTATAACTCTTTAGCCACTTTTTCAGGAAAATTATTGCGTTTTCCTAGCAGTGTCCATAAACGGTTACAACCAAGTACACTGTTAGTGTAGTAGAAATTATCGATTTTAAAAAGTGAAATGATAAAATTGCGGAAATACAATTAATGAATGTTCAAACCAATTTATTTTTTATTCAGAACAAAAAAAACCCATGTATTTCCTGTGAGAACTTAGCGTAGGAAATTTGGCGCGATTGTAAATACTTCCTACTTCCGCCAAGCAGACGTAAGAGCAATCTATTTAACTACACAGGAGCCGGTAGAAATACACTGCTTCATGTATCTCCAAAGAGGAGAAGACAATAACTTCATACTATTATTGTAGTTTTACAGTAGGGGAAGATAAAGTTGTCAGAAAATATTTTTAATTAAACGGACGTCCTGCCCCCCTCACCCCATCCGGGGCACTAACCATCTAGTTCAACTTCCTGGCCATGGTGTGTTCAAGAATGTAATTTCAAAACTTTATAATATAATGCAAGTTTTACCGCCCTCCTCCTCGTTATATTAATATCAGCTGATTTACAATTGTAACATTAATATTTGAAATAACATTTATAACAGCTGTTTAATTAATATAATGTTTCTAATTAATTAAAAATATATTTATGAATTTTAATAGATTTAATTGATTATCAGAGAATTTTCTCCTCCAATTCTCATGTTCTGGGTTCTCTCTAATTTTTGTTTTGGTGAAGAGTAGAGATAGGACTTCCCTTTCCCTTTCAAGTGGGCCATTCCAGAGTAATGTGCAAATTAAAATTTGGAACAAGACATTTTTTTTTAATCTCGAAGATTTGTTAGATAATTAGATATCAGAAGTTGTTTTCTCTCATACTTTGGACCAAACTCTACGATAACAAAGGCTAACTGTTCATAATGAGTACCATAATAACTCAAATTGTCATACCTGAATATTCGCCCACATTGTCATTGGCTGAATAAATAAATAAGCAGCTAAAATGGTAACATACGAATTTTGGGTTATTGAATTTGGTTTTGATAAGTTAATGGAAAAACTTTTTCCTGCCAATAAAGCCACTTTTACAAAATTTAAAATTTAATTTCCTGTTATTTCCATTAAATAAATGAATCTACCAATTCAGAGCACGTACACAGGCTAATTTTAAAATTACTTTGATCATTTTAAATTTTACTGGTTATTCTGATGATTTTTTTTAAAAACTTGTGAGTGAATTTCGCTTAAGCCATTTACTTCGAATTAAGCAAAAATTTTCATTTATACATGTTATTATGGTTTTTTACCTTCGAAAGCAGGAACCCTAATGCACTCGGCCGCGATACAGACTCCTACAGATCCTTCTATTCCCTACAGGACACAAAATAATTAAGGCACATACTTTTCATATTTTCTGCAGTAAAGTAAAGTAATCGCCTATTTTTTCAGGCGAGGCTTTACGTCCAACTACCCAATTAGGTGTCGTCGACGGAGGCGACTAGCAAACATACTTTACTGTAAATTTCTCATATTAACTATTAAATAAAATCCAAGGGCTAGACTAGTACCGCAATACATCTTAGCTTTGCGGGTCTAGCCTATAACCGCCTAACAAACATACTTTACTACAAATTTCTAATATTAAACATTAAATAAAATCCAATGGCTAGACTAGTACCGCAATACATCTTAGCTTTGCGGGTCTAGCCTATAACCACCTAACTAACATACTTTACTATGAATTTCTCATATTAACTATTAAATAAAATCCAACGCATAGAGACCGGGAATCGAACCCACTAAACCAACTATTGTATTCATCTTAGCTTTGCGGGTCTAGCATCTAACTGCTCGGCTACAGTGGCGCCTTTCTGCAGTAGCTGCAGGCTTTTCCTTCCTTTTTCCCTGCATTCTGCTGTATCCTTCACATCAGTTTGCTTTCCCCATACTATGGTTATGAAGGTTACAATATTTTTGTACATTAGCACTTCATTTATTTACTTTTTTTCTTTGTACATATTTACATTGTAATCAAGATCTATGCTATTCTATTCGAAACAGGAAGTGGTGTTTTCGTTAAACAAAACTTTCGATTTCCTTTTCAGTTCCTCTTATTAGTTACGGGATGATCTCTTTCCCCCTCAATCCCTATAATATCTCTTTAATGAAAAATCAGAGAAAGCTGTGGCATTATACTTCGTCCGCAACTTAGCCGCTAAGTGCTTTTACCCAAATCGCAAAAAAAAAAAAAACCGGAAGTAATGTTTTTCACGAAATGAATTTTTTCACTTTTTTTTTTTGAAATTTTCTCCAAAATGGCTAAAATGATTTCCTTTTAAACCTTGTGTAAACGTTTAATTGATGTTTTACAAAGTTAAATTAAAACATTTTCCCTAGGGAAAAATTCCATTAAGGGCTTTTCCGAAAGAAGGGCTGAGGGGTAAGCTTCACTCTAAATATTATTTTATACCATTTCTCTATAAAGTATAATCACAGCGTCATATATTTTTGGCTGTTTTCAGTGCAGTTTTATTTAGTGAATAATGTTATTATATAAATTAAATATATGTTTTTATAATTCGAATTTTAGAAGCTCGAACATTGCAATTACACTGAAAAATTAGAGGAAGCCTTGAGAGTGATCTTTTAGCGTTTGTAAGAGAGTGATCTTTTAGCGTTTGTAAGAGAGTGGTCTTTTAGCGTTTGTAAGAGAGTGATCTTTTAGCGTTTGTAAGAGAGTGGTCTTTTAGCGTTTGTAAGAGAGTGGTTTTTTAGCGTTTGTAAGAGGGTGGTCTTTTAGCAGATAAACTATCTCAGCAGATGAAACTTTACCCAATTCTGTTGGAAATTCGTGCAAATTAATTTTAAGCCTGAGTTCTGTGAAGTGACACTTCCCTCATAAATTCTTTAATTGAAGTGAATCCAATTAACGTTTTTCAGTAAAAATTACTAGTCTGAAGATAACCTTCAAGTATATTACAGTAAGAGAAAGTTTTTACTATCGATATGTTTTGTTGCTCGATATTTAAAGCAATAAATTAGCACTATTTTTTTTTTGGCGAATAAAAGTTTTATTATTCATAAATGGGTTCAGCCATTAAATTTATCGATTGTAGCCACAGATGGTCGTCGCTTGTTTATTTGAATTGCGGCACTCAGTGAGCGTGTGTCTGTGTGAGTGTGTAAAGTCAAGCTACAGACGCAACAAACACACGGACATGTGAACTTAAGTGACCTCATTTAAGTGATGTCACGATTCTGTCCCAGCATCATCTTCACTCCACCATGCGCTCTAATCTGTTCCCTACCCCCCTACTCCCCAGCTCCCAGGATAGACCGGTGTCTGTCGCAGACTGGTTACTGTCCTTTCACTTCCATTCATGGTTTGAACTTTCCGTGCTTGTTTTATATAACCACGGTGAATCTTCTCACGGATGCTGCATGTTTAAAATATCAAACACAGTACTACCACTACACTTAACTACCGGGGCTTTATTGTAATTTATATCCATAAGCGTTTTTTCTTTTTTTTTTTATGGAACATAGTTTCCGCTTCAAATCTTCCTTTTGATTGGATCTCAGGAACATTGGCCATTGACCTCCTAACTAACGTTACAACGTTTACACAAATCACTTATCACAAATCTGACACTCATAAATTGACCGTCAATCAGTGGCCTTTCTAAAATACATGTATATTATACACTCAGTTTTTAATAAAAAAAGATGTCATGCAAGTAATTGCACTACTTATTCTGACATTTTTCCTTCTTACAAGGTTTTAGTAGATTTGTTGCTGAAACGCTCCTCAACCATGGATGAGCTTTACAGTTAGGACATTGACATTGAATCCGGATTTAAGGAAGCAAGATCTATAGTGGTTTTCCACTAATAAAGCGTTTTCGCTTTTTCCATTAGGATCATGTTGGAAAAGTATCACGAACACTTGGCACGCCCCTGAAAGGAAACTTTCGGACGAGAAAAATTCTTCAAACAGATTTTTTTAAAAAAAAGTATAGTAAATTACTAATTATTCATATTAATTTACATTTTTGTTTAATTGATAAGGGCTCTGGCATCCCGGGTAAACTGTCAAATATCAAGGGCATCCCAAAGTCATTACTGAAACATATTCTGTGACCTATTTCAGACACAATTTACGCTGCTGATCATCTGAAGCATCCTACAAAATAGAAACTACGATCTTTGCTGATGATATTTCCAATACTCTCTCTTCTCGTCACGATCCTGTCTTGGCCCCTTAAGACACCTTCAAGAACATGTATCTTAAATAGAAAAGTGATGCATAAAATGGATGATAAAGGTTAAAGAATTGAAATATGTTCAAAGCAGTTTTTTTTTTACATTTCGTCTCTTTACACTGTCCTGGAATTAAAATTTCATGCTTCCTATTTTCAACGGAGTACGCTACCCTGGATTAAATTTGGATAACTTGGAATCTTCACTGAAAAGAATGGAGACTAACTGACGATTTCTATTGCTGACAAGTCTAGTTATATGGACTTACGGAGGTGCAGGTGTTCCGCTAAGCATTCCAATCCTAACCGAATCCAGTCATTATGATCCAAAATCCTAAGTGATGTCATCAATGCCAATCTTATTACTATAGGCTGGAGAAAACCTAAAATTCCACAGTTATAGGTTCCGAATTTCCTTATCTTATCACAAAAATTCTTTGGTCCAATTGCTTTCATTTCTTTCCTGACCATAATACTCCATTCAGACCGACTGAAGAAGCTCCAGCGGCTTCGTGTTTCATCTGCACTGATCCTTCCCCATATCTTCTTCAAAAGTCACTCAGGTCATTTTACTCTTGGTGTAAATAAATAGACGATTCTAAAAATTGTTATTGTCACAGATTTTTTTTTGTCAGAATCAGTTGTAGTTTTGATAGTTTTAGAACAGATGGTGTAGTTGTACGAGTCATTATGCACTTTTCCGTCTATTGCAAATAGTTGCAGTAGTTCTTAAATTGTAATAGATTAGATACAGTAGAACGATAGTGAAATTAAGGAACTTGCATCAATTAATTGCTTGGCGTAAGGGATTCTCTCTCTACCACACACACTAACACAATTGGTTCGTACACAGAGCGTCTTGAAACGTATATTTTTGAAAAAAATTACGCGAATGCAATACTTCCGCTTGTAAGGCGTGAGAGAACGTCACATATCCGCAAGAAAAACCACGTGGTAAATTAATAAACACGAGAGAGGTAAAACGTGGCAACAAAATGAACGCGAACGTACATTTATCATTGAAGTTCATTCTTCACTGAGTTTGGTTTTTCTAAACCGGTGTGGGAAGGGGGTGCCGCCTCCTATGTGCTACACCCACAGCTAGCGCCCCCACACACGGGAGAGATTCCCTGTTGACAATGAGCGAACGATGTGGAGCAAAAGAAAGCAACGGTAGTGAAGAGTAACAGAGTGTCAAAGAGAAGTTTGTTTGAATCAAGATGAATGGAGAGACATACAGCAGCTTTGCAGTTGGTCGGGTTAGTGAATTGAGGCGGCCATAGTGTGAATAGAGTTGCCACCCCCGCACTGAATGCCACCTTTACCACAACAACTTTGTATAACCCCGCTAACAATGCACTTTTCACATTCATTCAACAATCTTTACAGTTAACAATTTTTTTTATTTTGTCTGTCCTTCCATTCAGAAAACCAATAGATTTTGAATGATGAATACTGCAGGCACTTTGGAGATATTTATGGGAGGCGAATATGTTTCAAAGGCACTGCCACGTAGATTAGATCATGAAGCGAGTTCTGTTTCCTTGGCACTGCAGTCCAACGACTCCCTTTTTTTATTTCAAGTCTCATCTTTTTACTAGTCGAGGATTTCCCACTAGCCTTTTTTTTTGCATTAATCTTTTCTAGTCCCCAAGAGAAAGTAAGAAATCACAGGTGATCAGCAGATGGGCATCTCGTTGGAACCACTGAAATATGGAAATCTACCACTCCAAATGAGACACTCCAAAATTTCCCAGTAAGAGCTGGAAACAAACCTGATCGTACAACTAATCTCAGTTTCAGCTCTGGATAAAAATGGAATATGGACCCTAGTTATCACGATCGGCCCCCCCTTTTCTTCCTCGAATTTCCCTGAAGAGCCTATTCCTCTTGACCCTTATACTGGTAACATCAGAGAAGCGGAGCAGGAGTAGCACCAGGCAGAGTCACGCCTAACCCACCTAGGATCACTCTGCTATTCCTGGGGCATCTCCCTTAGCAGAGTAGATACCAGTTACTGCAGCGGAATAGGGCTTTTTATTTAAAAAAGAATCTAATTTAGAATTGCTAGGGGAGTTAGGCCGGAAGAATACTATAGGTTGATCATTGTCATCCAATCAATGACTTGAGGTGCGTTCCACTAAGCGTTCACAAAGATCAAGCTCACGCCCGCAGTTTTGCCCGTTCCACTTGCTTGCGAACGTTACAATCGAAAACTCAAGTGGAATGGACTATGGGGCGTTTTAACCGTTCTTGTAAACATTACAAATGGCGGACCTCGAAAATAAGTCAGAAGCTTGAAGAGGTTTTTTTTTAATTTTAACCCCGTTTATATGCAGTTATAATAAACTTTATTAATTATTGGTAAAGTTGACTTATATTAAAAATATATATATAATTAAATTTTTATATTACATTTTAGTGGAGTATTTATAAAATTTACGTTTAAATAAAATTAAAATGTCTTTTGTGGGATCAGTAGGATATTTATTAATGCAAAATGTAATAATGCTTTTCATCTAGTTCCGATGAAGAGTGGAATGCAATTTTACAAAATCGCAATAGAAAAGCGAAAACATAGGCCACGTATTATTAACTATCAAAGTGTAATTGGAATGTTATTCAGTGATTTAGTTTGTAAAGGGATAAGTAATTTTTCATTTTATTACCTTTTTTTAGACTTTCGAGAAACAAATTCAATTATTGTACATGAGACTTAATACTTTCATTTACATGAGATAATTTTTTCGGTCGCCATCTTTGCTTTTAAAAATACGGCGCCAAATTTCTGAACGCCCACATCGACCCAGCTCTTCAAGGTGGGGGGCGTTGTGAGCTTCGCGTGAGCGAAAATAATGACGTCATTAGTGACGTTTTCGCCACGACCACAATGACCGCGGTCGTCATGTTGAACGGCTGAAGGTATATTTTGACCGTTGTGAGCGCTTAGTGGAACGCACCCCTAGTGCTCTAAACAACTCGAAAGCTCAAAAAAAAAAAAAAAATAATAATAATAATTTTTTAAGTCAAAACCACCAAAAGCAGGATCTCAAATAACTTAAATAAGATCACACTGTATGGAGGCATCATGCAGGCTAACTAACAGCAAGATGTTCGAGTGTTGCTTTTATTAATTAAAGAAGTAAATGAGCAGTAAATCCCAAGGACTTACCCCGGGACTTAATACTGGCATACATGATGCACAGATAGTGGGGGAACACACTCCTGTGTCGCTGGTGTACCGGCCCCCGAAACACCCAGCGATTATGTATGATGTATGCTGTATGTGCATGCATGAGCATGATTAACTTCACCATTTCTAATTATGCTGGCTCCATGTTACCTAAACAGCCTTTCACAAAAGCAAATATACATATATCGTGCATTTAAGCTGGTCACCGAACTTTAAGCTAGTTTAATCTTTCCTTTCATAAACCATTGCTTCCATTAATCACGGTTACCATTTCCTGTTGAGTTGATTGCGTAAAAGTTTTCTTCAATGAGTTTTCGTCAAAAATGCTTTGAAGTCTCCTGAGTCTCCAAGAAAAAAAGTGGTGTTTTTTTAAAAAAAAAAAAACAGTCTGTACGGTTATGTTCCCAAAAACGGAAGGTTGTGAAGAAGAGTCTGGAACAAGGGGTAAATAGTCACGGATACTAGAGTTAGAATTAGTTTGGCGGGGAGTTATTTCTCCCATTGAATAGAGAGATCTTACAAAAAGGGAAGTCTAAAATAATAATAAAGATTAATAAAAATAAAAATGGGCGACATTAATTTACTATTTTGTCTACATTACTAACTTTACGAGCCCTGGACTTGTCCAGGTAGCAGGAATGAGCTGGATCTGGAGCACAAAATCTTAGTGCCTAATGCTCTAGCCATGACATCATTTTTCCAGAAGACTTGTTAAAACAAAATACAAAGACTTGGGTAGTTCGGCCATCTAATGCGAATGGCAAAAAAGAGACTAAAAACGTGGACGGAAGAAGACCTCTAGGAAGGCCTCAGAGGAAGGATTTACTGCCAACGGGAAATTAAGCAGGTAAGAAGGCTAGGTACAACAAGAGGTTAGGGAAATGATGATAGAAAATATTCATTTTTTTAACAAACAGTTTTTCTCCATTAAAATATTTTCCAATCTATGGTAGTAAGATGATAACAGACAGCTAGCTGTCTAGCGCGAGTCACCAAGAGCTTGCCGACCGCAAGGAGGCTGCCTTACTTGCATGTCTGTCAGCGACTCCAACCTCCAGGTATTACGCTAAGCCATATGTGAACAAATGCTAAAAGGGAGACAGACTAGGGATTAACCTCGGGATAAACAGACATAGGTTGGGTAAGGTTATAAGGGGGAGCAGCTCCCTGTGTAAGGGGAAATTCTCTCTCTCTCTTCCCTCCTCTCTCAGTGGGAGGTAATCCTTTCCTTTTCTAGATGTACTCCTTTAAGGAGTGCTTAACCACGTTTCCCAGTAGCCATTTAAAGTACTGCGCACATCTGCCGCTTAGTATCTGAAGATGGTTACAGTTTGGCGGGAATTCACTCATGACTTTTTTTTTTTACTAGAGTATTGTCTGTGCCATTATCTAGTTTGTAAACCTGTACACTGCAGTAACACTTTAGAGGAAGGAATACTCTTTTTCTGCAACCATGTAGGAATGTTCTCATTACTCAATTAAAATCACCTGTGTAATGCCCAACTTTACCTCACTAGTGGGGAAAAATTCCCATTAGTGTCACTTTCCTCACTAGTGAGTGAAAAAACTTTATTGTGCTTCCTTGATATAAGAAGTTTTGTTATTAAATATTTTCTGTAAAACTTTAATAAGCTTATTTAACGTAACTAAATAATTAAAAAACGAATATTAAAAAATAAAATTAAAATTGAAAGGAATATAGAAATAAAAATAATATTTTAATAAATAATTAGATATTTTTAATTATAACAGTTAAAAAGTTTATAGTGTTACCTTATAGAAATTTAAAATGGATTCTAGTGATTCCTGTTTAGAAAACACTCCTCCATTTTTAATTTTTTTAGTTAATAACCCTAATGGTTGCAGAAAAAATATAATATTTAACTCGAGTGTAAAGTATTTTCCTCACACGAGGCAGGGTTTGCACGCACGAGCGAGCGAAGCGAGGCGAGTGCAAGTGCAAATTGCCGAGTGTGAGGAAAATACTTTACACTCGAGTTAAATAAATAACTATTCCTCATCACCAGTACTGTCACGGACTGTTGTGGTCTATCCATGCCATTTAGGAACTCTACCCGCTAATCCCGATTTGAGTCTCTAAATCAGGGTAGATTTTTCCAGAACTAGTTTCTAATCCCGCAGAAGGATACCAACAGGCGGGTGGACCCAAATCCTAATCCTTAATCTTGTAATTAATCAATCAATGTGGGCCCAAATCTTAATTTCTATGTGACATTCTTTCGTTATATCCAAGCCGGTTTACTGGATTTTGGTCTTAGCAAGGTAAATAAGACAATTTAATACTTGGACTCACACCCTTGTAAGGTAGGTCACGTTTGCAGGAGCCCACTATGTCTCATAAACGAGAGAGAGAGAGAGAGTGAGAGAGAGAATGTAGAGGCAACAACAGCCATTTTGAGGATCCTCCCCAGGTGAAATTGGTAAATTTGGGGACACCTAAAGAGGTTGGCCAAGGTCCGTCACAGGAAAATTAATTGATTATATAACTATTATAATGAATAACATTCGCAAACAGGACAAGTACATGCAATAATGCATATAGTGCACATAGTGTGATTTAAGCATGAATCATGGACGACGTTAATTCAGAGAACCAAGTCATTATTCTATGCACTGGATCTAATTGATGTGACGACGTCAAACTGCATGTTACAGGAGTCGGCCTATGTTTCAGTCGGGCTGGCCACCTCTAAATCATGGATTAATCATAACCCGAAAATTAAATGTAAAACTTTTATTTACAGGAAAAAAGAAAAGCCAATGCATTAATTAATTAAAAATAATAATCTCTACACCAACTACTGGGAAAATTTGTTCATCATAAATAGGAACATGATTCGTACAACATTCTGGAAGTTTCATTAGCGTTGATGTTTATGAAAAGCACCTCAGGCAGTTTTGTGAATCTATTGCCAGAGTTTACAACGTAAATAAATGATGAAAACACAAACCTTGCTGCATTTGTTTTCTAATTTAATCATCACTTTCCAAGATGACGTCATCTTGCACGAAATAATTTAAATAGTTTTCTACAGCTGGTATTTTCTGAGGTGCCCACAAAACCTCAAACGTCTTTCAAAAGTGATTTCCGCTTTTTTCCAAAAGTTAGACCCGCAAAGCTAAGATGTATTGTTGGTTTAGTGGGTTCGATTCCCGGTCTTAGGCCTTGTATTTTATTTAAAGATTAATAAAAGAAATTTATAGTAAAGTATGCCGCTAGTCGCCTCTGTCCACGACACCTAATTGGTAGATGGACGTTAAGCCCCGCCTGAAAAAAATTGGCGATTACTTTACTTCACTTTACTTTTTTATTCTAAAAGTTTTTTTCCAACCAAGTTTTAAATGCTAGTATTTAATTTTAAGATATACAGAAATCCAAGGCTGGGTGCATCACCTAACTGTAGAAAAAAAAACCTTACAGAATAGCAGAAAGGGTGTTAAAAAGGTAAGCCCTAAAAAACCCTTCCACCAAAACCCTTCCGATATCAACTTACAATAAAAAGAAAAGCCCTAAGAAAAAACCGGTAGATCCTTAATAAGTGAGTGCGTCAACTTCAAAGAGATCAGTTAGGTTGGTTAAAAGCGTAAATGCAGAATCGAACACCTTCCGGGTAAATTGCATTTCCTTTATAACAATTCTCAAAAAAAAACGAAGACATTTTTAGCAATTCATTTAATCCTACAGAAAGTTATATAGAAAGAAATAGGTCCATCATTAAATTCAAAGGACATTTTAAGGGAAGCCAAAATCCCTTTCTCCTCATTTCTCTAAAACTGATATTCCCTGGAATAGGTTCAAATAGAATTTATAGATCTACTTGTGTCTACATAGATCTACTAAGTGTTAATGAAGTTTAAAGAACGTCATTAGAGGCATTTTTAAAGGTTACAAAAGAAAAAAGTAAAAACAGTACTCAGTAAAGAATTACTTCTTCCTAAGTTAAGGGATTTCGATTACTAACAATCGATTACTAACAATCGATTACTAACAATCGATTACTAACAATCGATTACTAACAATCGATTACTAACAATCGATTACTAACAATCGATTACTAACAATCGATTACTAACAATCGATTACTAACAATCGATTACTAACAATCGATTACTAACAATCGATTACTAACAATCGATTACTAACAATCGATTACTAACAATCGATTACTAACTATCGATTACTAACTATCGATTACTAACTATCGATTACTAACTATCGATTACTATTTCGATTACTTACATTCGATTACTATTTCGATTACTTACATTCGATTACTAACATTTGATTACTAACATTCTGTCAGTTATCGGGACAGTTGTAGAGTGTGTTCATAATCTAAAAAGACTAGCAAAGTAAAAAAAAAAGCAATCATAAATCCAGAGCCATGAAACGCCGACAATAAAATGGTGATTGCATAGAATGGTGATAATAAGGAAAGTATTATTTTTTTAAAAAAATTTAAGAGGTAATAAAAATTAAACCTGCTACCTGGCAGGTGGTTGCTAATAAGTGGATGCCTTAAGGACTGCAAAGATGTTGTGAGGAAGTAAGCCTCTGTAGCGGAGGTCCCAGTTAATGATAACTTAGCGGTTTCCTGCCGGAGACGCTGAGCTCGGGAAAAATAAAGAAAAACTCTAGTTTACTACGTCTTCTTCTTCTTTTTTTTTTTATCACCATAACAACCATTCTACAGCCTCATAAACACTTACCCTTCTTTATCACCAATTTGAGTGTTCCTTAACGGGCTCTAGATATGCTAGAACAGCCTTACAAGGCGCTTTGGTGGTCTTTATGAACGGTTCACTAAAGGGCGCTACCTAATAAGCACAAAACTGTCTTACTGCTCGCTAGTATAACTGTTGCAGAAATAGATAGGTGGGGGATTCGGCTAAATGGGCGAGTATTTCACTACAAGAACCACAAAGCGGCAAAAAAAGTCTTTTCCTTCACGAAAGCGGTGTAACATTAGGTTAGCGCATTGGACGAAACGGCCTCCTCTATTTATCGGCTAGCTTGCGCAATAAGACCTTTGCGATCTTTAGAGTCTGGAGGAGATGAAATCAAAATGAAATCAACAGATCTCTGGACCTTGGATGGGGGGGGGGAAGAAGGCTTTATCATCTACAAACTAGACCTTCAGCGAAAATAGTAAGCCAGTTTGTCTTCAGCGCGTAGCGGAACTGGTCACAAACACAGAGTGCAGATCAGTAGGAAGGAAATCGTCATAACTTTCTTTTTCTGAATTTTGACGCATTCTGAAGTTTCTTTTTACGAAAGAGAATTTAGAAACAATCATATTTAATTCTAGATATCCCCAAACTAGAGTGTTCACTAAATCTAGTAATGCCACCACTATCTTTGATATAACAATATCCTACAACAATCTCGGATTCAGAGAAAATTCCAGTTTAATGAAACGCCAATTAATCTCCTGTATATTAGTAATCATCCGAATTTTCCCCGTGCTCCGAGAATTACGCTTTGCTCATTGAATTAAATTAAAATCACTATCATGCTGGTCCCCGTTGATAACAATCCACGCAGGTTTGGAATTACGTGCATTTCATTGGCCCACTAAACTTAATTAGCTTAATTAAAATGCCATTTGTAAATAATTATAATTAAATTAGATTTCACCCAAACGTGAAAATAAATAAAAAACATTCTTTTTGTTTAAACGAATCACAGATCAATGACGTAATATAACAACGCGGTAACTCCAATAATTTTTTATAATTTACAATATTATGGTAAATTTGTTTTAACCCAAATAATGCTTGGTAATTTGCAGGGCTTACGAAGAAAAAGTTTTTTTTTGAAACCTTGAATTTATACTTGAAAGTAGTGTAAAAAGGAGGCTTCTGGCTCAGTAAACATGGCGGACAAGGATGAAGTAAGGTCGGCGTGTGCAGTTTATTCAAAGAAAAGAAAAACAAATCTCAGTTAGTAGCGAGGAAGAAAGAGCAAACTGTACACATTACTTACAGACCATAAGAGACGTACTATAGTCTCTGTTATAGAAGGCAGAAATGTCGAGAATGTATGGTGGTCTAGCGACAGTCCAGAATAAGCAGAGAGAACCCGGTTTCTTTACCAAATATAAAGAATTATGTGCTTGATTGTCACACACACATATATATACTAAGTATATATGTACCAAAAAAAGGGAGATAGAGAGAGAGAGAGAGAGAGAGAAGTTCTGCAATGGAAGAAGGCCAAGTTTGGCCGACCTTGAAAGGCTAAAAGGGCCGAGAGGAGGGGGTGCAAACAAAGCACCCAACCAAGTTCCAATAACTTAGATAAAAATACACACATGTGCATGTGTGACTGTTATTAAAGTATTCTCTAGCCTTAAATATGTTATAAATTTGTTTTTGTGCGAGTATTCTATTTAAAATGTGATTATACATATATCATGGTTAGCAGTTAACTGGGGCAAGAATACGCCTTCAAATACCCAAGAGGCGCCCCAGTAATTGAACCAGTTAGAGTGGTGGGTCTAGGAGCTTAATGGAATTATTTGGTTTTTCTCCTTAGCAATGTTGGTTGAGGCTTAAGATAAGGCACAGCTTGATGTATTGCTGATGGTTTCTGTCCGAAGCTGGAGAGAAGAGGCGGTATTTGAATATTGAGAGGACAATAACATTGAATACTGCTGCCTGTTGGAAGGCCGTCCGCTGAGGAACCTACATTAAGACTGGGATTTGTAAACTAAGCCCAATAAAACAAAAATTTCAAAGATACCACCAAAGAAAGATAGTGGCAAGAAGCGAAAGGCACAGAAATAATGGATTTCAAGAGTCACAGCTTTCCTCAAGTACTTGGAAGCGCTGATTGCGGACGAGCGTCTTGGAGAGATCAAGAGGTTGCGTCTGCGGATGAGTCTGCTGCATCGGGTTTGCATCATGAGTAATCGAAAGAGCCTAATGAGTTTTCTTAAAAATTTCGATTACTTTTATTTTTCCAGTATTCAGGAGGAAGATTGAAGCTGTTTGGAGAATAATTTATGCTTCGAAATGGTATCAATTTTTAGAAAATTTATCTGTCTTTCTAATCGTGTCATCGGAATCAAATTCGGATTAAAACTTTCTGAGTAATAACATTTTTACTGGAAAAAAGTAATGATTTTAGAAAAAAACTTAAAGTGACGTCACTCAAGAAATTTCAGTGGAAAATATGAAGTTGGCCAATACGTCATTGAACTCCACTTTAGATGTACTACACACAGTAGGCTTATGGACATTACTCACTGGTTCACCCTGTATATACGAGTATATATATATATAAATTTAAATGTAATAAAGATAAGTGTTCTATATAAAATGTACTTAATTTGACAGAAGATTGATTGCAAACTGTTGTAGCTTAGGATTTTTGTTGGGGCCCAAATCTCTCAGTATGTTATACGTATATTCCCGACACCGCACATTGCACGCAGGGACCCCGACGACAGGGCAACAAGAGGGAATTTGTTTTTACCCCATGTTACAGCAACACATTCACAGGCCCAACTATGTGACGTATATACAGAAAAATCTATGATGTAATAGTGTGTGTTGTAAAAGGAGAGATCCCTTCAATATTTACACATTATTATTACATAAATCTGATGGATGGCCCAGCCCAATATTTTTTGTCAGCAGGAAGTGCCAAAAAAAGGAGAAGAAAAGAGTCGGAGATTTCCTTTTTTTTCAGATTGATCGAGGTCTGAGCTTTTTATTTAAGTCAAGACGTTTTTTCTGTTTTCCTTTGAAATGTGGATTCGAGTTTTTTGCCACTTTGTGTACAGTGTTGCTGAGAGAGAGTACTGTCTACCCTGAGAGATCCTCCACACAGGATCGGAGCTTCTATTGAGAGAGTATATAGTGAGCACTTCCGAAGGAAGTATCACGTTGTAATTGACGAGTGCTTGACTAAATCGAATTTTTTTTTTTTTAATTTGTTTTGTTTAATTCGATCCTCCAAATACGTGATGTTACAGAAGATAAGGTTATGAAAGGTAGATTACCTCTTTGCGTAGATTGCAATGAGGAGGAGGATTTCAAACATATAATAATGATATGTCCACGTTATGTAGTAGAAAGGAAACGAATGTTTGACGACATATACAGGTATTTCGCTAAGAAGACATACGTAATATTCTCCACCAACATCTATGTGCTTAAATCTTTAGCAGAGCTAGCAAAGAAATATGAATGTATTTAAAAGTTATAGCCGATAAGAATGAATGCAAGAAAATGATTAGAGAAGGATTACGTGATTTCAATTTCGGTTAAGCTATAAGGATGACAGGAATATAGAGTACTGCTGCATCCATTAGTTGTAAGTTTGTATGTAAATAGTTGTATATAGTAGAGGGATGAATGAGTGAAGCGAATGTATTTATAAGTAAGAATGGAGAGAGAGTGATATTCTAGTGATAAGCACCTAGACGATGCTGGCTGTATACCGGAAGCCAATGCCAAAAAAAGCCAAAAAAGAAAATAAAGTTATGAATATTCTGATGGTACTAACTCATTATGAATGGAACATGCACAAAGTAAGAAATAACCAATACGTTTAAGGCCGGTTGGGATGTAGTGAACGGGATACAAAGAGCACAGACACCCTGCTAGGAAAGATTGGAACATAGAGAAGGGAGGAATTGAGAGTGCCCGTCGAATGGTCATGATTTGACATTTGATTTGAGAAGGAGATAGCTCTCTTATGCATCCAGAACAGCCGGCATACCAAGCTTATTTGGCAACTCTGAAACTACACAAAAATTATCCATCCGGATTCCTACCAACATTTAAAGACTCTTTCATTTACACTATATGTCGGACGTTTAAACATTTAAAACTGACGTATCAATGACCCCGGCTGAACTTTCACCTTATTCCTCAGTACTACTACTCCTGCTCATGATGACAACAGCATCCCTGGGTCCATTAAAGAACATCTCGGTGTAAATGAGATTGCACCTTAATTCAACGTCTCTCTTTCTCTCCTTTATTCTGGCGCTTTTAAAGCAAAACTGCTTGAAATAGTGTTCATGCTTACTTTTATTCTAAACATTTAATCAGCTTAACGTAGCGTGAAGTTTTGTTAGCATAATGCTCATGGCGAGCAGCGGAACAGGAAGCCTACTTCAGCAGAGCGCTTCCTGCCGCTCTTAACATTTTAGAATAACTTAAAACTAGTTGCAGTATTAGGGGGGTTGAGCGTTAAACGCTACAAATGGGCTTTTTACTTTAAATCTGATTCATCTCTATTCAGTTTTAGTTTGTTTTTAATGGTCACGTAATTAAACTGCCATATTACTTACTTACTTACTTACTTTTTATAACTTGCCATAAAACTTGATGATAGCCGCAAAAACTACTCAAGTTAAGTCAAGTTTCAGAAGAGGAATGTTAACTTTTAACATTTTATTCATTTATTTATTTATTTTTTACTTCAAACTTCTTCCACCTGCAATTATAGTTAATTGCTTGGAAACTGGAAACATTCTACTGAAATCAGAGTTTTTAGTGAGCATCTAATCTGGAAAAAGATTTGGTCAAAAAAAATTAACGTGTGGCTGTTTCATGGACACGGCCGTGTGTTGTACGTGAATACGTTTACCTAACGAGTTATATTTTTTATATAAAATATTTTTATTTATGTATTTAGATTGAAATCAAGGAAACAAATCGACGATCGAACACAATCTATGCCTATACAGTCCGTTGTCGATGTAGAAGCTGATTTCATCATCCAGTCCCAGCTGCAGATGTACTGACACCGTCGTCGTTGATCCGCTCGGCCGCATTCATTCTTTTACGTTCCCGGCACAGCTTGACTCAGTCATATCGTGTTTTATTATTACCATTCGATTGTTCTTGAGAAGCCCTGTCCAACCGTATACGATCTCTGTATTTGGTTTTGGCTTTTCGACGCGTATAGGCCGACATTATATATTTTTGATAATATATTTTTATTCTAACGCCTTATTATATTCACTGTCACTATTTTACACTAATGTTTTATATACAATCGAGAGATTGTGACGATTAAAACTTAAACAAACATCGTGGCTTCACCGAGTCAAAAGTTATACTAATTGCAAATCTCGATATGCAGCAAAATGATCTCAAAATGGCGGCGCTTCCCCCTCCACCGCGCACGATGCGTCACAGTCCTCACTTATCGTAATGAATTCTTTGATCCTTTAGCTATCCAGTGGTCTAATTTAATTTTGGATGTAGACGATAGATTCGAAACTATAATGCCAAACTGTATCCCCTGATTTTGTTATCATTAGGTTTTTTTGGATTGCCACCATATGATAGCAAATTTAAAGACGTATTCACGTCAAAAATTTTTAAAAAAGTTCTTGGAAAAAATCTTCTAAAATCGAATCTTCTTTTCTTTAAGCACCAAATTCAAACAAATATTCCTTTAAAACAAAAAACTGGAAAATTATTCAAGCAGTGAGTATAATAATTAATACTCAAGCAATAAAATTATAATAATGGCTGTGAGTAAGTTCAACGGTACAATCAAAACCCTTTGAAAAATAATTATTTTCAAAATCATTTTCATTTCAAATAAATGGTTAAATGATGTCATTAAATCTCCCTCACCACCCTCCAATGATGTCATCGAACTCACAAAACGAAGCATCTCAGGAAGGTACTTACCTATAACTATTTTACCATACACACTGCAAACTTTTCGTTTGTCTAAAATGGTAATTTATTAAACTTTAAATAGCAAAATTGTGTACTTTTAAGTGCTAAGTTTTAGAAGACCTTCCCTCTAACCATAATTTGCTTGGAAGTTTTGGTTTAAATTTAATACATAATTGTAATATTTGATTAATGAAACCGTAAAGAGAAGTTAGGATTGGCAATGATTGCCAAAGTTTACAGTTATAAAAGGCTTGTCCATTAAAGGGATTTGTTGCGATAAACCTTGTTTATTTGACCAATATATCTACCAAGATATTTCTGCAGAAATTTAGTCTCAATTTTTCATTCAATCATTTTCAACACATTGTTTTCCGGAAGCTAGAAAAGCCTATAGTTTCCGCTGGTGATTTTTCGGGCCCAAAATTGAAAAATCAGCACGAGCAAAATACTCGTACCTTCTTTCACTAGTATAGAGATAATGTGAATGATGCAAGAATTTTGATCTAAATTGCGGTTCAAAATGAACTCAGAAACACCTTTGTTAAAAATATAGTCTCTGCTTAAAAATATAAAAGCAAATTGTCGTAAACGAAAGTGCAGTTTTGTGAAAGATAATAAACCCACTCTGTGATCTGCATAGCTCGTATAAACAGAGCCGTCCAGCAATATGTATTATTAAATTCTGAGTATGATACAGCCAACAGAATATCTAGTTTTCATTTACTGTGACTTCATTACTTTGTCTGCTGCAATAATAATAATATAGGGCCGTACTGAAATGGAAGGGCGGGTAGCGCAGGGGGCCAAACCTCGTTATGCGAGACTTTATGAAGGGCACACGCCCTTATTTGATAACTGTGGTCATCGAATTGAACCGTTCACCCAATAATAATGGTCGAAATGATACCATATTAATTGTTAACCTGCCTATACCTGTTTGCTGAATCTGTTTTCTGGTCTCCCCCCCCCCCAAAAAAAAAACAATAAACACCCAAAACAAACCACCGAACAAACAGAACAACCTTTTACCTTTACACCAGTTTTCAATTTACCTCTTCCTGGAATGTCTCCTATGTTCCTATTAAAGGTTATTCAGGGACCTTCTTGTGACAAACTTCCGAGAGGTTAATGATGGCGCTACCTCGTAGCGGGTAGTATGCAACGAGACACAAATCCGGTGTATTAATGGCAGACTTCTAGCTATGGAAGACCACTTCACATCCAGCAATTTAATGAATATTTTATCGATGAAATTTTAATTATAGCAGTAATCAGAAGTTTTGAGGTGTTCTCCGCCAGACCTAACCTCAATATGATGAGCTTGCGGGCATCAGAAAAGGCGAACTTTCCTCCTAGCTTAGAAAGAAACTTAACTATTAACCAACAAAAAACTGGAAAAAAAAATAACTTTCGCAAAATGGAGTTATAGCTGTAAAATATAGCAAATTATTTCAGAAAGTTTTCAATTTTATTAGTTACATCACTTCCGCTCCGTACAGAGGCCATTTGCAAACACCACGCCTCCAGTCATAACCAACATCTTGCTTCCCAGTCTGCCTTCCGGACTAGTTATTATGAAAAAGTTTTTTTTTATTAATACCCACTCGACCATTTTAATATCGCTTCTTATGGAGGGAGGAAAATTTTAATTTTGTTACAAAGAGTGGGTGGGGAGTGTACATTAAGGTAATTTAATCCTTAAAAAATGGAGTGTTCAATGTCACAAAGAAAGCTTGAAGAGAGAACAATCCTGGGAGTGGAAAACTTGCGACGACTATCCCTTCCGGAGGCTGGGTCTCATAGAACGCCAATGCGGAGGATTCTTCGACCCCAATCTGGGCTCTAGGCTCCAAATTTCGGAATCATGTATGCACTCTACAAAAGAGGTGAAAGGAAATTCAGTCACCAAGACCACAAAGCGGGTTCCGCAGCTGGTCACATGCTAAGTAAACGTTTACTCAGGGGGCAATGACCTGTGAACTTTAACCTGTGCTTTTCCTTACCTGGATCTCGTTCTGCCAAGGTGGAAGGTTGAGTGAGTCTTGTCGGGGCTCCTTTAGCGTGGTCACAGAGTGCCTTTATCCCGACCTACTTCCCCAATTAATTGCCTACTTCTGTGTGCACTACAGTGAACACGATAAATGTGTATAAGGGGTTGCTGAACATATACAACTTTTTTTTGCTAACAAACAAGCACTGACCACTTAAGTCCGCCTGCTTGAATACTACAAAGTAAGTAGCCGGTCTTTGATTTAGCCTCGAAAGACTAAGTCCTTTGTAAAGTATAAAAATAATTTTAAATAGTAAATCTTAATGTAAGCCTATGTTTCCCTATTGCCTGTCTGAGTAAAGGTAAATATATTTAACAAATAATTATTAATATTTTTATTTAAATAAACAGTAAAGCAACCAGATAAATAATACATTAATATAATTAATTTTCAAAATTCAGGGATTAAATAGAGCATAAATTATACTACCTTCTTTGTATCGCCATTTGCAGCATTTTTATGGCGTTCTTCACTTACCTGTAACAAAGAGAGCGAAAACGTCAATATAAACTCATATTATTATATCGGTTAGGAGTCTCGCCTTGAAAAGTCATCTCTTCAGTGTCTCTAATAAGATTTGAATGTGCGTTATTCGTGCTCGTGTGGAGGTTTTATTCCATTGCGGTTACAATCAGCTGACTGTAATGGCGGCCATTGCTACTGCCTTCTTGATTGAGTTTTGAATATTTGATAATAGATTTGGTTTATGTAACTTTTGCCTATTCAGTAATTATTTGAGGTAAGTTCTTTGACAGTGTTTGTCAAATGCCATAGTGAATTTCAGTGAAGACTTATCACCTATTAATATATTAATAAATGTAACTGAAACTGTTCTTTTTTGGAATGCAGCGATTTATTCTAAAATAGATATAATAAAGGGAATATGAATAATATTGAAGCCACAGCTAATTTAATTAGTAATAAACTATAAGTTTTAAGATAATTCAATTACGTAAGCTGTGATGAGGGTTTTTCCTTTTTTTACAGCAACTTTTCAGCAAAGGAATGCTGCTTTTCCTTAAAAGTACTTGGGGATCAATAAAATATAAGATAAGACAAGATAGCAGTACTATATAATAATGGTCTAACTGATCGAAAGGGTCATTTCTTGGAAGATGCTAGGCAAAATAAGTAGAACGAGTCCTTTGTTGATTACTAGAAGCCTAGTTCATATTAAGCCTATATTGGCCACCCAGGTAATCAGTCGACTGATCTTAACAATTTGTCTACATACCGAAAGCAGCCACTCTCTCTCTAGGGCCAAATTTCTTTCTTTTCCTTTGTAACTACTAGGTCACAAACCTGGTATGCCTGGCTACCTAGATTGGGACCGAATAGAGAGGGCTCCACTTGGGTAGTCGACGTTGGGCTTCTGGCACCCGGTGTGAGCATGCAGGCAGATCTAGTAGCAGTGGATACCCTTCCATCTGTGAATGTGGAGCATTCACGACTTTGAGGAAGTTTGTACATGGGGTCAGCATGCAACATCCAATGTCAAGGCAAAGGACACACATATACCACCAAGCGATGCTGGAGGTGTAGGGGCTCAGATCTCTACAAGGGATGGGTTCAGCAAGACAAAAAAAAAAGGAGAGTAACATTTTACGCAACCTGCAGTTATGTATTTCCGTTTAATTCCTCAACTCTCTTACTGCAATGTTACGTTTAAAGAACAGCTGATGGTGGAAGGTTACAGTGGAAGGTCAGCAGGTCGGGCAGTACTCTATTGATTACTAAATATCCAGTTCATATTAATTCTGCAACGGCCAACTAGATCTCCAGAGCATCGACCACTGGAATTCGTCCATATTAGTTAGAATAGTACTACGTCACTAAATATCTCCTCTCTACACAATCGTTATTCTCCCAAATATCAATTCCTCCTGTTCTTCAGCACTTCTCCCCAATATTTCTCTCCATATTTTGAACCCTAATGCAACAACCAGGGAGTTTTAATAAACATAAAACCATAATAAACATGAAGAGAATCATAATATATTTCTGTTGGTGAGAAACAGTACAGTTTAATTATATTAAAACTTAGATTTAGAAAAAAAATTTGTGGTGCATGGGGGTTGCAAATTCGATGAAGTTAAATTATAAGGAAATTATGTTGTTTTGTCGCTTTCACAAGCGGAAAAGAGCCCACTATGAGCAGAAGGAAGGGGCATCAGGAAGGTTTCCTGGGCTTGCTCCCCCCTCTACACCAACCAACAAACCAGACACTGGTGAAGAGTTAAACTTGACGAGCCAAGTAGGACGCTGGAGTGAGTATTCCCGAGTCTGTCCAGCAAACTCGAGTAAAATATTCCAAAGAGCGTTGCTCTGCCGTCCCATTTCCCCGCTGTTTAGTGGAAATTCACTTCGCCACCCCCGCAACAGAAAGTTTTGTCAAGAAACTGAACCGAAATGCTGAGGAAGATTAAATAAATGTCCTCAACGCCAACTTAACAAGAGTTGATGGATGATTGGGTTTATCTATTTAATTCATTTAAAAAAAAAAAAAAAAAAAATGCAAGCCGCCATTGCTCAATCTACAATACTTAAATCATATCTCAACTTAACAAAAACGTACAGTTTAAAAAGTTAAGTATTCGGGTAAATTAAATGCCAATAAATACTGAAATCAGCAAGTACCCAACATTTCATTCATACTTCAGCTTGTAACAATGTTACGAGGGTCGTTTGAAAAGTCCGTGCAAAAATAAAAACTACTCAATTTTTTGGGGTAAACCTTTTTTATTTTTCAACATAGTCTCCTTTTAGGCTTATACACTTCGTCCAACGCTGCTCTAGGTTGTTGATCCCTTCCGAATAATAGGGTTTGTCCAAGTCTGAAAAATAGCCATTCGTTTCTGCAATCACCTCCTCGTTTGAATAAAATCTTTTTCCCGCCAGCCATTTCTTCATATTGGGGAACAAATAGTAGTCCGAGGGAGCCAAGTCTGGAGAATAGGGGGCATGTGAAACGAGTTGGAACCCTATTTCCATTAATTTTGCGACCACAACTGCTGAGGTGTGAGCTGGTGCGTTGTCGTGATGGAAAAGGACTTTTTTGTGGGCCAATCGTGGGCGTTTTTCTTGCAGCTTGGTTTTCAAACGGTCCAATAACGATGAATAATAGGCACCTGTAATAGTTTTACCCTTTTCCAAATAGTCGATGAGGATTATTCCTTGCGAATCCCAAAAGACAGTCGCCATAATCTTTCCGGCCGAAGGAACGGTCTTCGCCTTTTTTGGCGCAGATTCTCCCTTGGTAACCCATTGTTTAGATTGTTCTTTGGTCTCAGGAGTGTAGTGATGTATCCATGTTTCATCCACAGTGACGAAACGACGCTTAAAGTCCTGCGGATTCTTCTGGAACAGCTGCAAACCGTCCTTGCAACACTTCACACGATTTCGTTTTTGGTCAAGCGTAAGCAATCGCGGCACCCATCTTGCGGATAGCTTTGTCATGTCCAAATGTTGATGCAAAATATTATGTACCGGTTCATTCGAGATGCCCACAGCACTAGCAATCTCACGCATCTTCACTCTTCTGTCATCCATCACCATATCATGGATTTTATCAATGATTTCTGGAGTAGTAACCTCAACAGGGCGTCCAGAATGTTCAGCGTCACTTGTGCCCATATGGCCACTCCGAAAATTTTGAAACCACTTATAAACTGTTCTAATCGAAGGTGCAGAGTCACAATAATGTTTATCAAGCTTCTCTTTAGTTTCCTGAGGCGTTTTGCCTTTCATAAAGTAGTGTTTAATCAACACACGAAATTCTTTTTCGTCCATTTTTTGAAAATCACTCGACTTCCTCGATTCAAACGAATGCCAAACACAAAGAAATAGACCGATCTGGCTGAAACTTGGTGTGTGTTCTTCCAAGAGATGCTACTAACTAAACATAACCTCGATACGCGCCAGTAGTGCTATCTCTCTGACTTTGCACGGACTTTTCAAACGACCCTCGTATATATACATATGTAATGTAAAATCGATAAAGATATGCGTAATTTTGGGATAGGTAAGTATTGTTAAAGTACTTTTCTAGTAAAACTTCATTACAAGTAATCATTTAAAGATACTTTATTAAATTATTATTTACCAATGAATTATTAATACAAGTAGTTATTTATTTGCTATTAAACAGTGTGTACTTTGTTCTCTCGTAATCTTCTGAAGCAAAAAATTGCCTAATTTAAATAAAACTGAGTGTAATAATTTCGTTTGTTAAAAGTAATAGTATAGTAGAAAAATGAAATAATACAGATCTTCCATTTTATTACGAGCTCCAAAGTGGGCGTGTTCTGACATGCATGGAAGGTAGGCGTGGTTTAATAAACATTTCTCGCTTCTGATTGGCTTTTCAACCATCCCACTTTTCACACTTCCATTCTTCACTGTGACTGGCCAATTCTTTATTCTTAATTATTTCTATGAAAAATAAAAGTTTAATTTTTTTTACTAATTTCCCCCCCCCCCCCCCTTCTAGGTATTTGACAAAGAATCAAATTATGCAATAAAAAATTTTCTCTATAAAAAACATAAAAAAAATTTCTTTGGATAATAATGTTGAGTTCACCTACTGTACATTTTGTATGTTTATTTGAATAGGGCTGATATGTTACGATTTTAAAAGATTTAGTGATAAATAGTTTTATACCTTCTATTACAATCAATCTAAGTTAAATGGACCCTTTACTGAACCAATATTTTGTATAATGGAAATGGCCAGCACAAAAATCTGTGATATCTAATAAATTTTAAATGATATTAATGAAAATTTAAAGCAGTAAAATTACTTAGATGATATTATTGAAGAATGAATGAAATGTTGGGTACTTGCTGATTGGTGTACCTTTATTTTTTTTAACCCAGCCACATACTGAACTTTTTAAACTGTAACTTTTTGTTAAGGAGTCCTAGAATAACCAGTATTCAACCTTAATTCTATTTTTTTCTTGGCATTGGCCTTCGCCATACAGCCAGCATCATCGTCTAGGTGCTTATCACTAGAATATCACTCATTCTCCATTCTTACTTATAAATACATTCGCTTCACACATTCATCCCTCTACTATATACAACTATTTACATACAAACTTACAACTAATGGATGGATCAGTACTCTATATTCCTGCCATCCTTATAGCTTAATCGAAATTAAAATCACCGTAATCCTTCTCTAATCATTTTCTTCCATTCATTCTAATCGGCTATAACTTTTAAATACATACATTTTTCTTTGCTAGCTCTGCTACAGATTTAAGCAAATAGATTTTGGTGGAGAATATTATGTCTTCGTAGCGAAATGGTGCATCTAAAAATACCTGTATATGTCGTCAAACATTCGTTTCCTCATTGCAATCTACGCAAAGAGGAGAGGACCTTTTAATTCTATTTAGTTCTTGTATTAGCTCCTTGCGTAAAGTTTTGATAGAGTAAAGTTTCAGCAATCACTAATGCCTTTAGGTCGCTATTATTCTTCTTTAGATTTCATTTTGAATCTTAAATCTATTCAGTAGATAGTAAAATTGCTACAGCATTGTAACAATCATCCTGTGATTTTACAGATGCCCAATGCTCCTATTTTCTGCTCTTGATTTGGATATAGTTAATTATATGGCTCTTTCTAGTCCAGACAAAGATCACAATCTCAAATGGTATTTTAATGTCCACAGAGATGATTTATGGACGCTGGTTGAGGTAAGAGACGAGCTCTCCAGTGTGAAACATGGATAACTCAGTTATCAACTTGTGATTTCTGGACCATTTTTTTACCAACCACAGTTATTTATCATCCCCCCCCCCCCATATTGTACCTGTAAAACCGATCGAAAAAACTGGCCCAAAAAAACAAAACAAATTGCGATTAACAAAAAAAGAAAGAAAACAAAAATTCGACGCTAAAGAGTAGAGATTAATAAAAGGAAAACGGCCGATGTATTCATGGGCCGTGATTGGGAAGCTGAGCGGCTAATCCGCGATGATATCTGCAAAAGCGTGACTCTGCTGCTGCAGTGAATCATTATTCATGATCATTGATTGGGTCTTTTCTGTTTCCAGGCATCACGCTCTGACTGATATCCATACAAACCTCACTGTACAGCCAGCGCCCCCTTTTACCAAAACACCCCTGTAATTACAATATCTTTCACTGTGGTATTTAAAGGCCTAAAATTGTGATCTCTCTTGGTACACTCTCTTTTTTTCTCTCACCTAATATCCCACTTGCTCCATATATATATCTCTCTCTACAATATAAGAGCTTTCCTCCCAGCTTCTGCTAAAAAAAGATCATTTCCCCAAAAAAAGAGTCACAGATCTTTTACAGGATGCCAATAACATCTGCTCTCACCGATCTAGAGCACATCTAGGGCAACTATGTAAAAGACACTGATGTGGGTAAGCGAATTCGACATAGAAAGTATTGTCCCAGGAATACGAAGCCGACGCTCCAGGTCTTCCTGTCTCGCTATAGATGTAGGAGCCTACAGCATATTGATCTTAAGTGGTGTTAAACTCTTTCATCACAGTTATACTCCTCAGGATTGGCCGGTGAGAGTGCCTTATCCTAGATGACTATCCACTTAAGCAGGCGAGACCCGCAATGCTAATATGTATTGTTGGTTTAGTGGGTTCGATTCCCGGTCTTAGGCCTTGGATTTTATTTAATGGTTAATAAAAAGAAATTTACAGTAAAGTATGTTTGCTAGTCGCCTCCGTCCACGACACCTAATTTGATAGTTGGACGTTAAGCCCCAGCCTGAAAAAATAGGCGATTACTTTACTTACTTCACTTTTAATATTTACTTAACCGGGCCCCATAAGTCCTATCCAAATCGGCCCTATACTCCTGTTACCAAAATTCTTAATCTTTCTTATTAAGGAAGAAAAGACGCATCATACCATCCTCATCTCCGGTTCTAAACCTTTTAGCCAAGACTCTGTGTTCCTCCTCCAAGGTTTCCCATAACCTGCAGTCCCCACTCCGATTCTGCAGCAATTATAACGAATGATCTCAACCTAGAAAACTGTAGATACACTTCTAAAACCCAAAGACTACTCTTTTTTCTTCAAATTCTAATCTTCAGATAGTATTAGAAGGGCGGTTCCACCAAAAAGGGGAAGGAACGCAGGCAATCCAAAATTCCCATTGTTCCCCTAAGTTAGTGCAAGTTTACTTCTGTTCAGAATTGTCAACATAACAGCAAATTGATCCTTCACGACCCTCTCCATAAGTTTCCTTGCAAAATTCTTCCCGCGAGGACCTACAAGGAGTTATACCGCTTTAAGAGCAAGATCATTCTATATTCCCGACAGTAGCATTATTGCTCGATTAGAAGCATTAAATAAATATCCAGAACTAACCATTGAACACTGTCACTTTGGAGTAAATATTTAGTTAATTGAATACCTACTTCTAAGCAAGAAAAAGGTAAGTACCTAACTAATTCCAAGATTATATTTTCAATTTAATGAAAAGAAAGCCATGGAGTAAAGGACTAAAAAGAAATCCGAAGTTAAAAGTAAGACAGAATGAGAAATAAAGCAAGAAACAAACATGAAAACAAAAGAAACGTAAAGAAAGAGGAAAACCCGAATATAATTAGAAAATAAACAAAAAAAGGAACGTCTAGCACAAAATAAAGATGAGAATAAAACAATTCTATTAATTAAGAGAAGATACAGACATAACAGAAACCGAGAAAATCTAAAGAATTAGAAAGAAAGTAGTTGGACAAAGAACAGAGAGCACTCCTGTCTTTCTAGATTACTCACTTCAACATCAACCTAATGAAAAGAGCCATAAACAAAACTAGAAGAAAGCCAGCGGAAGTGAAAGAAGTAGCAGCAATGACGACAACAATGAAAAGTCGAGCGACAATCAAGACATCCTTCTTTCTTTCTATCTTTTGAAAGCTCTTCTTTTTTTTCCTGTCTTCCCCTTTATAAACATATTTATGGGGGATAGTTCCTTATTTACGTTTTTTTTTACCTTATTTAATCATTTATGTTGAGGCGAAAAAAATTAATAAAGGAAACTAAGAACAAAAGGAAGTGAATCTTTCCACTTCCCTTTCAAGGATTTTTAAGCTCCAATCTTGGAATTTACGCAACATTTGCATTTCCCAGTTACAATTATGCAAGTGGTCAATAATGAGAGGATTATTATGTGGTAGAAAGGAAACGAATGTTTGACGACATATACAGGTATTTAGATGCACCATTTCGCTACGAAGACATAATATTCTGCACCAACATCTATGTGCTAAAATCTGTAGCAGAGCTAGCAATGAAATATAAATGTATTTAAAAGTTATAGAATGAATGGAAGAAAATGATTAGAGAAGGATTACGGTATATAATAGAGAGATGAATGAGTGAAGCGAATGTATTTATAAGTAAGAATGGAGAGTGGAAAAAGCAAAAAAAAAGGATTATTACTTTTACCAGGATGTCTAACTGGCGCAAGACCTGAGCCCAAATTGGCTCCTCAATCCCCAAATCTCAGATATCCTAAGAGCCTCCTCCCGAAGCAGTCTTCCTACCTCAATATAGATGTAGGATCCTAAAGCATATTGATCTTAAGTGGTTAAACTCTTTTCATCACAGTTTCATAGCACTCAGGATTGACCGCTGGGAGTGTCTTGTGTAGATGACTATCCACTCTTAGTGGGACCCCATCCAAATTAGTCCTTAACTCCTCCTTCTTAATCTTACTCTAAGGAAGAAAAGGCGCTTCCACCATCCTGATCCCTGTTCTAAACCTTTTAGCCGGGACTTTGTGTAAAGTAAAGTAAAGTAATCGCCTATTTTTTCAGGCGGGGCTTAACGTCCAACTACCAATTAGGTATCGTGGACGGAGGCGACTAGCAAACATACTTTATTGTAAATTTCTTTTATTAAGTATTAAAGGTATAGACTGGGAATATATCGTAGTACCGCAATACATCTTTGCTTTGCGGGTCTAGTCTATAACCGCCTAGCAAACATACTTTACTGTAAATTTCTTTTATTAACCATTAAATAAAATCCAAGGCCTAAGACCGGGAATCGAACCCAGTACCACAATACATCCTAGCTTCGCAGGTCTCGCCTCTAACCGCTCGGCTACCGTTGCGCCCTCCGAGACTCTGTGTTCCTCCTCCTTGGTTCCCCATAACCTTCAATCTCCACTCCAATTATACCAGTGATCTCAACCTAGAAAACTGTAGATATACTTCCAAAAGCTAAAGACCATTCTTTTTTTTACAAATTCTAACCTTCAGATAGTCCAAGTTTATAGTCCTGTCCAGAAACGTCAACATAAAAGCAAATAGCACCTTGACGACCCTCCATAAGTCCCTTCCCCGAGGACCCACAAAGAGTTACAACGCATCACAGATCCCAATTACTTTCTTTTTCACTTAAGTTTTGATTAGAAGTGCCTATTTAGAAGAACTCCTAACTTCATATTTCCCACGAAAACAAGTCCTAACTTTCTGCGGCTCTCTAATCTGGGCACCTTCTATCAACAAGCACACACACACACACACACACACACACACATATATATACACACATCAATGTATGTAGTAAATCTAAACCTGAAAACATCCTGTTCCTCTTCAGTCCCCTTAAGAATAAAAACCTGCACATTACTTCTTCTTACTAGCTAAAAGAAAAAAGAAAAACGCAATAAGATTAGTGAAAGTAGCCGAAAGAAGATAAGTTGGGCTTTAAACCTCTCTGCCTGGAGTTACATGAAGGTCGGTTGGCTGTTTGTAAATAGGGATATTTGTTGTATTATGTTTGTATGACTGCAGGACCTCCTGTGTTCACAAGACACATTTCGGGCACACACTCCCTGGGGTTGTCACTGACCCCGCCGCACTGAACGCAAAACCCACATATAAATCCTCTAAAGCTAAAGATAAATTGTCCATAAAGTGTTTAAGGCGCTTACAGCAAGCATTCTCCAGCTGGGAGTTCAGATTATAATTTCAAATAGAATTAACGTGTGCGAGCTGTTTCGCCACCCAGTTAACCCGTTGGATAAATTATACTTATTTCAGCATTAAAAAGGGACATACTGTTCTCTCTCTCGGGTTCAATACCAGATTACCATCCAGGAGAATGCCTGGAATTAATGTCTCATAAGTACTGGCCGCTAATTATTTGTAAGAAAGAAAAGTAATGCCTATTTTTTCAGGCAGGCTTTACGTCCAAACTACCAATTATGTGTCGTGGTCGGAGTCGACTAGCAAACATACCTTTCTAAAACTATTATTACCAATATTTCTATAACCCTAAGTCCGATTTTGATAAAATTTAGCACGAAGAAACTATTAAAGCTCATCAACGAGGCTGTGAAGTGCCATCATGCTCTTACTCCTACTAAGAGGAAGTACTGCAATCGTTAAAATTATCAATGAGTTAACCGATTTACATCAATGAATTGTCCTTCGATTCAAAATCTTTGCCTCTTTGCCTTTTAGAGAGAATTACTGTATTCGCAGTTTTGTTCTTATTCCTCTTAAAAGGAAGTACAGAAGTCGCAGTTTAATTTTGCTACTTACGTACAAATACCTTCCTATTGTATTTTATTCAAAACGTTTTCTCAAAAAAATTGTTATTGAGGAAACTTTGGAAACCGCAACTATAATCATTCTTTAAAAAGATCTCTCCAGTGGTAATTACGGTTCCGACTTAACACCTCATCAGGTTATAATTATAGAATTGCTTATTCCAAATTTTAAAAAAATCAGTAAAGCAGATATGTTACTATGGAAAATAGACAAAAAAAAAAATCTATCCAAAAGGTACAAAAATCTCCTTAACAAAAACTTACAGTTTAAAATGTTAAATATAGGGGTTCACTAAACTACCTATTGACGTTCTATGAAAATCTGACGAGTAGGAAACGAGATATTTAGAGATAAAGTTTGGTTCCGTTTAAAACAGTCAAATCATTAACTTCAAATATCTCGTAAACGACCCGATAGATATTATTTATATTATATCTGTATATAGAGACTACTTTTGTCTATAATTGTATAAAATTTCGCAAAAATCTGTCGAGTAGGAAACGAGATATTTAGAGTTAAAATTTTGGTTTTGTTTTGAAACAGTGAAATATTTACCTTAAATTATCCCGTAAACTACTCGATAGACTTTGTTTATATTTTATCTGTATATAGAGACAACTTATGTCTATAATTGTGTATGATATCGTAAATATTTGTCGAGTAGAAAACGAGATATTTAGAGTTAAAGTATGGTTCCGTTTGATATTAACTTCAAATATCTCGTAAACGACTCGATAGATTTTGTTTAAATTTTCTTTGTTTATAGAGACAACTTTTGCCTATTAATGTATAAAATTTCGTAAAAATCTGTAGAGTAGGAAACGAGATATTTAGAGTTAAAGTTTAGTTCCGTTTGAAACAGTGAAATCTTTGACTTCAAATATCTCGTAAACTACTCGACAGATTTTGTTTATATTTTATCTGTATATGGAGACCACTTTTGTCTATAATTGTATAAAATTTCGTAGAGATCTGTCGAGTAGGAAGCGAGATATTTGGAGTTAAAATTTAGTTCCGTTTGAAACAGTGATATCTTTAACTTCAAATATCTCGTAAACTACCCGATAGATTTTGTTAAAATTTTATCTGTATATGGAGACTACTTAAGTCTATAATTGTAAAAAATCTCGTAAAGATCTGTCAAGTAGGAAACGAGATATTAAGAGTTAAAATTTGATTCCCTTTGAAAAACTGAAATCTTTAACTTGAAATATCTTCTAAACTTTTCGATAGATTTTGTTTAAATTTTATTTGTATATGGAGACCACTATTGTCTATAAATGTATTAAATTTCGCAAAAATCTGTCAAGTAAGAAACCAGATATTTAGAGTTAAAATTTTGGTTTTGTTTTGAAATAGTGAAATATTTAACTACAATTATCTAGTAAACTATTCAATAGATTTTGTTTAAATTTTATCTGTATATGGAGACCACTCTTATCTATATTTGTATAAAATTTCATAGAAATCTATCGAGTAGGAAACGAGAAATTTAGAGTTAAAATTTTGGTTTTTTTTTGAAACAGTGAAATATTTAACTTGAAATATATCGTAAACTGCTCGATAGATTTTGTTTATATTTTATCTGTATATGGAGACCACTTTTGTCTATAATTGAATAAAATTTCGTTGAGATCGGTCGAGTAGGAAACGAGATATTTGGAGTTAAAATTTAGTTCCGTTTGAAACAGTGATATCTTTAACTTCAAATATCTCGTAAACTACCCGATGGATTTTGTTTATAGTTTTTCTGTATATGGAGGCAACTTTTGTCTATAATTTATTTAGTACTAATGTAATGATTGATGCAGCAAGAGGAGTGCATAGCGATAACACGCATTATTATGAATGAACTTCTGTTTTCGTAAGTATCAAATTAATGCATATCAACGATCTGAAAGTTAGATTAAAAACTTTGTTGTAGTTAGAATGAGGTGACTTTAATGGCGGTATTATTATTAGTGTTTTGTCTGTTATACAAGTAAATACAGGTATAGTGTTTGCTAGTCGCCTACGTCCACGATACCCTAACTGGTTGTAGGACGTAAAGCCCGCTTTAAAAATTGGTAATTACTTTTTACTTTACATTAATTTGGTTTCTGTAATTAAATTACAGAACAGATGTCAGTATACAATCTACATTCTATCACGTTGGCCATTGACGTTTATATTCGTGTCTCAACGTTGTGCATCCCCAGTTAAATCTATAGTTAGACATCTTTAGTAAATCTATAGACGGAAAGTAGACGACATCCAATCTGAAAAATTAATAATCTAAATTTTTTTAAAAATCTAAAAATTTTTTTAATTAATAATATTATACAGTAAAGTTGTTAATATGTACAGTAATAAGGTTAGTCTGTCTCAAGATATTCGAGAAAATATAAATAGCACATTTAACAGGATTAAAATTGTCTTTCATGGAGTATTTTCCCAAAACCCGAAAACACAAATGATAATTGGATTTCAAACCCCCTTCTATAAAGAATATTTAATAGAATTATCATGTGACAGAACTTAAAAGATAACTATGTAAAAATCTGCTTAAAGAGACTGGATTGTAATGAGTAAGCTCTATCCAAGCAACATTAAATCTAATTGGTACTTACAGGTAGTTGTATGTTTAGAAGGTATTAATCTAGAAGATTTGGACTTAAATATAATAATCCTAAAGAAGAACTTTGTTAATTAATTAATAATTTTGAAGAGAAAAATATGTACCCAATTTTTAATTATTTAAAAAAAAAGTTTTAAAAGTAAGATCATACACTTTATAAAGTGAACATGAACTTGAACTCCTTTGTAACAGATACATTGTATCTCTATACAAATAAAGATGATACTAATAACAAAATAACAGAATAACGAATTTCACGAAAATCATTTTTAGGAAGTGGTACAATTTAGCATGATGTACTAAAAAGTGGTAGTAGCGAGCCAAAACAGGTTTGGAAACGCTGCACTAGAGGCTCACAATCAAACCCGCGGAACTTTGTCGGACTTAAAAAAGAATCCTTTGATGATTTTCTGTGCATGTTCTAACATGTTTCTACCAAAAAAAATAAGCCTTCTACAGGAGCCTCCGACATCTTAGTCCTTTTTAAAATACAACATATAACCCCCCCCCCAAAAAAAATTAATTATCATCTTATAAATAATTTTCTTTAATCTCAGGATTTTTGTCCACTAGTAAGAAGACTTCCTTCTGCACAAGTAAGATACTAACTGTGGCCATTTTTATTTTTTTGTATCCTCTTCCTTCATTTGTTTGACGTGTTACACATCAATTCGTCACGCTATTAGTGTTCACAACGTCGCTTCACATAATACGTATTATATATGTTGTAGATATGACGTCATTGACCTGCCTTTTTTGACGGCATATAAAGGACGTGACGTTCTTCTCGTTGAAGAACCTTCAAGCTTTGTATTATGTACGCACTTTTATGTGGGGGGGGGGACGCAATGTGATAAAAAGGAATTTCATCATTCCTGCCCAGGCTAGCTGCACATGTGGGAAAAAATAGTTATTAAGATTCCAGAAAGGAATATTAGAAGATAACATTTACAGGAATTCGACGTCCATTCTTAGTTACTCTTTCAGCAGCTCTCTTTTTAAATCTCATTTGTCTTCTAGAATTTAAAGATAAAAAAATATATATATATTGTAGATAAATTTAAATGTAAAGTAAAGTAATCGCCTATTTTTTCAGGCGGGGCTTAACGTCCAACATCCAACTACCAATTAGGTGTCGTGGACGGAGGCGTCTAGCAAACATACTTTACTGTAAATTTCTTTTACTAACCATTAAATAAAATCCAAGGCCCAAGACCGGGAATCGAACCCAGTACCACAACACATATTAGCTTTGCAGGTCATGTAAATTTAAATGTATTCTAGGTAAATTTAAGTATATTTTTGGTATAGGAGTGGCAACACTGATAACGGTGTGTTGAGAGGGGATGATAGTTTGATGGGGTGGGAGTGTTTATGTAAACAAGTGGCGCTTTATGTTAGTGTTCATGTATTTGAAGTGAATAAACCGAACTTGACTCTCGTGTTTGATTCAACCATATAAGAAAAGTTTTTATAATTTTTCTCTTTACAATATAATATATACCTATTTCTCATTATGAAATAATCGAAGTTGGATAATAAGATATATGTGAATGAGGGCCACCTTAAGATATACCATTCTGTTTGAAACTTCTTTGAATCTTCGCAGCATCGCTCTAAGCAATCCTGTCCATAACTTGCGGCTGAACTCGACCCGGTCTTGTGGCTATGCCCTCAATAAAATATAGAAGGCCATATTATCATTATAAGGGTCTTAACAGTGGTGGCTTGCCAGACTGGCGAAGGAGTTCATAACGGGCTATTCGCCAAGGCTGACTGCAGAATTAATCCGCCAAGGCCGTGGGGCTATAAGGATAATTGTAGGCCTATGGACCGGTCGGTGCAGGCTCAGAAAACAAATGCATCGCATGGGCCTGGCGGATGGCTAGCCTTTGTAGGGTTCTGTCAGGAAGAAGTGGAGGAGGAAACGGGCACTGCATGTGTTGTGACAGTGTGAGGGGCTTGTCCTGGCTAAGGATGTTCCTTCACGGGGAGGAAAAACCAAGGCCCTGAGAGCCTTTACCCAGGAGTCGCTCTGCAGAATTAAAAGTCTCAATCAAACGGACGGGTCTGGAGGGTGAGCTCAAGAGAAGTGGAAACCCACAATACATCCAAAAGGGGTCGCAGTGGCGTAGGCCTTGGGGCCGCCCTACTAGAATCTTAATCTTAGAATGAGGGTCCAGGATATTTCAAAACGATTACTGATCGTGCGGAAATCGATAAGGCGACAATTAGAGTGGAACACAATTAAGATGGATCGAGAGCGAGGATGGACTTGCGATCAAGATGATGTTTGCAGGACATTTCTTGAACAGTACCGGGCACTGAATATAAACCGAAGCGAACAGTTCCGTTGCCAAAAGGAAATGATATTAAAAGCATGTCTAAAATTCCAAATTTAAAGAAAAACGGTTAATTGGAAAAGCCACTCTACTTATTTACAAACAATTCTTTTATTAAGGGGAGGGATTAGCTATGAGGTTAGCGTACTGGACTCCCACGCGGAGGTCCCGGGTTCGAATCCAGCTGCACTTAGATTTTCTCTTCCTAGGAGCTTCTTACAGCTCACTGTCCGGTGATGGACAGTGCTGTCTGTAACGAGAGAACACTGTCCGGAGGCCGGCAGTGCACTGGAAAAAGCTCCGGGCGCTAATGACCTCAGCTGTTGATGCGCTAACAAAAAATTCTTTTATTAGAAACAAATTATTTTCATATGCTTCGGTGATGATAGATACATAACTGGAAAATTTTACATTTTGGATACGACAAAGGTGAGGTTGGTAGAAAAAAGGGTATCGTATCTGTTATTGTTACGACAGGTCCGATTGCTATTTAGATAACTAAACGCGTCTGTGACAATTCTGCCGAATTGGAAGTGAAGATTCACTGGAACTGGAATAATTGCAGTTGAGAGACTGTTGAAACAAAATTTTAGCAATATCTGGAACGCCCTGGAATTTACAGTTTTAAGAGCTGCCCCACCACTTTTCCATCACACACATAATATCCTATCCCCGCCTTAAAGTTGAATACCAAAGGTAAGCAGTAGCTCCAAAAACAATTCCAGATCTCTGTGGGTGGGTGGGCAGCCTTTAAAACGCTGTCGGTAACCCTCCATAACAAACTAACTAGTTAGTTAGTTCAGGTGTTACTGTACACACAGCCCCAGGTAAAATGATATCTAAATGCATTTCGTCTCTCTCTCAAACAACCTTCACCTCTATAGTGTATTCCTTCCATTCGTGCAAGCATCCCTCTATTCTGAATTAGCAATTTTATGCCCAATGAAATTTCAATTAAACCACTTAACTAACACAACTACCTGAATTAATTAGTTAGTTTTCCAATATTGGATTTCTCCCCCTCTCCAGCTGTTACTGTCCATTAAAAGTTTTTAACGATTTATAAAACGATTATCAAAAAAGAACAACAAAAGCAATAATTTCTGAAAACGCCCAAAACTTTTTACCCACAGTTGGCCACGATTTCCTCAATTTAATTTTGCATTTTAGCGAATAATCGATCACTAAAAGCGCTTCGTCAAAAGAAAATCGATTAGGTCATCCCCCCCCAAAAAAAGTGCCAACAATTAAAACTCGATTTTCTAAAGTGCCACTTCCGATTTGACTGATTTGTCCAATATCCGGTGACAGATTCGAAGTATCAAATTTTTAGCTTTCAGCGATTTTTCGTGGTGCTACAAACATACAAACTAACACCCAAGCCAATTTGTAATGGCACTTTGTTTCCGCGTCTTCAAAAGTGTACTTCTCCATTTAAGGGTGCATGAAAGTAAGAAGATAGTAAAGAAATGATCAGAAATTTCCAAAAAGAACAGATAATTTTTATGAGGTATAATACATAAGAAATAACGAATGCCTGAATAATTTCATCTGATGTACGTTATTTACAATCTCATTTGATAATAAATCGCATTAATCGACCAAGCAATGATCGATTCTTAAAACTATATTTTTTACCATTTTTTAAGGTACTAAAAAATGAATTAATAGCAAGATGTTATTTATAGCTTGCCAGATTAGGATGTCGGAAAAATTGGGGGATATTGAAAATGTAAATAATGAAGCCCCACGATATAAAAGAAAAAAAAACAAAAAATCGCATATCACCCATCAAGATTTACAGCAATAAGTACGTAACTTTAAAAGACCTTCTAAACAACCAATCAATCTAATCTAATCGATAATGATTACCTTTTAATATGGATTAATAATGAAGATTTGTTAAAGTTTCCAACAGTCCTATTCAGATGATTTATTTATTTATTAAGAACCCCAACCCCGACACACTAAGATTAATTTATTCCAGTAACTGGAGATGTTTCCCTCAAACTAAGGAAGGCTGGGGCTACATTTTTCTCTATTACTTACAATATTCATTTATTTTAAACATCTAATTTTTATTAATTAATATTTATTTTTCATTATTCGAATTATGTAGAATACAGAATGCATTAGGCGCCACGGTAGCCAAGTGGGTTAAGAGGCGAGACCTGCAAAGCTAATATGCATTGTGGTAATGGGTTCGATTACCAGTGTCTAGCCCTTGGATTTTATTTATCCTAGTAAATGGTAGTTGGACGTTAAGCTCCGCCTGAAAAAATAGGCGATTACTTTACTTTACTTTTACAGAATGCATTTCATTACAAAACAAACACAAACATTCATTGAAACTGCTTTGAAAGAAGCCGTTGAGCTTGAGTTTCAAATCATACTGTTAGATCTAACACTCATTTTGCGAGAAAAAAAATCACTTAAGCAGAGTTCTCGGCAGGAGCTCCATTTCAGAATAAAGTACGATACTGAACCTCAAGAAAATAATTAGAATGGGTTCACCGTACTAAAGTGAATGACAGGAGGTGAGAAGATATCCTAACCCAGGGGTCGGCAACCTATTTTAAGTAGAGAACCATTTCTCCTTAAATAATTTTAATAAATCTTACCAAGAGCCGCAAGGATGATAGTGTAAACAAACTCTGTAGATCATTTGTATTCATAGATTATTATTTTATGATATTCAATAACATTTAAATGTTTTATATATTTATTTTTCACATATTGCAAAGTAAGTAAACAAATAAATAACTAAACGAATGAAAGGGCGGCAGTCTTACAATATAAATCAAGTACTTTATTTTGATATTCTATAATTCTATTCAATTTCGAACCTATCACATTTAAAATTATTTTTGAAAAAATACCTTTAATTAATGGAATTTTCATTTGTTTCAATAAAATTAAAATATACAATATATTTTAGGCAGGCTGAAGAGCCACACAATTTGGATAAAAGAGCCGCATGCTGTCCTAATTGAATGCGACAGGAGATCTAGGACATACTTAGAGAAGAGAGAAGAGACGAAACTCAGGATATATACTGGCGAAATCCATGAAGGCCGACGGATTGAATTATTGGCTTACTAAGCCAAAGAAGCTACCACTGATAGATTTAATCTTCACCATATTACGTATAACAGTATAACTGTTACAAGTAGACTGGCCAAATCACACGCAATTACATTTCTCTGCTTTCCGTTTTAACTTTCAAACGACCGGAAATTAACAATTATAACTATTAAAAAAGAAAGCACGTCTAAGACTTTCTCCACAGTGTGGGAGATTTTTTAAAAGAAAAGTAAAAGTTGTTAAAGTCTTTGATGTTATTCCGCGGTAGGGTAATTAGATTCATAAAAAGAACTTTAACTAAACAATAAACTGATAGTGAATTAACCCTGAGAAAACTTCACTTACCTGTAATTACTTAAATTAACTTAAAATTCTATCGTGAAATCCTCAAACTATTAATAATAATAAAATTAATTATTCAAGTTAAGCAAAAATTGTGGGCAGCGATCAGCTGATTGGCTGAAGTACTGAATTTCGGATCAGCTGTTGACCTTCAGATTATCTCTTTATTTCAGTGATAGACAATGACAGTAAGTGACGAGAGAATACTCTTTGGAAGCCGGCAGTGCACTGAAAAACTCCTCCGGGCGCCAAAGACCTCAATTATAGACATATCTTAAATGTAACAATAAGTAAATAAAATAAAATTAACAGGTCAGTGTTTAAAAATGAAAAATGAAGACATCTTGAAAAATGTAAATAAATTATTAACAATCAAATAAATTTTTGGAGACACGTTTAGAACTCTGCTTAGATGGAGAAATTGATGACGTATTTCTCTTTTTGTGGAAAATTTAGGCAAAGATTTGTGGGCAGTTGTTGGGCAAAAAATCATTTAAAAAAAAGCAATTACTGTTCATTATTTTTGGTGACTGAATCATAGATTCAATAGGATGAAAAAAATTAATGCCAGTTTCTGTCATTATAAACTTTATTATGCCGAGCTTTCGACCTAGGGACTAGGTTATCTTCAGGGCTGTGGAACATATTTACAGTATCAATAGGATGAAAAAAAATTAATGCCAGTTTCCGTCATGATAAACTTTATTATGCCGAGCTTTTGACCTAGGGACTAGGTTATCTTCAGGGCTGTGGAACATATTTACAGTATCAATAGGATGAAAAAAAATTAATGCCAGTTTCCGTCATGATAAACTTTATTATGCCGAGCTTTTGACCTAGGGACTAGGTTATCTTCAGGGCTGTGGAACATATTTACAGTATCAATAGGATGAAAAAAAATTAATGCCAGTTTCCGTCATGATAAACTTTATTATGCCGAGCTTTTGACCTAGGGACTAGGTTATCTTCAGGGCTGTGGAACATATTTACAGTATCAATAGGATGAAAAAAAATTAATGCCAGTTTCCGTCATGATAAACTTTATTATGCCGAGCTTTTGACCTAGGGACTAGGTTATCTTCAGGGCTGTGGAACATATTTACAGTATCAATAGGATGAAAAAAAATTAATGCCAGTTTCCGTCATGATAAACTTTATTATGCCGAGCTTTTGACCTAGGGACTAGGTTATCTTCAGGGCTGTGGAACATATTTACAGTATCAATAGGATGAAAAAAAATTAATGCCAGTTTCCGTCATGATAAACTTTATTATGCCGAGCTTTTGACCTAGGGACTAGGTTATCTTCAGGGCTGTGGAACATATTTACAGTATCAATAGGATGAAAAAAAATTAATGCCAGTTTCCGTCATGATAAACTTTATTATGCCGAGCTTTTGACCTAGGGACTAGGTTATCTTCAGGGCTGTGGAACATATTTACAGTATCAATAGGATGAAAAAAAATTAATGCCAGTTTCCGTCATGATAAACTTTATTATGCCGAGCTTTTGACCTAGGGACTAGGTTATCTTCAGGGCTGTGGAACATATTTACAGTATCAATAGGATGAAAAAAAATTAATGCCAGTTTCCGTCATGATAAACTTTATTATGCCGAGCTTTTGACCTAGGGACTAGGTTATCTTCAGGGCTGTGGAACATATTTACAGTATCAATAGGATGAAAAAAAATTAATGCCAGTTTCCGTCATGATAAACTTTATTATGCCGAGCTTTTGACCTAGGGACTAGGTTATCTTCAGGGCTGTGGAACATATTTACAGTATCAATAGGATGAAAAAAAATTAATGCCAGTTTCCGTCATGATAAACTTTATTATGCCGAGCTTTTGACCTAGGGACTAGGTTATCTTCAGGGCTGTGGAACATATTTACAGTATCAATAGGATGAAAAAAAATTAATGCCAGTTTCCGTCATGATAAACTTTATTATGCCGAGCTTTTGACCTAGGGACTAGGTTATCTTCAGGGCTGTGGAACATATTTACAGTATCAATAGGATGAAAAAAAATTAATGCCAGTTTCCGTCATGATAAACTTTATTATGCCGAGCTTTTGACCTAGGGACTAGGTTATCTTCAGGGCTGTGGAACATATTTACAGTATCAATAGGATGAAAAAAAATTAATGCCAGTTTCCGTCATGATAAACTTTATTATGCCGAGCTTTCGACCTAGGGACTAGATCATCTTCAGGGCTGTGGAACATATTTACAGTATCAATAGGATGAAAAAAATTAATGCCAGTTTCTGTCATTATAAACTTTATTATGCCGAGCTTTCGACCTAGGGACTAGGTTATCTTCAGGGCTGTGGAACATATTTACAGTATCAATAGGATGAAAAAAAATTAATGCCAGTTTCCGTCATGATAAACTTTATTATGCCGAGCTTTTGACCTAGGGACTAGGTTATCTTCAGGGCTGTGGAACATATTTACAGTATCAATAGGATGAAAAAAAATTAATGCCAGTTTCCGTCATGATAAACTTTATTATGCCGAGCTTTTGACCTAGGGACTAGGTTATCTTCAGGGCTGTGGAACATATTTACAGTATCAATAGGATGAAAAAAAATTAATGCCAGTTTCCGTCATGATAAACTTTATTATGCCGAGCTTTTGACCTAGGGACTAGGTTATCTTCAGGGCTGTGGAACATATTTACAGTATCAATAGGATGAAAAAAAATTAATGCCAGTTTCCGTCATGATAAACTTTATTATGCCGAGCTTTTGACCTAGGGACTAGGTTATCTTCAGGGCTGTGGAACATATTTACAGTATCAATAGGATGAAAAAAAATTAATGCCAGTTTCCGTCATGATAAACTTTATTATGCCGAGCTTTTGACCTAGGGACTAGGTTATCTTCAGGGCTGTGGAACATATTTACAGTATCAATAGGATGAAAAAAAATTAATGCCAGTTTCCGTCATGATAAACTTTATTATGCCGAGCTTTTGACCTAGGGACTAGGTTATCTTCAGGGCTGTGGAACATATTTACAGTATCAATAGGATGAAAAAAAATTAATGCCAGTTTCCGTCATGATAAACTTTATTATGCCGAGCTTTTGACCTAGGGACTAGGTTATCTTCAGGGCTGTGGAACATATTTACAGTATCAATAGGATGAAAAAAAATTAATGCCAGTTTCCGTCATGATAAACTTTATTATGCCGAGCTTTTGACCTAGGGACTAGGTTATCTTCAGGGCTGTGGAACATATTTACAGTATCAATAGGATGAAAAAAAATTAATGCCAGTTTCCGTCATGATAAACTTTATTATGCCGAGCTTTTGACCTAGGGACTAGGTTATCTTCAGGGCTGTGGAACATATTTACAGTATCAATAGGATGAAAAAAAATTAATGCCAGTTTCCGTCATGATAAACTTTATTATGCCGAGCTTTTGACCTAGGGACTAGGTTATCTTCAGGGCTGTGGAACATATTTACAGTATCAATAGGATGAAAAAAAATTAATGCCAGTTTCCGTCATGATAAACTTTATTATGCCGAGCTTTCGACCTAGGGACTAGATCATCTTCAGGGCTGTGGAACATATTTACAGTATCAATAGGATGAAAAAAATTAATGCCAGTTTCTGTCATTATAAACTTTATTATGCCGAGCTTTCGACCTAGGGACTAGGTTATCTTCAGGGCTGTGGAACATATTTACAGTATCAATAGGATGAAAAAAAATTAATGCCAGTTTCCGTCATGATAAACTTTATTATGCCGAGCTTTTGACCTAGGGACTAGGTTATCTTCAGGGCTGTGGAACATATTTACAGTATCAATAGGATGAAAAAAAATTAATGCCAGTTTCCGTCATGATAAACTTTATTATGCCGAGCTTTTGACCTAGGGACTAGGTTATCTTCAGGGCTGTGGAACATATTTACAGTATCAATAGGATGAAAAAAAATTAATGCCAGTTTCCGTCATGATAAACTTTATTATGCCGAGCTTTTGACCTAGGGACTAGGTTATCTTCAGGGCTGTGGAACATATTTACAGTATCAATAGGATGAAAAAAAATTAATGCCAGTTTCCGTCATGATAAACTTTATTATGCCGAGCTTTTGACCTAGGGACTAGGTTATCTTCAGGGCTGTGGAACATATTTACAGTATCAATAGGATGAAAAAAAATTAATGCCAGTTTCCGTCATGATAAACTTTATTATGCCGAGCTTTTGACCTAGGGACTAGGTTATCTTCAGGGCTGTGGAACATATTTACAGTATCAATAGGATGAAAAAAAATTAATGCCAGTTTCCGTCATGATAAACTTTATTATGCCGAGCTTTTGACCTAGGGACTAGGTTATCTTCAGGGCTGTGGAACATATTTACAGTATCAATAGGATGAAAAAAAATTAATGCCAGTTTCCGTCATGATAAACTTTATTATGCCGAGCTTTTGACCTAGGGACTAGGTTATCTTCAGGGCTGTGGAACATATTTACAGTATCAATAGGATGAAAAAAAATTAATGCCAGTTTCCGTCATGATAAACTTTATTATGCCGAGCTTTTGACCTAGGGACTAGGTTATCTTCAGGGCTGTGGAACATATTTACAGTATCAATAGGATGAAAAAAATTAATGCCAGTTTCTGTCATTATAAACTTTATTATGCCGAGCTTTTGACCTAGGGACTAGGTTATCTTCAGGGCTGTGGAACATATTTACAGTATCAATAGGATGAAAAAAATTAATGCCAGTTTCCGTCATGATAAACTTTATTATGCCGAGCTTTTGACCTAGGGACTAGGTTATCTTCAGGGCTGTGGAACATATTTACAGTATCAATAGGATGAAAAAAAATTAATGCCAGTTTCCGTCATGATAAACTTTATTATGCCGAGCTTTTGACCTAGGGACTAGGTTATCTTCAGGGCTGTGGAACATATTTACAGTATCAATAGGATGAAAAAAAATTAATGCCAGTTTCCGTCATGATAAACTTTATTATGCCGAGCTTTTGACCTAGGGACTAGGTTATCTTCAGGGCTGTGGAACATATTTACAGTATCAATAGGATGAAAAAAAATTAATGCCAGTTTCCGTCATGATAAACTTTATTATGCCGAGCTTTTGACCTAGGGACTAGGTTATCTTCAGGGCTGTGGAACATATTTACAGTATCAATAGGATGAAAAAAAATTAATGCCAGTTTCCGTCATGATAAACTTTATTATGCCGAGCTTTTGACCTAGGGACTAGGTTATCTTCAGGGCTGTGGAACATATTTACAGTATCAATAGGATGAAAAAAAATTAATGCCAGTTTCCGTCATGATAAACTTTATTATGCCGAGCTTTTGACCTAGGGACTAGGTTATCTTCAGGGCTGTGGAACATATTTACAGTATCAATAGGATGAAAAAAAATTAATGCCAGTTTCCGTCATGATAAACTTTATTATGCCGAGCTTTTGACCTAGGGACTAGGTTATCTTCAGGGCTGTGGAACATATTTACAGTATCAATAGGATGAAAAAAAATTAATGCCAGTTTCCGTCATGATAAACTTTATTATGCCGAGCTTTTGACCTAGGGACTAGGTTATCTTCAGGGCTGTGGAACATATTTACAGTATCAATAGGATGAAAAAAAATTAATGCCAGTTTCCGTCATGATAAACTTTATTATGCCGAGCTTTTGACCTAGGGACTAGGTTATCTTCAGGGCTGTGGAACATATTTACAGTATCAATAGGATGAAAAAAAATTAATGCCAGTTTCCGTCATGATAAACTTTATTATGCCGAGCTTTTGACCTAGGGACTAGGTTATCTTCAGGGCTGTGGAACATATTTACAGTATCAATAGGATGAAAAAAAATTAATGCCAGTTTCCGTCATGATAAACTTTATTATGCCGAGCTTTTGACCTAGGGACTAGGTTATCTTCAGGGCTGTGGAACATATTTACAGTATCAATAGGATGAAAAAAAATTAATGCCAGTTTCCGTCATGATAAACTTTATTATGCCGAGCTTTTGACCTAGGGACTAGGTTATCTTCAGGGCTGTGGAACATATTTACAGTATCAATAGGATGAAAAAAAATTAATGCCAGTTTCCGTCATGATAAACTTTATTATGCCGAGCTTTTGACCTAGGGACTAGGTTATCTTCAGGGCTGTGGAACATATTTACAGTATCAATAGGATGAAAAAAAATTAATGCCAGTTTCCGTCATGATAAACTTTATTATGCCGAGCTTTTGACCTAGGGACTAGGTTATCTTCAGGGCTGTGGAACATATTTACAGTATCAATAGGATGAAAAAAAATTAATGCCAGTTTCCGTCATGATAAACTTTATTATGCCGAGCTTTTGACCTAGGGACTAGGTTATCTTCAGGGCTGTGGAACATATTTACAGTATCAATAGGATGAAAAAAAATTAATGCCAGTTTCCGTCATGATAAACTTTATTATGCCGAGCTTTTGACCTAGGGACTAGGTTATCTTCAGGGCTGTGGAACATATTTACAGTATCAATAGGATGAAAAAAAATTAATGCCAGTTTCCGTCATGATAAACTTTATTATGCCGAGCTTTTGACCTAGGGACTAGGTTATCTTCAGGGCTGTGGAACATATTTACAGTATCAATAGGATGAAAAAAAATTAATGCCAGTTTCCGTCATGATAAACTTTATTATGCCGAGCTTTTGACCTAGGGACTAGGTTATCTTCAGGGCTGTGGAACATATTTACAGTATCAATAGGATGAAAAAAAATTAATGCCAGTTTCCGTCATGATAAACTTTATTATGCCGAGCTTTTGACCTAGGGACTAGGTTATCTTCAGGGCTGTGGAACATATTTACAGTATCAATAGGATGAAAAAAAATTAATGCCAGTTTCCGTCATGATAAACTTTATTATGCCGAGCTTTTGACCTAGGGACTAGGTTATCTTCAGGGCTGTGGAACATATTTACAGTATCAATAGGATGAAAAAAAATTAATGCCAGTTTCCGTCATGATAAACTTTATTATGCCGAGCTTTTGACCTAGGGACTAGGTTATCTTCAGGGCTGTGGAACATATTTACAGTATCAATAGGATGAAAAAAAATTAATGCCAGTTTCCGTCATGATAAACTTTATTATGCCGAGCTTTTGACCTAGGGACTAGGTTATCTTCAGGGCTGTGGAACATATTTACAGTATCAATAGGATGAAAAAAAATTAATGCCAGTTTCCGTCATGATAAACTTTATTATGCCGAGCTTTTGACGTAAGGACTAGGTCATCTTCAGGGCTAATTTACAATGGTGTGTCTTCTGTCTTGTCTGTTTATGGATTTTCATTCATAGAGTCCATGAACAGACAAGACTTTTTTCATCCTAAAAAAAAGTAAGATTAGCCAATTCGCGAGAAAGGTGTAACCATTTTATTGGTCTAAAGAACTAGCGAGTCGCTGTGGCTATCCCAGCCTAACAACACAACATCAATATTGGCAATGGGGCTGCAGAGATAGTTAATAACCGGAGTAGTTACCAAGTTTAGAAAGAGCCTCTTTTTTCTAAGACTTCCCGTCTGGTTAGTTTAGGGTAGCAGCAGGGAGGGTGTAGAACACACCAGGCAGCCATCCTGGTGAGTGAAGCATAGGAGGGGAACAGGGATTCTGTCCTTAATTTAGGGGAGCTTTCTTCAAGGAGTAAGGTCCTTAGATTACTAAGGAACCTGATGAGTTGAGTGATCACTTAGGAGTGCTGCTACGAGTCACCCACAAAGTAGATTTTCCTCGGCTGCAATGCGGGAAACCGCCGAAAAGTCCTGAAATTTAACACGATCAGTGGAGAAAGAGAGTAAAAAAAAAAAAAAATAAACGCATATTTACCTTCTCACTCTACCGCAGTAAGTGAAAGTTTTTGCAAGTTGAACTTGAAGCTACGAACCTCACCACTGTCCAACCAAGAAATCTTCACCATGCCTTCCAGAATATTAGTTCAAGGCGAATTGCGAAAGATAAGCTTCAATATTCACAAAGCAAGGAATGAATGAATCCATCTCAGAAGGTCACTGAACTCGTGCGTGAAAGTGAAATCCACTTTGACCTTGTTCTTATTATCGGTTTTATTAAATAGATATAAGAAAAAAAATCCAAACAAATTTCTTTACATTAAAGCAAAAGACTCGAATCTTGTTTACCTACCCACCTACTGACAGACCAACATGCATAACTGGTGCATTCATCCATCTCTCTCTCTTCCGCACTCTTGCCATCCCCCCACCACCAAGTACAGAGTTTGCCCAAACGATTTGGTTTTGCTAAAGACAGTGTAAGTGTACGTAAGGTGAACATTTACACGTTTATCTTAACAAGATTTCTATTGAATGAAATTCCAGTTCAGGCAAAAAACAAAACTAAATAAAAATAATAATAATAATAATAACAATAATAATAAGTAATAATAGCAAGGGTAGGGATTAGCTATGCGGTTAGCGTACTGGACTCCCACGCGGAGGTCCCGGGTTCGAATCAAGCTGCTGACCCTTAGATTTTCTCTTCCTAGGAGCTTCTTACAGCTCATTGTCCGGGTGATGGACAGTGTTGTCTGTAACGAGAGAACACTGTTCGGAGGCCGGCAACGTACTGAAAAAAGCTTCGGGCGCCAATAACCTTAGATGTTGACGTGACGCGCCTTAAATCATAAATAATAATAATAGCAATAATAATACAAACCAAATCAAACGCAATGACAAACCTCGATCAGCGGACAGACTTTACAACACAATAAGACCCCCTCCTAACATTAGACAAACTGAAGATCCAAAATTATTAGGTTATTTATTACTTTATTTATTTATTTTTTATTTGAGTAAAAATAGTATTAACTTTATCCCTCTGCGGTAGTCTTAGAATTATTTTAGGTGTGATTAGCGTCATTATATTTCGTATACCGGAAGAAGTGATTACTGACAAGTAATTACTCTTCTAGGATTGAAGTCGAGAGAACGTCATGTTAGGGTTCAACTCCTAGATTCCCGTCTCAATACACACTCCAGCCATCTTGGAATTAAGGCACGATAGAAGCCCAATAACAATTCACTTCATTATCTTTTATTTCAATTAAACAAGAAAACTTCTCAGTTACTTAACAGTATGAATGGGAAAAACAAAAAGAAAAGTGCATATCCGTTCTGTAGAGCACTCTGCCGGCGGTATTACCAACTCGCTAGATAGTAATGTGCGGCAGATCTGATTGAACTGACAGACTGCAGAATAAAGTCTACTCCTGTGTGTAAAAACTCAACCATCTTTTCATATCTATATGGTGGACTACGTGCTCCAATTTTTATATCTCTTTGGGCACAGAGCTTTTTATTTTGCTCTCGCTTCGGTTTTTAATTAAAGCTTTTTTTTTCAAATTGAAGATCCTCATTAGTGACTTTAAACATTCATATTTCCGGTCTTTCTTTTCGCTTTTCTCTAGTTTTACGTTTGATGTACTCTCTGGGTTCGGTCAAATTAAAAAAAATATATATATATCAACATGTCTTTCGAAAGCAGCGATCCTCTTCAATTTTTATAAAATGGTTGGTTCTTTTTACGAACCAACTTTGACAACCGCAAAATACATTCTTTGTACGCACAGTTTGTTTATTGGCGTGTATTAAATCAAGTGCTATTTGCTACTCTGGCTGTTCCTGTAAATCAGGGCCGATCCTGCCAGATTTCTGGTTTTAACAAAATTGCTGGATAGCGGATTATTGATTGCTGGTAGCTAGCAACTAGTTCATGAATGAGTCGTTGTTAAAAATGGGCGTGTCCGGTATCACCACCGTTTTGTATCCATTCATTGGTTCCACTGCTTGTCTTGATTCGCCGAACTTGCAAGTATCTCTTCAACGTGTTGTAAGATACAGTAAGTTGTACAGGTGTTCGAAGCAAGTCTTTTGGCCAGCATCATTTCCATAAAAGTAGCCATTAGCAAAGCTCAGCAATCAATCCCTATTTTCTGTTGCAGTGGACATCAAAACGGATATTTATTGAGAGAAATTAAAGCTGCACGACTGCAATACTTTCCTGTTAAGAAGGGGAGAAACAAAGGTGACAACGTGACCAAACCGGAAGAAAGAGGAAGTACGGGGATTGCGTGTTCACCGGAAATACCAGACTTAAGGTAATTTAGCTAAGAAAGAAACTTTCACAGCCAATTGTCTGACTGCGAATCACACTTTTTTTGTCTCTCTCTCTCTTTCTGACAGACAGACAGAGATTATTCTGATTATGCTGCAACACATGCTGCGAACGAGAATTACTACGCCCGCACTTGGTCTAGTAATGAGCTCTCGGCGAGTGAGCACTGTCCATTAGCTGCTCTCTCTTTTCCAATTCTTCGCAGAACGACACAGATGTGGAACTAATCACAGGATGCTTGTGTTTCATGAAAAACTCTCTAAAAGACAAAATTCTCTGGAAAATCTTTTTCCACTTAACAAGATTGGTTAGAGCGCTTAAAATACTTTTTTAGGCTGTTGGAGAGTCCAGTACGCTAACCGCATAGCTAATCCCTTCCCTGCAGAATATTATTAAACGTAGATACGTATAAGCGCCCTCACTGAGTTTACAATTAAATTCGTTATCATGGACGCCGGCGGTCAGTGACGGCGGCAAGGAGAACTTGTTGGAATAGGAGAACTAGTAACTAGTTTTGTGAAGTGGCTGAGCAGGGGTCGAGGAGGACAAGGTTAGCCTCCCCAGAACTGGGTAGCCCAGACTAAATGCCAGAATGCCGCCTTCGGGAACTACGCTAGCTGGAGGCTATGCCATGGTGCCTCGCAACCTTTTTAACCTCCAGGTTAATACAAAAACCCATCCAAAAGTAGATAACTTGTACACAGTTTTCTCTACCGTGTTGTTCGCTTTCCACGACCAGGATACTCTGGCAACTATTCCCCCTCTCTTACCCTTGTAGAACGCAATGTCAAAATGGTAGATCTGATTATTGCGATAAGACTCGTTAATATTAGAGTAAAATGTTACGATTCTAGCTGAGTTTAACTTTAAATATAGGTATTTATTTATACCACTGTTGTTTCCGTAAAATATCGTCCCTATTGTAAAGACAGAAGATAAAGATCAGCCAATTTAAAATGAAACCAAACCTAATACTTTGTAACTGTTCTGCATGGTCACGATATTCGCTACCAACTTTTCAAAGTTGTTCTTAACTTTTACGTGATCTTCAAACTCCGAATTTAATGAACATTATTAATTCTTATCAACTTTAATACATTTTTTATTTTTTTCATTATTATTAACATACAAAGGAAATACCAAGAGGGAAAGCTACTTCCGTCCGTCTCTACCATGTGGAAAAACTTTTTGACTTTTACTTGAAGTTTGCAGGAAAAAAGAAAAACACACTTTATATTAAAAATGAAATATCTGATAAATTTAATGCCATTCTTTCCGGTAGGTTGCTTCTAAAACTTCTAAGTTTTAACAATAACAATAACCGTTATTGCATTACTAAACGAGTTAAAAATTCGGTCCGCTTCTTCCCAGAAGTAGTGGCTGTAAAGAATAAAATGTGAGTAAAAAAATAAATAAATGAAAGAATAACAAATAATAAAGTTTTATAATTTGATTTTTTAAAAAAATAACAGCACTACAAAACTTTTTTTTGTCAATAATTACATCTTCTCGTGTTCCCCACTTCTTCGCTTAAACTTTCTAAAGATCAAAATATAATCAACGGGTAAAAACAAGTTTAACTTCTCAGCTGTTAAGTGTAACGCTAGATTTTCTGTGCTTTATATTTTTTATTTGTAGCTATCTTTTTATTGGTTAGTATTCAATAAAATATTGGCCCACCATTTTCCAGGTGTTCCTTACTTCCTTACTTTGGACTGGAGGCGATAATCGTTTAACAATAAACGCCATGGCCTGCAGTAGAAGTTGATGAGTGCAACTAGTTAGAGCTCAGCTTACCCATCTCTGATCCTGGGAAGCTAGTTCTATTCAGAGTATTTTGTAAAGTAGCACAAAGAAAAGGGGTATCATCTAAGTTAAGTCTATCAATTGAGGTTAAAGTTTCTCTTTCCAGAGAACGATGATTCTAAACTTGGTTTTGGGGAAGCTGGAAAATAGTTGAAATAGGCTCAAGAGGGCGGTATCAAAAGGAAAGAAATTGGGAGAGCAGACTGAAAATAAGAAATAGACTAGTAAAAGCGGAAAATCTAAAGTGGTGGGGGACGCCACCAACACTCAGTATACTAACAGAGAATAGACAGCAAAATTATTTATATACATATTTACAATTAATTCAGTTGTACATGGACACATAATAAAGAGGTCTAAACCATAAAAGATATGGTTACAAAGACTTACAAACTTGTGCCTTCTTCACAACAAGACTTATAGTTATAAATAGCACGTGCTTGGCTTTTCATTACAATCAGGGCCGGATTTTCCTCTAGGCTAACTAGGCTTCAGCCTAGGGCCTCAAGATCAAGAGGGGCCTACATTCAAATTGTTAGCAAAATTAAATTACACTATTCTAAAAACAGTGAACCATTAAAACACTTTTTTAATGATGTATTTTATTATCTCTCATGGAATTTACAAACTTAAAAATGGGAGGTGAAAGGGCCTCATAAGTGGGAATAGCCTAGGGCCTCTTTTCATCTACTAAATCCGGCCCTGATTACAATGTATGTTCCCTTGCTATTATAACAATGATTGACACCTTGACATAATAGATATAGACTTCGCGACATTAATGGCCATTAAATAATTATATTAAAGTCTCTAAGGAGACACAGGATAGGGGACCTACACGCCGGTGTAGACGGGACGACATCTTGATCATGGCTGGACTTGGCGGCGACGCCAATTGTCATACAAAGTGTCACAGACAAACAAATCCTTTGAGAAGCCCAAAGTGACTCGAAACTGATTCTGACTGACTCAAACTCCCAGGCACAAGCTGGAATCCCTCTCTCCTTCTTCTTCTCCAGTTCTGCCAACTGTAGACGGGCGGCGCAACCAGAGCCAACTGTCAAATTATAAGCGGGAGAAGGGGCCGAATCTCTTTTCGGAAATCGAACAGAAGCTGTGACTTGATACTTCCAGTAATGGAATCATTACAATCATTTCCACCTCTCAACTTGGATACAGCTCTATCCTAAGTTACCAGAAACTTTAAACTGCGCTTAAAAAGGTCATGAGAGTGTTTACACCAGCTTTTTCTTGTTCTCCTTTTCTAGGAAGCGTGACTAGTGTGTAGAGTCTTGTAGAAGTAAGCTGAATTCTGTTTGGCTCTAGGCACAGGATAACGTTACTTGGTCACAGGCAAACTGTAAACTAATTAAAGACAGGTAGGTTAATAATTAAACTAACACATCCAATTAGCGCTCAGATATTGCTTTCATTAAGGTAACTCCTCACTTCTTCACTCTTCACATTGCTGCCCTATCCCACAGACAGTTCCAATCCACTGAGATCTGTGTACCTTATTGCCACTAAGTTTAACTAACTTACAATACCTACAGCATCTGTAAACATATCTCAGGGTGACACAGGGTGCCTTAATTCATAACTTCTCAACAATTCATCGCTTTAAATGGGCTCTAACAGCCAACAATGCTTTATTAAACGTTCAACTAAATAGGTTAGTTGCCCTGGTTAACATAAACCGACACATTTATGAACCAAGTATGTACGAACACATAATTAAGACTCAGTTCAAGGAAATTGTGGTTCAAATAAGTAAAGTTCAACTTTTTTTTTTAACTGTAAAAATCTGGGGTTAAAAGTTGTGGATAAACATGAGTAAAGGTGAGCGTACAAAGTTTATAAAAATAATTAGAGCCAGTTTCTGGAAAACCTCGAAAGAGTCGGAAATATAATGCTCTTCGTCACGGTAGCCGAGCGGTTACAGGCGAGACCTGCAAAGCTAATATGTATTGTGGTCGATTCCCGATCTAGGCCTTGGATTTTATTTAATGGTTAATAAAAGAAATTTACAGTAAAGTATGTTTGTTAGCCGGTTATAGGCCAGACCAGCAAAGCTAACATGTATTGTTGGTTTAGTGGGTTCGATTCCCGGCCTAGGCCTTGGATTTTATTTAATGGTTAATTAAAGAAATTTACAGTATGTTTGCTAGTCGCCTCCGTCCACGACACCTAATTTCGTAGTTGGACGTAAAAAGCCCCGCCTGAAAAAATAGGCGATTACTTTACTTTACTTACAATGCTTTACTTCCGGTCTACTTTTTAAAAAAAATGGGACTGAGTGGACCCTGAAATGTGCATTTCCGGTTTTAATTCTATATAGAAAATTTGACATGATCACAGTACTTCTCTTTCTAGGAGAGAGCGAGAGAGAGAGAGAGAGGAATAGAATCAATTTTTTGCTGAATTTATAAATACTTAACAAGTAGATAAATGTATCTTACAGAAAAAGAGAGAATAACTGCATTCCCTTACTGCAATTTACGCAATAAAAAAAATAAATAACCCTAAAAACTACATTAATTTCTCTGGAGGGAAGATAATCAATCCCCTTCTCCTCAAGACCGATTTTCCTGGCAAAAGTTATAGATCAACGTGTGCGCAATGAGCATATCCGGTTTCAACGAAATCGTTGCAGCCCTTAATCGAGGAAATTCTGAAAATAAATTCAGACTTTGGGAAAACTCAAAACGGATATCAGTGAAAACTTAAAATGTAAAATTATAAATAAAAACGAGCTAATAGATTATCCCGAGTAATGTTTTTTTTTTTTTTTAAAAAAAAAAAGTAGAGCTAAGCCAAGCAGTGATAATGGAGGAAGCATGATGTTGATGATGACAGAAGGGTCATGAGAATGGCTGGATCTGTTCAGTCGGGGGAGTCCGCTGGACCAACTAACTGAAGAGCTGATAATGTTCCTCTGGTAGTGGTGGTTGTGGATTACGATAGAGAGAGAGACCAGACACTGGGTGAACTGTCAGTAGAAGGCAGTTTGGAGCGGGAGCTTAAAGCTCACCCAACAATGACGTCACCACATTCACACAGAACTGCAATTACACGGCGGGAGTAAGAGAAGATGCGCTGTAAATATTTTCAAGTGTGAATTCATTATTCGTACTGTGGGGGGTACACAACATCGTACTTCATCACCGTAGGTTCCCCATTTCCGGCCCGGCCCGCCCAGTCTCCAGAGCGTTCCTCCACATCCAGCAATCGGCCAACACTTCGCCAATAATACCCACAAGGGCCAGATTATGTAATGAAGGCAAAAGGAAACGGTTTTAAAATGTTGTAGCAGGAATTGGGAAAGTCTAAAATAATCTACAAAATTTTACTAAAATATAATTAGCGGTCATTTTAGCGAAATTCTGGCTAAATTCATTTTACAAAAGGGAGCAGAAATAATTCACTTCCTTTTCCAGTTATTCCTCTTCCAAATTTATTAAACCCAAAGGGAGTACCTTGCCACAACTTAGTACTGGATAATTCTGGAAAGTTTCTAATCTAAAGGAAAATAGGGGTTTAGCCAGACATTAAGGTCTCAGCAAGGTAACATCCAGCAATCGAGATAGCCAAATAACTTTCTCACAAGACGTGCTGATTGGTTGCCAACAACTCCACAAGAAGAACGGCCAAGGTTGGATTTGAACCCTGAACTACAGTGAAAGATTTAAAAAGTCCCACAAACATTTCAATTTATCGTACGATCTGCTGTCTAACTAATGGGATGATCGCCTCGAATTGTACAAGCTGCAGAATGACCGGGCTCGAATTGTGTTTGACTGACTGCCCAGAGAGGACTGATTTTATTTTTGCCTTGTCTATTTATTTTAATTTTTCAACAAAGATGGGCACCCAAAATAAAAATTAAACAAAATTAAAATCAAGGATTGAGTCCTCAAAACGGACACTTCCGGGATTAAACTCGACTTGGTCTCAATAATTTATCAAATAACAGGAAATGAAAAAACAGGTACACTGGGGCAGGGTATTGAATTTCATTCATGTATCGCTGAAACTGACCTCGAGATAGCCAAAATAACTTTGTCAATGAAGTGACGCAACACAAGACGTGCTGATTGGTTGCGCTTGGTTGCCAACAACTTCACAAGAAATATGACCAAGGTTGGATCTGAACCCTGAAGGTTGTTATAAGGATAAAACTATGTTTACTGGGAACGGGTTCTCCATTTTTTGCCAATACTGAGTTCAATATCTTATTATATTGGAACAATCTTTAGAAATCCCTTTAGATATAATTCTGGAGCAATAAAGCAAAGAATTATGTAAAACAGCATTCGGTAGTTGTAGAATTTTTTGTCCCACCACCTACTTGTCTAGATCATTCTTCGCAAAGAGTTCCCTCTTCTAAGAGTAACTCAGAGAAGAAGTTAGGAAACATCATCCTGAAAGCTTTTCACGAATAACAGGAAACAAGCCGGAAGTAAAAAGAAAAAAGGGGGATGGTCATGAATAAAAATTACAATTTTAACAACAAAAATAAAAATAAAAGATAAATAATTATATTAAGCGTGTACATCTACTTAATACAGAAAAAAATGTTATTTACATAATAATACATAAAGTAAATAAGAGTAGAAGAGAATGTATTTAATTTTTCCTGAACAAGAATGGGAAAGTTTGAATCCCATCAGCTTCCTGGATAACATTATAAAAAGATTGTCAGGAAAAGGCGGGGGAGGAGGGACTACCCTGATCATAAAGAAATTAGCATAAACAATTTTTAGAATAAATAAGGCCCATGGAGACAGAAAGAGCACTTCCTTTGGAAAAGTGTCAAAATTTTATATTATTTTTTTATGAGTTTTGTGTATCCGAGATTTGGGCTATTTCAGAGATGAGAGGAATATTTAGATCAGAGTGTTTAGTATATGATTGGAGACGTAGAAGGGCGCGTTCTTAGAATTTTTGATTGTAAGGTCTGAAGTCGGTTAATGTTCGATTTTTTAGCGCTTCCGCAGAAGTTGTATTCCGTACGTCCATATTGGGGCAAGTAGAGCGGTATAGAGTTCGTATCAAAATTCAAATTGGTTTAGTGGGTTCGATTCCCGGTCTAGAGGCATTGGATTTTATTTAATGGTTAATGAGAACTTTATATAGTAAAGTGTGTTTGATAGGCGGTTATAGGCAAGGCCCGCAAAGCTAAGATGTAATGCGGTACTAGTCTAGCCATTGGATTTTATTTAATGGTTAATAAAAGAAATTTACAGTAAAGTATGTTTGTTAGGCGGTTGTAGACTAGACCCGCAATGCTAATATGTATTGTTGGTTTAGTGGGTTCAATTCCCGGTCTAGATGCCTTGGATTTTATTTAATGGTTAATAAAAGAAAACAGTAAAGTACGTTTGCTAGTCGCCTCCGTCCACGACACCTAATTGGCAGTTGGACGTAAAGCCTGCCTCAAAAAATAGGCATTACTTTACTTTTCCTTTTACTTTTCCTAGTAACATTCGTCCCGGAAAATTCAATTAGGAGTAGTTTTAGGAGCAGTTCTGGATGGATTTCTTCTAAAGTGCCATTTCCTGTAATGTACGGTTCCAAGTATTGCTGTTTAAGATACAAAAATAAACTATTAAGAGAATTTCTAAGATTCCAAATGGCTACCAGGCTTTTCAGAAAATACATTAAATATACATATATTTACATACATTCAAACAATCCGCGATGTACTGAAAGGCCGCGATAAATGAACCGCGACGTAGCGAGGGATGACTGTAAAGCGTAGCTGGCAGAGCGAACGAACAACAAACTAAGAGCAATTACAGAAGTAACCACTGTGTGAGTTTGTAGAAAATTTGTGAGATTTAAGATTTGAGACTAATCGTGTGAGATTCACACCAGATTTGAGCGCACTCAGGAGGCTCAAAAAAAAAAAAAACCTGTGAATACCCAAAATTGGTAACCTGCACTTCCTCTGAAGAGTAGTTCTACTAATGAGCAACAAGACAACTGCAATGATTTCCTTCAAACAGTTACAAATTTAGAAATAATTCATTTACCAATTCAATTACTTGTACGCGTTTAACCTCTTAAATAATAGTAACTGTTCCCGGCAATGATGGTTTATATAAGTGTAAATTAATGCGCGATTTAGGGCGGGGATAAGAACGAACAAGAAGGGTGCCTAAACTCAATTAATCACGTTCAGCGTTCAGAGGGGGATGGAAGACGTGATGGATCCGCCGGGTAACCAACCAGCAATGGCAGCCAATAACTGAATTATAATCGGATTTGATTTAGCTAGTAATTAACATAATTTAATACTAGGCTGGTCTTCCCTCAGGGAATATTTTATCATATACACACCTTTATGTAATGGTTGCGTAGGCTAAAGGTATCAATCAATTAGGCACTGTCGTTTAACTAATATACAACAAATCAATATTAATAATTGTTAATAACAATAGCTGAAAGCTTTCAAAACAACATTATTCAAGCTCGTTCAAGGCTTTTACAGGACTTCATCTTCCAAATTTCAAGGCTTTCTTTAAATATATATATATATTTTTTTTTGAATTGGCATTTTTAGTAAATATTTAATAGTCACTGTAATGGAAATTAGGTCTTAAAAGCGTGTCTCCTTACGAACCTTTCTTAAAAATCAATCGTCTTAACACTTTTCTTATTTTCAAGTAAACGAACTCTAAAAAAGAAGTTGAAGAGGCCTTAACTTCCGTTCGAGTGATTTCCTTTAAACTCGGCGGGCACTTTAACGACAATTTTGTTCTCATTAATTTTGAAAATAAAACTACACTTTGTAAAAACACCGTTTAGTGTAGCGTTTCCCAACCTTTTTTGGCTCGCGTACCACTTCGTAAAAATGATTGTATTTCGTGAAATTTGTTATTCTGAAGGTGTTATTTTACTATTATTATCTTTATTTGTAAAGAGATACAATGGAAACAAAGGAGTTCCAAGTTAATGTTCACTTTATAAACTTTGTAAAGTGTAAGATCTTAGTTTTAAAACTTTTTTTTTAAATAATTAAAAATTGCGTTCATATTTTTCTCTACAAAATTATTAATTAATTTACAAAGTTCTTCTTTAGGATTATTATATTTGTGCCCAAATCTTCTAAATTAATTTCCTTTTAAGCATTCAAGTTCCTGTAAGTACCAATTAAATTTAATGTTGCTTGGATAGAGCTTACTCATTACAATCCAGTCTCTTTAAGCAGATCTTTACATAGTTATCATTTAAGTTCTGTCACATGATAATTCTATTAAATTTTCTTTATAAAAGGGGTTTGAAATCCAATTATCATTTGTGTTTTCGGGTTTTGGGAAAATACTCCATGAAAGACAATTTTAATCCTGTTAAAATGTGCTATTTTATTTTCTCGTATATTATTGAGTCAAACCCACCTTATTACTATACATATTAACAACTTTACTGTATAATATTATTAATTAAAATCATTTTGATGTATTATACTAGAGGAAAAACGTATCTATGATATTTCTATTATTCATTTTTTTATGACCGCCATTATTGATTATTTTTCGCGTACCACCAACCAGCAACTCGCGTACCACAGCTTGGGAAACGTTGGTTTAGTGAAATAGGTCATAAGATAGATTCATGACTCATACATACACATCATACATGATAGAAGTAGTAACGTAATAGTGAAAACGTGAGCTTGCGTTTCCGCGATGGATCATTATAGTTCTCTGCGATAAAAAAAAAAAAAAAAGAACTCAGGAAAAACAGTTCGTATTTGAGACCAGGTTCCTTAAAATGTTAATGAATCAAAAAGGAAAAACACGATTAATTTGGGTTTTACTTCAGCAATGTAACCTGGGATAAAGTAGAAAAGACTACAGCTTCCATCAGCTGGAGGGCTTAACTTAGAGAAACAGCTGTCTACTACCTGCCAAGGTGTTCAGCGGCTAAATTAAATCGGTTTTTCTAAGGTCTCAAACGAAGAGGTGAAGAAAGAAAAAAAAAAGAATGAAATCCCTAAAGTACAAACAGAAGACGTTAGAGCGAGGTGTTTTACTATCGTTTCTAGCAGGAAAATGGGAAAACTCCACTAATAGAAAACTGTTTGCTCCTCCCATGTTTATAAGATTAACCAAATCATTGGGGGAAACAAATTGTTGGGGGTGAACACTCTGACGACTTCCTCTTTTCTTTCCAATCAACAACTTGGCTTTACTACGGGTTCACTAAAATGGAAGAACTTCCTTCTGAGCTCTCTCTTTAAAATCAATTTTTATTTACTTGAAAATCCCCTTCTTTTACTCCGAAAGAATAATCGGGACATTACTGAAAATGTTTCTGAGTTTTGCGGGATTTACCCAATAATCCTGCATAGTCGTATTTCCCACACCCCAATTAAAAAAAGGTTTAGAAGTAATTCTAGGAGTTCTATTGTTGGGCTTAAACCTGATTTGAATCGAAAACTATATTGGAAATTACATTTTCCATGTAAACAATAAAATTGTGTGTAAAAACATGTTCACAATAAAAGTTAATTAAACAGAGGCACTGTTTAGCCCGTGAAATGTGTAAACACTTCATTTTACTTTTATTTTGAAAATGACAGCCTATAAAAGCAGCACTAATTTCTAAATATAGAAGTACATTATGCTGCATCTGTTACCAGCCAGCTTCCGAGTCTCTCTCGGCAATAAAGCTAGATTAATTAGGTGTTTTTTTAATTAAATTGATGGTTACGAGCTAGAACAATGTTTATGATTGTGACAATGTAATAAACCACTTCTGATTGCACAATCTTTTGTAGTCAACAACTTTTTCTAGTGCTATTCGTTGATTTATTCTTTCCCTTGTGGCAATCACAGAACTTATGCAACATCTATCCAGCATCCATTTTAAAATAAAGTTCAAAAGTACTTAAGATTAACGTTTACAACTTTACCCAACCATTTACTTCAAGTAGATAACTTTAATCATCAGCACAACATCGCAAACTTTAAATCCAAATTAGATGATATTTCTTACAAGACAGAAGGCCAAAAACGTGAAAGCACAATGAGCAGATTACTCAGCATCACAAAGGTGTTTTGAATATCTATTTAACGGAAACCAGACCTAAACTAGCGTTGAGAATTCCATGGGCAGTTCTAGTCTTTCTGGCCATTATATTGTTCATTTGCTGTCCACCTCAGATTATCTTCCAATGATTTCTTTTGCCTGGAATGCCAGGAATTTAAGATATAAAATGGAGATGCCTAAAATCTTTTATATTTTTATTTTCAAGAAGTTTAATGATTTATTTTGTTCTTTTTGTAAAAGCTCTAGAATTTGGTTTGCTGCTCTTCTTTGACTCTCCATTCTCCTTCAACCCTCATATCTTTTTCTGACTCATGTTCTTTTTTTTATTTTTATTATTTATTTATGATTTTTTTCTTACTTTATATAAAAGCTAACTCCTGAAGACAGCTATAAGCCATACAGTTTCATAATTATAAATTTTGAATTTTGAAATATTATTATTTTTTTTATTATAAAATAAAGGAGGCGCCATTATTTTATTATTTTTTGCTTTGGAATGAAGAGGAAATGGGGATGCTGCAGTGGTACGAGTTGAAACGAAACACATTCTGTCTGTCGAGAGATTTACTTTTTTTAAAAAAAAAAAAAACAGACGAGGTAGCCAAGCGGTTAGAAGCGAGACCTGTAAAGCTAATATGTATGTAATGTGGTACTGGGTTCGATTCCCGGTATTAGGTCTTGTATTTTATTTAATGGTCAATATGAGAAATTTAGGCGGTTATAGGCTAGACCCGCACAGCTAAGATGTATTGCGGTACTAGTCTAGCCCTTGGATTTTATTTAATGGTTAATATGAGAAATTTATAGTAAAGTATGTTAGGCGGTTATAGACTAGACCCGCAATGCTAAGATGTATTGTTGGTTTAGTGGGATCGATTCCATGGTCTAGGCCTTGGATTTTATTTAATGGTTAATAAAAGAAATTTGCAGTAAAGTGTGTTTGCTAGTCGCCTCCGTTCACGACACCTAATTTGGGTAGTTGGACGTAAAGCTAGCCTGAAAAAATAGGCAACTACTTTACTTTACATTATAAAATAAGGGATTTTTGATTGAATTCCATGGAAGCAGTCAAATCTGCTCATCGTAAGAAACATAGCCAAAGGAAGTAAAGCACAGCCGGAAACTAATTTCTGGATTGAATAGGAAAGAGAGAGTCATTTGAGGGATTACAGAGGTCAGTTTGTTGAAGGAAGAAATTAGACAACACTTCCGCTCTAGTCGTACCAATCAATCACTATTTCTTTTTAGCTTACTCATTATTGTCGTTATGGCGATAACTAGCGAGTTAACCCGAAATGATTAGAATAAGAACTTAAATAAATAAAAGCGAAATAGATAAGAATAGATGAGGTAGAGGCTTCTTGGAATGTGTGAGCTGCTATAAAGTGGAGGAGTAGCAGGCTAAGTAATATTCCCAGCTGAGTTAGCTTGACTATGAGTTAGAACATCTGTTAGAATGTTGGCAGCCATTGTCGTAACCTGGGGTCTCAGCTGCCTCTTTGAGGTGGACCAGGAGACATTTCCCCAGTTCTGGTTCCTTCTCGACTGAAGCTATACTCTTCCAAAGTCAGTTCTTTCCTGATACCAACGTAGTAGAGTAATGGAAAGCTAAATGCAATGTGAATGGAAAATTAGTACTTGATTTCACATCTAATTATTGAAACTGGGCAAATGATAGTGTATTCAAAGCGGTACTTCACTTGATGAGTGAAAAAGAGAGAGACAGAGCGAGAGAGAGAGTGGGTGACTTAAATTTAGAGCTCTCTCAACTACAGCTGTACCCAACTATGTCCAGTAAAGCTCTCTATTGTAACCAAATACAGAGAGAGCCGTCGCCATTCTAGTCTGACATTAGAGAGCGCTACCCGCTCTGTAAGGGGGCACAAAGTGACGCACCGAGAGAGAGGGTAGAGCTGTCACTCCACTGCTACTACAACTGTAACAATTGATGACGTAAAAGCATTGTTCTGTACTCAACTGAACTTGAGCCATTTAAAATATGCCTGCAAATAAGCGCTATTTCTAAAATTCACGTTTTCATTTTCAAAACGGGAAGATTATTGGCACTTTTGGCCAGCGGTTCTGCCTAAATTTTACGAGAATGAAGTATTTTCTTTTTTATTTCAATCCTCATTCATAAATTTTGTACAATTTGAATGCCTAAATTGAACGAGAATGAAGTATTTTCTTTTTATTTGACCTCATTCATAAATTTTGTACAATTTGAAATTTTGTGAAATGTATGAACTTTTACTATCATTTTAAAGCTTGCGAAGGCATGCATAATAGACCTGCAAAGCTAATATGCATTGTGGTACTGGGTTCGATTCCTGGTCTTAGGCCTTGGATTTTATTTAATGGTTAATAAAAGAAATTTACAGTAAAGTATGTTTGTTAGGCGGTTATAGGCTAGACCCGCAAAGCTAAGATGTATTGCGGCACTAGTCTAGCCCTTGGATTGTATTTAATGGTTAATAAAAGAAATTTACAGTAAAATATGTTTGCTAGTCGCCTCCGTCCGCGACACCTAATTGGTAACTAAAGCGAATATTGGTAATTGGATTATAATTGATTATAATTTGGACGTTAAACCCCGCCTGAAAAAATAGGCAATTACTTTACTGTTGAAGGCATGCCTAAAGCGAATAGATACTTGAAGGAAGAAAATTTATCCCAACTCTCCCTCTCCACTATCATAAAAGGAACATTCCTACAAAAAAAAAAAAAAAGCCCTTAAAAACTTTTAGGATTTGGTTTTTGGGAACTTAGCCTCAAAAGATCTGAAGCGAAACTGATGCTTAATAGAGAAAACTTTTTTTTTAGCAGCCTCTAGACACTGTTCATTATCGGTTCAGTAAGGGACTTCCAGGATCGGACAAAGAGCTGTAACAGACTTCCAGCAAGGTGAAAAAATGTCTAAAGCTGGAGCCAAATTCTGGATGTCCGTGAAGGAATCCAGGGCACTAGCTACTGAGCGGATAAACTTCCATGTCACAGATTTACGGATGGTCACACGTAGCGCCAATTCTTCAACCGGATGTATCATTTCACTTAACGGATCTTCCTAAGAACTTTCTACTGAGAAATGGTACCTAAAATCTTCTCTAAATGTTCACATACATCCGTTTAAGTACGTACTCAACGTATATAACGTTTATTTTAATAATTTGACTATGGCATTTGATTTTAGGGCTGTTCTGTGCAGAGAAAGGATGGATTAGGCGATGTTTTCAGCGAAATGTACGGAGATTACCAATTAAGGGATTAGGGTCGTTTATGAAAAAGAGTAATTTGCAGACAGTCTACAGGATAGAATCTTGAAAATTGCATTGAGAGAAGATCGAGAAAGGATGTTCACAGCTGAATTTTTCTGCTTTGGGATGAAGAGGAGACGGGGATGCTGCATTAGTACGTGTTGAAATGAAGCACAGTCTGTCTGTCGAGAGATTTACTTTAAAAAAAAGACGAGATATTTCCGTTAAGAGGTTGTCTCTTTTGACGTCCCTTCAAAATGACTTTTCAGAAAATTTCTCCATTTAGTACTTATAAAGTACAGTATTTGCCATAGAGTTACACAATCTGTTTGTCTATCTAAGTAGTATGGTAATGCTGTCTGCTAGTTCTGCACCAGTAAACTGAATCAACCAGGTAAAATACTAAGTGTGTGGTAATGCCCATTATCTCAAAGTGTCTTCAGATTTCATCCCAGTGTTCCTATTTCTAGAACCTAGTTATTTAATATTCTATTTCATTTAAGCAATACGAGTACTAAAAAGGACTTTTCCATTATTTATTTAATTTGTTTAAGTTTTCCGTTCTCTCTAATCGCAGCAGGATAAATTATACAAATTGAATAAATAATTTGAAAAACGAAAAACAAATCCTTCAGTTTCTACAGCGTTTTTCTCGAAAATCACTTCAGATGATCTATATGAACTAAAAGGAACGCCGGAAAATTACTTCAGTTAAAAAAAAATTGGTTTTCCTAGAAAATACTAAATTTCACTTGATCGCAAATAAAGGAAACAGTAAAATAAAATAAAAATATATTAAAATGGAATTACGATCAAACTTTGGCAATTTCTGGCGTGGAATTTCGGGATCCAAGCAAATTATAAGCATAAATTTTGATTTGTTTCTTAGTTACCAGTCAGTTCAGGTGAGCAGTTAAACTTAGATAGCTGTGCTCGCCACTACGCGTTCAATGACTTGACTTGACAACACCCACAGTAGAACATCGCTTTAGAGTTATATATATCCATGGCTGCCAAAAAGCCCTTCAAGCTTACTATGCCAAACTGAAAGCTAGCTACTGGAATGAGAGACGGCGATGGCGATACAGAAGCAAGACTTGGCATGCCAAAGTTGCCGTTCCCGACATCCTCCAAAACTAAAACCAAACCATGCCGCCTCCACTCAGACCTATTGGCATTGGCCAGGGCTGGGTGTTTGTTGGGCAAAACTTGGTTCTGTCGTTCCAAATGTCTGCCCGACCCCCACACATTCTTGCTTAATAATATGTTCTGTCCCAATAGAGTAGCAGCTGAATTACATACTATACGGGACAAGTAGACTCGTCTCTAACACATACGACTTTAAACACAGAGCGTATTCAACTTCATTTCTAAGACTATTATATACATAGTATTATTCTATTTATCTCGGCGATTATTGCTAATTATAATGTTAATTACAACTTAATTACATATTTACACACAACACATACACACGCATGCATGGAATAGTGAATATTAAATACGTATTTGTTTCAAGTAATAATAGAGTCAATCGCGAGCATTTTCATTGGTGCTTATTGTGCAGTAATCGCCTAAAACAAACCCTCGTTGTCTTGCATTTTCTATCGCTTTCTCATATCGTCAAAAAAAAATGAAAGTATCGTAACCTTATAGTTTATCGATTTTTGATTATCGAAATTTCTCGTTTCTAAATTAAACGGAGCATAGTTATTTGACACAGAACAGTCTTATAAACGCCTTTATGACTGAATAAAGTGGAATCGTAAATTTCCCAGAAACAGCTGTTATAAAGAAAAACCTAGACGACCCTCTCTCACGTTTCGATCCGCGCAGCTATAAATCCCCTGAAAACTTGATTTCCATTTTTCCTCATCCGCAGAGATCACTTTTGATGTAGAGATCAGCAGAGCCTCCTCTAAGATCACATCTAGACGTACATTTAAAGAAGCTAAGGAGAAGTTGAACAGCAATAAATGGAGAAACATTTGAGCAATATAATCTTTCTGATTTTTCTTTTAACGGAAATAAGAACTAAACTCTAGAAATAGAAATCAACGGAAACGAGTCAATCTGCACAACATTGTTACAAAGTAGGGCGCACAAAAAACTATTTCCTGGATTTAAAAGGAAATAAAAAAAATATATATTCATAAGGGAAGATGTTGAGGTCGAGTCAATCCAATTCACTAAATCGTTACTCGTCTTTGTCCCATACTTGAACTCGTTTCCGGTTTCTCATTCACTGGCTGAATGAACTAAAGCGATCAATGGCTAGCTTCTACTTATAGTTTCCGCATCTATTTCTTATCGTACGCACCAGTTTACGTATTTTACTTGCTATATTCTTTAAACAATCTATTTTCTATTTTTGTACGCAAGGCACCACCCTTGAAGATAAAAAGAACTTATCCAGGTCCTTTTTGAATGACTCCAAAATTTAAGATCTCAATTGAAAACCATCTGAGAAGAATATATTTCCCTCCAACACCTGGAAACTGTCCAGGGAAGCCCTAGGTAGAGCGAGGTGTCGTCAGTTAGGGATTATCATACACATGTGCCACTCAGATCAACTCGTCCAGGCTAGTTCAGATGTTCTGGAATTAGCCTCCCGCAGGAATTATATTAAAAAAAAAAAAGAGGAGAGCCAGAAGTAAGGGATAAAGACTGGAGATAGTCCCTGGAGTCCAGAGCACCCATCCGATATCAAAACAAACCCTTTGAGACAATAAGACTTGCTAGCCTTTACAAGCCGAAATCCCAGCTTTGGACACCCAGTTTCCGGTTAATAGTGTAGGTTATTCAACATCCGCTAAAGTTGAGCTTTTACTCAAAATCAAAGTGACGTCTTCTTCGCTTCAATTATTCTCGCAATTATTTAATTGAAAGTAATAAAAAAAAAAGTAGAGTAATCGCCTATTTTTTGAGGCGGGGCTTAATTGTCCAACTATCAATTAGGTGTCGTGTACGGGGTCGGAAGCTCATACTCTATGATTAATGTTTCCTATTTAGCTAATTCAAAGTGGCTACACGTGGGATTCGAACTGGGGATCTCCCCACATGACCAATACCCGTCCCCAACTTTAACTAATGGATGTATAAAAATTTATAAATGTAAACAAAGATAAGATTTTGCTTAAATGGTTTCCCAACTTTTAGGCGCTCTCAGAATGTGCTTAAAGAATCTCCTCTAAACATAAAGCTACTTATAGAAATGTATAAAAATAAAAAAAAAATCCAAAGAAGCTGTACAGTGAGATTGTTAAAACGAAGAAAATTGCTACCGGTAAAGGTTGTCCGTTCTCCCCATTGAAACCGGTTTGGCGTGGACGAGGAGAGAACCGCGGAGTGCTGTAGCAGCAGCGACTTCAGTCACGATCTTACTGGGAAACCTTGTCCAACCTGGATGAGGAGAATGGTTTACTAGTTTGGGATGGAGTAGAGAGCGGACAAGATTTGAAGCTGACGGCAAGATAAGCTGCGCCACTGCCTCCTCCTCTGCCCTCTCTCTCTCTCTCTCTCTCTCTCTCTCTCTCTTAAGACTCTCCCATCGTTCTCTTGATTCCATTTCCTTTTTATTCCCAGTTCTTCATGGGCTCTTCACATTAGTTCAGAAGATAAGAATATGGTGCCACTGTCCTCTGTGAGGTTTCATCTTCTTTTACATCTTTTATAACGCGTTAACGTCCTCGCTCCGGCACAAATCCAACGAAATGCAGATCATAAATTACTCTCTCCATTTTTTAGAAGACTCTTTCCGTTTCTTCTTTTTCCATTTAAAGGAATGTAATCTGCATTCGCTTTTTTTTTAACTAAAAATAATTTTATAACCAAGTTTTAAAAGCATATTTATTGTTCAAGTGAGCAAGACTGCCTTCTAGAACGAGTAAAGAAGACATTTCGTCAATGAATGAAAACACGACTCCTATCTCTGTTGGGCCACCCCGAAATTCCATGTAACATGGGGCATGCCAACAGAGTTGGTATGAACGTATCGAGGATTACCTCAATCACACACCTCTTCATCTAGCTGAGAGGTTGGCAATGAAAGTCATTCTCAGGTCGTCTGGGGACAGGATTCTTTGGGGGGGGGGGGTGCAATGTAAACGGAGAAGATGGCTGCAGGTAGTAGCTATCCTTTGGTGCTGGCTCCCAGTTCGAATTTCCTTTGGTGTAGTAGACGTAACTGAGTGAGTTATATCTACAAGATCTATCTGGCATTAGTTGGTACACATTAATCTAAAAATCGTATTGAAACAAATAAAAAATAGTATTGCCAATTTATAATACTCTATCAATCAGGCAGAGTCTTCTACAAGAAACGCAGGAAGTTTGGCGTCTGACCTTTGACACGTCACAACAAAACCTAGAAATCCTCTTTTACGTCATTTAAGTATGATAGTACTAATATTTGTTTGTGACCCTAGATATACCTTTATATCGTGAGATTCATACATTTTCTTGACAAAACAAATGGTTTTTCTTCCTGTTGTAGGCGGTAATAAGAATATTATAGCGATTGCAGCGATTCACGCAAATCCACGCTTAACATTCGTGTAAAATACAAATAAATATACATAAAAAAAAACTTGATATGTAGATCTTGATGTGATCTTGATATGCTGAGAGGATGGTATTACAAACGGGCAATCTAGTAAACAGCGGTTACCACCACGTCATTTGGTTGGCTGATTGTTTTGGATGACCTTGGATATTAAGGTTGTTCTTTACGGGATATTACTCTTCTACTTCACCCGTTTTACTCAAATTTGGTTTTGGAAATTTTAATAAGATAAAGATCGAATTAAAAAAATAAAATAATAACGCCTAACCTAACCTAACAACCTAACCTAACCTAACCTATCCTAACCTAACCTAACCCAACTTAACTTGACCTAACCTAACCTAACCTAACATGTTCGAACAATCTTAGAAAATAACGGAAATTAAAAGTGGGGAAATTGAAGACAAAAGTTTACTTCTTCTTTTTCATGAAAGAAAGCAAAGCGGACGAGAGACATGTCAAGTATCGCCAGGAACAAAATTTAGGAGAGAAATAAAACTAAATTCAATATTAAAATACAAATTTTACCATTCTATATTATTTAACTCTACCAATAGATTTGTCTTCTTGTCTTGATGTAGTAGACGTCACTATGATATTCAGGAAAGATGTTTACTCTGCCGGATATGTGCACTGAACAATAGAAACAAGGAATCAGAGATGCACATCCGGTATCGCTGAGGCTCTGTAGGGAGCTGCACGCACAAAAAGATCGGCACATCGACGCTTGATGTACGTGTGAATCACCCAATCTGAACTAGTATACCTTAAAATGCCAAAATAGGGGCGCCTTGGCCGGTTAAAAGCCGGATTTAAAGTAAAGTAATTGCCTATTTTTTTCAGGCGGGGCTTAACTACCAAATAGTTGTCATGAACGGAGGCGACTAGCAAACATACTTTCCTGTAAATTTCTCGTATTAACCATAAAATATAATTCAAGGACTAGACTAGTACTGCAATACATCTTAGCTTTGCGGGTGTAGCCTATAACCGACTAACATACTTTACTATAAATTCCTTTTATTAACCACAATTAATAAAATCCAAGGCCTCAGACCGGGGAATCGAACCTACTAAACCAACAATACATCTTAGCTTTGCGGGTCTAGCCTATAACCGCATGTATGCACCCAAAATTGGTGGAAATTGGGCTACGAAAAAAAAAATGGCACCTTCAACATTTTTATTTCAGATCTTTTACTTCTTTACTTATTTCTTGGTTACCGAGTCATTCATCCATTAGCTAGAGAAGGCGATTATCTTTTTATCAGTCTCTACTAGTGAAGTTGCGAGAATTGCTTTGTCGTTTGTTCATTGAAGAGGATAACGGCCTCGTGAATAAACGAATCAGAATCTCCTAGCTTTAAATAACTTTACTTTTAGTTACAACACATTCACGACAATCATACACTTACAGAACGTAGCCAGCTAAATGGAGGATAACAGTGAAGTAAAAGCTGAGGACAGCGAGTCTCAGTATCTCCATTTCCAAAGAAAAGGGTTTTCTTAGTAGTTCTCGCTTAAAGCAGGACAACACAGCCTGAAGTTAGTGCTACCTACCACCCGCTAGCTTCTTGTCGCTGCCAAACCGCCCCCGCACAGAACACAGCGTCATCCATATCGGCCACACACACACACACACAGACACTTTACTCCCAGCTTCTTCACATTTTGTAAACAAGATAACAATAGAGTATCTCTACTTCTCACTGCTGAAATTTAAGAAGGGACATCTCCTGCGACGAGACTGCCTGACTAACCCTTGAAAAAAAAAAAGAAGGACTTTTGTTGCCTTGATTTAGGATGATAGCCTTCTTGCAACCTTGAGTTACATCCCTCCTCTTCCCTGCTACACAGAATTCTTCTTTTTTACATTAGCTTGGCTCTCTCCAACAGATAATGCTTGATTTTCTTTAATTATCAACAAGCTGGTTTTTGTTTTTATTGCTAAGATGTTTTCTTTAAAAAGAACAGGGAATTACATTTCATAGAATGGGATTGTCACAGACTTTCAGGTAACTTTCTTAAAAGGTAGTAATAGAATAGATTCAAATTTTCGATCTGGAAGCTTATCGGAAGTATATAGGATTAGAAGATCTTTGTTTCCTTTTATTCTGCTGGCTTTTTAAAAAGAGTTAATTTCAGGTCGCTACATAAGGTGCAATCATAAGACAGCTTATTTACAAACAAAGATTAGTTTAAACTTTATGAAAGCTCTAATGTTATTTATCAACAATTAACTTAGAACTGCTTTGAATTACTCTAGCGCAAGAGTCGGCAACCTATTTTAAGTAGAGAGCCATTTCTTCTTAAATAATTTTAATAAATCTTACCAAGAGCCGCAAGGATGATAATGTACAAAACTCTGTAGATCATTTGTATTCACAATTTATTATTTTATGATATTCAATAACATTTAAATGTTTTATATATTTATTTTCACATATTGCAAAGTAAATAAACAAATAAATAATAACTAAACCTTTGTTTGAATGAAAATGGCGGCAGTCCTATATATCGTATTACGTACTGTATTTTAATATAATTCTATTCAATTTCAAACCAAATCTCAATTTAAAATTCTTTTTGAAAAAATATCTTTACTTTAATAAATGAAATTTTCATTTGTTTCAATAAAATTGAAATATACAATTTATTTTGGACCGGCTGAAGAGCCACAAAAATTTGATAAAAGAGCCGCGGGTTGCCAACCCCTTGCTCTAGCGTATACGAGTATCGTAAATAATGAACTCATATTTTCATTAAAAAATTGAGTTATTTTCTTGATTTTTCGAGTTAAAATAAAGAAAAAAAAATCAGTATGTAACTACTCAGATCAATTTAAGAAGTTCTTTTAAGTACAAGTATCACAAAAAGTTATTTAAAAAACACTATTAATCGCTGCGAAAAAGACAAACAATTGTAGAGCAAATTACATACATGTTCACTGTTCGAACAACATACAACAACTCTTTATATTATTGTATTCATGCGTAGAAGTACAGGCTCTTTTTAGTATCAGAATTTAATTAATAAGATAATTATTTTGTTTATATTTTATTAGACTTCTTTATTTTACCTTGTTCTGGTTATTCATTAGGTTTCTCTATTTCTAATATTTCTTTATCATACTTTCAGTACAATTATATTTTTTGTTTTTTAGTTACTAACATAAAATAGAACAACCCCTCGGACGGTCCATGACCATGAGTAAGTCCTGTTGAATTAAGTAAATACTTAATAAACTTTTAATATTGAAAAACAAATGTAACAAAGATAATTATTTTATTTATTTTTTTAAATAATGAATTAAGGTTATTGGAACTTTTTTCAGTGCACTGCCGGCCTCCGGACAGTGTTCTCTCGTTACAGACAACACTGTCCATCACCGGACAGTGAGCTGTAAGAAGCTCCTAGGAAGAGAAAATCTAAGGTCAGCAGCTGGATTCGAACCCGGGACCTCCGCGTGGAAGTTTAGTACGCTAACCGCATAGTTAGCTAGAATGATGTACACTTTGAATGTTGTAGAATGACTCTTTTAATAAAAGAGTTAATTTCCAAATTCTTCCCGAGGAACTGGCAGAAGTTTAATATTATCTCCTCCATTCTTGTCCAAGTGATTCTACAATACCATCAACTGTCAACCATCTTTTAAGCGACGTTCAACACCTGGATCCTACGAGAAAACAACTCATTCCCTGAGAGTCCTTCTCATGACTCGTATTAATCACGGACCAAATCAAAACTAAGAAGTCTTCTAAAAAAAAAAAAAGAAAAAACCTATTACAGTGATTTATTACGTTATCACAAAATATTATCAAAAAATGTCGTGCATTTAATACCTTTTTGTATGAGAAGACAAACGATAAGAAATGAAATGACCAGAGGAAAAGAAAAATAAGTTTTCCTAGCTAAGAGCTATTTTCCCGTAAAGAAAAACATTTGAAGAAATCTAGGAAAGAAGGGCTGAAGAAGAAAAGTTAATTTTTCATGCATCAATATGAATACCCAGAACTCTTGGGTTTTTCTAGTAGTTTGTAGCAACAGATTTGTATGACATGGTGGTGCGAAACCATTTATCAGCCATGATGACGGACAAGGAAACCCTCTTCAGCCCTCCACCCCCCCCCCCAAACTTGGGAAATCTTAGCCACCCTTCAACTTGGGAAACTTCATAACTTAGCCAACAGATTTATCATTTTCTTATTCAATTTACCATCCCGACTAACTGATATTCTTGGAAGAAGGAGATGTACTCTCTACATGTCCAAGTTTCTCCCTTTCAGACCTTGGACGTGGTGAAGTCTCAGAGAAATGGTAGAAATTAATTTTTAGAATTAGATTTCTAGTCAGATATATCTACTCCAAAATATACGTCATTATGATACTTGAGAGCAGTACAGCATCCAGCACTGTCTATACATTTGAACCCAAAACGAAGATCTAGCGATTGTTTAAAGGCATCTTATGACCCTTAAAGCTCCAAAGGTTGTAGGCAAGAGATTAGTCAGTTAGGGTCTAACCTGCGACTTTCAAGTCCAAACCTCTTAATTGTAAGTCCCTGCTGGTTAACTGGCCGCGTGACTTGCCTCGGAACTAATACCGACTATCAGGCTTTATGATTTTTTGTGTGTGTGTGTGTGTGTAACTGGAGTATTCCAAGGTGGGTTTTGATTCCGTACAGACTGAAGCAGGATGAGAGGAAACGGTCTCTTCTATCCTGTTAAAGGAGATAATCTTCTAAAACGATTGTAGGGGAGGGGGTGTAAATCATGGCCTTTGAAAGGAGGATTCTCCTACCTGAATTGAAAGGAGGCGGTACCTGTAGAGGTACATGGGACCTGTACAGACAAAAATTCTTCTCAGTGGATACATCGGCATAAGCGTCACCCTGAGAATACTAATTATTTGGAAAGCTTCTGAGACTTCAATAAGACGTGTGGTAAGCAATTAACAACTATAGTCTTCTTTCTGAAATTAGTTTGAAGCAAAATTTATCTGTCTTGGCAGCGGTGCGAGGACAGAATCTGTCCCTTGTTTATTAGTTTACCTAATATAAATTCGACCTAACCTGATCTAACAACTCGCAGAATCTTCAAAAATCTTGCTAAAATAACAACGGCTCAAGAAATAACGAAATAGTTGATAGCTGAAAAAAAAATCTCTTTGGACAAACCGACCAATGCTGAGATTCTTTTCAATGGAAACATCCTGTGAGTACAACTTATTCGGGAAGTTTCTGAGACTTCAATAAGACGTGTGGTAAGCAATTAACAGCAATAGTCTTCTTTCTGAAATTAGATTAAAGCAAAACTTAAGACTTTTACAGGAAAAATCTTTTTGTCTGCACAGGTCCCAGAAACGTCACAGCCCTACACATTGAGAGAGCGGCCGTTTATCCAAGGTAGAAAGGGTTTCCGGGGCCTCTCCTGCTGCAAATACGGTCTTCTCATTAGCTTGAAAGCTAAAATCAAGCATGAGCTTAGCACTTTAATGCTCACATTCCCATAAACAACTCGACAAAAACGAAAAACAACTACAAGAACTATACTAAAAACAGTTATAAAAGAAAGTTCGATTTTATCATTAGTAGTGGAGGCAATAACTGTAACAATTAAACATAAGTTATAGTCTAGAAGAGGTAAATAGAAATGTTACGAACTACGAGGAATGTAGTAAAGGAACATTTATGTTTCAATGAACACGAGGTTCGCCCAGCGACCAGTGACTCCAGCTGAAGGGAAACTCCGGTGTATACTAGACAGAGAAGAGGTAGTAGAAAGCACATTGGAGGCATTCTCCAAAATGTTTACTGGAGACTGACAAGGATTGTAGGGGTAGTGTACGGATATGGGAGAAGCAGCAAGGTGGCAATAATCAGGACTCAAAGGCGGCCTGCTCCAGTTTCTCCAGGCTAGCTGCACACTAATGGTAACTGTTATTGTAAGCGCTAGAGAGAGAGAGGAAATTAGACCTCACATGTTGTTTATTGTGAGACGTGTTCACCATGTTTATTCTTCATCTCACTCTCTCGAGAACAAACGCACAGTTTCCTCTTATATTAGCACATTATGTAAATTTGAATTCTATTCAAACTACTCATATATACATACATACATACATACGCACCCATAATACATACAAATAATGGTAATAAATGCTCCACAAGGTTAAACTGCAAGTTGGGTGTGAACAAGACGATGAGAAATGGAGAGCAAGGCAGGAAGGGATAGAATTCGGGATACGAAGAAAGGGCGGCTAACAGATAACGTACAGGAAACTATGGTAAGGCAAGTTTATTTCAAGAAAAACGAAAGCCACCCTCCAAAAGAGGAAGGAAGACCTTGAAGGTCATGGGAATAAAAAACTAAGGAAGTTAGATCCATCTCTCCCATCAATCCCTATATTCCATGGAGCTAAAGATTGGGATCAACTAATTAGAGGAAAGGCTCCATTAAATCCGGTCAAAGTAAATTTAATATCTCTATAAGAGCTGAAAACTTAAGGGACAAAATGTTCATGCGCTTTGTTAGAGTTCCGGTTAAAAGACAGCTTCGAAAATTTTGTCAAGGTCGTCCTTAACTACCTCTTATTAAAAAGTAAAGTAATCGCCTATTTTTTCAGACGGGGCTTAACGTCCAACTACCAATTAGGTGTCGTGGACGGAGGCGACTAGCCAACATACTTTACTGTGAATTTCTCATATTAACCATTAAATAAAATCCAAGGTCTAGTCTAGTACCGCAATACATCTTAGCGTTGCGGGTCTAGCCTATAACCGCCTAGCAAACATACTTTACTGTAAATTTCTTTTATTAACCATTAAATAAAATCTAAGGCCTAAGACCGGGAATCGAACCCACTAAACCAACAATACATATTAGCTTCGCAGGTCTTACGGTTAAAAGACAGCTTCGAAAATTTTGTCAAGGTCGTCAAGACTTCCTCTCACTAGCCGGAAGATAAACTAAAAGAAATGAAAAACACACACACAGTAAAATGTTCTACAGCAAATAAAGAGCAATGACTGTGTATGTATTATGCACATTCATTCCAGGAAGTCTAGTTTCAAATAAACATTCCAGCAATGAATAAATAATGGTCTAGCATTTTTACGAGTCACCTAGTAGTGGGGGGTAACATCTCCGCTGGCTCTCTGTTCCTTGTGAATCATAAATAGACGGAAGAAAGCGCAGCCAATGATAATACAAATGGAGATACAAATGTAAAACACGCGATCTCCCTTCATTTCAGTTCTAATTTCATCTCCTATTATCGTCTACTTGCCATTCTATTATGCACGCGAACACAGATTACAGTTTTAACGTTTATCACTTGAATATGTAGCCATTAAAAAAAAAAAGATTTAACAGCTGCTGGGAAATGATATAAAAAAAAGTCTAACTTCAAGTTACGTGATAAGCCTTGCGAATAGTCTTGCTGAAGAATCCATCAATTCTACCGCAAGAATCCTGTCGTTATCAGCCATTGTTATCACAATTATCGGCGAAGCAAAACAACAGGTGGAAAGTCGCAAATGAGCGGCACCCACTTTGAAGAAGCTTGAATCGATACGTATTCGAAGGTAAGCTGCTGATAGGGTATTTTGACGGTAAAGTCCTGAACCCAAGGGAGGTTACTCTAAAAATAACCCAAAATCTTGGTGTAAAACTTAAAAAGTAAAAGTAAGAAATGCCTATTATTACATATGGGTTTTACTTCAATTATCGATTAGATGTAGGTATGGCTCCGACTTATTCAATGCACTCGTATAGCATTTTTATGGAAAATTCGATTTACTTACAAATTTGATTGTGGTTCTGGGTTCGATTCCCGGTCTTGGATTTTATTTAATGTTTAATATGGGAAATTTACAGTAAAGTATGTTTGATAGGCGGTTATAGGCTAGACCCGCAAAGCTAAGATGTATTGCGGTACTAGACTAGGCTTTGGATTGTATTTAATGTTTAATAAAAGAAATTTACAGTAAAGTATGTTTGTTAGTCGGTTATAGGCTAGACCCGCAAAGCTAAGATGTATTGCGGTACTAGACTAGGCTTTGGATTGTATTTAATGTTTAATAAAAGAAATTTACAGTAAAGTATGTTTGATAGGCGGTTATAGACTAGACCCGCAAAGCTAAGATGTATTGCGGTACTAGACTAGGCTTTGGATTGTATTTAATGTTTAATAAAAGAAATTTACAGTAAAGTATGTTTGCTAGTCGGTTATAGACTAGACCCGCAAAGCTAAGATGTATTGCGGTACTAGGCTAGGCCTTGGATTTTATTTAATGTTTAATATGAGAATTTACAGTAGAGTATGTTTGCTAGTCGCCTCCGTCCACGACAGCTAATTTGGTAGTTGGACGTTAAGCCCCGTCTGAAAAAATAGGTAATTACTTTACTTTACTTTTTCGATTTACTAACAAAATTTTAGCGTGAGTGCGATTTGAAAATACGATGATTCAGAAATGTTTGATCGTTTTGAATTGTATTACGCCTGATGTGAACTTTAAAAGAATCAATAACTGTCTGCCGGGCTTTTTTCTATTATTTTTTTACATTTGTCTGGACCTAACGCTTCACAGAAAGCTGTAAACGGGCAATAAGGCACGTACTCTGTACGATTGGAATGAGGCGTGATCCTCAAGAGAAGTAGAGAGGTTGGGTGTCATCAACCTGACAGAGAGAAAGAGCCAGCCGTATGAGGAGAGGAGAGTTATATTGTAGGGCAGTTGTCCAGAAGATGAGAGTGAAATGTTCAAACTAGAAATCTAGAGGACAGACTCGCTTGCAAGTACATGCCAGCTTTGCAAAGTACTTTGTCTCCACAATTCCAAACCCCTATACACCAGCGAGCCAACTTAACTCCAAAACCTTCCACCTACACACAGCATGTACTTTAACTTCCATTTAAGGGCAGCCCTTTTGAATACTGTACTAACGGACCACCCAGTGGCTTCCCTCCCCACCCTTCTTAATCTATTTTCCGCTCAACAATTCTCAAAGGAGGATCAAAGTTGTCAAAATTGCAAGGTTAGGAGAGCCTTTTACTAATTACAATTGGGCCCTTTAGTTATGAAAAGGGTCTAGGAGAACCTTGGTGTGGGTGAGAAATGGGACCGTCTTTATTAGGGCCACTTTGTGGGCGGTCTACGAGAGGAACTGTCAGGAAACATATAGCACCACTGTCGCTACAAGTTACTGTCAAATTAGTAAACATTTGCCCTCTTGTACGACATTCTCTCGCTAAAAAATCTCAAGATTATAACTTATGCATTTTCTTTCAACTAAATTGTAAAAGATCATGCAAAGCCGGTCATTAAACTGAATGACATTTCAGTATGATCTAGGACAGGGGTCCCCAAACTACAGCTCGCGGGCCACATGCGGCCTGCTGAGGCCATTTATGCGGCCCCCGCTGCATTTCCGGAAGGGGCACCTCTTTCATTGGTGGTTATATGGCGGCGTCACTCACGTACAGTACTACTTCCGGTGACGCGGGACGCATGCGATACGGCTCCGGAAACAGTGTGAGATCACAGCAGAAGTAGGAAGAAAGGCAAAGGCACTATAACTAAACCGGACATTGACCATCTCATTAGCCAGAAGCAGGTCCATAATTCCCACAGAAATACTGGGCAGTTTGGTGATTTAAATTTACTTGTTCTTCCTTTTAAAAATTGTATTTGTTTCTGTTTTGTTTTTTACTTTAAAATAGTTTGTTTTATAGTCCGGCCCTCCAACGGTCTGAGCGACAGTGAACTGGCCTTCTGTGTAAAAAGTTTGGGGATCCCTGATCTAGGAGGTATAAATCTGTTCCTAAAATTATGAAATTCATACAGCATTTAGCTGAAATGTTTTTTTTCTACTTTTTGTAAAAATTTTATCAAAAATAGTTGAAGATTTTTGCTAAACGTCGTAAACAAATTTCACACAAAGATCCATAAAATTTAATCCCAGTCCCTATTTTCTTTAAAATTCTTCTTAGAGCCGCTGGGGATGGTAAAAGGGTAAGTTAATCTTTAAAGTGTCATTTACATTGGAGGAGGAGAGTTAAGAGATTTCAGTAAGAAGTAAAATGTACCAAAAATGGGTGTGTTTGAAGGAGATTAGTATGAGAGAAAGATCACTCCAGATTTTGTGGTGCGCAGCATATTGGGCGTGAAAAGGGGAAACCAAAAGAGGGAAGCGTAAGGGAGGGGAGGAAGTACACGTCAGAGGAAGTTCTCAAGCTACTAAATAGAATCAACTCATAAATTGTTGAAATGTGGTTAGATCCAAGTCGGCGAGTGCATTGCGAAAAGGTAACGGAAGTGAATTCGAAATCTCTAGACTAAACTGATTAGTCTACCATCTGATGATGGTTGAAGATCCGAAACCGGTCAAGCATCCAAGAAGTTTCCATTCATAAATCTCCTGTCTAGAAATCTCCGCCAACATTGGTCAACCAGTGAATCGTAATTCAGGTAAGAGCATGCGTATTGTAAGGAAATAATTTTTATTTTGTGGGGGGGGGGCATTTATTTAAATGTAACATTGATCCGGAGAGCGGAGTTGTTAAACTTAAGCTCCAGATACAAAGATGCTGCAGAAGGGATTAGATTATCATTTTAGATCATTTATAGTTACTTATAGCAAGGTTTGTAGACTCAGATGGGAGAGTTTCTCGGCCGAGGAAATGTAGCCAATCATAAGAGCCACTCAACTGAGCGCTTTCAGGCAAAGATCGCCCACTAGAATTTCATAATCAATCAAAACTTAGGCTGATATTAGCCTAATAAGGCGCAATCGAGCGAAAAAAACCCGCAGCAGAACTTGTAACAGAATTGTAGCCATTTTTATATTTCTTATTTCCTGAATGAACTTTGATGTAGCAAAGCATCCTTTGCATTGAGGTGGGCGGCAGCAGCAGAATCCCTGTCTCTAGTGTTTCACTGAGATGTAACAATTATTTGAACTTTGATGTAGCAAAGCATCCTTTGCATTGAGGTGGGCGGCAGCAGCAGAATCCCTGTCTCTAGTGTTTCACTGAGATGTAACAATTATTTGAACTTTGATGTAGCAAAGCATCCTTTGCATTGAGGTGGGCGGCAGCAGCAGAATCCCTGTCTCTAGTGTTTCACTGAGATGTAACAATTATTTGAACTTTGATGTAGCAAAGCATCCTTTGCATTGAGGTGGGCGGCAGCAGCAGAATCCCTGTCTCTAGTGTTTCACTGAGATGTAACAATTATTTGAACTTTGATGTAGCAAAGCATCCTTTGCATTGAGGTGGGCGGCAGCAGCAGAATCCCTGTCTCTAGTGTTTCACTGAGATGTAACAATTATTTGAACTTTGATGTAGCAAAGCATCCTTTGCATTGAGGTGGGCGGCAGCAGCAGAATCCCTGTCTCTAGTGTTTCACTGAGATGTAACAATTATTTGAACTTTGATGTAGCAAAGCATCCTTTGCATTGAGGTGGGCGGCAGCAGCAGAATCCCTGTCTCTAGTGTTTCACTGAGATGTAACAATTATTTGAACTTTGATGTAGCAAAGCATCCTTTGCATTGAGGTGGGCGGCAGCAGCAGAATCCCTGTCTCTAGTGTTTCACTGAGATGTAACAATTATTTGAACTTTGATGTAGCAAAGCATCCTTTGCATTGAGGTGGGCGGCAGCAGCAGAATCCCTGTCTCTAGTGTTTCACTGAGATGTAACAATTATTTGAACTTTGATGTAGCAAAGCATCCTTTGCATTGAGGTGGGCGGCAGCAGCAGAATCCCTGTCTCTAGTGTTTCACTGAGATGTAACAATTATTTGAACTTTGATGTAGCAAAGCATCCTTTGCATTGAGGTGGGCGGCAGCAGCAGAATCCCTGTCTCTAGTGTTTCACTGAGATGTAACAATTATTTGAACTTTGATGTAGCAAAGCATCCTTTGCATTGAGGTGGGCGGCAGCAGCAGAATCCCTGTCTCTAGTGTTTCACTGAGATGTAACAATTATTTGAACTTTGATGTAGCAAAGCATCCTTTGCATTGAGGTGGGCGGCAGCAGCAGAATCCCTGTCTCTAGTGTTTCACTGAGATGTAACAATTATTTGAACTTTGATGTAGCAAAGCATCCTTTGCATTGAGGTGGGCGGCAGCAGCAGAATCCCTGTCTCTAGTGTTTCACTGAGATGTAACAATTATTTGAACTTTGATGTAGCAAAGCATCCTTTGCATTGAGGTGGGCGGCAGCAGCAGAATCCCTGTCTCTAGTGTTTCACTGAGATGTAACAATTATTTGAACTTTGATGTAGCAAAGCATCCTTTGCATTGAGGTGGGCGGCAGCAGCAGAATCCCTGTCTCTAGTGTTTCACTGAGATGTAACAATTATTTGAACTTTGATGTAGCAAAGCATCCTTTGCATTGAGGTGGGCGGCAGCAGCAGAATCCCTGTCTCTAGTGTTTCACTGAGATGTAACAATTATTTGAACTTTGATGTAGCAAAGCATCCTTTGCATTGAGGTGGGCGGCAGCAGCAGAATCCCTGTCTCTAGTGTTTCACTGAGATGTAACAATTATTTGAACTTTGATGTAGCAAAGCATCCTTTGCATTGAGGTGGGCGGCAGCAGCAGAATCCCTGTCTCTAGTGTTTCACTGAGATGTAACAATTATTTGAACTTTGATGTAGCAAAGCATCCTTTGCATTGAGGTGGGCGGCAGCAGCAGAATCCCTGTCTCTAGTGTTTCACTGAGATGTAACAATTATTTGAACTTTGATGTAGCAAAGCATCCTTTGCATTGAGGTGGGCGGCAGCAGCAGAATCCCTGTCTCTAGTGTTTCACTGAGATGTAACAATTATTTGAACTTTGATGTAGCAAAGCATCCTTTGCATTGAGGTGGGCGGCAGCAGCAGAATCCCTGTCTCTAGTGTTTCACTGAGATGTAACAATTATTTGAACTTTGATGTAGCAAAGCATCCTTTGCATTGAGGTGGGCGGCAGCAGCAGAATCCCTGTCTCTAGTGTTTCACTGAGATGTAACAATTATTTGAACTTTGATGTAGCAAAGCATCCTTTGCATTGAGGTGGGCGGCAGCAGCAGAATCCCTGTCTCTAGTGTTTCACTGAGATGTAACAATTATTTGAACTTTGATGTAGCAAAGCATCCTTTGCATTGAGGTGGGCGGCAGCAGCAGAATCCCTGTCTCTAGTGTTTCACTGAGATGTAACAATTATTTGAACTTTGATGTAGCAAAGCATCCTTTGCATTGAGGTGGGCGGCAGCAGCAGAATCCCTGTCTCTAGTGTTTCACTGAGATGTAACAATTATTTGAACTTTGATGTAGCAAAGCATCCTTTGCATTGAGGTGGGCGGCAGCAGCAGAATCCCTGTCTCTAGTGTTTCACTGAGATGTAACAATTATTTGAACTTTGATGTAGCAAAGCATCCTTTGCATTGAGGTGGGCGGCAGCAGCAGAATCCCTGTCTCTAGTGTTTCACTGAGATGTAACAATTATTTGAACTTTGATGTAGCAAAGCATCCTTTGCATTGAGGTGGGCGGCAGCAGCAGAATCCCTGTCTCTAGTGTTTCACTGAGATGTAACAATTATTTGAACTTTGATGTAGCAAAGCATCCTTTGCATTGAGGTGGGCGGCAGCAGCAGAATCCCTGTCTCTAGTGTTTCACTGAGATGTAACAATTATTTGAACTTTGATGTAGCAAAGCATCCTTTGCATTGAGGTGGGCGGCAGCAGCAGAATCCCTGTCTCTAGTGTTTCACTGAGATGTAACAATTATTTGAACTTTGATGTAGCAAAGCATCCTTTGCATTGAGGTGGGCGGCAGCAGCAGAATCCCTGTCTCTAGTGTTTCACTGAGATGTAACAATTATTTGAACTTTGATGTAGCAAAGCATCCTTTGCATTGAGGTGGGCGGCAGCAGCAGAATCCCTGTCTCTAGTGTTTCACTGAGATGTAACAATTATTTGAACTTTGATGTAGCAAAGCATCCTTTGCATTGAGGTGGGCGGCAGCAGCAGAATCCCTGTCTCTAGTGTTTCACTGAGATGTAACAATTATTTGAACTTTGATGTAGCAAAGCATCCTTTGCATTGAGGTGGGCGGCAGCAGCAGAATCCCTGTCTCTAGTGTTTCACTGAGATGTAACAATTATTTGAACTTTGATGTAGCAAAGCATCCTTTGCATTGAGGTGGGCGGCAGCAGCAGAATCCCTGTCTCTAGTGTTTCACTGAGATGTAACAATTATTTGAACTTTGATGTAGCAAAGCATCCTTTGCATTGAGGTGGGCGGCAGCAGCAGAATCCCTGTCTCTAGTGTTTCACTGAGATGTAACAATTATTTGAACTTTGATGTAGCAAAGCATCCTTTGCATTGAGGTGGGCGGCAGCAGCAGAATCCCTGTCTCTAGTGTTTCACTGAGATGTAACAATTATTTGAACTTTGATGTAGCAAAGCATCCTTTGCATTGAGGTGGGCGGCAGCAGCAGAATCCCTGTCTCTAGTGTTTCACTGAGATGTAACAATTATTTGAACTTTGATGTAGCAAAGCATCCTTTGCATTGAGGTGGGCGGCAGCAGCAGAATCCCTGTCTCTAGTGTTTCACTGAGATGTAACAATTATTTGAACTTTGATGTAGCAAAGCATCCTTTGCATTGAGGTGGGCGGCAGCAGCAGAATCCCTGTCTCTAGTGTTTCACTGAGATGTAACAATTATTTGAACTTTGATGTAGCAAAGCATCCTTTGCATTGAGGTGGGCGGCAGCAGCAGAATCCCTGTCTCTAGTGTTTCACTGAGATGTAACAATTATTTGAACTTTGATGTAGCAAAGCATCCTTTGCATTGAGGTGGGCGGCAGCAGCAGAATCCCTGTCTCTAGTGTTTCACTGAGATGTAACAATTATTTGAACTTTGATGTAGCAAAGCATCCTTTGCATTGAGGTGGGCGGCAGCAGCAGAATCCCTGTCTCTAGTGTTTCACTGAGATGTAACAATTATTTGAACTTTGATGTAGCAAAGCATCCTTTGCATTGAGGTGGGCGGCAGCAGCAGAATCCCTGTCTCTAGTGTTTCACTGAGATGTAACAATTATTTGAACTTTGATGTAGCAAAGCATCCTTTGCATTGAGGTGGGCGGCAGCAGCAGAATCCCTGTCTCTAGTGTTTCACTGAGATGTAACAATTATTTGAACTTTGATGTAGCAAAGCATCCTTTGCATTGAGGTGGGCGGCAGCAGCAGAATCCCTGTCTCTAGTGTTTCACTGAGATGTAACAATTATTTGAACTTTGATGTAGCAAAGCATCCTTTGCATTGAGGTGGGCGGCAGCAGCAGAATCCCTGTCTCTAGTGTTTCACTGAGATGTAACAATTATTTGAACTTTGATGTAGCAAAGCATCCTTTGCATTGAGGTGGGCGGCAGCAGCAGAATCCCTGTCTCTAGTGTTTCACTGAGATGTAACAATTATTTGAACTTTGATGTAGCAAAGCATCCTTTGCATTGAGGTGGGCGGCAGCAGCAGAATCCCTGTCTCTAGTGTTTCACTGAGATGTAACAATTATTTGAACTTTGATGTAGCAAAGCATCCTTTGCATTGAGGTGGGCGGCAGCAGCAGAATCCCTGTCTCTAGTGTTTCACTGAGATGTAACAATTATTTGAACTTTGATGTAGCAAAGCATCCTTTGCATTGAGGTGGGCGGCAGCAGCAGAATCCCTGTCTCTAGTGTTTCACTGAGATGTAACAATTATTTGAACTTTGATGTAGCAAAGCATCCTTTGCATTGAGGTGGGCGGCAGCAGCAGAATCCCTGTCTCTAGTGTTTCACTGAGATGTAACAATTATTTGAACTTTGATGTAGCAAAGCATCCTTTGCATTGAGGTGGGCGGCAGCAGCAGAATCCCTGTCTCTAGTGTTTCACTGAGATGTAACAATTATTTGAACTTTGATGTAGCAAAGCATCCTTTGCATTGAGGTGGGCGGCAGCAGCAGAATCCCTGTCTCTAGTGTTTCACTGAGATGTAACAATTATTTGAACTTTGATGTAGCAAAGCATCCTTTGCATTGAGGTGGGCGGCAGCAGCAGAATCCCTGTCTCTAGTGTTTCACTGAGATGTAACAATTATTTGAACTTTGATGTAGCAAAGCATCCTTTGCATTGAGGTGGGCGGCAGCAGCAGAATCCCTGTCTCTAGTGTTTCACTGAGATGTAACAATTATTTGAACTTTGATGTAGCAAAGCATCCTTTGCATTGAGGTGGGCGGCAGCAGCAGAATCCCTGTCTCTAGTGTTTCACTGAGATGTAACAATTATTTGAACTTTGATGTAGCAAAGCATCCTTTGCATTGAGGTGGGCGGCAGCAGCAGAATCCCTGTCTCTAGTGTTTCACTGAGATGTAACAATTATTTGAACTTTGATGTAGCAAAGCATCCTTTGCATTGAGGTGGGCGGCAGCAGCAGAATCCCTGTCTCTAGTGTTTCACTGAGATGTAACAATTATTTGAACTTTGATGTAGCAAAGCATCCTTTGCATTGAGGTGGGCGGCAGCAGCAGAATCCCTGTCTCTAGTGTTTCACTGAGATGTAACAATTATTTGAACTTTGATGTAGCAAAGCATCCTTTGCATTGAGGTGGGCGGCAGCAGCAGAATCCCTGTCTCTAGTGTTTCACTGAGATGTAACAATTATTTGAACTTTGATGTAGCAAAGCATCCTTTGCATTGAGGTGGGCGGCAGCAGCAGAATCCCTGTCTCTAGTGTTTCACTGAGATGTAACAATTATTTGAACTTTGATGTAGCAAAGCATCCTTTGCATTGAGGTGGGCGGCAGCAGCAGAATCCCTGTCTCTAGTGTTTCACTGAGATGTAACAATTATTTGAACTTTGATGTAGCAAAGCATCCTTTGCATTGAGGTGGGCGGCAGCAGCAGAATCCCTGTCTCTAGTGTTTCACTGAGATGTAACAATTATTTGAACTTTGATGTAGCAAAGCATCCTTTGCATTGAGGTGGGCGGCAGCAGCAGAATCCCTGTCTCTAGTGTTTCACTGAGATGTAACAATTATTTGAACTTTGATGTAGCAAAGCATCCTTTGCATTGAGGTGGGCGGCAGCAGCAGAATCCCTGTCTCTAGTGTTTCACTGAGATGTAACAATTATTTGAACTTTGATGTAGCAAAGCATCCTTTGCATTGAGGTGGGCGGCAGCAGCAGAATCCCTGTCTCTAGTGTTTCACTGAGATGTAACAATTATTTGAACTTTGATGTAGCAAAGCATCCTTTGCATTGAGGTGGGCGGCAGCAGCAGAATCCCTGTCTCTAGTGTTTCACTGAGATGTAACAATTATTTGAACTTTGATGTAGCAAAGCATCCTTTGCATTGAGGTGGGCGGCAGCAGCAGAATCCCTGTCTCTAGTGTTTCACTGAGATGTAACAATTATTTGAACTTTGATGTAGCAAAGCATCCTTTGCATTGAGGTGGGCGGCAGCAGCAGAATCCCTGTCTCTAGTGTTTCACTGAGATGTAACAATTATTTGAACTTTGATGTAGCAAAGCATCCTTTGCATTGAGGTGGGCGGCAGCAGCAGAATCCCTGTCTCTAGTGTTTCACTGAGATGTAACAATTATTTGAACTTTGATGTAGCAAAGCATCCTTTGCATTGAGGTGGGCGGCAGCAGCAGAATCCCTGTCTCTAGTGTTTCACTGAGATGTAACAATTATTTGAACTTTGATGTAGCAAAGCATCCTTTGCATTGAGGTGGGCGGCAGCAGCAGAATCCCTGTCTCTAGTGTTTCACTGAGATGTAACAATTATTTGAACTTTGATGTAGCAAAGCATCCTTTGCATTGAGGTGGGCGGCAGCAGCAGAATCCCTGTCTCTAGTGTTTCACTGAGATGTAACAATTATTTGAACTTTGATGTAGCAAAGCATCCTTTGCATTGAGGTGGGCGGCAGCAGCAGAATCCCTGTCTCTAGTGTTTCACTGAGATGTAACAATTATTTGAACTTTGATGTAGCAAAGCATCCTTTGCATTGAGGTGGGCGGCAGCAGCAGAATCCCTGTCTCTAGTGTTTCACTGAGATGTAACAATTATTTGAACTTTGATGTAGCAAAGCATCCTTTGCATTGAGGTGGGCGGCAGCAGCAGAATCCCTGTCTCTAGTGTTTCACTGAGATGTAACAATTATTTGAACTTTGATGTAGCAAAGCATCCTTTGCATTGAGGTGGGCGGCAGCAGCAGAATCCCTGTCTCTAGTGTTTCACTGAGATGTAACAATTATTTGAACTTTGATGTAGCAAAGCATCCTTTGCATTGAGGTGGGCGGCAGCAGCAGAATCCCTGTCTCTAGTGTTTCACTGAGATGTAACAATTATTTGAACTTTGATGTAGCAAAGCATCCTTTGCATTGAGGTGGGCGGCAGCAGCAGAATCCCTGTCTCTAGTGTTTCACTGAGATGTAACAATTATTTGAACTTTGATGTAGCAAAGCATCCTTTGCATTGAGGTGGGCGGCAGCAGCAGAATCCCTGTCTCTAGTGTTTCACTGAGATGTAACAATTATTTGAACTTTGATGTAGCAAAGCATCCTTTGCATTGAGGTGGGCGGCAGCAGCAGAATCCCTGTCTCTAGTGTTTCACTGAGATGTAACAATTATTTGAACTTTGATGTAGCAAAGCATCCTTTGCATTGAGGTGGGCGGCAGCAGCAGAATCCCTGTCTCTAGTGTTTCACTGAGATGTAACAATTATTTGAACTTTGATGTAGCAAAGCATCCTTTGCATTGAGGTGGGCGGCAGCAGCAGAATCCCTGTCTCTAGTGTTTCACTGAGATGTAACAATTATTTGAACTTTGATGTAGCAAAGCATCCTTTGCATTGAGGTGGGCGGCAGCAGCAGAATCCCTGTCTCTAGTGTTTCACTGAGATGTAACAATTATTTGAACTTTGATGTAGCAAAGCATCCTTTGCATTGAGGTGGGCGGCAGCAGCAGAATCCCTGTCTCTAGTGTTTCACTGAGATGTAACAATTATTTGAACTTTGATGTAGCAAAGCATCCTTTGCATTGAGGTGGGCGGCAGCAGCAGAATCCCTGTCTCTAGTGTTTCACTGAGATGTAACAATTATTTGAACTTTGATGTAGCAAAGCATCCTTTGCATTGAGGTGGGCGGCAGCAGCAGAATCCCTGTCTCTAGTGTTTCACTGAGATGTAACAATTATTTGAACTTTGATGTAGCAAAGCATCCTTTGCATTGAGGTGGGCGGCAGCAGCAGAATCCCTGTCTCTAGTGTTTCACTGAGATGTAACAATTATTTGAACTTTGATGTAGCAAAGCATCCTTTGCATTGAGGTGGGCGGCAGCAGCAGAATCCCTGTCTCTAGTGTTTCACTGAGATGTAACAATTATTTGAACTTTGATGTAGCAAAGCATCCTTTGCATTGAGGTGGGCGGCAGCAGCAGAATCCCTGTCTCTAGTGTTTCACTGAGATGTAACAATTATTTGAACTTTGATGTAGCAAAGCATCCTTTGCATTGAGGTGGGCGGCAGCAGCAGAATCCCTGTCTCTAGTGTTTCACTGAGATGTAACAATTATTTGAACTTTGATGTAGCAAAGCATCCTTTGCATTGAGGTGGGCGGCAGCAGCAGAATCCCTGTCTCTAGTGTTTCACTGAGATGTAACAATTATTTGAACTTTGATGTAGCAAAGCATCCTTTGCATTGAGGTGGGCGGCAGCAGCAGAATCCCTGTCTCTAGTGTTTCACTGAGATGTAACAATTATTTGAACTTTGATGTAGCAAAGCATCCTTTGCATTGAGGTGGGCGGCAGCAGCAGAATCCCTGTCTCTAGTGTTTCACTGAGATGTAACAATTATTTGAACTTTGATGTAGCAAAGCATCCTTTGCATTGAGGTGGGCGGCAGCAGCAGAATCCCTGTCTCTAGTGTTTCACTGAGATGTAACAATTATTTGAACTTTGATGTAGCAAAGCATCCTTTGCATTGAGGTGGGCGGCAGCAGCAGAATCCCTGTCTCTAGTGTTTCACTGAGATGTAACAATTATTTGAACTTTGATGTAGCAAAGCATCCTTTGCATTGAGGTGGGCGGCAGCAGCAGAATCCCTGTCTCTAGTGTTTCACTGAGATGTAACAATTATTTGAACTTTGATGTAGCAAAGCATCCTTTGCATTGAGGTGGGCGGCAGCAGCAGAATCCCTGTCTCTAGTGTTTCACTGAGATGTAACAATTATTTGAACTTTGATGTAGCAAAGCATCCTTTGCATTGAGGTGGGCGGCAGCAGCAGAATCCCTGTCTCTAGTGTTTCACTGAGATGTAACAATTATTTGAACTTTGATGTAGCAAAGCATCCTTTGCATTGAGGTGGGCGGCAGCAGCAGAATCCCTGTCTCTAGTGTTTCACTGAGATGTAACAATTATTTGAACTTTGATGTAGCAAAGCATCCTTTGCATTGAGGTGGGCGGCAGCAGCAGAATCCCTGTCTCTAGTGTTTCACTGAGATGTAACAATTATTTGAACTTTGATGTAGCAAAGCATCCTTTGCATTGAGGTGGGCGGCAGCAGCAGAATCCCTGTCTCTAGTGTTTCACTGAGATGTAACAATTATTTGAACTTTGATGTAGCAAAGCATCCTTTGCATTGAGGTGGGCGGCAGCAGCAGAATCCCTGTCTCTAGTGTTTCACTGAGATGTAACAATTATTTGAACTTTGATGTAGCAAAGCATCCTTTGCATTGAGGTGGGCGGCAGCAGCAGAATCCCTGTCTCTAGTGTTTCACTGAGATGTAACAATTATTTGAACTTTGATGTAGCAAAGCATCCTTTGCATTGAGGTGGGCGGCAGCAGCAGAATCCCTGTCTCTAGTGTTTCACTGAGATGTAACAATTATTTGAACTTTGATGTAGCAAAGCATCCTTTGCATTGAGGTGGGCGGCAGCAGCAGAATCCCTGTCTCTAGTGTTTCACTGAGATGTAACAATTATTTGAACTTTGATGTAGCAAAGCATCCTTTGCATTGAGGTGGGCGGCAGCAGCAGAATCCCTGTCTCTAGTGTTTCACTGAGATGTAACAATTATTTGAACTTTGATGTAGCAAAGCATCCTTTGCATTGAGGTGGGCGGCAGCAGCAGAATCCCTGTCTCTAGTGTTTCACTGAGATGTAACAATTATTTGAACTTTGATGTAGCAAAGCATCCTTTGCATTGAGGTGGGCGGCAGCAGCAGAATCCCTGTCTCTAGTGTTTCACTGAGATGTAACAATTATTTGAACTTTGATGTAGCAAAGCATCCTTTGCATTGAGGTGGGCGGCAGCAGCAGAATCCCTGTCTCTAGTGTTTCACTGAGATGTAACAATTATTTGAACTTTGATGTAGCAAAGCATCCTTTGCATTGAGGTGGGCGGCAGCAGCAGAATCCCTGTCTCTAGTGTTTCACTGAGATGTAACAATTATTTGAACTTTGATGTAGCAAAGCATCCTTTGCATTGAGGTGGGCGGCAGCAGCAGAATCCCTGTCTCTAGTGTTTCACTGAGATGTAACAATTATTTGAACTTTGATGTAGCAAAGCATCCTTTGCATTGAGGTGGGCGGCAGCAGCAGAATCCCTGTCTCTAGTGTTTCACTGAGATGTAACAATTATTTGAACTTTGATGTAGCAAAGCATCCTTTGCATTGAGGTGGGCGGCAGCAGCAGAATCCCTGTCTCTAGTGTTTCACTGAGATGTAACAATTATTTGAACTTTGATGTAGCAAAGCATCCTTTGCATTGAGGTGGGCGGCAGCAGCAGAATCCCTGTCTCTAGTGTTTCACTGAGATGTAACAATTATTTGAACTTTGATGTAGCAAAGCATCCTTTGCATTGAGGTGGGCGGCAGCAGCAGAATCCCTGTCTCTAGTGTTTCACTGAGATGTAACAATTATTTGAACTTTGATGTAGCAAAGCATCCTTTGCATTGAGGTGGGCGGCAGCAGCAGAATCCCTGTCTCTAGTGTTTCACTGAGATGTAACAATTATTTGAACTTTGATGTAGCAAAGCATCCTTTGCATTGAGGTGGGCGGCAGCAGCAGAATCCCTGTCTCTAGTGTTTCACTGAGATGTAACAATTATTTGAACTTTGATGTAGCAAAGCATCCTTTGCATTGAGGTGGGCGGCAGCAGCAGAATCCCTGTCTCTAGTGTTTCACTGAGATGTAACAATTATTTGAACTTTGATGTAGCAAAGCATCCTTTGCATTGAGGTGGGCGGCAGCAGCAGAATCCCTGTCTCTAGTGTTTCACTGAGATGTAACAATTATTTGAACTTTGATGTAGCAAAGCATCCTTTGCATTGAGGTGGGCGGCAGCAGCAGAATCCCTGTCTCTAGTGTTTCACTGAGATGTAACAATTATTTGAACTTTGATGTAGCAAAGCATCCTTTGCATTGAGGTGGGCGGCAGCAGCAGAATCCCTGTCTCTAGTGTTTCACTGAGATGTAACAATTATTTGAACTTTGATGTAGCAAAGCATCCTTTGCATTGAGGTGGGCGGCAGCAGCAGAATCCCTGTCTCTAGTGTTTCACTGAGATGTAACAATTATTTGAACTTTGATGTAGCAAAGCATCCTTTGCATTGAGGTGGGCGGCAGCAGCAGAATCCCTGTCTCTAGTGTTTCACTGAGATGTAACAATTATTTGAACTTTGATGTAGCAAAGCATCCTTTGCATTGAGGTGGGCGGCAGCAGCAGAATCCCTGTCTCTAGTGTTTCACTGAGATGTAACAATTATTTGAACTTTGATGTAGCAAAGCATCCTTTGCATTGAGGTGGGCGGCAGCAGCAGAATCCCTGTCTCTAGTGTTTCACTGAGATGTAACAATTATTTGAACTTTGATGTAGCAAAGCATCCTTTGCATTGAGGTGGGCGGCAGCAGCAGAATCCCTGTCTCTAGTGTTTCACTGAGATGTAACAATTATTTGAACTTTGATGTAGCAAAGCATCCTTTGCATTGAGGTGGGCGGCAGCAGCAGAATCCCTGTCTCTAGTGTTTCACTGAGATGTAACAATTATTTGAACTTTGATGTAGCAAAGCATCCTTTGCATTGAGGTGGGCGGCAGCAGCAGAATCCCTGTCTCTAGTGTTTCACTGAGATGTAACAATTATTTGAACTTTGATGTAGCAAAGCATCCTTTGCATTGAGGTGGGCGGCAGCAGCAGAATCCCTGTCTCTAGTGTTTCACTGAGATGTAACAATTATTTGAACTTTGATGTAGCAAAGCATCCTTTGCATTGAGGTGGGCGGCAGCAGCAGAATCCCTGTCTCTAGTGTTTCACTGAGATGTAACAATTATTTGAACTTTGATGTAGCAAAGCATCCTTTGCATTGAGGTGGGCGGCAGCAGCAGAATCCCTGTCTCTAGTGTTTCACTGAGATGTAACAATTATTTGAACTTTGATGTAGCAAAGCATCCTTTGCATTGAGGTGGGCGGCAGCAGCAGAATCCCTGTCTCTAGTGTTTCACTGAGATGTAACAATTATTTGAACTTTGATGTAGCAAAGCATCCTTTGCATTGAGGTGGGCGGCAGCAGCAGAATCCCTGTCTCTAGTGTTTCACTGAGATGTAACAATTATTTGAACTTTGATGTAGCAAAGCATCCTTTGCATTGAGGTGGGCGGCAGCAGCAGAATCCCTGTCTCTAGTGTTTCACTGAGATGTAACAATTATTTGAACTTTGATGTAGCAAAGCATCCTTTGCATTGAGGTGGGCGGCAGCAGCAGAATCCCTGTCTCTAGTGTTTCACTGAGATGTAACAATTATTTGAACTTTGATGTAGCAAAGCATCCTTTGCATTGAGGTGGGCGGCAGCAGCAGAATCCCTGTCTCTAGTGTTTCACTGAGATGTAACAATTATTTGAACTTTGATGTAGCAAAGCATCCTTTGCATTGAGGTGGGCGGCAGCAGCAGAATCCCTGTCTCTAGTGTTTCACTGAGATGTAACAATTATTTGAACTTTGATGTAGCAAACCATCCTTTGCATTGAGGTGGGCGGCAGCAGCAGAATCCCTGTCTCTAGTGTTTCACTGAGATGTAACAATTATTTGAACTTTGATGCCGATGTAATGGAGATCGACAGCTTCCTTTTTTACCGCCTCCTACTGATCAAAGGAAATAATTATATTTCTTTTTTTCTCTTTTTCTCAAAAGAAATTCCTCTTCTTTCCTTCTCTTCCTGTTCCCTTCAAATTCCCCCTCCCCCAATACAGCATAATTTTCCACTTCTTTTAAACCAAAAAAAAAAAGAGGGAGATAAATATTAAATCTCTTAGTAAAAATTAAAAGATTTTTCTTTAGTAAATATTAAAAAAAAGAAGAATTTAACAGCATCCAAAACGTCTTCTGTGAATTTGTTTGAAGCAACAGTTTTAGTCAATAGAAATTCATTATTTATTACGGGAATCTTCTCTAATACGTAGTTGAGGAACCCTTTGACTCCAACGTTCGCCGCTCTATAACTAAGTTTGATAAATTGCTAATCACCTGATTGTAAACAGGGCACACCTGTACAACACCTAGACCACGTCCTCTAGGCCAATCTCACCTTGTTCTAATCTCTTCCTTAAAATTAATTCATTAAAATAAATTACTAATTTTAGTTTCAGTAGTATTTGGTGATTTATGAAACTGGGTAGATTTATTGCTGGCGGCAGTTACAAGAGGGAGAGGAAAGCTTTGTGTTCCGTGATAAATTGTGGAAATTTGGAAAAGTTTTTCTACGTCAAAATATAGAAAATCGGTGGCGGTAAGTTCAGGTGGTGATATCAGAAGCCACGGACAAAGTTTTAGGTTTTAACCGCTCGCCTGGAAACACAACCAAAGATTTGATTATCATGAAAAATAGGCCCAACGATTTACCTTAAATTTGGTATGTTCCCTTTTGAGTCGATTAAGAACTTTTATTGGAAACGTTTATTCCACGGGGAAATTCTCCTGAAGACTGTTCTCCAGGGGGGAAAGGTGGGATTGTGCTGGTCTCTAAAGGATCAGTTAATGGTTGTGTGTGGCCTTAATTAATAATCAAACTGTTAAGATTCTAATAGGGCGGCCCTTAAGGCCTACGCCACTGCGACCCCTTTGGATATATTGTGGTCCCCACTACTCTAGAGCTCCGCCCTCCATACCTGTCCGTTTAATTGACACTCTTAATTCTGGGTAAAAGCGACTCCCTGGGTAAAAGCTCTCAGGGTCTTGGTTTTTTCACTCCCCGAGAAGTAAAATCCTTAGCCCCAGACAAGCTCCTCACACTGACCACAACATGTGCAGTGCCCGTTTCCTCCTCCTCTTCCTGACAAAGAACCTACAAAAGGCTAGACATCTGCCAGGCCCATGCATATGTTTTCTGAGCCTGCACTGCCCTGGTTAATAGGCCTACAATTATCCTTATATAGCCCCACGCGGCCTTGACGGATTAATGAACTCCTTCGCCTGTCTCTCTGCCCAGCGGTGGCAAGCTACCATTCCTGAGACCTAGTCTGCACCCATAGTTTAATGGCCGAAGTCCATAAGACACATGGAGACCCCAAAATAGGGCTCCGGGCCAACGAAGTGTCCCGCAGATCCTTCCCGGGCCAATAAATCTGCCGCTTCGTTTCCCTTGTGTCCTGAATGACCAGACACCCACACCAGAAAGACCTTATTTTGGTCACTAATTTCCTTCATGACACCCAGATAATAAAACTGTTTATTAACATTATTATTATTTTTGTTTTTAATTAAAGGCACATCAACATTTGAGATCATTGATGTCCAGAGCCTTTTATCGATGTCCACTATCGACCTCCGAAGATTTCTCTCTCGTTTCAACAAAGTGAGCTGTATGAAGCTCCTAGGAAGAGAATATCTAAGGGCTAGCAACTGGATTCGAACCCGGGTAGCTTTATTACTATTAAGAAATTTGTTGCTCAACAACATTTTGGGTGAAAAAACAAAAATCCTGTATAACTGACAAACTCACCAAATTGTAGTTGCAGAAGTTATGTAGTTAAATGTTACTCACCTGAAACAAGCAACAGAAAAAATAATAAATAAAAATCAAATGAAATATAGATCAGCTGACATGACATTTAGCGTCTCTCAGCTGGTCAAACAGAACAGAAACGACTATTTTAATCGGATTTGTTTTTCCACCAATAGAAAAAAACTAGATAAGAACTAAAATCCTCTCGTTTTATAACGATTATCTCCCAGATTAATGGACCAAGTTTATAACTGTTGCCAGCGCGGGACAGATAAGAAGTCAGAATCTCCTTCTATCCGCTACTACAGATACTGTCAGCAGGGACTTACGTCTAATTGATCGTTACCCGCTAAGTAGATTACGGACTGACGTATTATAAGGGAATGATTTTTATTTTGTAGGGGGGGCATTTATATAAATGTAACATTGATCCGGAGAGCAGAGTTGTTAAACTTAAGCTCTAGATACAAAGATGCTGCAGAAATTATTAGGTTATCATTTTAGATCAAGTAGAAGCAATCGCCTATTTTTTCAGGCGGGGCTTAACGTCCAACTACCAAATCAGGTGTTGTGGACGGAGGCGACTAGCAAACATACTTTACTGTAAATTTCTTTTATTAAACATTAAATAAAATCCAAGGCCTAAGACCTGGAATCGAACCCAGTACAACAATACATATTGGCTTCGCAGGTCCATTTTAGATCATTTATTGTTACATACAGCAAGGTTCTAGACTCAGATGGGAGAGTTTCTCAGCCGAAGATATTTAGTGAATCAAAAGAGCCACTTAGCTAAGCGCTTTGAGCCGAAGATCGCCCACTAGAATGTATTAACTCTCATATCTCCAAGGCATGCCCATCCTTGGAAATAACTTTTTATACGAAAAGATGTATAGCTGGTACTTCATGGTACGACAACTAAAATAGATGGATGTGTTCACAAAGTTGACTTAAGGACAGCGAGCGCGCACACAATGACAACGTCATGCAGCTTCCTCTTGCATGTCCCGGAGGCACGCATCCGGAACATGGTGGCAATGAGGCTGCATCTTCACAAGTCTGGAATCTTTTTGTGGTATTAGACAATGGCTGGCTGGCTGGTGCAGCCATCAAAGAGGTTGAGGATAGGGTAAATCGCAGACCACATTTATCAACAGCTGGATGTATTTATGAAAAAAAATTCAGTAACTACAATACGCACGATTCCATAATGATTGCTACCACAAAGGATAAGGGCGGATAAAATTTTGAGGGTATGGAACAATTTTGTGGTGACGTAGTGCATAGTTATGACGCATGTTGCTATATCAATAGGTGATTAGGAGGATTCTAGCCGAACGTTATTAGTTATGTAGTGACGTCCGAGGTAGTGGTTATGGAGCTTTTATGCAGTACTTTGTTTGGAGCCAAATGCGTGCTAGAAATTACTACTGGACTTTACTACTAGAGACAGAGCAGAAGGAGAAGTTGGTTACAGTTGCGTAGGAGGAAGGCCTGGATGGGCTGACGATTCTTGATCTCTCCATCTCGCTCTAGATTACGCTACTCCAACATCAACCAATGATATTATCTGTGACGACGCAAATCACCACAGAGAACACCATTGGTAGAAATATATAGCCAATGGCAAGATAAAGGGGGGGGAAAAAAAGCAGAGTCAACAAGACTCACACACCAAACATAAAGCTCACTTCCTGCCGACCAGAGATGAGGGGAGGCGGCCGAACTTCCCACAGGATAGCGAGAGAACCGGTACTTCCATTGATCACAATAAAAATGTAAATAAAGTCGGCCGCAGGTGGCAGATATTAAAGGAACCAGAGTGATCTCCCGAACTGCGACCCCCTTCACCAGCCAAATCCCCCCCCCAAAGCGGAAGTGGCAGCGTGGAAAGAAAACATTCTACACTCGCAGCTGATGTTGATATTTTTATACTAGCCAGCAACAACAACAACAACAACAGCTACACCACCAGCGGTATCACAAACTCTGGCCACCATATACGCTTATGATCAATAAAAACAACTTTTTACATTCCCTTAATAAAACAGAAGGTATTGGCGATCGCGCCGAATTTTCTGTATCAAGTTTTTGCCGTTTTAAGTTTCGCGCAGATCAATTTTTTTTTGGTGGAGAGAGTGGAAGGAAAATAGTCCGTGACAAATCTCCAAACGGAAGTGCCTCTGAACACTGCACTCTCCACTCAGACTCGAATTACCTCCCAGTGACGAGCTGCTGTATTCAGCACCCTAGAGGTTCCTTACATCCTTCCGCTCCTTTACATAAACTCTAGGACTTAGCTTAAACTTGAATGGCTGCGAGAATTAAGTTTCTGCTATCTCATGTCTTTTAATTCACTCTCTTTTATTCGACTAACTCAGTACCAGTCCAGTGTAGGTGCACCTTCAAAAAGATCGTTCACGTTTCAAATAACGTTTTTCTAGGAAAAAAACATCTAGGTCAGTCAGGCGCCACGGTAGCCGAGCGGTTGTAGGCTAGACCCGCAAAGCTAAGATGTATTGTTGGTTTAGTGGGTTCGATTTCCGGTCTTAGGCCCCTTGGATTTTATTTACTGTGTAATATGAGAACTTTTTTAGTAAAGAATGTTTGTTAGGCGGTTATAGGCTAGACCCGCAAAGCTAAGATGTATTGCGGTACTAGTCTAGCCCTTGGATTGTATTTAATGGTTAATATGAGAAATTTACAGTAAAAATATGTTTGTTAGGCGGTTATAGGCTAGACCCGCAAAGCTAAGATGTATTGCGGTACTAGTCTAGCCCTTGGATTGTATTTAATGGTTAATATGAGAAATTTACAGTAAAAATATGTTTGTTAGGCGGTTATAGGCTAGACCCGCAAAGCTAAGATGTATTGCGGTACTAGTCTAGCCCTTGGATTGTATTTAATGGTTAATATGAGAAATTTACAGTAAAAATATGTTTGTTAGGCGGTTATAGGCTAGACCCGCAAAGCTAAGATGTATTGCGGTACTAGTCTAGCCCTTGGATTGTATTTAATGGTTAATATGAGAAATTTACAGTAAAAATATGTTTGCTAGTCGCCTCTGTCCACGACACCTAATTGGTAGTTTGACGTAAAGACCGTCAGAAGAAATAGGCATTACTACTACTACATCTAGAGAGAAAAAAGTAGAGATAGCTTTGCTTCTAAATTAATCTTCAGATCTACCCCATTTGTGTACTTAAATAACAGCATTCAATAACTTTAAAGATTAATGGATACGGCATTTCGGCCAGATGTGCGAATTTCTTAAACTAACTGTTAAGCCTTTATTCGGCTAAACGAATTTTCTAAAGCAAAAATAAGAAATCTCTTAATATAAGAAATCTCTTAATATAAGAAATCTCTTAATATAAAAAATCTCTTAATATAAGAAATCTCTTAATATAAGAAATCTCTTAATATAAGAAATAATAAATAAATTTAATGTATTCAATATTTTACGCGCTGATCATAATAATTTTTTTTAAGAGAAATTCTCATTAAATTTTAAATCGAAACAATGAAAATATATATTGTCTATCTAAAATAAAGTTACAAAATAAACTCTATTATGTTTTGTACAATATGGTATTGTTACTAAGTTTTTTATTGTCTAGCAATAAAAACGAAATGCAATCATAAAATAAGAAATGCAATTTTTCATTTATTTATTTTTGTAAAATAATATTTTATTATTCATAAAATCTTGTTTTATATTAAATTCACAATAAATGTAATTGTGAAAAGTTTTCCCCATCATTCTAATTGTTTTACAGGAGCTTTGTGCTAATATTGATGAAGAATAATTAAATATTATTTTTTAATAATAATAAAACAAACAATTCAAATTGAATTAAAAAATGTTTTCATAACAATTTTCCAGATGTGATTAATCGAAGTAGTGGGAGCTGCACATCACAGTAATATGGATTAAAGTTCGACCACTTCCGGAGGAAGACATTTCCTGCCTGAAAACTCAGCCTAGAAGACCACCTGGCTCCTTAAAACAGGGATGGCGAACCTTTTTTGAGACGTGGGTCAAATTTTGTTCATTTTTTTTTAGTACTAGCTCTTGGGTCTTTAATGCCCATTTGCTCAAGAGTTAAGTTTAAAAATTTTAAACTGAATATTTTCAAAACTAAACATCTTTAAATTTCAGTTGGCTTAACTAGTGCTATGGAAGTCTCTTTTTACTAAACATAACTGAACAAAACCTTACTAAAATGTGTTTTATCAGAAGAAAAATCTAAATATGGTTATTTGCTTTGGGTTGTCGATTTTTTTTTAACAAACAAAATATGAGAGTAAAATTATACATTTTATTTGATATTTTGTAAACACTTTTTGCTTTATTTCAAATACTACAAAAGCATTTGTGTATTAGAACTGTAATGATCAAACTAAAAGTTATAGATAGCCTTTAAATTGCTTTTGTGTCAATGCGTGATTGAAAAAAAAAAAATACAGATAGAATATAAATTATCCACACAATTAGAAAATCTAAATCAACCCGCGTAAACAATCAAATGGTTGCCTAGCAATAGTGGGTCATAGGTTCGCCATTACTGCCTTAAAACCTAATCAAACGGACTGCACTGGAAGAGGTGCCATTAAAAGACCTTCAGGTTTGGTTGGGGAAATGGCAACAGTTTTCTAGATAATCTCCAATAAATCTAGTATAATCTAGGTATTTAGATTAATAGCATACTAAGGAATCCGTGGACCCCTATCAATGAATTCAGGAGTCAATGAATAAAGGGGAAGTAAGGGTGCTAAACGGGATCGTTTCCTGCAGCGCCAGCCAACCTTGCTGCAAGGTTCTGGGTTGGATTCGCACAGGTGTGGACTTATAAATATGTCATTTAAATTTGGGCGATAAATGTTTGAAAAGAAACAGACATGACTCTGATCAGCTGTCGATGAGCCAAAAAATAAAAAGATTACTTAAAGATACACGTCATCAATTCGACTTTAGCAATATTTTCTTGCCGAAGATGTGAAGGATAAGAATCTAGGGAAAAAGAGGAAAAAATCTGCAGCTAACTTCAAAAAGTGTTTCCACTTCTTCATTGACGTACTACTGAGGGGAAAATTCAATTTAGGCCTCGTATGTTTTTGTTAGGTTAGGTTGGCTGGACTGAAAGAAAGCTGGTCCAGTGAAAGGAATACACTGTATTAGGCGGGCGGTGAACATAATTGCATTAAAAACCTGTAATGTAGTCGCAGCAATAGAAGGTAAATTGTATTACTCGGCGGCTAGAAACAAACTGTACAGGAAACTAAAAGTTTTGAAGTGGTATTTCCGCTGAGAAAACATCGCTAATTAAGTAAACATATTCCGATGAAACTAAATAACACCGTGCAAAATAATTGAACACGCTACACCTACCTAAATATCAAATTACATAGCAATATATACCTACATAATACATATACAACTTTCTCTGCTCTGTATAAATATACGTACAACCGGCTAGATAATGTGTTCAGTTGAACAAAGAAGTAAATGGACATATTGTTTATACAAAGGTTTACCAGAAGCAAGGTTATTTATCTAGTGAATGGAGTTCTCTAAATGGGGATGAACAGTCGAGAAGTTATTCACGAAGTTTTTCTTTTTTCTTTTTAGTATCTTTCTCTCAACTTTAGAGTAAGAGGGGGACGGTCTATTGCAGTTATTTTTCGTGAAGATTTTTCATCTTGAATTTACGCCGGAAGTACACATTTTAAAGTACGGAAAAACGCTTTTAGAAAAAGGCTCAATGCGGTGAAAATCTCTTTTAAAATATTATAAATAACAAATGAATTCGTAAACTGATTTTGGTTAAAGTTAAAAGCTTGTGGTTTCTCTAAAAGTGGTACTTAATCAAATTTCAAGTTTAAACGTACCTATTTGTGCGTGAGTAAACAGCGTACTTCAATACTGTATTTCCGGTCCAAGCTCAAAATCTTCACCACTACTACACTCCACAACAGTTTAGTAGGGGGCGTTAGACACAGTGACAAACAAACAATTAAAACCAGAACTACTTTTCCCCATTTAAATGATTTGTAATAATAATTGCGGAAGTAAGGAGGGAATATAGGCAAAAAAACAGAAAATACCATCTATTTGTTACAGGAAAAAGTACCCGCTTTTTCCCCCCCCCCCCTCACATTACTTTCCCGCCAATTACACCCATTGCCGCGATATGGGGAAAAAAAGAAGGCACTGGTATTACAACTTATTTACGATGGCCAGACGGGTGTTGTAGCAGATTGTTGGGGTGGCCGACTCGAAGGGGAGCCGCTGGAATGTTTGTAACCAATGGCTCCCTCGCTTCCGGCCACCTAATTTCCACCGCTAATTCCCTTCAAGCAGGACTTCCTCACATCACTGTATATATGTATATTCATTGACTTCCGTTTCCACGCAGAAAAAAAATGGAATATTATGCCTTCCAAGTCCTGAGAGGCTGATTGGTAGTTTAACAAAAAAAATTCAACACTCACTTGATTTTTTGTTTGAATTCTATTTTTGGCATTAAAATTACTTAAGACAGTGGTCTCACACGATTTCCGCTCTCTGAAGACGGTGAAATGTTGATGGAGAAGTTACCACTGGGTTTAACTTCTCCACTCTTGAGTACGTTGAGGACATTGTGTACTGTTATCATTGTTGCTAATACAGCAATAAATGCTTTGATTGTAATAGAGTAAACGAATAATAATAATAAGTAATAATAATAATAATAATAGCTTCTTACAGCTCACTGTCCGGTGATGGACAGTGCTGTCTATAACGAGAGAACACTGTCCGGAGGACGGCAGTGCACTGGAAAAAGCTACGGGCGCTAATAACCTTAGCTGTTGATGCGCAAAAAAAAAAATAATAATAATAGTAATAATACCAATTCTGACAGATTTTGGAGTTCTCATAAATATGCCGTCTAATACAATCGCACTTCCGGTCACCTGATATTTGGAAAAAGGAAATGATAAGACTATGAGTATCAGGCATCACGGCAAAAGGAAGTAATGGAGATCGATTCAAATTTGGGCTTCGTGCGCGAAAACTAACCAAAAAAACAAAAAGGGCGGTAAACGTTCTTTTTTTTAGGGTGGGGGAAATTCTCAGTGAAATGGTAGGGGGTAGCCTGTTATCATTATCTAAACCGTTTTCTGGTTGCAGTATTAATCTTAGAAGAATTACTAAATGTACATATTCCGTTATTTCACCCTAATTTTGTATGCGAACTAAATTTGTTTTTTGAACTTTAAAGCAAAAAAAGTTGGAGTCAACTTAATAAACTTGTCTGCGAGTTAAAAAATTAAGTCGAAAAATAAGTCCTGTAAAAATGGCGTGTGTATAAAAACATTTATTAGCCTCAGATATATCACATCGTCTAACAAATGCAATAGCTTTTCCTGTTGAACGGAAATGTTATTTCCTCTGTGTAATAGTGGTCATCTAGCAGAATAAATGGAATATAATGGATATTTCGCCCAAAATGTTCGTTTTGCGAAAATTATTTAGACGGGTTATTTCTCAACAATTTAGCCTCTGAGCGACGCTGAATCTTAATGTAAGAAAAAGATGGTGGCCGATCACTTCCGGCTGAGTTACTGAGTAGCGTTCTGTGTAGCGCACGATGAACGTTATCAGATACGTGCTTTACGAACAGATTCTAATACCATTACTAGCAAAGACTGGAAGTGACTCGACCAACAAAAATTTTGCTTCCAGGAACAGCAAGTACGTACTTGTCAGATTCCTCACTAGCTACATAGATAGTAATGTAAGTTTGGATGAAAATGTTTCTAATTTACTGATTATTGATAATGCGGACAAAATGGATAATGTTTATTTTTTTGTAATGTCAGGCCTATCTATTAAATTCTAAATTTTTTAATCCAAAAATTTTTTGTATTATCATTTTTTTTTATTTTTTATTTTTTTTTATTTTTACATAAGCAGAATGTCAATTGAATTTTATTATTTTAATTGAAATTTGAAAAAGATAAATTTATTACTATTATTATTTTATTTTATTTTAAAGAGCATATAATATATTTTATTATATTATAAATTTATATATATATATATTTTTTTTATTTTGTATTTATTTTCAAGAAATGTATTCTGTTTTGTCACTCAACTCCATTTGTATGAGGAATTCCTCAAAACAAAATAAATAAATTATTAAGTACGTACTTGTCCGCAATGTACACAAAATTTAATTATGTACTCATAAGTGTTGTTTTTTAATTAATTTTTTAAAAATTATTAAATTAGAAGATAAAACTTAAATTTTAAAATAAATAATTACTTTTAAAATTTGATTACCCCTACCTAGTATTCGTCATGTTTCTGAGAAATTTACATTTTTTTAGAATTACTAAAAAGTACCAATAACATTCAGTAACCTTCTCCAATTAGGACCAAAAAAGAGTTTATCCTGTCCCATAAATAAAAGGAAATTAGGCCAGGAATGCTGATAGATTTCCTGAATGGGTAATGGAAATTCTCTAAGGTGGAAGACACTTGAAGAAGCCTCCTGTATTTAAAGAGTGACAACTCTAGCAGTTTCTGGGAGAAGATAGAAGGGATACTTCAATCTATCTCCAACAGAGAAATATAGTCTCGCCAATTCTGCAGACCAAATTGAAAAGGAAAAGAAAATGTCCCACACTTCTAGAATCTTTCCAGTCTTACTAATTTATTGAAATTAAATCCGGTTCACCTGTCGGGTAGCTTTTCTTGGTGCAAGGAGTTACAAGAAATTACCACGGCGCTGTCTGACAACCAGAGAACGTGGAAATACAGTTTTAGGAATTGGGAACATTTTTAAAAACCTAGGAGATTACTTTAGGGAAATTAAATAAGTAGGCAGAAAAGCTTTTACCATTTAACATTAGTAACAGCCAGAGTGCGTTGTGTAAATTATCACATATACACAACCAGTCTGCAGGAATGAATCATTTTATCGCAGAGATTGGTAGGAATTATAGCCATTTTTAAAGAGAAGGAGGGGGGGTCTGCATTAATTTTTTGTGGGTAAGGGGTCATTATGGATAAAAGAAAATGAAATTGTTGATAAACTTGCAAAGGAAGCCACCAATAGTGGGGGAAATGGCTAATTAGAAAATTACCACACACCGATATTAAGTGTATAATTGCAAAAACAGCACTACAAAAATGGCAGACAGATTACAGTAATGGTAATAAAGGGAGATTCTATAAAACTATGGCAGATCAGTTACCTAGACAACCATGGTTTGTAAGGAAACTGTCACTAATAAATGGGTTGTTGCGACAATAAGCAGGCTGAGAACGAGCCACGCGGTGTGTGGATCGTATCTTCACAGGATCAACAAAAAGGTTCTCTCCTCTTTGCGTAGATTGCAATGAGGAGGAGGATTTCAAGACAATATAATAATGATATGTCCCACTTTATGTAGTAGAAAGGAAACGAATGTTTGACGACATATACAGGCATTTAGATGCACCATTTCGCTATGAAGACATAATATTCTCCACCAACATCTATGTGCTTAAATCTGTAGCAGAGCTAGTAATGAAATATGAATGTATTTAAAAGTTATAGCCGATTAGAATGAGTGCAAGAAAATGATTAGAGAAGGATTACGGTGACTTTAATTTCGATTAAGCTATAAGGATGGCAGGAATATAGAGTACTGCTGCATCCATTAGTTGTAAGTTTGTATGTAAATAGTTGTATATTTTAGAGGGATGAATGTGTGAAGCGACTGTATCTATAAGTAAGAATGGAGTGATATTCTAGTGATAAGCACCTAGACGATGATGCTGGCTGTATGGCGGAAGACAATGCCAAAAAAAAAAGAGCGTTTTCCGAAAAGTGCTTGTTACATCAAGAAAACGGCTTGTTTAGCTCAATAGCGTAAGTTCTGGTGCACATCCGGATTGACTATTTCCGATTTTGAACGAGACAAAACTATCTCAAAAACATATGGCAAGCTTATTACGACGTTTTCTCTTCAATCATCATTTAAAATCATTTATTCGACCTCAGTAAATCTTAAAACATAATTTTTAAGAATTCAATTTGGAATATTTTACAAGATTTCTGTAATTTTCCACGATATAAAAAAAAAAAATTACAAAAATATTGTGATAAATAAAACATGAATGAAACGAGAAAATTGAAAAACGTGAATAAAAAAAAAAAATAGAAATAAGTAGTATAAGGGAAAAACAAAAATTGCAAAGAAAATAAGTTAGAAGTTCTTGGTGCCAAATATAAAAGAAAAGCGATGGCAGAAAGAGAAGAACCTAATCTACATACCGGAAGAGTGTATGGGACAGAGAGAGAGAGCGAGAGAGGAAGAGAGAGAGCGATAGAGAGGAAGAGAGAAGCGGAAGACCACAAATTGGAATAATATAAATAATTCACTACAGACTTCATTTTGTCTTTGCATTAAATTTTAACTACTCAGTACTGTTGGAATGGATTTGGGAGCGATGGGTTGTGAGGAGTTGGGTTAGCTTTTGATGGGCATCACCATTGAGTACGATGAGTACAAAATGTTTTTTGAGCTCTAATTTGAGCTATACACACACACACACACACACACATACACATACACACTCTCTTCTCAATTTCTAAGGGGATCTCTCCTTTTTTTTCCCACTTTTTCAATTTACTCGTTCCCTTTTGTTCCCCCATGTTTTATATTTGTTGCTGTTTGTATCAGTTATTTTTGTTGCTTATTCGTTTTTTTTTATTTATTCTTTGTTCCATTACTTCGGGTAGTAATCATGAAATGTAGCTCTTGAATTCGGGCAGCTCATCAGAGTTATTTTACATTTATAACATTCATCTAAAAAAAAAAAAAAAAATTCTGGCCAGTTTTCCTGGATTAAAGTGTGAAATTGACGTCATTTTGTACCAGCAGCCATTGCGATCTGATAGAAGTGGGCGGCCATAGCTGTGAGGCTTTACATCTGATTGGTCAATCCAACCCCGCCCATATTTTCTACATCTCTATGACTGTATTCTGATTGGATAACTTTTTAATAACAAGAATTTTGTAGATACGATTTCTTTTTTTCACCAATGTTTTCTCCCGTAGATATTTGATAAAGAATCAGATTATGGCAATAAAAAATTCTGTATGAAAATATTTATAAAAAAATTTGTCTGTATTTGTTTGCTTATCTTATTTATCCTTCAATAAAGAAATGGTTCTTTTTTAATGATTTTAGGCAAAAACAAACTGAAATCTGCTTAGATGTGGGTCCAGAAAGTAAAGTCTTCTAGGATGTGCTGTTAATGGAGTACAGGAATGCCTTCTAATGAATTTCCTAATTGAAAAAGGAAAACAGGTAGTTCAATGCTAGATAATATTTAATCATAGGAAGATTCGTATCTTTTCGGACAGCTAGGCTGCACTGAAGGCTCTTGTATCCTTCAGAATGACCTCTTCCCTGGTTTGGGAATGCAGGAAGACCCTGAAACTACTGGCGCGGCGCATCAAAGTTCGGCTGGAATGGATGTCGGGTCATGTAGGGATTGAAGGGAATGAGAAAGCTGATCATCTGGTCAGGAATGGATCTAACACTCCTTTCATCGGTCCGGAGTCTGTCCTGGAAATCATCAGGGATTCGGTTCGTGCGGCCCTCAGAGATTGGATCTGGAGGGAGCACGAAAAGAACTGGGTGATGTGTCCTGGGGTTAAACACAGCAAGACCTTGATGCCTTGGCTGTGTAAGCAAAGAACCAAAGAGACCCTGTGCTTGGGTAGAAATCATATTATTCTGATTACAGGCCTACTCACGGGGCACGGTAGGTTCAGGAAGCATCTGCGCAAGGTGGGGCTTATTAGCTCGGAACTATTGTGCAGATTATGTCAGGAAGAGGAGGAAACGGCCTCTCACCTGCTGTTTGCAATCGAGCGTTTGCGCTATGAAACCTTTAGAACGCTGAGGCCGAAGGAGATAGTAGCGCAAAAAGAACTAGTAGGGGAAGTCCTCAACCTCTTTAGGAGGGGAGGGTTCGCCTACTAGAACTAAGAAGGGGCTGGCACAATAAGTCTTCTGTGGCTGCGGTGCCGTGGGGCGTAGGTCCCGTCCCGTCTACTATATTATCTTATCTTAATATTTAATCCGTGCATTAATGAACGATTTGGAACGATTAGAACGATTCACACTGGTCCTATGAAATCAAGGATCAATTAGGATATTCCTTTTTCCATAAACTCTTCCAAATGACAGAAAGCAAACGCATGGTAAAAGGAATTGTTCCTCAGCCTTAGGAATCTTAGAAGCATAGCTAACTTCCGGTGAATACTAAATTTAGAACATTTGATAGTATACGTGTAGTACTTCCTTCCTTACTCTGAGCACAGAATTTATGAAACGCGCTGTTCTTATTAACAGACATCTATCTTTTGGGTATGACGAGGTATGAGCACACCAAAAGAGAATGGCATTTCTAGCCCATGTTGTGGGCTTGGAAAATGTAGATGAACGTACAATAAAGCCTAGGATAGGATCATAAAGCATACAGAAACAAGCTAGTCAAGTAAAGCATGCAGAAGCTTGCGTTCAGTAGAATATACAAGCTGTGTATGGACCGACATATGATTAGTGAGAGAGAGCGCTCGTGACAGGAAATGTGTCTTTGTCTCTCCTAGATATGCTGGCAATGTCACAGTCCGCGCTACAGTAGGCTGTGCAGTTCAGATGGTAAAATGTGACGTCACTAAGTGCACATAGTCTCCCCACAAACTCGTAGCCTATTAACAACGGAATTTTCTTAATAATCATTAAAGGAATAACCTGCAGCCAAGATGCATTTACGCGCAGTTGGGGCCCCTCCATATATTTTAAAAATACTCATACGCAAACTTATTTTCTGAAAAACCACTCAGGAGGACCTCAAAAACTTCCTTCAGTAATTATAAACATTCTTTGGCCACTGCCTCCTAGAAAATTACAGAAAACTCGTGAAACCCGATCAGAAGCACTTCCGCTGAAATTCTATTCTTCCTACTCGGAATTATGGTTCGATATTTCTTACTCATAAATATCACAAAGGTGATAGAATCGTACCATTTACTGAAGAACAGTTTGCAAGAAGAGCTCTCATCTCTCCCGCAGACGTTGAGCTTTACGCAAGAGCCGCTCTCCAGCATCAAGAGTCTGATTAAAAGAACAGGTCTGGAGGGTGAGCTTTAGAGTGAGGGGAGCCACAATAGATCCAAAGGGTTTGCAGTGGCGTAGGCCTTGAGGCCGCCCTAGTTTAATCTATCTATCTCCCACAGACGTGTATCACAACCAGGAAAAAGAACCGTTTTTGTGGGAAATTTCCAAAACTGGGAAATTCCTATCATTTATGTAGTACTTATTTGACCCAGATATCAATTTTGACGTTAATTTGCAATTTTGAAAAATAACTGAAGAAGACCTTTTCCCAGCAAAGTAAGAACGAAAGAAATCATTAATAATTTCCCAAAATATGCTGCAATGCGCATGATCCGAGCACATGTTCAAAGGAAAAGTTTTAACACGAAAGAAAAAAACAAACAAAACAGGAAAAATCTTCAAGTTTCCTCTAACACAAACATCTCTACAGAAAACTCGGGAAAACAAAGTGAAAGTGAAAGGGTGATTTCCTTCCTTCCAATCTTTTAGCCTTTATACCGGCCTCCAAGAGGGAAAACTCCTATTATTTTTCCGGTAGGCGGTTGACAAGTTTGGTGTCCAACGCCTTTTACAGTTTCAGCACTCTCCTTGGTAATTCTGGAGTTCGGCTAAGATGTGTGTTGCTATCGTACATCTTTCTAGCCTACTTTGTCCCTATCTTCTTCGCAAACTATCTAGAACAAACATACCACAATCTGACCTTCCAGCACGATAATGTTGCAAGCTTCAGGAACACTTCTACCTCTTAAACTTCTTCTAATACTCTTATACAAATTATGTACGAACACGTTGACAGACGGGACTTATTTTTATTTATTTATTTATTATTATGTTTAATGATTTAAGGCGCGTCAACAACTCAAGGTTATTGGCGCCCGGAGCTTTTTTCGGTGCACTGCCGGACTCCGGACAGTGTTCCTTCGTTACAGATAACACTGTGAACAGTAACAAGCTCCTAGGAAGAGAAAATCTAAGGGGCCAATAGCTGGATTCGAACCTGGGACCTCAGCGTGGGAATCCAGTACGCTAACCGCATAGCTAATCCCTTCCCTCGGGGCTTATTACTGAGTATTTTTTATATAACATCAAAAAGGTTTATATAATTTTATATTTCATACTTTTATCGTTTTATTCATATTTACATCATTTAATAGACTAGAATTATAAAAAAATTATTCAACTTACAATGGTAAGTTTGGAACTTTTCAGTATACTGTGCATAAAATTTCATACTCGATAAAAATTGGATGATTTTAAGAAGGATATTTAAATCAAAGGGAAGGAATTAGCTATGCGGTTAGCAATATTGGATTCCCAAGCGGAGACCCCGGATTCGAATCAAGCTGCTGGCCCTTAGATTTTCTCTTTCTAGGAACTTCTTACTGTTCACAGTGTTATCTGTAACGAAGGAACACTGTCCGGACCGGCAGTGCACCGAAAAAAGCTCCGGGCGCCAATAACCTTGAGATTTTTACGCGCCTTAAATCATAATTTAAAAAAAAATTATATATACAATATATTAAATCAGGAGTTCCAAAATTGTTAGTAAGAAAGAATTATTACGTTAAGGAACAAATAATAATCCCTGAGTATTTATATTCCGCGTGTAATTACGAATGTTTAGTACGTACAATTTATTACGTCATCACTTTGGCTAGTAACGATATTTCTTACAGATGCAAAGAAAAATCAATAATTCCAAAACGGTAAATTTGTTTAAGGGTTAAACGTGGATGTTTTTTAAACAAACTTCTGGACAAGATGGCTATTTCCTTACGATTTACTTTTTCAGCCCATTTTAAGATCTCTAGGAATTATCATCAAAAATAGCACATCCAGTTATAAATCCTAATTCGATTTACAAAGTATCCCTTTGAAGTGCGCTTCCGAAAGTTTAAACTTATGACTTTCAAGAATATAAGTTAGGGAGTATAAAGTTAGGCTTTAAAATACTGTAACCAGAATTACCCAAACTCAAAGGGAAAACTTGTGGGAATATATCTGTGGCTTAATTTAACTTCCTTCCGGCGATGAAAAATTATCTAACCGGAAATTTGTTTATCTTAGCTTCTGTGTAAACACTCAGACGACTTCCTGCTACTAGGAATTATTAATTAGTAATTTTCTTGAAATGTTGCTCAACACAATCGCCTAAACTAGAAAATCGATTCAATAAAATGGAACAATTATTAGCCTCCTGGGATGTATCCCTAGAGATGTCTAAAGGCTCCATTACGGATTTTCCACCAATCAGAGTGGTAGGCTTACAACATTATGCAATAGCAATTGATGTCCAATATGTTGGATCTCTCCAGTGGTTTACACCAATTGGTTTATAGTATTTATTTTTATATAAAAGTAATAATAAATAGAATAGAGTATTTATTGTAAGTATATAATATTTGCAGTCTTATCTGTAAGGTATTTACTGAAAAATACCTTTAGATAAATATAATGGTGTTTTGAGAGAAGGAAGAAGAAACTGCAGAGAGATGAGATGGACCGTTCAGTTGGATGGGCGTGTACGAGAGGATATTATACCAAGGTGACGGGGGCATCGCCAGGAAGGGGTGGGCGATGTTTACTTTGAGACGAGAGAACATCGGAGGCCCTTCAAATGTAGGACATTTATATATATTGATAGGGAGGAGGACAGATAGGACGGAGAAAAGGAATTATGAATATGTATGGACTGGCTGCAGGAAGAGTGGCTGTCGGTGGCTGTGGTGGCGCTTCCGCCGCAGAATTTGTAGAAGGAATACAACCGACCGACATACCACTACGTTGCTCAGTATGATGCGCACTATCTACGCCCATCATCCTTCCACTCAAAAGAAAAACATTACTTCTTCTACCTTCTTCAAGAGAGTCGGTCCCTGCTTCTTGGCCCTCCATTCTTTACAACTTTATTTTTATTACCTTGTATATATCAATCCAATATATAGATTTGTTTGCTTGATATCTTTACCACAGTCTACTTCATTTCTTTGCTTTTCTCTGGCTTGTTTTACTTCCTCTTGCGGAAGTACTGGGAGCGTGCCCTATTTTCGAAATGGAGTCTGTGAATGTGTGCATGTTTAAGCATGTTTTTTACTCACAGCGTTTTCAGATCTTCAACCAACATCAGAAGTTAGTAATTATGGGTATTCCTCCAGAAAAAAAAGAAACACACGCACACTCACCTAAGTGGTAGTACCTGTTTACCCTGGTTCAACCCTAATTCTTGTACACAGAATTGAACGCTCTTCCTTGCTTATGGTCACCACCAGCCTATCCATGAGCACGACTACCCCTAAATCCCAATCTACGAGGTGTGGCTATTAAATAACGAGACTGATGCTGTTACAGAAAAACTATGAATGCGCCAAATCTTAACGACCGTTCAGCTGTGCAGCGTAAAGCCTTCTCTTTCGATTGCAGCGTCTCTCACGTGTTTGTAGAGAAATCTGTCTGACCGGAACCTGACGTGTTTGTGTAAGAGGTGTTAGTTTCGTTTTGCCGAAGATACTACACATATGTTGTAGTAGAGCCACGAATTGTCGTGAAATTTCACATGATACTTGGTAAAACCGCTACTGAAACTTGTCTTTTATTAAAAGAAATTTATGGCGATGAACGTTGTATCACGTGCGCAAGTTTTTGAGTGGTTCAAGCGTTTCCAAGATGGCCGAGAAGACGTCGGAGATGATGATGGCCGCTCGGGTCGTCCTTCCACGTCCAAAACGGATGAAAATATCGATTATAATTAATCAACATTACTACCGTGAGGTGCTTGCTCAAATCCGTGAAAGAGTAAGGAAAAAAAAACGACCCGATTTGTGGAAGAACCAGTCACGGGGTTCACCATCCGGCTCACACTGCATTGTCTGTCGAGACGTTTCTAGCCCAAAGTACAACATCCCAGTTTTAGGCCATCCGCCTTATTCGCCTGACCTGGCCGCCCCATGTGACTTTTATCTGTTCGCCCAAAGTCAAATCTGCATTAAAAGGAACACGATTTCAGTCTGTTGAAGCTGTGAAAGAAAAAGCGGCTCGCATCATGCAGGAGCTGACAGAAAAAGACTTCCAGCACTGTTTCTGAACAATGGAAAATCCGCATGGAGCGTTGTAGTGATAGGGGAGTGGTGTATATTGAAGGTGATAATAACTAAATATGTATAAATTAAAAATAAAATGTTTTACAGCCATAGTCTCGTTATTTAATAGACCACACCTCGTATTACCGGAAGAGGACGGGCTTTAAATCTCCATCCCTTTTATAAACCAAATACACTAGAAGGCACTTTGCGTATCTCTCCAAATACTGTTTGACTAATTTCTATTGACGGAAGCCATGATATTACCACCAACTTTGTAAGGGCAATGTTTTTCTTTATCCAAATGGATATGCTAATACAATGTTTGACCAACTTCCTTCCCCTGAAATTTATTAAAGTGACCCAATTAAAGCGATTTTTGCTTTAACTAATCTCATCAAAATCCCCTCTAAAAAGCTCTTTATTAAAAGAAAAAAAGAAGAAGTATTTCCCAATTTAATTAGTGCTTAATTAAAAAAACATGATGATGTAGAACAGTATCACTAATAAAACCATTGCAAGATCATGGACCTAAAAAGATACACCAACAAAAACAAATTGCGGTTAAGTAATAAATGTTAAATGCTTTTAAGATGTTTAATATCAGCGCTAAATAAGGAGATTAGAAAACCTATTGCAAGACTAAGAATTTATTACTAAATTCAAAACATTGAAGGCTTCAGAGAATTTATCGAAATATATCGTATTGGAGCTACTCCCAAAATAACCTAAATTAACATAATGGCTCAAATTGAGGAGATTTCTGTATATTCTATGATAAACTGTAACAAACAAACACTGATCTACATAATGTAACGTAAATACAAATACATTATATGCATATATTACAATATCTACTAACAATGGTGAATAACATGAGTTAAATGTAACAATTCTCTCTCCAGCAATGACTGTGATATGAATGAATATGCAGACAATGGCGTACAGGAATGAATACCTAATTCCCCAACTAGGCGGTCTTTATGGTTTACAATCCAGTAGTAATTAACAACTATTTTCATTTTAAAGTTCTAATTGTTGATGTCTATTCAAATATCAGAAGAAATTCCTCACCAAGTTCATACTTGCAGTTAAGTTCGTGAGTTCTTTCGAGAAGGAACATGCCCTGCATCCTGATTAGGGTGATTTTAATTTCTATGCCCTGGAGGGTGATTTTTCCACGGCATTACTAATGCATTTTCGCTCAGACGATAACTCAATCCCTTTAATGTCAATATTCAGGTTTTTTGAAGTGTTCTTTCCGTGGTTAAAAACTGAACACATCCTCATAAAGATGGAGGGGCAGCCTAGGAGCTCCAACGAAAACAAGATGCGTCTTGATCCAAACACTGAAAACCTCAAATCTCTTTAACTTTAGTGGTTAGAGAGTAGGAGTAGAACCGCAAAAACTGTTATGTATGAGTAGAGCCACAAAATTTCGTACCTAACCGTATCTCTCAAGGGTACATGAACGAGGAGCACTAGACTGCACGAAACTGCATTTCAAAAAAGAGATATGATGTATGGTATTGTTCATTACTTTTTGGTGGCTGAAATCATAGTTTCAGCAGGATGAAAAAATTAATTGCCAGTTTCAGTCATTACAAAAATTTATTCTGCCGAGCTTTCGACCTAGGGACTAGGGTCCATCTTCAGGGCTAATTTCCAATATACTGTATTATTACATCATTAGAGAGTTAGTGTGTCTTCTGTCTTGTCTGTTCATGGACGCGTCAAATTAGATGCGTCCACCGTATTTTCACCCATCTAGGAATACGAAGTAAATACAAAGTAAATATTAGGTTTGTCTAGTGGGAACAACAATATTATGCTCTTAGACAAATTACAATGGTAGAGCACCGCACACGCGCGTGTAACTGTGCCACAGGAAGCGGAATCAAAATAGAAACAAATAAAACAGGAAATGTTAACAAAAAAAAAAAAAAAAAAACGAAAGTGCTACACACCATAATCTGCGGCACGACTTCATACTTCGTTTGTTTGATACCTAAAACAAACTAACTAACTTCAATACCGCTCTCCCGTAGAGTCCCAGCCAACAGTATACAACAACCACAACGGGAAACTGCAGGGATACAGCCTGTGTTTATACAGTATTTTTAATTAACATTTTTTTCCTCCACTCCTTTTAATTCCCTACAATGTGTTTGACTTTCAACGGTCTAGGGTAATAGGACGTAAAATACCTGAATTATCCAATTATAAGGGCGGCCCAATGGTTGAAATTAAATTTTTAAAAAAACATAACTCACAGAATTATCCAATCATACTCTGAGAATAACTATTAAGCCACGCCCACAACTAATAATTATGCCTCATTTACGTCTAAATTTGCAGCCGTAAAAAAAAAAAAAAGCTTGGATGCTGAACGATTTTCATCGTTTTACTTTCAACAAGAAATCGTGGCATCGAGTCACTTCTTTCGAAATCAAGACTTCCGTTTTGTGGTTCTCGGTATTTGAAAAAGAGTTCTCAGAAACAAAAGTGCAGTTATAAGGAGTGATAGATAGATAGGAGCGACTTGCTAAGAGTGTAATGTACGGTTATACAATATAAAGTAAAAATTAAATACGATTGAAATAACGCAATAATCGTAATAAGTAATAGATTATTACGAGATAATCTATTATGGATAGAACTTTGGGAACTGAAATAAGATAAAGGTAATGTGTTAATGACTGCACACAATACTTTTTATAAGAAAAGTTTAGAAAAGAACCATTTTATGACACTCCTAGGTAAGTGTAGTGGTTGCGCACTGCTTTAAAGTACCATTTTATAACACTGCTAGGGAAGTTTAGTGGTTGCGCTTGCCACTAAAGTATCATTTTATAACACTACTAGGGAAGTGTAGTGGTTGCGATTTGCTTTAAAGTACCATTTTATAACACTGCTAGTGAAGTGTAGTGGTTGCGCTGGCCACTAAAGTACCATTTTATAACACTACTAGGGAAGTGTAGTGGTTGCGCTGGCCACTAAAGTACCATTTTATAACACTACTAGGGAAGTGTAGTGGTTGCGCTGGCCACTAAAGTACCATTTTATAACACTACTAGGGAAGTGTAGTGGTTGCGCTGGCCACTAAAGTACCATTTTATAACACTACTAGGGAAGTGTAGTGGTTGCGCTGGCCACTAAAGTACCATTTTATGACACTGCTAGGAAAGTGTAGTGGTTGCGCTGGCCACTAAAGTACCATTTTATAGCACACCTAGGGATGTGTAGTGGTTGCGCTTGCCACTAAAGTACCAGTTTATGACACTGCTAGGAAAGTGTAGTGGTTGCGCTGGCCACTAAAGTACCATTTTATAGCACACCTAGGGATGTGTAGTGGTTGCGCTTGCCACTAAAGTACCAGTTTATGACACTGCTAGAGAAGTGTAGTGGATATGCTTGCCACTAAAGTACCATTTTATGACACTGCTAGGAAAGTGTAGTGGTTGCGCTTTACTCTAAAGTTTAGCGAGATGTAGTAAGACTGTATAGGTCTATAGTTTATATAATACTGGCCCAGGACTTAGTCTAACGCCTCCTTTAACTTTAAACCATGATAAGGAACCGCAACCCAGCTAGCTTTCGTGGTTGCGAGGTACACAAAGAACTTCAACAAATCCAGCGAGAAAGGCAGATTGCTCGTGGCGAAAGAAAAACTCCCTCAAGGGCACCTGCTCCGATCTCGAAAATACCAACACTTGAAAAACTAGAATAAAATTAAAAGAAAGCTCCACCAACTTAATGAACTTAAAACGTTCTGGAGGTTTTTTGTTATCATAAAAGAAACACAGAAAATGAAGTTGGTAACAATGCGGACATTTCCTAATAACAATCATTTATACTCATTATCCCCAGGTATTGGCCCTCACTGATTGCTAAGAAGGGGGTTAGGGGGCGCATTGAAGAAGATTCCATTAAAGTAACGGGGGCTTTCCCCCCAACAACTTTAGACATTAACTCTTGACAGCCAGTCGTCGCTCTTCTCCCTCGCAGTCTTTACTTTTTTCTCCCACGTTTATCGCATTATTTTTATTTACATTCCGGCCATTACGAAGTTTCTAATAAATTGAAATTAATGTAACAATCAAGTTGGCTGTGCATTTAATATTTAATTTAATAAAAAAGAATGTAAATTTCCTCTTTTGCCCAATTATTAAAATTTAATTGACAAATTTCGTAATGAAGTTGAATTTTACTAAAAGTGTAATTACTCTTGAAAGCACGCCAAGAACAGTCAAATTACTACTTCCTAGAAAAGTAAGAGGAAGTTATGTCGAGCATACCAAATTGTCGATATCGAATTTCACCGGAAGTTGATTGTGCTAACGTTCCTCGTTTCCAAAAAAGTAGTTTTTCTTTTTAGAAAATTGTATAAAACTTTTATTTAAAAGATTGTTCCTGGAAAATTCTATTACGGGCACTCCGGCTGGGTGAAGGGGATAGACTTCCCTCTAAAAGTGCCATCTTAGTCCCATTTTGGTGACTTTAGTAGCTTTGGTTAGTATTAAAACTATGAAGCGAAAAAAAAATAAGTTAGAAAATCGATAATCGATGAAATCGATAAGCATAACCGTGAAGTAGATTTCAATTTTATAGACAATTGCCACACTCTTTCAACAAAGTATTCAACAGAAAGATTTCAAATGAATAGCCCAACAGCACCATTTGTTTAATAAATACTGGTGAAATCCATTAACTAAATTACAGAAATGGTACAAATTTTTCCGACTTGGACTCTTTACTTTAGCCACAAAGTTCAGGCACCATTTTCTGCCAGCTATCAATATAAATTTCGTACTTTTTTTTTCGACAACCTTTTACTAAAAGTAAGAGAAAGTAATCAAACAGTGTTGCTATACTTCAAGAAAATACCATTAATTCAATTACATTTTTTCCTCAGCCCTCAGCCACGAATAGAAAATAGAATTCACAAGCTGTTGGGAAACCGCTCTGTGTACTTGGAAAAATTGAATAAGTGGAAAACAAATAAAACATCACTTTACAGAAGAAAGATCAAAGTGGAAAAAAAGTTTTCCTCTCACTAGACTGAATTCACTGGATGGGGCGGCGCTTTTTAGAGTGCAACAACTGCACTTTAGCTGGAAAACTAAATGAATCTGTACAAGAACAAGTGATGACACTCCCCGAGAGGAGGGTTGCCACTGCTCTCCTCTGTAGATACCTAAAATGAAGATCATCTTATAATTGTGCGCCTCTTCTACCGCGCCTTAGCGGGGTGATGCTCCCTTTTTGTTTGTACTTGTTCCTCCATCCCCTGGTCCTCTGACAAAGCTCTCCTGTCGTTCCAGGCTATTCCTGTTTTAAGCACACGCATCCTTTCTCTCCCACCTGCATCGTGGTCTACCTCTCTTTCTCTTCGTCCATCCATTTTCGTTTCATATGACCCACTGTAGCCATTCTGTCGGACTCCTTCTGTACGACATGCCCGAAAGCAAATATTCACTTCTATTATTTCTTCAGCTAGCAGCTATACATTCAAGCTGGTTCTTATTGTGGCGCTAACGAATCTATAACTTCCATAGATACCTCATCTCAGTTACCTGTATTTTACTTTGGAGTTTCTTAGTCAATGTGCAGGTCTCTGATGAGTATGTGAGAATGGGGAGAAAACCTACATATCGATCTATTGGTCTATATTCGATCCACAGACCAATATGTCGATCTATAGACCAATACGTCGATCTATAGACCTATATGTCGAGCTACAGAAATATAAGTCGATCTGTAGACCTATACGAGGTGTGTTCAAAAAGTAACGGGAATTTTCGTTTTTTGAAAAAAATATTTATTTATTCATCTACATTAATATTGTCGCCTTCAAAGTAGTCCCCTTCGCATACAATACACTTGTGCCAGCGCTTTTTCCAATCCTCGAAACACTTCTGAAACTCGATCTTTGTGATAGCTTTCAGCTCTTTCAGCGATTCGCTTTTAATGTCATCTATGCTTGTAAAACGACGGCCTTTTAATGTTCTCTTTATGTTTGGAAATAGAAAAAAGTCACATGGAGCCATGTCTGGCGAATATGAAGGCTGGGGCATCGTTAAAGTTTTTGTTTTTGGCCAAAAATTCACGAACAAGCAATGAAGTGTGAGCAGGTGCATTATCGTGGTGCAAAATCCATGAATTGTTTTGCCACAAATCCGGGCGTTTTTTTCGGATTGCTTCACGCAAACGGCGTTGAACTTGTAGGTAGTACTCCTTATTGATTGTTTGACCTTGTGGCAAGAATTCATGATGCACTATGCCATTAAAATCGAAGAACACAGTGAGCATAACCTTCACATTCGACCGCACTTGTCGAGCCTTTTTCGGTCTTGGCGATCCAGAATGCCTCCACTGGGACGATTGAGCCTTAGTTTCGACATCATATCCGTAAACCCATGTTTCGTCACCTGTTATAACACGTTTCAGTAGATCCGCATCGTTGTCGACTTCATTGAGTGACTCTTGAGCAACTTCCATTCTCCGCTGTTTTTGTTCGAAATTCAACAATTTGTGAACAAATTTTGCTGCCACACGTTTCATACCCAAAACATCCGAAAAAATTTCATGGCATGAGCCAATTGATATGGCAACATCATCAGCGACTTCTCTGATTGTGATTCGGCGATCGTTCATAACCATTTCTTTCACTTTTTTCACGTTTTCATCGGTTGTTGATGTGCTTGGACGTCCAGGTCGTTCGTCATCTTCAACGTTTTCGCGGCCATCTTGGAAACGCTTATACCACTCGTAAATCCTTGTTTTACTCATAGCAGACTCACCATATGCCTTTATTAACATTTCACACACTTTATTTCATTTTTTACGCAAAATTTAATACAAATTCTTTGATCCATTTTTTTTAACAAACAAAAATCGCCAAGCTCGAAAAACACGTCTAACCTTAACGGCTGCCACTTAAGAAGTAAACAATGAATATTACTGAAAATTTTATCGTACTTCAGGGGCATGTGTACCAACATAATAAACAAAAAAATTTTACAATCAGACTCTCCAAACCCGCGAAATTTAAAAATTCCCGTTACTTTTTGAACACACCTCGTATGTCGATTTAGAGACTTATAAGCCGATCTATAGACCTATATATCGATCTATAGAGCTATATAACAATCTATAGAGCTATATATCGATCTATATAAAATCAATTTACCAGGAGAAAATATAAAAAAGGTTAGATCTACATTCTAGGAATAAGATTAAATGAAATTCTAGACTCTAAAAAACTACTTCATTTAGTAAAGTCGCTCTCCCGACGAATCCATTTTGACCTCAACTTTATTTACTAAGTCCACTGATGGTACCTGGACTAAATATCAAATCTAAACTTTATGCGACATCCTGTTTTTAGGGTTTTGCTGACTAGGGTACAAAGATTTCGCAAGAAGACCAATTTGTTTTTTCGTCTTCAAAAACAACTGAAAAGAGAAAGCAAAACATTTACAAGTGTATAATTCACACTGAAAGCAAGAATTCTTGGCGCCGGAAGTCATGGCTGTTTGGCTTTCGTATTTAGTGAGCACAGCTAGATTGATTTAAAGTTTAAATACATATTTTTATATACTCTTTATATATTTTAATTTTGCCTGCAACAGAAATTCACCTCACAATACTGATTCGAAGAGAAAAAAAAACCGCTTTAAAAATTACGCGATCGCTATATATATATATATATAGTAGACCCACTGTGCTGAAGAGTTGAAACTCCGGTAGGAAGTTTGCACACAATACAACTACGTGATACAACAAGATAAGGAGCAAGCAATAGCCGAAAACTGGTGAACAAGAAACCAAACGACCATCTGGGGAGTGGTAGAGGGCCAACAAACAGTTAACTCATGACTTAACTGGTGAAACTCTACTACTTAACAACAAATCAATTAGATCATAAAATTGATTTAATTAAATCAGATCAATTTTTTTTTTTCATTACAATCATTAAAAGTAAAATCTTGAAGCGAACTATGACTTTTTTCTTGCTGTAATTATTACCCTTCAAAACGAGAAAGTTTCTGCTGGAAATATATCTTACTAAATTGTAGCTTATCTAAGCAGTTGGGTTAAGCCTGACTCAAAATTATGCTGCAACAGTAGGTAAATATGATTATATTAACCTAAGATTAACCATTGATGCCATAATCAAGTTCAAAACGGAGACAGTTAAGGTTTAAGAGCAAGATGAAAAATAGTTTCAATTTTAATAAATTTCATTCAATAACCATTAAATAAAATCCAAGGCCAAGACACCGGGAATCGAACCCATTAAACCAACAATACATCTTAGCATTGCGGGTCTAGTCTATAACCGCCTAACATAATTTATTTTAATTTCTTTTATTAACCATTAAATAAAATCCAAGGCCTAGACACCGGGAATCGAACCCATTAAACCAACAATACATCTTAGCATTGCGGGTCTAGTCTATAACCGCCTAACATACTTTACTTTAATTTCTTTTATTAACCATTAAATAAAATCCAAGGCCTAGACACCGGGAATCGAACCCATTAAACCAACAATACATCTTAGCATTGCGGGTCTAGTCTATAACCGCCTAACATACTTTACTTTAATTTCTTTTATTAACCATTAAATAAAATCCAAGGCCTAGACACCGGGAATCGAACCCATTAAACCAACAATACTTCTTAGCATTGCGGGTCTAGTCTCTTAACCGCTCGGCTACCGTGGCGCCTAGAGGCTTTATTAGTTTCTAATACTAGCGAGGAAACTTATAGTGTTAGCTGTAGAAGAAGGTAGGCTGAAGTTGTGGATACTTGGCGATGGTACTGTGCTTATATTCTGCTAGAAGTCAGCATCAGGTTTATAACTGCATCTAACTGTTTTTCTAAACGATGGAATAATATTTCTTCTTGCACCATAATTACTGACAATTGTCTACTGCTTCTTCTTCTTCTTCTTCTGGTCTACCGCAAACTTCTCGTTAGCTTGTGCAAACACATCACTAGCTTCTTAATCTTTTTGTTGATTATCATTATCATTGAAAAGAATAATAAGAGAAATGAGTGGGGGGATAAGGTTATATGATCTCTCCCTTCAACAATTAACTGTAACTGGAAGGGGGCCTCTAAACTTCACTTGCCGATTAATAAAAAAGAAAAATAAAGATGAGAACTTAAAGATAATTTTAAATTCAAATTAATGTTTAATAGCTTTTCTAAATGGTGAAAAATAATGAGGTAAAAACGCATGAACTGCATGTGCTAATTAATGGAAGTTCTAAGGAGCCTTAAAAGCTCCCTCCTTGGCCGAGCCCACATGGGAGCTAAAAGTTATCCACTATTTTTAATTTGTTTTTTAATGACACAGTGCACTAATTACCTACCTATAAAATGTACTTAGTTATCTAAAACAAAGTGTGATATATGCACTATACGCTTTCTCTTCTGTCCAGACCAAAGATGTATGTTCCTTGAGACTCTTAAGTAAACGCCTATTTTTTCAGGCGGGATTTACGTCTAACGAACAATTAGGTGTCATGGACGGAGGCGACTAGCAAACTTTACTGTAAATTTCTCATATTAAACATTAAATAAAATCCAAGGGCTAAACTAGTACCGCAATACATCTTAGCTTTGCGGGTCTAGCCTATAACCGCCTAACAAACATACTTTACTGTAAATTTCTTTTATTAACCATTAAATGAAATCCAAGGCCTAGCCTAGTACCGCAATACATCTTAGCATTGCGGGTCTAGTCTCTTAACCGCTCGGCTATCGTGGCGCCTAGAGATACTATAAGAAATAGCAATTCTAATCATCGTGAAAATTTGTGAATGTGTGAGTGAAAAGGATACGGATTTCATTTAGACCATTTCATCCACATTAGACTTACACTTCACAGTTAGACGACTACATCACAAAAACCCCAAACATCATTTTACACAAACTACTGACAATAACTGGAACAATATGGCTGCTTGCGAAATTTGGGGCCCCTCCAGACTTTCCAACTTGTACATATTTACAAACTAAATTGCGAAAATTTGTGGAGAAAATATAAAATATATGTGCAATAATTAGGGATTAGAATTTTTGCAAACGAAAGAAGATTCAGTAGAAAATATTAGTAGCCAAAGACTTGATGGCCTTGAGTAGAAAGAAACTGAAGATGTAAAGAAAAAGAGCTAAGCTTGAAAGCCTTCCTGTGTGTGTGCGTCTGTCTGTCTGTTCGATTTAATATCATAATTTATAAGGATTTAGCGAACAACACGTATGTAGCATATTTCTGCACTGAGCCCAATATCTTGTATTCTGATCTGTTTAGGGGGAAAAATGGAGAAGTAATACATTGAGAGAGGGAGACAACGATGTGGCTTATATTTTTATATATATATTTATTATCTCCAGCAATATTTCAATGTTTAGTCGCTTTCATTCAGAATGTGTTAGATCTTAAATTCATGTTTTTGGTGGTTTGGAGTTAATATTTTATTTTATTGAGGCGGAAATTATTTACTGTGGATGACCAGTCTACTTCCGGTGACTGAAATCACGGCCATCATTCTTTTACGAACCAACTTCCTCCTTAAAGACTACTGAATATTTTGTTCTCAATAATGTAAGGGTTTTGCCTCCTGTCAAATGTTATTAACTAACTTCCATTTGGAATGATACTTAAGTATGATGAAACGAGAATCCTTAGCACAGAGAACGTCCTGGCAGAGTTGGTACTAACGCACAGACTTTGAATCAAAAAGAAGACTGCCTACAGAGTGTAACATATTTTAAGCACCTGTTCAAGGTTGGTCTTATTTGCTCGGATCCGTTGTACAAATTGTGTCAGGAAGAGGAGGAAACGGCCTCTCACTTGTTGTTCGATTGCGCTGCAAGCGAGCGGGTTGCGCTACAAAAACCTTTGGAACTTTGAGACCAAAAGAGATGGTAGCGCAATAAGAACTAGTAGGGAAAGTCTTCAACCTCTCTAAAGAGGGAAGGTTTCGTCTACTAGATTCAGAAAAGGGGGAAGCACAATAAGCCTCTTGTGGCTGCGGCGCCATGGGACGCTGGTCCCGCCCCGCTATTTCAATCCTATTAATCCTGTAACATATTTTGAATTTGGGCCGATAAACATAGAAGGCTAGAAGGTAACTCCTACCGTTGAAGGTTACCAGTTCAGGATCTTACCAAGCCTATTTCAATGGAAATGATAAAATTTCAGGCTACGATTTTGCGAACAAAGGAGTTTATCCAAGATCAACGAGATCACATAGCCAAACTCTTGTATTTCTTATTTACTTGCAGGTGGGAAACCACCCAAGGAGTTGGTGAAGACATCAGCTAGATTCCCAAATCTTCCTGAAAGGGCTGTCAACCAGATACTTCTTCAGGCCATAAATTCTCTAGAAAAAGGATCTCCAGTATTGGCCAAAGAAATTCTTCCTGTTTTCACAAAAACTTATAATTGGTGCTCAACATTTCAGATTCCACTGGTATCTATCATCAGGAGTTTCTAGAAATAATAAAAGAATCTATTTCCCTTTTTTATTTCAAATACTATGACTTTTTTTGCCTACTTTATCCCATATCTCTGCACTTTTATAAACTCTGTCATAGATTTCCTGTTAAAAAAATTAACAGAATTTAAATGAGAGAGAGGGTAGAGAGAGAAAGCAAATCTTTGAATACAGACATGGAGACGAATACGAATGTAGAGGAAGCTTAACTGACCTTGCCCAAACTGATCTAGCAGATCCTCTCTGCCAACCATACTCATATCACATCCTACCATTCGTATTTCTTTAATACCTTTATTGTGATATGTGAGAACGAGACTGAATGCAAGAGAGAGTACGATAGATCGAAGAGAAACGCCACATATCTCCTACAGACCATATATTTGGATCTCTATTGACGTTTAGATATATTGGCTTTCAAAAAAAGCAGTTCACGAAGACTGAATAATAAACAAACCGAAACCAAACCTGACTTATCCACAATATCTTAGGGATTTTGATAAGATTTACCATTCAAAATAACTGCTGAGGATGTATGGACAAATATATACGAGTATGTAAAAGGGAAGCTGTGAATGAGAAGATCATCTATTCAAACTAGACTGTTTCTTGAACTACGTCACTCTGAACGAGCTAATTAGCATCACAAACAAAGAACGTGATACGCTAAAACGGAAATTATGTCGAATGGAATGGTGGTTGGTTAACAGAGCTGAGAACGTGGATTGACGACGAGGTAATGTAAGTAAGTGAAAAGTTAAGCAATACCCATTTTAAGGGAAGGGATTAGCTATGAGGTTAGCATACTGGACTCACACGCGGAGGTCCCGGGTTCGAATCCAGCAGCTGACCCTTAGATTTTCTCTTCCTAGGAGCTTCTTACAGCTCACTGTCCGGTGATGGACAGTGTTGTCTGTAACGAGAGAACACTGTCTGGAGGCCGGCAGTGCACTGGAAAAAGTTCCGGGCGCTAATAACCTCAGCTGTTGATGCGCCAAAAAAAAAAAAACATTTTAGGAGGCGGGCTTCAAGTCCAACTACCAAATTAAGGGTCGGATTTACTTTACTATAAATCTCTCATATAAACCATTAAATACAATCCAAGGGCTAGACTAGTACCGCAATACATCTTAGCTTTGCGGGTCTAGCCTATAACCGCCTAACAAACATACTTTATTATAAATTTCTCACATTAACCATCCGATAAAATCCACGGCCTAGACCGGAAATCGAACCCACTAACCAATAATACATCTTACGATGATTTAAAGATTTGCAGACTCTTGTACGCATGCTTGCTTCTGTTTAAATATCTGCATCAAACCCTTGGTTCCCACCATTAGCATGATTATAATGGAGGATCTTACAAAAATAGGCGCTTGGGTCGTCCTAATCAATCTTACGTTTAAGCCTGAATGACCAAAAGAAGGGTAACTAAGGTCATACATTCGGCAGCAATAAGGTTATCTACTAAAACAAATGAAAATTGTATACAAAACATTGTATAATCACAAACAATTAACATTGTATATTGTATATTGTACATTGTCACAATAATTAAATTATATCAGCCATACTGAGATAAAAAAAAAAGCAGGCCCTAAAAGTTGTAGGGATAACTTCCCCTTTTTTATCGATATAATTAATTGGGTTCCAATCGTAGGGGGAAGGAATTTGAAATAAATAATACCATTTTGACACAATCTCAACTATCAATCAATCAATCATTATAACGTAATATTATCGATATATCAAGATTTGATTTATTTTGATTTGATTCGTCATAAATAAATATAATAAAAGCAATATTACCAACACTGTAGCAATAAATTTCCCAATAAATAAAACAGCAACTCACCTGAAACAAAAAAGAGAAGAGAAATAGAGATAATTTGCTTATAAATAATACATTTCTGTCAGCCATAAAAGAAGAATAAAAGAGGAAACACTCTCTGGTAGCCGGCAGAGCTCTGAGAAGGGTTTTTCGAGTATACTAGAGAATTGTAATTTAGGGAATCCAAAAAATGTTATGTCCAAATTGAACTAAGACAATAACTTATGCGTTTTCATTATGGTTTAAAACTTTTGTCAGAGAACAAACTTAGACGTCTCATTTCCTGAATCACTAACATTTTGTCATAAAAAACCAACTTTTTTAAATTTTTTTTAGAATTTCAGAGATAAAAGAAACAGCGTAAAGAAAGCCAAGTGTGTGTTCAGAGTTCAGACTATAGATTTTTTAAACCTTTTAAAAATAATTTATTGCCCATTGTTAAAACTATTACAGTGAATAGTTTTAGAATCTAATAAAAATTTTAATTAATTTACGAACTATCCCGTCTTCCCAACTGTACAAACTAATTAGCTGAAGAGTTGACGAAGGAGTATGGGAAAGATTGAACGTGTTGCTCAAACCCAGAGGAGGAACCTGCATTGCATTCAGCCGTCTCCGACCATGGCAAATGCAATGCTCCTCAAGAGCAATATTGAACAGAATAGTGTAGAGAGAGAGTCTCTAACAGCGCAAGAAGAGTCTCTTAATCAAAATGGGTTTGATTTTAGAGCACTTTGAACAAATTGGAAGAATTTTCAGCTGGGTTTGATGCTGGAATGTTTGGAACGATTTGTTCAGCAATAGTATGGCAGTATAAAATTTGGGTTCTGTCTGTAATGATATAGATCTGAATAGGGTTTTGTATTTGCGGATAGGATTAGATTTAGATTTTAAACGGCGGGACGGGACCCATGCCCCAGGGCACCGCAGCCATCAAGAGGCTTATTGTGCCTTCCCCTTTAAGTCTAGTAGATGAAACCTCCCCTTCTAAGAAGGTTGAGGGTTTTCCCTTCCCAGTTCCTTCTGCGCTATAATCTCCTCTGGTCTCAAGGTGCCAAAGATATCGTAGCGCAGTCTCTCGATTGCAACGCAATCGAATAACAAGTGAGAGACCATTTCTTCCTCTTCCTGGCACAATCTGCACATCGGTTCCGAGCTAATAAGCCCTACCTTGTGCAGGTGCGGATAGGAAGTCACTAGCTTCCGGAAACGGTAAATAGCGTGTGCAACGATGATCACTATAACAGTTGGAAAGAAATCCGTAGAAAAATATAGTGACGCCTGCAGAAGGATCGTGAAAAAACAAATCACTTCCGCAATATTGCCGTTCAAACATGAATAATAAGGCTCCTTCTATCGGGATGCCCCATTTAAAATAGCTGGGAAAACTAATCCCCTTTTTCAATAACCCCTATTCCGCAGCAATAAAACTGGGGACTTCGTGAGATTGGCTGCGAAGCCTGAGATACCTAGTATAGGGAGAGAATTATTGAGAAGATATAAGGGCAGGTATGGCCTCCCAGCCTTTTATCGTAATGGTAAGATTTTTGATGCTTCGACAAGCTTCAATATTCCCGAAGGAGAAAATAGAAAATGGGCTTTATTAAATAGTGTTTCCTTTTTTCTATTTGTGGAAAAATAGATCACATATCACTTTCCTATTCACTTAGTACCAGAATTATTACCAGTGATGTTTTCTTTTTGCGCCGTTGGAGATAAAAAAGTACTTGTGATTCCAGAGTACTTGTGATTCCAAAGTACTGTTCATGGTTCAAGATAGGGGTAAGTGATTCTTTTTTTTTTTTATTCCCTTCTTAGTTTTATGCCCTTCAGCATAACCCCAAGTTACATTATTGTTATTGCAGTGGGCAAACAACCCATTATATACCATTCAGCCCTTTCCCTTTATCTCCACTAGAAATGATTACGTCAAATAGAAAAAAAAAAGCGCGCGATTTCTACGTCATATCCTGCCGTAAAAACCAAGTACCCGTTCTTATCTCTACGGGCCACGTTTCTCATATTCAACTGTGCCTTTGATAATTTTTCTATGTCCTTTTTTCTGGGCCACAAAAAAAAAGGCCTGGAATGAAACAGCCATATCGACTATTTCACTCACTGCAATTCTCAAGATGACCACCAAGAAAATGAAGTTTCAGGAAATAGAGACGGTGCTGATATCGGAAATCACTACCAGGAAAGAGAGAAAAATCGATAATCCAGCGTTTTCATGATTCACGCACGACTGTTTCTTATTATACTCTTTTTTTGCTTTTTTAAAATTTATTTCGTTATTTACAATCTGTAAATACATATATACAATAAATAAATAGAAAGAACAGAAGATATATGCATGCGTGAAAGGCAGGAGGATATGATGATCTTTAGGTCTTCAGACTGCAAGGGGGCCACTGGCGATTCAGTCGGCGAGTAGTATTGTTAGGGGATGTCCGAGGAGGCGAGAGACTGTACAAGAGGATTGAAGCTAGTCGAGAGAGCAATATGAAATTTTACTCACAATTGAAATTATTCAAATTCCGTCAAACTCCAAATTTTTAAATCTATTAAAGATACATAGCGTCGAGATCTCTAAAAAATGCAAATCTAAATCACTTTTTGAACCAAATAACACTTCATTGAAGAAATAGGTTCACGAAACGATAATTTTAAACGATTGCAAAACTTTCCCTTAGTAGGAGTAAGAGCAGAACGTCGCTTTAATGGTACGCAGGTGAGTCCTAATCCTTCCACCCTGCCAAATTTCATCACAATTGGATTAAGTTTTACTGAATTATTAGTAATAATAATTTTGGGTGAGGCGTCACATACGTGGGGCTAACTCCTCTCCCATTCGATGTACAGCGTAGAGACCACCCAAAAGGCACATCTACATAAAATTCCGAATCGAATGACAACTCATTCATTAAAATCGGTTCTCGCGTTTAGTTGCTACGTTGTTTACAAAAAAGGTAACAAGAACAACAAGAACATTTTTTGAAAATGCCGTTTTTGCTCATTTTCAGCTACGTATTTCTCAAAATCTATATAATCTATGTTGCTGTAAAAAAATTAGAGTTATAAAGGAGGATTTGCCCTATATTTTAAAGAAAATTTGGGAATATTATCTTTTACAGAAAAAGAGAAAAAAATTGTCAAAGTTGGGTGTTTTTTAACGTTACGCTTTTTCGTGAAGTTTTTGATGGTCAACCCTTATACAACTGTCCTACCGGAAATTGTTTTAGTGACAGTAATTATTAAATTAAGGATGCAATAATTGGCAGGAAATCGGTCCAAATAAAAATAAACAATTCGTCTTCTTTTTGGCAACGTTTCAACAGATATATTGCCTTCTTCAGGGCGTTTTCTCTAATTAAAACAAACCGCGTAGCCACGCCCTGAAGAAGGCAATAATATATCTGTTGAAACGTTGGCAAAAAAGAGACGAGTTGTTTATTTTTATTGGGACCGATTTCACGTCAATTTTTCCATCCTTAACTATATAATGAAGTTCGGGAGCACTCTAAGTGGCTCCTAGAAAGAGATAAAGAGATTAGGACAATGGAACTCCTGATTTCCGCGTAGCAAGACACTCATTTGACAATACACGCAAGAGTTTAAATGGAAAAACCCAGAGGAGAGTTACCCCTCGATAACTGAATATAAGATCATTAAATATTGATCCAGGATCTTATCCTTACTAACAGAAAGGAAGCTTTAAAGATGAAGAGCTACAGGTCAAGAAGTCCTTTTAAACCCTGAACTTTTATTGAAGTCCCCCTAACATCCCAAGAAAACATTAAATTTTCACAAATTAAATAGTCACAGAAAGCTATGCGAGTATTTTCATGAAAGTTTTCCTATATAGATTATTTCCAATTTCCTTCCATGATTTCCAAACATTTGCCCTGGGAAATTCATTTTTCTTATTTTTCCTTTGAATTAAAAGAAGGATAGAGAAAGAAGTGAGGTGAGGGTGGGGAGGGGCGAGAAAATGTAGCCATTAATTTCAACCTAAAGGAAAAGCTATAAAACGTTGTTAAGGTTGTATACCAACGACCAGGGGCACCTGTCCTACGGGCTCTCTCCTTAGCTGAGGCTCAACTTTACCGCACTCTATAAATCACACTCCAGTATTTTAGCTACTGCGATAAAATCACATTGCTATATATATTATGAAATGTTTGTGGCATTAATTTCTATGAGGTATGTTTTTGGCAATAATATATATTACGTACATAAAATTAATTTTATAATATATAAAGACAACTACATATCGTAAATCTCGCTAGAAACGGGACACACTAAGTTACCTTTACAAATATTCAGTTTAGGTACTACTAGTGCAACGAAAAAGTGGATTTTAACAGAAAACATCTTGGAATCGTGCATATTTTCACGGGAATTACACGTATGAGGTCCCTTAAATACGAAAAATTGTGTACTAAAATCAGGTCTTTGAACTTGTCCGACTGTGTACAGTATAACTCAAAAACCGGATGATGTAAAAAGTTCAAAGTTCATGTTTGTTCACTAAAAAGTCTTGAAATTGTGCACATTTTCACGGGAATTACACGTATGAGGTCCCTTAAATACGAAAAATTATTTACTAAAATCGGGACTTTGTACTTGTCCGGCTGTGTACAGTAAAACTCAAAAGCCGCATGTGGTAAAAAGTTCAAAGTTCATGTTTGGTACAGCCTAAGCGAAAAAAGGCCCTTTATTGCAGCGTTTCCCAACCTTTTTTTGGCTCGCGTACCATTTGGTATGCTAATTTTCACTACTTCGTAAAAATGATTGTATTTCGTGAAATTTGTTATTCCGAGTGTGTTATTTTATTATTATTATCGTTATTTGTATAGAGATACAATGTAACTGTTACAAAGGAGTACAAGTTCACTTTATAAACTTTGTAAAGTGTAAGATCATGGTTTTAACAATTTTTTAAACAATTAAAAATTATTTTCTCTTCAAAATTATTAATTAATTTAAAAAGTATTTCTTGAGGATTATTATATTTGTGCCCAAATCTTCTAAATTAATTTCTTTTAAGCATTCAACTACCTGTAAGTACAAATTAAATTTAATGTTGCTTAGATAGAGCTTATTCATTACAATCCAGTCTATTTAAGCAGATTTTTACATAGTTAGCAATTATCATTTGTGTTTTCGGGTTTCGGGAAAATACTCCATGAAAGACAATTTAAATCCTGTTAAATGTGCTGCTATATTTTCTCGTATATCTTGAGACAGACTAACCTTATTACTGTACATATAAACAACTTTACTGTATAATATTAATTAAAATAATTTTTATGTATTATTGGTAAAAACGTTTCTAAGATATTTTTATGCTTTGATTTCTTTTTTTTTTTTAATTTTTCATGTCCGCCATTATTGATTATTTTTCGCGTACCACCAAGCAGCAACTCGCGTACCACAGGTTGGGAAACGCTGCTCTAATGAATCGATTTTTTTTGTCGATTATTTGGAATTATCTCGAAAACTAGTGGCAATCATGTTACAACTTGTTGAATTCTAGAATTTTAATTTCATTACATTTCCCATTTAATGGCCCAATAGCGGAAGGGCTGGGGACTAGGTTTGTTCTTTAAAGTACTACTTCTGTTCTACTAAATTATTGCGTAAGAAAAACTTCTACATTTTCGAACCCCATTAAACTTGGTCGAATAGAATTTCCTAACTTTAACTTTTTTACAATTAAAAAAAATAACATTTTCATTTTATTATTTCTAGAATCTTTAAAATGAAGCGAAGCCACCAAAAGTTTTCTTTATAAATTTTCACCAACACAGCCACGCAAGTCCAAAACAAATACAACACGACGACATATCCAAAGGCAATCCATCAATCAATCAGATCGATTACAGACATCGATCATTTTCACCAAAAACTAAGTGACAATACTTTATAAAATTATATAACACGACACAAAGGGGGGGGGGAAAGAAAGGTAAGAGTGAATGAAAAGAAAACTTACGCTGCGACAAATAACTGTAAAAGAAAAGTTAAGAAAGAAAAATTATTAAAGACAATAGTTTATATGCTTGAATTCTTTTAAAGTTTTCACTTTCATAAAATGTTGGCACAGAAAGGCAGGACTTTGCGCTTCAGGACCTCGCTTGGAGGTTAGAAAATAAGTAACAACTTTATTATGGTGGTAACCTCAAATAACCTGCAAAACCTTCCTACTCCTTACATTGGAGAGATTAGGACGTGTCTTAAGTTGTTGTGAGCTCCTCCTAAATGTTCTAGAAATATTCCCTACTTCTTGTACATCTCACTCAGTGGTGATCTTTCACATGTAGTTACTGTGTCACATTCCCTACGTCACGCAGGGAATGCTCTTGATAATATTTCACGTTACACCAACAGTAAAATGCTCTAATATTGATGAAACTAATTTTTGTAATGATGGATAAACCAGAAAAAAAAAAAAATACTCGGGGCCACCCGTGAAACAGTGATCATTTTATTAAATAGTCAAAGATTGATGTGCGCTCCTCCCCGGTCATGTGCATGTGGTTTCTTTACCTCTTTATTTTATTTATTTATTTTTTTTTTTTGCGACGTCCATTTAATTTAGAGATTTTTTTTCCCGGCCCCTACAGCTACCCAAGGGATGCTGAACTACCCTACATCTCTTCATCGCGACGACCTACCGCAATACTACTCTGAAAAAAAAAAAAAATGAATGACTATGATGGCAAAAACTAAAACAAAACAAAAAACGTTCCCCCTCTGGGGAGACGTTGCCTCAAACTATGTACCAGGCAACTGGAGGCTGGTGGAGATTTTGGTGAAGATTGATCACTGTATTATAAGCGCACGTGTAGCGGACAACATGTATCCTGGGGCTTTCATCATACAACCACCGCCCTTGCACGCACATTCCCATTGGGATCGTGTTTTTATCCCACTAAAGGGGAATGATATCCGGTAAAGCAAAGTAAAAAGGACGTGAAAAAAACAAGTATTCAAACAAAACGATCCAATCACACACACACACACATACATTCATACTCTTATGTCTAAACAAAACTTCCTGTTTAATAGAGTTAGCAGTGATGAATGGAAACATCAAAAGATGTCGCTTCCGCTCTAATATAGCTCCTATCATTTCCACAGCATGGATTGCACAGGTTAGAGGGACAATTTGTGAATTTGGTTACACAGAAAAGTTCTAGGAAGAATATATATAGGCTTCGTGACCGTAAATTATTAAAATAAGGATTCAAGATTGGCGAGGAATCGGTCAACTAAAAAGCAACAACTCCGCTCCTTTTGCCAACGTTTCGACAAATATATTGTCCTCTTCAGGGTGTGGCTATGCGAGTTTTCTATACAGTTTTCTGTAAATCAATCAACCGAGAAGGCGATATATTTGTTGAAACGTTGGCAAGAAGCCGAGTTGTTTTTTATTTGACCGATTCCTCGCCAATCTTGAATCCTTATTTTCATACTCGATTGTGAAAAGATTACTGTCGCTACTACCCCACAGCGTGCTTACATGCAATAGAGTAGCGTAGTTAATTTATCTGGCTAGCCTATAGCCCGGGGTACTTCAATTTCATAACAGTAAAACTTTCTCCTAAACGAACTTCTCCGTATATGGACATATTAATACCATACGTCATGGAGACCATATTTGGAGATACCTCTTCGCACAGAAAACTAAATAACAATGACATTTAAGAAAAAATAGTAAAACGTTGTACCCACCTACGCTCAAAACTTACCGCAAAGTGTAATGCCACTCACCTTGAGAATGGATGACACTGGAGTAACTTGTGACGAAAACGGAGCCTCTGGAATACTGGACTATGGCAAAGTCTAAGAAGTCTCTTTGTGGCTTACTGGGACTCATGGCATAGTTATGTTATTTTTCCCACACCAGTTTTTCGTGAAAAACATAGGGAATGCGATTTTGGTGATCATCGTCACCGGAGCATTTCGAGAACATAAACAAGATTTAGACAACTAGCCGACGCATAAAGATGCTGTATCTTGAGTTAGGGTGATATCATCTACAGTACAGTAAAGTTTTAAACACTTGTGAATAAAAGCGCCGGAGTTTTCACCCCCAAAAAAAGCACCGGCTCTCCCACATTTTGAAGTCCAGATCCAACAGAAGTTTGTTTACCGTGATGTAATAAAGGAACTACCATCAGAGTGTACTCTATTTCCTTGAGTTTTTGCCCTTAAATTCTAAAAGTACAACCTCAAGGTATTCGGAAGTAAAGGTTAAAATTTTTTTTCCTCCCTAGTAACTGCGACTAAAGGGTATAAAGCCCCTTTTTAGGATATCCCTACAACCACTAGTTGGAAAATACTTAATCTTGCCAAAAGAAAAAAAGGGAGTTATCTCGTTCTAAAGTCGGATACAATAAGCAGTGCCTGGTGAACAATACCCGTCAAACCATCTTTGCCAGAAGATCCTGCAAATTTCAATTCCAGAAATTTGATATGTAAAAGAGAAAGTTAAAGGAAAAATACTGGAGAAAAAGAAAAAGGACTATTTTTCTTCTATTAAAGGAAAGCGTCAAAGCTCTTTATTACCTTGGAGTTTCCTCTTTTTTTTCCTTACTGAACTAATTCAAGAATTCAATATGGAAAGCGATCGATAATTCAATACAGAAATGTTTGCCAGTCAGATCAAATTATCCGCCCACCAGTTTTTCAAGTCTATTCATCACTTATTCAAGTTGATATATATTGAATTATCTTCAGTTCATCCTGTCAAATGATGAATGAAAAAATATTTTAAGAAAATTCAGTCGTGAGCAGCACACGCCTTCCATCCAATTACTCCAATCCTCACAGATCTAATTTCATCATCTATTTTCTCTTACAAGGTAAAGGAAGTAATGCGGTCACACCAAATTGCCTATTTCAAATTTTTTACCGGAAATATGATCGTTTTGAGGTCTACGGAGACCCACGGAAGTTGTTTTTCTAAAATGCTTTTTCTGTGTGCATATGTATGGCACAAAATATCTCATGAACTATAATTACTAAATATTGCGATTTATATCAGTAATAGAGCTTACTTTTCTCTACAATTCAGTGAAGAATTCGTTGTATTCTAATGAAGTCGAACGGAGATATTGAGGTTTGAAATTTGAAGTCTTTGAAAACCTCCAATTTTTAACCTTCCATATTCAATAAATATTATCACTACTACTTTGCCACTTATACGTATCAGTTATAGAGCTAACTGTTCTCTACATTTTGGTAAAGAAATCATTGAATTCTAATGAAAACGAACGGAGATATAGAGCTTTGAAATTTGAAGTATTTGAAAACCACCAAAATTTAACCTTCCATATCTCGTAAACTATTATCACTAAAACATTGCGAGTTATATTAGTTATAGAGCTTACTTTTCTCTACAATTCAGTGAAGAATTCGTTGAATTTTGAACAATACGAAGAGAGATATAAAGGTTTGAATTTTGAAGGAGTTTGAAAACCACCAAAATTTAACCTTCCATATCTCGTAAACTATTATCACTAAAGCATTGCGAGTTATATTAGTTATAGAGCTTACTTTTCTCTACAATTCAGAGAAGAATGCGTTGAGTTCTGAACAATACGAAGAGAGATATAAAGGTTTGAATTTTGAAGGAGTTTGAAAACCACCAAAATTTAACCTTCCATATCTCGTAAACTATTATCACTAAAGCATTGCGATTTATATTAGTTACAGAGCTTACTTTTCTCTACAATTCAGTGAAGAATTCGTTGTATTCTAATGAAGTCGAACGGAGATATTGAGGTTTGAAATTTGAAGTCTTTGAAAACCTCCAATTTTTAACCTTCCATATTCAATAAATATTATCACTACTACTTTGCCACTTATACGTATCAGTTATAGAGCTAACTGTTCTCTACATTTTGGTAAAGAAATCATTGAATTCTAATGAAAACGAACGGAGATATAGAGCTTTGAAATTTGAAGTATTTGAAAACCACCAAAATTTAACCTTCCATATCTCGTAAACTATTATCACTAAAACATTGCGAGTTATATTAGTTATAGAGCTTACTTTTCTCTACAATTCAGTGAAGAATTCGTTGAATTTTGAACAATACGAAGAGAGATATAAAGGTTTGAATTTTGAAGGAGTTTGAAAACCACCAAAATTTAACCTTCCATATCTCGTAAACTATTATCACTAAAGCATTGCGAGTTATATTAGTTATAGAGCTTACTTTTCTCTACAATTCAGAGAAGAATGCGTTGAGTTCTGAACAATACGAAGAGAGATATAAAGGTTTGAATTTTGAAGGAGTTTGAAAACCACCAAAATTTAACCTTCCATATCTCGTAAACTATTATCACTAAAGCATTGCGATTTATATTAGTTACAGAGCTTACTTTTCTCTACAATTCAGTGAAGAATTCGTTGTATTCTAATGAAGTCGAACGGAGATATTGAGGTTTGAAATTTGAAGTCTTTGAAAACCTCCAATTTTTAACCTTCCATATTCAATAAATATTATCACTACTACTTTGCCACTTATACGTATCAGTTATAGAGCTAACTGTTCTCTACATTTTGGTAAAGAAATCATTGAATTCTAATGAAAACGAACGGAGATATAGAGCTTTGAAATTTGAAGTATTTGAAAACCACCAAAATTTAACCTTCCATATCTTGTACACTACTATCACTAAAACATTACGATTTATATCAGTTATAGAGCTTACTTTTCTCTACAATTCAGAGAAGAATGCGTTGAGTTCTGAACAATACGAAGAGAGATATAAAGGTTTGAATTTTGAAGGAGTTTGAAAACCACCAAAATTTAACCTTCCATATCTCGTAAACTATTATCACTAAAACATTGCAAGTTATATCGGGTATAGAGCTTACTTTTCTCTACAATTCAGTGAAGAATTCGTTGAATTTTGAACAATACGAAGAGAGATATAAAGGTTTGAATTTTGAAGGAGTTTGAAAACCACCAAAATTTAACCTTCCATATCTCGTAAACTATTATCACTAAAACATTGCAAGTTATATCGGGTATAGAGCTTACTTTTCTCTACAATTCAGTGAAGAATTCGTTGAATTTTGAACAATACGAAGAGAGATATAAAGGTTTGAATTTTGAAGGAGTTTGAAAACCACCAAAATTTAACCTTCCATATCTTGTACACTACTATCACTAAAACATTACGATTTATATCAGTTATAGAGCTTACTTTTCTCTACAATTCAGAGAAGAATGCGTTGAGTTCTGAACAATACGAAGAGAGATATAAAGGTTTGAATTTTGAAGGAGTTTGAAAACCACCAAAATTTAACCTTCCATATCTCGTAAACTATTATCACTAAAACATTGCAAGTTATATCGGGTATAGAGCTTACTTTTCTCTACAATTCAGTGAAGAATTCGTTGAATTTTGAACAATACGAAGAGAGATATAAAGGTTTGAATTTTGAAGGAGTTTGAAAACCACCAAAATTTAACCTTCCATATCTCGTAAACTATTATCACTAAAGCATTGCGATTTATATTAGTTATAGAGCTTACTTTTCTCTACAATTCAGAGAAGAATGCGTTGAGTTCTGAACAATACGAAGAGAGATATAAAGGTTTGAATTTTGAAGGAGTTTAAGAACTTCCAAAATTTATCCTTCCATATCTCGTAAACTATTATCACTAAAACATTGCGATTTATATCAGTAATAGAGCTTACTTTTCTCTACAATTCAGTGAAGAATTCGTTGTATTCTAATGAAGTCGAACGGAGATATTGAGGTTTGAAATTTGAAGTCTTTGAAAACCTCCAATTTTTAACCTTCCATATTCAATAAATATTATCACTACTACTTTGCCACTTACACGTATCAGTTATAGAGCTAACTGTTCTCTACATTTTGGTAAAGAAATCATTGAATTCTAATGAAAACGAACGGAGATATAGAGCTTTGAAATTTGAAGGATTTTGAAATCTATAAAGTTTAAACGTCCATTATAATTATAAGATTACAATCTGTTTAATCTATGCTGTTGCATAAGAATTATAATTATATATGTAGGTGGATGAGTCCTATTTTGTATTGAAAATTTGGGAATTTGAATCTTTTAGAGAGTAAGAAACAAACAAATTGTTAAAGTTGGGTATTTTTCAACGTTAGTTTTTTTCGTGCACTTTTTTGACGATCAACCCTGTAACATAGTTTTTGTGATCATTTGGAGAGATCAGTAGCTAGAATAATTTGAGCTCCCAGTTAGAAAAGGAAAACAAAAAGATTAATTTCTTGAGAGGATGTTAAGGAATAATTTAAATAAATCTGGTTGTCTAGTTCTGAATATCTGATATTTAATATTGGACTTCTTTTTCTGATTAATTCTTATGTAGTCTATAAAATGAAGTAAGTGGTTTTATTATAATATAAAATAAATAAAATAGGAATGCAAATGATTACCATTTTGGGACAGACAGTCAAGTGAGGCTGTAACATAATAGGCCGCAAGATGGGACCGCAAAGGAGGCTGTGGGGAGAGATGCTTTAACTAATTATGCTGCAATCTGGCCAAACTTATTTTCAAACTAAAGTTACAACCAGAACAAAGTTAAGTTGTTAATGGTCCAGATACTCGGGATGCGGTCAATAAACTGTTGTAGGCTAGTTGTGGCACTCTCCATCTTCTAGTTACGATCGGGCGTTTAGTCTTCGCATCTAAACTGGCTTTGCAGTTTCTTTTGTTTTGTTAAGAGCGATGTTCTTATCGCTCAATATTGTAGATCGGATGAGGTTTTGTGGATTTATGAAATGACTTGTTCAGTATTCCATTCAAGCCTCTTAGATAAGAATGCAAGAATGCCACTACGATACTCGTATTTAGCAGATTTATCTTCTGTTAGAGTTTTAATATATGAATGAATGAAAATTTTAGCTTTCGCTTGACTAAGTCAAGTTCAGGATGATCGCTGAAAGCCCAAGCTTGCTGACTACTAATGCTAAGAGTGCCAAGCTTTTGGCCGATCCTGCCAAACTTTAATGGCAGGATTTTCGTTTCTGTTCCAGAGAAAAAAAGAGGGTTTATAAGGAAATTTCTAATCTAATTTATACTATGTTTTGAACTCTACATTGTTAATTTTAGGTTGATGAAACCAGTTCTTCTCTATTTGCCAAACGTTTTGGTAAAAGGATGTTGCCTTCATCAGTGGCTTAAATTCGATACAAAGTTAGCTTGTCTTATTGTTCGAGTTTCACTTGTGTGGCTACAAATTTGTGCCAAAGCTGTAATTACTAAAAATCTTTTATAAGCTGCAATCAGCTGAGCCACAAAGTAAACCAGAAATAAGCCACGAAAGAAACCAATCAAAGACTGGTCTCCACCTAACTAACAGAGTAACTAACTTAGAATTCTAGGTTGGCGAGGAATCGGTCAAATAAAAAACAATTCGTCTTTTTGCCAACGTTTCGACAGAACGTCCTCTTCAGGGCCTGGATATTACAAATACAAAACAATTTACAGAGTCAGTAACAATGTGTTACCTAGCCTAACCTAACCTAACCTAGAATTCTAAGTTTAACAATTTACGGTCACGAAACCTATATATTCATAGAGTAACTAACTGTACAAGATTAAGTCAGCATTGGATTTTTGGACACAACAACCACATATAATGGACATTTTGCAGCTATTACAACAAACAGAAATTGGGAAAATGTGGTATACTTATTATCGATGTTATAATAGAGATCGATTGAGCAGGGGAGGGGCGTGAACAGGAGGGTTATGTAGAGAGGAGAAGAAGAAAAAGTTCTTTTAAGCATATATTTACCTTTTTAAAGAAAAATACAATAACTTCTTGTAATTACCTTTGTGATATTCACCTGTTTCGAGAAACAAAAAAAACAAGAGAAATATTAATTTTATTTGATTTTGGGTTTTTTGTGGCCGCCATTTCCAAGAGAGGTTCTAATATCACACCAGCTAACGATTGAAAGCAAATAACTGAGGTTGTAAGAAACCATCTCTTCTAGTACTCCCTGTCACTTCCCTGAGCAGATGTCTTCTGAGCCCGGGAGTTTCGTGTAAAAAAGGAGTAAAGCCCTGATTATGTTGGCAGAGATACTGAGCCAGGAACCTGTGATTTCGCCACTTGATCTAAGAGAACGTAGTTGCTTAGTTCAGTATGCCAAAGATATAGAGCCCAACTTGAAAGAGAGAAAAAATTCATACTTAGGCTGGAAACATAGTGGAGCGGCGAGCAAAGCGGCGATGATAGCTAAGTGCAAAGCGGCGAAAACAAACACTCTCTATAGATAGAGTTGCTCTATCTTCGCTTTGCTCCCCACTATGCGCGGTCCCATATGTTAACTTGTGTTTGATTTCGCCGCTTTGCTCTTCGCTTTGGTCGCCGCTCTACTATGTTTCCAGCCTTAGATACTTTCTTTGAACAGTAAATAAAGCAAGTAAAATAAATAAATAGAGTTCTTGACGTTGCCTTCTAGATCATGAAATGGAAAAATAACTATCTTAGGCAGTAAGCCTGGGTGGGGGGGGGGAATATTACGTTTTTCAAAAGTTTGGGGGCCCAGCACAATGCTATAACAATATCGTTCGGTGCTTCAATTCAGGAATATAGCAACCGAGAGGTTGGCCAGTTATGATGTGGTAAACCTGTGGTAGAAATACAAGCACAATAAAGCATGGTTAGGACTGCCTGTCCCCACTAGACTTAGCGTAATCCTTGGTTTGGTTAAGCTCTGGAGGCAATAAGGTCGGCTGGATTTGGACATAACGGCATTTTTTTTTTTTTGCAATATAGCTCGCAAATCTTAAAAGAAGTGAAATAGGGGATAAGCAGTAACAGAAAAGGAAATATACTATAAAATACACTAACGCCTGTTACAGAAAGGTTAAGCGGTTACCCAAACACTGTGGAAACCACTGTTTAGGGTTACCACAAAACCCCTGGCTGGGAGAGGGGAAAAGAGGGAGAGAGGCCTATAACTGTGCTACAAACTTTACTAAATATTTTTGAACGTATGTGTGTGTGTGAGTTCTAAGTTCTAAGTTTAGGAGAGCCCGTATAGTTTAAGTACAATACACTAATACCATAACACACATAGCAAACTGACACTGTGTTACTTAGTAGCGTTAAGGTAAACAAAAAAATTTATAGCCTGAAAATGGCCAACCTTGTGCCTTGTTTCGTCACGAATACGTCACTAAACACGGCCATCTATTTCACTTACTGGGGCTACAAACTGAATATTGGCGAGCACGAGCATGTGTTCAGCGTTTCTACGCGATTTGAAATTTGATATTTCTTGGTGTTCCCCAGGAACGCGCTAGGTTTCCATCGAAAGCTCAGAAAGGATTCCTCAGTTTTCCAGGATTTCTCCCAAAATGACTCCCTCACAGATATCTATCAAATTATATCAAATTATCTTTTAATAACATAATATTCAAGGAAGATACCTTCACTAGCAATCATTGGGGCAAGTTTCCCTCTGAATTGTCGTTTTAATGTTATGGCTCCATCAAAATCGCCTCAAATCCATAAATCTGGAATCCCGACCATTAGGACACATTTCTCTCGAACAATACATGCTCTTGTGTACGTGGTTTATATGAACACATCCGTTCCTCTGATTAAGACAAGGAATGTGCGACTCTATTCCCTGTTTACATCATTCAGCGAAATTCCAAATTTAAAGGACATTTTTGTATAGATTTTTGTTGTTTTTTTTAGTTCATAATTTGATTTTCCAAAATATTTTCAAAAATTTTGGGAAACTGCATAAGCCCACACATCATTTTCAAGTGTGGCAGTTGTCCAGGATTTTCATTGCAACGCAAGGATCTTAAATATGGTTGATACTAAGCGCTCCTCCCCCAAAGTACCATTTCCAGTATGTAGTTTTTATGAACACCTGCACGGATTTTTACGATTTTGTAAACCTACTCTATCGAAACATCATCAGCTGCAAGGAGGTGAGATCTCTGGAAGTAAGAATTTACAGAACTTTCGAGTATTCTGTAATGTACTTTAAGTATGCTAGGTCCATAACTTTAGTTTGATACTTCTTAGAGACTATTGATTTGACAAAGATCTTTAGGGAACATCTGGTAGCGTTGCGATGGCACTTGTAAACTGATGAGCGAATTCTGGGATTCTTTTATAAAAGATGAGGTTTCTCCAAATAGAAGGAAAAGGATTTGCACAATTACCTGGGAAACAAAACCTGTCTAAAGTTCTAACCCTAAACCATAGGTGATCCTTTGACCGGAACCTTACCCGGAAGTTGCACATTCAGCAACATATCTATTTTTGAGTGGTGCCATGTTGGATCACAGTTCCTTGAAACAATTCAAGGTTAAAAAAGTTTTTTCCATCGGAAATTCAAAAATCGAGAAAGTCCGCAGAACTTCCTTTAGCTAGAAGTGAACGAGAAAGTAAAACAAAATGGCGATGGGCCTCCTCGAGAGGGTATTCAAATAGACTCCTTCTTTTTTGCTAAAGTTGAAGAGTTCATGTACCTTGGCTCCCAAGTCAATACCTCGCAATATCATTTCGCAGGAGATCGGCAAAAGAATAAAGATAGCTAACAGATGCTATTTCGGTCTGATCCGATATATTATGAAGAGTAGCCTGATCTCTAGGAACACGAAAGTGAGGCTATATAAAAACATTGATTCGCCCAGTTTTGACGTACGCTCCCCAGAGTCGATGAGGACAGGCTCCTGATCTTTGAAAGCAAATATCCTTCGAAGGATTTTCGGTCCTGTGAAGGAGGGAGATGTGTGGAGAAGGAGATGAAATAGGGAGCTATATCAAATGTTCGGAGAGGTGGACGTGGTACGTGTGTGGATAAGGTTGGGAAGACTGAGCTGGGCGGGGGCATGTTGCGAGAATGAATGGCGGGTCGATTTCCTAGAAGATCGCTCGAGATGGAGATAGGCGGAAAGAGAGGAGTGACGCAAGAAACCTGCTAAAGGTGAGAAATTGGAAAGCGGCTGCAAAAGACCGGGAACTATGGAATAGACTCATTGGGGAGCCTAGGACCCACCAAGGGTTGTAACGCCAATTAGATAGATAGATATATAGAGAAGTAAACGAAATATATTACGTATATAAAACGAAACTGTAAATAGAAACATATATACCATAATTAATTAAAATATAAAGTTGAAATTATAGATGAATGAAACATAAGAGAAACTAATTATTCTATTTGTGTTAAAAGTAAAAGGTAATTAAGGGCTACAATAAATTGAAGAGAGAAATGGTGTTTTAAAAGGGTTTACGCAGAAGACGAGGCGGCCATATCTACTCTAGAAGGGCAGTAAAACTGTAGTCAGAGCGAATTAAACAGGTCCAAGCTTATTTACTCTTCTGGACTTGAGGAATAAAATTCTTTGTTTATAGTCGTAATGGGTTCTTTGTTTATATAGATGCATATGTGTGCAGAGAAGTGCACTTTAAACGATACTCATTCCTGGGGCAAAGCTCTTCAATTCTCTCACGCAGAATTCAAATAAATTACTCTGTACATACAACACGGCAGGCAGATACTTTCCACTTATTTATTTGTATTTTATTGCCTTTTCTAAAAGCAACAATTTCATACAATGTTTATTGCATATAGTTGCTTTTAATTAGAATCTAATTTACGGACTAATTATTAGCTTATTACTTACTGTGACTGTTTGAAAAGAGGAAGTAATGCGATCGAGACTGAGATTTTACCAGAAATACACGTAAAACATGAAATTACGCAAAAACAAGAATAAATTATTTTGAACAATTATTTTACGTTTCACCAACAATTGCGGTTCATAAATGATGGCAGAATAGGTTTTATTTTAATTATGATGTACCTAATTTTGATTTGATTAAACGATTTTGTCGAAATAAAACTGTTAAATTGAAAATTACATTAATTTTTGTAGTACACATTTTTATTGCATAAGTTGATTCTTTATGAAATACCTACGGAGGAAAAAATAGTCAAAAAATTCTAAACTATTGTTTTCATAGAGAAAAAACGCTTTGAAAATCCTAATGGCGGATCTAACAAGCGCCTTGTGGGCGTGTCTATTGGCCAATAGGACCGTAGGTAGGTAGGGTTCAATTACCACGCCCACATACCACTTCTAACTTACACCATTAAAACATTTTAGGCCTTATATTCGTATGAAAAATGTATTCTAGAATTTTTTCACTATTTTTTCCTCCTTAGGTATTTAGTAAAGATTGAATTTATGCAATTACCAACATAAATTATTTTGAACATTTATTTTACGTTTCACCAACAATTGCGGTTCATAAATGATGGCAGAATATGTTTTATTTTAATTATGATGTACCTAATTTTGATTTGATTAAACGATTTTGTCGAAATAAAACTGTTAAATTGAAAATTACATTAATTTTTGTAGTACACATTTTTATTGCATAAGTTGATTCTTTATGAAATACCTACGGAGGAAAAAATAGTCAAAAAATTCTAAACTATTGTTTTCATAGAGAAAAAAAGCATTGAAAATCCTAATGGCGGATCTAACAAGCGCCTTGTGGGCGTGTCTATTGGCCAATAGGACCGTAGGTAGGTGGGAGTTAACCATGCTCAATTACCACGCCCACATACCACTTTTACGTTCCATCATTACGTCTTTTTAGGCCTTTTATTCTTATGAAAAATGTACTCTAGAATTTTTTCACTATTTTTCCCTCTATAGGTATTTAGTAAAGAATGAAATTATGCAAAAACAAGAATAAATTATTTTGAACATTTATTTTATGTTTCACCAACAACTACGGTTTGTGAATGATGGCAGAATATGCTTTATTTCAAGTATGATGTACCTAATCTTGTATAATTATTTGAAAGAGGCCTTAAATTATAAGTAATTTAAATTTGATGAATGTAATTGAGATTAAAATGTGTTTTATTTAGTTCTTGTTTGCAAGAAACAGTATTTATTTTCTTTTTATTTCACTCAGAAGTGAAGAATATATACATATAAGTATTATATAAAATGTATACTTTGAATCTCAACTCTGCGGACGGAGTTCGCTACATGCACTTGATTGTTATTATTTATCGTATCCTGTAATGTAACATATGTAAATAGCTGAAAGTAAATAAACATTAATATTATATTATGTATATTATTCTATACTTTAAATACAAACAGGTTACTTTAATTAATAAAGTTGAAATTATAGATGAATGAAACATAAGAAAAACTAATTATTCTATTTGTGTTAAAAGTAAAAGGTAATTAAGGGCTACAATAAATTGAAGAGAGAAATGGTGTTTTAAAAGGGTTTACGGAGAAGACGAGGCGGCCATATCTACTCTAGAAGGGCAGTAAAACTGTAGTCAGAGCGAATTAAACAGGTCCAAGCTTATTTACTCTTCTAGACTTGAGGAATAAAATTCTTTGTTTATAGTCGTAATGGGTTCTTTGTTTATATAGATGCATATGTGTGCAGAGAAGTGCACTTTAAACGATACTCATTCCTGGGGCAAAGCTCTTCAATTCTCTCACGCAGAATTCAAATAAATTACTCTGTACATACAACACGGCAGGCAGATACTTTCCACTTATTTATTTGTATTTTATTGCCTTTTCTAAAAGCAACAATTTCATACAATGTTTATTGCATATAGTTGCTTTTAATTAGAGTCTAATTTACGGACTAAAACACAGAGTAGTTTATTAATTTCTGTGACTGTTCGATAAGCGGAAGTACGAGTAAGTCGTAATGCGATCGAGACTGTGATTTTACCGGAAATACACATAAACCATGAAATTATGCAGATAACAACATAAATTATTTTGAAAGTTTATTTCACGATTCACCAACAAGTGCGGTTTATAAATGATCGACAGAATATAGTTTATTTTCAATTATCGAGTGCCTAATTTTGATTTGATAAAAGAATTTTGTCGGAGTAAAACTGTTAAGTTGAAAATTACATGAATTTTTGTAGTACACATTTTTATTGCATAAGTTTATTCTTTATGAAATACCTGCGGAGAGAAAAATAGTCAAAGAATTCTATATTTTGTTTGATAAGCGGTAGTGATGCGAAAAGAGACTGTGAATTTACCGGAAATACACGTTTCATGGTTCTCTGAATTGGAAAGAAAAAGTTGGTAGAGCTTCGTCAAGAACTTCACCAATGAGTTGCAAGAGTAAAAATGGAGCAGTGAATCGCCATTTCTGGTACAAGTTCCGTGTAGTGTGCTCAGATAGGTCGACCTATTTCTTAAGATGTCCAGAAGATTCTATGTCGAGTTTTACTGAAGATATCTTCAGTTTAACCCTTCGTTCAAACTACGCATTAACTTTTCTTTTTTTTAAAAAAAAAGAAAATAAACTTTATTAATTTTTATTCTTTGAACTCACGCTGTCCAAACTGACAAAACCATACTTTGCAGTATACACCATTTAGTACAAAATTAAAATGCACGGATGCAAACAAAACATAAGTTAATAGATGCAAAACTTGTTCAATAACACAAAAAACTTTTTTGATTCTTTTAGCTTTCGGTTTGTTTGTTCGACAAATCGGAAGTTTTACTAAGAAATTAACAGGTTTTTTTTTTTGTTTTTATCGTCTTGTTTTTGTCAGTTTGTCTTTGCTCCCCGACCGACAACAAAAGTTTTTAACATGCAGAACGAATAAATAGGATAAAAAGATTGTCTTAAACAAGGAACAAGAGTGCCAAAAACAAAACAAAAATATCTAAAGAACAACAAACTTTTGGCCAAAATCAGGAAGAGGAAGAGGTAAGAAAAAAAAGTGGTAATTACAAAAAGACTAAAAAATAAATAAAAAACACAAAAAGTTTCGTGAAAACGAGGTAAAGACCTTAAACTTTTCCTCCGTACCAAAAGAAAAGTGTGAAGGGGAGGCAGGATGTATTAGAGGTGATTGTTCATTGCTTATCCGCTGGGGGAGGAAAAAAAGACCAGTGAAAACTGTAAAGGGAAAACTTACCTCCTAGATTTTCTTCCGCTGCGGGAGAAAAACCTCAAGCTTCTATTTGTTAACTTTCAATTCCTTTTTCTTCACTAAGCTTCTAGGATACAAGCTTATTTATTTAATCATCTAAGCATTCTATAAGTTCCTTACAAATTAACTAAGATACTTCCTGAAATTGATTGGGAGAAAGACGGAAATGAGGTAGGTATGAAGTCCACACTAAGAAGAACGGAATTTTACTCACTTCCAAAATATCTAGCAGACCAGTGACTTCCTGATAAGAACTTTCTACTCACAATTTCTGTGAGAGGGTCGCCTCAAGAAGTATTTTCATATAACCAGTATTGTAACGAAGTTACAGAGAAGAAAGGCCTAGATTGTTCTGGGAGTTGAGTGACCGGCGTCTATAGCGGTACACCACTGTGTAAACAAAAGGCCAGACTTTACCTGAGCCGGAGAAGAAAGGGCTAGATTGTTCAGGGAGTTTAGTGACCGAAGTCTATAACGGTTCACCACTGTGTAAAAGCAAGCTAAGGGAGCGGCCCCAGTTGGGGGTGGGGGCAGTGTGTGTTTTCCCAGTCAGTGAGTCGCAGTTGGGGTGAGGCAGACAGTTGCAGGGAGTCACAGTTGGAGAGAGTCAGAGTTGAGCCGCAGTTGCAGTCAGTGGCAGTTTGGGTCCGACAGAGTTCGAGAGAGTCAGTGTTGCGGAGTGCTTCAGAGTTGGCCAGTTGGGCAGTTAGTCAGTTGGTAGAGCTTTGTTAGTGCAGCTGAGACTAGTGCAATTCAGTGCAGTGCAGACCAGTTTTATTATTTATCAAACCCACACTTATTAAATTAACTAGTGACAGTCACTAGTTGTAGTTAAAGTTTTTTAGTAAAAGGACAAAAACTTTACAGTATTATAGAATAAGGGTCATTCCTGTTCCCCTAGCGTCCAGCCAACAGGCTTATTGTACTCTCCTACAGGTCTCTGTGGGACTATTTCTTCTTTTTGGCAAGATTTTTCTCTCCAGTAGTTATTGCGCATCAGTTTATCATAGAAGCTACATCACAAACGGACAGGATGTCATGCGTCACCTGCACTCTTTCGGACAGTCCGGAAGAAGATAGAAATAAATCTTATAAAGTTGTTTTTGGAGCCAATCATCTTCAATAAAAAGCTATAAAGCCAGAAGGGCACCCTACGTACTTCGTCAAAGACCCAGAATTAACTGAGTAGTTCGGCAGTTATGTTAACTCCGTTCAGATGAACGAATTACTCAACTATCCCGATAAGCTGAAATGGGATAAAGTGTAATCATATGTGCGTAAGAACCCTTATAGCAATGGAAGCGCACAGGTAGGCCTTTGGATATTAAACTGGGAACAGATCCAACTTGCAACAGCAATTTACAGCTCTACCATTAAAGGAATCATGTAGGATAGTTTTATTTTCAGGTATCAGCTTCCGCCGATGTGATCTAATAGCGGAAAAGATTAATTTTTAACTTCCGAAAGCTATATGGCAAAATTACAACGAAATTAGTTTTTCCTTTTCTAATCTAGAGCTAGATGTTTTGCGCTCCTTTTTGCGTAAAACGAGAAAGATGGTGCGCAAAAGATAAAAACTGATCTAGTCTCCATGGTAACAATGTGCATGATTATTAAACCACACCTTACCCCCACTAGCTTTCGTTTTCTCGCTCCTACCATTTTAGATTTTTTTTTCAAAACATGGTCCATATACTTGCGTCTGTCTATTCATATTAACCATAATTCGAAAACGAAAAATCGTAGTAAGTTTTAATTTGATGTTTCGTTTAAAAGGCGACACAAATAAGATTTCGATCAAGATCAGCCTCCGGAAGTATGAATTTTAACGGAACGAATTTTCAAGTTATTTTAAGATTATTTCTAAAAGGGAACCCCGATTTTTCTTTCATGGTAATATATATACATATTTTAACCCGGATGTAACGATAGGAGAATCTACAATGGAATACTTACGCTTAAGAGATAAAACAAAAAAAATGGTCACTTATGTCAGAGTAATAATAATAAGGGAAGGGATTAGCTATGCGGTTAGCGTACTGGACTCCTACGCGGAGGTCCCGGGTTCAAATCCAGCTGCTATCCTTAGATTTTCTCTTCCTAGGAGCTTCTTACAGCTCACTGTCCGGTGATGGACAGTGTTGTCTGTAACGAGAGAACACTGTCCGGAGGCCGGCAGTGCACTAAAAATAGCTACGGGCGCCAATAACCTAAGATGTTGACGCACCCTAAATCAAAACTGTCCGGTAGGACAGTTGTATAAGGGTTGATTTTGTATAAAAGCTAAAATTCCCAAATTTTCTTTAAAATATAGGGCAAATCCTCCTCTATAACTGTAATTTTTTGCAACAACCCAGATGTTATAGATTTCGAGAAAAAAGTTGTTGAAAATGAGCAAAAACAGCATTTTCAAAAATTTGTCTTGTTCTTGTTGTTCTTGTTGTTACCTTTTTTGTAAACAACGTACAGCCTAAACGCGCGAACCGATTTTCATGAATGAGGTGTCATTCGATTGGGAATTTTATGTAGATGTGCCTTTTGGGGGTCTCGACGCTGCACATCAAATGAGAGAGGAGTTAGCCCCCTTTATGTAAGGCCCCCTCCAAAATTATTATTACTAATTACTCTGTAAATCTTGGCCCGATTTTGATAAAATTTGGTAGGATGATAGGATTAGGGCTCCCCTACGTAACATTAAAGCGGCGATTAGCTCTTACACTTGTTAAGGGGAATTATAGCAATCGTTTCAAATTATCAACACGTGAACCGAATTTCATGAATGAAGTGTCATTCGAATCGCAATTTTGTATAGATTTGCACATTAAAAGTCTTGACGCTATGCCTCATGAGGAGGGGAGTTCGCCCCACCCAAGTAAGGCCCTTTCTAAAACTATTATTACCAATATTTCTATAACGCTTAGCCCGATTTTGATAAAATTCAGCTCGAATAAGTGGTTAAAGCTCCTCTACGTGGCTGTGAAGTGCTATCATGCTCTTACACCTACTAAGAGAAAGTATTGCAATCGTCAAAATTATCAATGAGTGAACCGATTTAAACCAATGAATTGTCGTTCGATTCAAAATCTTTGCCTGTTTGCCTTTTAGGGAGCAGTACTGTAATTAGAGTTTATTTTTCTTACTCCTTTTAAAAGGAAGTACTGAAATCGCAGTTTAATTTTGTTACTTAAGTACAAATAACTTCCTATTTTATACAAAACGTTTTCTCAAAAAAAATTTGTTATTGAGGATGGTTTGGGGACCGCAGCTATAATCTTTAAAAAGATCTCTCCAGTGGTAGTTACGGTTCCGATTAACCACCTTATCAGGTTATAATGATGAAATTGCTTATTCCAAATTTTAATAAAATCTGTAAAGCAGATATGTAACTTTGCAAAACAGACAAAAAGGAAAATCTATCCAAAAGGTACAAAAATCTCCTTAACAAAAACTTACAGTTTAAAAAGTTAAGTATAAGGGTAACATTGAACTCCAAAAGGTACACAAATCAGCAAGTACCCAACACTTCATTAATACTTCATTGATATTATTTAAGTAATTTTACTGCATTAATTTTCATTCATATTTTTTATAATTTATTAGATGTCACAGACCCTTATGCTGGCCAGTTCATTCATTATATTTTTTTTTGATATAATTTTGATAAAATGTATAATATATCTTCGTTATTAAATAGGTACCTTATTTTAACTCTATTCCAAATTATTCTTCTGATTTATCTTTATTATGCCCTTTATTCTGAGTATGTACCTTTTGGCGTTCAATGTTACCCTTATACTTAACTTTTTAAACTGTAAGTTTTTGTTAAGGAGTCATTAAAAAAATAAAATAAATAACTGATAGACCATATTATTGGTCATAATACTGTTAGAGGCTTACAGCAGAAACATGTCTAATTATTATTATTATTTAATTTTAAATCATGCGATAATGTTACTCCAGGAAACTGACGACAGTGTGTTACTGATGAATTAACTTCCAGGCAAATCGCGTATTTGGAGAACTATGCGACTAACACGTGCATGATCAGTAGAACATCAACACCAAGATCATATCCTAGCCGATCTGCCAAAACTACAGTCCGTCATCTCAATCATTACCATCTCCACCGCCCTATATCGTTCACTAAACATCCCACATACAATAGATTGAAATTTGAATTATGATTTATGTTTATTGACATTATCAGAGAGACAGAGATATTTTAGAAGGGATGTAAACTGAAGGGCGTATTTATTGGAAGGCTATTTTAGGGTGTTGGTAGATCTAGATGGCAGTTATAGGGAACCAATCAACCAATCATATATTCCCTGGTAAATTGTAGTCATCCCTTAGTACGGCCATCGGGGTACTCAATCCCAGATCTATATGGCTAATTCAATATCGTCATTACAGTCCACAGTACAAAACCTTCCTCTACACAAACACTACAAACTATCCACAAAACTATCTGTGACTGTGTGGCTCTTCTAACACACTCACCCAAAACACGACGGTTCCTAACTCTACACTACCTAGATACAATGACGTCTATCTCTGACGTACTCAATCCTCTTTTGATTTATTTCCTGTTGCCGACATTAATCTCAATATATGTTCCAGTTTCGAAACACTAAATGGAAATATTTTAAAAAAGGAAAGAATAAACATTAAATCATGAAGGTATTCAATTTTATTTGTACGTACTTCCGTTTTGAAGCTAATGGGAATGGAAACTATATTTCAGAGGTACCCGTACACCTGATTTGGGAAAATTGAATTTATCTGCAATCTAGTGTGGCAGCCTCAAACCAAACTTTTTTTTAAACTCAAAATTGAGTGAAAGTAAAATCTGCCATTAGTTGTACCTCAAAATGAATTTAAGTAATAACAATCTGACATCATACGTTACGTAATCAAGCCTAAAGATCTGGAACTGCTTGTCGTAAGAGGCGACTTAAGGAGCAACTGTCCGTTGACCTCATCCGGATTCCCTCCCAATACTTTAACCCCCACCTCTTCCCTATTTCTTTCTGTTCCTGTTCCTTTCCTTTCCGGCCCTATTCCTAATCCCCACCTGGCTGTAGGTATAAAAAGCTAAGGGAAGGTCACCCTGATAAACAACCCACTTTGATTGACGGATGAGTCAAAATAATATAAATAACCTTACGGTGCAGGGGGGAAGGTACCCAGTACCGGCGGCCGTCAGAGGTGCGCAAGCAGGCTCCGGGGCGTCGTCATCCTATGACTGCAGTGCTACAGGAGTGGATCACTTGGTTTCTGTAACATCTAATGCGACAAGTGCTAATCAGGAGGATAGCCCTTTTACGAGAAAATCCAGGCTGCAGAGGACATCAGATTAGTAGGTGTAAAAACGTAATTAAGAAAATGACTACAGTCACCATCCGACAAAAAAACACCAGTATTGACATCAGGAAGGGATTGATAGAACTAGAGGATGCTTTGGAAACCATGGAGCGTCTCAGAAAAAGTTGGAAGGCTATGGATGTTTCATCTCGAAGACAGTCAATTGGACAATCTCGAGCAACACAAAGAAAGAAAGAAAGAAAGAAAGATAAATTTATTATGCTCTGGGACTTATGTCCCTTAAGAGCAACCAATAAAATTTACAATGTTAAAAATATTTTCTCTGATCTGAGAGATTAAACTGAAATAAATCCTTGACAACTATTTACATCCATAATTTTATATAAAATATGTACATATATAAAAATTACTAATTATAATGAATTAATAAAATAATAATAATAATAGTAATAATAATTATTAATATAATAATGTAAAACAAAAACAAACAAAAAAAAGAAAAATATCTTCTATATACAAACTTAAAAATCTCTTTTGTACAATTCAAACAAATGATTGTAATAGAAAAACTTAAAACTAGGCAGTAATTTCTTGTTGGTCAAGTCAGTAGGTAAGTCGTTCCAAAGTCTACTGGCAGCAACAGTAAAAGAGTTTTGATACGTTACAGTCCTATGTGGTTGTATGTAAAGTCTGGAATCGACAGTCCTTGTAGTTCTTAAGTCTAGTGCAGCTTTTTGTGTAAACATGTCATATAAGTATTTTGGAGTCTGTGTTCTAAACAATTGGTATATGAAATTACCCATAAAGTATTTTCTACGGTAGTCAACAGTAAGCCAATTTAAAGTAAAGTAATGTGGTGTAATATGTTCGTCTTTCCTAATATTTAGTATAAAACGAATACAAGAGTTAAGTGATCTCTGGAGTTTGGTATTAAGTTCCGAGGTAAGATCAGCATATACCAGGCAACAGTAATCAAAATGAGGAAACATGAGAGTACTAACTAACTGTTGACGGAGAGGTATAGGCAACATATTTTTATGGAGTTTTAGCTGGTATAGAGATTTATGAATACTATTACAAATATTACTAACATGACTATTCCAAGATAACGTGTTAGAAATCGTCACACCTAAACATTTTGCAGTCGTAACATAAGGTATATTTATGTTATTAACAGTAATTTTAGAAATTAGGTCCAAATTGATTGTATTTATATATTTTCTACTGCCAATTATCATTGCTTTTGATTTTGTTATGTTAAATGCAATAAAATTTGACTGTGTCCAGCTAAGGATGGAATTCACATCAAGCTTAACTTTCTCAATGCCAGCTTCTAATTCTGACGGTAAACAGTGTAAATATATTTGCAGATCATCAGCATAGAGCACATGTTTGCAATGCTTTATTACTCTTGGCAGATCATTCAAATACAAGCAAAATAAAAGAGGTCCCAAAACAGAACCCTGCGGGACACCAGAATTAACTGACTCCCAAGGAGATCCGGACACAAACTCCGGAAGTAAAAGAAAAAGATAAGACCTCTGATAATGCACAGCTAGAATCTGATACAAAAGAAGATGACATGATCTCAGTAACCTTGGAGGAGCATCATGGAATTTCAGAGAGCTTAGAAAAAGAAGAGCAGGAGGATAATACCTGGCAAGAGGTATGTAGAGCCTGTAGAAAGATAAGGCGTAGGAAGGACAGGAAGAAGCTTAAAGAACAAGTCCGTGAAGGGATGAGGAGGGAGAATAGTGCCGAGAAAGGAAGAAATCTTGGTGTATCTAAAGAGGAATTAAGAGATTCTCCGCTGGAAAGAAACACTAAGCGGCGAGAGAGAAAACGAAACAAAAACAAGCGCCCGCCGAGACCAGAGGCAATAGTGATCAAACCAGGGGAGGGCAAGACGTATGCCGAGGCTCTCGGAGAAATCAGAAAAGGGGTGAACCCGGCAAACGCGAGTGTCGAGATCAGGTCCATCAGGCAAACTAGAGCTGGGGAAATTTTACTTGAACTGGGCCCCGACGTGAAAAACAAAGGTCTGCTTAGAGATGCCCTGAAAAGTACTCTTGGAGATGGGGCTAACATAAGATATCTGGAGCCGATGATAACCCTGGAAGTCAGGGATCTCGACAGTTACACAACTGAACAAGAGGTACGGGAAGCACTCATAAGGGATTTAGGAGAGAGCGTAAATGAAACCAAAGTTTTCGTTAGCAAAACTAACATTAGAGAGCAAAAGATGGCTATTGTGACTTTAAATGAACAAAAGGCAAATGATCTGTTGAAAGCCAGTCGCATTAAGATTGGCTGGAAAAACTGCAGAAATGAGGTAGATTGGCTGAAATAGGCCCATATCCTTTACTAGCCCCGAACTGCTGGTAGCCTGTTTTAGGATTAATGTAAGTCTAGTTTTCAGGCATCGACTGCAGCACAAGATGAGTAGGATGGATTGTCGGCATCCTAAAATGTTGATTTAAAGGCCCAGACTTTTTTTCTTTTTTTTTATGATTTAAGGCGCGTCAACATCTAGGGTTATTGGCGCCAGGAACTTTTTTCAGTGCACTGCCGGTCTCCTGGCAGTGTTCTCTCGTTACAGACAACACTGTCCATCACCGGACAGTGAGCTGTAAAAAGCTCCTAGGAAGAGAAAATCTAAGGGTCAGCAGCTGGATTCGAACTCGGGGCCTCCGCGTGGGAGTCCAGTACGCTAATCATATAGCTAATCCCTTCCCTGCCCAGACATGATGATTTTAAGTCAACTATTCTTATATTAGTAGTTAGATCTCTTCAAGGAGTCATCTCTACAAAGTACGGCTCATGCTATACCGCCCTTGCCCAGTTCCAGGTTTAAGATCAACAGGATAATGGCAGAAGAGAAGGTTAGGCTATATCCTTTAAGGTCCCTCTGGAGCTGCACACGTGTCTCTCTATCTGGAGCTGTTCAAAATTCTTGTCTGCAGTTCTGTCCTAGACTAGATTTGTGCTGCTAATATTGCTAATATGGGTCCAGGACGGATTTTGGATATCCTAAGTGCTTGATATCTCGCCACACAAGAGAATAGTCCAGATATTGAGTCCCAACTTAATGATTTGAGTTTCCACTTCTGAAACTTTACTATAAATGGCTACCGAAAGTGACCTCCCAGTACGACCACTCTAGGAGCGTGCAAAATCCCGCTCTAGGAAGGTTTAGTCCTCATTTTACACCACCACTGGATGATGTACAACAGAGAAAAAAAAGGAAGCTTGATTCGTGACTAGTTGAGTGAATTTAGCAAAGGAACTAATCGATTTTCGGTAATCTGTAGACATTATTTTGAATGAATATTTTCGTCCAGAATGTTTCAAAGAATCGATTCTTATACGAGTAATGTGCCAAGCTGATTATCGATTGTGACCTACACCATTTTATGCAATGTGAATAAACATTGTGGCTACTGGACGATTACAATTTGAAAATGAATTAGCTAAGCACTGCTAGAAAATATCTTTGATTTTACCCACCAAAGCACGCATGCTCACTGTATCCCTAACCGGTATCAGATCTTCATCCATCATTAGAGGTAGATTAATCTGTTTGGTGTCGATTTTACGTCACCATCTTGCACTACACTCAGCTGAGTCAGCGGACATCTAAAGAAACTCATTTCATTGGGATAGCAGTCATATCCAGTTCACACTCTCCGGACTTCTAAATCTAATCAAACAGGTAAGTTACTAATTACAGGTGAAAAAACCCCCGAATCTAATCTAAACTACAGCTGCTGATGATGCTGGGCAAAGGAGAGTTTCAAAAAGCAAACTGAAACTGTTTGAGGTCATGCTTAAATGTTAATGAATCTGTTTATATAATCAAAGCGTATGTATAATTGTTTGTTGTCAAAAACAGTGGTTTTGTTTGTACAAGTTTGTTAGTTACATACAAACACAAATTGTAATAATGGTTACAACAACCTTACCCGCAAAATGTAAAGTCGTCTTTACGCTCTCTGTCCTTTACACCCGCCCGCCCGCCTCAACATAGAGCAAACAGCAATGGAACACTGTTGCCGCCTTTCCACGACAGATTTCCAACCATTACTGAATGTTGTATCGGTCACATATATATTGTCGCCCCTTATTCAGTTCCCTGCGGATTGTAAAACCCTGGGGGATCCTCTTACTTTACTATCCTGCTAAAACATTCCCTTAAAGGACCACGTTCTAATGTAACCGCAGCCTCCAAATACTAGCTCAGTATTACTTAAACCACTGGGCGGCCAACATCAAAGAAATAGCCCACATCAAGCTCATTACTGTTCTAATTTCAGGCTGTCATCAAGAGGCTGACCCTTTCACGAAACGGAAGTACGTTATTTATAACTTCTGGGATTAACTTATTAGTTAATTATTATAATTAATTAATAATTATTATTATAACTGCAAATATTATTTATCAATTAAAAAAATCAAAAAAACCATAACTACAGTTTCCGGTGAGTGGTTCTTTTATTGGTTACGACAGTTTTCAAATTGCTTCCTACACAGCTTTTGATTCTTTCCGCAAAATTGCTGTAGCTTTTTTACTTCCCCTTAATTTTGAATTTGAAAAAGTTTATTTACAATTTAAACATTTTTTACACAAATATATATAACAGGAGGTTTCAGGCTGCAGTGCCTATATCCTCTCCACAACATAATAACATTTACATTGGTCGATATAAGTCGAACTTAATACTAAGGCAAAAAATTTAATAAAAACCTTGCTACACATGTTACAGTTAATTAAAGCAAGATATGTTTAAACCTTTTATGCTTGTATTTTATATAATTAAGAGAACTTAAGTTATAGCCTACAATACTCTTTACATGCGGGTAGGGACTATGTGTACAGGAAGTTACATAGTTTTCCGTAGCATTGTAGATGAATGTAGACACGCTGGCCACATCAAGTGTCCTCTTAATTATTGGTAACGGAAGTAACACAAATGTGGCGAATTTCTGAAATCTAGTTCTCGCAGGAGTACTATCTATTAAGCTGTCCAACTTGTCCACTCAAGTTCGTAAAAGTGGTTTTCACAAAACCGGAAACTTACAGAAAGCTCTTGTCTCTGCATTTCGTTTGCATCCCTCAGAGTTCTTACATTGACTTTAATAAAGTAGCACTTTACACGATTTCTTTTTTAAGTTGGCAAACTTAACTTGTTGCCTACAAGTTAAATGACAACTTTTTTGCCAGCAAAATTAAATTAAGAGCGCTTATGGGTTTATCTTAAGCACGCCCCTTCCCCAAAGAAAGAACTTTAAGAAATGCCGCTTTAATACCATCGTAAAGACACCAGCCAGCTCTTCTTGCTCCATGTGCAGCAGAATGGAGGCTGCCACAAAGCATGATTTTTAGTTTGTTCGATGAACTTCTGAGTTTGCCAGAGAGTTAATAAAGTAAGTAAAGTAATCGCCTATTTTTTCAGGCGTGGCTTAACGTCCAACTACCAAATTAGGTGTCGTGGACGGAGGCGACTAGCAAACATACTTTACTGTAAATTTCCTTTATTAACCATTAAATAAAATCCAAGGCCTACTCGTATAACCGGGAATCGAACCCAGTACCACAATACATATTAGCTTCGCAGGTCTCGCCTCTAACCGCTCGGCTACCGTGGCGCCTGCCAGAGAGTTAATATTAGTCAAGTATTTTCGTGAACCTTCTTCCTGTTTCGAGGATTTGACGGAGGAATACAGATTTCTCTGTAAAAGCAAGAGGAAATAAAATACGCACTATTTCCTGTCTACCACTGCAAAATAGTTCCAAATATAATGTCCGCAGTGCAGAACATCCGTCATCAACAAAAACAAAAACAAAAAATTACAATTACGTCATGTCGAAGTGAGAGAGGAAATTATTTCTTCTCCTGCTCCCATCACCAAAGGAGAAGCGGATTTTTTTTACCCAGGGATTTGCGGATTTAAATAATCCCAAAAATTGACTCCTTTCTCTTCATCATTTTCTTTTTACACTTGACAACTCTTCAATTTCAATTCCTCTAAGAAGAAGCTCTCGTATAAGCTGTGGTGAATTTTCTACATTAAGAAGTTAAAAGACTTTTCAAAGTAAGTTCTGGTAAAGTAGTGTCTGACTGTTCCCTATTTCATTGGGGGCTTTTTTTTTTTAAGCTTAAGCGGTCTAAAAGTATTCTTCTACTGCTTAAGAGACGACAACTTCTTCAATCGTACTTTAATCCTTCTTATTGCTTCGACTTACTGAGGTGGCTGGAAGAGATCTCTGGCGGAAACTCACACGACTATCTCTAGCTTGAATCTCAAGGTTTTAAGCTCATCATTTTTTTTAAAAACTCTGCATTTTTAAACATATTTAATTTGTTCTAACATATATAGTTCATAAATGCGTACACGGCAATCACATGACAGAGATGTCTCAGGTAGAGTGAAAGAGCTGAATTCAGTTTTTGGAGCATAAAGAAGGATCACTTTCCTATAGATCACTGCCCTGAAAAATTATTTATTTTAGTGCCAGTTCTTCCAACAATCCCAACAATAGAGGAAAATTGGAGCGAGAGGGATTAACTATGCGGTTAGCGTATTGGATTCCCACGTGGAGGTCCCAGGTTCGAATCCAACTGCTGACCCTGAGATTTTTTCTTTCTGGAGCTTCTTACAGCTCACTGTCCGGTAATGGACAGTGTTGTCTGTAACGAGAAAACACTGTCCGGAGGCCGGCAGTGCACTGGAAAAAGCTCCGGGCGCCAAAAAAAACCTTAGATGTTGATGCGCCTTAAATCATTTTTAAAAAAAATAAAAATAGAGGAAAATTCAATCACTAAAGTTTATACTCACTGGCAATGAGAGGAGACCTTTCTAATGAACACTCAAATAGTAGAAGAGAGTTTTCTTTATACTACCCAGATTTTCACCCGATTTTCTTACATGTAGGTGGATGGTAAGTCTATACATTTCCTTGAAGTGGCACTTTAGCGGAAAACCTACCTATCCATTCTCAAAGAAGTGCCTTTAATGGAATTTTCTTGGACAGTTTCAAAGAAAGATGGACCGGATATATATATATATATATATATATATATATATATCTCCTTAACAAAAACTTACAGTTTAAAATGTTAAGTATAAGGGTTGATTAAACGCCAAAAGGTACACAAATCAGCGAGTACCCAACATTTCATTAATATTTAAGTAATTCTACTGCATTAATTTTCATTAATAAGTTATTTTTTTAGAATTTATTAGATGTCACAGACCCTTATGCTGGCCACTTCATTTATAATATTTTTTTGTTATAATTATGATAAATCACATATATGTACATGCATGTTAAAGTAGAAAAAGACAAAGTTAGAGTAGGCTACTGTCTTGAATTCGTTTTACCGAAATATTCGTGAGCACAAATAACACACAGTTATAACAAGTAGATTTTTCAACAACAATTATTGTAAACGTTTGTTTACCTATTATTATAAACGTTTGACTACTTCATAAAATAACAATTACTTTAATTGAAGAATGAACTTAAACCGACGATTTTTATTTAAAAATAAAAACAAATAAATAAAATAAACAAAATCATTTATGTATGTTGGTGTAAGCATTTTCTAAAAAAGGTTTTGAATTTTTTAGCCTCATATTTTTTTTTACTTTTAAACCTGTAATTAGTAGTTTGATTATTATAAATAACTAGATATTACAGTCAATCTACAGTGCTACTTGAACATATATTTTGTAGACGAAAATGGCCAGCATAAGGGTCTGTGACATCTAATAAATTCTAAAACATAACTTATTAATGAAAATTAATGCAGTAGAATTACTTAAATATTAATGAAATGTTGGGTACTCGCTGATTTGTGTACCTTTTGGCGTTTAATCAACCCTTGCACTTAACATTTTAAACTGTAAGTTTTTGTTAAGGAGATTTTTGTACCTTTTGGATAGATTTTCCTTTTTGTCTATTTCACAAAGTTACATATCTGCTTTACAGATTTTTTTAAAATTTGGAATAAGCAATTCTATCATTATAACCTGATAAGGTGGTAAGTCGGAACCATAACTACCACTGGAGAGATCTTTTTAAAGAATGATTATAGTTGCGGTGCCCCAAACCATCCTCAATGACAATTTTTTTGAAAAAGCGTTTTGAATAATATAGGAAGGTATTTGTACGTAAATAGCAAAATTAAACTGCGATTTCAGTACTTCCTTTTAAGAGGAGTAAGAAAAATAAATTGCGATTGCAGTACTTCTCCCTAAAAGGCAAAGAGGCAAAGATTTTGAATCGAACGACAATTCATTGATTTAAATCGGTTCACTCATTGATAATTTAAACGATTGCAGTACTTCCTCTTAGTAGATGCAAGAGCATGATAGCACTTCACAGCAACGTAGAGGAGCTTTAACCACTTATTCGAGCTGAATTTTATCAAAATCGGGCTAAGCGTTATAGAAATATTGGTAATAATAGTTTTAGAAAGGGCCTTATTTGGGTGGGGCGAACTCCCCTCCTTATGACACACTGCGTCGAGACTTTTAAAGTGTAAATCTGTACAAAATTTCAATTCGAATGACACTTCATTCATGAAAATCGGTTCACGTGTCGATAATTTGAAACGATTGCTATACTTCCCCTTAACAAGTGTAAGAGCTAATCGCCGCTTTAATGTTACGTAGGGCAGCCCTAACCCTATCATCCTACCAAATTTTATCAAAATCGGGCCAAGATTTACAGAGTAATTAGTAATAATAATTTTGGAGGGGGCCTTACAATAAGGGGGCTAACTCCTCTCTCATTCGATGTGCAGCGTCGAGACCCCCAAAAGGCACATCTACATAAAATTCCCAATCGAATGACACCTCATTCATGAAAATCGGTTCGCGCGTTTAGGCTGTAAGAACAAGAACAAGAACATTTTTTGGAAAAGCCGTTTTTGCTCATTTTCGGCAACTTTTTTCTCGAAAACTATTAGATCTGGGTGGTTGCAAAAAAATTACATCTATAAAGGAGGGTTTGCCCTTTATTTTAAAGAAAATTTGGGAATTTTATCTTTTGTAGAAAAAGAGAAAAAAATTGTCAAAGTTGGGTGTTTTTCAACGTTACGCTTTTTCGTGCACTTTTTGTCGATCAACCCTTATACAACTGTCCTACCGGACAGTTTTAATACCCACCATTGAAAATCTCAACCAAGAGTTTACAATATTTCTGATTATGTAGAGGAAGAGGTAGTTAAAATAAAATAAAATGCAATCTCTTCTATTCAACGTCACTTCCGATTGAGAAATTTTAGGGCACTGAGTAATGATCTGGTTCCGGCTGAACCCTTAACAAAGTGTAATGTTTCAGGATTCCTGTTCACATTGATTGTAGATTGTATTAGAAGGGCGGTTCCACCAGAAAGGGGAAGGAACGCAGGTAATCCAAAGTGGCCATTGTTCCCCGTCCACCCCTCATCTCATAAGAGATACCGGGGCTTTAAAACAACAAATCCGGCTAAAGTTTGCCAGATGCCAATACGATAAACTAATAAAGTAGCAACAGGACACTAGGGAGCATGGCGACTCAATCGCCCAGTGCACTGGAATAAACCTAGAAAGTTCTGGTAAAGATTACCAGATGCTACAATCTCCGGTAGGGAGACATTTGACCTTCCGAAGACGAGAAATCTAGTTTTAGAATAAACTGGACACACCTCTACAGAGTGCCACACAGTTTCATCGGACTCACCACAGCCAGCGCTGATTGGCGAGACTGGGAAAGGCCGCATTTGAAAAAATGATACGCTAAATTCGCATGTCCACTCAACGCCTGAACCAACTGGCGGATCCGGTACCTGCTAAAACCAACCATATCCTCTTTTTGACAGGCCAAGAATTTCTTTAGCCTGACGGCTAAAGGTCAGCTCGGGATCTCCACCGTTTCCAATGTTCCTTCAAAATCCACTTCTACACCTCTGTACTACAACGTCTCGATAGGATACAGGTATAATGGGCTGAGGAGTCCATCGTTATCATCGCAGCTCCTTCCTTTGCTGTTTTGATCAGCAAGTTCGTTACCCCGGAATCCCGGATGGACCAGAGGCCCCCAAGCAACCGAAACAGTATTCAAAGCTCCCAACTTCCTGTTTACATAGACACGCCCACAAATATCATTACCTAAAAAAAAGAAAAACCCTTTTCCGGCTCAGGGTACCATAAAATGGATATTACCGTGGAAATTCGATAATCGAAATTTAGCACAATCAATTTTTTTTTCCCCCCCAGGAAAAGGGCTTAAAATTGAATCTGTTTAAATTAAAAGGTTTCCCGCCTCAGTGTAATTAGCTCGTGTGAAAGAGGTTTAGAGGGGAAAAGAGGAATGTTAGAAGTATAGATACAGATAGGCTGTTTTTCCCGCCCTTCTTGTGTTCAAGCCAAGTTGTATAAACAATAGAGTTAGGGTAGAACTGGTAAAAAAAGGCAAAAAAACAAAACGAAATGTAATGGCTAAAAATCATGTAGAACATGTTCAGTGCCCCCATTATTGCAAGTAAACAAGTCTGGGCACAGATTTAATAACAATAAACAGAAAATACCAGCAATGGGGTATTTCAATGAAAACTAATAAACCGGAAAGAGTTGGTTTTTTGTTGTTTTTATTCCCCAAGAGTCCCTTAACGGTGTTCAATCATTCATCGCAGATCCACACAAAACGGGGGCTGTACCTAGAAAACTCTGGAGGGTTTTTTTTGCAGAGGGAGGGAACAAGGGATAAAACAAAAGGGCCTGAAAGTGTTCTTTTGATGGGCCAGCAATAAACGCTTGATGGTTATGGTTTATGGGCGCTGAGATTATACTGAAAATCATTTGTATATTTATTTTATTAATGTCGAATCTGCTCTTGAGGTCGAAAAGTTAACAATAATAATAAACAGTACGAATTTGATGTGTCTACTGTAATAACTATATTGCTTTTTGAGCTCTATATCTAAGCTTTATAACCGGAACAGGATGTATGCTCTGGTCTGCGGATGGCAATTGATATCGGAAAGCAAGTCACATTTATAAGTTGAACTTGTGCCACAGCGATTTATTGCGAAAACGGATACATTTTATGCACTTATGGCAATTGAAATTATAACCAAGATACTGAACAGATTCATTGCAGTGTCCTAATTATCGTTGAATTGCGCAAGATCTCAGTGAGAAGAACGTTCTACTAAAGAGATCCAGAGTATAAAACAAAACACTGGGTGTGAACGATCACTCAGATGTGCGAAAGACATCTCACTAACAATCGCCAGGTCGACCGATACGGGTCGAGAATTCTTTGGTGCCCGAATCTTTTGGACGTAAAGAAACGAGTTTTCAAGATCTACTCTCTACAACAGGGGTCGCCAAACTTTTTTGATCATGGACCCCCCCTATATAATTTTTCGAAATCTCCATCGACCACCATAAAAGTAATTTTCAGTTAATTATTTATTTATTTGTTTTATTGCTAATAAGAAATGATACACTTCTATAGCAAGAGTTTGGCCTCTGTTAGTGATAACAATTATAAAAGAAATTGGCACTACTCATTACTTTCACTTGTCAAAGATAAATACTAAATAAAATAAAAGTAAGATATAGAAAATCAAAATCACCCCTCGTTACAATTATTTCTTAAAAAACAAAGAAAAATAATGAAAACTGATATACGTACAAAAAATAACTTAAAATAACTACTGATAAGGAGTTTAACTATTATTCGGCGGCGGAATTTCTTTATAGCTGTTAAAAATAATTCTTACAAATCTGTATCTCTCATCTAGAGCGCCAGAAATGAAATAAAATAAACTGTTTAATTTTTCTTTGCTGTCAATATCGAGTAAATTAGTCCTAGGATACTTAGTACTAGCTACCCTAATCTGAGTTATCAGTCTGAAATTTTCAGCTAATTAAAATAATACTATCCATTAGGTGTACTGTGTTTGTCACATTTATTTTATGATTTTAAACATTTATTAATAGTTATTTATTTAACAAGTGTGGAAAGTAGTACTTTTCCTCATGCGAGGCAGGGTTTGCACCAAATTGCCGAGTGTGAGGAAAATACTTTACACTCGAGTTAAATATTATATTTTTTCTGCAACCATTTATTAACTAATAAAATTAAAAATTTCATTTTTACAGTCTACAAAAAGTAATTTATTTATTATAAACATTTATTGTTATATTACAATTATTTACATTACTTACGTATTTACATTACTTATTACATTTTCTGCTGTTTCTTTTATTGATGGAGGAGTGTTTTCTAAACAGGCATCACTAGAATCCATTTTAAATTTCTATAAGGTAACACTATAACCTTTTTAACTGTTATAATTAAAAATATCTAATTATTTATTAAAGTATTATTTTTATTTCTATATTCCTTTCAATTTTTATTTTATTTTTTAATATTCGTTTTTTAATTATTTAAATAAAATAAATTTAAATAAGCTTATTAGAGTTTTACAGAAAATATTTATGTTAATAACAAAACTTCTTATATCAAGGAAGCACAATAAAGTTTTTCCACTCACTTGTGCGGAAAGTGACACTAATGGGAATTTCCCCCCACTAGTGTGGGAAGTTGGGCATTACACAGCTGATTTTAGTTGAGTAATGAGAACTTCCCTACATGGTTGCAGAAAAACTTCTTATATCAAGGAAGCACAATAAAGTTTTTCCATTCGCTAGTGAGGAAAGTGACACTAATGGGAATTTTTCCCACTAGTGAGATAAAGTTGGGCATTACACAGCTGATTTTAATTGAGTAATGAGAACATTCCCACATGGTTGCACAAAAAGTAATTTTACATTGTGTAACAAATAGTTTTTAAGAAAAATATCTTAATTTGAAATTTAAATACCTTAATAATTAGTAAATAATAAGTAAAGTAACTATAGAACTGCTTCTTAATTAATGAGATGGGTGTGCCTGGTGTTTCTTTGTAAGGTTCCGCTATATTGGGTTCGAAATTGTTCTTCCTTCGACCCCCTGGCTTAGATCGACCTCCTACTTTTGTTAAATAGACCTCTGGGGCGATCTCTGCTCTACAATGTCGAAGATGGGTAGGTAAGAGATTCCAAAATTAAGTAACATAGAGGTGAACTTACTGCCACAAATAAGACCCAGTTCTTCCTTCCCTTCAGAACCTAAAAGCGTGTAACTTCCTGTAACAATTAAAATCGGGAATTTGCACCATTGCACTACTTCCTCTTGTAAAAAAAAAAAGGAAGAGGGGGGAAAAGCAAAGAATAATTCTTGAGCCCCTATACAGGACCAACAGGGTTACTTTTCTCTTTTTTGTGCCAATTACTTTACGAATCCTAGAACCTGCGCACAAATGCTGGCTTTTTTTCACATTACGTCAGCAGTACTGTACCTACTGAGCGAAAAGTGTTTTAATGGTATGTTTACCTTGTTATTTCGAAAAGTTGTTCTTTCAGCAGTAAGAGTAACAGTTTACCACATTAAACTTCTCGAAGTACTAGAGGGGGGGAAGAAGCAATCTTGATTCCAGGGATAACTTTATTATAGAGTTTATTCAATATTATAACAGCTTTATAGGAGAAACTAAGCTTTGAAGTTCCAAAGAAAATAGAACTAACCTGAAGAACATGTATTTTGCAAACTGTGAGGGGGAACAAAAATATAAAATCACAAGGAACAAAGGGAAATGGAAGGAACAAATAGAACTAAAACTTGGAACTCTGGTAAAGTTGGATTATTACAAAATGTTGACAACTGTAGGTAGACTAAACTTTGGTTCGGATACCGATATTCCCCTGGTGTGAAGTCCTACAGATCCTAGCTGTGAGGACTTTTTTTCAACCAAGCTCCCTTGCGATCTTAGACCTGATGATCTAGGCAAGTAAAAGTGATGCCTATTTTGGTACGTCCCGTTGCAAAATTAGGAGTCGTGGACGGAGGCAACAAATAAGCGTACGTTACTGTAAATTTCTCATATTAACCATTAAATAAAATCCAAGGCTTAGACTAGTACCGCAATACATCTTAGCTTTGCGGGTCTAGCCTATAACCTCCTAACAAACTCACTTTACTGTAAATTTCATGTATTAATCATTAAATAAAATCCAAGGCCTAAGACCAGGAATCGAACGCATTATACCAACAATACATATTAGCTTTGCAGATCTCGCCACTAGCTGCTAAGCTACCGAGGCGCGTAAAACTACTAGCTAGTGATAATTCCCTGTTAAAACATCTCCATAGTTTGAGATTTCTTGAGTCTGAAATCCTGCTATCATAAACATGGGAGCGTCTTCCGGGAAATCGTTAAGTAAGGTTTGGATGATCACTTTTCTTTTCTTTTTTACAGGGCACTATAGACTGAGAAAATTTTTTTCGTACTGGGAGACTGAGTTTACTCAGATTTTGTAAAAAAATAGGAGGAAACAGCCGTTTAAAGTAATCGCCTATTTTTTCAGGCGGGGCTTAACGTACATCTGTCTACCAATTAGGTGTCGTGGACGGAGGCGAGTAGCAAACATACTTTACTGTAAATTTCTTTTATTAACCATTAAATACAATCCAAGGCATAAGACCGGGAATCGAACTTTGTACTACAATACACATTAGCTTCGCAGGTCTCACCTCTAACCGCTCGGCTACCGTGGCGCCCAACAAGTCTAATTTGAACGGCCGTTTATATTTGCATGGTTAATTTGTGAATCGAGTTCAGAAGAGACGATAGTGCAAAAACGACGAGGGAAAGCCAGGACTAGAATTCTCCTACTAAGAGTAGAACGTGACGGGGTAAGAAGAGCATCTTTCACATGTTGCCTGAGGAAGAATTCCCTTTCCATGATCTGATCTATCTTCTATGCCTCCCCCAATCCAGGTTTTAATGAACTTTATAAAAAAAAAGACAAAAAGGTGGACAATATTATTTAAAAGTAAAGAAAAAAACAAGAAGAAGAAGAGTAAAGGAAGTTGGTCGAAAGCTCTGAAGAGGATTACCAGACAAGGTTGACTGGAGTAAATGAAGAGGCTACTGGAGAAGTTGTGGCTGTTGGGGGGGAAAAAAGAGAAGGAATAAGTTTAACCTGAGCTAACGAGAGTGACGCTGGAGGAGCCGTTATCCAGCGGGGGCGCTCCAGTGGCTCCTCTTTGTTCCTAATTTATTTCGTTACCATTACTTCCTCCTCATTTATTCTAAACTTATTTCCAGCAAACCAGCACCACAAATCCACCCTCCTCAAGATAGGCTACAGTATTATTTCCCTTGCTACACCAAACTTTCTCCAGGTAAGTCACTGGAAACTTTTAACTGGATAGTTTTAAAGAAACTGTCAATTTAAAAAAAACACAGTTTAATCAATAGTCCTATTTACAGTATCAATAAATTCGGTTTTACAGCCAACAAAACCTGGTACTGCGATTATTAAACCTTATCTAGATGTACAAGGGTATGCTTGGTTTCTTTTACAGCAATGGGTATAAAAGGGACTACAGTAGGGCATTAGACTGATCAGGATTCACTGAACCCACTGCACAGAAGTGTAAACTTTAACTAATATCAATACATTTTCCAAAAATCTCTTAAAATAAATAATCCCAGAAAAAGCGATAGTGTTCTATACAAACGGGAGTCATCCTCGAAACCAGATTTAAAGTTGGACTTCCCGTTAGCCAAAATTTTCGATAAAATTAGGATTTCTAAGGAAGCGATTGTTTAATATTATATGAAGCATTCGCATTATGAGTTAGATGGTCCAATAGAATTAAAAAAGATTTTACTAGTTTTAATTGGCAATGCTGACAATGAAATTCAAATTGATTCATTAACGATCAGTAAGTAGGTAATAATATCCTGCGCATGTGCTGTAATGACTCCCATGGTCTTACGAAAGTTACAGAAAAATTCTTCAAAATTTTGCGGTTAAGCACTAAGTATTAATTAAATAGAAATTAATAATGTTTTCCTTGGAAATTAATCTTTCTGATGATTACTAAGTAAAGTAATTGCCTATTTTTTCAGGCGGGCTTTACGTCCAACTACCAAATTAGGTGTCGTGGACGGAGGCGACTAGCAAACAAACTTTATTGTAAATTTCTTTTATTAACCATTAAATACAATCCAAGGGCTAGACTAGTACCGCAATACATCTTAGCTTTGCGGGTCTAGCCTATAACCGCCTAACATACTTTACTATAAAGTTCTCATATTAACCATTAAATAAAATCCGAGGACTAGCCTAGTACCGCAATACATATTAGCTTTGCGGGTCTAGTCTATAACCGCCTAACAAACATTCTTTACTTTAGTTTTTATATTAACCATTAAATAAAATCCAAAGCTTAGACAGCAGGAATCGAACCCACTAAACCAACAATACATCATAGCTTTGCGGGTATAGTCTCTTAACCGCTCGGCTATCGTGGCGCCTAATAATAATAAACTAAGCTCAGGTATAATACTAATTTAATCAACCATTTTTTAGATAAACTGAAATACGATCAGACGAATAATGTGTGCTAGTTTTCCGGAAGAGTTGCTCTGACACAGCGTATAAAGCCTTTAATTCATTTAGTTATTGTATTAACAGCAGCTCTGGGCTCGAGGTGGGGGGAATACCATAGACATCTCGTTTACCCAAAACACAACTAATTGAAACTACTGGAATTTTGCAATAATATAATGTCGTTTACTGGTCAATTTTCCCTAATTTTAGAATGGATAGATCAGCTAGCTGTTACCAAGGGGGAAAATTTGAACAGGTAATATGAAGTGTTGAGTAGGAAATGGGAGCCCAGGAGTTCCTGGAGGGAGGACACATTAATGAAAATGGTTAGCAAGGGTGAGTGGGGGAAAATGAAGAGACATAAAAGGGGCCGCAGGGAGCTACTCCAGTAAAATGAAGGTAACTGTGGCCACTGAATGTGGCTCTCGTGCTCTCGCCAGCTCACTAATGAAAGAACTCTCTCATTGGTCGGCCCACTCATTTTCTCCTTTCTACGCTTTTAATGAAAAACTGAAAATGCCAGCACTATATATTGTACAACTTACTAGGTCTGTGCCAAACAGGTAAGGCGGTAAGGTCGCTGGATGGACTCATTTCAGGTGGCACGTGTTCTAATTCAATGGTTGGCCCTTTTGCATGAACTTAGAAGCTCGAAATCACATTAAACAAAATGTACAGGGCTGAACCATCACCAGATGTTTTCTTACAGCTTTTTTTCAATATTCAAGGAACATATTTAAGTTTCTTTACCAACATTTTACTGATTCTATGGAAGCTCATATCAATCCCTCCCCTCACCGGAACTGCTTTAAAATAAACTTCCGTAAGGGAATAGGACAAAAGTAAACGGAAATAAAAAAGAAAGATCTCAGAGAAAGACGCTTTTTTCTTAAACAAAAATGTCAAAGAAGTAATCAAATTCATTCAGTAAGGCTTCTAGTTGATTTTTCCCCCAATTTTGGAATTTTAACAACTTATTCAATTTAATGGTTCTTAAATGGCATAAGTGTGGCATTGAACTGTCCCAAAAACTGAATCAGAGATCGAACAACTTCCCGCATCCATCTACCCTTTTTATTAGCAGAAACAAAATCGGCATACGACGAATCCTTTTGAAACCCGGAGGTCCCTAAGGATTACAGTGATGAGACCAATCAATTAGTTTCTCTGTGGGGGAAAAGATGTGCTGAGAGCTTAAATTGGGCCAGGATTAGTTGAACTGTACAATCTTAAAGCAAACACTCTGAAACTCTTAAAACCTCCTTTCCAAACTACGTACAAGCCGACTGCAGTCTACGAGTAGCCATTAGGCCAGATTAAGCCAGTTACGAGTACTTGGAGTACAAGTTCAGTTCAAGACCCACCAACCTGTGACCGACTAGGGCCGCTGTAATGTGTGATGTTCGCCTTCTGCGACCATCAGGGGGTTAGAGATATGAACTTGTATGTGGAATGCTGGAACGTCTCCAGCTCAAGAACTGTAAGGGGCGCAGGTGGAAGGGAGTTTTTTTTTTCAAAACGGTTCTGCCAGGTCATCTCTACAATATCTGAAGAAATGTCGCCGTCCAATACTGAACATCTATCGATCTTCATATCGTAACAAGGCCTGGATTTTACTTAATGTTTAATGGCTCCGACCACAACACCTAATTGGTAGTTAGATGTAAAGCCCACCTGAAAAAATAGGCATTACTTTTTACTTTATAAGAAACCTAGATCAAAAAACCTAACTTTAAATTCTAGTCCCAGCTAGAACAAATCTTGTGCATGGCCACTTTCCTGGAAGCGGAAGAAACGGCTTTTTATATCCTGTCTTATTGTCACTTGGAGACCAAAAGAGGATAAAACGCAAATCCACTTTGGGAAAAACCCTGGCCGGCCCAATAAGCCGCTATTGGCCGCCTTACGGGGAAACAGGATCTACCCCGTTTTTCCGGGTGTTTTAAGGTTCACAAAATATGAGACTCTGTCACTAAAGTGCCATGGCAGGTGGGTGCCTTTATCCCTTACACGGATCAACAGCTAATTGATCTCTGTACTAAACTGAATTTCACGAAATACTTAGGGTCACACTCTATGAGGTAAGGAGAACATATATTTCGCCCAAATTTTAACTTTTATTGCAACATACATTGTTCTGCTACATTTCCTACGAATTATTTGGTAACATTGTAATTCTTAATGGTAAGTTATATTAAGGTTTAAGGAAGAGGGTGAAAAGTCAAGTTTCACAGAATGTTAAACGAACGAAATGGAAACTCTGGATTGGTCTGGAAGCGAGTTTGTGGTTCTGGTAAATCTCCATCCAGGCTCAGGATTCATTCTCTCCCTCTCTCTTTCCCTCCTGACTTCGCAGCTCATAAGTATGCCAAGGGTGGATTTGGTTTGATACACGTCCCGTTTGATACCCCGCGTCTACTGGCTCTAGACAGAGAGGAAACGCAAGTCTAAGAAAGTTCCCCTACCAACCACACAGGCTTGCAGAAATCCAGACGACAAAACTTTTGTATTATCCTTCACGTTCTGCAATAACCCCTTCCCACCCCCTCCCAAGGCTAATCTAACAAAGTCAAACTTAAAGCTTCATAATAGAATAGAAATACTTCAAACTTTACGATAAATTGTATGCTAACGATTTTGTCGCTTGCCCTTAAAAAAAAAAAAAAGTTTAGTTTGTAACTTACTAGTTACTTACTTTTTTCACACTTCCGTGTGAATCACGAGAAAAGAATGGTGCCGAAGATGGTGGCTTTGGGTTTGAAGAAAGAGAGAGCTCTCAAGGTGTACAGTAATAGAAAGCTTTAGGAAAATGCTTCATATTTAAAGAAATCTGCTGAGAAAATAACCCAGAAGTGTCTTCTTTTAAAGTTTGCATTTTCTTAAAACTAGCAATTCATTCATCTCTGTCAATATTATTAGGTGAAAGAACAAAACATTTCTCATTTCAGTCGAGATAATTTTATTTTGCCGAGCTTTCGACCTAGGGACTAGGTCATCTTCAGGCTGTGGAACATGTTTACAGATTGTTAACAATGATTCTATTGAAATGAATATGTATAATGTAACGAAATTTACAAAAAATTATTTACCTAATTTACAAAGTAATATTTTACAACATTACAGGGTTGGTGTGTCTTCTGTCTTGTCTGTTCATGGACTGAGTGTGATCGGTCTGTGTGTGATATGTGTTAGGTTGTGTGGAAGTCAGTGTTGCCAATAGTCATGTATTTTGCAGTAAGTTGGGGCGTATTTGTTGTTTAAATTGTTTATGTCAGTTTTGAAATTTAGACTGTTTTCTGTCTTAGATATGTATATCATTTCTAGCACTTTCCTTTTTTGTGTGTTGGTTTCTGATTTAAGTATCTTTGTGTTTGGGAAATCGAAAGTGTGAAATATTATACATATTCATTTCAATAGAATCATTGTTAACAAACTGTAAATACGTTCCACAGCCCTGAAGATGACCTAGTCACCCTAGGTCGAAAGCTCGGCAAAATAAATGTATCACGGCTGAAATGACAATTATTTTTTCATCCTATTGAAACTATGAATCAGTCACCAAAAAGAATGAACAACAAACATTTCTCTGGATGTTAGTGTGCTTGCCTTAACAACCAGCTCCCTGAATACTGGTCAAATATTTCAAAGAAAACTATGGACGTACATACAAGGTATAAGTACCTGAAATATTCTTTACATTTTATCATTTACTTCATCTAACCTACCCGCACAAATAAAGGCTTATTATTTTAATTCAAGACAGATTCAGGATCACACAACTTTGGGAATCGTTCAGAAAGCATCCATCTAAAAATAGACACCTCAATTTAATATCTATGAGTTGCATAACACATTGTATAATGAACATTCTAAGGTTATAGAAAAATTAATCAATTTATTTTTAAAATTTATGGGATAGAATTGCAATAAATCTCAGCGAACCCAATTGGATGGAAACCCGAACAAATTTATTGACTAGAAGATGTTGTTTAAATAATCTCAATGAATTCTATCTGCCTTGAAGGTCGCCAGAGGGATTATTGCTTGAAATTATACCAAACTAATTGCTGCAATCAGAGATGAGTTCAAGTTTGATGATGAAATTAATTAATTCTTGCACTACCCTCTCTCCCACCAATCGCCATAGCCACCAAAAGCAGCATCAGTAACTCTAACATCTCCCCAGCTTCCTTATGCTTCCATGACCATATCTAATTTGATGTCAGCTACCAAACCGTTGCCTTAAAGTTGTTTCTAATATCAGTTCATCATAACATGAATGTAATAAACTGAGCCTTGGGAATAAGGAGGCATCTCATTCGCTTGACGCGTAAAAAGAACAACGAAACTAGCCGAAAGTTTGCGACTGCTAGTTACTTTAGAAAACAAGGTAACATACGAACAAAACCATGTGTGAATACTTTTTTCTTCAAAATGCGATATTCAGAGTCATATTTAATACGTAATAACTTGTGCAGTTTGCAGAACCAACATTACTATTCGATATAACTTCGATATAACCTCAAATTTGTTCCCGAGAACTGTCCCAATACGAATGAATACAGTAAAAGTTAAAGATCAATGTACGAGTACATGTAATGTGTGTACCAGGATCACAAGAAGTACTAGGAGCCATTTTCAAGAAAAGAACCAGGAGGTGGAAAATTTATTGAATACTTCCGGCTGGAGAACGTTTCTTGAAAAATCAGTATTCTAACAATACATTTCTGTTGATAGAGCTCAGTGGTGAGCCTTGATTGAGAAGGCCCTGGTTTTTTCCTGGACTGTAGTGCCGAGGAAGAAGTAGAAGATTACATCTGACCATTCAGAAATGTACTATGCGACAGCACCGTACAATTGTGCAATAAATGCAAACATTGCAGCATTCTTTATTGCAGAATGCGAAAAATAAAAAAGTACGCTTATGCCAGTGAAGGAATAGTAAATAAAGAGCCCACAACACTCCTTTCATCGGTCCGGAGTCTGTCCTTGGGATCACCAGGGGTTCGGTACGTGCGGCTCTCAGAGATCTGGGATCTGGAGGGAGCACGAAAAGAACTGGGTGCTGTGCCCTGGGGTTAAACACAGCAAGACTATGATGCCTTGGCTGTGTAAGCAAAGAACGAAAGAGACTCTGTACTTGGGTAGAAATCAGATTACTCTGTGATTAAGCATCTGCGCAAGGTAGGAGCTTATTAGCTCGGAGCCATTGTACAGATTATGTCAGGAAGAGGAGGAAACGGTCTCTCACTTGCTGTTCGATTGCGTTGCAATCGAGCGTTTGCGCTATGAAACCTTTGGAACTTTGTGAGACCAAAGGAGGATATTAGCGCCAAAAGAACTATTAGGGAAAGTCCTCAACCTCTTTACAAGGGGAGGTTTCGTCTACTAGAACTAAGAAGGAACTGGTACAATAAGTCTTAAGCCTTTTGTGGCCGTAGGGCGTAGGTCCCGTCCCATCTAATCTAAGAGCCCACAAAAACCCCTATTTGAAAACCACGAAACCACGTTATTTTGAACGTTTCATGAAAAGCATAAAAGATGCATCAGGAGTTTTTTTTTTTTTTTTTACTATGCAGAAAAAAGAAAAGGGTTAAGCAAAAGGGTTAAAATCGGTGGCCCTCCCAACACTGACCCTTTCTACATCATAAATGTTACTTATTTTATTTTATTTTTTGGCTTTTTTGGCATTGGCTTCCGCCGCCATACAGCCAGCATCGTCTAGGAGCTTATCACTAGAATATCACTCACTCTCCATTCTTACTTATAAATACATTCGCTTCACACATTCATCCCTCTACTATATACAACTATTTACATATACTACAACTAATGGATGGATCAGTACTCTGTATTCCTGCCATCCTTATCGCTTAACCGAAACGTACTTTTTTATTTTTCGCTTTCTGCAATAAAGAATGCTGCAATGGATGCCTTTATTGCACAAATAAGCAATACATGTACGGTGCTATCGCATAGTACATTTCCGAATGGTCAAATATATTCTTCTACTTCTTCCTCGGCACTAGAGTCCAGGAGAGAACCAAGACCTCCTCAATCAAGGCTCTTCAATGAGCTCTCTATCAAAAGAAATGTATTGTTAGAATACTGATTTATCATTTTATTAAAACATCAGAAGAATCATTTTAACAAGATTTAATTACTTATTGGAGGCTGTAAAGCAAAATTATCAAGAGATTTAATCAATTAACTAAGATCAATTTGGAATTAATTGAAGAATTTAATTTTTGTTACCTAATATTTAATTTAAACACGACAATGCTACAGGTGTTTCTCATTCATTGTGATTTTTCCTCTACCTTTATTTTTCTTTTTTGTGAAAGATAATTAAACAAGAATTTTCCACTTTTTCCTCCTTTCTTAAGCTCTCTCTTTTTTTGAGAGAGAGCTAAAGTGAAAAAAATAATAATCTTGAGATGAGATATAACAAAGAATGTGCCAACACAAAAAGAAGAAGAAGAATGAATTTCTCTTCTATTTTTCCCTCGTGCGCACTAGTGTGGAAGGAAGGAATTATTTGGCGGGAACAAGCTGAGAGCGTGCGGGGGGATGGGAGCCTGAAAAGGAAATTAAAATTCTCGGCAGTACTGCTGCGTACGGCCAGCAGCTGTACCAACTATGTCCGGGGTTACCAGCTTTTTTTAATAAATCTTGTCATTCTTGCAAAAATAAAGAAAATTTTTATTTTTTTGTACCCACCAAAAAATACCTGGAGCCTCCATTAATGTTGAGTAACCTGGAAAGGATTGGCTTATTTATTTTATTCTTCTGAAAAATAATATATCTTAAATGTTCTTGGAACAACTCAAAACTAATGCTGAATAGAAATGCAATATTCAGAGATTGATTAGAGTAGTAATAATTTCATCCCAAACAATTTTAACAGCTCACTTTTTAAAGATCCTTTTTTTTTTTTTTTTTTGGCTCCCGACCGTTTCCAGGAGAAATCTCTCATTTCAGTTAATCTTAAAAAAACACCTGTTCCATTGCCAAATAACTTTTCCTGACAGCAATCGTCGAAGGATTATTGCTCAAACGTTGAAACTGCAGACCCAAGTACCCTGTACTGTAGACAAATACGAAATTGCCTATTTTTTCAGGCGGGGCTTAACGTCCAACTACCAATTAGGTGTCGTGGATGGAGGCGACTAGCAAACATACTTTACTGTAAATTTCTCATATTAAACATTAAATACAATCCAAGGCCTAAGACCGGGAATCGAACCCACTAAACCAACAATACATCTTAGCTTTGCGGGTCTAGTCTCTTAACCGCTCGGCTACCGTGGCGCCACAAATACGAAATATTTACATAGTTCAGAAACGGTACGTAACCATGGTTTATTCCCTCATATACTGTTCATTTATCCAAGAATGGAGAGCGATACCCATAATATGCTGTCTTGCTGGAAAGCCAATGTTAGCCAATACTTCCCTAAAATTCTCTATAGTTTTACCGAAGGATGGAGTCAATCGAGTACAAATCCCGCTGTCCTGCAGGGACTCTAAAACTGTCCCTAAGAGAATAAACTCCTCCTGTACAAGGTAGTGGTTAGGTCTATACTGCTTTATTCTTGTCCCTCTTGGAGTTTCGACATGTGAAATCCAACATCGCCTCGCTGCAGATCATTGCTAAATAAATTCCTCAAGCTTCTCACAACTTCCTCCCGCTACACCCGTATTATAGACCTACACTCCCAACACTGATATGGTCTATGTAGAACACTACATCAAATACCTTGCTGCTGGTTTCTTCAGTAAGTGTGAATCAAGTCACAACCACCTATGCAGACTAATAGAGGGGACTATAGTGTGGACACAGTGTACAGGTACACAGGAGAGTTAAAGACTCTCTGAAGTGAAACTTTTCTTATCAGCTGAGGGTTTTTCATCTGTTTTTCCCCTTATTATTTACTTTCATATTTTGTACAGTTTTCATAACTTACTACTGTCTGCTGGAGGTTATAGTATTTACTACCGGCACTCCATGTATATATTTATGTATATATTTTCACCTAATAAATAAATGTTTTCCTTTATCTGTAGTTTTGGCTTTTCCCGTCTTTTTCAATAATAAAACAATGTTCACTACATTTTAACAATTTATTGCATTTATTGTTACCTTTTTTTTACGGAACCCCAATCAGAACACTTTGTGCATCACCCACAGTAGACACAAAGCACAAACTGCAGAACATCCACTACTCGTTAGACTTCTTTAATAGTTCCTACAATAATTATTGTTTACAGTGCAATATTTTTATTTTTCATTTTTAATTTTCCACAAGTCATGGAATAAGTAAATAAGCACAGTAAAGGAGAGAGAGAAAGAAATACCTGACTGAAAATATTGCAAATATATATATATATATATTTAGAAGAAAAACCCGATAATCTATATATACATGAGAGAGAGGTAGGGGAGGAAAATTGTCAACCGGTGGAAATTCTGTGAGCTGTGAAAAGCGTTATATTTGGCGAATCACATTTCTCTCCATCTAGGCTAACTCTATTTCCCAATTTCTTTTTTTTCCCTTGCTTCTGTACATAGACACCATGATATTATGTGTCTGATATTTATGTGTAAATATTTAAATTATGCATTATTTGATTGGTATTATTATAATGCATATTTTAAATCATGCAATAAATAAGTATTTGTAGAAAAAACAGACTGTATAAATACATTATTATTATAACCTGTCAATCAAATATTCGCAAGAATGTTTGTATAAGAAGAAAATGAAATATAACTACAAACATTATGCAATGTTTATAAAAAATAAGCATTAATTATCAAAATGCATCTATTGTAGAATGTTCTTCATATTTTTTTTGGTGTCCGATAATAATAAGGGAAGGAATTAGCTATGCGGTTAGCGTACTGGACTCCCACGCGGAGGTCCCAGGTTCGAATCCAGCTGCTGACCCTTAGATTTTCTCTTCCTAGGAGCTTCTTACAGCTCACTGTCCGGTGATGGACAGTGTTGTCAGTAACGAGAGAACACTGTCCGGAGGCCGGCAGTGCACTGGAAAATGCTCCGGGCGCTAATAACCTCAGCGCCAAAAAAAAAAAAAAAAAAAAAAAAAAAAAAAAAAATATAATAATAATAATAGTCACAGCTCTGAATGAAACTAAAAAAGCAGCTATCAAATTTAAAGCTGTCTTTTATTTTATATTTTTGGTCACAATAAAATACAAACATCTCGTCAGGCTAATTTGTAAAAACCGGAACTCAATAGGCCTAAAAATCGATATTTCCGGTGGGAATACGAAATTTAAAATCTGCTTGATTGCGTTACTTCCACTTACGAAGAGTTAAGGAAAATAAAAACTAAAAAAAAATTTTCATTTAAAAGGAAAAAAGGTTCTGAAGGAGCCACTTGCCGTAGCCAAGGTGAATTCCACTATCGGGATAGAAAGGTTCTAGTCCATTTTCTGACTTCTAAAGGGTTCCGGGTGTTTTTGCCCAAGCTCCATTTCTCTCTCTTTCTATGTGGATATGATGCGATAAAAATTGTTCCAGAAAAAGAGATATATGTATAAATATATATATATATATATATATATATATATATATATATATATATATAAAGGACACCTAAGGAGCGGAAAACCTGGATAGAGTTCCCTTAACTTACCGCGAGGATAGGCAAGAAAATATGAAGTGAGTGAGAGATGGTTGAGGAAGGGGAAGTGTAACCCGTATGAAACCTGGCCCTTCAGAAGGAGCTGCCACTCTGGAAAGGGTGAGGGCAGAAAAACCAGCAGACCAGAAATGTGCTGCCCTCTATTCTTACTAAAGGACTACAAATAGGTACTCTTCAACCTTGCAGTCCCGTTTTTCCTCTCGCTGGGAAGGGCGGGCCAGGGGACAAAGGCAAAAGAAAGTAAAAATAAAGTGAGCTCAACCAGTACATAATTTTTATGTTCAACAAATAAATTTACATAAAAAGGTCTCATAGAAGGGACAAAAAGGATACATGGAGAAACTTTTCTTTTGTAGTAAAAGCACTTTCTCTCACTGCAATTATTCCAGCTACAAAGGAAAATTCCCTTCGAACATTTTCTCAGGCACATAACTGCATTGACTGCAGGGCCGTCGCCATGTAGTACAGAAATCATTAGCCACCCAATGTAGAAATTAGATACATTAAATAACTGCGTAAGTAAAGGTAAAGTAATGCCTATTTTTTCGTCGTAGACGAAGGCAACTAGCAAACGTACTTTACTATAAATTTCTCATATTAAACATTAAATAAAATCCAAAGCGTAGTCAGCGGGAATCGAACCCACTAAACCAACAATACATCTTAGCATTGCGGGTCTAGTCTCTTAACCGCTCGGCTATCGTGGCGCCAAAATGTATAAGTATAAAAGTAGAATTTAAGAGTTAATATAAGGGGTGTATTCCGTGTTCTTTCTGCACAGATTGGATTACACGAGGTAAACGTTTTGGTAAGCTGAACTGTAAGTGTACTCGTATTGTCCCTTGTAAGTGTGTTCCTAGAGGAGTTGGAGTAACTGTATTATAATCTTACTGTATTATAAAATTTTAATATAATCTTACTGTATTATAAAATTATATTATAGTAATCTTCCTGTATTATAACCTTACTGTATTATAATCTTACTGCATTAAAATCTTACTGTTATAATCTTACTGTGTTATAATCTTACTGTATTATAATCTTACTATATCATAATTTTACTGTATTATAATCTTACTGTATTGTAATCTTACTGCAGCGTCTCTTAGCGTTCTTAGCGTCTTGAATATGTGTAAATTAGAACGATTTAGACGATTAATTTGTAAGTTTTTTTTCTCCAGATAAAAATCCACACCCGTTCAAAGATATTCGCGTTAAATGAATATTAATTCTCTTCCATTAGGAAGCATACAATATTTATATAACAAAAGGGAAATTTAACTTGAACTCATAAACTTTCTGTTGCAAGCATAAAAGCAATAATTATTTTTTGTAAAGAGAAAATAAGTTATTAGAGAAAAGATTAGGGAGTCTGGAAGCTGTTTCCCCTATTTATAGTTATTAAATAATTTGAGCGCTTAGCACCTACAATCTACTAGCATCACTACACTAATAACTATCTATCATCCAATAATACGTTTTGGTACCGTGCCAAACAAATACATTTATGACATCATATATACGTTAACAAAAAAAAAATCAATTTAAAAGATAACTGACGATTAACTACCCGTTTAGAAAGCAAAAACTGGTGGCCATTACCAATTATTGCTGTAAATGTTACTTTATCGATAACAATCTTAACTGAAAAAGTTCATCGTTAACAATATGAAGGTTTATAGCCAAAAACTGGCCGCATGTGGCTGATGGTATCGCTGTAATTACGTGCTTTATTTTATATTTTTAGCGACAGGCGATTATTGGTACCTTCAAGTATGATGTGATCTATTTTTAATGATGTTTTAATAAAAATTAATTCAATTTTGAATGAGCGTTTCCATCAGTTTAGTAATAACTGTTACGTAACATATCTTAAACGGATAATGAACAATTCTCAAAATAAAATATAGTTTTTCTTCTAAATAGAAAGAAAGCCACACCGAATAGCGATCTCCACGAAGAAAGGCAGAACTTCTTAATTCAAAGATCACCAAACTAACTACAGATTCAATAGGAGACAGCTCAACTCTTCCACCGCGAATCTCTTCGCGCGACAGAAGAACCTGAAACTAACCTAACCTAACAGTTCGCTATGAGCTAAATGGGTGCTTCTTCCTCATATCTCATAAGCTTTACAAAGTTAGATCTGGCATGAGACCAGATCGCACAAATATGGATGTTGATATGGTACAGACGTCTCTTTAAAGTATTAGCGCCCAAGAAGGGAACCCATTAACAATCAAGGTTCTGTTCTGTGAACTATTCAAAAAAGAACCCATCCTGATCCTTAATCAGATTTTAGTCCTTCGATCAAATTTTCGAAATCATCTACTTATTACAACTGTCCGGTAGGACAGTTGTATAAGGGTTGATCGTCAAAAACTGCACGAAAAAGCGTAACGTTGAAAAACACCCAACTTTGACAATTTTTTTCTCTTTTTCTACAAAAGATAAAATTCCCAAATTTTCTTTATAATATAGGGCAAACCTTGGAAGGCAAGAGACTGAGGTGGGTCGAAAGCACTGTGTATCTTGGGCAGCTCCTCTCATTTCACAATGCCACCTTAAAAGAAGTAAACCGTCGCATTAGTATAGCTTGGAAGAAATACTGGTCTCTCAAATTTGTTTTTAAAAGTGCTATGAGAACAGAATTGAAGTCCCGAGTTTTTGATTCCTGTATTCTTCCATGCTTGTTGTATGGTGCACAGGTGTGGGCCACGTCGGGAAAAATTCAAAACAGGCTTAAGGTGACTCAGCGCTCAATGGAAAGAAGTATGCTTAATATTACGAGAAAAGACAGAATTAAAAATGAACTTATAAGGGAAAAAACTCGAGTGTCTGATGTGGTGGAAGCGGCGTTGAAGATAAAGTGGAAATGGGCTGGGCATGTGGCAAGGATGAAGGAAGATAGATGGGCGAAGAGAGTAACTGAATGGATTCCTTTGGATAGCATTCGGAGAAAAGGTAGACCGCTCTCGAGATGGAAAGATGCTGTAACGGGACTCTGTGGAACATTGTGGCAAAGAAGTGCCCAAAACAAGAAGGGATGGCAAAATCTAGGAGAGGCCTTTGCCCTCAGATGGGCCTAGTTACCAGATTTCAATTTGTATTAGAAAAGTATATGTGTATAGGAAAGTATATGTGTATAGGAAAGTGTATGTGTATAGAAAGGTATATATTTGTATAGAAGTCACATTTTAGTTTATTTTAATACGTAATTTTCAATCAAACCTTTTCTTTGTACTTCTTGTATATATTATTTGTATTTTTTCTGGGAACAATAAAGGCTATTATTATTATTATTATTATTATAGGGCAAACCCTCCTTTATAACTGCAATTTTTTTGCACCAACCTAGATCTGATAGATTTTGAGAAAAAAGATGCTGAAAATGATCAAAAACGGCTTTTTCAAAAAGTGTTCTTGTTCTTGTTCTTCTTGTTGTTGTTGTTGTTACCTTTTTTGTAAACAACGTAGCGCCTAAACGCGTGAACCGATTTTCATGAATGAGGTGTCATTCGATTCGTATATAATGGGAAGAGAAGCGACTAATTTGGATAACCTCCAAATAGGCGCCACGGTAGCCGAGCAGGTTAAGAGGCGAGACCCGCAATGCTAAGATGTATTGTTGGTTTAGTGGGTTCGATTCCCTGGTCTTAGGCCTTGGATTTTATTTAATGGTTAATATGAGAAATTTTATAGTAAAGTATGTTTGCTAGTCGCCTCCGTCCACGACACCCAGTAAATGGTAGTTAGACGTAAAGTCCGCCTGAAAAAAATAGGCAATTACTTTACTTTTACTTTATATAATAGGGAGTGAAGCGACTAATTTGGATAAGCACTACAACTTCACATGTTGGACCAGCAATCTAGACTGGAAGTACAATCTAGAACAGAAGAAAAGGGTCCTCCTTCTAGCAACTAATTCGAGGTAAAATAACAAGAATTTAGCCCTTCACTCATCCTGACCTAATGACTAGTAAATCCTTTTTTGAAGAAGTTATGTACCGGACCGGCTTCTCCCAAATACCAGAAAGGTGAACATGGATCCTGACCATGGAGGACTGTTTTCCATTAACCAATGGAGATATTACAAAGGGATCTCCAGTCGCAAAAGAGATAACATCAGTTATCATCTCAAAGGAACTTATCAATACCCAGATCTCAACAGAAGAAAGCCTTGCCACTCACCCATAATTGGGACCATTCAAAAACCATAAAAAGGGTAAATGCGCTTATCGCATTTTTAGCCCATGAATCCAGAAAGAAGGCTGTGACTGGGAGCGATAAGGATTGCTAGGCTGTCAAGCCTAAACAGTCCCTAAACACTGTTACACCTTCAAGGACAACCAAGTTTGCCTTTCCGCAAAACTATCATGTCTACGAAAGTTATGTCGGCAACGTTGGAAAAAACTTCTCGCAAATTGCTTTAAAAAAAAATTGATATTGTTGTAAATATTAGCAAACTAAAAACGCACAATAAATATCCACAGAAAATGATGTTAGAAAAAGGCATCTGAAAACCTATTATTGGAAATGGCCTTGAAAGAACAATCGCTTACGTTGTAATGCACAAAAAACAGAAATCGTAATTAAACATTTGCATAGAACAAGATGCAAACATGAAATTTATTGTTCCTCCCTGTCTCTCATTTCCTATATATAATAGCATCAACGTCACATTAAATAAATAAAAAATTGCTCTAAGATTATATAATTCAACGGCCAGCCACAATGAAGCTCAACAAAGACAAGGTCTACTTCTTTGTCCTTCATTAATATCCATAACTTAGATTTTTTTTTAGCAATATATTGTTATTATGAATATTATGTCAGTTTTTCTGCGAAATTAATCATCATGCATTAAAGGACAGGGAAAAAAACTAACCCGGGATGAGAGAAAAACGAGGAAGAATTCATGGTTTTTTAAGAAAATAATAAACATTTTTGTAAGCTACTAATTTCCTAGGCTCCCTTGCTGGAAAAATCAAATAGGAAACTCTTAAGATCTTATCTTCCTCAAGGGAAACCCAGGAGGGAACTCTCCCTATTGCAGAGTTTTCAAAAGGTAATCTTCCTAGGAAAATGCTAGAAAAAAATTCAAAATGCCCTTTGTACGGATTGTGCCGAGTTTAAAGAAAAAGAAAAACGCAGAAAAACCTATCGGAAAAACTGTCCCCCTCAAAAAAAAAAAAAAAATCTATCAATGAAAGGTTTTTGTGAATCAAATTTCTGAACTGGATTAGAATCAGCACAAAATGATGAAACAAAGAATAATTCTGACTTTAATTAGATCTAGTTTTGGTCCTTGTTTTCACAGGTAACAAATACTTTATTTAAATTAGCTTTTAAAAATCCCTTTTTGTAAAGTAAAGTAGTAAAGTAATTGCCTATTTTTTTCAGGCGGGGCTTAACGTCCAACTATTAGGTGTCGTGGACGGAGGCGACTAGCAAACATTCTTTACAGTAAATTTCTCATATTAAACATTAAATACAATCCAAGGGCTAGACTAGTACCGCAATACACCTTAGCTTTGCGGGTCTAGCCTATAACCGCCTAACAAACATACTTTACTATAAATTTCTCATATTAACCATTAAATAAAATCCAAGGGCTAGACTAATACCTCAATACATCTTAGCATTGCGGGTCTAGCCTATAACCGCCTAACAAACACACTTTACTGTAAATTTCTCATATTTTTCTAGTACCGCAATACATCTGAGCATTGCGGGTCTCGCCTTTTAACCGCTCGGCTACCTTAGCGCCTAAAATTCCCTTTTTATGATTTTCTTTTTTTTTCTTCTTTTTTTTTTGTAATCTGGTTTTAAATCATTTTGGACAGCCAATTAATTTGTAGAAGACTACATTTTAGCAAGAAATGGTGCTGAGATGTTGGCGATTTCAACAGTTGTCCTGCTCCCAGGAGTCACCTTTAGATTAAAACAGTTCTAGTAGAATTTGTTGCATATTTTCAACAATTTTGATTTAGGAGTTTGAATTTAGGAGTAGGCTAAGATGATTTACTTAAGTTCCTTAAAACGCTTTAAAAAAAACCCAAGCAAGGACGTTGCATTAACTTAGTCGAAGTTTCGACTTTGCTTATTTAGTCATAAATGCAAAAACTTTGGCATAAATACAACTTTTTACTTACGAACTCATCTTTGGCTGAACTTGAGAAAGTGAACTTACCTGGAACAGATAGAAATGCAAGACTTAAAATATCAAATTCTATTTTGTTTGTATTAACATTACTATTATTTATTTCTTTAATTTAAGGCACATCAACATCTAAGTTCATAGGTGCCCGGAGCTTTTTTCCAGTATTCCCGGCTTCCGGACAGTGTTCTCTCGTTACAGTCTATTAACGGACTCTGAGCTCTGACAAGCTCCTAGGAGTCAGCAGCTGGATTCGAAACCGAGCTTTCCACGTATACTCTAGCTAAGACCCTGAGCTGATTCCTTCCCTTAATAATTTCTGTAATTTACTAAGCAGTCTCGTAATCTTTTTTGATTTTATTAATGGATGTAACATTAGTTTAGGTTAGGTTAGGTTAGGTTAGGTTAGTTTAGGTTAGGTTTGAAACTGTTTTGGCAGAGAACACAGATTTCAGTGAAGTTCTGCGGGTGTTGCGAAGTCAGCATCTTTCTATTGTAATGAATCTTTCTAACTTAATAATTCTATTTCGTGAAAATTTAATTACTGCGCTTTTAGCAAGTCACTACCAGACTTTTCTCCCATTCAAAGATTTTTTTTTTTTTTGAAAAACGCTTTAAATATATATTCTGTAAACAAGTGCGCGTGTACATGAAATACATAATTAAAAATATATTTTTCCGTACAAATGCTAAAAAAAAAAAAGTCCTCTCTCATTAAAATTATTCACTTATTATACTTATGGGTCATGTGTAATATAAACTGAGATAGAAGCAGATAACGGAGGAAATTGGATGCTGTAGCTAACGAGACTTTGATCTTCATAACAGCCTCTTCAGATTTTTTTTTTTTTCTTAAATAAACATCAGCTTATCCAGTCTCTTTTTCTCTTTGTAAACTTCGTTGAAAATCTTCTTTTTACTTAGTTTAATGTGTATTTTTTTTTTTTTTTTTTTACAAAATAAATGAAATTCATGTGAAAAGTAAATAAATAATCTGCAGTGAAGATCTCATGACATACCCATCTAAAAAATTCTTTTAATAATATCAAAAAATTGTTGATATTTTATTCTTATTAACATCACAGTTGGTTCGCCGTTATTCGCAATGAAATGCACCATACAAAGAAGCGTATCTAGAAAAAGAGATTTTCCTAGATATATTATAGTATCTGTTCCAGAATAGACTTCATCTAATCAGAGGAAGATCATAAACAAAGATAAGGAAGAGCCTAAATGAGGGCCCCTGAAGAACGCACCAAACCATCGTAAGTCTGACTAGTAAAATATTTCTCTTAATTTGCTGGCGTCCTCTCCTTAAAGAATTGGAAAATTAACACACAACATCAACCTATCGTCTCTGTTCTTTAATACATCATAAACAAAAAAGAAAGTGCAATGATTAATATTTTATGAAGGGAAGCTAGAAAGATGGTGTCCAGTATGAAAAGGTGAAACTAGCGAGAGAAAAGTACATTGCTATTAATTCTGAGTAAAGCACTAAGTAAAGCCTCGGCAAAGCAAGTTGATGCTGAGAGATAGAGAGAGAGAGAATACTGCTCCCTGGAGAGGAAAACCGTGCAATGAACCTTGCCTCCAGCAAGGATATCCACTGGAAGAGAGAGAGAGAGAGAGAGACGCAGCCACTCCAGTTTATTCCAAAAAGTGACTGGCAAGGGTACGAGTTAATGTTATTTGCATTCATTATACCCATCCCCTCCCACTCACCCCCACCCAAAAGAAAAAACCTTTTTAGAGAAAAGGACCGAGTAAAACTGCTAACAGCATCACAGTTTCTGGTTAATACATTAGTCCCTGTAGGAAGATACTCGTTCCCATAAGCCCCAATGAGCCTTGTCCGGGATGAGAGGACTAACATCATCTCGCTAGCTTGGTATCAGCATAAACTACTAAATTTACTACTAAATTTAGTCTAAATTTTTCTTGAATTAAGTACCCATTTCATCAAGTTCTACATAAGAAATCAAGTTCTCTTTTGGGGTAATGGGAATTAGCCTGTTTTTTTTTTTATTCTTTAAGTACCTCAGGATATCCTCAATCCTCCAGATCCTCACGTCCACTTTACCTCCCCCCCCAAAAAAAGGGATAAAATTCAACGTAGTGCAAATTAAAGTAAAAATAAGTAAAGTAATTGCCTATTTTGTCAGGCGGGGCTTAACGTCCAACTACCAATTAGGTGTCGTGGACGGAGGCGACTAGCAAACATTCTTTACAGTAAATTTCTCATATTAACCATTAAATACAATCCAAGGGCTAGACTAGTACCGCAATACATCTTAGTCTATAACCGCCTAACATACTTTACTATAAATTTCTTTTATTGACCATTAAATAAAATCCAAGGCATCTAGACCGGGAATCAAACCAACTTGGCCAGCTGGCTGTATTTACACTGTGAACTCCAGAAATCATCTTGTTAGAAGTGAACAATATATCGTACCTTGAGTACTAGAAGAGGATGATGTACTGTTGCAACAGTTTTTTAGCAACTTGCTAGAAACCGAGTTGTTCTTTTTGTAACCATATTTTTCGTGGTTAAAAAGTATGGTCCACCTCTGGCGTGTAAGCACCATAAGACAGGTAGCAGACTGGCAACAACATAAGAGCAGTCCACTTAATGGTTCCATTTTTATGCTTGTACAACATTATCAGCTCTCTAAACTTGTATGATTGTTTGTTAATTCTTGTACGATAATTTCGTCCAATTCTACTGCGGTTGACAAAAGACTTCGACTTTTTTTCTCTCTCTCTCTCTAGAAATTGGGGATATGGGGATAGAAAAGTCCAGGTTCCCATCGACAAAAGAGAGCAATAATTTTAGGGAGATATTCCCGCTGACAGTTGGCGATCAAATTAAATGTAAAAGTTACAAGCGCAAAGCGCCGAAATTTAAAATTAGAATTCGTGATAAGCATCATTGTATTGAGATTCTAGCTAAAATTACTTCTGAAATATTTGGATTATTTATATAAGCAAAGATATCCTACTGGAGGGCACAAAACTGAAATACTAAGCGAAGTGCTCAATGTTCTATCTTACTGTAAAGCTTCGTAATTCCTTAAAAGACAGCCCTATCCAGATTACTGAGACTTTACAAAACTAGGGATTCTAATTACTAGCTCCTAAGTATGGAGTGAGCTATCCTTTGCGATCGTAACAATCTAATCGTTTGAAATAACCAAAGGGCTAGTTGACCATTCCAAGATTACATTATAATACTATTTATCATCATCTCCAAATTGAATTATTTAAACCTCTGATCCTATAAGGCTTCTAAAAAAGGGAAGAAATTAATTATTCCTGTTGCGCATACATTACTGACGTTCGCTAATCTATCTGTGAAGAGATATTTTAATTAAATATTCAGAAGGAGAAAAAAGGGGGACCTTGGAATTCGCCTTCGGTAACACTCTCCAGGAATCGGCCATAAACATGGATTAGACAGGAAGGAAATCCAGGAACAACTGGGCTTGAGTTAAATGTTCTTAAGAGGGGGGAAAAAGATATTAGAATATTTTATATTGGCGAGAAATTTGTAAGGAATATTGTTAAGATCTTTATGAGGGAATGATTGATGACTTAGTAAGGAACGTTTTTTCTTTTTTCAGTCAAAACTCTTATTTAGAAGTGGTGAATAATTTATAGTACGCGATAGAAGCCTCAAGGAAATATGGCTGGAGCACTTTTAAGTCAAGCTTGTGGATTCCATGTAAAGCCATCCAACTATGAAGATCCAAAGCGATGGACGAAGGTCTGTAAATGGGTGGTTACACTCCTGTTAAAGAAGTTCAGAAGAGCAAGAAGTCTGGCTGGATACACCAAATCCTCAAATCTGGAGGACTCACGATCCGAGCAATCGGTCAAAGTCTACGATCTCGTGAATTCAATCATTTTCATTTTTACTTTATTTTTAATACTCAAAAGAAAAAAAAAAACTGACCATTATGCGATCGTAATTACCTTTTGCCAATCTAATACAAGCAACTAGAAGATGGATGAATAAAATAGAAAAACAGACTGACCAGCACTCTAGGGAGTAATCAAAATGAATACTTTAGTTAAAAAAAAGTACTAGGGAAACATCATGATTTTGCTATTTTTTATTTGCTTATTTCTAATTAATATTTTTTCTTTTGCACGCAAAACCTCTGGTAGCGCTAGTTTTTAATGAATAAAAAAAAAAAGTCAGTGGTTCTGAGTATCTACTTCCGTTTCACTAACTTTCAACTACTAAGAGGAAATATTGCGATGGTTGTTAGCTCGAACTTGGTGTTTCCCTTTTAGGGTAAGTAATACCTAACAAGTTCCTTAAAAACAAATAAATAAATAAAAAAAATGGTGGAGCTTTAGCGGAAGCTACGTCATTGTGGGAGGGACCTATGATGCTAATGTTAACGCGTAATCTGCTCCGTCAGCCTACAAGCGGATATAACGTTGACTATATCAATAGGATGAAAAAAAATTAATGCCAGTTTCAGTCATTATAAACTTTATTATGCCGGAGCTTTCGACCTAGGGACTAGGTCCATCTTCAGGGCTAATTTACAATGTACTGTTTTTACATCATTACAGGGTTGGTGTGTAGGGACTCTATAAATGAAAGTCCATGAACAGACAAGAAAGAAGACACACCAACCCTCTAACGATGTAAAAACAGTATATTGTCAATTAGCCCTGAAGATGACCTAGTCCCTAGGTCGAAAGCTCGGTTATAATAAAGTTTATAATGACTGAAACTGGCATTAATTATTTTCATCCTATTGAAACTATGATTCAGTCACCATCAGTCCATTGAACAGACAAGACAGTTGACTATTTCTTTATAACATCAGTCCTCTATCCGAATAGCTGGCATAGTAAAAATGCTCGCCATTTTATTCCTTTTGTTTGAAGATAAATTTTAATAATGACATAATGAAGGGAATAAAGTCACTAAATTCAGGAATACACATGAATCACGAAGTTTCTGGAGTACAGTAATAATGCTACTCGTTCCCACTCCAATCCCTTACATTGAATGTGGTACAACCAAAAATTAATTATTTATAATTATTCTACTCACTTACATCCCGAGATAAAGGTTAACAAAATTTTAATTAATGCAGAAAAATAAACTTATTTTTATCGAATATTTTTAATTGGGCTCGCCATTGTCTACCAAAATAATTTTAGAAATATAATACCGACCGAAATAAGGTAGGTTAAAAATTTAATCGCTGACAAATTCAAAATTCAACAGATCCAATCTCCCGGGCAAGCTTCAGCGTGAAATGCTCACAATCAAATTAAATTTTACCACTTTTTAGGCTAAATATTTTAGGTTCCTAATGTTTTTAGAATGTACAATGGTATTGGGCGTGCATAACGTGGCTACCATTAAAGAGAACCCTAATTTTTTGCACCATAATGTACGTAGTAGCACGCCAGTTCATTGAAAACCCTAACCGGTTTTGGACTTACATTTTTATAGACTTAAATACATATCAATTCAATTAATTATAAATTTAATAATATACATACCAATAATTAATTATAATTAATAATTACAACCGGTGCGCTACTATTGGATAAATTCAAGGATATTACCAAGCATTACGGACCAATTCACAATTACAATTATTGTGTACATAATTTGCTCATTCCCTTGGCAACGGAGGTCAGTAATTAAATCATCACTGTATGATTTCTCCTCTCACTGCTCTGTCATTATTTGTTGAATTACAAATGAAATTTTATATAAAATTTCTAAATAAATAAACAAAGAAAATAAAACTTTCTAAAAATTATTTTTCCAAGAAAATTTGTCAAATAAATTTGATTTTCTTTATTTAAATTTTTAAATCCATTGTTTAATTTAAAAAACAAAATGTTTGCTAAGAATCTAGGAGAGTAATAAGTCACTAAGATCACTTTCTCCTAGTCAAGGATAGAGATACAAAAAATTAAATTTAAACAATTGATAATGTAACAGTAATAAGGTAAAATCAAGATATAAGATATTAATATTACGTAGGGGAGCCCTAAACATTTCATCCTGCCAATTTATAACACAATCAGGCTAAGTTTTATTAAATTATTAGTAATAATCCTCTCGCAGTCAATGTACAGCGTCGAGACCCGAAAAAGACACATCTACATGAAATTCCGAATCGAATGACACCTCATTCATGAACATCGGTTCACGCGTTTAGGCGCTACGTAGTTTACAAAAAAGGTAACCACAACAAGAATTTTTGAAAATGCCGTTTTTACACATTTCTGGCATAGTTTTACTCGAAAACTATTTAATCTATTTTAATAATAATAAAATACAGTTATAAACTAAGATTTGCCCTCAATTATAAAGAAAATTTGGGTATTTTATCTTCTATAGAAAAATAGAAAAAAAACTCTCAAACTTTGATCTTTTTCAACGTTACGCATTTTCGTACACTATTTTTACGATCAACCCTTTCACAACTGTCCTACCGGAAACAGTTTTAATAACTTCATAAATTGAAGAAAATATACCTCATGCCAAAGAAGCCACAACACTCTAGATGCACGGTATTAGTATTCAAACGAAACCGAAATTTAACTTTAAATATCTCATTTCCTACACGACGGATTTTTAAGAACATTTACACAATAATAAAGATAAGTAGTTTCCATAAACAAGTAAAATATAAAGAAAATCTATCGAGTAGTTTCCTAGATATTTGAAGTTAAAGATATCAATGTTTCAAACGGAAACAAAATTTAACTCAAAATATCTCGTTTCCTACTCGACAGATATTTACTATATTTTTCACAATTGTACAATGAAGTAATCTCCATAAACAAGTAAAATATAAACAAAATCTATCGAGTAGTTTCCGAGATATTTGAACATAAATTTCACTGTTTGAAACGGAATGAAATTTTTAACTCAAAATATCTCGTTTCCTACTCGACAGATTTTTACTATATTTCACACAATTGTATACTAAACCAGTCTCCATAAACAAGTAAAATATAAACAAAATCTATCGAGTGGTTTACGAGATATTTGAAGTTAAATATTTAACTGTTTCAAACGGGAGCAAACTTTAACTCAAAATATCTCGTTTCCTACTCGACAGATTTTTACTATATATTACACAATTGTATACTAAACTAGTCTCCATAATCAAATAAAATATAAACAAAATCTATCGAGCAGTTTTCGAGATATTTGAGGTTAAAGATTTCACTGTTTCAAACGGAAACAAATTTTAACTTAAAATATTTCGTTTCCTGCTCAAAGGAGTTTTACTAAATCTTACACAATTATAGACAATAGTAGTCTCCATATACAAGTAAAATATAAACAAAATCTATTGAGTAGTTTCCGAGATATTTGAAGGTAAAGATTTCACTGTTTGAAACGGAATGAAATATTTAACTCAAAATATGTCGTTTCCTACTCAACAGATTTTTACTATATTTTACACAATTGTATACTAAACTAGTCTCCATAAACAAGTAAAATATAAACAAAATCTATCGAGTAGTTTACGAGATATTTGAAGTTTAAGTTTTCACTGTTTCAAACAAAACCAAAATTTTAACTCAATATATCTCGTTACCTATTCGACAGATTTTTACGAAATTTTATACAAATATAGACAAAAGTTGTCTCCATATACAAGTAAAATATAAACAAAATCTATTGAGTAGTTTCCGAGATATTTGAAGTTAAAGATTTCACTGTTTGAAACGGAATGAAATTTTTAACTCAAAATATCTCGTTTCCTACTCGACAGATTTTTACTATATTTTACACAATTGTATACTAAATTAGTCTCCATAAAAAGGTAAAATATAAACAAAATCTATCGAGTAGTTTACGAGATATTTGAAGTTTAAGTTTTCACTTTTTCAAACAAAACCAAAATTTTAACTCAAAATATCTCGTTTCCTACTCGACAGATTTTTACTATATATTACACAATTGTATACTAAACTAGTCTCCATAATCAAATAAAATATAAACAAAATCTATCGTGCAGTTTTCGAGATATTTGAGGTTAAAGATTTCACTGTTTCAAACGGAAACAAACTTTAACTTAAAATATTTCGTTTCCTGCTCAAAGGAGTTTTACTAAATCTTACACAATTATAGACAATAGTAGTCTCCATATACAAGTAAAATATAAACAAAATCTATTGAGTAGTTTCCGAGATATTTGAAGTTAAAGATTTCACTGTTTGAAACGGAATGAAATTTTTAACTCAAAATATGTCGTTTCCTACTCGACAGATTTTTACTATATTTTACACAATTGTATACTAAACTAGTCTCCATAAACAAGTAAAATATAAACAAAATCTATCGAGTAGTTTACGAGATATTTGAAGTTTAAGTTTTCACTGTTTCAAACAAAACCAAAATTTTAACTCAATATATCTCGTTACCTATTCGACAGATTTTTACGAAATTTTATACAAATATAGACAAAAGTTGTCTCCATATACAAGTAAAATATAAACAAAATCTATTGAGTAGTTTCCGAGATATTTGAAGTTAAAGATTTCACTGTTTGAAACGGAATGAAATTTTTAACTCAAAATATCTCGTTTCCTACTCGACAGATTTTTACTATATTTTACACAATTGTATACTAAATTAGTCTCCATAAACAGGTAAAATATAAACAAAATCTATCGAGTAGTTTACGAGATATTTGAAGTTTAAGTTTTTACTTTTTCAAACAAAACCAAAATTTTAACTCAAAATATCTCGTTACCTACTCGACAGATTTTTATTATATATTACACAATTGTATACTAAACTAGTCTCCATAATCAAATAAAATATAAACAAAATCTATCGTGCAGTTTTCGAGATATTTGAGGTTAAAGATTTCACTGTTTCAAACGGAAACAAACTTTAACTTAAAATATTTCGTTTCCTGCTCAAAGGAGTTTTACTAAATCTTACACGATTATAGACAATAGTAGTCTCCATATACAAGTAAAATATAAACAAAATCTATTGAGTAGTTTCCGAGATATTTGAAGTTAAAGATTTCACTGTTTGAAACGGAATGAAATTTTTAACTCAAAATATGTCGTTTCCTACTCGACAGATTTTTACTATATTTTACACAATTGTATACTAAACTAGTCTCCATAAACAAGTAAAATATAAACAAAATCTATCGAGTAGTTTACGAGATATTTGAAGTTTAAGTTTTCACTGTTTCAAACAAAACCAAAATTTTAACTCAATATATCTCGTTACCTATTCGACAGATTTTTACGAAATTTTATACAAATATAGACAAAAGTTGTCTCCATATACAAGTAAAATATAAACAAAATCTATTGAGTAGTTTCCGAGATATTTGAAGTTAAAGATTTCACTGTTTGAAACGGAATGAAATATTTAACTCAAAATATCTCGTAAACTACTCGATAGATTTTTACTATATTTTACACAATTGTATACTAAACTAGTCTCCATAAACAAGTAAAATATAAACAAAATCTATTGAGTAGTTTACGAGATATTTGAAGTTAAAGTTTTCACTTTTTCAAACAAAACCAAAATTTTAACTCAAAATATCTCGTTTCCTACTCGACAGATTTTTACTATATATTACACAATTGTATACTAAACTAGTCTCCATAATCAAATAAAATATAAACAAAATCTATGGAGCAGTTTTCGAGATTTTTGAGGTTAAAGATTTCACTGTTACAAACGGAAACAAACTTTAACTTAAAATATTTCGTTTCCTGCTCAAAGGAGTTTTACTAAATCTTACACGATTATAGACAATAGTAGTCTCCATATACAAGTAAAATATAAACAAAATCTATTGAGTAGTTTCCGAGATATTTGAAGTTAAAGATTTCACTGTTTGAAACGGAATGAAATTTTTAACTCAAAATATGTCGTTTCCTACTCGACAGATTTTTACTATATTTTACACAATTGTATACTAAACTAGTCTCCATAAACAAGTAAAATATAAACAAAATCTATCGAGTAGTTTACGAGATATTTGAAGTTTAAATTTTCACTGTTTCAAACAAAACCAAAATTTTAACTCAATATATCTCGTTACCTATTTGACAGATTTTTACGAAATTTTATACAAATATAGACAAAAGTTGCCTCCATATACAAGTAAAATATAAACAAAATCTATTGAGTAGTTTCCGAGATATTTGAAGTTAAAGATTTCACTGTTTGAAACGGAATGAAATTTTTAACTCAAAATATCTCGTTTCCTACTCGACAGATTTTTACTATATTTTACACAATTGTATACTAAACTAGTCTCCATAAACAGGTAAAATATAAACAGAATCTATCGATTAGTTTACGAGATATTTGAAGTTTAAGTTTATATATACAAGTAAAATATAAACAAAATCTATTGAGTAGTTTCCGAGATATTTGAAGTTAAAGATTTCACTGTTTGAAACGGAATGAAATTTTTAACTCAAAATATGTCGTTTCCTACTTGACAGATTTTTACTATATTTTACACAATTGTATACAAAACTAGTCTTCATAAACAAGTAAAATATAAACAAAATCTATCGAGTAGTTTACGAGATATTTGAAGTTTAAGTTTTCACTGTTTCAAACAAAACCAAAATTTTAACTCAATATATCTCGTTACCTATTCGACAGATTTTTACGAAATTTTATACAAATATAGACAAAAGTTGCCTCCATATACAAGTAAAATATAAACAAAATCTATTGAGTAGTTTCCGAGATATTTGAAGTTAAAGATTTCACTGTTTGAAACGGAATGAAATTTTTAACTCAAAATATCTCGTTTCCTACTCGACAGATTTTTACTATATTTTACACAATTGTATACTAAACTAGTCTCCATAAACAGGTAAAATATAAACAGAATCTATCGATTAGTTTACGAGATATTTGAAGTTTAAGTTTATATATACAAGTAAAATATTAACAGAAACTATCGAGTAGTTTCCGAGATATTTGAAGTTGAATATTTCACTGTATCAAACGGAAACAAAATTTAACTCAAATTATCTAGTTTCCTACTGGACGGATATTTACTATATTTTACACAATTATAGAGAATAGTAGCCTCCATAAACAAGTAAAATATAAACAAAATCTATCGGGTAGTTTACGAGATATTTGAAGTTAAATATTTAACTGTTTCAAACGGGAGCAAACTTTAACTCAAAATATCTCGTTTCCTACTCGACAGATTTTTACTATATATTACACAATTGTATACTAAACTAGTCTCCATAAACAGGTAAAATATAAACAAAATCTATCGAGTAGATTTCGAGATATTTGAGGTTAAAGATTTCACTGTTTCAAACGGAAACAAACTTTAACTCAATATATCTCGTTACCTATTCGACATATTTTTACGAAATCTTATACAAGTATAGACAAAAGCTGTCTCCATATACAGATAAAATATAAACAAAATCTATTGAGTAGTTTCCGAGATATTTGAAGTTAAAGATTTCACTGTTTGAAACGGAATGAAATTTTTAACTCAAAATATCTCGTTTGCTACTCGACAGATTTTTACTATATTTTACACAATTGTATACTAAATTAGTCTCCATAAAGAGGTAAAATATAAACAAAATCTATCGAGTAGTTTACGAGATATTTGAAGTTTAAGTTTTCACTGTTTCAAACAAAACCAAAATTTTAACTCAAAATATCTCGTTTCCTACTCGACAGATTTTTACTATATATTACACAATTGTATACTAAACTAGTCTCCATAAACAGGTAAAATATAAACAAAATCTATCGAGTAGATTTCGAGATATTTGAGGTTAACAATTTCACTGTTTCAAACGGAAACAAACTTTAACTTAAAATATTTTGTTTCCTGCTCAAAGGAGTTTTACTAAATCTTACACAATTATAGACAATAGTAGTCTCCATATACAAGTAAAATATAAACAAAATCTATTGAGTAGTTTCCGAGATATTTGAAGTTAAAGATTTCACTGTTTGAAACGGAATGAAATTTTTAACTCAAAATATGTCGTTTCCTACTCGACAGATTTTTACTAGATTTTACACAATTGTATACTAAACTAGTCTCCATAAACAAGTAAAATATAAACAAAATCTATCGAGTAGTTTACGAGATATATGAAGTTTAAGTTTTCACTGTTTCAAACAAAACCAAAATTTTAACTTAATATATCTCGTTACCTATTCGACAGATTTTTACAAAATTTTATACAAATATAGACAAAAGTTGTCTCCATATACAGATAAAATATAAACAGAATCTATCGAGTAGTTTCCGAGATATTTGAAGTTGAATATTTCACTATATCAAACGGAAACAAAATTTAACTCAAATTATCTAGTTTCTTACTGGACGGATATTTACTATATTTTACACAATTATAGAGAATAGTAGCCTCCATAAACAAGTAAAATATAAACAAAATCTATCGGGTAGTTTACGAGATATTTGAAGTTAAATATTTAACTGTTTCAAACAAAACCAAAATTTTAACTTAATATATCTCGTTACCTACGCGACAGATTTTTACGAAATTTTATACAATTATAGACAAAAGTTGTCTTCATTTACAGATAAAATATAAATAGAATCTATCGAGTAGTTTCCTAGATATTTGAAGTTATAAATTTCACTGTTTCAAAAGGAAACAAACTTTAACTGAAAATATCTCGTTTTCTACTTGACAGATTTTTAGTGAATTTTACACAATTATAGACACAAGATGTCTCCATATACAGATAAAATGTAAACAAAATCTATCGAGTAGTTTACGAGATATTTGAAGTTAAATATTTCATTGTTTCTATCGATCAACCCTTATAGAACTGTTCGATACCCATAATTCTTGGCTGGAAGATTTCAGCATTGGTTATATCATCTCTGCTGTCGATTCTAATTAGCCGATTATCATTATAAGAAAAAGTTTTCTCTATTTTGGAAATTATTGCAGCGGAAAGATTTATGGTAAAAGTTAATAGAGGGTTAGTGGACTTATTTAAAGCTCGCCGCACTTCAACAGAAATCTTGATCGAGGCAATCAAACGTTGAATAGAAATGAGAACAAATAGTGTTGCCTTACGATTTCACTTTTAAGATGGCTATAGTTAGGGTAGGTAGTTGGGCGCAGGAATATAAAACTGGAAAATAAAATATTAAAATGAAGTCTAAGTTATTACAATACCAAGAAGCTTTAAAACTTACTCTCGTAAGTTATTTTTCGATCTAAAGTGGTAAAAACCTGATGCAAATCAGTACATTGTTACAAAAGAAAAGTAAAGTAACTAGTTTTTTTACAACAAACAATAAAAAGAAAACTTTGTTAAACAGAAGATGTTATCATTTTTATCTTCAAAAAATAAAAAATACAATTTTTATTACAATACAAATAGGTCACAGATGAGCATGCGCAGTTCGTTCAGAGTTAATAATAAACTTATAAGGATAACAATGTGTGCTCTAACTGGTTTATTACAGGGTTTTGGATGATGCTGAGAGTGTACAGTTATCATTTTACATAATAACAGGTAAATTTCAGGCAAAATAGTTTGAAACTACCCTAATAATCATATTCCGGCTTCTGTATTTTGTAACAAGTAACACAAGGAGCAGATGAAGTAAGGGTTAAATGCAAGGGAGAACATCCGGAACAGTTGTAATACAGCTGGCTGGTCGCCGCAAAGGTTCTTTATAGTCTTTCAACAACATACTTGTAAAATGCCGCGACATTACTACGGTGAAAGCAGCAAATTCTACTTTGCAACAATAGTAACAGAACAAGAAACAACATCAACAGTTACCATTAGCAAAACACAACAAGAGAGTTGAAACATGTTAAAATTTCCTCTACTGTTGTAAGTAAGCAACTATAAACTAACCTTGAAGAAACTAAAGAACATAACCTGCTAAAATTAACCTTACTCAAATAAACAATAAGTTGAAAATGTGGTTGGATCCGTAGTGCTGGGTAGAATCATTGATATTTTCCACAATCAAAAGTTGATTTTGCACGTGAAATATGTACAGAATTGGACTTCCTGTATATATTTCTATCGCATGCTGACTAAAGACCGCTAGACTTAATCCTCAAAGGATGAAAAACCGGAAACAGGAGGTAAATTATTATTATTATTATTTTATTATTTATTTATTTTCCTGATTTTTACAAAAGTAAAATATAGGGAGTATGGCTTGAAAAATACAAAAAGAAAAAAAAAAAATACATACTTTAAAATACACACAAGGAAAAGAAAGTAAGTAAGAAAGAAATACCATAAAATAAAACAACAACAAAACTTAGAGTTCAGCTTTTAAAATAAAAATAAAAAATTAAGTAAAATAAAATAAAATATAAATCATAGTAATAATAATGAATGAATAAGTATATATACTATATAACTATGAATTTAATTTTTAAAAAAAATCATCTTGAAACTGAGGTAACCGAAAAACAAAAACTATGTATATGTTAGGTACAAAAATAATTATAATATAAAACAATTACTTATGAAAAAAAAAAGGAGCAGTGAAGTACAAATCAGTTGGTGAAAGCTGTTCTAATACTTAGGACTTTAGTAAAAAAATAGTAGATATTGACAATATGATTAATATTTTTTGGATTCAATACCGCACAGATATCTTGTTTGTATGAACTTAGATATTTATTTCTTGGTTCAACATAAAATGGACAAACAAAAAATATATGATTTAAATCGTCATGTGAATTATTTGAACACAAAGGACAATGGTCTACAGTGTTGATTCTATAGATGGCTTTACGAAAATAGAGAATTATTTGTTTACTTGGAGAAACTCTAATTTGGCTTATTAATCTAATTCTATCTATAGGTAAATCTACTGTCAAATACGGCTGAACTGAATTTTTACAAAATAAATTTTTATACAAAACATTGTATTGTGAACAAAGAGCTCTGCTCACATCTTGCTCGTATAACAAATCTTTATATTTACTTAATAATTCTTTTTTGTGCTTCAACACTAAATGGGGATCTTGTTCTATCCACAACCAGCTGTATCCCAAATCAGAGATTAAATTCCCCAATTGACTTGCCCAGTTATACTTGAATACATTACTCGTAGACCCATGTAAGGATAACATTTTATTAAAACAAATTCTGGGCAGTCTGTTGTTGCACATTAGTAAAATCTTCAACCACCAATTAATTGTAAGTTTCAAGATTTGCAGTTTTAACATTATTGTACCTGTTTCTAGTCTTATTATGTAACCTGGGGTTTGGATAGGCCAATAAAAGAGAGATTTATAAAATTTAACCTGAGTTTTTTCAATAGTGTCTAAGTACCTTAGTGACCATATTTCACAAGAATATAGCAGGACTGAGCGAACCAAAGCACTAAACAGTGCGGCTCCCAAGGGCCAAGAAGGCGATTTAGAGGCGATTACAACTAGTTTGGCTGAGTTTGTAGCTATAGTAGCTCTAGCCATCATATCTTGACACGCCAAGTGAAAAAGAGCGGAATTAGAAAAAATTATACCGAGAAAACGGAAGGAAGTGACAGTTTCAATTTTATTTTGTTTATAATATAGAGTTTCCTTTTTAGATCTACCTTGAGTTCTCTTGAATAGCATTGCTTTTGTTTTATTAATGTTTAATTTCAAATTAGTCATATCACAGTATTTTTCTAAAACATTTAGTTTTTTTTGCGCTTCGACTAACGTGTTGGATAGCAAAACTAAATCATCTGCGTACAACAGCATCATAACACCGTTTGCATGATCAATACCGACACTGGAACATCCTTCAGATAGTAAATATTCTTCTAAGTCATTCACAAAAATTGAGAAGAGCATAGGTGATAGAGTGTCCCCTTGCAGTACACCCTGTGATACCGGAAATTCTTTAGAAAATTCATTCTGGAATTTGATTCTAAAAGAAGCCTGACTGTATAAAGATTGTAAAATTGTGACCCACTTTCTACTTATGCCAAGACGAAACAGTTTATCCCAGAGTAAATTATGATTTATCATGTCAAAAGCTTTTTGGAAGTCAATAAATACTGCATAAACTTTCCTTTTAGGTTTCATCAATTGTAACTGAATAAGACTAGACAGAGTAAAATGACTATCAGTGCACCCTCTGAGTTTTCTGAAACCATTTTGACACTCAGTTAATGGGTTGCAAAATTCAGTCCAGTTGGAAAGACGATTGCCAAGCGTTTGGGTAAAAATTTTTGTAATTGAATTCATCAGGGAGATTCCTCTATAGTTTTCATGTTTACTTGGGTCCCCTTTTTTAAATAATAAAAACATATCAGATTTGGCCCAGGCACGCGGTACTTTTTCTTCGTTTAAAATTTTATTAAATAAATAATGAATAAATTTAACGCCATTTTCAGGGATTTTTTTGTAAAATTCATTTGATAGGCCATCAGGGCCTGGTGTTTTAAAATTTTTACACTTTTCTAAAGCCTCCTTAATTTCATTTAAGGAAAAGTCAACATCAAAGAAAGGGTGTCGTACATCAATTGCGGAAAATAATTTTATCTCAGTAGGGGCATAAAGTTGAGAGAAATAACTGACCCACGAGTTCATAGCAATTTCATTCTGATGAGAGATTTTAACTGGTCTGAACCTACGAATAGTTTCCCAGAATAATTTAGCATTATTTACATCCCTAAAAATTTTAATGGAATTTTCAAAATAAGAAAGTTTTGCTAATTTTATTACATTTTTGTAATTTTTCTTTTTTTCTAAAAAATCAACATAGAGACTTACTTGAAAGCTATTACTTACAAAATAGGAAACAGGAGGTAAAAAGAAGAAAAGCAGATCAACTAAAAAGAAATTATTAATTTCATTTTAATGAAGATACTGTTCATTTATTGATTATCTGTTGATAAAAATTTAAAATATCTGTTGATCTTGTTGCTTCTAGTAAAGATACACGATTATTGCTTCAGTCAATGATTTACATTGTCTCAAAAATATTATATATAGAAGAGTTGAGAGGGGCGCTACGATAGCCGAACGGTTAAGATACTAGACCCGCAAAGCTTAGATGTATTGTTGGTTAATGGGTTCGATTCCCGGTGTCTAGGCCTTGGATTTTTATTTAATGGTTAATAAAAGAAATTTACAGTAAAGTATGTTTGTTAGACGCCTCCGTCCACGACACCTAATTGGTAGTTGGACGTTAAGCACCGCATGGAAAAATAGGCGATTACTTTACCTAGCAAAAAGTGCATCAAAAGGGAGCCACATGGACCCCGATAAATGTATTTTTGAATCCTACCTATTCCTGCTAGGCCTGGGGGACTTCCCACTTCACCCCTCTACTTATTTAAGCACCAGCGAATCGTTTGCAAAAAAAAAAACGAAATAAAAATGGACTAAATAACATTTTCTTCCATACTAGGGGATCTTAAAAGACTATATCCGGAAAAAAGGAAGACATTTATAAATTTGCCACGATCATGATAATTCCTGTTCCAATGAGAAAGAAAAAGGGCTATAAGGCGCCAAAGCAGTGGAATTGGATCGTGCGGCTGCAGGTTGGTGATAAAAAGCAGTCTGAGAACTCACAGACAAATATACAAAAGGAAACAAGTTTTCCACCATCTTCAGCTTTCCTTTCTCTTCCTGCTTACTTACACACACACACACACACACACACACACACACACACACAAACCAAAAAAGAAAACACACCTAAATATATGTGAAAAAGTCGTCCGGAAAATACAAAAAAAAAAGGTGTTTGTGATTTGGGGGAAACATTCCCGAAGGCCACACCCATCCGCCCTATCCATGAACTCCTGCAAAATATCCTGATTTTCATTTCTACAGGATTTTTCCTAGGTGAGAATCTTGTTGGGACTACCTACTATTTTTATTTTATTTATTGTAGAATATTGTTCCACATAAATGTCAAAAATTTTGCACAGACTATTTGGTCTTCCTTTTGATTTAGATTTCCTTTGTGAAAAACCAAAAAAAAAAGAAGAGAGTTGAGACATGCTCAGGAATTTCCACAATCGATATTGACAAATTTTCCGGAAAAAAAATAAGAAGTTGAAATGTTTTCCTAATAAAAGTCTTCCCGCTGAAGACAAAAGGCAGTGAATGGATATCACCAGAAGGAAGTTACTGTCAGCCTCTATGAGGGTACAGACAAACGGAACACATCAGAACTTCCTGCGAAAATTTTTCCGTGTTTAAATCCTCCCTCTCACACCAAAAAAGATTAATTTCTTTAAAAAAAACACCAGTTTCCGGACCCTGGAGAATTCAAAATTTGTATTTCCGTTTAATACTCGACACTTAAAAATTATCGCAGATAAAAGTTCTTAAACTCAACAAGTTTTTCACATAATCGTAAACCTTCAAGAGAAAGTAGAAATACCAGGTTAAAAGAAAAATTACTTTTCTCTTCTAGGTAGCTAGAAATTAGATTCTAAGCTTGTTAGTTTAGCTAGTAAGTTGCTGTACACAATCAGCTCAATATCAATTTATGGATCTCCATACCCTAACGGAGGATAGACATCACAGACTGAAAATGCCCCTGGGGGCCAAGATTATCTGCCCAAAGTGGCCATCACATCAATCTCCAAGGTTAACCCGTCAGGGGAGTATGGGATATTGACTGCCATTGGAATGATAGAATCATCATACATCTTCATATTCAAGGGTGGAATCGAACACTGGGAACAAGTAGCATCTCCACAACATCTCTTCCCTCGTTCCAAATAATTTACTCTTCCAATATTTTTAACATAATTTGTTTATTACTGTTCATTATTTTTGGTGACTGAATAATAGTTTCAATAGGATGAAAAAATAATGCCAGTTTCAGTCAAGACAAACTTTATTATGCTGAGCTTTCAACCTAGGGTGACTAGGTCATCTTCAGGGCTGTGGAACATATTTACAGCGTATTAACAATTATAATTACAATGAATATGTATAATGTAACGAAAATTTACAAAAATATTTACCTAATTTACAATGTACTGTTTTACATCATTAGAGGGGTTGGTGTGTCTTCTGTCTTGTCTGTACATGGACTGAATGTGATCGGTCTGTGTGTGATTGTGTTTGGTTGTAAGGAAGTCAGTGTTGCCAATTGTCAAGTATTTTGTAGTAAGTTGGCTTATATGTTGGTGTCAAATTTGAAATTTAGACAGTTTTCTGTCTTAGATATGTATATCATTTCTAGCACTTTCCTTTTATTGTGTGTTGGTTTCTGATTTAAGTATCTTTGTATTTGGGAAATCGAAAGTGTGATGATTTTCTGTGTTATATATTTCTTTCCGGTAATACATTATAATGAGTTGAGAACAATAAATTCGATTTACTTCCGGCCGACCGATTTAGACCCAACCTTACTTTGGCATCCTCTTTGGCATCTAAGCTTAAATTTTAACTTCCTGCAATTTTCTTTTTTGGGTATCAGTGGACTCGCACACCCACATCATACGTACATAGACCATTTTATGAAAAATAACTTTTATTCGGAGACTTGGGGGGGAGGGCGTACAAAACGGATCCGGATATAGAAAATTTGAACGTCAGCAATACTTCCTTCCCTCACACGTAAAAAAACACAGTTACTACATTTATGCCCAAATACTGTATTTCAGTCTAAAACTGCAGCTATAAATCTCTCGCCCCAGTCTTCTGGAAGAATGTTGTTGAATTAATGGCCTATGTTGATGGATAGTGACTTATGTTGCCAGGATATAATTAGATTGAACAGGAACATTCAAGCTTTTAAGGACGTCTGTCTTTGAAAAATATATTCGGCACATCATTGGTGATTCTGCGAAGGATTACAGACTGCAGGATTTAGGAAGTCGGCGATAGGGCGGTTGATAGAGCTCCGCACTTCTAGTCCGTTGTCCACAAACGGTTTATAAGTATAGTTTTGTAGATAAGAAGTTTGTTGTCTTGAGTAAGATGAAAATCTCTGCCAATAGCTTGAGAGTAGTTCTTCCTAGTTTCAGAAGTTTGGTGATGTGGTCTTCAAGTGTGGTCTAATTTGTCTAGATAGAGTCATTGAGTAGCTTGTTTTGTCATCCGAAAGAAGGTAATTTACCTTTTTTGAATTAACTGTGGGCATACGGTTAATATTTTTCAATGTTAATATTAATTTTGTACCTCCTAAACACTTTAGCTCGTCAAAAGATGAAGCTGTAGCAGAAAAAAAAAACAGAAAAAAAAATTAAGTTCGTTAGCGAAAAAAATAAGGATATATTTGAGATGGTAAGAATGTCGCTGGTAAGAATCAGACCCTTCAGATCCACCAGCTCTCCCTGAGGATTACAGAGAAACAACAAATTTGTGAAATACATGGAAAATTATTCCAGAAAAATGAGATATTTATATCCATGATAGAAGAAAAGGACCAGAATGTAACCTTTAATCCAACATAATTAGGTGATTAATAAATTCTATTCTAATTACGAAGTAGATTTATAAAATTTTAATATTAATAACTGCTACTAATTGTATTAATATTTGGATAATAATAGTAACCAATTTCAATTAAAGTGTAAATTTTTAAAAAACAATTACCACATCCTGCGCAATATTTGATTTTACATAAATCTCTCAGTTTCACAGACACTAAAAATAAAAATATACACCCAAATATATGACAATTAACAATTTCTAGGGGAAAAAATCAAATAAAAATGTAGCAAACAAAGACAATTAAAAATGGAGTAACAATAAATTGCAGAGTTATTGTACGAGATTTCTCAATTATATTAATTGAAAAACAATTTGTAATATTTAAACAAAACTAGAAACATGATAAAAAATCAAGTTATAGATGTACATATGTATGTGTATGTAATTTAAATACACGAAATTTACTAACAATCTAGTGCAGCGTTTCCCAACCTTTTTTTTGCTCGCTACTACCACTTGATAGTACATCATGCTAAATTGTACCACTTCGTAAAAATGATTGTATTTCGTGAAATTTGTTATTCCGAGTGTGTTATTTTATTATTATTATCTTTATTTGTATAGAGATACAATACGAGGGTCGTTTGAAAAGTCCGTGCAAAGTCAGAGAGATAGCACTACTGGCGCGTATCGAGGTTATGTTTAGTTAGTAGCATCTCTTGGAAGAACACACACCAAGTTTCAGCCAGATCGGTCTATTTCTTTGTGTTTGGCATTCGTGTGAATCGAGGAAGTCGAGTGATTTTCAAAAAATGGACGAAAAAGAATTTCGTGTGTTGATTAAACACTACTTTATGAAAGGCAAAACGCCTCAGGAGACTAAAGAAAAGCTTGATAAACATTATGGTGACTCTGCACCTTCGATTAGAACAGTTTATAAGTGGTTTCAAAATTTTCGGAGTGGCCATATGGGCACAAGTGACGCTGAACGTTCTGGACGCCCTGTTGAGGTTACTACTCCAGAAATCATTGATAAAATCCATGATATGGTGATGGATGACAGAAGAGTTAAGATGCGTGAGATTGCTAGTGCTGTGGGCATCTCGAATGAACGGGAACATAATATTTTGCATCAACATTTGGACATGACAAAGCTATCCACAAGATGGGTGCCGCGATTGCTCACGCTTGACCAAAAACGAAATCGTGTGAAGTGTTGCAAGGACGGTTTGCAGCTGTTCCAGAAGAATCCGCAGGACTTTAAGCGTCGTTTCATCACTGTGGATGAAACATGGATACATCACTACACTCCTGAGACCAAAGAACAATCTAAACAATGGGTTACCAAGGGGGAATCTGCGCCAAAAAAGGCGAAGACCGTTCCTTCGGCCGGAAAGATTATGGCGACTGTCTTTTGGGATTCGCAAGGAATAATCCTCAACTATCTGGAAAAGGGTAAAACTATTACAGGTGCATATTATTCATCGTTATTGGACCGTTTGAAAACCGAGCTGCAAGAAAAACGCCCACGATTGGCCCACAAAAAAGTCCTTTTCCATCACGACAACGCACCAGCTCACACCTCAGCAGTTGTGGTCGCAAAATTAATGGAAATAGGGTTCCAACTCGTTTCACATCCCCCCTATTCTCCAGACTTGGCTCCCTCGGACTACTATTTGTTCCCCAATATGAAGAAATGGCTGGCGGGAAAAAGATTTTATTCAAACGAGGAGGTGATTGCAGAAACGAATGGCTATTTTTCAGACTTGGACAAATCCTATTATTCGGAAGGGATCAACAAACTAGAGCAGCGTTGGACGAAGTGTATAAGCCTAAAAGGAGACTATGTTGAAAAATAAAAAAGGTTTACCCCAAAAAATTAAGTAGTTTTTATTTTTGCACGGACTTTTCAAATGACCCTCGTATATCTGTTACATAGGAGTTCAAAGTTCATGTTCACTTTGTAAACTGTAAGACCTTAGTTTTAAAACTTTTTTTAAAAAATTAAAAATTACGTACATATTTTTCTATTGAAAATGATTAATTAATTTACACAGTTCTATTTTAGGATTATTATATTTGTTTATATGGAGCGGGATTCTAAAACTTTCATAGACTGGGCAGCTGATAAACAATTAATGTTTCCGGCTGTTCTTATTACACATTAAACAATGAATCTTTGGGGTTTGATTGTATAAAAATTACATTATTGATTTTTAAATTTAATAACATAAGGGGGCCACCCAATCTTATTTCAGAAAGAATTCTTATAAACTTGAAAAGAAATGAATTTATCTAAATGGCCAACATTTTGTAATATATTTTGAGAAAATATTTACTTTATTTAAATCATTACAAATATTCCCTGTACCTGTCTAAAATTATAGATATATTAGGTTTGAGATATAAACATTCTAATGAGCCCAAATCTTCTAAATTAATTTCTTTTTAAGCATTCCAGCTACCTGTAAGTACCCAAATTAAATTTAATGTTGCTTGGATAGAGCTTATTCAATCCAGTCTCTTTAAGCAGATCTTTACATAGTTATCATTTAAGTTCTGTCACATGATAATTCTATTAAATTTTATTTATCTTTTATCTGGATAATGATGTAGCTTTTCCTAAATTTTCTTTATAGAAAGGGGGTTTGAAATTCAATTATCATTTGTGTTTTCGGGTTTTGGGAAAATACTCCATGAAAGGCAATTTTAATCCTTGATAAATGTGCTATTAAATTTTCTCGTATATCTTGAGACAGACTAACTTTATTACTGTACATATTAACAACTTTACTGTATAATATTATTAATTAAAATAATTTTTATGAATTATAGGAAAAAAAGTTTCTATGATATTTTGGTTATCCAGCCCCCTACTCGCGCTGAAATATCCCTCCGGTGGGACTAAATAGAAATTTAAAGATTCAACTCACTGCAAATCTGTAATTTTTAAAATATTTCGACCATTTTCAGGGAAACCTCACAAATCGAATATTTCGAGTGAAAACTCGATCTGAAAATTTGGACCTGATCGCTGAACACTTCCGCTTACCTAGTAAGCGACAAGTATTTGTATTACTTTATAAGCAGAAATAAATTTATAATTAATAAAAACCTAGTCCAACAACTTGTTATTCTACAACAACAAAAATCGATACTATTTGGTACTCTACAGCAACTAACAAGACAACAAAAGACAATAATGTATGGGAACTGCGTCAGCAACATTAGAAGATTAATTTGTAGGCCTTTTATTGTTAATATTTAGTCAAAAGAACTGAACATGTGTGTTAATGGAATTAACAATAACACTGGTAATTTTAAAGTAACTTCCGTTTGATTAAATACTAAATACTCTTGTCTAAATCCGTTAGTAAAGCTTCCCTTCATAATCTTAATTATCTATCATATTTAACTATATCTCTAGAAATAATATCGGTACGCATTAATGTATGCATTTACATAGGGTTTGTTCACGTGTATTATAATTACATTAATAATGGAGTGGAGCCAACAAATGGAATTATTTTTTAGTTTAATTTCCACCTGAGAAAATATAAATAATAAATTTGTCAAAGTTTGGTGTTTTTCAACGTTACTCTTTTTTCGTGCAGCTTCTGATGATTAACTGTTCCTATCGGACAGTTTCAATGAAATAAAGCGCAATCTCCAGCCAAGAAAGGGAGAATTTCCAGCTCCTAATTATGAACAGCTGCACGTGTTGAGTGCCCCGATAATACAATGAAAGTGAGGCTTCATTGGGCTGCTATTCTTGTCCAAGGACTTTGCCCACATTCTGTCTCATCAGTGTTGGTCCTCCTTCGGCATCAGTTCGCATTTTCCTAACTGACAAGCATGCTCTCGCTTGACCTCTCCTTCCGCCATGGCTTTACGTAGCTTCCGATCTTCAAATCCTGGAATGAATATCTTTGATTGTGTCTTTCCGTTATAGTGGATCCTGTTCCGCAGAGCGTAACTCAAAGAAGTTTGATCGAATCGGACATCAGCTTTGGCTTCCGAAGAAAAAAACTAAAGCATTTTCTAGGGCAACCTGTTCCCTTTCGCAAAAACCTTATCTACTTACATCCCGTACAACCCAAGAATGAGTATGTCGCTTCCTCTTCAGCCCAAAATCCTGCAAAAAAGAGGTCCCAGTTTGAGATCCATTGAGTGAAGGCCCTGTCCAGCGATCCATCCAGGAATCTGAGAGGTCTCCGCGATATACATTGCCTCGCTGTAAATGATAGATAACGCTAACTGTGCCAGTATACGCTGCAACCTGCTGTACCGAGAGACGTGGAATTATAAGCAAAGATTGCTGTAAGATTGCAGTGTGGGGGGGCATGATTTGCAGTGTTGCATACGAGAAAGATATTGCAAGTGTTTGACTCAGTTTACCTTCTTAAAGACTGCACTTTTCTCACGTGACACCCATAAGAGGAAGTAAAAAAAGATAACATTTCCAACATTTATTCGGCGTACAAGAGCGCTAAACATTGTAACAAGTCCATTACAAATTGGTCCACCATTGGGTCCTTTCTTGGGGCCGGCTACAGTACGGAAGAAAACAATCAGTTCTATTAATAGCTTTCACAATCTCTTCTCAATCACCCTCCTTGAATAGCCACCTCTAGTGTGAACCTGCCGCCTCCAGTGAGGACCTGCCGCCTCCCAATGAGAACCTGCCGCCTCTCAGTGAGGACCTGCTGCCTCCTACCACCTTCCATCACATTTCTTCCTCATTTTCTTCTTTGCATCACATTTTCCCCTGCTGGCCTCCACTATTGGAAGCTTTTCTATTTTCCCAATCCTATCCACTTAGTCTCTCTTCTCGGGCCAAGTCATTGCCATTTCCTCCACTCATCAACTACACCATTTTACTTCTTTTCTCTTTTTTTTTCATTTCCAATATTGGATTGGCATTACTGTACACAGTCTGAGGGGAAATCCGGGGACTTTCTTTTATTAACTTTTCAATAAATTTAGAGAAAACTAAAAAGTTAGAAATAATAATAAAACTCTAAAGCTTCTTTACTTATTACAACCCTTCAACATCTGAATGAAAAATGGGACCAGAACAAACGTCTGTCGTCTACTCAAAATAAATCGCCAACAATTGAAGTGACACTGAAAAATCGTCTTAATTAATTTTAAACAAATAAAATAAAATCCCGAGTGGAACTAACACCCGTTTTCATTTAAAATCTACATAATTAAATTGTTTTTGAACCTTAGAATGTGTACCAAAAAATAAATAAATAGTTAACTTCACTACCACACAAGAAAATTATCGAAAGCCGTGAGACATCAAAAATTGGCCCACAAGAACATTTGGGTTGGTCTCTCTCCTGCTCTAAGGAGTGGTTATCCCTAAACTACCGGCAACCACTCCTGCAAGAACTTACCAAGAAAGAACTTCAGTTCTTCATCTCCTGGGATTCGTAGTATGTGAGTGGTTACACTTGGGCACTAGCAGCTGCACAATAGATCTTGGACCAGTTAAAACTCTTTCACAATTTGACCCTACTGATTGTCCCATGATACTTCATCAGCAAAAGACTGGTACCTTGATGCCAATATCCCCTCCAGTAGTACTAGATGTATTTTAGCCCTAACATGCCAAAGAACTGTTAAATCCTACTCGACTTTCAGCAGATAATCGCATTACTATCCAATTTCACATATTAATTTAGTTAGGGCCTAGTCTAGGGAGTTGAAGAGATGGTGAGACCACGCCCTCCTAATCCCAAATTAAAGTCCCTAAATCGCTAATGAGAATGCCGCCAAGTGTAAACACTCCTGTCACATCCACTATACTCCTAGTTGGTTTAATAGTACAAGAGTACATTCAATTATAGATCAATAAAACATTAAACTTAATTAATGAAATACAAACGGGAAATTGAGGAAATCTAAACTGGCTCTTTAAGGGATATGTAAGGCTGCCTGAATCCGGGTGTGCAAGCCATCAGGGCTTTCCTGTTAATGATTTAGAAATGTCCAAATATCACTAAAAACAAAACGAAAATATTCAGGTTTTGATTGAAAGTTATCAAAGATAGATCTCTTACAGCGAGGGTTGCAGTCAATTCACAAGGTAAATACACACTAAATACATAAATAAATAAAAAGGCAAAATAATATAAATAATAATGATAAAAAATGATTATAAAAATAAACTAACTCTTTTTGTTATGACACAGAAAAGTAAACAGATAAATTGGTTGTAAGAATATTCTGACACAATCATTTTACCTTTTATTTTACCATTTTGAAGATATGCGTATAAATAATTGCCTATTTTTTCAGGCGGAGCTTAACATCCAACTACCAATTAGGTGTCGTGGACGGAGGCGATTAGCAAACATACTTTACTGTAAATTTCTTTATTAACCATTAAATACAATCCAAGGGCTAGACTAGTACCGCAATACATCTTAGCATTGCGGGTCTAGCCTTTAACCGCCTAACAAACATACTTTACTGTAAATTTCTCATATTAAAAGCATTAAATAAAATCCAAGGCCTAGACCAGGGGAATCGAACCTACTAAACCAACAATACATCTTAGCATTGCAGGTCTAGCCTCTAACCGCTCTGCTACCATGGCGCCTTATGTGCGTATATTCAGACAGCACTATAAGTTTTTTTTTGAGTACATCTTAAAAGTCGCGTTAATTTAGGGTTCAAATAAGAAGAATAGAATGAGTCGAAATGTGTTTCAATGCATTATTTTTCCGATTCCGGTTAATTAATTGATTTCCCACCAAGACCTTTGTATGGTAATCAGTATAAACTTGGAACTTTCAGTGAATTTTCCATTTTTGAGTTATTGTAAGCCCCTCATGCATAGGTACTCAATGAGATCAGATCAATTTCTTAATAATACACTTTTTTCCCCCATAAATAACGGGCCTTCATTAGTGTATACTTCCGGCCAAAAACACCAAAATCTAAAGGCATACACCAACTTCCTCTTTCGAGAAGGAAGTATAATTCACCGGAAATACATAAATCATTTTTTCCCATGTTTCTCTAAAAAGGGGAAAAAAAACGGAAATCAATGTTGTTACAATAAAAGTGCTTATTAAATATGGACAACGAAATGACAGTCTACGATAAGTCCAAGTAACTTGCCAAAAAGCACACAAAGTACAGTGTGGAGCCGGTGGGGTTGGGAGGAGGGGACTTTGTGATTTATTTATTAGAGTGTCTGAGGAAGCTGGTTGATCGCCTACTCAAGGCTAGCAACTTCTTCTCAAGGCTGTGATTATCTCGGCTACTCCTCTTTGGACAATACTTTTGCTTTGAACTTAGTAAAACTAACTAGCCAATTAGGTACCATAACCCTTTTTTTTGCTTTGCAAATGATCTAGTTTCCTTTTAAACTAGGAAAATTGTTTTTTTTTTTTCATTGGTAAACAAGGCAAAAATTCGAATTCGTATTTGAACACCCACAACAACTTCACTAAGGGCAATTAGGGAGGGTTTCCTTTCTTAAAATAAATACACTTTATTTAAGTCAAATATTCAGTAATTTGGGGGAAAAAAAGTTATACATTTATTGGGTAAAGGCGCAGAATCGTGCCAATTTAGTTAGATCAACTTTATGATACAGTCAGCATTAGCAAAATCAGCTTGGTCGTCCACTTTGCCTTGGCTATTATTTCTTCCCCTTTACACAGGAAACTTCGCCCAAAACTATTGTTGCGCTCCCTAGTGGCGAAGTTTACTTTAGTTTATTACAGATACTCCATTTCCGATTTAAGCACTACCCACCCCCAAAAACTCGTGTATTTCCGGTGAAAAGTCAAAAATCTTAAAAAAAAAAAAACGTTTTCACCCAATCAACAACTGACTTCTAAAACTCTTAATCAGTTTTGATTCAGTAACATTCACAAACTACAACAAGTAAAGCTTTGATCACAAATCTAAGGGAACCTTTATTGGGACTTAGTGTACGGTACGAACATTTAGTGGCCCTATTGTCGCCCTGAGGAAGCAGATTTTTTCTCCTCTCTGACACAATATCCCGCAGGCTCCATTCAAAAAAACATGAATCAGTTTCTCTGCCCAGGTGGGTTCTTCATCCTTACAAATGCTTTTAGTATCTACCCAACCAACCAGCTGTGTATACACAGTGAGAAGCTTGAACGAGGCTCGAATATAAAATTTGATTTTTCTTTTTTCTTCTTTTCTATTGGGAGACAATTTTTCTTTTTGTTTTCTTTCTTTTCTCCCCCCCCCCCCACCCTCAAGGAGAATACAGGAAGTCCTGGCGATTCCTGTCCTACTTTCACCCTCTTCATATCCTTTTCATTCAGACTTCCTCCAATCTGTCTATTTTTCTTCAAATTTTTTTTCTACAGACACGTATCTGCACGTTGATTCAACAATAATCATGCAGCTGATTTATTTTAAAAAAGCGAACGAATCAGGTGAACACGTCTTTATTTTATAACTATTTCTTTATTAAATTTTTATTGAAACTTAAAGCTTCATTAAGTTTGTCTTAATATGTACTTATTCGTATGTTTACTGAAGACAAAAATAATTCTGCTATTGGACACGTGACCGGAAATACCACTTTGTTGTGCATTTTTTTTTCCAGTTTAATGCAGTTCACACAAACGGCCCTTACGATTTTCTTTAACTACGCATTTCCGTTATGTATTAGACGAGGGGTCAGCAACCCGCGGCTCTTTTATCCATATTTTGTGGCTCTTCAGCCAGTCCAAAATATATTGTATAGTTTAATTTTATTGGAACAAATGAAAATTTCATTTATTAAAGCAAAGATATTTTTCCAAAAAGAATTTTAAATTGAGATTTGGTTAGAAATTGAATAGAATTATATTAAAATACAGTACGTAATATATAGGACTGCCGCCATTTTCATTCAAATACAGGTTTAGTTATTATTTATTTGTTCATTTACTTTGCAATATGTGAAAAATAAATATATAAAACACTTAAATGTTACTGAATACCATAAAACCATAATTTGCGAATACAAATGATCTACAGTTGTTTACACTATCATCCTTGCGGCTCTTGGTAAGATTTATTAAAATTATTAAAAGAAAAATGGCTCTCTACTTAAAATAGCTTGCCTACCCCTGGTCTAGACCATAAATGTTATTTCAGACTCAAAATAAGGGCCTTATAAAGTGATTTGGTAGCGGTTTCCGCTAAAGAACTGTTTCGGTATCCATGGCAACTATCGTTCGCGTATTATTAATGACGTTTAAATGTTTTCCTTTTTCTCTCTTCTGAGGAGAGTAGCTAATCCTGGGAGACGACTTAGGTAGTGTTATCACTGGGTAACTTCTCTCCTCAATTAGTGGAGTTTGTAGTGGTGTCAGTTATTGTCATTGTTACTAATAGTGCATCTAGCGCTGGTATGACTTAACTAATAAATTTAAAAAAAAAAAAAAAAAAGTTTTCCTAAAATACCCAATTGGGAGAAAATTCCTTAACCGGAATTAACTTTACACTTATTTAAGATTTTAGCGGAAATGCCTCCCACATTTCTTCCTTAAACAGTCCATTGCGACTGCGTACAGAGGGGTTGCTTCCTTCCAAAATTACCATGGCAGTATTTTGTGCTTAAGAGCCGAATTTGAATAAAAATGTTTAAACGGAAGTAGCACGTTACGAAAAAAAATGGTATCTTGTATTTCCTTTGTACTTCGCATGTTCATTACATGCACATAGTTCGATAGTGTTTATTTAAATAATTTTTCTGGTCAATTCGTTTGTAATCTAATGTTTAATTAACATACAGTTCAGCAAACTATTTATAAGCGAATATGATTTGGGATCCTGAATCTGAAGAAGCTATAACCTGAGATTGGCAGAAAGTAAAGACCTGCGTTAAGTTAACTCTTAAATATCTTAGATTAGAACAATAATTCGGCAGTCAAGTGGATTTCTATCACCAATTCCAGTTATCAAGTTAGTCAAACTACAGGAAACAGTTTGACTATTGTCTCACTATTGTAGTCACATTGTCTACACTACCTACATTGTCAACATAAATTGATTCAATTAAATTCGGCCATTATAGTACTTGATGTAGGCTTGATTGTGAAGTTGAACACAACATGATTGAACACTGATGTAAGATGGTGTAAGTTACTTGTGCTTACTATACCAATGAATGAAATATAATGATGGTGGGGATAAGCACATTGATTGATTGATTGTCTGGAATCATTCATTTGAACCCTGATTTCAGCATTACCCCTTAAAGTTCAGGTTAAGTTCATTTGAAGCTGTAAAGGACCAGCACACGTTATTGGCTGACATCAATATTATACCCAATCATTATGGCAGGAAATTGTGGCAGAATCAGTACACCCTCTAAGCCTGGGGTCCCCAAACTTTTTACACAGGGAGCCAGTTCACTGTTCCTCAGACCGTTGGAGGACCGGACTATAAAACAAACTATTTTAAAGTAAAAAAAACAAAACGGGAACAAATAGAATATTTAAAATAAAGAACAAGTAAATTTAAATCACCAAACTGCCCAGTATTTCTGTGGGAACTATGGACCTGCTTTTGGCTAATGAGTTGGTCCAATGTCCTGGTTTAGTTATAGTGCTTTGCCTTTCTTCCTACTTCTGGCTGTTATTTTACACTGTTTTCGGAGTCGTGAGGCGTGCGTCCCGCGTCGCCGGAAGTAGTACTGTACATGAGTGACGCAGCGCTTTGCGCACCGCCACATATAGTGCTCCTCTCACTGACCACCAATGAAAGAGATGCCCCATCCTGGTAAAGTGCAGCGAGGGCCGAACAAATGTCATCAGAGGGCTGCATGTGGCCCGCGGGCCGTGGTTTGGGGTCCCCTGCTCTAAGCGAATGGTGACTAGACAGAGAATTACATAGAAATCGAAAAAAAGGCGTTAGCGATCAGATTCTTGAACAGCTTCTAGGATCAGTCTAAGAAAAATTCCCCACTGTCCATCGACAAAAGACCGTCCTTATTGGCTAAAATTTATATGGTCGGCTTAGAAACCCACAACTCAATAAACAAGGTCTCTGTTATCTCTCCTTAATACTAACCTAAACCCAAAAAAAAGGAAGAAAAAAGAATGCTGGCCATGGAAAAATGCAGCGCTCAATCCTCAGGGACCTCAAAATTGAGTTTCAAACCGAAGGAAGTTCCAGATACACAATTTGCACAATTGTAGACATCCTCTTTCGTAAAAGAGGAGAAAATAAAACCTTAAACCAGTTCTTGTTGTACCCTAGGGAACCTCTAATAAAAACTAATAATCCAATTAAAAGATTGGGTTTCCACAAGTCCTGAGACAGCTAATTTTCTGTCTAATTATGACAAATAAGTGATTAAGATTTCAGGTTTGAAGTATTGGTTAGTTGAGAATCCTATACGTAATGTAAGACTTCTTTCCGCTGCCTGGAAGCACTTCCGGACTTTATAAAACCTTTTGTAGGAAACATTTTAAGACAGAGGTTCAGCAGGAATGTACGAATGAGCTTGCAATGATGTGAACAATGATCAGTCGGTTTCCTGGAGAAAACATAAACTTTTATGAGTGTAATCGCCTATTTTTTCAGGCAGGCTTTACGTCCAACTACCCAATTAGGTGTCGTGGACGGAGGCGACTAGCAAACATACTTTACTGTAAATTTCTTTTAATAAAGTTTAAATAAAATCCAAGGCCTAAGACCGGGAATCGAACCTACTAAACCAACAATACATCTTAGCTTTGCGGGTCTAGTCTATAACCGCCAAACATACTTTACTGTAAATTTCTTTTAATAACGTTTAAATAAAATCCAAGGCCTAAAGACCGTGAATCGAACCCAGTACTACAATGCATATTAATTTTGCAGATCTCGCCTCGGTTACCATGGCGCCTTCATAAACTTTTATAGGTGTCGACACTAGATTTATGAAAAAGTTGAAACTCCTTTAGACGTCACAAGAGTGCTCTGTATCAAGGCTTTGATCAACATCGAACTACCTGAAGTACTTTGTACATCGATTCTAATCTGCAAAGTTTGTTGCATTTACCCTATTCCCGGTTTAGAAGAGTGGCTGTTATTAGGATTCATTGAGCTGTGTGTTGTTGTGTTGATGTTCAGAGAATGGCTAGTTATTATTATTGTTGTTGTTTGCCTAGTCGCGGGACGAAACAGAAAGAAGATCGTGTTGGTGGGATTCAAGCGGACTATACCAGATACAAGGCCATGCGTGACTCTAATTCTCCACCAGATCGTGATGGCTGGGCGGGAAGGCAATAGAGAGACAAGAAGTTCTGGAAGAGAAGAAGCGATAGACTAGGCAAGTGGGACACAAAGAAGGGAATGCCATGTTTTTTTTTTGTTTCTTTCCCGCTAACAAATGGAACACGTCCAGTAATATAGATGAAGAATGGTGGTTTGGATAAGAAGTTCTGGAGATGGGATAAACCGTCCCAGTGGAACGTCTCAGGGCAATTAGTATCCCCGTTCTCAGACTCTCACTCAACTGACTATTCCATAAACGTCATTAATGTGAAGAAATTTCCTCTTAAAATTTTTAAGCGAAAAAAAGCTAAGATAAATCAGTAAAGGGATTTCCCCGCTTGAGAGGTTTTCCTCAAATTTGAAATTTGACGCGAAGAGGAAGTGGTGATTTACGTGAACTTCTCTTCACATTTCTCTAAATCCAGTTTAATTTCCCCTTTTCCTGCTGCTCTCTCCATGGTTCAGCAGGTTGGTGCGAATAGTGCAATGGCGTGAACAATGATCTGCGGGTATCCTGGAGCTGGGATTAAACCCTGTTTAGCTGTTGTCCTGGTTAATAATCCTTTTCTCTCTCTCGCACGCGCACACTCATCAGACTTCCCCCAGTATTCATCTCGATGTCAAAAGAGGATAACTCCACGATGAACAATCTCTGTAACCCAGCTGGTTATTACATTTCCTCTTTTGACTACATTTAGACAATACTTACAATCGTAATTCACAGAAACCACATGGGCTGCTGCCTATTTTAGTGTTGTTCAACAGCTGAGCAATAAGGCTATAAGGTTCGAGCCTTAAGCGCTCAAGCTCTCAGGGTTCAACGGGTGGCTCGAGCTGAAGCCTCACAGAGAGCTCGGTGAGCCTCCAGCCTCGAGCTTTTTTATTTGTTTTTTTTATATGAAGCATTTTATTTGTACTAATTAATAAATTCATTTCTTAAAATAAAATCAAGTTATAGCAGCTGATGAATTTTTCAACATATTTTTGTATAAATGAATACAATAATTTTTAAAATGTTCCTTGTTCATTGATTGCTCGTCATTCCTTAAGAATTTTAAAAGGCTCGCACTTTATGAGCCTTCAACTTCAGGTTTATGAGACTCCAACTTGAACTTCACGGCTCCAGCTTCGAGCGCTATAAGGCTCGTGCTCTGAAGGCTTGAGTCGCAGCTCGACTCGGTTGAGCCTTCAGCTCGGACCTAAACTGAACAACACTAGCCTATATCACTTCATATTTATTTTATTATACTTTTACCCAAGCACACTTCTTCTACATCCACAAAACTAGAATATTTTTTTTTTTTTTTTTAAGAGCAGCGAGGGAAGCGATTAGGAATGCGGTTAGCGTACTGGACTCCAACGCGGAGATGACGGGTTCGAATCCAGCTGCTGTGACCCTTAGATTTTCTCTTCCTAGGAGCTTCTTACAGCTCACTGTCCAGTGATGGACAGTGTTGTCTGTAACGAGGGAACACTGAGTGCGCTGAAAAAAGCTCCGGGCGCCAATCACCTGTTAGATGTTGACGCGCCTTAAATCATTTTTAAAAAAAACAGTAAAAATAATAATTATTATTAATTTAAAATTAATTCGTTAATTGTTTTTAATATTTATTACTTAATGCTTGGTGTGATGTGAAGCTAATGGCTCTTTATATTTGCACTATCAAATTATAAATTAAAGATAATAACAATTTATTAATAATTATTTTACTAAACCGATTTTAGTTTGTAATTGTACGCTTACAGATAAATGAATTCTCAAATAATCCAGATCTATGGCTCGCCAATAAGAAACGTTGCCAACCACTGATTTAGAGAAACATTTTTTTCAATAATTTAATATTAAATGTAAACAAGCTCTCTGAATATACATTTGTTTAATGAAAATGATTTGTCTGATATGATTTGGACAAATATCTAAAGAAAAGATATAAATACATTATTTTTCTTGAGATTATTTTTCCTTATTCCCAACCAGCAAAACATCTTGCGAGGAAAATGTAATAACTTATTCATCTGCTAATGCATTTAGAGTTTATTTATTTTGAGTACATTTTGATGAAAATTAGTAACATTTTCCGAGAATGGACCACCTCATTCGTTCATTTATTTATTTTCAAATGCATCAAGTCATCTGTAAACTTTAGTAATTTCCAAAATGGCAATATTAGTGTTTCATAATTGTGTAATGGTAAACGGTTGGGCAACATTTTGGTTCAATAGACTAAAACCATAATTATGGTTTAATTAAGTTAGTCAACACCTGAGGGGCCAGTCACAGGTGGGCAGGTGACTCTGGCGGCTGAAGGGGGGATACGACCGCAGGGCACTCTGCTGGTGCTTTACTCAACTAAAACGAGCCGATTGTGGCTCTTTATTTAGGAATTATCGGCAATAAAAGTACCACATTTCGGGTCAACGATTATTGTGGCTAACTTTTTTTTTTTATCTGGAAAAATTAGGTTTTCCAAATTTAACCGCCCAGGAGTGACAAAGATGCGGTCTGCGGTCGCAATGTAGAGTGACCGTTAGCCGCGGAGGTTCTTTTATATAGAAAGTGTATAGAGGTAAAACGGGGAAATCCAAAAACTGTCCGTAAATGGAGGTGGCCGCTAGTGAGAGTGTCCTTTATGGGAGGCTCGACTGTACCTGTAAATATTTTTACCCGCCTTAATATTATTACTATGAACGAAGTAATCCTCAAGCCTTGTAGGCCACCGGAAGTGAACGAAATATGGCGCGAACTTGACTCGCAAAACCAAGGGGAATGTTTTAGAAAGAGGGATGAGCTGGAACTCAAGGATAACTCCTTGACAAGTGATAGACGCTAACTCAGATCAAAGGAGCTAGCAAGGTATTTCCTAACTTTCCTTTATTTTCCCTACTTTCGCCCAACCAGAGGACTATGCAGGCAAGCTGCTCCAGGACGAGATGAGAGACGAAAAAAAATTACAGGTGCCTAAACATCGCTCCTGCTCAAAGCGGGAGGGAGGATATTTTCTCCACCAAATCTCAAAGCTGGGCTTTTGGAGAAATTCGACGCCCTCCGTAAAAAAATTACGCAGGAAATCGGGCTAGCCAACAAATTACCTAAATTACTAGAGTAAGAGGAAATGACAGGAGTAATTCTTAAAGGAAAAGGAAAATAAAGACGCAAAAGGAAATAGCCAGGACGGACTGATGCGACCACCTATTCAGACTTAATATAATGGACCTCCATAAGCGGAAGAGCTCTATATAAACACGTCTTACAAAGAACTACCTGTTTTTCTGTTTTACATCTACTTTAATGTATGTCCAGTTCCAAATAATTTTCCGTTGGAACCCATTTCAGCCCCATGAATTCACATGAAAAGCAATCACAATTAACGTAAATAGAAGATTTTCTTTAGAATTTTCCAGCTACTTTCCTTTATACATATTTAGAGAGAGAGAGAGAGAGAGAGAGAGAGAGAGAGTTGAGTTAGGGGAAAAAAGGAAAATGAAAACAAGCAAACAAAAGGAAGCGGATGTAATGTTACTTTAATTTATGAAAATGGATTAGATTTTTTCTAGAAAATTATCCTTTTCATTTAATATTCATTTTGAAAATGAAATTAATTACTGGAATGGCTGGGGTGCGGAGGAGGATAGATTCTAAAGAAGATGAAGATGAAAGCTGCTGCGAAATAAAGTGCTCATTAACGAGATAAAATTATAATTTCTTTTTTAGATGGCGAGTAATATGTTGTATCTACTGTCTGTTTTAATTGAAAATATGAACTCAAATGAAAGGTGTGTGTGTTAATTAAGTACTCGGAGAATATGACATTTTCAAAAGGCAAAAATACTTATTCATAAAGTACTTATTAAAAGCGCTTATTTGTGTTGTATGTGATATGGTGGTGATAACGAGAAGGTGGGCGAATTGGCTAAGTACCCGGCTGACAGCCATATTTCTGTGCTTTTACTGCGGAAATTATGGGAAAACTAAAAGGAAAAAGGGAACAATCTCGATACAGATTGGGCAAGAGGTCCACTGTATGGCTGAAGCAAGAAAGGAAATGGCCAACTGACCAGACCAAACTGGAGAAATGCAAGTTTTTAGACTACCTCTTACTAGATGTAGGTACGCTTAACTGGAGAGGGTCCTGTAGAGATTCAGGGACACCAGCATAGTATATCCTTTTACACAAACTAGGCCTCTAGCTACGTGAAGCTGGTACTTCGCAAAAACCTGCTCTTATTGTCTTCGAGTGAAAATTCGTCTAAAACAGCGTTTCCCAACCTTTTTTTTGGCTCACGTACCACAGCATGCTAAATTGTACCCCTTCCTAAAAATGATTGTATTTCGTGAAATTTGTTATTCCGAGTGTGTTATTTTATTATTATTATCTTTATTTGTAAATGAGGTGTGGCACAGCAAATTGGATGAGATGTGCTAGGAATAGACAAGAGTGGAAGAACTTAGTTACTGAAAGAAATGACAACTCTTAGGGTAACCTCTTGGACAAAAAGAATAATTAAGTAATAGTATCTAATCCTTAACAAAAACTTACAGTTTTAAAAGTTAAGTATAAGGGTTTATTAAACGCCAAAAGGTACACAAATCAGCAGTTCCCAACATTTCATTAATACTTCATTGATATAATTTAAGTAATTTTACTGCATTAACTTTTCCTTCACATTTTTTAGAATTTATTAGATGTCACAGACCCTTATGCTGGCCATTTTCGTCTACAAAATATTTACTCAAGTAGCACACCATTTAACTTAGATTGACTGTAATATCTATTTATCTATAATAATCAAACTATTAATCACAGGTGAAAAAGAAAACGTTATAAAAAATATAAAAAAAATAAGAGGCTAAAAAATTCATAAACTTTTTTTACATCAATAATTTTATGCATTTATTTTTATTTTTAAATAAAAATCATTGGTTTAAGTTCATTCTTCGATTAAAGTAATTGTTATTTTATATTGTAGTCAAACGTTTGTAATAATAAGTAATAAATAATCTGGCTTTATCGCAAATAATATAGTTTTCTTCAATTACATTCTCAATCTAGGTGTTCTTCCCACAATGTTATATATATGTAATATAAAATAAAGAAAATAAAGATATGCATATTTTTAGGACAGCTAATTATTCCAGTATTTTACCATAAGTAAAATTAGGGGGACTAAATTAAATTACAATTGAGAAATGAGTAAATATTGTTGAATAATCTACTTGTTATTAAATGTATGTTATTTGTGCTCACGAATATTTCGGTAAGACGAATTTAAGACTGAAATATTGTTTTGAATCCTCCGTGATTGAAATTTAAAAAGTGGCCGACTCTAACTTTGTTTTTTTCTACTTTAACATGCATGTATATGTGACTACTCAGAATAATTCATCACTCATTTTATCATAATTATAATAAAAAAATATTATGAATGAACTGGCCAGCATAAGGGTCTGTGACATCTAATAAATTCTAAAAAATGTGAAGGAAAAGTTAATGCAGTAAAATTACTTAAATTATATCAATGAAGTATTAATGAAATGTTGGGAACTGCTGATTTGTGTACCTTTTGGCGTTTAATAAACCCTTATACTTAACTTTTAAAACTGTAAGTTTTTGTTAAGGAGATTTTTGTACCTTTTGGATAGATTTTCCTTTTTGTCTATTTGCAAAGTTACGTCTGCTTTACAGATTTTTTAAAATTTGGAATAAGGTATTCTATCATTATAACCTGATAAGGTGTTAAATCGGAACCGTAACTACCACTGGAGAGATCTTTTTAAAGAATGATTATAGTTACGGTCCCCAAACCATCCTCAATAACCATTTTTTTGAGAAAGCGTTTTGAATAAAATAGGAAGGTATTTGTACGTAAATAGCAAAATTAAACTGCGATTTCAGTACTTCCTTTTAAGAGGAGCAAGAAAAATAAACTGCGATTACAGTACTTCTCCCTAAAAGGCAAAGATTTTGAATCGAACGACAATTCATTGATGTAAATCGGTTCACTCATTGATAATTTTAACGATTGCAGTACTTCCTCTTAGTAGGTGTAAGAGCATGATGGCACTTCACAGCCACATAGAGGAGCTTTAATCACTTCTTCGTGCTAAATTTTATCAAAATCGGACTAAGCTTTGTAGAAATATTGGTAATAATAGTTTCAGAAAGGGCCTTATTTGGGTGGGGCGAACTCCCCTCCTTATGAGGCATAGCGTCGAGACTTTTAAAGTACAAATCTGTACAAAATTTCGATTCGAATGACACTTCATTCATGAAAATCGGTTCACGTGTCGATAATTTGAAACGATTGCTATACTTCCCCTTAACAAGTGTAAGAGCAGATCGTCGCTTTATTGTTAGGTAGGGGAGCCCTAACCCTATCATCCTACCAAATTTTATCAAAATCGGGCCAAGATTTACAGAGTAATTAGTAATAATAATTTTGGAGGGGGCCTTACATAAAGGGGGCTAACTCCTCTCCCATTCAATGTACAGGGCCGAGACCCCCAAAAGGCACATCTACATAAAATTCCGAATCGAATGACACCTCATTCATGAAAATCGGTTCACGCGTTTAGGCGCTACGTTGTTTACAAAAAAGGTAACAACAAGAAGAAGAAGAAGAAGAAGAACAAGAACAAGAACATTTTTTGAAAAAGCCGTTTTTGCTCATTTTCGGCAACTTTTTTCTCAAAACCTATTAGATCTAGGTGGTTGCAAAAAAATTACAGTCATAAAGGAGGATTTGCCCTATATTATAAAGAAAATTTGGGAATTTTATCTTTTATAGAAAAAGAGAAAAAAATTGTCAAAGTTGGGTGTTTTTCAACGTTACACTTTTTCGTGCAGTTTTTGATGGTCAACCCTTATACAACTGTCCTACCGGACAGTTTTAATAATCAATTAATAATTATAATAACAGTAAAATATTAAATAAAATGAGTGTAATATCAATATGTTAAGTTTTATGTTGCGTTACATTGTTTAATATAATATTAATATGTAATTATGTTTAGTTTACAAGAGGTATATCCGTTAACCTTCATTAAGAAGACGCCTCAGTCTTACTGGCTGTTTTGAGCTAATAAATTAAAGCTGTATTATTTGTTAAAAACTATAAAATTTTTGTATAGCTCAATAAATGGCTTATTTATTTATTTTTATTTGCATAGAGATACAATGTACCTCTTACAAAGAAATTCAAGATCATATTCACTTTATAAACTTTGTAAAGTGTAAGATCTTAGTTTTAAAACTTTTTTTAAATAATTAAAAATTGCTTACATATTTCTCTCTACAAAATTATTAATCAATTTACAAAGTTCTTCTTTAAGGATTATTATACTTGATATATGGAGCGGGATTCTAAAACTTTCATAGACTGGGCAGCTGATAAAGAATTAATGTTTCCGGCTCGTTCTTATCACACATTAAACAATGAATCTTTGGGGTTTGATTGTATAAAAATTACATTATTGATTTTTAAATTTAATAACATAAGGGGGCCACCCAATCTTATTTCAGAAAGAATTCTTATAAACTTGAAAAGAAATGAATTTTATCTAAATATTGTTGGCCAACATTTTGTAATATATTTTGAGAATTCCTAAATATATTAAACATTTTGTGTTTTCAGGTTTTGGGAAAATACTCCATGAAAGACAAGTTTAATCCTGTTAAATGTGCCATTATATTTTCTCGAATATCTTGAGATAGACCAACCTTATTATTGTATAGTACTTATTAACAACTTTACTGTACAATATTATTAATTAAAATAATTTCTATGAATTATTATCATTTTTATAAATGTATTGTATTTATCAAACTCTCCTCCTCACATTCTCCTCTCTCCTATAGAGAGTGCTACCGCTGGGTAGTTGCTCTCCTCCTGCTCTCCTCCCGCACCAGTTCATCACACTCTCCTCTCTCCTCCTCACATTCTCCTCTCTCCTATAGAGAGTGCTACCGCTGGGTATTTTCTCTCCTCCTGCTCTCCTCCCGTACCAGTTCATCACTCTCTTCTATCTCTCCTCTCTCCTCCTCTCTCCTCCTCACATTCTCCTCTCTCCTATAGAGAGTGCTACCGCTGGGTATTTTCTCTCCTCCTGCTCTCCTCCCGTACCAGTTCATCACTCTCTCCTATCTCTCCTTTCTCCTCCTCTCTCCTCCTCACATTCTCCTCTCTCCTATAGAGAGTGCTACCGCTGGGTATTTTCTCTCCTCCTGCTCTCCTCCCGTACCAGTTCATCACTCTCTCCTATCTCTCCTCTCTCCTCCTCTCTCCTCCTCTCATTCTCCTCTCTCCTATAGAGAGTGCTACCGCTGGGTAGTTTCTCTCCTCCTGCTCTCCTCCCGCAACAGTTCATCACTCTCTCCTCTCTCCTCCTCACATTCTCCTCTCTCCTATAGAGAGTGCTACCGCTGGGTAATTTCTCTCCTCCTGCTCTCCTCCCGCACCAGTTCATCACTCTCTCCATATTTACTGATTGTATACATTGTACCACCAACCATCAACTGGCGTACCACAGGTTGGGAGACGCTGGACTAAAAGATTGACTGGCTGTTTAGACTATCAAGACAAAACTTTGGGCCTTAATGTATCTGCGAGTAAACAACGATATTCCCGCTAAAATCTTATATTTGTAGGAACTGAAAATATTGGAAAAATATATTTGTTTATTTAAATTTGGATTTTCCTTTGGAGGAAAATAAAGTCATGCGAGTGTTTCCAATAGATTGATTTATTAATTTATGAAAATAGGTGAATAATGATTTGTTTAACGGTAAACAAACGATTACTTCCGCCTTTACAGGTCAGAAGAGAGCCAATTGTAACTTGCAGCCGGATATTCCATTGTATGGACATTTCATTTATAATATTTTCTGGGCAATTTTTGGATGCGCAGGATTTACCAAAAATGTTACAATTCCTGCAGAAAATCCATTTCATTGATATTTTTTACAAACTCTCTACTAAAAGATCTAACAACTTGCCCGCCCTATTAATTTTCACTATGTGGCCGCCAAATCTGATACCACGCTTCGTCAACCATGACTTTTCGTGTACAAAATATTCTGGACAATTTAACGTAAACATTTTTCACTAAATCAAGCAAGTAAATCTTTCACAAATAGATAATTTGTTTGCAAATTATTTGAATGAAAGCAATCAATTAAAGAAAAAGAAGGAGATATTGGTGAGAAAAAACTTTTATGACTTTTACTGATTACGATCGTCTACAGCGGAAGTGGTTTAATTATTGCTTGAAGCGGCCCGACACAGTAGACACGAGATGAACAGATTCAACTTTACACCTATCTCTTTCTTCTAGAGTCATTTTGCCGCAAAAAAAAAATGTTCAAGAATGGATTCTAGCCGCCATTTTCAAGAAAATCGCCCCCCCCCAAAAGCGTCTCATTCAAATAAAATGGTACTTCCGTATCGCTAAATTACAGACGCACCAAATAGTCGAATGGTTAACTTCCTTCGATTATTTGAATTGAAGGATACTTTGTTCAAACCGACTTGCGTACAAAACTTTACGCATCATTTTATTGAAAATTTTTTTTTTAGCCCTTAAGAAATGCTCCTCAAAATGTTGTAATATCCGATGCAAACTTGATACTGAAAATTTTGTGGCGAAGGTAAATTCTTCCTTTAACTGGAATTTTAAAAAAGGAAGTGGATGAAGAAAACTGATTACGTGAAAATTCTCTTTCCAGTTTAATCAGATATGGCATCGCTTTTTGGGTGTCTCAGCTGATATATCCGTGTATTGTTTTGATCTGGCATTTTAGAGGGATGCCACAACGCATTGATGCAGAAAAATCGCATATCCTGCTGACAAAGTTCAAGCGATATTAGTGCCAAAGTTGATGAATTTCTGTGACTTTTCGTCCCTCTGGTATTTTAAATAAACGTAACTTTAAAGTTGATTAATCAACGTGCAAAAAAAAAGCAAAGCAAAGAAAGGAGGTGGAATAAATAAAATAATTAAAAAGGAAATAGAAAGCCTGGGAATGAGAGAAGGAGCTAAAGAAGCCGGAAGAGAGATTAAATAACGCAATCAACTTGGAGGGGGTGTGGGGAAATGGAATAGGCTGAAGATTCCTTGCTGAAGTCCTTCCTTACTAGGTCATCCTCACTGGCAGCTAATTCTCTTACTATCCGGGAAATGGCCCCAAACCTGGTGCGTTCAAGAATGGAACATTCCTCCAGTCCTACAGGCACCAACTGGTACAACGAAAAGTACCAGACAGTATGCTGCCAGGAAGGCAGAATTAACATCATCCTAAACTCTGTACCACCACCATCTCTATCTCTCTCTCTCTAACCCTAACAGTGCTTGTTTAATTCTCTGTTGCAACCCCCAGAAGATAGCCCCCCGGATGCATAATCATAGCGTGGGCTTTCATTCCTCGATGTGGGTTAAAACTTTCTACTTTGGGAAGTCTTAAGTCCGTATTCTCTAATTTATAAAATCAAGTCGAAAAGGTTTGTTTTTTTTTCATAATTTTTGGATTTTAGTTTTAAATTATTTCCCCCCCCCCTGACAAATAATAATTTGAAATTAAATAACAAGATGCCGATCTCCTAGGATGGTTGCTGCGTAAGCTTGCCAACCTGGCGGACTAACGGCTTCCAACACTGGATGGTCGTCGCTCACTCCACTCACGTCTCTTGGCGAACATGCATGTATGTACATGCATGTGCATTAACGCTGTCCTTCTCATCTCTTTTGCTCATTATATTGGCTGCAATTGCAAAATAAATACGTAAACAAAATTTCTACAACTATCTTAGAACCAATGCGCTAGCACAACTGAAAATGCAATATTGTTCCGGCTGGATAACAATGCGTAAATATCTACTCAGTCTACTTGTAAACAACAATGTTGCATTAGAATTTCCTTCTCAACATGAAAACTTTTTTATCCACTGAAGATGCTTAAGCTCTACTAACCGAAAGCTTTGGAATAATAAAATTCAATCAAAAAAGAAAAAAAGTAGGAGAGCAAGACTTGCTAACCCGAATCACTCAAGGATAATTAGCCACGTCAACCTGGAATTAGAAGAGCACTTGGAAGAGGCGGATATCAGGATCAAAGACTGAAGTGGAGTGTAACGCGTTTCAAAGCAAAGTGGCACGAGTTTTGTTTTAGACTGCTGTCCTGTTGGAAGAAATTTATGACAGAAAAAGGATTCAAGGGCACATAAAGGATAGTAATTGCTGGAGCCAAAGGACTTTGGAAGGACCCAAGAAAATATTGACGACGGAAATCAGAATGAAGACAGCTTAATAATGCTGATGAGCGTCTCTGCGGGGGTCGCCAAGTTATACGTATTACTTCATATTACTCTTCTAATGAATCTTTTGCTTAATTTGAAGCTCCAGGACTGTTTGAGATCAGAAACATCATAACTGGAAGGTTACAAAGGTCATCTAAATAGAAAACGATTGATCAACATAACCAGAGAAATCCAAGGTGTTTCTTAAATCTACACCCCAGGGGCTGGAAATCCAGCTCTGGTTTGAACTGGAGCTTAATTTCAAACAATTCCAATTCAAGCTAATGCCAATGGCAGACTTTTCTTAACTTCTGGCAAATGAAATGATTCTCTTAACTGGATTATTAATTTATCTCATCATATCCAGGATGGCCTGGAGAATATTCGAAATGGAAAAGCTGGCATGATCGCAATACTTTCCTTAATTAATCAGAGAGAGATGAGAGATGAGAGATGAGAGATGAGAGAGAGAGAGAGGAGGTGTGAACAACCATCTCTTAACACAATGCTCTTGAAGCTAGAAAGATATACGAGCAGATACTCGTAGCAGATACTACAGACCTGTAGCGCTGAACAGTCGCCTCTCCAACTAAACTGACAATCTTTCAACTCAATGACAAAACGAACGGAACTTCCTCAACAGACTGCTAGGATCGTATTTTCTTCAGGAAAGTAGCGCCAAATAATCGTAGGAACCGTTTCCGAGAAAATTTCAATTTAAAGTAAATAGAATAAAATGAAAAATCTAACAAAACGGTGCTTCCGAAAATTAATTAAGCGTTAAGATCATACAAAGCACCAAAATGGGACTCTAGAGGGGCGCCTATGCTTCTCCAGAACAAGTTTACAAAAAATCGATTATGCCGCTTTCGTGGGGAAAAATCGATTGTGCCGCTTTCGTGAAAAAAATCGATTTACTAACATGGTATTTGGGCTGATTTTACGCTAAACCTTATTAATCGAACTGATGTTGGTTACTTAGGTAACAGAAGATAGAAAAGACTATGAAATAAAAGTTTAATTTAAAAAAAAAGGCAAGAATTGAAATTATTAGATTAAAAATTAATTGAAATTGCACAGAGAGAGAGAGAGAGAGAGAGATAGAGTGAGAGAGAAGAGAGAGGGACAGAGAGAGGAAAGGAACACACGAATACTGTTGTTCAGCAATCTAAACCGAAATGAGGTCAAATTAAAAACAATGGAGTTAAAACAGGCCAACGAGAGCAATATCACTGTAATAATCATAATCTATAAAAATTAAAAGTGTAATAAAATTAAACGAGTAAATGTAATAAAAACTTCCAATTTGTGGAAATGATTCAAGCATAAGTAATGATTATTATAAAGGTAATTGCTATTAAATATTGTTTAAATTGCTTTAAAAGTATACCTCATAAAAGAAATTGTTTTTAATTGAATTGACTTTCTAGAATGAGGTAACAAATATAATTGAATCATTTTATTAACAACATACTTCCTTTTAAATGTTAAATTAGATCAAAGGAGACGGAATGGGTCTTATTCCCTGCGCAACCAAATAACAGACTATGCCGATATCCTTTGTATTAGTGAAGATATCGAACCTTATTCTTAAAGGTTGGAAGTCATGATGTTCACTTCCGCACTAAATAGTTCAAAGAGGATTTACAGACTTCCGTGTATGAAACAGGAAGTTTAAAAAAAAAATCCAGAAAATACTAAGAAGAAAACTGACTTAGTGCCCAAACTACTCGCACCGCTGGTAAAAGATCAAAACGGGCATCTTCAACAATTTTTTTTTTTTTTTTTAATTTATTTGTACAAACTATTTATACAATCATTTTTGGTTGACATAAAGATCGAATTTACTGCTTTTAAAATATTAATAAAATACAAAACATCCTACTGGAGCGGTACAATTCCACAACCTACACCTGGAGCCAAAATTACGGAAGATATTCTATCTTAAACTCGAATTTTTTCTTAAGCAGTCAATTACTGGTCTCTTCACCCTACTATAACTATGAATATATTAGATTTCGTGGCCGTAAATTATTAACTTATGGATTCAAGATTGGCGAGGAATCTGGTCCAAATAAAAACAACAACTCGTCTTTTTGGCCAACGTTTCGGCAAATACATTGCCTTCTTCAGGGCCTGGATATTACAAACACAAAAAATACAAACAATTTAGAGAATCAGTAACATAAAAATAAAATAAAATACAATAATTTTTTTTATAATTATTGAAACTGACGTGGCTCTGCGGGTTAGAGCCACAGATTGTATCTGTCACAACTCTTTATTGTTATTACCTAAATCTCCGTGTAAGCCCGCTATATCTGTATATAAATATAGCTGTTCTCAGGCGCCACGGTAGCCGAGCGGTTAGAGGCTAGACCCGCAATGCTAAGATGTATTGTTGGTTTAGTGGGTTCGATTCCCCGGTCTTAGGCCTTGGATTTTATTTAATGGTTAATATGAGAACTTTTATATTAAAGTATGTTTGCTAGTCGGTTATAGGCTAGACCCGCAAAGCTAAGATGTATTGCGGCACTAGTGTAGGCCTTGGATTGTATTTAATGGTTAATAAAAGACATTTACAGTAAAGTATGTTTGCTAGGCGGTTATAGGCTAGACCCGCAAAGCTAAGATGTATTGCGGTACACTAGTCTAGCCCTTGGATTTTATTTAATGTTTAATATAAGAAATTTACAGTAAAGTATGTTTGTTAGTCGCCTCCGTCCACGACACCTAATTGGTAGTTGGACGTTAAGCCCCGCCTGAAAAAATAGGCGATTACTGTACATACCTGTTCTGGCTCTTAGTTTCTGTAACTCAACCAACCCGCATAGCCACGTAAGTTTTCCATAATTATAAAAAATTTATTGTATTTAATGTATTTTTATTTTTATATTATTGATTTTCTAAGTTACTGATTCTCTAAATTGTTAGTATTTTTTAATATTTGTAATATCCAGGCCCTGAAGAAGACACTGTAATTGTCGAAACGTTGGCAAAAAGTTGAGTTGTTGTTTCTATTTGGACCGATTCCTTGCCAATTTTGAATCCGTATAGTAAACAAACTATAACAGTTGCAAAGTCAAAACCACTTTTTCGAACTCTTAAATGAATTTAAAAAAACATTGAAAGGGTGAAAATTCAAAATTGAGCTAATATTCTCCTCTTAAGAGGGGGGGGGGGGGTGTAAGCGGTAGCAAATCAAAAAACGTTATACACATTCATACAATTTCCTCCTTACTTCGATCAAATTCTCTTTCTATCCAAAGAGAAATTGCTTCAGAACTTTCCACAATCTAAGGGAAATAATTTTCCACAACTAATTTTACAGCCTTTTACATAAATATAAATTTAAAGAAAACCTGTTTTAGGGGGGAAAAATTGTCGAATGTTCTTGAAAATGTTCGGAAAATTAGAAAAATCAAGCAACCTCTTTTTTTTATGTACAGGCGACTTCAAAAACTTAAACAGGAAATTCATTAAACTGGAAATCTGCAAACTATCGCCTCAGCTACTGCAGGAGGAAAAGAGATAAAATAAATTTAATAAAAATATTGACTTGTTAAAATATCTAATACTGGAAAACCCTACTGCGCCGACCTAGAAATAACAGCAATAAAATTTCCATAATAAAATGACGAAAAATAAAAAGTGGGAACATGAAAAATACTCCGATAATATGAACTGGGTAAATAGAAAAATTATTTCTCCAATGTGTTCAATATGAAGCTGGGGGGCCCGTTCGGCTTGTATCGCCAGCCGTTTTTCCGCCTCCCTATAGCTCGTTCCACGCTTGGAAAGGAAAATGCTAGGAATCTGTTTTACGATTATTTTCCAAATGAAAAACCAATCCGAGCCGTGGGGTGGGGGGCCATCAAAGAACCCAATTCTGAAATGAATATTCATAGGGCAGGTTCTTTTTTTTTTACCTTCCGGTATATTCCGGAATTACCTACTGGAATATAGTTTATGGTATACCGTTATTTTATTTTATATTTTGTTTAATTAATTAATTTTGACTGACTCCGCTCATAAAAGGAAGTATTGCAATCGCCTATACTCACAATTTTGGAGTAATTACCGAATGAAGTAGGTTTTGAGAGCCGTTTACTCACTTACTTTACTCAGGCGTCTCCCGAAGGTTGTTTGCACGGTTCTTATCCCTCCAAACCACTCTATCCTGGCAATCACTGCCCCGTAGTCCCGCCTCTGGTTCTATTAAAGCAGTGGCCCCTGAGGACATTTATCCGGCCCCCGCCGGCACTTTCGGAAGGGGGCATCTCTTTCATTGGTGGGTCAGTGAGAGGAGGAGCAAAGCGCTGCGTCGCTCATGTACTGCACTACTTCCGATGACGCGCGGGATGCACGCGTCACGGCTCCGAAAACAGTGTAAAATAACAGCCAGAAGTAGGAAGAAAGGCAAAGCATTATAACTAAACCGGACCATCTCATTAGCCAAAAGCAGGTTACAAATTAATTCAAGTGTTAACTAAAGTTGTTAGTTTCGTCGCATGATTAAATTCAGTGATAAATTTCAGTGATGATTTAATTTTTAAATCGCAAAATATTTTTAATTTACTTTTAAATAGGACTGATACATTCATAATCCTAGTATTTCTTTTTTATAATTGATTATAATTTCTCAATTAGTATTCTTTGTCTTAAAAATTGTTTCTTTTAAGTGCAAACTGAGCTGGATCTTGTCTTCAGTCTTTTTACTATCTTTGAACGCCTGGATTTTTCACCTTAATTTGAATTGATTTACCCTTTGATTGCCCTTTTTAGGAAGGCAGATAGGTTTGCTAATAAACTCTTGGTGTGAACTTCACAGAAGTTAGTTAGTTTATAGTTTTTGTTTCCAAGATTTTTGTTAAAAATAGATTAAAAATTTAGGGGAATTAATTTTTGGTGGGTAAGGGGTCATTGTGGTAATAAAAGAGAATGAAATTGTTGATACACTAGCAAAGGAAGCCACCAATAGTGGGGAAATGGCTAATTATAAATTACCACACACCGATATCAAGGGTATAATTGCAAAAGCAGCACTACAAAAATGGCCAGACAGATTACAATAATGGTGATAAAGGTAGATTCTATAAAACTATGGCAGATCAGTTACCTAGACAACCATGGTTTAAGGGAACTGTCACTAATAAATGGGTTGTTACGACAATAAGCAGGCTGAGAGCGAACCACGCGGTGTGCGGATCGTATCTACACAGGATCAACAAAAGGTCCTCTCCTCTTTGCGTAGATTGCAATGAGGAGGAGGATTTCAAACATGTAATAATGGATATGTCCACGTTATGTGGTAGAAAGGAAACGAATGTTTGACGATTTATACAGGTATTTAGATGCACCATTTCGCTACGAAGACATTATATTCTCCACCAACATTTATGTGCTTAAGTCGATAGCAGAGCTAGCAATGAAATATGAATGTATTTAAAAGCTATAGCCGAATTAGAATGAATGGAAGAAAATGCTTAGAGAAGGATTACGTGATTTTAATTTCGGTTAAGCTATAAGGATGGCAGGAGCACAGAGTACTGATCCATCCATTAGCAGTAGTTTATGTAAATAGTTTGTATATAGTAGAGGAATGAATGTGTGAAGCGAATGTATTTACAAGTAAGAATGGAGAGTGAGTGATATTCTAGTGATAAGCACCTAGACGATGCTGGCTGTATGGCGGAAGACAATGCCAAAAAAAGGCAAAAAAAAGAATCTAGAAGATCCGTTACATTTTGATATCTTTCTCTATTTCGATATTTATAAAGGAATGACTTTTAATTTTTTTTTACGGACATTTTTAAATTACTGTAATTTCAGTGTTTTCAAACCAGATTTACAGATTGTGTTTCGTTCTGTGATTCAGCAGAAATGGGAAATTTGTTTTTCGCGCTCGGTGGTGATCAGTTGAAAGTTCAAATTAACCTTAACTTGGTACTTAATTCCGTGACCTTTGATATTCGCATTTTAATTCCATTACTGGAAAAGCCAGTTAAATTAAAAATGAAAAACACAAGCCCCGGCCATATTTACATGTTTCTAAATATTTTCTTATCTCACGCACAGAGCAGAGAATTTTCACCTTGGCTGTTTTATTTTTTTTCTTTCTCATTTAAAATAATGAACCAGAATGTTTTCCCTCTGTAATAATGACTAAATAATTCGTTAATGTACATTGTTTTAAGGTTGGATAAAAATAGAAAAATGGTATGAGATTTTACAGCTTCCACTTTTTTTTCTGTAACGAGTTTTCCTGTAACTGGAAAATATTGTGATCGTAACACTTCCCTTAGCTACGAGAAACTAACTACCTAGGTACCCCGTAGCGCTAGGGCCCTACAAAGACCTGGGCCTTCTCCACTATTCTTTGCTATTCGGCTTTGTCTTAGTAGGTCGTAGTAAATAAAATCTCTAAATCAATCCAGTTAAGTGGCACTTGTTATCAACCTATTTTTTCACATTGGAATCTTACTCATAAAGTGAATTTCTTTTATTTCGAACCGTCTAATATTCTGAAATGATAGTTAACAGAACTTCCTAAAATATTTCTTCCCTTAAAAAAATAATAATCATCATCATCATCATAATATAAAATAGAAGTAATATAATAATAATATTACGGGTATAAAACAAGTACTTTTAATTTTACTTAAACGAAGTTTTCCATTTCCTTTCACATCTTTTTTAATTATAATTCTAAATGAATGAAATTTCTAGAAAAAGCTCCCCTTTCCTTGTAAGTGTTTTTCTTTTTAGTTTAAATGAAAATAAAATTAAGAAACAATTTGCTGAAGGACGGAAAAGTGGAGGAGATGCCTCTGGGAATGATAACAAAAGAAAATTACATTAGCAAACTAAAGCAACTCTTTGCGCAGTAGTGATCCCTGACTTTATAATTGGAAAACACTATGGAGAACTCCACTCTTGAATCCTGTGACTAATGGTGGAGTAGACTCAAAGAAAAGGGCTACTAAAAAGTGGGAGACGACAGGATAGTGTAACTAGTCCTTGAAGGACTTCTCGTTATCTTCTAACGCAGGGATGTCAAACTCAATTAAACCACTGGGGGCCACTTGGTGCAACAGGCAAGATTCACGCGGGTCACAGCATATTTTACACAAAAATTTTTCCTAGTTTTCTAGGAAACTGAGAACAGATAATCTTCATTAAGACAGATAGATGGTTATCCAGTCAATCTTGATCTGTATGCCGTTTTATTTTAATTTCATAGACGGAAATAGTTGCTCACAAGGGTGTAGACCAAAAATAAAACCAAATTTGTACAGCAAACAATATTTGTAAAAAAATTTGTAGCCAATAGTTCGTGAGGAGAAAATTTAGTCGACAGGTGAGTAAAAAATGATCTTAAATAGCTCGGCCAGCTAAAAGTACTGAATAAAAATAAATGGTTTAGATGGCTAGAGAGTAGGCGACCTGATTTCCAGCGCTTGATGGGTGGAACTTGGCGAAAAATGGAGACAAATACAGTATATTAAGGTAAGATAACCGGAGCGGGACATCAAACAGATCACGCTGGATAATGATGGAATGGTGACGCTGGAATTACGTATTGTGGCCTGGATGCAGCCAGCTTAAAGTTCAGCTTGCCGGGACAAAAGCCAACCGCATGCACATGCCTACTAACACACTGGACCATATTTTAGGCACACAGAAGGGTGGCCAAACAGGCCTAGCTATATGAGAAACGGAGGCTGTGCATGTGTGTGTATGTGATGGAGTATTTCCGCACTCTCCCAGGAGTCAATATCCTGCTGTACCAGCGCCACTGTCAACAGGAGCCCCCCCCCCGAGCACAACAAAGCTTTGTGCCCGATAATAGCTCTCGGCCGATATATAAATTATGACGCAATAGTGAACAACATGATGTCACTAACAGAGGTTCAGCGATGCACCAACCCCCGATTACTCCACATACACAGTCTATCTTGTCACCTGCCCTAAGCTGAGGACATTACTCGCAAGAGAGAGAGGCAGATAAACTTTTTTCTTTTTTTACAGGAGCATTACAGGATCCCGAGGAAATTGTGCACCATCCTGGTGAAAAAAGCGCAGCATTCTGTTAGAAATTAAGGATAAACCGACCCGCAGCAGCAAGTTGCTTTCAGTTGTAACCTCGACAGGAAATATCGGAGGATTGTTATCCTATCTCTAACGGACGTCGATTATATTCTACAAAGTGGGTAGATCCCTTTATTGTGTAGATACGCCTTGTGAGACCGCAATGTCCAACTAGGAGTCTAAGAGGTGCCCGTTGAAGGTCACATAGAGGGAAGCCTAAAGAGATTATAGTAGCTTAAAGTAAGCAACTCGAAAATTAAAAAAGAAGTCGCAAGAAAGAAAGTCTCACAACAAGTTTAAAAAGACGAACAATAGAAGTTAGAGATAAAAATAAAATAGAAAAAACTCGTTAAAATGGACGTGCTATTCGCTAATTGTGTCCGCTATCTATGTATCAACAGGTGAAGGACGACCTCGCTAAAGGAAGCGAAATTTATTCACACACTAACGGAGCCTATTGTATGCAAATAGCACACTGTCCAGTGTGCGCGTGTGAGCAGTTGCAATCTTTGTTTTGTAGTTCGGTTATTCGCCTTTTCACTTTCCCTAACCACTACTTGGGGCAGGAAGTATTGCGAATTCTCGATATTCGGTTTTTTACCGGAAATAGGCGTTTACAGATTTTTTTTTTTTTGTAATTTACTATTATTTTAAGGAAATGGACTTTGTAAGGTGTATCGTCTACAATATCACAAAACTTTAAGTTTTTATTACGTCACAGGAATTGGTGAGCCAAATTCTACAACCGGAAGTTAATGGCGGATTCGTAACCCCCACCCCCCCAAAAAACTTATTGCCGAACAAAATGGTGGCACCTAAATTAAAATTTCCAATATAAAACGTTTTACTGGAACGCTGTCAATTTCCATTTATGAGTTGTACAAACAGATCGACATAGACTATTATAAAAAAATTGTTATTTTCTGCAACCATGTAGGAATGTTCTCATTACTCAATCAAAATCAGCTGTGTAATGCCCAGCTTTACCTCACTAGTGGGGAAAAATTCCCATTAGTGTCACTTTCCTCACTAGTGAGTGAAAAAACTTTATTGTGCTTCCTTGATATAAGAAGTTTTGTTATTAAATATTTTCTGTAAAACTTTAATAAGCTTATTTAACGTAACTAAATAATTAAAAAACGAATATTAAAAAATAAAATAAAAATTGAAAGGAATATAGAAATAAAAATAATACTTTAATAAATAATTAGATATTTTTAATTATAACAGTTAAAAAGGTTATAGTGTTACTTTATAGAAATTTAAAATGGATTCTAGTGATGCCTGTTTAGTTTTTTGTTGGTTGCAGAAAAATATAATATTTAACTCGAGTGTAAAGTATTTTCCTCACTTGTTAAATAAATAACTAATTCATGGCCAGCTTTTCCCCAATTTTCCGGTGAAAATCAAAATAAAACTACCCGATTGTAATACTTGCTCACACAAAATGCAAACGAAAGTAAAAAAAAAAAAATAAGATAACTCCGCGTGAAGTCGAATTTATAGTAAGATAAGTCTTGCGTAGGATTTATGTATCTACCAAACCATATTTTCAGTTTGACAGGATTTACTTTAATAAAACAAAATCCTTGTAGAAGAGAGGATTAGAATAAACCCTTCGTTATTTTTATTTAAAGGGGGAAAAAAAGTGGTAATATAATCGAACGTGATTGGTTGAATGAACTCAAAGTTTCCTTTCCTCACTCGGTCTTCATTTCTACCCCAAAGATTTCAACAAGATAAACTTGGTGATTTCGTCAGCAGCTGGGAATGAGGAATCCTCTAGCATTATAGCCCAAAATCAGCCTGGGCCCAACGTGATAGAGGTTGTAAAGAATGATGTACAAGATGTACAAGTTAGCCAATTTCCATACCTCTCACGTCCACCAAGGGCTGATTCCCAGTAACCAGGAGCCATCCCTGGAGTATCAAGTTAAAGTCATAATGCGACCCAATTCCTTGTCCTCCTCGTATCCAGGGCTATTTACCATAAATTAGAATGGTGACTCCAGAAAAATATAAACCTCTTTTTCTCATTCAATCACCCACTCTCTCTCCCTCTCCTGAGGTTTATAATACTGTAAACATTTCCTGGCGTAAAAGGAAGTTCGGTGATCGTGCCAACTTTATCAAACTTAGTTTTAACCAGAAGCCATGCACTGTTGACTGTAGAAAGATATTATTAACAATCGTACACTTTTAATTTTAGAGTAAAACTTCTCTTTTTTAAAAAAAACTCTTTAATTAGGTTTCTTGAATATTATTCAATAAAATTGATTTATTTATTGATTTAACACAAATAGTAAACACACTGAAACATAACCAGCTAGACTGGAGCCCTTTCCGGGAAATCCCAAATTTCTTTGGGGAAAACTGGAATATTCGTACATGAAAAGGGATTAATATATTCTTATTTTATTATTCTTACCAATAATGGATGATGAAACCCAAAGGGATGCAAAAGGTTTACTCACCTAGAACAATAAATAAATTAATTAATTTTATTTATTTAATTAATTAATTAATATTAATTTAATTTAAAAAAAATAGATACATTTTAAGTTGTATTGTTTACAAAAACAGGTAACAAGAAGAAGAAGAAGAACAATTTTTGAAAATGCCGTTTTTGTTCATTTTCAGCAACTTTTTTTCTCGAAATCTTATAGTTTTGGATCATTGCAAAAAAAATTACAGTTATAAAGGAGTTAAAAAAGGTTATTCTATCAGCTAAATTTTATCAATAACGGGCTAAGTAATAAGCAGTAATAATTTTGGAGGGTGGCCTTACATATGTACATTGTGCTAACTCCTCGTCGATTCGATGTACAGCGTCCAGACCCCCCCCCCCAGGCATATCTACATAAAATACCAAATCGAATGACACCTCATTCAAGAAAATCGGTTCGCGCGTTTAGGCGCTACGTTGTTTACAAAAAAAAGGTAACAACAAGAAGAACAAGAACATTTTCTGAAAATGACGTTTTCGCTCATTTTCAGCAACTTTTTACCTGAAATCTACAAGATTTGGGTTGTTCAAAAAAATTACAGTTATAAAGGAGGGTTTGGAGTAAGATTTAAAGAAAATTTGGGAATTTTATCTTTTATAGAAAAAGAGAAAAAAAATTGTCAAAGTCAGGTGTTTTTCAACGTTACGCTTTTTTCGTGCAGTTTTTTACGATCAACCCTTATACAACTGTCCTACCGGACAGTTTTAATTCTTAAAAAGCTGAAACGAATTTTTTTTGAGTAAATAATAAATGTAACAATAAATAAATAATAAATGAAAAAGTAAACTGTAATAAAAATGAACTGAGTACATACGTAATCAGCTAAAGTGACTTGGGAACTCCTTGGCAAAAAAAAAAAAAAATGATCAAGCCAGGAAACGTAAATTACCTTATTTTGGATGCCAGGTTTGAAGAAGTGACAGCCAGTCAAGGCTAGAGATTCATTCTTAAGCACTGTTGGATAAGTGACCTGTCTTTTTCAGGAGGAGATCAGGAAAAAAAAAGGAGAACCAAACTTAGCTCTGGGATGACCAGTCAGGCGAATAAATTTGAAACTCTCTTCGATCTAAGGAATAGACTTCTCACCGCTGATAGGGTTCCTCACGAGAAATTAAGGGTTTCAACAAAAGAGGAACTTCCGGATGACAAAGTTCCGCCAAAACCGGAAAATGGATTATCACTTTTTTGTACAGGAAACCTTCGTAATACTTCTATCTGCTTCCGTTATATTAGTTTTAGCAAACTATTGTAATTTTTTTTTTTTTTTTTAATCTTTTATTGGAATTTACAACTGCAACGATTGTTGCAACAAGCAAATGTGGTACCTGATAGCAAAAATACGTGAAAATCACGAGTAGAAAAGGCACCCAGTGGTGTCACTCCAGTAACGTGCTCTCACGATAAGAGTAGATCACGAGAGGCCATCTTCTCTTCAATCCTCCTTAGAGGATTACCTGGTAATGTGGGAGGAAGATAGGTGTTCTATGAGAGGGTTAGGGATGGGCTGCTGTAGAGGAATGATGAATTTGAGGAAACGAGTGTTAGCAAGATCTGTAATGAAAGGGACTGTGAGGTTAGATACATAGAACGGAGCGTTAAGAAGTTTTCGAAGTATTTTTTGGACTGTAATGTCTGGAGGCGTAGTGAGTTGGAACGCTTAGTCGATCCCCATACTTCGATGGGCCGTATGACCAAATGGGTCGCAGTAACAGTAGATATAGCATTTTTTTGATTTGTAGGTTAAGTTTCGAACGTTTGTCAAGTAGCCTGGCGAGAAGTTTGTAGCTCTGGTTAGTTTCTTGTCTTTTCAGTCTAGTCTGGGGGATTCCATGTCAACCGTTTGTCTAGGTGCAGTAATTGTACAATTGTAATTAAAACGTAAAATTCAGGAGAAATACAAATTCGAAAATTTAGAAAAAAATGGGATGCATCCTAATAATATTAGGGCTAAGAGATAAAAGAAAGAAGAGATAAACATGTAGAAGATTTTTTTTTAAAGAAATAAACAGAAGTACCCTTAAACTAAAGATAGCGGAAGGGGTTACAAGAAGGGGATAATGCAGTGTAATATTGCAGGTGTAATGCAATTACCAAGGCACAGCAGCTACACTCTGGAGAAGCCAGTGCTCCTGTAGGGGTACAATAAACTCTGGAGATATTACTGCCTTCCTAGGATACAGTGGTCCTCCTCATCCACACACTTTCTTTCGTATTAGTTTAATTAAATTTTAATATACTGGGGGGAAAATTTCACTTTTCATTTTCTAATCAAGATCGAGTCGGTGAAACGTCCCTTTATTGCTTCGGGAGTAAATATTAAAGACAGAGTGACATTTACAAAGTTTGCTTTCTCGGAAATTATGTTTTCTCAGCCAAAGTTCAACTTTATGAAGCTTCGCCTTTTTCTCCAAAAATAGCTCTCAACGACTTCCTGTAAAAAAAAAAAACTCTTTTACTAACTACAAGCAAAAAGCCTTCCACTTTGTTACAGAAAATATTCTTACTGAAAAATTGAATTTTTACTGTTTATTTTTGGGAATAGGGAAGGGTTAAAACAGAATCATGTGGCGGGTATTGCCGCCTCCGAAGGAGTGCATAGAAAAGGAGCTAATTGTACTGACTCCTTGGAGGCCTTGAAACCTCTCCTGTATACGAAGTCTAGGGGTTTGTCCAAGAGCATTCTATTTATTTCGGTACAGTGCATTGCGACCCTCCAAAAGTCTATTATGCTCCCTAGATTCCGAGTGAAATTGCACACTTTACAGGACACTCTCTAAAATAAGATCTGTAAAAAAAATCTTAGAAATTAATTTATAATTAAGGATTTAAAATTGGTGAGGAATCGGTCAAATACGTAAAAACAACAACTCGTCTTTTTGCCAACGTTTCGACAAATATATTGTCTTCTTCAGGGCGTGGCTATGCGGGTCGAGTTGAGTTACAGAAAACCGGTTTTATTTGACCGATTCCTCGCCAATTTTGATTCCTTAATTTAATAATTTACTGTCACGAAAATATTCTTAATTTATAATTCCTCTAACACCCAGTAACTGACCCAACATCTAAATCTCCTTTGAACAACAGTAACACAAGTGTGTTCAGGAGGTGAACTGAAGTCCCCATTAACGTCCTAAGCAATCTGCAAGGCTTCATCAGATGTCCACCTCCAAAAAAAAAGAGGGCGAAACCCTGTGGAGGAAAGAAACTATTTTCGCACCAATCTCAGATATCTTCCGTTTTTTCCCAGATAGATCTTCTCCTGCTTCAGTGCTGGGAAGCCACACCAGCAGAGCTTAGCAGTGTTGGGCGTCATCCTCTTTCTCGAGCTCTTCCGGAAGGAGGGAGGGAACCACTGGTTGTAGATAACAAGGATACCGTCACCGCTCCTCCTGTCATCAGAGTTTTTTTTTTTTTTTTTTTTTTTAAGAAACCGTTGTTTACCCACTTTGGAGTTTTCTAGCATTTAAAACGAATAATCAGCTGAACGAGTATTAAAATATTCAGAATCGTGTGATTCCTAAAATCTGGAAAAATTACGTGGCACGATTAATGCGGATGAAGGAAGAATGTCGAAATGGATTTGGAAAACGACCCCGGAATGAGTCGCAGTCGGCGTCCCAGGTCTACAGACTTTGTTTGAACTCTAGAATGTAGAGGAAGTAGCCAACTGGAGCAAACCTAGAGCTCATTGGGAAACATCTGTAACGGAAGCCAAAGTCTAGTACGGAAAATATCGCCGGCTATGTAAATGAGAAACTAAATTTTAGTCTAACATTGTTTGAAGGAAATTTGAAAGGAAAAGCCGGGAAATTTGCGTTAAGAGGATGTTTTAATTAAAAAATATTTGAAAAATGATAGGGAAATGTTATTACGAATCAGAAAAAAAGTAAAGAACTAATCCAAATAAACAATTTTTCGATACCATAAACAGTAATAAATTCATGATTTACATCATATCAAATTAAAATGCTCTTTTCCACCATGATGGACCAAAAATCTGTTTACAGAGTAGAAAACACTTTAAACTAACATTAGAAATACACAGTAATCTGTCTGGAAAAGCGTAAAATTCAGAAAAGCAAACCAACTGTAGGTGAGGGGTGAGGTAGAGTATGTAAAATCAACAGTTAGCAGGAAGGCGGGACTCAGCGCTTTGATATGCAGCCGTCGGTGAATATGTGGTGCACGGAATGAATATTATGCAGTCATATACAAACAGCATGCAAACATGGAATTTAGATTTTATGAGCATTTAAGCTTTTGTGGACGCGTGAGTAAAATATAATAATGAATAATTATTTATTTACTTATTTCATTGAATCTGGGAGGAGCTTTTAAGGTAGGTGAGTTCTGGATACAGCTGAATGCAGCCAAAAAAGCTGACCTCTTGTTGTTCTGATAAGACACCAGATCCATGGTTTTTATCAGGCGATTTTGCCATGATTATCTGATCTCCAGAGATTTCATACCAAGTGTGGGGTCCAAGACCAGATGCTTAGTTAACAGCAGTACCCCCACCAGGGTGTGTATATCGTTAATCTTGACTACCATGAGTTAGTGGAATAGACTTCTTTATGACTCTTGTTGACCTGATTTCTCTAACTGAAGAAATTGTGGCAAAGATCGCAGATGTAGGGAATGACGCCTGGGTCCGAGAGCATCTACTTGGCCAGTGCTAGATTGACAAAGAGTGCGCAAGAGGTCCTATACAACCGGCCAAAATTTCAGGTTCGTCCAGACATCTACTCTGCAAATGTAACTCTAAAATCTTATCCCTGACCCCTCTTCCAGCCCTCAGTCATGGGAATGAAGGAACCAACTTCAGACATGGAGAGAATAGCAACTTTCCGCCGAAGCAAACCCTAAAGTAGACGATAAAACTTAGGAATTAAATTAAGTTGAAGTCAGATGTTTTTCAACCAAAAAATTAAAGCTAAGCAAGCAATGGAGCCAGATTATTCATCATACAACTTTAAATAATTAAAATTGTGTAGAATTTCCACAAGACTTATTCAACGTATCTTTCCATTATAACAGTTTTCCGACATTCCAACTTTACTTCTATTAATTCTCCACCAGAGATAATAACTATTTATTGTACGAAAGAATTTCCACCTCCAAAACTATTTTTGTACGCTAAATATATCCGCAAATTATTCCTCTAGAAGTGGAAAATAATTTTATTAAATTTTCTACAAAGGAAGTGGCCAAGGGGGGTGGGGCCAAAAATATTCCTTACAATAACAGGAAATGGAATGCTCTTTACCAGAAAATACCACATTTACTAAAAAGTATTTAACAGTGCAGTGAAGGCCGACTTCCGGAAACTAAAGAGTTAATTTTGAAAATGCTTTCTTTTTTTTTAAATAGCTTTTAAGGAGTAAAAAAGTCTATTACATCCTGTGCGAGATCATTGTCACTTGGAGGCAGTAGAGATAATTCTCAAGGATACGAGTTGGTTAAAAAAATAGAAAAAAGAAAAACCCTGCGCCTTGTAAAAAAAGAGGAGAGGTTTATCCTACTGGAACTTCGACCCAATAACCCTCTTTTGGTTACATTGTCTGGAGAAACCCCCCCCCCCAACTTTTAATCTAATTTAACCATAGAACATTTAAGATATTTCATTTCTGAGTTATGCTGAGCCCACATATTTCTTGTGGGTCACACGAAATAAATTCTTATTCAAGTAAGAATATTTTAATAATTTTAAAATTATATTCTTTTTTCTAAGAACAAAAATAAAAACAAACGACATTCTAAAGAAATAACTCTCGCATTAAGTAAAAAAAAAAAAATTATCGTATATATCAAAAAATGGCAACACTGGGTGTCACGTCAGAAATATATATTTCTTTGGATTCTAAATCTAGTTCAAAGAGAGGTTATTGTGTGCGAGTTTGTGCGTATGTGTTTGTGCACAGTTGAGCGACTGTTTGGCACACACACACAGACAAATTTACTCACCGGACTGCCCTAAGATAATAATAAAAAGAAATGCCATTACTAAGGCCGATCTAGTTGCATTAAGAAAAGCGGAAGGGGAAGTGGTCCATTTAAAACACCTGGCCTAAAGATCGCAACACTTATATCAAATATTCCAGAGAACGGAAGCCATCGATGTAACTTGCTCTCTCTCACTCCCTCTCTCTCCAGATTCACCTCCATCTTTACAAGAATATTGATAATAAATAAAATTTATACGCGTTTCTATCCATTAAAAAAGCATTCTTAAGGAGATTTAAGCTTCTGGAAGACTACTGACTATGAATGGTGCGGCAAACAAATTTCTAACCTGAATCGAAAATCAGTAAAGAAAAACCCACAAATTTTTGTAGCAAAAATTGGTATAAAGGGGGGAACTATAGAGAGGAGAGATTAAGGATTTTAGGGATCATCTCTCTACTGTTACGTGCTTATAAATTATTCTCCGAGATTGTGGATGGAAAGATCTCTTTTTTTGGTAGTAAGCCAGTGAACATCTGGACAAGCGTACATTCCCTCACTAATCAACAAGCCCTTCAAACCTACAAACTGCCAATCAATATGAATTCAATTAAAGGAACTGGACTTCCTTTCATTCTAACTTCTTGTAAGTCTTCATGTTGCTGGGAACCAACCAATATGGCTACAAATTGTGATTGTAGAAAGTAGATAATTGTCTAGCAATGTCATGAACAACATAAGAGGAGTTGTGGCTAGCGGAGAACTATCAGTTACCCATCTCATCTACATTACTTCACAGTTCTCTTGTATACTGAGTACTAAAAATGGTCAGAAGAATGTTTGGCTGGCTAGTGATGTGAATAGACTTCATGAGTCATGTCTGGAGGTTTGCGTATAGAATAAATATCTAAAGTCATATTTATGTTATGACTAAGAATTACTTGTCAAAGTTTCTCAGTGGGCTTCTCAAGCTCGGCGAAGTACCTTCGCCTTTGATTATTTCTTACATTAAGCAGCATGACCAATGTGTTCACACTATCAAAACTTTAAGTTGTAGAAAATACAAAAAAAGTAAACTGGTTAGAATTAAGGATGAAGGCTGGTTATTCTACAGTGGATATACAACCAATCTTAGGAGTAATTTTTGAACATGTTGAAACCTGTTCAAATTCAATAAACATTGCCACACATTTATAGAGTGAAATCTCCAGAAAAGTTCTAGTCACACTTGTACGTACGGTTCCAGAGGACCTTGTTGCTCTCTTTTACTAGTAAGGGGAAGTATTGCAATCGTGTCAATTTTATAACTGAGACCATTACATGTAATTTGAAACATTACCAAAGCTATTAAAGGGCTCTGCAAATTGAAGTTCTCAAAAGCAATATCACGACACCAATATCCATGTTAGATTATGAAATTTCTTTTAAAAAAAAACCGGAAGGAAGAATTAAAGCACACCGGAAATGGCGAATTTCAGAAAAACTTTTTTCCACTTTCTGACATCCATTTTGGCAGAGATGCCGAAGAGTATTTTTTTGTTTGTTTGTATGTCAGTGCTATCTAACCAGAGTGTTTTGAAAGTTTTCTACAGAGAATATTATGCGATACTTCCGGGACGCGCTCTGACTGTCATCTTTTCTTCAACAGTAAAGTTCTGTAACAGCGAACGTGTAGGGTATTATACAATTCTGGGTACAAGTAATTGTATGGTTTTTATAGGGGGTGTGCTGTTAGCAAAATGAAATGTCAGTAAAGTATCATTCTAACTACGAACATTACTTGTGAAATATTTACAAGGAAAATTGCAAAAAAGAAAATGTAGACGGCGCTAGTATTTCACAGTGACCCCATTAGTATACCATTGCATTGTTAATGAAAACACTCTACCGCTGCCATTTTAAATAATAACAGTCGTTTGCCCACGATTTTACCTTTATTAACTTTAATCTCCTCTGCGGTAAAGGGTCGCCGAAGGAATGGTGGTTAAGTTTGTATATAGTGAACCCCTATAACAGGACAGGAAGTCAAGGGCGTTAAAGCTGCTAAACCCACTAGGGGATTGTATACCCGTGGTATGTTTGGGTGTGTAAAGTACTTGTATTATTATTTGGTACATCACGCCTTTACCACAACTCTAGGCTAGTGATATAAAATTGATAAAATAGTAATTAAAAATTGTATTTGGGAGGGGGCAATAAAAATTTTCCTCTTGGTTTTGAGTCTTTTTACTTTCTCTCGCCTCACGTAGAAGGAAGTTCCGCGACTGGAAATTTTTCAGGTTCCGGAAATGGGTTTTTTATAAATTCGTGTTTGTTTTTTTTTTAAATTATCTTAAGGAGTTTAAAGTTAAGTTAGGGTTTTCTACCCAATGAGACCCAGCTAGGTGAGACCTGTAAAGCTAACATGTATTGTTGGTTTAGTGGGTTCGATTCCCTGGTCATTAGGCCTTGGATTTTATTTAATAATTAATAAAAGAAATTTACAGTATAGTATGTTAGGCGGTTATAGGCTAGACCAGCAAAGCTTAGATGTATAGTTGGTTAGTGGGTTCGATTCCCGGCCTAGATGCCTTGGATTTTATTTAATGGCTAATAAAAAGAAATTTATAGTAAAGTATGTTAGGCGGTTATAGACTAGACCCGCAAAGCTAAGATGTATTGTTGGTTTAGTGGGTTCGATTCCCTGGTCATTAGGCCTTGGATTTTATTTAATAATTAATAAAAGAAATTTACAGTATAGTATGTTAGGCGGTTATAGGCTAGACCAGCAAAGCTAAGATGTATTGTTGGTTCAGTGGGTTCGATTCCCTGGTCATTAGGCCTTGGATTTTATTTAATAATTAATAAAAGAAATTTACAGTATAGTATGTTAGGCGGTTATAGGCTAGACCAGCAAAGCTTAGATGTATAGTTGGTTAGTGGGTTCGATTCCCGGCCTAGAAGCCTTGGATTTTATTTAATGGCTAATAAAAAGAAATTTATAGTAAAGTATGTTAGGCGGTTATAGACTAGACCCGCAAAGCTAAGATGTATTGTTGGTTTAGTGGGTTCGATTCCCGGTCATAGGCCTTGGATTTTATTTAATAGTTAATAAAAGAAATTTACAGTATAGTATGTTAGGCGGTTATAGGCTAGACCAGCAAAGCTAAGATGTATTGTTGGTTCAGTGGGTTCGATTCCCTGGTCATTAGGCCTTGGATTTTATTTAATAATTAATAAAAGAAATTTACAGTATAGTATGTTAGGCGGTTATAGGCTAGACCAGCAAAGCTTAGATGTATAGTTGGTTAGTGGGTTCGATTCCCGGCCTAGATGCCTTGGATTTTATTTAATGGTTAATAAAAGAAATTTACAGTAAAGTATGTTTGTAAGTCGCCTCCGTCCACTACACCTAATTGGTAGTTAGATGTAAAGCCGGCCTGAAAAATTAGGCAATTACTTTACTTTACTATGAGACCCAGCTGGTTTTTTCTTTCCCTCACCCAAGGGATTAATAATGCTCTGTGATCTTCAAAGTTGTGCCACAAGTACTGGTATTTGGCGATTCTCTAATGCAACCTATCCAGTCTAAAACAACTAAGAAATCTTAAGATTTAACAGGATTTTCTAGGGATTTCTCCAGCGCATATGGTAACTTCCCAGGCATCTGAATCAATCAAATATTATTTGTAATGAGACCGCGATAAGTCCCAGATCTAGTTTGGTCATTTGCATGTCTCCGATCAGGGAGGCTGGACCAAAAAATGTTCAAGGCCACCAAAAAAAAAGAAAGAAGGGTTTTCTCCCAGAATCTTTGTACTTTTTTTTTTCTCTGTCCAGATTGTTGGGTATAAAAAAACATTTCCAAAACCATTCTCAAGCTGATAACACTGCGCTTCAGGGCCAACTGCTGATCCTGATTAGTTCCGGTTAAGGATAAATGATTCGCATATTCGGTTAGAGAATGCTGGGGGGGGGGGAATTATTGCCATTGTTTTCCGAGTACATGGTTCTTGGTACCCAATACTCCCAGATCCAGTTCATTCAGGAGAACTCAACTCTACGCGAGCCTGTCTTCCATCTTGATAGTCATCCTCCTGACATAAATTGTGGGTAAATTACGATATTTGGGAAGAAGGCTAAAGAAACCTAAACACGGAAAACTCAATATGGAGAATTTAATAAAACCTTTCCTTCAGAAACTTAAGGCAATAATTATGTCAGTCTAAGTAAATAAAACATGTCTATATATACATTTTAATATCACATATAACATTAATAAACGCTAGGTGTGTGGGCTGTCATAAACACATATGTTACACACACTACAGTACATTAATTTGAATACATCAACTCCGAGTTCCTCCTTAACAGACACATTAACAAACTGAACATTAATATGACTTATAATTATCAAGGAGCCGAGATTGGCTTAGCCTGCTTTTATATATATATCCTAAACATCATTTATAAACTTGGACTAGAATAAAAATATCTACGCCACCAAGCTTGATAATTAACTCTAAAACGTATTAATTTAAAATAAATAAATAGCTGTGCTAGGGATATTTGCGTTAACTCTAACCCAAGAGCGCTGGCTAGTTCTATTTCTGCCTAGACATTAACTCACTACTATTATTTGTCAAGTTACAAATTACCAATTTCACTGATCGCAAGTACTTTAAAACCAAAGTTCAAGAAACTTGAAATTCCAAAAAAAAGAAAGTTCTACTTGGATCCAATTGGCTTTTGCTAAGAACCGTGGACTTTGAAACTTTTATCGCTAGCTTTTTTCGCTTAACCAGTTTAAACTGTTTCGACCTTGCTGGCAAATTAGTTCCCTAATTAGTAATAAAATTAATTAGTGCGTCGTACAAAAATAAGCGATGACGAATATATTCGTCAAAACCCACAGTATGTTTGATATGAAATGGGCGTTGCTGAAATTATCCCGAGAGGAGGTCGCAACATTACAGGACACTGGTATTTATGCAAATGAATCGCTGACCAGATAATAAAAGTACAAGCAATTATGCAGGGAAATATCTTGGCAGGTTAGTAGCCTACGACGACCCAATTTGGATGATCGCTAAATCTTGAACCCCGCACATGAGCCAAAAGCTCCGCCTCTTGAATACAGGTAAGTAGGGAACAAAAGGATCCTCATCCCGTTTTTTATTACCAGGCGCGCCACTTACTGCATAGTCTAGCCTAATACAATATACGAATTCGTTATTGATTCAGTGATGACTAATAATAGACAAGGATACACATTTACGAAAACTAATTCATACTATATCTGTACTATTAGTTCTTTTTATTTCGACATGGCCTCAAAATATTCCAAACTTCTTGCAGTATACAAATATATTGTTAGTTTCAACTAAAATTGCAAAATTAACTGCCGATGGTCACTACTAGAAAACGTATGACGAATATTCTAGTCATAACACAAAATTTTGACACTTTTTTCATGACGAATATCTTCGTCATAAAACAGTTAACTGTTAAGTAAATTGACAATTCCCATACAAATTCTAGAAAATGACATTAACTAAAATACTGTCACAAACACACGTAGATGAACGAACAAGTTTTCTAGTAAAATACATGTAGAGAATGTTGAACACATATTTTGTAGTCGATCAAGAGGGTAAGAAAGTGGGGGGATTGGGGAATAGTTCTATTTTCCTGAATATATGTGTGTGGAGAAAGTTGAACAGGATAGAGCATGTTGAAGTTAGCAAAACTTTGCCTAGAATAGGTATTTTGCATATAGACAAGACTTCATCCACAGGTGTGAGTCATTAAACTAGATTCGCATTCTGCTTCATTAAGGAAAATCAATTAAATAAAGAAAAATCAAATCAAATCAGGTTAAGAAACAATCAACTTTCTTATTTCAACGATGTTGGAAATCATTTAATCAAACGTAGAAGTTTTTAAGTTACATCTAAGTTAGGATTCCAGCAGTTACTATGTGTGGAGTTGTTATTTGAGTACTGCACAGTTCAGTCTCGTTCTAAGAGAACGTCTGGAAGAAACTGGACGGTTTACCATTAATGATCTTATAAGATCTATGAATTATAGAAATTGAGAAGAAGACTGGAGAAAACAAAGAGGTTCATAGATGGAAAATACACAAATAATACAGATCTACTGGAGAGTATAATGTGAACACGAAAGAACAAGAAGATTCTTACAGCTGATCAGCTAATTTCTTTTAAGAATTTTTCAAAAACCCACTTCCTTTCTAGCAACACGATAAATCTGCAGCTTCACAGAGTTTAGGTATGCCTTTGACAGGCATTAATATTCTAAGACGATACAAGATCGTAACACTAACCCGCAGTTCTAAGAACCTGTAGAGATAATTGACAGGTATAAATCCATCCTTCACTCAACCTTTAACAAAATGGCCATCAAACTCTTAGTTTTTCCCAAGAGATCTTTAGATCTCTTCAGAGATCTGACTGTGGGTATCCAAGTTTGACTTTTTAGTCATTCTCTCTATCTCTCTCTCTCTGCATGAAGCAACTGTTAGCCAAAGATATTCGAATAGAATTGAAGCAAACTAAGATTAGATGATTTTGATTGAAGTCTGCATGTAAATGCCTGTCATGTTTAAACCGTGGAACACTCTGGAAGGTCTCAGTGGATCTTGAATAACGTAGTAGAGACTTCCGTTTGAATATTCAGTATCAAAGACATGAGCACAGCCAGAAAAGTGATGTTTACTTCGAGGTATTTAGTCCATCGAGAGCACCGTATATATAGATACATACATAGACACATAGAATGAGGGTAGGAGAACACCAGGCTGCGAACGTTAGTTAGCGATATGGAGCATATCCAGAGTAAACAATAATGCAAATAAAATGGGGAGTTTTGATCTCCCTGGTCGTCCAGAGAGTTGGTACAATAATCCTCTTTGGCCTTGCGAACCAGGACTCGCCTTGTGCTCCCAATAGAAATTCGAATAAGCTATATCAATAAACAATCCTTTGTTCCTGTGATTTACGATTTAACCCAGCTCAGTGAATAAAGTACAAACTTATTTAACATTAAGTAAACGTATTTATAGGTATTTGTTTTGTACAAAAATTAAGCTGTATAGGAGGCAAAGCCCACCATCTAAGTCAGTGACTGGTGATTCTATAAATAGCTTAACGTACGACTTCAACCAATGAAAATTATTCTAATGTATGATTGGATTTACCAGTAGCCTTCTGATTACCTACAGATCTCCTTCTTTTCAATGGCTGCGGAACAGGCTAGTCAATGTATAGGACCAAAATTCAGCTTAGTGAGTGTAGGGGAAAAGTGAAGGAAAATCCCCACCCCCCTGGCTCTAACAGCTGGGGCCAATGATAAACTAAGTATAAAGAACCCAATAGTGAATGGCAATCCATCAAGTTGGAAAAATCTCTTTTCCCAATGTTTTGCCCCCATCTCTTTTCTGCCCAGTTATTGGTCCAGACCCAACTGGTAGCGTTTCCGCTTAACCCTAGGCTCTACCGCCCCCTTTTCGTTCGGGTATTGTTGTTATTGTGGGCACCGGAAAAACGAGAGGAAAGCCTAACCGAAAAGGGACAAAGAAGAATAAATAGATGGAGGCGAATTGCCAAGCCGAGCGAAGTATCCCCCTTTATATGGAAGACTGGTAAGTATGTATGGAGAAATCAGCACAGGGTGGAGTACATACACTATATATTCCCAAGCTCTCTCGACTCTTCGAGCTCTCTGAATCTTATCGCAGAGGGTGGAAAAGGCCAGAGAGAAGGTAAGGAGCTAAAAAGATATTTAGAGGAAAACCAATACACACGGAGAGAAATTATTGCTACATACAGTTTCTTCAGAACATGAGCACAGGAAATATTTCTTGGATAAATAAATAAAAATAAGGTGTAAATTCATAAATTACCTAATTATATTTTCTTGAAATTAAGCATTATAAAAGAAAGATGAAGTTAAACTCCTGGGCTTCAATGCCACTCGAGTTTCCTGTAATAAAGTATGACCGTCCAATGTTAGGTTAGATTAGGTTAGGTTTGGTTAGGTTAGGTTAGGTAAGGTTAGGTTAGGTTTGGTTAGGTTTGGTTAGGTTAGGTTAGGTTAGGTTAGGTAAGATTAGGTTAGGTTAGGTTAGGTTAAAAATTAGGAAATTGCCCTTGTCTGAGAACACATCCTTAGCATCCTTAGGGAAAAGTTAACGTGAAAATTGAGAAGTCGTATAAGATGCTTTTCAAAATAGTGCAGTAAGTAAAAAGGGCGATTTTGAGACATCCTGTTAAAAACGCAGTGACATACAGACCGATACAGGTACCACATTAGGTGCCACTGAGAGGTGCACACAGATTTAATGTTGTTCTTTTATTTCAGGGAACCTCAACAAAACATGGCGAATTAGTAGAACCCGAAACTTCCTGCCCACTAACCCATTCTATAGAGTGCCCATTTAATCAGATGATCCAATTATAAACACATATAATTAGGATCTGGGTAAAAAAAACTAATTTACTACGGCCATCATCCCTAATGGATGAGTTTCTTTCCTTGTTCCTGGATGACCTTATCCCCCCCCATCACCTTCCACATTGGGCCGACTGTTAAGGACCAGCGTGCTCGTGTATTTGTGTGAGTGTATATGAAGCTTAAGCTTAAAGCCCTTTCCCCGCTGGAGTGCTGGAAATGGGCACACTGTGCCAGTTCCCCTTGCCGCCAAACCACTTTGCAGATAAATTTTCCCCCCAAACAGCCTATTCACACTGTAGTAAGAAAAAGGGTTTCCTCAGATGGAGCCCAGCGTGATAGCGTAGGGTCTAAATATCCCAAACTATGGCTAAATGCCAACGTATAAACGAATAAAATCAAATGCCCCCTTCCCACTCTAAGCACTCGTAATATTCTTGATTTTCAATTCTCTTAAAAGTAATCCGATTGGAAAATTCTAAAAGTGATTATGGGAAATTTGTGTGCGTGAAAAGTTTTATTGAGTGGGCGTGGCCTATTTATTTTTCCTTCAGGAAATTGACTTAGAATTTAGATCAACTAATTCATCAAAAAAAGAAAAATCTCTCCCCATTTTCCACCTTTTTTTTTTATCATTACAATATGGATTTAGGATTGATGGTTTGTTAAGGAGCTGGAAAACTGAACAGTTAAGAACTCAGAGATCACAGTGCACTTCGGAAACCGGAAGCAAGCAGGAAAGTCACAAGGTAAGAGGCTAATAAATTGTTCGGAAGATAGAAGCCATCCAGCTGGAGTTCAGGAAGTTTTGCAATAATTTCATGTGAATCTTTTCCGGAATTACGAGTTTATTTTCACGTAAAAGTAAAACTGTGGATGTAAAATTTTGGATATTTAGTCTTTCCGGTAGTTTCGAGTCCAAAATGGTGCTTTTTTTTTTTCTTTTTTTTTAAAGAAATTTGTCTTCCTGAATGTGCGTGAGAAAAGGATTGTACTCGTAATTGTGTACTTAAAGTCCCTCAGATACAAGTACTACTTTACTGACGGGAATTTCATTTTTTTTTAAAAAGATTTCTCTGATCAATTTTCTCTCAACTTTTTGTAACAACCTTGATTTAACCACATTTATCCAAACAAAACCTATTGAGGACATTTCTGCAAGATGAAGGATATTTGCTATCCCCTAAAGCAGTGGTTCCCAACCTGTGGTCCGCAAGAACTAAAATATGGTCCGCGAAACACTTGAACATTTTAAAAATAATAATATATATTTATTTGACATGCGGCCGCGTGTGCGGTGACGGCACGGTGAATGGTGACGTCTAGCGAACGTAGAGCGCCTAAAAACAAGTCCAGGTGACGACTAAAAGCAAATGATGATGTGCGTGTCGCTTTGAGCAATCTCATCAATCCCAGGATTACCCATCTTGTTAAGAAAATTTTGAGTTTAAGGAAAAGTTTGAGCTACAATGTTAATTGTAGTTTATTTTTAAAATCTAAAAGTAGTTTATTGTTATGAATATATAGTTTTCGTGACCGCAAATTGTTAAACTTAGGATGTAAGATTTGCGAGGAATTGGTCAAATAAAACAACTCAACCAACCCGCATAGCCACGCCCTGAAGAGGACAATATATTTGTCGAAACGTTGGCAAAAAGACGAGTTGTTTTATTTGACCGATTCCTCGCAAATCTTTCATCCTAAGTAGTTTATTGTGAAATTGAACCTTGTGGTCCCTGCTAACAACAAAAATATGAAAATGGCCCGCGGTCTTAAAAAGGTTGGGAACCCCTGCTCTAAAGTAAGTTTTCAATATAGTGTACGTTCCTGTGTCTTTAATGTTACTCAAAAAGGGGATTAAATCTGTGGTGGAAATTCCTAAATTAGAGAAAATTCCAAACCGGAAGTACCAAGGAAATGAATTTTCCAATTTTCTGCGGCTATTTCGATATGGATACTTCAATTTTTTTTCTGGATTTAATATCGTACTCTACAAAGAAGTAAAAAACTTTTTATTTAATTAATATTTGTTTTAGAACATTCTGTACACAGATGGAGATACAGATGTTTCATTTAGGGTAAAATATGCTGTTTTAAGTTAGAACATCCAAAACGTTTGTAAACAAGTTTTTAGAAAATTCAATTCTAATTTTAATGTACGCTACTTTCCATTTCATTTCCTTCCCTTAATCCAAACAATTAAATCATGTAATTAGTTTTTAGCATTTTAATTAGGTCAACAAAATGCAGCCTTTAACAAAATGCTCGCATTGAAAGCAATTTATGCAAGCAAAAAAAATGCTGGTGAATTACGATTTAACAATAGTTTGTAAGGAATTACAAAATAAATACCTTTATCGCTTTTTTTTTTTATTATTATTATTAATTATTGCGTACAGAGTTGTTTTTTTAATTAATGTTTTTTAAATTTTATTTTAATGTTAAGTAAAATGACCTCAAAATTCCTTTCATTACAGATCTCGCTAACACTCGTTTCTTCAAATTTCATTCCACTCTACAGCAGCCCATCCCTAACCCTCTCATAGAACACCTATCTTCCTCCCACATTACCAGGTAATCCTCTAAGGAGATTCAAGAGAATATGGCCTCTCATGATCTACTCTTATCGTGAGAGCAGTGTAGCTGAGCACGTTACTGGAGTGGCACCACTGGGTGCCTTCTCCAATCATGATTTCCCGTTATTTCTTTTCTCTTTCACCATATTTGCTTGTTGCAACAACTGTTGCAGTGGTAAATTACAGTAAAAGATTAAAAAATAAATAAATAAAAAAGTTATGTAAGATTACTCAGAAATTAATATAACTTCAACAATACCTGGAGATTGCCAAAATTTGAAAGATTATTAAGGTCCAGACCCAGTTTTTTGGGGGGTGGGTTTCTTCTGAGTTTCCGTACTTCTTGTTTAATTATTTTTCCGTAATTAAAGCATATACTTCCGGTGAAAACACAAATTTAATTTACTAAGATTATGAGGAATTAAAATTCTGGAGTAAATACTCACTACTACTACTAATACTAATACTACTTACATAATTAAATTTTCCGGTACTGATAACTGATAACTTCAAGGATATTTTGAAGGACACGTATTTATAAACACCCACCAGATCTCCACTAAAATCGATTTTTTTTTTTTTTGAGAATAAAACAAAAACTGACAGGTTTAAACATGTTATATTTCAAAGTTTAACAAGTTTTTGCAGAGAAAATTACAGTAAACTCGATTCTGTTATTTTGTAGACTGATCTTTTCTAATGGCTGTGGCCATACAAGTCTTAGAATACAAACAACAAACAACTGCCATCACAATATACATAAGGCACTCATAGTTTGGATCGAATCCGCCCCCCCCCCAAGCAAACCTCCAGTTCAGACCGATCCAAGAAACCGCAGAATGAATGCTCCTCAGTGGTAAAGACTCCACACAATTAATAGCCTTTCTAACTCTTATACTTAGAAGAACATTTAACTTCCCACAGAAGATCTGCCTTGTTTATCAGCAGCAGTTTGCTGTGGAGGATATACCCTCTCAATGATAGCGGATGGTTAGGACTCAGCCATCAGGGAATAGCTCCTATCTGTTCATGGATTTCCCAAGGGGGAGCCTAGGTAGTTTACCAGTTAGCTTGATTTTCTCTTTAATTTAATAAAACCATCCTTAGAATATCCTGGACAGGAGGGGGTGAATTGCACCAGGAAGTGTTCATTTCTAACTTCCAACTACCCGCTCTCTACAAGGGAATCCCCCCGAAGAGCCTGGATATTTTCAAAGGTTTTAGAGAGTAATGTGCCCCCCTATCTAGAATTCTCTGTCTTTAATCAGGAATATTTAAGTTCTTTTTATTACTATATTCAGGACAGGTGAAAAATTATCGCTTGAATGATAGTTAAGAAAGATAAACCTGTGCTTCTCCCAAAGCCCAAAAGTACCCTGAAATGAATTTCTCTGGGAAATTCAAGTTTAAAGAAAAATAGCTAGCAGCTTTCCCGAGAAAAAAAACCCAAACCCTGAGTCAATAACGTGGCACATCCGCTTGAAGGATCTAGTTCGAAAAAATATTTTCAGGCACATTTTCATATTTATTTGGGCCTAGCAGATGATAGCCTTTGTAGGTTCTGTCAGGAAGAGGAGGAGGAAAAACGGCACTGCACGTGTTGTGGTCAGTGTGAGGGGCTTGTATGGCAAAGGATGTTTGCTTCTCGTGGAGGAAAAACCAAGGTCTGTGAGCTTTACACCAGGAGTCGCTCTCCAGAATTAAGAGACTCAATTAAACGGACAGGTCTGGAGGGTGAGCTCTAAAGTCGGAGAGCCACAATAGATCCATAGGGATCGCGGTGGCGTAGGCCTTGAGGCCGCCCTATATAACGAGAGAATTCATGTTCATGTAACATACTATTTAGTTACTTATATGCGTACAAAAAAACATGAGTACAAAAAAAGGTTTGTGTAACTATTTTTATATTTCGTTTATATATATTTTTTTTATATTTTCTGACGGACTTCTTGATATTCATGTATAATACATTTTGTCAGCCGCATGTGTGTGCTGTAAGTCAGCAGACTGGTGAATCCCATCTTTTTTTTTTACAACTAGACTCTTTCCGCGACGACTCCTAAACCCGGCTAGTACCCTGCACACATGAATCTCCGTCTGTAAGGAGCTATAGCTGGTCTGTGAAAGGCTAATATCAAGATTCAGAGTAACATACTGAAGGCTCACTAGCTTTTACAAGGTTTCCACCCCCCTCTTTTTTCTCTTTATTTTCTTTGCTTTTTCGTGAAAAAAAAGGGAAAACGGAAGGGCAGAGAAGGGGGGAAGAAGAGAAAATGTCTTCAGCTAGACCATGAACAGAAGATCTACATGACGAGGGATTGCAAGCGATGGATTTATTTTAATATTCCCCCTAGGACCGTAAAAGGAGTAAAAGGTTTCGCCCCAATGGCAAGGCCCTTCTAGCTCCTGTAGGCTATAAAAATAAATAATAAAATGAAAACTTTACATGAAAGAACATGTAAATAAAAAATGTGATTGAACTTCTGCTGAACCAAAATTTTTGCCCTCATCAAACTCACAAAATAAAAATAAAAAAGCGGAAATAGAGGAAGTAATATATGATCGAGATAAATTTCTCAAAATTTAACATTTTACCGGATGTTGCGCATTTCTTCCGAAATTTGCACATTTTTTTTTAAAAAGAAAATATTTCTCTTCACTATATAACTTCAATGATGAAATGATTACCTGAAATGAACTTTCCGGGAAAAACACAGATGAGATTTGGCGCTGTAAAAGAAAACTCATTTTTTTCACTTGAATATTATAATAGTTAAGTATTTTAGAATTTAGTACTATACTTTTTGCGCACTATCACAGTAACTAATGGAGGAAATTTAATAGTTTTCAAATTTATAGTACTTAAAAAATGTGTTAAATGATAAAAAGTAAAAGCGTCTCTAAAAGGCGTCATTTATTATAATGGCATTGCATGACAAGGTCGAGTTAACTAGCATAACCTACAGCTGATTGTCACTCTCCTTTTCTATGCTACGTAATTCTATAAAATGGTGACGATTTTTTAGTAGCTCTACAGTTCATCTATATGCGGGTTAATAAAACGGAAATCATTTTTTTTTTTTTTTGCATATCGTTAAATAGAAAAACTTTTGCCCATAATCGAGAAAACGTTACCCACAAAACGTGGAAATAAATAAATGAAATTTCAATTTGAAAAACTATAAAATTTTGCAGTTTGTGGGTCTGTATATCATGCTAAATTGTACCACTTCGTAAAAAATGATTGTATTTCGTGAAATTTGTTATTCCGAGTGTGTTATTTTATTATTGTTATCTTTATTTGTATAGAGATACAAAATGTATCTGTTACAAAGGAGTTCAAGTTCATGTTCACTTTATAAACTTTGTTAAGTGTAAGATCTTAGTTTTAAAACTTTTTTTTAAATAATTAAAAATTGCGTACATATTTTTCTCTTCAAAATTATTAATTAATTTACAAAAAGTTCTTCTTTAAGGATTATTATATTTATTTATATGGAGTAGGATTCTACGTAAAACTTTCATAGACTGGGGCAGCTGATAAACAATTAATGTTTCCGGCTCGTTCTTGTTACACATTAAACAATGGATCTTTGGGGTTTGATTGTATAAAAATTGATTTTAAATTTAATAACATAAGGGGCCACCAAATCTTATTTCAGAAAGAATTCTTATAACTTGAAAAGAAATGAATTTTATCTAAGTATTGTTGACCAACATTTTGTGAATATTTTTAAACATAATGTTATTTACTTTATTTATTTTTTTTTTTTAATCTTTTATTGTAACTTACCACTGCAACAGTTGTTGCAACAAGCAAATATGGTGAAAGAGAAAAGAAATAACAGGAAATCATGATTGGAGAAGGCACCCGGTGGTGTCACTCCAGTGCTCTTGCTTTACTGCTCTCACGATAAGAGTAGATCATGAGAGGCCATCTTCTCTTCAATCTCCTTAGAGGATTACCTGGTAATGTGGGAGGAAGATAGGTGTTCTATGAGAGGGTTAGGGATGAGCTGCTGTAGAGTGGAATGAAATTTGAAGAAACGAGTGTTAGCAAGATCTGTAATGAAAGGAATTTTGTGGAGATCTGGTGGGTGTTTATAAATACGTGTCCTTCAAAATATCCTTGATGTTATCAGTTATCAGTACCGGAAAATTTAATTATGTAAGTAGTATTAGTATTAGTAGTAGTAGTGAGTATTTACTCCAGAATTTTAATTCCTCATAATCTTAGTAAATTAAATTTGTGTTTTCACCGGAAGTATATGCTTTAATTACGGAAAAATAATTAAACAAGAAGTACGGAAACTCAGAAGAAACCCACCCCCCAAAAAACTGGGTCTGGACCTTAATAATCTTTCAAATTTTGGCAATCTCCAGGTATTGTTGAAGTTATATTAATTTCTGAGTAATCTTACATAACTTTTTTATTTACTTATTTATTTATTTATTTTTTTAATCTTTTACTGTAATTTACCACTGCAACAGTTGTTGCAACAAGCAAATATGGTGAAAGAGAAAAGAAATAACAGGAAATCATGATTGGAGAAGGCACCCAGTGGTGTCACTCCAGTAACGTGCTCTTGCTTTACTGCTCTCACGATAAGAGTAGATCATGAGAGGCCATCTTCTCTTCAATCTCCTTAGAGGATTACCTGGTAATGTGGGAGGAAGATAGGTGTTCTATGAGAGGGTTAGGGATGAGCTGCTGTAGAGTGGAATGAAATTTGAAGAAACGAGTGTTAGCAAGATCTGTAATGAAAGGAATTTTGAGGTCATTATGGATAGTGGATTAAAGGTGCGCCGACTTCACTGAACAACTAACAACTGAAAATAAATCTCTATGGACCGTTACTAGAAGAATATTGAAGTATAAGCAAATATCATCTCCATTTCGTCAGGATAATGGCTCTTGGACCAAGTCCGATGAAGAGAAAGCCAACTTATTTGCAACCTACCTTACAAATATATTCTCGCCACATACCGACATACTAAACCAGCGACATGCCGCAGACGTTAACAACAGACTGGACGATACATAGAACGGAGCATTAAGAAGTTTTCGAAGTATTTTTAAAGTATAACTGTAATGCCTGGAGGCGTAGTGAGTTGGAACGCTTAGTCGATCCCCATACGTCGATGCCGTATGACCAAATGGGTCGCAGTAACATTAGATATAAGAGTCTTTTGTTATGTAGGTTAAGTTTCGAACGTTTGTCAAGTAGTCTGGCGAGAAGTTTGTAGCGTTGGTTTCTTGTCTTTTCAGTCTAGTATGGGGATTCCATGTCAACCGTTTGTCCAGGTGCAGTCCAAGGTAGCGTACTTTGTCCACAGCTGGTATAGGAGTTTGGTTCAAGATGACAGGAGGTAGGATTTTCCGTCTGAGAGCAAATACTATAAACTTTGATTTCGTAACGTTAATTTTGATTCTCCATTTGAAAAGCCAGTCCTGTAAATGGTTGATGTGTGTTTGTAGAGTTCGTGTAGCGATAAGAGAATCGGAATGTGAAGATAAGATAGCAGTATCGTCAGTAAAGGTGGAGAGGATAGTATTTGGATGTTGAGGTATGTCTGCTGTATACAAGGAGTAAAGAATAGGACCTAGGACACTGCCCTGAGGAACACCAGCTCGAGCTAGACGGATATCAGAGTCTGCTGCTCCACAGTTGACTCTGAAATATCGATCTTTTAGGTAAGATTTGAGGATGAGGTAGTAAGTATGAGGAAGAATCTCCCTCAGCTTAAACAGTAGTCCCTCGTGCCACACCCTGTCGAATGCCTGAGCGACATCAAGGAAAACACTCGGGCAACACTGCTTTCGCTCGAGGGAGGTAGCAATAGTGTCTACAACGCGAAGCACCTGGTGAGAAGTTGAGTGATGTCTCCGAAATCCGAATTGATGATCCGGAATCATATTTTGTTCTGACACTAAAGGATAAAGTCTTTTAAGAAGTAGCTTTTCGAGGATTTTGGAAAGAAGTGGTAGTAAGCAGATTGGTCGGTAGGAAGTAATACTAGTGATGGGTTTCGTCGGTTTTGGTATCATTTTGATGATTGAGAATTTCCACAGAGTAGGAAAGTGCGTCGTTCTGAGGACAGAGTTGTAAAGCAGTGTGAGGAATAGTAGTATGGCTTTTTTTGGAAGTTCGTTTAAGATGGTTGAGGTTATGAGATCGTAGCCAGGTGATTTTTTAGGTAGTCGGCGAATTTCGTTCATTACGTCTGCAGGTGTAAAGGGTTTTGGTGGTAGGCTGAGTTGGAGGGGGACGTCCAGTCTGTTGTTAACGTCTGCGGCATGTCGCTGGTCTAGTATGTCGGTATGTGGCGAGAATATAATTTGTAAGGTAGGTTGCAAATAAGTTGGCTTTCTCTTCATCGGACTTGGTCCAAGAGCCATTATCCTGACGAAGTGGAGATGATATTTGCTTATACTTCAATATTCTTCTAGTAACGGTCCATAGAGATTTATTTTCAGTTGTTAGTTGTTCAGTGAAGTCGGCGCACCTTTAATTTACTTTATTTAAATCAATTAAGTGCAAATGTTCCCTGTTTTATTATAGAAATATTAGGTTTTTGATATAAGCATTCTAATTCTAGAAGGGGTTTAAAATCCAATTATCATTTGTGTTTTCGGGTTTTGGAAAAATATTCCATGAATGACAATTTTAATCCTGTTAATTGGGCTATTATATTTTCTCGTATATCTTGAGACAGACTAAATTTTATTACTGTATCAAGTTTACTGTATATTATTATTCATTAAAATAATTTTTATGAATTATAGGAAAAAACGTTTCTAAGATATTTTTATGATTTAATTTTTTATGGCCGCCATTATTGATTATTTCTCTTGCACCACCAACCAGCAACTCGCGTACCACAGGTTGGGAAACGCTGAATTAGATTAAGTAAGTAAGCTTAAAAGTAACAGAAAAACTTTATTTTGGGGACGTCTGTTTGGGGTTGTACAACCCCCAGGGATTTTTTTATTTTGTTTTCAATGTTCTGAGTTTGATCCTGCGATTTCCTCAGTTTTATTAACTCCTGATTGAGAGGGCAAATAATGTACATGTACATTTTCTCTCTCGCTTAATATTTATCTGCCCTATTTTTATCCAGCTGCCGATAGCGCCACTTCTCCCGGAACCTGATAAGATAAATCCTGTAGAAGAGAAAGTAAACAAAAAAATCCCACTTATAGAGTTATACTAAATAATTCCCTGAGGAAATTATCGAGCGGAGGAAAACTGGTGCTGGGAAATTTAATATTAAAGGGAAAATTCTCAAGGCCAAAATGGAATTAATTAAAAATAGCACGGAAGTGAGAAAAAAAGATTACAATTTCTCACAGCTATTGCGAAATAAAGAAGAAAGATACATCCTTTAAAAATTTACACACAGAAACATGCATACTCACACACTCACACACACACACTTGGGCGGAAAAACAAGAGTTTTTACCATTGTTATTTATGTGTTTACACAGAAATTGTGCACACTGTGAGAAAGGTAACAAGACTATGCGAGCAAGACTTCTTGGGGCTAAGACAGGCGCGGGGTGGGCGCTAAAGGGAAATAAACCTTGAGGAGATATAGTATGACGGAGGGTCTGTACTTTAAGGTCGGTGAAGTGAAGTCTGTAGCGTAGTTGCACGCCAGTGATACCACTACACAATATAGTGGGTAAGATTTATTTTTAATTTAGAAAAGTCTTTTTCGTGTAACTTGAGTTGGTTGGTATCACTGACAGTTTCCCCGTTTATAAAAACTCGCACAGCTTCCCTCAATAGGCAGTACAAAAGCTCATATATTTGTGAGCCCTTTACGAGGGGGGGGAAGAAAGAAGGAGGGAAATGAAACCGTTGAGAAAGGAGCAAAAAGGAAATAAGGACGCAAGCACAGTGTTGCCGCTACAGCCACTGGAGTACCCCACCAAATTCGTTGGAATGTACAACTCACAATTTCCCCAATTCCCTTTGCTTCAAAATAAAGGTGGGGCGCTTTTCTCGTAATGTGCGAGGCCTCACAAAAAAAGTCCCAATATTTCCTCTTTACACTTCAAGGAGCGGTACTACCAGTGGATATTCTTATCTCTGAGGCGCCACGGTAGCCGAGCGGTTAGAGGCGAGACCTGCGAAGCTAATATGCATTGTGGTACTGGGTTCGATTCCCCGGTCTTAGGCCTTGGATTTTATTTAAAGGTTAATAAAAGAAATTTACAGTAAAGTATGTTTGCTAGTTGCCTCCGTCCACGACACCTAATTGGTAGTTGGACGTTAAGCCGGCCTGAAAAAATAGGCAATTACTTTACTTTTACTTTTTTTTCTTATCTCTGAAGATACCTGCAAATATTGGACACAAGCAAGGCCACAAAATAGAAATCTGGAAACCATTTTCTGCATTTTCCACAATTCTTGATGAACTTTCCAGAGCTCTCTTACTCTTCGTAAGTGGAAGTAAGTGGGGGTCGTACAGAAGAGATTCAATTCTTTGAAAATTGGTCTGTATGTCTGTAAAACTTGTCGTCAACTTAAAACCAAAAATCAGAAATCGACCTGAAAAAGTAAGCTATTCGTTAAAAAAACTACCGGACCTACCACTTCAAGGTTTATATTCTCATAAAAATGATCTTTTTACAAACATTTTACTCACTCACACGCAAGCAGTGAAACTGACAACACAGACACAATTCTGTTCGTAGCATTTTCCCAGGTTATTTAAACAGGATTCCCTAGTTAGGGGTAAAGTTAATCTCCCCCTCTTCTCTATTATTACAACTTGGAAGAAGAAGTATTCTGTGGTATTTCTAGACAGCCACCAAGGGTTTAAATTTAGCTTACTGTTAGCTTGAAAACTCGGTTTATTCATTTCCCCAGCCTGCCCCAGAAAAAAAAAAATTATTTTAGTCGGATGCTGGGGCTAATGACCTCATCATGTTCCGTCCAAACGAAATCTTTTTTTATTTATAAGGAACATAAATAATATTGAAGCTAACCAACCTCAGTTCTTAAGCGAATAGACCTAGCCCAGGGGTCGGCAACCCGCGGCTCGCGAGCCGCATGCGGCTCTTTTATCCAAATTGTGTGGCTCTTCAGCCAGCCCAAAATATATTGTATAGTTTAATTTTATTGAAACGAATGAAAATTCCATTTATTAAAGGTATTTTCCCCCAAAATAATTTTAAATTTAATAGTTTCGAAATTGAATAGAATTATACAATATTAAAATGAAGTACATGATTATATATTGTAAGACTGCCGCCTTTTCATTCGTTAAGTTATTATTTATTTGTTTATTTACTTTGCAATATGTGAAAATAAATATATAAAACATTTAAATCTTACTGATTATCACAAAATAATAATTTGCGAATACAAATGATCTACAGAGTTTGTTTACTCCATCATCTTTGCGGCTCTTTGTAAGATTTATTAAAATTATTTAAGGAGAAATGGCTCTCTACTTCAAATAGGTTGCCGACACCTGACCTAGCCACTTCTTCATAGAGACAGCTTCCACAAAATAACCAATCAAAAAACACATAAGGTGCACTCGATGCACACAATATTTGTGCTGTAAATCAACACTGCTACTGTGATCTTCTTTAAGAGAGACAGTATTTCGTTTTACTGTTAATCCCTTTTAAACATTTATTAAAGTAATTTTACATTGTTTAACGCAATAGTTTTATGAAAAATATCTTAATGTTGAAATTTAAGCACCTTAATATTTATTAAATAATAAGTAATTATAAATAAGTAAAGTAACTACAGTATTGATTCTTAATTAATGAGATGGGTATGCCCTGGGTGTTTCTTTGCCAGGTTCCTCTATTTTAGGTTCGAAATTGTGTTTTTCCTTCGACCCCTTGGCTCAGATCGACCCCTTACTTTTGTAAAATAGACGCCTGGTGGCCTATACAATAGACCACTTTGGCGACCTCTAAGCAATCTATTGCTACAATTGAATCGATCTTGTTATTTTGATACAATTTCTTCTAACTTTTGAAGAACTTGAGACAAGAAGATAACACCAACAAATAAAGAAAAGGTCGTACCAATTTCGCAAATCTATAAATAGCCATATATTTTCACTCACAACAGGAAGAAGATGTAATTAAATTATTCTGTTACGTTCCCATTTACTTCATCAGTTAAACGGAAGATGCAGTAGCCCAGCATCTTTTTTTTTTGCTTTTGTTAACAGCAGCCAAATTAATTTTAAATTAATTTAATATCTTCCCTAACTTGTCATTATTTCTTACACTGTTATTTTAAATAATTAAAAAAAAATTCTAACGACGTCATCTGAAAAATAATGATGTCTCCTTTTACTTCTTCTTTTTCTTAAATCTCAAACTGGGTGACAGAGTGAGAGAGAGTTGTTAAAAGAAAAAGTATTCTCTTTTAGAAGTACACTTAATTACACAAACTTATGTATATCTATACATAAATTTACGTTGAAGAAGAAACTAGGCTACTCTAACTAGACGTGTCGCTATCGTGCAGACCATCGATTTTTGGGCCCTCACCGGAAATAAACTTTTTTGAGGTCGCTGAAAATTTGAAAAGTGTGGAAATATCAAAATTTTCTTTTATCACTGCCTCTATAATATCTTAAAATAAGATTCTGGAGGTGCAGTACTTTACTGAATCGAGTTATCGATTATTATTTCTTTTTGGGACGAAAGATTTTTCCCGCAATTGATTGATTGTTTTACCAATTTTCTTTTTATTGTACGAAGAGAAATACAAAAAAGGGTACTGTAAAGTAAAAGTAAAGTAATTGCCTATTTTTTTAAGGCGAGCTTTACGTCCAATTACCAAATTAGGTGTCGTGGACAGAGGCGACTATAAAATACTTTACTATAAAAGCTCTCATATTAACCATTAAATAAAATCCAAGGCGTAGAGACCGGGAATCGAACCCACTAAACCAACAATACATCTTAGCTTTGCGGGTCTAGCCTATAACCGCCTAACATACTTTACTGTAAATTTCTCATATTAACCATTAAATAAAATCCAAGGCTTAGACTAGTACCGCAATACATCTTAGCTTTGCGGGTCTAGCCTATAACCGCCTAACAAACATTCTTTACTGTAAACTCGCATTAACCATTAAATAAAATCCAAGGGCTAGACTAGTACCGCAATACATCTTAGCATTGCTGGTCTAGCCTATAAACGCCTAACAAACATACTTTACTGTAAACTCGCATTAACCATTAAATAAAATCCAAGTCGTAGAGACCGGGAATCGAACCTACTAAACCTACATTACATCTTAGCTTTGCGGGTCCTATAACCGCCTAACAAACATACTTTACTGTAAATTTCTCGCATTAAACATTAAATACAATCTGTAGTGTTAGGATTAGATAGTTGGCAGCTTGGAGGTAACAGTGGGGAGGTTGTGATAGAGAGTTAGTGAGATATACATGTTGCGCAATAAGGTTAAATAAAGTAATTGTACTTACTAGTGTTTTTATTTGCATGACAATACACAATCCAAAGCCTAGACCAGTAATCGAACCCAATACCATAATAATACTCATATTAGCTATACAGGTCTTGCCTCTAACCGCTCGGCTACCGTGGCGCCTAAAGGAAATTGTGTAACTAAATCTCAAAGACGAATAGAATGAGATCTTTAACTAAGCCGCCTTCAAATTTTTGTTTGGTAAAACCGTCCCCAACTTAGTGATGCGTAAATGTTGAAGGACAGCATCATTATAAAATGTGCTCCAAAGATGAAAGATGTGCTCCAGGGATTATTCGAGAAAATTAACTATAACGAGTGTTCGTTCACACACGATGGAAATTCAACTGTAGTTTCCATCTGAGAGATTTGCTTGCCGTTTAATATTTAATTGAATTAGGACAAATTGGCATGGTAGCGGAAATCCTTTTATGAGAGAAGAGGAGATGTTGTCTGGCTCAGCTACTCCTTTCCGGTCTGCCTCAGATTCATCTTCCCTCATCCGGCCCTGCAACGCGGACTTACTTTGTTCTTCTTTCAGGAACTTTGTTAATGAACATGAATTAGCGCATCGCTAAATTCCAAAGTCACACTGAAAGTATTCATCCATTTCAAACAAGTACTTTTAACGTCGTATTTAATTATCTTTTCACTGTACTGAGGGAAGCCTACACTTAGCGCTAAAAAGTTCAAGAATGTCCTTTGTCTACACATTGATCTTACTACCAGTACTCACACTCTGAAACTTGGGTTCTTATAAAAAAAAAAAAAAAAAGTAAAGACGTTTTCTAAGCTGCAAAAGCGACTTGACTAAGAGAAGAAGGATAGGAGATATAACAATTAAAATGAAACCCTAGACATTGAAAATGTGCCAAAAGGCATCAAAAAAGGAAATCAAGGCTAAGACGGTTTGGATACGATTTTTAGCTGATGGTGGCAGCAAAAGTGATGCTAACGAGATCCAGGCTATGGGAGAAGCGGGTAGAGGAATGCCGAGAACTGAAATGGGAAGATAGGAATTGAAAGAGAAGACGGGATTTGGTTCGTTAAGGAGTTGTGGTTTAGAGACTCCACAATGTAAATAACCTCGCTGTGTGAGACCGTTAAGAGGTGTGGTTATGAGTGAAAGCTACTAATTTAAGCAAGGTTAAAAGAAAATCGTTTTTCACGTTCAGGATACATCAATATCCTACACTTTCGGTGGAAAAACTCCAAATCGAACGTCCGCGCATTACTTTTTACTCGGTGTTATCATAGAAAATTCTAGGAATTCAATTCAAGAAATTATTTATTTCATTTTCGTTAATAGAGAAAATATAAGGAAACTGAACTGTAGAAAGTGTTGAAATTTCCGCCGTGAGGAGGGAGGGAGGTAGGTGGAGTTAAGCCGTAATGACGGTAATGACAAGTCTCCTTAACTAGTAAGTAGCAGCCGGAAGTAGATTTTGTGTTAAGTGGAAAGAAAGTAGGTTTCCGTAAGGCAAACACCTACTGCACTTGGAGGGAACTGAAAGTGAAAAAGTAACAGGGAATATCTCTCTCTCTCTCTCTCTCTCTCTCTGGGTGAGTGTGTGTGAGAGAGACAGAGTGAGAGAAAAGAAGATGTTCGTAACAAGCTGTTTAACACAATTACTGAACACCAAAGCAGTTGAAACTGGTCGGCCTAACGAATTCACTTAAAATTAGTTGTTGGAGAAAGAGTCAAAACGATGTTAACAAAGTGTAGAGAAACTGCGCATGTGCTGGAGGTAAAGAAGACAAAGCGATCTTTACCTTTCACTCAAAAACTCCTTCAAGAAGGAAGAACTTTTCCTTTCAATACGCACAAACAAAAACACCCCCGGTTGATGAAGTCATTCATAGACACTTTCTATAAACATCGCGTAGCCATCTTAATCCGCGCAGACTATTAAATATCTATTAAACGTTTTCTTAAGGAAGTCACTCTCTACATAGTCCAGAGTAGCTTGAACTCTCGGCCCTTCTTAATAGACTTCGCGAGATCTGTATCGCCAAAGAACACGGTAAGCTTCTTGTTATTTTTGTTGACTGAAAAATACACAGAGAACCTAGAAATGGATATTTCCAAAAATAATTAGCGTCAAAATGTGTATTTCCGGAATATACTATAGTCAGAAAATTTCCACCCACACTAGCGAATTTCGCAACAAAGATACCAAATGTAAAAGATTCCTTTAAACCGAATTATCTTTACTCTTCAAAGTTTTGTGAGTAAACTTGGTCCAAGTAAATTGAGACCAATTTAATTTCTTAGACCCCCACCAAAAAGAAGGAGCTCCTAGAAGATAAACAGCTTCAGAGTATTCCTGAGATGGCTGTTCCCACAAAGCCTTAGAGAGCTAAATGTTTGATTAAAGAATTCCTCACTTAATTTAAATGTAACCTTTAGATGTGAGTTTTTCTTTTTCCATTTTCCCTTTCCTTTGTTCAATTTCCCTCTTCTTAGTGGCCCAACATTCAAGACAAAAGAAAACACAATTAAGTTATTTGTTCCTTACATTCTGAATCTTAATTTGTCCCCCGAAGGTCTAAATTACTTTAAAATAAAAACAAAACCCTGAAGTACAGCACACAAATTCTTTTAAAGTAATTTAAATTTCTTAAAAGCGAGGAGGACTTGAATTAAACAGGTGGTTGAATTCAACATTAGACTCGTTCTCAAAGAGCGAGACAGTCCTACAGTTCCCACAGAACTCTTCCTAAAATTCATCCTTATCAAAGTTTTTTTTGCCCCAAATTCCAAGCTGGAAATGTACATTTCAACTCCCTCGAGTTTTCCGTAACAGTCCAGACGCTAAAGGAGTTACAGTTTTGATTTTGAACATAACCATATTGTAGGCCTATTTCTTTGCTTTGGAAAGATTATTTCCAGAGAGGAATGCTCTTATTGGGGTTCTGGGATAACTGTGGCCGTCTCGCCATCTGCATCAGAATCTTTTTCATTGTAAGGATCATATAGAATGCCTTAATAAAAATTACTATTTCAAGGGAATTAATTTGCACAATCTGGGATAACTGAAAGACATTTGAATTGGAATTCCATTTGAGGATTTCGATCCAAGAGTGACTTTCGCTAGAGTCCCATTGCCTTTAAGGTGGAAGGCAAGAGAGTGTTTAGCGTCAAAATTTCAAATATTTCTAAACTTATATATATAAAAAAAACATGACGTATACATTTAGCAACATTATAAATGTACGTAAGTTAAGGTGAAGAAAATAATACACATCTATTTCCGCTCGTATTCCCCCGTAATAACTGGAGTGAACCAGACAATTGTAATTAATGTTAAGAAAATGGGGCTAGCAGGTCATTTGTCTCCTTTTTGCTGGAGTTAGGTGTGCTGGAGGCGTGCAATGGAGGCGCTGGGGACGGCAAGCCAGTGTGTGAAATCAAGAGAGGAAGTGATCCTGGTTTTCCGACCCCCCTCCCAAAGAAAAACACAATTTTCCCATGAACCATTTGTAAATCTAATGCTAGATTTCTGGAGATCGAAAAAAGAAGATTTTAAGCGAATAATTAATAAGGTGCGAATGCGTAAAAAGAGAGACAGGAAACTGGAACTTGTCCACGTGGAAATGATCAACATTTCGTCAATAATCCTTTAACCGGAAGTATATCGACTTTTGGCTGGATCGAATTTTTACTTCCGCTTACTATTGATTCGATCATTCAAATTTAATTATGTTTTGAACAAGTAATACTGATTCAAAAATATTATTTATGAGTTTCCAAAAAATTTAAATACCTAAATTGTCGTCAGAGAAGGTCATGAGAGTATACTCGCAAGATTTTGTTTTTATTGCTATAAAATAATTGCCAAATAATTTAGGGCGAGTTTGGTTGTAGACCCTAGTTTCATAGACCGGCACATAGATCTCCAAAAACTCGAACCCATCTTTGCAGAGAAGCTGTAAGACTCTCGTCCCCCAATCATTCCAAAGACGTCAATCAAAAGCTTTGTCTAGTGTGGTAAACAGGAGGATGTTAGCGTACCAACTTACGCCATAATGATTGTGTGTAACCCCCTACATCTATCTTCAACTATCTACCTACCTACCTACCAGCATCTGCTTCTATCTTCATTATCACCGTAATGTTCTGTGCGGTAACATGCTTCAATCTGTCTATACAATATAACAGGCCGTCTGTTGTAATCCTCCACCACCCTCTGAGAATAGGTCACAAACTGTTGATGCCGTCAATTCTACGTGTCAACATATTTCAACAAACATAATATCGTCAGCTAGTCAATCGATATATACCTCAAGTGATGGCATATTGTGCTATACTTGATTTTCACTTTTGATAAATATTACGTTCATCAAATTCCATTCTTTGCTTATCAATATTTACTTTCTCTTTCCGTTGAGGAAAATGTTGAGGATTCTGTACAATTCTGATGTCGAATTGCCGCCGGAAATATCCGCTTTGAACTCCCCTGAGTCAGAAAAAGTAGCTTTTAGAATAAGTTGTGCACTCTATCCCTAAAACGGAAACCAGGTGGAAGTCCAAACTGTACATTTCATTTGGGTACACCCATGGGATTACCGGAAAGTTATCAATTAAAATCTCTCTACCGGAAATACCACTTTTTCCCCCACCACTTTCATCAAATTTTCTTGGAAAAAAGGTGCTAAGGTTTTTATTTAAATGCCGTCATACTTAGATAATATACAGGGTGAATCAATAAGTAATATCCATAGGCCTATTGTGTGTAGTACACCTAAAGTGGAGTTCAATGACGTATTGGTCAACTTCATATTTTCCACTGTTCTTGAGTGACGTCACTTTAAATTTTTTTCTACAATCATTACTTTTTTTCCAATAAAAATGTTATTACTCAGAAAGTTTTAGTCCGAATTTGATTCTGATGACACTGTTAGAAAGACAGATAAATTTTCTAAAAATTGACACCATTTCGAAGCATAAAATTATTCTCCAAACAGCCTCAATCTTCCTCCGGAATCTGGGAAAATAAAAGTAATCGAAATTTTGAAGAAAACTCATTAGGCTCTTACGTGATCATTATCAGATCTAGGTGCTGGCACTTTTTATAAAAATTGTCTAATGCGGGCTTTCAAACGGTATATCATTTTCCAGGATTTCTTTTATCTTCGTATGAGAAATTACGTTTATTTTACAAGAAAACGTGTTCACGAGCACTCAACAGTGTTAGTTTATCAAGTTGTGTTTAATTCATTGAAAACTCTTTTTAGATGGACCAATAGTCAATTTTAAAGTAGGCTGTCTTAAAATAAGGAAGTCAAAGGTTACAAATTAAACTTTAAAAAAAAGTAATGATTTTAGAAAAAAAAAATTTAAAGTGACGTAACTCAAGAACAGTGGAAAATATGAAGTTGACCAATACGTCAGTGAACTCCACTTAAGATGTACTACACACAGTAGACCTGTGGACAATACTTACTGGTTCACCCTGTATAGAAGAAATGAAAATATACATCTGAAAAGTGGCAACCCTGGCCCACAATTGATTGTGCAAATTTTGTAGCATAATTATCAATATATACTTTTAGTGAATCAATCAAGTGGGGGGAGTCACTGTAAAGGAACGACAGACAATCTTGAAATGTATGTCTTAAATTACGATCAAGTCCGAGTCGAAAAATTTGCAGTTGGATTCGTGCCACATACCACAGTGTGACCCATTTCGAACTTCACATTGGTTTGCGTTTCACTTTGATCTACGTTTGCAAAGCATGCCATTCGTATAGGATTGACTTTTCATGTCCTAAGGCCCTTTCTACGAAATAGTAGATTTTATAATATGTACGGTTTGGTTGGAATACGTCTTTAAAAACAAGTTCAGTGAGAACTGAATATCTTACTAAAATTCCTAGTTATAGTTAAATCGCTTGACCGCAATGGTGAATCTCTTGAACAACATCTTCCCACAGAACATTTGGAGTACTTTACGGTAGTTGATGTGGTAAAAAAAAAAAAAAAATGTACCCAGAACCCTCTTGAGGGTAGCTCTCTCCAGCATATTTATGTAGGAGAGGGTCAAGTTTCCACCCACTTCTCCCATGAGACCTTATCTATAGAACTTGGGGATCTTCTCATTATCCCGGGGGGGGGGGTCACAATGGAGTACGTGGGCTCTCCTGTACCCCAGTGAGGGTACATCACAGTCAGAAACACCCCCTTATTGTTAACCGAAAATTCAATTTTTCTCACAAAAACTTGGGCGGTATCTTTCAGCAAAACTAAGCTCTTAAAAAAAGTTCACTATAGACTTTCCTTTCCCCCACCCCACCAGCAATAAATGCCAGCAAAAAGTACAATATATCCTGGAGACATGCTAGCTCGGCAGAGATAAAGCACGCAAGGTTTAACTGGGGTCAGAATAGCTTGGTTATGTTCTTTATGGGATGATAGTTATTTTAATTCTCTCGCTGGCTTTACTTATACTCGTATAACTCTCAGCCCTACAGCAAAGTTAGGGTCCCATCACAGTGCGGGGTGGGGGGCCACGGCTACACGACCCCACTTGGACGACTGTGTCGTGCCTGAGGAGAGTCGTGCATGTTCTCCAAGTATTTAACACAACTTGTCATGTAATGGAACAAACCAATTGTATATCACTAATATTCTTACAGTCCACATAAATATCATACTCTTCTTATCAAAACAACCCAAACTTGTGATAAATTGTTACAAATTAATTTTAGCCACGACAATCTTTTAATGAATAATGCCACTCAAATCTTCTAAATTAATTTCTTTTAAGCATTCAACTACCTGTAAGTACCAATTAAATTTAATGTTGCTTGGATAGAGCTTACTCATTACAATCCAGTCTCTTTAAGCAGATCTTTACATAGTTATCATTTAAGTTCTGTCACATGATAATTCTATTAAATTCTCTTTATCTTTCATTGGATAAGGATGTAGCTTTTCCTAAATTTCCTTTTTAGAAAGGGGGTTTGAAATCCAATTATCATTTGTGTTTTCGGGTTTCGGGAAAATACTCCATGAGAGACAATTTGAATCCTATTAAATGTGCTATTATATTTTCTCGTATAACTTGAGACAGACTAACCTTATTACTGTATATGTATTAACAACTTTACTGTATAATATTATTAATTAAAATAATTTTTATGTATTATATAGGAAAAAACGTTTCTTTGATATTTTTATGCTTTAATTTTTTATGTCCGCAATTATTGATTATTTTTCGGGTACCACCAACCAGCAACTCGCGTACCACAGGTTGGGAAACGCTGAGCTAGACTGCTGTGTAGCCATTTTGAAATCGAAGTAGAATACTCCATTGAAGTAGAGCACTTTAAGCTCTACTGCAAAGTAAGTTTGGGAAGGACTCTTAACCATAGAACTCTCTGTTCGCTAGATACCCTGGACAGATATCGATCAGAGTCTCCTGATTAGAGCCTCGGCCGATCATAAAAACAATAAAATCAAGTCACTAACTTACACCAGGATGGCCATTCAGTGCAATAAACCTGGGAGTACATACCTGCAACAGAAATAAAATTAAACTAAGTTAATACTTATACAACAATAAGTAATTACAATTGATTTTTTTATCATCAATGCAGTAAGCACTTGCAAATGCAAACATCTGAATGCAATGCACTAGGTTCGACGAGTGACAATAAAAAGTGACGACTTTTAATGCACCGTGCACCAACAAAAAAAATTTAAGGGATGATATCAGCATAAATTTGCTTTCCTTTGTTCCGGTTGTTCATAGTTTCCTGTTAAATTTTAAAACTGCTCGCCTCAATCGTATATTCCATTGCATTTAGATGTCTGCACATGAACGTTTCTAGCGATAGCAGATAGACTATCTATTTAAAGTTTTCTATTTTAAAGCTAGTTTCATTTACTGCGCTATGAGAGAGTTGTTCCATTTTTTATCATTTCTTCCGCTTAGGAGTCCAAAAAAGAAAGATCCAAAAATAACCATTTTTTTTTTTAAATTTTTTTTTTGTTATTTACAATCTGTATACATTGTATACAATCAGTAAATATGGAGAGTATGATGAACTGGTGCGTGAGGAGAGCAGGAGGAGAGAAGCTACCCAGCGGTAGCACTCTCTGTAGGAGAGAGGAGAATGTGAGGAGGAGAGAGGAGAGATAGGAGAATAATAATTTAGGTATGCAGCCTACAAGGAAGTCGCGGGGCCACTGGCGATTCAGTCGGCGAGGAGTATTAGGGATGTCCACCCATTTAATTACGAATTACGTTCAAGAGCGACAAACGAACAAACATAAGCCGAGGAGTACTTAGGAAACATTGTCAGACTCAAGCGGGTACCTAAAGAAGATGAAACGAGATGGTTACCGAGCAGATTCTGTGGAATAACTAAAGGAAACCCCTCGGACTCCTCCTGAATGTCTGCAATGCCTTCTGTCGGAGCAGATTTAGATATTTGGACCAGTTACCAGAATCAGGAAAAGAATATATACATTCTCCCTAGAACGCCCTTAGATTCTGAGACATGTCAGATATCCTAAATTGGTGGTGGTCTTGTATGGGACATGCACTTTTATGGAGGCGCTGCAGAACTAGGAAGGTCGCCGTGTATAAACTCGTCCAAGGAGTCCATGAACTAAAAAAAAGTTTGACTTTCTTTTTTTTTTTTACTATAAGCGGAACTATTCCATTTTTTTTAATTTTGCGATGTCGCCGGAAATAGTTTTAAAATATTTTGGGTATTAACAAAGAAAAAATCTGGTTTCTACAAATTGCCCTTTATTTGTTAGCGAATTTGTTTTTTGCTCTTTCCGCCAGAGCATTGAAAAAAATCTACTCGGCAATAGGCTCACTAAATAAGCCAATCAGAAGAGGCGCTGGCGAAAATGTGGGAAATGGGGAAAACGTCCACAAAAGTGTAATTTAAGCCTCAAAATTGTAAGTGGAATTCCAAATTCAATGAAATCCATAGTCAACAGAGTTTTTTTTTAAAGATTTTTGAGAAAAGTGTTTTCCAAATGATTTTCTTATTAAACGCAACTCATGACATCACACTATGTAGAGCCTATTACTTTTATTTGAAACTTTTCCAGAAAGCTTGTATTTCCACTTTAGAGCGAGAAAAGTTCAGCCCTCTTGTAAAAGTGCTGTTTCAGTACAGTTCCACAGTAATAAACGCCGCCTCTATAATGTTCAAGAAGTTCCGAGAGGGTGGAAGAATAGGTGGGCAGTGCGATTGTTTAGAATGACTTTTTCTTTTCTGTTTTTTTCGACATTCAGAAATGTTTTAGGGTAAATGAAAGGGTTTCATTAGAACTTAGGCATAACTTATATTAGGGCTTGCAACTTGCAAAGTTATTCTCTCAGGGAATAATGACTTCAGCATGAGTCCCAAGAGAGCCGTGACGTCATGTTTTCTTCAACTCTCTCATTTTATTAAACCGAAGCAAGAAAACATGGGTAGTATTGTAACCAACTAACTGGTTGGTAGGAATTCAAAAGTTTCAGAAAATTAGTTCCTTAAAATTACCAGTAATTTTATTTTTATTTTATTTTTTAATTTAAAGCGCGTCAACATCTGAGGCAACTAGAAGAGCTGTTTCCGGTGAATTTATTTATTTATTGACTGTTTAATACATGAATGTACATACAGCAAGGGAATGAGGGAATTGCAATGTACAAACTAAATACATTATATAAAAATATAAAGAAAAACACAACTAAAAAAGACACTATTCAATGAAAATAACAAAAAAGAAAGAAAAGAAAATATACATGTAGTCTTATAATATCAATGAGGAAAAAAAAAAATGAACTTAAAATAAATTTTAACAAATGCTTAAACTGATTACTGAACAGAAACAAAACTCTTAAAATAAAGTAAAACATATTTACTAAAGTTATAATTACCAACTAACTAGGAAAGTAGCGCCCTAAATTTAAGCACAAAAATTATAAAATGATAAACATTCCATATCTGTTTTTTATTTAAATCATTTAAAAGTGAATTTAAATAATTGTAACAACCAATCTGATAATGTATTCTGTAAAGATGATAAGCTGGACAAATAAAAAATATATGTGCTAACGTTTCTGCCTCGTCTAAATTGCAGTGTGTGCATTTCTCATTGAAATTCAAAGTGTATTTAGTTTTTTTAAAATAAATAACACATTGATCTACTGAAGCAACCCGAAGCTGGCTAATAATTTTAATTATTTGGAAGGGCATTTCTAATTGGAGATATGAACTATTGTTATGAAAATTAGGTTGGTAAAGGTTAGTGTTAGATGTGTTTTGTAATCTGACCACATCCAGCTCAATCAATTTGTTTACATATTTGTTTAAAATTTCTTTTTTTAAATTTACAATTTGGTCCAGATCTTGGGATTGCCAGAGAGAGTCATAGCCCAACTCTGTAATCAACTGTTAAAATTGCCATGCCCAATTGTATTTAGTGTCACAACCTTGATTCCCTAGAAACAGCATTCTATTGAAACAGATTCTAGGCAGCCTGTTGTTGCTCATTTTTAGGAGTTTAATCCACCAATTAAGAGCAGACTTAAAAACATTGAATTTTAGTTGGATTCTTGCTATCTCCAAGCGCAAGATATAATTGTTTCCGGTGAATTGTTAGTCTTCTCTGTAAGAAGCTTCTTGGAAGAGAAAATCTAAGAGTAAACAGCTGGATTCGAACCAGGGATTTCCGCTGCCTAGAATCCAGTATACTAATCTAATCCCTAATTAAAGGATTAGGGAGCCTACCCTACCCAAACCTAACCTAGCCTAACTTAACCAAACCTAACCTAAACTAACCTAACCTAACCTAACGTTGCCTAACCTAACTTAACCTAACCTAACCTAACCTAACGTTGCCTAACCTAACTTAACCTAACCTAACCTAACCTAACCTAACCTAACGTTGCCTAACCTAACTTAACCTAACCTAACCTAACCTAACCTAACCTAACCTAACCTAACCTAACCTAACCTAACCTTGCCTAACCTAACCTAACCTAACTTAACCTAACCTAACCTAACCTAACCTAACCTCACCTTGCCTAGCCTAACCTAACACGTGATTCCGGTCAAAACTAACTTTCAAACCACTTGACTTTTCAAGGGAATCAGAAGTAAAAGGAAGTAAATATACGTGAACTTGGGAGCTCAACTTAACTGGATGTAATCATTAAATCAATAAAAGAGATTAGCATGGCAACGACCTTTACATCTAATTACCAGTGTCACCTACATCAGCAGCAATAGTTATTGGCCCCCAACCCCATGAAAAGTCGGCATTAGAGGCGGTGCCAGCGGCAGAGCGCGAGAGCGGCAAATTCCTTGCACACTCACACTCATGCAGACTAATTATCTCATTTGGTTTTCTCTTCGCAAACGTCCTCCTTCTCTCCTCTTATTGTTGCTTTTTGCTCTTCTCTTTAGCCGCTATGTCTGCCATTGCTGGCATTAGTGTTTCTAGTCACGGCCATGACCGAGCAATATAGAGTCAATCCTTACTGGAGTACCAGCTCCTGAAGGATGGACAGTCGGATCTCCAGTACTAACACACCCGCACACATACACACGCACACGCTGATTCATATTGTAGTAAATATTTAAAATACCTAAAAAAAGATTTCTTTTTCAAACTACTGAATTATTCTGTTGTTTTATTTTTGTCGACTCCTTTAGTCCTTCGCCATTCCCTTCACTCTCATTGACAAGTCTAAATCGTATTAAATAATCAGATTAAAATGGTGCCATAGCGAGAGAGGACTCTTTTCAATTATGTCTCCATTTGTAATCCCAGAGGATACAAAGAAGAGTCGACTGGGACAGTCCTGAATTAATTTTAATTGCTGGCCCAATTAATATTTCAATAAGAAGTCTATTTAATTTGTATCCCTTTTTATTATTAATTTCCATCCTGGTTTTAGCCGGTCCATTGAGTCTCTCCAGGATTTCTTGTTCTCACACACATCCAATATGAAGTGATGGAAAGCTAATTAGTACCCTCTGGACTCCAGACTTCCAGTAGTTTCAATTTCGTGACTAAAACCCAACAAAAATCTAATTTAAAACACTCCCTTGACTTTCTCTTCTACTTGCGGCTAAGGTATTTCCTTTAAACTCGGAATACCAGTGACACAGCCAGCTTTTTCAAATAATATATCAGACACAGGAGCGTACAAATACTCAGGAAACAGCACTTCTTAGAGGAAAGCTACTCCTAGGTTTTTCAAAAGTGCCAGTTAACTGAACCATAATGAAGAAAAGTTTAAAAATAATTACGTAAGTAAAGTAAAATAATCGCCCTTTTTTTTCAGGCGAGGCTTAACGTCCAACTACCAATTAGGTGTCATGAACGGAGGCGACTAGCAAACCTACTTTACTGTAAATGTCTTTTATTAACCATTAAATACAATCCAAGGACTAGACTAGTACCGCAATACATATTAGCATTGCGGGTCTAGCCTATAACCGACTAGCAAACATACTTTACTGTAAATGTCTTTTATTAACCATTAAATACAATCCAAGGACTAGACTAGTACCGCAATACATATTAGCATTGCGGGTCTAGCCTATAACCGACTAGCAAACATACTTTACTGTAAATGTCTTTTATTAACCATTAAATACAATCCAAGGACTAGACTAGTACCGCAATACATATTAGCATTGCAGGTCTAGCCTATAACCGACTAGCAAACATACTTTACTGTAAAGTTCTTATATTAACCATTAAATACAATCCAAGGACTAGACTAGTACCGCAATACATATTAGCATTGCGGGTCTAGCCTATAATCGACTAGCAAACATACTTTACTGTAAAGTTCTTATATTAACCATTAAATACAATCCAAGGACTAGACTAGTACCGCAATACATATTAGCATTGCGGGTCTAGCCTATAACCGACTAGCAAACATACTTTACTGTAAATTTCTCATATTAAGAATTTCCAAAATAAAATCCAAGGCCTCTAGACCGGGAATCGAACCCAGTACCACAATGCATATTAGCTTTGCAGATCTAGTTTAAAAATAAAATTAATACAAAAACAAAGTGAGTACAATGTGCGTACAAAGCTTAACGCGAAAGCTTAAAGTTAAACGTATTCGCGAGAAAAATCTACAAAAGTTACATTTTGTTTACATACATACTATTGTCTAAAATCTAATTTTCCGGATTCAGAGAACCTCTATTTCGAACATGATGGTAATATTTTTCTTAGGAGTAATTAAATACTTTCCTGTGAAGTTGCATTTCCGGTTATTGGATATCGATCAAGTATTCAACGGTATTCAAGTATTCAAGTGAAAACTCGAATTTTGAATAACTAAGAGTTTCATCTTTTAAAGGCATCGAAAGAAAATGCAATAAACAAGTAAATAAATGAAAAACTCGCAAGAAAATAGGTAAAAGTTTTAGTTTGATCGGGAGTTAGAGTGGACGGGGGAGGGGGGAAACGAGTCTCCAGACAAATGGAATGAGTATGGAACTCTGGAAAACAAGTCTGGCGGGAAACTCCTCTTTGGAAGCAAAAACAAACCTGATGGGTCAGACAGAGTAGATGTTGGTGATAAGATTTTGGCGAGGCGGGGACCGAACTTATAAAACTTCTTCCCTACTTTGTATACAGGGAACAATAGGATCGTCTCAAGTAATGTCTATCTCCACATAGCAGCACACAAACCGACACTTCCGCTTGAATCGACAAACAGACAAACACATAATAATAGTAATCATCTGCTCACACGAATTTTACTGACTACAATTTAGAAACTTTCTTGCAACAATTTCTTGAGCAAATAAAGAAAAAGCCAAAAACTACACTTCCGCTTAATCGATCTTTTTCAATTTTAAATCGATATTGAATTAAATAATACTAATACACCAACAGGTTTGCCGCAAATATGAAATTTAGAATAAATAATAGGAAAAGTTTTGGGGGGAATTCTAAAATCTCTTTAGAAAAGAGTAACTTCCGTTTGGGAGATTTTAGCCCCTATCTTTCCGTCAGATCTCATGGTGGTACTCTACAACTTATAACCTGAACTTTCGGCGAGTGTTTTGTCTTCAAGTTGTAGAGAGTTCACATGCACCGACCAAAGTGTAAATAAGTGTAAACCGGAAACTATTTCAGCGAACTTGACACGATCGCAATACATCCTCTTACAAAAACAGCTCCATCCTGAAAAGTTCTACGAACTCTAGAACATTTACAAAAAAAAAAAGAAGCACGATAATCAACTGAAGACTGCTCGACCCTAGGTGAGATTCCTGAGAATAAATAGAGGTTAAAACAAAAGGCAGTAGAGGATCGCAGCGCGCTCTTAGTTGAGGGTGTAAGAGCGAGAGGTTGACCTAGAAAGAGATGGAAACAGGGCAAGTTTAGAAGGGGTCATGGATTGGACGTGTGCCGAAAAGCTAGCCCTAAATTGGTCCTTCCAGTGGCTATCTTTACGTCCTTAACTAGAAATATTAACTTCAATAAGAGGCGAGACCTGCGAAGCTAATATGTATTGTGATACTGGGTTCGATTCCCGGTCTTAGGGCCTTGGATTTTATTTAATGGTTAATAAAAGAAATTTACAGTCAAGTATGTTTGCTAGTCGCCTCCGTCCACAACACCTAATTTGGTAGTTGGACGTTAAGCCCAGCCTGAAAAAATAGGCAATTACTTTACTTTTTACTTTATTAACTTCAATAACAAGGCGATTAATAATTTTTGAGCTTGGATGGGCACATAGAACGCAACCTCTAAAACTATTTTTCTAGATTCAGGGGTGTCTCGAAACGTGAATTTTTTTAAGCATTTCCGGTGGCTGTAAGCGAACGCAATACTTCGAAACTTAGAAGAAAGAGGAAGTACTAGAGTACGAAGGAGAAAGAAAATAGATTCATTTTAGTTTCCCTGCAGCCTTTTCTTTCCTGCCTTCTGATTGAGGATTAAGGTAAAGTAAAGTAATTGCCTATTTTTTTTTTTAAGGCGGGGCTTAACATCCAACTACCAATTTGATGTCGCGGAAGGGGAGGGCGGAAGCTCATACTTGACTATAAACAATGTTTTCTAACCAATAAAAAGTAGTCATACGCGGGATTCGAACTGGGGATCTCCCACTTACAAAGTTACTCTCATGACCATTAGACCACCCGCCCCTACGAGTGAGCCTAAACGTGATCGCTGTGCAATTGAGGATTAAAATTTATACGCAAGCAAACATAGAATAGATTTGTAAATGGTAAAAAAAGAAAAATAGTCTACATCAAAGTGATTCAAAGTAAATTCAGTAGGTTCTTATTCACTTAGGATCATACAAAGCAGCTGTAAGACAAATCAAAGAAAATCTGCCAAAGGTACTGAAAGTAATACCATGAAGGAAAACAGACCAATGGGATTGGTGAAAATCCAGTGAAAGGGTTTAAAGAAAGATCGGACGGGAATTATCTGGCGGAAAACTTAATCATAAGTAGAGGTTTAAGATGGTTAATGCGTAGAAGGGGGAAATTGTTGATAAAATAAAATGCGAGTCTTCAGAGTAAAGGTGGACGGAAGTGGTTAAAGCCCATATGAACCTAAGTACAATTTTTAAGGGAATATTCTGCCCACAGCGATCATAAAGATGTACTGTGTTCACCATCTATTTGCCCTTCTGCTCCACACTTGCCCTAAGGGATAAGCTGATTGAACAAATCATCCAAGCTCTTTAGGGAAGTAAATATAAGTGATAATAACGTAGATTACCTAAATAGTCCTTTGGAGAACAGGATAAGCAATCCCTCTCTCAGAAGTGCCCTTTTCCAACAATCTGATCAGATTCCTGGTGAAAAGTTTGCCCTAATTGCAATCCTTCCTCTTGTAAAGTAAAGTAATCGCCTATTTTTTCAGTCGGGCTTAACGTCCAACTACCATTTAGGTGTCGTGGACGGAGGCTACTAGCAAACATACTTTACTGTAAATTTCTTTTATTAAACATTAAATAAAATCCAAGGCCTAATACCGCAATGCATTTTAGCTTTGCGGGTCTAGCCTATAACCGACTAGCAAACATACTTTACTGTAAATTCCTCATATTAAACATTAAATAAAATCCAAGGGCTAGACTAGTACCGCAATACATTTTAGCTTTGCAGGTCTCGCCTCTTAACCTCTTAAAATTTGGTTTATGACAGATAAAAGGAGACTTACAAAATTCTGTATTTTGGGGGGGCCAAAAAATTCATTCACCTGTTGAAGGGCTATTGTTCGGATGATGTAAATTTCAAATAAATAAAATAGGATAACGATATTATTAAGGAAAGCTTACTCATTTTATTAAAACTTTGTTTAAGCTCATAATAACAACTTTATTATTGAATAAAACAATAAAATAGAAATTCTAAGCTTAGAATATTATTACGAAAGTGCCGTAGAATTGTAGTTAAGAGGGTGATGCTCTAAGTAGACAAGTACTATTCCAAGTACAGGGGAGTTATTCAATTCCATGGCACCTGTCTTGCATAAAGCATGAATACAAACACGCTGACTTACTACCTTTAGGCTGGAAGTAAATTAACTGTTCACCCCTATCTCTTGTTCCACTGATACTTTTGGGTTCATCATCTCTCTCGACCTTCTCACTTCCATTTCTCTCATATCCCATATCTCTTACACAGGGAGCTTCCACTTCTTCAACTCTCTTCATTAGTCTCTCACTTACCGCGGGCACAAAGGGTTTATTTCTAATTTCTGTTCAAGTACCTTCCAAGCTCCAGTTTGACTTTGCCATCCAGTAAAGAGAGTAGCGATTCTATGAAGCAAAACTCTTGTACCAAATACGTATTCTCAAAAGCCCCTCTTAAAATCATAACTATTATATTTTAAGTAATAAATTTTCAAACTTTAAATCCTTCAAATGAATATACATGCCAGATTGTCCTGCATAATCCCATCTGAATTGAACTGACAACTTTCTCCTACTGGAATTATTCCCACCCAAAAAAAAATTTCCTAAAAGTTTTGGAATCATTCTAGACCAGAGAAATGAGATTCAAAAATTTAGACGAGTGACCAATGAATAATTTGAGTATTGCATTCTCATAAAGTTGTGTTTTATAAAACTGTCCGGTAGAACAATAGTATAATAACGATAGATCGACAAAAACTGCACGAAAAAGCGTAACGTTAGAAAAACACACCCCCCCCAACTTTGTCAATTTTTGTTTTCTCTTTTTTTTTTTTCTATAAAAGATAAAATTCCCAAATTTTCTTTATAATGTACGGAAAATCTTCGTTTATAAGTGTAATTTTTTTTCGTATTAACATAGTATTCGTTTTCAGAGAAAAACTATGCGAAAAATGAGCAAAAACGGTATTTTCAAAAATTGTTCTTGTTCTTGTTGTTACCTTTTTTTTTTTTGCGAACTACGTAGCGCCTAAATGCACGAATCGATTTTCATGAATGAAGTGTCATTCGATTCGGAATTTCATGTGGATGTACCTTTTGGGGGTCTCGACGCTGTACATCGAATGGGAGAGGAGTTAGCTCCATTTCCAAAATTATTACTATTAATAACTCTCTGTAAATCTTAACCCGATTTTGTTAGAATGAAAGGGTTATATTAAATTGTGTTTTTATTTAATTTTGTTTTGAAAAACAAAGAAAATGGAAAAACTATATTATAGAATGGACCAACAAACATTATGCTACGTACTTCTACTGACATCTACATTTTGAAATTAAAAATATCTCCACAAGTTATGATCAAGTATGAATGTCTACTTAGCAGAGATAATAAAGGCTGTCACATACAGTTCTATCCCAATATTATATTTAATTATTCCATTTTAGATTCACAATTAATAATGCCACCTTTGATCACTCTGCAGGGGAGAAAAAAAATGAAAATTTAAACACTAAATACAAAGTTTGGTGAGGGGCTGAACTTGGTAAGATGGAGAGATTTGTTTTAGCCAAAAATAAAAAAAATTGTTACGAAAAATCAAATAATGTAAGTGAATCCATACTTGTACCGCAATACATCTTAGCATTGCGGTGTTTGCAGCTAAAAAAAAAGGTCAGTGATACTATAATAGAAGTGAATCCATACTTGTACCGCAATACATCTTAGCATTGCGGTGTTTGCAGCTAAAAAAAGCTCAGTGATACTATAATAGAAGTGAATCCATACTTGTACCGCAATACATCTTAGCATTGCGGTGTTTGCAGCTAAAAAAAGCTCAGTGATACTATAATAGAAGTGAATCTATACTTGTACCGCAATACATCTTAGCATTGCGGTGTTTGCAGCTAAAAAAAGCTCAGTGATACTATAATAGAAGTGAATCCATACTTGTACCGCAATACATCTTAGCATTGCGGTGTTTGCAGCTAAAAAAAGCTCAGTGATACTATAATAGAAGTGAATCTATACTTGTACCGCAATACATCTTAGCATTGCGGTGTTTGCAGCTACAGAAAGCTCAGTGATACTATAATAGAAGTGAATCCATACTTGTACCGCAATACATCTTAGCATTGCGGTGTTTGCAGCTAAAAAAAGGTCAGTGATAGTATAATAGAAGTGAATCTATACTTGTACCGCAATACATCTTGGCATTGCGGTGTTTGCAGCTACAGAAAGCTCAGTGATACTATAATAGAAGTGAATCTATACTTGTACCGCAATACATCTTAGCATTGCGGTGTTTGCAGCTAAAAAAAGCTCAGTGATACTATAATAGAAGTGAATCCATACTTGTACCGCAATACATCTTAGCATTGCGGTGTTTGCAGCTAAAAAAAGCTCAGTGATACTATAATAGAAGTGAATCCATACTTGTACCGCAATACATCTTAGCATTGCGGTGTTTGCAGCTACAGAAAGCTCAGTGATACTATAATAGAAGTGAATCCATACTTGTACCGCAATACATCTTAGCATTGCGGTGTTTGCAGCTAAAAAAAAAAGCTCAGTGATACTATAATAGAAGTGAATCTATACTTGTACCGCAATACATCTTAGCATTGCGGTGTTTGCAGCTACAGAAAGCTCAGTGATACTATAATAGAAGTGAATCTATACTTGTACCGCAATACATCTTAGCATTGCGGTGTTTGCAGCTAAAAAAAGCTCAGTGATACTATAATAGAAGTGAATCCATACTTGTACCGCAATACATCTTAGCATTGCGGTGTTTGCAGCTAAAAAAAGCTCAGTGATACTATAATAGAAGTGAATCCATACTTGTACCGCAATACATCTTAGCATTGCGGTGTTTGCAGCTAAAAAAAGCTCAGTGATACTATAATAGAAGTGAATCTATACTTGTACCGCAATACATCTTAGCATTGCGGTGTTTGCAGCTAAAAAAAGGTCAGTGATAGTATAATAGAAGTGAATCTATACTTGTACCGCAATACATCTTGGCATTGCGGTGTTTGCAGCTAAAAAAAGCTCAGTGATACTATAATAGAAGTGAATCTATACTTGTACCGCAATACATCTTAGCATTGCGGTGTTTGCAGCTAAAAAAAGCTCAGTGATACTATAATAGAAGTGAATCTATACTTGTACCGCAATACATCTTAGCATTGCGGTGTTTGCAGCTAAAAAAAGGTCAGTGATAGTATAATAGAAGTGAATCTATACTTGTACCGCAATACATCTTAGCATTGCGGTGTTTGCAGCTAAAAAAAGCTCAGTGATACTATAATAGAAGTGAATCCATACTTGTACCGCAATACATCTTAGCATTGCGGTGTTTGCAGCTAAAAAAAGCTCAGTGATAGTATAATAGAAGTGAATCTATACTTGTACCGCAATACATCTTAGCATTGCGGTGTTTGCAGCTACAGAAAGCTCAGTGATACTATAATAGAAGTGAATCCATACTTGTACCGCAATACATCTTAGCATTGCGGTGTTTGCAGCTAAAAAAAAAAGCTCAGTGATACTATAATAGAAGTGAATCTATACTTGTACCGCAATACATCTTAGCATTGCGGTGTTTGCAGCTACAGAAAGCTCAGTGATACTATAATAGAAGTGAATCTATACTTGTACCGCAATACATCTTAGCATTGCGGTGTTTGCAGCTAAAAAAAGCTCAGTGATACTATAATAGAAGTGAATCCATACTTGTACCGCAATACATCTTAGCATTGCGGTGTTTGCAGCTAAAAAAAAGCTCAGTGATACTATAATAGAAGTGAATCCATACTTGTACCGCAATACATCTTAGCATTGCGGTGTTTGCAGCTAAAAAAAGCTCAGTGATACTATAATAGAAGTGAATCTATACTTGTACCGCAATACATCTTAGCATTGCGGTGTTTGCAGCTAAAAAAAGGTCAGTGATAGTATAATAGAAGTGAATCTATACTTGTACCGCAATACATCTTGGCATTGCGGTGTTTGCAGCTAAAAAAAGCTCAGTGATACTATAATAGAAGTGAATCTATACTTGTACCGCAATACATCTTAGCATTGCGGTGTTTGCAGCTAAAAAAAGCTCAGTGATACTATAATAGAAGTGAATCTATACTTGTACCGCAATACATCTTAGCATTGCGGTGTTTGCAGCTAAAAAAAGGTCAGTGATAGTATAATAGAAGTGAATCTATACTTGTACCGCAATACATCTTAGCATTGCGGTGTTTGCAGCTAAAAAAAGCTCAGTGATACTATAATAGAAGTGAATCCATACTTGTACCGCAATACATCTTAGCATTGCGGTGTTTGCAGCTAAAAAAAGCTCAGTGATAGTATAATAGAAGTGAATCTATACTTGTACCGCAATACATCTTAGCATTGCGGTGTTTGCAGCTAAAAAAAGCTCAGTGATACTATAATAGAAGTGAATCCATACTTGTACCGCAATACATCTTAGCATTGCGGTGTTTGCAGCTAACAAAAGGTCAGTGATAGTATAATAGAAGTGAATCTATACTTGTACCGCAATACATCTTAGCATTGCGGTGTTTGCAGCTACAGAAAGCTCAATGATAGTATAATAGAAGTGAATCTATACTTGTACCGCAATACATCTTAGCATTGAGGTGTTTGCAACTAAAAAAAGGTCAGTGATAGTATAATAGAAGTGAATCTATACTTGTACCGCAATACATCTTAGCATTTCGGTGTTTGCAGCTACAGAAAGCTCAGTGATACTATAATAGAAGTGAATCCATACTTGTACCGCAATACATCTTAGCATTGCGGTGTTTGCAACTAAAAAAAAGCTCAGTGATACTATAATACAAGTGAATCTATACTTGTACCGCAATACATTTTAGCATTGCGGTGTTTGCAGCTACAGAAAGCTCAGTGATACTATATTAGAAGTGAATCCATACTTGTACCGCAATACATCTTAGCATTGCGGTGTTTGCAGCTAAAAAAAAAGCTCAGTTACTAAGGCGCCTATCATTATAGCAGAGTTCATCCTTAACAACAATTGAAATCTAAAATCTTAGGTTTACAAAATCAGATTTTCTCGTACTATCGAGGCTCTTTACTATATAAATTAATGAATTTATAAGATTATTGTACTAGTTCAAAAATTCAGTAAATTAAATTTTTTTTTTTTTTTTTTTTTTTTTATCTTTTATTTGAAATTTACACCTGCACTCGTACAGTACAATAAGTAAATATGCTGGGCGAACAATAAAAATGGCGTGGCAATCATGAATGATGATCATCCAGTGATCTTTCTTCAATAAAATTTGTTTATTATCTCTGAAATTTAATTTTTGATAGTCAATTAGTAATTGCTACACTGAATTTCATTATTTAATGAGTTATGTTCTGTGATTAATGAATGAATCAAATTACAGTAATTGAGAACATTATCAAAACTTAGATTAAATTACAGTTGAGTTAATAAACTATGGTAAATAATTCTATTCTAAAATGAACTTTTAGCTGATAGCGAATAAATAATTAAGGAACTAATATTTTATTATTTATTTGTACAACAGTGAGTGACCTGGGAAACGGTTACAAAAAGAAAAACTTGTAAATCAATTTTAATGCAATCGAATAATTAGAGGAAAATCATTAGAGCAGCTATTTCCCCCCACCCCCCCGGAAAATCGACTAATTGAAGAGAGAGAAAACTGGGACAACGATTTTGGCCAACGTGCGTCCCCGCCTTGGTGATGATAGCTAACAAATATCAAATCAATCTACAATCTGCATTTTTCCAGCTGAGCTCTCTGCTGGACGGATACCGGAATCGGGCACAATCACCTTCTTTCACTACGCTGCTTGCTGTGAGCGAAGATTTTGATCGATTTTGTTGCTTGCACCATGTGAGCGTTCAAACCAATACAATATTTTGGATTTTTTGGGTAATTTTAGTTATTTGAGCAGGTGTATTTTCATTGTACGTACGTAAATACTGACCATTTTATATAAAAACTAACTTTTTTGGACCTCAGAACTTGTTTATCCACTGGAAACTTGATATCTACGTTAATTTAAAACCCCCTCCACGATGGCAGGTAAGAGAGAGAGGCAGAAAATGGATTGCCAGTATGCTACCACAGCAATTACGTCGCAATCATAGTTGCCTCATTTTATTTATGACCTCTTTATTTACAAAACCTTTTCCAAGATCAAAACGAACCACTCTGGGATGGCAGTATTAAGTCAACAATAAATTGCCAACTTCAAAAAGGAGAGCCCTGGAGAGTTGTTGATGCTGGGCGAGAAGATGAGGTTCTGATATTGCACCAGAGAATCCAATAACTGTCTCTAGTAGAGCACACATCAATATTTGTCGTAACTTTATTACTAAAGGAAATAATGTGTAACTTTAGGCAGGCGTTAATGGAGGGGAGCAGGAAGTGCTTCAACACCCCCCGCCCCTTTAATATCTGATGCTCCGTTTTCAATCATAACACCAGCAAATCCAGTCTCCTTCGATAATCATTTCCGGCTGTCATCTTCTATAAGATTTATGATGAATCCTTTACAAACTTTGATAAACTAAATTTCAATCTTAAATCAACCAATAAAATTTAGTTACGTCATTCTTCTTTATTCTCTCTCTCTCTTTAGTTGTGCTTGAACTCTGAAATGCTGCAACTTCTGCTGAAATTTGCTTGTGATTTTGAATTTTATACGAATTTAACTCCCCGGGCTGTACCACATTTTAAAGCAAGTTGTAAACCAATATTTTATTCTGAATGTAAAGTAATCGCCTATTTTTCTTTCAGGCGGGGCTTAACGCCCAACTACCAATTAGGTGTCGGTGGACGGGGGACGGAAGCACATACTTTACTGTTAACATTTATAATAACATAAAAAAGGTAGCTTATACGCAGGATTTGAACTGGGGATCTCCCGTCTCGTAACCACTATACAAAACACCCGCCTCTAGACCAACAAGGGTGAATTGTACATGATTGTGTATCGCGAAAACCACATTCTTTAATAAGTTTCAAGAAAGCGGAACATCTTTACGGTAAAGATGGTACCTCCAGCACAACAAATTTAGATCTCTAAATTACAACTGGTTTCATTATGACTCCATCAAAATTTAAAGTTACATATACTCAAACCAAATATACAGACAGACATAAGACTACTTTCTAGCTACCACTCAGACTTAGGTCGTCTTGTAAGGACAAGATAGTCTTTGAAAATACTCGTACACGACACTGTCCTGGATCCAGTCGCAGTGCTGTCTTTGACAGGAGGAAAGGGAAGCGCCTTTAATATCATTTACTGATTATTATGAATTCTGGTGAAACCCAGTGGACCTTTTCCAAAGAAGGAGTCACCTGCAGGAGTTCAGCTCTCGATTAGCCCCCCGACTTTTGGCTGCGGCGCCTAACAAACAGCACCCGCCGTCCCATCATGCTCCATATCTGAATCTAACCAAATAAAGATTTACGAATAACATTTAAACTAAACTGTAATTGTGTCCCCATTCATAATCATTTTATTGTGCTGATAACGAGATAAAGAAAACAGCAAACAAGAGAGCGATAACTGGTAAACTTTATTTTTTAAGCTCGCAACTTTTATTTTTATTAAGACAGTTTTCTTTTCCTTACCCCTCCTCCTCCTCATCCACCCCGAGAACGCTTAAAGCTAAACTTGACAAGTTTTAAGTAGGAAAACATAGGCCATGTAATTGTGTTCGTTCGAAGGAAAGTTAGCGGAAAAAACTTCAAACTTTCCTAGCTTTTTTCCCTTTTGTCCATCCCCACTCTATAACTACTTGAACTAATTTTAAGTAAAAAAAAAAGGAAAATGTGACAAAAAGATATAGAAAATGGAAAAGTTTTACATTTTTCGTAAACTTTCAATAGATGAGCGGCCCCCTTTTTCCTGTCTCTCACTTCGCTGGTTTAGAGAAAATATTGGATTGGTGCTAATTTTCAATTTTTGAATTATTCGTACACTGAAGGTTTCCCTGAGTTCGGAAAAAAAAATTAAAGTAATTACGTATTCCCTCACCCCAGGTGGAGCTTAACGTCCAACTTCCCGTCAGATGTAGAGGACCTTGAATTCGAAAAGGAGGTTTTTACTCAATAGAATGAAGTCTGTGTGAGGTTAGAGTAAGACTGAAAGGCAACTTTGTAGAAGTTTCAACTTCGGTGCTACTACAGGATTCAGCAATAATTTTTTGGGAAAAGTCATTGGATGCTTTTTTAGTTTGCTCATAGTGCCAATTTTTTCAGGCGGGCTTAACGTCTAACTACCAATTAGGTGTCATGGACGGAGGCGACTAGCAAACATACTTTACTGTAAATTTCTTTTTTCTGCAACCATGTAGGGAAGTTCTCATTACTCAATTAAATCAGCTGTGTAATGCCCAACTTCCCACACTAGTGGGGGGAAATTCCCATTAGTGTCACTTTCCGCACAAGTGAGTGGAAAAACTTTATTGTGCTTCCTTGATATAAGAAGTTTTGTTATTAATATAAATATTTTCTGTAAAACTCTAATAAGCTTATTTAAATTTATTTTATTTAAATAATTAAAAAACGAATATTAAAAAATAAAATAAAAATTGAAAGGAATATAGAAATAATATTTTAATAAATAATTAGATATTTTTAATTATAACAGTTAAAAAGGTTATAGTGTTACCTTATAGAAATTTAAAATGGATTCTAGTGATGCCTGTTTAGAAAACACTCCTCCATCAATAAAAGAAACAGCAGAAAATGTAATAAGTAACGTAAATACATAAGTAATGTAAATAATTGTAATATAACAATAAATGTTTATAATAAATAAATTACTTTTTGTAGACTGTAAAAATGAAATTTTTAATTTTATTAGTTAATAAATGGTTGCAGAAAAAATATAATATTTAACTCTAGTGTAAAGTATTTTCCTCACACTCGACAATTTGCACTTGCACTCGCATCGCTTCGCTCGCTCGTGCGTGCAAACCCTGCCTCGCGTGAGGAAAAGTACTACTTTCCACACTTGTTAAATAAATAACTATATTAACCATTAAATAAAATCCAAGGGCTAGACTAGTACCGCAATACATGTTAGCTTTGCGGGTCTCGCTTCTAAACCGCTCGGCTACCGTGGCGTAGATCTAATTATAGTGATTTGTTACAATGTCCCAGGAAAATTTTCCATCTTCTCTCTAAAGTGCCACTCATGTGTAATTTGGAGTTTCGTTACACCTACATAATTATTAACCAGAAGTTAAAGTTCTAAACTATAAGCAAATCAACGGAAGTACCACTTCCACTCGAGAAGTGGAATAAATTCTGTTGTTTTTAACCAAGTTTTCAGGGAAATTTATAGCTTCAAGTAAATTTCATCACCTATATTTTCCTAACAGATTTTCATCTTTATAATTATAAATCGAAATTAAAATGTAGCATGAAACTTATTGAATTTAAATGAGAAGAAAACAGGCGGAATATGGATAATACTTTTGCTTTCACATTCTAGGGAACTTATCAATAAAGACATTACACATACCACAAAAATGAAGCACTCTTTTGGATATACATATTTAGAGAGAGAGAGAGAGAGAGAGAGAGAGAGAGAGAGAGAGATGGAGTGGGTTGCGAGGAAGGGGGGAGAGAGAGAACATAGTCTATCACCAAGAGAATATGTGGCTGTATGGTGCTGAAAGTACAAAGCCACCCGATGAAAACCGTTCCATATCAGGGCCACAGACAGTTCTGATGGGCTACACCCCCAGAATGGAGGCGGCGGTGAATACACTGCCCCCCTCCATGTCTGACTACAAACCCCAGTCCACCAGCTCTATCTGCTGCAGTTAGTTGTACCAGCGCTCTGCTGTTTAAATGTACGTAGAGTTTCCTAGTAAAAATTGTCGATAACAGCAGTTTAGCCAACCCTCTTTCAAATACCAATGTATTTGGTGCCATAGATGTGTGTGTGTGTGTGTGAGGAACTAGTTTTCGGTGTATCCACTGCTATCTGCTATATAGAACATTGAACAAAGTTGCAAGGCTATTGAGATTGCTAAAAAAAGATTGAAAAATCAAACTCTAAAAGAGGATTTAGAGTTTCTGTAAGTGTGCGTTTGTATGGACTGTGTAGTGAGTGTGTATTTGTCGGGAACAGTTACCCCAGTTACTGGTGGGGGGGGGGGAAGAAGGAAGGAAAGAAAACCGGTGCTAAGATTCTAAGAGAGACCTCCTTAAGAGAATCACTTTAGACACCAATAAAACGGTCGGGATAATGGTTCTGATACCGCAAACTAACTAATAAATATAAGTTACATCCCTTAAAAATCGAGGAAAGAAGTAAAACCCATCTGGCATGGTGTACTACATGCCAATCTAATGTGTCTGAAACCGGGAACAACTGGAACTTGGCGATTTCCTTCAGGACATCCGGCGCCCGTCTATTCGATATCACGTACTTTCATTTATTCATTCTGACAACCACTTCACACAGCTTGCGTCATACTTTTGTTAAGGGTATTTTGTTCAGAATTTTTCTTCACAATTTCATCCTGAAATAACTGAGAGAGACAGAATTATGCAAAATAATATTTTTCTGCAACCATGTAGGGAAGTTCTCATTACTCAATTAAAATCAGCTGTGTAATGCCCAACTTCCCACACTTGTGGGGAAAAATTCCCATTAGTGTCACTTTCCTCACTAGTGAGTGGAAAAACTTTATTGTGCTTCCTTGATATAAGAAGTTTTGTTATTAACATAAATATTTTCTGTAAAACTTTAATAAGCTTATTTAACGTAACTAAAATAATTAAAAAGCGAATATTAAAAAAATAAAATAAAAATTGAAAGGAATATAGAAATAAAAATAATACTTTAATAAATAATTAGATATTTTTAATTATAACAGTTAAAAAGGTTATAGTGTTACCTTATAGAAATTTAAAATGGAATCTAGTGATTGTAAATAATTGTAATATAACAATAAATGTTTATAATAAATAAATTACTTCTTGTAGACTGTAAAAATGAAATTTTGAATTTTTTTAGTTAATAAATCTAATGGTTGCAGAAAAAATATAATATTTAACTCGAGTGTCAAGTATTTTCCTCACACTAGGCAATTTTCACTCGCCTCGCTTCGCTCGCTCGTGCGTGCAAACCCTGCCTCGTGTGAGGAAAAGTACTACTTTCCACACTTGTTAAATAAATAACTATTTCTTTCTGCTTCAAAAAAACGAAACAGAATAACTCCTAAGAAAATATTGGTAGAGAACAAAAAGAAAAGCGTTTGCATTAAAATATTCAGAAAGCAGTGTAACTAAGAGTAAGTGAAAATATTTAAGAGGTTATGAGAAAAACTGAGAAAACGTAGATAGGAGAAAGGGTTTAGAAACTTTAAGGCCGCGAAAAAAGTTGAAGAAAAGAGAAACTTTTAATCCTTTTCACCTCAGCATTGGGCAGGGGGCGGAGTTTGTTTGCCCTTCTTAAAGATTTTTGATTGGGATTGATCATTTGGCCAATTTTCTGATTGGCTGTGCCCCAAAAAAATGCATTATAACGAAAAAAAGATACAGAAACAAAGTTACAGACAAAAACACAAATTTCTTGTCTTCAAAGCATAACAGGAAAGGTTTAAAATATCCCTGAATCTTGATTTTACTTTCTCTCCCAAGATAAACAATCACGTCGAAACTTGTCCAAACAGGGGTCCAATCTGGCAGTTACGCTTGGCGGTCGAAAGTCCTCGAACGCAATTAGCGCTTCATTGAATGCACTTTTCTCCCTCCTTTCGAGATGGCCAAGTCCCAAATGTAAGCCTAGAAGTTTACAGGAAACTCGAAGAAAAACAACCACTTCCGGTGCCCTGATTTTCTTTAAGCACAGAAATTTTGGTTAGACATTTTATTCTTAAAAATATTACAAAGTACTTAGTTAAAATTTTTAAAAATCCTGAAGTCATTCTTACAGCTCTCTCTGTACAGCGTCCTCCCGCCGTGAGATATCTCAGTTTATTTACCGCCCCATACTACAAAAAAAAGTGCAGAATGCACAATCGCGCATCTTTAGCAAATTTTCGAAACAGCTTGGATTGAATCATTTAGAAGAATTGGTTCCAACCAAAGTTCATTCGCGATAAGAATGCAAATCGTTGAACTATTGAAATCAAAGCACTTAATAATATGAATGAATACGTTAAATTAATAGTGGATTCTGTGACAGATAATTTACAACCTTTTGTGACTATATATTCCTGTTGACAATTAAAAGGGATGTTTATCTTGTGAAAAGCGCCTAATTCAGTCCCCAGTGAGTGAGAGATGACAACAGCAGAACACAGATATGTGATATGGAACTGTCAACAAAGTACATACAAAAACCTTTTACAGATCCTGGGTGGTCCATTGGCCAGATTATCTGTTTTCATTCATTTGATTTGGCTAATTTGAAATGCATTTTCATTACATTATTTCAACAAATTTCAACCAATCTCTGCGCTGGATATTTAGTTTGCAGATCATTTCATTCTCTTTTTTCGTCTATTGGAAATTAACTATTGGGCTGAGTTAAAAGTTAAAATTGTGAGGTGCGCGTTTGATTGGCTAGTTATAGTGCAAGCCTTGGCAAAGATGGCGATTTTTTGCCGGCTAATAATGGATTTTTCATTCATGAGAAGAACGGTTGAAGACTTTATTGAGACCAGAAAACTATTTCGTCGGCTAATAATGGATTTTTCATTCATGAGAAGAACGGTTGAAGACTTTATTGAGACCAGAAAACTATTTCGTCGGCTAATAATGGATTTTTCATTCATGAGAAGAACGGTTGAAGACTTTATTGAGACCAGAAAACTATTTCGTCGGCTAATAATGGATTTTCCATTCATGAGAAGAACGGTTGAAGACTTTATTCAAGGCAAAAAACTATTTCGTCGGCTAATAATGGATTTTCCATTCATGAGAAGAACGGTTGAAGACTTTATTGAGACCAGAAAACTATTTCGTCGGCTAATAATGGATTTTCCATTCATGAGAAGAACGGTTGAAGACTTTATTGAGACCAGAAAACTATTTCGTCGGCTAATAATGGATTTTTCATTCATGAGAAGAACGGTTGAAGACTTTATTGAAGGCAAAAAACTATTTCGTCGGCTAATAATGGATTTTTCATTCATTAGAAGAACGGTTGAAGACTTTATTGAGACCAGAAAACTATTTCGTCGGCTAATAATGGATTTTTCATTCATGAGAAGAACGGTTGAAGACTTTATTGAGACCAGAAAACTATTTCGTCGGCTAATAATGGATTTTTCATTCATGAGAAGAACGGTTGAGGACTTTATTGAGACCAGAAAACTATTTCGTCGGCTAATAATGGATTTTTCATTCATGAGAAGAACGGTTGAGGACTTTATTGAGACCAGAAAACTATTTCGTCGGCTAATAATGGATTTTTCATTCATGAGAAGAACGGCTGAAGACTTTATTGAGACCAGAAAACTATTTCGTCGGCTAATAATGGATTTTTCATTCATGAGAAGAACGGTTGAAGACTTTATTGAGACCAGAAACTTTGTTGAGGCCTAAAACTTTATTGAGACCAGAAAACTTCATTGAGACTAGAAAACTAAGGAAGGAAAATAAATGCTTCAGGCTTGAACATTGAACAAACAATTTTACAAAGCATTTAAAAATAAAACCATCAAAAAAACAATAATAATTATATAGATAAAAGAATTTTAAATAAGTAATTAAATTTTCATTTTAAATAAAAGAAAAGGTAATAATTATGCAATAAAAGACTTTTATTTTCTGCAATATTTAATTGCTTACTATTAAAAAAAAATCAATTTCAGAATAACTAATGTGTGACAAAGCAAGTTATTCATTTTTTCTTTTATTTCTCTGTAATTAAATCTGAAATTATTTATTATTACTATTTAAATGAACAGTTTTCATTATTAGCAACTAAAATTGAAAATTCTTTACTCGAACTAAACTTCTACTTCTACAGAATACAACTTCTCTTCAACTAATTAACGATTCAACATACCCGGATTATAGATACATCTTTTTCTAATAAGTTTTAGTAAATTAAAAGATTACTGTGCCTTCTTTATAACTGTTCGAGAACGATCGTTTCATGGAAAACAAGATGGCAGTTAATCATCCAACAAGATGGCTGTTAATCAACCAACAAGATGGCTGTTAATCAACCAACAAGATGGCTGTTAATCATCTAACAAGATGGCTGTTAATCATCCAACAAGATGGCAGTTAATCATCCAACAAGATGGCTGTTAATCATTCACTTACCGAGAAGATATTTCCGTCCATGATGAATGGAATGGTTAAGATCATAATGGATTTGTACGGTTGCAGGTCTTGCAGGTTTTATTCTGCCAAGTACTTTAGTAAAACAGATATTGGAATGCATGACTAGGTTCCAGACTTAAGGTCAAAATCAGTTCCAGTAGTATGTTCTACATCCTTATACTCTCTGAGGGTTCGTTTTAGATCGTAAGTGAAACCGTTGAGGAAACTAGCGGCAGCATATCTTTAGTGTTCTTGTCGTTAAAGTCTTTTATATACGGATTTCATAGAAATTATCTAATTGGATCATCCCTAGAATGACTTAAATGAATAAGGTTTTAACGATTTATGGCGCGTCAACATCTCAAGGTTTATTGGCGCCGGGAGCTTTTTTCAGTGCACTGCCGGCCGCCTCCGGCCATCACCGGACAGTGAGCTGTAAGATGCTCCTAGGAAAAGAAAATCTAAGAGGTCAGCAGCTGGATTCAAACCCGGGACCTTCCGTGTGAGAATCCAATACGCTAACCGCATAGCTAATCCCTTCCCTAATAAAGTTATTAATAAATTGGTATTGTTTCACAAATTGATACTTTCCTAACAAGAAAAATTAAATAGTTACTAAGTGCTCGTTATTATTTTAAATTTCAGCGGATACGGAACTTCCAAAAACTCAGCTGAAACTAATTAGTGAATACCTAACAATCCTGAATATTGTAATGTCACTGTTATTCGCACCTGACTGGATGATATCATTGAAATAGAGATTATAGATTAGCGGTAAAGGTTATTGACTGAAATTATCATTTAAATAACATATGTACACAAAGAAAAAAAAAAAATAATTCACTGAAATTTCAGTAACCCTTATTGGTCAGAATTATGACTGAAACAGTCAACAATTTTTTCTTATTTTCTTGCAATTCTGCACCAATCGCAACACTTTCTTTTCACAGCATTAACTAGCTCAGTTTTGTATATCTAATGACTCAAACCGACGACTCAAACCGACAAAATCCATTACATTCGAGAGAGAAACTGAGAAGCAGTAAGAACAGAGAGAGAGGGCAGAAATGGAAGAGATCAGAAAATACATTTAAGTGAAACTTTCATTGAATTTAATATGGTGGTTAACAAGCAAGGGGGTTGGGTGGGGGAAGGGCATACCTCCAGGGTGTCCTGCCTAAGGGCTAATACACTTTAAGTCGCGCGCCCTTCCCACTTCCTTTAAATAAAGATTTTCCTTGCGTGCAACACATACGAAACAAATTTAATGCTATAAGCCAGCGGATTATACGTGATTCGCATACTTTCACACACAAGGTGTCTGACTCTCGCTATCTCTCTAACACTCTCGCAATGCTGCAGGTTGTCCCCCAAAAAAAGAAAAAGTTTTTATATGTTTGTGGAAGCCAAAGAAGTATCTTAATCTTCTTCGGAAAAACTGGATATAGAATGGAAAAATTTTTTATCCCTGTTTTTTTTTTCCTACTAAGAAAAAAAAGCAGCATTTTTTCCACAGGTTTATTTTTAAAAATATGTAAAAGTGCCATCAGAAGGGGGTTGCCGACAACGCCACACAGCCTGAAGGATAGGTTATACGTAGTCTAGGAAGGTTTAGCGTCATTTTAGAGTGTTTATGTTATAGTTTTTCATAGTGTTTAACGACGGTGACATATAAACTAGTAATTTAATTATTCTTTAAAGGTATTTTATTGTTTTAATTATTTATGTATGTATTAATATTTTGTATTAATTTATTTATAAAATTATATTCTTTACAGAATAATAAAATCTGTTTTTGAAAACCGTCTTACAAATATTAAACTACAGGGAGGTAAGAAAAATGTTAAGTCAAAAATAAAGGTTTAATTGGGCAGTGAGGAAACATCTTGGAGATAATTCCCTATTTTTCCCTCTGACCGAAATGAGCTCTTTAACACAACGGGAATTTCCCTCTTTAATAAGTAATAAACTTGGGCGCTTTCCCCAGGAAGAAACACATTCATACAGGGAAATCATTGGAGGCTCTGTTTTCGAAAAGGAAAAACCTCCACCCAAACCCAAAAGAAAAATAGATCCAGAAAAGTATGCCATTCTAGAGATTTTTTAAATTAATTATTTTCTTCAAAACTTTTCTTTCCGCCCCCACTCCCCGCACCACATTTTACTGGAAAAGTGATAATTTTTAATAAAGCCTTAGGAAAAAAAGAAAAAAAAAAAAAAAAAGCTAAGGCGGCGTAAACTTTAGTGTAATATTTTTTGGTAGAAAGATTGCCCTTACTTACACTTTAGAGAAGTGAACATGACGTCATTTATCATGCGAGGCATTCCTCCCCCCTAACCACCGCTCTGGTGTCCTCACTGCCGGTAACCATCTTCATTCTTATCTCACGCTGAACAAGGTTGTGAATTTCCAAGAGAAAATAAAATAGATTGAGATTTAGAGAGAGAGAGAGAGAGACAGTGGAAAAGAGGCAAGAAAATCTGGATTTTCTTTGTCGGGAAAACATTTTTTCGTATTAATATTACTCTATTCACTAATTTTATTCTATTATATGAATTATTTATACAAATAAAGTTTCCATAAAGCGAAGAGAAAAGTCAAAAAGAAGTGGTACTTCCGGTGTGGATGCTGTTCTCAAGAGCACTTTATAAAAGAGTTTTATTAGTGAAAATATTTGTATTTAAAGTTAGTAGGTATATGGAAAATTTAAAGTAATATATCCGAGCACCGTTTTTACTGAAATTAAGTTTTCCAACATGTTTTGAAGCCCCTTGATCAGTAAGTAATTTCATAAAGAAGTTTCTACTAAGTCAACAGGAGAGTTTTTATTAAGTTAATAAAGAACGGTGATGGTAATTATATTAAAGAGCCTAAAAAAGGCACTTAAGAAGCAATAAGGTAAATTCATGCAATACTAAACTCTTAAACTATGTTCTTGAGTGGCTTCGAAGACGTACGACCTTCATAAGTCCGATCAGCTAAGAATGTTTAAACTACATTCAATTTTGCAGGTATGGATTTTTTTAAACTTAATTTTCACTTTTCTTCAAAAATTACCTAACCTAACCTAGTCTAATCTAACCTAACCTAGTCTAACCTATCCTAACCTATCCTAACCTAACCTAACCTAACCTAACCTAACCAATTTTCCGCACCACTGTTAGGAACAAAACATAAAGAAGCAATAAAGTTATGTGACACGCATAACCAAAATAAAGTGCGTGCGAACTTTGTCGAAAAAATTGAAGAGAATTGGATAAAAGAAAGCTTCTGCTCTTTCAGAAGTTAATCTCTCAATTAAGAAAGTTGATAAATGCGCATGAGCAAATGACTGAGCCAGCATTCAGCCTTTGGATATTTTATTACCGGAAAACAGATCTGAAAATTTTATTAAAGCGATGAGTGTTTATTTGTTTTGTTTTTTTTCTCAAGTTGAGTCCTATAGCTTCGCACTAATCTCGAATTACTTCCGGAAGCTGGGAACCTGTGACGTGGATAACTAATTTTTGTTTTTCTGTGATTTTTAATAGGTCTGCGATATTTGATTTATCCACACCTTCTAAAGAAAATAAACACTGAAATTTTTTGTTTACCCACTCTCTGCATAATATGCAGATGCTGCATAATATGAGAGCATATTTGTTTACTTGTTTGATTAAGTGCAATTTTTATTATTTCTTCAAAACAGCTGTTAATTAGTTTTCTAGTGAGTATGAGTTATTGACACAGATGGAGGAGGCAAAAGTTTGTATACTAACATAGAAAGACATTTGAGCAAACAAAAAGGTTTACACTGTTATCTGATATCAGAGACAAGTTAAACAACATCTTTTTTATAACTCCGAGACATTTTGTACGCTCACCAACTTCAAACAGAAGGCACCTTCCATCGTCGCTTTATTCTAACAATGATCATCATTTCCGTATTTCGCTTTCTTATTCGTTCAAGTAAATTCAACATTTCACTCGACAATTAATGTACATATTTTTGTTTAATTTTTGGGTTTCTTTGTATTTTACACGCTTACACTTCCGGATCCATTATTTGTCCTAGTTCAGAGAATCTAGAAACTTATACTTCCGGAAAAAAATAATTTCTAAAAATTTGGAAACGATTGCAATGTATACTTCCGATGATTAGAAGTGGGAGAAGTTCTAAAATGTTAAGATGTAATACTTTTAATTGATCTACTTCCAAAAATACTCAAAGAAGCCTCTCTTGTTTTGTAAAGTAAAAAGAAAAAAGTAAAGTAATCGCCTATTTTTTGAGGCGGGGCTCAACGTTCAACTACCAATTAGGTGTCGTGGACGGAGGCGACTAGCAAATATACTTTACTATAAATTCTCATATTAAACATTAAATAAAATCCAAGGACTAGACTAGTACCGCAATATATCTTAGCTTTGCGGGTCTAGCCTGTAACCGCATAACAAACATACTTTACTGTAAATTTCTCGTATTAACCATTAAATACAATCCAAGGACTAGACTAGTACCGCAATATATCTTAGCTTTGCGGGTCTAGCCTATAACCGCATAACAAACATACTTTACTGTAAATTTCTCATATTAACCATTAAATACAATCTAAGGCCTAGACTAGTACCGCAATATATCTTAGCTTTGCGGGTCTAGCCTATAACCGCATAACAAACATACTTTACTGTAAATTTCTCGTATTAACCAATAAATAAAATCCAAGGCTTCTAGACCGGGAATCGAACCCAGTACCACAATGCATATTAGCTTTGCTACCGCTCGGCTACCGTGGCGCCTTCTTGTTTTGTATTTTTTATTTATTATACAATATTACATGTATACAATATAAGATCCATCTCTGAAATCATTTCTTCTTATACTGCTCCTCCGGTTTACAATTGCCAAATATTTTATCTACTTCACCCATTGGGACCCCATCTAGGACATTTTCTGTCCCCCATCGACAGCCCATTAACCAACTATCGACGACCTCTTAGGAATCGATACCAGTACTATAGCGGAATGAATGCCTGACCTAGATAAACGATCTCACTGGTACTTTAATGTTCTACAGCTTCCACCAAACCTTCTCCAGTTCACTCTCACTCATTCTCTCTATCTCCCGCACAAACTATCTCCTACTAGTTTCCTTATCTCTTTCTTGCGGGAGCAGCAAGCAGTGAGCAGTAACTAATTGCCCTGCAATGGTCAGATATTCCATTTAGATAACTTATGATATCTGTAGGAAGAATGAAGACATATATCTTTTAAAAGAAGCCAATGTTGGAACAGTTTCTGAGTCTGGTGAGAGGGGTGGAGGGGAAGCCTTCAATGTTAACGTCATGGAATTTTATGCTATGAAGCACTTATATTCCTAAAAAGCGATAAAAAAAAAAGCATGACAATCTCTATGCAGCAATTTTTTGCGTGCATAAATCAGGAAATCAGGAAATCTTGAAACATGTTGTAACAGGCTTCCTCAAATTTTACAAAAAGGTATCAAAACCAGAACGAAGAGGCCTAATCTAAGTTATGCCCAAGGACAAACCATTGACGCCTTTAAAAAAAATTATGACCTCTGCCTAAGAACACGCCTAATTACTCACACCTAAAAAGCAATGCCACTTTGATTCACTTTTTAAATTGTAAAATACCTAGATTGAGAATGTAATTGAAGAAAACTATATTATTTGCGATAAAGCCAGATAATTATTACCTATTATTACAAACGTTTTGACTAATACATGAAATAAGAATTACTTTAATCGAAGAATGAACTTAAACCGACGATTTTTATTTAAAAATAAAAATAAATAAATAAAATTAAAAAAATCATTGATGTAAGTTTTTTATAAAAAAAGGTTTTGAATTTTTTAGCCTCATAATTTTTTTATATTTTTTATAATGTTTTTCTTTTTCACCCCTAATTAATAGTTTGATTATTATAGATTAATAGATATTACAGCCAATCAAAATGGTGTTCTACTTGAACAAATATGACATCTAATAAATTCTAAAAACTATTAATGAAAATTAATGCAGTAAAATTGCAAATAAATGATATCAATGAAGTATTAATGAAATATTGGGTACTAGCTTTATTGGTGTACCTTTTTGGCGTTTAATCAACCCTTATACTTAACTTTTCAAACTGTAAGTTTTTGTTAAGGAGATAATTAAAACTGTCCAATAGGAGCAGTTGGCTGAATGGTTGATCGTCAAAAACTGCACGATGAAACGTGACGTTGCAGAGCATCCAAATTAGACAATTTTTTTGTTGTCCTTTTTCTATAAAAATAGAATACCCAAATTTTATTTAAAATATTACATTTTGCCCTTGGGCATTAAAAGCATCAATTCAAATTACGATTCTCGATGTTCCAATTTACTCATTCCTCTGACACGGAAGCTTAAAACATATTTAATTATTACAATTACTGAGATTATAAAACTGTACATTAAATCGAACTGTCTTCCTTAGAGGCAAGAACTTTCCTTTTCCAGATTTAACAATCCCACAGGAATAAAATGAATTTAGAAATTACATTCTACACTGAATAACATAGATAACCCAGCAGTCGACGCAAAACATTAAACTAAAAACAAAACAAGAAACACAGAAAACAAAACGAAAAGGCGCCCGAAGAGCGGAGCCACCCCCCTGGAACTATAATTTTTATAAAAAAATTTATTAACCTCAGTTGCCGAAGTAAAAACTTTTACATTAATAGTTTTCCTTAGTAATGTGGCTGTAAAAGCGTCTAGCTTTCTGTTTTTTTTTTTTTTGATAAGCGAAATACTAGAAGACTATAAATATTCGGCTAAGATTACATTTTTACTTTCTTTCAAAAGAGTCGGCCCCACCCGCCGCCCCTGTAACGTCTACAGAATAAATGTTTTGCAGTCACCTGAGACTGAGAAAGACTAAGAATTTAGAGTTATGGCCGGCAATGGTCAGTTTTACTGGAAAAAGAGGTGGGAGGAGGAGGCAAGTCTTTTAATTTAATATTTAGTTTAAGTACTACCAGAAGACTTGTAATAAGATTTAGTCCGACGTTCATGGTACTTTTGGTAATGGGGGGGTCTTGAAGTGGTCTTCTGTAATCAAGTCTTCTGCGATTTAAAACAGATTTCGGTTAAAATATACATTGAGAGGCAAAAAAAATTGGGCCCCCCTTACAAGAATGTATTTAACCATTCGTTATTGCAAAAAAATAAAATATTTTTAGCATGCATTATTGATAAACGTACGATAGCTTAAAGAAATGATAAGGAAATTCAAAATAGGGAAATAAAGAAATATGGAAAAAACCAAAAAAAGATAACACAAACAAATCACTAGTACACCGTTAGTTTTTGTAAACTTTGATCTGTAATCCTTAAAATTCACTTTGATGTGGTTTGGACCAGGATTAAATTTGGAAGCTCGGACTGAAAAAAAAAATTTATAGAGGGGGACTCCAAAAACTGCTGCTGGCTACATAGAGGACATTCTTTTGGAGGCTGTTTGAACCCATTCGTACCCATACTTTAGCGAGGAATTTTCTGTTTAAACACGATAATGCACAGCCCTATACAGCAAAGATTGTTACCCGCTACCTGGAAAATGCTTCAACCCGATGTTTAGAGTGGGCCCAGCATGTAGTCCAGATCTAAATCTAAGGGATGAGTTGTCAAGACGAATTTAGAGACGTCCAACAGTGGCAGATTCGCTTCAGGAGTTTAGGGTTGCACTAGCGGAAGAATAAGGGAGAATATCCCTCAGGAAATTGTTCAAAATCCTGTTAGGTCAATACTCCCGTCGAACACACCCTGGTAATTGGAAAATTAACATTTTGATAATTTCAAATTACTTAATAATTTTCCTTAAGAACCACTTGTTATTATTTACCAATAATATTCTTAAGTACGTTAAATGTGGCCTGTTATTTATTCTAAAAGTATGTGGAGACGTTAATAAGAAATTGATTGGAAATAAGAACACATACCGAAGGGTGGCCACTCAGTGTAATTCTTTTCGACAAAAGCGAAAAAAAAAGTCCTGCAGAACCCCATCCGGTGTGGAAGCAGTACTGACTTGGACGAGAATGCCGCGAAGCACACGGGAAGCTGCGGGAAAGTGCTTATAATCGTGAAGAAGCCACTTCTTCCGGTCTGTACTTCCTTTTCCAAATTTATCACAAAATTGCACATCGTATCTTTCTTGCATTTTTGGAGTGATCATAGTCTAGGATGCTCAGACAGGCCAATGAAATTATGACATTACTGGTGTGAATCAGTAGAATTTTCTTTTCACTGCACAATAATGGAAGGGTCATCCCGCCTACAGCCCACCCATATAAATAACCACGCTATGCTGCTGCTGCTTCTATTTAACAGGAAGTTTTTTTTTTGTTTTTTTTTACCCAGAAACTTGCGCCTGCCAGATTCACATATTTATCTTGTAAAAGCGCAGTCGACATTCCCTGCGGGCTTTTATCCACGAAAGGAAAAATAAAGTGAGGAAAAAAAAGAAAACTTTCTTAAAAGCACATTTATGGAAAAGTTATTTTCAGAATAAGATAAAAGTGTGTGAAAAACTGTATTATACAATATATATATATGTGTATAGTTACTTTCTACATATAACAATCGTAGGGAAATTTATTGAGCGTGAATATTACACTTCCTCTGGCGCCAAAAAACCAATGCCTACTGAATCATGATTTATGGACGACGTAAACTAGGTATTTTATTGCACAGCCAGAAGTGGGAATAAATGGAAATCCTTTATTTGTCAAAGAGATAAAAGAATTGAAACTTGGAATGGCGAACTATCATTCATAAGTTTTGCAATATTTGTTTATCAATGAATGGAACTATTAGCTTAATTGAAATGATTTATTATTTATCGACAAAGTAACCTGATTCTACTTGCAACCGGAAGGTAGTTTTCACCGACAATATTCGTTTAGTAACCCCCTTAAGTGCGTAACAGTTTAACATCCGTAACACGAAAAAAATTGCTTAATCAAATTTAATATTTGGAATCAGTGCCGTAAAGAAACCCGTGAATAGACTTTCTGGCAAAAATCAGCTTAACTGCTTCAATGTTTGGCCAGGCTAAGTGTGCAATTTAAAGTGTGTTTATAAACGGAACTAAGACTTTTTTGTGACACCCCTCCCTAAGCATAGTGGAAGATTGCACGAAAGCAGATAAGAAGATAAGCTAGACCTGGGGAAGACTGCGGAGAGTGTTGGCAATCAGAACTGGCTTTAATAGATAATGAAGGGCCAGCAGCAAAAGCGACCACTTGTTGCCAGCCGGTCATCAAGTCACATCAACATCCACCCTACGTCACAGAGAGGGCGTCACTTCCTATATACACGCACACACTCACACTAAAAGAAAATCTATAACTACCACACTTCCTTTTTTCTTAAATCTCCAATAACATTTCAGAAATGCTTCAAGTATGATTGTTTCTTTCAAAACAAAAGAAGGGATTAGGAAGTGGGAGATCAGTTCCCGAAGTTCTTGGTTCGAATCCCGAGTGTAGCTATATTCCTTTTTTTTTTTTTTTTTTTTTTTTTTTTAGAAAAATAAAATAATAGTCACACACGGCTTTCAGTCACGCGGCTTTCAGTCACGCGACTCTCAGTCACGCGGCTCTCAGTTCACATGACTTTCTCTTATCGCAGTTATTTTCCTGAAAATTAAAAGCTATTGTTGGCTTCGTTCTTTAAAAGATACTGTTGAATGTATCCAGCTTCCAAGATACCCAATGGGATTATGAGTTTCTCAGAGAAAAAGTTTTTTTTTGTTATGTCCAAGTTGAAATCAAATCCCATTGGCCACTATCTGAGAATTTACTCCAAATCTGCTCAGTCGCATTTCCGTTGAAGTAATAAGTAATAAATATTAAACGTATTTATAGTATTACAAGAAGTAGGTACTTAAATTTTATGTCGGATTCAGTAATCTTAAACTTGTGGACTATAGAGGTATTAACTTTTACGACGGATGACCTCGTTCTTCAAGCGAATAAAAAAGAAAAAGAATCTCTTGTGAAATTTGAGTTTATGGAAGAATAACAAGGAGGTATATCCGGTGAAAATTGAAATAATGCACTTCCGATTGACAGGAAAGGGTTCAAAAAGAAGTTTGGGTGTGCATTTGGGCTGACTTGGTGGTAGAAGCAAGATTAACCTCAACAATAGGCTGTTAACCTGACCAAAGTGAAGGAGCCTTCAATGTAAAAGAAACAAAATCGATCTGCATTTCTATTTGATCAGTATTGGAGAGATTAGATGAGTAAGAAGAGAAAGACTAGCCCAAGAGGTTGTTGAAAAAGACCAACTGAGAGATTTTCGTCTAACACCAAAGAAACAAACTGATTAGCCCGATTTAGAAAGCGGGGTGGTCTCAGTGGCAGGAGTCTGAGCGAAAGATCCCGTAACCTGAGAAAGCGGAGTTAATGAAGCCATCAGAAGCGAAAAAGGAGAGACGAGTCGCGGCAAGTGGTAGTAGACGACGGGGCGACTCACAGAACACAGAAGAAGAAAGGGGAAACTTCTAATAAGTTATTAAAACAGTACCCTCAACTAACTTCAGGGGAAAGTTCGCCTTCAAGAATTCAGCCTACAGGAATTCAACCCAAGGGGAAATGTTCCAAATAACAGTTTGAAGGTTAAAGGGAGTACATGAATTGGAAGAAAGAATCAAATAAAATCTCAAAAAAAAAAAGGTGGGGAAAAAGCAACCAATCAGTGGCACTTCCGGTGGTTCCATTTTGATTTTTGAAACTTTTCCGTCATGTCCGCCAAGATGGCGCCTAAACCATAAAAAAATATCGAACTTTCCGCTACTTTCCATTTTCCAGAATAAATGCTGACACCACAATTATTTCCTCTGTCTCAACCATCATCAGTTCCTGTTTTTCCCGAAAAACCGGCACGATCACCATACACCCTCATCTACCAGGAGGAGTAAGGAAAACTAATTTTTAAAAAAACAGAAATTTATCTAAGTTCAGTCTGACTTTTTAAAAAATTATTTTACTCTTTCATATCACTCACATTATTTCATAAACCGAGAACTTATCTAAGAAATTTGCTTGATTACAATATGCAATAAAATTATTTGTACTCGAATAATACTGGTATGTACATATTTTTATTATTACTAATTGAGTAATAAATAATATTTTGTAATAAAATAACAATCCAATTGGTAAATATCACGTTTATTATTTTTGTTTATTAGTTTTTCTAAAACTACCATTGTTTCTACTAAAAACCAGAACATTGTTTATGATCATAAAATTATTTTTTGTAATAATTTACAGCATCTTGGTAAATATATCTATATACGAGTATATCTGTAAAGTAAAGTAAAGTAATCGCCTATTTTTTCAGGCAGGGCTTAACGTCCAACTACCAATTAGGTGTCGTGAACGGAGGCGACTAGCAAACATACTTTACTGTAAATTTCTTTTATTAACTATTAAATAAAATCCAAAGCCTAAGACCGGGAATCGAACCCAGTACCACAATACATATTAGCTTTGCAGGTCTCGCCTCTAACCGCTCGGCTACCGTGGCGCCCTATATATCTGTACAAGAAAAGAATTTAATGGCGGTACATTATATGATGGAAATGCGCATGTGTGAATGAGTTAAACAAAATGCAGCATGTATTTCTGCCTTTAGTGTGAGTGTGTGCGAAGGGTGGGTGATGAGGGGAAAATGCAGCATGTATTTCTGCCTTTAACACTATTTGTATACAAAACTATGTTGCAAATAGTGTAAAGCAAGTATTAAACAATAGTGAGAACTAGCGATAGTTAGTTGCATGAACCCACCAATTAGTATGGGTTCTATAGTTCGTCTCACTTACCCCACCCCCCACTGTTCAGTTTGTATGTTCATAGTGGTCAAATATTTATTATTTGAACCCATTCCACTATATGTTTGCTCATTCCAGAGAATTTATATTATTTTACGCTAAACTAACTGCAGCTGTCACCAATGGTAACCTAGTTTGTTGATAGTTGAACGTTTGTTGGCTATTTAGATCAAGGAATCTAAAATAATTAAACTTTAATGAATGAATAGGGCTTACGAGTTTTACATAAAGCAGAATACTGATGAATAGTGATTGGACAAGCTTTTAGAATTCACATGAGTTTATTATTTGAGTTGTTTAGCTGAAAGGATCAATCTGATTTTGAGCTTCAATTGGTGCCCTTGAGCTTACTGACAGACAAACAGCGTCAATATGAGCAACTTACCCACAACCTTTCGTCTTCAACTTGTGCTGTCAAGAAGGCAAAGGGAGAGTTATATATATGGTGCCGAGAGGTGATGTAATATCACAGGACAGAATTAAGGGCAAAAATTTATTAACTGAACTTAAGGATGGAAGCTGTCCATTTTTCCAGTCCACCCTTCACCGCCAAGAGGATACTGGAGCATCATGTACAATGCTAGTTGAGTTTAGGTACCTTGATAATATGGAGAAGTGGCAGTCCAAGTATTTGAATGAAAATTGAGCATTTGTTTTGTATAATAAACAACATCTCGCCGAAGACAAGGTATCTAGTTGTACGAGGTACAATAAGTGCAATAATTATCTATTAGTTTGATTAGACTCATCACAGGTAGCACAGATTGGTGACTGGTAAAGCAGGAGTGGATTTAAAGACCCAGTAGGGTACTCGGCATACACTCAACACCAACTGGTAGATCCGGGACCAGCAAAAAATTGGGTACCCACGCTGATGATTTTTTTTTTTTTCTTTAAGACCCACGGTTCACCTCCAACGCCGAAAGTATTCACGGATAACCGGAATGTGTAGTCATTGGTGACCGATAAAGCCCCCGCATCCAGTGCTGCCTTATCAACATGCTCTAGAAACCCCAGAATAGCCTGAAGAAGCCTGGAAACTGGAAACACTAAAAGTAAAGTAATCGCCTATTTTTTCAGGCGGGGCTTAACGTCCAACTACCATTTACTAGGTGTCATGGACGGTGGCGACTAGCAAACGTACTTTACTATTTCTCATTTAACCATTAAATAAAATCCAAGGCCCAGTACCACAATGCATATTAGCTTTGCAGATCTCGCCTCTTAACCCGCTCGGCTACCGTGGCGCCTAATTGGGAACACTATTCACTGCCACCAAAACATTTTGAGCCAGACCAGGACAGCTGAAATCGGTTCTTACTCGGAGGTCACCGGACTTCCTGGTCTAGCGTCAAGAATATCAACATCAGTAAATCGCTAATTATGAATTAATTATCGTGATGTGTGGGCTTAAACGAGTAGAATAGGATGGAATTCCGGATTTCCGGTATAATATACGTATCTACAAATTTAAAACGTCAGTAAGAATTAAAGAGGGAGCCTTAAATGAGAAAGCTGTGTAAGTGAGTGTGTAACAGTATTTTCTGGAAGTCTGGAGAAAAATGTTAACTATAATTAAATTCCCATAATCGATCCGTTTACAAAATTCACTAATTTTAAAGAAAATGTGAATTTTAAAAGAAAAAAAAAAAAAATAAAATGGTAGAAGACATTGGTAAAGATGTTAAACGTCTTATTCCTTCGGTTGGCTAAACACGCGTAAACTTAATTCCAATCGATTTCAAAACGGGTGGGCTTTTCGTAAATAGATTTTAGAAGGATAAATCTAATAGGTGTTAACAGAAACGAGTGGAATAGAAGCGACCAGGGTCTGGCCACCCAAACCCTTTTGGACGGAACCGGAAGTGGTGAGAAGGTGCAAATTCACCGCCTCTTTTGCCAACAGCCGCCTCCAGCTACAAACACCAATTGGAAGGGGTTTGAGGACTGTAGTGAAAGAACCATTGAGGGAGCTGTTACCGTCATCCTCTCTCTCTCTCCATCTAACCTGACATTCCGGGTAATAAATATTGTAATCACACGATATGTGTGTGTGTGTGTGTGTGACCCTTCATATAGATATTTCTATAAATAAAGTAGGAGACGGAAGGGAGAATTACCCTATTGTGGCAGTCAATACACCCATTTCTGGAGACCCAATATTCTCACAGGGAGCCTATTCGTTTTTTTTCCTGGATAACCAGGGCCAAATCAGGAATTGAGCCCAATTATTGTTCAAAAACTTGCATTTCCTCAAAATCTAAAATCTACACCCCTACAATACTTCTAGGGCAAGAGGAGAGGAAACAGACAAATTTCATTTCCGCTGACCTTTATCATTGAAGAAGAAGCAACCTCCCCCCTCCACCACTGAACTTAAATTGACGAATTTAGGAACACCTTTCCGGGATAAAATTTGCCAAAAATGTCTTTTCCAAAAAAATTGTTCTTGTGGAAGTACTCCATAATCCGTTCTATCCCAAAACCTAGAAAACCTCATCAACATCCTACGTCTTACCGTCCAATTAGTTTACTACCTGTAGTAGGAAACATTTTCGAAAAACTTCTTCTCAAACAAATCCTTCCTATCCTCGAAAACTCTAAAGTGATCCCAGATCATCTGGGCTTATGGAATAGAGCTGTGGGGTACAACCAAACGCTCCAATCTCCAAAGGATTCAATCTCTATAATCTAAAATACTTCGAACTATTGTTCACGCTCCTTTTTATATCTCCAACCTGACTATACACACTGTGACCTTAACATTCCTTTTGTCACACAAGTTGCTGAAAACACGATACAGAAAACTCCACTTCAGCCTGCAATCTCATATTAATCCTCTTGCTCAAAATCTTTCTTCTAGAACTCTTCCTGATAACCCGGACAAGACGCCTTAAAAGACAGTGGCCTCGTGATCTCCTCTCCAGTGAAGAGAGTGACTAACCATCTAATATTTGGGAGTGTTACCACTGGGTAACTTCTCCACTCGTTACTTTATCATTTGTTACTCGGTTATCACTGTTACTTATAGCGCTAACGCGCTGATTGTAGCATAAATAAATGCAAAAAAAAAAATGATTTAAGGCGCGTCAACATCTCAAAGTTATTGGCGCCCGGAGCCAATTTTTCAGTGCACTGCCGGTCTCCGGACAGTGTTCTCTCGTTACAGACAACACTGTCCATCTCCGGACAGTGAGCTGTAAGAAGCACATAGGAAGCGAAAAAAATCTAAGGATCAGCAGCTGGATTCGAACCCGGGACCTCAGCGTGGGAATCCAATACGCTAACCGCATAGCTAATCCCTACCCTAAAATTGTTCTTGTTCTCATCATTTTTTTGTAAACAACGTAGCGTCTAAACGCGTGATGTATATACATATATAGAAATTAAAAGAGAAAATACAAGTTGTAAAAAAAATATTTAGTTCGTTACAAAATGTAATTATTTTTTAATTATTTTACTGGAAAATTCTAAATAAAGTATTTTTCTTTGTATTTCCTTTGGTAGGGAAGAAGAAAAATCTGAACCAATCTAGAATTAGTCAAAAGAACTCCATTTTTATTAAAATGATTGGAGAGAGCAGCGTCTCCATTATTAAGTTTAATTAATTTTTCCTTATTTTTTTCCCCTTATTTTCCTATTTTCTTACCTTTTAATTTAAGCAACAAGCGCCTTTCCTGTATTGAAAATTATTTACATTTAAATTCCCACAGGATTTTTAGTAATTGAAAAAAAAATTGAAAATTAAAAAATAAAACTCTGGTATGAATACTCGGAAGTTTTAGACTTTTATTTTATTCAGGTGGGGGGGTTACTTCCGGTGAAAAATTAACATCGCAAACTGAGTACTTCCTGCGTGCCAGAGCCAAAAGGAAGTAATGCAATTATCTTTTGTTCAAAAAAATAAAATAAAATAATAATAATAACGAATAATATTCGGTACAAGTAAGATGCATACCGGTAAAAAAGAAAACCTTAAGGAAGTATTTATGAGTGTGTTCATACAAGTGTATTATAGTAATACAGAGTTAGCCGACTGACAGACCTGCCTGGAGATAAGTAGATTCTGTTACAGCTACCTCCCCTTAGTGCTCCAGAGAGTTACGAGTACCTCGTACTCCTTTTAAACCGTAACTGCGAATATCATCCTCACACATACGTACACTCTTGAATACACAGTTTTTATTGCATACTTATGCGCATGTGAAATGAATAAGATGCTACTATATAAAACTTCACCACGAAGTTTATGCTTTTTATTATACCAATGAATGAATGTATAGTATCATAAACGTAACCACTTAGTCGAAAGAAACAAAACAAAATAGATACTAGAAGATAAAGATTATAAATATTACCAAAACCACAAATTCATCGTAGATTTGAAGAAACGTAACCAAAAAATTAGAATGATACTGTTTATCGTAGATTTTAGCTTTCGCTTACCGCCTCTAAATGGAAGCTGTGCGATCAGTACTCACCCGAAATCCACCGTTTAAAGATTCCCTCCAGTTTTGGCGAGCTCTACTGAATGCTTTGCCTTCGTAAAATCTTGGAGGTACCCAAGAGGATTACTAGCAAAAAAGTAGATTATAGATACTTCATGTACTTATTTTTAGTAAGACTTAAATACTTAATAAGTAAATAAGCCTTTAAACGCTATTGGCTTGTCACCAACCCAGTAGATAGATTTACCGAAGGTCCGATTCATGCCAGATATAACTTCCGTTAATCAATCTTAATGTTCTAGTTGCAGTAAAACAGTTTAGATCATGGGGCGGGTGTTTATCTAGAGGTTATGAGCGTGGCTTTGTAAGTGGGAGATCCCTAGCTCTAATCCCCCGGCGAATAGCTACTTTTTATTGGAGAGAAAAAAATTGTTTACAGTAAAGTATAAGCTTCCGCCCCCGCCGATCGGCGACACCTAATTGGTAGCTGGACGTTAAGCCACGCCTGTAAAAATAGGTGATTACTTTACTTACATTTTAGATTTTATTGTAAAAAAAAAATTAAAAATTAATTTTTGTTATTGTATATTATAAGTAAAGTAATTGCCTATTTTTTCAGGCATGGCTTTACGTCCAACGACCAAATCAGGTGTCGTGGACGGAGGCGACTAGCAAACATACTTTATATGTTCTCATGTAACAAACTATAAAGTTCTCATATTAACCATTAAATAAAATCCAAGGGCTAGACTAGTACCGCAATACACCTTAGCTTTGCGGGTCTAGCCTATAACCGCCTAACAAACATACTTTACTGTAAATTTCTCATATTAACCATTAAATAAAATCCAAGGGCTAGACTAGTACCGCAATACACCTTAGCTTTGCGGGTCTAGCCTATAACCGCCTAACAAACATACTTTACTGTAAATTTCTCATATTAACCATTAAATAAAATCCAAGGGCTAGACTAGTACCGCAATACATCTTAGCTTTGCGGGTCTAGCCTATAACCGAGTAACAAACATACTTTACTGTAAATTTCTCATAACCATTAAATAAAATCCAAGGGCTAGACTAGTACCGCAATACATCTTAGCTTTGCGGGTCTAGCCTATAACCGCCTAACAAACATACTTTACTGTTTTCTCATATTTTTTTTTTATTTTTATTTTTTTCCTGGCGCATCGACTGCTGAGGTCATTAGCGCCCGTTTTCTCATATTAACCATTAAATAAAATCCAAGGCCTAAGACCGGGGGAATCGAACACCAGTACCACAATACAATTGTATATTATAAAATAATGATGTCTAAGAACTTTAAAACTTTGATTTTATTTAGTTATGATCTTCTACAATACTAAGACGACAACCAATACAAAATCATATTTAGGGGTGGGGTCGTTTGAATATTTTCCAATACTTTAAAAGTTACAAAACGTTGGACGATCAAAACTCTGATCCCAAGTAAAAAAAAATGCCTAATCTTCACAACATTTTCGCAAAATTTTGGGCAATTTTCAATGTGGGTCACGGTTACAAAACAAAAGGGAAAAGTTGAGTAGGCCCCCCACTCCTATATCGTGTTGAATGAGATAAGCGAACGAATTTAATGCTGATATTATGGTTAATTAAGAAAGTTAAAATGGTGAAGCAATATTAAACCATAAAATTGGTGTATTCAATAATTAAATCAATTAATTTCCTTAAATTAAATAATTTAAAAAAAAAAACTGGTTTAAAGTCTAGCGTTTTTTAAAGGTTGAATCCGTAGCCAGTAACCACCTTGAAGGTTTGACTGAATATAGAAAGAGACAGAGTCAAATTATCAGCTGTTAAAGCCAAAGACGAAAGTACAAAAAAATGCCGGCCAAATCAGCTGATTAAACCACATTTAAAACAAACAATTACAATTACTGAAAAAAAACAACTGTAATTAAATAATAATTCTTTTGTAAACGCTAAGTAAAATAAGAATAGCGTAACCTACAAATTGATAAATGCCGCTGTATAAACGAACAATTATTAAAACGCTGACAAAACAGCGCAGCGGTTTTAGAGTTTTTTTGTTTTTTTTTAGAACTAATTTATTAGTTTTATTAATTTTTTTAAAAAGTAAAAATACGATTTTATAATAAATTTTTCTGAGGCAACAAATTTTAACAATTTAAAACTTCGGGACAAATTCATCGAAGCATTTTTTTTTTTTGCATCTAAAAATGTTAAATGCTATAAGAAGCACATTTAGGCACAATAAATTGTTTTCTGTAGACAATTTAGAGCGGATTTAAGCTTCACAATAATTTCTTAAATGCCTCCTCCCTTCCGCCCCTTCAAAAAACAAAATAAGAAAAACCCATTTGCAGATCTCTAAACTGAGGAACATTTAAAAAAAAGCAATATTCAATGAATATAAAGTTTGAAGCATTTGCGGCAAAATTTTAAAAGATAAAAAGAAGTTTTAAGTTTGTTTTTTTTTTTGGCAAACTTCCCGCAAAAGGGCGGTAAATTTTGCGGGAAGATAAGTTTTACTGAAAATAAATAATTAGTGAAAGGTAAATAATTTATTTATAATTTTATTTATTTATTTTTATTTTTTGATTTGAGAGAATGAAGTAACCCAATTTTTGATTGTAGAGATCGCTCAAAAAAAAATTTGACTATTTAATTTTTTGGCGTCATTTGATTTTTTTGAGGCCCCCCAGAAAAAAAAAAAAAAAAAAAAATGGGATATAAAAAGATTTGTGTAATCAAACTCACTTGATTACTGTTGGCGATTTCCATCGCGTTGTGCGGTTGTATTTGAAGTTGCCCTGACGTCATACTAGTAAACAATGTATCGCTACACCGTGCTGGCTAGTACTGAACGCTAACCGCTAGAGTGTGCCTGCAACTCAACGTTCTAACCCCCCACTCGGTTACAATTTCTCGCCACTACCACTGACGCACAGTGAACAGAGTTAACGCGCGCACACACAGCACCAACTACAGCGCTCACACTTACTTCCGAGCGGCGCTCTCTGTCTATACTACACAGCATCCTCTCTAACACTTCCACTCCGCTCCTCACCCAGATAGAGCTATAACTACCGCCCCTTCAACAATCCCCACTACACGGAGCAAGGACCACCAATTTCTCTTCCACCACGTGTCCTCTTCACGTGGTTTTCCCTACTAGTAGGGCAGTGGCAGAGTGTATATCGTGCGCGCCTGGATTCTCGCGCTGACTGCTATTGCCCGGGATACCGGGATACTATACTCCCCCCCCCCAGCCAATCGGCTGGCGGTCCATGGCTTTTTACTTCTGCTGCACATAAAATCGCGTAACTCCTTATATTTTCTTTAAGGCCCCTTCTGGATGTGATAAAAAGTTTTCAGTAAAGATAACTGTTTGTTTTAGTTTCGCTCATATTAGCTACAATATAGTCGAGAGAAACGGGTGCAGACAGGAAGTGCCCTGGAAAAGGCTCCAGCCACCAGTTATTACTTCAAATCTGACGCAACTCGTATCAAAAACAGAATATAGAATCTGTTATGAAAACTCGCACAGTTAGAATTCCGTGTCTAGCCACTTTCTATTGGTTAAAAGCTTCTGCATCCGTCCACGTCACATAATTCTATAGTTGGACATTAAGTCCCGCCTGAAAAAAATAGGCGATTACTTTAAATTATGCGCTTAAGAGAAATATCAAATTTCCTTTCCTGTTTTCCGGTAGGTACGAACAGACTAGTGTTGTTCAGTTGAGATCGAGCTGAAGGCTCAACCGAGTCGAGCTTTCAGAGCTCGAGCCTTATAGCCGTCGAAGCTCGAGCCGTGAAGTTCAAGTTGGAGTAGAAGGCTCACAAAGTGCAAGCCTTTTTAAATTCTTAAGGAATGACGAGTAATCAACGAGCAACGAACATTTTAGAAATTATTGTGTTCATTTAAACAAAAATATGTTTGAAAATTTCATTAGCTGCTATAACTTGATTTTATTTTAAGAAATGAATTTATTAATAATAGTAAAAATAAAATACTTCACATAAAAAACAAAAAACAAAAAAGAAGCCTTTTGAGCCGAGCCTTGGAGGCTCACCGAGCTCTCTGTGAGGTTCTCGGCCTCGAGCCACCCGCTGAGCCCTGAGAGCTCAAGCGCTTAAGGCTCGAACCTTATAGCCTTATAGCTCAGCTCTTGAACAACCCTAGAACCGACAGACCCACAAACACATTGCCATTTTATTTTTAAAAAAAACACTTTTCCAGCGACCTCAAAAAACATTTATTCCCGGTGAAAAGTTCAGCTTCACAAAAATCTGCACTATTGTTCAGCAGTAAGAGAGAAGACTCAAGAAGCCTCCAGCCTCGGAATTGGATTAACCACACTTCTTCCGCAGACGGTGTTACCTTTGCGGGTAATATACCACTTCATTGTCATACCCCAAACACTCCAGGTGTAACATAACCTTTGATGTGCTTGATATATGCACAAGTACTTTGGCATTTACCGGCACCACTCTCAAAGGAGCGACCTCAGAGGTCCTCTTGGATTACATTTACAGACGAATGGATGCACAACAACGAGATGCTGCCACAAACCACAACCGCCAAACCATAATTAAATTTCCTCCGCTGCAATTACCTTTAAACAGCTCCTTATCCAAATCTGCTAAATCCAGCGGACGAAGGATTAGAAGAGCTAATCCAAATATGAACACTCACACAACTTCCTCCTTAATTTGCATAATTAAATTCACTTCGAATTTTGAATTTTTATTAAAAAGATAATTAACAAGATGCCACAGCCTCCAGGGGACCCAATTAAAAAAACGTATTCCTGGAGAAAAAGGCAAAAACTAAGATGATAAGCTTCATCCGTTACATCTCATGGCGATTAAAGACGTTTAGCAGAGAATTTCACAGAAAATTAGAAAAAAAGAAAACTATAATTAGCACTTCAGTTCAAGCCATTTCCTTCAAAAAGTGGGAATTTCAGTAACTCTTTTAATCCTCATTGATATTTTAAAAGTGATAAGAACCATACATTTCACTAAAAATAACCAGAAAGGTAGCGTCACAGAAAATAACCTGAGATGAAATAACCTATTAAAGTAAAGCACCAATTAAAACGTTTAAAGGAAATCGGCACCATCGATATTTTTTCGAGATAAACACCAAAAAAACATCAAAATCGATTATATATGCAGCGAAAAATGGAGCCCAGCTAAAAATTCACAAGAGTTACTATTTCTTACTACTTACGATACGTACAATACAATCATGGGGGAACAATCAACCACCCTGATAGAATTTTTGGGTTCTAGAATACGTATTACCAATATTCTGCAATCAACTTTAATTCATGTTGTAACATTCTTGTTAGCAAAAACTAAGATTGACGTCGATAATTTGTAGAAAATTTTTAACAAAAAATTTTTCTCACTTAAGAGAACAAGTATGAGAACTGTATTGGAATTAAATCTTTCATGTTTTGGTTAATTCAATTTGCTGGTAACTATTCATTCTTGCCAAAAATAAAAGTAATAATTATTAAGAGTTTCTGTTGCTCTTTGCTAACTATAAGGCGGAGAGAGAGAGAAGAAACAAGAAGAAAGAGAAAAGCTTTGTGAGAAAAGATCTGGTTAAGATTATTAGCGTTGTTTTTGGGTTGGTGTTCAAACTGATTGAATTACAACCAAAGGACATGGTAGGGGAAACAAACGTTTCTTTGCTGGTCATTTGATTTATGACCGCGTAGCGCTGTGTTTACTTTTGTTAGAGGAAGGTAATTTTAATGCAGGTTATTTCTTAATAACAGTTCTATTCATTATGTAGATACGGTGATAGTAAATGCAAGATTTAATCAAGTGACTTCGATAGAGTTCAAGTAATGAGATAACCAAAAATATCTTTCTTTGAGGATCAATGGCTAAGGAGAAACAGGCATAACCAAATTATTAATCAAATAGCTGAAAAGGTTGCAACATCAGGAACAATACCTCGCAGAGAGCTAAGTAAGTGGCTATCACAATACAAAGTTAACTTATTCACATGAGGAAATTTAACTAGAGCAAAGTGAACAGATTTGAACGTAAGTAGCTAACCTTGGTCTATCCTTCTGTTTGAGAAGCCAATCTGCACAATCTTTGGCGAAAGGTGCACCTTCCAAGATTATGTAGTTTCAAGTAATACAAAACAGTATAAATATTAACCTTTAAAAAGTGCCTCTAGTTCGAAACCTAGGCATGATTAAAAAATATTCATTTGTGAACATCACTAGACTCGTCAGAAATTTGTAACGTTTACCATACATTCCGTTAATAGCTGTAAGAGCATAATTGACACTTTAATATTATGTAGGGCAGACCCTAACCCTTTCTATCAGTCAAATTTTATCAAAAACGGGCTGAGATTTACAAAGTGATTAGCAGTGATAATTTTGGAGGGGGCCTTACAAATGTACATTGTGGAGTCGATGTACTGCGTGTTAAGGCACATCTACCTGAAATTCCGAATCGAATGAAAACCTCATTTATGAAAATCGGTTCACGCGTTCAGGCGCTACGCAGTTAATAAAAAAAAAAAGGTAACAAGAAGAAGAACAAGAACATTTTCTGAAAATACCGTTTTTGCTCATTTTCAGCAACTTTTTTCCTGAAATCTATTAAGATCTGGGTTGTTGCGAAAAAATTACAGTTATAAAGGAGGATTTGCCCTACATTATAAAGAAAATTTGGGAATTTTATCTTTTATAGAAAAAGAGAAAAAAATTGTCAAAGTTGGGTGTTTTTCAGCGTTACGCTTTTTCGTGCCGTTTTTGACGATCAACCCTTATACAACTGTCCTACCGGACAGTTTTAATACCAATTTTTTTTTTAAAATCCATATTTTGCCCAATTATCCTATAGAATATATATAATAAAATTAATATCATTTAATTGCTGATAATATTGTTAATTGAATTACAAATAATTTACTATGGATTGATTACATTTACCCGAACATTTATGTAATTAAATTATACTTACACAAAGGTAGATGTAAATCACACCAGCAGCCGGCTTGGCAACTGGCTGGACCGGGGCATTGGCGTTAACTAGATAATTTTATAAAATTATCTATTTAAAAAAATGATCTTAAAAATGATTAAAATTAATTAATCAAAATGTTTAATTGTTTTATTGAATAAAAATCATATTTTTTGATTAAATAATTAAAAAACTTTAATTTACAAAATAAAAAAATTATTAAAATTTTATAATTTTGTTTAATCTTTTTTTTAATTGTTATTTAATTAACTCTTTGTTCCAGGTCAAATACATTTTTTGTAAGTCGGCCATATTTTTTCTAGATTACCTGTAAATGATGTAATTGAAATTACTTTTAACTGGATTATTCCTTTGTAATGGTTGTTTCATGTATAATTAGGTATAGTATGAACTAAAAATTGTGTAAGTTATTCATTTTTTTTGCTTTTTACCGTTTAATAAACAGTCATATATTATTCAATTTTGTTATTATGTGAAGTGCCCAATCCAAACCTGAGTTTCAAAGGGGCTTTTGGGCTAATGTGAGTAAACATTTAGCGTAGTTTTCCTTGAAATTTCTCTTTATTTATTTTGCAAATTATTCTTTAGTTATTGCTCTTTGATTTACATTGACTCTTCACATCCATTTGGGCGCCACGGTAGTCGAACGGTTAAGATACTAGACCCGCAATGCTAAGATGTATTGTTGGTTTAGTGGGTTCGATTCCCGGTCTCTAGGCCTTGGATTGTATTTAATGGTTAATAAAAGAAATTTACAGTAAAGTAAGTTTGCTAGTTGCCTCCGTCCACGACACCTAATTGGTAGTTGGACGTTAAGCCTCGCCTGAAAAATAGGCGAAGTACTTTACTTTACTACTCACATCCATTTTGAAAGAAATTCTAAAAGCCAAAGGAATTAAATTTTGTGAAAGTGTTTCATTGAAAACCATTAATGCAGAGGTCGCCAAAGTGGTCTAAATAGACCCCCCCCCCAGGGGTCTATTTAACAAATTGGGGGGGGGGTCGAAGGAAAAACAATTTCGAACCCAATATAGCGTTAACCTTGCAAAGAAACACTAGGCACACCCATCTCATTAATTAAGAAGCAATACTGTGGTTACTTTACTTATTATTTAATAAATATTAAGCTATTTTTTCTTTTTTTTAAATTTATTTGCTATTCACAATCTACAAAAAAATAAATAAAATGCAATCAGTGAATATGATAGAAGTCTTCATGACTGGATCAACTTGAGGAGAGAAGCTGCCCACCGGCAACACTTTCGCTGGAGTTTCTTGCACTATTGAAGCTGGTCACGAGGCCAACAGTGTTTCAATAGTCATGGAGGACGATCTGGAATCGTTTTGGAGGCAAGATTTTGAACAAGAGGATTGGTACAGAATGGAAGAGAGTCAAAGAATTTTCTATACTTAGATTTACATTCGTCAGTTACGTATGAGATTTTGAGGTCGTTATGGAGGGTGGAGTTAGGGACATAAAATGAAGAATTCGTAATCTGACGGAGTATTTTGGATTGGAAGGACTGGATCTTTTGTGAATTGGAAAGTTTGGCAGAACCCCACAGTTCGAGTCCATATTTAAATTTCAACATTAAGATATTTTTCATAAAACTATTGTTACATAGTATAAAAAGTATTGTAGACTATAACTTAAGTTCTCTTAGTTATCAAAAATACAAGCACAGAAGGTTTAAGCATATCTTGCTTTATTTAAGTAAGGTTTCTTTTTGTTTTTGCCTTAGTATTATGTTTGCCTTAGTATTATGAGGCACTGCAGCCTGAAACCTCCTTTTGTATATCTATTTGTGTATCTATTTTAAATTGTAAATAAACTTATTCAAATTCAAACTGTTACACAATGTAAAATTACTTTAATAAATGTTTAAAATCACAAAAAGAAATGTGACAAACACAGTACCCAATAAATAGTTTTATTTTTAATTAACTGAAAATTACTTTTATAGGGGGGGTCGATGGAGATTTCGGGAAAATATATAGGGGGGGGTCCATGATCAAAAAAAGTTTGGCGACCCCTGCATTAATGTAACTATTTCAGATTCAGTCTGTTTAATTCTATTTCATTCAAGAATTGATTAAAAAACACTATAAAAAGTTTCATGAAAAATCAGTTTCTTTTGAAAAGCGCCAGTTTAATGGGAAAATTAATTATTACATACAAGTACTAGCCAAGAAAGAATTAACTTTCTCTTTGTCCTGGGGAGGAAAAAAGGCCAAGTTAAAGTCCCTTTACATTATTATTATAATAAATATTTTTATTTTATTTTTTTAAAGACAAAATTATTCATGTAAAATCCAAGGAAAATGAAATTCCCTTCAAGGAAAAACTTTTCCTTAAAAAAAAGAAAAAGAAAAGAATCTATAAAGCGGGAAATATTTTGTGGTCACAAGAGAAAAGATAAATTTTCATATTTTCAACAGAAAGTTTCTTTTATGTTAAGAAAAGTCTTTTTCGGGTTTTCTCATTGGTTTGCCTCAGTTATTTTTTCTCTATCTCTCCAGCGAGAGAGATATTAATATTGGCAATGTAAACTATGTTTAGGTATGTACCATGGTTTCTTTTTAATACGTACATTCTTCTCGACAAAATTTGTTGAAAGTTTAAAAAAGAAGAAAAATGTAAGCTATTTTCTGCGTAATAAAAGCTCGTGGACTTCCAGATTTAATAAGTTGTACTTTGTTCCTTTCTCGTTTATAGAAATTTAACTTCTTTTGTCTAATGTCTTTGGATATCGTTAATATAAATGGCAGTGAATCAACCTTTCATTTCTGTGAGTAGAAGATATTGTTTTAATTTCAAAATGAAAAGTCCACCAACTGAAAACTTTGCTGCCTAAACTGTACTTAAAACTTAAGTGTTATAACTCAAGAAAAAGCAGCAGCTGATTTGTTCTCTTTTTTATCATGTTATCAGCAAATAAGGAGGTAGATTCTAGCAGGGTGGCCTTAAAGGCCTACGGCCAACGCGACCTCCAAGGATCTATTGTGTCTCCCATTTCTCCAGACGGAGAGCGGCTCCTGCGTAAAGGTTCTTGGTTTTCACCTCCCCGAGAAGTAACATCCTTAGCCCCAGACAAGCCCCTCGCACTGATACAATATGTGCAGTGCCCGTTTCCTCCTCCTCTTCTTTCTGACAGAACCCTAACAAAGGCTAGCCATCTGCCAGGCCTATGCGATGCATGTGTTTTCTGAGCCTGCAGTGGTCCATTTAATGGTGAATGAAAGCGTTTCATTCATTGAGATCCTGAAACCACCAGTTCACCTTGATCCTGAGAAGCTTTCAAGGTGGTTCTTAGTCGATTTTCTGTGTGTGTTTGTTATTCCTTCCCCAAAAGACTTTTATTTTAGAATTTCCAGAGAGAGAGAGTGAGAGAGAGAATGTCTATAGATTTAGAAACGCAATTTACCGTAGAAATTTTTTGTTTGGTTTCAAAACCTTATGGATACTCTTTGCATTCATGCTTAGGGGATTCACGAAGCACATTTAGAAGCCATTATTGGCAACATTATTCCCATTGAGAAATTTCTATCGCTAAGTCTCTGTCACAACTCATGGAAGAATAAATTTCGTGTTTTAAGGCTAGCCATCTGCCAGGCCCATGCAATGCATATGTTTTCTGTGAGCAAATAAGTAGATAAGCATTGCAAAAAAAATAACTATTTCTTTTTTTTTGTACCCAGGGGATCCCAAAATCAAAATCTGCACGATTCAAGAACTCCTACTCAAGAACGGAAAGCAAAAAATAAAAATAAAGTAAGCTTAAAGAACATTTCAGACATTTCTGGCACCTTGTAGTGAGTATTATTTCCAGCAGACTGCAGTCGCTTCCGTTTATCCAACTGCTTGTAATAATATTAATAACTTCTAACTCAAGAGGTAGAAGACAAAAAAGAAAATTGGATGAGAAAATATGTGGGGGGAAAGAAAGGAAACGGAAGGGGAGAGAGAGAGAGAGAGAGAGCTAGAGGATATGAAGTAGACCTAGAATATGTTGGCGTAGAGCTATTGTTACTGTGGGTGTAGAGACCCCTGGAGCGAGATTTTTCCATACCTGGTTAGTGGGCCTAACCTTCCCTTACTCAGCTTGGGTTTTAAGATACCCAAGAGGGTACCTTAGTCCGGCCGCTTCTGCAACAACCCAACCGGCCCAAAGGAAATCTTGTTAAACGAGGGACCTCCAGTATTTCTGTTGGTTCTACACAGGGGACTTATCCCCTATCTTTCTCTCTTTTTAGCTCATTCTTTTTTCACCAGTACATTGCTTCCCTGTTGCCTGAAACATGCTATATTACTAGAGGATGGTGCCGTGGGTATTGCCTTGATCCTGCGGATAACTTTACCCAGGATGGTAAGGTGTGCGACTGGAAGAACTGTTTGCAGTAACACATTGCTTGTGTGAGTCTAGTACTTGTAAGAATGTAGACAATTGGAATGGACAATATCTTGAGGAAAGCTGAGGAAGTTGGAAGAAAAATTAAGATTGGTTTTCTCACGGTTACTCCAGAAGACTCCAGACGGTCCCAGATTATTGGGGACTATTGATTGGATCCTGCAGAGAACTAACTGCCTGTTTTCACATTTCTCTTCTTTCTACAAAGATTTGTAACTACCTTGACAACCTTGTCACCGGGTTTCTCTTACCGTTAAACTAGAGTATGAAAGTGTACCCTTCTGAACATGGAATATTGAAACGGGAACAGTGTTTTTGGAACGGAGGTTGCTGTTGAATTTGTGTAGGCCAATAGTGGGATTTTAATTTACGAACATAGTTACCTACAGACAGAGAATTTCACAGTATATTGCTTTCTCTACAAAAACGGTTCTTAAAGAAAACCCAGAATTTATATTTGGTAAAATACGAAAGTAAGTTAGAGGATACAATTCAAATTGAGGAGATTAAAGTAAACTAAGTAAACTTGATTTATTAATCACGTTAGCAAAAACTTACAGTTTAGAAAGTTAAGAGATTAATAATAGCTAAAAGGTAAACTAATCACCAAGTACCTTACATTTCATTGATATCATTTGAGTAATTTTACTGTATTTAATTATCATTAATGTGGTACATTATTTATTAGATGTCACAGACCCTCATGCTGGCCATTTCATTCATAATAATGTTTTGTTAAAATTATGATAAAATTTACATTACTTCTTCAAAAATAAAAATATTAACTCTATTCCAAATTATTATTCTGACTGATCTCTATTGCGCCATTTATTCTATGTATTCCCATACACGTGTAAATTGAAATAGAAAAAGACAAAGTTAGAATTGGTTACTGTTTAAATCTGAATCACGGGTATAAAACAAAATTTGAATCTTCAATTCGTATAGCAGAAGTTGGTAGTTGGAATTTGTGAGTTCAAAAAAGCACAGTTAATAACAATACAAAGAGAGATAAAAAGATTTGAAATTTGAACTGTTCTCAAAACCATCAAAATTGAACCTTCTATATCTCAGTAACTATTGTAAGTAAAACATTCCTGTATATGTCAGCTATAGAGCTAACATTTCTCTACAATTGAGTGAAGACTACATTAAAATCGGATCAATACGAAGAGAGATATAGAGGTTTGAAAATTGAACAGTTTGCAAAACCTCCAAAATTAAATCTTCTATATCTCATTAACTATTATTTTTAAATCTTTGCATTTTGTACCAGTTATCTCATTGGTTTAACCAAACATGAATCTTTATTTAACAGCATTATAAGGATATCGATAAAAATGGAACCTTAGATGGAAGAAAGGCAGAATGGAAACCCTTAGAAAAAAATTGTTTAGATTTTCCTCTATTCAGGGCGGTTTGAATTCAAGGGATTTTGTCCCTAGAAATTTTCTTTTAGCACAACCTTAAACTTCTTAACCTTGAAGATTTATATCGATGCGGCCCGGTCTTTGGTGGGGTGGTGAACTTTTGTTGTTGTTGTAAGGGGCTTTCAGGGATGAAAAGGATGCGGTTAGAGAGCGCCTTCTGTCTTTCTGAAAACAACAGCTACATCAAACTCCTGGGAGGGTCGTTGAAAGCCACCTCCTCGAATGTAAAACAGAGACTCTTTAGAGAGTGCCGCCTCTCTCTCTGTTCACATAACACAAAGTTTTAACAGCTCCCGAGTGGAGGCAGCGGGTTTCCTCATCCTCATTGTCGGTTCCTCCATTCATCGCCATCAGGGAGCGGTAATTTCTTCGTATAAATGGACGATAAACATGGTAACAATAATTAGCATAAATGCAAGTAGTTAAAAGTTTCTTGGAGCGTAAAGTATTTTTAGGGAAATGTGCTTCCTTCCGGCAACAATAATGTGATATAAATTAAACTTTTTAGTTTTTTTTGTTTTTTGCATTTCTGTTTAAACATAAACAAAGCTCATCTTTAGTCATTCGATATGGAGATAATTGTCTTATACTTTTCGCTAGAAGATCGATTGCAATCGTTTCTTTTTTGTTTTCGATTGTATTTTTTTTAAGCAAACAAATATTTTAAAAACACCTGATTTCGAAAAAATTGTTTATAGAGTTTTCGCATTTTTCTTTTTTTTATTTGTTTGAATTAAATTTGTAATCTCACAGTTTTTCGATTTACGTTTTGACTGGCAGCACACGTTTTGAGCTGCTTTGAATCTAAAGAAGTAGTATTTAGGTAGAGGTCTTTGTTGGTGATTCGTTCATAGCAGTAATCTTGCTGAAAGAATATTTACTTTCATCGTGTTCCATTCATAGTAAAAGTAAAGTAATCGCCTATTTTTTCAGGCGAGGCTTAACGTCCAACTACCATTTACTAGGTGTCATGGACGGAGGCGACTAGCAAACATACTTTACTATTTCTCATTTATCCATTAAATAAAATTCAAGGCCTAAAGACCGGGAATCGAACCGACTAAACCAACAATACATCTTAGCTTTGCGGGTCTAGTCTATAACCTCCTAACATACTTTAACACACTATAAAGTTCTCATATTAACCATTAAATAAAATCCAAGGCCTCTACACCGGGAATAGAACCCACTAAACCAACAATACATCTTAGCATTGCGGGTCTCGCCTCCTAACCGTTCGGCTACCGTGGCGCCATTCATAGTATATTTGATATTCAAATTAAAATTTCATTTAATTTCAATTGAATTACTAAGTAAGATAAACCTGATTCCTTCCATTTTAAGTACCTGTTTATCTCGAGCAATGATTCTGTGACATGAACGTCAAATATTGGAAGGAATCGTGTGAATATTCACACAAGGTATTTAGTAATTCGATTAATTGGAACCGGAAACAGTAGAATCTTCACAGGAAACAAACTAGCGAATGTACCCCTTCTTGACAGTTCGTCACCTGACCTGCATCTTCATTTTTTATACCGGCACAGGAGGTAGTTGATAATAGGAGTAGAAAAAGAAACAACGAACCTCTGAAGAGAGTTAACAGGAAGTTAAGCACAGGAAATAATTTATTATAAAGTAAATGAGGTTTTAATAGAATTATCGGGCAGCTGTTTTAAAATAATTCAACTTCCGGCTCCCAAGGAATAAATATCAAGAATCAAATAAAGTACAAGAAGCAGGAAGTGAGGTTATCCTCGTACTTGTAATGAGACCTAATTGGCCCATCAAATTGGCTGGTGGCTCGGACTGGCATAGTTGCCAACGGATCCTCCGCGTTATGCCATATCCCATAATCGTTATCGCAAATCCATTAACAATATTGCCAAGCAAAGCAGACCGCCATTCCTGACAATCTGAAGCACACTCTTCCTAAACACAATATTAACAACGAGGATGGTTACAAAGTTGTTTTAGCAGCCTCAGTGCCTAAGTCTCGAGTCATTACTTAATATTAACCGCATCAATCTTCACGTTGAATTCGTCGGATAATAAGTTTTCTTTTCTTTTTTTATTATTATATATATATACAATTACACTATTCTTTCCCTTACAAAACCATTAATAGAATGTATTGTGTTCGGATCAAATTTTCCTAATCGAAGTTTTACTTCGCGTTTTGGCGTTTCCGGAGCAAAAAAGAAAAGTGGCCCCTTGTTCGGCCAGCACCCCTCACCAGAATTTTACTGTAGAAAGTATTAAAATAAAGTTCATCGATTTGTAGTAGGTACTTAGGATAAAATCGTAGCGAAAATCGTAGGTTCTATAATATTGGTAGTATCGGTTATGGAGTTTCGATGACGACGCAAGCAAGTTACAGTCAAGACACAAACGAAACGTTAAGTTTAAGCTTCCGCGCGATATTTTGTTATTCACAAATGTTTGCCCACACGCACAAATCGCTGAAACGTCACCATTACAGTAAATGGGCAGCTGCACCATTCGACCTTCAGCTTTCAAAAATTGTTGGATACCAAAGGAGGTAAAGAAAATATCGATTCTTTATGCTAAGTAAAATTGTAATCATTACAGTTACTGTAGGTCGTGTAAGTGGGTTTCCGCCTTAAAGCTGGTTTCGCTTCCGTAATATAATATGCACATATTTAAAGAAGGTGAAAATAATATTTGATTAGATTTATAGATGTTTTTAGGATAAAACTATTTTTTTTTGTAAGCAATAAATAAACTTGTTCATCATTTAAAACCATCCAGCAACCGCCTCGGTTCGCTTCTCCCCTTGGGACCAGAAGTTTTCACCCTTGATTAGTCAGCATCGAAGTTTGGCCTGTATTAAATGAAGATATTTATCCTAATCTCTTTGAAATTACATCCGCAAAAGAGGGCGAGAGAGAGTGAGTGGGAGATCACTTTAGGGTAATGTCGGAGTAGAGCAGAGCGGGAACAGGAAGTCGCCCACAAACTAAAGAGTATTATCTTCACTTCCGCCAAATCGATCACAATTTATTTCAAACTCTAGGCGGGTGTTTCCCTTCTTTTTTTTTTTTTTTACCTCTTCCGTTTTCATTCACTAAATTAAGTGTTTTTCATTCATCCGCTCAAGAAGAACTGAAACCCAGACTTACCCCTGTTCACAATAAGAAGATCGTGCTTTAATGATGCATTCACAAATATTTTGTCGTAACAATAAGCGAGTTTTGAAAACATAATTTTTTTTTTGGTTACTTATTGATCAATTTTTGCCTTATTATGGTGCATACTTTGAAAAATCGTGAAAGTTTGTAGTTTGATGTTGGATTTTTGGTCAAAAAATCGCCCAACTCTTAAATACCTACTTTACAGGAATTTCCGATTTTTGAGTTCTTCTAAGTACGAAAAATTGATGTGACCAAATTGATTTGAGTCTTAGGATTCGAGATTGGCGAGGAATCGGTAAAATAAAACAACTCGTCTTTTTGCCAACGTTTCGACAAATATATTGTCTTCTTCAGGGCCTGGATATTACAAATACAAAACAATTTACAGAGTCAGTAACATAGAAAAAACAGTAAAAATCAGTAATACAAAAATAAACAGTAAAATACAATAAATTCTTTATAATTATTGAATACTTACGTGGCTATGCGGGTTGGTTGAGTTACAGAAACTAAGAGCCAGAACTGGAGAAGCAGATATAGCGGGACATATAATATACAGATATAGCGGGACTTACACGGGAATTTTGGTAATTACAATTGGACAGATACAACAGACTAATTACAACAAAAGAGTAAATACAATAAATATTGGGAAATTTCTTTAAACAACAAAAACCGTTAAACACAAAACACAGGAGAAACCAAATAACCCTTATGCACTAAATAACAATTAACCAAAAGATTAGAAGTAAATTTAACAAAACTCAGTAATAATTATGTACAAAATTTGGATATCTATTTTATTTTTTAATGATAAAAATGGAGCAGTTGGCTAAATTCGATGTGTCTGTTCTAAAGTTAACTGTGTTGTTCTGTTTTAATATGTGGCACATTTCTAGAAAATTTCGTTTGTACCGAAACCTATACGTACATTCAGATTTGAGTCTGTTAAGATTTTGTTGTTAGCAAAACTCGTAATGTTTAAGTATGGATACGTGGTTAACCAGTGTGTTAGAACCAAGGATTCAACTGAATCAGCGGTTACGGAAGTGTGTTTCGAAAAATTATTTGTCTATTTTTATCGCCAGAAATGTATTTATACGAATGAAATGTGTAACGGAAGTTCTAATCTCGAAGAAAATCCTGTTAAACAGGAAGTGATCTCTTACGGAACAGATTTTTTTCCGCAAAAGGTGCCATTGATAATTAATGAACAATGAATGCGCTCATTGGCTCCCAGTTGCCGGAACTTCCTCTCTAAATTTCGTACACTATTGTCTGGAAAAATTCGCCATAGGGCGTTATGAAGATAATTTTGATATTGTATTTATCCAGTCACGAGTTTGGATTCTTCTACAGAATATTTCACCTCTTAACGTCAGATGCTGGATAAGAGAAGAATGAAGAAGAACAAGAAAAAAGAATAAACTGATGAACAGATTTAGAACTTCAGTGAACTGTGAAAAAAAGATTTTATTTAAACTCGCACGACTTTATCGGCCATAATGTATAACTCTAGATAATAAACATTCACAGGTTGTAGTGAAGTTATGGGGGCGACTGGAGAGAACATTAAATTAGCCTGCTTACTGAACCGTGCTTAACCATAAAGTGTGATCAAGGATGAAATCTTTGTGGACACTCACACGACTTTTCTTTTTAGCTTCAAGTTCATAACGGCTTAACTTTGAAACAAAATCATTTCTAACTACTTTTATGCAGTGAAATAAACAAAAGTTTCTTCTATTGAAATGGCACATTAGAGGCAATCTCGTCCACCCTCCCGCCCTTACTGCTCTATTCCAGAATGGCCCTTAATCTTCTTTGTATTTTAAAAGTTGGAAACGGAAGAAAAACATCGGTGGTTGGAGCTCCTTCCGAGGATATCTAAAAAAAATCCTTCTTCAGCGTTAAAGGTTACTTAGGGATCTTTCTTCTGTGTGAAAGGGTACTTAGGGACCTTAACTTCTGTGTGAACGGGTACTTAGGGAGCTTAACTTCTGTGTGAAAGGGTACTTTGGACCTTTCTTCTGTGTGAAAGGGTACTTAGAGACTTTAATCCGTCAAGGCCGTGGGGCTATAAGGATAATAATTATAGGCTTATTAACTGGCCGCTGCAGGCTCAGAAAACACATGCATCGCATGGGCCTGGCAGATGATAGCCTTTGTAGGTTCTGTCAGGAGCAGGAGGAGGAAACGGCACTTGTTGTGTCAGTGTGAGGTGCTTGTATGGATGTTACTTCTCGGGGAGGAAAAAACCAAGGCCCTGAGAGCCTTTACCCAGGAGCTTCTCTCCTGGAATTAAGAGTTTCAATTAAACGGACGGTTCTGGAGGGCGAGCTCTAGAGTTGGGAAGCCACAATAGATCACCAAAGAGGTCGCAGTGGCGTAGGCCTTGAGGCCGCCCTAATTGAATCTATTCTATTCTTAGGGACTTTTCTTCCGTGTGAAAGGGTACTTAGGGGACCTTTCTTCGCTAAATTTGTGCCAGGTCTTACAGGCGCACTAGGCTAGAATATCACGTCTATGGCTCTGCGATTTCCCTTTTACGATCTATACTGTTTACACATTCAGTTTACCGTAAAAATCCTGAAACGAAAATATAGCATGGTTGAAATTGTTCATGTTAACCAGTAAGAGAAGTACTGAAAAGATTAGCTGTATTAGATTACTGAATTAGCGCGCAAAGATGCTGGGGTTCGAATCCAGCTACCGTCCCTTAGATTTTCTCTTCCTAGGGAGCTTCCTGCAGCTCAGGGGATGGACACAGTGTTGTCTGTCACAAAGAAAACATTTTTTCGGAGGCCGGCAGTACTTTGAAAATAATAAAATAAAGCTCCAGGATGCCGATAACCTCAGATGTTGACGCGCCTTGAATAAAAACAAAGAGCTAAACAAAGTAGAAGTACGAACAAGGGACAAAACAAACAAGATGGACGAACAAGTAACGGAGTCAAAAAAAACTGTTTTGATTCTATTTTAGATTTATTAAGACCAGATCATCTTTGATAATGTGGCCTTTTTTTGACTTTCCAGGTGTCTCTTCCATTGAGGAACTTTTTGTGCTTTCATTTGGGAATGAAACGGAAACATTTCCGGAAGAAGTGTTCGAAAAAGTGGTGGGTTCCATGGGAAAAATCGTTCAGTTTGATATTAGGTGACATCCAGTGACCTTCCTCAGTACATTTCTCTCTCTCTTTTAGTCAATTACCGGCACCCCCAAAAAAGGTGTTCTGGATGCTGCCGTATCAATCTGTTGATCCGATTAAAACTACATCCTTTAGGTAATCACGGCCAAAGATTTTAATAAAATATAATCACTAGTTTATTACTATAAAATAGAACATCTTATAATGAAATAGTTCAAAGTTGCTTTACGCTACGTATTACCGATATATGAGCTCTGGTTTAGATAAAAGAAAATATTATATTCTATGAAATATAATTTCCTTTGTAAACACAAAGTTTGGACATTGATTTTATTTACTTTTTAAACAGCTGATAGAAAAATAAGATGAAAAGTTCAAAGATAAATACAATACAAAGCCATTATACGAACATGGTTTTCTACATTAAACTAAGAAAATCTAATTTTTCCCATTTTCTTTTAAAAATTCTTACTTTAGCCGTAACAATCTTTTTTGATGTTGAAAATTTAAAGGGAAATTCTCATATGATTTTATTTTCAATTTTCTCAGATGTAGCTCACCAATTTATTACAAAATTTTAAGATTTAGTTTGAATTAATTAATTAATTATTAATATGAATTGTGTACAAACTCAATTTCTCAATGGTAATTAAATGATTTATTAATGATCTAATCTAGTATCTACTAGATAAATTATAAAATCCTTGAGAAGAGTAAATTCAAAATTAAATTTTTAGACTGATTTTTTTTGTTTTAAAGAAGATTAAATTTTCTCTATTTTCCAGTTTGTTCCATTTTTCTCTGATTACGATACATTTTTAATAGTAAAGAGTTTTCTCTAGCTCATTTCCTTTGTGTACAGATTTTCCTCTCTCACTAGACTTCCTTTTTCTTCCCTCTTTCTTTTTTTATTACTTCCTCTTACTGCTCGAAAGAGGAAGCGGAATTTGAAAATTGTTAATTTTAGTTTCATCTGTAAATAAAACATTTTTCAATGCGATGGAAACTGTAAAGTTTGGAGGAAAAGACATGAAAGCCTTTCTGTAAAGAATCTTCAATAGATAGTAAAGTATGCAGGTGGATCTGTAATGATTTGGTTGAGGGTGCTTCTCAGCTTCTGGGGGTAGGGAAAATTCAACTTATCAGCGGCATTATGAATGCTGAGAAGTTCGTAGATATGTTAAGAAAAAAATTTAAAAGAATCGGTCCAAAATTTGGGAATTGAAAGGAATTTTATTTTCTATCAGGATAATGATCCCAAGCACAAGGCCCTTAAAACCAGAGAATGGCTATTATACTTATTGTCCCAAAGTGATGGCAACACCCCCCACAGTCACCAGACCAAAATCCAATCGAGCATTTGTGGGCAGAGTTTAAAAAAAATTGAAAAATCACCAGATCCAAAATGCAAGACAACTGAAGGAGAAAGTAATTGAAGAATGGTACAGCATTACTCCGGAAACCACCAAGAAACTTGTTGAGTCGTTGCCTAGGAGGTTAATTGTTAATTGTTGCAAATCTATGAATATGAAAGTCTCGTTGGTGACGAGTTATTTCGAAACTATTATCTATTTTGGCTAAATTTTTACAGTTTTTGAATTAAAAAAAGTGTTATTTAGTGAAAAATAACAATTTACTTAACATGTGTGTGTTATTTGTTCTCCCTGACTCACCAAAAATATAAAATAAAAACAGATAATGAAAGAAAAACCTGGTGTCTGAATATGACTGTCACTAACTGTATTTTAGTTTTAAATGAAATTGCAAAATTAACTGCCGATGGTCACTACTAGAAAACGCATGACGAATATGCTCGTCATAACATAAAATTTTGGCACTTTTTTCATGACGAAGGTATTCGTCATAAACAATAACATAAGAGAAAGGTTAAATTAGGGCAAAAGGAAGAAAGAATATTACCACTTTCAGTCTCTAGGGACTAGGTTATCTTCAGGGCTGTCGTAACATATTTTACAGTAACAGGAAATATAATGTACCTACATTAATTTGATATAAAATTATTTACCTTTTTGCTGTTAACAAATATTTCTTACAGTGTTACATCTAAAGTAAAGTATTTATTTATTTCTGTATTTATACAAAGTTGCATGTTACAGAAAGAGTTAACCTTTTATTGTACTATAAGAATTAAAATTTAAAAATAATTGAAATAAACAAACCTATACAGAACTTAAACGTAATACAACTGCGGGTGAACTTAAAAAGAAAAAAAAGCTCTACTGTGGCTGTGTCATGGACACGGCCGTGTGTTGTACGTGAATACGTTTACGTAACGGGTTATATTTTTTATATAAAATATTTTTATTTATGTATTTAGGATGAAATCAAGGAAACAAATATTTACTGTGTTACAATATAACTTTATTAATTATAGGTCTGTGATACGAAAAGTAAGACACAAATGGCATACAAGATACATCCGAGATTTCTGGTAAACGTTAAATATAAGACAAATTGAATTCGCTGAGCATGAAGTCGGGCAATGAGCGGTTTTGTGTGGCATCAACATTAAAGTCTCCATCATAATTGGTGAAGTAAGATCCTTTAGCTATCCAGAGGTCTAATTTAATTTTGGATGTAGACGATAGATTCGAAACTATAATGCCAAACTGTATCCCCCGATTTTGTTATCATTAGATTTTTTGGATTGCCTCCATATGAATTAAATTTAAAGACGTATTCACGTCAAAAGGAAAATGAAACTGAATAGTACATAAACTGTTAGTAAATAGTAATCTAGGTGGAACTAAATCTTAATCCTTCGCATTATTCTGACTGAAATAACATCATTACATAATGGTTCTATTGGGCACAGATTGGACATTACTCTTGTAACAAAGTACTACGTAATCTCATTGCTTTAGTAATAAAGTTATATACGTTAAATACTTGAACTTTGTTTTGTACATACAAGAATGTTTGTTAAAGAAGTATCACACTGTTACATCTAAGGAAGGTTATAGGCGTTTACTTCTCTCCTGACTGTGGTCAGGTTTTGAAATGTTCTGATTTGTGAACTAGTCCAGTGTTGCCAATTGTAAAAAAAAAAAAATCTGCATGTGTTTTGTATGAAGTTGACGTAAATATTGTTTTTCTGCAACCATGTAGGAATGTTCTCATTACTCAATTAAAATCAGCTGTGTAATGCCCAACTTTACCTCACTAGTGAGTGAAAAAACTTTATTGTGCTTCCTTGATAAGAAGTTTTGTTATTAAATATTTTCTGTAAAACTTTAATCAGCTTATTTAACGTAACTAAATAATTAAAAAACGAATATTAAAAAATAAAATAAAAATTGAAAGGAATATAGAAATAAAAATAATATTTTAATAAATAATTAGATATTTTTAATTATAACAGTTAAAAAGGTTATAGTGTTACCTTATAGAAATTTAAAATGGATTCTAGTGATGCCTGTTTAGTTTTTTTTTAAGTTAATAACCCTAATGGTTACAGAAAAAATATAATATTTTACTCGAGTGTAAAGTATTTTCCTCACACTTGGCAATTTGCACTTACACTCGCCTCGCTTCGCTCGCTCGTGCGTGCAAACCCCTACCTCGAGTGTGGAAAAGTACTACTTTCCGCACTTGTTAAATAAATAACTATTTTTAAAGAGAAATTTTGGAGAAATTTATAGTTTTACATTTATGATTTATAAATAAATTAAAAAAAATTCAGTCAGAAAGTATAGAACCTCAAGTTTGCGAAGGTTATGGAGGTGGAGTGGGATAGCTATATGGACACCATGGTAGTGCTAATCCATCCTGTAACTTGGGAGCCAGTGAAAGTGACAAAGCTCTAACCCAGCGACTACTTCTAGGTCCGTAACAGCTCTTATTCTTGTCCTAGCTGCTAGTACTCTCCACCAGCGGCGTTGATAGGATAGCGCTCATAGACTCTTTACAATTCTCCTATTGTATTCACACCTTTTACTTTGGACAAACACTACTTTGAAAACACCATTATGGCAAACTTATTCTCATAGTTGAATAAATTTTAAGACTTGCCGCCTCTATCTACCGTCTCCCGCATAAACTGCCGAACGATCTCTCTCTCTCTCTCGCTCTCCCTCTCTTTCTCTTTTCCAGAGGTTCCTTGCACACAAAACTTTCCCCGAGTTGTGTAAGTTTTAGGTTTTGCCGGCACCTTAGTTTTCCTCAAGCCTTTATAGAAAGGCGTGAGGCGTTACTTTTGGTTCTGAAGACCACCTAAGCTGAACTAACACCAATGGCCCGCTCCTCCTACCAACACCTAGAATATAGTGTCATATTTTCCCCCACTATCCACTGCTTGAAGGGCGAGGAACTTTGGTGGGATTCATAGCCATAACTTCAGCAGATGAATACTTAATCGTTTTCAAATTAACTTTACCTACTTCAGGGTAATTTAATTGTAAGATAAAATAATAATGTAGCCGGAATTTCATTTTACTTAAAATTTACGTCAGAAGCGTATTGATTGAATTTAAATTTAGAAAATGAATAAATTTTAATGAAATGAAATTACTATTTGATAAATTTTCTCTAAAACTACAATAAAAATGAATACACCACTTTTAACACACACACAAAATAAAGGTGGGGATGCTACTAACTAGTTCCTGTATAAGATCTATGTCTGGTTCCAGACTGTCAGGGAGTTCTTCCCACTCAATCCCCTTGAACTTTTCTAAACTACACAAAGAAGACAAAGTGCAGTTGTTGTAGTGATTCTGGACAGTCTTTTAGTTTGAGCGGATCCATCTTAACTGCCACCTACTAGTTTTACATTTGTACAATAGGTAAGTCAACAAATGAAACCGCGTAGTGTCAATAGATAGTATGCTTAGATTGTCAGGAACTTCCATTTGGTTTTCCTTTAGCCTTTAGGTAAGGTCTGGGTTAACTTTTACTCGCTTTCAGCTCGAAGAACAACTGCTGCAGGTAATTTTCTTTTTGACCGTTAATTCTTTAGAAATTCTCTCACAGGCGAATTGTGTTAAAGAGTAGAACAGTTTTCTACTTCAAATGTTGATTTATTGGGGTCCACCCGCGATCCTAAGAGATTAGGACGGCCTAAGAGATTGGTATAGTATGTTTATTCAGAATAGGGTTACCATGTATTTCTTACGCCAAACCGGGACAGTCAGGTAAAAATAAAGAAATAGTATAATTTGTTAGATTTTTTTCATTGTTAATAAAGTATAACTTACACTTTTATGAATATTTTGTTATTACAAATTATTAATATTATTGAGTGTCACAAAACTAAACGTATATCGTAAAAAATCAAAAAGAATGTAGGTATTAAATATGAAAATATAATAAAATGCCCTTACATATTAATAGTAGTAATATATGTATATTATTTACTTGTACAAGAGTATTTCTCAGAAGATTGTACTTTTTTTAAGAAAGTTTTCGTCATTTCTAATTAAATCATAAAATTTACTACATTTCAAATTTAGATTAGTTTTACAAAATAATAAGGCACCAACGTTACACTCAAGCAAACGATTTCTTTATATTTAACAAATTTTAAATCTTTTTTTTAACCTTTAAAAACCGGGACACATTTAACAACCTGCTGGGACGCTGGGACAAGTGCTTAAAATCGGGACAGTCCCGGCCAAACCGGGACGTATGGTAACCTTTAGTCACCTTCTTCTGAGTCCATACTCGAACTCAGCTGACATCGAAAAGTGCTTAATCTTGGCGATAATTCAGATACTTCTTCTTGCTCTTGCACCTGCTGTAAGGTGCTGCAAACTTTTCGTTGATTTGGGTGCATGTACACTTACTTAATGCAATACTCTAGAATGAATCTACTAGGTACCCATCCGGCTATCGCTCGATCCAATTTTCTTGTGCAGCTCGCATTGCCTACCTGATGATGAGGTATGAGTGAAAGTCTACTTCCTGCAGCATCTCCTTGCGTCGGGTAACAAATGCAATTGAGTCCAGTTTGTCATGATTTCAATACTTATCCCCCCCCCCCAATTAAAGCAATGACAGAAATAACAGACTTTTTGACAAGAGGACGAGAAATTAAATGTTACCGATCATTAATTCTGAAATAAGAGTGCGAACAAATTAATTGCCGCCCCCGATCTGGACCATCTACACTCGCCTCCCGAAATATCTGGCCATCAGTTGGTATCTGGCTCTCTTACACCGTTTTACCCCATTAAGTACTACTACAGTTAAAGACCTTTTATCGTTTAATGATCTCCCTTGTTTTACTTGCTCCCTTGGTCTCGTTATTCGGCTAAAATAAAGTTCTTCGGTGCTTAAAGCGAACTTCTGAAGTATGTGTGCCTTCTCAGTTTTGCTTCTCTTCGCGTTTTTGCTGAATGTATATATACATTTGTTTTGTTAAATTGTTTATAGCTGGAAAATGCCTTCGTTTTCCTCTTTAGTCTAGAATTAACAGTCTACAGAAATACATATCTCCCCTTACTACCCCTTATTGAGGAAATGCCTCACTTTGAGGCACTCTTAATACGACAGACAATTGCTCGCTTCATGTCACGAAGAGACCGCAGGGATTGGCTGCCACCTAAATTTTGTTGAGGGCTTATTGGACAATAGTTTTGCATCCAATGGTGAGCGACTGCTAGCCTTCCGTTCCAGTAGCAAGTAATGACAGAATACAGCTGAGGAAGTAACAGTCATAAGAACGGAAGTTACGCTGATAAGTAGAGTGAGGCGCGTCAGCTGGGAATCAGACCAACATCCGACAGGTAAAATCTGCTGTGATCCAGCCTATCAGCTCACCTTCTGAAGAGCAATTGTAATTGGCCGCGAGTACCCACTTCTTCTGAACTTTGACCTTTTTTTTTTTTTTTGGTACAGTGTAATCTCCCAAAGGATGTTCTGAAGGAAGATGAATTCAGCCTGTTAACAGCTTCCAACAAGGGAAGAGAAAGGGTATTTTATATCATCTCTGAAAGTGATTCAATCGCTTGTGTGCAATATGAGACCTACAGCACGTGCAGGAACCTAGACATGAATCTTGAAACCCTTAGATCTCGTAAAAAAAAAGGGAGAGTTTTCTCTCATTAGGATGTAATCCCCTTTTTAGGATACATTGCCCACCGGAACTCAGCCCTAAATCTTTGTAAACAAACGAGGCGGATGAGGGTGTTTGGGTTTTGGGGTAGAAAGAGAAAGAGATGTTGGATTTTAAGAAAAATAAAACATCCTTCCTCTAGAGATCTCAGACGTATATATCCGGTGAAATCTCAGCTTCACAATTCATTACTTCCTCTTCTGGACAATAATGAGAGGAAAACAATAACAATAATAACCGAAGGGTAACATTTAATACTACTGCTGTAAAAAGGGTGGGACTTTTATGTACTCTATTATAATTTAGCCAGTTAAGGAAAGGCTTTTGTCTTAATTATTTAAAAGAAGTCCAGATCTCTTGTCTCTGGAAGAATAAACAAAAAGTAAACGAAAAAAAATAATCTTAGGTGAGTTACATTAACAAAGAACGGAATAATTTTGAAAAAGAAGAGATTGTACTGAAGAAAGAAAGAATAATTCTTTATTTTACTTTATAAACATCCAAGATAGAGTAAACAGTGCGTTAATAAGTAAGCAGGGAAAAAAAGATTTGGATGCTGTAGTACATAGTCTAATTTATTTATTTTCTTAAAATAATAATTCTTTATTTTCTTCATAATAAAGTAACGCATAATCTCGACAAAACCAGCCGCTTATTATAGAATAACCAATTGCAAATAACCATTTAAAAAATTTAATTGATTTTTTTTTTATTGATCTGTAAGATCTCTTGAGGCTTAACTTCCCTCCACGAGCTTAGGAGAACTTAGAGGCAGACAGTCCTCCTCGTATTAAGCTCAAATTTGTATTGGTTATTCTAGGTCGAAAAAAAAATAGACGATACGTTTTCAGCTGTTTAGGCTTGAATGGGCTTCAGGGAATCGAAAGAAAAAAATTGTTTAGATCGATTTACATTAGCTGACAAATTCCAAGTTAAAAAGAAAATGGTAAGGACAAACAGCGCGTATTTCCGGAGCCGTCGTTTGTGCAAGAGGTATTAGTTTCGTTTTGCCGAAAACATGATACTACACATGTAGTAGAGCAACGAATTGTCGTGAAATTTCACATCAAAACTTGGTGAAACCGCTACTGAAACTTATATTTTATTAAAAGAAGTTTATGGTGATGAATGTTAATCACTTGCGCGTGTTTTTGAGCGGTTCAAGCGTTTCCAAGATGGCCGAGAAGACGTCGGAGATGATGACCGACCGGGTCACCCATCCACGTCCAAAACGGATGAAAATATCGATTATAATTAATCAACATTACTACCGTGAAGTAAGGACTAATTAATCAAACTCTATGAAAGAGTAAGGAAAAAAAACGACCCGATTTGTGGAAGAACAAGTCACAGGGTTCTCCATCAAGACAACGCGCCAACTCACACTGCATTGTCTGTCAAGACGTTTCTAGCCAAAAGTACAACATCCCAGTTTTAGGCCATCCGGCCTTATTCGCCTGAGGTGGCCCCATGTGACTTTTCACCTGTTCCCCAAAGTCAAATCTGCATTAAAAGGAACAGGATTTCAGTCCGTTGAAGCTGTGAAAGAAAAAGCGGCACGCGTCATGCAGGAGCTGACAGAAAAAGACTTCCAGCACTGTTTCTGAACAATGGAAAATTCGCATGGAGCGTTGTAGGGATAGTGGATGGGTGTATATTGAAGGTGATAATAACTAAATATGTATAAATTAAAAAAGTGGTGTGTCCGGTATTCGGTAGTCTTCGTACTAAGTGGCTTGGCACCTCTTCCCTTTCTAGTGCAGCTATTTTAGAGTTCCTGAATGGTAGAAATTGGCTAGCGTTGGCAAATTTTATTGGCTCAGCCTTTGCCCTCAGATTAAAACTGATGAGCTCTTAGGTTTCTCCTAAGGCACAGAATGCCATTCCTCCTAACCTCTCTTCACTTTCTTACATAACTCCGTTAATAACAGAGATGTTAATAGTAATAATAATGATTCGAACCTTCACCAATCTCGTAATGAACACTGAATTTAGGCAAGTAAATCAATAGTTATTTTTATTTTTATTATTCGTCATAAATTCTGAAAATTCAAATTTATTGAAAGATTGTATAATCCAGATGTGTATTTTTTATTTTTTATTTATTTATTTTTTTTTTTTATTTTACATTTTTTATTTTTTATTTTTAAATATTAATTAGAATTTTCCCCAGACTCCACACTGACGGTCTTGGACCAATGTGTTTCTGTCTTTATTTTGTATACATTAAGTTTTTATGTTCTTTTTGTGATTTTTTAATTTCAGTAGTTCTTTAATTTTTGAAAGATATACATATAGAAAAAAAGTTTATGTTTTGTTTTGTTTTCTTTTTTATAATGTAAATATTGTATATACTAAATTTTGGTAATAAAGACATTTCTTCTTCTTCTTCTATAAATTAAAAATAAAATGTTTTACAGCCGTAGTCTCGTTATTTAATAGCCACACCTCGTATCATTACTATGATTGTAGTGGATGGGTTTTAGCTAGTTCCAAAGACCCAACTAGGAAGGTAACGCCCATTTTAATAGACGAAGATAGTTAGACGCCAACGATTAAGACTTGAGAAGATATCTCTCTCTCTTCTTCAAGAGAGAGAGATATCTTCTTGCCCTTTGTGCATTCCAAAGACGCCCGCCTACTCTTCGCCCGTCACCCTTATTGGTGGAACTAAGTAGGAGAAATATAACTCTGTAAGTAGGGAAATATGAGGAGGAGGTAACCGGCCTGCTTTGTTCAAGACTTCTACTTCTCCACAACTAAGTACATAGAGACAGCGTAGCTGTAAGCATTCTCTTGTAAGCTCTACCGCGTATAATATCACCACCAACACAATCCACTTGGACAAAGTAAGTTTGTTAATACTATTGTAGAAGTAAGCATGGTTGGATGGTGGAAATTCAGGTGATCATTTATCAGGTGATAAAGTGCTATGGTTATGTGCTTATAGGTGGAAATCTTTACGCATCTTTAGATCGTGCTTCTTCCGCTTCTTGTCCTTGTTCTTTGGTTGATATCTTCTTTGTTGTGATTATTACGGTGGGGTAGAACTATTTCTAAGAGAAGGAGATAAGAATTTCTCTTCCACTCGCTGGAAAGAAATTAGGATCTTTTTTTTTTTTTTAATATCTTACAAGCATTAAATCATTAAGATTTCAGTCTGACGAAGAAGCTGTAGAAGAAGCGCTCTCCTTAATGAAGATAAGATCATCATTGCTGTTCTTCGTAAAAGATTTCTTGTTTTTCACTAAATATAAATAATCACCATTATCTCAACTTTTTGAAGAACTATTCCCGTTTGTGATAACAAAGCAAATCATCACTGAAATTCCTTCATTATGGTCTGTTGTTCTCTTTGAAAATATTTCTGGTAGATGAACAATTATCTGAGAATGGATGGTACTTATTTTACATCATAGTGTTGCTTTCTTCTTATTGGTAAAGTAAAAAGTACCCCCACCAATCTCTTTTGGAAATATTATCTTCTAGTAATTATCAACCCATTCTTGTCTTTCAAAAGTACGTACCACCATTTTTTCCCGAATTCATCTTTTGTTCTTCTTCGTTTTCGTCTTTGTGACAAAATTATGTTGACAACAAATTAATGTGGAACAGTTTGATGGACAATCTAAAAGGAAAAGTGATAAAAGTTTTTCCTAAGAAAGAAGTCTTTATTATTCACTCTAGTTTTTCTTTGTAGGGTTCTGTTCAAGTATTTGATCATTTTTCACGTTTTCTTTTACTCCTCATGAGAGAGGAAATATAGCGGACATGACGCAAGTTTGGACTGTTTCACCGGAAGTGGTTTTTTTATTAAAAAAAAAAAAAAAAAAAAAAAAAAAAAAAAAAAAAAAAAAAAAAAAGATTTCTGTATATGTTAACAAAATATCATAAAATTGAAAAATCAAACGAAGTTATAGTTTTATATATCGATTTAGACTCATCAGAGGACGTGACTTAGTACTTAGTACCTCAAAATCTCTTCCCTTCAATTTACGGAAAACCTTAGCAACTTATTGCACTCTGTATTGTTCTATAAACTTTTTTATTAGCAACGTCTTAAAGGCACCCCTAAAAAGAAGATGCATTTCACCAGTTATCACCAACTAATATTAGTAAGAATTCCATAAACTCAACCCACCAATGAAAAATTTCACCATTTCAATGATTTCAGCCAATCAGGTTACAGCACAACAATGCAGCACTAATTACCTACTAATCAGCTGACATTGATAGGTTATTAAAATACTATGTATACATCTGATACTGATAATGATATCAGGCTGATATTTTGCCCGATATTGTGATTTGGAGTTTCATTAAATAAATTGAATTTAGACTCACTTAGACTAATGAAGTTTCTAATTTCTGTTTCAGGTTAGTCTAGAAGCACATTGTTTGAACGTAAAGTACATTTAGTTTTATTTTATATTAAAATATAACTCAATTTCCGGTATGTAACGAGTTTTAACCGAATTAATTTATTTCAAAAATTTTAAAATGAGTCAAATTGTGAAATTTGACCAATTTTAAAGCATTATTTTACCCCCCAAAAAAACTTTACAGCAAGATATCTGGAGCTTGAGAAATGTGTAAAGTTCGGTTTTTAGGGGTAATACTTTGCTAATTCGGGATTCCGGCTAGTAGGATATCTAAGAAATGCTAGAAATCTCTGGGAGCCGGCTGATATTGTATGGTAATATTCTCATCTACAATTCCCCGTAAGCAAACCATATCCTGTTTCAACACCTAAGGGATCAACCAAACGAGGAGATAGGATGCTATATTCTCTCCCTCCACAATCCAATATTTACGAAAAGCTCTCCTACAGGATCGATTTTTCCTTTTTTTTTTACATTTTCCCGAAAACAGCTCCTAGGCTTTTCGCCATAACTTGGTGCCAAGTAATCTGTACAACTTATAATATTATCCCGGGAATGGGTGCAAGTCTCGGCGAGAGAGTCTAGTTTGGACACCCATTTGGTGTCATTTAAGCGAAATATTGATAAGGAATAAGGACAAATGATAAGGAAAACATAAAATTGGATATTCTTCTTTACTGAACAAATTTTCTAGTTTGATTTTCGGTATAATACTGAGATCCACTATCTATCTTGTCAGTACCAACTTCAAGTTTCAAGAAATTTGATTACGTAAACGAAAGACATTTAGTTTAATTAAGATATTTATCTTATTAAATATAAAAAAAAAAAACTCCTTCAATGGACAATGTGTAATTCAATTCTCTGACATCACCCTTGAATATCATGGATTACCGTAAAAGCTTGAGTCCAAAGCGATAAGAAGTTTACCTTTAGTTGATTAAAATAATGACACTCCGGAGGAAATGAAACAAGTAAATGGTAAATAGTTTTGCTAAGAAGGACAGCTAAAAAGGAGATTTGGTTAACCTAGTTCCCTATCCCTATGTGCATCTATCTGTTGCTATGGTTTGGGAGGAAGGAAGTATTTGGAATAGATGAGAATGGAGCAGTTAACACCAAGAGTGTGTATTGCTGCTTCTTCTTCTTCCTCTTCTTCTAAACACCATTAATATAAATGACCAAGGGATGGCATCTTCACTTGAAGAGAATATTGCCTTGAACAGCCAGGGGCTGCTGCTGATAGCAGTAACAACAACAGTTAAGGGCCTAAAAGTACCATTCCTGCAAGTACTAGAGCGGCGCTTAAGCCAAGCTTTCACACTTAACAGCTTCCCCCACAAATGAAGTATAAAACAAACTTCTAATTACAGATAGCCCATTTACAGTGATTTACGGGGCCATTTTGATTGGTTTATGTACCTAAAAGTAGGTGGGAGGGATGGGAGAAGAATGAAAACGTTTTAATCGATATTCATTTTGGTAAAAACTTTTTTTTAACCAGCGAAATTGTTCATAAGATCAGATCTAGTTCTCAAGCCCTAATTAAGATTTTATTAAAATGAAAATTACTATTGCGGCTATTTTCGTTAAATAATGGTTGACAAAAATTTAGGTGCACTGATTTTCTTTCACAAAATGTTCACTTCCTTCCGCTCTGTAGTAAGAGGAAGTGGTGTCATTCATTTTGATTTGCTGTAAGTGGAGCTTTCACCGAATGTACATATATTTAGGTGCTCCCTTTATGTCTAATCTTTAGAGACTTGCCTAACTATGGGTCGATGTTAGGAACATCCCACTGTAGTCATGATCGATTTCCAGCTGAACCGCTGGGAAAATCCAGACTGCAGATTGGTGATAGGGAATGGAAGGCCAATTAATGCTTATGGCGTTTCACTTGGTTAGCTTGCGATATGGCCCATTCGGCACCATGAGCTCAGAGCAATGATAAGGAAATACGGTGATTAGTAGGTGTATCCCTCTACAAGGAACCTTCCGCTTTTTGCGAAAGAAGCGATCAATAGACGACCATAGATCACTTCTATCTCAGTCTAGCAATTCTATATCTTAGAGGGAAGTTTGGTCCAATTATAAAATTATTCTTGAAGTAACAAAAAGTCTTGTGAGGGTCCACTATAGAATTTTAAAAGGAAACGCTTGGAAATAGGTCCAGTTCTGGGAAATCCTCCTTACTCCGGTAAGAGAGAATACTCAAGAATCACTTACCACTACGACTTACGATTCCTCCAAGTATTGTGGAATTGGACTTACCTGAAACGGAATTAGAAATGTGATTAATTGCTAGTAATTTCACTTACTAAGTAAATATTCACCATCAATATACTGAGATCCCTTGAGTCCCAGAAAAAATTGGTTTTCAGGAGAAGATCTTGGGTCAGGGAGTATTTTTAAGCAAAAATCAAGGAATCTTCAAGTTTCTATTTTTGTCTTAGTCTCACCAGGAGACCCGTCTGTAACTCATTGAAGCTGTCGCCAGGTTTTTATGCTAAAGAAGTCGTTAATAAACTTTCAAGAATAAAAAGAATTATTGATTGAATAATTGAAAATGCTAAAATGCTAGAATTTCCCAAAGCGTGGAGAACAACGAGAGAGCATTTCCACCCCCAAACATTCTAACTTCTGCTAGCAAAGAATTCCTGCCTGCTCCTGGTATTTCCAATTATTCCTGGAATATTCAGCCCTTTAGCAACAGCGACTCCAGCAACAAAATGTACTTTTGGGAAAACTGTTATACACTCAGGACTGTGTGGAGGGGGTGAAAATGTGTTCATTTGTTTAATCGCCAGCCCACCATTTCGAGGCGCTGGCTGAATTTCCTCCAAGACTGTAAAGGAAATGCACGGATGTCAGTTTTGTGAGTGAACCAACCCCAAAGAAAATTACTTTCACTTGCCACTTTTCCCCCCGTCTTTTTTATTTTAATTATTTGTAATTAATTCAGAATTTTTAGCATTTTTCTGGAAATTAGTATAAAGTTCACTGTACACTTCTGGATATATTATATATAAATGTTGGCTTCCTCCATTTCAAACCAGCATCAGAAGAAATCTTCAAATTTTTATTTTATGGTTAAAACTTAACCAAAGAAAATTTCACATTTAGCACAATATTAACTCTACAGAAATAACAACCATCGGCACCAGAAAAAGAAATAAATCCAGAAATGTAATTTAATGGTTTCAAATTTCAATTTGACTTCTTGGAAATAGTAAATTAACAAAATGTTAAAATAGCTACGGTACTAACATTGCTTTTTCTTTTTTTTTTTGGAAATGAGAAAACGTGATATCACTTGCAGGTTTTCCAGCTGGCAAATCATGGTGGTGAGGGGAAAATGAATTGGGGGAACAAAAAACTGAACAAAATCTAGAGAGAGAGTGAGAGGGGGGGGGAGAACAGAACAAATGGTGAGGCTAAAATTGTATCTAAAGGAAAGATAGAGGCAGAGCGAAAGCCAAGCTGTCTATTGGATTAAACTAAATCTGGTGGGGGTACAAACTACGTGAAGTTTTCTAACCATAATTTACGTGATCATTTTTTTTTAGAACGGTTTTTTAAACTTGAAATTTAGTATTTAAAAAAAAAAAGTAGCTGAGTAGAAGTTTTGAACCTAACTGATAGCTTTCTTAGGGAAAATCACGGAAAACTCGAAAGTGAAGACGTACTGCCGGTGGTAATAATCTTTCTACTGCAAACATTGGTTAGATAGTTCAAGGTCAAGTAATCAGCTGTTACTGCTGTAATATCTAATACGGCACTTTAAAGGAGCGCCTTAAATAATAATATTATTAATATTAATAATAATAATAATAATAATAATAATAATAAAATAATAATATTCCCTCGCGGAGGTCCCGGGTTCGAATCCAGCTGCTGACCCTTAGATTTTCTCTTCCTAGGAGCTTCTTACAGCTCACTGTCCGGTGATGGACAGTGTTGTCTGTAACGAGAGAACACTGTCCGCGGAGGCCGGCAGTGCACTGGAAAAAGCTCCGGGCGCCAATAACCTGTTAGATGTTGACGCGTCTTAAATCATTAAAAAAAATAATAATGATAATAAAAATAATTTCTATTTCATAATAAAATAATAGATACAAAAGTATTGTATTTCTTTACATTCTACGGCACCGCAAAATCGCCTGCAGGAAAGAGGAGCGCCTTACGTCACCCCTCCCTAAGAACCTGGCGCAAATGAGGTCGTCTGAAAAGATCTCTCCCACCAATTCATTGGTCCTCATCTAGGGTGTTTAAATAAAATCGTTGGCATCATTTTAAAATAATCGCAGAAGTGGCGATTTCCGTCAGCTGATTTTCTTTAAACTTGGAATCCCGCCATTCTTGGGCCCCGCCCCCCAAAAAACGCCCTTATTTGGCTTTCATACAAAAAAAATATATATATATTTTAAATAAGTTTTATAGATCAAAAAATATGCAAATATTATGTGATAAGTTTAAAAAGAATTAGGAGCTGCTTTCGCGGGGAAAACTCCACAAAGAAGTGCCACTTCCGTTAGTCTGAGGCTTATTGCCCCAGAGGCTTATTGTCGGTTATCGTAGTCGTAAACTAAACAAAATGTAAGTATTAAATTTCTGTCTCCTTACGTCCTGCTATGCACAGATACCTTCACATCCAGGCCAATTAGATAAAGCATTTACAATTAGGCTAATCTCTTAATATAACAATATCATATGAACTTTTTTACCCAAGGCGAGATCCCAAATTCTGGTTTCATTTAAACAAGAAACCCGATTTTATTCGGGAAGAAACCTTACCAAGAAATGCTCATTTCTATCGCCTCTTTAGATAGTTTTGGGGACCATATAGTATAAATAAGATGTTAAAGGAAGTACGTAATAAAACTATTATTTCAGTTTACGTGTTTGGGAAATTCCCAAATTGTAGCGATCTGACCGATTTAAAAAAACAAAAACAAATATTATTTAATTAAAACAATTAAGACTGGTTAACAATTTAGAAATTCTTAAATGTTTCCCACGTTTGGTCCATTACACAGTGACAGACTGACGCACAGATTCTAGGCACTTCTGCTGCGAAATAATTGCTTACGATGGATTAGTTTGCTTACGCCAACATTGAATCTAAATGACTTCTTTTTTTTATTATTCTTATATTATTATCTCATGAATGACAAAGATGCAATTCTTTAAAGTGCACTTTTTTTTATAATCTCATGAAGGACAAAAGATGCAATTTTTTAAAGTGCATTTTGTTTTTTCTCCAGCCAAGTGCGAACACTGTAAAACTGTAATCAATAAAGTGGCATTCCACTCGATCGATTTCCTTCAAATTGGGAATTTTAATTAATTGCTTACTCCTTCAGGAGTATTTTTGAACGAAAATGTTTCAAGCAAAAAAGAAGAAGAAGAAAAAAAAAGCAGATTTAGATGTTTGTAATCACTACACAATAATAATCTAGGAACCGTTAGTCTTAAAATATTTATGTATCACTTCCGGTCGGCTAATTTTCTGCAAAATGGGGAATTTTTAGCCCCACTTGTGTTTCTGAATTATCTAGCTAGCACAAAAATGGCAGTTTAGACCAAAGCCTAATCACCTCCTACAAGATCTGCATACAAAATGGAAAATTAGTACTCAAAGTGGAAATGAAAATTGTTGAAGCCATATTTTTTTTGAGTGAAAATTCTAAAAACTAAAAAAAAAATCGATTTAACAAAGTGGCACTTTTGATTGATCGATTTTGGCTAAAACCATATTTTGGTGGGCTCTGTTGGTAACTAAGCGAAATAGCCTATTCATTTTTGGGTTAACAGTGGGAAAAGACATGAGCTACCAATTTTTCTTCCCCACTTCCGGTGAAAACTAATAATCTCTACGTTTTAAAGTAAAGTAAAATAACTGCCTATTTTTTCAGGCGGCCTTTACGACCAATTAGGTGTCGTAAACGGAAGCGACTAGCAAACATACTTTACTGTAAATTTCTATTATTAACCATTAAATACAATCCAAGGCCTAAGACCGGGAATCGAACCTACTAAACCAACAATACATAGCTTTGCGGGTCTAGCCTACAACCGACTAGCAAACATACTTTACTGTAAATTTCTCATATTAAACATTAAATAAAATCCAAGGCCTAGATGCCGGGAATCGAACCCACTAAACCAACAATACATCTTAGCATTGCGGGTCTAGTCTCTTAAACCGCTCGGCTACCGTGGCGCCTTAAAATCTCTACGTTTTCTTATTAGCTATTTTTGGCTTCAATTACATTTTTTTTCAAATTGATTTTCGTTAAAAGTATTACATTAAAAATCGATTAATTTAATCATTTAAGTGTATTTTTAGCCGGAAGAAGCTGATGATGGCCGGAGATCATGGTTGTGGTTTCATGATCCATTGACCATCACTGGAGTAATAAATATAAATGGTATATGATCCTGCCTATCTGGAAAGGGAAGGATCCATTGACCGGTCTTCCTCAACTACCTCTCCTCTTACACAGAAAATCTCCCCCTCAGTTAGCTAACGGCCCCCCAGCTAGGGCTATCTATCTATAGCTAAATGTCTAGCCGTAGTTAGTTATTTCTCATCAATCCTTCGTGCTATGAAAAAGATAAATGAACATTTTCATTATTAAACTACTTTCTCATTAATTTCCAAAGTGCGCGAAAAACTCTGGGGGTGAAATGAACTTTTTTACATTTTTCCCCCCTCTCTTAAGAGAAATTTCGCTTCCTTATTCTCTACCGGACTCCAAATAATTATCAATTATCTCACTAGAATAACATCATAGTTTCGCTATTGTAAAAAAAAAAGATATCTTTTCACCTGACTGTATTAATCTAACTACGCAGAAGTGCGAGAAACATTTGTTAAAGATAAATATTACAACAGTAGCATTGCAGCTCGATATATCGATTTGTTGAATACACAGTGTACACATTAAATATGTGCGATTTATTATTACTGATTATACTGGATTCGTCGTCAATGTGTGACGAGTCAATACTGACCTTGTCGTAAAATAACTCGAAGTGATTGTAGTAGAGATAGTCCCGGGTCATTTGGCCCAAAAACAACTACTTCTTCGACCTCAGAAGACTTTAAAACAGATCTTTGAACTCGTAATTTGGATAATTTCACTTTATTACCTCAATAAAGCCACAGATCTGTTGGTAGATACTTTAATGTTAAGATGTGGGTTTACTAGTAAGTAACTAATAAGCAAGGACGAAGGACTTCTAAATGTAGATGCTCCCAAGGGAACCTCTGTGTTAGTTTGAAGGAGAGAGAGCGAGCTAGCCTCATCAATATACAAGTTGAGGTAGCCCAAGACATGATACCCAGCGATTTTATTGACATATTCTGGTAGACGAAGCCTGTTGTACAGTTACAATGGTTTAAACTTGGAAACAGCCGAAATGGGAGCTTTTCCTCCCCTTCCTGTTGCTGTCCCCCAATCAAAATCTCTTACTTTGAACTCCTCGCCAGGCAGGACAGAGGGTGGGGGAAATTTGCACTCAATCACCCGCTCCCCGGCCCTACTGGGAGCCCTTCCACTAGCGGAAACTGTCCTCCTCTCACACTGTAACCAGTGTGAACATAATCGGTGTGGCCAGTGTGTATTCAATTGCCTCTCAACTTACCCACAATCTCAGCACCGTAGCTTCTACCCACCCAAGTACCCTGTACTGATACTTCTCCAGAAAGGGATGGACAATTCGTGGAGATCGGGTAGACACAACCACTTCTCTTTCGTCGTTCTACAAACACACTTTGTTAGTATTACCTGTGAACTGTTACCGCCTGTTTAGAACAAGAGACGTCTAGGATATAATTCCAATTTGGGACATCCACCCTTTCACACAGCATCCACTACAAGAACTAATTAGACACTGGCCAGGGAATTCTGTCCTAAAACCAGTACCTTCTATTCTTGTACTTTGAACTCACGTTGAGCCTAATTTCCAAGTGGGCGGGGGGGTAGAGAGACTACGGAGATTTCTCTCCTGCTCTTCCTTGCTCATCGTAGGAAACTTCCCCAAGGGATTCGATCTGGAATTCATTCTCTTTCATTCAACGTCTGCGATACATTGGCAAAGCCATCAAGTATTACAACCAGATGATATATGCGAATGTTCTTCACAATCGTCATTGTGCCTATGCAGCAGTAAGAGCATTCAGAGCTCTAAGCTCTGCGTTGTTTGGCTCGCCCCCGGCGACTTTCCGGCAACATATCTTGGTGTTACTGACATAATCAATACTTCATCTTCCGAAGATGATGCTATCAAGTTAAAACCAAAAAAAAAAGCCTTCCTCGTCTGGATTCACTGATAATCGAGGATCAGAAGCAATGAGCCTGAAGAGTCCCAGTGGAATTTTCACCCTTTTGTAGCATCAAAAAATGTTTCATGGCTGCAACCATCAAAGTACGGGCACAACAGGAAGTGGGAGTGGCGAGTAAAAAGCCAAGGCCAGAGGTGAAAGGTGAAAAGATGATTGCTACCAACTTATACGACTCAAAATACAATATTACATCAAGGCTGGTAGCCATTTTGGATGATTATAGGACCTCTTAAAAAGCACATGATCCGCGTTGCCGTGACGACGGTGTTACCCTGTGCAGGTTTTGTCAGGTAGAAGAGGAAACGACTCTGCATATATTTTGTCAGTGAGAAGGGCTTGTACTTAACCCAGGAGCCCTTCATTAACACTTAATTAAGCAGGACTAGAGGAGTAGGTGTCACAATAGAACTTTTAAGCGATGGCGTCAGCTTTCAGACTAACCGCCGTGGAATCTAATCTATTCCATGGAGTAACCATTAGCTTTCAGTTGAACGTAACCATCCAAAGTATGGTTACCATCTCAGGCGGATGAAGCCTCTATTTATTAATCTTCTATATATCCGTGTTTAGTCTTGCTAAAATCCATCAAATGAAAACTGTTGTGTACAATGAAAAGAAAATCAAAGAAAATCCCGAATTCGTGGTGATGAGAAATGAATGAAGTAGCTTTTGCTGGATTGACGAGAATGAAAGAAGAAAGCAATACAGGAAGGAGGAGAAAGGAAACAGGGGAGGCGCCGGAGAAGAAGTATTAAAACCGGAACTACCACCAGCGCACAGATTGGAGCGACCGTTTGTCAGTCTGAGTTCACTTAATGGAAATTCTCAGATTACTGGGTATATCATCTTTTCATCTCACCAAAATATGAAAAGATTTTCTTACCTTTACTCCTTGAAAAGGAAATGTTCAGTAATTTTCTACATCCCTTTTTTGGTTGATTTTTCAATAATTTCCACAAATTCTAAGAAACTCAAGAAAAATCACTTGAATATGAGGAACCCTCAAAAGGCCTTCGTTTCCTGCAGTAATTTTTATTTGTTTACAGACAATTTTTTTTTTTTTTTAATTTAAAATTTTCACTGAAATCAATTTACATTTTTATGGTTTTTCCGGCCGCCAGAAATTCCATCACTGTTCACGATGAAATATTTTTTTCTTATTTTCCTTAAGAGTAAGTCAGAATCATGTTAAAACATGCGTGTCGTTACCAATTAACAAAACGCATGATTGTGTCATTACAGTTAAATTGTGAGTCAACTCGTTGTTCTGTTCTAATGTTTACACCTATTATTTTATTTTATTTTTTTTTTCAGGCGGAGCCTAACCTCCAACTACCAATCAGGTGTCGCAGGACGCGGAAGCAAACCCTTTACTAATACAATATTTTTTTTTCGTAACCAATGAAAAGTAGCTATAATCGGGAACCATTACAGCAGGTCCTCTCTCCTCTTTGCGTAGATTGCAATGAGGAGGAGGATTTCAAGACAATGTAATAATGATATGTGCCAGTTATGTAGTAGAAAGGAAACGAATGTTTGACAACTTACACAGGTATTTAGATGCACCATTTCGCTACGAAGACATACGTAATATTCTCCACCAACATCTACTATGTGCTTAAATCTGTAGCAGAGCTAGCAATGAAATATGAATGTATTTAAAAGTTATAGCCGATTAGAATGAATGCAAGAAAATGATTTAGAGAAGGATTACGTGATTTTAATTCCGGTAAAGCTGTAAGGATGGCAGGAATATAGAGTACTGATCCATCCATTAGTTGTAAGTTTGTATGTAAATAGTTGTATATATTTCATTTTCTGGCTTATATTACAGATGTTTATTTCAATTATTTTTATTATATTATTATTTTTCTTTCTTTTTTGGCTTTTTGTAATGAAATTAAATCTCTTTTATGTTTTAATATGTATACAGATTTCACTATTTCGTTATTTCATTTATTTTAATTTTATTATATTATTATTTCTCTTTCTTTTAATTTTTTAAATGTAAGAAGTTAAATTGCATTCATTTTTAATGTCCGCTACCTAGACTCCTCCGACGGTCGATTGATCAGGGATAAAATCTTTATTATTACATTGTAAAATGCATATTTATTTTAATTATTGTAATGTATTTGTCAAATAAAGTCTACTAATACTAGTTGTATATAGTAGAGAGATGAATGTGTGAAGCGAATGTATTTATAAGTAAGACTGGAGAGTGAGTGATATTATAGTGATAGGCACCTTGACGATGCTGGCTGGATGGCGGAAGCCAATGTCAAACAAAAAAGACAGACAAAAAACCACTACACCAACTTCCGTCCCTACTGTTCTAATGTATAAATTGAATTTAAAAAAAAAAAATTACTCACGAGAACTGCAGGAAAAGAAAATTATTGAGGGCTCCCAGCAGATTTTCCAAGTACTCTAAGTGGCTATGACTAGGTCAAACATGCCAGTGTACCATAATTATGATACACACGTATGTACTAGCGTAACTGTTCATGCTCTTGTTGCCCCAATAGGGTTAGAATAGTATCCCGGACTGTCTGATTAGTTTGATGGGATTGTGTGTGTGGGGGGGGGGGGGGGAGTAAGGGAGAAGAGGCTTTTCATTAAGGTTATATTGTGTGTGAAGCTTGACAGGCTAGCCAACTATTCGCACTACAAAACCAGCAAGCAGTATGTCTATTTCCTGTAGACCTGGCAGTTGCAAATTGTGGGTGGGTAGATGGTTGGTACTAAAGCCAAAGTAAGGGCTAGGGAGTGTACAGGGTCTTGATTGCGGTCGATGGCGTGCAGTCAATCAGGTACTCTCTACCTGTGGTGGTGTAGTAGGGTGCAAGTCTGGAGGATCTACCGAGCAGAACGGAAGGAAATTCGGCTGAAGGTTTTTGCGTGTGTGTGTGTGTGTGTGTGTGTGTGTGTAAATACACCAGCAATTAAACATCCACTTCAACACATACACCCCAAATGAAACCAATCGGGTGTATTGCGAAATTCGCTGATGAATAACCTAGCAAATGTCCCGCTATTTGTTTATGTTTTGTCTATAATCGGGACTGAAACCAATTAAATCCTTTCCAGTTAACAATATGTTTTGTTAAAGATGATCTGCTTGTGTTTAAATCAATGTGGACATATTCAAATAAAGCCAGAATAACATTTTTTACTTATTTTAGTAAATAAAGGCGAAGTGTTTTGCGATCGATTAAAATTATCGATATCAAGTTTCGACGGGTGATTTCCGTTTTAATAGCTTCTGAGTCAAATAAGTGGATTTTCAGAAATGGTCTGTAAGTGTGTTATGTTTAAAAAGTCGACTCAAACTTTATATTCTGTTTAAGGAGTAACCCCTTGGGATCGTAAGTTACTGAAGAGAGTCCCTACACCCGAAGTGCCACTGTACGGAATGTTCCCTTTTTTGGAATTTATGGAAATTCTATTCAAGGAATTCCTGAGAATAGGGAGGGGGGAATAGAGCCCCAAAAGTGCCATCTTAGTCACCACTGTATACATTCGCCAGTCTTTATTATCTCTACAATTGAATGATCTTCCAAATTCCTTAATCTATCAGCTTTGCTTGCTGAATCTTCCAGACTACCTCCAATCGATGAGTCTAAAGCGGCGTTGGACACTCGATTTTTTTTTAAATTAAAAAATATTGCTTTGACGTAGAGCTTACTGGAATCCACTCCACTCATGATTCTATTTCAGTCTACTTAATTGTTTCTGGAGCTTGACTTCCCTGCAATGTGAAATTTCTAAAAAAATTACTTATATTTGACTACTCCATCCTTTAATCAGAAATAATACTGTTAATAACAGACAAAACTTTAATTGTAAAAACCCAACTCAGGTATATTGGACCATATTTGTACAATATACCCTGCTGCTCTGTGGTAACTAAATATTAATGACCAAGCGGAAGATTTTGTATCAAGGTTATCGATCTTCAGAGCTTTAGAATTGTCTGCTGATTGTGGCAGTTCATTGTAGCGGCTTGCCACGATTTCTCTGAAAGTTATGTTTCGATATTTCGATTCACTGCACTCTATTTACTTAGCCGAACGTGATCTAGTCTCAATCGAATTGTTCCATCTCTCTCTCACTCCTCTCTCTCTCTCTCTCTCTAAAATGTACCATCTCAGTATATCTCCTTCCGGCACCAAGATTTATGTATTACATGTTGTCTAGGTGTATTTATTTTACGATATCAATTCTTATAAATTGTTTACATCGATATTTTAAGTTATATGTATTCTCTATTAAACTCTAATAGGTAATATCGATATTCGGCCAGCTTTTCTTATTTAAAGTTTACGCTGGAGATATTAGGAAAATTCAAAAAACGTACATAGAAAATTTTGGCATCTGTGGTACCTGAAGAATTTTCCCCTAAACTGGATGGTGTGGTAATAATTTTTGAAGCAAATAAATACATTCTGGTGTCTTATTATTCTCGGTTTTCCGGACGTTATTCTTTAACCTGATGTTTCGATTTAAATCTAAGGTTAGATTGAATTTCAAAAGGGCACTGCAGTCAAAAGAGGGCGTCCACTTGTAGGACCAAAAATCTCTCCATTTTTGTAAGGCCCAGAGTTAATTTTTTTATTGTTCATCTTCTTCGGTTTCAAGATGTCAGCGTAATCAGGGTAAAAGAATATATTTATGCCCCTCCTTAACGGTTTGTTGGTGTTTTCTAAGCGCATCTCGCGATAGAAATGCATGAGGGCTGTATAAACACTCCTCAGCCTCTACTAGAGGATGGCTTCCTTAAATTAAGGGAACCTCTCTGTGGAAGCTCTAGGAAGAATGGGATGCTGTTCCACAGGGTTATTCTATCCTTTTGTGTGAAGTGGAGCCTACAAAACTTGCGTACAACCACTGCTAACACATTTACTCGCCTAGGAATGCTTCTTGGGCGTGCAGGGTTGTGACCAATACCAAAATACTTATGGGAACGAATACAGTACGTGAAGTTTACTGTATCTAAGAAACTAACTGTAAAAACTTCGAATACTCCTAAAGAAGTGATAAATATTATTTACCGCAGAACTTGTTGCAAGGGAAAATAGAAGAATGGCGGCGATAGGCGGAGTTGCCGAAGAACTTCCGGCGGAAGTGGTATTACATTTCCTTAGAAAACTTATTTTCTTTAGCTTTTCCGAACCAATTTAACCAACAAATACATAGTACGGTGATTTTCACCTAAAATTAAACACACCTTCAACTGAGCACTGTTCTTAATTTACATACACACTTAGCAACCATCTAAACTTGCTGCAATATGCGAGATCTCTTATCAACAGTGCTTCAAATTCAAATTAGGTAGTTTGATGGAAACCACTTAAGGAAAATAGAGAACTTTCCGTTAAATATTCTTGCTTAATTAGATCGTTTTTTACTTTCTCTTACAATTCTAGTTTGAGGAAGTGTGGTTAGCGGAAGTTTTCATTGGACCGGAAAATGGTTTTATCTCGAGGTGAGCTTGTTAATTTAAAGTTCACAGGGTAGGTTATAAGAAGGAACAAATATAATTACAAATAAATTATTTTTTTCGAAAATGTTTTCATTGATTTTAATAAAATTTGTAAACTAGTGAAGTCTATCGAGATATTTGGCAACTTGACAGCATAGAAGATCAGAACGAAATATGTCTTTACAGAGAAGACGAGGTCTATCAACTACACTCATAAGGAGACGAGCATTAAACGTTGTTTTTTTTTTAAGTTACAAAGTCCAAGGTAAATGGATCCTCTGTTGTTTAATCCAATCAAATCCAATTATTTCAGCAATTAAGCTTACCAATAAATGCAAAGAACATAGAATATTTGAAGCCTTTTTATTCTTGTTAAAAATCTTCAATCGCTCTCTACTTAAGATTCTGTCTTCCAAATATTGTGACCATTTTGTGGTCCCAGATCTACATGTTTAGTGAAAAAAAAGAAAACTAAGTAGAGATTTAGGTGGACCTTCCCGACTAAAGAAGGGTTTGCCCAAGGGAGAGCTTCCTAAGAGTGGTGGACAAAATCCGATTTGTAAATTCCCTGAGGACCTTCTCCCCAATTATAATAATTTCCCCAGCTAAAGGATTTCAAACTAGATTGACCAAACTCTGTATTTGCTTTAAAGCACAGCTTGTTGTTAAATCTCAAGCTTAAAGTCTCTTCTATGTCCAGACCAAAAGTAAATGTGTCCTGTTCTTCCCTGCCTGTACAGCATTCATTTGTCAGGATTCCAAATTCTCAAGGACCTCTTGTTCAGGATCGTGTGATGGTGCCATCATGTGTTTTTAATGAGATGTGCTTGAGTTGATCCAGCTATCCTGTCATCGAGATCGGGAAGATTATTAGCCAAAATCTTTCGTTAAGGTTTCCGAATAAATGGTATTTATTCCGGAATTCAGAGCAAATGGTGACTAAAAATGCAAAGTTAGCCTCTTTAACTAACACAAACCGTGTGAACTTCAACCCAAAAATATCTCGGAGCGTCATTGGAGTGTTCTAGGATGGGAAGGAAAACGGATTGCGGGGGTGTTAATCTAATTGCTGTTCAGTAGTTACAAAACTATTATCAGACTAGATCTCGTCTCCAGGACCAACCAAAGGAATGTCCTATTTCCCTTTGAAACGATGGATGTGCTAGCTGTCCTGTGTTATATTGCAGGACAACTAGCAAGTTAATAATAGCTATTCTACCTGGAGGTGGTTGGATTTAATCGATATCCATTTAATTGAAAATTGTAACCCACAGGTTTTCCATTCATTTTTTGGAATTTTCTATTTTACCTTTTCTTTACTTAAATTGTTGTAGATACTAAAAATTTATTTAGCGTTTTTATAAAATTATTTATTTATTAATTTTTAACAATTTTAAAGAAAGAAAAACTAAATAGCAAATGTGTTAAACTTTTCAAATTTTGGTTTCCAGCAGAAACCATCAGTCTTGTGGTTCCCTGAGTTCGAAAAGTGACTTTTACAAAGTGTTTTGCAACCATTCCGTTTGTCAGTCCGTAGAACGGATGTGAACAACTAAAAATGACAAAATTCTATAAAATTCAAACTTTGTGAATTAACTATTAACAATAAACGTTTATAGCTTTTCTTCGAAATGTGTTTCCTGTATTATTCAGTAAATTATTATTAGAATAGTGGGATATCTAAATGGTAGAGGAAGGAAGTTAAAGAAGATTTTTAGAATTATATAAAGGAGTATACACGCATCACATGATAAATCGGAGCGATACAACTGCACAAATCGAACTTTAATACAAATTTAATCGAACGTATGCAGGTATTTTAATTTGTGCAAGTTGCTTTACTTATTGCTATAAGTAAAAACTTACTGAGGTAAGTTTAATCCCCCACATTACAGAATCAAAAATGTTCATAAAAGTGTTATCACCCAGTTAAACTTTTTAGAAGTTTACAGTGACTAAAAGCTGTATATAAGAGTAAATAAATCCTTATTAGGTCTACAATAATATACGTTATACAGGGATTTACAGGCGGCCGGCTAAATTTGACCCAGAAATGGCGGAGCAATGTTTTAAAATGTAGGAAAGTTTTAAAATATAAATGCTGTCGTAATTTAGTTGAATATATAACCAACCAGAGGATAGTCTGTGGACGAAAACAGGGTCTTCACATTATACTAACAGACAGACAGACTAAATGGCGTTAAAAATAATTTGTTTTTATCTAAATTCAAAAGAAAAAAGAAAGAAAATTTATTATAAATTTCCCAAATGGGCGACCAGTTAAAACGGAAAAACTGTATAAGTTCGCGCCAGCAATGTAAATCGCATCGTTATTTTTGTCTGGCCAAAAATATTAACTTTTTGGTGACAAAGTCCTTTGGTTTAATTGTTTTTCTTTAAAATTTTTTATTTTTTTTAGCCTTCAACCTTGTCCTAAAATAGGTACGTGCTACACATGACTACTAGAGTTAAATCCGGTGCAAAATTCATTCGATTTCCTGTGGCTACAGTAATATAGGTTCACAGTAATAAAACAACTTTTTGAAGCAGGGGTGGCCAACTTTTCTGTATATAAGATCTACGTTTTATCTTAAAAGTGTGTCGCGATCGATTTTGAAATGAGCACAGAATGCTCTGAGTAATCACAAGCCCCATAGAGATTGCAGAAAAAGTCACTTGCAGTGACTATTACGACTATTGGAAACTTTTTTGGTTGTTTTTGCCCTGCGTTCGACGTGTATACACGTCATTGTCTGATTTTAATTCCGCACACTGTGCGGGTGGTTTTTTTTAAAACTAAATTCCACCGCTTAACTGGTTAAGCTCAAGAAATTAACACAATTTAAATGCGCCTTACTTCTACTAGACACAAGCTATTCTAAATTCTCATTAGATAATACCTTTAATTTGTATAGATAAACACATAAATTTCAGAGTTTATCATCGTATGTAGGCTAAGCATTAAAATGATACCCGGGTATTAATCGTTTACAGGTAGGGGAGGGTATTTTACTTGGAGGGGAAAATGGTAGAAGGGAGGCCGCCCTAGCTACACAAGCCTGAGTAGAGGGGATAATCTTGTGTAATGTATTACAGGTATATTACACACACATACATATATATGTACATGGAGATTGTAAATGTGCGTAAGGGAGAGAGATACGGCCATTTTAACTTTAATATCTTAAATGACTACATTATTAATATAAATTATAATAGGATAGAAGAGGGGCTCCAGCAGGGTATATCCGGCGGATGTTAATAAAATTGCGTACTGTCGATTTTATGGAAAAGCTTTACAGGAAGTTCAATTTACTCTAAACTACTAATTTACTGTTATATATATGTAATATGAACCCGTTTATTGCAATGGTAGCGGCACCCTGGTTTGTGTACAAAAACCATTTATGTAATCATCTTTACTTCAATGGATTAAAATGGATTTACTACTTGTGTAGTAACATTACATTAGGACATAATGTTAGACTATTGTGTGGTTTTCATTAATCTAGAGGTACTTATGGGTAAAATTACGTGTACTAATTGGTTTACAGTATTATTGTTATTATTATTTTTACTGTCAGTGACTCCTTAGTGGTCGTATGGGATTACTGATTGTGAGATTTGCACCGGAGAAGTGCACGTTTTGAGATCGTTCTTCTTAGTACGTATTGGTGTACCTTGCACAGGATATTGCAGCCAAAAATCATATATAGTAATTTCCCCCAATATGGCCTTTTCTTATAAGGTCTCGGGTTCTTACTGACGACGATTCTTCTGGCCCCCCAGAGAAGAAAGCATGCTGAACCACGATCTCGCGATGGCAACAAGATTAGAAAACGAAAAAAAAAAAGGATTTGAGAAGCCATTTCCTTCCCCTCACTGGGGAACCCAGGGGGATCCCGAGTTTGGAGATGTTTCCTCTAAAACTGTAGTGCCCAAATCTGGCACTCTGTCATCAAAGCTCCTGGTTTAAACCTTAAGGTTTCCTCATTTTTTCATTGACCTGAAGTAAGCATTGTATGATTCATGGAATTGCCTTCCAGGATGTTTCGTGTTCTCTCTCTCTTTCCTACCATCATTGTTTCAGGAGCCGCATTGCAAGGTGCTCTGGGTAATAATACGCTCCAGAGTGGGACTAGATGGTCCAATCAGCAACTTCGCCGCTCCTGATTCCAGCATGACCCAATCAAATAAACATTGTTACTATCAATAGGATGAAAAATTAATGTCAGTCGTATCTACACAGGATCAACAAAAGGTCCTCTCCTCTTTGCGTAGATTGCAATGAGGAGGAGGATTTCTAGACAATATAATAATGGATATGTCCACGTTATGTAGAAAGGAAACGAATGTTGGACGACATATACAGGTATTTAGATGCACCATTTCGCTACGAAGATATAATATTCTCCACCAACATCTATGTGCTTAAATCTATAGCAGAGCTACTAGCAAAGAAATATGAGTGTATTTAAAAGTTATAGCCGATTAGAATGAATGGAAGAAAATGATTAGAGAAGGATTACGTGATTTTAATTTCGGTTAAGCTATAAGGATGGCAGGAATATAGAGTACTGCTGCATCCATTAGTTGTAAGTTTGTATGTAAATAGTTGTATATAGTAGAGGGATGAATGTGTGAAGCGAATGTATTTATAAGTAAGAATGGAGAGTGAGTGATATTCTAGTGATAAGCACCTAGACGATGCTGGCTGTATGGCGGAAGCCATTGCCAAAAAAAAAAGCAAAAAAAAAAATGTCAGTCCATGAACCAAGATAGAAGACACACCAACCCTCTAGTGATGTAAAACAGTATATTGTAAATTAGCCCTGAAGATGACCTAGTCCCCTAGGTCGAAAGCTCGGCAGAATAAAGTTTATAATGACTGAAACTGGCAGTTATTTTTCATCCTATTGAAACCATGATTCAGTCACCAAAAATAATGATGAACAGTAATTGTTACAATCGGAAAAGTGTCTTAGCCAGCTTTCCCAAACAAATTATGAAGATGTTTCACAAACTGCTGCTCACTATTAGTGCAGAGTGGTTTTCCGAGAAAATGAGAATCCCTAAGGGCGGTTTTCTCAGGTTCTCCTCAGCACAGGTCTTGCCTAGAAGTCTGTTAAGTCGTAACTACCAATAGAACTTTCCACGAATATCTTTGAATTCATCCTGAAGATCCACTACGTTTGCAATTCTTACTCTTATTAATAAAGTAGAGCTTTAGACAGAGAGAGAGAAAGACAGTGGTAATAAAACAGTTTTAATCCGATTCACATTGATTGCACCATAAAGTTGCACACAATTGAATGAAAATTGATAATTTTTAACAGCCATCCTAGAGAAAATGTTAGGCGGAAGATAAGCATTGGTAAATTTCCTGCAGTAGAACTCTCGCCAGCCAAGCAACACTTTAATGGAGTTAGTCTAAAATCAGCAGAATGTAAAATATAATGCAGAATTATATTCAAGGCAAAATAGAAGGGAAATCTTCTTTACATATTCAAATTTTCTTTACTAAGCATTTTTCCAGCAGGGAAATTCCAACAACTCGCCCCACTCGTATATATGTATATATATATTTTTTTACAAGAAAATGAATAATTATATTACATACTGGAGGCAATGAAGCAAGGCGTAACTTAGAGTGTTAAATTTATAATAATATTTAAAATATTTATAAGTTGGAAATATAGATGTCACTTTGTTGGTGCAGCGAATACAATCCCTCCTCTCTCTTTCACTACAAGTGCCTTATTAATATATTTTCCAAGAGTAGGAAAAACTGAAAATGGGAAATAAGCATATTTATCTTCCTTGGAGGAAATTTCTAGCGCTTTTTTACGGCTTCATCGCAAATCTTTATTGTTAGTTGAGAGCGCGGCGTCTATCAATTTTATTTTTATTTTTTCAGGCGGGCTTTACCTACCGAATTAGATGTCGTGGACGGAGGCGACTAACAAACCTACTTTACTGTAGATTTCTCATATTAACCATTAAATACAATCCAAGGACTAGACTAGTACCGCAATACATCTTAGCGTTGCGGGTTTAGTCTATAACCGCCTAACATATTTTACTATAAATTTCTCATATTAAATACTAAATAAAATCCATGGCCTAGACACCAGGAATCGAACTCACTAACCAACAATACACCTTAGCATTGCGGGTCTTGCCTCTAACCGTTCGGCTACCGTGGCGCTGTATCAATTCAGATACATTTTTCTATCATGGCTGGACACAAATTTGCATGAAAACAAATTCACTATTTACTAATTTACCAATGAATGAATGAATGACGTATATTTACAAAATATATGAAAATTACATGAACAGAAAAGTATGTACTTATTACAGAATGGTATCCTCCAATTAAACATAAATTAAATTATAAACAATGTAAAAATAAATAAATAATACACCAACAAAAAGTTCAAAATAACTTTTCAAATAAAATATATTTCGCATCTTAGACAATGGCTCGTAGGCCGTCGGTCGAGTAGTTCCATTTAAGTTTATAAATATAAGCTCGAAAGTGGATGATATGTAAACTATAAGAGTAATAATGCACACAACAGGCGATGAGGGGCGATACAATATTAATTGTTATAATTGTGTATTATTAATTTATTATTAATTATTATAAACAAATTCTGAGCATAATATTTTCCGGTAACGATATGCATCGCGGACATACGTATTTATATAAATTATATAAACTAATTTACCAATGTAATAATGTACAATTCTTGAAATAAATATTATTTATTTGTAATAATGTTTATTTATTAATGCAAATCGGAGAGAATTTAATTAAACAGATACTGCAATGGTTGGATTTTTGTCTTAAATCATGCATATTTGGATCAACGGAAGTGGTGTTGTTATTAGTTCTGTAACAGCGGCCAAAGAGATCCAACTTATTCATCAGTATTAAAAATAATCGTAGTCATTGTCAACTAGGAGCCAGTGACAGTTTGGTGCCTAGGTTGCACAATATTTTGGTCCTTGACCGGAACTTCGGGCGTCCTCTCAATTCCAACAGTGTCCTGATAAACAGTGCGATATGAAAGATACGTAATGTCCATTCCTAAAAAAAAGTTCAAATTTTAAATTTTTAGTTTTAGCTGAGGGTACGCGACAAAATAGGTTTTGAGCTAAATCTACCAACCGGAAGTGGCACTTTAATTGATTTTCCCGAAAAAGGCTACAAAAGGTTTTCTTTCAATTTGGCCTACACATTGCACATGTAGATCTCTTAACCTTTCTTTGGACTTTTCCAGGAAAAACCCTTCAGGGGCGGGGTTCCTTTAAACTTCCCTTTTAAGTGCCATTTCCTGTGAAATTTCCAATTTTGAGAAATCAGTCGACCAGAAACACGTCGCTGCCAAGAATAGGTTTTATGGTTTATACAGATTTTTACGAAACAATTGTTGGTTTAAGTTTAAGTTACGTACGAGTAGTGATAATAATAAGACAAGTCGCACTCGATTGTTCCCTCAAAACAAAGTCCATGATTTGATTCCATCATAATACCAAGTGATAAGAGAAATAAAATGGAAAAATGTAGTCGAATGTTACCAGCTCAATGATCGATTATTACAATCAGAAGAAAAGCGTGAAGAAATAATATGGGAAATCCTCGGTCTAACATAACGTTATGTGAAGCGGAAAAAAGGTCAACATAAAAAAGATATTTTTTTTCCACTTCAGAAAATAAAAATAAGCGATTCGCTCTTTTCCAGGAAATATTTGCCCTTAGGCAGAGAAAATCGAAGGGCAGTATCACTGGGTTTAAACCCAATACTCCGTTTTACTCGGAATTAATTGAAATTTCTGTGGACTGATTTTTTTTATATTGATAAAAAATAGAGAACAATGTTATTCTAGCTAACATTGATAAGGTTGCTCTTCTGACCGATTTCTGTGGCATGGCCAATCTATTTCTACTTCCGCTATCTCGAAAGTTTCAAGACCCAGTCTTGAAGATGCAGTTTCTTTAACACTCAGTGCTCAGAATATTTTATGTTCAGCTTATAAATATACAACTGTTATAGGCGCCATGATAGCCGAACGGTTAAGAGGCTAGACCCGCAATGCTCAGATGTATTGTTGGTTTAGTGAGTTCGATTCCCGGTCTCTAGGCCTTGAATTTTATTTAATGGTCAATAAAAGAAATTTACAGTAAAGTATGTTTGCTAGGCACCTCCGTCCACGACACCTAATTGGTAGTTGGACGTTAGGCCCCGCCTGAAAAAATAGGCGATTACTTTATTTTTTGTTTTATACAACTGTTATACGACTAACCAATGGGGAGGTCAGTCGTTAACCTTACACAAAATCTCTACTCTATAAAGATCTCATAACTGCAACTACAAATCCGGAAACTGCACACCGTAGAATATACGGTTTCACCGCTTCTACAATATTTAGCGGCAGGGTTTTTCCAAATTTTTAAGAATTTCTCTTGACTTTTTTTTGTGCTTTCTTTTATTCTGCTGATACAGGAGCAATTCCCCCAAATTCTATGGCAAAAGGTTTCTCCACAAGCTAGTTGACCTCAAAATCAGGTCTCAGATCCCAGAGCTGCCAGAAAATCCTGACGACAATATTCCCCAATATTCTAGCCTGTCTACCCTCCTTTATAAGTCGGAGATAAATTGCCCAGTCTATTCGACATGTCAATAAGGAACCTTAGCGATATGAACACAATAGTGGTTCCCTTTCCTTTCCACGTTGGACGTTTCCGGCTGGCATATGGAGCTAGTAAATTAGAGCAGGAGCGCTTCTCAATAGATCATAATTTGAAATGAGATGCAGTTTAAGACAATTGGCTCAAAATGAATTATTAGATGGATATGTCGTATGTGCGATGTTAGGGGATAATACGCTCTAAGGGCTAAGGGCTGGGTGCTACAGCCAGGGCGTTCAGCGCGGGTCTCCTGGTACTATATTGAGGACTGCCTTTAACCGGCCCTGGAATTACAACATACGCACCCAATATGTATATACAGTCAATGAATTATGCTAATTGCTTTCCATGTTAAAGCCAAAACAGATACAACAATCAATTGTGTTACTACCTCCCCTACTTCATCGCTCCTGCTGCTACTCTTCCCCCATTCTCCATATCCCTCTTCCAACTGCTCCGATAACCTACTAAAACGACGTCCCAACCAACTTCAGACCCAAAACGTAATTTATATCTATCTAACTTGGTCCAGGCCGGCGGGGGTCCGGATCTATACATATCCATAACTGAATGTGTTACAGGCTACATACATTTCCGGATCATGCCAATCCGGGAATAGACACTTTCATGTCCCTGGAGTGAATACACCCAACTTCTACCTGTGTGCCAGTTTGGTATGTGCCAATTACTAATGCCAATAATGTGTTACATGATCTAATTTATTGGCTAGCCAATGCAGGTGTATATTTAGAGAGAACAAAATTTATAATAACAAGTTTGAAATTGTTGACACTAATTTTTTAAAGGCCATTGTGGGAAATTTAATTTTTTAGTTTGTTGATTAACTTTTCTGGACAACAATTTAGTGAGGTCGAATTGTTAAAATTGGTTGTTAATTATTATTGCGACAATGGAAGGTCGTTGGAGTGGAACTTGCTTTTCCCACTTTTGGGAAAACGGTTCGAAAATTTGACAATTAAAATCCATTTTCTCTACCACCGTTCAAAGAGAAAAGTTAAAAGGTAATAATGAATAATCGAGTAAAACGCGAATTATTCCGCTGTTAAATGATGCTATGCGAATTATTCCGCTGTTACAAGATGCTACGCGAATTATTCCGCTGTTACATGATGCTAAACGAATTATTCCGCTGTTACAAGATGCTGCGCGAATTATTCCGCTGTTACATGATGCTACGCGAATTATTCCGCTGTTACAAGATGCTACGCGAATTATTCCGCTGTTACATGATGCTACGCGAATTATTCCGCTGTTACAAGATGCTACGCGAATTATTCCGCTGTTTGAGGATGCTACGCGAAATCGGAAGCAATCCATCCATAGATACTTGTCCAGAGTGAATATAAATATAGATGCAATCAGGTTGCATATTAATAATGCAGGAAGAAGGTGCAAGTTCTGGAAGAAAAGAAACCACACCGGAAGTGCAATGCAAGTCCTTCGCTGGAGCCTAAGGTGAACTGTTCTCTAACTCTGGATGGAACTAAAAGTGGTCCACCTGGCGAATTGTATTCTTGGGCTAAAAAAAAAGGAAAAAAGAACACGATCTTTCTCTACCGGAACTTGTCACCTCCTCGCCCAACACAATCGGGACGTACACTCACTTGACTACCTCTTACCGTGGTTTACGTCATCAAAATTTGCTTGAAACTTCAAAATTATTCCATACAACTCTCTCGACTAGCTCTAATCCTCTTGTACAGTCTCTCGCCTCCTCTGACATCCCTAATACTCCTCGACGACTGAATCGCCAGTGGCCTCGCGACTTCCTTGTAGTCTGAAGGCCTAAACGCCATTTTTCTCCTATCTCTCCTCTCTCCTATAGAGAGTGTTACCGCTAGGTAGCTTCTCTCCTCCTGCTCTCCTCCCGCACCAGTTCATCACTCTCCATATTTACTGATTGTATACAATGTATACAGATTGTAAATTACAAAATAAATTATAAAAAAAGACTTCAAAATTACACATATTTACATTAAAAGTATCAAAATCGCTAAAAAAAACTACAAAAAATTTATTCAATGAAATTCACTTCCGGCCAGTCATTTCTCTTGAAATATAGAATTTTAGATCCATGTATAATGCTGACTAATATTAAACACGTAATATTCAATCATTGCACAGAAAAAGGAACTTTAGAGTAAAGTCCAAAGTCTCCTCTCCCCACGCGTCGTCCAGAATTGCCCTTGGTCTTACCCACTGACACACACACGCGCATACACACGCACAATTTGGCCCAGTGGTGAATGGAGGTGTTTCATTCATTCGAGACCCTGAAACCACCAGTTCACCTTGATCCTGAGAAGCTTTCAAGGTGGTTCTTGGTCAATTTTCTGTGTGTGTTTGTTATTCCTTGGTCTTCCCCAAAAGACTTTTATTTTAGAATTTCCAGAGAGAGAGAGAGAGAGAGAGAGAGTGAGAGAGAGAATGTCTATAGATTTAGAAACGCAATTTACCGAAGAAATTTTTTTTTGGTTTCAAAACTTTATGGATACTCTTTGTATTCATGCTTAGGGGATTCACGAAGCACATTTAGAAGCCATTATTGGCAACATTATTCCCATTGAGAAATTTCTATCGCTAAGTCTCTTTCACGACTCATGGAGGAATAAATTTCGTGTTTTAAGGATTTTTTTTTTGGGATAATTTTCTCGAAACCAGGTCTGACTATTTCCGCTTCATATTTAAAGTAACTTTTATATCTTATAGTTTTTTCTTTTTTTAAGAAAAAAAGAGCCTTCAGGAATTTTCCAGGAGAGGGGAGCTCATTTTTAAAATAAAATATGTATATAAAATTAGATATGTAAAAAAGTTCAATATGGCTGAACGGATGTAACAGCTCCCTTAATAAATTTTTTGTATTCTTTCGCTATTTCCAAAGATTTTCAATGATAAACAGTTTAAAATTTGGATTTTCAATAAAATTTATGAGAATCTTGAGTACTACGAGTACTCGTATAAGGGGAAGTAGGTTAGTCCATTTTTTTTGGCTGCGTGTGCAATAAACGGAAGTTAAAAGGCCTTACCTTGGATTTCACTATATTTTTTTGCTGATTATTGAAAATAGTAAATAAATGACAAGCGTTTTTATTCCTGAAGTAAAAAAAAAAATATGTATAGTACATACAACTACCCAGTAAATAAAATATATAGGAGAAAGTTAATATCTAGAACGTTGGAGGAAAGTGAGTGACTTGATAGAGGAACCTTCCTTGAAGATAGAAGCTCCAGGAGTGGAGAAGAAATTAAAGCGACCAAGAGCGGTGCAGGGGAAGAAGACGCATGAAGACAGAGAGCTTGATAAATGTTCTCCCGCTTGTTCTCCTTGTTCTCCGTGGTAACGCTTCAACCCCTCTCATCCCCCGTGAACAATGTTATTGCTGTACCAGTTTAACTAGCGACATTGTTCTCCGCAATAGGCACAAAATGGGGAAAAAACTTGGTTAAACGATCACTACCTTCCGGTGTATTCCGGTATATACCTAAAAATGTTTAGTTTTTAGTAACGTGATTGTAGATTTTAGATTATAAAATATGCTTTCCGTTTTTTTTAAAGGAATATTTTGTTTCCGATTATGGTCGCAGGTTTTGAGCTCAAATTTGTATTCGGTTTGGGCTGAAATCCGATACATAATTACTGGAAGTGTAACTTTCATTGGAAATTTTAATTAAGTTTTCACTTTGCGGGAAGTAAGTATTTACGCCACACCCATATTTTGTTATTAGCTAATTTCGGTTGCCTTTGGTTTTGTCACTAAGAGAGCTTTTAGGATTAGGTTTTATAGTCTGAGTTGCCTGAGATCTGGGGAGGTCGTTGGGTAAAACAGCCTTGAGTCCACTCTGTGACTCAATAGCAAAGATCTTGCGCTGAGATCTGAGAGGGATCTGCCCTCCATCTACTGTCCATGGTGTTCATGAGATGGGAAAATAGTTTAGTTAAGACCTAAGATAAGATTCTAGCAGGGCGGCCCAGTGACTACGCCACTGCGACCCCTCTGGATCTATTGTAGTTCCCCACACTCTAGAGCTAACCCTCCCAGACCCGTCCGTTTAATCAGACTCTTAAGGTTAAGACCTAAATGTTATTTAAAATTTCTTGCTTTCTTAGATCTTATCCATGTCGAGTTATGCCTTTTAACTGGGCACGATAGGCTTAGAATTCGAGCCCTTACTTCGCCCACTATATAGGCAATCCTGCCACCAAAATGAGGCACATACAATACTTGGTAAAAAGTGAAAGTAAAGTAAAGTAATTGCCTATTTTTTGAGGCGAACTTTAGGTCCAACTACCAAATTAGGTGTCGTGGACGGAGGCGACTAGCAAACATACTTTACTGTAAATTTATATTATTAACCATTAAATAAAATCCAAGGCCTACAAACCGGGAATCGAACCTACTAAACCAACAATACATTCTAGCTTTGCGGGTCTAGTCTCTTAACCGCCTAACAAACATACTTTACTGTAAAATTCTTTTATTAACCGTTAAATAAAATCCAAGGCCTAAGACAGCGGGAATCGAACCTACTAAACCAACAATACATCCTAGCTTTGCGGGTCTAGTCTCTTAACCGCTCGGCTACTGTGACGCCTGCACAATGCTTAGCAAAATTAAATCTTTTGCAAAAACTAGAACGAGATAGTTAAGATTAAGTCTGTTCTCTCCAGGTAGTCTTTCGCTACGTCACTCTTATTTCCCACAATAGTTTTTTTTTTTATCACTTCCATCAATCTTTTTCATCCATTTTCTTTTGTTTACTCGGCCATGTTTTTTTTAAATTAATTTCATTATATTTTTTCTCATTTTAAGTTTATCTGATGTTGGACCAATTTTTTGTTTCTCTGCAATCACTTCTAAGCCACAAGGTCAACACCTTGTAGAAACAGTTGATTCAAATTTCTGTTCGCTGAAAATCTTTGTGATTTTTTTTCAAACTTTTTAAGCCAGTTGTCATCAAAAAAATAACTCTCCGAGCTCAAAAAAGAGTGTTTTTTTCCCCCAGAAAATAGCATGTTGATAAACCACATTGAACGGCTCAAAAAGTAAAAATCCCTGGAAGTTCGAATTTATTATTTATTATTTTTGGTTCTAACTAAAAATATAATATAAAAAAATACATATAATCACTTATTAATATTGCTTAATACGATTTTAATGAAACACTACATTCATCCAACAGATAGACAGACAAAGATGTAAAAACTACTATTTCCGGACTAAGGAAACGTCAAAATGGTTATTTCCGTCCAATCAGCTGTTAACAATACAGTGGAGTCTCGGTTATCCGTCAAGACCGGGACCGGACCCGTGACGGAAAATTTTAAAATTCCAGAAAATTCCCAGATTCTTTTGTTTAACGTGATAAAACTTTGTATTAACTGGTATACATATTTTATACGTTTATACGCTTAAGCATTAAAGGTCAGGTATCTTTCATTATTCAATTCATTCTATTGGGTATTAAAATAATTGAATACAAAATATTTTTTGTTTTTTTTTTAATTTTTAAATACTGAGGAGAGTGACGGTTAATTGGAATAGACGGATAAAAGGGTGACGGATAACCAAGACTCCACTGTACATCCCCTAACACGGGTCCAGAGCTGATATTCAAGTTCAAAGTACAGCTTTAATAAGATGAAATTAACTTTATTTCTTAAGATTTGTTTAGTTCAAGAAGCATTGGCTAATCCAGAAGAGAGCAGAAGTGCTAATATAGGTCCGAGGGCTCTTTGTTATTAACTAACCAATGGGAATAGGCCCAGCAAGGACTGGCTACAATTCTTCATTCCGGCTCTCCAGATTGCTATCCCGGTTAATGCCTCCCGGTGCCCACCAATTTCCTAATTAATAGACGTCCAAGTCAATGTACTGGTCAACTCTATCACAAACAGAAACATCCCACCTTACCTGTTTCATTCATTAGAATAGGGTGGGATAGCTCTATCTTTTTCTTTCTAGGGGATTCCCTCTGGTTTAATGCTTTCTCTACAGGATACACCAGGATAAACACCAATTAATTACCTCTGTACAAAGAGCTCGCTCTTAGCAAAATAAATATTACCTTCGCACTTTTAGTTTACAATTGGATTTACAGTCCATTAAAGATCGTGGTGGGGGAAGGAAACGTCTATCAAACTACTATTCTGCTTTAAACCGGAAAAGCCCTCGTGGAAATTGTACCTTGATGGGTTATTATTCTAAGCTCTAGTAACACTTTCTCTCTATAATCTCTTACAGCTCCACACGTTTTCACGTTTCCTCTAAGGATTTTTCAAGGATAATTTTAACTCTAAATATCTCGTTTCCTACTCGACAGATTTTTACGAAATTTTATACAATTATAGAAAAAAGTTGTCTCCATATACAGTTAAAATATAAACAAAATCTATCGAGTAGTTTACGAGATATTTGAAGTTAAAGATTTTTACTGTTTCAAACGAAAGCAAAATTTAACTCTAAATATCTCGTTTCCTACTCGACAGATTTTTACGAAATTTTATACAATTATAGACAAAAGTTGTCTCCATATACAGTTAAAATATAAACAAAATCTATCGAGTAGTTTACGAGATATTTGAAGTTAAAGATTTTTACTGTTTCAAACGAAAGCAAAATTTAACTCTGAATATCTCGTTTCCTACCCGACAGATTTTTACGAAATTTTATACAACTATAGACAAAAGTTGTCTCCATATACAGTTAAAATATAAACAAAATCTATCGCGTAGTTTTCCAGATATTTGAAGTTAAAGATTTCACTGTTTTACGAAATATTAATTTGTTTGTATGTACGTAATTAAAAAAACAGAGAATTTGAGTACGTGTTCAAATTTGGACGCGGGAGATTTTGATGTTTTTTCTAGTTTCCTTGAAAAATTCATTTCAGTACATTTTAGTGGAAATTATAGAGTACACTTTTCTTGAAAATGTTATTGCAGTGTCATTTACATGCATATCATCTTTAGAACAAAATTTTTGTAAATAAACAAAAGACCAAATTTGAAGAAAAAAACAAATCAATCAACTAAAACGACAGACACACCCACGGAGGCCATTTTGTAAATACTACTTTTCTTCCTGTTTGAGGATACCTTTAAACATACGCTGCTACGAGAAAATAACCATATAACCATAATAAAATTTGAAGGGAAATTTTTCCATTCCCTGAAAATTACGAATTTGGCGAGTCACCCAGTTTGGTAAATTAGTATGACGTTGAATAAGAGATAAGCTATACGTAATGGTCTACGTCATAATGTGCGTTAAAGAAAATCTCTAAATAATACCACTTCCTTTAATTTAAATACTAGAGAGTTTCCCAAAAATTTACTGCAATTCAATTGGGGGGGGGGAACCTTCACAGATCGGCCCCCAGAAGAAAAACTCTGGATGAAATATTTTCCCTATTTTTTTGTTTACTTGGGCCAAACTTATCCATTAAGTTAGTGTCGAGATTTTTCCGTAAAGTCATCGTTCATATTTTTGTCACGTCTTTATAAGCCATAGAACGGCGGGGAAGGGGTGGGGCATGTAATATTGACATCTTGTTATCGCATCTTGCAGCCAGTACCTTAAAACAAAAAATCCCTTCGTCCAGGTCTTTGTTCTTCTATATTTCCTGTCGACTACCGTCGTCTTCCTGTCTCATGACTGAAGAAGAAAATGGAGTACTTTTAGGGGAGTAAAAATGTAATATTTCCTTTTAAAGGGGGCGGGAAAATCAGGGAATCAAATTTAATTTAACTTGTTCTAGAGCAACCAAATTTTAGGCTTTTTGCTTTAATTTTCCCGCTTTTCTTTTTTTTTAAAAAAAAAAGAAATAATAGGGCCGAGTTCCGGTTTTGAATTTTCCCCGGAAATATTAATCCAAGCAAATGCAAACATAACAATAATAATAATAATAATAATAATACAGAATAACGTATAAACTGTCAAGATGAAGCACGTATTGATTTATGCACATCCTTCCGGCAATTTTTGTCGGCACTTTTTTTGGACAAAACCTTAAAATGACACTCAGCTATCGCCGTTAAATGTCATGACTTTTTTTTTTCTTAGTCTTGTATACGCATTATGCTACGTTCTCGCATGTTTATATCGTATATATTTGATTTAAGATCTTTCACTGTGAATACCATATTTATTTCGTGTTATTTCTCCAAATCCCCGGTTTATGGGTACAATAAGAGGGAATTGGATAACAGAGAGCGAGAGACAGAGCAGGAATCACTTCCTGACAAAAGTAGAGCTGTCTGGAATCTAGAAGTAGGCTCTAGGTAGTTGGGAATATGACAAATTGATCAGTTCAACTCCCCACTGGCTCCCCCCCATTTGGGGATTCTCAGTAATCCGCTCTCACCTTTCTATTCAATCCCAGTTCCTCTGCCTATTCCTAGAATGGACTACTACATCACCATGTATAGACTAAATTTGCATACTACATATTACTATAACTAATTTTAAACAAGTTTACAGGACCTACCTTACAAATTACTGGGCATATTTATTACAACAGCTGACTGCACGAAGAACCTAGGACGAGGGAACGTGGCAAAGCGTGAATGGGTAATTAATGTATAGAATTTAAGATTAAAATAAATAGTATTGCGGGAGCTTTTAGGGATTAAAGTACGAGCTTTTATACATAATTAACATGTAGGGACAAGAGCTTGTAATTAACTGTTTTTTTGGGGGGCAGCGAATTAATTTATCGTCCTTAAAATATGTAATGTTGAAATCTTTACGGGTCAGAGTCGTATTATGGCATTAGTTATTCGACGAAGTATTTTCGACCGTTATGATTGGAGATAGTGTTGTTTAGTTGAGGTCCGAGCTGAAGGCTCAACCGAGTCGAGCTTCGACTCAGAGCTCGAGCTTTATAGCCTTCGAAGCTGGAGCTAGTGAAGCTCAAGTTGGAGGCTCACAAAACCTGGAGTTGAAGGCTTATAAAGTGCGAGCCTTTTAAAATTCTTAAGGAATGACGAGTAATCAACGAGCAACGAACATTTTAGAAATTATTGTATTCATTTATACAAAAATATGTTTGAAAAATTCATTAGCTGCTTGCTATAAGTTCATTTTATTTTAAGAAATGAATTTTATTAATTAGTACAAATAAAATGCTTCATATAAAAAACAAATAAAAAAGCTCGAGCCTTGGAGGCTCACCGAGCTCTCTGTGAGGCTTCAGCTCGAGCTCTCTGACTCGAGCCACCCACTGAGCCCTGAGAGCTCGAGCGCTTAAGGCTCGAACCTTATAGCCTTATAGCTCCAGCTCTTGAACAACACTAATTGGAGACGGTTGTATTAGAATACTTCACTGGTCTCCCACACTCCTCGAACATTTGAAAAATAATTATTGCCTAAATAAGAATACGATGTACGTTGAGATGAACGCTAAGATGTACACAGAGATCAGGAAGTGCGTCTGAATACTATAGTCACCATCTTCCGCTATATGTGAGTCTGCCATTTGCATTGTTGTTGAAATGTCTTCATGCATGCTTCTGAAACTTATGGCTTTCGTGGTGAGGGAAGCAAGAACAGTACGTAATGTAGAAATTACAGTATTAAGTTGGAATAGGCTTAGGTATACATTTAATATAACTTATGAAACTTGTAACTCCCTAGAAATAAATATAAAAAAAAGGGTCATTTAATAAGAACCACTTTTTTGGACCAAGGGGAGACCTCAATTGGGATATTTCCAGGCGAAAAAAGAAATCTGCACCATCTTCTTCCCCCTAGGAGCGAGATGGTAACCCGTGCAATGTGAAAATTTTTGTTATTTCTTTGCTGAATGTTCTTTATTCATTATTTTATTTTATTTTTGCTTAAAGAAAAGCTACAGAAGAAACCCTAGGGGCACATCTGGAAGTGAAAGTAGGTAGAAACGGATGTAAAAAAAAAAAAAAAGCTCGCAGAGGCTGTGTACTTCTGTAGACATAAGTAACTAATATTATTTACACCGGCGTGTACATCCGGCTCTCTAGTCTCGCCCCCTTAACTAAGCTGGAAACAAAAAAAAATATATAGAACATAGTGAAATTATGAAAAATGTTCGTTGAATAATTTGTTTTTACGGGTCCCAAGGGTCCCCAAAGGCGGGGACAGGTTGTACAAGGTTCAGAACAAATGAAAGTGCCCTTCGCCGGAACTTAGAGGCTATCCTCTTCTACCTACCGCTCGCTCAGAGCTCTCTATTGACCGTCACCAAAACTAAAATATAAAACAAAAACTATAATTGCATTTCAGCCATATTCTTGAATAATTCATTGAATATTTTCAGCGACATCGCAAAATTAATTTAGTAATACGTACAGAGGATTAAAAGAATTACTTTTTTCTGCAACCATGTAGGAATGTTCTCATTACTCAATTAAAATCAGCTGTGTAATGCCCAACTTTCCTCACTAGTGAGTGGAAAAACTTTATTGTGCTTCCTTGATACAAGAAGTTTTGTTATTAAATATTTTCTTTAAAACTTTAATCAGCTTATCTAACGTATCTAAATAATTAAAAAACGAATATTAAACAATAAAATAAAAATTGAAAGGAATATAGAAATAAAAATAATATTTTAATAAATAATTAGATATTTTTAATTATAACAGTTAAAAAGGTTATAGTGTTACTTCATAGAAATTTAAAATGGATTCTAGTGATTCCTGTTTTTAGCAGAAAAAATATAATATTTAACTCGAGTGTAAAGTATTTTCCTCACACTCGGCAATTTGCACTTGCACTCGCCTCGCTTCGCTCGCTCGTGCGTGCAAACCCTGCCTCGTGTGAGGAAAACTACTACTTTCCACACTTGTTAAATAAATAACTATTCAAACAGTTCATACTGTAATACCACTCTTAGACACAACAGCTCTGAGCCGATATCCGACTGACTACCACGACTGTTCCGGGGATATCTCCAGCCCCAGTGGAGTTATTGAGCCAGAATGGTAGAGCTACTTAGGCCAACATTCCAAGGGGTTTCTGCTAGTTAATAGCACAAGGCAAATCTTCTCAAAGGTTAGTGAGATTTCCCTCTTCTAGACCTCCTACAAGAAGACGCGACAAAATAAGCCTCTTAAGACTTAACGGTTCTATAGCTAACTTATAGTTTACACTTAAGACAAACTTCAGGTGGCCACCGCTTACGTTTCGGTAATTATGCTTGTAATAAGTCCAACTTGTAAGCACCACCTCAAGTAGAAAGCATCACTTTGATCCAGATACCAAATACTGAACAAAGGAAAAATCCAAAAGAACAAAATTTCCACGGGAAATCTTTTGAATAAGTTTATTTAGTGCACAAGTGAAAATTGAAGGATTAGATTTTGCCAGCTGACCTAAATCTCGCGAGGAAATTTTTTAATAATCAGAATAATCCCTCCTCTCTTCAATTTTGGGCTTTGCGTTTGTTGGTGTTGATTTTTCTCGAGTATGATTCAAATCTAAGAGATGAGAATGAATGGAGCACGTACAGAGATCATGACTTAAATTGTAAAAAGATAAACATCAGAAATTTGGAAAAGTATCTCTTGGGGCTCTTTTCACTTCTTTTCATAAGTTGCAGTGGAAAAAGTGAAAATTAAGCCTAAAATGTACACTTAATTACTAAGTAATTTATAAATCACGTGCAATAGTAGTTTTCGATGTTTTCGAGGACAAAAAATTGATGTTACATTGATATGTCCACAATTCTGGGGAGGATATCCGTTCAGAATTTTACTGTGCAACAATAAATAGAGATATACATTCAAAATGGCCGATTTTTACCAAGAAGTTACAGTAAACATTTCTATCGCTTTCAAATTTGAATGGAAATTGTTCAAAAACAACAGAAAATGGAAAATACTTGTTTTCCTCTATAATGTAGTAGTTCCAAATTTATATTCATTATTTTTTTACAACAAATCAAAATTGTTTTCTCATTTAATTCGCTTGACAAAAATATCGTATAACTTTAAACCAGGCAACACTGCCCACAAAGGGAGTAAGCTTTAGAGACACCTAGAAGTGTCCAGTGTTACCAACTACTTAGCTAATCTTTTCCCTAATATCCCTAATAACTATCATCATTATTATTATTATTATTATTATTATTTTTAATCCCTCGCGGCCCGCAGGCAAGGGAGGAACCTGTTTTCTGTATCTGGTATTACGGTTCTTACTGGAACCGGACAATTGTCCTATGATAAAGACCAAAAAAAAAATATGTCCGTGCATGGTCTCTGGCGTCTTCCCTTAGCACTTCCCTTACAATGCGGCAGGTGTGGAGAACCACAGCCTGCTGCATCTCGTATATGATTGTCCTCCTGATTCCCATCATGCAGAGACCCTCCCCCAGCGACCGCGGCACAAGTCCCGTGGCTGAAATAATCAACGGGACTATCTCCACCCCTGAGACTCCTTTCCATACAGCAGATATTTCTGCCGCCAGTGGCCTGTATTTAGCCAATTTCGTGGTATACGCGCGGGCTATGTTGGCGTCATCCGGGACAGATACATCAATCAGCCACACCCTGCCTGTTATTTTGTTATGCCAGATCACATCTGGCCGGGTGTTGGCGACGGCATGGTCCGTCAGTACCTCTCTGTCCCAGTACAAGAGACACCGCGCGTCTTCCAGCACGGGCAGGGGGTCATACTTGTAGTATGGGGGGACATCTTGAATCAAACCGAGTTTCTGCGCCAACTCTCTGTGTAGGATCCTGGCCACACTGTTGTGCCTTTGGAGATAGTCTCTTTGTGCCAGCAAGGGGCACGCCGCTAGCAGGTGGTGAACTGTCTCCGGCGCAGCCCGGCATAGTCTGCACCTGACGTCGGCGACACCGCTATCGTTCATGATGCGGTTCCTGTAGTACCTGGTGGGAACAACCTGGTCCTGTATCGCGATGAGGGCACCTTCCGTTTCCGGGAACAGCAGCCCACGAGTCAACCAGGCTACGGACGCCTCCTTGTCAATCAATTCTCCATCTAGTGCTGCCGGGTATTGTCCGTGTAACGCCTTTCTCCGCCAGGTCTCGCCCACGCTAGGTGGGGGCTCATTATCCACCTCCACCCTCGTAGGCTCAGCACTCAAATTCAGAGGGGTAAAACCCGTATCACTAGCAAGCATTGCATCTATCAGCCCTGATCCCCGCCGTGCCAAGAAATACTCCCGCATTCGGTTTACCTGGGCTTCGTGCTGCGCGATTATATCCACAACACCCCTGCCGCCTTCCGCACGTGGGAGGATAACCCTCTCCACCTTTCGCTTACATTTTAGTGTAGATAATGTAAACGAAATCCCTTAGTTTGCTTTCAACTTTATAATGTAAGCCAAGCTTCTGGCTGAATTATGAGTGAGATACCTTTATGCTGGAGAGAGGAATACAGCCTGGACCAGTCTATTCTTATTATTATTATTATTATTATTATTATTATAACATATAGAAAATAATAAACTAACCCAATCGTACTTCATTTTTATGTACGAAAATCAGAAGCCAATATAAGAGAAAAGATCACTGACGGCCTTAACCGGTGAGAAAGATTCTAAGAAGAGAAAAAAAATTCTCTTCCACAGCCACAATGCATAGTGAAAGAGAAAGAGAAAAAGAGAGAAATAAGTATTGTCTCCACCTATTTTAAACCTACGCACGCGCGCCTACCCCCCTCCTTATAGACATGTTGGCCACCTCAAATTGCATTTTGATTACGTTTTCCATATACCTAGGTATAAGTCAATCTCCATAGGTGCTTCGCACATATTACTCTACATAAAGTTTCTGGCAGGTGTTTGGTAAAAGAAATATCTGGATTGTTTACTATTTCTCTCCCCTCTACAGATTGTGTTTGATATACTACATAACATTATATTCACTTTCGGAGGCTGTGATTCCAAAAATAAAAATAAAAATTAAGATAAAAAAAAATGTACTCTAGAAACAATAAAAAGACCAATTATATTTTGATACAACTGTAAATGACTAATTTCCTACTAATGTTGTATTTGACAAAATGTGATAGTTATGGTAGCCAGTGAAATGGCCCGAAGAGCTTGTAAGTTTGAAAAGAGAGTTAGCTGAAGAAGAACTCGGCCAATGAGATCTTTAGACTGGTCCAGGCTGTATTCCTCTCTCCAGCATAAAGGTATCTCACTCATAATTCAGCCAGAAGCTTGGCTTACATTATAAAGTTGAAAGCAAACTAAGGGATTTCGTTTACATTATCTACACTAAAAAGTAAGCGATAGGCTCTGTACCGATTTACAAATCATGTAGTAAAAACTAAGAAATCCCATAAGGGGAAGCGTGGATTGGCAATTTCTTCAAAGATTTTGGCGATCTATGCAATCATCCTAGCCTAAAGCAAGCACAAAAAAAAAACTAAATCATTCAATCCAAATTTGTGCCGAAGACAATGGATGACCCAAGAGAGTTCTGTAAGCAAGTAGATCCTCGAAAGGCACCCAGGCAACTTCTCATAGATGGCAGTCCTGACTAAGATGGTCTTTGGATAGTTGTTCACTTTGATAGTAAGGTTTTCTCTCATCTGCACAAGATGGGGCTTATTATACTCGTTGATCCGTTGTGCAAACGTTATGTCAAGAAGAGGAGTTACGGCCTCTCCACCTGTTGTTCGATTTTGTTGCACATACAGCGGTTGCGCTATGAAACCTTTGAAATTTTGGAGACCAAAGGGGATGGTAGTGCAAAAAGAACTAGTAGGGAAAGTCCTCAACCTTTTTAGAAGGGAAGGTGTCAACTACGGACCCAAAAAAGGAAGGCACCATAAGCTTCTAGTGGCTACGGTGCCATGGGGCGTAGGTCCCGTCCCGTATTTCTAATCTTAATCTTAATCTTAAGGTTTCCTCTAAACTGCATACAGAATTTTAAGACTACGAGTAGTAGTCAGAGAGAGTAGCGTGACTGTTTGCATCAGAATTTGTGTTAATTTTGAGAGGAACATCTGGAAGATTCCTCTAAACGTGTCTATTAAGGGATGAACTACAGTTTTGAGAAACCATTCGAGTGCCCCACTACCAGGAATGGTTTGTAAAAATGGGAGTAATATGTAAATAATCTTAGCGGATTATTAACTGAACAATTATAACTTAGTTATAAATGGCGGATTTATAACTGAACAACGGTGACAATTTTCATTTTTTAATTTTTCAATAAAAAAATTAATATTCCCTAACTTTTCCATATTTTCTTGACTTAGTAGCATAAAACTGGAAGTATTCCGCAGGAAAAATATCGATTTTTGGACTATTTTTGATGAAATTTTTTTTTATTGCATATTCTGAAAATTCATCAAATACCTACGGGGGGAAAAATAGTTTAAAAAAAATTAGGATATATTTTAATCAGAAATAATTGAGGTTGTAAAATTGGCCAATCAGAATGGAGAAATATAGATGTAGGAGGTTTATAAATGTAGGCGGTTTCAGGAGCCAATAAATAGCCATGCTGGTATTTTCTGGCCACGCCCACATCAAACACACAACGCCTATATTAATGAAATATAATTCGACAATTTATATAAAATTTTGGTAAATTTTATTGCTTTTTTTTCTTTCTGAATTTTGTAGTTTTTATTAGTGTTGACGTGAATACGTCTTTAAATTTGAATCATATGGTGGCAATCCAAAAAACCTAATGATAACAAAATCGGGGGATACAGTTTGGCATTATAGTTTCGATATCTAAAATTAAATTAGACCACTGGATAGCCAAAGGATCAAAGAATTCATTACGATAAGCGAGGACTGTGACGCATCGCGCGCGGTGGAGGGGGAAGCGCCGCCATTTTGAGTTCATTTTGCTGCGATTCGAGTTTTGCAATGAGTATAACTTTTGACTCAGAGAAGCTACGATGTTCGTTTAAGTTTTAATCGTCAGCTGTCGTCACAATCTATCGATTGTATATAAAACATTAGTGTAAAATAGTGACAGTGAATATAATAAGGTGTTAGAATAAAAAAATATCAAAAATATATAATGTCGGCCTGTACGCGTCGAAAAGCCAAAACCAAATACAGAGATCGTATACGGTTGGAATGGGCTCCTCAAGAACAATCGAATGGTAATAATAAAACACCATATGACCGACTCAAGCTGAACCGAGAACGTAAAAGAATGAATGCAGCCGAGCGGATCAACGACGGTGTCAGTACATCTGCAGCTGGGGTGGTTGAAATTATGCAAGTGGATGATGAAATCGCTTTTACATCGACAACGGACTGTATAGGCATAGATTGTGTTCGATCGTCGATTTGTTTCCTTGATTTAATCCTAAATACATAAATAAAAATATTTTAAATAAAAAATATAAATATAAACGTATTTACGTACAACACACGGCCGTATCCATGACACAGCCACACGTTAATTTTTTCGACCGGAAGTGTTACGATAATTCAAACGTGATAAATTGCAGTTATATTTTTTTTATTCCTTTTAGTTTCATTTGATTGGTGTTTTTTTTTAAATATTTAAGAATTTTAAAATGATGGTCTTTGGAAATAAAATCAAAATTTAAATGATAAAAATTTTACAATTGAAGTTAAGCAAATCTTATTTCTAGTTCTCTAATAACGGAAATAAATACATCTTTAAGTTTGTCATTGTTCGTATGTGACAGAAGTGCTTTCACATTGTCTATTTCGGAAGCGAAGTAATATTTGGAATGTACTTATATATATAATACTAGGTTCAGCTGGGTCTAGCTTAACCGGAAATTCATGTTTTGAAGTCCAAAGAGTACGAAAATTAATTAATTAATAATAAAATTGCCCTCAAAAATTAATTTTGTAGGTATACAGGAAGATTTCAATGTAACAAAAAGGGGAATTCGGCGACGAGTTGGCAATGTAATCAATCTGTTCTACGATATCTCCAGGCAAGGAGCAACCAATAGTTTGGCCACCTGATGAGATTGGAAACAGATAGGTGGTGGCCTAAACGAATAATGGACTAGATATCGGCGTAGCTAAGTTTTTTGTCCGCAAAAAAAAATGGTTGGATAGAGGAAACAAAGGAAGGAATGGCCACTAGAGGATGGGAGGAGGAAAATTGGAACGATAGGAAAAGGAATTTAGGGAATTGGTACACGAACCCTGAGCACCAAAAGCCAAATAAAAAAATAAAAATATAACAGAGACATCCCTAAAACATTTTTATTTGTAACGTTTTCCACGGGTAAACTAATTTAACAGCAGATCGGAAGCAGAGGGCGCTCAGACTCCAAAGTAACGTCCCTATTAAAGGGACGGAAGTGATGTATATCATTTACATAAGATTTACCTTTATTAAATAAGTTGGTAAAAATGTTTATGAATAAAACAGCATGACGGAAAATGCAAATTTCCTGGACCATTTTCCTCTCGGTTATCTAAAGTATTCCCTCACCACTGCAGTTTTCTTTTTCCCTTAAAGTTGATACGCTAAGTACTCATACTTGACTTTAAAGTTTTAAAATCCATCTTCCCGGATGAATAAAGTTAAATTAGTTACTTACAATTATTGAATAATTTGTAAGAGAATATTTGTGCTAGTGAACTCACAATTTCTTATTCCTTCTCTTACTTGAGGAAATTAATAAACGATTCTAATCGTGGCGATTTTCAATTATCGGATTACATCGAAAATAATCGTCTTGATTTCTCCGAGTATGAAATATTGGTTTAATTTTAAATATTAAAATTTAAAAAAATAAATAAATGAAACTAAAAAGAATAAAAAAATATATAACTGCAATTTATCACGTTTGAATTATCGAAACACTTCCGGTCGAAAACAGTAATAAAAACTACAAAATTCAAAAAGAAAAAAAGCAAAAAAATTGACCAAAATTTTATATTGTATAAATTGTGGAATGAAGATTTCATTAATATAAACGTGGTTTGTATGATGTGGGCGTGGCCAGCAATTACCCAAATATATATAATCCTTTATTTTTAAAATAAACAAATAATAATACAAAATACAAAATTTGGAAATTGCATGGCCTATAGCCGTCTGCAGGAGTTAGCCTTTATATAAAGAAAATATATATATATATAAATACATTAAAATAAGAAATACATAAAAATAAGGACATGATACAAAAAAGAAAAAAATAAAGAAAATGAGGTTTGAAGTAAATACAATGAAGAGGAAACCAAATTCTAAAGCTAAAAAGAAAAGAAAATAAAATAAAACAAACTTCTTGAGAGTTAAAAATAATAATAATAATAATAAAAGATATTTAAATTGTACATTCTACATTTATAATTTTGTGTCTTAAAATCCAGGCTCTCTTAGCAAAAGTGATCAGCGGAAGATAATCCAGGGTGGACAGTAAATCAACAATATAATGACCAGAAAGACTAAAACTCCCCATGATCTGGAGTCGGAGTTCACCTAGAGTAGGACATATAGCCAGGAAATGATACAGATCCTCCTGTGCCCCTAAGGAGCACAGAGGGCACATGCTCTCATCACCCTGCCGCTCCAACCATGGGACACTATTCAGCCTGAGTAGCTCGGCTCGAATTTTAAAGAGCCAGCCAAGGTCTCTAAAATTTAATTGCGCATTGGCTATATGTCCAAAAAGCGAACAGCTATCATCTATGTCCTCCATTAGTGTCCTGTAAAGGAGGAAACGCTCAGTCTTTCTGGCCCTTCTCACAGACTCCTCCCGAAAAGCACCCCGCACTGTATCCGCCAACGCAGTCAATTGCGGTTGCCACACATTGATGACGTCCAAGGATAAGTCGAATGCCAACGAATGTTTCTGCGCCAGGACATTCCAACGCCGAAAAAATGCCGCACCCCTTCCAATAATTTCAAGCGCCACAATACGTGAAAGACGGGAAGGTGGAAGCATGAGGATTTTACGGATGTATTTAAAGTGGAGGTGCAAGGTGAATACAAAAATAGGATCGACCGAGGTTTCCAAGTGGAGGATGTAATTAGGGGTCGAAGTGGGAAGAGCAAAGAGCTTTTTAATATAGTAGCGCTGGAACTTTTCAAATTCTTCAAATTCTTCAAAACCCCAGACCTGACAACCGTAGCAGACTATCGCACGAGCAAGTGCATTAAAAAAATTAAGCTTTGCGTAGAACGGGACATAATTTTGAGCTACGAAGCTGGACCAAACTCTATTAATGCCTGCCTTAGCTGAGGAAATTCTATTAACTAAATGTGGTGTGAAAGACAGACGTGAGGTTAACAGAATCCCTAGATATTTGTAAGAATTTACATTCTCCAGCCGCTTGTTCTTATAAAACCAACGCTCGTTGGCCGCCGGTCGACCTCCTTTTTTAAAAACTAAGACCTTAGACTTGCTGAAATTGAGAGAAAGGTTCCAACGATCGCAATACCTCTCCAGAAGATTAATATTCCTCTGCAATAGAACAGGATTATCGGCCAGCAACACAACATCGTCAGCGTACATCAAAATGCTTATCTTTCTCCCACCCACGCGAACTCCGCTTTCCAAAGTTAAAGGTAAGTCATTTAAGAAAATACAGAAAAGAATGGGACTAAGAAGGCATCCCTGTCTGACTCCACTAGCAACCTGAAAAAATTCCGAAATACCTCCAATACCACGAACCGCCGACTTAGCTTTTAGATATAGTGATTTCACAATTCGGATGAAGTTGGAAGATATTCCCACATTGAATAACTTATAAATTAAAGATGCATGGTCCACACAGTCAAAAGCTGACTTGAAGTCAACAAAAAAACTATACAGTTTATGACGTGGTTTTAAAAAGGTTAAGTGAACAAGGCTGGTAAGGATAAAAATATTATCCAATGTAGAGTAATTACGCCTAAAACCAGCTTGATTTTCACATAAAATGTTTTGGTTTTGAACGAAAACTTCTAGGCGGTTCAGTAGAAGGCCGGAGAAAATTTTGGAGATGGTATCAAGACAAGAAATACCCCTGTAGTTAGAAGTATTATTTATGTCTCCCTGTTTGAAAAGAGGAAAGATAATTGATCTGCTAAATGAATCGGGAACATTACCCGTACTATAAATAAAATTGAACAGTGAAAGAAGTTTCTCCAGAAAGTTTGTAGGGGCATTTTTGTAATATTCAAAAGTTATACGGTCTAGTCCAGGAGCCTTTTTGTTTTTAGAGTTACTAACAACTGAGAGCAATTCATCCATGGAGAAAGGCGAATCAAGGGAGGGGCAAAAAATAGAAGGTTCAGCGTACATGGTAAGTGGAGCAGGTTCCACTGGATTAAAAAGATTATAGAAATGTTGCACCCAAGCATCAATCGTAATTTTATTGCCACAAACAAAGCCTTTATGTTTAAATAGGTTGATTAAGTGCCACATTTGTTTTGAGTCTCTAGCCGCCTTAAACTGCAAATTAATGGAAGCGAAGAAACTTGTTTTCTTTGTTCTACAGAGTTCCTTATAGGAACTTTTCGCTTCACGATAAGCCGATATGGCAAAATGCGAATTGGTCTTCCGCAGCAAATTAAGGAGTTTAAAAGTTCTTTGTCTAGCACGCAAACATGAAAAATCAAACCATGGTTTTTTACGAAACAGTCTAATACAGGAAGCAGAGAGTGCAGTGAACTGAGAAGAAGAAGCATTCTTAATTAAGCCGGTAAGCAAGCTGACGTTCATGTCTGCATCATTAGAAAAAGGCGGAATCTTGTCGACCAATGTTGACAAGGTTTCTTTATAAGCTTGTGCCTTACTATCCTGCCAGGTTAACTGAGGCAACAAGGGAAGGGTACAGGAATCGTCCAAAATCCTCTCCAGGCCGCAAAACACGGAGAAGTATATTGGAAGATGATCAGAGAACGACTGTGGAAGTACCTGGAAATCACCGATTATAGAAATACAATTAAATGAGACACAGCACAAATCATTAACTGAACACCCCGGACCACCGATGAAAGTAAACTGACCTTCCCTGTCTCCGCAGCCCCTGCCATTTTAAAATTAGCAAACCGAAGTCGTCGCAGAGCTCCAAAAAACTAGACCCATTTCCATTAACTAGTACATCTCTTGAGCGTCTAACTGGCGACCATAATGCAGAATCCAAAATTAGCCCCTCGGGAAGAGTCTGGGAGCTACCCACCCTCGCATTTACATCTCCCACCAAGATAACCTGCTCCTGTGATAAGACATGCAAAAAATTATTTAATTCATTAAAATTATTCATCCAGAAACTAGGATTTAAATAGACTGGTATTACAAAAATAACTGAATCAATCTTATTTATAGTTACAACTAGTTTACCTTCTACTTTTTTAAAATTTACAAGATCTCTTTTAAGGCTCGATTTTATACCGTACAACATTCCTCCGCTAGGGCGACCAAACTTAGCGGACTTAGTAGCTGATATCCAAACCAGCTCAAAATCAGCAAAATAGGCAGAATAAAAATTAAAGTTTTCCTCCAATACAAAAGTTTCAAATAAGAAAAAAACATCGTAATTTCTAATAAAATTAAGAAACAAATTATCATTGATTTTACTTTTCAAACCTGCTACATTATAAGACAAGAATTTAAGTTCACCCGAAAAATTACCAGTGCGTATTAGCGAAGATTTCCTGCAGACCGACTTTCCTCATAAGCGATCGGACGACTTAGCTGGAAGAGATGGTTGCTGCATAGACACCGCTGCGAAGCTCGAGAAATAATCCTTGGGTAATGTATTCATAGCGACTGCTGAAACAAAATCAGACAAATCTGCTCCCACCAGTTCACATAATTTCGGCAAGCCAACGCCATTGTTGGGGCAAATACCTCTTGTATCACACCAAGTAAACTTAACAGCTTCCACTGTCAAGCTATTCAGTCTCAGCGAAGTTTTCAGACGGCTGTTTATTCGAAGAATTTCTTTACGAATCAACATAAGCTTAGTTCTCTTCTTTCTAGTTACGGCAGCCACATCTTGATGAATTACGAACCCCGTATTCTTAAGTACTTTCACCGCCATCAGAACATTTAACTTGTCTTGAAAACGAAGAAACGAGACTATCACTGGTGAATCAGCATTATCTCTTTGACCAAGACAGGAGGCAAAAATATTATCCGCGTTTATAGGTACTTTAAGTATCTCTTCACAAAAATCAGAGACTATCTGTGCAGGGCTAATGTTTCCTTTATTAGAATGGTGTTTCAAAACTCCCCTGAATATTAAATTGTTTCTACGTGACTTGTTATCCAGTTCTTCTATTAGCATTTCATTTTTTAAATTAACTTCTTTCAAGAAGTTAACTTCAGCTCTTAATTGCTCATTTTGCCGCTTCATTATATTAAGATCTGTTCGTAAGTCTTGAATATCTTGCTTTGTTGCCACAGAAGCCAATTTAACGTCCAATAGGGCAGAAAGCGACTCCATAGTTAAGCCTTGTGACATGATGAATTTTTCTGGTAAATTATCTTTTATTTCCAGATCAAGCTTTTTGCTAGAACTTAAAGATTCAGGAGAACTTCTGCTACGTTTCCGATGAATTGAATTAGAACGAGGAACTTTAGGAGAATAATCTTCTAAATTTTTCATAAAGATGAAGCCTCAAATACTACTGACTTATTTTTGTAATATTTAATAAAAAGGTGAAATGAGAAATGTAAATTAGTGAATAATTAATAATAATAAAAATAATGGAAATAATAAAAACGGTAACGAGATAGTTATTATTTAGGTTCGTTCTCGTAATCTTGTAAGAAGACAACAGAAAACATTGAAAGTACAATCCAGCACAGATTGTATCAGTTCAAGTGGGGATTAGCAGGGCGTGGCAAGATTACTGTCATTCAAAACGATTATCAGTTTATTAATGAAATAATCACAATACCTGCCAGCACGCACTATCCCCTCCACTCACACGCTCTGTCCGAGCTTCTTCTTTTTATTAGAGTTAATTACTGTTTAATTAAATTTCACAACAGAATGCTGATGGATTAAAACAGAATTACACAATTATGCTGAAGGTAACTTAAACTCCAACCTCAACAATTTTTGTAAAAAATTCGTTCTAAAACTGATTAAATTAAACGAAAACCAAAGAAATACACAGAGAGTTCTGTTCACTACAACGACCAAAGGCCAACTCATTACCCAAATATTCAGTGTTAAAGTTTGCTTTCCTTTTACAAAATAAAAATTTTAAATTCAAATATCTCGTAAACTACACGATAGATTTTGTTTATATTTTACCTGTATATGGAGACTACTTTAGTATATAATTGTATAAAATCTCGTAAAAATCTATCGAGCAGAAAACGAGATATTTGGTGTTAAAGATTGATTTCGTTTTACAGACTGAAAACTTTAAATTCAAATATCTCGTAAACTACTCGATAGATTTTGTTTATATTTTATCTGTATATGGAGACTACTTTAGTATATGATTGTATAAAATTTCGTAAAAATCTATCAAGCAGAAAACGAGATATGTAGTGTTAAAGTTTGCTTTCGTTTTACAGACTGAAAACTTTAAATTCAAATATCTTGTAAACTACTCGATAGATTTTGTTTATATTTTACCTGTATATGGAGACTACTTTAGTATATAATAGTAAAAAATTTCGTAAAAATCTATCGAGCAGAAAACGAGATATTTAGTGTTAAAATTTGCTTTCGTTTTACAGACTGAAAACTTTAAATTCAATGTCTTGTAAACTACTCGATAGATTTTATTTATATTTTACCTTTACATAGGTATAACATTGTGGGAACACCTAGATTAAGAATGTAGTCGAAAAAATTTATATTGTTTAATACTTATTATCCTAGATTAATTATTACCTATTACTTTTAACGTTTGATTGTTACATAAAGTAACAATCACTTTAATCGAAGAATGAACTTGAACTGACGATTTTTATTTAAAAATAAAAATAAATAAATATAATAAACATATAATGTTTTTCTTTTCAACCTGTGATTAATAGTTTGATTATTATAGATTAATAAATATTACAGTTAATCTAAGTTAAATGGCGCGTTAGTTGAACAAATATTTTGTAGATGAAAATGGCCAGCATAAGTGTCTACGACATCTAATATTAATGAAATGAATGCAGTAATATGACTTATATGATATCAATGCTTTACATATTAATGAAATGATGGGTACTTGCTGATTTGTGTACCTTTTGTCGTTTAATCAGCCCTTATACTTAACTTTTTAAACTGTTTTTGTTAAAGTGTTTTATAGTTAATTCAAATAGTGGAATAGTTGAATCATTCATAAAACTGAAATCTATAATTAGAAAACGTCATTTGTTAGCGTTAATTTAATTTTTATCAAATCTATTGATTGCTGTCATTTCCTGTATAATATAAATTTGCTTGTATTAAGGAAAGCTGATCAGAATAACCAATCGTACGTAAAACCGAGCTTTATTCAAGTAGAAAGATAACTAAGGCAGACTAAGCCAAGGTTAGCTATAATTAAGATGACCTTGAACTTAACTGGCATCCTAAAACTTGAATAACGATTATTGCGGTTACAATAATGGATGCAAACTAAATTTGAAGGTCACAATACTAATCTTTTTAAAAGAAATAAAGCTGTAATTAAAGTTTTATTTATACTATTTTTAATTTAATGGTACTGTTTGCAATTACTAATAATTAATTTGGTAAATTATTTAATAAAGAATTCAATGAATTCGAAACATTACGAACACAGATATAAAGGTTTGAATTCTGAACGTATTTGCAAACCTTCAAAACTTAACCTTCCATATCTCATTACTATTATCACTAAAACATTGCTATTCATACCAGTTATAGAGCTAACTTTGCTCTACAATTTGGTAAAGATTTCATTGAATTCGGAACAGTAGGATCAGAAATGTAAAGGTTTGAAATTTGAACGTATTTGGTGAACATGAGATGTAACAGATTAGTAATTAACAGATTCCCAATGTCACAAACCATATTTCAAATTTAAGCCTAATTTACTAGGCCGACGCTATGTACTAATTAGAAAACATAATTAATTCTACGCCTAATAGTTAGGACATGCCTAATATCAATAAAGGAATGCATAATTAAGCAAATTATAAGTGAGCTACTAAATTAGTAAATACTTAATTGTCAGTAATAATTATGCAACAGATTGTGATGGTGACGAAGACTTTAGTAACGTGTAATGCGTAGACGCGTTTTGGAGGATTACATTTTCTGGAGACTTCCGGTTTTTTTCTGGACATTGTACAGTTATGGAAATGGTGCTGCATTGGCACCATTTCCAGGGATTTTTTATTTATTTATATTTTTTCAACAAAAGTGAAAAGAATTAATGCGTAAGAAATGTCTAATCGAAATACCAAGTTAACGGAAGGAAGTACCACTGAGTAGATCGGTATTTTTCTTGTTTCCTATAATTTTCATTTTGGACTCGGATTAGGCCTATCACTTTCAAACTTTTTTCTGGTTGGGGGATATCAATTTGATGCAGCTCCAAGTGAAATGTGGAGACTCACAAGGCTCCAACAGACACACTTCACACTTCCCATTACACGTCAAAAATAAACCGGAATTTTGTAAGAACATCCAAATAAAAATAACGTTGAAATTATAGTTATTTATTTAACAAGTGTGGAAAGTAGTACTTTTCCTCACGCGAGGCAGGGTTTGCACGCGCGAGCGAGCGAAGCGAGGCGAGTGCAAGTGCAAATTGCCGAGTGTGAGGAAAAATACTTTTCACTCGAGTTAAATATTATATTTTTTCTGCTAAAAACAGGAATCACTAGAATCCATTTTAAATTTCTATAAAGTAACACTATAACCTTTTTAACTGTTATAATTAAAAATATCTAATTATTTATTAAAGTATTATTTTTATATCTATATTCCTTTCAATTTTTATTTTATTTTTTTAATTATTTAGATAAAATAAATTTAAATAAGCTTATTAAAGTTTTACAGAAAATATTTAATAACAAAACTTCTTATATCAAGGAAGCACAATAAAGTTTTTCCACTCACTAGTGTGGAAAATGACACTAATGGGAATTTTTCCCCACTATTGAGGTAAAGTTGGGCATTACACAGCTGATTTTAATTGAGTAATGAGAACATTCCTACATGGTTGCAGAAAAAATAGTTTTTTAAACGCGTTCTATTAGAGACGTAATTATGTTTATTTTTTCACTTGTATTCAATTCTAAAGTTACGTTGAAACAGTTATAAAATTCTACAATCCCTTTTTTTATCTGGATAAAAAAAAAAAAAGTGGTAAAGTTAGATCATCTTCCATTTCGTGGAAAATGTAAACTTCATTATTTCTTTTCCCGTGGGAACCTTTTTCAATACATCGGAGTAATTACTGGTTTTTCCCCTAACGTTCTAAAGTATAAATATTTAAATTGGAAAATAAGTAAATAGACAACAACAATCAATCGGGGCGTAAAGAGGGGGAAATTTCCATTGAATTACGTCCAAACTTTTGATATAATTTGATCATTTCTCATTTTGATGTTATTTTCTAAATAGTATTATTGGGATAAGCAAGTTATTGTAACTTAAATTGATATTCTAAATTGATTTTTACTTTTATGTAAATCTACTTTTAGGTTAAATAAACGAAAATCTGGGGCAAATATATTTTTTTTTTTTAAGATTTTCAGCTAAATTTCTGGGAAAATATTTAAACGCTTTATATAAATTTTAGTAACATTAACCAGAAACCATTTTTTAAAGGAATACGAGGATAAAAATTCGACTTTCAAGAAAGTCCTTTAAATAAAATCAAATTAATAAAAATGAATTATTAATTTGACCTGAAAAAAATTAATTCAACCTGCCAAATATTTGCAAAAATAATATATAAAATTAATTAGACAAGGACAAAAATTAAAAAAAAAAATTGTTAATTTTAATTATAGCTCTGAAATTAAAAAAAAAAAAATATCTTGTAATTGAAGGCATATTTAATAAAAAAAACAATATCAGTTCTTCCAGTCCGATTCTCCAGCTGTACCCTCATAACCTATTTATCGAATTATTCCCTTCTGAACGATAATAAAATCGAACTTTCAGCGACTATATGAAATGTATATTCAATTTTGTTTAAATTGTGCATTGAACATTTGTAAATGATGTCGTCCAATCAGAGTGTTATATTGGAATCCATTATTACTTGTTGTTTTAAATATCATTTACGTCAAATCCATATTTTTGTAATCATAGTTCGAGGTAATTGGAATTAAACTCATGTTTATTTATTTATGTCTTTTTTTGCCCTGACAAATGATATTCCGCAACTGAATAGGGACCATTTCCCATTCATTTTAAAATTCTCTTTGTTTTTTTTTTAGCAATATAATATTAGCCACCGGATGCCCCGCCTACTGGACAGACTAACAAACTTTCTGATTCGCTGTCCCTAGATATTCAACCATTTTTAACCCACCGGCCTGCAAGCAAAAACTTTGTTTTAGTTCTAATGTCACCAATTGTCATTTTATGTGGTGACTGAGGCGCCACGATAGCCGAGCGGTTAAGAGACTAAACCCGCAATGCTAAGAAGTATTGTTGTTTTAGTAGGTTCGATTCCCCGGGGACTAAACCTTGGATTTTATTTAATGTTTAATAAAAGAAATTTACAGTAAAGTATATTTGCTAGTCGGTTATAGGCTAGACCCGCAATGCTAAGATGTATTGTTGGTTTAGTAGGTTCGATTCCCCCGGTCTTATGCCATGGATTTTATTTATTGGTTAATAAAAGAAATTTACAGTAAAGTATGTTTGTTAGGCGGTTATAGGCTAGACCCGCAAAGCTAAGATGTATTGCGGTACTAGTCTAGCCCTTGGATTTTATTTAATGGTTAATAAAAGAAATTTGCAGTAAAGTATATTTGCTAGTCGGTTACAGGCTAGACCCGCAATGCTAAGATGTATTGTTGGTTTAGTAGGTTCGATTCCCCCGGTCTTATGCCATGGATTTTATTTAATGGTTAATAAAAGAAATTTACAGTAAAGTATGTTTGTTAGGCGGTTATAGGCTAGACCCGCAAAGCTAAGATGTATTGCGGTACTAGTCTAGCCCTTGGATTTTATTTAATGGTTAATAAAAGAAATTTGCAGTAAAGTATGTTTGCTAGTCGGTTACAGGCTAGACCCGCAATGCTAAGATGTATTGTTGGTTTAGTAGGTTCGATTCCCCCGGTCTTATGCCATGGATTTTATTTATTGGTTAATAAAAGAAATTTACAGTAAAGTATGTTTGTTAGGCGGTTATAGGCTAGACCCGCAAAGCTAAGATGTATTGCGGTACTAGTCTAGCCCTTGGATTTTATTTAATGGTTAATAAAAGAAATTTGCAGTAAAGTATGTTTGCTAGTCGGTTACAGGCTAGACCCGCAATGCTAAGATGTATTGTTGGTTTAGTGGGTTCGATTACCCTAGTATAGGCCTTAGATTTTATTTAATGGTTAATAAAAGAAATTTACAGTAAAGTATGTTTGTTAGGCGGTTATAGGCTAGACCCGCAAAGCTAAGATGTATTGCGGTACTAGTCTAGCCCTTGGATTTTATTTAATGGTTAATAAAAGAAATTTGCAGTAAAGTATGTTTGCTAGTCGGTTACAGGCTAGACCCGCAATGCTAAGATGTATTGTTGGTTTAGTAGGTTCGATTCCCCCGGTCTTATGCCATGGATTTTATTTATTGGTTAATAAAAGAAATTTACAGTAAAGTATGTTTGTTAGGCGGTTATAGGCTAGACCCGCAAAGCTAAGATGTATTGCGGTACTAGTCTAGCCCTTGGATTTTATTTAATGGTTAATTAAAGAAATTTGCAGTAAAGTATGTTTGCTAGTCGGTTACAGGCTAGACCCGCAATGCTAAGATGTATTGTTGGTTTAGTGGGTTCGATTACCCTAGTATAGGCCTTAGATTTTATTTAATGGTTAATAAAAGAAATTTACAGTAAAGTATGTTTGCTATTTTCCTCCGTCCACGACACCTAATTGGTAGTTGGACGTTAAGCCCCGCCTGAAAAAATAGACGATTTCTTTACTTACTTTTTATATGGTGACCGGAACCAATCAGATAATCTCTTCCCCCTTTTTTTTTTTACTGAAGACTCATTTTTTTGTTTTTAAATTCTGGGGGGCCATATTGATGAACTTTGAACTTAATTTCGGGAATTTTAAGAAGATTACAATTCTTCCTCTTTGTGTAGAAAAAGGAATTAAGAAGTGACGTATTGGCGAGTCCTAGAGAGAGAGAGAGACAGAGAGAAATGAATGATAAATGAAAGGCAACAAGATGAAATTATCTTGAATTTACTATCAGCAACCTAAAGATATCTATTTCAAGAAATACAAAGCAAAGATAACAGAATTAAATTAACGATAACTAGCTAGAAATTGTTTTTTTTTTTTTTTTAAGAAAACTACAACAGACACAACATGCAGTCGACTACTTTACAATAGTCTTCGCCAAAGTAACAACAATGCAAACAAATAAACAGGGTCGACTAAATTGCACGCATTCTTGGCACGTCTCCAATAATCTTATAATCGACTCACGTGTACGCTTTTCTTTTGTTTGCCTATTTCCATTTCTAGCCACCAGTCTGCGTACTCCATTGCTCTTCGGGCTCTCAACTGTTGTATTAGCAGATAAAAGTATTTTAAAGAGTTCAGTAAATGTGTAGTGTAAGAAGATAGACTAAAACATTCCCATAGTTCTGGGATCTTTAAAGTAATGAAAAAAACTTCTTTTCTTATTCCTTTAAAGTCACTGTAGCATTCCTTATCTGATTCTTTACAGCTCTCTCTCTCTCTCGTCTCCTCCTTCTCTCTTAGTCTCCTCCTTCCTGGACCAAAATTGGCAATTTCTCCATGAATTGGACTCTTATACAATTGTTTCAATTTATTTCGCTATAATTTCTCTGACATCAATTAAGCAGTGAAAGCATTTTGAAACGTATCTTAGTTTCTCCGGAAGACATTCTTACGACGACGACTATTCTCATATCCACACTTCTCACAGTTTCACATAGAACTTTCCTTCAACAGATTTTTTGTTATTGCAAACTCTGAATTTTAGCATCACATCTAAGATGCGGTAACATTGCATCATAAATGCAAGACACAGAAAAGGTAGCACTTTATAAAGAACCTTTCATTTCCCCCCCCCCAAAAAAATCTTCACCTAAAATCAACTTCCGGAAAACTAGATCAGATAAACCCATGCGAAGTAAATACTTTAATTCTAAATTTAACATCTAAACCAATAATTTTCCACTAACTCTAAATTTTACTAGAAGTTTTTTAAATTGTCTACGTAAGCGTTGAGCCTTTCTTAACTTGCACATTGGTGTGTCATCTTGTAATTCCCCAGCCTACCTTTATAACCTTCAGCAAGGTTAATAATTTTTTTTTATGATTTAAGGCGCGTCAACATCTAAGGTTATTGGCGCCCGGAGCTTTATACAGTGCACTGCCGGCCTCCGGACAGTGTTCTCTCGTTACAGACAACACTGTCCATCACCGGAACAGTGAGCTGTTAGAAGCTCCTAGGAAGAGAAAATCTAAGAGGTCAGCAGCTGGATTCGAACGCGGGACCTCTGCGTAGGAGTCCAGTACGCTAACCGCATAGCTAATCCCTCTTCCCTAAAATGGTTAATAACGTAATCATAATTGTCCAACACTTTTGCCCTGCAAAACAGAGTTTGAAATCTAAAATAGAAAAGCTTTTCATGTAAGCAGACCCACACATCAATTTTTTTTCGGAGTTTTTACTTTGTACAGGCTTCTCAAGAAGTTTTCGTTTTTGAACACACACACACACACACACACTCTAAAAACCATTATTTCGATCTCAGGGGATATCAGAACTGGTGAAAAACTTGACCACCGATTGCCCATACAAAGCAAAGATGATTTTAGCGATCAGCCGAGGAACATCAGCGGAAACTTGCTCCAAAAAGTAACGACAGTTACAAGAAATGCCAGAAAGCCTGAGTTATAATAATTACTGCTAGCAGACAGAGGTCTTCATGAAGTTCGATTTATGTGATTAATAGTCAATGAACTCACTTACTAACCCACTTCATTTCCTCAATTAACGGCTAATTTGTATACTATTAAATTTGATTAGAGTTGCACTTAATGATGTAACTTTGGCAATAACTATTATACTGTTATCAACCACTCTGCCTGCATGTTGTAACATGTCATTTTGAGGCTACAAATTTTTGTTTAATACTTTATTTGGTAGCCTAAAGATTATCATTTATTTCATTAGAGTGTAAAATTGAGATTTGGGGGGTGTTTAATTGGAGCTCATATTGACTGAGCCTGGTAAAAATCTAATGCGACCATGAACCCCATTAACTCTAATTATTACAATTCTAAATTTAACTTCTAAACCAGCGTTTCCCAACCTGTGGTACGCGAAAAATAATCAATAATGGCGGACATAAATAATTTAAATCATAAAATTATCATAGATACGTTTTTTCCTATAATTCATAAAAATTGTTTTAATTAATAATATTATACAGTAAAGTTGTTAATATGTACAGTAATAAGGTTAGTCTGTCTCAAGATATACGAGAAAATATAGTAGCATATTTAACAGGATTAAAATTGTCTTTCATGGAGTATTTTCCCAAAACCAGAAAACACAAATGATAATTGGATTTCAAACCCCCTTTCTATAAAGAAAATTTAGGAAAAGCTCCATCATTATCTAGATAAAAGATAAAGAAAATTTAATAGAATTATCATGTGACAGAACTTAAATGATAACTATGTTAAAGATCTGCTTAAAGAGACTGATGTAATGAGTAAGCTCTATCCAAGCAACATTAAATTTAATTTTAAAAAAGTGTTAAAAACTAAGATCTTATACTTTACAAAGTTTATAAAGTGAACATGAACTTTGGACTCCTTTACTAGTGATACAGTACAGTAAATACAGTACATTGTATCTCTATACAAATAAAGATAGTAATAGTCAAATAAGGGAAGGGATTAGCTATGCGGTTAGCGTACTGGACTCCCACGCGGACTCCAGCTGCTGACCCTTAGATTTTCTCTTCCTAGGAGCTTCTTACAGCTCACTGTCCGGTGATGGACAGTATTGTCTGTAACGAGAGAACACTGTCCGGAGGTCGGCAGTGCACTGAAAAAAGCTCCGGGCGCCAACAACCTTAGATGTTGACGCGCCTTAAATCATTAAAAAAAAAGAAAAAAAAAAGTCAAATAACACACTCGGAATAACAAATTTCACGAAATACAATCATTTTTACGAAGAGGTACAATTTAGCATGATGTACTACCAAGTGGTGGTAGCGAGACAAAAAAAAGGTTGGGAAAAGGCTGTTCTAAACTAATAATTTTCCACTAACTCTAAATTTTACTAGAAGTTTTAAATTATCTACGTAAGCGTTGAGCCTTTCTTAAGTTACACATAGGTGTGTCATCTTGTAATTCCCCATACCTTTATAACCCTCAGCAAGGTTATGTAATCATAATTGTCCAACACTTTACACCTACAGAACAAGAGTTTGAAATCTAAAAATAGAAAAGCGTTTTTCAAGTAAGCGACCCACATTAATTTTTCCGGAGTTTTTACTTTTGTATTTCCATAAATATCTAGACGACAATACGACCGTTCCACCAGAAAGTTAAGTAGAACTAATTGCATTTAAATAATTCTATATTTCAGAACAATTGAAAAACTGGAATTGAATCTGGAGAAGAAAAACTTTGCACTATTAAAGAAAGAAAGAAAAACAAATATTCCAAGATTTTTCTCGTTTTCCTCGCTTATTTGACGAGCTAAAAAGTCGATCGTTCGCTGCTAACGACCAACCAGCTGAATATTTGCTCTTCTATCGTAAAGGCTGTGGTTTATTTTTTTTTTTTAAGGAAAAACATTATCCAATCTAATTTATGATTGGTCGCGTATCCTTGGCCGCTGTCCAATAGTAAACTACTAATATTTGCAGGGCTGCAAATAAAAAAAAATAGAACAGAATAGAAAATCCGAGTTTAATAAATGTTTAGGGTATTACGTCATAGGGAAACTGGTAACCGGAACTGGGGCGAATTTAGGTTCCAATTTATACTGCCATTTCCGGATAGTACACGAAGAATCGTGTTGACAGAAGTCAACTATATAATCATGAATAAAAATAGTAAATTTCGCTTAAATTTCCTATTTGTGTGAGGAGTGGACAAGCGAATGGGAGGGGGTTAGAGGACTTGGAGGGTAGAGTGGGGGATGGGACACCACGGAAAGATGAGAGTCAGTGTGGCCTGTGAAGCGGAGAAGTGATCAAAAAACCCCACCCACCCACTACTGGCTGATGTATTCCCTTGGGAATGAGCGATGGTATTGCTACATACTTTTGACGTAGGTGAAAGTTCCTGGACTTCTGGACTTTGTAAAAAAGACGAGTTTTCTCCTACAAGGGTCTACAATTACCCCTGTGCCCAGGAATAAGGGGTAACGGACTCCCTGTTAGTCAGACTGCGTCATAAGATCTTTGGCATACTGAGACAGCAGGATATCATCTGGCAAAAGCGGCTATAAACACCTGGGATGGTGGAATAAGGCTCTTTTGCCTCAGGGAAAGGAATCCGTTTCAATCCAAGAGAATTTGAAAGCTTTTTAAACCCTTGGTATTTTTTTTATCCACTTGTTTGAAGTGTTTGCCCTATAAAATGGAGCCCATTACAAATTTACATGCATAAACTTGTATGTGCCAGAGTAAGTGTAATTAAATTCACTTTTGATTAAATAAATCGACTAAAACTTAACGAATACTTCTTTGATGTGGTTTGTTGACTTTATGCAAAAACTTAGTTTAAAGACTTTTGCCAAGGAACAACTTTCTGGTTTGACCAATCGGAATAGAGGAGCTTTTGATCTTCTAAACTTTTTATTGATTTAATTATTTGACTTTGATGGTATTGAAAGAGCGGTATTCTTTTTTGAGATTCGATAACTTTGAGCTTGGAGAGGTAAGGAGATTTAGTAAGAAACAGACCAATTCTGGAAAATTATTATTACATCTAAAAATTGTTTAATTATCTTAAAATGTCCAGCATCCTTTTAGCAGGATGGTGGTAATTTAGACGATGCATGAGGTGTGGCTATTAAATAACGAGACTGGGTGTAAAACATTTTATTTTAAATTTATACATATTTAGTTATTATCACCTTCAATATACACCCCTCCCCTAACCCTAAAACACTCCATGCGAATTTACCATTGTTCATTAACAGTGCTGGAAGTCCTTTTCTGTGAGCTCCTGCATGACGCGTGCCGCTTTTTCTTTCACGCTTCAACGGACTGAAATCGTGACCCTTTTAATGCAGATTTGTCTTTGGGGAACAGATAAAATCACATGGGGCCACAGGTCAGGCGAATAAGGCGGATGGCCTAAAACTGGGGATGTAGTACTTGGATAGAAATGTCTTGGGCAGACAATGCAGTGTGAGCCGGCGCCGGTTGTCTTGATGGAGAAACCCGTGACTTGTTCTTCTATAAATGGGTCGTTTTTTTCCTTACTCTTTTTGAAGGAGTTGAGCAAGCGCCTCACGGTAGTAATGTTGATTAATTATAATCGATATTTTCATCCGTTTTCGACGTGGAAGGGCGACCTCGGGTGGTCATCATCTCCGGACGTCTTCTCGGCCATCTTGGAAACGCTTGAACCACTCAAAAAAACTCGCGCACGTGATTAACATTCATCACCATAAATCATTCTTTTAATAAAAGATAAGTTTCAGTAGCGGTTTTATCAAGTTTTGATGTGAAATTACCTCTCTACTACATGCATAGTATCATGTTTTCGGGCAAAACGAAACTAACACCTCTTACTCAAAAACGACGGTTCCGATCAAACAGATTTCTCTACAAACACGTGAGACTCGCTGCAATCGAAAGAGAAAGGCTTTACGCTGCACAGCTGTCGGTCGTTTAAGATTTAGCGCTTGCATTTTTTTTCCTGTAGCAGCATCAAGTCTCGTTATTTAATAGCCACACCTCGTAGAGGGGCAGGTTTTCTAGCTGTTATACTGTGATGTTTGCACACCCACACAGATATGGGCAAATTAATGTTACTAACAATCATCTGAAAGAAAAAATAGATAAAGAAAAATGCAGAGGCACAAACTAAAATCTACGACGTCATTATATTCTCCCTTTTAGCAATAATTAAAGTCGTGCATTAAAACAAAAAATTAATTATTTAATTAATATTTATCACAAAATTTAATAACATTCATAATTTAGCTTCCATTTATAATAATTTTCTTTTATTAATATAGCTCAGCGGAAGGAAGAAAAATATTCTCCCTTTTTTCCCACGGAATAAGATGGTGACTTCCTGTATTTACAGAACTTTGAGCGCGTAACTTTAAAAAATTGAAGACAATTACTTCCCCCCCTTTTTTTATGGCTCAACTTTTTTAGAAGATAATTAAGAAAACTCTCGGCTTATTTCTGTGAAACAGTTGAGCTTTAATAATATGGTTTAATTCTGCTGGTTCTGTTAAAGAGTTTGGTGCTTATGATTTGGAAATTGCCTTGTACTATTGGGTTCTCCATCAAGACAACGCCGTTTTACTACGAGGTGTGGCTATTAAATAACCAGACTGATGCTGCTACAGAAGAACTATGCATGCGCCACATCCTAACGACCAACAGCTGTGCAGCGTAAAGCCTTCTCTTTCGATTGCAACGGCGTCTCACGTGTTTGTAGAGAAATCTGTCTGACCGGAACCGTGACGTTTGTGTAAGAGGTATTAGTTTTAGTTTTAGTAAGAGGTTTAGCCGAAAACATGATACTATACATATAGTAGAGAGCAACGAATTGTCACGGTAATTTCACATCAAAACTTGATAAAACCGCTACTGAAACTTATCTTTTATTAAAAGAAGTTTATGGCGATGACTGTTAATCACGTGCGCGAGTTTTTGAGTGGTTTAAGCGTTTCCAAGATGGCCGAGAAGAAGTCGGAGATGATGACCGCCCGGGTTGCCCTTACACGTCCAAAACGGATGAAAATATCTATTATAATTAATCAACATTACTACCGTGAGGTGCTTGCTCAACTTCCGTGAAAGAGTAAGGAAAAAAACGACTCGATTTGTGGAAGAACAAGTCATGGGTTCTCCATCAAGACAACCGGCTCACGCAGCATTGTCTGATCAAGACGTTTCTAGCCAAAAGTACAACATCCCAGTTTTAGGCCATCCGCCTTATTCGCCTGACCTGGCCGCCCCATGTGACTTTTATCTGTTCCCCCCAAAGTCAATTCTGCATTAAAAGGAACAGGATTTCAGCAGTCCGTTGATAGCTGTGAAAGAAAAAGCGGCACGCGTCATGCAGGAGCTCACAGAAAAAGACTTCCAGTACTGTTACTGAACAATGGTAAATTCGCATGGAGCGTTGTAGGGATAGGGAAGGGGTGTATATTGAAGGTGATAATAACTAAATATGTATAAATTTAAGATAAAATGTTTTATAGCAGCGGTTCTCAACCTGTGGGTCGCGACCCCGGCGGGGGTCGGAAATATGTATTTTCCGATTAAATCGCCGCTGAGAAGCCGCGCTACCGTCTGCAGCATCGCTATTCAGCTGGAACGCACTCCTTTATGGCCGTTAATGTTATTTATTGGAATTAGTAATAAATATTTCTGAATATTGTTTTTGTGATTAATCACTATGTTTAAATTATGTTTGATTTGTAGCAATGAGAATATATAATGCATATCAGGTATCTATATCAGATCTGGGTTGTTGCAAAAACCAAAGAAAATTTGGGAATTTTATCTTTTATAGAAAAAAATTGTCAAAGTTGGGTGTTTTTCAACGTTACGCTTTTTCGTGCACTTTTTGACGATCATCCCTTAGACAACTGTTCTACTGGACAGTTTTAATTTACATTCCGAATCTTAACTGTAGCAAAATTACAGCTATGAAGTAGCCAACAAAATTATTTTTTGGTTTGGGGGTCACCGTAACATGAGGAACTGTATTGAAAGGTTGAGAACCACTGTTTTACAGCAATAGTCTCGTTATTTAAATAGCCACCACATTCTAGCAGCCGTCCCTAGACGTCGAAATCTAGCACTAAATCACTACACAGTTACGGGGAAACATGAAATAAGAAATCTGGGCACGGTCCTACCACTTCTTCTTCCCTTTCATATATACTAGAACTCTTTCATTTAAACACAGAGAGGGGGCGCCGTGCGACATTTAACAATTACTACGTAATGGCTGTTAGCCTGCTAATGGATGTATTAAAAAGAGTAATAACAATTTTATTGCCAGTCCAATCAAAGCAACATTTTATTTTTTATTTTTCACTCTAATAGCCCAAAAGTAATGGCCGCACTTGTGTTGCAAATTGGCTTTATTAATAAAGGGGGGAAAAACACAAAAATTGAAAAATAGATCGTTTTACCATTAAAGAGTTCTTCAAATTTAATTAAAATAAAAAGTTTCAATTTAATCAGCTGTTTTATATTTTATACACAGGTGACGTAATACTTATAACGTCATTACAAGCTGTGCAACTCATAATTAACCTTTAATAGTTAATAATAGTTAATTTCTTGTTGTCAGAAGTGTTAACCCTTCATAATATACTACAAGGTATACCTTGAGGTACCTAAACTAAACTACAATATTAAGCATGCAGTAAATATACTTTATGAATATTTAGATACGTACGAAACAAGTATACTGTGTGTGTATATGTCTGTTAAAATGGTATGTATCGTGGTGTCAGTATGAGTAACCGCTTGCCCAAACAGTCGAGCCTGATCATATCGTCAGCTTAGACTTAATAAAGGCTTACCTAACTAACAAGCTGAACTTCCCGCCGTTTTCTTACCCGCCCACGCGCTACATACTCTCTGTTACCATGTATATATATATATATATATATACATAAGCTTTCACTCCTCCTTCACACACACCCACACACACATATATATATATATATATACACTACAAGTATATAACTATATATATTTATTTAAAACATCGTCAAAATTAATTTACACTTTGAACAACAAAATCGTATTTAGGATTAGAGCAAGTGATGTGTGAATTATTCACACTAACACAAAGAGCACAATGTGTGAGAAGACAAGGAATCTGTTAATTGAGAAACTTTCCCTCAGAAAATTAGATTGCGACAATGGAGTGTAGTTAGTTAAAATCTTATATAGATTTAATATTTCCAAATACATTATATGGGGAATTTCAAAGAAAAAAAAAATGTACCAAATACATTTTGTACTGGGCTACAAAAAGGAAATCTTTGAAGGATTAAAAGGAAAACTAGATAGATTTTTTTCCTGTTTTCTCTTCATACCCGTTGGAAGAAGTTTAAAAAAAAATTAAAGAAGAAAAAATCTCAGAAAGAGAAATATTATCAAGAGAGCTAAAACACAATCACAACTGAAAATGGACAGGATGAAGAATTTTCCTAATAACAGAACAAAAAATAATAATGAAAATTAGTGGTTACAACCCCTAATTGTTCCGGAAAAACAAGACAAATTATGTCCACCTTCGTATGGAGTTGAAAAGCTACCTGAAATAAAAGGCAATGCCATTGAACGCAGGGCACCACGGTAGCTGAGCGGTTAAGATACTAGACCCGCAATGCTAAGATGTATTGTTGGTTTATTGGGTTCAATTCCCCGTCTCTAGGCCTTGGATTTTATTTAATGGTTAATAAAAGAAATTTACAGTACAGTATGTTTGTTAGGCGGTTATAGGCTAGACCCGCAATGCTAAGATGTATTGTTGGTTTAGTGGGTTCGATTCTCCGGTCTCAGGCTTTGGTTTTATTTAATGGTTAATAAAAGAAATTTACAGTAAAGTATGTTTGTTAGGCGGTTATAGACTAAACTCGCAATGCTAAGATGTAATGTTGGTTTAGTGGGTTGGATTCCCGGTTCTAGACTTTGGATTGTATTTAATGGTTAATAAAAGAAATTTACAGTAAAGTATGTTTGTTAGGCGGTTATAGACTAAACTCGCAATGCTAAGATGTAATGTTGGTTTAGTGGGTTCGATTCCCGGTTCTAGACTTTGGATTGTATTTAATGGTTAATAAAAGAAATTTACAGTAAAGTATGTTTGTTAGGCGGTTATAGACTAAACTCGCAATGCTAAGATGTAATGTTGGTTTAGTGGGTTCGATTCCCGGTGTCTAAGCCTTGGATTTTATTTAATGGTTAATAAAAGAAATTTACAGTAAAGTATGTTTGTTAGGCGGTTATAGACTAAACTCGCAATGCTAAGATGTATTGTTGGTTTAGTGGGTTCAATTCCCGGTCTTGGGCCTTGGATTTTATTTAATGGTTATTACAAGAAATTTACAGTAAAGTATGTTTGTTAGGCGGTTATAGGCTAGACCCGCAAAGCTAAGATGTATTGTTGGTTTAGTGGATTCGATTCTCCGGTCTCAGGCTTTGGTTTTATTTAATGGTTAATATGAGAAATTTATAGTAAAGTATGTTTGCTAGTCGCCACCGACCACGACACCTAATTTGGTAGTTGGACGTTAAGCCCCGCGCCTGAAAATGTGCCATTGAACGGAGTGTGTTGTTCTTTCGCTTAGACCCGGAAATAACGTTTACATTCTCTGGAGACAATACACACAGGAAATCCTTAATACACGAAAGTTAAAAATGATCTTTCATACAAAGTGACCCAAAAAACTTAATGCATAACCATTTATTTTGCTAAAACAGATAGACTTCACAGCAATCAAAGAGAAGTACATTTTGGCCAGACTTTTCTGCAATTTGGTTGGGTGGGGGGGAAGAGTAAAAGAACTGACTTTGGATAATCTTCCGCAGGTTTTAGAGAAAAGAATGGATGAAATCAGATTTTGAAGAATGAAGCCATTAGTGTCAGATGAATAGCTGAAAAACAAAATCAAGTTTTAGCATTGCGCGGTTCAGTTCCAACAACTCCTAGGATTAGGAGTGATGGGAAACAAAAAAAATATTAGGATAGTTACTGCTGCTACCGAAATCAATTACAGAACGGTCTCGTACTCTATACTCGTATCTATGTAATCAAATCCAATCTAGGAGGCAGTGGCAATAGATAACCTTTGCAGTCACCTGAGTAAACCATAACAGTAAAATATTTAAATTGCCTATTTGTTTTATTTTTTTAAGCCCCAGATGTCACAGGTAAACGTGGAATAGTCAATAACACAAGGTTGGTGTAAGGAGTGGGAGTAGATCTGGCAGTAATATTGTTTTTAGTTAATTTATCATCGAATTATTTTTGAAAATTGGAGCACTTGGACTGACGCACAAATACTGAGCAGAGATAAAGAACGTTACAATAATTGATTGATGATGAATTGTGAGAGCGTGTCGAAGGGGCGTACGAGCGTCGTGTGGGGGGGGCGGTCGGTCGGAGGCGGAGGTATCAGCTATACCACCTGTCATCAGGTGGGAGGCTAGATCGCAGATGAAGAAGAGCAACCACCACCTTCCTGAAGGAGTGTGTATGCAGCACAGATGTGCCGAAAATGGGGTCCGCCGTTGGGTCACCAAATATTTTTTTTTTCACAAATACTAGAAAACCAGTTTATATCAACCCACGCCCACGTCTACCAACCTGGGCAACTCATCCTCACTAACCTCTTATACATCTCGCAGGTTTTACCAACTAGACAACACCTCCAGCGGATGATGTATGGGTTTTAGTTGGCGGTGGACCGGATTACAGTCCACAATCCCGTTTGGAAAGCGCCAGGTGTTTTGAGCTTTTAAGTATCCACCCCCCCACTACACACGTAGAAGGGTATCATTTTTCCCTTCCACCGCCAAAGGGATATAAAATTTAAGGCGGAAAATTGGGCCAAAGATTTATACTTGGGCACACACAAACGATGTAGACACTCATACGACTTTTTTCTAACAACAATTTTTAATGATTTCTTACTTCTTCAAAAATTGGAAGTTTTTAAAATCTTACAACACACTGAAATACTCGTATCGATAAGGAATGCAGTTTTTTTTTTTTTTTTTAAGAAAATCTAAAATCAAATTTAACATTATTCAGTACTTACGAATATTATTCGTACTTATATGTAAGGCATCTTATTCAAACTTTGCACGCATATTTAACCATAGTTAAAGTTTTTACACGTCAACAGCTTAGGTCGGCAACCTATTTTAAGTAGAGAGCCATTTCTCCTTCAATAATTTTAATAAATCTTACCAAGAGCCGCAAGGATGATGGTGTAAACAACTCTGTAGTCCGTTTGTATTCATAAATTATTATTTTATGATATTCAATAGCATTTAATTGTTTTATATATTTATTTTTCACATATTGCAAAGTAAATAAACAAATAAATAATAACTAAATCTGCATTTGAATGAAAATGGCGGCAGCCCTATACATTACGTACTGCATTTTAATATAATTCTATTCAATTTCAAACCAAATCTCAATTTAAAATTATTTTTGAAAAAATATCTTCACTTTAATAAATGAAATTTTCATTTGTTTCAATAAAATTGAAATATACAATTTATTTTGGACAGGCTGAAGAGCCACAAAATTTGGATAAAAGAGCCGCATGCGGCTCGCGAGCCGCGGGTTGCCGACGCCTGGCTTAGGTCATTAGGGCTTTAACCCTAATCTTGAAAATATAAGTGATAATTCCGAACATTAAACCTGAATGGTGCTTTAGAGTGCTTAATTGAATTTTCCACCTAAAGTAGTAGTAGTTTTCAATGAATATTAAAAAAACACGGATTTTTTTCTTTCATAAGTCTAAGAAAATGTTAAAGTTCCGTTCAGAGAAAACCGGTAAATTTTCGATCTTGAACTGGACAAAGAGACAAACATCATTTTCTAAAAATCCCTTTTTCAAAACCCTAAAAATGGATATTTCTGATCAAAAAAAGTCGACACAATCGCTGAACTTCCTCTTACTCTAGCTCTAAGCGAAAGTAAATATTAGAAAAATTAAAAAAAAAAATTAAAAAATTGTTTACAACTAACCTTAAAGTTACGTTCTCTATCCATTTCAATTCTATACAAATATGCTCCAAATGATTGTGTAGAATCGTGGAACAGTTCTTCAGACAATGATAACGGCACATAAATATAATTATCGTACATTTCTCTTTAAAACTGAAGATCGCACATAAAATGAGAAAGAGAGAGAAAGGAAAAAAAGAGAAATTCTGTGAGAAAGAGAACAGTTAAACGGAAGCAACAAGTTTACATAAACTGTAGCTTAAGTGAAACTATCAACTAAAGTGGAGTTCAAAAGATCGAGCTTTCAATTATGAATTACAAAGAAGTAACAAGTCATTGCCAAATTTTGCTTAATTTGTAATTTAAGTATGACTTAAATCCCTATCGTATATTTAAGCGTTGACTAAAAAATGTTAATGACGTTAATCGATGTTCATCAAACGCTGTCTGTTTTCTCACTAGATAAACAAATTTGATTTAGCCTTATAGATAATAATTATTTTATAATTTATTCTGTGAAGTAATTCAGAGATTAGATATGAAGTTTATCAGTAAAAACGCCGCATCTATCCTTCATTTATTTTAATAAGAAACTAATCCAGTGGGAGCGTTTTTTCTTAACTTTATTTTCTATTGTGACAAATTTCCAGTACGTGTTAACTTTTCTCCATAAATACACGTCATCAGTGTAAAACGGGGATCCACGCCCCCGGCAATAAATTTGCAAAAATAAAAGATTTGTATTATACCCAATACACAGCTTTTTTTGAGCTGTTAATTGTGAGCAGTTCGGGTGATGTCTAGCAAATCTTCTATTCGCAAATTGTAATCAAACTAAAAAAAAAGTTGCCGGAAGTGACTGTAGTGCTTCAAATTTACGATTTAAGCCTTGGTATCTAGGCTATGAAACTATTAAAGTATTTTTTATCTGCCACGAAGATGATTATCGCGAGGTTGAATAGGTATACCTTCCACAAAGCTTACATTTCCGCATCTTCCCTTCCCTTGGCGCTCACATCATTCTTTAGGTATTTTTGCGACGTCTGTTGAGTAGATATTCTTTTCTACATTCACGCCAATCATCCGGCCTGTTTCTAAGGACCATTTTGTCTGTCTGTTAGTACGGTCTTTAATAGAACTTGAAAGCTTTTCCTATACTTTACTAGTCCATAAAGTAAAGAAAAGTAATCGCCTATTAAAGGTAGGCTTTATATCCAACTACCAATTAGGTGTCGTGGACGGACGCGACTAGCAAACATACTTTACTGTAAATTTCTCATATTAACCATTAAATACAATCCAAGGGCTAGACTAGTACCGCAATACATCTTAGCTTTGCGGGTCTAGCCTATAACCGCCTAACAAACATACTTTACTGTAAAATTCTCATATTAAACATTAAATAAAATCCAAAGCCTAGACTAGTACCGCAATACATCTTAGCTTTGCGGGTCTAGTCTGTAACCGACTAGCAAACATACTTTACTATAAATTCTCATATTAAAAGCATTAAATAAAAATCCAAGGGCTAAGACCGGGGGAATCGAACCTACTAAACCAACAATAAATCTTAGCATTGCGGGTCTAGCAACTTAACCCCTCGGCTACAGTGGCGCCTAGTTTTTGCTTCCCAAGAAGTACAAATGATTACCAGAGTTGCAGTTTCCGCCCGTTAGGACATCAATATAAAGGTATACGTGAACATATCGGACCCACTTTTACAAGTCTATAATTCATTGCTCTTTCCTGATACACTGATGTACCTGTTCATTTTTGAGTAGGCAGTCTTTTCTAATCTAAATTGTTCTGATTATTTAAAAGCCACATTGATCAGCACGGATTTTTTTTTTAAATAAAATTAGAAACTATAGACTTGATTAGGCTAACTATCACTTCGGTGAATCGTTTTTTTTTATGAGCACATTGATATCAAGAGCTGTGGACATCGCGTTTCTCTCGTCGACTATGCTTTTATAATTAATTAGTGCTAGTGTACACCATTGAAGGCAATCATCTTCTCTTTTTTTTAGCACTAATTCCAAGTTTAAGAAAAAAATTAATTATGCAAATTACAGTTAAAGAAAATTCGTGAAAATTTACTCATTAATTTTTTATAGTTGGTGACTTTTTTTTGTAGACGGGTTTTTTTTCATGAATCTAAATTATTTATACTACACCACGATATTGTAACTCCACTCGGGTATAAAAAAGAAAAAACATTACAAAAGTTTAAAAGCCAAAATGTAACCACTAAAAGTTATAAACTCGACAAGAAGTTATTCACAGACTGTTTTCCTCGGATCCAATGAGCTCGTTAGAATGTTTAGATAAGCTATCTTAAATATAAAAAAAAAATATATAAAAAATAAAAAGTTGAGATAAGTGGTTTTTTTTTACCAATTAGTCTGTGAAAATTTATCCCCATTTTCCTTATTAACCGAATTTTTTTTGTACTGAAAATAAAAATGACTTTTGGCTTACTACAATTCGTCAAGTTTAGCTCGGAAAATTCAAAAACATTTCTACAAAATATGGTTTAACTGTGATTAAAGAAATTTCTAACAGTTTGGGTTCCCAAACTCTTTTTGGAATGAATATCAAACAAAAGGGATAAGTCCTTTTTTTAAGGCAGGATGTGAAAGCAAGAAAAAAAGAAAATTGTTCGAGAGTTAACTCTTCCGCTTTAGCGACTTTCTTGAAGATGCGGAAAATTACGCTTTGTGGAAGGCATACCTACTTAAAAAAAAAAGAAAATTTAGCAACAAATTTAATTCCTAGATGAAAATTCAGGGGAGAAGAATGTCTAGTTCTAGCGCGTCCCTCCTAGTACTGTCCGAAAATGTAGTTTCTTGGAATCAGTAGTTAATTCACTAAATTTAAAGTAGTAAGTTCAAGTAGTTTTTTTTTTTTTTTAGAAAATCGTGGAAAAATTGGAAAAAACCTCGGGGAAATTCGCTCTTTTGATCGCGCCATTTTCATTAGCGTCAGAAAATTAATTAATTAGCTACTTAATTAATCCTCATTATCAGTTGCATTTGCATGCAATGCAAAATATGGCCCTTCAAAAGGAAACTACATCATCATGTCCTTTTCCCAGAGATACTGCAGAAAGAACCAAAACAGTGGAAAACAGAAAAATACTACAGGAAAAAATCAGCAGAACGAAAATTATACAGGCTAAACAAAGCTCGTTTAGGTCTTTCCTCCAAGAGCTGGAGATCTTAGATCTTAGAAAGGATGGTATCCAGGCTCACCAATTTGTTTCTAAACTAAGTAAATAACTCGATGAAACTGGTGGAAAAACAACCCAATGAAGAGAGGGTCAAAGTTACTGAGTTCTGGAAAGAGATATTGCTAAAATATTTTAGTGACTATTATGCCGGTGTAAGCAATTTTAAAAACAAAAATGGCCCTTCAAAGGGAAACTGCATCATCATGCCCTTTCCCAGGAGTGTCCTACAGCGATGAATAAGCTGGGAAAAAATTGTTGAAATACAAGTTGCACATCGAGAGTACAGACAGAAAAATCGTTGTAACAATGTTCTAGAGAAAAGTTTGAAAACGTTCCATTCACTTTGAATGTTCTAAGTTACATCCGCCCCCTTGGTGGGGAGACCCAATTTAAACGTAAATTTTCCAGCTTCCACCCATTTTCCGTGTTTAACCTAAAAGATTTACGTACACAAAACAAAAATTTTTACTAAAAAAAAACACCTGTTTTTTTTTTTTTTAATCCACGTAAACTCAAAACGTATACTTCCGATGGAAATTTGTCACAATAGTACTTCCGCAGTCTTACTAGATTTGTAAAAAGGAAGTCAAATCAAATCTTCTAGTTGACAATTTAAGGAGGGAGAGATTTTTAGACATTTTACATAAGCGATCTGTTAATTACCACAATTACTGCTTTGGAGCAACTACGTTCCATTTCACAGCAAAATCCTGGGGCACGCACAGATTAATACCTGAAAGTTGCACTAAGCCAAAAACTTTAACTTGGAATAATGGAATTTTAGTCGAACTAAATTATTTTTTGGTTGTTTTTCTTTTTTGAACTAGTAAAGATAAGTAACTAAAAAAACAGCAGTTTCAGTAATTATCAAAGCATTAACGGCGTAGCAAGGTGAAAGATAGTGCTTATCATTTGCCCTTTTCTTTTTAAACAGGTCATTCTTATCAGGGCAATTAATTGATAACTGTTTTTAGTTCTATTAGTGAAAGTAGTAAGCAGAAGTATACTGTGATCGTGTTGATTTCACGATGTAAAGTCTCCAGCATCTAAAGAAGAGGATTTTTAGATCAAATTGCCCCACTGCCTGAATGGATTTAACCATTTTTTTGAGATTTTCGCAGAAAATGCAAATGTTTGGAAGCCTCGTATTGATGTTTTCTTCAAAATGTTTGGAAGCTTTTCTACTATTTACCTAATATTGTTGTTTTCTTCAAAATGTTTGAAAGCCTGTCTACCATTTACCTCGTATTGTTGTTTTGCTCCAAATGTTTGGAAGCCTCGTATTGTTGTTTTCTTCAAAATGTTTGGAAGCTTTTCTACTATTTACCTAATATTGTTGTTTTCTTCAAAATGTTTGAAAGCCTGTCTACCATTTACCTCGTATTGTTGTTTTGCTCCAAATGTTTGGATGTCTGTCTACTATATTTACCATGCCAAGGACATTATGAAGCGAATTATTACTTGCAATGAAACTCCTTAACCATCCGGATATTTCAAAAACTGAGGGTTTTGCTTCATTAGAAGCTTTTCGAAGGAAATATTTGCAAAAAGAAAAAAAATGATGAAAATTCCCTGCGTGTGTTTGAAGAATTGAAGGAAGAGTAACCTACGTTATTTTTTTGAAGTACTCAAAGAAGAATTGAATAATAACCTACGTTATTCTAAGAAGAACGTCTAAGAAGAATTGAAGAATAACCTACGTTACTGTAAGAAGAATTGAAGAATAACCTACGTTACTGTAAGAAGAATTGAAGAATAACCTACGTTATTCTATAAGAAGAACGTCAAAGAAGAATTGAAGAATAACCTACGTTATTCTAAGAAGAATATCTAAAAAGAATTGAAGAATAATCTACGGTATTCTAAGAAGATCGTCAAAGAAGAATTGAAGAATAACCTAAGTTTCTCGGTTGGTATTTTTCTTGGAAAAAAAAAACGAGGTTTTTAAGTAAAAAGAATTTTTTCTTTTCTTCTTCTCCTTTATTAGCCTTTTGGTGATTCCAAATTAGCCATCATGCAGAGGAAAAAGAAATTGATTAACAAAATGTGAAGAAGATTAGCTAAAAAAGTTTTGATCAAATCTTTTTTTGCGGGAGGCGGAATTATTTTAAAAAAATTCTATAAAATTACAGTTTCCTTAACGATTTTGGAAACCCTCATTTGCTCGTAAATCGTGAAAAACTTGGAAATTACTTCTGCCAAAGAGGCTCACACTTCCTGTTCACTGGTTTCTACTAAAACTGGAAGTGATAGTCAGTCAGTTAACCAGAAAAACTAATGTTTAGTGCTTCATTTTAATTTGGGATTGAATTTATTTCTTTAGGAGATGCTGTATGTAAGGAGTATCAGCGGGTTCTTCTTTCTAGTTGACCTTTTCTTTTGTTCGTTTTTTTGGTTTTTTAGAATTTTGATGTGATGACTGTAGGACTTAAAACTGGTCTTTCTCGATTTTGCCAAACGTCCCAGCTTGAGAATGTGTGCGCTCTCAGCTGGTTTGATTTAAGTGGCCCAACAGAACAGTTTAACAATGAGACAGTGACCAATCCTAATAATGTACTGAAACAAAAATTTATCTGAATTCCCGCCTGGCTTTCTCTTGCAGTTGCCATTTTCATAGATTTTCATTCATATATTTACATTAAAAAATTTAGAATTTCAAATCATATATAATAATTGGTAAAATGATTACACTTTGTAAAAGCGGGCATTACGCGTCGACGAAATGACGCGTTAAAGGAAAGCCAACCTCTTTCCTTCCCTGAAATTTCCGCAAATGAATTTTCCTACGGAAATATTTTCTACTAAATCGCGAGAGTTACTTGATAGAAAATCTTAAAAAGAAAAAAAAGAAAAGCATTCAGTTAATTAGAATTCCGGCAGAGCGATTCTGATCACAAAAAGTTGTATCTAAAACGACACTGTTTTGGACGGAAACTTAACATGATTACAGTATTTCCTGTTACCTAGTAAGAGGAAGTAAAAAAAAAAAACGACTACTCACTTCGATAATCTGACGGGACTTAACAAATAACGGAAAACGTATCATCTAAGCGACGTAAGGCAACCCAAGGGCCAGGACACTCCGTAGTGTATTTATTGATCACTCATACAACAATACGAGGTAAATATAGCAGACAGACATCCAAACATTTGGAGCAAAACAACAATACGAGGTAAATGGTAGACAGGCTTTCAAACATTTTGAAGAAAACAACAATATTAGGTAAATAGTAGAAAAGCTTCCAAACATTTTGAAGAAAACAACAATACGAGGCTTCCAAACATTTGGAGCAAAACAACAATACGAGGTAAATGGTAGACAGGCTTTCAAACATTTTGAAGAAAACAACAATATTAGGTAAATAGTAGAAAAGCTTCCAAACATTTTGAAGAAAACAACAATACGAGGCTTCCAAACATTTGGAGCAAAACAACAATACGAGGTAAATGGTAGACAGGCTTTCAAACATTTTGAAGAAAACAACAATATTAGGTAAATAGTAGAAAAGCTTCCAAACATTTTGAAGAAAACATCAATACGAGGCTTCCAAACATTTGGAGCAAAACAACAATACGAGGTAAATGGTAGACAGGCTTTCAAACATTTTGAAGAAAACAACAATATTAGGTAAATAGTAGAAAAGCTTCCAAACATTTTGAAGAAAACATCAATACGAGGCTTCCAAACATTTGGAGCAAAACAACAATGCGAGGTAAATGGTAGACAGGCTTTCAAACATTTTGAAGAAAACAACAATACGAGGCTTCCAAACATTTGGAGCAAACAATAATACGAGGTAAATTGTAGACAGACTACCAAACATTTGGAGCAAAACAACAGTACGAGAACGACTGAAACTGATGACGTAAAGTAAAATATTATCTCAACTTTTCACGCTATCACAGTGCTTGATGGCAAATCACCAACGTTTAGGTTTAAGGCAAAGGTAATATAACCAAAGAAACATAGTTATGAAACTGCTTGTAACCACTATAGAGAATAACCTCCTCATCGATTTCTTCAAATGTAGCGTATCATAGCAGTTCACTGATAAAAGCATGCATACTTAGTAGTAAAAGACTAGTTTTCAAGATCTACAATCAACAGATTAGAGTTCGAAACATGAAGAAGATAAATAAAATATAAATATATATTCATAAGTGAAACGTTTAAGTAAGTGCACAAAGGGAGGATAAGTAGACATGCTGTGCAAAGGCTTTATATTTAAATAAGAATTCTTTGATACATTGAAGAAACGATTGTAATAAATTCCATTTTATCAGAAAAAGGATTTCACTTTAAAGTGGAAAACAGAAAAGTATGAAGAAAACCAAGTGAGGGGTATGTAGGGAAAATTTAATAAGACCGTGTCGACCTTTTGTTTGAAATGTTATTATTGGCAGACTTTCCTCTGGAACGTAAAGTCTGCTTTAAAAAATAAGTACTGTGCGCGCATGTTATGATCCTTTTCAAGTCCCTTTGAAAGATTTACTTCTTTCGTCCTTGTAGAGGATTAAAATGTCTTATTGGCCTTGAACTGTCTTTGAATTTAAATGTCATAAGACTTTCCAAGAATCTCAAATTACTTTTTCTGGAGAAATATAAAACTTTACTATAAACTCATATTAACCATTAAATAAAATACAAGGACTAGACTAGTAGCGCAATACATCTTAGCTTTGCGGGTCTAGTCTATAACCGACTAGCAAACATACTTTACTATAAACTCATATTAACCATTAAATAAAATACAAGGACTAGACTAGTACCGCAATACATCTTAGCTTTGCGGGTCTCGCCTATAACCGACTAGCAAACATACTTTACTATAAACTCATATTAACCATTAAATAAAATCCAAGGGCTAGACTAGTACCGCAATACATCTTAGTTTTGCGGGTCTAGCCTATAACCGCCTAACAAACACATACTTTACTGCAAAATTCTCATATTGACCATTAAATAAAAATCCAAGGCTAAGACCGGGGGAATCGAACCCACTAAACAAACAATACATCTTAGCATTGCGGGTCTAGCCTCTTAACTGCTCGGCTACCGTGGCGCCCAATTATATTATATTATTATAATATACATATATTATATTATATATTATTCTGGTACCACATTACTTTGTCACTTTTATACATATGTACTCAGACTAGCATCCTCCACATACTTCTTTTCTTTTTTCTCACTGAAGTGTAAGAACATAATGCTTACTGTGACGACACAGCGGAAATATATCCCTTTATAATAAAAATAAAAAAGAAAGCACGATGAAAAGCTTTACGTATTGCGTAACGGATATATACGCATACGGCATGTACATACATGCAGACACCTTTCATGTTTCCTTTACTTTTAGCCAGGAAGCGGAAAAACACCCACCCCCACCTCCGTCGTACATTACCGATCTTTTTTTTTATTAATTTTTGCTACGTTAGCGCCTCTTTTTTTTTTACACGTCTTGTAAAGTGAACAGCCAGTTTTGGAGTTTGTATTGTAAAAGACAGGGGCGTTAGTTAGGAGGAAGGAGGGAAAGAGAGGGGTGTCAAGTGTGTAAAGTAGGTGCCGGGCTGATAAGGGTACGATTAGTGGCTTACACACAACCACCCAGGCTACCCAGTACAGGAGGAGGAGGCTGGCTGGCTGGCTGTAGCCACTTGTCTAAAGAAGATGTGAACACGTTGCTTTTTAACACAATCGACCATACACAACTCTTGGTCTTGGTGCGTGTGTTTGTATATAAGTGAGTAAGTAGGGAGTTCAGCCATTGTTAAAATGGTTGGCGAGTAAGTGAGTAGATAGAAAATGAAGTTGCTGGCACAGCACGATTAGCTAGGGTCACTTTCTCTTCCTGTATATACAGAGAGTGTACACACATATACTATTACATCATTCCAGTATATATATATATAATGTAGGACGGACAGGCAGACACTTATGAACAACAACCCACCCACAAGCAAACCCAGCTTCAAGGCATCTACGTTGCAATCTCTCCGCCTACCTTTTGTGAAGATATAAGTGAGCAACACTACCTGGGTTTCTCATAAAGAGTTTTCTGAGTAACAACCCTACAGTTGGGCGAAGAGACCTAGAGTGGCACTAACAAGGTGTCTTGTGTATATACATGTGTATATATATATATATATATATATATAATATATATATATATAACCTAGTAGGGCTGTGTACTACCTAGCCCCTAGTCATCATATCACTTAGCTGTCTTTAAATTAGATAACCTTTGCAGAGATAATTGTTCTCCGCACACTTACATATCAAGTCACTGGACCCTAACAAACATTTTTATTTTTATTTTGCGATTACCAAAATAGAAGGCACCAATGAGAAAGCTCATTTTCACTGCTCCAGGACTCTTGCGGGAACATCTCTAGGTTACGGGAGCCCTAGTATCTTGGTGTGATCGTAAAACAATCATCTTTATTAAATATAAAAAATTTCTTTTCGTCTAAAAATCTGAACTATAAACCGCCCTCTAACGGAGCAGCTAAAAGCAGGTATTAAGAGTAGATATTACAGATGCCTAAAAATAGTTACGGGAGGTGGTATTAGGATACTAGGGGTGCGTTCCGCTAAGCGCTCACAACGACCACGCTCACGACCACGGTTTTGCCCGTTCCACTTGCTTGCGAACGTTACAATCGAAAACCCAAGTGGGGCGTTTAAGGTCTATGGGGCGTTTTAACCGTTCATTTAAACATTACAAATGACGTCCTCGAAAATTGGTGCTTGAAGAGGTTGTTTTTTAATTTTAACCCCGTTTATAAGCATTTATAATAAACTTTATTAAGTTGACTTATATAAATATATATATATACCTAATTCAATTTTTTATATTACATTTTCGTGGAGTATTTATAAAATTTACGTTTAAATAAAATTAAAATGCCTTTTGTGGCAACAATTGGATATTCATTAATGCAACGTAATAATGCTTTAGAAAGTTCTTTATCTAGTTCCGATGAAGAGTGGAATGCAATTTTACAAAATCGCAATAGTGAAAAGCGAAAACTTAGGCCACGTATTATTAACTATCAAAGTGTAATTGGTCGTTATTCAGTGATTTAGTATGTAAAGAGATGAGTAATTTTTCATTTTCATATTTTTTTTAAACTTTCGAGAAACCAATTCAATTATTTACATAAGATAATACTTTCATATTTACCTGATATAATTTTTTCGGCCGCCATCTTTGCTTTTAAAAATTGCGCCAAATTTCTGAACGCCCACTTCGACCCAGCTCTTAAGATGGGGCGTTGTGAGCTTCGCGTGAGCGAAAATAATGACTTCATTAGTGACGTTTTCGCCTCGACCACAACGACCGCGGTCGTCAAGTGGAATGGCTGAAGGTGCATTTTGATCGTTGTGAGCGCTTAGTGGAACGCACCCTAGATGAGAATACAGCTCAACCTTATGATGAGAGACCTCAACCCTTACAAGGCGTCCCCAGGGGAAGTTCTGGAAAGATCGAAGAGATCGGCAGTTAGAGATAGCCATTTGCTCCTGCCAACCGTATTCTCTCCTGCAATGCATTTTCGTAGTTAAGGGAAACAGGAAGAGTGGATCTAGAGAGGGAAATATCCTCCCCCAACTCCTGGGAAAACAACGGCATCTACTGTGACTTAAGTGATGGCATCAAACATGCCGAATCCGTAAAGAGCTGTGTGACAGAAAATGATTCGCTAATTTTTTCTCTTGTAAGCAAAAGATCAACATTCTCGTCAACTATTGCCGGAGAGCAATTAAATTAAGGATTCTGGTTATTCATTTAAAACACCATAACAGATTTTTTTTAAAAAAATCAGATTTATTAAGTCAAATGGAAATATGGCGTTTTACAAAGTCAGATGTCCCACTTATTGAATTACCATAAAATCACTATTTATAAATTAGGAGTGGCGAACTTAATAGAGATGATGGAGGACATTTTGTTCCCTGAAAGGAAGGGGAGGAAGTGAAACGAAATGGCTGCCACAAGAGGAGAGTTACCCAGCCTCTTAGATTGGATTATTTACAATATTGCATACCATAAATAGGCCTTTAATTTTTACAACTAACTAGGCAAATGGGAGCTAATATCCCTACCATAAGGCTTAAGGCTCATTATAAAGAAAAAAAAGGGCAAAACTCTTAACTTGATTATGAAGCTGTTAAAGCGAAGAAAGAGGAAGGTTTTGCACGCCTTGAATACTTGAACAGCCCTAAGGGTGCCCCCTGTCTCCCACTTCTGTTCATTTACAGCCCCCTTTTTTCATCTCGTAGGGCAGAACAAAAAGCACACTGAGATCTTTTGACCTTATTATTTTTTGCCCCCCCCTTTGGCCTATTTAAATAGCGTGAATACCCTCTTTATAATATTTTAATGTTTTTTTTTTTTTTTAAAGGAGTCCTTGTACTCCTTGCAGCTAGCCACTATCTGTTCAGGTTTAGACAGGAAAAAATTATCACACTCACAACATAAGGGTACATTCCAGATTATTTGCAGTACATCACTTTAAACAGGTATAAACTCATTAAACATATGAAGCCAGTATACCGGAATAGAGTTGGATGATGGCTACTACCGAAGACTACTACCAGAGCGCTAAATATGAAACTCACCGCTAGACAGGGCATGGACTTGGAAGACTGAAACGGAACCGTGCATTAGATAGACGCTCTACTATCAATTAAGTCCGGTTGCTAATCAAGAATTGAACCTAGACAACCCACCGAGGCTTGTGCTTCCTGTAAACCCACCGAGGAGGTGCTTGGTCCCCCAGCTACTTGGGGGACTATCAACCAGTTGCTCTAGTTTAGATTTAGCTAAAAATCATGATTCCCCTTCGTAGGGCAAGCCTTTTTCCCCCCTCTTAGGAATACTCTTCTCCAAAACCTTGGAGATGATATTAGGATACTAGATGAGAGTAGATCTGTGAAGGCTGGTGTTAGAGATGCTGAAACGTGAAGTAATATTCTTCACCAAAACCATCTACCCTTTTGAGTTCTAGATCTGTGAAGGCTGGTATAAAAGATGCCAAAACGTTGAATCACTAATTGCTAGGATATTCAACAAGTTTTGCTGGGATAGATAGATAGATTCCAGTAGGGCGGCCTTAAAGGCAGGCAGCTCGACCCTTTGGATCTATGGTGGCTCCCACTACTCTACAGCTCGCCCTTTAGACCCGTCCCGTTCAATTGAGACTCTTAATACTGGAGAGCGGCTCTTGTAAGTTTTCCAGGAGAATTTCTAATTTTACTGAGTAACTATTCTTTAAAAAAACACATTTCCAGTTTGCCGATTTACCGCAAACATGGACTTTAAAGTGTTCTTCTTTAGAAAAACCGGAAGTTCAAGAATCGCAGAGAGGAAGTCGCGTTTGAGTTCACACTGAAAATCCTTTTCTTTAAAGAAAATAAATTGTATAAATAAAGGAATGGAAAAGAATAAATATTCTTGAAACTTTCTTCCTGGACTAACCACCTGCGCAACATAGCAGCATAAATTATTCAAGGGGGGGCGCTGAAAAAAAATAGCTGGTTTAAGAAAGAAATATAAAAAAATAACAGAATTATTTTTCAGCGCGTCATATTATCTAAGTATGAGATTACATCTGTTTGCTCATCTTTAATATTTGGTCCAATAAATCATTCAGGTGGAGTGAAATTTGAAACTTTTCTATTCTAGACAGAGGGTACTGCGCCGTGGGATGCTGTGCTGTCAGACTAGCGGATGCCAGTTAAACTTATCTTGCAATATCTCTCCTCTTAATATGCGTTATGTGGCGAAAGTTCAATGTAGGTCTATCAAAGTTCATATTTTGTTCAACTTTTAAGTTAGTGGAAAGTTGTAAGCAACTTTGCAACAAAGATTGGCTAAAAGCACGGTGGTTGGATGATAGTACATGAGCTGGCCGCCAGGTGGATCTTTACAATATGATGTTATAAGTCAGAGCAAGTTTAAACTGGGTGAGGTTTAGTTTAAAGTCAGAAGCGTTCAAACTATTTCAACAGTTTGTTGAAACACCACCTCAGTGTTTGGGGGGGCCTGGGCTTTCAGAAAGAAACTGCCATGTTCCTGGGACTTCATTCTCTCTCTCTTACCAAACCTCATGGCGTCGTCCGTTTTCCACACATCAACTTCCGCCTCGGTCTTCTTCCTTAGACTTGTCGTTCCCTGGTTTCCCCTGTCTTTATCCTCTTAACAAGTCTGGATACTGACATTCTGCACGTGACTAAGTCACCGCAATCTTCCTTTCTTTAGCAAAGACCACCAAGCAGAGCTTCTCGGAAAGCTCTGTAATATTGCGAATATTGAATAATATACTCCGAATCGGACATCAGTGAAGTGATAAGAGGGATAGGCAGACTAAGATGGGCGGGAAGAGTCTGATTAAAAGGATAGGTATGGAAGGTGAGCTTTAGAGTGAGGGGAGCCACAATCGATCCAAAGGGGTCGCATTGACGTAGGCCTTGAGGGTGCCCTAGGTTAATCTAATCTAATCTACGATGGGCGGGGGACATGTGGCTAGAATGTCTGATGAAGACGTGGCCGAACAGACTTATGCAAATAGCACTGCACGGCGGTAGGAAGAGAGGCAGGGCAAGGCTACGTTGGCTGGACGGAGTGAAGGAGGATATCCTGGCGTTGCTGGACGTACGTCACTGGAAAGTGGTTGTCCAAAATCGGGAAGACTGGCGGAACCATTGAGGCCAAGGTTCGCTAGATGGACTGTCGCGCCAAATAAGAAGAAGAAAAAGTCTATGCAGCTTCCATTTTCCTGTACCAAGTCAAAAAACTTTTGATTTCACTCTAATCTTTCCCGGGTCATCCAGGATTATTTCACTTTAACTCGTCAGTACCCAGCTCTAGTTTCCCTATGCGACGACAGCTTTAATTATCGCCTCAGCAAAGATGTTTTTTTGTTTTCTTAGCTCTACAGATCTAGGCACTTTAAAGCAAAAACAGCATCCGCTGCCCATTGCTATGCTAGCTTTGATTTCCGCTCCCACAACATTCTGCTCTCTTTGAAAAGCTCATCAGAGAGAGATTTGCATTTTTTTCAGACAGTCAAGCGGCACTGAAGGCCCTCTCTTCCTTCAGAACTAGCTCTTCCCTGGCCTGGGAATGTCCGTAAAAAGGCCCTAGATCAACTGGCTCTGCACAATAAAGTCCGATTCGAATGGGTGCCGGGCCATGTAGGGATTAAGGGGAATGAAATAGCTGATCAGTTGGCTAGGACCGGAGCTAGTACTCCTTTCATTGGCCCGGAACCAGTCCTGGGGATAACTAGGGGTGCAGTTCGTGAGGCTCTCAAAGATTGGATGTCAGGAGAGAACATGAAAAGTACTGGGTGATGCTTCCTGAGGTCAAACATGGCAAGAGAGAGTTATGCCCTTGTTGTGCAAACAAAGAACTAAAGTGACTCTGGGCTTGGGCAGAAATCAGATTACTCTGTTACAGGCCTATTCACAGGGCACGGAAGGTTCAGAAAGCACCTGCACAAGAACCGTTGTGCAGATTGTGCCAGGAAGAGGAGGAAACGGCCTCCCACCTGTTATTCGATTGCGTTGCAATCGAGAGACTGCGATCCGACATCTTTGGTACCTTGAGACCAAAGGAGATTATAGCGCAGAAGAAACTGGTAGGGAAAGCTCTCAACCTTCTTAGAAGGGGAGGTTTCATCTACTAGACTTAGAGGGGAAGGTAAAATAAGCCTCTTGGTGGCTGCGGTGCCGTGGGGCTTGGGTTCTGTCCCGCTTTTCAAATCTAAATCTAATCTAAGGTATATTTGATACTTTGAAAGCTTCTGAAAATGCATCCATTTTTCCCCACAAACAATGAAGTTTAAATTACCTGCTCAGATATTCTTCAGGTGTTGATTGTAAATGATTTGAGTTTTGCGACTTACCTGAAACAGAATTAAATTACAAATTGTAACATAACCAAAATGCACACCCAGAAAATGAAAGATATGCTGGATTATTTTCGATCCTAAGTCAGATCTCATGATGATTTCTTAAAAAATACTCTCTTTTTTGAGACTTCTCCAGGGAATTTGGGTTTTGTACAACTAAACCTTATTGCATTAATCCTAGAATGCATTTCTAAATTCCCTAGGTCCTATAGAGGCGTCTTGGGAAGAGAAGGAGCTGGTGTTCAGGGATAAAACCAATAGGATCTTTGGCCCTGACGCGCACGCTTCTCAGATAGTATACTAAAGATTATGATGCCCTAAATTCAAAACCTTGAAGAGTTCCAGGGTAAGTAGGTATATCCTCTCCGAGGCTCTTCTTGCCGTAATGTTACTAAAAATCATGTGATTGCAGCGTTTAATTAATTCATCTAATATATTTTAGATAATTAACTGCAACTGCTACTTCATTCAGCGCACCTTCTCCATTCATTAAAAGTTCACCGTGAGTTCTCATTAGCTAAACTAGACTAGAGAATAAATTATAATTATCGGCAATGTGAAGGGAATATATGTATGTTGCTAGCGGAATATGTCCTAGGGCATTACGAACTGGTGGCGAGCCCTGTTCGACTCCCTCTCACTAACAAGAGAGTGTACATAGTGTGTGTGTGTGTGTGATACAAAATAGTAGCGGAACTTCCTGCGTTAATTTCATTACCATTAAAATAATCTCTGTGTTTGTGCGTCGGTGTGTAAGAAATTTATCCTCATTTCCGCATACACATACACTTAGTATATAAAATACATGATATTTTGTACAAAATATATGTAATCTTAACGTATATTATACGTATAACCCTTGCGGGCAAAGTTAATTATATACTATTCTTTAACGTGAATTCAGACCTAAATTTTTGTGTTAATATGAAATGAAAGTAGAGAATACATAATGTGTAGCAATTATTTACTAGTTAGAAGAAATAATAGAGACCAGGGAAGGGTTTAGCTATGCGGTTAGCGTACTGGACTCCCACGCGGAAGTCCCGGGTTCGAATCCAGCTGCTGACCCTTAGATTTTCTCTTCCTAGGAGCTACTTACAGCTCACTGTCCGGTAATGAGACAATGTTGTCTTGTGACGAGAGAACACTGTCCGGAGGCCGGCAGTGCATTGAAAGAAGCTCTGGGCACCAATAACCTTAGATGTTGACCCCCCTTTAAATCATTAAATAAAAAAGGAACCATTTTAAATTTGAAAATTGTTTAGGTGGGACCGTACATTGCTCTAAAATAAGAAATCTGCCCAAATTCATCATTAAAGAGCAATTAAATTCGATTGAGTTGTTTTTAAGAAAAATAATTACAAAAATTATTCTGCAAAAATTTTACTTCCGGTTGAGCAACTTTGAGATGTGAATACATAGATTTTTTTATTATTATTATTGTAAAATTTTATTTTTGAGGCCCTCCAAGCTGTAATTCTTTTAGAAAAACAGAAAATTGAAGACAAAGTTTAAATTTGATATTTAGCAACTGGAGTTTTACGAAACTAATCTCGTTTTTTTCAGCTTATGTGATTCACAAACACTCAACACTTAAGTGTCATGCTGGTTTAGTCTACGAGGGTCGTTTGAAAAGTCCGTGCAAAAATAAAACTACTTAATTTTTTGGGGTAAACCTTTTTTATTTTTCAACATAGTCTCCTTTTAGGCTTATACACTTCGTCCACGCTGCTCTAGTTTGTTGATCCCTTCCGAATAATAGGATTTGTCCAAGTTTGAAAAATAGCCATTCGTTTCTGCAATCACCTCCTCGTTTGAATAAAATCTTTTTCCCGCCAGCCATTTCTTCATATTGGGGAACAAATAGTAGTCCGAGGGAGCCAAGTCTGGAGAATAGAGGGGATGTGAAACGAGTTGGAACCCTATTTCCATTAATTTTGCGACCACAACTGCTGAGGTGTGAGCTGGTGCGTTGTCGTGATGGAAAAGGACTTTTTTGTGGGCCAATCGTGGGCGTTTTTCTTGCAGCTCGGTTTTCAAACGGTCCAATAACGATGAATAATATGCACCTGTAATAGTTTTACCCTTTTCCAGATAGTCGATGAGGATTATTCCTTGCGAATCCCAAAAGACAGTCGCCATAATCTTTCCGGCCGAAGGAACGGTCTTCGCCTTTTTTGGCACAGATTCCCTCTTGGTAACCCATTGTTTAGATTGTTCTTTGGTCTCAGGAGTGTAGTGATGTATCCATGTTTCATCCACAGTGACGATACGACGGTTAAAGTCCTGCGGATTCTTCTGGAACAGCTGCAAACCGTCCTTGCAACACTTCACACGATTTCGTTTTTGGTCAAGCGTGAGCAATCGCGGCACCCATCTTGCGGATAGCTTTGTCATGTCCAAATGTTGATGCAAAATATTATGTACCCGTTCATTCGAGATGCCCACAGCACTAGCAATCTTACGCACCTTCACTCTTCTGTCATCCATCACCATATCATGGATTTTATCAATGATTTCTGGAGTAGTAACCTCAACAGGGCGTCCAGAACGTTCAGCGTCACTTGTGCCCATATGGCCACTCCGAAAATTTTGAAACCACTTATAAACTGTTCTAATCGAAGGTGCAGAGTCACCATAATGTTTATCAAGCTTCTCTTTAGTCTCCTGAGGCGTTTTGCCTTTCATAAAGTAGTGTTTAATCAACACACGAAATTCTTTTTCGTCCATTTTTTGAAAATCACTCGACTTCCTCGATTCAAACTAATGCCAAACACAAAGAAATAGACCGATCTGGATGAAACTTGGTGTGTGTCCTTCCAAGAGATGCTACTAACTAAACATAACCTCGATACGCGCCAGTAGTGCTATCTCTCTGACTTTGCACGGACTTTTCAAACGACCCTCGTATCTTCTACTTTTTCTTTCTGCGTTTTTGATGTCATGCTAACCAATATTGACGGTTTGTTCTTTAATTCAGGATTTAATATTTTGATCTTTAATACAGGATTTAATATTTTAGTCTTTAATACAGGATTTAATATTTTGGTCTTTAATGCAGGATTTAATATTTTGGTCTTTAATACAGGATTTAATATTTTGGTGAGTCAAGTTCAACAGGGTCTTCTTTCCCCGCTGATTTTTCCAAGCCCGTTCCCTTGGCCGTGGTTTCGCTAGATAGTAGATTTTTACAGGAAGTAAAAAAGATAACGTAGTGATTCAGAAAGCTATATTATCGTTGTCATTATTATGCATAATGAATATTTTTTTACAAAAAAAAAACAGGTTGCAACTGTTTCCTCTGCACTTCATTAGCTGATTACTCTTTAATGGAGAAGAATGAAGCGTTAGCTACCCAAAATCCTCAAGTCCAGTTCAGCTTTAGCAGCAGTATAAGGTCAACAAAACCAGATCCAGGCATTGAATCACCAAAATTCATGGAGGACTCAAACATTTCAAGCTGAGATTTCGAACCTAAAATTACCTTTTTTAATACAACCAGCCGGCCATGAACTCACATACGGTTCTGGCAAGTGCCAGCAATAGCTCTCTGTAAATAACAACATCCTGGTTAGAGATCTAGCCAGGAGTTTGATGGAAGATGTCCAGTATCCGCTTGGTTCTCCAATCAGCATGGCAAAAATGGCCAACAGACACATTTCCCGTACTTGGAAGCTACTGGGTATTTTTTTTTTTTTTAAATAATTTAAGGCGCGTCATCATCTGAGGTTATTGGCGCCTGGAGCTTTTTTCAGTGCAGAGAAAATCTAAGGGTCTATTATTATTATTATTATTATTATTATTATTATTATTATTATTATTATTATTATTATTTTATCTCAAAAACCATTCAAAGTATTTCTTTTAAAGTAGATTTTTTTTTCTAAATTTTCAAAGCTAAGACCGATTATCATATGAAAGTTTTTCACCAAGAAAATTAGATTTCAGAGAAATTGTAAAGCGAGACTTTTTACTTTACAAGGCGTGCTTCTAAAGTGTCATTACTTGGTGTATTGTACGGTTCTAGTTATTTACTTTGACATTTCCCTGCTATCCCACCTCTTATCTCCACATTTTTTTTATTATTTTTGTTTGAAAGCAGGAATGTCGAATCTCTTTCAGGACTTAGAATAAAGGGATGTCTGTTTTGAGAAAGCCATAATCTAAATAACCTTTATAACCAAAAAACTAATTTGTTTTGCCTTCGTAAGATGGAAAACTGAGGTCGAGGAGATCATCAATTTGGAATTTTCTCCAGAAACCTGCCCTTTGTGTAGGCCAGAGGTACTTTAATATGGTTTAAAGTCCTGTTTCCTGTGTGGTGTAATCAGAATCTCCAGAAATTAAAAAAAATCGTGGTGTAATTAAATTTTGGTTTAGTTGGAAGCCGGAAGTCAGCTTTACGAAAAAATTCGTGGCTTAACGGAAGTGGCTCTTTTTTTTCTCTCGTTTCCTTTTGCTAAAAATAGTTCTAGATTTCTTTAAACTTAGAATAATTTATGTAGCTGTTGTAACTATTGGGATACAGCTTCTTAGCGAAAGTCCATATTAAGGCAGTCTTGGGACAGACGAGATCTTAATCTTCTCATTAAAGTGTCCAATCCCTTCAATCCAAAATGCTTCGTACCCTAGTCAATGCTCCTTTCTACGTCTCTAACCATACTATCCACAATGACCTTAAAATTCCCTTCGTCTCTGTCCTCGCCAAATCCCTTTACATAAAATTCTATTCCCAACTATCCTCTCACGTGAATCCTTTAGTCCAAGCCCTCTCATCCTCCACGCTCCCAACTAATCCTCCACGACGGTTGAGGCGACGGTGGCCTCGCGACCATCTGCGAATGTAGCGCCGGCTATCTAGTGTGAGTCAGTCGTGTTTCTCCTGCTATTATGGCATATTACGACTGCTATCGCTGGATGGCCGTCGTTCATGTTAGTCATGTCAATGTGTGCTTGTTGGCCTAGCCTATCAGCACACTCTATTATCGACCATCTGTTTTACTTGTTGCATTGATTTCTGTGCACTTGTAAAAATCTAAATAAAGGTTAAAAATAAAAAGTGTCCAATTTCAAGATTACTTGATCAACATGAAGTTCTACTTTGCTAAATAATGTGTTTGTGCCTTTCTCTTATTGGCTACTCTTTTACACCTTTTTTCGCCCTCAGAAAACGATTATTTAAACGAGTTTTAATGTACGTCCACCGGAACTGAGAATTTGCATCGGTTTCGAGTTCTATCATTTTGTACTGAAGCTTAGTTCTCAGAGAATATTGCCTGACCGTTGAATATTGTATGTGTCAGAGAGTAATAATTGGAGATTCAAGAGTAAGCTAAGTTTTTGGTATGAATTGTGCTTTAAAGTTTTAAGATAAAGTGCGACAAAAAAAAAGTGTTGTGAATGTTGACAACAGGAAGGTTTCATTATTAGAAAATGTTTACAATTAAACCAATTTCTCTGAGTAATACTCTGACGATTTATTTTATAACCGTATTTCTTTTTATTTTTCTGTTAATTTAGTGAATGGAAACTGAATTTTATCATAAAAGTTAGAGAGGTAACAGCAAGAGGAAGAGGACTGTGTAGACTGCCCTATTTCCGGTACGCTTAGAACCGGAAGCTGGGAGAAGAGTGAGGTACAGATTGGACTTAAGTAAATATTTACCATTACAATTAGGCCGCTCCCTAGAATTATAAGATGGACAAAGTACCCAGGCACGCAGCACTTCAAATATTTGCAAACAATTTCTGATCCATTGGAGAAGTAAAGTAACTTCAGTGGCGAGCGATGAAGAAGTAGAAATATTTTACTTTTCTTGAAGTAATCAACATTTTTGAGGGCTAACATTAAAATGTATAGCAATGAAATATGAATGTATTTAAAAGTTATAGAATGAATGGAAGAAAATGATTAGAGAAGGATTGCGGTGATTTTAATTTCGGTTAAGCTATAAGGATGGCAGGAATATAGTGGTACTGATCCATCCAGTACTTTTAAGTTTGTATGTAAATAGTTGTATATAGTAGAGGGATGAATGTGTGAAGCGAATGTATTTATAAGTAAGAATGGAGAGTGAGTGATATTCTAGTGATAAGCACCTAGACGATGCTGGCTGTATGGCGGAAGCCAATGCCAAAAAAAAAGGCAAAAAAAAAGTATAGCAACATTTTATTGGTTATATAAAGATTGTTTACTCTTTATTCTGAGTTGTAATGTCACTAGACTATCTGACTTTGGTAAAAGTTTTCAACTAGCAATAATCGCACCTCAGGAGACCATCATTGGTTACGATATTGCCACTGCACAAGGAGTTCTGTGTTGTGTTTAAAGGTGTTCACATCGTGTCTTGCTTTTTTTAGTTTTTCTATTGGTTGTAGGTCACTTCAGTGAGTATATTTTGGCAGAACAATAGTTTAATATCTTCTGCAAATTCTGTCAAATTTTAAAAAATATTTATCGAGTGGTTTACGAGTTATTAATGAAAACATTTTTATATTAACTTTAAAATTACTCAATAATAGTGTCTACATAGTCAGTGGTGGGGGAAGCCAAGATACTGTGCACTCTACTATCTCTATCTAACGGAATGTACATTGGAACATAAACATTTACAAACTCTTTTGTAAGTAACTTTTTGATTATTATTGAAACACGCTGGGATATGAACATTTAACAGCTGATAATAATAAATGATATAGGCGGCTCCTAATAAAATTAATTTAATATTTTTATCACAATAATATCAAATATGTCTTCCCCATTGACACTGAATGATATTGCCAATTTAATTAAAGGCCTTCAGGGTGAGATTCGTCAAAATAACGAGCAATTTAAATTTTATAAAGAACAGTTAGAAGAATCGAAGAAAAGAATCTCTGCTCTTGAATGCGCTAATGTAGATATAATTAAGGCAATTGACGAATTTGAGCAATCTAATAAAAAATTTAATGATTTTTATAGAAAGAATAATTTGATTATGTTTAATATATTTGAATCGCCAGATGAAACTATCTCAGACCTGATTAAAGCAGTTATAGAAGTGTTTTCATCAAAAATTAATATTTTACTAGAACCACGAGATATCAATTCAGCCTTTCGATTGGGAAAAATGAAAGGGAATAGACCTATTTTGATTAAATTTCAATGTTTTTGGCAGAAAATTGAAATTTTAAGAGCCTCCAGGAATCTTAAGGGGTCTAACATAAGAATCTCAGATGATTATTCAGCTGATGTTAGAGAAAGAAGGAAAAAATTAATTCCTTATTTGATAAAAGCTCGGCAAGAAAATCATATGGCAATTTTGAAAAAAGATAAACTAATAATTAATGGGCATAAAATTTCTCTGGACAAATGTGAAAATTTATTTAGAATTAATAAAGGAGCGGAAGAAACTGCAGAAGTGGAAAAATTAAGGAATGATATTCAGATGGAAGAAGGAAAGTTGCTACAGGAGGGAAGTGATCACCCAGATAACAAAATATGCAAAGAAACTAGGGAACCTGAGGAACTGGGCAATAATACTTCCTCTGGGAACAAGAATAAAAACGAACAAAATATTACAGTAGATTTAGTGCAAGCGGGTACTTCTTCAAGGAAAGATAATTCTAATGTCATCACTCCAAGAAGAAATAAGAGGAAGGGTCTACCTAGAAGCTCGCCCTTGAGAAAGGTCAACTCCATAGAGTCCTTTATTAAGCGATTTGAAACGAAATCTAAACTAGAGGAGAAGCAAGAGAAACTGGATGGCTCCAACACCTCATAGCAACGAAAGTGTTCAGATAGTGCTGTTTGTCTAGGTTGTGATGTGCGTGATAGTGATAACGGAAATTTTAAAATTTGTTTTTGGAATGTAGATGGTTTTCAGAATTTGTTTAATTTAGATATCAATGAGCAATATTTGTTTAGTCAATATCATGTAATATGTCTAGTTGAAACATGGGTCATGTCCACAGAGGTAAATCTGCCTAATTATCTAAACGAATTTAATTTATATATGAGCAGAGCTGTGAGGGAAAAATCCAGAGGTCGCGCAAGCGGCGGCTTGATGGTACTGGTGAGGAAATCTATTAGTGATGTTGAAATCGTTGAAAATTCTAATCTGTATATTGTTATAAAATTTTCATTGGGGAAAGAAGTAGTAATTTTGGGTAATGTTTATTTGCCTCCCAGTGCCGATACAGATTATTGCATTGAGTCTGTGGATCATCTTCTCTTTGATATAGAAACTAAATACCCTAATTGCTGTTATAAGATAATTGGTGGGGACTTCAATTCTAGAATCGGCAATTTAAACTCCTTTGACGAGGAATTATTTGAAGGCCTTGCCTTATGTGGTGAAAGATGTGCCTCAGATGGGAAAGTTAACGCTCGAGGTAAATTGCTTGTTGAAATGATGGAATCATATGGAATGTTTGTAACGAACGGCAGGAGCCCATCTGATTCTCCTGGAAACTTTACATACATCAGCCGAAGTGGTTGTAGTATAATTGATCTTGTCTGGACAAATTTGCACACTCTAAGTTCTATTATTGATTTCTCTGTGGTAAACTCATCTCTACATTCAAATCATTTATTGTGTTTAGTGTCAATAAACCTTAATAATACTTTAAACCAGTTTAAACAATATAAAGTAAATAAATACAATGAAATTATCAAATGGGATAGTAGCAAATTATATTTGTTTCAGAATAGTTTATGCTGTAATAATCTTTATTTTAATAGTCAGAATGTTGAAGATTTAAATAATAATTTATTGGTAGCAATTTATAAAGCCGCACTGGACAGTGGTATGTTAATAAAGAGGCGCTTTAATGACAGGCAGATTCAGTACTCTAACAAGCCTTGGTTCGGTGGAGAACTTAATGATCTAAAGAAAATTGTAAAAAATAAATATAAATTGTTCAAACGTGATCCAAGCAACTCCGACTTATTGGAGGGTTACCTGTTATCTAGGAAATCATATAAAAATTTAATATTTAAAAAGAAGAAAAGTTATATTGAAAACATGATATCTAAATTTTCTAATGTTAAAAATAGCTCGGATTTTTGGAAAACTGTCAAATATTTTAGTGTGAAGTCATTAAAAACAAACTGTATCAATATTGCCACCTGGAATGGTTTTTTAAAAGCTAGCTACCCCCATAGAATTAGTACATGTAATGAATTTTATTCTGTTAGTGACCCTTTCTTAGATCGGAATATTGATTTAGCTGAACTGCAAGTAGCATTAAAATTTTGTAAAAATAGTAAATCTCCAGGTATAGATAAAGTTCCAAATGAAATCTTTAAGCATTTACCTCCAGAGTGGGAACATTATTTATTAAATATGTTCAACACTATATTAGAGAGCGAACAAGTTCCCAAATTATGGTCAAAAATTAAAATGACTATGTTATATAAAAAAGGAGATATTCAGGAGCCAGAAAATTATAGAGGGATAGCTCTAATTAATACGGTTTGTAAATTATTTACTGGTATTGTGTCTAGAAGGATATATGACTGGGCAGAAGCAAACCATTTGCTACCTGAAGAACAAGCTGGATTTAGAAGAGGTAGGAGTTGTTTGGATCACTTATATACACTCTACTCAATGATAAACATACATACAAGACTTAAAAAAAGTTATTTTTTAGCAATATTTATCGATTTTAAAAAAGCGTTCGATAGTGTGAATCAGGAAAAATTATGGCTAAAGCTGTTTAATTTTGGGTTGAGTGGTAAATTAATAAGAATTATAAAAAATATGTACGATAGCGCTTGTCTTTTCTTGGAGGAGAACTGTGAGAGCACTGATTATATAGAAATTAGTCAGGGTGTTTTACAGGGCGATTGTTTAAGTCCACTCCTTTTTATACTCTATATCAGTGATGTTGTAGATTTCTTTGTAAAACATGGTCATATCGGATTAAATATCAACAATAAGAAAGAATTAATGATGCTGCTTTTTGCTGACGATCTACTGATATTTGGAGAATCTTGGGTTGATGCAATCAAAAAATCAGTACATTAAAAAAATACTGTGCAGACAATTCTATCACACTTAATTCAGAAAAGACTAAAATAATACCTTTTTCTAAATCAAATAAATTAAAAAACTTGAAAAAAATTACGTGGAATGATAAGCCTCTCGATGCTGTTAAAAAATATACATATCTAGGTGTTCCATTTACTTTCAATTCTAAATTTAAACTCGCGGCAAACCACTTTGTTAGCAAGTCGACGCCACAGGTGGGCAAAGTATTAAGCATCTTAGCTAAGGGTAAATCTAATTCTTGGGAGTCCAAAGTAAAATTACTGGATGCCATAGTTTCATCTACCCTTCTTTATGGATCAGAAGTTTGGGCATTTAGATATTTATACGTAGTGGAAAGAACGCAAGTCAAATTTTTTAAGCAACTGATGGGTTGGGCCAAAAATACCCCAGATTATTTAGTGCGTTTGGAATCCGGTAGACCTCCCTTGAGTGTGCAAGTGTTTAAGAGAACTCTGAACTATTGGTTGAGGTTATTAAAAATGAGTGAAGATAGGCTGCCAAAAATTTGTTTCCTCAGGTTGAGAGAACTACATAATTCAGGGTATAATAAAGTTGAATGGAACTGGTTCACACAGCTTTCTGAGTGGCTAAGTAACATTGGGGAGTTGGATATTATTCACTCTGATAGTGTGGAGTATATTACAAAGAATATCCCCGATTTAATTGAGAAGTGGACTAACCATGCGATCTCATTGGATGTGGAGAGAGCTATTCATTCCGGTTATAGTTACATTTACAGAGAAATAAGTTTGTTAGGAATTCCAGAGGAATATATTCACTATACATGTGCTATAGACAAACTCAGGGTGCTTAGTCAATTAAGAGTTTCTAGTGACAGATTTTTAAGTATAAGAAATAGAAATGGATACCATTCCATCGAGACAAGCTCTACCTGTACCCTCTGTAATTTGAACTGTAAAGAGAGTCTGGAACACATCCTCTTGGTCTGTCCAATATATTCATCTCTTAGACAGCATCATTTATCTGAATATATGTTTAGCGTAGATAATTACACAAATTTAACTGCTATTCTCTCAATCTGCTCAATCCGACAGTTGAACAGTGTGTACCAATATACTATAGAAGTACTCAAGTTAAGATCTTTTATAATAAACGAATAATAGTACAATAATAATGTTAATAATTGAAAATTTTGATTGAGCCTCAATTACTATCGTTTAAATCTAATTCAAAAGATAAATTAATTTTGTTAATCCTCTCCAACGTATACAGTCCGAATATGAAGGTAATATTTTAAGTTTGGTCAGAATTAATTAATTCATTTTTATTTTATTTACTTTGTCATGTCAAGTCGTGCGTTTAGTTAAGTATTTTATTGTTATTTTTCTTAATTATTTAATTAATTATTATTTACATTTTTTTTCTGTCATTAGATATTTTTATTTATGTATAATTTATTTTTGTAACTGAGTAATTAATTTTATTTGTTTACTAAACACTACCTGATTGTTAATGGAATTTAACACACAAACAGAATCCCCTGTAATATGTAAATACATAAAATACAGTATTTTATCTATCTAGACTATCTGACTTTGTGATAAAAATCAGTCGCGTATTCGTAGTTTCCCTGTTTTAGTAAAAAACCACTGACTTGGAAACAGTCCAAGTCAATAATAGACCAGGGTGGGAACCAGATACTCTAGTTCTTGCTGGAGTTTCTACTTTCATTTCCGTGACTGTTGGGGGGGTCACAAGTGGCAAATAGTTTTAGAAACAGAACTAGTTAGGTTTCTTCTAGCCTGAGCATATGTGATACCAAAATTTTGGACCGATTTGATTTGACGGTCATCTTGGAGGAGATTTGGCTTCCAGCACTAGACGGGTAGAACCTAGTAGCGAAAGGCTCCTATTCAGTTTTCGGGCCGGAAGTTACTTAGAACTGTACCACGTAAAAGATCACACATAGACTCCAGCTAGTCAAGGCAAACACCGCTTACTAGCAGTCCACCCGATAACTGACCAGAATCTGGATCAAGCCGGAAACCCAGGCCTACTTAATCTAGCCTTATGCCCATTTAAAGGGCGGTAGGCTCAGATAACTACCACCAAAGGGTGTCCTGCAGTGGGTTTGGTCCCATTCCTAAACAAGCTTACACAGAAGTCGAACCTGTTGAATCCTGTCTGTTGCGTCATAACACTAAACTAAAAAAACTCCGGGCCGACAATGACATCAGAAACAGACATGCCTTAAATAAGAAAAAAACAAAAAAAAACATCAGTTTGCGTTATGAAACCTTTGGCACTTTGGCTGAATAGAAATAGGTATATGCTAGAATCTAGCTGCCCGCAGAAACCTCAGTTGTCATCATGTTCGTCAATTACGGTACAAGCACTAAAAAAAGTAAAGTAATCGCCTATTTTTTCAGGCAGGGCTTAACGTCCAACTGCCAATTAGGTGTCGTGGACGGAGGCGACTAGCAAACATACTTTACTTTAAATCTCTTTTATTAACCATTAAATAAAATACAAGGCTTATACCAGTGGTTCTTAACCGGTGTTCCTCGGAACACCAGTGTTCCGCGAATATGGTCCAAGTGTTCCGCAAAATTTCAATTTTAAATGTATTGAAACTTAGGAAAGATACGAAAACAAAAAATTGTTCCTTTTTTTAATTTGAATTTAATTTTAAGTTTTTGCTAAATACCGAATTTCAAATTATTTAATGTTAGTGTTCCGCGAGAAAAATATATACATATAATTGTGTTCCGCGTCTATGAAAGGTTAAGAACCACTGATATAAATAGTTGAAAATTTTATTGGATCATGAAATTCTGTAAAATTATGGCCGTTCTATACCTCCCACTGTGAACCACGTATTGGTATGGAATTTTTTTCTATTATACACTTTGTTTTTCTCAATTATAAACTATAGTTATTTTGTGCACAGATCTATAAATGTAGAAGATATAAAGGGTTGAAAATGTTTTGGGTCATGAAATTCTGTAAAATTATGGCCGTTCTATATCTCCCACTGTGAACCACGTATTCGTATGGAATTTTGATCTCTTATACACTTTGTTTTTCTCAAATATAAACTATAGTTATTTTGTGCACAGATCTATAAATGTAGAAGATATAAAGAGTTGAAAATTTTGTGGGTCATGAAATTCTGTAAAATTATGGCCATTCTATATCTCCCAATGTCAACCACATATTGGTATGGAATTTTGTTCTCTTATACACTTTGTTTTTCTCAAATATAAACTATAGTTATTTTGTGCACAGATCTATAAATGTAGAAGATATAAAGGGTTGAAAATTTTTTGGGTCATGAAATTCTGTAAAATTATGGCTGTTCTATATCTCCCACTGTGAACCACGTATTGGTATGGAATTTTTTTCTATTATACACATTGTTTTTCTCAATTATAAACTATAGTTATTTTGTGCACAGATCTATAAATGTAGAAGATATAAAGGGTTGAAAATGTTTTGGGTCATGAAATTCTGTAAAATTATGGCCGTTCTATATCTCCCACTGTGAACCACGTATTCGTATGGAATTTTGATCTCTTATACACTTTGTTTTTCTCAAATATAAACTATAGTTATTTTGTGCACAGATCTATAAATGTAGAAGATATAAAGAGTTGAAAATTTTGTGGGTCATGAAATTCTGTAAAATTATGGCCATTCTATATCTCCCAATGTCAACCACATATTGGTATGGAATTTTGTTCTCTTATACACTTTGTTTTTCTCAAATATAAACTATAGTTATTTTGTGCACAGATCTATAAATGTAGAAGATATAAAGGGTTGAAAATTTTTTGGGTCATGAAATTCTGTAAAATTATGGCTGTTCTTTATCTTCCACTGTGAACCACGTATTGGTATGGAATTTTTTTCTCTTATACACTTTGTTTTTCTCAATTATAAACTATAGTTATTTTGTGCACAGATCTATAAATGTAGAAGATATAAAGGGATGAAAATGTTTTGGGTCATGAAATTCTGTAAAATTATGGCCGTTCTATATCTCCCACTGTGAACCACGTATTCGTATGGAATTTTGTTCTCTTATACACTTTGCTTTTCTCAAATATAAACTATAGTTATTTTGTGCACAGATCTATAAATGTAGAAGATATAAAGGGTTGAAAATTTTTTGGGTCATGAAATTCTGTAAAATTGTGGCCATTCTATAAAACTCCCACTGAGAACCACGTATTCGTATGGAATTTTGTTTTCTTATACATTTTGTTTTTCTCAATTATGAACTATAGATATTTTGTACACAGATCTAAAAAGGTAGAAGATATAAAGGGTTGAAAATTTTTTGGGTCATGAAATTCTGTAAAATTATGGCCGTTCTATATCTCCTACTGTGAAGCACGTATTGATATGGAATTTTGTTCTCTTATACACTTTGTTTTTTCTCAATTATAAACTATAGTTATTTTGTGCACAGACCTAAAAAGGTAGAAGATATAAAGGATTGAAAATTTTTTGGGTCATGAAATTCTGTAAAATTGTGGCCGTTCTATAAAACTCCCACTGAGAACCACGTATTCGTATGGAATTTTGTTCTCTTGTACACTTTGTTTTTCTCAATTTTAAACTATAGTTATTTTGTACACTGATCTAAAAAGGTAGAAGATATAAAGGGTTGAAAATTTTGTGGGTCATGAAATTCTGTAAAATTGTGGCCGTTCTATAACTCCCACTGTGAAGCACGTATTGATATGGAATTTTATTCACTTATACACTTTGTTCTTCTCAATTAAAAACTATAGTTATTTTGTGCACAGATCTATAAATGTAGAAGATATAAAGGGTTGAAAATTTTTTGGGTCATGAAATTCTGTAAAATTATGGCCGTTCTATAACTCCCACTGTGAAGCACGTATTAATATGGAATTTTTTTCACTTATACACTTTGTTTTTCTCAATCAAAAACTATAGTTATTTTGTGCACAGATCTATAAATGTAGAAGATATAAAGGGTTGAAAATTTTTTGGGTCATGAAATTCTGTAAAATTATGGCCGTTCTATAACTCCCACTGTGAAGCACGTATTGATATGGAATTTTGTTCTCTTATACACTTTGTTTTTCTCAATTGAAAACTATAGTTATTTTGTGCACAGATCTATAAATGTAGAAGATATAAAGGGTTGAAAATTTTGTGGGTCATGAAATTCTGTAAAATTATGGCCATTCTATATCTCCCAATGTCAACCACATATTGGTATGGAATTTTGTTCTCTTATATACTCTGTTTTTCTCAATTATAAACTATAGTCATTTTGTGCACAGATCTATAAATGTAGAAGATATAAAGGGTTGAAAATGTTTTGGGTCATGAAATTCTGTAAAATTATGGCCGTTCTATATCTCCCACTGTGAACCACGTATTCGTATGGAATTTTGTTCTCTTATACACTTTGTTTTTCTCAAATATAAACTATAGTTATTTTGTGCACAGATCTATAAATGTAGAAGATATAAAGGGTTGAAAATTTTGTGGGTCATGAAATTCTGTAAAATTATGGCTATTCTATATCTCCCAATGTCATCCACATATTGGTATGGAATTTTGTTCTCTTGTACACTTTGTTTTTCTCAATTATAAACTATAGTTATTTTGTGCACAGATCTATAAATGTAGAAGATATAAAGGGTTGAAAATTTTTTGGGTCATGAAATTCTGTAAAATTGTGGCCGTTCTATAAAATTCCCACTGAGAACCACGTATTCGTATGGAATTTTGTTTTCTTATACATTTTGTTTTTCTCAATTATGAAATATAGATATTTTGTACACAGATCTAAAAAGGTAGAAGATATAAAGGGTTGAAAATTTTTTGGGTCATGAAATTCTGTAAAATTATGGCCGTTCTATATCTCCTACTGTGAAGCACGTATTGATATGGAATTTTGTTCTCTTATACACTTTGTTTTTTCTCAATTATAAACTATAGTTATTTTGTGCACAGACCTAAAAAGGTAGAAGATATAAAGGATTGAAAATTTTTTGGGTCATGAAATTCTGTAAAATTGCGGCCGTTCTATAAAACTCCCACTGAGAACCACGTATTCGTATGGAATTTTGTTCTCTTGTACACTTTGTTTTTCTCAATTATAAACTATAGTTATTTTGTACACTGATCTAAAAAGGTAGAAGATATAAAGGGTTGAAAATTTTTTGGGTCATGAAATTCTGTAAAATTGTGGCCGTTCTATAACTCCCACTGTGAAGCACGTATTGATATGGAATTTTATTCTCTTATACACTTTGTTTTTTCTCAATTAAAAACTATAGTTATTTTGTGCACAGATCTATAAATGTAGAAGATATAAAGGGTTGAAAATTTTTTGGGTCATGAAATTCTGTAAAATTATGGCCGTTCTATAACTCCCAATGTGAAGCACGTATTGATAAGGAATTTTGTTCTCTTATACACTTTGTTTTTCTCAATTAAAAACTATAGTTATTTTGTGCACAGATCTATAAATGTAGAAGATATAAAGGGTTGAAAATTTTTTGGGTCATGAAATTCTGTAAAATTGTGGCCGTTCTATAACTCCCACTGTGAAGCACGTATTGATATGGAATTTTTTACACTTATACACTTTGTTTTTCTCAATTAAAAACTATAGTTATTTTGTGCACAGATCTATAAATGTAGAAGATACAAAGGGTTGAAAATTTTTTGGGTCATGCAATTCTGTAAAATTATAGCCGTTCTATAACTCCCACTGTGAAGCACGTACTGATATGGAATTTTTTTCACTTATACACTTTGTTTTTCTCAATTAAAAACTATAGTTATTTTGTGCACAGATCTATAAATGTAGAAGATATAATGGGTTGAAAATTTTTTGGGTCATGAAATTCTGTAAAATTATGGCCGTTCTATAACTCCCACTGTGAAGCACATATTGATATGGAATTTTTTTCACTTATACACTTTGTTTTTCTCAATTAAAAACTATAAGTATTTTGTGCACAGATCTATAAATGTAGAAGATATAAAAAGTTGAAAATTTTTTGGGTCATGAAATTCTGTAAAATTATGGCCGTTCTATAACTCCCATTGTGAAGCACGTATTGATATGGAATTTTTTTCACTTATACACTTTGTTTTTCTCAATTAAAAACTATAGTTATTTTGTGCACAGATCTATAAATGTAGAAGATATAAAGGGTTGAAAATTTTTTGGATCATGAAATTCTGTAAAATTGTGGCCGTTCTATAACTCCCATTGTGAAGCACGTATTGATATGGAATATTTTTCACTTATACACTTTGTTTTTCTCAATTAAAAACTATAGTTATTTAGTGCACAGATCTATAAATGTAGAAGATATAAAGGGTTGAAAATGTTTTGGGTCATGAAATTCTGTAAAATTATGGCCGTTCTATAACTCCCACTGTGAAGCACGCATTGATATGGAATTTTGTTCTCTTGTACACTTTGTTTTTCTCAATTATAAACTATAGTTATTTTGTGCACAGATCTATAAATGTAGAAGATATAAAGGGTTGAAAATGTTTTGGGTCATGAAATTCTGTAAAATTATGGCCGTTCTATAACTCCCCCTGTGAAGCACGTATTGATATGGAATTTTTTTCACTTATACACTTTGTTTTTCTCAATTAAAAACTATAGTTATTTTGTGCCGAGATCTATAAATGTAAAAGATATAAAGGGTTAAAAAATTTTTGGGTCATGAAATTCTGTAAAATTATGGCCGTTCTATAACTCCCACTGTAAAGCACGTATTGATATGGAATTTTGTTCTCTTGTACACTTTGTTTTCCTCAATTATAAACTATAGTTATTTTGTGCACAGATCTATAAATGTAGAAGATATAAAGGGTTGAAAATTTTTTGGGTCATGAAATTCTGTAAAATTGTGGCCGTTCTATAACTCCCACTGTGAAGCACGTATTGATATGGAATTTTTTTCACTTATACACTTTGTTTTTCTCAATTAAAAACTATAGTTATTTTGTGCACAGATCTATAAATGTAGAAGATATAAAAAGTTGAAAATTTTTTGGGTCATGAAATTCTGTAAAATTATGGCCGTTCTATAACTCCCCCTGTGATGCACGTATTGATATGGAATTTTTTTCACTTATACACTTTGTTTTTCTCAATTAAAAACTATAGTTATTTTGTGCACAGATCTATAAATGTAGAAGATATAAAGGGTTGAAAATGTTTTGGGTCATGAAATTCTGTAAAATTATGGCCGTTCTATAACTCCCACTGTGAACCATCTATTCGTATGAAATTTTGTTCTCTTATACACTTTGTTTTTCTCAATTATAAACTATAGTTATTTTGTGCCGAGATCTATAAATGTAGAAGATATAAAGGGTTGAAAATTTTTTGGGTCATGAAATTCTGTAAAATTATGGCCGTTCTATAACTCCCACTGTGAACCACGTATTCGTATGGAATTTTATTCTCTTGTACACTTTGTTTTTCTCAATTATAAACTATAGTTATTTTGTGCACAGATCTATAAATGTAGAAGATATAAAGGGTTGAAAATTTTTTGGGTCATGAAATTCTGTAAAATTATGGCCATTCTATATCTCCCAATGTGAACCACATATTGGTACGGAATTTTGTTCTCTTGTAAACTTTGTTTTTCTCAATTATAAACAATAGTTATTTTGTGCACAGATCTATAAATGTAGAAGATATAAAGGGTTGAAAATTTTTTGGGTCATGAAATTCTGTAAAATTATGGCCGTTCTATAACTCCCACTGTGAAGCACATATTGATATGGAATTTTTTTCACTTATACACTTTGTTTTTCTCTATTAAAAACTATAGTTATTTTGTGCACAGATCTATAAATGTAGAAGATATAAAGGGTTGAAAATTTTTTTGGTCATGAAATTCTGTAAAATTATGGCCGTTCTATAACTCCCACTGTGAAGCACGTATTGATATGGAATTTTTTTCACTTATACACTTTGTTTTTCTCAATTAAAAACTATAGTAATTTTGTGCACAGATCTATAAATGTAGAAGATATAAAGGGTTGAAAATTTTTTGGGTCATGAAATTCTGTAAAATTATGGCCGTTCTATAACTCCCACTGTGAACCACGTATTCGTATGGAATTTTATTCTCTTGTACACTTTGTTTTTCTCAGTTATAAACTATAGTTATTTTGTGCACAGATCTATAAATGTAGAAGATATAAAGGGTTGAAAATTTTTTGGGTCATGAAATTCTGTAAAATTATGGCCATTCTATATCTCCCAATGTGAACCACATATTGGTACGGAATTTTGTTCTCTTGTACACTTTGTTTTTCTCAATTATAAACAATAGTTATTTTGTGCACAGATCTATAAATGTAGAAGATATAAAGGGTTGAAAATTTTTTGGGTCATGAAATTCTGTAAAATTATGGCCGTTCTATAACTCCCACTGTGAAGCACATATTGATATGGAATTTTTTTCACTTATACACTTTGTTTTTCTCAATTAAAAACTATAGTTATTTTGTGCACAGATCTATAAATGTAGAAGATATAAAGGGTTGAAAATTTTTTTGGTCATGAAATTCTGTAAAATTATGGCCGTTCTATAACTCCCACTGTGAAGCACGTATTGATATGGAATTTTTTTCACTTATACACTTTGTTTTTCTCAATTAAAAACTATAGTAATTTTGTGCACAGATCTATAAATGTAGAAGATATAAAGGGTTGAAAATTTTTTGGGTCATGAAATTCTGTAAAATTGTGGCCGTTCTATAACTCCCACTGTGAAGCACGTATTGATATGGAATATTTTTCACTTATACACTTTGTTTTTCTCAATTAAAAACTATAGTTATTTAGTGCACAGATCTATAAATGTAGAAGATATAAAGGGTTGAAAATGTTTTGGGTCATGAAATTCTGTAAAATTATGGCCGTTCTATAACTCCCACTGTGAAGCACGCATTGATATGGAATTTTGTTCTCTTGTACACTTTGTTTTTCTCAATTATAAACTATAGTTATTTTGTGCACAGATCTATAAATGTAGAAGATATAAAGGGTTGAAAATGTTTTGGGTCATGAAATTCTGTAAAATTATGGCCGTTCTATAACTCCCCCTGTGAAGCACGTATTGATATGGAATTTTTTTCACTTATACACTTTGTTTTTCTCAATTAAAAACTATAGTTATTTTGTGCACAGATCTATAAATGTAGAAGATATAAAGGGTTGAAAATGTTTTGGGTCATGAAATTCTGTAAAATTATGGCCGTTCTATAACTCCCACTGTGAACCATCTATTCGTATGAAATTTTGTTCTCTTATACACTTTGTTTTTCTCAATTATAAACTATAGTTATTTTGTGCACAGATCTATAAATGTAGAAGATATAAAGGGTTGAAAATGTTTTGGGTCATGAAATTCTGTAAAATTATGGCCGTTCTATAACTCCCACTGTGAACCATCTATTCGTATGAAATTTTGTTCTCTTGTACACTTTGTTTTTCTCAATTATAAACTATAGTTATTTTGTGCACAGATCTATAAATGTAGAAGATATAAAGGGTTGAAAATGTTTTGGGTCATGAAATTCTGTAAAATTATGGCCGTTCTATAACTCCCCCTGTGAAGCACGTATTGATATGGAATTTTTTTCACTTATACACTTTGTTTTTCTCAATTAAAAACTATAGTTATTTTGTGCACAGATCTATAAATGTAGAAGATATAAAGGGTTGAAAATGTTTTGGGTCATGAAATTCTGTAAAATTATGGCCGTTCTATAACTCCCACTGTGAACCATCTATTCGTATGAAATTTTGTTCTCTTATACACTTTGTTTTTCTCAATTATAAACTATAGTTATTTTGTGCCGAGATCTATAAATGTAGAAGATATAAAGGGTTGAAAATTTTTTGGGTCATGAAATTCTGTAAAATTATGGCCGTTCTATAACTCCCACTGTGAACCACGTATTCGTATGGAATTTTATTCTCTTGTACACTTTGTTTTTCTCAATTATAAACTATAGTTATTTTGTGCACAGATCTATAAATGTAGAAGATATAAAGGGTTGAAAATTTTTTGGGTCATGAAATTCTGTAAAATTATGGCCATTCTATATCTCCCAATGTGAACCACATATTGGTACGGAATTTTGTTCTCTTGTACACTTTGTTTTTCTCAATTATAAACAATAGTTATTTTGTGCACAGATCTATAAATGTAGAAGATATAAAGGGTTGAAAATTTTTTGGGTCATGAAATTCTGTAAAATTATGGCCGTTCTATAACTCCCACTGTGAACCATGTATTCGTATAGAATTTTGTTCTCTTATACACTTTGTTTTTCTCAATTATAAACTATTGTTATTTTGTGCAGAGGTCTATAAATGTAGAAGATATAAAGGGATGAAAATTTTTTGGGTCATGAAATTCTGTAAAATTATGGCCGTTCTATAACTCCCACTGTGAACCACGTATTCGTATGGAATTTTGTTCTCCTATACACTTTGTTTTTCTCAATTATAAACTATAGTTATTTTGTACACAGATCCAAAAAGGTAGAAGATATAATGGGTTGAAAATTTTTTGGGTCATGAAATTCTGTAAAATTATGGCCATTCTATAACTCCCACTTTGAACCACGTATTCGTATGGAATTTTGTTCTCTTGTACACTTTGTTTTTCTCAATTATAAACTATAGTTATTTTGTGCACAGATCTATAAATTTAGAAGATATAAAGGGTTGAAAATTTTTTGGGTTATGAAATTCTGTAAAATTATGGCCATTCTATATCTCCCAATGTGAACCACATATTGGTATGGAATTTTGTTCTCTTGTACACTTTGTTTTTCTCAATTATAAACTATAGTTATTTTGTGCACAGATCTATAAATGTAGAAGATATAAAGGGTTGAAAATTTTTTGGGTCATGAAATTCTGTAAAATTATGGCCGTTCTATAACTCCCACTGTGAACCATGTATTCGTCAAGAATTTTGTTCTCTTATACACTTTGTTTTTCTCAATTATAAACTATTGTTATTTTGTGCAGAGATCTATAAATGTAGAAGATATAAAAGGTTGAAAATTTTTTGGGTCATGAAATTCTGTAAAATTATGGCCGTTCTATAACTCCCACTGTAAAGCACGTATTGATATGGAATTTTGTTCTTTTGTACACTTTTTTTTTCTCAATTATAAACTATAGTTATTTTGTGCATAGATCTATAAATGTAGAAGATATAAAAGGGATGAAAATTTTTTGGGTCATGAAATTCTGTAAAATTATGGCCGTTCTATAACTCCCACTGTGAAGCACGCATTGATATGGAATTTTGTTCTCTTGTACACTTTGTTTTTCTCAATTATAAACTATAGTTATTTTGTGCACAGATCTATAAATGTAGAAGATATAAAGGGTTGAAAATGTTTTGGGTCATGAAATTCTGTAAAATTATGGCCGTTCTATAACTCCCACTGTGAACCATCTATTCGTATGAAATTTTGTTCTCTTATACACTTTGTTTTTCTCAATTATAAACTATAGTTATTTTGTGCCGAGATCTATAAATGTAGAAGATATAAAGGGTTAAAAAATTTTTGGGTCATCAAATTCTGTAAAATTATGGCCGTTCTATAACTCCCACTGTAAAGCACGTATTGATATGGAATTTTGTTCTTTTGTACACTTTGTTTTCCTCAATTATAAACTATAGTTATTTTGTGCACAGATCTATAAATGTAGAAGATATAAAGGGATGAAAATTTTTTGGGTCATGAAATTCTGTAAAATTATGGCCGTTCTATAACTCCCACTGTGAACCACGTATTCGTATGGAATTTTATTCTCTTGTTCACTTTGTTTTTCTCAATTATAAACTATAGTTATTTTGTGCACAGATCTATAAATGTAGAAGATATAAAGGGTTGAAAATTTTTTGGGTCATGAAATTCTGTAAAATTATGGCCATTCTATATCTCCCAATGTGAACCACATATTGGTACGGAATTTTGTTCTCTTGTACACTTTGTTTTTCTCAATTATAAACAATAGTTATTTTGTGCACAGATCTATAAATGTAGAAGATATAAAGGGATGAAAATTTTTTGGGTCATGAAATTCTGTAAAATTATGGCTGTTCTATAACTCCCACTGTGAACCATGTATTCGTATAGAATTTTGTTCTCTTATACACTTTGTTTTTCTCAATTATAAACTATTGTTATTTTGTGCAGAGGTCTATAAATGTAGAAGATATAAAGGGATGAAAATTTTTTGGGTCATGAAATTCTGTAAAATTATGGCCGTTCTATAACTCCCACTGTGAACCACGTATTCGTATGGAATTTTGTTCTCCTATACACTTTGTTTTTCTCAATTATAAACTATAGTTATTTTGTACACAGATCCAAAAAGGTAGAAGATATAATGGGTTGAAAATTTTTTGGGTCATGAAATTCTGTAAAATTATGGCCATTCTATAACTCCCACTTTGAACCACGTATTCGTATGGAATTTTGTTCTCTTGTACACTTTGTTTTTCTCAATTATAAACTATAGTTATTTTGTGCACAGATCTATAAATGTAGAAGATATAAAGGGTTGAAAATTTTTTGGGTCATGAAATTCTGTAAAATTATGGCCGTTCTATAACTCCCACTGTGAACCATGTATTCGTCAAGAATTTTGTTCTCTTATACACTTTGTTTTTCTCAATTATAAACTATTGTTATTTTGTGCAGAGATCTATAAATGTAGAAGATATAAAAGGTTGAAAATTTTTTGGGTCATGAAATTCTGTAAAATTATGGCTGTTCTATAACTCCCACTGTAAAGCACGTATTGATATGGAATTTTGTTCTTTTGTACACTTTTTTTTTCTCAATTATAAACTATAGTTATTTTGTGCACAGATCTATAAATGTAGAAGATATAAAAGGGATGAAAATTTTTTGGGTCATGAAATTCTGTAAAATTATGGCCGTTCTATATCTCCCACTGTGAACCACGTATTCGTATGGAATTTTGTTCTCTTGTACACTTTGTTTTTCTCAATTATAAACTACTGTTATTTTGTGCACAGATCCAAAAAGGTAGAAGATATAGTGGTTTGAAAATTTTTTGGGTCATGAAATTCTGTAAAATTATGGCCATTCTATAACTCTCACTTTGAACCACGTATTCGTATGGAATTTTGTTTTCTTGTACACTTTGTTTTTCTCAATTATAAACTATAGTTATTTTGTGCACAGATCTATAAATGTAGAAGATATAAAGGGTTGAAAATTTTGTGGGTCATGAAATTCTGTAAAATTATGGCCATTCTATATCTCCCAATGTGAACCACATATTGGTCTGGAATTTTGTTCTCTTGTACACTTTGTTTTTCTCAATTATAAACTATAGTTATATTGTGCACAGATCTATAAATGTAGAAGATATAAAGGTTTGAAAATTTTTTTGGTCTTGAAATTCTGTAAAATTATGGCCGTTCTATAACTCCCACTGTGAAGCACGTATTGATATGGAATTTTGTTCTCTTGTACACTTTGTTTTTCTCAATTATAAACTAAAGTTATTTTGTGCACAGATCTATAAATGTAGAAGATATAAAGGGTTGAAAATTTTTTGGGTCATGAAATTCTGTAAAATTATGGCCGTTCTATAACTCCCACTGTGAAGCACGTATTGATATGGAATTTTGTTCTCTTGTACACTTTGTTTTTCTCAATTATAAACTATAGTTATTTTGTGCACAGATCTATAAATGTAGATGATATAAAGGGTTGAAAATTTTTTGGGTCATGAAATTCTGTAAAATTATGGCCGTTCTATAACTCGCACTGTGAACCACATATTGGTATGGAATTTTGTTCTCTTGTACACTTTGTTTTTCTCAATTATAAACTATAGTTATTTTGTGCACAGATCTATAAATGTAGAAGATATAAAGGGTTGAAAAGGGTTTGGGTCATGAAATTCTGTAAAATTATGGCCGTTCTATATCTCCCACTGTTAACCACGTATTCGTATAGAATTTTGTTCTCTTATACACTTTGTTCTTCTCAATTATAAACTATAGTTATTTCGTACACAGATCCAAAAAGGTAGAAGATATAGTGGGTTGAAAATTTTTTGGGTCATGAAATTCTGTAAAATTATGGCCATTCTATAACTCCCACTTTGAACCACGTATTCGTATGGAATTTTGTTTTCTTGTACACTTTGTTTTTCTCAATTATAAGCTATAGTTATTTTGTGCACAGATCTATAAATGTAGAAGATATAAAGGGTTGAAAATTTTGTGGGTCATGAAATTCTGTAAAATTATGGCCATTCTATATCTCCCAATGTGAACCACATATTGGTCTGGAATTTTGTTCTCTTGTACACTTTGTTTTTCTCAATTATAAACTATAGTTATATTGTGCACAGATCTATAAATGTAGAAGATATAAAGGGTTGAAAATTTTTTTGGTCTTGAAATTCTGTAAAATTATGGCCGTTCTATAACTCCCACTGTGAAGCACGTATTGATATGGAATTTTGTTCTCTTGTACACTTTGTTTTTCTCAATTATAAACTATAGTTATTTTGTGCACAGATCTATAAATGTAGAAGATATAAAGGGTTGAAAATTTTTTGGGTCATGAAATTCTGTAAAATTATGGCCGTTCTATAACTCCCACTGTGAAGCACGTATTGATATGGAATTTTGTTCTCTTGTACACTTTGTTTTTCTCAATTATAAACTATAGTTATTTTGTGCACAGATCTATAAATGTAGAAGATATAAAGGGTTGAAAAGGGTTTGGGTCATGAAATTCTGTAAAATTATGGCCGTTCTATATCTCCCACTGTTAACCACGTATTCGTATAGAATTTTGTTCTCTTATACACTTTGTTCTTCTCAATTATTAACTATAGTTATTTTGTGCACAGATCTATAATTTTAGAAGATTTAAAGCAGTGGTTCTTAACCGGTGTTCCGCGAATATGGTCCAAGTGTTCCGCGAAATTTCAATTTTAAATGTATTGAAATTTAGAAACTTAGGAAAGATACGAAAACAAAAAATTGTTCTTTTTTTTTTTAATTTGAATTTAATTTTAAGTTCCGCGAGAAAAATATATACATATAATTGTGTTCCGCGTCTATGAAAAGGTTAAGAACTACTACTCTTAACCAACAATACATCTTAGTTTTCCGGGTCTAGCCTATAACCGCCTAACATACTTTACTGTAAATTTCTTTTATTAGCCATTAAATAATATCGAAGTCCTAAGATCGGGAATCGAACCCACTAAACCAACAATACATCTTAGCGTTGCGGGTGTAGCCTATAACCGCTTGGCTACCGTGGCGCCTTTAATACAAGCACACAGTTCCAATTTTGGACTTCTTTTCAGTCAATTTTTTTTCTCCTTTCAAGGTAGATAGTTCAAAACCAAGTGGAAAGCAATCATTTACCATTATTCTAGGACAGTATCTAGATCTTTCTAGAAATAGAACGCCTTCAAATCTACTTCCCTTCTTCGTAGAAGTACAGCCAGAGGAAAAACCACTCATCTACTTGTATAAAAGAAGCGAATCAGAGAGATTTAGATAGATGGTGGGTACCATCTGCTGTAAACAATGCTTACCAAGATGTTCATCCAAACAGGAGATACAATACTACCAACAAAACATATGTGTATTTCCGCTTTTTTAAATCAAAACAATAATCCTGAACATGTTTACGTTGACAGTAAGGGAATATTGTGCAGCGAGGGATGATATTGATGGTAGAACAAGCAACTCGAGGGGGAGACTTGCCATCTGGGGAAGTATGTTAAATAAAATCAAAAATTTTGACAAGAATGCAATAGCTTCCAATTCTTTTAGGGGGAACAAAAATATAAGAAATATGGATTCAGCCCTGCAGTACCCTAAATGTTCCTTGAGAGAAACGTCTGTTTCCACCACTACCCGACATATTGATGTGAGCTCGCAAAAATGACAAAGATGGTCTATCTCAGAGAGCTTGCTATTCATTTTATTTTTCTTTAATCGCTTGGACCGAAACCATTTTTCTGTGCATCGATCGAAGAACTCTTTTATTTGAAGATAAACCCAAAAGTCCCAATTTTAGGACACGGCTCCGATTTTCTAGCGATGTACGACGTTATTTGGAGGGACGTTATCAACACAATGGTCATTGGCTCCTACAAAGCGGAAACTGGAGCTGCCATTGGATGGAGGAATGTTATCAACACAGTGATCATTGGCTCCCACAAAGCGAAAATTAGAGCTGCCATTGGAGAGTTATAGTTTACTTGAACGTCAAAGAGTGTTCATGCGACCAATCATTTGGCCTTTTTTTGGCCTTCACTCAGCCAACCATTTCAGGACTTCAGGAGGAGGCAGCTAATGGTGGAAAGAAAGGCATGAATAAGTGACCAATGGCTCCATAATGAAGATTCCTGTTTTTTTTTTAAGGGGATGAAACGCCCAGTGATTATCAATGAGAAGATTTCTTCCAGGAAAAAGAGTTTGCTACTCTAGTTCACGTAGCATGCCTCTAAAATACAAGCCACATGGACCAGCCACTTTTTCTGAAATCTTGTCTCCTGAAAACTCGACCTAACAATGCAAAGAACACTGACATCATCTCCATTATTCACGAGATCTTCCTAAGATTAAGATTAAGATTGTATTAGGGCGGCCCAAGGCCTAGGCCACTGCAGCGCCCTTTGGATCTATTGTAGCTCCCACTTCTCTAGAGCTCACCCTCCAGACCCATCCTGTTCTTTTCAGACTCTTAATTCTGGAGAGCGACTCCTGGGTAAAGGCTCTCAGGCCTTGGTTTTTTCCTGAAATAGTTGATGAGTATACCTATTTGCGTTTTTGCGGCGACTCTACCAGCAAATTCGAGCTCAGAAATCCAGGATATGCGCCCACTTCTAAAGATATTTCTTGGCTATTTAATATCTGCGGTGGGCTTTTGTGGTGCATGGTCGACATCTTCAGCAAGGCTGGGATGTGGTACCACTAAAGGACAACGGCCACCTAATTTTAGGTACGCTTTAGACAATAAATTGATACACCTTCTGACGTAATGCATTATTAATCTTCTTTTCCATTGTAATCTTCTCATTGCAGGGCTCGCCTATTGCCTTACGGCGATTTAGCATTATGTCTCCGGATTTCTGTTTGATATTCCACAAAGAACTGGGTTGCATGGATAAACCATAATCACGAAAGATGGGTATCACAGTGAACATTTAATCTTGGCTTAGCACGCGATTGGCTGACCTTATTAGCGGGCAAATATTTGACGCCCGGCGTTAATTGGACAATCACACTTTCTGCTAATTGGTGACTCTAGCCCGGACAGAGTGCGCTAGTGTTAGCTACCTTTTAATAGGAGTATTAATCAGGGTCTGCAGTTATCAACAGCATAGTTTGTGATTCATATTGAAGCACATCATTATGATAAAAACTTTTTCCTCCCTATCACCATTGCAAGCTATAATTACAACACTCCTGTCCAAGTAATTCGTAGTGCATAGGTTTTACAGATAGTAGTAAGTTTTTTGAAGTTCTACGATCAATTCAGAGAGCATCGTCAAGTAGTTATGTAAAAAAGTTTGGCACGTTTTACTATTATGACACGTCCAATTGAGGCTGTTTTGCAAAGAATTATGTAGTTTCAAGGATGCCCTACCGGATACCGTCAAAGGAGGATATAGTCTTTTGAGGAAGGGCCAGAGACTAAATAAGTATTTCGAGGCAAATTTAGTTGATTACACATTTCAAATTATAATTCTTCATACTTGGCACTTTGATAATACTACATATTTTTTGCATTAAAGAAATTTAAAAGAAAAACCGGACAGTTAAAACCAGCACTTCCGGTGAAAAATCTGAATTACATAAGCCAGGAAGCTCGCGAGAGTTCTTTTTGTTAGAGAAAGTGAAAAAAAAACGCTCTCTGGAGACACATTCTTATCAGCAAAAGCAGATGGCGCCAGCCACCACAATGGTTGGTTGTAAACATGACCATAGTAATAAGAGCTGAAAATGACGCACATGCCTCAATGACGTCATTACATAGTCTACAAATTTCAATCATATTCAAGAATTTCATATTACAGGAAGTCATTTATCAGGCTTTGTGTGTGTGTGTGTGTCTGTGAGTATGTAAAGGAGAAAACGAGCGGTGTGAATACAGAGCACACACAAGTCCCTATTAAGGGATTCTGGATGAAGAGAAACTATAATGGTTACCCACTTCACTACAATTATTTTCTTGGATTCACCAATTGCAGACAAAATGGGGAGCTCTATGTTTGGGGTTCCTGGGGGACAAGAGGGCAACAAGGATAAAAGGATCTGGTCCTTCATATAACGTACTCTTTTACCGCTTTGTACTTCCACCATATTTCCTCCAATCGTGTAAATTGTCCTAAACAGGAAATTGATATCAATATCAGACATCCTCTGTTGTAATTCTTGAAAAGAGTGTGACATCACAGCTTCCTGGAACCAATACACCCGATGTTAGTTTCATGCAAACTGAAAGTGAGAGAGGTAGGCCTAGAAGTCGTCACTTCCGGTGAGCCCCCCCAACTTTATGATTTTGATTAAATGTTTCGCACTTATGACTTTTATAAAAATTATTAAAACCGAAACAATACACTATGAGTGCGTTCCACTAAGCGCTCACAATGATCAAAATATACCTTCAGCCGTTCCACATGACGACTGCGGTCATAGTGGTCGCGGCGAAAACGTCACTAATGACGTCATTATTTTCGCTCACATGAAGCTCACAACGCTCCAGCTTAAGGCTTAAAAGAAAAGATGGCGACTGAAAAAATTATTTCATGTAAATGAAAGTATTATCTCATGTAAATAATTGAATGTGTTTCTCGAAAGTCTAAAAAAAATAGTAAAATGAAAAATTACTTATCCCTTTACATACTAAATCACTGAATAACGATCAATTACACTTTGATAGTTAATAATACGTGGCCTAAGTTTTCGCTTTTCACCATTGCGATTTTGTAAAATTGCATTCCACTCTTCATCGGAACTAGATAAAGAACTTTCTAAAGCATTATTACGTTGCATTAATAAATATCCAACTGTTGCCACAAAAGACATTTTAATTTTATTTAAACGTAAATTTTATAAATACTCCACTAAAATGTAATATAAAAAATTGAATTAGGTATATAAATATATTTTTTTATATAAGTCAGCTTTACTAGTAATTAATAAAGTTTATTATAACTGCATATAAACGGGGTTAAAATTAAAAAAACAACCTCTTCAAGCTTCTGACTTATTTTCGAGGTCGCCATTTGTAATGTTTACAAATAATAATAAGACGCCCCACAGTCCATTCCACTTGGGTTTTCGATTGTAACGCTCGCAAACAAGTGGAACGGGCAAAACCGCGGTCGTGAGCGTGATCGTTGTGAACGCTTAGTGGAACGCACCCAATAAAGCCGAGCTTAACTTAAAAAACAACACACACACACACACAAATCATTTGAGATATGTAACACTTCCGGTAGATTGGCTTAGTTCTCAATATTATTGTCGCACCTTCTAGTTGGGCCTAAACCAACTATCAATTTGGGACGTTCCACAAGTTTATAAATTATTTTTTTTGGAGTTGCGTTGATCAATTACACACAAAACAGACCACTTGTGTAAAAAAAAACTACTGTTCCATACCCAGGATCTGTAAAACTTGGATGTCCAATGGAAACCTGTATTTCCGTTGGGTAAAATCGTGTAAAAATCTACTGTTCCATACCCAGGATCTGTAAAACGTGCATGTCCAATGAAAACCTGTATTTACGTTGGGTAAAATAGTGTAAAAAAAACTACTGTCCCATACCCAGAATCTGTAAGACGTGCATGTCCAGTGAAAAAACTGTATTTACGTTGGGTAAAATCTCTCGGCGGAGAGAACAAGGGCAAAAAAGAATGGTCTAGTTCATTAAACAGAGAGCGCCGCAGTAGGCATGGCAACCAGGATTCTGCTAGGATAACCTTTAACAACTTATTTCTAGAGCTTTAGTTGAACGAGAGACCAGAGAAGTGCTGGAGTCTAACAGCCGCCTCGACTCATCACCAGGTTAAATGAAGCTATTATTCGTAGGAGTTTACAAGTATATTGGTTTTTCCCAGTAGCCTGGTTTTTCCAACAGGTACATTGTGTGTGTGTGAGACAGGAAGTGGAAGTAACGCAGGAGTGTTAGTTCATCAATTGCCCAGAAGAGCTCACCATTTCCTATAGATTAATCTCAACCACGTTCTAGCTTGATGTGGTACAAATAGTAAGTAAAATAGTTTTTCAAGTAACAAAACTGTTCATCACCCATTTAGTATGGTAAGAGTTATTCAACCACAGTTAATCTTTGCTGAGACCAAATTTGAAAAAGTGCAAGCAAATTATTTTATGGATCCAGACTAAATTCATTAAAGTTCAGCTTCTTTCAGCCATTCTGATCGCTAGGCTGTCAGATTGTAGACTGGAATTTTCTTCCAAACGCTGGAAAACTTCGCATTCTTAAGCGTATTAGCTGCCCTGTTCAAATCAAAGAATAAGTCTACTCTTATCACGTTTTACGAGGTAGATTCCAGCAGCAAGTAGCTCCTACACTCCAGCCAAATACGAGCATTCCTTACTTGGTCAGCCTTCCTCTCTCTTCTTTTGGGAGCTAATCCTCAATCTAGTTTCTCAGGCCATTGTATCAGCAGGAGATTACTGCTCTCTTTCTCCTATTGTACTTGCTATATGACGGACGACTCCAACTTCTTTGACTCGTCACTTTTGAAAGCATACCTTGCAAACAAGTTCTCACTGAACATGCTGAGTAAACAATTTTTTTTCTCCTCCGATAGAAAGTCGTAAGTTCTAAGTCAGTTCATTGGACAGACGAACAGATCTCCTTTTATTCATTTCCTGTTTGCCGTCAGCGCTTGTTTCTTCCACATTAAATGCAGAACCTTTAATTTTTGCAACAATATAATTCTGTACAATTACAGCAGTATCGTTCTTATCAGGGATAAGTTTTAAGTCAGCTGAACGCTCCTATCCAGAAAGCAGTTTAATGAACTTCAAATAAATGGACATGAAGTTCATTTCCTCGTCTTCTGATCTCAGTGGCGTCAAAAAAAATTGCGACTAGAGAATGCCAAAGTTAGAGCTTTACAACAGCTCTTTCTGAGAAGCTTAATAAGTTCAGTAAACTACCCATTTTAGAACGTAAGGGTGCCAACAAAAAAAGAAAACGCACCGACTTTGTTAAACCCCTTGTAATTTTTAGCTTGTTAGGAACAAGGAACAAATAAAAAAAAAAGTAACTGACTGAACAAAGAAAAAAGAACAAAAAGAAATAGTGTTTAATTAGGTTCTATTTGTTTAAAATAAGCCCGCAGTGTCACAGCTTTGGAGAGCACTGTTGTTCTTTTCCAGGAAGAATTGGGTGCAAGTTACACAGGACTGAGATTTAAAAAAAAAAAAGGAAAAAGGCAGCGGAGAGGGGGGGCAAAAACAAAAAAAGGGACCAGGGGGAGAACAAGCAGGAGTACTTCCTGTTTAAATTGAGAAAGGCTAGGCGATGAGTTCGTGGCGGAAGGAGGAGGGGTGAAGTTTTGAAGAAAAGTTTCCAATCCGCCCGCATCTGGGTGCTTGTAAACAGAGTATAACCTCCCGCCTCTACTAACAAGCACCAGGTTATAGCACCCCCCCACACACACACACAGAGCGGTCAGGACCACCCTGAGCTAACTCTCGCCGCAATACTATCTGCAATATCCAGTGCGCTCCCAGGTAATACGTAAACCATATTTTTAAATAATAGAAGAGAAGTTATACAATCCTTCCTACTGAAGTTAACACTTCTTTACCATTGGAACTTCCGACTTGGAACAAGTTCACAGACTTCCATCTTTTTGTTTATTGGAAATAGAATCGACTCAATGCGGAAGTCGTTTCCCCCACCCCTACAACGCAATCACACAGACTGCAGAGCGATTTGCCACAAGAAGGTTGTGTAGATTTAAAATTTATTTTATTTTTGCATTTCAGAATGGTGTAAACCTCTCCCCTCTAAAAAGAAATCACGATTGCTGCGCCATCTCAGTGTAAGGCAGAAAATTTCACACGTGCGTCAGTTATAAACAAACTTATATTGCTCGCGTTCAAGGGACTTTATAAATCAAGTATTTCCTGTCCAAATTAGACCAATAAGATTTGACAATCACAATACAGTCTTTACTTAGTCTATTACGAGAATGGGAAATATTGATATAAGTAATGTTCATCGGCCTACTGTGTGTAGTACATCTGAAGTGGACTTCAGAGACGTACGAGGGTCGTTTGAAAAGTCCGTGCAAAAATAAAAACTACTTAATTTTTTGGGGTAAACCTTTTTTATTTTTCAACATAGTCTCCTTTTAGGCTTATACACTTCGTCCAACGCTGCTCTAGTTTGTTGATCCCTTCCGAATAATAGGATTTGTCCAAGTCTGAAAAATAGCCATTCGTTTCTGCAATCACCTCCTCGTTTGAATAAAATCTTTTTCCCGCCAGCCATTTCTTCATATTGGGGAACAAATAGTAGTCCGAGGGAGCCAAGTCTGGAGAATAGGGAGGATGTGAAACGAGTTGGAACCCTATTTCCATTAATTTTGCGACCACAACTGCTGAGGTGTGAGCTGGTGCGTTGTCGTGATGGAAAAGGACTTTTTTGTGGGCCAATCGTGGGCGTTTTTCTTACAGCTCGGTTTTCAAACGGTCCAATAACGATGAATAATATGCACCTGTAATAGTTTTACCCTTTTCCAGATATTCGATGAGGATTATTCCTTGCGAATCCCAAAAGACAGTCGCCATAATTGGCGTATTGACCAACTTCATATTTTCCACTATTCTTGAGTGACGTCACATTAATTTTTTTTTTTTCTAAAATCATTACTTTTTTCCAATAAAAATGTTATTACTCAGAAAGTTTTAGTCCGAATTTAATTCTGATGACACGGTTAGAAAGACAGATAAATTTTCTAAAAATTGATATCATTTTGAAGCATAAGTTATTCTCCAAACAGCCTCAATCTCCCTCCTGGATACTGGAAAAATAAAAGTAATCGAAATTTTTGAGGAAAACTCATTAGGCCCTCATGTGATCATTATCAGATCTAGGTGCTGCCACTTTTTAGTAAAAGTTTCCTTGTCTAATGGGACTTTCAAGTGGTATATCATTTTCCAGGATTCCTGGGTACGAGAAATTACGTTTGTTTTGCAAGAAACGTGTTCACGAGCACTCAACAGTGTTAGTTTATCAAGTTGTTTAATTCATTGAAAACTCTTTTAGATGGACCAGTACTCAATTTTTAAAGTAAATTATCTTAAAATAAGGAAGCAAAAAGTTACAAATTGCACTTTAAACATTTACTGAAATATTTGAGAAAATGTTACGAAACATTTTAAACAAGTGCTATTTTTATAATCGAAGGTTAATTTGCTTAGTTTCAAGTAGGGTACAATAGAAAATTTTGAAAAACCAAGTCTAACAGATCAGGGAAGTTTATTTATAAGATACCTAGTTGTATTGGTTAATTCCAGATTCCGACATAAGGATATCTGTTGGTGAGTTCAAAGGTTATTAAGGCTTATTCACATTTCTTTTTGTTTTTCAACAGGTAGTTATGTGTGAAATTGTAATTTGGAGTAAATACAAACTATATGAATTTTTGTTTAAGTACTTGTTTAAAATATTTCCCTAACCTTTTCTCAAATATTTCAGTGAGATCAGAAGTAAATGTTTAAAAGGCATTTGGTAAACCTTTGACTTCCATATTCTAAGACAATCTACTTTAAAAATTGACTACTGGTGCATCTAAAAGAGTTTTTCAATGAATTAAACAACTTGAATTAAACTAACACTGTTTTGTGCCCGTGAACACGTTTTCTTGTAAAACAAACGTAATTTCTCGTACCCAGGAATCCTGGAAAATGATATACCGCTTGAAAGCCCTCTTTAGACAAGGAAACTTTTATTAAAAAGTGCCAGCACCTAGATCTGAAAATGATCACATAAGGGCCTAATGTGAGTTTTCTTCAAAAATTTCGATTACTGTTTTGCTTTTTGCCTTTTTTTTTAGCATTGGCTTTTGCCATCAGCCAGCATCGTCTAGGTGCTTATCACTAGAATATCACTCACTCTCCATTCTTACTTATAAATACATTCGCTTCACACATTCATCCTTCTACTATGTACAACTATTTACATACAAACTGACAACTAATGGATGGATCAGTACTCTATATTCCTGCCATCCTTATAACTTAACCAAAATTAAAATCACCGTAATCCTTCTCTAATCATTTTCTTCCATTCATTCTATAACTTTTAAATACATTCATATTTCATTGCTAGCTCTGCTACAGACTTAAGCACATAAATGTTGGTGGAGAATATTTTCGTAGCGAAATGGTGCATCTAAATAACTGTATAAGTCGCCTTTCTAGTACATAACGTGGACATATCATTATTATATGTTTGAAATCCTCCTCCTCATTGCAATCTACGCAAAGAGGAGAGAACCTTCGATTACTTTTATTTTTATCCAGTATCCAGGAGGAAGATTGAGACTGTTTGGAGAATGACTTATGCTTCGAAATGGTGTCAATTTTTAGGAAATTTATCTGTCTTTCTAACCGTGTCATCAGAATCCGAATTCGGACTAAAACTTTCTGATGTAATAACATTTTTATTGCAAAAAAGTAATGATTTTAGAAAAAAAAAAGTTTAAAGTAACGTCTCTCAAGAACAGTGGAAAATATGAAGTTGGCCAGTACGTCTTTGAAGTCCACTTTAGATGTACTACATACAGTAGGCCTATGGACAATACTTACTGGTTCACCCTGTACATACAGAGTTATTGCAAAGCGGAAGACAATTACATTACAGGAAAATAGGTCTCATAATATCCCCTACATTACTCTCAAACCCTCTCATTAGTTGTTGGAAATTTTTTACGCCTAATAAAATATTAGAAAATTAAAAAAAAAAATTTGTTTAACTGCTCAGAATAAAATGGATAAATTAAGATAAGACTTTTCACTATAAAAGATTACGGTTTTAGTTATTACGTCATAAAACTAGTTTTATTGTTGCGAAATTGCTCAGAAAGATAAAAGAAGTAAGGGTTTATGAATAATTATAACAGATAGTAAATAGTGGCCTGAATATTTTCGTCTAGTTATGCAACGGGAACCATCCCGGGGGCAACATTAGGGAAGCAATATGCCCCTGCCCCCCATATGCTGGCAGAGGGAAATTCATGCAATAATCCTTTCCTAGCTCTTACCGTTATATCCACATATTTGTGTGCATGTTCCCACTTGTCTGAATGTTTCAGCGGCCATGATTTCAGTGGTATGCACGCTGAAAGACAACGTGCTTACTCTGAGCACGCGCGCGCGGGGGGGGCGGTATGAATATCCAGGATGTATGGTGAATTCCTGGAATTAGTTTTTCTTTTTTTTTTTTTGCATCCCTTCCCTCTCCATTATCATCCTATCATATTTTCCATTACATTACGTATTCAGAAAGGAAGAAAATTTCTCTGATTTAGTAACTGATTTTCTGATTTTCTCTTAGTCTCTTTTTTAAGTAGTATCATAGCGTGGTTATTTTCTTTGGGTAGGCTGTGGGCCAATGAAGTCTCTCCGATTGAGGAACGCCTCTGAACAGCCAACAAACACTTCGGACTTTGTAAACTCGTAGAACCAAACAATTCAAAAGTTACGAGTATTGAACCAGATGTCATAAAAGAACTTTATTCGTGCAAAATCTCGAATTCACACCGGAATGTCCACGATTTGAAGTCTTCCTCAATGCTGTGAATTGGACTTTCCCTTACTTAGAAAATTTCTTGTAATTGTGAGTTTTCTTAAATCTAAGTTTTAGTTGATTCTACCTCTTATGTCTTTCTATTTCAGAATAATTTTTGGTTTATAATAATTATTTATTACTTTACTGGGTGCCATTATCTAACACGTGTTAAGTTGCTCACGTTAAGGACTTGATCTACTTTTAGATCTCATCTGACTTTTTCTCATTCTGCTTTTAGCACTAGCTATTTTTTTTTTCTATTTCCTTTTCATTTTTTTATGTAGATAACAAAGAAAATCTAATCAAATTTCATTTCATGTAGATATGCATGTCTACTTCCGGCAGACGGATTTCAATACATGCCGTAAAATACTTATTGATATATTTTCTTTAAATTTGTTAATAAAGTTTTATTATAATTATTATTACTAATACTACTACTACTATTGTTATTATTATTATTATTAATACACATTTTTATTGCATAAGTTGATTCTTTATGAAATACCTACGGAGGAAAAAATAGTAAAAAAATTCTAATCTATTGTTTTCATTGCGGAAAAAAGCTTTGAAAATCCTAATGGCGGATCTAACAAGCGCCTTGTGGGCGTGTCTATTGGCCAATAGAACCGTAGGTAGGTGGGAGTTAAGCATGCTCAAATTACACGCCCACATACCATTTTTACGTTCCACCATTAAGACTTTTTAGGCCTTTTATTCATAAGAAAAACATAGTCTAGAATTTTTTCACTATTTTTTCCTCCAAAGGTATTTAGTAAAGAATGAAATTATGCAAAAACCAACATAAATTATTTTGAACATTTATTTTACGTTTCACCAACAATTACGGTTTGTGAATGTTGGCAGAATATGTTTTATTTTAATTATTATGTGCCTAATTTTGATGCAATTGAAGAATTTTGTCGAAATAAAACTGTTAAGATGAAAATTACATTAATTTTTGTAGTATAAATTTTTATAGCATAAGTTGATTCTTTATGAAATACCTACGGAGGAAAAAATAGTAAAAAAATTCTAATCTATTGTTTTCATTGCGGAAAAAAGCTTTGAAAATCCTAATGGCGGATCTAACAAGCGCCTTGTGGGCGTGTCTACTGGCCAATAGAACCGTAGGTAGGTGGGAGTTAAGCATGCTCAAATTACACGCCCACATACCATTTTTACGTTCCACCATTAAGACTTTTTAGGCCTTTTATTCATAAGAAAAACATAGTCTAGAATTTTTTCACTATTTTTTCCTCCAAAGGTATTTAGTAAAGAATGAAATTATGCAAAAACCAACATAAATTATTTTGAACATTTATTTTACGTTTCACCAACAATTACGGTTTGTGAATGTTGGCAGAATATGTTTTATTTTAATTATTATGTGCCTAATTTTGATGCAATTGAAGAATTTTGTCGAAATAAAACTGTTAAGATGAAAATTACATTAATTTTTGTAGTATAAATTTTTATAGCATAAGTTGATTCTTTATGAAATACCTACGGAGGAAAAAATAGTAAAAAAATTCTAATCTATTGTTTTCATTGCGGAAAAAAGCTTTGAAAATCCTAATGGCGGATCTAACAAGCGCCTTGTGGGCGTGTCTATTGGCCAATAGAACCGTAGGTAGGTGGGAGTTAAGCATGCTCAAATTACACGCCCACATACCATTTTTACGTTCCACCATTAAGACTTTTTAGGCCTTTTATTCATAAGAAAAACATAGTCTAGAATTTTTTCACTATTTTTTCCTCCAAAGGTATTTAGTAAAGAATGAAATTATGCAAAAACCAACATAAATTATTTTGAACATTTATTTTACGTTTCACCAACAATTACGGTTTGTGAATGTTGGCAGAATATGTTTTATTTTAATTATTATGTGCCTAATTTTGATGCAATTGAAGAATTTTGTCGAAATAAAACTGTTAAGATGAAAATTACATTAATTTTTGTAGTATAAATTTTTATAGCATAAGTTGATTCTTTATGAAATACCTACGGAGGAAAAAATAGTAAAAAAAATCTAAACTATTGTTTTCATTGAGGAAAAAAGCTTTGAAAATCCTAATGGCGGATCTAACAAGCGCCTTGTGGGCGTGTCTACTGGCCAATAGAACCGTAGGTAGGTGGGAGTTAACCATGCTCAAATTACACGCCCACATACCATTTTTACGTTCCACCATTAAGTCTTTTTAGGCCTTTTATTCATAAGAAAAACTTAGTCCAGAATTTTTTCACTATTTTCCCCTCCATAGGTATTTAGTAAAGAATGAAATTATGCAAAAACCAACATAAATTATTTTGAACATTTATTTTACGTTTCACCAACAATTACGGTTTGTGAATGTTGGCAGAATATGTTTTATTTTAATTATTATGTGCCTAATTTTGATGCAATTGAAGAATTTTGTCGAAATAAAACTGTTAAGATGAAAATTACATTAATTTTTGTAGTATAAATTTTTATAGCATAAGTTGATTCGTTATGAAATACCTACGGAGGAAAAAATAGTAAAAAAAATCTAAACTATTGTTTTCATTGAGGAAAAAAGCTTTGAAAATCCTAATGGCGGATCTAACAAGCGCCTTGTGGGCGTGTCTACTGGCCAATAGAACCGTAGGTAGGTGGGAGTTAACCATGCTCAAATTACACGCCCACATACCACTTTTACGTTCCACCATTAAGACTTTTTAGGCCTTTTATTCATATGAAAAACTTAGTCTAGAATTTTTTCACTATTTTTTCCTCCATAGGTATTTAGTAAAGAATGAAATTATGCAAAAACCAACATAAATTATTTTGAACATTTATTTTACGTTTCACCAACTACGGTTTATGAATGTTGGCAGAATATGTTTTATTTTAATTATTATGTGCCTAATTTTGATGCAATTGAAGAATTTTGTCGAAATAAAACTGTTAAGATGAAAATTACATTAATTTTTGTAGTATAAATTTTTATAGCATAAGCTGATTATTTATGAAATACCTACGGAGGAAAAAATAGTAAAAAAATTCTAATCTATTGTTTTCATTGAGGAAAAAAGCTTTGAATATCCCAATGGCGGATCTAACAAGCGCCTTGTGGGCGTGTCTACTGGACAATAGAACCGTAGGTAGGTGGGAGTTAATCATGCTCAAATTACACGCCCACATACCACTTTTACGTTCCACCATTAAGACTTTTTAGGCCTTTTATTCATATGAAAAACTTAGTCTAGAATTTTTTCACTATTTTTTCCTCCGTAGGTATTTAGTAAAGAATGAAATTATGCAAAAACCAACATAAATTATTTTGAACATTTATTTTACGTTTCACCAACTACGGTTTATGAATGTTGGCAGAATATGTTTTATTTTAATTATTATATGCCTAATTTTGATGCAATTGAAGAATTTTGTCGAAATAAAACTGTTAGATGAAAATTACATTAATTTTTGTAGTATAAATTTTTATAGCATAAGCTGATTCTTTATGAAATACCTACGGAGGAAAAAATAGTAAAAAAATTCTAATCTATTGTTTTCATTGAGGAAAAAAGCTTTGAAAATCCTAATGGCGGATCTAACAAGCGCCTTGTGGGCGTGTCTACTGGCCAATAGAACCGTAGGTAGGTGGGAGTTAACCATGCTCAAATTACACGCCCACATACCACTTTTACGTTCCACCATTAAGACTTTTTAGGCCTTTTATTCATATGAAAAACTTAGTCTAGAATTTTTTCACTATTTTTTCCTCCGTAGGTATTTAGTAAAGAATGAAATTATGCAAAAACCAACATAAATTATTTTGAACATTTATTTTACGTTTCACCAACTACGGTTTATGAATGTTGGCAGAATATGTTTTATTTTAATTATTATGTGCCTAATTTTGATGCAATTGAAGAATTTTGTCGAAATAAAACTGTTAAGATGAAAATTACATTAATTTTTGTAGTATAAATTTTTATAGCATAAGCTGATTATTTATGAAATACCTACGGAGGAAAAAATAGTAAAAAAATTCTAATCTATTGTTTTCATTGAGGAAAAAAGCTTTGAAAATCCTAATGGCGGATCTAACAAGCGCCTTGTGGGCGTGTCTACTGGCCAATAGAACCGTAGGTAGGTGGGAGTTAACCATGCTCAAATTACACGCCCACATACCACTTTGACGTTCCACCATTAAGACTTTTTAGGCCTTTTATTCATATGAAACATGTATTCTAGAATTTTCTCACTATTTTTTCCTCCGGAGGTATTTAGTAAAGAATGAAATTATGCAAAAACCAACATAAATTATTTTGAACATTTATTTTACGTTTCACCAACTACGGTTTATGAATGTTGGCAGAATATGTTTTATTTTAATTATTATGTGCCTAATTTTGATGCAATTGAAGAATTTTGTCGAAATAAAACTGTTAAGATGAAAATTACATTAATTTTTGAGGTATAAATTTTTATAGCATAAGCTGATTCTTTATGAAATACTTACGAAGGAAAAAATAGTCAAAAAATTCTGAACTATTGTTTTCATTGAGGAAAAAAGCTTTGAATATCACAATGGCGGATCTAACAAGCGCCTTGTGGGCGTGTCTACTGGCCAATAGAACCGTAGGTAGGTGGGAGTTAATCATGCTCAAATTACACGCCCACATACCACTTTTACGTTCCACCATTAAGACTTTTTAGGCCTTTTATTCATATGAAAAACTTAGTCTAGAATTTTTTCACTATTTTTTCCTCCGTAGGTATTTAGTAAAGAATGAAATTATGCAAAAACCAACATAAATTATTTTGAACATTTATTTTACGTTTCACCAACTACGGTTTATGAATGTTGGCAGAATATGTTTTATTTTAATTATTATATGCCTAATTTTGATGCAATTGAAGAATTTTGTCAAAATAAAACTGTTAGATGAAAATTACATTAATTTTTGTAGTATAAATTTTTATAGCATAAGCTGATTCTTTATGAAATACCTACGGAGGAAAAAATAGTAAAAAAATTCTAATCTATTGTTTTCATTGAGGAAAAAAGCTTTGATAATCCTAATGGCGGATCTAACAAGCGCCTTGTGGGCGTGTCTACTGGCCAATAGAACCGTAGGTAGGTGGGAGTTAACCATGCTCAAATTACACGCCCACATACCACTTTGACGTTCCACCATTAAGACTTTTTAGGCCTTTTATTCATATGAAACATGTATTCTAGAATTTTCTCACTATTTTTTCCTCCGGAGGTATTTAGTAAAGAATGAAATTATGCAAAAACCAACATAAATTATTTTGAACATTTATTTTACGTTTCACCAACTACGGTTTATGAATGTTGGCAGAATATGTTTTATTTTAATTATTATGTGCCTAATTTTGATGCAATTGAAGAATTTTGTCGAAATAAAACTGTTAAGATGAAAATTACATTAATTTTTGAGGTATAAATTTTTATAGCATAAGTTGATTCTTTATGAAATACCTACGAAGGAAAAAATAGTCAAAAAATTCTGAACTATTGTTTTCATTGAGGAAAAAAGCTTTGAATATCCCAATGGCGGATCTAACAAGCGCCTTGTGGGCGTGTCTACTGGCCAATAGAACCGTAGGTAGGTGGGAGTTAATCATGCTCAAATTACACGCCCACATACCACTTTTACGTTCCACCATTAAGACTTTTTAGGCCTTTTATTCATATGAAAAACTTAGTCTAGAATTTTTTCACTATTTTTTCCTCCGTAGGTATTTAGTAAAGAATGAAATTATGCAAAAACCAACATAAATTATTTTGAACATTTATTTTACGTTTCACCAACTACGGTTTATGAATGTTGGCAGAATATGTTTTATTTTAATTATTATATGCCTAATTTTGATGCAATTGAAGAATTTTGTCGAAATAAAACTGTTAGATGAAAATTACATTAATTTTTGTAGTATAAATTTTTATAGCATAAGCTGATTCTTTATGAAATACCTACGGAGGAAAAAATAGTAAAAAAATTCTAATCTATTGTTTTCATTGAGGAAAAAAGCTTTGAAAATCCTAATGGCGGATCTAACAAGCGCCTTGTGGGCGTGTCTACTGGCCAATAGAACCGTAGGTAGGTGGGAGTTAACCATGCTCAAATTACACGCCCACATACCACTTTGACGTTCCACCATTAAGACTTTTTAGGCCTTTTATTCATATGAAACATGTATTCTAGAATTTTTTCACTATTTTTTCCTCCATAGGTATTTAGTAAAGAATGAAATTATGCAAAAACCTGCATAAATTATTTTGAACATTTATTTTACGTTTCACCAACTACGGTTTATGAATGTTGGCAGAATATGTTTTATTTTAATTATTATGTGCCTAATTTTGATGCAATTGAAGAATTTTGTCGAAATAAAACTGTTAAGATGAAAATTACATTAATTTTTGTAGTATAAATTTTTATAGCATAAGTTGATAGTAAAATTATTTTATTTTGCTCTCTTAAATAATCAGTTTAAAAGAGTTTAAGTTGTGTTAATAGATGATTGTAAAGTACTTTTAACCAGTTTAACGGTGTGCAAGAACAATGTAAATATAATTTTTTTTTTTTTTTTTAGTTTTTTTGTGCAAAACATTCATAGTGACCTCTAACCTTCAGTTCTGTAAGTATTTGACCTTCTGAGTGTAAAACCAAGTGCTAAGACAATTTCTCACCCCTCTTTATTTATCTTCCAATACTCCATTCTCAACTCTTAAAGATGAGTCTCAGCAACACATCTAACTCCAAATCATCTCCCGCCAGCTTATCTACTTCCTCTGTAAGTTCAAAAACAACTAAAAAAAGAACAATCTCACCTCACAGCTCTCCCCCCAAAGACAAAAAGAAAAATGCTCCGCCTGCAGCAACTACGAAAACAAGCCTAGCAAGCAAACCCACTCTGTTCCCCGAGCTGAATCCAGAGCCTAGCAGTGCAACTGCAAATTCCATGCCAGACACAATAGTAGCTCCAGGAATACTCACCTACAACCCGTTCACTCCCCTAGCTACTCCAGATGAAATGCCTGCATCTGTGCCTACTCAGTCTCAGAAAATACCGAAACCACCGCCAATATATTTAAAAAACGTAACCAAGTACGCTGATCTTTGTAAAGCACTGACACAGTTAATTGGTCCAAACTGTTTTACATGCAAAGCCCGAGCAACTGATTTAATTATACAGGCGAAAACAGTTGACGGCTACAGACAAATAATCCACTACCTCAGGGAGAAAAAAGCAGAATTTCATACCTACCAACTTGAACAGGAGAAAGCATATCGGGTAGTAATAAGGTATCTGCATCAAAGCACACCTCCCGATTTAATAAAAGAGGAACTAGCGGAACATGGGCATATTGCCCGCAGTATCACTCCAGTTATTCATCCTGTTACAAAGCAAACATTACCACTTTTTTTCGTTGACCTCGAGCCAAATAATAATAACAAGGATATTTTTGACCTAGAATTACTTTGCTACACGAGAATAACAGTTGAGGAACCTCACAAACAGCGGCTTATTGTGCAATGCAAACGTTGCCAAGAATATGGTCACACCAAAAGTTATTGCCAGCATCGACCAAGGTGCGTCAAGTGCGCTGGCGAGCACTTCACTCAAGAATGTGGCAAGCTCACCATAGAACGTCCTAAATGCGCTCTTTGTGATGGAGAACATCCTGCGAACTATAAAGGATGCATAGTCCACCGGGAACTTCAACGCTCAAGAAGAAGACCGCCAGTTTACGACCATCCCTCAGCCCTCAACAGAGTAGCTGCGTCTGTTCAGCAACCTGCTGCTTCGGCCTCATCAGGGAACCTCCCACGGAACAACATTTCAGCCAACGTCAACGATTGTTCATCTTATGCCCAAGTGGTCGCGGGTCCGCCGCCGCCTCAGCAGTCAGCCTCTCCTTCCGACATTACCACTTTGCTAAATTCTTTCCTTTCTGACTTCAAATCGCTCCTTACTCCTCTCGTCACTCTTCTCACCACCGTTGTCAACACCTTACTTCCCCGTCTCGCTCCTTAATGCCTCTAACTCAGTTCTCTCTTACTATATTATTATGGAATGCAAACGGACTAACTAACCACAGACAAGAGCTGGACATCCTCCTACACGACAGACGGATAGACATTGCCCTTATAACAGAGACCCACTTCACTGAGAAAACACGCTTCTACATCAATGGCTACCAAACCTACAGAACTGACCATCCTGATGGTACTGCACATGGCGGTTCTGCTATTCTCATAAAAAATTCATTATCTCACTTTCCCATTCCATACAATGCCTCAAACTACATACAACCTACTGTGATCTCTCTCCAAAGTGAACCCTTCCACTACAACATTGCTTCAGTGTACTGTCCACCTAATCACACAATCCTTCAAAACCAATTTCTATCCTTCTTCCAGTCTCTGGGTCCCAGGTTCATAAGCGGTGGGGACTACAATGCGAAGCATCCTCGCTGGGGTAGTCGGGTGGCAAACCCAAGAGGACGCCTACTCTACAATGCACTCTCTCTAACTAGCTACTCATACATATCACCTTATCAACCAACTTACTGGCCGACTGCTCCCAATAAACTCCCTGACTTGCTTGACTTTTTCATCTGCTCTAACATCTCATCATTTCATACTCACTCATTCACCTTAAATGAACTCTCCTCTGATCATAGTCCAGTCATCCTCACAATAGACATCCACCACAAACTTAGACCACCAAAACCAACGCTAATAAACGGACCTTTAGACTGGGACTTCTTCAGAGACTTACTTGAGAAGAAAATTGACCTCAAAATACCTCTCAAAACACCCCAAGAATTAGACAATACCGTTGATCACTTCACTGCCGCCATCCAGCAGAGTATCTGGCAAGCGACGACTAACTGCACCGCTAAAAAACCTGCTCGCATACCTTATAACTTACCCCTCTATTTGCGCACACTCATAACTAACAAACGACGAACGAGATCTCTCTGGCAACGTACAAAATACCCATCTCATAAACAACAACTTAATCACCTGACAAACCAACTTAAAAAAGAACTCCGTAAATACTACAACAAACAATACACCGAATATACCAAATCTCTGACTACTGAAGACAACTCCCTTTGGGCTGCCACTAGACGTATTCTAAAATTTCAACCTACCTCCTCTTCTCTTCGTACTACTGACGGTTCCTGGGCTAAATGTGACTCGGAAAAAGCTGAGCTATTTGCAACGCACCTTTCAACTGTCTTCATTCCGCATCCTGACGTTCTCAACTCACAACATACTCAAGACGTTATTAGGGACTTAGACATACCTATACCTCTTTCTATGCCTCCAAAACCGTTCACACCCTCCCAAGTCAAGCAAGTCATTATTAATCTCAATAAAAAAAAGAGCCCTGGTTACGATCTAATTACTGCCAACATCCTACTCCAACTACCCAAAAAAGCAATAGTCTTCCTCACTACCATTTACAACTCTATTCTCAGAACTACTTACTACCCTATACTCTGGAAATTTTCTACAGTTCGAATGATACCCAAGCCCAACAAACCGACTCAACTACCTTCTTCCTATCGACCGATAAGCCTACTGCCTCTCTTGGGCAAAATATTCGAGAGACTTCTGTTACCACGCCTCTACGAAATTACAGAATCTCTCGAAATTATACCGGACCATCAGTTTGGTTTCAGAAGCTGCCACTCGACGATCCAGCAGGCCCATCGTGTTGTAGACACCATCGCTTCTTCACTCGAGCGAAAACAGTACTGCGCTGGAGTATTCCTCGATGTTTCGCAAGCCTTTGACCGAGTCTGGCACGAAGGTCTACTGTGGAAACTAAAACACATCCTTCCTAGCACTTATTACCTCATACTCAGCTCTTACCTCTCTGACAGATTCTTTCAAGTTCTTCAAGGCACTACTCACTCTTCCATCTATCCCGTCCTTGCTGGTGTGCCACAGGGAAGTGTCTTAGCTCCTCTTCTTTACACAATCTACACTGCCGACTTACCTTCTAACCTTAATACCTCTATTTACACCTTCGCTGACGACACTGCCATTCTCTCCACACACTCTGACCCTATCCTCGCAGTACGCTCACTACAGTCCCACCTTCACTCAATAGAACCTTGGTTAAAAAACTGGCGTATAAAAATTAACCCAACTAAATCTAAATACATAGTCTTCACACTCAAACGTCAAACTCCGCCACCTGTCTTCTTACATCACACACCTATCCCACCAGCCGACCATGTGCGGTACCTTGGAATGTACCTAGACAAGAGACTTACCTGGAACCCCCATACGAGACTTAAACGTACCGAACTAAACAAACGATACAAACTTCTAGCCAGGCTACTCGACAAACGCTCAAAACTCTCACTACAGAACAAACGACGACTCTATACAGCCCTTCTCACACCAATATGGACTTACGGACTCGAACTTTACGGTACAGCTAAAAAATCCAACCTCAATAGACTACAAACACTGCAATCCAAAATTCTCCGCCGCATACTAGACGCACCATTCTATGTAAGCAACCACACTATACATACAGATCTCCAAATTCCACTTATCTCCGAACTTGCCAAAATTCGATACAAAAATTTTCACCAAAAACTCTCACTGCATCCCAACCCTTTAGCTGCAAACCTGTCTACAACTACGCTACCCTCCAATCCTCGAAGACGGCTGAGGCGCCGTTGGCCCCGTGACCAACTGGGTGACTAACGGCGGCCATCAATGGATGACCGTCATTCACGTATGCCACGCTATTGACATACTTTCATCGCATTTACCTATTGTACCTGTAGGTACAGGTGTAAATTTCATTAAAAAGATAATAATAAAAAAAAAAAGTTGATTCTTTATGAAATACCTACGGAGGAAAAAATAGTAAAAAAATTCTAATCTATTGTTTTCATTGAGGAAAAAAGCTTTGAAAATCCTAATGGCGGATCTAACAAGCGCCTTGTGGGCGTGTCTACTGGCCAATAGAACCGTAGGTAGGTGGGAGTTAACCATGCTCAAATTACACGCCCACATACCACTTTGACGTTCCACCATTAAGACTTTTTAGGCCTTTTATTCATATGAAACATGTATTCTAGAATTTTTTCACTATTTTTTCCTCCGGAGGTATTTAGTAAAGAATGAAATTATGCAAAAACCTACATAAATTATTTTGAACATTTATTTTACGTTTCACCAACTACGGTTTATGAATGTTGGCAGAATATGTTTTATTTTAATTATTATGTGCCTAATTTTGATGCAATTGAAGAATTTTGTCGAAATAAAACTGTTAAGATGAAAATTACATTAATTTTTGTAGTATAAATTTTTATAGCATAAGTTGATTCTTTATGAAATACCTACGGAGGAAAAAATAGTAAAAAAATTCTAATCTATTGTTTTCATTGAGGAGAAAAGCTTTGAAAATCCTAATGGCGGATCTAGCAAGCGCCTTGTGGGCGTGTCTACTGGCCAATAGAACCGTAGGTAGGTGGGGGTTAAGCATGCTCAAATTACACGCCCACATACCACTTTTACGTTCCACCATTAAGACATTTTAGGCCTTTTATTCATATGAAAAACTTAGTCTAGAATTTTTTCACTATTTTTTCCTCCGTAGGTATTTAGTAAAGAATAAAATTATGCAAAAACCTACATAAATTATTTTGAACATTTATTTTACGTTTCACCAACTACGGTTTATGAATGTTGGCAGAATATGTTTTATTTTAATTATTATGTGCCTAATTTTGATGCAATTGAAGAATTTTGTCGAAATAAAACTGTTAAGATGAAAATTACATTAATTTTTGTAGTATAAATTTTTATAGCATAAGTTGATTCTTTATGAAATACCTACGGAGGAAAAAATAGTCAAAAATTTCTAATCTATTGTTTTCATTGAGGAGAAAAGCTTTGAAAATCCTAATGGCGGATCTAACAAGCGCCTTGTGGGCGTGTCTACTGGCCAATAGAACCGTAGGTAGGTGGGAGTTAACCATGCTCAAATTACACGCCCACATACCACTTTTACGTTCCACCATTAAGACTTTTTAGGCCTTTTATTCATATGAAAAACTTAGTCTAGAATTTTTTCACTATTTTTTCCTCCGTAGGTATTTAGTAAAGAATGAAATTATGCAAAAACCTGCATAAATTATTTTGAACATTTATTTTACGTTTCACCAACTACGGTTTATGAATGTTGGCAGAATATGTTTTATTTTAATTATTATGTGCCTAATTTTGATGCAATTGAAGAATTTTGTCGAAATAAAACTGTTAAGATGAAAATTACATTAATTTTTGTAGTATAAATTTTTATAGCATAAGTTGATTCTTTATGAAATACCTACGGAGGAAAAAATAGTAAAAAAATTCTAATCTATTGTTTTCATTGAGGAGAAAAGCTTTGAAAATCCTAATGGCGGATCTAGCAAGCGCCTTGTGGGCGTGTCTACTGGCCAATAGAACCGTAGGTAGGTGGGGGTTAAGCATGCTCAAATTACACGCCCACATACCACTTTTACGTTCCACCATTAAGACATTTTAGGCCTTTTATTCATATGAAAAACTTAGTCTAGAATTTTTTCACTATTTTTTCCTCCGTAGGTAATTAGTAAAGAATAAAATTATGCAAAAACCTACATAAATTATTTTGAACATTTATTTTACGTTTCACCAACTACGGTTTATGAATGTTGGCAGAATATGTTTTATTTTAATTATTATGTGCCTAATTTTGATGCAATTGAAGAATTTTGTCGAAATAAAACTGTTAAGATGAAAATTACATTAATTTTTGTAGTATAAATTTTTATAGCATAAGTTGATTCTTTATGAAATACCTACGGAGGAAAAAATAGTCAAAAATTTCTAATCTATTGTTTTCATTGAGGAGAAAAGCTTTAAAAATCCTAATGGCGGATCTAACAAGCGCCTTGTGGGCGTGTCTACTGGCCAATAGAACCGTAGGTAGGTAGGAGTTAACCATGCTCAAATTACACGCCCACATACCACTTTTACGTTCCACCATTAAGACTTTTTAGGCCTTTTATTCATATGAAAAACTTAGTCTAGAATTTTTTCACTATTTTTTCCTCCGTAGGTATTTTGTAAAGAATGAAATTATGCAAAAACCTGCATAAATTATTTTGAACATTTATTTTACGTTTCACCAACTACGGTTTATGAATGTTGGCAGAATATGTTTTATTTTAATTATTATGTGCCTAATTTTGATGCAATTGAAGAATTTTGTCGAAATAAAACTGTTAAGATGAAAATTACATTAATTTTTGTAGTATAAATTTTTATAGCATAAGTTGATTCTTTATGAAATACCTACGGAGGAAAAAATAGTAAAAAAATTCTAATCTATTGTTTTCATTGAGGAGAAAAGCTTTGAAAATCCTAATGGCGGATTTAACAAGCGCCTTGTGGGCGTGTCTACTGGCCAATAGAACCGTAGGTAGGTGGGGGTTAAGCATGCTCAAATTACACGCCCACATACCACTTTTACGTTCCACCATCAAGACTTTTTAGGCCTTTTATTCATATGAAACATGTATTCGAGAATTTTTTCACTATTTTTTCCTCCGGAGGTATTTAGTAAAGAATGAAATTATGCAAAAACCAACATAAATTATTTTGAACATTTATTTTACGTTTCACCAACTACGGTTTATGAATTTTGGCAGAATATGTTTTATTTTAATTATTATGTGCCTAATTTTGATGCAATTGAAGAATTTTGTCGAAATAAAACTGTTAAGATGAAAATTACATTAATTTTTGTAGTATAAATTTTTATAGCATAAGTTGATTCTTTATGAAATACCTACGGAGGAAAAAATAGTAAAAAAATTCTAATCTATTGTTTTCATTGAGGAAAAAAGCTTTGAAAATCCTAATGGCGGATCTAACAAGCGCCTTGTGGGCGTGTCTACTGGCCAATAGAACCGTAGGTAGGTGGGAGTTAACCATGCTCAAATTGCACGCCCACATACCACTTTTACGTTCCACCATTAAGACTTTTTAGGCCTTTTATTCATATGAAAAACTTAGTCTAGAATTTTCTCACTATTTTTTCCTCCATAGGTATTTAGTAAAGAATGAAATTATGCAAAAACCAACATAAATTATTTTGAACATTTATTTTACGTTTCACCAACTACGGTTTATGAATGTTGGCAGAATATGTTTTATTTTAATTATTATGTGCCTAATTTTAATGCAATTGAAGAATTTTGTCGAAATAAAACTGTTAAGATGAAAATTACATTAATTTTTGTAGTGATAATTTTTATAGCTTAAGTTGATTCTTTATGAAATACCTACGGAGGAAAAAATAGTAAAAAAAATCTAAACTATTGTTTTCATTGAGGAGAAAAGCTTTGAAAATCCTAATGGCGGATCTAACAAGCGCCTTGTGGGCGTGTCTACTGGCCAATAGAACCGTAGGTAGGTGGAGGTTAAGCATGCTCAAATTACACGCCCACATACCACTTTTACGTTCCACCATTAAGACTTTTTAGGCCTTTTATTCATATGAATAACTTAGTCTAGAATTTTTTCACTATTTTTTCCTCCGTAGGTATTTAGTAAAGAATGAAATTATGCAAAAACCTACATAAATTATTTTGAACATTTATTTTACGTTTCACCAACAATTACGGTTTGTGAATGTTGGCAGAATATGTTTTATTTTAATTATTATGTGCCTAATTTTGATGCAATTGAAGAATTTTGTCGAAATAAAACTGTTAAGATGAAAATTACATTAATTTTTGTAGTATAAATTTTTATAGCATAAGTTGATTCTTTATGAAATACCTACGGAGGAAAAAATAGTAAAAAAATTCTAATCTATTGTTTTCATTGAGGAAAAAAGCTTTGAAAATCCTAATGGCGGATCTAACAAGCGCCTTGTGGGCGTGTCTACTGGCCAATAGAACCGTAGGTAGGTGGGAGTTAACCATGCTCAAATTACACGCCCACATACCACTTTTACGTTCCACCATTAAGACTTTTTAGGCCTTTTATTCATATGAAAAACTTAGTCTAGAATTTTTTCACTATTTTTTCCTCCGTAGGTATTTAGTAAAGAATGAAATTATGCAAAAACCTACATAAATTATTTTGAACATTTATTTTACGTTTCACCAACAATTACGGTTTGTGAATGTTGGCAGAATATGTTTTATTTTAATTATTATGTGCCTAATTTTGATGCAATTGAAGAATTTTGTCGAAATAAAACTGTTAAGATGAAAATTACATTAATTTTTGTAGTATAAATTTTTATAGCATAAGTTGATTCTTTATGAAATACCTACGGAGGAAAAAATAGTAAAAAAATTCTAATCTATTGTTTTCATTGAGGAAAAAAGCTTTGAAAATCCTAATGGCGGATCTAACAAGCGCCTTGTGGGCGTGTCTACTGGCCAATAGAACCGTAGGTAGGTGGGAGTTAACCATGCTCAAATTGCACGCCCACATACCACTTTTACGTTCCACCATTAAGACTTTTTAGGCCTTTTATTCATATGAAAAACTTAGTCTAGAATTTTTTCACTATTTTTTCCTCCATAGGTATTTAGTAAAGAATGAAATTATGCAAAAACCAACATAAATTATTTTGAACATTTATTTTACGTTTCACCAACAACACCTGAACTTCTACCTCTGATATCTTTGATTGAAATACTTTTAAAGTAATTTGTTAAACTCCCCCTTTTTTTTTCTTTTTTTGTGAAACTGTTGAAGTTTGGCCACTTCTAACCGCCTCCAGGCTGACCACGCTTTGTAGATAACAGGTGATCCCAAGAAAAAGCTTTTCAATTATTGTGCTTAATGAAAATGAAGCTGCTATAAACTAGAATGCTTATAATAAGATATGAAAGGTTACAAACTAGTTAAGTACTCCTTCTTTAATTCGTACCTTTACAGCATACTGATGAAGTTTGATATAAAACGGAAAGTTTTAAACGATGTTGAACTTTAAAGTTAAGAGCTTGAGAGAGTGAGAGGGCGTGAAAGAGAGAGAGAGAGAGTGCGAGAGAAGATGAGCCCTTCGAGAAGGGTGAAGGAACATAAATTTCAATTTAGTTCGTTAATCTGCCTCCAGCACCGGCCCTAGAACCTCTGCAACCCACTGGTATCTTGTTACGTTGATTATACTCCACAGTTCGCCGCCCATCTGAGGGCCTCCAGTATTAAGGTTCCTTTTCACCAGAGTGGTGCGTCAGTCTCCAACCAACCCTTTTCATGACCTAGAACTCTTAGAACCAACTAATAATAGTGATCGAATCTGTGAATAGTCTTAAACTTTTCATTGTTCACTGCCACACAAAATGTTGAGGAAAAGAAAGAAAACAAGATTTTTCTTTTAAAATCAAGACTTAAATTAATTTAGATTTTCTTTGTGATTAACATGAATTTAAGTAATAGCCTATTGATATTAGAGCAAACTATTTACAGACATAAATCTGCGCGGTAGTTCTAAGAATTAGTGCTGCACGAGAAACGAGACGAGACGAGACTTGAGCAACCGAGACCGAGACCGAGATCGAGACATGATATATATCTCGTCGAGAAATCTCGGTCTCTTCTCGGTTTTTCAAATATTAATTTTTAGCTACAAGATTATAAAATTGTGTTCTTTATTAATAAATAATCATTACGGGTATTGAATTAATTATTAAAAGATACGATTTTATTATATATATTCAATATTACTACATCTATTTGACTTCGAATTACATAAGTAAAGTAAGCAAAGTAAAGTAATCGCCTATTTTTTCAGGCGGGGCTTTACGTTCAACTACCAATTAGGTGTCCCGGACGGAGGCGACTAGCAAACATACTTTACTGTAAATTTCTCATATTAACCATTAAATAAAATCCAAGGCCTAAGACCGGGAATCGAACCCAGTACCACAATACACATTAGCTTCGCAGGTCTCGCACCGCTCGGCTACCGTGGCGGCCCCCTTCGAATTAAATAATTTTTACTTAAATTCACTAAATTTCACTATTCATATCATTCATTCATTCAATTTCATAAATTTCACTATTAATAATCTAATACTTTGAACTTTGATATTATTTGAATTATATATTAGAATTTTGGAATTAGTGAATTTGAAAAAAAAGACTATCTATGCACCTAAAAAATATTGCCACAAATTTTCGTTTTTAAGATACACTTTGCCCAAGCATTGATACATAAAAGAGTTTTTACTGAGTCAGAAGTTAGAGAAGATCTTCTATTGGTCATTATCATCGCAGCTTGCGAAAATAATCTTTCCGATGGCACTGAAGTTGCACAGATACTAAAAATATCTTTTGCCATTCTAGACAAATTTTTGAAGGAATTCTCAAGTGTTTTCCACCATTCTAAAATGTCAACGTCTACTTGGTGCTTGGTCTAATTTGGTGTAATTAATTATTTCTGTCTTCCATGCTTCGGTGATATTTGCTGATTTTTGAGCAAATGGTGCAAAAATATTGATGCAGTCGTCGTCGTCGTCAAAAGGTGAATCATCAGATTCTTTATCTTCACCAACAGCCATAACTAATGGAGCGGGAAGTTTGTTGGGAGGTGTATTTTTTATTTCACGAATCGACTTGTTATAGCAGGCAGATATATTATTTGGGTCATTCATTTGGCGCGTTTTTAACATCTTTTTGAAATTATTTAAAGATATATAACAGTAATAGTAACATATGATGCATTGAAGTGTAAGTAGTTGTCTTCTTTTACACACATTTTCATTACCAATATATAAATTAAAATAATTATTAGAAAATTATAACATTTTTTGAAAAGATTATTAATAGCAAACCGCTTTTAATACTTAAACAAAAATTCAAAAAACCGAGACCGAGACCGAGACTTGAGCGACCGAGACCGAGACCGAGATCGAGACTGCATAAAGTCTCGCCTCGTCTCGGTCTCGTGCAGCACTACTAAGAATCTTTTCTCGCTCTTATCATACAGCTCTGCCGATGATAGCTAATAAATTGTATAACCTTTATTACTTTATGGTTTCCGCACTTAAAAAGAGAACTCGATTGACTCATCATCTCAATCTGATAAGCTAATTTAGTTTAGAACATTATTCCCCATTGCTCTCAATTTTTTTCTCTCTATATTCATTACTCTAATCCTAAGTATTACTAATACTTGTAAGAATGTATTTTGTATCCAGTTATTTCTCTCTCTTTTCGTGAGAAATATGCCTAAACAATAAATATAATCATAAATTATGAATTAAATTAAATATGAATAAATTGTAATTTTCATTACTTTTGGCATCAGCATTTGAAGAGAGAATTTGCCTGATTTGTTAGGTTAACTTAACAAGTTAATACAATTTCAAATTCTAAGTTTTCACTTATTTTTAATTTTGACATTTTGTGCTGTCTTGTTCTGTTCTTCTTACACTTGCTTTTGTTTTGTATTGTTTATACACATAAAATGTGCTTCATTATTTATTTCTGTATTCACTATTATTTGTATGAATGTATTTTGTACTCAATTATGTATCCAACTCTTTTTGTACGGGCTAGAAGCCTAAACAAAAAAATAAGAATAAATAAAATAAATAAAAATAAAAAAGTAATATTTTTCAGTTGGGACCTTAAAGTCCAGCAATCAATCTGGGCAGGGACTAAAGCACATAAACTTCTAAATAAAAAGTAGCTACAAGAGGAATTTTAAGAGGGATTTGAACTCCCACTTTCAAAAACCACGCTTCGAAACTACCTACACCAGCGTTTCCCAAACTTTTTTGAGCGCGACCCGGTACGAGATTTTAAATTTTTTCGCGCCCCACCTTATAAAAAAAACATTTATTTACAAAACAAATTTTATTTTTTAATAAAAACCAAAATTCAAGTTATTTGTTAGTTTATTGACATTCACAAAAATTGCAAAATAATTATATAACAAAAACATAACTAATTAAAGACAATCCATTATCTTCATTTAAAACTGAAAGTAAATTTTGTTTTACATATTTTGACCTTAGTGCGAAGGATGATGTTGTTTTTCATCACATAGTAATCTCAAATTAGGACTTAATGATGTTAATTTTATTCTCAAATTAGGTTCGACATCCAATCTGTTTCGATACTTATTTTTAAGTACACCAAGGCTGAGAACGCAGTCTCACACGTATAAGTGGTGACAAAAGGCATTAGAAATTGTATCGCTTTTTCGCTTACGCTTGGATATTCCTTTTGACAGCGCAACCAAAAATTAATTAGTGCTACAGTTTCAAACACTTTTTTAAGATCGGTGTCGCATGAAATTTCAATTAAATTATCTTCACTAAGATTAAGCATTTCTTCCTTTTCAATATCGACAGAAGGCACTGAATGACGAATCGAAATCAGCCAATCAGAACATCCGAAATTAATCGGCCCGATAGGAAACGGTGGTAAAGGGTTGCCACCTGCAGTACTTGAAAAAGTTTCGTAAAATATTAAATTTAGAGCAAAATTTTATAGATTATTTGTGTTTTTACAATTTTTGCCACGACCCAGCTGAATTTTTCTGCGAGCCGGTGGCGGGTCGCGACCCACACTTTGGGAAACGCTGACCTACACCAACACACGCCCAGCATAAGAGATTACTTATTTAAAGTTGTCTTTATATTTAGTTTCGAACTGAAAGAATTGACCCAATGGATGCTCTCCTTAGTTGGGCAATTTGGTAAAGTGTTTACACTGTCTTGGAAAAGAGCACTGCAAAGCATTGAACTGCAGAAAACTGTATGCTCGCTCTCTCTCTCTTCCAGGGTGGGGTTTCAACTGGAGAGAGAGAGAGGTTGACTGGAGAGTGTGAGGTGGAAAATGGGAAAAACCTCTTCTCCCTTAAGAGGGTCCTCAATTGAATTTCCCTAGAAGAATTGTACAAATAAAAGTTGTCAATCAATGAACACAATGAATTTGACCATAGTTTTCAGAAAAATCCCTTAAATCATTTCCCAAAAAGAATTTTTTCAAAAAAAAAACATACACACCAGCATTTCCTGACTTCCGAGGACATCAAAAAAAGTATTTTCGCTGTAACGGAAAACTAAGTAACAAAAGTTTGATATGATTGCAGTCTTTTTCTTTTTTCTTGGAAATACAAAAATTACATTTTTTATAAAAAAAAAAAAATGTTAAAACCCCAATAAACATTTTTACAAAAACATGGAATTAAACCTCCCCCGTGGTGGGGATAGAGATGCAAGTGAAATAAGAACGCATGTACCATATTAATTAACAAGGTAACCGGGACAATGAGAGTTAGAGGTACTACCATTGAGACTGACTGTACGTGTACTATCGTAAATACTGGCAGATAAATATATATCTGTATATATTGTAATAGATGTGGATACATTGTAGAGAGGGGGGGGGGCCTAGTGTATTTCCGGTGTGTGTGTGTGTGTGCGTTTGTAGGAAATGAAGATTAGGTTTGCAGCTTCTGTATTATTACATTTATATGTTAATTTCGTTAACAGTGTGTCTGTGTGTGTTTTTGCGGTGTAACAAATTTAAATATAGCTTGAATGTATGCAAATAATTAGGAAAAAGCGGGAAATGTTCATGTAGAATGTGTGATATATATATAAACGGGAAAATATATAATGGCACTTAACAAGGGAAACTCTAGAATTTTCACTTTTCCATTGAAACTAACCGGCTGAAAGCTACCACTTCAAATAAAACCAAATATAAATTATTTTAATATTATTCTACCAATAAAACAGTGAGGCAATTATGAAATGACTGGTTCAGGTTTTAAAGAATAGATTTAAAATTATTTTTGTAAAAAAAAAAATATATTCTTGCTCTTCAAAGTGTTTTTTGAAGACCAGTAAGTTGGCCAACAGTGCCATCAATCTCTAAAACAGGAATGCATTGCCACCAGAAAGTGGCTACCTCCGCAGAGTGGCACTTCACTGCAAAAAAAACAGAACTACAGTTTTGAAAGGAACATAACGTCAAAGCTCAGTGAAGACTGAAGGCTCTTGATAGAGCTCAGCAGGAGAGCCTTGATTGAGGAGGACCCCCCCCCTGGTCCTTTCCAGGACTGTAGCGCCGAAGAAGAAGAAGAAGATCCTTAATGCTCAATCCCGGACAAAGTGGGATCATTGAATCCTGTGGTATTTTAGGATATTGTTCCGTACACGTAAAGGATCGAGAACCAAGGCACTAAGATTCTTTTTTTGAGCCTAAGTTTTGATGCTCAGAGCTGTGTTTTTCACCCGGAGCTTCTTTTTTTTCAGGTCACTGCCAACCTCCGGAACAGTGTGTTCTCTTGCTACAGACATCACCGGGACCGTGAGCTTTAAGAAGCTGCTAGGAAGTGCAAAATCTGAGGTGGTCCAGCTGGCTGGGATTCGAAGCCGTGGATCTCCGCGTTGGAATTCAGTATATATGCTCTAACCACTCTAGCTACTCCCCAGACTTGTGTATAATCTTAGAAAGAAATGAAATATAAGTATCTTTGGAGCTTAAAGAACATTTAGAATTAGATAGATTTGTAGTGAGTTCAAGATAAGAATGGTCACGATTGGTTCTTTTTTAGATTTCTATATCATCTAAACCAAGGCTCGCCAAACTTTTTTGATCATGGACCCCCCCTAAATAATTTTTCGAAATCTCCATCGACCCCCATAAAAGTAATTTTCAGTTAATTAAAATAAAACTATCTATTAGGTACTGTGTTTGTAACATATATTTTATGATTTTTTAAACATTTATTAAAGTAATTTTACATTGTGGTTAACAATAGTTTTATGAAAAATAACTTCTTTTTTTAATTTATCCTTTTAATGTAATTTACACCTGTAGCTACAGGGTAACATAGGTAAATGTGATAAGTGTATAAATAATTAATGTGCCAGACGTGAATGACGGTCATCCAGTGATGGCCGCCATTAGTCACCCAGTTGGTCACGGGGCCGTCTTCGAGGATTGGAGGGTAGCCGTAGTTGAAGACAAGTTTGCAACTAAAGGGTTGGGATGAAGTGAGAGTTTTTGATGAAAATTTTTATATCGAATTTTGGCAAGTTCTTCGGAGTTGAGTGGAATTTGGAGATCTGTATGTATTGGTGTGGTTGCTAACATAGAATGGGAGCGTCTACTATGCGGCGGAGTATATTGGATTGGAGTGTTTGCAGTCTATTGATGTTGGATTTTTTTTTAGCTGTTCCGTAAAGTTCGAGTCCTTAAGCCCGTATTAGTGTGAGAAGAGCTGTATAGAGTCGTCGTTTGTTCTGAAGTGAGAATTTTGAGCGTTTGTCGAGTAGACTGGCTAGAAGTTTGTATCGTTTGTTTAGTTCGGTACGTTTAAGTCTCTTATGAGGGGTTCCAGGTAAGTCTCTTGTCCTAGGTACATTCCAAGGTACCGCACATGGTCGGCTGGTGGGATAGGTGTATGATATAATAGGTGGAGTTTGACGTTTGACTGTGAAGACTATGTTTTCAGACTTAGTTGGGTTAATTTTTATACGCCAGTTTTCTAACCAAGGTTCTATATTGTAAAGTTTTTCCTGTCCTTTTACTAAGAAAGAACTTTACTTACACAACTAGTGCCTGCCACTAGTTATTTTAAATATATGTGGGTTTGATTAAATAATAAAACTCGCTAAAGTTGTAAGTAATAACCTGATTTATTAACACATTACCTTTACTCACATTAACATTTACTATCAACTAACGCTATTCATTACAGTCACCATTTAAAACAGTCACAACAGTTTACTGTTACTTACTCACTACGTAACGCCACAAAACTGTTCCACGACTGACCACTGGTCCGCACTGCCCCGAATTGCACTAGTCTCAACCGCACTAACAAAGCTCTCCTCACTAACTGACTAACCGCCCGACTAGCTAACTTTAAAGCACTCCGCAACACTGACTCTCTCAAACTGTCACTTCCAAAGTGTCTCTCCAAACTAACGTCTCTCCAAGACTCACACAAAACTAACTGATTAAAACTGATTAACAACTAACTCCTTAAAAACTCTTAAAACTCGTTAAGAACTGACTTCTCCAGCTGTGTCTGCCTCCTTTTAACTGCGTGCCTCCCTCCAACTGGGACTGCCCTCCTCCAACTCTCTGAGCATAAGTTTCCACGCCCTCCTGACGTTCATTGGCTGGAGAAAACATACTGCCACCACCTCAGCTGTGAGCCGCCTCCTCCCATTCTCTGTCTCTCTCCAACTCCGTCTGTCTCACTCTCACCTGTCAATCACTGGCTGGGAAACACATATGCCACCACCCCAACTGAGGCCTTTCTCTTAGCTGGCTTTTACACAGGTCACTAACTCCTTGAACAATTTAGCCCTTTCCTTTCTAGTTCAGGTACAGACCGGCCCTTTTGTCTACACAGTGGAGGCCTGTTACCGGCTTTGGTCGCTTAACCCCTAGAACAATCTAGGCCTTTCTTTTCTCCTCAGGTAGAGACCGCCCTTTTGTTCACACAGTGGTGGCCTGTTACCAACTTTGGTCGCTCAACCCCTAGAACAATCTAGGCCTTTCTTCTCTGCCCAGGACAACTTCGTTACAATATCTTAATATCTTAATGTTAAAATTTAAATATCTTAATATTTATTATTTAATAAATGTAGTGTTTATTTTGCAAGGTTCCGCTATATTGGGTTCGAAATTGTTTTTCCTTCGACCCCCATAGCTCAGATCGACCCCTACTTTTGTTAAACGGGAGTCTTATATAAACCACTTTGGCGACCCCTGGTCTAAACAGACAAAAACTTCAAGTTATCGCTTAAAATTGTTTTATTAAAAAATTATTTAAATTGAGGAGTTTTGCCCTTAGAATTCCTTCTTTTTTTTTTCTTTTTAAGGGAACTTACCACAATAAAGTCCAAACTTTAATTTAAGAGGAAAAACGAGGTTTAACACTAAAACAGAGAATCGTGACACAGTTTAAGCCAATTTTTATTAATAACAACTTCACATTGTTTATAATTTTGAAATGAAATAGATAATTGGAGGGGGGAATTGTTAAATTTTAATTAAATTTCTGTCAGGAGTTCAAACGTGACCGAATCCCGTAGACGACCACTCAGATAACATCTAGTTATTTACTTAAAAGAATTTTTCTTTTTTTTTAAATTTAATCTAAAGTTAAAAAGTTCTTTTAAATTAAGAATAAATAAACAGGGCCAGTGTTTATTTATAAATAAAGAATAGATGAATAAAAAAAATAAATTAAAAAAATAAAATAAAAAAACACTCTAGAGTATTTAAATAAATATTTGTGTCAGTAGAATACATGTTGCTACCTAAATCATCATTTGCATAATAACGAGCAGGAGACCTGTGTTTACACAAAGGAATTACAGTAACAGTGAGACTGTACTGTACAGAGTGTGCTAGTATGGAGGGTGTATTCAATTTAGACTACGCTTTAAAGCTGAAAAACAGAAACATGGCGTTTTTCTAGTTGTATTGGAGCTGGGCAATTACCTTTTTGTTCTTTCTTTTAAAAACCACCATAGCAGAACCATTTTGACAAAAACAACGAAGCAAAAAAAACAAAACGGTATATAGAACCATCAATAATGATCGGTAGCGTGCAAGTGTCCATTTGATTCATTATTATTGGTTTACGGGTCTCACCCATTCACAGCCAGCAGGATCATCCCCCCCCACAACAAGCAGAGGACTATTCTATAGTTACAGCAGGAAGATGAGTTGGTTTTAGATTGGGGAAATAGCCCAGGGCGCGATATGCCTGCCTTTAATTTCACCCACCCCTTCTAACTTTTAAATCTTTGTGCAGCGATCGAATAGGGGTGCAGCGGCTTGTCGAGCGGTTACGATGTAGCCGTTTTGGAAGTATGCCAGAATATAACTTTTGTGCTGATTAAATTGTCCGTTATGAGTAGCTTTTAAAGTCATGCCAGTTATTAGGGGGGGGGGGAGTAGAAACCCGAGAACGGGGCTGTGTCTCCACGTTATTACCTCATCAAGCAATGTGCCCTTCCCTGAGATTGAAACAAAGTAATAACTCGGAGGAAACATTGCTTCAAATCTCCTCCTTGGCCCGGCCAACAAAGAATACAAATTTCTAAGAAAGTTTCAAAAAAAAGAAGAGTTAAAATCATTATCTAACTGCCCATAGATCTTTGACGTTGCCTAAATCCAAAATATATCAACTGGACATATCTTATAATATATAACATTAATATAAACAATGTTATATTATCACTAGTATTCTCTCGTGTTTTGAAACAATCTGTATCATCTTAATTTGTATGTAAAAGCAACATTACACGTACATGCAGTAGACTTGGAGACATAACTATTTGCGGTCCATCTGCTAGAGGTTAATTCCTGCAGTCAGTAAATATCTTCTTTGCTACGGACAGTATAACACTGTGATAATTCATTACAAAAATTATAACCTATATTTGTTGTTAAAAATACAAAATTTTAACAAATATACATAACTTTATCTTGGATAACCATTTTTGGTCTATTTGTTAGCCTTAAATATCACTTTTTCTTTAGAAATATGGCTGTGATATTTCGAATCTCCATTCTCTAAGTATTTTCTGAACAATAGAGTGGAACTATTAGGCGCCACGATAGCTGGAGCGGTTAAGAAACTAGACCCGCAATACTAAAATGTATTGTTGGTTTAGTGGGTTCGATTCTCGGTCTTTAGGCTTTGCATTTTATTTAATGTTTAATATTGAGAATTTTATAGTAAAGTATGATAGCTAGGCATTTAGGCTAGACCCGCAAAGCTAAGATGTATTGCGGTACTAGTCTAGCCCTTGGATTTTATTTAATGGTTAATATGAGAAATTTTATAGTAAAGTGTGTTTGCTAGTCGCCTCCGTCCGCGACACTTAATTGGTAGTTGGACATTAAGCCCGCCTGAAAAAATAGGCGATTACTTTACTACTTTACTTCCTATGGGGCGGTCACATTCCAATTATTACAAACTGATATATTTGTATAATTTTCCAATCAAAATGCCCATATCCGTCTAAAACCTCCATCATTGTGAAGGTTATCCTGATGCGGAGTTCCTCGACATTTTTCCCCATCCTGGTAGTGTTTTCAACAATTTTTTTAAAATTTTGTGCGACTGGCTGTCACGTGAATGGCTGCACCCATTCCTTTTACAAGAAAGCATAAATATTAGCTTAGACAGATTCCATATTAATTAATTTCTATTTTTTAGCAATTAATAATGTATAATATTTATGACATGCTAAACTTACTAACGCAACGTACAACATGCCCACTTACTTGACATATTGATGAAAAGTTACGAATGGGTAAAGTTTAATTAACTTTTGGTAGCGAAGAGTTCTGCCGTTAAAGTTTTATTAATTAATGGTTTCAGTATTATAATTGATTAAACTTATAATAATGGCTCAAGTTAACCTTCAAGTTTCTTCAAGAGGGTAATGTACGAGTAGATATATTATATATATGTACGTATAATAGATTTGCAATATCAATGGGGTAGTTCCGGTTTAGAGAGGGTCTTATCACTCAATAATAATAAAAAAAACCTACTGTTATCACTTCGTTTTGGACAGCGTCTTTCAAGAATTCGTCTTGAACTATAATATGTATGACCTTTGTACCTTTAGAGTCATTTTTAGACACGTGGCTTCCTCTTATTTTGATCGATTTATCCCACTGAAGAATCTGGCCACCTCTTCAATGATCTTAGCATTCACACATTCTACCGACAGAATTGGTGAATTGGTTGAAGTTGCAACCAATTGGTGGGTTCAGAATTTCATAGGCTTCCTCCTATATCTCTAATCCTGGCGCAAATCTGTATCTGAAGAGAATTTGAGGCGTCTACAGATCACTTGGGGAGATTTATTCCAGTTATTTTCTTTTTGCAAAGAGGATTTCTTCCAATCCATCCGCAGCAAAACTTGGGTTCTTATGTGAACTTTCAGTACGAGTACCAAGTACCCGGACTGTCGCCGAAAGAGAGGGTGAGTGCTGTTCCTGTAAAACGACGATACGATTTGACTTTGCCAGGATAAAATGTGAGATTTTTTTTTAACCATTTTCCTTCAGTTTGATTTTTACGGAATTTATTGCGTAAATCCATTAATAGAATTCAGTTTCCCACTAAAGTGGGAACAAGTTCGCAAAGTACACTTTAAAAAGCTTTCACTTTAAACGTAGAGGTACCTACAGGAAGTTGTATCGAGTTGCAAACAGTAGGCTGTAACCAAAATCCCTTTGTTTCCTGTATCTCCCAGCCAATCCAATATTTACTGTAAATGAATATCCAGGCACTCTTGCACTAAAAGGGTTCCCTTCGAAAATTGCCACTGTATTACTGTGGAGCGTATTTAGTTTATTAGCTATGTTGTTAGCTGTGTTGTAGCGGAAAATATGCTGCATGGTACATACAGAATTTAATTAAAATCTGACCGAGCTGATAAAATGTTATTAAGGGTTTTTTTTTTGGGCCTGAAATTGGTGCTGAAAGGGAGAGAGAGAGTAGAAGGGGCGGAGAGGTAGATCTGCTGAAACATGACAATCCTTTTAGCTGCACTTGTCAAACAGCTTGTTATTGCCACCTCTGACCTCCGCGGCCGCTTTAACCTCTTTGTAAAATCTCATCTTGCTCTCTTTTCCAGCTAATCTAAATCTGCTCTCCTGGTGATCTCCATGTTTTTTAAGTTGTTCACCGCCACCACAAAGTCACTCCACCAAATAACACGCTATTCATCTTCTGCGTTACGGTCGTCTCTCATCTGTGTTTTTTTTAGCTTCTGGTTAAAAAACAAGAACACATTGTCATTCTACTTCTCCTAGCAACCTAGCTCCCATTGCTACCAACCAAAGAAAAGAAAACTAAACTACATCCGCTTTGTTTTAACCTCTCCCCCCCCCAAAAAAAAAGGTGACAAAAAACTCAAAGGAAAAGCCAAGTGATGTTTTTTTTTCTCTAGGTGTGCTTTCTGTGTTTTCCCTGCCAGATGCAGGGGCAAGGGCGAGTAGCCAGATCTGGGGAGAGAACAGGAGCGGTAGATGACAGAGCATCTTCCGGAAAAGCCGCATCAAGTCAAACAAAATCTTCTTTTTCTTTTTTTTAAATTTATTTTGTAATTTACAATCTGTATACATTGTATACAATAAGTAAATATGGAGAGAGTGATGAACTGGTGCGGGAGGAGAGCAGGAGGAGAGAAACTACCCAGCGGTAGCACTCTCTATAGGAGAGAGGAGAATGTGAGAAGGAGAACACGAGGAGGAGAGAGAAGAGAGAGGAGAATAATGGCGTTTAGGCCTTCAGCCTACAAGGAAGTGGCGGGGCCACTGGCGATTCAGTCGTCGAGGAGTATTAGGAATGTCAGAGGAAGCGAGAGTCAGTACAAGAGGATTAGAGCTAGTCGAGAGAGTAATATGGAATACAAAATCTAAAACTGGTTTTGAATCCAAATGTACTACTAAATACAAATCAAATTTTACAGTTTGCTGCTGATTTTTTTCGAATTACGAATCTTCCTATCACTCTCACACTATATAGACAGAGACAATTCGCTAAAAGAAAAGATTTTTCATACACAGCAGATCTCAAAAGATGGTATTTTCCGGGTAAAAATTTTGTCAAGACCTGCAACACTTCACCTTTTGTGGAATAGTACTGCACACGAGCTGCTTGTCCGAAGAATTTTTAGAACCTGTACGAGGGCAAAACACACGAAGTAAGGGAGGAAAGCTGTAAAAGAAAAGCCAATGAGAGCAGAGGTCGCCAGGTGGCAGTGATTGATTGATTGACCCATTGGACCACGATAAAAGGTCAACCATTGAATGACATATTGCAAGAAAAGGGAAACAGTTTTTTTTTTCGTTTTGTCTTTGTTTCACAGTGTGATGCCATGTTGACGTAGTAATCCGTTCTGATGTATTGGTTAGCGTAGCGCGACCTCTAGGCACGTTTATGGTACAGCTTGTCAGTTCACGAATATTGTTGACATTTTAGGTTACCAAAAATGTCATAATTTATTTATTGAATTACAGTTATTAAAAATTTCTATTCTGGTATCCAAAAAAAAATCCCACAAATCCCTCTTACTATGTAATTTTATAGTAAATGATAAAATTTTCTATTAGAGAAACTAAAAGTCCAAGAAATGAGAAAGTATCTTTGGAAAGTCGAGAGGTTTTAGTGGAACTTGATGAGAAGATCGACCCAAAGTAACCCGAATTAGTTGGTTAGTCTCAATTGTCTTATACATGATAGAATACCCAGGAGACAGGGGAGTTGGTGGCTATAAAACCAGGGTTATTGTAAGAAGGAGGTCTCAGTAGGGCTACAAATTTCTCTTACTTCCAGGAATACTTCATCTTCACCTTCCTTTCAGGGAGGGTGGCCTTCAGGATGTGAACAGGTTCAAAAAGGGGCTTTACCAGTCTCATCCATTATTATCACAGGTTTATCAGATAAAGGTTTAATGTTAATGAACGACCGGCAAACTTCAAAACTTCATCTCTAATTAATGTGTTAATGAACAACACTCTAATTGAGGAAATCATCCTGGAACAGTCTCAAAACAGAATGTGGATGTACACTGCTTTTTAAGGAGATTCTAACAGGGAACTGTAATGATTGGCAGGTGGGAACGCAATTTTGACAAACCCATCCCCTAACGACCAATCGCTTAGCCACGCCTTGAGAGCGCGATTCGCTTATTATCCAGCATCTCTGTTGCCATCAAAAAAAAAAGAAAAAAAAGTTGCCTATTTGCAAAAGTATAATGCAAAAATAAGGGGAGTATCCTGATAGTGGGCAGTTATTGCATGCGTCTTAAATTAAGTGACAACATGGGGAACAGCTTCCGATTAGACTTACTCCACTCTTCGGGTACCTTGGAAGGAACTTTTATTGGAGCGAGGCAAGATAATAATCCGTCTTCTCTAGCAAAGGCACTCAAAATAATGGAAATTTGGGAAGCTTCAAAGAGCACCAAATCAGTGTGCGCTTCTCACAAGAAATCTCACTTCGGATTGATGTGAATACAGTTGCCTCTCCATTGGGTGTATGAGACAAATCGCAAGATGTTGCAGTTTCATAAAATTATCTAAACTTATAATTCTACCACTGGAATAAATACTTAGCAACTCACTTCAACTCCGCCCACAAATGGAAAAGCCACTTTTTGTGTGTGTGTGTTTCAGAGTTTCTTAAAAATCAAAGACTTTGGGAACGATCGACTGTATGACGAAGAACTTGATATTTCCGCGGCGCCCCACTGATCTATATAACTAAAGAAATTAAATTATTTGAACCTAAAATTCTTTAGATTATTTATTTGTTAAGTAAAGATTAGTTGTTTTGCTTGTAAATATTATTTACTTATTAGCTATGCGCCACGGCAGCCGAGCGGTTAGAGGCGAGACCTGCAATGCTAAGATGTGTATTGTTGGTTTAGTGGGTTCAATTCCCGGTCTTAGGCCTTGGATTTTATTTAATGTTTAATAAAAAAATTTACAGTAAAGTATGTTTGCTAGTCGCCTCCGTCCACGACAGCTAATTTGGTAGTTGGACGTTAAGCCCCGCCTGAAAAAATAGGCGATTACTTTACTTTTTTTTTTTATACTTATTAGCTGTTACAAGTATTTAGAACTCGATTTTGCAGTTAAATCTACTTGTAATGAAATATAAAGTTTAAATTTTTTTAAATTTTATATTTCTTTTAGCTTGTCTTACTTTAATTAATATTGTAATTTGAAAACTTGTAATAACAAAGATCCGCATTTTATTGAAGGTGTAGAATTAAATACATTTTATAAACTGCCTACATTTGTTTAAGGCTTTTTGTAAAGGAACCTTGCATTAAATAAATTATTAAAATTGCCGGTCGGTACATGAAAAAGATAAAAATTTTGTTCATTTAAGCTAGTATTTTGTAAGAGAAAGAGACAAGTTCTACAGATTAGTAATGGCCGCCATCGAATGTAAACGCCAAAGTTCAGCTGTTTTTTTTTTTTTTAATGAAACCTAGAATTTATCAATGATATCCAGACCGACCATATAACCTAGATATTAGGCCCTGGATTAGAGCAACAACCCGTCGCTTGTCGTGCTGTGTAAACACTGTCACCCTTGCCTTGGCAGCAGTGCACTCCAGCGGACGGTCATGTTACCACTACCGATAGTCCACCTGTTTACTGATTAACAATATAAATTGTTGATCATACTTCAGCTATATATATAGTTACTAACAAGATTCATTAACAGAGTAAATATATGTTTTGTAATAAATAAAATTGGTTTATTAATAATCTTTCTATTAATATCTAGGTAATTAATTTGACTAAATTAATGAACATATTCTGGGGCAAGAAATGAGACTACGTTTAGTTCCAAAATGCATTTATTTAATGTTCTCTCCAGCCAATGTTTTTCCAATGTACAGGCTCCATCCGAGAAGTGCAATTCTGGAAGGTGTGCTAAATGCGATCCATTTTTTTAGTTTAGCTATTAAAAATTAAAATGCACAACATGCAAAAAGGAAAAAATACTCACTTTTTGGGTGGGAAACTATATTATTAAAAATGTTGCTATTTCTCTCAATCGTGCAGCTGGTTACCAATCATCAATTGAGAAAAAAAAACTAAGTTCCTCAAATAATTTTGGAATTTAGAGATTTTCCGTTAATAATCTGAGCGGATAATTTACATTTGATATAATGGAATCAAATACACATTTTCATGGAAGGGAATATTACCATTGCAATCTCGTTACATCAAAGAACATCTCCTGCCGAACACCAGCTGTAAGAGTTACCAGCTGCAGTTTGCCGTCCATTGTAACCACTAAAGATCATCCAACAACACAGAAAGAGAGGGAGATCCGAACACAAATCTAATTTCCATATGATACAAATCACCAGCCATTCAAACTAAATTGCCGAATCCATTTAGAACAGCCCCATCTTCTTTCTGAGACCATCACATCAAGAATAAAAATTCTTTCTCTGCTTTTCTTTATTTCCTTCATTACACTCTCCTTGATTCCGCTCGCTGAATGAGTCGAACCATTGAGTTAATGCAAATCATCATGGCGAACTGACTCTGCAGTTGAATATAAATAGAAAGAACTTCAGTATAATTTAGGCAACAGTTGGGCGTTGTTATTCAGTAATTAATGGTTATCATGGCGACACTCTTTTTCTTTTTGTGAAGAGCGATGAATTTTTACTCATTTTTACTCACAAAATGCAAGCTTCTATTTGTTTACTGGCGTGCTGCTACTTCTACCAGCCAAAAATCACACAAATTTCAAGAAAAATGCATTCAATGCGGTCCTATTTTCATATGGTGGTTGTTGCGAGTAACTTAGAGCCAGCTGATTTCGGTCAGGAACTGGAGCATGGTTACAGGCAATTACAATAAGAGCGATCCGAGGCTGGAAGGGGTGGTGTGGCCACAAAAATATCAATAATCTTGCTCGGGAGAGAGCAGTGTCCGAACTCTTCTTGGTACCCGGACTTGTTGGAAGGCGGACAGGTGGGCTATAGTGCGATATCATTCTGGGTCTTGGACAAGCGGTTACCACTGCGAAACTATTTTTTGAAGGTGTGAGAAGGGGAGAAGCAGAGTAAGAAGAAGTTAAAGGGCTGTAAATGGGTGTCACCACTCTAGAAGATTTATCAAAGAAATTTCGGAGATGGACAATAGTATTTCATCCATTAAGAGGGAGTCGTGCTGAGGGTGCCCAGATATTTGCTCGAAATTAGGATTGGAGGCTAAAGATAGAAGAATCCTGGAACACTTAATCTTCCTGACCAGTGTAATCACTCGTACCAATGTCAAGTCCCGCTGAAATCTTTAATCTCCAGGTTTCTTCTAATTATTACTGCAAGATCTTCTCCCTTTGTCTCACATCCATAATACATCCCAAATGAAGACTCTAAGAGCCTTACTTTCACATACCTATCTCCCAGCTGCTCTGCTTGAGCTCATCTGACACAAATCTGGTAATCTTTGCCCTCCTTAATAAATTTATGGGTTTTTTTTTTTCATGAAAAAGCTGTCTCTTAGAGTCTTCATTTGAGATGGATTGAAGATGCAAAGGAAATAGCCCTCTAGGCCTGCGCGGTTTTCCTATTAAACATAAGATCACGTTTTTCGCTATTAGTAATTTAGTTTTTTCGGAAAATATAATTATAACCCTCTGGCCACTCACAAAGAACATCTACATCGTAAAGTAGCTTGAAAAAATGACTTGGTAGGGAAAAATCAGTTTCCTAAATTATACTGCTCTCTTCCTGCAATGACAGAAAGTGAAAAGTCAAAGAGAACGTAAGATAATTAATATAATTGAGCTTGGATTTACTTGGATAGAATCACTGGCCGCAAACTAGATTACATATAAACAGAACAGGTGAAAGTACTGCCAAGGTAATCAAGCCGGCCAGACATTCGGGCAGGTTAAACCACTGTTATCCTTCTAACAAATGAATCACAAAGCTAATGTCAATAAGTTTCAAATTGATTATGAGAAACTTCGATCATAGCCTATGTATATTATTACTCGTGAGTACTGTAGCACACACTAATAGGCTGTCAAGTTATTTTTGACAATAGAAAGGTATTCTTTTTAAAAACAACTACTTAGAAACTAGATTAACCTTCAACTAATAAATAGCAAAAAATAAATATAAATACAAGAAACCAGTTTTATTAATAAACTGTAGATTATTTTAAAAACTGTAGCGACTTCAAGGCAGAGTGAGCTACTGGTAATCACCTAACCGTCTTTCATAATCATGAAGTCTTTTCTGGCGATAATACATGGCATAACGTTTTGTTTCGATATGATGGCAACTCTCACTGACTTTGAAACATATTTCCGAGTACCGCTAGTGCACTGAGAAATCTCCAGGCGCCAATAGATGTTAGTACGCCTTAAATTAAAAAAAAAAAAAAATTCTAAATTAGAAGATGTTAATGTACTGATTGTAGGAAGATTAAAGATTTTTTCTGAGGCGAGTCACTCAATAAGCTGTCAAAGCTAAATCTTATTGAAGGCCAGCATCAAATAATATATAAATATAGAAATATCATTAATAAACCTTACTACAGAGAAATTACAGAACAAATAAATCACATCTTCCGACAAAATCTCAGATTAGTATTGAGTTTTTTCAATCAACCAATAAGTATTACTCTTTTACGTTTCACTCGAACTAGTCAAAAACAAGAAAATTACAAAAATTGAAATTTGAAAATTAAGAAGTGTCTCCACTTTTAATTTTAAAAATTCAATTTTGTTATTTAGTAAAATGGGAACATGTTTATACTTTAACCTGAATTATTTTTATTCTTGACTTTTTAATAACCTTATAACCTAGTTAACTTAAGCCGTTCACATTTGTGGGAAGGTTAAAGCTTGTTATAAACTGTTGATTTAATGAATTGTGAAAGTTATGTATGTATATTTTTTGTTTTGCAGTAATTAAGGACGTATTTTATATAATTTTGAAGAACGTAAAATCGCCCCCCACAAAAGGTAGAGAAGTTGTGTGAGACAATAAGAGAAAATGTTTGACGAACCCTGGATTCCAAGTTGAGCGGTTGGAAAGTGATGTCTTGTTCCATTTTGTAGAATATGGCGAAGGCGCACACTAGATGAAGACGTTTGCACTTTCACTGAAAGGCTAACACTGGTTCACCTTTCTACATCAACGGATATATCTGCTAACGAACTGCTATTGTGTACGTCTCTCTCAAGGCTTTTAGTTTGTAGTCATCTTGCTCTCGCATGACAGCTTGTGGCGCCCTGCAGTTTACTTTATTACCGACATACTTCTCTGTTATGCCACGTTTCATTTCACTTTTAGCCTTATACATAACCCTAAAAACCTACAACAATGTTCACAGATCTCACACACTTTCTCTAATTCAAGCTTACATTAACTTTTCCGAAGTTTTACTATAAGTAGTTGGTCTTTAAAAGAGGCAAAAAATCAAGTGATCACTCACACGACCTTCTCTTGCCTCAGTTTACGTAAATAAATTTGTTTGAACTTAAAACTTGTCCTAAAAAGTATTTCACTTCAAAAAGTTCACATTAAAAGTTTCAAAAACGAATTCAATGTCAAGAACCTATCAAAAAGGCACTCGCGGTTGACCAAATTTCTTTAAACTGATTTGTTGTAATATTTAATCATTATTAAATCTATCCGGCTGGAAGAGTTGATCGTCAGAAACTGCACGAAAAAGCCTATAATCCAACTGTGATAATGTTTTCTTCTTTTTTCATAGAAGATAAAATTCCCAAATTCTCTTTACAATAAAATGCATATCTTAGTTTATAAGAGATAATTTTTCACAACAGCGTAGGTCAAATAGGTTTTGAGAAAAACTTTGCCAAAAATATAAGAATATGTTCTTTTTGTTGATGTTATTGTAACCATTTTTATAAACAACGTAGCGCCTAAACGCGTGAATCGATTTTCATGAATGAGTTGTCATTCGATTCGGAATTTTTTATAGATCTGCCTTTGGGGGGGTCTCGATGCTGTTGGAGAGGAGTTAGCTAACATGTTGCTTGACACTCACTAATTTATTTTTAATAATGACTCAAAAAAAATGTGTGAGATGGAATCAAAGTTTTAGTCGAATTCTCAATACCAAATTGATTATTTAGCCTCTGGTAATGGATAAAAATTTGAAACAAGTCAAAAATTCACAAAAAAAAACAAGCCTGCCGCAACTGATAAAATTAGCGGTATTATCCAGCACTGCGAAAACATGAGAAAATGGTTCAAAAGTGAACGTTAAAGCCCAAAAGGTAGTAAAAGTAATCAATGCAAAATATACGCATTAGAACAACACTGATAACTTTTTATAAAGTATTAATATTAAGTGACATTACTGAGGTATTAATGAAATGCAGTATACTTGCTGATTTGTGAATCTTTTGTCATCTAAACAAGCATTACAGTTTACTTCTTTTTCAGAAAGTTTTTGTTTAAGGAGATAATATTGAATAGGTGATAAGTCCTTATCAGTGCATTTACTTGAAATGGGAGCCTTGAAGAAAGCTCATTTACATCCCCTCGACCTGCAGTGTGCTTACTCAAAGTTTCCCGGGAGAATATTTCAAATGAAGGCAACTTTTGAGAAAATCTCAACGAACTGAAAAATCGATTAAGATAACTGGCATTTCCGGCTGGATGATTTTGTCCAAAAGCTCATTTTCAGATTGATTGGTGATACCTACACTAGATATCTTTTGTAGTTACGCTGACACTTCTTAGACGGTCAGTCGCTTGCACTCTGAGGACCTCTGAACGGAAATACGATAAAATCGGAATTCTAAACGACTCTTTCGAGCAGTTACAGGAAGTAGAACTGCAAATGATTGAAGAGATGAATTGCGGTTAGTCCCGAGCACCATATTCAATTCCCACTTAATGTTCTCCGATGGTAATATCGCACAACGTGTCGAAATAAAGCTTTAAAGGGATGTCTACTTATACCATAATCCTGGAAAAAGATTCATGTAAAAATCTCGAAATCTTTTTCATAGATTACTGAATCAAGTGGACCAAAATCACTGACTAAAGCTGTGTTCCCGGCTGAAGAATATTGATCGTTGGCTTTCCATCAGGTCCCACTGGAGTGCCAGAAGGTTTATATTATACCAATTTTTGGACTCTGGGGACATCAATACGGATAATCTCAGCGCTATCTCAATATACTAATCTTGCCGTACAATACGATCGCAAATACTACCTCTTACAGCCATGATAACAGGTTGTTAAAATACTTTTACTAGAGTTTTGGCCGAAATTTGTAAATTTAAAATTGCAGTAATTGCCGCCAGAGAACGTCATGTGCGATTAGGATAGGTGTTCCTAAGTAGTTGTACGTCTTCTTCCCTGTACAAGCTATAATAAGGACAGATCTGTAGTGTAGGCAACTTTGACGTGAATATGGATTATAGAACAGGGCTAAGTAATCCCGCTGCAGCAAGCACAATGTCTAGCAATGAATGATTGAAAGTATTTTTGCCAAAAATAAGTGTAGTAAATATCAAAGTTTACAAAGCAAACAAAATGTAAATTATTTTGTTTTGTTATTGAAAGTACCCTTGCAATGAAAAAAAACAATGGTTTAGCTTGTCACAGGAATACAGGGCAACAAAGTAACAGGTAAAAACCATTCGAATGTCAACTTGGATGGTGACAATTGAATTATTGTTGGGGGAGTTCACTGTTCGAATGCCGCCTCCAGAAAAGTAGAGAGGCGAACATTTCTACATAAATATGAGTTTTACAAAATACTGGTGAAAACCAAAAATGAAGGAATACCGAAGGTCACCCACAATGGAGAAGACAAGTTAGTTATGGAAGCTGTTACAGTTTATCTAAGTTCTAAAAGAAAGTACAGCAATCTTGCGGATTGTTGAGACAGTCAAGATGATGTAGCTAAACATACAACTCAGCAAATTTGTAATAACCTGAAGATGGCAATGAAACGTCGGTAAGGAAAAAGAATTTTGTCTACAAAATTTTATTGACAGCACCTCAAAATTCCCAATAATTATCAATTAATAAAGGTCGAAAAACCAAACCATCATTCTTTTAGTATCTAAATTTTCTTCTAAAAATGGATTTAATCTCTCTGTTCTACATTGCCTCTCTGATACGTATAATGCACGATACTGCTACCTAAAGGGAATTAAGAAAAATAAACATTTAATACAAAAAATGGAAAAAATTAGCACGCAAACCATTGAAGGATAACATTTTAATGAACAATTTGATTTTGACGTTGCTAACCTCCTTTTGTAAAAATCGTTTAAATTCAGACAATAGAACCAATAAATCTTGAAAGTTGACTTTGGAATTTAGTGTCGATAACCTGTCGGGAGTTGCAGTACTAAAAATGCTGAATTTAGAAATGATTACTATTAATTTATGATAGATATCAATTAATTCTTAAAATAGGACAGTTTATTAGAATTTCAGTTTTCAGCTATCATGCATACAATAATATCTCACAATTTAAAAAACACTGCAAGTAGCACTTTTAGTTTTTCTCACTAGTTGACACACCTGATTTAAAAATTTGTTTAGAATTAAAGATACAAATATTATAAGCATACTATTGTGGTTACATAATTTATTGTGTTAGGCAAATTTTACTTAAACTGTGTTCCTTTGAAACGAATTATGCGGTTGTATCAAATTTCGATTAGAAGTACACGTTTTTAGTTCCCTGAATTTAAAAAAAAATTGATTTAAGAAAAAGTATTTTATTGTGAAATCCCTCAAATCGAAAAGAAAAATAGCTGCAAACTTGGAATTTTGGTAAGTTTGGTTAACACTATGGGAATCGACCACAACATAGCGAGTGAAATCGCTAAAGAGTAATTACTTTTTGCTCAACGGATTGATTGTTTAATTTCTTAAAGATAAGATACTAAAAAGACTGACCGTTTCTTCAGTTTGCATCTCTTGAAAAGATGCTAGCGTCTCCATATCGACCGCAGCTGGTTGCACTAACTCAAAGGAATAACTGGCCGACTCACAGGTCTCAGCTGCACTGTCAGCACCTTGCCACTAATCTGGCCCACTTATAACATACATAGAGAAAATTGTGCCATTCTTTCGTCTATTTCTAGTTGAGTGAAATTCAGTTCATTTACTAACTCCACCGCTCATTGATCGATCCGTCTCAAAATTATGATAGCTGTAATCAGGAGAGTAGTGTGCTTATATCATTTGCGTAGCCTGACCCATGGTGATTGATACCTCTAATATTGCAGTCACAATAGAGTAATATTTTTCAAATTTCTTGCCAGAACCTTTTTTGTAAATTACAACAAGATGGGGAAAAGTTGCGGAATAATCGTGCGTTTGGAGACACAAGTTATTTTGTACCCAAATTTTATACAGTGAACATTTGGTATAAGAATATTTAAATGTATTTCTCATTATTCTCGGGGAAATTAAACAGCTGTATCCGCCTTGCTTTCGGGATCCGTTGCATGTAATGGCTACTACTATAATGCACAAGTTAATCATAAAATACCCGTCTTCCACAGACTAAGCTATCTATCTAATACTTGATTTGCTGGCCAGACCCCCACCACAAAATGCAGCTCGGGTCGCTGAGTTTCATGTTCATGTTGTCATGGTACAAATTCTCAGGTTATTTCATAAAATTTTACCACTGTTTTTTATCTTTTATCTTTATTTACAAAAAGTTTCGGATTTTCATGCATCATTAGAAAGTTAAAAGATGTAGTATGGCCCAAATTCAAGCATTTTTAACGAAATCTAATAATAATTGAATTTGAAATGAGTGGAGTGTTTGACTTTTACTTTTTACACTGTTTTGGTTACGTTTTCTAACATACTCGTATATTCAGACATAAGTTTCTACCAATTAAATAGACAAAATATTTTCCACCAAAAAACACAGTAGTGGGAAGCCTACCCTCTTTGCCACCTCTAAACTAAAAGAAATTCCCCTAGTCAAAAGTATTCAAACTGAAGTTAAGACCGATGTGCGTTTAATACGAAGGAAAAAAGAAATCATAGAGCTAGTGTCACAACAAAATGAAAAAAATCCATTCAAAGAACCAACTAATTGGTACATTCGTTTCAAGGGATTTTAGTCGATAAGTTACTACCGAGTGTCCTGTTGAGAACAGTCTAAGTAATGGAGTTTCATTCCCAAGACTGGTGACTTTTCATTTTAAGATGCACACCGAGACCCTTCTCTAAAATCTCTTTTTCAGTCTCTGGGAACTTCAAAACACATATTTTCTTAGAAAACTAAAATATTGAAAATTTGACAATCGAAATATTATCTAAGAAATGTACTTTCAAGACGTAATATATGCTAATATTGTAATAGGAGAGTATTAGATAAAGATGTAGATAGATTTTAGGTTTTTTGTACTTTAATTAGACAAGAGAAACAGCAGATTCGTATTAAAAGAAAATATTTTGAACAAATTTTTGCTTTGCGCGCAAGTTTCTGCTATCTAGTGGCAGTATTGCAAACTAATTTTTAAGATTGTAGCTTTCTTCAAATTTCAATTCTCCATTTTACCACGGTTTCTACTTTACCATAGCCCAGGGGTCGGCAACCAGCGGCTCGCGAGCCGCATGCGGCTCCTTTATCCAAATTTTGTGACTCTTCTGCCTGTCCAAAATAAATTGTATATTTCAATTTTATTAAAAAAAATGAAAATTTCATTTATTAAAGTAAAGATATTCTTTCAAAAAGAATTTTAAATTGAAATTTGGTTTGAAATTGAATAGAATTATATTAAAATACAGTTCGTAATTATAAAAGACATTTTCATGCGAATAAAGGTTTAGTTATTATTTATTTGTTTACCAATTTACTTTGCAATAGATGTGAAAATAAATATATAAAATAGTCAAAGTTGGGTGTTTTTCAATGTTACGCTTTTTCGTGCAGTTTTTGACGATCAACCCTTTTACCACTGTCCTACTGGACAGTGTTAAAACATTTAAATGTTATTAAATATTATAAAATAATAATTTGTGAATACAAATGATCTACAGAGTTTATTTACTCTATCATCATTGCGGCTCTTGGTAAGATTTATTAAAATTATTTAAGGAGAAATGGCTCTCTACTTAAAAGAGGTTGCCGACCCCTGCCATAGCCCACCATTTCTTGTAATTTTAATGATCTTTTTTTTCTGATTTCAATGAAAATTTTTTTCTTGAAGAATTGAATAAATACAAAGGACTCTTCTCTAGGAACAAAATGTAGTCAAGACGAAGGTTACTTAATTTTGAACTCTTTCCAACTGCTTAGGAAATACGCTTTGCATTGTAGATTAATAATTTTCATATTTATAAGAAATGTTTTTCACATTAAACTGGACAAACATCATTGTTGTAGTATTTTAATAGAAAGGCTGAATTTTTAGAAATTGGCACGTAAAAGTATGAAATCAGTAAGAAGTAGCTGTAGAATGTTGTTAATATAATCTTTCTAATATTCTTTAAAATCTACTGCAACTTTGATGCTTTTCTTAATAAGGCTAACCTGTATTGAGTTGAATGCAATTTGGTATAACTTGAATGGAAATTTAAGAATTCACAAAAGTGCAAAGTTTATTTTAAAAAACACAATAAAATAGTTTAACATATTTTTTAAGATATATTAAAAAGAAATTGCTTGTTCTGCTTCCTTATCACGCCTGCTTACATAAGGATTGCCATTTAAATAAAACCTGAGTGGTTTACTAGCCCATTCTCTTCCAGCAGAATCAATACCAATACGAGCACAAGCTACAATCGCCTGATTTCTACCATCAGATGATAAATCTAAAACAGGCCGTTCAACCCAAAGTTTCTGAGAGTTGACCATATCTTCTTTGTTGAGCGACTTGTCAATAGCAAAACTTATGCACAATTTTGATGGACCACTACAAAGATCTAATTCAGTTAAAAGTTTTTTCTTTTTAGCAACACTTTTCTTGCCTCGATGATTCTGTTCTCTAATTTTCTTCATAGTTTCCAATCCAAAACTAGGTTCCAATGCTCTGAGTAAGACTGCAGCACCCTCTCCTGTGAGGAAAAAAAGTAATAATTTTAGATATTCTGCGGGATATGTCGTTCACAAATTTTTTTTTGTTGAAAAATGCTTTTGCAGCGGCATTTTAGTTATAAACGAAACTCTGAAAGGCGCTTTCAGCTATAGGACTGCAACATTCTATTACCTCAATATAATTAACAGCTATTGTTCCGAATAACTTTCTAAATTCTCTTCAGTAGTTACTTTGCCAAGAAAATATAAAACACCCAATTAGTCCCACAAATACAACAAAAAAAGGGAAAATGACATTCGTAGCATCTTGTAAAAAGAACGGCGTTAATTTTGATCTAAGTCAGATTAATGACTTGCCGAGTGGTTATTTTTAGTTTTACTGTTTGTTTTATACAAATAATTTTTTGGTCTTAAAATTTCTTAAAAACTGATTGTTGATTGCCACTCCTGGAATTATGTCATTCTTCACACTTCGATTCAACCCGCTTCTGTTCATTAACAATTGAAAAACTAGAGTTTCTGAACTAAAACTTTCACCAATCCGATGTTCTTACCACGTAGAGTACTACCTACAACAGAATGACGGGCCAAGTTAATACTGGTTGGGTGACAGCCTGGGCTGTGAATGTGTGGCATTCACTGTTTTGTTCGGGATATATTCTTAGGACAAAAATTTAAAAAAACGAACTAAACGGAAGATTTTTTTTGTGTTTAATTTCTTTTCAGATGTCCTGGTTTCAATTTTTTGATAAAGACAAATATTTCGGTGTACATTGAACAAGTTGAACATTATTTTTATTAAATTAAGACATAATTAATAACAATAAATATGCATATAATAATTAATTCTGATATGGGACCTTTATATAATAAGAATAAAAGAGTGTACCTTTTGATGAAATATTGAAACAGAAATACATTCCAAAAGTTGAATACACATAGGCCGTGCCAGGACTCATGAACATTGCAGCATTCCTTTCAGTTTTCTTGCCATTAAATGAATGAGACCCTTTATCATCGCCTCCAAGATAACATTCCGTTTCTACTATTATTCCTTTTACCACTTCACCTAGAATGTGTATTATGTTCTCAAAAATAAAAAAAAAAGAAGTGACTCACAGCTCTCAGATTCTCTGCAATAACTTGAGAACAATCATTACCAGCAACATGTTTATGCTAGATATTCTTCGCTGAAAAAAACCTATAAACGGAAACCGTAAACTAACGGTTATACAAATTACTATGAGATTACATGACCAGCTAAATAATTCTTTAATGTAAAAGTACTGCTACTTGTGTAACTATTTGATTGAGTTGAATTTATACTCAGTATCAGGCATTCTTAAAATAGACCCCCAACAAAGAAGTTGGTTAGAGAAGAATGAAATTAATTATTCGTTTTGTTATCTCAAGCTGAGCAAATAGCATAAACTTGCCATATTCATTTACATTTACTATGTAGCTATAAAAACAAGAAATTACCTGTATCAAGTCGCCGGCAAAGTTGATAACCAAGTAAATTCTTAGCTAATTCCAAGCAAGGAACATCATAATCAGCATATAGAAGTCTCGTATACCCACTCTTTGCACTAATATGGTTAATCGTTTCTTCTTGACGGTCCAAATCTTCATTTGGTACATCAGACACGGTGAGCTGAGCATTCAATTCCATTATAGTGACAACACTATCTAACGGTCACATTCACCATACTAAAATTTCGTTTGAATTATTATCAAGAAGTTTAATGCACAATTACTACTAATGTATTATCGTACAAACGTCCTATTATTTACAATGGAAACAGTCAGGAAGGTTAAGGTTATGCTGCTATGATAGCGTTAGTAGTGATGGGCTTTTGTATTGAAAAACATAAATTTTACAGATCATTGCGATCTAGCGAAAAAACTGAGAACTAAATATTGCTAAGTACATATCAATCTTGTCAAAAAAGCGCTCTTAATTTCAGATTTTACTGTTTTTCTAAGTTAGAATTAGTCCCCATATTCATATCCCCAGCAATTTAAAATGTCATTGTGTTTACTTTGTGTGTGTGTAATATGTATGTACATTAATAAGGGCTTTAGCCATAACACAGTACACAATAAACAACTGCATCATTAGAAATGGTAATAAAATATAAAAGGGAAAGATTTAAATTATTTCGTACGTTTTTTTATTACTTTCAACGTATTAAATAATAGGTAATTAATTAAATAATCAATAGATTTGACTACCTGAAGAACATCTCACAGATGGTGTAGGTAGATTCTCTTGTTTAGTTTATTATCGGAAATAGAATGGGTGTAAACACCCTTCTTATTTATGTCCAGGAGATTGATTGCAAAATACTAGGATGTAAAAACAACAAAATTTGTAAGTTTTACTAAAATGAGCGTGCATAAATAAGGCACAAGTTTGTTCTTCGATGAAACATGGTTGTTTTTAATAAAGAAAGAAAAAACAAAAATCAATCCCCTTTGGGGCCATGAAAATCTTGATGGTAATGTATCCACCGTTCATTTATTTTACAGCTCTAGGTTTAAAAAAAGAACGTCATCTCATTGTTAAATAAAATAACATTATTGGAACAGTTTTTGAAAGACTGACAAATTGTACGAGAGTGGATCCTGATAAGTAAATAAAGATTTTATGAAATCTTGTTTGTACAAGGCGATAAATCAATTATTCTTAAGTCATTCTCTAAAGTCATCCCCCTCCATTTAAAAAAAAAAATTGGTAAAAAACTAACTTATTCTTTGCTTAACTTCAACAATGAGATTGTAACCCCCACATTACCTTTTGCCAGGTGATCTATTTATATGTAGTTTCTAATTACATCTACATGAATTACAGAAAAACTTAAAAAGTAAGGCTGTATAAAGAATTGAATAAATTTAAGAACTGTAAAAAAGAGTGAAAAGACTACATTCTCACGACCAAAGTAACAGTTAAAAATAAAACACCAACTTTCACTAAAACGTCGAAGCATTGAAAGTGGTGTTTCTTTTTATGAATTATGAAAGAAGACAACTTTTATATGTGGGTTTCATTCACCACCACCTCTGCAAACCACTTCAAGTGCCGACTTACCTTTTTGCCAAATCACCCTCTTAAAAAACATTTTTAATGTTGAAAAAAAGTCACAACTTTTGTAAAACTTCAATCCACGGTTATTAGCCGTGTATCCATTAACAGGACCAACGAGGTCATCTTTCTCTGGACTGTGCCTTCCTAATATTCCTTCTTCCGTAAAAAAACTAAAAGCTAAGGAGCGAATAGACAATGCTGAAATGTATCGGTACAAATATCGTATCCGAAGAATTGGAATGCCCCTCACTGCACAATAGATAACAAAAAACAAGCCGCAAATCTACATCTTCAAATGAAATAACTGAAATCCTACACTAGTCAACCGAATGGCTAACAGGGTGGCCGCCTGAAGACGACCTGAAAACCTTATTTAAGTAGTTTCCTTTAAAATTTTCACCAAAATTTTAAGCTTATTGTTGGGTTCTACATCATTTGGACTCGCAGCCTATATAAAACGTACACACTACACAGCATCATCGCTAATATGTTTACTTGATAAATGTGTAGGGGCTTCTCTTACAGCAGTACACATAAGAAAAAGGAATAGATTTCTTGAGCACTTACGACTACAATTTGCAAATGCATTTCTTCAAATTTACGCAGGTGGAGGGTGTTTTAAACATTTTACAGATACGGATATAAACACTCCCAAGAACCCACAAGTCAGTTATGATCGCTAGCTGGTAAAATTTTCCATAAAATTGATATGTATTCACAATAAGATACAATTTCCACTTCAACTACCAGGGGCAATTTTTTTTTTAAAGAAATATTTTTGGAAGCTGAGAGCTTGAGTTGTATCAATGCCGTAGAACTTCAAGAAAGGAGAGAGAAGTTAGACCTATTACTAAATCTTACAAACTTAACAACATTCCCTCACGTTGATCTTAAAACGTGAATTATTATCAAAGAAATCTGAATTTGAAATTTAAACGATTGCAATACTTATTCTTTCTTAAAGTAACAGAAATTAAAATCATAAAACTTTATAAATTTAGTAGGTAATTAAAACAAAATTTTACTTAATAATTATCATAAATTATTATTACTCGCTAAACTTCTAATACAGATTCAAAATACTGCATTTTTGAAGGTAAACTATTTTGTTTATCTGAAAGAAGCAATTATTCAAGTTTATTTGAAAAATCAAAAACAAAAATTTATTTAAACGATAAAAATATAAAACAAGCTAATTTACATAGCAAATGTAAAAGTCTATGCAAAGATATTCTGTTCTGCTTTCTTATCCCGCCTGCTTACATATGGATTTCCATGTATGTAAAAGCGAAAAGGTTTTGCTGACCATTCTTGGCCAACCGAGTCAATACCAATCCGAGAACATGATACAATAGCATGATTTTTGTACTCAAATTCTGAATCTAACGGACGTTCAACCCAAAGTTTTGTTGATTTTACCATATCTTCTTTATTTAATGATTTATCGATTGCATAACTCATACAGAGTTTCGAAGGTCCACTGCATAAATTCAAAGCTGTAAAGGATTTCTTTTTGTGTACGTTGTTACTCTTTCCACGGTAGCTTTCTCCACGATTTTTTCTCATTGCCTGAATTCCATAGAGAGGTTCAACAGCTCTAATCAAGACGGCGGCACCAGCGCCTGCAATTAAAACTGCATTAATTTAATAAATTATAAATGAAAAATTAACAATTATTTTATATCTTTCGTTAAAAAAAAAAATATCGTTCAGTAAAGGGAAAACTAAGGGAGAATATTATTATTTGACTATCACCTATTCTATTTATTCCTTTTAATAAGAAATTTATGACTGAAAAACATTTTGAATCAAACGAAAAGGAAGCAACATATCATTGTAACGTTAAGAAAATGTAAGGTTTATTTAATTTCTCCACCCAAACCGCTTCATCACATTCATAAGTAAACTATAAAAGATTTAAAGTTAAAGCTAAATAAACAAAACATGATAGAAAAAGTTTAAAAATTGTTTTCTCGAGGCAAAAAAGTGCTTCTCTTTTTGTTCTCGACTGCAGTAGAATAGAAAATTATCAAGAATTACTAAATTAACTTCTGAATATCATCAAAATCTGAGGCTCATCGAAATGAATTATAGGTATAGTTTTCTAAACTTACCAAACTTCAAAAGAAAAGAATGTATTAGTACCGGTTGCAAACTTGAAACAAAACAGAACTAAAATTATTAGAAGAAAAAGGAAAACGAAATTGACGTTTGCCTTGTGAAGAGATATTGAAGCAGAAGTACATTCCATATGTCAGATAAACATATGCAGTTCCTGGGCTCATGTACATAGGAGCGTTTCGTTCAGTTTTCTTGCCACCAAATGATTGTGAAGCTTTGTCATCACCTCCAGGATAACACTCTGTTTCTACAATAATACCCTTCACGATTTCTCCTACAAATTAAAATAGGTATCATTTTTAGTTTTGCTTTCGTGATCACAATAAATTCAAAAGAATATAACAACCAATTAGGTGCTAATTTCAATAGGTAAAATTGATTTGGAATGAAACTGATTTACCTGTATCAAGACGGCGACACAAATGGAGGCCAAGCAAATTCCTCGCCAAAGTAAAACAAGGTACATCATAATCTGAATGTAGTAATCTTGTCCAATTTGATTGAACTACGCTACCACTGTTTATCAAATGTTCACTGGTTTGCAAATGTTCTTCTTGTGTATTCGACATTTTGTTTTATACATTTTATGAATATATCACTCTTTTTTATATTGTTTTATTCTGAAATTGAAAACATAAATTAGCTTATTCAAATGTACTATCAAGAAAATGAAAGACTTGACTTCAGATCTGTAGTTTCAAAATTATTAGTACACCATTGATAATAAACTGATTAGAATACCATTATTCAAATGTAAAGTATCTTTGTTGCCAATTATCCATCTTAGCGTCCCACAGAAACAGACCTAAACAACTTTCTGTCAGTTGTTTTTAGTCGACAACCATAGTGTAACCTTCTTGTTTTAGGAATTATGATGGCCAAGAAAGTTGTAGAGTAGGAATGTTTGTGGAAGTTCGGTTGTCAAAACAAGGTTTATGTTTTATTCGAGATTTAAGTACACTTAATGGATTTTCGCATTTTATTTTAGTATCGTCCTCAGTTGAATGTATAATTGCAATGTATAGAAAGGAAGGTATTTTTTAAGTTCTTTTTCAAATTACTTTCATTATAGCTCGCCGTCGTACTCGAAATGGATTACCCGGTGTTGTTTTTAGACACAGGATAGCTTGTTTTCTACTAGGCGTTATGATCACTTTCTTTCTCTTTTATTATTCCTCCTTCTACCATCATGGACATAATAATATGCTTGGATTCAATGGTCGCGAAGCACGTTTGGCAGGGAGGGTACGTGAAATGGAAGAACAAAATCAACTTCTACGAAGACAGCTCAGCATTTCTCAAAACCATTTGGTTGCTGCAATGAGGAATAACAATGTATCTGTTAGTAATGAACATGACTTTTATTCGACTACATTCCAGCAAGCAGAGAAAAAAACAAGCCTTCCTTGCCCAACTCAGGAAGAAGAAGTACCAAAATGTGAAGTGATTCACATAGCTATTGTTTGCGCTGGATATAATTCCAGTAGATCTGTTGTCACTCTTATTAAATCTATACTTTTTTACAGAAAGAACCCACTATTCTTCCACATGATTACTGATTCTGTGGCACAAGTAATATTGCAGACTCTTTTCACTACTTGGACAGTGCCACAAGTTGAAGTTCAGTTTTATCTAGCAGATAACGTAATAAATGATGTCTCCTGGATACCAAACAAACATTATTCAGGTGTGTATGGTTTAATGAAACTTACTCTACCGAAAATATTGCCAGATACTTTAAAACGAGCAATTGTTCTGGACACAGACATTACTTTTGCCACAAACATTGCTGAATTGTGGAAAATATTTTCAAAATTTAAGCACAAACAGAGTATTGGTTTAGTAGAAAACCAAAGTGATTGGTACCTTGGTAAATTGTGGAAGAAACATCGTCCATGGCCGGCTCTGGGACGTGGTTATAACACAGGTGTCATTCTGTTGGAACTGCATTTACTAAGAGCAATTGGTTGGGGTCAGCTTTGGAGACAAATTGCTGAAAGAGATCTGATGACTCATTATACGACATCACTGGCAGATCAAGATATATTCAACGCTATAATTAAACAACACCCTTATCTAGTGTACAATCTGCCTTGCCAATGGAATGTACAATTAAGTGACAATACTCGTTCAGAACTTTGTTATTCAGAAGTTACAGACTTGAAAGTGATTCATTGGAATTCTCCAAAAAAATTAAAAGTCAAAAATAAACATGTGGAATTCTTTAGAAACTTATATCTGACATTTCTTGAATACGATGGCAATCTGCTTAGGCGTGAATTATTTAGCTGTAATTATTCAAGATCTTCAAAGAAAGAACGTGAACTCAGTAAGCTGAACGAAGAGGACCCTTGTTATGAATTTCGAAGAGCTAGACTAAACAATTACCGTACTCATCTGTACTTTGTTCATTACGATTACGAGCCCAGTCCAGAAGGTAACGATGTTACACTTGTCGCACAGCTGTCAATGGATCGCCTTCAGATGGTGGAAATGATGTCCAAACATTGGGATGGTCCGATATCTTTGACCCTTTATATGTCAGACACAGAAGCACAACAATTTCTTAGTTATGCATTAAGCTCTGAAGTGTTAAACAGTAGAAAGGATATAGGCTACCATATTGTTTACAAAGAGGGCAACTTTTATCCAGTGAATTTTTTAAGAAATGTAGCTTTACAACAAGTTAACACCCCTTATGCCTTTCTTACTGATATAGACTTTTTGCCAATGTTTGGCCTTTATAGTTATCTTAAGAAATCGATACAATCTTCAGATTTGGAATCTTCAAAAAAAGCCCTTATAGTTCCAGCATTTGAAACACAACGCTACAGAACCACTTTTCCTCGAAGCAAAGCAGAACTTATAAGAATGCTTGATATGGGTACCTTATTTACATTCCGTTACCACGTATGGGCAAAAGGTCATGCACCAACAAATTATGTAAAATGGCGTTCAGCTACCAAAGCTTACAAAGTTCAATGGGAGCCAGACTATGAGCCGTACATAGTTGTCAGAAAAAGTTTTGTTCCCGAATATGATACACGTTTTGTGGGATTCGGTTGGAATAAAGTTTCACATGTAATGGAATTAGAAGCGCAAGGATATACATTTGTTGTACTACCAAACGCATTCATTATACACATGCCACATGCTCCTAGTTTTGATATTGCTAAATTCCGTGGCTCTGCGCAGTATAGAAAATGTTTGAAAATACTTAAAAATGAATTTGTAAAAGATCTTGAACATAGGTATTCTAGAATTTTTGAGACAGAAGGTAGCTAATATTGATTTATTATTTATTTATTTTTGAGTGTATATATTGTGTAAATACTTCTTTTAAAAATGTATTAATTTCTATTTTAAATGTTTAATGTTGAATTTTTCAATTTATAATAGATTGTAAAAGTGTAGAAATTTTGTATTTTCGTCAATTTGAATGGTGTACTTACGTAATAAATGTTTTCTCAAGAGGTTGCTTCTTAACATATCTGAAAAGATTCACACATACCTTCTTACGACACGGTCCTGCAATACAGCGACAGAAAGCATTCAATCATCTGTCTAGAAAACCGAGAGGTCTCCCTCTCTCCACCTAGCCGCTGATCCTTTCTTGCTCGATTATTGTAACCAAGCTTAAGCTCCTAGAAAATCAATATCCTCGTGTCTTGAGAAATAGGAAACTACAAATACACTTCTCCAAACGAGTAATGGTAGTCTTAAAATCCCAGTTGTAGAGAGAAGAAATTGGTTCTTATTCTGCATACTTTCGATTATTCGAATATATTCGTATCGCATCCGGAGAATTTCGTTAGTGTAGGCATTGTTGTTATAGTTCCCACATTAAGACATAAGCTGAATAAAACTTAAATTCTACCAAGAATGTCATTCTTAAATTCTAGTCTAAGAAGCAATGCTTTCAGACTATGAGAAGGAAGAAGTATTAGTCTCTGCAAACAGGTGCCCTATCTGCTGCGTCTCTGGTCCATAGCCTGTCTAGCAGCCAGAAATAAAGTGTAATCAACTTCACGGAAGTACATGGCGATGGTATTCGCAAATGTGTGATATGATGGCTTTTATGGACGTTTCTCAGCTCCAGAGAAAAGGGAAAGAGCCATTTATTTATGTTGGTTTATGTTGTGAGGTGTTCAGGATCTAGAAGGTAGCAACAGTTGTCTTTCCTAAAGACTTTAGGAAGAGCTTAGGTGTCTTTCAGTAGTCCGATTTGTGGAAGACTGCTTGAATTAATGGAATGAAATCTGGTACTCCATTTTTCCCTAGATTGATGCTTTCTAGTTAGAAACTGCTTCGACTTTAGACAGTATAGCGCTTTATCCCTCCCAGCCAACATGTGGATTCAATAGGGAATCTTAGTTGTTCTAAAGTAATAAAGGAAAATCAAAGTAATTTTATGTAAAAAATTTAATGCTTCTCCTACATATTCACAAATAATTAAGTAAAAAAAAAAGAAAAAGAGAACAAATTACAAATGTACACAATAAATATTTACAAGGAAGTAAGTAAAATAACAGTTACCTACAATTTACAAGATATAAGCTATATCTGTACATTAAAAAAAAATATATGGTTTATTACAAGTATTACTTCAATATTGAGATATCATAATTCAGTGGTAGCTACATCCCAATATTTGGACATTCGATCATTATTTTCCAAAGAGTCCGTCTCACTTCTCTCCTTGATAATGGAGTAATCATAATCAATATGATATGGTAGAAGACGTTGGACACTGCCAAAATAGGCTGCGTTCGGACCACCCATTTCAGAACGTGAACCAAATTTAGATTGCAGAGATCTGGAGCTACCAAATGACCTAAAAACAAAATTGGAAGAGATGAGTTATAATCTATCTAACCTACTTTACTTACTTATTACTTTTATTGTTACTTTATTTATTAATATTTTATTTCGCTACTACTATTATTATAATTTTTGTGTTAGATCAATACTACTTTTTTTGTTGATTATAAAAATATTCAGTACATACTCTGATGGACAAAGCAGTTGATTTGCTAGTTAATGCAATTAATTAAAATTTACAAGAAAAATATGCTTGCTTTAAAATTCCCCCAAGAACCTAAGGTTTTTTCCCATAACTCGGGAGCTCAACCCAGAGAAGGACAATTTAAATAAAGCAGTTTATCGTTCAACTTCAGCGGATATCGTGCAGTTTTGAGTAATGTTAAATAGTATTCTGTTAAACAACTTGAATTCAGTAGTTAATATCTGCAAAAAAAAATTATGTTCAGATGCCGTCATAGATTCTTCTAAGAGAGCACACAAAATTTGAAGAGTACCGCTCAAGTTAGGTAAACTTCAGCCAAAGCAAGGAAATTTAAACGATAAAAATGAACGTAATTCATTAAGTTTATTGGGATATTTTAGCAAATATAGTCATCGATTGTTATATTGTCAATATAAAAATAACATTTTCAGATGACTACACGTGATACAGATACTTTAATTTATAGTCAAAGAATTAGAAACCTCATTAGAATTTTACGCTCACACAGGACAGATACTTCATAAGACAGGTTTTGAAAATATCTTGATTTCAATACTTGACAAGTTTTTATTTTTAAAAACTTATCCTTTGACTGGAATTAAATTTTAGTTTTCTCGAATGAACTCTAGCAAGATTATGTATAGATTAATTTGTCATCTTAGAAATAAACAGGATTATGAGCGGAATATTAGAAGGGTATCCTATGGCAGAGGACCAATATCTCATTAGATTCTCAATTTACTCAATATCAAATTTGGGCCAAGCCCGAGGTATCTGGTTATCTCGACTACACAATTTCCCTAGAAATTGATTATCAAGAGTTAGAGGCGCGTAAGAATACTGCCTAGGGAGAGGAATAACAACCTATCTAGAACCCTCTTTAAGGAGCTTTCTTCGGAATAATTAGGGTGGACGTTTAAAGGCTCCTAAAAGTGTTCATTCCTAACTGCCGCTTACACTTCAGCTATAACTACCCCAGGGAACCCAGTGAGTTGTATTATCCCCAGTGTTTGCTGCAGGTCGAGACATCTCACTTGCATCAGGAGACAATAGATCCAAATAAAACCGTAGTATACATTACCCTGTCATTAGAAATAAAACAAACACGAAAAACGAAACCTTCGACGCTCGACTTTCTTTAAGAAGTACAAGCTACTTTCCCAAAAGCGTAAGAGAACCTAATCTAAAGAAATTCAACAAATTAAAGGCAATCCAAAAATAAAATAAAAAAATATTAATTTTCCTTTAGGTAAAAATGCTTATCCAATCTCTTCGTGTACTTTGGAAAATCAAAGAATGTTCTTCATTAATGATAGTAAGAGTAACAACCTGGAGAAGAACGTTGAATCTGTGGGTGTTGGGGGAGTAGTACTGTTTAAATGTGGACTGCTTTTAGTTCGAGTTGGCCACATTCCGATAGCGCTAGGCCTTTGAGGCATGGATCGCCTAGCGAAACCTCTGGAAAGTGTGTCCAGTTCCTTGTCAAAAAGCATCTGTGTGTTACGCTCCAACATGTACTCCCAACAACGGAACTGTTCCTCCGACAGATGGCCACCTGACCTGAACGAACAAGACATTTGTAATGTAACAAGACATTTCTTTTCATACATTGTCTTTTTAAAGAAAATAGAAGGGGTACATCTAACGCCGAAAATTATTATATACAAATTGTATGTAAAGAACTTTGAACTTTGCATTCTGTACTAGTTTGCACTGCAATGATCAAATAACAATGGCAGGAGCTTAAAGAAATGACCCAAAGTTTAAAGAAATTTGGTGGAGTGTTGGGGAATAATTTGTAACAACCTTGGACATCGGCAAAGCAGAGATGAACTGCTTTAAAGAAAACGAAATAATCAATTAATGAGATGATGGTATTTTTACTTAACCATTTACTGTTTCTTGGCAATTACTTTGGTGCTGTAAGTTAACATATGATCCACGCTACTAAGACAAAAACTTGCTCAGAAGAGAGATTTTCCTTTCAATTTCACAAAGAAACATTTATAAACTTATGTTTATGCTGTCTTATTAATTTACCCCACATTTTTATACAATTGCAAATAATTATTTTATTAAAGGAAAACACCTAAAGGTTGAGAACTGACTCACGACCGTGCAGCATTAAAAAGATTACCGATTACTCCTATTAGCTACGGTAGCTGGAATTTTGACTATGATTCTACAGCTCTTATTTGCAGTTCAAAAATGCAACAAGTTAATGGAATTTATGAAATTAATGCAGCAAACCTAGACATTCAGTAAATAATTGTTCATTTTATAAACGTTCATTACAAACCGTTCAGAGGCTGATTCTTCAAATTCAGCAGAATGTCCACCATCAACAGGATGCATTAAACGTGAATGCATTTTCCTGATACCATTCTCTCTCATTAACACTGACTGAAAGTTAGGTCGACTGTCCACCAGTACATCCTTCTGGAAAAGATATGGACAAACAAAAAAATTTAACAGTCTATTTTCATTATAACAAGAACGGTTAGCTAAATACAATAGTATGATAAATATATACCCTGTCTTGATTTACATAGTGCCTGTAGTTGGTTTCTCGAGAACTGGTTTTCCCACAGCTGGCCTGATCGCTCTGTCCACTTGGAGATGACCTGTCACCATGGCACCAACAGTTATTGTCATTAGCCTGGGGTTCATATAATCATATTTTTCAGTTAAACATTTCAACGAATAAAAAAAAGAAAAAGAAAAGTATAATTAATGTGCATACCTGCAGAGTATAACTAAGCTCGCGCATGAGCAGATCTTGCTGGGATTGGCCCAGCCTCACTATCATTATGGACAGATTATCTTCACAACCGTAGCTCTGAGCTAGATCTTGTAACCTTTTGGACGCTAAAACTGGATCTTCTACATTGCGAACTTCTGCTACAGCATCTTCAGGACTAACTACTTCCCACAGTCTAAAGAACAAAAGATTGATGAGAAACTACTTTCTGCATCTAATATAATTTTTTCCAAATTATTATTTTTACTAGAGTTGTAGTAGGTTTGAAGTTAGTAGGTAGCAGGTTAGTTTAAACATTACTTATAATTATTTTTGCACGATAAAGTAAATTCAAATTTAAGTAAAAGGAATTATTTTTTGATATATGTATGACTGACAGTACGGGCACAGTTTATGCATCATCTCACCTTTTATTGGCCATTATCAAGAATTCATCGCTATCTTTTAATGTTAATTCTGTTACATGTGGATCTGGAACAACTAGCGGAAACATGGCACTGTTGCCTATCTGACTTCTGGTCATCTGTTCAAAAATAAGTAAAAGAGAAAACCATTTCTATTATTAGAATAGTTATCAATGGATTAACTTATGCAAATTATTAATAACCATTAACCTGAGTAGGTACATGAGCAAGTGTTAATGATGAATCGCCTCTGTACAAAACTGCTTTTGCTTCACCAACCGTAGCTATTCTAAGAGTTCTTTTTCTAGCAACTGGACCTCGTTCACTGCAAATGTGACAAACCATTGCGCAGACGCCTACACGCTGACCTTTTTCCTTTAGTTCTCTGCAAATTCATTATTGAAATGGTTGTTTAATAACCATTTTCTAAAATAAACACAACTGTACTAAACTAATAAAATAAAGCAATCCTTCTAACCTATGTGCAGCCAACAGTGTATATTTCATATATTCATTTGCAGTTTCCTTTACAGTTCGTTCCTCTAACAAAATCCGTGGAATTGATTGTGCCAGAATTTGTGGCAATTCGGTATTATTACCGGAATCAAACAATCCTAGCAATGCTTCTGTACTGCAAAAGCTGGTAAGTCTTAACTGAGAAATGCATAATCTGTAAAAATAAGCAATATTTCGAGAGGAACATTTAAAGATTAATTTTAATCTGTAAAGTTAATTAGCCAAGTTTAAGTTTTTTCCATTGTAACTAGTTTTCACTTTTTAATTATTTGAGATATTAATTGTTACTTTTATACAAACCTTATAATTAGATCATAGTGGAGACAGAAACAGTCATCTCCAACAATATTTACAATTTAATAGAATGCGATCAATAAAGTTCTATAGTTACACCTTTTTTTTTTTTTTTTTAAGAAAAAAGAACCTTAAGATCAACTCACATTGCAGAAATTCCGGAAAAAGAAATTTAACACTGGATAAACCAATTCAAAAGGTAACACCTATAACCTCCTTACATTGTTATTACCAGTGATGCATGGAATTAAAATTTATATTTGTATTGCAATGATAATAAAACTATTTAAAAATAAAAAATAAAAAAAAACGGTTAAATCAACATGAAAGTTGAGTTAAAATAAAATCAATAATACTGCTGAATTCCTTGAAAAAGTTTAACCATGCTTGATTAATTCTATAGATGGGGCGGGTCTTCACTTAAATTTGTGACTGCACAGAGAGAAGTGGAAAGTAACCTCTCCAAATATCTACTTACTGATGCCTAGAGATTTTCTCACCTAAATATAGGCTTGCAGCAATAGATGAATACAGCTGCTTCTATTTTGATATTTATTCATATATTTTTCCTCTCCTATTGACATTAAACGGTAATTCTATAACTTTGGTCCGGCGGTTAATTTGAAATATGGAGATATTTTAATTTAAAGCGTTGTAGTCAATATTGTCCTGCCTTTTCAGTGGTTGCATACTTTTGGACAGTGTTCTCTCTTTACATCTAACAATCTTTTTCTTTAAATGGTACATATTAAAAGAAAATACACGGGACATTTTCTCAGGGAAGGGATTAGTCCAGTAGATATTGCACTTCACTCCAACGCGAATCTAGAACTAGCAAGCTTTAGATTTTCCGTCCATAGAAGCACCTTACAGCTCTATGTCTGGTGATGGGCAATATAATGAATATCTATAGAACACTTTACGCACCACTGAAAAAGGTTCAAGACTTTTCTCAATTTTATAAATTAAATCATAAGTCTCTTAAGCGTGAGGCAATAGCACCATTTCCTCGGGCCTATGAGCGGCTCCTACAATCGAGTGAAAGTCAAATTTCTTTCCACAAGTCTAATGAATTTTTTAGTAAAATCAAAAATTATAGGGAAAAAAAGAAAAAATCACTTACTAAAAATAATACTTACTTCTCTCTGTGGCCGGGCGTTTCAGAAAATCCAAGCACCCAAGGACTGTTGCTGTCCTGAGCATGCGAATGGCCTGAATCGTGATTACTACGCCCAGTCGGCAAAGAATCTCTATTCTGACCAGAAACATCAACTAAGCTAATCTTTCTTTGGGTCCTTAAAAAAGGATAACGATGGTTGTTCAATAATTTAATGTATTTTGAAAACCAAATTCAAAATGAATAAAATTTTTATTTTCTTACTTGTAATCCTGAAATTGTCTTGCATCAACTTGAAGTCTAGAATTGCCAGATAAATCCAGAAATTGTAGTTGTTTAGGTACTAGAGATACAAGGTTAACTTTGTCCAAATTGTTATGTGACAGATCTAATACCTAAAATGGTAATTGTTTAAGGTAAATTTTCTAACCCCTAGGAATATTCTTGATTATATCCAAATTAAAAAACAAAAAAAATGCTCTTACTTTAAGAGATGTGGATGCAGCTAAACTGGGACAAGCCATGAGCTGATTGTTGTGCAGTCGAAGAACTCGGAGATGTTGCCATTGTGCAATGTTACCCGGTAGTCTGTCCAGTCGATTGCCAGATAGTACGAGTTCCTCCATGTCAGGCCATGAACCAACGCAACTGTGGATCAGCAGTTTTTTTTTTGTTTTGTTTTTAATTTAAACTCAAGTTTATGCAATAAAAAATAATAATAAAAATTAAATTAAATTACAGATTTGGTAACTGATTGCAGAGATTATAGGCCACATGTAAAACTCGGAGATTTGTAAACCTTGTGAGTATATGAATATCTGAGAGTTGGTTACATGTAAGATACAGTCTTTCAAGTTGATGTCCATCACTGATTGATGTAGGTAATTCTCCCAAGTTATTTTTACTCAAGTTCAGTATTCTTAATCTGAAAAAAAAAAAAAACAGATTAGACAACGCTTAAGCACCATTAGGTCCAATTAATAAGCATCATTTCATTACGTAAAAACAATCAAACAAATCAAGTGAGCGAATTAAAAATGTTCGAACCCATATCAGTGGATAAGCGTATTCAAAGAGGATTGATTTTACGTGACTTTGAACCACAATTTGCAAAATCTTTGTTATTTTCGATAATTTTTTACATTCTTATTACCTTTTATGAGTGGAAAACCAACATGTCAAATTTTTATATTAAACTTACAAATGAAATGTGTAATTTGAGGTCCACTGAATCCGAAAAAAACAGTTTTTTTAGTGCGCTTGGGTGCGCGCATTTAAGTAAAAGAAAGAGAGAGAGAGAGAGAGAGAGAGAGAGATCTCGAAAACTAAAAAAACGCACAAGTTCTAACTTCAAATCTTTCTAAAATTTTTCGTCCTAAACAAATGCATGGACTTGATCTAGATCTGATTTTGAAGATAAGAGGGAGGTCAGATCATTGTCATCTACCCGAACAAGATCTTTGCGCAAAACCATTCCCTCTGGCTAATAGATAATAATTATCCAGCTCGATAAGATCACCTAAACATTCTCAATAAACTAGTTTCTAATTAAATTCAGAGTTTTACTTTTGATTTAAATTTTCGATGTTATCCATGATTTAATTGTTTTGGCATTAGTGCTCTTTAATTTCCACCCGTTTTCCAATGCTATAGCGATTAATTGTTCAAAAGAAAGAAACAAACAAACAAAATTACCTAGATGTAGCGAGAAAAAAATGATCAGGCAGTGTTGATATATTGTTGCTTTGCAGAAAGAGCTGTTGCAATGGAATGTGTCTGATAACTTGTGGTAAAGATTTTAATGAATTAAAACTTAATTGTAAAGTCTGTAAACAGGAGAGTTCACTGCAGAAGAGATGATCTGGCAACGAGACCAGCTGGTTGTGCGATGCGAACAGCGTGCGAAGATGGTGACATGCTCCTAGCCAATCCGGCAGACTGGTTAATTTGTTACTGCAAAAACAAGAACAGTCATATATCAATTTTAGTTGGCAATATTTCTTTATTACCTTTATTAACGGCCAAAAGTCATCCGTGTTGATTTAGGTCCCCGAGCTGAGCCGACTTACCCGTCATACTTATCTCCGCCTTTTATTTTCTCTTTCTTTCTATTTAGTTAAGATGAAATTCTAAGCTAACAACCAAACAGAAAGTATTAACGTTTCTTTACTTCAATTTTTTGTTTTTTTAATCAGGATTTAAGGTTGACCTAATCCATGGAATAAGTTACTCTACTCAGAGGTAGCTGAAAGTTTTTACATTCTTTTCGAACCACAATCTGCAATAGTGGATCTCAAAAGCCACCTTACCGCAGTACACAGATTCATTCAATTCTGACGCCCTCTAAACAGAAAAAAAACGAAGTCATAAGATAATTCGCATCTATTTTTGGGTTAATCTTCCTTAAACCAGCTTTAAATCCCATTTATTTTTACTTTCTCTAGGTGGTTTAGCTTGCTCAAAGGTTAACGGATATCAAGAAATTGGTTGCAATGTTCTGCTTCCTTCAGGACAATTATTGCCCTACATGAAAAGATAGTTGCTCTAAATACAGAATTGAAATGCATGCACACATCCAATTTATAGTGAAATTAATTGCATCACCGAGAAAATTCACTAATTTCCAAAATTGATAAAATAGAAAGAATAAGCAATTTAAGTGTAAGCCTTGCATTAACAAGGAAACAGAAATACCAGATGATATTTGAAAGGAGAATTGACTAAGAGTACCAACTTCACTTAATTTAATGAACTCGCCAACGGCTTGTGTACACTAAAGCATCTTGCGACCGACAGTATCTATTACTGTCTTAGCGCTCTTCTTCTGCAGCCAAGAAGAGGTCTATCCTCAACACCCCAATCAGAGTTGTTCCCCCCTCTACTAACTGAAACAAAAGTATTCATTTATACTTACTATGAAATATCCAAATGCTTCAATTTGGTAGGCTTTGGATGGATGGATAATTTGGTTAGACCTGTAAAATTAAAAACAAAATGATTCGATAACTTTTTAAAAATATTTTTAATACATTAGAAAACTCTTATGTTTATATCAATTAATCGTGTTAGTTCGTTTTTATATTTCCTTTTTTAAACAGATTTCCTGCCGCAGAATTTGATGGCTCATGTTTTCTCGAAAAACGTCTTTAAAAAAAATATCATGGCAAGTTTTTAATGATTAACAGCAGCTTCGCTAAAACTACAACTGAATGACTGGTATGTGGTTGAATCCGCTTATCTTGGATAATACAGAAGAATTTAAAACGAGATAGATATTTGCTTAATTTTTTTCTTTTTACGGCCATAATTTTTTAGAGATTTATTAATGGATGATGTAGAGAAACTGATTTATTCAACTAAAGACTTTTGTAAGTCTAAAAGATTAAAATAAACTTAAAGATGTATCCATTGAATTAAGATACCAAAGCTTGCTTTCTCTGGCTCTTAGTGCCGCTGGAATCCATTAGTGAAGACCGTACAATTCCTCCAATCACAAATTTTGATCTGTTGAGAGGAGGAGAATAAGCCTTGTGATATCCGGAGACCCTTTCGTCCTAGGTTACTACCGAAAGTAGAAATGTCAGTACACACGCTGAGTAGAGGATAAAAATTTAGTCTGGGATCTAAATAAAATTTACAGCGATTCGACCTAATCGAACTACTAATTGTTGCTACCTTATTGGTGGACAAATTTTACCCTAAAAACAAAAAAAAAATTCTGTGGACCAAAAACTGTACACTTCTGGCGAAAATTTGAAGTTTAAAAAGATCGCTGAATCGTGAATTCGAACGAACACTTCTTGACCAATGACTAAAGATGGGCGAAAATCCGAATCGGCCAGTTTGATGGAAAACAAGCATGCTACGACCGACAATTATCTATGCATTATTGCAGTAAAACTGCACCCATCCCAAGCTCTAATTGAGATACAATTTGCTTTCATTCTATCTAAACCACTGCAAGTATTAATCCAACTATAATGGATGCAGTGAACGATCAGTTGATTTGCTGCATTCAATTTAATTGTATAATCATTAAAGTTATACATATATACATCTCGCTAATGAGGGGATTGTTACTACTGATTGACATCCTGAATCCGATAATCCTCTACAAGTTCAATCTGACTAGTAATTGATTCCTTGTAAACGAGCAATTTAAAGTTAACTGGCACAAATAATTTGCTGTTAGGCAAAATTTGTTCATGCTATTCACAGTATCTCTATAAGGTTAATTTAATTCTAATTTTGAATAATTAATTAGAAATTTACAATTCTCTGTAATTCGGAAAATCAAGGGAGGCGGCTCATCTATAGAAGCACCCAGAGAGGGTTAGGGTAAAAAAACCGCTTAAAATATAATACAAGTAAAAGATTTCCAATAATATGCTGTAATGAATGTTACTGTAATGTGGATTATGTGCAATACTTAGCTAATTCCAATTCTAAAAGAATATTTATTGGTTTAACTCTCATACATTTGTAGAAAAATCATGAATCCATCTGCCTGCGTTCTAAAAATAATTCTTTAATCTAAAAATTAGAAGTAAATTTTGATTAGATCAGGTGCCTTGAGGATTGGCCACTAGTCTAACCTATGTCACCGCAACCCAGGGGATCTGTAGCAGCCACAAATTCCATTCCTGTCTTATTGGACTTTAGATTCTGGAAAGAGAATTCTAGTTGATGACTGAAGGTCCTTAAAACGGATATTTCTGGTGGAAATCAAGATCGAAAAACTGTACGAATGTAATATTATCCTTTTAAAAATAAGGGACGAAAGCATTTCATATCCTGGGTTAGCTCAGACCTAGAACTCCCGTAGAGCTGGGAAATTGTGGTTTTTAATTTAATCTGCCAGATTTTGAAATTATCCCAGATGTCTTAATTAGGTGGTGGGGTAGAGAGCGGGTTTCATCCGGCATCGTTAATAGGCCAAATTAACCCTAAGTTGATCGTAATGCGCTTCGCAAAGCATTGCCAAGCATTAAGATACAAAACATATGCTCTCTAAATTATCTTTTTTGAGACTAATCTAAACGAAACAAACTACCTGGGAAAAAATTTAAATTTGGTTTTGCAGCAGAACGACAATTTCCAACTAAAGGAGCTCCTAATACAAGGAGTATACTTAGCTTGGGCGAGCTGGTACGGTCTTCACTAATGGATTCCAGCGGCACTGAGAGCCAGAGAAAGCAAGCTTTGGTATCTTAATAATTTATAAGCAACTTCACTCCTGTTCCGGCTACCTTGGCCTGGTACACCAACAAGCACAAATTTCTATATTCTTTGGTGCCGCTAACACATAGACCGTAACACCTCTTTTTAATAATTTCTTATAAGCAAATTAATAATATCGTTAAGTGTTTTTAAAAAACCTTTTTTAATAGAAACAACCTATATTATGTGTTTATTGCATTAGTTTCACTTGCCGCTATTGCTCATGATAATAAGAGGTTGCTATTTCTTGCGCAATAAGAGAAGAAATAGGGAAGGGATTAGCTATGAGGTTAGCATACTGGACTCCCACGCGGAGGTCCCGGGTTCGAATCCAGCAGCTGACCCTTAGATTTTCTCTTCCTAGGAGCTTCTTACAGCTCACTGTCCGGTGATGGACAGTGTTGTCTGTAACGAGAGAACACTGTCCGGAGGCCGGCAGTGCACTGGAAAAAGCTCCGGGCGCTAATGACCTCAGCTGTTGATGCGCCAAAAAAAAAAAAAAAATTAATTAAAAAAAAGAGAAGAAATCTGCTGTGAACACTCGTACGACTTCTTCTGACAGAATTCTTCAAACTTCCTTAATTTATTTCTTTTTCTCACTTCTTACAAGATGTTATTGCAACCAAATATACAAACTTTGTCACGATCGTATCCTTCATCTTTCAAAGAAATAGAAGAAAATAAAAAAATCTATGAAGTCCCGCACGTTTACACTTACAATTATTGCCGGCAATAAGTGAGGAGAGCGAAGTGCCGTTCAAGGAGATATCTTGCAGTTTGTTTCTGGAACACTGGACACTTTGCAGTTTGTCCAAGGCTGTCAAATCCAGACATTCTATGGAGTTTTCGCTCACATCCAATTGTGTTAGATTCTGTAACAAAAAAAGGACCAGAAAACTTTAATTTTCTAATATTCTTTTTCAAGTGCAAAAATATGGAGAAAACCATATTCTCTAATAGCTGATGGCTTAAGTCAGAGTATTTAAAACTTAAAATTTGTAATAACTAGCTAGTTGACTTCAATACTATAAACTGATTCTATTGATCGAAGCGTGTGACATCTTACATCAGAACCTCACCAAAATCAATATTGCCCAAAAAGTTTAAAAGAAAGCAATAAACCAACGACGTTATTTCCAAGTTAAATCTCTTTAGCTATTGCCTAGAAATTACAGAGAAAATCGAAAAAGCCTTACATTACGTTCGGCTGACTGATATTCTTCAATGTGGATGATAAAGGTGCCCCTCTCTCAACCCATCTTAAATATAGTTACCAAGAAAAATGTTACCGATGTTTCTGTCACACCAATTTTTTTTTATTTTTGAGACTGAATCATCAGCTTTGGACGATATTATGGTGAAAATGTGAATTAACTTTATAAGTGAAAGTCAAAGTTCTCCATACAAACCTGATGTTTAAATTTCTAAAAATGAATGAACATCCTAAAACTGCCTTACTGTTGAAGAACAGACATAACACGATGACGGATTATAACGCTTCACCAGTAATTCTTCAGAAAAAAAAAAAAAAATACTAGAAAGCAGCATAATTAAAATTGCTGTCCTGAACAAAAATTGTAGCATTAAAAATCACTCTACAGAAAACGATACGTACAAGGTACTCATTACAAATAACCTCTTGTATAGGTTATGCATTTACGCGGAAAGATTACCAGAAAAGTACGTAAGTAACATATGAGAAACATAATTGTAATTATATTCCATAAATTATTATGAAATGATATAGAAATGTACCGCGATAAAAAGAATTAAATGAAAATAAAATATATTAAAAAGTCAGGAAAAAAATTCTCAAGCTATACTTTCACTTGTTATTGTATAATTCTCTTGGGGAATAGAGGACGTACATAATTTTATTTTATTACTATTAATAACAAGGTGAACATACATAGATAAAGTTTCTATATTAATACATAACTATTTAATCTTTTGTAAACGAGATAAAGTTTATTTAAATTGCAAAGTATGTCTGTTCTGTTCTTCATAAAATGAATGTTTAGTTTAAAATAATCTTTACCATCAAAATGGCAATCGTTTTGATATCAGATATCGATAACAATCCATCGATAAATATTACGAAAGTACTTAATTTGTTATTCTTAAAATTGTGGGCATGCAAAATTTGATTTTTAAATTTGATATTGTTTTATTCATTTTGTCTGAGCTGTGTTATTTAACACGTGTAATCAATCATAGCCCCTCTTACAATAGAAGTGATTTTGACAAAGCTCTTATTACAAGTATTTAATTTATTATCTATTAGAGCTTGTAAAGGGACCGCCAGAATTGGCGTGATTCTCTACTTTGTGGTTGCCCTTTGCCACCATCCTCAGAATATCTGAGAAAGATGTTAGGGGGAGAGAGAGCAAAAGGCGCTGAGAGTGAGATAACCAGACTGCCGTGCCCTTCACTTCCTGGAACTTCCCTAGTCCAATCTAAATTGTCATGCGTGCGTGGGTTGTCGCTCGAGTTAGGGTATAAGTCTAAGATGTTAGCGCTACTTCTGGTGGGTATTACCACCAGTTCATTCAAACTTGGGATTTCTATCTTCCACACAAAAAAAAAACCTTCTCTGTTAGGGGCAACAGTCAATCAATTGCACATCTAATGAACTGTGTAATCTAAGAAAATCCGTCTGTATATTTGTGCATGAAAAGATAATTTAAAATTTGCTTGCACATGCAGAAAGTTATCTTTATGGTTTATTTTCATAATTACTCTCAGAAAACCAAAAATAATTGGATTCGAATATGTTACTTTTCACTGTTGAAGGTGGAGGTGATTGTTCTGGCAAAGGTAACACGTCTGGAGGTTTCCTTTGGGAAATGAATGTAATAGATTTTTGGGTTAGTATAAGTAACAAAGTACGGTAGAAGTTAAATAAGCATTGGTCACCTGAACTTCCATTACATGAACTTTGCTTTTCTCCAGAACTTACTTCTTTTACTTCTTTCTTTCTTTTTCTTTCTCTTGGAAAAAAAATCTCAAACACGCACAGTTGGAAAGAAGTTTAAGATGGCGGGCGGAAAACTGAGAGTTCAGAGCGTTCACTGGCAAACTATAAATACAAATAGCGTCCAGAAACTTTTATCACCTCACACACCACCCTAGCTCAATATCCACACTCTAAATCTATCCTTTATTTATTGCTCGCTTTTTTTTTTTAGAGTGGTGTTTAACCTTAATCTAACTCTTAGTAGTTTCTTTTGTAAGGTGTACACTGAGACTGTGCTGAAATATAGCCAAATCGCTAACGAGATTTCAGCACTTTTCTCTTTCTTGGCAGCACTTTAGGCCATCGACAGCTTGTACCATAAGACTTTTGATGCCTTTTAGGCCAGTGGAACAAAAACTATTGGCGGGAAAACGCTGGATCTTGCACAAAGGAGAGGTTTCTTCCAAGATCTATATGGCATTGGCACAATCAGTAGAAGAATAGCTGATCCTAGACTGCGCACTTGAAGGCGGCTTACTTATTAGTATTATTCATGCTTAAAAGAGAGTTGTACAATTTTCAGTCAAAAGAAATCGTAATTTAAAGACCTTGTTATAACCTAAAACTGAGGGAAAAACCGTGATGAATTTCCACATCAGATTCGTTGAACTTCCATCACCTGATACGAGAGACAGCGATCATTGATGAAGTGCATATAGCGCCTTCACCATCTATAACAACACTCGACATTTTAATTAAGCAAGCTAAAAACATGTAACCATAAATTACCTTCTAATTTGTAGCCATAGGCGTTGGTACTATAATGGATCGATCCAATTTAGGATAGATGGTTGTAAATCAGTTCTTGGCAATCTTATCAAGCAGAAGCAATTCTAATTCTATTTTTTTTTTTTTAAGTGATGCTGATGAAGCAAATTCTAATCCAGATTGTTAGAGTACTTGCCGTTGTTACTTAAGTTTGGAGGTTATGTTTACATAAACAGTGGCCAAACAGCTGTTTTAAATTTGACGTCAGAGATGCCAACTGAAGAAATTGAAAGTAACATCTTTCTCATACAAGTTTCTTTGGATTTCTAATTTGTTTTGAATTTAAGGATTTAATAAATGACCTTCTACAGAAATAATTCTGATTAATTTAATTGATTGCTGAAAGAAATACGTCACTTCATTGTAATAGAACGTAATAGAGGGGTGTGACGCATTAAATTGTAACTAGATAAGGCCTCTTCTATTACCCAAACTATGAATGAAAAAGAAGAAAGTATATTTACTGAATCTAAATGGCTTTTCATTCTCCCCAAGGAAATCAATGTGAAATATGTTCGCTTTCCTTCACTGCTACCATTATATAAATGGAAATATACTCAATGTATGAAAATTGGATAAAAATAAATAAATAAATAAATTTTGGTTACTAGATTGTATCTTTGGCCAAGGATTAAAAATTACCTTCTACTATCAAGAAACTTAAGGATGCTGAGGAGATGATTTTTCCTTCCACATCTTCGTAGATACACATTTTTTTAAAAAAGGCCTTCAACCACTTTCTTGAACGAGGACACTAATTGCTCTTATACTTTATCACATTTAGTTGAAAGTTTTTTTTTTTTACTCAAAAAGACTTCTTTAAGGAGTACTTCTGGGAGATAGATTGGGCAGTCTTCCCATTAAAGTATTTTTTTAGTTTGTATTTTATGGTCTTATGATCTAGTTATTTTTAATAAGACTTGTGTGTTACCCGGGAAGGCTAAAACTTTTTACTCAAAAATGATAATGAAGGTAGAATAATAGAGATGAACTGCTGCAATTGCAACAAACCTGAATCAATACATAATCGCCCATTATTTACAGACTAAAAGTCTTAACTGTACTACCATAGAATTTCATCACTTTCATCTATTTAATTGACTCCAAAACTATTATGCCCCACTTAAAATTAAACATGGGAAACTATATAACTATGGGAGATAAAACAATAGGTTCATCAGCTTTTCTCTAAAATTTTCTAATGAATATGAATAAGTGTGGGATAAAGTAATCTTTTTGCCTCAATGAATTAATGACTAGGCTAAAAATATTTATAAAAAGATATATAGGCAAAAATAAATAATCAAAAAGCCTATATTTTAGCAAAAAAAATTCCAAATAACTATAAGCTCACCAAATTTTAAGGCAAATTCGTTGTAGCTCGATTCAAGAGAGGGGGGGAAATGTAACACATTTTCGGAAAATTGATTTTTCTTCAACTACAGGATTACCAAATTTTTCAAGTTTGAAGATAGATAGTTGGAGTCATTTCAGTGAAAATCGTAGAAAAAGTGAAGAATCGCTAGAGTGAAATCGCACAATCTGGTGGAACGGAATACCGGAAACGGCAACAATATCAAAAACAGAATCCCGTTTTTGAGCTTTCAGCGATTCTTGATTCGACTTTCTTGCGCAGTAATCTTCAGATAACTGCATTTCCATTAAGCTTGCGATTTGTTTTGATAGTTGGCGAACAGCTGTTTTCTCCAAAAAATGACCAAAAATGCCTACTAAATCGTTAATTTTAAAACAATTAGAACTTATACTTTACCGTATACACGTTTCCATCAATGCGAACGTTTGGCTCTAGAGCTCTGGCAAATCTAAGCGGTCTACTTACTGAACTACCGAGCTTGCCTGGACGTGGTAAATAACTTTTATGTTTGGCGATTAACTCGCGATAACTGCCTCTGCTAGAGACCATCACTGGACCGACTGTACAATCAACTGGCTGTTTTCTCAGCAATGAAATCTACAGTGTTACACTGTTCTTGTGGGTGTATTCCCACGGCAGCGCGCGGGAACAACTGTGTACTTTGGCGGGAGAGTAATACATCTCTCTCACTCTCGCTGTAGGTGATCAGATTGTTGTTTGCTCTAGAATCACTCTTTACGTTCCCACAATATCCAAAGTCTTCTTCTTCTTCGCTGCTGAGCAAATGACTCACATGACTTTCTCTGGCAATAAGTGTTCAATTCGTTGTACTGTTCAAATAGATCTTGGTATATGTGATGAAGAATTTAGAAGAGGAACAAAAGAGATTGGGCCTACGACTTAATTTCTGAAAATAAAATATCTAAGCTAGAAGATAAGGATATGAGTATGATTTGGTAGAAATTCGGTCTGAGTAAAGACGTTAAAGATGACTTCCAATGCTGATGAGGATTTCCTCTTGGAGCAAAAGCCAACTCAGAAGGTATCTGAAAAAGGTAGTGCTAGAACCCGATGCACTTACAGATTCTGTGGGGTGATGGAACTTGCTTGTTTGGAACCGTAGGTTGGGAAGAGAAGAGAATTCTTTATAACTTCATAATATGAAGAAGACGCTCCTTAAGGACGCTTCTTATGGAGCACAATGCAGGTCTTAGCGCATTAAGCTCTTTAAATTCCTACAATGACGAATCGTTATAATGGGTGCTGTTAAGCTAGCGGAGTTGTCAGTGCAAAATACCCAAGAAGTAGAAGACGTCAACTATCTCTACAGAACTGATGTATAATGGAGTCAGCTTTAAAAAAATATCGTTATGCTAAAATATCAATTGGATACCCGTGGGTCCCTCGATGAAGTAGTCCACTTTCTTCCTAAGAGGCTAGTCCTCCGAAAACCACTACTACATTAATCATTTCAGATACCCTCCAGGTAGCACATTTCCTTCATTTACCTGCCTTCAACGATACACGGGGAAGAAACACCGTAAACATCCTTCACAGATTGCTCTATTTCCAAACACACTTTCTCAGTTGGTAGTAGTAACGAGTTCTCAGCAAATTACAGCTGGCATTATTAGATTAATAATGAAATTAACTTCTACCCCCCACCATGACCATGGGCTTTTTGTTATTTAATCATAGACGAATTGTCAAGGCCACCTGGAAATAATTCTATTTCAGTTTTTACTTCACTATTTCTAGATCACATATGTACCTGACGTCGTGATGTAGTCTTGACATTTATATTGCTCGTTTCACCTTGACCCTTCTAGAAAGAAGGCTTAGTTATTTGGAGGTGAATTTGAGAGATGTTTGTTTTCAAATACGAACTGGAGAATATAATCTTAGACTTGAGGTTCAATAGTCTTTCCTCCCCGAAAATAACCCTTTTTACTAGGGCATTAAATTTTCCGAAAGCTGTGAAACGACCCTTCCAAAGAAAACAGAGCAATGAAGCTTACAGAAATCAATTTTGTTGCCAGTACACATGATCAATGAAGACGCTACCAACTTAGCGAGTAATCATGCAAAGCCTATCATTTCAGCTGTTTCTTTCCTCTATGCGTAACCTCATCCTATCAGCGGATTGCTTCTGGAGATTGTTTTAAGGCTCTCCTAATCTCTTCCAGAGAGATTTAATCTGAAAGAGGATTGGTCAAAAGTGAAGTTTATGAATAGAGCCTGACCGGAAGCAAATACTTAAGAAAAGTGGACACGAGGATTAGAGAACAGGAAGACACTTGCTTCTAGAAGTCAAATTTCTCACCTAAAGACATTTACTTTTAAAGTCGCGCCTCAGATTTAAAAGAATATAACAGGATAAGAGCCACAAAAAGAATTCAATTGTAGAGATTCCAGCCTTAAGTGCTTAAACTTAATTTGGAGCACTTCACAGCACAAAGCCCTTTTTTATAAAAGTGGAAGAAGAAGAATAACCAAATCTGCTTAAATAGCCCACATGAAGAAAATACAAGTCTACAAGAATAATAAACACTAATTTACATTTAAGGCATTCATACTTTGTAAGTCCTCTCGTTTGTTAGACGGAAATGATAGCGGTTATTAGGGTCTAGAATGTTCTGCCTTCTACCCCACCTACCCCACAGTGTTCACCTCCGGGCAGCAAGAAGAAGTCCACTAACTTCCCCAAGTTAAGTGTCAACAGAAGAGTAATTACTTGGACTGCGGTTGTTTTAATTAAGTTCTAGTTTACTTTAAAAAAATAAAAATATTCTGTACCGTTCTAACAAAATTTATGTGGCTTCCTTTTTAAAGTGACAACCAAAACCAGCTGTTAGCTAAATACCTAAATACTACATGCTCCAACAGTTTGGCGCATGCGCAGTACGCAGTGTTACGTAAGCATGCAGGATTTATAATATAATAATAATAATAATAATAATAATAAGGGATAATAATAATAATAATAGGGAAGGGATTAGCTATGAGGTTAGCATACTGGACTCCCACGCGGAGGTCCCGGGTTCGAATCCAGCAGCTGACCCTTAGATTTTCTCTTCCTAGGAGCTTCTTACAGCTCACTGTCCGGATTGCTCACTGATGGACAGTGTTGTCTGTAACTAGAGAACACTGTCCGGAGGCCGGCAATGCACTGGAAAAAGCTCCGGGCGCTAATAACCTCAGCTGTTGATGCGCCAAAAAAAAAAATAATAATAATAATATATAGGGAAGGGATTAGCTATGAGGTTAGCATACTGGACTCCCACGCGGAGGTCCCGGGTTCGAATCCAGCTACTGACCCATAGATTTTCTCTTTCTAGGAGCTTCTTACAGCTCACTGTCCGGTGATGGACAGTGTTGTCTGTAACGAGAGAACACTGTCCAGAGGCCGGCAGTGCACTGAGAAAAGCTCCGGGCGCTAATAACCTCAGCTGTTGATGCGCCAAAAAAAAGAAGAAAAAAAAATAATAATAATAATAGTTGAAAAACTGGACGACAAAACAAAAGGTGTAAACAAAGCGAATGTGGTAGAGATCGATTGATGCAGATATTCCAGTCTAAAAATTAGATGAAAAAAAAATTAATAAAATGGATGAAGAAAAAAAACAGATTAGCAAAAAAAAAACATAAATTTTATAGACTCCGAGGAGGTAAAGAAGACCAGCGAGGAAATGGTAGAGCAGATGATAATGGCAGTGGTAGGTTAAATGAAGAAAATTGGTGACTTGAAAGAAACAAAAAATGTAAACAAAACAAAAAAAATCGATTAATCAAATAAGAACTCACTAAGAATAATCGATATAGTGTGTGAGATAAATCGAGTTAAGAGAATGTAGGCGGATTGGCATCGAAACATTTTTCAATTTATTTTTAAACGATATTATTTTTTAAAATAACAATAACACTAACCAGAGAATATCATTTTAATGGAAATAAATAACAAATTAACCTGTCTCTGTTTTAAATTATTTTTTTTTTATTTATTTTATCTTTGCAAAGAATAAATTTAGCTGAATCCCTCCCTCCACCCCACCTACGCTGAAAAATTTGTGCAGAATTAATTGCCATCATGAATATTTATAAGTTCAAGTTGTTTATCGATTTGAAAGCTTTTTTTTATTTTCATTTCAGAGCTTGCAAAGGTTAATTTTGCATGAATTAAAAGCAGATGTTTATTTTACATTTTACTTTAACAGGACGCTTAACAACAGATTCGACTGTTTTTTTCTTCTTTTTTTTACCCTCACCACCAAATATTTAACTTGACGTTTGTAAAATGCGGAACAATCAGGATCGTCCAATATTTTCCATCGACTGCAGCTTTTGAGGTCCCATGAGTGGTTTTTAGAAGAAGAAGAAGGTTATATGTGTGGTTAGGTTAGGTGTGATTGTATCACAAAATATCTCAAAAAAAAAAAAGACCACAACTTTTAGATTTTTCTATTCAAAAAAATCTTCAACCACAGAAGTGATGCTTCAATTGAGCGGTGGATACTGGAATTACAATCTATGGCATCATCACATACTTAAAAACAAATTGTTGCTACCAAAGTTCAGCTTAATAATTATAACAGCCATTTGTCTTCATTTTAATGCCCACGTTACTTGGATACAAATAAAGAAATTAAAAAATACCTTACCTGGTAAACTTAACCGCACATACTCGTAAGTGCTAAAGAGAAGTGTTTAGAATAAGAATTCGGAATTGTACTAGCTTAAAAACTTAATTAGTGATCATTTTTGTTAATAATCTAAACTGTCGAATCAGATTGCTCCATTTCATTGATTTCACTCAATCAGCTGCATGCTACAGCGACAGCTGTATTTGGACTGATCAGCTGGCTCTAATATGTTATACAACTACTTAGATACCATTTTTACTTCCAAGCCCGCTAATTTAGCGGTGGAGGGGGGGTCAGCAAATAAATAATTGATAATTTTTGTTAACAATCTAAACTGTCGAATCAGATTGCTCCATTTCATTGATTTCAATCAATCAGCTGCATGCTACAACGACCGCTGTAGTTCGACTGATCAGCTGGCTCTAATATCATATACTACTTCCAAGTCCGCTAATGTAGTGGCGGAGGGGGGTCAACACATAAATAATTTTACAACCACAAAAACAAAAAATGTTGAAAAGTATAATTAAAATATTCAATAAGTGAGAATTTAGGCATTTTAAATAGTCTCCGTCATAGGCAATATTAGATTTGAAAAGCCATATGTAGATCAGCTGTTTTTAATTTAGTTCTAACACAATAAACTGCGAGAGAGGTTATAAATAGTTCAGGTTATAAATAGTACACGCCTGAAGAGCGCTCTGCTTGATGAACTCGGTAATTTAATGTAACTGTACGTTTAATTGAATGTAATAAATTAAAAATACGCTTTTAATAAAAAAACTGTTACATTTTGGAAAATAACAATTTTTTTTTTTTTAGATATTACCAATTACATTACGTCACTACAATCATCTGAGTGTTCAAATTAATTAAAATAGCATTTAAGCAATAACTTTCTGGAATAATTTTTAATAGACAATTAACTCTAGCCTTGTTTCCACTCACCAATCACATTGGCGCACTTTGCGCAAGCGCAATGATCATAAAAAAACAAAGCAGTCGTTAAATCTAAACAAAAAGATCAGCACTCAGGATAATTAACGTTTAACCTTACACTTGTTCGTTAAATTCCAAGTATCACCGGAAGTGAGCATCTTTTGGACGATTTCTTTGTTTGCATCCTTACGTAATCTGCTCAGTTAAGGATTTATCTTTTCTTTTTTTTTTTTTTTTGGAAATTCCATCATAGAATGTGATTTAGATACCGAATTCTGGGTGATCACGCTTCCCCTCAAAAGCCCCGTAACTACAGAGAAAAACGAGGGAAACCCTAGCGGAAATGGCGGTTTTAAAAGTACACTAATAACTTGGTTAATGCAGCCGCCATCTCTAGGTATAAAACATAAACTGTGCGGTCTGGTGCGGTTACCGGTTACCAATGATTATAGCCTTAATTACTGGATTCTCTCTAATTCCAGAACTTAATTAAGTTCAGCCGTGGAATTACGTACATTTATGTTCTATATTTGCATACAGGCAATTTTAATGTTCATAGAAATAAATGATGTCCAGGATATTTCCGTTTATTATTAGCGGTTCTCGTAACAGGAAGTATTGTGATCGCATATCATTTTTACGAATTTTAGATTTTAACCGGAAGTACAAGTTTTGCGGTCACTTGAATACGAAAAATAGCAATAAAAATGTAACATATTGTTCTTACAAGCGATGATTTAGTACAGATCTGGCACCCAGAACTAAAAGTATTTCCTCGACAGATCTGCACCGTCTCTTATCTATTCTGAAGTAGTTCAATGTGTAATTGTGGCAATTACATCTTCACATTTAATAAAAAAAAAAAATACAGAAACACCTGATTATAGTAGGCCTGATGGAACCAGAGAGAAAAGAAACTGCAACCCCTAAACCCTTCCCAGACGAAGTTAATCGCTCCCGTGGACGTCTAGATGCAAATCAAGACTATTACAGTGTACCAAGAGGAAGTTAGAAGTCTTTTGACTGAATCACGCTATCCTCGGCGGACAACAAGCAGAACTGTTCCTAGAGTAGAGACCTACATTAATTTCCACTCTTATCGCGCAACACTGGAGGTGCAGGTAGCACGTTAAGTGATTAACGATTAGCGATAAGTGCAGATATCCCCTCCTCCCACTCCTTTAGACTGGCGATAATGTTTACCGGGCCACCTTGGTGCAATTGTTTTTATTACCTCCCTGGGTGTAATTGACTGTTACACGTTAACCAAGTAGGATTATTACAGCCTGAATTATTGCCTTCATATTTACTTCATTGCAGTGGTGATCTTCATTTTCATTTTGCATTAACGTGTTGATAGAGTATTAACGTGCTGCAGGCTGAACAGTCCAAATGCAGTATTATAAACAATGGAACAGAGGCGGTGTGCTTGTTTTCCAAAGCACTTGGGGGCTCAAGACGCCGTCATCTTGAATGGTCCAGAAGTTGTAGGGCACCCATCTTGTTCTTCTTCTTCTTCTTCTTATTTGGGACTACATTCCATGAAGGACCATGGCCGCCTCAATAATCTTGTACCATTCATCCCTCTCTCTCTCTCTTTGGGCCACTCTTCTCCATTTTCTTACGCCCCAATCTCTTAGATCCTGCTCAACATTGTCCAGCCATCTCACCCGGGGCCTCCCTTTCCTTCTAGCCCCTTCTGGATGTCCAAGAAATAGTTTTTTGGATATTCTTTCCTTGCCCCATTCGTTCCAAGTGACCCAACCATCTAATTCTTTCTTGCTTGATAAGGCCAACTAGGTCCTGATCAGCATAAAGGTCACTGACTTCCTTGTTGGTCCTTGTTGGTTGATGGAGGCATCTGTCCCCTTCCTAAACGGGGCCATATATGATTCTCAAAATTTTTCTCTCCCAAACACACTGAGAAATCGTTCATCCTCCTTAGTAAGAGCCCACGTTTCGCTCCCGTACATCTCAATCGTTCGCAGGCAACCATCTTCACTCATTAATCGTTTTTGCGATATAATCTCACCTAGTCTCAAGCAAGTCACACCGCAGTCAAGCTTACCCTGATACAAAAAAAAAAAAAAATAATGAGCTTACTGTGACAACCCCTTGTAGTTGTTAATAGGGGAAACTGGCCGTTTTCCAAAACCCAGGGATTTTGTTTTTTCGCCTATTATCTCCACAAATATCTAATTCATTTAGGATTTTTCAAATGGGTTCGAAGTATAGTGAACAAGGGTCACAATGTCGAAGTAGGTTATTAAATTCAAAAGTTTTTTTGGAGGGGGCAAACCACTCATCTCCACCCTAATTGCTAAAAATAATGGACCTGTCTTCAGGGTAGAATTGAGATTTTCTCTCTCTCTCTCTCTCTCTCTCAACGCGAAGAGAGGAAAGCACAAAAGCTGGGTAGACTTATCGTAAGCACAATGGGACAGAGCTTTAAGAAGAGAGGAGTTTTTTTCCATTCTTTCCAGCAGAACTCCTGTGCTTTAGATAAGAAGAACAATAGGCTCAGATGATCCTTTTAAGGAAGTCCGTCCACCAATAGAGGACAATCAATCCCTCAGGGGTCGTTCAGCTTGCTGGGCAACATCTTATAAGAGACTCATTGTAGTTCACTTCTACTCTTACTGAAGTTGAAGATTCTCATTCTAAACTCGGAACTTTAGCGACATACTTAACGAAATAAATATTGAAGTAGTGTAAGTTAGTACTTTAGGGGAAAACCTACCCCAATTCTAGTCGCAGAAGTCCCTAAAATTAATTTTACTATACAAAGATCTAGCCCTTTATTCTTACAGAGCAATCAAAACTATAAGTGCTAAGACTGAAGAAGTTTAAGAAAACATTTGTAAGACGGTTTTTTGAAACAGATTTTATTATTCTGTAAAGAATAATTAAATTACTAGTTTATACGTAACCGTCGTTAAACACTACGAGAACACTCTATGTAACGTAAACACTCTATAGTGACGCTAAACCTTCCCAGACTATAACCGTATCATTCAGGTTGTATCGCGATGTCGTCAGCACCCTCTTGGCGGCACTTTTACATATTTTTAAAAAACTCTTGCCGGACACTCTCACTTTCGGTTACATCTAAATCAGAATCTCAGCCACCTAAATATCCCTTCTTATTCAATGCCTACCTAAACGTTATAGCCCATTTCACAGAAATTTCGTAAAATGAATTATTCTGTACAGAATCTTTAAGATAAAAAATTAAAGATGTTCTTTTTGGAAAAAAAAAAAACGCAAAAATTTGTATTTCCGATTGCGTGATGAAATAGCAAATTTGAACTTACTGGGGAGTTTTAATTGGTGAGCAAAAGTGACTAACTTTTCCACTTTTCATAAACAGATATTCTCAAAATGTGTGTTTCCGGTGTGGGGGGGGAACTGAACACCGGAAACACTGTTTGATTGTAATACTTTTCCGGAGTCAAGATTGGGCTCTAAAAGGAAGTAGAAATCTACATATAAAAAGGAAAACTTTGGAAGGAAAAATGATTATGACTCTTCTTGTAGGAGGAACAATTTAATCTTTCTCTGTTGAAGAAATATGAAAACCTGCAGAAGAGTGGTGTGTGAAGTGAAATCATTAAAGTTGGTCGCAGAGTATTTTCCAAGCCTGGGTGGGCCCCGCCAATAGCGTGCCAGCTTTTCCCGCAACCTCTCTCTCTCTCCTCTCTCCTCCTCCTAAGCCTACATTTCTGAAGAATGAAAAACGGCCACTATTCTGGCTTTAGGCCACTTCCGATGGCTCCTTCACACACCAACTTGGTGTACCATGCTTTATTTTCCTTGCTTTTCTTTTTTTTTTGCGCGCGCTTATTTTTTTTTTTCTGTGAATGCGACAGAAAACTTTCACTGGCATATCTATCACCAAATTTTACTGCAGACTACAAGAAGTGTGTGTGTGTGTGTGTGTGTAACTCTTCTACTTTGGCCGGAAGAGCATGCGACATTCCAAACAGGAAGTGAAGTCCAAGACTTTGACTTTAACAAGTGAACTTCATCTCTCTACCTAATCATTTCTTATCCCCATCATCTGTTTTACTGTATATAATCTTAGACCAGGAGAAAGGGCTTTGGCCGCGCCTAGGGATGGCGTTCTTGGTTTTTGTCATGTTGGCACATGTTGATTGATCAGTAGAATAGTGTCTTCTTAACTCTTTTTAAAGTAAAGCTGAGTATTCCCTTGAAATCGATAACAACGCCTAACAACTCTTAACTTCAAAATCGACACCAACTTTTAATATAGTACCTTCATCAAAGAAGACTTTGTCAACCGAACCAAAGTTAATGAAGGAATCTGCACCTAATTTTCAACACTAAAAAAGAGGGACTGCATTTTAAACGAGGTCGTACTTATGCAAGAAAATTGGGGGTGGGTGAGAGTAAAAGGGCTGTTGATCGATTTGGACCAAAATATTATTAAAGGGCCCCCCAGGCTCCAAATTTGTAAAATAAAATCAATTTCACGGCCTTTTAAATTCAGATTTCAAGCGGAAACCAAAAACAGACAATCTGCCCGGTAGCACTGCCTGAGGGAAAGTAATACCAATTTAAAGAATTCAATTCCCCAAAATGTAGGCAGCATCCTTCCCACTTCTGGAGACACAGAGGAAGAAGTATCGCACTTTAATTTACTGCAGGAAGTGGAAGCAGGGGTAAAAAAAGAAGAACTTTTATAGATGCCCAATACGTGGTGGCCCAATTTTCTTAAATCTATCACTGGATAGGTAGGAGTAATGGGCCACAGCAGACGTGTTCTTCCAAGTAATGGTGTCATAGATCACTGGAGTTGCCATTTCCTTTCTACTTTTCTGGAATCTGATGCAGAGTTTAATTCTCCAGCCGACATATCAATCCTCTCCAGCCAGAAAACAAAGGTCCAGGGAAATTTCCAGACAAATGTTGGAACCCAATTTAAATATTGTATTGTTTTTATTTATGTAACGTGAATTCCAATTGTTTTTGGAGATACGTTCATCAACAATGGAAGGCAGTCATTAAGTAGCGATACCTTTAGGACACTTCAATTACGGTAAATTAATTCTAACTAAATGTTTAACAATTTATGGTCACTAGACCAACGTACAAAACTACCACTGAACCCACTCTGTACTTACTAAAATAATGCACATGCGCAAATGAACTAAATAGAGAAACACTTACCCCATAGTTACCAAGAATAATGTTGCCTTTGAGCAGGTTGGCCCGTAAGTTGATCTGTTTTAGGTCTTCTGGTTTTAACACCTCATCACCTTCGTCGGCTTCCTACCACATAACAACACAAGAAGCACCTTGATGAATAAACAATGAAGCACTCGACTGCACTTTAAGGTGTACCAGACAGAGAGAGATAGCAATGTCTGATGCACAGGATATCTTGTTTTATAAATTTTTTATGAAACAAAAGCTTTTTTTATTGCATTTATCTATTAATTTAACTTCCTGTCTTGGAGTTCCTGCGCGTCAGTCGAATTTCTAGGAAGTTCACTCAATTTCGGAAATTTTGTATCATTCAAATACCTTCCTTATCTATTTCGAAAACGTAAAAAGCAAATAATTAAGCAAAAAATACTTTTAAACATTATGAAGTTTGCAATGCACCGAATAGGTAATAATAAACTCGCCATCCTCCACTACTGCGACCCAAGTTGCCACAAAAGGATTAGAATGCCACGATCCCTTCCGAGCCAAGAGATCTGCCGCCTCTTTGCCCTAATAACTCGGAAGTCCAGGCTCTCCTTACGTTCCCGTGGGATTCACCTAGCATTTCCGGCCAATACTCTGGTGCAGCAGACTTCTTAGAATTTTTCAAGCTACTGAGATCAGCTGATAATCAGAGAGGATGTCGACTGAGAAATTAATTAAGTAATATCCCTCTGTTCTTGTAAGTTCAGCAACCCAGATAGAAAATATGGCGACAAGTTGTCAAAACTAAAAATTTATCTCCATAGGATAGATAGATAGATAGATTAGTCCAGGGCGGCCTTAAAGGACTACTCCCCTTTGGGATCTATTGTGGCTCCCCTCACCCTAAAGCTCACCCTCCAGACCTGTCCTTTTGATCAGACTCTTAATGCTGGAAAGCAACTCCCTGGGTAAAGCTTCACATAATAAAGTTTATAATGACTGAAACTGGCATTAATTTTTCATCCTATTGAAACTATGATTCAGACACCAAAAATAATGAACAGTAATTTATCTCCATCTAACAATCGTTCGTGTACCATATATCGAATCGGCCGGACAATGGCCGTCCACGCTTCTACGCCTTGCCATATTTAGGGGCTATTTTAATGGAGAGCAGACCCGAAACCGAGCTTGCCTCCAGCTCCTTTGCAAAGCAGTTGAGGGCTTGACTCTCAGCAGCTGTATTATCTCGGCTCTGGTATACTTTGGATGGAGATGAGATATCTACCCCCAACATGGTTGCTCGGAAGCTCTAGACGCTGTTAGAGTAGTTATTTATCATCTCTACTTGCTCCTTATTCCACAGAGAGGAAGTAGGTGAACATGCACAATTTTCGGCTTCGAGATTATAGCGGAAGTATATCCGGTTTTTAAACAAAGAACAAATAATCGAATACAAAGAGAAATAAAAACTAAATAATTACCAATAATGTAAGCGCCCTCATGTGTTGCTGGGCGGGAAGTAGAAAGGCGGGAATCGATTGTAATTTATTGTTGGTAAGACTGAAATTTCTAAGCCCTAAGAAGCCAATCTGTGGCAGGTCTTCAATCAGGTTACCGTCAGCTTTCAGCTCTTCCAATCTGCAACATCAAAAAAAAGAAAAAAAAAAATTAAACATTGAAACTGACACATAATAGGATTTACATTTGGAAACTAAACTTGTTGATGCGCAAAATTTCTGCGCAAGGCCGAGAGCACTTGTCATCTTGCCGCCGCTGGCCAAACAGCTGTTTTTACAGATTACAGGGTTGCCACTCAAGATTAAATTGCATGTTCTCCTTATTCTTTAGATATTCTTAATTTATTTATTAGATTAGCCTCTTTTAATAATGAGAAAACAGTTGGCCAAGGACAAAAAAGCTATCTAGTAAAAGTTCTTTATTATACCCGCTTTGCAAGTATAATAAAGCTCAATTTATTTTTCATTTAAAAAAAGAAAAGAAAAGTAATAAAGTATAATGGTGCTTATTAAAATAAAAAGATTTATCAAAGTACCAGAGAAAATGGCACTTCTTTCTTTAAGCATCTTGTTATTTCGTAACATGATTTTTTTTTGAACACCACAATTACGGAGGGTCATTTAAGAGTAATCATTATTTTATATCTAAACCTACCACAGATAATGTCGGATAAAATTTGCATTAGACTATTTCGTGAGGGCTATTTGCAATATAGGTATGCAGATCTAATTTTATTTCAACTTCTCGTACTTCTTAGCATTCCCAGTTTTATCGAAACTTTTCAAAATTAAGTTTTTTCCGAGAAACACTTGTTTTCCGTCCCTCTTAGTTTGACAGAAAAAAAAGAAGTATTTGATCGTTCCCTCGCAGGTATAAATGATCAGCCCCAGGGATCTTGTACTTGATATCCTAGATTTTCATCGTCTTAGACACACTTTACAGTCCAGACACTAAACAGGCACTCCAGAGCCCAGAAATTGCATGAAATCACTCTTACTGGAATAATTATCTTAATAAAAGCAATAAGCATTAAGTTGGCTGGACTTAGCTTCGAGTCCTATTGCACAGGAATAGCAACCGACAGAAAGCATATTGGAACCAACTCCTAGGTGAATCTAATTCGGTGAAACCCTTTCGAAAAGGAACTGAAACTTCTCTACACAGGAGTACTAGGTAAGTTAAGCCTACCCCAGTGTAAAGTTTTTACGGACTGACCATGCTCTCTACAGCAGAGGTCGCCAAAGTGGTCTATATAGACCCCCCCCCCAGGGGTCTAACAAAAGTAGGGGGGTCGATCTGAGCCAGGGAAAAACAATTTCGAACCCAATATAGCGGAACCTAGCAAAGAAACACCATTGCACACCCGTCTCATTAATTAAGAAGCAATACTGTGTAGTTACTTTACTTATTTATAATTACTTATCTATATATATAAAAATGAATGTATGTCTGTTTGTTTGTTTGTACTCGATAGATTCAAAAACCATACATCCAATCGCCGTGAAAATTTGGGAAATTATTAGGTATATCCCCGGGAAGGTTTTTGCAAAGTTTTTTTAAAAATCAGAGTTGGGGCTCTCGGTGCTCCCGAACAAATATCCCAAAAATATCAAAATAACATTTAATTAGTAATATTTGTTGAAAGTGTAACCATGAAAACCATGAAAAACAGTTTTTTGCAATTATTAATACGAGAATAAATTGTACCGAGGATGGTGGAAAATCCATTAAACTAAAAGTACCCAACAATACTATTGACGTTGATAATCGTTGGGTAGTACCATATTCTCCATTACTACTAAAAACGTATAACGCACACATAAATGTTGGGTACTGCAATTCAGTGAAAGCTATAAAATATATTTGCAAATATGTGAACAAAGGAAGCGATATGGCAGTGTTTGGAGTGGAAAATACAACTGCATCTAACGATGAAGTCACCCAATATCAACTGGGACGCTACATAAGTAGCAATGAGGCTGTATGGCGTATTTTATCATTTTCCAACGGTTGTTCATTTAGCAGTACATCTTGAAAATGGACAGCGTGTGTATTTTACATCAGAAAATGTACGTGCAAGAGCAATCAATGTCACCGCCGCCAACAACATTAACTGAATTTTTCACATTATGTAGAAATGCTACCTTTGCAAGGACACTACTGTACTCTGAAGTAGGGATAATTTTATTGTTAATTTTCATTTCGATGTATTGTATACATTTGATCATTAATAAATTATGTTTGAGGTATCAAAACTGCCTTTTTGTTAAACACAGCAACGTGTGAACGGGTACAGCTAGTTATTTAATAAAAATATTAAGGTATTTAAATTTCAACATTAAGATATTTTTCATAAAAACTATTTGTTACACAACGTAAAATTACTTTAATAAATGTTTAATCACAGTACCTAATAGATAGTTTTATTTTTAATTAACTGAAAATTACTCTTATAGGGGTCGATGGAGATTTCGGAAAATTATATAGGGGTCCTTGATCGAAAAAGCTTGGCGACCCCTGCTCTACAGAAATGGCCAGCAACCAGAACAAACTACTGGTTTTCTACGGAACTAGACTAGTAAGGGGTTTCGTACCCAGATCTGGAAGACTATGCTTAAAATCTCTTCTAGGTCTGGTGCTCGCGTAGAAGTAGAGGATTTAAAGTATCTGCTAATAAATGTGCTATCATATTTTACAAAATCGCTCTCTTCAGAGACACTACAGCGTTATTGGGCTCCTCTAAAGTGCCACTACAGTATAATATACGATTTCATGTAAGGCGTATTTTAGGCATTGCTGGAATGTAAGTGTGGAGACAATCCTTTGATCGGAAATGGTTTCTGCATTTTTGTTGAAATTTTTTTGTTTTTTTGAACAATTTGGCGGGTTGCGTATCAAATAGATTAATAAAATAGAATTTGGTGCATAGTACACAATACGAGTATATTAAATATTAATTAAATTTTGAAATGTCATTACTCTCAACATAACAACTGACAGTCTAACATAACAACATAACAACAAACGAACATTCCCTGGCGACCGTGTCAAATTCATTTCCGCCCCAAACAGGAAGCCTAATAAAATTATCAATTACATTATTTGAATAGGCTACATCATAAATTTTATGGTTTTAAACAATTCTAGTAAAATAAAGTGAACATTTCGGCTCCTGGAATTGTGATTTTCTAGAGAAAATTTTGTCACTATCACAAAGGAAATCTTGCGAGGCGTAAGAGGAAGTGAAATAAATGACCCGTCCCTCCTCCCCGCCCACTAAAAAACGGAACTAAGAATAAATAAATAAACAATAACAAATCTTTGTTTACAAACATTACGTCATACCTGCACAAATAGAGTTGCACAATCAATCTGGTTGCACTCTAGTTACTAGCTGGATCTGTGATATAAGTACGCGTTTTATTATCATATTGTAGGCTTACTATCTTTATTTATTTTTTTTAATTATAAATTATTTATTTTGATTTTTCTTTATTTAATAGTTTCTTGAAATAAATAAACATATTAGATCTTATTCTTCTGAAGTACCAATCAGGATACTGTAAGATCATTTGTAATACTGGCAGAAAGGGGAGAAAAGAAAGTCGATCAGAAAATTCCTTGGAAAATTTTGCTCAGAAGAAACGGAAACCACTGACCAGAGCTTTTCGGTGATAAATCTAAAATCTCTGTTGAAGAGGGTGCGTGTAAAACTAATTGAGCATGCCATTAGAAGGCGGCGAAGGTTGTGGCGCGTCGTCTTGCCTCCCTTCCGCACTAGTTAATCAGGTGGAATGATGGTTGTCCTTGCCTAAAGACCGGTACATTACAACGAAAAACTGACTTTCTATTAGTTATCCCGTTATTTTGATACCCTGGTCTCAGAGAAGTGAGACGATTTAAACAAATAAATATGTCTAATACGCGATAATAGTAGTTTTTAATGACGTAAACAATAGAAGAGTAATCTGTTAATCTAAATGATCCAATACACGCTGATACCGTTGAAGTTCCGGTCAGCTGTTCTCCGTAATTAGTGGCTAGAATTGTTAATGTACATCCACCTTCCACAGAGAGAGAGAGTACCGTTAGAACAGCAACAGGAATAGTTCGGTAAGGCACCACATTCTGTTCTGTTTTATATAAACCTTCCTAAAATATTAAGGTCGACGAATCAGGAATCTGTAAAGATAAAGACGCGATGTTCTAAGCTGCGGAAATGGTGCCTGAGACATCAATTCTACTGTCAGCCATTGCGTACGCACCATCCTCATCCCCCAAAGAGATTGTTTTTTTCCCTTTTAGAAAGTTTTAGTTCTGGTTTTCTAGTTGGCCGATGTTGGAGGAGACTGCCTCACTGGACATGCATCCGTCGATGATCTCTAAAAAACAAGGCTGAGAGTAAAAGTGGGTGAAACTGGCGTATGGGTAAAGGGCCCTTGCCGACTTGATCTTGTCTTGCAGGGGAGGTGCAAAATCCGATCTCCAACTTCTTGTTGGTAAGCTCTTAGACCCATATGTGGACTTATTCCTTATCTGGAACTGGTAATACTCACTTATACTCGCAGGGGCAACTAGCAAGGGACGGGCAGAACACCCTGGGTAGAGAACTTCAAGAGGTCAGCAGAGTGAGCGCCCTTTAGATGTAATGTTTGAGGATCAGGACCTGCCCTATGTTCTGATCTAATCTACCCATTGTGGTTGCTATAGTTTCACTAACCCTAATTTTATACTTTCCCCAAATAGGTATTACAACCACCCTGCCGTATCTATTTACCAATTTCTTTATCTTCTTTTTTTTTAAGTTTCTGCGCATGAAAATAGATCTATAGACATTTTCCGCAGGAGAAAAGTACATCGTTTCGCTCACATTGAAGACCAGATGAATTTCCTGTAGCTCAGGGCCTCTTCCAGAACGTTTCTCTTCACGCCTAAACTCCCTCTCAACTGTTTAGCATTTTAAAAGTTGATGGAACTAGTTGGAGATGTAATCATGAAAGGAAGGAAGGCGCATGTGTTGGCCTGCAAGTGTAGCGGCGGAGGTAGATTTCTTGTGGAAGAAACCGGCTGGACGAAGGCACGGCCACAGATAGAAATAGATCTCCTGATGAGATACACACAATGGCCAGGAACCCTACAAGGCCAGAACAATGAGACCGGAACACTATTACTGCTCTCTGCTCTCTCCACCCCCACTTGATTTCCTTTTCTCCCACTTCCTATATACTATTTAATAACACTATTATTGCAATATTTTAGTCCTTTAAATTATTATCACTTAATAATTATTATTATTATTACTTAATATGTATTGTCCGAGATTATTATTTTGATAAAGTATAATTATTATTCTACGTATGTTCATATCACGTATAAGCTACATTCAGATCTCGTACTAAACAAAAGACAATTTCATTGTCTGTCCAAGGTAAAATATTGGGCTAATTTGCGTATATCTCAGTAGCCCGTAACGTTCTGTAAACTCTTCAAGACAACCCTGAAGAATGTTTTAATCTTCTTCTTTAGTCAGAGGGAATCAAACTGTTTTTTTTTTTTTTTGAACTCAAATCTAATTCCTGTAATAAATCCAGGATATATCAGGGCATTTCATTAAATCCATGCATGGACCCTCCGATGCTTCTTCTGTAATTAGTATTCTAGTCCTATAATTTCGTAGAACGTTGCTTAGGGACAACAGATTGCTGTATGAACTCAAATCTAATTCCTGCAATAAATCCTCGATAGAACGTTGCTTAGAATGGTATCGTGAGACCCTCCGTAGCCCGGATCATCTGCTTTCCCATTAACTTCTATCCCACCCTAACCAGGTACCCCTTCGGAAGAGCGCCTCTGATAGAGAAGCTTTTGAACCTTCTCGAAACATGCTCAACTAATTTCGAGCTTCGACATGGTTTGCTCAAGGCAATAAGTTACCCTTAGCTTGGATGGACCCTGCGTTGTTTGCTTATTTCTGCTGACCACAACCCAAGGAAAGGTTGATGCTGAATCACTAAGCGGAGTACCGTTGCAGTGCTAATGCTGTAATGTTTTCTCTTTTCTCTTAAAGAAAATCGCTTTCATGTTTAGCTGAACAAAGAAAATAAAAGGAAATTCGCAATCAGAAAGGAAATGTGGCGAAAACCATCATTAGATGAAAAGATGGAGGAAAGAAAGTTTAGAAGAAAGAAATTAGAGGCAATAGAATAAGGCGTAGCAGCAAGAAATCTCCGGAAAGGACAATGAAAGGGCAATGGCAGCAAAGATCTGCTGAGAACCCTGATTTCTTAAGGGTTTCCAGTTCCTTTCTAGCAAATTTTACTTTTCCCTTACAATGTCCTTTAAAACTATTTGATTAATAAATAGCTCGTTTTGAATGGATTCCTGTTTCTAAATGAACGCGTGACTTCCCGACTAACTAGTTGCAGAGAAAAATATGACACCATATTTATTAAATAAATTTATTCAAAAGTACTTGGAATATTAATTTAATATCTAATTGTCTGCCACTTGACTATATTATTATTTAATAATTTATTTTCCCCTTTATTTTTCCATTGTTACTGCAGATAGAATCTCTTTAGAATTCTCTTCTCTCAAACGCTACTTGAATAAATAAACATTTTAATTAATTTAAGTGGGGGGGGGGTAGTTTGTTTGCGGAAAATAGATGTCCTGAGGCCCCCCTCCACGCGAGTCCCCCCAAAAAAAAGAATTTTAAGCGAACGATTTTTTGATGAATTATATGTCTCGAAAAGAGAACATCACATTATCGATACTGGGGCCCATTATTATTGGATTATGGTTATTATTAATGGATTATGGTTATTATTATTGGATTATGGTTATTATTATTGGATTATGGTTATTATTATTGGGTTATGGTTATTATTAATTGGTTATGGTTATTGTTATTGGATTACGGTTATTGTTATTGGATTATGATTATTGTTATTGGATTATGGTTATTGTTATTGGATTACGGTTATTGTTATTGGATTATGGTTATTATTATTGGATTATGGTTATTGTTATTGGATTATGGTTATTATTATTGGATTATGGTTACAAATCTTTCATTTGAGAGTCAGTTTGGGCACAGGATGTGAGATTTCGTGAAGGGGAGGCTTGTTTTCGAACGCCATGTACGGGAAATCAAAAGATCAAGGCAGTCGAGATGAACAGGAAGTGCCTGGCTCCATTACAGGATCGATATTACAGGCAAAGAAGTTGCGGAACTCCGGCAAAGATTCGATTTTTACTTAAATTGAAAAACAAAATATATGAGATTTTTACAAGATGAAAGCTCAAACTTATTATCGAGGGATTATGGTTACAAATCGTTCATTTGAGGACCAGTTTAGACACCGGATGTTAGATTTCGTAAATGGATTTACTTGCGGAAAAGACCCTAACACTGATTGGTCCAACTATCGGAAGAAGAAGAGAGTCACAGGAAGGAAGCGGCAATTAGTTTAACGAACGCAACCATAAAACCTTTTCATAAATTCTTACGATTCCATAAAATTGGGAAAACGATTTTCATATTTGCGGTGAAAGTCCTGGAAAAAAGGGAAATAAAGTTCACTAACACACTGTAAGAAATAAATACTAGGAATTTATACTTTATAGCTAATAAAAGATGTCGTCTGTAATGACTATTACAATTTTTATGAGGAAAAGAAGACAGACATATCGGGTCTACCCGTTGAGAATTACGAGATTTCTGAGTCTGTCACTCAGTATATCAGTGAAATATTAGTACAGATTTCCAAGGATTTGGATTTGTGCAACTTTCTCCCAATTCTTCTACGATATGGCCAAGAGAACGTACAGGTAATCGTGCAGTTTCCGGTTTTTAAGTTTCCACCGGAAATGACTCGTTTTGAGTAAGAAAAAAAGTGGTCTTTTTTTTTCTACCAACTGATCTGAGTGCATGTGACTCAAAACCGTTCTCGAGTAACGAGTAAATCACCAAAGGTTTTTTTTTACATCCGGTAGGAAGTAAATTTTGACCGCTACGTTACGGTCGGGTTCCACAGTGGTGCCAAAATAAACTGTAGTTTTTGTGGGCGCCGGTTTCCTTGTACGTCATTTTCTAAAAACGGACTCAAGACTGGCTATCAAAGCTTGAAATGATCACAATTCTTTTCTTAACTAGTAAATGAAAACATACGTACATATACATCGCAGATCATACGAAAAAATATTTTTGTACTTCCGGTAAATACCCGGTGATGCGATCGTAATACTTCCTCTTACAGATAACAAGAGAAATCAATAAAGAAATTAATAATAACAATACCTTTAATCAATACCTTTTAAACTAAAATAGTGCTGCATTTGACAAAACACTAGTGTAACAATTTTTTTTTTTTTAACGAATCAAAATACCGCTGTTGGTCACCAAATTTTTTTCAAACTGTATTCTTCCAACGTAACAACACCAAAACAGAACACACTATATAAGAAACCTGTAGTAGTTATTGGTAGAGACAAAGCGAAATATTCTGACAGACTTGGAACAATACTTGGTGACGGTCAGTTAGACACTGGTGCCCCTCTGGCAGCTCTTGGAGAGGCTCGAATCATCAGACCGAAGAGGTTTTTCTACCTCCTCCTACTACCAATATTATTGCAGTCTATGATCTTATCATATTATATGGTGGATATACAAGACTATATAAATGTAATTGTAGGATAAATATGAAAAACTATACAATTATACTGTGCATAACTGGAATGAACTGGAGAAATGTATACGTAGAAATAAAAGGTGGATATTTCTTCAGATCCGCACAAGTCCATCACTTTCTCCACCTACTATGAGAAGCAGTAACCACTTTGGAAACTGATGGAGATTTGAGGTCAAGCTAGGACGGTAAAAATGTATTCACGATTGAAGTACGATAGAAACTTTGGTTCAAAAAATTAGGTTGGTACACTCACTTGAATTCCTCTTAGTGCAATTTACGTAATTAAATTTTATGGGAACTAACAATTAGTACCAAAAAAAGTAGTTGACTTCAATATTAACTTTATTGGAGCTAATTTCGAAAATATAACTAACACGTATTCAGTAAAGTGGTTCACTTCCGGGCATCCGATTTCCTTCAAATTTCCCCTTAAATCGGAAACTGGCTGAAATCAAGTTTGCTAATGCTCTTAATGTACACCAGCATCCACATTTAGGAAGAGTCGTAAGTGATGCTGTGGCAGTGATCTGATGGGAGACAAAAAAAAAACTCGAGAAAGAAAGATAACGTTCCTCTACAGCGGATGTTACGGCATTCTATCTGTTGTCGGAGGACTGACCGAGAATTTCAATTTCAAAAAATTACATTATGTTTTCTAGTGTGGGATGCCTAGCTATGTTTAGACTATTGGGCGGTCAAAGGGAATCCAGAATTAGTAACAATGAATGTTTAAAACAACATTCTTTTATTTATCAACTTGATTTTATATAAAGCAAAGTAATGAACGAAGGCGAATAGCAAACATACTTTACTGTAAATTTCTTTTATTAACTTCTAAATAAAATCCAAGGCATCTAGACGGGGAATCGAACCCACTAAACCAACAATACATCTAAGCTTTGTGGGTCTAGTCTCTTAACGGCTCGGCTACCGTGGCGCCTACATTATTTGATATATGTAAAGTGCTATCAGAGAGTGCTGACGACAATTCTAAACAACCTGAATGTTAGGTTATAGTCTTGGAAGGTACAGAATATCGTTGGAGTATTTTTTACATAGTGTTTGGACACGGTAAAATATTAACTAGTAATTTAATTATTTTTGTCAGGTAATATATTGTTTTCATTATTTATGTATCATATTGTATTTGTTTGCATTGTATTTATTTATTTATAAAATTTAAAAATAAATAAATAAAACAGGAAACGAATGAAATAAGAGGAAAAAGTGGCAAATTCCAGGATAAATTGTACGCCAGATAGGATATGACAGGACTACTGCAGTTGTATTCATTTCTGTCTGGAAATGGTTTGTTCAGTGTTTTTCATTCTAACCACGGTCTATGCTCAATTTCCTTTTATTAAAAATAAAACGAGAAAATAATTCTCGATTAGAGAGAGGGAGAGAGAGGGAAGGAAACCGAAATTAAGAAGATGGTTTCAAGTTTAATTAGAGCGCTATGATATTGTCTTGGGAGTTTTTGTGTGTGCAGGAGGCAGAATATCTCAAAATTGAAAAATTAAATGATCTAGAGGAATCTTGGAGGAGGTACGGCTGTAAAAAAGGAAGCTACAGATTTGGGTAATTCTATAAGGAAATTGAAAAGTCTTGCAGGTGACAGGAGAGATGCCAGGAATGTTGTTGAGGTTGGGCTATCCTCTAGAAGGGACCAAGGACCTATGAAGTAGAGGTAAATGTGATAAATCTTTTTTTTTAGCAACAAACCCACCACTAAAATGAAACGTACGATGTACTGGGTTTGCATCAACACCAAACATAAGTTAAACTAAATCGAATTGACTTAATGAAGAACAGTACTGTGTAAAATGGTTTAAGATAATCAAAGGAATTAAAAAGACCATTGTAACAACGAATGAACGTGAAAACACAATAAAAACTAGAAACATTACATGATTTCATCGATAATGATCGATAATAGCTTTCCTCCTTCATTCCCCCCACTCCCCATCACTCCCTCTCTGCAACTATAGAGCGCCGTGCTCTAGTTTTTTTGTTCTTCTTCTTTGTTCCGCTAATCTGATCTCTTGCTGATTCAACGAAAACTGTAAATTAGCATGTAACTATGGCCTGTCTGAGTGTGTGTTTTGTCAGTCTTGTTCAATTCATGTATGTAGAAATATCAATTGTAATTGATTTCCGTTACATTTCAATGACGTAATAGTAAATAACGTCACTAAGATGGGGGGAAAAAAGAGAAAATATGCTTACAATTTCTCTCACTACAAATTTGAAAATTCTACTCATAACGCTAAAATTAAATTTTAGAAGTGAAGTCTACCTTCCATCATTACTATAAATTGTCCACAGCGAATTTTACAGGGCACGCTGTTCAAATATAAACGATTAAGATCCAGGTATACTATTATTATTGTAAATTGCCTATTTTTTCAGGCGGGCTTAACGTCCACCTACCAAATAAGGTGTCGTGGACGGAGGCGACTAGCGAACATACTTTACTGTAAATTTCTTTTATTAACCATTAAATAAAATCCAAGGCCTAGAGACCGGGAATCGAACCCACTAAACCAACAATACATCTTAGCATTGCGGGTCAAGTATCTTAACCGTTCGGCTATCGGGGCGCCTATTATTATTTATAACAATAATACTTAATTTACTAAAGCAAATTTTATTAATTTTTGTTTAAACTACAAAGCTCTGGTTACTACTGTCTACGAATAATGGGAAAGCTATCATAATCATCATGAGGAGACTAAGACTAATTGCTAAATTATACAAATCATCTGAGAATTCATTTTAATAATCGTTTCTTAATTAGCATAATGTTTAGACGAGAAATACAAACAAACCAATTTGCAAAAAAATTGAAGATAGCTTCTTTAGATTTCCATTTAGGAAGCACCAAATAGAATGGCATCATCATTTATCATCTTTTCCAGCATCAATCAGTGTCAATTCTACAAACCAGTTTTTGTCTGAATTAAAGATAATGTCGGGACAGAAATTGGATTTTTTATTATACTTTCACTTTTTTTTTTTTTTTTATTGTTATTGTCTTTATTTTATTAAAATTTTATTGTTTTTGAGAGTATTGTGATCCGTATCTAATTTTAGAATTTCAAGTTTTAACCAGAAATATTTGTTTTATGTTTTGTCTTTTGGTTTGTTGGATGTGAAAAAAAAAAGAAGATTTTGTGCATGATTAAAACTGTCCGGTAGGACAGTTGTATAAGGGTTGATCATCAAAAACTGCACGAAAAAGCGTAACGTTGAAAAACACCCAACTTTGACAATTTTTTTCTCTTTTTCTATAAAAGATAAAATTCCCAAATTTTCTTTAAAATAAAGGGCAAATCCTCCTTTATAACTGTAATTTTTTTGCAACAACCTAGATTTGATAGATATTGAGAAAAAAGATGCTCAAAATGAGCAAAAACGGCATTTTCAAAAAATGTTCTTGTTCTTGTTCTTCTTCTTGTTGTTGTTGTTGTTGTTGTTACCTTTTTTGTAAACAACGTAGCGCCTAAACGCGTGAACCGATTTTCATGAATGAGATGTCATTCGATTTGGAATTTTATGTAGATGTGCCTTTTGGGGGTCGCGACGCTGTACATGGAATGGGAGAGGAGTTAGCCCCTTTTATGTAAGGCCCCCTCCAAAATTATTATCATTAATTACTCTGTAAATCTTAGCCCGATTTTGATAAAATTTGGTAGGATGACAGGGTTAGGGCTCCCCTACGTAACATTAAAGCGACGATCTGCTCTTACACTTGTTAAGGGGAAGTATAGCAATCGTTTCAAATTATCGAAATGTAAACCGATTGTCATGAATAAAGTGTCATTCGAATCGAAATTTTGTACAGATTTGCACTTTAAAAGTCTCGACGCTGTGCCTCATAAGGAGGGGAGTTTGCCCTACCCAAATAAGGCCCTTTCTAAAACTATTATTACCAATATTTCTATAACGGTTAGTCCGATTTTGATAAAATTTAGTAAGAAGAAGTGGTTAAAGCTCCTCTACGTGGCTGTGAAGTGCCATCATGCTCTTACACCTACTAAGAGGAAGTATTGCAATCGTTAAAATTTTCAATGAGTGAACCGATTTTCATCAATGAATTGTAGTTCGATTCAAAATCTTTGCCTCTTTGCCTTTTAGGGAGAAGTACTGTAATCGCAGTTTATTTTTCTTACTCCTCTTAAAGGGAAGTACTGAAATCGCAGTTTAATTTTGCTATTTACGTACAAATTACCTTCCTATTTTATTCAAAACGCTTTCTCAAAAAAATTGTTATTGAGGATGGTTTGGGGACCGCAACTATAATCATTCTTTAAAAAGATCTGTCCAGTGGTAGTAACTCCGACTTAACACCTTTTCAGGTTATAATGATAAAATTAAATTTATTATTCCCAATTTTAATAAAATCTGAAAAGCAGATATGTAACTTTGCAAAACATACAAAAAAGAAAATTTATCCAAAAGGTACAAAAATCTCCTTAACAAAAACTTACAGTTTAAAAAGTTAAGTATAAGGGTTGATTAAACGCCAAAAGGTACACAAATCAGCTAGTACCCAACATTTCATTGATATTATTTTAAGTAATTTTATTACATTAATTTTCATTAATATTTTTTTGAATTTATTAGATGTTTCACAGACCCTTATGCTGGCCAGTTCATTCATTTTCTTTTTCTTTTCTTTTATGATTTAAGTCGCGTCAACATCAAGGTTATTGGCGCCCGGAGCTTTTTTCAGTGCACTGCCGGCCTCCGGACAGTGTTCTCTCGTTACAGACAACTCTGTCCATCACCCGGACAGTGAGCTGTAAGAAGCTCTTAGAAAGAGAAAATCAAGGGTCTGCAGCTGGATTCGAACCCGGAACCTCCACGTGGGAATCCAATATGCTAACCGCATAGCTAATCCCTTCCCTTTGTTCATTCATAATATTTTATTTTTTTGTTATAATTATGATAAAATGTATATTATATTTTCGTAATTAAATAGGTACTTTATTTTAGCTTTATTCCAAATTATTCTTCTGATTTATCTTTATTATGCTCTTTATTCTGAATAGTCACATATATCGTATGTATGTACATGCACGTTAAAGTAAAAAAAGACAAAGGCAGAGTCGGCTACTATTTAAATTTGAATCACGGATTTAAAACAATATTTCAGTCTAGAATTCGTCTTTCCGAAGTATTTGTGAGCACAAATAACGCGTAGGTAATATCAAGTAAATTATTCAACAATAATTATTTATTTCTCAATTGTAATTTAATGTAGTCCCTCTAATTTTACTTATAGTAAAATACTGGAATAATTATGTTAGCTGTCATAAAAATATGCATATCTTATTTATCTTATTACAGTCAATCTAAGTTAAATGGTGTTCTACTTGAACAAATATTTTGTAGATTAAAATGGCCAGCATAAGGGTCTGTGAAACATCTAATAAATTCAAAAAAATATTAATGAAAATTAATGTAATAAAATTACTTAAAATAATATCAATGAAATGTTGGGTACTAGCTGATTTGTGTACCTTTTGGCGTTTAATCAACCCTTATACTTAACTTTTTAAACTGTAAGTTTTTGTTAAGGAGATTTGTGAATACAGTAATTTGTCATGAATAAAAAGAATCACAAAGCTCAAATTTAGTATTTTTAAGGCGCATCACTAACTGAGGTCATCGGAGCCTGGAGCTTTACTCCATTGCACTGCCGGCCAAGGAACCGAACAGAAAGCTCTAAAAAGCTTCTAGGTAGAGGAAATCTGCGGTTTCGAACACGGAATCTCCACGTTGGAATTCAGTACTCTGAGCTAATCCCCTTCCCTTGCTGTTATACGCACACTGGCCGAAACTGTAGCTTCGGTTATGACCGAAATCTGTCCTTCAATAGTGCGACTAAGTTCTTCTAAGTAGATTTTCTCGAAAAAAAAATAGTTGATACGAATTTCTTTTAAACTTCATTACTTCCGGAACACTAGACTATCCTCTGGAAAGCTGATTTTGAGCGTTTCCAAAAGAGAAGTGCAGGAGTTCCTGAACTACGCGATCTAAAATACTCTCATAAGGCTTAATAAAGGTGCTACATTTCTAAACATTGATGGCACACACAAGTTAGAAGGAACAAGAGAGCATTCTAAGTCACACAGGATCGTCACAGATAAATATCGCTGTTGCTAAGCAACCTTACCCAAGTTTAAGGTCATCCTGAAGGGAGGGTCAATGCAATTAATATCGGCCATCATATCTCCATGGATACAATATTTATGCTAATACATAATATGTTAATGGATGGCCAGATTAAATTTCAACTATTAATCCATGGAATCTGATTGATCCATTCTAGTGATTAACAATTTCCAGTTATAACTGCCGACTGAGTAGGAGAACTACCCAGAATTTTGAAAAAAAAAAATAGTTCTACATTATTTGCAAAGTTGCATTGCAAAATGCTCAACAAGAATGCTCTGTAAATTTTACCATATCTCCCCACCGCCTTAAAAGGAGGATGCTAGGAATAGGTTGTGGTCCAATAACCTATTTCCACATTTAATGATGCGCTTATTTAACTTGGCGTATAAAATAAGTTTTTCCATGCTTTGTGAGTATTGGCTTTTCTTCAGTATTTTCTTTTATAACATTATCTTGAATTACTTTTATTATATTTTTTTTCTTTATAATGTAATTCAAGCTCAGAATCCTAAGCCGACCTCCCATCGAAAAAATACATCGATTTATCGAAAGTTTTCACCGGTAGTAATGTTTTGAAGTCTCAGAGGCTACTAAAAAAATGGTGTGACCCTCACTTGACTTTTATGTACTTCCAAAAATTATCAAGGCTTCTATTAGAATTGCCTGGAAGTCCTGGAAGATAATGACTCTGGAATTAATGTTTATTCAGTAGCCGGCTACTGTTAAGGCTGTGGCTAGTCTACCTAGGCTTACATGGTTTCCATGCATCCCGGCTTCCCGGTGCATTGTACTGCCGGAACTCATGTTGACTTTCATTTGAAACATGCCATGGAATTTCTTATTTCAGGTTGTTTCTAGGAGAGCCGGTTGGTTAAGTCTCCCTTTGAAATATGCCCTTTTTCTTGTTTGTTAATTACAGTCCTAAGCCAAAACTTATACTCGTAAAGGTAGGAGAAATTTGTGTCTAAACCCGTTTTTTAATTTATAAATTCCTGTCAGGACATTCCTGAGGGCTGTGGCTTTTCCTCTAATGGGTCAATTCGGCATAATTTCCTGTTTTACGGGTCCTGGTTTATGTTGGCTAGAATTAAATATGCTTTTTAATTCTAGTCTTTAAAAAAGCTGCGCAGTTAGGAGCTCGACAAGCTCAATAGGAAATCGTGCGAGGATGCGGCCAGATTAATTTCCCCAGTATTAGGAGCAGTAGTGGAGGTGGGGCCAGGCTGTAACAATAAAACTTGTAACAAAACTACTCCTAATGGAGAAACACATGTAGCCCCCATGCTGATGGTAATCCCCACGTTAAACAGTCGATATCTCCACACTACAGCCAGACAAGAACAAAACACCATTATTCATGTGAGTTTGAATGGAGCCATTATTCTCATTACGTAAGAGAGGATGGTCCATTGAATAATAGGAAACTGTCCGAGAATAATAATGTGTTGTTCTCCTTTCGCGCACAATAAATTATCACCTCTAGTTATATACATATATATATGTATGTACAGTATACATTAGCACCAGTGCTAACTTTCTGGGTCTATCCCATCTGGGAAAGGGACTCTCGGGGTGTTGCGTTAACTAATCACACTTTATGCAAGATTTCTATTACTATATTCATCAATTTCCATTAGATCTCTCGGTAAGTGTAGACATTAAGAAATTGTTGTCTTATTAAGCTAAGAGTTACTCCAGTTTCTTCCCAATTTCCCTTCCTCTTTCTTTGGAATCTGTTTCAGGTGGGGGGGTTATCAAATAAAAGTGATGGGGGAAGTTGCCCCATCTAGTTTTGATCCCATCTTTTCCTGTCTTTGGTGGTATCCCGAAGAGTTGGCAAGGATTGACCTGGGATGTTACTTGCTACCTAACTTTGGGCTGATATGGGAGGCCTCTTAGAAGATCGTCTCCCTTATTCGTTGCTCATGCAACTTTCGGGCTAGAAAAGTAAGAAGGCCAAGTATAAGTTCTCTGGTTTTGATCCGAAACAAACCGAGTGCCCATACACCAACTTAATATCGCTTTACGCCTTCTTATAGAGCACGATAGGTGGGAAAAACATCACCTCAGGATGTCCGCTTTAAATGGATCCACTTCCTCAAAGACCGGTTTTGGTAAGAAGCCCCCAGCATGCTGGAAGTGCTAAAAGAGGCAAGAGAAACCCATTTTTCCCGGGAATTACAGTTGCTTGATTCTATCCATCCTAAAAATTGGTAGGCCCTCTTGGAGGCCCATCAAAACAAATTATCAAATATCAACTTTTTTTTTTTTTTTTACAAATTTTTCAGTATGCGTATATCTGTCAATCAAATAATTCTAAAGTGCATTATTGATTTTGTGCATTAAAGAAACTGCAAACGAAAGAAAAACCGATCAGATGAAGCAAAGAACAAAAAGAGAGAAGGAACGTGACTATGGTAAACTTCTGATACGGTTATAAAAGAAAGTATTGGACTCCATGCTCAACAAATCACCGTCACTTTCCATATTCTTGGTGTCAAGGGTGGTCTACGCAACAAGAAAAAAAAGTACGAGAGAAATCTGTGCACCATAATGCGCATCGGCCACGCTCTAATCGACCTCAGAGCTCGAAATGATGGCCACTCAAGCTCAGTTCACATTCTTTAAGCTTCCATGGAAACTGGATCTAGTTTGGAACAGTCTTTGTGCCAGCTCTACAGAACCTTCCAAATGTTAATCCCGCTCCAGAGGCTGCGCGCTGTTCAACCTGACAAAAACTATTGGAATAAGAGGTTTATGAGTCGAACCATAGTTAAAACACTTATCTCAGTCAGAGGCTGCGATACCTATAGAGTTTCTGAAGAATATGAAGAAAGCACATGTTGCTGTAGAAAATCATGTGGAGATCTGTTAGCGAAGAATAAGTACTTAAGGTTTTTACCTTTTCCTCAATGCTTAGGGCTCTGCCCTCTGATTTGGACTGGTTTGGTTTGGTATATTCCTTAGAAGTCCAGAATCTAGGAGTTCTTTAGAGAATTGAATGATTCCAACCTAGCCCAAGTAAAGACCAGAGGAGTTTGGTCAGCGCAGGGGTAATACCATTCCCCAGGCGAATACGCTAAGATTAAGCTTTTATCATACCTCTACATCTTGTTGGGATATCAACAGATCAAATATAAATTTTAAAAAATCTCCCCTCCAACCAGAAATAGAATGACTCAAAAACAATTATAGCCGGAAAATGCAAAATTATTTTAAATGACAACAAAAATAATGATAAAAATTTAACTTACAGGTCCATAGACGCAATGGCTGGCGGTAAATGGCGAATCCCATTGTGAGATAGATCGAGCGAGACTAGAGCTGGAAAATTGGAACGAGTAATCACATCCGGTACCTGTTCCAATCGATTGTCGGCCAGACATAGTCTGGTCAAGTTGTGGAATTGGGTTAATCCTTTGCATCCTTCTACGGTGAGTCGATTGGATGAAAGATCTAAAATGGTTGGACTGGTGCATGATTCTTGCAAGTCGTTCGGTACTGCTGTCAGACCTAGGCCGCTAAGGTCACCTTCGCATCTTCCCACTTCCTGTTGGGGGGAAAAAAAGGATTTATTTAGAGTTAGTGTTCCTTTCTTTAACGAAATACTTTGACTTTGGATAGACTCGTGCATTTTAATAAAACTGCCATTTTAATTTGAACATACACCAGAAAAAAAATTATTTTAGAGAGTTCTTGGGATAGCTGAGGGATTAACCATTAAACTGCGCTACAAATACTATTAGTAGGAACTTAATACCAACAAGTAGCACAATACTTACCATCTTGTTACATATAATGCTAATGTGGGCTAACCGTTCAGTAAATATTCCATGTTTTATGATTATTCCTTGAATTAAATTGATAATTGTGTAAAACAGAAAAAAGTAATTCAAAAATCGAAATTTCACTAATTTTACTACAGATATGGAAGATTGACTGAAGTGAAGGTTATGGAACCTATTGGGCTTTGAAATACGCGACCTTTAGCTAACTTACAAGAAAAGTTTAACTGGGATTTCCATCCAAGAAGTAGCTTTCCCGTTAGATCCTTGGAAACTGCTCCAAAATGTTACCCTTCTTTTTTTGTTCTAATCATTCGCTGAAAGAGGATCACGAGATGATGCTTCCCTAGGAAACTTACATCATCCTTATGGCATCAGGTGCCTCTGCCTTCTTCAGACGTTATCCGAGTCTAAAATGTACGAAACGGAAGCCGTTATCTTGCCATAAAACTGGCTATCCGTTTAGGATATCTGGGTAAAATTGCCACATTTTGGGGAGCAGGTGGAAAAGATTATTAAAAAGGGATCACGGCAAGTGAAAAAAATCGATAAAATAAAATAAAATAGATAAAAGATAAATATTTCAATTTGTTCACCTTGATTGTTTACAACTCTAACATTCTAGCTACAATCTCCCCGTAACTTTCCTCTCTAGGAACTGATAAAAGGAAAAGTTAACTCTATCCAGTCGTGATAGGATTAGAAAAACGTGATAACAGAATTAGGATAAGATCAACACGAAAATTATATATGGTGCAAGGCTGTATTTGAAATATATCGACATGCCAAACATTCTTGGCGCCAAACAAACAGGTTCCCCGCTGATCTTGTTCACTTTCATAATGTGAGTGCAAGGTCTAGTGCAATAAGACTTCAGCAACGGGCAGACATACTACAAGCATGCTTACTACGAGTAAGTTCTCACAACTAAAGGTCGTCATAGGTTATATTTTGAGATTAATTTTATTTTGTGTATAATAATAATAATAATAGTAATAATAATAATAATAGTAGTTAATAATAATGTATTGTAATAGGCGCCACGGTAGCCGAGCGGTTAAGATACTAGACCCGCAAAGCTTAGATGTATTGTTGGTTTAGTGGGTTCGATTCCCCGGTCTCTAGGCTTTGGATTTTATTTAATGGTTAATAAAAGAAATTTACAGTAAAGTATATTTGCTAGTCGCCTCCTTCCACGACACCTAATTGACAAATAATAATAATGATAATAATAAAATTGTCTTCTTAAACAGCAACGTTTGCGCACTCTCTTGGCTACATCTTTAATCTTCTACGTATTTAACACCAAAATGTTTTCAAATTTTTGATAGTGCTCTTTCAACTTAAATTCATTCCTGAGCACGAATTTGAGCAAATTAGCGTACTTCTTCGTAATACTTTTTTACTTCGCATTTTGGGAAAAAATATCTTAACAGAGTTAACAGCAATTTTTTTTTAAGTTTACGTTTAAATTTAACAAATTGTTTTACATTATAAATTCAATTACTTTCATATTTAAAGTTTACTGTAACAGGATGGTATTTAGCAAAGTTCTGCGCTAAGTTGTAAAGCACTATCTGGGCGCAATCTGCAGTAATAAAACAGAACTAGTTCTGCAAACCACTTGGGCATCGCTATCTACAGCTAGTAAACATCTACTCACTGGTCTTATCTGATTAAAATTCCTTATTTAATAGAAAGTAATAAAATGCTATTAGCAATAAGCCGCCCGCCAGCCATGTTTGGTCTCGTACATATATATCGTAGATGGCATTTTCGCAAAATTAATTACCATCAGCTGTATTTATTAGCTAATTACGTGTTGTATGTTTATTGGCCACACTCTCTCTCTATCATGGAGCTGCAGTTACTGAGATTGGCTTCGTTCTAATGCCATCGATACACTGGCTAACTAATAATGGCAACACTAATCTAACCTTTCCACCGCCATGTTTATTATCCTCGCCATGAAATTAATTTATTTCTCTTTACCCTTTAGAACCTCGTTTAGCGCCTTGTTTACATTCTCTTACTACTTTTTTGGGTAGTTTCGCGATCATGCCTTATTTTTCTATTTAGTTTTTTCCCGGAAATTTTCAGGTCCCCTGAATCCGAAAAAGTGTTCTTAGAAAAGGGTCAATTGCATGTGTGTGTATGCTTGAACTAAATACGGAACATTAAAGGAAGCGGAAAATTTACAGTTTCGATGATTTCGCTTCAGAGGAAATGACTGTAACTCCGTTGTTAAGTTGTTGGTACAATTTTGCTGAGTGCATTTTCCACTTTTCTTTTTTAATTTTCTCGATAAGCTCTTACTTTTCTTCTCTTATATTTTAAAAGAACATCAATTCTGTTTAAGGTTTTGTTATATTTAGTTTTGTACATTAGAATTACTGCCGGGAAATGAAGAGGTTTTCCTTATTTTCTTTCTTTAAACTTTTTATACTCATGCTCTCAGAAAGAACCACTTAAATAAAATCCAGGAAAACTCTATTAAGAACACTTCTCGGAGACGGGTGTGAGCTTTCTTCTACAAAAGAAAGAGGGCTGATGACTACAGCCTCCTCTCTCTCTCTCTCTCTCTCGCTGTTCCTAGAACTTTTAAGTCGAGGTTTGATGTAAAGGAACATCTGGAGAGCGCTAAAGGTGTGAGGCTTCCTGAAGAACCTGGGCAGTTACCAGGTGTTCAAAGCTGACAGATTTCTCCACGGGGCATCAGAAGAGCTGTCTCTGGAACTTGATAACTCCAGCAAAATCTGTGCGAAGATGGAGAAAAAAATTAAAATTTCCAAATTCTGACAGTCAATGACACAATCCAAGGACGTCAGGGGAAGGTATTTAGGAGCTAGATGAGGATGTAAAGCTCCCTAGTATCTTCCCAGGTTCTCAGGTATCGTGGTGGTCTAGAGAGAGTATTGTAGGGTCTTCTCTGAGCACCAATAAGGAGCGGGCATAATAGATCTTGAAGGTCTATCTCAGTGGCTCTCATACCCTGATTATTTCTTCTAAAGTCCCAATCCAGAGGAAATCAACGGATCGTCTTTTAACAATGCCTCCTGCGTTTTCTCTTAGCTTACATCCGTAAGATTAGTACCTTTTATTTGAACAATTTTACTAATATTCCTTTTAGGGCGTTCTTAGGCGGCCTTCCCTGAAAAAGGTCACTTCTGCAAAGTTCAGTATGTGTATATGTGTGACCCAGAGCTGTTATGTATTATACATGCTGGTACGTATGGCGTGACTCGGGTCGGGGGACACATAACGGGACTAGTAGTTGCACTATTATCGCCAGAGTGCTCCACATTTCCCTCCAGCAAGTTCTGTTCTTTCCAAAAGGATGCGTCACGCCCATTCATAGTGTTATTACTATAACCCTGGGATATCATAGTATTGTACTGACTGGATCGCATTCTCATTCGACAAGAATAATCCTGCCTTATTTGCCAGGACAATAACCCTCACATACACCAACTTTGTAATCTTCTCTATCCAAATTACCGTCATCATACTTGAGAAGACACTCTTTAAAGTGTAACAGTTTACAACACAGCATTGAAAACCTCTTCAAACAAACACGTTCTTCACGTACAACTGTTTGCCACATTCACAAAACAAAACGTTTGCCTGCATATAAAAAACATACATATGTGCAGTTCGCAAGTTTTTTACCCTCAACAAATGATTTAAGCAAAAATCTAAGTCCCAAAATGCATTATTATGAATGCTTTACTTTTCTTCAAACTCGCGAGTTCCAAAGCACCACAAGGTCTCCTGGTGGCCCCTAAACCAAATCGGATAATTTTGCTATTTTCGATCTATGCTTGCAACCACAACATCAGGTCAAGACTGGCCAAATCGTAAAATACCACTATTCCATGTTTTTGACGACTTGAACGAGCTTTCCGAAAGTAAAATTCTAGACCTGGACATCAGAAACAAGATATTCGGAGAGTCGGAGAAATCACCAAGTTATCTCCTGAGGATCTCAGATCAGAGGAAATCTTCCCAAGCCAGAACATGAAATCCTGACAGTTCTGGGACTTGATTCACCAATAAACTGATGAATAATTAACTAAAAATCCAAATTTGACTGTTTAGGCTACGGTAGGAAACATCCTTACGTCAATTACAGTATTGATATTAACGGATAGACATATGGTCATCTAGTAGGCAATTACCAATCTATTATTTAAGGGTCTGTCTATCCAGGAGATAACTAAATCTTGGATATCTCCGTTATGATTAGGGAATTAGGCTTCATTTTCGGCTCTTTGATGTTTACAAGGAAGTTAGAATCCTGCTTTAACACAAATATCATTAATTTAACAGCAAGTCAATCACACATTATTAAGTAAACATGTACTGATGAGCATCAAAGCTGGTTTCAAGACTATCTATTGTTTCATGAAGCATTACTTTCCTTGAATGCCATTCTGGTCTCAGAATCTGAGCTGTGGTCTCATTAAGTTCCCAAAATAGTTTACTTGTAAATATTATTGGGGTTAGAACAGTTTATTGTTCTGCAGGGGTACTTTAGAGGGATGTTTATGTCTGCTGACCAGACAGAACGCCACTAAATACATCTGGAGGTGAAAGACACATCTGCCCTTTCGAGCTTTCATACAAACTGCAAGTTTTCACTAATTTAGAGCCCTTTTTGACCCTTCAAGTTGGTCAATTCCGTACAAAAGCTTACTAGAGGTAAGAGAAAGTAAAAGTTTAAATTTATATGACGTCATTGATGTAAAAAGTGGAACAAAAGCAGGGCCAGTTTTGACAGAAAAGAAACAGCTGCAGATAGCATAATATTTCAAGACAATAATATACGACTGTCTTGATCACAGACTGAGCATGCGGAAATAAAAATAAAATGTTTCGTAGATATATGTTTAATATAAAAAAAAAGGCGGTTGTACTTAGAGAGAACAATAGCGGACTTGCACAAACCGCCTTACATAGCCGTGCTTAAACCGTGTTCGCTGTGAAGGAGCCGTGCAACATACTTGGCCAAGATCTTGCTGCTAGGATCGTGGTGGCCTGCGGCAGACTGCCGGCTCTTAATGACTCCCTCTCACGGCTCGTTCTGTCCCTACTGCTCATTTCTGATCGCTAATAATCTACCCTGACTACATATTCACTTTCACTGTTACTTTGTTGCCAAGATTGCTGAGGCAGCTGTAAAATTAGAAATAATGACACTAATCGACTAGCCAATCATTCTCGACCATTCACAATACCTTCTTCTGGTTATTTGTTTTCGTTAATAACAAATTGTGGTTTTTTATTCCATTAATTGTAGAGTGTTCTTTTTTATCACTTTTCTGGACGTAGAACTAATCTTCGTAGATATTTCGTATTCATTAACATTGCCAGGGTTTTTTTACCTTTCCAAAACCGTTCACCTTCATCCACATTTTCTTGTATTCCTACTTTTCCTGAGCCAAACATCTCACTTCTGTAAATGTGATGGGTACAACGAGGATGGCATCAGAGAGAGGTTATCCCTAACTGTGAGCTTCTTGTCTTTCCTGATGCTTCCTTGGAAGGCTTGGGTAGTTTTCAGACACAAAAGGCAATAATACACTGCACCAAGAATCCTCCCAGGCTACCTGCCTAGAAGAAGTAAAAAGTGGTTCTACAACAGCAGAAAAAAATATTTACAACAAGCTGCGAGAGTAAAAGGTGACGAATAAGTGAATGAAAAATTAATCACAACAAAGATTCATTCAGGCATTCTTCCCATGCAAAGCACTCAATAGTCCTTTTTTAATCCTGACAATTGTTAAAAACAAAAAAAGAAAAATCACTTACGGAATCTGGTAGGAACATCTTCCATTAGTGAAACACATACTACTTTTTTTTTCACTGAAGAAGGAAAAAAAAGACACTTCTAACACAATTCAAAGCTCGACGCGAACTGGTTACAAGTTGCTAGCAGTCACAAGCAAAATATAATGTAATTGAGGTGACACGCGAACATCGACTTAGGGCTCTACAGACCGTAACTAGAGCTCCATCATTCACGCTAAATACTCATTCTCCTCTACATGCTGCTACCCATACATCTTTGAAAGGAAATTATTCTTAAAAATCGGCCTAGAACACTCGCACGATTTTACATAATTAAATTACAACTAATATTTGGCATGAAGAACCACACTCATGAAGGAGATATATTTTTTCAATGCTGTATTATGGTTAGGCGATTCGTGATTATGAATCTATGAATATTTAAATATTATTCAAGGGTTCGATAAGTAAAATATACTGAATAGGCACTTAAGAGGAACGCCTAACCTATCCTAAGTCTTTAAGAACCTCACTAAATGAAGTTACCAAGGCAAATGTTTCAATTAAGTGTAACACGAGCATGTGGCGTTTACACAAACGTTACAGAAAATCGTCTTCGCAACACTGCTAAGGAGAGACAAATCTTGACGGTAAAAAAAAAGGCACTTACGATCGTTTAATTTGTATCAAAACACAAAACCTAACCACACTCCACAAAGCCGTGTAAACGTGCAATGCTGGTGAACACTTCACATTCCAAATACTAAGTTTATTTTTTTCTTTTTACTAACCTGTGTCAGCCAAGAATGCCAAAGAGTTTGCTGCCATCGTTGGTCAAATCCAATATATAGACTACGATCAGTCTCTGAGACAACTTTCAAAACAGCTCGACCGGCTCGAGGTGAATCACAAGGTGATGACCGGCTCACACGGACTCGTTCACCGCCGCACCATTCACGGCCTTCTTCTACGAAATCAGAAACATGAAATTGTTAAAAAAAGAGAAAAGATTATTGCAAAGTTTAGTCATAACATTTTATTTATTTGTTGCCAAGCTGTCGTTCAAGGGATTAGATACAAAATAAAATAAATACTCATTACTGGAATCTGCAATAATCTTCCCATCTTTTTTTAGGTTAATGAAATCAAAAACAATGAACAATATTCTACAATGACTTGTTAATATATGATCACCTTCTGTTCAAAGGATTGATACACTGAAAAAGAAAAGCAAAGCTGCAAATTCTATTGTGAAAGTTTAAAAAAAAAAGAGATTCAAGAAATTGCTTACTTGTTAGTTGAATTCTTTTTCTTCGTTTAAGTTATAAACTCAGGGTCTGTTAGATTTTTTGAAAGACAGTTTTTCTCAATTTGGCACCATTCTAATGTATCAAATTTAATGTGAGCCCAGATTAGTTAATTGACTTGCAAAGGAGAGGTTGCGTACTACTGTTACCAGTGTAGGTTACATTTTGGTATGGTTACAATTAGATGCTTTGCTTGCCGCCTATTGTCACTGCTTTGTTGATATAGAGTTTTGATTAAATAGTTGTAAAAATTGTCGGGGGGGTTCCATTTATAAAATATTATCTAAGATATATGATCTACATTGTTAAGTTAGCGTTCTTTTCTCCAAGCAATAAGAAATAATATTTTTTGAAACAATCACGAAAAGCTGGCAAAATAAAAACACTTTCGTTTATGTTTAAATCCTGTTGAAAAACTTGGGACTAAAATATGTGTAACAGATGTTTTGTTTTTACACTCAGACTACTAAACTTGTTTTCCAGGGAAATTTTAACCGTGAAAACTGTCATAATAGCACAAGTTATTCTTACGAGGAGAGCAAAATAAAGTTACCATTGTTTGGAAAACATTAAAATGATAGAATAATTAACTTTAATTAGAATGTAAATACAAGAAATCGAGCCAGAGAGAGAGAGAGAGAGAGAGAGAGAGAGAGAGAGACCTTGTAAAGAAAAAGTCGAAAGTTAGATGTAACAGTTGGGGTAACAATAGCTATGGAAGTTATAACGCTGGAGACGAAGTAATAAAAGGAAATTTATCTGGCCGGTTTGGCACCTTCCTTTTGCATTCACGTTGAATAAATAAGTTGAGTGGAGGCGAACAGCCGTCGTCGGGGGCAGCCGTCCGAGGGTGTGAGTTCCGCCGCCACAGTGAGATGTCACTTTTCAACAATGGAAATTCCATCTGCCATAACAATTCATTTCCAATAGAGGCCACAAGTGGGGGGAATATTGCTGTTACAATTCGAGTCTGGCTCTTAATAAATCATTTCTATTCTTCGAACAGGAAAAAGGAAAAGGTTAATTTCATCTGAATTTCCTACAAGTTAGCCCCCATCCCCACCATCACCAAAAGAAAAAGAAGAAAACTAGTAACAAATCACGTTTCTAATAACTAAAAACTTATTTGCAGTTTTGACCAATGATCTTTCAAGTTTTTTTTGTACTTCTTACTTGCTGAATGAAAGCATTGAGATCACGTCAACGTTTCGATACAACCTTATTGGTTTTGAAGTCCTCGGAGTTCGAAAATTGGTTTTTTAAGAAAATGTATTTAAGTTTTCGTAAAAAAATATCTCCCAAACAAAAAAATCGCAGCAAGTCAAACTTTAAATTAATATTTCACCTTGAGTTCCGGTACGATAAAACGCCCAACAGGAAGTGAGTGGATTGCTCACTGAACAATTAATCTTGATATATAATACTAAATTCACACATTTAGAGTAATTAATGCGGAGGTCCCGGGTTCGGATCCAGCTGCTGTCCCTTAGATTTTCTCTTCCTAGGAGCTTCTTACAGCTCACTGTCCCGGTGATTGGCAGTGTTGTCTGTAACCTAACCTAACCTAACCTAACCTAACTTAACCTAACCTAACCTAACCTAACCTAACCTAACCTAACCTAACCTAACCTAACCTAACCTAACCTGACCTAACCTTACCTAACCTAACCTAACCTGTTCGGGCTCCGGGCGCCAATAACCTTAGATGTTGACGTGCCTTAAATCATTTTAAAAAAAAATCTCGAAACATTTTTATAGAAGAACCCGAAAATGGGGCCCTATTTTTAGGGATTTGTGTTTACGCTAGCCGTTAAAATGTTATTTCATTATTATGTCCAGTTCTTTCTTCTACAAACTTTAAAGAGTATTAAACGAGTCGTTGAAATGTTTAAGAAAAGTGTCTAACCTGAAGTTGACCAGTTTATTAATTCGATTATTCACTTTTTATCGATTTTGTTTCGTATTAGAATTACAAACATGTGTTATAACTTTATATATACATATATCTATAACTTTTTTTAGTTGCACAATGTTTCTAGGAAATTCTAACGAAACACTGGAGTTTAAGGTTCCCTCTAATTGTTTATTTTAGTATAATGTACGATTGTTCAATCTGTATAATGTTAGTACAAATTAAATTTGTGTATGTGAATCGATTAAAAAGTCAGATATTTCCCCTAATAGTCCCTAAGTTATTCAGTTTAGTGATTTTACGAAATTAGCTTTATTTCTTCCCGAGGGAAACTCAAGAAACTAGAATTTCCATAAATTAGAAGAGCGACAAATTTTCTACGTTTCTCTAAAAAAACACTAAAAAACTGAAAGGACATTTCACCAGCTGACTAAATTCAGCTCAAATATTTAAATTGTTCAAAATGTTAGAAATATATTATTATTAAATATATTATTATTAAATATATTATTGAACTAATTTTCTATTATATTTTAAAATTTACTGAAATCTTTCACTTCATAATCGCATAAATTAATAATTAATTTTAGTAGTCAGATGTTAATCAAAGTCTAGCATTTATGCAATTGGTTATCTTTATCGTTGCGCTCTAATTCATTGCCTAGTAAAATTAGGTAAATCTTCGGAAGTTTGTGCAATGATGAGTAAGTAAATGCAGAAAATGTGGGTCAAGTAACACAAAAATTACTTCATGATTTACTAAAAAGATCGCCGGAAATAGAATAACTAAACAAAGTAAGAGGAAAGGAAGTTGTCAGGAGATAAAAATTGAAACAGTTGAGACTTTCTCTTAGTGCAGTTCTAGCATGCAAGTTTTCTATAAACTTGGCATTTTTACTAGTTGTCAGTTTCCTTCATTATTGTATGGATTCAAAGCAAAAGAAAGTTTTAATGATCATTACGATCGTTCTAAAGCCATAGCGGGGCCTTTCCTGCGTAATTTGTCCACTAATCGTCACTTCCTTTAGACCTGTACATCCCCAACTTCGAAATATCCTCATCCGCTTCCACAAACCATCTTTTGCTAGGTCTATCGATCCTTTTTCTTATTTCTGTACAACTTATTTGACAAAAATAATTTCTATTCAAGCGTTGTGCATTTCTACGTACTATTTTCGTATAAGATACCAAAAAAATAAACCCCTTTTTCATCTTCCAAGGATCCAGAAAACTACATTTCCTTTGAAATTCTGCACCAAAACAAGACTTCCTCCAGTGAGTGGTAAGAGATACAAAAAAAGAAAGAAAAAGCTGGGACTACAAAAAAATGCCTACAAAGACTTACGTGGATGTATAATCATGAGTCCAGCCCTGAGCGAGATTTCCCTCTTCTTCCATTGAGGCAGTACCAGCCCTTTAAGTAACCAAACTTCTCCGCAACGGCCTGACCACTTTGGTCCTGCAAATAATGGAGTTCATTTTATTCTCTTATATTGTACTTTTCAAATTTGTGGAAAGATTTGATGGATAGATCTCTCTACTCGGGAATTCCAGTTAAAGTTCCAGTAACTTAAAGAAAACAGCTGCTACGCCCTGTAGTAGGCCACTTTTTCTGGAAAAAGTTTATCCTAAACCAGCGTTTCCCAACCTTTTTTCACTCGCTACTACCAATTGGTAGTGCATCATGCTAAATTGTACCACTTCGTAAAAATGATTGTATTTCGTGAAATTTGCTATTCCGAATATGTTATTTTATTATTATTATCATCTTTATTTGTATAGAGATACAAATCTGTAACAAAGGAGTTCATGTTCACTTTATAAACTTTGTAAAGTGTAAGATCTTAGTTTTAACACTTTTTTTAAATAATTATACATATTTTTCTCTTCAAAATTATTAATTAATATACAAAGTTCTACTTTAGGATTTTTATATTTGTGCCCAAATCTTCTAAATTAATATCTTTAAAGCATTCAACTACCTGTAAGTACCAATTAGATTTAATGTTGCTTGTATAGAGCTTACTCATTACAATCCAGTCTCTTTAAGCAGATCTTTACATAGTTATCATTTAAGTTCTGTCACATGATAATTCTATTAAATTTTCTTTAACTTTTATTGGATAATGATGTATCTTTTCCTAAATTTTCTTTATAGAAAGGGGTTTGAAATCAAATTATCATTTGTGATTTCGGGTTTTGGAAAATACTCCACGAAAGACGATTTTAATCCTGTTAAATGTGCTATTATATTTTCTCGTATATCTTGAGACAGACTAACCTTATTACTGTACATAATAACAACTTTACTGTTCTAATATTATTAATTAAAATATTTTTTATGTATTATTGGAAAGGAGATTTTTATGCTTTGATTTTTTTTTTAATTTTTTTATGTCCGCCATTATTTATTATTTTTCGTGTACCATCAACCAGCAACTCGCGTACCTCAGATTGGGAAACGCTGCCCTAAACAATCCAGTTAATCCAGAAATGGAAAAAACAACTTTTTGGGTTAAAGATTGGACCCATCAGCTGAATCCATCCAAAGAAGGGCGACATTTACTCCAAGCTAAGTTTCTATTTTGAGATCAGCTTGCATAAAAACTGATAGCTCATGATTTGGTGAAACAAATGAGCCCATAACTTTGTATAAATCATTCTTATTCAAGCCCCCAACTGTCTTAAACTTGAGAAAATGTTTTTTTTTTAAAAAAAAAAAAAAAAAAAAAAAAAAACTTTACCAGTGCTGAATCCAATCAGGTATCTCAAATCATGATCAATGCCAATTCTAGCTCTTCTAGATGCATCCGTGTAGCCAATTTTTTCCAGGAACTGATCTTGTAATTCCAGTGGTTTTTCATCACTTTCTAACGGCCTGGGTTCTTCACCTCCATACTGTAAACAAAGAAAAGAATAAGTTAGTTATAAAGTAAGAATGATATTAGAAAATTCTTCAAGTAAAATACTAAAAATGAAAGAAATGTTCGGTGAAATATATTTAGTACAGCGGTATTTTCAGCTCTGACTGGTTTGACCAAAAGGTTTTTGTCGGATCCCCCTTAACCTAAACCAAATTCCAAAATTAGAACTCACGTCATTGTTTCGTTTTTGTGTTGACCACATTCTCTTTAATTCCTTTTAATAAAGGGATAAAGGTAATTGTAATATTAAGGTGAGTTGATAAAGGGATGGTACGTATCGACTTTCAATGGCAATCATTGAGAAAAGAAGCACTTCCGGTGGTCGAATTTTGGCTGAAACCTTTTTTGAAAGAAGCGGATGACTACATTAAAACGTCATCAAGCTTCTAGCAATGACTGGTTCCATTTTCATGTTCCAACATGCACAACTACAATAGCTTAATGGAGCCACAATTTAACGTGTTAAACCATGACCACTAAACAACCAAAACACTAAATGCAGTCACCCTGTAGTCTGTTTTAGGCTTACGTACACAGTTTTGGGGGATGGTTAGTGTCGCTCTCTCTACAGGATGTACTAAAGCCCTGACTAACAAAACGGAGTTTAGCCCTGCGTAATCAATTTTGTCTATTGTTTGAGTTTACTTGGTCACCCTGGAGTATGTGTAGGAGTCAGTGTAAAGTGCTCCAAGGGGAAGTAGTCCTCTTAGAGGTTCTCGAATCATCAGCAGCACTTCCGCGAAATAGTATAGATCATATGTATATTATATACTTTTAATAATAATAATAGTTATAATAATAATAATATTAATAAAAGTAAAGTAATTGCCTATTTTTTCAGGCGGCCATTACGTCCAACTACCAATTATAATATTAATAATAATAGTAATAATAAAAATAAAAATAATATTAATAATAATTATAGTTAGGGAAGGGATTAGCTATGCGGTTAGCTTATTGGATTCCAACGCGGAGGTTCCGGCGTTCGAATCCAGCTGCTAACTCTTAGATTTTCTCTTCCTAGGAGCTTCTTACAGCTCACTGTCCGGTAATGGACAGTGTTGTCTGTAACAAGAGAGTACACTGTCCAGAGGCCGGCAGTGCACTGAAAAAAGCTCCGGGTGCCAATAATCTTAGATGTTGACGCGCCTTAATAATAATAATAATAATAATGGAGTAAATTACAATACATTGCTTGTGCAAGTAAACTGCGCTTATTGTTATAAAACCAGTTAGGGACGTTTATAAAATCTTCTAACTACACTTAGGGTAGATTCTGAATAGTGTGCTAGTATTTAACGTATTATTTGTAAATTCATTCCATAAAAAGGAATCAGCAGAGTTGAAACGCCGAAGGAGATTTTGTTTTAGGGAATAAAACCAAAAAGAGTTGGGAAATTTCGCTTGAAGAAGCAGCACAATGATATAATTCAAGTTTAAATGAAAATTGATGGAAACTAGCCATCAACAGCCAACAGCAATATTTTTAGATGGCGTCAATAGAGAGAGAGAGAGAGAATGGTACAGGGGCGAGCAGGAGAAACGTTCGGAACCAATACTCTGTTCAGACTACTTCACTGCGCAGAATGGTTACTCCTACATACTGTACGCACACAAATACATTTATATATGTCGGCTACATAACGTTCAAGAAGTAAAATATACGAACTGAAGAAAACGAACAAGAAAGAAGGACTGTTCGCTAGGAAACATATTGATTTCAAAGGCAGCAGCTTTGGTCCAAACTTCTTCTTCTTCAGCTTACTGTCAGTCCAAATAGAGAGTCAACTCAAATCGAAGGCAAGGGGAGTCTCAGGAAATTGTGAGGATTCTCTTCTTTTTTGGGGGAGGCCCCTGTGCGCACTCCACCCTTCTTGTCACCACACACTTGTCCGCCAGCAGTCCTAATGGTGGTGCCATTCTATTTAAACCATTCAGGGATACATTGGATACTTATTTCCTATTTTAGCCTAACCACAAATAACTATTCTCCATATGATGAGAATAAATGGATTATATTCTACAACCAGCTCTTTACGTATAGTTTTTTTTCATTTTCTCTTGCTGCTAGAAAGAAAATTTTTGGAAAACCTTTTTCACCATCTTAAGTAAGAAAAAGAGGCTCCACTAATTGTTGCTTGCTTCTTTATCCAACTTTTATCGGATCCACTGTAATGCAAAAACTGATAAATCACAGCAAGATGAAGCTTTACATTTTTTATTTCATCCCACGAAAGGACCCTATCAATTTCTCGTGAAACGGTTCACAGTTCTCTCTAAACGTGTTGAATAGCAGTTCTATTCCAGTACCACGCTACCAGGTACGGTTTGTTAAATGGCAGACATATGTAAATAAACTTTGATAATGGCGGATCTACTAGTAGGAACTATGGGTACAATTTTCTTTTTCATTTTTTCAACAAAAATAACCAATATTCCCTAACTTTTCCATTTCCTTACGTATTTACAACATTAAACAGGAAATATTACTTAATAAAAAGCTCGATTTGGTGTCGATTTTTTTTTATTGCATACTCTGAAAATTCATCAAATACCTACGGGGGAAATTTTTTTAAAAAAAAAATAGGATGTACGATCGTATTTTAATAAGAAATAATTGACGATAAAAAAATGGCCAATCAGAATGGAGAATGTAAGTATGAAATGAATGTGAAGCTAATAGGAAGCCATGCTAGAGTCAGTTGGCCACGCACACATGAACCAGGCCACGCCTGGACCAATGAAATTTTAACTGGAACGCCTATATAAAATGGTGGCCTATTTTTATTGATTTCTTTATTAAAATTTGTATTTTCTATTACCACTTACACGAGAAATTATTGCGATAATGTTAAATGGATAAATTTAAAAAAATAAGTACTAAAGATAAAAAACACAACATTTTCTAGTATCATTGCCCAAAATGGATGACATAGATATTGCAAGGCTCATTGAAACTTGGTTAAATCTCGAAACTTGGCTCGATTTTCTCTAAAAAAAGTCATTAATAAATTGATGTTTCAACATCAACAGGTCGTCAATAGTCTATTTATGGAAAATCGATGTAACCGTTTCCGAGAAGATTCAAAGAAACTTAAAAATCAATCCAGTAAAGAGAGACTTCCGGTTTTCATAGTTTTTTTAAAAAAAGCTTATTACCGGACCCCCCACACCGATAGATTCAAAATGTCACATTTTCCGTTATTCAATTTTGCTGACCACACATAGAGTCACAAGTGAGTGATTATCTTAGGGCTCCACTGGAGAGTTCGAAGAAGCTTTCATTCTTGAAGAATTCCTTAATACTTCCCTTTTTGCACATAAGAAAATTAATATTTTAACAAAAATTTAAGAGTACTAATTTGAAATTTTATATTATAAGAATTTATTAATGGAAGTATTCATTATTAATGTTAGTAAACTGTCTGGAGGCTGTTTTGATCATCCCCGAGATAACATCGAAGAGGCTGTTTGCTGGAAGATGAAGGACAAGGACACTCTTGGGATGGTCCATACTCCCACGGTAAATGTTGAACACGTGACGTGAACGTAAAATTCACCAACACCAAGCTCTGGTAATGATAGGGGGGTAAAATAGTTTTAGATTGGTCGCACGCTGAGCATATTTGAAAATATTTTTTGAAGGTGCTGTAATTTTTTTTTTTTTTTTATAAATGCAACCAACCATACTTAATTTTATAAAAATGAATCCTAACATAAATTTTCCTTATCCAATTATTTGAGTTCATAGTTAGTTTCCAAGTATTTTATTGGTCGAAAAGTTTGGAGGGAGGAGAATAACTGAAAATGAAATACAGGCTCAGTTCTTTAGGCTTCACACGGTCAAAATCTGTAATGCTAAGGTTGTACAAAAACCAAAGCTATATACACTAAGGAAGTGTTCTATGGTCCAGGTGCGGATCTAGAGTGGAAGGGCCGTGAGGCGCCTCAAAAACTGATCGAAAAAGTTCGTTTTTATTACAATTGCTCGTCGTGTTTTTCCTGTAACCTTGTTCTTTCTTTTTTCTGCCTTCTTTAGCCTGAAACAGTAAGCCTCGTCATTTCTTTTGTACGTCATCGATGTTAAGGGTATATAATAGCAGCCAGATATTGTTAAAGAGGTACAACTTGGTTGAATCAATATTGATATCGTCTCACAGACCTAGGTTATACTGGCGATTTCCTCCTCCCAATTCAATGCCAGCCTGCCGACTGTCGCAGGTGCCGGCATTTCCATTCACATTCATTGCCGAACCGTCTACGTAAATAGTTTCCAAATCGAAGAGGATATCAATAATAATTTTGTCTTCTTCATCGCTCTTTCGTTCGTAGCCACGTGTACTGCTCTTAGATAGGGTGTACTTAATGATCGGCCAGCTGTTGATGGTTTTACGCTGGCACAGCATGGACGTGGCCTCTTGGCCGAAATTGCGAAAGAGGAAAGACTTGATCCCATCTGGGCAAATTAAGGTAAGAGATTAATTAAAGGAAAGCTTATTTTAGGCTGTAAATTCTTCTGCGTTCTTTTCAATAATGCCGTTATTAGAACGTTGGAGGAGTAGATTATTCCAAATCCATGAACGGCTTAGAACTTTGGAGCTTTAGATTTATCTTCTAGTACCACTAGAAGTATTAGAAGCTACGGTAGATCTTCAAGGTTTCTTTGGTTTCCTCCTAGATCTTCACATTGCACGTACTGCCCACCTAACAGCTACTTTGTAGAATGAATACCCCAAATTCATTATTGTACATAAGTTACAAATATTTATCTATAAATATATAACTAGGGAACCGGAGGAAACAGTAGCATTCTGTGGTGACAGTTGAGGGCAGATATAAATGTCAACCAGGAAATGACAAAAGGAAGATAGCGATCACGCTCTCTGTGTTCTAAACGACGAACTAAAAGCACGCTATCTAGTTTTGAATCTAGTCTAGTTATCTCCCCCTTCACCTCTCTCGCTCTATAAATATATATATTGTAATACATAAAATTCATACTTCAGGATAACCTACTTTATATCTGTATAGATGATAGAACCGTACAATGCATTGAAATGAGTCACGTTAGAGTTTTCTACAAAAATTCTCTAGCCAATCACCAAAAGATTTTTTTTTTTGTACTTCATAATCATGGGCATAAAACTTTCTCACCGATTATTGGACACATTAGTAGAGATCGAGGGAAGCTGTGACATCGTGATTTTTTCTAACTTTACAGATAGAAAGTTGCTCCATACCAGATTATTCCCTCTTGATCTTGATTAGTTATAGTTTTGCTAGGGTACTACAATTTTAATTAGTTGTACTAACAAGTTATTTTAGATTAAAAAAAAGAAAAAACCAAGGGAAAGTGAGTGAGAGAGTAAACAAGCTGTGTCCGACCATTTCCCTGGCCTGAAAATACCTCTATTTTCACTTTTTCCAAGATGGAAGAGATATTTATTACTTTGCAGGAAATTGCAATTAACACACTTTTCCACCCGTAACTTCGGTACGTATGTGTGTGTGTATGTAACAAATATATATATATAAATATTAAACCAGACGGGGAAATCTAATTTGTAGTTTTTCGCCGTAGAGTTTTTGCGGTTTAATAAATGTTCTAGAACAAATGGATGTGAGCTGGGAAATCTCTTCTCTCTTTCTCCATCTCTTGAACTCTCACCCTGACACACTCTCCACTGTAATCATGAAAATACACGCAAAAGTTTTTCCACTTTCCCATTTTCATTCTTCTTAGGAAAACATAAGGAATCATCAAATTGTATAAAATTCAAAGTGAGAAAATCTATTGAACTATATTTTCCCTTCTAAAAAAAAACTTTTCTTTATAATGCATAAAAAGGGTTTTCCTTCCTTTTTAATACAGTCATCCCTAGCTACTTCGCGGTTCATTTATCGCGGCCTCAGTACATCGCGGATTGTTCAAAAATTCCAAATAATTGAGGAACTATGGTGCGAAAGTTGCCCGCACGCTAGCAGAAGGCCCAGGAAGTGCCCACACAATTCAAAATCTAAATAAAAGAGTTCTAAAAACATATTTACAGTATGTACACATCTACGTATGTACACAAACACACGTATCAGGTTGTTCATATTTATCACAGGATAAAAGTAATCAAAATTGCCGGCCATCAAGAAATAAAGTGTAAGATAAACTTTAACTGGGGGGTCAAGTGTGGAAAAGAAACAAACAAGAACCGTATTTTGGACAATTTAAGAATAATCTCCCCCGGAGGCTGTGTTCTTGGGGGGGGGGGGCACACCTTTCTCAACACATAACAAATCTCTTGTGTTATTGATTTCAAAAAATAAATAATAAATAACATTAAATCTTTCCTAAATATAAATTACGCATGTTATTTTGTGTGACAACATATAATTTCCCCATAAGTTACTAAATCCAACAAAATATTCATTTATCCTGCAGCGTTTCCACGTCCATAACAAATCAATCAACTTCGACTAATCGATTAATCAATCGATTGCTTACCTCAAGCAATAACTTGTTATTTGCAAAAAATAAAAAAGGATTCAATGAATAAAAATAGAAAAAAAAAAAAAAAAAATTTAAAGAAGTTATACAGGAACACCTACAGAAATCCCAAAATTCCTCAAAAAAAGTTGGTAATTTTTTACTATAACTTCCTGCTCGATAGGAAAAATGTGATCAATGCAAATTCTTCAAAATTACGTTTTCACCAAAGAAACACATGTTTTCTGTTCCTCAGAGTTCGTAATAAAAGATAAATTCTTAGTGAAAGAATTTGCTAAGGATTTCCTACGAGAAATGGGGAATTTCTCAGTTGCATAATTAAATTTCGAGATAACTAAAGGTGTTCAGGCACTTTTCAGTCCAGGCTTAAAGTCCAGCTAAGTAATTACAGGCGTCCGGGATGGTGGAGAAGCAATTAAGACAAATAACATTACTTCTCTTGCTAGATAAGGAAAGCATTGATAATGCCAAATTTTCATACTTGATTATTGAAACGGAAGCATCCGTTTTAAGATTGAATGAGTCATTAAAATTGGTTTTTAGTGATTCGATGTGCGGAAGTAACTCTTGATCAGCTGTGCTGAAAATTTTCATGTTAACATACAAATTTCGTCGAGGTTTTTGTAAGTAAAACTGATGACTAAGTTGACAATATCAACTTGGTTTTATACTTTATATTTAGATTAGGTCCTGCCAGGATATCCGGTCTCTAATCTCAAATTCCCTTAACCGGAAGTAACACGTTAAAAATGGATTTTCCACTTACTTTTTACAAAATTACGAGTTTTTTTCTTCTTCTTTTAGTCTCGAGTAACAACCAACTTTTTGGCCGTTCTAAATTTTCACAGGCGGAAAACAAAAACAAAAAGTGGAAATGAATGAATCAAGTAAATATGAATGAATGAATGAATTTAAGTAAATATATAACTATGAATTCACAGAAATATGGAAGAATATGGGGACACTGACATCTGCTTGTCGAACGGGCCAACGGCCGTAGAAAACTCGTTGCTAAGAATGTAGATATGTACAATGCACCAGGAGTTTAAACTGGACTTCCGCCCATGCAGTAATTTACTTTTACTTATGTTTCTGCACTTATAAATATATGATGGACAAAATTAGCGCACCACTCAGTTTTTGTTTAGTTAAAATTAAATAAATTATCTTCCGCTTTTGTTTTTGACGTACATCACTTGTCTAAAGCGATTTAGGGAGACAAGAGGTCATTCAAGAAGAGATGTTCAGCAGAGAGAGAGAGAGACGATAGGTACATCCGGCACCTAGCTTTGCGTATTAGGAGTATAACGGGAAATGAGATAAAAAATCTCATAAGGCAAGTCCGAAATGTTTCCATCTCCAGTAGGACTGTTAGAAGAAGACTTAATGAAAGTAACCTTAGAGCCCGACATCCTGCTCGTGGCCCTCTCCTTACCACAGTTCACAAAATGACCAGGCTTCAGTTTGCACGTGAACATGTGATTTGGACTTAAGACAACTGGAAGAGAGTTCTCTTTAAAGATGAGGTGAGAATAGGCCTAAATTCTTCAGAAGGCCGTAGTTACAAATGGCTTATTTTTTCACCCAACAATATTTTGAAAGTCCAAAATTTGCACAAATTGGATATAATTAAAAAAAATAAGGCGTTAATTTTGTCCATCAGTGTAGATGCACTTAACTTAGCCTCGAGAATATCAATAAAAACAAAAACAAAAAATATAGACTATAACCGTACTATTCTAATTTGGAAAATAAAAAATCAGACGAGTAGATCAAACATGATCAAACATGAACTTTCATGAACAAACATGAATATGAATTTGTTCTGTTCATATCATTCAAGATGATTGTAGATATAATTACAACAATAATTGTATTAAGAGTGGTGGGAATCATAGGAATGATTTTTTTTTTTTCATATGACTTCAAAACTATGACGTCATCAGTGGAAAATAAAATTTGAAACTTTGACGTCAGCAAACAATAAGACAAAAAAACATGGAGTCATAATTGTTCACTTTTTTTGACATCTTCTCTTTAAATAAAATGCAAAAAAGAAAAAGAAAGAAACAGACAAGAAAGAGGGAAGATAATTAGACCAGAGAGAATCTAATTATTCACTCTTCCGTTCTTAAAGTGCTGGAAAAATTAAGCTTTCTTCCACCAACTCTAAATGAGTTGGCAAAAAAGAAAAAGATAGAATAGAAAACTACCGCATTCTGTTTCTCTCTCTTTCTTTTTTAGCAAAAAATTCAAGCAAACGAAACAACATCTCCATGTAGCTGAGGAAGGTAATGTTTCTCATAATGAACATGGTGGCCAACTGCAATCACCACGTACGCACTATGTGTGTTTGGAACAAAAAAAGAACAGAGTCAAACTTGTGTGTAAACAGAACAAAAAACAAAAAAAGAACAAAACGACTGAATTGCAAAGAAGAAAAGATCACTGTTTTGCATACTGGTTTTCACTGTACAGAACAATACTGTTTTGTAGATAAGATAGACAATGGCGCTTGCAGGCTGATTTTAAGGGAAATCTGATTCAAGGATATTGTACAATTTGTTTTAATAAAAGAGAAGAGATAATATGGGAGATTTTTTGTTTATTGTTTTGTTTTTGTTTTTTTTTTGTAATTTCCTATTACAAGAGGTGCACCGACAAGTTTTAACCTGTATTGCTACACTACTCTCCCATTGGCTCAAATTTACGGTGGTGAGTTTTCATTGGATAATTACGAGATCTGAGTATGAAATAGTTTTTCTGTTTGTGTTTGCTTAGAATGAATCAAAGTGAGCTTGAAACTTTATTATTTTGAGCTAACACTTTATAAAAAAAATCACTATTACGACCATTGTGGGACATATGGAGCAGAATTGTGGGGCTCCGTCAAAACCATCCAACATCCAACCTATCCAATCTTTCCAGTCCAAAGTCCTCCGCCGAATCGTTAACGCGCTCTTACTTACTATGTCTCCAACCGCACCCTCCATCACGATCTCAACATTTCCAACGAGTAAATAAGTCAATTCACACCCGATTCCATAAATTTCCACAGCAAACCCGAATTCCCTGGCTCCAATCACTACATATATCCACATAGTCCCATCCTGACCATCCTCCACGACGCTCTTAAAACGGCGTTGGCCACGTGATCTTATTACTTACCAAACCTCTAACAAGTTCCTAGAGAGTTCCAGCGCTGGCTGGTATCTCTCATCGTGCCGTACCGGTTGTGGCACTGAGTCAGCTTTGTGCCACAATCAAATGTTTATCTGTAAATACACAATAAATTACAAAAAACAATTATAATGGCTCGCTTTACTCGTTGTACTCCACGGCAGCCAAGCGGTTATAGGCTAGACCAGCAATACTAAGATGTATTGTTGGTTTAGTGGGTTCGATTCCCGGTCTTAGGCCTTGGATTTTATTTAATGGTTAATAAAAGAAATTAAAGTAAATTATGTTAGGCGGTCATAGACTAGACCCGCAAAGCTAAGATGTATTGCGGTACTGTGTTCGATTCCCCCGGTCAAAGGCCTTGGATTTTATTTAATGGTTAATAAAAGAAATTAAAGTAAATTATGTTAGGCGGTTATAGACTAGACCCGCAAAGCTAAGATGTATTGTGGTACTGGGTTCGATTCCCCCGGTCAAAGGCCTTGGATTTTATTTAATGGTTAATAAAAGAAATTAAAGTAAATTATGTTAGGCGGTTATAGACTAGACCCGCAAAGCTAAGATGTATTGTTGGTTTAGTAGGTTCGATTCCCCCGGTCATAGGCCTTGGATTTTATTTAATGGTTAATAAAAGAAATTTACAGTAAAGTATGTTTGTTAGGCGGTTATAGGCTATAAAATAAATATAAAAATTGAGAAACTTTTTTGTTCAATAAATCAAATCTCACTATCCTGGAAAATTCTCTGAAAATTCACTCGTAAAAATCTAGACCATTTTCATCACTTAAAAGTACAGAGAAAGGAAAAGTAAACAAAAGGCAAGTGGAAAAGTGAAAAAAAGAAAAAAGGAACGAGCTTGAGAGAATAAATAAGGAAAGAGGATTTAATAAAAATCAAGACCGAGTGGGGGTAGTCACGCATGCAGAAAGGGGAGACCCCCGTTCGCCGCCGCTGCAATCAGACTGACTGACACTTAGATCGATTAAACCAAGAACTGAGAGGCTTTCTAGAAGAAGTGGTGGGTAAATAAAAGGAAATCTTGGATAAAGGAAAAACTAGTTTAAATTCTGACACCACTTTCAATTATAGCCATCTTAATGCTGGGAACTCATGGTGAAGAGATAGTTGGATTCCTGGTAAAATGATAACGTTGATTGGAAACATCACCGATGAGAACACCAATAAAATCAAGAAATAACTTTCAAAATAAGGCGCCACGGTAGCCAAGCGGTTAAGAGGCTAGACTCGCAATGCTAAGATGTATTGCTGGTTTAGTAGGTTCGATTCCCGGTTCTAGACTCTTAGATTTTATTTAATGCTTTTAATATGAGAACTTTTATAGTAAAGTATGTTTATTAGGCGGTTATAGGCTAGACCCGCAAAGCTAAGATGTATTGCGGTACTAGACTAGCCCTTGGATTTTATTTAATGGTTAATATGAGAAATTTATAGTAAAGTATGTTAGGCGGTTATAGACTAGACCCGCAAAGCTAAGATTGCGGCACTAGTCTAGCCCTTGGATTTTATTTAATGGTTAATATGAGAAATTTTATAGTAAAGTATGTTTTTTAGTCGGTTATAGGCTAGACCCGCAATGCTAAGATGTATTGCGGTACTAGTCTAGCCCTTGGAATTTATTTAATGGTTAAAATGAGGAATTTACAGTAAAGTATGTTTGCTAGACGCCTCCGTCCACGACACCTAATTCGGTAGTTGGACGTAAAGCCCGCCTGAAAAAATAGGCGATTACTTTACTTTCTTTTACTTTCAAAATAATGAAAAAGGCCCAAAATAAGTTTTGACCAAGTACACATCAAACTTTTTGGTTTATCTATATTTAAAATTACAGAAAAGTAGTAAAACAAAAGCACTTCTGTACAGTTGCATTTCCGGCGGATGTTCTTACTCATTCATTTTTTTTTTTACTCATAAAGATGATGAAGTTGGTAGAACCGAACTGAAGCGCATTTCGGAGGGGAGCTGGTGCTTTATCATCCCTCCTTTTCAAAAGGAAGAAATAGTGCCGAAGGAAAGCTGAATGAAAAACGATAATGACGTCTAATAAATTAATTTATTTACAAACAAACACGGTCTTCTAAACAAAACCACATCACTGTTTACAAACAAGACGTAAAACACAAATCTTTCGCTAAGCAAACACCTATAGCATAGATTGATATAAAGGCAGGCTAGACATTGTTGTAACTCTCTTTTCTTTCATTCACTCTCTCGCTCTCTCTCTCACTCTAACACATACACTGGGTTGGTGCGTGAGTACGTAGAAGGTACAGCGAGTACGACTAACATAATACCGAGTCGAAAGGTCAAACCTGATCTGGCCGTTGTCAGGCGATCATTTACAATTTTACAAGTGACCTCTACGTATTTATGTACGAGTATTTCGATTCCTTTTTCTACAACTGTTTACCAATATAAAAATTTTTTATCTTATCCTCTAATAATAATTTCAAAATATTCATAACTTTCTATGATGACGATTGTCGTCCTTATAAATGAAGGATTTATATCAGACTTGGAATTTTTACTGTACTATTTGCAAACAATACATTAGCACTGACATACAAACTTAAGATTGGCAACATTCAATTTACTTTTCATGATAAAAAAATTACGAGTTTTATCTGGATTTTGTAATTTGGAAGCCCCCCTGAAATCCTACCTAATTTCAAATTTATATTTGTAATAGGTGCTACTACTATGGGGTCCCTTAGCATTCCGAAAAAAATCGGCTAGAAGTGCCGCTTTATCGAATATCTCGAAAATGGCTCCATCGATTTTTTTTTGTTTTGTTTTCTTTTTGTGGCATTGGCTTCCGCCATACAGTCAGCATCGTCTAGGTGCTTATCGCTAGAATATCACTCACTCTCCATTCTTACTTATAAATACATTCGCTTCACTCATTCATCCCTCTACTATATACAACTATTTACATACAAACTTACAGCTAATGGATGGATTAGTACTCTATATTCCTGCCATCCTTATAGCTTAACCGAAATTAAAATCACCGTAATCCTTCTCTAATCATTTTCTTCCATTCATTCTAGAACTTTTAAATACATTCATGTTTAATTTGCTAGCTCTGCTTCAGATTTAAGCACATATACGAGTATGTTGGTGGAGAATATAATGTCTTCGTAGCGAAATGGTGTACCTAAATACCTGTATATGTCGTCAAACATTCGTTTCCTTTCTACCACATAACGTGGACATATCAATATTATATTGTCTTGAAATCCTCTTCCTCATTGCAATCTAAGCAAAGAGGAGAGGACCTTTTGTTGATCCTGTGTAGATATGATCCGCACACCGCGTGGTTCGCTCTCAGCCTGCTTATTGTCGTAACAACCCATTTATTAGGGACAATCCCCTTAAACCATGGTTGTCTAGGTAATTGATCTACCATAGTTTTATAGAATCTTCTCTTATCACCATTACTGTAATCTGTCAGCCATTTTTGTATCGATTTCTCTTGAAAGTTAGCGTACTAATTGCCAATAACAGGATCTATAGATTTTCTTCCAGGAAAAAAATATGAAATAATTCAAGGATTGGTGGATAAGGTTTCCTACTAAAGCGCCAGAATTCTGTAGATGAGTATGAAATATGTAACCAGATCACCGGAAGTATTGTATATACAGTACACCGGAAATCGCCGATGAGTTTCACTCGAACTTGGCAATAAGGTACATTAGGGTTATGAAGGAAGTGGACGTTTTGTCTCTTTCAACAGTATCATTGACTTAAAAATTTGGGGTAAATTGTGATAAGACATTTTTCTCTATAAACTCAATCTCTTAAAAATAATAATTCTTCCGTCAGAAATTGTGGCGTTCTGTTCTTATAGAACGCCAAAATTTGTCATCCCACGCCGATTCTTGAATAACATTACGGACGCATTGAGACAAAAATTATACAAATCATACAGAAACAAAAGATTAACCACAGAATACGTTGGTTACCGACAAATTGGCTTTGTTTCCTGTTTTGATTACGCATCTGCAAGATTGTTATTATACCTGGAACCCACTTCTTTGGGTAGCTTATTACTCGATGGCTATAATAATATCAAAACTTAAAATGTCAATCTCTCAATAAATTTCTATTTAATTCTATTGTGTAGAGAAAAAAGATATAATCTGTGGTGAAGAATGGAGCACGACCTCTAAAAACAGAAATGTCATATGGCACCGGAAGTATTCAAAGGCACTTCCATCTAATTTCACGCGAGACACAAGTGCCTTTGAACGATTTGTCCAGATGACTGTAATGTTCTGTGTAATTTTCAATAGACTGTAATTTCAATAATACTTGATCATTTTAATATCTCCTTACAAAAAACTTACAGTTTAAAATGTTAAGTGTAAGGGTTGATTAAACGCCAAAAGGTACACAAATCAGGAAGTACCCAACATTTCATTCTTACGTTTTAGTAATTTATTAGAATGTATCAGATGTCAGCGACCCCTATGCTGGGCATATTCATGCATAACTCTTTATTCAGTAACGAGTTGCACCCATTTAATTTAGATTGTAATACGAGGTATTAAACTAGCCTTACACAGGTTTAAACAAAAAAAACAAAAAAAATATACTAGTTTTGACGATGAAAATTATAAATGCATATACCAACGCACAAACTTTTATTTTGTTATTGATATCAGATAATAGTGAAAGTTAAGCACAGCAGAAAGAAGTAAAAATTGGTAGGTTTAAGTTCATTGTTCAATTAAACTGATTGGTATTTTACCTAGTAATTACGAGATAATAATAGGGTGAAGGGACCAGTAATTGACTGCTTAAGAAAAAATTCGAGTTTAAGGTAGAATAACTTCCGTTATTTTGGCTCCAGGTGTAGGTTGTAAAATTGTACCGCTCCAGTAGGATGTATTTTATTTTATTAATATTTTAAAAGCAGTAAATTCAATCTTTATGTCAACCAAAAATGATTTTTTTTGGAAGTATGTCAATGACCCAGTAATTGACATACCGAATTTTCGGTGGAACCAGTGTTTGACATGGGGTGGGACCAGTAATTGACATACAAATATATTCATGAAACGACATAAGATATGCATTCAAAATCACTTTTAAATCTAAATAAATCACTTAAATCACCCAAATCACTTTTTCAATTGGATTTATAACAAAAATCGGTCTTATTCATAATTAATTACAGTCAGTTTTTAAATAGGCAAACCTAAATAATCTAATATTTTTCAACATTACGCTTTTTTATGCAGTTTTTGACGATCAACCCTAACACAACTCTCCTACTGGACAGTTTTAATTAAGTCCCCAAGCCAAGACAGGTAATTTGAATAACAGCCCTTACTTTCAATAGTACCAAGGAGATATTAGCTAACATACTTGTTAGATCGTACAGAATGTCTGTCGGCTCGCTTTTATCTCTTTCACTCAACTCTTCCGCTCTCTTATCCTTCCAAGTTTCCGCTAAATATTTTGTTACTTAAACCTTTTTTTGGGAATTTTTTTTTGGTTCTCACTTTACCAAACTCTCTACTTCCGATTAGACTATGTGGTCACATCCTTGTTTTATCCATTCCGCCTATAACGTTGCTACTGATGGGTCGTTGCGTCTTTGGGTTCGAGTTGTTGGTGCTTTCTAGTGAACAAAATTTCTCCTACGCTTCCCTTCTTTTGGAGCGCTTCGCTAATATTTTCCACAATCTGTGCTGCCAGTATCATTTGCTTCGAAACCAAACTATCTGAATGTAATTCATTCTTATTTTCTGCATCTAAACAGTTTTTGATTGTTTATTATTACTGAGTTACCTCTTGGGCTCATTTATATATACACTGTGTGCACGTTAATCGCGTCCCGCCTCAGGTTGTAAGCATTCGCACTTACAACAGTAATAAATAAATGAAACATCAATGAAAAAAAAAACTAGATTAAAAAGTAAGTAATGTGTAACATCACTAAGTCACCAACTTCTCCACTTATGTTTAATTTCGCACCTGGTACTTCTCTTGAGGGAGCTTCATTTTTCCCCTGACCGTTTTATTTGATGGAATTCTATGGTTCAGCCATTTCCTCCCTTTCTTCTTTGGCATGTGGCAAGGACCCAAAACTGAGGGAGAATGAGAGATTTTCAAACTCCGATAAGTGGGCGTCGTTTTTATCAATCACGTAGGCCTCGGAAGCTGTTCGGCGATCACGATTATTCCAGTTTGTTGTTCATACATTGTTGTTCTCTACAGAATAATCATTCTGCATGCCCTTTTGAAATAAGGCGTACATTTGCTAATTCATTAATTTAAACATATTTTATGTTGCCGATTTTTATCAATGATTTTATTTTACAATGTATTGAATTTTTAATTATAATAAAATTTACCAACCTATCTTATCATTTTCCCAGGAAGTCAATCACTGGTCTCAAACAAAAAAGCTGTAGGACTAGTAATTGACATACATGTCAATTACTGGGCAGATTGCCGTGTCAAGGACCAGTGATTGACAGCCCCATTTTAATCCTCAATGCTTCTTATAATTAAAAAAAAAACTACATAAATGAAATCTACAAGTAATACTAATTATAACAGAACATTGATAACCACACGAATATATGAACAAATAAACGAAAAATAAGAAAAAAGGAAAATTATTTTCTTATCAATCCTCCTTAGCAACGGCTTGTTTTTTCCTTGATTTTGAACTTTTAACACAAATAACCTTCCACTGATACCAAGGAACATTCCAAAAATTAATATTTTTCTGGAACTGCTGCCCAAAGGCTTCTCAATAACGAAATTGAAAGAATCACCACTAAAAACGGCTCATACCCCTTATAATACCAGTTTATATCTGGTATGTCAATTACTGGTGCCCAGTCAATTACTGGTCCCTTCACCCTAATATGTAATTAATAATTAATCTAGTTTGCCAATATTAAATGTTAATGTAGATTTCTTCAATTACATTGTTAATCTAGCTGCTAGCTGTTCTCCCCACAAGTTATACGTATGTAATATAAAATAGGTATTCATATTTAAGTTGGTAAAATAATTGTATAAAATTTCGTAAAAATCTATCGAGTAGAAGACGAGATATTTAGAGTTAAAATTTGGTTCAGTTTGAAACAGTGAAATGTTTAACTTCAAATATCTAGTAAACTACTCGATGGATTTTGTTTATATTTTACCTGTATATGAACACAACTATTGTCTATAATTGTGTAAAATTTCGTAAAAATCTATCAAGTAGAAAACGCGATATTTCGAGGTAAAATTTGGTTCTGTTTGAAACAGTGAAATCATTAACTTCAAATATCTCGTAAACTACTCGATAGATTTTATTTATATTTTACCTGTATATGAACACAACTATTGTCTATAATTGTGTCAAATTTAGTAAAAATCTATCGAGTAGAAAACGAGATATTCTGAGTTAAAATTTGGTTCAGTTTGAAACAGTGAAATGTTTAACATCAAATATCTAGTAAACTACTCGATGGATTTTGTTTATATTTTACCTGTATATGAACACAACTATTGTCTATAATTGTGTAAAATTTAGTAAAAATCTATCAAGTAGAAAACGCGATATTTCGAGGTAAAATTTGGTTCTGTTTGAAACAGTGAAATCATTAACTTCAAATATCTCGTAAACTACTCGATAGATTTTATTTATATTTTACCTGTATATGAACACAACTATTGTCTATAATTGTGTCAAATTTTGTAAAAATCTATCGAGTAGAAAACGAGATATTCTGAGTTAAAATTTGGTTCAGTTTGAAACAGTGAAATGTTTAAATTCAAATATCTAGTAAACTACTCGATGGATTTTGTTTATATTTTATCTGTATGTGGAGACAACTATTGTCTATAATTGTGTAAAATTTAGTAAAAATCTATCAAGTAGAAAATGCGATATTTAGAGGTAAAATTTGGTTCTGTTTGAAACAGTGAAATCATTAACTTCAAATATCTCGTAAACTACTCGATAGATTTTATTTACATTTTACCTGTATATGAACACAACTATTGTCTATAATTGTATAAAATTTCGTAAAAATCTATCGAGTAGAAAACGAGATATTTTGAGTTAAAATTTGGTTCAGTTTGAAACAGTGAAATCTTTAACTTCAAAAATCTCGTAAACTACTCGATAGATTTTGTTTATATTTTACCAGTATATGGAGGGAACTATTGTCTATAATTGTATAAAACTTAGTAAAAATCTATCGAGTAGAAAACGCGATATTTAGAGTTAAAGTTTTGTTCAGTTTGAAACAGTGAAATCTTTAACTTCAAATATCTCGTAAACTACTCGATAGAATTTGTTTATATTTTTCTTGTATATGGAGGTAATTATTGTCTATAATTGTGTAAAATTTAGTAAAAATCTATCGAGTAGAAAACGAGATATTTTGAGTTAAAATTTGGTTCAGTTTGAAACAGTGAAATATTTAACTTCAAATATCTCGTAAGCTACTCGATAGATTTTGTTTATATTTTACCTGTATATGAACACAACTATTGTCTATAATTGTAGAAAATTTTGTAATAATCTATCGAGTAGAAAACGAGATATGTAGCGTATGCTCTGCCCTTTAAGGGAAATTTCCCTTTATTAATTATTCTGGAACAATGTAAGAAATGTGGCCGAGCGGACGGATTTTATGCAGTGGTGGGCGGAGATTAGGATTATGGAAGAGCTTAGGCTGCTTCCGTTAATGATTCTTGTTCTCACTTGTTCAAACAGCTGTAAATCCTAAGGTGGTTCAAGCTCAGTTCTGGACTTTTTGATGCCATTGTTTTCTTTTTTGTACTGAGCACCGTATGTGGTGCTTCCGTTTACGTTATTCTGATCTCTACTTTCTGCCAGTTCTCGCATGAAACATGCTGCTTTACTTTCCTGTAGACGCAGGAAAAAAGGAAATGACGAAGTGAAATAGACGGGTAACTGTCGAAAAGACGGCAGAAGAGATCATTCAATGATTTACCGTGGCTATTAAGTATTAATACATTTTTAAATGTTGAAGTCATTAATAAAAAGTCAAATAATAAGAATAAAATGACTAATTAATTGTCTTTTTGAAGTTAAATGTTAAACAAATAAGAGTAAAAAGTACTAGAAATTAAAACTTTCAACGTCTTTCAAAATGATTAGTACTCGTGAAAAGGTAATTTATCAAACTTGAGTTTCTGGCCGTCTGTTGGCTAAAAATAAAAATAAACAAACAATTATGGAGGTGGGTTGAGTAGGTAATTAGTTACGTAGCAAATAATTGGTGTAAAGTGTGAGTGTTCATCGCTTTCGCATTAGTGCTGGAAGATTAAAACGATTTAACGCTCGTTAAGATGGCCGGCTGGAGCTCTGCTAGGTTAGCGAGGGCAATTCCAGGCCATTAAAAGAAAAAGGGAAAGGGTCAACAAAATGCGCTCTGTTTGTGGTGAGGATATCAAAAGTACAAATACCTCCAAACATCTAGATCTCTTTTCAAGGTAAAAACAGAAAAAGTTTTGCTCCAATTGTTCCAACTGGTTACGGCAAACACTACGGTCAATTCTCCTCCCTCTCTCTCTCGCTGTTAATATCGAGATGCTGACAAGATTTACTGCTGCAAACATCTGAGTGATCTGTGAGGTGTTTTTGTGAGTCTGTTTACAACAAAACTAAAAAGGGAAAGGGGAAAAAAGGGTGTGAAACATTCACACCACTTGGTCTTCATTCTATTCTCAAAGATAACTGATTCCAGGTCAAAATTGTGTGCATCATTGAAAGTTATTCCTTATATTATATATTCGAAAGGAAAATACTGCGTAAGATGTTCGGCCCAAGACGTGAGAACACGACTTGGCGTCGCAGAACAAACAGAGAGAGCTGTATGCTCTGATGAAAGAGCCGCGAATATTATAGCGTTAATTAAGCTAATCAGGCTTAGATTAGGGCTGGACATGTCGCCAGAATGGCCCACGAAGTGATCCCGTACAAGCTTCTACAGGGAAAGTCCCTGACCGCAAAAGGAGAGTTGGGAGACCAAAACTGAGATGGTTCGTCGTAGATGTCAGGCAGTTATTTGTGAACTAGGAACTGGATGGCAGCTGCAAGAGAGAGGGAGTGACTGGCGGAGTAAGATCGAGGAGGCCAGCATCCAACTAGCTGGGTTCTAGTGCCATTGAAAGAGAGAGACTAACTCTCTAGTTAATCCTAATATTATACAGTTTGTAAAGCCGTATCGTATCACACGGAAGAACAGGGCTCCAGTCTGTTCTACTTTAAGAAAAAAATGAAAATATAAAATGAAGTAAAGAACATATTAGAGTCCCGGGTATCCCCCCCGGTTTACAAAAATTGGGCAGCTAAAAAACTACACCCTTCAAAGTACACCCTTCAAGGTACACCTTTCAGGGTACACCCTTCAAGGTACACCCTTCACGGCAGACCCTTCAGTATGATTTAGCTTTAAAAAAAAATATCCAAAAACTTTGGTTTCTTAGACCACTCTTTGAGAAAGTCATCTACGCGATTTATATAATACTTTCTAGATGAAAATGACAACACCAGCAGATCATGTACCTAGTACATGATGTACCCAGGGTGGTCCAAAAAGTCGTAAAAAAAAATTAAAAAAAGGGTTTGCGATTAAAACCATGGTTTTATTATGTCCTATTATGAATATCCCGCAGAGTGAGGAGGAGGAATGCGGATATAAGAAAAATAGTGGAGAAGCACAGCACGGTGACGGAAGAAAATGGAAAAGATGAAACTGAAATTGGTTCAGCCACGTGTTAAGGATGCCAGAAGGTAGAATGCCGAAGACTGTGATGCAATGGAGCCCTCCAGGTACACAAGAAAAGAGGCAGGCTTAGGAACAGGTGGCAAAATGGCATAGAAGAGCTAATGGTTGGACGAGGGCTGTGCGAGCAAGACGCGATGGATAGAGTGCACTGGAGAAATAGTCATAGATTGAATAGAGTAACTATAGTTCCTGCAGTGCACTACAATTGTTTGGTATATGTGTGAAGGGAAATTGGTCTGAGGAAACCTCAAGGTTGAGGAAAAATCTTTAAAAAAAAACAAATGAAGATCATACCATAAAAATTGTTTAAAGATTCAAATCACTAGGATTCACTTTAGAGGGATGCCTACCATAGATCATCCACTTCCTAGAACTACCCTAAAATTAATTTTTCTAGGAAAATGGTCACGATAAAGTATACCACTCATTCAAAAAAAAAAATTTTAATTCCCTACAAAAATAGGAAAATCAAAAAATGGTTTCCCAAAAATTGTACTTCCGATGGATTCGAAATAGGGTGGGAAAAAAACTGCAGGATGGCAACACTTTCACTTAGAAAGGAATTATCAATAAAAAATGGTAAATAATAATAAATTAATGAATCAGTAATCAAAAAAATGACGTACACTAACCTTTGAAATCTATAATGATCGCCACTTCCGTTACTGTGGACCCACAATTTCTAAATTTGGGGGTAAAAAAAAATTAATTACCAAAGTTTGAAGTGTCAACTTCAACAAAGTACCTCACTCTCTCTCTGGGACAACTTGAAACCAGAAACCGACCTGCTAAGTAACTTGTTGATTGAATCTACACCCAACTCAGCGTACATGTGTCCTAAATATCGTCGGCTGAGTAAATAGATTATACCCAATGGGCTGCTTACTCTCTTATAAAGTATAACTCAATTTAACTCAGTTTATAGTCAATTAGAAATTTTTAATTTTATACTTTAAATTAATTATGGATAATTTTAATTTAATGGCTTTCAATTAAATTTAAGATAAACTGATAATTAGAGTTATCGTTTTAAATGTATACATATATATAATTTTTTTTTTAATGGAGGACTCAATGCCATTTGTTGCTACAACTCGAAAAATAAATTTAAACGAGAACAATAAAATAAACACGAAATAAAAATATTTTAATACCTGTACTTCCAACATGAAAAATCCGTTCAATTAAGTATACTTCCGGCCAAGAATGTTTTTTTTTTTTCAAACATGGAATTATAGCAATTCCTTCCGTTCCTACTAACTCGTTACAAGGGGCAATATAAACAGGAAGTCCGTCCACCCACTACTCTAAAAGGACACTTAATTGAGTTTCCTCTGAACCTTATAAAGTTGCATCTCCGCCAAGTTCAAATGAGCTTCCTGTGGTAAGTCTTTTTTTTGAGCTGTACCCGCACCTATCATGGGACCCACAATGGTTTCCGTGTTCCCCATTAACCAAATTAACTGTTTTAGGACGAAGATATTCATCATGAAAAAAAAATGTAAAATTTTGTGTTATGTCGAGTATATACATCATGCGTTTTCAGCAGTTGATTTTAAAATTTTTGTTAAAACTAAAATATATTCTTAAACTGCAAGAAGTTTGGAATATTTTGAGACCATGTCGAAATAAAAAGAACTAATAGTACAGATATAGTATGAATTAGTCTTCGTAAATGTGTATCCTTGTCTATTATTAGTCATCACTGAATCAATAACGAATTCATACAATTGTACAATTGTGTTAGGTTTGACTCGGCAGTAAGTGGTGCGCCTGGTAATAAAAAACGGGATGAGGATCCTTTTGTTCCCTATTTACCTGTATTCAAGAAGCGGAGCTTTTGGCTCATGTGCGGGGTTCAAGATTTAGCGATCATCCAAATTGCTGAGTCGAGGGCTACTAACCTGCCAAGATATTTCCCTGCACAATTGTTGGTATTTTATCATCTGATCAGGGATTCATTTGCATAAATACCAGTGTCCTGTAATGTTGCCACCTACTCGGCATAATTGCAGCAGTGTTCATTCTTTGTAATTTTGGTATTTATGCAAGGACAGTATTGAGTAAGCTGTTTAGTGGCGCCAGGTTTTTCCTAGTTTTATGATTCTTTGTCGGATTTCCTCCATAACGCTTTGTCGTTTAAATGCGTATTTGAGATAATAAGGTAATTTAGAGAATATTTTTGTCCGATCAAAGAAAGTAAATCAGTGTGTAGCAAGCTGTTACGAGATCAACAACAATACTATATTCGAGTGCAATGAAATTTATTTTTGATGTATTTTGGTTCCTATTTATGTTAATACAAATAAATGAATAAATCATACATTAAATAAATAACGAAAAAAATATAAAAGTCGTTTCATTGCAACCCAATTTCATATCAAACATACTCTGGGTTTGACGAATATATTCGTCATCGCTTAATTTGTTCGACGCACGTAGGGGACACATTTTCCAACAAGGTCGAAACAGTTAACCTGGTTAAATGATAAATTAAGGAAACTACCTCAAAACAGGACAACTTTCCCAGTTATGCGTAGTAATTACATATTTTTAGAGGCAAGACTTCTAAATGTGGAATGAGAACAATAAAAAATAACCTTGATATCTATTTTATACTTTTATGAATCTAGCAGGAAATACCAAGCGTTAGATTGTTCCTGATAAAAGAGGAAACCTGTCTGAAAAATCCACCACCGGAAATGTAACATACCTTGTTACAAAATAATCGTGCAGTTAGTTACAAGAGGAATGTTGATGATAAGGCTTAAGAACTCAGAAAATTGTTGTTTGAATTGTAGTTAGTTACCCATTATAGAAAGTAGAGCGCTCTGGTTGTTCTAGAATGGAAATGTAGCTTTAGGAATCACGACAAATGTTGCAATATTATCTTCTATAGCAGGATTGGGAAAAGAGAATTGAATGTTGGACATCTATAAAGTCATGACTTGTAATGGAACACTTTGTAGAATATGACACTGATTGGTGAGTTCATTTTTTCTGTTTTTTTTTTTAGTAACTACCAGATGTTTTGATAAGGGTGACATTGAGATGATATTTTTGCAGGTTTTGACATGAAGTACCAAAACGTTTTTCTTAATATTTACTAAATACTAAATATTTACTAAATAATTTTTAAGAATGCATCCCAATTTTTTCCAGAACCATTGTTGTGAGCAAGCAATTTCAAAAGATTTCATTTAATGAGCGCCGCTAAGGCGCTTTGAAAGAGAAATTAAGTGCAATGCTGGAATACCAGGTTTCCGTTCCGTAAAAAATGTATTAACCGGAAATGCGCATAAGTTCGTTTTTGATTTATTTCGAACCATTCTCTGTGGACGGTTTTTTTTGTAAAATTTTCATGAAACTTACGGAGCAAACTGTGCCGTCACTTTTTTTAATGACGTTTTTCCGGGGACATTGTTGTTGTCGGAGGTTTAGCAAAGACAGTGCCAACTGGAGGGCAGTGTAACTAAATATTTAGTTTCCTGCCTAACCAGCTACTAAATCTGTATTTTGGTAGAAAATTTCCCTATTGGAAAATTGATTCACTGTAAGTCGTGTGAACGTCACAGACCGGAAGTTCCGGCAGATATTAGGGCGAAATAGTAACCCCCAGTCAAATGACGCGTATGTTCCGTACTGTTTGCGAAATAGTGCACACTAGATCCTCTTTACATAAATTAATACAAAATTATTTTAAGATTATTTCCGCCCAGAATAACGTGTACAAAACATGCCATCATTTTTCTTATACATATTTTAATACCTCTTTCAAGGCATGTACGTAGATGTTGTGAATACGTTGAATATTTGGCATTACACCAGAGTTCATGATGAACGGGAATGTCTGTAATATTCCAGAGGAAACGATCTCAATTATTTCATGCTTTTGGAGGTAACACCACCTTATCCGCGCCGGAAGTGATTTTTGTTTACCTAATTTGATTGCGAACCTAATGCTCAGCAAATGCTCAAAATATCTGAATTTTTAACAGTAAGTTTTGGGAAACGATCATTACCCAGGACAATGGCCCGTCTCGAAAGTGAGATACTATTGAGAACTTTGTTGTCCGGATGTGGAGCTGTAGGCAAAAGGAAGACGTTTTCGGATGGATGAGCCACAATAGGCTCAAGTTCCCTTAGCGCGTGGCAACATATTTTTGGTGTAACCAGCTGATTTCATGTGATATAGGTATTCGATAACTTACAGACGGATTTGAGTCACCTAAATGCCCATTTCACAGTTGATCAAAATCACTCCACATTTTTATTGGATGGATTTTTCGCTTTTTTTTGAGGATTTCCCCCAAAAAATAGCTTCTTCCAATTTTATTTAAAACAGTTTTCTAGAGATATTATAGTTTTAGAATAGTTCTAGGATTGTTCAAGGTTAGCCTCCCTCTAAATAAATTTCGGCGTAATTTAGGTTTTTTTGCAAATTGTAAAGCATTAGTAATAAAATGTATATTCTAAGCACCATCACAGACAATTTAGGAAGTATCAATAGACTTATTGGGTCATAGTGGTTTTGTTCTTAGTTCCTTCACGATCTACAGTATCCACATTGGCAGTTAATGAGATCCACATTGTTTATAGAACATTATTGGAGCCAAAAAAACATGAGAGAGAGAAGTCATAGAAGACGCACATCTCGATGATAGATTTTTTTTTTAAAGTTCATGGCAGATGCTGCGGCAACAGTTAAAGAGAACACCAAATTTTTGAAAGAAAGTGAAAAGTTTAAGAAGCCGGAGAAAGACATAGAGTGGAACTCACAAGGAGCCCCGGAAATTAAGGAGAACCGGAAGGAAGTTGGACAGGACAAAGGGAAGTTATGTCAAAAAGACTTGCGTGCTCGTTCATGCTAATTCTAACATTAATACAGGTAACTAAGTGGGAAGTATAACTTACCGGTCTTTTTTGGCAGTTACAAATGTTTTTATCAAAAAAACGTATGTTTTATTTGCCCACAATTTAATAGATAACACTAAAGATGTCTTTGTTTAGTTTAACGGAAACAACACTATCACGTTACTAAACAAGTAGTTTTGGACGGTGGCTGTACTGTAAACAAATAACTCGCAACAGAAAAAATGTGGCAGACACAGAAAGAGCAGAACGGACGAAAAGAAAAAGAACTTAACAAGGCGACGGCGCGGCACGTTGTACAAAACTCCTCCGCGGTACTGTGCTAGTGAAATGGACCAAACTGAGCGCGCTCTCTAGCATCGGCCTTCAAAACTCTCCAGCAACACTGGTTAACGGCTTTTTTTTTTTTTTACCTACCCTGTCCTGCTCGGATTGGCCACGCTTATTCAAATGTACAGCGTGTTGTAACATGTGTCGTCCTGTCCTATTGTTGTTATTCCCACTCCTAGGGTTTCACTTTCCTTCAACATTCATCTGCTTCTTCTAATTTCCCTTACTCTTCTTGCAGGAACTATTGCAATTGCGCTGTTTTTCAGTTATTTCCTCTCTCCCCACCCAGGAAATAAACATTTTGAGCTACGATCTCAGAAGCGAAATATCGCCAGATGCTTTTTTTTTTTTAATGGCTTCCAGTCTGTGCAGATTAGCCAGAGATGTAGCTAATTAAAACTGTCCGGTAGGACAGTTGTATAAGGGTTGATCGTCAAAAAGTGCACGAAAAAGCGTAACGTTAAAAAACACCCAACTTTGACAATTTTTTTCTCTTTTTCTATAAAAGATAAAATTCCCAAATTTTATTTAAAATATAGGGCAAACCCTCCTTTATAGCTGTAATTTTTTTGCAACCACCCAGACCTAATAGATTTCGAGAAAAAAGTTGCCGAAAATGAGCAAAAACGGCTTTTTCAAAAATTGTTGTTGTTGTTCTTCTTCTTGTTGTTGTTACCTTTTTTGTAAACTACGTAGCGCCTATACGCGTGAACCGATTTTCATGAATGAGGTGTCATTCGATTCGGAATTTTATGTAGATGTGCCTTTTGGGGGTCTCGACGCTGTACACCGAATTAGAGAGGAGTTAGCCCCCTTTATGCAAGGCCCCCTTCAAAATTATTATTACTAATTACTCTGTAAATCTTAGCCCGATTTTGATAAAATTTGGTAGGATGATAGGGTTAGGGCTCCCCTACATAACAATAAAGCGGCGATCAGCTCTTACACTTGTTAAGGGGAAGTATAGCAATCGTTTCAAATTATCGACACGTGAACTGATTTTCATGAATGAAGTGTCATTCGAATCGAAATTTTGTACAGATTTGCACTTTAAAAGTCTCGTCGCTATGCCTCATATGGAGGGGAGTTTGCCCCACCCAAGTAAGGCCGTTTCTAAAACTATTATTACCAATATTTCTATAACGCTTTGTCCGATTTTGATAAAATTTAGCACGAAGAAGTGATTAAAGCTCCTCTACATGGCTGTGAAGTGCCATCATGCTCTTACACCTACTAAGAGGAAGTACTGCAATCGTTAAAATTATCAATGGGTGAACCTATTTACATTAATGAATTGTCGTTCGATTCAAAATCTTTGCCTCTTTGCCTTTTAGGGAGAAGTACTGTAATCGCCCGTTTATTTTTCTTACTCCTCTTAAAAGGAAGGTCTGAAATCGCAGTTTAAATTTGCTTTTTACGTACAAATACCTTCCTATTTTATATAAAAAGGCTTTCTCAAAAAAATTGTTATTGAGGATGGTTTGGGGACCGCAACTATAATCATTCTTTAAAAAGATCTCTCCAGTGGTAGTTACGGTTCCTACTTAACACCTTATCAGGTTATAATGATAGAATTGCTTATTCCAAATTTAAAAAAAACAGTAAAGCAGATATGTAACTTAGCAAAATAGACAAAAATGAAAATCTAACCAAAAGGTACAAAAATCTCCTTAACAAAAACTTACAGTTTAAAAAGTTAAGTATAAGGGTTGATTAAACGCCAAAAGGTACACAAATCAACAAGTACCCAACATTTCATTCAAGCTTAGTTGATATAATTTAAGTAATTTTGCTGCATTAACTTTTCCTTCACATTTTTTAGAATTTATTAGATGTCACAGACCCTTATGCTGGCCATTTTCATCTACAAAATATTTGTTCAAGTAGCACTGTAGATTGACTTTAATATCTATTAATCTATAATAATCAAACTATTAATTACAGGTTAAAAAGAAAACGGTATAAAAAATAAAAAAAATTATGAGGCTAAAAAATGCAAAACTTTTTTTAAAAAAATGCTTACACCAACATACATCAATGATTTCGATTATTTTATTTTTAATAAAAATCGTCTGTTTAAGTTCATTCTTCGATTAAAGTATCTGTTATTTTATGTAGTAGTCAAACGTTTATAATATTAGGTAATAATTATCTGGCTTTATCGCAAATAATTTAGTTTTCTTCAATTACATTCTCAATCTAGGTATTCATCCCACAATGTTGTATATATGTAATATAAAGTAAATAAGATATGCATATTTTTAGGACAGCTAATTATTCCAGTATTTTACTATAAGTAAAATTAAATTACAATTGAGAAATGAATAATTGTTGTTGAATAATCTACTTGTTATTAACTGTGTGTTATTTGTGCTCACGAATATTTCGGTAAGACGAATTCAAGTCTGAAATATTGTTTTAAATCCTCCGTGATTCAAATTTAAACAGTAGCCGACTCTAACTTTGTCTTTTTCTACTTTAAAATGCATGTATAAGATGTTACAACTTCAGAATAAAGGGCATATTAAAGATAAATCAGAAGAATAATTTGGAATAGAGTTAAAATAAAGTACCTATTTAAAATCGAATATATAATATACATTTTATCATAATTATAACCAAATAATATTATGAACGAACTGGCCAGCATAAGGGTCTGTGACATCTAATAAATTCTAAAAAATGTGAAGGAAAAGTTAATGCAGCAAAATTACTTAAATTATATCAACTAAGCTTGAATGAAATGTTGGGTACTTGTTGATTTGTGTACCTTTTGGCGTTTAATCAACCCTTATACTTAACATTTTAAACTGTAAGTTTTTGTTAAGGAGATTTGTGTACCTTTTGGCGTTTAATCATATATATCATGATGTCAATTATGAGTTCTATTGTTACGATGATTTTTTACTATTTTTTTTAAAGTTTGATTTTGTTCTGAGTAATGAGGTGGAAACTAGCTAAATATATTTCGGATGTTGGTTCTGTGAGGATGGAATGTAGGTTGGCAGGAAGTGGACATTTCGCTTTTATCATAGCATTCCACAGTTTGTCCCTATCATCCTGGTGGACTACATGCATTCTAGGATCAGGTGGTTGGCGTCTATTATAGTGTCAAAAGGGCTAGAGCAAATTGGAGGGACTGAAATTCCTATACGACTGAGATGGTGGGACGAGAAATTATGATTAAAGCGCAGAGTTTCTACCTTCTGCGAAGTCAGTGAACCACGGTTCGCCGGATGCTGAAACTTTATTGTTTCAACGATGTCTTAACATAGAATCTTAACAATTTAAGCCACACTACCGGAAGTACCACTGTACTGAGTTAAATACCCATTTTTCCCCAAAAATAGCCCAACGATTTTATTAAAAGATACATTTCCTGGAGATATGAGGACCGCCACGTTCGCTATCCACACAGGAACAAATATTCAGATTTGAGATAATTTGTACGTCAAATTGGAGGAAATACTTCCGTCACTTAATCAGTAGCTGGAAGTTAATCCCGCCTGTAAAAAATAGACATTACGTTTTATATCCAAAGCATTTCCGGAAATATCGCATAAAAGTGGAAATCCATTCACAATGAAGTTGTACTTCTGATTGTAGAATTTTTTTTATAAAGTCAGACTTTTAGCCAAATATTTATGGTCTCTTTTAAAAACGTTTTATACCATTTTCATTTGGAAAACATTTTCCCCGGGGGAAATCAGATTAAGAGCACACCCAGGAAGAGGAAGTAGTTGCGCTTTTTTCTAAAGTGCGATTTCCATTGAATAGTAGTACAACCCCCCCTAACTCTTGAAGGAAGACTAGGTGGACTAAGTTACAAATCCAATTTTGAAGGAAATCTTTCAAACCGGAAGTACCACTGCGCCCGAAGGGATATAATTTAGTTTTAGAGAATTTCTTTATAAACGCACGTCATGTCTGTTGATTACTTCCTGCGGACACACTGCCCAAGAAAACACGTCGATTCTGTAAATATCTGGACCAGTCGTTAAAGAGTGTCACTTTTTTTGACTTGGGCGCCCCATCACTTTTGGTTGGAAAATTTTAACCTTGGAGGATACTGTTTTTGTTGGATTACTGGTGAAGATATGAGGTCACGTTTCCTCTTATATCATTTTATTATAAAGAACACGTAAAATAATAAAGTCAACTTCCTTTTTAGTAAAAATTCAAAATTTCGAGAGGAAATCATGTTTGTGTGTGTGTGTGTGTTTTCCAGATTTTCTTTATTGTAAAATTATTTAAAAAAATAAATAAAATAATAATAATATTGTAATAACACTATTCCAGCTGAATAAATCTCAATTCCAAAAACCAATTTATGCAAACCAACAAGACGGAGGTTTTAAGAGCACAAATTTAGATCGTCTAACAATATTAAACCTCAGACCTGAGCAAGAAAACTCGCAAGAAGGTGGTGAAAATAATTTTATTGTTGGAAAAGCTTTAGATTAAAGATAGAACAAGTGCTAAAGTAATATGCAGTAAGTGAAAGCTTGTACACCAAATTAATAACATTCGATTTCCTTTTTGTAGACCGACTTTTCTCTCCCCCCTTCCGTTTTAACCTATAATTCATAAAAACTAGGCAACGACTATGAATATAAAACTAGCAAGTGATCACGTCATCACTGTCTATGTAGTGGTATAATGTTCTAGTTACTTATCTTTTTTTTCTGTAAATATTTCGACATCTAAACATTCTATCAAGATCTTGTCTTGGGAGTTTTATTATAGTTCTGCATTTATTTCATCAGTTTGTATGTCAGTTGAAATAAAGTTTATCTTTCACAGACTTATATTATTATTAGAGCAATAGACAATAAATTTGTTCCTAACTTAGAGATTGTTTTACTTTAAATGGATCACTAAAAATAATTCTTTAAATCATGATCTTGGACATGATTACAATCCTTGTTTGACCAATAAGGTTCAAGCAAATGCGCAATCCAGTGAGAGGGAATGGATTCAATTTTATTTTAAGAGAAATCTGATCTGATCTTTTCACACTTTATTTTCTATTCAGGGGCCGCAAAATAACAGCTATTTGGAGACTTACTTCACCTTTATCGCTGCTTACGTAATTAAATTTTATTTGACACAGTGAAGTAAATTTTCCTATTTTTTTGCCTATTTTTTCAGGTGGGCTTTACGTCCATCTACCAAATTAGGTGTCGTGGACGGAGGCGAATAGCAAACATACTTTACTATAAAAGTTCTCATATTAACCATTAAATACAATCCAAGGGCTAGACTAGTACCGCAATACATCTTAGCATTGCGGGTCTAGTCTATAACCGCCTAACAAACATACTTCACTATAAAAGTTCTCATATTAACCATTAAATACAATCTAAGGACTAGACTAGTACCGCAATACATCTTAGCATTGCGGGTCTAGTCTATAACCGCCTAACAAACATACTTCACTATAAAAGTTCTCATATTAACCATTAAATACAATCCAAGGGCTAGACTAGTACCGCAATACATCTTAGCATTGCGGGTCTAGTCTACAACCGACTAGCAAACATACTTTACTGTAAATTTCTCATATTAAACATTAAATAAAATCCAAGGGCTAGACTAGTACCGCAATACATCTTAGCTTTGCGGGTCTAGTATCTTAACATCTCGGCTACCATACTCGCTTCGGTGGTATGTTACATATTTGACACAGAATTCGTATTAAAAGACAAATTACCTTTAGTAATACAAGGGTCGTTTGAAAAGTCCGTGCAAAGTCAGAGAGATAGCACTACTGGCGCGTATCGAGGTTATGTTTAGTTAGTAGCATCTCTTGGAAGAACACAGACCAAGTTTCAGCCAGATCGGTCTATTTCTTTGTGTTTGGCATTCGTTTGAATCGAGGAAGTCGAGTGATTTTCAAAAAATGGACGAAAAAGAATTACGTTTGTTGATTAATCACTACTTTATGAATGGCAAAACGCCTCAGGTGACTAAAGAGAAGCTTGATAAACATTATGGTGACTCTGCACCTTCGATTAGAACAGTTTATAAGTGGTTTCAAAATTTTCGGAGTGGCCATGTGGGCACAAGTGACGCTGAACGTTCTGGACGCCCTGTTACTACTCCAGAAATCATTGATAAAATCCATTATATGGGGATGGATGACAGAAGAGTGAAGGTGCATGAGATTGCTAGTGCTGTGGGCATCTCGAATGAACGGGTACATAATATTTTGCATCAACATTTGGACATGACAAAGCTATCCGCAAGATGGGTGCCGCGATTGCTCACGCTTGACCAAAAACGAAATCGTGTGAAGTGTTGCAAGGGACGGTTTGCAGCTGTTCCAGAAGAATCCGCAGGACTTTAAGCGTCGTTTCGTCACTGTGGATGAAACATGGATACATCACTACACTCCTGAGACCAAAGAACAATCTAAACAATGGGTTACCAAGGGGAGATCTGCGCCAAAAAAGGCGAAGACCGTTCCTTAGGCCGGAAAGATTATGGCGACTGTCTTTTGGGATTCGCAAGGAATAATCCTCATCGACTATCTGGAAAAGGGTAAAACTATTACAGGTGCATATTATTCATCGTTATTGGACCGTTTGAAAACCGAGCTGCAAGAAAAACGCCCACGATTGGCCCACAAAAAAGTCCTTTTCCATCACGACAACGCACCAGCTCACACCTCAGCAGTTGTGGTCGCAAAATTAATGGAAATAGGGTTCCAACTCGTTTCACATCCCCCCTATTCTCCAGACTTGGCTCCCTCGGACTACTATTTGTTCCCCAATGGAAATGGCTGGCGGGAAAAAGATTTTATTCAAACGAGGAGGTGATTGCAGAAACGAATGGCTATTTTTCAGACTTGGACAAATCCTATTATTCGGAAGGGATCAACAAACTAGAGCAGCGTTGGAGGAAGTGTATAAGCCTAAAAGGAGACTATGTTGAAAAATAAAAAAGGTTTACCCCAAAAAATTAAGTAGTTTTTATTTTTGCACGGACTTTTCAAACGACCCTCGTATAGAGTTAATTATATTTGAAGGAAGTATGATGTAACAGTTCCAATTCTAAGAAAATCCCACCAAAATCGATATTTTGAAAAGTTTATTTTCGCGCCCCTACTTAAATACGGTTTCGTTGGGAAAATTTTTAATATTAAAGTAATAGACCTTCATGTAGCAATAGTAAAGGATAAAGAAAAAACAATAGGCAGTTTTCCAAAAAAAATTGATTAGTAGACTGAAATTTTCCACAAATTTGGAATTTTCCTAACTTATTGAACATTCACTGGTATTATACAGCGGTAGATTACAATGAAACGGCCTACGCTACCACCCTCATTAAAGTGAAATATCGGTATTTAGGTTCTCTCACCGCCAGCCAATTTGTTTAATACCACCAAAACGGATGTTACTCGTGGAAATTCAATATCTGAAACTTGACCCGATCGCCAAACTTCCGCTTAGTTAGTAAAATAGAGAGTTTAGACTATTCCACTCCACTATTCACATACCTTTTTTGAATTGAATACAGAGAAGTAAATATTTAATTTTCTAAAGGATACGTACGATATCATCATTTATATAACATATGTAATACATATTCATGAGGATTATAATATGATGGTTATGTTAGGAATATAAGACTCATATCTCGCGACCCCATAGTGGCCAAATCGAAATATCATTTACTGCATTCCATATTTTAGTGCGCCGTGTTTACTAATGTTTACATATCTACATGGGGAAAGTGTTTTACATATTACGTAGCTAAATTTAACATACATCTTCTAAATATATTTACTTATTTATCTGCACAATTCTGAAATATATATTATTGTAGGCTAAAATATTCTACGTACTTATTTATGCTTCTGTATTTAGAATAGGTTCAAGAAATAAGAGGGGTTTAGGAATGCTTGATCTAAAAATAGTGAACAAATTTTACTTTCTCCCCATTCGCTAGTAGAAGCATTTTCAAAATTGAGTTGAATTCCACCGGAAATACAAGTCATGTTGAGCACTCTGAATATGAAAACAGTTAGGAATTTGTCTAACTACAAGTTGTGTGTGTAAAACAAAAACGGAAAATCACAGAAATTACAAAATTCTTATTAGATTTAGGATCCATTAATGACTTAAAAAATGATGCTGTGATCTAGGGTTGCAGAACAGAACTCTTAGGAGGCGTTGCCAGTCGCGAGTCTAGAGAGCTGGTACCAGGCTGAGTGCCCGTGGCGACTTAATCCTGCCCCTTAAGCCTTCTTAAAGACAGAAAATATCTCCACTAGGTGTTCTGGGGCAGTAACAGGGCCCTATGATATAGGCGAAGAGGATGAAACCTTGTCACATCCTGTCAAATTGTGTCACTGTGGCTAATTTGCGATACGAGCTTTCTAACAATGGCGACACCAAAGAAAAACATTCACTAAAATGGTGGAAAACTCAGTACATTGTCAAAAGGCAAGGTTTTCACCGTTAGAAGAACTGTAAGTGGTTGTCACAATAGGTACTTTTCACCAACCAGTCTGGCAGACTAAACCAGAAAGAATAGAAAAAAATAGTTTTCCCGTTTGACGGTGTTGCAGTTTCTAAGTTCTTGTCCAAGATCTTTGCCCCACGCTGAGATCATTGTGAAGACAACCGGCGGGTGAATCCTCAAGAGTAGAAGCAGAACCTTCTTGACTTCCCGAGGCTTGGTATGATAAGTGCCTTGGGGAACAGCATCCCGGACAAATCCTCTCTAAGGCATTTAAAGAAGCAGGATCATGCTCTCTTTTAAAGAACATTTCAGCTAGTATGGCATAGACTCCGATCCAATTAGCTATCCAAATAAAGTAATACAAAACACACACAAAATATTTAAAAAAACGGAGATTTCAAATACTGGAGTATAAAAGATCGTTAAAATTGTAAAATAGTTCTGGAAATTTGTAAAAGTCTCATTTGTGATTGAAATAAATATAAACTATTCAATAAAATGACAAATAATGACAGCAGTAAATCTTAATAAAATTTTTTTTTATATTAAACTGTAGATGAAGTGCAAAATAAAGCAGTTAGATAAAGAGCCTTAACTGTGTTAGCCTGCCTTACACCAGTGCTGTGAAGGATAGTAGAACTTCTAGGAGCAGTTAGATATAGAGCCTTAACTGTGTTAGCCTGCCTTACACCAGTGCTATGTAGGATAGTAGAACTTCTAGGAGCATAGTGCACGACCAACAAACTCATTTTTATTTCTTCTGTCGAGGTTAGAAAATGATTGCGATCGTGTTAAATTATAGATTTCTGGTTTCCGCCAGAAGTATTCCGTTTTGAGCTCGCTTTGAGAAATTTTACCTCTTACTAGTGAAAGAGGAAGTAAAATTTATTATTATTTAAATGTGCAATGAGATTTCCTGCTTTTATGTCCGTCCATTTTGTAAATCATACGGCTTTGGAGTCTGTTATTCTCCCAATCTTAGACCAGTTACCTCATAAACCGCAAAACTATTTACTATTCTAAACCAGCAATAATACGAACAAAGCAAGCCCCCAGTAGGTTGTAAAATGAATATTAGACACTCAACAGGAGAAGAGAGAGGAAGCTGAAAATCCAAGGCTAGCGCAAGCAATAAGATGACCACACAACTGTGTGGGTGGCTTTGTGAAGAAGAAGGCGTTAGTTTGTAGGGTTCCCAAGAGTCTTGTCCATAGTTTGCAGACATTTTACAGTCGGCGTTAGAGGAAATACTATCACTGAACTGTGAAGTACGAATCGTAGAACTAATGTTTCTACCAGCCAACTTCCTTTGCGCTTTTCGCTTTTACAATCGTGAAAATAGTACAACAAGAGTACAGCGATCGAGTAAAATTTTCTACGTATTGTATAAAATAATTAACCACAAATAGAATTTAGAAAAAAAAAACAGCTGCAGAAACTTACGTCATTGCGCAGCTGATTGTAACCGTACAGAGTATTATAACCTCCACAAAGAACATACTCTTCTCGCATGGCAGCCCACAGTATTAATAAAGTAAAGTAATCGCCTATTTTTTCAGGCGGGCTTTACGACCAACTACCAATAAGGTGACGTGGATGGAGGCGAATAGCAAACATACTTTACTGTAAATTTCTTTTATTAACCATTTAATACAATCCAAGGGGTAGACTAGTACCGCAATTCATCTTAGCTTTGCGGGTCTAGCCTATAATCGCCTAACAAACATACTTTACTATAAATTTCTTTTATTAAACATTAAATAAAATCCAAGGCCTAAGACCGGGGAATCGAACCCACTAAACCAACAATACATCTTAGCTTTGCGGGTCTAGTCTATAACCGCCTAACAAACATATTTTACTATAAATTTCTTTTATTAAACCATTAAATAAAATCCAAGGTCTCGACTGTTACCGCTCGGCTACCTTCCTCATTATTAATATCATCTACTGATTAGAAAACAATGTACACATTTGTGGCCTACTACACCAAGGAAAAACCACTTTAATTCAAAACAAAACGAAATCTTAAGTTTAAACCTTGCAAATAATTACTAAATTTAGCAAATCTTGTAAATCGAAGTAGTTTACCGTAAGTTGAACGCTAAGAAGAGGAGGAAGTTTAAACAACTAAGCCACGATGAGTGCGAGAGTAGGTGGGGGGAGCTATTCAAGTTTTGGTGACGTCACCAGTTGCAATACTCTCATTTCCTCCAGGCCCGGCAAGTGTAAAAGCTTGGGGGAACTTTATATCCGAAAAGTAAGTTTTATCTATTTAGCGGCGAGGAAGGAAGTTTTCCATTTTGATAAACGGAATTTAGCAAGCATTGGCAGGCAGGAAGTGAACATTTACTAATTGGGCATCGTTTTAAATAAGGGGGTTAAGGGAACCTCTTGGATGTGAAGTCACTAGGGAAATTAATTAATCTATTCTTTACGCAATTGGTATAAAATAACTTATAAAAAGAAAGCTCCTTTTGTTTGGGAGATGAAATACACTGACTTCTAATCAGATTTTTTAATTGAGTTTCCTAAATTAAATTCTAATTGAATTAAATAAAAATTTAATTTTAATCGTGATTAATTGATTGAATTAAATTCACTTTTAATTTGAAATATCTTCTCTCTAACTATTGTTCCCTCTCTATTCCCAAAGACCCTCTCTTGAAACTGTGAGGTTCATTCTCTTTGTCCACATCTCAATATATTGTTGAGAGGAGTGCTTGAGGATTATCGCACTCCTAGTTCTGATGAAGTCTCTATTGACGTATCGCTGGAGTAATTTTTTAATACTTTTAACTTGCAAAGTTTTACCATCTCACGGAAGACACTGACTGATAAATGGGGAATAAAACACATCCTCTCTCTCCGCATTGAGTAACCAACTCGGTTCAAAAAGATACAAAAGAAGGTTACCTTAAAGCATTAGTATTCGCCTACATTACGATCATACATAAACATTATGGTGACTCTGCACCTTCGATTAGAACAGTTTATAAGTGGTTTCAAAATTTTCGGAGTGGCCATATGGGCACAAGTGACGCTGAACGTTCTGGACGCCCTGTTGAGGTTAGTACTCCAGAAATCATTGATAAAATCCATGATATGGTGATGGATGACAGAAGAGTGAAGGTGCGTGAGATTGCTAGTGCTGTGGGCATCTCGAATGAACGGGTACATAATATTTTGCATCAACATTTGGACATGACAAAGCTATCCTCAAGATGGGTGCCGCGATTGCTCACGCTTGACCAAAAACGAAATCGTGTGAAGTGTTGCAAGGGACGGTTTGCAGCTGTTCCAGAAGAATCCGCAGGACTTTAAGCGTCGTTTCGTCACTGTGGATGAAACATGGATACATCACTACACTCCTGAGACCAAAGAACAATCTAAACAATGGGTTACCAAGGGGGAATCTGCGCCAAAAAAGGCGAAGACCGTTATGGCGACTGTCTTTTGGGATTCGCAAGGAATAATCCTCATCGACTATCTGGAAAAGGGTAAAACTATTACAGGTGCATATTATTCATCGTTATTGGACCGTTTGAAAACCGAGCTGCAAGAAAAACGCCCACGATTGGCCCACAAAAAAGTCCTTTTCCATCACGACAACGCACCAGCTCACACCTCAGCAGTTGTGGTCGCAAAATTAATGGAAATAGGGTTCCAACTCGTTTCACATCCCCCCTATTCTCCAGACTTGGCTCCCTCGGACTACTATTTGTTCCCCAATATGAAGAAATGGCTGGCGGGAAAAAGATTTTATTCAAACGAGGAGGTGATTGCAGAAACGAATGGCTATTTTTCAGACTTGGACAAATCCTATTATTCGGAAGGGATCAACAAACTAGAGCAGCGTTGGACGAAGTGTATAAGCCTAAAAGGAGACTATGTTGAAAAATAAAAAAGGTTTACCCCAAAAAATTAAGTAGTTTTTATTTTTGCACGGACTTTTCAAACGACCCTCGTTTAAGTGGCAAGTCAATCCAAGGTTGGTTCAATGTAACATAAAGTGATAATTACTTACTAAATAATATATGCATAAGACTAAAATAATTACTGACAAATGAACTGAGTAATGTAGCCTTATGTGAGATCTTTCTAATCCAGGAACATCCTACAAAAACGAGGTTCCACCAGAGTGAAATAGCAAAGGTGAAGAATGAAGTAGCTCGAATTACTTACTTCACTAACATGGAGATGTGTAGTGGATAGATTGACAAAATAATATACATAAATAGATTACATGTAATGAGGTAAAAAATTAGTTAAATATGAGTGTAGGATGGTCCTATGTAGATCTAGTGAGTCACCAACACGGTTAAATGTGAGTATAAGGATGGAACTATCTTGGTGTAGTGAATCGAATACTTGTGAAGTCCATGTTCTGAAAAAATTAATCGAATTGTTGTTGTTGTTAATACTTAGAAAGGTTGGTCTCGCCAAAACGTGGTCCGAACCATTAGTTGAAAAGTCATGGTTAGTGAGTGATTAAATCAATTTGATTATCGATTGAAATTCAATTAATTCGGCGATTATATTTGAAATTTAGTTCACTAATTAGTTGTCATATGATTAAAAGTACGATTAATTAATTAAGGCTTAGCCTTGGACTAGATGAGATATCGATCATTAACAACTGACATCCACTGAGTTCTAGATTGTATTTGATTAACATCTTTAAATCACCTGACATTTCTAAAAGATACTGTATCAGTTAAGAAACTAGTATTATCAACACACTGCCAACATTATCACACGCTATCCAATGACACTTGGTATATCTAGATGCTAGTTCTAGGCTGACATATAAATAAATGTTAGTTGAATATGTTTATGTAGGCTTTGAATATTTATGTAAGATTGCAAAATGCCTAGATAGCGCTCCAGGTATATCCATAGAACTTTGTCACGTAAAGCTAGTTAGTTTACTGTCTGTCCTCTTGGTTATAAAGAATATAATCTCTAAGAATGGGTTGTTTAACATAAGATCAGATATGTGCTTATTTATTTATCGTAAAATCGTTAAAATTAATCTAAACGATCCTGTTTTAACTAAAAATAAAATTTTATATTCTGGAGTTTCTGCTATTGGTTAGAATTTGTCTGCATATTCAGTTTCTTTTCAAGTGTGGGTAATCGTGTTGTCCTTTCATTACGTTCTACTCAGTCGTTCTATATTCACCATTACTCTTGTATTCTTTCTCTCTTCCGGACAGTATAGGCATTGCAGATGAACAGTTACACTTAAAAAATTTAGCTAATAACTACAGTCGACCTAAATTATAAAAAATTGTGAAAATTCTAGTAATAAGTTCGTCCGGTTGCAATACCGGAAATACGGTGGAATACGAAATAGGCTTGATGTCGAAATCTTAGGAGACTTTGGTAGGCCAAAGTTTTGTAAGGAATCACTTAGACTTAGAAAAATTTGTGACTTTACTGGAGGAGGATAATTTTACTCTAAATGTGGATAGTATAAGTACCCAATCTTTCCTTTTAGAAAGCGTCATCATGGCCAGCTACAACTTACACTGAGTTCATCTCAACCAAAAGGCTTTTCCCCCACTTCAAAAAATATTTTAAAATATAAAATATTACCCATAAATAAACTAACTTACAAACTAAGAAAAGTTTAGGAGAGGGTTTTGTGAGGGGGTTCCCACTCCAGATTTAATCCTGGTTGGCCCACAATCTGATCTTCAGCAAGTCAAGCTGATATAGCAAATCTTCACCATCGCGTATACCTGTTACACTTCCTGGTTCAACATCGCGTATACCTGTTACACTTCCTGGTTCACCGTCGCGTATACCTGGTACACTTCCGGTTCTCCGTCGCGTATACCTGTTACACTTCCGGTTCACCATCGCGTATACCTGTTACACTTCCGGTTCACCATCGCGTATACCTGTTACACTTCCTGGTTCACCGTCGCGTATACCTGTTACACTTCCGGTTCACCGTCGCGTATACCTGTTACACTTCCGGTTCACCATCGCGTATACCTGTTACACTTCCGGTTCATCATCACGTATACCTGTTACATTTCCGGTTAGGAGTTAGTCTTTACATGAATTCAACGGGAATATCTTTCTAATCAATCGCCTTCAATACGCTCATGGAAAAATTGGGAAAATACAGGCTTCCTTATTTTCTTTTTCCCCATCTATTTATTTTAAAACAAAATATTAAACAAACAAAACATTTGTTTTTCCAATCGTTCCCTTTTAAATTAATAATTGTTTGTACAAATAAATATTCTTTTTATAATTGGATTTAAGTAACATTCTATGTTATTTTATCCATGTTTATCTTCTAAATTCTCCTCGTTATTCTGTTTACTTTAGCTCTCCTTTTTTTAAAAAATCTTCATTCTTCGCTGGCTCGTTAATGAGGTCGAGCGGCGAAAGGGCTAACGATCTGATTAAAATGACAAGGGTCTGCGTAAACACGCTGTACTTAGGGTTAAAGCATTTCATTTAGTGCGGCACCCGCACCGGATTAACTGTCTCCTACCTCTCTTCGCAGGAAGTACTACGATCCGACTGACTTCCGAATTTCGTGTGCTCACCGGAAATACATACTTTAAGGCCCGCTGGGTACGGAAAATTCACTATCTAATAGTGGCACACGTTACTGATGGGATTTTTCCCAGTTCTTTTTAGATTTCCTGGAAAATGGCTGCTACGATTTTCTCTCATTGCGAACATTTAGATTTAGAACGTTTCTTTATAACCTTTCCACGTGGAAAATTTATTTTAAGGCAGTTAGGTGGGGGATACAGCTTAGCTCCAAGGTACCATTCTAACGTAATGTACGTCATATAATTCTGTACGGAAGTAAAAATAAAAATTTGCAGTATATCGATTGGCCGGAAGAGCCACTTTGAACCAATAAATTTTCTTCAGTTTACTTTTTATATTTCTTGAAACAGTGCGTACAAAAATTTCTATTTCGAACTTAGAGGACCACTATTTCTAGCGAAAACTAGGTAAATATTGTCTGTGCTTGTCTTAGCACGGTAAAAAAAAATATGTTTACACTGTGTATTTGTAAACAGAAAAGGGTCTGTGCGTGAATAAGAAAGATGTCGCTAGTGGCTGGTTTGAACCAATGGGACAGTAAGCACCCTAAGCCAATAGCAAAGGCCCTTTTCAATAGCCGTAAATAATTGTTGGCTGTTTACTGCTGGCACACTGGGATCCAGAGATGTGAATGGCTACTGAAGATTAATTAAACCAATCTATAATTAGACGAACAACCAATTATAGCTCATTTCCTGTAATTTTGTGTGTGTGTGTGTGACACAACTTTCCAATTTGAAATTTCATCAAATTAGCTAAAGTTAATAATTAGCACTAACATTATTAGTATTAAAATCCATAGAAATCAAGTCAGCATTGTCTGATAAATAGTTGCATCATACATATTGTAAAGTTTTTCCCAAAAAAAAACTTTACTTACACAACTAATGCCTGCCACTAGTTATTAAATAATATGGGTTTGATTAACTAATAAAACTCGCTAAAGTTGTAAGTAATAACCTGATTTATTAACACGTTAACATTACTCACATTAACATTTACAAGCAACTAACGCTATTCATTACAGTCACCATTTACAACAGTCACAACAGTTTACTGTTACTTACTCACTTCGTAACGCCACAAAACTGTTCCCCGACTGACCACTGGTCCGCACTGCACCGAATTGCACTAGTCTCAGCTACACTAACACAGCTCTACTCATCAACTGACTAATTGCCCAACTAGCTACCACTGAAGCACTCCGCAACACTGACTCTCCAAGACTAACTCATAAACTTGACTAATAACTATAAACTCTAATAACTCCTTAAAACTTGCTTAAAAACTCTTAAAACTCTTAAAAAACTCTGACTTCTCCAGCTGTGTCGGCCTCCTTTTAACTGCGTGCCTCCCTCCAACTGGGACTGCCCTCCTCCAACTCTCTGAGCATAAGTTTCCACGCCCTCCTGACGTTCATTGGCTGGAGAAAACATACTGCCACCACCTCAGCTGTGAGCCGCCTCCTCCCATTCTCCGTCTCTCTCCAACTCCGTCTGTCTCACTCTCACCTGTCAATCACTGGCTGGGAAACACATATGCCACCACCCCAACTGAGGCCTTTCTCTTAGCTGGCTTTTACACAGGTCACTAACTCCTTGAACAATCTAGCCCTTTCCTTTCTAGTTCAAGTAAAGACCGGCCCTTTTGTCTACACAGTGGTGGCCTGTTACCGGCTTTAGTCGCTTAACCCCTAGAACAATCTAGGCCTTTCTTTTCTGCCACAAGTAGATACCGCCCCTTTTGTTTATGCAGTGGCGGCCTGTTACTGACTTTGGTCGTTCAACCTCTAGAACAATCTAGGCCTTTCTTCTCCGCCCAGGTCAACTTCGTTACAATATGTTAGGTTAGGTTAATCATACAGCTGTAGTGTTAATTAGAAACTATATATGGCGATTTATTTCCTACGAACCTGAGCTAATGAAGTAGTTTTTGTGACTATCAAGTTTACCACAAATTACCACGAGTTTGTTCGTAAGTTAATGTATAAGAAAATGCTACTATCATTAGTCAATGTTTGCGGCCGGAAAGAGATTTTACAAGTAATCCAAATTAATGTAGAACACGTCATTAGATGGAAGTTGAAATAATGGATAGCTAGTGGCTCACTCACCCGACTTCCTGTAACTACCAATCTCACTCTCTTATCAAACCCCCAGAACAGCCATTGAAATAGTTTTCCCGGATGTATTATTGCAATGAAAGTTACGGAGTAATTGTTTACAAATTACGAGGTGTGGCTATTAAATAACGAGACTGATGCTGGCTACAGAAGAACTATGCATGCGCCAAATCCTAACGACCGACAGCTGTGCAGCGTAAAGCCTTCTCTTTCGACTGCAGCGTCTCACGTGTTTGTAGAGAAATCTGTCTGACCGGAACCGTCGCGTTTGTGTAAGAGGTGTTAGTTTCGCTTTGCCGAAAACATGATACTACACTTGTAGTAGGGAACTAATTGTCGTGAAATTTCACATGAAACTTGGTGAAACCGCTACTAAAACTTATCTTTTATTAAGAGAAGTTTATAGCGTTGAATGTTAAATCACTTAAGCGAGTTTTTGAGTGGTTCAAGCGTTTTCAAGATGGCCGAGAAGACGTCGGAGATGATGACCGCCCGGGTTGCCCTTCCACGTCCAAAACGGATGAAAATATCGATTATAATTAATCAACATTACAACCGTGAAGTGCTTGTTCAACTCCGTGAAAGAGTAAGGAAAAAGACGACCTGATTTGTGGAAGAACAAATCACGGGGTTCCCCATCAAGACAACCGGCGCTGGCTCACACTGCATTGTCTGGTCCAAGACGTTTCTAGCCAAAAGTACAACATCCCATCGCCACCCCATGTGACTTTTATCTGTTCCTCAAAGTCAAATCTGCATTAAAAGAAACACGATTTCAGTCCGTTGAATATACCCGAATTTTAGGTATTTAATTGCGGAAGCAATTTTCGCGAGACCCTCTTAAAAAAGTGGAAAAACTATTCTTTGAAGTTTCACTTCCGGTAAAGGGTTTTTTTTCTATAGTGTGCGCACTATAACGTACACAGCATTATCTAAAAAAAACCATTTTGGACTGTGGAAACCTCAAAATAGAAAATTGGATATCGAATATTTGATGTGATCAGAATTTTCTTCCTTATTTTTAGTAAAAGTACAACACTTCTGGTGCTCTAATTTTGATAGAAATTTATTGACGTCACTCTAAAGCATGAAATTAGAAATTTTTCATTAAATTTATAGGAATGTATTTTTATTTTCTGGTCCAAGTAAAAATATTAAATTTTCAATATTCTTGTTTTAGTTCACAGCCTAAGCAAAGTACGTATAATATGTACATACATGATGACAGAAATGTTATTGGATAATTTAGGAGCCCCCAAAATTTAGGAGTTATGGAAGACACCCCCAGTTGAGGTTACGGTTAGAAATGAATAGATTATCTGTCACAAACAGAACATAATCCAACCAGCCGTCCTCTGCGTTTCAGCCACCCCAGGATAGTCTGTATGTGAATTAATATGTGTGTTGGGGGTTGCATAATTATAATTCCTTGGGGTTACCGAGTTCGTGTAGGGTTAGTGTGTGAATTCCAGTCGTTCTGAAGTAGGACTTCATTTTTTTTAGAAGGATATTTTAATGATGTAATCAATGCTATTTAAATCATATTTAATTGCGAGATTCTTACTACTTCTTCTTCTTATCCGGCGCTACAGTTCTATATGAACTTTGGCCTCCCGTTACAATCCTGTTCCAGGTATCCCGATCTAACGCCTTCGGCCTTCAAGTCTGATTAAGTCCTGCTCCAGGACTCTCAACCAGCTCGTTCTGGGACCGCTCTCTTCTTCTTTTTCCATCAAACTCCTGCTTCATTATTTTTCTTGTCATCAGACCCTCTGGTAATCTCCTCTATATGCCTAAGCCAGCTTACTGTTCTCGACTTGGCAAACCTAACTTGTATATTCTCATGCCCCATGAGTTCATCAAGTGCTTTCTAATCTTCCTAACTCGCCATGTGCCGCGTACGCAAACTGGGCCAAATATGCGTCTCGAGTATCTTTCTTTCAAAGACCCTTATGGCCAACTGGTCTGCAACGTTCAGGGCCCATGTTTCGGCTCCATAGCACACTATCGGCCTAATCAGCGATATCTGTACATTTTAAGTTTGCTTTTTCTGGTTAACAGCCTAGATTTCAAAAGTATTTGCAGTCCAAAGTAGGCTCTATTTCCGGCCATGATTCTACTTCTGATCTCCTCACTTCCCTTGTTTTCGCAGTTTAATTGCGAGATAATTGTTGCTTAAATTTGTTTTGTTGCCAGGTCCTGAAATGCGAAATATCTAGTCGACAGTGGCGTACTACCGGTACGTATTTCGGGAGTTTAAAAAATATTCAAGGATGGAGGAATGTATGTGCAGGAAAAAATATTCATAAAGAATCTTATTGGCTGATTTTATAGCTTTTAACTATTGCAACAACTTCATGAACATCAATGTTAAAAAGAGTTGATACCCAGGAACGCCAAATAACCTGACAAAGCACTGACTATATATTTGCAACCTTCACCAGTTAGGAGAGTTGCGATCAATGTGCCCAAACATTTAGCACTCTGCATCCATTTTCCTAACGACAGTTTTTCCAACTTTCTGGATCATCCCATAAAAATAATGTTTTTCCCAAATTCTAGCAAAAACTTTCATGCTAGGATTTTCTTAATGTTTCAAAACTTTTCGATAGCAAGATGTAACAGTCAGGAAACTTGGTAAATATTTATTTCTAGTTAGGGTTAATTTTTATTTCTCACTGTGAAAGAAATGAACTAGCTGGAATTCTATTTTTTCGTGAGTAATTTTTCTTGAGGAAACCGGAAGAGGATGTTGTGAAAATTGTCTACTTACTGCAGTTATCGAAATCATGATGTTTTTCTTTTTTGGTTAAAACTTAACAATTTTACTAAACGTTGGCTATTCTTTAGAAAGAGTGATCTCCCCGTATCTCTCTAGAAGCTTCTGGAAGCCATTAACACTTAGCAGCTTAGCCCACTCCTTGAGAATTTACTTTTTAGACAGTAAGGAATAAGGATTGTGTTAGGGAGCGAAAAGGCATCCTCAGGAATCCTTAGAAATAAGGTCAATGTCGAAAAAAATATTCGAAATCAATTTGTAATCGATATTTTTTGCATGGCAGCAACAAGATCTATAGTGTCTTCTTTAAGACCTCCAGTTGAAGACATCTAAGAAAAATCAGCATTTAAGAGGGTTCAAATTTAAACCACCCATCGATTTCCGGTTTTATGTGATAAAGATCGACCCACACACACATAGAAACCAATTCGTAAAATAAAAAACCCAAATTTTGTACCTCAACGCAAATATTCCTGGTGAAAACAAAATTTAAAAATTTATACAACTGCAATGGGACAACGATAACCGTGCAACAGGTCAGCGTTGACATTACAACCACAGCCGGAAATGCATACGTACGGAAGGAAGAAATGATAGTAGCGTATTTCCGGTGTAGTTCCATCTCTATAGTTTTTGACGCTAATTTGTGTTGATCATAGCGCACGTGTATTGAATTAACGTTTTTTTTTAAATTATCGGCGGAAATTGTTTCGATATTTTTATTAATTCAAATTTAATTCAAATAGCGGCTAGTGAAGTCGAAATCTCTTCACACCATACTAATTTATCTGTACCTCTGGTGATGGATGAAAGCCCGAAACTGATCAGGGATATGTGCGCTAAGCCGGATATAATCGAAGATATTATCCATTATTGCGGACCTAACCACATTTTTAACAGAAAACAGATTTCTTTAAAGATATAACTTTTTTTTTTCTTTTTTTTCCTTATTTTTCAGTTTACAAAGTTACTGGCGTTAATAAAAATGAAAAGTGAGAGAAAAGCTTTTCAGTAGTGATGCTGGATTTTCCCTCGGCTACTGGGCGTTCGGAAAATATCATTTCTCAAGAGCCAGAGCGAGAGAATGGTAAAAAGAAAAAAAAAAAAAAATCTTAAGCAGATATAGTGACGTAATAAGCGCAGTCGCTCTTTCTCTGACGCCAAGTCAGTTGTGTTAGTAAATCAGTGAGAAAGTTAAAGCCACCTCTATTGATGAGAGAAATGAGTTAAAGATTCCTTTTCGTCGCCCCCCCAGTAGGAGAAAAACAGAATTCTGAGTCATTCAGAATCATTCGTAGAAATTCATCCTTCAGAGAAAGAGAAAGGACTAAAAACGGAGCGGGGGTGTGGGTGGAGGAAAGAGAGGGATGGAGCGAGAGATTTAGAGAAGGAGAGCAAGACAGGAAGAGAGAAAAAGTTGAGGCAAGTTCCTTTTTCTTTCTACTTCCCCCCACTACGGGGAAATTCCCCCCTCAGCTCGACAATTTCTCCACTCAATGTCAGTACTTCTTTTTCTAAAGAGAAAGGGAGATGAGAGAGAAGAAGGATTCCCCCTTCCAAAAAGAAAAAGAAAAAGAAAACAACCCAAAGCTCAACAATACCACAACAACAGTCTTACGTCAACAATCCGCCATTTAATCACAGAGTTTCCCTTTATATAACTAAAAAAAAAAGTTTGAAAGTACTGTTCTTTTATTATTAAAAATTTAATCAAAAATATTAAATAATAAATAATAAATCGCTATCATTTTCAACGACTTTCACAAAGTTCTAACTCCTAAACTCTCAATAAACTCTTAAAGTTTAAATCTTATTCAATTCTTACCATTATATTATTACAGCTCGTTACATAAATAAATAAATTTGTAATAATCAATTTATTTTTTGTGGATAAACGTTTAAAGAAAACGTGTGAAAACTGTGAACTGTTGTAGATACAAAGTTTGCAGAAAATCCTGTGGTGCCATTTTCATGAAAGTGAACCATAACAGTCAACTTCCGGCTGAGCAATTTCCTTCAAACTCTAGTTTAACTACTGTGAATAGCGCACTAGAGATAGGATTGTATATTATAGAAAAAGTCGCATAAATATTATACATTTTGCCTAAATGTAAAGTAAAGTAAAATGAAGTAAAGTAATTGCCTTTTTTTTTTCAGGCGGTCTTTACGTCCAACTACCAAAATTAGGTGTCGTAGACGGAGGCGACTAGCAAACATACTTTACTGTAAATTTCTTTTATTAACCTTTAAATAAAATCCAACGTCTAAGACTAGGGAATCGAACCCACTAAACCAACAATACACCTTAGCTTTGCGGGTCTAGCCTATAACCGCCTAACATACTTTAACGAAGTTGACCTGGGCATAGAAGAAAGGCCTAGATTGTTCTAGGGGTTGAACGACCAAAGTCAGTAACAGGCCGCCGCTGCATAAACAAAAGGGCGGTATCTACCTGTGGCAGAGAAGAAAGGCCTAGATTGTTCTAGGGGTTAAGCGACCAAAGTCGGTATCAGGCCACCACTGTGTAGACAAAAGGGCCGGTCTTTACCTGAACTAGAAAGGAAAGGGCTAGGTTGTTCAAGGAGTTAGTGACCTGTGTAAAAGCCAGCTAAGAGAAAGGCCTCAGTTGGGGTGGTGGCATAAGTATTTTCCCAGCCAGTGATTGACAGGTAGGAGCGAGAGCGATAGTAGGAGGAGGGCGGCCCCAGCTGAGGTGGTGGCAGTATGTTTTCTCCAGCCAATGAACGTCAGGAGGGCGTGGAAACTTATGCTCAGAGAGTTGGAGGAGGGCAGTCCCAGTTGGAGGGAGGCACGCAGTTAAAAGGAGGCAGACACAGCTGGAGAAGTCAGTTTTTAGAGTTTTTAAGGAGTTCTTAGTGAGTTGTTAATCAGTTGCAATCAGTTAGTTTTGAGTGAGTCTTGGAGAGACGTTAGTTTGGAGAGACACTTTGGAAGTGACAGTTTGAGAGAGTCAGTGTTGCGGAGTGCTTCAGAGATAGCTAGTCAGGTGGTTAGTCAGTTAGTGAGTAGAGCTTTGTTTGTGTAGCAGAGACTAGTGCAATTCGGTGCAGTGCGGACCAGTGGTCAGTCGGGGAACAGTTTTGTGGCGTTACGTAGTGAGTAAGTAACAGTAAACTGTTGGGACTGTTGTAAATGGTGACTGTAATGAATAGCGTTAGTTGCTAGTAAATGTTAATGTGAGTAAAGGTAATGTGTTAATAAATCAGGTTATTACTTACAAATTTAGCGAGTTTTATTATTTTAATCAAACCCACATATTTAACGTAACTAGTGGCAGGCATTAATTGTGTAAGTAAAGTTCTTTCTTAGTAAAAGAACAAGAAAAACTTTACAATACTTTACTGTAAATTTCTTTTATTAACCTTTAAATAAAATCCAACGTCTAAGACTAGGGAATCGAACCCACTAAACCAACAATACACCTTAGCTTTGCGGGTCTAGTCTATAACCGCCTAACAAACATACTTTACTGTAAATTTCTTTTATTAACCTTTAAATAAAATCCAACGTCTAAGACTAGGGAATCGAACCCACTAAACCAACAATACACCTTAGCTTTGCGGGTCTAGCCTATAACCGCCTAACATACTTTACTGTAAATTTCTTTTATTAACCATTAAATAAAATCCAAGGCCTAAGACCGGAGAATCGAACCCACTAAACCAACAATGCATATTAACTTTATAGGTATCGCCTAATGTGTTTGTACTCTCTGTCTCTCACACTCTCTCACTCTCTCTCTCTCTCTCTCGGTGTGTAAGTGTGTGTGTGTGTGTACACGTCTGGTAAACAATGGCAGAACTACAGTTAAATTCTGCAGTTTTCTAATTCATTTATTAAAATTCGAAATTCTGACTTGGAATTTCCGCTTCCTCTGATAGAAAGTGATTTAAAAAAATTTCACGCGTATGCTAACTAACTTCCGCTTTTTTTTTTACCAACATCAAGTGAACGATCAGTACATTCCAAAATCTGAAATTATTAGTAAACTATTTAATTGCATTTAAAATATATATATATTTTTTAAATTCATCTCCACTTACCTGTACCCAAATGGTATGTGTAGACGGCGCTAGTAAATCTCTGGTAACATCAGAAACTGGGGTACTTCTGTTCAGATAGACCAGGGTACCCGGCTGACCTGGCTCTTGGCTGACACGTATCCAACCACATCCTCGACCGACAATTATTTCACTTCTCATTGGTTCGCTGGAAGGCCGTGTTCAACTAATTTCCTTTTTCATTGGCTGACCATTTTCCCCTTAATCCAATGGCTGAGTTTAATAAATTAACTATCTGAAACAGATAAGCCCTCCCACATTACAACAGAGAAGGGTTTAAAGTTCAAAAGGATTAAATGTCTTTAATCTTCACATACTAGCTCTTTTCTCTTTTTTAGTAACCTATTATCTATTTGCTACATTTTTAGAATTATTAACTCTTTTTCTTACTCACTTTATTAACAATAAGTAGTTATTTATTTATTAATTAATAAATATCTATAAATAATTAATAAATAAATATTTAATTTATTAATTAACAAGATTTGGGCAAATTTTTTATTACTTTAAAAAAGCAAACAACAAAAGATAGAAAGAAAAAAAAAAATACAATGTAAAGTAATCCTCAGAATTCTAGAGTTTAATTTAAATTTTAAATTAAAATAAACGGAATTAAATAAGATAAACTTTTACTAACTCTCCAGAAAAATTAACGATGCGTAAACATCAAAAGCCCCCCTCAAATAATAATAATAATAATATCAGAAAAAATAACTACATTTCTTAATAGACATTCTATCAATTCTTTTTTTTTCTGCTAAAAGTAGTCAAATAATGGTGAAGAAGAAGATATGTATACCCTAACCTAACCTAACCTAACCTCACCTAACCTAACCTAGCCTAGCCTAACCTAACCTAACCTAACCTAAAACCACAATAACTTAGGCAAATTTATAGTCAGTGTTCGATCCTCAAAAGGATGTTCGCCCCCTTCTTAGAATTTGTCTGTTGGCGCTATCAGTGCATCATTTCCCATTTGGCAAATCTGCGAATGTGAAAGGAGTGGGGGACCGCAGAGAGTGTGGAAAGAGTTTTGTGGCCAGTTGCCTTTGGGCTTCTCAAGTGATTAGGGGGGGGGGTTGATGACTGATTTTGTCTTTAAGTCCGCCATTGCCAGGTTTCTAGCGTCGGTCTAGTTGGAACTGTTTTTGCCAGAGACTGATTTAATACTCAAAAAAGAACTGATTCTTTAAACAACCCTCTGAGTGAATCACGAATCAATCATAGACTCATTCTTTAAACAACTCCTGAGTGAATCACGAATCAATCATGACTCATTATTTAAACAAACCCTGAGTGAATCACGAATCAATCATGACTTATTCTTTAAACAACCCCTGAATGAATCACGAATCAATTAGGACTCAATCTTTAAACAACTCCTGAGTGAATCACGAATCAATCATGACTCATTATTTAAACAAACCCTGAGTGAATCACGAATCAATCATGACTTATTCTTTAAACAACCCCTGAATGAATCACGAATCAATTAGGACTCAATCTTTAAACAACTCCTGAGTGAATCACGAATCAATCATGACTCATTATTTAAACAAACCCTGAGTGAATCACGAATCAATCATGACTTATTCTTTAAACAACCCCTGAATGAATCACGAATCAATTAGGACTCAATCTTTAAACAACTCCTGAGTGAATCACGAATCAATCATGACTCATTATTTAAACAAACCCTGAGTGAATCACGAATCAATCATAGACTCATTCTTTAAACAACTCCTGAGTGAATCACGAATCAATCATGACTCATTATTTAAACAAACCCTGAGTGAATCACGAATCAATCATAGACTCATTCTTTAAACAACTCCTGAGTGAATCACGAATCAATCATGACTCATTATTTAAACAAACCCTGAGTGAATCACGAATCAATCATGACTTATTCTTTAAACAACCCCTGAATGAATCACGAATCAATTAGGACTCAATCTTTAAACAACTCCTGAGTGAATCACGAATCAATCATGACTCATTATTTAAACAAACCCTGAGTGAATCACGAATCATTCTTGACTCATTCTTTAAACAACCTCTGAGTTAATCACGAATCATTCATAACTCATACCTTAAACAACCCCTGTGTGAATCACGAATCAATTCATGACTCATTCTTTAAACAACCCCTGAGTGAATCACGAATCAATCAAGACTCATTCTTTAAACAACTCCTGAGTGAATCACGAATCAATCAGGACTTATTCTTTAAACAACTCCTGAGTGAATCACGAATCAATCAGGACTCATTCTTTAAACAACTCCTGAGTGAATCACAAATCATATAAAAGAAGCAGTTGAATTTTAAACAATAATTAATAACTTAATAACAATTTAAATCAACTCGCCCCCCCACACATTAAGAGATTTAACTATTTTAATTTATTTTTTATCAATGATATCATTCAGAAAATTAAGTTTATTAAACTTGATTTTATGCCAAACATTCATTGACTTAACTTTTCAAAGAAGAGTTTGAACGTTTAATTAAAAAAGAGACAATATAAGGAGATAAGAGAGCACGCCGCTACCGTCTGAATTAAGTTTTGTCCATCTGAAATTTTAATTAAACTCACTTAAAAAACCGGTGTGAAAAAAAATAAAGGACCAATTTCCAATAATACAGATTAAAAGTCATTGATAAATTAGAATCGAGTTTCAAGTTGGAGTAGTTGAAGTTTGAAGGCGAAAAAAAAAGAGCGATACTAGTTCTTAAGACACTTTCTTTCCCAAAATAATTAATGAAGTTTAAGTAAATATTTTATTGAATGAACTGAGCGCGGATTATTGTATCATTTTACTTGATTCAATAAAAAATACTTTCTTCTTCTTAACTCTCTTTCTCTTACCGACTCTCTTTTCAAAACTTTAAAAGAAAAAAAGAAGTTAAAAAACTTTTGGAGTGTAATCCGCCAATCTAGTTTAAAGAAAAGATGGCTGGATAATCATCCCTCTTTGTGCATTACCGCTCCAATGAATCCATGCTTACACAAATAAAGTAAGCTGCTCCTTCTTCTGGAACTCATTCCTTTTGTAAAAAAAAAAATAAAAATTAAAACAACTCCTCATAATACTTAAGGTATATTTTATTTTGTACTTGGTGATTTCTTTAATCAATTAAACACTTTTTATGTTTCTTTACTCTCTCTTGTTAGGTAAAATTTTTTAATATGGGTCTTCATTATAAGTCCGTGAGTCCTAAAAGAAGATCAGATTGGACCCCACTATAAACGAAATCAAGCAGCAAAAAGTCAAATCTCAATTAATTATTATTATTGATTTTGTTGGTATTCATATATACAAACATAGATAATAATATGACAATCATGAGATATACGACTAATATCTAATTTATATAATTAGTGAGCTTGAGTAATGGGTTTCTCAACTGTTTGCACTTATCTCTTGATCGCAATGCGCGTATTTGAACTATTTACCAATAAAACATGGCAATTCGCAATCACATATGAAAACATACGTTTCTCTACATTTCAGTAAAGAACTCGTTGAATTCTGAACAATAGAAACCGAGATATAAAAGTTTAAAATTTGAAGGAGTTTAAAAACTTGCCAAATTTAACCTTTAATATCTCATTAACTATTATCACTAAAACAATGCGACTTATATCATTTATAGAGGATACTTTTCTCTACAATTTGGTAAATAATTCATTGAATTCTGAATAGTAGGAAGCGATATATAGAGGTTTGAAACTTGAAGGAGTTTAAAAACCTGCAAAATTAAACTTTCAATATCTTATTTAGCCTTATCACTAAAACAATGCAACTGATATCATTTATAGAGGAAACTTTTCTCTACAATTCGGTAAAAGAATCATTGAATTCTGAACGATAGGAAGAGAGATATAAAGGTTTGAATTTTAAAGAAGTTTAAAAACCTGCAAAATTTAACCTTCAATATCTCACTAGCTATCATTACTAAAACCACGCACCTGATATCAGTTATTCCTACAAAATTCTTCAATTGAATCAGTATTAGCCACATCATAACTGAAATAAAACATATTCCGCTATCATTCATAAACCGTAGTTGTTGGTGAAACGAAAAATAATTGTTCAAAATAATGTTTTATTGTTATTGCATAATTTCATTCTTTACTAAATACCTATGGAGGAAAAAATAGTGAAAAAATTCTAGAGTACATTTTTCATAAGAATTTTTGACCTAAAAAATCGTAATGGTGGAAGTTAGAAGTGGTATGTGGGCGTGTCCTTGGGCGTGGCTTGCCCCCACCTACCTATGGTTCTATTGGCCAGTATACACGCCTACTAGACCCGTGTACGATCCGCCATTAGGATTTTTAATGCGAAATATTTCTATTAAAACTATAGTTTTGATTTTTTTTACTATTTTTTCCTCCGTAGGTATTTCATAAAGAATCAACTTATGCAATAAAAATGTTTACTACAAAAAATTAATGTAATTTTTAACGTAACTGTTTTATCCCGACAAAATTCTTCAATTGAATCAAAATTAGGTACATCATAATTGAAGTAAAACATATTCTGCAATCACTCATAAATCGTAGTTGTTGGTGAAACGTTGGCAACGATAGTTATGGATATCCAAAACCAACAACTCTTCCGCTAGAGTACTTGGCTCTCTGTTGTAAAAGAGGAGGTCTTGAGAGGGTCTACATTTGCATTAATTATTTGTTATTTTTAATCATATGTGTGTGTGTCGTGAGATTGAAAGAGAATCAGAAAAGAAGGATTTGTTTTGGAAAACATAACCTGGCGTTGTGATTCCTACCTTGTTACCTAGGGAAAAAATAAACAAACCTTAATAAGAAGGAAGACAGCTGGTTTTTTTAAAAAGAATACCCAAACAAATTGTGACGACTTTCTTTTTTATCCTTGTTCCTTAGGTCATTAATTATCGCATTTTTTTTTTTTTTAAGTTATTTTGTAATCAAAGAAACACAAGTGTTTATTAAAAACAATGAGGGTAGTGTAAAGTCTGTGAAGGTCTGCCTTCGGTGTGGGTGCATCAAGGCCCAACCAGAGTTTCACGCTTGGCAGGACACCCTCATCGGTCAGCCGTGGCTACACCGCACTCAGTCTATCATCCTTCAGCGTTTAATAACTATTGTTTATTTTTTTACTTAGCTTAAAACTATTTGATTGTCGTAAGTAAATGGACATTAACCATATTCAACGTCTCGCAAATTACGACAGTAGTTGCTGAGGGTTATTAAAGGTAATTACAGGATAAGATCCCCACCACTTTCCTAAAACTGCCCTTAGAAGTATTTCCCTTTGGAAAATATCTCCTGGGTGCAATGAGCATAAGAAAATCGTCCCATTGTTTTTCGAGAAAGTAAAAAAAAAAAAAAGTGCTAAAGTATAAGTTGGTTTGTGAAATTGCAGTATGAAAAATGGGAAGTTGTACGAAAAGACAATACTAAGTTTCCGATTTTCTGCTACTTTTCAGGTTCATCATTCTCAGCCTAAGCGCTAAAAAGTTTGCGGTTATCAAAACATTGTTACTTGCGGGCAAAACTTGATTTTTGATAATTTGGTACGTTGGCAGTACTGTAATGAGAATAATTCTCTTATTTTCCTTCTCTTACCTAAATTCTTACGTGAATACTCACAAGACTTCCTCTTACGTAACTTCCGTTTTTAAATTTTTGTTCCATTTCTCTTACTACTCTATGCAAAGAAGAAGTATAAAGATTATGTACATAAAAACATTGAATATAATTCACAAAATGGGTTGTTTGAAAAAAATAATATATAAAATTGAACCATTAGAATTCATTTTTTTTTTGTGGGGGGGGGGAGGTCTTTTTACTTTTCAAAGGGAACATGTTTTTGCCAGAATTGACATGTTTAGACTTGCTGTCAAGAAGCTGTAAATTGTAAAACTAAATAAATTTTTCACAAAGAATTTTTGAATCGTTCATTAACAGCCATTTCTAATTAAAGAAAACATAATGGCTTGTACAATAGGTGAACATGACCTAAAATTAGTTTATACCTGCTTTCTTATTGAGCTAACCATTATCCCAGAAATTTTCCGTTTGTCTGTATTTATTATTGGTATAGGAGATAAGATATTAAATGGATTGCCAATTTTTTAAATAGTTTTCATGGAAATTTAAGTTTTGGACTTTCTGAAATTCTATTTCCTGTCTCTATTATTAGAAGGTGGCCTTTCCTTTATAGTACTACGTCTTAAGTAACATTAATGAGAAGTAAAACATTTTGGCCAAAGACGTTTCCAAAAGAATTTCCTTTTCTGGAAAATGTAAACCTTTTGCGAGATTTCTTTTGCAAATCACCATATTGTTTTTGTCTGAAATTAGTTTCATCTATATTGATGTAGTAAACATAGTGAGCTTGAAGGTAAACGTGACACTAAGTAAGAGAAAGCTTCACTAGAGACAGAGAGAGAGATGAAAATAGAGAGCACAACGAAGATGCTGCAACTTAAATGTTCCAGCTTTAAAATAATAATCCCACCAGCACTATAAAACCACTATATAATGGTACGCCTTGCGTTCACACTTACAAGCACAAAAGAGCAAGTTTTTAGGACGATGGAAAGGAGCTTAAAATCAAGCGCTAGGCACTTGCGTGGGAAAAGTAATGTGCAGCAACTCTGGGAATACGTACATGCTACTCAGCAGCAAGCTTCTTAGAAACTTGCACGATTCTGCTTTTAAGCAACAATAAACTTCTTAAACAGTTTAGTTGTAAATTTTGGTCCATTGAATCAGGATAAATGATTCATGAAATTTATATTGACAAATACTTTAAGGATGTATCAAACTTTTTTTTACTCCCGATACAAGCTATTTTCAACAGCGTAACTATAACTAAAACGAACTGAAATTAAGTTGCTGTTATATTCTTACTCTCAGGAATGAAAAAGAAAAAAGACGACATCTTCCAACAGATGGTCTTACAAAGAATTTAAAAAAGAAGTACATGTACGAAAATAAACTATAATAAGAATGGTTATAACAGAACATGTCTCTTTTTTATCACAAAGAACTAATTAAGTAGCAACTATAACTACCTCGCATGCTACAACAACATCCCGAGAAGCACTTGTGGCCTTTCTTTACAATAATCATTGAGTCCTTGATCTTCTTAAACAGTCTTGGCGACTGTTATTATTTTACATCGTGGGAATAACAGGACGAAGATTGTAATTAGGGCAGTAAGTAACAGAGAACGGAAGGAGCAAGATCTACTAATTGAAGAATAGATTTTCTTTATCGTCATCAACTTTTGTTCTTTGTGTATGCACATATATATTTATTTTTTGTTTTATATTTTGATTAGATCAAAGAGAAAGGAGAAAGTTTTACTCTTTTTTTTATCCAAGATATCGTGAGAAATGTTCCTCAATTACTCTTTGGGCTGTTGAGGTGAGTCAACATTTCTAAGTTATTAACTTTTTCTTTGAAGGACAGTACTGCGATCATTTCTAAATTTTAAAATTGACTTACCACCGGCGAAGTCCGGTGTTGAAATCTGAAATCCGTTCGTGAGGATCCGTTTTGCGAGACAGATTACTCTCGTGCCCAGGAGGACAGATATTCTACTACCTTGGAATTTATATCCAACATTGATGTCACTTTGACAGAAAAGTGATGTAAAGTGAAGTCCCTAAGAAGAAATCCCGTTTTTAATGGGATTTCCCAAAAATAGGTAGATGAGTAGTCAGCTCCTAGTGGGGGTTGTATTATACACGTACATTATATCCAGAAGAGCGTGGGGACCAATTTCGTGAAAATGTTTTAAAATATTTTGGTTCTTTGGATTGGTCAATGACCAAAAATTCTTTCTGGCACGTACTTACATACAAACTATTGAAAGTAAGTAATTTTCAGGTGGGGCTTAACGTCCAACTACCAATTAGGTGTCGTGGACGGAGGCGACTAGCAAACATACTTTACTGTAAAATTCCTTTTATTAACCATTAAATACAGTTCAAGAACTAGACTAGTACAGCAATACATCTTAGCTTTGCGGCTCTAGTCTATAACCGCCTAGCAAACATACTTTACTATTAAAGTTATTATATTAACCATTAAATAAAATCCAAGGCTTAAGAACGGGAATCGAACCCAGTACCACAATACATTATTAGCTTTGCAGATCTACTATTAAAAGAATTTTCATTTTAATGCAGAATTCCTCAAAACTGGAAACTTCCAGGGAGGAAAACTGCCACATATTTCGAAACTTCCACGTCATTGCAATATTTCCAAAAAACAAAAACAAAGAATATATTAGTTAATGATTAAACTAATGTTTAACTTTATATTACTAATTATTATTGCGTCATTATCGTACAAAGATGAAAATCACTACACTAATTAAAGCTGACAAATCTGAAAAGGAAGCTGTGGTAAGCAGCAATCATCTCAACGCCATGAAAATGTCACTCTACTTCTGAACAACCTTGTCCACAAAGATTTCAGATGTTGTGAAATAGAAAAAAAAAAAAAAGTAATAAATATCGCTAACAAAAATGGTGTCGAGTGTACTAAAAACAATTGGAAACATTGTTTTAAAAATCATTTTAAAAAAGTTTATCTATTTAGTAAAGTGGCGCCTTGGTAGCCGAGCGGGTTAAGAGGCTAGACCCGCAATGCTAAGATGTATTGTTGGTTTAGTGGGTTCGATTCCCTGTCTCTAGCCCTTGGATTTTATTTAATGGTTAATATGAGAAATTTACAGTAAAGTATGTTTGTTAGTCGCCTTCGTCCACGACACCTAATTGGTAGTTGGATGTAAAATCCATCTGAAAAGATAGGCAATTACTTTACTTATTTACCGGAGGCCGTCAGTGCACTGAAAAAAGCTCCGGGCGCCAATAACCTAAGATGTTGACGCGCCTTAAATCATTAAAGAAAAATTTACCTATTTAGTAAAGTACCAACAGAGGTCAGTTGATTGCTTTCAATTTTAGAATATTCGTTACTTATTTAATCCTTACTGATGATGAACCCTTACATTTAAATGGAACTTTAGAAGTATGTCCAACCTTTTCCTTTGCCCGGAAGTAACCTTAAGTTCCAAGCAAAATATTTCAAATAAAAGGAAAATGGAAAATACGCACATCAGGCCACCTTGATTTTCTTCAAACACGAAATAATAGAAGAAGTGATAATTTTGAGGTAAGATCTAGTTAGCGAATTCCCCAGTTGGCAGGTACAGAATCTAAATTTGAACTATTTGATTTTTTTTTCTTTATCTTTAGAGTTAATCCTTTATTTCCGGTAATTCTTAATAAAATTAAAATAGCAAATTTGCAATATCGTCCTACTTCCTGGGATGAGGAAGTTGGTGATGAGAAGCAAATCTCTGTTTGAATAAAATCACCAAAGGAACAATAAATGAAACCGTTAAAAAGAGATAAAAAAACAAACAAAATCCTTCTTTTAATGTCATCCAGTAATGGACATCGCCAACATGGGAATCAGATTGCAAATGTTTTTTATTTTTATGTTCATCCATTGTTACCAGCTAGTAGAGCAAGGATAAAGCCAATCATACCTGGATAACGCACAAAACAAGGATGTAAAGGACTAAAATAATACCGACATATAGGGGGGGGGGACAAAATAAATTGGTCTAAAATATCCTAATTTGGTTTACCGGATATTAAGTGTTGGAATAGGGGATTATATTCAGTGATTATATTTTGTTCCTCCATTTTTGGTGGTCAAAAAAAATGTATTTCTTTTTTAGAAATTCAAAATTGCTGTAAGGGGGGGGCGCGCAAGCCAATAAATTTTTTGACCCAAAATCGATGAAATTCTTGAATGAGTACTCTTTTTATCCAGTTTATTCTCGTAAATCAATGAAATGATTTTTTCTTTGAATCCAACAGTAAGAACACGTAAATCTATAAATTTTTTATTTTGTAACATTTTTCACCAGAGTATTTGAAACAAAAAAACAAAATGGTGGATAGACCAGTTTTTTTTTCCACACGGGAAATGGTGAAAATTTTGGTAACCTGGGGAAGACGTTTATAAATTTTGGAATACAGCCTATACTGAGGGAAAGAGACCTGCCGCTTTTGTGGGATATGCGAGCATTTTCAGATTCTGAAGACGAAAGACATATTTGAAAATCTTTACGATTGTTACTTCTTCTTACCAGCTGTAAGAGAAGGGAATTGGACTCAATACTCGTTGCTATGGATTCGATGTAAACAGAAATCGAAAACTGATGCCACGTTTCTTATTATGGTGTTTTTTTTAAAAAATGATAATGATTTACAAAGTACCTAAATTAAGTAATCAATTAATCAATAAAATTTAAAACAATGAAAAAAAAAACGTAACTGACCATGCAAAAAAAGAGCATCAATAACACTCCTTCTGAATTACACTTGACGCAGTACACAAAGGCAAACAATCGAGAACAAATCATTCCCTATATCACCCGCAATAAAACCACATTAACACAACAAGCTTTAGATCGAACTGACAGACAATCACAGAATAGAGTTTTGTACAACATCCGAACATATAAACAATATGTACAAGGTATGTTTACATCGTCGTCCTCCATTAGAACGGAAGTAGCCGGCAACTCTGAATATACCCTAACTCGTATAGTTCCCCCACCAACCCTCCAACTTCCGCTACACCTGCTTCATTATGTAGTAGGGGAATAGGTTAACGATTTTACACACACTAAAAAGAAAAAGAATAAAAACAATAATAAAAAACTAAGCTTACAATTATTTGTGCTTTAAATATTGTTTCTTTTTTTATGTAATACGTAATTTACTGTAATTTAATGACGTATTACTTACTGGTGATGGTCTGTGGAAAAGAATTACCGTTAAGAGGTTTAACTCGAGCGCAGAAAGTAAATCTGGCCAGGAAATTAAGGAACTATTTTTAAGAAACAATTTGCGATCTTATCAAATTATAGAAATAGCATTTACACCGGAAATACGTGAAATACAGAAATAGGCAACCCAAATTTTTGTTTCCCAGTTTTAAAATATGTTTCAGCCGGATGCGATTAACAGGAAGTACAATTTTATCAAAAAAAAAAAAATGGCTCCTGAGATTTGTCTTGCTATTGCGAACACCACAGACTGGCCCCATCATTTTTGTAACTTTTTTTTTTCTCGCAAACATTCGGTCCTTCCAAGGAAATACGTATACCACTTCCGGTCTACCACTAAACATCTACGTCATTTCGAGTTCTCGACAAAATTAAAATTTTAGGAGAATTCCTTCCTTTCTACAGAAACACCACTTCCAAATTCACTCATGAGCAAGGTTTGTAAACAAAATCCAGTATTCAGCTAAGAGAAGTTGTACAGTTTTTTGCAGCCGACACAGACATGCAAAATACGTAATTGCTCACAGTAATAAGTGCTGATGGCATCAGGAAAAGAATTGCCGTTAACAAGGTTAACTAAAGTCGTTCAAGGAAAACTGAAAGTCAAAGAACTTTCAAGTTTTTTTAGAAGATAAGGATTTCTTTTAATATTATTATTACGTTATTGTAGTCAACTAGATCGATTTTAATATCAGACAATTATGGTGGAGCCCAGACTGAAGTGTATTGCGGCGTTGCTTCGATTATAAATTATTACAGAAGATAATTTTCCACAAAGTAAACGATAAATTAGGTGGATAAATTGGCTAACTTAATTTCCACAGTTTGTAGATAATAACACGAAGATAATCACAAAGACTGGTGGTTGGTTAACTTGTGCAAAACTTAGTGCTGCCCTCTCACTTCAAAAATGTGAACTAAAGAATAAGGCACGAAGATGAAGAATAGTAAGTATTTAACTGTTAGATCTCCTTATAGATTGAACCGAAATATAAAGTATCAGCTGCTCTTAATTTTTCGCTTTTGTAAACATTTTTTAGTACATACACATATATTCACCATCATATACAATACACAATAATATAATATTAGCACAAGAACCACACGGCGCCACGGTAGCCTAGCGGTTAATACGTAGACTAGACCCGCAAAGCTAAGATGTATTGTTGGTTAGTAGGTTCGATTCCCGGTCTCTAATGTTTAACATGAGAACTTTTATAATAACGTGTTTGTTAGCCAGTTATAGGCTAGACCCGCAAAGCTAAGATGTATTGCGGTACTAGTCTAGCCCTTGGATTGTATTTAATGGTTAATATGAGAACTTTATAGTAAAGTATGTTTGTTAGGCGGTGATAGACTAAACCCGCAATGCTAAGATGTATTGCGGTACTAGTCTAGCCCTTGGATTTTATTTAATGGTTTTAATGTGGGAAATATACAGCAAAGCATGTTTGCTAATCGCCTCTGTCCTCGATTAGATATTGCCGATTCAATTTTGATAACTTGGAATGTCCACTACACTTTCCTTATCTAGTAAGAGAAAGTGAAAAGTCGATCTCGCTGTAAGGACTAGTCGTTGTGAGTAGCCACCAAATGTTGGTTGATTAATGAGTGTGTTGCAGTTCGGGCGGAAACCATTCCGGTTAAAACCGCAGGTGGCTCAAACTAAACTGGCTTCCTTTACTAAAATTAAACTGAATGATTTATAGGCGTGTGTAGGTTTGTATGTCGAGGCAATTCTGCACCATATATAAGATTGTTCCGTCTTCATAACAACAGAGCTCCACCTAAATAGGTCAGCAAGAGTGTGTTGGTAAGTGCTGCAGGTGCGCCTGATTACCCCCAGATTACCTAATTTTTTCACTTTTATGTGATATTCTTATTTCCACTTAATCCTTACATATTGCACTACTAGGGGCGCTTGTGGCGCCATTCAGGATGAAAATATTGCCAGTGTTGTGCTTTACACTCGTCTAATTTTTTTTTTCTTTTACGTAATATTTTATTACAACCTCCATTATGGTTTTTTCTTACTAGTAAGTGGTGCACACGATTGAACAGACTTCCGATTTTGAATTTTCACCGGAAAGCTGTGTATGAGCGTGGTAGCGTAATTAAAAAACCGGAAATAAATTTGATATTTTGATTCGGCACCATTACTAATAAGCTTTCCTCAAACTGGAAATCCTGGAAAATGCTTCTTGTAGCATTTCTGGGAAAGAGGTCAGGTAATGCATCAAAGGTGCCATTTAAGGGTAATGGACAGCATCATAACGTCTGTAGTTCTATTGGGGATTCAATTATTTCAAATTTGAAAAAACTTCCATTCGTACGTTTCCGGATGTACCACAATCTTAGAAATATGGCTAAAATTGCTAAAATCTTTAGTTTGAATCACTTTATTGGAAAATTAATTCGCTTGGATTTATTTTGGATTTATTATTTCTCGTCTTCTGATCCATGAGAAGTCTTTTTACCAAAAAAATCCTTTACTAAAGCTAACTCTCAGTAAGCAGTTTAAAGAGGACCTTAAGTATTATTAAAAAGAAAGTGTTATGTTGGTTTTTTCAAACTGGGAAAGCCAAAAAAAATGTTTCCTAAGAGTAACTCTATTTCCAAAAAATGTCCCTGGAAAACAAAGAATTCTTCTTATCGTCGAGAAAATACTGGACTTACTATGAAGTTACCAAAGAAAATTTTTCTTTTTGTTGTTGTGGAAGGTAATCAGGAGATCTATGATTATAACAGGCGGAGATTATGTCCTACTTTTGGTGGTAAGAGTTTAGGAGGAGTATATAGAATGAAGTTCTAGTGAATATGATGTATAGGTGTACATAGTAGTATTGAGGGCGTGTATGTGTGTTTGTAATCTGGAGGAGGAAAGGAGAGTTGGTGAGAAGAGTTAGTTAGATGGTTACATGAACTGAAGAGTTTTGCAAGAAGCTGAAGAAGAAGAATGTACTGAAGAAGGAGAAGTGATAGAAGATGACAAGCTACAGTGGCGCCCTCTATTCACTGGATGGTGTCTTTTCTACAGCGCGCCCGGCACGCACACATGTACCATTCACGTCGAGGAAAACTGTGGAAACCCGGTGAAGGGGGACTCGGCAGGAGAGAGGAAGCCCAATCAATATCTAACTGCGGCACTGAGGGCTCCTCTCAATCGCCCCATCCTTCCGTCTCTGTTGCTCCTTCATCCACTCCAGCTCATTTCATTCAGGATACCGGAATCATTCTCCTATCCCCACCTACACTTTTATATACACTATATCCTTTAGTTCTTTTCCTTTTTTTACATTTTATTCTCTCCTTTTTTGCAAAAAAAAGAACGAATCGACCAATTTTAAGATTCGTTCTAATTTTTACACAGAAGAACTAACTTATGATAATACGAACCCACAAACCTACAATACGGAAACCAATAACTTTACCTTCACATGGTAACTAAATCAATTTACAACCTTATCAAACATTCCATTTCCTGAGTTCCGTACATAAGACGTCTGTAAATTAAGTAATGAGACTGATTTTTTTAAAAATTTTTATTCAAAAAGGATTACAATTTTATATTGTCACCTTCAAAATAACTTCCTTCTGGAGCCATACAGCGCTGGAGACGTTTCTTCCACTCCTCAAAGCAGTGTTCGAACTCCGATACTGGAATAGCCTTCAGCTGGTAAGTACAACCGTGATGGGACTGTCCCAAAATGAGTTCCCTTGAGGTGATTTTTCAACTTCGGGAAGAGAAAAAAGTCACAAGGACTCAAGACAGGCGAATAAGGAGGCTGATATTTATAATAAAATAATATTAATTTGAATGATTGTTAGTCCCTTCAGTTTGGTCCAGTTTCTATACTCAGGCTGATTCTGAGAAAATGTGGCGTCATTTTTCCGTCAAGTAGTGAGGTTTTATTTCAGAGAACATGTGTAATTATAAAGTAAATCATCTGTTTTAAAGGAAATTTAGTAAAAATTTTAACAATTAAATTTGCCCTAAGAGGAAATCGTATGCATGTTCCTTCCACTCCAGATGATAATTAATGCCGGATATTATAATTTACTAATTTCCTGTTTGATAATACACCAAACTGAAGCGGAAACTCCAACAAAGAAATTATAAAATAACATTAATAAAAGGCTAATCCCCCAAAGACAAATATCACATTTTAATAGAATTCAGCGAAATCTGTAGTGGGATTATTTATTAATTAAAATACATTGTCCTGCCGTAACAATATCATACAGAATTAAATCCTACATTACTTGCAGGGATATATTTCAATTTTATTTAACTTCCTCCAGCTTAGTACGTCCATTGTTTTATTTAGGGAATAAAAATTCTGGATGGATAATAATATAAAGGTCTTTCAAATTTATAATTGCAAAATTTTAAAAAAAGTTTAGTTGGACTTTGGCTATTAGGAAGAATTAAAACTAAAGGTAGGCAATGTTCGTAAGGAAATTTTCTTGCAATAATTTGTGTAAAAAATTACTAAAAACCAAGGCAATTCCGGAAAGCTCCAATAACTGAAAACTCGACAAAGTAAAACTAGTATTTCCGGTCGGATGTTTTTGTCTAAAAGCGATCTGGAATAATGCCTATTTTTTTTTACGTCTAACTACTGATCAGATGTCGCGGATGACGTGAATAACACTTATTTAATTTTCTCATTTAAACCATTAAATAAAATCCAAGGTTAAGACCTTTTGCGTGTGATATTTTTAATTTTCTTTTCGTGGAAGTGTTAGTGTTTATGGTAAGGGGGGTGGGGGCTTTATCTTAATCATGACATTTCCAACCCTCTTGTTTCCGGTTCAACTTTTCTCTCTTCTCCAATTGGTGTAGAGCAGGGGGTCGCCGAACTTTTTTGACCCACCCAATATAATTTTCCGAAATCTCCATCGACCCCCCCATAAAAGTAATTTTCAGTTAATTAAAATAAAACTATCTATTAGGTTACTGTGTTTGTACATTTATTTTATGATTTTAAACATTTATTAAAGTAATATTACACAGTGTAACAAATAGTTTTATGAAAAATATCTTAATGTTGAAATTTAAATACCTTAATATTTATTAAATAATAAGTAATTTTAAATAAGACTCCCAATCGACCCGCTGGCTCAGATCGACCCCTACTTTTGTTAAATAGACCCCTGAGGGTCTATATAGACCACTTTGGCAACCTCTGGGCTAGAGATTGTACATGATGTTTATTATACATTAATGATTCTGTAACACAATGCTACAACTAACTTTAAGCAGATCTAACATAACCACAACTCAATTTAGTAATTTAGAAGAATTAGGCCGACATTTGTAAGAGCAACCTCCCGTGTATATTGTTCAACTCTTATGCAACACATTTCCATATCAAATCAGAGCCATTGATGGTGGGAACCCAAACTCTTTCAAACATTTAGCACGACTTCCTACTCCATTTCCTTCTAGAACTTCTCCGGAGAAACTACCAGGTTTAGGAAAAAGAAAAGAATTCCTAGAGCCCCACCAAAGTTTCCCTCAATTTGGAAAAGCTAGTCTCAGAATATCTGCGGAGAGAGTTGGAGTAGATAGAAGTTATTTGTACCAAGGAGCTGTTATTGATTCTGCTCCAGCTCTCGGCTCTTCCTGGAACTGCCCTAGAGGTCTAGATTCTGTAACCCATACGAAAGGTAAAAAAAGCTGACATAACCAAGGAATTTGGCCACTTGCCTATTTTTTCAGGCGAACTTTACGTCCAACTACCAATTAGGTGTCGCGAACGGAGGCGACTAGCAAACCTACTTTACTGTAAATTTCTTTTATTAACCATTAAATAAAATCCAAGGCCTAGACACCGCGGGAATCGAACCCACTAAACCAACCTAGCTTTGCGGGTCCAGTCTCTTAACCGCTCGGCCACCGTGGCACCTCAATTTGGCCACTTTATTACTTTGTTTATTTTTCTTAAGATGGCATTTTGTAAGTCTCCGTTCATCAAATTAATTATTATGATTAAAAATAAAAAAAAAAACTTCCTCAAAGAAATTTTATCATTACAAAGGTATTTGATTAAATTGACCCTAAAAATGGGTGATTGCCATGACAATATGACCCTTTCTTCTAGCTTAAAGCCCTTAACGTTGCTTGAAGCTTTTTTTAGGGCGAAAAAACAAGATCTTTGTTATAGGCAAGCATAAAGTTCGCACACCCTCAAATTGAGTAATAAAACACACACACACAAAATAGCGAACATAAAGCCAAAGTAGCGGGATTTAGCGCTATAGGTGCTCCTGGCTTTTTATTGGTGGAGGATAAACTTTTTTTAAGCCAACTTTAATGGGGCCGTTAAAGCAGACTTTGTCGCAAGTCTAGATTTGGATTTAGTAAAGCTTGCCAATAAATTGGTTGGCATCAGGATGAATTTTTGTGTACTAGTTTCCATTCTTTGTAGCTTTAATTTTTAAAAATGGGGTTAAGTTTAATCGAATTGATTTCTATTTTTATGTGAAAAACATTACTAATTCATCTGGCAAGACAGGTTAAGGAAAACAATCAGGTGAGGCACTACAACAGTCCGTCAACCGTAAAATGGTAACACTGCCTTCTTAAGCACAATTCAGCGCTTATAGAGAATTCCATTACATACGTAAATTGCTAAGAGGAACTCTTGTGAGTCTTCACAATAGATTTTATTGAAGGAGCGTCAACATCCATGTTCTTAGGCATCCGGAGCTTTCTCGGCCACTGGACAGCACTCTCAACACTCAGAAAAGCAAGCTGAAAGTGGCTCCTAGGTGGAGAAAATATCGGAGAGGCATCCGGTGCTTTCTCGGCTACCAGACAGCACTCTCTGTACTCAGAAAAGCGAGCTGAAAGTGGCTCCAAGGTGGAGAAAATATCGCTAAGAAGGCATCCGGAGCTTTCTCGGCCACCGGACAGCACTCTTAATACTCAGAAAAGCGAGCTGAAAGTGGCTCCTAGATGGAGAAAATATCGCGGAGAAGGCAGGATTCGAACCCAGCACTTATCTAGGGCAATGTGTTAAACATTATTCATCACCAGCATTGATTCTACTTATCCACTACATCATTTCGTATTGCTACTTCATCGCAGCAACATTGCATGTTTAATCATGTCAATTTGCACGGTCAAGTGTTGATTAACAAATCAGTTTAAAGTTAATTAGTAACTGTTTCATTTGTTAGTTTATCCTCACGCTACCTTACGATACATTTACACATATGCATCGCTTCCGTTATAGTAAGTTCTATAACTCATATTTCTCCCTTAAAAAAAGACATTCTCTTCCACATAAAGGTAGTTTCTCTTACAGAAAGAGTAAGAGAAAGTTCACATACCTTTCTCAAAACATCTTTCCAAATTTGATTAAGCTCGTGGATATATTATAATATAAGAAAATTATATTATTGTTTTCACTAACAGATTTTCTTTCAATATTTTGGAGAGTTGAGGATAAAAAAAGGCGGTTTTCCACTTCCAGGAAGTCAGGGCGAGTATATCAGTCCCTGACTAGCGCCCCCTACTAAAATCTCCTACTATTGTACTAATGCAAAATGGTTAGTAGTAGCGATATATAAGTCCTAGGTTGATAGTTATGTAGTAAAAGAGAAGTGAAATGTATTTTGGCCAAAGTCCAGTTTAAAAAGTTGAAAGCCCAACTTGGAGACTGGATACCGCCGACCGGCAGCAATACAATGGACTGCGGTTTGCAGACTTGCTGCCTTTCAACTGTAGTAGTCTCCACCCCAACCCCGCGCTGCTGCTGGAGATCTCTCTCTCTCTCTCTCTCTCTCTCTCTCTCTCTCACTCCCCTCCACTTCGCTAACTTGTTGGCAAATCATCAGATGGAAACTTTCAAAGGGCACACTCTGCGGCAAACTTGCCTCCTCCAGCCCTTCAAGGACACATTTATGTCAATCTTCTCCCTTCCACTCACTCTCACTATCTGCTGTCCTCTCTGGTACCAGGAAAATCAGGTAAGACCTGACCACTTCACTATCTTGTCCTACAAAATGTTGACGATTGAAACATACTTAATTCTTTATCACTATTATTACCAAAATTATCCATACTTGATTGCTACTTTTAGCAAAAGATTATTGTTTTTATTATTTACGATTCCCACATGGAGATCTCGAGTTCGAATCCAGCTACTTCTCTTCCTAAGAGCTTTTTTCAGCTTACGAGGTGTGGCTATTAAATAACGAGACAGATGCTGCTACAGAAGAACTGTATGTATGCGCCAAATCCTGACGACCGACAGCTGTGCAGCGTAAAGCCTTCTCTTTCGATTGCAGCGTCTCACATGTTTTTGTAGAGAAATCTGTTTGACCGGAACCGTCGCGTTTGAGTAAGAGGTGTTAGTTACGTTTTGCCGAAAACATGATAACTACACATTTAGTAGAGAGCAACGAATTGTCGTGGTAATTTGATTTTACATATTAAATTAATTATTTATATCTTTTTGCTAAGGTGTAAATTATACTGATATGGAAATTTACGCTTTTTTTAATCAAAACTTGATAAAACCGCTACTGAAACTTATCTTTTATTAAAAGAATGATTTATGGTGGCGGATGTTAATTACGCGCGCGAGTTTTTGAGTGATTCAAACGTTACCAAGATGGCCGAGAAGACGTCGGAGATGATGACCGCCCTGGGTCGCCCTTCCACGTCCAAAACGGATGAAAATATCGATTATAATTAATCAACATTACTACCGTGGAGGTGCTTGCTCAACTCTCCATGAAAGAGTAAGGAAAAAAAACGACCCGATTTGTGGAAGAACCAGTCACGGGGTTCTCCATCAAGACAACGTGCCGGCTCACACTGCATTGTCTGTTAAGACGTTTCTAGCCAAGTACAAACATCCCAGTTTTAGGCCATCCGCCTTATTCGCCTGACCTGGCCCCATGTGACTTTTATCTGTAGTAAGTGACTAGGGATTCGTTTTGCCAAAATCATAGTCAACGCACCCGCTCGAAACGATTACTTCCGGTGACAGCTCAGTGCCGGAAATTCAACACAATCGCAATACTTCCTTTTATTAGGTATGGATAGGAAGAAGAAGGCAATCCATTAAGGATTTTATCACATCTATTCAATAATTTTAGAAATGCTATAAAAGTCGACCCTGGATGTTAAAACCAATCGTTTGTTCAACTTAATAGAGATAATTTTATTAAAATGTCAACAATAAAATATAAAAGTTTATTTAATGGCTGGTAAAAAGTTTTTATAAAGAGCGTCCAATAATATTATTTATTTTTACCAAGTTATTTTCTCACTTAACTTTATTATAGGTTATTATGTTACCCAGCGCGATCATTATTACAATAAAGTAATTACTTGATATTGAATTTATTATCTTATTTTTTTGTAAGAGAGGATTTTTGCGTTTACCTCAACATTTTGAAACTTATTTTGAACGTGTTATGAAACGCAACGAATAGATCCATCGACCCTTCTTAGAAGAACATGCCATTTGCTTTTGAAGGCGTTCTTACTTAGGAAGGAGTAAAGACCAGGATTTAGAAAAAAAAAGGTCTAGAAAGAGGCCGACAATTAAGGATAACAACTCTCTGGTGCCAAAACATCCCTTTTTCTACAACACCCTCTCAGAGCAGGATGTCCATCTTAACTCAAGGAAAGTTTCCTCAGAACCAGACAAAACTACATTCTCCAAAGGATGCCTAAGTGCGAAAGGTTAAGGAGGAATTGCGGGACTCCAGATTGTAGATTGTAGATTGTAACAAAAGGAGGCTCCACCAAAAAGGAACGCAGGCAATCCAAAATGCCCATTGTTCCCCGCCCACCCCTCATCTCTTAAGAGATACCGGGGCTTTAACACAACAAATCCGGCTAAAGTTTGCCGGATGCCAATACAATAAACTAATAAAGTAGTAACAGGACACTAGGAAGCATGGCGACTCAATCGCCACAGTGCACTGGAATAAACCTAGAAAGTTCTGGTAAAGATTACCTGATGCCACAATCTCCGGTAGGGAGACATTTGACTTTCCGAAGACGAGAAATCCTGTTTTAGAATAAACGGGGCACACCTCAATGATGTGCCGCACAGTCTCATTGGACTCCACCACAGCCAGCGCGAATTGGCGACTGGGTAAGGCCACATTTGAAAAGATGATACGCTAAATTCGCATGTCCACTCAACCAACCTGAACCAACTGGCGGATCCAGGACCTGCTAAAACCAACTATAGCCGTTTTTGACAGGCCAAGAATTTCTTTAGCCTGACGGCAGTCAGCTCGGGATCTCCACCGTTTCCGATGTTCCTTCAAAATCCACTGCTCCACCTAAATAGTATAAAGGGATAATGGGCTGAGGAGTCATTGTTATCATTGCAGCTCCTACCTTTGCTGTTTCATCAGCAAGTTCGTTACCCGGAATCCCGGAGTGACCAGGAGACCAAGCAACCGAAACAGTATTCAAAGCTCCCAACAGTTTGAGAGCAGCATGGCAAGAATTGACCGAAATTTGGTTCTTACTAGGAGAGGCCAGAGCTTTAATTGCAGCCTGGCTATCCGTGAAGAACCTAATATCAGCATCGGCAAATCCCTTCCAGCGGAGTAAGGTAGCTGCCATAGGACTCCGGAGTTATCCGCTAGTGGATTGCACCAACTCTAGAACCGTCTTAGCCGTTCCTTCTTTCCCAATCTTTTCTTTTTAATCAATCCCTTTTAGAAGCTTTTACTATTTCTCGTTCTAAATTTTTGCACAAGACCAAAATATATGTTTGAAAATAATATCCAAATACTTTATCTCCAAAAATTCTTGAAGCCAAATTAGTATCTTGAATTTATTTGAAATGGTTCCTAATAGATATATTATCCAGAAAACTAGACGCTCATGAAAACAAATTAACTACACAAGTGGCTAGGGTGTGTCGGAGGCTAGTTGACCAGGGTGGCACTACGTGCTTGGCTAGCTAAATTGTCACAAATATAGCTGAAGATCTCCACCATCCCAAGTTTTTACAACGCCCTCAACTTTCAATAAATAAATGTCTACTGTTTATGTTCTCCCCCACTTCTATCTGTTGCTAGATAGCATAAAAACTGCACTCTTTATCTCAGTAAATGAATTCGTAGGTTGTATGTGGAATATGTTAATCAATCACATAGACGATAATATTTTTATAGTTTATTCTAGAATTTATTTAGTTACTTTTTTATAAATTCTCTTTCTCTTACAAGGTCAAGTTTTAGAAGAATGGTAGAAGAGGGCTGTAAAGATGAATCGAAGCGAACTCTTAAAAGATCTTCAGTGACTGGCTGCAGGTCTGGTTGAGAGGTGAAGGAGGAGGTACAGGTGAACATTCATAGATTCAGGTTATGAAGATTCAACCTATGAAGATTCAATCGTTTGAAGGTGATTTTAATTCCAACAGAGACGGAAGATTTAAGGTCACAACAAAGACCGAATGAGGATTCTCTCCACATCCTGGACGGGATAGCATTCCTCAAGTACAAAGTTAAGAATATATCTACATCTCATTTCATTCATTGAAGAACTTCTTCAGATTTTCATAAAAATAGTCCTCCACTTGGTCACTGAATGGCTGCGGGTTTTTTTTTTTAGAAGGAAAAGCGGAAGTCAGCCCAGGAGAAGACTGGTGAAAAGTGAGTGAGCTAAAGGGAACAGCATCTTCAACAACCCCCAGCAGAGTCTGCACTAAAATGGAATGCCTACCTCCACCTGGTCTTTACAGCATCATCTTTCCTCCCTACCTAATTAACTCTTTCTTCTTATTGATGTTCAGAGAGAACGTCTTCACCAGGTTGCTGGCTAACTACCTCCTCTTTACTTTAGGAGACACTTCTGCACTAATTAATGTATACAAACATGCTAATTGATCATCACTCGTTACACTCTCATCCACGTCTACAACAGCACACACTTGCATTAGCCTTTAGCTTCAAATAAATGTAACATATATATACAAAACTATATATATACATCATATTTTATAAAATGTCCAAGAGTAAATAAGAGTTCCTTTTTATATTAATACATTTTGCACTATCGTGCAGATTTTCGATTTTGATTCTTCATCGAAACAAAAGCGATTAATTTACAACAGCGTACTAAAATCGATTTAGATTACGGACTTGCTACGGTGATTAATCTTTATCAGGAACTCCAATTGGAGTTAATTTTTTAATGTATCAAATATTTTCGATTTTGATTCTTCATCGAAACAAAAGCGATTAATTTACAACAGCGTATTAAAATCGATCTGGATTTACGGACTTGCCACGGTGATTAATCTAGTTGCGAGTTAATTTTTATTTTAGCAAAATTTGCAATCAAGTTCTATCACCACTAAAACACATAAAACTTTAAAAACTCATTAAATATGAATTACAATATTAACAAAGTTTAGTTGTTGGGATTCCCATAATCCCAAGACAGTATTCCAATCTCCCAGTACCAGCCAGATACCTAAATACTTAATGACCCTCTCTCTCTCTTCCCCCTTACAGTATTCATTGTTCCAGACAATTCAAAGCAATTAAGAGGCAATTATGGGAAGATTATTGATGTTTGTAAACATTAAGTTGGACCTTGCTCGGTGATTAGGCAGTACTGTTTTGTAATTATACCATAATTAACAGTGTAAATTTAATTCGTAAAATTCTCTTCATTGTAAATGTAAAAAAACATTATCACATTCTATTTGTTCGGCCCCCCCTCGCTTATAAATCGACAGTTGTCGCGTCGTCCGTCTACAGTTGGCAGAACTGGTGAAGAGGAAAGAGTGGGGGCTGCAGCTTGTGCCTGGGAGTTTTGAGCCAGTTGCCCAGGGGCTTCTTGCAAGAATGGTTGTCCTTGGAATTTTTTGAATAAGTGGAGGTTTTTGTCCGCCATTACAAGTTTGTCTAAGCATCGGATGGCTTGACCAGTAACGTTGCACTTAACTTTCTGTCCTTGCCTTGTGCGAAATCATTTTGTTCATGTTAATTAGTGTAATTAAGTCAGAAACTCTGTCAGTTCATTTAATTCAGTCAATGTGTTTTTGGTTCATGATCTGTATGGAATGTAAGTCAAATTGTAAATAAAATTGTATTGTATTTATTTAAACTTGTGAATATATTCTAAGTGTTGGTGGCGTCCACCATCCCTTATCACCCCTTTTTACAATAGTTTTCACTATTAGAAAAGGAAAATATTGAATTTCCACCGGAAATCCTTCATATCCAGAGATAAGTAAATGGTCACAGTGTGTGTGTGTGTGTGTGTGTGTCGAAAGAAATCGCTCAATTTTCCTGTTACTATCATAAGAAAGAAGAATTAAACAAATCTGAAGAAAGTCGATTGATTCAGCTGAATTGCCAGTTTATTTGACTAAATTCTGTGTTTTCCGGTAATTTTTCCGCCTAATTCGGTCAAGAAAACTTTGGTAAATAACTTATTGTAGTGAACGCGCCTGTATTTTCTCATTTTCATGTACTTTTTCATCTTATACAGTAATGTCTATACTTACTAAGTCATGAGTTGCTTGTGGTAATAGAAGATATAAATATTTTCTGTTTGAATCATTCACTTGGGGCGCCGTTTAGGGCACAAGATTTTGATATTTTTTGCCCAAACATTCACTTGCTAACACAGCACTGTTTTCGTGAGGCCTTCTACATGGCCACTATAATTAAATGGTGACAATTTTTCTGGGTGACTTTATCACCGGGCACCCAGAAAAGCGCCGGCTGGGTTAAAAAATTGCATTAAGGGAAGTCTTCCAAGAGCCAAAAACAGGTTTGGTTCATAGTCGGGAAACGGTTTTCCTGTTTAGTACCAGTTACGAACATTTCTGAGGTTACTCCCTCAATGAGAAGTCAAGATAAGAAAGCGGAAATAGGAAATAGATTACTTACCAAGATATTAATGCCGTTCTTGGGATGATTTTTTTATAAACGTAAAATATTCTCATAAAAATCGATTTCCTTTTTTTTTTGTTTGTTTTTAATCAAACTAAAAGGCCATAGAAAATTGAATAACCCCCCCATAAAATAAACATTTTATAATATTTATGATTACAAATAAAGCTAGTGGGCAGGGAGTGACCTTAAAATGGGATTTGCTAAGGATTTGTGAAAGCAGTCTCCCAGGATATAACCACTTTTCCGCATAGCTCAAGGATTTCCCTCATATTGCTGGCGTCTATCTAAAAAGATCCGCAGAATTACCTCTCTTCGCCCCTGGCTATAAAACTACTTTTTCATTTTCTCAATCCTCCCTTGCACCTCCCACTGGCAGAACTTCTATTTCTCCTATTCTTTTTGAAAGCTCAATACTTTTAAATCTCTCTCTCTCCTGTAGTCTACTGTTGTCTATACTATATTGTGATTGATTTCCCGTAGGATGAAGACACGGCGAACAGATGGGAAAAGAGAGGATGTGTTGCTGGTAACCATTTTTTTGGCTTATTGCCTTGAATAAATCAACCGTCTTTCTTGTTGAGAAGATTTTATATTATCTTTTTACTTCCTTAAAATTGCAACTATGCCCAGAATTATTTATTAATCTAGTTTGAACGTATAAAACCATTTTTCTTACTAAAATTCTCATAAAAAGTGCACAAATTTTCTTTCCTAAAACTGCAGTTTAATTTTTTTCCTTAAAAAAAGTCAAGCAAAACTGCAGGTATGAAAAGTCAGATCTAAGTTTAAAAATCTAGGCGTCTAAACTCCTGGTCGAAGGATGAATGGCACAGGTGAATGGCATCTTTTTTTTTAACTCGGAATATCCAGCCAATCATGCAATCCAATCGCCCCACCAATATGCAGTTTAGACGGCAACGTAACCGCTCGTAAATACCAACCTTAAAGGAAATCGTCAGGACGAACAAAAATCTACTCAAACGAGTGAAAACTCAAAGTGAAACTATGCCACATATAAACACATTCACACCGAGATCACTCTCTAAAAAAAACCACCTGTTTGGAACAAGGGTATCAGAAAAAAGGTGCATTTCCGTTGAAAAATCGATATAAAAAAAAAATTGTATTCGATCAGAATAAGCAGTATGAGAAATTAGACCAACAACTGAAGAAATTGGGCATTTGGTCATTTCACAGCATTTTGATGAGAGCTACGTTAATTCATAGACTTTTTTGAAATTAATATTATGTTAAATAGATCTAAATTAATAAATGATAGGCGCCACGGTAGCCGAGCGGTTAGAGGCGAGACCCGCAATGCTAAGATGTATTGCTGGTTTAGTGGGTTCGATCCCTGTCTAGGCATTGGATTTTATTTAATGGTTAATATGAGAAATTTACAGAACAGTATGTTTGTTAGGCGTTTATAGGCTAGACCCGCAATGTTAAGATGTATTGCGGTACTAGAAAACTATGAGAACTTTTATAGTAAAGTATGTTTGTTAGGAGGTTATAGAGTAGACCCGCAAAGCTAATATGTATTGCTGGTTTAGTGGGTTCGATTCCCTGTCTTAGGCCTTGGATTTTATTTAATGGTTAATATGAGAAATTTACATAACAGTATGTTTGTTAGGCGTTTATAGGCTAGACCCGCAATGCTAAGATGTATTGCGGTACTAGGCTATATTCCTAATGGTTAATAAAAGAAATTTACAGTAAAGTATGTTTGCTAGTCGCCTCCGTCCACGACACCTAATTTGGTAGTTGGACGTAAAGTAATAGGCGATTACTTTACTTTACTTTTTTTTTTTCTTTTTTTTTAAGGAGTTTCCCCAAAATTGAGGTTTTCCTCGCCAAATATGTTTTTTCTCCAATAAACTCTATCCTCGGCATCACTTTCCGTCAAACCACGGCCAGTCATGTCTATATCGACTATAGACCTCCAAGTAAGTCTCGGGCGTCCTCTCCTCCTTCTACCATCCGGTTCCCATTTCAAAACCTGTTGGGGCAACCTTTCTGGAGCCATCCTTTTATCATGGCCAAACCACTGGAGTCGTCTCTCACAGATAACTTCTAGCACCGACTTCTGGACATTCATAATCTCCCGGATCTTATTATTCGTTACTTTTTCTCTTCGGGATTTTCTCGCAGATCTGCGCCAGAAGTCCATTTCGGTAGCTACCAGTTTTTTCTGTTCTTGCGACCCAATTGACCATGTCTCGCAACCATACAACAATACACTTTGTACTAGGGCATTATAAATCATTGTTTTGGTGCTGTCAACTTACTTTTACTTTTTTAATTAATGAACAAAATGAATAAATGCGTCAGTGTGAGTAAATGAGGCAAGATTTTGCCTAAAAACTACAAAAATTTTATTTTTTTTATCTATTTTTATTTAAGTGTTGAAGTTTCTATCCAAATTTTGAACAATTTAGAACATTTTTAATGACTAATACTTACTTTTTATTGGTCAAAAAAAGTGTCCCGTTGAAAAATCATATCCCCTACTTTTTGTAAGTAGTTCCTGCAGACGTTTTTAATCTGGATGGATACGGCCGGTGGACGGTACTGTAATTAGGATTCAGTTTTAGGGGCTACTTTATGACTTCATGAACCCCCCCCCCAGCTTTATTCAAGTGCCTGTGGCTTATCTAAGTTATGATGACAGTAGTTTAGTTAGAGTTGAATAGCCTCACAACCATAGTCTAAAGTCTAAAGAACAGACTGGAAATTCAAAATTGCCTTATTTGACCATTTATTATCATACAAAACTTTGTCGTCCAATTGCCCGTTCTGAATGTACCATAGCTCACCAAAGTTTGAGTGAACGAGTAAAACATTTCCACTCTGTGGATAGAGAAGGAGGTTAAGTAAGTCCAGGTTACCACCTCCTCGCAGTGGTCCCTCAAATCCCTTAACTATCTACTACCAACTGACAAACCTAATCCCTCCTACTATAAACTGGACCCCTATGTCTGACATAATCATGCTATTTGTCTTATCAAAGTTGTCTGATCCCTTGTACTGTTTAATATAAAAAGAAAAATTTGTTTTTCCAATTAAATTCCTTTTATTTTTTAGATTAATGCAGAAAGAAATAAACTCAGGAACATAAGAAGGGAAGAGAAGGAGTTCCCTTTCCCTCTCTTTAGAGGGAGTAATGAGATCGTAACTTCCCCCTGCAGTGGCTTGGAACGTGCCCTTTGAGGAGCTATTAATCAAGATCTTTGGCACAATCATAACTAGCCATCTCGCCTCTGAAATCGCACGAAGAATAAAGGAAGTTTTTTGCCCAGTACTAACTTCCCCTGTATCAATTTCCGTCGGCCAGCAACGACGTCACTAAAGACAGGAAATCGTGTTGCAATTGCACCACTAAAAATAAGAGCGAGAGAGAGTGAGAAAAAGGAAATTGTTTCAATTAATGGAACAATAATCTTGAGATTACAGCATTGCCACCCGCAACAAGTGGACATGGCTTAAGAAAGGAATAGTAAAATGAAGTGGCTTCTAACTCTTCACTTGGTATTCCTTGCTTTGCCTTCTACAAACGGAAGCAGTAAAAATGCTTGGATTTTGGCGTCGCTTAGATTGTTTCAATTTCAAATGAGTTCCTCATATTTGTCACACAATAAAGTAATTACCTATTTTCTCAGGCAGGCTTTACCGTCCAACTATCACAATTAGGTGTCGTGGACGGAGGCGACTAGCAAACATACTTTACTGTAAATTTCTTTTTATTAACCATTAAATAAAATTCAAGGCCTCTAGACCGGTAATCGAACCCACTAAACCAACAATACATCTTAGCTTTGCGGGTCTAGTCTCTTAACCGCTCGGCTACCATGTGTCACACAATAAATTGCCCCAGATGTACTTGAGCATTGCATTGATTCCTAGCAAATTTAGGCATGTTTTTTGTTTTTTTTTAATAAAAATAAAGCACCAAAATACGAGTAAAACAATACTTTTCTAATTAAATCTCTTTTATTCGTTATAAAATCTTTTTATAATCCACTTTTATCTCCCTCTCTCTCGCCATATTAATAAATCTATCCTCGCTCTACACCCAATTAGTTTTAGATTCTTTTAATATTTATTCCATAACGGAAATCTACACCTCTTACACAGTTGCATTTCTTATAATTTACTTCAATAATAGTGATATAAATTTATTGTAGATATAAGCAAGTAATCGCCTATTTTTTCAGGCGGGGTTTAACGTCTAATTACCAATTAGGTGTCGTGGACGGAGGCGACTAACAAAACATACTTTACTGTAAATTTCTTTTTATTAACCATTAAATAAAATTCAAGGCCTCTAGTCCGGGAATCGAACCCACTAAACCAACAATACATCTTAGCTTTGCGGGTCTAGTCCCTTAACTGCTCGGCTACCGTGGCGCCGTAAATTTGTTGTAGATATTATTAGTTTTTTCCTTAAAATATTAATCTAAGTTTTGGAATCAAATTACTAATTTTAATTTTATTATTTTGTCTTTTTTTTTCTTAGGGAAAAATTACATAAACTGCTTTCGTTATCTATCGTAAACGACATTTCCAAATTAACTCACTCAAAATGAAATAAGGTTCGCGCGACCAAAAAGAATTGATAATTTTCCGGAGACTACACATTGTGCTTATTTTCTTCTTGAACTTCTCTAATGTTCTACAAAAAAGGAACAAGAAAATAGTCGACCACTTTACTGGGGTAACAACAAAACATGCAAGATAATAAGGAAAATAGGGCTGAGGGGTGATAGAGTCTGACCCTTTTGTACAGCGTCACGACAAGGTCGCTCTTAGCGTTTCCAACCCTCTTTCGCACAATTGGATGGCCCTTTACACACACGAGCAAATAAAAAGTAGGGAAGTTATCCTTCCTAAGCTGAAATCAAACGAACGACATCTTTTATATTCAAATCGTTTTTGCAGCAGCTCCCCTTTTGCTTCAATGTACGTATGTACGTGTAGGTAGGCCCTGACTTTATCTGGGCGTGCCGATTCTATATGTCCGTCAGCCAGTCAGTCTGTCTGTCCATCAGTCTGTATACTGATGATACCGTTTATTTGTCAGGATATATTATTGGGACATTCGGGATAGTGAGCACTTCAAAACTCAGGCAACGACTTTTTTCTTTCGTTAAACTTTGTTCTGTGCTGTTAGTGGTAGTGGTTTTTCTTTTTTCTTTGTAGAGTGAGAGGTGGGGGTAAACAATTTTGTAATGGTGGCCCAATTTGGCGGCGGTACACTTAGCGATGTTGCGCGATTGGTCAGTGGCAACGCTGTAGAGCTGAATCTCTTTGGTGTACAGTATCGTACAATCGGGGCGGGTGTGTCCATAATCCTACTTAAGAGCTGGCCTAAAGTAAAGCCATATTTTGAGACGGAAGTGGTAATGTTCGACTTTAGATTTCGACTTTAATGTACTTCTGCTTCCTCTCTACTAGGTAACGGAAAGTAATGTGGTCGTATTAAATTTTTATTATCGAGTATTTCGACGCAAAATATTCGTTTTTGAGACCAAAATTGGTGACTTTGTGCGAGCGAACAAAATATCTCAAAAAAAAAAAACATCACTGGAAGATGAAACAGTGTCGACGAAACACTACATTGACTAACCTACTGAGAACCAACGTTTCCTTTACACCTCAATATTTTGATATCTAGCACTCACCTTTCTTCCTGTATGCGTAAATAAATGAAGTAATATTTTCTATTGGATTGCTCCAAGTGACCGTACAGTAACTTAGCGAACTAATTCTCGAAACCGGAAGTACTGGTGGAAGTGTGTTTTTTGTTTAATTGGTTCAACGATTTTTGCACTTTGCACTCTCATGTTCGTCTGCAACGTTAATGTGACATATTTCTCCAAGAAAATGCAATAGGTAGGGGGGGTGTTTAATAGTTTTTGTAGGAAAATTTGAACGGAAGTAGAAAAATCAACGGGAATCATTTACATCTAAGTTTAACAGATTTCTGTTTGAATAAATTAAACGAATTGCAAAAGAAATTTAACATTTGTTAACCATTTAATTTCAATTTCAGTAGACTTCCGGGAAAAAACAAAATAGGGATTTGAATAATTTCGGTTCGTTCCTTTTTAGCGGATTCATTCCAGTTAACAGAATCATCTTGAATATTCTCTCTCACCTGGAGTCCCCCAGTCTCCTACAGCCAGCGATGTCCAGTGTCCACTATCTTGACGTCAGCGTTGCCTAGCAACCATTCCAAGCCCCCTTTCCCTAGTGACAGGAGTCCGTGTCCATAAGATTTCGGTACGGAGGAGAGTCATCATGCATTCTAATAACATATTTATCTCTCCAACCATTGCTGCGGGGGGGGAATAGTGGAAAATGCATGGTCAGTGAAGTACTTCCGTTTGGAGAAATTATCTTTTAAAACTCGGAATTTAAACATCTTAGAATTTCATCCATTCTTAATGAGATTCCAATAATTGGTAGCACCAAAATGGCAATTTAGCTGAGCCTCTCAGGATGCTTTCCCCAGTCGTGCCATTAATTGAATTTTCTTCGGAAAATGATGGAAATTAGAGATATGGCTTGTATGCTGGGAGTCGCCACCTGCACATTAGCTCGGAACCGTTGTGCAAATCTGTGTCACGGAAGAGGAGGAGACGGCCTCTCACTCGTTGTTGGATTGTTTTGCAATCGAGCCGGCTGCGCTACGATATCTTTGGAACTCTGAGGCCAGGGGAGATTGTAGCGCAGAAGGAGCTGGTAAAGGAAAGGCACAATTAGCCTCTTGTGGCTGCGGTGCCATGAGGCATGGCTCCTGGACCCGCCTTTCAAAAATCTAAAAAAATGCTGGGAGTTAAGAACAGCCTCGAAAGGAAATAGGTGCTGTTTTCAAGAAAATCTCATTGAAGTTTCTACCCTAAGAAGTACAAAATGTATATGTTCGTATTTAAAATTTAATAAAATTGTAATATTTCCTGTTTTTAGGCAAACACTTGACAATTTAAAGAAGAAATATTAGCGTCACTTGTTTTTTCTTTACACTCGACTTTAGACTTAGCGAGAGTAAAAGAGATGTAAGGATTATAAGACTCCCTCAGGGATAGTGGCGGAGCTGTAGAGAAATACTACAAGCTTTGTAGATCATTCTCGCAATCTCTTTCTCTCAGTGTGTAGTATTTGTACTAGTGTGTTGTATAGAGAGAGTGGAGAGAGCAGAGTTTAGAGGAGCGAGAGGATTCAGCGGCACAATCTAGAACTAAATGCGAGCCAAGAGTGGTGGAGGGGGGTGGCAGTTTCAGGAGCAAGGAGGCAGGGAGTCTATAGCTGGCCAGTTTGCTCTGAGAGTCTGTCGTGTTCACAGGATAGAACGAGAAGGATATTTAACATATTCCTTATTTTTCGGTTTTGGTCGTTATAGTTTTTCCAATTTTCTTTTATTTTTTCTCTCCCTTCTTCCATTTACTTTGGGAGTTTCTTCTGCTTTGGTTTTTCTTTTAATTTTTCTTTCTCTTCACTTTGGAAGGAAATCTTGAGGTTACCTACAGAAATAAGCAGCCTTTTGATGTGCCCGCTCAATATGCAGGTTAGTTTTTAAAACTTCCTCGCATAAAATTTTAAAATTAAAGTGAATAAACATGTTTAGTTTATAGATTATCTTCTGAAATTCTTTCAAACTTAATTTTTTTAAAAAAAAAAGGCTTCAAATAAGTAACTTTAAAGATATTTAGAAGTGAGCCCCGGGCGGGAAGCTGCAGCCGCGTGGTCCCTGGTCAGACGCGGTACGAGATGCGCGGATGTCTACAGGTGCTTCTCCTATAATTCAACTCCTCTTTATTACTTATTACCTAGTTTTTATTTTTAAATTTTTAATGGTGCAATTAATTAATAACATCAATGAAATTAAAGATGAATTACATCGTCTAAAAACTGAAGCACCCATTCATTCGACTTACTCTTTTTGCAGTTGTTGAAATGTATTTCGCTTGTAATTTAAAACTTAGAATGTGTACTAATTAAAACGCTAAATACTAAAATAAACAAAGTATTCACAAAAGTGTGTACTTATCGGACAACCGATTAACTGTATGGTTGCAATTTTACCTAGGTAATGGAAGTGTTATGAATGCTATGAAATTTAATGAGTAAAAAAAAGGTAAAGTAATCGCCTATTTTTTCAGGCGGAGCTTTACGTCCAACTACCAAATTAGGTGTCGTGGACGGAGGCGACTAGCAAACATACTTTACTGGAAATTTCTTTTATTAACCATTAAATACAATCCAAGGCCTAGACTAGTACCGCAATACATCTTAGCTTTGCGGGTCTTGCCTATAATCGCCTAACATACTTTACTATAAAAGTTCTCATATTAACCATTAAATAAAATCCAAGGCCTAGACTAGTACCGCAATACATCTTAGCTTTGCGGGTCTTGCCTATAACCGCCTAACATACTTTACTATAAAAGTTCTCATATTAACCATTAAATAAAATCCAAGGACCAGACTAGAACCGCAATACATCTTAGCTTTGCGGGTCTTGCCTATAACCGCCTAACATACTTTACTATAAAAGTTCTCATATTAATCATTAAATAAAATCCAAGGACCAGACTAGAACCGCAATACATCTTAGCTTTGCGGGTCTTGCCTATAACCGCCTAACATACTTTACTATAAAAGTTCTCATATTAACCATTAAATAAAATCCAAGGACCAGACTAGAACCGCAATACATCTTAGCTTTGCGGGTCTTGCCTATAACCGCCTAACATACTTTACTATAAAAGTTCTCATATTAACCATTAAATAAAATCCAAGGACCAGACTAGAACCGCAATACATCTTAGCTTTGCGGGTCTTGCCTATAACCGCCTAACATACTTTACTATAAAAGTTCTCATATTAACCATTAAATAAAATCCAAGGACCAGACTAGAACCGCAATACATCTTAGCTTTGCGGGTCTTGCCTATAACCGCCTAACATACTTTACTATAAAAGTTCTCATATTAACCATTAAATAAAATTCAAGGCCTAGTGACCGGAGAATCGAACCCAGTACCACAATACATATTATCTTCGTAGGTCTCGATTCATTTTGATTCTATGTATCACTAATTTTCCGCACTAATGGTACATTCATACATTGTTCTGAAATAGCACTCTAAATGGATGTTTAAACCCTTCTCTTTCTCTCTCTTCCAAGAATTTTCCTCAAATAAATTTTCTTGGAATCATGTTTCAAATGAAATATATAGATAACGAGTACATGAGCTTAAAGGGAAATTGTAGAAGCCATTTTTTTTTTTTTTTATTTTTAGAAAATCGTGAGGAAAATGATATATTCTGTTGAAATTATATTGCTGTCAAGATACAAAACTAACTTAGTTTAAAGTTTTCACGCTTCACTTTTTCTTACTACAGCAGGAGGAAGTTTGCAATCGTATGGTGGCAATGTGTGGAAATTGGGTTTTTTCCCGGGGAATGTTTGTTGTAAGGGCCGCTTAAGAAAAGCGGATTACCAATAGGATCTCTTTATTTTTCTTTCAGTTCCTGTAAATCGAACCACCACAACCATATTCAGACACCAATCTAGGATTTGAGGGAAACCAGAAATCCTTCGCTGAACGGATTTCCGTTTTCAGTTTCCCTCCCTCCCAAAAACGCTGCTAAAGTTTCCCTTTCAGCCTTATGTGCATTTAGATGATCTAGCTTGAAGTCCCCTCAATTATGATTATAAATCTATGGGAGCAAGTTTATGATCACGACAGTTCCTCACTCCGATTGTCGTGTCTTCTTTTTGAGGATCTGCAATAGCTTGTACCTCCTAATTGTTTTCTCTACTCTTGAGCATTACACTCTGTTAAAATCTATTTCTTTCCACTGCCTTATTCGGGATTGGTTAATGCTGCTTACCTAGGATCGCCCATAGATTTTGGATTATTTTTCTCTTCTTCTTGTTTCTAGTATCTAAATTATACATAGATCACTCATTACTTCGTAAATCTTTTCTCCAATTCTTTCTGAGAAGACGAGCTTATTTTTTCTCTTAATACTTCGTAAAGTTATCCATTTTTTTTTTTTTTTTTACTGGCATTTATGAACTTTACTCAAAATAAGATTTTGCTTGCTCGGACAAAGTAATCTCTGCCTAAAATCGCTCTCCTTCCTGTCTTGACGTTCTTTAGTTCTTTCTCTAAAGTTTCATTCAGTGTGAAGTAAGAACTTACTACTTATTAAATATTAATAAAGATAAAAGGGTTGCCAAAATTCCTAATTTGATGTCGGAAATCGCCTGCCACGTTTACTGAGTAGATTTCAGTTTTCAGCTATTTCAAGAAAAATGGAACGTTTCGTTGTAAACTACCTGCACTTTCCCAGTTTCAAGGAAATATACTTCCGCCTAGTGCGGTAAGTGTACGTCACGTGCGTGTTCCCACCGGATTTCATTGTTTAAATTCAACTTAATAGCGCGAATTTTCCCTGCTTAACCTTGAAACTTTTCATTATCATTTCTAATCAAAGAATTATGAGATTTTTTCCCTTCTTTTTTTCTCGTGTTAAAAGTTAATAAAAAATCACAGCATAAAACGCTGTGATTATCTTTAATTATTTCAACTACACTTTGAGAGCGTTTTTCTGGCCGGCGAGAATACCTGCACTTTACACTGCACGTTTATTGGGTAGCTACAAGTACCATAATTTATATTTTACAATTTTGCCAAACTATTCTTACCTGTAAGCTGAAGGGTCGCTTGCCCCTACCCGTCAGCCAGTAGTCAGATACTGTGGCGATAGGCTGAGTTGGGTGTCACAGGTCAGATACTTGGGGATGATCCTGGATGCGAAATTAAGCTTTGTGCCACATGTAAGGGATTTAAGAAGGAAGGCTAGTTCTTTTGTCGGACAGTTGAGATCGGTAACGAGGAAAGAATGGGGATTGAAAAGGAAGGTAGTGAGTACCTTATACCGTGGGGTTCTGGTCGCTCAGGTGACCTACTGTGCGTCGGTTTGGGCCCATCGGGTGGGGACCGCGATTGTGAGGATGCATCTTATGGCCGTGCAACGTTCTATTCTGTTGCTCATGGGGCGTTATAGCCGGACCACATCCACGGAGGCTTTGCAGGTGCTCACGGGATGCTTGCCATTGGACATGGAGGTGGTTAGGGCCGCGGTGAGATATGGTTTGCGAAGGGGCATAGAGGTGCGTGTCCCCATGTTAAGAGCCTTACGATTGTCGGTGGCTGATATAACCGAAGATTACCGGTTATGGTTTAGGGAAAGAATGTACGGCGAAGTGGAAGAGGAATTGAATCGGGAATGGAGGAATAGGTGGCGAGCGTCAACTAAGGGAAGAACAACCTTTAGTTTCGTCCCCGACGCTGCCGGAGGTAGGCGGCTGGTTTCCACTGAGATGCCATATGCAGTTGCACGATTGGTCACGGGACACGGTATGTTGCGCGCCAAAATGTTCGAAATGGGCTTAGCAACGGACCCATATTGCGCTTGTGGAGATCCAGAGACAGCGGAGCACATTATTATGGAATGTGATCTTTATAATGATTTGCGCTGTATTATGTGGCGGAGAGTGGGATTTCCGTTCTGCTTGGCTGGAGACGTTTTCCCCTTGTTACTGGAGAACGCGTCTGCGTATGTGGCTTTCCGCGAATTCGCGCAGGCGGCCTTTGAGAGGCGGATGACCACGGTGGTTGGTAGATGAAGTAGATCTGGTTGGTTGGTTGAGGGGTGTTGTTGGGAGTTTGATTTGGTGCGTATTTTTCGAGTTTGTGTTGGGTGTGTGCGAGTGTGTGTGTGATTTTATTTGTTTTATTTATTTGTAATTGTGTGATTGTTGTTGATGATTTGTTATTGTTGATGATTTGTTGTTGTTGTTGTTGTTGTTGTTGTTGTTGTTGTTGTTGTGTTGTTGTTGTTGAGATTCTCTGTGCCTGTTGGCTTTGTTGTTTGTTGGCCGGGACTTGTGAGTGTTGAGAGCTCATTTTGTGGTGTATACGTGGGGCGGGTATGAGCTAGCGCTCGGGGACCGCCCCTAAAAAAAAAAAAAAAAAAAAAAAAAAAAAAAAAAAAAAAAAAAAAAAAAAAAAAAAAAAAAAAAAAAAAAAAAAAAACCTGTAAGCTGAATAAGAAACTAAAATCTGCTCATAGAAGTCCCAACCACACACTGACCTCTGAGCTAATCATGATTATTAAAGTAAAGTAATCGCCTATTTTTTAAGGCGGGCCTTACGTCCCACTACCAAATTAGGGGTCGTGGACGAAGGCGACTAGCAAACATACTTTACTATAAAGTTCTGGTATTAAACATTAAATAAAATCTAAGGCCTAAGACCGGGGGAATCGAACACAGTACCGCAATACATCTTAGCTTTGCGGGTCTAGTCTATAACCGCCTAGCAAACATACTTTACTATAAAGTTCTCGTATTAAACATTAAATAAAATCCAAGGCCTAGACAGGGAATCAAACCCACTAAACCAACAATACATCTTAGCATTGCGGGACTAGCCTCTTAACCGCTCGGCTATCGTGGCGCCTTCATGATTATTATTATGGTTTTTTAAAATTTGGAATAGCTTCTGTTAGTTTATATGGGACGCAAAGGATAGGTTTGCTAGTCGCTTTCGACCACAACACTTAATTTAGTAACAGGTAATACAGACTTCACATCCCCTTGCTAGACTTTTTTTTCTTTTATGGACAAAAAATTCAGTGAAATTTCGAAGTCTTTTAGGAAAACGAGCCCTTATGTAGTATGGTTCTGCCACCTGTTTTAATTAATTGTTTTCTTTAACTTCCTTCCATTTTTAAAACTCAGTTAGCTCAGAATATTCCATTTTAATGATTAATTTTATCAATTTACATAAAGTTCATGTTTTTTAACTTCCCATTGTTAACATTTAAATGAAAAGTAAAAGAATGAATTTATCGTTTAAATAATGAAAATGAATTGAGAAAATTGAAAAGTTCTTATAACTAAACTCCAAAGTTAGATAGAATAACTTTCAAAAGAAAAAACCATAATGAAGCCAACTAACAGTGCCCCCTCTCCAACAACCCCGAGTTTTCCTCCTCCTCTTCCTACCCTCCTGGAAAAGAGTGTAAATGGACGCCAATGCGGTGTTATTCCTTTTTAATTAATTTAATTTTTTTAGGATCGTTAAATTTAAGAGCACGAATTTATTAGATCGAAAAATTATGATTTTATAAATCTACTATTTCCTCTTTGGACTATTAAGTTAATGGAGATAACCTCTCTTCATTCCTTTTTCTGTAGTACCTCCTCCTGTCTCTGGAAGCCAGGGATATTCACTTTACTTTAGTAACCTAATTACAGAATCAAAGTTTATCTGCATTAAGTTGGAAGTGATTGCAATTGGGGGAAATAATGGCAACCAACAAACGAGTTCATGATGTCAAGTTGATGAAAAATAAGTTATCCTACAGGTTTTATTTAATAATAATAATAGAAGTTCCAGAATTTCATGAAAAATTAGGGCATTAGATTAGCTTCTAGTAGGGAGGTCTTTAAGGTCTACGCCACCGCGACCCAGTGGATATATTGTGGCTCCCACTAATCTAGAGCTTGCCCTTATAAGACCCGTCCGTTTAATTGGGACTCTTAATTCTGGAGAGCGGCTCCTGGAAAAAGCTCACAGGCCTTGGTTTTTTCTTCCCCAGGAAGAACGTGTGCAGTGCCGTAAGTAGGACATTGAACTTTTGTTATGCCAGAATTGTCAGAAGACAGCCGTCACTTTCAATTTACCAACTTGGAAATAAGTACCTTGAAGCATGTATCTGAAATCACACGACTTTGTACCCAAACCGTGTCTCGGTGCTTGGACTTTAGAAGATTCTATTCTGTAGGATGCATCCAGCAAAATTGTGAGGAAGTTCTCATTAGAGAATTTAGGGCCTGCAACAAGTGAGAGTTTAAAAAGAGAGTTTGTTGCGCCCTTCAGCTGCTATGAATTGGGTGAGCGTATTAAGGAGAACGGAGATCCATGTGAAGAGTTCTAGCAGCATGTACTTCTTGGTTCTTCGTTGCAGACTTCACTTGTATTCATGGACTTGCCTTAGTTCCACTTTCGGGGTCGTCTTTTATTCTCTGAGAGAGATATTCCTATTTTTTTCCCCCACTCTTCATTCTATTTACAGTGAAGACCTTGCCACTAGCTAGTTTGCAAAAGATGGTAATGTGGAAGGGTTTACAGCTGGGTAAGTCCACATAATCAGCTGGCAGCTTTCAAAGGATCTTTTCAATTCTTTTTTTTTTTATTCTTACTATCAGCTGTTCAATCCGCTGCTCAGACTTTTTCTTCCTTTCTTACTCGATTAGAGGGACATAAAAAAAATAATCGATATTTGATGAAAACAATTTTTTTGAGGAATTAGAGAGAGTTGAACAGAATTTCAATGAAATTCACTCGACCATTTATGAATGCGAAAATTTGAACAGAGCAGATTTTCTAGACAAGTATCACAAATTCTCCATCACATTCCAGTCCCCATTACTGGAGATAACTAGCCTTGAAAAATTACCCTGCTGACACAATCATGCTGCCAACTTGTCATCCGCATTAACCCAGAGATAATCATGTAGTTTTCCACATCATGATTTACTCTGCTGATGATTTTTGGTTCGTTATGTGAATTTGCATATTTTTATCGTAGCATAAAAAATTGTAAACAATTTTACTTTCTCTTCTAGAGGGCTAGGAAAATATTGTGATGATGATAGTTTTTCACAATTTTCTCTGGAAAATTGAAGTTTTGAGGCCATCTGGGTTTGAAACAGGAGCTTTATTTTAAAAAAAACGTACTTCACATAATGTACGCCATCTCTCATTCAACAGAGATGCTGCAGTTCTTAATCAGAACTGGTATAACGCTCCCCCCTAGGGTGTTTCAAAAAATGACTTTTAAATTTTAAAGAGCGCCGGGCGGAAAATCAAAGTTCATTTAAAAACAAAAAGTTTCGTCCGTATTAGAGCGAAATCGATTAATATTTAGAGGTCGATACCGTTGATCAAAAAATGTTTGTTTTGCTTTTTTTTTATATAAAAAATCTTTACTAAATGTTTTGTATCTTTAGCAAATTATTAGCAAAACATTTAATTGTACAAAGTTTATTAATTTGCTATAAAGCCAATGCAGTTGGAATCATTTTGATGGCCTTTTTATTTTCAAAGTTATGGAATAATTAAAGAAGCTGTATTTAAAAAAATATATATTAAGAGAAATATACATTTTTGAAAAATTTCTATTAATTAACGTTAAAATCACTTCATTTTTTATGTGTTTCGTACAGAATTTAAAAATACAAATAATTTTGGTTACTGAAACGTCTAAATTAGGGAATATTTTGAATTTATTGTTATAATTTGAAATTGATTGATTGACAGTAAATTAAACAGGGAAAGGATTAGCTATGCGGTTAGCATACTGGACTCCCACGCGGAGGTCCCGGGTTCGAATCCAGCAGCTGACCCTTAGATTTTCTCTTCCTAGGAGCTTCTTACAGCTCACTGTCCGGTGATGGACAGTGTTGTCTGTAACGAGAGAACACTGTCCGGAGGCCGGCAGTGCATTGGAAAAAGCTCCGGGCGCTAATAACCTCAGCTGTTGATGCGCAAAAAAAAAAAAAAAAAATTAATTTCAAATTAATTTCGAATGAAACTAATTGTAGTCGTGTAACTTTTACAAACGGTCCTTAACGAAAACTTACAGTTTAAAAGGTTAAGTATAAGGGTTGATTAAACGACAAAAGGTACCCAAAATAATAATACTTAGCTCCCCTCCGTAAAGTCCGCTATAAGTGTGCCGGAGTAACGAGATATTAGTTGCGTCTACTTCTAAGACAGGCTTGGTTTTCACTTAATTCTGTAATTGTTCTTAAGATAATAAATTTTTCTCCTACTGGTTGCCATTAAACGTTACTTTCTCATGAATTTAGTAATCATTTGGAAGAATAATTGATTATTAATTGTATATTTAAATGAAGAGACTATTATCGATAGATTCAATACAATTGTCGATATTTATGTGACCAGTTAACACTTTAACACTCTACAGACAAGCCAAAATAATGTCGTGTGCTAAATTCAATTATGTAGTTTACAATGTACTCGGGCTTAACACGGGCAGCCATTAATGTTGCAGCTTACGCCTGGCTGTATACCTGAATGTAACGACAGCTTATTGTAATTTCATTGTTCTCTTCTTCTCCATTGTATCCATGGTAACCGTAAATCTCCCTCCAGTTCTAGTAACAGTTCCATCCCTTTTTCTAGGGAAATTGATTCATACTCTTAGCGGACACAAATGTCTGTCATTATTAAATTGGTTTTTCAAATAGTGGAACGATCTTTTTTCTAGTAAAAGGAAGCGCTGCAGTCGTGCCAAATTTTAAACAGGCTGAACCAGTAAGTATTGTCCATAGGCCTACTGTGTATAGTACATCTAAAGTGGAGTTCAATGACGTATTGGCCAACTTCAATGAATTAAAAAACTTGATAAACTAACACTGTTGAGTACTCGTGAACACGTTTTCTGGTAAAACAAACGTAATTTCTCATACGAAGATAAAAGGAATCCTGGAAAATGATATACCGTTTGAAAGCCCATTAAACAAGGAAACTAATGAGTTTTTCTTAAAAAATTTCGATTACTTTTATTTTTTCAGCATTCGGAGGGTGATTAGAGAATAACATGCTTCAAAATGGAATCAATTTTTAGCAAATTTATCTGTCTTTCTAACAGTGTCATCAGAATCGAATTCGGACTAAAACTTTCTGAGTAATAACATTTTTATTGGAAAAAAGTAATGATTTTAGAAAAAAAACTTAAAAGTGACGTCACTCAAGAACAGAGGTAAATATGAAGTTGGCCAATACGTCATTGAACTACACTTTAGATGTACTACACACAGAAGGCCTATGGACAATACTTACTGGTTCACCCTGTATAAGTAACCATGGCTACCACGCAAATAAGCACGGCCAGTTGTCATTCGGAACTCTTAATCGGAAAATTTTGCCACCCCATTGCACATAGTATATCCTGGTAGGAATCCTGAGGTTTTCCAAAAATTATTGTTTCCGTTTTACCCCTTATTTCCTTCTTCTTTGTTTTGGGGCTCAGATGCTCTTAAGCGGCCAATGCTGGTCTGAGTCAAGTTATTCTGGTCACTTTATTTGACTAGCTGAGGAGGTTGAACAGGATGGGGACTTGTCCAAGTAACTTGTCACTGGGATAACAAGTTTCATACTTGGCAGGGTTTACAATGTTTTGAAAGTTAAAGGGATCGTCCCGTGCTTCTCCAAGTACAGTCCAAAAAAGACCCATTTCTCTAGATCTCTCCAAACGCAGATAGCAGGCTCTGAATACTAGTTCCTGTTACCTCTGCGAGACACCATCTTAGTCCTGCAAGAAAGGGAGTAATTCTCGCCTCAAGTATCCTCAAAACTACACTCTGACGGATTTCAAATAAACTGCATTTAAATCCATCTCATATCAAAGGAAATGCAGTTAATTATTATTCACTTCCTGTTATTACTATACTGGTCTTCGATATAAATTTCTTTCCTCTAGTTATTACCGTCCTCGAAAACAATACCCATTGATCCAGATCCTTCGAAAACAAATGAATTTAAAAGGAAAGTCTTATTTCCTTTAGATTTTTTCCGGACAGATGTTCTGCCTTTGTATTGTAAAAGCATTACTGGAGAATAGTCTCTACGAGTAGCCATGTTGGCAACAGTGGGTACCAATTCCGGGAAAGAGAGAGATAGAGATAGTAAAGCTTTACAATTCACCCCCATCTCGACATCCGAATACAGCATCCTCTAATTGCGACAGCTCCCCCCTTAGTTTTATCTACGGCTCTTAGTTCTACTAAAAAGAATTGATTCATTCTGATCTGCTGTTCTGGCCAGTTCTGAAGGAATTTCTCTTTCTGCTACAGCAAAAAGGATGTTTTGTTTTTGTTTTCAGCAGCAGCCTTTACTATTAGGCCTTTATTGCTTTCTTTCACTTCCGTTTTGGCGAAAAAATGGTCGCCATAATTTCCCACTTTTTGGCCATTGAGGGCAGTAGTTATTTGAAAGTCATTGAGTGTGAAACCTGATTACCTTGAGGAGGACTTGAAAATTTAAATATTTTTTAAAAAGTAAACTTGTCCTGACTTCATGATAGCCCATGCTGTCACAATCTTCTTCAAAGGTCTCCCTCCTCTACTTCGCTTACCGTCAAATCATCTCGTCTCCCTCAGCCATCTTAGCCCTCGTTTGCTGTTAAAAGCTTTCCCTTCTCAAAGCTTCACATGTCCTTATTAAACATAGTCTCTCTCCCTAATTTCTCATAACGTTCAGCCACTTCTTGGTTAGATCTTACCCTAAAGCCTTCTTCTGTCCTTCCAAGGCTTTATATGATTTTTTAGGATTTCTCTTCCTACCAGCATAACCTTTGCTCATCATTGTAAGCTGTAGCGAAACTCGTCTGAGTATATATCTTTAAATAACTGCTTGGGACACATCCCATCTTTTAAACATCTTCTGAACAGTAAGGTAATTATTTCCAGTAGCAAGTTACGTCACTAAAAAGTATCAATTTTGAATTCACTACGACTTAAGTTCGTGATTAGTAGTAAGAAGTAATAGCCTATTTTTTTAAGGCGGGCTTTACGTCCAACTACCAAATTAGATGTAGTGGACGGAGGCAACTAACAAATATACTTTACTGTAAATTTCTTTCATTAACTATTAAATAAAATCTAAGGCCTAAAACCGGGGGAATCGAACACAGTACCGCAATACATCTTAGCTTTGCGGGTCTAGTCTATAACCGCCTAACAAACATGCTTTGCTATAAATTTCTCATATTAACCATTAAATAAAATCCAAGGGCTAGACTAGTACCGCAATACATCTTAGCTTTGCGGGTCTAGCCTATAACCGCCTAACAAACATACTTCACTGTAAATTTCTTTTATTAACCATTAAATAAAATCCAAGGCCTAGACTAGTACCGCAATACATCTTAGCTTTGCGGGTCTAGCCTGTAACCGACTAACAAACATACTTTACTGTAAATTTCTCATATTAACCATTAAATAAAATCTAAGGCCTAAGATAGAGGGAATCGAACCCACTAAACCAACAATACATCTTAGCATTGCGGGTCTAGTATCTTAACCGCCTAGCAAACATACTTTACTGTAAATTTCTTTTTTCTGCAATCATGTAGGAATGTTCTCATTACTCAATTAAAATCAGCTGTGTAATGCCCAACTTTATCTCACTAGTGGGGAAAAATTCCATTAGTGTCACTTTCCTCACTAGTGAGTGAACAAACTTTATTGTGCTTCCTTGATATAAGAAGTTTTGTTATTAAATATTTTCTGTAAAACTTTAATAAGCTTATTTAACGCAACTAAATAATTAAAAAACGAATATTAAAAAATAAAATAAAAATTGAAAGGAATATAGAAATAAAAATATTTTAATAAATAATTAGATATTTTTAATTATAACAGTTAAAAAGGTTACAGTGTTACCTTATAGAAATTTAAAATGGATTCTAGTGATTCCTGTTTAGTTTTTTTTTTTTTTAGTTAATAACCCTAATGGTTGCAGAAAAAATATAATATTTAACTCGAGTGTAAAGTATATTCTCCTCACTCGGCAATTTGCACTTGCACTCGCCTCGCTTCGCTCGCTGGTTGCGTGCAAAACCTGCCTCGTGTGAGGAAAAGTACTACTTTCCACACTTGTTAAATAAATAACTATTATTAACCATTAAATAAAATCCAAGGGCTAGATTAGTACCGCAATACATCTTAGCTTAGCGGGTCTAGCCTATAACCGCTCGGCTACCAAGGCGTCTTCGTGATTCTTAAAATGCTATCATCATATGAGAGTCTAATTTAGGAAATTAGGCGCAAACAAAAAAGAAAAAAGAAAGAAAAGACCCGACCATTACTAATTTCTTCATTTCTACCGAGCTGTAGAAAACAGATATCTAGTTGGTAATCAGCTGTAAATTAGCATAAAATTATATAACACGGTATAACACCTGTCCTAATTCACACAATGCTTTCTAGATATTAAACAGAGAGAACTTGTTCACAGTAAAGTGGTTTTAAACAAGTCAAATGAAATCTCTTTCATATACTCTTGGCAAACACTGTCCCAGACAATGGGAAACGACCACAGCAACATCACGATACAAAATTTTAATATACCTATGTTACGTATACAACACCACATTTCGTACAAAATGGCGGGCGGAATCGTGCGCTACGTAAACCATACGCACGCGCACATAACCATTGTGCGGTCTTGTCTCGATTGTTGTGGTGGTGGCTTTGTTATTATAATATATATTAATCAGCTGGTTTAAATAAATTTACCAACTAGGGACTCTAGAATTAATGGAAAACCGCTCTGAACCAGAGTGTAAAAACCGCAAGCTGTTGGCCAACTGGACAGCTTTAGCGCTAAATACATTATAATTTAAGCATGATTTCCTGCACCTACAGGAAGTGCTCGTGGTGTGAGACTCCAGTATGGATTTCTCTCACTTTAGCCCTGGTAGTTGTTGGTGCTGGTTACTTAAACCCGTTTTGAAGGGGATAAAAGAGAGTGGAGGTGAATGAATTAGGGAGTTAAAAATACTCCCGTAAATCACTGCTTGAATTATATAATCCCTAATAATTATATATATACTACCAAACTAATGTACACACCGAGGGATTCCAAGAGAAATTAGTCTTAGAGGTTGTAAAGATGATGAAGATTAATGAGTTGTGGAAGTTTTCTTTTGTTAGGGGCGGCGCTTAGTCCAGGCTGCTTAGTTTCCGCTGGAATTTCTTGAACTGTATCAAATCTGCTCTTCCTACAGAACTTCATTTTCAAGTTGGCCTGGAGAAAGAAGTCTGGCGAGAGAGAGAGATGAGTGTGGGGAACAATTGTCATCTTGGTTCTTAGTCGAACATTGCTAGTAACCGTTATGCGGTCTACGTTTTCATGGTAGAGTATCTGGTGCTACAAAAGCCACTTTTATCTGCATCTATTATCCTTATGGCCTCCTTTAAACTTGGAAAATCTTGATGGCAGTGTCCGTTGATGTCTTCGCAAGAAGGGCGAACTCTTCTACACGAACAATTTATTGTTCACTTGAAAAAACAAGAAGAAATGGAGACTTTAACAACCTCAACACCTTCCAAGGTGCATTTCCAAACGTTAAGATTGTGAGCCCGCTCTGTGAGAAGGCGGAACAAGGAAGATGAAGCCGATTGGGTGATGTCACAGCCAATAAGCGTTCAATTTGCACAACATTGACGAAACTAAATTTTCCATATATTTCTGACAGGAAATTCAAGTATTGTTGAAAAGTGAGAGTCACGTTGGGCGAATAAAATAAACACGTTAAGCTTCTGCTGAATTGGTACTGGAGGCAGTATAAAAATCAAGTTAAGTTTCAGAGATTTGACACGATTGCAGTGCTTCCTATCGATAACGTTGCCAACTTTCAAAAAATAAAAAACAGTAGAGCCAACTCATAATTAGAAAATAACTACTAGGCATTCTACTTCCGCCTTTAACGTTTTTTTGGCTCGTTTAGTTACTGTTTTACGGGTAAAGGTTAACGTACTCTCCGTTCTGCCGACGCTATTGAACAAGATATTTATCAGCTGATTTGTAACCATAGTAAGTTTACAGTTCTACCAACTAAAGGAAGGTTAAGAGTGTAGTGGTGTTGTTCAGATTGGTGTTGTCAGGTGATTGATTCATCTGTAGCGTGTACGACGGTAAGAACTATTACTGTTACATCGCATAGATTAGTTGGTTTAAGGGTGCATGGAAACATCTACCAGAAGCCTGCTAAATTAATCTACGTCATTAGAAGGCGGTAGATTTTGTTTCTTCCCTTTTATTACGTATTAATTTTTTTTTTTTACTCTTGTCTTACTTCTACAAAGAGGAAGTTCAGCGATCGTAACCAAATTTTCTAAAGTGAATAAAACAGTTTTGGGATACTCTTAATTCGAAAAAATGTTTTTTCCAGGTGTTCGTTGTTTGAAGTAAGTTTGTGTGTTAGGACCTTTACAGGAAGAGGAAGTTCTGTCAGTGTTCACGTAAGATTGTTTTTGTTGGTTAACGTCGTATTTGTGCTACTCTGCAACTAAATTAGATTGTTGAATCATATCCACATTTCCTTCATTGTTTGGTTGCAATCACTCAGCTTCTCTGGGAAGTTCTTGGAAGAAGAGCCGGAAGTAAGAGATTAAACACAGTTTCCCGCTCCAATGGACTCACAAGTTATTCCCGAGAATACGCCTGCAAAATTATTTCCTATTTAAAACTGAACTGGAACGATTCATCGTATATTTACCCTCTCTACCAACCGGAAGTGAAACTTTGCTGAATACGAATTAAATTTGCGCGTAAAGTTTTAAATTAAATCGAAACCTTTTGACCGGAAGTGCCTCTTTAATTTGTAGATTCTTTTGCTTTTTGTTTTGCAACACTTCCTGTGACGTTCATTAAACACCCCCTTTGAAAGCATGTAGATCTATCACATTCATTTGGAAACATTTTTATGGTGAACTTTAAAGTGGGGAGCTTTGAAGAAATGATGAAGTTAAGTTCTTTTCTAACTTCTTGAAAACGTTTTTAAGAGTTTTTTTTTTTTTTTTTTTTTTTTTTAAATTGACCAGGCCAGTGGTTCTTAACCTTATCATAGACGCGGAACACAATTATATGTATATATTTTTCTCACGGGACACTAACATCCCTTTACATCATCTACCATTTTAGGTCTGTGCACAAAATAACAATAGTTTATAATTGAGAAAAACAAAGTGTATAAGAGAACAAAATTCCATATCAATACGTGGTTCACAGTGGGAGATACAGAACGGCCATAATTTTACAGAATTTCATGACCCAAAAAAGTTTCAACCTTTTATATCTGTGGTTCTTAACCTTATCATAGACGCGGAACACAATTATATGTATATATTTTTCTCACGGGACACTAACATCCCTTTACATCATCTACCATTTTAGGTCTGTGCACAAAATAACAATAGTTTATAATTGAGAAAAACAAAGTGTATAAGAGAACAAAATTCCATATCAATACGTGGTTCACAGTGGGAGATACAGAACGGCCATAATTTTACAGAATTTCATGACCCAAAAAAGTTTCAACCTTTTATATCTGTGGTTCTTAACCTTATCATAGACGCGGAACACAATTATATGTATATATTTTTCTCACGGGACACTAACATCCCTTTACATCATCTACCATTTTAGGTCTGTGCACAAAATAACAATAGTTTATAATTGAGAAAAACAAAGTGTATAAGAGAACAAAATTCCATATCAATACGTGGTTCACAGTGGGAGATACAGAACGGCCATAATTTTACAGAATTTCATGACCCAAAAAAGTTTCAACCTTTTATATCTGTGGTTCTTAACCTTATCATAGACGCGGAACACAATTATATGTATATATTTTTCTCACGGGACACTAACATCCCTTTACATCATCTACCATTTTAGGTCTGTGCACAAAATAACAATAGTTTATAATTGAGAAAAACAAAGTGTATAAGAGAACAAAATTCCATATCAATACGTGGTTCACAGTGGGAGATACAGAACGGCCATAATTTTACAGAATTTCATGACCCAAAAAAGTTTCAACCTTTTATATCTGTGGTTCTTAACCTTATCATAGACGCGGAACACAATTATATGTATATATTTTTCTCACGGGACACTAACATCCCTTTACATCATCTACCATTTTAGGTCTGTGCACAAAATAACAATAGTTTATAATTGAGAAAAACAAAGTGTATAAGAGAACAAAATTCCATATCAATACGTGGTTCACAGTGGGAGATACAGAACGGCCATAATTTTACAGAATTTCATGACCCAAAAAAGTTTCAACCTTTTATATCTGTGGTTCTTAACCTTATCATAGACGCGGAACACAATTATATGTATATATTTTTCTCACGGGACACTAACATCCCTTTACATCATCTACCATTTTAGGTCTGTGCACAAAATAACAATAGTTTATAATTGAGAAAAACAAAGTGTATAAGAGAACAAAATTCCATATCAATACGTGGTTCACAGTGGGAGATACAGAACGGCCATAATTTTACAGAATTTCATGACCCAAAAAAGTTTCAACCTTTTATATCTGTGGTTCTTAACCTTATCATAGACGCGGAACACAATTATATGTATATATTTTTCTCACGGGACACTAACATCCCTTTACATCATCTACCATTTTAGGTCTGTGCACAAAATAACAATAGTTTATAATTGAGAAAAACAAAGTGTATAAGAGAACAAAATTCCATATCAATACGTGGTTCACAGTGGGAGATACAGAACGGCCATAATTTTACAGAATTTCATGACCCAAAAAAGTTTCAACCTTTTATATCTGTGGTTCTTAACCTTATCATAGACGCGGAACACAATTATATGTATATATTTTTCTCACGGGACACTAACATCCCTTTACATCATCTACCATTTTAGGTCTGTGCACAAAATAACAATAGTTTATAATTGAGAAAAACAAAGTGTATAAGAGAACAAAATTCCATATCAATACGTGGTTCACAGTGAATGATATAGAACGGCCATAATTTTACAGAATTTCATGACCCAAAAAAGTTTCAACCTTTTATATCTGTGGTTCTTAACCTTATCATAGACGCGGAACACAATTATATGTATATATTTTTCTCACGGGACACTAACATCCCTTTACATCATCTACCATTTTAGGTCTGTGCACAAAATAACAATAGTTTATAATTGAGAAAAACAAAGTGTATAAGAGAACAAAATTCCATATCAATACGTGGTTCACAGTGGGAGATATAGAACGGCCATAATTTTACAGAATTTCATGACCCAAAAAAGTTTCAACCTTTTATATCTGTGGTTCTTAACCTTATCATAGACGCGGAACACAATTATATGTATATATTTTTCTCACGGGACACTAACATCCCTTTACATCATCTACCATTTTAGGTCTGTGCACAAAATAACAATAGTTTATAATTGAGAAAAACAAAGTGTATAAGAGAACAAAATTCCATATCAATACGTGGTTCACAGTGGGAGATACAGAACGGCCATAATTTTACAGAATTTCATGACCCAAAAAAGTTTCAACCTTTTATATCTGTGGTTCTTAACCTTATCATAGACGCGGAACACAATTATATGTATATATTTTTCTCACGGGACACTAACATCCCTTTACATCATCTACCATTTTAGGTCTGTGCACAAAATAACAATAGTTTATAATTGAGAAAAACAAAGTGTATAAGAGAACAAAATTCCATATCAATACGTGGTTCACAGTGGGAGATACAGAACGGCCATAATTTTACAGAATTTCATGACCCAAAAAAGTTTCAACCTTTTATATCTGTGGTTCTTAACCTTATCATAGACGCGGAACACAATTATATGTATATATTTTTCTCACGGGACACTAACATCCCTTTACATCATCTACCATTTTAGGTCTGTGCACAAAATAACAATAGTTTATAATTGAGAAAAACAAAGTGTATAAGAGAACAAAATTCCATATCAATACGTGGTTCACAGTGGGAGATACAGAACGGCCATAATTTTACAGAATTTCATGACCCAAAAAAGTTTCAACCTTTTATATCTGTGGTTCTTAACCTTATCATAGACGCGGAACACAATTATATGTATATATTTTTCTCACGGGACACTAACATCCCTTTACATCATCTACCATTTTAGGTCTGTGCACAAAATAACAATAGTTTATAATTGAGAAAAACAAAGTGTATAAGAGAACAAAATTCCATATCAATACGTGGTTCACAGTGGGAGATACAGAACGGCCATAATTTTACAGAATTTCATGACCCAAAAAAGTTTCAACCTTTTATATCTGTGGTTCTTAACCTTATCATAGACGCGGAACACAATTATATGTATATATTTTTCTCACGGGACACTAACATCCCTTTACATCATCTACCATTTTAGGTCTGTGCACAAAATAACAATAGTTTATAATTGAGAAAAACAAAGTGTATAAGAGAACAAAATTCCATATCAATACGTGGTTCACAGTGAATGATATAGAACGGCCATAATTTTACAGAATTTCATGACCCAAAAAAGTTTCAACCTTTTATATCTGTGGTTCTTAACCTTATCATAGACGCGGAACACAATTATATGTATATATTTTTCTCACGGGACACTAACATCCCTTTACATCATCTACCATTTTAGGTCTGTGCACAAAATAACAATAGTTTATAATTGAGAAAAACAAAGTGTATAAGAGAACAAAATTCCATATCAATACGTGGTTCACAGTGGGAGATACAGAACGGCCATAATTTTACAGAATTTCATGACCCAAAAAAGTTTCAACCTTTTATATCTGTGGTTCTTAACCTTATCATAGACGCGGAACACAATTATATGTATATATTTTTCTCACGGGACACTAACATCCCTTTACATCATCTACCATTTTAGGTCTGTGCACAAAATAACAATAGTTTATAATTGAGAAAAACAAAGTGTATAAGAGAACAAAATTCCATATCAATACGTGGTTCACAGTGGGAGATATAGAACGGCCATAATTTTACAGAATTTCATGACCCAAAAAAGTTTCAACCTTTTATATCTGTGGTTCTTAACCTTATCATAGACGCGGAACACAATTATATGTATATATTTTTCTCACGGGACACTAACATCCCTTTACATCATCTACCATTTTAGGTCTGTGCACAAAATAACAATAGTTTATAATTGAGAAAAACAAAGTGTATAAGAGAACAAAATTCCATATCAATACGTGGTTCACAGTGGGAGATACAGAACGGCCATAATTTTACAGAATTTCATGACCCAAAAAAGTTTCAACCTTTTATATCTGTGGTTCTTAACCTTTTCATAGACGCGGAACACAATTATATGTATATATTTTTCTCACGGGACACTAACATCCCTTTACATCATCTACCATTTTAGGTCTGTGCACAAAATAACAATAGTTTATAATTGAGAAAAACAAAGTGTATAAGAGAACAAAATTCCATATCAATACGTGGTTCACAGTGGGAGATACAGAACGGCCATAATTTTACAGAATTTCATGACCCAAAAAAGTTTCAACCTTTTATATCTGTGGTTCTTAACCTTATCATAGACGCGGAACACAATTATATGTATATATTTTTCTCACGGGACACTAACATCCCTTTACATCATCTACCATTTTAGGTCTGTGCACAAAATAACAATAGTTTATAATTGAGAAAAACAAAGTGTATAAGAGAACAAAATTCCATATCAATACGTGGTTCACAGTGGAAGATACAGAACGGCCATAATTTTACAGAATTTCATGACCCAAAAAAGTTTCAACCTTTTATATCTGTGGTTCTTAACCTTATCATAGACGCGGAACACAATTATATGTATATATTTTTCTCACGGGACACTAACATCCCTTTACATCATCTACCATTTTAGGTCTGTGCACAAAATAACAATAGTTTATAATTGAGAAAAACAAAGTGTATAAGAGAACAAAATTCCATATCAATACGTGGTTCACAGTGGGAGATACAGAACGGCCATAATTTTACAGAATTTCATGACCCAAAAAAGTTTCAACCTTTTATATCTGTGGTTCTTAACCTTATCATAGACGCGGAACACAATTATATGTATATATTTTTCTCACGGGACACTAACATCCCTTTACATCATCTACCATTTTAGGTCTGTGCACAAAATAACAATAGTTTATAATTGAGAAAAACAAAGTGTATAAGAGAACAAAATTCGCATATCAATACGTGGTTCACAGTGGGAGATATAGAACGGCCATAATTTTACAGAATTTCATGACCCAAAAAAGTTTCAACCTTTTATATCTGTGGTTCTTAACCTTATCATAGACGCGGAACACAATTATATGTATATATTTTTCTCACGGGACACTAACATCCCTTTACATCATCTACCATTTTAGGTCTGTGCACAAAATAACAATAGTTTATAATTGAGAAAAACAAAGTGTATAAGAGAACAAAATTCCATATCAATACGTGGTTCACAGTGGGAGATACAGAACGGCCATAATTTTACAGAATTTCATGACCCAAAAAAGTTTCAACCTTTTATATCTGTGGTTCTTAACCTTATCATAGACGCGGAACACAATTATATGTATATATTTTTCTCACGGGACACTAACATCCCTTTACATCATCTACCATTTTAGGTCTGTGCACAAAATAACAATAGTTTATAATTGAGAAAAACAAAGTGTATAAGAGAACAAAATTCCATATCAATACGTGGTTCACAGTGGGAGATACAGAACGGCCATAATTTTACAGAATTTCATGACCCAAAAAAGTTTCAACCTTTTATATCTGTGGTTCTTAACCTTATCATAGACGCGGAACACAATTATATGTATATATTTTTCTCACGGGACACTAACATCCCTTTACATCATCTACCATTTTAGGTCTGTGCACAAAATAACAATAGTTTATAATTGAGAAAAACAAAGTGTATAAGAGAACAAAATTCCATATCAATACGTGGTTCACAGTGGGAGATACAGAACGGCCATAATTTTACAGAATTTCATGACCCAAAAAAGTTTCAACCTTTTATATCTGTGGTTCTTAACCTTATCATAGACGCGGAACACAATTATATGTATATATTTTTCTCACGGGACACTAACATCCCTTTACATCATCTACCATTTTAGGTCTGTGCACAAAATAACAATAGTTTATAATTGAGAAAAACAAAGTGTATAAGAGAACAAAATTCCATATCAATACGTGGTTCACAGTGGGAGATACAGAACGGCCATAATTTTACAGAATTTCATGACCCAAAAAAGTTTCAACCTTTTATATCTGTGGTTCTTAATCTTATCATAGACGCGGAACACAATTATATGTATATATTTTTCTCACGGGACACTAACATCCCTTTACATCATCTACCATTTTAGGTCTGTGCACAAAATAACAATAGTTTATAATTGAGAAAAACAAAGTGTATAAGAGAACAAAATTCCATATCAATACGTGGTTCACAGTGGGAGATACAGAACGGCCATAATTTTACAGAATTTCATGACCCAAAAAAGTTTCAACCTTTTATATCTGTGGTTCTTAACCTTATCATAGACGCGGAACACAATTATATGTATATATTTTTCTCACGGGACACTAACATCCCTTTACATCATCTACCATTTTTGGTCTGTGCACAAAATAACAATAGTTTATAATTGAGAAAAACAAAGTGTATAAGAGAACAAAATTCCATATCAATACGTGGTTCACAGTGGGAGATACAGAACGGCCATAATTTTACAGAATTTCATGACCCAAAAAAGTTTCAACCTTTTATATCTGTGGTTCTTAACCTTATCATAGACGCGGAACACAATTATATGTATATATTTTTCTCACGGGACACTAACATCCCTTTACATCATCTACCATTTTAGGTCTGTGCACAAAATAACAATAGTTTATAATTGAGAAAAACAAAGTGTATAAGAGAACAAAATTCCATATCAATACGTGGTTCACAGTGGGAGATACAGAACGGCCATAATTTTACAGAATTTCATGACCCAAAAAAGTTTCAACCTTTTATATCTGTGGTTCTTAACCTTATCATAGACGCGGAACACAATTATATGTATATATTTTTCTCACGGGACACTAACATCCCTTTACATCATCTACCATTTTAGGTCTGTGCACAAAATAACAATAGTTTATAATTGAGAAAAACAAAGTGTATAAGAGAACAAAATTCCATATCAATACGTGGTTCACAGTGAATGATATAGAACGGCCATAATTTTACAGAATTTCATGACCCAAAAAAGTTTCAACCTTTTATATCTGTGGTTCTTAACCTTATCATAGACGCGGAACACAATTATATGTATATATTTTTCTCACGGGACACTAACATCCCTTTACATCATCTACCATTTTAGGTCTGTGCACAAAATAACAATAGTTTATAATTGAGAAAAACAAAGTGTATAAGAGAACAAAATTCCATATCAATACGTGGTTCACAGTGGGAGATACAGAACGGCCATAATTTTACAGAATTTCATGACCCAAAAAAGTTTCAACCTTTTATATCTGTGGTTCTTAACCTTATCATAGACGCGGAACACAATTATATGTATATATTTTTCTCACGGGACACTAACATCCCTTTACATCATCTACCATTTTAGGTCTGTGCACAAAATAACAATAGTTTATAATTGAGAAAAACAAAGTGTATAAGAGAACAAAATTCCATATCAATACGTGGTTCACAGTGAATGATATAGAACGGCCATAATTTTACAGAATTTCATGACCCAAAAAAGTTTCAACCTTTTATATCTGTGGTTCTTAACCTTATCATAGACGCGGAACACAATTATATGTATATATTTTTCTCACGGGACACTAACATCCCTTTACATCATCTACCATTTTAGGTCTGTGCACAAAATAACAATAGTTTATAATTGAGAAAAACAAAGTGTATAAGAGAACAAAATTCCATATCAATACGTGGTTCACAGTGGGAGATACAGAACGGCCATAATTTTACAGAATTTCATGACCCAAAAAAGTTTCAACCTTTTATATCTGTGGTTCTTAACCTTATCATAGACGCGGAACACAATTATATGTATATATTTTTCTCACGGGACACTAACATCCCTTTACATCATCTACCATTTTAGGTCTGTGCACAAAATAACAATAGTTTATAATTGAGAAAAACAAAGTGTATAAGAGAACAAAATTCCATATCAATACGTGGTTCACAGTGAATGATATAGAACGGCCATAATTTTACAGAATTTCATGACCCAAAAAAGTTTCAACCTTTTATATCTGTGGTTCTTAACCTTATCATAGACGCGGAACACAATTATATGTATATATTTTTCTCACGGGACACTAACATCCCTTTACATCATCTACCATTTTAGGTCTGTGCACAAAATAACAATAGTTTATAATTGAGAAAAACAAAGTGTATAAGAGAACAAAATTCCATATCAATACGTGGTTCACAGTGGGAGATACAGAACGGCCATAATTTTACAGAATTTCATGACCCAAAAAAGTTTCAACCTTTTATATCTGTGGTTCTTAACCTTATCATAGACGCGGAACACAATTATATGTATATATTTTTCTCACGGGACACTAACATCCCTTTACATCATCTACCATTTTAGGTCTGTGCACAAAATAACAATAGTTTATAATTGAGAAAAACAAAGTGTATAAGAGAACAAAATTCCATATCAATACGTGGTTCACAGTGGGAGATACAGAACGGCCATAATTTTACAGAATTTCATGACCCAAAAAAGTTTCAACCTTTTATATCTGTGGTTCTTAACCTTATCATAGACGCGGAACACAATTATATGTATATATTTTTCTCACGGGACACTAACATCCCTTTACATCATCTACCATTTTTGGTCTGTGCACAAAATAACAATAGTTTATAATTGAGAAAAACAAAGTGTATAAGAGAACAAAATTCCATATCAATACGTGGTTCACAGTGGGAGATACAGAACGGCCATAATTTTACAGAATTTCATGACCCAAAAAAGTTTCAACCTTTTATATCTGTGGTTCTTAACCTTATCATAGACGCGGAACACAATTATATGTATATATTTTTCTCACGGGACACTAACATCCCTTTACATCATCTACCATTTTAGGTCTGTGCACAAAATAACAATAGTTTATAATTGAGAAAAACAAAGTGTATAAGAGAACAAAATTCCATATCAATACGTGGTTCACAGTGGGAGATACAGAACGGCCATAATTTTACAGAATTTCATGACCCAAAAAAGTTTCAACCTTTTATATCTGTGGTTCTTAACCTTATCATAGACGCGGAACACAATTATATGTATATATTTTTCTCACGGGACACTAACATCCCTTTACATCATCTACCATTTTAGGTCTGTGCACAAAATAACAATAGTTTATAATTGAGAAAAACAAAGTGTATAAGAGAACAAAATTCCATATCAATACGTGGTTCACAGTGAATGATATAGAACGGCCATAATTTTACAGAATTTCATGACCCAAAAAAGTTTCAACCTTTTATATCTGTGGTTCTTAACCTTATCATAGACGCGGAACACAATTATATGTATATATTTTTCTCACGGGACACTAACATCCCTTTACATCATCTACCATTTTAGGTCTGTGCACAAAATAACAATAGTTTATAATTGAGAAAAACAAAGTGTATAAGAGAACAAAATTCCATATCAATACGTGGTTCACAGTGGGAGATACAGAACGGCCATAATTTTACAGAATTTCATGACCCAAAAAAGTTTCAACCTTTTATATCTGTGGTTCTTAACCTTATCATAGACGCGGAACACAATTATATGTATATATTTTTCTCACGGGACACTAACATCCCTTTACATCATCTACCATTTTAGGTCTGTGCACAAAATAACAATAGTTTATAATTGAGAAAAACAAAGTGTATAAGAGAACAAAATTCCATATCAATACGTGGTTCACAGTGAATGATATAGAACGGCCATAATTTTACAGAATTTCATGACCCAAAAAAGTTTCAACCTTTTATATCTGTGGTTCTTAACCTTATCATAGACGCGGAACACAATTATATGTATATATTTTTCTCACGGGACACTAACATCCCTTTACATCATCTACCATTTTAGGTCTGTGCACAAAATAACAATAGTTTATAATTGAGAAAAACAAAGTGTATAAGAGAACAAAATTCCATATCAATACGTGGTTCACAGTGGGAGATACAGAACGGCCATAATTTTACAGAATTTCATGACCCAAAAAAGTTTCAACCTTTTATATCTGTGGTTCTTAACCTTATCATAGACGCGGAACACAATTATATGTATATATTTTTCTCACGGGACACTAACATCCCTTTACATCATCTACCATTTTAGGTCTGTGCACAAAATAACAATAGTTTATAATTGAGAAAAACAAAGTGTATAAGAGAACAAAATTCCATATCAATACGTGGTTCACAGTGAATGATATAGAACGGCCATAATTTTACAGAATTTCATGACCCAAAAAAGTTTCAACCTTTTATATCTGTGGTTCTTAACCTTATCATAGACGCGGAACACAATTATATGTATATATTTTTCTCACGGGACACTAACATCCCTTTACATCATCTACCATTTTAGGTCTGTGCACAAAATAACAATAGTTTATAATTGAGAAAAACAAAGTGTATAAGAGAACAAAATTCCATATCAATACGTGGTTCACAGTGGGAGATACAGAACGGCCATAATTTTACAGAATTTCATGACCCAAAAAAGTTTCAACCTTTTATATCTGTGGTTCTTAACCTTATCATAGACGCGGAACACAATTATATGTATATATTTTTCTCACGGGACACTAACATCCCTTTACATCATCTACCATTTTAGGTCTGTGCACAAAATAACAATAGTTTATAATTGAGAAAAACAAAGTGTATAAGAGAACAAAATTCCATATCAATACGTGGTTCACAGTGGGAGATACAGAACGGCCATAATTTTACAGAATTTCATGACCCAAAAAAGTTTCAACCTTTTATATCTGTGGTTCTTAACCTTATCATAGACGCGGAACACAATTATATGTATATATTTTTCTCACGGGACACTAACATCCCTTTACATCATCTACCATTTTTGGTCTGTGCACAAAATAACAATAGTTTATAATTGAGAAAAACAAAGTGTATAAGAGAACAAAATTCCATATCAATACGTGGTTCACAGTGGGAGATACAGAACGGCCATAATTTTACAGAATTTCATGACCCAAAAAAGTTTCAACCTTTTATATCTGTGGTTCTTAACCTTATCATAGACGCGGAACACAATTATATGTATATATTTTTCTCACGGGACACTAACATCCCTTTACATCATCTACCATTTTAGGTCTGTGCACAAAATAACAATAGTTTATAATTGAGAAAAACAAAGTGTATAAGAGAACAAAATTCCATATCAATACGTGGTTCACAGTGAATGATATAGAACGGCCATAATTTTACAGAATTTCATGACCCAAAAAAGTTTCAACCTTTTATATCTGTGGTTCTTAACCTTATCATAGACGCGGAACACAATTATATGTATATATTTTTCTCACGGGACACTAACATCCCTTTACATCATCTACCATTTTAGGTCTGTGCACAAAATAACAATAGTTTATAATTGAGAAAAACAAAGTGTATAAGAGAACAAAATTCCATATCAATACGTGGTTCACAGTGGGAGATACAGAACGGCCATAATTTTACAGAATTTCATGACCCAAAAAAGTTTCAACCTTTTATATCTGTGGTTCTTAACCTTATCATAGACGCGGAACACAATTATATGTATATATTTTTCTCACGGGACACTAACATCCCTTTACATCATCTACCATTTTAGGTCTGTGCACAAAATAACAATAGTTTATAATTGAGAAAAACAAAGTGTATAAGAGAACAAAATTCCATATCAATACGTGGTTCACAGTGAATGATATAGAACGGCCATAATTTTACAGAATTTCATGACCCAAAAAAGTTTCAACCTTTTATATCTGTGGTTCTTAACCTTATCATAGACGCGGAACACAATTATATGTATATATTTTTCTCACGGGACACTAACATCCCTTTACATCATCTACCATTTTAGGTCTGTGCACAAAATAACAATAGTTTATAATTGAGAAAAACAAAGTGTATAAGAGAAAAAAATTCCATATCAATACGTGGTTCACAGTGGGAGATACAGAACGGCCATAATTTTACAGAATTTCATGACCCAAAAAAGTTTCAACCTTTTATATCTGTGGTTCTTAACCTTATCATAGACGCGGAACACAATTATATGTATATATTTTTCTCACGGGACACTAACATCCCTTTACATCATCTACCATTTTAGGTCTGTGCACAAAATAACAATAGTTTATAATTGAGAAAAACAAAGTGTATAAGAGAACAAAATTCCATATCAATACGTGGTTCACAGTGGGAGATACAGAACGGCCATAATTTTACAGAATTTCATGACCCAAAAAAGTTTCAACCTTTTATATCTGTGGTTCTTAACCTTATCATAGACGCGGAACACAATTATATGTATATATTTTTCTCACGGGACACTAACATCCCTTTACATCATCTACCATTTTAGGTCTGTGCACAAAATAACAATAGTTTATAATTGAGAAAAACAAAGTGTATAAGAGAACAAAATTCCATATCAATACGTGGTTCACAGTGGGAGATACAGAACGGCCATAATTTTACAGAATTTCATGACCCAAAAAAGTTTCAACCTTTTATATCTGTGGTTCTTAACCTTATCATAGACGCGGAACACAATTATATGTATATATTTTTCTCACGGGACACTAACATCCCTTTACATCATCTACCATTTTAGGTCTGTGCACAAAATAACAATAGTTTATAATTGAGAAAAACAAAGTGTATAAGAGAACAAAATTCCATATCAATACGTGGTTCACAGTGGGAGATACAGAACGGCCATAATTTTACAGAATTTCATGACCCAAAAAAGTTTCAACCTTTTATATCTGTGGTTCTTAACCTTATCATAGACGCGGAACACAATTATATGTATATATTTTTCTCACGGGACACTAACATCCCTTTACATCATCTACCATTTTAGGTCTGTGCACAAAATAACAATAGTTTATAATTGAGAAAAACAAAGTGTATAAGAGAACAAAATTCCATATCAATACGTGGTTCACAGTGAATGATATAGAACGGCCATAATTTTACAGAATTTCATGACCCAAAAAAGTTTCAACCTTTTATATCTGTGGTTCTTAACCTTATCATAGACGCGGAACACAATTATATGTATATATTTTTCTCACGGGACACTAACATCCCTTTACATCATCTACCATTTTAGGTCTGTGCACAAAATAACAATAGTTTATAATTGAGAAAAACAAAGTGTATAAGAGAACAAAATTCCATATCAATACGTGGTTCACAGTGGGAGATACAGAACGGCCATAATTTTACAGAATTTCATGACCCAAAAAATATTCAATCCTTTATATCTTCTACATTTATAGATCTGTGCACAAAATAACCATAGTTTATAATTGAGAAAAACAAAGTGTATAAGAGAAAAACATTCCATATCAATACGTGGTTCACAGTGGGAGATACAGAACGGCCATAATTTTACAGAATTTCATGACCCAAAAAATATTCAATCCTTTATATCTTCTACATTTATAGATCTGTGCACAAAATAACCATAGTTTATAATTGAGAAAAACAAAGTGTATAAGAGAAAAACATTCCATATCAATACGTGGTTCACAGTGGGAGATACAGAACGGCCATAATTTTACAGAATTTCATGACCCAAAAAATATTCAATCCTTTATATCTTCTACATTTATAGATCTGTGCACAAAATAACCATAGTTTATAATTGAGAAAAACAAAGTGTATAAGAGAAAAACATTCCATATCAATACGTGGTTCACAGTGGGAGATACAGAACGGCCATAATTTTACAGAATTCCATGACCCAAAAAATTTTCAATCCTTTATATCTTCTATCTTTTTAGGTCTGTGCACAAAATAACTATAGTTTATAATTGAGAAAAACAAAGTGTACAAGAGAACAAAATTCCATATCAATACGTGGTTCACAGTGGGAGATACAGAACGGCCATAATTTTACAGAATTTCATGACCCAAAAATTTTTCAATCCTTTATATCATCTACCTTTTTAGGTCTGTGCACAAAATAACTATAGTTTATAATTGAGAAAAACAAAGTGTATAAGAGAACAAAATTCCATATCAATACGTGGTTCACAGTGGGAGATACAGAACGGCCATAATTTTACAGAATTTCATGACCCAAAAAATTTTCAAACCTTTATATCATCTACCTTTTTTGGTCTGTGCACAAAATAACTATAGTTTATAATTGAGAAAAACAAAGTGTATAAGAGAACAAAATTCCATATCAATACGTGGTTCACAGTGGGAGATACAGAACGGCCATAATTTTACAGAATTTCATGACCCAAAAAATATTCAATCCTTTATATCTTCTACATTTATAAATCTGTGCACAAAATAACCATAGTTTATAATTGAGAAAAACAAAGTGTATAAGAGAAAAACATTCCATATCAATACGTGGTTCACAGTGGGAGATACAGAACGGCCATAATTTTACAGAATTTCATGACCCAAAAAATATTCAATCCTTTATATCTTCTACATTTATAGATCTGTGCACAAAATAACCATAGTTTATAATTGAGAAAAACAAAGTGTATAAGAGAAAAACATTCCATATCAATACGTGGTTCACAGTGGGAGATACAGAACGGCCATAATTTTACAGAATTCCATGACCCAAAAAATTTTCAATCCTTTATATCTTATATCTTTTTAGGTCTGTGCACAAAATAACTATAGTTTATAATTGAGAAAAACAAAGTGTACAAGAGAACAAAATTCCATATCAATACGTGGTTCACAGTGGGAGATACAGAACGGCCATAATTTTACAGAATTTCATGACCCAAAAAATTTTCAATCCTTTATATCATCTACCATTTTAGGTCTGTGCACAAAATAACTATAGTTTATAATTGAGAAAAACAAAGTGTATAAGAGAACAAAATTCCATATCAATACGTGGTTCACAGTAAGAGATATAGAACGGCCATAATTTTACAGAATTTCATGACCCAAAAATTTTTCAATCCTTTATATCATCTACCTTTTTAGGTCTGTGCACAAAATAACTATAGTTTATAATTGAGAAAAACAAAGTGTATAAGAGAACAAAATTCCATATCAATACGTGGTTCACAGTGGGAGATATAGAACGGCCATAATTTTACAGAATTTCATGACCCAAAAAATTTTCAACCCTTTATATCTTCTACCATTTTAGGTCTGTGCACAAAATAACTATAGTTTATAATTGAGAAAAACAAAGTGTATAAGAGAACAAAATTCCATATCAATACGTGGTTCACAGTAAGAGATATAGAACGGCCATAATTTTACAGAATTTCATGACCCAAAAATTTTTCAATCCTTTATATCATCTACCTTTTTAGGTCTGTGCACAAAATAACTATACTTTATGATTGAGAAAAACAAAGTGTATAAGAGAACAAAATTCCATATCAATACGTGGTTCATAGTGGGAGATACAGAACGGCCATAATTTTACAGAATTCCATGACCCAAAAAATTTTCAATCCTTTATATCTTCTATCTTTTTAGGTCTGTGCACAAAATAACTATAGTTTATAATTGAGAAAAACAAAGTGTACAAGAGAACAAAATTCCATATCAATACGTGGTTCACAGTGGGAGATACAGAACGGCCATAATTTTACAGAATTTCATGACCCAAAAAATTTTCAATCCTTTATATCATCTACCATTTTAGGTCTGTGCACAAAATAACTATAGTTTATAATTGAGAAAAACAAAGTGTATAAGAGAACAAAATTCCATATCAATACGTGGTTCACAGTAAGAGATATAGAACGGCCATAATTTTACAGAATTTCATGACCCAAAAATTTTTCAATCCTTTATATCATCTACCTTTTTAGGTCTGTGCACAAAATAACTATAGTTTATAATTGAGAAAAACAAAGTGTATAAGAGAACAAATTTCCATACCAATACGTGGTTCACAGTGGGAGATATAGAACGACCATAATTTTACAGAATTTCATGACACAAAAAATTTTCAACCATTTATATCTTCTACCATTTAAGGTCTGTGAACAAAATAACTATAGTTTATAATTGAGAAAAACAAAGTGTACAAGAGAACAAAATTCCATATCAATACGTGGTTCACAGTGGGAGATACAGAACGGCCATAATTTTACAGAATTTCATGACCCAAAAAATTTTCAAACCTTTATATCATCTACCTTTTTAGGTCTGTGCACAAAATAACTATAGTTTATAATTGAGAAAAACAAAGTGTACAAGAGAACAAAATTCCATATCAATACGTGGTTCACAGTGGGAGATACAGAACGGCCATAATTTTACAGAATTTCATGACCCAAAAAATATTCAATCCTTTATATCTTCTACATTTATACATCTGTGCACAAAATAACCATAGTTTATAATTGAGAAAAACAAAGTGTATAACAGAAAAACATTCCATATCAATACGTGGTTCACAGTGGGAGATACAGAACGGCCATAATTTTACAGAATTTCATGACCCAAAAAATATTCAATCCTTTATATCTTCTACATTTATAGATCTGTGCACAAAATAACCATAGTTTATAATTGAGAAAAACAAAGTGTATAAGAGAAAAACATTCCATATCAATACGTGGTTCACAGTGGGAGATACAGAACGGCCATAATTTTACAGAATTCCATGACCCAAAAAATTTTCAATCCTTTATATCTTCTATCTTTTTAGGTCTGTGCACAAAATAACTATAGTTTATAATTGAGAAAAACAAAGTGTACAAGAGAACAAAATTCCATATCAATACGTGGTTCACAGTGGGAGATACAGAACGGCCATAATTTTACAGAATTTCATGACCCAAAAATTTTTCAATCCTTTATATCATCTACCTTTTTAGGTCTGTGCACAAAATAACTATAGTTTATAATTGAGAAAAACAAAGTGTATAAGAGAACAAAATTCCATATCAATACGTGGTTCACAGTGGGAGATACAGAACGGCCATAATTTTACAGAATTTCATGACCCAAAAAATTTTCAAACCTTTATATCATCTACCTTTTTTGGTCTGTGCACAAAATAACTATAGTTTATAATTGAGAAAAACAAAGTGTATAAGAGAACAAAATTCCATATCAATACGTGGTTCACAGTGGGAGATACAGAACGGCCATAATTTTACAGAATTTCATGACCCAAAAAATATTCAATCCTTTATATCTTCTACATTTATAAATCTGTGCACAAAATAACCATAGTTTATAATTGAGAAAAACAAAGTGTATAAGAGAAAAACATTCCATATCAATACGTGGTTCACAGTGGGAGATACAGAACGGCCATAATTTTACAGAATTTCATGACCCAAAAAATATTCAATCCTTTATATCTTCTACATTTATAGATCGGTGCACAAAATAACCATAGTTTATAATTGAGAAAAACAAAGTGTATAAGAGAAAAACATTCCATATCAATACGTGGTTCACAGTGGGAGATACAGAACGGCCATAATTTTACAGAATTCCATGACCCAAAAAATTTTCAATCCTTTATATCTTCTATCTTTTTAGGTCTGTGCACAAAATAACTATAGTTTATAATTGAGAAAAACAAAGTGTACAAGAGAACAAAATTCCATATCAATACGTGGTTCACAGTGGGAGATACAGAACGGCCATAATTTTACAGAATTTCATGACCCAAAAAATTTTCAATCCTTTATATCATCTACCATTTTAGGTCTGTGCACAAAATAACTATAGTTTATAATTGAGAAAAACAAAGTGTATAAGAGAACAAAATTCCATATCAATACGTGGTTCACAGTAAGAGATATAGAACGGCCATAATTTTACAGAATTTCATGACCCAAAAATTTTTCAATCCTTTATATCATCTACCTTTTTAGGTCTGTGCACAAAATAACTATAGTTTATAATTGAGAAAAACAAAGTGTATAAGAGAACAAAATTCCATATCAATACGTGGTTCACAGTGGGAGATATAGAACGGCCATAATTTTACAGAATTTCATGACCCAAAAAATTTTCAACCCTTTATATCTTCTACCATTTTAGGTCTGTGCACAAAATAACTATAGTTTATAATTGAGAAAAACAAAGTGTATAAGAGAACAAAATTCCATATCAATACGTGGTTCACAGTAAGAGATATAGAACGGCCATAATTTTACAGAATTTCATGACCCAAAAATTTTTCAATCCTTTATATCATCTACCTTTTTAGGTCTGTGCACAAAATAACTATACTTTATGATTGAGAAAAACAAAGTGTATAAGAGAACAAAATTCCATATCAATACGTGGTTCATAGTGGGAGATACAGAACGGCCATAATTTTACAGAATTCCATGACCCAAAAAATTTTCAATCCTTTATATCTTCTATCTTTTTAGGTCTGTGCACAAAATAACTATAGTTTATAATTGAGAAAAACAAAGTGTACAAGAGAACAAAATTCCATATCAATACGTGGTTCACAGTGGGAGATACAGAACGGCCATAATTTTACAGAATTTCATGACCCAAAAAATTTTCAATCCTTTATATCATCTACCATTTTAGGTCTGTGCACAAAATAACTATAGTTTATAATTGAGAAAAACAAAGTGTATAAGAGAACAAAATTCCATATCAATACGTGGTTCACAGTAAGAGATATAGAACGGCCATAATTTTACAGAATTTCATGACCCAAAAATTTTTCAATCCTTTATATCATCTACCTTTTTAGGTCTGTGCACAAAATAACTATAGTTTATAATTGAGAAAAACAAAGTGTATAAGAGAACAAATTTCCATACCAATACGTGGTTCACAGTGGGAGATATAGAACGACCATAATTTTACAGAATTTCATGACACAAAAAATTTTCAACCCTTTATATCTTCTACCATTTAAGGTCTGTGAACAAAATAACTATAGTTTATAATTGAGAAAAACAAAGTGTACAAGAGAACAAAATTCCATATCAATACGTGGTTCACAGTGGGAGATACAGAACGGCCATAATTTTACAGAATTTCATGACCCAAAAAATTTTCAAACCTTTATATCATCTACCTTTTTTGGTCTGTGCACAAAATAACTATAGTTTATAATTGAGAAAAACAAAGTCTATAAGAGAACAAAATTCCATATCAATACGTGGTTCACAGTGGGAGATACAGAACGGCCATAATTTTACAGAATTTCATGACCCAAAGAATTTTCAACCCTTTATATCTTCTACCTTTTTAGATCTGTGCACAAAATAACTATAGTTTATAATTGAGAAAAACAAAGTGTATAAGAGAACAAAATTCAATACCAATACGTGGTTCACAGTGGGAGATATAGAACGGCCATAATTTTACAGAATTTCATGACCCAAAGAATTTTCAACCCTTTATATCTTCTACCTTTTTAGATCTGTGCACAAAATAACTATAGTTTATAATTGATAAAAACAAAGTGTATAAGAGAAGAAAATTCCATATCAATACGTGGTTCACAGTGGGAGATATAAAACGGCCATAATTTTACAGAATTTCATGACCCAAAGAATTTTCAACCCTTTATATCTTCTACCTTTTTAGAACTGTGCACAAAATAACTATAGTTTATAATTGAGAAAAACAAAGTGTATAAGAGAACAAATTTCCATACCAATACGTGGTTCACAGTGGGAGATATAGAACGACCATAATTTTACAGAATTTCATGACACAAAAAATTTTCAACCCTTTATATCTTCTACCATTTAAGGTCTGTGAACAAAATAACTATAGTTTATAATTGAGAAAAACAAAGTGTACAAGAGAACAAAATTCCATATCAATACGTGGTTCACAGTGGGAGATACAGAACGGCCATAATTTTACAGAATTTCATGACCCAAAAAATTTTCAAACCTTTATATCATCTACCTTTTTTGGTCTGTGCACAAAATAACTATAGTTTATAATTGATAAAAACAAAGTGTATAAGAGAAGAAAATTCCATATCAATACGTGGTTCACAGTGGGAGATATAAAACGGCCATAATTTTACAGAATTTCATGACCCAAAGAATTTTCAACCCATTATATCATCTACCTTTTTTAGGTCTGTGCACAAAATAACTATACTTTATGATTGAGAAAAACAAAGTGTACAAGAGAACAAAATTCCATATCAATACGTGGTTCACAGTGGGAGATACAGAACGGCCATAATTTTACAGAATTTCGTGACCCAAAAAATTTTCAAACCTTTATATCTTCTACCATTTTAGGTCTGTGTACAAAATAACTATAGTTTATAATTGAGAAAAACAAACTGTACAAGAGAACAAAATTCCATATCAATACGTGGTTCACAGTGGGAGATACAGAACGGCCATAATTTTACAGAATTTCATGACACAAAAAATTTTCAACCCTTTATATCTTCTACCATTTTAGGTCGGTGCACAAAATAACTATAGTTTATAATTGAGAAAAACAAAGTGTACAAGAGAACAAAATTCCATATCAATACGTGGTTCACAGTGGGAGATACAGAACGGCCATAATTTTACAGAATTTCATGACACAAAAAATTTTCAACCCTTTATATCTTCTACCATTTTAGGTCTGTGCACAAAATAACTATAGTTTATAATTGAGAAAAACAAAGTGTACAAGAGAACAAAATTCCATATCAATACGTGGTTCACAGTGGGAGATACAGAACGGCCATAATTTTACAGAATTTCATGACCCAAAAAATTTTCAAACCTTTATATCATCTACCTTTTTAGGTCTGTGCACAAAATAACTATAGTTTATAATTGAGAAAAACAAAGTGTACAAGAGAACAAAATTCCATATCAATACGTGGTTCACAGTGGGAGATACAGAACGGCCATAATTTTACAGAATTTCATGACCCAAAAAATTTTCAAACCTTTATATCATCTACCTTTTTTGGTCTGTGCACAAAATAACTATAGTTTATAATTGAGAAAAACAAAGTGTATAAGAGAACAAAATTCCATATCAATACGTGGTTCACAGTGGGAGATATAAAACGGCCATAATTTTACAGAATTTCATGACCCAAAGAATTTTCAACTCTTTATATCTTCTACCTTTTTAGATCTGTGCACAAAATAACTATAGTTTATAATTGAGAAAAACAAAGTGTATAAGAGAACAAAATTCCATACCAATACGTGGTTCACAGTGGGAGATATAGAACGGCCATAATTTTACAGAATTTCATGACCCAAAGAATTTTCAACCCTTTATATCTTCTACCTTTTTAGATCTGTGCACAAAATAACTATAGTTTATAATTGATAAAAACAAAGTGTATAAGAGAAGAAAATTCCATATCAATACGTGGTTCACAGTGGGAGATATAAAACGGCCATAATTTTACAGAATTTCATGACCCAAAGAATTTTCAACCCTTTATATCATCTACCTTTTTTAGGTCTGTGCACAAAATAACTATACTTTATGATTGAGAAAAACAAAGTGTATAAGAGAACAAAATTCCATATCAATACGTGGTTCATAGTGGGAGATACAGAACGGCCATAATTTTACAGAATTCCATTACCCAAAAAATTTTCAATCCTTTATATCTTCTATCTTTTTAGGTCTGTGCACAAAATAACTATAGTTTATAATTGAGAAAAACAAAGTGTACAAGAGAACAAAATTCCATACCAATACGTGGTTCACAGTGGGAGATATAGAACGACCATAATTTTACAGAATTTCATGACACAAAAAATTTTCAACCCTTTATATCTTCTACCATTTAAGGTCTGTGAACAAAATAACTATAGTTTATAATTGAGAAAAACAAAGTGTACAAGAGAACAAAATTCCATATCAATACGTGGTTCACAGTGGGAGATACAGAACGGCCATAATTTTACAGAATTTCATGACCCAAAAAATTTTCAAACCTTTATATCATCTACCTTTTTTGGTCTGTGCACAAAATAACTATAGTTTATAATTGAGAAAAACAAAGTGTATAAGAGAACAAAATTCCATATCAATACGTGGTTCACAGTGGGAGATACAGAACGGCCATAATTTTACAGAATTTCATGACCCAAAGAATTTTCAAGCCTTTATATCTTCTACCTTTTTAGATCTGTGCACAAAATAACTATAGTTTATAATTGAGAAAAACAAAGTGTATAAGAGAACAAAATTCCATACCAATACGTGGTTCACAGTGGGAGATATAGAACGACCATAATTTTACAGAATTTCATGACACAAAAAATTTTCAACCCTTTATATCTTCTACCATTTTAGGTCTGTGCACAAAATAACTATAGTTTATAATTGAGAAAAACAAAGTGTACAAGAGAACAAAATTCCATATCAATACGTGGTTCACAGTGGGAGATACAGAACGGCCATAATTTTACAGAATTTCGTGACCCAAAAAATTTTCAAACCTTTATATCTTCTACCATTTTAGGTCTGTGTACAAAATAACTATAGTTTATAATTGAGAAAAACAAACTGTACAAGAGAACAAAATTCCATATCAATACGTGGTTCACAGTGGGAGATACAGAACGGCCATAATTTTACAGAATTTCATGACACAAAAAATTTTCAACCCTTTATATCTTCTACCATTTTAGGTCGGTGCACAAAATAACTATAGTTTATAATTGAGAAAAACAAAGTGTACAAGAGAACAAAATTCCATATCAATACGTGGTTCACAGTGGGAGATACAGAACGGCCATAATTTTACAGAATTTCATGACACAAAAAATTTTCAACCCTTTATATCATCTACCTTTTTAGGTCTGTGCACAAAATAACTATAGTTTATAATTGAGAAAAACAAAGTGTACAAGAGAACAAAATTCCATATCAATACGTGGTTCACAGTGGGAGATACAGAACGGCCATAATTTTACAGAATTTCATGACCCAAAAAATTTTCAAACCTTTATATCATCTACCTTTTTAGGTCTGTGCACAAAATAACTATAGTTTATAATTGAGAAAAACAAAGTGTACAAGAGAACAAAATTCCATATCAATACGTGGTTCACAGTGGGAGATACAGAACGGCCATAATTTTACAGAATTTCATGACCCAAAAAATTTTCAAACCTTTATATCATCTACCTTTTTTGGTCTGTGCACAAAATAACTATAGTTTATAATTGAGAAAAACAAAGTGTACAAGAGAACAAAATTCCATATCAATACGTGGTTCACAGTGGGAGATATAAAACGGCCATAATTTTACAGAATTTCATGACCCAAAGAATTTTCAACTCTTTATATCTTCTACCTTTTTAGATCTGTGCACAAAATAACTATAGTTTATAATTGAGAAAAACAAAGTGTATAAGAGAACAAAATTCCATACCAATACGTGGTTCACAGTGGGAGATATAGAACGGCCATAATTTTACAGAATTTCATGACACAAAAAATTTTCAACCCTTTATATCTTCTACCATTTTAGGTCTGTGCACAAAATAACTATAGTTTATAATTGAGAAAAACAAAGTGTACAAGAGAACAAAATTCCATATCAATACGTGGTTCACAGTGGGAGATACAGAACGGCCATAATTTTACAGAATTTCATGACCCAAAAAATTTTCAAACCTTTATATCTCCTAACATTTTAGGTCTGTGCACAAAATAACTATAGTTTATAATTGAGAAAAACAAAGTGTACAAGAGAACAAAATTCCATATCAATACGTGGTTCACAGTGGGAGATACAGAACGGCCATAATTTTACAGAATTTCATGACACAAAAAATTTTCAACCCTTTATATCTTCTACCATTTTAGGTCTGTGCACAAAATAACTATAGTTTATAGTTGAGAAAAACAAAGTGTAGAAGAGAACAAAATTCCATATCAATACGTGGTTCACAGTGGGAGATACAGAACGGCCATAATTTTACAGAATTTCATGACACAAAAAATTTTCAACCCTTTATATCTTCTACCATTTTAGGTCTGTGCACAAAATAACTATAGTTTATAATTGAGAAAAACAAAGTGTACAAGAGAACAAAATTCCATATCAATACGTGGTTCACAGTGGGAGATATAAAACGGCCATAATTTTACAGAATTTCATGACCCAAAGAATTTTCAACCCTTTATATCATCTACCTTTTTTAGGTCTGTGCACAAAATAACTATACTTTATGATTGAGAAAAACAAAGTGTACAAGAGAACAAAATTCCATATCAATACGTGGTTCACAGTGGGAGATACAGAACGGCCATAATTTTACAGAATTTCATGACCCAAAAAATTTTCAAACCTTTATATCATCTACCTTTTTTGGTCTGTGCACAAAATAACTATAGTTTATAATTGAGAAAAACAAAGTGTATAAGAGAACAAAATTCCATATCAATACGTGGTTCACAGTGGGAGATACAGAACGGCCATAATTTTACAGAATTTCATGACCCAAAGAATTTTCAACCCTTTATATCTTCTACCTTTTTAGATCTGTGCACAAAATAACTATAGTTTATAATTGAGAAAAACAAAGTGTATAAGAGAACAAAATTCCATACCAATACGTGGTTCACAGTGGGAGATATAGAACGACCATAATTTTACAGAATTTCATGACACAAAAAATTTTCAACCCTTTATATCTTCTACCATTTTAGGTCTGTGCACAAAATAACTATAGTTTATAATTGAGAAAAACAAAGTGTACAAGAGAACAAAATTCCATATCAATACGTGGTTCACAGTGGGAGATACAGAACGGCCATAATTTTACAGAATTTCGTGACCCAAAAAATTTTCAAACCTTTATATCTTCTACCATTTTAGGTCTGTGTACAAAATAACTATAGTTTATAATTGAGAAAAACAAACTGTACAAGAGAACAAAATTCCATATCAATACGTGGTTCACAGTGGGAGATACAGAACGGCCATAATTTTACAGAATTTCATGACACAAAAAATTTTCAACCCTTTATATCTTCTACCATTTTAGGTCGGTGCACAAAATAACTATAGTTTATAATTGAGAAAAACAAAGTGTACAAGAGAACAAAATTCCATATCAATACGTGGTTCACAGTGGGAGATACAGAACGGCCATAATTTTACAGAATTTCATGACACAAAAAATTTTCAACCCTTTATATCTTCTACCATTTTAGGTCTGTGCACAAAATAACTATAGTTTATAATTGAGAAAAACAAAGTGTACAAGAGAACAAAATTCCATATCAATACGTGGTTCACAGTGGGAGATACAGAACGGCCATAATTTTACAGAATTTCATGACCCAAAAAATTTTCAAACCTTTATATCATCTACCTTTTTAGGTCTGTGCACAAAATAACTATAGTTTATAATTGAGAAAAACAAAGTGTACAAGAGAACAAAATTCCATATCAATACGTGGTTCACAGTGGGAGATACAGAACGGCCATAATTTTACAGAATTTCATGACCCAAAAAATTTTCAAACCTTTATATCATCTACCTTTTTTGGTCTGTGCACAAAATAACTATAGTTTATAATTGAGAAAAACAAAGTGTATAAGAGAACAAAATTCCATATCAATACGTGGTTCACAGTGGGAGATATAAAACGGCCATAATTTTACAGAATTTCATGACCCAAAGAATTTTCAACTCTTTATATCTTCTACCTTTTTAGATCTGTGCACAAAATAACTATAGTTTATAATTGAGAAAAACAAAGTGTATAAGAGAACAAAATTCCATACCAATACGTGGTTCACAGTGGGAGATATAGAACGGCCATAATTTTACAGAATTTCATGACCCAAAGAATTTTCAACCCTTTATATCTTCTACCTTTTTAGATCTGTGCACAAAATAACTATAGTTTATAATTGATAAAAACAAAGTGTATAAGAGAAGAAAATTCCATATCAATACGTGGTTCACAGTGGGAGATATAAAACGGCCATAATTTTACAGAATTTCATGACCCAAAGAATTTTCAACCCTTTATATCATCTACCTTTTTTAGGTCTGTGCACAAAATAACTATACTTTATGATTGAGAAAAACAAAGTGTATAAGAGAACAAAATTCCATATCAATACGTGGTTCATAGTGGGAGATACAGAACGGCCATAATTTTACAGAATTCCATGACCCAAAAAATTTTCAATCCTTTATATCTTCTATCTTTTTAGGTCTGTGCACAAAATAACTATAGTTTATAATTGAGAAAAACAAAGTGTACAAGAGAACAAAATTCCATACCAATACGTGGTTCACAGTGGGAGATATAGAACGACCATAATTTTACAGAATTTCATGACACAAAAAATTTTCAACCCTTTATATCTTCTACCATTTAAGGTCTGTGAACAAAATAACTATAGTTTATAATTGAGAAAAACAAAGTGTACAAGAGAACAAAATTCCATATCAATACGTGGTTCACAGTGGGAGATACAGAACGGCCATAATTTTACAGAATTTCATGACCCAAAAAATTTTCAAACCTTTATATCATCTACCTTTTTTGGTCTGTGCACAAAATAACTATAGTTTATAATTGAGAAAAACAAAGTGTATAAGAGAACAAAATTCCATATCAATACGTGGTTCACAGTGGGAGATACAGAACGGCCATAATTTTACAGAATTTCATGACCCAAAGAATTTTCAAGCCTTTATATCTTCTACCTTTTTAGATCTGTGCACAAAATAACTATAGTTTATAATTGAGAAAAACAAAGTGTATAAGAGAACAAAATTCCATACCAATACGTGGTTCACAGTGGGAGATATAGAACGACCATAATTTTACAGAATTTCATGACACAAAAAATTTTCAACCCTTTATATCTTCTACCATTTTAGGTCTGTGCACAAAATAACTATAGTTTATAATTGAGAAAAACAAAGTGTACAAGAGAACAAAATTCCATATCAATACGTGGTTCACAGTGGGAGATACAGAACGGCCATAATTTTACAGAATTTCGTGACCCAAAAAATTTTCAAACCTTTATATCTTCTACCATTTTAGGTCTGTGTACAAAATAACTATAGTTTATAATTGAGAAAAACAAACTGTACAAGAGAACAAAATTCCATATCAATACGTGGTTCACAGTGGGAGATACAGAACGGCCATAATTTTACAGAATTTCATGACACAAAAAATTTTCAACCCTTTATATCTTCTACCATTTTAGGTCGGTGCACAAAATAACTATAGTTTATAATTGAGAAAAACAAAGTGTACAAGAGAACAAAATTCCATATCAATACGTGGTTCACAGTGGGAGATACAGAACGGCCATAATTTTACAGAATTTCATGACACAAAAAATTTTCAACCCTTTATATCTTCTACCATTTTAGGTCTGTGCACAAAATAACTATAGTTTATAATTGAGAAAAACAAAGTGTACAAGAGAACAAAATTCCATATCAATACGTGGTTCACAGTGGGAGATACAGAACGGCCATAATTTTACAGAATTTCATGACCCAAAAAATTTTCAAACCTTTATATCATCTACCTTTTTAGGTCTGTGCACAAAATAACTATAGTTTATAATTGAGAAAAACAAAGTGTACAAGAGAACAAAATTCCATATCAATACGTGGTTCACAGTGGGAGATACAGAACGGCCATAATTTTACAGAATTTCATGACCCAAAAAATTTTCAAACCTTTATATCATCTACCTTTTTTGGTCTGTGCACAAAATAACTATAGTTTATAATTGAGAAAAACAAAGTGTATAAGAGAACAAAATTCCATATCAATACGTGGTTCACAGTGGGAGATATAAAACGGCCATAATTTTACAGAATTTCATGACCCAAAGAATTTTCAACTCTTTATATCTTCTACCTTTTTAGATCTGTGCACAAAATAACTATAGTTTATAATTGAGAAAAACAAAGTGTATAAGAGAACAAAATTCCATACCAATACGTGGTTCACAGTGGGAGATATAGAACGGCCATAATTTTACAGAATTTCATGACACAAAAAATTTTCAACCCTTTATATCTTCTACCATTTTAGGTCTGTGCACAAAATAACTATAGTTTATAATTGAGAAAAACAAAGTGTACAAGAGAACAAAATTCCATATCAATACGTGGTTCACAGTGGGAGATACAGAACGGCCATAATTTTACAGAATTTCATGACCCAAAAAATTTTCAAACCTTTATATCTCCTAACATTTTAGGTCTGTGCACAAAATAACTATAGTTTATAATTGAGAAAAACAAAGTGTACAAGAGAACAAAATTCCATATCAATACGTGGTTCACAGTGGGAGATACAGAACGGCCATAATTTTACAGAATTTCATGACACAAAAAATTTTCAACCCTTTATATCTTCTACCATTTTAGGTCTGTGCACAAAATAACTATAGTTTATAGTTGAGAAAAACAAAGTGTAGAAGAGAACAAAATTCCATATCAATACGTGGTTCACAGTGGGAGATACAGAACGGCCATAATTTTACAGAATTTCATGACACAAAAAATTTTCAACCCTTTATATCTTCTACCATTTTAGGTCTGTGCACAAAATAACTATAGTTTATAATTGAGAAAAACAAAGTGTACAAGAGAACAAAATTCCATATCAATACGTGGTTCACAGTGGGAGATACAGAACGGCCATAATTTTACAGAATTTCATGACCCAAAAAATTTTCAAACCTTTATATCATCTACCTTTTTAGGTCTGTGCACAAAATAACTATAGTTTATAATTGAGAAAAACAAAGTGTACAAGAGAACAAAATTCCATATCAATACGTGGTTCACAGTGGGAGATACAGAACGCCCATATTTTTACAGAATTTCATGACCCAAAAAATTTTCAACCCTTTATATCTTCTACCATTTTAGATCTGTGCACAAAATAACTATAGTTTATAATTGAGAAAAACAAAGTGTACAAGAGAACAAAATTCCATATCAATACGTGGTTCACAGTGGGAGATACAGAACGGCCATAATTTTACAGAATTTCATGACCCAAAAAATTTTCAAACCTTTATATCATCTACCTTTTTAGGTCTGTGCACAAAATAACTATAGTTTATAATTGAGAAAAACAAAGTGTATAAGAGAACAAAATTCCATATCAATACGTGGTTTACAATGGAAGATATAAAACGGCCATAATTTTACAGAATTTCATGACCCAAAAAATTTTCAACCCTTTATATCTTCTACATTTATAGATGTGTGCACAAAATAACTATAGTTTATAATTGATAAAAACAAAGTGTATAAGAGAACAAAATTCCATATCAATACGTGGTTCACAGTGGGAGATATAAAACGGCTATAATTTTACAGAATTTCATGACCCAAAAATTTTTCAATCCTTTATATCATCTACCTTTTTAGGTCTGTGCACAAAATAACTATAGTTTATAATTGAGAATAACAAAGTGTATAAGAGAACAAAATTCCATATCAATACGTGGTTCACAGTGGGAGATATAGAACGGCCATAATTTTACAGAATTTCATGACCCAAAAAATTTTCAACCCTTTATATCTTCTACCATTTTAGATCTTTGCACAAAATAACTATAGTTTATAATTGAGAAAAACAAAGTGTACAAGAGAACAAAATTCCATATCAATACGTGGTTCACAGTGGGAGATACAGAACGGCCATAATTTTGCAGAATTTCATGACCCAAAAAATTTTCAACCCTTTATATCTTCTACCATTTTAGATCTGTGCACAAAATAACTATAGTTTATAATTGAGAAAAGCAAAGTGTATAAGAGAACAAAATTCCATATCAATACGTGGTTCACAGTGGGAGATACCGAACGGCCATAATTTTACAGAATTTCATGACCCAAAAAATTTTCAACCCTTTATATCTTCTACATTTATAGATGTGTGCACAAAATAACTATAGTTTATAATTGATAAAAACAAAGTGTATAAGAGAACAAAATTCCATACCAATACGTGGTTCACAGTGGGAGATATAGAACGACCATAATTTTACAGAATTTCATGACACAAAAAATTTTCAACCCTTTATATCTTCTACCATTTTAGGTCTGTGCACAAAATAACTATAGTTTATAATTGAGAAAAACAAAGTGTACAAGAGAACAAAATTCCATATCAATACGTGGTTCACAGTGGGAGATACAGAACGGCCATAATTTTACAGAATTTAATGACCCAAAAAATTTTCAAACCTTTATATCTTCTACCATTTTATGTCTGTGCACAAAATAACTATAGTTTATAATTGAGAAAAGCAAAGTGTATAAGAGAACAAAATTCCATATCAATACGTGGTTCACAGTGGGAGATACCGAACGGCCATAATTTTACAGAATTTCATGACCCAAAAAATTTTCAACCCTTTATATCTTCTACATTTATAGATGTGTGCACAAAATAACTATAGTTTATAATTGATAAAAACAAAGTGTATAAGAGAACAAAATTCCATACCAATACGTGGTTCACAGTGGGAGATACAGGACGGCCATAATTTTACAGAATTTCATGACCCAAAAAATTTTCAATCCTTTATATCTTCTACCTTTTTAGGTCTGTGCACAAAATAACTATAGTTTATAATTGAGAAAAACAAAGTGTATAAGAGAACAAAGTTCCATATCAATACGTGGTTCACAGTGGGAGATATAGAACGGCCATAATTTTACAGAATTTCATTACCCAAAAAATTTTCAATCCTTTATATTAGTGGTTCTTAACCATTTCATAGACGCGGAACACAATTATATGTATATATTTTTCTCGCGGAACACTAACATTAAATAATTTGAAATTCGGTATTTAGCAAGAACTTAAAATTAAATTCAAAATAAAAAAAAAAGGAACAATTTTTTGTTTTCGTATCTTTCCTAAGTTTCTAAATTTCAATACATTTAAAATGGAAATTTCGCGGAACATTTGGACCATATTCGCGGAACACCAGTGTTCCGTGGAACACCGGTTAAGAACCACTGGTCTAGGCATTGCCAAAGGGTTTCATTTAGAACTTGAAGATTACTTAGGTTAGGCCTTTCCTTTTGCTTTGACCCTTTTTTCTCAAGGAATATGGATTCTGGTGAAGTTCTGTGACGTCCCGTATTCATTCTTACTTAACATATTTATTGAAATAAACCTGTATAACTACAAAGTTCTAATACTAATGTTTTTCATTTTTAATTAGTTTACCCTATATTAGAAATAAATATTTAGATTCGTATTTAGAATCTAATTTAGGGAAAGTGAAAAATTTGCAGAATTTATTTGTTAAAAATGATTTTTTTTAAAAAATGAATAATTTATTGTATTTTGTAACTTCAGCTTTGAAGTTAAAAGATTTCTCTGATAGTTTGTAAATTTTATTACTTTATTATTAAATATTATAATTTCTATTAGTTACAGCGATACCAGGTACTTCACAATAACTAGACTTGATAAGAACTGCTTTATTAAGTATCTTAGCTAAACACGTAGTTGGGTGGGGGTAAACCTTCCATCTCTTAGCGTAGGGGTAACCCTTACAGTTACTAGTAATTGGTATTTACAAATGTTTATACCAAAGTACTCTTTTATTTATTATTGGTTCATACGAACCTTTAGTTTCATAATGATTTTAGTGATTTACATTTATTATTGTTTTTCTTTATGCCGTTTATTTTATTTTTATTTTTGCAACATTATTTATTTATTTATTTATTTTTTTTAAAAAAAAAATGATTTAAGGTGCGTCAACATCTCAGGTTATTGGCGCCCGGAGCTTTTTTACAGTGCACTGCCGGCCTCTGGACAGTGTTCTCTCGTTACAGACAACACTGTCCATCACCGGACAGTAAGCTTGTAAGAAGCTCCTAGGAAGAGAAAATCTAAGGGTCAGCTGCTGGATTCGAACCCGGGGACCTCCGCGTGGGAGTCCAGTATGCTAACCTCATAGCTAATACCTTCCCTACCTATCTATTATTATTATTATTATTATTTTTTTTTTTTTCCGGCGCATCAACTGCGAGGTTATTAGCGCCTCACACTCTTTCCTTTCCACTCGGGCTAGAATGGCGCTTGCCCAAAATACCCAGCATCCGAAACAACGCCTTTGAATGGTCAAAGGCGGAGGGAGCTAAGGAGGTATGGTATTATGGTCTTGACTTACTCTCTTTACCATCGCATCCGACGACGGGGAGAAGTCAGCCTAACATTTCGCGCCATTCTCTAGCTAGTATCAGGGGATTGCTTACGAAATCAGTTTACCTAAGCACTAACTAAATAAATACATTCATACCAGAAGATACATTCATACTAGAAAATACATTCTTATCAATAAATACATTCATGATAATAAATACATTTATACCAGCAAGTACATTCATACCAATAAATACATTTTTACTAATAAATACACCAGTTTTTCCAGTGCACTGCCGGCCTCCGGACAGTGTTCTCTCTTTACAGACAACACTGTCCATCACCGGACAGTGAGCTGTAAGAAGCTCCTAGGAAGAGAAAATCTAAGGGTCAGCTGCTGGATTCGAACCCGGGGACCTCTGCGTGGGAGTCCAGTATGCTAACCTCATAGCTAATCCCGTCCCTATCTATTATTATTATTTGTTTTTTGTCTGTCAGAATATGCACTTTAACTGTACGAGTATTGTATTTATTTAAGAGAACCAAACTCCATTTTGTATGGGTCTTACCGAAGAAATAAATACGAAATAAATAAATTATAATTATTATTTATTACTAAGCTACAAGAAAAATTTAATGACGTAAACTACAGTAATAGAGGGGGAGTTATGTGTGAATATCCACCCACTCTATTTTTCAATTAGTGACGTTTCAGATTTATTACTTTAAAGAGACTGTATTTCCAGGTATTACCTTTTCTATATTAATTGAAGTTATTTCCAGTTTAATTGAAATATATGAGACTTTAAGGGGGTGGGGGTAAAGAAAATTAATTCTCAGTGTGAAGGCGCAGTTACTTCATTCAGAACTGTTTAACTCCATTCTATTTTTTGGGTTGATTATTTTTTTTTTTTAAGTTATTTTTAATGTTTATATGTTTAGTTAAAACATGTGTTGGACACTTCACGTTATAAATAACTAATTTAAATTTAGTATTAGTTCAGTTCTGTTAAATAACTCATCATTATGTTGGGCAGTTTACCGGGGCAGCATCTGTGGTCCTTAGTTGTTCTTGATGCTTGAAAACTTTCTAATTATATTCATTGAAATTTGACAACTTTTACATTTTGTTATATTGACAACTGCACGGCTTATATTTCAATGCAATAGAAAATATTAGCAAGTTATTTACATCGCGAGCATTTTTGTGCCTAAAATTTATTCAGTGTACTGGGCTCTTCAGCTCGCTAAATTTCTTCAAATTCAAAATTTTACATACACGTTTATTTCCTGTAGATATTGTACAGATAATTGTGGCCCGCTCATTTTACTTACAATTCCACTTTAGAAGGTAGCTTAACGCATCTCCTCTTCAGCAGAGCACCATCTTAATCTGAAGAGGCTGAGGTTCAGAAGGTTTCAAAGGAAACTTGTAGAACTACTTTATGTGCAACGAGCATATGGAGTTCAAAGAGTTGGTGCACATTTAGATGAAAAACAGAAACATCGATTCCACTTCCGTCCGCCATGTTTTTCCCTTCTTCTTTCTTCTCCATCCCTGGACCTTGCAGCTGTGAGTTTCTCTTACATTGATAAGAGAGAGAGGGAGTTACTGTATTCTTTTACAATCGGATACGTATAACCAAAAAGTAAGCGCTCATTACCATGGTAGCTTAAATGGATCCTGCTGGGTATACCTGTTCCTGTTAAGGTGCTGCAAAAGGGAATGTGAGGGAATTGTCATCGGAAATGAAGATGTAACTGATTCTGAGTGAAGAGGAATTAGTGTTTCGCAGTTTATAATGATTGCCTCTATCGGCATGGTAACCAAGGTTTCTTTCAATTCAGTTGATTTCGTAAATATATGGAATATGCTAGTATTCTTAGCTACCGTGAGTGGGTAGTTAACCGAATGTAAAATTTTGCTTGCATTTACGCTTAAGAACTAAACAAGTACGAAACAACCAAATTCTCTACAGATAAATTTGAGATAATTTTGCTCTAGATTTTTTAGCTACTTCCTGGGCGGATGTTAGCCTTGATATTTTTATTATTACTATTATTATTGCCTTAGAAGCAAAAGAAAGGAAACGGAACCAGTCATGACGTCATATATAATGCCAATTTGTGTTCCAACTCGCTAACTCGACCGGAGATCCGATGTTCACAGACTGTTTAATAGCTATCGATTGGGAATACACTATATAGTTTGGCCGGGAACGATTTGGCGTCTGCCCAGCGTTTACAGGAGTAGGTCGGCCATGTTCCCAGTTTTGATCATTATCGTAATCACTAACTGTTTCTCAGGCGTAGGTTGTTCTTAAATTTTAATTTAAATTACAATCTGTTTAATGACAGTAGCGATGAGAACGTTATGAAGTTGGTAGGAGTCCAGCTGTTTACTGTTTACTAGCTAGCTTCTAATAAACTAATAGCATCTCTCAAATATATGTATTTAAATTAGGGCGCAACGGTAGATGAGCGGTTAGAGGCGAGATCCGCAAAGCTAAGCTGTATTGTTGGTTTAGTGGGTTCGATTCCCTGGTCTGTAGCCCTTGGATTGTATTTAATGGTTAATAAAAGAAATGTATAGTAAAGTATGTTAGGCGGTTATAGGCTAGACCCGCAAAGCTACGATGTATTGCGGAACTAGTCTAGCCCTTGGATTTTATTTAATGGTTATATGAGAACTTTACAGTAAAGTATGTTTGTTAGTCGCCTCCGTCCACGATACCTAATTGGTAGTTAGACGTTAAGCCCCGCCAGAAAAAATAGGCGATTACTTTACTTTTTTTTATATATTTAAATTCTTTTTGAATCTGTAAATATGTTAGGTAAGCTCAAATTGTACACTGATTTACCTTTCTGCAGATCAAAAATTATTTATTTAAACCATTTTTCAAGGAAATTTTTAATTTTATTGATCTAAGGAGTTTCAAAATCTTAACACAGCGCCCGTCACTGCCAGTTTTCGAACAGTGTTTTCTCACTACCGTCTAAGACCTGTCAGGAGCTTAGAAGCTCCTACAGTGTTCTCCGCTAATATTACCTTTTCATCGTGAATAAGATTTAGTGAGAATATGGATGGTTATTTAGCACTGGACCGCCTTCAAGTGATCATGTTGGTGATGAGAATTCCCTCGTTTTCCCTTTTTTGCAGCACCTTAAACAATGCCTGGATAATTAGTGTCCCATGTTTCAAACTAATAAGTAGTAGAAATAGTAGTAGTATAAATTGCCTATTTTTTCAGGCGGGGCTTTACGTCCAACTACTCAATTAGGTATTATGGACGAAGGCGGCTAGCTTTACTGTAAATTTCTCATATTAACCATTAAATAAATTCCAAGGCCTAAGACCGGGGAATCGAACCCTCTAAACCAACAATACATCTTAGCTTTGCGGGTCTAGAATCTTAACCGCTCAAACTAATAATCCTCACATTTACTCCGAACTCACGTGGTTTACCAGAATAAGGTGCCAATCTTAACTAGCAGTTATCTAAAACCGAGATGGGCAATCAGCCAAACACTACGCTAAACAAGCAACTGTCCAAACATTCTGCCCGGATGTGTAACTGTCCTAAATTTTTGTTTATTTTTTTTAGTTCCGCATGATTATTTATTTTTTTTAAATTAATCTGTCCTAAAATCTGTTATATTCCCTGTTTGATTGATTTGGGACGGAAACCAGTGTGAATGATTTTTTTGAGCGGATTTTGGTTATAAAGTATGGTTCTCTAAAAACACGTGCTTGACTTTCTGTAGGGTTTAAGATTTTGTTTTATTTTTTTATCGAATTCCCAATTTCAAAACGATTTAATTCTTATCAAAAAGTTATAATAGTTTTGTAAACCATTAAACCGAAATTACATCTTGGAGTAGGCATTTAAAACCCAATACGCCAATTTACACGTTAGCGGGCCACACCATTGGTTCATTCAGAATACACCTACGCAACCCTTCCTCAAGAAAAGTAATTTGATATGGTTTTTAATTAGTTTTCAGAAAAAAAAAAACCAGACAGTAACCCTGAAAATATTCATTTCACCATCATGCTTCCCACTTTTACCTGTTTCTTCATCCTGGATGAACCATTTCTTGATTCAACTGATGCGCACAAGTTGATACTTCCACAGGAGTCGCACATTTAAAGCCTAAAAGAGGAGTAAACTGAAGATATTGAAGCTTGATGTACATTACACTCTTGTTACTAGATGTAACAATCTTCAGTCGATTATAATAAAGCATTTGAACTGAATTTAATAGACTAGAAATTAACTTTAAAAGAAAATTATTTATGGGCGTGTACATGTTCATACATGTATGTACGAGGGGGTACCCAAAAATAACCGGAATTGCGTTGCCGCGCATGGAGCTTATGTAGTACGCATTTCTGCCGCTAGACGTGTATAGCGCAATTCCTTGCCAGTTCAGTCCTGCCTGTGTTGTCTGCCTGGCTTGTTCTGTTCATCAGCAGTTTTTACCAGCGCTGTTTTGTTCTTTTTTCGTTTTTTATGATGGCAAGTTTAAGTGAACAACGTGCAGCTCTGAAATTTTTTTTTCTACTCGGCAAAAATGCTGCTGAAAGTGTTTTAATGTTGAAAACAGCTTACAAAGATGACGCTATGGGAAAAACTCAAGTATACGAGTGGTTTACTCGGTTTAAAAATGGCGACATGTCGATTGATGACAAACCTCGTTCTGGACGTCCATCAACTGCCCGAATCGACGAAAATGTTGAAAAAATTCGAGAGCTGGTGTTCACAGACCGTCGACAGACAATTGATCAACTGTTAGAGAGTAGTGGGTTATCTTGGAGCTCGGTTCAGCGAATTTTAACGGAAGATTTGAGGATGAAAAGGGTTGCTGCCAAGTTTGTTCCTCGAGTTCTGACTGACAATCAAAAAGAACATCGAGTTGAAACATGTCGTGCTTTGAAACAACAGCTTGAAACTGATCCAGACTTTCTGTCAAAGGTCATTACTGGTGATGAGTCATGGTGCTATGGTTATGACCCAGAAACAAAGCAACAGTCGAGCCAATGGAAGACGTCATCTTCACCCCGACCAAAAAAATGTCGTCAAGTCAAGTCAAACATCAAAACAATGCTGATTTGCTTTTTTGATGCCAAAGGCGTAGTCCATTCAGAGTTTGTCCCCCCCAGGTCAGACCGTCAATCAAACCTTGTATTTGGAAGTTTTGAAAAGATTGCGCAATAGTGTTCGCCAAAAAAGACCCGATTTGTGGCAAACAGGAGACTGGTTCTTCCACCACGACAATGCACCTGCACACACAGCCATCTCTGTTACACAGTTTTTGGCTAAAAATGGCATGGTTCCGCTGCCCCACGCACCTTACTTGCCTGACCTGGCTCCGTGCGACTTTTTCTTATTTCCACGCATGAAAAAGGGCATGAAAGGTCACCGATTTGACAACATTGAAGAGGTCAAGAAAAAAACGAAGAAAGAGCTGTCAGCCATTTCTAAAGATGACTACAAAAAATGTTTCGAACAGTGGAAGCACCGGTGGGACAAATGTATTAGTTGTAATGGAGAGTATTTTGAAGGGGATAAGGTTGTTCTGTAAAAAATTTGTAAATAGCTTTTAAAAAATAATTCCTGTTTTTTTTGGGTACCCCCTCGTACTTGTTCAATTTTGCATAAAAATTGTTACGGGCAGCTTTAGAGAAGCCGCCACTTACCAGAACTGTACTAAAATCTGCCTTTCTGAAAGTGCAGCAACTAATTCTTTAGTAAAAATGTTCATATTTAGAAAAGAAAACTATCAAAATTTGGAAATCGATTAAAACTCGTTTGAGGTTCATTCCAATTATTTTTTTTATCTCACTTAATCGTTTGGAAAACTCAAGATATCAATGTTCTCTTCTCCATTATACGTAGAAGGGCTTCAATGAGCAACTAGTATGTGCATGTTCTACATATGGCATGCAACATGAAGTGCATGATCTCAAATGGCATTCAGTATATCACTGAAATGATTATCATTGCTTTCGTAACAAAACCTAAAGGTTATTTTCTCGTAGTGCGTAGTGTAATAAGTTTGTGAAAAATTTTTCTGATTGGTAAACAAATTGCTTTTCATTGTCGTGAGTATGTTTGTAAGTTTGTATGTGCGGTGATGTCTGAAAAACCGGAAACATATGTGTACTAGATTTCACGACAGTAACTCTCCTTTCAAAATTTGTACCCGGAATAATGTATGCCTAATAGGTTTTTCCGTATTTTTCTTTTATCGAAAAACTGTACCACCACCACCTTGATCAATATTGAAAGTTTTTTAAAAAAAATAAAAATTAATTTCAAATCACTTTTGAGGGAGGGGCGGTATCGTCTTCTTTCTAAAATAAGAATGCGGAATGTTCGTAATGATTTCCTGTGTAATATTAGCGACAATTATGTTCCGGAAATTCCGACTTTGGAGAAAATCGATTGATACGATTTGATTAATCGATTTGTTTTTCGTATACCATTCACTTCTGGATCAGCAAACCGCTTTTGATTGAACGTTTTTTTGATTTCATTAAAATCAGTATGGTTTTTGTAAGACACCATTTTCTTAATTCATTGGGCCTTACAATTATCAACATTTAGTGAACATTCCAAGTTTTTGGAAAAAAAAAACCCTTGAGATTTGTATAAGACTTTGTTCCTCCCCACTGAATGTAGGGGGGAAAAAAAACCTCTCCTGATAAATAACATTGGGTCCATAAAAATAACTGAAAATAAGTTTTTTATTTATTTCTGTCTATCGATATATATAATCGATATTATTGACAATTTGAGGAATAGTGGATGACCCTTCACCCTAGACTGACGTACAAAAAGAAGACAAAAGTTACTTATCGGTTTGTTTGTAACGAGTGGTGGGAGAAACGTTACGAAAAACTTTTCATTTTGTTTGTAACAAACAAGAATCCACTCCTCTCCAATCCATGGCCAACAAATGAGCCGGAGGCGGGTCGCTATAAAAGTCCAGTTTGCTATTGGCTTGACGTATGACACACACACTAATATTGAAAATAGTATTTTTCCCCCCACCCCTTTGGAAAATAGTACAATAGCAAAGTTTGTTATATTGTTAAGTGGGTGCCATTGGTCCTCGTAAGGAAAGTGGTTTTGGAATTACAGATTGGGACGCTGGGAGGTTCCTGTTTCCCAGGGACTGCAGTCAAGGTCTGTTTTCCTTGCAAGGGCCCTTTGGGCTAGCCACTATCGTTTTTTTTTGTTTTTTTTTTTGGCTACAAGATCTCGTCTTTGACTCATACCGCAAACCAAGCTATCGGTACGCCAAACTTCTAAATTGAAGCGTTTACTTCTAAAACATCAAATCAAAACTCATTTTATTCCATTCAAACAGCACGTAATTCGAGTAAACAGTCACAACATTGCGTACAAAACATCTATTGAAGAAATATCAAACTCAAGACTAGTGATTTAAGTAAACCAATTCGGCCCTTAATAAATCTTGTTAAAATAACATTTTATACACATACTGTTAGTGAAAGATGTATGTAAATACTTTAAGAGGGAGGATATAGCGCTTCTGAATTCAGGCCCAGCTTTACTTACACAAAACAGTGGCCTAAACCCCGCCTAACACATGTATATTGGACATACATACCTACCATTTCCGTAACGGCAGCACAGCCATATAAATCATTCCAGCATGTCTACTTCAATGTACTCGTATATTAGCTCTCTACTATTCTTACAATAAATTCATGTGTAAATACAAACAGATTCATATATATATAAAAAAAAAAAAAATCTGAACAAATACAATTTATTTTCCTGTATTCGCTGACTTCCGCTTTTTCATGCCTCTGAACTCCAGAGCAGCTGACATCGCTTGTAATCCTTTTCGGATATCTAAACAAATACGTCTACATCCTCCTCCTGAGGCAGGTGCTTGGCCAAATCTTTCCAGCTTAAAAACTTAGGGAGTTGAATTCTAACTTATTCTTAAATTACTATATTTTGAATATGGTCAACGTATTAAAGTTAATCTGAGGTATTTGTATCAGATTTTAGACTGCAGCATCTACAGATGTGAATTGGATGATAGTTGGCAAACCACGGCCTTTTAGATCTACAACTGCCCTCTTGGCATTAGGACAAGTTCTATCTCCACCCTAACTGTTGTTACAAGACATAGTTCTTTTCTACTTCCAGTGACCTTTGCACTATGTAAGGGTACAAATACCCATGTCACTTCTAGGTCCTGTAAGGGAGAGTACCATGTTTACATTTCAAATGAATTATAACATAGCCCTTTTTTGACGTTATTATATAATAATTTATATACATTATTGTTACTTGATTTTATTTCTGAAGATGATTGTAACATTTCTTACATTGTTAGTACAGAATAGATTCTTTTTTACGATTATCGTAGAGCGAATTGATTTTGAAGCCCAAAAAATGCATGTTTTTTGAGTCTCCTAAATTTAAAAAAAAAATAGGTTTACGTATCGTCAGTAGGTGCATTCAACCTCTGACAACTACCGGTTGTTGTGTACTTTAGAAAAGTCTTTCTATGCAGTCGAGCTCTATAGAATGCATATGTATGCATAAAGATTTGTTTTTTTTAGGGTCAAGGGAGTTGTAGTTGCAGTATGACCTTCATGAACCTATTGTCCCCCTCCTAGTGATGCCAAGAAAGGGGTTATTCGCTCCCTTCTAATTAAGATGACTGAGAAATCTCAGCATCTCGGAAAGTTTCCGCGTCCACTCCTAGTGATTACCACAAAGACATCTGCATAATACCGCTTATAATACGAATAGCGCAACCATCAACAAATGGGTGGTCCCCTACAGACGAGTAGTAGGCGGGGAAGAGTTCATTTTTAACTAAGATTATTGCGCGCGCCATGATTTCAACAAGGCCGGGACGCCATTTAGATGATTGTAAGCTTCATGAATGGTTACTTTAGATTGGGTGAATATGTACATATCGCTTGGGGCCGACCATGGTGGTATAAGGGTCGTATGATGGTGGTAAGAAGTAAATATGACTCAGATGACCGGAGTTAAAAGAAAATTTGTAAGTCGTGACCTTGGTAAAGTCGTGTGAGTGTCACTCTAGCTTTTTTCTGTTCATTTTGGGTTTTGGTAAAGTTTATTCGGAGCTAGGCAATCTTTTTGTTGGGGTAGGTTTTGAAAAAAAAAAAAACTCATCTTCAACTTAACGCCGAATCTTGCAGCCAGGATGTGTGTCCTCATCACTGATCCATGTGGAGTTTATAATGAAGTCATAAGCCCAATAAACTAGTTTCTGAAGATTGAGGAAGAATAACAAAAAGGTTAACAAGTAAAGCAAATTTATTTCTAGTTTCGGCTTATTGTTTTAGAAAAGCAGATATAGTCCATCCTAGGGAAGTCCTGACCTAGGTAGTAAATATGGGACGATTAAGCTATAAAATAGAAGGGTTGAGTAGGGTTGGAAAGGAGGACATTGGATGAAATATTTGTAGGGCGTTCAAACATTTATGAAGACCTCAACGTCTTCTGCGCGCCCCAGAGCTGCTTGAGTTTAGTAACACAACGTAAAGTTGTGATTATAGTGTTTGGAGTAGGAGGGTGTAAATATTACCTTGGGAGTTTGGGGGGGGGGGAAATTGAATTCCTGGAGGCTGGAAGCTGCTCTCTCCATCTCTCCCACTTCTTCGTTCAGCACCCTCCCGCTCATCCCGGTTTTACTTCGACGCTTTCTTGATAGAGGAAACGTTTCTATCTTCACTTTATTTTATTTTTTCTCTATAAACTTCGCATGGCGAGGTGTAAGGTTGGTGTGTCTTCTGTTCTGTCTGCTTATGAACTGAATGTGGTCGGCTTTTAAATGTCTGGTTTGAGAACAGGTCAGTGTTGCCAATTATCAAACTGGTGTTTTGTTTATTACAAAACAGAAAAACCTTTTTTTTTTTTTTGACAGTTGGCTATACTGAATCATTTAAAACCAACCACAAGCAGTTCTTAAGCAGTCTTAAGAATCTTAAGACTCTTAAGACCAAGCATCGGAGAACTTGGTACATTTTTTGATACACTGTCCTATATTATAGCAGTTTACGCAAAAGGTTTTTGCAACAGTATTTGAAGGGAAATGCAAGTGATGAGGAAAATATTATAAATTTATTAAATAATATTACATGTAAGCAACAGATAAACAATCTATATTGGTACACTGAGGGGGGCAGCACTAAAATTAAGAGCATTTGCATTAAACGAATAAAATAAATAGAATTAAAATGTAAATAGTCGGCAAAGAAAGATATAATTAAATAACCAATATGAATAAATTCAAAAAAGGTTAATGTCTTAAAAGTTTCTTAAATGTCTTTCTTTGTTTTTGTTTTGTTTCTTGCTTTTTCTTTTGAAATGCTACTTTTGTTTTAGATACTTATTTATTTATTTTTACTTTTTGTTAATAGTAGTAATGTATTTCTGTTCTGTTACAATTTAATTACTGTAATAAGGATAATTGAGAATATTTTTATGTTTAGGATAGTTATTTTTCTGTTTTATTTTGCTTTATTAATTTCGTAGCTATCAACTCCTTGCCAGGAGGAAATGTACTCAAGAGGCAAATAAATATATTCATTCATATTCATATTCATTCTTAAGCAGTCAGGACGGAAGACACACAGTCTTACCAATGTAGAAAATATAAATCATTGTCCAAAGCATAAGGTTATTAATTTTTGTAAACTAATTTTTATATCCAATTTTACATCATAATTCTATTCTTGTAAAATAAGGTCCACAGCCTTGAAGATGGCCTAGTCCTTCGGTTGAAAGCTCGGCATTGATTGAATAAGTGATTTCTATATCTTTTTTTTTTTCTATTTGTCAACCACCCTCTAAAAGACAAACATCCTAAACCAACCATTCATTTGCATTTTCACCTCCCTTCCCACCATTGACTACCCATCCCCACCACTCCAAATGGGCTCCCAAGCCAAATGCTGAAACATTCACCTCAATCCGAACACCATCAATCAATAAAGATGGCGAAGAGATTTGATATTTCTACCTTCGCTAAAGATTCTCGCCTTTTTTTTTCTTTAACCTCAGACCGTCTTACTTTGCCAGAACACAATGAATTTTGTATTCTATATAAATGAAGATATTCTAATTATTTTCGTTCCAAACTGAAATTATTTTTGTAAACAAAAAACAAATTAGCAGTAGTACTTCTTTGTCCGCCAACTGTACTCGCCTGAGAGAGCCAAATAGTTTGAGCATAAAAACAACATGGTGTTGTTGTCGTCCTGAGCCAAATCCACTACTATGGCCTCTACGAAATACAGTGTGCGGGGTTTCTGGCATCCAATGTGTTTGTTTATTGTGTGGATGCCTTATATATATATTGGCACGCAAACCTAGACATACCTACTTTGTGAAAACCCATTTTTTTAAAAAAATTAGAGAAAGTTAAAGGATGTGACAGTTTCCCTTTTTTTTAAAGTCGCCATTTTAACGGATATTCAGAACTTGTTAACACGTTACATCGAAAATGGCCGCCTAATGCATTGTGGGAGTATAGCAAGCCGTTTTTCGCCAATAAAAACGCAAGTATTTCGATTTAGAATTCAAATTAAATAAACGGTATGTAGTAATAATAAAAGAAATTACAAATTTTTACAGCCCTAATCAAGTTAAGCTAGTGCTAGCGTGTTAATCACCCAATTCGATTAGATTAAGTGCGATATAAAAACATGAATGCTGGGGAAAAAGTATAGGCAGCCAGCCCAAGCCTCCTTGATTCATTGTCTGCCATTATTCTTAGATTTATCGCCAGTAATCTTAAATTCTACTCTACAGCTGGCCAAACTTTACTGGTTCTATTCCTTGTTCACGGAGCTGCTGTTGTATTGGTGCCAGATTTACGAAAACAGGATTTTCAATGGAATTAAATATTTTGGATCCACAAATATAAATAAAGTAATGCCTATTTTCTCAGGCGGGCTTTACGTCCAACTACCAATTAGGCGTCGTGGACGAAGGCGACTAACAAACATACTTTACTGTAAATTTCTCATATTAACCATTAAATAAAATCCAAGGGCTAGACTAGTATCGCAATACATCTTAGCTTTGCGGGTCTCGGTTATAACTGCCTAACAAACATACTTTACTATAAATTTCTCATAATAACCATTAAATAAAATCCAAGGGCTAGACTAGTACCGCAATACATCTTAGCTTTGCGGGTCTCGGTTATAACCGCCTAACAAACATACTTTACTGTAAATTTCTCATATTTACCATTAAATAAAATCCAATGCCTAGACAGGGATCGAACCCACTAAACCAGCAATACATCTTAGCATTTCGGGTCTCGCCTCTAACCGCTCGGCTATCGTGGCGCCTAGAAATATAGTTATATCTACGTATACATTTCATTTTGACTGGAAATGTTTTTAACAAAGAAAATAGATAATTAAGGATTTTATATATATATATATATATATATATATATATATATATATTTAACAGCAACAGCAATCATAAGTCTAAAGTATCACCGTCGGACTAATGTACAGATCTACCAAACTACGAGTATAAAGCATTAAAGAACATTGCGTGCGTTGCATTTGGATTCACAGCTAAAACCGGATGCAATTCGGATTGAGTTATTGAGGGCAGTAATAACTGTATAGTGCGATGGCAACACCCTCTAACATTTTTTTTTTTTAAAAAAAAAGAAAATGTGGGTCACATTAATAATGTATTAGGGAAATGCATTTTCCTAATGATAAATAGCCCATAATAAATGTATTTGGGTATTTTTACAAAATACATATTTTAGGATAAGGATGGGGGGGGGGGGGGTTGGAGCCATCTAGCGAGGTACTTCGACCCTACTTGAGGTACTTACTTCCTGCTAACTGTAGTAAACGGAACCAGTACGATGGCTGCAATTTATCAAAATTTTGTTACTTATTTATTGGAAATACCTCTATTTGATGGCTTCTGGGATCGTAAAATAGGGTTTTCTATTAAATGGCCGAACGGCTTGGGTTACAACATTTTACAAAACAAACTAAGTTTTAACAAAATACTGCTGAGACCAAGGCGCCAGTGTAGCCGAGCGGTTAGAGACGAGACCCGCAAAGCTAAGATGTATTGCGGTACTAGTCTAGGCCTTGGATTGTATTTAATGGTTAATATGGGAACTTTGTAGTAAAGTATGTTTTGTTAGTAGCCTCCATCCACGACACGTTGGGCGTAAAGTCCGCCTGAAAAAAATAGGCAATTACTTTACTAATGAGACCTATGGTGCAGAAGAATGGGGCTTCGCGAAAACATTGTAACTAGTTAATTGTTACCATATTTGTACGTAATATCCGTAAATAACTCTTGTACCAAAAATATTGACCAAATTTTTGGACTGACTAGCTCCTCTAGGCGGTTACCCATGCCGATTAGAAGTCAACTTTAATTTGAGTACTTTTTCCATAAATCATTACATAACCGCACACTAATCCTCTTATCCGGTTAGCCTAGGATATCGTAGGTGTCGCCTGAAGCGCGAGCAACCTTCTCAGTAGTCAAATTGCAGTGGGAAGAAATCTTTGAATGATTACTCCTTCATTTTGTACCTGCTAATTGACGCAGTTTCGTCACATTTTCTGTTTGTATTTATGGAACAGGTTTACATAAAATAGGATAGTAGGGAGGAAAACATAATTGCATCATAGTTCTGTTTACTAAGATTTTTCAAAGTACCAAATAAAGTAATAACACAATTTTTAGTAATTTGACGGGAAAATGAAACTAAGTCTGTAAAATAAAGGCCTTTTTTTTTTAAGCGTGGCTTAAGTCCAATTTTCAAAATTGAGTGCTGTGTCCAAATTCAACATTAATTTAATAAATAACAATGAAGTATTATCTGAAATGAGTATGAAACAAATTTAATGACTCCTTCTCATTTCAATGCTCTGCTTTTTACTCTGAAGTAATAGAAATATCACATAAAGGAAGTAAAGCATCAGCAGCATCTGTTTGTTTGTGGGAGATGAAGAGAGGGAGTGAGAGAGAGAGAGTGAAAAGCGAGAGAATATTGAGTAATTATTGAGAGAACCAAGATAATTATTCGCTCCATTGTGCCACATTGATTTTTAATCAACATTCAGTTTATTTTGTGCCACATAATTCTGTGGCCATTTGCCGCTCATTTAGCCTTAAAATGTGATTGTTTAATTTAATTTAATGACCAAAAAAAAGGCTGGTGTGTTCTGTGCCACAATTTATCACCAATTATTTATTTGGTGCTTTTCAGGGTCGATGATGTAATGCAGTTGAAGTTTGCCGAATGTGGGAGCCCGAGGTGCCCGTGAGTCGTCGAGGAGGAACAACTTGGAGCGGGAGGAATGCACGCGGCCATCGAGCGCAACTCATGGCGCCTCCCGCCGGAGGATATCGTCCAAGTCGCCGACCCAAGGACCAAGAAAGCACAGGTAAATATATATATTACACTAGCGAGTCTTCATTTTGTGGAAATTTATTAAAAATGTTTAAAATAGTTTCAGATTTTGGAAGCTCCAAATGTTTCGAAAGCTCAAAAACTTTCTTTTTTTCGAAAGTAGAATAGAATAGAATAGAATAATTTTATTCGTTTTCAGGGTTCTACCCTGTACAAATGGAGTTTGGTTAACCTTATAAAACATAAATAAAAACTTGAATTGAAAACTAAAAAATATACATTCCAATCGAATGAAATTAAAAAAGAACCAAAATTTAAAAACATAAAGAATTATAAACAAAACAAAATTATAAAAGTGTTTTTATAAACTTAAAACGAAATTCCTCATTTTAAAGGCACTTGTTATAAAATAAAATAAATTATTTTTTCTGCAACCGTGTAGGGAAGTTCTCATTACTCAATTAAAATCAGCTGTGTAATGCCCAACTTCCCACACTAGTGGGGGGAAATTCCCATTAGTGTCACTTTCCGCACAAGTGAGTGGAAAAACTTTATTGTGCTCCCTTGATATAAGAAGTTTTGTTATTAAATATTTTCTGTAAAACTTTAATAAGCTTATTTACATTTATTTTATCTAAATAATTAAAAAAGGAATATTAAAAAAATAAAATAAAAATTGAAAGGAATATAGAAATAAAAATAATATTTTAATAAATAATTAGATATTTTTAATTATAACAGTTAAAAAGGTTATAGTGTTACCTTATAGAAATTTAAAATGGATTCTAGTGATGCCTGTTTAGAAAACACTCCTCCATCAATAAAAGAAACAGCAGAAAATGTAATAAGTAATGTAAATACGTAAGTAATGTAAATAATTGTAATATAACAATAAATGTTTATAATAAATAAATTACTTTTTGTAGACTGTAAAAATTGAAATTTTTAATTTTATTAGTTAATAAATGGTTGCAGAAAAAATATAATATTTAACTCTAGTGTAAAGTATTTTTCTCACACTCGGCAATTTGGACTTGCACTCGCCTCGCTTCGCTCGCTCGTGCGTGCAAACCCTGCCTCGCGTGAGGAAAAGTACTACTTTCCACACTTGTTAAATAAATATTATTTTATTTTTTATGATTTAAGGCGCGTCAACATCTATGGTTATTGGCGCCCGGAGCTTTTTCCAGTGCACTGCCGGCCTCCGGACAGTGTTCTCTCTTTACAGACAACACTGTCCATCACCGGACAGTGAGCTGTAAGAAGCTCCTAGGAAGAAAAAATCTAAGGGTCAGCAGCTGGATTCGAACCCGGGACCTCCGCGTGGGAGTCCAGTATGCTAACCACATAGCTAATCCCTTCCCTCTTAAATAAATAACTGTAATTTATCAATATCGGCTACATCTAATAGAGCTTGAACTTGAATATCTACATCTGTAATACTAGAGATGTATTTATTCAAGTATTTATCTCTATAAGATTGCAGCCTCATACATTTTAATAAAAAGTGCTGTAAATCCTCTCTTTCGGGAATACCGCATATAGGGCAATTGGAGGTATCTGCTTGAAAACTGTTTCTGAAACCAGACGAAGTGATTTGAAATGAACGAGGCTGACATAACTTCATTTGACTGATTAATTTATGCTTTATAATTGGCACCCTAAGAGACAAATATTGCTCACCCAGCGTTAGACTACTTATCTTTCTGAAGTCTGGATTGTAGTTTGAATGCAGAACAGCGTTAATGTCTAAAGAAAATTTATTATTCCGAAATTTCAGAATGCTACTGCTGAATTCATCCTTAAATTGTGACATTTCGCTAGTATTTAGCAAGCTAACTGCATCAATAGACTCCAATTTTCCTTTTAACTGATTGTATCAATTAAATTTAACCACAGATATTCTGTCATTACTGAGGGATTTTAAAATATTCAAGCATATCTTTGGGAGGCGGTTACCATCCATTAGTTGAACTTTATACCACCATATAACCATCTTTTTTAGAACCTCAGTTTCAATAGACTCTAACCCAACTTCTATACGTACATAATGATTAGGCACATTTCGTGGCCAATGGAAGATGGATTTAAAATATCTGGTCTGAACACATTCTAACTTACTGCAATATAATGGAGCCCAAATTTCTGCGCTGTATAATAAAACGGAATTAATCATAGATTCTAATAATTTTTTCTTGTCACTAGCGAATCCGATTTTGACTTTATTAAAATTTCTCTAACTTTACGGGATGCTAATTGTGATTTTCTAATAAAATGGTCAGCTGTAAGTGAAAAAAGGCCTGAAGAAGAGAAAAGCACTCCGAGTTCAAATGTATTGTTTTACTATTTCAATTTTGAAGTTATCGTAAAAAAGGGGTTTCATAGATTTCACTCTACCTCCCCTTTTAAAAATCAATATTTTAGATTTATCAGGATTTACTGTTAAAGAATTTTGGTGACAATAAACAGAAAGTGATTTTAGTTTTTTTATTTGCTGCTGCCCAATTATCATCAAGTAATACAAGATCATCGGCATACATTAACGCAGTAATCTCAGTATGATGGTCAACATTAACGCCATTGCAATCACTATTTTTTAGGTGAACAATCAGGTCCGAGATAAATAGGGAGAATATTAGGGGACTCAACGAATCACCCTGCAGGACACCCTGAGTCACGTCTACACTTTCCATTGTAGAATTATCTTTTAGGACTATAGTTGCCCGGTCATATAAACTTTTTAAAGTTTTGATAATTTTAGCGCTCAGACCAATCTCATGAAGTTTGGGCCATAACTGGCTATAATCAAGCGAATCAAACGCACGTTTGAAATCGATAAATGCTGCAAAAATATTCTTCATATTTCTATAACCCAGACTAATATTTACTATTGAATTTAAGACAAAAATACAGTCAACGCATCCCCTTCCTGGTCTAAACCCGCTATTTTTCGAAAGGTATTTCGAAAGGTTTCAAATTAAAAACTTCGGCTGTGTGTCAAGCATTCATTATTAATTTTTCGAACAGTTTTGATTATAATTTTAGTTTTGTATTAAAACTTTATTGTCTATAAGTTAAGCTGCGCTGGAGCCACTAAATTCTTTTGCCTTCAGCTCGAAATTCGTGCTGGAATGTTCCCAAGGGACTGCAGAATATTTCCTACTGAAATTTGGTTCTTCTTGAAGCCGTGCCAGATTGTACATAATTTTGAAGATGGGTAGATTGATGGGTATTTTGGACTTTTTTTTTCTTTTAGTCGCTCTTAAACTGGATGTTCTATGGATGATACTCGTACATGATAGTATTGTTTCCAGGAGTGGGGGGGGGGCGGTTTCTCAGCATCCATAGTTTTGGGTTGGAGGAAGAATATATTTTGATGACTAGAGTTGATTCTGTGACCTTTTTTTTTTTTTTGAGCGTCTCTCAGACTACTGTTTACTTTACGTTATTGGGCTACTTTACTGGAATACTATACTGGGCTACTTTGCTAAGGTACTTTACTGGGATACTATACTGTTTTACTGGGCTACTTTACTGGGCTATTTTACTGGGATATTTTACTGGGATGCAATACTGGGCTTCTTTACCGCGCTGCTTTACTGGGATACTATACTGTTTTACTGGGATATTTTACTGGGATGCAATACTGGGCTTCTTTACCGAGCTGCTTTACTGGGCTACTTTACTGGGATACTATACTTTTTACTGGGATACTATACTGTTTTACTGGGCTATTTTACTGGGATATTTTACTGGGATGCAATACTGGGCTTCTTTACCGAGCTGCTTAACTGGGCTACTTTACTGGGATACTATACTGTTTTACTGGGATACTTTTCTGGGATACTATACTGTTTTACTGAGATACTTTACTGGGATACTATACTGGGCTGCTTTACTGGGATACTTTACTGGGCTACTTTACTGGTCATTGCTGTTTATGGATACTTTTATGGGGGTCTATAAATAGACCTCTCTTGTCGATCTGTGGGTCTCTACACGTACTGAAAAGTGATAAATCGCAAATTATACAATCTTTTCTTTGTGTTTAGTTAAAACAGCAGAAGAGGACCCTATAATAGCGTGTTCATCAACATCTATCCGCCGGAAAATTCATCTACTAAATCTATTTCTCAATTTCCTTTCTCCTCTTTTTCGTACGTGATTTTTTTTTTATTTTGGTGTACTCATTAGAATACATTTAGATCTACAAGTATCTTTTATTAGAAAAATATGTCCTAAACTTCCCCTTTTTGGGGGGGGGGGGGGCATTTCCGAACTACAGCGAAACTTAAGTGACATTTTAGTAAAATTGCCTTGGTTAAATGCTTCTTTATTCCTTCTGATCTAGTAGATGTTGTTCGCCATGTTTGGTCCATACTCTGCCTGCAGCCAAGCTGAAGTTTATCTACTAAAGCGTGGATCCAATACTCCAAAGCCATGTCAATGATGTAGGTTTGGTGTTTGGAGATCAGATTTCACACAGTAGATTTACCAAGCGAATGAGGAGGCATAAAATGTAAGAAATGGCTAAATTAAAGATTAAATAGTTTCATTTCCGGAATTTTTATTAATTAAGAGAGATAATTATCAACTAAAGTAGGGAAACTAATGGAATTACGGCTGATGCAAATGACTTAACTGGTTTCACTGGCTGTGTGACGTCATAGTAGCCTTAAGAAATATTTCTATCGTGCGCATCGACTCTGTAAAGTGATCCTCATTAAAGATGATACACATCAATTCATAGAACTAAAAAGAAGAAGAAGAAAAAACGAGATCAATAAATACAGTAAGACGAGAAATGGGTGTATACTTGTATACAGATGTAAGATGTATTGAAGAGAGCGTGGTGAGAGAGAGAGAGAGGGGAACACGTGATCCCCTCGAGCAAGTCATGGAGGAGTCACGTGTGCAAGTCGGCAGAGCCAGAGAAAGGAGAGATAACGGCACCAGCAGAGCAGTCAGAATGCAAATGTCCATATTTGCAATGCTCTGGCCACCGTAGCGCTTCCAAGCCCCATAAATTCTGGGGCGCTTTCATCAGCCAACACTATCAGCCCCGGTAGAAAGCAACAGCAACAGCAGCAGCATAAGGTGTAACCTCCGTCAGTACTGTTAGCCCTTTCCTTTGATGGCCTTATCTTTGCTTGCCCTGCAATTGCAAAGGATGTTTCCCATCAGTCACACACACAGTTACAGAATCTTTCTCTGCATTTTTTTTTCCTTCCCTTTTGCTGCTCACTTACGATGTCTTCTACCAAAAGACCCACACTATCTTCCAACAAGGTTAAATTACCACAGTATCTGACGCAGATACCACCACTAAATATTCACCAAATTTTAAATAACCGTTATGTTTATGTCGAATTTACCATTTTCAAATCATGTTTTGCGAAACCTCCCTTACTACAGTTCTTAACCTTTTTTTTCTTAAACATTCTAATTTCTGGACATAACTAATTCTGGACCAACAGTTTACAGAATCGTTCATTACACTGAAATGACGCCATTTTGGAGAGAAATCTCCTCCATTTCTTTGCCCCAGAACTGCCCCTAAAATACTACTTTTTCCTTTTTTTTTTTTGGCGTTTATTGTGCTACAATCAGCGCATTAGCGCTATAAGTAACAATGATACAATAGAGTAGTAAATGATTAAGGTAACGAGTGGAGAAGTTACCCAGTGGTAACACTCCAAAACATTATAGGTGGTTAGTCACTCTCTTCACTTGAGAGGAGATCACAAGGCCACTTGTCTCTTTTAAGACGTTTTGTCCGGGTTGTCAGGAAGAGTTCTAGAAGAAAGATTTTGAGCTAGAGGATTGATATAAGATTGCAGGCTGAAGTGGAGTTTTCTGTATCGTGTTTTCAGCGACTTGTGTGACAAAAGGAATGTTAAGGTCAGTGTGTATAGTCAGGTTGGGAGACATAAAATGGAGCGTTTACGATAGTTCGAAGTATTTTAGATTGTAGCAATTGAATCCTTACGGAGATTTGAGCGTTTGGTTGAACCTCACAGCTCTATTCCATACGCCCAGGTGGGTTTTTAAAATAGAAGTATAAATCAGTCTTTTCTTGTCCAGAGAGAGTTTTGATCTATCGTCTAAGAGTCTTTTAAGCAGTCGATAGCGTCTGTTTAGTTCTGTTCTTTTAAGTCTAGTGTGGGGGTTCCAACTTTTTCCTACGATAATTAATCACTTTTCTTCTCAAAGTCCCACAGGAGTGAGCAAATAATTTCTAAAGTTACGAGCTCCCTGTGATCATTCGACTCAGAGGGCCTTCTCAAAAAAAAAAAAAAACGTACTTCCGTAAATTTGAGATGCTTAATTTTCTTAATTAACTGTGTGAGAAAAAGTGGAAAATCTATTTTCTTTTTCCCCAGTATACGCAGTTAATTTCCCGTGAAAGTTAGAATTTGTACAAAAAAACAACAACAAAATTCTCCGCATTATTTTGTGACTTTATTTGGAAGAAGCTGTAAGGGTTACCCCTACCACAGAAGATGGAAGGGTTACCCCCACCATAGAAGATGGAAGGGTTACCCCCACCATACTATTGTACTTAGTAGACCTAATAAAACGCAGTTCTTATCAAGTCTAGTTACTGTGAACTATACGAACTTGCATCACAGAAGCGTTAACTTTTTTTTTGTAAATCTGTAAAGATGAAATACTGTAGAAGGATAAGATGAAAATTTTGTAAATCTGTCTAATCTCATTACTTTTGACTCTCAATAAATTATGATTATTTAAATTCTAATTTAAGACGTGTCAACATTTAAGATGGGTAACTGGAGCGCCCGGAACCTCCTCATTACTCCTCCATCCTCCGGGCCATGCTCTCTCACTACGGACAACTTAACCATCGCCGGACCAGTGAGCTGTAGAGGCTCACTGGAGAATAGGGTAGCCACTTTGCTAAACCCCATTCCCTGTAAATATTGGCTTATCCCCACTTCCGTGGTCATTAGCCTCCCTATTTTCCTGCCCCTTCTTGTCGCACGAGCTGGAATGACACATGCTGCTACTTCCAAATACAATATTTTGGAGATATTTTTAATAATCAATTAAATAATCGATACAATCGGTCATGTAGTTTTTTTTTTTTAATGACCTCCCAACTTATCCCTCGTTCTAGAACAGCGTTTCCCAACCTGTGGTATGCGAAAAATAATCAATAATGGCGGACATAAAAAAATTAAATCATAAAAATATCATAGATACGTTTTTTCCTGTAATTCATAAAAATTATTTTAATTAATAATATTATACAGTAAAATTGTTAATATGTACAGTAATAAGGTTAGTCTGTCTCAAGATATATGAGAAAATATAATAGCACATTTAACAGGATTAAAATCGTCTTTCACGGAGTATTTTCCCAAAACCCGAAAACACAAATGATAATTGGACTTCGAATTCCTTCTATAAAGATAAAGAAAATTTAATAGAATTATCATGTGACAGAACTTAAATGATAACTATGTAAAAATCTGCTTAAAGAGACTGGATTGTAATGAGTAAGCTCTATCCAAGCAACATTAAATTTAATTGGTACTTACAGGTAGTAGAATGCTTAAAAGAAATTAATTTATAAGATTTGGGCACAAATATAATAATCCTTAAAGAAGAACTTAGTAAATTAATTAATAGTTTTGAAGAGAAAAATATGTACGCAATTTTTAATTATTTAAAAAAAGTTTTAAAACTAAGATCTTACACTTTACAAAGTTTATAAAGTGAACTTGGAACTCCTTTGTAACAGATCCATTGTATCTCTATACAAGTAAAGATAATAATAGTAAAATAACACACTCGGAGTAACAAATTTCACGAAATACAATCATTATTTTCGAAGTGGTAAAATTTAGAATGATGTTCTCTACCAAGTGGTTGCGCGAGCCAAAAAAGGGAAACGCTGATCTAGACGAATTGGGAGCAGTAGGATATTGTTCGTGTTATCCCTGTGAACTTAACACCAATTAGTATCCATATTCCTGTAGGCAAAAATCATCAAGTGTTTTGGAATACTTTAAGTTATATATAGGCAATAAATTTACAATATAAAGGTTTTTTTTTTTTACCGTAAGGACTAACTGTGACGTGAAGTACTTTAAAAAAAGAGACCTGCCCATCCTAAGATAATCTAAATCTTAAAAAACTTAGGTCAATTCAATTTAAATATTAGTATAAAATCTACCTCAACCTTGAATTGACGCAACATTGTCGCCAAAATAAATTCATGCTAATTATTACTTTTACTGAAATATTAACATACACAAAACTAATTCCCCTATTATTACAGGAAACGGTATTTAAATTAATAATAAAAAAAAATTCTCATTTCGGCAGCATTATTTGCTCGTTGTATAATGCATATATCCTGTTTTCGCAACACGGAATGATAATTTTAACTATTAACATGAATCATTATCATTTTTAATCTGTATAAGTTAAATAAAAATAAGGTAACTTTGGCCTCGGCGTAGCTAATGATGTTTATCGTTAGATAATTATAATTCACGCCATTTTGTGTTTGTATCATTTTTACGTGTTACATGCTTAGCATGCAGTTGTAGCTTTCTAAATAAACCAGATATTTTGACTTGGACGCGATACTTTCCTAATCTAGAAAGAATGAAAGATTAATACCTAAAATTAATGAGAGTAATGAAATATTAATTAAAAGAAATCACCGCTAGATGTGCAGGTTCAAGATAACACAGCGTAGATTGTGGAAGAGGGAGTATCCTGCTTAGCGCCTTTCAATTACGAGTAAATTGATTGTACCCTTCTTTATCTGCTATGTAGTGTCTGCTGAACTCTAGAGAAGTTCGAGGAATCTGAGAGTTCTACCCTAAGTAGATTAACTACTTAAATATTCTTAACAAAACTTCTGGGAGGTACAACGCTCTTTAAAACTTGGTTTAGTACCCAGGTTAACCAGGAAGCATTGGTACTCTTCTACCAGAATCCAACGCTCCCTAATTGTTTTTAGAGATGGTTCTCTTGAATCAAATCCAACGCTTCCTAGTTGTTTTTAAGGATGGCTCTCCTAAATCAAATCCAACACTCCCTAGTTGTTTTTAAGGATGGTATCCTAAATCAAATCCAACGCTCCCTAGTTGTTTTTAAGGATGGTTCTCCTAAATCAAATCCAACGGTCCCTAGTTGTTTTTAAGGATGGTTCTCCTAAATCAAAAGTGAACCAATCATTTCATGTAAGTTCTAGGGGAAAAAAAGGGAATACCGATATTCAAGGGGTTGTCTCTTGTTTCAATTCCCTGCAAAGTCCTCTCTCCTTGCTTAAGTTATATATGCTTAAGTTAGTTCCTAATTCCAGGGCGTACTACGCACAATGGAAACCTGTAAACTGTTCGGTTCCTTGTGGGAATTCTCGAGATCAGGATTGGGAAAACTAGTCCTTGGCACTAGGCCACTCCCACATTTCTCTTTGGAGGGCGTATCCCCGGCAAGCTTTGTGTGAGAAACCCGCAGGAAGAGAAGGAGGTGTCGCCGCCCTCCTAAGATATTTTCTTCTATTAACCGGCACTTGCAAAGTATTTTGGGGAAGTCAAATGTCTTCCTAATTTTGCACATCCACTGATAAAGGCTGCTTACTTTGAATCTCCTTTTCGGCCCACAGGTTATCATCCCTAAGTTATTCAAATCCTTTCTGCATGAGTCGCCATGACGACATGGATCATGGTTTAGACAAGTCTAAACATCCAGTTCACAGGCATCGGCCCATTGAGCATCTTTTAATGCCCAAAAATGCTCTAAAGTTTCTTCAAGTGCAGCAGACAGATACGGGCGCGCCCTCTCGCGATCGATATTGAGCGGAGAGGTTTAAAAATAGAAAATTTAAATAATCCTTGCCGTCCAGTTGATATTTTAGAGTTTCCCATTAGTATTAGGTAGTAGGATAAATTATTGTAGTTTTATACAATGCCACTTGCATAGTATAAAATCACAACTAATATAAAACAAAAATAAAACAAGCCGAGCCAGACCTCACATTAGTTAAAACTCCTACTTCCGGCCCGGCAGTAATCCTAATCGTTCTCTTATCCAATGGGCTGATTACACGCAAACACTAGATATAAAGTTTTGTTCCGGAAGGTAGCACGAGAGTATTGCTTTCTTAGATGACGTCACTAGGCTAACGGAAAAATTTAAAACGGAAACAGTAACTTAATTACGTATTTTAATGGTATGTTTAAGGAGTAGATTATTTGGCGTAAGAAGAACGAAAGCAAGTAAGAATCTGGTGTTAACTACTGCCACACTTTCAGCATTTTCTGCTATTAAAGCACGTACTTCTTAAAGATTTTGTGAGCTCCAGAAGCTATGTGACTTCTTCAAACGGTAAAGCCAACCAACTCGGTAAAAACGCACTTCCGTTCAACCAGTTTCCATCTCTACAGCCTCAAGAGCATTTTCTTGAAAGTTCTTTGCGTATTTAAGGACGTTAAAAGGAAATCGTTGAGAGTCTGTTTTCAAGAACCCCCCCCCCCTCAAACCTGAAAAGCGTTCTTAAAAGTAAAAATGGCACTTTCTGTTGGCTAAATTTTGTACAAAAGCTAATCGCAAGAGTACCCTGGTGGCTTAAATTTTTTGAACTTCCGGTGAAATTAGGTTTTTTTTTTCATTTACGCTGATCACAGACTTCTCTAAATCAGTCTGACCGATAGAATGTCATAGAAAGAGAAACTAATTTTTCGTATTCAGTAGGGGGCTCACTAAACCGGAAATACAAAATAGAAAATCTGCACAAACGCTTTACTTCCTCTAGAAGCAGTAAGAGGAAGCAAAAATAATTCAATAATAACTTCCGCCAATTTTAATTTTAACGTTTTTTTTTGCAAAAACTAATTTTAGACGCACTTCAGAGTTTTAAGATTTAAACGGGCAAATCAGTTAAATCTACTGGAATAACTTTGTTGCTAAAAGGTCGATTATACTTCTAAATAAAATCGAATTAATTATAGCAAATGTTTACTACACCAAACAGTTTTAAACTATTAGTAGCCATTCATAACAAAAACCATTCATCTAATTTTGACAGGTTATTCCGTTATATTTTTAATTCAAAATCATGTTTAAAATTATCGCGTAATATATTGACATTATTTGTGACGCAAAATATTTTGTAATTAATCGCTATTAAACTGTTCAAAATCAATTTTATTGTTTTGTTTTTAATGAATTGGTACTGTCGATTTTTTGTGACGGACTAACTATCGTTAATATATTATTTTTTTATCTTTCCGGAATAAGACACTACTAAGATCCATCTGGAACTACGGAGCTAAGCTGTAGGGCTCTGCGAAAGCTTCCAACATCCAAAGAATCCAATCCTTTCTAATCCTAAAGTCCTTCGGCATATCGACAAACGCTCCTTATTATGTATCCAATTTCAGCCCTCCATACAGACCTCAATATCCACCTTTGTCAATGACCTAATCCATTCTTGGCTTCCTTAATTTCCATAATAGCCTAACCATACATCCCAATCACCACAGTACAAGCCTTATCGACAACAACCCATCCCGACAGTCCTCCACGACGCCTGAAACGACGTTGGCTCAGCGACCTTTTACCAATTTCCTAATTTTCTTTCCAACCTCTAGAGAGTTCCAGCACGTATACAGGTTGTAAATAAATAAATACAAATAAAAAAAAAAATCCTTTCCGGAAATATCCTATTCCAGATTGTGTGTCTACGTCAGCCTAAAACAAAAATGGAAAACGACGCTGAGTTCTCAAGTTGCGGTATTTAATGGTGACTCCATGGGACTCAGCATAAAGCATTTGGATAATAAAATCTCTCCCCGCCCGGATGTGTGCCACTTTTATTTCACCACTTCCAGGATACTTTTAGGATTTTCCCGGAAACTACGTCTACGATTTTTTTTTTTAACTTGGTATACTTACAGCTTTTTCTTTTGTGACAGGAAATACTTTATGGCATCTATGGGGGAAACTAGGATTTTCGCTTCCTTCTTGAATATGCTCTTATTTATTCTTTATAATACTATTGTATTATAATTCATGTGCCGTTCTCAACCGTTAGCGATTGTTTGTATGGTGCCAATTCTGTGTTGAAGAGTTTACAATAAAATTGAATTTGTAGCTGCAGATCGAATCCTCCTTAGTAAACCTAAGGGATTTATCTTAACTGGGAATTATGGGAACCATCTCTTAATCGAATTTTGGTGATTCCTTAAAAAAAAAAAAAAAAAGTAGAACGAAAAAAGTGCTATGAGAGAACTAAGTATAAAGTTATATATGCGAGGTGTGGCTATTAAATAACGAGACTATTGCTGTAAAACATTTTATTTTAAATTTATACATATTTAGTTATTATCACCTTCAATATACACCCCTCCACTAACCATAAACCGCTCCATGCGTTTTCTAAAAACATTACATTTTTGCAATAAATACTCAGAAAAGTTTTAGTCCGAATACGATTCTGATGACACGGATAGAAAGACAGATAAATTTTCTAAACATTGATACCATTTTGAAGCATAAGTTATTCTCCAAACAGCCTCAATCCTCCTGCGGATGCTGGAAAAATAAAAGTACATAATCGAAATTTTTAAGAAAACTCATTAGGCCCTTATGTGATCATCATCCGACCTAGGTGCTGGTACTTTTTATAAGAGTTTCCTTGTCTAATGGGCTTTCTAACGGTATATCATTTTCGAAAATTCCTTATATCTTCGTATGAGAAATTACGTTTGTTTTCCAAGAAAACGTGTTCACGAGTGTTAGTTCATCAAATTGTTTAATTCATTGAAAACTCTTTTAGATGAACCAATAGTAAATTACAAAATAGATTGTCTTAAAATAAGGAAGTCAAAGGTTACGTATGATTTGTATGAAATTTCGTAAGGATATGTCGAGCAGGAAACGAGATATTTAGAGTTAAATTTTGCTTCCGTTTGAAATATTGAAATCTTTTACATCAAATATCTTGTAAACTACTCGATAGATTTTCTTTATATTTAATCTGTATATGGAGACAACTATTGTCTATAATTGTGTAAAATTTAGTAAAAATCCGTTCAGTAGGAAACGAGATATTTAGAGTTAAATTTTGCTTCCGATTGAAACATTGAAATCTTTTACTTCAAATATCTCGTAAACTATTCGATAGATTTTCTTTATATTTTATCTGTAAATGGAGGTAACTATTGTCTATAATTGTATAAAATTTCGTAAAAATCCGTTGAGTAGGAAACGAGATATTTAGAATTAAATTTTGGTTTCGTTTGAAACAGTGAAATCTTTTACATCAAATATCTCGTAAACTACTCGATAGATTTTCTTTATATTTTATCTGTATAGGGAGACAACTTTGTCTATAATTGTATAAAATTTCGTAAAAATCCATCGAGTAGGAAACGAGATATTTAGAGGTTAATTTTGGTTTCGTTTGAAATAGTGAAATATTTAACTTCTAATATCTCGTAAACTACTCGATAGATTTTCTTTATATTTTATCTGTATATGGAGACAACTATTGTCTATAATTGTATAAAATTTCATAAAAATCCATCGTGTAGGAAACGAGATATTTAGAGTTAAATTTTGCTTCCGTTTGAAACAGTAAAATCTTTTACTTCAAATATCTCGTAAACTATTCGATAGATTTTCTTTATATTTTATCTGTATATGGAGACAACTATTGTCTATAATTGTATGAAATTTAGTAAGAATATGTCGAGCAGGAAACGAGATATTTAGAGTTAAATTTTGGTGTCGTTTGAAACAGTGAAATCTTTTACTTCAAATATCTCGTAAACTACTCGATAGATTTTGTTTATATATTACGTGTATGTGGAGACAACTATTGTCTATAATTGTATAAAATTTCGTAAAAATCCGTTGAGTAGGAAACGAGATATTTAACATTTTAAACTGTAAGTTTTTGTTAAGGAGTATACAGATAAAATGAAAAATCTAATCTTTAATCCTTACTTCCGTTCACTCAGAATTCTGGCTTTATATTGAGAACTTTACACGACCAGCACTTGGCTTATCTAGTGGGCGTAAGTGAAGATATATGTACTGGTTCATGGGGAAGCTTTGGCTTGAATCCAGTAGGCGATGTCTCATAGATGGTTCCCTGGCCAGATATTAATAATAAGTCCTAACTTTCTCTTTTCCTCTCCTTACAGCATCTCAACATCTCTGAATTATTACTATCCTTGTTTTGTATCTTCATCTTATATAAACAAACCAAAAACGAATTAATACGAAATATGCAGGTTATTATATTTGGGCACGATTAATTGTGGATGAGAAAAATTAAATTCTGGTGCTGAATCACTTTCTCTTATACAAATTCTCACAGCAGTAAGTGACAGATCTTTCAGAGATTCACAGCATCAAAGTTTCACTGTCCAGCGAAGTTCTAGAGGCCGGCACGATTTTTCTGATTCCCGACGACGAACCCTTCTCTATAGATGTTTCAAATCTAAACGGTTGGATGTCTACCAAGGAGGTTAGTTTACACAATACCTCTAATCCTGGGTATTGGCTAAGCTCGATAATGACAATCGGCTAAGCTCGGTTATGACAATCGGCTAAGCTCGGTAATGACAATCGGCTAAGCTCGGTAATGACAATCGGCTAAGCTCGTTAATGACAATCGGCTAAGCTCGGTAAAGACAATAGGCTATGCCCGGTAATGACAATCGGCTAAGCTCGGTAATGACATACAATCGGCTATGTTTTTGGGATAATTTTTGGTCAAATTGTTTATTTTATAGATTGAAGGAAATCAGTAAATACTGAGTTCTTAGCCAGTTCTATTCTAAAGTAGCTGTCATTTTTAAACATGCTAACAGCTGTTCATTAAAAAAAACATATGTTTTCTTGAATTAAATAATTGGTGGAACTTATGAAGGGGGGTTAGTGCTTTCGTCATTCGCTGCAAAGGAGATGATCATAAATTGCCCAAAAATAGCTATTGACCCTCCCAATACGTTGTAAATTAGCATTTTTTGGCACCAATAAAAACTAGACTTAAAACTATGTCTAGTTCATTTTCTTTGAGAGTTAGTGAGTTAATCTAATCTATTACGGTTGAAGAATCTAGAAATTGAGTTAGATTAGATATTAATATATCTAATTCAGTGAAATATTCATCTTAAGATATTTTTATAATGATTTAGTTGCGAATCATTTCATTAGATATAATTTACCAGTATGGCTAGTTAATGGTGTCACTGCAATTCGTTTCGTTTCGATTTCTTGGAGTACATGAGAAACTATGTGCTCTAATTACTACTATTTTTTAAATTTGTTTTTTTAAAATGATTTAAGGCGCGTCAACATCTAAGGTTATTGGCGCCCGGAGCTTTTTTCAGTGCACTGCCGGCCTCCGGACAGTAATCTCTCGTTACAGACAACACTGTCCATCACCGGGACAGTGAGCTGTAAAAAGCTCTCTAAGAAGAGAAAATCTAAGGGGCCAGCAACTGGATTCGAACCCGGGACCTCCGCGTGGGAATCCAATACGCTAACCGTATAGCTAATCCCTTCCCTAATTGACTACTATTGTATGTCATTTAACAAGAAGACAGTTGTAAAAATTATGAACTTAGCACAAAAACTTAAGAGTGGCTTAACGAAGTTACACGCTTACGCGCTTTTAAAGTTAAAAACGGACTAACAACAATTTATGTCTTTTAATTTAGTAAACACTGAAAGCTCCACCAACCCCCCCCCCCCCACCACCACCACCACCACAATTTTGGAGCTTTATACATAAACTTGTAAGCTAATATGTGAATGTTATTTGTGTGAGTATAATAATTGTTAGGGTTCTTTAATTAGGGAAGCTTTTGTTTCCAAGCTTTTTGTTACTGTTATTCTCCGACAAAAACGGAAATACAAGAAAGTGTGGGGATGGTTTACAACTACAAAGCTGTTTTAATGGCCAAGGATTACATGAACTTAAGTATCCGGTTCTATTCGGTGGGTAGCAGACTTTTTGTATGAGTTCCAGCCACTTGAGCTTCGTGGACTTAAACTTCAGAGAACATGCTTCCATGTTTGAAACATGTTTTTAGAATATAGTCAGTGCAGTTGTAAAGATGTAAAGATGTAGAAAGGAAATCGTTGAGACCAATTTGAGTACATCTTAAAAAAGAGTGACACTTCCGTTTAGCGTTTTCTTGTATCGCTACGTTAAACTACGAGGTGTGGTAGCACTGCAACATATAATATAAAGTTTGAGCTTGCGGCGATTTTAAGTTTAAGAGACTTAAGTTCAAACAGACACTTATAAAACTCAATTTCGAAACTTTTACTATATCGCAATAGTTAACTGAGTTGAGAAATGAGCAAGATAAAATAAAATAAAAAAATGTATTAAAAATGAAATAATTATAGAGAAAAAAAAGTATAAAGAAATTTTTAGTATAAACCTTGAGGAAATACTAAGGTTGTACTGTAAAAAAACAGAAAAGAAAACATGGCGGCCACTAAAGAAAAACATTGTTGGAAAAACAGTCGGGTCAGGTGGAAAAATAGTCATACACAAAGAAAAATAAGGGAAAGAAAACGGGCGTCCAAAGCCTCCTAGATCCTGTCCTGCCTTCAACGGCAGAGAAGCAGAGTAACAGCAATTGGTACTGTTCACTGAATCTGGGACACCCGGAGGAACAGTTTTATATTGGGCAATAGCAAAGGATGAGGGTGTGCACACTGGCTGGCTCTGAACCCTCTCCCGTACACCTAGACCACTGGGTTTCTACAGGAACAAGATATACCCAAACAGCCACCTATATACCCCATCCCCACCAAGTGTAGGACATACTTGCCCTTCCTAGGGCACCACCCTGTCCATACCTCCTCCCATTACGTCATGTAAGTTAGATGACGTATAACCCCTGCATTGGATCCCCCCCCCGTTCTTGTGCAACACCTCCGTATCATTCTTTGCCGTTATGGGCCGGTCCAGGGATCTCTTACTTCAGTCCCCTCTCTCCACGTTCACTCCGAAAACAGTGTGTCACCTGTAGCACCTTAAGTAGACAGTTCACACGATTCCCTCCTCTATCTTCGCGTGCGGAATGTTGTAAATATTTATGTTATATCATTCTAGAGGTGATTTTATTTTTATTTGCTTCTTATTTTCAATTTTTTTAATTTTTCTTCGTACGCATTTTAGGGCAGTTTTTATCCCGGCAGGAAACAACAACAATTTCTCAGGAGAGGTAAATTATAACTTCTACACGAGTTACTTTCATCTTTCTCCTGAATATTAAACAGGATGAGCATAACTATGCTCTTTGGTGCAACTGCTATTTCAATTCTTTAATTAGTCATAATTACTAGGATGAATCCGAAGTCCGTGAAAAAGCAGGAAGAAGAAAAATCATATATATTTACTCTCGCAATACCCTGGTATTCGTCCAGTCTCTCCAAGGAAATATTAGGGAGTTGGAAGATGGAGATAGCCATTCCCCTGCCGTCAGACATCCCTCTCCTAATTTTCCCACAGATTATATCCACCCGATATCCACGAAAATTTGTTGAAGAAGTTCCAGAATGTGATTTAAACACCTTCCTTCTGAGAGAGGATATATATCCTCCACCATTTCCCTACACAATATTCACGAAAACATTTTGTGAAGTCATGATGTGTCTTGTAGCCCGTTAGGAAAGGCATTTTCTTCGGAGAGTACTTTGTCCCTTAGTCTAGAAAACTTGAAAAGCGTATTTCCCCAGAGGAAAATTCAATATTGAAAATTTGACATTATCTCGAAACTTATCCAGTAGTCAGAAAAAGTAAAAAAAAGTTTTTTTCAAAAATTAGATAGGCCCAGACAGCTCAAGGAGAAAACTTCTTGTTAAAATAAATTGTAATCGTAGATACACCTTTAGAGCAATATTCCTTGTGAAAATGGATCTTGCCATTCCTGCAGGATTGCTAGTGTCCCTGAGGAGATTTCTCCTGTTTAATAATGCAAACTTTTGGTTACTCACAGAGTATTACTAAGAAGGGCACACAATTCTTCCAGCACATCGTATCTCGCCCTTCAAGTTTTTTTTTTACTACACTTTTATGTATTACTTATATTAAAACTGTCCTGTAGGACAGTTGTATAAGGGTTGATCGTAAAAAAACTGAACAAAAAGGCGTAACAAATTGAACAATTTTTTTTGTCTCCTTTTGTACAAAAGATAAAATTTCCATATATTCTTCATAATAGAGGGCATATGCTCGTTTACGAGAGTGATTTACCCTCCCCTCTCCCAACAACGTAGATTTAATAGATATCGAGAAAAAAGTTACCAAAAATGGGCAAAAACGCCATTTTAAAAAATTGTTCTTGTCCTCATTACCATTTTTGTGAACAACGTAGCGCCTAAACGTGTGGACCGATTTTCATGAATGAGGTGTCATTCGATTCGAAATTTTATGTAGATGAGCCTTTTTGAGGTCTTTAGAAAGGCCGTAGGAAGGAGTTTGATTAAATAGAAAAGATTAAAGAATACATCAGAATATTTTGGGAAAAAATTTGGGGAACAAAAATAATGCTAATTTTGGACTTATAGTCGATTAAAAAGAAATTATTAAAGAATTTATTAGAAAGTTAAGAAATCAATTCCAAAAAAAAAAACAATATGGGCAAACAAAGAATGATAATTTTAGTATTTATAGTCGACGAAAAAGTAAAGATTAAAGTTCAGTTAGGAAATCAGCTGGTAAAAATGAAGGTTATTTAAGCAAAGTGACCAACTTTTATTGTTTATATTTTTATTTATTTGCTATTCATAATCTACCAAAATAATATGTAATTAGTTTTATTAAAAATATTTTATGCTAATAGTAAGTCGTGTAAGTGTTCGTACCAGATTTTTAAAGTTAACTTTAAAATAAATTACTGAAATGAAATCCCTAATACGATAATTACATTATAGAATTAGAACGATAAAAATAAGTTGGTCACACTGCATAGATAACTTTCTTTTACCAGCTGATCTGCTTGGCCAGTTATTGGCGGCTATCTTTTATAACTTTTAAGTCCTGTATCTTTATTAACGTGATTTTTTAAGTGAGTGTTAAAGTGAAGTTCTATTTTATTAATTGTGTTTAAGTTATACTTAGTTTGTGATGTACAGTTTTAGTGCGAATAGTGTTGTGAATTATTTTAAATAGTGTCAAGTGCTATTGGTGGACTGGTGATCTGCTGAGATGCTGATGGATATTCCTTAAACTAGGTAATACTTTATTATCAACTACTTAATTTAAATTTCAATTACATTGTCAGTGTTCTTGCATGCAAATAACATTTTATCATTGAATTATTACTTACAAATTAATATTAATGCTACTTCTTGACTACTTTCAGTGTTGGTTAATTCTTAAATTTTGAATACTACAAAAAGAATTTAAATTTACCTTTTTCTTTAATATTTTCTCTTTATACAAAAGATATACGTTTTATTTGTATTCTTATAAGTGCAAAATTAGCATTATTTGAATCTTCTAATTATTTCATGGAATTGACTTCTTGAGCTTTTCATTTTAATCGACTATAATTTCTAAATTAGCATCTCAGTTTTCCCAAATAGAATAGAATAGAATGAATCTTTATTTTAATATAAATATGTACAAAAAGTAAATAGATGATTGTCAATGTACAAAACATTTTAACCTACATAACAGGTGCTGGCAGAGAGGTTAAGATATGTAGGATAAGAATGCAGGGAAAAAGGAAGGAAATACCTGCAGCTATTGTGAAAGTTAGAGAAAGACATGATAGATTACTTTGGGTCTGCAAGAAGATAGAAGGATCTATAGGAGGCTATGTCGCGGAAGATAGGATTAGGATGACAGACTGGGATGGAAAGGAGTTTTGATTTTGGATATATAGGAGTGTAAGGGATAATGGATGCAATCTCATGGAGTGAGTCAATTTTAGTGCGTCGTGGTGAGTCTGTGAAATTTGTTCTATGTTGCCTCGAGTTTCTTGATGTTGCAACTACAAATCACTAAAACATTGCTATCTATACCAGTTATAGAGCAAACGTTTCTATACAATTTGGTGAAGAATTTATTAAAATCTGATCAATAGGAAGGGAGATATAGAGGTTTGAAATTTAGAGCAATTTGAATACACCCAAAATTTAACCTTCCATTTCTCAGTAACTATTATAACTAAAACATTTCTGTTTATGTCAGCTATAGAGCTAACTTTTCTCTACAACTGAGCGAAGACTTCGTTATATCGGACCAGTACGAAGAGAGATATAGGAGGTTTGAAATTTGAACGATTTACATTAGCTCCAAAATTAAACCTTTGATATCTCAATAACTATTATTACTAAAACATTGCTATTTATACCAGTTATAGAGCAAACTATTCTGTAAAATTTGGTGAAGAATTCATTAAAATCGGAGCAATAGGAAGAGAGATGTAGAGGTTTGAAATTTAGAGCAATTTGAATACACCCAAAATTTAACCTTCCATTTCTCAGTAACTATTATCACTAAAACATTGCTATTCATACCAGTTATAGAGCAAACTATTCTGTAAAATTTGGTGAAGAATTCATTAAAATCGGAGCAATAGGAAGAGAGAGATCGAGGTTTGAAATTTGAAAGAGTTAAAAACCTTATTTCTCCATATTGTTTTCTAATTCTTTTTAATTGACCTTAGGTCAAAATTAGTATCGTTTCTTCGATATGTTTCTTGGAATTGATTTCTTCAATTTTTATCTTTATTCGGCTGTACGTAAGTTTGAAATTGACATTTTTTTTTTTTTTTTGGTATCCTCAAATTGTTTTTTAAAGTCGGTTTCTAAATCTTTTTGACCTTTAACCTTTTTTAAAAAATTGATTTTTAGGTTCAAAATTAGTAATTTTTTTTACCCAAAGAGTGTTTTTTGGAATTGGTACGTAAACCTTGTTTTTGTATTGTAAAATGTTTTCTTTTTAATCAACTAAAAGCTCAAATTATCATCGATGTTTACAGTTAAAGTGTTACTAGTTATTTTTGTTTACATAATTCTATTCATAGACGTAAAATAAATTCAATCTTCTAGGATAGTTAATAGAAAAATAAAGAAATAAACATCAGAGTTAAATTACTGAGAAAATATATAAGATCTGAGAGATTTACCCTCAGTTTAGAGAGTAAATTATGGACAACCCGACACTGCTGCTATCTAGCTAGCAGAGAAATATTACTTTGGGATGTCATATTAACTTTTAGGTCGGGAATTTTGCTAAAAATATCTTCAGCACCGAGCCAGCGGCTAGTGGAATTGCAATTTTGGAGCCAGATATTGAATTTCGCTCAGAGTTTAAAAACTTTAAGTAGTTTTAAAAGATTTAAAATAAAAAAACTAAAATATCTGCTTTGAACGTTGACTTCACTTTCTCACATTATAACTTTCAAGATTCCATTTTATACAGCTTCTTCAACTCTGAATTTCATACTTTTAAAATAGTATAATGACACCTTACAGGTGAGAATTACTTACCTTGAGAACTGCACAAAAACAAACTTATCACGGAAAATGATTTAGTGTAAAAGCTTTAATTAAGCGCGTTCGACGTGAATACTCGTCAAACCAAATCTCTATTACGGTGCGTTCGACGTGTATACTCGTCAAACCAAATCTCTATTACGGTGCGTTCGACGTGTATACTCGTCAAACTAAATCTCTATTACGGTGCGTTCGACGTGTATACACGTCAAACCAAATCTCTATTACGGTGCGTTCGACGTGTATACACGTCAAACCAAATCTCTATTACGGTGCGTTCGACGTGTATACTCGTTGTGAAAAATATAAAATTGCCATTAACTATAAAAAAAACTCGAAATTTTAATAAAATACAATAAGAATATTATTTGGTGGGGTGTTTCCCTTTATCTTCATCAATAGAACTGCCAAGTATTTTATACGGAGGGAGGTGGTGGGAGTCAGCCAAATGATAAGTGGTTGGTACATGTACCAACTCCGCATAAGAGATTGGGGAATTAGGCACACAAATAGAAGCTCTCAACCCAAGTGCAATGCCGTTTCAGACCTCAGTACGAGCATGATTTCATTTTGCACAGAATTCAAAAAGCTCTTTTCTTCCTCCTCGTAAAAGCTCTTGCGTGCCTAGTTAACTAGAGCTATGCATACGTGAAGCGGTGCAAGATTTTGAATGAGCACAGAATGCTCTCTGTAATCTCAAGCCCCAGAGAGATTACAGAAAAAGTCGCTTGCAGTGACTATTACGACTATTGTAAACTTTTGGTTGTTTTGCCCTGCGTTCGACACGTGTATACACGTCATTGTCTGATTTTAATTCCGCACACTGTGGTTTTTTTTTTTAACTAAATTCCACGCTTAACTGGTTAAATTACTGAGTATTGTAATTACAAGGGGAAATCGTCTGGGAGCAGTTGCAAGAACATTCATTCAGTAAAGCTGCTACTTCCGGAGTTAAGGGGATTTTAGCCGTTGGCTCCCAAACCGTAATGTATCAGCTTATTATAAGCTTCCGTTTCTGAACCTGCTCTAAGACCTCAAAATAGTTACTTCCGGGTGAAAAAAAAAAACTGATACCGAAAATTTGAACGATCAAAACGTTGTCCAAGTAAATTTAAGTCACTTTTGTGAAATTTCACACAGGTTTCTCTTACTGTAGTTAGTATATTCTGCTTTGGGAAGAGGAAGGCTACTCAGGAGTATCTACCCTCACAGGAATAATAAACTGAATCCCAGCTTATGGGAAGAGTCAGGTCCTGACGTCCGCCCCCGTCATACTGCTCCCTAAACCCATCATACCCTCCCTAAACCCCATCCTAAACCTCCATCCAGAGATTTGCCAGTCTGCTCCCGCTTAATGAATCGATCCTCTCTCTAATGTTGTCCTTTATTCGAGTATTCCTTTTTCTTTACCCCTGCATTGACACCTCCTGTATTCAAGTTAAGATCAAAGGTAAATCCTAATGAGCAAAAAGAGAGAGAGTGTTCAAAAGCTTGTGTCAGCCTTTGTCAAAGTTGGCGTGAATAGATTAAGTGAATTATCAAAGTATTCTCTCCCTGGGCTTTTAAAAGAGCAGCAGCTTATCTATTCGATATGTAATTTCAAGCTCAAAAGACCAATATTTAATTTTCCTTATTTCCTAATAAGAGGAAGTATCTCTGACGTGTTCAATTTCCCAAATTAATTTTCATCGGAAATTGCGATTTGTGGCTCCCTTGGAAATATTTGTCGCTAAATATTTTTATCTCATACTTAATTTTCTAAAAATCACTTTTCTGGCTCAAGGAAGTTCAAAACAGATATTTCCGGCCAGAAAATCGATTATTTAACATGATTTTAATACTTCCTAATATACTAAGTAAGAAAAAGTAAAACGCCGTCCGACCAAACTATTATGAGCTTAAGTTAGTCGGAAAGGATAGATATGTTTTTTTAGTTTTTTTAAAGACTAATGTACCCTTAACTAGCTTCTATCCTAAATATTTACAAGTTGGTAATTAATCAGAGGAACATTCCCAGAGTCCCTGTTTATCTGTCTGGGATATCGTCCAACTGAGTCTTCCTGTTAAAAAGTATGCATCATCAATTATATCGCCGGCTAACTCATAATTCAATCATTTTTATCACCCCTTCAGAAACGTTGTAAATGTTTAATTATCTTACATCTATTTCTAGATATTTTTACACTTGATTATTATTATAGTGAAAGCACTGCTTAAAATTTCTCCATAGTGATGCAATAGTGGGCGCCTTTTATAATTGTTAATAATGAACAATTCAAATGATTGATTAATTGATTGATTCAGCAGGATTTTTATAAGTGAATGGGTTTAAATTTTGTTAGGCGCCCAAATTAGCCCGTTAGTTGGTTATGAAGTATGTAAGAAGACAGCTAAATTAATTGGATTTACTTTTAGACAAGGCGCCACGGTAGCCGAGCGGTTAAGAGACTAGACCCGCAATGCTAAGATGTATTGCTGGTTAGTGGGTTCGATTCCCGGTCTAGAGGCCTTGGATTTTATTTAATGGTTAATATGAGAAATTTACAGTAATGTTAGGCGGTTATAGACTAGACCCGCAAAGCTAAGATGTATTGCGGTACTAGTCTAGCCCTTGGATTTTATTTAATGGGTAATATGAGAACTTTTACAGTAAAGTATGTTTGCTAATCGCCTACTTCCACGATACCTAATTTGGTAGTTGGACGTAACACCTGCCTGAAAAAATAGGCATTAGTTTACTTTACGGCATTCAAGGGATATCAAGGATTCTAAAGGTCTGATCAAGGATCAAAAAACTCCTCTGAAGAAATTGACTACTTCAATGTTATGGTTGTTTTTGTCGCTGTTGAAGCTCATAAGGGCCTTGTTTACATGCAGTTAGGAGCAATAAATCCTGACTTTTTTGTAAGATATATCCACACTAATACTACTCGAGTGGCGTTAAACCCTTGTCTATCTGCACAGCTTTCCCCAGTAACTTCTGCTGATTTTCTTTTTCTGTTAGGAGTTGCATGTTCATAACTTTCCAGCATCTTACACCAAACCTCTCTGAACTTGGGATATCAGACTGGCCTTGTTCCGATTATTCGCTTTCCATCATTCTGTTTGGCATTTTCCCATTCAAGCCTCACGCTTTGCCGCGAAGCCAAACGATCTTCTGCTCTTTCTTCCTCTTGTAGAACTCTTGTTTAGTCCTTCTTCTCATTTATCAGCTCTATTCGTCCTCTCCTTTCAAATAAATAGTAGTATTTGTCTATAAAAGATCGCCATCTTTTTCTTTCGATCAGCTTTTTGGATGTGACCCAGTTCTAAGAGCTGTTGGGCGGTTTTAAATTTTTTTTTTTATACTTGAGGATCGTAATGACTATCGAAATATGTGACATTTCTTCAAGTATTACTTGTTTTGTGGCCATCACTCTTCTGCTGACTTTCGAGTTACTTAAAAACATTTCGTCAATAACTCAGTTTCAGTCTCAATTAAAGTACGAATCCCTTCTACATGTCGATCCGATAATCTAAAAAAACCTTTCTACGACCTTGTCTCATATCATTATCATCCGCTTAAGCCCATAATTGAATGGGCCGAAGGAAATATTAGTTCTGGAAGGAACCATTTTTTTTTAAATTTGTATTTAAGATAATCTTACTTTGTATATTTAAATAATTATTAACAAATGAAAATAAATAAATAATTAAACAAAAAATATGCAAAATTTCGTACAGTTTTTTGACGACGATCAAACTCTGCCTACCCAAACTGTGTATTATTAATTCAAAAAGGCAACACTGCGCTCTTTACATCTTTAAGGTTATGTTTTTATAACCTTTTGGCACCTGTTCTTTTTGGCACACACATTTGGCGGTTTTCTAAAAATTTTGTGTTTTTTTTTTTCAGTAAGATCTACATTTCTATTTAAAAACATCGTAATTTAGATCATTATCATTTCTAAAAATAATATTTTTTAAAAAATGCGAATTTATAAATGAATTTTTAATATGTGTTAATTACGATCACAAAAACAAATAACCTATTTGAATTTAAGTACATGTGAAATTACATTTACAAAATTTTATTTACATTATTTTACAGGCTAAAATCAAGCAATTTAATATTTACAAAATTAATTATATTAAAAGACGTATTTGGATTATTGGTGATACTTTAAAATGTCAGGTCTGTTTTTCTAAATATCAGTTTTTTGATATTGCACAAATCAATAAATTCAGGTAGTTAGTTTGTAGTGGAAGAAATTTTATAAATTATAAAATGTTAGTCCTAAATTTGACGTCGATTTGATTAATTATTTGTTTTTAATTAAAAATTTGTCTTTTTAGTGGTAATATTTTTAACAAATAGGTTTGGTAATTTTTTACAGTTTTATTACTATAGTTATAGTTAATTAATATTAGTTTATAGGTACAATTAATAATAGTCAAAGGAGAAAATAATTTAGGAAAGTTTCTTTTTTAGTTTAAAACTTTAGCATACAGAATAATTAACTATTATTAGTTTCTATCTAATAGTAATAATGTTTATTCAATTATTTTAGCGTTATTATGTATGTATTTAATTATTTATATTTTTATGTGCCCTTTTGTATTTCCAAATGTTTTGTTTTTAATCTCATTAAATTTTGTGTCTAATATTAACATGTTTTCTCTTTCAGCTGATTTTATTTTATGGATTTTATTTCGTCTTTTGAGTATTTCTAAATATCATTCTTAAAGTTTATCTAAAATTCATCACTAATTGAATCATCTTTGAAAGGTTTTCAAATTTAATTGTAATTGTTAAAGTAGGTTAGTGTTTTTGAAGTTAGTTTACTTGGAAATGTGTACGTACTTAGAAGGGAAGGAAGATGGAAAAGCTGTTCTGCAATGACTTTACGAAGTAGATGTACCATGAGGCTGGACAAACTGGCTCTTACCTTGGTGAAATCTTTTTAGACAGCATATCTGTAGAATTGGGGGCAATAATTCTGGGTTACGGGCAAGTTCTCGTTCTGCTCGTTTAGTGTATCCAGTTTACCGATGAACAACCACATGCTAGGGATCAGATTTGGTTTCCAAGAGGGCAATCCCTAAGATGTCTTTAAGGTGTTACCGTTTTGGTAACCACTGCAGTGGTAATTCTTCACGATTTGGTTACAAACCCAGACGGTGAAACTGATTTTACCTCCGCTTTAGGCTACAAAATCCCATTTTTTTATTTGAATTAGCTGGAGCTGGAAGAAAGCTGGAAATATGCTTAATAAGTTCGTCCTTAAGTGATTGATTTCCTAAGCCTCAATGGCTCCAGCACCCTGACAACTTAGCGACCCTTTCTCCAAGATTCCTGGTTTAAGGTTTCTTCTTGTAACAAATTTTGTAGATAGCCCTTTGAAAAGACCGTAATACCTTACCTAAATCTAACCAGCTACATCATCTAGGCTGACCCTTAAATTTGTTCCAAACGTTATCATGAATTATAACGCCAAGTAATCGTATTTCTTGCAGCAAAAAAAATAGACTGAAAGTGGCCGAATCCGGGGACTACACCTTGATGTAGATGGACATTCACCCACCCAGTGTTGACTAAGTAACCCTTCCAAATCGTCCACTTAGGGCCCCCCCCCTGACGCGCTAAAATTGAGTGAAATTTGGCCCAGACTTTATTAATGTTTTATTTTTTTTAAAAAAAATTAATATTTGAATCAAATGGTGTTAGAATCTTCTCCTACCACACAAGAGCTTGCTAGTGACAAAATTCTGTTTACTGCAAGTGTATAGATAATCGATTATCGTTCCTATAATCAATCTTACGATTGAGTTTTATTTCTGATCTATATTTAATTTTAGACGACATGATGAATGTTCCTTTCTTATGATATCTTTTTCAAATTTATTTCAACCGTACTGTCATCAATTTTACATTAGCGTGGCACATTTTCGAAGTACTTAAATGAGCTCAAAAAAAAAAATCAAAATACTGTGCTGAGATTTTTAAAACTGTGAATAAACTCATTAAACTTAACTTAAGAGTTGATTAGAGAAATACCATGGTACATGTTCGAACATGCAGCTTGTCGCAGTTCCGTTGTTTCGATTGGTTAACTAGGTACAGGGATTTATTATTCTTTTATTCAATTGGCACAAATTAACCACTTATTTATACTCTTATAATGTTTTATTCATTAATGAAAATGTTTTTTTTTGCTACTTTTTTTGTTTTTAAACACAATATTCTCTTATTGGTTCTTTTCTTCACCAATAGCACAATTTCATTATCTATGTATGTGTGTTTTTGTTTCATTGAAAAACAAACTCTGTACTTACAGTGAAATTATGAAAAAAAAAAAGTTTTCTACCAGACAAAACTGTGTTACAGAGTTATACTTCTTTAAATAGACAAGAGAAGGGTCTTCCTAAGTGATCAATGCGATTTTCTTTTTTTTTTGTTTTTTAATCAGTGACGGCTTGTCAGTTGGGGAAACGGAAAAGTTTGATAAGGTGAACCGCTGAGAGCCTACTTCAGTTGATCTAATCGTGAAATAGGTTTATCTAATTCGATTTCCACCGTTTCACAGATCAAGTGCGATTTACTTGAAATGAAATCGTGAAGCGTTTGGCCTTATTGAAATATGCTTCTTAAGCTTAGGTGATGTTTTAAAGTTTCGTACGAACATTGGCAGGGAACACATGCATAATTAATCAAATAAACGATCATTATCAGATTGTATTAGTAATTGTTAGGGCAGAAGGTTGAACCTGTTGCAAATTATTTATATTAATAAGGAGAAGACCCTGGTTTTAGTATAACCCTAGGTTTAGTAGCAGAGAAGGAGTGTAAGGGAGAGAGTGTAAGCAGAGAAGGAGTATAAGGGAGAGAGTGAAAGCAGAGAAGCTTCCGGCCTAGCATTGCACTCTTAGACGAGCTGTGATTGTAGAGAATCTAGGACCATCCCTGCACCGTTCAGAAAGGGCTATCATCTATCAACCCAGAACTACGGTGCAATGCTGCTGCAGAAGTCGCTCTTCTATTCCTGGTTAAGAGCAGATTGAGAAAGAGTAAGTCTTAACCACCACATGAATGATCACGCCTAGGTTTCAAACCACTGATCCTCGATGAATTTACCAAAGATTGATGAGAAACTTGGATTGCAATCAGTTAGCAAATGAGCGGGCCAAAAATGGGACAAGAATTTAGGTTTACAAGGCAGGCGCATAAGGCTGGAAACATAGTGGAGCGGCGAGCAAAGCGGCGATGATAGCGAAGAGCAAAGTGGCGAAATCAAACACAAGTTAACATATGGGATCGCGCATCCCATTATGCAAAACGAAGATAGAGCAACTCTCTCTATAGAGAGTGTTTGTTTTCGCCGCTTTGCTCTTCACTATCATCGCCGTTTTACTCGCCGCTCCACTATGTTTCCAGCCTAACTGAGAAGCAATGAAATCAGCTCTCGTCGATCACTTTGCTTCACTAACTTCCGCTACATTTTAAAGCCTATATCTCGAAACAATAACAACAACAAAACTACCCAGAAAAAGCAGTCTTCTTCATTATAGAGGAAACTTTTTACTATAACAAAAAAATAACCTTCCTCTATCTCAGTTTTTTTAAAAAAACAACAAACCTGGAAAGTTTGCATGTCAAAACTTGTCAGATTCTAAATCAATTTCTGTACTTCCAACAGCTGACCTGCCGTCACTGATTTTTTTTTTCTTTTTTTTTTTTTTTAAGAATTCAACACATCATTTACCTAATATCTGCACCAATAATGTCACCAATTGATCATCCAGTGACATAATAGTGTATAACACACACAATTTTTATTTTAAATAATTAAACAAATTGAATTAAACATTTCAAATAATTAAAAGTAATAAAAATTAAAATTATTCTTAAACGAAAATGCCAATTGAAAGCAAGCACAAAATAAACACCAATAAGCTGCTTCTTCTTTGTGCTTACAGTTTTCTTTTAAATGTTTTATTTTAAGACTCTATAAAAGAAAGAAGTTTTTAAATTTAATATTTTTTTTAAGATAAATTTTTCAGCCTTTGCTTTTTACTTTTATTTTATCAGTATAATTATTCTTTGATTTTTTGATTTAGTTATTTTATTAATAATAACAAAATAACTAACCTTCGATATTCCTTTTTTTTAAAAAAAAAAAAAAAAAAAAACACTTATTCGAGCTAAATTCCAGCAAATTTAAAAAATAAAAGAAACTTGTGTAAACTGTGCTAATATTTCTGCTTGAAAATTATTTGTGCTTTAGCCAGGAGAAATGGAAGAGGTATGTAAAAATTGTGGCATGCCTTTAGATGTTGCTTTTTGTGCCAAAAAAACAAACAAAACAAAACAAAACAAAAACTGTAACCTATAACCTTTAGGTTAACCTGTTAACCTGTTCATACTGCAACCTTCACCATAAACTTTAAAGTGATTAGATACATTTTTTTTTTAAATTCAATTCAATTTTAAATTACAATTTATTAAAATTTAATTACAATTAAAATTATTAATAATCTATTTAATAAATATATAATAATAATCTGGATAATAAGGTTGCTATGGAAAAGGTATGAACTTTTCCGCTTTCCTCAAGTAGTTTTTCACTATTTGCTTGCCATTTTCACTAGAGCACTTGCATCCCGCTTGAATTTTGATAATCCCCCCACTTCCTTTACTTTTCTATTTCCTGATAACTCCTAAACCTGAAGATATTCCACGTTACGCGATCAGGCTACATCAGTGCTGCACTCTAGTAGCCAAATTACAGTGTAACAAGTCTCATAACTGAATTTACTATTTGTAAAGTAGTTTTTTTGCGTCTGTGATTGGTTATAGCATGACAGTGAGTTAATTGAAATGAGGTATAATAAACCCTAAATCCAAATGTAACAATGAACTAAAACAAATTATTGAAACAACAAAATCAAAAATAGATTTTTTATAACACTTTTGCCACAAGAGAGGATTTTGTCATTTAAGAAAAAAAATTTGTGAACGCATTTGGATCAGCTGCGAATCGTTTTATTCGAAAATAAAATTTACTAAACAAAAAGTTACGCTGTAAACTTTTCGAAAATGCAGACAATTAAATACTTAACAATTACCCAAAATTACAGCCTTCTAGCGGTGTTTTTGAAAGGATATATAAGGCGTTTAAGTTAGCGACCTTTACATTTCCTTCATATTTCGAATTGCTGTATCTTCTGAGCCCTATTAGTGTAATCTTTGCGATAATATTGACAATTATAGGCACCTCATCAACCTCTTCAATTTTGTTCGATACCCCTGTTTCTAGCTCTAATTTTTTTTTTTTTTTTTTTTTTGAAGGAGATATGAGGTATTATGATCGAACTTGCTGGGATGAAAACCTTCAACATCAATTACGTAATGTACGTGATACGCGCATTGCGTCCGACTTTCAAAGAGATAAGTGAAAGAGTTGAGTAACAAATATCTCACTAATTAAATAAATTTAATCGCCAATTTCTTAATTATCATTATTAGCTGCATTAATAATACTGTTATTCGATGTTTATGTCATATCATTTGTGAGAAAATTACCAAGATTTTTTTGAAATTTATTCAGAAAAAATGGGGGGGGCCTCGATTTTGATCGATTATAAACTAAATGCTGTATTTATTGTGTCGCGTTACCCTAGTTGGCCACCTCGTTGAAATATCGAACATAAACTTCCGTCGATTTGTGCTTTTTTTTAAAAAAAGGGGGGGCTTTTCGATTTCTTTTTATCATGCTGACCATTCTTGCATACACGAAAAGAGGAAGTAATGAAAATGTTGTTAGTAAGAGTAATAAAAATTTAGCTGTTCATGCAATTCGATAAAAATGAAAAACTGCCTCAAATTGGGCATTCTTTTTTTTTTAAAAAAAAAATACCGGATATGGATAGTGTTGTCTGCAATGAGAGGAGCGCAAACACAAATACAAAATTAAAGTTGAATTATCTATTCTAATTTCGTTTAGTTTGAAGTAGTTTACTTTTATTTTGTTGTTCGCGCTGAAGAGATGTAAACTAGGTTGTACATCTGTTAGTACACTAAGTAGTTGTTTGCTTTGCATTTAAAACTCTAATCCATTTAGTGTAAGTAATATAAGTAGAAGTTCTCTGCAACTATATGCTCATTAAGTAGTCATCTTTATGCTGGCCAACTCTCTAGTCGCATCTATTTTACTTGAACTTCGCTTCTCTTCTATTTTCTCTCTTTACTATTAATTCCTCTCTATTAGGTAACAAGATAAAGCGGAAATCTCGCTGAACCTGCACCCGACTCTTTCTATTGCTATATTCTCATACTTAAATACATTTTTTTTCCAAATTACGAAAGTATTATTACGAAGTAAATATGCTTTAAACAATTCGGTGGTTGACGGTGATGTTTAAAAAAGAATTTTGCAGTAATTTAGAGTCATCGCTGCCTTTCCTTAGATTTCTAAATTGCCCCCTCTATATTCATATTATTTTATTTTGTTTAAATGCACCTGAACATCTTCCGGGTCAAGGCTTCCGGAGCTTTTTCTTCAGTGCATAGATCAGATTAAACTAGGGCGGCCTCAAGGCCTACGGCCTCTGCTACCCCTTTCGATCTATTGTGGCTCCCCCCACTCTAAAGCTCCCTCTCCAGACCAGTCCTTTTCAGATCAGACTCTTAATTCTGGAGAGCCTGCTCCTGGGTAAAGCTCTCCCCGAGGAGTAACATCCTTAGCCCCAGACAAGCCCTTCACACTGACACAACACTTGCAGTGCCGTTTACTTCTCTTCCTGAGACAGAACCTACAGAGGCTAGCCATCTGCCAGGCCCATGCGATGCATGTGTTTTCTGAGCCTACAGAACCGGCATTGTTGCGCTCCTCTCGTTGCAGAAAACATTATCCATCACCAGTATGTGAGCTGTAAAGAGCTTCTACGAAGAGAGAGAAAATCTATATTCATATTTTGAGAACTAATTAATATTAATATTTAAAAAATTATTTTTAAAACAAAGAAATACGAACCACACATCACAATACAAAACCTAGGCGCCACGATAGCCGAGCGGTTAAGAGACTAGACCCGCAAAGCTAAGATGTATTGTTGGTTTAGTAGGTTCGATTCCCGGTCTGTAGGCCTTGGATTTTATTTAATGGTTAAGAATGAAAGAAAACAGTAAAATAAGTTTGTTAGGCGGTTATAGACTAGACCCGCAAAGCTAAGATGTATTGCGGTACTAGTCTAGCCCTTGGATTGTATTTAATGGTTAATACGAGAAATTTACAGTAAAGTAATGTTTGCTAGTCGCCTCCGTCCACGACACCTAATCGGTAGTTGGACGTTAGGCCCCGCCTGAAAAAATAGGCAAAAAAAAAAATTCAAAACATGTAGCTATTGAAAAATATTCTTTTTTTTGGGAGGGGGCTGTGCCTCCGCTGAATTTTGTTTTCCTTTTCCTGAGTTTGTACTTCAGGCATTTATACCACTGGGGCTCATAAGACTTCATTTTTGTGAAGAAATATGGCCGCCTGCCATTATGTCCAATCTCTCCTAGGGTATAGGTCTCCTCCACACCCACACTCATCGCCTCCATCTAGAGCCAGCGCACAACATTCAGTAACAGCTCCTCCTCGACTACCACCAGGGTACCATTATCATTTCATCATTCGCCAACTCTTTCTACAGTACTCGTGATCATAATTCAACAACAGCTATATCCCGTGGGAAATGAAAGGATATTCAGATATTATGTATTCTGTTTGTGTAACTGCTTCTATATTCCTAGATAACGTATTATTTTTTCAGATTTCTTTTTTTCATTTTTCTTTTATTAAAGTTATTTTTAAATTTAGTATAAGAACTTTTCATTTTTAATTTTAAGTGCCTTTTTTCTACGCGAATCACACGAACAAATATTGAGTGCTGTCAATGTTACTTTATGGTCCACAATTTGAGGTACAGCTGCGTTCCATTCGGCTGATCTGAGAAGAAGAATTTAGTTCACTAAAGCCCAGATGTACTTTACATTATGACATTGACTAATTATCTTATGTTCTTCACTTACACCCTACTAAAACTTCTAATTGACTGCATAAACTCTAGAATTAAGCGATACTTACGTGTGAGTGAATTCATTTCTTAACTAAACCACTTACACGGTCTTAGTGGCTAAACTTTGACTTAACGCACATTACATTATCTATCGCTCCTCCTAAAATCTGCTAAACTTGCGCAAAATTCACCCTTTTTGAGGAACTAGAGATCTTGTTACGGTGATTAGTGTATAAAATGTGTAGATGGCAAACTTTCTCATACTGGCAACATTGAGTCAGCTGTATCGATTAGCTAAGAGCCTGGTCGTAATTATAACATTGTTCGCATAAAATCCTCTCCGAAAAATCTTCAAATTACACAACTCACTTGCGTCTCGCCTAAAGTCTCATCTATTTGGCGCGCTCCGGTTAGTTCCAGGTGAGATCCTGCCCGGTGATGAAACAACTCATCCAGGTGCTGTACGGAAGTTTGGGAAGAAGAAGTAGTGGGAGCCGATTACGCTTAGGGAGCCCTTCAAATGCTCATGCTGATTACTCGGAATTACTCTTCTAAAACTTAGAAACGATACTTTGCCCCCTTGTAATTGAATTTATTTTTTTAATTTGAAAAATGTTCCGAATCAAAGTTATTCTTTAAAAATAAGAGCAATGAGCGTAACAAATCGTTGGAGCTAATTTTGAGAAAATTTCAAGAAAACGTGCTTTTGCTCGTTTCCTTTCTGAGTAGTGGTCCTTCCTGTTGGGGAATTTCGATTGTAATGTTCCGCTTCCGATCGATTTTTCCTCGCACAGACTCTTAACCGTTATTTCTTCCCGCCAAAACAAAAGTGGCACGTCTAAACTAAACTTTATAAGGGTGCGTTCCACAAAGCGCTCACAACGATCAAAATATACCTTCAGCCGTTCCACAAGACGACCACCCGGTCATAGTGGTCGTGGCGAAAACGTCACTAATGACGTCATTATTTTTGCTCTCGCGAAGCTCACAACGCCCCACCTTAAGAGCTGGGTCGAAGTGGGCGTTCAGAAATTTGGCGCAACTTTTAAAAGCAAAGATGGCGACCGAAAAAATTATATCAGGTAATTGAAAGTATTATCTCAGTCACCCAATATCAACTGGGACGCTTCATAAGTAGCAATGAGGCTGTATGGAGTATTAACTGTATATCATTTTCCATTCATGAGCGATATCCAACGGTTGTTCATTTAGCAGAAAATGGACAGCGTGTGTATTTTACATCAGAAAATGTACGTGCAAGAGCCATGTCACCACCGCCAACAACATTAACTGAATTTTTCACATTATGTAGAAATGCTACCTTTGCAAGGACACTACTGTACTCTGAAGTAGGGGTAATTTTATTCTTAATTTTCATTTCGATGTATTGTATACATTTGGTCATTAATAAATTATGTTTGAGGTATCAAAACTGCCTTTTTGTTCAAACACAGCAACGTGTGAACGGGTACAGCTAGTAATTAATAAAGTTTATTATAACTGCATATAAACGGGGTTAAAATTAAAAAATAACCTCTCCAAGCCTCTGACTTATTTTCGAGGTCGCCATTTGTAATGTTTAGATGAACGGTTAAAACGCCCCAGAGTCCATTCCACTTGAGTTTTCGATTGTAACGCTCGCAAGCAAGTGGAACGGGCAAAACCGCGGTCGTGAGCGTGATCGCTGTGAACGCTTAGTGGAAGGCAACCTAAGCCCTCAAGGTCTCAAGGTCAAAAAGGTAAATTTAAACCCTTAATCGATTTTCCATTTAGTTTCTGCTATTCTCACATTCAGAAACCCCATTTTGTAGAAACAAGGTTTCCTGTACACTGGCTGGCTTAAAACGTAAATTGCGGTTTTAAATTTAAAATCTATAAATCTTACCTCTAAGAGAGGAGTTCGAGGAAAAAAAGATAAAATGAAAATTGTAGCCAGCGGTTGGTGGGGGGCGTAGAGTGCCGCTATATCCGTGATTGATAATTGATTGTCTAGGCGGAGAAAGACTATTTGTTTCACCTACCCTCTCGTGGACTGCGAGAGAATAAATTTATTTTTACAATTTCAAAGTCTCCATGCTGCTGCAAAAAACACGACCTACTTTGCCCCATGTCCAGCGTCCACAGACTATATTTTCCACAATTCTATAAACGGAATTCTATTTCCCGTTTCCCCCCAAGACCTACTCCTTATCATTTTTTCTCATCCAGTGCAATCTTCACTGCAGTATTTTCTTTTGTCTGTCCGTGCGTAATGGTTCTTTCTTTTACATGTTAAGTTTAAAGAAATCAATATATATCCGTTACGAGAGAAAATCGCGGAAAACTGATACCCCTGTTCTTTTAAATTTCACTTCCGGAATCGTTTCCGGAAAAAATCATTCAGCAAAGTAGTACGTAATTCCGGTTGGATCGATTTTGTTCAAAACTTAACGGTGGCTTATCGATTATAGCGGCGATTTATTTTTTAAATAGATTAATCAAATTCAAGAGGTGGATTTCCCTATGAAAATACAATTTTCCATAAATTTTTTATTATCAGAAGTGATAATGCGCTCTCGCGGCGATTTTACTTCTTTTTACACATATAAGTATGTTGTTATACAGACAAACGTATCGCTAATAAACTTTTCTTCGTCCAATCAATTGATGTTTTGATTGCAAGTTAATGTAACCTCAGAAAAACTAGAAAATAAACTCGTGGAAAATATTAATAGCGCGATCTGAATAATCTTTACCGGAAATGACTGGAACATCCGCTACTAGAACGATATCAGTACAAAATGCGGGCAAAGCTTCCTCTTTGTACGTATTTTTGCTCACAATATTCGTAAACAATAGGTACCCGTATAATTAGTTTACGATTTACCGTTTTCTATTTACCTAATAATGGCGTTTCTTGTCAGTTAATGAACTTAACGACCGTTAGCTTTAATTAACAATATGAATATATTTGTTAACTTTGTATCTAAAAAGTTATTGGAGTACTTTCTTGCTGATTGGTTCTCGCGTGAGGGAAGAAGAATTAATTAACTTTATCTGTGAAATTAGTAAATTTTTTTTTGATACTTATTAAAAATTTCAAAATATTTGCGTCAATAGTGGAACTAAATATATCAAAATATTGAAAAGAAAATTGTAATCAAGAACGATTAAGTCCCCAAAATAGACGTCTTCAAAACGTGTTAACATTTTTGAATACGGTATACGTAAAATCTATTTTTATTATTATTTATCACAACGATTTTCCGGTATAAACCTTCCGCTTTGCGGGGGAGGGGGGATTAAAAAGTCCATTTAATAAAAAAAATATCACTATGGCAACGCGTCTCCTCTACCTTTACTAGTAGTAAATTTTGCAGTATTAAGTTATTCCCAAAAGAAAAAACCCAGAGTTAATAAAAACTGTAGAGAAAATTCCAAGGGTTTGTATAGACCCTAAAGTAAACTTGACGGTCTGTCATTCGTCTTTATTAAGGGCGTCAGGAAAGGTGCTACGTGCTAGTAAGGGCTGCCAATTCGCTTGCATGCATCTCGCCCTAAGTCATCCAGTCTACCTTATCATGGAATTCAACATACACATTCACGCTATTCAGTTCTATCATTTTCCCCCCTCCCCCAACATTTATTACTTTACTGACAATTATCTCTTGAAATACGTCTTATTTTTATTACATTTATTTTTTTTAATTTTATTATTAATTATATGCTAAAACTATACGCAGATCAATTTAAGATCAGTATAGAACATTCTACGATATCTATCTGAAAGCATACAGAGAAACTTGCAAAATCCTGCGAAGTAAACTCCTAGAAGTAAAGGAGCTCCGCCTAACTATGCAAACTTGCAAAAAATCCTGTGAAGTAAGCTCCTAGAAGTAATGAGCTCCACCTTACAGTGCAAACTTGCAAAATCCTGCACAGTAAGCTCCTAGAAGTAATGAGCTCCTTCTAAAATATATCTTCAAAAAAAAAAAAAATAAAAAAAATAATAACCGCATTCCGAAATACTATTTTCCTTCTCCGCCAAAAAAAAAAAAAAAATCCTTCCAATCCTGGCTTCCATCACCAACCTAAAATGCAGTTCAATCAAGCATGCTTATCACCACAAAAAAAAGAAAGAAGCACATTTAAGCACAAGCAAAAACTGCACCTAAATTTTTTTAAGAAAAACACACACTCCTGTGTTGCACTAGTTTTCTATCACCTCTTAAAGAAAATAATTATTAGGTAATCAAAATTAAAGTACAATTTTCGAGCACCTTATCGCACCTTGAAAACTGTTTCTAGAATGAAAGACTGAATTTAAGTTTTGCACCTTTTTTAAACGAAGTCCACCCACACTACTACTTAGAACGAAAAGCTTAGTTTTGCACCAGTTTTGCACTTTATTTACTATTTTTTGTTTATAGTTTTCCTAATTTAAAGAATGTTAGAGGGCATCCGACGAAGGGATTAGTGTCTTTCTTCCCTAGAAAAGGGCTTCGTCCCAAAAAATTGTTTGTTTTTTATACTTTTAGATTTTTCTCGATGTTAGCTTTTGTCTTTTCTTCAAGTATTTATCTTTGATTAGAAGAAGAAGAAGAAGAAGAAGAAGACTGGAGACTACAGATTCTTCAATTCCCCCATTTTTTTAAATTTACTTTTGTTGTTGAAGTTTGTTTTAATGTTTAATTTCAGATAATTTATAATTTGTTTAGATAAATGTTCTTGTTTAATGTTTGAAAGACAATGTGTAAAATTGTTTCAGAGCTAAGTTTTACGTTTCTTTACAGCATGCTATGTCAACATGAAACCAAAATTATTTACTTTTTTATGGACTTAAATATAAGGTAAGTGGGGAGAAGATGCCACACTTAACACTTATTTCCGTTTTGTAGGAAATTGGGTTATCGAAAAACAACACCAAATGTATCAACGTCTAGGTTGTTTTTTATTCTTTAATTACATATATATATTAGTACATTTAATTAAATGCAAAACCGATAAAAATGCATTTGAATGAAATTTGGCAAAACTGGCATCTTCCCCCATCATGTGGGGAAGATGCCACAATATCTTTAGATATAAATTGAGAAAGAAAAAAATACAAATTTATTGTTAGGTAAACAGCAAAATATTCTCATTAAACACTGAGGGGAAGGAACACCGAACAAAAGATATTTTTTGTTTAATTTTTAACTTTTTTTGCAATGCAAATTGTCTTTGCTGCAAATTTCATGTAGCCATCTCTTGCATGTTATGCATTGAAGCCAATCGCATTTTGGGCCCTTCCCCCCACTTACCTTATATTTATGTGCAAATAGTTTATTGTCCTTTGTTAATTTATGGTGAACATGATTTGTAGCAATCAAAAATAGATACGTCTTAAAAGGAAAGCAAGTGCAAACGAAGAGATTTCAAATTAGATCTTGAATAAGATGAAAATAGCATGATATGTTCGTTTCCAGTTTTTTTAATTTTAAGAGAATTTCAAGTTCAACTTTTGCGACTTAAAGTGATTTCTACCGCATTTTGGGGCATGAGATTCTGAAAAGACTGACTAAGACCCCCTTCTTATATTTACTAGCTTCCTGTGTGTTGTGAAATAAGTTGACTATGTGTTAGTTTCTTAAGTTAAGATGCCTTCAGTGTGCCTTAACGCTTTGAAAAACCTGCCTTGCTTGAAAATATCTCGTAACTTCATCATGAATACGTTTACGTATTTAAAAGAAGCGTAATGATCACTGAGCAGTTCTCGAAAAGATTTTCTTAACTTCGTGGTGTATCTGGCAGGGATGGGAGTCGTGCAATCAATTTATTTTGGAGTGAGGAGAAAGCAGTCAGATCAAAATTTCGTTGATGATAGTCAAATTAGTTATGGTATTAGCAACAGAGGGTTTCAGATTGAGTTGAAAAACCCCTGTTTAGTACCCATGGGAACGTAGCCATATGAGTCTTTATTATTCTTGGTCTAGTATCCTCATAGAGATTTTAGCAGTTGGTTCAGGTGTTGGAGTAGACATGCGAATTTAGCGTATCATCTTTTCAAATGCGGCCTTACCCAGTCTCGCCAATTTGCGCTGGCTGTGGTGAGTCCAATGAGACTGTGCGGCACTTTGTAGAGGTGTGCCCCGTTTATTCTAAAAACTAAGATTCCTCGTCTTCGGGGGGTTAAATGTTTCCCTGCCGGAGATAGATTATAGCATCTGGTAATCCTTACCAGAACTTTCTAGGTTTATTCCAGTGCACTTTGGCGATTGAGTCGCCATGCTCCCTAGTGTCCTGTTGCTACTTTATTAGTTTATTATATTAGCATCTGGCAACCTTTAGCCGGATTTGTTGTTTTAAAGCCCCGGTATTTCTCATGAGATGAGGGGCGGGCGGGGAACAATGGGAACCATTTTGGATTGCCTGCGTTCCTTCCCCTTTTTGGTGGAACCGCCCTTTTAATACAATCTAATTTAATCCTCGTAGAGGTGCCAGGACCCCAGGAACGCGGCAGTCGTTTTTTTATTTCTATCTCCGCTTAAGAGCCGAAGATCTTATGTTGTAAACAAGCGATTGCAATGCAGTCTAACAAGATATAAAAGGCCGTTTTGTTTCCTTCTGTTTTCAAATTGAAATTGGCTCCATCCTAATGACTTCCTTTGGTCATAGCTACTTTCAGAGGCATCTTCGTGGTTTTATACAAAAAACATTCAAATACAAAAATTATTAAAGTAATTCCCCCCTCCCTTAAAGCTATTCAGATGGGCTGTATATGTTTAGAGTGATTAATAAGTATGTTAATTTCTATTTTTTTTTTTTGTTTAAATGTTTGCGTCGTTCAATGTGATTGGCTCAAGAAATAAATTCGTAAAGCATGTTCCAATCGCTGTCGATAAATTTAAAAAATAAACCAGTCATTTTTTTGTTTTTCGTTTTTATAAAATCTTTTTTCTTTTTGATCATAAAATGTCCAATATGACAACCAAACTTAAGAAAATGAAAATACCTAGAAATGTTGGAAAAATTCAAGCTTTTCCGAAATAAAATGTTGCATGTCGCTCTAATTTTAATAGGCTGTATGTCGGAACAGGACAGATGATTTACTACGTTACTGTCAGTTGTTCTATAAATATCTTCCTTTTTTTAGTGACAGAGGAACGAACACCCGATAAATGTTCAGGACTAGTAATAAAACGCTCCTGGTACTTAACACGGGATAATTCTGGAAGCAGATTCTGGCCCCTAAAACGTAATTTTAAGTTAATTAGTTGAACACTAATTTGAAAAACCACTTTTTTCCCCATTCTAGAGGACTGCAAGGGGATACTTCCGGTGTAAGGTCAAAATCGGAAATCCGCTCGATTTACGAAATACTTTCTCCTTAAAGAGAAAGTGAAAAATTCAAATAAAATATTATCCTAATTTCTGGGCCTGGGTTGGAAAAACATTTACAAAAATGATTTAAAAAAAAAAAAAAGAAGACAAAAATAAAGTAAATAATAATTAAAAAAAGAAATGAGAAATGAAGGAAAATGACTTTTCCGCTTAAGTAGTAGAAACGGGTCCATCCCAGGGCATAGAAGCGAGAATCTAGCTGGGGCACCCCTTCAGAAATATTGATTGCAATGCCGTGTGGGGCGGGCCTGACCCTCAGCAAACCCTGCGGGCTACCCCCTCCTCTATTTCTCACTCTTCACAACATACTAACGTGTGTACATGTGTACATATATGCTTGAATTCATGTATGTATGTATTCAAGAAAAACCCTTAGAAATGGCCTAATATTTTTAGTGCAATTAGTGAGAGATACGTAAGCTTATTGGTTTATAAGCCCTCTAATCATAGCCTATCACTAAATTTTAGGATTATTTCTATTTTATATCCGGTACAAGATAATAGATTAATATATTTTCATGCAAGTAAAGCATGAATCATATCCCTACTTTCCTAGAGCCATCCTGTCGGCGTTCCCAAGTCCACTAAAACCTTTCTGCTCTGACACCAGATTGGTTTAGACTAGAGCAGTGATTCTCAACTTTTTTGACGTGAATACGTCTTTAAATTTGAATCATATGGTGGCAATCCAAAAATCTAATGATAACAAAATCGGGGGATACAGTTTGGCATTATAGTTTCGAATCTATCGTCTACATCCAAAATTAAATTAGACCACTGGATAGCTAAAGGATCAAAGAATTCATTACGATAAGCGAGGACTATAATGCATCGCGCGCGGTGGAGGGGGAAGCGCCGCCATTTTGAGATCATTTTGCTGCTTATCGAGATTTGCAATTAGTATAACTTTTGACTCGGAGAAGCTACGATGTTCGTTTAAGTTTTAATCGTCAGCTGTCGTCACAATCTATCGATTGCATATAAAACATTAGTGTAAAATAGTGACAATGAATATAATAAGGTGTTAAAATAAAAACATATCAAAAATATATAATGTCGGCCTTTACGCGTCGAAAAGCCAAAACCAAATACAGAGATCGTATACGGTTGGAATGGGCTCCTCAAGAACAATCGAATGGTAAAAATCGCAAAGCCGGTGGAGTCGGCCATATATCGCAACATCAATAGCTTCACTGATTGTAAATAGAGTTAAAATTGACATTTCGGAAATTTATTTGTAAATGAAAGGCGCAAAAGCTGGTGATGTCTGTCTAGTAAACATAAAAGGCAAACAAAAAAGTAATTATTTGTTTCCTTGATTTCATCCTAAATACATAAATAAAAATATTTTATATAAAAAATATAACCCGTTAGGTAAACGTATTCACGTACAACACACGGCCGTGTCCATGACACAGCCACAGTAGAGCTTTTTTTTTGTCGCGGCGGCACACTTTTAACAATTTTAAAATTTGGGGCGGCACACTTACAATAAGATAAGTTTAAAAGTATTTTACTTATCCCCATAATACACTGTGTAAAATAGTTTATGTTTATTTTCAATATAAAATAAAATAATATTGTACTGCAAAAAAACTACAATATATGTTTATTAAGGGATTAATTACAAGTTAATAATAAGAATACTTTTAATGAGAAATTAGAGCTTAATGTTTTTTGATAATTACAGTTTATATTTGGTCGTATAAATGATAATGCTACTCTCATATCGTCTTCTGCATATTTAATGTATAATTTTTATTGTCTGCATTTCTAAAATTTGGCGGCACACTTCAAAAACTTTCGCGTCACGCAAAAGTGCCGCGCGACAGATTGGTTGAGAATCACTGGACTAGAGTAAGGGAGTATGCCGTGTTCCCTAGGCCCTGATAAAGCCAAAAGAGGCTGTAGAAGAGGAATGTTATCATTTGCTCGCTCTTGTCACATTCTTCCCAGGGGATGAGAACCCATATGTTGAGCCAGTTATTATTCTCTGAAGCTATTCCTTAAGTCATATTAAGTCAACATGGTCTGGATCGAGGACAAATTTCAGAAGTCACCGCATTGATCTCATACTGATCTTAATCACTACACTTCCTTATCTTAAAAAAAAAAAAAAGCATCAAGAGCCTGGAGATGTTCCTTGGATTCGAGTGTATTTCCTCGCCTAGTAAGATGAACTGGGGAACGGCCCGTCTAGCCTAGGCACCAGCATTTGGCAAATCAGGCCAAATTTAGGTGGCAGCTAGACCGGAAACGTGGAAAACTCAGGTAGGAAAATGAAGGGAAAAACTTAGCCCCCGCTTCCTCTGTCACTAAATTAATAAAAAGTAATAATTAAAACAAATGAAGTTTGAATCACGAAGAATTTAAGCTTTTTTTATATTATGTTTAATTCTAAAACTATCTATAATTTATTAATTAATTATTTTTTAAATTAATTTATTTTTTTGGTAATTATGGGTAATTAATATATTTACTTAATTATTTACATTTTTCTTTCAATTATTAAACATTTATTTATTTTTTAATTCGATTATTCAGCAACAGGGGATGAAACAGGGCGAAGATGCTGAAAATCTAGATAATTGCAGTCTATTCTTATTATTTAATTCTAATATTTAATTTTATTTTGATTTTTTTAATCATAAAAGAATTTTAAGGCTAAGATTGTCATTTGAGATGTGTAAATTGATTAAATATTAGCTTTAATCCAATCAGCGCCTTATGGGCCATAACTTGGAGATTGCCATTGGCATGCGGTCCCATTAGAGCATGCTTTCTCTTTCTCATTGACATTCTCTCTCTCACTCACACACTCTCAGATACTTTATTTTGCGAACACAGAATCCTTCTTGCATCAGAGAAAAGCATACATTTTGAAAATAATTTAAATTTGAGTTTGTCGCAACACAATTCCGTCCAGAACATTTGTTTGTTGTATAGTTTATGCCCCTGGGAACAGGAAGTAGGCCTTTAAGTTTTAGAGTATTGGAGGATGGCGTGAATGTCAGCCTTTGCTACTTTGGCTATTTAGATCAAAACGGATGGCGGAGGAAATTCGCGTGTTCATTTCTGGACATTTTAGCAGGAAACTTGCGAAGTGCACAGCCTCGTTGCAGATGGCAGAGTTCAGAGCCTAGTCTGACAGTCGTACCAACCTCTCTCTATACCCAAGCTATGAATTTAAGTTGTTATGCATATTTATTTCCTTTTTTCAGATATTTTTATCTTCAAAGTTTTTTTGGATTGTGATTATTTATTTATTTATTTTTTTTAAAGATATTAATTAAAAGTTTTTATTTAATTAATTATGAATTATTTTATTTTATTATTGTGTTTTGTTGGCCGTGGACTGACAGGAGCTGGTGCTGTCGGAGCGTGGCGAATCCAGGAACTGGATGTCCGTGATACTCTCACTGATCGTAATCGGTGGCGTCGTGTCGGGCATCATTACTGCCATATACACACTAGGTTATGTAGACGAACTATTGTACTGGTCAGGAAGAAGAATGATGCTGGGCGAAGCATTAGGCACAGAACTGAAACCTTCCAAAATAAAACCTTCATGGGTATCATCAAATCATTTCCTTTTCCAAGCCGACGATGGAGGATTGGCCGTTTATTCAGCTGTCACTGATAACGTCACACGATTAGTGACCAATCATACGATTGTTAGTATTCTTTTACTTTATTTTTTTTTTTTTTAACTTCAATATTATTGTCATTTAATATATTTTCAATTTATAGTTGTTAAACTAATATTGCAATACACGATGTTATGCGAGTAAGTAGAACTGAATGTTAATTTGGATAATCCGATCTAATTTGGGTTATTAAAAATTTCCGTCATGAACTGTATGGGGATGCCAACCAATAGAACTAGAGCATACACACAAAGAATTCCGTAAAACCAGATTTCCGTGCCTCAGCTGATATTTCCGGAAAGAGCTCTGCACGATTACAGTACTCACTTCCTCTACTAGGGGTAAAAAAGGAAAGTACAATTTGCTCTCATAAATCACAATATAATAGCTCCATTTGGGCTGAAACACAAACAATAGCGGTTAGCTCTGTTAAATGCCGACGCGCCTCCTCTAATTCCACAAATCTTTTTCTTTATTACTTAAAGTTTCATTACTCTGCAGTGGGAACGCTCTCTAGCCTTACTTAACTCTAATCGGCCACTACTTTATGTCAACTCTTTACCCGGATGTAGTACTTTACTTCCTTTATTCCAACCCTTATTGTACTGCAATTCCGTTCTAATAGCATCCCTGCAGCTAATACATTTTTTTTTCTTTTTTTTTTTTTTGAACGTGAACAAACTTGTAACAGCTACCACCGCACTAGAACAAACGGATAACATTTCTTCCCAAAAATCGAATTTATTAGCTAAGTGCAATTTTATCTAGATCGCTTTACTTCTCTCGCTAACGGTAAGAGAAAGTTATATTATATCTGATGTGAACGATTTACTAACGAACACTATATAGATTTCAAAACCATTTTTTTTTTATACTGGGATGGCATTTTCCTGGATATCTATCCCAATTCTTCTCCGGGACCAAATCGGAAAATAAAGTTAACAGCTTTTCGTGTTGTTTTTTTTTCTTTCTTATTCGATATTTTTCTCCCACCATTGACCATTTTCTAAGAGTTTTTAATGAAAATAATTCGTTTTAAGAGGTCCCCTGAGGCCGAAAAAAGTTGTTTTCAAGAAATGGCGCGTCTGTATGTTTGTATATATGTTACGTTGTGACCAAAACTTTTATTTCAAATATATTTCTAAGTTAATTAGATTGGAGATTGTGATTGGTGGGATTCCTCTCTGAAGCACCATTCTAATGTAATCTACGCACTGTTCTTATTATATGAATATTCATAGAGAAGGGTTAAAGGGCTGAAGTTCCGAGTTTCAAGACAATCTCACTACCGGAAGTAGCACATTTCTGAGCGAATTACTTCTCGGAAATGATTTTTTCCCAAATTGATTGTCCCATTATTCTTTTTCTAGCGAAATTCCTGCTAGGACGTTCTTAGGTCGGATGGGAGTTGGTTCCTTCTAGTCTTATTTCAATTTTAAGCAAAATTTCGTCATCTAGCTAGATAATATTAGGTATAAATAGCTGGTAATATTCGGTGAATAGCAGTATGAGGTAGTCACCGGAAAACACTTATTTCATACTAAGAAAGCTCTAAACTTGCATTTCCGGTGGATTGCAATAAAATAGGGGGAATGTATGAAGTGCAATGTGAATGAGGACTGAGTTGCGTTGCCCAGATAAGGGGGCACCATGTATATTATAATATAGTGCACGCTTTTAAAATTGTTTAGCCTCACTCGTAATTGTTACCTTTGCAGTTTGCCTAGAAAGCAAGGAATTAACCCTTGTCGCCATTTTGTCTAAATTACCTTGAGAATTCCTTCTAGAATTAATAATTTCTTGTATACAACTAACAAAACATGCTTATGGTAAGTATTTTTTGAAAGTAATTGATTATAATGCAAGTTTTTTTAAGTTCAAAAGGGAAAAATAATAACTCTCTAATTATGATGAAATGAACAAATTTTTACGACCCTTCAAGGTTAACATTTCAGATGTGTTGTGTGAAAGCACGAGAAGTAGTTAACCGTCTACTACAATGACGGGCAGTAAAGATTTGTTCATGATAAAAGAGCCCCCGGCTTCTAGCGAATCCATCTACTAGAAATAGGTTAATTGATCCGCGTGCACTTTTTCACCATTTTCACTTTTCTTCTTTAAGGTTTTCTGCTTTTCCATGTTCACTAACTGTTCTCCGATTAAATCTAGAAAATAATTCTTTTCTTTCTCTTAGCTCTCGTAACAGGAAGTGTTGAGGTTTCTATTGTGTTTTCAACGGAAATAAAAGTTTTGGGATTTGTTTGTTTGAGTACGAAAAAATTGTTTTTTTAAGAAAATTATCTGTCTGCGCACGTCTGAAACTTTATATTTGAATTTGGGGCACATCCTGGAATTGTGTGTGTTCTTAACGAACAAAATCTCTGCGCCGGATGTATCAGTTTATTTGCTGAAGGAAATTGTGCTTTCCTCGCAAATTGTGCCAACACTTTTTCTTTAAACTTCCAATACTGATTGCAAACTCAACTAGATCTGTAACACTCTTCCAGCAGGATTTGATTAAGTACTCTTTTCCAGGAAGAAGGTTAGTTAGGCTTCCCTCTTCTCTGAAGAACTATCTTAGTGTAATGTATAGGTTCTAAACTAGGATTGAGTGAGTTACTGTAGTAGTTACTGAGTTTTGGGGTGGGATCTATCTTCCCCGGAAGCTTAAGGTGCAGGTGGGCTCTGGCATTGACAGCTGTTCCATTGATCTGGCTTCACCAACTCTGTGATTTCTCTAGATTATCTGGGTGGGCTACTAGGGATGGAGTGGTGTACTCAACTTTCTACTTCCTAATTTTGGGTTACCATCTTTGGCTTCCAGGGGGAAATTCAGGGAAGGTACATCAGAGAGCGCGATTATCACTAACCACTGGCTACCATATTCTTCCTGGAACTTCTTGATTTAGGGGAGGAGCTTAATGTGAGGAGCTTTAGAGAGGGTAGCGTGGGAAGCAATTGTTGAGTGATTATCCACAACTGCTTCCAACTGGGTTTCCTGGAAAGCCTGAGTGGTTAACAAGGAATTGAAGGGGGGCAATGATTGGGTCCTTCCAAGAATCTTCTTGGAGAAGTTTTCTTCTGTATATACAGAGAGGAGGAATGGGGTAGATACAGAGAGTAGTTATCCCCCAACTGTTGGCTCCCACTACCATCTAGAACTCCCTCGAAGAACAGGGTATGTTATTCCTTTTTGTGTGTGGATTCTGTAGTGTGATTGGCCGGAACTTGCATAAGTGGGGACAATAGATTTGAATTTCCTTAAATATTATTCCCAGAGAGCCAGCTCTGACCTGCGTTATTGAAAGCGTTATTTCACTTCCTTCCCATACCCTTCTTAAGGGCACTAATTTGTTCCTAACCTCCTTCTGTGACGGTCTCCCTCGACTAGAATGGCAGGTCAGCAAGAATTTTGTCCTAGTCTGTTCTAAACAAATCTGATCACATACTACAGTTACTAAAGCTTCTTAATCTAATTTAAGATCATACAAAGATCATCCTGTTCCATGATCTGGCAAACTGAATGGTGCCCTAAACAAAGTACTGATGCTCCCTAAGCTTGACAAAGTTCATCGAATTATTTTTCTATCTTTTTCTCTGAAGTTCCTTTGTGCAAAGTTGTGCTTTTTAATACTCGCAAGTCACTCCTGACGGCCCACTAAGAGGTATTATCATCATAACTTTTCTCAGAAAGCAGACAGTAGAAATTTTATTACAGGGAAAACTTTAAAAAAACAAAAAAATCAAAAGTTTTCCAACCATTTATTAGGAAACTTTTGTGCATATCAAAGTTTAATAATAACAGAGAGTTCTCTGAACTTTTGGGAAATTTAGAGGGAAAAAGCGCCGCAGTGAAAAGTTGGATCTATGGTTTTAGTTAGTCCCATATTATCCTAAATCATGCTGATAGTTCCTTGAAGAGATTCCTTCTGCTAACAACCTTACATCACCCTGACCTTAAGGCTCATTACAGGTCACCTGTTGGATTAATTGCACTTGGTGTAGCTTAAATGCTCACTTCACAGGGTTCAGACGGTTCTATCACGTGATACGTTGTTAACTCAGGATTAAACGGTAATTACCAGATTGAAGAATTGCGTGAATAAAGGGTGTGTTTTCCTTAAATGATTGTGTGTTTCCCTCTTGAAGAAACCAACCTCTACAGAGATTTCTTTAAACTAGGTATTTTTACTTTGTTTTCTTGTCCCATTAAATTCCTTTTAAGGCGTAAATGTGTGCATGGGAATTAGAGGTTGTATCATCTTTATGGTATTGTTGAGAATTGAATGTGTTGCTATAGTAACAGATAGGAAGAAAATGATTTTCCCGGATGTGTGAATGACATCTTGTTAGCGTTCGTAAGCCCCGAAAATTATGAGCAACCTGTTTTGTTTTTTTTTAATTGATTTTGAGCAGAATGTCATGCTTTCGCAGGAAGTCTTTTTAACTAAAATTCAGCTATATTGATGTCGAATATATTCGATGAAGAAAAAAAGAAAAAGTCTTTTAAGTCTTACCGGAAGAGAAAGTATAAAAAATTTGATTTCTTTTGGACGTAAAATATGAAAAAGAGCATAAAGCATAAAGATAAATCTATGTTTCGAAAACTAATTAAGTGCTCAGTGGAAACATATAATGAAATTATTAAAAATTAAAAGTGATAGAAACAAAGGGCGAAAAAAAAAATCGGCCGGAAGTGGAATATTTAGTGCGCGCCGAAAGGTCAACATCCGACCTTTCTCAGCTGCATAACTTTACAATATAAAAACAATGAGCACATTGTAAATTATTTACTTTTTTTTGTATATATACATGTTATACTATCAACTTCGATGATTCCTTATAATTCAGCTGCAGTAATTTCTCGGCGTTTATGTCTCGTATAGATCACAAGGGTGATTTTCATATTCTCTATCATATAAAAAAGTTGATTGGTTTGGATTTTATTTCGAAATGAGATGCCGTTTACAGACGTACTCCTTGCTGGCGGCTACCACCTCTGACCATACCATAACAAAACGGGACTATTAGTAAAAATCATTAAAGTCATTTCAAAAATTTTTATTTCTTTGAAATGGCTCAAGCCATTTTCAAGAACATCCTCAAAAAAAAAAAAGAGTGGAAAATCCCTTTACTTCCGGCTGAGGAATTTAATCGCAAAGCCACAGCCTGTGTACAGGAAATTATAACCTACGTATAAGTGGTTGCTCTTGCCGACGTTGTATTATCTAGTTTTCGAGAAAATTCCAAAAACTGGAAAAAAAATTATTGGCACTTCCGGTTTGGCGTATTTTGTGATCAACTAAAAATCACTTTGAGATCGACTTCCTATCCAAGACTGCTGTGCATTAGTCCTGCCGCTTTAAGCTAGACAACCATTCATAAATAATTCGAACGTATTCATATTTTAGTTGCTAGAATCTTGAAAGATTTTTTAGAGAATATGTTATTCATTCGTTGTAATTTTAATTGGGAAAAAGGTTGTGTGTTCTATCAAGGCGCCACGGTAGCCGAGCGGCTAAGAGACTAGACCCACAAAGCTAAGATGTATTACGTTGGTTTTGGGTTCGATTCCCGGACTAGAGGCCTTGGATTTTATATTTAATGGTTAATACAAGAAATTTACAGTAAAGTATGTTTGCTAGTCGCCTCCGTCCGCGACACCTAATTGGTAGTTAAACGTAAAACCCGCCTAAAAAAATAGGCAATTACTTTACTACTTTACTTATGATTCATCAATCTTTTGCAGACACAATTAAATGTAAAGTGGTATCAAGCATCGCACGATCTCAAATACGTACTTCTCAGGCACAATATTAAACAGGTAATTAAAGTTAAAATTATTATTCATTACTTATATTATTATTAATAAATGCTTAAATTGTTTTGTCGATCAATAATTAATCTAATGAATGCGTTAACTCAAACGTTAATTGAGAGGTAGCTCTAACTAAGCTCCTCACAAAGAAGTGCTCTTAATTGATTGTCTTGGAAAAATTATAGATTGAGAAAAGTTCAATAAGTATGCAAAGTTTAAAAATTTAAAAAAAACGTTGAGGTCATTTCCGAGAAAATCGCAAAAAAGCGATACTTCCGGTTGAGAAGCGCTTTTAATCCCAAAGATACAATCTGCAGTCAGTAAATTATAACCTATAAGTGGTGGCACATGCTGACGTTGTATTATCCAGTTGAATGGCTGTCCAGCTGTTACTAAACTCTATATTATAATAAACTATATAGCAGGCACTGGTACAGAGTTAGAAGGATGTGCCCCAAGTTGAAGAGAGGAAGAATGTTTGCACTGATGTTGGTACAGTTGGTAGTTGGTTGCGCCGGACTACGAAACTGTTCACTTGTTGCACATAGTCAGCCAGCTGGGGCTCTTGTTACATCCTATTCTCTAACCAGCAATATCTATATACTTGATTGCACTCAAACTCCTTGACTTAATCAAAATTAATTATACTCTTCACTGAAGTACTAGGTGTCCAAGTCTTGTCATTTCCAGGTGACAATAGAATTACTGTCAGTGACGAAGTTTATAACGCGTAAGTGATTGTTTAATAGCAAGGAGGATTCGGTCAATAATTCACATCGCTAAATTTTCAATAAATGTAGCACCTTCTTTTACAAAGTCTGGATTTGTTCACAAAATTTACATTAACACAAAATTATTCTATTCATTATCTAATGAATTTATTAAATTTAAAAATTGTTCATTAAGTACAAAATTATTATTAATATTTTTCTAGTTCAATTCTAAGTTTACAAAAATGCTAAAAAGTTCTTAAATTATTGAGCACCTGTTTTATCATTTTATATTTTTTAATAATTTAATCCTTTAATAGTGAAATTAAAACAGGTTGTGCCGGGTTGAAACGAATCAAAAATATATCGTATATCATTTTTAATTATTTAAGTAAAAGAAATTCGTTTGATTTCCTTATTCCAGATAGTTTAAAAGTGTTTATTAAGATATAAAATAATAAAACGATTGACATCTAAACTGTTTAGTTTCTAGTCTCAGTTGAAATGTCTATTACAGGCAAAAAAAAAAAAAGGTAGGGAAGGTGGTAAATTAAATATTGAGCCTGCCATCCCTGGCGAGCAGGAGGATGAATTTATTCCTGTGGGAGTGTGGGCAACACCACCCTCTGGGCACCCACAGTAAACACCTATGAATATTTCTAGGCTACCATGTTTTGAAAATTGTAACAACCACATACCTTAATATACCTATCCACCTATCTCTCTTTTATTTCTCTTTCACTCACACTCTCCGTCTCTCTCTCTTCAGGCGGTAAGCTTCCATAAACACATGCATACTAGATCAGGGTAGTTTTTTTTTCTTTTGTCGTATTGTTTCTAGAATATGGATGAAACCTATCCCGTACTACATTCTGGGATTGAACCTTCTTTTTATTCTTCTTCTGTGCAGGTTAAGTTATGTAAAGGTTATGTTTTTGTATGTTTATTGAAGTGTCTGTACATGTTGGGCGCGCCAGACTAAGCTGGAATATTATTGCTTCAACCAATAGTTAGGTTTTGTTGTTATTGTTGTCTGCTCATTGCAATATAGATATTCTACTTTATCCGCCAGTTTTTTTGATTCCAGAGTAATAACCTGATACGTTGGAGGTTCTAAGGTTATGGGAATTATATTCTTTAAACTTAACATAACCTTTCAACCGTACCAAAACTCCTAGTAACTTGTGTTTTGTAATGTTTAAATTATTTTTTATTTCTATATTCTTACTCCCAATTCTGAAACTTGCGACTGCTTCTGTTGTCAGTAACAAAAGCCTAATTACACTGTTCAGAATGCTGACATTTCTAAATAATTGTCGATGTCTTATATCTTGCTGAGGTAAGTCGATTTTACAAATACTTGACTTAAGTTACTCGCTCTTTAATCAACAATCGAGTGTAACTAGATCTAGATCGTTGTCATGAAATGGACACTTGAAACAAATTTAAATAAATACTAGCTAAAAACTTTCCAGTTTTTATTTTAGTTATTTTGAATTCCAGTTTGTTGAATGTTGGTCTTGAAAGAGTGTTTTTTATTCCCCTCATTAAATCTCCTACTGCAGTAATTTCAATGCAGTTATATTTTACTTTCCAACAAATGGTTGCAGAAAAGACAAAGAATATATTGCAGTTTACAATAAAGCATATGTAAAACTAATCAAATCGTTACGGTTCATTTGATCATACTTTCTGTTCTTGAATGCAGAATGGGGGGGGGGAGTATTGCGGAAATCAACCATACATCTCCATCCAATAGTAACTGGCTCTATCATTACATTGCCCATATCTAGCCAACGTCGTATGAATATGTAATGCGTGATTTACATTTCGTAAAAAAAATATTGTATGAAACATCATACACAACTTCCTTAATACAAAAATTGCATTTTTCTTTCTCTGGTTAATTTACAACTGCCCGTTGGCAACTTTGTAAATGAGATTATATTATGCATATGTAAAACAAAATGGCTTGAAAGATTTGTATTATGGCCATCCAACGATGACCATCATGAAGTGACCAGCAAAGGGTGAACCGTTGAATTGAATTCAAATGTTGCTCATTTCTATCGTACGATGGCGAGGCCATCGAAGCTGAAGCATTCGGGAAGAAATCCTGTTTCAATTGCGTATTTTGAGCGAGTGATATTGTTGGGATAGTTTGGAATAAAACAGTGTTGGACTAGGACCAATGTAATTTTCAGATAGACTATATTGCATCAGATTTTGGGGTATGGCTTAGATCAGTGGCGGGCAAACTTTTTTAATGGGGGGGCCACAAAGTTTAAGAAATTCTAGAGGAGGGCCAGAATTATAGAAAAAATGCATTTTGTGTTAAAGCTTTTAATCATAATATTATAAAAACATTACAGCATTACACACTTGTGTAACTACGCGGCTAGTTTAGCTTCACCTATAGGTTATGCATCTATTATTCTACTAAGTAGAATCTACTTTATACTTCTCGACCGTCAAAACGTAATTATAGCGGGCCATATACTATCCATGCCGATGGACCCTCGGCGGGCCAGATTAAATACTTTCGCGGGCCGGAGTTGGCCCGCGGGCCGTAATTTGCCCATCACTGGCTTAGATTCTGCATAGTTCCAAGCCCGTAAGCCCAGATAGGGATTAGAAGAACCGGCTGTTTTTTTAGAGCTTATTTTGTCGAGATACAGTCAGAGATATCGCTGTTCCAGGGTTAGGACTGTGATTTAGCACAGATTTGATAGAATTTATTACGATTGATAGTGAAGATTATGTACTGGAATTAGCTCTCGTTGATTTTTTGTTCTCCATTAGCAAAAACTAAGATTTGAGAATTTCAAGGTAGGACTTGATAGGCCGGAGGACAATAACGTGATCTAAATTATGAAATAAGAGCAATTCATATGCAAATATGAATAAAATTGTACGTTAGGATGGAGAGAGTGATGCAATGTGTTGCATTTTATTTAATGAGTTAAGAAAAAAAATGTAAGTATAACAAAGTTAGCCAGCTGCATCTGTCTAGAATGGCAAATCCTGCGAACTGTCTTTAAGTTAAATTCTTTAATAACTATTACTATTTATTACTAAATAAGTTGTTAATATTTTTTTTACAGGAATTTAGAAATACGTTTCTCGCACATTACACTGTCTATGACGTCAAAAATGAGTAAGTAAACACCAACTTTGTACTTAAATAATTATTCTTGAATATCGATTTAAATTAACGTTTACTTTTCCCACAGCAGTTAGATCATTATCCCACTAAAAGCTAATAAAGCACTTTTAATCTCTTGAGATTATAAGTAAACACAGTTTCACCATCATTCTCTTAATATTCGTACGAAAAGTTGCAAAGCAAGGGGGCCGAGGGCCCCTTTTATATTCTCCATTTTATTATTGTTATTGTTTTTTTTTTTAATCTACGATTTTGATTATTAAATTTAAATACAAAATTTTGTAGGCAATAAAAATAAATTCTGAATTATTAAAATGTGATTTATTTACAGCCACCATATACCAGTAAGATTAAAGGGTGTGCCTAAAGTACAGCAGAGCAAAGTGAGGGCTGCCAAATGGTGTGGAAATACAACTAAAATAGTATTGGTGGGAGAGGATAACAATATCTATTTATTAAATTCGCCAGTTGACCAATCTTCGGATGTAAGATTAACGAACAGCGGTCAGGCTGGCCTTATCTACAATGGTGTACCTGATTGGTTATATCAAGGTCAGTATTCAAAGTTCATTTTAATCTATACTAAATCAAGAATTGCTTCAGCAATAATTCAGAAATTTAATTTTGTTGACATTTTATTGAGACAGCTTTTTGAGCAGAAGATCCAAGAATTCAGTGCTTTTATCACAGTCTGACCAAAATTAGGGGAGCAATTATGGCTTTCTCTGATTAGAAGGAGAATGAAGGGGATATTTTCGATTTTTCAGTATCAAGATTTTATGGGTACATCCAGGGCAAAAAGATTGTGGTTCCCACGAGTCCAAAAGTGGTTATTAGTTTGGACTTGGGCACTCTAGCTAATTGCAGGACAAATGACATTACAAATTAATAGTTTTACTCTATGTCACATCTCAAGCTTTCTGTTAATAACAATTTTTGACGTTATTTGAAAGAAACATTAAAATATTATTTATGTATATCTCTATAAAAATTAACTGGACAAAGTTCTGATTTTGATTTCCCCCTTTGAAAAGGAGGAAAAGAAAGTGATGGTGATTGCGACTTAAACTGGAATGATAAAAGTCCATTAAGTTGACAAGGCTCGATGAGTAGGAACCACCGTGCAGTCCAAGTAATAATCGACTTCCAAACGATGATTACAGAGCAGAAAATTTCGTCCATTAAAAAAAAAAACATCTTTTTATGCAGCATGACCAGCTCATGTTTTATTAATTCGTCCCCCAAAAAAACCAGACATCTCATAGAATAATAAAAATCATTATAATCATATGGTTAAAAAGCATAATTGCGTGCGACCATGAAACCAAAAAATATTAAGCTGCATGCAACACATTGTATGATGCATGCATGCATCATTAGTCCGCTAGATCGCGCTAGCTCAGCTATGTTTATACTGGCCAGGTTGTTTGTTTATTAAAATTCAATTTTAATCATAGTGTCTTAGATATATTTTTTTTCTCACGCAAGGATTTATTTTTCTCTTAGAATCGACACATGACAATTTTGATTTTTAAAATTGGAACATGTATTATTATTATTATTATTGAGTTTTTCGTGTGATTAAGTGGGGCACTGTGGCATGAGATGCATCCCAGTTTTATCGGACATTAACCTCCCCGTTCTGATACTCCTTCCATTCCCAAGTTTCTGCCTTCATTTCCGTGACTTTGCTAGTAGCCCAAGAGATAAACGGTCCAGTATTTAGAGGTAGATAAGCGTGTAGTCTGGGTTTCTTCTTACCTAACTTTTGTCGATGTGGAAGGTTATTCTTTCATTGGATCAGCTTTGGCGGAACACCCTTGCACCTGGAGCCCTTGTAGCTTTAAAGCTAGGGTAAGTTATTAGCATACGACATCCAAGCTTAGATCCCAGTAGCCGGGGATGATCAACGCCCGCAACTCCTCTTAATAGTGCCGCCAGTAACCGGTCGCATGTTTTGACTCTGGATCAGGCTTGAGTATTCCTGATACTTATTAAAATAATAATAATACATGTAACCTATGTCCTAATAATAAGACTTCCATTACAGCAGATTTGATATTATAACAGGTGAAGAAGAAAATGGAGATATCTGAAAAATGTATGTCCAAAATTGGCAACACAATTACTGAGGGCCGTAGATACAAATAAGCTCAAAAAAGGGAAGACATGCAAGCCAGCAGTTCATGAATAGAAACTTTAGGGCTAGAGGTTGGTGAGGAGGGTGAATAAGGTTACATTGTGTAACCTTATTGTATCTTTGTCTCACCTAATTTTGTACGTGTACATGTCTGTTGTATAACAAACCCTGTTCCCTCTATTTATTGCTTTGTTTTCTTTCTCGTACGCCTCGGTGGAAACAAGAGGCAAAAGTAGATTCGGCCTGTGTGAGAGAGGACTCCCCTGTTTTTCAGGTCTTCAGCCAGGGCCTCTCTAATGGTCTCTTGGCACGAACTGTTTACCACAATACCTCCGACCACTGCCACAATGTAACTCCACCTCTTATGTCTGAGGCGACCAGTAATAAGGTTTCTTGTTAAAACAAAAAATAAAAGATGTGCCAAGTCAGTTTTATTTGCCACTCATCTAGGACGAATTAGTTTCACTGTGGAAGCTGGTTTAATTAACAGTAATTAAATATTTCACTAAAAATAGCTGGTGTAGGCACTCATGTTCATGATTCATTTCCGTCAAACTCTTAATTATTGAAACGTAATAATGATTGCAAACTTTAATCAGCGTAACACAATACACAAAATAATAACAATACTAATTACATTTTATTCTTGTTCAGGGGAATTCTAAACATGTTCTCCGTAAAATTTGAGAATTTTTTTTTTCCAGATATTCGTGTTAATACAAAGTTTCAGTTGATAGGAACATTTATCAGTAATTGACTCACCAGTTATCGACTTCATGTTCTTCATGTTTCAGAGGACATAGTAACTGACGGGAGGGAGAGTATGTGGTGCAGCGAAGATGGTTCCATGCTACTGTACGCTGCATATAATGACACTCTGGTTAGATCGTTCAAATATCCCTGGATAGATAATCCAATCTCTGGAGGAGAGTTTCCATCTTCCAGCAGTCTTCCTTATCCAACGGTAACATTTATATTTTTTATTTTTGCATCTGGAGCCAGACTCAAAATATACAATGTTTTCTGTAGTATCACAGAAAATAATGTTTGTTTTTAGTTTGCGCGTATACCTAAGTACTGTTATTTCTTGTAAATAGATATGTGCACCATTATCTTTGGCAGTTATTTCCAAAATCTTTCCTGCCAATAGTCTGATTCTTCTGCTTTGATTTTCTTCAGATTTCCCTTGAGTTATTTTATGTAGGAATAAAACCTTCATGGTATCTTATATCTTCTCTTTTTAGTTGCCTTTCGTTTCACAACAAGACATTTTGTTCAGTTGAAAAAAAAATCAAGTTTATTCTTCCGAATTTTTATCAAAATCTTTCTAATTTAATTTCTCCTTATATTTTGCACTGTTTTTAATTCCACTGCCCGAAAGTGTCACAAAACATTGCACTTGAGTGTGAGTGAAAATATGTTAAAAAATATCGTTACAAATTAACTTTTTTTAGTGTTGAACTTTATATTATAAAATAACATACTACAGTGATTTAAAAAACAAAAATTCCACATCTATCTACACTGCTAGCTAAAATTTAGTCTCCATTAGATAGTAATGTCCCTATTAATTGTTACGTTCATAATGACTGAACAATGATTTTTTATTTCACAGCCAGGGACTCCAAATCCTTCAGTAATTCTGTGGCTAGCAAATCTTACAACCCCGAACAGGCCACACTGGCTATTACAACCACCACAAGTCTTTCATGAATTGTAAGTATTCATCAAACAGTTTTCTATTTAATGCACTTTATGCAAGTTATGCATAAAATTTATTTAAATATTTTTGTTTTAGTTAGTAGTACTTTAACAACAACAAAAAATTGCACCATTCTTATGATAGAATTGATTTGTACAGTTTTATTTAATTTTCTTTTAGAAGTGCTGTGAAATTTCATTTTTTTTTTTCTTTTTTTGCAAATGATTGAGTAATTAATTTTGAATTTAATTTACTTGGACTAACTTTACTTTTAAAATTGCTTTTATTGGAGATGAAACTTGATTTAGTCTTAGATGGTGATTTAGTCTTGATGGTTCCTTAGTAATGATTTCTCTTTATAAACTTAAAAACAATCCAGAGTTTGATTTTCGCATTCGTCAAAGAGCTACTTCAAATGTTAAATAAATGAAAATTTACCATCAAGGTCTCAAGTTGCTAACCTTTTCTATAACCTCTATAACCTTCTTTTTGATACTCTTGCTGCAGAATAAACAAAAAATGCAGTGACTTTTGTGGATGCAAAGTAGTTTTTTTTAGACCGTAAACTTCTGTTTTTCTTCAGACTATCAAGTTTGCTCTCCTTATAAAAGTACCAGGGCCTTGTGTTTTTGTTATGTGTTCTATTCAAAATTGAAGAGAAAAGAAATTATACCAAATTCATTTTTTCATGATTAATTGTTGTGTAATTTTTTATTTTGTATTTTTTTTACATTGACTTAGATTGCATGATTGCAAATTGATTAATAATATTAGCATCATTAGAAAAATAACAGTAATAATAAAAATCAAATGGACAAAAAGAAAAGTAAGAGATTGTGATTGGTGAAAGGAAAAGAGAGTAATTAATTAAATTGATTATTATTTATGTTTTTATTTTGTTCTGTTTTTTAATGAAATCAAAATTAGATTTAAATCCTATAACATTTTCTCTTAATATTAGAGCTGAGGAGAGTGTGTGATAAATCGCAAAAAAAATGCAACTCTTCTGCTAAATATAAAAGAAGTAGCTGTTCATATCATCTCATCTAATGCGAGTAATACATCTCAACTAATGATCGTGAGTACGAAGAACCAAACCCAAAACAAAATAACAAAAAATGTTCATAAATACAATATTTAAATTTTTAATAAATTTACACTCCCTGCTATCAGTTGTGTTTGGTCTTGCTAGCCGATCCAAAAGCATGTAGGCAGGCTTATTGTGGTCTTTTGTTTCTTTTCATTATTATGTGTTCTTATTTGTCCTTTCATTTTTTTATTTATTTTTCATATTTAACAAAAACCACTTTTGATTTGTCATTTATTTCCTGGAAACCCTCGTCATTTATTTCCTCATCAGAAAGATGGTAGTTTCACCTTACACTGCTACAAAGAAGAGATAGAATATTTTAAACCAAAAGTTTAATAAGCACTTCCCTTTTTCATCTTTTTCTGTAACATTGTAAACCAGATTATTTTAATTAAAAAGAAAAAAAAAAAATCATTTTAATAATGGAATTTGTTAGTAAAGCGCATTAATAAATTCGAGATCACCTTTTTCGTAGTACTTACCAGAAATGGCTCGTTTTTGAGCTTTCATTTCATAACATCTCAACATATGATCAATCTGGAATTACAGAATTATATGGGTGATACAGCAAAAAGATCAAACATCAGTAAGATTTAATAATAATTAAAAAATTCATCGAAAATAGTCGATTATACTTTATATTCTCCCAACAATTCATTTACATTATCACGTTACAATTTCCATCACAATCCTGTTAGAACATGTTCGTTCTACCCAATCATACCAACTGACTGGCCAACACAGTTACAATATCAAATATTTTAGATTCGCTCCGTTGTAAAAGTTAATAGTTCAAACTCATATTTTTTTTCTTTGTTTACGAGCTAGCCTCTGGTAAGTAAATTTTGTTAAAAAATACTCCCTTTTTATTTGAAATTCATTACAGTGAAGCTACTATCTGCTCAAAATAGAACTATTGATTGTAAAGTCGGTGTGTAAAAGTAAATATAATGGGAATGTGTAAATAAATGTTACTAAAACTAAGGCAAAATGAAACTATGAATTAAATAAATAACTCTGTGACTAAATAAAACTCTTAAGATAAAAAAAATAAATGAAAATTATTAATCACATCACTGTTATATTAACTTTTCTACATCGGATTACAGTTTTCCTTTGTTTTTCCATTTTGGCGAATACCTTCCAGCAGCAAATTTTCCTTAAACTCCCCCACGCGGGCACTTGAGTAGATTTTTTATGTTTATTTATTTTAATTTTTTATTTATTTATAGGGCAAGTCATCCCGAAATCCTGCTGCCCATTCAGAGTTCAATTTTTTACATCAAAAAGTAAATATTCAAAAATATGTAATGTTTGTTTTTGTTTTTTTTGTATAGCTTTTTCTGTTTAATTTTTATTTAATTTTAAATTATTAATGAAATTAATTTTTGTTTATATTTCTACTTGTTTTATAGAGAATATTATTTGACGTCAGCTGGTTGGGTGAATGGAGAGAACAAGGAGGTTGTAGCTGTATGGATGAACAGAGCCCAGAATCTCAGTGTCATTGCCACGTGTGAAGCACCCGATTGGCAGTGTGTAGAGGTAGTGCTATTAATCATTCATTGGCTTTACTGATGGTGCAATGGTCTCTTTGAGAATTTTCAATTATAATAAATGCTACTTTATTACACTTAGTATTTTAAACTCTTTTATTTCAACCATAAATCATTAAATTCTTTTCTCATAGACCTAGCTATTTTACTTACTTTATTGTACTTAAAAGCAATAAAACCCTAGGTTTTTTGACGTGCCATAGAAATACTTTCGCAATACTGACACATTCATAAACACTACCGTGTTATGATCAGGGTTTTTTTTTATTGTTTGCGCCACTCTGGTTACTCTTCTATTCTTACATCAACCATAATTAAGGATCATCATGGATAAATTAATTTTAAATTCATAAATTTGTATAATTCATTAAACTTTATTGCTATAATTTTTATCATTTATAGATTCCATGGAAAGTAAACTTTAATTCACACATTAACGCTTCATATAAAAGTGCTTAAAAGCAATAAAACCCTAGGTTTTTTGACGCGCCATAGAAATACTTCTGCAATACTGACACACACCATGTTATGATCAGGTTTTTTTATTATTATTATTATTGTCTGCGCCACTGCGGTTACTCTTCTATTCTTAAATCAACCATAATGAAACAGTTCAATTTTTGTGAATAATTCAGTTACCGACAAATTGGACAATTAGTCTAAAATACACTTCTTAAGAACAATTGTATATCCGAAAAAAACTTAGACTTATTACTTTATGAATATATAGTTTTCGTGACCGCAAATTGTTAAACTTAGGATGGAAGATTTGCGAGGAATCGGTCAAATAAAACAACTCGTCTCTTTGCCAACGTTTCGACAAATATATTGTGCTCTTCAGGGCAACTGTAACTTCAGTTTTCTGTAACTCAACCAACCCGCATAGCCACGCCCTGAAGAGGACAATATATTTGTCGAAACGTTAGCCAAAAAGGCGAGTTGTTTTATTTGACCGATTCCTCGCAAATCTTCCATCCTAAACTTATTACTTTATTCAAACTAATTCATCTGCTAATTAACTGTTCCCCAATATTTGACTAAGTAAATTTCCATTTACCATACGACCATTATAGAAAACGTATCACATTTTCTAATGAAAGCCTTTCTACAAACTACGTGAAATTTAGACTTATAAATCGACCCATTCACACTACAAAACAGTTGCACAAATATTGATATTTTTCAAGTTACATTAAAGGACCTAACCAGTTTTCTAAATTTAAAGACTTCATAAACTTAAATCTTAAATTGCGAAATACTGATGTGAAATAAATATACAGTAAGTATTATTGTCTTGTGACTGACTCAAATTTCATTCCTATAGTTTTAGGGTTAAATTTAATATTTCTATTAAAAATGCAATAATTTATTGTATCATCAAATTGCTTACTTGTGAAAAGTGTAAAATGTACTTACTTTTTTTTTTTTTTTAATGACAGCAACGTTAAATGAGAATTAAAAAGAAATATTTCGTGAAACTTTGAAATGAAAAAAATGAAAGTTTTAGGCAAAGCTAATTTTATAAAAGAAACAAACATAAATGGCATTTTCTTCTTTTCATTTTAACTTTAACTTTTGTAACTGAAAAAAATCTCTTTTTTTCAGAGCCACGCCGAACGTGCGGTTGAAAATGGTTGGGTCAGCATCAAAGGGCACCCTTTATTTTCCAGAGACGGTTCTAGCTTCTTAATAACATCCAGAATCCAGGAAGGAGATATTGGAAAATTTACACAGATCAAGCAAATCACTTTAAGCGAAGAACAGAGAAGGATATCGGTTATATCGCATGGAAAGTATCAAGTGACTGATATTCTGGCCTGGGACTACATCAATAATGTTGTGTAAGAAAAAAACAAACAAACAAAGTTTAAAAAATGTATAATTATTGAGCTGTTAAAATCATTAAACTCATTTTTGTTTTGTAGATATTATTTAGGCATAGATGAGGAGAAACCTGGCGAGAGGCATTTATATACGGTGAGAAATCCTAGAAAAGGTGGCCGAGGTTTGACGTCGCCTTTGGGCAATTCGAAAGCGACCTCCCCCATTTGTCTGACGTGTCATCATCGCCATGCTGGCCCCTACGAGAACTGTACTTACTTCACCGCCTATCTACCACCACCCCCTTATATCAGTAAGTGAGGGTTGTTGACATGTTTAAGAAATGAAATCGCCCGAAAGGTATCATTTTTACCTGTTATTATTATTCTTTCCATTTACAATTGCAGTAGTAGGTATAACCTGCTACAAGGTATAACCTGCTGGATTTATTTTGGCGGGAAAGAAATCAATCCTCCCCGGTGCACTCTTTATTTACCTCTGTCGCCGGGGAATTCGTGTGGTTATCGCAGCTTCAGTTGACGAACGAATGTAGTTATTTAGACGTTTCATTTTCACGAACTGTTTCAAGTGAAAGTGCTATAAATGTTTACATCAGATTTTCAATTCGATTCCATTGAATTTACTGGATTTCAGGGGGAGTACTGAGGTATGTGATCGAGTGTCAAGGACCAGGGCTTCCAGTAGCTTCAGTCCACTCTTGGCAGAACCACACTCTGGTAGTGCCATTGTTTTCCACACGCCCTTCACTTGCTGAAAAGTTGTCTAAATTAGCGTTGCCCAAGCGGGAAACTGTCCATGTGCCGTTGCCACATGGCATGGGCAAAGCTACCGCTCAACTACTTCTGCCTCCAAGTTGGAGGGAAGAGCTAAGGGATGCTGCTTTTCCAGTACTTATTGAAGTGTTAGTATAATTCTTTTCATTTTCTGATTTTTTTGGAAAATTTACATAAAATCACCTTTTCTCCATCATTCTCACTAATAATACTACTTCATATTCTTCTTGTAGAAATGGAAAACCAGGACATCCACAGGTTACGGAAAAGTTCTCAATACATTGGGGAACATATATGTCTAGTCAATTCGACGTTGTATATATTCAATTGGATGTTTTTGATGAGGGCAGTAAGTTCGTCAACACCAGGCTGGGTGGTTTGCAGATACAAGACTATATCATAGTTCTGAGGTTTCCATATTTTTTAAATAACTTATATTTTTCTGATTATTTAATTATTAATCATAAATTCCCGTTTAAATCAACAAAATATCGCCCGCAAATACTAAAAAAAAAATAATAATAGTAAATTTGTGTAAAATTAGTTTCCAAAATCATTTGAATAACGGTTTTGTTTTGTTTTTCTTTAATGATGTCAACACAAACTTCGCAAGTTATCAAGTTTCAAGAGAGGCTGAATTGAGAATTTATACACGTTCTCCTTTGCAACGTGAACTGCATTCGACTTTCTTGTGAATGTCCGTAAATTCTTCAATACATACATTGGTCGCCTCACAAAATATGATGGGAGTTTATTTGGTACATTTAGTTTTCTTTAGGAAATTTGTTTGAAACTTATTGGAACGCGTGGGCATGCATCAGATCATTACATATTATTTCAAATCTTTTTTAAAATCAATCTATTTAGATTTCGTTTCCCATAAGAAACCATTTTTATGTTAGTTCGTTTTTTTTTTGTTTTTGTTTTTTTTGTAAACCTATAACATTCAATATAATTCGATCTTTATCTGTTTCCTTGCAGAAATCTCTTGGAACTTTACAAAAATTTGGACAAAACAAGAATAGCAGTGTGGGGAAGAGGTTTTGGAGGCTATGTAACAGCTATGGTACTCAGTTCTCAGCATCATATTGTCAAATGTGGAATCGCGATATCGCCCATCACAGATTGGCTATATTACAGTGAGTGGCTTGATTGAATTTATTACACACGTACATTTTGTACTTCAATAATTTTTACGATGTCTTACTCCTCTAGAGGAAGTGTCAATAATCGTGTCAAATTGTCTAAATTAAGATTTCACCCCGTCCACGACAACTAAGTTGGACATATTTTTCTCACTGTCAGTTTCTTAGATGGCTTCCATATAAAAGTTATGAACATCTTAGCTTTTTTTTTTTTTATAGACTCAGCATTCACAGAACGAATTTTGGGCTTACCGTCTGAAAACTATAAAGAGTACGTGGAGGCAGACGCCGTGCAAAGGAGTAAGCACATAGAGAATGATGCTTTGTTCCTAATCCATGGACTGGCAGATATCAGCGTTCCATATGTTCATAGTGTAACCTTGGCGAAAGCTCTTACACACCAGGGCATTCTATTCAGGTACCAGGTACGGAAATGTTAATTATTTTCAGTAGATGTTTAGATGGGATTCTCAACCAAATTCTCTATTAATGGATTCCCATTCCTTTTTCTGTAGCTATCCTCTCCATTTCCATGACGTATTCTTTTAGATTCCATTGGAGATTTGGTTGCTAAGCAGTTTGAGTTTAAAAATGTTATTGACTTTCTTTAAGTAAGAAACGTTCTGTGGCTCGCAGAGCCGATCCCCAGTTTACTATTCTATTGTTCAACGATTCATATATTATAATGGCTACACTAAAGTAGATGAAACATCACCTACTTGCAAACCTGATATTGTATTGTAAGCAGAATTAGCTTTTATATGTTGATTTGTTATTTCATAGATACGCCAAACCTACTTAAAAAAAAGGGGGATTGTCAGTCTGATGTGGATAATAGTCCACATTTTGGCATTTTAGAAAATGAAAGAGCTGACTATTTAGTCAAGAAGACTGTGTAGAGGAAGGTAAATCTCTCAACACGAAAGTAACAGATAATTTCACGGACTTACATCGTGAGAATAAATTCTCATTACTTTGAGAATGGCAAGGCTATTGTACTTCCGATAGCAGAGGCTAGTTATATATATATATATATAAATTAATCCCAGACAGGAAAAAGGGTTGGTTCAGAAATCGGGCATTTAAGTTGGTATTTTATGCCGCTTTCGCCCTAGTAATGTAAAGAATACTTACTTAATCACCTCGTATTCTGTATCTGGCTTTATCTGGAAAGCTTTATTTTCAGTGTATATCAAAGATGGTTGCAATACGTATATTATCTGTTAGTTAAATGTCCCACTAAACTTCGCCCGGACAACCTGCCTGAAACTTAGAAGATAGGCCTCCTTTTCAATGGATGTTCTGTAGCCGTTCCTCAATTGTGTTAATGATCTCACTTTTTGCCATTTTACTCTCTTACAAGTGCACGGCACATTTTAATCACTTTATAAACTCCTTGCTCTCTTAGGTTATTTCTTTTTCTTCGTTCCTAGGGAATACACTCACTCCAACGTTTTCTTGGTTTTACAATTCGCACATAACCTTGAATGAACCTCTTCAAAACTTTGATAACATCTAAGCGAACGTACATGGGGATCCACGATTGTGAGAGAGAATTTTTATTGTCTGAAGAGAATTTGGCAAAGCTAATCCATCATTTCTGCAGGCGCTATAAATAATTGCGTATTGTAATAGATGTTCTTATATTTCTACGCAAAACACTTTGCTAGATTCTATTTAATTAATTATTAAATAAAATTAAAACTAAATTCTGATTCCCATTTGTTACAGAGCTATGGGGATGAAGGGCACGACCTGAACGGAGTGCTCGATCACCTGTACATGTCAATGGAGAACTATTTGTCCTCGTGCCTTAGTTTGGATAAGAACGAACAGGTTGGCCTATAAAAAGGCTGTCCCACGCTTTACTCAAAAAAAAAAATTAAATAAACTCCACCGACATTTTAAGTAAGAAAAAAAAAAAAAGAAAAGAAATGATACATACACGTCACATCCTCTTACGTTTTTTTATTTGCATAAAAAATGAACAACAGTTACAAAATAATAATAATAATGATAATGATATTTAAAAAAAAAAATATGATCTTTTTTATGTATTGTTAATTAATTATTGTTGACGTGCGTGTATTTCAATTAGCCTTAAAGGAAAGCCTTTTTCAAATATAGGAATATAGTACAATTATACGAGGCTGTGTTTATGCCCAAATGCCATAATTAAAAGTTTAAGTTTTAAAATATATTTAATTTAAATCCCCTCCCACCCAAAAAAAAAATCAAGAAATGAACCATTTTCTCCCATTTTGTCTCTCCCCCACACACAAAAAAAAAAATTGTATCTGCCTCTCCCTAAGTTTCCATAATTAAATTATGGTTATCCCAAAAAGCTTCGTCATAATTCTTGTAAGAATTTTAAATGTACTGACGAAATATTTGTGAGAATGTATATAACTATATTAAAAACAAAAAATCAACTAAAAAAAGAGAAAATAAAAACAAATCATTCAATTTATATGTTGTAGAATATTAAAAAAAAAAGGTGCGAATTGTTAAAAACAAAAAAAAAAAATGATTTCTCTAATTTTGAAGTTGTTAAGCACCTTAATTATAATTAAATTATTTAAAAACCAAATAATATATGCACACATGGGAGAGTGTTTTTGATGTGTTCATTTAATATTGACAGTCTTAAAGAAAAATTAAAAGAAAAAAAAATCCAATAATTTTTAAAAAATAATAAAATAAATGTCTCAAATACTCACATATCCTACTTCCAAAATAATGTTAGCTAATTTTTAAACGAATTGAAAATAATATTGAGGAAATTATTTATTTATTTTTTTTTTTTTTGTACTTTATTTTTAACAATGTTGCCACCAGGTAACAGTCAGTAATAATTTATACATACAATTCCATCATTTTGCAGGATGTGGTGGTAGATATCGTGAGTAAGTGTAGCAGGGCTAGTTTTTGGTGTTAGGTTTCTTGTCTTGAGATGCTTGCTACTTACGATTCCATGGAAGTTGAACCAGAAACTGGGGAGTGGCCAAATCACTCTACAGCGACCTTTGGCCCCATCGGGGAAAACCTAACAGTTTTTTCTAGGCATAACCCTTGCCGCTTATCGGTTCTTGTAGCATTTGGACTGGAAAGGTTGTAACTGACAGCCAAATATTTGACTTATAGGTCTACTTTATTAGTTTCTGCTGTCCAGGTAAAGGTTCTACTCCACGCGGTGGATAACTGACCGCGTGGGCTTATACTCTCGCTAACAGTCTAGTCTTATGTTTTCTTTTCTTTTTCTTTTTTTTGTTGGAAACGATTGACTCCGAAAACATCCCTCATTAGTTCTACTGGAGGTTTCTTTCCAAAAAGATCGTTTCTGCAATATATGTGGATTGCAACGGGAAGAGGAAAGAAAGTCTTTTAATTGCGTTGCGTTAGTTTACAGTTAACAAAACAATGCATAAGAGTAGATATTTATTTAGTGCCAACAGGCGTAGATTCTATTACATTTTACGTTAGTATATGCAAACGGCATATCTCCACGCGGTCCTGGGCAACGGATATCGACCCTGATCTGATCGGGCTGAGTGCCCATGCCGACAATCTTTTTATTTAGTTATCTTTTTTGTTTGTTTTCCTTTAATTATCTTTATACTTTTGCTTACAATATAAAAGTAAAGTAAAGTAAAGTAATTCGACTATTTTTTCAGGCGGGCTTAACGTCTAACTACCAAATTAGGTGTCGTGGACGGAGGCGACTAGCAAACATACTTTACTGTAAATTTCTTTTATTAACCATTAAATAAAATCCAAGGCCTAATACCGGGGAATCGAACCTACTAAACCAACAATAAATCTTAGCTTTGCGGGTCTCGCCTCTAACCGTTCGGCTTCCGTGCATGTATATGCTTACAATATATATTAGAGAAAGTATGTATTACAATCGTGTAAAGTTTTTGATATCATATTTTCAAGTATCCTTATTGACGTCCTCTGAGTGTTATTTAGAAAATGGGGATTATGTGAATTATCTCTGTAGGGGTAAACAGTAGCTCAAAATAATAATAACAATAAATAAGAAAATTTTGCACACAATTCATTTTCTGAATGCAATTTTTGCACTTTATTTTTGGAGATTTGTTCGAAACGATAGGTAAGTTTTTTTTCTAAACACTTCCCATACATGTTAAGGTGTATCTTAAGGTAACATGCTTCTCTGTGACGTGACATTTTAGAATGAGATAAGGAACTGCATACAGAAAATGGTTTGTAAGATTTAAATATATTCCATACAAGATAGAACCTTTGTAAGTTAAAGACGTGTTAGTATTTACACCAGATTTGTTTGATTATTAAACCTGGTGGTATCATTAAATGGATAAAACAATTTAATAGAATGTTATCTCTAAAAAAAAAAAAAAAAACAATTTAGTGTTTAAGGTTTTTTGTTTTTGTTCCTTATTTTGACGAACATACAATTTTTACATTTAAAAAGTATTTAAATTTAGGAGTTGGAAATTGGATAAATAAAGATGAGATGCAGAATCAAACTAAAAAGGAAAGACTAAATTTTATTATCATAAATTGTTAAAATTTGTTCATATGTATATTTTTGTTTATATTTATTGTAGTGAACTTTACGACTGTCAAAACAGCAATAGAGATGAAGACAAAAAAAAATAAATGGTAATTTTTTAAAATACGTCAATAAAATATTAAATTTTTATATTAATATAATTTAAGTTTTCATTTAAAAATAAAAATGACCTTTTCATTTTTTAATTCGGTGCTTATAATAAATAAATCAAAAGTGCCCATCATCTACTTGATATTTGTATAATTGTTTCATTTAATAATTTATTTTCAAATTAACGAACCTAGTACAGAAAATGTTTGTATCAAGTGTTAATATTATTGTATAAACAATAGTAAAAATAAATGAATAAAAAAAATGCAATTATTTCCTAAGAACGCAATAATTGTCAATATTTATTAGTTGTAAAATAAGAAAACGAGACAATCGAAGAGTTTTTGTTATGTTTTTGTCGTTGATTTTATGATTTAGTTTTTAAATTCTAATTCCTTTATTACAAAGTAATTAGATAAATTGATAATGAGTAGGATGTTTTTTTTAATAGGTGAGGATTGTCTTGTTATAAATTTTTTTAAGCAAATCAATGTATTTTTGTTTTTAAAGCATTATTATCTCTTGAAAGTTAAGTTTAAATATTGAAAAAGTTACTACAGTTTGATTTTCTCATATTTTTTTTTCCTGTATGTTTCTCATTCAATGATTTCCACCTCTATTCGAGAATGCTTCGATTAATCATACGTTTATACACTTTTCCTTTCATTAAGTGGCATATGTATGGTAAGGTGCACTGCCCAGTTCATTTCTATGATAAATATTTTTTCTTGCTTATTTATTTATTTTTTTCTACGTTGCCTGAACCTTAGCTATGATCATCCAAAATATCTGAGACAATCTTGTTCAGTTTATCCTTAGCACTATGACATGATTGATCTAACCTTCTTTCTGATAATCTTGTTAGAAAAAGCAATTCCTGAAAAGCAGTTATCTTCTGCTTAGTCTGAAAATGCGACAAATTATTTTCTGGTTCTAATAGCCTAATTAGATCCTGAACCTTCGAAGTTTTCTCCAGAGCGACGTTTTTTTTTTTTTTATATATATTTCTATCATTTTCTGTGCTTTTCTTGGTGAAAGACATTCTACCTGAGAGGTTTTCCAGTCTCAAAAAGGCATTCCTGCAGATCGGAAAGAATGCCCTTCTAACTGCCCTCATTGCCGCCAGTTTTATTGTTTTCTCTACGGCGATCTCCTTTACCGTTTAAGCCTCCTTCTCCAATTATCTATTTCCACCATCCATGATTTTATTTGCCACAAGTTTCGTGGTGGCCAAGGTTTCTCTCCGTACTTCTGGATTCTTTTGACTAATGAAGGGAAGTCCTTTCTTTTTTTAAATTCTGGCGATCCACATTAAACAACCTTATAGCTCTTCGCGTCAAGTCATCCTGATTCAAATTTTTGCGCGTACTTCTTTATCGAACAGAAGTGAATTTTTTCATTAATTTAAACTTTTTGGTAGTTTTGTAATGTTAAATCCTTGGATATTCTTGCTAGCAAGGAAACTCTTCCTAAAGAGCTGATCCTTCCTTAATTCTTCATCTGTTCTGATTGTGCAGATTTCATTCGAGTCATTTACCCTAAAATTATTCCATCGTAAAATGAAACCGAAACTTTTCCATTCTTTTAGCAATTTTCATAATTTATTTTCTTTAAACAATTTAAACATTCATTTCTTTTTCTTTCTTTTTTCTTCGAACCTTAATTAAAATTTTCATGAGATAATCAATGCCTTAAAAATTTTAGTATTAACAAAAATAGAAGACAAAGAAGAATTAATTAAATAAATAAAAATTGTACAGAAAATATTGTAAAAGAAGATTTTTCAACATATTGTAATATTTTGTCAATTTTTACTTGCCATTAGTTCAATTAGACAAAATTTAATGTGTACATTGATTGAAAAATTATATACCGGTTATTAAAATAGGCTGAAAAAGCTTTTTTTGAACAATTTTTTAAATTATTAATTTAAATAAATAAATGAGAAGAAGAAGAATAAGACATTTGGCCTTTTTATAATAGACATTAGATAATTAAACAATGAAATAATTAATTGTAAAGAAAGTCAAAGAAATGCATTGGCGGAACTACAGTTTAAAGGAGCTCACCCGCTATACCCAACCACAATTCAATTTGGTTTAATATCCTACAAATTTGGCTCGATTAAAATTATTGTCTGGAAAGTCTTCATTTAATCCCTGTTCCCGTTGTGGGAAATGAACTTATCGCGTCTTGAAGACTTTTCTGCTGCTAATATTGACACCCCAACGTTCACACAATTTAAATAGGAATCTTATACTTCATCCCTCAAGTAGTTACCATCAACTAGCTGGTGTGAAACTAATTTTGTTTAACTGAACCTCTGTAGTGCTTCCATTTCTAAATTCGATAGCTCCAAAGTCACGTTTTATTCTAGTTACTCTGGTGACCGTAGATTTCTTTAGCCAGGTTGTCGGTCTCCTCAACATCTTCTATATCGTAGCAGAAGTTCTGGCAACTATCTTAGCCGTACGCAATTATGATTCACCAGAAATCCAGTTGTTGAGGCTCCAGTAGTCAATTTTCTATCCAATGCAATACGTCATCAAATACAAAATGACGGCCTGGCTGCAAGAGATTATGACAATCCTTCTGCTCTTACCCCAATATATTTGTGGAAGAAGACTCAGCCTGAAGTATAACTGGTCAGTGCTACCAGGTTTTGTTGTTTTGTACAGGAGGCATCTCTGCATCGTAGGTCTTATGCCCCAGTTCTTTTTCAAATTCAATCTTGTGAAAGATTGTTTAGGTTATGAGAAAAGAATATAATTCAGAAAAATATTGCTAGCGAAAGAGCCTAGGTTTTTGCTCCTTAAGGTTGTGTTTCCTATGGTTTATTCGGACTGCTAAAACTAAATGTACGCTCTGTCATCACTTTCGGAAATAAGTGAAAAATCTAAGTTTCAAAAAGTACTTGATTGTGAAGTTAAGCTGCATAGTAGCTCCGCCATTGGATTTATATTAAACAGGGCAAGCTCATTCATATATAGAGGAAGCCTAAAGGTTTTCCGTTTACAATTTAATTTTCAAAAAAAAATAAAAGATTTAATGTAAATAGTTGGTTATATACAAATAAATTATTTACCACAAAATCAAATTAATATCATATTCGAGCTTTTGTAATTATGACAATGATATTGTGATTAATATCAATGAGGGGAAAAAAATCGAGAAACCCTCTTACTTACATTATGATAACTATACGTTGGCCTTCTATATCTTTGAGCTTAGAGGGGAATTTAAAAATTAAAACTAAAGAAACTAAAAGTTGATAGTTGAAGAGGTACTAAAAATTTTTTTAAAAAACCCAGCTTATTGTTATAAAAATGGAATTTATTATTTTATTTGTAATAATTAAATAATTGCGCTGTTTGCCAACTTTTTGCATTAATAGTTGTTTCATTAAAGAAAATTGTAAAATAAATTATATAGCTGTAAATAATTTGTGGACACCATTTTTTGAATAAAATGTTGCTTCTTATAACAATAAAAATAAAATTGTTTATAGGAAATTGTTGTAATAATGTGTTATTATTAATTTTATCGAAATAATTACCAAAAAAAACTATTCGAGGCTTTGTAGATTGTGGAGTCAAGAGAGTCTCATTTATTAAATGACTTATAACCTAACAAATAAATAAAAACCTCAACCATTTTCTAAATACATATAACTTGCGTTACTCTCGCAGGCTAGAAGAAAAATGTTATGGAAGATTGCAGATAATCCGTCAATTTAGTATTATTGGAAGGTGGAGATGGATGATGCTTGTTGAAGATTATATTGAAGAATTTAGACTAAGAGTTTAAAAAAATGAAGGAATTGCTGATAATAGATTTGTCAGTAAGAGAGAAATAGAAAATCCAAGAGTGTTTCAGTAGACTGGAATTGCCAGGAATAAGTGTGGTAGAATTTCTGAAATTTATGTTATGATCTGCTTGTGAAGTGAGTCTTAGCAAGCAATACTGTCATTCATATTCTTGTGTCGTCTAAAGATTTGTTCATACTTTTTCTGTTGTTAGTGGCATTATGTGGAGCATGAATGAATGTATTATGAAATGGCGTCTTCTGCGTCTAGTACTTCGTGTCGCGTTTGAAACAATATTATTGGAAACAAAAATAAATAGCTCAGCTCACCTTCAGCCATTTTAAGTTGATTAGGTACAATTATAATTACCTCTTTAAAATTTTTATTTCTTTACAAACATTGGAGAAAGGGGAAAAAATTAACGAAAATATTTTATTCATTCATTGAACTTCAAAAAAAAAGGTCGCACTTCCTTCATCTTCAATACTCCAATCATTCAATTTATAAGTGTTTACCTTCTTTTTTATATGAGCATAACACTGATTCAACCATTTTTTTGTATATGATTGAATAATTTTCAACAATGATTCTTTTATTTATTAGTATTTGTTGAAGAGCCTTGGTCAGAATGAAATGAAAAAAGCGCCATACATGGTAACCACGAGCAAAGTACTGTTTTACCAACCAACAGTTACTTAATTGCATTAATTTGTAAGCCAAGAAATGTTGAATGATGATCCGCGGTGATAATTCTTGCTTTTTGTCGGGAATCGTAAGCTATTTTAAGTGTTAACCCTTATTCTGTTGATGCCCATTGGGTATTTATTGTATCTTTGGCCAATTATAAAAATGTCTGTATTCATTGAACAATAATAGTCCCCTGAACTTACAATGAATGAGTATATTCCTAATTTAATTGGTACAAACTTCTATACACTTCCAACATGAACTACAATCAACCTCCTTGCCTTTGCTTGTGGTAAGCTGTACTTATTCCCTAGCTGCTAACAATAATGGTGAAACAAAGCGCATGTACCTAATTAAATAATATATTGTGATTACTTTCATTGCAAATAAGTACTTCAACTGCAATATCAAGCTTTTAAATTAACAGTTTTCAGCTTAAGTGGTGTTTCTCCCACATAAAACCTACCTTTTAATTTTTATTTGATGCATTGGAAAATTCAACACAATGCAAAAAATCGTATTTTTTTTATGACAAACAGTTTCTTTACGCTCGGAGATCCTTTTTTTGGGGGGTATAATTCCAGAATTATTCTTCTTGCTATCGATTCACAATCAATTTCAACGATTTTTACTTCTCATATTTCATTCTTTCTGTTGTGTTCGATTCTACAATCGATGGGTACTAAACCCCATCGCTATGGCATAAGTTATCTATCGATGTTTTTATAGAGAAAGCAAGGAAGAGTGGACAGGTAAGCTTAGAAAATTTATAAAATGCAATTTTTTTTTCATCTTAAATTTATTGTAGGATCCATTCAATTAAACAATTATCACAAAATTTTTAATGATATTCATTTACATATTGTCTTTCTATATTATCAACTGATATTGTCCAAAATTAATTCTGGTAAAATATTATTTAATAGAACAATTAAATACATTCAATAAGATAAAAATTGTTTTAGGTCATGCATTATTTTATAAATATATTTATAACATCATCGAAATTTGATCGATTTCTCTTTTCTTACAATCAGACTATAATATAAGGCATATGAAAGTATTGTTTAGATCTGTTCATAGAAATATATTTTAATTAGATTCGTTCCAACAGTTCTTCGTGACTGGTTTTTGATTGTTCGTAGCTTGTAAAAGGAAATAGCAAGAGTTCTAAACAAGATTTAAACGACCTTCCAGCAGTTTGACCCCAGAGACAATGGGGCAAAGAGAAAACCCTTATTCATCCATAAAGCAAATTATAGTACAAGCTTTAACTTTAGAAGACGATTGCTCTTCCACCAAGAGACATTAGCAATAATCGTAAAGTGGAAGAAACGTCAAAGAAGAAAAGAAAAAAACTTTAATAAGAGACTCATTTAAAAATGGTAAGAATGTTGAAACTTGTTAGAATGCTTATTGGCAAACTTCGAACTAAACGAAACTAGTTCCGAAGCTATGTTAAAACAAATCTAATTCTTTATATTTCTACTAGATGTTTTATTATAATTACTACAAATAGATTATAAAAGTTAAATTGTGCAAATAGATGAGGCACCAATTAATATTTCCTAATTAATATTTTTATATTTTAATGTTTCATTTGAAATATTTAGCCTAATTATAAATTTTTTATTGTTTTCAGAAGTTACATTTAAATCTGCCTTCTATCTTACAATTATTCTTTCTAAAGCTTTTAATTTTGAGTACCTTCATATTTCTGTTGTATTTAAGAAAACACATTTACATTTACATCTATAAATTTTTAAGTCAATGAACATTAGAAAAAAGAAACCAAGATATTTCAATCGCCAAGGCTCATTCTTAATTTTCTGTTAAAGTTGATAAAATACAACAATTCTGATGAAGGTTTACGGATTTTTGTTGTTGTTAATAACTGTATCAATCGTGATTGACCGCGGTCAAGTATAAAAAACACTTTAATATAACATTTTTCCACACTCACATCAAAGATAATTATTATTTCTTCAACACTGAAAGAAACAATTATTGAATAAAAATGTAAATTGATCTGAGAAATATGTTTACCAACAATATTTTAAATTTTGTTTCTCATTTACATTTTTATTTTAATTTTTTTTATAAACTCCTCTTATAATGTAGCTATAATACTGTGAGTTAGGAAATGGAAAAAAAAAATTGTGTTTAGAGATTCGCAATTATTTTTCAAGGAATTTAGTTTTTGAAACTTTAGTTTTGGGAAAACAGTGTTTTCAAAGAGGTTTGGGAAAGCTGCTGTGTTAAATTTCCTTTCAAAAAGAAACTTTCAGAACAATTGACAATTTCCCATCTATACTAAAAAGAACTTGTAAATGTTGATAGAATTCTAAGTTTGAGTAAAGTTTTCAAATTTATAGAAAAACTGCTTTTATTCATGACTTAAACATCTTAATAGTTTTTCTTCACTTCGTGTGCTAACCAAAGCAAGCTACCAGAGGTGTCATGAAGACTAGGCCCTTAGTCGGGAATAAGATAATCTTCAATCTCCCTCTACTTCATCTTAGTTGAATCGGCAAAGACAGCCATCATCACAACATCTGCGAAAGATTTTTGGGGGAGAGAAGGTAGCATATAAAGCCAGACAGTGGAAGTTCCTGGTTGCTACAGTGAACTCTTCTCAGCACTTCCCAAACTCATTATTACAACATGAACTTACGTCAAAAAACGGATGTCGCAGGATTGTCTAAAACGAAGACTCCCAGGCTTGGAAGACAACGGCTTTTTTTTTTTTTTTTTGGCACATCGTCGTTAGTCTTGCCTTTGCTACCACTCTCTCTTTTTTTCACCACAATGCTGGATTAAATTTAGAACAGCAGTTTTTAAATGATCTTAACAGGTTTTTATGGATACCTGTTGATTCATGCATTAGATGTCAACTTAAAAATTATAAATAAAAACAACATCTTCTAAAGTTTGAGGGTAACAGTAACATAAAATATTTATGATATGTTTTTAAAACAAACTAACATTAAAAATGTCTTACAGACTTATTTACATATTCACAATATGGACTTTTTCATAACAAGCATTAAATATTATTGCTACAATAGTTTTTATCTGAATGGCTTTTGTTTCGTTTTATTTGAACCTTAATGTCCAATTTTGACTATAAGTACTGAGTCAAAATTTTGGCAGGAATTTTTGATTTTAAGTAGCATTTTGGATTAATTAATAAAAACTGACACTTTGTGTCAGCATTCACTAGTTCAGAATAAACTAATAGTTGTTTTATATTGGATTCGTGATACTAAATTCATGAAATATCAATGTATTTCTCCATAGATATTCACAATAAAAAAAAATTAAAATAATGTGTTTTCTTTAAATATTTCAGAGAATAAAATTTAACATATTTTCATAACATTTGGCACAAGAAAAATTAGCTAGCTTAACATAACAATAATGGTTATTATCTTGAGATAAAATAGGGCTTGGAAAAACAAAAATTCCAGAAGAAAAAAGAAAAAGAGGGATAGATAGATAACCTGAATAGAAAATGCAATGTAAGAATAATGCAAATGGCAAAAATATCTCGATTAAACGCCAGGAAGTTCAATTATTTAATTTTATTGAAACATTTTTATTAACATTATCTTGATTACCTATGATTATTTTTTCCTAAACCTCAATAATTCAGAAATGACCTCCGCTATTTAAGTTATTTAAGGATTTCAAATGTTATATCGTCCATCTAGTTAGTTGCACTAAGTACCTGTCAATCGATCGTGGGATGGGTCCAAATTCTACCCTAGTCCTTGAGGATCCTTCTTGTTACTCAAATAAAGTAGAAGCTACAACAAAAATCTTGACTAGGACCAAAATCCAGACCCGGCTCACCAGCCATCCTTGATTTATAGCCGTCCGAACAAATCAAACAATAAACTTAAGGGAGAAACAGCCTAACTATTTCCACCGTCAATCTGTTCCATCTAAAGACCTTAAATCTTATCTCCTCACTCCATCATGAGATGAATGGCATTTCTGACTCTATCCATAAATTCTAAAAAAGTGCACGTAGAGAACTCCTTAAACCATAATCTCAAGTAAGAGAACCAACAGGAGTCAGAGAGAGATGTCTAAGATAGAAAGAGACTATGTCCAAATTTTATACTGGCGACAATCTACCGAACTCATCAATTATGGATTAATGCTGTGAAGCCGCACACGGAAGCTAAACAGACATGTATGTGCCATTGACACGCTACAATAGATTCGGGATCAATAAAAGGGAAACGCTTCATTTTTATCTTATTAAATAGTTTAAGGGTTGAAAGAACTATTACTGGTTTCCAGTAACTCCATTGCGTAGTAGTGGATATTCAAAGTGCGCAAATCACTTCCAAACATACTTTAAAACCCTTCATCCACTGAATGAGGCATATGTTGTTGTTTAAAATTAATAAGTAAGGCACTCCCTCATTGCAGCAGAGTATCCTTCTGGGCATTCTCTTGCAGAAAACTCTATTTTAGCTGTAACAACCATGTTCAGAAGAATCCATTCTTAGGAAAATCATGTCCCGCTAGGTGGAAACGTCAAGAAGACCACTTAAAAGCGTCCTGCGCATGGGAGCGATCAAGTAATCAAACACTAGACCAGACCCTTAAACCTATCTACTCTTAAATGAAATAAAATATTTAAACATCTGATAGTTTCGAAAGGCCTTCACAGAAAATGTAAGCTAAACAAATTTCATAATTCAGCACACAGCCCTAGACAATCAAAGGTAGAGACGAAAGAAAGCATCGGTAAATTTTATCCTCTAGGTTGTTGTTTTTATCAATTCAATCGGATTCTCGACCATCTCCACAGTCTGATAACATTTAAAGTGGAATCACACATTTTCTACACAATTCTGATATACCAACCTCTGAAGATGGTTGAAAATCCAGTTATACTGAACAAAACCAAGCACAGGTAAGTCTTTGTCTTAACAAGGATTTATCGCCATACGTTATAGTAAATTCACATATCTTCGCAGCACTAATTTTAAATATAAATTATTGAGCATTGAAATCCTTTAACAACTATGATGACCTATTTGGATTATTGTGTAACCTCTTTCTCCCAGTTAGATGGAAGGTTTTTAAGAATCCCCCCCTTAATAATAAAGTTTGATGAGTAACGAAGTGTGTGATCATTAAATTCAATTCAGTCGTAAACTAACCAAATTCTTACAAGAATGCATAATCACTAGGTAGTTTTTTTTTTTTTAGATCAATCAATGAACTGCGAATGTGAGAGTTTACTAACATTCGCAAATATTAAAAAACATAGTTTAAAGACTAGACACGTTTTAGTGTAAAAAATTGACTAGAACTTTCTTATTGAACTAATAGCTTTCAAACATACTAACTAAAGGCACCAGAAGGGCTTTAAAAAGACGGAACAAAGTTAAATTTGTATCTTAATCAATTTGGCAGTATAAGTATTAAGAAAAGTATTTGTAATTGGTGTTGGCAGTAAGGGTGAAGAGGGGATTGAAATGAAGAGAAGAACTGAAGGCAACAAAGACTGGGTAGGCTTAAATGTTTTTCCCCAGGCGTCTCCATCATTGGCTACCTCGCTCATGCACCAACTAAAAAAACCTACATACGCCGCCTACCTGATAGATAACAACTATTAAGTATGAACAGATGTCAAGATGTGCATCTGTCAATAAAGTTATGGTTTACCGTGGCAATTCTGTACAAGTAACGTTGCAGATAACGATCTGAAGCAACTTGGCAAACTGAACGGAATCATTTCGAAAGAAGCATCCCTTTGGAGCATCACCGTTTGTTCTCCCCTGTCCTTACCCAGTCAGCGTCACTTGAAGGAGTAATAGAAGGATGCTCTTGGTCGGGTTATGCAGTGAAGCTACAAATATACTAATTTTGTCGTGATCGCTATCTCCTGTGATCCAGTGATCGTGCTTGTGTAGATTTTTCAAAAAGTTATGTTTATCGTAATTTTGTAACCAGTTTGTGTATATATTGAATGAATACTATTCTAGGCATTGAATTATCACTGGTAGCTGAGGATTATTAAATTGAAATAAAGTTTTGAATAAGCCGAAAATGTTCGTTGTTCTAAAACAATTGGGTCCAATTTTTTTTTTTAAGAAAAATCTATCTAGTTTCCAGAAATGAACATTATGGAACTGGGTTTCTAAAATCACACCTTAAATTGAAACCTTCTCTTCATGAAATGTACTTTGAAAAAAATTAATTAATTAACTATTGTGTTTACGATTTTAAACACACAAAAAAGGCATTCCAGGCACCAATTTAAATCGAACGGATAGTTATACTTGGCGCATGACCTAAATAGTTTCCTGTTCTACTATGGGTGACGAGCAACGAACAAGACCCAATAAGTAAGAAGAGTGTCCCGAACAAGATGGGTAGTGTCTTGTCTTGTTCACAACTCCGAATGAATTTGCCTAACGAGAAGTAAATAGAGAAAATAGGACAGAAAGGAACTGAAAGAAGAATTTGTGACCAAAATCAGGGAAGATAAGAGTTTACCACGGTAAACTGATCAAGAAATTCAACCTAAAAAACACAAGAACACTATCATTTCTAGTTTTTTCGAACTAATTCAAGAAGGGCACATGCACATGAGGATAAGGTACTTAATTAATATAATTTATTTGGATAACATGTGTACCACAAAAATCGAAAGACACATTCAGTCCTCAAACCACACAACATGTATGCATTTCTTTAAAATAAAGTACTTAAATAAAAAGAGAATTTGCAACAATAGTATTTATCAATAATTTGATATTTTCACCATCTTCTTCCTCCTACGGCTTCTTATATTCCCAAATCAATATATTTCATTTGCCTAATTTCTTCTACAGGTTAATCATCGTATCAAAAAAAATAAAAATCTTCAGAATATTTTCATTGTGTGCTAGACAAGAAAACTAAATTAGAACATATATGAATTAGTTTTTCTTAACTATTATAAATTTTAATTTTAAAGGCAACTTTTTCGGTAGTTGTTTAACAAGCGAGCAAACCTTCTTAAATTGAAGACAACTGTATATACTAACTTTTCTCTAATCTAGAGATAAGAGGAGTTACCAAGTGCTGAAAATTACAAGCAGACATTAATATAATTAAATGGTATCTTCCATAGTGATTATATACCATGTGAAGAGCTGGTGCTGTTTTTCTTTTCATCTCATGTATTTTCTCTTTTTATTATTAAAGAACAATCTAAGATTGTCTGTGAGCCGATGTCCTCCTTACAAGGACCTCTCTCAAGCACCTTGTTAGAGCTGCCTCTAGACGTGGTAGAGACACCTTTACATGGTATGGTATCAGCAAGCCATTACTTTATTATATTCATGACTTCTTGTAATTTTTCATATCACAACCTTCACCTCAAATAAGTAGATGTATCTAATTAATTATAAACTCGAATTTTAAGAGCCTTTTTCAACAAACACAAAATAGAATGCAACTATATGTAGCAATTAGTTTTATGATTAACCATTGTTTTATTTAACAAACATCTTTCCACTTTCATACAAAACACATATACATATTCACAAGGTAACCTCCCTTATATTCACAAAAAGTGAACGGAATAACGTGAAAGAATTTCTTTAAGCGAGTCATCACGTTTCTGTTACACAAACGTGGTTACTCAATTTCTGAAGATGAATAAACATCCGAAACACTGGGCAGTGATGGTGGAAATTGCTGTTCTGAGCACTAACAATCTCCTTTAAGTTTCAAGAGACACAACAAATGCGGAACTAGTTTATGAAATAAAGATGCTGTGGGAAGTAGAAACTATAAGCGCTACCATAGTGACTTGATCAATTTCGTTGGAAAAGAGTTATTCAACGCAATGGAAAATATTTTTAAAATAACTGCATTTTTACTTCAAACTTTCTCTTACCTACTATTAAAAAATCGTTCTAGCATTGATATTCCTTAGTTATTTGTTGAAAAATCATAATTCTGCTTCAGGCCATTGACACTTTCTTCAACTCATCCAGGCACATAGTTGCTTCTGATAATCCTTCAGAATTCTTATGTCTTCGAAAACAAAGCAAAAAAAAAATTATTAGAAAATCTTCTTTGCACAATTTTTTTAAATCAACAAACAACGGACTTCAGCGCAAGTAAAACTAACCTTTTAGCATTTTGCCAACCTTCTTTACAATACTTTTTGGCCTCGTCAAACATTCTTTTCTGTAAATAGATGTTACCAAGATTCACATAAACAGAAGAGAGATCTTCCATGTTGGGAAGATGTCGACCGATCTCGACTGCTTTATTTAAATAATTCATTGCGTCTTCCATATCTCCTTTTAGAAACGATATGGTTCCCAAATCATTTAGCAGAACCACCGTTTGTTCATGCACTTCTCCATAAATACTAGAAATTTAAAATAAAAAAAATGAGTTTCATCAAAAGTTTTAAAAGAGAATGGCTGTTAAATCCATCTTAAAGGTCTACTGAGACTCATGTAGAATCTGTGTTTGCGTTTGTCTTTGTGAGCACTGATATATCAATAAAAATAAGGAAATGTTTGTTAAAAATGAATGAATGTGGTGGTAGCAGAAGTTTAGAGGAAGGACTGAAAAGCAAAAGCATTGCTATCTGTTATGACTCTAGCGTCGTCGAAGTGGCATACCCAAGCAAAGTTTTTAGAACAATCCACGAAAAAAAGGCATATATACGATCAATAGTTCACAGTAATCAGGCGAGTATCTAATTATTCATTTTTTAATCTGCCGCTACTCACCATAAGACTAGGGCTTTGATTATTGCACTAGAAGATATTTTGTTATTTCTCACACTAACCTTAAATTAACTTCGTATAACTTAATATTGTCGAGTATCAAACCTTCGTTTAGTTTAACAATGCTATGGAAATGAAAATGGCGGTCGAGTTTAAAAGAACTAGCAGGTTGGTGAGAAATTGAATAACGCTCTTGAAAAAATGGAACCCGACCAATAGCGTGAAACCAGAAAAAGTAAGTAACTTTTTTGACAAACAAATATTTACTTTTCTATGGAAAAAAAACTCAAAAAAAAAGAATTTCATTAGAAGAATTACCTAGTGCAGAGGTTGTACGCCTTCTTGAAATAATTTAAAGCTTCCTCTAAACGATTTCTGTCGAGCAGGAATCGCGCGTACCAGTCAAGTGTCATTGCTAATAATACTGTGGCATCTTCAGTTTCGGATCCGGGACCAGGTGATTTTACTTTGTGGTCAAGATTTTTTAAGCAAAATTTATATCCTTCTTCGGCCTTACTGAGAATGGAAATGATGAATCGTAAAGAAAAAATAATTATTGTATATGCTGATAAAGTAATTAAAGTAAACAACACTTACATGAAATCTGTTTTTTCTTCATAAATTTTGGCCAATTTTAATGATACGTGGCTAACCTTAAGATCATCGTCGCTAATTCCATTGCTAGTTAACCGCTGCAATACTGCAATAAAAAGTTTTTCTGCTTTGACATGCTGTCCCTGAGCGAATGCCAAATTTGCAAGAAGATCATAAATATATGTGATTCCATCTCCATTCTGCTGTTCTTGTGCAATTTTTAACGCTACATGGAGCATCTGTTCGGCTGATTTAAATTCATCTCGCTATGTAAACAAAATAAAATCTCATTAACAATTTTGAAGTATATAAATTGATGAGATATACTATGAGTAACGGGCTGAATTTAACCTATGCTAGTATAATTTATAAAAATGATGGGATGGTATTAATAACTATGTTGAAATCTAAAGAAGTTCAAGTTCAGGGTTCAAAATCACTCATGACTTAATAGTCGATTTGTGGCCCTGATACTTCTAACGTTAGCAGAAGCACACTACCAATCGGCATAATACTTTAGAATTTATTCCTTGGCAATGTCGTTCAAGAGTCATCGTTTTAAATATATAGTTGCCTGATAAGACTTGGCGCCAGTCACAAGCTTGATCTAGAACCAAGCTCAAACAATTAATCGAACAAACAAATATTAAATCACCTTAGATTTCAGTCGCACGCTTTTAATAAAATACATAATCAAATTAAATAAGATGGTAACAAGGTGCTATTACCTGTATCAAAAGTATTGCTCTTTTAATTGTGGTAATCAGTTCTGATTCCTGCTCTTCTTCCTTTGTATGTTGAAACAAGCCAAAAAGTGTAGCGAGAAGAAAGTAGCCGTCATGAAATTTTTTATTTTCCTTATGAATCACCGGAGAAAAACATTTATTTAAGTTACAATCATAGGAGGGTTTTCTCAGAGGAAGCCTTTTTAAACATCCATCACTTACAGTATTTCTAAATTTCAAAATGTGCTGAAAATAAGTTCCCCTGTTAGAAAGTGAAGAATTAACAAAAAAATTCAAAATTTGCTTATACATGTCAACTAAGAATTCATAAAATAAATAAACACGAAACTTCACGCCCACCTCCCATGATTGGCATCAGCTGGCTTATTTCAGGTAACCAATGAGAGTTTTAAATTAATTTTATTTTCCTTTTGCTTTAAAAGAATTTAGCTTAGACTTAACTGATATAATTTGTTCTTCTTTATTGCTTTTATAAAATAATATTGATATTAATATATGAAACATCATTTTTACTTCTAAAAAGCTTAACATTTCTTAATTATTTCAGTGTTTAAGGTTGGCTGTCATGCGCATAGATAGTAACAATTAGGGAAAAAAAGGCGAAGCTTGAAGCTACCCTCTTTAGACATTAACATATCCACGTAGTAATTTTTGCCGAGGGTGTATCGGACTTGTATTCTGATGTAGCTTCAAAGTGCCTGCGTATTGATTTAGAAATGTTTCCTAAAGTGGAAAGTGGCTGCAATAATGCACTACTCAAAAACTGTCGGGCATTGTATTTTTTAGTTTTGCTGTGTTTCTTAAGTTTGTTATTTTTGAATTTTCCTTTATTGTGCACTGGTGATGGACATGGCCATTCTCACCAACACTCAGAAGAACACCCTTCCTATAAATATTCCAGAGAAGCAAATCTTCCGCTGAATGATCAAGATGATATTCAAAAGAAACCGGTAGGAGTTGGAAAAATTGATCGTGATGCTTTGTGGTTTAATGCACTGGGCTCTACACTGTTGATTAGTATAGCTCCATTTTTTATTCTCTTTCTGGTCCCCTTAGATAACAGTTCAGAACGAGAACCATTGCTAAAGATACTACTGAGCTTTGCAGCCGGTGGCCTTTTGGGAGATGCTTTTCTCCATCTCATTCCTCATGCCTTACTTGGACATACTCATGAAAATCATGGAGGCACTCACCAGGAACATGATCATGAGGATACTCATGATCATTCACACGATATGAACGTAGGTTTGTGGGTGTTAAGCGGTATACTTATTTTCTTGTTTGTGGAGAAGTTTGTACGTTTAATGAAGAATGAACATGGACATTCACATTCATCTAAGGCACCCAGTGAAAAAAACCACAAATCAGATTCAAAGAGTAAATCTGGGCAAAAGAGAACTGCAAAAGAATCTGGAAGTAAGTATAATATAACAAGCTTCATAAAAATACGCTTTCATAAAGCTTACTAAGATTTGTGTTTTATGTTTTTATAAAGTACTTAATTTGGATTTTTTATTGTCAGAAAAGAATAGCTTCAAACTTTCTGATTGTTTACTTTAATGTCACATTCATACACCACCAGACGAATATTCGCTGCCGGTTTAATTATCAACAGACTTATGACGTGGAACATTCATGTTATGAAACTCGTCACATCTTGAAATCGAAACAACCTTGTCAAACGGTTGTTCGTCAAACAATCTAATCTTGAAATGAAAAAGAAACTTCAACTTTACAATACCATAATGAAACTGATTGGAAATGTATGTACTATAATTCTTGGGATGTGCTCAAACAAAACTTCACCTACCTGACCCCCTCTGGTAATTGCTGGGAATCGCCTTAGACTGAAACGCTATTGTTCAAGAAGAAGAAGAAGAAGGAGAACCTTAAACGGAGTTGTCACTGTCAGTTCCCGTAAATCTGTTTGTCTATCATTCTTGGAACAAATTATTTATTTCATTTTAAATTGTAAAGAAACATGATAAAATAGTAAAAAAAAAAGTGATAGAAAATAAGCAGTATTTTTTTAACTAACATTTTAAACTATACATGGAATGTTTTCTAATCATTTCTCTAATTTTAGGATTGGTTTTAGATACCAGTTTTACAATAGTTATTTTTTGATACATTAATTTTTAATGAAATGTTTTGGGGCTATGAAATTGATATGGTAGAAGAATGCCAATCAAGGCCTTTCTTATCTTGACATTTTCTATCAAAATTGTACCATTCAGTGATCACTATTTTATCATTTGTCACTTTAGAAAATTTATTGCTTCAGTCATTAACAATGTTATAAGAATAAGGATAGATTAAGTATTTAGACCTTAATTTATTCATAGATTCTAATTCGGCATTTGATGAAAAATTAAAATGATTGCTGTCGTTATTTTTCTGACCTTTTGAAAAAAAAAGCATTTTTTAAGATTTATGATGTGCTTAGACCACTTAATAAATTCATCTTACATCCAATGGTATAAAATAGTAACAAAATTCTGCTCCTAATGCTCAATCCATGGAGAAGAGAGGTTGACCCAAATCGAAAACAATGGACCATCAACAACGATCTATCATATTATAATATTAGCTAAAAATATCTATTCTTTTTTTCATTTCTAGCGAGTTGTACACTACTTTTAATGAATTATTGTTTATCCCCCTTAGATGACATTAAGATTGCCGGCTATTTAAATCTTGCGGCTGATATAACTCACAACTTCACTGACGGCTTGGCAATTGGCGCCTCTTATTTAGCGGGCAGGAATGTTGGTATAGTTACCACAATAACTATTCTTCTGCATGAAGTTCCTCATGAAATCGGAGATTTTGCAATACTCATCAAATCCGGGTGTTCTCGGAAAAAGGTACATTTATTTTTTAAGGGTACATTTACTGTTTTTTGCAACATTATTTTCTTTATTATATTTTATACTCAAATAATCACTCTCCAGGCAATGTATCTTCAACTTCTGACGGCTGTTGGTGCCCTTTCAGGAACTGTCGTATCTTTATTGGCAGAAGGCTATGGTAAGTTTTAAAACTGTATGCAATAATGTAATAAATAATCATTTTGTAAGAATATAATAAGAAAAAAGGGGAAGATAGCGAAACATTAAACCATGGAATGCTCACAAGCAATGTATATATCACTTAACGTATACTTAATATGTAATATTGACGAATACCTAATGAGTTGCCTAAGTTCTGAGTTTGAAGGGAAGGATATTTTCGGAAGTGCGGAATTCCTACATTGTTGTTTCAGTTTATCACCGTTTTCTCGAAAATCAATCGATCTGGACTCTTTAAACTAAATGTACTTAAATACTTAGTTTTGCTTGATACGTTTTTCATAAAAATTAATTTAGAGTGATTTCTAAAGGAGGGTGCTTTAATAAGCTATTTCTGGGATTCTACTCCTTTGTCACCCACTAATGGTTGAATATGTTGCTAAAACTCCACGGAAAATTGTAACAGCTGTAAGAATATGGATCGGTAAAAAAAGAAAGTTATATGATTGTTTCATACCACATTTTTTGTTGTTTTTAAGAGATTTAATGTTTTTTGTTTGTTTAATTATCCAGATGAGATGGCTACGGCATGGATATTACCATTAACGGCTGGAGGGTTTATATATATAGCTACAGTATCAGTTCTGCCAGAATTATTGTCCGACACAAAATTGTGGCAGTCAATTAAAGAAATATTGGCACTTCTCTTAGGTGTATATATGATGGTGCTGATTGCCTCATTTGAATAACTATCTCCCATAAGCAGTGAATTATATTCGTTTGATCCTAGTTGCCGTGTTTATTATTTATGAGAAAAGAAAATCAAAACCTCATAAGTTGGTAAGAATTTTTTAATTTTTTGTGTAAATATATTTTTATATATATTAAATGACTATAAGATTAAAGGATTAAAATATATTTTGTGCTATTTTTTAATTGGAAGACACTTCTTATAATTTTTGTTTATAATTTAAACAAGACAAACATTTCTTAATAATATGAATTTTCAATCTATTCTTTAAGTAACTACACTTTATTTATTAAGGAGTGTTAGAAGTAAACATCAATTTTGAAGGTTTCTTATTAAAAGTGTAAAAAACATTTTTTCCGTTTAAGTGCAAAGCGAAGTTACTATAAAACAAAGTCCTCTTCTACCTAAAAATTATATTTTGGCTGCCTTGTCAGCGTTAAGAGATTTGGGTGGCTAAAATGTGAGGGGTAATGAGCTAAGATTTGCCAAATTTAGACAACCATAATTGTTCACATTTTATTATCTGTTAGAATAAAATGCAGGTCTGATTGTTGAGAATGTTATCTATTGGCAAGGAAAAATAAATAAATGTCAATAAATATCAAATAATATTTTCTTAAAACTTTTTATCCAATATTAAGGATAATCACACCTTTCTAAAATTAGAGTTTCAATTTTTTGTTTAACACAAAAATTTGTTAATTAATTGTTTATACAATTTTCTTATGGGCTAGAATGTAATTATGTATTTATAATATGTATTATCTACAGCCTGTGATACTAATATTAAAGAGGTAACTAAAATTTAAAATGGTATAAATTGTGCAAATAAAATTTTTGAAATTAAAAACTGCTCATTTGCTGTTAGGAAATAATTAAACTTCTTTTGTGAAAGCAAGCACAGTTATATAGTGAACATATTTTTCAATTCTGTTGCTCTAAACACAGAACAACCAGATAAATGTAAAAATTCTATTATTTTCAAATAAAACAGAATTGTAAATAACCATAATTGTGTTAGATTCTGTCTTAATACACATAATTAGGTGTGGGATTCGTCAGCAGAATGCTATTGCTTGAACATTGAATCTTATCACTTTATTATTTTACATTGCAATTTAAAAAATAAAATAAAAGTTAAAAGTAATAAAAGTATTTTTTGATAATTATTTATAAGAAAGTTTCCAACAAACTCTTATTGTCTTTCTGCACGATAGACAATTTTTTTTTTTTAATTTCTCTTAACATTGCCAACACAATGTGACTTTTTTTTGCAGGACACGAGTGGCTCAAAAAACATCTTCCTAACCCAGGTCTAGAAACTGACCTTTATTATCATTGTATTACGTTGCAATTATTCATTTATATTGAAAGACCTCTGACCCTCTGAGACCAGAGATGTGCATAAAACTGTTAAAACAATGGCGCTGCACTATTAAATCAACTTCCTGCTGCAACAGCCCAGTTGTGGATATTTAATCATCTTTTAACACACCATCTACTCATCTAACTTTGGACCTCCGACAAGCCTTGTTCCAAATATTTGATCTCTTATCATCCTCCTTAGCATTTCAAAATTGCTCATTCAGGCCAAACTCCGTGCCATTCTAGTGTAGCTATGTTGAACACATTCGATCCTCCAGGTCTTAGATCTCTTGGCTACACCCTTCACTCGATTCCTATTCAACCCGAACATCTGTCGTAATATTTTTTCCCCTCTAAGATCTATTCATCAGTAGTGCTAAGAGCGCAAATTGAACAATTGTACTCTGTTATCTAGTAAACTTAGATGTACAGATGAATTTTTTTTTTTTAATTCAGTTTTTTTAATAGACAATGTACAAAAAATTAAACACCTTAACCAAATGTTTGCTTCAGGAACGATTAAGGGGAAGACCATATGTTATTTCAAAACCTTCAACGCAAACCCAAAAAAAAATTTGATCAGTATTTCGAGATGTAACCGGTAATGTTGAAAAATATAGTCAAAGGAGTGACTAGAATATCGGAGAGCACACAAACTTTTGTTTTTCTGGACAACGTAAAAAGCAATGGACCTCGGGGGCTGAAGTGTGAAACAGTCGTAAGAACATATGAAGAAAATATATTACCAACAACCCAGTTTCTCACATGTTCGATTGTCATTTGACTGGATGGTCGCTGGTCACAAACATTTTCTTTTTACTTTCGATGTATGATTATGTTTGTTCTGATGAACTCGTCAGAGTAAACTACTTTCAGAAGATGCATTTTCTATAACCTTAGCTCTCTGGACAGATCACATTTTTGATTATTAGTCTAAGTGGACCTTTAAATACAAACGTACACGAACAAGAAGGGAAAGATTCGCTGCTGCTGTTTGATTTCACTGCAACATCTGCGCTGTGTATTGACCAGACGATAGAGCAAAGAAAAACTGGTTCCAAAACCTTAGACTTTACAAAAAGGTGCGGTTTCAATAGCCACTTCTTACTTTAGGATGTGATGCCAGGAGTTCAGCATTTGTCTCAAGCCTAAACTAATTTATGCAACCAGCTACAGTTGATTTGATTGCAAATGCTAAGATGTAACTTATTCAGTGAAAATTGTAAAACTTGTTAATTGGCCTTTGACAGACTCATTAGATATATTGACATTATTGAATATATATAAATATTTATGTATACAGAATTAATAATTTCAAACAGAAGTCAATAAAGATTTTTTAAGGATGTAAATATATATTATGATAAATCTAGAAAAAGAGATACATCTTTAATGAAAACATTTACTTGATTTTATGTGATAATTTTATGACTTTTTTTCAAATTGTATTTTATAATATAAAAGTTATTTATCTCATTTTACAATATATAGGTAATCTTAAATGTTTATGAACATAAAATAGTATAAATCACTTAAAAATTGATATTTTTTGTTCTTTCCACTTTTTTTTAAATTATTTTTTTAACTTAAATGCTTGTTGATAACAAATTTCAGTTTTCTCTATTTACAATGTATCGGCTTGGATTCATACACTTGGAATGCTGTATTAAGATCTGGTGTATTTACCCCAAATGTGCAGCATAAATACTGATGCTATGAAGAGTAATGACATTACTAGAACAGGAACTGGACCTCTGTAATTACAAAAAAAAAAAAAAAAAAAAAAAAAAATTATAAATACGGAGTCTAAACTTACAGTACTAAAATTTAATTTATCAAGAAAAATGATAATTTATTTGTAGTTCGGTGATTTCTGTTCAAAGCTTTTTGGGTGTAAATTAAAAGGGACTTGGCAAGTACATAAACAATTGTTGTGAAAAACAACTTTCTCTTAGTGCAATGATTTGCATTTTTTTTTTTTTTTTTTTAATTTTTGTAAAAGCTAAGTTTAGGCCGAAAATGTTTCCCCCCTATAGGGCTATGTTTTGCTACATCTACATCCAAGGCGTAGCAGGAGCAAAAAAGAGAACAGCTGATGGAGGCAAGTTTACAACCACTATAAACATGTGGAGCATATCCAATGCTATTTAAGGAGCTGAAGGCGGACCCGGTATTGATTGATTTCATTTCCTGTTTAAAATAAGCTAAGTATATTACTAAGGAAACATGGGTGCTATGTAGGACAAAATCTATTATATTTTAATACTCATTTCATGCGTTAATTTTAATGGAAAGAAAGTAATCCCTGCAAAAAAATTTCTGCATTTGGCGAAAGCCGATTCGAGTGCTTCTTCAGTGTTCTAAAACAACATGGTGAGCTTCTATTTAGCTAGCAATTTAGTGCCTCGGAGACCCTCGTAGCCTTGGCCCAGAAGAGCTTTTGCTTTAGTTTTTCTTTAAGGGTGCATAAATCATTCGAAAAGAAAATTTATAAATTTCAACTAATCTTACTAGCTTAATAATCAATTTTAATTGCAATCATACTAACACTTTTATTCCAGGAGAATCATCTGTATAAAATCTCCACATTCCTCCACTGTTTGCAGCAGTTTGCCTACTACGGGCGGCGGTTGTAGTAGTTGTTTTCCTGAAGACAGAAAATACTTTGTTAGAGTAGCGAAACATGGGCACTTTATCATTTAAATTTATCTTTAAAACGCTCTATTAAGGTCTTTACTAAATCGGAGAAACAATATTAAGCAGAATAACCTCAGGTAGTGAACTATCAGCAATTTATGACCATTGATCTTCTCGCTACGTCTTGAATTTCAATCTTTTTCAATTCAGAGACTGGTAATTGCGCATACAAAGGTGGAAAGTTGGGTGTGGCAAAAGCATAATCAAAGTTTGTTGAATACTAGGGGACTCAGACGCGTGAGTGGAATGGTGTGTGAAGATGGGCCTTGGAGAACAATAAGTAATGTACTCCTTAAATCTTTAGCTCTAGTAGGTGCACAATGAGCCGAATGTGGTTGCGCATATTAATGAGGGAGCACGTTCATAGAAGAAACACTGATTGTAAGATAATTATTTTAGATGAAGCTACATTTACATTTGACCATCAGAGTGAATGGAAGGTGGTCACAAAGCGTAAAGTTTTGGAAGCCATACCGATACAACATACGCTTTAATTCATATACACGGATGAAAAGATACATGTAAATATGTTGCTAACACTTATCTAAATCAAATTAATTATATGATTTAGACAATTTTTCTTTTGTCAATATGCAGGATCTAAAGAAAGGAATGCATGTCCACCTCTGACATTTCTTCCATATGCTTTATTAAGGGAGGATACAGGCATATTTGCATTGCTTATCGGTAAGATGCCTTCGCTTCATCCCGAAAATGGTTAACCTGTCCTATTTTTTATCCTCATTCACGTTCTGGACGCCCATTAAACTTGGGTAAGAATAGTTTGAATAATTTTTTCCACAAGCATCACTCAACTTCCATAATTCAGCTTCTCCCATTAAATATCGTCTTTTATGTGCCAACGACATGACTTCCAAGAATAAAGGCCTTGTCTTGGACCTCGAAAGCTTTCTGTTTAGATTTAACTATTCCTCTTTGTATCGGAAATCAACCTGATGGCAATACTTTATCTCATGAAAAATTCAAGAGGGGTCCTTTCTCAATGGTTTTCCATGTAGTTATTGCAAGAGTCGTACAACAGTACTCTGGCCAATTAATATCTTTCTATTCGTGCATGAAAGTACATGAGGATGGAATTCTGCAAACTATCCTCACATTCGAGAGACGGTAGAACAAATTTACTTCATTAATAACAAAACTTCCTCAACAGACCTCCCAAATCAATTTCGGTCATTAGAGCACAATATAAACACGAGGACTTCTTCTAAAAACTTAATTACAGCAGCAACTAAATAATTATTCTTCAAATCTCGACTATATTTAATAATATTCATTTATATTAGATACCTCTGCCTCACAGTACCACTTCCCGCGGAAGACCTGGGCGCAGCCATTTTAGCTGGAGATCTGCTGCCTGAGCCAACAGCTGTCGAACTAGGTGCAGCGGGCTGTGCAAATAATAAGAAAATAAATTACAGTTTTTTGTATCAATGTCGAAGAAAAAAACAAGCGAAATTGTAAAATTTAGATTCGTAACTGTAATAATATTCTTTGTTCTGTAATTACTAGAATGTTGGTGTATTCATTTATACTCTGTATTCTTGTCGGTTAATGGGATGGAAGAAATTATTTGAAGTAATTTAATGGCCTGCTTAGCTGAGAAAATCTACCTTAAAAATTTTGTCTAATTTGTAACTCTAATAGCTAAGTTAAAAACAAAATAATTTAACTTTTTTAATACATCCTCGGAGCTAACTTCTTCAAATAATTTCTAAGAGAACATTCAAAATAGACCGTTATTATGGAAAAAGACAGATTGAAAAAATCTTTTAAAAATATTTGCAAACAATAAAAGATGAAAATAAAATCCAAATTAAATAAACGTTATTTAAAATAAACCCATATAAAATTCTGTAAAAAGCTGCTGCAAACATAAGTAAAATTCACTCACCATTTTATCGAAAGAGTAATCTCTACAAACTAGATCAACGTACAATTGTACAGCGACAAAGAAATGGTTAATGGAGTCAATCCGAAAGTATCAACAAATCCACGTCAACTCTGCTCCGTGTTAGGAAAGGTAACATAACCTATTTAGTGTTGGTGACACATTTCAAAAGATTTTTTTTTTTTTTAGAAACAAATCAAAGTGAACAGTAACTATTAAAAATGGACATTCTAGCATGTTCTTCACGTTAAAAATATTTTTTTAGTTAAGAGTCATCTTAGTAATTTATTAACAGAAAATTAATTGTCTATACATGTATTACTAAAAAATTACTTGTAGCCTTTTCTTCTTCATTGATTTTTTGAAAAAATAAACAGAGCAAATTGAAATAATATATATAGCAGTAATTTATTTATTTATTTTAAAAAAAATAGTTACGTAAGCTTGTCACTCTTAAAATAAATTTGTTTTGAAACATATGGCGGGAAAGGTTAAATTATTTTAAAAAGACTAATTTTCCAAAACTCTACAAAGTGGTATCAAACTTTAAATTCGTATGGATGAGCTATGGATCTAAAAATTTAAGTTCTGTAAAAAAACAGAGCCGATCGTATGGTGAGTATTCTTTGTTCCATTTCTTAGATTAGATTAATTAAAAGTTTGTAAATCTGTAGATTTGAGGGGACAAATGTGTATACTTTTTTTAAATGCTTTACTATTAATGTATATAACAAGCGATCTTCTCTGGTGTGGATTTTAGTGTGACCATTGGCCAATGTACTGATAAATTTATTCAATGATTTAGTAATGTCTTCAGAATAGAAAGAAAGAAATACGTTTATTAATATCCTGGGACATCCCTTAAGGACAGCAAAAAGTACATAAATTAATAAAACAAACATTTCTCCTCTGAGTTGCTGCTAAATTAATATTACAATATATATAGAGTAAAAAAAAAGAAAAAATAAAACTAAAATTTCATTTTAGAAAAAGGTTTCTTGCGTGTCACCGGGCCTAACAAGTAATAATATAGCTTTCATCATGGACTGAATTATTCTTATCCCCATAGAAAGTGAATAAGTGGAACTGCTTGAGTTTGGTTATTAAATGGGCAAATAAAATTATGATAAAGCTTTCCACTCCTCTTAGGGTTATTATTTAAGTTGCGTCCGTGTTTCCCATGGTTTCGCAGTGCCTACTACCTACCTTTTAAGTTTTAGACTTGAAGAATCTTAGCGTCTCACTGATATCCCGTACTTGTAAAATACTTACTGTTCCCATAGTATACAGATGGATCGTCTAACGCTTCCCAAAAGTTGTAACAATTTCTCTCCAAAATTAATAAAACCTGGCTCCCCAAGGAAGTTCTAGGTAGATAAAGAACCGACAGTAAGATTTAGCTCCTAAAGAGTCATTCACTATCATTCATTTGTTTCTATAAAGTAACAATATCTTACGGAAGATAAAGTGCATTAATTAAATTTACAATAATTATAATTAATAGTAACTATATAATAAAATAGTTCGTATTATAAAATAATATGATAGTAAACAACTGTCGACATTTACATACATAAGAGAATAACAGACATATGGGTTACTTAAAACTTACTTCGGCCCTAGATGGCAAGTATTACGCTGGAAACTAGGCCCCTTATATCACTTACATATTGGATGTTAAGTGGGATTATTATTCTAGTGCGAGGAATGTTAGACTTTCCTGACGAAAATGATCCTTTGCCCGTGTCAAATTCTGTCGAAGGCGTTTATAAGAGTGCAGCTGTTGTTACAAATACTGAACCTTGTTCTGCCATTGGTAGGTAAGTTTTTAAGTCATACTTTTTATCTCGAATTAAGTCAATAAGTTAGTAAATATTATTATTCATTATCGTTATTGTAAAAAAAAAAAACCTTTTAGAAATGTTGAACTTAATTTAATGTTAGCGAAGCACTATTTTCTCTTCTTTTTTTTGTGAATTACTGACCATCATGAGTATTCAATTTGTACTTTTATAAAAACTCTACGTGAGACTGTATAGTTTGAGAATCCTAAGTAATCACCTCGTTTACTTTCCTTTGTTTTATGAGGCCTGCAATGACACACTCAATATAATGCTAACAGAATTCCGATGATTCTCATCTTCTTGGATCTTGAAATGCTAAAGGTATCATATGTCAACACTACAACGGAACCATACTGAATTCTACAGGTCAAGTGGGCTTTGACTTAATTCAGTTAAACCATGTGGAGATGTTTTCTGTTCTGTATAAAAGGGATAGGACCAAATTGAGTCGATATCTTCCTCCTCTGGAAGAGACCGGAGCCAGTTACTAGCAAGATTTCACTCAAAGGAGTGGTCTTTTACAATGACCTGCAGATGCTAGTCGGAAAGACATATAATACGGGCTCTAACTGAGCTCACGCTCAATCCTACCCGACTGCTCCCCTGCGGAAAACGACATATAGGAAAACCTTATTCTAGTCCTTGAATAGAAAATCACGAAGGAAGGGTAAAACTAAATTCAGATCTATAAGAAGAGGGCGCTCTCTTCAGTCACATACCTAATTTAAACAATAAGTACATCTTACTCATGTACACCGGTCTAAATAACTACAGTTCCTAGATTACCAGGGTGGGCACCACTTCCCTTGTTAGCTCTAGGGTGGGCATCCTCTTTTTAGGATAGGGATAGCTCAGAACTTGACGAACTGACCAAAAGGCCTTCAACCCAAATGAAGTAGCGTGCATTTCATTCTGGAAAACCAGCTGAAAACTAAAACTGTAAAATTTATTATGTTTATTTTTTTTTGTGTGTGTGATAATTGTTAATTTATTACATGTTAGATGTTTTATGAAATATTTAGAAATAATAATAAATTAATTAATTAAAATAATGAGACCCTCTCTTTGAAAATTTTGAGTTTGGTATGGAATAAACTATTAGCTATTCCTCTCGCAGAATTACAATTGCTTCTTATTAATTAATTTTTTCTTCGTTCAATTTTAGGCGAATATTGGAGAAGGGCGGTTCAGCAGTTGACGCAGTAATAGCTTCATTATTATGTGAAGGGCTAACTGGTATGCAAAACATGGGCATTGGTGGAGGAGTTTTCATGACTATTTATCAAAAGGAAACTGGAAAAGCGTTCGCATTAGACGCAAGGGAAAGTGCTCCATTAGCTGCAGATAAGAACATGTATTCTGGAGATCCAGACCTGGCATCTACAGGTTCCTTCAAAATTTCCTAAAATATCTTCTTTCTTTTGTGTACACTTATTCATTTATTGTTTATTATGAATTAAAATCGTTTCAACCTAATATGTCTGACTGTGCGCCCGATAGGCTGCTTATCCGTGGCTGTACCGGGAGAGCTAATGGGTTATTGGGAAGCGCATAAGAGATTTGGCAAATTACCCTGGAAGGATTTGTTTGAACCAGCAATTAATATGTGCTTGGATGGGGTGCCAGTAAATCATAGGCTTGCAAAAGCATTTTCCGATAGCGGTATGGCACGCTTAATTAATCGCAGCCCAACACTTAGGTAATTAAGATAATTCTGAAAATATATGGAAGAAAATAGGAATAACTATTTTTATGAGATTTTTTATTTTATTTTTATTTTTTTCAGGAATCTACTGGCACCAAACGGTAATTTACCCAAAGTTGGTGATAAATTGAGAATGCCAAGTCTAGCAAAAACATTTATAGAAGTGGCTAACTGTCCAGACGGTGCAATGGCTCTATATAATGGAGTGCTTACAGAAAAATTTGTACATGATTTAAAGAGTCTTGGAGCCATAATTACCAAACAAGATCTTATCAAATATCAGTTATGTATATTTTTTTCCTTCTACAAGCCGTTATTTATAAACTGTAGAATCTAAAAAACAATAAAACCCTTCAAAGTGGATGTGATCTTTGCAGAAATTGCACCTCATACACACTTTCTTCTTCTTGCTCGGCTCTACAGCCCATCAATGGGCCTTGGCCCCCTCGATCCACTTCCGCTCCAGTCCTCTCTATTTAATGCGACAGCTTTCCAATTGCGGGGGTACTTGAAGTCCTAGCCGACACCATCAACCTATCGTTGCCTAGGGCGTCCAACTCTTCTTGTACGCTGCATATTTTCCTCTATTTCCTTTCCCAGGCGCTGAAGCCAAAAATATCTACTACGTCGACCTCTTGTAGGTCTTACAGGGAAAAAACCTTCTTTTTTTTGCACAAAAGTCCTAATTTTTTCTCCGTTCGTGTTTGCGATTTATTTCCTTTGGACTCCATGTGCCAGTGATCTTATACCTAAAATTGGCAATTACATCACAATCAGACAGAACATAATATACAGTTTTCTCTTCTTCTATTGCAATCTGCACTTGGGTTGGAACTATCCACTCGGGACGCCCTTGGTGATATTTTCTGAGCCTATCGCGACTTATAAAGGGGTATAAGTTCAGGACTTGTCACGTGACGATATCTCTAACTACTTCACAGATTTAAAAGCTCAAAAACTTAAACCACTTAGGTTGAGAGATGTCCGTAAGAATAGCTGACAGAGGTTGGGTCCAAAAAACTCGGGCTTGGAGCGGAGCTACTTTCCGTAAATCCCTGCCTTACAGTCCAGACAATACAAGTTTTTCTTTGAAAATCACAAAACTAACAAATTACGTATGTTACTCACAAATAGTCCATTTTTCAAAAATGTTTCTGATTCAAAAAAACCTCGTTACTTGTATTACTAGTGAAAACTAATTTTAAAATTTTACCAGTAGTAAGAGAAAGTAATTCTTATTTTTTTCTCTCTCTTTAGGGCTCGATGGTTACCACCTATAGTGAATCATTTAAAAGGAGGATACACCCTCTACACGATGCCACCGCCTGGTTCAGGCATAGTGCTTTCATTAATACTAACTATTTTGGAAAACCAACTGAATCAAGATCCAAAACCAAATTTATATAATATAATTCGAATCGTTGAGTCATTCAAATATGCTTACGGATTTCGTACAGAATTAGGAGATCCACAATACATGGACTTGAGTAAAGTAAGCTTCTACAAATTTCCAGGGTTTAACAAAAGATACAATTTTAAAATTTTTAAAGTTTAACAAAATGTTGACTTACTATTCAAAATTGGTCTGTAAGCTTATTTAGCCTACTCCTGGAAACATAGTCTATAATTTTCTGCAACTCCTGACTTATAGTCCAGAGAGTGAATGTTTACCTCCAAAACAATTCTTTGCCATAGATCTCAGACGTGAACAGAATTTATAAAATAATAATTAATTTCTAGAAGTATTGATGGAGGGAACCAATCGTATACCCAAATTAGAATCAACTTTATTATCTAGCATTATGGACTCCAATCATATTTTTCAACAAATAAGAGTGAAATGTATACTTAGAGGATTAGAAAATAATAATAAAAATAATAATCGGTAGTAGAGGGCATTTTCTCGTCATAATTACAAGGGGACATTAGTAATCCCACTAGAAGAAATTATTTTACGTGGGGAAAGTATTCTAGGTTTCGGGAAACGTAAATGGCCTTTATCAGGAGCTTCTGAAAGTACCTTCTATCATAATTACATAATTGTGTCACAAATTTGATCTGGACCCTAAATCAGCGATTAGTAACATAATCAATAGTGTGTTCTGTAAAGCTTGTTAAGATTTAAAAATTGAGTTACGGAGCATACTGGCCATAATTTACTCCCAATTTGACCACTTAACGCAGTAAACTGTAAATGAAATGGGGATTTAAGAAACAAAAAACGTAAAAAACGCTGTTTTTAACAGCCTAGTGCTCTTCTCTTTTAATCCTCTTTTATTGTGTCCTATATTTATTAAAGTTCGAGAATTTCTCATATTTCTTGTTAACAGGTAATGACTCAGATGACATCTGAAGATTATATCAAAGATGTTAGAAGAAAAGTGGGAATGGTATCTCGTACAAACAATAATTGTACTAAGTATGGTGGAAGATATTTTGTACCAAACGATAATGGAACAATTAATGTAGTTGTTTTGGCCCCAAATGGAGACGCTGTGTGTGCAACAAGTACTATAAACACATTGTAACTAAAAATTATACCAATTTTTATTTTAAAACATTTAAAAGATAGCGTACAAAATTGAATATTTATTTCATTCCGTTTTCTTGGATTTTTTTTTTTGGGAATTCGTGAAAAATGGCTCCAAGTTGTTAAACAACCTCTACTCATTGTATACTTCCCTTTAAAATCAATCTAAATTAAATGAAGCGAGTCTCTTGAACTACAAACAAAAAATATTTTATAGATAAAAAAAGGCCAGTATAAGAGTCTGTGACAGCTAATAAATTCTAAAAAATATCAATGAAAATTTAATGTAGTACAATTACATAAATGATATTAATAAATACTGATGAAATAGTGGGTACTAGCTGATTTATGTACCTTCTTCTGTCTTCTGCTCTTATACCTAATTTTTAATACTATAAGTTTTTGTTAAGGAGTTGTATATTTATTAGAGTAGAGTTGTAAATGTATTACTTTTCTTTGAACAATTTTTCTAAGGAACTTAATTAAAATAGGGTTCTTAGGTTAAGCTCTCCTCTAGAGGACCGTTACGTTATACTGTTCGTTTGTATAAAAGTTATAAAGAGTCTTAAATGTTAAATCAAAATTCCGAGTAAGAATAATATAAGCCAACTGGGAGTGCATCTAGGTAGCTGACAAGTGTATTTTTGAACTTAGTATTAACGATTGTTGGACTTAATATTAGGTTTAAAACTTTTTTTAAGAGAACTTAATGTTTAGAGATATTTTGGGGGAGCTCTGACATCTTTCTTCCTTGAACAATGTAGTATCATTAAAGTGGGCGCTCTGATAGTTGGTTGAAATACAATTATTATTTTATTTAAGTAGATGCTCTTTCATTCTCTGCATAAAACATTTTGACTTCTCTTTGCTGAAATAATTTCAGGATTTTTTCTTTTCTAATTTTCAGATTTGGCTCTTTGCTGGCTTCATCAAGCACAGGTATTATACTAAATAATGAAATGGACGACTTTTGTGCCCCGGAAATTGTCAATTCATTTGGCCTGCCGCCGTCTCCATCAAATTTTATTGCCGGCGGCAAAAGACCATTGAGTTCTTCGTGCCCTTCAGTTATAGTTGGACCAAACAAAGAGGCAAGATTAGTTGTAGGCGCAGCCGGCGGAACTCATATTACCTCAGCTACTGCCCAAGTAAAGCTAGTGATTATTTTGCACTTATATACTTTATATTGATCTAGAGAAATTTAGAAGTCTATTCTTTGGGATTAAACCGTTGATTTATGAAACCCTGAAGCGTCTCTTATTTTTTGTTCTTAATACAGAATCCAATATTTTTTTAAAAGAAATATCTCTTAAACTTGGCTTAATCCGTAATTTAATATTTCCCAGGTAATTATTAACAATCTCTGGCTGCAGCAAACGATTAAGCAGTCCGTAGACATTCCTAGAGTTCACCATCAGCTTATCCCGATGGTTTTAAAGTTCGAGTATGGTATACCAAAGGTAACATTTGATAGTATTAATCATTTTCATAGCATAATTTTTTTTTTCAGTAGATTAATAGCTATTTCGCAATCTAAACTTACAAGTTAATCTTGAACTATATATCATCTTGAGGGATAGTTCTTTGTATTTAAATCTTAGGCTCGTGCCTCAAAAGCCACGATCTGTGGCCGCAGTGACAAATACTTTCTAGCAAACACTCGTGGAATCTAATCATGCCCGTTTTTTTAGACTAATTTTTTTGTTAATCATTTTGTTTGGTATAAATATTTAATATTTATTTTGGTTTATATCAAAAGATTGTTTCTCATTTTACGAAAAAATTTAGGTAATTAAATCCAAATGTAATCTAAAAAGGTTAAATTTCACAAATCTTTCTGCTGTTAACAGTAACAGCTGGGCTGAGAGGAAGAATTGTCTTACCCTCCAAGATGGTTTTCATTTTAATAGTAATAGTTGCTTGATATTTTAATTAAAAGGTTGTCTGTTGACTTGTTTTATATACATAGTATATTAAGTTTGATGCCAAGAGTAAATCAGCAATTTGGGTAAAGTCTGTTGTAGATGGCCTGATCAAAGCTGGTCATAAAGTAAAAAAGCAAAGCCCACATTCCAGTGTAACTGCTATTGAACAGCGGAATGGCGGAGTGCGGGCTATTTACGATTACAGACGTGGTGGCAGTACATCTGGCATTTAATGGTAAGAGGCGATTAAACTTTAATAATTCTTAATATAATAATTTTTATTTCTTCTTTTTATCAATTTTTTACTAATTTTAAAACATATTTTATATACAATATACAAATTAAGGCAAAAGATATGCATAAAATACATTATTACATAATATTTAATATGTACAAATAAAAATACTTAGGTAAATGATCGACATATGTTTAAGATTGGATCAGTATTGTCACATATCTTTTTTTAATACTTAATATATTATTCTATTTTTTGATGGCCTTTCGTAAACAATCTAAGTAGAATGCATTTTTATTAATTATTCACATTTACTTTTAACTGTGACCATAATCATATTTGTCTGATGTATCAGGTACAGTGCACTTACAAATACAGCATTGCCTCTGAAAAAAACAAACAAACTTAATTTTTACTAACACTACACATTATATGGTCTATTTTTATAGCGAAGATTTATTTCAAGTCATCTATTCTCAGAAATGCGCGAAAAAAAAATTCCTAGAAAAATTATATAGTTGCGTCACCTGAGAAGGATGCGATTGTCAAAGAAACCCCCTAAATCTGTGATTCTATAGAAGTACATGGTTTTAATACTTTTAGTATTTTAGTGTTAGCAAAATACAGCTTAAGAGAATATAAAATCTAGTTCATTTATTGAGTCAAAATATTGTTTTCAGACGATCAAACAACCAATCATTTTATTATAAAAATCTAACGAGAGAGATGCGGCGAAGATGAAGTTTAACAATTTGCTTTTCCTTGTTTAATGAAGATAAATAATCTTGTTTTTCATTGTCTCTTAAATGGTTTTATTTACCGAGAGAAAAACTCCGAAATCAATTATTGCACCAATAAAAACGGTATATTGCAAATAAACAGTGTAATCTCATTGGGTTTTTGTAAATAAAATAAAAGTGTAATAACAATTAATTTTTAATACGCTGTGGGCTTAATTTTATGATTTACTCTGTAAACAAAGATTTATGTTTACTTTTAAAATTGTAATTGAAAAAAATTTATAAATTACAATTTTATATTTTGTTTTGTTTAACGAATGGTTTGTCTTCCAATCTTGTCCGTATTTCTTCTTGTGGTGGCGTTCTTTCTGTATGATTCCCTACCTACCAAGTAGCTCTAGAACTCTAGAATTAAGCGTTACATCATCTCACAAACACAAATGATTTGTTTCAATCAGCGCGATCAAAAGTCGTGCGGCAGAAGAGTTTGAGGAAATGGATAGGGCCAAACTACATTGGGCAAATTAATGATGAGCAGACGAATATACAAGAGTACTAGAAATATTAGGGGAACAGCGATAAATTTGGTTCAAGACAGTTTAAATATTTAAGTACTCTCGTAAAAGAAGAAAATCATATATTCACTTCAAAAGATTACTGAATTTGGTGGTTTAACAAACAGCAATTATTTAGATGACAAAATAATTCGGTTAACCCGTGGTCACAGCTGGTAACAATTTAGTAATAAGATAAAATTCAAATAATATATACGGTCGTGGCAAGGAATGGATTATAAGGCCTCAATCTTCCATTAGATTGGAACAAAATCAACTAAGTTCCTTCTCTTTTGTTGCGTGCACATTACTTTCAATTTTAAGACCAATATTTCAGCCTAAAGAAAACAAGAAGTTTGGTATTCGTTTAAATTATGCATAAACCAAATAATTATGAACATAAAACAACTTACTGGCCTTCCTTGAAGTAATCTTTAAGAGTATTACTGAAACGCTTAGAAAACTTGACAAACTCCCTTTTCCTTTGCTCTAAAGCCTGCTTTCCAGTTGGACCAGGGATAAACCCTGCTACATCGTTTACTGCATCCAATAATTTTTTTATGGCACTAGCTATCTCCCTAATTAAATTTATTAAAATGAGAATTATCTCATTAAGAAATAATTATATTGACCAATAAAACTACATAAAATCTAATTCAAGAAAATTTACTTGATTGTTTCAAGAAATGTTTTTCTATCTGTAATTTCATCTGGTATTCTGCTAAGAATCTTTTTCAATGCGGCTGACTTTCTGTTTAATTCTTGAAATGCATCTTCTGATCTTGTCAGTCTATACTCTACAGCTGAAATAAGTGGGATTTAATTAAACTATAAACTATATATTCTAATGAAATAAATGAATTAATTTAGTAATAATGAATGTTTTCTTTGTTTAAAAATACCATCAGTGTCGGTGGCTGCCCCTTGAAGTCGCAGCATGCTTTCATTCATATTTACACTCAATTCGCCCTGCCTCATTATCCCAACCACAAAATCATAGGTAAATCCCGGATGGACAGCTTCCACTTTGGATAGTGCAGCTCTTAAAGTCTGTGATGCTACTATATCCCTTCTTTCAAGCTTAAATTAAAAATATCATAGTGAGTTTAAAATAAAATCTTTGAAAAGGCTGAAACAAATATTTTTAAAACCTGAGATAATATTGGGCGAATCAGTACTGGCATAATGAGAGAGGTAACTGGTGTCTCATCTCCCATTGTCATTTTTGTAGTGTTTTGTTAATAAGTAATAGTCAATCAATTTTTTTTTAACAGAAGTAAAATCTCCTGCTGGAGTTTCTTGAAAAATTTTACGTTTTTTTCCTAGTAATTCCTTAGTCTCAATCTTAACTTTTAACAGGAAGGGAGCACTACAGTTAACTATCAGCTGATGTCAGACGACTGTCACTTTAGAGAGGGGGCTAGATTATTAGTTTAAGTGAGGTAGGGTTTATATATTTTTTTTTTATCTCTACTTCATATTTTTTAAATTTCCTTGAATTCCAAAATTATAAGACAAAAATGTAATAAGAAAAATTTAATGTCTTGAACATCTGTATAGTAAGAACATGAACTACTATGGTACTTTGAGTGTATCCATTGTTAAGCTTTCAGATCTGATAACTTTTAAATGTTGAATGTTACAATGCAGCCAACGTGTTTAGGTAAAAGTTCATATATTACAAAAATTTCTCCTAGTTGAAATGTATGTTAGCTGTTTGGTTAACAAAATTTTTAGTTTGCAATATACTAATTTCTTTAAGTTAAAAATGAAGTTCAATATTATAATTTAATTTCTTTAAAAAAAACTATTAATAAATTTTATCTAATTCTCAGGAAATCAATAATATACTAAAACCTAAACTTGCGACAATTAATAAAAACAAAAGGATTATTTAATTTAAAATTAATACTAATTTGTACTTTTTTACATAACCTAATTTGGGGATTCTCTCAATATGTTAAAGTTTCCATGCTAAAGTTTCTATGTTATTACATTTTATTTTGATTTTTTGAGAAGTAAATAGGTAATTGAAAATTAATTTTACTAAGATTAAAATTAAAACAAGTTATTCTGTCCTTATTCTTTGCATCATCCAAGGAAGTGAACCTTCATTCCATTAGTAAGTCAGATGGTTGGCACCATCTTAATGTTTATGTGTCTACATTTCATTTTCCGAGATTTTTTTTTTACGGAATGTAGATGGAATGTGTTGTAAAATTATTTCGGCCGTCTCTTTTCTTTAAAATAGCGTAGCTATTACAACAGACGCCTTACTACATACCATTTTGTTGCAATGCATTTGAAAGAGGGACCGGCGGAATGTTTATTAATTTTTTTTGTTTATAATGGCTACAATAAACACAACTGTAAAAATGGATGTTGATAATCCTCCGGCCGTTTTGAAAAGATCTAGTAGTGCGCCAATGATTAATGAATTAAATAAAATAATGGCTTCTCAAACAACATCCCATACAGTAAGGTAAGGTTTTAGTTATTTCTTTGGAAAACTGTGAAGTATTTTAGAATTTATGATTTATTTTATTTATTGGTAACATTTTTTAGGGAACCAACAACTTTGAATCAAGTTTCCTCTGCAGTACCACGAATGAGGCGATTCAGTGCTAGTTGCAGCCCACTGTCCGGCCCATCGTCCCCAAAACTTACACCTAGAGTGAATCAGTTGAGGCGCGAGGAGAGTGTAGATTTACTGGGTAGGGAAGCTGCCCACGAAAGAGAATTAAATTCTGCAATGGTTATGTCACAGTCCTGGGAAGATCTCACCCTAGTCACCGAGCCAACCAAGGTTAGCACTTTATAAGTACATTAAACTGGAGCTTAAAAACTGATAATTTGTATTTTGAAAGCTGTAAATTAAAATAATTTCTGAAGGAATTGTAGTGGCTGTAAGTTCAGGGATCTCGGCGTTCCTGTCGTTACCCCAGCCTAAAAACCCTTGATAATTATCCTACATACTTAAATACCTGCGGAACTAGATGATGCGCGACTACTTGGGTGTTGCGTTCTCATATGCTATTTCTAGCACATCATCAAACAGCTATTCACATTTCTGCTTCTTTCCAAACACCTAAATTCTACGAGCAGACACATATTAAAGGATCATTTGATCTTTAGGGCGTATTGGTTTTGCGTTTTAATAAAGCAATTCCTCTTTAATCTACAATCTATCAATAATTAAAATATAGTATATTCCTTAATTTATCTATTTCGTTTATTTAAGAAAATAAAAGTAGGCTATGTTGTTTATAAAGCTATTATACAGTTATTATATTCTTCATGGAATTATAGTAGGCAGTAATTTAGTTAAATACCGCCATCGATTACGAGGTACTGCTTCAAACAATTGAGATATCCAAAAAAGGAAATTCAGAGCGTTCTATTAAATTATTCAAAAAGCGTGAGAGATAGCTTATCGGAAACTATATTTTTCAAAATTGCACTTGAGAGTTTAAAACATAAAAAAACAAGATAAAGTCAAGAAGCAAGCGAAACAAATAAGTATTATTTCTTTTCTAGATTGATGGTGAACCATTGACAAAAGGTAAATTACTGGATCCTCTTCATTTGTCGCTGCCAAATTCAGGATGCGCTCCTGTCGCTCCATTTCGTTCTACTCCTTCACCTACAAGATCTACTTCTGTTCCCCTTCGATTATCTCCAGGAGTGTTCAAAACGAACCTTTCACCAAGCCCTACACGAAAGTTCGCGACAAGGTTTGTATTCTTGTTTTTACCCCTCTCTGTCTCTCTTTATATCTATTTACTTATTTTTTTCGTTTAGTGGTATCAGTAGTTAAATACTATATGTATAACCTAACGTAGCTTTACAGTTCCAGCGGAATATTAATATTAATTAACGTTCATCACATTTGAGGAGGCTATGAAAACGATGGATTTCAATATCAAGTCAGACTGAACTGCAGTATCACTAATTCGTCCAAACCAACCACAGTTGCCTCAATTACTGTCGAATAATGTAACTTCAATAATGTACTTCAATTAAAAGTTTAATAATAATTAAATTAATTTATATAGGAGAAGTCAGAGTCCTATCGCCATGAGACCATCACCATTGGGCAATTCAGTGAAAAGAAAATTTGAATTAGAAGATAATGAACCACCTGCAAAACGCTTCGGTAGTATGGCTATTCAGCAATCCTCTAGGTAATGCAATTTTTATACTATTACAGTTGTTCCTCGTCCGAGAGGAATCGGCTACTGAATATAATGAAGTTGTTTATATCAAACATGTAATCTATAAAGCTAGCTCGGGCTAAAATAAGAAGGTCCTATCTGAGCAATAAAAAAACTTGTAGAAATAAATTTATTTAATAAAAATAAAAATAAGGTTACAATAAAATATATACTTCCTGAAATTTACCCTTAGAACGCGCTGTCACATGACGCGTTTTCTACAGTTATCCTGCTGTTATTAGCGGAAATAACGTTAGAAATTCTAGGTAGTAGTAAGGTTTTCAGATAAAAATGTTTTAGTACCAAACACAAAAATTTTGTTAATGGTTTAGCTTGAATATATTGAAGGGCCGCTGATTTATGTTTTGAATGAGTTGGCCCTTTAGATTGAAAACTATGTCAATGTGAACAAGATCTTGAATAGGTTCTTTTTGTATAATAATTTTCTATGATTCCGCTTCATTTGCAATTCAATTATTTTTATTTTCTTTTTTTTCCTAGATGTGAACCACTCGTACCAAATAGAACTTCAGATCCACTAGCTGGTTTTGACAAACTTCCTGCTGAAAACTGTGGTCATATTGCTAAGCCGGATTGATATAGTTCTTCTTTTCTACACATATAAATAAATAAACATGAAATTTAATGAGCGAACTCTAGTCTTTGTGTATATACATTATTTAGATGTATATATAAAAAATATGTGTACAATATTTAGAAACTCTATGAAAAAGAGGTTATTTGTATGTATGAAATACGTTCCCAGTTTAATTTAGGAATAGTTAATGAATATTGCCAAATAAGAAGTTCAGATATCTTGTTTTTTCTCCATTTTTTCAAAAAGTGAACAGCTTTTTTTTATATATATATATCTAAACACACAATCTCGTAATGAGAAAAGGGAAATGCGCATTTTATTTTTATTTTTTGATTTCTCTTATTTTTCTGTAGCAGATTCAATTTGAAAATGATTGTGATGAAAATGCCAACGAAAAAGCATATCAAAATTGTTATTAATTAATTTTTATTAATAAATTTAGAGTGCTATCCAGGGATAAAACGAGTTTGCGACTATAACTTGAGTAGGCAAAGAGTATAATCATGAGTTTATTGCATCAGTGGGTATATGATCCACTTAGAGGGATTGGGTATGGATCCAGAGGTTATATATCCCCTCTATGATTTTTTTTTAAATCTTTTTTATTTATTTTTTGCAAACATACTTGACATTGCTGCATCCAGCTTAATTCCTGAATAACAGTATTATCTCTAACGAGAAAACTACGTTCAGAGATCGGTGCGCTAAGAAAAATTCCGGGCACCAATAAATTTATAGGAGAATCAGTTTTCTAGCTTTCCCAAAATAAGGATTTCCTCATTAGATTAGTCCAGAAATGCGTTTCTTTCCCGTATCTCCCTATCGAGTGCATCAATTCTTCATAATGCTATATCCCACCATGTTTTCTTAAATCATTTTTTAACTGGATATCATACCTTTCATTCATTTTTGGTTCTCTTGTGCCCTCCAAATTAATTTGCCTTTAATTAAAAAACAAATTTTCATTGAATTATAACTAGTTTCGCTGATTTTCAAATACCTGCTCAGGAAGAAGGGCTTAAAGCTCAGAATTGATGTCCGAGTAAGACTCATCTACTTGACAGTTACGGTTTAAAGCTATTGGCATTATATAATATACTATAACATAATTATCATTGCGGAATATAGCTTCTGTGTCATCCTAAACAAACCTTTGCAATGTTCATCCAAATGATCGAACAGGCTAAAGCGATCTACGGCTATAAAATTATAAGATCCCGGATATTCATTTGGAAAATTGGTAACCCTATAAAATGGTTAATTCTTTCCTTAAGAAATCCCTGATTTCGTGTGATGACGTTGCTTTAAATAACCCTTAAAGGCCAGTTCTGCAGAGCAGTTGCCCAGTATTAATAAAAAATCCTGTTTTTGCCTTGTTTGCAGGAATAGTCCGTCCCCTACAGGTCGTACTTAGTAAATAACTAAAGATGTTCTACTTATTTTTGAGATTGTTTTGTTTTAGCGATGACCTCGGTCCACTCTAGATGTTTATTACTAATTCTTTGAAAATATTTTTGTGTCGTAGAAAAAATATCGTATCACCACGAGCAGCGCTTTGGCATTTTAAACGTGATTCTTACATTGGCTTGCTTAATGTGTGCGGCTTGGTTTCGAAACTGTTATCCTTACAGGTCTCTTCTCATTTTTTGCACTTTGATAAAATGCCAAATGGGGAAACTACTACTTAGATAATACGTGATATAAATGATCTGGGGAAATCTACATTGTTGGAGGTGCTTTTTCTAAAAGTTATGTCGTGCAGCCAATTTGCGACAAGCGACAGCGCAAAGCTTGACTGTCTACTTTAAGCTCATCGTTTGCCCTAGGAAAGCACCACCATTGTAATTATTTATGCATTTTCTTGTATTCATATGTTGTAAGTATATTGTTCAGCATGATTTACGGTTTTGCTACGATTCTTTAGCCAGTGTGCCAAACGGCTACTCATTTTAAGTTATATCTCATCAACGCTAAAACCATTATAACTCCTGTAATGATGGGTCGATTAGAACTTAGCAATACTTCTTGGTTTGTCTGCAGCACTTGGGTTGAAGAAAGCAACTTCTTGCAGACTACTAACGTCTACTTCGCTATTGGATTGGCGGAGGCCAGTCTAACTGCTAATGAAAGAAAATAGGAAAATTTACAGTTGCTGAAATGCTGCAGTTTTCTTCCCTCCGATACTTGAATCTATCGATGAATATGTAATATGTATGTACCTTAGTTCGTCGGAGGATGTCTAAGATCCCTTATTCCAATTTGTAGAACGTGTTTTCTTCTGTTTCTGTGCCAGAAATCGGCCTAAAATGCGCTTTTTTGTGACTTTACTTTGCTGGAAAAAGTTACTGTTGTTAGGACTACATTTAGATGCACTTCCAGTCTACAGTTTTTAGTGATATAGCTCCTTAGAGATCTTAACATCATATGTTGTAGTCAGAAATAAATAAAAATCTTATTAAAAATTAAAAAAAGGAGAGTGTGTTTAGAAGGTTACATTTCAATTTAAGACTAGTATTATAGTTTGTTCGATCCCTTTTAATTTTTCATTTTTCAACACAGGATCTTTTCTTTACATTTTTTAAAAAAGCACTTATTATTCTGGAATAGTGCTTAAAAATTTACCAATTTAAATGATATCTCTTGCATAAGTGAGTTAATTTTTTTTTTTGGTGTGTATGTTCATTTTGTATATATTTATATATTTTTTACTTAATATATTTTTTTTTAATGCAATGTTTTAGTTAATTAAGATCATATGATTACAATTTTTCTAAAAGTAATCTTTTTAGAAAAGTGAGGAAAATTTTCATTTTAATTTTTTCTATAAATTAATAAAAGGCTACATGTTCTATTGTAGAAACGAAATAAGTAGTATGCACTATTTTGGTTTTGTCTGTGTTTTATTTAATAATACTAATAAATGTGACAAAACAGTCATTGTACACTCGGGTGCAAAAAAAAAAAAAAAGCCAGAGAGACGATCTGTTGTTCGATAATATTAAATTTAAGCAAATAACTTGTAGTAAAGCATATCAAGATGGGTTATTCTTAAAATCCTGTGTGGCTCAGTTATATTCCAAATATGATTTCATTTCAGGGACAACTGAGTCACACAGTACCCTGTTCTCACAATTATGTTTGGAAAAATATCATGAAGCTCCCTGCTTACATTTTATCTTTGAAACAGCAGATAGTTAGTGGGAAAATAACATTTTTCTCACATTTTAATGAGCTACTCTATTAGTTGTGTTGTAGTAGTAGCATAAGATCCATTTAAAAACCAAAAAAGAAGAATCCGTATAATAAATATCTTGGAAGAAAATTCCTATTTTGATAGATAAAATGTTGTTCACTAAAGGAGAAAAAACTCGTAAAAATGAACGAAAAAATTAAAGATGAAGCCTCACAGTTGTCTCTTGACCTACTTCCTCGTCGTACTTAGGGAGGTTTAATTAAATAAGAAACAAATTAAAAGAAGTATTATTAAGCCCGTTGTCTCAAATGAGTTTTATTCTATTGCACCCGAGTATGTGAGCAAATGTTTTATCAAAGTTGGTCTTTCTGGAAATACATTTATGATGTCAAAGGTGGGATTATTAGACATTAACCAATTCTAGGATGTACAGAAGCTATTTGCAACAGTCCAGGGTGTTCCACAACAACTAAGAGTATGATCACTAAAGTTCATTAAAACCAATCAAAAGAAAATTGAATTATTTATTAAATGATGATGTAAATTTGCGTATTATTAAAGAAGAGGTATCGATTGAGAGCTTAAATCGTCATCATATTTGTTCGATTAGGCAATTTAATGGTCAGTTGCCACTCTGTGATAATTTAGTCGTATGCGCGATCAATTCACTTGCTTTAATTCGATTTGATATCTCATTTCTGTTTCTCTTTGAGCTGTAAAATCTATTCAAAATATTCGTTATTTAATGCTCTTTTATCCATTTTGATGGCTGTATTAATTTATACTTTCCAACCTTTACCGCCTTTCTATTTATAAAGAACTGGGCCAGCCATTCAAAAATTGAGGTGAAAATAGCAAATGGATCTAAAGAAACATTAATTGACGAATATTTAAAGAGCTTTATTGCACCAATATGAAACAAAGTTGATGTAGGATGAAGTTTTATTTCAATTTAATGAAAAAAACCTTGAAACTTTCGAGAAAAAAAAAATTATAAAATTGTTTTCCTAAAAATGTTCAAAACTGGACCATGGTTTATATAATCTACTTTGTCCCAAATGATGGGTACAATCTCCTTCTTTCCTTAAGCCAACTTGATATATTCTGTACAGACCAGAAGAGAACGCTGATCCGTCCAGGCAATCGTTCTTATCAATCGTGATCGTGTACTGTGTTTGGTTCAACTTTAATCTTCAACATTGAAGAAATTAATTGCTTTGAAATATGTTAACATTCAAAGCGCACAAATGAATTATTCACCAAGAAAATTGTCGGATTTATTTGTTTTATTCTGGTTTTTTTTTTTTCACATTTGTATAGGCAGAATTCTTCAGTAGATTTCTTAAAGATAAATGCATATTCCCATCTTTTCTGCTTTTTATAATCTTGTGTGTTATAATAAATAAGAAAGGGCCAATTTTTTGTTTATTGTCATCTTAAGTAAAATAAATTTCCTTTTTGGATAAATCTTGGAAAAAAGCATAAATCTTTAGACATAATAAATTCAAATATACTCAAGTTCCTTTAGCATTTAACTAATGTAATGACTGACATCTTAGATTATAACAATAAATCAATATAAATAAATAAATATGTAAAAAAAGGCGTTTTTTCTTTTTCTTTTTTATTTTTAATAATACCTAAAAAATAAGATCTAAAAGTTATTCTTAGTGGTGTTGTGTTATTCTTTTAATTCTGTTTTGTATTTTCGTTTATCTTTGGTAATTTTTTTTCAGTTTCGTATAATAAGAATATAAATTCCATCTACAATCTGTTTCAAACTGTAATTAAAAAAAATAAATAAATAAAATGAAGTAAGCAACGGAGAACCACAGACATAACAGTTCGAAGGCGTAGTAATCGTCGACGCATATCTATCTAACCATGTCAAGATCTAACCATAATAACCCGGCAGTTTAGCAAGATCAAATAAAACTGAAATAGTGGCTGCTGAAATGTATTTTACTGGATTTCTAATTCAGTTTTCTTAGATTTCTTTACTAAGAGCTGATTATTGGTAATTTATTTTTATTAATTTATTACCACAGCCAATAAATTGAAATTTGCGTTCAAATTTATTAATTCATTACCACAAGTGTGTGCTTTAATCTCAAAAACACCTTCTACAGGTTTCAGCCAACCCTTATCACACCAACTATCTGAAGGCAGTATGGCGAACTAATTTGTATTTTATTTATTTCTTTGTGATTTCTATTCGTTTACTTGACTCTTGGAACTTTTTTTGTTTTATTTACAATATTAACGTTAGATGGTATTATGTTATTGTTAATTTTTTTTAGTAGAATTAGCGTGTAATATCCCTTTGAAAATACTGGTTAGGTCTGAAGTGCTATCAAAGATATCCAAAGTAGTGTGCATGTTATTTGTATCGCCGACTGCTTTCAGGCTTTTGTCTTTCTTTGTGTCTGCTTTAAGGGTCTAGAGAAGGTTTTAAGGGCTTAGTCCGTCGACCCAGGCAATAAATAATAATAACCCATAATTTCAGGGACGTATTTATTTTAAAATCAAACAACAAAATCGGAATCTAATAGATTCTTCTGCCTGACATCTCTAGAGTTTAATCTTGAAGTTACTATGATTCCCATTTCTAGCTGCTTCTTTTCTAAACAAATTCATTATATACATTTATATAATTATAATTTTCATTACTTCTTTCCTAATTTTAATAACGCGCGAATACCCGGTTTCAGAGCTTCACTGGTGGCCATTCAACATGAGGTTAAAAAAAGTCAATGAATGTACACATAAAAATAATTATTCACGTTTAATTTCAGCTTCAATATACAATACATAAGTTATTTTCTTATTTCTAGTGCATTATTGAAATTATTCTAATTTTATTTAGTTCCTAATTGTAATACAAAATATACAAAATTTATGAAAAGATGATTGAAAAATAGCCAATATCATTTATTATAAAGAGAGAACTTCCAATTCATTTTTAAAAACTTACTTTACTAGATAAGAAAATAATTATTAAACAAATAAATAGAGTGTGATGTACATATATATATGTGTGCAAAATTCGCTTTTAATTCGTAATTTAAATGCAGTTTTGAAGTTTTGTTTAATGCATTTCAGTAAAGGTCTTTGACCGGTAAGTTGATAAAACAAAACGTATAACCATGTACCCATTTAATTAATACCGTAAGTTGGAATAAAACATAAAGATCGATCGAATTAAACTAAAGGAAACAAAATAAATTAAAGTAGATCAACATTTATCGATCAAAGCCTACCGGAAAGTTATGAAAACTGTTTTTATTACTAATTGAGTTTAATTTTTATTATTGTATATTCTTGAGGTCGGAAAAAACTGATAATCGAACATTGTACAAGGACATTTTAACTAAAAAAACAAAAAATGATTTATGCATAGATTACATACGATGTTTATTGATTTTAGATTATTCATTATTTAAGTTGGGCAGGTGAAGTATATGTTTCAAATTTTTATGAATTCAAGTTATTACACAATATAGTAGGTAGATGTTTTTAATGTCAACTCCATAACCTTACTTCTAATATAATTATTCAGCAATTATTGGAACAGTTGTAGAAGAAATATGAAAAAATAATGAGGATAGATTTTTTGTAATTACTTCTTTTCTTCAGAACTTTGACCACGCTTTTGAAACTTGTTATCAAGGATTCCAAAAATCAACAAAAAGACTAGCTGTGAACTCATATAATAGACTTTAAAAAGTAGTAATTCAAATTTCGTAAATAAGACAATTAAGAAGGAAGAAAAAATCAACGGGAAAGTTGATTAAAACTGTTAAAGTGCTGAACACAATTGAGAATCGTATATTTCTGAGATCATATCAGTCTGTCAGAAGAATGGACCAACAACTTGGCTTCAAGGTTGTGAGGAAGCAGGCAACCTTGTTGAGGTTTTTGTAAGGGCATCTCAAAGTCAGTCATTTATTGCAATAATTTAGTTGCAATAAGTTGTTATTGCCAATTACCGAACTGAGGTATTGTAGAGGCAACCTTCCGCTAAAGTGTCCATAATCTAATTTTATTGGGACAAATTTTAGAAATACATTATATACGCTTAAATCTAAAACATATTTAAAAAAAAAATCATTTGAGCGGTTTTTGTGAAAATCACAAAAATATTAACGAATCGTAAAGTGGAATCTACTTCCAGTTGAGGTATTTTAATCACTCAAATCTCAAATACAATGTTTCAGTTTCTCGTTTTGAGATACTTTACACATAGAGCTCATATTCTAAAAACAGTTTTTTTTTTGGATTAGGGATCTAAAAATTTGTATTTCCAGTAAAACTTGATATTGAAAATTAGACACGAACCTGTTAGTACATAATTTTTTATTAAACGAAAAACCATTTCTGAAGTGCATCAAGCAATTTATCAAACAAGAAATAATCAATAATCTAAGAAAAGTGATGAAATTGAATATAAAATTACAAACAATTAGGATGTGCCATGACAACAAACTATTAAATAATATCACTGTTATTTAAAATATATATTCGACAATTGATTTTAGTACTCCATTTTAGTACAAGTTCTGGTTTTACTTCTACAACACGTTCAATTACTTCTTTTTTTCAATAAATACATTTTTAAAGCATTCTTTTATGAATTCTTTTTATAGTAAAAAAATTATGAATATCACAATAGCTTTGTTTTTAAAAGTTTTAATATAAAAATAAATACAAAATATTTGCTTAAAAATAAAGATAGAAATAGCATTTAATAATAAGACATTACAATTTTCAGCAGTTAAAGCTTTTTACCTTAAAATAAATTCTAAAGCAGCAGCCATTAAAAATTACACATTGCTTAGATACTTGATTTTATGAAGATACTAATTATTAACCACGTGACAAATAAAAAAATATTGCACTATCTAAAAATGAAGTTACAGGTTTGAAACTTTCACAATTCATTTATTAAAACTGTCCGGTAGGACAGTTGTATAAGGGTTGATCATCAAAAACTGCTAGTAACTAGTAATGAATTCTCTCTCTATGACGAAAATTGTTAGCAGACAGCGTTATACATTAGTTTACGGACTTAAAAGAAGAGAATTGACGTTATATTGTAGAACGTATGTTCTTCCAAAAAAAAAATCGCACCAAAACATCTCTGCAAAAACCACTCTTTAGGGCATCGAGCATATAGGTTTTATTGTGAAGAAGGCTTTCCAATTACTGAAGTGGACCTCTTTGAGTAAGTAGTAAAACGTAAAAATTGGCGGCCCCTACCAAAAAAAAGTGTAAATGGAACGCTTCAGCAGCTTTGGGAAGGGCATTAAATAAACGACTTAAAAATTGAGGTCTCGAGAAATGAGAGAAGATATATATATTTTTTTTGGCACGCTGTTTACATATTTCTTCTAATATTAAAATAAGTGTAATTAAATCTTTCAAGTGTAATAAATTATAACATAAATTTATGTTAAAAAAAATATGTCAAAGTAAACCACTAGTAAAATTCAATTTTTCTGTTTAAGCTGTACATAATTATTGTGATTATATAACGTTAATGAAAACGCTTATGTACAAATAAATTAAATATTTATGATGAATGGCAATAAAATTCAATTCTTTTTTTTACTATGTCAAGAGGTAAAGATTTGAACTTTTTGTTTTAAATTTAAATGGTTTTTTGTGTTTTAATTAGTTGTAAATGATGAAGTAATGGCAGGATTAATTCCCTGAGTACGAATTGGATTAATTGAAAATAGTAATAAATGTTACTATTAAATTCATTTAAATTAACTATTATTATCAATAGATTATCAATGGGAAAGGTTGATGACTATCTAAAAGATAAATGTTTTGAGAGCCGAGGCCCATTACAATTGGAATTTTAGTTAGCTAGTATAGTTTGAGACTGAAACACAGTTGAAGTTAAATGCTCTACTCCAAACTTATGTTAAACAATCTCTGATGATGGATTGAAGTCCGAAATCGGTCAAGGATACTAACATGCGTGCTATGACAATTACATATGTCTAGGGCTAAAACCAAAATACATATGTTACATGCGAATAAATCTATTTGTTTAGGTACTTGGGTAAATGTATTCAAATATGTGTGTGTGAGAAAAATTAGTTTTTCATGCATGAGTTCATGTTTCATTTTACTGTGGTAGCCAGGAAATGAATTTTTCTTGAAAAAGTGGTGAGCCAGCTAGTAAATTCTTATTAAGAACTCATTAGGGCTAACTTGAACCATTTATTACCTCTCTACAATGGTCCATACTTATTTAGTGTGTTTAGTTTTTTGATATAGAATAGTCAAACAACAAATCTAAAACGTTGGCTCGACTCCTTGACGGGGTAATCTAATTTTGCGTAGGAACCAGGTTTTTTATTTTCTGAATCTGGAGAGAGACCTTTTCAATTCACAGGAGCATATAAAAACAGTTCATTTTATTATTATGAGAACGTGGTCATTGATGCTCGGAGTTTTTTCAATGCATTGCTGATCTCCGGACAGAGTTTTCTCGTTACCAGACTAGGCTGTCCATCAATGAGCTGTAAGAAGCTCCTAAGAAGAAGAGGAAATCTAAGGTTCATTAGCTGAATTTGAACTCGAGATTTCTGCGTTGGAATCCAGTATAAGCTAATCCCTTCTTTAAGAAATTTATTATTTTCTCTTTTACTTTTTTGCTATAACTAGTAGTTGATATTTTGCTAGCTCATAAACCTTGGTTTGCAACAAACCACAAAAACTGTTTCATCACATTATACCCTCTTTATTTAGCAGCATTAAATTCAAAATTAATTGCTATTATAATTTGCAGTAAAAAATTAAATATTTGAATTTTTAGCCCAGCTGCTTCAAATTTACAGGCGAGTGAGGTTTTAAAAATAAATTTAGCAGAATCAATGATTCTTTTTTTTATATAAAAAAAAAAGAGTAAATATTACGATCTTTTGAGTGCCCATTTCATATCATCATCTCTGGGCTTGGCACCCGTCAACCAGGTGACCAATGTTTCAAGTCCTGACCAGAACTTGAGCAATTCCAGCGGATAGTTGAGCCAGCCAGTTGTGATGCAATAGTAAGTTTCATGCGGTGCTACATGATGATATCGATGATGGTTTCGAGGCAGTATCAGGTGGGCACTTTGTAGAAAGACAACCCATTTTGGTAGTCCAAAATATGTATGCGACCATTTGTGTATCTGAAAACAAAAGAGTATAATTAGTAAATCACCCGGCCCCAAGAGGTGACGCATGCTTTTGATAAAGTATTAATATTTTTCTTGAAAACTAATTAATCCACGCTATGGCAAAATAAAACAAAAAACAAAACATTTATATAAACGAGGAAATGTCTTTATTTTAAAGAAAATTTGTGGAATTTTAACTCTTCTAGGAAAAGAGGAAACAGTTGTCATAGTTGGTAGTTTTTCAAACTTTACGCTTTTCGTGATCGTTTTTTGACGATCAACCTTTATGCTGCTGTCCAACCAATTTTGAAAAAGAATGTCTATTGCTCCATACAAATGCATTAGTCCTAAATAAAGTCATGTTTGTGGCGGAAGTTTTGTTTTCTTTAAACAAAAATGTTATTGGCAAAGAAATGAGTATACATCAAACATTCAACCTCAAAAACATGTTCTGAAGCGAAATAACTCTGGAGTTTATGTTGTCTACAAACTTTTATGTTTGAATTTGAGAAAAAAGTACACAGTTAGGCATTTGTACAGGTGAGACATATTCCCTGAACATTTGCTGAAAGATTTATTGTTATTTTGTAGCACAGAAATTTACTGTAGGGCAAATAAAGGTTACTTCCATTTATAAGTAAAATGTTATCAGTAAGTTACGCTAAATGTGAATAGATGGCATTCGAGAAAGCCTCCACGGTTACGTACTGTAAGAAGAGGGTATTTAGGATTGATCCAATTGGAAACTGAAATTAAAAGAAATATTTGGTTGAGAAAATCTCAGTATTGATGAACTCCTGGAAAAAAGCAAAATTATCCTTTGTTATTGTTATTATCATACTGTTGCCATTAAAACGTCTACTTTCGGCTGACAGATGTTTGAATGCCGTAGATTCTTAGCATCTATTTATTTTCTGCGTTTACATGTTTAAAATAAAGTATTATTATCATTATTATAGATTTACCTGATTCGTAAGTGCAATGAAAATGGCTAATAAAGAGAGATAACATCGGAAAGGAAAAGTTTTATTTAATTGGCAGGCCGGCAGCGACATAAATCCCCATAATAGGTATGCCAGAGCTGGAATGGTCATCATAAAGTTGTCCGCATTGGTTTCAATAAAATCATGCCTAGTTATTGATGTCGGATCTATGTGATGTTCACGAAATGGTCGCAGATAATGCTGTAAACATTTAAATGTGTGATCGACGAAGATAATTTTCTGAGTTATCTATAGTATTAATTAACATCAAAAAACATACTGACCTTGCCAAGAAAAGGTAAATCTACAGAGCCCCAAGTGTCAGCTGCCCAATGTACAAGACCAGAAGCGAAATCTGCGGAGATTATTCCGCACAGTCCGGCAATCAGAAAAATAGTTAGATTGTCCCATCTGATGTTGATGAACAGGTACAGTGTGTTGGCAATCATCAGGATCATACTGATTCCTAGGCTCAAACATTCTTGTATTCTCTTTCCTAAGGATGTCCAAAGCAAACAATTAAAAATCAAGCATTGCTTCCACAATCTTAGCGATTTGGGTTAAGAAGGAAACGTGATCATCAAGATAGGAAAACTTTGGAGAAGAGATATAAAAGAAAATGGGCCTCCAAGAAATTTTTAAACATGTATAAACATAAACTGATTTTTATGCTAGATACGCAAGGAATACTTTTTACAATTGCTCTGTTCCAAAATTATCTCATTTTTATTCTTCATTTTTTAATAATCCCATACCCCATTACTAAAACTATTTCGACTTTATATTTATGTAATTATTACTGCCTCACCTACCAATGTGAGTATCTTGAAAAGATACGCCTACCAAAAAATAAAAACAAATGCCATTTTACAGTTGGTTCACAGTAAATTTAAGATGCATTCAGAAGTTTTAAAAAAGTGTTACTACCCCATGGTTGCCATCAACATTTACTCTTTTTTTTGTTGGTCTCACCAACGGAATGCGATTAAAAAATAAACAAATGCAATATATCAGGGTAGGTTACGCAATAAAGGGGATTAACGGATAGAGCTCGACATAATTTACACGACTTGCACTCTCCAGAACAGTAAGAGAAAGAAAGTAAAAGTAGTCTATTGATTCTTGAATAAGCTAGCATTATTTCTAGTCTTTGATGTGTTACAAAGAGGTAGCAATAAGAATGATTAAATCGATCTATCACATGAAAGTCTCGTTTGTTGAGTCAATTTGCGGTGTGTATGCACCCCTTGAATTACCAAGAATGTTATCTAAACATGGAAACCAAATCAATTTGCTTCTGCAATAAATACATCACTCGTTTTACACAAATGATAGAAATATTAAAATAAATTATTATTTTTGGTTGTCACTATATTTAACCTATCCACAACCATCACGATTAATTAACTAAATCCTATTGTAACCTGGAATGTATGTAGGTGTGAAATGTTACCTATTAGATTGAACAATAAAGAGTTTTTTGGGATTGATTTCGAATCAATCCGAATTACTAGCGGATGCAGTTTCTATACTCTTCACGGATTTTCGTAAAAGAAGGTAGATATTACCACTCTAGTTTCTTAGGGAAATGAATGTCCTAATTTTTTTCGTACGTCTGGATAATATTCTTCCGCCTACAACCACTTAAAAGTTCAGACTCTCTTTTTAGCTTATTTATTTTTAGAGTGGAACTAAGGGATATTAAGGGAATAAAATAAGATGAATTAGAGAGAATTATAACCATTCTACTTAACTGCGATTTTTGCCTCTAAGAACTCGGTATTGATTAGAGTATTTCGGGTAAAATGTACTGTGGCTAATCTTCTGTTTTCTGAACCCTTTCTTGTTCATACGATGACTGAAGAGAGATTATTAGAGAGTCATTTGTGAGAAATGAAATATTTCTCAATTGGGCTTGGGGTTACCCCAATGAGTACTTGAGGACAGTTTGAATTCTGTGAGCACAAACCAGCCAAAAAATGAAGTAGGGAAGAAGTGGACTCAGTTGGTAGCGCGATGGACCAGTAAATCCAGATGGAATGGGCAAGCTCCAGAAAACTCCGGCCGCCAATAACCTTAACGTTGAATTTGCATTTTTGGTGGACAGATATTTTTCAAACTTGGCATTTCAGTTAGGCATTTAGTACAAATAAACATACAGAAGTTGGAACCGTACAATGTACTAAAATAGCACTTTAGAAGAGTTTAACTCCACCTCCATTCTAACAATCCTGCTTAAATAAATAAAACATTGCTTAAATACTGTTGCATTAAGTTGGAAGTGTACATTACATAAAATGAAGTGAATAAACAAAAAAAAAACAATAGTCGTAACAATATTTGTATAAAACCAATAATAAACATAATCAGTGGTGAGATGTTCACATGCACGCATTCATGAAATATCGAACAGTCAAATACTAGACGGTCAGTCGGCGTGTACATTGTCGCATTTCCTTGGCACGTCACTCTTACATCCACTTTCTGCGCAGCTTGACGTAGCATGAAAATAGCCGAATAAAACGAACTAGGTTGAAAGAAATCATGTAGTTCTATTGATCAGGACCTTAAATGAGCTGTAAGTCAAGCTCGCCAAAAAGTAGGTTTCTAAACCTGAAATATATTGGGTTGTCTACAATTATGGAATCTAAATTAAAGGAATTATGTGGTGATTTCTTTATGTGAAATTTCCAATTCTACTTAGAATTATTGATTATTTTTTGTCACTTTGTCCGGAGGCCGAGAGTGGCGATGATCTTGGATGTTGACGCGCCTTAAATAATAATAATATGAATAATAAAATAACTAAATTGTCAAATTTTGTACTTCAAGTGAAAATTAAACCCGTAAATCGGTACAGAAGATAATTCTTCTTCTTCAGAGATTAGAGGAGCTAGTAATACAAAAATCACTAACCAAAACTCAGCAAATCCTTCATTAATGAGAGATTAGATTTCTTCGAATCATAAAGAATTCATGACTTAAAAAACGGAAGGGATAAATCAATAAGTCTAGATACAACAGGTAGCAAGTAAGTTATTGTCAGAACTTTCTATAGATCAACAAAGGCTGGTGATTAGGGGGTTGTACACTATGTGTAGTTCACATTTCTACAGGAAGTCAATACCTTCTCAATGATCAAAACGGAATCAATATAGACTCAATTAGTTTTATATCTTGACAAAATAATCGTTTATCATGGCCAATAATTGAAATTATATATAAAAAAAAAGAAAAGTAGTTGTGGTCATCGCAACGAGGGTCCAAAAACAGTTTCAGTGGACCTCGAAACCTGAAATTCCGGCGTAAACTAGAAAAATCTAGATTATTATAATCTTTTCTTTGTCGGAGAATAAAGAGTTCGGGGTGATGATATTTAGACAACTAACAGTTGCTGTCCTAATAATCAAGATAATACCCCAAGCGTCGTTTAATATTGGAAACTACAAGGGTGTAACTCCCACACAAAAATTAGAAAGACAGATATAATTTAGTGAATTAGAAAAACGTTTCTGTACTTTCTCAAGCCATCAATAATATTGTCGTCGATTTGTCTCAATTACTTATCGATTCGATTAAAACTCTTACTTTACGTTAAACAAACTAGGGCCAATTGCCTAGATAATAAGCTAGAAATCATGAAAAATATTAAAACAAATTAAAAGTAATTTAATATTAGAATGAGGAAAAATTGCTTTAAAATCTTTATTTCCAATATTACTATTCTTGATTACTTTATTTGTATTTTTACTCCTAGTACGTAAAAAGGAAGCGCTGATTGTTCGCCCACTCTACAAGTTTTCCTATAAAAATGCTTCAAATAAATGTGACTATTTTTTCAGGCGGGCTTAACATCTAACTACTAATTAGGTGTCGTGGACGTAGGCGACTAGCAAACATACTTTACTGTAAATTACTCATTAACCATTAAACAAAATTCCACGCCTAGACGGGCTAATCGAACCCACTACCACGATTATATCTTAGTTTTGCTGGTCTCGCATGTAACCGCTCTGATATTGTGGCACCTTCGAGTAAAATGATTTTTTTTATAACAGTAGATGTTTATGAGATATCTTTGTCTTGAAATATTCTATTCACTCTCACGCACATCCACAAAAAACTTATGGTATTGAGTGTTCCTGATAAGTATTTTCAGTAAAAAACACAATTCAAAAATTAGACCCGATCGCAGTCATTCGTCCTGCTCCATTTTCTCAATATTTCTTAGTTACATATACAAAAAAAAAACAGATTTTTACCTCTACTATAAAGTGTTGCCAATTCTTGAGCTCCTCTATGATTTGGACCCCATCTAGGAGAAAGTATATCTTCTTTATTCACTGAAGAATTTGCATTTGGATCATCTTCTAACATAGAATTTTCTAAAATCTCTTGTTCAGATTTTATTGGTGATAAAAAATTCGTAGCAATACACGTAATATCACAGTTGCTAACCATGGACATTTTTTGTTGAAGAAAAACTCAATTCCTTATAATATATATTAAAAATAATTTGTAAAAGAAAGAGAGAAAAAAAGGCAATAGTTTAACTGGCTGTTAGAAAACTACCGTCTAGAATTTCCCTCACGGTTTAAACGTGTGGTAATCTAAACTGTGTTAGACTTTATGGCGCCCAGAGTGGCCCCTTTTTTTTGTTTATACTGAAGGGGGGATTGAATGCAGGTTATTGTAGCTTGTAGTTTCTAAGTTTACCCACAGATAGTGACTCAATGTTCTGTAATACACTATTTTTACCGTCTTTCTTCACCTTTATTGAAGAACTAATTGCCTAGTATTACTGTAATTTAAAATAAAAATCTGTTTACTCAGAAAATAATTTTTGTTTGAAGTTACAACATGAATTGGCTCACATTTAAAAACAATAAAGTACTATCCTTTAAGCAAATTTTTCTTACTTAAATAATGCGTATTTATTTATAGATTCTACGATTCTCGTAGTTAAAATTAATTTTGAAAAATTTTGTTTCAGAATTTTGTTGAATGATAAAGAAATAGACTTTCTTTTAGAGTGTGGGATACCTGCAGCAAATCACTCTTCTACAGTGGCGCATTCGTGGGTTTTTTTACATGATGAACCCCGTGAAAATGAATGAAAAAATATTCAAGTTTTCCAAATAGTCTAATGTTATAAACCATAACTATTACCAGCAATCCCTAATTTTCTATCTATGGTTAACCACTACCTTTAAATGTGCAACAAATGCCAATGTTGACCTGCAAAGCTAATATGCAATTTGGTACTGGGTTCGATTCCCTGTCTTGGCCTTGGATTTTATTTAATGGTTAAATGAGAAATAGTAAAGTACGTTTGATATTCGCCTCCGTCCACGATACCTAGTAAAAAGGTAGTTGGACGTTAAGCAAGTTGGACAAGTAAATAGGCGATTACTTTCCTTTACTTTTAAATGCCAATGTCGAAAACGGAACTCCGAGTCCCCTCGCGGTGTTCTGGCTGGAATTAAAGTGCATTTGTAACCCCAGAAAGCGTGCTTAGCCAGCGGATGGTGTAAAGAAATAACTTTCTTGAGAAGGGTGTATAGGTTTTTTTTTTTTTTTTTGGAATGGTAATCCTCAATCTGTCGGTTTCCCCTATCTTACTGGGTGGGGCTTTTCCAGAGAGTCTGGGTGATACCAGAGGTGCTTGACAGTAGGGAGTAGTTTTATCCCAATCTTCCGGCTCTAGAGTGAGAGCAACCTGGATTTTCTTAGGGTACGTTTACAACGGAGCTGTGAGTATAGATGATAGCAGAGATGATAACTGATAGAGTAAAATATAATCGCTGATTAGTGTGCACAACGGAGCAGTGATACATGCAACATGTCGAGTAGTGAAGAAGAGTTTTTATGTTCAGCAGCAACAAAAAAGGTATATTTTAAAGAAAAAACGCTTTAGAAAATATCATGTACATACCATAAATAAAAAACGAAGAACTTTGGGTGAATTTCACCATTTACTAGGTTTTTTAACTAGGTTATTCTAAGAATTTAACTTTTTTACTAGGTTATTCTAAGGAACTTAGAAATTATCCGGATCGTTTTTTAGAATATGTGAGGATGGGTCCACCCACATTCAACTATATTTTAGAAAAAATAAGGTCAAAATTAAGAAAACTTTGGAAAAATTGTCATGGAAATCCTATAACCATAGAAGAAAAACTAACTCTTAGGTAAGTAATGATTTGATTGAATAAAAAAACCAAATAAATACACATGAAAATAAATGTAAGCACGATTTAAAAAACAAAATATTGTTTAAAAGTAAATAATAAAATAATAACCAAAAATAATGAGTAAAGACAGCACTAAATAATTTTTCTACGTCCATTTTGAAGCTCCGATACTGGAGTTCAGCTAGCAGAAAAATGAAAAATTCAATTCTATCATCTATGCTCGTTTATACCAGCGAGTATGAGTCACTAGTCGAAGCTTCGTTGTGCACGCTCACATAAGAATGTACTAGGTTATTCTATAAGCGCTGATGCATCACTGCTATCATCTCCGCTATCATCTATGCTCACAGCTCCGTTGTGAACGTACCCTTAGAGAGCTTGGGAGATTGGAAGTGTAAACCCCCTTCTTATAAAAACAACCCTCCAATTTTCCTAACTGTGGTGCCCAGAATATTTGGAGAAATCTCGTTTATTGTTGATCATTATCAAACTGCTCCAGAACCTATAACAAAGAAAAACAAAAACAAAAAAAAAAAAAAAATAACAGAAAGTAAAAAATGGTCTAAGTTTTGAAAGATTAATTTATTCCACATATAAAAGTACAATCGTACAATAAGTACACCATACCGTAATACTTCTCAGATTGATTTAGTTTTTAAAAGATTTTTTTTACCAATCAGAAATTTTAAATTACATTTTTTGTCACAAATATTTCGAAGCCATATCTATCACAATGAAAATTTGCTGAGCTTTTTAATAATTTTATTAATACTTTGGTATATTTTTTTCTCTCCCTCTCCTGTTTAATACTTCATCTAAACATTAAATATTAAAAATTAATCTACAATTTTCCATTTTCCACAATTTGTTTTGTTATTCATATATATATTTGATTTTACACTAATATAAAGTAATAAACTAACAACAATTTTCATTTATTACAGCTAAGCTTAACTAGGATAATTTACCAAATCTTTGATAGATTAACTTTCCTCTAAAATTCCAGAATAAAAAAAAAAAAACAAAAAAGAGGAAGATTTAATTACTCCCTTTTTTTAAACTATGATTGCCATACTTTTTTATGGTAACATTCTCACTTAATAATTTCTAAAATACACTAAAATTTAAAAATGTTTTTACTTAAAGAAAAAAAAGAAATTTATCTAGACAAATAACAATAAAACAAATTTTTCTTTAATACCTTAATAGATTCTAAGATTCTGTTTTTTTAAATCTAAGAATAAAAGTTTTCAAATTCTTTGATTTATTTTTGGCATCCAATTTTCTTTCTTTTTACTATTGAAAAGGATTTTTCTTTTTTTCTTTTGTTTAAAGAAATATCATACTACTTTATAATAAATGTTAACAACACGGATAAAGTATATTTTTAATCATTTAAATATTAAAACTTAATATTCTTTGAAATTTAGCTGCCAATAAGGACGGGTGCACTGGGACGGTGCAAGAAAATATACATCTAAAATTGTTCCTCAACCTTACAGACATTAAAATTTGATAATATCTTTTAAGTCAAAGAGAAAAGAGAAAGCAAGGTATAATTCTTAGCACATCAGATTTGTTTACACCAAATTTTAAGTTTAAGGTAGAATTGAATAAAAAATAAATTATTTAACTAGTGTGGGAAGTACGAATTTTCAATTCTTTTTCTTCAAGGTTAGAAGATCATTAAAAGACCAGGATGGTATCATAGATGAAGCCGCAGGCTTCCAACGTTATCTTCTTAAACCTTAGTTCCTCATTCTTCACCTTCTGAGGTCCTCCGATACTTTCTGTCTCCACGCAAACTCTGAAATGCTACTCTCAGGCTACTGTTTGTTCAGATACAAGCAAGTATTCTCACAATTCTTACTCTGTATATCGTTGCAGTAGATTCATTAACCTGAATACTTCTAATAGGAAGAAGATTTTTTAAAATTATGCAAGAACTATTTTAAGACAATAATTAAAAAAAAAAAATGGACTTGAAGGAAGTACAAAATTAGAGTGAACAACTCAAAACTTTGTTTCATATTCTTAGCAAATCCTCAATCACTTTTCCACAGGTCTTATCAACGTCTAGACTCTAAAACTTTGCTCGACTAGGAATCAAACTGGAATTTCTCTTGGAAAATAGTCCATTACTTTCAGACAGCTACGCACGATTCTGTGTTCTTTTTCGGTTTGAGCTCAATTGCATACGATTTTTGAATCTTCTAGAAGAATGGAACATTTTTATCTTCTAACAACAGGATGTTATTCTAGTTTTGGTAAGACGGGATTTCGGAAAATAAAGGGTTGGATTAGTTCACCAAATTAGGCGCATCTTTTCTTTAACTGTTCCAAGCCTGTTAACCTATCACATTCAGCTACTAAAAGTGGAATTCTTGACACAATTCTTCCCCTTAGATGTGGTGGTAAAGTTGGGTTTTGTAAAAGAGTTACAAAAGAGATACTGATCGGTTTTTTTTATGGAGCTCTCAACAAACGACATTGGATCCCTCACAGAGGATTAAAAGATATTTCTATTCAAGGCGCACTTTTAGCAGAATATACAGAAATCATAGATTTCATAGATTTTCATAAGATGATAAAAGGAGGAGGTGCAGAACCTTTTATGGGAACTTGGTGACCGTAGAAGGGCAAAGGATGAAACCCTAAGTATAATTCCTGCCTGTTATGACATGTGTGACACTTAGGAGCTTATGTTTGGAACCGTTTTGTTGTTTAAAATCTCACTGTAAAAGTAACTAAATTTTCGTTTTAAATTTTCTTATTTCCACTTAAGTTCATTAATTTCTTGCAAGCTAAAACCCACAATTTTACCCTTCGCATCAGCCCAATTTTAACTTAAAGGCCTGAATTTAGGAATTTCTTTTGCATGAAATAGATTGTTTTTTTTTTTTTTTTAAAGATACGAAAATTGATAAAGCACATAAATTTTTGGCACACAAAAAATGGTTGAGGAGCAAATAATGTGCTCTGTGTAATTGAAGGAAACTAGGGAATTGCTTTTTGGGGGGGACGAGCTCCCAAATATTTTCTTGTTTCGTTTTTTTCTTTCGATAGTCTACAATTAAAGGAAGATTTGGAAGAAATATGTTTGTTTTTCAACTTTAGAAGTGTACTTGTGTTTTTTTAACCAAGTACACGATTCAGAAAGTATGCATAGAAAGAATGATGCTGGGGATGTACTAGTAAGCGTCCCCTGTTCGGACGTTCTGGGAGATCCGGTTCATCAGCCAACATGTCCGGTGTGAATGACGCCGTAGAACTGCTAGCATCGCCCGAAGTTGCTGCACTGGCGCTAGTTATGTTGTTTTTGTTACTGGAGGAAGTCGGACCTCCAGTTTCTTCTGTGTGATCTTCACCAGAATCGTGGACATTTTTCTTGTACTGTTCTAATGATGGATGAGTGGCCGGCGATGCAGGAGTTTTAGATGGTTCTCCTTCACGTCCCAGAGTTTCATGAGAGTCTGGCGGACCTTCTGTTTCGTCGGATACATTCATTCTGGTTGGTGTCCTAGAAATGATTGTTTAAAATAAATTTAACTTTAAAAAAAAAACCTTAGTCTACAATTTTTCATCCTCCCATGCATCAGAAAGCTGAGGTGTGGAGGTGTGTTAGGAGAGTAGAGTTTCACTAAATTCGAGGTATGGCCGAAGGTGGACAGTGGCATGAGAAATTTTTAGGATGAAACCAAATTTGAATTAGGTAATTCCATCAGTTGTACGAGTACATGATTGGAAGTAAATAATCTACGGGCAGTAGAATCAGAGGATATAAAGTTTTGATGTAAGACACTGATAAGAGCGAGGGTTAAAATTATTAAAGAAACTTGCGAAAAGTTGCTTGGAATAGGAAATAAAGGATATAGTTGGGGAGTAGTATAGGTCCTGTTAGGTGAAAATGTAGACAGAATAAATGATTGAACACAGGGTTTTTGGGCCATCCGCCTGAAGGTAAGCTAATTCTCTCTTTCTCTTACAGCATCCAGAAATTTAACCACTGGTGTTTTGGCGATACAATGGTTACTGGGGCCAAATTTTGTTTCGCGGAATGATCTCTGAAAATGAGACCGATTCTTTCTCGTTTTAAAGATTCTAGAGGATATCTACAATTTGCGTCCAAAATAATGGCCATAAAAGATCCAAGCATTAGATTTTTATGGAGATTAACGGATGATTATGCTGTAAGGTAGGTTCTTACCCGTGAATACGGCAATAATTAGATGTGTGGAGTCTGACAAAAATGATTAGTGAAAGGAATACTTACACTAATGGTATAGGAGTCTCTACAAATGGCGAATTGCCTTTGAGCGATGGTGGTATTGGCTTAGAGCTGTAAGGTTTCTTTGTCTGCGGAGCTCCACTGGAAGAAGATGAAGAAGAAGAGGAACCGGTCTCAGGCAATGCAGGCTGATCGTTTAACGGCAAAGCAAGTTCTGCATGACTTTGGGTGGGAATGTGCGCTGTCGTAGCCGCTGTCATTTTCTTAGCCGGGTCTTCCACTGAGGTCTCTTGCGCAGTGCTGGCAGCTTCAGTTGTCACTGTCTGCTCGGTGGTCGTGATTTCTTCATCTGTTGTTCCCATGTCTGTGAAATTGTAAAAGAAATTCAGAAAAATATGTAATTAAGGTGTCATTCAGGTGATTGAGGCTATCAATAAATAAATCCTTCTCAGGAAAAAGGCTGGCGTAAAATTTTGGAAATCTCGCCTTTGCGTAAATAATCCGTCAATGGAAGAAATTCAGAAACCTACTCAGTAAATTGCTCTACCATTCAACCTATTTTCATTGAAATTGAACCAGTTTCTAAGCAAAAGTTTCTGATTATTAGATCGGTAAATAGGATAAAAAGTTTAAGTCAAAATCGCTGACGCCATTTCGAAAAAAATCTTGAAAAGCCAAAAAAAAAAATCGTTAAATTCTGGTTGAAGAATAGCGGCCAGAAATCTAAGTAACATAAGTCATCAAATAAGTATTTGAAGGAACTACAGAACCGAAACGGAATTACAAGTTGAAGTTTCATGCAATTTTATAGTTTTTGAGATATTCCGTTAATACACATTCGCAAATACCGACCAGGGCAAAAAATTATTTTCGCGTTCAGTGGGCCTCAAAATACTCAATGTGGAAATACCAATTTGGGTATTATTTTTCATAAAGAATCAAAACCTTTAATTACTTTTTACGCCTACTTATGAAGTTGTTTACTTTAAACTGTTATATCTTAAATGTGGGAAGTAATCTTTTATTTTTGCAACAACAACAAACTAACCTTGCGTTGTATTGGGATGAGAACTCATGTCTTGGGTGACTTCACTCTCTCTTCTGTGTCTTGTCGGCTGATCATCCCAAGTATCACTGCTGGTAGCTTCTGTAGAAGTTTCACAGGATAACTGTCGCATCATGTCCTCACGTTTCTTCAAAATTAATAAACCAAATTTTTTTTATTAAAGAGAACCAATAAATTGTGAAATTTTGAAGTTTTTTAATTTTGGGGAAAAAAAAACAATACTTACAGCTTGTCCTTTGCAGGCAATTCTCCGAGTTCCTTCAAGACCGCAATCAGATATCAATTCTACTGCACCTTGTTCAGGCAGGAAGGTTACAGTGAGAGATGGCAAAGAAGTCAACATACAACCATCTTCAGTTTGGGCCCATGGCGGTACTAGAAAAAAATTTAATATTTGATTTTACACAAAAGAAAAAAGTCTGTAATAAATATATTAAAAAAATAATTTTAATAGAAGTTGAAAAAAATAACCTTCACGAAGGCACCGGCGAGATTCGAACTCGCGATCTCCTGTTTACTAGACAGGCGCTTTAACCAACTAAGCCACGGCGCCATTACTGTCCAAACTGACTTTAAATTTCCTTAAGAAGCAATAGAGCTTATATAATATATATTTGACTTTTAATCTTATCTTAAAATATCTCAATTTTATTGAATTCCATTTTATTAATTCAGGTTTTACGAAGATAACAAATGAAAATTCTTTTTTTTTTTGTGAAAATGGATTAGATAAGAAACAAATCTCTTAAATTTGTATTTTAAATGCTTTATAAAGCTGTCAAAATAGGGATTTTTACTTATGTTATGATTGAACCAAATTTGGAATATTGAGTTCTCATTCGGAAATAAACTTTTTATGGTCCCTTGGACTCCGAAATGTGCTTTTTAGAAAATGGTCTCTGATAAGGTTTCATATTTCTTCAAGAAAACTGTACCGTTCGAATACAATGAAATTAATTACTTTTGAAAGATGGTAGCCACATTATGGATTTTCATTTCTTCATACGCCCCAAACTAAAGTCACACAACAGGAAGTAGACTCAACTTTTTAAACCAGTTTCTAGACTTTGTAGATTAATAACTTATATTAATGAATGATTTTTCATTAAACGGGTTTGAAGAAAATCCCTTGGAAAGAAGTTCTAATCTCCTAAACGTTTTTACACCCAATTTTCTCCCAGACACCGTACAATTTCTCATAGACTCCCATTCGCACTGTGTTAAACAAGTGAATCATCTAGGAATAAATAAAAGGCCTTCTAGATACTGTGAAGGAGATGTTAATGGAATTTTAAGTAATTATAACAGACTAAAGATTTTATCTTAAAATAGAGCCAACTTTTCTCTACAATTCGATAAAGAATTCATTGAATTCTGAACATTACGAAGGGAGATATAAAGGATTGAAATTTGAAGGAGTTTAAAAACCTACAAAATTGAACCTTCAATATCTCATAAACTATTACCACTAAAACAATGCAATTTATATCAGTTGTAGAGCTAACTTTTCTCTGCATTTCAGTACAGATTTCATTGAATTCTGAACAATACGATGGGAGATATAAAGGGTTGAAATTTGAAGGAATTTGAAAACCTACAAAATTGAACCTTCTATATCTCGTAAACTATTTCTACTAAAACAATGCAATTTATATCAGTTGTAGAACTTACTTTTCTCTGCATTTCAGTACAGATTTCATTGAATTCTGAACAATACGAAGAGAGATATAAAGGTTTGAAATTTGAAGGAATTTGAAAACCTACAAAATTGAACCTTCTATATCTCGTAAACTATTTCTACTAAAACAATGCAATTTATATCAGTTGTAGAACTTACTTTTCTCTGCATTTCAGTACAGATTTCATTGAATTCTGAACATTACGAAGGGAGATATAAAGGTTTGAAATTTGAAGGAGTTTAAAAACCTACAAAATTGAACCTTCAATATCTCATAAACTATTACTACTAAAACAATGCAATTTATATCAGTTGTAGAGCTAACTTTTCTCTGCATTTCAGTACAGATTTCATTGAATTCTGAACAATACGAAGACAGTTATAAAGGGTTGAAATTTGAAGGAGTTTGAAAACCTACAAAATTGAACCTTCTATATCTCGTAAACTATTTCTACTAAAACAATGCAATTTATATCAGTTGTAGAACTTACTTTTCTCTGCATTTCAGTACAGATTTCATTGAATTCTGAACAATACGAAGAGAGATATAAAGGTTTGAAATTTGAAGGAGTTTGAAAACCTACAAAATTGAACCTTCTATATCTCGTAAACTATTTCTACTAAAACAATGCAATTTATATCAGTTGTAGAACTTACTTTTCTCTGCATTTCAGTACAGATTTCATTGAATTCTGAACAATACGAAGACAGTTATAAAGGGTTGAAATTTGAAGGAGTTTGAAAACCTACAAAATTGAACCTTCTATATCTCATAAACTATTACCACTAAAACAATGGAATTTATATCAGTTGTAGAGCTAACTTTATTCTGCATTTCAGTACAGATTTCATTGAATTCTGAACAATACGATGGGAGATATAAAGGGTTGAAATTTGAAGGAATTTGAAAACCTACAAAATTGAACCTTCTATATCTCGTAAACTATTTCTACTAAAACAATGCAATTTATATCAGTTGTAGAACTTACTTTTCTCTGCATTTCAGTACAGATTTCATTGAATTCTGAACATTACGAAGGGAGATATAAAGGTTTGAAATTTGAAGGAGTTTAAAAACCTACAAAATTGAACCTTCAATATCTCATAAACTATTACTACTAAAACAATGCAATTTATATCAGTTGTAGAGCTAACTTTTCTCTGCATTTCAGTACAGATTTCATTGAATTCTGAACAATACGAAGACAGTTATAAAGGGTTGAAATTTGAAGGAGTTTGAAAACCTACAAAATTGAACCTTCTATATCTCATAAACTATTACCACTAAAACAATGGAATTTATATCAGTTGTAGAGCTAACTTTATTCTGCATTTCAGTACAGATTTCATTGAATTCTGAACAATACGATGGGAGATATAAAGGGTTGAAATTTGAAGGAATTTGAAAACCTACAAAATTGAACCTTCTATATCTCGTAAACTATTTCTACTAAAACAATGCAATTTATATCAGTTGTAGAACTTACTTTTCTCTGCATTTCAGTACAGATTTCATTGAATTCTGAACAATACGAAGAGAGATATAAAGGTTTGAAATTTGAAGGAATTTGAAAACCTACAAAATTGAACCTTCTATATCTCGTAAACTATTTCTTCTAAAACAATGCAATTTATATCAGTTGTAGAACTTACTTTTCTCTGCATTTCAGTACAGATTTCATTGAATTCTGAACATTACGAAGGGAGATATAAAGGTTTGAAATTTGAAGGAGTTTAAAAACCTACAAAATTGAACCTTCTATATCTCGTAAACTATTACCACTAAAACAATGCAATTTATATGAGTTGTTGAGCTAACTTTTCTCTACAATTCAGTATAGAATTCTTTGAATTCTGAACAATACGAAGCCAGATATGAAAGGTTGAAATTTGAAGGAATTTGAAAACCTACAAAATTGAACCTTCTATATCTCATAAACTATTACTACTAAAACAATGCAATTTATATCAGTTGTAGAGCTTACTTTTCTAACAATTTGGTAATGTATTCATTTGAATGTGATGAATACGACGAGGGTGATAGAGATAAATATATTAGATAATTTTTCTTAGCGCTTTCCCGTCTAATGTAATTGGTTATTTAATTGATAAGAAAAAAATCAATAGATTTTAGAAATAAATGAGTATCGTATTGTGTTCGCTTATGATTTATTGATTTTTCTTTAAAAATTTACTCTTATTAATTTCGTTTTTGTATTGATAAACCCATATTTACGTTTTAAATCGCTTTGTATCTTCCATATTATCCTGCTAACAAATAAATTGATTATATCGGCATTGATTTACCTTGCATCTGACAGATGAATGCGGCCACTGTTGGTCCAGAACATGGTAGAGGCTGCCATCTGTAATCACTGGACGGATCTATAGCCGCGCACAACGGTTCATCCATTTTCGGTATTTCTACCGCCCAATGGCCTTCCGCATTTTCCATGGGCTTGGAATCACTGTAGATAAACAATGGTTTTTGTTTAATTAAGAGCGATTATTGAATGCAAAATTTTGATTGATTTAAGTGAAATTGCTTGTCATTCCGGCAAGAAATAATAAAAAATTGTACTGGTACAGGAAATAGCTTAGGCGGTAGTCTCGGGTGCGAATCCTGCTGATCTTAGATTGTCTCTAAGCGCCTCCTCCTTCAGCTCTCCGATCCAGATGTTGGGCTTTTTGAGATGAACAAAGCTAAAACTCCGAGAGGCAAGGTTTGAATTTAAAGGATAATGCAAAAGTGCACTTGCACTTGTCTCGGCTCTATCACAATTTGGTTGGATATCTTCGGAAATATTGATTTTGGTAAGTTTTTTGTGGGATCTGATGAAATCACGTGAGTCATGCAAATTAAATTGCGTAATTTTTTTTTTTTTTATTGGAGTCTCCGGAAGTATGGCCCTAATTAGATTGAGACCATTGTTCATTGGTTCAAAAAAATTAATATCGAGTCATCATCACTAGCTTAACGTTAATTGTTACATTCGTAATTGCTGATTGGTGCAATATCAAGATTCCAGAGTGTAAAATCAACACCTTTATTCTTGCATCCGAAAAATACTTGCATCTGACTCTTGTAAAACTGGAGAAAATGTATAACTTGCGATCTACAGTACTTAGGGAGTCTACAAGTTTTTCCCGCTGCATTTTACACAACCAGCTGTACTGGAGATTATCTACCAGCCCCATCTTTATCAGAGACGGTAACACATCGTTGAACACTACGACAAAAACTACTTCACATGAGAGTAAAGTAAGTTTTCTCTTTCTTTCTTTTACTTTTCTTTAAATATTTGTTGTTTTTAGTCAACAGCTGCTACCACGAAGCGTGGTAAAGCGAACCAATAACTGATAACTAATACCTACTACTAAAATTTCTTGTAAGAATTTGATGCTACTTTATTTTTATTTTTTGAATGCAAACTGAAGACAAAGATAGTTACGGCCACAAGAAGTTCTCCTTGGAAGACAGCCGCTTCAGTCCAGTCCATACGAAATTAGCAACGTCCAACTCTTTAAGATATGCCCTGGCTGCATCGAATTCACTGCTCGTGTCCACTGTAAAGTTTATTATATATTATTGCAATCAGGAGCAGAAAGTTAAAAGTATTTTTTACAAATTTAAAAAGACTTTGTTTTTTGTTTTTTTAAACTTTTCCTGGATTTTGACGTCAATTTTGTGGGCTCCTGCGTGTTTTTTTTTTTAAAACGTGGTATTCTTCTAAAAAACTTTTCTTTGAAATGTTTTTGGTGGAAAAGTGATGTTCAAAACGGTTTTTCTTATTTTCAATTTTTCCGGAGAGACACTAATACTTTTTATCTGAACTTGAACATAAGTAGGTTAGATCTATCAATTTGGTTTTGAACATTTTTAACAGGAGCGCAGAATTTAGTTAACTTTCTGGTACAAATTAAATAAAAATTCTAAGAAAATTATTTTAATTGCAGCGAGGAAAAGAAAAGAAAAAAACACAGCCGCAATCTACTCCAGTCTGGGTTAAAGTAGTGAAAGAACTGACAAACATATAAAAAGAAATAGGAGCTAATAGTATTAGGATGCTAGGAATACAGCATTGGAAAATATCAGGTGTCAACAGTAAAAGCTTAAGTTTCGAAAGTTTGGTATCCTCGTCAAAAACTTACGACACAGATTACGAGAAATAGAAGAAAAGTATGTCTGCTGCATTATCTCTAGTTCAGAAGATATGGAATAATTATGCATAAAACTGCGCTGGAGACAAAGACAGAGCAGACAGAAGGGAGATCCTTCTTTTTTTTTTCCTCCTAGAAGAGTGGAGTAAAAGAATAGCTGAAGCCTTAGAAGAAACAGCTTTGAGAGAAAGAAACAGCAGGCAAGAACGGAAATGATAAATTAAGAGCCTAAGTAATAACGGTGAAGTAGGTGGCATTGTTCTAAAATGGAAGTGTAACTTGGCAACGAGCAGAACAATATGGGGGGTTCCAGACTTCTCTTTAATCATTCCCTGAGTATTACACTCCCCCCTCCCCCGCCTCTCACCACTCACACCAGTAAGAGCAATCACTTTCTGCTTTTAAGAGCCATTTGGAAACTGTCTCAGACCAGACAGTTAATTCTTCCTCATAAGAAATCGTCTAATTTAACTTTTAAATAAATAAAATTTATTTCATACTTTTAACTTGAAAAGGAAAACCAATTCCAAGTTGCCAGGCTTTCAAGCTCCACTTTTCCTTGTTACAGAACTTTTGTTTTAGTTTTCCATCAGCCATTAATTAATTTATTGATTAACGACATGCTACTGGAAGGCCGCAATCTACTCCAGTCTGGGTTAAAGTAGTGACAGAACTGGATAAACATATAAATTAGAAATAGGAGCTAAATAGTATCAGGATGCTAGGAATACAGCATTGGAAAATATCAGGAGTCAACAGCTACACAACTTTTCCTTTTAGTTTGGGCAATTAAATTTTTTTTGAACTAAAATCTTCAACAATACAAAAAATGTACTATTAAAGGAATCCTGATGAATTAGGAACCCCTTTTGTCAAATGAAATTCTATTTACCGAAGTCAAAACAGAAAGCTGGATAGTCGTACATTCTTTAATGTCAACTTTTGGCCAAACAGATGAACCCCCTGAAACAGCACGTTAGCACGAGACCAGCTTATTTTTCATCCAATTCTCTGAATTTTTCTTAAATGAAGAGATCTCCTGGAAAGGTGAGTTATTCAACAACATACGACGTACAAGAGTTCATCTCACTTGCTGAGCTGATCAACGCCGACAACCTTCCAATTTCCCCCTTGAGTCTTGACTCCGATTACCACATGCCGCATTAAGCTGGTCTTTTCTCTTCTTATAAGGCACAAATCATGAGCACAGCTCTGTAGATTGGCCCGATTCTTGGGTGACTAAGAATGAGCGGGCATTATACTGGTATAATCTCTTTTAAATTGCATTCGCACAAGCTAGTTTCTATCTTCTAAAGCTTCAGGGGCGGATGTTGGTGTAGTGGTCATGAGCATGGCTTTGTAAGTGGGAGATCCACAGCTCGAATCCCGGCTACTTTTTATTGGATAGAAAAAATTGTTCATAGTAAAGAATGAGCTTCCGTCCCCGTTCACGACACCTAATTGGCAGTTGGACGTTAAGCCCCGCCTGAAATAATTGGCGATTACTTTTTTCTTTCTACTACAGCTTCAGAGCGTAGGAGTTGTGCTCCGAGTCAGCTGGGTTCAGCTCTGTCTAATTTATATTACTATCGTAAGTTTAAGATCAGTCTATTATATGCCAATAAAAATCTTAGAAATATAGTATATGTTGAGTCAATTCCCTTAGATTAATAATTTGAGAGTCCATACTTCCGACCGGTAAGGGATTCTCAAGTTAAGTTAAGTGAAGACCCTAGAACTGTAAAGGAAAGGCGGCGCAGGTTCAATACCTTCCTCCCCGATCCAGGAAAACATATCCACACCCCCCGAGAAACTAATTTCCATTTTACTAAAACAAAGTTAATTAGCCACAAAATTTCCCCATTGAAGGCGGCAATAAATCATGGGGCGGCCAACTTCATAACTATGCAGCCAAATATTAAGCTGGAGAAGAGAAGTTCACAAACTTTATGGGAGTTCACTTTTAGTCCACCCTAAAGGGCTTTGTTTGGGTAGGGGGTGGCGGGAAAGAGCCAGTGGTTTTTCCTCTATCAAGAGTTTTCCACTTCAGTTTTCACAAAGTTTTCTACAAACTTAGAATTTTTTTACTTAAATTGTACCTGACTTCAGTAATGGGTGGGGGGGCGGAGTTTATTATGTAAATAAATGGGACTTTTGAAAGAAGTAAGCAGAGCATTTAGATGAATTCCTAGGAAATATTGCAGCGGGGGTATCCACTTACGTCAAACTATTTTCCTGTCTCAAATCTAGGAGTGGTTACTAGGAAATCATAAACATCAAAGAGTTCTTCTGTAAATTTTAATTTATTTACTTTTTTTGATATACTTAAAAAGTTTGAAGCATCTAATTAAGTTTTAATTGAAATTTTTAAGTAAAAAGCCTAATTATATTTCAAAAGGTGGACTAACAAAAAAAATTAAGGAAGATAATAATTTACTACTTTTTTCTCGGGAGATGTTCTTTCTCCTGGTGCTATATATTTTTTTTAATTTAGGCCAATTAGTTTTTTAATTTTGAAATCCTGTTACTTTGTTTAAATACTGGTAAAGACAGTACATTGATCATGCCCAATTTAAAAAAAAAAGAGTTTATAAAGGAAATATTCGTTGTAAGATGGACCTCTGAGTCACCCCCTCCACAAATAAAAAGAAAAAAGAAAAACAAAGAAGTTTGGTGGAAAATGTTAACAAGACTAAATAAAAAAAAAGGAACATGCTACAAAGCATTCAGGGAAAAGAAAGAAAACGCTTTTCCTGTTCAGTAAACCACAAACCGGATATCGAGGGGTTCAAATCATGCTACGAATATCGGTACAAATTTCAGACTTCCTATTGCCAGTAATATAGAATAGAATAGAAAAGAAATTTATTATTCTGGGACAATTGTAGAATAAAGAATCTAAGAATAAATACAGGTACAAATAGAGGCCTTAATAGTTTGGCCTGTGATTAAACAGAAAATAAATAAATAAATAAGTATTTACAAAAAGTGAAAATAAAAATAGCAGCAGAAATTAAGGGAATAAATTAAAACAATTAGAATTTCGGAGGAAGCTGAATAGAAAGGAGATAACTGAATAGAAGGGATTTAAAGATAGATAGGGTAGAAGCATGGCGGACAGATGATGGTAAGTAGTTCCAGAGAGAGGTTGCACGTATTAAGGAAGGATTTGTATAGACCAAATTGTTAAGAAGTTCAATTTTTAGCTGGAGTTCGTGTTAGAGTTGAAGTGTTTTTATTGGCCGGAAGATGATTTTTTTGTTTTGTTTTTTTAATTAAAGGAAGCCTAATGCTGCTACATCTGGACGACCACCTGGAAGTCGGATTGGCTTGAATGGATTGGATAAGAACCAATCAGTGAGATTGCCGCCAAAGTTTACCATCAGTATGATCTTCCATATTTAGGTAAAGTAAGGAATGTACTAAGAAGAATTAAGATGAAATGATGGGGTAGGCGTGGATGTCAGAGACCTGCTAGGATTCAGGAGTGAGGAAGGTTGCTGCAATGGATAGACAGGACAGGCGGAAGCGGATTGAGGAGGCCAAGGCTCAGTAATGGGCTGTAGCGCCAATTGTAAAAGAAGTACTAGTTGCCTGCTCTGAAGGAAGTATGGAGGTAATGTTTTTCCTTAGACAATCCCGGATGTGAACACTCACTTTTCCTTAAACCTAGATTTTTTTGAACTTGAAAAGATTTTGTGACTGGAGCAACTTAGAAAAGTTCTTGGCCTTGCCCCCCCAAAAAAGTGGCATACTAAAATGCAATTAGCGAAAGTGTTGAAGTCAGATTGTGGTGCACCAAGGACGGCAACAAGGGTTTAGAAGAATCTGCAAGAGGAGGGACCAAAGAAAAATCAGATCAAGAGTAGGTCAAAGTAGTACCACAGATTATTATCTCCTGCGGACAAAGAGAAATTTTGTTTTTGAACTCACCCGTTATCAGCTGTCCATGATGAAACTGGCATACTGCGTCCGCTTCATACCATGTTATCCTGTCTCGAAAGTATCGATAGAATACTGGATATCCTTCTTCCGGCAACAGCCACACAGAACTGAGATTCACCTGAAACAAGATGGGGGATGATTAATCAGCCGAAGGCAAAGAAACTATTTTTGGTATCTTCCAGCTAGTTCCAGGGCATTAGACTGTGATCAAAGTTTTACCTAGTTCTTGCCCAGTTGGCTGCCCTAAGGTTATCTAAAGAAATCCTCCGTAAAACTAAAGCTCTCCTCTAATGTGTCATCCAAAATTTCGATCTTAAAGAATAACAGACCACCGGAAATGCTGTTTGAATAGGACGACTTTTTCAATATTTGTTTTTGTTTTTAACTTTGTTGGCGAGGTCGCCAATAGATTTTATTGATCTTTATTTTAAGTTAACTCAATCATTTAGGTTTCAAAACTTTTTCACAAGAAAACATTAATTTTTGAGAAGTTCCAGGAAGTAGTGACGTCACTTCCCTTTCAACAATATAACATTACTTGTGTTCGTGATCATGACAAAATTTTAGACATAATGTTTTTTACAGGAAACATCTGTTCCCTAAATATCTGCAAAAGCTTTTTTTTTTAAGGAAAGGTTGAGTCTGTGTGCAGGAGTAGTAAGGCCTATTTTTTCAGGCAGGCTTTACGTCCAACTACCAATTAGGGTATCGTGGACGGAGGCGACTAGCAACATACTTTACTGTAAATTTCTTTTATTAACCATTAAATACAATCCAAGGGCTACACTTGTACCGCAATACATCTTAGCTTTGCGGGTCTAGCCTATAACCGCCTAACAAACATACTTTACTATAAAAGTTCTCATATTAACCATTAAATACAATCCAAGGGCTAGACTAGTACCGCAATACACCTTAGCTTTGCGGGTCTAGCCTATAACCGACTAGCAAACATACTTTACTATAAATTCCTCATATTAAACATTAAATACAATCCAAGGGCTAGACTAGTACCGCAATACATCTTAGCTTTGCGGGTCTAGCCTATAACCGCCTAACATACTTTACTATAAATTCCTCATATTAAACATTAAATACAATCCAAGGGCTAGACTAGTACCGCAATACATCTTAGCTTTGCGGGTCTAGCCTATAACCGCCTAACATACTTTACTATAAATTCCTCATATTAAACATTAAATACAATCCAAGGGCTAGACTAGTACCGCAATACATCTTAGCTTTGCGGGTCTAGCCTATAACCGCCTAACATACTTTACTATAAATTCCTCATATTAAACATTAAATACAATCCAAGGGCTAGACTAGTACCGCAATACATCTTAGCTTTGCGGGTCTAGCCTATAACCGCCTAACAAACATACTTTACTGTAAATTCCTCATAGTATTAAACATTAAATACATTCCAAGGCCTAAGACCGGGGGAATCGAACCCACTAAACCAACAATACATCTTAGCTTTACAGGTATATTGAAATATCTCAATCACAAAACAACGCGGTCAACTTTGTATTTTGGAATTGTTTCCATTTTAAGACCCCTCTGTAACTTTGTACTCGAAACTACCTTTATTATAGAATAGAATAGAATAGAATATATTTTATTTTGCCTGTACATATGTTTTACATACAATAGACTCGTCATAATAATCACAATAAACTAGTTATAATGAACTTTGAAATGATCCGTCAAACAATGTCTTTGTACAATTTACTTCAGTTCACTCAACTTTGAAGTGAGTAACAGTCCATCTACTTGACAAGAAGTCCTCTATTTTATAAAACATATTATTCAATAAGAAGTCTTTAATCATTTTCTGAAATTCCTTTTTCTCTGTATTTCTTATTGATTGTGGAATTTTGTTGAACATCCTGGCTGCCATCATGCCCGGCGCCTTGTCAGACCTACACAATCTCCGTCTAGGCAAATGTAAGTCATTTTTGCTTCTTAAATTGTAGGAATGTTCATCACTTCTTAAAACATTTTTCTCGTTGTTCTTTATATGCATTATATTGGCATAAATAAATAACGACGGTAATGTTAATATTCTATTCTCCTTAAATAGTGGTTTGCAGCTGTCCATTTTTCTACTATAAAACATCATCCGTAAGGCCTTTTTCTGCATTTTAAAAATGATTTTTGCATCTGAGGCTGCTCCCCATAGTAGCAGTGCATAACTCAGCTTGGACTGGAACAAGCCGAAATATGCTGTTTTCAGAACATCCAGAGACACCACATCTCTTAGCTTTTTAAATAAGTAAATCAGTCGTGCCAGCTTACCACTCAGCATCTGAATGTGACCTTTCCAGGAAAGATTTGAATCCATAGTAATGCCTAAAAACTTGACAGGTGGGTCATTTTGTTCTTGAATTAGATTAAAAACCTTTGTTGTGGTTTTCCCTTTATTCAAAGATAACTTATTTAGTATTAACCAGTTTTCCAGAAACATCAGACCATTAGAAGTACTTTTTTGAACATTATCATAGATTTTATCTTTTGTAATGAGTGTGGTGTCATCCGCATAAAACAAAAAGTTTCCTGAGGAGCACTCACCAACATCATTGTAATAAATCAAAAACAGGAGCGGCCCCAAAACAGAGCCTTGAGGAACTCCACACTGTACGGTCTTTAATTCCGATGTTTCTCCTAAATGTGACACATATTGCATTCTACCCACCAGATATTGCTTAAAAAATTCCAACTGTCCTCCTTCTATACCGTAGATCTGCAGTTTATTTAACAATATTTCATGTGATACCATATCAAAAGCTTTACTCAAATCACAAAACGTAACCTCACATATTTCTTTATTTTCAAAGGCTTGAAATATTTCTTCAACTAAGGCGCATATGGCGTGCTGAGTCGAACTGTTCGCCCTATAGCCATATTGATTCCTATGAAATAGGCCTAAGGTTTCAAAGTATGAAGACAACTGGTTGGCAACTAGTGATTCCAGTAATTTTGAAATAACTGGTACAATTGCAATAGGTCGGTAACTGGTCACATTATTTACATCTCCTTTTTTGTAAACAGGTATGATTTTTATATTTTTTAAGACCTCCGGAAATGTACCATTTTTCAGACAATTATTTATTAATTTTGTAAGAGGTTTAATATAAGAGTGTATAGTCTTTTTAATAAAATAGTTTGAAAGACCATAATGATCTTCAGTCTTCTTTCCTTTCATCCTCTTCACGATGTCTAATACACTGTCCTCTGCAACCTCCTCAAATTTAAAACTATTTTTGTTTTGAAACTGCTCTAATCGCAGAGTCGGATACTGTGTTGTAAAATCATTTTTTATAAATCATTTTTCTATAAATCATTTTTTTTGTACATTACTTTCCAGGGCGGTTCTAGTAGGTTTCCCTTTTTAGTTTAATGTACAGTTTTACCAACAACTGTACATTGTTAGTAAGAGGTAAATATGTTTAAAGTTTCAGGGTTCAAAGAGAATGTGTAAGAGAAATTAAGAATGTAAGAGAAAGACGTGTTAGCACCACATTCTTTTTCTCATTTCTCTTTCTCTCACATTTCCTTTTTCTCATGAATTATTTAAAAAAAAAGTAGAGGGGGGAAACTTTGTTATATTATCCAGACAATATCGTTACCATTTTAAATCATATCTTTAAAAGTTAATGTTGCCGTCATTTTATGTGACTTCTTACTTTTGTGATTCTCTGGAATTTTGTCTACAGAAGGAAGTAACTAGGTCAAAATTATTACTTTACAACAGGAAATAGGTATAAAAGTTTTTTTTTAATTTGGTCATATAAGAAAATGGGGAAAAATGTAGGAAAATATTTAGTATGACAGGCAAAAAAAGGATGTGATAATTCAGTATAAAGAGAAAGATACATGAACACAAAAATTTAAAACGACAGTAAAACTTAGACTCTAAAATAATGGTTTGTGAAAGAAAACCAGGTCTACCACTTTTTTTTTTTTTAATGCATTTTCCGGTTTTTAACATAAACTGATAATTTTCTTTAAACACAAAGTGCACACTATGTACAAAAAGATCTAGATTTATATTTTAAGAAATTTTTTCCACGAAAAACTTATTTATAATAGGAATCCTTAAAGTATCCTGAACTGTATAGCCAGATATATCGCCTTTGGGAAAAAAACATGGGAAAAATCCAAGGGGAACATGAAACATGAACCACAATTTTCTGTTACCTGCTTTGCAAGAAAATTAACCATTATTCCCAATTTTCTGTTTATCCTTACGTTATTACTATAGAAAACGCGACAATAAGCAAGAAAAATCTTCTATTTTTCATGTTTTTATAGAGAAAAAGGTTTTATTGCATAATTTGATTCTTCATTAAATACCTACGGAGGGAAAATTAGTAAAAAAAATTAAACTTTTATTTTTCATAGAAATAATTAACAATAAAGATTTGACCAATCACAGTAAAGAATGGAAGTGTGGAAAGTAGGTTGGTTTGAAGAGCCAATCAGAAGCGAGAACTGTTTATTAATGCCACGCCTACCTTCCATGTATTTCACACCACGCCCTCTTTTGGCTTGTAATAAAAATGGAAGATCTGTATTTTTCATTTTTCTACTTTTCGTTTAATTTGACAAAAGAATCTAGTCAAATTTAATTAGGAATTTTTAGCTACAGAAGAATATGAGAGCTTCTTTATTTATAGAATTTTAACTACTTGATAAGGTGAAGTAACAATCAATTTAATCGAAGAATGAACTTAAATCGATGATGTTTGCTTGCTACTGCTGCACTAAAGTTGCACTTAAATTAATGTATGTTGGGTTATGAATTTTTAATTTCTTTAAAAATAATAAACGTCACAATTACTTTTTTCATTTGCATTTTCTTGAAAAAATCTGTGCATGAATATTTATTATCCCCTATTACAATCAATCTAAGTTAAATCTACACTTTACTTATCAAATATTTTGTGCATGAAAATGGCCAGCATACGAGTATATTATTTAACTACTTGATAAGGTGAAGTAACAATCAATTTAATCGAAGAATGAACTTAAATCGATGATGTTTGCTAGCTACTGCTGCACTAAAGTTGCACTTTAATTAATGTATGTTGGGTTATGAATTTTTAATTTCTTTAAAAATAATAAAAGTCACAATTACTTTTTTCATTTGCATTTTCTTGAAAAAAATCTGTGCATAAATATTTATTATCCCCTATTACAATCAATCTAAGTTAAATCTACACTTTACTGATCAAATATTTTGTGCATGAAAATGGCCAGCATAAGGCTCTATTAACATCAAATAAATTCTAAAATGAAAATTTAATGCAGTAAAATTCTTAAATGTTATTATTATAAAGTTCGAATAAAACACATGAGCTTTTCCGTACGTTTCTGAATGGGTGAAATTACGAGCTGAAATACGTATTGGATTGCTGATTTGTGAACCTTTTGTCGTTTAATCAACCCTTATACTTAACTTGTTTAAGCTTTTTAAGTTTCTATTAAGGAGATAGTTAAGTATTGATTAAGAAAATCGTTTAAAGCTACTTTGAGAAGAACAAAGTGCCAGACAGACCAGTTTGTGATAACCACTTTTCCTGTTCATAGGATCTAAAAACCACTACTTCCGGTGAATACTGGAAAATGGAAAATCTGCACGATTGCAATACTTCCTACAGCGGAACTTAAAATAAGAGAGCCAGAAAAAACTCATCCTTAAACCACTCAAAATTATATTTTTATTCAGTATAAAATATCGGTAAATTAACATCGTAAATTAAGGGGCGTAGAACGAGAAACATAAACATAAGTTATATAAAATTACATAATAATGCATAAACTTCCTTGTGTATAATGTAAAGCATACACTCCAGCCTGGAGTTTAGGGGCAAACAAAGAGAGAGAGGTATATGCTAATGTAAGATAGAACAAACATGAGTTGTACTTTACCAACTAACTCTCAACAGCAGGGTAGGCATTGCAAAACAAGGTAACAATGGTGCTGTTATTTAGCAGCTCCCTTAAGTTACTATGGTCTGATTTACGTAATATCATTTAGTTATACCTTTGATTTAAGTAATTATATAAGTTTCAATTGCAAGGATTTCATATTAGATTACCGGGGATATGCGTGCTCTAAAATCTCCTGAATATGGATGGAAAATTATTCTTTTGCGTATCCAAGAATACATACTCTGCCAATGAGAGATTTCCTGCAACCCTTGTCCATCCCAGTTAAGCGTGGAATTTAGTTAAAAAAAAATAAAAAACCCGCAGTGTGCGGAATTAAAATCAGACAATGACGTGCATACACGTCGAACGCAGGGCAAAACAATCAAAAGTTTACAACGACGTAATAGTCACTGCAGAGACTTAAGATTACAGAGCATTTTGAGCATTTCAAAATCTTGCACCGCTTCACTACGCATTGCTCTAGTTAACTTTTTTACAAGGAAGAAAACAGCTTTTTGAATTCTGTGCAAAATGAAATCGTGCACGTACTGAGGTCTGAATCTCTATCTAAATGGTTAAAAAAGGGCATTACACAAGGGTTGAGAGCTTCTATTTGTGAGGACCATAATATCATTATAAAATGTTTAAAAAAAAGACTGTATTAGCGCATTCAGTAACCACTTGTTGAGCAAAGATATAGATTTTGCTATAAATTCAACTTTTAATTTGTTCTACAGAAATATTAGTTTATTGGGTGGCCAAGAAATGTACCTGAATTCAATTCCTCAAATCAGACAAAATCAGAATTATTTCTCAGATTAGACTAGCTTCTAAAAAATCTGTTCGATTATTTATTAATGGACTGAAATACACATTTTCTCCTGAAAACCAATGTAAATTGTGTAATTAGGCTAGTTCTAAGGACGATCTTTGTCATTTCTTTACAGAATGTAAAATTTTAGATTGTCTAAGAAATAAATTCTTACTATTTCATTTTCAAGAGGAGCAGGTTTCTAACTTGGTCCATTTTGAAAAATTATTGTGCCTTAGATGATATCAAAGCAAACAATATCTGTAAATTTACTGTCGAGGGATTAAGAGTAAGATCAATATTATTGTAGGGCTTAAACATGTACTATTGTTGTCTCTTTTGTACTTTTGTGTTTGAATTGTGAAGATTTTTCCATTATATTGTCTAAATAAGGTTTCTTATACCCATATGTATTTTTTACGTAAATTTCACTATTTTACAGGATTTCAAAGAACCCAGCACTAGTGCCAAATTGATATTTTGTAATGTTTATTATATCAGCTTTGTATGCTCCACCCCCTTGATATGGTGATAACTTGAAAGCAATAAAATTTATTATTATTATTATTTTTCACAACAAGTATACACGTCGAACGCGCACCGTATTAGAGATTTGGTTTGACGTGTATACACGTCAGACACGCTTAACTGGTTACCAAGAGTATAGATGCTCTTAGAGTTAGGCGCCACGGTAGCCGAGCGGGTTAAGAGGCGAGACCCGCAATGCTTAGATGTATTGTTGGTTTAGTGGGTTCGATTCCCTGTCTTTAGGCCTTGGATTTTATTTAATGGTTAAATGAGAAATAGTAAAGTACGTTTGATAGTCGCCTCCGTCCACTGTCACCTAAGTAAATGGTAGTTGGACGTAAAGCCCCGCCTGAAGAAATAGGCGATTACTTTACTTTACTTTACTTTACTAGATGCTCTTAGAGTGGAAGAAAAGCGTGTAAAGAATGAACAAATTTTCTGGAACCATGACTAATGATAAGATTTTTCTGATAAGAAAAGGAATGCTGTGCTATTCCAGTTGTGCAGAACACTAGGAAGAAGTTTCGCGTGTGATATATATATGAAATGGTGGCCCAGAAGTGTCTGGCAGTGAGCGAGATTCCTTTATATTAACAATGGCAAAAGCAATGTCTGTCAGCCTTTCAAAAAAGAAAAATGCATGAAAGGAAAAAGCATTTCCCATTCATGCAGAGCCGACACCTAGGTATGTTACCTTTCGTAGTGTTGTAGAGACTTCTCAGTGATAGGCGAAACAGCATTATTCCTTCTCTTCGTTGCTCACTTTATCTCTCTCTCTCATTCTTTCTTTCTTTTTTTTTTGGTCTGCTGCTAATGGGTATTGATCGGATGGAACTGGTGTGGGTAGCGCCTGGAGCCACTGGGAGAGTAATTGAAAGAGAATAAAGGAGTGAGCGATCCTGGAGCTGTAAGCCACCCACTCTGAAGAGTGAGAGCTAGCTAGCAAACAAGCGTTGGGTGAGAGAGACAATAGGGCCCAATGAAAGCAGACCCTTCCCAAAAAGGGCTGCCATCACAGTCTTCCTTGCTAACACAATTGTGTTCAGAGAGAGAAAGACTCACACGTCGGCTAGCTAACCATTACTAACAAACAAACAGACCGACCGACGAACAAACAGACCGACCATGCCCGATAAACTGGACACCCACATTTTTTGCTTTTCTCACTGTACCCACCAAATTTTTGCTTGTTCTATGTATAATTTCCCATCTAGTGCCGCCCCATTTCCCTCCTCCCCCTCTCTGACCTTTACATAAAGCAGCTTCTCCTACCAACACCAACGGGTGGTGGCTATTTTATAGGAGGTAGTATAAGCTCTGCTTACACCAACACATCGCAAAAAACGTGTGCTTATTCAGAAAATTAATACTCTCTCCTGTGGGCTAGCTTCCCTCTATTTTATGCTTAACGGCTGGCCGGCGAATAATTACCTGGGACAAATATTTACCCAGTATTTTTTCCCCCTTTTTTTCGCCTCCCACCCCCAATAAAAACGGGATACACTCTTTATCCCTTCGAAGAATTTCATGGCCCTAACCTAATTATAGCATCTCCCAAAAAAAAAGAATAGTTTTTCTGATATTACCATTAAAAATGATAGCTTTCTGCCCTTTTTTTAATTATCTATTAATTTTTAGTCATTAATTTATTATTATTTTATTTTAAGGCGCGTCAACATCTGAGGTTATTGGCGCCCTAAGCTTTTTTCAGTGCACTGCCGGCCTCCGGGCAGTGTTCTCTCGTTACAGACAACACTGACCATCACCGGATAGAGAGCTGTAAGAAGCTCCCTAGGAAGAGAAAATCTAAGGGTCAGCAGCTAGATTCGAACCCGGGACTTCCGCGTGGGAGTCCTGTACGCTAACCGCATAGCTAATCCCTTATAATAATAATATAATAATAATTGTGGTGTTTTGTTGAGCCTCCAGAATGGTCGACTTAGGCTGGAAACATAGTGGCGCGGCGAGCAAAGCGGCGATGATAGCTGCTTCAAATCAAAGAGAGCGACGAGCAGCGAGCAAAGATTCGCATGCACATAGTGACGAGTTTAGACGCGTTTCTCCTTTCGACGAAACAAGATGGAGGAACTATTTTTATATGAAAATTCTTCGTTGAAACTTTGGTATTTGCAGCAGTTTAGTAGTAGGAGCTGCAGTGTACATGACATAAATAAGTCTAGAAATGAACTTGGTGAATTTCATCACTTGTACCAACAACTTCGGGAGCATCCTGGCAAGTTTCATGCGTATTTTCGAATGTCTACATCAACATTTGATTACATACTAGCCCAGTGTAACCCCATTAATCAAAATCAAATTTTATTGTTTTTGAGTAATACAGCTCATAACATGAGTTAGGCACAATATAGAAAAATTAACTATGTAGGTTATTAACTAAATACAGATCTGTGTAACCCCATTAATCCTAGCAGTTACTTTAAGATAAGAAAATCAAAATAAATAAAAATAAAATAGAAATATATGCAGATAAAAAGAAATTAGTCAATTAAAAAAACAATAATTTTATTAAATCACTACACCATGATTTGTCGTAAATTAATGTTGTTTATCTGAAAAACTGGAGTAGTACGACGCTACAGAAGAAGGATTGGAGAATTCGTCCTGATCAGAAGTAGTAGGACGTGAAAATGTAATTTAATTTTGCCTAGTATTTAGATGAAAGTTAACATTAAGGGATTGAGAACCAAATTAAATGTAGCAAAAATTACCTGAATTCTCCATTAACTACTAATTGTTAATTAATTTAAACTATTAATTATTAAAAACTATTGTAGCTTCACAAATACTATGGCCCCACAGAGGTTTCTTTAAACAAACTAAACCAATAAATGTATCAATATCCATAACCTTTGAAAAATAACCTTTACAAATTGAGCGCGATTAGAGCGAAGAAATCAAACATGTCATAACGCTTCGCTCTACTCTTTATAGATAGCGTTGCTCTATCTTTGCTTTGCTCGCCACTATGCGCGGTCCCATATGTTTACTTGTGTTTGATTTCGCCGCTTTGCTCTTCGCTATCATCGCCGCTTTGCTCGCCGCTCCACTATGTTTCCAGCCTTAGCCGTTGCAAGGACGGAATTGGTGGCTTGAATGTGTATGATTGTAAATGTAACTTATTGATGTGTTGTGGCGTATTATTTGTAATAGGTTAGAGTCAATACTAAAGTCTATACTAGAGTCTATACTAAAAATTGAACATAATATTGCAAAATACTTGCACCAATCAATTAAAACAACTTTAACTCTTGTAGGTAAATTTAAATGTATTTGTATACGAGTGGCAACACTGTTAAGGGTGTATGAGAAGGGATGATCGTTTTTGGGCGCATTAGATAGTAAGTGACGCTCCTTACGTTATTGTTATGTTGTGCCTTATGTATTAAGTGAATAAACTAAACTTATGTTAGATTGGTGTTTATTTCAACCCTTAAGTATTTCAACGTACAAAATTTTTGTTTTTATTGTTTTTCTCTCAATTTTTACAACACATACTTCATTTATTTTATTAGAATATCAATTCTAATATTTTCAATTACAAATACTTATTCCATATTTAGAAACACAACACGCAGTTCTTAAATTGCATTCATTCAGCTAATTTTTACCCACGATCTTAGGCTTCCGTTAAAATGGACTGAACTACAACTCTTGATTGTACAGTGGCGCTGCATGTCAGTCTATTAATGAACTATGGATTCAGTTCAATTCGAATGGTGTGTACCAACAGTATTAGAGCCAATTCAGAACGTTGCAAAATGAATTCTCTTTGTAAAATGAATGGTTAGTAAAAAAAACAACTAGAAAATGCAAAAAAGTAGTCAAAGACTGGCGGTACATTCTTCAATTCATTGTGAACTATGACCTTTGTTCCTGTCGAGATTTTGAACATCGTTAATTAGAGTTTCCGCAATCAAGAGATTTCTGTAACCAAGTTAAAATAACCACGCTACTCTTGCTCCAAACCACTACATCGAACCTTCCCTTTCATCAATTGCATTATTAATAAAAGTAATAAATGTTACAGCAATTGTTAATTAAATTATAATTTTGCTATGTCAATATGTATGTTGGCAAAATTGACAGACGAACTGTTTGCATAATTTTGTAGGCAACTTTGTAGGAGTTCGCTTTACTCTCGTTTCTCACTAATAAAATCTGTTCCATTTTAACAAGATGGGGGAAATTAAAGCGACTCCAAATGCAACAGAAGCGTTCCAAACTTAGTTTTCCTACTAATTTACATTATATTACTCTTGGAGGCACTGTGAAACAGTACTCATTGCCATGGTGACGACCGGGGGACATCTTCAATGATGCCCAGTTTCCTATATTAGTGTGCTCTTGATTCTCAGTCATTTCCTCTCTCTTTGTTGCTATAATAACATAACTGTTTTTCTATCTTATACTTTTTTTTTTCACGTGTTTCTAAGAAGACAGAGAAAGGAAAAACAAAACGGCCTTTAACTTGTTTTTCTTATCACTTATTTCTCAAGTTCAATATTTGTTTTATTGTCTATCATTCTGTTTATTTTTTACTTCCGTTCTTCTACTTCCTCTTCCTGCTCCCCCCCCCCAAAGTAATTAGATCGTGCCAAATTTCTTAAAATTAATATTATTTTCTTTTTTCCACCTAGATTTTCCATTTCAAGTTTCAAACCGAAGTCTGAACAATCTGGAATGTAAAACACTTCCGCAATTTTCCTCTTACGTAAAGAAAATTCAAGGTTCTAGGTTTGGATTCAATCACGAAGCAAATAACTGAACAAGAGAGATTTTATTGGGGGCAAATTTTGGAACTTAAGATCTGGTACTTACTGGAGGATCCTAATCTACTCATCACTGGAAGATCCTAATGGAAGAAATGTTGAGGAGCCTTTATACAATAATTTGGCGAAGAACTATTGACTGGAAGGATTGTATATATGCTGAGGTGTTGCAAGGTTTTGGCGGAGCCCCACAACAATTAAACTCAATTTCATTACACCTAGCACACGATTTATGACGTATTTGTGTTTATTTTAAATTTAGAAAACAATGGTAGTTGTCTGAATTACGAGTACTAATTCTTGGGTAGAATTTTAAAAAAAAAATGGTTCCCATCGGTACCCCAGGGAAAAATATCTATGAAAAATTTATTTTGATCATAACCTTTACACTTCCTTTTTCAGAGTTAAAAAAAAAAATCCAGTGTAGCCAACATAATAACCCCATGAGAGTTACGAATCTAACCTCGCCCAGTCACTAAGTCTTCTCTGTTAATTATGAAACTCAGTTTTATGTGTTAGGAACATGAGCTTAACTAAACTACATAAATCGAGTAAAAGAGAATTTTTTTTAAAATATAAAAAAAACTGGCTTGTAAAGTAAATAAAGCGAATAAAGTAAAGTAATTGCCTATTTCTTCAGGCGGGGCTTAACGTCCAACTACCAAATTAGGTGTCGTGGACGGAGGCGACTAGCAAACATACTTTACCGTAAATTTCTTTTATTAACCATTAAATACAATCCAAGGACTAGACTAGTACCGCAATACACCTTAGCTTTGCGGTTCTAGCCTACAACCGCCTAACATACATACTTTACTATCAAAGTTCTCATATTAAACATTAAATAAAATCCAAGGACTAGACTAGTACCGCAATACACCTTAGCTTTGCGGGTCTAGCCTATAACCGCCTAACAAACATACTTTACTATCAAAGTTCTCATATTAAACATTAAATAAAATCCAAGGCTAGACTAGTACCGCAATACATCTTAGCTTTGCGGGTTTAGCCTATAACCCCCTAACAAACATACTTTACTATAAAACATTAAATAAAATCTAAAAATCTAGATCCGGGGAATCGAACCCACTAAACCAACAATACATCTTAGCTTTACAGGTCTCGTCTCATAACCGCTCGGCTATTGTGGCGCCTAGTACAGCGAATAAAACTGGATGAGAGTCCCACAACAAGCCAAACCTTTTTATTTTCTAAGCTTGTTTTGACTACAAAATAAACTTGCAGATTCCCTTAATTTGCTACAACTTCAGCCACCAAACTTTGTAGAGATTCTTTTCACAAAGCCACCTACAAAATAACCCAGTACAACTTGAAGGCCAGCTATTATCAGCGGTTATCTTTGAAAGGATCTACAGAACCATAAATTTGCCCCACTCAAATTTCCTGTTAATTGTTTTTCATTATTAGAAAGACTTTCCAAATTCTCTTTCTTTGTGCGATTAATATTCTATCAGGCCAGATGCTTCTTTTTGTTTTCTTTTCCCCGTAGGTTGGTTTGTGGAAGAGAGATTTGACCAGCTCGCTGATACGCCCCACAAATCTAATGGACTAGAATTTATTTATTCATTTCTCTTAATTAAATATTTGACTTTAATTAATGTTAAATAAATACAGGAGAATTCCTAGGGAGAGGTCATTCAGTAAATTTGTATTAATTAATTAATAATATTGTTTAATTAATGCTCAGAGGGAGGCAGCAACCCCTTCCCTTCAACTTTGTCTTTGTGAACCACCTGAGGGGAAAGAGAAAGTCCGTGAATCTCCTAAATATTATTAAAATTTTGAGAGCTCCTAAAAGTTCTGTATTTAACTTCAATTTTTTTGGGGAAAAAAAATTCCTAATTAAAATAATTACCAAGTAATTAATTAAATATTGTACATAATTTACTCTCTTTAATTAGGATCCTGACTTCCCCCCCTCACCAACCATAAAAAAAAATTCTTTACAGGCAGAATTTTATTGGAATAATCTAATATTAAACATTTTTATATTCTGGCGTTTACATATTTTTTTGATTAAAAAAGAAAAAAAATTACATTAATTATGAGATAATGATAATAAACTTGTGCATAACTCCATGTTACTGTGATTTAAATATGGTCCATAAATTCAGCTTCAATTAGCTCAACTTGTACACCCTGCTGTAGAATATGTTAACAGGGTGTATACGGAGGAGTGGTCGAAACTTCGGGAGGTGATTGAGCAGCTAAAATGCAACAAAAAATATTCTCTTCACTTTGGCGCGATTCTCAATAGTGTCCAAGATATTTGCATTTTTAACTTTTCCGACCATACTCGCGTTTTTCGCCATAAAAACGGCCGTAACTTTTCTATCCTTTATCCTACAACAGATCTGCTTATTCCAAACGAAAGAGCATTAAATTTTGTATAAATTTGCTCAATACAGAGCCTCAAAACGTTTCTCATAACAATGAAATTTTCACTTGAATGTTTAAAAATTTCGTTCTCGATGATTTTTGTTAAACTTTTTCTGAAATTATATGACTCCTTGATTCATTAACCATTGAAAAAATGCAGTTGAAAATTTTAACAAAAATCATCGAGAACGAAATTTTTAGACATTCAAGTAAAAATTTCATTGTTACAAGAATCATTTTGAGGCTCTGTATTGAGCAAATTTATAGGAAATTTAATGCTCTTTCGTTTGGAATAAGCAGATTTGATGTAGGATAAAGAATAGAAAAGTTACGGCCCGTTTTTACGGTGAAAAACGCGAATATCGACCGGAAAAGTTAAAAATGCAAATATCTTGGACACTATTGAGAATCGGGCCAAAGTGAAGAGAATATTTTTTGTAGCATTTTAGCTGCTTAATCACCTCCCGAAGTTTCGACCACTCCTCCGAAAAAACACCCTGTATATTATTTTTTTAATAAAGTATCAAAAAGTTAAAAGTTGTATAAATTTGGCCTTATTAATGAATAAAATATAAAAGTTTCAGTAAATTTTTTTTTTTTTAATCTTTTATTGCAATTTACCACTGCAACAGTTGTTGCAACAAGCAAATACGGTGAAAGGGAAAAGAAATAACGGGAAATCATGATTGGAGAAGGCACCCAGTGGTGCCACTCCAGTAACGTGCTTAAGATAAGAGAAGATCACGAGGCCATCTTCTCTTCAATCTCCTTAGAGGATTACCTGGTAATGTGGAGGAAGATAGGTGATCTATGAGAGGGTTAGGATGAGCTGCTGTAGAGGAATGAAATTTGAAGAAACGAGTGTTAGCAAGATCTGTAATGAAAGGAATTTTGAGGTCATTATGGATAGTGAGGTTAGATACATAGAACGGAGCGTTAAGAAGTTTTCGAAGTATTTTTGACTGTAATGTCTGGAGGCGTAGTGAGTTGGAACGCTTAGTCGATCCCCATACTTCGATGCCGTATGACCAAATGGGTCGCAGTAACATTAGATATAAGAGTCTTTTGTTATGTAGGTTAAGTTTCGAACGTTTGTCAAGTAGTCTGGCGAGAAGTTTGTAGCGTTGGTTAGCTTCTTGTCTTTTCAGTCTAGTATGGGGATTCCATGTCAACCGTTTGTCTAGGTGCAGTCCAAGGTAACGTACTTTGTCCACAGCTGGTATAGGAGTTTCGTTCAAGATGACAGGAGGTAGGATTTTCCGTCTGAGAGTAAATACTATAAACTTTGATTTTGTAACGTTGGTTTTGATTCTCCATTTGAAAAGCCAGTCCTGTAAGTGGTTGATGTGTGTTTGTAGAGTTCGTGTAGCGATAAGAGGATCGGAATGTGGAGATAAGATAGCAGTATCGTCAGCAAAGGTGGAGAGGATAGTATTTGGATGTTGAGGTATGTCTGCTGTATACAAGGAGTAAAGAATAGGACCTAGGACACTGCCCTGAGTCAGTAAATTTAAAAGAAAACTCTCCGATTAAAATATTCGCTTACATAGTGTAGACTAAAACAGCTACCTCTGTTGATGGATGAAAATCGGAAATGGATCAGGGACACCTTGATGCATCCATCAGATCTCATCAGATCAAAGAGAAAAAAAGGTGGGGTATTTAACGCTTTGTCAGATATTTAGCTGTAGTTTGTGAGCAAAGCATTTTAGACGTAAGTGATTGGTCACAAATGAACAATAAAAAGAAAGACTTTGTGCATACTTTATATGGAGGAGTTGGCCAATAAAACTAGTGTTAATGCACCATTAAATCCAGTTAATTGTGTAGTAAAAGAAAACTTTAGAAGAGGGAAAATCTCTGATAGCAAAAAAAAAAATGGTGTTAAGTGCATGATTGCATGCATTGGGTCAAAGTTCAGGATGCGAAAAATGTGTTCTAAAAAGTTGGTAATAAAAAGACGATAAAAATACAGCAGACGAATCTATTTCAACAGACAGAATGACGTAAAGTTTTAAATTTAAATATCCTAATGACGTAACACATCCAAATGGATATAAATTATTCCCTCAGTTATAATAATAACAATTTTAAACAAATGGGCGGAGAACACGGTTTTCCACTGAAGTAGTCTATTACGTAACTACGTAATATGGAAAAGCTTTTACAGTAGAAATGTTGGGGTAATAACTAGGAGGAAAACCGCTGGCAGTTTGTGCACTGACAAAATTAACGATTTCAATTTTGAATAGGAAATTCACGAAGAGAAGTGGTTGGTTATTATTCACACCTGTGCGTGTTCACAATATACTGGGGTGTTAATAGGTGTCAGCGAACATTAGCCTACCAGTTTGCACTACGTAGTGGATGGCAAATTTAGCCTGGATTGTTAATTTCGTTAAGGGAAATATATATGGTGCCTGAGGCTCCTAATATTGTGTTTCGGTATCAAAACTGGGGTTTTAGGCTTCAATAAGAAAAGATAAAAATGGAACTCCAGATGGTTGGTTTAGACTGAAAATGTTACTTCTGTTTTTCTTAAAATAAAGTAATATTCTGGTTCATAGATTGCGTAGTCACAGTTTTTTTTACAGTCATAAGTAGAAATCCCTCTCTTTCTATTAATTGCCGCAAAAATGTTTTTGATTTATGTTCTCCTATTGTTTGCCATTGCTTCTTGTTAAAAAGTATTTGCCTATTTTTTCAGGCGGGGCTTAACGTCCATTTACCAATTAGGTGTCGTGGACGGAGGCGACTAGCAAACATACTTTACTGTAAATTTCTTTTATTAAACATTAATTAGAATCCAAGGCCTAAGACCGGGGAATCGAACCCACTAAACCAACAATACATCTTAGCTTTGCGGGTCTAGCCTACAACCGACTAGCAAACATACTTTACTGTAAATATCTTTTATTAAACATTAATTAGAATCCAAGGCCTAAGACCGGGAATCGAACCCACTAAACCAACAATACATCGTAGCTTTGCGGGTCTAGCCTACAACCGACTAGCAAACATACTTTACTGTAAATATCTTTTATTAAACATTAATTAGAATCCAAGGCCTAAGACCGGGGAATCGAAACCACTAAACCAACAATACATCTTAGCTTTGCGGGTCTAGCCTACAACCGATTAGCAAACATACTTTACTGTAAATATCTTTTATTAAACATTAATTAGAATCCAAGGCCTAAGACCGGGAATCGAACCCACTAAACCAACAATACATCGTAGCTTTGCGGGTCTAGCCTACAACCGACTAGCAAACATACTTTACTGTAAATATCTTTTATTAAACATTAATTAGAATCCAAGGCCTAAGACCGGGGAATCGAAACCACTAAACCAACAATACATCGTAGCTTTGCGGGTCTAGCCTCTAACCGCTCGACCACCGTGGCGCCTACAAGACATCTTTTTACCACAATTTTTTTTTTTTTTAATTAAAAGGCGCGTCTATATCTGAGAGCTTATTGGCGCCTGTAACTTTTTTCTTCAGTGCCATGCCGGCCTCCACTCTTGTTACAGACAACACTGCTCATCACCAGACAGGGAGCTGTAAGAAGTGGCCTCTAGGAAGAGAAAATCTAAGGGCTAGCAGTCCTTAAGCTAAGGGATAGATAAGGGAAGGAATGTATTAAGTAGGTAATATTACCAACTTAAAAAAAATAAAATTTAATCTATACATGAAAACTCTCTTGAGTTTTATTTTTCAGTTATAACTGAAAATTTTCAGCGCCTTTTATGAGAAACTGAAAAATTTTTTTGCCTAGTTTGAGGCAATCCAAAAATTATGAAAAATAGATTCAGTTAAAGAGGCCCTTCTGCGTGGCTATCTTTTTCTTTAAAATAAAATCAGAAACCTACAAACCAATTTTGTAATCAATAAATAAGAAATAATTTCTTTCCCTTAATTCTTTTGAAGAATCAGCTGACAGGAGTTTTTTTTAAAAAAGAAAATTCATCTCTTTAGAGGGCATTGAGCAAATTGGAAGCACGCAAGTGCTGTGTGAACTGAACCATGAAAGAAAATCCGTCCAATCAACTTCACTGGAAATAATTTAATTTAAACATTAATTTCAGCTGAGTACTTAAGGCTTGACTCTGCTTGAAAAACAGATTACTTTGAACAGAAGACTGTAACTTGTAGTAACTCACAAGGCGGACCATGAAAGCTAGAAACTTAACAGCACACAAAACTTGGCAGAGAAATTAGGGACTTACAAAGATTGAAATTCTCAACAGAAAGTGAAAGCAACATATTAACGTTTATTATTAAGCAAATTTGGATATTTGGATTACAAGTATTTGGATATTAAACTTAGCTTTCCAAACTTACGGAAGTTCAGGACATTCAGAACCAACTGAATCTACTATTTTTTTAGTTTTTTTATCGAATGTGCACACTTACCTAGGTATTTATCATTTACATTACTTCCTCAACCCTAATTCTGACAATGTTAACGATTTTTGTCAAATGATTGGCCACAAAAGTGAAACTCTTAGTTCACAGAATCTTCGTACTTGTATCATCTGGAAAAAGCTTCATTGTCCATCAGTACTGCTCTAAAGTAAGATTACTTCGTGTCTGCAACCACTGGCTGACTGAAACAGAGATGAGCGAATAGCCAGCCCATCCGCTCTGTTGTCGTCTTCTATCCATACATGTCTAGATACCTGGAAGAGTTTTTCACTGCTCCTCTAAGCCAACAATGCCCCCAGAAGAGCTTTACACTGCTCCTCTAAGCCAACAATGCCCCCAGAAGAGCTTTACACTGCTCCTCTAAGCCAACAATGCCCCCAGAAGAGCTTTACACTGCTCCTCTAAGCCAACAATGCCCCCAGAAGAGCTTTACACTGCTCCTCTAAGCCAACAATGCCCCCAGAAGAGCTTTACACTGCTCCTCTAAGCCAACAATGCCCCCAGAAGAGCTTTACACTGCTCCTCTAAGCCAAGAATGCCCCCAGAAGAGCTTTACACTACTCCTCTAAGCCAACAATGCCCATTAGACATCTCCTACTTCACCCAACTATGGGGGAGCTCCACGAACAGATCGTGAAAAACGAGCTTTGCCAGAAGGAACGCCTTCTATTCTGACGGTAAATCAAGAGAAGTGAACCCTCTAGCCAGCAAGTAAGCGAGCTCCGTTTGTCCACAAAAAAATTTGCTAGTAAAGAATTATAGCCAAATCTTGATTTTTCTCTTTATAAACCTCGGCTAGATAACTATTATTTTTGTATTCAAATAATGAAAATTTAAAGTAAAGTATGTGAAAAACTTACCCGCTTATCAGCGAAACTTGATCTGTTAGCATAGAAGTCCGTCTGAAAAAAAAAAAAAATTTTTTAAGAACTACAAAGTATTTATAGTAAAAATATTGAAACAACATTAGCATACATAAAGGAAAATTTTCTTCATTTTACGTACATAGATCTGATCGCTTTAATAGTCGAGAGTAGAATTACTCAGTAGTAATCAAAGGCGCTTTTTTGATTATCATCGTTAGAATTATTGGCAGGCTAATCATTTTAAGGCGAACAATTACTTGAAAATGTCCTGAAAGAAAATTGCATGGGAACAAAAACTCCATGTTATGGAGGAATTTCCAGAGAAGAAAATTAAGGGGAACGGGGCAAGTAGGAGCAACTACATTGGAGGAGCGAGCGACTTCACATTGCAAGGATTTGTTTGGAGGTTTCAAAAGTTTGGGATTAAATCCACAGTTCCACGGCACGGATTAGCGCATTAATCTGGAGTGAAAATAAACTACAATGGAATTGAAAGTTGCTAAGTACTTGTAAATTCGATTGCAGCTTCTTTCCTTTCAAAATAAACTACAATGGAATTGAAAGTCGCTAAGTACTTGTAAATTCGATTGCAGCTTCTTTCCTTTCAAAATAAACTACAATGGAATTGAAAGTTGCTAAGTACTTGTAAATTCGATTGCAGCTTCTTTCCTTTCAAAATAAACTACAATGGAATTGAAAGTTGCTAAGTACTTGTAAATTCGATTGCAGCTTCTTTCCTTTCAAAATAAACTACAATGGAATTGAAAGTTGCTAAGTACTTGTAAATTCGATTGCAGCTTCTTTCCTTTCAAAATAAACTACAATGGAATTGAAAGTTGCTAAGTACTTGTAAATTCGATTGCAGCTTCTTTCCTTTCAAAATAAACTACAATGGAATTGAAAGTTGCTAAGTACTTGTAAATTCGATTGCAGCTTCTTTCCTTTCAAAATAAACTACAATGGAATTGAAAGTTGCTAAGTACTTGTAAATTCGATTGCAGCTTCTTTCCTTTCAAAATAAACTACAATGGAATTGAAAGTTGCTAAGTACTTGTAAATTCGATTGCAGCTTCTTTCCTTTCAAAATAAATATAATTAAATAAATAATATTATTTTTTGTTAAATAAGTTGAGATAAATTATTTCCTGTCCCTTAGAGCGTAAGAATAAAATTGCTAACGTGTCTTAAATTGCCTTCGATAACGGCGAGCATTGTTATGGTTACTAAGCGCAGATATGTGAAGTGGAAGATCACCAATTCGAATTGGTAGCTTGTGGCTACATTTTATTTGTAGCAAAATATGTAAATAGATAAATATTTGCTTCCGTTTCTGACCACGACAACTACTTTGGTTGGACTTTAAGTCACCCAACCGGGACAAAATAGGCATTACTTCACTGTTTACTGCCTTTGTTATTATATTTACAAAATGAAAATATTGGAGGAGATGCATTGTCACAGCTTCTCCAGAACGGAAAAAGTTCTCTTTAAAAAAAACAATTTAATAATAATAGGCTTAGTTCGTCAAGTTCAAGTTCAAAGTCAAAACTCCTGAAAAATAAAAAAAACAAGCTCTGAGCTCAATTCCCCGATATTGAATCGTCACCGCTCTCTATTATCCCAGTGCCATTCCTCAGCTATACTGCCGCGCATTCCTTGTTCCATAAACTCTATCCTAGCACTTCGTCGGGCGGTCTCTACTTTCTTTCTTTCTGGCAGAGTCCACACATTCGCATTGGATGACCATACCATCTCTTGTTCTATTTTTTTTTTTTTTTTTCCAGCTTCTCTGATAAATATAAGAGAGTGCCTCTTTTTATTTGTGATTTTTCTCCAGCTTCTTTCCAATGAAAAGTTACATCAACAACATAGTCCATTAAAAAGTCCATCTCCCAGATCAAGGATGCTTCTATCTACTCTCAGCACTTCCGGATAAAGTCACGTTTCCGATACATGTGGGCTGACATTTTTTCAAGAAATGAGGAGTAAAACTTCTACTTCGTACCCATTCATTGCCGAAAGAGTCCACCGTTAAGTACATTTATTATTTATATACGTATTAACTTCCGGAAACGTATAGGTCTTATAAACTAGACTTCCTTTCTATTCAACTTCAACTGAAATACTATGTTTAAATACTATTTGCTGGTTACAAATTTTAATAATTTAATAAAAAGAAAAATCTTGGTTTCAGAACCAATAATATTTTTTTGGGAAAAACTCCTATTTTCCAGCCTAAGATTTTCTTTCTCTCTCTCTCCGAGAAAAACTTAATTTAACCAATTGCATTCAGTGGATATTTAAATGACGAATAAGCTTGAAAGATTTCCGTCCAATATTGATTTAGTTCCCCTTACTCTATCGTCTCTGACAACAAGTCACTGGAGGCAGAATACTTTATTAACTTTTCTTTTTTTTTTCCTCCATCAGGATAAAGTGAAAATATATTTTCTCTTATTTCTATCAAAATCAAATTATGTTTTTTTCCATTTTCTGTTGACAGTTATTAAAAAATTAAAATCTAAAAAAGAGAACAGCAAATACTTTTTACGACAAAGCTATTGGTTCCAAGCTTCAAATACTGAAAAATCTAAAACATATTTTTCTTCTTAACATTTTACAGTTACAGAAAAAAAAAACAAACTATAAATTGCACTAAAAATCAAATTAGTGGGGATGCCTAAACCATTTTTCCCGAGGCGCCACGGTAGCCGAGCGGTTAAGAGGATAGACCCGCAAAGCTAAGATGTATTGCGGTACTAGTCTAGGCCTTGATTTTATTTAATGGTTAATAAAAGAAATTTATAGTAAAATATGTTTGCTAGGCGGTTATAGGCTAGACCCGCAAAGCTAAGATGTATTGCGGTACTAGTCTAGGCCTTGGATTTTATTTAATGGTTAATAAAAGAAATTTATAGAAAAGTATGTTTGTTAGGCGGTTATAGGCTAGACCCGCAAAGCTAAGATGTATTGCGGTACTAGTCTAGGCCTTGGATTTTATTTAATGGTTAATATGAGAAATTTACAGTAAAGTATGTTTGCTAGTCGCCTCCGTCCACGACACCTAATTTGGTACTTGGACGTAAAGCCCGCCAGAAAAAATAGGCAATTTCTTTACTTTACTTACCATTTTTCCCCGCTGAACTGACCTAAAAGGAAATTTTTCCAGGAACAAGAAAATTGCAATAAAAGTTACAACTGTTTTTAACTTCAATTAGCCCTTTGTGTGTACGTAACTTATGTTTATGTATACGTACAAAGTTTAGAGGAAATAGGAGAACCTATTTTCGAGAAAATTAATTTTCGTAAGGGCTACTTCTGGCTCAATAATTTTATCTATTTGTTTGATTCACCTGAAAATTATATAAAGATAATAAAAAAAAAAGTATCTTCCGTAAAATAAATTAAAACCTGTGTTGGCACGACTGGATGAACTTCCTTCTACAAGCCATGAATACAGTGCACTGTAAATAAACATTAATATTAAATTAATTCAATATGGCGTCCTCACAGTGTTTGTAGTGTGTAATGGGTTAGGCGTGGAGAATGAAAATTTATTGTTTTATGGGGCTCTTCGGGGGTCACAAAGGGAATTGGGGTTATCCAAAGGGCGTCAGCGAGGTGAAGGTCAATGAGGCACTGTGGCTGTTCTCATATTCACTCCGGCTACTCCCAGGTTGTCTGTTGATCAATAAGCTGGGAAATAACCCACTTTTTCTTTTTAATAGAATAAAGGAAATTGTTGAGATCTAGTGAAAAGGTTTGATGATCAGATTTCACAGGAGATATCTGGTCCGGGAAAATAGTTTTTTTTAAAGAAAATGTTCAGTGTATATATCATCTAAAAGTCTAGCTCAGGGGTGTCAAACTGGCGACTCTACTTCCCGAAGATATTGTTTATGGTTCACGATATTGTAAAATAAAGTGAAAATAGAAAAAAAAATGTTATGAAGAAAAAAAACCAATCGAGGCAACACTGTACACACATTTACGGTTAACGCTTTAACTACTGAAAATGAGGAAATGAGTATGAGTGCATTTCCTGTCGGGTCTGTGGGCCTGTATAAAAGTGCAGACTAGTTCCGGCAACTTTTGGAAGATCTAAGAGTCACGAAAAATAAAAAGAACTGATCCTAATAGCGGAAAGGTTATAAAAACAGCATTCTGGGTTGCAGTGCTATGAACTGTACCTATTAAATCAAATTTGTTAATGTAGAATGCCCCGCGTGAATCTGGGCCTGTTGCACCAAATGACTCGTGTTCTGATTGAGTTTGCCATCATCACTGGCCATTTTAGAGCCAGGGCTAAAATATACCTGAAAGGTAGCCTCCAATTGGACTATTAAGAGTAAAATAGAAAGGAAAATAACCGAATTGTCTTCCAGTTCCTCTGGATTTCTACTTTTTCTGCATTTGTCACCTACTTTAATGGCCAGACTTGTAATAAACATAAAGGGAACCAGGCGCCACGGTAGCCGAGCGATTAGAGACTAGACCCGCAATGCTAAGATGTATTGTTGGTTTAGTGGGTTCGATTCCCCCGGTCTTAGGCCTTGAATTTTATTTAATGGTTAATAAAAGAAATTTACAGTAAAGTATGTTTGTTAGGCGGTTATAGGCTAGACCCGCAAAGCTAAGGTGTATTGCGTTACTAGTCTAGCCCTTGGATTGTATTTAATGGTTAATAAAAGAAATTTACAGTAAAGTATGTTTGTTAGGCGGTTATAGGCTAGACCCGCAAAGCTAAGATGTATTGCGGTACTACTCTAGGCCTTGGATTGTATTTAATGTTTAATATGAGAACTTTTATAGTAAAGTATGTTTGCTAGTCGCCTCCGTCCACGACACCTAATTGGTATTTGGACGTAAAGCTCGCCTGAAAAAATAGGCAATTACTTTACTTTTTTTTTTTATAGGGAACCCTTTAATTGGAAAATTAAAGGTAAAATACAAGAGGAAAATAACCGAATTGACTTCCCGTTTCTCTAGATTTCTACTTTTTCTGCTTTTGTCACCTACTTTCATGGCCAGGGTTTTTAATAAACATAAAGTGTAGATTTCATTTGGAAAATGAAAAGTAATATACAAGATAAAATGTTTACAACTCTTAGGAAAAAAAAAATCTAAAAGCCAACAGCTGGATTCGAACCCTGGATCTCAGCGTTGGAATCCAGTATACGGCTCTAATCACTTAACTACTTCTTGTAGTAGTTTAGCGTTTGTATGGAAAAGAACGTGAGAGATATAACCTTGAGAATATAGCTAGAGCAAGTGCGGTCAGTACTCTAAGACAGATTTTTATGAACAATTGGGTGGAAACTTAGTGGAAACGGAAGTTTTTTAAAAAGAAATTCCACCATTTCCGGGGGGAAATCTCTTTATTATAATTGGACGCGAACGTATTACTTCCTTTATGCGAACAAAGGAAGTGGAAATAATCAAATATATTTTCTTACTAATTTACTTTATACTTGCCACCGTTTCATGCAAGAAAATTAGACCAGAAAATAAATTCAAATTTAAAGTTCTGAACTTTACAATGAGACTTGATAATAAAGATGATGGTGTTAAATACAGTAAAACTAGGTCAGAAATGTTTACACACTAAACTTTGGTGCTTAAAGTACTATAATAATTGTTAATGATGATGATGGTGGTAGGGTTGGTACTACTTTTTTTGTAAAGTCTCTCTCTCTCTCTGTGCTGCACAACCAGGGGTGGTACTTATTTAAAGTAAAAGATAATTGTCAAGCAAATGTGACAAGATACTTAGAGGACTTTTACTTGTTGTAGAAATAAAAATGAAAAAGTTTCATTTGTATCAACAAGATGGCTTGAAATTACTGCGAAGAAAGTTTGGAAAAAGCTTTTCATTTAAGCTCTTAACTTCACATTTTCCAACTTTTCCCCCAGGTTTTTAGAAAATTGTTCTTCTTCAAGCAGGAAAACTCTACTGGTGAGAAGGGAGAAAGATGAACAAAAGAAAATGAAGGGCCTTGATGAAGAAGGCCCTCAATAATGTGAATAGAAAAGATGACATCAAAGGAAAAGGTTAAATACATGATGGAGAGAATTATGTGTTTTGGTTTTTCAGTTTAATGATGATACTTCTGCCGCCAAGTTCTTCCTCGGTTTTTGAGGCCATATTTCTTTATCATCTGCGTATTGTTTCACCCAACAACAGAATACCTCCTTTAGTCTATAGAGAAAAGCCGCAACAATTCAAAAGCATAGTCTTAACGGTCTGCAAGCGTCCTCCCATTGTAATGCTACTTTAGCACGGTTTATTCTAAAGCCAAACTTTGTTCTCTGTGGTCTGGACTACTATTGAATGAAGAAAGAAAAGCTCTTTCAGTCTCCATTTTCTTTTCCTCCTTTTTCTGGGTTAAACTTGTTTTCCCGATTATTAAGTTAGCCAGTCAGTCTTAGAAAATATGTTCAATGTTTGCCAGTATAAAACACAAAATGTTCTTCTCTTCCAGGTCAGTTTTTAGGCTAACTTTAAGCAAACTTTACCCATATTAATGGTATTACAGGTTTGTTCCTGCCGAGAAAGAAGTCTCTAGCTTTCCAAGCTAAGGTATTCCTTACCTAGCAAGCTCTATTATTCTCCATCGAACCTGTTGCATTTAGTGCTTTTTTACCTAGACTGAAAAGTAAATAGCCAGTAGCACAGCTGAAACAATCACAGCTGTAAAAAAAAAGAGCTAACAGAAGAATGGCAGCAGAAATTTATAGAGGGGTAAAACTCCCTCTATTGCCCCCTTGTTCTAGGCCAATAAGAGCTCCCGTTTTGTTTTTCCTACCAAGGGCAGTGTATATAGACTTGCTGAAGAGGAAAATGCTATCAATTTGAGTTGCTGCTCAATAAATTCTTCGTAATTCTAGCCCAAATCTCAAAGACTCAAAGAACTTGGCGGGACAAACTTCAACTTGCATTTTCAGAATTTAGAACCAATTAGATAAATCGTCTTAATGAGCACTAATTAGCTAATTAGCTTAGCTTGGTTTTAGTAATTAAAGTAATGTCTATTTGTTCTGGCTGGCTGTGGACGGAGGCGATTAGCAAACAAACTTTACTACAAAATTCCTCATATTAACTATTAAATAAAATCCAAGGCTAGACTAGTACCGCAATACATCTTAGCTTTGCGGGTCTAGTCTATAACCGACTAGCAAACATACTTTACTGCAAATTTCTCATATTAAACCATTAAATAAAATCCAAGGCTAGACTACTACCGCAATACATGTTAGCTTTGCAGGTCTAGTCTATAACCGACTAACAAACATACTTTACTGCAAATTTCTTTTATTAACCATTAAATAAAATCCAAGGCCTCCAGACCAGGGAATCGAACCCACTAAACCAACAATACATCTTAGCTTTGCGGGTCTAGTATCTTAACCGCTCGGCTATCGTGGCACCTTGTTTTTAGTAATTATAATGTACAGAATAATATTTGTTAAATTAGTTTTTTCAATAGTATTAACCAAATTCTACAATCAAATTCTACCTCAGCTTAGCTTAATCCCTCATTCTCCATTCTCGCAACATACTAAAAAAAAAATCTTCAAAATTTGCAATTTTGTAATTGTGCAATAATTGGTGAGTAATTACTCCCAAGATGTTTTCCCACACTATTCACGGTAACACTACTAAATTGACAAAAAAAAAAGGCGGAAACAGTGCCCTTTACGTAGTAATGATCATTTATTTCTACAAAGGCGGCCGGTCTACTGTCACTTTGTATACATGTATTTCTTTATATATAAAACATGAAGCCCCCCTTTTGCTCGTGTAAAAATATGCATGAATATGCATGCTTGTGTAAACAAACCTGTCTAGTTCGTTTGATCTCCGTCCATTTTTTTTTTTTTTTTTGTAACCTGACTACTTTGTCGCTATCCCAGCTTTTATCAAAACTTTGTCCAAGCTCTTAATTAAGTGAAACTTTATCAGTACTTCCCTTTTTGCCGAGAAAAAGTAAAAACCGTTCAGTACCTTCATTTTTTTTTGGTTTACTTGGAAAGTTACTATGATTTTTCTTTAGTTTATTTAAATCATTTATGCAAAGAATAAATTACGTTAAATATTACATTGAACCAATCAGGTTTAATCTCTTACTTTCATTTTAAAAACTTCTTTTGTTGGCTTTATAATTGGTTCACTGCAATAAATAACTTTCGGGGGAAGTGGGAACTCCTTAATCTTTCTGCTTTCCGGATTTTATTAGAAATCCGTTGGGCGTAAATGAAAGTCAGTTAAATTGTACATGAAATTCACTTTTACGGGCTGCCAATTAATTGAAAATGGGAAATTTAGCAATTCATTTAATCCAGATGGAATCGTACAGCTGATAGGTTAATAGGTATTTGAGGAAACGCCAAATCACCGCCTTCCTTCTTCCGAATTTCCCTGGGCAAATTTTTCAAAAAGTTTACTGTTCATAGTATTTATTTCTTATAATTCGTTATTTTTTTTGTCTTATTTTTCTTTGTTTTTTATCATTTCTGGTTTGATAACAGCTTGACAGACGGTCGAAAGATCATTGTCGATGTTTGGTATATTTCTGTATGTACTTGAATAAGAAAAATTAATAAACATCTTTATTCATTCATTCATCAAGTTTACTGAAAATCCTTGGAGTCTTTAACGAGAGAGTGGGGGGGGAAACCAAAGTGTGACGATTTGGGGTAATTTTCACCAACACCCACGCAATAAACACACACAGAAATGGGCTTGCAGAGTTAGTTTGTTTGCCCAGGACACAAGGGAAGGCTCTGCGGGACACTTCGTTGGCTGCGGAGTCCTATTTTGGGGTCTCCAAGTGTGTCTTATGGACTGCGGCCATTAAACTATGGGTGCAGACTAGGTCTCAGGAGTGGTGGCTTGCCACCACAGGGCAGAGAGACAGGCGCAGGAGTTCATAACGGGCTATTCGCCAAGGCTGACTGCAGAATTATTCCGACAAGGCCGCGTGGGGCTATAAGGATAATTGTAGGCCTATTAACTGTGGCCACTGCAGGCTCAGAAAACACATGCATCGCTAGCCTTTGTAGGTTCTGTCAGGAAGAGGAGGAAGAGGAAACGGGCACTACACGTGTTGTATCAGTGTGAGGGGCTTGTACTGGCTAAGGATGTTTGCTTCTCGGGGAGAAAAAACCAAGGCCTGTGAGCTTAACCCAAGAGTCGCTCTCCAGAATTAAGAGTCTCAATTAAACGGACGGGTCTGGAGGGCAAGCACTAGAGTGGTGGGAGCAACAATAGATCCGAAGGGTTCGCAGTGGCGTAGGCCTTAAGGGCCGCCCTATTAGAATCTAATCTAGTTGATTGCCCCTAACTATTTGGGTAACCTTTAGTTCAGCCTAATCAAAGGTGTAATCTGTAACGAAGATTATTGATTGGGCATTTAGATTGGTTGATAGTGTTGAGAATGTTCTTCTCGATAACTATCGATTCCTCTCACTTCCTCTCAGGGGTTAATTGGCGACGATTTGTTGTAGGACTTAAAACTAAATATAAAAATTTGAACTATCCTAGATTTATTCTATTGCAAAAACTCTGCCTACAACCAAACACAAAATAATTTTGTAGAAACGGCTATTTCTTGAGGTGGGGGCACAGCGGACATGCCCAAACCTAGGAGTAAATTAGTGACCAAGTGTTGACATAAAAACGGTTACACAATGGCGGGCCACCCATCGTGTCAAGATTCCGGCTCGGATATCGTACATACCCACTGATTGCTGTTCGTCAGGGTGGATCGTCCGTTCACATCTCATTGTCGTCCACCAGACTGAAACAGAAAGATATGAACAAAGTGTGTGCGACAAGGAGGCAATCTAGGCGTGTCCAGACTGACTCCCGTCTTGGCCACCATCCTCACACACGCACAAACTCACAACAACACAATATGAACTACGTACTTTCTTCATGAGAGATGTGAATGCGTCAGTATCTCTCAGACATAAGTACGACGTAATACAACTTCTCCAACAAAGAGGTAATCAACTCTCTTCACAAAGGGCTCTACATCCTGTCACAACATTTCTCGCAACAACTTCCTTCTTCTGTCTCTCTCACACGTTTTCCCCCTTCTTCTTTCTCAGCACCCCCCCCCCCATTAATTACTGTCAATTTGCCTTAAACTTACAATTTCTTTATGGTTCAAGTATTCCATTAATATTTTTTGCTACATTTTGAATTACCTCCTTCTTTTAGCCTGAAGATTGCAATACTAATTAAAAGACAATTTTGTGTGAAACGTTCACAAAATCTACAGAAGTCAAGACAGAAGACACACCAACCCTGAAATGTAAAAGTATTACTTTGTAAACTAGGTAAATAATTTTACCTATATTATTATTTTAACAGAATCATTGTTAACCATCGGTAAACATGTTCCACAGCCCTGAAGATGACCTAGTCCCTAGGTCGAAAGCTCGGCAGAATAAATGTATCACGACTGAAATGGCAGTTATTTTTTCAATCCCATTGAAACTATGAATCAGTCACCAAAAAGAATGAACAACAGTAGAAGCCAATATTTTTAATTTAAGGAAAATTTAAATAGCTATTCTGTAACATCGCGTGAAAAAGGCTAATTTTCTGATGAAAAAAAAAAAAACCTCTGATAAAATTTGCCTGGATTGTACAAAAAGAAAAATGAAACTTTTATAAAGAAAATGTAACTGCCCAAAAGTGTGGAAATCTGAAAGGTTTAAAATATTTTTTTGGAACATCACTGAGTTCCCTCCCAAAGATATTTGTGACTTAATTTGTTTTTCGCAAAAATAAAAAAAGTGATATCTATTGTAGAAGTGCTATTACCTTCCAAAATTGTACTTCAGGAATTAAATCAATTCATTAGAAAAACGTTAAGCCAAAAGTTTAAATAACAAAAAGCTATGTAAAATAAAATAATCGCCTATTTTTTCAGGCGGGGCTTAACGTCCAACTACCATTTACTAGGTGTCGTGGACGGAGGCAAATAACAAGCGTACTTTACTATTTCTCATTTAACCATTAAATAAAATCCAAGGCAAAAAAATACAAAAAAATATCCTTACTACGACGAATAAAATGAAAGATACAAAAAAATATCCATACTACGACGAATAAAATGAAAGATACAAAAAAATATCCTTACTACGACGAATAAAATGAAAGATACAAAAAAATATCTTTACTACGACGAATAAAATGAAAGATACAAAAAAATATCTTTACTACGACGAATAAAATGAAAGATACAAAAAAATATCCATACTACGACGAATAAAATGAAAGATACAAAAAAATATCCTTACTACGACGAATAAAATGAAAGATACAAAAAAATATCCTTACTACGACGAATAAAATGAAAGATACAAAAAAATATCCATACTACGACGAATAAAATGAAAGATACAAAAAAAATATCCATACTACGACGAATAAAATGAAAGATACAAAAAAATATCCTTACTACGACGAATAAAATGAAAGATACAAAAAAATATCCATACTACGACGAATAAAATGAAAGATACAAAAAAATATCCTTACTACGACGAATAAAATGAAAGATACAAAAAAATATCGTTACTACGACGAATAAAATGAAAGATACAAAAAAATATCCTTACTACGACGAATAAAATGAAAGATACAAAAAAATATCCTTACTACGACGAATAAAATGAAAGATACAAAAAAATATCGTTACTACGACGAATAAAATGAAAGATACAAAAAAATATCCTTACTACGACGAATAAAATGAAAGATACAAAAAAAAATTGTGTTTGTGTAAAGTTTTATTTGCGGAGTACCATTTTTAAATTACTCTACATCATTTTAGTGAAAACTAAGTGATCTTAGTGAAAAATCCTGAGTTGTAGAACAATTGCTTAACCGGAAATGTGAACGTGTTATACGAATTATTATTTTTCAGTACTCGTGCTCCGAAGCTGAACAATTTTTTTCAGAAAAAAATGGATCTAAAGAAGAAGTGGTTGTGGGACAGCCATTTTTTAAATGGAAACCTCAGTGTTAGTACTTACATCCGGTGAACCCTTTTATACCGGATATAAGTACCTTCTACACTGGTGCAAAGCATAACATTCGGATTTCAGCTGACTTTATTTATTTCCAACCAATAGTTCGACCACTAAACACGTTTATCTGTTCCAGACATCTTGATTGTCTTTTCCAAACTACCATCTGAAAGAAAATCTTCCTGAGTCAAAAGAAAAACGGAAAAGAGAGAAAAAAAAAGAAGATCATTAATCAGAAACATCCATTAATCATTTATCTTTATTCCAGTAAATCATTCGACTTTAATTTCTCTACTTTCGTACTATCTATTTTTGTAAATGACAGATCTTCTGCTTCTTCCTCCTTTATTTTGTAACAGATAAAATAAAGAGTGGTAAAAGAAAGTGATGCTGCTAGATTAAAAAAGAAAAAGTATCTTGATTAAAGTCCAACAGCACAGGTCTGATCTTCGCAGACTTGTTTATAAGATTAATCTTTAATCACATAGAGTGTTTTTCTGCACATTCATGTCCCTCCCATTGGTTAGACAGTTCGAGGGAGATTATTTTTAGAAAATGATTCTGACAGTTACATCTGGTTCAGTCGATTCTTGGAGCGACTGTTTCCGCACATCCTCTATTCACGTTTCCGCTATAGCTGCTGCTTACTTGCCATCTTTTTTTTTGGCATTGGCTTCCACCATACAGCCAGCATCGTCTAGGTGCTTATCACTAGAATATCACTCACTCTCCATTCTTACTTATAAATACATTCGCTTCACTTATTCATCCCTCCACTATATACAACTATTTAGATAAAACTACAGCTAATGGATGGATCAGAACACTGTGCTTCTGCCATCCTTATAGCTTAACCGAAATTAAAATCACCGTAATCCTTCTCTAATCATTTTCTTCCATTCATTCTAATCGGCTATAACTTTTAAATACACTCATATTTCTGTGCTACCTCTACTACAGATTCAAGCACATAGATGTTGGTGGAGAATATTATGTCTTCATAGCGAAATGGTGCATCTAAAAATACCTGTATAAGTCATCAAACATTTGTTTCCTTTCTACTACATAACGTGGACATATCATTATTATATTGTCTTGTAATACTCCTCCTCATTGCAATCTACGCAAAGAGGAGAGGACCTTTTGTTGATCCTGTGAAGATATGATCCGCACACCGCGTGGTTCGCTCTCAGCCTGCTATAATAACCCATTTATTAGTGACAGTTCCCTTAAACCATGGTTGTCTAGGTAACTGATCTGCCATGGTTTTATAGAATCTCCCTTTATTACCATTACTATCGTACGGGTGGTTTACTCTATAAGTTTTGGTTCAAAACTTAATTTAAATCTTTATTTTTTTGATTTTGTATGCTAAAATTGGAATTAGAATTTTTTGGAATTAGGTATTACATTTTAGTACTTGTTACTTTACTTCTTCCAGGCATTTTGAAGGGTTCAGATTATAACTTTTCGCTATACTAATTAATCTGTATTAGGTGACAATACACTCTTACGTTTATTTGAACGAAATTTATAATTTTAGAATTACAGCCATTAAAGACGAGTTCACAGCAGATTGTTACACATCCCGGAATGTCAAAACTTTTGGCATTCCCATTGACAACTTTATTCAGGGAAGAATCCTTTAATTTTAATAAAATAAAGTTTATCTTGTGCGTCATCCCCCATTTAAATGCGTAAATTACATTTAGGGAAATCTGAGAGATGTTGTAATTTGTTGTGTTGATTTTCCAGCACTTTACAGTGTCAACTTCCATAATCATTGTCTAACTTGTGTTGTGAACTGAGCGGAAACATGTTAACTTTATATAAATGTGTTGTGTGTTGCTAATAGTAACACAACTACACATGAACAACAACAACAACAAACATGGAGGACACATATCAGATTATTTAGTTGAAACTGAAGATCAGAAAGTTTACAAACATCCGACCGGCTGAGTATTCCAACAAAACATGTGACGCAATATGTGAAAATGGCAACAACTTCTTTGATTTACCATTAAACATTTGGAAAAACCTCTCTCTGTTATTGTTTTTAAGAAGGAAGTGAATTAACTTTGTAAACACTGATACGTGTTTTTCTTCCTGTTTTTAGAGCCATTAATATTGATCTGATGGTGTGATCAACCTCAATCCAGCATTGTGAGGTTCTCCTGTGGGGATTCTTGGAGGAGAAGTTAGGAATAAACTTCCTCAAACCTCGTTTCCTTCTCCTACTGTTCCTTCCCTAAATGTTTTGAGGAAAACACCTCCAAGAGGATTCCTAGTTAAGGTATAATCTTTTCCGCTCCTCTAATTACTCAGGCTCTCAAGAAAGCCCCAGTTAAGGCGGATAGTTGGCACTTAGCGAAAACCTCTCCCTAGTGCAAACCACCCATTCGATCTTCCCACAGCCTTCCAGATCTTGGGACCAGGTAAAAAAGAAAAAAAAAACCACAGGAAGCCAGAACAGAACCTAGGAAGTCAATTGGCTTTACTTTGCTGTTTTTCCTTTCACTTTATTGAACTTCTCCAGCATATACACAACCATTCTGCAGGAATGAATCATATTATCGTAGAGATTGTAGAAATTATTGCCGCTTTTTAAAGAGAAGGGGGGGCTGCATTAATTTTTTGTGGGTAAGGGGGTCATTGTGTGGTATAAAAGAAAACTGAAATTGTTGATAAACTTGCAAAGAAAGCCCACCAACAGTGGGGGAAAATGGCTAATTAGAAAATTACCACACACACCGATATCAAGTGTACAATTTGCAAAAACAGCACTACAAACTATGTGTAGATCAGTTACCTAGACAACCATGGTTTAAGGGAACTGTCACTAATAAATTGGTTGTTTACGACAATAAGCAGGCTGAGAGCCAATGACAAAAGAAAGGCAAAAAAAACTCCAGCAAGAGCATGTGACTTAGCCCACCGAAGGATTCAGAACCCCCACTTTGGGTGACCTTCCTAAGGTAGCGGAGCGGCCTCCTCATATACGGCTAAGTTCTGACAACCATAAAGGTGTTTATTTACCTTATCATTTTATTGAGATAGAGGGAAGCGGATTAGCTATGCGGTTAGCGTATTGGATTCCCACGCGGAGGTCCCGGGTTCGAATCCAGCTGTTGCTGACCCTTAGATTTTCTCATCCTAGGAGCTTCTTACAGCTCACTGTCCATGGACAGTGTTGTTTGCAACGAGAGAACACTGTCCGGAGGAAGGCAGTGCACTGAAAAAAGCTCCGGGCGCCAATAACCTTAGATGTTGACGCGCCTTAAATCATTAAAAAAAAAAAATTATTGAGATAGCTGATATTTTCCCAAACTTCTCTTAATGGATAACCTATGTATGAGCTGAACGCTTTGATGGCAGCCAGACTATGGGAAGGTGATTTCGATAATCCCTGTAGAGAATAAACTGGATATTTCAACATATTTAGGAAGAATTCCTAACTTGGTGTAATCACATGAAATGAGAACCTCTTTTTCATCCTATCTTCCAACCAATTTAAAGACCAATCTCACTTATTGGAAATTCAATTTGTGAAAACCAATCGCAGGAAGCGGATCTAGGACGTGAATGATTTTAGCTCTTGGCTGATTTTTTGTTTAATTAATTAATTTATATTAAGTCCAGGATTACGTGTAAATGAGAAAAGTCGTCAAACAGGAAGGAAGTGCGCTTGCGCTATGTCAATTACTTATGAACAAAATATCGAGCGCCATTCAACTGGTTGCGATCTCTCTGTCACTCTCTCTCTCTTTTCCACTGCTACACCCAAACAAACGAGCCAGGGGGACAGCACAACCACCGAGCCAGCCAGCTGTACGGCACTGTCCTCATTTGGAATTGACTTCCTTAGGGGGAGAAAGTGTTCTACAGGTATGGTTCGGTCCGATAGGGGTAATCCAAAATCTACTTAAGAGTTCGTTGTATGGTGGTACGTTTCCACTTTGTGGCACGAAATACGGGGCAACCCCTTAAGAGTTTGTTTAAATTATTTACTCCAATACCAAGGACTGAAGACTGCTGTGCAAAAGAGGTTCGATTTGTTAAAATTGGAGTTTTCTATTTACTCCCTCTTTCTACCGGGAAAGCTCCAGGATATAATTGGAAATGTGGAATTGGATTGGAGGTTTTTTTATGAAAAATCAACGCCCAGAGTACATCATTAAAGGAAATTACATTCAACCAGGACCGTCCGGGATATTTTATTTACTTTAATGATTCATTAAAGCCTGATCAATAAACAGGATCTAAAAATGGACCCCGCCTCCAGTACAGTTCCTGTTTTAATGCAAGCACCAATTTAAATATCACCCCAACTTCCTCCAGGACTGTTTATTCTAAATTTAGCTGGAACTTTGCATTTCCAATAAACTAAAAATAAATATGGCGGCTGTTGACGTCAATGATACGTTTATTGTAACTTTGTAACTTTGAAGCAGCTCTCAATAATCAGTATTACTCGGAGAATAAGTTTCAAACTAAAACGATAGGCCTAAGCTTTTGTGTTCTACTGAAATACTTCGCTGAATTGGTTACAAAGTTAAACAAAGTTCTAAGCGCCGTTCTTCTTCCAAAAGCGCACTTCCGGTAAGTGGACTTTCAGTTGGAAGTAACTTGGAAGATGCATTTACAACGTCATTGTTTCCCTTTTAGCTTTTAGTACTTCACAGTGACCTTTCGCTATTCCACAGCGGATCTTAACGGCTTACTTCTTCTTTCTAAAGGCCTTTATCCCACAGCTTATAAGTTGAACTCTCAAGTTCAAAAAAAATGGAAAAAATGGCAAAAAGCTAGGACTTCATAACCAGTTTAAGTGCCCTCACTTAACAAATTGCTTAGTATTAAGAAAGTCCTACAACAGGAAATACTACCTTTCAGAGCAGTTTTCTGAGATCCAAAAAAAAAATAAAAAAAGGTTGACTTACAGAAAACTTGATTTAAGACACTTCCTCTAATGTGAGAATTTAGGACACTTCCTCTGAACGTGAGGATTTAGGACACTTCCTCTGAATGTGAGGATTTAGGACACTTCCTCTGAATGTGAGGATTTAGGGTACTTCCTCTAATGTGAGGATTTAGGACACTTCCTCTGAATGTGAGGATTTAGGGTACTTCCTCTGAATGTGAGGATTTAGGGTACTTCCTCTGTATGTGAGGATTTAGGACGCTTCCTCTAATGTGAGGATTTAGGATACTTCCTCTAATTTGAAGATTTAGGACACTTCCTCTAATTTGAAGATTTAGGACACTTCCTATGAATGTGAGGATTTAGGACACTTCCTCTGAATGTGAGGATTTAGGACACTTCCTCTGAATGTGAGGATTTAGGACACTTCCTCTGAATGTGAGGATTTAGAACACTTCCTCTGAATGTGAGGATTTAGGACACTTCCTCTGAATGTGGCACTTTTCTCTAGAAAACCATCTTGTCAAAATGAACAATACTAAAGTAATCAGCTGTTTTTTCAGGTGGGGCTTAACGTCCAACTACCAATTAGGTGTCGTGGACGGAGGCGACTAACAAACATACTTTACTATTTCTCATTTAGCCATTAAATAAAATCCAAGGCCAAAGACCGGGAATCGAACCCAGTACCACAATGCATATTAGCTTTGCAGGTCTCGCCTCTTAACCCGCTCGGCTACCGTGGCGCCTAGATATATAGGTTGTAAAAAAAAGAAGAAGAGAATTTATCCAGAATTAAATAAATTATTTAAGCTCGGTAATGTTACTTGTATATTTACAGAGATTGGCAGCGATGTAGAGAGAGGAGAGAAGAGGCTATTAGAATGAGAGAAAGAGAAATGTATTAACCGTGGATAATTATTTAATCTTCATTTCCGCTCACGCCCTTCATTATTTGATGTGATTTAATTATTTATTGGCCAATCAAAAATCCAAGTGACCTCATAAATCGTTTATTGGCTAAACAAATCTATTTTAGTAATATCTTTCAATATAATTATTTTCCTCAATTAATTTTTCACTGTACTGACGTGTTTTCCGGTTTATTAATGACGCAATAATATATTGTACCAATATTTTAATGGTTAACCTGTTTTTGTAACCTAATTCCATTTGTTTTCATATTTTAATCAAATAAGTTTGTAATATTCTAAAGAGACATGTTGTTCACTAATAGGATGAACTCTGCTTATATTAGAATTTATTACAAGTAGGATAAATGGGTTTCAGAATAATTGAATATTTGTTTAGTCTGACTGGCTACAAAGTCAAATCCAATGTAATCCCTAAAACAGCAATTGCAGGAGTTCTTAATGAAGTATTTTGGAAATAAAAAAAACTGACGTGTCAAGTCACGCGACTTTTCTGTTCTGTTATCCTAATATTTAATTATTATTATTTTTTCCCCCATGATTGGGAACTACTAAAGCTCCAGTTCTCCTTAAGTAAAAGTAAGTAGTAAAGTAATCGCCTATTTTTTCAGGCGGGGTTTAACGTCCAACTACCTGTTAGGTGTTGGACGGAGGCGACTAGCAAATATACTTTACTGTAAATTTCTTTTATTAACCATTAAATAAAATCCAAAAGGCCTAAGTCCGCGGAATCGAACCCACTAAACCAACAATACATCTTAGCTTTGCGGGTCTAGCCTATAACCGCCTAACAAACCTACTTTACTGTAAATTTCTTTTATTAACTACTAAATAAAATCCAAGGGCTAGACTAGTGCCGCAATACATCTTAGCTTTGCGGGTCTAGCATATAACCGACTAACAAACATACTTTACTGTTTTCTTTTATTAACCATTAAATAAAATCCAAAAGGCCTAAGTCCGCGGAATCGAACCCAGTACCACAATACACATTAACCGCTCGGCTACCGTGGCGCCTAGTTCTCCTTAACTAACTGCGTTTTGAGAACGTCACAAAAATTTGGGTGAGTAGTCGCACCTAGCGCTTTGGTCACAGTGAATCTCGTCAAAAAACAGAATTTTTTTTCAAAATATTTGGTAAAACTACCCTAAAAAACAGTAATAGCTACCCAAAAAATAGGATATTTTATATTCCTTACAAAACAATGGAAATAAATGAAATGACAAAGTTCAACTGTGTTAACTGTGGATCAGGCATTGCAAATGGTTAGACCAGATTGTTAGCGATATTTGTTCTATTATTACTACAGATATGTGTGAGTGTTGTGCAGTCTAGCCAAAATGCTAGCTAACACACAAGTACGCGGTAATGGTTTACATTTAATGATGAACTGAGGAACAAAATAATATTTTGTTTTATGAACATAAAAAGTGATCTCTTTTCAAATTAATATTGATGCTGCACAATTTCAATGAGAGATTAAAAAAAAAAAAAATTAAAACTCTAAACCATTATAATACTTCCTTCCGGTTTTAGAGAGAGAAAAAATTCTTTATTTTGAAGTTTCAGTCAATTTTGGGCATCATTTTTCATTGCTTCGTTTCTTTAGAAACTGCAATTGCAACTTCATCACTATCTACAATTAAAACGTTTGACGAATCTGTGAGGCTGTAGACCCCATTTTGGGGAAACCACCATGTTATCATCCAGCGTTTTGTAAATGATGCTGAAAGAAGCTACAGATTTGTAAGTGGAGTTGTTTCCTGATCATGTTGGAAAACATGAAGAAAAAGTAATCATAGAAGCAAAGCTAAACTTTAAGGAGGCTATCTATCTACAAGGATGGTACTGGGATCTCAAAGCTTGGCTTTAGAGATTTCTGTAAAAGGTAGTCCTATTTTAGAAGCTCTTGGAAGTGAAATTAATTCAGAAGATCGTTTGTACAGCTTTGAGTAAATTACATCTAACACGTGGGCTGAAAAGTCCCGGGCCTAACACATAGATGGCGCTAGTTGTATTGCATTCATTCTTTTCCAGTTAGTACTAACCTTCAAAAGACAGCTGTTAAAATTTCATGATATTCTATTCATTAGTTTGTGAGTTATTGTGCTAAAAGTGACGCTACTTTTGTTATTTTCAAAACAATGGATCAAAAACAATTCTTAGTTTTAATTTTACACTGCTTCTTGATGGGAAAAAATACCGTTCAAGCGAAGCAATGGCTTGAAAAGTATTATGGGGATTCTGCTCCTTCAGAAACAACAATAAAACGTTGGGTTTGCTGACTTCAAACGTGGTCGTACAGACACCGGTTATGCAGAACGCAGTGGAAGTCCAAATGAGGCGATAACACCAGGCGAAAGCATAAAAAAAAATCCACAAAATCGTTTTGAATGATCGAAAAGTGAAGTTGCGTGAGTTAGCTGACATCGTAAAGATATCCAAAGAACGTGTTGGTTTTATATTGCATGAGCATTTGACTATGAGAAAGCTCTGTTCAAAGTGGGTGCCGCGTTTGCTCACTGTTGACCAAAAACCAGAACGTGTTGATGATTCTGAGCGGTGTTTGGCCATGTTTAAACGTAACAAACCGTAATTTTTGGGTCGATATGTGACAATGTATGAAACATGCATCCATCACTTCACTCCGCAATCAAAACGATCGTCATCTGAGTGGACAGCAACTGGTGAACCTCGTCCAAATATACTTATTCAGTCAAAATCTTGATGAAAAGCTAGCTATAGCTTGAAATAAATCGTCTTATATTCAAAGCGTTTTTTTTAATCCAACTTTTTCACTTAATATTCTGCAAAAGTCAATAGTATTTCGAGCTGAGTGTCTGTAGGAGCCAATAGTATTTCTAGCTGAGTGTCTGCAGGAGTCAATAGTATTACTAGCTGAGTGTCTACAGGAGCCAATAGTATGACTAGCTGAGTGTCTGCAGGAGCCAATAGTATTTCTAGCTAAGTGTCTGCAGGAGCCAATAGTATTTCTAGCTGAGTGTCTACAGGAGCCAATAGTATTTCTAGCTGAGTGTCTGCAGGAGCCAATAGTATTTCTAGCGGAGTGTCTGCAGGAGCCAATAGTATTTCTAGCTGAGTGTCTGCAGGAGCCAATAGTATTTCTAGCTGTGTCTACAGGAGCCAATAGTATTCTAGCTGAGTGTCTGCAGGAGTCAATAGTATTTCTAGCTAAGTGTCTGCAGAAGCCAATAGTATTTCTAGCTGAGTGTCTGCAGGGCCAATAGTGTTCTAGCTGAGTGTGTGATGAAAGTTTGTTTTATTTTTGGAACAAATATAAATATTTAAACGACAAATTTGTTTTATTTGGAAGTGAAATTATTGGAGACGCTTGGTTGGTTGAGGTTATGCTTTGTGTTTACCAAACGTTGTATAGATTGCTATAGAGTTCAGTCGGCTAGGTATATATACTGTATGTGTGTGCCTGAAGGCTTGCGGTCCACAAACAAACTGTGGCAGCGTTACTACCTAGCTATCTTGCACCCACAAACAAATACCGCCTACATGCCACATAACCCACAATTCATTTACTACCATCATTGCTAGTGAGGGGAAGGCCTCCGATCTTTGATATCTCTATACGTGAAGCCGGTGGTAGTTGGTTTAGCTGTCACTGATAGCGCTATGATCGGAGAATGGGCAAAATTTACTAACTGTGTTAGACTTAAAAACTAAAGTAATCAGAAAAATTGAAAAAAATTGAAAACAAGATTATCTTAACTTTGGGCTCACATTTCACGTTTTGAGGGATGTTATTGTGTAACATGTTCCTAACTAAGGCTGAGCATACTCAAAATATTTTTAATTAATTTTTATTTCGTAAACCTAACTCAGAATTATCATCTTAAATGTACCTTAAACATAAAAAGATACACATTCTATCGTTCTAAGCAAAAAAGAAAAATTATGGGGTCATTTTTCCTTACTAGTGGATTTAAGTGCAAAATATTAAGTTACGTTGAACGGAAGTAGACTTTGGTAATAGTCTAGAAACTTGAAAGTTTGTAATTTAGAACGGAAATATAAACGTAAGAAGTCACTTTGCTTAATGTTAGAATTTATTACAAAAATGTGTAAAATCTGTGGTGAAGGCGGAAATACTTTATGATATATAGATCGGGAAGATTTAGGTAAAGGACCGGTTGGAAATGTTAATCAGATATGAAATAGGAGAATTTGCAACGAATGTAGGATTTAAATCCCCCTTGGTAAACCCTAGTCCTCATCTGAGCAGATGATGTTAGCACGGCCACCAGACGCTTCTCACGTAATAAATTTAGATTATGATGAAGCAATGGAAGGTTGTGGATCTGACTTCTCCCAACCACCCACTCTCTCTCTGTCTGTCTCTCTCTCTCTCTCTTACCGGAACTTTGAAGACCGCACGTGGTTTAACAATGAAATAGCCAACAGGAGACTGGAGGCTAGACTGGAGGTAGAAGATATCTTAGCGCTCTCCAGTGAGAGAGGGATACGTGAGTTCCTCCGGGTTTAATGTAGTCGACGGGGGGTCTTTTAGTAAACTCCCTGGGTATGAGCGAATATTGGATTTATTTAGCCCCAACTAGGGGGATATAAAAGGGTACCTTCCCCAGCTTCCAGGATCAGGATCGCTCAGGATGGACCATTTCCAGGTGTGACTCCTAGAGTGTTCTACCAACCTCACTCATTCTCTCAATAAATTACTGGATTAATCACATCTTTTAAATTCCTCAACTGTTTTTTCTTCTCTTTTCTGGATTTAGCGTCTATTTGGAGTCACTTCACACCACATTTGTTCTTGTTCCTTTACTAGTAACGGAAGTTGCAAATATTTTGATTTCACCCGATATATCCGTTTTGAAGTCTGCTAAATACGAAGAAGTTTATAAAAGAGCTTATATAAGGGATTATAAGTAAAAAGTAAGTAAAGTAAAGCAATCGGCTATTTTTTCAGGCGGACCATTTACTTGGTGTCGTGGACGGAGGCGACTAGCAAACGTACTTTACTATTTCTCATTTAACCATTAAATAAAATCTAAGGCCAAGACCGGCAATCGAACCCAGTACCACAATGCATATTAGCTTTACAGGTCTCGCCTCTTAACCCGCTCGGCTACCGTGGCGCCTATAAGGGTATATATTATAGAGGAGTTGATTGAGTTTCCTTAAGTGTAGAAAGCAATTATACCTTTTCTATTTGGTAATTATTCGATGTGTGAGTGAAATTCGAAAGTTGAAGAATTTTATGAATGATGGCAAAAGTGCCCATTTTATTGAATTGAATTTTATGTAACGATTTTTACCGTTTCCAGGGTGTTGCAATCCCACGGGGTTCCTAATACTGTACTCCATGCACTTTCACTTGTACAATAGGGATGCACAATACAGGTAAACTAGCATACCAAGGCACCGTATACACTACACACCCAAGGGCTACCTTGCCTTGGAGATAGCTTGGGAAAAAGGGTGCAAACTCTCCTTCGGGTTTGGGCGTAGAGCCCTACCCTGCTAAATCTTAATACGTCTCGAAATCTCAATAGCAAAATTGAGGTGGCTAAAGACCCTTCGACTAAAGGTGGGCTGTAAAGCCAAGAAAGAAGATCGCACTAAATTCTAAGTTTCATCAAAAATATAATTACGTAAAATGGCGCTAAGAGGAAGTTGAATACAGTGTTACCAATAGATTTTTTAGTAATTTATGAGAAAATTCCATTCTCATAAAATTGAATTTATTATTAATTCAATTAGCCAGTCGTTGAAGACACGAGTTTAGGGGACAGAAAGTTGAAGCGTACTTCTGACAATCAAACTTTGCTTAATTACCTGAGAAAGAGGATGCTTTTGGTTGGAATTGATTATCTCACTTTTTCATCTGAGCGGAAATTGTTCTGGCTACGATCAACGAAATAGTTTTTGGAGCAATTAAAATATTAAAATTTAATGATTGGTACAAAAAAAAAGGGGCCAGCGTGAGTTATTTGAAAGGGTTCCTCTGGGCAAACTTCTCTCTAGGAAAGGAAGAAAGGAACAAAAAGCCTGAGGGTTATTATCCACTAATGATGTTTTATAGTCCTGTTAGACAGTGTAGGTGGAGGGCCAATTAGGGGAGAAGTTTTTAGATTCGTACCGGAAGGATAGAGAGTGAGTCCCTAACAGTATGGTCTCCTGGGCTCCTTGAGGAGACTTCTATTCTCATCTGCTTCACCCACTTTCGGTGCGCGTGAGCTCCCATTTCTCCTGGCTCTCATTTTTTATATCCTAACCTTTTCTCCTTCCTCTTTTTTTATGAGTCGACTTCTTTTTTTGGGGGCTTCACAACTTTCTCTTACTGTCCTAAAAGAGAAGCTATTGCGATCGTGACCAATTTTAAGGGAATAAGTTTTCAACAGAAAGAAATGTTTGTTAAGCCTACCCTTGGTGCGGAAATTTCCCATTTCTTTTTATACAATTCTTATAATTATTTTCTTCTGATTGTCTACAAACTCAGATGATGGCGTAGCAAACAATGAAATTTTTCTGCGTTGAGCCAACCACACTCCAGCCACGTTCATAAAACACACTCTGTCCTTCCTTTTTTCTATTCTTCTTTCATGTTCAGCGCACCTCAAAAGGGGATATTCCCGGTTAAAATGCCAAATCAAAACTGATCTATTTTGTGTTGTATCCCGTAGAACCCAAAAAAATTAATTTCTGGTGTACACTTAATCTAGACGAATGCAATCTTCCTCAGGGTAAAAGAAAGTAATCAATTATTGATTTTGCTCTTCAGCGCCACTAAAAGAGAATAGTTACCCCCATCACCAAACGACAGATGTCACTCAAATAAATTGATTAAATCATCTGTAAAGGGATTATATTTTCGATTATTCTTGATTACATCCACTATTGATTACCACTATAAGAGTTCAAATTGAACGAGAGTCTTCTACAATCTTACCTAACACTGACTAATGTTGCCCAACTAACAGCTGATGGGGCGGTAGACTGTGGTGCCGTGACTAGTCACAAGTGACTACCTGGAACATCCATTAACCCACATCCTTATTAGTAACTTGTTGTTGAAACTGAAACTTTGACTGCGGCTCTATTTAAACAACTTTGGCAACATTCTCCTTATCTTCAACTATTATCACATAGACAACTATATTATCTACTTTAATTAAATTAATATTAAGTTGCAAATTACTATAGTTTAATTATTTAGTTATTCAATGATAGTTTTGGTTTTCGTCCGTTGTTAATTGATGATTTTTGGGGGGGGGGAATATTGAGGTGCGGCCATTAAATACAGAAACAAATTTTTGTTTCTTCATACCAACGTTTCGGTTTCAGGGTCTGTCCAGAAGGAATGCAAACTAAGGAAAATAAAAAATATATTTCTGTACAGACCCTCGTACTTAGTAAAGCTCGTTACTGTAACTACATCGCCTTAACGTTGACTATAGGCTGGTTGGAAAAATTTACTTCATGCCAAGCAGATGAAGCTTACAACTCCGAGCTTGGAACAGGAGCTTTCACTGCCGTTTACGACCAAAGCACGCTATTTTTCCCCCCCTGCACTCCTTTCAAGGTAAGAAAAGCATGCCCCCAATCATTCAGAACTCAAACCACCTTCTACTCCAGCAATCTGCTATTTCCGTTCAATACATGTATGTATTAAGGCGCTATTTCCTTTATCTAAATCTCTTTCCATCAATTTTCCTCGTGTCTCAAGCGTTCTCCTTCCAACTTATTCCTTTTTTATCCCCCCCAATGACTTCTTGTTTTTATTCAATATTTTAGGAAAAACTCCAGATCCCCATCAATGGAGCAGGCTAGATCAGGGAATAGATTAAGTTTAGTTTTGGTATTCTATAGTTTCCTTTTAAAATCCGGGTTACCAAACCAGTAACCACAACACAAAACCACAGTCTGCTGTGGAGAATCTACCACTGTTATCACACAAGTTACCATCTTGTACAAAAGTAGAGTGTTCAACAAAATTTACGATTACAAGTTTTAGTAATAATGTATTAATAAACTTATTTATTTTTTGCTATAAAGAAAAAAAAAGAAGGCAGTTCTGGGAGAAGGATACGAGTAGGCATGCCTCTAAAGTGGTCTAACCAATTGGATGTATGATTTCATTGAATGAGATTGAATATCGTTTTATTGTGTTGAGTTTTGAACCTTTGAATATCGAGATTTACAGTAAAAGAATGCTGTACGACGTTACAGACCAATTTTTTTGTTTTTTGAATGAGAAAAAAAACTTCGAAAATAACTACTATTGTAGATAAAGTTTAGTATTTTAATATTACTAAATGGAAATACTATTTATTATTTAAAGAAAACTTCTTTATATAGATTATACATATTTATTAGAGGTAGGGATGCGTGAAATTAGAAAAGGGTTTACGATAGTGAATAAGTTATAAAAGTTGCGTGGGTGGAGGAGGTTTTCCCGCCCATCTATTCACTCTCTCTCACCCACCTGTTCTTCCCCTTCCACTCAGATCTAGGGTACATCCGGTGCGAAGTCTTCTTTGGCATAAATATTTCCAAGTTATGTTACCCACAGCCTCTCATAGGTAGCAGCAGCAGCAGCAGAAGAAGAATCTCATTCTTGTTTTCCTTTAGCTGAATTTCCGGTTTAGGTAGCCGTGTGTGTGTTTTTTTTTTGTCTTACGTGCATATTTGTGTGTGTGTGTGTTAATAGTAACATCAAAAAGTGCGAATATTTATCTCGAATTTCAACAAAATAAGATGATTTCTTAAGAATTATGTAGATCTTTGATGAGCAAGTCAAAAGAATAAAACAAAACGTGTGTTATGAGTATGACACACGCTCGTTTGCTTCACTATAATGAATTTACATTTTTGAAGGAAGCGTGACGTCATAGCTCTTCCAGAATCCAAATAAAATTGATATTTAATAAAGTTTCAATCTAAAGTGAACGACTGATATACGTCATGTTTTTCACCCAAATGTTCGTACGAGTAAGAAGAACTGCGCACGAACAGTAGACTAACATAGCTAACACAGCCTTCATCGTAGAAAATGTTTTTAGACATGTTGCAAAATGATACGAAAAGAGATTCGGCCCCCTCCGCATAAAAAATTGACAGCACTGGTCGCGCCGCCCGTCTACAGTTGGCAGAACTGGTGAAGAGGAAGGAGTGGGGGGGCTGCAGCTTGTGCCTGGGAATTTTGAGCTCCAGTTGCCCCGGGGGACTTCTCACCTTGACTCTACTTAGTAGTTCAGCGTTAGCAGCCAGGGTCCATGCCTACAGTTTTCCTAAGTGTCAGCCATTATGGAGTTTAGCGTCATTAGACATATTGTTTGTTTTGTCAGAAACTCGAACAGTGTCCCAGCCATCCGATGTGTCTTAAAGAAGAAAACGAAATGGGAAACTTTGTTTCGTTTTGTGTTAGATCAGGTGCCAGTGTCAATTATTATTGTTGAACAAGTCAATCTGTGTTGCAATTTTAAAACAAACGAAAAAGAACTGTAAGTTTTTTCAATTATATTTTAGGTCTAGACCTGTATTTGTATCTTTTGGTGTTCTAGTTTTGATTGTAAAATAAAATTATTTTGTTTATCTGTGGTGTTCTGAGTGTTGGTGGCCACTCTTTCCTTTATTTTGTTATTTTATTTTAATTTTGATTTATTATCTCGCTCTCCCAAGTTGTCCTTAAGCCAAGAAAGTCGTCTACTAATTTATCCTTTATTTATAAACCTTTATCAAAGTTTATTCAGGTACAATGTGTACTTGCCTGCAAGAGAAACATCTAAGGCAGCATTTACCTTTATTTGTGGAAAAAAAATAGTTTAATAAATTGGAAAAAAAAGGAAAACATTTTATCTCAAGTGAAATAATAATCGTCCTAAAAAAGAAGGTATTATTTTAAGGGAGCATGGACAAGATAAAGGAAAAGAGAAGAACCCTATCATAATTGAGGCTGTTACAAAGAAGTAAGCATACACAGTTCGCTGAAAAAGGTAACCTAATAGAGGGAGCCATTGGGTAGTAAACTGGAAGGAAAACGAGGCTCGTTTTGATGTCTTCTGCATTTAAGGTTATTCTATCCTTATCTACTTTCTTCACAGCAATAGTGTGTAGTATTGTACTGCTGAAAAACAGGGTCGTTTAAATGCAAGACCGTTACTGCTGTTTTTGTTTTTTTTACCAACAGTGTACTTACCCAGGATATACAGGGTATGAGGGCTTAAAGTTAGCTGTAAGTACAATGGTGCTAAAAAGGTAAAAACTGTGGCGATGATGAGAGTTGAGAGGGTGCTCATTTTGCCTTGTTAAGCAGATCGCAAGCTTTCAAGATCATCGGGCGATATCTCTTAGCCTAACTGCACTTTCTATTCGAACTCAGCACACAAGACCAATTGGGTATGTAAAATACGGTTCTGCTAGCTTTCAGTTTTCACTGCACTGTTGCTTGAAATTGCTTTCTCAATTTCTTTTACACGCGAAGCGCCATACTTATAACAAAAACTTGTACCTAGTTAAGTTTCATTGTTTCTTCAAGGCTAAACTTTAGGATGTTGTACTTTCTCGTTTTTTTTTTTTTTTTTGCCAGTTGGAAGAGAAAGTTCTGTTCCCATTCACTTACTCTTAATAAAAAGGAAGTTTAGATTTTCGATCTACCGGAAGTATCCCGTTTTGAGGTCTAATAAGCATGGAAAAGGTTTGTTTTTTGCTTCTGTGTACAAACTTTGGTGTCACCAGGAAATGCAGCTAGATTTACCAGTTAACTGTTTCCCCAACACGAATATATTCGTCAAACCCAGAGTATGTTTGATATGAAATTGGGTTGCAATGAAATTACTTTATTATATGTTTTTTTCTTTAATTATTTCATGTACATTTATTCATTTATTTATATTAACATAAATAGGAACTACAAACATCAAATTTAATTTCGTTGCACTCGAATATACTATTGTTGTTGATCTGGTAACAGCTTGCTACACACTGATTTACTTTCTTCGATCGGACAAAAATATTTTCTTAATTATCTCAAATAAGCCTTCAAATGATAAAGTGTTATGAGGAAATCCGACAAACTAGGAAAAACCTGGTGCCACTATGTAAACAGCTTACTCAATACTCTCCTTGCATAAATACCAAAATTACAAAGAATGAACACTGCTGAAAACTTTAACTTTAAATATCACATAAACTACTCGTTCGTTTTGGTTTATATTTTACCAGTATATGTAGAATAGTATTGTGTATAATTGAGCAAAATATCGTAATAATCTGATTAGTAAAAAGAGAGATATTAAGAGTTAAAGTTTGGTTGTGTTTAAAACTACGAAAACTTTAACTTTAAATATCTCATAAACTACTCGTTCGTTTTTGTTTATATTTCACCAGTATATGTAGAATAGTATTGTGTATAATTGAGCAAAATATCGTAATAATCTGATTAGTAAAAAGAGAGATATTGAGAGTTAAAGTTTGGTTGAGTTTAAAACTATGATAACATTAGCTTTAAATATCTCATAAACTACTCGTCCGTTTTGGTTTATATTTTACCAGTATATTATGTAGAATAGTATTGTGTACAATTGAGCAAAATATCGTAATAATTTGATTAGTAAAAAGAGAGATATTGAGAGTTAATGTTTGGTTTGGTTGAGTTTAAAACTATGATAACATTAGCTTTAAATATCTCATAAACTACTCGTCCGTTTTGGTTTATATTTTACCAGTATATGTAGAATAGTATTGTGTACAATTGAGCAAAATATCGTAATAATTTGATTAGTAAAAAGAGAGATATTGAGAGTTAAAGTTTGGTTGAGTTTAAAACTACGAAAACTTTAACTTTAAATATCTCATAAACTACTCGTTCGTTTTTGTTTATATTTTACCAGTATATGTAGAATAGTATTGTGTACAATTGAGCAAAATATCGTAATAATCTGATTAGTAAAAAGAGAGATATTGAGAGTTAAAGTTTGGTTGAGTTTAAAACTACGAAAACTTTAACTTTAAATATCTCATAAACTACTCGTCCGTTTTGGTTTATATTTTACCAGTATATTATGTAGAATAGTATTGTGTACAATTGAGCAAAATATCGTAATAATTTGATTAGTAAAAAGAGAGATATTGAGAGTTAAAGTTTGGTTGAGTTTAAAACTACGAAAACTTTAACTTTAAATATCTCATAAACTACTCGTCCGTTTTGGTTTATATTTTACCAGTATATTATGTAGAATAGTATTGTGTATAATTAAACAAAATATCGTAATAATTTGATTAGTAAAAAGAGAGATATTGAGAGTTAAAGTTTGGTTGAGTTTAAAACTACGAAAACTTTAACTTTAAATATCTCATAAACTACTCGTCCGTTTTGGTTTATATTTTACCAGTATATTATGTAGAATAGTATTGTGTACAATTGAGCAAAATATCGTAATAATTTGATTAGTAAAAAGAGAGATATTGAGAGTTAAAGTTTGGTTGAGTTTAAAACTACGAAAACTTTAACTTTAAATATCTCATAAACTACTCGTTCGTTTTTGTTTATATTTTACCAGTATATGTAGAATAGTATTGTGTACAATTGAGCAAAATATCGTAATAATCTGATTAGTAAAAAGAGAGATATTGAGAGTTAAAGTTTGGTTGTGTTTAAAACTTCGAAAACTTTAACTTTAAATATCTCATAAACTACTCGTTCGTTTTTGTTTATATTTTACCATTATACTAGTCATAATACAAAATTTTACACTTTTTTCGAATATCTTTGTCATAAACAGTTTAATGGTTAAAAGTTGAAGATACCGGAAATACCTCTTTATTGAGACGAAATTTCAGTACTTTTCAGAATGGCTCCAATGAGGATGTACTGTAAAATTACTACACTCATATTGTACACCTACAGATCTACAAACTTTTATATTTATAACATTTTCCAGGGAAATTCAATTAAGGAAACTCCTGCAAGAGAGGTGGCTCTCCCACTTAAAGGGCTCCATGGCCCTATCACTTACACACTGTTGAGGAAAAGTTAAATGTGTTATTATAAATTCCAGTATTTCCAGAAATTTTCTCAACTAAAAGTACCACTTTTACTGATTGGACTTTTCACTTTATATTTTACCATTTAGTTGAATAAATTTTCCATGAAAATTCTTCCTTTTTTTTATTTTTTAGGGACAGTTCTGAGAAGGGATGAGAGTGGACTTTGCTACAAAGTAAATATCGGTTCTCCCGTCAGTACAGTTGCACATGTCCTAAAAAATTCAGAGTTTGAACTTTTGGTTTTGTTTTTTACGTGAAAATTGTCGTGATTGCAGTTTTAGTGAAAACTGGTGTACTGTTATTCTATCAAATTTTTCATTATATCGGGAAATGGGTAGGCGGGGCGGGCCAAGAAAATCACATAAAAATGGAAGCTATAAATGCAACAGCCGCCATTGCTGGCAGTTTAATGGGGTGGGGGGGTTAGTGGCAGCCAATGAATTTAATATCTCATCTGGAAATGATGTCAGCTGGTAAGCTTAAACTACTCACAAAATAGAGCACACCAGTCTCTATTTGGTGGCGAAGGACTTACGTGTGGTGCAGAATTTAATTAGATTGGAAGCAGCCTCAAACCGCTTGCCCCCCACCCCATATTACTTGATACTTCTCGTTAGATCTCGGCTTAAGCACTAACTTCGCCTCCTCTTCCAGCGGCTGTTCATCCTCCTAATGTAGCTACTCCAAGGAAGGGAACACTATCTAAGTAGCTAATAAAGTATGCATGCCAATATTAGTGACACTTAGTTTGATAATTAATATTATAACTCAACTTTATTAAAGCATTTCCTACTCCAGTAACAGGAAGTGTTGCGATCGTATTTTTTGAAATTTGAGATTTTTAACCAGAAATATTGGTTATGAAAACCTTCTTGAGTGTGGGAGAAAGATTTTGTCTGTCTGTCGTCATAATTTTTTTTTTATTTTAATTTATTTATTTACATATATATATTTAGTAAATGTGTTCTTAATTCAGTTAGGCACAGACTGTAGGCTGAACCCTAGTGGATCCAGCGCCACAATCGGGAAGGGAATGCTGAGAGGGGCCCCAGCCAATGCTGAGGTTGTAAGGAAGTTTAGGAAATTGGTAAAAGGTCGCGAGGCCAACGTCGTTTCAGGCGTCGTGGAGGACTGTCGGGATGGGTTGTTGTGGATAAGGCTTGTGCTGTGGGGATTAGGATGTATGGTTAGACCTATTATGGAAATTAAGGAAGCCGAGAATGTATTAGGTCATTGACAAAAGGAATAATGAGGGTCTGTATGGAGGGCTGAAATTGGATACATAATAAGGAGCGTTTGTCGATATGCCGAAGGACTTTAGGATTAGAAAGGATTGGATTCTTTGGATGTTGGATGGTTTCGCAGAGCTCCACAGCTCCGTAGGTCCAGTGTCTTGTATAGTGTTTGTTCTGTACGTTCATGGCTGGTCTCCGCCCTAGGTATCGTCTATTGAGTTCTTGTCTTTTCAGTCTACTGTGGTGGGTTCCATTGTAAGTCGACTGTCTAAATACAGTCCTAGGTAGCCAGCCGTACTTGTGTGGAGAGCGGTATTTCTCTGTGTTGTGTATGAATAGCGATGGGCAAGTTTGTCCACGTAAAGTGAATGTTATCTGTTGGCATTTGTCTTCGTTTAGTCTAATTCTCCATTTTTTGCACCAAGAGGAAATGAGGTCAAGGTGTTCTTGGACATATCTGTGGAGGCTTCAGAAGGGTTGGCATTTGAGGTTAATATTGAGGTATCGTCTTCATAGATTGTAATTAAGATATGTGGGTGCGTAGGGATTTCAGCGTGATCATAAATAAATAAAAAGAAGTTCTAATTTTATATTTGCTTACACCGGAAGTTGACAGAAATCAGTAGCCCACAGGAAATGCTATTTTCTCAATCGATTTTTTTTTCAGCACCTTGAATTTCCTTTCCCCCCGCAAAATTCAAATAAGGGCACTTTTAGGAGGGGTGGAAAAGACTTCGCTACAAAGTTCCCTCACAATTTAGGGTCAGAACCTCTGTAAAATTAAGCGTAATTTAATTTTAAATTTGAAATAAAATTTTACTGAGCGAAACTGTCATTTTACTCAATAACTTTTTACGTAAATTGAATTGAAAATGTTCGCAACTGATTTTTTGTAAACTGAATTCAATGACGAGGCTGCAGAATGAAATTACATACATCAGCTGAAATTACCCAGCCTGCCACAGCTGAATGGAATAAAAAAGGAACCTATTGCGGGGGTGGGGGTAGAAAAAACAACTAAACAACAAACACAAAGAAAAATCGAGTAGGTTGGGCTGATTTGTTCATCTACTGGTCCAGCAATGATGCTGCTATGTTTGCTCTGAACTTCCACTACCCGTTTACTAGAAAGGGTCCGATCTCTGTCATTCTTTTGGAGTATCCATTACAGTTTATTTTTTGCTGCAACCTTTGTTTTTACCGCAAGCCTCTTGGTTCTAATTTTTATCTGTCATACGATGGTCGTTTGAAAAGTCCGTGCAAAGTCAGAGAGATAGCACTACTGGCGCGTATCGAGGTTATGTTTAGTTAGTAGCATCTCTTGGAAGAACACACACCAAGTTTCAGCCAGATCGGTCTATTTCTTTGTGTTTGGCATTCGTTTGAATCGAGGAAGTCGAGTGATTTTCAAAAAATGGACGAAAAATAATTTCGTGTGTTGATTAAACACTACTTTATGAAAGGCAAAACGCCTCAGGAGACTAAAGAGAAGCTTGATAAACATTATGGTGACTCTGCACCTTCGATTAGAACAGTTTATAAATGGTTTCAAAATTTTCGGAGTGGCCATATGGGCACAAGTGACGCTGAACGTTCTGGACGCCCTGTTGAGGTTGCTACTCCAGAAATCATTGATAAAATCCATGATATCGTATGGTGATGGATGACAGAAGAGTGAAGGTGCGTGAGATTGCTAGTGCTGTGGGCATCTCGAATGAACGGGTACATAATATTTTGCATCAACATTTGGACATGACAAAGCTATCCGCAAGATGGGTTTTTTCAACGTTACGCTTTTTCATGCAGTTTTTGACGATCAACCCTTATACAAACTGTCCTAAATCCTTTATATAAAGTTGGTATATTTACTGCCCGGAAATGGTTACGTAATTTTCATTTCCAACATTTTCTTGGAAGAATTCGAATAAGAGCACTACTTGGTGAAGAGTATAGACCGGACTTCCTGATGAATGACTTCCAGGTTGATTTCCGCTCATTCGGCACACGATTCACACTAGATGCGGGGCTAAGATTGGTTTCTGTAATGTTCATTGGGATCACCTGGAAACCCGTCAGCTTCTACAGCCTGCCATTCTGGAGGCCGTATTTTTGTAAGGAAGGCGTGGAAGTGAAAAATGTAGTCCGCCTAGCCGGTATTGAAGTACATTGCTATAATTCTTTGTTAATGGCAATTAAAGCTCTAGTAAAAATGCCTTGTATTTTTAGGAAATTGAACTAGAGCAATGAAAGGAAAATAAAGCGCTTCGTGCAGAGAGAGAGAGATAATTGCTGCAGCGGAAGCAGTGAGTCAGCGGACTAAAGCAAGAGAGGAAATAGCAATTTTCCCCTGTCAAAACCATTGTTTTCCACTCCCCCTCCTTTGGCTTTCCATTGCTGCTTAAATATTTCTATTTTTCTCCTCTCGTTTTAACCCATTCATAAACAGTTTTTCCTTTTTTTTCACTTTTCCTTTAGCGTCATAAATTTTTTATTGTTTCACAGAGCTTTTCTTTTATCTCCTTCTTTTTGACAATTTTTTTGGCAATAAAAGAAGAAAAATATTGTAAATTTTTGTTTTAGGAACATCTATATCAATTATTGATAACGAGAAATATCAATCTATTGTATTTAATCGATCTATTCTATTACTTAGCAAAGAGAACGTAATGGCGGTGGCGACGAATTTCATCAAAAATATCTGAATTTGAGACCAGCTGATTATGATGATGATGATGGTTATTATTATTATTATTATTATTACTATTATTATTATTATGAGGTGGGGTCGTCTCAGAAGGGATTTGGAGGGGAGCGTCGGCCGGTGGACTCCTGACCGATTCCAAAGTGCAATGCTCACAAGCAGAGCGAATTGGAGAGCGGTCGCATTTTTTGCAAGAGAGATTTTAATAAATAAAAAAAGGGAATTGGATGAGGAGGAAGCGAATCCCTAATTAGGGTCAGGATGGGGGGCCTAGCCTGATGTAATGCTGCATAAGTGAATCCAGGCTAGGTCCAGGGATGAAGGGGGGTGTTTTAGCCGGTAGGCCATTTGGTTGGGAGCCCGGCACTCTGTGCGTAAAAGCATTTCACCTCCTTTCAATTAAAAAAAAAAATTATTATTATTATTTGTTCATGGAAAGATCATATTTTATCTTGGAAAAATGTCTATTGTCTCTGCGAGAAATATCGATCTATTGTATTTAATCGATCTATTCTATTACTTAGCAAAGAGAATGTAATGGCGGTGGTGTCAAATTTCATCAAAAATATTTGAATTTGAGATCAGCTGATTATTATTATTATTTTTTTAAATGATTTAAGGCGCGTCAACATCTATGGTTATTGGCGCCCGGAGCTTTTTCCATTGCACTGCCGGCCTCCGGACAGTGTTCTCTCGTTACAGACAACACTGTCCATCACCGGACAGTGAGCCGCAAGAAGCTCCTAGAGAGAGAAAATCAGCTGGATTGGAACCCGGGACCTCCGCGTGGGAGTCCAGTACGTTTATTACTATTATTATTATTATTATTACTGTTATTTGTTCATGGAAAGATCATAAAAAATGTGTAAAACTTTACAATTTAAAAAACTGGTTTAAGTAAAATTTGAACTACAAACTTTACGTCATTATACAATATTTATGGACACCCACAATAGGCCATTGCTCGCTGGCACAATATTGAGGATACCCATCATTTTCCAGCTGAGTTAGATGCGTAATAACTCTCTATGAGCTTGCTGACGATCTATTGTCTCTGCAAGCGGAAATGATAGTGATTGATCTTGAACAATGAGTATTGGGTAACAGACAAACCACACAGAGTATAATACGTACGTAAAACGAAAGCTGTGAACAATACGACATCTGGTTGTAAATAACCAAATGGATAACCATGGATATTTATGTTGGATAGTGGGAGCTATCCCCCAAATACTAATGGCCCTTTTTCCAAAAAAAATTTCCACATATAAAATAGATTTTTTTTGGGGGGGAAACAATTGAAATATCTATGTTGCAATTAGAATGAAACTATTCCAGAAAGACAGAGCCAGCCTAGGGTGAGGGAAATCCTTTCAGAAGTAAAGGAGAATAGTAACAACCATTATGGTGTGAGCACCACATCAACCAGAACAGCACCATACTAATACACACACACTCCAAAAAAGCTAAAAGGTGGGTCATTTCTCCGCTGGTCATTCTTTCTTTCCGGTAGGTCATTTATATTAGTTTGTAGTTTGGGCTGGGTTGGGCAAGGTTGAATCCCATTTCTGAATCTTTCTCGCTCTTCCGCTCTTAAAAGGTCGCCCTAGATTTTCCTCCTTTTTTTTTTACTCCGCAGGCATTTACTTCCCAGGAAAACTGAGGTTATTCTCTCTTTTCCCGTTTCAAAACTCACGTCGTCTCTAGATTGTCTTTCTATCCTAATTTAAGAAGATACATGTATTTTATGTAACATAACAAATATAGGATGAAAAATAAATGCCAGTTTCAGTCATGATAAACTTTATTATGCCGGAGCTTTCGACCTAGGGGACTAGGTCATCTTCAGGGATAATTTACAATATACTGTTTTACATCATTAGGGGGCTAGGCGCCACGGTAGCCGAGCGGTTAAGAGGCGAGACCTGCAAAGCTAATGTGCATTGTGGTACTGGGTTCGATTCCCGGTCTTGGCCTTGGATTTTATTTAATGGTTAAATGAGAAATAGTAAAGTATGTTTGCTAGTCGCCTCCGTCCACGACACCTAGTAAATGGTAGTTGGACGTTAAGCCTGCCTAAAAAAATAGGCGATTACTTTACTTTTTACTCATTAGAGGATTGATGTGTTTTCTGTCTTGTCTGTTCATGGACTGGACCAGAACAGACAAGAGTCCATGAACAGACAAGACAGAAGACACACCAACCCTCTAATGATGTAAAACAGTATATTGTAAATTATCCCTGAAGATGACCGAGTCCGCTAGGTCGAAAGTTCGGCATAATAAAGTTTATCATGACTGAAACTGGCATTAATTTTTCATCCTATAACAGATATACTTTAACGAACAATTACTTTTTACTATTCTTTTGTTCTCTGTAAAATTAGATTTTGAATTTTCTACGAAAATAACAGTTTCAGAACCCCAAACCAAGTCCAATAAGTTGATTTGTTCGATGGTGATTATATAAGTGTTTAGTATAGTTCAATAACAGGAAATCACGAATAGTTAATTACAGTACAACCTCGATTAACCGGCCCTCGGTTAACCCAGGATTCGGATTAACCGGGATCATGTTGAGTCATCATAAGTACTGAATTTCTAGGGACTTACCACGTTCTTACAAAAGACCATGGGTTTTACGTGTCGAAAATGGTTGATTTTCAACTTCACGGTTATATGTAATATTTTTAGTGGATAATTACCGGCATTATTTTAATCTTCCCAGAGAGCAGCCTAATCTCAAGCTAGTCTTCAGTGTTAATCAGTTCGTCCTACAAAAAACATCTTTCTTAACGTTCAAATGTGTATTCGGTTTAACCGAGATTTCAGTTTTCCGGGGTGGTTATGGCCGGAAGTCAGCCCGGCTAATCGTGGTTGTACTGTATCTAATATTTCCGCTCAATGCCACCAAAAAAATCAATTACCAAAGTATTTCCTGCAAAAGGAAGGGACTTTACGCTACTTTTGGTCTGAAAGCAGAAAAAAAAGCTTCTACTTGAGAACTTAGTATAGCATGTTCTCTATTTACATAGAACTTAACTATCGCCGCTTATATTTCAATTAATGTAAGCCCATTAATTTAACTCTGGCGATAGAAATCAGTTGCGTGATCAGAGCTCAACTTGATCATTATTTAGAGGCAATAATTCTTGCCTAAGTAAACATTCATCTCAACCTGAACATGAACTATTTACTGTAGCTTTAATAATTAATACTTTTTTTTCAACTTTAATCCATTATATTTACTAAATAAGTTTGGCTTTTAGCGCTCTATTTAGGACCCATGCCAAACATATGTGGCGGAAAGAGGCGGACACCTTTGAACAGTTTTAATTTCCCGCCAAATATTTAAAACATTTATGGTAGGTAATTTTCTTCACATGTTGTGGTAGACGTGTTGTATAATTGGACAGAGTTTCCCTTTGTTTTCATTGTTTGGCAAAGTCAGAATTGAAAAATGTAATATTTTGTAAGGTGGAAGTAAAATTTTTGTTACAGCTTTGGAAGTGTATTGTGAAGATTCTAGTGGATAAGGTTGTAAGTATTGTTAGTCCATATTAACATTTGGAATTCAAATTTTTAAATCTAGTATTTAGAAAAGTCTAAAATAAAAAAAAACATGTTAAACAGTTAACTTTTGTGCTTAAATAAGGAATAATCTGATAGGAACAGTTTAAAAGGTCTGCCACCATGAACGCACTGCTTCAGACTTCAGGCGCGGATTAAGAGGCGAGACCTGCAAAGCTAATATGCATTGTGGTACTGGGCCTTGGATTTTATTTAATGGTTAAATGAAAAATAGTAAAGTACGTTTGCTAGTCGCCTTCGTCCACAACACCTAGTAAATGGTAGTTGGACGTTAAGCCCCGCTTGAAAAAATAGGCGATTACTTACTTACTTACTTACTTACGTACAAAAGTCTGTTAGCTTGCAAAAAAGTGTTGAATATTATATTTTCTTTTATGGAAGGAGAGGGGGCACATTTCTACGTCACCAGTTAAAATGTGCCGCCCTACCAACCTGCACGTTTGTGACTTGTTTTGGTTATTTGCAGAGAAGGGGAAAATGGTCCGAACCTACTACATTAAGAAACGCAACAAACCCAAATATTTTGTTCAAACTTCCCTAAACCCATCACACTTCGGGTGACCCGAACTGAGTCATTCTTGATAATTGAACTAGATTTCAGTAGTTTAAAAGAGAAATTAATGTAGTAGTGAGAGAAATAACTGATAGAAGATAGATTCAGAGTAAAGCAATATCCAATTCTCTCTATTTTATATTGTGCTCAAAGGTGACCCCCGCCAGTGGGGCAGATATTGACATTTGACACACAATTTTTAAATCAATAAAATGTATGTAAAGCACCAACTATTTATTGATATAGATCTGTTACAGAAGACTTGAAAGTTGTAGAAAACAAAATAAAAAGGTTCAATAATACGATTCTGTGCACTCTGTGAACAGAAAATCTAAATTCTGTTCAAATGGGCCCCCCTCTCCCCTATACAGTAAGAAACTGAACAGACATCCTCTTAAGTAACATTACTACTCCCCAATAGGAAGTTCTACAGTTCTACAGGTAGAATTATAGGGATATCTTTCCAAGTATCCCAACCTTTACCATTCTTCAAGTTCTACATCCTTCGTCATCAGAACGTAATCCACGTTTATAAATGTCTCCATCTTGCTTTGAAAGTTACAAGATTTTCAATAAACTAATCTAACCATTTCAAAGAAAAAGAAAACAAGTCGCAAATCACTTACACTATTTAAAAAAAAAACGGAAGTAGGAAGCGGTACCAGTAACTAGGAAACCCAGCTCCCACAAAGTGGGGTTACCCATTCTATTCTGTTTACATTTAGGAGCCTTTGAAAATCAAAGTGAAATTGTAATTATTCCCGCGAACCATGGTTTACACCACCAAAAAAGAAGACACGACATTATTGCCCTCCTTTTTGCACACTTAACTGAAGGTTATTCCAAATGATCCGGAAACATTTCTATTTTTACGCAGTTAACACTAGTATGACCGTTTTACTGCTCCTGTGACTCGAGCTCACACTGAAAGATACTCGAGACCATTTTTGAAACCGCACAATCCTTTTACTACACATACGTGCACAGGAAACTATACAGTTTACACTAAGATCTTTTCGATGAAAACAAATTAAGATTAGACTAGAGAAAGGATGAGAGAAATAGTTGGTTTAAGATTGATTGGGATTTACAAAGAGACATTTTCTCATCTCTCACCAAACTTTTCTCATCTCTCTATTATTGGAATTTTTTTTTCTTATTCTTCTTTTGCCACTTAATTCAATAAAGGAGTTGTTCTACAGCTTGTTTTTTCTTTGTTCGCTTCTAGTGGAGAGCGGAATTACTGAGAAAGTGAGAAATTGAGTTTACGCCGAAATACCAGGTTTGGAAGTCTCCTGGGTGAAAAAAAGTTTTTTTTTTGGGAGGGGAATGGTTGGACCGGAAGTGATGAGTTTGGGGAAAATAAATCTGTCGTGAACACTCACACGACATCCTGTTACTACTATCGTTCTAAGTTCTAACACATTTCCTTCAAATTCCCAAACATTTTGAGTCATATCTAATTATTTATCACTTCCGATCATGCTCAGAATCTTCCGGGCGGTACAAAAAAAAAAAAAATAGGAGCCGTTTTTACGAGAAAGAAAATCCTAAAAAAAAAAATTACGTGAAAAACCTATTCAGTAAAATGTGGGGCATTTCCGGTTAGCCAAATTTAGATTGCTTTCTTAAACAAAAATTTGAACTATTTTTAAGAGTTTTCTTTTCATGGATTTACCCACAAAATGAACATTTCCTGTAAAACGTAATTTCCTAAACTTTGGCATATTATGGCAAGACTTACTTCATGTCAGTAGAGGTACAGGAAGAAAGAGAGAGAGAGAGAGAGAGAGAGAGAAAATTTACCAAATTAAAATATTTTAATAAGCTGTGTGGGGGAGGGGGAACTCCATTCATCCGATTGGGGGAAACTTAATCCACCGCCTCCAATACTAAACTTCTGAGAGAATGTAACAGCATGCATTATCCAATAGAATTACATTAGCTATTCAACATGGAATTTGACATCAAAGACATTATTCCAGGTCATTGATAACGATTGATTCCATAATCTGTTATGATTAATAGGTAATCTTATAAGTACCATGTTGGTTTTACATATATGAATATTTAAGCGAAAAGGATGAATTACCAAAAACAGGGCAGTCCTTTTTCGTTAATTTTTTTGTAATAATTTTTTTTTTTTTTTTTACAATCACTGCTCACTTTATCCCTTCATTCCACCTTCGTCTTATAAAAATTATTGGCCATTCCAAGACACCATACTTTGGCGTATCGTAAGGAAGTCTTGATTTTCTAAACTTCATTAAAGACAGTCAAGAATAAAGGGTTAGTGACTCCCTGGGACAATATTCTGGGACAAAATTTGATTTTTTTACAGGAAAACATTATAAGCAAGTAAAAGTAGTTTTATCTCGTAGGAATTTAAAAATAAATAAATTATACTTCTCATAACTTTTTGTTTCTTCAATTTTCAAGTTTAAACTAATCAATTGTCATTGGATTCTAATATTTATTAAATATACACTGCATTAAAACGGTGTTTTTTTGACGGAATGTCTTTCAAATAACTCAGCATTTTTGCAACCCGTTTAATTCTCACTAATATTACAAATATGTAGCTCTTAAAAAAAAAAAAACAAGAAAAAAAGAAAATAACATTCTTGTGGTAAAAAGAGATGGGTAAAGAGGAGCCATCCTCAGAACAGCTGGAGGAAATGTTTGTGGTGGGTGAGTTGGAAGGAGCCATGAGCACCAGTGAGTGGGTGGTTAACTCCTGACTGAAGCTTGCTTCCAGAAATTCTAATTTATTCTCCTGGAATTTCCTTGGCCCAATGTAAGGACCAGTATAGAAGGATAGAGAGGCTCCAGGAGTGGCTATGCCGTGAAACTGAGCCTCTAAGGCAATCGGATGCCTTCTCGGGAGTGAGTACCCATTCCTGGACTAACGCGGGTTTGGCTTCACTAGAAAGCAGAAGATACTCCCTTTTATTTGTTTTTATTTAAGGGGATGATTAGCCCAATCCTATGGCGGCTTTCCTTAAGAGCACGGGCATTTAGTAGGCATTAGGGAGCCAGAAATTTACTTTCTGGGTGATGTCCTCTTCAACAGAAATCCTCTTCCTTGTACACAGATCTGGTGCGCTTCCTTGGGCTCTACATAGACAAAAAACTCACCTGGAACCTACACACTAGACTTAAAAGACAAGCAATGACAAAACTTGCGAAACTGCTTTACAGGACTACTTGGACGACGCTCTAAATTGCCCATTGAACTCAAACGATTGCTATACAATACTATCCTCAAACCTTGGACTTATGGCCTAGAGCTGTCGGGTTCAGCCAAACCAACAAACATACGGACTGTACAGACATTTCAATCAAAACTCCTCCGACAGATAGCTGACGCATCATTCTACGTGACTACCCAACGACCTCAACATTCCCTTCATAGACCAACTCGCCAAGCCGAAATATCGCCTACTTGCTCAAATCCTCTTGTACAGTCTCTCGCCTCCTCTGACATCCCTAATACTCTTCGACGACTGAATCGCCAGTGGCCCCGCGACTTCCTTTCTGTCTGAAGAACCAAACGCCATTATTCTCCTATCTCTCCTCTCTCCCACTCATATTCTCCTCTTCACATTCCCCTATCTCATCTAGAGAGTGCTACCGCTTCTCTCCTCCTGCTCTACCCGCTCCAGTTCATCTTATTTACATCCTATTTACTTATTGTATATATTTATACAGATTGTAAATTACAAAATAAATTTAAAAAAAAAAAAAACTTTCTGAGTGAAGGTAGGGTTTTTGATTTTATCCCTCATAGTACTCATATTTCTCCTGGGTCTGTCCAGTTTAGGACTTGCAACCGTCATCAAAGGAAGACCAATCAGTCTGGGGCACCGTTCCACCCTAATAGTGAGCGAAACCAAAGTTGTGAAGTCCTTTGAACACAAATAAGAACTACGAACCTAACCACATATTGGGGTGTCTCCTATCCTGAGAATGTAATCCCAGTTTGCTTTCATAGCATCCATGCTCTGTTAGATTCAGGAATACATCACATCATCTACCAAGAAGAATAAGTACCTCTGAAAGCTTCAGTTTGAGCATCCACTATGTGAAGCTGATGGCTGCATACTTTACTAACTTAACGGCTCTCTTCAAGTCCATAAAAATGGTTACATGTACATCTTTCTTTTTTGGGGGGGGGGAGGTAACACTCAGGAATTCATTTTCACTAAAAACCTGCTAAACGTTCAACTGCAGGGGTGTGTAGAGCAAATATAGTATAACTTAGAAATCCTAACTTAGAACCACCTGCGATTGCTATGAGAATGCTGCAGTAACCAATAAAAAAATCACAGAGTATCCATTCCCTTCAATAGCCCTATTAGTTTTATTGCAGATACCATCTAATGTGAAAAGCCTTTTTTCGCCCAATAGGAAATAATGGAATAGCACTCGCTAGAGGTAGAAAAAAAATAATAATAAAAAAAAGAAAGAACTGAAGTAGTAACAGTTGGGATAAAGGTGGAAGTAATATCCTGAGGGAGTGCAGGAAAACAGCCTGCGGGCGGAGAGGGATAATTGAGATTGAGATGATCCGGAAGAAGTGGGGTGATTGTGTGAGGAAATGGAGGAACTAAACCTTACATTACTGCGCTCTACTGGAGATGGCTAGCACTAACAAGTGCCAGCTGATAGTGCAGTGGAGGAGAAAATGGTGCTGGGCTTATGATGGGTTTTTTTTCCGGTACTGGCAATGGATTTGACAACAATTCCACAAAAGCAACAAAACGTTTGGTGTGAATCTTTCTTTCTTCAAGATCTGTTGAAGGGGCCAGATGCCTAAACAGATCGACTTTAATCGCATTCAAGACCCTAGGTTAAATGTCCACCAGTTGGACTGTGCATGAACAGACAACACAGAAGGCACGCGAACCCTGTAATGTAAAATATTACTTTATAAATTAGCCCTGAAGATGACCTAGTCCCTAGGTCGAAAGCTCGGCATAATAAAGTTTGTCATGACTGAAATGGCAATTATTTTTTCATCCTATTGAAACCATAAATCAAGTTTTTCTTTTTTTATTTTGTTACCAAACTCTGGCAGACGGCGTTAGCCACGTCTTTTGTAATACTTTGTAAAGCAGATTTAATGAACTATAATTTCTTTAAAAAAATATTATTGTTATTATCATTTTAAATGATTTAAGGCGCATCTAAGGTTATTGGCGCCCGGAGCTTTTTTCATTGCCGGTCTCCGGACAGTGTTGTCTGTAACGAGAGAACACTGTCCATCATCGGACAGTGAGCTGTAAGAAGCTCCTAGGAAGAAATCTAAGGATCAGCAGCTGGATTCGAACCCGGGACTATTATTATTATTATTATTCGAAAGGCCATTTATGAAAGAACAGGAGGAAACCGATGGCTGGTTAAAATGGTGGCCAGACGAGACACTATGAAGAAGTGGCAAGAAGAATGGGAGTCCTGTAGCTAGGCAGCATGGACAAGAGTGTTGATTCCCAGGATTGAAGGATGGTATGATAGGAAACATGGTCAAGTAAATTTCTATTTGACTCAGTTCCTAACAGGTCATGGCTGCTTCAGGAAGTATCTGAACACCATGAGAAAAGTAGAAAGTCCTTGCTGTGTTTATTGTAAGGAAGTTCAGGACGATGCACGGACGACCCACAGAATGTAGTGGGCAAAATGTTAGCTGAGAAGTCCAATTGGACTAAGGTGGACAAGACCGTCAGCGATATTTTGAAAAAAAAAGAAAGTGGAAGAGGAAAACTTCAGCTGAAATGAAGGAAAAATGACGGAGTGTATCGTGTTCCTGGTCCAGTCGGAAGTAATGTGATAAACGGTCCCGGGCTGGGTCCATCAAGGAAATCGAGGAAGTGAGGTAGGAATCCCACATAACCGCTCGCATCGGTACCTTGATGAAGGTTTTCCTCACTTAGAAAAAAAAATTATTACCATTATTATTATTATTATATGGGTAGCATTAAAATCAATGACCTCTTTGACCTTCTATTTTAGTACAAATTTTATGATTTAATAAGAACATTTAATTACGTAAACAGCAATGGAACAAAGTAATGTATGGTCATATATGTTATAGGATATCTTTAATATTACAACTGAAACGGCCAGTCATAAAGTACAATATGGATAATAAAAATGTTAATAAAAAAAAAATGGAATAGAATGAACAAAGTGATGGCTTTAATAAAAAGTAATAAAAATAATAAAGAGAAAGGAGATGGCAGAAACAAATGATAGAAATTCAGAGCAAGCGGGAGGGGGGGGGGCGCGGAGGCTAAAGTGGGTAATGGGAAGGGTAAAAGTGTGTACATTTACAGTGGAAATGTGTTTACAGTAGTACAGTATAACACAGTATGAATACTGGCGGAAAGTGGCTTTAATATTGGAGGAGCTGAAAATATAACCAATAGTATAACAGAACTGTTGTTCTGTACAGAATTAGACTTTTCTTCTCTTTTTTTTTGTTCTGCTTTTGTACATCATTTGTTTGTTTGTTGTTTTTTTTTGTTCACAAACGGTATCATTTTCACTGTTCAAATACAGCAACAAATTCAAAGCCATTTTTATTATGAGAAAATGATATTTATACAGTCTAAAATGAGAAAATTTGTACGTACAGCACAAGACAAAAATGAAACAGATATAGCTCTAAATTGGATAATGTAACGTTGATTTGATGATCCGTCTTAGGGCGTCTTAGTTTTTGGCCGGATACGCATTTTCGGTACGGAAGTTCAAATGTTAAACAAATTTGATTATTTAATTGGACAACACTCATAACTTGTGTACCATTTACTTCGATTTTAATTTTTTCCTGCCATTTACCACCACCAAGGTGAAATCATTAACCAATAAGAAGTAATTTTTAATGAAACGTAAAAGTTTCCGGACAGTAAATTTAAAAGTAAAGTGAAAATTAAGTCATTGCCTATTTTTTCAGGCGGAGCTTAACGTCCAGCTACCAATTAGTTGTGACGTGGTCGGAGGCGTCTAGCAAACATACATTACTGTATATTTCTCACATTAAAACCATTAAATAAAATCCAAGGGCTAGACTAGTACCGCAATACATCTTAGCTTTGCGGGTCTAGCCTATAACCGCCTAACAAACATACTTAACTATAAAGTTCTCATATTAAACATTAAATACAATCCAAGGGCTAGACTAGTACCGCAATACATCTTAGCTTTGCGGGTCTAGTCAATAACCGCCTAACAAACATACTTTACTATAAATTTCTCATATTAAACATTAAATACAATCCAAGGGCTACACTAGTACCCTTACATCTTAGCTTTGCGGGTCTAGTGTATAACCGACTAGCAAACATACTTTACTATAAAAGTTCTCATATTAACCATTAAATAAAATCCAAGGTCTATTCTAGTACCGCAATACATCTTAGCTTTGCGGGTCTAGTCTATAACTGACTAGCAAACATACTTTTCTATAAAAGTTCTCATATTAACCATTAAATAAAATCCAAGGTCTATTCTAGTACCGCAATACATCTTAGCTTTGCTTAGGGTCTAGTCTATAACCGACTAGTAAACATACTTTACTATAAAAGTTCTCATATTAACCATTTAATAAAATCCAAGGTCTATTCTAGTACCGCAATACATCTTAGCTTTGCGGGTCTAGTCTATAACCGACTAGCAAACATACTTTGCTATAAAAGTTCTCATATTAACCATTAAATAAAATCCAAGGCCTACAGACCGGGGAATCGAACCCAGTACCACAATACATATTGGCTTCACAGGTCTCGCCTCTATCCGCTCGGCTACTGTGACAACTTGTAGATCGCTAGTCAGTAAATTTAATTGTAGGCCTTCCGGTTGTTGTGGAGCTTGTGTACAAACCATAGTGATATCAAGAGGAAGTTTCCTACAATTTGTTTGTTTGTTCATGACCCATAGAACTTTCGCGAAAAACATTCATTTCCATTAGAAAACTCTTTGTAGTAAATTTTAAGAAGATCGAGAAATTAGAGGAAATAGGAATTCATATCTGTTATGACGAATAATAATTTGAAATTCAAAACAATGAATATATCAGATCGGAAATGAAGAATATAAAAAATATTCTCAGGCAGTGGAACTTTTTAAAAATCAAATCACGCCATTTTTCTTGGCGAAAAAATAATATAAACAAACCTGGCTTCTCTCGGCGACAGACCCAACTGCGTGACGCACTTTTAATGAAGAAAAACTTTTTGCCCATTTTTGTGGAAAGGGGGAGAGGAAATAATTGGAAGGAAAAATATGAAATATGTATACGCATTATTTCCGGCGAGCTTCACTAAAGTGAGTTACAGAAAAGTTCCTTTAGTGGAAATAGAAAAAGTCTTCAAAGGAAGTACGCTTCTGGAAAATCAATTACCTTCTTTTTTACATTCTTCGCTTACAGATTTTTCCGATTTTCTATCCGTATGACTTTTTTCCTCACCGAGTAACACGATAGCTCCTTATAAGGAAAATGAGGTTTTTTTTCCAAATTGAAGACTTTTCTATACACTCTCTCTATCTCACTCGACAGTATTACTCACCACCTCGTGAAACTCGTGGAAGTTCATGATTTATATCTGACCTAATTAATAAGATTTTAGACACAATCAGCGAAACGATTTTTCCGTTTTTCTGAAAAAAATCTTCGAATTTCGTTGAGATAACTAAGCGTTTGAAGCGAATTTTATAATTTTAAATTGGAACAATAATCAATCAATAAGAACAATAATCAATCAATAAGAACAATAATCAATCAATAAGAACAATAATCTTGTTTCTTAAAGGAGAGTTTCGAATGGAAATGTTACTTCAATTGAAAAAATCTCTCTAAAATAAGATGTAGTCAGAGAGTACAAATATTTAATAAGAGAGAGAAAAAAGAGAATATCAAGATGACAGAATTCGTTGGAGCTCTATATTTCCAATATCTATTTGAAAAACTTGGAACTTTGTCCCTTTTTTTCCTGATCTAATAAAAATTTATGGTGACAATACAAGGTAAAGGAATTTTATTGGTGGGTAAGGCTATTTGTACCATATCCCTAGGGAACCCAAAATAGAATATCTCCTACCTACTAGGGCTAGACCAACTGGTTTAGTAGATTTCACCTTTCAGTGCAACACGAAGTTATTTATTCATAGAGTTCCTCTTGCCCGCTCTTCTATCGTTCATTTCTAGTACTTTAAAGTTCAACATCGATCACCACAATCGATTATAAAGCTAGACCAAAACTAATCTATTGTAAGAAATTATTTATTTCTTGCTATTTAAATTTAAACTTTAAAGAAATTAATTTGCACAAAATTTCAGGATATAGCAAGAGTTTTGTGATTCAAATAAGAACCAGTATAAACCAGTATACTGGTTGAGCTCCTGCACACTTTGGCCACTCTAATTTATTAACCACCAATTTAAGAAAATAATTATATATATGGTGTAAACTGGTTGAGCTCCTGCACACTTTGGCCACTCTAATTTTTCTCGGAAACTAAGATAGCTAGAAAAAAAAAACTAAAAAATACGTGTTCCCTTAGTTTTTTGTTAGAAATCCAAATTTAATTTGTAAATTTTTTCGGTGCTTCCAGAAGCGAGATACAGGCACCAACTTCCTTTTTTCAAAAGGGTAGGTGTAATTTTTATTTAAGAAATAGATTTCTCTATTTTTATAAAGAAAAAATTACTTGAACAGTTTTTATCTGTGAGCTATATTTTACAAGTTATGAATGAAAAAATGATTCTTATAAGTTTCAAAATGATAATATTTAACGGTTTTTTGATTGAATAAGAAGAAAAGTACTATTTTATATATATTTTACTACTCATTAATATTACAGATCATGCTCGAAATGGCCTCCATTATTAGAGATGCCTATGGGGAAAAAATTAATAAAAATAATTTAAATAGTATTTTTCCTCGAAATAATTACCAAAAACCATTTGCTAATCTCATTGGCGAACGGGATGTGTGAAGTGGGCGGGCTGTAGCTGATGACGTATGGCACTGTAAGCCACTCCCTCACCAATAAAAGCCCACTTGTTCAGTACATAAAATGGTGCTCTTTCACTATCATTAAATGATCTAGATTTTACTTTCTTTTACTTCAGGAAAATATTTCGTTACCTTTTTTGATTCTGCATTACATTAGAAGTATGAAACCGGAAATATAATGTTCAAAAAATGTTTATTTTGAATATTTTTACGATATCGATTTTTATTGCATTGTTCGATAGTTTATCAAATACCTATGGGGAAAAAATTAATAAAAATAATTTAAATAGTACTTTTCCTCGAAATAATTAACAAAAACGGTTGGCTAATCTCATTGGCGAACGGGATATGTGAAGTAGGCGGGCTGTAGCTGATGACGTAGGGACACCGTAAGCCACTCCCTCACCAATAAAAGCCCACTTGTTCAGTACATAAAATGGTGCTCTTTCACTTTCATTCAATGATCTAGATTTTACTTTCTTTTACTTCAGGAAAATATTTCGTTACCTTTTTTGATTCTGCATTACATTAGAAGTATGAAACCGGAAATATAATGTTCAAAACATGTTTATTTTGGATATTTTTACGATATCGATTTTTATTGCATTATTCGATAGTTTATCAAATACCTATAGGGGAAAAATTAGTATAAAAAATTTAAATAGTATTTTTCCTACAAATAATTACCAAAAACGATTGGCTAATCTCATTGGCGAACGGGATGTGTGAAGTAGGCGGGCTGTCGCTGATGACGTAGGGACTCCGAAAGCCACTCCCTCACCAATAAAAGCACACTTGTCCAGTACATAAAATGGTGCTTTTTCACTTTCATTCAATGATCTAGATTTTACTTTCTTTTACTTCAGGAAAATATTTCGTTAACCTTTTTGATTCTGCATAACACTAGAAGTATGAAACCGGAAATATAATGTTCAAAACATGTTTATTTTGGATATTTTTACGATATCGATTTTTATTGCATTATTCGATAGTTTATCAAATACCTATGGGGGAAAAATTAGTAAAAAAAATTTAAATAGTATTTTTCCTACAAATAATTACCAAAAACGATTGGCTAATCTCATTGGCGAACGGGATGTGTGAAGTAGGCGGGCTATAACTGATGACGTAGGGACTCCGAAAGCCACTCCCTCACCAATAAAAGCACACTTGTCCATACATAAAATGTTGCTCTTTCACTTTCATTCAATGATCTAGATTTTACTTTCTTTTACTTCAGGAAAATATTTCGTTACCTTTTTTGATTCTGCATTACATTAGAAGTATGAAACCGGAAATATAATGTTCAAAACATGTTTATTTTGGATATTTTTACTATATCGATTTTTATTGCATTATTCGATAGTTTATCAAATACCTATAGGAGAAAAATTAGTATAAAAAATTTAAATAGTAATTTTCCTACAAATAATTACCAAAAACGATTGGCTAATCTCATTGGCGAACGGAATGTGTGAAGTAGGCGGGCTGCAACTGATGACGTAGGGACTCCGAAAGCCACTCCCTCACCAATAAAAGCACACTTGTCCAGTACATAAAATGGTGCTCTTTCACTTTCATTCAATGATCTAGATTTTACTTTCATTTACTTCAGGAAAATATTTCGTTACCTTTTTTGATTCTGCATTACATTAGAAGTATGAAACCGGAAATATAATGTTCAAAACATGTTTATTTTGGATATTTTTACTATATCGATTTTTATTGCATTATTCGATAGTTTATAAAATACCTATGGGGGAAAAATTAGTAAAAAAAATTTAAATAGTATTTTTCCTACAAATAATTACCAAAAACGATTGGCTAATATCATTGGCGAACGGGATGTGTGAAGTAGGCGTGCTGTAGCTGATGACGTAGGGACTCCGAAAGCCACTCCCTCACCAATAAAAGCCCACTTGTTCAGTACATAAAATGGTGCTCTTTCACTTTCATTCAATGATCTAGATTTTACTTTCTTTTACTTCAGGAAAATATTTCGTTAACCTTTTTGATTCTGCATTACATTAGAAGTATGAAACCGGAAATATAATGTTCAAAACATGTTTATTTTGGATATTTTTACGATATCGATTTTTATTGCATTATTCGATAGTTTATCAAATACCTATGGGGGAAAAATTAGTGAAAAAAATGTATATAGTATTTTTCCTAGAAATAATTACCAAAAACCATTGGCTAATCTCATTGGCGAACGGGATGTGTGAAGTAGGCGGGCTATAGCTGATGACGTAGGGACTCCGAAAGCCACTCCCTCACCAATAAAAGCACACTTGTCCAGTACATAAAATGGTGCTCTTTCACTTTCATTCAATGATCTAGATTTTAATTTCTTTTACTTCAGGAAAATATTTCGTTACCTTTTTTGATTCTGCATTACATTAGAAGTATGAAACCGGAAATATAATGTTCAAAAAATGTTTATTTTGAATATTTTTACGATATCGATTTTTATTGCATTGTTCGATAGTTTATCAAATACCTATGGGGAAAAAATTAATAAAAATAATTTAAATAGTATTTTTCCTCGAAATAATTAACAAAAACGGTTGGCTAATCTCATTGGCGAACGGGATATGTGAAGTAGGCGGGCTGTAGCTGATGACGTAGGGACACCGTAAGCCACTCCCTCACCAATAAAAGCCCACTTGTTCAGTACATAAAATGGTGCTCTTTCACTTTCATTCAATGATCTAGATTTTACTTTCTTTTACTTCAGGAAAATATTTCGTTACCTTTTTTGATTCTGCATTACATTAGAAGTATGAAACCGGAAATATAATGTTCAAAACATGTTTATTTTGGATATTTTTACGATATCGATTTTTATTGCATTATTCGATAGTTTATCAAATACCTATAGGGGAAAAATTAGTATAAAAAATTTAAATAGTATTTTTCCTACAAATAATTACCAAAAACGATTGGCTAATCTCATTGGCGAACGGGATGTGTGAAGTAGGCGGGCTGTAGCTGATGACGTAGGGACTCCGAAAGCCACTCCCTCACCAATAAAAGCACACTTGTCCAGTACATGAAATGGTGCTTTTTCACTTTCATTCAATGATCTAGATTTTACTTTCTTTTACTTCAGGAAAATATTTCGTTAACCTTTTTGATTCTGCATAACACTAGAAGTATGAAACCGGAAATATAATGTTCAAAACATGTTTATTTTGGATATTTTTACGATATCGATTTTTATTGCATTATTCGATAGTTTATCAAATACCTATGGGGGAAAAATTAGTAAAAAAAATTTAAATAGTATTTTTCCTACAAATAATTACCAAAAACGATTGGCTAATCTCATTGGCGAACGGGATGTGTGAAGTAGGCGGGCTATAACTGATGACGTAGGGACTCCGAAAGCCACTCCCTCACGAATAAAAGCACACTTGTCCATACATAAAATGTTGCTCTTTCACTTTCATTCAATGATCTAGATTTTACTTTCTTTTACTTCAGGAAAATATTTCGTTACCTTTTTTGATTCTGCATTACATTAGAAGTATGAAACCGGAAATATAATGTTCAAAACATGTTTATTTTGGATATTTTTACTATATCGATTTTTATTGCATTATTCGATAGTTTATCAAATACCTACAGGGGAAAAATTAGTATAAAAAATTTAAATAGTACTTTTCCTACAAATAATTAGCAAAAACGATTTGCTAATCTCATTGGCGAACGGAATGTGTGAAGTAGGCGGGCTGCAACTGATGACGTAGGGACTCCGAAAGCCACTCCCTCACCAATAAAAGCATACTTGTCCAGTACATAAAATGGTGCTCTTTCACTTTCATTCAATGATCTAGATTTTACTTTCATTTACTTCAGGAAAATATTTCGTTACCTTTTTTGATTCTGCATTATATTAGAAGTATGAAACCGGAAATATAATGTTCAAAACATGTTTATTTTGGATATTTTTACTATATCGATTTTTATTGCATTATTCGATAGTTTATAAAATACCTATGGGGGAAAAATTAGTAAAAAAAATTTAAATAGTATTTTTCCTACAAATAATTACCAAAAACGATTGGCTTATATCATTGGCGAACGGGATGTGTGAAGTAGGCGTGCTGTAGCTGATGACGTAGGGACTCCGAAAGCCACTCCCTCACCAATAAAAGCCCACTTGTTCAGTACATAAAATGGTGCTCTTTCACTTTCATTCAATGATCTAGATTTTACTTTCTTTTACTTCAGGAAAATATTTCGTTAACCTTTTTGATTCTGCATTACATTAGAAGTATGAAACCGGAAATATAATGTTCAAAACATGTTTATTTTGGATATTTTTACGATATCGATTTTTATTGCATTATTCGATAGTTTATCAAATACCTATGGGGGAAAAATTAGTGAAAAAAATGTATATAGTATTTTTCCTAGAAATAATTACCAAAAACCATTGGATAATCTCATTGGCGAACGGGATGTGTGAAGTAGGCGGGCTATAGCTGATGACGTAGGGACTCCGAAAGCCACTCCCTCACCAATAAAAGCACACTTGTCCAGTACATAAAATGGTGCTCTTTCACTTTCATTCAATGATCTAGATTTTACTTTCTTTTACTTCAGGAAAATATTTCGTTACCTTTTTTGATTCTGCATTACATTAGAAGTATGAAACCGGAAATATAATGTTCAAAACATGTTTATTTTGGATATTTTTACTATATCGATTTTTATTGCATTATTCGATAGTTTATCAAATACCTATAGGGGAAAAATTAGTATAAAAAATTTAAATAGTACTTTTCCTACAAATAATTACCAAAAACGATTGGCTAATCTCATTGGCGAACGGGATGTGTGAAATAGGCGGGCTGCAACTGATGACGTAGGGACTCCGAAAGCCACTCCCTCACCAATAAAAGCACACTTGTCCAGTACATAAAATGGTGCTCTTTCACTTTCATTCAATGATCTAGATTTTACTTTCTTTTACTTCAGGAAAATATTTCGTTACCTTTTTTGATTCTGCATTACATTAGAAGTATGAAACCGGAAATATAATGTTCAAAACATGTTTATTTTGGATATTTTTACTATATCGATTTTTATTGCATTATTCGATAGTTTATCAAATACCTATGGGGGAAAAATTAGTAAAATAAATTTAAATAGTATTTTTCCTCGAAATAATTACCAAAAACGATTGGCTAATATCATTGGCGAACGGGATGTGTGAAGTAGGCGGGCTGTAGCTGATGACGTAGGGACTCCGAAAGCCACTCCCTCACCAATAAAAGCACACTTGTCCATTACATAAAATGGTGCTCTTTCACTTTCATTCAATGATCTAGATTTTACTTTCTTTTACTTCAGGAAAATATTTCGTTACCTTTTTTGATTCTGCATTACATTAGAAGTATGAAACCGAAAATATAATGTTCAAAACATGTTTATTTTGGATATTTTTACTATATCGATTTTTATTGCATTATTCGATAGTTTATAAAATACCTATGGGGGAAAAATTAGTAAAAAAAATTTAAATAGTATTTTTCCTACAAATAATTACCAAAAACGATTGGCTAATATCATTGGCGAACGGGATGTGTGAAGTAGGCGGGCTGTAGCTGATGACGTAGGGACTCCGAAAGCCACTCCCTCACCAATAAAAGCACACTTGTCCAGTACATAAAATGGTGCTCTTTCACTTTCATTCAATGATCTAGATTTTACTTTCTTTTACTTCAGGAAAATATTTCGTTACCTTTTTTGATTCTGCATTACATTAGAAGTATGAAACCGGAAATATAATGTTCAAAACATGTTTATTTTGGATATTTATACTATATCGATTTTTATTGCATTATTCGATAGTTTATCAAATACCTATGGGGGAAAAATTAGTAAAAAAAATTTATATAGTATTTTTCCTAGAAATAATTACCAAAAACCATTGGCTAATCTCATTGGCGCACGGGATGTTTAAAGTGGGCGGGCTTAGCTGATGACGTAGAGACACCGTAAGCCACTCTCTCACCAATAAAAGCCCACTTTTCAGTACATAAAATTGTGCTCTTTCACATTCATTCAATGATCTAGATTTTACTTTCTTTTACTTCAGGAAAATATTTCGTTACCTTTTTTGATTCTGCATAACATTAGAAGTATGAAACTTGAAATATAATGTTCAAAACATGTTTATTTTGGATATTTTTACTATATCGATTTTTATTGCATTATTCGATAGTTTATCAAATACCTATGGGAGAAAAATTAGAAAAAAAATTTAAATAGTATTTTTCCTACAAATAATTTCCAAAAACGATTGGCTAATCTCATTGGCGAACGGGATGTGTGAAATAGGCGTGCTGTAGCTGATGACGTAGGGACTCCGAAAGCCACTCCCTCACCAATAAAAGCCCACTTGTTCAGTACATAAAATGGTGCTCTTTCACTTTCATTCAATGATCTAGATTTTACTTTCTTTTACTTCGGGAAAATATTTCGTTACCTTTTTTGATTCTGCATAACATTAGAAGTATGAAACCTGAAATATAATGTTCAAAACATGTTTATTTTGGATATTTTTACTATATCGATTTTTATTGCATTATTCGATAGTTTATCAAATACCTATGGGAGAAAAATTAGAAAAAAAATTTAAATAGTATTTTTCCTACAAATAATTACCAAAATCGATTGGCTAATCTCATTGGCGAACGGGATGTGTGAAATAGGCGTGCTGTAGCTGATGACGTAGGGACTCCGAAAGCCACTCCCTCACCAATAAAAGCCCACTTGTTCAGTACATAAAATGGTGCTCTTTCACTTTCATTCAATGATCTAGATTTTACTTTCTTTTACTTCAGGAAAATATTTCGTTAACCTTTTTGATTCTGCATTACATTAGAAGTATGAAACCGGAAATATAATGTTCAAAACATGTTTATTTTGGATATTTTTACGATATCGATTTTTATTGCATTATTCGATAGTTTATCAAATACCTATGGGGGAAAAAATTAGTAAAAAAAATTTAAATAGTATTTTTCCTAGAAATAATTACCAAAAACGATTGGCTAATCTCATTGGCGAACGGGATGTGTGAAGTAGGCGGGCTGTAGCTGATGACGTAGGGACTCCGAAAGCCACTCCCTCACCAATAAAAGCCCACTTGTCCAGTACATAAAATGGTGCTCTTTCACTTTCATTCAATGATCTAGATTTTACTTTCTTTTACTTCGGGAAAATATTTCGTTACCTTTTTTGATTCTGCATTACATTAGAAGTATGAAACCGGAAATATAATGTTCAAAACATGTTTATTTTGGATATTTTTACGATATCGATTTTTATTGCATTATTCGATAGTTTATCAAATACCTATGGGGGAAAAATTAGTAAAAAAATTTAAATAGTATTTTTCCTAGAAATAATTACCAAAAACGATTGGCTTATCTCATTGGCGAACGGGATGTGTGAAGTAGGCGGGCTGTAGCTGATGACGTAGGGACTCCGAAAGCCACTCCCTCACCAATAAAAGCACACTTGTCCAGTACATAAAATGGTGCTCTTTCACTTTCATTCAATGATCTAGATTTTACTTTCTTTTACTTCAGGAAAATATTTCGTTACCTTTTTTGAATCTGCATTACATTAAAAGTATGAAACCGGAAATATAATGTTCAAAACATGTTTATTTTGGATATTTTTACGATATCGATTTTTATTGCATTATTCTATAGTTTATCAAATACCTATGGGGGAAAAATTAGTAAAAAAAATTTAAATAGTATTTTTCCTACAAACAATTACCAAAAACGATTGGCTAATCTCATTGGCGAACGGGATGTGTGAATTAGGCGGGCTGTAGCTGATGACGTAAGGACACCGTAAGCCACTCCCTCACCAATAAAAGCACACTTGTTCAGTACATAAAATGGTGCTCTTTCACTTTCATTCAATGATCTAGATTTTACTTTCTTTTACTTCAGGAAAATATTTCGTTACCTTTTTTGATTCTGCATTACATTAAAAGTATGAAACCGGAAATATAATGTTCAAAACATGTTTATTTTGGATATTTTTACGATATCGATTTTTATTGCATTATTCGATAGTTTATCAAATACCAATGGTGGAAAAATTAGTAAAAAAACCTTAAATAGTATTTTTCCTAGAAATAATTACCAAAAACGATTGGCTAATCTCATTGGCGAACGAGATGTGTGAAGTGGGCGGGCTGTAGCTGATGACGTAGGGACTCTGTAAGCCACTCCCTCACCAATAAAAGCACAGTTATCCAGTACATAAAATGGTGCGCTTTCACTTTCATTCAATGATCTAGATTTTACTTTCTTTTACTTCAGGAAAATATTTCGTTAACCTTTTTGATTCTGCATTACATTAGAAGTATGAAACCGGAAATATAATGTTCAAAACATGTTTATTTTGGATATTTTTACGATATCGATTTTTATTGCATTATTCGATAGTTTATCAAATACCAATGGGGGAAAAATTAGTAAAAAAAATTTAAATTGTATTTTTCCTAGAAATAATTACCAAAAACGATTGGCTAATCTCATTGGCGAACGAGATGTGTGAAGTGGGCGGGCTGTAGCTGATGACGTAGGGACTCCGAAAGCCACTCCCTCACCAATAAAAGCACAGTTATCCAGTACATAAAATGGTGCCAAAATTCATAAGTATTTTAGTTAAAGCAATTTATGATGAAAATTTTCTGGAAACAAAATTGGGCGAAAAAGTAGCTGAAACCATAAAATTTATTTAGCAAAAATAAAAGATAATTTCACTCAATTTATGTTTTCAAAATTTGAACATTTACTTTCATACTTTGCTCAAAGTTAACCATAAAAAATAAGTATGGATATTTAAGATGATGGTGTAATGAACTGTACGGAAACTGGAGAAAGGGAAGCAGCGTAATTTTGGTAGGTACCAACTTCCGTCCTGTAGTGGCACTACTGTGTAATTCTTGGGAATATCCCTGTACTTTTAGAGGCTAAATCGAGCACTTTCTCTGTTGTTGTAATCTGTGTGGGGGGGGGGGGGTGAGATAACGGGTGTATGAGAAGGAACGTAAAAGCGACAGAAATACATAAATAAAAGAGGACACGAAGAAGAGCTCAAAGTACAAAAAAAAAAGGTGTGCTCCAATGCTCGACAACTTCTAATCTCCAAGAAAAGCGGTTCGTTGTGAGGGTATGTATTCCTGGTGAGTGTGTGTGTGTTTGTGTGTGTGTGTGAGTCGCATTGTATTTTCTGCTATGTATTATTCGCATTCTGTGCAGAGTAGAAAATTGAGTTGGCGGGCAGAAAAAGGCTAAACATTGAAGTTGAAGAAGAGAGAGTGGGTACGTACGTATAGATAGGAGAGATTGTGTGAAGAGTATAAGAGGATGGGCGGAAAGGAACAACGGATAGAGAGAGAGATAACAGGATAAAGCAGGTTAGCGGAAGATATCAGCTGGTTGGATACGAACACCAGACGACAATACCGTGTATTTGGAAAGAGTGAATTTAGCTTGGAGGCGGCATATGAGGGCGGCAGCAGACAGGCAGAATTAAAGTGGAGCCAGTAGTGGGAAACCCTCTATATGAGCCTCTGAGTGGTTGTTGATAGTGTACGCGTTTTCCAACGACACAGGGGCAAAAACTTTAAGGTAAATAAATAATGAAACGTTTTGTGCCCATCTCACACAGCCTCCCCCACTTTGCATCTCCGAGTTTGGCAATAGAGTGCCATTATGGTACTCCAGAATATAATATTTGCTTTTAAAATACCCACACTTTTTTCCCCCCTTTTTCCATTTCCCTCACATTACGCAGACCTCTCTTTTTATTCGCACCCTTCCTTACCAGTTGGCACTTGTTTATCACTTTTACCAGGTGTAAAAGCGGGAAGCATTGGAATCATGTCCGACTTTGGTAAGTGGAAAATTACTCGCATTGAGAAGTGCTGAGTTCGAAATAGTAGTTTTTAGGGCATTCTCAGGTTTTTTATTCGGGTAACTCCAAAATGAAAAACTTTTATAGTTAAATCAAAATTACCCAATACAAAGGTTAGTTTTAACATTTCTTTTCCAAGGGGAAATGGACTAGCCATTTCTCCCGAGATTATGGCTGATATTCCCTATGGTTATCCCAGTGTAACACTTACATTAACGAATATAGATAAATATAGGTTTCGTGACCGTAAATTGTTAAACTAAGGATAAAGATATAATTATAAAGACTTTTTAGAATTTTACTGTTTATTTTTATATTACTGATTTTCTATGTTACTGACTCTATAAATTGTTTTGTATTTGTAATATCCAGGCCCTGAAGAAGACAATATATTTGTCGAAACGTTGGCAAAAAGATGAGTTTGTTTTTTTATTTGACCGATACCTCGCCAAATAAAATCTTGAATCCTTAGACTTACATTAACATTATTTTCCACTGATTTTTAAGAATATTGGAGGGGCGGTCAATCAATAAATTCAAACACAAATTTTTGTTTCATCTCACCAACGTTTCGGTAAATCTGTTACTACCTTCTTCAGGGTCTGTACAAAAGAAATATTACACTAATATAAATACAGATTGAGTAACATAAAAATTATTTTAAAAAAAATTGTTTTTACTACAGTACAACCTGGATTAACCCGGCTGATCTCCGGCTATACCCACCCCGGAAAACTGAAATCCCGGTTAAACCGAATACACAGTATTACATAGCAATACATTACTGTTTCGTCCCAGAGATCAACTCCTATTTTAGACGGCAATCCTTTTTTTTTTATTTTTTTGTCATCCCATGGTCTTTTGTAAGATCTTTTGTAAGAACGTGGTAAATCCCAAGAAATTCAGTACTAATTGCACTATATTTTGGGTTTTTACATACATACATACATAATGACCCTTCAAGAAAATCAGGTATACGAGGGTCGTTTGAAAAGTCCGTGCAAAAATAAAAACTACTTAATTTTTTGGGGTAAACATTTTTTATTTTTCAACATAGTCTCCTTTTAGGCTTATACACTTCGTCCAACGCTGCTCTAGTTTGTTGATCCCTTCCGAATAATAGGATTTGTCCAAGTCTGAAAAATAGCCATTCGTTTCTGCAATCACCTCCCCGTTTGAATAAAATCTTTTTCCCGCCAGCCATTTCTTCATATTGGGGAACAAATAGTAGTCCTAGGGAGCCAAGTCTGGAGAATAGGGGGGATGTGAAACGAGTTGGAACCCTATTTCCATTAATTTTGCGACCACAACTGCTGAGGTGTGAGCTGTTGCGTTGTCGTGATGGAAAAGGACTTTTTTTGTGGGCCAATCGTGGGCGTTTTTCTTGCAGCTTGGTTTTCAAACGGTCCAATAACGATGAATAATATGCACCTGCAATAGTTTTACCCTTTTCCAGATAGTCGATGAGGATTATTCCTTGCGAATTCCAAAAGACAGTCGCCATAATCTTTCCGGCCGAAAGAACGGTCTTCGCCTTTTTTTTTGGCGCAGATTCCCCCTTGGTAACCCATTGTTTAGATTGTTCTTTGGTCTCAGGAGTGTAGTGATGTATCCATGTTTCATCTTCAGTGACGAAACGACGCTTAAAGTCCTGCGGATTTTTCTGGAACAGCTGCAAACCGTCCTTGCAACACTTCACACAATTTCGTTTTTGGTCAAGCGTGAGCAAACGCGGCACCCATCTTGCGGATAGCTTTGTCATGTCCAAATGTTGATGCAAAATATTATGTACCCGTTCATTCGAGATGCCCACAGCACTAGCAATCTCACGCACCTTCACTCTTCTGTCATCCATCACCATATCATGGATTTTATCAATGATTTCTGGAGTAGTAACCTCAACAGGGCGTCCAGAACGTTCAGCGTCACTTGTGCCCATATGGCCACTCTGAAAATTTTGAAACCACTTATAAACTGTTCTAATCGAAGTTACAGAGTCACCATAATGTTTATCAAGCTTCTCTTTAGTCTCCTGAGGCGTTTGGCCTTTCATAAAGTAGTGTTTAATTAACACACGAAATTCTTTTTCGTCCATTTTTTGAAAATCACTCGACTTCCTCGATTTAAACGAATGCCAAACACAAAGAAATAGACCGATCTGGCTGAAACTTGGTGTGTGTTCTTCCAAGAGACGCTACTAACTAAACATAACCTCGATACGCGCCAGTGGTGCTATCTCTCTGACTTTGCACGGACTTTTACGACCCTCGTAAAAGAGTTGCTGCCACGCCTACAATTATGTTACATCGGAAGATAAAAATTTTTCCTGTCGCCACCGAAAATTAACTTTTGTTTCGGCGCCGATCTGAGGTGTTCATATGATGACTCAACATGATCCCGGTTAACCGAGGGCCGGTTAATCAAGGTTGTACTGTATTTTTTGAAATTATCTAGAAATAAATAACAATAAAAATATTTGAAAAAACTTACAGTGTAAAATTTGTGGAGTTTAATGTTAAGCTACATCATCATAACTGTTGAGGATTCATGGAAAAGCGGGTTTATTTTCGAGGAAAAGGGCTGGGAAAACCTTAGGTATTTGTTGAGTTATTGTTAAGTTACTGTTTGAAGAATGTTGTTGTAGTTATTTGAAAGGTTGTTGGTGTCTGTCTGTCCTAGAGTTGATGGATGATTTTTGTTGTTTAATGTGTAACATTACATCATATGTTACGTTTGTAACAGACCCTGAAGATGGTAATAGATTTACCGAAACGTTGGTGAGATGAAACAAAAATTTGTGTTTAAAGTTATTGATTGACCGCACCTCCAATATTCCCAAAAATCATCAATTTATAACGGCCGAAAAACAAAACTATCATTGAAACTATTTTCCACTGTTGCAACCCCCACTTAGTGCATGCAGAGGTATTTCACAGCAAACCTGCGACTGCATCAAATCAAACTTATTCACTTCTATTCATTTAAAATTAACAGACGTCATTACATTAATGCACAAACAAAATTTATCTTTTATATCTTAGTAAACTTGGATTATAGTTACTCCTTTTATAATATACCAGGACAGAACTCCTTCAGCCGACTCGTTGAAAGGATGTTTTCCGGTAAAACAAAAATTCGGGATGAACTCCCACAGAACTCTGTCTCTTTCCAGCTGTTGGATGTAACAGAACTGTCCTCAAACTTAGGAAAGAATATAATCACACTTGATGAATTGAATGTGTTTTTGGAGGAAACGTGACATCACAGACTCCCCCCCCCCTTTAGACTCCCACAAAATCGAATATTTTACGTAATAAATCGTTTCATCCAATGTTCTAGACCAAACCATTTCCGGTGAATACGTCTGAATCTAAAATTTTGATCTAATCGCGAAGCTTTCATTTAAAACAAAGTAAAAGCAATTGTGCTTTTATAATTTAAAATAATTTGTATTTAATAAGCGTGGGAAAAAGAAAGAAGGTATCTTTAGCCAGAGGAGCTTTCGGGATCAACATGGCTGCTATTAGTTGGGAGCTTTTAGAATGCCACTGAATGAGGCTGTCTTATAAACCATCTTCTTGATTATATTAATATTTAACTAATTTAACTTCCTAAGAAGATGGACGTTCTTTTTACTTTTTTTAAATTCTTATAAAAAATGTAGACACTTAAAAACAATTTTTTTATCACACTTCTTTATGCATTTTTCATTACTTAATTCCTAAATTAATAGCAAAATGATTATCTTGACAAATGGTGCAATGAATTTTGTAAATAACCTTTATGTTGAGGGAGGAATAAATTAAGCCAAATGTATCCAGTTTGAAGTCCAAGTGAACGCGGAAAGAAAAGTGGCTTACCAATTGTTCTGCGTCTTTGAGTCAATCTGCCGCAGTGAGCATAGTGCAAAAACTGGAAAATCGCAGATAGTTTAGCCATCCAATCAGATCATTATATATTTTCGTACTTTAAGATCAATAATGTTGTTAAATTTAAAGTAACGTATTGCTTCTTATTTCCGGCAGCTATACGTCAAATTACCTATTAGATAGTGGACATAGGTGTATATTGTGCATTATACTGGAAACGGATCCCTGGTAATCTGAAATAGCTTTAAAGTAAACATATCATGAAAACATTAACTTCATGAAGCTAAGTTTGGCTAATGGGCATCCTTGTGACTTTACTAGCCTTAATAAGTAAGGATTAAGTAGAATTTAAAATTTGGATTTACAAAAAATATATCATCATCAGGCGCCACGGTAGCCGAGCGGTTAGGATACTAGACCCGTAAAGCTAACATGTATTGCTGGTTTAGTAGGTTTGATTCCCCAGGTCTTAGCCTTTAATGGTTAATATGAAAACTTTATAGTAAAGTATGTTTGTTAGGCGGTTATAGACTAGACCCGTAAAGCTAAGATGTATTGCTGGTTTAGTAGGTTCGATTCCCCAGGTCTTAGCCTTTAATGGTTAATATGAAAACTTTATAGTAAAGTATGTTTGTTAGGCGGTTATAGACTAGACCCGCAAAGCTAAGATGTATTGCTGGTTTAGTAGGTTCGATTCCCCAGGTCTTAGCCTTTAATGGTTAATATGAAAACTTTATAGTAAAGTATGTTTGTTAGGCGGTTATAGTCTAGACCCGCAAAGCTAAGATGTATTGCGGTACTAGTTTAGGCCTTGGATTGTATTTAATGGTTAATATTAGAACTTTTATAGTAAAGGATGTTTGTTAGGCGGTTATAGGCTAGACCCGCAAAGCTAAGATGTATTGCGGTACTAGTCTAGCCCTCGGATTTTATTTAATGTTTAATATGAGAACTTTTATAGTAAAGTATGATTGTTAGTCGCCTCCGTCCATGACACCTAATTGGTAGTTGGACGTAAAGCCTGCCTGAAAAAATAGGCAATCAATTGGCGCAACAGCCCATCAATGGGCCTTGGCCTCCTCGATCCGCTTCTGCTCCAGTCCTGTCTCCCTTTAATGCGGCAGCTTTCCAATTGCCGGGTGTTCAGCATGTTCTTGGAGTACTCGCTAACAACACCAGCAACCCACCGGAAACCTAGAGGCCTTCTTGTGCGCTGCCCATTTTCCTCCCATTACCTTTTTGTGGGCTTCTCATTATCCGTTTCAAAAAAAAATATATTAGTTAGCAAATGTTTTGTAGGAAAAAGTCGTGTGAGGTTCATGCCAAGTTTTTTTTTTTTAATTAAGCTTTTCCCCAATCCCAACTCTCTTAAGGACTTTCCCTTCCTCGGGATGGGAGAACTAGAAGACTCTTAATTAATGAAACTGCACTGAACAAAAAGAAAGACTCTTTTAAACGAAAAAATGACTAAAAAAAATATGAGATGCTGGATGAGATGAAATTAAATACCAATTAGCTTTCAAATGCTTCGTCAGTAGATTTTTAATTGATTCATTACTCACTGTGGAGTAGATTTTTCTTCGTTTTTCTTTTTTTTAAACCTTTTTTTCCATAAAATCTGAATTACTAAATGGAGCCCTTCATTAAATTATAAAACTCATTTAAAAGAGTGAACTTTCATTGGGGACTTATTCATGAAGTTCAAGTTTGAAGTTCGTTAATCACTTGAACTCCAGCGCGAGACGACATTTATTCCCTTATAATTGGGCAAATCCGAAAGAGTTTTCCAGACTACCAGTTATTAACTGTATTCACAACAAGAATGGATATCGAGAACCTTTTTGACGTTTAGGGAAGTTGATGAATAGCCACGAAGACATTGGTACAGCTACAGTGATGGCGAACCTATTTTAAGTAGAGAGCCATTTCTCCTTAAATAATTTTAATAAATCTTACCAAGAGCCACAAGGATGATAAAAGTATAAAACTCTGTAGATCATTATCATTCACAAATTATTATTTTTTGATATTCAATAACATTTAATTGTTTTATATATTAATTTTCACATATTGCAAAGTAAATAAAAGAATAAATAATAACTAAACCTGTATTTGAATGAAAATGGCGGCAGTCCTATATATTACGTACTGTATTTTAATATAATTCTAATCAATTTCAAACCTATCGCATTTAAAATTCTTTTTGAAAAAACATCTTTACTTTAATAAATGAAATTTTCATTTCTCTCAATAAAATTGAAATATACAATTTATTTTGGACAGGCTGAAGAGCCGCATGCGGCTCGCGAGCCGCGGGTTGCCGACCCCTTATAGCATACCAACACTGGAATGTCTAGTCAAAATAGGGATTGGTTATCCGTCTCTTCGATCTGCGACTTATTCCAGGGATGGATTGAACAACTTAATTGCTACGCAAGAGACTGTTCCTCAAGGCAGACAATCTGGGTGGATTAGAGCAATGAATATACTTCTTCTTTTTTTTTTTTCTACATACTTTAAGATCGAGTGGTATACGGTTGACTGGAAGTCACTGGAAGGTATTTGTCCCAATAATTCGGGAACTGCATCATGAGAAAAACTGTATGGGTGAAGACAGAGAGCGAGATTCCTTAGATTTTTCGTGTCCAAGAATCTCAAAAACTGGTATTTCAGGTGGAAACAGAATTTGAAACGTTCGAGGGATGAAAAATGAGTGAAAATAAAAAAAAATCACAAACCATCATCATCAATCACATTCTCCTCCTCTTCCACCTTCTCCACCATCATCCCCTCATAATCATCATTCTTTGCAAAAAGAAGATAGAAGCTTGAATGTTTTGAAAGAGGATGTCCGTCCTGCTTTTCTTCAACATTTCTCCCTCCTAACCCTACTATTTCCCCTGCATCCTCCTGGATTGTTTGCTGGGTCTACTTACTCTCTTCCATCTGGTTTATATGTGATCAAACTTCCTGGCCGACTTTCACTCAACATCCTCCTGTTTTGTATCATTATATTTCTTCCCCAGTCTCTTTGCTTCCACCATCTCAAATATCTCATCACTAAACCTTCAACTTTTCATTGTTTACTTCTTTTTCCTTCCTTCGCTTCAGCTAATGATAAATCCTTATATACTTCTACACATACGTATGTATAAATAAATATATATAGGAAATCAAATTTTACTTTTACAAGTTACAGGTAAAGCGCAGCTAATAAACGATTCAAATTCCCTGGAAGGCAGAGATTAAATATCTAGGTCTAATAATGGATAGAAGGTTGGCATTCACAGCTCACTTTAACGACCGTGTAAACAAAGGCAAAGCGGCTATCAAGAAATTATTTCCTCTGTTATCTAGGGACTCAGATATTGATACCCAAAACAAGCTGTTAATGTACCGTGTAATTGTTAGACCAATGTTGCTATATGTCTACCCTGCATGGAACCTAACCTGTAATACCAACTTCAAAAAGCTCCAAATCATACAGAACAAGTTCTTAAGACTGGCCACTGACTCACCCAGGTACACTAACATCGAGACGCTCCACAAGAATACCGACTCCACTTATCGTACATCAATTACATAATTAGAAATAGCACACACAGATTTTTTTACTAAACTACAAGACAGTGACATACCTATTTACAGCCAGACAGGAACATATGACAGCAACTTGCAATACAAACATAAAAGAGTCAAGCATATACGTACTTAGCCTGTAATTTAGGATTATAATTAGGCTTCAACATTTTATTTTTACCTTTTAGGGGTTTTTATTTATTTTTCCGTCTAATTGAATTTGTACGCCCTTACTATCCTGAGTATATATGCGATAACTGTGTAGGAATTAGAATACACTAATTGGTACTACTGTAAATATTGTAAAGTTTTTCCTATCTTTTACTAAAAACTTCACAACTATAACTAATGCCTGCCACTAGTTATTAAATATAATATGGGGTTTGATAAATAATAAAACTCGCTAAATTTGTAAGTAATAACCTGATTTATTAACACATTAACATTACTCACATTAACATTTACTAACAACTAACGCTATTCATTACAGTCACCATTTACAACAGTCCCAACAGTTTACTGTTACTTACTCACTTCGTAACGCCACAAAACTGTTCCACGACTGACCGCTGGTCCACACTGCACCGAATTGCACTAGTCTCAGCTGCACTAACACAGCTCTACTCACTAACTGACTAACTGCCTAACTGGCTAACTCCGAAGCACTTCGCAACACTGACTCTTTTAAGAACTGTCACTTCCAAACTGGCTCTCCAAACTAACTTTCCAAGACTGACTAAAAACTCACTCGAAGACTTCACTAAAAACTCTAATAACCGACTTCTCCAGCTGTGTCTGCCTCCTTTTAACTGCGACTGCCCCACTCCGTCTGTGTCACGCCCACCGGCCGGTCACTGGCTGAGGAAAACACACACTGCCACTACCCCAACTGGGGCCGCCCTCCTCCATCCTTCTGTCACACTCCAACTCCGCCTGTCTTGCTCCCACCTGCCGCTCATTGGCTGGAAAACACACACTGCCACCACCCCAACTAGGGCCGCCTCCTCCAATTCTCTGTCTCTCTCCAACTCCGTCTGTCTCACTCTCACCTGTCAATCACTGGCTGGGAAAACACATATGCCACCACCCCAACTGAGGCCTTTCTCTTAGCTGGCTTTTACGGTGGACCGTTACAGGCTACGGTCACTAAACTCCTTGAACAATCTAGCCCTTTCCTTTCCAGTTCAGGTAGAGACCGGCCCTTTTGTCTACACAGTGGTGGCCTGTTACCGACTTTGGTCGCTCAACCCCTAGAACAATCTAGGCCTTTCCTTCTCTGCCCAGGTCAACTTCGTTACAATATTTTTGTACTTACTTTGTAAATAAATAAATTATATACATTAAAAAAAAAAAGGTTCAGATTTATTGATTCGTTCATCATTAAAAGTTTGATCAGTTTGAGTCATTTCTGCAAAATATAAATATTTCAATATCAATTATTGTGTAGCCACACTTCTTGTGGATATCAAAGAAATAAAGAAAATATTTGTTTCGAAAGAAAAACAAACTATTCGGAAATTCACACAGAATTTTCTTTTTACTATGTTTTCCAATCCTTTCTTAATTCTTTTTGCAGAACAAATTGAAAATTAATGTAACAGCAACTTTTTTTCCTTTTTTTTTTAGCACGTTTTACGTTTAGATGAACCTTCTCAGCAAATAGTATGCAATAATTCTAAGAAGTAAAGATTCTCGATAATCGATTTACTGATTTTCGTTAATTTTTTCGATACAATCTACAAAAAAAAAAAAAAGTGAACATAATTCGATATGGAACCATATTGTAGTAAGTTTGTAAATTATTATTAAATTCTAAAAAAAAAGGTTGTAAATCCATACATTATTATTTTTTGGATAATCTCAAAAAACTGAACTATCAAACAGAGTGAAACTTCCGGTAGAGAAAGTTTAAATAAGTTCAGCTTCTGGCCATTTTAGTTTTTGAGGTACGACACAGAAAAATGGCGCGCACAAACTATCTTTAACTACCTCAGTTACCTAAAAAGAATGATATTTTTGCTGTGAAAACTCGATAAAGTAAAATTGAAATAATCGATTACCAATTTTTTTTTTTTTTTTTTTTTTAACACTTCAGGCTCATATTTAGCGTAATAGGAAGTTACATTATTGGTCGATACTTTCTTTTACAGCACTACTAAAAGATAAGAAACATCGATTCACATCTTCGATTGATGAAAATGAGAGCTCCTATTTGAAGTTATGGTATATAGGGTTACATTTTCTCTTATCTAGTAAGAACATTTTTTTTTTTCTTCTCCTAGGAAAAGCTTGTCGATTATAAACGTGAAAACTCTGTATGAGAATAGAGGAGTTTCACAAGGAAAAGCGTTATAAAGTTTTTTCCATAATCTAATATTATAAGAAAATGGCCATGATGGCTATAACATGTTATTTTATGAGGCTTAATCTCTCGCGTACAACCCCATCTTATTTATATCCGTCTGTGGGTAACTATGTGCGTTTGTGTGTAAAAAAAACACTTCACATAACACTACATAATTTAATATTATGAACTATTGTAAGGGGTGGTCTAGTATTTCCGTTCCACCATCGTTTTCTTCATCATCATAGCAGCGAAAGATTATATTTCAGGCGTACGAAGCTTACATAAATTCCTGAACATTCCTGTTTTGCGTAACTTCTACGACTTAAGAGGAAAAAAAACTGTGTTCGTATCAACAAAATGTTTGATATAAATAGTTATTTATTTAACAAGTGCAGAAAGTAGTACTTTTCCTCACACGAGGCAGGGTTTGCACGTACGAGCGAGCGAAGCGAGGCGAGTGCAAGTGCAAATTGCCGAGTGTGAGGAAAATACTTTACACTCGAGTTAAATATTATATTTTTTCTGCAACCATTTGGGTTATTAACTAAAAAAAAAAAAAACTAAACAGGAATCACTAGAATCCATTTTAAATTTCTATAAGGTAACACTATAACCTTTTTAACTGTTATAATTAAAAATATCTAATTATTTATTAAAATATTATTTTTATTTCTATATTCCTTTCAATTTTTATTTTACTTTTTTAATTATTTAGATAAAATAAATTTAAATAAGCTTATTAAAGTTTTACAGAAAATATTTAATAACAAAACTTCTTATATCAAGGAAGCACAATAAAGTTTTTTCACTCACTAGTGAGGAAAGTGACACTAATGGGAATTTTTCCCCACTAGTGAGGTAAAGTTGGGCATTACACAGCTGATTTTAATTGAGTAATGAGAACATTCCTACATGGTTGCAGAAAAACGTTTTTTAACGTATTTAGGATACGGAAATAGTTGATTTTAAAAATTTTGAGAGTTTTGCACGTGTCCACGCGTAACTCAGAAAATTGAAAGTCCCCTCCTCACCACCACAAAAAAATTTAAAGTTTATTTCCGCCTAGATGCTATCAGAAATGATAGATTTCTGGTGATGAGAGCGTAGTGTACATCGTAAGGACACTTTGAAGAATAGTCTACGTAAACCATTCTCTCTCTCTCTCTCTACGATGAAATTATCTTGGAAGAATGTTTTAAATAAAAGTTATATATAAATATCATTGAAGTGGAATTGAGTATGGCCAAGTTTAATGATATTGAGTTGTTATTGAAGTCGGTAATAAAGATTACCAATATTGGCGAGAAATGTTGGCATTCCTGAAGCGTATCCGCCGACATTTTGTGGGGTGGGGGTCCAAGAAACATTATGGCCGAACGTGGAAGGAGTAGTTATGTCTTGGCGTCCATAACATCAGAGCTCTGTCTCTCTCTCTCTCTCCCAGAGAACACAGTAACTACCAAGGATATATCACAACAATAGAGGTCGCACCAATTATAACCGAGTAGAAGAGGGACGGTCTCAAAGTGCCCTAACTACATTAGAGTGGGAGCGGCTAGTTCCTTCCACCCACCCCCCACCAAAGTCAGTTAAGGCCGAGTGAATATGAACAGGAGGGGCGGGAGGACTGTACTTTAACAATGGGTCTGCAATGCTCTTCGGTTATAACAATGGTTACTACAATATAATTATACAAGTTTGGACCTGTTATGTACAATTATTACTGCAAATATGTAACCACCCTCCGTCGGGTCACAACATCACCCCTAGGGACAGTGTGCAGTTAAGGAGAACTTTCTAGCCTACTCCAATTTTATGGACTGGCGCTTCAATTATGGAGGCTTTAATTAAAAACTGAAAGTGAACAGGGGATCTGTTAGTTAGTACTGTCAGGTGGACAGTTAGATCTGTAGTTACGGGATGTCTGGTTATAAAAGATGGATAAAAAAAGCGTGAAGACTTTCCAGAGACGCAGATCTGCAGACTGTTCTTAAAGAAACTCTAGATAAAGCCTTGGAGCTTTTGGACTGCAGAAAGGGCAGCGTAAGACCATTACCAATTTAACTTGGACTTAACATTTCTCTAGGGCGAGATAGCCCTTAGAAAACATCTCCATAGAATTCCTGCTGCGACTGTCCTACGCAGACTGAGCTCAGAAATTTTGCGAAATGTAGACTTAAAGTAAAGTAATTGCCTATTTTTCAGGCTTTACGTCCAACTACCAAATTAGCTGTCATGGATGGAGGCGACTAGCAAACATACTTCACTGTAAATTTCTCATATTAACCATTAAATAAAATCCATGACCAAGACTAGCACAATACATCTTAGCTTTGCGGGTCTAGCCTATAACCGCCTAACAAACATACTTTACTGTAAATTTCTCATATTAACCATTAAATAAAATCCAAGGCCTAGACTAGTACCGCAATACATCTTAGCTTTGTGGGTCTAGCCTATAACCGCCTAACAAACATACTTTACTATAATGGTTCTCATATTAACCATTAAATAAACTCCAAGGCCTAAGACCGGGGGAATCGAACCCAGTACCATAATACATATTAGCTTTTCAGGTCTCGCCTCTAACTGCTCAGCTACCGTGGCGCCTAAATGAAGACTATATACAGGATACATAAGATTTCACTCAAATCACTTCTGATGTAGAAACAGCCTGGAACCTTAGCAATGTTTTTACCAACTAAAAATCACAAGAGGAGGCACAATAAGCCGTGCCTGGGGAAACAGGCATCCTGCTTCTAAGCCCTTCCAATTCACAGAATAAACAAACCCCAAATTTAGCGGCTCTTAGAATGAGGCTTTAAAAGCAGGATTATACAGCTGGCCAGTAGATGTCTGAACGCACCAAGAATTTCTCCGGACAGCTTAAAATCAAGATCATTAAGACCATTCTAAGACTGTTGGTCACGACAGTGTGGTCATTTTCAAAACAGAAGAGCTATTTTAAACGGCTTAGGAAGCAAAGTCCTAAGCCGTGTTTGAGGTCACACTATTAGGACTTACTACGATGTTTCAATAATTTCCGTAAATTTCTGTTGATATTTTGTTGCTCTTATCAGTTTTTCCTTGGTCCAACTCAATGGACTAGGAGAGGACTAGGCGAGGGATGGCGAACCTTTTTGAGACGTGGGTCAAATTTTGTTAATTTTTGTTTAGTACTAGCTCTTGGGTCACTAATGCCCATTTGCACAAGAGTTAGGTTTAAAAATTTTAAACTGAATATTTTCAAAACTAAACATCTTTAAAATTCAGTTGGTTTAACGGGTAAAACGGGACGAAACAAGTGCTATGGAAGTCTCTTTTTACAAACATAACTGAACAAAACCTTACAAAATTGTGTTTTATCTGAAGAAAAATCTAAATATGGTTATTTGCTTTGGGTTGTCGATCTTTTTAACAAACAAAATATGAGTAAAATTATACATTTTATTTTGATATTTTGTAAACACTTTTGCATTATTTCCAATACTACCAAAGCATTTGTCGTCATTTGTGTTACTTAGAACTGTAATGATGATCAAACTAAAGGTTTATAGATAGCATTTAAATTGCTTTTGTGTCCAATGCGTGATTGAAAAAAATACAGATAGAATATAAATTATCCACACAATTAGAAAATCTAAATCAACCCGCGTAAACAAACAAATGGTTGCCTAGCAATTGTGGGTCAGTGAAAAAGCTTGCGTGGGTCAGTGTGTGACCCGCGGGTCATAGGTTCGCCATCCCTGGACTATGGACTCCATTTTCAGTAGAGAGTAAAAAATAAATAAAATTGTCTGGAATGCACAATTTCCAGACAATTTTTTTTTAACCAATAACCTCGTTACAGAAAGGCCATTATTTAATTAAAGCACATCTGATCAATTTGTTAGATAAGGCAGCAAAAGTAAACACATAAAGTAAGTGCTGGGGCAAAGCAAACTACCAATCTTATTGCAAACATAACAGGAAGAGAATGTAATTACAACGTTTTCAGTTTCTAGTTTAGCTTGTACTCTCTGGGAGCTCTAACAGGAAATATGATTTAAAAAAAGGGAAAAAAAGCGGAAACATTTTTCTTTCACAGGAAGTAAATCTAATCAAGAGAAACTTGAGAGAAAGCTCTCAAAGCTCAAGCTCACAATCAGTTCGTTAAGAAACTTGACGAAGGTTACTCCCACCACTGCTCTAAACCGAATTTTCTTAAGCAAAGGTTTTAAAGAAATGTTATAGATAGGCCTAATAAGTAGTACTGCAGGTACCAAGTTTTAGAGTCATTTTTGAGCACAGCTTAGAAAAGGGGGGGAAATCCGCGTAGTACAGTGTTACTTCCGGTTGCGCAATTTCCTCCAAGAATCCGGAATTCCCGCAACATATTGAACATTTTCATATCGAACATATCGATTAGTAAGAGATAGAAGCATAATAACGTTCCAAAAATCGCACTTTTGGGAGAAACCGAAACATTCTTATCCCAATTCGTATTTACCAGGGAAAATATTCAAATTGAAATTTACAGATCGGAGTGCAAACTAATTATGCAAATTGAAACGGTGAAAAGTAGAAATCATTTTTCCCCCTTTTCAGAAAATCTCAGTATGGAGAATGAATTTATCAAAAAAGCATCATTTCTAGCCCGAATTATTCTCAAATAACTATCGATTATTATTATTATTATTGTTATTATTATTATTATTTTATGATTTAAGGCGCGTCAATATCTAAGGTTATTAGCGCCCGGAGCTTTTTTCAGTGCACTGCCGGTCTCCGGACAGTTCTCTCTCGTTACAGACAACACTGTCCATCACCGGACAGTGAGCTGTAAGAAGCTCCTAGGAAGAGAAAATCTAAGGGTCAATAGCTGGACTCGAACCCGGGACCTCCGTGTGGGAGTCCAGTACGCTAACCGCATAGCCAATCCCTTCCCTCTATCGATTATTTTAAACAAAAATCGATGTCCTCAAACTTCTTATTTATTCGATTAATTTAATATTTAATAAAATTATTCAAATGGTTATAAGGGAAGCCGTCGGTATAGATAAAACCATACTGGATAGGGTGAACGAAAGAAGGCTGTTGTGGTTTGGACATGTCCTTCGCATGAGCGATACGCGCCTCCCAAAAAAAAAAGACTCTCTGCTAGGGCAACCTGCTGGCAGACAAAGAAGAGGAAGGCCTATGAATAGCTGGCTCGCGCAGGTAAAGGAACTAATGATAGCGCGAGGTCGACGATGCGAAAGCGACGCTCAGAATAGGGAAGGGTGTGGATGCTGGGCGCAAGGAACCCTGGTTAGGGAAGAAACCTTGAAAGAAGAAGAAGATAAAATTATTCAAAATAAATAAAATATACTATTAATATTGATTCTAATAAGGTTCTGAGGAAACTGTGATCTCACTTCTTACTTCACAGGAGTGACGACGCTCCTTCCCTCTCTCCTAACTGCACATTTTTGGAGAAACGGGCATCTAAAACCACTCTCTCTTCTCCTCTCTAAATAAATTTGCTTGGAATAAAGAATTCAAAGTAATGTAGTAGCCCTAAAGGCATATAGGGTATAAGCAATGTTTAAAGGTAGCGTTGGAATCATTTCCAACAGAAATCGTGTAAGTCTTCGTAACACATTTATTACTCACCCAATTACTTCCTGTAAAACGTAATTAGGAAAATCTGGAGCGGTTGCAATACTTCCTCTGGCAGTAGTGGAAGAAATAGACGACAGATAGCATCAGGTTATCTCCTAGCAAAAAAAAAAAAATGAGCTTTTAACCTCAAGACCTAATATAACGAGTTACGTTACTTCCGGCCTAGTATCCTGAAGAAGCCACATTCACCCGTGAACGTGTACGCAGAGTAGCTACCTCGCCTCATGCTGCGTTTGCATACATTTCTCTGGAAGAGGCTTAATGGAAAAGCTAGGTTGGGTTTTGTTGGTCTTGGTTTGGGGGAAATTAATGAATTTTGGAGGCAAAACCCATCCGTGGGTTTTGTTGGCATGGTAAGCCAGCCAGACTTACGCCATCTTTCAAGGTATGCATTACACATTATAATTTGCATTACTACTTTTTTTGTTAGGGTCCGTAATGTTGTAGCTGTTTTGTAAGGAACTTTTTTTAAGAAATTTACATATTGCACAAACACAGGAAGTGGGTATGTACGCGAGTGGGAGTTGAATGTATCTCCTCCGGCTGGAAGAAGAGAATGAGGAGATCTCGGCGATGGGAAGGATAGAACGGGAATCCATGCACACACATTTCACGGATATTGACATTCCTTTGCTTGGCCAGCATCCCCCACGAGAACTCAATAAAGGATCTACCCACACACCCATACAATGACATTTATTTACGCAACGCTAGGTTTTCTCTACTTTTTCCTCCGGCCCGAATCGAAGATCTTGCATCCGCTTCCCTTCTACCTATACGTACACACATACATACAAGATATACATAAATACTGGCTCTAGTCCCCGAATTCAATGCCAGTATCATTTTCACATGTTATCTCCGGTGATACCCTTGTCGCTTTTCACCATACAAACTTCCACTTTATCCCCACCACTGATCCGCATCTCCCAATTTACTGTTTCCTCCAGGTTTACTATTGCTATCCTTAAATTATCTATTTTTCTCTTTTGAAGAACTTTCTTAATTCCAGAAAGAGGCGAAAATTACTGCAGCTTGTGGTGAAGAATAAAGTTAACTTTAACGTCCAGCTACCAATTAGGGGTATCGTGGACGGGAGCAGAAGCTCATACTTTACTATAAACAATTTTTTCTGACAAATAAAAAAGTAGTCACACGCGGGATTCGATCTGGGGACCTTCCACACACGAAGCCAAGCTCTTGACCACTATACCAACACCCGCCCGTAAATAAGTAAGCCATTCCACCAGAGTTCTAAATGTCCTTTGTGGGTAGCTGCAAATTTCTTTTATTACAAAATAATGAATAAAATAGAAGTAGATACTCACATGACTTTTTTTTTACAAGAATATACGTAATTAAATTAACAAAAAAAAAAAAAACAAATAGTCGACTTCAACATGGAAAATATTGATTGACTAAAAAGTGATGTCACAGTCAAAGAAATTGTCTACGCTGATTTGATCCGACAATAAGTTCAGAAAACATTTCCACAAGATATCCTAAAGATGGTAGCTTTCAGCCACTATGTAGACGACAACAGGAAGAAAGGTAAGGGTTATATCTCAGATTGATTTAGCTGCAATCGTTTATTTGAGCAAAATGATACCATAGGTTATAGATAATCTAGTCCAGGATAGAGAAATGCTGGGCTAAGAGGTTTTCTCCTAATAAATCTACAATTGTGGTTAGCACAATAATCCTGTTTTAGCCCCTGTTCTGGCCGTACAAGGCTTAAATCTAAATCTTGGAGTTCCCTAAAAGTGTGAAAGTATCACTTTTTCTTTTTCTTTTTTTAAGGAACCTTCAGCTGCCGGATGTTACAACTTTATTACTATTATTTCTAGAATTCAGCTCACATACAAACTAAATCCTTGTGAAAGAGCCAAACTTGGAGATAAATTCTTAGTTGTATTCGTAAAAGTTGGCAGGATTAGAAGTTTTCTGTGGAAAGGAGTGCTTTATAAGGACTTTGTTCCAGGAACGATATTTTAACTTAAGCTAGTACTTAAACTCTACGAAATACTAATGTGAGTACTTGATGAACGTGCCATACTTAGTAGTTAGTACCAACTTTTAAGATATTACGCCAGTATTAGAATAGTTATTTTCATTTTGTATGCAAACAGATCCTGTCTTTGTCAAAAAGAACGTAAATTATACGAAGAGGTGGCCGTGTGCCTGTGTGAAGGCATACAGTGATTTTTCTGGGCGGAAATACCTTCTACTTTAAGGAAGTGCTTTTGGAAATTGAGTTACCACCGTCAAGTTTCGAACCCCATTCCCAACAATAGAATAAGTTTTTTAAAAAACAGAAAATTGTAGGACACGTCAACTTTAATAAGAGATTGGAATCTACCAATTGGGTTTAAGCGATCAAAAATTGTTTTGCGAGGGGTGGAATGGCGGTGTAGAAAAGAGGGAGGGGCTTGGTAACGCCTTCATTCCCATTTTTTTTTTTTTTTTTTTTACTGTGACACCTCCCCCAATCGATGGGATTGGGTGTACAAACTGGAGGTCACATTTAATAGAAAACCAGTTTGTGTTATACGTATGTAAATGTTTTAATGTTACCCCTTGGATTATAATTAGCTTGCCATGGAATATGGTATATCATGTGGATGTATTAGGGTTTACAGAGGACCGTGGGTTAGTTTAATAACCCAAACCCTTGTGTGGGTTCATTCGCTCGCTCTCTCTATCTCTCTCTCTCTCTCTCTCTCTCTTTGGAGACCTGGGTACGCCATCTACCCATACTTCCACCTCATCTGCACTGTTCAGTTCTTGTAATTGAAGATGAATATTCAGTGCAAAGGGGGAATTTCCACTCCATCTACCTCAGGAATCAGGCAAGGTACAAAGTGCCTGAACTAGGTATCCTGCGGCTAATGTTAGACGAGCGTTAATTCCCCTAGGTTGTTTAATTATTAACTTGATTATTCAGTGAATGGTGACACTTTCTGCATTCTAGAAAACCTTCCTAGCCGGAAACACCGAGATTATACTTCTAAATTTTTTATTCCGAAAAAATTAACATTAAATAAATAATGAAAAAAATTATTGGAACCTCATCGTTGGACAATCGTCAGTGAAGGTTAGCATAACCCAATATATTTTAAGAAAAAAGTCAAAAAATATTTGTTTTTATTAATGTTTTATAATTAAATTTACGCATAAAGAAGATATCTCTAATCCTGTTTCATCTACAGTATTAAGATACTATACAGTGGTACTGTTTGAAGTACTCTTTAATTATCTAGAATATCATATATTTCTATACAATACGAAGCGAGATATTGAAAAGTAACGTTAACTTTCAACTTGCTATGTCTCCAATCCTGTTTCATCTACAGTATTGAGATACTATACGAGGGTCGTTTGAAAAGTCCGTGCAAAGTCAGAGAGATAGCACTACTGGCGCGTATCGAGGTTATGTTTAGTTAGTAGCGTCTCTTGGAAGAATACACACCAAGTTTCAGCCAGATCGGTCTATTTCTTTGTGTTTGGCATTCGTTTGAATCGAGGAAGTCGAGTGATTTTCAAAAAAATGGACGAAAAAGAATTTCGTGTATTGATTAAACACTACTTTATGAAAGGCAAAACGCCTCAGGAGACTAAAGAGAAGCTTGATAAACATTATGGTGACTCTGCACCTTCGATTAGAACAGTTTATAAGTGGTTTCAAAATTTTCAGAGTGGCCATATAGGGCACAAGTGACGCTGAACGTTCTGGACGCCCTGTTGAGGTTACTACTCCAGAAATCATTGATAAAATCCATGATATGGTGATGGATGACAGAAGAGTGAAGGTGCGTGAGATTGCTAGTGCTGTGGGCATCTCGAATGAACGGGTACATAATATTTTGCATCAACATTTGTACATGACAAAGTTATCCGCAAGATGGGTGCCGCGATTGCTCACGCTTGACCAAAAACTAAATCGTGTGAAGTGTTGCAAGGACGGTTTGCAGCTGTTCCAGAAGAATCCGCAGGACTTTAAGCGTCCAGAAGAAATGGCTGGCGGGAAAAAGATTTTATTCAAACGAGGAGGTGATTGCAGAAACGAATGGCTATTTTTCAGACTTGGACAAATCCTATTATTCGGAAGGGATCAACAAACTAGAGCAGCGTTGGACGAAGTGTATAAGCCTAAAAGGAGACTATGTTGAAAAATAAAAAAGGTTTACCCCAAAAAATTAAGTAGTTTTTATTTTTGCACGGACTTTTCAAACGACCCTCGTACAGTGGTACTGTTTGAAGTACTCTTTAATTATCTAGAATATCATATATTTTTTACACAATACGAAGCGAGATATTGAAAAGTAACGTTAAATTTCAACTTGCTATATCTCCAATCCTGTTTCATCTACAGTATTGAGATACTATACAGTGGTACTGTTTGAAGTACTCTTTAATTATCTAGACTATCATATAGTTCTATACAATAAGAAGCGAGTTATTGTGAGTTTAAGTTTGGGATACTTGTAATGTTGTTAAATTTTTTTTTTTTTTTTTTTTTTTTTTTTTTTTTTTTTTTTTTGGCGCATCAACAGCTGAGGTTATTAGCGCCCGGAGCTTTTTTCAGTGCACTGCCGGCCTCCGGACAGTGTTCTCTCGTTACAGACAACACTGTCCATCACCGGACAGTGAGCTGTAAGAAGCTCCTAGGAAGAGAATGTTGTTAAATTTCAACATGCTATTATCTCCAATCCTTCTTCTGCAAAAACAATTACATTTAAGATTCGACTTTGAATATAATCTTGAATAGGAAATGGTTTCACAAGCTCTTCTCTATTTATGCGGAAATGACGTATTTTTACAGAAATCGTCAGCGCGCTTAAGATGTAATAATGGAACGGAACTATTGATTGAAGAAAGCTAAAATCTCGTAGCGAAATGTTTCAAAAGACGCTGTAAGATGAACACAAGAGAAGAGAATATATAACTAAAAGATAATCAAGTAAGATTCTAGCTGAATCAATTTATATATTTTAACTGTTCTTCTCATATCATCAGGCTTAATTATCCCCTAAATGAAAATTATCTTTTAATGAAAGAATAAGGTGAACGAAGAAGCTAAAATTTTTAAAAGAGAAAAAAAAAGCCAAAAAATGATTCTGCAAATCACCCTATCTTCTTTTCCACTTTGTCCTCTCCCTCTTCCTGCTTCCTCTTGTAGTGGGATTCTTATTTGGGGAAGTTAAAGAGAGGAAATGAGAGTGGAGTAGAAAAAAAAAAAAAAAAAAAAAAAAAGTATGGTTACAGGTTGTAGCTGGCGACAAGCAGGACTCTAAAAAGAACCTTCCAGGAGATCTGGACTGCACTGTTTGCACAGTTAGGTAGGAAGAAGGGCTTCTAAGGGCAAGCCTCCCGAAAACTTCCTTTTTGAATAAAAGTTACACCTTTATTTATTTAATAGAACCTTTTATTTAGTTTCTCTTTACTTTTCAAGGCTTGCCCCAAGAAAAGGGCGGATAATATAATTCGGTTTTGGAACTTAGTAGATGAAATCTTGTCGCTGCTTCCTATACTTGCTCGGTCAGTTCTGCGAAAAAGAGAAAACTAATTCAAAGGATTTCCGCTTTCCATCAACCGGGAGTGCTTCTCTCCTGAAGCAATTTTTCTGATTATGAACACTTTATTATCTTATTCACTTTTATTTGTAATAACTTTCTTGGAATACATAATTTTCGCAAAAACGTTGGAGGTGACATAAAGGTTAGGTTAGGTTAGGTTAGGTTAGGTTAGGGTAGGTTAGGTTAGGTTAGGTTAGGGTAGGTTAGGTTAGGTTAGGTTAGGTTAGATTAAGTTAGGTTAGGTTAGGTTAAGTTAGGTTAGGTTAAGTTAGGTTAGGTTAGGTTAGGTTAAGTTAGGTTAGTTTAGGACCTCACGACATACATACTTGGGCCCCTAATCGCGGACGATTAATAACGATATTCCCATTTCCACGAAGTAAGGAACTATAATAAAGAAACAGATTTATTACGCTAAATAAATAATATTTACAACTACAAATAACATAAAATATTAATATTTCGTTTGCCTAGGCTCCACCCTGCCTTGCTGAGCAAGATATGTGTGTGGCAGCCTGATAGGACAATAGGGTACCTTCCCAGCTCTAGTGGCCTTTGAATAAGAAAAGAAAATGTGTAGCAGGCGCTAATGGCCACAGACGTCGATGCGCCAGGAAAAAAAAAAAAAATAAAATAAAAAAAAAATAAAAATAACATTTGGATATCAGTTAAAGGCGTTAAAGAGGGGGTGCTTTACCCCTCCACGTACTCACAAAGGGGGCGGCCCCCCATGTCGAGCGGGTTAAACTAGATGTCACCGGTTTATTTTTCCAATCACAAGATTAAAATCACCATCAACGCAACAAACACAAAAAAATAAAAAAACCTTCGTTGATTATTTCATCCCGCTTTGTACCCCCCCCCCCCGGTATTTATGGGTGTAAATGACAATATGTCAACCGATAATTGACCAGTTCACTGATAAAAGTGTGGTTAGTTTCAATTGTGCCCCACCAATCTAATTAACCTTCAATCAAGTGTATGTATGGGTGGGAGTCCCAACCATGATACTAGCGCCGATTCCAATTGGACAATACCTTCTCTCCTCTTTACCTCAAACCTCGTAATGATCCATACGCACATTTTACACGCACATGCATCCATAAATATGATCAATCACCTGTCTTTAATTATTCCATAAATTTTGGGGTAATTGATTTGATTCCTTCTGCTTTATTTTTTTTATCCTTGAACAATCAATTGTGCATGGTGATGAACATGAAAACCCTATTCATTACACAAAGACATTGAAAGTCTTCTTTTTTTTTTGGCATTGGCTTTCGCCATACAGCCAGCATCGTCTAGGTGCTTATCACTAGAATATCACTCACTCTCCATTCTTACTCATAAACACATTCGCTTCACTCATTCATCCCTCTACTATATACAACTATTTACATACAAACTTACAACTAATGGATGGATCAGTACTCTATATACCTGCCATCCTTATAGCTTAACCGAAATTAAAATCACCGTAATCCTTCTCTAATCATTTTCTTCCATTCATTCTAATCGGCTATAACTTTTAAATACATTCATATTTCATTGCTAGCTCTGCTATAGATTTAAGCACATAGATGTTGGTGCAGAATATTATGTCTTCGTAGCTAAATGGTGCATCTAAATATCTGTATATGTCGGTCAAACATTCGTTTCCTTTCTACCACATAACGTGGACATATCATTATTATATTGTCTTGAAATCCTCCTCCTCATTGCAATCTGCGCAAAAGGAGAGAACCTGCATTGAAAGTCATAAATTGGGTAACAGCACTAATCTATTGAATCAATTCTTCTTGACTCTTTGAAGGCACTTTGTTTAAGAGTTTGGCAAGATTGGTAGTTACACTATCTACCGCCTAACTGCGTTGTTAGTTGGTGAAGAAGAAGAAGAAGAACTACTCGGCTTGGTCCCTGAATTCGATGTCTGTACGCCTGTAAACTCAAAACCCAAAAAATTAGCACAAAGCTGAAAGTTAATGTTGTCTTAAGATGCCGCCATTGGGAACTTCCGTTGCTAAACTATCAGCTGGATGCACAATTTTCTTATTTCCTGCCTGCCTTATGAGCGAGAAGGCTTTTATTTTAAGGCCTACATTGTTACATACATTTATTTACGAGGATGTTTTTTCCAGCTGAGAAAGGGTTTCAAATAAATGATGAACGGTGAGATCCTTAGTGTGGTGGTTGCCAAAAAAAGAAAAGTCGATGTTGAAACAAGGAAAAAGGCGGAAGAGGCGTCGAACGATTGGAAGGTTTGCGTAATATAAAGGAAGCTGGATAAGGAGGTGGTGAAATGATGGAATACAGGGACCGTGGAAAGATATGGTTAGTAGATGCTGCAATCGGCACAGAGACGGGGAAGTTCAAGGGGTATGTACGTAAGAAGCGGAAGTTGGAACCCAAAACTGTTCAGGTTGTCGTGTCACGTAGATTAGTCTAAGGAGCAGAGCGCGTGCGCACGGAAGGGTTCTCTGCTCTGTTACTACTAGCTTGCGATATCCTTATTCCATCTCTCCGTCGCTGGTTTCCTCCTATCCCACCTATACATACTTTATTCCTTGCCATGCTCTCTCTCTAAAACGTAGCCAACTAATGTTTTGTGCGCACGTGTGGTACGTAAATATACTCGTATATATGCAACCCTTTGTCAGGTTGTCAGTCACCGCTAGCTACATTCACCATGTTTGTCAACGTATTCGTGATCTGTGTGAGCGCTCGCATCATACTCGTATTTACAAAGTGTACGTACGTATGGAGGCGTAACCCTTTCTCAGTAGCTGATAGTGGTAATTCCTTAGAATTACACGTAAAGAGTAAAAGGGAGTGATCTTACCCTTTTGGGGGGGGGGTAACCTACACAAATTCTTGTTCAAATCCAGATCTTCTCCCTAAAATCCAGCTGTATAGTAACTAAACCAATGATCTCTAAAGTTTAGTTTGGTTAATCTAATTAAATTCCTAGCCAAAGTTAATTTTAGGATATTTGCCACCCTGATTAGTTTGGTGTTTTAGTGGAGCCACAGAGTTTTTCCTTTCTCTTACTCTTGTAGGAGAAATTACTGCAATCGTGCTGCCTGTAGATTGTAGATTTACAAAAAAATGAAAAGAACTGGTTTTGAACAGGGAAAGAACAAAATAAGAAAGAATATTAAAACAAAAGAAAACCCCAAGCAAGTCATTAGCTGGATCCTTTCTCCCGACTTTATAATTAATGAACTCACGGATATGAAAGGAAGTCCTACAGGACTTGGTTTGTAGAAAAGTCCTGCAGGCTTATGTTTGCAAGCACTATTTCCTCCCTTAATGGTACTTGTCATATTATCTAATTATCCAGAGAACATGACTTTCCTTTTTTCCCCCTGTTTGCAACGCAATATCTACGGGAGGGGGAAAAAAACCTGTTGTGAAAATTCACCTGATTTTCCTTTTGCCATAGATTAAGTGAGCAAATTTTCTTGAAATGGAATTTTTCCAAAATGAATTGCTAAAATAAAAAATTGTTCTATTATTATACGAGTTCGTTAAAATAAAATGTAATTGTGAGAGTAAACCGGAAATCTAAGTCTCATCCCCTCCACTAATAAACAAAAAAAAAGGTGCAGAATCTACATATATAACAATTTATCGAACGATCTGCGATCCTACTTCACTCAGTTCGTCGCCCTGATCGATAATTCCACTGTTCCGATTATTCACAATCGTTCTCGTCCTGTTCGTTTGTACTTCTACAGAAAACGATGAAACTTTATTGTACGGCCGATTGTAGCGTCTTTTGAAAAGTTTTATTGATAGGACCTGTAGTGGTGGTTTTCGTTGGACTTTTCTATATTTCTTAGTGAACTAACTACAATTTTTAACTTTACATAAAAACGCATAAACGTTTCCTAAAAGTCAGCTACAACTTGATTTTCACTTAACTTATAGGATATCATAGGCCTAAAAATAATTTTGTGGGCGTAACATTAAGACGAACTTTTTTTTGGCGTTTATTTTTGCTATAATCAGCGCGTTGGCGATGTTAGTAACAATGATAACAGTAACAATAAATAACAGAAGTATGCGAGTGGAGAAGTTACCACTGGGTAACTTCTCCAAAACACTGAACTATTAGTCTATCTCTTCATTTGAGAGGAGATCTCACGAGACCACGAGTCTCTTAAGGCGTCTTGTCCGGCTTATCAGGAAGAGTTCTTGAAGAAAGATTTTGAGCTAGAGGATTGATATGAGATTGCAGGCTGAAGTTAAGACGAACTAAACAAAGGAAGTTAATGTTCTACTCTAATTATTTTACTTGTTTGATGTTTCTCTCTCTCTCTCTCTCTCCGGTACTTTGGGAAAAGCAGCAAGCGATTGTGTGCACGATTTTACTCTTACAATCGTCGAAGAATCAATCGTTAAATGTACATGTACCGAATATTGGCCCTGATTGCTCATGTCCTGATTTAAATTCAACTTTACTGGATTCATTAATGGTAAAATCGTGCAATATAATATAACGCCATTTTCGATAAAAGCTTAACGTCATCATCTCTTCCTGAAAACAATTACGAGGTGTGACAATTAAATAACGAGACTGATGCTGCTACAAAAGAACTATGCATGCGCCAAATCCTAACGACCGACAGCTGTGCAGTGTAAAGCCTTCTCTTTCGATTGCAACGTCTCACGTGTTTTTTTTAGAGAAATCTGTCTGACCGGAACCGTCAGTTGGTGTTAGAGTTGTTAGTTTCGTTTTGCCGAAAACATGATACTATACATGTAGTAGAGCAACGAATTGTCGTGAAATTTCATATGAAACTGGGTAAAACCGCTACTGAAACTTAACTTTTATTAAAAGAAGTTTATGGCGATGAATGTTAATCACGTGCGCCAGTTTTTGAGTGGTTCAAGCGTGTCCAAGATGGCTGGGGAGACGTCCGGAGATGATGACCACCCGGGTCGCCCTTCCACGTCCAAAACGGATGAAAATATCGATTATAATTATTCAACATTACTACCGCCAGGTGCTTGCTCAACTCTGTGAAACAGTCAAGGAAAAAACGACCCGATTTGTGGAAGAACAAGTCACCGGGTTCTCCATCAAGGACAACGCGCCGGCTCACACAGCATTGTCTGACAAGAACAGTTTCTAGCCAAGTACAAACATCCCAGTTTTTGGCCATCCGCCTTATTCGCCTGACCTGGCCCCATGTGACTTTTATCTGTTCCCCAAAGTCAAATCTGCATCAAAAGGAACACGATTTCAGTCCGTTGATGCTGTGAAAGAAAAAGCGGCACGCGTCATGCAGGAGCTCACAGAAAATGACTTCCAGCACTGTTTCGAACAATGGTAAATTCGCATGGAGCGTTGTAGGGATAGGGGAGTGGTGTGTATTGAAGGTGATAATAACTAAATATGTATAAATATAAAATAAAATGTTTTACAGCAATAGTCTCGTTATTTAGTAGCCACACCTCGCAATACTTCAACGATTGCCTAAGAAATCACACTCACAAATCGGTGTAAACGTAAACCATAAAATTAGTGGCAAACCATAATTGGAAACTGCCCAAAAAAAAACTTGGTAACCGCATTGTATAAACAGTGGTAATTCCTAGAGGGAACTTGTGGCAAATAGGGCTTCTGGATGAAAGCAGGATACTAGGGTCCTCAAAACAGATTAGTATAAAAGGGAGCCGCTTCTTGGAAAAGGTTTTTCCTGTTGTGAACACTCATCCTTCGTGTGTGTGTAAGTGAGTGAGAGAGAAGGAGTGAGCTTGCGTATCCTGTACACGTGAAGCTATTTCCCGAGGGATAGTCGTTAAAAGGACGACAGGATCCTCTCTCTCCTTACCCAGTGGCCGGGTCACTTCAGAGGTAATTCACTCAAACTCCCACTCGTACGGCACCTCCCCTTTTCAACATTGATACCCACATTGCTGGCCACAGTAATTCAGTTTAGGTGTGGAAAGTTGTGTTACCGGTAGAAGAACTAGCGGCAGGGAAGTGACACGTACCCAGGGAAAGCCGGCCAGGTACATATTCCGCATAATGGGTCCCAGGTGTGCACTATCTATCCTTAAATATATATCCACAGTTAGCTAGCAGCAAACTTCAACAATACGCCCCACAATAACAAAAACTATTTCACCACAAACTTTACAAAATCAAAAATAAACTTTAATGTACACGAATGATGTTAAATCAAATTATTTTCCGGGACAAAGTTTTGATAATGAGTTTCCATTAGAAATACACATTTTGGCTCCCCTGCCCTACTGAGGCATAAAATAAATAAATTCGTATGAACAATAACATGACTCGCTTTTATTTTGTTCTGCGGATTTTCAGCAAAAATTCCGATTGTTAACAACATATTTAACATATATTAAACATGTGGTTAAAAACCGAAAATGCCTTTTTCTCCAAAGTCGTTAATTTTAATGTGAGTGATACGCCACGGTAGCCGAGCGGGTTAAGGGACTAGACCCGCAAAGCTAAGATGTATTGCAGGTTTAGTAGGTTCGATTCCCAGTCTCTCTACGTCTTGGATTTTATTTAATGTTTAATGTGAGAAATTTATAGTAAAGTATGTTTGTTAGGCGGTTATAGGCTAGACCCGCAAAGCTAAGGTGTATTGCGGTACTAGTCTAGGCTTTGGATTTTATTTAATGGTTAATATGAGAAGTTTTATAGTAAAGTATGTTTGTTAAGGTGGTTATAGGCTAGACCCGCAAAGCTAAGATGTATTGCAGGTTTAGTAGGTTCGATTCCCAGTCTCTACGCCTTGGATTTTATTTAATCTTTAATGTGAGAAATTTATAGTAAAGTATTTTGTATGTAAGTTGGTGTGTTAAGCCTGCGACTTCACCTAATTTGGTAGTTAGACGTTAAACCTTTTTGAAAAATAAGTATTACTTCACTTTTTATTAGAAAAGCGGGCAGGACCATACATTCCACTAAAGTAGCACATTAAGAAAAGCCTAATGACCACCACTTTTCTTTTCCGGGAAGCCCTATAATGGATTTCCCTGGGGAAAAGTTAATAATTGCTACAACCCAGTCTTCAATCCAGCTTTTCATTCGCTCTTAATGGCTCTTAACACGTTTATTACCGCTCAAAAAGAAAATTCGAAAATACGCACGATTTTGTGTTATTACTCAAACGAAGTGAAAGAGGTGAAATCATTATCGAACTAAGTGTGAAACGTAAATGAGCGAAACTTCTGCTCTCCGGAAGACTGTAGAGATGCTCATTGTTGTCTGACTGTGAGCGTGTAGAGAGAGAGAGAGTGAGAGAGAGAGAGAGAGAGAGAATCATAGTTCACGCCTCCGAATGAGTCCGCCATTTAGTACCGCAGAATGAACAGGAAGTCCGCCACATTCCAGGTGGGAGAAGAGTCATAATATCTAAACTACACCCCAAAACCTCAAAACTACCTTGTTCCACGCCCCTCTTCATTTAGGTTCTTGTTCTTTGTGGTGTCAAGCGTATAGGAGAGGGTTTTACCTACAGTTGAATGGTGTGGTAGTTTTTGAACAAGGTACCGAGAAAAAGTCAATGGCAAAGAGAAACTAGTTCTGTAGCAGGAAATATGCCCGTCTGCAGATTAAAGAGAAATAGATCCGGAGAACTAGGGAGTCTTGGAAAAGAGCGAATTCTAAAAAAGAAAAATAGGGCAGGGAAGCCTTTCTGTGACACCCAAGAAAAAAATAAAATAAAACTTTTCTTCCTTCAGGGGGAAAAGGGTTAAAGGAGAAAGGTTATAGCAGCGTTTCGTGTGAGTTACTGAAACCCTTTATTACCTGAGCAAAACCCCCGCACAGCTCTACCTTTATTTCGACGACCTTTTCCCTTAGATGGGAGTAGTTTTACTTTCTTTATGAGTTAGCCAAGAGGAGCTTTTGCCCTTTCCCCCCTAGTCTTCATCTCAAATTCAACAAGGGCAAGAAAGGGCCATTAAAACTATGGAAAGGGAACCATGTTTAACCTCAAGCGGTTTTAATTTTGGATGCAATTTATTTTGCAACATTATTAGGCAGTAATTGGTTTTGGTCCAGACGTTGGCCGTCTCACAAGAAGAAATGAAAGACTTTGATGACGTTTTAAACTTTTCTTTTAAAAATATAATTCCTAGATTATTATTATTTTGAATCCCATTATTCCTGACAATAAATAATATAATTCTTTAATCAAGTCCCTGTTCAATTTAGCCTTAATCTCTATAATGGTTCCTTAAGGACAAAAGGTGCGGCTTATTAGCTTGGAACCGTTGTGTAGATTGTGCCAGGAAGGGGAGGAAATAGTCTCTCACTTGTTGTTGGATTGCGCTGCTATCGAGCGGTTGTGCTACAAAAACCTTTGGAATTTTGAGACCAAAGAAGATAGTAAAGCGAATAGATCTAGTAAGGAAGTTCCTCGACCTTCTTAGTAGCAGTGCCGTGGTTTCTAACTTTGGGATGCCAGCTAAGTTGGCAGCTCTTGGCATCACACTCCAGCATTGGATCACTCTGACTGATCAGAGAGCAACGTGCTATACTTATATTCTAACGGTACTGCACGTGTGGTATCACTGCGAGGGGCTTATCTGGCTAAGGATGTTGTAGATTGAACTAAAAGGACGGCTCCACCAAAAAGGGGGAAGAAAATCCAAAATGCCCATTGGTCCCCGCCCACCCCCTCATCTCATAAGAGATACCGGGGCTTTAGAACAACAAATCCGGCAAAAGTTTGCTAGATGCTAATATAATAAACTAATAAAGTAGCAACAGGACACTAGGGAGCATGGCGACTCAATCGCCCAGGTGCACTAGAATAAACCTAGTAAGGTCGTTAAGATTACCAGATGCTACAATCTCCGGTAGATTTGACCTCCCGAAGACGAGAAATCTAGTTTCAGATTCAGAATAAACGGGACACACTTCTACAAAGTGCCGCCCAGTCTCATTGGACTCACCACAGCCGGCGGCGCAAATTGGCGACTGGGTAAGGCCATATTTGAAAAGATGAATACGCTAAATTCGCAAGTCCACTCAACCAACCTGAACCAACTGGCCGGATCCGGGACCTGCTAAAACCAACCATATCCGTTTTTGACAGGCCAAGAATTTCCTTAGCCTGGCGGCAGTCAGCTCGGGATCTCCACCGTTTCCGATGTTCCATCAAAATCCACTGCTCCACCACTGTTCTACAACGTCTCGATAGGATACAGGAATAATGGGCTGAGGAGTCATTGTTATGCTAAGGATGTTAATCCACGGCGAGGAAAAAAAAAAACCAAGGCCTAAGGAGCTTTACACCAGGAGCCGCTCTCCACAGAATTAAGAGTCTGAATCTGGAGGGCGGAGCTCTAGGAGTAGTGGGAGCCACAATAGATCCATTGGTCTTAGGCCTTTAAGGCCGCCCTACTGGAATCTAATCTAATCTACATAGATCCCTCCCCGATAATCTAAACTACTTGAGCACAATGTACGTACTGAAGACTTATTGCCTTTATAATATATGAATATATAGGCTTCGTGACCGTAAATTATTAAACTAAGAATTCAAGATTTGTGAGGCACATTTCTAGAAAATTACGTTTGTAAGTAACACAGTAAACTTTAGGACAGACCAATTGCTACAATTTTATCATTAAAAAAATAAAAAGATCTCCATCTTCTGTACATAATTTATTGCTGTGGTTTTTTAACTTGGCTAATCATTTGGTTCTTATGTTATTTAGTTCTTAAGGGTTTTTGGTTTCTCCGGCTTTTTTGTATTAAAAGAAATTTTCCCAATACCTATTTTATTTAGTCTTTTGACAAAATTGAACATTGTAATTACAATAGGATGAAAAAATAATTGCCATTTCAGTCGTGTAGATATGTAGAAATGATATACATATCTAAGACAGAAAACAGTTTAAATTTCAAAACAGACACGAACAATTTAAACAACATATTCGCAAACTTACTGCAAAATACTTGACAATTGGCAACACTGACTTCCACACAACCTAACACATATTACACATAGACCGATCACACTGTTCGGTCGTGACCGAGGACCTTCGGCCAGTTTGGCTAGCTTCCGACCCTCGCGGGTCAGCCTCACGGCCGCGCGCGTACTAATGTACACATCCGCCTTAATTTCCTTCTTTCTACATATTTCTTATCGCTTATTATTATGTTATTATTTTACACCTTTTTATTCTCTTAAACTTTCTATCTATTTCAACCTGTTTCCGTTTCTTATGCCAAATGTGTCACTACCTATAGCTTCTATTTCCTTTCACCGTTGTTTGTGTTGTCTATATTCTAGACCCTTTGCCCCACTACTTCCTTTTGGACCATGTGGTCACCTTTCGAGTCTACGCAGTTCCCTGCTAGGCATTGCATCATACGCTTCTGCTGTCTGCTGTTGGTGTTCTTCTAAACGCATCTCAGCCGCTGACACCTAGCAGTCCGCATCATCCGCATCTATTGCACTATTAATCTTCCCTCAACCGCATCTAGTGCATTATTGCACTATTCCCCTTTACTCTTCCGCTTACCTCACTTCCACTTCCGATACGCTTCTCTGAGCCTGAGCCCAAATATTGCCTACCTTTCTCAGAGCTCAACACACACTTACACAAACATATACACCCGCTTCCGCTCCACAGCTTCCTTTTCCTCTCATCGCTTCTCCGACGTCTTGTCAACATACCTCACGCACATCGTTCCTTGCACCAAAGGGTAAGTACCTTCCCCCTTTTTCTCTATTTTTTTTTTTTTTGTTTACTATTACTTCTTACAGCACCCAGTTGGGCACCTTAGCATTTGGGTGTAGGCGTGTTCGCGCGCCTACACAGTCCATGAACAGACAAGATAGAAGACACACCAACCCTGAAATGTGAAAATATTACTTTGTAAATTAGCCCTGAAGATGACCTAGTCCCTAGGTCCGAAAGCTCGGCAGAATAAATGTATCACGACTGAAATGGCAAATATTTTTTTCATCCTATTGAAACTATGGATCAGTCACCAAAAAGAATGTATCTGTTGTATCTGTCCTATTGACATTACCAAAATTCCCGCTATATCTGTATATATACTCGTATATACCTGCTTCTCCATTTCTGGCTCTTAGTTTCTGTAACTCAACCAACCCGCATAGCCACGTAAGTTTTCAATAATTATAAAGAATTTATTGTATTTGATTTTTCTTATTACTGTTTTTTTTTTACTGATTTTCTGTGTTACTGAATTGTTTGTATTTGTGTATTTGCCAATATCCAGGCCCTGAAGAAGGCAATATATTTGTCGAAACGTTGGCAAAAAGACGAGTTGTTGTTCTTATTTGACCGATTCCTCGCAAATCTTGAATCCTTAGATTTTTAATATACTTACAGGAGCTTCAATTTCATATTTGAAGAAAAACTATTGAGCGGAAGTTATATATTTTTCAGCGATTTTTATTTTTATCAATTTTAAAGAAAATTTCTCAACGTTATTCTCACTAAAAAGGAAATAGTGTTGCATGTTCGCTATGTATCTTTGTTTTTAATCGTATTTACTTTTAAAAAAAGTTTTCCCCAAATAGCCAGCGACAGAAAAACAAAAAAGTTTTGAAATTAATTTTCCATCAAGTTTTAACCCCAAACTAATTATACTTAGGTTTAATTAAAATTTTCTTCATGGGTGGGGGAAAAAAAAAATTAAAAAAGTTGCGGGAGAGAAAAACTACTTGTAAAGTTGTAACAAGTAGCTGCTGCAAACTAAGCGTTTAAGTTTTTATATTTGCTGCACACTTTGTTTATAAACTTTACTCATGGCGTTTGTTTATGGTAACACAACTATTACCTTCTCTTTTACTTTGGGTTGGATGAAAGTGAAGTGGAAAATGGAAAATTCTAGTAAGTGCCTTCTTGATGGGAAAAGCACTTTGCTCTCTGCTGGCCCAAAATTTGGATCGTGGTTATAAGGTTGCTAAGTTGAAGATGTCTAAGTTTAAGTTGGGCTCTTAGCATCACACTCCAGCATTAGGTCACTCCGACTGACCAGTGAGCAAAGTGCTGCTTATATTCTAACGGTACTGCACATGTTGTGTTAGTGCGAGAGGCATGTCTGGCTAAGGGTAGATTAGATTAGGGTTCCCCAGCTTTTACAGCCCACCCTCCAGACCCTTCCGTTTGTATCAGACTCTTAATTCTGGAAAGCAATTCCTGGGTAAAGCTCCTCAGGACCTTGGTTTTTTTTCACTCCCCGAGAAGTAACATCCTTAGCCATACGAGCCCCTCACACTGACACAGTGTGCCGTTTCCTCCTCCTTCTCCTGACAGAACCTACAAAAGGCTATCTATCATCTGCCAGGCCCATGCGATGCATGTGTTTTCTGAGCCTGCAGTGGCCCTGGCTAAGGTTACTCCTAGGGGAGGGGAAGAAAAAAAACAAAGGCCTGAGGAGCTTTACCCAGGGAACCGCTCTCCAGAATCTAGAGTCTCAATTAAACGGGACGGGTCTGAAGGGCGGAGCTCTAGGAGTAGTGGGAACCACAATAGATCCATTGGGTCGTGTTGCCTTAGGCGTTTAAGGCCGCCTTACTTACTGGAATCAAATCTAATCTATTTATATTCTAAGCGATAACTTTGCTACTTAATGTCACTTAAGGCCCTTTCGAGCTTTTAAGATGGAGAGGAGGACTTGCAAGCGGCAAGTCCAAGACAAAACATGAACACTTTCTCAAAGCCTCACCAGAAAAAGCTCCAGTAAAAATTTCTACAATTTGATAAATAACATTTTAGATCCATAATCTGAATAACAAATAGGCGCTGATGGCCACAGACGTCGATGCGCTGGAAAAATAAAATAAAATAACGAAAATTCTGATTTGTAAGTATACTTTAAGAAAACAGTCGCTCTGCTGATCGCAATAGATGAATGATATCAATTTAATTCACAAATATATGTTTCGGAAATCTCGACAGCAGCGGAAAAAATGACGATCAATAGAATTAATCTTCAAACAGTCGGAAACTGATTTCCGCTAGAGAAAATATTGCTAAATTTCATCTAAAAGTAAAACAAAGTTAAATCCGGTGTAAACTCACCCATAGTCACGATTTATGTAACAAAATACTTGATTCAAAATAAGATTACACAAGCAATGAAACCGTACATTATTGTGCTTAGATGGCACATTAGAGAACATTAATTTTCTTTATTTCCCCCCCACCTCTAAAAGTAGCTTAAGACCAACGTTTGAGATGTGCATGAATGAAATGATTATTCCAAGTTCTGCCAAAACAAATTGAGCTATTTTCAAAAAAAAAAATATCTCAAAATGCAACTATTTTCCTGCAAAAATAGATTTTGCCTCAAAGCTCATTGTGGCCCAAAATAGAAGTATCAAAATGGGAGCTCTCCACCATTTTCCGTTTTGAGTTATGCACGCTACCCACAAAACAATTTGTTATAATCACTTTTCTTTTCTTTTTTTAGGACTTAATGAAAGTGCTTGCCGGGCATCGAATACGGCATATTTCCGGTGCAAAAACTCCTTTTGAAAATACGACATATTTCCGGTGAAAACTCCTTTTGAAAATACGGCATATTTCCGGTGCAAAAACTCCTTTTGAAAATACGGCATATTTCCAGTAAATACTCCTTTTGAAAATACGGCATATTTCCGGTAAATACTCCTTTTGAAAATACGGCATATTTCCGGTAAATACTCCTTTTGAAAATATGGCATATTTCCGGTGCAAAAACTCCTTTTGAAAATACGTCATATTTCCGGTGATAACTCCTTTTGAAAATACGGCATATTTCCGGGGCAAAAACTCCTTTTGAAAATACGTCATATTTCCGGGGCAAAAACTCCTTTTGAAAATATGGCATATTTCCGGTGCAAAAACTCCTTTTGAAAATACGGCATATTTCCGGTAAATACTCCTTTTGAAAATACGGCATATTTCCGGTAAATACTCCTTTTGAAAATACGGCATATTTCCGGGGCAAAAACTCCTTTTGAAAATATGGCATATTTCCGGTGCAAAAACTCCTTTTGAAAATACGGCATATTTCCGGTGATAACTCCTTTTGAATATACGGCATATTTCCGGTAAATACTCCTTTTGAAAATACGGCATATTTCCGGTAAATACTCTTTTTGAAAATACGTCATATTTCCGGGGCAAAAACTCCTTTTGAAAATATGGCATATTTCCGGTGCAAAAACTCCTTTTGAAAATACGGCACATTTCCGGTGAAAACTCCTTTTGAAAATACGGCATATTTCCGGTGCAAAAACTCCTTTTGAAAATACGGCATATTTCCGGTGTTGGTTCAAATAAAAATTTAGCTTTTTTTTTTCACAAACAAGGCTATATGAATATTATAACAGTTTTTAGTCGACCAATTTGTGTGCAGAATTGGATTTTCGACGGAAGTTGTAGCGGTCAAATGACTACAAAATATTTGCAAACACAATCTATTGTTGGGCAACTTCGACATTTTTTTCCTGCAAAAAGTCTTTATTCGAAAAGAATTGAGCTTTCAGAGTTTTGTTAACAATTTCTTAAGAATAAAACCAACAAAAATATTAAATCTGATATAGCCTAGAATGTATTGAACAAAAAGTGGATAAAAAAAACTATATTTTTAAAATAAAAATAAATAAATAAAAAAATCATTCTCATTTCCTGGGAGAAATGTAGTGAAAGTTTAGAAAATATAGAAGCGGAAGTATATGGATAGGAAGTAAGATGAAGTGAACGCTATTGTTAGCAGCCGCTACAAGCCTGCTGTGCTGCTGTTCTGTCCGACTTATGAACAATAAATCAGAGGAAATATAGGACCGAGTAGGGGGGAAGGTGCTTCGAGAAACCTACACGGTGTACTCCTAGTTCCCAGATCTCATATATTTACTTGGATTTCTCTCCCCGTTAACACAAAGACTGGTACACCTTAGCTAGCAGGAGTTTTCTATACAATATGCTTTTGTAAGGAAAACACAAACTGAACACACACACACACATGTACATGCCTCTTACTTAAGAAATTGCCATTACCAGCCCACCTTACGAAGAAGAGGATCTAGACGAGGGGAAAGAAAAGTCAGATATGAACGCTAAAGATTATAACTAATAACCCTAACTGCGCTGAGCGATTATTAGTACAAAAGGAATCCTGATGAATGAAAGAAAGAACCTAAGAGAGAGAGAAAACTAAGTTATTTGGAAGAACTATGGAGGATCGTGACCTTGAAAGGTGGGAAAGTCTATTGGTTAGGAGTGATGGCGAACCTATGACCCGCGTGTCAGACACTGACTGACTCACAATTTGTAGGCAACCATTTGTTTGTTTACGCGGGTTGATTTAGATTTTCTAATTGTGTGGATAATTTATATTCTATCTGTATTTTTTGAATCACGCATTGACACAAAAGCAATTTAAATGCTGTCTATAACCTTTAGTTTGATCATTACAGTTCTAAAACGCAAATGACGACAAATGCTTTTGTAGTATTTGAAATAAAGCAAAAAGTGTTTACAAAATACCAAATAAAATGTATAATTTTACTCATATTTTGTTTGTTAAAAAAAATCGACAACCCAAAGCAAATAACCATATTTAGATTTTTCTTCTGATAAAACACACTTTTGTAAGGTTTTGTTCAGTTATGTTTGTAAAAAGAGACTTCCATAGCCACTTGTTTCGTCCCGTTTTACCCAGTTAAGCCAACTGAATTTTAAAGATGTTTAGTTTTGAAAATATTCAGTTTAAAATTTTTAAACTTAACTCAAGAGTGCAAATGGGCATTAATGACCCAAGAGCTAGTACCAAACAAAAAAAAAAGAACAAAATTTGACCCACGTCTCAAAAAAGGTTCGCCATCCCTGGGTTAGGACTTGGAAAGTATGAGAATTCAAGAATGCAAGAAGATTATTCCACTTTGGAGAAATGGGGCGATGACAAACCCTACAGCCAAAGTAGAAGAAGAAGATATTAAGGAGTTGTAATGATTAAAGCTTGATTCAGTAACTTTAAATTAGAAGTTCAGGGAGAAGAGCCTTCCAGAAAGCAGGAGATTGGAGTTAAGTTCCAGTTAATATTCACTACCTGTCGGTGTATAGTAACCCAGCATCCAGTGTATTCCAATATTAGAGATGATTCCAATCACCTAACCTATTCCAGATAAATATCAAAGCTGAGGCGTAAAAGATGAATGATCAAACTGGAAATTTAACAATCTCATTAACTCTAGAAACAGCTGTACAGTTGGCTGCCATTTGCAGCTACAACAGTTCCATCTGTGTATGTACCATTAAGTTATTTAACGTGAAACTGGGTCCAACTTAGTGAAGCTTCAACACTCAGACTGAACGGAGTGTGTAGAATATGTTTACACGTATAAATTGTAGCCCTTTTGTGCCCTACCTTGATTGGGTAAAACGTTTAACTTTTAGGCCTTCCTATTCTGTCTGTTTCTACAAATAATGTTATCAAGTTCTAAACAATTTACAATGCCTACTATATAATTTACACACCACATACAATTACATCTTGAAACTGAGTATTATTATAATCCTATTCAAGATAAATTGAATTTGAAAAGTTTATTTACAATAGCTCGCAAGCCAGGTTAGCCAGGAGGTTATCAACTGCTCTCTGTATCTGAGGAGGCACCTTTGGAGGCACAGTACATGCTTCACAAGTTGAGTAAAGTGCATTATTTGATAAATTAAGGAATAAGTTTGATCCTTTACATGAAAGATATTGATCGCTTAAATATGTGGCAGGAGGTTTCCCAATTTTTTTGGGAATTAAACGCAACTCTCCCAAAATTACCAAGTAATTATTAAACCTTCTTGTTTGTAACAGATGTAAAATTAATTTTTAACCATTGTGAGAACATCTAAAGCTCTTAACATTTGATTTTTCTTCGAAAAATCAAACGACTTATTTCCCGATATTAAAAAAAATACTAGCTTTACTGCGTTGGCAATATTTTTAGTAGAAAGGGGATGAAAAAGTACATAAAAATGACCTATTGCGTGCTCTTCTTTCTCTTTGATAACAAGTTAAATAATTGAAATATGATTAATGAATACCAGATTTTGAAATGGCCTAGCACCTTTATTTTTGAAGATATCGAATTGCGGTTTCCGGTTTCTTTCATCACTTTTTACACTCTTTAATACTGTGTATATGAAAATGGGAGTTAACTGCGAACCCTCACTTTTGGTCGCGCTTCAGCAGGAATCTAAAATCAAGTCACATATTCTGAAACTAGAGGTGACGGACAACAAATTTTTCCTCTACCATTTTTTGCTCAGATCAACCGTTTAAGCATGAAATGCATTTGAGCCGTCTTAAAATGAACACCCTGTATAATAAAAGGAGGTTACAGGCTGCAGTGCCTATATACTCTCCACAACATAGGTAATAATATTTACATTGGTCGATATAAGCTATTCAAGATAATATGCGTACATAAAGTACACAGATATTGCCAGAAAGTGTATCTCAACAAGCTAAAGTTTCTACCTCTATTTCCTGGGTCTACAGCAGTGTATCAAAAAGATTTCAGTAACTTTGTTTGTAGAGTTAGGTTTCTAGACTAAGCGATGTTCAATTTGGGCCAAAATTGTGAAGTGATGCACGCTAGTTGACAGCCCCAGCTCCAGCAGCAGCAACTTGGAAATATCTTCAGATGTCCGTCCTTGAGTGAGTTATTCCTTAAACATTGGGTTACATAAGGTTTAAAATTTAAAGGAATTTGTAGTAAAAATTGTGTGTGGTTTTTACTGCAGACTTTTTCAATTCTGGAGTTGGCACCTCCAAAATCGGGATCCATAATCAGATTTTTGGGTAGTCGATAAATCCACGAGACTTATCCATAAAGGAAATTACGTCATCTATTTCTGGAACGTGGGTCCACGTTTCTGGTAGTCACTAGTTCCAATCGAGAGCTCTATAAGGAAAGGTTTAATCCGTTCATCGTATCCAAAAATATTTTATGCCTAAAATATCTGCTATACTCTGTGCATATTTCCGGTTTCATTAACCAATTTATCGCTAAAACGTCTCTAGCTAATACAAAACAAAACAAAAATGAAAATCTTTCTAAATATATACTCATTTCGGCAGAATGAAATCAATACATTCAACTAAATTACTAATTAATGTATCTAGTTACTCCGTTTTATATAATTAAATCTGAATGTATGTGCGTACATCACACGAACCAAGATTATGGATATCATTTTACAAATTAAGTTTTGTTTAATTAGTAATGTTAAACTAAGTAAACACCGGATCTGGTTCATTTTACAAAGCATGAACTTTGCTGGTTAATTAATAATATAACTACAATTTATGTTTACGTCATTCTTCCTTTGTTGGAAAAGTGAACAGCTCTGCCTTCTAGATGGCTGAAAATGTATTTATTAAAAAAAAAATCTCATTTATATATTTCGTCAAAGTATTGTTATCGGGCTTTATCAAGTTTTCCACAGAAATGCACATTTTTTGGGTGTTTTGCTTTCAGGAAGCTCAATTTTGAGGTCAATGACGATCAAAATACTGAGCTTAATTGGCCGGAAACGACCGGAATTACGACTGTATTGAGGAAATAGTATTTTTTCTTTAAAAATAAAAAATGTACACACTACTTCCCTACCTGAATGTCTCAGTTTAAAAACTTTTCCGTACTGAATGGTTTTTTACAGGAAATTACAAGTTTTTACCTCAAGGAATGGACGCTTACCAAATCTGTCTCACTTTTCCAACCAGTCTTCTTCCCAGACCGATTGAAGTTGAAATGCCTGATTTCCGCAGCTATTGCTACCCTGATCACTTGAAAACACTGTTGCTAATTTTCTTAATTAATTATGGTTTTGGTTTTTCTTTTCGACCATAGTTGATTGATGATTTTGTGGGTGGGTATCGAGGTGCGGTCATAAATACAAAAACTACACTACCAGTTATGATGATATAGCTCAACATTATAACAGTTATGATGATATAGCTCAACATTATAACAGTTATGATGATATAGCTCAACATTATAACAGTTATGATGATATAGCTCAACATTATAACAGTTATGATGATATAGCTCAACATTATAACAGTTATGATGATATAGCTCAACATTATAACAGTTATGATGATATAGCTCAACATTAAACTGCACTAACAGTTATGTTTAGTTAGTTACAATACCCTGAAGAAGGTAATAAATTTACCGAAACGTTGGTATGAAGTAACAAAATTAGTTTTTTTGTATTTATGACCGCACCTCGCCAAAATCATTTCTTAATTAATATCTTAATTTATAATCTATTAGTTAGTACTCACGGAATTGAATATAATTTAAAACACTCAACAGTTATATTGCTGTACAGTTTAAAGATTATTTCTTTAGTTTACACGCTATATCGAAGTGATTTCCGTTATCAGTCTGTCGACATTTGCATTTGAAGGTAAAAAACCACGAATGTGACCAATAGCTTCTTTATTAATCCTTTATAAAATAAAATAGTGCATAATATAATTAAATACAAAGATGAATGAGTACCAAAATATATATTTTATACACCTACTCAACAAACGTTAATAAGCGATAATTTTGCCAGATTTAAATTAACGATTTTGGGAAGTAAAAAACCGAATATCGTCCTGGCAAAGTGGCACAAAAATAAGAAAAATAAAGTAAAATATTTGTATCAATTTCCGCCCAAAAATTCATCTTGATTTATTAGATAAATTCTCTTTTACCTGTAAACCAGAAATATATCACAGGTTTTTCTTTGAGTTTTCCTTTTTCTTTTTTTTTCTCTTTTTTCCTGATCTCATTCGAATACCCTGCGGGTGGTAAAATTGCTGTCAGCCCAAGTCACCATAAATTTTCCTTGAATTATTACCGTTTTTCTGTCGTAACAGAATCGGGCCAGTTTCCCAGCGTTTTAACTTTTTCTTACTTTTCTTTTTCCTTTTTCTTCTAGTTAGGTGTGTGAGAAAGTACAGAGATTCTATCATATTTTTAGCCGGAAACGGATTATCTGATTTAAGTATTTATTATATTTCCTCTGAATGTGAAGAGTTGTCTTTAGCGCATGTTTAAAATTAGATTTCCACCAAAAAAAAGGGGGGGGGAAAGCAGGAAAACTTGAGAAGAAAATCTTTAAGCGAACAGAAGCAGAGTGCTAAGGCTTCCACAAATGTACACAAAAGGTGGGTCTTTAATTCTCCTTTTCTAGTCGCGACCCTCTTATTTGCAGCTACATCAGCTCTTGTGTGATCGTATATGCTGTTGGTTCTGTTTGTAGTATATATATATATATATATATGTATAAGGCAGTGTGGGCTTGGTCCTACACCCTTCTGCTTGGTATCTCACCCACCGTCCTGCTGGGCGTCCCTTTTAAGTGGCACAAGCCCTTCTGCCTTCCTGTTGTACACCCTCTTTCCTAACCAGAGGACCCTTCCTAGCTTATTCATTGCTCTCCCTCTAGCCCATCTACTTTCGCCTTTGCCTCACACCTCTACTCACTCACTCACTTAAACCTGGGTACCTTTCTAATTAAATTATACCCGGACTTGTGAACACAAAACCCTAGCCTTCCAAATAAACTACTTCGGCTCCACATTATCCCAGTTCTCCACTTGGAGTAGGTTGTTTTTACAGATCCTTTGGTTTTTCTTTTTTTGTTTTCTTTCTTCTATTTCCTTCTTTGAAAAACCATCAACAGAATTTTCTTTCATTACTTAGAGGGCAAGTATACGAACTTAAGTTTTAAGTATGTTTTGAGCATAAAAATAATTCACTCATACAACTTTTTTTTTAAGCTTCTAATTCTTAGCACTTACTTCGAACTTCGAATTTTAATTACTTCGTACAAACATTATTTACTTTGTACAATCGTACAATTACCCTGAACTAACTCCCTTGTACGAGAGAATGTACCCCACACCTCCTACAGATCTATTCTACAAAGAATTTTCTTAGATAACTGTATCGAATAAAAGTTGTGGAAATATTATCTTCATTTATATAATTGTCTGAATCATTTTTGAGAAAAAGTAAAAGACAAAAAATCTATTCGCTTTGAAGAGTGACCAGAGGGAAGGGATTGGCTATACGTTCAGCGTATTGGATTCCCTCGCGGAGATCCCAGGTTCGAATCCAGCTGCTGACCCCCTTAGATTTTCTCTTCCTAGGAGCTTCTTACAGCTCACTGTGCGGTGATGTAACAGTGTTATCTGTAACGAAAGAAAACTGTCTGGAGGCCAGTACAGTGCACTGAAAAAAAGCTCAGATAATGAAGCGCCTTAAATAATGAAAAAAGAAAAATGAAAAATCAATTAAGTGAAGAAAAACTTTTGTTTGAGATAGTTCACTGAAACCAGAAAATTCAGTAACACATCTATTCTTCCTTAAATAAATGATACGTCAGTGCATAATTGCAGGATAGCACTCTAGAGAGAGAGATGCACTTCTCCACTCTTCCACTTAAAGAAAATGGATTTCTATTTACCCCAACTAAATGTCCTGTCAATTTCTGAGGAAATTCTTGAAATTCTGGAGAAATTCAGGATCGTTTTCCTTCTTGGGAGTGGTTAGTGTCCTGAGCTAAGTAATGGCTAAGTTGGACTTTTCTCATCTTTCCAACTCTTTGGCACCTTCTTACTTGTCCCTCCTTTTTCTTTAACCAAAGTTTTTATTATGTCATCATTTCCCGAAGCAGATCCTTTAGGCGTTTCCTTCTTAAGAATCCTTCAAAGAAGCTCTTAGTTTATTTTCCTTTTCCTTATCTGAAGTATCAACATCAGAAGCAAGAGATGCACCGGATTTAATTGGATTTCCCAAGGAAAAGTTTAAACATTTCAGATTAAAGTAAAGTAATACATAAAAGCTATTTTTGGGAAAATTTGGAAAAAAAAGAAAAAGCGAAAATTCTTTTCAGGGGAAAAGCAACTTCTGTTAAGGAATTTTTCTGCGGTGGTCCTTCCACCAACTTAATCCCAAATGAAAGATAAAGATGAAGGTGAGGAAGCTGTCTATTCCTACGTGTGTCCAGAGACATGCACTGTTCAGGAATAATAGAGGGAAAAATTGCACCTAATTTGGTCGAGCTGACTATCTCCTCATTTCCTGAAATACCCATTTGACCAGTCTTGCATTCTAGTACTATCTTCAAGGTGACCATACCAGAATTTAGTTTTTTCTTCAACAAAGACTGACTGTCCAAATAGGACAAAACTTTTTTTGGAATTAGGCTACCACTCATTCCAAAAGCATGTTAACGACCACAGAGACCAAAAGACTGGACAGACTTTATTTATCTCCCGTCACAAACGAAAAAATAGTCCAGAAGTTGATAGTTCCAGAAGACCTTCCAATCATTCTGGCATCATCCAATGTACTTCACAATTGGTAACTAATGATTTCAATCGCTGAGAACTGCTGGAATTTCAAAACCGGATGTGAAGTCCTAAAAATTAGCGTGATATCACAGACGAAAACAAGTTTTGCCACCATCGAAAAGCATGAGTTATAAGCTTAACTGTATCAGAAATTTGATTGGCTAAAATTTTGTTGGAAAAGTACGTTGTATGAATGAGTTATTCACAGTGTTTCACTTTTTCTGTCTATTGTTTAACTTTAATATCACGTTTTGTGAAGCTGGCCAGAATTTTGTTGATAATGATAATTTAATGATAAACCCAGACTTTGTGATGTGTAATTGGGTTTCATTGTAACAGTGTTAAAAACTTTCTTCTTTTTTATTTAGTTCTTATGAATGGAAGCCATTAACTACGCATAACAGAAAATTTATTAATGAAAAGGCGCTCGTAACATTAATGAGGAAAAATGAATGACGCCACAGGCCGCGCACCAGATAATAAATCCCTGTTAATTACTCCCTGTTTTAAGAGTGGGGAACTGGCCAGTTATTTGTTTTCTTTTTGTTTTTTGTAGGTGTTTTTGACGTAGGGCGTAATTCGCACTTTCTCCCACAGGTTGGAAGAGCAGAGAACCAGATGTTCACTGTTTAAATCTTGAAAATGTAGCCCAGAGCAGGGGACCCTCTAGAAAAAAAAAGAAAAAAAGTTGAAGCTGCAAATGAATCCTGGAGAAACGACATATAAACATCATCGCAAGTTATATCAGCCTAACGCCAGATTTTTTTAGTGCTGCACGAGACCGAGACGAGGCGAGACTTTATGCAGTCTCGGTCTCGGTCGCTCAAGTCTCGGTCTCGTCGAGATATCTCGGTCTCGGTCTCGGTTTTTTTGAATTTTTGTTTACGTGAAATAAAAAATACACCTCCCAACAAACTTCCCGCTCCATTAGTTACGGCTGTTGGTGAAGATAAAGAATCTGATGATTCACCTTTTGACGACGACGACGACTGCATCAATATTTTTGCACCATTTGCTCAAAAATCAGCAAATATCACCGAAGCATGGAAGACAGAAATAATTAATTACACCAAATTAGACCAAGCACCAGTAGACGTTGACATTTTAGAATGGTGGAAAACACTTGAGAATTCCTTCAAAAATTTGTCTAGAATGGCGAAAGATATTTTTAGTATCTGTGCAACTTCAGTGCCATCGGAAAGATTATTTTCGCAAGCTGCGATGATAATGACCAATAGAAGATCTTCTCTAACTTCTGACTCAGTAAAAGCTCTTTTATGTATCAATGCTTGGGCAAAGTGTATCTTAAAAACGAAAATTTGTGGCAATATTTTTTAGGTGCATAGATAGTCTTTTTTTTCAAATTCACTAATTCTAAAATTCTAAAATATAATTCAAATAATATCAAAGTTCAAAATATTAGATTATTAATAGTGAAATTTATGAAATTGAATAAATGAATGATATGAATAGTGAAATTTAGTGAATTTATGTAAAAATTAGGTAATTCGAAAAGGGCCGCCACGGTAGCCGAGCGGTGCGAGACCTGCGAAGCTAATGAGTATTGTGGTACTGGGTTCGATTCCCGGTCTTAGGCCTTGGATTTTATTTAATAGTTAATATGAGAAATTTACAGTAAAGTATGTTTGCTAGTCGCCTCCGTCCGCGACACCTAATTGGTAGTTGGACGTAAAGCCCCGCCTGAAAAAATAGGCGATTACTTTACTTTGCTTACTTTACTTATGTAATTCGAAGTCAAATAGATGTAGTAATATTGAACATATATAATAAAATCGTATCTTATAATAATTAATTCAATACCCGTAATGATTATTTATTAATAAAGAACACAATTTTATAATCTTGTAGCTAAAAATTAATATTTGAAAAACCGAGACGAGACCGAGATTTCTCGACGAGATATATATCATGTCTCGATCTCGGTCTCGGTCTCGGTTGCTCAAGTCTCGTCTCGGTCTCGGTCTCGGTCTCAGTACCGAGACCGAGATTTGTCTCGTTTCTCGTGCAGCACTAGATTTTTTTCCCTTACCTCAAACAAGAAATTAAAACAAAAGAGAGATTACAATACAAAATCGGATTATTGATTGGCCGATACTAAATGATTTATTATTAAGATATTATAATAATAATAAAGCCTTTATTTATACAAAGTATATACAAAAAAAACATATATGTATATAATATGTACAATTTTAAATTAAAATAAAAAATTATCGTACACTTCAATAATATTAAAACTGTCCGGTAGGACAGTTGTATAAGGGTTGATCGTCAAAAAGTGCACGAAAAAGCGTAACGTTAAAAAACAGCCAACTTTGACAATTTTTTTCTCTTTTTCTATAAAAGATAAAATTCCCAAATTTTCTTTATAATATAGGGCAAATCCTCCTTTATAACTGTAATTTTTTTGCAACCACCCAGACCTAATAGATTTTGAGAAAAAAGTTGCCGAAAATGAGCAAAAACGGCATTTTCAGAAATTGTTGTTGTTCTTGTTCTTCTTGTTGTTGTTGTTGTTGTTGTTGTTGTTGTTGTTGTTGTTGTTGTTGTTACCTTTTTTGTAAACAACGTAGCGCCTAAACGCGGGAACCGATTTTCATGAATGAGGTGTCATTCGATTCGGAATTTTATGTAGATGTGCCTTTTGGGGGTCTCGACGCTGTACACCGAATGGGAGAGGAGTTAGCCCCCTTTATGTAAGGCCCCCTTCAAAATTATTATTACTAATTACTCTGTAAATCTTAGCCCGATTTTGATAAAATTTGGTAGGATGATGGGGTTAGGGCTCCCCTATGTAACATTAAAGCGACGATCTGCTCTTACACTAGTTAAGGGGAAGTATAGCAATCGTTTCAAATTATCGACACGTGAACTGATTTTCATGAATGAAGTGTCATTCGAATCGAAATTTTGTACAGAATTGCACTTTAAAAGTCTCGTCGCTATGCCTCATATGGAGGGGAGTTTGCCCCACCCAAGTAAGGCCGTTTCTAAAACTATTATTACCAATATTTCTATAACGCTTTGTCCGATTTTGATAAAGTTTAGCACGAAGTACTAAGAGGAAGTACTGCAATCGTTAAAATTATCAATGGGTGAACCTATTTACATTAATGAATTGTCGTTCGATTCAAAATCTTTGCCTCTTTGCCTTTTAGGGAGAAGTACTGTAATCTCCCGTTTATTTTTCTTACTCCTCTTAAAAGAAAGGTCTGAAATCGCAGTTTAAATTTGCTTTTTACGTACAAATACCTTCCTATTTTATATAAAAAGGCTTTCTCAAAGGAATTGTTATTGAGGATGGTTTGGGGACCGCAACTATAATCATTCTTTAAAAAGATCTCTCCAGTGGTAGTTACGGTTCCTACTTAACACCTTATCAGATTATAATGATAGAATTGCTTATTCCAAATTTAAAAAAAAACAGTAAAGCAGATATGTAACTTAGCAAAACAGACAAAAATGAAAATCTATCCAAAAGGTACAAAAATTTCCTTAACAAAAACTTACAGTTTAAAAAGTTAAGTATAAGGGTTGATTAAACGCCAAAAGGTACACAAATCAGCGAGTACCCAACATTTCATTCATGGTTAGTTGATATAATTTAAGTAATTTTGCTGCATTAACTTTTCCTTCACATTTTTTAGAATTTATTAGATGTCACAGCTGGCCATTTTCATCTACAAAATATTTGTTCAAGTAGCACTGTAGATTGACTTTAATATCTATTAATCTATAATAATCAAACTATTAATTACAGGTTAAAAAGAAAACGGTATAAAAAATAAAAAAAATTACGAGGCTAAAAAATTCAAAAACTTTTTTAAAAAAATGCTTACACCAACGCTTACAAAATCAATGATTTCGATTATTTTATTTTTAATAAAAATCGTCTGTTTAAGTTCATTCTTCGATTAAAGTAATTGTTATTTTATGTAGTAGTCAAACGTTTATAATAATAGGTAATAATTATCTGGCTTTATCGCAAATAATATAGTTTTCTTCAATCACACTCTCAATGTAGCTGTTCTTCTCACAATGTTATATATATGTTATGTAATATAAAATAAATAAGTATTGCATACTTTTAGGACAGCTAATTATTCCAGTATTTTACTATAAGTAAAATTAAATTACAATTGAGAAATGAATAATTGTTGTTGAATAATCTACTTGTTATTAACTGTGTGTTATTTGTGCTCACGAATATTTCGGTAAGACGAATTCAAGTCTGAAATATTGTTTTGAATCCTCCGTGATTCAAATTTAAACAGTAGCCGACTCTAACTTTGTCTTTTTCTACTTTAACATGCATGTATAAGATGTGACCACTTCAGAATAAAGGGCATATTAAAGATAAATCCGAAGAATAATTTGGAATAGAGTTAAAATAAAGTACCTATTTAAAAACGAAGATATAATATACATTTTATCATAATTATAACCAAATAATATTATGAATGAACTGGCCAGCATAAGGGTCTGTGACATCTAATAAATTCTAAAAAATGTGAAGGAAAAGTTAATGCAGCAAAATTACTTAAATTATATCAACTAACCATGAATGAAATGTTGGGTACTCGCTGATTTGTGTACCTTTTGGCGTTTAATCAACCCTTATACTTAACTTTTTAAACTGTAAGTTTTTGTTAAGGAGATATTACATAAGAAGTACATATTAAACTTAAAATATTTTACTTAATTGGCATAATTAACAGTTTCACCTAATTTTTTATTTAATTTTTTTTTATTTATTTATTTATTTTTTTATTTTATTTTTTCCTTTGTATAGGCCTTCCCTTACGGGAGTAATGGTCAGACTTCCCACGGGGACCAATTATTAAGATATTAAATAAACCCAAAGAGATTATTTGTATAAGGTAATTTATATAACAGTTCGCTACTACTACGTAAGCAACCTCCTTGGTAATACGACACTCTGTAAGACTAAATTGCAAGCAGGATACCGGATCCTTTTGATTGAAATGAGATGACGTTATAAACAAACACAGATTCTCTATCTCCCACTGTTTCCACTGTATAAGAGATTATCATTAACTGAACAACAGCTTCAGGTATTCCGTTTCAGTTTCACAACTTATGAAGTATTTATTCTATTTATTTTATCCTTCTTAAGGCCAAATACTGTAATGGTGTTCTTTCTTCTCGCAGAGGTCTCTGTGATCAAGTATATATAAAAAATCTTGAAGAGATTCTAATTTTAAGTTTGGTAAAATGAGGTTGAAGATGTTTTCCATTTTGTAGCTTCCTGCCTCATTTTGTCAGAATTTAGAATAAAATATTTAAATAAAAGAACATTAGACCATGCCGAATTTATTTCCTATTTGGATGGTAAAGATTGGGCTGGTCTAATAAATTATTGTATTCATGCGTGGAAGTACAGCTTCTTTTGTTTCAGAATTTAATTAATAAGATAATTATTTTGTTTATATTTTATTAGATTTGGTTATTTTACTTTGTTCTGGTTATTCATTAGGTTTCTCTATTTCTAATATTTCTTTATCATACTTTCAGTTCAATTATATTTTTTGTTTTTTAGTTACTAACACAAAATATAACAACCCCTCGGACGGTCCATGACCATGAGTAAGTCCTGTTGAATTAAGTAAATACTTAATAAAGCTTCAATATTGAAAAACAAATGTAATAGAAATGTAAATAAAGACTGTTATTATAATTTTGGTTTAAATGCCATCATGAAACCCAACGATACAACTTTGGGTAAAATCAGTCAATCGAAAGTGGTGGTTAAGAGAATCGAATCGAATCGATTTTTTGTAAACTCATTGCATACCTAAAGATTTACACCTTTAATCGAAAAAATGGTTCCAGAGAAATTCATAAAAGAGAGTGAGTGGTAAGAGCAGCAGGCTTCTCTCAGAAACTGTAATGTTTAAAGTATGATATGTATGGTTATTAAGTATCTAGGCACAGTACGTAAACTGTCAGCATAGAAGGCACACCACCCTTGAAAGTTAAAAATGTTTAAAAAAATATAGTAATTGTTGAACAAGCGTAAGCTCTGAAGATGACCCGCCAGTACTTTGGGTTCGAAAGCTTGGCAAAAAATACTAACAATGGACCAAATCTTAATTCGAGTAAACTTTCTTCCTTTTGAACCATAATTCAGCGAAATCAGTCGCCCCGGAAGTGGCACTTCACAAAAGAAGTTCTCCTGTTTATTTCTTCTAAAGTGGAAGTGGCCTACACGATTTGTGTCATTTGTCCATCACATCTGAGAAAGATATGATTTCCTGTACTTTGACTGTCAGTTACCCCACCCAGTAGAACATTAAGTTAATCTACAAAAGATCAAACTGACCTGTTTACAGAATATTTCCTTTTCAGAAAGTAACTATAAGAACTAAGTAAGAATCATTTCCTAGAAAATTTGGCGGCAAAAAACTCCATTCATCTTCTTTTCGAAGAAAGGAACATCATAGTATCGAAATTTAAAGTTTTGCAAAATTTGGTGAAGTCGAATCTAGGACAAGGCTGTGAGTTGTAAATCCCATTTTTTTTTTAAGTAAAAACTCAGTGTTTAAATAAAAATTCAGACTAGTGACGAAGGAGAAATAAATAATTACTCAATTAGCTTTTAGCTTCTTCCGGTTAAGAGTAGAATATACTTATCATTTCAATTGATTTTTCGTTTATTCTGCCGGTAAAAGCATCAGTAATTACGATTAAAAATTGAAAACACATGAAAATGATAATTGATTCGCAAAATGGAATATTTCCGGCGGTAATATTAAAAGTAGCCCTCACAGCTGAGAATATTAAATCATATGTAAAACAAGGTCTATTAGTAATTAAAATGAGGTAATGTAAACTGCATATTAGGCCTACCATACAAACTGACAAAGGTACATATGCAAAAGATTATTACGCCTACTGCACCTAGTTGAAGTGTACTATTCGTAGAAGTGAATGAAAGTTCATGTGAAATAATGATAGAGGGGGCTTTTGAACAATGGCACCGAGGAGAGGGGGTTACAGTTATTATCGTCAATGACATCACAAAGTCATTACATTAATTAGGTGTGACGTTATATATGTATTAGCAACGCTTTATTACATCATTAACATAAATCCATAATAATATTCAATGTATTAACAGGTTGTCGCGAGAGAATGAGATCATTGTTTCCTTATTCAGGAACAATCCAGGGATGATTACGAATACATAATATGAGGATGAAATTTCTCGGTAAAAAGTTATTTTTAGAAACGTATCTTATTGTTGGAATTTATTGAATTAGGTTCATTAACACCAGGATATACCTTCGGCTAGTTGCCAAAATAACAATCTACCCGCTAGAGCAGCGTTTCCCAACCTGTGGTACACGAAAAATAATCAACAATGGCGTACATAATAAATTAAATAATAAAAATATCATAGAAACTGTTTTTTCCTATGTAATACATAAAAATTATTTTAATTAATAATATTATACAGTAAATTTTGTTAATATTTATTTACAAGTAATAAGTTTGGTCTGTCTCAAGATATACGAGAAAATATAGTAGCACATTTAACAAGATTAAAATTGTCTTTCATGGAGTGTTTTCCCAAAACCTGAAAACACAAATGATAATTGGATTTCAAACCCCCTTCTATAAAGAAAATTTAGGAAAAGCTACATCATTATCAATCAACCTTAGGCTGTACTGATGCGACTAATACTAAAAATCTTCATATTGTGTACTTCCGGTGAAGTTTGGCCACTTCCTCTTGCTAGAAACTGGTTAAAAAGATGAAAGTGTTGAGCTCATTTAAGATGTGCGACTAGTTCTTGAATTAATTTTCATTGATACAATAAATTTAGCCCTAACAAACAATAAACTGTAGCATATGAATGTAATGTTACAATAAAGCGAAAGTTTACTAGCTATTGTCACGCAACTGCATTGAATTATTGTCACAGTTTAATTAACATAGTATTATAACTGCATTGTGTACTGCGTACAATGGTATTATTGGTACTTCTATTTCTGCATTTAAATTAGGCCTAATTTTGAATGTCGATCTATAATGTCGTTTATTTCCCAAGATGCCACAATGATCAGATCAGGAAGTCAAATTCTCTACGCTAACAGTTGTATATACATATTAAACTATGACAATGAATTGGACCTGCGATACCGATCAGATAATAATAAGAACATGACCGGATTATGATGAACGATAAATAATCATCGATTACCTGAAATTCTAGCGATATTTTCAATTTTTTTTACTGAAATTCAGGAAAAGCCGCTACACTAGCTGCCTAAGAACCTCCCCTAGAGAAAACAGGTTTTTTCCAGGAATTTTCACGATTCTAATAAAAGTGACAGGTGGGTATGCAGTACATGAAGAACATCCGCAGAGAATGTTTAAACCTCTAGGAATCTCAAGGTGTATGTTTCCGGCAGAAGTTCAACATCGAAGAAAGAAAAAGAACACAATTCATTGCTTTCTAGTGCAGCGTTTCCCATCCTTTTTTGGCTCGCTACAACCACTTCATCATGCTAAATTGTACCACTTCGTAAAAATGATTGTATTTCGTGCAAATTTGATATTCCGAAAGAGTTATTTTACTATTACTATCTTTATTTGTATAGAGATACAATGTATCTGCTACAAAGGAGTTCCAAGTTCATGTTCATGGTTCTTCACTTTGTAAAGTGTAAGATCTTAGTTTTAAAACTTTTTTTAAATTGTTAAAAATTGTGTACATATTTTTCTCTTCAAAATTATTAATTAATTTACAAAGTTCTTCTTTAGGTTTATTATATTTGTGCCCAAAATCTTCTAAACTAATTTCTTTTAAGCATTCAACTACCTGTAAGTACCAATTAAATTTAATGTTGCTTGGATAGAGCTTACTCATTACAATCCAGTCTCTTTAAGCAAATCTTTACGTAGTTATCATTTAAGTTCTGTCACATGATAATTCTATTAAATTTTCTTTATCTTTTATTGGATAATGATGTAGCTTTTCATAAATTTTCTTTATAAAAGGGGTTTGAAATCCAATTATCATTTGTGTTTTCGGGTTTTGGGAAAATACTCCATGAAAGACAATTTTAATCCTGTTAAATGTGCTATTATATTTTCTCGAATATCTTGAGACAGACTAACCTTATTACTGAACATATTAACAACTTTACTGTACAATATTATTAATTAAAATCATTTATATGTTTTATATAGGAAAAACGTATCTATGATATTTTTATTATTTCCGTTTATTTTTCGCGTACCACCAACCAGCAACTCGCGTACCACCAGTGGTACACGTACCACAGGTTGGGAAACGCTGTTCTAGAACTTCTAGAAAGGAAAAATCTAATTTAAAGAAAAGTAAACTAGAGTAAACAGGAAAATATTTGAATGTGTTCAACCAGGTTTGTTTAAAGACGTACCTTAGTTTTTCTCAAGTTAAGATGTATTGCATTTAGTTTTTTTTCTTTTCTTGTTTTTGAACTAAAAACAATACAATTTCCTGTTTCAGTTTCAATAAATCCAGGAAAATGGAGCATATAAATGAGATGACGCATTGCGTAAATTATCTACGAAGACAGGAAGATCTCTTTCTCTATGTACCAGGGGAAACGGGATGCTGTAATTGTTACCATCAATCTTGTGGGATATTAACAGTTTAGTAGAAGATGGAAGGGGGAGCGCCGAGGAAAAGAGTGAGAGAGAGAGAGAGATAGTAAAATGGCGACGGCTCTTTTGGTGTTACTTCAAGCATAAAGCAGTGCCAAGCATTAGCCCAAGTTAATTCATTTAAATGGTTTAAGCTTAACGTAGTGGGGAGGGGTATAGCTTTAACGTGCTTATTCTGATGTTTTTCTGGTTATACAAAACCGTTTCTTTCTTGTTATAATGCTTTGCAAAGCTTTACGACCGCTAAACTTTGCATAACTTTTGCAAAACCGGTTTTTTCAAAAGTTTTTGCAAATATTACCTTTTTTTTTTATTATTATATTATTTCCTTTATGGTTCGTAAGAGGAAGTAAGTACACTTGTGAGAAATTACCCATATTGCGTATTTCCGCAAAGAGTCCAATAAATACGAAAATGTGTTTTTTGTGCCCTTCCTGTACGTGTTTTTGGGTAACAGAAGTTCTGAAAAACGCCTTCACAAGATTCTCATACTAGTCCTTCAAAGGGTCGACTGTACCTGAGGGGATAGGACCCTTCCCGTGTTCTAATCTAAAGTTCCCTTCCAGTGCAAACCACAACTATGTATTTGATGTACATAACTTAAACATAACCAAAAGTACCAAAAGTACTAAATTTGAGCGGTTTTTTTAAGTAAGTACCGTTTTGGAATTCGGCCGCTACAGTGCTGCGGTCGGCTTTTTTGGCGCATGCGCGCTGAGTACCTACATCTGTCAGTAAGAAACCAGACGCTATTACGGAAACATTCGACCGTGTTTACGTTTGTTCGTGGGATACCATTCGATAAAGAGACCATACCGGATGACTTACCTTGTTCTATACCTGATTGACTGATGTTATGTCGGTATCTAAACAAAATATCCCATTTCCTGTAACAGTTATGCTGTCAACACGCTCCCCACGCTGTCATACATGCACACACAAACCATATTAGCCACATTTATGCTCACGGCTCCTAAGAAACATGTATTTCCGGTTCGAAAATTCAACGCAAATGGTAATCACTTTTCTCAATTTAGAAAATCTTAAATAAAATAATGAAAATTAAAAGTATGGTTTGAGGAGGGGGAGGGAAATCAGGAAAAGTAGCTGGCGGAGAAAAAAAAAATCTTCATTGACAGGCTGGTGGAAATGTCATTTTCAGCAGTTTCCTTACTTCGCTCCACTGACTTTTCCATTTCCACGAATCAAATCTCGCTTCTACTAGTGGCAGTCTGCTATCTTGATACTTTTCTTAACACAGAAAATTCTGTAAATAGTGTAATAAGAATGTGTGGAGTGGAAAGTGGATGAAAAATCACTATTTGCGGATGATATTAAAACCTCTAACACAAGCTATGAATGAATTTTGCGTTACCATCGATTAATTGGAAAATTAATGATTAATTTTAATCGATCATTTTCTGCATTTAACAGGGTGAGTAAAAGAATCAGATGAGAATTGAATCTTTGTTAAATGTTAGAGGATGCATTAAAATTAAGTAAAGTAAAGTAATCGTCTATTTTTTCAGTCGGGGCTCAACGTCCAACTACCAATTAGGTGTCGTGGACGGAGGCGACTAGCAAACATACTTTACTGTAAAGTTCTCATATTAACCATTAAATAAAATCCAAGGCCAATACTAGTACCGCAATACACCTTAGCTTTGCGGGTCTAGCCTATAACCGACTAACATACTTTACTGTAAATTTCTCATATTAACCATTAAATTTAATCCAAGGGCTAGACTAGTACCGCAATACACCTTAGCTTTGCGGGTCTAGCCTATAACCGCCTAACAAACATACTTTACTGTAAAGTTCTCATATTAACCATTAAATAAAATCCAAGGCCTAGACTAGTACCGCAATACACCTTAGCTTTGCGGGTCTAGCCTATAACCGACTAACATACTTTACTGTAAATTTCTTTTATTAACCATTAAATTCAATCCAAGGGCTAGACTAGTACCGCAATACATCTTAGTGTTGCGTGTCTAGCCTATAACCGCTCGACTACCGTGGCGCCCTGCATTAAAATTAAAAGACTTTTAAGGAAAACTTCTCATTATAGAATTACTCATTAAAATCAGTATTCAAAAAAAAAATGGGATACCATTGTTAATAAAATTATCGCCCAAATGATCCAAACTTCAGTTATTGTGTTTTTCTTCATCAAACTCAAAATTTTGGCACTTAAAGTTTTCCCCAATGAAGTGCCAAAATGTTATATTTTTTCCAAACCTCACTTGAAACTATCTTCCTGTAATTGCAACTTCAATGAATTTATCTGGATTTAAATTTTAAGCTTGATTTAATGTGCTAAGTTTAATGAAAGTTCTCATGGAAATCGTGGGGAAAACTGAATGTACTTTCAGGTAATAAGAAGAAAAATCAAGAAGAATTATCCTCCAAAAGAAGAAAATCGCCTGAAAGGAAACCCTGGAAGATGAGCGGTCTCGAAGAGGAGGGGAAGAGTAAAAAAAACAAAAAAAAACGAACCAATCGCGTGCATGATTCCTCATCAATTATCTTCCTGTAAGTAACTTCCCACCAATCCAGAGCATTAGAGCATTACCTTAATTACTTATTTACCCATCAATATTTTCTTAATCCTTTTTATTTCATTTTCGTCAGTATTTGTACTGCGAAAGATTTTTCTTTGTGATTTCTTTTTCTAGATACAAGCTACATATTACTTGGGAGTACCCTCAGCCACACGCGATGTATCCATTAGGCGAATGAGTAAAAAAAAAAAGAGTAGTATTGAAAGCACACAAAGCTTTGCTGGCAACTTAATGTGAGTGAGCTTAGGTGGATTGAGCCTAAAAGCACGGATCTTAAATGATACTGAAATACTCTGATGAACGTGTCTGTAAATGGTATTCAATTGAGACTTTGGAGGAATATGATGTTCCAGAATTGTTGACAAATTTAAAATTACTTGTTTCAAATACCAACTTACGAGGGTCGTTTGAAAAGTCCGTGCAAAAATAAAAACTACTTAATTTTTTGGGGTAAACCTTTTTTATTTTTCAACATAGTCTCCTTTTAGGCTAATACACTTCGTCCAACGCTGCTCTAGTTTGTTGATCGCTTCCGAATAATAGGATTTGTACAAGTCTGAAAAATAGCCATTCCTTTCTGCAATCACCCCCTCGTTTGAATAAAATCTTTTTCCCGCCAGCCATTTCTTCATATTGGGGAACAAATAGTAGTCCGAGGGAGCCAAGTCTGGAGAATAGGGGGGGATGTGAAACGAGTTGGAACCCTATTTGCATTAATTTTGCGACCACAACTGCTGAGGTGTGAGCTGGTGCGTTGTCGTGATGGAAAGGGACTTTTTTTGTGGGCCAATCGTGGGCGTTTTTCTTGCAGCTCGGTTTTCAAACGGACCAATAACGATGAATAATATGCACCTGTAATAGTTTTACCCTTTTCCAGATAGTCGATGAGGATTATTCCTTGCGAATCCCAAAAGACAGTCGCCATAATCTTTCCGGCCGAAGGAACGGTCTTCGCCTTTTTTGGCGCAGATTCCCCCTTGGTAACCCATTGTTTAGATTGTTCTTTGCTCTCAGGAGTGTAGTGATGTATCCATGTTTCATCCACAGTGACGAAACGACGCTTAAAGTCCTGCGGATTCTTCTGGAACAGCTGCAAACCGTCCTTGCAACACTTCACACGATTTCCTTTTTGGTCAAGCGTGAGCAATCGCGGCACCCATCTTGCGGATAGCTTTGTCATGTCCAAATGTTGATGCAAAATATTATGTACCCGTTCATTCGAGATGCCCACAGCACTAGCAATCTCACGCACCTTCACTCCTCTGTCATCCATCACCATATCATGGATTTTATTAATGATTTCTGGAGTAGTAACCTCAACAGGGCGTCCAGAACGTTCAGCGTCACTTGTGCCCATATGGCCACTCCGAAAATTTTGAAACTACTTATAAACTGTTCTAATCGAAGGTGCAGAGTCACCATAATGTTTATCAAGCTTCTCTTTAGTCTCCTGAGGCGTTTTGCCTTTCATAAAGTAGTGTTTAATCAACACACGAAATTCTTTTTCGTCCATTTTTTGAAAATCACTCGACTTCCTCGATTCAAACGAATGCCAAACACAAAGAAATAGACCGATCTGGCTGAAACTTGGTGTGTGTTCTTCCAAGAGATGCTACTAACTAAACATAACCTCGATACGCGCCAGTGGTGCTATCTCTCTGATTTTGCACGGACTTTTCAAACGACCCTCGTATAACCTTTCTCGCTGCAGTTAGCACATATATTGGGATGTTGTAAAAGTTCTCTGCTGTTTGCCCAAAGATCGGCACCACTGTACTGCGTAAGTGCAGTAGTAAGATGATGACTAAGCTGCTGCTGCTGGTTTGGTCTGGGATGGCCAAACTTGAATTTAAGTGTACGCTGTTTTGAGCTTAAGCGTAAAAAACAAATTGGTTAAAAATTAAATTAAACACGAGGAATTTCATCCCAAGAAAAGAATAAGACCATAGATAAGACCGGTATTGCTTTATGGGAGCGAATGCTGGGTTTTAACCCAAGAGAGGAAGATGTACGATCCTGTAAACTGAGGGAGGAGAATGTAGAATCAGCACCAACTTGGAACTGCAAACTCTCTACGGAGAAGCAAGACATCGTTGCAGCATGCATTGAAAAAAAAAAGGAAGATTGAGTTGGTTAGGACATGAGGAGAGGATGGTTGGAGAACAGAATCCCAAAACGCCTTTTACATGGAAAGGCCCCAGAGGAGTCGGAAGAAGTGGTAGACCAAGACTGAGATGGCTTGATGACGTGGAAGGGGAATTAAGGGCAATGGGTGTGCGAAGGTGGAGATAGAAGGCTCTTGATAGAGCTCACCAAGGAGAGTCTTGATTGAGGAGGTCCTGGTCCTTTCCAGGACTGTAGCGCCGTGAAAGAAGCAAAAGAAGAAGCGTACCGAATTCTTGTTGAGACTTTTAAAAAAATAATGATTTTGTCCTTGTAGATAAAGAACGCTCTGGTGCGCCGGAAAAATTTGAAGATGAAGAAGAATTGATGAAGCCAATTACTTTCATGAAGATCCATGGCAAACGGCCAGCTGAACATGCAGAATCATTAGGAGTTGATCGCACAACAGTTTCAAAACGTTTTCAAAAGCAAGAAGGAAAGCAAAGGGTGCCATACGAGTTGAAGCCGAGCGACGTCGTCGAAAGGCGCGTCTTTTCACGTGTGAACAGCTGTGCCTGACGTCAGATAAGAAAAGGTTTATTACCCACAAAAAACCCACGTAAACTAAAATATCCACGAAACCCAAAATATCCACGAAACCCTTTCATGGGACACCTCGTAGATATTTATTTTTTTGAAGAAAACCCATTTTCCAAAAAATTGAATCGATCGCATTACTTCCTCCTAATTAAAAGGAAGCTGTAAACATCAATACGCTTTTGTTAAAACTTAGAAATCAATTTACAAATCATAACAAATAAAATTCTACTTCCAATCGTTTTTATATAAATTTTTCTACGTCTCCCTTGTTTTCATTTGACAAACAACAATATAAAATAGTAAAACAAAGGAAAAGGAGAAAAACTAACAAGCAAGAGGAAAACTAACAGAAGTAATATTTCATGTACAACTTAGCCATCGTACAATAAATGTTTTTCCAAAAAAAAAAATTTTCATTGAAGCTATAGGATTCATTTGAACTGGAAAACACCGAGCAGGATGAGTGATGTTGAGCAATATGAGAGAATATGGTACAGACAGAAGTGGCTATTGGCTAGAATAAAAAAAACATGATGCTGACTTTTAAAAAAGAATACAAAAAATACAAAAATTGAAATCACACATTCATGCATAAAAAATATGATGAAGCGTCCATTCATATCGTGTCCATAAACTGGGAAAAAAATATTAATAAATATGCAGCCCGATCTATAGTGGCCTATGTTGGCAAACTGTGTTTACGGGTGCTGCTCTCTTTGTGAATTGATGTTGAAAGAAATTGCACATTACCGAGGACAGGACAGGATAACAGCATAGTAGTTAATTTTCTGGTGTCCTGGTCGGACAATTTGTACATGTATTCAATATATTCATATGAAATATGAACGCATAGAGAAGGTGATGAATATTATAGTAAATAGGATGAATATTTATGAAATTATGAATACAGTATGGCACCATGGAATGAATAATTAAGAACCATATACAGGACATCTCAAATGTCCCTGAGTGGTCCGGTCCACCTTGTATATCTGATACATCTCGGTGTGAATAAGAATTGAAATCAATATTCAATTTTTAGCACTGAAAAAGGTAAATAGGGGGAAAACTAATTGGACTCCGGAAATGACGACTTTTCTTTTTCTTCAATTGAAACTTCGCCGGAAACAACAGTTTTGTGGACGCCTTGAAAGCAAAAGAGAAATATCGCTATCTGTTGGCGAGTTTGAAGATGGTATATCTGCTTCCGTTAGGCCATAGTTAGAAGAATGATTCGTGAAAAATTTTGAAAGGAAAAACTGTTGGCAGATGAGGCAACAATTTTCTTGTACTAAGTCTTGCGGCATGAAAGATAAAAAAAAAATGGGAAATCCCATTCAGTAAGGTGCCACGGTATTATTTATTTCCAATAAAAATTGATTTTTTTTTAAGCCAATCGTGAAGGAGAAGAGGTGGCGTAGGCTTTTCTCTAAGATGTTATTTCAGCGCAAGATAAGTATTTAAACTTTTGTTAAACGTTGTAAAAGGAGTTCGTGTAGATCTTCACACCTGAGTAATACATTTTATTGTTTTCCTCAAAATTTTCCATTTTTCATTGATAAAAAAACTGATGGGAAAAACTGTGAAGCTGTTTCTCTAAAACACATGATTAGGAAAATACTTATAAATAAATGGACGATTTTTTTTTTAAAAAAAAAAAGAACCAATATTGTTCTTCTGAGATTCTTTTATTTCCTTTTACTATGCTTAGCATTCCTATAACTCACGGAAATAACTCCATAACAAACTTATACACACACGGACCTAAACCCAGACCCACGTATGCGCGCAAATACTAAGTGCAAAACACATACACACTCGCTTTTCCTTTCTGCCCCCGCCTTTGCAGTTTTTCCTGTTATTTCTTTCTTCTTCGGTTTCTTTATGGCTTTGCGAGATTTCTTCAGCCTCCCATATAATACCTGGGAAGAACACCGTACCGCGTATAGATGGAAAAAGAAATGTGGATAGCTTTCCCCGAAGATAAGAAAATCTTCTTCCATTATTTTGACATAAACCTTCTATTTTTCCTTTTCTACGTACATTTATCATATTAATAATTCTGGAGTTAGCATTTTTTCCCTTTTCTTTATTTTATTTTGTCCTTCCTCTGGTGAGAAGTAATTCCACTTCACCGTGGGTATTCGTACCCTAGATATTTTACATCTACGTAGAACTCGAAAAAGGGTTCTTAAAATAATATGGTTTGTATGAAATCCAAACTTAAATTTTTCTTCAGCATATTCCTGTGGGACCTGACACTAACTTCGCGAGGTAAATCCCTTATCCGGAAGCTTGTACGTGATTGAGAGAAATTAATTAATTGCCTATTTTTTCAGGCGGGCTTTAACTTCAACTACCAAATTAGATGTCGTGGACGGAGGCAACTAGCTAACATACTTTACTGTAAATTTCTCATATTAACCATTAAATAAAATCCAAGGGCTAGACTAGGAATCGAACCTACTAAACCAACAATACATCTTAGCATTGCGGGTCTAGTATCTTAACCGCTCGGCTATCGTGTCCCTAGCAAGTATACAATTTGCCTCTGATTATTATTTCTTTAAACGCACTTTATGAACATTATTTAATGAACAGGTTAGCCAAATTTAAATAACATTTTAAATTGAAAATTTTAATGGGAAATTTTAATTATAATAAAATTTACAAAATTTAATTTAGCTGCTTGAATATTGTAACAATTTAGCTGCTTGAATATTGTAACAGGAGGGAATCTACGTAAATGGAAATTTAAATTGTTGATTTAATTATTCTTCAATTTGTATCAAGTACAATTATAATAAAATTTTCAGCTCATTTTTAATTCAGGAATTTAATGTAGACATTATTCTAAATTGAAATTTTAAATTCTTTTAGAATAATACGTATTACATCGTAAAATTTGTATTAAATTATGTTTGAGCAATTTTCAGAGATTAATAATTTTAGGTATTAATTCAAATTTAGGCTATAGACGCCATCTTTGAATAGTTTTAGTTCTTTCCTTTTAAAGAAGGATTTAAATTTTGAACAGAATCTGAAGTGATCTTGGATTACATTTTCTCCAAAATAAATATTGTTTTCAAGTTTTTTGATTGTTGCGATCGTGATAAATTTTCATGATTTCCTGTGCCGGGATTTCCTCCCCCCCCCCCAGAAAATGGCGTGTCTGGATCAAATAAGAAATGACCGGAAGTTCAAGCTGTATGTTTGATTTGGTTCTACTTTGAGAACTGATAGACCAGACAAGCATTATTTTAAAATGACATTTATTTTTCATAAATGTAATTTGCGGAAAATTTGACCCTTTCAAAAAAGGGTTAATTTGTTTGGTTTTTTTTTTCCACGGTTTTTGATTCCGATTTTCTAATAATAGTATCGATTCTTCAACCGGAAGTGTCATTTTACTGATGAACGGATGTCTTTTTTTTTTGGCAGGAGAAAATTGCTTCTAAGACATTTCTTCTTACATTTCGTACACAAGTTCTGTTAAGTCTTATTTTAATCATTTGTTCCTGTATGATTCGTTTAAAGGCACCTCTGGAACAATAGATTCGCTTGCCCAATTCAGTGTAATGGTCGTACATACCATTTAAGGATTAAAAACAAAAAACAAAATGCTGAAATTTAGCATTTAAAGATTTATTTCTGCTCTTTTTCACTTTCGATTTTTCTGGAAGTGGTATTTAAGTGATGTTCACCTAATTCGGTAGTTGGACGTAAAGCTCGCCTGAAAAAATAGGCAAAATTACTTTACTTGCTAGGACAAGTGAATAGTTTACGGCAGTAACATTATAAAGATGGCATTGCTATTAATCATATTTTTGCTATAATGGTGGTTCATGATACCAGAAGAAACTATGCCAATAGCCAACGTGAATCTGTCGAAAATAGCCTTCTTTGGTGTGGCTTTTTAAATTGAACTTCCTTGAAAATCGAAAACTGAGATATCATACTAAAATAAAGTTTATATTTGGACGTGGAAAGCATGCTTTTTTCTTAGAAAACTCCAAAATTGTTTCAACTTTACCTGGTAACTTAAAAAACTTCTCAAGATATGATGTCGAAAACATAGAAAAATTTAAGCCGAACATCCAATATATTCCAGGATATAAAATAATAATAATAGAGAAAGATATTTCTATCTGGTACGGTGGTACATGGTGTAATAAATTTTGTTCTTCCTCTGGCTACCATACCCTTCGTGCAGGGTGCAGAGAATGTTTTTTTTTTGCCCTCCAGCACGGGGATTCAGGCCAAAGGGTTGTATTTTTTTTTTTTTTTTTTTTTTTTTTAGTGGTTGCCGCAGGAGAAGTCTGGAGCCATCAATAAGGGCAGTATGGAAGGAAACTGCCCCCTGCATGTTATAACCTGCTTTTTCTTGGTGGTGGGGGGATGATAGTCAAGAGGAGGGGATATGCTAGAGAGTGAGTGAGAGAGAACATCTCTCTAACTCAGGGTAGTTCTATCATCCCCGAAAATATAACCTGTCCCACAAATATATATATATACTCGTATTATCAAAAAGATATGTCATTTTTACGTTTTCTTTTCTATATTTCAATTCTTTCTACTTCCACTTCCCACTGGATACAGGAAGAATTGCAGTTCGAGCTGATTTTAAGTGCCCACCGGAAACACACACGTTACGATCCTATGGGTATGAAAAAGAGGATGTTACAAATTATTTTAAACGTTCTATCGATCGAATATTTGGAACTGTACTATAGTAAGTCCCATTTTAAGTACCATATGTACTCGAAAGTTGAATGATAATTTGTAGAATAGATTCGATGTTTACTCCAAGTAGAAGAGAAAATACTTTATAGTAACAAATCGTTCATGAAGTTCTATATAATACAGACACAAGGACAATTCAATGCGGTCGAAAGACCATTTGTGGCTTCATTAGCTGTGAAGAGTCGAATATTGATACAATTTCGAAAGTGAAACTGTAGGGGGAATGAAGCCTCTAGAATGAGTTTGCCCAAGCTAGTTGAAGTTGTCAGTGGTACTTAGCCTAAGTAGTTCCACCCAATGAAAGGAGAGACCCTGGGCACGCTAGCTTTGATGGAGAGCTTTGTATAAGATAGGAGCAAGGACCTACGCAGAACAGAAGCTTCTACTTCTACCATCCGGGGACTTAACAACTATCTCGTCTCACTGTTATAATAAAAGTGAGGCAGTAAGTTTAGATGAGGTTGCCTAGAAGTGCTTAGCAAGTAAGCATCAAGTATGAAGGAGTGGAAACTAATTCTTCTTGTGTTCAACTTTATTGTTTTCTACAATCGTTTTAATAATTCAGAAGATATGAAGCTCTGAAGAATTAAACAAGTTTAAAAATTAAGACAAAAAATGAAAAAGATATACTCCAATTTTAAATTATTTATTCTACATTTACTTATTATTTATTTGAGTAAGTAAGTAGTAAAGTAATCGCCTATTTTTATCAGGCGGGGCTTAACGTCCAATTACCACAAATTAGGTGTCGTAGACGGAAGGCGACTAGCAAACATACTTTACTGTAAATTTCTTTTATTAACCATTAAATAAAAAACAAGGCCTAGGGACCGGGGAATCGAACCCACTAAACCAACAATACATATTAGCATCGCGGTACTAGTCTCTTAACCGCTCGGTTACCATGGCGCCTAACATTTTCAGTATTTTATCCACTTTGGGGTGATTGATTGAGTCGCCAAAAAACTGGACTGAAAGCATAACTGAATAACTGTTGAATAATTCCCTGCATATATTTAAGTGAATATTAAGTAAATTATTAATAGTTTTGAGGAAAACGATGTTTTCACGAGAAACGTTTTTGCTGTAAAATATTCAACACTAAGTTAGCCACCATATCCTGCGCCAGAATGAGGCACCACGAAGAGTCGAGGAGGGAAAAAAAAACAGAAGAGTGGCCTAAGAAGGCGATAGACCAGGGTGACATCAGGTGTCCAAAGTTCTTGAACCCCCCCATTGCAGGTAGGCCCGAAAATGAGTTGAATGAAAGGACCCAGGAGAAAGATGTAAAGAAGCTGCAAGCGAAGGAAGGGAGATGAAGTATGAGATGCAAGGGAAAGCTAAAAAAATGCACACGACTGCTCTTAATTCAATTCTAAGAACGCACATTTTGAGGCCAAAACTCAATAACAAAAATTTGGTACCACCTACGCTATCTTACTATTAAATTAAAATATTTTTAAAAAAAATTTGTTCTGATTAACGCACAAATTGAAAACTAATTAAACGCTTTAAAGTGACTGGTCGAAATCCAGTTGATTAAAGCCGAACCGATCGAAATAAAATTTAATTATAAAATTCACACTTTGGTCCCTTTTAAAGTTGAAATTTGATTTATCGCAGAAACTAAAGAGAGAGAGAGATAGCGAAAGCGAAATATTGATTTCATTCTCTTAAATTTCAGAGAAAAGGCAATTAAAAGTTAAATTGATATCAACTCAATACTTCTCCTCCAATAAGAGGAATTAAAAAGAAAGGGCTCTGGTAAATTAATTAATAATTATAGAACATTTTCTAACCCAAACTTTTAATTAATATGTAGGTTACAATTTTTTATATCGATCTGTACGAATCGATACTCTAAATTAATTCTGTACAAATAAAAATAACTTTTCATGTGATTTGCAAAGAGAAAAAGCGAAATAAATGTCATCCAGAGAAAGATGACCTGTTTTCCCTAGTGATTTATTTTTCCTGGCTTTTCTAAAGCATAATGGAAATTGGAAAAAAATAAAAAAAAAATGTATTCACCTCAAACTACTTAAATGAAAATTCCAGTTTGGAATGCCTATTTTGAGTCTTTGCCTTTATCAAATGGTGTGACATCTGACAACTGCTTCTCAGATATGGAATTCTTAATTTTTGATTTTTGTGAAAAAGGAAAAAAAGATTAATCGAGAGAAATTGAATGAAATTTAATTTATTTTTTTGTTTGTACGATTTAAGGCGCATCAACAACTGAGGTTATTAGCGCCCGGAGCTTTTTTTTTCAGTGTTCTCTCGTTACAGACAACAGTGGAACTGTAAGAGGCTCCCCTAGAAAAAGAAATCTAACCTAACCTACCTTCCTCAGTGCCATCACCACTTATCTGACCTCCCACCACCTCTGCACTGTTGATATGTTCACTCATATTTAATATCAATTCTATAAAAATTCAATAACTTCTTTCACTGATTAACAAAAAACTATTCGATAGAATAACACCAAAATTCGCACAAATAACCATCAATATGTTCTATAATTGTGTGCAAAATTTGAAAGATAACAAAACTGCCAAAACCGATAAACTACATGAACAGAGCAGGAGCACTTTACAGTACGTGTTACTCTGACAAAACCTCAAATGCTACCTCACCCTAACATAACCTAATCTAACCTAACCTCACCTAACCTAACCTCACCTCACCTAACCTAACCTAACCTCACCTAACCTAACCTAAACTAACCTAACCTAAGTACCAGCAGTGAATGAATTTATTATTCGTTTTTTTAAACAAAAAATTACTAATTATCTGGCTAGCCATAATTTGTAAATAATATATGCATGATTCTAAGAACCGTAAAGGTCGAAATCGTCGACTCCCAAAGTGAAAAACATGGTAGGTAAAAAATCAGTGTAGTACTCATGAAAATGTTCCGAACAGTTTCCCTTAAGCCAGTTTAGAAGATTTCCAAAGTGCTTTGGCCTGATAAACATGTTCTTAAAGTAAATGTTAAGACCCATACGATGATTGGATTCTCTTTTTATGGCGGTTTCAAGTTATTCTGTTATAACTAAGCAAGGAGTTCGTTTTTTTTTTTTTTTTTTTTTTTTTCTTTCTTTTACCAGAAGGAGATGGCAATGCACAGTTCCGGCGGAAGTAAGGTGTGGAAGTTCTTAGTACAGAGAAAAAAGAAAATACAAGGTAAACCTGGTCACTAAGAGCTGAATAATTGAAATAATTACTGAAAACTTCACTATAAATTTTCCACTTTTAGAAAAGTAATTTCTTTCTCTATTTCCCAATTGATCGCAAGAATTTAGAGAAAAACGAATTAGGCGAGAGAGAGAGAGAGAGAGAGAAAAAATGGCTCCAAGTGGAAGATCAAGTAACTGTTATCTAACTTAGAAGAAGGCTAAGTCCTGGCAAGTTTAGTTAATTAAAGGATAATTGTCTCCCCCTCCTCCTCATCCCTCAATTGGAAACTTTATTTAACAATATCCCTGGGAATTGGCTCTAGGCCACGGATTTTTATAAAAGGTTAAACGGTTTCTTTTAAAAGGGAAGGAAAATTCTTTTGTGGTGAAAAATCTAGATTTTGGTAGGAGGTATTCATTTTCATTACTTTGGTATTTCTCTTTAGTCTTTATTTGTTGAATACCAATACCTATTTGGAGATAGCTTAGTAGTGAATCCAAATTGGAGTCATTTAATAGTAATTTTGCTAACATTATCTTTTTTATTCAATCGTATTTAATTGCTCTATCTGTAGATTTCATTCTTAGTGAGAGGAGAAGGAATGGAAGGCCTAGGAAAAGCTGGATGAAGGGTATCACCGAAGGAATTGGCCTTCGGGAGGGAGAGTAGGAGGACAGAAAATCTTGGACTTTGGGCATTAGGAATTCTCTTTATCTATTTAAAAAAAAATCTATTCCCCCTTAGTAATCGATTAAAATCAATCAAAACCCAAACTCATAACTAACTAATAATGTTGCCCTTGCAATAATCGACCATAAACAATTCACGATATCAATCTTATCGATCAGTTTAAAAAAAAACAAAAAACGAATTAGCATTGACAGGAAATCAAAATTAAATCATTTAAATATCAAAACGCCATACTATGTTGACCGATCCTCAAAAAGATGTGCGGCCCCCTCGCTTATAATTTGACAGTTTTCCTACTTTTTAAGAGGGTATCGCGTAAATTGCCTCCGCAATTAAATACCTAAAATTCGGGTATATTCACCGGACTGAAATCGTGATCTCTTTAAGGCAGATTTGACTTTAGGGAAGAGACAAAAGTCATATGGAGTCAGGACAGGCGAATAAGGCGGATAGCCTAAAACTGGGATGTTGTACTAGGCTAGAAACGTCTTGACAGACAATGCAGTGTGAGCCGGCGCGTTGTCTTGATAGAGAACCCATGACTTGTTCTTCCACAAATCGGGTAGTTTTTTTCCTTACTCTTTCACGGAGTTGAGCAAGCACCTCATCGGTAGTAATGTTGATTAATTATAATCGATATTTTCATCCGTTTTGGACGCGGAAGGGCGACCTCGGTTGGTCATCATCTCCGGACGTCTTCTCAGCCATCTTGGACACGCTTGAACCACACAAAAACTGGCGCACGTGATTAACATTCATCGCCATAAACTTCTTTTAATAAAAGTTAAGTTTCAGTAGCGGTTTCGCCAAGTTTCATGTGAAATTTCACGACAATTCGTTGCTCTACTACATGTGTAGTATCATGTTTTTTCGGCAAAACGAAACTAACACCTATTACACAAACTAGTCAGGTTCCGGTCAGACAGATTTCTCTAAAAAAACACGTGAGACGCTGCAATCGAAAGAGAAGGCTTTAAGCTGCACAGCTGTGCGGGTCGTTAAGATTTGGCGCATGCATAGTTCTTCTGAAGCAGCATCAGTCTCGTTATTTAATAGCCACACCTCGTACTTTTTCTCATTACAGATCAAAGATGACTGAACCAATAAAATTGCTCTTAGTTTTCTTCCATCTGGAATCTTTACAGCCACTGATATCCTGGGCTAGTGTGACTAAGTTTAAATAAAGTAGTTGTAGCGGGTGAGGGGTTCGCAGAAAATGGCAGAAACTTGGAAAAATCGATTCCGTTAATTAATTTTGTTAATTCGTAAATGGAACAATCTTGTAAATTACAATTAAAAATGTAATGATCATGTTCTTTTGTGGATAAAAGTGTAAAAAAAAATGGTTGATGGAAAAAAAGAGAACAAGATGGAGTTTTTAACAAACTATTCCAAGTTAATTACCAGTAATAACTACGTCATAAAATTTACATAATAATGGTTTGTTTTTGCGTTGTATTTTCCACATTTTCCAGTGATCTCCAGAGGTGCATTAACTGGAAACAACATTGCTTTCCAGCAGCGCGCCACTAAAGGCTGGATCCTAATCTAGAATAAAAGCAAAACCACTCTTACTGATATACGACCGCTTTCTGGTTTTACGGCCAGCATCGTTCCCAGTATATGGTTAGGGTTGGGGGGGTCTGGTCACTAAATTCCATTAGGAAAATTGCCAATCATTCTGAGGCGTGGTGGAAATGTAATGGTTGAATAGGTAGCACACTCTGCTGGGGGGGAAAAAAAACCCTATTTTTTTTATTGCTTACGCTTGCAATACTCGTTAAAATTAAACTATAAAATCGATAGATGTAATAAAATTGTTTATTGTTCTGTCAGGAAAAGTTTTTTAAACAATGAATTGCTACAGTGAAAAACTCACTTGAATTTTTCCTTCTGCTGTGATTACTATTATAATTATAAATTTTCTTGGGATGTTAGACAAGAATACTTCTAAGCAAGTTGAGCGGAGCGGGAAATTGGGCTTAGGAATGAGTTGATTGGATGATAGAGCAAAGTGCTCTTGAGGACTTCGTCAGCACAAAAACTTATAACGAAAATTCCAACTTTTAACCCCTTCATACATTTTTATCACTGGGCCAAAACCCGAATCTCTCTGCAAACTGGTATCCCTGGACAAAAAAAAAAAACTGATCCCAGGAGCAGGCTAACCGCGAGCCGAGGTAAAAGAATTTGCTCCATAACCGGGATTTCCTTGTCTGAGCCATGGGCAAAGGAAGTTCCTCTTTAAAATAGGGACAGGGATAGGGCCATAGAGAATGAGATATTTCCTCTGGCAGCCTCCTTAGAATATCCCAGGGTAGAGATAGGTATAGTTTAATTTTATTGAAACGAATGAAAATTCCATTTATTAAAGATATTTTTTCAAAAATAATTTTAAATGTGATAGGTTCGAAATTGAATAGAATTATACAAGTATGAAAATAAAGTACTTGATTTATATTGTAAGACTGCCGCCTTTTCATTCCTTAAGTTATTATTTATTTGTTTATTTACTTTGTAATAAGTAAAAATAAATATATAAAACATTTAAATGTTATTGAATATCATAAAATAATAATTTGTGAATACAAATGATCTACTGAGTTTTTTACAATATCATCCTTGCGGCTATTGGTAAGATTTATTAAAATTATTTAAGGAAAAATGGTTCTCTACTTAAAATGGGTTGCCGACCCCTGGTCTAGAGAATGAGATACTCGTATCTCTGGAAGCTGCTCACTTCCCAGCACTTATCAGCAACCCGAACCGAAGGATGGACGAACAAACTGTGAAAAAAAAGACATTTTATCTTCTCCCAGAAACCCAGCTTAATTACCAGTCTAATGGAGGAGAACACATCTCTCCCGGAAGAAAGAAGAAGGATTTAGGAAGTGATTTACCCTAATCTGTCAAGCTCTTCTCTTATTCGTGAGAACCCGGGTGAGATGCTGAGGCCGAGATAGATCCTTTCTGTGGGGGAATTGGGAGGAGGAACGGTGCTTATCCAAAATGGTTTTCGCAACCTGCCGTCTTCCTGATTTCCTCAGGTAACTAACCAGATTATTTGAAACATATTTTCCCGGAAAATTCTCTGGAAGACATTTTTGGTGGCGATTAGTTAGGGCTTTCAGCTCAACTATGATAGTATTAAAATGCATTTAAAAGGTAATCGATTATTTTTTTTTTAGTTCAGGGTTCAACGTCTAACCCCCACTCAAATTAAAGGGGCGTGATTGGGGCGCAAGCTACGGACTTAAGTGTCACTTCTTTTTTTTTTTTTTTTTTTTTGCTAACTAATAAATCACTCGAAGTAGGGTTCACAAGACCACGCTCATAGCCACAAAACCAATCACCCGGCCCAATTTAAATACGCTTGTTTTCTTCAGGTTAGAGACGTAATTTATTACAGACTAATTACCAATAGATACATCGCCTAAACATGTGAGAACCTTTTTGCATTTTAATAAGCTCGCTTCCGCTTAAACTTTTTTTAAAAATTATTATTTATTAAATTATTATTATTTTATCATTTTCTTTATCGTATAAAATATTATAATACTAGAAAAACGAACAAGTAAAAGAACTTTAAAGTTTAAAAAAACAAAAAAATTCAAAGTTAAGCAGACTTTGATTGCCTGCCTGATTTATTACTTCCGGAACAGGAGATTAAGGAAGCGTGGTCGGAGTGTGACTGAAAGAGAGAGAGGGAGACAAGCTGCGACTGCTAATGTCGCCTGAAGTCGAATAAAGAAAATTACAAGAAAAGCAGTGACTGTAATAAATCTTAAGGAAAATTACAAATAGATTACATTCTGGGCTGAACAGTAAAAGTATTAGGCGACACCCTCGATGAGAACATCTGTCATGGACAGTTAGGGGTTCAATAATAATTCTTTGGCTAAAAGAAAAAAGAAATCATCCTTTTTTCTCCAACTCCTGTAAAAAGAGGAGATATATCGATTATCACCAGAAAAATCGATTCTCTGAGACTGGAAAACATTTGTGAGTAAAAACTGTAGTGTTAGTATTGGGGGGGAGGAGGAATCTGAAAATAATCTAGAGGGAAACTAATTTGACTGATTTTTCAGCGCACCAAGCGGAAAATGGAATCCAGTTTTTTGTTATTGCTTTGTTTTTATATCAGTACAGTCTGGTTTAAACCAAGAACAAAATTTTGTCGTCCCCTTGCAGGCCTCAAAATAGATATTTCCGGTGTAAAACTAAGCAGTGATGAACTTCCTAATTGCAATAAGAGTGTACATCATTAAAATGAAAAACTACACGTAAATGATGTTCGTGAATAAAAAAAAACGATGTCACCTAACAATCACAATGAACTTGGCACAGCTGTCAATTACGGAGTGACGACGATACGGTTACATTATTTGGTGTAGAAGTTTGAGACAATCTTAAGTTTGGCCGAGGAACACATCTGTATTCCAAGAAGGTTCATTTGGGAAACGCTAGTAGACCACTGCCGCCTGTCAGATTGAGATAGTGACATTTTAGGATGGCGGTAAAGGGAGGTGGAGGCGGTGGTTGGCTTTCCAGAGAAATCAGAGTCAGCTCACCTGAGGAATAATAACACGGTTTGACAGTCTGGTCCAGCCATTGGCTGGGTTCTGCTTTCTAACTTCTCTGCGACCCCCTCCTACCGCAGAGCCTTCCCTTCTAAAGAGTAGCGGAGGAGAGATCCCCCACGGAATTCTATGTATCTTATGTCTCCTAACATTTCCGGCCAAAATACTTTTCTTTCCTCAACTCCCTGTCTCCTGCCACCCACTAACCACAACTGAATATTTGAGAAAGACAAACTATGGGCTGGAGAAAAGACGTTTAATTTTTCCACGCTAAACAAACCTTCTATATGGGACAGCGTTAGTAAAAATTAGATAAAAATGCATAATTTAGTAAAAAGTAAAGAAAGGAAAGTAATCGCCAATTTTTTCAGGCGGGGCTTATCGTCCACCTACCACAATTAGGTGTCGTGGACGGAGGCGACTAGCAAACATACTTTACTATAAATTTCTCATATTAACCATTAAATAAAATCCAAGGGCTAGACTAGTACCGCAATACATCTTAGCTTTGCAGGTCGAGTCTATAACCGACTAGCAAACATACTTTACTGTAAATTTCTCATATTAACCATTAAATAAAATCCAAGGGCTAGACTAGTACCGCAATACATCTTAGCTTTGCGGGTCGAGTCTATAACCGACTAGCAAACATACTTTACTGTAAATTTCTCATATTAACCATTAAATAAAATCCAAGGGCTAGACTAGTACCGCAATACATCTTAGCTTTGCGGGTCGAGTCTATAACCGACTAGCAAACATACTTTACTATAAATTTCTCATATTAACCATTAAATAAAATCCAAGGGCTAGACTAGTACCGCAATACATCTTAGCTTTGCGGGTCTAGCCAATAACCGTCTAGCAAACATACTTTACTGTAAATTTCTTTTATTAACCATTAAATAAAATCCAAGGGCTAGACTAGTACCACAATACAACTTAGCTTCGCAGGTCTCGCCTAAACGCTTGGCTACCGTGGCGCCTGCATAATTTAGTAAAAGTCGAGAAAAATGGTCAGAGAAAGTCGAAAATAACCGAAACTTGTTTTGAAATAGTTAAAAATACCTAGAAATAAAATTTGGAAATTTAAATTATTTATTTGTGTATAAATACCTATCCAAAAAAAAAAATTATTTCATGACCTAACGAGGAGAGAACCAAATTTGGGCTTCATTTTAAAGTGTTAACTCAGTAAATTTTACGTATGTACCACTTTTTTTTTTTGTATTGTATACAGAGAAAATTAAATATGTGAAGTAGTCACATAAATAGGTATGATAGAAGTCTGGTATCCCCCTAAGTGACTCCTTGGTTAAGGACCCTGTGGGAATAAAGATGGCTCCTTTTTCCTTAAAGGTTGTTGGTTGGCTACCATGACGTGCAGCAAGCACACAACTAAGTAACTTGTGAAGAAAAAAAAAGAAAGCCCCCAAAACTATAAATAAAATGAAATGACTTTACGACTTTCACAAAGTTTTAAAGTAGCTTTTAAATTTGCTCATCTCCGCCCTCCAGCCCCCCCCCCAAAAAAAAACAACTTGAATAAAGTATGGCCATAATAGACTGCTCGTTTATCTCCTTAACCGGCTTTATAACCGCTGCTGCTGCCGTTCTTAATGTGTACTTTATGAAAAATTTTCCGTCTAAAAAATACGCATAGATTTTTCATTGCGTTAATGAAAGAAAATCTGATAACAGCGCCCATTCACTCAGAAAACCCCTTATGGGGGAAAATTGTTAGTAATAAAAGTAGTAAAACACTTGAGGGGTAATAAGTATACAAAGTTCAAGAAAACTCAAAGAAAATCGTAGAAATCGCTGACATTTGCACTATCAGTTGGAAATTTCGTCCAAAATGCTTATTTGTCAGGTGGGGGGAGATAGAAACCTGAGCTAAATGCAACAAATATCAACTCTTCATAGTCAAAAATATTTAAAAAAAATACAAGGATCACTTTGATAAATGTTTTTAGTATATTACCATCTGTATTGAATCTCGTATAGTTATAATTTTAGTTTGTAGAAAAAGGCGCCACGGTAGCCGAGCGGTTAAGAGACTAGACCCGCAATGCTAAGATGTATTGTTGGTTTAGTGGGTTCGATTCCCCGGTCTGTAGGCCTTGGATTTTATTTAATAGTTAATAAAAGAAATTTACAGTAAAGGGGGTTTATTAGTCGGTTATAGGCTAGACCCGCAATGCTAAGATGTATTGTTGGTTTATTGGGTTCGATTCCCCGGTCTGTAGGCCTTGGATTTTATTTAATAGTTAATAAAAGAAATTTATAGTAAAGTATGTTTGTTAGTCGGTTATAGGCTAGACCCGCAATGCTAAGATGTATTGTTGGTTTATTGGGTTCGATTCCCCGGTCTGTAGGCCTTGGATTTTATTTAATAGTTAATAAAAGAAATTTACAGTAAAGGGGGTTTATTAGTCGGTTATAGGCTAGACCCGCAATGCTAAGATGTATTGTTGGTTTATTGGGTTCGATTCCCCGGTCTGTAGGCCTTGGATTTTATTTAATAGTTAATAAAAGAAATTTATAGTAAAGTATGTTTGTTAGTCGGTTATAGGCTAGACCCGCAATGCTAAGATGTATTGTTGGTTTATTGGGTTCGATTCCCCGGTCTGTAGGCCTTGGATTTTATTTAATAGTTAATAAAAGAAATTTACAGTAAAGGGGGTTTATTAGTCGGTTATAGGCTAGACCCGCAATGCTAAGATGTATTGTTGGTTTATTGGGTTCGATTCCCGGTTCTAGACTTTGGATTGTATTTAATGGTTAATAAAAGAAATTTACAGTAAAGTATGTTTGCTAGTCGCCTCCGACCGCGACACCTAATTGGTAGTTGGACGTAATGCATGAATTTAAAAAACAGACATTACTTTACTTTACTTTATTTTAGTTTTGTAGAAAAGAGATGATTGATGCTGGCGAGGACCAAATCGTTTCTGGCTGTATTTGGAAATAAAATAAAAAAAATTATGTGATTACAGTGAGAAATGCAAGCTCAAATTGCATAATATTGTAAAGTTGCCAAAAATTTCTTATTTTTAGTAAAAAATTCAAAGAAAACTACCGGCTATTCGCGCAAAGTCAAAGAATACCATCAGTCTCTAAAAAAAAAAAAAAAAAAAAGGGAATGCAGTAAAACTAGTTACTTATTCCCTGATTCTGGAATTCCCAAAAAAGGGTTATCTTCAAAAAAACTAATGTTGGAAAATGGGCAAGATAGTTAAAAAAGTAAAGTAAAGTAATTGCCTATTTTTTCAGGCACGCTTTACGTCTAACTACCACAATTAGGTGTCGTGAACGGAAGCGACTAGCAAACATACTTTACTGTAAATTTCTTTTATTAAACATTAAATACAATCCAAGGGCTAGACTAGTACCGCAATACATCTTAGCTTTGCGGGTCTAGCCTATAACCGCTCGGCTACCGTGGCGCCTATGTGCAGGATAGTTTTTTTTTTTGCACAGTTTTTCCCCTCTTAAAAGTGGCAAGAGAAAGTGAAAATGGAAAAATAAATACATAAAAAAAGAGCAACAGATATAAACCTATTTTTTCTGTTTATTCATTTGAATTGTTAATTATCATTTTTATTTTCCTAGAAAAAAAAGAAGAAAATTAAAGTTTTCATGAATTTAATTAAAATGTTTTGAATGAGGAGGCCGAAGGGAGATATGGCTGCCCCCGAAGTGGGAAAGCGGTAAAGCTTGTAGGAGGCGGCTGTAGAAGATAGACTGGTATAAAAGTTCACAAGTCTTTATTTAAAATCTCTTTGCTTTATTTTTTCTTTTTTTTTTTTACTGTCACTCTCCTCATTGCCATGTCTTCCATCTTATTTTCCCTTCTCTTCAGATGCGCCCTAAGAAGATAGACGAAGAAAAAGAAGAAGATATAAAAGTTCTATTCACGAAGAAAGCAACAAGGCTTTCGCTGGTCGTCTAATTAAAAAAAAAAAACTTCTTAAAAAGAAGTGCTTAGAGGTGAAATAAATTACTTCTAGACGACCTGTCATTGGACAACAAAGCAGAGGTTTGCTTTATTCTGTAGTCCAGGAGGTACAAGGGTGGTGGTTGGGAGCAGGAGCTGTGACGTCATCTAGTTAATTAGTAGCTTGACACTGGCTGTTCTAACTTCACCTGCACACAATAGGAGGCCCGCTGCTGTGGGTTCTGATACAGGAGCTACCACTATCACGTCATCAGAAGAGACCCTCCACCAAAAAAATGTGAATTTCCGGGTTGAAAAAGCAATTTTACAAACAAAATTTGAGCCAATCATAATTCTTTTTAATACCAGAAATAGTAAAGTAATTGCCACTTTTTCAGGCGGGCTTTACGTCCAACTACCAATTAGGAGTTATGGACGGAGGCGACTAACCAACATACTTTACTGTAAATTTCTTTCATTAAACCATTAAATAAAATCCAAGACCTAAGACCGGGGAATCGAACCCACTAAACCAACAATACATGTTAGCATTGCGGGTCTAGTCTCTTAACCGCTCGGCTAACGTGGCGCCTACCAGAAATAGTATAGACTAATAATTTACAATTCAAATTTAAGAAAAAAAAGAGACTTTGAACAATAAGAGAATCAACCAGCTTTAAACTTTCCCTACTTCTGAAAATTCAGAATTTCATCTTAGTAAAAGGAAGTGCCCGCGAAAAGAAAAAAGGAAATGCCTGATTGAATCTGTTACCATCCTTATAACCATTCAATTTAGATAATCTTTTTCTTTTTTTTTGGCGGGGGGGAAATAAGACTTTGTGCGGCCAATTTATTCATGGAGACCTGCTTGGGGAACAGGAAGACCACGCTAAGAATTTCTTCTTCTTTTTTGAAATTACCTCCAACAGAGGATATTCGGGTAGCGTTTATTCCCTTCCCCTGTAGAAAGAGGAGCGCTGAATATATTACGGCTCGATACATACTGGATTGTAGCATTTTCCCAAATGATATTTATTTGAAGATAGGAACTAATCCTCTTTTTTTCCCCATCAAATTGGAGCGCTTTGAAAAAGGAAAAAGGAAAAGTTTACTAATGAATCGTTATTTTCCGCCTCAATCACCTGTGATGCAGTAATCTCTTTTTAGCCTTTTTTTGAAAAAAAAAAAAAAGGTTCTTAATTGGGGTAATCAATGTTGGACAGCACTAATTACAGGCAATTACCTGAAATTTACTTTAAAAATAAGACGTAAATTTGAGAGGGAAAAACCCTTGGCGTGATCTCACCATGTTTATTGTATAAATACCTATATTTATTACAACCAATTATATTTTTTTGCAATTATTATTCCTTAAATAACCAACACCTGAGACAATTAGCGCCCAGAGCTTTTTTTCAGCCGGTCTCCGGATAGTCTTCTCTTGTATCCATCACCGGACAGTGAGCTGTAAGAAGCTCCCCTAGGAAGAGAAAATCTGAGGGCCAACAGCGATCTCCGCGTGGGAATCCAATAGGCTAACCTCATAGCTTGTCTCCTTCCTAGCAATTATAATAATTTACTTTAAGAAAGTAGTAAAATAATTGCCTATTTTTTCAGGCAGGCTTTACGTCCAACTACCGAATTAGGTGTCGAGGACGGAGGCGACCAGCATACATACTTTACTGTAAATTTCTTTTATTAACCATTAAATAAAATCCAAAGCCTAGAGACCGGGGAATCGAACCTACTAACCAACAATACATCTTAGCTTTGCGGGTCTAGTCTATAACCGCCAAACATACTTTACTATAAATTTCTTTTATTAACCATTAAATAAAATCTAAGGCCTAAACACCGGAAATCGAACCTACTAACCGACAATACATCTTAGCTTTGCGGGTCTAGTCTCTTAACCGCTCGGCTACCGTGGCGCCTAATAATTTACTTTAATATAAAATAATAAAAATAAAAAATCTTAGAATTCTCGTTGCCCACCCTTTCTTCTCTTAAGCTCTCTCTCTTCTTCAATACATTTACTTATAATTTCGTTCGATAATTTATTCATTAGGTTTCCTGGAGAGTTTATTATTCCGAATTTTTGTTTATTCTTTATTCACTATGTATTCCTTCTCGAAGCACATCTCTTTCATTCTCCAACTTCGTTTAAAATTATATTTGCTTTCAGTTAATGGAAGTTAAAATAAATAAAGTGGAAATTTAATTATTTTTGTTTCTTTCCGGTTTAAAGAAGTTTAGAAGAGAATATTTTCATTAGAATTCCAGATAAAAGGCGAAGCAGTAATATATGAAATGAACCAGAGAATGCCTGGATAATCGGGAGAATACAGTATAGACAGGCCAGGAGCTTTTGCCAAACTGGCCCTTAAATACCACACAATGGAAAAGGCCAATCCCTTTTTATGAATGAATGAAATGGCTGAATTTTGGGTCGAACAAAAGTGATAGAAAGGAAGGGACAGAAGCCTGGTCTGGTGAATAACCACCGCGCCGGCGGAAGTCAGCCGATGGAGAGCGTTTTGAAGTTTGGGAGCAGCTGCTAGCTGTAGGGGATCAGTGGGAAAGCCATGGGGTGAGTGGGGTGTAGCGGTTGCCGTTGCTTTTCTTTTGTAGCTGGAAAAAGAGCGGATCCTCTAAAATCCTCTCTCTCTCACACCCACACAAAGGGTTACCATTTATTTCCGTTTCCATTTCTTTGTATATCAGAAAAAAAAAGGGCAGGCTTCTAAAGCAATCGTGTCAAGGTGTCCAAATTGAAACACATGTTTTCAGGTGTTGGAACGATTGGGTATTTACGAAAAATGTGTTCCCAGAATATTGCGCGAGATTATTTTGTGAGAACAATTTTCTAGAAAGCGATAGATTTGTAGAAAGTTGAAATAGGTATTCAATTTCATTGGCTAACTAACCACCGAATTAGATCGACAGAAAATTAACGATGGAAATCCTTCATCCAAAACTAACACTATTCAGTTTTCTCAAAAATGAACCTAAAATTTGTCTCCAGAGTGTTGGTTCATCTACAATTTTAGTTTTAAAAAATTTAAAGTTAAAATAAAATAAATGGAAAGATGATTGTAGGGCACTTTTTTGGAGGGAGAGAGTGGTTATGCTTCTACATAAAGTGCCACTTTTTTAGGAATTTGTAGTTTTAGCACTTATCTAATATTCGTATCGATTAAATGAATTGATAAATTGCCGAACTTGAAGACAATTAATTAGCCAGAAGTACATTTTTCCAAAATAATTGTTTCAGTTTCCTCAATTTTTTTTTCGAAAAACGCTTTAGCTGATATCTTCATAATTCTTAATATATTAGGTATTAATCAAAAATAGTTATTTAAGGCGCTATTTTTTTTTTTTTTTTACGTCCGGCAACCAAATTAGGTGTCGTGAACTGAGGCGACTAGCAAACATACTTTAATACAAATTCCTCATATTAACCATTAAATACAATTCAAGGCCTAGACTTGTACCGCAATACATCTTAGCTTTGCGGGTCTAGCCTATAACCGCCTAACAAACATACTTTACTATAAAAGTTCTCATATTAACCATTAAATACAATCCAAGGGCTAGACTAGTACCGCAATACATCTTAGCTTTGCGGGTCGAGCCTATAACCGCCTAACAAACATACTTTACTAAAAAAGTTCTCATATTAAACATTAAATACAATCCAAGGGCTAGACTAGTACCGCAATACATCTTAGCTTTGCGGGTCTAGCCTATAACCGACTAGCAAGCATACTTTACTATAAAAGTTCTCATATTAACCATTAAATAAAATCCAAGACCTAGGCAGCAGGAATCGAACCCACTAAACCAACAATACATCTTAGCTTTACGGGTCTAGCCACTTAACCGCTCGGCTACCGTAGCTCCTAATAAGAACTATGTTGATACACAGTGAATTATCAGAGGAAACTTCAATTTGATTTAATTAACAAAATCTTCGGGAAAAAAGTAAACATTGGAAAAAATAAAGTCTTAAATCAGAAATAATAAAGTTAATAAATTTGTGTCGATGTTTTTGAATTAATTTGTTTAAATTAAATATTTTTGCAATAATTTTTATCACTTCTTTTTGCCTTAAATTTAATTTTATATGCGCATAATATTAACGTAAAAAGATTTATTAATCCGTACAGAAAATTACTTTCATTTTCAAAATATTCATAATACCCAATATAGAGAGAAATATGTGAAGTATGAAAATAATTTATTGTCTGGCCCCGTAATTTTAGTTTTGTTCCGGGTGCGGCGAAGTCAAATATTTCCTAATTTATTAATAATTTCATTAAAAGATAACTTAGGGTTAAAAGTATACAAAATTCAGATATTTCTTATGATTAAGAATTAGCTTGAATCCATCCTCTCTCGACACAGATTGAGGGAAGGAACTAAAAAAACTTTTAGGAGAGCCAAAAAAAAGTATAGCCCAATCGAAGATGGCTCGGGTACAAGCAAGTTTGCGCAAGAGAGGCTATCAAGAAGACTGGAAAGCGCAAGAAGACACGGTCATCCTCAACTATGATGGAGGAATGATGCAGAAAAAGTCACTTAGGAATGTGGCGCAAAAAAAAAGATGGTTTACCAGGAAGGCTGGAGAAGATCTATTGAGCTGTTCCCGGTCCTGTTGTAGGAGTAACATCGTCAACTTCAAAATTAGCGTTTTTGGGAATTCAGAGGCGACCACGTAGTCATTTTTTCCGAAGCACTTTACAATTTGTCAATTGAGGTAGACCACATGAACTACTGATCAAACCATCTAACATGATCTAGCGCTAAAACATCCCAGAGGTAGAGACTTCAACTTCCCGGAGTTGTGCTGAAGCACAGACACTGTAAATTTTGCTTTAAAGAACTATTAGGTACAGTATTCCTTCAGATATTTCAAATTCTTCAAATTTGGAGACTTTAATACTGAGGACAACCGTTCTTATGGATTCAGCTTCAGTTGAAGAATTAATAACCCGTAATCCTGAAGCACTTTTTCTTCTAAAGTAATTCAGATCACTGAAATGAGTTAGGGGGAAAGAGATTCTTCCTTAAGAAGTTTAGAAGTCAAACAATTAAAGATCCACTTTGCTTACCTATTTAATCTAACGATTTTTCCCGCTAAGAATAGAACCATTCTTCCCACAATAAGCAGTGCTTTCTAGGATTGAAGGAACTATAGACTCAAATACATAACTTCCTTTTCCAGTTACAAGCAATTTGTACCCAAGATGCACCTTAATGATCGTCTGCTTTTCCGAGATTATCTTGCAGAACCACATTATAAAACATTTTCATCAGAATCCCAGTTTTGTGATGCAATTAATGGGCGAAATCGTAAGATTTATTTCGTTTAAGAATTCTCAGTATTTTCTTTTCTTTTTTTTTTTGTGAAGTAATCGCCTATTTATTCAGGTGGGCTTAACGTCCAACTACCAATTAGGTGTCGTGGACGGAGGCAACTAGCAAACATATTTACTATGAATTTCTTTTATTAACCATTAAATAAAATCAAAGGCATCTAGACGGGGAATCGAACCTACTAAACCAACAATACATCTTAGCATTGCGGGTCTAGTATCTTAACCGCTCGGCTACCGTGGTTTTTTAGTGATGATCGCGTAACTAACAAAGAAGTTTTCCAACTAAGAAAGAATCAAATTGTTAACCGGCAAATGGTACAAGGCGAAAAGCTGGAAAAATAGAAAAAAATTACAAAATATTTTACAAGAAATAGTTGGGAGGAAAAGAGCTAAAATGGTTTACAGTTCGAGTTCTCCCAATGCGCTGCCAAAAATTATTTAGCAATCGCCAACATCCGGAACGGAAAGAATAGAAGAAGAAGAAGCGGCTAACTTTAGCGAAGCGAAGGAAAACGAAATTAGCAAATTAAATGTAATTTACGAGATTTACGTACATTTTACACTTCTTTTAAACCAATATTTTTAGCGTTGAAGACGGCTGACAAAGTAATTGGTGAAACGTAGCCTAAAATAAGTACTTTTTTTTAAATTTCTTTACCCTGACTCAAAACGAAGAAATATAATGAAGTAAAAAATGTCTTGACTAATTCGTAAGTTAAAAATAATAATAATTTTTGTTGTCGTCTTCTTGAGATGGTAATCGCCGTGAATATTTTACGAATCAAATAAATTAAAATGAATTATTAAAAGAAAAAATTGGAATCCTTGAGGTCAATAAATCAGGATTTAAAAAACAAAAACAAAATATCATCAAGTAAAATAAATAAAGCGAAACAGGAAGTAAATAAAAATTTCACTTACGGCACGAGAGTGCGCCCTGTCCAAGGAGAGTACAGCGAGAATCAAAGCCGCCTTGATCATCTCCATGGCTCGACTGAGAGAAGAACTCACAGAACCCAGAGTGTTGGCCGTAGTGTGTGCTCTGAAGGGGGTTGTATATGCGCCCAACACCACCGGTGGTGAGCGGCGGGGGGCGAGAAAGGTTTAGGGGTGGATTGGGTGAGGGGAGCTTGGTATAGCCCCCCCAGATAGTGACAAAAGCCGGCACGCTACAGCGCCACTTGCTCTGAACTTTTACACCCTTCTGTGTTTATTGTGTGTGTGTGTGTATTATTACGATACTCACCCACCCCCCCTCTTTGACCAGGTTTTGGCCCTTTTTTCCTAGTGGCCCTTTTCTGGTCTAGCCCAGCCCCCCACACTTCTACCATCATTAGCAAAAATATCAGCTAATTTCGTATGCTAAACTAATAAGCTGGGTCAGATCGCTTCTTAAAGATTCATTGACCACGATCGGTTAAGGAGTATTAGCTTGGTTTCCTGTTTCCTGTTACGCTAGATTAAAAAAAGTAAATAAAAAACTTTTCCTAACCGCACTTTCCGTTCAGCTTAGAATTTATGCGGGGGGGGGGGGTAAAAATGCAAAGAAAAATGAAAATAAAATTATTTAAAATCATAGAAATGGTGAAAATTATTTGGCTGTTGGTTTTAATAATATAATATATAATATTTAATAATAATAATTTCTAAATTTGCACACAAAAAAGTAAAGTATTCTCCTATTTTTTCAGGCGGGCTTAACGTCTAACTACCAATTAGGTGTCATGGACGGAGGCGACTAACAAACATACTTTACTGTAAATTTCTCATATTAAACATTAAATAAAATCCAAGGCCTAAGACCGGGGGAATCGAACCCACTAAACCAACAATACATCTTAGCATTGCGGGTATAGTCTATAATCGCCTAACAAACATACTTTACTGTAAATTTTCTTTTATTAACCATTAAATACAATCCAAGGCCTAAGACCGGGGGAATCGAACCCACTAAACCAACAATACATCTTAGCTTTGCGGGTCTAGTCTATAACCGCCTAACAAACATACTTTACTGTAAAATTTCTTTTATTAACCATTAAATACAATCCAAGGCCTAAGACCGGGGGAATCGAACCCACTAAACCAACAATACATATTAGCTTTGTAGGTCTAGTCTCTTAACCGCTCGGCTATCGTGGCGCTCAAATTATTATTATTTTTTTTTTATTTATTTTTTTTTTTTTTAAATGATTTAAGGCGCGTCAACATCTAAGATTATTGGCGCTCGGAGCTTTTTTCAGTGCACTGTACGGCCTCCGGACAGTGTTCTCTCGTTACAGACAATACTGTCCATCACCGGACAGTGAGCTGTAAGAAGCTCCTAGGAAGAGAAAATCTAAGGGTCAGCTGCTGGATTCGAACCCGGGACTTCCGCGTGGGAGTCCAGTATGCTAACCTCATAGCTAATCCCTTCCCTTATTATTATTATTATTATTTTTTTTTTTTTTTTTTTTTGCGCATCAACAGCTGAGGTTATTAGCGCCCGGAGCTTTTTCCAGTGCACTGCCGGCCTCCGGACAGTGTTCTCTCGTTACAGACAACACTGTCCATCACCGGACAGTGAGCTGTAAGAAGCTCCTAGGAAGAGAAAATCTAAGGGTCAGCTGCTGGATTCGAACCCGGGACCTCCGCGTGGGAGTCCAGTATGCTAACCTCATAGCTAATCCCTTCCCTTATTATTATTATTATTATTATTATTATTTTTTTTTTTTTTTTTTTTTTTTTTTTTTTTTTTTTTTTTTGGCGCATCAACAGCTGAGGTCATTTCCACTGTTTCCCAAATTTAAACAAATTTGCGGTTGGAAAAGTTTATTGTGTCAAATTTAGAGATGATATCAGGTGAGGATTTTACACACCTTTCTGGAATGGACGATTACTCTTGATTAAAGAAAAAAACTTACGACAAAGCTCAATGAGCTCTAAAGGCAATGAGCTCATTGTATAAGAATAACTTGATTTTTTTTTTTCTTTTTGAAGTAATGGTCTTCCATAGCCAAGCCAGGGACTTATCATTTACTTACTGCATGTACAAACATGTAATAAAAAGAACAATAAATATAAAATTATAAACAAAAACATCTAACAAGGGGGGGGGGCGGACCACAAGGAAGATATGAAAGCATTGTCCTCTTTTTTAGTAAAACGGCGCGTACTATCGATTGTTCTCTCGTACATCCTGGTACGTGGGACCAAAAATCGTAAAGCGTAAACACAGATGGAGAATCTAACCTACATTTGGATCGTTCCATCGCTTCCTTTTTACCCATTGGCTAACGTTCGGAAATAACATCTCTGTTTTACTATACTTCTTTCTTTGTTTTTTTATTTTGTATTTTTTTGTTAAGATTAATTTCCCTTGATATCAACATCTTGTGTTTAACTTGTAAAAATCATCTATTTTTTCTTGCTAAAGTAATACACAGACAGCGTTAAACATCTGCCAGCATCAGCTAGAAAAAAAAAAGAATAATGTGATTGAAATTTTGTCTTACATCAAATATAAACGTAAACTTTCAAGACAACATTACAGTTTTAATAGTTAATTAAGAGGAAGTCTTAGAATTATGACGTATTAGGGACGTATTTCCGGTGAAAATTTTGAAAACTTAACTCTTAACAACAAGTAATAAAAAGTATGGAGGAAAAAAAAACTGGAAAATAAATTTTAAAAAAAATTGAAATACAACTAATTACGTGCTGAATAGTTTATCATTGGAAGGGGTGTGGCCTATTTAATGTGTAGGTGTGGTCTTCTTGATGTGGGCGTGGCCACATATCACAGTTCCAATCTTTTAATTGGTTGGTTCAACATATAATCTGTTTGCCAAACCTTCACTCTTTATTGTGATTGGTCAATTATTTATTGTTAATAATTTCAAGGAAAAATAAATGATAATTTTCTTTAATTTATTAAAAATAATAAAAAAGATCTTTGAAGACAATAGTTTGGTTTACACGGTACTAATGTATAGGGAAATAGAAAACTTAGAATAATTAGCTATTTCATTTGAAAAACTAAGTAAAAGAGAATTATGGATATTTTTTAACATATAAATCGGCCATTTGCTCTGCTTATTTGCATATGGCAGCCAATCTGGTTGTGAATACCCACAAACTTCCTTCATTTAATGTACATTATAACTTGTTGCTAAAAAAAAAAAACGGAAGTTGCGCGAACAAAGACATACTTTGTTCCTAAACGAGTCTTGAAACTACAATAATAGCGCTTGTCACGCAGAGACAAGAACAGAACTAGATCCGTACGTACAAGGAAGTCGTATTCAATTGGCAGATATGTCCAATAAAAGCTATGCATCCCAGTGTACCCCAACTCTAGGAGGCACTGATCTCTTTGAAGCCACCCACCCCAACAACCTCAAAACTGGGGGCTCCTCCAATAAATCGATAAATAATAGTAAAGAATAGATTTTTAAAGAGAAATTCTTTTTACAGTAGTCAGCATGGATTTTTATCAAATAGATATCCTTTTTTTTCAAAAACTAGGTAATAAAGAAAAGGAAATAAAAGTAAGAGAAGGAAGAAATCTATCTTATCCATTTAGAGAGAGAGAGAGAGAGACCATAACTTCCGGTACAAGTTATGGAACGCCTGCTGCGGTCGTATACTCGGCAGTTTTATTTGTAGTCTGGTAAACATCTTTACAGGCCACTAAAACTAAAACAATTGAATTGGAAAATGAAAATTACGAGATAAAAGAAAACATTGGAAAAACTATCAATAAAAATTTCCTTTTTATATCGCCGACATTATGTGGAGGTGTGGAGGTGTGGAGGTATGTGGAGATATCGAGACATAAACCTAATATCAAATGAATTTAATTGAAATTATAAATTTACTATTCATTCAATTCCAGCCAAGTGGAAAAATTTTAAGAATAAGTTCATTTCCAAAAATACCTACTTTTTTTTGTATCAAATTAATTTAGGTGAGAGGGGGCACCTTCGAACAGTTTTAATTTCTCGCCAAATATGTAATTTAAAACATTGGTAGTTATCTCCAAGATGTTGTGGTAGACCTGTTGTATAATTGGACAGAGTTTCCCTTCGTTTTCATTGTTTGGTAAAAGTCCAGAATTGAGAAATGTTATATTTTATAAGGTGGAAGTTAATGTTTTTGTTGCATCTTTGGAAGTGTATTGTGAAGAGTGTAGGTGGACAAGGTGTAAGTACTATTGTTAGTCCATAATAACATTTGGAAATCGTATTTTTAAATCTAGTATTTGCTAAAGTCTATTTGCTTGCAATAAGTGTTGAATATTATATTTTCTTTTATGGAAGGCGAGGGAGGCACATTTCTACATCACCAGTTAAAATGTGCCGCCCTACCGACCTGCCAGTTTGTGACTTTTTTTTTGTTTAATCGCAGAGAAGGGGAAAGTAGTCCAAACCTACATTAAGAAGCGCAAAAAAACGAATATTTTGTTCAAACTTCCCTAAACCCATCCCACTTTGGGTACAACATCCCGAACTGAGTTTTGGACTAGATTTCAGTGGTTTAAAAGAGAAAGTAATTGTAGTAGTGAGAGAAACAGCTGATAGAAGATAGATTCAGAGTAAAGTAATATCATTTCTTTCTATTTTATGATGTGTTCAAAGGTGACCCCCGCCAGTGGGGCAGATATTAACATTTGACACAAAATTTTTAAATCAAAAAATGCAGATATGTATGTCAAGCTAGGGAAGGGATTAGCAATGAGGTTAGCATACTGGACTCCCACGCGGAGGTCCCGGGTTCGAATCCAGCAGCTGACCCTTAGATTTTCTCTTCCTAGGAGCTTCTTACAGCTCACTGTCCGGTGATGGACAGTGTTGTCTGTAACGAGAGAACACTGTCTGGAGGCCGGCAGTGCACTGGAAAAAGCTCCGGGCGCTAATAACCTCAGCTGTTGATGCGCCAAAAAAAAAAAAAATGTATGTAAAGCACCACAACTGTTTATTGATATAGATCTGGTTTTTTTTTATTTTTATTTTTTGGCATTGGCTTCCGCCATACAGCCAGCATCGTCTAGGTGCTTATCACTAGATCTGTTCAGAAGAGTTGAAAGTTGTAGAAAACAAAATAAAAAGGTTCAATAATACGACTCTGTGCACTCTGCAACAGAAAATTTAAATTCTGTTTAAATGTGTCCCCCTCAGGAGACCCCAAAAACGGATACTTCTGGTGGACAAACTCAATTTCCGTTTTACAACACTCTTTTTTTAGCCGATCAAAACGGAAAAACCTATTATGATGAAGCCCTTACAAATAAATCCAAGTTATGGGTTAAGTTGAGTGTAAAATTGAGAAGCCCCGGTGCCCACTAACTTCAAGAAAATGTTCAGCGTTAGGCGCTCTAGCGCATAAACTCCCTTAAGTCATCGCTTCAATTCCCAAAGTGTGCTTGTATTGACCTTAAAGCCCAGAAGTAGGAAAGTCAACAATAGCAATGTTGTAGCCAAAGGATAAGTTGGACTACATTTAAGGAGCTCTGTGGGCTGTAGGGGGGGGGGAATAGCCGTTTCCCCAGGACCCTCCTTCGTTCCTTCCAATCTCCCTCATCAATCCTTCCGCCTCTCTCTCGCAACTTACCCTTACTCCTTCTCCGCATAACTCCAGTTCTTCATAGTGAGCACAATGCCATACATACTTCCTCCTGGAACTCTAGCCACCACCACCACCCCCCTGGCCGAACAATAGTTCTGCCAACTTTTCATCTCCTCCCACTGGGTTATGTTTACATTAAGAATGTACGGAAGTTATGGGAGTTATCACACTACTCAATTCCTGACAAGATATAAACACTTTTGTTAAAGAAATTGATGTCTTGTTTGTCATGTAAGTCTACATTTTAGAGACGACAAAACAAATTTACTTCTGTTCTATTTGTGCAATGTGCAGATTGTTGGCTTCCGGTTTCTAGTGTATGTGTAGCTATTATTGAGGGGCTGCAGTATTTGTAGGTCTGTATTGTCAGATTTGTCATGTGTCTCTCAATAATCGAATACATCGCCTGCAGTTAGTGTTTGACTTTACAGATGATTTCGCTCAGCTTCATACCCGATTTCCTGTTTTAGTATTGACAATATTATTGTCAGTCAGATGGCTGGCTGACAACTGATTGTTGTCCTTCGAGTGATTTACAGGTTTACTAAACCTTCATTTCCAGTCAATGGGGTTCTTCTAACAACTTCCCTTATTGTGTACTTTATTAAAGACAAAAAAGATGAGAATGAATTTTTTTTCACTATTATTAGAACGAACTAAATAGTTTCACTATGTAAGGATGAGCGCGGTTTTCCTGTATTTTGGAAAGGAAAGCTGACTTTCAATGAATGAAAAAATTCATTCGCCACCTCCTAGGAGCCAAAAAAGGATTTCAAATAAACTTGGACATCTCATTGGCTAAAAACTTTTCTCTTTTTTTTAGGGATATCTCTTCTTTTAAAGAATCATTTTATTCTAGGTACATTTACTACAACAAAGCAGGCGCTATGGTAGCCGAGCGGTTAAGAGACTAAACCCGCAATACTAAGATGTAATGTTGGTTTAGTGGGTTCGATTCCCCCGGTCTTGGATTTTATTTAATGATTATTATGAGAAATTAACAGTAAAGTATGTTTGCTAGTCGGTTATATGTAGACTAGACCCGCGAAGCTAATATGTATTGCGGTACTAGTCTAGGCCTTAGATTTTATTTAATGGTTTTAATATGAGAAATTTATAGTAAAGTATGTTTGCTAGTCGGTTATAGACTAGACCCGCGAAGCTAATATGTATTGCGGAACTAGTCTAGCCCTTGGATTTTATTGAATGTTTAATATGAGAAATTTATAGTAGTGTGTTTGTTAGGCGGTTATAGGCTAGACCCGCAAAGCTAAGATGTATTGCGGTACTAGTCTAGCCCTTGGATTTTATTGAATGTTTAATATGAGAAATTTATAGTAGTGTGTTTGTTAGGCGGTTATAGGCTAGACCCGCAAAGCTAATATGTATTGCGGAACTAGTCTAGCCCTTGGATTTTATTGAATGTTTAATATGAGAAATTTATAGTAGTGTGTTTGTTAGGCGGTTATAGGCTAGACCCGCAAAGCTAAGATGTATTGCGGTACTAGTCTAGCCCTTGGATTTTATTTAATGTTTAATATGAGGAATTTATAGTACAGTGTGTTTGTTAGGCTAAATGTTACATTTAATTTGCTAATTTCGTTTTCCTTCGCTTCGCAAAAGTTAGCCGCTTCTTCTTCTTCTATTCTTTCCGTTCCGGATGTTGGCGATTGCTAAATAATTTTTGGCAGCGCATTGGGAGAACTCGAACTGTAAACCATTTTAGCTCTTTTCCTCCCAACTATTTCTTGTAAAATATTTTGTAATTTTTTCTATTTTTCCAGCTTTTCGCCTTGTACCATTTGCCGGTTAACAATTTGATTCTTTCTTAGTTGGAAAACCTCTTTGTTAGTTACGCGATCATCACTAACAAACCACGGTAGTCGAACGGTTAAGATACTAGACCCGCAATGCTAAGATGTATTGTTGGTTTAGTTGGTTCGATTCCCGGTCTTAGGCCTTGGATTTTGTTTAATGGTTAATATGAGAAATTAACAGTAAAGTATGTTTGCTAGTCGCCTCCGTTCACGACACCTAATTGGTAGAAGGACGTTAAGCGCGTAGAAGGACGTGAAAAAATAGGCGAATACTTTCTTTTACTTTACATTTACTACAACAAAGCCAAATAATCCTTTTTGGGAAAATTCCATATTTCATGGAAATTGCTTTTACGAAAAACAAAGATCGTATGTGTTTTTATGCCAGATTTTTTTTTTTTAATTTATAAACATGAAACTAAAACAGCCCAATGGATTGGGAAATGAAGGAAAACAGATGAAAGATTTGTGGAAGTACGCTAAGCAGAGCTTGGAGGTGCGTAATACAACACCCGTCCACTTCAGAGCAGCTGGATGCCCTTAATGGTCTTTACTAGGGAGACCGAGGGCGTAGCGGATGGAAAAAGAGAAGCAGTGAAAAACGGAAGCGGGGGCGAGGAAAGAGCGACTAAACCCTCTCCTTGCTCGTCCAGGCTCTATCTGCTGGAGCAATCTGCGAGTAGCTTCCAGCTTTGCCCTAACAACTTGCTCTTAAATTATTCTCCAAACTGAAAACATTCAAGTTGCTCGAAGTATAAATGAGAAAAAAAAAATTTTTTGTTTATCCTTCCCTTTCGTAGCCACATCTCTCCTCCTCATCTCTCGCTCCTCTTTATTTTTTCACTTTCATAAAGTAAAGAAAAAATTTATAAAAAAAAAAAAAGGAAAATAATAATAAATAATATAACTTCGAGCAAAAAGTTATTATTTATTCTGCAACGAGAAAAGTTAGTTTCCTCTCTCAAAGTCAAGTGTTGCTCACACATGCCATCTGGCCCGGAAGTGAAAAACTTCGTTCAAGTGTTCAATGTTATTCTTTACTTTTTCCTCTTGCTCTTTCCTTATAAGAAAGGAAAATATTGGTGTCATTGGCATTTTGAGGTCCCTTAAGTAGGGAAAAACTTAGTAAAACTTGACAAACATAATTAGTACAAGTAATGCTATAATTTTTTATCAAGAAACTTTTACCGCGGAAAATTTGATTAAGGATTTTCCTTAGAAAGAGGGGGGGGGGGTGATCGGGCAGTGCTATTTGAGAGAAAATATATACAGTCGAGCCTTCTATAAAGGACACTCTCACTAGCAACCACCTCCATTTACGGACAGTTTTTGGATTTCCCCGTTTTACCCCTACACACTTTCTATATAAAAAAAAAAAACCTCCGTCTAACGGACACTCTACATAACGACCGCGGGCATTGATTTTGGGGAACGGATTAAATGTTTCACCTCCCACCAACGGACCACCTTATTCTTAAAAGTTCGTTTGACACGGTGATAAAAAGAATTATCCCCTCTCAAGTTTTTGCTTTTTCTGGTTTTTCCTAAAGTTTCCTATATAAGCTCCATACATCTTGTACCATTTTAATAATTTTTCAATATAACTTTGGACGAACAATATTATTTTTTCCGATATGTCTCCCAAAAGAAAGTGGTTAACTCTAGAAGAGAAAAAAATAACTGTGTTGGAAGATTTTGCAAAAATCAAATCGAGCCATCGTCAACTTGCCGAAAGATTTGTTCTATTTTTCTAATAATAGATGATAGTATGAAGATAATTTTACCATAAATTATTATTGTTAAGAATTAATGTGATGATTATTATAAAAATTGTTTTAAAGATTATTAATTAAGTCAATAATATGTAGTTTATTGATAAATTTTTTGGATAATTAAAAAAAATTTGATGCATATCATATAGTTAAATATTATGCAATTATGTACGTTTTTAAATCTATTAATAATAAACAATTTTTAAATAGATGTTTGGAAAAAAAGTCATATTTTTTCATTATGAAACTTGACTACCTCCTTCTAACGACCACCTCCAAACAGCGGTCGCTTTGCTTTCCCCCGACAGTGTCCGTTATTGAGAAGTTATCTTTTATTAATATAAAATTAATGAACCCTTGTGTTGACCGAGAAGTCTGGTTACGAAAACTAAAGGCGATCGCCTGCCTCGTGGAAGTTCCTGGAAAACAAAATCCAGGACTGATGAAGAAGTTTGCGAGTCCCGGCTTCATTAAGAGCGATCCCTACTTGTTCATCAAAAAGGCCTATACCACCAAGGTGTATACCACCAAGAAATGAGAAAACCATTGCATTGCATGGGGTAACGCAAGCATCCTCGTTCGATATGCGCATGTGTGAAGGTTACGAGAAGTTAGGCTCTTCGGAAAAGTGAAAAGCCTACGCATTTCCTCATTTCTTCGATTGAGAAGAAAGTCTCAATAATCAAGTGATCGGATTTAAGATACGGAAACTTTAGCTCTATCTTAATACCCTTTTTTAAGGCACATTCTTTTTCGTTCAGCCCTTGTTAGAATTCACTTTTTAGATGCATGCAAATCTTGCACCATATCAACAGGATAAATCAATCTTGAGAAAATGATAACTAAGCACAACATGCCAGATCGATACTCCTTTAACGCCTTCTTCTTCAAGAGAGCTGTGTTCTTCTCCTTTCATTTAACAATGTCATGTTGCTTGCACAGCGATGAAATGCCCTAGTTCGATAAACCAAATTTTAATGACATCACTACATAAAGAAGAAGGAGGAAAATGTGACGTCATTGAATGGTTTATTAGTCTAATCATTCCTGGAGAAGCGCAAGCTAGCTAAGTGTAGTGATATTGATTGTGTGGAGGGGTCCCAGCGTTAATTAATTCTCAAGTAATTAAAAATAGACTTATCACCTCATTAACTCAACGTGAGAGTTAACTTAACACAAACTCTCTAGATCGTCGCGTAGTTTATTTACCTTTAGAAAACGTCACAACAATTTGAACTTAATTTTTCCCCATACTGTCCCCTGCCCTTGCTGGAGTCTTACATATCCAATAAACTCGGAAGTTCCTACGATCGGGAAAAAAAAATTTCCATATCAAGTTTTCGAATTATTTGCGTACGAATTACGTGGCAATAATCTTTTTTAGGACGTTTTTAAAGACGCGACTTTTTGACCAATGCTGCCAACCGAAACTGTACCGATTACTTTAATAGTTTTTTTATTTTATTTAGTTTTTGACATTTTTCCAAAATGACATAATCGATTTTCTTTAAAACCTGTTTTCCTCATAGCATGCATATCAATCTATAAATCTCATTTGAAACTATTACCCAAGAAAATCATTGGTACAGCAGTTTTATAGCGGAAATGCGGGGTGGGGGGTTCAACTTACTTTTCAGAGTACAATTACAGAGTAATATGCAGGCTGCATTTCCTGCATAACATCAGAAATTAAATAGATCAATAAATTTCCAAATTTGAAGTCAATTGACTTAGCCAAATTTTACATTTTTCAGAATAGTTTTTTCGATTAAAAAAAACAAATCCATAAAATTTAATTACTTAATTACGTGAATTAATTACGTGGTAAGAGAAAGTCACGTGAGTGGGCACTTCCTGTTCCCGCTGATTTGCGCACTTAAGTGAAAACATTAATTCTTATTGTAGGCGCGCGAAGACGCTTACACCCAGAAGCGGAAAACGCGATAGTTTTAGAGAGGGTTAATCTCTAGTGCCCTTAGTGCGTAAGCCCCACCACCTCGACAAGTTTGGACACCAAGTGGGGTCAAGGCCTGAAGGGCCAGGGCCATAAAGAGGGCAAACAAAAGACACCGAGATAACCCTGCAGATGAAAAATGGAGAAAAGCTGATGCTGAAGAGAAGTGTGATGTAAAGGATACAGGAAGGCGGTTGTTGCTCCTTCTTCTTGCCGATGACGAGATGCACTGTAGCCTGAAAAGAAGAGAAGTGAAAACACAATGAAAGTTACAAGATGCGAGGCTACAGAAGTTTGGCGGGAACCAAAAAAACGCGGGAAAAACATGGCGCGAAAATTTAAAAGGAGGGGGCGCCGCGAAAAGATGAGTTCGACTGAACACTTATATATAACTTGAAAATTAATATTAAGTTCTTAAGTTCCTTTTTTAGGAAGGTGATTAGTTCAGTTAATATAACTAAGGAACTAGGTAAGGACTAAGTAAGGCAGAGGTACTAGGTTCAAATCCAGGCGTTCTTCCCTGGGATTTTTCCCTATCTACATAGAAAAGGTCAGAGTTCAACAATGAAAAATGGCTGCAGCATTAGAACGGAAATGGCTTAGATCTTTGATGTTAGCACGTCTTAAATGAAATAAAAATCATATCATATTTCTGTATTTACTCTCTCTCTCTCTCTCTCTCTCTCTCTCTCTCTCTGCTCTTTGGAAGAAACCGAAGAAGGAGATGTAAGGAAAAGCAAGAAAAGTAGCGTTACTTAAGAAAAGAGGAAAATTAACTTAAGAGAGGTGAAAAGGAAATTGACTCACCTGTCTGCTCTACTTAGACCTTGAAGTTCCGAACAAAGATATTAATATAAATGGTTTAAATAATTTATCATAATTCAACTAAAATCTATACAGAAATTAAATTAAATTATAATTATATTTGAATAATGAAAATTTTATGCGAAGTATTTTCGTAGTACTCAATTCTCAATTTATGCGATATGCGCAAGAAAAACATGGCTACAACAGAAAAGTTTATCAAATATCCAATATGTATGGGTAAACACTAGAAATAGTCCCCGCCTACCTGTAATGCTATAGGGCGAGGTATGAACCAAGAAATCTTTTAGTTACACAATCCATCTTCGGTTTCTTCTTTGTTCCAAGACATTTGGCACAAGTTAAAAAGAAAAAAATACTGTACGTACCTGAAAAATAATGTTACAGAATTTGGAGTTATCGAATACATTTTGCGCACTGATTACAAAATATCGAATTATTTTTTTGTGCCAGAAATAACAAGTTCGAGACTTACACTACCTTGCGCAGCGGCCATCTTCTCTGTATCGTTCCAATTTTTGGAACACCATATGTACCGCCGAAGGGAGTACTTAAAATCCAAGGCCTAGACCGGGAATCCACAATACTTTTTAGCATTGCGGGCCTCGCCTGTAACCGCTCGGCTACCGTGGCGCCGTGGTTAAAGAGGCAAGGCAACGCTTGGAGCCGTACCGGAAATCTGTCCGCACATTTCCCACTGGATGTACTAACCTACATCTACCATCAGAGGTAGTAGATTTATTTAGTTTTTGGGAGAAATTGCAACTTCACTTACGTATTCATCTCTTACAACATCTGCTGTTTGAATTTATAAATTTTTACACCACACTCATTAATCTACCTCTGATAGAGAATGAGAATCTGAAATCGTACATAAAAAGCGCCTTAGAATGCTGGATAAAATGAAAGATTTCATCCAGCATTGCGTACTTAAATCACATTTTCAATTAGATTGTTTCACACGATTGCTGTATATAAAATGGGTAGGTTTTACTTTTTGTTCTATTTTTGGCATAAAATAAAACCATCTTAAAAAAAAACATAATGGTTAATAATCGATAAATAAAAATGGCTATTTCGATAGGGCGATTTTCGTTAAAAGCTTTTTGTGTGGCTCCCATGAAACAAATAGACTACTTTGAACTTTTTCAATGATTTCCTGATTCATAGGAAATGGGTTTTCAGAAATTGGTCTAATTGATTGAATGCCTCTTACTCGAAACTTCTACTTCCGGTGGAAACACAAGATCGATAATTTGGGTGAAAACACAAGATCGATAATTTGCTCTATCGCTAGACTTCCTCATCAAAAGAACTTTCAAAATAGACAGGATCTTTTTTTTGAAAAAAGTTATGAATAACTAAAAAGAAAAACTCATTGTCTAATACGTCACTCATCGCCTAGAACGGGAAAAACTTTTATCTGAGCTTGGCAAAAGAAAAGTACCCCGAAAAGCCTTCAAGAGATTCTAAGGAAAAATGTTTTATTCAAGGTTTTTCTAGCTTTAGTTTACCAACTTTTCCTTTAGTTTTTTTGCCTGCATGAAAAAGAAAAACTAGATACTATTTTTTTTTTTGGAGGAGGAAATAAAAATGCTAAAACTTGCAGAAAATGGTCTAAACATGTGACATTAGTGGGAGTAATGTTTAGCTCCTGCGGTAGAGTGTGCTGGCGGCGGTTAGTGTACAATGACAAAATCTATTCGTTTGGCTAGATGGAGCCGCCTTTGTTGGTTTGAATTTTATTTACATAATTTCGTAATTTCACTTGTATTTTAGTTTACTTTGTTTCATATTATTGTTTTTTGGTTCTTTGCGGATTTAGAATGGAGATAAAATGCGATGAAGACGATTACAACCTCTATAACTTAATTTGGAAGAAGTATAATTATACTAAAGTACAAAGTTTAGAACTTAATAAAAAAAAATATGCATTTTTCAAAAGTGAAAACGACTTGCAAAGTAAATTGAATATTGCACTTGCGGATTTTCGATCATTTTTGGTATATGTCCAAATAAATTGGGGGATATTAAAATCCTTTTTGAAAGAATGCATTCCCAGATTATAGAAACTGATTATTAAATTTTTTTTTTGTTTACTCACTGATCAAACTCTCAAGAGCTCAGCAACAGATCATTAATTTTGCGTGTATATTGGACCGCCTGAGCTGGAAAAGTTGTCCTGAAAAGAGTATAATAGCCGGAGCTATCAGAGACGATATCCCTAACCAGCCCCAAACAGAAAAATACTCGTACCCTTAAGGGCGCCTCTGGCAGAATAGCTCACTGGTGAGTGGAGGGAGGGTACTGTAGACAATCACCCGGGGCGACAGGGAGCAAAATAAAATTCTCTCTTATGCTATACGAGGGTCGTTTGAAAAGTCCGTGCAAAATCAGAGAGATAGCCCACTGGAGCGTATCGAGGTTATGTTTAGTTAGTAGCATCTCTTGGAAGAACACACACCAAGTTTCAGCCAGATCGGTCTATTTCTTTGTGTTTGGCATTCGTTTGAATCGAAGAAGTCGAGTGATTTTCAAAAAATGGACGAAAAAGAATTTCGTGTGTTGATTAAACACTACTTTATGAAAGGCAAAACGCCTCAGGAGACTAAAGAGAAGCTTGATAAACATTATGGTGACTCTGCACCTTCGATTAGAACAGTTTATAAGTGGTTTCAAAATTTTCGGAGTGGCCATATGGGCACAAGTGACGCTGAACGTTCTGGACGCCCTGTTGAGGTTACTACTCCAGAAATCATTGATAAAATCCATGATATGGTGATGGATGACAAAAGAGTGAAGGTGCGTGAAATTGCTAGTGCTGTGGGCATCTCGAATGAACGGGTACATAATATTTTGCATCAACATTTGGACATGACAAAGCTATCCGCAAGATGGGTGCCGCGATTGCTCACGCTTGACCAAAAACGAAATCATGTGAAGTGTTGCAAGGACGGTTTGCAGCTGTTCCAGAAGAATCCGCAGGACTTTAAGCGTCGTTTCGTCACTGTGGGTGAAACATGGCTACATCTCTACACTCCTGAGTCCAAAGAACAATCTAAACAATGGGTTACCTAGGGGGAATCTGCGCCAAAAAAGGTGAAGACCGTTCCTTCGGCCGGAAAGATTATGGCGACTGTCTTTTGGGATTCGCAAGAAATAATCCTCATCGACTATCTGGAAAAGGGTAAAACTATTACAGGTGCATATTATTCTTCGTTATTGGACCGTTTGAAAACCGAGCTGCAAGAAAAACGCCCACGATTGGCCCACAAAAAAGTCCTTTTCCATCACGACAACGCACCAGCTCACACCTCAGCAGTTGTGGTCGCAAAATTAATGGAAATAGGGTTCCAACTCGTTTCACATCCCCCCCCCTATTCTCCAGACTTGGCTCCCTCGGACTACTATTTGTTCCCCAATATGAAGAAATGGCTGGCGGGAAAAAGATTTTATTCAAACGAGGAGGTGATTGCAGAAACGAATGGCTATTTTTCAGACTTGGACAAATCCTATTATTCGGTAGGGATCAACAAACTAGAGCAGCGTTGGACGAAGTGTATAAGCCTAAAAGGAGACTATGTTGAAAAATAAAAAAGGTTTACCCCAAAAAATTAAGTAGTTTTTATTTTTGCACGGACTTTTCAAACGACCCTCGTAATTGGACGAACAAAAGAATACCTTTATTTAAGGTAAGATTTATACAAAGAAAGTTTGGGAGATTTATTACAGAACAATTGTAGGTATGTTCTAAACTAAAGCAAAGTAGAAGGAAATGCACTAATACCAAAAAGAGTAATTAGGCTAAATACAAAATAATAGAAAGAAAGTACAAGACTCACAGTGACGATAACGATATCCAAGGCACTGGCCAGGCCGAGCGTACGACAAGGAATGAATCTCTTATTTGTTTAAAAATGTTAGCGGTAAACAGTATATCGCTTTTGCAGTTCAAGGGACACTCCAAATTTATATTAATGTGGCAGCTCCTGCCTAGCTATTACCATTTTTCGGTTACAGTAGTGAAGTATAGTAAGTATAGTCTAGTAAAGTATAGTATAGTAAGTGAATTGACTTTCCATAAGTAGAAATTTAGAAAATAGGTGGAGAATCAAGTTCTAACTAACTAGGTTTTAAATCGCGTTCTAATTTTCGAGATTCTAGAAAAAATTGAAAGAATGTGTTTTTTCTTTTTTGTAAGTCTTTGTAAAGAATTTTCGTAATCAAGACAATAGCACTTCTAAACTTCTTTCCAGTTTCTTTACAAAGAACGGCCGTTAGACAAAGCTCAAGTTACTGTAGAGTCCCTCAGGGAGTTCATGTAAGAAATATAAAATTTCAACCATTCTGAAAATTACTTTTTTCAAACTAAGGGGACTTAAAAAAAAAGAAGTGTTTTTCTACATATATAAGTATATATATATACATCAAAAATTTGGCGCGATCTTCTAACCGGAAATAGGTGAAACTAAAAATCGATTGCTAACAATAAATAAGGCTGGTTTGAGAACAGCTGTAATAAATTGACTCCGTGTTCCCTGTTTGAGTCCTACTGTAATTTATCATTCTATATAAACATGTGGTATGGAACCCAATAATGTGGGAACCCAACTGTCAAGGTGTACTAAACCCATTAGGCAATCCCCAATCCTCCATTCCCGTACCAAACCGACATGCTTCCCTCTCTCTGCCGTTCACATCCTCCTCTCTCTCTTGGGTACACTCTGGATTGTGGTAGCCTGTCTCCTCATTAAATAATCCCGCATTAGGACCACATTTCCCCAAATATATATTAATGACTATACTTTCACTTTTCCAACTGCTAAAATCATCCATTTTCTTTTTTACTTTACTTTCTTTTAGAATAAAATAGAAGCGTGGTAATGATCCAATCAAATTTTGAATTTGAAGTTTTCCACTGAAAATAAAGGTTTAGATCTTCTGGATCCGATGAAAAACTCTAATTGTGCACACTAACAAGACTTTTCTCTTGCTATAATTTGCAATTCATATTAAATGTGGCTATTAAATAACGAGACTGATGCTGGCTACAGAAGAACTATGCATGCGCCAAATCTTAACGACCGACAGCTGTGCAGCGTATAGCTTTCTCTTTCGATTGTGCAGCGTCTCACGTGTTTTTGTAGAGAAATCTGTCTGACCGGAACCGTCGTTTGTTGTAAGAGGTGTTACGTTTCGTTTTGCCGAAAACATGATAACTACGCATGTAGTAGAGCAACGAATTGTCGTGAAATTTCACATCAAAACTTGGTAAAACCGCTACTGAAACTTATCTTTTATTAAAAGAAGTTTATGGCAATGAATGTTAATCACGTGCGCGAGTTTTTTTTTTGAGTGGTTCAAGCGTTTCCAAGATGGCCGAGAAGATGATGGTCCGGAGATGATGACCACCCGAGGTCGCCCTTCCACGTCCAAAACGGATGAAAATATCGGATTATAATTAATCATCATTACTACCGTGAGGTGCTTGCTTAACTCCGTTGAAAGAGTAAGGAAAAAAACTACCCTATTTTGAGGGAAGAACAAGTCACGAGGTTCTCCATCAAGACAACCAGCGCCGGCTCACACTGCATTGTGACTGTCAAGACGTTTCTAGCCAAGTACATCATCCCAGTTTTAGGCTATCCACCTTATTTCGCCTGACCTGTGGCCCCCAAGTGACTTTAATCAGTTCCCCAAAGTCAGATCTACATTAAAAGGGACACGATTTCAGTCCGTTGAAGCTGTGAAAGAAAAAGCGGCACGCGTCATGCAGGAGCTCCTACAGAAAAAGACTTCCAGCACTGTTTCGAAAAATGGGAAATTCACATGGAGCGTTGTAGGGATAGGAGAGGGGTGTATATTGAAGGTGGTAATAACTAAATATGTATAAATTTAAAATAAAATGTTTTGCAGCAAAAGTTTCAGTTATTTAATAGCCTCACCTCGCATAACCTAACGTTAGTAATAAATAGGGTTAAAAACTTGTATTTTGAAAAAATTTATAATTTAAAGTGTTGTAATAAGAGAAATTTATGTGTGAGTGAGACAAAACAGTATTTTTTTTCATTCTTTTTTTCTTATTTTAAAGTGCGCCGGTCTCTGAAATTCAACCGGGAACTTGAACTTGGCATGGCCAGAGAGCCATGGCTAGAGAGGGGCGGTAAGAGGCGGCCACCACTGTGAGGCGGCAGTATCGAACCGGCTGCCGTAGCATTGATCACGGCGGACCGGACAGAGTGCGCTACCTGCGGCAGTACTACACACACACACACACACACACATACACACAGACAGACATACACACTTACACTAACACATACACTTATACAAACAAAACATTACAACTAACCTCGTAAAGATCGCTGTTTAAATTATTTTATTCTATTTACTTTTCCCCATTTCTTTAAAGATATCAAGATTTAAAAAAAATATCATCCTTAAGGGAAGAGGAAAAAAATATATAGTAAGAAAAACCAATCTGTAATACATTTTTTTAGAATTTCACAGTTCTTTCATTTCCGTTTACGTCATTATTTTTATAAAAATAGGTAGTCCAAATCAACAAATGGATTATCCGTGGTTACAAAATTGATTTAAAAAGTGTATTGTCCGCGATGGTTGATCACAACTTGTTGCTGCCAAACAACAGTGAGCCGGTCATCAGGGTATAACTAAAAATCGACCTTAGATAAGATTTATACGTTCAATAAACTATTTCAAAGAAGATTATAACGACTCCCTTGGAACTCCCGCAAGATCGCTCCGAATTATCGACATGATAAGGTATTTTTTTTCTGTTTTAATTTTAATTTAGTTATTCAATTAAATTTAACCAAAATTTTGAAAAATTTAAATAAATTAATTTAGTTGTGATATCTTAACTTAATCTACATTAATTACAATATTTTATTTCATTAATAGAAATTAATAGAACTCGTTTGTCTACAGAAATGATAAAACTCTAAGGCTTTTTTTAACAAAATAGTTTAATATCCTAAGGCTGCCAGTATAATTGATAACTTAGATTACAAAATTAATTAATTAATTAATAAAAATTATATCTTCAGGAAAACTGTTTACATTTTCCTTTTTTTCATTTCCATTTCAATGTTGAAATTTTGATCTCAACATTTTGTCGCATAAAATGTGAAAAATACAAATTGAGGTCATAAGGACAGCAGTGCATGTTGTTTACCATCTCCTAGGAAGGTTATTGAAAAGCAGGTTACCTCGTTAAATCTATATCGAATGTGACTCCCTGTAAAAAAAAAAAAAATACACGTACATTTACACGTTCACCAACATTACCATTAAATTTTACCAAAAATTATCGTATAATTATAATTTATAGACGTGTGTCTGTGCGTGAAATTGGAAAAATCGAAGTTAATTTTTATTTACTATACGTCACTTACTTAATCATCATTTTATTGAAGTATTGACATATTTACACATACAACATCATTCAAAATTGTCTACGGAGTCAATCCCCATACATTGTGTACAATGTGTGTAGTTCTGTTATAATTAGAAGAATAAAAATAAATTAAAGTTCAACTTAAAATAAAATAAAAAAGTAAAAGGTAAATCTTATTTTTAATGAAAAATAATAATAAAAGTAATAGTTTACTCTTTGGTATTATAAAATAATATTAATTTTTAGCATAATTAAATTACGTAATAAATTTGTTGAAATTTTGCCTGACACTCCTAGGCGAACATAGCATCTAATTTAAAGCTGAGAAGAGAAAAATTTAAAGATATATTACTATTTTTGAGCTAATTATTTAAGTTCATTGCTTTTTTTAAGTTTGATTTTATTATTTTATACATAAATATTTTTTTTTTTTTTTTTTTTTTTTTTGGCGCATCAACAGCTGAGGTCATTAGCGCCCGGAGCTTTTTCCAGTGCACTGCCGGCCTCCGGACAGTGTTCTCTCGTTACAGACAACACTGTCCATCACCGGACAGTGAGCTGTAAGAAGCTCCTAGGAAGAGAAAATCTAAGGGTCAGCTGCTGGATTCGAACCCGGGACCTCCGCGTGGGAGTCCAGTATGCTAACCTCATAGCTAATCCCTTCCCTCATAAATATTTATTATTATTATTTTCATTCTCAGAAATTATGTTGATCTGTAAATTATTAAGGATCTTAATTTGAGTACATTACTCACATACGCACAAATTAATTTTAGAACAGATACAGTTTTAGGATTAAGCAACTTGTCCGTCCACAGTTCTCCTCCGTTGTTGAAGTTATAAAATACTCTTGATTGGCTGATACATGGGGCATTTGAGAAAAATATGATACAAGTCTTCGATTTCATTTATTTTGCAAAGCTTACGTTGAATCTGAGGATTAATATTATGAAAACAGTATCCCTGGTCAGTAATTTTAATAAAGTACTTGCTAGAAGTACGGAGTTAGAGCTTCTAATCTGGTGTAGGAGGCAGGTTGGTTGAGAGCTAGGTAAGGTTAAATTGTCAGGTTAGAATTGAATATTGAACGGTAATATAGGACTAAAAATGGAATTGAATAAATAATTTTGGTCTGTTGCAGTTTAAGTAGTTCTGGTATCTAGTTTACGAGGGACGTTTGAAAAGTCCGTGCAAAGTCAGAGAGATAGCACTACTGGCGCGTATCGAGGTTATGTTTAGTTAGTAGCATCTCTTGGAAGAACACACACCAAGTTTCAGCCAGATCGGTCTATTTCTTTGTGTTTGGCATTCGTTTGAATCGAGGAAGTCGAGTGATTTTCAAATCGTGTGAAGTGTTGCAAGCACGGTTTGCAGCTGTTCCAGAAGAATCCGCAGGACTTTAAGCGTCGTTTCGTCACTGTGGATGAAACATGGATACATCACTACACTCCTGAGAGCAAAGAACAATCTAAACAATGGGTTACCAAGGGGGGGAATCTGCGCCAAAAAAAGGCGAAGACCGTTCCTTCGGCCAGAAAGATTACGGCGACTGTCTTTTGGGATTCGCAAGGAATAATCCTCATCGACTATCTGGAAAAGGGTAAAACTATTACAGATGCATATTATTCATCGTTATTGGACCGTTTAAAAACCGAGCTGCAAGAAAAACGCCCACGATTGGCCCACAAAAAAGTCCTTTTCCATCACGACAACGCACCAGCTCACACCTCAGCAGTTGTGGTCGCAAAATTAATGGAAATAGGGTTCCAACTCGTTTCACATCCCCCCCCCCATTCGCCAGACTTGGCTCCCTCGGACTACTATTTGTTCCCCAATATGAAGAAATGGCTGGCGGGAAAAAGATTTTATTCAAACGAGGAGGTGATTGCAGAAACGAATGGCTATTTTTCAGACTTGGACAAATCCTATTATACGGAAGGGATCAACAAACTAGAGCAGCGTTGGACGAAGTGTATAAGCCTAAAAGGAGACTATGTTGAAAAATAAAAAAGGTTTACCCCAAAAAATTAAATAGTTTTTATTTTTGCACGGACTTTTCAAACGACCCTCGTACTATACGTTCAATTGCTAGTTTTTAAATTTGTTATTTTTTGGGGGAGGGGCATATCTTGTTAACATAAATACGTGCATCAAAAGCATACGCCCACGCGTATACACATACATAAACATAAAAGAAAGATAGAAACCATTTTCTAAAAAAATAAATAAATAAATAATGGAGAAATCGATGCAGTAAATAAATCGATACTTTCTGTTAATCGATTTTTATCCATAACCTTATTAACACGTCTCACTAATATGCAACTAAATAAGTGAAACAACAAATTTGAACCATATTTTTTTTGGATGATGCACATACAAACAGATCAATTTTTCGCACACCGGGGACCTCAAAACCTACTTCCGGTCTAAACTAAAAAAAAAAAAAAATCGAACATAAACAACATTTCAATATCGTTTTTTCCTCAAAACAGCCAATAAAATTCCCTCAAAAATATAGCATTTTAACCTAAAATAAATAAATAAATAAATAATAATTTTCTTTTCATAATCAATCAATTGACGTGATTTTCTTCTTTTATTTAATGTAAAATAAATAATAAATAAACTGAAAGAAAAGATGTCAAGAAAAACAACTTGTTTACATCAATGTTACCAAGGCAACATGTTATTCAAGGAGAGACAGATGTTTTTTTTTTTATTATTATTAATATTATTATTTGACTAAAGAAAGCGCTAGGGGCGAACAATGCGGCTTTACAGGCAGAGTAGCAGGAGGAAACGATTCAAGGTTAAGACGACAACTACAAGGCTCAAATCCAAATCAACAATTAACTTTAGAAAAAACAGATGTAAACAATTAAATGATGTAATTAGCAATCAGCTGATTCATTATAATAAATGTTTATTTTAAAGTTGTTATTTTGACGTTTGATTTTTTTTCTTGTATTATTTATTTTACATTAAAAAACAAAATCACGTCAATTGATGTTCATACAAAGAAAATTATTAAAACTGTCCGGTAGGACAGTTGTATAAGGGTTGATCGTCAAAAACTGCACGAAAAAGCGTAACGTTGAAAAACACCCAACTTTGACAATTTTTTTCTCTTTTTCTATAAAAGATAAAATTCCCAAATTTTCTTTAAAATAAAGGGCAAATCCTCCTTTATTATTTATTAATCTTTATTTTGTTTAGGTTAACTTCGTTATGAGGAACTTTACTTTCTGTTTATGAGGAAAAAAAGTACAGTACAAGCTCGATTAACCGGGCTGATCTCCGGCTATACCCACCCCGGAAAACTGAAATCCCGGTTAAACCGAATACACAATATTACATAGTAATACATTACTGTTTCGATGTGGATTTTCTCTTTGATAGATAAACAAATACCTTTACGTTTAGCACCAGTTTTCTTATTTTTAATCATAGGTCGAACTATTTTGAAAAATTAGAAGTAAAAACTACTGGAAAAAGTAAAAATTTCCTCCTAATTTCTCAAGAAGTCTGCAGTTCTTGTATTTGATAGTTGATAATAAGGCCAACCCTAGATTGTGCATCATAGGTCGATCTATTGCGTAAGTGAAATCAAAATTCGACCGAAAGGGCAAACGGAAGTGTTTTTCTGTAGTTTTAATACTGAAGACTAGCTTGAGATTAGGCTGCTCTCTCGGGGAAGATTAAAATAATGCCGGCAATTAGTCACTAAAAATATGACACGTAAATCTCATGGGTCTTTTGTAAGACCGTGGTAAATCCCAAGAAATTCAGTACTAATTGCACCATATTTTAGGTTTTTACATACATACATAATGACCCTTCAAGAAAATTAGTTTTAAAAGAGTTGCTGCCATGCCTACAATTATGTTACATCGGAAGACAAAAAAATTTTCCTGTCGCCACCGAAAATTAACTTTTGTTTCGGCGCCGATCCAGGTGTTCTTATGATGACTTAACATGATCCCGGTTAATCCGAATCCCGAGTTAACCGAGGGCTGGTTAATCGAGGTTGTACTGTATTGGAATGTTGTTTCTATTCGATTTTTAGTTTAGACCGGAAGTAGTTTTGAGAGAATATTGTTGTTGTTATTGTTAAAGAAATAGCTAAAAGCCAACAAACTTTTTCAGTGAATATATTTAGTAGGTGATCAAGTCCATTCGTTTCACTGAAACGGAACTTTAGAGGAAAATCTAACCGCCCCACACATTTTTCTAAATTGATTTTCCCAAGAAAACGTTTCGAACAAAAAAGTGGTAGAACCAAATTCGCAAATTAATATAAGTAGTAGTTGAAAAATTTGAAAAATAAAGATATTTGAAAGATAAAGATAAAGCTTCCGGTACGCTGCTTTTGCCGGAAAAAGAAAACTCTGGCTAAGAAAGGCACCACTACAGCGGAAACACCAACTCAGATATCTGCCAACTGTGCCTTGACGGCAGGATGGGATGCTGGACAGCACTAGGTGTGCAACACCACGGTCGCTGCTAACCAGGCCAGCAATCGAAACACTTTAACCAGTTAAGCGCGTTTCAGGTGTATACACGTCAAACCAAATCTCTGTTACGGTGCGTTCGACGTGTATACTCGTGAAAAATATAAAATTGCCATTAACTACAAAAAACTCGAAATTTTAATAAAATCCAATAAGAATATTATTTGGTGGGATGTTTCCTTTATCTTACCAATAGAACTGCCAAGTATTTTATACGGAGTGGGTGGTGGGAGCCAGCCAAATGATAAGTGGTTGGTACATGTTTGGTCTCCGCATTAGAGATTGGGGCATTACGCGCACAAATAGAAGCTCTCAACCCTTTGTGCAATGCCGTTTTTACCTCCTTAGATAGTGGTTCAGACCTCAGTACGAGCATGATTTCATTTTGCACAGAATTCAAAGCTCTTTTCTTCCTTGTAAAAAAGCTCTTGCGTCCCTAGTTAACTAGAGCAATGCATACGTGTAGTGGTGCAAGATTTTGGAATGAGCACAGAATGCTCTGGTAATCTCAAGCTCCAGAGAGATTGCAGAAAAAGTGCTTGCAGTGACTATTACGACTATTGTAAACTTTTGGTTGTTTTGCCCTGCGTTCGACGTGGGTTCACGTCATTGTCTGATTTTAATTCCGCACACTGTGCGGATGGTTTTTTAAAACTAAATTCCACGCTTAACTGGTTAACAGATCACAGATCTTAGCAAGTAATCTCTCCAGTCTTCACGCAGCTCCAGGTCCTTCCACCCGATTCTGGATCCAATTCTATTCCACACTCAAAAGCCAAGGAATTTATTATAATAGCTTAAATAACACGTGAACAGAAACCGCTTTTCCTTACATTCCCCCCCCTCCTCCAAGGGCTTTCAAAGAAAATTTAATTGAATCCAAGCTTTTCCACCATTGGCAGGGATGTAATTAAAGTATTAAGTGGAAACAGTGTTTCCACCATTGTGTCCCAGATAGGAGTAGTGTCTCTGGTAATACCTCCATTACGGATATTAACTGTGACAAACCAAGGAAGTTTGTTGAAGGCTTTTGAAAGCTTCTCTCGCTTGTGCTCACGCGTTTCCTTTCTCACCAATCTCTCTCTCTCTCTCTCTCTCTCCTCTCTCTCTCTCTCTCTCTACCTCCATCATGTTTTCCTGTTTCCAACGCATCATCTAACCATTGGACACAATCATTACGCCTTTACCCACATCTTCTAGAGACTAACAGATTCTCTTTCGATCATTTCCGGAAATAATTGGAGTGTTCGATTTTGATTTTCCATCTCCATGTTGCAAAATCTCCTTTTATTTGTCTGAATACAGACATTTACGTTAAAAACTAACTGATGAAAAAAATCATCAACCAATGATTGCCAAGTTTTTAATATTGTGGAATATTGATTTTCTTTTTCATATCCGGATAATTCATATATTCCGCTAATATATTCCAATAATTAACATTTTAACCCAATTCTTATTTCTACGGAAATACGTATTTATTTTTGTCCTTGAAATCCAATTATAGCATCTTTTAAATATGCACTTCCGAATTGAAAAATTTCGATTCAACTGCACTGAATTCCAAAAAAAACAAGATAGGGATAAAAAAAAAAATACTCATTCAAACTTATATTCGAATAAAAAGAAAATATTAAAGAATACATTAAAAAGAAATAGAAATCAATTCAAAAAAAACAATTTGGGGAAACAAAGTCAAGACTTTCAGTCAATTAAAAAGAAAAGATTAAAGAAGAAAAGACATTAAAAAGATATAGAAATCAATTGAAAAAAACAATTTGGGGAAACAAAGTCAAGACTTTCAGTCAATTAAAAAGAAAAGATTAAAGAAGAAAAGACATTAAAAAGATATAGAAATCAATTCAAAAAAACAATTTGGGGAAACAAAACCGCTAATTTAAAAACTTCCTAATTTAAACATTTTTTTTTTAGTAAACAAAATTAAATATTTACCGAATCCTGAACGTAGTCAAGATGTAGCCTTAATATTTTTTTGTTAATTAGATGAAAAAATGTCATTGCATGCAAGAATAATAAAAATATAATTGAATTTTAAAATAAGTAATTTAAGGAATATCCATCAGCATCTTAATAGATCACCAGTCCACCAATAGTTACTTGACACTTGACAATAGTTAAAATAATTTAACTAGATAGATAGTTAAAGATGGCCGACGAGTTAAAGATGGCCGACGGCGGACAGATCAGCTGATAATTTAAGGTTATATAAACAGAGTGACCAACTTTACATTTTTTATTTTTTATTTTCATAATGTATTGTAATTAGTGAAAGTGTATTTAGAGATTTTATTTCATTGATTTATTTTAAAGTCAAATATCAAAGATTTAATTAAATCAATGCAGAATAAAGAAGAGTCTGGTGTGACCACTCACACGACTTAAATTTGCTTTCAGCTTAAAATTTTGTCATACAAAAAAAGATATTTATCCACTAATAAAAAAAATACATTATCTTTTTTTTTTATTTATTATTAAACAACAAAGAAAGAGATTTAAGCGTCAATCAGTTTACTCGAACGTTAGTCTTAAGAAAAAACAGATAGTGAAAGAAATTCCTAGAGGAAAGGTAATCGTTTGGAAGATGAACTGAGTGGAAACTTATTCAACAGGAAACTGAAGTACACAATATGCATTTGGTATATAACAGATTTCCACCAATTGTAACAATCGGAATATACTTTTTGCCTCGATAAATAATTTATTCTTTGTATTGTAGACTGTCTACACTTTTATTTTCTTGCAGACTTATCGTTATTAGATTTTCTTTTTAATGTGCTTAAAAGATGAAAATTCTGAAGTTTTCGTGTAGAGTTTTTCAATTTTCTTTTTTTATTATTGTATTATTTCTTTCCAAATCGAATATTTCGTTTGAGTACTGGCATAAAATTTGATTTTGATTAGCGATCGTAATTCTTCATCAGCAACAAAACTATTTTATTGAATGGATTCGTCAATACGAGATTTTTGCTGAAAATGGAGGGGAAATGAATCTACTCAGATTGCGATGGATACCGAGAGTCAATGAGCTGATTTTTTGATATTGACTGTAATAATTAAGTGATTCCTGAGTTTAATGATTAGACGGCAGTTTAATTAATAACACAAAATATAAACAAAATTATAAGAAACAATAATATTGACAATAAGTGTAAATGTTTTAAAAAAAGAAAAACAATAGGCCGTCCTTTGGAAAGAAAAAGTTAAATATCCGTGGGAAAACTCAGAATTGACTCACAGTTCGCCAAGATTGCTACTACGTATTTCATCAATTTTAAACCTTATCAACTAAAAATAAGACCACTTCTTAAATGAGAAGGGCGGAAGTTAGCTTAATGAAAACAAAAAGTTTAATAACCTTAGATAAACGTAGAATTAGTTCTACCAAAATAACGCAATTTTAGAATCAGTCCAGCATAGATAAAGACCAAAAGGTATGCATTGAACATTACATTATATTAATCATCATAAAAGAACATGAAACGTTTCTTTATAATTTGGTAAAGAATTATTAAAATCAGATAAATATCCAAAAAAATAAGAAACTTTTAAAAGAAATGAACGAACTTGAAAATCACTTAAAATCAGGTTTTGAAAATCACAAAATTTAACCTTCTACACTAAATTACAAAGATTACTAAAAACTTTCAATTATACCAGAAATTTTGCAAACTTTCCTCGAAAATACGGTAAAAAAACTAATTCAAATCAAATAAATACAAAAAGCAATAAAAACGTTTAAAAAGTAAAAAAAATTGAAAACGTAAAAAATATAAACTTCCGTATCTCATTAAATGAGCACTAATTAGAAAACTGCGACTTATAATAGTGCCAGAGCTAACATTACTCTAAATTCAGAAAGGAAACCATTGAATTCAGAACAATATGAAGCAAGATAAAAAAATTTGGAAACGAAGGAATTTAAAAATCTCTAAAATCAATCCTTATCTATCTTATAAACTACTCGATAGATTTTGTTTATATTATACCTGTATATAAAGACAACCTTAGTCTACATTTGTATAAAATTTCTTCAAAATCTATCGAGCATAATACGAGATATTTAGAGTTAAAGTTTGCTTTTGATTTACAGAATGAAAACTTTAACTTCAAATATCTCATAAACTACTCGATAGATTTTGTTCATATTATACCTGTATATAAAGACAACTGTACTATATAATAGTATAAAATTTCGTAAAAATCTATCAAGCAGAATACGAGATATTTAGAGTTAAAGTTTGCTTTCGTTTTACAGAGTGAAATCTTTAACTTCAAATATCTCATAAACTACTCGATAGATTTTGTTCAGATTTTACCTGTATACAAAGACAACTTTACTATATAATAGTATAACATTTCGTAAAAATCTATCGAGCAGAATACGAGATATTTAGAGTTAAAGTTTGCTTTCGTTTTACAGAGTGAAATATTTAACTTCAAATATCTCATAAAGTACTAGATAGATTTTGTTCATATTTTACCTGTATATAAAGACAACTTTAGTATATAGTTGTATAAAATTTCTTAAAAATCTATCGAGCAGAATACGAAATATTTAGAGTTAATGTTTCCTTTTGTTTTACAGAGTGAAATATTTAACTTCAAATATCTCATAAAGTAGTAGATAGATTTTGTTCATATTTTACCTGTATATAAAGACAACTTTAGTATATAATTGTATAGAATTTCTTCAAAATCTATCGAGCAAAATACGAGATATTTAGAGTTAAAGTTTGCTTTTTGTTTTACAGAGTGAAATCTTTAACTTCAAATATCTCATAAACTACTCGATAGATTTTGTTCACATTTTACCTGTATATGAAGACAACTTTAGTATATAATAGTATTATATTTCGTAAATATCTATCGATCTGAATACAAGATATTTAGAGTTAAAGTTTGCTTTTTGTTTTACAGAGTGAAATTTTTAACTTCAAATATCTCATAAACTACTCGATAGATTTTGTTCATATTTTACGTGTATATGAAGACAACTTTAGTATATAATAGTATAAAATTTCGTAAATATCTATCGATCTGAATACAAGATATTTAGAGTTAAAGTTTGCTTTTTGTTTTACAGAGTGAAATCTTTAACTTCAAATATCTCATAAACTACTCGATAGATTTTCTTTAGATTTTACCTGTAAATGAAGACAACTTTAGTATATAATAGTATAAAATTTCGTGAAAATCTATCGAGCAGAATACAAGATATTTAGAGTTAAAATTTCCTTTCGTTTTACAGAGTGAAATCTTTAACTTTAAATATCTCATAAACTACTCGATAGATTTTGTTCACATTTTACCTGTATATGAAGACAACTTTAGTATATAATAGTATAAAATTTCGTAAATATCTATCGATCTGAATACAAGATATTTAGAGTTAAAGTTTGCTTTTTGTTTTACAGAGTGAAATCTTTAACTTCAAATATCTCATAAACTACTCGATAGATTTTGTTCACATTTTACCTGTGTATGAAGACAACTTTAGTATATTATAGTATAAAATTTCGTAAAAATCTATCGAGTAGAACACGAGATATTTAGAGTTAAAGTTTCCTTTCGTTTTACAGAGTGAAATCTTTAACTTTAAATATCTCATAAACTACTCGATAGATTTTGTTCATATTTTACCTGTATATAAAGAAAACTTTAGTAAATAATAGTATAAAATTTCGAAAAATCTATCGGGCAGAATACGAGATATTTAGAGTTAAAATTTGCTTTTGTTTTACAGAGTGAAATATTTAACTTCAAATATCTCATAAACTACTCGATAGATTTTCTTTAGATTTTACCTGTATATGAAGACAACTTTAGTATATAATAGTATAAAATTTCGTGAAAATCTATCGAGCAGAATACGAGATATTTAGAGTTAAAATTTGCTTTTGTTTTACAGAGTGAAATATTTAACTTCAAATATCTCATAAACTACTCGATAGATTTTCTTTAGATTTTACCTGTATATAATGACAACTTTAGTATATAATAGTATAAAATTTCGTAAATATCTATCGATCTGAATACAAGATATTTAGAGTTAAAGTTTGCTTTTTGTTTTACAGAGTGAAATCTTTAACTTCAAATATCTCATAAACTACTCGATAGATTTTCTTTAGATTTTACCTGTAAATGAAGACAACTTTAGTATATAATAGTATAAAATTTCGTGAATATCTATCGAGCAGAATACAAGATATTTAGAGTTAAAATTTCCTTTCGTTTTACAGAGTGAAATCTTTAACTTTAAATATCTTATAAACTACTCGATAGATTTTGTTCATATTTTACCTGTATATAAAGAAAACTTTAGTATATAGTTGTATAAAATTTCTTAAAAATCTATCGAGCAGAATACGAAATATTTAGAGTTAATGTTTCCTTTTGTTTTACAGAGTGAAATATTTAACTTCAAATATCTCATAAAGTACTAGATAGATTTTGTTCATATTTTACCTGTATATAAAGACAACTTTAGTATATAATTGTATAGAATTTCTTCAAAATCTATCGAGCAAAATACGAGATATTTAGAGTTAAAGTTTGCTTTTTGTTTTACAGAGTGAAATCTTTACTTCAAATATCTCATAAACTACTCGATAGATTTTCTTTAGATTTTACCTGTAAATGAAGACAACTTTAGTATATAATAGTATAAAATTTCGTGAAAATCTATCGAGCAGAATACAAGATATTTAGAGTTAAAATTTCCTTTCGTTTTACAGAGTGAAATCTTTAACTTTAAATATCTCATAAACTACTCGATAGATTTTGTTCACATTTTACCTGTATATGAAGACAACTTTAGTATATAATAGTATAAAATTTCGTAAATATCTATCGATCTGAATACAAGATATTTAGAGTTAAAGTTTGCTTTTTGTTTTACAGAGTGAAATCTTTAACTTCAAATATCTCATAAACTACTCGATAGATTTTGTTCACATTTTACCTGTGTATGAAGACAACTTTAGTATATAATAGTATAAAATTTCGTAAATATCTATCGATCTGAATACAAGATATTTAGAGTTAAAGTTTGCTTTTTGTTTTACAGAGTGAAATCTTTAACTTCAAATATCTCATAAACTACTCGATAGATTTTCTTTAGATTTTACCTGTAAATGAAGACAACTTTAGTATATAATAGTATAAAATTTCGTGAAAATCTATCAAGCAGAATACAAGATATTTAGAGTTAAAATTTCCCTTCGTTTTACAGAGTGAAATCTTTAACTTTAAATATCTCATAAACTACTCGATAGATTTTGTTCACATTTTACCTGTATATGAAGACAACTTTAGTATATAATAGTATAAAATTTCGTAAATATCTATCGATCTGAATACAAGATATTTAGAGTTAAAGTTTGCTTTTTGTTTTACAGAGTGAAATCTTTAACTTCAAATATCTCATAAACTACTCGATAGATTTTCTTTAGATTTTACCTGTATATGAAGACAACTTTAGTATATAATAGTATAAAATTTCGTAAATATCTATCGATCTGAATACAAGATATTTAGAGTTAAAGTTTGCTTTTTGTTTTACAGAGTGAAATCTTTAACTTCAAATATCTCATAAACTACTCGATAGATTTTCTTTAGATTTTACCTGTAAATGAAGACAACTTTAGTATATAATAGTATAAAATTTCGTGAATATCTATCGAGCAGAATACAAGATATTTAGAGTTAAAATTTCCTTTCGTTTTACAGAGTGAAATCTTTAACTTTAAATATCTTATAAACTACTCGATAGATTTTGTTCATGTTTTACCTGTATATAAAGAAAACTTTAGTATATAGTTGTATAAAATTTCTTAAAAATCTATCGAGCAGAATACGAAATATTTAGAGTTAATGTTTCCTTTTGTTTTACAGAGTGAAATATTTAACTTCAAATATCTCATAAAGTACTAGATAGATTTTGTTCATATTTTACCTGTATATAAAGACAACTTTAGTATATAATTGTATAGAATTTCTTCAAAATCTATCGAGCAAAATACGAGATATTTAGAGTTAAAGTTTGCTTTTTGTTTTACAGAGTGAAATCTTTACTTCAAATATCTCATAAACTACTCGATAGATTTTCTTTAGATTTTACCTGTAAATGAAGACAACTTTAGTATATAATAGTATAAAATTTCGTGAAAATCTATCGAGCAGAATACAAGATATTTAGAGTTAAAGTTTGCTTTTTGTTTTACAGAGTGAAATCTTTAACTTCAAATATCTCATAAACTACTCAATAGATTTTCTTTAGATTTTACCTGTAAATGAAGACAACTTTAGTATATAATAGTATAAAATTTCGTAAATATCTATCGATCGGAATACAAGATATTTAGAGTTAAAGTTTGCTTTTTGTTTTACAGACTGAAATCTTTAACTTCAAATATCTCATAAACTACTCGATAGATTTTCTTTAGATTTTACCTGTATATGAAGACAACTTTAGTATATAATAGTATAAAATTTCGTAAAAATCTATCGAGTAGAATACGAGATATTTAGAGTTAAAGCTTCCTTTCGTTTTACAGAGTGAAATCTTTAACTTTAAATATCTCATAAACTACTCGATAGATTTTGTTCATATTTTACCTGTATATAAAGAAAACTTTAGTATATAATAGTATAAAATTTCGAAAAATCTATCGGGCAGAATACGAGATATTTAGAGTTAAAATTTGCTTTTGTTTTACAGAGTGAAATATTTAACTTCAAATATCTCATAAACTACTCGATAGATTTTCTTTAGATTTTACCTGTATATAATGACAACTTTAGTATATAATAGTATAAAATTTCGTAAATATCTATCGATCTGAATACAAGATATTTAGAGTTAAAGTTTGCTTTTTGTTTTACAGAGTGAAATCTTTAACTTCAAATATCTCATAAACTACTCGATAGATTTTCTTTAGATTTTACCTGTAAATGAAGACAACTTTAGTATATAATAGTATAAAATTTCGTGAATATCTATCGAGCAGAATACAAGATATTTAGAGTTAAAATTTCCTTTCGTTTTACAGAGTGAAATCTTTAACTTTAAATATCTTATAAACTACTCGATAGATTTTGTTCATATTTTACCTGTATATAAAGAAAACTTTAGTGTATAGTTGTATAAAATTTCTTAAAAATCTATCGAGCAGAATACGAAATATTTAGAGTTAATGTTTCCTTTTGTTTTACAGAGTGAAATATTTAACTTCAAATATCTCATAAAGTACTAGATAGATTTTGTTCATATTTTACCTGTATATAAAGACAACTTTAGTATATAATTGTATAGAATTTCTTCAAAATCTATCGAGCAAAATACGAGATATTTAGAGTTAAAGTTTGCTTTTTGTTTTACAGAGTGAAATCTTTAACTTCAAATATCTCATAAACTACTCGATAGATTTTGTTCACATTTTACCTGTATATGAAGACAACTTTAGTATATAATAGTATTATATTTCGTAAATATCTATCGATCTGAATACAAGATATTTAGAGTTAAAGTTTGCTTTTTGTTTTACAGAGTGAAATCTTTAACTTCAAATATCTCATAAACTACTCGATAGATTTTGTTCATATTTTACCTGTATATAAAGAAAACTTTAGTAAATAATAGTATAAAATTTCGAAAAATCTATCGGGCAGAATACGAGATATTTAGAGTTAAAATTTGCTTTTGTTTTACAGAGTGAAATATTTAACTTCAAATATCTCATAAACTACTCGATAGATTTTCTTTAGATTTTACCTGTATATGAAGACAACTTTAGTATATAATAGTATAAAATTTCGTGAAAATCTATCGAGCAGAATACGAGATATTTAGAGTTAAAATTTGCTTTTGTTTTACAGAGTGAAATATTTAACTTCAAATATCTCATAAACTACTCGATAGATTTTCTTTAGATTTTACCTGTATATAATGACAACTTTAGTATATAATAGTATAAAATTTCGTAAATATCTATCGATCTGAATACAAGATATTTAGAGTTAAAGTTTGCTTTTTGTTTTACAGAGTGAAATCTATAACTTCAAATATCTCATAAACTACTCGATAGATTTTCTTTAGATTTTACCTGTAAATGAAGACAACTTTAGTATATAATAGTATAAAATTTCGTGAATATCTATCGAGCAGAATACAAGATATTTAGAGTTAAAATTTCCTTTCGTTTTACAGAGTGAAATCTTTAACTTTAAATATCTTATAAACTACTCGATAGATTTTGTTCATGTTTTACCTGTATATAAAGAAAACTTTAGTATATAGTTGTATAAAATTTCTTAAAAATCTATCGAGCAGAATACGAAATATTTAGAGTTAATGTTTCCTTTTGTTTTACAGAGTGAAATATTTAACTTCAAATATCTCATAAAGTACTAGATAGATTTTGTTCACATTTTACCTGTATATAAAGACAACTTTAGTATATAATTGTATAGAATTTCTTCAAAATCTATCGAGCAAAATACGAGATATTTAGAGTTAAAGTTTGCTTTTTGTTTTACAGAGTGAAATCTTTACTTCAAATATCTCATAAACTACTCGATAGATTTTCTTTAGATTTTACCTGTAAATGAAGACAACTTTAGTATATAATAGTATAAAATTTCGTGAAAATCTATCGAGCAGAATACAAGATATTTAGAGTTAAAATTTCCTTTCGTTTTACAGAGTGAAATCTTTAACTTTAAATATCTCATAAACTACTCGATAGATTTTGTTCACATTTTACCTGTATATGAAGACAACTTTAGTATATAATAGTATAAAATTTCGTAAATATCTATCGATCTGAATACAAGATATTTAGAGTTAAAGTTTGCTTTTTGTTTTACAGAGTGAAATCTTTAACTTCAAATATCTCATAAACTACTCGATAGATTTTGTTCACATTATACCTGTGTATGAAGACAACTTTAGTATATAATAGTATAAAATTTCGTAAATATCTATCGATCTGAATACAAGATATTTAGAGTTAAAGTTTGCTTTTTGTTTTACAGAGTGAAATCTTTAACTTCAAATATCTCATAAACTACTCGATAGATTTTCTTTAGATTTTACCTGTAAATGAAGACAACTTTAGTATATAATAGTATAAAATTTCGTGAAAATCTATCAAGCAGAATACAAGATATTTAGAGTTAAAATTTCCTTTCGTTTTACAGAGTGAAATCTTTAACTTTAAATATCTCATAAACTACTCGATAGATTTTGTTCACATTTTACCTGTATATGAAGACAACTTTAGTATATAATAGTATAAAATTTCGTAAATATCTATCGATCTGAATACATGATATTTAGAGTTAAAGTTTGCTTTTTGTTTTACAGAGTGAAATCTTTAACTTCAAATATCTCATAAACTACTCGATACATTTTCTTTAGATTTTACCTGTATATGAAGACAACTTTAGTATATAATAGTATAAAATTTCGTAAATATCTATCGATCTGAATACAAGATATTTAGAGTTAAAGTTTGCTTTTTGTTTTACAGAGTGAAATCTTTAACTTCAAATATCTCATAAACTACTCGATAGATTTTCTTTAGATTTTACCTGTAAATGAAGACAACTTTAGTATATAATAGTATAAAATTTCGTAAATATCTATCGATCGGAATACAAGATATTTAGAGTTAAAGTTTGCTTTTTGTTTTACAGAGTGAAATCTTTAACTTCAAATATCTCATAAACTACTCGATAGATTTTCTTTAGATTTTACCTGTATATGAAGACAACTTTAGTATATAATAGTATAAAATTTCGTAAAAATCTATCGAGTAGAATACGAGATATTTAGAGTTAAAGTTTCCTTTCGTTTTACAGAGTGAAATCTTTAACTTTAAATATCTCATAAACTACTCGATAGATTTTGTTCATATTTTACCTGTATATAAAGAAAACTTTAGTATATAATAGTATAAAATTTCGAAAAATCTATCGGGCAGAATACGAGATATTTAGAGTTAAAATTTGCTTTTGTTTTACAGAGTGAAATATTTAACTTCAAATATCTCATAAACTACTCGATAGATTATCTTTAGATTTTACCTGTATATGAAGACAACTTTAGTATATAATAGTATAAAATTTTCGTGAAAATCTATCGAGCAGAATACGAGATATTTAGAGTTAAAATTTGCTTTTGTTTTACAGAGTGAAATATTTAACTTCAAATATCTCATAAACTACTCGATAGATTTTCTTTAGATTTTACCTGTATATAATGACAACTTTAGTATATAATAGTATAAAATTTCGTAAATATCTATCGATCTGAATACAAGATATTTAGAGTTAAAGTTTGCTTTTTGTTTTACAGAGTGAAATCTTTAACTTCAAATATCTCATAAACTACTCGATAGATTTTCTTTAGATTTTACCTGTAAATGAAGACAACTTTAGTATATAATAGTATAAAATTTCGTGAATATCTATCGAGCAGAATACAAGATATTTAGAGTTAAAATTTCCTTTCGTTTTACAGAGTGAAATCTTTAACTTTAAATATCTTATAAACTACTCGATAGATTTTGTTCATATTTTACCTGTATATAAAGAAAACTTTAGTATATAGTTGTATAAAATTTCTTAAAAATCTATCGAGCAGAATACGAAATATTTAGAGTTAATGTTTCATTTTGTTTTACAGAGTGAAATATTTAACTTCAAATATCTCATAAAGTACTAGATAGATTTTGTTCATATTTTACCTGTATATAAAGACAACTTTAGTATATAATTGTTTAGAATTTCTTCAAAATCTATCGAGCAAAATACGAGATATTTAGAGTTAAAGTTTGCTTTTTGTTTTACAGAGTGAAATCTTTAACTTCAAATATCTCATAAACTACTCGATAGATTTTGTTCACATTTTACCTGTATATGAAGACAACTTTAGTATATAATAGTATTATATTTCGTAAATATCTATCGATCTGAATACAAGATATTTAGAGTTAAAGTTTGCTTTTTGTTTTACAGAGTGAAATCTTTAACTTCAAATATCTCATAAACTACTCGATAGATTTTGTTCATATTTTACCTATATATAAAGAAAACTTTAGTAAATAATAGTATAAAATTTCGAAAAATCTATCGGGCAGAATACGAGATATTTAGAGTTAAAATTTGCTTTTGTTTTACAGAGTGAAATATTTAACTTCAAATATCTCATAAACTACTCGATAGATTTTCTTTAGATTTTACCTGTATATGAAGACAACTTTAGTATATAATAGTATAAAATTTCGTGAAAATCTATCGAGCAGAATACGAGATATTTAGAGTTAAAATTTGCTTTTGTTTTACAGAGTGAAATATTTAACTTCAAATATCTCATAAACTACTCGATAGATTTTCTTTAGATTTTACCTGTATATAATGACAACTTTAGTATATAATAGTATAAAATTTCGTAAATATCTATCGATCTGAATACAAGATATTTAGAGTTAAAGTTTGCTTTTTGTTTTACAGAGTGAAATCTTTAACTTCAAATATCTCATAAACTACTCGATAGATTTTCTTTAGATTTTACCTGTAAATGAAGACAACTTTAGTATATAATAGTATAAAATTTCGTGAATATCTATCGAGCAGAATACAAGATATTTAGAGTTAAAATTTCCTTTCGTTTTACAGAGTGAAATCTTTAACTTTAAATATCTTATAAACTACTCGATAGATTTTGTTCATGTTTTACCTCTATATAAAGAAAACTTTAGTATATAGTTGTATAAAATTTCTTAAAAATCTATCGAGCAGAATACGAAATATTTAGAGTTAATGTTTCCTTTTGTTTTACAGAGTGAAATATTTAACTTCAAATATCTCATAAAGTACTAGATAGATTTTGTTCATATTTTACCTGTATATAAAGACAACTTTAGTATATAATTGTATAGAATTTCTTCAAAATCTATCGAGCAAAATACGAGATATTTAGAGTTAAAGTTTGATTTTTGTTTTACAGAGTGAAATCTTTACTTCAAATATCTCATAAACTACTCGATAGATTTTCTTTAGATTTTACCTGTAAATGAAGACAACTTTAGTATATAATAGTATAAAATTTCGTGAAAATCTATCGAGCAGAATACAAGATATTTAGAGTTAAAATTTCCTTTCGTTTTACAGAGTGAAATCTTTAACTTTAAATATCTCATAAACTACTCGATAGATTTTGTTCACATTTTACCTGTATATGAAGACAACTTTAGTATATAATAGTATAAAATTTCGTAAATATCTATCGATCTGAATACAAGATATTTAGAGTTAAAGTTTGCTTTTTGTTTTACAGAGTGAAATCATTAACTTCAAATATCTCATAAACTACTCGATAGATTTTGTTCACATTTTACCTGTGTATGAAGACAACTTTAGTATATAATAGTATAAAATTTCGTAAATATCTATCGATCTGAATACAAGATATTTAGAGTTAAAGTTTGCTTTTTGTTTTACAGAGTGAAATCTTTAACTTCAAATATCTCATAAACTACTCGATAGATTTTCTTTAGATTTTACCTGTAAATGAAGACAACTTTAGTATATAATAGTATAAAATTTCGTGAAAATCTATCGAGCAGAATACAAGATATTTAGAGTTAAAATTTTCTTTCGTTTTACAGAGTGAAATCTTTAACTTTAAATATCTCATAAACTACTCGTTAGATTTTGTTCACATTTTACCTGTATATGAAGACAACTTTAGTATATAATAGTATAAAATTTCGTAAATATCTATCGATCTGAATACAAGATATTTAGAGTTAAAGTTTGCTTTTTGTTTTACAGAGTGAAATCTTTAACTTCAAATATCTCATAAACTACTCGATAGATTTTCTTTAGATTTTACCTGTATATGAAGACAACTTTAGTATATAATAGTATAAAATTTCGTAAATATCTATCGATCTGAATACAAGATATTTAGAGTTAAAGTTTGCTTTTTGTTTTACAGAGTGAAATCTTTAACTTCAAATATCTCATAAACTACTCGATAGATTTTCTTTAGATTTTACCTGTAAATGAAGACAACTTTAGTATATAATAGTATAAAATTTCGTAAATATCTATCGATCGGAATACAAGATATTTAGAGTCAAAGTTTGCTTTTTGTTTTACAGAGTGAAATCTTTAACTTCAAATATCTCATAAACTACTCGATAGATTTTCTTTAGATTTTACCTGTATATGAAGACAACTTTAGTATATAATAGTATAAAATTTCGTAAAAATCTATCGAGTAGAATACGAGATATTTAGAGTTAAAGTTTCCTTTCGTTTTACAGAGTGAAATCTTTAACTTTAAATATCTCATAAACTACTCGATAGATTTTGTTCATATTTTACCTATATATAAAGAAAACTTTAGTATATAATAGTATAAAATTTCGAAAAATCTATCGGGCAGAATACGAGATATTTAGAGTTAAAATTTGCTTTTGTTTTACAGAGTGAAATATTTAACTTCAAATATCTCATAAACTACTCGATAGATTATCTTTAGATTTTACCTGTATATGAAGACAACTTTAGTATATAATAGTATAAAATTTCGTGAAAATCTATCGAGCAGAATACGAGATATTTAGAGTTAAAATTTGCTTTTGTTTTACAGAGTGAAATATTTAACTTCAAATATCTCATAAACTACTCGATAGATTTTCTTTAGATTTTACCTGTATATAATGACAACTTTAGTATATAATAGTATAAAATTTCGTAAATATCTATCGATCTGAATACAAGATATTTAGAGTTAAAGTTTGCTTTTTGTTTTACAGAGTGAAATCTTTAACTTCAAATATCTCATAAACTACTCGATAGATTTTCTTTAGATTTTACCTGTAAATGAAGACAACTTTAGTATATAATAGTATAAAATTTCGTGAATATCTATCGAGCAGAATACAAGATATTTAGAGTTAAAATTTCCTTTCGTTTTACAGAGTGAAATCTTTAACTTTAAATATCTTATAAACTACTCGATAGATTTTGTTCATATTTTACCTGTATATAAAGAAAACTTTAGTATATAGTTGTATAAAATTTCTTAAAAATCTATCGAGCAGAATACGAAATATTTAGAGTTAATGTTTCCTTTTGTTTTACAGAGTGAAATATTTAACTTCAAATATCTCATAAAGTACTAGATAGATTTTGTTCATATTTTACCTGTATATAAAGACAACTTTAGTATATAATTGTATAGAATTTCTTCAAAATCTATCGAGCAAAATACGAGATATTTAGAGTTAAAGTTTGCTTTTTGTTTTACAGAGTGAAATCTTTAACTTCAAATATCTCATAAACTACTCGATAGATTTTGTTCACATTTTACCTGTATATGAAGACAACTTTAGTATATAATAGTATTATATTTCGTAAATATCTATCGATCTGTATTCAAGATATTTAGAGTTAAAGTTTGCTTTTTGTTTTACAGAGTGAAATCTTTAACTTCAAATATCTCATAAACTACTCGATAGATTTTGTTCATATTTTACGTGTATATGAAGACAACTTTAGTATATAATAGTATAAAATTTCGTAAATATCTATCGATCTGAATACAAGATATTTAGAGTTAAAGTTTGCTTTTTGTTTTACAGAGTGAAATCTTTAACTTCAAATATCTCATAAACTACTCGATAGATTTTCTTTAGATTTTACCTGTAAATGAAGACAACTTTAGTATATAATAGTATAAAATTTCGTGAAAATCTATCGAGCAGAATACAAGATATTTAGAGTTAAAATTTCCTTTCGTTTTACAGAGTGAAATCTTTAACTTTAAATATCTCATAAACTACTCGATAGATTTTGTTCACATTTTACCTGTATATGAAGACAACTTTAGTATATAATAGTATAAAATTTCGTAAATATCTATCGATCTGAATACAAGATATTTAGAGTTAAAGTTTGCTTTTTGTTTTACAGAGTGAAATCTTTAACTTCAAATATCTCATAAACTACTCGATAGATTTTGTTCACATTTTACCTGTGTATGAAGACAACTTTAGTATATTATAGTATAATATTTCGTAAAAATCTATCGAGTAGAATACGAGATATTTAGAGTTAAAGTTTCCTTTCGTTTTACAGAGTGAAATCTTTAACTTTAAATATCTCATAAACTACTCGATAGATTTTGTTCATATTTTACCTGTATATAAAGAAAACTTTAGTATATAATAGTATAAAATTTCGAAAAATCTATCGAGCAGAATACGAGATATTTAGAGTTAAAATTTGCTTTTGTTTTACAGAGTGAAATATTTAACTTCAAATATCTCATAAACTACTCGATAGATTTTCTTTAGATTTTACCTGTATATAATGACAACTTTAGTATATAATAGTATAAAATTTCGTAAATATCTATCGATCTGAATACAAGATATTTAGAGTTAAAGTTTGCTTTTTGTTTTACAGAGTGAAATCTTTAACTTCAAATATCTCATAAACTACTCGATAGATTTTCTTTAGATTTTACCTGTAAATGAAGACAACTTTAGTATATAATAGTATAAAATTTCGTGAATATCTATCGAGCAGAATACAAGATATTTAGAGTTAAAATTTCCTTTCGTTTTACAGAGTGAAATCTTTAACTTTAAATATCTTATAAACTACTCGATAGATTTTGTTCATGTTTTACCTGTATATAAAGAAAACTTTAGTATATAGTTGTATAAAATTTCTTAAAAATCTATCGAGCAGAATACGAAATATTTAGAGTTAATGTTTCCTTTTGTTTTACAGAGTGAAATATTTAACTTCAAATATCTCATAAAGTACTAGATAGATTTTGTTCATATTTTACCTGTATATAAAGACAACTTTAGTATATAATTGTATAGAATTTCTTCAAAATCTATCGAGCAAAATACGAGATATTTAGAGTTAAAGTTTGATTTTTGTTTTACAGAGTGAAATCTTTACTTCAAATATCTCATAAACTACTCGATAGATTTTCTTTAGATTTTACCTGTAAATGAAGACAACTTTAGTATATAATAGTATAAAATTTCGTAAAAATCTATCAAGCAGAATACGAGATATTTAGAGTTAAAGTTTGCTTTCGTTTTACAGAGTGAAATCTTTAACTTCAAATATCTCATAAACTACTCGATAGATTTTGTTCAGATTTTACCTGTATACAAAGACAACTTTACTATATAATAGTATAACATTTCGTAAAAATCTATCGAGCAGAATACGAGATATTTAGAGTTAAAGTTTGCTTTCGTTTTACAGAGTGAAATATTTAACTTCAAATATCTCATAAAGTACTAGATAGATTTTGTTCATATTTTACCTGTATATAAAGACAACTTTAGTATATAGTTGTATAAAATTTCTTAAAAATCTATCGAGCAGAATACGAAATATTTAGAGTTAAAATTTGCTTTTGTTTTACAGAGTGAAATATTTAACTTCAAATATCTCATAAACTACTCGATAGATTTTCTTTAGATTTTACCTGTATATGAAGACAACTTTAGTATATAATAGTATAAAATTTCGTGAAAATCTATCGAGCAGAATACGAGATATTTAGAGTTAAAATTTGCTTTTGTTTTACAGAGTGAAATATTTAACTTCAAATATCTCATAAACTACTCGATAGATTTTCTTTAGATTTTACCTGTATATAATGACAACTTTAGTATATAATAGTATAAAATTTCGTAAATATCTATCGATCTGAATACAAGATATTTAGAGTTAAAGTTTGCTTTTTGTTTTACAGAGTGAAATCTTTAACTTCAAATATCTCATAAACTACTCGATAGATTTTCTTTAGATTTTACCTGTAAATGAAGACAACTTTAGTATATAATAGTATAAAATTTCGTGAATATCTATCGAGCAGAATACAAGATATTTAGAGTTAAAATTTCCTTTCGTTTTACAGAGTGAAATCTTTAACTTTAAATATCTTATAAACTACTCGATAGATTTTGTTCATGTTTTACCTCTATATAAAGAAAACTTTAGTATATAGTTGTATAAAATTTCTTAAAAATCTATCGAGCAGAATACGAAATATTTAGAGTTAATGTTTCCTTTTGTTTTACAGAGTGAAATATTTAACTTCAAATATCTCATAAAGTACTAGATAGATTTTGTTCATATTTTACCTGTATATAAAGACAACTTTAGTATATAATTGTATAGAATTTCTTCAAAATCTATCGAGCAAAATACGAGATATTTAGAGTTAAAGTTTGATTTTTGTTTTACAGAGTGAAATCTTTACTTCAAATATCTCATAAACTACTCGATAGATTTTCTTTAGATTTTACCTGTAAATGAAGACAACTTTAGTATATAATAGTATAAAATTTCGTGAAAATCTATCGAGCAGAATACAAGATATTTAGAGTTAAAATTTCCTTTCGTTTTACAGAGTGAAATCTTTAACTTTAAATATCTCATAAACTACTCGATAGATTTTGTTCACATTTTACCTGTATATGAAGACAACTTTAGTATATAATAGTATAAAATTTCGTAAATATCTATCGATCTGAATACAAGATATTTAGAGTTAAAGTTTGCTTTTTGTTTTACAGAGTGAAATCATTAACTTCAAATATCTCATAAACTACTCGATAGATTTTGTTCACATTTTACCTGTGTATGAAGACAACTTTAGTATATAATAGTATAAAATTTCGTAAATATCTATCGATCTGAATACAAGATATTTAGAGTTAAAGTTTGCTTTTTGTTTTACAGAGTGAAATCTTTAACTTCAAATATCTCATAAACTACTCGATAGATTTTCTTTAGATTTTACCTGTAAATGAAGACAACTTTAGTATATAATAGTATAAAATTTCGTGAAAATCTATCGAGCAGAATACAAGATATTTAGAGTTAAAATTTTCTTTCGTTTTACAGAGTGAAATCTTTAACTTTAAATATCTCATAAACTACTCGTTAGATTTTGTTCACATTTTACCTGTATATGAAGACAACTTTAGTATATAATAGTATAAAATTTCGTAAATATCTATCGATCTGAATACAAGATATTTAGAGTTAAAGTTTGCTTTTTGTTTTACAGAGTGAAATCTTTAACTTCAAATATCTCATAAACTACTCGATAGATTTTCTTTAGATTTTACCTGTATATGAAGACAACTTTAGTATATAATAGTATAAAATTTCGTAAATATCTATCGATCTGAATACAAGATATTTAGAGTTAAAGTTTGCTTTTTGTTTTACAGAGTGAAATCTTTAACTTCAAATATCTCATAAACTACTCGATAGATTTTCTTTAGATTTTACCTGTAAATGAAGACAACTTTAGTATATAATAGTATAAAATTTCGTAAATATCTATCGATCGGAATACAAGATATTTAGAGTCAAAGTTTGCTTTTTGTTTTACAGAGTGAAATCTTTAACTTCAAATATCTCATAAACTACTCGATAGATTTTCTTTAGATTTTACCTGTATATGAAGACAACTTTAGTATATAATAGTATAAAATTTCGTAAAAATCTATCGAGTAGAATACGAGATATTTAGAGTTAAAGTTTCCTTTCGTTTTACAGAGTGAAATCTTTAACTTTAAATATCTCATAAACTACTCGATAGATTTTGTTCATATTTTACCTATATATAAAGAAAACTTTAGTATATAATAGTATAAAATTTCGAAAAATCTATCGGGCAGAATACGAGATATTTAGAGTTAAAATTTGCTTTTGTTTTACAGAGTGAAATATTTAACTTCAAATATCTCATAAACTACTCGATAGATTATCTTTAGATTTTACCTGTATATGAAGACAACTTTAGTATATAATAGTATAAAATTTCGTGAAAATCTATCGAGCAGAATACGAGATATTTAGAGTTAAAATTTGCTTTTGTTTTACAGAGTGAAATATTTAACTTCAAATATCTCATAAACTACTCGATAGATTTTCTTTAGATTTTACCTGTATATAATGACAACTTTAGTATATAATAGTATAAAATTTCGTAAATATCTATCGATCTGAATACAAGATATTTAGAGTTAAAGTTTGCTTTTTGTTTTACAGAGTGAAATCTTTAACTTCAAATATCTCATAAACTACTCGATAGATTTTCTTTAGATTTTACCTGTAAATGAAGACAACTTTAGTATATAATAGTATAAAATTTCGTGAATATCTATCGAGCAGAATACAAGATATTTAGAGTTAAAATTTCCTTTCGTTTTACAGAGTGAAATCTTTAACTTTAAATATCTTATAAACTACTCGATAGATTTTGTTCATATTTTACCTGTATATAAAGAAAACTTTAGTATATAGTTGTATAAAATTTCTTAAAAATCTATCGAGCAGAATACGAAATATTTAGAGTTAATGTTTCCTTTTGTTTTACAGAGTGAAATATTTAACTTCAAATATCTCATAAAGTACTAGATAGATTTTGTTCATATTTTACCTGTATATAAAGACAACTTTAGTATATAATTGTATAGAATTTCTTCAAAATCTATCGAGCAAAATACGAGATATTTAGAGTTAAAGTTTGCTTTTTGTTTTACAGAGTGAAATCTTTAACTTCAAATATCTCATAAACTACTCGATAGATTTTGTTCACATTTTACCTGTATATGAAGACAACTTTAGTATATAATAGTATTATATTTCGTAAATATCTATCGATCTGTATTCAAGATATTTAGAGTTAAAGTTTGCTTTTTGTTTTACAGAGTGAAATCTTTAACTTCAAATATCTCATAAACTACTCGATAGATTTTGTTCATATTTTACGTGTATATGAAGACAACTTTAGTATATAATAGTATAAAATTTCGTAAATATCTATCGATCTGAATACAAGATATTTAGAGTTAAAGTTTGCTTTTTGTTTTACAGAGTGAAATCTTTAACTTCAAATATCTCATAAACTACTCGATAGATTTTCTTTAGATTTTACCTGTAAATGAAGACAACTTTAGTATATAATAGTATAAAATTTCGTGAAAATCTATCGAGCAGAATACAAGATATTTAGAGTTAAAATTTCCTTTCGTTTTACAGAGTGAAATCTTTAACTTTAAATATCTCATAAACTACTCGATAGATTTTGTTCACATTTTACCTGTATATGAAGACAACTTTAGTATATAATAGTATAAAATTTCGTAAATATCTATCGATCTGAATACAAGATATTTAGAGTTAAAGTTTGCTTTTTGTTTTACAGAGTGAAATCTTTAACTTCAAATATCTCATAAACTACTCGATAGATTTTGTTCACATTTTACCTGTGTATGAAGACAACTTTAGTATATTATAGTATAATATTTCGTAAAAATCTATCGAGTAGAATACGAGATATTTAGAGTTAAAGTTTCCTTTCGTTTTACAGAGTGAAATCTTTAACTTTAAATATCTCATAAACTACTCGATAGATTTTGTTCATATTTTACCTGTATATAAAGAAAACTTTAGTATATAATAGTATAAAATTTCGAAAAATCTATCGAGCAGAATACGAGATATTTAGAGTTAAAATTTGCTTTTGTTTTACAGAGTGAAATATTTAACTTCAAATATCTCATAAACTACTCGATAGATTTTCTTTAGATTTTACCTGTATATAATGACAACTTTAGTATATAATAGTATAAAATTTCGTAAATATCTATCGATCTGAATACAAGATATTTAGAGTTAAAGTTTGCTTTTTGTTTTACAGAGTGAAATCTTTAACTTCAAATATCTCATAAACTACTCGATAGATTTTCTTTAGATTTTACCTGTAAATGAAGACAACTTTAGTATATAATAGTATAAAATTTCGTGAATATCTATCGAGCAGAATACAAGATATTTAGAGTTAAAATTTCCTTTCGTTTTACAGAGTGAAATCTTTAACTTTAAATATCTTATAAACTACTCGATAGATTTTGTTCATGTTTTACCTGTATATAAAGAAAACTTTAGTATATAGTTGTATAAAATTTCTTAAAAATCTATCGAGCAGAATACGAAATATTTAGAGTTAATGTTTCCTTTTGTTTTACAGAGTGAAATATTTAACTTCAAATATCTCATAAAGTACTAGATAGATTTTGTTCATATTTTACCTGTATATAAAGACAACTTTAGTATATAATTGTATAGAATTTCTTCAAAATCTATCGAGCAAAATACGAGATATTTAGAGTTAAAGTTTGATTTTTGTTTTACAGAGTGAAATCTTTACTTCAAATATCTCATAAACTACTCGATAGATTTTCTTTAGATTTTACCTGTAAATGAAGACAACTTTAGTATATAATAGTATAAAATTTCGTAAAAATCTATCAAGCAGAATACGAGATATTTAGAGTTAAAGTTTGCTTTCGTTTTACAGAGTGAAATCTTTAACTTCAAATATCTCATAAACTACTCGATAGATTTTGTTCAGATTTTACCTGTATACAAAGACAACTTTACTATATAATAGTATAACATTTCGTAAAAATCTATCGAGCAGAATACGAGATATTTAGAGTTAAAGTTTGCTTTCGTTTTACAGAGTGAAATATTTAACTTCAAATATCTCATAAAGTACTAGATAGATTTTGTTCATATTTTACCTGTATATAAAGACAACTTTAGTATATAGTTGTATAAAATTTCTTAAAAATCTATCGAGCAGAATACGAAATATTTAGAGTTAATGTTTCCTTTTGTTTTAGAGAGTGAAATATTTAACTTCAAATATCTCATAAAGTACTAGATAGATTTTGTTCATATTTTACCTGTATATAAAGACAACTTTAGTATATAATTGTATAGAATTTCTTCAAAATCTATCGAGCAAAATACGAGATATTTAGAGTTAAAGTTTGCTTTTTGTTTTACAGAGTGAAATCTTTAACTTCAAATATCTCATAAACTACTCGATAGATTTTGTTCACATTTTACCTGTATATGAAGACAACTTTAGTATATAATAGTATTATATTTCGTAAATATCTATCGATCTGAATACAAGATATTTAGAGTTAAAGTTTGCTTTTTGTTTTACAGAGTGAAATCTTTAACTTCAAATATCTCATAAACTACTCGATAGATTTTGTTCATATTTTACGTGTATATGAAGACAACATTAGTATATAATAGTATAAAATTTCGTAAATATCTATCGATCTGAATACAAGATATTTAGAGTTAAAGTTTGCTTTTTGTTTTACAGAGTGAAATCTTTAACTTCAAATATCTCATAAACTACTCGATAGATTTTCTTTAGATTTTACCTGTAAATGAAGACAACTTTAGTATATAATAGTATAAAATTTCGTGAAAATCTATCGAGCAGAATACAAGATATTTAGAGTTAAAGTTTCCTTTCGTTTTACAGAGTGAAATCTTTAACTTTAAATATCTCATAAACTACTCGATAGATTTTGTTCACATTTTACCTGTATATGAAGACAACTTTAGTATATAATAGTATAAAATTTCGTAAATATCTATCGATCTGAATACAAGATATTTAGAGTTAAAGTTTGCTTTTTGTTTTACAGAGTGAAATCTTTAACTTCAAATATCTCATAAACTACTCGATAGATTTTGTTCACATTTTACCTGTGTATGAAGACAACTTTAGTATATTATAGTATAAAATTTCGTAAAAATCTATCGAGTAGAACACGAGATATTTAGAGTTAAAGTTTCCTTTCGTTTTACAGAGTGAAATCTTTAACTTTAAATATCTCATAAACTACTCGATAGATTTTGTTCATATTTTACCTGTATATAAAGAAAACTTTAGTAAATAATAGTATAAAATTTCGAAAAATCTATCGGGCAGAATACGAGATATTTAGAGTTAAAATTTGCTTTTGTTTTACAGAGTGAAATATTTAACTTCAAATATCTCATAAACTACTCGATAGATTTTCTTTAGATTTTACCTGTATATGAAGACAACTTTAGTATATAATAGTATAAAATTTCGTGAAAATCTATCGAGCAGAATACGAGATATTTAGAGTTAAAATTTGCTTTTGTTTTACAGAGTGAAATATTTAACTTCAAATATCTCATAAACTACTCGATAGATTTTCTTTAGATTTTACCTGTATATAATGACAACTTTAGTATATAATAGTATAAAATTTCGTAAATATCTATCGATCTGAATACAAGATATTTAGAGTTAAAGTTTGCTTTTTGTTTTACAGAGTGAAATCTTTAACTTCAAATATCTCATAAACTACTCGATAGATTTTCTTTAGATTTTACCTGTAAATGAAGACAACTTTAGTATATAATAGTATAAAATTTCGTGAATATCTATCGAGCAGAATACAAGATATTTAGAGTTAAAATTTCCTTTCGTTTTACAGAGTGAAATCTTTAACTTTAAATATCTTATAAACTACTCGATAGATTTTGTTCATATTTTACCTGTATATAAAGAAAACTTTAGTATATAGTTGTATAAAATTTCTTAAAAATCTATCGAGCAGAATACGAAATATTTAGAGTTAATGTTTCCTCTTGTTTTACAGAGTGAAATATTTAACTTCAAATATCTCATAAAGTACTAGATAGATTTTGTTCATATTTTACCTGTATATAAAGACAACTTTAGTATATAATTGTATAGAATTTCTTCAAAATCTATCGAGCAAAATACGAGATATTTAGAGTTAAAGTTTGCTTTTTGTTTTACAGAGTGAAATCTTTAACTTCAAATATCTCATAAACTACTCGATAGATTTTGTTCACATTTTACCTGTATATGAAGACAACTTTAGTATATAATAGTATTATATTTCGTAAATATCTCTCGATCTGAATACAAGATATTTAGAGTTAAAGTTTGCTTTTTGTTTTACAGAGTGAAATCTTTAACTTCAAATATCTCATAAACTACTCGATAGATTTTGTTCATATTTTACCTGTATATAAAGAAAACTTTAGTAAATAATAGTATAAAATTTCGAAAAATCTATCGGGCAGAATACGAGATATTTAGAGTTAAAATTTGCTTTTGTTTTACAGAGTGAAATATTTAACTTCAAATATCTCATAAACTACTCGATAGATTTTCTTTAGATTTTACCTGTATATGAAGACAACTTTAGTATATAATAGTATAAAATTTCGTGAAAATCTATCGAGCAGAATACGAGATATTTAGAGTTAAAATTTGCTTTTGTTTTACAGAGTGAAATATTTAACTTCAAATATCTCATAAACTACTCGATAGATTTTCTTTAGATTTTACCTGTATATAATGACAACTTTAGTATATAATAGTATAAAATTTCGTAAATATCTATCGATCTGAATACAAGATATTTAGAGTTAAAGTTTGCTTTTTGTTTTACAGAGTGAAATCTTTAACTTCAAATATCTCATAAACTACTCGATAGATTTTCTTTAGATTTTACCTGTAAATGAAGACAACTTTAGTATATAATAGTATAAAATTTCGTGAATATCTATCGAGCAGAATACAAGATATTTAGAGTTAAAATTTCCTTTCGTTTTACAGAGTGAAATCTTTAACTTTAAATATCTTATAAACTACTCGATAGATTTTGTTCATGTTTTACCTGTATATAAAGAAAACTTTAGTATATAGTTGTATAAAATTTCTTAAAAATCTATCGAGCAGAATACGAAATATTTAGAGTTAATGTTTCCTTTTGTTTTACAGAGTGAAATATTTAACTTCAAATATCTCATAAAGTACTAGATAGATTTTGTTCATATTTTACCTGTATATAAAGACAACTTTAGTATATAATTGTATAGAATTTCTTCAAAATCTATCGAGCAAAATACGAGATATTTAGAGTTAAAGTTTGCTTTTTGTTTTACAGAGTGAAATCTTTACTTCAAATATCTCATAAACTACTCGATAGATTTTCTTTAGATTTTACCTGTAAATGAAGACAACTTTAGTATATAATAGTATAAAATTTCGTGAAAATCTATCGAGCAGAATACAAGATATTTAGAGTTAAAATTTCCTTTCGTTTTACAGAGTGAAATCTTTAACTTTAAATATCTCATAAACTACTCGATAGATTTTGTTCACATTTTACCTGTATATGAACACAACTTTAGTATATAATAGTATAAAATTTCGTAAATATCTATCGATCTGAATACAAGATATTTAGAGTTAAAGTTTGCTTTTTGTTTTACAGAGTGAAATCTTTAACTTCAAATATCTCATAAACTACTCGATAGATTTTGTTCACATTTTACCTGTGTATGAAGACAACTTTAGTATATAATAGTATAAAATTTCGTAAATATCTATCGATCTGAATACAAGATATTTAGAGTTAAAGTTTGCTTTTTGTTTTACAGAGTGAAATCTTTAACTTCAAATATCTCATAAACTACTCGATAGATTTTCTTTAGATTTTACCTGTAAATGAAGACAACTTTAGTATATAATAGTATAAAATTTCGTGAAAATCTATCAAGCAGAATACAAGATATTTAGAGTTAAAATTTCCTTTCGTTTTACAGAGTGAAATCTTTAACTTTAAATATCTCATAAACTACTCGATAGATTTTGTTCACATTTTACCTGTATATGAAGACAACTTTAGTATATAATAGTATAAAATTTCGTAAATATCTATCGATCTGAATACAAGATATTTAGAGTTAAAGTTTGCTTTTTGTTTTACAGAGTGAAATCTTTAACTTCAAATATCTCATAAACTACTCGATAGATTTTCTTTAGATTTTACCTGTATATGAAGACAACTTTAGTATATAATAGTATAAAATTTCGTAAATATCTATCGATCTGAATACATGATATTTAGAGTTAAATTTTGCTTTTTGTTTTACAGAGTGAAATCTTTAACTTCAAATATCTCATAAACTACTCGATAGATTTTCTTTAGATTTTACCTGTATATGAAGACAACTTTAGTATATAATAGTATAAAATTTCGTAAAAATCTATCGAGTAGAATACGAGATATTTAGAGTTAAAGTTTCCTTTCGTTTTACAGAGTGAAATCTTTAACTTTAAATATCTCATAAACTACTCGATAGATTTTGTTCATATTTTACCTGTATATAAAGAAAACTTTAGTATATAATAGTATAAAATTTCGAAAAATCTATCGGGCAGAATACGAGATATTTAGAGTTAAAATTTGCTTTTGTTTTACAGAGTGAAATATTTAACTTCAAATATCTCATAAACTACTCGATAGATTTTCTTTAGATTTTACCTGTATATAATGACAACTTTAGTATATAATAGTATAAAATTTCGTAAATATCTATCGATCTGAATACAAGATATTTAGAGTTAAAGTTTGCTTTTTGTTTTACAGAGTGAAATCTTTAACTTCAAATATCTCATAAACTACTCGATAGATTTTCTTTAGATTTTACCTGTAAATGAAGACAACTTTAATATATAATAGTATAAAATTTCGTGAATATCTATCGAGCAGAATACAAGATATTTAGAGTTAAAATTTCCTTTCGTTTTACAGAGTGAAATCTTTAACTTTAAATATCTTATAAACTACTCGATAGATTTTGTTCATATTTTACCTGTATATAAAGAAAACTTTAGTATATAGTTGTATAAAATTTCTTAAAAATCTATCGAGCAGAATACGAAATATTTAGAGTTAATGTTTCCTTTTGTTTTACAGAGTGAAATATTTAACTTCAAATATCTCATAAAGTACTAGATAGATTTTGTTCATATTTTACCTGTATATAAAGACAACTTTAGTATATAATTGTATAGAATTTCTTCAAAATCTATCGAGCAAAATACGAGATATTTAGAGTTAAAGTTTGCTTTTTGTTTTACAGAGTGAAATCTTTAACTTCAAATATCTCATAAACTACTCGATAGATTTTGTTCACATTTTACCTGTATATGAAGACAACTTTAGTATATAATAGTATTATATTTCGTAAATATCTATCGATCTGAATACAAGATATTTAGAGTTAAAGTTTGCTTTTTGTTTTACAGAGTGAAATCTTTAACTTCAAATATCTCATAAACTACTCGATAGATTTTGTTCATATTTTACCTGTATATAAAGAAAACTTTAGTAAATAATAGTATAAAATTTCGAAAAATCTATCGGGCAGAATACGAGATATTTAGAGTTAAAATTTGCTTTTGTTTTACAGAGTGAAATATTTAACTTCAAATATCTCATAAAGTACTAGATAGATTTTGTTCATATTTTACCTGTATATAATGACAACTTTAGTATATAATTGTATAGAATTTCTTCAAAATCTATCGAGCAAAATACGAGATATTTAGAGTTAAAGTTTGCTTTTTGTTTTACAGAGTGAAATCTTTACTTCAAATATCTCATAAACTACTCGATAGATTTTCTTTAGATTTTACCTGTAAATGAAGACAACTTTAGTATATAATAGTATAAAATTTCGTGAAAATCTATCGAGCAGAATACAAGATATTTAGAGTTAAAATTTCCTTTCGTTTTACAGAGTGAAATCTTTAACTTTAAATATCTCATAAACTACTCGATAGATTTTGTTCACATTTTACCTGTATATGAAGACAACTTTAGTATATAATAGTATAAAATTTCGTAAATATCTATCGATCTGAATACAAGATATTTAGAGTTAAAGTTTGCTTTTTGTTTTACAGAGTGAAATCTTTAACTTCAAATATCTCATAAACTACTCGATAGATTTTCTTTAGATTTTACCTGTAAATGAAGACAACTTTAGTATATAATAGTATAAAATTTCGTGAAAATCTATCAAGCAGAATACAAGATATTTAGAGTTAAAATTTCCTTTCGTTTTACAGAGTGAAATCTTTAACTTTAAATATCTCATAAACTACTCGATAGATTTTGTTCACATTTTACCTGTATATGAAGACAACTTTAGTATATAATAGTATAAAATTTCGTAAATATCTATCGATCTGAATACAAGATATTTAGAGTTAAAGTTTGCTTTTTGTTTTACAGAGTGAAATCTTTAACTTCAAATATCTCATAAACTACTCGATAGATTTTCTTTAGATTTTACCTGTATATGAAGACAACTTTAGTATATAATAGTATAAAATTTCGTAAATATCTATCGATCTGAATACAAGATATTTAGAGTTAAAGTTTGCTTTTTGTTTTACAGAGTGAAATCTTTAACTTCAAATATCTCATAAACTACTCGATAGATTTTCTTTAGATTTTACCTGTATATGAAGAAAACTTTAGTAAATAATAGTATAAAATTTCGAAAAATCTATCGGGCAGAATACGAGATATTTAGAGTTAAAATTTGCTTTTGTTTTACAGAGTGAAATATTTAACTTCAAATATCTCATAAACTACTCGATAGATTTTCTTTAGATTTTACCTGTATATGAAGACAACTTTAGTATATAATAGTATAAAATTTCGTGAAAATCTATCGAGCAGAATACGAGATATTTAGAGTTAAAATTTGCTTTTGTTTTACAGAGTGAAATATTTAACTTCAAATATCTCATAAACTACTCGATAGATTTTCTTTAGATTTTACCTGTATATAATGACAACTTTAGTATATAATAGTATAAAATTTCGTAAATATCTATCGATCTGAATACAAGATATTTAGAGTTAAAGTTTGCTTTTTGTTTTACAGAGTGAAATCTTTAACTTCAAATATCTCATAAACTACTCGATAGATTTTCTTTAGATTTTACCTGTAAATGAAGACAACTTTAGTATATAATAGTATAAAATTTCGTGAATATCTATCGAGCAGAATACAAGATATTTAGAGTTAAAATTTCCTTTCGTTTTACAGAGTGAAATCTTTAACTTTAAATATCTTATAAACTACTCGATAGATTTTGTTCATGTTTTACCTGTATATAAAGAAAACTTTAGTATATAGTTGTATAAAATTTCTTAAAAATCTATCGAGCAGAATACGAAATATTTAGAGTTAATGTTTCCTTTTGTTTTACAGAGTGAAATATTTAACTTCAAATATCTCATAAAGTACTAGATAGATTTTGTTCATATTTTACCTGTATATAAAGACAACTTTAGTATATAATTGTATAGAATTTCTTCAAAATCTATCGAGCAAAATACGAGATATTTAGAGTTAAAGTTTGCTTTTTGTTTTACAGAGTGAAATCTTTACTTCAAATATCTCATAAACTACTCGATAGATTTTCTTTAGATTTTACCTGTAAATGAAGACAACTTTAGTATATAATAGTATAAAATTTCGTGAAAATCTATCGAGCAGAATACAAGATATTTAGAGTTAAAATTTCCTTTCGTTTTACAGAGTGAAATCTTTAACTTTAAATATCTCATAAACTACTCGATAGATTTTGTTCACATTTTACCTGTATATGAAGACAACTTTAGTATATAATAGTATAAAATTTCGTAAATATCTATCGATCTGAATACAAGATATTTAGAGTTAAAGTTTGCTTTTTGTTTTACAGAGTGAAATCTTTAACTTCAAATATCTCATAAACTACTCGATAGATTTTGTTCACATTTTACCTGTGTATGAAGACAACTTTAGTATATAATAGTATAAAATTTCGTAAATATCTATCGATCTGAATACAAGATATTTAGAGTTAAAGTTTGCTTTTTGTTTTACAGAGTGAAATCTTTAACTTCAAATATCTCATAAACTACTCGATAGATTTTCTTTAGATTTTACCTGTAAATGAAGACAACTTTAGTATATAATAGTATAAAATTTCGTGAAAATCTATCAAGCAGAATACAAGATATTTAGAGTTAAAATTTCCTTTCGTTTTACAGAGTGAAATCTTTAACTTTAAATATCTCATAAACTACTCGATAGATTTTGTTCACATTTTACCTGTATATGAAGACAACTTTAGTATATAATAGTATAAAATTTCGTAAATATCTATCGATCTGAATACAAGATATTTAGAGTTAAAGTTTGCTTTTTGTTTTACAGAGTGAAATCTTTAACTTCAAATATCTCATAAACTACTCGATAGATTTTCTTTAGATTTTACCTGTATATGAAGACAACTTTAGTATATAATAGTATAAAATTTCGTAAATATCTATCGATCTGAATACAAGATATTTAGAGTTAAAGTTTGCTTTTTGTTTTACAGAGTGAAATCTTTAACTTCAAATATCTCATAAACTACTCGATAGATTTTCTTTAGATTTTACCTGTAAATGAAGACAACTTTAGTATATAATAGTATAAAATTTCGTAAATATCTATCGATCGGAATACAAGATATTTAGAGTTAAAGTTTGCTTTTTGTTTTACAGAGTGAAATCTTTAACTTCAAATATCTCATAAACTACTCGATAGATTTTCTTTAGATTTTACCTGTATATGAAGACAACTTTAGTATATAATAGTATAAAATTTCGTAAAAATCTATCAAGTAGAATACGAGATATTTAGAGTTAAAGTTTCCTTTCGTTTTACAGAGTGAAATCTTTAACTTTAAATATCTCATAAACTACTCGATAGATTTTGTTCATATTTTACCTGTATATAAAGAAAACTTTAGTATATAATAGTATAAAATTTCGAAAAATCTATCGGGCAGAATACGAGATATTTAGAGTTAAAATTTGCTTTTGTTTTACAGAGTGAAATATTTAACTTCAAATATCTCATAAACTACTCGATAGATTTTCTTTAGATTTTACCTGTATATAATGACAACTTTAGTATATAATAGTATAAAATTTCGTAAATATCTATCGATCTGAATACAAGATATTTAGAGTTAAAGTTTGCTTTTTGTTTTACAGAGTGAAATCTTTAACTTCAAATATCTCATAAACTACTCGATAGATTTTCTTTAGATTTTACCTGTAAATGAAGACAACTTTAGTATATAATAGTATAAAATTTCGTGAATATCTATCGAGCAGAATACAAGATATTTAGAGTTAAAATTTCCTTTCGTTTTACAGAGTGAAATCTTTAACTTTAAATATCTTATAAACTACTCGATAGATTTTGTTCATATTTTACCTGTATATAAAGAAAACTTTAGTATATAGTTGTATAAAATTTCTTAAAAATCTATCGAGCAGAATACGAAATATTTAGAGTTAATGTTTCCTTTTGTTTTACAGAGTGAAATATTTAACTTCAAATATCTCATAAAGTACTAGATAGATTTTGTTCATATTTTACCTGTATATAAAGACAACTTTAGTATATAATTGTATAGAATTTCTTCAAAATCTATCGAGCAAAATACGAGATATTTAGAGTTAAAGTTTGCTTTTTGTTTTACAGAGTGAAATCTTTAACTTCAAATATCTCATAAACTACTCGATAGATTTTGTTCACATTTTACCTGTATATGAAGACAACTTTAGTATATAATAGTATTATATTTCGTAAATATCTATCGATCTGAATACAAGATATTTAGAGTTAAAGTTTGCTTTTTGTTTTACAGAGTGAAATCTTTAACTTCAAATATCTCATAAACTACTCGATAGATTTTGTTCATATTTTACCTGCATATAAAGAAAACTTTAGTAAATAATAGTATAAAATTTCGAAAAATCTATCGGGCAGAATACGAGATATTTAGAGTTAAAATTTGCTTTTGTTTTACAGAGTGAAATATTTAACTTCAAATATCTCATAAACTACTCGATAGATTTTCTTTAGATTTTACCTGTATATGAAGACAACTTTAGTATATAATAGTATAAAATTTCGTGAAAATCTATCGAGCAGAATACGAGATATTTAGAGTTAAAATTTGCTTTTGTTTTACAGAGTGAAATATTTAACTTCAAATATCTCATAAACTACTCGATAGATTTTCTTTAGATTTTACCTGTATATAATGACAACTTTAGTATATAATAGTATAAAATTTCGTAAATATCTATCGATCTGAATACAAGATATTTAGAGTTAAAGTTTGCTTTTTGTTTTACAGAGTGAAATCTTTAACTTCAAATATCTCATAAACTACTCGATAGATTTTCTTTAGATTTTACCTGTAAATGAAGACAACTTTAGTATATAATAGTATAAAATTTCGTGAATATCTATCGAGCAGAATACAAGATATTTAGAGTTAAAATTTCCTTTCGTTTTACAGAGTGAAATCTTTAACTTTAAATATCTTATAAACTACTCGATAGATTTTGTTCATGTTTTAACCTGTATATAAAGAAAACTTTAGTATATAGTTGTATAAAATTTCTTAAAAATCTATCGAGCAGAATACGAAATATTTAGAGTTAATGTTTCCTTTTGTTTTACAGAGTGAAATATTTAACTTCAAATATCTCATAAAGTACTAGATAGATTTTGTTCATATTTTACCTGTATATAAAGACAACTTTAGTATATAATTGTATAGAATTTCTTCAAAATCTATCGAGCAAAATACGAGATATTTAGAGTTAAAGTTTGCTTTTTGTTTTACAGAGTGAAATCTTTACTTCAAATATCTCATAAACTACTCGATAGATTTTCTTTAGATTTTACCTGTAAATGAAGACAACTTTAGTATATAATAGTATAAAATTTCGTGAAAATCTATCGAGCAGAATACAAGATATTTAGAGTTAAAATTTCCTTTCGTTTTACAGAGTGAAATCTTTAACTTTAAATATCTCATAAACTACTCGATAGATTTTGTTCACATTTTACCTGTATATGAAGACAACTTTAGTATATAATAGTATAAAATTTCGTAAATATCTATCGATCTGAATACAAGATATTTAGAGTTAAAGTTTGCTTTTTGTTTTACAGAGTGAAATCTTTAACTTCAAATATCTCATAAACTACTCGATAGATTTTGTTCACATTTTACCTGTGTATGAAGACAACTTTAGTATAAAATAGTATAAAATTTCGTAAATATCTATCGATCTGAATACAAGATATTTAGAGTTAAAGTTTGCTTTTTGTTTTACAGAGTGAAATCTTTAACTTCAAATATCTCATAAACTACTCGATAGATTTTCTTTAGATTTTTCCTGTAAATGAAGACAACTTTAGTATATAATAGTATAAAATTTCGTGAAAATCTATCAAGCAGAATACAAGATATTTAGAGTTAAAATTTCCTTTCGTTTTACAGAGTGAAATCTTTAACTTTAAATATCTCATAAACTACTCGATAGATTTTGTTCACATTTTACCTGTATATGAAGACAACTTTAGTATATAATAGTATAAAATTTCGTAAATATCTATCGATCTGAATACAAGATATTTAGAGTTAAAGTTTGCTTTTTGTTTTACAGAGTGAAATCTTTAACTTCAAATATCTCATAAACTACTCGATAGATTTTCTTTAGATTTTACCTGTATATGAAGACAACTTTAGTATATAATAGTATAAAATTTCGTAAATATCTATCGATCTGAATACAAGATATTTAGAGTTAAAGTTTGCTTTTTGTTTTACAGAGTGAAATCTTTAACTTCAAATATCTCATAAACTACTCGATAGATTTTCTTTAGATTTTACCTGTAAATGAAGACAACTTTAGTATATAATAGTATAAAATTTCGTAAATATCTATCGATCGGAATACAAGATATTTAGAGTTAAAGTTTGCTTTTTGTTTTACAGAGTGAAATCTTTAACTTCAAATATCTCATAAACTACTCGATAGATTTTCTTTAGATTTTACCTGTATATGAAGACAACTTTAGTATATAATAGTATAAAATTTCGTAAAAATCTATCGAGTAGAATACGAGATATTTAGAGTTAAAGTTTCCTTTCGTTTTACAGAGTGAAATCTTTAACTTTAAATATCTCATAAACTACTCGATAGATTTTGTTCATATTTTACCTGTATATAAAGAAAACTTTAGTATATAATAGTATAAAATTTCGAAAAATCTATCGGGCAGAATACGAGATATTTAGAGTTAAAATTTGCTTTTGTTTTACAGAGTGAAATATTTAACTTCAAATATCTCATAAACTACTCGATAGATTATCTTTAGATTTTACCTGTATATGAAGACAACTTTAGTATATAATAGTATAAAATTTTCGTGAAAATCTATCGAGCAGAATACGAGATATTTAGAGTTAAAATTTGCTTTTGTTTTACAGAGTGAAATATTTAACTTCAAATATCTCATAAACTACTCGATAGATTTTCTTTAGATTTTACCTGTATATAATGACAACTTTAGTATATAATAGTATAAAATTTCGTAAATATCTATCGATCTGAATACAAGATATTTAGAGTTAAAGTTTGCTTTTTGTTTTACAGAGTGAAATCTTTAACTTCAAATATCTCATAAACTACTCGATAGATTTTCTTTAGATTTTACCTGTAAATGAAGACAACTTTAGTATATAATAGTATAAAATTTCGTGAATATCTATCGAGCAGAATACAAGATATTTAGAGTTAAAATTTGCTTTTTGTTTTACAGAGTGAAATCTTTAACTTCAAATATCTCATAAACTACTCGATAGATTTTGTTCATATTTTACCTGTATATAAAGAAAACTTTAGTAAATAATAGTATAAAATTTCGAAAAATCTATCGGGCAGAATACGAGATATTTAGAGTTAAAATTTGCTTTTGTTTTACAGAGTGAAATATTTAACTTCAAATATCTCATAAACTACTCGATAGATTTTCTTTAGATTTTACCTGTATATGAAGACAACTTTAGTATATAATAGTATAAAATTTCGTGAAAATCTATCGAGCAGAATACGAGATATTTAGAGTTAAAATTTGCTTTTGTTTTACAGAGTGAAATATTTAACTTCAAATATCTCATAAACTACTCGATAGATTTTCTTTAGATTTTACCTGTATATAATGACAACTTTAGTATATAATAGTATAAAATTTCGTAAATATCTATCGATCTGAATACAAGATATTTAGAGTTAAAGTTTGCTTTTTGTTTTACAGAGTGAAATCTTTAACTTCAAATATCTCATAAACTACTCGATAGATTTTCTTTAGATTTTACCTGTAAATGAAGACAACTTTAGTATATAATAGTATAAAATTTCGTGAATATCTATCGAGCAGAATACAAGATATTTAGAGTTAAAATTTCCTTTCGTTTTACAGAGTGAAATCTTTAACTTTAAATATCTTATAAACTACTCGATAGATTTTGTTCATGTTTTACCTGTATATAAAGAAAACTTTAGTATATAGTTGTATAAAATTTCTTAAAAATCTATCGAGCAGAATACGAAATATTTAGAGTTAATGTTTCCTTTTGTTTTACAGAGTGAAATATTTAACTTCAAATATCTCATAAAGTACTAGATAGATTTTGTTCATATTTTACCTGTATATAAAGACAACTTTAGTATATAATTGTATAGAATTTCTTCAAAATCTATCGAGCAAAATACGAGATATTTAGAGTTAAAGTTTGATTTTTGTTTTACAGAGTGAAATCTTTACTTCAAATATCTCATAAACTACTCGATAGATTTTCTTTAGATTTTACCTGTAAATGAAGACAACTTTAGTATATAATAGTATAAAATTTCGTGAAAATCTATCGAGCAGAATACAAGATATTTAGAGTTAAAATTTCCTTTCGTTTTACAGAGTGAAATCTTTAACTTTAAATATCTCATAAACTACTCGATAGATTTTGTTCACATTTTACCTGTATATGAAGACAACTTTAGTATATAATAGTATAAAATTTCGTAAATATCTATCGATCTGAATACAAGATATTTAGAGTTAAAGTTTGCTTTTTGTTTTACAGAGTGAAATCTTTAACTTCAAATATCTCATAAACTACTCGATAGATTTTGTTCACATTTTACCTGTGTATGAAGACAACTTTAGTATATAATAGTATAAAATTTCGTAAATATCTATCGATCTGAATACAAGATATTTAGAGTTAAAGTTTGCTTTTTGTTTTACAGAGTGAAATCTTTAACTTCAAATATCTCATAAACTACTCGATAGATTTTCTTTAGATTTTACCTGTAAATGAAGACAACTTTAGTATATAATAGTATAAAATTTCGTGAAAATCTATCGAGCAGAATACAAGATATTTAGAGTTAAAATTTTCTTTCGTTTTACAGAGTGAAATCTTTAACTTTAAATATCTCATAAACTACTCGATAGATTTTGTTCACATTTTACCTGTATATGAAGACAACTTTAGTATATAGTAGTATAAAATTTCGTAAATATCTATCGATCTGAATACAAGATATTTAGAGTTAAAGTTTGCTTTTTGTTTTACAGAGTGAAATCTTTAACTTCAAATATCTCATAAACTACTCGATAGATTTTCTTTAGATTTTACCTGTATATGAAGACAACTTTAGTATATAATAGTATAAAATTTCGTAAATATCTATCGATCTGAATACAAGATATTTAGAGTTAAAGTTTGCTTTTTGTTTTACAGAGTGAAATCTTTAACTTCAAATATCTCATAAACTACTCGATAGATTTTTTTTAGATTTTACCTGTAAATGAAGACAACTTTAGTATATAATAGTATAAAATTTCGTAAAAATCTATCGAGTAGAATACGAGATATTTAGAGTTAAAGTTTCCTTTCGTTTTACAGAGTGAAATCTTTAACTTTAAATATCTCATAAACTACTCGATAGATTTTGTTCATATTTTACCTGTATATAAAGAAAACTTTAGTATATAATAGTATAAAATTTCGAAAAATCTATCGGGCAGAATACGAGATATTTAGAGTTAAAATTTGCTTTTGTTTTACAGAGTGAAATATTTAACTTCAAATATCTCATAAACTACTCGATAGATTATCTTTAGATTTTACCTGTATATGAAGACAACTTTAGTATATAATAGTATAAAATTTCGTGAAAATCTATCGAGCAGAATACGAGATATTTAGAGTTAAAATTTGCTTTTGTTTTACAGAGTGAAATATTTAACTTCAAATATCTCATAAACTACTCGATAGATTTTCTTTAGATTTTACCTGTATATAATGACAACTTTAGTATATAATAGTATAAAATTTCGTAAATATCTATCGATCTGAATACAAGATATTTAGAGTTAAAGTTTGCTTTTTGTTTTACAGAGTGAAATCTTTAACTTCAAATATCTCATAAACTACTCGATAGATTTTCTTTAGATTTTACCTGTAAATGAAGACAACTTTAGTATATAATAGTATAAAATTTCGTGAATATCTATCGAGCAGAATACAAGATATTTAGAGTTAAAATTTCCTTTCGTTTTACAGAGTGAAATCTTTAACTTTAAATATCTTATAAACTACTCGATAGATTTTGTTCATATTTTACCTGTATATAAAGAAAACTTTAGTATATAGTTGTATAAAATTTCTTAAAAATCTATCGAGCAGAATACGAAATATTTAGAGTTAATGTTTCCTTTTGTTTTACAGAGTGAAATATTTAACTTCAAATATCTCATAAAGTACTAGATAGATTTTGTTCATATTTTACCTGTATATAAAGACAACTTTAGTATATAATTGTATAGAATTTCTTCAAAATCTATCGAGCAAAATACGAGATATTTAGAGTTAAAGTTTGCTTTTTGTTTTACAGAGTGAAATCTTTAACTTCAAATATCTCATAAACTACTCGATAGATTTTGTTCACATTTTACCTGTATATGAAGACAACTTTAGTATATAATAGTATTATATTTCGTAAATATCTATCGATCTGTATTCAAGATATTTAGAGTTAAAGTTTGCTTTTTGTTTTACAGAGTGAAATCTTTAACTTCAAATATCTCATAAACTACTCGATAGATTTTGTTCATATTTTACGTGTATATGAAGACAACTTTAGTATATAATAGTATAAAATTTCGTAAATATCTATCGATCTGAATACAAGATATTTAGAGTTAAAGTTTGCTTTTTGTTTTACAGAGTGAAATCTTTAACTTCAAATATCTCATAAACTACTCGATAGATTTTCTTTAGATTTTACCTGTAAATGAAGACAACTTTAGTATATAATAGTATAAAATTTCGTGAAAATCTATCGAGCAGAATACAAGATATTTAGAGTTAAAATTTCCTTTCGTTTTACAGAGTGAAATCTTTAACTTTAAATATCTCATAAACTACTCGATAGATTTTGTTCACATTTTACCTGTATATGAAGACAACTTTAGTATATAATAGTATAAAATTTCGTAAATATCTATCGATCTGAATACAAGATATTTAGAGTTAAAATTTGCTTTTTGTTTTACAGAGTGAAATCTTTAACTTCAAATATCTCATAAACTACTCGATAGATTTTGTTCACATTTTACCTGTGTATGAAGACAACTTTAGTATATTATAGTATAATATTTCGTAAAAATCTATCGAGTAGAATACGAGATATTTAGAGTTAAAGTTTCCTTTCGTTTTACAGAGTGAAATCTTTAACTTTAAATATCTCATAAACTACTCGATAGATTTTGTTCATATTTTACCTGTATATAAAGAAAACTTTAGTATATAATAGTATAAAATTTCGAAAAATCTATCGGGCAGAATACGAGATATTTAGAGTTAAAATTTGCTTTTGTTTTACAGAGTGAAATATTTAACTTCAAATATCTCATAAACTACTCGATAGATTTTCTTTAGATTTTACCTGTATATGAAGACAACTTTAGTATATAATAGTATAAAATTTCGTGAAAATCTATCGAGCAGAATACGAGATATTTAGAGTTAAAATTTGCTTTTGTTTTACTGAGTGAAATATTTAACTTCAAATATCTCATAAACTACTCGATAGATTTTCTTTAGATTTTACCTGTATATAATGACAACTTTAGTATATAATAGTATAAAATTTCGTAAATATCTATCGATCTGAATACAAGATATTTAGAGTTAAAGTTTGCTTTTTGTTTTACAGAGTGAAATCTTTAACTTCAAATATCTCATAAACTACTCGATAGATTTTCTTTAGATTTTACCTGTAAATGAAGACAACTTTAGTATATAATAGTATAAAATTTCGTGAATATCTATCGAGCAGAATACAAGATATTTAGAGTTAAAATTTCCTTTCGTTTTACAGAGTGAAATCTTTAACTTTAAATATCTTATAAACTACTCGATAGATTTTGTTCATATTTTACCTGTATATAAAGAAAACTTTAGTATATAGTTGTATAAAATTTCTTAAAAATCTATCGAGCAGAATACGAAATATTTAGAGTTAATGTTTCCTTTTGTTTTACAGAGTGAAATCTTTAATTTGCAATGTATTTCGATTATACAGCTTACTTTTCTTTACAATTCAGTACAACACTCATTGAATTCTGAACTATACTAAGCGAGATATAAAGGTCTGTAATTTGGAGGTGCTTGAAAACCTCTAAAATTAAACCTATATCTCACAAACTACAATATTATAACTAAGACATTTCAATTTCTATAAGTTGTAGAGCTTACTTTTCTCTAGAATTCAGTACAAAACTCATTGAATTGTGAATAACATGAAGTGAGATATAAAAGTTTGAAATTTGAAGCAGTTTGAAAACCTCTAATATTTAATCTTCAATATCTCATTTACTGTAATCACTAAATCCTTGCAATTTATATCATTTTTAGAGCTTACTTTTCTCTACAATTCAGTACAAAACTCTCTGAACAATACGAAGCGAGTTATAAAGGTTTGCAATTTGAAGTTTTATAATAACCTCCAAAATATAACCTATATCTCACAAACTATTATCACTAAAACATTGCAATGTATACTTATCAGTTATAGAGGTTACTTTTCTTTAGAATTCAGTACAAACTTTTAAAATTTGTATTCAACTTTGATAGACGCAGTAATATATTCTCTTAGTGAGAGAAATAAGGAGAAAAATATTATGACTATTAATTGCTGTAATAATAAAATTTGCTGAAAATAAAAACAACTTCAAAAAGATAATATCAACAATGCCAACTAATTGTGTTTTGCTTGCTTATACTAACACCATATTGCATGTGTACATTACATGGTGTTTAGTAAAGGAATTGCTTCGTAACTAGATGTAAATTGAATTTTGTAGTCCGGTTGTTTTCCAGTGGAGAGCTCTCTCTGCTTCGCTTTCTAAATATATATATATATACACACTGACTGTATTTGTGTGCACACAGTACATTACCAGAGAAAATTCTATTTTATTTACTTATAAAATTAGATTAACATTATTTATACTTAACAAACTCAGCAGTGACTAACAAAGGAAGTGTCTGTAAACTGATGGAATTTAAATTTTCTAATTTATAATCGATATTGTTTGTTGATACTAAAGTTTATTCGAATTTTTATTGGGTTAGAATTAGAATCTGAATTGGAAAGTGGAAGGTGCCTATAACCCATGGCACCGCAGCCACAGGAGACTAAAAGTGCCTTCCCCTTTGGAGGTTGAAGACTTTCCCTACTAGTTCTTATTGTGCTACCAACTCTTTTGGTCTCAAAGTTCCAAAGGTTTCATAGCGCAACCGCTCGTTGGCTTCGCAATCCAACAACAAGTGGAGAGGCCATGTCCTTCTTTTTCTGACGCATTCTCCGGCACAACGGATCCGAGCTAATAAACCCCCACCTTGTACAGGTGCTTCCTGAAGCTACCGTGCCTTTGTGAATAAGGCATGTAATCTCAGAGTAATCTTATTTCTACCCAAGAGAACAGGGTCTCTTCTCGGTTCTTTGTTTGCACAGCTAAGGCATCATTACACTTATTGTGTTTGTGACCCTAGGGACACATCACCTAGCTCTTTTCATGCTCTATCTCTAGATTCAATGTCTGAACTGCACCCTTGCATATTTTTTAGTTGTTCTGGTCTCAAAATTAGTCTTATTGTAAAAAAATATCATTTGCATCCGGCGACTTTTTTTTTATTTTTTCAAGGGTGTACGTACTTCTGATGAAAAAATGAAATCCAAGTTCTGCACCACATCTATATATTCTTTTATGAGGTATAAGAAAAAGTATTTTAAAAATAATACATTACTAGGAGATAGAACAGTTATCATGTTTGGATTAACGACGTGTACATTAACGGTTATATCAAGCGATTTACAGTTCAGTGATCCTCATTGGTGCGCAAACAGATCAAAAGTTGTGCAACTTCCAATCAGATTATTCGTACTTTACAAAGGTATCCCCTTTTTGGGTTTATTCTTGTTCCTTTAATTTTGATATATATTATTTTTTTTACTCTTTTCACTACCACACTACTGGTAAAGGCAAAAAGTATCGCGGTTCAAAATTTTCTCTTATTCTGTTTTGCCCCCAAAAATCCCCTGAATCCTAAAAAAGCCCTTTTTTGCTGAAAATATTTCCTTCCCGTTCTGCCCTAATTTCTGCGAAATCTAGTTAACTCTAGGCTCTTCCCGTTTTCCGCCTTCCAGCCGGATGCCAATTGTGGGTTTTGCATAAATATATTGAAGATTTATAAGTAAGTAAACTAAAGTAATTGCCTATTTTTTCAGGCGGGCTTTACTTCGCAACTACCAATTAGGTGTCGTGGACGGAGGCGGCTAACAAACATACTTTACTGTAAATTTCTTTTATTAACCATTAAATAAAATCCAAGGCCTAAGACCGGGAATCGAACCACTATATATATTGGCTTCTCTAACCGCTTGGCTACCGTGGCGCCTTATTGAAGATTTATACATCATAAGTACAAATTATTGACGAACAAATTATGTTAAATATGGTAGCATATGTTAATGAAGGGCAAATACAAAACTTGTTGGCGTTATAAATTGTAATGTAATGTTTGATTGGAGCGAAATTGTGCAGCACTTATGTACACAGAGCATATACAATAAATCAAAACACATGCTCACAAAACTACATAAATTTAAGTTGGTACACAAATCACCGTATAGAGTAGAGACAGCATAACCTTCTTCCTGCATGATAATCACCTAACTTCCGTTATGTTCTTTTTTTTTACTTTCTTTAACCTAACTCGGAAGTAGTCCATTTTCTTGTTTTAATTTTCATGGAAAGGGCTTTTGGGCAAGAATAAGTGTTTTTAATTGGACAGCATAACTCAAAAACGGAAAAGAATTTTAAATTTAACATTTGGTTTAAATACAATGAAACCAAAGTCAGTTTCAGAAACATATTGTTTAAATATTTTAAAATTATTACGAATTGTTTTAAACTAGTGTAAGGTATATTAACAAAACATGTAGATCTAAAACTTTTGTTTGACACATATTTACCATAAAATTTGATTAAGGCACTCCATAATGCAGAGGTACGGTTAGAATTTCCACGAGCCAATTCTGTAGTTTTACCATAATATCAGTAATATTAACAACAATGTAAATAAGTTAGCAAAATCCCAAATTTTTTTAGAAAAGTCAATCGATCACTTAATTGATTATTTTGTTTTAGCGATTTACCTGGACATATTTTCCACACAAAGGTTGAAAAGACTTTGCAAAAGTACAATTTTGGAGAGCAAGATAATAATGCACAAATCAAATAAAGGAAAGGGAAGGGTTAGGGACGCCACCGACACTCAGAATACCTTTAGATACAACACAGACTAACTATATTCCAGACTAAATATATTTTGACTAATAAAAATACAAAAATTACATACATTTAGATTAAAAAAACAATGGTCCATGACCAATCAGACTTGTTAATACAGCATGGCCGCACAAATCCAAAACTACCACTCCATTGGCACTGTAATGGCTGGCTAAGACAAGACCAGAGACTGACATGTACACAGCTGCTTGTGAGAAGCCCCCGGGGCAACTGGCCACAAAACTCCCAGCGACAAGCTGCAGCCCCCTCTCCTTCCTCTTCTCCAGTTCTGCCAACTGTAGACGGGCGGCGCGACCACAGCCAAACTGTCAAATTATAAGCGAGGGGCCGCACATCTTTTCGAGGATCGAACACAAGTCTATCCCGTTTTTTTAAAACATTTCCCCAGAAAACAAAATAAAGTGGAGGAAATTAATCCCCTCCAATACAGTGCAACTTCAGTGCATTGTTCGGTTCTAAATACTACATAATATTTATTACTAAGAAATGCATAACCAAAATTCCGAATCAGAAGAACATCAGTCCACAGAAAGTTGTTTCCCAGAAGGGTTTTTCTTAGTTCCTGTGATTTCCTGGGGAATAAGTTTAAGTTTTGAACTTGAGTTAGGGAAGCGTTTTTTGGAAGCTCCCTCCAACTAAAAACATTTTAAAATTATATCATTTGAAGTTATTTTCTATTTTTTTGGTAATAATTCTAAATTTCAAATAAATGTAAAAAAAAAAATTATTGTTAAAAGAGTAACCTTTACATTTAACTACATTCACTGATACATGTTCGCGGTAATGATACTATGGAAAGGAAGTATGCTGTCACAGCTCCTCTGGGACGCCATTAATATCAATACGTCCAAAGAGATTCAATCAAAGTACTACACTTAACTTAGGTTATTCAAAAAATAAATAAAAACTCTCTACGGCAACTGCCAAGAAAATTAAGTAAACTCAAAAAAAATGTTCTTCGCACTCTAACTACCGGTTACTAATATCTTTTCAACTCGAAACTTTAAAAAAAAAAAAATATTTATATACTTCGAACATTAACACGACTTTCTATTGTAGCAAAATAAGTAAGAAAAGTTTTTTCTTGAAGTTTTCCACTTTTTCGAAATAGTTGATGAAAATTCATTCGAAAAATTGGTACTTACGATTTTGTTCAAAATGGGAATTTGATATTTTTTCCTTTTGGTATCTTTCCGTTAGATTTTCCGTTTTTGAACGTGCTACCACACACACATGGGCACAAACTATAGAAAACCCATTTTTCCTATTTTATAACCACTTCATCTTCTTTTAATGTATTTGTAAAAGAAAATAAATAGAAAATTTCCCGCTATAGTAAAGTGTAATCAAAATAAATAATTTTGTGAAATTACTTGTAAATAAGAAAGTACTCGTGCGTGCGGAAGTGAGAATGCTGAGGAAAAGGGAAGTTCGCTTAACGCCTTTCGGCGTTCTCATCCGCAAGGTTGCGGAAGAGCTCCAGCCACTGCTCGTGAGATGTTGGTAAAGTAAACACTCTATATTGGGATGGCGCGTGTGTAGTTTGTATGTGCGTGGGTATGTAAGTTTGTTTTGTTTTCATGCGTTTTCCTAGAGAGCTCGCTCTGGGGAATGTCTTTTAGACAGTTTCATCGTAAAACCGCTGCTGTTAAGCTCATATTTTATTCCGCTCACGTGTGGCCAACAAAACGGCATCGCCTTCTCTCTCTATCTCTCCATTGGGTCGTTTTGAACAAAAACTACACACACACACACGAAAGAATGGGAGCCGTGCAGCTGGAGAAACTGGAAGGACTTTACCAGTGAGATAGAGATTATAATTCTGGAATTCTGGAGTCTGCCATGGAGGAGATTTTACTGAGCTGAGCTTTTAGAGGAACTGGAACAGTACTGGAGAAACGCTAACCCCCCAACCCCACCCGCCGCTCAGACTTAACCCTTAGATAAGTTTAATGGTCGCTTAGGGATCTCCCTTACTGGAACACCACCTCACTCCTAGCCATATCCCCTTCTGGATAATCTGCTTACAACAAGGTCCGACCAAGCGCCTTAGCGATCATAACTAATGGCGAAGGTTTATCCATTTTTCCTTCTTGATGTACTAAAAAAAAAAAAAAAAAAAAACAGCTGTGAACACTCACAACGACTTTTCCTCAACGATTTTCAAGTGGGGGGAATTTTCCTCAGCCTCGGAAATTCAGCAACTCAATCTTCCTTGTCAGTTTGACCGGAAACTTTACACGGAAATGACCTTTTAAAGAAAATCAACTCTTAAATTTATTATTTAATTATAAAGCTATAATAATGGTTTGTATAAACAAGGAAAATTACTAGTGATTTTGTAGTGATCGTAAGTCGCCTGCTAACAGATAACGACCTATGAGTACCTTTTCTTTCATAGAAATTGATTTCCTGAAAGGATGTCTCATTGTTTTCTCAAGAGGCTTCTTAATATAATTTCTTAATGAAGCAACATTTAGTAAAACATTTAAAGCTGGAAGATGTCCTTCAGGATAGCAGGAAAAGGGTTAGGTAAGTCAGGAAGTCGTCAGTGTATACATGTAAAAGAAATGACCTAGTTTGCTGCATTTAATCTCATAGTAATATAATTTAAATGTGGGTAGAATGAAAATTGCATCATTTTCCCACCAGAGCTTAAAGTGAAAATTAAAAAAATAAAAATCTTTAGTTATATTGGAAAATGCTCACATAAGAATCATTGCAAACGATGTAAATAAATATGATAAATTTATTATGATAATAATGACATCATTGCTCAGAGATAAAGCTGCAAAGAATTACGTAAGATGTGAACAAGTGCACTTTATGAGATCTGAGTTCAGTTATTTAGCTCTGAAGTGAGATATCACTGTTCAACGGACCGCGCGGCTCCTTCTAATTCACGCTTAATCGAGCAAAAAATATTGTATATTGGAAGGACTTGACTAGAAATTTATCCTTTACTTTTATTATAATACATATAAGAATGAAGGTAATAAAGCAAAACTCTCTAACAACTAAATTCTATCAAGACTCAATACTTTACGACTAGCTTGAGATACCCCGATGACGCTATAATCTCGAGCACTGTGAATAATTACCAGAATGGCAGCCAGTCGTAAACTTTCAACTCTGCTGAACCCTTCAGTGATTACTGTACGAATTATCTATGCTGAACAATATGTTGTAGATCAAATTCTAGGATTCGTCTTTTTCATTGACGAAATTATTAACTGTTTTGCAAAGATCTAAAAACACAATTAAGGCACCAGGTACACAGACCCGAATACCTTTCGAATTTTACAAAAAGGTTGCCCAAAAAAGTGTGCTAGAAAAACACATTTAATGGAATTTATGATTCAGGGTGAAAAATAGTTGAAATAGGCTCAAGAGAGCAGTGACAAAAGGAAATGAATTGGGAGAGCAAACTGAAAATAAGAAATAGACTGATAAAAGCGGAAAATCTAAAGGGGTGGGGGATGCCACCAACACTCAGAATACTTACAGAGAATAGACAGCAAAAATATTGGTAAATGTAAAGAATAGCGCCCGGAGGTGTGGCCTAATTCGAAGTGATTCTAATTCGCTGTTACCATATAACCCGCCAAATTCAAATGTAAATATAAAAATATTTCTTTATTTTATATTTACATTTAAATCTGGCGGGTTATATGGTAACAGCGAATCAGAATCACTTCGAATTATTAATTCAAGATTATTAAACATTTTTCGTGGGGGGCTGTGCCCCCCACACCCCCTTTTTGTGGGGGCTTTGCCCCCACTCCCCCTGATATATTCTTTGTTTTTATGGGGGCTTCGCCCCCACACCCCCTCACTGCCCCACTAATCCACTAACACACAACTCTAATTTGTAATTCAGACACATGGAAAACAAAAGAAAAGAAGCCTACCTTATTCAATGCAATCCCTATCCTTCTGTTTCTACACTTTATTCACTCCCTTAAATAATGCTCTCATTTGATCGCCCATGGAAAAATGACTCCTTTTCATACATATCTCACTTCCACACTTCGGACCTACATATCTTTTACTAATTAAACCAACACTTATTCAAAATGATAAAACTTTCATCTCTTTATCCTCCCTCAGACTACATTCATGCTTTAAATTAAAGAAAAACTGTAAATTCAAAACGCTCATCTCTTATGAAGTTTCAAAAAAAAGGAACCTAAAGTTACACACTGGCACTAGCGGGAACTGATAATACGTTGAAAAAGAAGCAGTTACTATGCAGTAAGTGTACTGCGCATGCGCGCTCAACATAAATAGCTAAGAAATTCAAAAAAATTATATACAGCACATTAGCGGGAAGTTGAGAAATTTAAAAAGAATATATTAAACATTGGCGGGAAGTAGTTTAAAAAGTCAACGGTAACTGTGCTGTACTGCGCATGCACCAAAAATAAACAGGCCACACCTCCGGGCGCTATTCTTTACATTAGCCAAAATATTTTATATTTACAATTAATTCAGTTGTACATAATATAATAAAGATATAATTACAAAGACTTACAAATTTGTACCTTCTTCACAACAAGACATATAATTAGAATTAGCACAGGCTTGGCTTTTCATTGCAATTTAGTTTCTCTTGCTATTACAACAATGATTGACACTTTGACACAATAGACATAGACTTCACGACATTAATGGCCAATAAATAATTATATTAAAGTATTTAAGGAGACACAGAACAGGGGACCTTGAAAATGGCTGGACTTAGCGGCAGCGCCAATTGTCATCCAAAGTAACATAGACGACTGTTCCTTGTGAGAAGCCCCTGGGCAACTGGCTCAAAACTCCCAGGCACAAGCTGGAGCCCCCTCTCCTTCCTCTTCTCCAATTCTGCCAACTGTAGACAGGCGGCGCGACCAGAGCCAACTATCAAATTATAAGCGAGGGGCCGCACATCCTTTCGAGGATCGAACACAGGGAGTGTACCAAATAGTTTCAAGGAATCAATGATATTCCCATTCAAAAGAAAGGAGAGATTGGTACAATGTCAAACAAGTGGGGTGCCTCATTTAATAATACCGTTAGTAAGCTCCTATACTGATCTATTATTGGATAGAATTTTATTGCAGGAAAATAGTAAAAAAAAAATTTGTTAGGGGGAGTTTCAGGCGGGAAAACTTACTCCACTGTAAATAACTTATTCAGCATTATAAAAAAATAAATTTAAGCTGTAAAAGGGGTAAAGTTTTTCGCTTTTTCCATAGATTTGGCTGCCGCGTTTTGGTAGGATTGACCATCAAGCTTAGTACAAAATTTTAGAAGCAAGAAATCTTAAACATGTGCAAAATCGATTTCGTAATTTCCGGTTAGAGTTATATCCTCCGAATTTGAAATTTTAGCAAATTTAGAAAAAGTTCTTACATTACATCAATTCTTTTTAAAGAAACACTTACTCCTCAGAAATATTCTTAATGTTTCTAATAAATGATACAGATCGAAGTCATAGTTTGCCATGTTTAAAGGTAACCATGACAACAATTGCAGTAACAGAAATGAACATAGTCAATTTTAATAATTTGTTCCCAAATAAACAAGTTCAGCGCATACGCTAAAGATCTTTGGCTAAAAATGGCGTAAATTATTTTTTAAAAAAATCGAAAATCTTGTAATAAATCAGTTAGTAAAATAATAAGGGGAGCGGAGAAAGCAAATAATGTTGAACAAAAGCAAAATTTTGATTGCCACAGAAGGTGTGACATGTTAATATCTGAGGAAAACTTTCTGTTACAAGGTAGAAACTGATTACAGAGAGAGAGGCTGGGTAACCTAGCAACCGACCCCATTATATCCAGTCTCCACGTGTTTAATACTGCCCCCCATGTCTTAACTGGGTTTCAAACTGGACGAATATAAAATAACCCAAACCACTGATAATAATTATACCCAACTTATATAATAGTTCATTAAGTCAACGTATAGACTTGATTTGGATATTATTAGTTGCTTTGTTAGTTTATTAAATCGTATCCAGAATTTTTTTATAGTTCCAGAATACAAAGGAACGCGCACAATCTACAAATCCGAGAAAATTTTCATCAAAACGTGATGTTTAAAAGTGAACACTAACATTACCTCCGCTTATTGCAATTGTCTATAAAATAGAGGAACTTCCTTTTCTAGAGTAAACGTACCCAATCTCTCACACACAATTGTCTTCAAAATCATTTCTCAAGAAAAAATGGTGCTGCAAATAAAAGTTATTGATCCATGTGGATGTAATCTACACAAAGTTTAAAGGAAATCAACGGAGCTATTGTCCAGAAAATCCCCCCCCCCCCAAAAAAATGTGAAAATTCCACTCATTAAAGAAGGATACATCCCGTTGGAGAAATTCCCTAATCTCTGTAGCCCTTAAAATCTCCCTAGCAGTCCCATGATTTTGGAGTTTCCTCTAACTCTCCAAAGAATCCGTAAAAGCTTAAATCCCCATTCTAAACCCAGCTTTTTCAGGTGCCCTACAAAATGTCTTGGGCAATACCTCTCAATGAGGAAACCCAGAATCTGAATGCGGATCTTTTACGCTTATGGTCGGTCCAAGGAGCAGGCACAGAATCTGAATGCAGACCTAGGATCTTTTACGCTTATGGTCGGTCCAAGGAGCAGGCAATCTTACGAGTATTTATTAAGTAAACGGCGTTTAATGATTTAGCCTTCCTCCTTGCCGTAGTTCTTCTCTTTACCGTTTGCTTTTACGATCACTGTATTTTTAGCGATTCACGGCAACGGAACAGGTATAAACTGCTAGCTAGATAGTACGAAGTGCTTCGTAAATAAAACTAACTGCAAAAAGGAAAAAACTTACAGTGAATTAAAATTTAATCTATTCTAAAAGATCTTTGCTTTAGTACTCTCACGTGAGAGATAACTCTGGAGCTGGATGCTGTGCTCTGACCAGCAAAGAAGAGACAGAGAGAGAGATTACAAAATGAATAAAAAAAGAAGAAACCCTTTCTATCTGATGAACAACTTTATGTTTAATGTTTGTGGACATAATTAAATTTTTAACCCAACCCGTACTTCACTTTTGCTACCCCCTATTAATCATTGTAACTTATATCTGTGTTTTGTAATTTTTAGCTTTTTTGTAGGAGCGGGCTGTTAGGTAAATTTTGATGAAATAATTTTAGAAGAAAACAGAAAATAAGATATAAATATCAGCCACTAACAGGTCTTAGCATTAAAAATTCTCAAGTAAGTGCAACATCTGTGCAGTCGCTGAAGAGACATTGCTGATAGGCTGGTTATTCTTCAATCTCAGATTTCCACAAAACATATTTAACCTTTCTTCTTTACATATTTAAGTGATCTGACCATGCACTAGCCACTGTTATGGCATTTTGAAAGAAAACCTTATTCTCCATCTACTAGAACTGCCTTTAAGTGCGAATTTTCGTTCCTATGGAGCTAAAGTGTTTCAAATAAAAGAACCAGATCCTTGAAAGGTGTGCAAGAAAGATTTTACCCAGTTGAAACCTTCATAACCTGTTATTTTACGAATATTGGTCAATTTTCGTTAAAAATTTGTCTTGCAAATAGTTCCAACGCTTTTCTTTAACCATTTTCACCACACCATTTGGTGACGTACAACTTTTATTTGAAACATTTTTACTGGAAAATTATATTTAGGATACTCTTGGAAGAGGGCGGAAATTCCGCTTCCCTGTAATGTGACATTACATCGTTACATCGTGTAAAGTAAAGTAAAGTAAAGTAATCGCCTAATTTTTTTCAGACAGAGCTTAACGTTCAACTACCAATTTTAGGTGTCGTGGACGGGGTGCGCGGAAGCTCATACTTTACTGTAAACAATTTTTTCTAACAAATAAAAAGTAGTCAAACGCAGGATTCGAACTGGCGATCTCTCACTTACGAAGCCACTCTCTTGACCACTAGACCAACACTCGCCCCACTATAGTAGAATAAATATGTTGCTATAACTCTGGGTTTAAAGGAAGTTCATCAATCGGAAGTAGGACATTACTGCATTGAAATTTTCTCAAAATGGAAAGATTAAAATATTACATACAGACATGTAACTTATAATATCATTTTATGTATAAAGCGGATCTAATAAGTGTCATTGTGACGTAATATATGGTTTTAAAAGTGATAATGTTATTAAAAATTAAATTTGTACGAAATATTCGAATATCGAAAAAGATCTGTAAAAAAAATCGAGCGAGTGGTCCACTAGATTATTTTATATTCAATTAAAATATATATGTTTAAGGAAAACTCTGTTTTGAATTTATTTTAAATAGTCTTCTCTAAGAAAAATCTGTGGGAAAAGCTCTAGCACGAAAGCTTTTTAATTTTAATACATTTCAATAAAACAGCCGGACTTTTAGATTCACTGCTGTAAAAAAATTATTCAAGCCCCGACTAATCTTTCCTGTCTGATGGAAGTAATTAAAAAGTTTTGGTCTAAAGATTACTCTTTTATGACGTTCAAGTTTAATAACAATTCATATGCAAATATAAAAACTTTTTGCCATAATCTGTAAATGGTATTTTTAATTTAAAAGCATTGAAGGTTTAAAATTTGTTTATATATCCACAATATTTTAGTAAGTTTCATTCACTTTGAATTTTAATTGTGTATTGTTAGGTTCATTACAATAAAAGAATTTTAGAGGGAAATGAGATTTCCTTCCTCAAAAATCAATTTTCAGGAGTAGGTTACAAATAATTAATGAAGCGCCAAAGTTAAAAAAAAAAAGAGATAGAGATAGGAAAAAACGATCAAGGTTACTTAACTGCTGTGGTGATCCTGGCGATTTTTAAAATAAAATTTTAATCAACATTGATATAGTAACGCCATCTATTGAGGAACGTCAGGTATCTCAGATTCTCTACTAGGTGTCGCTACAGGTTTATTCAAACATCTAAAAGATTATGATAAATCTAAGAGAATAGGTTATGGAAGAATATAAGAGATAAATATACGTGAATAGACTATAGGATGTTTTACAAATGGTTCTGAACAATCGAGTACATGAACTTAAAAAAAAAATTGTTGTCTTTTACTTCTAATCCCTTAATAAGACCATTAATCACTTTTCCTTGCCGTGTTTGTGGGAGGGTTACAGAAAATTCAGGTCATCCAAAATAAAATATCCAGAATAATAAACAAATTCATCCTGGTTTCTCAAGAAACAAACAAAACCATGAAGAAAAAGCTGGGAATTCCAACAATCCAAAAATCTTTTAATAAACTTTCACGTAAGTTTGTTTGTTCAAGTAAAACTTCTGAACATAAGTGCATAAACTGTATAGGGAAACCTTACTCCAAATAGTCGATTGCGCCTTAGAACAGGCGTCGGCAACCCGCGGCTCGCGAGCCGCATGCGACTCTTTTATCCAAATTGTGTGGCTCTTCAGTCAGCCCAAAATATATTGTATATTTCAATTTTATTGAAACGAATGAAAATTTCATTTATTAAAGCAAAGATATTTTTCCAAAAAGAATTTTAAATGTGATAGGTTCGAAATTGAATAGAATTATATTAAAATACAGTACGTAATATATAGGACTGCCGCCATTTTCATTCAAACACAAGTTTAGTTATTATTTACTTTGCAATATGTGAAAATAAATATATAAAACATTTAAATGCTATTGAATATCATAAAATAATAATTTGTGAATACAAATGATCTTCAGAGGTTTTTACATAATCATCCTTGCGGCTATTGGTAAGATTTACTAAAATGATTTAAGGAAAAATGGCTCTCTACTTAAAATATGTTGCCGGTCCCTGTCTATCACTATAACTTACTCACATAAAATAACTGTTCGGTCGCGGCCGAGCATCCTCGGCCAGTTTGCCTAACTTCCGACTCCCGCGGCTCAGTCTCGCGCCCGCGCGCGTACTAATGTACACATCCGCCTTAATTTCCTTCTTTCTACATATTTCTTATCGCTCATTATTATGTTATTATTTTACACCTTTTTTATCCTCTCAAACTTTCTATATTAACTTGTTGTTTCCGCTTCTATTTCCTTTATTTGTTTTTCTATATTCTAAACCCTTTGCCCCACTACTTCCTTTGAACCATGTGGTCACCTTTCTAGTCTGTGCAGTTCCCCGCTAGTCCTTGTTTAAGACGCTTCTCTGCTCACGCTTTTAGCAACTTAACGCCTCTCAACCCGCTACGCTTCACTACCGCTGACATCTAGCAGCCCGCATATTCCACCGCATCTATCGCATTTATTGCACTTTTCCCCTTCATTCTTCCGCTTACCTCATTCCCGCTTCCGATACGTTCCTCAGAGCTCAACTCGCTCTTGGAAGGTGGCGAAGTCGGTCTCGACTAATCTCGTCATCGAAGCTATGAGCGTTGAGGACAGAGGAGCGACTCTGAGTCGTTGGACAAAGTACTCGAGATGGCGATCCAGGGCCAATTTAGTTGCTCTGATTAAGCGAGTGAAGGCAACCAACGATAATGCACCTGCAGTGCCTTTCCCTTTTTTAGGCGCCATAGTGGGTTTTATTAAGCGATGCGGAAGACGTGGACTGTATATGGGCCCCGTATCCGGCCCGGAGGACCAAAATGTAGGCGCGCGTGGCCGCCTACACCCAAATGCTAAGGTGCCCAAGTGGGCACTGTACGAAATAATAGTAGACAAAGAAGAATAGAAAAAAATAAAGAGAAATAAAAGAAAAAGGGGAAGGTACTTACCCTTTGCAAGGAGCGATGTGCGTGAGGTATGTTGATAAGCTGCCTGAGAAGCGATGAGAGGAAAGGAAGCTGTGGAGCGGAAGCGTGGGTATATGTTTATGTAAGTGTGTGTGTGTGTGTGTGTGTGTGTTGAGCTCTGAGAAAGGGAGGCAATATTTGGGCTCAGGCTCAGAGAAGCGTAGCGGAAGTGGAAATGAGGTAAGCGGAAGAATGAAGGGGAAAAGTGCAATAAATGCGATAGATGCGGTGGAATATGCGGGCTGCTAGATGTCAGCGGTAGTGAAGCGTAGCGGGTTGAGAGGCGTTAAGTTGCTAAAAGCGTGAGCAGAGAAGCGTCTTAAGCGAGGACTAGCAGGGAACTGCACAGACTAGAAAGGTGACCACATGGTTCAAAGGAAGTAGTGGGGCAAAGGGTTTAGAATATAGAAAAACAAATAAAGGAAATAGAAGCGGAAACAACAAGTTAATATAGAAAGTTTGAGAGGATAAAAAAGGTGTAAAATAATAACATAATAATGAGCGATAAGAAATATGTAGAAAGAAGGAAATTAAGGCGGATGTGTACATTAGTACGCGCGCGGGCGCGAGGCTGAGCCGCGGGAGTCGGAAGTTAGCCAAACTGGCCGAGGATGCTCGGCCGCGACCGAACAATAACCATTTATAACAAAATGATTGATCTGGATTAAACATTGATTTTTATTTTTTCATGTCTAAACTTATCGCTACAAGCAACCAGTTTACCATAGACCAGATTCTCATAAGAAATAAATAAATCCATGTTAATTTTAAGTAAAAAAAAAAAAAGGTGAGGGTTTACCACAGAATTTTAGCATCGTAACCAATGGTTACGAGAAAGTAACCATTTGATATCCTTTTAATGAAAATGGATTCAAAGGAAGGGATCTGCGAAGTCACCTCTTCCCTAAGGAGTAATTTTTCTTTTACAATAAATCTGTCCACTATTATATTGTAGAATCAAGTTGAAGCTTGAAATCTGGAATTATCTCAGCAGATTATTTTCCATTTCCAATGGTAATTTCCCAACTACCATATTCCTAGTTTACGTTTCGAGAGAAAGAGCGGAAGCGCTCCAAGCGGCAGTGGGCTCCAACTATATATAAGGGTATTATATAAGAGATTGTGTTGCTATGGCAATATTTTCTACTTATCTTCTAAATGGCCCTAAAAATGATTTGTTATACTTTCCTCCTTAAATAACAAAAAAAACGAGAACCCATATCTCTGTAAACTATTCGCATCCCGTAATTGTTCCAAACCAGATTGCTCCACTAGATTATCAATGTTTCATATATTTTAATTCATAAATTATGGATTTTTTTAAAAGTTAACATTCAAACAATAATAATAAAAAAATTTTATCATCTTCTACTCTTAATAAAAAAAAGAGAGAGAGACATGCAATCGTGCAAAATGTTCGATATATACCGGAAATGTATATTTCATTGAATTCTGAATTATTGAAAACAAAAATAATTGCGTTGCCCCATTTCTCCCATGGGAATTCCTTAAAAAACATTTGAAAATATTTTAATAAACCTTGTAGTAGATCTACACATGCGCAATAAGCATATAATATTTTAAAGTAAATCGTTTGAACAGAATCCCTGAAACATGGAAAATCGATTGAGAATAGTAGCCATTCTAATCAGTTGATTTTGTCCTAAAGCTTACTACTTGGTTCCACGATGAAATCGATTCAAAATATCAAATATTTGTGATCTTTTTCTTTTTTTTAGTTACACTTATAAAATAATTTGTAAGTGGTATAAGAGAGTGATTCTGGTATAACTACTTCATTGGTCACCTTCGGAAGTTTCCATTTATTCTTAGCAAAATGTTTTCTGATCATTTTCAAAAGCAAAATCCGTCACAGAGGAAACTATCTCTTGCGATACAATTGCCACTTCACGGATGTACAGTATAAGGTCGCCACAAATATAGTACAACGAACTTAAACTGTTGCTCAATTATTGTTGCAACTGTTTCAAACACCATAGAAACTGGTTTACAAAGTACATTATAATATATTTGCAGTGGAAATGTTTCTAAATGTGGACATATTAGATTCATTTTTTTTTTTTTTTATAACATTTCATTAATTTCAAAATATATTTATTTATAGTTCACAGTTAAAAACTATAAGTTTTAAATTTAAACTATAGTGAGCGTGGGGGCTCCATTCTAAGATCAACAGTGTTGCCCGTTTAATTTGATTGTCTACAAACTTAAGTCTCAATTTTCCCCATTGTCATCGGGAGGTTATCTTTTATAAGCACATTTCTAACTACTCTTACCCAGGTTATAATAGGTTAGATTCTATTTCTCAGTTGTAAGATGTGTGTTTTGATTTTAAAAAGAAGTAAATTGGGAAATTAGTGAGGAAGTTAATATTATTTGCTGGTTTAATTTGTGAAGATGCCATCTACTTGCAGCAAGTTTCATCCAATTGCAACCATGTGTTTATTGTTCCGTAAGTTTAATGTACATACAATAAGATTTTCTCCTATCTTTTCTTAAGAAGAATCAGCCTTCACTATAATTCCCTGGACAAAAAATATAACAATATTCATTCTAAAGAAAGTAGTTGCCATAAAATTATTATAATTCTTGCACACTAAAATTGAATATTTTTAAAGTGCTAAAATTGATATGTTAGATTTTTAACAAGTTTAGCTGATTAGGGTATTGTAAATCTTTTTTTCCACCTTTAAAACTTGATTAATGGGCTACGTTAATAGAAGTGAGTAAATATCTTAAACAAATAATTAGCCGAATGAAGTGTACACTTGAACAATTGAAAAGATTACATTAAGAAAAACCTTTATTTTTTCTTTAAAAAAAATCGTGTAAAAAACATAATCTTCTTCTATTTATGGTTAATAATCGCAATAAAATTATCAAGTAGAAGTAAATAATTTATATTTTTAAATAGATAATGAAAACGATAATAGTTATCTCAGAATTATTATAAAATTTTAGTAAAACTTTTGTAATTTTAATTTATTTAAGCACCTGTCTTCATAATCCAAAACTTGTTCAACTTCAAGTAAGCTGAATGCAGATAACATTGGATTGTTTTAAATCTATAGATAGTTTCAATATCTTCAAAATATTAAAACTTTATTTATCCACTTAATAAGAATTTGTATCTAGTCCTGTCATAACCAAATATGAAGCTTCTTAATCCCCATCAAGTGCCGCATATTACAGTATTATAGAAAATTAAGAACTAAAAGGAAATACCTTATTCTTATTAAATGTTTAATGCTTATTAAAAATAATTTTCAATAAATATCCTTCAAAGTCTTCAATTGAATTCAAGTAGGGTATTTTAAAAGCAACCTCTTAAAATACTTAGTTGAAAATCGCCAAGATAGTTTTTATATAATTTTATAATGATATCAAGCGTTCATTTTGCAACTTTTGTAGCATACCGACGCTGTTAATAACAATATACCGTAGGTTATTTAATATTATTTAATAAATTTAAATATCTAATACGCTAAATTGAAATAAATTTATAAGAAAGAATAGATTCTGGTTTTGGGGCGGGCAGAATTACACCCGCTAAGAGTGATTTACTTTACAGTCTGCAAAAGACATCCCACTAATTACTGGAACATCATCAACAGTCTCCACTACCGTATCTCTCGCTACTACCCAGCATCAACATTATGCTGTAGCTAAGAGAGCATATTTAACAATTGTGCTCTCTACCTTCTGGCAAAGTGCCTAAGGGCCTCGTCTCCTGTCTACACCTGTCCTCCTCCAGGGTACATAATACACTATGCTCTCTTGCACTTCTTCCACAGCAAACGTTTCGGGTTGGGGAGGCAGGATGTTGAAGTTGTAGCATCAATTTGGAAAGCTTTTGCAGAATTTGGTAAATTAAGAACACAATTAATTTGGTACATGGTAAATATAAAGTTTATAAATGTTTAGAATATTTAATTACCTTTATTTATTTTATTTCGCTCAGCCCCTTTATTGAGGTGGTAAGACATTATTTTGAAATTTGTTTCCCCCGGAAGTACATATTAAAAAGTGAGGGCTACAAACACTCACATGAAATTTTCCTAATACGAATTTTATAACAAATTCAATTCTAACATTACTTAGTTTGTAATAAGTTACATCTAAATGACTCTTAAGAGTGAAGTCAACACCTTTCCCTTTGCACAACTCCTCTAAAACTATTTTTTATGAAATATTACTTAAATAAATGTTACGATCTACCTTTATTTAATTTTAGTAACAACTTTTTAGAAAAAAATCAAGCCATTTTATGTAAAAAATCTCAGAGTTAACCAAGTTTCTATCAGCATCTAATTTATTTTGAGGAATAATTCTAGAAAAGAACTAGCTGACACTAGTGCGAAATGGTAACCCAAGTGAAGTGGAAATCTCTTCACAAAACTGATTAATGCTACCTCTGACGATGGACCAAAGATCGAAACTGGTCAGAGATACAAAAAAATATGCTTTAACAGATAAAATCAAAGATATTACCCACCACTGAGGGACCTAACCACATTTTCAAATAAATCGTTAAAGAACTACTTTGCGAAATGAGTATATTATATCAAGGGTGAAGTGAAATTACTCGGGAATTTTCGATTATTTAATCGGGGGTTTTCCAGTAAAAAATCTATATCGAAAATCGATACACTAATTCATTACTTTCTTCCTTCAAGGAGTACGATTATGTCAGAGTAATAGGAAAATTAAAGAAATCCTCTTCAAAACAACAGCACTTGAAGATTATGGAGTAAAAAGAATCTATTCCTTTAAATTGGTTACAGTTGCCATTACATCTGGAGATAAGGCAGTGCAAATGAAAAAAAAATAATAATAATAAAAATAAATCAAACGCAGAAGGTTATCGATAAAAGTTTTTTATTGATTTCTGTCCGCTGACAGATAAGAAGATTTTGCTGGTAAAATTTATTAGCGAAAAATCGACCAAATGATGTTTTTTAATTTTGATTGCGGTTTTCTATTTTATAATTTGTGGTGTGGATCAAGGTCAGCTGGTGGTGATAACGTGGTACGGTAGTGACGAAGGTTATATGTGTCACCAAGGGCGAAGCGATATCTTTGAGATAAGTCCAATTATCAAAAAATATGTACTTGTATTCAGTTTTGGATGATATGGAGCACCAATGTAATTTCGTCGATCTCGATAGTAGGGTAGGCAACGATCTGATGTACCATTTTCTTTTATTGTAGTTTTCTTACTTTTTTTTTGTACACTGAAGTTATTGCAATCGTGCTGGTTTAGATTTTTGTCATTTCACCGGATATATCCACTTTAAGGTTTCCGGTGTCTAAAAAAAAAATCGTGGTTTTTACATGTTTAGCTACGGTTAGTGTCGTGTGTTTTGATTGGGTGCTACTGTGGGTAACTTCCTCCCAGCTTTTGGCCAAAGCAGCTAACCGGAAATGACACTTAATTGAATCTTTTTTTTTTTTTTAACGAAAACAGCTTAATCGATTTTCTGTAAACTTCTCATGCCCATTGCGCGGCTAGTAGATCAATTACATTTTCGCCAGGGGAAACCCTTGATAATTCTGTGGGCAAATTACGAGTGTTGAATTTCCTGTCTCAGTGCGGCTTCATCACCATTATTAGCAATTGTTATTTCGAAGATAAATCAGTTGGCCCGGTAGCCAGAGACATTTCCTTCGAACTTACAATTTAAGCAATACCTGTAGCCCTCCCTAACAGTACACTTCCGGCAGTTTCGGGCGTACTAAAAGAAAAAAATGGCCGTTAATCAAATTTTCAAATATACTGTATCAGCTGGTGGTTTAGAAACGTGGCGGCCACTTTCAGATCGCCCAAAAACTGTAGAAACAGGAAAGAGGAATGAACAATGCAGGGTAGAGAGCCACTTCCGCTTAGCTTATTTATTACGAAACGTTTATATTGTCGGCTTCTTTGATCGCCCTTAAAAAGACGTTTAATCTTTTCTCTCATTCACACACACAAACACACACACACACACACTTCAGACTAATCTGTGAAATCCGCCAAAAAGAAAATATGTAATAAATATCTGGAGATAAAAATTCAAATAAAATAAAAGGTGGGGGCCGAGAGTGGGGAGAAGATTTGTTATAAAAAAAAAAAACAGAACTAGAGCGGGGGTAAAAGAAGAGATATGATTAGGTTGTTGTTGTGTTAGTAGCAGTAGTTGTGTAGCATGTGTAAGAAGTAGTCAGTGTGAAAGCCTTGTGATTTGTGTCTCTGTGTTACAGGTCGTCTTTTCAGTCAGCGATGGGCAGCGTTCGTGTCAATGCGTCATTGCCAAAGCCGCCGGACGGTGGCTGGGGATGGGTCGTGGTGTTTGGATCGTTCATGATACATGTGTTCGGTAAGTGATTTTCAGTTTTTAAATTGCGTTTTCAGTTTTTTCATTAGTAAACAATAGAAAAAAAAACAGTATCAATAAGGTTTCTGCTTTATTTACCGTTATATTTATTGGCACAGCTCCAATACTTACTGAACTAGCTAACACAGTCCACCCCCTTCCCATTCCAGCGTCACTACAAAGTCAACAAGAATGTGTTGTTTTTATAAATACAAACATGTGGAAAGAAATACTCATAATGCGCGCGTAAATTTTTACGTAGATTTAAAGAAAAAAAAAACACGTGTTCATTCAAGGAGAAGGTTACACTCCATGTTATGAAGTTTTTATCACGCGCTTGTTTGATTTGAGTGATTTAGATTTTAGTTTTCTTCTTTTTCTTCTGAGTTTTTCGGATTTTTTTCGCACCATTAATTTTCACTCTTACCACAGTTTACTAAAAGACATTTTTTCGATTCTATTTTGTACGAAAAAATTCGTTGAAGTTGCCAATCTTATTCAAGAAATTGGTATTTTCATTTGTATGTTTAAACAATGTTTTTTTTTGAAATTTGAAATTTCACGTACATAAAGTGATTTCCCATTAGTACTATAAAGGTGAGGAGCATGTACGTGACACATTAGAAGAGGATAATCCTACCTTTCCGCTAAGAACTGCCTTAAGAATAACATTTTCCTGAGACAAAGTTTAAAATCTTCAAAGTTGGAAAAATTTTTGGAACCGTTTTCGAGAAAATTGTGGCATTACCGCCGGTTGGTTGAGTTCGTCCTTTTAGAACACTCTTTTCTTTGGATGGAAAATTCTCGTACTTTTTTTCTTTTTGGTGGGGGGGGAATGGTTATTGGACTCCCTTTTTTTTTTTATAAGATTTTCTTTTTCTAAGTGTCTCCAAATCATAATTTCCATTTTTGGGGTAACGACGAACTTAAATATGGCTCCTTTAGCTCTTTTATTATAACCCATTCACTTCTAGTCGTTCGCATAACGCGTGAATCTGAAATGAATCTTTTTCCCTCCTCCCTTCGAATTTAATTGAGGACAATATGTTTTTGCAAAGTTTATAGAGATTCGCGTAAAAATCTATTGAGTTAAGTACTACTTCCGTTTGATAGATTCGGAATCAATGGAGTCCAAATTATTTACGTCATTTCCTTTAAAAAAAAAAAAAAAAAAAAAAAAACTATTTCGGACTCAAGAGACCTCAACAGGAAATACTTCCTCAAAATTAATACTGACGCAATTCTTTCAAAAAATTACCTTCTTAGAGTACGTAAAAAAAATAAAAAATAAAGTTACTTTTCTGTTCTAATATGGCGGAATACTCCTTTTTAAAACATAACGAGCTTATTTACGTGTTTTTATCGCGCTAGTTTTTTGTTTTCCCTGTCATGTTCCAAATTACGTCATCTGCATGTCTGGTGCGTGCATATGTTTATTTATGCGCGCCCTAATCAAATATATGCTGTACAAAATATGATGATAATGGTGCTTACACATATTTGTTCGCCATGTTATTTTGTTTTGATTGAGCCAAATATTTAATTCTATTTAAAGAAATATTTCTGCGTTAGAATTTCTTTTATTTCAAGTGAATAAAAAATGTATTCATGTATTTACTGGCGCGAGTGGACCCTGAACCTTTAGGATCTGCCCTTAATAATAAATTCTGAAATCATCTAGGTTTAGTTAAAGTAGTAAGCAATTACGGAAAATCAACAAAGTAGATTGGAGCATATTTATCAATTTGTTGTTTTTCTTAATCACAATCATTTTATTAAAACAACTAATAAAGCATCTAATAACACAATTCCTACTTACGAGGGTCGTTTGAAAAGTCGTGCAAAAATAAAAACTACTTAATTTTTTGGGGTAAACCTTTTTTATTTTTCAACATAGTCTCCTTTTAGGCTTATACACTTCGTCCAACGCTGCTCTAGTTTGTTGATCCCTTCCGAATAATAGGATTTGTCCAAGTCTGAAAAATAGCCATTCGTTTCTGCAATCACCTCCTCGTTTGAATAAAATCTTTTTCCCGCCAGCCATTTCTTCATATTGGGAAACAAATAGTAGTCCGAGGGAGCCAAGTCTGGAGAATAGGGGGGATGTGAAACGAGTTGGAACCCTATTTCCATTAATTTTGCGACCACAACTGCTGAGGTGTGAGCTGGTGCGTTGTCGTGATGGAAAAGGACTTTTTTGTGGGCCAATCGTGGGCGTTTTTCTAGCAGCTCGGTTTTCAAACGGTCCAATAACGATGAATAATATGCACCTGTAATAGTTTTACCCTTTTCCAGATAGTCGATGAGGATTATTCCTTGCGAATCCCAAAAGGCAGTCGCCATAATCTTTCCGGCCGAAGGAACAGTTTTCGCCTTTTTTGGCACAGATTCCCCCTTGGTAACCCATTGTTTAGATTGTTCTTTGGTCTCAGGAGTGTAGTGATGTATCCATGTTTCATCCACAGTGACGAAACGACGCTTAAAGTCCTGCGGATTCTTCTGGAACAGCTGCAAACCGTCCTTGCAACACTTCACACGATTTCGTTTTTGGTCAAGCGTGAGCAATCGCGGCACCCATCTTGCGGATAGCTTTGTCATGTCCAAATGTTGATGCAAAATATTATGTACCCGTTCATTCGAGATGCCCACAGCAATAGCAATCTCACGCACCTTCACTCTTCTGTCATCCATTACCATATCATGGATTTTATCAATGATTTCTGGAGTAGTAACCTCAACAGGGCGTCCAGAACGTTCAGCGTCACTTGTGCCCATATGGCCACTCCGAAAATTTTGAAACCACTTATAAACTGTTCTAATCGAAGGTGCAGAGTCACCATAATGTTTATCAAGCTTCTCTTTAGTCTCGTACAGTAAACGTACCAATAAAAATAAATAATGAATGCAATTTTTTTTAATCATATTCAGGGTATTTCCGATAAAGTGTTACTGTCTAAAAACTGATCGATTACTTTCAGTGTAATCGAGAAAGAAGAGAAAAGTATTCGACTGCAAGTTTCGGGTTTAAATTCGGGATACGTCATTGCTGCAGCATATAATCCAACAGTCAATGCTTTGTACGATTTTACCATTTTTCAAAAAAATTAAGTATTAGCTTAAACAATTATTCAAGCAAAATTATTTAAATTCACTACTCAGAATTACTGATATTCTTTATCAGCTGCATTATCATTAAAAAAAAAAATGTATATATCTGTGCGGTTTGTTGATAAAAGTCTTACATAATAATTAACATATTAAAAATCTCGTTTATGAAATAAAATTTAGTCTAAATTTTCCGCTTGTGTAATGATTGCAAGCTGTCAACAAAATTACTAATTAAATTGTTGAATCAGTTAAATTGTTGACGTATTACAATATTTTGACCTTATCGAAAGTGAGTCTGAATTAGCGACACGATTCAGCATTATTATTCTTGCTAATCTGGTCTTATCGAACAAAGCCTTAAATTTTATTTCTCTCACTTCAGGTTAATAAAAGAGGGGAAGAGATTAGCTCCGAGATGGCCAACTGCCTGTACATAGTCTTTCGCTACCTAGTAGCATGCACAGTTGACTGTCTGGTAACGAGGAAACACTGTTCGGTGGCCGGGCGCCAATGACCTCCAATATATTGAATAAAATTGGATTGTTGAATCCGATGAAGGCACCTAAACCAAATATCCAGTCGGTTGACGGTTAACTTAGTATTTCCGGGGGCACAATAGTTAAATAAATATCCCCACGTGAATCTATTTTTCCCGATTCCATTTCGCAATCGTGCTGATTTTTCTACTTCAAGTTTTCACTTCGAATGAAAAGTGACACGTTATTGAATCTACTTTTCAGACTTTTCAATTCATTGGAAATCTGCAGGAATTCCTTTGAACTTGTTATACACACTATATAATGATTTTCCACTATACACGCTGCAGCTGCATTCATCATTTCTCATTTTCACTTAAACTAACTTTAGAGGGCAAATACAACTTTAGAGGGTTTATTTTTAACAGTGAATAGAAGTTTAAAAAGGATAAGGTCTGTCGAAACATTGCAATCGAAAGGAGTCAACCTAGTACCTAAATATAGGAGAGAACAAAATTTCAAACTATGTTGTTTACAGAGGGAGATGTAGGGGCTCAATTTCAGAACTAGTTTTGACCCCCAAAAAAATTTCAATTCTCAATATCTTCTCAATTTATGGATCTATGCACATGAAACCCTCTGTTAACGCGTGTCATCCAAAGTGAGTTCGCGTGTCACCTCTGACACGCATGTCATGGGTTCGCCATCACGGACCCCAAGCCAACAAGTATGTTCACCTCCTTATACGCTAAGACCAGCTGTAGATTTCTTTATATACGAGGGTCGTTTGAAAAGTCCGTGCAAAGTCAGAGAGATAGCACTACTGGCGCGTATCGAGGTTATTTTTAGTTAGTAGCATCTCTTGGAAGAACACACACCAAGTTTCAGCCAGATCGGTCTATTTCTTTGTGTTTGGCATTCGTTTGAATCGAGGAAGTCGAGTGATTTTCAAAAAATGGACGAAAAAGAATTTCGTGTGTTGATTAAACACTACTTTATGAAAGGCAAAACGCCTGAGGAGACTAAAGAGAAGCTTGATAAACATTATGGTGACTCTGCACCTTCGATTAGAACAGTTTATAAGTGGTTTCAAAATTTTCGGAGTGGCCATATGGGCACAAGTGATGCTGAACGTTCTGGACGCCCTTACTACTCCAGAAATCATTGATAAAATCCATGATATGGTGATGGATGACAGAAGAGTGAAGGTGCGTGAGATTGCTAGTGCTGTGGGCATCTCGAATGAACGGGTACATAATATTTTGCATCAACATTTGGACATGACAAAGCTATCCGCAAGATGGATGCCGCGATTGCTCACGCTTGACCAAAAACGAAATCGTGTGAAGTGTTGCAAGGACGGTTTGCAGCTGTTCCAGAAGAATCCGCAGGACTTTAAGCGTCGTTTCGTCACTGTGGATGAAACATGGATACATCACTACACTCCTGAGACCAAAGAACAATCTAAACAATGGGTTACCAAGGGGGAATCTGCGCCAAAAAAGGCGAAGACCGTTCCTTCGGCCAGAAAGATTATGGCGACTGTCTTTTGGGATTCGTAAGGAATAATCCTCATCGACTATCTGGGAAATGGTAAAACTATTACAGGTGCATATTATTCATCTTATTGGACCGTTTGAAAACCGAGCTGCAAGAAAAACGCCCACGATTGGCCCACAAAAAAGTCCTTTTCCATCACGACAACGCACCAGCTCACACCTCAGCAGTTTTGGTCGCAAAATTAATGGAAATAGGGTTCCAACTCGTTTCACATCCCCCCTATTCTCCAGACTTGGCTCCCTCGGACTACTATTTGTTCCCCAATATGAAGAAATGGCTGGCGGGAAAAAGATTTTATTCAAACGAGGAGGTGATTGCAGAAACGAATGGCTATTTTTCAGACTTGGACAAATCCTATTATTCGGAAGGGATCAACAAACTAGAGCAGCGTTGGACGAAGTGTATAAGCCTAAAAGGAGACTATGTTGAAAAATAAAAAAGGTTTACCCCAAAAAATTAAGTAGTTTTTATTTTTGCACGGACTTTTCAAACGACCCTCGTAAGTCGGCAGAATAGTGTTTTAAGTGCAGTTTGAAAGGAAAAAAAAAAGATATAGTGGATCTAACAAGAGCATGAATTTGGTATGTCAAATTTTGTTCAAATATTTGTATATCTTCTTTAACAGAGAAAAACAGAAGGTAAATGCTAAAGAAAATTAGTTTTTCAAAAAAAGAAAACTTCATAGAAAATGTTTTCTTAAACAAAAAGAATACGAAGTCGGAAATAGTAATTAAAACTGAAAAGATAAGCGCAATGGTTACGTATTGTTGCTAAATTTATGTAAATTACATGAGATAATGTGGCCTTGAACTTGGGACTGTTTTTTTTTAATTACCTTTCAATATATATAATAAATATATAATAATTAGCGTATTATATATAGGCTTGTGATAATTGGAATTTATAGATAATCGCTCGTCCAATTAGGAGGCTGTACCGGCCATGAAAAAAATATATATATATTATGTAAAAATGAGAGATAAAAAACTAAAACAAAACCAAAAATTTTACGTTGAATACTTAAGGGTTGAAATTAACACCAATCAAACATAAGTATAGTTTATTCACTTAATACATAAGGCATAACATAAAATAACAGAAGGAGCGTCACTTACTACCTAATGCGCCCTAGAAACGGTCACCCCTTCTCATACACCCTCAACAGTGTTGCCACTCGCATACCATACATTTAAATTTACCTATAATTAATATATTTTAAAACAATTTTTGCGCAGATATTCTAAAATCGTTTTTATTCTCTCTCTCTCTCTCTCTCTCTCTCTCTCTCTCTCTCTGCCAGTACGTAAGAGGAAGTATATTGAAGAAATATTGAGCCATTTGACCGGATATCCGTCCTCAAAGTCCGACCTCTGCCAACTCCCACTTCCGGTTACGTGACTTTCTTCAAATTTTGGAACTCTAGCTTAACTTAAGACGGGCCAACAACTGGAGATCACTGGAACTCCCGTGATTACTAAGTAAAACAAAAAAAAATTATAGTGGTGCTTAAAGTTGTGATTAGTTCCCAGAAAACTCAACCAAAAAAGAAAATCCTTTATTCCGGTGAAAATCAATCAATTGACCAGGAGTTAGAGAAATAAGGGGAAAATCGTAAAAAGTAAAGACAAAGTCGGACATCCGTGAGTTTTATTGAATCGATCATGAAAATGAATTAAAAGAATTGCTATTAAAGAGAGATTATATAAATATTTGAAATTTTTGTAATAATTTCATTGAAACGCAGAACTAGTGATAATGGTAACCACCTGTTCATACAATAACTATAATCTATTGCGCAGTTTATTTAAAAAAACAAAATTTGAATGCTTATAAATAACAGAACTATTAGTAAGGTATATAATTATAGGTATCTATTTAAACATAAGAGATAATTTGGAGTGGCGCGTAAATATTAAACAGATTTTTATCTTTAATAGTTTTGAATTGATAATAACTTTAACCTTAGAATAATAATTAAAAGAAAGAAAACAAAAAAACTAGAACACCAGTAAAGAGAACAACAAGTTCACTCAAATTACTAGAAAAGGAAATTACGGCAACAGGACGTTTACACGTGCGACCGTGAAGTTAGGGGTTCATTAAATTATTAATTCCAACACAACTTGTGGTGTTTACGGCTGTCATTATTAAACAACTGCAAAATGTATCGATTATGCCGAGTTTGCATTTTTTATTTCACTCAGGAGGAAATCGTGTTGAGTTTAAAAGCTAGTTTAATTACTATTGCAACTATGTATAGTAGCACTGTGTTCCTACAAAATGGTTTTAGGGAACCTGTAAGCAGGCGCCACGATAGCCGAGTGGTTAGAGGCGAGACCTGTGAAGCTAATATGAATTGTGTGGTACTGGGTTCGATTCCCGGTGTGTAGTCCTTGGATTTTATTTAATGGTTAATAAAAGAAATTTTACAGTAAAGTATGTTTGCTAGTCGCCTCCGTCCGCCTAATTGGTAGTTAGCCCCTCCTGCAATTTTTAGTAAAATTGATTAACAAAAAAAAAATTGTTATTTTGTTGTTTACGTAATTGAACAATTGAAGCAGCAGTAATAATTTCAATAACCATAAAAGTGTGGGTAATTAAAAAATTTAAATTACCAATAAACTTTTGTAATTAACTAAAACTAAAATCATTTTGTTAATTGTCTTTGGTGTCAAAATAAATTGATTTTTTTTTTCAATTTTATGTTTAAATTTGTCATTGTTTCAGCTGATTGATTGCTCTAGCATAAAAATCTATTTTAAACAAAGATCTGGTAGATTCATTCGTTTTTGCCATAGTGTTGAAGGTTTTGTTTTGATTCTTTTGTCGGAATTTGCAGAAAGTTCCACGTTCGAACTTATGCTTAATTCTGTGCTTTAAGCTATTTTGGAAAAATTTATTTCTAAAAAAATAAATAAAGTGCTTGATAATGTCGTTTGATTTATTGCATCCCTGACCGGTTTTCGGACTTGCACCCATCATCAGAGGAAGATTAAAAAATCATTAAACTGTTGTCCAGATTTAGATCTTCACTTATGTTGCCTTCTCGCAAGTGAAAACTAAAAAAAAATGATACCTAATACGAAACTGCTTCTTGGACTGCTGAACAGATGTTTCAAGATCAAATGAATGATTAGAAAAGATGTTCACAACAAAATTTGGGACACTCAGGGTTTTAAGTACTGGTCTCAGACAACTGAGCCAATTCTTAAAAGTTTTAATGCTGACCCTAAACGTAATGATTCTAAAATTTAAATTCGTTAAAGAGATTCTATCAGCCTGTTAGCAAGAATTCCGTGAATAGCACGATAATCATTTCATTCTTACAGGTCTCTTCACAAGTGCTTCTCTTTTTCTCGTCCCAGGTCTTAGCGAAAACGGAAATGGCCATTAAATTGGAATATTAGTTTCGAGCTGTGCCTGCGCTTTCCTCTTTTTTTTGAAATAAATTTGGTGTTGTTTGGGGCAGGCAGTTGGTACTATTTACCAACTTCGGCCTTGACGGATGTGGTACATGGACGATTCGTCGAAGACATCTGAAGAGCATTCCTCCTTCAGGAAATCATTTCCTGTCCCGTCTTAGTTGGTCTCCAATAAAGTCCTAATCTCGTAGCACCAAAACATTTGAGCAAAAATTCATTTACGCAATTACTTTTAAAGCAGCCACTAAATGAACTTGACCAATTTTTTAGCTAATTTTGAGTGACAACTCTGTCTGCGGCTGTATATAAGAGCGTTACGTCTACATAGCTGGTTGGCCATCAGGTCAATAAATTTGTCACTTGAGAATATTGCCGATAATACATTACGATAAGATATGATTCATTGGACTAGAGTAATACATCAAACTATCTTGACATATTTGTTATTGATTATTAAAAAGTAGTTTACTCAATAAATGTACGCACTTCGGCCTTTTTTAACAAACTTAACTTGCTGCCTCAAAGATAATTTTTACTTTATACTGCTAGTGAGTGGGAGGTATTTCGATCGTACAGATTTTCGATGTTTAGTTTTTATCAAAAATATCGATTTAAGGTGCCCCTCATATAAATATGGTTTTTGTTTGAAATAACTTCACCAATCACTGGTTTATTCAACTTTCAAAAATACAGTTCAGTCCTAATGATTTAATAATACAACATATAGACCATTTTTTCTAAAAACACTGAACTCTAAAAAAGGGAATGTAGGTATTACTCTTATAATATCTCAACGTCAGCGCATAAAACAAAAACATATCCGTAACCTAGCAACCGTAGACAAACAAACCCCTTTAAACAGTTGCGTACTACTTGAGTCAAAATAATGTCTTCAACTGGTACAACTTGATAACGGCGGCCTAATTCAAACGGATTTATCACTCTCACATCCTTCCTTCCTCCCCTTCTTCTCCTAATCTATTCTCCTCTTTTTCTTTCCTTACATACGAGGGTATTATTATGTATGTTTGTGTGCAGCCAAACTCTAAAACAGACAGTTAAAATTTGCTATTTCGATATTAACGGTGTTATCGCTAATAAACTTTTGATCAAAATCACCAAACAAGAATGAATCGATTTTGTTTTCATCTCGAAAACTATTTCAACGCCTGTTTCTTTCTACTTCACATGTTCTTTTGCAGAAGTGTAAGTTTAGAAATTTTTATTCGAATCGTTTCCAAGTTAAATTGCTTATTGTGGGAAATGTTATGGTTATGGGATTCTTTCGAAAGTATTAGTCAAGTGTTAGAGATGTGTGTAAGTTAAATTCTTAAATTTGATTAAAATGGATTAAGCAGAAGTATCTCTTTGGAAAATTTTGGTGTTTTCACTAACGAATCATTGGTAGAAAATTTTATCACGTAAATATCCGGAAAGAAAAGTCAAGTGTTTCATAACAGATATCTACTCTTTTTTTTTATTGTTATTGTTAATTTGTTTGTAAAGATATTTATTTGATTTTATAAGATATGATAAACTCAATTACTTTTCGAGATTGTACTTGTACAATAAAATACAATGTACACAATTGTTATAAATCACTTACGAGAGACAACCTTCATGTAATAATATTTGGATTGTGACTAATTCTATTTTAAATCAGTCTTCAAACCGTTAAACAAAAAAATACTTTTGCCATAAGTAGGCAAGGTGAAAAGTGGTCGACCTTTCAAAAATGCGTATTCTTCTTTCAATACAAAACGCTTTGACAAATATTTCACCATTGACTAGATTTTATTCGTAAAATGCGACTCTGGAACAAAAAAAAAAAATAAAATACCCATCAACTGTTGGCCGCCATTTAAGAAAAAAGTTTTTTCTAACATTGAAATGTTTTTAGATTTAGAACTAGGCGGAAGTCTGATGAGGTACCAAATCTGGTGAAAAAAAGATCTGTGAAGGTCACGATTCGTGCCCATAAAAACGGTTTGTTTCCGTTTTACAATTTTTCCGGCTGGTGCATTATACTTTTGCCAAATTTTTGAAAATACTGTTTCACCGGAAATTGCCACTTTATTAAGGTACTCAGGGTCAGGAAAACTGTTCTTTCTCTCTCTCTCTCTCTCTCTCTCTTGGGAAAGTGGTACGTGTTGACCAAATACTTGGAAATCAATTTAAAATTGCAAAAGGTGTTGGAAGCTTCAACTTTCGATTTTGAACACAACTGTAATATCGATCGGAATCCATAGACCGACCATTAGTACCAACATGCATTTTTATTTTTCATTATTTCGAGATTTCTTTCTGAAATGTTTTTCTAGGGAAATTTATTTTTTTGAGGCAGCACTGGGGAGGGATTTGGTAGACTTCATTCTGCCATTTCGATATTATACATTATTGTATACACATTATATTGCGTGAATCAGTTTAATTCGTTTTGAAATTCCATGTTTTAAAAAATGCAAGAGTATGGGTTGATGAATGTACAAGAAATTTGTGTGTGTGTTTTTCGATGGATTCAACTTATGAAGTGAAATTTTCAATTAGATCCATCAATAAAACATTAGCAAATCAAAGAGGGTTACAATCCTAAGTAGAATCATGCAACAATAATGATGATGACGTAGAAGAGATACTGATTATTCAAATATCATACACATCAGTGTGGCTCTACGGCGTTCAGAGAAGGCTGTGGATTTTAATGAGGTTTTACAACTGTATTATACTCAGCCGACTTTATGAATGGAATATTAATATCAGCTGCATGCTATGCGTGTATAGCTGGAGTGGGAGGTTTTAATAAACGAGAGTGGGGGTGTATTAGCACATGGTGGGTTCTGCAGGCAAAGTTTTAATAGTATTTTGAATGAGCCTAAGAAGGCCTTGCGGCAGTATAGAATAAAACCTCTAAAAAATAAAAAACGTGCTGTAAACATCGTTATAACAATCTCAAATACAATTCTTCTCAAAAATAGTTTTTAAACGTCAAAATTTTAATTAATGTTAAATAACTTTATATAAATTGACTAAAATAAAAGGACTATTGACTAGAAAGTGATCTCAAGAATCGATTCTTAAGATAATCAAAAGAACTTCAGCTTGTTCATTAATCGATAGTTAAATAGATGTGGATAGATTCCGAAGTTAAAAAAATTTTACGTGTTGTGTATTACGGTGTTGAGTGTGGGTTCCACCTTCAGATGCATATAAAATAATATCTCGAGACCCAGCGATCAGATTAGAATGAAATTTCAGACATTTATAGAGAACATCAATCTCTACCCACGAGTAAAATATGAACTCTATCGATTCGTTAGATTAGGACATATTCGTAGCTACACTTCATAGTTTTAAACTCAGCCTAAATTTTAAGTTACCATATCTCGCTCCCCATTTATCAGATCACAATGAAATTTCAGGCCTTTATAGAGTACATCAATCTCTACATACGAGTAAAATATGAACTTTAACGATCCATTAGTTCAGGAGATATTCGAAGCTTAACTTTTCATTGTTTTAAACTCGGCGAAAGTTTACGTCACAATATCTCGCTTTCCATTTATCAGATCACAATGAACTCACAGGCATTTATAGAATCTATCTATCCCTACGTTTGAGTTAAATATGAACTTTAACGATGCATTAGTATTATTACTTTACTTAGAAGTTAGTTTTGGTATTAATGTCTAAGCTAAATACATGTCACTCGCTAAACTCCTATCCTAAGTTCGAATGCTATTTATATGGTTTTGAAATTTGTATCATCAATTTCATGACCGAATCCAGGATAAACTCAGAGAGGTTGGAGGTCACAGGAGAAGGGTCAAGGGTTCAATCGCGTCCCTGTACACTATGCTACCACTACAGTGTCAGAGACCCTAACCAGACTTAGTATAACCTACATTTTGTCAGCTGCCAAAATTAATCAATACATTCAATTTGGGATGCATATTCAATTTATGAAGGGCTTCTCCTTTCACATCCTATTATCATCAAGGCTGTGATGATTTACGTACTCACTCAACTATTTAATTTTCTTGAGCTTCCGCCTTAGTAAGGTTTCCCTGTTTTTTACTAAAACTATCGATTCTGTAAAAAGTCAAAATAAAATATTTGTATTATCTCTCCCACTCTTTGGAAATAAATAGGATTGCGATCGACCATTTGAGTAATTTTTGATTTTTATGTTGAGTTAAAAAACCTTTCGAAGCTCCGGTTTCTGGCGTTTTCCGATCGTAGCGATTATATTTTGAGTTATTAAAAAAAACTTGTTTGGATAACGGTTGAGAAGACAGGGTTGTGGTTAGTGGTAAAGATTACTAGACTCCGAGGTGGTGGGCAATGCAGTCAAATGGAGCTCATTGTAGAGTTAAATACAAGATCCGGAGTTGCCTTTCCTGATTCTACGATTCACAACCAATGATCTTTGCCAAAGATCTCGTTTTATAAACTAACGAATGCAACGTTATCTGACAATATGTTATAAGAGGCGGGTGTGACTTCTCATAAAGGATTTTCGGACCTGTAAGGACGCAGGATGGCTATAGAATCAGGACGAATCGAGAAGTCGTTGAACTGTTCGGTGAGCCTGATATAGTAGCCACTATAAAGTCTGGTAGACTCCGATGGCTGGGACATTTGCACCGAATGGAGGAGACGAGGAGGTCCCCCAGGAAAGCGCTGTATGGACACCCTGGTGGAAAAAAGGCCGAGGTACAGGCCTCGACTAGGATGGTTGACCGACGTGCAGGACGATTTGGAAGTCCTTGGTCAGCAGAGATAGAGAACGTCGGCTTTGAGACAGAGATAGGTGGTGAGAGCTGTAGTGGCTGAGGCTCGGGTCCTTCATGGACCGTTATAGCCCTTGAGTAAGTGACTTATCATCCAACGTTCTCTGCCTCCATAGATAACAATTCTGATTGGATCTTTTAATCTAAGATTTTAATCATAACTATTATGTACTGGATAAATCTTAGTTAATGATGTATCAAGGGCAGGGGTCTCCATACTGTTTACACAGGGGGCCACTGTCCCTCAGACCATTGGAGGGCCGGACTATAAAAAACAAACTATTTTAAAGTAAAAAAACAAAAAAAAAAACGGGAACAAATAGAATATTTCAAATAAAGAACAAGTAAATTTAAATCAACAAACTGCCCAGTATTTCTGTGGGAATTATGGGCCTGCTTTTGGGCTAATGAGATGGTCAATGTCCGGTTTAGTTATAGTGCTTTGTCTTTCTTCCTACTTCTGCGTCCGTCCCGCGTCATCGGAAGTAGTACTGTAGATGAGCGACGCAGCGCTTTGCGGCACCGCCACATATAGTGCTGCTCCTCTCACTGACCACCAATGAAAGAGATGCCCCTTCCAGAAGTGTGGCCCGCGGGCCGTAGTTTGGGAACTCCTGATCTAGGGAATAAGCACAGCATGTTTCTAATGTGCGTTTCATTACGTACGGTTGTAGCATCTACTACTTTTTTTTTTTTGTAATCTCCACAAGTTATTGTTCAGGTTCAATTTGCAATTCAATCAGTTATAGGATAATTCAACGACAATTCTCGCATAACAATTCAATTTTGACAGCGTAGTTGTTCTATAAATGTTAGCAGAATATACCGGATATTTCCTTCCTTTTAAAAAAAAAAAAAAAAAATATCACACCATGACACACAAACTAGTGGCACTGAACGTTCCGCTTTTAACTTTAGTTCCAACATCTACAACTAGATGAAGCCTACATCGCACACAATGTTACTACTCGGATCCAAGCCAAACTAGGAAAAGACCTGAGCGTGATTAGAGCTCTAAATGAAGGTTGTTCACATTTTATGCACTTCCCACCTTGACACACTAACGAACATACGCGCAAAACCTTTACTTATTTATTTTTAAAGTTACGTCACATGAAAATGGCATTCCTATTTATTGTGGAAGCATTATAAATATGTCAAAAATGCGTTGTTATTATTTATTTATTTTAATTCTAAGAAAAAGTACTGCCAACATAAGCATTTCAAAAAAAAAAAGTTAACCGGAAGTAGTGCTACCACCGGGTAGTTTCTTTCCTCCTGCCTCCCACGCATCCATTTATCCTTTATTCTCTCTATTTACTTATTGTATATTATATTATACAGATTGTAAAAATAACGAAATAAATAGAAAAAATAAATCGGAAGTACGACTTTACTAATGATTTTTAGTAATAGTTTTATTTCTATTTCCTGTACCCGTACGAGGTGTGGCTATATAACGAGACTGATGCTGGCTACAGAAGAACTATGCATGCGCCAAATCCTAACAACCGACAGCTGTGCAGCGTAAAGCCTTCTCCTTCGATTGCAGCGCCTCACGTGTTTTTGTAGAGAAATCTGTCTGACCGGAACCGTCGCGTTTGTGTAAGAGGTGTTAGTTTCGTTTTGCCGAAAACATGATACTACACATGTAGTAGAGCAATGAATAGTCATAAAATTTCACATGAAACTTGGTGAAACCGCTACTGAAACTTATCTTTTATTAAAAGAAGTTTATGGCGATAAATTTTAATCACGTGCGCGAGTTTTTTTGAGTGGTTCAAGCGTTTCCAAGATGGCCGAGAAGACGTCCGGAGATGATGACCAACCCGGGGTCGCCCTTCCACGTACAAAACGGATGAAAATATCGATTATAATTAATCAACATTACTACCGGTGAGGTGCTTGCTCAACTCCGTGAAAGAGTCAAGGAAAAAACGACCCGATTTTGAGGGAAGTACTACAAGTCACGGGGGTTCTCCATCAAGACAACCGGCGCCCTGGCTCACACAGCATTGTCTGTCAAGATGACGTTTCTAGCCAAAAGTTTTAGGTCATCCGCCTTATTCGCCTGACCTCAGGCCGCCCCAAGTGACTTTTATCTGTACCCCAAAAGTCAAATCTGCATTAAAAGGAACACGATTTCAGTCCGCTGTGAAGCTGTGAAAGAAAAAGCGGCATGCGTCGTGCAGGAGCTCACAGAAAAAGACTTCCTGCACTGTTTCGGAACAATGGTAGGGATAGGAGCGTTGTAGGGACAGGGGAGGGGTGTATATTGGATAATAACTAATTATGTATAAATTTAAAATAGAATGTTTTATAGCAATAGCCTTGTTATTTAATAGCCACACCTCGTATGCAAGTTGGGCGAAGTTGAAAAGTTATCAGACTTACGCATAGATGATTTTTTTAATTTTTTTTTGTTGTAAACGTAATCATTGACGTATTACTGAGTGATAATGATAAGAAAAATACCAGAATTTGGTAGCAAACCATGGTTTTTTTAAAAAATTGATTTATAAAAACCATTCGGTAGGACAATTGTATAAGGATTGATCGTTAAAATTATATAATATAATTTAATATTTAAAAAACAAAAATTATTCAACTTTTTTATGATTAATTTCAGCCTTATCCTTAGAGATTAAAAATTCAAATGATCAAAGTTATCATTTACGTTGAATAATCAATAAAACATGTGATCAATTAAATTAAATTGAGTGGGAAGAATAATCAAAAAAAATATAACGTAATAAGTGATCAAGATTAGCTCTAATTAATCATTATCAATCTAATTTATCATGGATATTGATGAATTAGAAATTATGAGAGAGAGAGAGAGAGACCAGAGATCGTCATTCTATTTATTCCATCCGTAACCAGAGATAAGATAAAGAGTATGACTGACCTAAATCGTCGATCTTAAGAGGGTGCCACCAGTTGATTTATAAAAGAGATTTCTGTTCTTTACTTAGAAATATGTATAAAAGTAAAATTATTTTAAATTTAAGTTATCTAGAAATATTAGTGAACGTCTTTGTGCCGAAATCTTACAATAGATTTTTTACTTTTCCTGATTGCTTGAAAGCGGGTTAATTTTGATTTGAAATACTGTTCACCGTTAAATAATCACGTGAATAAATTACTCAGCTATAAAAATAAATGGATATAAAATTATTAGTGTTATAAAAATAGATAATTAAAATCATTTTATGGCTACCAGACACTTATCTTCAGTAAATAATTTAGATAAATATCTAATAGATTATTATAATTAAACCAATACGATAACGCTTTTACATACTTTTAGAAGGAACAGTTAAATAGATTACTAGATGCATTTATGTACCGTTTATCTGAATCATTTAATAATTGTAAAACAATTGTGTAAACAAATAAGGGCTTGAATTCATCCATATCTGGTTGCCTTATCTTACCACAATTCTCCCTTAGGGGTGCGCCCCTAGTGGCAACTAAGAGAAATATCAAATACAAACTAACTGCCATTTTTTTTTTTTAGCTTTTCAGAGTTTTGGTGCGACACAAAACCACACTACAGTAAAAGCTCTTTTTATCCGGCATTCCAACATACGGAACGTTCTATTAACCGGCAAATCTTCAACTAGCTACGCATTTATAAAAAAAAATGTGTTGAAATGGCTTTTGTTATACAGTAATTGTTATTACATGATTTGATTGTTTGGAAATACAGAAATGTAGACTATTTTATTGATTGTTTTTGAATTGGCTTTGCTATTAAGTAGGCTATCTAATATTTGTTTGTTTACATCACCCGGCAAGTACACCGTACAGTACATTTCTATCGAACGTTTTCATATGTGACGCCATCGTATCAGTTGCGTTCATACAAGGTTCGGGTACGGTTTATCAAGCGGTTTATTGAAGCTTTACTGTTTTCGTACTTTAGTGATAATGAGTGAGAAAAAAACGTGGTTCGCAAAAACGGAAAAGAGTAGTGCTGACTATCAAAGAGAAAATAGACATTTGTAACAGACTAGATAAAGGAGAAAATCGGAACACATTAATGGAGGAATACGGCATCGGATCGTCTACAATATACGATATTAGAAAAACAAAAAGATGCGCTTTTGAAATTTTATACAAATACCGAATCGAAGAAAGCTATATCCGATCATCGTGCTTTACGTAAACCGAAGTTGGAAAAGTTAGATTCAGTGTTGTATGAGTGGTTCGTCCTTCACGTTCTAAAGGTGCTCCTCTGTCAGGACCAATACTTATTGAAAAAGCAAATTTCTTGTACACTCAATTTTAATGTATCTAACAATATGGTAGGGCCCACTTTATTAGAACATAAAAGCCATGTACAGTTCTGTATTTCACTGAGAAATGTTAAAGAATCATATTTTACATCTAATTTACGTGCGCCGAAATTAGCGTTCTATTATCCGGAGATTTTCGATATCCGGCAACATGCCGACCCCGAGGGTGCCGGATATTAGAGCTTTTACTGTAGTTTGTTAAAAAAAAAAAAAAAAAAAAAAAAAAAAAAAAAAAAAAAAAACATCAGGAGCCCCCTTCAGAAGATATATTTCTCTGGTGAAACCCTAAAATTATAAAATCTACTAAATTCAGAATAATACAAAAAAAAAAAAAAAAAAAAAAATATAAAGTTTTGTAGAGGTCCCGAAAGTTAGTGGTAACTATTGTAGTTCCAAGTTAGCCACCCCCTCCACCGCCATGATCTTTAAGCTTTGTGTATCTTGTTAAATCTAAATGCAACCCTATCCTGAAGACCAGTTCTAGCATGGAGTGTATATACGAGGAGAACACATCAGACTTTGTAATGTTGCCTTTGTATTCATGACCGGCTACGCCTCCGGAGGCCGCTATTACGTCACTCTCTAGCGCACACACAGTGTTCTTGTTGTTGTTGTTATAAACGATGGTCTCCCTGGGGAGTAAAACAATACTGCCAAGAAGAGCGTGGCCGTGAGCACGAACCAGTACTTATTTCCTAAATGGGATAGAGGGGGGACTTGAGGAAATAAGTTAGAATAAATAAAATACAATTAGGTTCTTTTGCGTTATTTTAAAGTAATTTCTTACAGGAAGTGGGAGATGTGAAAATCTAATAAAAATAATTTTTTTTGGGTTTGAACCTCAGTGACACCGCTGCATTTTGCTACAATAAAAGAACGTAATTGTACATTTGGTGTGTTGTGACGTATGATGACTAAAACTGAGATATCAACTACGCAGTCAAATAATTGGATGAAATTATCTTACAAAACGCAAACCAATTATATTAAAGGGCAAAACTTAAATGCTGGTAGTTTCACGTTTATAAATAAAGGGGCTCTCCAGTTGGTCTCAAACTAACTTAGCCCAATAAATACAGACCACAACCCCAGGAAGCGATGTCAATTGGCCCGTACATCAATTTAATGGACCAATCAAATTACGACTTAATATAACATTAATTAATTTTGAGGTCCTGGTAGTTATTTTGATTGATTTTAACGAAGTATTTAATTTTCTTCATTAAAATTGTAACATGAGTAATTTGAGGTTACAAAAGTGGTTTACAAAAGTGGGTGAGACTTTCGATTTTGATAGCAGAGCCATTACTACGGCCCGCAGGCCACATGTGGCCCCCCTGAGGACATTTAACCGGCCCCCGCCGGCACTTCCGGAAGGGGCACCTCTTTCATTGGTGGTCCAGTGAGAGGAGGAGCACTATGCCGCAAAGCGCTGCTAGTTCTAGTACTAGTTCCGGTGACGCGGGACGCACGCGTCACGGCTCAGAAAACAGTGTAAAAATAACAGCCAGAAGTAGGAAGAAAGACAAAGCACTATAACTAAACCAGGACATTGGACCAACTCATTAGCCAAAAGCAGGTCCATAGTTCCCACAGAAATACTGGGCAGTTTGGTGATTTAAATTTACTTGTTCTTCCTTTTAAATATTCTATTTGTTCCTGTTTTGTTTTTTTACTTTAAAATAGTTTGTTTTATAGTCCGGCCCTCCAACGGTCTGAGCGACAGTGAACTGGCTCCCTGTGTAAACCGTTTGGGGGCCTCTGCATTAGAGTGTGGAAAGAGAAATAATGTGAATGCACCGCGGCTTATAATACTTCCTAAAACATTGAATGTTTACTAAATATTAGCTTACTTCAAAATTGGTCCACTCTATAACAAAAAAAAATATATCGCAGAGTAATCTCGGACTTTATATATCGAAAACTTTTTATTCTGAGTAGTTGGAACAGAATCGATATATTAAATTTAAATATCTATTTTAAACCTATACTTACTAAAGTTTCTTATATTCTCGCGTTTTAAATTTCTGATCTTAGAAGCTTATTTATAGATTCAGTAGAGGTCCACGAACTCTCTGGTAGTCCGCTTTAAAATATGTATTATAAATATAGATCCAATAAATTTCGAATCCAAAATTAAATATCTGGGACTGGACAGAATCGAAAATCGTGCTATTTACATTGGTGATTTTGTTACTACCTCTTCATTCTGGTAAATTTTGACATTTCCTGTGTTTTCAAAAAGTAGTTTTTAGAAAGTTTTCTAAATTTATTAATGGACACTGCAAGACTTCATGACCGATGATTGCGGTAAGAATATCTTGCCAGCGAGGGCCGGGTGTTGGTCTAGTGGTCAAGAGCGTGGTTTTGTAAGTGGGAGATTCCCAGTTCGAATCCCTCGTATGATACATTTTATTAAAAAAAAGTATTATGATTTGTTTGTTTTGGGGTTTTGTAAGGTGCGCAACAACAAGGGTCCTTTGCACCTAAACTATACTGTAGAATAGACACTTTACTACACGGCCTGACCTACACTTAGTCAATCTGATCGATACAAACCTAACGGTTGGCCTAACTCCTATTTTCTTCTAACCTAACTAACTAATGTTGGGGTGGAGTACTCGATATTCCTCGCACCCCATAGAGATCTAACCTAAATTTTAAAAAAACCTATTTACACAAAATTTGTATGTACACTCATAACTCATCTTATTAATTACATTCATCCTAATAAGTATTATGATGTATTAAGTATTATGAATAACTACATACGAGGTATGTTCAAAAAATAAGGTGAATTTTCAAATTTCGCGGGCTACGTACATTCGAATTTCGATTGTCTTTTTTTTTTATGTTGGTACACTTGTCTCGAACATATTTTCAAAGTTGTAGCTATATAGCATGTTTAGTTTGTATGTTAGAGGCATAAATAAGACAAGTGTTTTGCGAGTTCGGCGATTTTCTTCTGTCGAAAAAAATGGATCAACGAATTTGAATCAAATTTTGTGTAAAAAATGGAATTAAGTGCTCAAAAACACTTGAAATGTTGAGAGTGGCGTACGGTGAGAGTACTCTGTGTCAAAAAAAATGTTTACAAGTGGTACAAGCTTTTCACAGAAGGTCGAGAAGATGTGAATGACGACGCTCGCCCTGGACGCCCCAGCACATCAACAACCGATGAAAATGTTGAGAAGAATCGTCGAATCACAATTAGAGAAGTTGCTGAGGTTGTCGGCATATCGGTTGGCACATGTCCTGCAATTTTTTTTCGGAAATTTTGGGCATGAAGCGTGTAGTAGCGAAGTTCGTTCCAAAATTGCTGAATTTTGATCAAAAAAAACCGTCGCATGAGCATCGCTCAGGAATTGTTGAATGACATTATCATGTCTCAGTCACCGTATTCACCAGATTTGGCGCCCTGCGACTTTTTCCTGTTCCCATGATTGAAGAGACCCATGAAAGGACGGAGATTTGCGACGATTGAGGAGATAAAAACCGAATCGCTGAGAGAGCTCAAGGACATACCAAAAAGTGCATATCAGAACTGTTCCGAGGATTGGAAAAAACGCTGGCACATATGTATTATGTCTGAGGGGGACTACTTTGAAGGAGACAAAATAAAAATCGATGAATAAATAAATATTTTTTAAGAAAAATGAAAATTCACCTTATTTTTTGAACACACCTCGTAAGTATTACGAACTGGGGAACCAGTTCGAATCCCGCGTATGCAATCATAGTAGGTCGTGAAGTCTTGCATACCAGGGTACATTAAAATGATGTGTTGGTTGCTTTTATTTGTTGATAAAACAAATTTATTCTGACTCACCCATAACCATTACATTGCACTACATGTTTTAATATCTTCAATTATTATTATTTTTTATCTTCTTTGCGTCACAAATAACATTTTCTGTAATCAGAGGACCTCCCAAAACGTGTATTTCTGGTGGAAAATTAATATTAAATACCGTTCACGAGTTGATAAAATAGTAAATTTGATCTTAAATATCTTGACAAATATTAGGGGTATTGAAACGGGGTCAACGTCATTTTTTATGTGGTTTTTACAATCATTGTCGTCAAAAACAATGGTCCTTATGAAACCTCAATTGGAGTTTTTGGCCGTAACTCTGCCAAAAATGAAGATACAGCATCGCGGGGGTGGAAAATTTGAAAACTAGACCAAAAAGAAAAACATACAGTGGGTTTTTTTTCGAAATTTCGCTTTCCTAAAAAGTTATTTGCGATTGGTGCGTTTTAAATGGATTACCCTGTGCGAAAAAAGAAGTATTTTGGGTTGCTCAAATTATATTTCTTAAAACTTAGTACATTAGATTTGTATAAAGAAAAGATTTTTATTATGAAAAATTGTAGCAGGCTTTGTGTGCGCAGGCGTTGTTTACAAAAAAGAAACAAGATGAAGCACAATTTGTGAAAATGCCGCTAATTTTCGGCACCTTTTATGTTCTCGAAATCTATTAGATTTGGTTTGTAGCGAAAAAAAAATTTACAGTCATAATAGCAGGCTTAGCGCTATATTATAAAGAAAATTTGGGAAGTTTTATCTTTTATAGAAAAAAATATTGTCAAAGTTGGGTGTTTTTCAACGTTACAGCTTTTTCTGGTGCAGTTTTTTTTTTGACGTTCAACCCTTATAATACAACAGTCTTTCCTGATTTTAATAGTTTTAATAAAAGTTAATTATTTTAGGGAAGCAATTAGCACAGTGGTCAGCGGATTACACGGAGATACTGGGTTCGAATCCCAGCTGCTGCTGGCTCTTAAGTTTTTTGTTTCCTCTGAGCTTCTTACAGCTTACGTGACAGAAGTTTTGGTCAGTTGGTGTTGATCAGTAACGGTCCTGAAGCCGGCAGTGCATTTAAAGCTTCGACCACCAAAATGACAGTTGTTGATGCGCCTTTAAAAAAAATATAAACTGCTCCACAAAAAAAGTGGCGCACTTTGAAAAAAGCGTTTATTTTTTGTTTTATCACATTTTGGGCAAAGATTATTAGTTTTAATTGTTTTCATAAACTGTCAGGGAACAATTAATCGAATCAAGGTCCAAAGTTTCTTGTAAATAGAGAAGAAATTCCTCGACTAATCCCCTTCGGTCTTTGTGTAAACAACAACGTGAACTTTACCTCAACAGTAAATAAATTTATTGACCTCTACAGTTGCGTTTCGACTTTTTTCAAGCTGAAAGCAACGCAAACTCTCAATTACAGCAGAGCAAGTGGCCCGTATTATTGCATTAGTTGAGGATGGACGGAGTCAGCGGTACGCAGCACGAACGTTAGGGTTGCCTGAGACCACCGCCCGTAGAGCCATCCATCGTTACTGGGAGACAGGCCTCTGCACTCGCAGGCAAGGTTCGGGTCGACCAAGAGCCACTGAAGCACTTGATGACCGATTTATTAGAATTCACACTTTAAGAAATCGTACATCAACTGCTTCTGAAACAGCTCAAACACTGCTTACTGTTCGTGGAGTTTCAGTCAGTGCCGAAACCGTACGAAGAAGGTTCGCTGAAATGAATTTACGCTCTAGGAAGCAAGCCACAGGACCATTGCTCACCGTAGATCCTCGGAGAGCCCGTCTAGAGTTCGCTAGGAAACACCGCAACTGGTCTGAGAACGATTGGAGAAACGTTCTCTCTTCAGACGAGTCCCGTTTTGCTCTCTATGCATCTTATGGGTTTACCCAGTTTACCGAAGGCCTGGGGAGCGCTACGCTCCGTGCAATATTTCTGGTAGACTACCATTCGGAGGTGGTTCAGAGATGGTGTGGGCTGGGATTTCTATGGGGGCTTAGACTGAGCTCCACGTGTTCAACAGGTCAATCTTGAAGGCAGATTTGTATGTGAGGGAAATTTTGCAGCAATATGTGATACCCTATCACCATTTATTGGGGAGAATTTTATTTTTAAGCAAGATAATGCCCGACCACACACTGCCGCCTAGTTGTTCAATATCTTCCACGATACTGGCTTTCGTGTTCTGAGATGACCAGCACGCAGCCCGGATTTAAACCCTATTGAACATCTTTGGAATGAGCTGGGTAGGCGATTAAGATGGAGAAATAATCCTCCCAGGAGCTTAGAATTTGCGAGGTGCTCTGGTGGAGATATGGCAGGAATTAACACAAGATTTCGTGAGAAATTTAATAAGGAGTATGCCGAGGAGATTGGATGCAATAATACGAGCAATACACGTTACTAAAATTCTTTTTCTCTTTTTTTAATCGGAAGAAATACATTTATTTTTCAAACTCATTTTTTGCCGAGAAGTACTTTTTTGTTAAATTAAAGGTTTTCATTTCTTTTAGATCATTTTTTATTTTATTTTAGCCCTCCCGTAACTTTATACTTCTTATATTTGCTAACTAAAATGAAATGTAGAACAAAAAAAGTTACATTGAAGAAAAAATAGCGCATTTTTAAAGTGCGCCACTTTTTTTGTGGAGCAGTGTATATATATATATAATGAATAAAAGAGTAACTTTAATCACTGCTTTACATAAAATAATGGCTACATTATTAAATGTTTTTATGTAAAACATAATTTCTGTGGAAGAAAATGTTTTAAAATAATTTATAATATAATGTAAATAATTTTATTAATACTATTTTACGCGTAATAAACATTAGTGGTGGTGGGGGATAAACTGCAGCATTAACAAGTTACATTAAAACGGACTGGTTAAAACCCAGTTTCCAGAGTTAAATGTAATAATCACAAACTGTAAATAATAGAATTATATTTAGTTGAATATGAAAATTTAAATATAAAGCTTAGTTTCCTCATGGCTGTCAATTTTCCCTAGCTGTCTGCCATAATGGTTATTTTTGTCGGCTGTGATAATGTGAAAATTTTGGACACGTACTAAATATTTTCAGTTAATTTTAGAATAGGAAGAGGAAGTGAGAGATTGTTGTTTATCGATAACTATATCGACTGTGTTTACAGCTGCAAATCGACTATAATTGCGCCTTTATCATGCGAGGAGGAGTAACCTCCCTCATTCCATTCTGATAAAAAACAAAAAATGTAAAAAAAAATAAGGACACAGAGAACACTGATTGTACTGCGTAACACAATATTTGCTAATAGATTTAACTTTATTTTCTATTCCTTTGTTCTATTCAATGCTATATCTTTCCCCCACCCGGCGATACGCAATCAGACGATCTTGAAATCGTATAAATCATCAAGAATTACACTTGCTTTTGTTTTCCCATCAAAACAAAGAAAAAGATTAGGTCTCTTGCATTATTTGATTTCTTACAATAATTATATTCTTTAATAATAATAAAAAAATTGTTATTAAACTTCTTGATAGCTATAAAGATTACAGAACTAATCGGCCCCCGTAAAGTTGAAAAAAAAAATTACTTTGCGGTCTATTATTAAAATTGGCCCTGCATCAATGAAATGGATGAGTATAGGACAAACTAGTTTCGAATTTTCAGGTTGATAAACCTAAAGATATCTTTACCAGTATCGGACTCATGGGAATACTAGAAGCGATTCTCTAAGCCAGAGTTTCCCAATCAGTGGTACGCGAGTTGCTGGTTGGCGGTACGCGAAAAATAATCAATAATGGCGGACATAAAAAAATTAAAAAAAAAATGAACGTATAAAAATACGAGGGGGGGTCGTTTGAAAAGTCCGTGCAAAAATAAAAACTACTTAATTTTTTGGGGTAAACCTTTTTTATTTTTCAACATAGTCTCCTTTTAGGCTTATACACTTCGTCCAACGCTGCTCTAGTTTGTTGATCCCTTCCGAATAATAGGATTTGTCCAAGTCTGAAAAATAGCCATTCGTTTCTGCAATCACCTCCTCGTTTGAATAAAATCTTTTTCCCGCCAGCCATTTCTTCATATTGGGGAACAAATAGTAGTCCGAGGGAGCCAAGTCTGGAGAATAGGGGGGATGTGAAACGAGTTGGAACCCTATTTCCATTAATTTTGCGACCACAACTGCTGAGGTGTGAGCTGGTGCGTTGTCGTGATGGAAAAGGACTTTTTTTGTGGGCCAATCGTGGGCGTTTTTCTTGCAGCTCGGTTTTCAAACGGTCCAATAACGATGAATAATATGCACCTGTAATAGTTTTACCCTTTTCCAGATAGTCGATGAGGATTATTCCTTGCGAATCCCAAAAGATAGTCGCCATAATCTTTCCGGCCGAAGGAACGGTCTTCGCCTTTTTTGGCGCAGATTCCCCCTTGGTAACACATTGTTTAGATTGTTCTTTGGTCTCAGGAGTGTAGTGATGTATCCATGTTTCATCCACAGTGACGAAACGACGCTTAAAGTCCTGCGGATTCTTCTGGAACAGCTGCAAACCGTCCTTGCAACACTTCACACGATTTCGTTTTTGGTCAAGCGTGAGCAATCGCGGCACCCATCTTGCGGATAGCTTTGTCATGTCCAAATGTTGATGCAAAATATTATGTACCCGTTCATTCGAGATGCCCACAGCACTAGCAATCTCACGTACCTTCACTCTTCTGTCATCCATCACCATATCATGGATTTTATCAACGATTTCTGGAGTAGTAACCTCAACAGGGCTTCCAGAACGTACAGCGTCACTTGTGCCCATATGGCCACTCCGAAAATTTTGAAACCACTTATAAACTGTTCTAATCGAAGGTACAGAGTCACCATAATGTTTATCAAGCTTCTCTTTAGTCTCCCGAGGCGTTTTGCCTTTCATAAAGTAGTGTTTAATCAACACACGAAATTCTTTTTCGTCCATTTTTTGAAAATCACTCGACTTCCTCGATTCAAACGAATGCCAAACACAAAGAAATAGACCGATCTGGCTGAAACTTGGTGTGTGTCCTTCCAAGAGATGCTACTAACTAAACGTAACCTCGATACGCGCCAGTAGTGCTATCTCTCTGACTTTGCACGGACTTTTCAAACGACCCTCGTATCATAGAAAACTGTTTTTCCCTATAATACATAAAAATTACTTTATACAGTAAAGTAGTTAATATGTACAGTAATAAGGTTAGTCTGTCCCAAGACATACGAGAAAATATAATGGCACATTTAACAGGATTAAAATTCTCTTTCATGGAGTATTTTCCAAAACCCGAAAACACAAATGATAATTGGATTTCAAATCCCCTTCTATAAAGAAAATTTAGAAAAAGTAACATCATTAATAAAAGATAAAGGAAAGTTATTAGAATTATCATGTGACAGAACTTAAATGATAACTATGTAAAGATCTGCTTAAAGAGACTGGATTGTAATGAGTAAGCTCTATCCAAGCAACATTAAATTTAATTGGTACTTACAGGTAGTTGAATGCTAAAAAAATATTAAATTAGAAGATTCGGGCACAAATATAATTATCCTAAAGAAGAACTTTGTAAATTAATTAATAATTTTGAAGATAAATATATGTACGCAATTTTTTAATTATTTAAAAAAAGTTTTAAAACTAAGATCTTACACTTTACAAAGTTTATAATGTGAACTTGAACTTCTTTGTAAGAGATACATTGTATCTCTATAAATAAATAAAGATGATAATAATAAAATAACATGCTCGGAAAAACAAATTTCATGAAATACAAACATTTTTACGAAGTGGTACTACCAAGTGGTGAGCCAAAAAAGGTTGGGAAACGCTGCTCTAAGCAATAGTTCTACAAAACCATTTTCCACATTGAATTCATTTTTTGTTAACTGTTAAGGAACTTTTATTACCAGAGAAAACATTCGAGGAAATGAAAATTTGTTGCATGAAATTTAAATTTTCCTCGTATCAAGGCCAAGTTGAACAGGAGAAAATTTATGTGAAAAGCGAGATCCAGTAGTAATATTGTAGTGTATCATGAAGAAAAGCTATGTTAAAAACAGATTTCCATTTTCCCGATGTTAACGTTCTGTAAACTTAACCTTCATTCAAAAAATACATTTTTTTAGAGAAAATTTAATATGAACAAGATTTAGGAGGCGTGATTGAAAAGGTTTAATGTCGCATCACTTTTAAAATCCCTCTATAATACTCTTTGGCTTTTGGATTACATCGATTTTTTGTTGCCTGTCATTTTGTATTTAGGTCTCCCCCACCCACCCATTCCTGTTATGTAATCTTCCCAATATTGTTCTATATCTAGGGGTGGTTTACCGCTTAATTAGTTTTTCTGAAAACACTTTCTATGTTTTGGTCTTTTCTCTTTACTTCCTGCTTTAAACGCTTACCTTTTTCCGAATTTGAGTATCCGCCGGAAGTGTCCTTTTTGAAAGTAAATTGAATACGTAAAAGAGATTTTGTGAGTGAATACTGTTACTTAAAATGCATAGTTGAATCGATTTTCGTGTTTGTCTCTCGCAAACTGTTTCTGCAAGTTGATTAGAACTAATCATCAGCGAACGTCATATGATTGGTGTTGACAATCATGTAAATGATGCCGTGTTTGGCACGTGCCACTTTATGGTAGTTGAAGGGCCGATAGAGAGATCCTGTTTAGCTTATTTCGGACGCAAAAGACCCTTTGTTACACTCCCAATAATTGATGATAAATTAAAAAAAAGTAAAAACAATGTTCAGGATAAAATGGAGTCTGGACGGGAATATAGCCACTTCATAATCTTCGTCAATACAGCAATACTCCCGCCTGTCAGTTCTGCTTTGTTAGTGACGTCACGGCTGTCAGCTGAAATTATTAATACTCCTTTATACAATGCTATTCATAATTGTATTACGCAATCAATTATTCAAATATTATTTCTTCCTCAACTAGCTAGGAGGAAACACTGCGAGTGGGACAAATTTCCAGCTTCAAGAAGAAATATCCCGTCTCGACGTCCCTTGACTCCAAAAAAAAGAGATTTTTACAAATATTGTGTGCGTTTGTTGACAGTCTGTGAAGTGTGTCTCAGCACGACTCAAAAACCATTGAAATCGCTAAAAGTTCCCATTTGATGCCTGCTTTAATGCGATTAATTAGTTTTCCCAAGGAGTTCTCAAGGACATTTACGTTTCAGTCTGCGTGAGGTAGTAAAAGCGAGAAATTGTACAAAAGAATTTTAAGAGAGTAATGTGGAAGAGCAGATATTTTGCATTTATGAAGAATTAAAGTTTGCCACAAAGAGTACTTTGAACACCACATGTTAGTTCAGTTGAATCTCAAGCTCTCTAGTACGTCTACTTAGCTTTGAGCTTGAACATATAAGACACGCAGGTCTTTTGACTTCCAAGGGCAATCTAAAACGTCGCCCGTGTTGTCAGACCTGAAGTTTGGCACGTTTAGACATATTTGTCTTTCAAGTTTTATATGAGGGTTCCAAGTGAGGCGAAGAACAGCTCAAGGTAGCGTACCAGTTCAATTGCAAGAAAAGGATTGCTGTTGAAGAAGAAGAAGAAGTCCCGCCGGAGAAAGGCAAACTGACATTTCTGTGGGTTCATTTTATTTTGCCAGTACTTTGCCAAAGATTCTGTGTCTTGTAAAAGTGTCGGTTACTTGTGCGAAGCCTCCGGTAGGGTGTAGCAGCCAGTGCGGCAGAGTCTGCTGAGGAGTTTTGGATGGATGTAAAGAGGGGGCCGAATATATAACAATAAAATTATCTTCCGTCATAAAGTTAATTTTAAATTTGAATAGGTGATTAAAAATGTTATTAAATTTAAACCACAGTTTTTATTAGTGCTAGAAGTCAATAAAATTCACCAATTGATGACAAAAAACAAGACAGTAGCAGTTTTAAATAATATTTAAAAAAAAAAAGAAGTATTTTATAGAAATGAACAAGTCGTGTGAACACACTCACGACTTTGCAGCTCCTAAAGTTTACTTCAAACACGAAGCTTAAAGGCGACGATCTTTAGGACTAATTGCCCAGAAGCCTGTCAATGAACATCTCTGGACTCATACCACAGTCTTGGAAGTCAGTGCAGTATTGACGTTATCAGCTCGTTTTAGTCTGCGATTAGTCTAGTCTGTTCTCCAGTCAGCCTTTCATCTTGAAAGATACTTGACAATGTTCTTCGTAATACTGCAATGTATGAAAGTGAAAATGGCGTATTGAAATCTTACCCATTAGAAGCTTTATTTGCTAATATTAACTGTAAATAAGTTATTTTAGTAAAATATCTTTCATATTCTGTCAAGTTTGTTAAATACTATACTGCAGAAATACACAATGTTTCCAGTGAAACAACTGCAAATCTGCAACTGCAAAGTAGTCTGCATTGCACAATTTCCATTATAGTGCGGGAACGATCACTATTTCAGTAATCTAAACCAATGGCTAAACACACTTTGGTAAATTAAATTAAAAATAGATTTAGACTAAAATGGCGAAGCGGCTGTTCATGTTAGTGCCCTTAACCTACTTTGCCCAGATTCTTAACATCTCTATTTACTCAGTTCATCTTTGTTTTGATGGCAATATTGCTCAAACAAAACACACTGTCAGTTACTGACAGATGTTCAATGAACAATTTATTGCCATTCATTTGAAAGGATACAATCTGTGGAAACCTGAATTTGGCTTTCTCTCTCTGTAATTCATGCTTTGCAAACCTATACCCGTAATAATTATTCAAACAAAAGCTTTAAATCTGTAAGCGAAGTTAAGATTTTACATATTTTTGTAACTTTCTCATATCTTTGCTTTTAGTAATGTTCTCTTGCTTCTTTTAGATTTATCTACTTTTGGTTCAATTTTATTCTTTCTTAACCGCAGTGAACTCAAGCAGACAACTGTTTTGTATATGTTAAATATCTTTCAGTTAGTATTATTATTTTTTTATATTTTTCATAACTTCTATTTCACACAGTTTCAAAGAAATTTACATCAGCGAATACGCTCTCTTAAAAGCAGTAAATTAAAATGAAGCTTTCCTACGCTCATGAAATTTTATATTTAATTTCGAGGAACAGGAAATCTAAAAATAATTTGCAGAAATTTATTGACTACATAGTAAGGGGTAAAATATATTTACATTTAAATTTGTGAACTAAATTTAGATTGTCGAGGTTATATAAACATATAAATTAGATAACATAATATCACAGCATTTCTTTTATGTAAGAAATTTAAGACTCATTTAAACACGAATAATACCACTAATTAGAACAAAGTGGCAACACTGATAAGACTATTTACAGAGTGACAAGTAAAGCTAGTATTAGTGTTACAGGTTGGTTATTTAGAGACAGGTTAGGTTGGCATGTTGTAGGGTAGATCAATAAGCTGTGATAAACGTTACTAGTAAATTTTGTTGAAGTGATTGTTAAATTTAGGAAGTATAACGCGATCTTATCAAAATTTTCTTTATGAGCGTAGTTTGGTAAACACTTTTTATGAGGTCTCTGAAGTTAAAAAAAAAAAATTGTTTTTAGGTCTGTTAGTGTGTGTGTGTGTGTGTTTAAAGAAGTTCAAAAACGAAAAATTAGCTGGAAGACCAAACTTCATTTTTCGTTAAAAAGGAACTAAACAGATGTGTTACAGACTTTCAAGGGAACGTACCTATATTTCTTCTGCCAAATCACAACAAACTCTTCGATCTTAAGGAGCAGATTTAATTGTTTTTCGCTAATCCTTTCATTTGCAAACCTATATAATACGTCCAGTCTAATGGCTGACCTCTCTCCGTCCTCTTGGAAGGTTCTACAGATGAGGCAACCCCTTTGGTTATAATACGTGGCCTAAGTTTTCGCTTTTCATCATTGCGATTTTGTAAAATTGCATTCCACTCTTCATCGGAACTAGATAAAGAACTTTCTAAAGCATTATTAATAAATATCCAACTGTTGCCACAAAAGACATTTTAATTTTATGTAAACGTAAATTTTATAAATACTCCACTAAAATGTAATATAAAAAATTGAATTATATATATTCTTTTAATATAAGTCAACTTTACCAATAATTATAAAGTTTATTATAACTGCTTATAAACGGGGTTAAAATTAAAAAAATAACCTCTTCAAGCTTCTAACTTATTTTCGAGGTCGCCATATGTAATGTTTACATGAACGGTTAAAACGCCCACAGACCATTCCACTTGGGTTTTCGATCGCAACGCTCGCAAGCAAGTGGAACGGGCAAAATCGCGATCGTGAGCGTGGTCGTTGTGGTCGCTTAGTGGAACGCACCCTTTATAGACTGTTGAATAAAAAAAAAGAAAGGTTCCGAGATGGTTATCTCTATCTTGCAACACTTCTGAATATTTTTCTGTTTTACAATGTACATGATAATCCAGCGAAGTAAATATGTTTATAAAATTTCGATTTGGCAGAAAATATGAATAAAATTTAAACATTGTAACTATTAAAGCAAACAAAATGTCATCTGATTGTTAACGCGATTTTCTCCCTCTTTTTAATATACGAAAATCTTATATTTCGGAAAACCTTATTTCGAAAATCTATTCGTGCCCACAATACTCGCAACTCCGAAAAACACGTTACAAAACCAGTTTTACAACAAAGTATAAACAAACCCTTCAAGTCAGTTTACAGCTGACGTTGTTACGTATTTTTCATTGTCATTGAAATGACCTTTTTTTTGGCATGTTATTTTATCATAAAATAAAACATAACATTAAATTTTTTGTTAACCTAATAAATTATTTGTATGTATTGTTCAATTTTTTTCTTATTTATTTTACAACTATTAATAATTTTTTTATGTGTCAGCAATATTTTGTTTTTTATGGGAATAGGGAGTTAACCTTCCATAAGGAAAACAGCAAATATTATATTGTGTAATAGAGAAACATTGTTAAACTTGTATCTGTGGAATTACTGAAACAAGGAGAGTTCACTGTCATCATACTGAACAAGAAATATCACATTATATAGGGAAGAAGTTAAGTGAGTGGTTACGGAATACTGGATTCCAACGCGGAGATCCCGGGTTCGAATCCAGGCCCTTAGACTTTCTCTTCCTAAGAGCTTCTAACAGCTTTCTGTCCGGAGATGTTATAGTGTTGTCTTGTAAAGAGTAAACATTTGTCCGAATGCCTCAGATGTTGACGCGCTTTAAATCATTAATACAAAAAATAATAATAATTCCTTACGAGGTGCTAATGACCAAGTTGTCGATGTCCTGAAAGAAAATAATATCTTCCGGACAATTGAAATTGTTAAAGAGATAAACATAGCTACTTATCAGGACTATAATTTTAAGTAAAAGAAATGGCAAATACAACGCTGTTTGCGAATCATTGTTCTTATATAACATCAAATTGAGGTAATAAAGACTGTGGATGACACTTTCTAAGTAAGGTGTACGACCTTTAGAAGAAAGATTGTGCCAGATTAGTTGTTTAAATATCCAACGTATTCGTGTAATAAAAAGATAATTATTCAATGTTTGTTTGTTGTTTAATTCATTAATTACTGCTATTAATTGCTCAACTTTCTCTTGATGCGCGCTCGAAGTGCTCACGTAAATATTTAGAGGAAATGGTAGCAGACAATTTCTAGTCTCCAGGCAAGTTAAAAATCCATGCTCTAAAGTTGGTATTGAAAACACGAAATTTTAACAAAACATTTAACAGTGATACAGTTATGTTCATTCTATTGATATGGTGTATTAGAGGGAATCTATCCAGCTTACACCTTATCCCAGAAGTGCTTAAAATTACGAGCATTTCCCAAGGCCAATGTTTGAAAGAACAAAATATTCAGTTTATTGATAAAATAGAAGCTCAAACACGCATGCATGAATGTTTGCATTTAATACTTATGTTTACATTTACAAACCAAGGACGCCAGGATTATCGGATGTTATGTAAGATTATCCTGTATTCTGAATTTTTATTTTTTAGATCTATTTTATATATTTTTAATCTTTTCTCGCCATGGAAAATTAGTATCTTAGAAAGTAAGTTGCATTTTATCATTCTTCATCTTATCTTTATCAGTGCTAGACCCTCCAGACAGGTCCATATATTCTTCTGAGTATTTCTCTTTCCCATATATTCACAGTCTTTTAGCTTTCTTTGGTAAGTACCCAAGCTTCACAGCCATAGATAACGATTGGCTTAATTTTACTGTTTCTATTTATTACAACAACCTTCGCTCTATGTGTGAAGCCCTTGAACTTTAAAGGCTTCTGGCGTGCAAAATAACATTTATTTTCTGAGATCCATACTTGTTATATTAAGTTATATAAAGATTTTCTTTACAGCGTAGGATTATTAACCCTAAAGTTAATCCACAACCTGGAGAACCAGGTCATTTGAATTCGGAGTTTCCGTCACCTGGGGCAGTCGGTTTACCACATCTTACAGAGCCTGGTCTGCCCTTGGTTTTATTTTAAAGTGCCCATCTCCTTGAATGGGTCGCCTTCACCACGGCTTTAAGGCCCATCTCCTTTAGGGTGGATGCAGTTTAACGCGCCTTGCCCAGGACCACTCGAAACTATTAATAGGAATTTATTTTAGATCGCTGGCTCTAAATAGTGATGAAGAGAACGAGATTTAAAAATAATTATCAATCTTATTAAGATAAATGTATTTAAAAACATAAAAAAAGACTTGAAACTTTGTTATTGAAAAATTCGCATAGTACATATTTGATTGCACCTAAGGCCAAATTTGTACTTCAGCGGCTCTAATGTCTTAGAACCCTGTTTTCTGGTGGAAATTTATCTTCGAAAATTTGACGCTTCTTAATACTTGCCCTCATTAGTGGATAAAGTAAACATAAATTTAGGTAACATTCCATATTCCTGGTAAGAGAGAATAGAAAGTAATAAACTGAGTAAGACAGGTACAAATTTCCTTTAATATAGTTGACATCCACGCCACTTTACTCCTCATAAAGTACAACATCTCTTTACCCTCGGTTATGAATTGCTATAAATTTGGTACCAAATTTTCCACCCAATCTAATACATCGGGCGCTTTTATTCCCCTGCCACAGTATTTTCTCTTGCTTTTAACACCCTATAGTTCTGATTAATGTTCACTTGCGGCTACATATTATTAGATTTATTCAGTAAATTGCATTCCATTGGGTTTTTTATGTGTAGAATTTCTATTCTACCCACGTAACAGGAAATAGATTTAAATTTTTCAGGACTTAATGATCTCAAATATGCCATCTGTAACTGAATGGCCTGGTACCATATTTGCTTTGTGTTTTCTAAGGTTAATTCACTGTTATACTCATCAGAAATGTATTTGTATTTATTCTGTGTGCAGCTGATGGTTTCACGTACAGTTTTGGTGTTTTCTACAATGTTCTATTGAATCATTTTAACGAAGGAAGTGGTGCAACCTCATGGATTGCTTCGATTCTTGTTGGAGTCACATTATGTTCAGGTAAATCTTATGATTCATAGTTGTTATAGTTCATGTTTATTTCTTTCAACATTAAAGGATACAGTACAAGCTCTGAGGCAATTTTGCCGCTTTCTTTTTATTATGCTTGCTACTGACTTTTATATCTGGAACACATTTCTTTATAAATTATTTTGACGTGAACACGTCTTTAAATTTGAATCATATGGTGGCAATCCAAAAAACCTAATGATAACAAAATCAGGGGATACAGTTTGGCATTATAGTTTCGAATCTATCGTCTACATCCAAAATTAAATTAGACCACTGGATAGCTAAAGGATCAAAGAATTCATTACGATAAGCGAGGACTGTGACACATCGCGCGCGGTGGAGGGGTAAGCGCCGCCATTTTCAGATAATTTTGCTGCGTATCGAGATTTGCAATTAGTATAACTTTTGACTCGGAAAAGCTACGATGTTCGTTTGTTTTAATCGTCAGCTGTCGTCACAATCTATCGATTGTATATAAAACATTAGTGTAAAATAGTGACAGTGAATAAAATAAAGGTGTTACAATAAGAAAATATTATCAAAAATATATAATGTCGGCCTTTACGCGTCGAAAAGCCAAAACCAAATACATAGATCGTATACGGTTGGAAAGGGCTTCTCAAGAACAATCGAATGGTAAAAGTCGCAAAGCCGGTGGAGTCGCCATATATCGCAACATCAATAGCTTTCACTGATTGTAATAGAGTTGACATTGACATTTCGGAAATTTATTTGGAAATGAAAGATGCAAAAGCTGGTGATGTCTGTCTAGTAAAAGAAAAAGGCCAATGGCATCTTCAAATTCGTACTCGGGTGTGTGTATATCCATCCAGGCACAGCGTTAGCAGAAATTCAACTTTTTATGTTACGATCGTTGTTAAAATATTCCAAAAACATCTCTAAAATTATACCCGATTACGAGCCTGATCTTACTACACCAATTATGATAGTTGGAGAGTTTAATGTTGATGTCTCTCAAAACCGCTCATTGCCCGACTTCATTCTCAGCGAGTTCAATTTGTCTAATATTGAAACTTCTCCAACAACGTTAGGTAATACCTATATTGATTTGCCGTTTACCAGAAACCTCGATGTATCTTGTATGCCATTTGTGACGTACTTTTCCTATCACAGACCTATAATTAATAAAGTTATATTGTAACACAGTAATTATTTGTTTCCTTGATTTCATCCTAAATACATAAATAAAAATATTTTATATAAAAAATATAACCCGTTACGTAAACGTATTCACGTACAACACACGGCCGTGTCCATGACGCAGCCACAGTAGAGCTTTTTTTGTTTGAATTATTGTTTAGTGTTCTGAGGAGTCAATGATCTTGGTCCGTTTGTCTGTCGTACAAGTTTAATGAAGGAAATAGTTGTTGAACTCGTTCCATTCATGAATCTAAGACAGAAACTAGCCATTACGATATCGCACTCTGGGTATAAATGATCTATACATTTAAGATAGTTGGTCTCATCAGGTGTTCTAGAGTTAAGAACTCGCAGACACCAAAACGCTATCTGATTTAAAGCTCTTTCTTAAAACATATTTGTCTTGCTTTTTATAGTATATTAGAATAAAACGTCTAAATGGGCAGAAATTTTTAATTTTATTTTTTTCTTGACTTTGTTTAGGACCAATTGCTAGTGCATTAGTAAACAGATATGGCTGCCGAGCGGTGACGATCGCCGGAGCCCTTTTGGCCAGTCTGTGCCTTTGTCTGAGTATGTTCGCCCAGAACGTGGCCACTCTCTACATAACAGTCGGCCTGCTTACAGGTAGGTAATGTGTGCCCTTTTTTCTATTAACACTCTACAGTCCAAATTAATAATATGAGATTGGAACCTTAAAATTCCTGGTTTGAAGCAAATTGTCGATAATACAGAAATTTACTCAGCATTTAGATATGTTTTCTCTGAAATTTATTTTCAATAATTCTTTACAGGTCTTGGTCTGGGTTTGATCTACCTACCTGCGATTGTATCAGTGACCTGCTATTTTGAAAAATACCGTTCACTAGCCACAGGCATCGCTGTATGCGGCTCCGGTCTAGGAACCTTTCTGATAGCACCATTGACCCAGGTTCTAGTTGATGAATACACTTGGCGAGGCGCTTTTCTAATCACTGGCGGACTGATGTTGAACTGTGTTGTGTTTGGCATACTATTCAGACCACTTGTAGGACCACTAGAAGAAGAAGTGGAACTGAAAACTGTTGATACTGCTGAAGCTAACGGAGGGAATAAAACTGAAGCCAATGGTGGCCAAAAACGGCCACACAGTATACACGGTGGTCCGGTGCCTATTGTTGCTGTTGGCAACAGTTCTAATGATAAGGCCAGATTAGCGCTCAGCCAACCAATGCTTACCATAGAACATCGCAGAAGTAACCAGTGGGGGAGTGGCATTATGTACCGGAAGGATGTGCTATATAGCGGAAGTCTGGCTAATATTTCCCATCACCACCGTAAAACGAGGTTTGTTTATATTAAAGATTATTTCTAGTTAGTAATCATGAGGGTCGGGTCTCTCCATATCCAAAGCAGATTTTTTTAGTTTAGTTGTATTCTAACATTGTGCTATTCGTAGTATGCGTGGAAGCTATCTCTTCCGCAAAAACTTTAAACCATTCCCTACTAGCTCACTTCCTCAAAATTTCCGCTGAGAAGGATTCGGTTGAAACAGTGTGATATTATTGAGGTTTTGGAATAGGAGAATGAGACATTAGGCACCTTTCAAAACTGCACATGGACAAGTTATTAACCGATTGAGTGCGCACTTAGCAGATCAAGATTTGAAAATGCTCTCTCCCAGATTAGGAAGTGATTCCGATGCACTCATGCCTTTGTTTCAAGTTGACGTAAGGCAGTTGTCAGGGACGGCGATAAAGTGGTTCTTTGTGTTCTCGAATATATTTTTACTTGCATAAATTTAATTGATTTCAGATCTGCTAGCTGGATTCCTGGTGATTTGAGAAAAGGTGAAGACAAACCGTTGATGGGAATGAGTGAAATTGTAACTGGTGAAGATAGGACCACATTTTGCGGATGTATTCCTTGTGCAACGGAAACCGCTGACACTTTGAACGAAATGCTAGATTTCTCTTTGCTAAAAGATCCAATATTCATTATCTTTACTGTTTCCAACTTTTGCACAAGTATTGGTTTCAATGTGCCTTATGTTTACATGGTGGTAAGTAATTTTTTTAAAAATCTCTGGTTGTTTCGTAAGTTTTGAGAACAAAGAAATTGTGGAAGCACAAATTTAATATTCCGATTGAATCTCAACGAAGTAGTACTGGAAGTGAGTAGTGTTTTCATTCGCTGAACACTTTTTTTTTTCATCGTGACGTTTTCTGAAGGGCTGAGCTGATTGGCCGCGACTAAACCAGTGGCGACAGTAAATCTACGATCCACTTTTAATCACTAATTCGATTGACCTCCTAGTGGATTTTCAAGTTTCTGAGCAACACTGAGTGATGGAGTCGGCTCGTAATGAATCAGGCTACACACACTTCTAACTAGAGTTGTGAAGAGCCAGTTTATAGTGGAATGGAGTGGAACTCCCGAATTCTATCACAGTTTTAGGGTAGTTTAGCTGAAAGCTGACTTCTCAGCTTCGGCCAGAATTTCCACGTGCACCAAGTTGCAATCCCAGCTCTTGAGTTATTGAAATAAACGTTCATCACCTCGTTCTTCTGGCATCTTTTTCTTTCTTCCACCTCAATTCTTCCCGGTTGCTTTTTCCTGCAGAAAATTTATTTCCATTAGTGACTTGGAATCACTAAAACTGCATAATTCCATTGTCTCAATGAGCAAACAAAAGGTAGAACAAGACTGAACGACTAGAATTAGTTATTTTGAAAAAAATATATTGCCTCAGTTTGAGGATTAGCGTAAAATTCATGGCTGTGTTTCCGTAAAGAATAGTGTTCAATAAATATAGAACTTGAAGAAGTACTTTTTTTTTACTTATCTGATTTGTAACCTCAATTTCAGCCTCAAGCAGTAACTGATAACAAACTGACAGAAGGCGATGCTAGTTATCTCCTCTCTGTAATAGGAATAGCGAACACTGTGGGTAGGATTGTGCTAGGTTATCTGTCCGACAAGAAATGGGTCAACAGGTTGTGGGTCTACAATACCAGTCTTGCGCTTTGTGGTTTCAGTAAGTAGTTTTAAAGTAGATATATTTACTATTGGAGAAAGAAAAATTTCGTTTAAAGAAAAAGTTGACACTGAGCGCTAATAACCTCAAATGAAGTGACTTAAAAATATAATAATAAAATATAAATTAGTTATTAACTATAATTTCGAGAATGGCATGACTGAAATTGCAAATTTCTTTGAAACGATCTTTCAGTTTTCTCAAAAACCACTGTTCATATAAAACTATAACTTTTGTGAGAAACTTTTTCACAGAAAATGAATATTAACGTAAGTTGAGGTGTGCGCGTTAATAAGCTAAATAGTGCATGTTAACCTTATACATTATAAACTTAGGATTCAAGATTGGCTGTGGAATCGGTCAAGTAAAAAACAAACTCGTCTTCTTGCCAACGTTTCGACAAATATATTGTCCTCTTCCGGGCGTGGCTATGCGGGTTGGTTGAGTTATAGAAACAGTTTCTATATATTTGTCGAAACGTTGGCAAGAAGACGAGTTTTTTTTTTACTTGACCGATTCCTCGCCAATCTTGAATCCTAAGTTTAACAATATACGGTCACGAAACCTATATATTCATACTTACACATTATACAGGGGAAAAGTAAATTCCTAAAATATCTTGAATTGGAAGTAAATCGCTGAAACGAAAGTCTTTTTTTTTTTAATTTATAATAAAACAAATTCGTGTGAATGTTAAAACAAATTTCTCTTAACTTTTTGAAGTTTGAGAAAAAACTTTACTTATTACTTCTTTTAATAACTTCGCCCTAAAGATTGGATTTCAGCGAAGGACCAGGCTTTATAAGTAGTTGAACAAAGTCATTTGGAGTTTCTTAGACTTTTATAACAACTTATTCAACGTTATTAGAGTCAATCTAGATTCCAACATCCAAAATTAAACCACAATTCTTAAAACTAATCTAAAATATAACGAATTGCATTATTATTTATTTTTTTTTTTCTTCTTTTTTTTAGGTACAGCATTAAGCATTTATTGTTATGATTTTGTGACGTTCGCTGTGTACGCAGCAGTGTTTGGATTTACTGTAGGAGCCTATGTTGGACTGACTTCAGTGATTCTGGTCGACCTTTTGGGTCTAGATAAACTCACAAATGCATTTGGTCTTCTGTTATTATTTCAAGGGTTGGCTTCATTGATTGGACCGCCAATTACAGGTATTTTACAGTTTGATTTTTTTGTTTTTAATGTCCCTTATACATGTTTCTGTAAATGAAATCCCCCAGCGCTTTTGCTGACTTATCCCATAGAAGCGGCCTTATACCACACAAGGTTAAGCATCGTCTTATTTTTCATGTTAAGAAAAATGTGCCTTCTCTGGAAAAAAAAAAAAATAATGTTAAGTTATATTTGTGTGAACACAAACAACATATCTCTTAATCTTAGAAGTTTAAACCTACATATTTTTTTTTCAAACCATGACCTTTTCTTAGTAATTATCCTTTAAAAATCTTCTTTTTTTTCCCCCTCCAGGTTGGCTGAAAGATTGGACAAACTCATACGATCCTGGCTTTATCGTATCTGGCCTTACAATAGCCATCAGTGGACTGATGCTGTTCGTCGTGCCGACAATACAAAAAATGTTGGAAACTAGGGAACGCCGACGATCGCTCCAAAATCGTGCAGCTTTGCGCAGCTAACAGTTGTCAATTAACTAGTAAATTTTATATAAAAAATTCTTATTTAATTTGGGTAAACTTTAAGACGCTTCCATGTACATATCACTGAATGATTAAGAAAATTAATAAATAAATATTTTTTTAAAATAAAAGGATGAATAGGGAAAACGAGAAAAAACATACCGAAGAAAATAATGAAACTGTTGTTAAAATTGTTCTCGCTGATTTTCATTTTGTTATGTAAATATGTAATTTTTTATGTATGTACAATCGGAAAAGTTTAAGGAATTATTCAGTTACCGTGTAACTATTTGCCTCGTCGGCATTTCCTTTCTAATACTGTAAATATACCTAGTTTTCTTTTCGACAATTTAATTCTAAATATTTTAAATATTGTAAATAAGATATGTCTGTCTGGTTTATTATTTGTAAATAATATTTCTTTTATAAAATCCAGATTTCTATATTTTTTATGGAATAAATGATTCAAATAATATAATACATTTTAAACAAATTTAGATTATACAAAATTTAAAAAATAAGGCTATTTTAGGCTTCACTCTCTTTTTTTTTTTTAAATTTTTACTTGGGTTTGTGTTAGAATACGTTGAATAAGATTGAGAACACTGGTTGATCTCATTAGATACGAACCTAGTGATTTGTGGGTCTTACCTCATCAAATACACTTCCATCTGCGTCATGTTCCTTGCATCCGCCGTCCAAGTATCCTTTCTTGGCAATCTGGGACTGTCTACTTACCTTATACGGTCCGCCATTTCACCTAACATCCATACACCTGCCTTCTATCTACTCTCTCCATACGTTGACTCGTCTTTTTTATTGACTCAACTTATAATTAACATTTCTCTCTGATGTTGATGATGCCTATCTCTGCAATTATCTTCTATTCCAATCTTCTATTTGTTTTGTGATGTCTGACAGAGTATCAGAAATCAGTTCAGAAAAGTTATAAGCCTCAGTTTTACTGAGGATGTGAAGTTAAGAAAATTGTTGGGATATTACTTCCAGTTGATGAAATTCACAGACCTTTATTCTAAGGCCTGAGTTATCAAAAAAATGAAAATGAGATGTTTGAGCTAGCTTTGATTTTTTTAAGTTTTTGAGCTATCCTGTTCTTAAATTGCTTTCAAAGTAGTTAATTATATTAATAATTCATACTGTAAAACGTATTGTACAAATCAAACATAAATCTTTAATCTTCATTGAATAAGACTGAATATTGTGAATTATCTTTCTTTTATCTCTCTCCTTCTATCACTATCTCTTTCTAGTTTTTAAAAAATCTATTAACGGTCAAAGTCAGGAACGAGATGCGCTAAATTTAATTTAAGGCCTGTTAAAGTAAGGTACTTAAAGTAAGTTAAAAAGTCTGCGACTTTGATAGTTTTATGATTTTTGTTTTTTGGGGGTGGCTTTTGAATAACAAGGGGCCAAAGAAAACTTAAAATAATTATACTTCTATTAACAATACATCTTATGGGCAAACTTAAATTTTTATTATTTGTTTAATGTAATGTTTATTAAAAAATGATCTCAATTTTATGCATGGAAAAAAGAAAAACAGAATTTTAAAATAAAACACAAATATAAAGGACCATTTTCTAGAATTTTCTAAACTAGCTTTATTCAAAATTATCCATTAATTAAGTGCAATGACAATTTTTCTAATTTTTAGTCTAGCCGAAGTCTTTTTATTATAAAGAATGTTCTGTAACTCCATCTACTTTTATATGTTAGTCGTACAATGTACTTCCGAAAATGGTTTGAAGTCCCTCTTCTGGTGTAAGTACCCAGACAGATTCTGCGCCTTCCAGGTTCCTATTAAATTAATACCCATAACCAAACAAGATAATTATTCTATACAAAAAAAAAAATGTTCGTCCTTAGGGATAGAAACGAAGTTCCCTTACAGACCCACATTCTGAACAACTGTCGGCGAAATTCATACGATAATTTTGGTCAAGAAATGTTCACGATTTTCCACGTGCCTCTCTGTTAACTGCTGTCTTAAATCGAGTGGATTACGTTATTTTGACGTTTCAGGTAATTAACCCTAGATATCCTATAATGGTTTCAATTTCTTGGCTAATTATTACTTCTCTGTGATTTATTCCTTATTTTAAGAATAAAATTTCTCAAGAAAAGACTTGAAATATTTGTATATTTTCGGAAGTGCAAATTTAATATTTAGTTTAGTTTAATCATACACTAGTTTTACCTTAAATGATTGGATTAATATAAACTGAATTGTAAATGCGCTATCTCATGAAAAAAAAAGTGGAGCGTATATTTAGGCAGACTGAATACAAAAAAAAAAAATGTATTTTAATATGAATAAAAGATGTAGTTACCACAAAATTTTATTCCATTAATTCAATTCTTCAAAGTTTTAATTTTGCAATTTGTTTGATTTAATTCACATAGCCCTTTGGCTTAATTTCAAATTAATAATGGTAATAACAATCAAAAAACCCAATGGAATTTCTAAAGACCACCAACGCAGACAGACTGCACGAGTCTTGTGATGTATAGAGAGGCATACTCTACATCTTGCTGATCCCAAACCGAAGTCCAAAGCATCATGGAAACTAGACCATATTGCAGGATACCCCCTTTTCCATCAGACGATCCAGTCTTGTCATTTAGGTATTCTTATAGAAGTTCTCAGGAGTATGAAATGAAAGTTTAAAACCGAAGAAGAGAGAAATTTCGAGTTCTATTTATTATTTTGGTGACAGAACTCCTTCCTAAGTCCTCGGACTACACAAACGGAACAACATTTGCTGTCCCATTCAGTTGCAAGCGCGTTCCTATAAACATATTTTTGAGATATGTGTTGCGAGGAACAATTTATGCAGATTTCCATACAAAGTTAGACGTATCTAAAAGCAGGAATTGTGAATTAATTAGGCGAATATCACTCGTTAATTTTTTTTGTTAATATGATTTCAAACCTACTTAATTAATGGCGTTGTTAATTTTATTGAAATAAAAAAAAAAAAAATCAAATAACTGCCCTTTATCTACAGTTAACTTGATTCAGATTAACTGAAACTATGAAATAAAAATGAGTAAGACGGAGATAAATACTGTTTTAAAGTAAACCTGTCAAATTGCAAATAATCCTCATTTCAGCACAATGAGACAATCAACCTAGAATTAGATAATAATTACTAAAAAAGATAATACCACTGTTTTATCAACAATTAAAGCATTATGTGAGAATGAATATTTAATAAAATATAAAAGAGAGACATATTAACTGAGAAAATAGCAAGCCAATGCTATCTAGCGGCATTTGCTAGAACTGTTGGAGGTTAGTTCAAGCTATCGCCGCTTATTTTAATGTTTTTAGCCTGTTACAAGAAATTTTTTCTATTATCAACTATATATTTTTAATAATGTTATTGAACATACATATTTACAATTTTACACATATCTATAATTATTGTTAATTATTATTAGTTATAAATATTTACTATTATTATTAATTTTATTTTAAAAAGAATAATCTGTACAAAAGTTTTCTATAAAACGAAAAATCATTTAATGTTTGTATAAAAAAGCTAATAAAAAAAATTAGTACAATATACTAATTAGTATATATTATATACAAGATATATATATATATATTAAAATTAAAATTAGGGAAAATTATTTTTTTTTAAATAATAATATTAATGACCAATAGTTAATTTATTTCAAGGAAATAAAGTGGTTTATTTTATATTCGACTTTTTATTAACATTTGAATGAGAATATAAAAGAAAACTCTTTACTCAAGAATTAAAGTTTTTTCTTCCTGCAACCACATTAACTGGTTCCTAATTTACAAGGAGTTAATAAAAAATACAAATATGAAAAGCTCAATTGAATTAAGAAACTGTTATATTAAATCGTAAAGCTAGATGCTCAGTGTATTATCTTAACTATACTAGGTCAGATATAAAGTGAAATTCACTAAACTGCCAACTATGTACAGTTCAACATTATCGAAAAATTCCTCTCTTAAAGCGGTCCATCATTAAATCATGTGAAAAAAAGACACATTCGAGATTAAATCAGGACTCTTAAGGAAAGTGGAAGTGCTTAACGAATAGCAGCAAGTTTATAGCAAAAAAACAAACTTGTTTTAAGCGCCGTCATGGTGTCGTGGATAAAAATCAACTTGCTAGTGTTGCTAGTTGAGATGAAAAGGCCATCACTTCATCATCGCAGTAAATACGCACACTTTTCTTAAGCTTACGGAACCTCCCTGTTCTTGTCACCTGTCTTGACCAAGGACTGATGTTAGTAACGTTCATTTTCCACTCCCTAGTAACAACTTGGAAGTTGTTTTATTATCCAAGCAAAATGCTTGGTTTATTGCCTGGACAAAATCATTCAAAAATTCGAATTAAACTAGTGAAAACTTGGATAATTAAGCGTGTTTCCAAAATTGACGGTGGTGCTCGGTCATTATTCTTCCGACAAAGAAAAGTCAAATTTGGGAAAGGACCAAAGAATCGCTTCTCATCCACAGCTAATCCCTTAACTGCACCATCAAAACCCGCTCATATCTTCCACACCTAAGATCCAATATTCGGTTTGTATTTGAATAACAAACTTTATCCAAATATCAGCAATTTTCACTTCCTGACACTTATAAAATAATAAAATTTTAATATTTACTTTTGATTTATTTAATTATTATATTATTATGCGGTTGCAGAAAAAAAAAAAACAAATTTACAAAACAAATTAAAAAACAATGAAAACCTTCTTTTTTTAAAAAAATTTTCATTAGTTTTTCCTAGTCTCTTTGCTGAAAGGAAGACATATAAATATATATATATAATACAGCAAATATCTTTTAGTTCAAGCAAATATTTCTTAACAAAACAACATAACCACTTTATTATAATAAACTAAATGTTTTGCAACCAAAGATTAAAAAAAAGTTAACTAAATAATTTTTAATTTTACGAATCAACAGTTTTAAATGTTAAAAACAAAGCCTCCAATATTGTTTAGGCTGATATGTTTCTATTTTTTTTCAAGATAATAATTTTAATAGTCTCAAATTAACAACATAACAACGATCAGCGCTATAATACATTTATACCAAAAATTTTTCCTACTTTTCAAAAATCTCATTTGATGTATATTATTTTTTTTTTTTGTTTTGTAAAGATTTAGAAACTGTTTATATATATTTATTTTCTTGCCGGAGCATTTTCCGTCTTTCTTTGCATACTTCAAAGAATTCTTAATAAAACTGTTCTTTAATTTCCAGGATTATGTAGAATTTCCTGTTCGTTAATTTCCAGGAATATGTAGATTTATAAACCGGAGAAAACAAATGACTAGCCGGCCCTATAGCGGAAGATGTAAAATGCTTCATCACTGTAGGGGATACTTTTCTGTGGTTAAATACTTTCTTCTGCTTCCATCTCTATGATGGCAAATACTGAACACCGAGATGAATTTCATTCTGTGAATATAAAGAGATATTTTATAATGGCGTGTAAAAATTTAATAATAGTAAAATACTAAAAACAATGAAATTTCTGATGAAATAAGAAGGAAGGTGGAAGTTAAATAGAGAAAAAAAAAAAAAGATTGCGGCGTCAGTAACTTATGTTACAGAGGCGTCAGAAATGGAAAATCAAAACAGTTTTTCTTATCGAGAAGTGAAGGGAAAGTAAATGGATTTTTCCATTTTGAAATTTATACAATACGATCCAAGTTATAACTCGGTTTGTTCACTACGACTATGTAAAACGAAATTTAGTGATTCTATCAAACATTTAATTTGAAAACAAATGTTATTCAGCGGAGGAATCAAGATGAGTTTTGTAGTTAAAAGAAGAGATGCTGATTAAACGATCTGCTCGAGATAGGGTAAAAAATATTCAAGAATGCCAGAGGAACCCAGAGGTTTAATCAGAATTGAAAGAAAGAAAGATTCAGGTAGACTTCCAGAAGTAGATGTTCATAATCTAGGATAAACTGTGAAGAGTACTAAAAGTTCGCCGCTGCTTAAGTCAGTTAGTAAAAGAGGCCTGTTTAAAGAAGTGTTGTTTGGAACTCAGGATCACAGATGGGCTTTCTGACTTTCATGGTTTATAAGCATTTGAGCAGCTGTGAACTGCTTTGGCTGAAGTAACTGGTTTTAATGAAGAATTGAAATCCAGAAATCTTACAAATCTGTTTCACATGATTCTGAACCATGAGATTGCTTTAAAATTCAAGATATAGGGCTGAATTGGACTGTTATTCTATCCTGTACATATCTCCAACCTAACACAAAATCAGATTAACATTTGATCCTTTCTGATCAGATGTTTACCCTTCGAGTTCAGCGATTGCCCTTACGGTTAATCACTAGACTAACGTGATTAGATTTAAACCGTGTTATACCTTCTCTCAGAACAATTATTGGGCTTCTATATTAAAAAGTAATAAGGACATTCGGCAAAAGTTGTACATATGACCAGCGCCTAATTTAAGGAATATATCTTCCATAATGTAGCAGAAGAAACAAAAAAAAAGCAAACTAATCTCATTAATTATTGAGGTAACAAGAGATAACAGCTGATAAAATGCTTCATTTAGATAGGAACAGTGTGAATACAATTAAGATTAATCTCTTATTCAGCTGCACTTTAACAAAGTACGTTTTATCAAAGTACAAAAGACTAATTTAATATTATAAAGACGTAGTGAGTAGGACTTACCAAATTATCTCTTAATTAATTCAAGAAAATACTTTTTTTTTTTAATACGGATAAAAGAAATGAAATGCAAATAGAACAGATTTAAAAGACAATTTACCATTTGAGCGGTGTTTAAAGGCTGAGACTATAAGGGATCTATAGTTTCAACTATAGTAAGTTCGGACTGTTCACCCTCCGTCTGTAGTGTGATCAACATTTTGTCATCTTCTTCGGAACTTTCTTCTTCTTGAGAACCAGCTGAATTGGTTGAAGTCGGCACCTCCTGCATACAACATTCAAAATGAAACTTAAATAAGAGTGGAAGCCACTTTGTCAACAATGTTGAATTTACACTGGCGCATGGTTGCTGATTTAGTCCGTCGCAGCATGCAAGTTCTTTGTATCCCCAACAGTGAAGTCAAGACCATGGCCTTCCTTATAAAGGAATATATATCCTTACATTGCAAAATAAGTAAGTGTAAGTCATTTCAAATTTATTTATTTATTTTTTATGTTTTTCAATTTCTTTCTATATTAGTGTAACATTCCTTTTGTACGGACCGAGAAGGAGGTAGTAAAATTACCGAAACGTTGGTATAAAGCAAAAAAATTTGTATTTATTTATGACCGCACCTCGATATTCACCAAAAAATCATCCATCAACAACGGTCGAAAGTCAAATCCATCATTAAGATACAATAATCTTTTCCCTAATAGGAGGGACGATTTTGCAAACTTCACATAACCCACTCAATGCTTAACGAAACTCTAATTTTGTTAGAAAAAAAAAAGAAAAAGACTTTCACTACGACTGATCTTTAAAGTATCTTGTAACTTAAATGAGCATAAATCTACTTAATGAAACAAAATTTGTGAAACAATTGATCTTATGTGTAGCTTTCTAGGCTCAATATAATACATATAAGTAGGCACACTACATAGTCTTATTGGAGTTATCTGCCATCTCTTGCAAAGCACCGGATCAGACCGACTTGCAAGAAGAATATACCAGCTCAATAAATATGAGTTCTCCCATTAGATCCCAGTTAAAAAGTTGTTACCGCGAATGTTCCTAATGGATGAATTGGTCACATTTTTTCATTTTTTTTTTTTTGCATAGAACCTCCTTTGTCAAAAGCGCTGAAATGGGTTTTAAGTTCTCTTGTATGTGGTCTGCCGAACAAATGCTTCACAATACTTCAGAGAATCATTAAAGGTAGCTCTGCAAGGGTGTGTATAATAAATTTGTTTTCTATATAAATCCTAAACATGTAACTGTGATGCATTAAATAACTCGTACAAAAATTTTACAAAATTATGGTGCAAAAAAAAGCAAGTGGATTGGTCCAAACTAAATAGAAGTAGAGTTTGCGTCAGTGCAGTATGTAGATTATAAAGGAACAGTGTGTATAAGTCATGAATATCTGATGAATCAACTATTACAAAAAAAAATGTATGAAAATCCGAAATTGGCCACAGTTTTAAAGTGAGCATACATGCCATATAAATATCACATAACATTCCTAAAGTCCATCCTGCAATAGAAAATGAATATTTCATTCTTTCTTATTAATTATTTCATCAAATACATGTAAATTAAAATATATTATTTTTTTAATATTTATATAATACATTGATATATTATATCAATAAATATATTAATATTAACGCTTCTGCAGCAAATTCTGCTTAAGATATTAATGAGCATCCAAATCAAAGGGCGTATTTAGGCAACTAGGGAAAGAAATAGAGAAATCAGATTACAAATGACTGATGCAAAAGTACATTTTAAGATCCAGCACTAAGCAACTTCAGCTCAATTGGCTGAATCTCGTATCTATACTTCATCTATGCCTAAATTCGTGCGCGTGCTCTGTGGTACTATAAAAACTCTTCTCAAATAAACGCAATAAATTTTTAAATCTAAAATCTAACAAATCTCAAGATTTGGACCCCTTCGATAAAATCCCGAAAAGTATAGTTTTTGCAAGCATTTTCTTTATATTTGGAGCTCCAATCAGAGATAAGCGCGAGCATACTAAGAACAAAGCATTAGAAAGTCTGTCAATAAATACAAGAGCACCATGAATTTAGGATTTCATCGTTTCGGTGCATGCAAATGTTATTTATTAAACACAATGTTTTGGATTTAAATTTTAATGTTCCGCGTAAAAAGAAATTTAAAGGCTCAACTCTGACCAATCTAATTAAAATAATGCCGTATAGAATATACGAAACGTGATAAAAAGTAAATTAATTGATTCTACTACTCGTTAGTATTTTAATTTTAGACTAAGGATGGACACATAGAAGTTCGTAACGTCTCGAAAATACAGCAAAAATTATTTATTAACAGAACAATGAATAAATACAGTTTTTTTGGAGACTAGAAAGAAGTTTCTTACTAAGTCTGAATTAGTGGTTACGTCAAGTTTTGGTTATAAGAACTTAAAGTTCTAGCAAAAAACAAAACACTCATTACAAGATAGACGGATGTTTAAAAAACATTACTCACAAAATTCAACGTGACTTGTGCAAACAGTATAACGAAACTACCCTTCTCCAATTAAGAAACACACTTTTAAGTAAAAAAAACTAAATGTAACAAAAAATCAAAAAGTAATCAAACTTTGTAAAAAACACACGCTCTGTGAATGACAACCAATATTAAGATTGTGATAGAAATAGCACTTTTTTGTTTAAAAAGAAAAAAGAAGGGAAACCAATAAACTATTCTAGGACATATCTACCTGTTTCATTTTGCTTTGTGAAATTAACTTCAACATATCATGATCTACTTGTATCACAGGCTGTTCAGTAACTGGCCATTTTTCATTTCTTTCGTTACCTAGGTTCTCCTTTGAAAAAAAAAGAAAAAATAAAATAAAATATAATTATATTTAAAAAAAGAAAAAAAAATGAAAAAAAAACCTTTATGTTATTAAGAGATGTAAAACTCATTAAATGAAATAAAATAAAACACAAAAAAGAAAAGAAATAAAACACAAAAATCAAAAAAGGGGGGCCGCAACTAGTTCGAGGACCAAACAAACAGGAATTTGTTAATCTATTGGGCTAGAGTTATTTCAAGTTTATTAATGTATATCGTATATCACGTTCCATCGTAAAAAAAAAGAACACCATAACTCAATGATATTTTGTTATTGTTAATACTGAAACTAATTTCACGTACTACTTGAAATATTTTAAAATAATTTTGGGCCTTAGTGAAGTTTTTAGTTTTTAAAAAGAAAATAATTATTTAAAATGCACTTTAAAATGTAGACTTCCCAAAAGCTGAAGTTGTTGCTGAAGAAAAATTAAGAAACTCTACAATTAGAAGCGTTAAGTGCCATTAATTGCTTTTAAAAAGAACAAATCAAGTTTGAAAGTATTTCTTTAGCTTTGCTTTCCAGATTAGGAAAGCTTTTAAGGAAATATTACCCTTCTATCAAGTAATATTCAGTGACTTTCAAAGACCTACAGAAATTAGCAAAAAAATGTGAATGAAACATTCACATACTTCTACGACTTACTTGCACAATTCGTAGCATAAATAAATAATGATCATATCATCAGATTAAGCGGGTTAAGATGATATCAGATACTTGAGGCTCCCTAAAAATTGAGGCTTATTCCAGATTGCAATAGAAAGTAGAAACATAACGCGTTTCCCAACAGCGTAAATGGCATTAATTGAAGAGGAATGGAATAGTAGTTCCGACGGTTGGGAAACGTGGATATCTGTTAGATCTTAACCACTAAAAACGTTCTTCAGATAAAAAGGGAAAGTTTGGAAAAATAAAGAAAGATAGTAGCCATATTGAATTAGATGTTACGGATAAAAAAAAAAATCAACATGTCCACGAAAAGAATGTAGGTCCGTTTTTAAAACTTGGATCTGTGAAAAAGATGATTACTTAGAAATTTTCTACTCAAAAAAGTGATAAAAGACCAGAAGATGTTCAAGATATTTATTGTTTAAATTTCTAAGTATGAACGTTTTATGAAAGCAAGCTCTCTTTTTCCTACAATTTCCTTAAACGAGAGAAAGCAATCCACCTAATCAATCTTCAGAAAGAAATTTAGGAAATGATCTTGAATAACTAATTTTTGTTGGCAAAACGTTTAGTATGAATTACTTCGCCAATTAAAAAAAAAAGAAAAAGTAGCCCATACGGTGTATTGGGTGAGTCTAAAAATAGCCATTTTTAATTTTTTATCTTTATTCCTGGCCCCTTTTTTAGTTCGTTAAACTTCTCTGCTTCTTTACCTAACTCCTTGGTGCGGTGAGGCTTCTCATCCTCGTGAGGGATTCTCTTCTTGCTTCCCTATCCTTTCAATGCCTTTCTCTTGCCCGGCTGCAAGAAACTATAATCTCCTAATTTCACTCCTACAATGTGACCACACCATCCCAGTTGGCCTAGTCCCCAAAATTCGCCAGACTGATTGCATAATTAGTTTTGAAGAAAGATACATATGTATATAAACGTATAGTATTATTACCGCATTTCTTTGTTTCTGATGAGTTCTGATATGTTTAGAAAGGTGATCGCTGCGCATGAACTTCTTGTTACATTCAGTGCACTGGAACCTCTTCTCGCCAGTATGAGTTCTCCTGTGCCTCTGTTAGGCCAACACACAAAAAATTAAATGAATTTCTATTAAATGGCAATATATGGTCATCCATTATATGGTAAAGAAGAATCGAGAGCTAGAAAACAACCAACAGGTTCTTTACGCGCTCGGCAAGCACAACGACCCTGAAATTAATTATGAATTAACTCTATCTGCAAAGAGTATCCAGTATTAGTCGGATGTTGGAAGGACTCTCTGTCGTAGATATGATCAAAAGAATCACTTCCTCATGTTTTGAGCAGCTGTCCGTTTAGTTCAACTTGCTCTTAGCTTTCACCCCATAATGTGAACTCCAGCTCTCCAATAAGCGGAGAGGAAGAAATATGGGAACTACCCATATTTATGGATAGTTTTTGCAACGAAGAAGTTTACTGTTTTGATATTAATAGCTACACGTTCTAACAAGTTCAAGCACGGTAATATTTAAAATGGAAAATGTATTAATTATTAAAATTAATTTCTCAACTCTAAAAAACACACAAAATTTACCTGTAATTCATCAGATCTGGTGAAACACTTTCCACAAAACTCCCAATTGCAGACAAACGGTCGTTCTCCAGTGTGCCATCTGAGATGAGCTCGGAGATGCGAGGTTTTTCCATAAACTTTGTTACATCCGGCCACATGGCACACATGCTGTTTCTTTCTCATGCCAGACCTAACCGCCATATCACATCTGCTCACAATTTTAGCTTTCTCAGTTACAGATATAGTTGCATGAATAAATATGATTATGAATTAAATACATTAATCTCTAATAGCTTGAAGGAAGAAAATAAAATACCAATAGCTTACAATAAATTATAAATTAAGAGTTGAAGAACTCATTCAGTAAATATTTGTTAACAAACAAAGCTAGCCAACAAAACCTGTTATCAAGTTAAAGATTATTTAAAAAATAATAATAATAATTAAGGGAAGTGATATAAACGGAAATGGGTAATGATTTATACCAATTGGTCGGGAATGTTTTGAGAGATTTTCATGTTGGATATCTTTGAAATGAATAACAACAAAATTAAAGGTGTGCTTTCTTTACTAGGGATAGTTTATACGAGGGTCGTTTGAAAAGTCCGTGCAAAAATAAAAACTACTTAAATTACTTTTGGGGTAAACCTTTTTTATTTTTCAACATAGTCTCCTTTTAGGCTTATACACTTCGTCCAACGCTGCTCTAGTTTGTTGATCCCTTCCGAATAATAGGATTTGTCCAAGTCTGAAAAATAGCCATTCGTTTCTGCAATCACCTCCTCGTTTGAATAAAATATTTTTCCCGCCAGCCATTTCTTCATATTGGGGAACAAATAGTAGTCCGAGGGAGCCAAGTCTGGAGAATAGGGGGGATGTGAAACGAGTTGGAACCCTATTTCCATTAATTTTGCGACCACAACTGCTGAGGTGTTAGCTGGTGCGTTGTCGTGATGGAAAGGGACTTTTTTTGTGGGCCAATCGTGGGCGTTTTTCTTGCAGCTCGGTTTTCAAACGGTCCAATAACGATGAATAATATGCACCTGTAATAGTTTTACCCTTTTCCAGATAGTCGATGAGGATTATTCCTTGCGAATCCCAAAAGACAGTCGCCATAATCTTTCCGGCCGAAGGAACGGTCTTCGCCTTTTTTGGCGCAGATTCCCCCTTGGTAACCCATTGTTTAGATTGTTCTTTGGTCTCAGGAGTGTAGTGATGTATCCATGTTTCATCCACTGTGACGAAACGACGCTTAAAGTCCTGCGGATTCTTCTGGAACAGCTGCAAACCGTCCTTGCAACACTTCACCCGATTTCGTTTTTGGTCAAGCGTGAGCAATCGCGGCACCCATCTTGCGGATAGCTTTGTCATGTCCAAATGTTGATGCAAAATATTATGTACCCGTTCATTCGAGATGCCCACAGCACTAGCATTCTCACGCACCTTCACTCTTCTGTCATCCATCACCATATCATGGATTTTATCAATGATTTCTGGAGTAGTAACCTCAACAGGGCGTCCAGAACGTTCAGCGTCACTTGTGCCCATATGGCCACTCCGAAAATTTTGAAACCACTTATAAACTGTTCTAATCGAAGGTGCAGAGTCACCATAATGTTTATCAAGCTTCTCTTTAGTCTCCTCAGGCGTTTTGCCTTTCATAAAGTAGTGTTTAATCAACACACGAAATTCTTTTTCGTCCATTTTTTGAAAATCACTCGACTTCCTCGATTCAAACGAATGCCAAACACAAAGAAATAGACCGATCTGGCTGAAACTTGGTGTGTGTTCTTCCAAGAGATGCTACTAACTAAACATAACCTCGATACGCGCCAGTAGTGCTATCTCTCTGACTTTGCACGGACTTTTCAAACGACCCTCGTACATGTATAACTCAATGAATTAAGCGTGAGCTTAAATAAAATGGAAGGTTTCTACGAACCAAGAATACTAACGTTTTTCGTTCATTCTATTTGACCTATCCACTGAAAGTTTTTTTTTTTTTTTTAGAGCTAACGTTCGTCCCTTCAACGATCTTGGTTTGAAATCTAGAATACAGGTTTACATTTTACTCATGAATATTTTCAAGAATTAGCTCAACCACAAATATTTAAACCACAGTTACTCTGTTTTTTTCTAAACCACTCTGAAAGTCTCCTTTCACTAATTATCTCTAATGGGCTGAATATTTCTACGAAATCGAAATCAGTTCACTTGGCCACAGCGCATTGTTTTGGTAGCAGAAAACTCTTTCAAGGAAGATGATTATTTTCTAATACTTAATTATCTTAACAAACAAACGCCACAAAGTGCCACAGTTTATATAAGCTCGTCAAGTTGGCTAGCTTTACTTATTTCCATAAACTTACTTGTTAAATGTAATGAAATGTTACCTATCATTTCCTTCAATACAGTTAGGACAGGAACACGCAACTCTTCTAGTTCGAGGTTTATCATCTGTGGGAGTTTCCTCTTCAAATATTGGCACACCCGATGATGACACTAATTGCGAAGATAGCCCTAGAACTTGCCATCGTTCACCACCGCTGTTTGTATTATCCTGGTTTCCACTACCGGTTGTAGTCGTGCCACCAGCTACAAAAACCAAATTTATCAAATTCTATGTACATTCTAACGAAAGAATAATCAATAGCAATTTCTATTTTCAAGTAATTAAAAAAAAAAAACTTACAAATTATCTGGATAGCTGTACCAGAAGGAATGGTTTGTAAAATAGGCTGCGGTTGAACAGTGGCGGTTGGAGCTGGTTGAGCCTGTATCAGCTGTACATTACCTAATCCAGGCAAGTTTACAGTCTGTACACCAGCTGTTGGCATAGGCAGCTAGAAATAAATAAAATTAAATCCTCAAAGCGGCAAGTTTTTTTTTTCCAAAACACATAAATAAAATATTTTTAACAGTTTAACAAAAAATTGATCACTGCATAATAAAACCAAAGCTCGAGAAGAAGAGGCACTTTACTTAATATTGATCGTTTAATATGCAATGGTATTAAACAATATAATTTGTAATTAGCTGATCGCAATGCATCTCGGAGATATTCTTTGTGTTTAAACATTTGTTATTGACTAATTAAATGTTGCAATGTCTGTGTACATACTAGTAAAGACATGCGTTAAATGCCTATTATTCCCAAAGAAAAACTTATTTATCGTAGCAAACATATGAACAATTAATTTTAGAACATTGTAAGAAATAAGAAGAAAATTTAGAAAAAAACAATTAAGATTTAAAAAAAAAGTAAGCCCTTTCAAAAATACATCTTGTAATATACATCTATTTCTTCATTAACTATAATTTTCCATTTTCTATAGGACCAGTATAATTTATGCACACACCTCTCCAATGTTTCAAGAATTTTTCTTCTTACATTTTCACTTTTCCTGACGAATATTAAGGGATGTTGTAACAAAAATTAGATCCAATTTTTGACATTATTTACCTGAACTTTATTAATTTCATTCATAGAGTTCACCGTTCCAGGTTTCCAGGATGATTATCAGAAAGTTTATAGGATGAGAAGTAACGAACGGAAGTATAGTAAGGAATAGGATAAAGTTCGTGGAATCTCTAGTGGACTTACAGATCTTACCTCTAGATGATATCTTTAAGGTAAGAACATCTGAAGTCCTTGTGGATCGTTAGGTTTTATGAGTAACAGGGAAATTTAAATTGGTTTTTAATAGGATATGCTGAAGATTCGAATGTATGTTTGACCTTTAAAAGTTCGAGTCCTGTGCCCATTTAGATTTTTGAAAGATTGTGTTTTATTTAGTCTATGGTGGTGTAACAACTGAGTATTGCGTCCAATATTTTGAATTGCAATTTAAATAAAAAGTGTAAAAGAAAATTACCTGAACAATGCTGTTATTTCTAACAGCAAGACCATTCGTTAAGTTTGCTAAACTGCTTGCTGGTATAACGGTGACCTGTTGAGGCTGGTTGCCACCCAGAGATATATGCTGCTGTGCGGGCAATATAATGCTTCCATCGGCTGTCGTATGATGTCCTCCACCCGTCACTATGGTCGCTGTGGTAGTTCCACCTCCTTGTTGGTTTCCACCGACAGAAGTTGAAGTTGTCGTGTTGGTCTGCTGTTGACTTACTTGCTGCTGTTGTTGTTGCTGCTGCTGCTGTTGTTGTTGCTGCTGCTGCTGCTGTTGTTGTTGTTGCTGCTGCTGCTGCTGTTGTTGCTGCTGCTGTTGTTGTTGTTGTTGATGTTGTTGCTGCTGCTGCTGTTGGCTGTTGGCCGCTGGCTGTTGCTGTACTACATGAATTGTATTCTGAGCACTCACCGGCGTCACCACTTGTACCTGTTGTACTTGACCTGACGGTGTTACTATCTGGGCCACTTGTGTCGTGCCAACTTGTTGTATAAGTGGCTGAGATTGTAAAAGGCTTGGCAGAGATGTAAACGACTGTACGGGAAAATGTACAGTTTGATAAACTGTGCCATTAGCCGTCGAAATAGGTACCTGGAGTTAAAAAAATAAGAAATAAAAAAAAGAAATAGATCTTTTTAACATTATTAAAACGAAGGTCTTATATCTCCTCAAGTTAGAAAGATACACAGATAAGAGGTCCAATTTACACCAACTAATTTCTGTCTTCCTTCCTGTTAAAGAGGTGAATTAGATTACTCTCTGAAAGATCGCCAGAGCAGAGAAATCTAAGGACCATGCTTTTGCTAAGTTTCCCTTGAAATCCCTTGAAAGGAAAGAAATTACACTAGTTACCTTCTTAGTTAGAAAAAAGGGCCTTCAACAATACATATCTATCTATGTTACCTACACTACTGAAGAAATTTGGCAATCGAAGCACATCTTTAATCATTTTTGGGAGGATATCCAAAGAAGGCTGTGAACAATTTTAGCCGACGATTCTCAAACCAAAATATCCGAGAGACTTCTACTACCTAGAATCTGACGATGATTTGGAAAAGTTGATGATTAAGCTCCAGAATGATCTTATGGAACCTACACCACTGCGGTTAGAACAATTTTTTCTTTTGCGATAGACTGACAGATGGCTCTAGATCACCCACAATTGACAACTTACAGTATTAGCACAATTTATGTTATATATCAAAAAGTCATTTACAAAACAAATGGACATTTTAAGAGATAAGTCACTTCGATAAAAGTCAACAATATTATCCAGCACTGCGGATCCTACATTTAGATTTCTAAATCCAGTTGAATTTACTTTTCAATGTAGTTAATGTGAAACACCGTTTAAGAGTACAAGATATTTATTCACTGGATACACCCTACACTGTAGCATCCTGAATTCTACACAACAATAGTTCTAAAATTACCTGCACTGGAATGCTGTGTTGAAGTTGCAAAACCTGCGACTGAGGCCTTACAGTTTGTCCAGGAAAAAGGGCTGCAGTATTTATGAGACTTGCAGGAGGTATAACAGTAGCTGTAGTGCCGGCAGGAGCTGCTCTCACCACCTGGGGTGAGGACATGAGCGTGCCAAGACTACTAGCCGGAATAAATACAGCTTCTTGGCCATCTACCGTGACCGTCTGCAAAGTCTGGGCTGTCTGCTGCTGTTGTTGTTGTTGTTGTTGTTGTTGCTGTTGCTGAGTGGTGGCTGGCTGCACCAAGCTGTACGTGAGCCCTCCTCCACCTCCTGCCCCGCCAGTTCCACACTGTTCAGGATAAAAATGAACTTATTATTAACAAATAAAAGTAAGGTTAAGTAGAGTAGTACAAATTAAGCATATATTCAAAGAAAACAGGCTAATATATTTTTTACCTAGAATAACAATACCAGAATAGGCAAGTTAGGCACCTTTCACAGATATTTCCAAGCCTATTAAGTGTCGAAAGTAACTACAGAATGTGCAAGCATGTTCGGAGGTACTGATAATTCAAATGATGAACCATTAGCTAATCAACATCACTAAACATTATTAAAGATTAAATGACGCCAATTTCCTTTTCAGCGAATTTGAAATTATTTCAGTAGCCTCAAATTTTGAATTGTGGTAACATGACAGTTCAGACTGAACCTTGAACCTTCTATTAGGTTCAACTTTTACTACTTGCAATCTAAACTGAGTAGTGTGCCACAGAAGCTGATTATTTAGAAGTGGAATTTTATACAACAAACTGATGAAGGATAAAAGTAAAAATCGACCAGAAATAAGAAACCATATGTCTCTAGATCAAAAATAAAAAAACATAAACAATAGTCTAACGTCTCATTCACATTCTAGCTTGCAAATAACTAACCACTAATGCTAGTCCAGAGTTTAACAATTGTCGCCTCTATACTGGTTGACAATAGATGCAAGTAACTTATCAAATAAGTCTCATGTAACACTATATTCTTCATCCAGAACTAATGAGGAACTGATGTAATCTGCAGTCAATCTTACCTTTCTACTTTGCATTCTAATAACACTCAATACTGTCATCTCCAAACCCACAAAGCGATGCCCAAAGAGGGCCTACTACTATACAAAGAGTTGACAGTGTGTTGTGTAATATAGTGCATATCCATCGTTAAACGCAAAGACACCTCTACACATGTAAACACTGTACACTTCAAAAATATCCACATTCTATGGACAGTGATGTTAGGCAACCAATTTCTGGAATTTATAACCTTCCTATGTAAGAATAAACTGCAGCAAATTTCAAATTATGATTCTAAGTCACTATCATGATGTTAGGCTTAAATTCTTGCACTAATTCATGTATGTAAACAATAATTAAAGATATCTGAGTCCCACTTCTAATGAATGAAGTACAAGCACTACATATGAATGTAGAGTGTAGTACCAATGTAAACAATGTACATATGATGTTTATTTATAAGTACCTGTATGAACTGTCCAGGAACTCCTTGGAGGGAGACAACTGTTGGTGTTCCTGCATTTGAAGATACAAAAGGTTTGTGATCACCAAGGTCAGCTGCATTTACCTGTTGTATTGGGAATAAATTCTGCAACTGTTGCAAGGTTATAACCTACAAGAAGGAAATCACGATTTTATTTTGGTTTTATGCATTGAAGTTGTTTACATATCCAAAGTGAATGCAAACTATAAGTTCACCTGCGGTTGTGGCGGGGGGCTGGGGGCCAATGGGTCCCTAGCGGGGGTGTTCTGGTTAGCCACGATGTCTTCCTTTAGTTCACCCTGGAAATCAACCTCTCTTGTCCAAATTGGTACAGGTGGTTAGCTAGGAGGGCCAAAAGACGAAGGCAGTCCCTTCCTTTCCTATAGGCGGAGTCTCAACTCAATAGCCGAAGTTAACCAAGATCTGGGGGAGTAGGCGCACCTCCTCTCCCCTCCCAGTTATAGATTATTTCCACACACATTTAGACCTACTTACCTCCTTAAGTGTTTCCTTGTTTAGATATCCTCCATTTGATAGTTGTACACTAAGCATTATATCATTATCGAAGATTTATATATATGAAAATAAAATCACTTAGTTTAAAGCACCACAAAAAAAGGGCAGAAATACTTTAGAAGTAACCTATGAAAAGTGAATGTAGCTAGTACACTAGAACCCACCCAAACAATGTATTCATCCGCTGAATCGATAATCACAACGCAAATATATTAACTATGTTTTTGTAGGTTATAAACATTTTCTGATACTTTGTATCGGTCCATACTCTATTGATTTACATATATCTATATAAAATAAAACTTATAAACTTACCTGTAATTAATAAATAAGCTGGGAAGGCGGTACTATTTGGGGCGTTGACCGCGGATGCTTTCAAGCCCAGCCCACAGTACACTGATTGGCAGCTGGACAATGCCCTACCCTAACGTGATATAAATTTGTTTTCAACTTAGAGGCACCTCCTTTTGCAAATGATCTGCCCACCCAAACAAATGACACGCCTACTCATTGCTGGTCTTGATACCTTTTGATAACGTCTTGACAAAAAACAGAATATATTTTTTTATGATTAGTGAAATTGGACCTGGAATTGCCCCCTCCAAACCTGGTCACGTGATGTGCTTGTTTGGTAAAGGTTAGGTACGTCACTTGATTAACTCGACCAAACAAACCATCTCGTTCAATGATATATTCAAAATACAATTAAATAAAAAATAAAAAAGATTTTCTTTCATCCGTCACACTACTACATGTGAAAATGAGATCATTAAAATCAATGCACAATAAAGCGAGTAGTTTGGCACATGAACTCGTGAAGAAAGGGGGGAGTTCAAGTCATTGGCCTCTAAACAGGGTCACATGTGCATTTACTTTTACTGTTTCAAAAAATATTCCTTCTTAATTAGTAATTAAAAGAAATGCCCTGATCAATTATAGGAGACACATTATTAATCAGATAATCAGGTTGCGACCAAATATTAAAAATTGGTTCTAACACTCACACGTCTTTTTCTTACAAATTCTCAACGTTTTAACTTACACTCGTCCTTCCAACTCCAAATTTCAGGAATATATTTAATGATCTCTGTCATTTTACAATTATTGAAACCGTGCACAGGACACTTTAGAGGGGAGTCTACACCTACCAGGTAGAACAGAAACATGACAAAAAAGTGAAATCCGATATAGAAAACTTGACACGGTCGCAATTCTTCTATAGACTAGTTAAGTAAAACTCTAACGGACTGGAGACACTAATCTAACGGCCAAGGTCCCTGAGGTTATCCCATTTGAACAATACTAACACCCCAACATTCATACAATGCACATACATCTGACTACCGTACTTTATACATTAGGATGTGCGTAACTACTTGTTCGGGTTTAGAGAATCATAGGTCTCTACTACGACATCATAGAGCTTGCACACCTTGAGGGGAACAGTGTACTGCGACCAACACACATTCTGTTGTAAAAAAAACTATTCAATATTGTTTATTAGCAAATCATAAAACAAAATTTATTGCAAAATCAATTCTAAATTGAACATACCCTACATCTGTAGGCTCTGTAGTTATGTCTATAGCCTGGATACCTGCTACATAACTTTGGACTGATAAAAGAGGGTCTCCGGTTCGATTGTTGGACATCCAGTACTGACCAAGACCATGCAGTAGCGAAGACCAGTTTCGAACGGTATCGCACAGCCTTTTGGGAAGGTAATTGCAAAGTTCCAACAATAGTTAAATCGCTCTGTGGCCAATCCACAGAGTGTCGTCATGCTGTGGATAGATTCAAAGTGTCATCAACTTTTTTTTCCCCATGTTCTAATGTAATCTTTGTCGTGTAAAAAAAAGGTCATAATGGCTTTATTGTCATGGATATTTATATTTGTGCTGTCGTTCGCGACGACATCTATCAAGGCGTGGCAGACCGGTAAGTGCTGACTATCCATTTCCTCCTCTTGCAGGTACAGGGGACACATAGGGCTGTCCACCATTTAAAAACTGTTACTTTTCGTTTTCTTCAAATGTATTTGGGGAGTGTCGGAAAAAGCCTCTTCGACCTTAAAAAAAAAAAAAAAAAAAAAAAAAAACTAATGAGTTTTCCCTTAAGTTTCGAGCTTTAAAATAGGGTGTCCGTGATAGTTACCATGACCAAACTAACTCAGCAGACCTTAAGATTATTTTGAGAATGCACGTAAGAGTAGACCTTGTTTTGGTTATGAAGAATACACCTATCCTCAGATAGCCCCGAAGAACTCAGTTCCGTAAAAGGCTCCATTACTTAGATATGTATATAATTGATATTTATTTACTTTGTCATCTGTCTAAGTACCAAAACTATAGAGTCATAGAAATTGTCAAAAACCATAATTTTACGGTTTTTTTTTATAAAAAAAAATGAATGTATCTAACAAAACATTGATAAATCTGTGTTGTAGCTGAAAAAATCAAGTAAGCAGCTAACAGAAAGAATGCTTTGGAAAGAACAAAGAAAAGCTCGAAGTACATTGGACCCCTTAGAAGAGTTTCATAGTTCGTCGTTTATAGTAAAAGCTCCCTTAAAGAAATCTAATCTTTTTTGCATCCTAAAGGCGACTCCATTCTTACAAGAAAAAAAACATGTTTTTAATGTTTGGAAACAATGGCTTTCATTAATTGCAATTTAATTTCTAAAAACCATTTTTAGTATACTACGAACTTTTAAATTCTTAGAAATGTGTTGTTGGGAAATGTGCCTTCTAGGTTAAGACAATCTGAATATGAGTCTTCGCAAATCGAAGTTATCGTCTGCCTTTTCCCTGATTCATTTAATGTCTTCCGCAATTAGGTAAACGATAAAAACGTTCTTCATTGGGGTTCATTTATTCTACCAACAACACTTTATTGAACTGCTTTACTGATTTACCAGAATAAAATTGTTCAGTTATCGATTTTTTTAAAAGGCACCAAAATGGTTATCTGTAAGCAACAAACACAGTTGTTTAATGTACTTTATATAGAACTTTTATTTGAAACATTTCTCCAAGATTGTTTGATTAAGAGTACATACTTCCAAAGCAAAGTAGTGGATCTAAAGTTTTGGATAATGACAAAGAGATTTTTTGATTAAAATCACTAGAATTAGGAGTTTGAAGAAAATCGCTTGATTGGAGCGATGAATATCTTAATCGATTTCAACTTTCAACTTTCGAATATCAGCTGTTACTTCACAAAACAAGGAACGGATATTTGATACGATTTGTTCGAAAATTAAGAGTTTTTGTGAAAAATGGGGCACGGAAACTACATGTTTCCGCCATAATTCCTTACATATTGTGTTGAATCTGAACTCTAAAGGAAAAGAATTAGTGCCTAAATTATTATAAATTTTAGTTTTAATCTAATAAAAGGAAAATTTAACGATTACACAAGGATACACTATCGCAAAAGTTAGGCCCCATTAGATGCAACTCTTTTGTAGGCAGAATAATTGGACCACGCCTTCGCCATAGTGGAAGGGAAGCAAACAAAACAAAAATCTATAAAGCTTCTCTAGTTTGTCATCGATTTTTCAAAGAAGATGAAGAATTAGAAAGACAGTTGAAATTTAACATTTTGAGTGAATGCCACTTTTTTTCCATTACTGATATTGAAAACTCATGCGTGGACTTTTGTAGTTTTTATTTTTTTATACTTTACTTAAGATATTTTATGAATGAATTGACATTAGGCGGTATAACGTTCCGGTAGATTACTGCGGTAAGTTTCCAGTGGGAGGGAGTGTCCGGGCCCCGCCCTGAGGCCGGTCCCTCTCCTCCCCGTGGGGTCGGGTAGACTGCCGTCGGCGGAGTCACGATAGAAGTGGATTGTCATAAAAGTAGTGGAGTCTAATGGAAGACTCAATACAGTGAACTGGCGAACTCTAAATAACTCTCAATCCTGTACACAGTGCTGTCCCCCCAAAAAAAACACCAGTTCATTTAAGAAAAACTAATGAGGGGAATTATTAAAAGCAAAACTAAGATTATATTAGAGCAAAGAGAAACTGGCTACATCATTTAATTTATTTCGATGAACACCCAGCCTATGGTTTAACGAAGGATTTGGTGAAGAAAATTATCTTTGGATGACCAGAAATTATTCCGAAGTATCTTAGAACCAAAATTTCCTTATTTATTTATTTTCTCTTCAAACTCATTGATTTCCGTTTTAACTGAAACGGAACTCCACAGGAAAGCGCCACCAACCCCTGTATCCTTCATAGATTTTTCGTTGAAAATAGTTTCATATAAAAGTTTTTCTATCTATTCGTGTTTTTTTCAAATAATTAAATACAAATCTTTGGAGCCATTTAAAAAGATAATAAACAAAAGTAAAGAGAATATTTAGCAAAAGAGACTACTTGAGAAAAATGAGAAATCGTTGTGTTATACATAACCAATGGAAATCATGTTTCCGTTTCCTGCAATTTTTTCGTGTTTGAGATATTTGTTCACCAAAAACCAACAGATTTATTTTTTAAAAACCTTTTTCTTTCCAGGCTAAGGGGTCTCCACTAAGATTTAGTCGGAAATGAAAACTATCGGTATATTAAGTTGGTAAATACCTAACAGATTTTTACATTTTTTTTATCTTTTACGGGAGCAATTATCATCTGCTGATCGGTCGTAAACTGAATTTCAGGTGAATGGAGACCCACTAAGATTGATTAATAACATCGAATCAGCAATGTGAACCATTTCTCAATGTGGTTGTCATTTCAAATCGAATATCGCTCACCTGAGTAGACTCAAAAAAAGAGGTTTAACTTGATTAGGTATCTCATCTTCTCCTCACTTAAGCAAATCTACGCCAGAATACCTCAGGGCAGCATTCTGAGTCCTATTCTTCATCTTAATCTTAATTCTTAATCATGATACTGTAATAGCTCACAGAAATCTGCGATTACATCTCTGCTCATTTGAACAGAAGTTCAAAAGATGGACTATCAGGCTTAATGTCTGTCTCAGGACGTCACCTTCACTATTCATCACCATTGATTTTTCTTCAAAAAGTCTTCTATAACCAAATAAGTAATGAGACTACGTGAACGACGCCCCCGCAACCTTGGGCTTTACTTAGACAGAACATTTTCTTGTAACCTTCAAACTAGACTTAAAAGAACAGCTATCGACAATTTAAAAGACACTTAGACGATAGATCTAAATTCTCTCTAGACAACAAAAGACTAATCCATACTTCTACTTTAAATCCCATCTGGGAGCTTGGCGTTCAACCGAACGTTAAAGAATTCAATCTTTACACTCGAAAATACTTCGATCCATAGAGAACGCTCCTCTTTACGTCTCTAATCGGACTATGCTGCTCTTAACATTCCTTTAATGACCAAAGTCGCCAAAACTCGATACAGGAAACTCCTCTTCCACCAGCAATCTCACGCACAATTTCTAGATACTACCATACATTGGACGAATTGAGAGATTCTTACAATATAATCGTTTATCATTACCAAATGTATTTAATGTAATCATATAAAATTTTTAATTGTGAATTCTGTTGGACAATGGTGTGAAGTGTCAGTGATGAACAATCAGAACATCATCGCCGGCCACTAAATTTCTAGAATTCCAGTATAAGTGAAGTTCGTACTATAATGTTTAGGAAGAATCGCTTCCTAGGGCGGGTAGCCCCAGGTTGAGTACTGTTTGTGCCCTTTGAGTTGTATTTGTGAGTGTACTGTTCTGAGTTCTGAGATTCTAATTAAAGAATCAGTCGAACGTTTGTTCAGTTAGTTACATCATGGTCTCTGGGACAGAGACTTCAAGAAGAACAAATTAATTTCACACCCGACGGTAACCCTTTACTTTTGAACCTTACACTTATCAAAAAAATAAATATTCTACAAAATGTCGTTAAAAAATAATGATTCGCTTCTCAGCAACTGAAAGACAAACTTTCTGTCTGAAAACATTTCAAAAAATTGATCAGATGTACAATTTAAAATGTAAAAGCTGGATGCGTGCCTCATATCTTTGAGATTTCCAGAGATTTACGAAGGATAGCCTTAGTATTTTGAATTTACAGAAGCAGTAATTGTTCAGCAGTGGAGAACTGTTGAAAAGATTATGTGGAAGAGGATAGAAAAACTGGCGTAGTGTGTAAACGTTCGGGCTTCGTTTATTTGACGATCTACACTGTGTATTCTTACATATCTATAAATCAACTCTGTTAATTTAGAGATGGAATTCGATTCTTTAAAATGATTCAGAATTGAATAACAGGAAGATTCAAACAAACTTCAAGCAACTACAAATAGTTTTTAAAAAACTTTAATTAATTTAGTAATCACAATAATAGTAAGTGGTAAACATCAATTATCATTTCGTTACTTAATTCATTATAATTATCATTAAGTACAATTGAGAGATAATTTATTCTAGTAATTAAAATTACTTGATTGTCTAATACTTATATCAATTAATCACAGGAGTTCAATTGTTGTTCCCTAATTTGATTAAGGAATCATACAATCTTATTCCTGTATCGAATAATTTATCATTTAGACTAGAATGGTTAATACTTTTAAAAATGAGCAAAAACTAACCAATTGACAACCGCTCCTTACATTAAAAAAAAAATATATAATCAACTAAATCAAAATTTAAGTTTTTAATACAATAAAATACCTACTAAGTACAATAGATACTCGTATTTGGTAAAACTTAGTACTTGGTACTAAGCAAAAATGGGTACTAAGTACCAAACAATTGTTCAACCATAAACAAAACTTGAAACCGTATATAGTGAAGGCATTGAAATTTTAAATATGTCCAATAAAAAATCTTTTACAAGTAAATTGTACAATATACCTTAAGTACAGAAATAAGTATCTTTATTTCTAGGAAATCCGTTGTAGCTTGTCTGATTTATCAATTATCAGGTACTTCACAAGGAAGACAGTAATTGTTAAATTAAAACAAAAACAAAACAGTTTTTATCGATACAGATTTATAAAGAATTAGAAAAACTTCATTTCGAAATTCTTAAAAACTTAATAATATGACATTTTTATACGGACCAAACAGGTTTTGGCGTTTAGAAGCAAATACTTCGTAACAATTTGTACTGAGAAAGGCACGTCTTTCGTTCAGAATGGTAAACAAAAATTAGGCATTTAAGACTTAATACAATAAAGCGTAAGTTTTATAATTTTGACTGTTAACTACAGTTTTGTACTTATCAGTTCGCATTATTCACTTGCTAAATATCATTTAAACACAATATGGGTTGGCCACAATTTGAGAACTAAAAAAAAAAGTAAAGTAATCGCCTATTTTTTCAGGCGGGCTTTACGTCCAACTACCAGTTAGGTGTCGTGGACGGAGGTAACTAGCAAATATACACTTTACTGTAAAATTAACCTTTAAATAAAATCCAAAGCCTAAGACCGGGAAACGAACACAGCACCACAATTTGAGAACTATTTAAACATTAAAAAACCAAATTTTTAAGTGGGGAAACAGTTCGACATCGAAATGATGTTAGAGTAGTTTTACAGTAGATTATAAAATGGTGGCAATTCTTTTAGCAATTGGCGCTTAAACTTCCAACCTTCTCTATAAGCTAACTTTACATCTTCTAGAAATTAAGCTATTAATTCTGTGAAGCTTTTTTGGTCGACACCTCGACAGTACAGAGGTAGACTTTAGACTTTACGGGTACTAATCCTAGAGGATTTAGTTTTTAAGTAGACAAACTAGGCTGACAGCACCGAATTTTAGCCAGAAAAATATATCGTACCATTGCTTAATTTTAATTAGTCTTTCTCATCGATATTGGTTTTGCGCTTTCATAATTCAGTTTTACTAATAACTGATGTTTTAATAGCAAATGTGTGGTTTATTATCAGAATGTGGTTTACATTTAGAAACGAAATTTTTGATTAACTGTGAAAGTATTTAAACCCATTTGGAGCGTAATGTTTTGGGTTCTAAAATGAAATATATGTACAAAATCGGAACGTACAAGTTTTTTTTTTTAAAAGTTAACAAAAGTCCAACAAAGATGTTTTTTAAAGCCCTCCACCAGATCTGTCGACAGTAATTTTCTTTTGTAAGTTCTTCTTGTCATAAGCTTCTTGTTCCATTTCGGCCATTGTGGCGAATCTGCTATATGTAACACGCCCAGATTTAATCGCAGCCATCATCTACAAAATTATTTATAAAAATTTTATTAAAGACAGATGTATAGCGTTAAAAAGAGTGAACATAATCGTCCTTATTTCAAGTTTTACTTTCATAAAAGTAAAAAAGCTCTCGACTCTTTTTATTAACTGAAACTTAGCTGTTTTTTAAATTACTTTTCACCTTCGTAAAAAATTTACTTTAAAGATTATTCAAAATCAGATTGTTTTGGTTTATCTTTAGTTGTTTTAACATATCTATTAATTACGAAAAACCATTGACTCCCCGCAACACCCTTTCCAAGGCGACTTTCTCTGAGAAATACTGTTCTAGGAAAATATTCCGACCTCTAATACACAGTGAGTACTACATCTTCAAAAACCTTCTTTGCATGAGAGCTTCAGCTTCTCAACTATACTGAAAATGCCTTAAAATCCCCTTTAAAATGCTGAATCATCTCGTTCAAAGCCAACCTCTTTTAGATGCGTCGAGAGTCACAACGCCCTAAGAGGAACGCTTCAGGTCACATAACCTAATTTTACAGATTTATTGTGCTTCTGACCAGTTTCTGATCGTAACCTCTGGCCCTTAGCCTGCCTCTGTTTTGAAAGAGTTTTAAGGGACGACCTCGCCCTCTTTCTTTATATCATTTCCTTCCTGAGCAGTACAACGTAAAATGAGTCTGTTTTCGGCCTCGTTGAAGAAAAAAATTATCTTACCTGAAGATATTCTTCAAGTTCCACTTGTCCGTTCATATTTGTATCGATTTCTCGTAATATTTCATGCAATTGTTCACCAGATACTTCTTTGTCACCAAAGTTCTAAAAATATTTGAACTTAAATTACGATTAAATGTATATATTGGAGGGCAGCATAATAATAAAACAAAAGGGAATAAACAGCGTAACAATGTAAAAGGAATTAAAAATAACGTAACAAAGAATGTAGAAAGTAAAATTTTGTGATTGGAGATTTGAGGATTAAAAACGTTGAAAATGATGATCGTTTGCCTTCTGTCGATTTAACAACGGATATCTGGTTAATGGCTAGAAAACGGTTGTCCAGAGAAGAGTTACTTCTTGTCTTCAAGTTTTACTCAGAAGTCCCTCTCTAATCTGCTGGGTCTAATCAGACCCAGGTAGACTGGCTGAAATGCACTAAGGTGACGTAATCAACGGTTACACTACAAAATAAAGAATCATAATTACCCTGAGTGAACGCCTTATATCATTGACCGAGACGTATCCTTTATTGTCTTGGTCAATCAAATGGAATCTGTTTCTGTAAATTTCAGTTTCTTCTTGTGTTAAATTAACTGGCGCTGCAACTTTACTAGCTCTGTTAACTTGCTCGCCCATTTCTGTCTGCAGGAATTCCACTGCCGCGTTGTACTGTTTCTACGGGAAAATTCAAAATATAATGAAAATTTCGTTAATCAATTTTTTAAAATATTTTCAATTTTTAGACTTTTCATTTTACTTTTTTTTCTTCGTCCGTCCATTTAAGTTCTTCGGCCATGATATCAAGTACCACTGGAAGAGCCTCCAATGCTGCTTGCACGTTTAGAAAAGATAATCGCAACCTTCTTGCTATCATGTCTACTGCAGTGAGTGCGTATTCTTTAATGCCGTATCTGATCTGTAATTTTTAATGATAAAATTTTACTTAAAAGAATTTATAGTAATCGCAAGTAGTCTTTTTTTTCATTTCCTCGCTTTACCTCTGCATCTATATACGGGAACTCAGGATGTACTTTTTTGCCAATAACTGGCCATCTGTTCCCTGTCATAGCACCTAATCTTGCAACTGCAAACGCTCTGTCTCCGTAGGCCATGGCCAAATGTTGGGCTACTTCACATTCCAGACCAAAATCTTGAACCAGACGAATGTACATGGTAGGTGTCCACCCATGGGCTCCTTCTATTAATATATTATCCGTCACACTTGCTTTTCCTTTACTTTCACTGAGTGCTGGAATGCCTTAATAAAGTAAACAAAGCCAAATTATTTTCGCTAGGTTAAACTGGATCATTCTGCACTAGATTATTACTTATTATAATAATATTTTGAAAATAGTTACATTCAAGAACTTTATCAATTGTTTGTGCAGCCATTTCTCGATAAGTGGTCCATTTGCCACCGGCTATTGTTACCAAACCAGAATTACTAACATGTATCACATGGTTTCTGGCAATTGATTGTGTATCAGTTTTGTTTGGATCTTGAACTAATGGTCTAATACCAGTCCATGCAGATAAAACGTCTCCTCGGCGTACTAAAAACAAAATATTCCGACAGGATTATTGATAAGATTTTACAATGTAAAGCACTAATGCAGTCTTTAACAGAATGAGAGAAAAATATCTCTAGCGATGGGAGACCAACTGTGCTCATCTGCGTTCTCTTATGGGATTAACCTATAGCAAGTTTTATTCCTGCAGCTTTTAATTTTTTTTTTTTAATTTACAATTCAAAGAGAATGTTTAAAAACAGCCTAAATATATTCTCTACTTTTTGTTTTGCAGGATTAATAAATTTGAATGTTGAATGTGGATGAACTGTTATAAGAATGTTCAGAACTGCTGTATTTAAGAGTATTAATATTGTTAAATCTTGTTTAACAATGCCAAATGTTATCACTTATAATTTTAACCAAAAAATAAAATGTTATTTAAAACAAAAGTCAATAGGAGCTAATGTTCTGCCATGACTAATTTTTATAAATCATTCTAAATTACCCTCTACATCATCATTAAGATAATGTTTAATTTCATTTAAAATAAAACAAATTTCCTCTTCGGTCGGTTGTGGATGATGTGTCACTTCACAAGGCAAATCTGTGGTGCCAGCTATAGTATACTTCTGCCAAGGAAGAAAAAAAATCACTCGGCCATCAGAAGTTGAGGGATCCAGTAATCCCATCTGGTCAGGACTGAAACAAATAAATGGCTAATAAATAATAAAGTTGGAAGTTTAAAGTTAAGGAAAAGTTAATTAGTTCAAAATTGCATCATTAAACTCCATCCTCTAAGCAATCAAAATAATAACCTGAAATAACCGGGCAGAACTACATGTGTTCCGGCACTAGCTGCACAAATAGGTGGTGCTTGCGGGTTGTCCATCTTCCTTATGGAGTCCGTAAAAGGACCTGTGGCATTTATAATGCATTTGGCCCTGCACTTCCATACCTCACCTAACAGTGGTCAGAGTATTTTTTGAGACCATAAAATTTAAATGATAATAGAGAAACTAAAAACTAATTAAAAACAGGTTTCTTTGAACTTCTTTCCATAAAATATACCACCTATGATGGGTGGTCTGACTAAATTAAAAATGTTTATGTACTCAAGGGACACACAATAAGTAAATAGTTTTTTTAGTAAATTAAAAAGGTAAATTCAGTAATTAAAGTTTCTTTTTTACCCACACGTGGCTTTCTCTAACTACAAATCTTAAAGTTTTCCTAAAACAACCAATTTTAAAAAAAAAAAAAAATTTAAAGAAAGCGAGTCCACCCCGAACCATAAAAAATCAATTTTACAAAAATAGTTAATTCTCTCTAGTTGTTTAACAGCAATTCATTTGCACTCAAAAATTACTTCTTTCCGAATATTATTCCAGCTCCATTTTCATTAGGCCAAAATTCGATACAAAAATTTTCACCAACAACTTCTCACTTCATCCCAACCCTCTAGCTGTAAACTTATCTTCAACTACACTACCCTCCAATCCTCGAAGACAGCTGAGGCGCCGTTGACCCCGTGACCAACTGGGTGACTAATGGCGGCCATCACTGGATGACCGTCATTCACGTCTGCCACGCTATTCACATACACTTATCGCATTTACCTATTGTACCCTGTAGGTACAGGTGTAAATTACATTAAAAGGATAAATAAATATATATATATATATATATATATATATAATATCAAGTTGGGTTTTAGTGCTATAAAAAGGCAAAAAAAAGGTCTGACCAGTCATCTGGTCTTGAAGTACTGCTCCACAGCACATCCCGTCGTTATCCTTAAGTAGTTCGATACATTTCACATGATTGGCAATGGTTGCACCCTGTCTGGTCGCAGTTAACGCTACTGATAAGCACATTCTTGCATCATCTTGCTGTCCTAAAATGAAAATATAACACAGGAGGTTTACGTTGTTTTAATCTTTCCAAAAGTTTAAAATTTTATGGAGATCGCCATTATCCAATTTTTTTAAAAAGAATGTACTCGTAATGTTATAAAATTTACAAATTCAAATTCATAACAAGCCTAACCTTTTTTTTGTTTAAAAAAAAAAACTTTTGCTAAGATTCAGAAGTCACAAATATCTTACCACATAATAGATCGTAGAATCATCACCTCAAATAAGCAAAACGTAAGAAATTGATATTATTTTCACCAATTAAGTTTCTATAGGAGAGTTTTATTGAAACGCCCAAACCAAAAACATTCAATCAATTAGAATGCATAGGTTAGTATAGAATTTAGTGTACACATCAAAACTGAAGCAGGGCCAGATAATTTATTTAAACATATGAATATCTTATTTTTATTAACTTTAAATTTTATCAAACAAATTCTATTAAATTAACAATCTTAATATAAGGGCCTAACAGTACGGGAACTGCCCCGCCGAGCAACCAACCAACCAACCACACATTTTTCAGGATAACACCAAGCCAAATAAAACAAAAGTTCTTTAATAACACTTAGTTAAAACAGCATGCATAAGAGTGAACCTTTCTCAACGACTATCTAGATGCAGAGCTCCAACCACTGCTGCTACCGTGCTGCACAATCCTTCACGATAAGAAGTTTATTGTCTCTAACCTTAAGACATCATTTAGACGAAGCATCTCATTTGAATGGCTTCTTTATCGCTAGTACATTTTTTTTTTTTCTAATCAGAAAACGATTGTTGGTGCCTAATCACTTACTTTCGCAGGCTTAGCTGAGAATCCCCGCTGCTGCTAAGGAGTTGAACGACTGGAAGTAAGGCATCTATACTTCGGTTAAACTTTATTCAAGCTCCCACAGGGTCGAAGGCCATTTTCTATTTCACCGGGAAGGGGTACCGAGGTAAGCTCCGCTTACTCCACTCCGCTGCTTAGTATGAAATGTTCTTCCTGCCATTTTTACACTTTACGCCTATAAAACTTTGGTTGTTTAATAATCAAAAGTGACAAAGAAGCTACTCACCCAATCATTTAGTAATTAGGCATCTCTAAGCCATATTAGTTGGGCAGATATAATCCTTTACGGAAAAAACTATTTTCCAAAGATAACCTTTCCTACACCATATTTGCCCAAAGTTAAAAGGAAATAGTTAAAGCAATTTTCGATTTAAGGACAAAAAATTGAAAATCTAATCTGGAAACTGGCAATGACTGCTATTTCCTCTTTTCTTGGCTTAAAAGTCGACTTCTAAAAGAGTATATTCTTCTAAAAGACAGCTCAAATTCGAAAATCTGCCCTTAAACAGTAACTCCTTTTATTGGTTGCGCCTATATTACAAATAGTCAAAGCACCCATCACAACACAAACTAGTTTAATATAATAATAACAAAAAGACTCTCTTCAAAAGCACAATGAAGTTAGTTCAATGTTTTTTTTTTTTTTTGAAAAAATAATTATACCCTCTCACAATTAAAATAATAATTACCATCATAGTAAACAATCGCTCCGCATAATTTCTTGCTACGAAGCATTGGGAAATGTTCTAATGCAGACTTCTTACTCAGATAATATGATGTTTTGACAGTTTTGAAACCAGCAACCAAATCATAAGCTTTGATACCAACCCAATAATAAGGAAGTTGCCACCACCTACAAATAATATATGTAGTATTTTAAATTCATCCAATTTGCAACTATTTCAAATAATTTGAACAAATAATATTTTTTTTGTACGAAAAACCTAATCTCTGCGGAGTTTCAATTCCTTATAGAATGCGAATCAGTACGACAGAATGTAAACCTTACATACTGCACATAATAATGATTAAAACATCTTTGCTCTATAGTAAATGTGTAAATGAAGAGGTAAGAAATGGATTAGAAGGAGAAGCTGGCTGAGAAAGATTAAGAACGGACCTCTTCAGTGTATAGCCACATTGGTAAATTCAACGGATGAAGAGGTCAACTTAAACTTTCGTACGATTGCGAGTTCAACACTGTCTTCAAAATGAAGGTATAACTTCAAATAAGAATCAGCATTTCTTATTAAAGACAGATTTCAGCTATTAAATTATGTGGATTAACAGTATCTAGCATTTGGACAATAATTTTCAATCTCTCACACATTAGTAACTCACAACCAACCCTCTTTTGACGAAAATATTGGTTAAAAATTAAAGATGATTTATTACCCAAATTTCGCCAGTAAAAAAAATAAAAAAAAAATTAAAAATCAGTTTATCTTGAAATTTCCTAACCCATTAAATCACTTGAAACATATATAATTTATTATCAATTAATTCGTAAACAAAAACAATGATAAGACCAATTGAAATTGATATAAAAACGAAATATGCATGAACTGAAATTTTATGCTTTTTGATAACCAAGGCTATCTGAGATAATCAAAATTCGACCTTGTAAATAACTACTTATTTATTTTGTGATTTTATCTAAACACCCTTGACATACAAACAAGTTTACGCCTGCAGCAAATTAATTAAAACTTTCTTTTATATTTTTCATTAAAAGGTGTGCAGCTTTAATCTAACAAAAATGAAATTTTTAAATTATAAAATCATTTGTAAACAGAATTTGGAAGGGTCTGTCCATCATTAAATGATCTTAATTACTTCGATAAGATTTATAAGCGAAAAAGCTAATTAAGATTACTTTCGACTTGTTGGTAGTCCACTATTTGAATAGCAGTATTGAATATTCATTCCACGCAAGTAAATAATAACTTATAGTACCTTAAAATAATTCAGCTATTTATTACTTTCATGACTTCCATTCTTTTGAACACTATTTTAAGTAAAAATAAACGAATAATCCAATAATACCGGTAAACAGGTAGCATGATGGGAATTGCATGTGTGAGATGAGGTGCGGATTTCATCATGGTCGCTCGTTCGTTTAAGGCCTCTTTTACCATTCTATACTGTTCATAATCTAGACCCATAATGGCTTTCTGTAGATATCTCACTCCGCCATGTATTAATTTAGTACTCCTGCTACTAGTTCCAGCAGCAAAATCATCTAATTCCACCAAAGCAGTACTTAAACCTGAAATTAATAATAATTATGAAAAATTTTGTATTAACTTTTCACCAATTCTCTCACTTTAGTTCTCAGATTCTAACTCTAACATTTATTTAATACATAAACGTTATCATTGAAACGGCGGTTTAGAAAGGAAGCATGACCATCTATCCTGCTCTAAGCAGAAACTGCTCTAAAAAGAATTTTCGTGCAAAAATGAACTAGAGTTGCCTGCTATTTCGCCACACCAAGTAATTGCCCACATCAACTGCTTCTGAAGCTCCTTTGAGATGAGTCAAGAGCTGGAGATGAATGTTATTAGACTTAGATACCTGCAGGAACGTCATGATCTCTAAAGTTGTTTGTTCACTTTCCTTTCACAAGGTTTTTAGAAGTAAGACAAAAAAATCCATTACATAAAAATATGAAAAATACATATTTTTCTAAAGATTGGGTGAATTACCTCTGGTAGCGGCGTCTAGAGCACATCCAGCACCAGTCGCTCCACCTCCAATTATTAGGACATCAAATTCTTTTGTTTTCAGTGCCTCAATCTGAGCTTCTCTGGGAAGAATAGGTCTTTTCGGTCTTGCAGGGCATGTTGCAGCAGCTTCAAAATTATTGTTTGACTGGCGTATTATTTATATATTAGAAAAGAACAATATTTATAAATGTTATTGGTGGAAAAAAAAAGGAAAAATTAATTCTTATTAAATCATCTGCAACTTACTGCAAAAGGTCTTTCTCCGGTAATTGCCCAACTAGAAATGTAAGCACTTGCAATACACGTTACTGCACCACTCGTTAATCTTGTCCACTTTCTAGCCATTATTTGTGCCAACAAAATTCTGAGCTGACAGAGAAGAAAACTCTCGATTGAAATAACGTTCAGAGGTATCAATGTTGGTACATGATGCCAACCATAAATTTGGAATGTGATAATGTCTGTCCCTCACCTTACTCTAAGATTAGAATATTGCAATACGCCACAGTTAACTGTAACCACCTAAATGACATCAAACAACCTTGAGCTGAGCTAATTATTTTGATAAAAAAAACACACACACCTTATAAAATGTTTTTAAAAATGTAATTATTCCTCTTACTTTGTTTGTGTGTTTTCAGTGTTTGCATAGTGCTAGATCCATTGACAATATTTTAATTTGTAATAAAAGTGATCATATACAATTAGGTCCAATGTTCAAGCAAATTTTCCTCCATAATTTTGAAGTGAAAATTTCCAATCTATTTTGAAGTCAACATTTTAATTTTGAGGCTTATGTGAAGTTTCGATCTGCTGACAGGCGGAGGACACTACATACTTGTAATTAAATGTCAACTTGGCAATTTAAATTAAAAAAAATTAACTGTTTAAGTAGAGGACATGATCACCTGATTGTTTACTATTTTGTGCGGTGAAGGTAACAATAACAAAGCCGTCATTTGGAAACAATAGCAAAAGATTTATTTCTAGCAGATGATAATAATTTTTTTCCTTTACATTCAAAACTATCTATTTTCCTCAAATCTTATTTATTTCTTAACAAAAATAGTTTGCACGGTAGTAAGGCATCGATTTGTTTGCTTTATCACCTGTTGGTGAAGGTTATGTGTTGTTAAACTGTGGTGGGACGGATGGTACTTTCATGTTTTTAATATTTTAGGAAATAATTTATTGTATTTAAAGATAAAATCTGATCCTTTTGAGAGCAGTTTGTTTTTAAAATAATTTGTACACTTTTTTTTCTATCAATTACTGAATATGAGCGATTCTATTGCATTTACAACTGAGACAGCTAGAGGTTGGTTATTCTCTATGATTTTGCTGTCTTAATTGTTGCTATTTTAATGTTATATTATTTAATACCATATTTAAGCTGCCCTCAGTGCTATACTTGAAGCATTGGAAACGGATGAAATGGCTATGAAAGTGAACGAAGCTAAAATTAGTGCTGGCAATGATATGCTTAAAGTTATGCAATATGTTTTTCCAATCATAGTACAAATAGAAATGGATATTATAAAGAAGTTTGGATTTTCAGATAATCGGGAAGGTAGGAAAGCAGAACTGCATATTTTTTTTTACTACTAAGCTAGAGGACTTTTACATAAAAAGAAATAGGATGAAAAAATAACTGCCAATTTCCGTCATATTCTGTTGTTTTTTTTAATACAAAATATGACTGAATGAAAGTGGCAGTTATTTTTTCATCCTACTGAAAGAATGAATCAGTCACAAAAAATAATGAACATTAATAAAAAGAAATGTAATCTATGGCATTGAACATAAGAAACTTTCTCAAAATTTCTTTGTTTCACACATGCCTTACGAAGTCTTTGAAACTCTGTTTTGGTAAAAAGTCGTATTATTTTGTCACGGGGATTTAGGAAATAATAACGACGTAAATTGATACATGATGTATCAATTCATCACTTTTTTTTGTGTTTGGATGCCACATAACATCTCGAGATATTTCCTAAAAAGAGTATTCAGGCAATGAAGGAAGTAACATTGTAGCTCATGAAAATTATGCAAAGCTTGAGAAGATAGAACCGGTATTAAAATCCGGATTAGACACTGGGAAAACAGTAGTCAATATTCAAGACCAGCTTCCAGCAACCCATCTCCTTCGCGAGGTTCAATAGTGGTGAACAGATGTTTAGTGATGGTGGGTTTGAAATTTGGAGAAAGTTTTAAATCACAAATAATCGTCATATTAAATCATACACCTATGATATTAGCACATTGTCATTATTCTGATAACCAGTGTTTACTTTTCAGGCATTATACAGTTTACCCAACTTGTGGTCGCAGTTGAAAAAGAGGACGATGTAGTGGCAGATCTCCATTGTCAACTAAGAGCTCATTATTTACCACCTGTTTGCATCGGTAACGATGTTTCTCTCTGATAAATACTTTTTCTACCAACAGTTTAAGTTATATTTATAATAATTTAAAGTTTATATTATGTAAATAAGAATAATTATATTTTTTTTATAAAAAGTATAAGATAGGAACCGGAATTTGTCCCATTAACATAATGTGCGGCTATAAATAGCTCCTAATCGGTTGAAATTTATAAGGTGAATTCTAAATCATACTGAGCAGTTTAGATTTTGACATCGAAAATATGCTTGGACTAGATAGAATTTAATAGTATTCATTTTATTTCAGTGAATTAATCGAACTTAATCGAGTACTGAAAGACTACAATGTCTGTACATATTTAAAATTTTTAGGACTATATTCAATTTGTCATTCATTGCCAGCATTCCAAAATAATTTGAAAATCTAGTTCCTTGTTTATGGTAAAATGTGTGTAAATATATTAATTTTTTTATAAATAAATATATTTAAAAAAAAGGTACTTTTATTTAACCGAAGTTTACAAGAAGGTGAATTGGAAAGTTAAAAGAAATGTTAAGTTTTTAAAAAATAATGTAATAGAATTCAAAAATTACAATTTATTTCTTCTTGGATACACCTACTGTTCTTCCTCTCCTGCCAGTAGTTTTTGTATGTTGTCCTCTCACTCTCAGACTATAAAGAAAAAAGAAGATATGAATGAAAAATAACAAAGTGTTTATTACTTTATAATTATCATCCACATAACCAAGAAGTTAATCTGTTTCTACAACTACATTGTATTTTGCATACATTCTAAGCAAATGGACATTCATGGTTCCAAGGACTACTTTGGTGTGCGCGCGAGTAGAAATCAGTGCAGAACTCGTAGAAGATAAAAATTTCCAACAAAAGAATGTAGTAGAATGAATTAGATGGTCGGGATTTCAGTTCCCAAGTTTTTATCACATTTGACTTCTTTTTATTTTATCTCCTACCCTCACAAGGAACTTTTGTTAAGATTTTCAAGTTGATTCCACATCTCACAACCAGAACTGAACAAAAATTACACTTTTAATTTCTTCAGTCAGGATGGACTAATGAATGGCCCTTCTCGGAATTGTTCAACTTTACCATATTCATTCAGGGCTTAAAAGGAACATGCTTTTGTAATATCTGTATTGCTCAAATGTAACCCTATTAATCTACAGAACAAACACAACCCTATTTATTTGTAATTTGTACACTCTTAATTGGCACATTACAACCAATTTTTGTATTTTTATCATACTGTCCCAGTCCGGAACTAAGAAGTCAAAATATTTGTTAAGAACTCTTTAAAAAAAAAGGATGTTATTTTTTTAAATTATTATCCCAAGTTTAAAAACAGTTTTCGCGAAAATTCCGAACCTTTGCTACAATTTGCACTCCTGAATGCAGAATCCTTCAATCTTATTATTCTATCAATGCATTCTATGCATTGATAACTCTTTAAGTTAACTCAAGGTTGCAAAATCTACGAGAAATCAAGAAAACATAATATTCTGGGATAAATATTTCGAACAGAAGTTATGTAAATGTATTTAGTTTGAGCGAAGTTTAATGAAATAGTAAGAAAATTGTGACGAACGTAACTCAGTAGCATAGAAATATCATGTATCTACAGCGTGTAGCTATGCATTTAAGGCCAAACTTTAAATAATATAATATTAATAGTTACTACTTTCATAAAGAAATTAAACAAATACATACCCCCAGTAGTGTCTCATTCCTCTGTGAGCTCTTATTTTCTTTAAACGTTCCAAATCGTCACGAAGTTTAGAATCTAGTACGGCAGATGTTAGCTGAAATAAAAAGAAGTCATTATATTGAACACGACTCTGACATCCAAGCATTTAAGGTCATTTTTATGGATAAAATACATTATAACAAAATTTACGAAATGCCCAATTTTTTTTTTTCCTAACGATTGAAAATCGGAACGTGCCCTACATCTATGGACTTGATATTTTGAATAGTACAATTAGACTCAGTAGCAGCAGCGGACACATACAAGGAATAGAACAGTTTTTTAATTGAATGCTGTACTTTAAAGATTACTTAAAAATTGAATAATCACCTGTGAAAATTTACCGTCCACAATATCCTTTTGCCTATTTAAGAACCAGTTGGGAATTTTGTACTGCCTTGGATTCTGCATAATCGTAATAATTTTTTCAACCTGAAATAATTGATATGTATAAATTATTAAGAGTGTGATGTGTTTATTAAAATATAACACCTTCAAGAATAATAAACGCTATACATTAATCAGAAAATATGTCCTCTAATATCTCAGTTAATGCAAGGGACAGAAAAACAGCAATTAATTCACAAATTTATTTCAAAGATGAATCTAAAAATTACTACCTCTTCTTCTGAGCATTCTCCAGCTCTTTTGTCCAAATTAACATCAGCTTTTTTCAATACAATGTTTGCATATCTCCTACCAACTCCTTTTATAGCTGTCATGGCAAACATTACCTTTCGTTTACCATCAATATTTGTCCCCATAATACGGAGGATATGCTGGAATTTTTCTGGTAATACAAGTGACTGTAAATTAAATAACAAAAAAAATACTAGTTGAATAAAAGTTAAAAAAATTTGAACAATAAATCTATTCTCAATTGCACTTTCAAAGCTTATATATTGATAGGTTAATTTAACAGCATGACACGCGATACAGAATATTTCTTTAATGCAAAATAAATGTTCAAAATATTTTGACAAGTTGAACTGCTTGCAAATTACGTACCATTCTCAGAAATTTTTAATTCACTACTTAACGAAACCTTTATGAATTCCTCGTACACACACGTGCTAATAACCGCAGTGACCTGACATCAACAGCTATGGAAGAGGCAGTGCTGCTTTCATCGGCGTGTCTACTAACATTAAAATTAGTTTTAGTTCCAACACCCTAACAGTATCGATTTTCTGATATTAACATATTAGAAAATCTAATATTATTTTTCGTAATTAATGATTTTAAAACTTTCATAAAAATAAATTATCGTTTCCAATCAATGGTTTTATTCTGTATTCATGTTTATTATTAATTAAAATGAGGGGGGTAATTCATTTTACATCAGGGAACTACGTATGCATTTTTGAAATAGCTATCTTCGACTGGCCTTTTAAAGAGATAAAGTAATGCCTATGTTTTCAGGCAGGCTTTACGTCCAACTACCAATTAGGTGTTGTGGACGAAGGCGACTAGCAAACATACTTTACTGTAAAATTCCTTTTATTAACCATTAAATAAAATCCAAGGCCTAGCCCGATAATTGAACCAGTACCACATTACATATTAGCTTTACAGGTCTCTTTAAAGAGATAAAAAGGAACAACTAGCATAGGCATCTTACTTAGCTTACTCCAAATCCTTTTCATTTCTATCTGCTGATTTCGAAGGATCGAAAGTAATCTTTGTTAAGTAATGTTTTAGTTTGTTCTCTGTACAATTGAGAAACTCATGTTCTGATGTTCGTCACTGAATTCAGATTCAGATTAGCATACCCAATCTCTCAACCCAAATCACCGATGTTCTCACACCAGTCTTGAGAAAATGATTTTTAAGAAGCTTGAAGAGCTATCTATATTGTTAGTTTTAGAAAAAAATTAAATAAAAATCGGCTACCTAATTATGAGCTTTATTTCAAAAACCAATTATTTTTTGAATTATTTGAAATACAACAACAAAGATACAACAAAATAAGCAAGCATCGGTAGAAAACATACAGTAACTACGTCAATCCAATAAGAACGTCTTCTTACTAATGGTTTCAAACTTTCAGACAATTCGGCACGTTGTTGTTGTTTCCATTCACCAATAAAATTTGTTGTAAGCTTTGATTGCATTATCGCAGCATCATCAATTTCTTGTTCCCATAATTGTACTAGATCTTTACTACAATTTGGTGATATGGCTGAAAGAATTTTGAATTTATCTAATTTATCCCCTTTGCCATCTTTCAATTTGAATTGTACAATTTGTTGGCTGTATGGTAATAAAAGACCCATTTTAGGTTTTACAAAATATCTAAACGTTGCTGTTGCTTTTACCTTGTAACATACACTGTACGGTGTTGGGTTGGTCAATTCCAAATAACTGAAACATTTGTCGTTGAACGGAGCATTGAATACCAATTCTTCAGGAGGATCAAGTATTAGTATTTGTTTAGGCATTGTGTGATTTTTTCTTTTTTTTTTTTACTGCGATAATTTGGAACAATGAAGTGAAGGATTTTTTTTTTTTTTATAAATATAACGACATTTTATTTAGTGTGTATGAATAATGAGTGAACGACATGTGTGACAAAATTAATCATCTGTGTTTTATAATTTAATACACAATAAACTATAATACGAATATGATGTGAACCCTCACCCAGCTTACTCTTGCTATAATAATTTCTCTTATACTTCAATAATCTTTTTTCCAACGTTCAGTCGCTCTGCCAATGAACAAGTAGAAATGTTATAGATTTTTTTCAGATCCAGCTATGGAAGTAGAGTAGTCCGAAATGTTCTCCAAGACTCAGCCTCTCAAATTATTTTTTTTAAAAAGATGTATTCCTTTTTTAACGTATACAAGTTGCATAAACAGGTATGTTCGTATATCCTGACAAATTTGATATCACTGGCTAGATATCCCATTTGTTTAGTGAAAGTTTCGATTGTTTTTTAGAGCTGTCTAGGAAGAAGTTTGAATCCACTGTTTAGTTCTTTCCTTTAAAATCTAGTATGTGGAATCCAGGTTTGGCGTTTGTCCATGTAGAGACATTTAACGCAATTGTGGGGGCTATGCTCATGGGATTCTATATGGGTATTGAAGGGAGCGATAGACAACGACCAGATCTTTGTGAGGGAAGAGGATTGCCGTGTCATAGTCAGAGGTAAAAAGCAAAGTATAAGGATTGGAGTAAAGTATGAGAATATAACAAATATGATGAAGAAGGAGAGGAGGATTTCTAAATACGAAACTAAACGTTCATTTTAAGTTAAGGAAATAACTGTTTCTATGTGTAAATAAATTATTTTGGTTGAAAATGAATAAAATCGTACCATTTTTGCTTGTCAGAAATTTCGGCTTTAGTATTTACAAATAAAAAATTCAGCGGACACATGACTTTAGAAAGAATCTCCCTTCTTTCTTTACACACTCGCTCAAGTTTTCTGGGAAAAAAAAAATAAACTTTGGGTGAAAACTCAATTTTGAAAACTGGAAACGATCACAGTAGTACAAACTAGACAAGAGAAATTAAAAAGTTTCAAAAAAATTATATGGTTAACACGCATCACACAAAAAGATGTTGGTCAGACGATTCGTATACAATCAATTACTGCGTAATTTACTGCCGGCAACCCCTCTCATCGGTAATTGCTTATTAAAGAAGGCCCGAAACTACTAGCTACGCCACGTGCGAAATTTTCTTTAAATTTTGAGCAAATATAAAACCCCCGTCAATCCAGCGAGGTTTACCATAAGACTGTATGCTGGCTGCTAAGCTGGCCACGTCTGAAAACTAGATCAATGAAATGATCCATGAAATAGATAAATTTGTTTTGAATGAAAACACTATTGGGCTCATATTAATAATAGAGGCAATTTATTTTGCCTTCTTTACTTACATAAAAATGAACATTTTTTCTTACATTACCATACGACAGAGGCAAAAGAAATAACAATTGTTAATTGTACACAAAGTTAAACAAGTACTTTTTTTTTTTTTGTATTTTTGACTTATTTATTTATTTATTTATATAATTAAACTTATTCAATTTTACTTTTTACAAATTGCAACTATGCATATTTATATTATATTTCTCAGCCTGTTTTTTTTTTTTTTGAAAAAATATCTCACGGTTTATAATTTGACTCACATATAAAAATATTAACTGTCTACATTCTGGTATATTCTATATATCTACCATTTTTATATTCTTTACTTTTGATGCTGAATTTATTTGGAACAATATTTATTTTTTTTACACATATATTTTAATAATTAACTAAATTAACAGTTTTAATAACGCAAAATTAATTTTTTGCAAATAAATGCAAAAATTAAGTTGAATAATATTCCTTTAAAAAAGTAAAAAATAAAAAAAAACTAGGGTGGGACGATTCAATTTTCTGCTTTTAAATTATTTATTCTTTTGAAGAAGTATTCATGTACAATTTATATTACAAAAGTATGTATAATGCTTTGGTTTAGGTAAATCAGTATTTTGTCTTAGTTAATATTTCTTTTCGTACCAAAATAAGCTGGTAGCCAACAACAACGTAAACAAATTTACATAATTCCCCCCCCCAAAAAAAATTTCTCGCCTTTGAAAATGGCAAAATAAAACTATTTCATCACTAATTCAGAGGTGGGCTATTCAAATAGTTTTTCTTTACAGACATTTTCGTCAAAGATTAAAAGTTTATTTGGTCAATAAACTGTGATGTAAGTGACTAAGGCTACTACAATGTTTTTTTTAAGCCCCTTGCACAAAAAGGACAAATGATCGTTTATATAGTTGAATGATTGTAAGAAAAAAATAATGAATAAGATAATATTCTGAACGTTTTTTTTATGTCTGTTCATTAGCCTACTGGGTGGTATATTGTACCATAATAGTCTTCTTGCATGTAATTTGGTTGTGCTGAGTTTTCGTGTTGATACTGAGTAATACAATAAGCCCAATAAAATCGGTATCACATTCATATTAGTACTATAAGAGACACCAGCATTATAACATTGGAAAAACCTTGATCCATATCAGAAGTACTCGGAAAAGAGAAAGTAGAAGATTAATATCAAGTGCATTTAGTTGTCAAACAACATTAAGTGCAGGAAAAGATATTGGAGCAACTATTGGCGGGCGAGAAATGTAGGTTTTTGTACCAAATGATGATAAGGAAAGTAGAGAGGATTGTCATGGAGTGGGCTGAAGGAATATGTATAGGTTTGACTAATCGTAATATTGAGGAAGGGAGTGAAAACGAAGGGAGCAGATAGAGTTGGGCTCATCAAAGTGGTCCAGCCAACTTCCAGTTTACTAGACTGGCCACACAGCGGAAGAGTAAATGAAAAAAAAAAACCTTTAAAAATGAAAGCGGAAGAAACATCCCAGGAAAAACGATGCCAAAAATTCCATGTGAACCAAGTACAATACAAGCAAACACCTTCACACATCAATAGTAGTCAGAATCACATTTAATCCAAGTAATCACATTTCATCACATTTAATCCAAGTAAAGTTTTAAAAAAAAAAACAACATAATTTGAAATAATACCCACCTCTGATCAGAATTACGATGTAACATACTTAAATCCATGTTTTTAATCTTTAATAAAATCCTGCAATTATTAAATTAAACTATCAAAGTAGGGCGACAAAAAGTTAAGAAGTTAAAAAAAAACACATATTTTCCCTACAAAATTTAAACAACAATTTCGCTCGTTAAAACTTAACATTTATTTAATATTTTTTATTTTTGTTTGTTTAGTTTTTGTACTTCGTCATCACAATTACAAAGTAATTTTATGTGGTTATCTCCTCTGACATCGCGGGAAATTTAAAGGTAAACAAAACATATGTTACAAGAAGATAGGGGAGCAAACATGAAATATCTATTCTCACAAATTTTACTTATCTTGAGACCTTCTATTTTACAGGTTTATTTTGAAGGCGAGGAAGAAGATTTACCTAGTTTTTTTTCATATGTATATTGCATTTATATATATATATTTTTTTAAAAATCATTATATTATATATAAACACGCTTCAATATTTAATAACAATAGTAAAATTCAGTTTTTATAGTACAAAATATATTTTATACATATAAATTTAAATATCACATAATAAAGTGCTTTATTCTTCATTTTTGGAAGTATTTACACGTCAAGATAAGTAACGGTATTTTATATATATATATAAATATATAAATTCATGTATATTTATTTATTTTCATATATAAGAGTGAGGAGAAAAATAATGACGATAAAAATAGTATTTGCTTTGTATAGTACATATATATATTCATCAAATTTTTTCCTTAGTGCGTACACAGAAAAAAAGGGCGAGGCTAGGCATGGAAAAGCAATAAGAAAAACTGTAGTAACTTTTATACTACTCATTAAAAAGAGTTTTTCTAAAAATAAAGGAGTCAGACAAAATTCTTTTTCTAAAATGGTTTAATTAATTGTAGCACCATTTCTTTGCTCTCCCTCTTTTGGATGGACATTCTGTTTTCGTGTTTGCCGTTTGTTTTAAATTAACACGTTAATTGTTCATTAGTATGAAAGAAAGCTGTTTTAATCTACCATCATATCTAAAGTGCTAGAGGTCTCTAAAGAAATCTGGTACGAACAAGGTAACACTGCTAAGCTGTGTATTTTACTTCAAATTTTTTTTCTTAACCTGCAATTAATTGTAATCAAAATCTACAAAAAGATCAAGTTAAGTAAACTCTACGTCAGCTGAACAACGGATTAATATCTACATCAAAGGATTGTTATACAACAGATCTCCTCCTTTAAATATCTTGTGACGGTCCTCAATGCAAGCGGTAAAATGAGCAAAGAACTGAAACAGAGACTAGCGGGGAAGTATTTCAATGCAATTAATATAGTTATTTGCAATGAGCACAAATTACGTATTCAATAGGTCGAAAATAACGGTATAACTTTCCAAATAAGTGCCGTCCTGACATGCGCAAACGACTCTTGGGTCTTGAAGAGGACGAAAGCCTCAATCGCATAGAGGTAACTGAAATGTGTTTTTTCAGAAGAGTTGAAAAGAAGACTAGACGCGACCGTATTAAACAAGCCATCCTCCTAAAGAATTAACCTGAAGATTCAGTATCTTATAGTAACCCTTGAAAAGGGAGTATTTTAGGAGGTTTGGAACCGAATGTTTGTAACCTAAGAGAAGAATGAGCGCTCGAGCAAAGTTGGGAATCTCGGAAGAATATTGAAAAAAAAAGAGATTAATGCCAGAACACAGGCCATAATTAGAGAAGCAATGTAGGTATGTAAATCCTTACATTACAAGTAGTTGAGGACATGAATAAGAAGAAGATCTTCAGAATAAATAACATACATGTACTGAACGGAAAACTGAAGAAGGTCAAAGTTGAAAATGGGAAAGAAATCTAAAGACGGCATGAGTTATTAGGGTTAGTGCATGTTACAGACTTTGTACCTAGGAACTTACGCAATGGAGGCTTTCTCTCGAAAACATATGAGTCTTAGGACCTCTAGGTAATTATGAGTCACCTACCTCAGATCAGTGCGCTCGTAAGAGTCAAGGGAATTCTTGGAAGATTTGGAATAAGGAAGTTCAAAAGTGTAAGAAAATGATCATCCAAGCAAGGTCTCGTCATTAAGTCAGAAGATCGATCCTAGAGAAAAGTAAAGATGTCACTGGATTAAGAATGGACAAGGTTCGCTAAAGAAAAAAAGTAAAGCAAGAATGTATGATCGAAGATCAAGAGGATTACTAGAAGCACTTGGGAGGAGGGAGTATTAGCGAGTAGAGGAATGGACGGTAGAAGTAAAGAGCTCCTTCAGACTAGGTCGTTTAGTCCCCATCTTATCTCTGGCTCGTGCTCGCAGATAGAGGAATATTGGGACTCCCATGATCTATTTTCATTAGCTTTTATTTTTGACACAAAATTTCTTTTCACTCACTTCGATAACGTCCGTTAGTTTACAGTCTCTCCAAACTTTTGACTTATGAGGCACTCATTACAATTTACTAATAAATCCTTAGTTGTTTTAAACACTCAAAACTATTTAAAATTGATAGTAACTGGTGGACTTCCTCAGTAGTACTCAGTAAAGAAAAGTATGATAGGAATTTGATGAAAAACGGGACGAAAAATAACATTATTGATAACAATAATAAATGGTGTACGGAAGGGACTAACTTAGTGGTTAGCATGTAGAACACCCATACGCAGTTCCCTGGTTCGAATCCAACTGCTAGCCAACAGATTTCATCTTCCTAGGAGCTTCTTCAGCTCACTGTCCAGAAATGAAAGCGGAGATGAACAGGATCATCTCCTGTTTGTAACAAATTAATTGAAGCTAATTGAATAAGGGCTCCTTATTTTCTGTTTTAATTTTATGAGGAAGCTATTTCTTCTAGGTATGCAAGGACAATATTTAATAGAATCTGCAAGCATCTGGCCTCTGCTCATCATGTTGCCTTGATTGAAAGTACAGCAGCAATTGCCAAGGAATCCTTCCAAGAATTATAAGGATTTTAGTCTTTAAAAAAAATCATACTTATGACAACGTTTCTGATATGTACTGCACCAACATCAAAAGTCATTGTTTGACGGTAAGGCAACTGATTCGAGATTAATATTGACAGGCCTCTTCAACAAGAAGATGATAATATGTTGAAAACGTTATAAGTTATATAGTTAACATTTTATTCTAGATTCCACACGGTGTTTTCAGCTAACAACTGCTCCAGGTTTGAGATGTGTACAAATACGTATTCTACTCTTACCAGAAATTAATAACAAAAAGTGTTTAATGTTGTAAAATGGCAAAAATCTAAACAAGCCCGCTATTTGAAACGATCAAGAACCATTGGCATGTACAAATAGTGCAGCATTGTACAGCAATTATTCAAGATACCCAGAAGTGCGTCAGCTGCTTTAACAGCTTCTCAGAAATGCAAAAAATCTAAGCACTCACGCTGTCATTTCATTTAAGCTTGTATTCTCTCGAATTTATTTAATTCTTCTAGCAAATAGTGCTACAACTAAATTTTTTAACTGGTTAGCGATTTTACAGGGCATTCCATTACGTACCAAAACAAATTCAAACTAATTTTCCAACTAAATTCTAACTGTTTTCTGATTGGTTCATAACAATCGGGAATATAACCTAGGGACACTGGCATTTACAAAGAAGTTTTTTTATACAACATCTTCTATCATTGACCCCCGTATCTTCTCGGTGTAATTTCGACCTCTGCTTAGCGGAATAAAAAAAAAATCCTAAAGAGAAATAGCTTCTGGATTCGAACCCAGGATCTTCGTCGGTGCTTACAAGTTCACCGCACCAATTAATTAAGTTAATCCCTTCCGTAGGAAGTCAAAATTAGTCACAAACCAGTACAGAGATTGGAAACTACTGTTTGTTATTAACCACTGTGGACAATCAACTGTTAAAACAGAAAAAAAATCATTGCCTGACTTAGATTTGTTTAATTTATTTAAAAAATAATAATTAATGAAAATTTGGAAAAATAAAATAAAATGTAAATCCTATTATTGACTTGTTTCTATTTAGTATTCAAATTTATGAATTTTGCACTTTTAAATTAGAACCCAAAAAGAAGACTAAGAAAGAGAAAAATAAATTATTTAATTTAAAAAAATTACAATTTTATTTTTCTTTGTTTTAAATTTGTATAATTTTTTTTAATTGAAAAAAAAGAACATAACGGACATTAACCACTTTGTTAACAAAAATTAATTAATTAATTAATTTTTTTTAAAGTAAAATTAATTACACTGAAAAGAGAAAAAAAATAAAGTAAAAAATAAAATAAAACAAAATTTTTTTTTCTTTTTTTAATTTTTATTTTTTACAAATCTATATCTTTATTTATTTATTTATTTATTTTTTCCATAGTTTTCAACAACTACTTCATTTTTTCAAAAGAAAAAAAATAAAAATATTGTATATACAAAAATAAGGTTTATATATATAAGTTTTTTTTTTTTCCACATTCTCAATTTATTTTTTTTTCTTTTTTACATTTTATTTATTTTTTATATTATATTTATTAATAAATTTTTTTAAAATATTTAAATTTTTACATTTTCTTTCTTTACAATATCGACACTTTTTTTTTCCTGCGCTTATTTTGGTAATAATTCTGTCCCCAAAAAATAGGTTTAAATAGAGGCCTCAGCTGGCCCTATTCTTTCCTTTTCCAATTTTTTAAAATTTAAATTTTCTTTTAAAAATCTAAAGTTTAAATAGCATTATCTATATTAATATATATTTTTTAAATTTTTTATTTTTTTCTCACTTTACAATATACACATTAACAATTTGCCCCCAGATAAAAGTATATATATATATCTTTTTATTTTTTTTTAAATTCAGCCTCAAGCGATATTGCAGACTTTCTATTTTATATTTTGTTTTTGTATATTTTTCGTTTTTTTTTATTCTTTTCAAAGAAGAATAATGAATGTTTTTCTAGTAGATGAATAAGAGATTAGGAGACAGGTACTCGTTCACTTAAACGACCATTATTTAATTTGCGAGTTAATTATTTATTATTCACGGTAATAATTGTGAATATTCAGCGTGTTTCACGAACGTTTCAGAATTATTTGCCAGCTGTTTCGGGACTAGCATTTCACAAATTCATAAAATAAGGCGATCAAATACTAGTGGGCGATTTCAACTTGCGGAAGTATCTTGGAAAATAGATCTTGGCCAAAAATGGGGGGGGGAGGAAGTAATTAATGTATCTTAATTTTCTGAAACTGAACATTTTGCTAAGAATTTAAAGGAAATAAAAAAAGGATAGAAGTCTGAAGTTTACCGCAATTTTTGTTACTAGAAATTTGAAGGTTTGAAAAATACGAACGAGCTGGAAAAGCAATGGAAGGTCACGAAAGGGGGGAAAACAAATTTCATAGTTCACCTCAGGATATAGAAGTCACAGAGTCGTAAAGTTCCAACTCTCACTAAGTAGGATGTAATTAACGAGTATTGCTTGAGAAAATGTTACCACCATATATAGATCACCTTAAAAACGTTACCCAAAACACTAGATTCATATGTTCAGAACAGATCATCAACAACAGAATGCTTAGGTGATTCAGTTACATGATATTGTTATAGTAGACGCGCATGGCATCTTCTGGTAGAGGTGCCACAGCGATAATTGGGGAAGGAGTTAAGGAAACTTGTACATGAAATTCGGAAGCATATTGTGAATCCACGAAGTAATAGTGGAAATGCCTAAAAGAAGAAAAAAAACTTTTCATCAAAAAGTCTTGCGGAGCAGACTCGGTCATTAAGCGAGGAATACCTGTACTGGAACATACAGAACATAGTGGGGGGAAAAAAAACACAAAGAACAACATGAATAGGCTACATAATTAGGTTACTTAAAATGGTAGGAACATAAATTCGAGGAACAAAATGAAAAAAGAAAAATAATCCTCGAGAATGGTTCACTCAGGCGAAAAAGTATGCATTATTATTGGTATTATTTTATTTACTTTTTTTTTTTTAATGTCAACTTGGAAAAAAGAAAATTTGAAAACACCTATTTTCTTGACTTATATTTATACTTATTTTTATTATTATTAATTTTTTTAAGCTTTAAAAAAAATCAAATATATATTTTTAATATTGAGCATTGTTTTTTTAAAATTTATTTTAATTTTTCAGTTAACCAGTCCGTATCTATTAATTAAAAAATTACCTATGAATCTACTGTACAAAATCACTTTTATTATCTTTTTTTAACTCTTATTTTTTTTTTTTTAATTGAAAATACTTTTTTCCTTAAAAAAAAAGAAGCTCAATGCGTTAATTAAATATATTTATAATAATTACAAATAAAAAAAAATCGATTAAGCGGTATTTAAAACCAAAAAATAATTAGCAGTTTTCCAAATTTCAATAGTGGTCAGTTTTTTAAAAAGACAGCGGCGGCTTATCTAACAAATCTACTTGGATTTTTATTTCGTGATAAAGGTGGTGGTTATGTCTAAGGAACCTTTTAGAAAAACGGGACCCCTATCGATCCTCGCTACGAAATTGTACTCTCATTGAAAGCTGAGTGCGTTTCAATGACAAACCAAGACTTGTCGATTTGCATGGAGCTGGAATTCAGTTGGCCCTGAACTTGGTCTGATTTGTCTCCTATTTGTGAACACCTATTTGAAAAGGTGGTAATTTAATGGGATGAGAGATGTCTCAAATTCTCAATGAACAGTATTTTTTGCAATGAAGAAAAAAAAAAAAATCATCGTGCGAGATTATTGAACGAATGAACAATGATTTTTTTAAAGAAATTCTGTAAGTGATGTGGTGATTTGCATATTAATTAGACCACTCGATCACTTGTCGAAAACATAACCAATAAGAAGTATTTTGTAGCTTTGGCCCCCCCATACCTTGGAGTGCTACAAATTATCTTGGTTTGCCGAGAATGGATTTAGCTCCCCCCTTATATATTCCTCTAGTTTTGCGAAAATTATTATTTCATTGGATAAGAAATCTTATCTGAGTTCTGTATTAAGTTTTTTTCCTGTAGCTCTACTTCTCGTTTTTTTAGATTTTCAAACCGCCGCTGTAATGGGGGGCGGCCATATGCAAAAAAAAAATGCTAATTTTATTTTTCAACTTTTCATTTCTCATTTTACAAAAAAAACAGCACCTTCATATAAAAGTAAAAATCCAATCTTATATTTATTTGCTTTAAATTTTATCTATTTAATTTTTTTCTTTTTTTTTGAAAGCCCTTGAGAAAAATGTGTATTTTTTTATTTAAATTTAGAATGAGGCCACCAAGAATTTCGCCCTAACCACTTAAAATTAAAAATATTTAAAACAAAACAAAAAATCTGCTTTTCAATTTTACCCACAATTAAAAAAATTAAAAAATTTCTTTTAACAAATCACATATTTACATAGTTTAATGGTAGTTTTCTTTTCACTTTTCTTTTTTTGTTTCCTTGTCTATAACATTTTTCAGAGAAATTGGAAAATTTTCTAAGTACGTGTCAATAATAATACACTTACACTCGATGCCTTCACTGGTTTTAGAGAAAAAGGTCTACTAGAAAGTGACCGTTTCCAAGAAGGAGAAGTGGAAATTTGGAAAAGCTTTAAGTTTTTTTTTTTTTCAATTGAAGTTGGGCAATAAAGTTTATTTCAGTTAAAGTTTGAAGCAGAGTTAACCCCCCGCTAAACTTAAGAACAAAATTGACAACATGAACGGTTCTGGAAAGGTATAAGAATTGTGGAATTCTCGTGCAGCCACACACACATATATAAAGACAAGAATACTAAGATAAAGGTCGTCAAAGAATTGTAATGATTAAAAATTCTGTGAATTACAACGATATTTTGGACTGATGTTAGTTTATCTTATTGTTATCATGGTCTATTCTTTTAAAAAAAATTACTACTCAGAATGGACTTTTAAAGAATGGTCGCTGCTTTTTTGGCCAAATGGTAGATCTAGGTTTATATTCAAGATAGATCATCGTTAAAAGAGACTTCTCTTTGAACCACACTTTGAATTTTAAGTCAAATTACAAAGTTAACCAAAAATTCCAAGTGTCCCGTTCATTTTTTTTATTTTTTTTGTCAAGGCTAAAAGATTTTAAGAAACGACTGAAAAATGTTATACGTAGGCACAAAAAAACTATGTAACAAATAAAAATTTTTTTTTTTTTATATAAAATTATTGGTAAACTGGAAATAAAAATACATTTACAATAATTACACGTCCTATAAAATAATTACATTAAAAAAAAAATATTATCCAATGGTAAATAAAGTAATAAAATTTTTTAAAAACAGTTACTATACATAGTTGTTTTAGTTGTCCCAACGTATTGTACGAAAACAAAATGTTTAATTTATTATTTGTTTTAATTTTTAATTTTTTATACTAATTTTCCCAATAATCTAAAGAGAAAAAATAGTTAAAAAATACCTCTCAACGCTAGAACAATGCATGGTAACGGACCCGCATTAAAAATAGATTTCCCTTTTCTTTTTTTTTAATTCATTAAAAAGTAATTTTTTTAAAAATTTCCATTTTAATTAATTTCATTTCTATCATATATACACTAACGTCAAATATTCCTTACTACAATTAATGTTTTTATTTATTTTGTTTAAATAATTAATATAGTTTTTTTTTTCTTTTCTAAACTTGAAAATACCTAATTATTTATTAATCTTCCAAACAAAAAAATAATTTGGAAAGATTTTAAATAAATAGGTAGAATTAAAAACGTCTACGTGTTCTTAGTTTATTTATTTATTTTTTAAATATTTATATTTATATATAAATTTCCTTTATTACAAACAGGTACAAGGCCACTCACACAAACGCACTCTATTCAGAGAGCAACTTCTGAAGAAGTGATGATTTTTGGTCATTTGATCTGTTAACTTCCTCCATTGGACTCTGCGCAGAAATAAAAATAGCACATGTCAATTTCTTATTAAAGTGTAATATCGGCATGAAACAAAAGTTTTGTTTTGCTTTTCTTTGCAGTTTTACTTCGACGTATTTAAATAACTAATATACGAATAGTAATTACATCCCTTTATGAATTTAATAATTGTGACAATTCCTTATTTTGGTAAGTGATTAAGCAAGTAATTTCGGAGGAAAAATTAATCTACTACTTTTTCGGATGAAATCAGTAATCCAACTACCAAAGCATTTGGTGTCTGGACGGAAGCTCATTATTTTGGGCAAACATTTTGCCAACCAAAAAAAAAAAAAAGTAGTTACAAGCGGAACTCAAATTTGGGATATCCCTCTTACTAGTACATACGAGGGTCGTTTAAAAAGTCCGTGCAAAGTCAGAGAGATAGCACTACTGGCGCGTATCGAGGTTATGTTTAGTTAGTAGCATCTCTTGGAAGAACACACACCAAGTTTCAGCCAGATCGGTCTATTTCTTTCTGTTTGGCATTCGTTTGAATCGAGGAAGTCGAGTGATTTTCAAAAAAAAATGGACGAAAAAGAATTTCGTGTGTTGATTAAACACTACTTTATGAAAGGCAAAACGCCTCAGGAGACTAAAGAGAAGCTTGATAAACATTATGGTGACTCTGCACCTTCGATTAGAACAGTTTATAAGTGGTTTCAAAATTTTTGGGAGTGGCCATATGGGCACAAGTGACGCTGAACACGTTCTGGACGCCCTGTTGAGGTTACTAATCCAGAAATCATTGATAAAATCCATGATTTGGTGTGATGGATGACAGAAGAGTGAAGGTGCGTGAGATTGCTAGTGCTGTGGGCATCTCGAATGAACGGGTACATAATATTTTGCATCAACATTTGGACATGACAAAGCTATCCGCAAGATGGGTGCCGCGATTGCTCACGCTTGACCAAAAAGGAAATCGTGTGAAGTGTTGCAAGGACGGTTTGCAGCTGTTCCAGAAGAATCCGCTGGACTTTAAGCGTCGTTTCGTCACTGTGGATGAAACATGGATACATCACTACACTCCTGTGACCAAAGAACAATCTAAACAATGGGTTACCAAGGGGGAATCTGCGCCAAAAAAGGCGAAGACCGTTCCTTCGGCCGGAAAGATTATGGCGACTGTCTTTTGGGATTCGCAAGGAATAATCCTCATCGACTATCTGGAAAAGGGTAAAACTATTAAAGTTGCATATTATTCATCGTTATTGGACCGTTTGAAAACCGAGCTGCAAGAAAAACGCCCACGATTGAACCCACAAAAAAGTCCTTTTCCATCACGACAACGCACCAGCTCACACATCAGCAGTTGTGGTCGCAAAATTAATGGAAATAGGGTTCCAACTCGTTTCACATCCCCCCTATTCTCCAGACTTGGCTCCCTCGGACTACTATTTGTTCCCCAATATGAAGAAATGGCTGGCGGGAAAAAGATTTTATTCAAACGAGGAGGTGATTGCAGAAACGAATGGCTATTTTTCAGACTTGGACAAATCCTATTATTCGGAAGGGATCAACAAACTAGAGCAGCGTTGGACGAAGTGTATAAGCCTAAAAGGAGACTGTTGAAAAATAAAAAAGGTTTACCCCAAAAAATTAAGTAGTTTTTATTTTTGCACGGACTTTTCAAACGACCCTCGTATGCGTTTATAGCCACTCCCATATTTCGGAGAGATTAAATTATGGAAATAGTTTTATTTTTGTGGTTACAAACTTAATTTCATTGAATTACTTAGATGCTACTAAACATTTTCCAAAATATTGCTGCGAATAGTTCCTGCTCTGATCCTATATTAAGTGAGGAATTTTTTACTAAAGTGTACCCACTGAAATTTACGCAATAAAGACTTTTTGAAGCTTAGAATTCGAACTTTAATTACAGCTGACTTCAAAACTATCTTTTCACTACAATAAAATTATGCTGTTGAAGGAGGCGCGACGTCACAGCTTCCACTGAAATTTCTCTTGAGGAAAAATTTTCAATTCCAGGAGGAACGCGTAAAGTTAGGCTCACATAATGAATTCATTTTACATTGCCAAGAAAATTGCAAAGAAAAAGCCGTTGCGTAAAGTTGCACTTCTGAACAACTAATATTATTCTAAACTGTAATTTTCAATAATTTTTTTATTACAAAAAAACACAATAAACATTCACCCATTCAAGAAAACACGTGAAACAAAAAAATTAACTTACTCTGGATGGAAGAGCTGAAGCGGACTGAGGCGATGCATTTCCCATCTCTCCAATAGTGCTCCACATTTTCGGGCTCTCTGCCACTCCTAAACAAGGAACAAATCCCAGATACAGTAAAAAAAAGTAATCACCTATATTGTAGGCGTAGCTTAAAACATCCTACTACCAAAATTATGTGCCGGGGGCGGAAACAACCATCAAATGTACTTCACTAAAACGTTTCTCATATTAGCCGTTAAATAGAATCAAAGGCCAAGGACTGGGAATCACATCTAGTACCACTATAATAGCTTTGCAAGTCTAGCCTCTAAACCGCTCGGCGCTTCAGAATAGGATGATATGCAACTATTTGGGTTTAGCGTTTCCACTGCCAAACTCTAGTTTGGTTCCACTTTCAGTTCATTTTACAGACATTTAACCCTAGGAGATCCCTATAAATTTTTAATAAAGGGCTTTATTGTATTGTAGCCCTCTTCTTATTCTTACCTATCGCTTCATTTTTTTTAACTTTAGTAATTCAAAGTAGACTGTAAAGAAGTTCCAGCCATTTATGCTATTTAGCGGACATACCTTGAGGTTGTATGTCGAAAGCCATGGTAAGGCTGTCCAGGTCAACGGGCGGAACCTGATGATGTGGGGAAAGACCAACATGAGCGGGTGTTGTACTACCACTTCCTCCACTACCTCCGCTACTCCTACCAGAAGCTCCTCCTGTTCTTGCGCCAACTATTGCCCTTAATTCCTGCCTTACATACTCCGTCACCACGCCATTATTACCACCTGTACGTTTAATTACAACTTTAGTCATTAGTAGCAACTTACAGAGGTTATTTTAAAAAATTATGTACTAAAAACTTATTTAAAAAAATGGAAAAGAAAACACCATATTGTTCTTCAATTTTATAAAAAAATTCGATGCTGATGCTACTGTGATTAAATTATTACTATTCACTGGTGGTCACTGGTGCCTGGAGCTTTTTTTTTTAGTGCCCTACCGGTTTCTGAACAAAGTCCTCTCTTTACAGAGAACACTATCCACTGGGCATTGGGCTGTAGGAGTTTCTAGGAAGAACAAATCTAAGGTCGAAACCAGGATCCCAGCGTGAGAGTACTATCCAACCAATGGGCTAATTGCCACGAGATGGAAGAGACGGATTTCCAGATTCTGAGATTTCTCAGATACTTCAACTTGGTAAGGGTGCTGTGAAGTTTTCCATTGCATCAGTGAATCTTAACTGGGCTCTCAATAAGTCTCAGTGCACTGTACTCCTAAAATTAGATCACCAATGCATCGAATTAGACGCAACTAGACTATCAGAAGAGTTATGAATCCATTTTTAAAGTTGAATTTTGCACATAAACATGTTATTAAAAAAAAAAAAAAAAAAAGCATAAACCTCAGTATGGAAAACAGTTGGTCCATTAACCTAGTGATCCCCAACCTTTCTGGTTCTTCCCAACAACGTAAGAATGACAAAAAATAAAAATAAAAATATATCTGCGGTCGTACTGCCACAAATAAAAAAATCCCTGTACAGAATTCTCGTGAAGCAGATCGAGATACTTAGTGGAGTGACCTATGAAACTAATGACAATTTAAGTGATCTACGCAACATAATGGTGCCTTCTTTTACAAGCGAAATATTGCAAATTTATAAATTTAATTTGTTCTTTTCTCTCTTAATTTAAAAATAAAATTCATTTAATTAACTATAAACATGCAAAAACAACAAAAAAAGACTGTAAAAAAAAAATCAGCTTGGAGTTATGGTTTTTTTTTTTTATAAGATTGTGTGTCATAAGACATGTTCTGTAATAAAATACCATAAAATAAAACACATGATAGACACTAATACCATCAACAAAACAAAAAGGTTAGTCACAAAAATAAACACAAGACATACATAAACAAGCAGCAGTGCAAAATAAGATAATAAACATTTTAATTTTCTTTGAAGCACAAGCTTTTTTTTTTTTTTGTATCAAGACCCCCATTTGATTAATTTATTATTGTTTCTAATTCAAACAAAGGACAAAAACGCATAACAAATATAGTATAAAAAAAGATTTACACATAAAACTATTTTGCATGCAAAGAAACATAAAGTGAGAAATGGTGAAGGATGAAATAAGCAAATACAATTAAAGGAAATGGGAGAAACAGAATCTAATGAAGGGATATTTACCATACATTTAGACATAACATTTATTAGCCTAAAAAGAAAATAATCATAACGAAAAACATTTCTTTCTTTTTTTTTTAATTTAGTAAACAAACTTACAAACGGCCCTTCCATTATTGAAAACATAAAAGTTCAAATAATTTGTTATTGGTAACCTTGATTCTGTAAAAATAGTTGACCCGTAATGCTGACTGACTATTCAAAGATTGCTTATTTTCTTTAATTCTAATCAGTTTTGAAACCTCAATCTAAAGGCTAATCAGGTTAGGTGGAATATGTCTTTCCAATTTACTAAGTTTTTTTTTTGATGAAAGAGAAAAACTTTTTAAGTATAAAGTTCTACACGAACTGAAAAATTAGTCTCGAATCAAAACTGATAGAATTTTAGAAAATAAGCTTGCAATGAGTAAAATTTACTATTTCTCTTTGTAGATCCTAACTTTTTCTTCTCTAGTGGAGCCTTTTTCTCTTACAAATTTGCAAACTAGACTACTTTCTCATTAAAAACGACATCTATAAAATTCATTCACATTTCATTAGAAAGGGGGAAATATTTTTTAATGTGGTTAATAAATATGAAGTTAATTCATAGCTTTGATGAAAAGAATTTGACTAACACTTATTACAAAGCTACTGTCACATGTCTGGGACAGCAAGACAAATTCTAAAAGAGTTCTATAAAAGGAATGACAGAAGCATCTTTACTCTTTGAAGAGTACTTGCACACAAGAAGAGCTTTGGTAGGGATTCTGCTAGATACATTATCTCAGAAAGGAACGGAATCTAGCAAAAGCTGAAGATGCTAACTATTAATTGAAAAATAAACCGTACTAACATAAATTTTACATCTTTCCTGAGTTACCTCTACAATAGTCCAGTCACGAAATATTTCTGTGACTCACATTTGAGGGATCAATCAATGTGTAAAATATAAATGATTTTGTCTGTCTACGTACCAGCTTTTTTGTTTTTATTCTGATTTGTTTTGGAATTTCACCCATCTTCAGGGAAAGGTTCGTCAGATTGGAGATTTTAACTTCCATCAGTTTATGTCATAACCTTCTCTTCACTAAATGATTAGGTCTTTTTTGTGGTATAGTTCTCGATACAAATTTTGTTAAATGGGTTTGATTTTTGACTGTTCACAATTTGAAGATGGATGAAGAAAATCTAAAGCAGTGGATGGAAAATGAAATATTAAATTTTTCTTACCCTAATCAAACGAAGAGTTCAAACTTGAAATTAAAAGAATGCTACAATTTTTGAAAAGTAGAGAGGCGGCTCCACGTTTAAATTTCCGTACACTTCATGTTCTAAGAAAAGATTAACTTTCTACGAGCTATTCATGAAAAAAAAAAAAAAAAAAAAAAAAAAAAAAAACTTTAAAAAAGTTGACCACACTTAATGAATCCCATAAAACCAAATACATAAATAAAAATTCAACAATCTAAACACAATGAAAATAATATACGTGTATATATTTTAAATTAGTTACTTACTGCCAACATAAAAGAAAAAAAATATCGTAAGGGAATCATGTTTATATTTCCCAAAAATGAGGGCAAAGCTCTCAATTAACACAACTGTACCAACCAACAAATAAATAAATTTTGCAATTTAAAACAAAACAAAAGAAAAAACATAAAAGCCCTGACTTATTATTAAGATATAAATATTTAATTGTTCGCATCCCAAAGCAGGTGATATGATAATGATGGATGTAAAAGGTGATAGTTAATTCTTTATTTTTCTTTTTTTGGTAAGTTGTGGAATTAATTCTTTGAATGCATAGTGAGTTTTGTAAAGATGAACATACATGTAGAAGTGCTCTCCTTAATTAAAATATGTTAAATACAAAACAAAAAAGACAAAAATAAATAAAGCTATTTCTTTCGTTCCTTTTTTTTAAAAAAAAAAATTATTTAGGGTGCGTCGGAGTGACTGGGCAAAAAATGTTTTCATTGTAATGTTAGGAATTTTACTTAGTCCCGTTTTGAACTAGTACTTTATTGGCTCGTTCAACCAAATGATAAACGTGATAGCAACCCCTGGTAGTAAGTATGGCCGGTTATTCCTAACATTTATCAGACAATCCAGCGGGCATGTTGACAATCGATATCACCAAGACATGCAATCGAAATTATCGCTTATGCAGTTTGATATACAACTTTATTTTAGCACAAAGATATTAAATGATCGGCTATATTGCGTGGAGCGATCTCTAGAATCACTATTATTTTATAATTCATTAAAAAGCTGAGTTTTATTTTTTAATAATATTTCAGCTGTGGAAACAATACACTAATAATTCTTTTCCTATACATGTTTCCAAGTACCATAAATTGCACTAAGGCAGGTAACTCTGTTTGTTATTTTTTTTTGTAATTTAAAATATTCTAATTTTTATTTTTCCCAGATTATGTGGTATAAGTGTTGAGTTAAGGATTTCTAAGCAATGCCACACTAGCTTTGAGCAGACTTAACGTTCAGTCCCATTAAATGATTAGTTTCTTTTTTTTGACAATGAAGTCACTTTAGTCTTTTTTCGTCACTATTTCAGTTTTTGTTCGTCCGTCGCCTACACTCGACATGGAGACATGATGGGTTGAGGAAATTTTTGATACAGAAGTTCGTAAGAACTATTTAATGCTGTTAAATATGCGAAACGTTCGTTTGGAAATGCATGTACCCTGAAAACTACTCTCCACTTGGAAAATTATTACTAGAAAATCATTCGCCTTTAAAAACATCATTTTCATCCATTAAATGAATAGAGAAATTAAATTTAATTAATTTCTGCTGAGTCGATCTAAGTTGTGTTGCAAGTGATGTGATTCGCAACACAACTGGATACAAATTTTAAAATAATCATGTCAGGCTTGAAGATAATATTTAATTTTGTTTGGACAACGTTGACTTTTTTTATAAATACGAACAAAATTAAAATGCACGACAAAATGAAAGAAGTAGTAATTGTGCAAGAGAGCCTGCGGCTCTGTCGCCGCCTTACGGTCCAAGTCACTCGACGCACCCCATTAAATACATACATAGTTGTGAGAAAAACCAGCGACATAGTGCAAATCCTGCTAAATATACCATGATTAAAAATGTAGCGATGTGAATGGAGCGAAAGGGTTTTTTCATTTTAACTTTAGATTAGGTCTCTCCAAAGGAAAGGGTTACATGAGTACCCACCAACGAACACAAAGATGATATGATGAAATGATAGACACAAAACAAAACAAAGATTTGCCATTGACACATAATTAATAACATGTAGTACGCCTTTGTACAACATACAACACAAATATGTTACAATGTGAAGGAATCCTTAGTTATTTTTGTAACTTTATCCAATGATTGTAAATGATAATTTATTGTAATAGTAAATAATAAAACATGCTAACATGGAAAAAAAGAAATGTGTTAAAAATACCGCATAATTCCGCAGCGCACTGCTCATCCACTATTGTTATTAAGTTACGATAACAATTTTACTTAATCAAAAATAGAATAAAGTTAACTAAGGCCTTAACTAATTTTACTCTTAGGCGGCTGTCCGATTGGCGAATAGAATCGCTCATGCAGCCGTTTAACTACGTAAAAGAAAAGAGTTAATTTTCAATAATATTTTTTTAAAGAAATGCATGTTAGAGGGAATTTCACCAACGTTAACCACTCACCAGGCTTTATGGAGATGTGCAGCTGGAAAATTTAATGCCTCCAGTAAATACTTTAATTTCCAAATTGAAGGTATGAATTTTACCAAGGACTAGTAACCTTTACGAGTAGTAGCCTTAACGTAATGTTCTTAAAAAACGGAAGATTCTTCCACTGCACTATAGGTTTCTTTTTATACGAGAGGAGTTTCACGTCGAAAGTAATAACAGTTTGAATTTCACTCATGAAGTACCAAAACGGGCTCTTATGTACCTCTAAAGTAATTATACCTATAACAGAACTGTAAATATTACCTGAAACTGTATGCAGAATACATTTCTCGATATTCACAGATAGATGCTAATAGGGCTGCCAAAGGCCTACGCCACCGCGACCCAATAGATCTATTGTGGCTCCCACTATTCTATAGCTCGCCCTTCAGACCTGTCCTATTTAATCACACTCTTAATTCTGGAGAGCGGGCTCCTCACAGACCACTTAGGCTTAGCAAGTGCAACGATGGATGAGCAATGCGCTAAACGGCTTTAGAATAAAGACTCTATCATCGACTTTGACAACACGTTGACACTTTCCAGTAAAGCATGAAGGTTATTGTTAAAAGTGATTATGTACGACATGATGATGATGATGATGAGAGTTGTGACCAGTGAGAGACACATATATTAATAGAGCTGTGGATGTGAGTAGGGGCAGACTGTGTGTGTTGGGGCAGACTTACCGCCGCCGCCCCCGGCCTGGTGTCGGCCGGGATGAGGGTGATGGTACCCCTCGTAACAGTACTGTTGTTGTGGAGGCGGAGGTTGGTGATGGTCATAGAGGAGTTGTTGTTGTTGTTGTTGTTGTGTTTGGTGGTGATGATGATGGTGATGATGTAACTGATGGGGTGCGGGGTGGTGGTAGGGTGACGGGGACACTAGGGGCGCGGCCACCTCCTTTCCTCCGTACACTCGCCCCGTTGAGCCTGTAACATCCCTCGCCTGTAAACTTCTATCCTCTTCTTCCTCTCTTTTCTCACTCATATTTTACCTCCTTCAGCATTTTTATTAAATAATTTCTTTCATCTAAATTATAATCTTCCTTTTTGCGCTTTTTCTTTTAATTCAATTTTAAAACAAATTACTTTGCGTGTCCCACATAGTGAAGCCACCATTTTGAAACAGAATAACAATATTATATTTTTCATCAATTACGTCCTGTTGGATATAATTGTAAACGCATTTTCACATTAAGACTAGAAAATTTCAAAACCATCTCGCAAAAGAAACAAACAAGACTTTGTTCACATTAATGGGGTATTGTAGTAAATTTAACTTCATAAATTATCTTGGGTAAGATAAATTATACTGCAGAAGATCTAGTTAAGTGCTGAAATACAGCAAAAAACATGTTTTCATTCCTTAAGCACAAATATCGAGGTGACTTTTAATTACAATTCGAAAGCAGAAATAAGAAAACTCGTCTTCTTTTCAATAAGTAGATATCTTTAGGTTAATCACTTCTTCAGGGGGTTTGACGTCTGCACGTGTCGTCTGAATGTATCTAACATGAAACTCTACACTAACAATGCACAATTTGTAAACTCTTCAACAATTGAACTGTAGAGCCAGCAGATAAAAATCGCCGGTATTAGCAATCGCCCAGGCCAACTCTATACATCCAACATCCAATTCTTTTACTTTGGCAGCTACACTATTTCAGGCTGCAGTTGATTCGATTTCTTAAAACAAAAATTGACTAAAAATGCTTCCACTTTTCCACATGGGGTTTCACTTAGTTGACCGTTCATAAATTTGGGTGCTTAAATGAGGTAGGACAGTGATGGGCAAAGTACGGCCCGCGGGCCAACTCCGGCCCGCGAAAGTATTTAATCCGGCCCGCCGAGGGTCCATCGACATGGATAGTATATGGCCCGCTATAATTACGTTTTGACGGTCGAGAAGTATAAAGTAGATTCTACTTAGTAGAATAATAGATGCATAACCTATAGGTGAAGCTAAACTAGCCGCGTAGTTACACAAGTGTGTAATGCTGCAATGTTTTTATAATATTATGATTAAAAGCTTTAACACAAAATGCATTTTTTCTATAATTCTGGCCCTCCTCTAGAATTTCTTAAACTTTGTGGCCCCCCATTAAAAAAGTTTGCCCACCACTGAGGTAGGAAATATCCTTCCTGGAACAAGTCTTAATTCCAGGATTTTTTTTTTTTTTTTTTGTGCAATATGCTGGAAAATTGGTTGTTGATGGATGAGATGATCCTAGTCCAGGAGAAGACCACAGCAGGTTCGACATTCTAAAAATGTTATTGAATGCAACATTTTTAAATAATCTTTTTCTCACTTTTAGGCGACTGAAGTAGGTGAGTCAACAGAGCAATAAAACTGATGCACTTTATGCTTTCACTTACATGATTCAAAAATTGTATTCTAAATTCTGATTTATCTTAAACTTTAGATTTGTAAATGTACCTAGATTGTAAAAGAACAATGAAATTTTGGAAATACTGGAAAATTCAGTCATAACTTAATGAAAAGTATGGATTATAAACTCACAAAATAACAATTTAGAAGGAACTGAAATTTTCTAGTTTATAAAAGCTAATATGAAATTTTGAATTAAAAAAAAACAAAAAAAAACCATTAAATTCTTAATGTGGAACATACAAAGTCTTGCCATATTTTATGCGAGGATATTTCCCCTGACACTAATCTACCTCTGTTAACAGTAGACGTTTTAATAAGCTTCTAGACTAAAAAAAAAGAAGATGATTAAGCCATAAATGTATCTGAAATACAAAATGAAATTAAATAAATTACAGTCATTAATTAGTAATAATGAGATTAACTTAACGCTTAGTCTAATTCCTTCAAAAAGTTTCGTTTTCTACAACTGAAAGAAACATTAAATCATTAAAAAATTAAAAGTAAAGAAGGAATACATAGATTTATTCAATTTTTTCAAGTTACACAATTTAAAGATTAAAAAGAGGCAGAACTTATGGTGTTTTATAAACAAATCTGTCCATTTGCAATGTTTTAAAAGAAAATTATAAATATACGCACTTAACAAATACCATAGAATTTATTAGCTGACGATGCATTTAATAAAAGAAAAAAAAAACTATTATTTTTGACGATATGACATTTACAACTACTTTTTAAAAAATGCAATAAAGAAAAATAGAAAAGGGGATATGCAATAAAGTATGCAAACCACAAAGTTTAAAATGAAACTAATTTTTAATAAATACACAACCACTGAGAAAAATTAAAAAATAATCATGCGATTAGAGTACGGGTGAATCATTTGTGGAAAGAGATGGAAGCCAAAAATGACTTTTTTACTAAAAATGCGATTGAAGATGCATTTTTTAAAAAAAAAAAAAAATATAGTAAAAAGAGAAGATAACTTCAAATTATTTCTGTATTAAAATTCAACTTCTTAAGTTTGGTCTATATTTTAGTAGATAAAGAAAAGGAAAATAATAATGTCGGAAAGAGGAAGAATTGCTGTAAATCGTACAACTGATCTGCACCACTTCCTTCCTTCTGTAGCTATTCCTTCCGCTCAAGAAAGTACAAGCCAAACCCGTCTTTTTAAATCTATCCAATATTGCGTCCCATTTTCAGACCACAGATTCCAGTAAATTGTACAAACGGCGGTGTTGGTAGTAGGCTAATAGTAAAGGCTTCTACAACCCTGGGGACATTGGATTCCAGACTTTTGGGACAATTAGCTGTTTACGATCTCTCGGAGTACGCGAAGTTGCAAACTGGGAGAACTTTAACAACATTCATTGGAGCTAGCTTTGCCAAATTAATGTATCATCAAAATAACAAACATCCACTGAGATTTAAGTTAGGCTCTTTGGGCTTTCTGATATTGATTGAAAGAGTATGATTGACCAAGGAGAGATGATGCTAGGTCATGCTACTTGCTGTCCATTCTGGACTGTACGTCTAGCAAATTCAAAGTTTTATGAAATGTTAGCCTACCAGATGGGCTCTCTGTAAACTAAGGTACAACAATGGAGGAGCTCTCTACTCTTTCTCTGTCAGAACAGAGACCCTTTGGGCCGCACGGTGGCCCACCTAGCTTGCCAAAACCCTACGGAATTTAATCTAGACATAAAGAAAACCGATTTTTTTCGGCTAAATATAAGCCGTTTTAATTTGGGTGTCAGGTAAAATTTTGAAATAAATGGAATTCGCTAATATGAAACTAAATATTTATCAGTATAACTTTTTTATTTCATTTTATTTATTTATTTTTTTTTAAGTAAAAAAAAATAAACTGGATTTTAGGCAATTTTTAATTTCTTGACAATTTTGTACCTAAACCAAAAAATATATTGAAAATATGGTTTGGTCCCTCAGTGCTGGGTAATAATATCTTTGACAGGTTTCGGACTTCAATCCATCATCAGAGGTAGATTATCTCGGTTGGTGTGGGAATTTCAACTTCATTTACAAGTGTAACGAGAGACGGTTATGTAAGTGAAGTTGAAATCTCTACAGCAAATTGGTTAACCTATCTCTGATTATGGAAGAAAAATCTGTAACACCAGTTAGGGATACAATGCCTGCTATGATGGAGGATAAAATATACCCTGTTTAATTTAAAGTGGGCATAATTCCATGCGATAATTACACATGCCTTAGGCGTCCTTGATTTCGTGAGAAAAAATAAAGTTTTATTTAAAGAGAGATGAACGAACACTGGCTATAATATGGTACAAAGTTATTTAAATTAAATTAATTTTTAAAATTTAAATTAGTAAAAAATTAGTGTGTAATAACTCCAACACCACTAGTAGAGGCAGCAAAGTAAACCAAAATATACTAATCACGCACTAAAAAGTAAAATAAAAAAATAAAAAGGGGTTTTCTTCGGAAAGCTTGGCTTCAAAAAAATAAAAAGTCAAAATATACATATTTCCTTTTATAGACTCCAAGTCGCTAAAGGAGCTTTGTTAATGATACTTTGCTTTATCATCATAATATAATAATTATTATTTTTGAGAGAGTAATTGAGTTTTAGGGTTCGTACTGTTTTTTTTTAGACTCTCAGCAAATTAAATTGAACTGAAGGGTTAAAATAGCTCTAGTTGTTACTAGTTGCTTAAACTAGTTAACGGTTAAACTATGCTTGAGTCCAATAATTTAGCGAATAATAATAATAATAATAATAATAAGGGAAGGGATTAGCTATGAGGTTAGCATACTGGACTCCCACGCGGAGGTCCCGGGTTCGAATCCAGCAGCTGACCCTTAGATTTTCTCTTCCTAGGAGCTTCTTACAGCTCACTGTCCGGTGATGGACAGGGTTGTCTGTAACGAGAGAACACTGTCCGGAGGCCGGCAGTGCACTGAAAAAAGCTCCGGGCGCTAATAACCTCAGCTGTTGATGCGCCAAAAAAATAAAAAATAATAATAATAACAGTAATAATAATCAGAATAATAACAATAGTAATACTAATAATATCTAATAATATGTCTATAATTGTAATAATTTTTTCAGGTTTCTACACAGTGCATAAAAATCAAAATTAATGTATACATAATTTGAATTATTCAAAATGTTTCTTTGTTTTATGCTTTCTTTCACTATTCGATATTTACAGCAGGTAAAGAGGAAAGCTCTCCGGGAAGGCGGAGCGCGGACTAGTATTTAAAGTTTGGACAAGGTCCTGGATTACCTGCTACTTAATACATTTGTACAAAAAATATGAAAGGACATTAAGATGGAAAGGCCCTTAAGTCCTAAGGGCGGCGTTCATTGTGATACAGCACTTAGCGATTCTAAAATTACAGCCTTCTTCCAAGCTGGACTTTCAGCTTTTTGTAAAAAAACCGTGTAAAACTGGACATTGGTTATGTAAAGTAGCACTGGTTCATTCAAATCTCCGTGAGGGACCGGGTGAGAATAGTCCCACGGTATCCCCTGCCTGTCGTCCGAGGCGACTAATAGGGGACGTGTGCGGAAAACCGTCTCACCTGGAATGGTGTAGTAAGCCCAAGCTGACACCAGGAGGGTGTAGAGAAACCTGGTAAGTCATGAGCTGGGCATGGCTGGGCCAGTGTGACCATTCTAGGCCCTTAAAATAGGAGACAGAGTCTCCATGAAATGGTACCACGGGATCGTGGTATCATTACCACTGGAGTTCTGTTTCCAGGTTCACGGAGTTGAGGAAAGATTTCGTGGTGGTTGTGGTAAAACAGGGGCGATGGTAGAGTCCCCTTGGTCTACTGGGTGGGAGGAGTATGGTCGTTTAGCCTTCGGGATAGTTGCGCCACCTTCTCATTTACCGCAAGAGCATGGTTCATTAAGTTTATTTCGGCTGAAATAGTTAGTATCAGTGATGTAGATAATACCAAACAAAATGCCCCCATTTGAGCATTATGTAATTGATCGCTATTTATTTATTTTGATTTTTCCCCCACAGACTCTCGACCTTTTCTAATAGTTTTTTTTTTTTTGGTGATTCAGAACATCTCAAAACTGAGATACTTCATGTGAAAACAAAGAGAAACTGTCACATAAACGATTTAAAATGCAATAATGTGGATCTAATTAAAATTAAAGAAGTGAAATTGAGAATAAAGTATATCTAAATGAAATATGGCGAAATTATTTTCAGTCTGAAAGAAGAACCTTGCCTTGAAACCATATTTGACAGTCTTGAGCAAACAGTACTAAAAATTAGAAAATCTCGTTGTTCAGATGTAAGCACAATATTAACCTTTCTAATATGAAAAGTTGTTGTTTTGTTCACAATGAAAATGAACAAAGAAATTATTAGAAATGTACGTATACATCTATTTGTCCTCTACCTACTTTTTACGTCGGACTTACAACGAGTAATCTCCAAAGAAATCGAATTTTTAGCGCCACTTCTAACTTACAATCCTCGCAATGATAAAGGTGGAATTTTTATTCTATTATCTCTTACCAATAAAGATATTTAAGGTAGAAATTCAATTATATTATACCTGTTTTCTTTTTTTTTTTTAAGGAATAAGTACTTCCTCAATGGATACGTGGCTTTGTGTAATTACATTATTCTATAAAATATTCTGTCCAAGTGGCGTCTAAGGCCACACTATTTCCCACCACATACTTTTTGTTTCAATAAATTAGAAGTCTACTAATACCAGAAAGAGAAAAAAGAGCTAGTTTAACCATTGGTCGCTATTATGTGACAAATGCTCCATAATTTTTGTTACCTGGCAGATGGGTGGTCGCTTGAGGAGGGGGTGCAGAGATAGTTCTCTGCAATCTGAATTGGTAACTAGCTGCAGTGGTAGGGGATAATTCTGGAGGAAAAGGTGATTGCCTGGATCCAGGACTAGTCAATGATCTGACTGGTGGAAGCTGGCCGCCTCCTAACCTGTTCGTAGCGCTGCCTCCGCTACCGTTTCCACCTCCTCCACTGCCGGCCGGAGGGGTTGTTGACGTGAACCTTACAGAGCTCGCAGCAGTGCTGTAATTGCCACCCTGACAAATAAAAACAAAAATAGGTATCAATTTTATTTTAAGATGTTGCTTCGTATTCAACCCCTTAGAATTGAACAATACAGTTTTCGTTGTGAAGAGTTGATAAGGAAATGGTCAAATATTTTTTAATAAGTGGAAGTTTCAATTTAATATTCAATCATCCATATGTTTAGAAATTAAAAATAAAAAAATGAACAAAAGCCACACTGTGGTTTGTAAAAAGTTAAGAACTTTCGTCGAACCAACCATTGTGTCAGTAAAGTTGGACCATTTCAGTGAATTCGTCTGTCAGCGACTAAGCCTCATGTTTCCATTATAAAAATAAATTTGTATACAGTTCACTCTGGAACTTTGCAAAGCAAAATGGTCTTTATTCAATGAATTTGAATAACAAATAAATGTTTTTTACCTTTATTTTAATTGAATTAATTGTCACAAAAAAATCATTAATGGTTAATCGCGATTACAAAAATGTATCTATCATTTCGATTAAGATAACGGATAAAAAATTGCTTGTTATTCGAATCTAGGAATGGTGCTCCTCTTCTGTTAGCTAATGTGTTTTATTGTCAGTATAGTTCTCGAGTAAAATTCCGACCCAGCGCTAGCTATTTAGATAACGCTATCTTTATTTAAAGAGCTATCTTTATTCAAGAAATTTGAATAAAATTAGAGGAGGCTGGTGCTATTTGAATGGATGCCGTTCAAGGTTACCGCATTGCACACCCATGTATTTATTCAGTTCCCTTCAGTAACCCAGTAATTATACGAAACAGTAATAGTTCACGCTAATTTCCATCAAGTGGATACATGGAGAAAAGATTGGCGAAAAGGAATCAAAACCTATGGATGATAATACCGTAAGCTGAGCGTTGAGCATAGGATTTTGTTGCTGCTGCAGGGAAAGTCTAGCTGCCTGCTGTTGTGACCAACTGGTGCTCTGAGACTGGCCACTCCCGTAGCCTTGCTGTCCCTGTAAATATATATAAAAAAAAACAATCAAAAAAAGAATTCATTAAAGAAGGTAATTAAAAGCAAACTAGTGGAGCACTTAGAAGGTGAATGACTAACCTGAGAAAGTCTAGGAGATAATTGAGCTTGTTGGAAGGACTGCAGGGAGGTGGGTGAGAGACGAGCCTGTTGGGCTGGGGACGGCTGCTGGGTAGCTCCACCTTGCTGGCCGCCTCCACTACTTTGGAAACTGTTCATACCACCACTGCTTCAAACAGATCATTGTTAGCAACTAGACCGCTAAAACTTTTAATTAAGTAGTAAAAAGAACACCATTAGAAGGATAAGAAGATGAAGACGAGAAACATGATTACGTCTACTACTAGTACTGTACAATCGTATTACCGATTAACTGTATAGAAACAGAGCAAGCATTCTATTTATCAGTCCACTACTGCCTCCCAGGTTAAATAAAGACTCCTTGCAATCGATTTCAGGCAACAAATAAGAGGCCAAATTGTACAAAACCAGACCTGAGGAGACCCTTGAAACTAGGTAGGAACCAGAATAGTCTGGTGACTGGTCTTCTTAACTCCTAGCATGTTCAGGAGGCATTTCCACAGGTAGAATTCAGGTCTACAGGTTAGGTTTTATGAGATCTTGGCAACTTGAATCCAAAGGAGATTATATCACAGAAACGGTCAGAAAAAAGACCATGGTCCTTGCATAATGGAAAGCTTTTACTAAGTTCGGCACGCAAACTTCTAATAGTGCCAGATTTTTGCCAGAGAGTAAGGAAAAGCCAGGTCACACAAATTTCCCGTATTTTCAAGGTTTCAACTTATTTTACATTTTCTGTAAACTCCTGATTTTGTAGAATCGCAGACTACACTGAAGTAACTCTTAGTGAAAAACCCATCTCCTTCACCCAAAATTGCACAAAAAAATAATTTCTTAGAAGAAAAAAATTATAGTTTTTTTTTTTTTAAATGTGAATGCGAAATTTAGAGAATATCGATCAACAATGTTCTGGAAAATCTCAGAATATTGAGAATTCCAATTTGCAAGTTAATACTTCGGTGGAAGAATTTCTTATTGAAGTCTGCAAACCTCGTCTCAGAAGACTAATAGAATTTTCCTAGACAAATTTGCTAAACGAAAATTGCAGGAGACCTAAATAAATCCAATGGTATAGAAATTTTGGAAAAATTATAGAACATTTTTTGAGAAAATCTAAAAAAAAAAAGAAAAAATTGTATTCTAGTCAAAATTCAAAATCGAAAATTGGATAATAGTTCGAGGAATTATAATATATTAAGAGAAAGATGGAAAAAGATGATTTCTGGTGACTTACTTGACGGGTGAAAAAGGCTGAGGAGAATAGGGCTGTCTCTGGCCAGGTGAGATCTGTGCAGGATTGGCGGTGGTAATCATAGACGGAGCGTTGGGAGTCTGTCCGCTGGATGCATTCGCTGAGCCCGTACCTGCACCACTACTGCCCGGGTAGCTGCCCGCTGGCGACAGTTGCGAATCTGGAACACTGGCCGATCTTTGCAGAGCTACATTCGGCGCTACACTGTTGTTCATCAAACTGTCTATATTGTGCAGCCCGCCAGCATCACCGGCCGTAGCATTCGATGGAATAAGAAGTTGCTGATGTTGTTGCAACTGTAGCAATCGTTGTTTCTGTTGCTGCTGCTGTTGTTGGAGCATCTTATTCCTCAAAAGTTGCTGATGTTGCTGTTGCTGCTAAGAAAAAAAAAGTAAATCATTTCATCATAATAAAATGTTAAAAATATAGGAAGCAGGGTGTTTCTCCATGCTGAAGCTCCTGTGGCTGTGACGGTGCATTGATAGTAAGCAAGGACTAGACTTAGAAATTCATTCAGACTTAGGTTTCTAATCTGGGATGCTTTTTGGACCGATATGAATTTGTTGCACTTTGTGGGAAGTCAATGCTTAACGTAGTAATGGTGGTCAATCTGTGACCTATGGGATCGCCATCACTGTACTAGACATACCGGGGATGATATATAGTAAGCCGCCTTGATTGTAGAGCCTTGGGCAACAAGACCATCCTCTTAAAATATGAATTTGAGAGAAACACCTAACGGTGAGAAAGACAATAGAAACTAGAGTACCCTCAGAAGGAGCCGCCTTATCCAGTACAATATCTTAACAAGCAAATAACTAAACAAAAACTAAAGATATCTCGACTAGTTTTTTTCTGCTTTGATACTTGAAGATTTTGGTCCTGAGATTAGTCTGAATTGAGTTACGCTTTAGAGGTTACGCCGTAGAGATTGCACTCAAATCGCCGACTACGGGGCTATCCCACCAACCACTTATCCGCATTAAACTCTTGCCAAGGATATGTCATTGCTTTTTCTGTTACCCCGCGCCCCTTATTTAGGGAACACCCTCCAATTAAGAGGTTGAAAGACAGTCCTGATCTCAGACCTTCCCGGGGGAGAAGTGAGTAACCAAGTACTCCGAAAGTGGCCCCCTAGTCTACGTTTCAGGCCCAAATTGATCGAATATCCCACAGGAAAAACTAGTCATCACTGGTTTTTTAAAAAAAAAATCTCATCATAGGGTACTCTGCTTAATACAAGAAATGAGACTGAGAATGTGTTCCTTAAAATTAAAATACAAGACTATAATTCCACTTCCATCTAACTTCCATAAAAACCGTTTTCTAAAATAATTCTCTTGGCTTACATAGTCAAGAAGAACCATCCCCCAAACTGACAGCCTAAATACGAGTAGGAGGTAACCGATTGAATGGAAATACCGTTTTACTGAATATAATTTTCATCTGTAGAGATTTACTCGAAAACTGTTCTAACCATCTCCTACAAACACTCTGTAAATGTTTACCTGGGTGGCGAGGTTGTACTGAGTTTGCCTGAGTTGGGCAGGCAATCGTTGCCTCTGTTGTTGGTAAATATGTGGAGGCTGAAACTGCTGACCGCCAGATGGCTGAGCTTGACTACTCATCTAAAGAATAAAAAGTAGAAATTTAACAAAAATTCTAACAGAACATTGTTATTTTTGTAACTTTATTGTTTAATGGATTTACATACCTGAGCGTTAAAGGTTGGATTTTTAACAGCTGTCTCGCACAACATAAGCGATTCTTGGATAGCATCAATTGCCATTTTTTCCTTGAGATCTTGATGAAACTGGCCACTCTGCCCTACACTAGATGGAGATTCAGCTGAATTTATCATATTCATAAGCGCCGGAGAATCTATAAAAATAGTAATAATATTCCATTTACTTCTAAAAATCACTACTTCAAACAAAGAGCAAATAACTGCAGAAAATAGGAGGCAATAAATGAGAACTAAGTTTCAAATTTTTCTTACTCTGAGACTTCGATTTGAAGAAAATGACCTGATGCGAGTTTTAGGCCTTAGATTCCTTTAAAATCATTTCACTAAATCACAGACACGTCCATTTATTCTATTAATATTTATATTTATTCTATTAATTAAAAACAGAGCTACAGTAACTGGAGAATCCAGAAGTTGAAGAGGCTGAGAGGAAGTTGAAAGCGGAATTCGAGAAAAAAGGCAAGAGGTACTTTTATACCATCAAGAAGAGAATCCTCGAGAACTAGACGGAACATACTTGAAGTCAGTTGTTAGCAAAGGTAAAAAGCGGAATCGATGCTTCTCATTTCAAAAAGCAATTAAGTTTAGAGAATTAAGACAAGATGGCGACTTGTCCACTAACAATAGGAGGAATCTCCTCGTTGGAGTCCAGTATACGCTAAAAATGTCATTTACAGAACAATTTAAAATTTGAGAAACCTCTGGTCCGTTGTAAGTATGACTAATCACTAAGAAAATCTGATTTAAATACAACCATTTAAAAAAAAAATCCTTTACCAGTAATTGCATCAGGCACAATTTCGATGACCTGATCCAGCAGATCCGAGAGGACGGGATCCGATGACTGGTTATCCCAGACTGGTTGTTGCCTATTAGTAGTGTACTGAACAGAAACCCTCTGCTGCTGCTGTTGCTGCTGAGGAGCGGGGCTTCTTTGCAGCGGTCTCACTGGCTGGGACTGCTGCTGTTGCACACTTCCGCCAGACCATCCCGGGCGTACAGCCAGTCTGGGCAACTTGTCCTGCAAAGTATTACAGATCGATTATATGTTACATTTCCGATAAGATAGTGTTGTGTGATAAGAAAGTCTTCCTACTCTCTTCAGCTAGATGTACCTTTAGTACAATTTTGATGGACAAAATGTTTCTATCAAAATTGTGCATCTAGATGTGGGCAGTAAGTATGGGAAGTATTTGGAAATTGAATAAACCAGTTGGTAGGAGAAAAGAGGCAAGTCAATGAAGACTGAGGGGTTTGGAGATATGAAGGGTAATGGAAAGAAGAAGAATCCATGTGCTTTTGATAGAAATGTGGAAAGCATGCGATGAAGGAGAATGAATAACCGTTCAGAAAATCTTCATAAAGTAATAAAAATAAGAAAACTAACCTGGGGGGTCGCAGAGATAATTGAAGCTGGCACAGGTGGTATAGTTGCTGGAGTGGATGGACGTTGTGCCAACAAAGAAGCTAACATACGGTTCTTTTCACAAAGTTTTGAATTTCCTGACGAGGAAACAGAGGTTGAAGGTGGAAGAGTGTCTAATAGAGAGACGGATGCTCTCTTGGCAGGTAAAGGTGCCACATTACTTTCATCCTGCGATCCTCCAGCTTCTTCGGAACTCGGTCGTTTTCTCCCGCCTCTGCCAACACTTTCCGCCGGCGATGAAGTGCCACTTCTAAATCCTAAACTTTTCAGTAGAGGATCATCATTCCCTCCACTAACCACTACCACACCTCCGCCACCAGTCTGTAAATAATTATTTGCTCATTTCATTCTACAATTAATTAACTGTTAAAAAATTGGCAAATTCTCAACTGACCAATCTATTTCTAGACAATCATCGTCCCGTCAGAGTAACATACCTCATTATTACTTTCGTCGTCTTTAAGAAGTTGTTGAAGAAGTTCATGTTGTTTCTTTAACCCAGCTCTTGCTTCTACATCATCGTCATCACTTTTCTCATTCAGTAACTAAGCAAAAAAAAAAAAAAAAAACTCATGAAAAATCTTCTGGTTTACAATCTAGAAATTTAAGAAAGTGCAACTACATAGTAGGATGTTATTATTCCCCTTAACTTCTTCTCAAAGAGCACAGAATATTTTCAAGGATAGAGTATTAAATGCTCCTCTATGATTCCTTTTTGTTACTATTTAGTCTTCATAAGAGAAGAACTTTGTTGATTTAAAATTTGGATTTATCCAAGAGCTAGTTTGCCTGAACTGGAGCGAACGCTCTGATATAAAATTAAATTTCACATGACAATGAAGAAACACAACTGACCTGTAAGGCAAACAGGACAGATCGTTTGACTAGCATTATTTCTGGATTTACAGTTTAAACCTCTACATAAGCAGAGTTGTCTTGCCCCTGCAAAAGCAATACCCATCCCACTACTAGATATTTAAGTCTTTGGATTAGCTATGCGGTTTAGCGTTTTAGATTCTCACGCGGAGGTCCCGGGTTCGAATCCAGCTGCAGACCCTTATATTTTCTCTTCCTAGGAGCTTTTTACAGCTCACGTCCGGTGATGGACGTGCTGTCTGTAACGTGAGAATACTATCCGGAGGAGAGCAGTGCACTGAAAAATGCTCCAGGCGCCAATAAACTCAGATGTTTACGCGCCTTAAATCATTAAAATAAATAAATTAATACCTTAAGCAACATATTGTTGCCGGCAGGTTTATGTTCATGTTGGTCCTCTTCTTCTTGATTTAAAAGGCCCTTAAGTATCCTGTGTTTATTTCTAGAAGACTGAGAACTTTCTTCAGAATCTGTACTTGGACGTTTGGTTAGTAGAAGATTTCTCAGCCGACCTGATTCGCTTCCAGGTTCATCGCTCTCTTTCTCATCAGTATCTCCAGCTACATGACAAAATGTTCAAAAGGGTAGAATATTTTTTAAAAATAAAGTCTCATAGATTTAAGAAAAACACTAACCACCAGGATGTGAGAGAGGTGGGCTGAAAGGAAAAGCGGTGGACGCAAGCGCTGGACTGGGCTGAGGCGGTGCAGAATAAAGTGGACTAGGGGCAGGCGTCAGACTAGCTCTAGATTCGGGTCGCTCCCAGGTTACCCTCTCCTCGCCAGCCAATTCCCAGGTAGTAGAGGTTAATATGTCGAAACCAAAATCTAAATCCGTAGAATTGAGTGCATTGAAAGAAGACGCACTATTACTAAGACTCATCGGTGTTAGTTCATTGGTTGTCATACCGCGAGTATTGGAACCATTGACACTGGCCATCAAAGGGCCGCCAACCGAACTATTACTGCTAGCACTATGACTTCCTAAGGAGGTAGCTGAAGAACTGGCTTCCGTGCCAGTCAGAGCAAGTTCGTGTTCCCTGTAAAAAATAAATAAATAAATAAAAACCTGAAAATAATTACTAATGATTTAACAAACGTTCAACAATAATTACCCTATAATCGAATGGGTGGCCATAATAAAGTCATGCTCGTGACTATTTGTTGACTTAAAGAGTTTTGACTTGGTGTGTACGTGGAAATACTTGTCATGGGTAGGCCCTATCCTTAGTCTGTAGTAGACTGGTGAATTATTCTGCCCATGTGTGAGAACTTCTTTAAGATGGGAACTTAGTTTGGATACGTCGTGAGGATGACACAATTCTTCTAAAGGTCGACTAACTAATTCTTTACTAAGATGCTGTAGATAAGCTGCCGAAATGCCAGACGTATCTATACCAACTATCTTGCCTTGTGTATCCAGTTTCGTTGTAAATTGTTCGACGGCTGTACCAAGGTGTTTTTCATTCGCTGGAATCCTTCGTGCCACGCACATCAAACAAGGACCAACTTCGCCACTCTCGTCGTCTTTATCACTACCACTATTATGGGGCAGTTGAGTAGAGGATATCTAAAACAGATACAAATCTGATGTGAATCACTTCAGCAAGTTTCTCTTTCTCAATCATTACTGTCTTGCAGTCTTTCCTTTTCTTAAGCAAACGTAAACATTTCTATCAGCATAATATTGACGCATAAATAATACTGTTAAAAGAGTGAGACATTACAGCTCCTCCAGATCTCAATAAAAGCCGTGTTTTCTGAATGTATACCCGCAAACCAGAGGGATTCCCTTATCGTAAGTTATTCCCAGATTAAATGAAACCCTGGGACCAACTAGAGACATAATGACTCGCAAACTGGAACAAGGAATCTGTGTACTTTCATAACCGATCGTCCAACTCAAACAATAAATAGGTAGGTATGATAGGATGTACTGAAACAGTACTTCGCGAGCTTTATTTGATTTCTACCAAAGAATCATCACTTATTTGGTGTTTTCTGAAAAAAACAAAAAACATAACAATAAAAGGGAAATAGCTAGATGAAAATACAAATTTTATACGAAATATTTGAACCATTTCCGAGAAAAGCAAGTAGAGCTATTTTGTATCATTTCAAGTCACGATAAACATGTTCTCTTTTTGGTGGCACGGTTCTGAATGTATGGTATTGACAACTTATATAGATTAGATGGTGAAGCGGTATCAAGAAATGTGCTGTGGTTTTCTCGCAAATCGCAGAAAATTGGTCATGCCATTGCCTTCAAACTTAACAGTAGATTTTAATCCTAATAAATACGGCTGATAGTTGCTTACCTAAGCCGTAAGTGCTTAACTAAATTTTCTCAACTATAATTATTACTTGTACTTGATTATAATTGCACAACATGATTATTTCAAACTCACCCTCACAGAAGCAAAAGTAACTAACCTGCATATTTTCATATTTAGAAACTCGTTGCTGTTTCTCTTCCATAGTTGTCTGTTCATTATCATCAGGTGGTTTGACAAGAAAACGACAATTGAAAGTTCGATTTCTTGGCGGAGCGGACGGCCCAAGACCCGTTGTTGCCACGGTGCTGTTGCTTCCACCACCACCACCTTCCAGAGCGCTCCACATGGGCAGCAGGCATGCTGAGAACCTGGCGTGGTCACCGTGGTGCAGTATGTTGTATATACTTTTACCCAATACTTCGTCTTTATTATATTTAATAAACTGCGTTACGTTTTCCGTTACGAACTCCACTTTGCCTTCAGTGTTCACAACGAATAGGAAGCCCTCTAAAGCCTGTTTACAAACAAAAACATTATCTTTAAAGTATTATCTCACTATTTGCAATTTCCTAAAAATATTTATTGAAATTTTATAATTTCATAGAGAATTCAGCAACAAATTCAATCATTAATTACAGATGATTAAAAAGAAATGGTGCTATCCTCAATAAATAAGAAAAGAGGAATGCTAGGAGAATTTGGGAAGATGAGACCGCTCAGTTCCGTTTATAAGATACACGGATGAACTGAGAGTGCTGAAAGATCTCAGTCTGATCAGCATGGACCAAAAAGTAGACATTCTCAGCTGGACAAGTTTCGTAGCAACAACATTCATGCAGAAATTAAAACAATGGGGATACTATTTTTCAATCTACATAAGAACGATGGAATCAGGTTATGATTAAACTCCTAATTGAAACCAAGATAATTTGCGAGTGGCTAAGCAATGACGAATAAGCTGGTTTAAATAATCTCTCTTTTCTTGTAAACATTCGAGAATACTCAACGATGGTGCTAGATAATAAATTTATTAAGGATTCTAAAAAAAAAAAAAATTACACACATTCTACTGAAGATTTCTCTGGAACAATAATTGAGATCGATGGATCTGATGTAGGTAAGTGTGCGTACCAAACAGTGGTAGGAGTTGTTGCAGCAAAGTGCGCAATTCACTGCAAATAAGATCTTTTCTGCAATAGCTTCTCTCAAATTTGAATCTCAAATCTCTCAATCTTTTGAGTCTCAAAGTTTGAAGTCAAAATTGTGGCTTCTTCTTCGGATTTCTTTTTTTATATAGATATATAAAAACAAAACTTTTTAAATTTATGATATAAATCCATTTTTATTAAAAAGTAAAAAAAATAGTTCAGCCTAAATAGTATACAGAGCATCAATAAAATCTTAGAACATTCTACAAAATAATGGTTTTGAGCTAATAAATATCCAGACTGGCTATATTGAAGGCGACTGATATTTTAATGTGAAAAAAGTTGCTTTTGAAAACCATATTCAACAATTTCAAAGTGATTATTCCATTGTTTTACAAAATATTAATTTCAAATGTCTTTACCAACCACTCAAATTGTATTGTATTAAACCAAGAAGAGAATGCTGAAGAAATTTAAAAATGAAATTTGAGCACCAATACTGTTAAAACGAGTTAATAATAGATAATGGTTAAACAGAAAGAAATGGATATGCATGAATTTGAAAAAGCAACGGAGCTAGGAAAATATTAGAGAGGAGTTTCACCTTAAACCACTTCATTCCTAATACTTTAAGGAAAGTGAGAAAGCCTCCAACAGTTGGCTACCTGGTATGATTTGTCTTAATCCAATTTTTTATTTTGCACTCAGTATGAGTCTATTCAAAAAACTTAATTCCAATCCCCTTTTCAAAATTGAGTTTAATTTTAGAACACTTAAACGCATAAGGGCAGAGTTTGCTGAGGTATTAGATGCAATGAATTTCGAAAAGGCAGCTATATACAAGTACGACTAGCCCTTTAAGATAAATAAGGATATGCGCCAAGTAAAGTTGTGCTTCAGAATTAACTTTTAATTTAGAATACGAGTTAATTTTAAATATGAAGAAGCAGAAATTCTCTGGTTTTCGTTGCACTCAGAATTACTTTTGTATTCAACTATTATACATTTTTATTCTTACTATATGAAAAAAATATATTTTGTAGTCCGTATCCATTTTATAAAACCGGGAGTGGGGATTGCACTATTTACCTGTTCACTTCGTGTCCGTATAAAGTGACCAGTTTATCGAGTTCTAGACAGTTTTTTGTGCTACAAATTGTCATATTTTGTGTTCGTTGTGTTGTCAGTTTTTGTGAAAAATTTTAAAATTTTTCATCGAGCAGTAACTGTGAAAAGAATTCCTAAAGTTAAAGGTGCACAGTCCGGTATTCACAAGTCTAGGTAAGTTTGTATGACTCATAGCTGAGTGGGAGACGAACGTCATCGAAGATAAGAGAGATTCTTGTTGTCAATCAGCTGAACAGGGGCTCGTCCCTCTACGTCACCGTGTTTACCGGGCTTTGAACTGGCTCAGACTTTAAACATAAGCTTCTCTCAATACTACAAGAAAGACTGCTTATTTTTACATTGTTTTTATTTTGCACTTAGTTCTATTTCGAATCTCTAACTCTTTGGAAGTATAATTAGTAATTATGACTGATTTAAAGGATGGTATGGCCGAGAAATTAGAGAAAATTATGGCAAAGTTAGAGGTAATGGACTGTCGATTCGCTACTCTGGAACAAAAAATAGATAGTACAAAAGCTGAGGTTGTTGAGGTGGTAAATTCTTCTCTTTTGCCTTTAACTAATAAGCTTCAACTTGTGGAGGAAAAAGTGATCAATTTGGAGGATCGCATGACTAAGGTAGAGAATAAAATCCCCTCTCAGGTGCAACGTAGGAACAATGTATTACTATATAATGTCCCTGAAATAGTAAATGAATATTATGAAGAACTTGAAAAGCAAGTTATGGACGTGTTCCGTAACAACTTAGGGACAGATATAGCAAAATCAGAGATTAAATGGTTGAAACGCCTCGGTTCTCGTGCCCCGCATAGTTCTCGACCGATTCTGATAACATTAAATTCTTTCTCGAGAAAGAGAGAAGTTTTAAAGGCCTCGAAAAAATTAACCGGTACTGTATTAAGCCTTTCTGACGATTTTTCACCGGAAATTAGAAGCATTAGAAAACAGTTATTACCATATAGGAAAGACGCCATTGAGTCTGGTCTGAAATGCACTTTCAAGTTCGACAAATTGGTTATTGGTGGCAAAGAGTTTACATTGGACCAGTTGAAAAATCTCAAAAAATTAAAGCTTTCATCTAGCGGAAGTGAGTCAGAGGAGCGTGGGAAGTTAAGAAGAAATCCTGGACGGAAAGTTAAGAAGATGAAAAAACGAGATGAAGTTGGAAAGACGAAAGGAAAGAACGAAGAAAAAAAACCGGATAAGGACACTGAATCGCTGAGAAAATGGCTCATTCAAACTCCGACCTGCAGTAAGACAAACACACACCCGTCAAAAAAGAAGAAAGTGGAGTCTAGTCCGGAATAGCAGTTAATTTCGTCTCACTTACCAAATTCATCCCCTCCGACCACTGCGAATTCTTCAAACCTTTTATCCTCTGTTCGCTCTGATAACATAGTTTCTAAAAATAAAATTAAGATTGTCTTCTGGAATGTGCACGGCTTTAGCACTCTGTTTAGTCTATGCCCAAAAGATATTGATGAACTGGTGAATCATGAAATTATTTGTCTAAATGAAACATGGATCCATACAAATAGTACTCTTTGTCCACCGACTTTCCTGGAAAATTATGTCTGCCATCACAGGGAGGCCGTCAAAATTCACAGTTTAGGGAGAGCTAGCGGTGGTCTGGCGGTGTTCGTCAGGAAGGGCGTCACGTCACTTATAGAGGTATTGGTCTCTAAGAGCTGGTTCCTCTGTTTGTTACTCAAGTTTCAACATTCTCAACTAATCGTCGGTCTAGTTTACTGGCAACCTGGTAGTGAAAAAGATGTGATATGTGAGCTGTTTTATAAAGAGTTGTTTAATGTAATCTCTATGTATAGTGATGTTGATGTAATAATTGGGGGTGATTTCAACTCTCGAATCGGGGCCTTAAATCAATTAGATAATTGTATTCCTTTAGGCGATGAGTTGTGGGGCCATAGAGTTTCTTTAGACCAAACAGTTAACAACAGAGGGAAAAAGTTGGTGGAGCTTATGGAGTCCCTGGGTATGTTGGTGTGTAATGGCAGAGCGTGTTTAGATTTTCCTGGAAGTTTCACTTTCATTGGGGAACAGGGATGTAGCACCGTTGACCTGGTCTGGCTTTCTTTTGGCTTTTCTTTTCCGGTAAGTAATTTCCAAATTAAAAACATTTCTGATTTATCCGACCACCTTTCTTGCTCCATCACCCTGTCGCTGTCTGACATTGGCCATCTTGCTCCCTTGTTAGTTGTTCAGAATCCCAGATGTCGTTGGCTTTTCAATAAAAAGGTTTTTAATAGTTCATCTTTCGGTTCTTTTATTGAATTATCAGAAAATGTTTATCTCTCTAACGAATCTCCGATAATTCTTAATGATAATTTTATTTCTACAGTCCGAAATAGTCTAGTTAATATGAACTTATTGAAACAAAAATATTCCGGCGGGCCGAGAAAAATGCACAAACCATGGTTTTCTAAGGACTGTGTTGTATTAAAACGCGAAGTACGTAGTTCTTTTAACGTGTGTAGAAAAGACAACTTTCGGCAGGATTCGTTAAATAAGTACATTATTAGGAAAAAGGAGTACAAGGCTTTGGTTAAATTTAGTAAAGACGCTTATTATAATCATATAAAGGAATCTATTGGTAATGTTAAAAATCCGTCGCAGTTCTGGGATTGTATAAGGCGCCTTCAGTTCAAACCTCAACAGAAATGTCCTATCTCTGTTGCAGATTGGGAAGATTTTTATCGCAAAATTCTCCCACCACCAGTACACAATGACTTTGTTTTCATTAGTAATTTTGTTTATGAGTTAGATGGTGATATTACTCTCGAGGAGTTACTTTCTAGTATTAGTAATTCTAAACTAAATAAAGCCTCTGGCACGGACATGATCCCTAACGAATGCTTTAAAGCCTTACCCCCCAATTGGACGGCCTATTTACTAAATTTGTTTAATAGTATTTGGACACATGAAACTATGCCACCCTCCTGGGGTAAAATTAAACTGCAGTTACTTTTTAAAAAAGGTGTTCGTTCAGATCCTAACAACTACCGAGGAATTGCAATATTTAATACCATCACTAAAATATTTACATCTATAATTTATAATAGGCTTTTGAGTTGGGCAGAAGCTAGTGGTCTCGTTCCGGAGGAACAAATGGGTTTCCGAAAAGGCAGAGGTTGTACAGATGCTGTTTTCTGTCTAATGGCAGCTGTAAATATACAATTGAGATTGAAGAAAAGGAAAGTGTTTGGTATATTTATTGATCTGAAGCGTGCTTTTGATTCTGTAGATCATACCAAGCTCTGGTTAAGATTAGCTCAGATTGGTGTCAGCGCAAAAGTAATAAGAATACTCTCCAATATGTACTCAATGGCTTCCTTTGTTATTTCCGGAGAGACCTCTGCTTCTTCTAATGAAATTCCCGTTACCCAAGGGGTCCTGCAGGGTGAAATCTTGAGTCCACTTTTATTTACACTTTTTATCTCGGATATAATTGATTATTTTACTGACAATGGGGCTCGCGGTGTCAATATTAATAAGTTCAAAGATCTGATTATGATCTTATATGCGGATGACATGACAGTCTTAGCTTCTTCTTGGCATGAAGCCCAGTCATGTTTACGCATTTTGGAAAAATATTGTACATCGAAATCACTTGCTGTCAATCCTGAAAAAACCGTAATTGTTCCATTTCATAAAGGAGGTAGGATCTCCAAGTTTCCGTCTTTTTATTATAAAAATAATAAAATTAATGTGGTTAACTCAGTTAATTACCTTGGGGTGCCTTTTTTCTCTTCTGGAAAGTTTTCTAATGCTGGGAATAATTTTTTGGCTAAAAGTACTGCTGCTAATTCTACGGTGCTAAAATTGTTGAGGGTTTCTAAATCGGATGAATGGTCCAGTAAAGAGTATTTATTTGATACCCTGGCTGAAAGTGTTCTCTTATACCAGTCAGAGATCTGGGGTGGCCAGTGTCTGGCGGTAGTGGAACGATGCCAGACGGGGTTTTTCAAGAAACTTCTGAGACTCCCAGTTAGTACTCCAAATGCGTTCATAAGATTAGAAACTGGACGGCTAAAACTACAATATAAAGTATTTAAAAAAATGGTTAATTGGTGGTGCAAGCTTTTGTCGATGCCTGGCAACAGACTTCCGCGAATGTGTTATCTGCGGTTATTAGATTTTATTAATGATTCCTCAATGCCCTTTAACTGGACCTCAGAACTTAACAAATACTTTTGTTTACTTGGCGCTGACGACATTTGGGCGAAACAAGATCCTGACGTCTTCAAAAGCTCGAAAAATGATATCTTGTCTAAGTTAGCAAACCATTTAGTCAGCGAAGATATAGACTTTGTTTTGCACTCATCTTATAATTGGTGGTACAGAAATATCTCTTCTTGGGGCAATCGTGAAAATTATTTAGGTCTTAAATGTCATATAAACAAAATCAGACTGATAAGCCAGATCAGGTTAACCCATTATAAACACTGTGTAGTTGTTTGTGGAGACATGCGATATTCGTTCTCGCATGATAATATCTGCACGTTATGCCGATCCCAGCAATCAGATACTCTGCTCCACTTTCTTTTTAAATGCTCCGCTTTGACTGATATTAGAAAAAGGTTTATTTCTAATTACCTAATTTTTTTCACTGAGGGTGAAAATTTGGAAAATCTTATTTCTGAGATGAATTTAGAAAAGATAAATAATATATATTGGTACTTCAATAACGGTTTAAAAATAAAGGGCGGATCAAGTATTCCAATAAATCTTTAAATAACAAATTATGAAAAACAAAGAATGGATAATTAAAGGAATAACATAATTTGAATAGAAGGAGGGAATAAATAAAAGAATAAATGAGAGTGAAGAAGAAAAAGGGAAGAAAGGGAGAAAAAAGGAAAAAGAGAGGGGAGGAAGTGAGGGGAAAAGGAAAAAAGAGAAAGAAGGGATTAATGTAGATAAATATTAATATTACTGGAAAGTATTCTGCTTTATTTAATTGATTAATGTATTCTTTATTTGATATTTTGGTTTTTATTATTATTTTGTATTTATTTATTTTATTTTGTTTATTTATTTATTTGCTTATTTATTTATTTTTAGTAGGATGATCTTTTATTTCCAAGTTTTTCTTTTTAATTTTTTGGTTGTAATTTAATTTTGAACTAACGTGTTTTTTCTTTATATTTAATTACCCAATCTTGTAGCTTTTGTAAACCTGTATTTTGTTTGAAATCCCACTCCTTGCTTATAAGTTTTGTATTTAAAAAGCAATAAATACATTGATTGATTGACATTGATTGATTTTATAAAACCGAAAGATGTAAAGGGTATTTTGTCTCGCGGATCCCCTTAATTTTATTACGAACCCTGTAGAACTCAAATTTCGAAACCTCGCTACCCCAGGAAGGCTTGAACTTCAATCGACCGCATTTCAATTACAGCTTTGATGAAGTTTAGTCAAGCTGAGTTCAACAAATATTTATTCTTCTTAGCCTTTACAAATAAGATGGCTGTAATTTAAGCGTTCTGCCCGCACAGCCTTAGATCTTAAAAGAGTCGCCAAAAACCCCGAAATTGTTATCTCAAATAATTTAAAGGAAAGTGAGAGAACAACAAATGACAGAACAAATTTTGAAAAAAAATTTAAGAAATATAAAAAGAAAAAAATACCTCTAAAAGAAGGGGACCGAATACGTCGTTAGCTAAGATAGTTGGTTTGGATGAAGATACTTCTCCTAGTTGGACAGCATCACTTGCTGCAGCGGCTTCTTGTTCTTTTATATGGCGAATCTGAAATATTTTAACTTAAATCATAATGAAAATAATTTAAATAAGCCTGGAAAAACTTAACTTTCTTTAGTTAAATGAAAATTTTGAAGATAAGATTGTTTACGTATTTAGATAACAAAATAAAGGAGGTAATAAATTGTGAAAGTTTTTGAAAAAATTAATCGAATAATACAATGGCAGATCTTTTGAAATCATCGATAGTATGTAATTATAAAATTGTAGGGGGCCACAAGCAAATGAAAAGATCAGGTTCAATGTTTTTATTTTTGCCGTCATAACCGTGAAGCATTCATTTTGTTCTCAAAATACTGTTATGCAGCTACAGTCTGCTTTAATTAAACTCCTTCATTTTGAATTTTGACAAAATAGATAGAGCAAGGGGTCCTTAATGTTAGTTAATTTTTTTTATGGAGGGCAGTTCACCAATTATTCTAAAAATGATTCTCATGAAATGATAATAACATCGATTAATTTCCCTAAAATTGTGTACTTTTAAAACAAAAAACAAAAAAAAATGAGTATGAGAGAGGAAACTTAAACATTTTGCTGCTCACTGAATCGATGTATGTAGAATATGGCATGAATTACAATTTAGTAATGAAGGAGGGCACAGTTTAACCATTATCTAAAAATCTAGTTCGATTTTTTTTAACTTTATTGTCGTAGATCAATTAAAAATTGTAGTTATAAAAATCTAAACTGATTAATAAACTTTCGAGGAGAAACAAATAGAATAACTATGTCTAAACTTCCCCCTTAAAAAAATACAAATAAAAATGCAAGACCCTAAATGCAATCTTTGAACTTGGTATTAACCACTTAACACATAAATAATACAACATAATTATTCAAAACTAAAATAAGACTATGGCAAAGTTAATTCTTGACAATACTATGTATATGGTGAAAGGAATGTTAAACTTGATTATACCATTTGGAACTGCACACTCAAATAAAACTATCAACATTAAAAATGTTTTATACATAAACTTCATACAAAACAATGACTGTATTAAATCATACAAAAAAAAAAAGATTTGATCAATAGCTCAAAGTCTGCTTTATTAGATAATTTTTAATAGTGAATTATAAACTAACAACTTGCAACTTATGAAGGATGAACGCGTGTAACAAGCTTTTTACCTTTCACCATCAATGTCAAGGAAAATACACAAGATTTGAAAATAATTTTATTTAATCATTATATTATTTATGTGAAACAAAAATCAAATTTACGCAAAACGAACAAAGATAAAAGTGAAAAAATGCTTCAAAGGAATACAAGGAATGCCAAACGATGCAAGAACTTAATCGTAAAATTCATAAGATGTACTTACTGTTTTAAACCAGATTTCCAAAATAATTCTGTATAAATCTCTTCGGTAAAACTATAAAACTAAAATAATAAATATTTCCTAATACTTCCAATGTTTTTCTAACATTTAAAAGAATGTCACTAAAGTCAAACTGAATGTAGTGTTCAAAGTGACGAAGAAAGGAAAACTGACTGGTATTTTCCCCTTCAAATTTGGTGGGGGTAATGTATACTGAACAAATGAACACTAGATGTACTTTTCTAGCAATACTAGTAGCAATATTTTGGACTACCCTTGTCACATAACCCAATATAACTGTCAACTCAATCAAATAACTTTTCAAAAGGGATTGCCAGCCAAACCTGTTAAACAATAACCTCCTTCATTTCTTACAACTCAGGTCTCACAAACTACTATTTTTGACACTATTTACTAACAAATATTTTTCTTCTTTACAAGAAATTTGAAATACTTTAAGAATGTGATGTTCAAAGTATTTTTTTTGTTTATTTTTTTTTTTTTCAAATAAAAGTAAGTAGTATAAGTAATAAATACCGCCCATAACCTTAATGTAGAAGCGCCTAAAATTAAAAAAAAAAAAAACAGAGTATTCCAGAAGTGTTATATTGTGAATTCCCAGGTACTTTATAACCCCCCAAAAACAAAATATTTAAGGGAAAAAACAGCATGAGTTTTTACGAACAAAGTAAAGATAAATAATAGATTGTCGCTCCAACTTGCGATAATATTCGATTCTTTTTCAAACTTCATTGGTTTCAAAATCTGACAAGTTTTGAATTTTCATTAACAATCAATCACCCCAATCTAATAACTGATAATCAAAATTATCCAGCGTTTAAGTGATAAAATCTCCTTTCAGGTTTCTGTAGCCCTGGCTGGTGCAATCATGTGCATAAGATTTGAAGAAAAACCCTTTTGGGACATTAAAAAAAAACTCAGTGCACTGCCGGTCTCTAGACAGTGTTCTCTTGTTACAGACAAAAGTAGGAGACTCTAAGGATAGACAGCTTGAATCTGGAAGGGGTTACCAGAAGCCCCTACCCTAAGAGCTCTGGATGAAGGAAGAGCAGATTTTTAAAAATGTTTAAAAAAACTAGCCGCTCTGAAAAAGGTGAAATTTCCTAACCTTACAATTAAGCTCTGATAAGATTTCCTTTTTTAATTATTTTTATTTCCTTCTCTTACTGCAATGAGAGGTTATTGCGATTGCGTGGATTTTGAGTTTTTACGGAAAATCCGATGTTTAATTTTTTAATAACCAAGAGGCCTCAAAATTTTAGTTTCCGGAAAAATAATGTAAAATAAAATAACATTAGTCTATTTGAAATTAATTACTATATTTCTGAGTGCAGCAGTCCTTGTACGTACACATTCTCAACAAGGATTTACACTTCAACAATTGTTAGAAAGAATCTAATCTTAGGACCAGCTATAAGGAAGTCCGTGAGCTGATAATTTAATATTTATATTTGGAACTTTTGGATCTTAAAAATTACAGTATTTCCTTAGTGTTCATTTTTTAAACATCACATTAGACAAGAAGATGTAAATGCACGTATTTACGTGCAAACAGAAGGTTTACTAACCTGGTTAACAGTTTCCTGTAGTATAGCACATTTATCTGGCTTGACGGAGAGGGAGCTCATGTCAGCAAAGCTGGCCGATATCAGTTCGGCCAGCTCCTCAATGTAGATGTTCTCCTGTTCTCGTCGCCGTTTCTCATTAAGGCACTTGTTGCTGCAACAAACAGACACGTTCATTTTATTTATACGGCCTAACGGGCAAGGGATCAACTCAGACGGAAATCCCATGTTCAAGACTGGCTGTCCTATCCTTAGATTTTTTTGTTCTTCCTACAATAACAGTCGAACAGAACACTGTCAGGTGATGGATAGAGTGTAATGGTAGCAAGAGAACATTGTCCGCCCTTGAATTGGGAAGTCTGGAGAGATGCCTGGTGTAGCTTGGAAGACGTGAGGTATTTCTTTTCAGAAATGTCAAATTCAGCCTTTACAAGTTCTCCACGATACAATAGCTGTTGTTTCTCCACTCTATCCATGTTATTTTAGTCTGCAATAACTCGCAGAGGCCGATGAACATTCAAAAAGAAGCCGCCTGATTGGTTGCAACTTATCACAGTGAACTTAGTGGCAAAAATTTAACGTTTTCAGCTATCTCTGGGGCCAAATCATTCCATACCCCCCATTCCTGCTGTGCATCTACCTTGTTGTACCTTGATGGCCGCACTTGGTACAGCAAAATTGATGCAGGTCCGGTGAAAGCTCCTTAGGATCTCTTCCGACTTTGGCGGTCTTGCCGCCTTATTGCCCCTGGGCACCTAGACGAAAGGAAGACCTAATTTTAACCAACCAGTCTAACACTAGTCTTGCATACAAAATTTTTAAAAATGTTTGGAACGAAAAAATAATTAAATACTACAAAAAAAAAAATAACGCTTTAAATTAGCCGTTTTTAATATTTCGCATTTTACTCGCTTATAGAATTTTTATAAGTTCGTATATTGCCCACAAATGACACTTTAAGAGAAAACAAATACAGCAAACAACAAATACACGGTAGCCGAGACCTGTGAAGCTAATATGTATTGTGGTACTGGGTTCGATTCCCCGGTCTTAGGCCTTGGATTTTATTTAATGGTTAATAAAAGAAATTTACAGTAAAGTATGTTTGCTAGTCGTCTCCGTCCACGACACCTAATTGGTAGTTGGACGTAAAGCCCGCCTGGAAAAATAGGCAATTACTTTACTTTACTTACAGAGGAAGTAAAGTGGTTGGAACTACCGGTTGGTCGATTTTTTCCAAACGCGACCAGGTCAACCAACGTTCTATTCAACTATTCAAAAGTTGCAAACGATTTGAACTTTACGTGATTTCCGTTTTTGAGTGATGCTCACTCACCACATAGCTCTGACTCAGGAGACTTCAAAACGGAAGTTTGAAATAAAAACTCAATAACTTCTTCTAATGACTAGTAAGAGTGAGTTACAAAAAGTCGTCTTACAGTTAGTTTGAAATTAATGCATAAGAAACTACCAAAACAACTATTCTTTTCAAATAATAATAAGGAAAAAAAAAAAGCCCTGTGAAAAATAAAGAAACATCGCTTAAAAATAATTTTTGGCAAAGGGAATTTAATAAAAAATGGAGAACTAGTAGCAACAGCAGGCCGAGTGGCAACCAATTTAGGTCAATGCTGACACTGGCTTTGTAAACTAGGTCTCCCTACTAGCGCTACACTGCGATCAATATTTGTACTACTCCTTCAACACACTGTCACGTTAAATAATAATTCGCAATATTTTCTGTCCTTTTTCACTTACGCTTTTTTTCCTCGTATTCTTAACACAAACATCATTCAATACATTTTCAAGTTATCTTCTTTTTTTTTGTGTAAGTAAGGTGAAGTTTTTGCCTATCGATTTTCTGTATCGATTTTTTCCCCGGAAATTACTTTTTAAGTGGTTTTTGGAAAAGGCATTGAGAGTGAATGTATGTTCTTCTACGTAAAAAAAGTAAAGTAATCGCCTATTTTTTCAGGCGGGGCTTAACGTCTAACTACCAATTAGGTGTCGTGGACGGAGGCGACTAGCAAACATACTTTACTGTAAATTTCTTTTATTAACCATTAAAATAAAATCCAAGGCCTCTAGACCGAGAATCGAACCCACTACCACCAATACATATTAGCTTCACAGGTCTCGCCTCTTAACCGCTCGGCTACCATGGCATCCTGTGTTCTTCTTACAGGATGCTTAGTGGAAATACGCATCGATGCAATGATTTTTTTGCTTTACCTGCGATGTTCTGGGAAGATGTGGTATCTAAAACTCTTTTGAGAAAAAAAAAATGTTCAAGTAAAAATTAGTTTTAATGTTAGTGGTTGGGAGGTACTAACACTTAGCGTACTTGGCACATATACAATGTTCCGGAAAATGTATTTCTTACGGAAGTGGAAGGTTTCCCTTTAATGTTCTAATTTACAAAAATGTACAATGTTATTAACAATTAAATTGGTTTAATTCACGGAGGTGAATAAGAAATGAATAAGACAAGAGTAGAAGAATGTTATTTCAAAGTAGAAGTAGGAGTACAATGAAATGAAATTAATAAAGGAACATAAAGAAATACTCTACATTAAATAAATTAAAAACCCTGAGGTAAAATATTCCCAACTTATTCAGTAACAACAATAATAATAATAATGCAATGACAATGAAGAGGGATAACAGTAATAAAAAAAAAGAAACAAAAAAAGAACTCTTGGAACTTTAAATATTCGTTTATTAAGAACGCCAGGAAAAAACTCACAAGTATATCTTGAGTTTAAAGAACCTTGAAGAAAGTCAAAGAGATGGATTCGTAAATGGGTAAAAAAAAATAATAATTTTTCTTTTTTTGTGCAATATAAAGAAAAACTGATAAAGAAAATAGGGGAGAAAAGCTTATCTTTTATCGATTAAATTTAGCTTGACTTTTAGGTTTACATCACTTTTCTTTGTCATAAAATGGACCACGCACTTGGTTCAGCCGTCTCTAGAAATAGTAAATGTGAGAGGGCAGAATTTCATGAGCATATATAAACGATTTTTTTTTTTTTTTTTTGACCGCTTAATTGTTTAAAAAGAAATTAGAAAAAGTGAGATGAAGTCAATCTTGAAAATGAATCCATTTCTTTAATTTGAAGTTTGAGATTCATTGAGTAAGTAAAGTAAAGTAATCGTCTATTTTTTCAGGCGGGGCTTAACGTCCAACTACCAATTAGGTGTCGTGGACGGAGGCGACTAACAAACATACTTTACTATAAATTTCTTTTATTAAACCATTAAATAAAATCCAAGGCCTAAGACCGGGGGAATCGAACCCACTAAACCAACAATACACCTTAGCTTTGCGGGTCTAGTCTATAATCGCCTAACAAACATACTTTACTGTGAATTCCTCATATTAACCATTAAATAAAATCCAAGGCCTAAGACCGGAGGAAACAAACCCACTAAACCAACAATACACCTTAGCTTTGCGGGTCTAGTCTATAATCGCCTAACAAACATACTTTACTGTAAATTTCTCATATTAACCATTATATAAAATCCAAGGCCTAAGACCGGAGGAAACAAACCCACTAAACCAACAATACACCTTAGCTTTGCGGGTCTAGTCTATAATCGCCTAACAAACATACTTTACTGTAAATTTCTCATATTAACCATTAAATAAAATCCAAGGCCTAAGACCAGGGGAATCGAACCCAGTACCACAATACATATTAGCTTCGCAGGTCTAGCCTCTAACCGCTAAGGCTACCGTGGTGCCTTAGCGAGATTCAATGTACTGAGTTTAAACTTGATTTGTTTTCCAGGATAAACGCGAAAAACTGCAAAAAAAGGAGGGGGAATGTTAGAACAGTACCATGCAGTAAAGACAATCCTAAGTACCGCCTTTAACCAAGAAATACCCTAGCTTTGAATTTTTCTGGAACAACTGTACTGGATTTGGAGGCGACCAAAAAAATTGGGAGTGATTTCCATTTCCGGGAGTTTTCCCTGAAAATTTGAAAAATGCATTCAATACAATGGTACTTTTGGTTGGGAAATTTTTTACCGCTAAATTATAGTCAGTTCCTGTGCTAGAGCGGAAACAAAACATTGAGCTACGTGAGATTTATTCGACTAAAAAGAGTTTCTGAGTTAGTTGTTGGACACCATACAGGCCTGCGCATCAATACTTTCTTTTTTGGGAAAGGGGCCCTCAAAAAGAAAACAAAAAACCAAAAAACTTACAACTCTTTGTCGTCATGTTCCATAATTATTCCTATAGCTCCATCCAAAAGTGACCCAACTGGCTGAATCAGTTCAACTACAAATAAATGTCTTTGCACACTACCAAGAGCAAGGAGTTGTTTGAGGTGTCTAACTGTACTAACTCAGCAATTTTTGTCGTCTAGATTTTGTTTTATTTTAATTTTATTTTTATTTTTTAACCAGCAGAGCCATAGTGCCACGTTTGGGAAAATGGAATAATAAAACGACAAAGACAGAGAAATAATAAAGGAACAGAAACGGCGATAGACAGAACGGGAGGAAGAGGAGGGGTACTGCGGACGAAATCGAAAACACCTGATTGGGGCAGAGTTATGCAACCGGCCGCGATGTAATACGTCACTAAATACAATACCATTGTGTTAGCATTTATTGTTATTAGTAGAAATTATAATTAAAGAATTAGGTTAAATGTAAACTAAATGTGGTTTAATAGAGTGAGTAAATAAACTTATTACTTTTCTGCCCGATTTTCGAAGAGTTTAACATGGTTAAGGAATGTTTTAATATAATAGCGGGGAACTCCTGGACTTCAGATGGTTTTGGAGACGAAAACCTCTTCTTTTTTTTTTTTTTGAGGCTTCCAGTTTTTCCAGTTTTTCATCTCTTCACAGAGTTGTTTTTTTCAATCAAATTCAACATTGAGGTATTTGACGACTGGCTAGAAAATTAATACAGTACAACCTCGATTAACCGGCCCTCGGTCATATTGAGTCATCATAAGAACACTTCAGATCGGTGCCGAAACAAAAGTTAGTTTTCGGTGGCGACAGGAACATTTTTTGACTTCCGATGTAACATAATTGGTAGGCGTGGCAGCAACTCTTTTATACCTGATTTTCTTGAAGGGTCACTATGTATGTGTGTACGAGTATGTATGTAAAAATCCAAAATATGGTACAATTAGTACTGAATTTCTTGGGATTTACCACAGTCTTACAAAAGACCATGGGATGTACGTGTCGTAAATGGTTGATTTTCAACTTCACGGTTATATTGTAATATTTTTAGTGGATAATTACCGGCATTATTTTAATCTTCCCCGAGAGAGCAGCCTAATCTCAAGCTAGTCTTCAGTGTTAATCAGTTCCGTCCTACAGAAAACATCTTTCGTTTGCCCTTTCGGTTGAATTTTTATTTCACTTACGCGTATAATACAAACATACATACATGGGCGCCACGGTAGCCGAGCGGTTATAGGCTAGACCCGCAAAGCTTAGGTGTATTGCGGTACTAGTCTAGGCCTTGGATTTTATTTGATGGTTAATAAAAGAAATTTACAGTAAAGTATTGTTTGCTAGTCGCCTCCGTCCACGACACCTAATTGGTAGTTGGACGTTAAGCCCTGGCTGAAAAAATAGGCGATTACTTTACATACATACTTATATACATATGGACATTCATAGGTACAAATGTACTAGTAATACTGTGTATTCGGTTTAACCGGGATTTCAGTTTTCCGGGGTGGGTATAGCCGGAGGTCAGGCCGGTTAATCCAGGTTGTACTGTACAAATCTGATACACACTGAAGTAGTATTCTTTCCTATTCGTAAATTTTGGCAAGATATTCCCATTATATATTACACAGATTTCGAACCCATACAATAGTACTATAACGAACGACTCTTTAGATGTGGGGGGAGGGCTTTAGTTTATCACCCTCCTTAATCTCAACGAATATTTCCTTTTAAAAACCAGTTTCCTGGAATCTATAGGTCGTGTTTAACATGTTTAAACCTGTCGTGATTTTAAGTTATTCTCAGGTCTAAACACGCGTAAAATTTTTATGAACACTTTTTTCGTGTACTACGGACTGGAAACGGCTAAACTTTGTATTTCGGTGATAAGAACGATTACAATTCTGCCTCTTACGTGAGATAAGAGAATTTGGATACATTTCTAATTGTTTTAAATAATAAAAAATTGTTTATTACTTCAACTAAATAAATTGAAATATCTAGGTTAGGGGACGGTATTGACCACCTCTTGCAGATGTACTAGAAAACACTGGTGTGACCCATATATTATGTCAAAAATAACTTTGCTCATTGTCTCCAAAGGCCAAATAGATTGAATACAAAAAATTAAAACTCTAAATCGTTGAAAGAGGGGCATACATTTTCAAAGTACGTGTAATGCTGGTGCCGATGGCATGATGATTCTGCAATAATTCTTCTAATGAAGGTGTATCATTACTAAAACACTAACAGAGATCCCTACCCCCTCCAGAAGATACTTCAAGCTTGACTCATCTCTTCCGGGGATCATTCACTGGCCAACCATTTCCCGAATAACTTAAACGGCTGCTCTTCCTGCCAAAATCAGGTCGTCACCTTGACGATTAATCTAGACTTGCTTTACTTAATACTTTTTTTGTTTTCCCCCCCAAAAAAAATCGAATCCCCCTCCTAAGTGACTGTGATTCGTTTCTTTTGGAAGGAAAAATCAATGTTTTATGAGAAATTTTCTTACAATTTTGCATTGAGATCATGAATACACTGGATCATGGACTCTGCTGATGGTTGTTTGGGAAGAAAATTTGGGTTTCCCATAAGCAGGTGCTTTGGTTCCCGGACAAATCCTGCATAGCATAGCGAAGAGTACCGGACTGACAGTTGCAGCTACAACTCAGACCCCATTTTGTAGTAGAATAGTTAAGAAGTAGTAGCTTGCAAGCAAATTTACAGGATGTACTTGTTACAGGAGTAACGTTAGTTTGGTAAACATTTTAAGGTAGGAGGGGCTGGTGCAAAGCAAGTAGAACAAGTACTTGGAGATGTAAGTGACAGAAAAAACTTCTGACGAGGCCTAGACGAGGAAATCAGAAATGAACTCTTGACGGACGATTAAAGACGATTCTCTACTGGATTTGAATTAGGCTATGGAACGAGTCATCGTTTTTTGAGGTAAGAAAAAGACTTCTTCAATGCATCGCTTGCCCATGCATTGAACCACGAATTGATACGTGCATTTGACGAAAACAATTTTTTTGGACATCCGGTCAAACGTCTTTTTCTACCAATTCAATTTGGAATTTTTGTCAAGTTATTAAAGTAAAGTAACCGCCTATTCTTTCAGGTGGGTCTTAACGTCCAACTACCAATAGGTGACGCTAACGGGGGGCGGAAGCTCATACTTATGAACCATTTTTTCTAACAAATAAAAAGTATTCTTACGCGGGATTCAAACTGGCGATCTCCCAGTTACAAAGCTACGCTCTTGACCACTAGACCTCTCCATAAAGCTATTTAAACCATTAATTAAGAGATATTTATATAATATAAAACACTATAATGAGAATTTATAGGTAAGACAATTCAGGGCCCAAAAATGAATTTCTTTGAGTAAATGTTTCAAATAGAACTTGGTACACACGCCCATTCTCAAAGTTTAAAGAACATCATCGGTGTCAAGTTCGAGAAAGACCATATAAATAAGCGGGAGAGCTATTAGTAAAGCTCTACTTACTTAATAGTATCTCTCACCGTTACAAAATTAATACATTTTTTATTCTAAGTACTAAGTATCAAAATGTCTTGATAAGAAATTTAAATATAATCGATGTAGCCACTTTCAAAAAATCGTGAAAAAACGGAAGTAAAAGATCAGGAAAGGCGCTACATTGGAGTTAATGAATCATGACTCAATTCTTAGAAATAAAGAGCATCGAATACAAGTAAAGAAAAGAAATAAAGATGCCAAAATAATGTTAATATTGAGACAATGACAAGACAACGAAGAACATGTGAAGTTAGCAACAGAAGAGAAGAAGATGGTGAAGTCGAGAAGATTCGAGAGAACACGACCAGGGCTGGAGAGGAAGGGAGTGGCCTGAACAATAACAACTCTACCCAACTGTCAGATTGAGTTGTCAGTATGTCAATTCTCTGACATAATACTTGCATATGTTTTTTCCATCATTTCCTGTTGGACAGTCCATCAATTTTTTTGGAAATATTCATGTCAAAATATATTCGAAACAAATTTTTCCAATTTACAAATAAGTTTTCTTCTTCCATCAACAAAATTTTTCATCATTGAAAGAAATGATATCTGTCTAGTTCTTATCTTTAGCAGAGATGTGTCAATGGAACTTGCAAGGTAGTTATAAAACTTAGAATTCTAGGTTAGCGAGGAATCGGTCAAATAAAAAACAAACTCATATTTTTGCCAACGTTTCGACAAATATATTGTCCTCTTCAGGGCCTGGATATTACAAACACAAAACAATTTACAGGGTCAGTAACAATGTGTTACCTAACCTAACCTAACCTAGAATTCTAAGTTTAACAATTTACGGTCAAAGTTTATCCTCTTTTTTGGGGGGGCAAGTACCCCAATCGTTCCACTGTCTTATTTACGGTTTCAAAATGCCTAAAGATTATAAATAGCAACAAAGCAACAGCGGCGACATCGAACAGGAAACAGGAGGTCATTTCTTTCTTCGTTTTTTCTTCTCACATAATCTGCACGGAAACTCCAAGCTAATTGACGCTACCCGTAGTAGTAGCAGAAAGTAATGAACGAATTACGAATTTCCTTTTTGGAAAAACCAAGCCAAGAGGTTTTTTTTTTTCCTAACCAGAACTATTCGGTCGTCACCATAAGCCAGTTAGTCTGCGGTGTCGTCTGGGATTAAGGTCGTCAATCTCCGTCTTCTATTCTTACTGTCTTAAATACTTACTGCTGATGACCCACAAGAGCAAGTTACAATAAAGTGAAAAAAGAAATTCAATTGAATATACTTACAGTTGAGACTGTGGTTTTGGATCAGATTTCTTTTTCTTTTTATTGTTTGGAGCACTGGTAGAGCTCATCTTAGCCCATAGGGGGTCACCCTGCACCTCACATCGGACCACCCTGTAAACAAGAACCACTACCATTAGTTTGGAGTAGATAGTAAGAGTTTCGTCTTCATTAAGGACGAGATGAGCAATCCATTAAGATTCATGAGGAAGTCAGAAAACCTTAATCGAGAAAATCTTAAAAAAAAGGAATAAAAAATCCATCAGGAATACGATACTACATCCGGCTGTACGAGTTAAATCACGAAATGTTAAAAAACGACATCCTCCAGTACAGTTCCAGCATTCCCCTACATTATTATCTTGTATCCTTAGCTTTCCAGCTAAAAGATATTCGTGAAGTGCAGAAAACTGGGAATAATATCTGCAAGTCATCTTCTCTCTGTCTCTTAGTCCGCGCGTAGCCAGTGGAAACGATAATCGAATCAGAAAAAAATTAGTCACGCTTCCATCAGTATTTTTTTTGGGAAATGTGATTCGTGCACAATTACGGTGCAATCATCAATTACCTATTCCAATATTGTACCTATGGAAATATATATATATATTTTTTTTCTTTAAAAAGAATTTTAATTTATGCAGATTTCGATTTTTTTTTAATTTGCACCGGAAGTATGCACGTTTCGAGATCATAGATTCACACGAAAAATGATTTTTACAACTTTTTTTGTCTTTCTGTGAGTATCCAAGTAAGTAAAGTAATCGCCTATTTTTTTCAGGCGGGGCTTAACGTCCAACTACCAATTAGGTGTCGTGGACGGAGGCGACTAGCAAACATACTTTACTGTAAATTTCTTAGCTTTGCGGGTCTAGTCTATAACCGCCTAACAAACATACTTTACTATAAATTTCTTTTATTAACCATTAAATAAAATCCAAGGGCTAGACTAGTACCGCAATACATCTTAGCTTTGCGGGTCTAGCCTATAACCGCCTAACAAACATACTTTACTATAAATTTCTTTTATTAACCATTAAATAAAATCCAAGGGCTAGACTAGTACCGCAATACATCTTAGCTTTGCGGGTCTAGCCTATAACCGCCTAACAAACATACTTTACTACAAATTTCTTTTATTAACCATTAAATAAAATCCAAGGGCTAGACTAGTACCGCAATACATCTTAGCTTTGCGGGTCTAGTCTATAACCGCCTAACAAACATATTTTACTATAAATTTCTTTTATTAACCATTAAATAAAATCCAAGGGCTAGACTAGTACCGCAATACATCTTAGCTTTGCGGGTCTAGCCTATAACCGCCTAACAAACATACTTTACTATAAATTTCTTTTATTAACCATTAAATAAAATCCAAGGGCTAGACTAGTACCGCAATACATCTTAGCTTTGCGGGTCTAGCCTATAACCGCCTAACAAACATACTTTACTATAAATTTCTTTTATTAACCATTAAATAAAATCCAAGGGCTAGACTAGTGCCGCAATACATCTTAGCTTTGCGGGTCTAGCCTATAACCGCCTAACAAACATACTTTACTATAAATTTCTTTTATTAACCATTAAATAAAATCCAAGGGCTAGACTAGTACCGCAATACATCTTAGCTTTGCGGGTCTAGCCTATAACCGCCTAACAGACATACTTTACTACAAATTTCTTTTATTAACCATTAAATAAAATCCAAGGGCTAGACTAGTACCGCAATACATCTTAGCTTTGCGGGTCTAGCCTATAACCGCCTAACAAACATACTTTACTATAAATTTCTTTTATTAACCATTAAATAAAATCCAAGGGCTAGACTAGTACCGCAATACATCTTAGCTTTGCGGGTCTAGCCTATAACCGCCTAACAAACATACTTTACTACAAATTTCTTTTATTAACCATTAAATAAAATCCAAGGGCTAGACTAGTACCGCAATACATCTTAGCTTTGCGGGTCTAGTCTATAACCGCCTAACAAACATACTTTACTATAAATTTCTTTTATTAACCATTAAATAAAATCCAAGGCCTAAGACCGGGAAACGAACCCAGTACCACAATACATAAGTGAGTATCCAATATCAGTTAAAAACGGAAACACACAAAGTGTTCATTTGATATTAGTTCGACGACAGTAAAACTAGCACCGGAAGAAAGTTGTCAGTTAACTAAGTGAGCCCAACCAAAAGTGTTACTTTACAGTATAGTTTTTTTTTTCATTCTCGGAAATGGCTCCAACGTATTTCTTCAAATTTTGTCAGAGAAATTACAAACATGTACGTTAACAAACTTTTCTTTTAAGCAGTTCTCCAGTCTCCAATTTGATTAAGAACCCTTTTAGGGCAGAGTGACACCATTTATTGTGGTTAGGCTTTTTCCCTTTGAAATACCCAGTGTAATGTTTCGAGAGTCGGCCGCTTTTATTCCATTAAAGAGGGTTGAATGTATTCTTTTAATTTTTGAGTTTGAACGAAGTTCTTCAATTAAAAAAGTATCCATTTTATTGACAAAAATTTGTTACTTTTTTTTTGAGATTTTCTCTCGGAAAATGCTTAAACAAGTTTTTCTTTTAATTTCGTACGTTCACACACACACACACACAACTCCATAACTTTTATAGGTATCAAAATTAACTACACAATTTTAATTTTTGATCAGTTCCAGGGGAAACATTGTGAACAGGCTTCACTGTAGGGTTTCCTTTTACTATAAGCCAAATTTTTTCAAAATCGGGCTAAGATCGGGCTAAGATTTAACAGAGTAATTAGTTATAATAATTTCGGAAGGAGCCTTACATAAAGGGGGCTACTAACTCCTCTCCCATTCGATGTACAGCATCCCCCAAAAGGCACATCTACATAAAATTCCGAATCGAATGACACCTCAATCGTGAAAATCGGTTCATGCGTTTAGGCGCTACGTTGTTTACAAAAAAGGTAACAACAACAAGAAGAACAAGAATAAGATTTTCTGAAAATGCCGTTTTTGCTCATTTTCAGCAACTTTTTTCTCGAAATCTATTTAATCTATGTTGTTGCAAAAAAATTACAGCTCGCTTTTGCCCAAAGGCGATGAGACAACAATGATTTCTGGTGTCAGTAGCGTTGGATTGTCCAAAGAAAGACTCGAAATCCAAACTAAGCTGATCGGGATGTTCTCACTAATCTTAAAATGAAGGCAAAATGTAATATCAGACTTATATTAAGGATTCAAATTGGCGAGGAATCGCTCCAAAGAATTTGAATCCTTAATACAACATTTTTTTACGGTCAATAAAACCAATATAAAGTAATATCAAACACAATATTTAACAGTTATGGTTAGTGCACTCTACGTAGAATAACAAAAAAGATACATTGTGAGAGAAGGACAGAAAATTAGCAAGTTGTGTGTTCACCAAAAAACACCAGATAAGTGACGGACACAGTGATTGGCTGCGGTTACCAGTGGCACAGAACACTTCACTGTCACTGGTTATTAAGGCCAATGCCACCGCATTTCCTTGCTTACCATTTTACAACAACAACCATGCCGCTAATGTCAACACTGTAAAATGCTGAAAATACCCACAATGCATTATTTACATGTGACTTTCTCTTTGAATTTGATTTGACAAAACGTGGCTTTTACTCTGTTGGTAATCTAAAGTTGAGCTTGAACATGCCTTCAGACAGCCATCCTAAACTTTGGAACTAAACTTAACAATGGCTAAAAATCTGTTTTTATCAAGTCTTACTGCTAATAAAAGTAATTTTGGAAATTCGAGTTTTTTCCGGAAGTAAACGTTTTGAAAACCCCGGTAAAATAAATTTTCTAGTATGGACTGCCTTTGAAACGTCACAGTACTCAATATCTACAACTTTTACTTGAAATTTCTTTTGTGGGAATTTTTTTTTGGATAGTTCCGGGAAATCAGAGGGCTTTGTTTGGTTAGCGTAGTTTCAGGAAAAGAGAACTGAGAGCGCTTCTGCTACCACACAGTCAATTTGGCTGCAAAAATTAGACCTGCGAAGCTAATATGTATTGTGGTGCTGAGTTCGATTCCCGATGTCTAGGGGCTTGGATTTTATTTAATGGTTAAAAAAAGAAATTTACAGTAAAGTATGTTTGTTAGGCTGTTATAGGCTAGATCTGCAAAGCTAAGATGTTTTGTTGGTTAGTGGTTCGATTCCCGGTTTAGACGCCTTGGATTTTATTTAATGGTTAATATGAGAACTTTTATAGTAAAGTATGTTGAGTTGGGCTTGAGCCTTTGACCAGTAAACATCTCGTACTGTTCGTTCTTATTAAGATAGGTTTTTCTAGTGATTCTCAAAGTATTTTTATTTTTAAAAATCACGTGAAGTGTTTTTAAGTTGCTCTTTTTTTCTCTGTTATTTTTTTATTTTTTTTTCATCGAGTAGTTTTCGAGAAAATAGTAATTTTTGTGTGAAAAAATTTAATAAGTTTGTTTCCTAATGTTATTTTGAACTTTTGGAATTTTTGCTATGGATAAACAAGATACAATAGCACAGCGCTCGGCAGTGGGGACTGTTGGAGGTGAGTGTGCCGGTGGAGGGGGAATTGATGCTACTGCCTTAATTTTGTCCAGATTGGAACAAGGGTTTAATAATATAGTTTCTGAATTGAGCTCTGTCAAATCAGAATTAAAGTGTGTGAAAAGCGAAAGTCAAAATGTCTCTTCCTCGCTCAATGCTTTCAAAAATGAAATTAAAGCGTCTGTAGAAAGCCTTAAAAATAATTTGCATAAAACGAATAAAAAACTATTATCTCTACATAAAGAGTTAAATGAATTAAAAGCCCAGCTGATGAAGCTTCAGACTTCTTTTAATTACACTCAGCAATTTGTGCATTATGATGGTCTGAGAATTCTTAATGTTCCCTACAAACCTGACGAAAATATTCTTGAAATTATTAAACAAATTGCAGGTTTGATTGATTACAACTTGGATGTTAGTTCAATTAAATCCGTATTTCGTATTAAAGGCAGGGCCAGTGAATATTCTTCTCCGATTATTTTAAAATTTTTTAATGCTTCACTGAAGACACAATTCATAAATTTTTTTAAGAAGAAAGGTTCAGTTAATCTAGGTACTCAAGAAAATCCAATATTAATTAAGATTTTTGAAGAGATGTCACCTTCTAATTATTTTCTCTATAAAAAAGCTAGAGAACTTAAAGTGCAAAATCTCGTAAAGTATGTTTGGTTCAGAGGAGGTAGAGTTCTAATTAGAAAAGAGGAAAATACACCAGCTATAACAATTAACTCTTTTTCGGACATTGTCAGTTTGAAGGGGCTCCCTGGACAGGCTGAGGAGGTTCTTTTTTCTGATGAATTTGAAGATGTAGAGACTGATGTTTCATCTCAAACCTCAAAAATGTCTCTGGATGGCAGAAAGAAGAGAAGGCGCCGTCAGGTCGATAATAAAGCTGGACCAATTGATGTTTTTTTAAGACCCTGCTCCCCCTCCCTAGATCGGCTGAAATAACTACCAATTCTACGGCAAATGACATCTCCTTGTGTTTCTGGAATATAAATGGGCTTTCAACTCTTTATAATTTGACTTGTGAAGAAATTAAGAAACTTTTATTTTATGATATTATTGGATTGTACGAATCATGGCATCTGTCTGAGAAGGCTGCTTTCCCTGGTTTTTTGAAAAATTATGTATCTGTTGCAGTACCAGCTAAGAAGGAAAACTGAAAGGTCGGGGCAGTGGTGGTCTGATTATTTTTGTTAAAAAGTGTCTTAATGTGAGTGTAACCGTATTACAATCGCGAGATTGGTGGTTGTCTGTTTTGTTAAAAATGATTATTCTGTGTTAATTATTTGTTTGGTATATCTGAGACCAGGCAGGGAAAATGATTATATCGTTGAGCTGATAAAAAATGATATTTAATTCATTTAGTATCCTGTGCTGGTTCATTTAGATTATTTTCTTGTAATATTATTATTATTATTATTATTATTATTATTATTACTAAGTATTGGTTTTATTTTATCTAAGTTATTATACTGATAAAGATGTTACTTTCTGTTTCTTTTTTATGTAATTTCATTTTTTGTTTTGTTTTATGTTCTTCAATTTTGTAAATACTTATGTAAATACTTTACCCAACTCCCTACAATAAGCCTCAGGCTTTAATGTAGTATAAAATAAATAAAAAAAAAAATAGTAAAGTATGTTTTGCCAGGCGGTTATAGGCTAGACCCGCAAAGCTAAGATGTATTGCGGTACTAGTCTAGCCCTTGGATTGTATTTAGTGTTTAATATGAGTTTACAGTAAAGTTTGTTTGTTAGTCACCTCCGTCCACGACATTTAATTGGTAGTTGGACGTAAAGCCCGCCTGAGAAAATAGGCAATTACTTTACTTTGGCTGCAAAAAAAAAAAAAAAAACAAATTTAAGTCCCAAAATCAAAAACGAATCAAAATATTTCCCAGACATTAACACTTCTTCCAAGAGTGTTAATTTCAGCGCATACCGCACACGTTCCGGTGACCACTGTGGACGAATCTACCACCTCTCCAGGGTCGCACAATGGTGAAACCATGAATATGACTAGTGGCGCCTCCTTTTAGAAGAGCCCCACCACAAACAGAGAGACGCGGGATGACGTCACCCACAGTTTTGAGGTGAAGGGCGTAGTGGTGGGTCACAGCTGTTAGTGAACACCCTTCTGGCCGACTGACCCTCCTCCTTAGAGATAGTTCCTCCTTGAGCAACATAAATCTTCCTCATGATTATATTCAACTTTCCCTTGAGAAGCGGAAAAAGCCGTTCAGAACAGTTCGGCTTTTCCGGTTGCCTGATGCTCCCCTCTCTAACTAGGAAGTTCCGTTAGACACTTTCAAGATTAAAAGAAAATCATAGATCTCACCACTAGAGACGTTTTGTTGTTTTTAATAAATAATTTAGTACTTTACGGATAACAATCAGCTGGTGAACCCAGCTAGTACTTATTGATCGATCTAAATGCCAATATATGCGAATAGTAATTAGTAGATGGAAGTAATAAAGTAATAATTAAATAAAATAAGACATTAACAAATAATGGTCGTGATAAGGCAGAGCAGTGACTGGGAGAACGGACACGCAAGAGGACATAATTAACGACAAACATGACACAGATAAGGAGTGATAAATGAGACGCTGATTTATACCAACGGAGCAGAGGGGGAAAACCACCATAATAACGAAGAAGTGGAATTAGAAAACAAAACTGAGGACTAACAATAAATTGTACGAAATTAATATATTTCTTTCATAATTTCTCCTTTTTTTTGTTTTGCCATGTTGATGACGTCATATTGTTAAGATTTCTTTCTCTTCCCCGGGGGGAGGGGGGGCCTTCATCATTCCATGGTCTTTCTTAGTTAAAGAGTCTTTGATAGCAAGAGTACGGAGGGAGAATACTAGTAGATTTGGGCACGACGTCCTAGCACGACTGTTTGCTGGGCTACCTGACAAAGTGATAGGTAGATATATTGAAAGAAGTAGGCGCCACGGTAGCCGAGCGGTTAAGAGACTAGACCCGCAATGCTAACATGTATTGTTGGTTTAGTGGGTTCGATTCCCCGGTCTTAGTCTTTAGATTTTATTTAATGGTTAATATTAGAAATTTACAGTAAAGTATGTTAAAAGGTTATAGACTAGACCCGCAATGCTAAGATGTATTGTTGGTTTAGTGGGTTCGATTCCCGGCATCTATGCCTTGGATTTTATTTAATGGTTAATATGAGAAATTTACAGTAAAGTATGTTTGTCAGGCGGTTATAGGCTAGACCCGCAATGCTAAGATGTATTGCGGTACTAGTTTAGCCCTTGGATTGTATTTAATGGTTAATATGAGGAATTTACAGTAAAGTATGTTTGCTAGTCGCCTCCGTCCACGACACCTAATTGGTAGTTGGACGTTAAGCCCCGCCCAAAAACATAGGCAATTACTTTACTACTTTACTTACTGAAAGAAGTGGGTATATTTTCAGGAAGTTATGTCCATCTGCAGGATATTACTCTAAATATTTCTTGAAATCAAGAGTGTTCATTAATATTACGATTAGATTAAAGATCCGTTCTCTTCAGTCATAATACAGTTGTTTTACTTTGGTCCCACTGAAAAACAATGTGAAGCTTGAGTTATCCTATTTAGAGGAGTTGGGGATTAGGGAATGAGCAACATTACGTTCCAGTGCATAGCCTCTGGGCATTCCATTTAGAGTTCACTAAGATCACTGTCATCCAGTTAAAGGATTTGGACCAAAATCCATATCCCCACTCGTGCAATGATTATCAAAGGTTGAACTTCCGGCAAAAGCAGCCAAATAAAATCCAGAAATCGATCTTCACAAAACGAGTCATCTATCAAAAAATATTTACAAGGACGAAACTATACTTTCCATTGTTACCAACATTCATGCGTACAAAACAAATCATTAGTTGTAAACATCAACATTTAGTAATTACTAGGTCGCACATTGCACAACATCTAATTATCTGTATAGTTAATTCTAAACGATCCTTCCACCAAATACTTAATGCAAACTCAAATACAGACAGAAACCTAACTTAAATATGAATATTTTAAAAATAAGTTTCGTAATCAACTATATTTCAAGTTAAAAATATTCTCAAAATTCCATCAACTGAAATTATCTTCTTGTTAAACGTGGCTGCTGCAACAGTCCTTACTTTTCCTATATCTCCCACAGGATGGGAGTATGCTTTTCACAGGAAATGTTCGTTGTTAAGTTCCGCTAAGCAAGAAAACGTGTTTTTTTTTACAAAATCAGTGCGCCTGTCAGTGAGCAGCATCATCACAAAATCACAGCAGCATCTTAACTGAGCAGATTTTTGCGAGAATGGCTCTGCACCATTTTTTTTTCCCCTTTAAACTTTTTAAGGATTAAATGCGTCTTACTTAAGATTTTTATAACTTTTATTTTTTAAAAATATTTATTATAAAAAATCCGCCTACGTACGAGATAAACAGGAATTTAACAGGGTAAAATTTTGGGGGATTATGTGTGAAGGACACTCTTGCATACCTAGGTTCCAATCTACCTTGTTGAGCAAGGTGTTGTGATTGGAAGCTATTAGGGGGGCTACTCGTGTCATCCCAGCTCGAGTGGCAAAAGGAAAGAGGAAAGAAAATTGATAGTGAGCGTAAAGAACGACGGAAGTAATTTGAATCCAAATTGGTTGGCCGGAAGTGTCATTTTTGAATTGAACAGATTTTTAAGTTTTGTGCTACTTTTTAATTTTTCGAAATTTTATTTTATTTTTCTGTTAAACTTGTACACAAATTTACGCATGCGCAGATTGCTGTAAAAAAGATAAAGGTTTGATCATAATGCTTCACCGTTACGCAAACTGTCTAGTTTCTTTATAAATTTAATTTTTGGAAAAATCGGTGATCGTCAGTAGCAAACGATGAACGACAAAAAACTGTCAGAAGACAGCGTTATTGAATCGTTAAGGATTTTTCTTTTATTTCTGTATCAAAAAAGCAAGTCTCCTTTTGAAGTACTACATTAGGAGGGAAGTACAAACGACATACAGACAAACTAAAGACCTTAAATAAAACTAAAAGGAGACAAACTTTTTTTTAAAAAAAAGGGGGATGCTGAAATTAAGTGAGTTAAATTTACTGTCACTTGACAAGAGGGACTTGTTAACAAAGAAATAAAAGAATGTAAGTGGGAAAATCGGAAAGAGATGCTGGAAGCTACAGCAGTCCTGGAAGCTGTCTGGTCATGAAGAAGGGGTTAAAGGGAGGAGGATGAGAGATTCTGTTAAACGATATTTGAAAGGAACCTTAGTATAGCCTTTAACCAAGCCGTTTATTTGGTCCTCTACCTCCTCCTCCAGGCAGTGGAGTGCTCCTCTATACAAACAGACAAACTGACTTTTCCTAAACTCCATTTTCTTTTTTTTTCTTTCTTTTGTCTTAATTAAATGTCGCGGTCTGTCTCGCTCTCTCTCTCTCTCTCTGAATCTCCGCCCACACTGGTAGCCATCATCTTCTTTACATCGCAGTAAGTAAAAATTACTTCTCTCTTGATGGACTACTCTCCGGGTTTTCCTCCAGCATAGGTCTCACATTCAAGATTAAATCACCATCAATCTTGTTTGTCAAATGGTTTCATCAAAAGCCTCTGACCTAACGTTAGCTTTATCATTTTGATCCCATAAAAAACTGATAAAAAAAAAAAAAAACTTGAGATCGATTTTATCGAATTGATTTACGTTACTCTATTCAACCGGGTCAACTCGTTTACTACTAAGTGTGATCTGCTGGTTTCCGTTTTGAAGTTTTAACCGGAAATGTCCCGTTTTGGAATCCTCTGAGTCTCGAGTTCGAATTGGTCTTCGAGTTTGATGTGTCTGAGAGCTCACTCAGCTCCGTCCAAACATGTAAAAATCTCATTTTCCGCTAATACATTCAAACGGAAACTGGCTCCCAAACAAAGCATAAATACTTACACACGTTGCAATGGGGACTTGATACTCCTCGAATCCCTACCAAAAGTTGCAACTTTCAAACTTCGATTTTTACGAATTTTTTTTTTCGATAATGGTACAGACTGCATTTAATGGTACATACGCTAATCGTACACGTAATCGATCTTACACAGAGATAACTTTTTAGATGAGGTTTCCCTTTCATCTGAACTCTCATTTAAGTGGAATTAACTGACTCATTCACTTTTCAATAAAAATATTGAATATTACTTATTCTTGTAAATATTACAAGAATATTTACGTAAAATTTCCAAAATTAGGCCAAAAACACTGGTTCACAGGAATTACCAAATTCCTGTGATTTATTCGCTACAAATTTTGTTAACAAATTAGTTGGTACTGTTGTGTGATGTCCAGTTTTTATGGAATTCATAAAACAACGTTGCACATTGTTAACGAGGATTTGTACAGTGTTGTCTATAGAAGGATTGATCTGGAGAGATACGTAGTTTGATCCTTACAGAAGGGACTTCGCCAAACATTATTAAGCCTTACATTATGTAATCACTTCCGTTCAGAGAAAAGAATAACCGTTTTTTGTCTTGTTTTTTACTAATCAAAGCAAAATTAGACGTTACCAACTTATCGACAAACCTACAAATCAGCAAAATTAGACGTTACCAACTTATCGACAAACCAACAAATCAGCAAAATTAGACGTTACCAACTTATCGACAAACCAACAAATCCACCTGAGGTATGTGTACAGTGTTACAAGGCTAATTGAATAAAGTAGAACAAACGTCACCACTATAACAGTGGATCAATATTTTCAAGTGACGTCATCTGAATGAAAGAATTCTGGAGTAATATAAATTCATTGATAAGAAACGCTGATGATCACACTCATCAATCTTTGACTGGTTTTTCTTTTTCTCCTTTCTCCTTACCTCTCCTTCTGGAGTTTTCTAATTTAATAAAACTCCCTTCAATTTCTCCCAAATTTTAGCGGAGTAACATTATCAGCTCGGGAAAAGTCAGTTCTACAGTTTGTTAGCGTGAACAAAATATCTCAAAATCTGCGAAAATTCCTTGAACGGGATTTTCCAACATTTTCTTGTTTGAGATTTTCTAAGAAGTGACTCCCATTGGAGCTTCTTTAAATATAGAAAACTCCCAAGATTTATCACTATGATTTTAGGGGCATTTTCCTTGCGAGAAAAAGCAGAAATGGGTAAGCTACCTTATAAAAATGCCGTTCTAGTGGAATGAACTCAGTTCTATCACTTACGAGCAATCAACAGCTCCTTTCACAATTCGGGTGGTTTAATGAGTTGCGTTTGAAAGAAAATTTTACCACCGGAAGTATTACTTCACAGAACGAATTTTCCTTTGTTTTTCAAATTTTCTGCAAGGTGATCTTTGTAAAAGTTTATTTATTTATTTTTTTTTGAGAATGTACACATTACGCGTATGTAGATGTACAACTTTTATTGTAATCATTTTTCTTGGAAGAATCATCATTTTTCTTGAAAGAATCATTTTCTTTGAATCATCATTTTTTCTTGAAAGAATCATTTTCTTAGAATCATCATTTTTCTTGAAAGAATCATTTTCTTAGAATCATCATTTTTCTTGAAAGAATCATTTTCTTAGAATCATCATTTTTCTTGAAAGAATCATTTTCTTAGAATCATCATTTTTTCTTGAAAGAATCATTTTCTTAGAATCATCATTTTTTCTTGAAAGAATCATTTTCTTAGAATCATCATTTTCTTAGAATCATCATTTTTCTTGAAAGAATCATTTTCTTAGAATCATCATTTTTCTTGAAAGAATCATTTTCTTGGAATCATCATTTTTCTTGAAAGAATCATTTTCTTAGAATCATCATTTTTCTTGAAAGAATCATTTTCTTGGAATCATCTTTTTTTTTTATCTTGGAAGAAGTCATCAAGAATAATTTTGTATCTGTGTGGGGAAGGGGGGAAGTACTTTCTCTAAAGTATGATTTGAGTGCGATATATCGCTTTGTAAACAGTGAAATGTTAGTAAGAATTGAATAGATTATAAAGAAGTCTGGAGGAAATGTAACAAGAGATAAAATCAAGAGATTTACTAGGGGAATGTCTGGGTAAGTGGGTGGTAGCCCCCTCCCAAGCTTTTTTATTAATTTATTTTCTGAAAATTGATTTTTCGTCTGAAATGACAAGCGGAATATTACAAAATTGTAATTGGCTAAACAGAAAAACAAAGAGAGAAGTAGACAAAATCGAAGCAATTTGGAATAGAAAGAAACAGAAGCTCTTTAGGCAGCTTTTGTCCAACCCCCCCCCCCACTCCTCTAGTTTCACTAAGAATGTTAACACACACACTCACACATGGCTAATCAGGTCAGCGTAGACCTAATTAATATTAATATTAGGCTCAACAAAAAAAAGGCCTCACAGTTTCAGGTTCCTACAGAAAATAAAAAGAACTTCTAGTCGCTAATTCCCCAAGGAGATGTGGGCAAGGCAACTTGACACGCCCTTACACACGCCCATTTATATTCCTTTGGTTCAGTTAGCCTTTGATTGTTCCTCGATTTATTATACCCAACACTGGGACTTGAAAAAAAACTAAACTCCTCTTTTTAAAACAAGTTTCAACTTGTTTTTTATTTTTTGCTTATCACTCGAACAAATCTCTAAAGTGAAACCCCTCTCAACCTCCTTAGTTCAATTATAACTGGTTAAATGGAAAAAAAAAATTTCTTCCAATAATGTCGTTTGTACACTTTTTGAAATAAGTATGGCAACACTGCATATGTTCCGTGGCTGAGATAATATAGAGGGACAATGGGTCGCCACTTTAGCAGCAATCAACGTGCTTATTTAAATCACCTCCATTTTTCTGACGTGTTACGGTGCTTTATATGATGAACTTTAAGCAGGTAAGAGAAATGCTTAGAATAGTTAGGAAGTGAGTGAAAAGAAAAGGAGAGCCTCAATATTCCTGGTATGGTACCAGCCCACATTAATGGGACCCTAAGAATGCTTTAATTTCCAATTTGTTGGGAAAACGCATGAACTGGCATCAGATTTTCGTAAATATTTTCTGTTTCAATATGATTTAAGGCGCGTCACCATCTCAAGGTTCTTGGCGCCTGTAACTTTTTTTCAGAGCAATGCCAACCTCTGGACAGTGTTCTCTCGTTATAGACAACATAGTGAGCTGTAAAAAGCTCCTAGGAAGAGAAAAATCTAAGGGTCAGCAGCTGGATTCGAACCTGGGACCTCCGCTTGAGAATCCACCAATACGCTAACCGCATAACTGTTTCAATTTATCTACTCTATTTACACCGGCCAATTATAACTGAATTTGCAAGTGCTATTTTCCTAAAACCAAAATTATGACTATGTTACCAGTCATCTATCTTCCAGCTAGTACTAATTTTCATTTGCCGGAAATGATATAAGTATTCAGATAACTAACATGGGAAAATCAAGAAGTGAAATGGTTGGTCGAACCATTCGGGAAAACCTTATAAAAGATCGTTCAATTTGTTGTTCAGTTATTTCAATTTCTTTTTTGTTTTATTAAGTTGGTACTAATACATACTTCCTGTAATTAAATGTTTGTCAGTTCTTGCTTTATACACGTTCAATTAAAAAAAAACTTATTTTTTTACTAAACCCCCCTTCCCAAAGTTAAAATCAAATAAAATTGCCGCCCAAGATAACATAAATATATCAATTCTTTACAGGAAATAAATCGGCGTGAAATTAAATAAGAGAATTAGGCGGGAGAGGGAGAACCTACACGTACTACTCAAAAATATATTACAATTTATTTATTTTAATTTTACTGAACAACAGGATCGAGCAGGCAGTGTGTTGGCCTGCCATAAAGGTGACGTCATGCCGATTATACACAATGTAATATAAGAAAGGGGAAGGAGAAACAGTGTGGAGGGGGAAGCGAGAAAGAATCCTATTAACTTGCGGACGTGAAGATCGATTCTAAGTTGGTAAAGTTTGGTATCCCAAAATTTCGTATGAAGGAGCTAAACAACTTCTCTCTGCTGACATAATTTTTCCATTTTCTTTTTCCTCTTACTCCAAAAATCACACATCCGGTAGATATTTGAATAAATGGAGCGGAAATAGTACCCATTACGGGGGATTCCATGTTTCGTGACTTGCCAATTTCCTACGGAAATACAGTTCCCATTACAGTACCATTAAATAATTCAGTTCTAGGGACCCATAAATCATGAAGATATTCTCTGAATTACACCCGAAGAAAAGAACATGGCTGCTGAAATGTACGCCTGAGAAGAACGCGGTCACATAGACGCTTTCCTTGGCAGAAAAGAGTTGATTGGCTTAAGATACCCTGTAATGTGGGGTATCAATGATTATGCAGGGAAAATTATGGTTCTACAACGGCTTCCGGACCACTGAAGACTGTTGAGTGACGAGCAGACTGACCGCTAAGGATAGAGAGGATTCGAAAAAAGGAACAACACAACCATTATTTCCTTTCTAAAAATAGAAAATCCTTGAAACCACAGTTTTATCCTCCACTTAGCAAAGGACATGGAAGAAGAGAGTGGAAGGAAATAGGGGAAAAACATGATAATACTCCTGCAACTCTCCTTTGGTCGGTCCAACAGGAAGCAGGAATTGCAAACAGCTCTCGTTGTCCACTGTCTAATCGAAAAGATACGAATGGAGAGTACATTTACCTCTCCTACACAGGAACTAAGCGATATTGTGACCAATACCAAAATTGTCCATTTATAGAAATTGGAAAAAATAAATTTTGTTGAAAACTGCACTTCCGGCGGACGGATTCTGGCCAAAATATTGATATTAAAAGAGATCTTGTGCATTCAACGAATTTTTGTTCATAAAATTTTGCTGCTCAAGCGTAGTTATCCATTCAGGAGGCCTCAAAACTTGTTTCCCGTGAATTGACGGAAATCAGCTGCAAACCAAATATTTTTGTTTCTAGGAAAAACTAAAAAACTGCATTCAACTCTAATTTTCTCTTACACAAGTGAGAGAACAGGCAATCTTTCCGTAATAATACTAAATATTAACCACAACTCGCCAACAGCAACAACAACAACAACAACGTTACATAATAGCAGGTTGATATAATGTCAACCAGTTGTGGCCCGAACGGACACGCGAACGCACACTACAAAACCACATTTCTTTCTCTTAGTTATAACTGAAAAATACCGCAATTTTTTTTATCCCAATTCTCTTCTCTTATACTCTAGAGTTTCTAGCTTAATTCGCAATATAAATTCTCTCTTTATCTGTAAGATATCTCTTTAAAAGGGATAAAAAATAATTGTTCTGTTTTTTTTTAAAAAAGAGACTCGAATACATTAAAATGCTCTTATTTAATTTTATTCCAGATATACTTAATGGAACTTAAGAATAGATGGATTAACGTTTCCAGATGTCGATCAAGGTGTGACACTTCAGGAAGCCATAATAGATCTTGCTGAAGATTTAGCTACAATCCTTTTCTAATCTAAAAATTGTGTGCAGATTGTGGTCAGGAAGAGGAAGAAACGGCCTCTCACCTGTTATTCGATTGCAAAGACTGCGCTACGAAAATCTTTGGCACCTTGAGACCAGAGGAGATTGTAGCGCAGAAGGAACTGGTAGGGAAAGCCCTCAACCTTCTTAGAAGGGGAGGTTTCACCTACTAGACTTAAGGGAAGGTACAATAAGCCTCTTGGTGGCTGCAGTGCCGTGGGGCATGGGTCCCGTCCTGCCATGCAAAATCTTAAAACTACTACGAATAGCCACTTTTCAGTAACTTTAGCGGGATAGGTTTTTTGAGCTATGGTTTTCAGTCCAAAATGAAGTTGAAGATCTGTTATCTAAGTTTATACTGAAGGACCTATGAAAGGGGCGGCCGTTAAAGCCAATAATTCCTAGAATCTGACCCAGTATCGCAAAATCCAGGGGCTGTTCTGGGAGACCAACTCTTGAATTGTAGTGGGGGGGACCTTACGTACTGGAAGAAGTTATGAAATAGGGGGGGGGGCCAAAGCTTTTTTTAAAGGACACAGTAGGAACAGAAAAATCTCCACAGATTCGAGACTAGTCTAAGAGCGCCTGGGCAGGCTGTTTGGACCAGATGAGGAGGAGGTAATGGTACTCTTAAAACCTGTTATAATCGTTAGTTTCGCGAAATGGAACTGGAGGCACTCCTCCTCAGTGGTGCTGAAGGTGGAAAAACGGCAGGTTGGGGCGGGGAACCCAGGAACTTATGAAAAAGGGAGTTTTCTTTTTAGGACGAATCAGCATTGATGAAACAGATGCACATGTTGTAAGCAAAATCTTGGTGCCGTTATTATGGGCAAGTTTTTTACCTCCAGAAAATAAAATAATTACATTGAGCCAAATTAAAATGTGAACTTCCGATCTATTGTCCGGAACCTTCGACAAAATTTAGCCTTCATACCCCGCCGTTAATCACCCATTAACCCAGGCGAAAGAGAGGCGCCAAATTTCACGAATAGTTTTAGAAGCATTACTTAGTATGATATTAAGTCATTCAAAGTTTGATATGACTACTTAGAAGGGAGAAAGTAAACCACCAATACGAGTACGCTAATACTTCCATTGCACTTGCACAATTAATTGCATTTAATTTAAATGAAACTTAAACGATTTGCATTTTTTTTTAAATTAATTTAATTATGCGCATAAATTAAATGTTGAATGAAGCTTTATATTGAATTTTCCCAATAAATGTATTCATTAATAAAAAGAAGAAGAAAAATATGAAAACCCCCCGTGGGATTAGTATTTTTAATTAATATCATGGAAAAACTCATCTACAAAATATATTATCTAAAAATGAATAATTTTATAGTTATTTTACTTTGTATTTACTACTTTATACGAAAAGCGGAAGTGTTGTGATCGCATCTTAATTTTGATATCGCGTTTCCCTTGAAACATTTTTTTTCACATCAAAAACTACGTGGAGGAAGTGTGGACCTCAAAAATGAAAAAAAAAAAAATCCCTAGAAGTTGAAACATTTCGATAGCGCGGATTCCCCCCCCCCAAAAAAGGGCTACGACCGTAACTTAGAGGGACGAATCCTTCTACAGGAAGGTAGCTTTAAGGGTGGAAGGGATTTTACACTTTAGGATTAAAAAAAAAAAAAATTAAAATATCTATACAAATGGAGTTCCTCTTCCTTCCGCTTTCAGATATTTTAGTTAAAATAGTCTATTGACTATTTTTTCAGGCGGGTTTTACGTCCAACCACCAATTAGGTGTCGTGGACGGAGGCGACTAGCAAACACACTTTACTGTAAATTTCTCACATTAACCATTAAAATAAAATCCAAGGCCTAGACTCGTACCGCAATACATCATTAGCTTTGCGGGTGAAGCCTATAACCGCCTAACAAACATACTTTATTATAAATTTCTTATATTAAACCATTAAATAAAATGAAAGGCCTAGATTAGTACCGCAATACATCTTAGCTTTGCGGGTTTAGCCTATAACCGCCTAACAAACATACTTTACCATAAAGTTCTCATATTAAACAGTAAATAAAATCCAAGGGCTAGACTAGTACCGCAATACATCTTAGCTTTGCGGGTTTAGCCTGTAACCGCCTAGCAAACATACTTTACTACAAAGTTCTCATATTAACCATTAAATAAAATCCAAGGGCTAGACTAGTACCGCAATACATTTTAGCTTTACGGACGGAAGCTAATGTAAGCAAAGCGAATAAAGTAATGTAATTGCCTATTTTTTTCAGGCGGGCTTTACGTCCAACTACCGAATTAGGTGTCGTGGACGACTTCAGATATTTTACAAACTTTGAGATGTTTAAAGTGAAACTGTACATAATAAAAAGCGCCAAACAATTCAATACGACAACTACGGTAGTGTGAGGAAAAAGTGGCAGATGCTTTGCTTTATAAATCAAGTTCCTCTAAAACTATTGATGCAGTAATCTCATGAAACGAATGAAAAGCATGCTATTAAGGAATGAAATCAAAATGTTTTTTTTTTTAAGTGGAAATTTGAATTTGATTATATTAACACGAAAACTGCATTTTTCATTTAAATCAAATGATATTTATGTAAGGAGACCATTCATGGAATTAGTTTTAGATATAGAAGATTTCTTGGGTTCTAGGGCATTGATTCTAGGAACAGAGCAAAGAGCCGAGATAATTTTAGTGGCGGGCCACGGTGAGTGCTGATAACTTGATTTATCTAGACCACAGCCCACTTATGCAATAAATACTGCACCGAGAGGGAAGAAGAAGAAGAAGAAGTGGTAAACTGAAAGAGCCGAACTTTAGCTGAGCGCGAACAAGAGAACATGCGACTGCCCGGTCAGTAGGTCAGACGATCAATACTCTCAACCAGCGTCTCTGCAAGACCTACCCCTATGTATTTTACCCATGCCGGGGGCTACACTCTCGCCTCTGTGACTAACCACTATGTCTTCTTTGTTCTATCTGTCCTCCACTACTGGGAGCAAATTTTTGCACTAATAACAAGTCATTTTAAATCCTGAATCTGAATTTAGGGATTTAGGAAGACACGGCCAAGTTTTCCAGAGTTTTGTGAGAAGTACTACATATATTTACAGCAATTTATCAAATCTGCTTCATTTGAGAACAATGCTTTAGCCAACTTGTAGGGCGAATCTAAGCGAGTAATAGCTAGGGATGGATATCTTGTATCACCGAATCCTGAGGGATGATTCTATCGGCTAGACGCTAGATCCTGACTGTGCAGGTCATGAAACTGTGGTTTTTCTTCATTTGCCAAACGTTTTGACAAGAATGTGTGCCTCCAGTAGGTAACTGATACTACAAAGAGGTAGGCAACGTGAGAGAGGTGTGCTCCATGTGTAGGTTTTATAAGATGCAGAGGTTATATTCATCAGGTGGCAATTGATGGCAGCTGTTGCCGCTGCCCTCTTGATTAATTTTTGATTAAACGATATATATTTTTTGTTGTTGATAAATAGTTCGTTCAGACGCGACAACAAGGTTTTTTTTCCCCAAAATCGGTCCATCGGAAGTACCACTTAGCTTAAGATTGTCGTGAAAAAACGGCTTCTACAATTTCCTTTTTCAACTTGCGAGTTCATTATTTCACCAGGAGCGTCAACAAAGACGAGATTAGAGGTTTAGTTACACTCTAAAAGTGTCACTTCCGTTTTTTGTATTATCTGGATAACCAGAAACTATCGGCTGACTTGAGCTAATTAATCGCATAATTTTACTCAATTTTGAGTCATCACTCAAGCATCTCTCCTGAAACTTTTACTAGTAATGCAATTCAATAAGAATTTTTGTAAAACTGAAATTGTAATCAAGATATTAGTTAGAAAATGTGATGCAGTTCTTTAAGACATTTTTTTTCTGTGGGGGGAAAAAAAGAAGTCGAATTTGACCTTTTTAATCGAACAAGCCATATCCGTTAATTGAATGGAATGTAGTTGAATTTATTGTAATATTTGCAAACATTACAAATTTTTTCATTAAAATAAATTATTGTATAAAGTAATAAAATGGCAATAATAATTGATTTTCTATGTTCTTGTAAAATCATGAATAAAAGAGTAATCATGAATATTTCATAAGGTCCCAATATTCATGTTCAATCAAGTAATTATTGTAATAATATATTCATAGAGAGAGAGAGAGAGAGCAGTCTGGCCGGCCAATAGCATTCACAGTATTCAGTGCTCCCACAGCCAGTAATACGGAAAGATTAAAAATAAAAGGGAATTACTTCGGGGAGTAATTCTGGATTAAAAGCTCCAAAAAAAAGCTGGGAAATTCAGTTACAGTACTCATACTTAAGCTCAATAAAATTTTACTTTCATTTAAGTGCTCCCCTCCCCCCCATAACATACAACGTCAAAAAATGATTCACACTTTGGCCTCAAAAAAAAAAAGAATCGAACAATCTGGGTCAATCAGGGTTGCGTCATTAGACTCTATTATCATCAGTACAGAATTCCCCAAAAAATATTATTTCATAGTCACATCTTGATTTTTTTTGTGTTGCATAATCGCAACATATTTTGAAGAAAATACCAATTTTTCGTAACATTTTTAAGAAAGTCGTATGTGGTAACTGTGAAATTTTCTTTCATCTATTTCAATTTGAGGTTTGGAAAACTTTGAAGAGAGTTCGGTGATAATAAAATACAAAGAAAAGTCTTTTCTATTCGGCCAGGGGATCTCAGAATTATGAATCATATTGGTAATAATTTCTTCATGAAGGCAATAAACATTTCAGAATATTTAATATAGGTTTTTTAATGTTTTCTGCTTTAGTATGTAAGTTTGGACAGATTTACAATGTAAATATTAAGGTTCTGGAGTGTGCATAGGTACTGCAGCCTGGAACCTCCTTTTGTATACCTATTTGCATATCTATTTTAAATTGTAAATAAATTTCTAATTTCAATTTCAAAGAATATTTAAGAATAATTTGTTCATTATTTCAGTCAGTTTGTGTTATATAACCTTACATATTTAGATTTTAAATTGAGTCAACGTAACCGTTAGATGTGTAGGGTAACCGACTTTACAGAAGTGTTAACTTGCAGCACACCCTTTTCAGTCTCCCTAAGGCAGTTGGAGAAATTTCCAAAACAGATGTTTTCTTCTCTCTCTCCAGACTCGTTTAGTTTGTAGATGGACAAAATAAGCCAGCCAACTCGCTCTGGTCTGTTGTTGTTGTTCAGGAAGGACGTACAAGAGGGGAGAATACACTTACCTCTCTTGCCTGTGTGCACGTTATGTACCGTTAGGCGTTATTACCTGCTTTGGCTAGATTTTTACGCCTTTTCCATTGTGTTGGTTGGTAGACACTTCTGGAATTCCCAATCATATAGCATTCTGGAACCCCTTTCTGCACTTATTCCATTACCTCTTTTTCTTTTATAACGATTTCATCTTTGAAATCCTAGCTGCAGTCAGTCTTTTAGACAAACCTAGTTGCAATAATCATTAGATGGATTGTTTCTAGAGTCTTTTCAGACATCCGGAAGGCTTGATAAGGCTATTAAGCCTCCTTAGAGGACCACACTGAATCTGGCCAAATTGAAAGATAAAAAAAAAAGTCATGCTTATTTGGGTACCCGTAACAGTTATAGAAGCTCCAAGGGACCTTTGACAATATCCTTATTACCAAACGTAGTACAACCTTTACAAAGATACTGAAATGTTACTTTACGGTAAAAGGCAAAAGATTTATGCGTTTTGAAGAGAGACCAAAGTATGTCTCTCGGGGAGGAAAAACCAAGGCCTGAGAGCTTTACCCAGGAGTCACTCTCCAGAATTAAGAGTCTGATTAAACGGACGGGTTTGGAGGGTGAGCTCTAAAGTTGGGGAGCCACAATAGATCTAAAGGGGTCGCAGTGGCGTAGGCCTTGAGGCCGCCCTAATTTAATCTAATCTAATGTTTGCTAGTCGCCTCCGTCCACGGACACCTAATTGGTAGTTGGACGTAAAGCCCGCCTGAAAAAATAGGCAATTACTTTACTTTACATATTTTATGGTAGAGAAGGTCTACATCACCAACCTTTAAGTCCTTCATCTAAATTCCCTTAACCACTGTTTCCAAATAACAGTTATAGACCTGCCGCCTTGACTATAATTTCTACACACGTTGGAAGAAATCTCAAAAAAATGAAGCACATACATTCTACTTAGTCAGGGGTCCCCCAAACTTTTTACACAGGGGTCCAGTTCACTGTCCCTCAGACCGTTGGAGGGCCCGGACTATAAAAAAAAAAACTATTTTAAAGTAAAAAAAACGGGAACAAATAGAATATTTCAAATAAAGAACAAGTACGTAAATTTAAATCAACAAACTGCACAATCGAGTCCACTGGTGGTACCAAACAAAATATTTCTGTGGGAATTATGGGCCTGCTTTTTGGCTAATGAGATGGTCAATGTCCGGTTTAGTTATAATGCTTTGCCTTTCTTCCTACTTCTGCTGTTATTTTTCGGAGCCGTGACACGCGTGCATCCCGCGTCATCGGAAGCAGTACTTACATGAGCGACGCAGCGCTTTGCGGCACCGCCAAATATAGTGCTCCTCCTCTCACTGACCACCATTGAAAGAGAGATGCCCCTTCCGTGTAAAGTGCAGCGGGAGCCGGATAAATGTCCTCAGGGGGCCGCATGTGGCCCGCGGGCCGTAGTTTGTGGACCCCTGAACTAAGCGGTACATCCTTCTTCTTAAATGGCGCTACAACTCATGAAGAGTCTTGGCCTCCTCAAGACGTGCCCGCCAGACGTCTCTGTCCTGCGGAGCCGCCCTCCAGTTACGGAATCCAAGCAATGTCAAAGCACCTCTTACCACACAGTCCTGCCATCGCGTTCTTGGTCTGCCTACCCTCCTGGGAAGCGGTACATCCGGTTGTGGGATTTCGGTCTCGAAGCTAAGTGCACAGTCTAGTCCCCTGGTGGTACCCAATCGAAATATTCAAGTTCAACTCCCAGTCATGGCTTTGGAAATCTCTTTGATCAATTAATTAAGAATATTACTCATGAAGTAAGTTAGGCTATTCCGCCTCCGTACAAGAAGAGAACCGATCGGTAGTTGTACAAATATAAAATTGTCTCCCCAAAGAAACGCCTGACATTGTGCTCATGTTTTCACTGTCAATTGATTTAACACGAACGATGTCGACCGATTTTACATTGCCTAGGTGGACAGCACATCCAAAACTCCAACGTATTAAAACACCTTAATGACTTCAGTGTAATATTTAGTGAAGCTCAAATCTTCTTGTACAACCTACGCAATCTTCTTTCTTTTTCTGCGCTATAACTGAACAGATTAACTTAAAGAGAGATTTTGTTTAGTCTCGATAGTGTTTGTAATCGATCAATTATTTTTTTTCGAGCACCAATTTATCTTGTTTAGTTTATTATTTTTTGCACAACCACGCAGAATATTGAATACTTCAGTTTCTTTTTTAAAAAAATGTCCCCTTACTGGAAAATTATTAAATAAAATAATTGATATATTTAATTTAAATTTTTAGTCCCCCCCTCCTTGGGGCTCTTACACAACAAGTTAAGGGTGCATTTTTTTTTAATTAAGTGGTTCCCAAAAAATTGGGTATCGCTTACAAAAACCCCCACCATTTTGTGGGGGGGGGAGCGATGATGAATTTTACATGATTTTTGCGAGGCAATTCTTCGAATCCGGAAATACCGAAACCTTGTATTTCCGGTGTTTAAAAAAAACAAAAAACACACATTTTAAAAATAAGCCGTGATCGCATTACTTCCGGAACCACTAACTTGGGGGGAGTTATTTGAGAAAATAGTAATTAAAAAAAAAAAAACGCTTTACAGGAAACTACAATTTCAGATTGAATAAATTTTATTACGAGCTGTTTTTTGGTCCCGACTATATTTGACCGTAGATTGAACTGGGTGATTGACCCTATGACCTTTCGATTCGAACATCACAATGTAGGCCCCATTTTCGGCTGGACTTAATACCCCCTTAGTAACCGATATTTCAAATAATAACTTATATAAATTGTATTTTAAAGTTCAAACGGAAATGCGAATATTTTATTATTTTATAAGAGTAATTCTTTATAGATTTACGGAATGAAAACAAGATGGCTAATTGGGTACAAAGAGTATTTTATTTTTGCTTTGTACAATAACTTCCTATTATTTTTCCAAGTTTCACTTTTATATTTGCAGAAAAAAGGGCACCACGGTAGCCGAGCGGTTATAGACTAGACCCGCAAAGCTAAGATGTATTGCGGTACTAGTCTAGCCCTTGGATTGTATTTAATGGTTAATAAAAGCAATTTAAAGTAAAGTATGTTTGTTAGGCGGTTATAGGCTAGACCCGCAAAGCTAAGGTGTATTGCGGTACTAGTCTAATCCTTGGATTGTATTTAATGGTTAATATGAGAACTTTTATAGTAAAGTATGTTTGTTAGGCGGTTATAGACTAGACCTGCAAAGCTAAGATGTATTGCGGTACTAGTCTAGCCCTTGGATTTTATTTACTGTTTAATATGAGAACTTTATAGTAAAGTATGTTTGTTAGGCGGTTATAGGCTACACCCGCAAAGCTAAGATGTATTGCGGTACTAGTCTAGCCCTTGGATTTTATTTAATGGTTAATATGAGAAATTTACAGTAAAGTATGTTTGCTAGTCGCCTCCGTCCACGACACCTAATTGGTAGTTGGACATTAAGCCCCGCCTGAAAAAATAGGCGATTACTTTACTTTGGCTGCAAAAAAAAACTAAGAAATTGAAATAATTCAAATCTTATCCTGACTTACGGTGCTTTGTCCTTCAAGTCCTCCAAAATGTTTTGCTAAAAAAAAAAGTTCAGCTTAACCTTGAAATAAATGTGAAATGAGCTTTTAACGACGCAATGTGAAAAGATTTGACACTGAGAAAAAACGATACGAAATGATGAAGTTATTTCAAAATTTTTGGGCCCTTTATTGGGAGGGGGGCCTAAATTTCTTTTAAAAATCAATGTTAAAAAAGGGTTTCACTTTAAGACTACCCTTTTAAAAACAGGAAACTTTTTTTTTGATACTTTATGCGTATGTTTTGTCCCACCATTTCCTGTACGTAATGAAACAACATTTCGTGATAATGTGTACAAAATCCACAGTCTAATTGGGAATTATTATTACTAATGGAAATCAGAATAAGTTTTTTATTATTATTTTGCAAGCCGACTGGGAGTTGATTCACCGGAGGTGATTGCTGTTTGAAAGGAAATGAGGTAGTAATAATTAGCAGCGCACCACCTGGTGTGCATTCATTATTATCTCGGCGAAGGTTAGAATTGCTGGGGCGAAACTTTACGATCATTTTTCCACAGATAAATTGATTTAAAGCAAAATAAATTTCAATAAATCTTTGCCATTTCTTTAAACATTGAATTTTTACAGAAAAGCGGAAGGAAGGAAGAATAATAGCAATTCAGTCATCTTCAGGGGGCTTACAGACAGTTACCAACATTCTTATTGTAAGGTGGCTGAACTGAGTTTGGCATTATTCATTCTTCATTCTGGACTTTTATTTTATGGATCAAGTCACCTGTGGGCATCATTTAGTCCTTACTAACTTTTTCGGACATAATGCGACCCGCTTTAATCTGAGAAACTTCCCAATTATTAAAATAGTATTCTAAAAAAAACAACAAATCGGTACATTTAATCTGGATCAACGGGCCACACAGCACAGGTCTGAGAGGAAATGAAATCATGGATCGTATAGCCAAAAATGCGATCTCCCTACAACATACATCGCCATACTCAATGTTAAGTCTCCGATATTAAAAATTATGCAAAAGCGGAGTGCTATACCGGAATGGCAGCGGATATACACGAATTGTCAAAGGCGAGAAAAGGGCCCCAATTTTACACTGCCATACAATCTAGGTATCCCCAAAAAACCTTGGTTTTACACATACCTATACATACACATACCTCATTAGAATGAGGTTTATACACAATTATACGCCGCACCATCTAGCCCAGGATTGGGGTGGAAACATCTTACCAGTGTTGCGAATACTTCTGGAATTATAGCCAGACTACAATAATAGCCACAACCATCTAATCCTGGATTGAGCTAACAACAACTAAAGGAAGAGAACGATTGTGGAGGGCTGTGGATAGCGACTGGATGTCCGTTACCTGCCAATTTAAATACTATTCTGGCAGCATTTACACAGAGCTCTTTGAGTTCATAACGAACAAGATAATTCTATAAACATTCAATATACTAAAGAAGCTTCGAAAGAAGAATGTAAATGGCTGATTTGCTAGCTCAAGAGGCCTATAACAAAGGGAAAAAAAAGAAGCTTTTTACCCAAATTTAAAGTGGTCAAGGGAATTTAAGTATAAGTCGGTGGTTGTACATATTATCAACAATAATAATACTGCAGTTGATCTCGATCCGCAATAGCACGAAGGGAATTAAGATTACGTAATCAAATAAAAGTGTAGAAGAGAGTAGATATTATTGGTAGAGAGAGAGAGAGCGAGGAGCGCCAACTATGGCATGGTTTAGTTAGGTAAGGGCGGAAAGTAAGTCTAGGTCGGAGAAGCGATTCTATAGTGGCCAGCCATTACCTACTATAGGGGCCAGAGATTGTGGCCGCCGAGACTGGGAGCGCGACGCCATTGCGAAATACTCTCTACCACTTTCACTTTTACCAAGAACTTGGCAATGGCTAGCAACTCTCCCAACACTAGATTACTCATCTCTTCATTACCAATCACTCGTATCACTATTAGCCCCACATCTTGGCGTCATTCTTCGCTTATCATGTTGTGTTTCCGGTCATGTTTGGAGCTTCGAGATCCGAAAGCCAGTTCTCCACCACAGCCATCATCATGCAGAAACGCCACAAAACATTCTTTTTTAGAGCTGCGAAGCTAAGATGTATTGTGGTATTGGGTTCGATTCCCGGTGTTTAGGCCTTGGATTTTATTTAATGGTAAATATGAGAAATTTACAGTAAAGTATGTTTATTAGGCGGTTATAGACTAGACCCGCTAAGCTAAGGTGTATTGCGGTACTAGTCTAGCCCTTGGATTTTATTTAATGGCTAATAGGAGAAATTTACAGTAAAGTATGTTTGTTAGGCGGTTATAGACTAGACCCGCAAAGCTAAGGTGTATTGAGGTACTAGTCTAGCCCTTGGATTGTATTTAATGGTTATAATATGAGAAATTTACAGTAAAGTATGTTTGCTAGTAGCCTCCGTCCACGACACCTAATTGGTAGCTGGACGTTAAGCCCCGCCTAAAAAAATAGGCAATTTCTTTACTTTACATTCTTTTTTTGGGGGCCATTTCAATCCTCATGCCTTTTCTTTATCTGAAAACAGTATAAGACCTAGTTTCCATTCTCTCACACCAACAAACAGAGCAATGAGATATTGCGTTTACACATGAGACGATGCACGTTATTGAGCTACCTCAGTCAAAAAAAAGCGATTACTACTACGCGTCTATGTACGTGTAAAAATCACGTTTCAAAAAATTCAACCTCCATGGGAACTGAGTACAACTTAGCGATTGAAAAGTATCACTTCATTGATTGAATTTTTTATACTTTTCCAAGATACTCGAAAACAGTTCCTACGATTTCCCATGCAGCAAATAAATAACTTTGATTTTCAAACATTTTTTTAGGGTTATTCGATTAAGGACACGTATGGGTAGAAAGATAGGGAGCACCCTCCTTTAAATTAGAATTTAGAAGGGCTTCAGAGGAAGCAGGGTGTATTTGAGGTTCCCCTCTAAAGTAATATATCCAGGAATTTTGCTCTTTTATCGTTTTATTACAACAAACTGATTACTAAGTACGTATATATAGCTGAAATTCCCTATTTGCTGGAAATCCACAAAATGTTAGTCACCTACGTAAAACTACAAGAACTACAGTAAAAATTAAGTCCCTGGATTTTAAGAAGTTCCCTTAGGGGAAGAAGACATCTTCTACGTTTGTCACTGCTAGTAATCCAGCCAAACAATGCTAACAACAAACAGACGCGTTGAACTACTTGAGTTTAGTGTACCCCCAGGCAAACTCTAGGCTCCATATCACTCACATTCTTTCACATATTTACTAACTACATATTTATCAGACGTTTCAATTCCAGGAACAAACAGTGAAACCTGAAGGAGCCAGAATAGATCTTTTAGCTCACAATGGATTTAATTTTATTCCCCAGTCAATTCAAGGAATTAATAGCAACGTAAAAAACCTAACGATACTATATATATTTAATTTAGGATCCCTTGGAACTCCACTGTTTTAAAAAAATTGACGGGACCAATGAAGATTTTGCCACTTTTAATTTTGGATAAAATGAAACCGGGAGCATTACTGTCCCACGGGACTAACACAAATTCTTATAAACAGTCAAACACGAAGGCGTTTTTCTTAAACCACATGCTGGGTTCTATTTGAGTTGTTTATACAATTATTAAAAGTTTAAAAAAGAAAATTGACATTTCGATTAGTAGAGATCAAAGATGAGATCTAATAACACAATTATGGTCCAAATTATACAATGAATAGAGTTTTCCGTTGCTTTTTTTTTTGAGGGAAATTTCCTGGAAAATGGCTTAAACTTTCTCATAATTAAACTTGAATTCTTTTTCCGGAAAAATTAAATGTTACATGCTGTATGTTTCGAAATTGGTCACTTAGTTTACGAAAAATCTTAATTTGATGTAAAAAAAGAAGAAACTCACTGAAAGCCCCAATCTTTGCTGTTTTTTAGACGCAACCACGGAATACTAACCGGAAACTATGAATACCAACTTCTAGTCAGCAAGGCGATTTTCCACGTTTTCGTATTCCTTAGTAAATATACACAAACAGGAAGTAAATGTTTTGAGGTTGACTTTTCCGAGAGAAGGAAATGAATGGCTCTAAGAATACATCTGGAAGGGCTACAAATTTTTATGCGGGAAACATTTTTTTTTTCCTAGAAAATTGACTTTTCTCACGGAACCTTCATCATGTAAGCAACACTTTCCTCTCTCTCGCGTGTTTTTCTTTTAAGTAATATACGAGTATTCCTCTATTACGCCATATGTGGAAGTGGCATTTAAAAAAAATTGTTAGAATTTAAAATTTGCGAGAGATAGTGATTTCACTGCAATGGCTATTTTGAAAATAATTAAATTTAAGTATAGTTTTTTTCGGTCAATTTTTAATTGTAAACTTATGGGAAAAACAAAGTATTTTAGAAAATTTTCTTGACTGTTTCTTTTTGGATCTGTCGAACAAACTAATTTACAAATAGATGTACACGTAATAAGATCGCTGGCTACCTATTAAAGAGTGTATATATTATTTGATGTACAAATGTTTAGTTTAGAAGTTTTAAAATGTAAGGAAGCTGTGAATTACATAATTCCATGTTTTTAGTTAATAACAAGTTATTAACTTATTTTGTTAAAGAAATTATTAAGTTACACACTTTTCGAAAGAAAAGAAAGTAAAAATAAGAAAGCATTAAAGTATTCGTTAAAGTACGAAACTTCGCTAACCGAAACTTTGAAAAAAATAATTTCTTATTTACTTACAACTACAAAAAACTTTACTTTAAGGAGCAAAACGAAAGCCACACTCACGAGTAATACATGTGTTTTCTACAGAACCAAGTGGTTTGGAGTAAACTAAGAAAATAAATAAAGCAATCTGAGTAAAAACTCACGACAATGCGTTCGCATGCGGTGGTGAATAAAGATTTGCCAAAGGTGATTGTGGAGGTCCATATGTATAATCCGGCACCGCTCTCTGCTGGTCCTCCATAGGTAGTTGGAACACAACTGGCTATGAAAAGGGGTCACTGTGTCAACCCCCTCTTAGCGATACAACAACCACTCTAGCCAGCCAACTAGCCCCCACCACAGCCATGTATTACTAAAAAATAGTACTTCTCTATCCCCACCACATTTACTCCACTATTTCTCACTGATGCTCACTACTCAACGCACGGACGCATACTCTCTCAACAGGCACATGACGTCATACGACCAGTTTCCGCCTTGGGGGCCAGGTAGGTTTTTTTCTTTAAACATAACATGATTTTTGGCACAAGGTACTAAAGTTAGGCAGGCTGGCCGAGTGAGCTACACGTCACTCGTGAAGATTGCGTATGCTAAAATAATAATCTGATCTGAGTAGACTAAAAGCAATTCTCATGTACTAAACTCATGTACTACTCAGTATTTACTTCAACTTCCGATTTACTCGTGCTGATTGCGTATGCTAAAATAATAATCTGATCTGAGTAGACTAAAAGCAATTCTCATTTACTAACTTGAAGGAAGAGAGCTCAAAAAAGTGTAAGCCAAAGAAAGAGAGCTCAAAGAAATGTAAAACAAAGGAAGAGAGCTCAAAAAAATGTAAAGCCAAAGGAAGAGAGCACAAAAAAAATGTAAAGCCAAACGAAGAGAGCTCCAAAAAATGTAAAGCCAAACGAAGAGAGCTCAAAAAATGTAAAGCGAAAGGAAGAGAGCTCCAAAAAATGTAAAGCCAAACGAAGAGAGCTCAAAAAAATGTAAAGCCAAAGGAAGAGAGCACAAAAAAAATGTAAAGCCAAACGAAGAAAGCTCCAAAAAATGTAAAGCCAAAGGAAGAGAGCTCAAAAAATGTAAAGCGAAAGGAAGAGAGCTCCAAAAAATGTAAAGCCAAAGGAAGAGAGCTCACAAAAATGTAAAGCCAAAGGAAGAGAGCACAAAAAAATGTAAGGCCAAACGAAGAGAGCTCCAAAAAATGTAAAGCGAATAGAAAAGAGAGCTCAAAAAAATGTAAAGCCAAAGGAAGAGAGATTCAAAATAATGTTAAGCCAAAGGAAGAGAGCTCAAAAAAATGTAAAGCCAAACGAAGAGAGCTCCAAAAAATGTAAAGCCAAAGGAAGAAAGCTCCAAAAAATGTAAAGCCAAAGGAAGAGAGCACAAAAAAAATGTAAAGCCAAACGAAGAGAGCTCCAAAAAATGTAAAGCCAAACGAAGAGAGCTCAAAAAAATGTAAAGCGAAAGGAAGAGAGCTCCAAAAAATGTAAAGCCAAACGAAGAGAGCTCAAAAAAATGTAAAGCCAAAGGAAGAGAGCCCAAAAAAATGTAAAGCCAAACGAAGAGAGCTCCAAAAAATGTAAAGCGAATAGAAAAGAGAGCTCCAAAAAATGTAAAGCCAAAGGAAGAGAGCAGAAAAAAAATGTAAAGCCAATAGAAAAGAGAGCTCAAAAAAATGTAAAAAATATCTTTTACTAAATTGGCACCACCAGCTGAAAAATTTGAATCGCTATAGTACAGTCAGCTCCAAACCGAAATATGAAGATTTCACAACAAAATATGGATATGACTAGCTGTATAACATTTACCACAATCCATAAACTTCCAATTCCATTACCAGAGAGGATCTAGAATGATCCAGTTTCTCTTTTAACCAAAAAATTAAAATAACTAAACGATATTTCGTTTTAAACTGTGTGTTGCTAAAGGTTTGACACTCCACAATTACTATAGGACTTATGTAATAAAACATTTAAGTTGTTAGTTTGGTTTAAAGACTTTGTTGAAATATTCTGTTAGTTCATGTATGGCTGGCTGACATTTAATTTGTACTTGGAAGACTGACAAATGTCTGAAACCATATAAAGGATAAGTGGATGTGGAACGTATACATGTTCGCTTCACCAAACACATTATACATCCATACATACCTACACCGGCTATTTAATTTACACTTTATAATTCTATTAATTTATAACCCCTATTTAATGCTCTTATTCAGCGTCGAAATATAATAAAAGTACTCAAACCATTTAAGTTTTCAACTTTTCGACGGAACTTTTCTCTACAATTTAGTAAAGAAATCAATAAAATCTGATAAAGACCAAGAGAGATATAGTATAAGTAAACGTTTGAAGTTTGAACGTAATGCAAAACCGAAAAATTTAACCTTCTATATCTCATAAACTAATTTCATTAAAACACTGCTGTTTCATCCAGTTATAGTCCTCACTAATCTCTACAATTTGGTAAAGAAATCATTAAAATCTAATGAAAGCGAAAAGAGATATAAAGGATTAAAATTTGAACGTATTTGCAAAACACAAAACTTTAACCTTCCATATCTCATAAACTGTTTTCATTAAAACACTGCTATTTCATCCAGTTATAGTCCTCACTAATCTCTACAATTTGGTAAAGAAATCATTAAAATCTAATGAAAGCGAAAAGAGATATAAAGGATTGAAATTTGAACGTATTTGCGAAACACAAAACTTTAACCTTCCATATCTCATAAACTATTTTCATTAAAACACTGCTATTTCATCCAGTTATAGTCCTCACTAATCTCTACAATTTGGTAAAGAAATCATTAAAATCTAATGAAAGCGAAAAGAGATATAAAGGATTAAAATTTGAACGTATTTGCAAAACACAAAACTTTAACCTTCCATATCTCATAAACTGTTTTCATTAAAACACTGCTATTTCATCCAGTTATAGTCCTCACTAATCTCTACAATTTGGTAAAGAAATCATTAAAATCTAATGAAAGCGAAAAGAGATATAAAGGATTGAAATTTGAACGTATTTGCAAAACACAAAACTTTAACCTTCCATATCTCATAAACTGTTTTTATTAAAACACTGCTATTTCATCCAGTTATAGAGCTCACTATTCTCTACAAATTGGTAAAGAAATCATTGAAATATAATGAATTCGAATGGAGATATAAAGGATTGAATTTTGAACGTATTTGCGATGTACACAAGTTTAAGCTTCCATATCTCAGTAACTATTATGAATAAAACAATACTATTTGAACCAGTTATAGACCTCACTATTCTCTACAATTTGGTAAAGAAATCATTGAAATCTAATGAATGCGAATGGAGATATAAAGGATTGAATTTTGAACGTATTTGCGATGCACACAAGTTTAACCTTCCATATCTCAGTAACTATTATGAATAAAACAATACTATATGAACCAGTTATAGAGCTTACTATTCTCTACAATTTGGTAAAGAAATCATTGAAATCTAATGAATGCGAATGGAGATATAAAGGATTGAATTTTGAACGTATTAGCAAAACACAAAACTTTAACCTTCCATATCTCATAAACTATTACCACTAAAACAATGCTATTTTACACAGTTATAGAGATTACTATTCTCTACAATTTGGTAAAGAAATCATTGAAATCTAATCAATACGAAAGGAGATATAAAGGATTAAAATTTGAACGTATTTGCAAAACACAAAATTTTAATCTTCCATATCACATAAACTATTAACACTAAAACACTGCGATTTATACCAGTTATAGACCTCACTATTCTCTACAATTTGGTAAAGAAATCATTGAAATCTAATGAATGCGAAAGGAGATATAAAGGATTGAAATTTGAACGTATTAGCAAAACACAAAACTTTAACCTTCCATATTTCATAAACTATTTTCATTAAAACACTGCTATTTCATCCAGTTATAGGGCTCACTATTCTCTACAATTTAGTAAAGAAATCATTGAAATCTAATGAAAGCGAAAGGAGATATAAAAGATTGTAATTTGAACGTATTTGCAAAACACAAAACTTTAACCTTCCATATCTCAGTAACTATTATTAATAATACAATACTATTTGAACCAGTTATTGAGCTTACTATTCTCTACAATTTGGTAAAGAAATCATTGAAATCTAATGAATGCGAAAGGAGATATAAAGGATTAAAATTTGATCGTATTTGCACAACACAAAATTTTAACCTTTCATATCTCAGTAACTATTATCAATAATACAATACTATTTGAACCAGTTATTGAGCTTACTATTCTCTACAATTTGGTAAAGAAATCATTGAAATCTAATGAAAGCGAAAGGAGATATAAAAGATTGTAATTTGAACGTATTTGCAAAACACAAAACTTTAACCTTCCATATCTCATAAACTATTTGTACTAAAACACTGCGATTTATACCAGTTATAGACCTCACTATTCTCTACAATTTAGTAAAGAAATCATTGAAATCTAATGAATGCGAAAGGAGATATAAAGGATTAAAATTTGATCGTATTTGCAGAACACAAAATTTTAACCTTTCATATCTCAGTAACTATTATCAATAATACAATACTATTTGAACCAGTTATTGAGCTTACTATTCTCTACAATTTGATAAAGAAATCATTGAAATCTAATGAAAGCGAAAGGAGATATAAAAGATTGTAATTTGAACGTATTTGCACAACACAAAATTTTAACCTTCCATATCTCAGTAACTATTATTAATAATACAATACTATTTGAACCAGTTATTGAGCTTACTATTCTCTACAATTTGGTAAAGAAATCATTGAAATCTAATGAAAGCGAAAGGAGATATAAAATATTGTAATTTGAGCGTATTTGCAAAACACAAAACCTTAACCTTCCATATCTCATTAACTATTTTCATTAAAACACTGCTATTTATACCAGTTATAGACCTCACTATTCTCTACAATTTAGTAAAGAAATCATTGAAATCTAATGAATGCGAAAGGAGATATAAAGGATTAAAATTTGATCGTATTTGCAGAACACAAAATTTTAACCTTTCATATCTCAGTAACTATTATCAATAATACAATACTATTTGAACCAGTTTTTGAGCTTACTATTCTCTACAATTTGGTAAAGAAATCATTGAAATCTAATGAAAGCGAAAGGAGATATAAAAGATTGTAATTTGAACGTATTTGCAAAACACAAAACTTTAACCTTCCATATCTCATAAACTGTTTTCATTAAAACACTGCTATTTATACCAGTTATAGACCTCACTATTCTCTATAATTTGGTAAAGAAATCATTGAAATATAATGAATTCGAATGGAGATATAAAGGATTGAATTTTGAACGTATTTGCGATGCACACAAGTTTAAGCTTCCATATCTCAGTAACTATTATGAATAAAACAATACTATTTGAACCAGTTATAGACCTCACTATTCTCTACAATTTGGTAAAGAAATCATTGAAATCTAATGAATGCGAAAGTAGATATAGAGGATTGAAATTTGAACGTGTTTGTAAAACACAAAACTTTAACCTTCCATATCTCATAAACTATTTTCATTAAAACACTGCTATTTCATCCAGTTATAGAGCTCACTATTCTTTACAATTTAGTAAAGAAATTATTGAAATCTAATGAAAGCGAAAAGAGATATAAAGGATTAAAATTTGAACGTATTTGCAAAACACAAAACTTTAACCTTCTATATCACATAAACTATTACCACTAAAACAATGCTATTTTACACAGTTATAGAGATTACTATTCTCTACAATTTGGTAAAGAAATCATTGAAATCTAATCAATACGAAAGGAGATATAAAGGATAAAAATTTGAACGTATTTGCAAAACACAAAATTTTAATCTTCCATATCACATAAACTATTAACACTAAAACACTGCGATTTATACCAGTTATAGACCTAACTATTCTCTACAATTTCGTAAAGAAATCATTGAAATTTAATGAATGCGAAAGGAGATATAAAGGATTGAAATTTGAACGTATTAGCAAATCACAAAACTTTAACCTTCCATATCTCATATATTTTCATTAAAACACTGCTATTTCATCCAGTTATAGGGCTCACTATTCTCTACAATTTAGTAAAGAAATCATTGAAATGTAATGAAAGCGAAAGGAGATATAAAGGATTAAAATTTGAACGTATTTGCAAAACACAAAATTTTAATCTTCCATATCACATAAACTATTAACACTAAAACACAGCGATTTATACCAGTTATAGTCCTCACTATTCTCTACAATTTGGTAAAGAAATCATTGAAATCTAATGAATGCGAAATGAGATATAAAGGATTAAAATTTGATCGTATTTGCACAACACAAAATTTTAACCTTCCATATCTCAGTAACTTTTATTAATAATACATTACTATTTGAACCAGTTATTGAGCTTACTATTCTCTACAATTTGGTAAAGAAATCATTGAAATCTAATGAAAGCGAAAGGAGATATAAAAGATTGTAATTTGAACGTATTTGCAAAACACAAAACTTTAACCTTCCATATCTCATAAACTATTTGTACTAAAACACTGCGATTTATACCAGTTATAGACCTCACTATTCTCTATAATTTGGTAAAGAAATCATTGAAATATAATGAATTCGAATGGAGATATAAAGGATTGAATTTTGAACGTATTTGCGATGTACACAAGTTTAAGCTTCCATATCTCAGTAACTATTTTCATTAAAACACTGCTATTTCATCCAGTTATAGAGCTCACTATTCTCTACAATTTGGTAAAGAAATCATTGAAATCTAATGAATGCGAAAGGAGATATAAAGGATTGAAATTTGAACGTATTAGCAAAACACAAAACTTTAACCTTCCATATCTCATAAACTATTAACACTAAAACACAGCGATTTATACCAGTTATAGTCCTCACTATTCTCTACAATTTGGTAAAGAAATCATTGAAATCTAATGAATGCGAAAGGAGATATAAAGGATTAAAATTTGATCGTATTTGCAGAACACAAAATTTTAACCTTTCATATCTCAGTAACTATTATCAATAATACAATACTATTTGAACCAGTTATTGAGCTTACTATTCTCTACAATTTGGTAAAGAAATCATTGAAATCTAATGAAAGCGAAAGGAGATATAAAAGATTGTAATTTGAACGTATTTGCAAAACACAAAACTTTAACCTTCCATATCTCATAAACTATTTGTACTAAAACACTGCGATTTATACCAGTTATAGACCTCACTATTCTCTATAATTTGGTAAAGAAATCATTGAAATATAATGAATTCGAATGGAGATATAAAGGATTGAATTTTGAACGTATTTGCGATGTACACAAGTTTAAGCTTCCATATCTCAGTAACTATTATGAATAAAACAATACTATTTGAACCAGTTATAGACCTCACTATTCTCTACAATTTGGTAAAGAAATCATTGAAATCTAATGAATGCGAATGGAGATATAAAGGATTGAATTTTGAACGTATTTGCGATGCACACAAGTTTAACCTTCCATATCTCAGTAACTATTATGAATAAAACAATACTATATGAACCAGTTATAGAGCTTACTATTCTCTACAATTTGGTAAAGAAATCATTGAAATCTAATGAATGCGAATGGAGATATAAAGGATTGAATTTTGAACGTATTAGCAAAACACAAAACTTTAACCTTCCATATCTCATAAACTATTACCACTAAAACAATGCTATTTTACACAGTTATAGAGATTACTATTCTCTACAATTTGGTAAAGAAATCATTGAAATCTAATCAATACGAAAGGAGATTTAAAGGATTAAAATTTGAACGTATTTGCAAAACACAAAATTTTAATCTTCCATATCACATAAACTATTAACACTAAAACACTGCGATTTATACCAGTTATAGACCTCACTATTCTCTACAATTTGGTAAAGAAATCATTGAAATCTAATGAATGCGAAAGGAGATATAAAGGATTGAAATTTGAACGTATTAGCAAAACACAAAACTTTAACCTTCCATATTTCATAAACTATTTTCATTAAAACACTGCTATTTCATCCAGTTATAGAGCTCACTATTCTCTACAATTTGGTAAAGAAATCATTGAAATCTAATGAATGCGAAAGGAGATATAAAGGATTGAAATTTGAACGTATTAGCAAAACACAAAACTTTAACCTTCCATATCTCATAAACTATTTTCATTAAAACACTGCTATTTCATCCAGTTATAGGGCTCACTATTCTCTACAATTTAGTAAAGAAATCATTGAAATGTAATGAAAGCGAAAGGAGATATAAAGGATTAAAATTTGAACGTATTTGCAAAACACAAAATTTTAATCTTCCATATCACATAAACTATTAACACTAAAACACAGCGATTTATACCAGTTATAGTCCTCACTATTCTCTACAATTTGGTAAAGAAATCATTGAAATCTAATGAATGCGAAATGAGATATAAAGGATTAAAATTTGATCGTATTTGCACAACACAAAATTTTAACCTTCCATATCTCAGTAACTATTATTAATAATACAATACTATTTGAACCAGTTATTGAGCTTACTATTCTCTACAATTTGGTAAAGAAATCATTGAAATCTAATGAAAGCGAAAGGAGATATTAAAGATTGTAATTTGAGCGTATTTGCAAAACACAAAACCTTAACCTTCCATATCTCATTAACTATTTTCATTAAAACACTGCTATTTATACCAGTTATAGACCTCACTATTCTCTACAATTTAGTAAAGATATCATTGAAATCTAATGAATGCGAAAGGAGATATAAAGGATTAAAATTTGATCGTATTTGCAGAACACAAAATTTTAACCTTTCATATCTCAGTAACTATTATCAATAATACAATACTATTTGAACCAGTTATTGAGCTTACTATTCTCTACAATTTGGTAAAGAAATCATTGAAATCTAATGAAAGCGAAAGGAGATATAAAAGATTGTAATTTGAACGTATTTGCAAAACACAAAACTTTAACCTTCCATATCTCATAAACTATTTGTACTAAAACACTGCGATTTATACCAGTTATAGACCTCACTATTCTCTATAATTTGGTAAAGAAATCATTGAAATATAATGAATTCGAATGGAGATATAAAGGATTGAATTTTGAACGTATTTGCGATGTACACAAGTTTAAGCTTCCATATCTCAGTAACTATTATGAATAAAACAATACTATTTGAACCAGTTATTGAGCTTACTATTCTCTACAATTTGGTAAAGAAATCATTGAAATCTAATGAAAGCGAAAGGAGATATAAAAGATTGTAATTTGAACGTATTTGCAAAACACAAAACTTTAACCTTCCATATCTCATAAACTATTTGTACTAAAACACTGCGATTTATACCAGTTATAGACCTCACTATTCTCTATAATTTGGTAAAGAAATCATTGAAATATAATGAATTCGAATGGAGATATAAAGGATTGAATTTTGAACGTATTTGCGATGTACACAAGTTTAAGCTTCCATATCTCAGTAACTATTATGAATAAAACAATACTATTTGAACCAGTTATAGACCTCACTATTCTCTACAATTTGGTAAAGAACCTTCTATATCTTATTAACTATTCTGGCTACAACAATATTAATAATATGCTTTTTCGACACTTTATTTTTGTATTTATATTTCACGTTTGTATGACCAAACTCCTCTGTATGTCGCTGGACCCCTATTGTATAAATAATGACGTAATTTTTTTTTTTATTAATTTTAACTTATTTCAAGTGAAGTGATTCTTTGGTTTAAATTCTTCATTTTTTTAAATATTTTAATAGAATATGCTGCCATTATTGAAACATTTCTGTTGCATAAGTTATTATTACTGCATAAGTTTATTGATTCAATGAACCTAATATTTTTTTATAAAATCATATGAATATATTGTATAATTACATAAAAAAAAAAAAAAAAATCGGTCCACTGTGTGTTATTAATTACTATAATTTATTTAATGTCAATTATTATTTTTAAAAGTTTTTATTACAAAACAGGTGTTTGACATTTTTACAATTCTTCTAGTTCTAAGTTGCCAACTTATTTTGGCAAAGTGAATAGTTCTTCATGGTCCCATTGGGCCCTTCTACCGAGATTGTACTTTGTCCAGTGTTTCTCCAGGAAGGTACAGGAAGTCTGGAAACTGAGAGAAATAACTATATTCTCCTGCTGGAGACCACGTCGTGTTTACTCTAGCCATAAATGTTTTGTGTGCCAAAACTTAGGCGACTTCAAGAACATTCAAATTACGTAATAGTACAATAAATTAGGACTTGAAGGAAAAAACTGTGGGAGACCACTGGATAAATAAACAAAGTCTCCTTTGGGATTTGCATTATACGTATATCTACGAAGGAAACTTGATTCCAAAAACTCGATATATAGACTTACAGCTCTCGTGTAAGCAGAGGCTTGTGGCGACTAAGGCTTTCACGAGCCTACGACTAATTCTGGCATGTTTTGCCTTGTGAGAAGAGGCAGCATCACATGCCAGAATCACGAAGATCTGGAGCCACATATTAAAAAGCTTCCACATCATTCCTCGTTTACAGATTCAACATTTTAAATTCAATCTTCGACAAATTACATTAATTCTACTCAAATTCTAATCAATAAATTTTGATTGCTGTATAATAATAATCTGTATAAAAATAACTTACAGGGCCGTTATATGCGAAAAACAATGATTCACTCTCACATACCTGCAACAAAGACAAAAAAGAAGGTCATTTTAATTAAATCAAATCTTTAAAATATCTATTTTTTTCAATTTAAATTTTCGAACTGCCTTAAAATCAATTTTATGGCGTTCATTGTAGGCATTCTACGAATTTAGTTTAAATTGTGTACACAAAAATTGCTCATTTAGGGCCTAAACTTATTTGGAAAATTTCATCCTTAAGGTGCCATTTAGGCGTTTTGTTCCGTAATTTATATAAAGTTAAGTTTTTTTAAAAAAAAGATTAAAAATATTGCGGAAGTTAGCCTACCGGAAGTGACCCCTTTACTAAATTGATTTTTTGTACTTCTTTTTTTTTTTTTTTAAGATTTCCTGGAATATGGTCCCACGACTTTTTTCGAAACTTCACAAAATTGCAAAGTAGGCCTCAAAGATCTGTATCTTTTATTTTAATCATTTTCTAAAAGAGAATTCTTTGAGGTGCAATTTAAGATGAACTTGTGAGAGGACGTGTGACTTATGTCGGCATTAATTCTGATCAATTGAGGCAAAGGTGGCTAACTTCTTTGGAGTTTATTGACACACAAATTGTTTTCAAACTGTGCCCAACTCTGGACCACCAAACTATAGAGGCGCTCAGGAAGAATCAACTGGTACTCTAGGATGTAATGAACTTCATCCTTCTGGACCTGCCTCTTGCTTTCATCACCTGAGCAGCTTCCTCCCCCTTCCAGAACTCTTTCTGGTAAATTTCGTTCAATGTCCTCAAGAAGATTTCTTTTCTATTTTAATTGCTTGTCCTTTCTCAGCTTTTTTTTTTTTTTTTTTCATCTCGGCGAGCTTCGCCAAAATTCCATTTCAGTAACAAACAGTCGTAATCCATGCTAGCTTGTTTCACAAAGAATTTGCACATTAGTGTTTTGTACTCCTAGGATTTTCTTGCTTCAAAGAAAGTAGTTAAGCGTCCCAATAACTTTTCGAACATGACAGTATTTTGTAATGTCACCTGATCGTCGTTACGACTGATTTTATTTTATTTTTTTTAAATCTTACGTGAAAATACGCGCTCAACTTCCTTTTAAGACAATTATCAAATTATAAGTGACAATTTTCTAATGACTTCCGGTAAAGTCAGATTTTTTTTTTTTCTTTTCGTGGAAATCCCCATGGATTATCAATAAGCTAACCATCCCCTCCCTAAAATCCTTAATATTTTATTACGTTAAGTGTATTTTCTCCCTTTCTTTAGATACAGTGGTCAAAAAAAGTATTCGTACACTAAGTTTTCTTACTTTACAAGGTTTGATTGACGGTCTGACCTGGGGGGACAAACTCTGAATGGACTACGCCTTTGGCATCAAAAAAGCAAATCAGCATTGTTTTGATGTTTGACTTGACTTGGCGACATTTTTTTGGTCGGGGTGAAGATGACGTCTTCCGTCTTTGTTTCTGGGTCATAACCATAGCACCATGACTCATCACCAGTAATGACCTTTGACAGAAAGTCTGGATCAGTTTCAAGCTGTTGTTTCAAAGCACGACATGTTTCAACTCGATGTTCTTTTTGATTGTCAGTCAGAACTCGAGGAACAAACTTGGCAGCAACCCTTTTCATCCCCAAATCTTCCGTTAAAATTCGCTGAACCGAGCTCCAAGATAACCCACTACTCTCTGACAGTTGATCAATTGTCTGCCGACGGTCTGTGAACACCAGCTCTCGAATTTTTTCAACATTTTCAACATGGACGTCCAGAACGAGGTTTGTCATCAATCGACATGTCGCCATTTTTAAACCGAGTAAACCACTCGTATACTTGAGTTTTTCCCATAGCGTCATCTTTGTAAGCTGTTTTCAACATTAAAACACTTTCAGCAGCATTTTTGCCGAGTAGAAAACAAAATTTCAGAGCTGCACGTTGTTCACTTAAACTTGCCATCATAAAAAACGAAAAAAGAACAAAACAGCGCTGGTAAAAACAATCACTGCAGATGAACAGAACAAGCCAGGCAGACAACACAGGCAGGACTGAACTGGCAAGGAATTGCGCTATACACGTCTAGCGGCAGAAATGCGTACTACATAAGCTCCATGCGCGGGAACGCAATTCCGGTTATTTTTGGGTACCCCCTCGTATCTACTGAACTTTTGTTTCTAGGATGACTACTTCTTCAGCACTGAAATCGAAGATAGTAACAATGAATTTAATGGTCTCATTTTCTTATATAAATATAAAGAATTGATTAAAAAGCAGAAAAATAAAACCCTATTGAAAATTCATGGTCTTGTTTGGAGCGGAAAATTAGAAAATTAAAATGTTCTTTCAGAAAAGAGCTCAGAACCAATTTAAAGAAATCATGGCCAGAAATCACATCTCAAGAGACACTAAACCTGGTGGAATCTATGCCAAGGAGGCTTCAGGCAATAACAAATGTAAAGGGATTGCTTAAAAAATATTAGGTCTTTAGTTTTGCGTTAATTATAACATTCAGACTGAGTGAATGAATACTTATTTTGCATACAATAAATTATTTTGCTTCTTTTTAATCAATTCTTTATGTTTATAAAAGAAAATGAGTGCATTAAATTCATGGTTACTATCTTCGATTTCAGTGCTGAAGAAATAGTCATCCTAGAAACAAAAGTTCAGTAGATAAAGTAAAAAAACTTAGTGTATGAATACTTTTTTTGACCACTGTATGTGCCAAACTATGTAGCGGGTAACGTTAATTTAAATGAATTAATGTTGTCATAAAATTTTAATACATTCTACCACCTGTCACTGAATTGGACAACTGGCTTTGCTCTCCATTTCAGTGGCATTGCCTACTATTGTAACTATACGAGTATGTATTCAAATATGGTAGCTGCTGGAAACATGTAGGCGATGTACATGTTGTTGAACGGAGTTAAGGCCCCTACTTGGCCAGATGGACAGTGTTTGTGAGTTACGAATAAGCGAGTGGAAGATACATATATGCATGCAATGTAGTAAATATAACGAACAACAATGTATCCATTACGTATGATATGTAAGTGTATTACAAAGCATGCATGTTATTTAGATTAACAGCAGGAGTGTACATTATAATTTTACAGGTTAGTTAATATATGCACAAATAGTGAATTGATATATATATATATATATATATATATATACATATATATTTAAAAGGGTAGGCTGGGATAGCTGAGCGCCAATAGGTGAGTGAGATTAGTGGGTAGAGAGACAGATAGGCATCATATTGCGGCTAACATACGTCACTTCCTCGCAGAGTCGCAACATAACTGTCCATTACACGTACAAAATCGCCTTCCATACATTATGTTCATATCTGTATCATTAAATCCATCACCACTTTGGTACAGCTAACATTGATTGATAAATACACTGCTAACTTTATTTATAATAAAATTTACAAGGCTAAAATATTATTTTTTTAATGTCGTCTAATCGCCATTAGAATTAACCACAAACGGCTCATGTTATTTAAAAAAAAAATGCAATGTGAAAATACGCGCTTAACTTCCTCTGACGACAATTATCAAGTTACCAATGACCATTTTCTTTAGACCTCCGGTTAATTCTACCTCCAAGCGAATAAACTATATTCTAATCATTATTTATTTTTTCGAACCCCGAGGATATCCGAAAAACATTTATTTCCGGTGGTAACTGGATATCACAAATTTGGCCAGATCGCGATACTTCCTCTTGCCAGTGGAAGTCAAGTTAAATCTTCTCCCAAGAATTCATGGCTCCTGTCGAGTCTCTGGAGTCGTAATTCTGTCAGTCACAGCTGATACAGTTGCCTGGAACTCCACTGGAAGTAAATTGAATTAACTTTGTTTCCTTTAATGCTAAAGTTCTTAAATCCAAATCTAAATTTTACCACCTGCCCAACAACGGTTTCTGAGAGCACTCCAGCTCCAGGGTCTGTATTGGGCGATTTTTAAAACAGGAAATCTTCTTCTTCTTCTTAAATAGCGCTACAACTCATGAAGAGTTTTGGCCTCCTCAAGACGTGCCCGCCAGGCGTCTCTTTCCTGCGCAGCCGCCCTCCAGTTACGGAATCCAAGCACTGCCAAAGCATCTCTTGCCACACAGTCCTGCCATCGTGTTCTTGGTCTGCCTACCCTCCTACCATAATTTTTTTTTGGTATTTCTTCATCCCTCCCATCCTTGCCACGTGCCCCGCCCATCGCAGTCTTCCGAGTTTTATAATTTTGGCGATATCCGGTCCCTTGAACAAAGCAAATACCTCCCCGCTTTTTCCTGATTCTCCAGTTCTGTCCATCACGTACCAGGGCCATAAATTCTACGGAGAACCTTCCGCTCGAATACCGCCAAGGACCGTTCATCTACTTTTGACATGGTCCATGCTTCGTCGGAGCCGTATATAAGCACTGGCCGAATCAACGTCTTGTACATGAAACCAGGGGATACCAATCATTGATGGTCCCTAGAGAGAGGGAGAGAATGCTAACTTGCTCCAATGTAATGCAGTGATGAGAGCCATTGCTTGATTGACTTAGTAGAGCTTTAAAGTCCGACTATTGAGTTCTGCAGGTAGTTACACAGAACAGGAAGAGTTAGTTATATGGCTGATAGTTGGTATACGGTTTTAGATTTGAACACTTAGCAGTGCTGAACAGTTTCCGTCCTGTACTAAGTGGTCTCAGTAAGAAGATATAAAAGCAAGTCCTCTGTTGCTTTTCGATAGTTTACGAGTAGTTTCCAAGCAGTTTTCAGCAAGTCTGAAACAAGTTTCGAACTGAGCGCATGCGTGTCTCTTATTAGCGGAAACACGGTAATATGATTCACTCCAACTACGTAGCTGGAAGTTGTACACAGTGGAGAGACGGCACCAATTACCAAGTTCCGTTCAGATTTTGTTGGAAAAAGAAAAAGAGTAAAGATTAACTAATTTTCATATGTTTGATGAAGTCCGAAACATCAGCCAGTAATTATGCATTAAATCCAGAAGCATAAAACTACATGATATCCTAAGGGAAACTTTAACAACGAGAAAGTTTACCCAACTATAAAAACAAACTAAAACGTGTTCCCTGTTATTAACTTGGGAAGAAATTATACATTATACATGAGACAGTGGCGGAAATTGTTGAATTCAAAATAAACTATTATTATATTAGCATATAGAATAAAAACAACTGGCAGACTCACAAGACTTCCTCTTTTTGCGGTAAGAGTAACTAACAGTTCCGAGGCACAGTATTTTTTTCTCTTTCTGACTTGTATTACTTCTACTGGGGTTATTCTAGAACTTAAGGATTCAAAATTGGCGAGGAATCGGTCCAAATAAAAACAACAACTCGTCTTTTTGGCCAACGTTTCCTTCTGATATATTGTCTTCTTCAGTTTTCTGTAACTCAACCAACCTGCATAGCCATGCCCTAAGAAGACATTTGTCGAAACGTTGGCAAAAAGACGAGCTGTTGATTTTATTTGACAGATTCCTCGCCAAGTTTGAATCCTTAATTTAATAATTTACGGTCACGAAACCTATATATATTCTTATTCTAGAACTTTTCTGGCTAAAAATTGCGTTGACTCACGCTTTATGTACAAAATATCACTTCTCCAAGATGATCGCAAGCGTTACAAGATCTTACAACGTTAAAGCAACGTTCATCTTGTTATGGCTACCAACGATATACCCGTGGTGTTTTGGAAGTATTCTGGGTCCACAATCAACTTTTTTTCCTTGGACTTCAAAACTTATATTTCCCAGAGAAAATTAGGACAATTTCCAACATTTGGAACACTTCCTCTCTTTCTAGAAAGTAAAAGGAAATTGGGTTAATCTAATAAACAAAAAAAGGAGTTAAACTCTTGAGTGAGTAAAATCGCGCTGAATTAGAATATAGAATGGTGGCCTCTAAGAGAAAGAATCGCCACAGTCGGCTCACGAGCGGAGCTGCTACTTCCGTTTCACAGTATACTCCAATATACACGCGAGTCATGCCTGGCGGAACCAGATAACCTGCATAAACAACCAATTAGAATTCTGTTAATTTTAATCCAACCATTCTCCTATTATGTAAGTTTAATCATTTCTTTCCTCCTATTTTATCCATTCTCCTTTAGTAAACTCTTTCCAAGATGTTTTTCTTCTCTCTCTCTCTCATTAAGGAAGAATCATTAAAGAAAATAATAATAATTCCTAAATAAATTAAATGGGACTTTAATTCCAAAAACGAAACAAGACGATAGACTTTCACTCGGCTCACCTACAGTCTACGTCAGGGGTCCCCAAACTTTTTACACAGGGGACCACAGTTCACTGTCCCTCAGACCGTTGGAGGGCCGGACTAAAAACAAACTATTTTAAAGTAAAAAAACAAAAAAAACAAAACGGGAACAAATAGAATATTTAAAATAAAGAACAAGTAAATTTAAATCACCAAACTGCCCAGTATTTCTGTGGGAATTATGGGCCTGCTTTTGGCTAATGAGATGGTCCAATGTCCGGTTTAGTTATAGTGCTTTGTCTTTCTTCCTACTTCTGGCTGTTATTTTACACTGTTTTCGGAGTCGTGACGCGTGCATCCCGCATGAGCGAGCGACGCTTTGCGACACCGCCACATATAGTGCTCCTCTTACTGGACCACCAATGAAAGAGATGCCCCTTCCGGAAGTGTTCAGGGGGCCGCAAGTGGCCCTTCGGGCCGTAGTTTGGGGACCCCTGGTCTATATGTACTTGACATCAGCTCAAAACCTTTTCTTCTGAAACCTCTGTAGAACTTTAATAATACTTCGGACGCAAGTTTGGATGTACAACCCACCAATCGAACTCTTATCGAATGCAACCCTTTCAACTGTTCTTTTTTTTGGCGCCTTTTTCTCCGGAAATGACCCAAACGATTTCTACCTAGAACACTAACTAGTTTTCCTAACACTCTTAGGAAAAGATTTCGTAAGTCTCTTTGCTCTCCATTAAAAAATGTATTTATATATTTTTGGACGGAGCACAGAGAGATTATCCTCTCTAGCCAGTATAGATTCCCTTTCACCAGCAAAGTAAAAATATATTGTCTCTGTAAATATATATATATTTAGCGTAAAATTAGTGTAAAGATTCGCGAATTAAGAGGGAGCATATAAATATACATCCTACACACTCACATACACAGTGTAATATATTGAGGCACACAAAGCGAGATATACAGGAAGTGTTTTGTGCGTGTGTGTGTGTGTCTAGTGGGTGGGAGAGAGAGGGGAGGAGAGCTAGAGCAGGGGGCCTATTTTCTCTTTTATGTATATTTATATATTACAATCTGTGATTTTGAAATAGCTCCAAGGTTGTTCTATAGAACATTGTTGTGTAGACGACAAAAATACTAAATTTAGTTTGTTGTATACAAACAATAGGACATCAACAACAACAATAATAATAGTAGTCAAGTCTTGTTGGCTACATACTACTGTAAACTAATAGTTAAAGATGATGTCTCAAAACTTACAAGTAAACTTGCAGTTGACTACAACCGAAACTATTAGGCTGACTGCAGAATTAATCCGTCAAGGCCCGTGTGAAGCTATAAGGCTAATTGTAGGCCTACTAACTGGCCACTGCGGGCTCAGAGAACACATACCAATGTATGGGCCTGGCAGATGGCTAGCCTTTGTAGGTTCTGTCAGGAGGAGGAGGAGGAGCACTGCACTACACGTGTTGTGTCAGTGTGAGGGGCTTGTCTGAGGCTAAGGATGTTACTTCTCGGGGAGGAAAAAACCAAGGCCTGTTAGATTTATACAGGAGTATTGTGTCAGTGTGAGGGGCTTGTCTGAGGCTAAGGATGTTACTTCTCGGGGAGGAAAAAACCAAGGCTGTTAGATTTATACAGGAGTATTGTGTCAGTGTGAGGGGCTTGTCTGAGGCTAAGGATGTTACTTCTCGGGGAGGAAAAAACCAAGGCCTGTTAGATTTATACAGGAGTATTGTGTCAGTGTGAGGGGCTTGTCTGAGGCTAAGGATGTTACTTCTCGGGGAGGAAAAAACCAAGGCCTGTTAGATTTATACAGGAGTGGCTCTCCAGGATTAAGAGTCTCAATTAAATGGACAGGTCTGGAGGGGACGAGCTCTAAAGTTGGGGAGCCACAATAGATCCAAAGAGGTCGCAGTGGCCTCGAGGCCGCCCTAATCTAATCTAACCGAAACTATGAATTTATTTAGTTTCTAGTGTTATTTTGAACGCTCGACAACTGAAACTAATAACAGCTAGATTTAGTTTAGAAGGAATTGAATATTTCCTGAGCTCTCCCGGTATACTAGATAGGTTTTGGTCCATAGTAGACCTAAATTCCCTCCTCTCTTTCCTCCAAGAAATAATGTACATACATTATCCCAGAGCATCAAGAACAACACTAAGGCAGCACAGATTACAGGAGTCTTCGGAAGAATCATTTGACTCGCGCGTTTGTAAAGCAATTGAATCACTGAGTTTAATTAAACAATCACAAAATGATTCCATAACTAGTCCCTCATTCTTTAAAAATGCTTCCACAAAAAAGGCAAAGCTTTATGAGACCATGGCAAATGATCCAGACTCTATAAGCTCATCTTTGGTTCTTTAGCAAGCTTCAACCAGGAAACTGGCTGCAATTCATCTCCAATAATGGACCAAAAACGGCCGCCACATGAACCATTTTATAATCAACTCATTGGCGTATTTGAAAGGGCCACTAAAACGATGACCCATCGTTAGCCCGAGTGTTGAGCGTTATCAACAATTTTTATACGCCCAGAATTTCATTTAAAATTTGAGGGAAACTTGAATTTTGAGATAAATTTGTCAATTTCTACGGTCAACCAAATTCAATAAGAGAAATTCGTGTGGATTTTCCCTACCTGACTTTTGTCTTTTTTTTCTTTTTTCTTTTTAATGCTTTCACCGTGTAAAATCTGGATCATTTTTTTTTTCCCGCCCCTTGTGACAAATGGTGAAAATGGAAAATTGTTGAGAACACAGGGTACGCTCACGTACGTACAGAGTGACGTACACCATTCTGGGAGCACTACCCTCACTGACTCTGAATTATTTACTGCCCATGTTTACTCGCAGAACAAGAGAAATAGATTTCTGAAAACAGGATTGAATTTTCCCTCGCGGGAAACAATATGTTCTATTTATAGATTTCACACTTTTATTTTCATTTTTAAATAAATCGTAAGTTTAAAAAAATAAATAAATAAATAAAATCAAAAATAAAAAAAAAGAACATCTTGCAAAGAGAATCGGGTTTCATAAAAAATAAATATGCGATATTATCGATTTACTCAATACTTCGGAGTTTTCAATTTGAACGCTGGAATGCGCTCAGTTTAACTTAAAAACTGAAACAAATCACGATAGCCCCTCCCACACGGAACAATAAGATCCGTCGTCATAAGCTTTTGGACAACCGGATATCCCTTTTTCTGAATCTATTTTCATTTTTTTTTTTTTTAATGAGATTTTTCGAAACGGCTCGAACGATTTTAACTAGCGATTAAAAAGTAGATACGTATGTTTCTAAAAAATTCGATTTTTTTAACTCTATTTAATTTACAACTGCCTATTGGCAACAAGTAAATCATATTGCTTACAATATATAAATAAAAATGGCTGGAAAGATTTGAATGAGGGCCATCCAACGATAACCATCATGAGTCGACTAACACAAGATGCCGTTGAAGTGGATTCGAAAGATGCCCCCTTTTTTTTTTATAATGCGATCAGGTGATCGCGAGGCCGAGGATTTGAGAAAAGAGTAGACTGGGACAGGTTGTGGCATGAGCGGACTTGGAAGTGTTGGGAAAGTTTCGAATTGAAATTTGGTGTAACGGAAGATTTGGCTAGGTCAAGGACAAAAGGGATTTTTTTAGGTTAGTGTGGAGGATAGTGTGATTGCTTACCGTAGAAAAAAGCGTTAAGGATTGTGAGTAGGATTTTCGATTGAAGGGATTGGATGCGGTTGAGATTGGAACGCTTTGCAGTACCGTACAGTTAAAAGTCCGTATGTCCAGATTGGGGCTAGTAGAGCTGTGTAGATTTTCTTTTTGTTGGTAATAGACAATAACTATAAATTTCGACAATAAATTTCGAAGTATAAAGAAAATGAATGAGTTAGAAACTTTAGCTACCCTCTGAAGTACATCTACTTCCGCAACTTTATTTGAAACATATTCCCAGCGTACTTAATTTCATTCAGTCATTCTAAGAGAAGGCTAAAGTTAGTTAGCTCTTCTCTTCATTTCCTGTTATAATATTATGAAATACGAAATGTGATGCAAAAAATGAAGGATTAGTATAAGTACACCGGAAGTGCCACGACATAGGGCTACGTATTTTTGAAAAATTTTGCTGTAATTTGCTAACCATAAACGTGTAGAAAGCCTGTCAAAGCACTTTGGCTAGCAACTTTCGCTAAAAAAGTTTTTATTGACTATAATAACGTTTTTTAAGGAGCTGTGACGTCACTCTTCCTTCAACGCTAACATTATTATTACAGTGAATATAAAAATAATGAAGGTAACTATTTTTTTTTTTTGTAAAGTACATATTCTAAGTATCTAAAAAATGTTAATCACCAACTATTAAATCTTAAATCTTGTGAATGATTCACTGGAGATTTATTTAAGTTTTTCTTGTCCAGTTTTTCTGGTCTTAGGGAGGGAAATTAAGAGCAAAATATTTCCAGAAAATAGAGTAAAATGCAAAAGCCTTCCAGAACCTTTAGAATATTGGAGAACGGCTCTGTGTCTGCACTGCTGGACACGTACAGTAATCTATTGACTGTTACCCAATTGGTGGTTACAATGTAATGTAATAAAGATAAAAGTAATAATTAATAGAAAAGTTAACCATAAGCATTTTTACAACGTTTCAACAAAGTAAGTAAAGTAAAGTAATCGCCTATTTTTCAGGCGGGCTTTACCGTCCAACTACCACAATTAGGTGTCGTGGACGGAGGCGACTAGCAAACATACTTTACTGTAAATTTCTTTTATTAACTATTAAATAAAATCCAAGGTCTACACTAGTACCGCAATACATCTTAGCTTTGCGGGTCTAGCCTATAATCGCCTAACAAACATTCTTTACTATAAATTTCTCATATTAACCATTCAATACAATCCAAGGTATAGACTAGTACCGCAATACATCTTAGCTTTGCGGGTCTAGCCTATAACCGCCTAACAAACATACTTTACTATAAATTTCTTTTATTAACCATTAAATACAATCCAAGGGCTAGACTAGTACCGCAATACATCTTAGCTTTGCGGGTCTAGCCTATAATCGCCTAACAAACATTCTTTACTATAAATTTCTCATATTAACCATTAAATACAATCCAAGGTATAGACTAGTACCGCAATACATCTTAGCTTTGCGGGTCTAGCCTATAACCGCTCGGCTACAGAGGTTTCAACAAAGTATGATTGGGTAATCGTAGGGAAACGTTAAATCTAAACTCATCACTTCTATCGTGTCTACACTCTCATCTAACTCCATTGTCCGCGTTTCTGCTATTCAATATTTACTTCACCAAGTGACGTTGTCTAATTGAACAGGTCGAAACATGTGTGAAGAGCCACTTTAACATTGCTTGCTGAAGTCGCAATTTTTTTTTTCAAACTCTCCGAGTTTTTTAAAACGTAATCATTAAATAGAAAAAAGGTCTGTGTGTCTGTCTGTGGCCAATATATGTATATCAAAAAAAGATAACTATCCAGCACGACCGGATGGTAAGGGATAATTTAGCTCTTCAGTTTACAATTCACATCCACATTCAGAAACACACAAATCTAAATACCACTTGTTTGGAGGATGCATCAAAACGGAAACTCCCTGAAAACTACGATACGATACGATCGCAATACTTCCGCCCCCCACCTAACAAGTGAATTCTAAAAGAAAGTACAAATTGTCTTTCAGTCTAAAAAAAAAAAAAAAATCAATTATAAACAAAAGTTGAATGGCATTAATTAGTGAAACGAAAGGATCCAAGAAATGAGACGAGAGAGAGATAAAGCTGCAGGCAGAGGCAGAATGTTAGCGTTGTTAGAGTTATTACTATTATTGCGGATAGATGGCACTAGATGCGAGGAGTAGAGGTGCAAGATGCTAGATTTGTTGCGGATAAGAGTTGGATAGTTTCCGGCGTTTAATTGGTCATGTAATTGAACACTTTTTTGTTCGACTTTAATAACTAACAATTTAATAACAATAATGGAGTGAGATAAGGAGAAAAGAGAATAAGGTAATTACATATTTCTTTTTTATTCCATCTTCTTTTCATTTTCTTTCTTAATGGCACCGGTAATATGGCGAAGCTGGAAGAGCTGTCTGGGCTCTTCACTTTGTAAAAATAAGAACTTGAGTCTTATAAAACAATAAATTCTTCGCTTTTTATTTCATACTCGTACCAACTTAGTTTTGGTATTTCATCTTTATTGCACGTTAGAAGCATGTCGTAAACGTGTGGAATGATTTGGTTGGCCGTGAAAAGAAATAAAAACGGATTTCTCAGATCCTCTGACATTATTGTAACAGAGAAGGGTGGACTTGCCACACTCCACATATCAACCTTACTCACATCTTCATTTACGATCAATGAGTCAGCAACAACAACAAAAAGAAAAAAAGGAATCCTCCGTTTGGTGGGGGAAAATACGTCACAGGTGTTTCCCGGATAGACCATTTGGAGGCGCTCAATTTAAGGATTGACGGTGCTCAACCTGGAAATAGGTTTGTTTGTATCTGCCAGGATGTTCAGCCTGCGCTGATGTCATCACCTCGAACGCTGAACAGATTTAGTCCACAGGATCCGATCTAGTGAATTTTTAGGGAGCATAAGATTGCCTGGGTGTGGTTAATGTTGCACACAATGTCAGTGAGAGGATAGAGGGAATCAATTACTCCCTTAGAAATGAAAGAAATTTTCCACGTAAAAAGATTCCAACACTACAAAAGTTACGGTCTTCTATTCAGTAGTTAAGATTAGATTAGACAAGCGGGACGGGACCTGAGCCCCAAGGCACTGCAACCAAAAAAGAGGGTTTATTGTGCCTTCCCCTTAGCATCTAGTAGACGAAACCTCCCCTACTTAAGAGGTTTTGCGCTACTATCTCCTTTGGTCTCAAAGTTCTAAAGATTCCATAACGCAATCGCTTCAGAGTTAAAGCGGTTACCGAAGCAATCGCTAAAAACTTGTATTTTCCTGTTTTGCGCAGAATTTTTACCTAACCTAGGCGCCACGATAGCTGAGCGGTTAAGAGTCTATACCCGCAATACTAAGATGTATTGTTGGTTTAGTGGGTTCGATTCCCTCGGTCTAGGCCTTAGATTTTATTTAATGGTTAATATGAGAAATTTACAGTAAAGTATGTTCGCTAGTCGGTTATAGACTAGACCCGCAAAGCTAAGATGTATTGCGGTACTAGTCTAGCCCTTGGATTTTATTTAATGGTTAATATGAGAAATTTACAGTAAAGTATGTTTGCTAGTCGGTTATACACTAGACCCGCAAAGCTAAGATGTATTGCGGTACTAGTCTAGCCCTTGGATTTTATTTAATGGTTAATATGAGAAATTTACAGTAAAGTATGTTTGCTAGTCGGTTATACACTAGACCCGCAAAGCTAAGATGTATTGCGGTACTAGTCTAGCCCTTGGATTTTATTTAATGGTTAATATGAGAAATTTACAGTAAAGTATGTTTGCTAGTCGGTTATACACTAGACCCGCAAAGCTAAGATGTATTGCGGTACTAGTCTAGCCCTTGGATTTTATTTAATGGTTAATATGAGAAATTTACAGTAAAGTATGTTTGCTAGTCGGTTATACACTAGACCCGCAAAGCTAAGATGTATTGTTGGTTTAGTAGGTTCGATCCCCGGTTTTAGGCCTTGGATCTTATTTAATGGTTAATAAAAGAAATTTACAGTAAAAATATGTTTGCTAGTCACCTCCGTCCGCGACACCTACTTTGGGTAGTTGGACGTAAAGCCAGCCTGAAAAATAGGCGATTACTTTACTTTACTTACTTACTTTAACCCAACCTAACTTTTAGCATCATCTCCAGCAACCTAGAGGGATTCCCCATTATATTGGGTATTTTACAATAATATATAATGTTAAAACCAAATTTTTTTAGGGAAAATCTTTCACGAAAATTGGAAAATCACATCTGTAAAGTTAGATTTTGGGTGAAAAATCGTAAGTATCAGAAGAATTGGTAGGATTTGCGCACATGGAAAAGTGTTGAAATCTGCAATTCTGAGCTCTGAAGATTTCCGGTGTATTATCAATTTCGAGACTACGATAGGAGCTGACAATACTTCAAGGAATCAGTAAAAGTTCTGGGACGGCTGCGAACCTATCACCTATCCAGAAAGAGTTTCAAGGAGGTTGAGTACCGTTATTATGCGACAAATAATCCTGTTGCAATTTATGCACTTCTTGTTTCGAATTAGTAGGAATAAGAAGAAGAATTGTAGGAATAAGAATGAAGCAAATTTCAGAGTGTGGGAGAGAGAGAGAAGTATGGTCGATATGGGACGACGCGGCAAATGGACGGACGATGGCAGTGTAGCCAGTCGCGACGTATCTATCGATCTGGTGGAGTTGGTCTTCACTGAACCCACCCACACCCCCCGCAGACAGACTAGCAGCAGTGGTAGCAGCAACAGGACGTGGAGTAAAGAAAGGGGTCTTCTTCTAGGTGAAAGAGAGAGAGACACAATGTGCATAAAATGTAAGAGAATCAACAGTACGTAGACGCGTACAGTCGCGTACAGTTCCTCCTACATGTGGTGCGTGTACGTACGTAGGTCAAGGCCACTATAAAAACCAAGGGCGTTCACAGGGAGTGAGAGAGATAGAGTGAGAAACAGGAGAATATAATGCCGACGATTCTTTCAACCACACTACCACACTCTGGCGCCATCTCGTCATCATACACACTGCTACTAAATATACACTTTCTGCATTGACTGTACCAAAGAGTGCACTGGCACATGCACTCACACTCACACACATGCTTGAATGCACCTATTGGCCTGGAGCTGCAGCCAGTGCGACTTGCCCCACCTCTGGACATCACCACTTTAACACTCCTGACTCAGATTGTATGCTTCACATTATATTGACTGCTGCACTACATTCAACGAACTCATTTCGGTTAAATACCTAATTCTCTTAGACTACAGTATTCCACTACATCTCTTGCTGTTCCTAACTTGACCCTCTTTGTAAGTCAACAACCAATAACCAAATCAATGATAAAATTGGGATGAAAAACTCAACTTTGGTCTCCCAGAATGGGACACGCAGCTGGAAAAAGGAAACAGTCACTTCCTCTTTATACTAACACAATCACGGAATGAATCGGAAAAATTCGGACCAGAGGACAGACAACATCTAAAAACAGAAGTTAGATGGCTTTCCTTCAAATCGTCATGTTCCATGTTCCAGCTGCAACAATTTGAGGACATTTCTCTAGGATCTGAATTCCTAAAAACCTATTGGATTTATTAACCTGGTAACGGAACTTCATACTTTGATCTTCCACACTGCTGTGCCACCGACAAAAACCCCTGGAGTCTACTCTATAGTTTTTCACATAATAACACCTTCAAGGTAGACCATGCCTTTATTCAAAAAATGCTCAGCTTATGGTGCCATAAAATACTTTCATTTGAATTTTATCCAAATAAACATTGATTTCAAAGTAGTTTCGAAGTATCTGCGAGTTAAGCTCTACTTTTTTTATTGAGTTTAAGTCGCATATCCATTCTCTAAAATAGATTCAATCTACACCAACCATCAACGTTTCCATTAAATCCAATGTTGTCCAGTAAATACGTGAATATTTTGTTTAGCCAAAAAATTACAACCTTCGCCATAGAAGATGGAATAAAAGAGACCGGCATAACCAACTTTCACTTATGGCCAAACCTATTGTTGTCATACACTGATTGGCTAGCTAGCTTACAGTGTACTATACTGTAACCAACACTGGCGCCACACATCTATTACAATGGAGGCAGAGATTTCTTTCTAAATATCGTAGCCAATTAGAAGCTACGATCTTGCTTTGTTCATTTTGAAATACACAAGAATATCGTTAACAGTAAATATGATAGGCTAAACATAAGAACCGGAGACCCAGAAAGAACTGTGAGCTTAATACTCTCTGTATGGAGCTGAGAATGTGGTCCGCTTCATCAAGGATCGACGATTGGAATGGTTAGGCCACCACATTACAAGAATGCCAGAAGACAGGATGCCGAGCAGACTGCTGCGTGGTACCGTCATAGGCATGAAGAAGAGAGTCGGCCGACCGCGAAGACGTTGGTTTGATGATGTTGAGGAGGGCTTGAAAGCCCTTGGAATGTCAGGATGGAGGACAAAAACAGACAATAGAGATGTCTGGAGTCGCATTATTAAGGAAGCCAAGGCCCACCCCAGGCTGTAGAGCTACGTAGTAGTAGTAGTAAACATAAGAACCAAGTTTTACATTTTTGATATTTTATTTGTGTTCTAAGGAACTTAAAAGATGTATTTTTTAGTTAAAATATGGAATGCTTGTGAGTAAGCATCATAGTTTAAAAATCGGAAAACTTATAAACATCAAATCATACGTATATTTCGATTAAGTGTTCGTAGTTAGAACCTTTTTTTAAACAACTTCCTGTAGCTCGAAGAACCACTTTACTGAATAGATTTCGTTTCAAAAAATGGAAAAAATTCGAAACAAATTTTACGAAGTATGTGGTAAAAAACTGTTATTACAGTTTCAAAAATACTAGAAATGACGACACAGTAATAGAAAAGAATTGACCCACAAGAAGTGATCAAAAAAGATGATTGCAACTCCCCCTCCCCACTCTGTCTAAAATTCACACTCGTTCCTTTTGAGGAGCATAAAGAAAAACAGCAAAGTAACAATTTTTTGGCTTCAGGTTTTTCCCTGGAAAAACGGATTATTAGTGAACAAATTATAAAGGTTTTTCCTTTCATTTACATCCACTCTACCAACCAACACCTCTTGCTGCTTCAACAAGAAGAAAATAACTTTCTTCTTCTTCTTCTTCCCGAAGCAATTATTGAATTCTTAGAAAGGTGTTGTTATAAAATCTGGGGAAAAAAAAAGAGTTTTCTTACTTGGCTTTCTTTGAGAGAAAATAATAACAGTAGTATTGTTCGACATCTTTTTCTTTTAATGAAAAACTGTAAAAGGAAATCAAATCAATGTAAGAAATAAAACCCAAGCTAGCGTTTTCGCTTCTGAAAACGGTGTTGAAATTTCAATAATAATAACCAAAAAAACTATGTTAGCCATTTTGAATGTATGCAGCTAATTTAGTGCGTACTCTTCTCTATGAAAAAATGAATAACGAAGTTCTTCGCTAGATTTAGATTAGATTTGAACGGCGGGGCGGGGCCCATGCCCCACGGCACCGCAGCCACCAGAGGCTTATTGTACCCTTCCCTTAAGTCTAGTAGATGCAACCTCCCCTTCTAAGAAGGTTTGAGGGCTTTCCCTACCAGTTCCTTCTGCGCTATAATCTCCTTTGGTCTCAAGGTACCAAAGATATCGTAGCGCAGTCTCTGGATTGCGCTACGATATCTTAGAGACCGTTTCTTCCTCTACCTGGCACAATCTGCACAATGGTTCCGAGCTAATAATCTTGTGCAGGTGCTTTCTGAACCTTCCGTGCCCTGTGAATAGACCTGTAAATCAGTGAGTAATCATGATTTCTGCCCATGCCCAGAGTCACTTTGATTCTTTGTTTGCACAACAAGGGCATAACTCTCTTGCTGTGTTTGACCCCAGGAAGCATCACCCAGTACTTTTTCGTGTTCTCTCCAGATCCAATCTCTGAGAGTCTCACGAACTGCACCCCTAGTGATCCCCAGGACTGGTTCCGGGCCAATGAAAGGAGTACTAGCTTCATTCCTGGCCAACTGATCAGCTATTTCATTCCCCTCAATCCTCACATGGCCTGGCACCCATTCCAATCGGACTTTATTGTGCCGAGCCAGTTAATCTAGGGCCTTTTTTACATTCCCAGACCAGGGAAGAGGTAGTTCTGAAGGAAGAGAAAGCCTTCAGTGCCGCTTGACTGTCTGAAAAAATGCAAATCTCCCTATTTCTAAGAAGTTCTTCGCTAAGTTCATGTTTAGAGGTTCCGTGAAGCACACAAAACGAAGTATAAAGGCTGGAACTTGCAGCAATTTTTCTCCCTTGAGCTAAGCACATTCACAAGCTGAAAACCCCTATTTTCTGCAACTGTTTTATGATAACTCATTTTTCTTTTTTGTGGGGGAACCTCAGAGGACACCTAAGCGGATATTTCCGTTTAAAATTTCGATATCGAAAACTTGGGACATGATGGCAATATTTTCTCTAACCTAGTAAGGGAAAATTGAAAAAGTCCTTATAGGTTCAAAGAAAACAAAAAAAAATGAAGGCTATTTTCGAGGAAAACGTGAAAAAAACAAAAAATTCAGACCAGTTTTTCAAAACGGAAGTAAATTTTAAAAAAAAGAACATCATCTTGGTCAATTAAAGGTTTAAAGACGAAAACCAACGGCCTTCTTTTCTCTTTTTCTGAACCAAAGTCCAATCAACTAGAAACTTGAGGAATAACACTTTTAGTTTTGAAACAAAGCACATTTACTTATAACTGGTCTTTATAATCGGTGACATTAAAAGAATCCCGAGAATTCTTGGCTTCCACTATATAAGTAGTGAATTTAAATAAAAGTTGTGAATAAAGTTCAAGTTTTTAATCAATTGTGAGAGGCGCCACGGTAGCCGAGCATTTAAGAGGCGAGACCTGCAAAGCTAATATGTATTGTGGTACTGGGTTCGATTCCCGGTCTTTAGGCCTTGGATTTTATTTAATGGTTAATAAAAGAAATTTACAGTAAAGTATGTTTGCTAGTCGCCTCCGTCCACGACACCTAATTTGGTAGTTTGGGCGTAAAAGCCCGCATGAAAAAATAGGCATTACATTACATAATCAGTTGTGAGAGATAAAGCCATATGATTTTTTCACAAGTAGATTTAATTAGAAGGAATGCCAGCCTATTTTTTCAGGGGCTACTAAATGGACCCATTTCCGGAATTAGATGTCCAGGAACGCGATGCGGAAGAGCATTCCTTTACTATTCTTACTTTTGCAACTAATAAAATTAGTTTGTCCAGATATTCTGTTAACATTAGCGAGCACACACTATTTGGTATCCTGGAAACCACGCCGTAAACTCATTTCCGGATATACGACAGGACGCCAAAACTTTCTGTTTTAGGAATGTAGAAAAACCCAAATTATTGGACTATTGTCAATATTATTGAGACGACTTAATGCATTTTGTATACAGCAGTCTGCAATGAATACTGATTGCAGGTGTTTAAATTAATTTGTGCAATCGATGGCAATTACTCCCTTACCAAATGCATCCAGAGTAAAGCCGCTGAGATTTTCAATTATTCAATACCACAGGGAGTGTTAATTACATATCCCCCAGGATAATTCTTGCTAGATCTAACTAGCGCTTTATCAAATCACAGCTAGTGGATACGTTTATAATTGGCCCTATTATTATTATTTATCGAAAATAATGTTGAATAATTTAGTTTCCGTTCCCTCCAGCGCTGGATCAATTTTAAACGAAGTTAATTTTGTTTTGAACACGACTTCGTTCCCAATAAAATGGCGAGTACAGGTCTGAAAGCTATTTTAGCTGGAACATGACTGATTTTTAATCATGAAAACAGACAAGACATACGTACTCGTATTTTATTAGCAAGCTAAAATTTTTAGATCCGAGCTGAATCAACAATTAAAAATGCATTGTCCACACATAAACTGGGCTGTACAAAACAGATCGAGAGGAGAGGTAGACTACTAATCCCATGGAAAAGCTACTATGACAATGGAGAAGCTACTATGACGATGGTAATGCTACTGCGACGATGGAAAAGCTACTATGACGATGAAAAAGCTACTATGACAATGAAAAAGCTATTTTGACGATGGAAAAGATACTAGACGATGAAAAAGCTACTTTGAACGATGGACAAGCTACTATGACGATGGAAAAGCTACTATGACGATAGAAAAGCTACTATGACGATGGAAAAGCTACTCTGACGATGGAAAAGCTACTATGCAATGAAAAAGCTATTTTGACGATGGAAAATCTACTGCGACGATGGAAAATCTTTGACAATGGAAAAGCTACTATGACGATAGAAAAGCTACTATGACGATGGAAAAGCTACTCTGACGATGGAAAAGCTACTATGCAATGAAAAAGCTATTTTGACGATGGAAAATCTACTGCGACGATGGAAAATCTTTGACAATGGAAAAGCTTCTATGACGATGAAAAAGCTACTTTGACGATGGAAAAGCTACTCTGACAATGAAAAGCTACTGTGACGATGAAAAAGCTACTTAGAAGACGATGGAAAATAAGAACAAGAAGGAAACTTCCTCCAAGTAAATTAAAGCAAAGAATCCAGAAATTCCTTGAAGTGCACGGGATAAAATGATAGCCACAATTATTATATGGTACACCATGCTGGAAAAAAAGGGAAAATAAGCTAAATTAATACAAAATAAAAACAAATTATTTCCAGCATTAGGAGCAAGAAAATATTTTAAAGGGAAGATGTACTTTTGGAGACAGAGAGAGAAAGTAAATATACCATTAAAAGAGGAAATTAAGTTAATCAGTCGAAGATGAAATAGAGGAGCCAAAGTCAAGCCGATGATTTAGAAGGAGGTTTATCTTATTAGTTCTGAGATAAAGGAAGGGTTTGGTAATCGCACAGTGATTGAGAGTTAACCAAATTTTAATTGGTTCCGAGTAATTGCTTTGAAAGTAAGACGAGCAAAACCTACACAGATATATACTCTCTCCTTAAGGAACTTCCAGAATCCCAAGAAGTTAGAAGTGGGTGTGATTCCAAATATTAAGAGATAATAAAATGGCTTGTCTATAATAAATCAATGTCAGAAAATTAAAGGCTGGATATATGGTGGTTTTTTTTTCTGGCCTAACCTAGGTGACGGGGATCATGATTAAAGTCAACCCAGATTCAGTCATAAAGCATGACTAGTCTCTAGAGACTGAATACTTTTTGGCAGTTATGGAACACCTGGTGTCCTTAAGGGAAACTACAAATTTGAAACCTTCACAGAGTTCGTTTACCTGGGTTAGCGGAAAATGACGTTTCTCAGGAAGTGAAAAGGAGATTGATGTCAGTCAATAAATGCTATTATGGTCTAAGAAAACATTTTGAAAGCAAACTATTGACGAGAGGCACTAAATTTGAGGCTCTACAAGACTCTATTTATTCGGCACGTTTTGGCGCTTCGAAAACGCGGACGAACACCTGTCTGCTTGGAGTCCGAAAGAAAGCTGATCCATAAAATTTATTAAAGGGACGACCTGGCGACGTAGGCACAACAAAGGAGCTGGCTGTGCGCATTATCAAGAAGAGCTCCCAAATAGTAAATTGGATCAAGTTGAGCAGATTGAGATAAGGCTGGCCATACAGCGAGATGCTGACGAAATTCCTTCCAAACTTCTAAGCAAGACACCAGACAGGAATCTAAGAATTGGAAAGCCCAGGTTGTGATGGCAGGAATGCCAGGATGGCTCAAGATGCTAAGAGTATCCTCCGAATCCTGGTAAATGGATGGTGGTTGCTAAAAACTTAGGGACGGCTGGTGGAAACGTTTTGAAGAGGACAAAAGACCCACAAAGCTGGGTTGTAGCGCCATAAAAGAGAAAGAAGAAGAAGAAGAAGAGTCCTCAAGACCAAAGTCTGTGAAAACTTCACAAGGTCCAGAATAACCGCTACTAATCTACCTTACAGTTTGTTAAGACTTTCGTTTTTTGATAATCAGAAAACGTGTACATACTCGCATTTTGTTACAAAACCCCTTAATATTACAAAATTAAAGAAAGCTGGGAATAAAGAGACAGAAAGACGAGGAAACTGAAGAATCACTTTTCAAGATGGAAGAAGTTAATTGAAATAAAACCGGAGGAACCGAAATGATGGCCTCTTGTCCGACCTGCAGTAAATGAATTAGAGAACCACAACGGAATATTATATTATTATTATTATTAAATTGATCCTACTTTTTTTATGAAGAGAGTAAAAGGAAGAAAAGAGTGTAAAGCGGAGGTAGGAAGAAGAGGAGGAATAGAGGAACGGAGTGAGATGGAGATATCTTCTTGGTGAATGAAGGCAAGACTTCACCATCTCCAGAGAGACGCCGCAGACTGGCGATGAATATGTAATTGCCTGTGGGCTTCCATGCCTCTCCCTCTCTTATCCATAGTCTTCCTTCTCAATAACATCGTCCACAATTTTCTAACAGATTCCCTTATTTTTAACCACTTACCTCTGCCGCTCGAGAGTTTAACGCGACATAGAAATTTAATATTTCAATCTTAACAATATAAAATCTATTTATAAAATGTAATTCATCTCATTCAGATGCGATTTCTTTAATTTAATCCGTTACCTTATTTGAATATTAAATTAATTTTTCCTCTTTACCAACCAGAGAGGTAAAACGTTAAATTTAATTAATAATTATTTGAACTAAATTTCGTGTAAATTCACCTATAAGAACTTGTGCATCCGGAAAACGGTGCATTTCCGGATCAGTTTAACTTTGTTGACAATAAGAAATGTTCAACTTGTCAGTTGAAGCTACCACATAGTTATAATATTTCTTAGAATGCATCACACTTGCAGGTAATGAACTCGGAAGTGACCACGTCAGAAACACATCTGACAGTTCTTTCGCAAGCCAATCTGAATTAGCACGATAATGCATTAAAAGCATGGGAAAGGCGAAAAGATTAGCTTTGGTCGCAACCCAAAGGATGAAGGTTAGAGCAATAGTGGTCAAGAAAGAAGATGAAGTTGTCTGAAATAAGCTTTTAAATAAGTAGATTTTTAACTAATTGGATCTCTCTATCTCCATTTCCGGGAGTCTGCGTGAATCGTAAAAACTAGCGGAAAGTTCAAAATTGTTTATTTCAAACTCGATTATGGGCTTTTTTTTTAATCCAATCCATCCCATGTTCAACGTTAAATACTTAGGGCTAACTTTGGACAACAAACTGACTTTCACTACTCCACGTACAGGAGACAAAGTAAACGCAGGCAAACTGGACTACACGACTATTATTTCCTCTTCTCTCAGGTGACTCCAAAATGACTGGTGACCAACAAAACTCCTCCTCGACAAAGTGGTCATTAGGCGCCGATGTTGCTCTAAGCCTGCTCCACCTTGGAGCCTGGACTTGTAGTAGGTAACATCAAGAAACTCCAGGACAACAGAAAAACAAATTTCTCGAGACTCGCGACAGACTCTCTCCACGGAGACTGCGTCCATTATCCCCTGGTACACTCCTATATCCAAAATCGTCTGCTCAAAACTCCTTTACATCCTAGACTGCCATCCTAAATCCACTCTGTCGCGCGACATAGCCTCCTACAGATCCTTCTAAAAGTAAAGTAAAGTAATCGCCTATTTTTTCAGGCGGGGCTCTTAACGTCCAACTACCATTTACTAGATGCGTGGACGGAGGCGAATAGCAAACGTACTTTACTATTACTCATTTAACCATTAAATAAAATCCAAGGCCTAAGACCGGGGAATCGAACCCAGTACCACAATGCATATTAGTTTTACAGGTCTCGCCTCTTAACCCGCTCGCCTACCGTGAGAGATCCTTCTATAACCTACAGGACACAAAAGAATAAAACATATCCTTCTCTAACTCTCTACACCCAGCTGCAGGTTTTTCCTCTCCTTTTTTCCCTGCATTCCTATCCTACTCACTTAACCTTTCTCGTTCCTCACTTGTTATGAAGGTTAAAATGTATTATACATTATACTTCTGTATTTATTTTATGTATACATATTTATAGAAATGTGTGTATATTTATAGAAATAAATATTTATTCATTCATTCATAATCCAATCATGCCAATTAATCAATAGAATTTCGGAGCTAATTATCGATAATGGCTCCAACTATATTCCCTTAAGCTTGCTTTGATCATTGCCGACGTGTACATCCATAAGATTACATAAAAACAAAATGAAAATGCTTCCCAAGACAGATTCTAAATCTTAAGTGTTATTTACAGTATAAAGCACAACTCTACACCTTTCAAAGTAGTCTAATTCCAAATTTTAAGAGAATCGATTTGAGCGGAAGTGCCAATTTATTGAATAAAATTTCATTACGTAAATTTTAATCTAAGTGAAAGAGTGGTTGGCGTAAGATTTTTGGATTTAATATAAAACCGGAAAAGACCTGAATCCTACGTCTTGGGCTGTTATTTTATTTTTTAATTAATACTAATGTTATTGCCTAATTATGAAAATAACAGGTGTGATTATAGTTTGGGCCAATTATAATGTTTTTAATGAGCGTGCAGCAAATTTCGTGATCTGAAACGCTTGAACTCATCTCCTCTTTCGTATGAATAAAAAAAAACAAGTATGAAGACACAATTAAGTTCTGGGGATACTTAATTATACGTAACTTTATTGCAATTATAAAATAATTTGAATAAAATTAGAAGGGGTGCACACTAGTAGTGTTGGTTGGTTCGTGACAGCAGGTTTTTTCTTGTTTAAACTTGAATTAATTAACTTAAAAAATAAAAAAAAATACTTTATTGGTTACTTATTATTAACTTCGTGCAGAGTTAAGATTGAAAGTGACTGAGGAGGCTGTTAGCAGAGATCGTAACTTGGCATTGCATACTATAACTGCGGGCACTGAAACAGACAGTCTAATACGCATGTGCATTTAAACACACACACAGACACAGAAAAAGAGGAAAAATTTCAAGCTTTTCCTAAAGCAAGTGGGGGTAAATTACAGACTAAATAAAAATGCAGTGAAATATTTGGCTTTTTTTTGAATTGACATTAACTTTAGCAAAACTATATTTTCTTTAACCAGTTAAGCGTGTTTAACGTGTATACACGTCAAACCAAATCTCAATCACGGTGCCGTTCGACGTGTATACTCATTGTGAAAAATATAAAATTGCCATTAACTACAAAAAACTCGAAATTTTAATAAAATACAATAAGAATATTATTAGGTGGGATGTTTCCTTTACCTTACCAATAGAACTGCCAAGTATTTTATACGGAGGGAGGAGTCAGCCAAATGATAAGTGGTTGGTACATGTTTGGTCTCCGCATTAGAGACTGGGGAATTACGCACACAAATAGAAGCTCTCAACCCTTTGTGCAATGCCGCTTTTACCTCTTAGATAGAGGTTCAGACCTCAGTAACGAGCATGATTTCATTTTGCACAGAATTCAAAGCTCTTTTCTTCCTTGTAAAAAGCTCTGGCGTCCCTAGTTAACTACAGCAATGCATACGTGAAGCGGTGCAAGATTTTTGAATGAGCACAGAGTATGCTCTGTAATCTCAAGCCGCTAGAGTGCTTGCAGTGACTACGAGGTTGTATTACGACGTTGTAAACTTTTGGTTGTTTTGCCCTGCGTTCGACTTGTATACACGCCATTGTCTGTTTTTAATTCCGCACACTGTGGGTTTTTTTTAAAAAACTAAATTCCACGCTTAACTGGTTAATGAAAATACGCAGAGTAAAAAAATAACGGAAACGGATGAACGTTTAGGAGTGGTTCCTTGAAGACCCCTCCTCGTGATTTAAATACCAATTTGATTAAAATAATAAATTAGGGGCATCCAAATTTAAACATTCACTTTCAAGTTTTTTTGCAAACGATTATTAAATGTAGTTATATAATAAAAATTGCAGTTCTTGAATTTTTATTCGTTCTAACAGGAAAAAGGAAGTGTATACGAACTGAATTACTTACATTTCTGAGAAACTGAACTCGTAAAAAAAAACAAAAGTGATAATGGACAAAGCTGTCTTCCCTCGGCTAAAGGGCCAATTCATTTTTCATGTGAGCAACGGAGTTTACAAAATGAATAATATGAAACAGCTGTTTTTTTTAAAAACTAATTGCAGGGATGCCAACTTTGGATAATAAAAATATCGTACTACATACATACAAATATGTTTTGATTTACAGATCTTTGCCACCACATTCTTACTAAATGACCTTAGTAGATTTGAAAAAAAAGAAACACAAAGCAGACTTTGCAAAAAAGAGAGGGGGCGAGCAGCCCACATCCAATTTTATTGATATAATTTAAATTTTCCCAGCAAGGAAAATTAACAGTAATTACTACTCTGTATGCTAATTAATTTCACTGCGCTTTTCCTTTTTCTTTTTAACACAAAGTAATAATTGATTTCGTAGTAGTTGATGAGGTATTGAAGAAGGATAAATTTACATAAGGATTCTCTCGTTAAAATCTATACGAAATCTACATTCTGATAATTACGTATTTCTCTGATTACTGAGAGAGTTTAGATTAAAGATTATTGTTTTACCTTCTTAATTAATATTCAAGGTTAATTAATTATTTTAGCGTAATTCAATGCTAAACTTTAATGAAAAAAAGAAAATGGCGTGAAAAACTCACATGACTTCCTGTTATTGAATTGTAAAAGACAAAATTACTGAAATCGTTTAGTTTCACTACAATTGGTGGATTGAAGGTTTTTTTTTGTAGCCATTACTCTACCCACTAATAACACTTAGGGTGCGTTCCAATATGCGCTCACAACGATCAAAATATACCTTCAGCCGTTCCACATGACGAACCGCGTGGTAGTGGCGAAAACTTCACTAATGAAGTCATTATTTTCGCTCACGCGGAGCTCACAAACGCTGCACCTTAAGGTGCTGGGTCGATGAGGGCGTTCAGAAATTTGACGCAATTTTTGAAAGCAAAGAAAGTATTATCTCATGTAAATAATTGAATGTGTTTCTCGAAAGTCTAAAAAAAAAGTAATAAAATGAAAAATTACTTATCCCTTTACATCCCCTAAATCACTGAATAACGATCAATTACACTTTGATAGTTAATAATACGTGGCTTAAGTTTTCGCTTTTCACTATAGCGATTTTGTAAAATTGCATTCCACTCTTCATCGGAACTAGATGAAGAACTTTCTAAAGCATTATTACGTTGTATTAATAAATATCCTACTAATATAAAATTTGAATTATATAAATATTTTTAATATAAGTCAACTTTACCAATATTTAATAAAGTTTATTATAACTGCATATAAACGGGGTTAAAATTAAAAAAATAACCTCTTCAAGCTTCTGACTTATTTTCGAGGTCCGCCATTTGTAATGTTTACAAGAACGGTTAAAACGCCCCATAGTCCATTCCATTTCGAGTTTTCGATTGTAACGCTCCTAAGCAAGTGGAACGGGCAAAACCACGGTCGTGAGCGTCATCGTTGTGAACGCTTAGTGGAACGCACCCTTAAAGGAATCATAAGACTTGAGAAAATTCTGTGTCAATTGTTTACAAGTCGACTGTGTGACTGTGCGTCCATCCGAATTAGCAATTTAATGCAATTCACAACCTTGACTCAAAATAGCTTATATTTTATTCTTTTTAACTAACAATAAATAAAGACATCGATAAATAATATATAATTATGACAATGATAATTATTAATTAAAGCAAAAAATAAAATAAATACGCCACTAAATTGAAAGTCACGAATGAAAATTATAAAATAAGTTTAAAACTAAACACCTGGACACAATGGAAGCATTAATATTAAAGCGACGCTCTTAAGGTCATAAGGGTTGGCCCCCCACTAGAATAAGAATAATGTTGCCAAAAATATTCACAAACTAATTTACAAAAAACTATTGTTCTAACTGTTAGTGGAACCTACTACACTGACTAAGGTTGACAATTAGATGTCCTTCAACATTAATGAACGTCCAAAAAATGTTCATGAGAGGGTAAATTTACGAAATGTTTTCAATTAAAATGTAGTTATATGATGTCTTAAACGCTGTATTATGCACTCGCAAAAAAATATCAGTCTAATTTGATCCGTTATCTCTGGAGAGAGGAGTTCTGTTCTGGACATATCAACTACTCTTCTATCTTGGAAATGATGATATTCATCTACCATTGCAGTCCTAAATTGGTTACTGGAGTTTCTACAACACAGGCTTGCTGGTAGTCTATGTCTGGACAACTGAAAACTAGGAAACATATGTCCCCTCTCATGGATCTGGCAACGGGAGCCCGTAAAATCTTTTTCGTTTCAAGAAGAAAAAGGGAAACGGCATATTTACAAGGTGTGACAGAGCGAAGAACTTGTTTGCCTAAGAAATTGGTCCGGCTATTCGGAGAAGAGAGACTTCTTTGTCCAGGAACTCCTCTTTAGGACTGGCTGAAAGTGGATTCTGAACCTTCTCTCAGTGTCCGCTAGCTTACTTAGCTAACATCTTTGAGCCCCGCAGAGCCCCGGATTTCGATGAAAAGAGGCCCTAGGCTATTCCCACTTATGAGGCCCTTTCAACTCTCATTTTTAAGTTTGTAAATCACATGAGAGATAATAAAATACATTACTACTCTGATATATATCAATATGTTAAATGAAACATGTTATTGGTACTGTTTTTAGAATAGTGTAATTTTAATTTAGCTAACAATTTGAATGTAGGCCCCCTCTTGATCTTGAGGTCCTAGGTCAGAGATGGCAAACCTTTTTGAGACGTGGGTCAAATTTTATTCATTTTTTTTTTAGTACTAGCTCTTGGGTCACTAATGCCCATTTGCACATAAGTTTAAAAATTTTAAACTGAATATTTTCAAAACTAAACATCTTTAAAATCCAGTTGGGTTAACGGGTAAAAAGGGACGAAACAAGTGGCTATGGAAGTCTCTTTTTACAAAACATAACTGAACAAAAACCTTACAAAAATGTGTTTTATCTGAAGAAAAATCTAAATATGGTTATTTGCTTTGGGTTGTCGATCTTTTTTGAACAAACAAAATATGTGTAAAATTATACATTTTATTTGATATTTTGTAAACACTTTTGCTTTATTTCAAATACTACAAAAGCATTTGTCGTCATTTGCGTTTTAAAACTATAATGATCAAACTAAAGGTTATAGACAGCATTTAAATTGCTTTTGTGTCCAATGCGTGATTGGAAAAAAAATACAGATAGAATATAAAATTATCCACACAATTAGAAAATCTAAATCAACCCGCGTAAACAAACAAATGGTTGCCTAGCAATTGTGTGGGCCAGTGAAAAAGCTTGCGCGGGTCAGTGTGCTGAAGCCTAGTTAGCCTATAGGTAAATCCGGCCCTTTTTCAGAGGATCTAATCTACATTAATTGTTTCCTCTTCAACGTGGATTCGCATCTTTGATGGCCATGATACATGAACTGTAATCCTCACTTACCTAATTGGGCAAGGGCCTCAAGAATCAGTTTTAGGGAATTGGAACGGTATCAAACTTCAATAAACGGCAATAGATTCTCTGTGAGCTGAAACAGTGGTTCACTATTGGCATCATATATTTGGGTTAAGTTCCAAATTTAGATGGAAACTCCTATTTTCAAGAAAAACATTAGGAATCAAAAAATGCCAAAAAAAACACAAGGAAATCGTATGCGTGAATATCACACGACAATTTCTCCAATTTAATATATAAATATTTGAATATTAAATTATTATATAGTATATACATACGCGGGTTTGTGCGCGCGAGATGTCACATATCCTGTGTCATATTATTTTCATGCGCTTTCAGGGAGATAATTGATGCCAAAAAACTGTCACGGTAAGGTAACAAGTAGTAACGAGTTAATGGCATGGTTATTTTTACAAAAAAGATATCTGGTCGGTCAGGTTGAAAGACTTCTACGCTGTCATTTTGTTTGTAATATATAAAATTCAAAAAATCTTGTGTGACGTGTACATGATTTCCTTTTACGTCATTAAATTTGATTGAAAGTTAGAATTTGTAAATGTAATTGATTTTAATTGATTACACTGTTCACTTTGAATCTATATTTTGATTAAATATGTTAAAGCTGCTTTCCGTTTATTGGAAAAACTGATAAAATCGAAACAATCTTTTTGGTATAATTCCGGTTTTATAGAGTACTGATTACAAATTTAATCCCTTTTTGACGTGAATACGTCTTTAAATTTGCTATCATATGGTGGCAATCCAGAAAACCTAATGATAACAAAATCGGGGGATACAGTTTGGCATTGTAGTTTCGAATCTATCGTCTACATCCAAAATTAAATTAGACCACTGGATAGCTGAAAGGATCAAAGAATTCATTACGATAAGCGAGGACTATGATGCATCGCGCGCGGTGGAGGGGGAAGCGCCGCCATTTTGGGATAATTTTGCTGCGTATCGAGATTTGCAATTAGTATAACTTTTGACATGGAGAAGCTACGATGTGTGTTTAAATCGTCGTCACAATCTATCAATTGTATATAAAACAGTGTAAAATAGTGACAGTGAATATAATAAGGTGATAGAATAAAAAAAAAAATTATTTAACATATATAATGTAGGCCTAAACGCGTCGAAAAGCCAAAACCAAATTCAGAGATCGTATACGGTTGCAAAAAGGGCTACTCAAGAACAATCGAATGGTAATAATAAAACACCATATGACCGAGTCAAGCTGTGTCATAGGGAACGTAAAAGAATGAACGCGGCCGAGCGGATCAACGACGGTGTCAGTACATCTCTGCAGCTGGGGCGGTTGAAATTATGCAAGTGGATGATGAAATCGGCTTCTACATCGACAACGGACTGTATCGCACCACTGTTGGGTTCTAAATCGCGACTCAATGAGTTTAATTTCATCAACGTCGATAAATAATGACAAATTTGATTTCATCCTAAATGACACAGCCACAGTTTTTTTCCAATTCATGTAATCCTCCTTTAGTCTAGTTAAACACCGGACATTATCTAAAAACTCACTTTTCCTGACGCAGGGGGGGGGGCATTCAAACAGAATGTTTCGATGAAAAATCAATATTGGAAAATTTAAGTTCTCAATTTTTTCCTCTTACCGTGTTAGTTAGAGAAACTAATCATTGCTTTCCCAAGATTTGGAACTATCATCATAGATAATGTTGAGTTAAATGTCGGCCTGTATATTCTCACAACTCTGTATCCATTACCAGCTGCTGGCAGATAGTTACCAGCAACTCTGTAAACTGGTAGATCCATCATTTCCCACTATTATCTACCACAGAACTATCATCTTTTACCCCCCAACTATTACCTCCTCTTAACAACTCAACAAAAAAACAACAACAACACTTAACTGCCAAATTGTATAAATAGACTTAATTTCACAACTTGATGGTTGTCTCGCCCCAGCTGGAAGACGTCACCTTACGAATGCATCATGTTATAACCCCAACCTTTTATTACTTTAATATGCAAATTTAGATACCTTTGACAGTAAACAAATTATGCACTTTTCAACAGTTATATGAATTATTATATGGACCGTTATGTTTTTGACTATTAATTTACGTATAACGGCAGGTCACTTGCTGGACGTGACCCCCAAGGATCTTTCAAAGAGCTTTGCGGTATCATATCTCTCTGTTCAGGAAGCTACAAAATAAAAAAGTTTGTGCCTGAACTTTTCCAGTAAAACTGAAGTGGGGAAAGAAATAATTGACAGGAACGTCAGTCAGTACGTAGAGATATGGTTTCCTCCATCTAGGAACATCCAGTGTCGAATCCTGCTAATGATGGTAAAAACTTGAGGAGCAGTTCCAGGCAGGAATATACACAGGAGCTTTCCAGAGAGGGAAACATTATAAGCCGAATAATACAATAATTTTCGAAACTATCGATCTGTATTAATTAAACAGGACTTCAAAGATTATTCGTTAAAAACCAAAACAAAATCAAAATTTTACTAATCAATGAACCTCCTTCGTTTTTCGCCTTGGAAGCGAAGGGTTAAGAACCCCCTTTCCTAGAGCAGAAGCCCCTAATTCCAAACTTTTACCCTAATTTGCATAAAGCTTTTTTCTTTCTTAATTCTTGATGTAAAACTTGAGTGATTTCACCTTAAATCACCGACCGATCGACCATACCGTACTGTTCTCTCGGTCTGTTCTCTTAAGATGGTTCTCTCTTTAAGGCTGCACCTCCACCTGAAGATCACCAGTAGAACAATTTTTAATTACTTGTTCATTATTTTTGGAGACTGAATCATAGTTTCAGTAGGATGCAAAATTAATGCCAGTTTCAGTCATGATATATTTTTATTATACCGAGCTTTCGACCTAGGGACTTCTGGGGTAATTCTGTTCAGGACTGGCTCCATGAACAGACAACAAGACAAAAGACATACCAACCCTCTCTCTAATGATGTAAAACAGTATATTGTAAATTAGGTAAATAATTTTGTAAATTTCGTGGCATTATACATATTCATTATTATATATTATTGTTAACACACTAAAAATATGTTCCACAGCCCTGAAGATCTAGTCCCTAGGTCGAAAGCTCGGCCATAATAAAGTTGACAGCCAGCATCGTCTAGGTGCTTATCACTAGAATATCACTCACTCTCCATTCTTACTTATAAATACATTCGCTTCACACATTCATCCCTCTACTATATACAACTATTTACATACAAACTTACAACTAAGGATGGATCAGTACTCTATATTCCTGCCATCCTTATAACTTAACCGAAATTAAAATCACCGTAATCCTTCTCTAATCATTTTCTTGCATTCATTCTAATCGGCTATAACTTTTAAATACACTCCGTATTTCTTTGCTAGCTCTGCTACTGATTTAAGCACATAGATGTTCCTGGAGAATATTATGTCTTCGTAGCGAAATGGTGCATCTAAAAATACCTGTATAAGTCGTCAAACATTCGTTTCCTTTCTACTACTATACAAAACGTGGACATATCATTATTATATTGTCTTGAAATCCTCCTCCTCATTGCAATCTACGCAAAGAGGAGAGAGAGGACCTTTTGTTGATCCTGTGAAGAAACGATCCAAACACCGCGTGGTACAGCTCTCAGTCTGCTTATTGTCGTAACAAACCATGGTTGTCTAGGTAACTGATCAGCCCATAAAGTTTATCATGACTTGAAACTGGCATTAATTTTTCATCCTATTGGAATAATTTTTAAATTCAGCCTTCCTGTTGGAAATGAAGCAGCAGACTCTTCTTATAATTTCCTTAGCCAATAACCGTACATTAAAAAAAAAAAAAAAATAGTACGATATTACACTTTGTCCCTTTTCCCTAAGATGAACATGTCTACCTTAAATAGCCACATGAAATAAAACAGACAATAAAGTTAGGCCATTAGCCATTGTGATGTGGGTACCAACATAATAAAAAAAAAAAAAATTATCGTTAGCAAACACGATCTATGGAGCAAGGCCGAGAATTTTTCACCTTGCTCTAGTATTTGTCTAATTTTCCTATAACGGAAACTGTGTCCGTGACACGAAATTACAATCACAAAATGAAAATAGGAACAATTTAGATATTACTCGCTAATAAATCAAGGAAAAATAGAAGCCAAGAATCAGGAAGAAAAGGAAGGTTAAGAGAGAGAGGAAATTGAAAAATGGGACTAAAGATAGAATCAAAGTGGGGGTGCTTGGCTAGCGATTGCGTGCTCTCTCACAGTCGCATGTAGCAGAAAATGAATACCTGGTAAGTTTTCTAAATTAGATTCTTCCCTCAATAAGTGCCCAGTTTCTCTTTTTAATTTAGTCCCCTTTTTGCAGTCCATAGACTTAAGTAAAAGGAGAAAATAGAAGGTTCATTTTTAATACAAATTAGAAGTCCTCAAAGGAGCAAACGATTTTTATAAAATAAAATTAATAAAGGAATACCATTTGATGGGCCAATGAACGAGCACTAATTTAACTCAATGTTCCGCCTTACAAGAAATAATATGAATAAAATAACTAATTTTAGATAAACGATTAAGTCTTAAGGCAACGTGGTCGTTTTCACTTCCTTTTAAGGACGTACAAATACGATATTGGGCGGTCGTCGATTATTCGATGTATGAAATAAAGGTGTAGTCAAATCAGATGAGAACATGATATAGTTTTTAATCATTGAAACCAACTGGGATAACCAACAGAAAACCTGGTATGAACACCCACATGACTTCCTCTTTTTCTTGATTCTCATCGATCTTTTAACTTCCGCTTTTTTTTTTTTTTTAGACTGAATTTTGAAACAGATTGTACAGGTTTTTTTTTTTTCTAAAAAAAAATATTGAAATAAAAGTTTTAGACAATCGATGAGTGCCGATATACATCGATAAATTCTCTAAGCAACCCATTAGGTTTGTTCTTGACGTTTAAGTTACTTTTCGAATTTCCTCAGTAAGTTCCCACTCGAAATAAAGAGATTTTGATTTTCCTTTTTCTTTTTCTTTTTTTTACACATACTATTTGCTGAAAAATTGTTGGTCAGAGGAGCTCAAAAAAACGAATAACCCAGAGAAAAAAAAAATCGAAATCGATAATTTGATATGAATCCGTACCAAGATAGAGGAAGTAGAGAATACGCAGCTCAACAAAACCAATACTCACCAGAATACTGCAACCGGAAGTTAGCGATCAAAAAATTCGTCATATGGAAGTGCACTCACTTATAGAACGGATTTGAACTACGTGAATCTATTTAATAACCAAATATCCTGCTCTTCGCAAAAAAAAAAAAAGGAAGGATCTAATTTGGTTTACATTCTATGAAAGGTATGCGTAAATTCATGGTGTCCCAATTTTTAACTTTTAAACCCCCACTCCCACATTTCCACCTGAACATTTTCATTCCCAGAAAAACCGTTGACCTTTTTTTTTCCTTTAATTGTCCTGAATCCTTCATATTAGTCTTTTACCAAGAAATTTTATTTTAAAAAACAAAAATGAAATATGGCGAAACATTTCGTTGCGGGGGAAGTTGCAATAAAAAACACATGTTCGTATGGACAATAGGCTAGCGGAAATGGTCACCGCTAACTATATCGGGCTGTAATATCCATATCTCCCAACTGGACAGCTTCTATGCTAACATATGGAACCGTTATATATATATATTTTTGGGGGGGGGGGGACAACACACCTACACATTCGAGTATTTAGTCAACAGTTAGTTTTTTATCTAACTGATCTAGAGATGTGATGATGATGTTTCTCTCAGTGTTTTAGATTTGGGCGGTCTACAAAGTTATGGCGGATATAATATCCCCCACAACTTCCTGTCCGATTAATAATAAGTGAATTATGTTAATTATACTTAATCATACTCGTACATAGTGCTTAAGCATTTCTCTGTTTATGCTAACCCCTCTTCGTCTGTCTACTTTAAAATTGACTACTGGTCCATCTAGAAGAGTTTTCAATGAATTAAACAACTTGATAAACTAACACTGTTGAGTGCTCATAAACACGTTTTCTTGTAAAACAAACGTAATTTTCTCGTACGAAGATAAAAGGAATCCTGGAAAATGATATATCGTTTGAAAGCCCATTAAACAAGGAAACTTTTATAAAAAGTGCCAGCACTTAGGTCTGATAATGATCAAAGAAGGGCCTAATTAGTTTTCTTAAAAATTTCGATTACTTTTATTTTTCCAGTATCCAGGAGGAAGATTGAGGCTGTTTTGAGAATAACTTATGCTTCGAAATGGTATCAATTTTTAGAAAATTTTTCTGTCTTTCTAACCGTGTCATCAGAACTAAAACTTTCTGAGTAATGACATTTTTATTGGAAAAAAAAGTAATGATCTTAGAAAAAAATGTAACGTGACGTCACTCAAGAACAGTGGAAAATATGAAGTTGGCCAATACGTCATTGAACTCCACTTTAGATGTACTACATACAGTAGGCCTATGGACAATGCTTACTGGTTCACCCTGTATATGTAGTACCAAAATCTGTGTGAATTTTACAAGCTAAAATGTGGATCAAACGGCCATATTGCATGTAATGCGTCACATTATGGGGAAATGGGACCTAATTTTGAATGACGTACAGGTGACATAAATTATACGACGTAGCAACAACGATTTCAGACAGTCATCAAGTGACTTAGTATTAGGTAAAGTAATGGATGACAAATACGTCATCATCATGACGTCTGTTATGAAATAATTTACAATACTAGGGGGGGGGAAAGGAAGAACTGTGATCTCGTATCCCATTTTCGATTTCCTCCGCTTTTAAGTCCTCTAAGATCGAAAAATAGTTCATAGAAAATCGCCACTGTGTTAGAGCGCTCAAAAGTATGACCTTACATGGGAGTACCCCCCCTTAAGCATCATTCTAAAATACCATGTCATTGTACATTGTACAGATCTACCATCCGAGTGAATACTAAATGTGAATAAATAATAAATGTGACACGGACGAAGAGGAGGAGCACCTGTTTTTATCAATACTCTGCTTTGCACACTGTCCATGGGAAATGTTTAAAAGTCTTCTGTCAGTTATTGACAAGGGGGGGGGGAAACAGGTTAAATTATCCTAGACTCCCTTCCCTCAGGAGTACTTTTCATTTATTTTATTAAATACGGACGGACACACGTCAATGTCCCAGCTGATCATTACTGTTAGATGGAAATAACTTTCACTGTACAAAGTTATAAATAGGATTTTCCAACCTTCACTGTTTAATTTAAAGGGGATTGTGTAGTGTGTCAGTTAGGGATGCTGTATTGGAACGTGGGCAGCACTGTAAAGCGGGCGAAGGATCTTAATTGTTTCTGTCAAGGGAGACACCACTACCAAAATGTTATCTACAAATAAATCTGGCTGTGTTGACTGACAAATGTCCTACCAGTACTAATTCTACTATAGAACGGTTTGGAAGGCATGGATCCTAAGCGAGATATTTGCTAAATTAAAGACATTTGACCTAAACTCTTCCAGCCTCTGCTTTTTATATCTTAAAGAGCGGATATTTTAATTACGGTAACCTCCGTAGTGGAAAAAGGCGGACTTGAACATCTTTTACTGTACATATTCCTTATATCCTTCGACAGGCGACTGCAACAATGAAGTAAATTCAGAAATTATTGATGATTTGAATGGCAATCAATACTTACAGATTGGTTGATTTAATTATAGATTAGAAGCTCCAGTGAGCGCGGAAATAGTTTCTGGAGGGAACATTGAACAATGTGAGAACGGAAATGCGGAGCCATCAAGCTAGATCTTGTTAGGGATATCACAGACATCGTATCAGTAGTATTCACGGAGTGAACAAGAAGGGATGATAGGATGCTGCACTCGGGCACACAAGTCGGTAAACTGAGAAAGTGGATGATTCTTGCGATGATTTGGGTAAGTCGGTCAGATAAATGGGATTTTAAGAGAGGGAAATTAGGAGCTGGTGAGGCTATTCTTGAATTTCAAAACCTTCCAGCTAGAGACTTGTTCTCGTGGTGACTATTCCCGAAGGCTAAACAACCATCCTCCCCCCCCCACATACAATAGATCATAGGGACTCTACCATCGACATTGTAATACCTCGACCACCACAAAACCTTTCCTCAACTCGTGAGCCTGAAGACAGAACTCCAGCGAGCTGACTCACGGATCCTATGGTACCATTTCGAGTTGAATTGAATAAATATTTATTACTATACATAAAATAAATACAAAAGTGTAAATTTATTATACATTTTAACCTTCTTAACTAGTGAAGAAAGAGAAAAGTTAGGTGAGGAGGATTGGATTGTAGGGAAAAAAAGGAGAGGAAAAACCTGCAGCTAGTGTAGAGAGTTAGAGTAGGAATGTTTTAGTCTTCTGGGTCTGTATGTTGTAGAAGGATCTGTAGGAGGCTATGTCGCGCAACAGAGTGGATTAGAATGGCAGTCTAGGATGGAAAGGAGTTTGAGCAGACGATTTTGGATATAGGAGTGTACCGGGGGATAATGGACGCAGTCTTCCGTGGAGTGAGTCAATTCTAATGCGTCGTGGAGAGTCTGTTGCGAATCTCAGAAATTTGTTTAGGTACCATTTCGTAGAGAGACTATGTATCCTATTTAAAGGCCTAGAATGGTCTACTGGCCCAGTCTTGGATTCCATGACTTACGGTTTCTCCGCACCCTCCTACAACATTCCAGGTGAAGATGGTATTCCGTTCGGCGTCCCCTATTAGTCGCCTCTTACGACAGGCAGCGGATACCTCGGGACTATGCTTACCCGGCCAAAAAACGGAGTCCAGCTAGAGACAGTCAAATGGATTTAGCAACTTATAAAAGGATGTCTGCTTAGTTCTGTTGAAGGGCATCAGCGGCCAGTAGTGGCCACCTTAGTAATCACCTCTATAATTATTTCCATCTGCTTTTCTCCTTTAAAGCGCTATATATATATAGTTTTTGACCAGATTAGGGAAGGGCGATGTCCGGGATACTCAACGCCATCTTGAGGTTCCGAGCCTGAAGTGGAGCAGATATAGCCGCTACAAGTTGCTCTACATTGGATAAAATCTGACGACCATAATGGTGAGCTAGCGCAGGCTAGCTACCAGTATATGGGCCGGAAACATTGGTCACTAATCCCTTATCGCTTTCTTGCAAGGTCTCTTGCAAGGGCTATATATATAGGTTAGAAAGGACACGTGTAGGCCAGTAAGTTGTCCTATAAAGTAACCATTAAAACTTTACACATCCTCGAAGATATGTTACATCATGTAGCCACTTGGTTCCCTTGAATCTCCCTTTTTTTTTAACCACTAGAGCTCCATAAAAACACAACTACCGGTTTAACTAGCCAATTAAAAAGGAAGACATAAAAGCTCACATACAGTGGAGAAACTGCTACAGGGCGTACCCCCCCTCCCCGAGCAGGGCACCAACAATAAGATCAATAAATAATAGGTGTTTAGTGAGGCAAAATCCTGGATTTCGGAGCGTCGCCGAATGTTATAGCCGTATATTAATTATTGCGGAAATCTAATTGTATTGCTACAAATTCTGGATTTGGGGATAATGGCTTGTCCAGGAAGTATGAATGGCACGGAAAATTTGGCGACTTCATGAAATTTTTGTGCCACATGACTTTTCTAGCTTAAGACATTACATTAAGTGTCAGGAATTAAGTGAAAATTAAAAAGCTTCTTTTTCTTTAAGCATCTAAAATTGTAATATGCTTTGAAGTTATGAGGCAGTCGAGGATATGTACCTCTTAATAACCCATGATGAATGAACTTAAGACTTCAATATTATTATTTATGCAAAGAAAACATCAGGAAATTCAAAACCAAGCTCTTAACTTTTACAATGAATGATGAGAGTGTAAACAGCATCGAACCATAAATTGTACGTCGAGCCCTTAGGGATGTCTTTACTGAGTCTCCCCCAATCGATTAGCTAATAACTTTACACAAGTCAATGCTGAAGTAGATGCAAAACTTTTAGCATTAATTACTGATGAATCTAGGCTAAACTTCATGGACTAGTTATCACCGCTTATCACATGCTAATTTAGCTAATTAAATTGTCATCGGCTATTTCCTGGAGGTCTTGGAAACTCTTGGCGAGCTGATGACTGAAATCATCTCCTTTTCATTCTGTGCAATCGGATTGCAATCAGTTAAAGGCACTAAACCACCTTAGCTGGCGAGCGCCCTAAAATAAAATAATAAATTAAAAATTTACAGAACTATCTGTAACTGGGTGTATTTTACAGTGAGATTACTGTCTAATTATGAGAGATACCTGGTGACACCTGAAAAAGAGTTTGAAGAGTGATATTTTGCGACCAAACTGATCTATGGTGCCCAATTCAGCCTCTGGAGTCTACTCACTGAATGGAACATGCCGTGACAGGTCCTCTTGGGATTGATCTAACTAGTAAGAGTGGTGATAGAAATCCTAGAGGTATGCTAAAGTTTACTATAATGGTTCGCTAAAACCCTCAGAAGTTCCACACATAACTACAACTTCTGCAGGTCCTAGGTGCAAGGTTTAAAACAAAAAGAAAGAAGTAAAGTAATCCCATATTTTTTTTTCAGACGAGGCAGAACTACCAAATAAAGTGTCCGTGGCATGGGCCGGAAGCTCATCCTTTACTATAAACAATTTTTTCTAACGAATAAAAACTAGTCACACCCGGGATTCGAACTGGGGATCTCCCACATTCAATCCTCAACGCTTCATAATCACTAACTAGCCAACAGTCACCCGGCCTCCTAGATGTATTGTATGGAATAAAGGTTTCAGTAAAAAGTAAAGTAATTGCCTATTTTTTAAGGCGGGCTTTACGTCCAACAACCAATCGTGGACGGAGGCGACTAGCAAACATACTTTACTATAAATTTCTCATATTGAACGTTTAATAAAAATCCAAGACCTAGACTAGTACCGCAATACACCTTAGCTTTGCGGGTCTAGCCTATAACCGCCTAACAAACATACTTTACTGTTTTCTTTTATTAATTAACCATTAAATAAAATCCAAGGCCTAGACTAGTACCGCAATACATCTTAGCTTTGCGGGTCTAGTCTCTAAACCGCTCGGCTACCGTGGCTCTTAAAGTGTTATTAGGCAGCGATACCCACAGGAACGCCAAGATCCCTGATGAAATGGCTAATCGACTTCCTCTCACAAGATTTACACAAACCTAGGGTATCATAAACCAGGGGCAACTTACTTTTTCTTTTTACTGCTTTTGTTGTGACAATATACTTTAAGTCTTTAACCCGGAGAATCTGCGAGGATAGTTTCATCTATATTCGGATGCACTTCATTGTTGAGCGCTTACAATATTCTATTCTTTACCTGAGAAAAAACTACCTCATTTATTTGATGAAAATAGATAGTTATGTTGCTATGGCAATTCTATTGTAATTATTTAAATAAGTATATTAAAAATTAGAGCTAATTTATTCAATTAGGATTGTTAATAAATTCTAAATTAGACTGTTCAAGCAATAAAGAAAAGAGATCTAATATAGCGATAAACGCTGGAGAGAAAAAAAGAGATAATTTGTTGTAACGCTGGAGGAGAAATTGCATTAAACAAAGAGGATGATCAGACCAGAGCTCCACTGTCTCTTTCTAGCACCAACTAGAGTCAATTCTCTTCTATGCGCCGCCAGCAGAGGCGTGACTCTATATCCTACACCTGCACTTTACTGAAATGAATCTGTAGTAAGTCTAAATGCTGTCTGTACCAATTGAAATTAGTTACAGACTCTGCCGAAGGTGATTTGTTGCCACTATATCGAATAGAATCTTTCTATAATAGTATAAAATATTTTGATTCGATAAATATTAAACAGTGAGACAAAACAATGAACGTTTATTGGATATATTTACTTTCTCTTACTATTGGCCAAGGGGAAGTATTGCGATCATGTTCCAAACTTCTGGAAATGAGTTATCACCGGGAATACATGAGTTGCAAGTGTGTACTCTTTCAACGTTTCGACGTTGTCGCTTCAGTAACGGAAGTGATTTTTCCAGTTTTTCAAATATTTCCCCCCTCTCTTTAAAATATCTTTACTTTAAACTTCCTCCACTATTTAAATACCTATCCACCCTCTCTACACCCTGGGGAATGTTATTGTTTAAGAGGGGGTGTCCTCAGGGAAACACAACTTTAAGCACCCCTCATAGGTGGCTTCCTTTAATGCAAAGTACAGAGAATATAAAGCACTACATATGAAAGTTCCTATATGAAGAAAAATCAGTTTTCAGACAAAATATTGGAATCTTATTAAACACTCGGTCAATTTTATTTGAAATAAACTTCCGGAAGTAATTAATCTCGAAAGCGATAGAATGTAACTTGAAGAGATACTTCCGCCTTTGATGGTGGCGCCTTCAGGTGTTAGTGTAACCAATGGTTTGTTTACCTTAGCTGTGTGTTTAGTTACCATAGTTACTACTATCACCTATTGCTGGAACCGGCGATACTCTCGATATATTTGAAGTATTTTATCAAGATATCGAAAATGATTATGAAGTCAGTATTACTTTTTAAAGGATAAGTAAGTCCGTTCGATTTCACAAACAAATCTCCTCCAAAAGTTGAATGAGTTGGAGATCTAAGTTCTAACTTGGCCTTCATACTCCTCAGATCTCTCGCCAAGTGATTATCAACTGGGTAATTTCCTTACTGTAGGGTCCTTCACCGGTTAGTAACAAATTTGTGGAATTCCTTAAATCTCATAGACCCAATTTCTATAATGATGGGGAAAATTAAAATTTTGTTTTTTGGCTAAACTATCTTGCTTATTTTGATTAAATTTGACGAGTATTGGTAGAATTACACAAAATTTTTCAATTATATCATCTGAAAGCGCAACAATATTCTTCCATCCTAACAAATTTCAAACAAACGACGTAACAATACATTATTTTTTATATTTTAGAATAAACTTTTTTTTTGAAGAATAAAAAATCTTGAAGAATGAAAATTAAAAAACTTTTACGTCCTCGGGAATTTCAAGGACTAACATAACAAATAACTGACATCACAAACATTCTGCAAAGGAATGAACAGTATTGCAAAGAAATTAAAAAACAAATCAAAAAAAACCCTGATGAATCACTTCTTCATTAGCAACATACCTCTTTGCAGACAACAAAAGGGGGGGGGTGAAAGTTTTTCTAATTAAAATACACTCATCAATATACCAGCTATTAATACACCAATCTTTATTCCATATTTAAATGGGGCGAGTGCTGGTCTAGTGGTCAAGAGAGTGGCTTTGTAATTAGGAGATCCCCGGTTCGAATCCCACGTATGTGACTACTTTTTATTTGTTAGAAAAAAATTGTTTACAGTAAAGTATGAGCTTCCGCCCCCGCCCATGACACCTAATTGGTAGTTAGACGTTAAGCGATTACTTTATTCCATATTAAAATTTGATTAATCGCATTTAATGATGAAATTATTGCCTTAGAACTCAGAAAGAAATACCAGAACCATATTATTTTATATAAAAAAAAAAAGTGTAAAACTAAAAACTGCTGCTGAAACTCACTCGATTTTTCTAGTTTCGAAACTTAGAAGCTGACTTCAATGCTAAGCATATTCATAGTACAAAAAGGGTGCACATGGAAAAAGCACGAGTATTTGCAGCTACCCAAAACCCCAATATAACCAATATTCCAAACTAAAGAGATAGACCCAACCAAAGCGATTGTCTAGAACGTAACGGAGAACTTGAACCATACACGTTGGTACAGGACAAATCGAGGATTTTGGCAATTTTCAGTCAACACTCATAATTACGTAAATGTTACTACCAAAAATCGACTAAAGCAGAGCTTAGTGCAGCCCATCCCAAAGGACTTTTGCTTCAATGAGGTTCTTCCAGTGAAATGAGTATTCAGATGATGTCCGCACGGGAATGTATCCCTCACCTACACCCAGTACAGTATCCCATTTCGCCTACATTCTAGGTTCAGCTTAAACGGGGAGAATTACGGTCCTTCAAGGACAAGCTCCGGGGGAGGGGGAGATTTGAAGCGATAGGTTTGTAAGCCGGCTAAACTAGCCAGAGAAGTTTCATGGGTTACTTAGAACAGTCAAAGGACTAAAGAGTCATCAATGTTAGATTACCTCGACATTTACAAGACGTGGTTGCATTCAAGGTTGCAGAATCCGCAATGGGATTTTCCCCTCAAAAGGTTCTTTAAAAAAAAAAATGTTTTGCGGTCCCGTTTGGGACATCTATGATGGCCACTTTGAAATAGTTGTCCTACTGATCCCAAGATAGACAACATCCAGCACAGTTGATAATTGTGATGAATAAACCAATCGAATTAAGCAAAAAGTCGAAAATGAAACAACGCGTGCACACTGCGAGCCCGTACTAGTATACATTGGAAAAGGCGCGCTTATGTATGTGCTGGTAAAGTTATATGCGTATAAAACAATGATGTTAAGTGTTGATGAGAAGTTAACATTATTAGCTACTTTATACTGACTTATCTTTTTATACATCAACTAATTAAATACTTCACTTTAAACTAATTATTAGTAACTAATGTCCGTCTGTGTGTTTCTCTATTCCTTCAATAAATCTGGCTTGCATTCCTATAAATCGTCCTGCCTACGCGCTACAGTTCGGGCCTATTACAACGGAAGCCCCCTGTTGTTATTTGATTGTTCTCATTCAAATAATTTTTTTTTTTTATTAATTAAGAACATTGTTGAGAACTACTGCGAATTTTTAAACAATTAAGGGGGAGACGTGAACTTTAAAAAAAAAAAAAAGCCTTAATCTCTTGAAGAGACACCTGTTTCCTCTGCAAGCTCAGTCATTCCCGAACTGGGGAAATCTTGCTCTTAATGATCGTCTGTTGAAGCCTCAAATTGCCTATCACTCCCACTTAATTAGTAGTCTGGGGAATTAAGAGACCTCTCCTCCGTGCTCAATCAAGGCTTCTTAATACTTCAATAAAGAGAGCAGATTATTATTTGATGATTCCCCAACGGACAATGCAATAAGTTTATTTAAACTCCCTTATGTGAAACTGGATGTATTGGAAACACACTACGGTCTTGCGGGTAAATTTGGGACCACAAATTGGGGAGAGCTTTGAAAGAGAAGAAGGAGCCTCAATTGGGAGCCTTCATAGGAATCCTAAGGGTAAGGGTCCCAAGAATCTCCAACTCCTTAAATTCGGGATGACATCTTGAGAGTATCTAGGAAAACACGTTGGACATTAAGTAGTAGTTATCTCTGACGCACGCACAATAGCACTGTAGAGTCCAATAGAATTTTTTTTACCCATTAAAACATATTTAAAGTAAATCTCCAAATCGTGAATACTTCTCAACAAATAACAGCTCTATGAAGTCATGAACAGCTGTTTAAAATCATGGGACAAACTGTTCATGTTTATTCATGTACTTTTTAGTTTTCCAAATCAGTCATTTCCGAAATCGCTTTGGTCATTATATTCATTTTAAAATGAATAATAAAAGAATTTATTTAATTAGAACTTAAAAGAAGATACCAGAATAAAGAAAACCAAAAATGAAAGCTCTAATCGCAGAGCTATTATGAGAGCAACAAATTACACAGTAATACAATTGGACAGTTGTCACGACAGATCGTATTCTAATTATATTCCATGTAGTATCTCTGGCTAGTTCGCATGCGCAGGAAGAAAGGTATAGAAGGCAGTGCTAGATCTCAGTCTTCTTCCGGTCTCTATCATTTCCTTATTTCTCGTTCTCTTATTTATTGCTTCCTTCTTCTTTTTTGGCAGTTTCGTGCCGTTTTTTGGTAAGACGCTAACATATTATTTTTACGGCTAAGTTAATTACTGATTCTAAAATAAATATTTAAATGCAAAGATTTTTATTATTATAATGTTTATTACACGAACCAGGCACGGCCCTCATCAGCACGTGGCGACCGAGTGGCTCTAAGAATGGGGAACCTTTATTTAATTAAAGACCCCCAATAATAGTGGAAAAGCCAATCCTTCGAACTATATCCGCCCAAGCAGTAGCAATACTGTTGTATTTTTACCCACTGAGCAATAAGCTCTGTTCATTTTACTGTTTTTCTCGTTTGTTTTCTTGTGCATACATTTCCAACACATCCAAAAATGTTAAACGAAGGAAACCGAACATTAAATAAAAAATAAAAAATAAAAAAAAAAAAATGAGGAAAGTTAATTCAGGAATAGTAATAGTGTCGGATCATCAGGTGGTAATACATCGCCACGGTAGCCGAGAGGTTAAGAGACTAAACCCGCAAAGCTAAGATGTATTGCGGTACTAGTCTAGCCCTTGGATTTTATTTAATGTTTAATAAAAGAACTTTTATAGTAAAGTATGTTTGTTAGGCGGTTATAGGCTAGACCCGCAAAGCTAAGATGTATTGTTGGTTTAGTAGGTTCGATTCTCCCGGTCTATACCTTGGATTAAAACTGTCCGGTAGGACAGTTGTATAAGGGTTGACCATCAAAAACTGCACGAAAAAGTGTAACGTTGAAAAACACCCAACTTTGACAATTTTTTTCTATTTTTCTATAAAAGATAAAATTCCCAAATTTTCTTTATAATATAGGGCAAATCCTCCTTTATAACTGTAATTTTTTTGCAACCACCCAGATCTAATAGGTTTCGAGAAAAAAGTTGCCGAAAATGAGCAAAAACGGCTTTTTCAAAAAATGTTCTTGTTCTTGTTCTTGTTGTTGTTGTTGTTGTTGTTGTTGTTGTTCTTGTTACCTTTTTTGTAAACAACGTAGCGCCTAAACGCGTGAACCGATTTTCATGAATGAGGTGTCATTCGATTCGAAATTTTATGTAGATGTGCCTTTTGGGGGTCTCGGCCCTGTACATCGAATGGGAGAGGAGTTAGCCCCCTTTATGCAAGGCCCCCTCCAAAATTATTATTACTAATTACTCTGTAAATCTTGGCCCGATTTTGATAAAATTTGGTAGGATGATAGGGTTAGGGCTCCCCTACCTAACAATAAAGCGACGATCTGCTCTTACACTTGTTAAGGGGAAGTATAGCAATCGTTTCAAATTATCGACACGTGAACCGATTTTCATGAATGAAGTGTCATTCGAATCGAAATTTTGTACAGATTTGTACTTTAAAAGTCTCGACGCTATGCCTCATAAGGAGGGGAGTTCGCCCCACCCAAATAAGGCCCTTTCTAAAACTATTATTACCAATATTTCTACAAAGCTTAGTCCGATTTTGATAAAATTTAGCTCAAATAAGTGGTTAAAGCTCCTCTACGTGGCTGTGAAGTGCCATCATGCTCTTACACCTACTAAGAGGAAGTACTGCAATCGTTAAAATTATCAATGAGTGAACCGATTTACATCAATGAATTGTCGTTCGATTCAAAATCTTTGCCTTTTAGGGAGAAGTACTGTAATCGCAGTTTATTTTTCTTGCTCCTTTTAAAAGGAAGTACTGAAATCGCAGTTTAATTTTGCTATTTACGTACAAATACCTTCCTATTTTATTCAAAACGCTTTCTCAAAAAAATGGTTATTGAGGATGGTTTGGGGACCGCAACTATAATCATTCTTTAAAAAGATCTCTCCAGTGGTAGTTACGGTTCCGATTTAACACCTTATCAGGTTGTAATGATAGAATAGCTTATTCCAAATTTTAAAAAATCTGTAAAGCAGACGTAACTTTGCAAATAGACAAAAAGGAAAATCTATCCAAAAGGTACAAAAATCTCCTTAACAAAAACTTACAGTTTTAAAAGTTAAGTATAAGGGTTGATTAAACGCCAAAAGGTACACAAATCAGCAGTTCCCAACATTTCATTAATACTTCATTGATATAATTTAAGTAATTTTACTGCATTAACTTTTCCTTCACATTTTTTAGAATTTATTAGATGTCACAGACCCTTATGCTGGCCAGTTCATTCATAATATTTTTTTATTATAATTATGATAAAATGAGTGATGAATTATTCTGAGTAGTCACATATACATGCATGTTAAAGTAGAAAAAAACAAAGTTAGAGTCGGCCACTTTTTAAATTTCAATCACGGAGGATTCAAAACAATATTTCAGTCTTAAATTGGTCTTACCGAAATATTCGTGAGCACAAATAACGTACATTTAATAACAAGTAGATTATTCAACAATATTTACTCATTTCTCAATTGTAATTTAATTTAGTCCCCCTAATTTTACTTATGGTAAAATACTGGAATAATTAGCTGTCCTAAAAATATGCATATCTTTACTTTCTTTATTTTATATTACATATATATAACATTGTGGGAAGAACACCTAGATTGAGAATGTAATTGAAGAAAACTATATTATTTGCGATAAAGCCAGATTATTTATTACTTATTATTACAAACGTTTGACTACAACATAAAATAACAATTACTTTAATCGAAGAATGAACTTAAACCAATGATTTTTATTTAAAAATAAAAATAAATGCATAAAATCATTGATGTAAAAAAAGTTTATGAATTTTTTAGCCTCTTATTTTTTTTATATTTTTTATAACGTTTTCTTTTTCACCTGTGATTAATAGTTTGATTATTATAGATAAATAGATATTACAGTCAATCTAAGTTAAATGGTGTGCTACTTGAGTAAATATTTTGTAGACGAAAATGGCCAGCATAAGGGTCTGTGACATCTAATAAATTCTAAAAAATGTGAAGGAAAAGTTAATGCAGTAAAATTACTTAAATTATATCAATGAAGTATTAATGAAATGTTGGGAACTGCTGATTTGTGTACCTTTTGGCGTTTAATCAACCCTTATACTTAACTTTTAAAACTGTAAGTTTTTGTTAAGTTTTATTTAATGGTTAATATGAGAAATTTACTGTAAAGTATGTTTGTTAGGCGGTTATAGGCTAGACCCGCAAAGCTAAGATGTATTGTTGGTTTAGTGGGTTCGATTCTCCCGGTCTATACCTTGGATTTTATTTAATGGTTAATATGAGAAATTTACAGTAAAGTATGTTTGCTAGTCGCCTCCGTCCACGACACCTAATTGGTAATTGAACGTTAAGCCCCGTCTGAAGAAATAGCCGATTACTTGACTTTACTTACTTTCGACATTGGTTGGATATTGTTAACAAGTTTACTCCCAGTTTAAACAGTAGTCACTAATTTTTATAGCCCGCTTTTTATAACTATTTTTTATCCTGCTGGAATGATTATTCATCCTTGAAGGTCCATTCGTGAACATGTTTCCTGTTTTTGGCTTCAAGAAGAGAGTACAGACAATTATTCCAGTTTTAAAAACTTTAATCCAATTCAAAATCATTGTGGCTATTTTAAAGTGTCTCCGACAACGTTTAAAACTGAACAAGAGAGCATCTCAAATCACCATGGCAACAGAAAAAAAAAGCTCTGAAGCTCTGAAATACAGACCGGATGCCAGAATTTTCTCACAAAAAGAAAAAAACCCCTAATTTTAACGGCCGTCTTGTTTCCGATCTTTCCACAGCGTCTTAAGTAGAGGCGGGTCGAAGGCAAAGAGTAAACACTTAGCATTGCATATTTCTTTCTTAGAAAGTTCTGGGAAGTTGTCCGAATTCCTTTAAAAAAATATGCATGCAACTGCACTCGTGTCTTATGTTAGTCTAGACAGCATTTTCTGATTCTATGCAAAAACACATGGACGCCAACAGAAGTTATAGATACAAATTTACCGTTATTTTAGATGGTAAATTTATTTATATTTTTTCTCCAAATTTATGTACTTTTACTACGTGATAAATTAAGATACATGAATGATGTACCACACACCTCAATATAATATATTACAAAAAAAAAAAAAAACAGAAACACCAAAATACAAAGATGATGTTTGATGTATTGTGAATGGCTAATCAAGGATATGACTCCTAATGGCCAAGGACACAAATCAGATACAGACTACAATGGCACAAATCATCATCAGCTGATGATGTTAGCGGCCACCATCATCATGCCAGCTACAAACACAATACACCTTTCAAATAATAATAATAATAATAATAATAATAATAATAATAATAATAATAATAATAATAATAATAATAATAATAAACTATCTCCAAAGGCACAACAGACTATCTCCAAAGGCACAACAGACTATCTCCAAAGGCACAACAGTGTGGCCAGGATCCTACACAGAGAGTTGGCGCAGAAACTCGGTTTAATTCAAGACGCCCCCCCATACTACAAGTATGACCCCCTGCCCGTGCTGGAAGACGCGCGGTGTCTCTTGTACTGGGACAGAGAGGTACTGACGGACCATGCCGTCGCCAACACCCGGCCGGATGTGATCTGGCATAACAAAATAACAGGCAGGGTGTGGCTGATTGATGTATCTGTCCCGGATGACGCCAACATAGCCCGCGCGTATACCACGAAATTGGCTAAATACAGGCCACTGGCGGCAGAAATATCTGCTGTATGGAGAGCAGTCTCAGGGGTGGAGATAGTCCCGTTGATTATTTCAGCCACGGGACTTGTGCCGCGGTCGCTGGGGGAGGGCCTCTGCATGATGGGAATCAGGAGGACCATCATATACGAGATGCAGCAGGCTGTGGTTCTCCACACCTGCCGCATTGTAAGGGAAGTGCTAAGGGAAGACGCCAGAGACTAGCACGGACATATTTTCTTTTGTCTTTATCATAGGACAATTGTCCGGTTCCAGTTAGAACCGTAATACCACAGGTAATACCAAAGAAAACAGGTTCCTCCCTTGCCTGCGGGCCGCGAGGAATTTGAAAAAAAAGGAAAAATTAAAAAAAAAAAAAAAATAATAATAATAATAATAATAATAATACAGGCCACTGGCGGCAGAAATATCTGCCGTATGGAGAGGAGTCTCAGGGGTGGAGATAGTCCCGTTGATTATTTCAGCCACGGGACTTGTGCCGCGGTCGCTGGGGGAGGGCCTCTGCATGATGGGAATCAGGAGGACCATCATATACGAGATGCAGCAGGCTGTGGTTCTCCACACCTGCCGCATTGTAAGGGAAGTGCTAAGGGAAGACGCCAGAGACTAGCACGGACATATTTTCTTTTGTCTTTATCATAGGACAATTGTCCGGTTCCAGTTAGAACCGTAATACCACAGGTAATACCAAAGAAAACAGGTTCCTCCCTTGCCTGCGGGCCGCGAGGAATTTGAAAAAAAAGGAAAAATTAAAAAAAAAAAAAAAAAAAAATAATAATAATAATAATAATAATACAGGCCACTGGCGGCAGAAATATCTGCCGTATGGAGAGGAGTCTCAGGGGTGGAGATAGTCCCGTTGATTATTTCAGCCACGGGACTTGTGCCGCGGTCGCTGGGGGAGGGCCTCTGCATGATGGGAATCAGGAGGACCATCATATACGAGATGCAGCAGGCTGTGGTTCTCCACACCTGCCGCATTGTAAGGGAAGTGCTAAGGGAAGACGCCAGAGACTAGCACGGACATATTTTCTTTTGTCTTTATCATAGGACAATTGTCCGGTTCCAGTTAGAACCGTAATACCACAGGTAATACCAAAGAAAACAGATTCCTCCCTTGCCTGCGGGCCGCGAGGAATTTGAAAAAAAAGGAAAAATAAAAAAAAAAAAAAAAAAAAAAAAATAATAATAATAATAATTTTTTTTTTTTTTAAGGGGGTAGGTGAAATGCTTCTAACGCACATACGTGCCGGACTCCCGCCAAGGCAGCCTACCGGCTAAAACACCTACCCCGGCACCAGGCCTAGCCTGGATTCGCTTATGCAGCACTACATCAGGCTAGGCCCCTATTCTATCCCCAATCAAGGGGTCCTCCCTCCAAACTCGACCAGCTCCCTTTGTTTGGCACTTAGCACCTCCCTAATGAAGCGTGCCACACATGCCCACTGCCGCCTACTAGTGAGCATAGTCGGTATTATCCCCGCAGGGGTAATATGCCCGACATATTGCTCCAAGTCTCTCCTGAGGCAACCCCACCTCTCACACACAAAAAAGGTGTGGTGGGCATCGTCTAACATTCCCGGACAATAGCCGCACTCACCACTGGTCCTCTTCCCTATCTTCCTTAGGAACTCACAGAAATACCCGTGACCACTAAGGAATTGGGTAACGAAGTAATCCACTTCGCCAAAGGACCTCCTTATCCATGCACCAACATCTGTGATAAGGCTGGCCGTCCATCTACCTCTTGATTCCTCTTCCCAAGAAGATTGCCACTCCAACACCGTGTAGGCACGCTCCTCCCTGGAGATCGCTACTTTATCCACTTCGTGCCTTCTAGCGTACACTCTCCTTCTTTCATCGGCCAGGAGTGCAATCGGGATAACTCCTGCTATAACCAGGACCGCTGGCTCCGAAACAGTCCGGTATGCCGAGGCTATCTGTAGGGCACCCAGCCTCTGCACCCGTGCCAGTCTCTTTCTATAAACTTCTTTTCTGAGTGCCTCTGACCATATTTCAGCCCCATACAACAGGACTGAGTGGGCGACACTCATAAGCACCCTGCGCGTACTGGCTCTGGGACCTCCTACATTGCTCATAAGCCTTGTAAGTCTGGCGACATTCTCTCCTGCCTTAACCGCCGCCTCCTGCAAATGTCTTCCGAAGCTCAACTTCGCATCAATTGTGATGCCCAAGTATTTCACGGCTTCCACCGAAACAACTTCTTCTTCGCCAACGTTCCACGGGATATGCCGGTTTATTCTTTTTTTTGTCAACATGACAACCTCTGTTTTGGGGAGAGCCAGCGTTAATCCGTGTGCGGTCATCCACTGGTTAACTTCCGCATGACTTGATTGAGCTTTAACTGCGCCTTACTTACGTCCCGCGCAGCAATAAGCGCCGCTACGTCATCAGCATAGCCAATCAATAGTGCTTCTTCTGGTAGTTCCAGTCGCAAAAGGCTATCGTAGGTCACATTCCAGAGATCTGGGCCTAATATCGATCCTTGTGCCACTCCAGCTGTAATCGATCGTGTCCTTGGTCCCTCCTCCGTGCAATAGCTGAGCACTCTATTGTTGAAGCAGTCGCTAATTACTCTCAACAAATAGTGTGGGATCTGAAAGTTCGCCTCCAGTGCCTGCAGCGCGTCTGACCACCTCAGTGAGTTAAACGCATTCTTAACGTCTAGAGTGACCAAAAGCACAATCCTTCTTGAATGCTGGTTATGCTCTTCCGCCTTTGCTACTGCCTTCATGACTTCTTCCACTGCGTTTATCACAGACCGTCCAGTCCTAAACCCGAACTGCCTAGTCGACAGATCGCCTGCAGCCTTAACTCCGTCCAGAACTCTCTTCCGAAGAAGTTTTTCATATAACTTCCCGACTGTGTCAAGCATACAAAGGGGGCGGAAAGATGACGGAAGCAAGTCCCCTTTTCCCTTACTAATAAGCACTAAGCGCGCCATTTTCCATCTATTGCTAAAGACACCGGCTTTCAAGCAGGCGTTGAACATTCTCAGCAACAATTCTGGCTTTTGAACAGCTATCTTTTTGAGAATCTCGTTCGGAATACCATCTGGTCCCGGAGCCTTCCTACACTTTAACGTGGATACTGCCTCTTCCATTTCTTTGCTCGTAAATAGGGCGAAATCCTCTATCTGGTCAAAGGCTCTAGCTGCTCTAGGTGGATGCAGCGGGAAGAGAGTCGACACTATGTTATCCATAGTCCTTACATTCATAACGACTTGTTTCTTAAAACCTGTTATCTTCTGCATGACTATTTTGTATCCCAGGCCCCATGGATCCCGGTCTACGTCATCTTTAAGAGCTTCCCAACAGCGCGTCTTGCTCTGAAAGATTGCCTTACGTAATTTCCGCTTTGCTGCCTTATATTCTAGGGAGCGGTCGGCCGCCTCAGGTCTTCGCCCTGCCCGCTGGGCTCTTCTTCTCTTTCTTATACACTCCCTACGCAGATCAGCAATGTGGGACGTCCACCAATATACTGGTCGCCTGCCCTGCCATACCGTTCTCCGCGGCATGGATTGTTGGCAAGCCTCCGTGATGAGCGTCATCGTAGCTGCAACCACCGCCTCAGCGCCTACTTTTCCCTCAGCCGCCAAATTTCCGACTTGCGCAGCTCCGCATTCGATAACCTCGTTAAAAACATCCTCGTTTAACTTATCTAAGTTCCAACTTTTATGGATCATGTTGTTTCTTGCCCTATCCGCATTTACATTCTCCACTATCTCGAATGTTATATATTGGTATATATATATATAATAATAATAATAATAATAATAATAATAATTTTAATAAGGCCGCACTCTTTTAACTACACTTCCACTTCTGTATTCTTGGCAGCAGCTTCTGAAGAGATTCGTCATTATTACCGGATATCCGAATAAGATTAAATTCTTTTCTTTTTTTTTGTATTCAGAACCAAAATTTCAGTTCACATAATTTTATTTTGTTTTTGTTATAGAATTTTTTTTTTTTTTATCTTCAATGGAAAATAATTTTTCGGAAAAACCTTTGGAAGAAGGAAGTGGCAATTCTTTCTAAATTATGTTAATATCTAGATCTGAGATAATGAAATGGATAAACAATGTTTACTACCATTTGGGCAAGTTATCCTAAAGCGTAAACTCGCTGTCTGTAAACTGTAGGACAAGGCTTTAGATTTCTAGATTACGGAAAACTGTTACAACAACCTCTTTCCCTTTCCTCCAGTACGAGAGTTAGTGAACACTCACACACGATTTCCTGTTCTGCGAAAAACTCGAGATCCACACTGCCTAGATTCCAACGAAATGTCTTTATTTTTTTATAAAGAGAAAATAGGAAAACCAGAAATGACCTATACGTAAAAATGGGGAGGGTGTTGGTCTAGTGGTCAAGAGAGTGGCTTAGTGTGAAGGAGATCGCCAGTTCGAATCCCGCGTATGACTACTTTTTATTTGTTAGGAAAAAATTGTTTATCGTAAAGTATTGAGTTTCCGCCACCGTACATGACTCTTAATTGGTAGTTGGACGTTAAGTCCCGCCTGCAAAAATAGGCGATTTACTTTACTTTTTTTAACCTAAAGGTAAAAGTGGAAAACAAACAAATGTTTCCTCAATTAAAACAATGCTAGCGAAAAAATAATGTCATTTCAATTAAGTTTTTAGTAAATAAATTTTTAATTAAAATGATGAGGCAGGTTAGTAGCAGTAGTTAGAGAGAGAGTGAGAGGGGGGAGGGGGGAGGGGGATAGAGAGGGGGAGGGGGGAGACAGTGCGATATCTATAGTCGGCAATGAAAAGAGACAACAGCCAATCAAACTAATTGATAGTGATCTACCCTGTAATTGCTCTCAGTAATAATAGTGTTACTAGTAATGGTCCTGATTGGTTAGCTGGGAATCCTCTCTAGTAATTAATTTATTTGATTTTTTTCTATTTTTATAATTAATTAACTTTTTAATTTTATTTATCAATTTCTTTTTTTCTTTTGAAGTTCTTTAAGTTAACTTCATTATTTCGTCATTAATTAGGGCAGGTGAAAAATTCCAGTTTGATCATTTTAACTCCACGTAAAAAGGTGTTGTGTATACAGTTTCGTCACCAGTAATACCCGCCATGAGATTGAAAACTGTATCTTTTTCTGTATCCCCACGTAACTCAAAAAAACAAAGGAAGTTAAAAAATTTAAAATTACGCTATGGTACCACCAAAAGACGTCACCACACTAAGGTTTTTTTTTGGGTAGAAATCGAGTCAACCGGAAGTAATACTTTGTATTTAATCTATTTTTTTAAGAATATTCATGATAAAATTTTGAAAAAGTCAATTTTTTTGCAGGAAAATTTGATTTAGGTCATTTCTGGGCGAGGGAAGCCATTACGCTTTCCTTTAAAATGTAATCACGGATTATTTTCAGTAGATTATACCACCTAATGTTTATAATTTGAAGAAAATCGATTTGACCTGAAGTGACCACTTCACAGAGTAGAATTTTCCACATTTTAAGATTTCCACGCAAACAGCATCTATGATTTTATTTAAATTTTGTAAGTGATGATTACAAAACACATAAATATAAAAACTTTTAATTGAAAAGTTTCCCAGGAAAAATCGATTAAGAAGACTTCTGAGATTTAGACGAAAAGTAAGAAGAATCAAATATATAACTTTAAAGTTCAGAGTTTCGAAGTTAAATTTCTGAGTTTGTATGAGTTTTCTCAGATTTTCTTCCTTTTTTAAAAAAATATTTTTTCTTAAAAACGTCTCCTAGAATAAATAGGTAATCTTTTCACAGATATCTAGTCTGAGGCAGAAACTTTGTTAATTCGAAATCCAAATTCTCCATGTAAATTCGAAACCAGACTTTGTATGCTACAAAGCATTTATATATATATATATATAAATGATTTAAGGCGCGTCAACATCCAAGGTTATTGGCGCCCAGAGCTTCTTTCAGTGCACTGCCGGCCTCCGGACAGTGTTCTCTCGTTACAGACAACACTGTCCATCACCGGACATTGAGCTGAAAGAAGCTCCTATTAGGAAGAGAAAATATAAGGGGCCGCAGCTGGATTCGAACCCGGGACCTCCGCGTGGGAGTCCAGTACGCTAACCGCATAGCTAATCCCTTCCCTACAAAGCATGTTATCGACAATATTATCCCCAACTGTCTGATTTTCAAATAATTAAATTACAAATTCACCCCCTCCCCCCGAACAAGTAATTTAATTTCAAAATATCAAAATCAAGATTAATTAAAGGAAACAAAACAACTTCAACAAAACAAAAACAAAAAAAATACAAAGTTAGAGAGAAAAAAACTGAATTAAACAAAAAGAGGTTCTCATAATAATTTTATTTAATTAATTTTCCTTAAAAACAAAGTACTAATTAAAAAGATATTATAATCTTTTATTTAAAATAGAAACAGCTGTTTTTTTTAAAAAAAAAATTCTCTGAGAAAATAATAAACATTAAAATTTAACAAGAGAAATTTTCTTTCAGCAAAAACAGCTGTTCAGGCTCAATAATTAAAATTGAGAGTATTTCTTTCTTTCTTTAATTTTGAGCATGCTATTTTTTTTTGTTTTTATTTAATTTAATCAACTAAATTGAAATGGGTGGGAATTTGTGAGACAGAATTTAATTAGAACGAAAATCAAAACAATTTTACAAAGACATTTTAAAATTATGCGAAGATAAAAAAAAAATAAAATTAAAAAGCATTGGAATTTGTGATCAAAGATACTTTAATAGCTAAGTGTGGATTTCCGGCGGAAACAGTTTGAATTTTCACAAGTCAGGGGGGGGGGGGTTCTAGAATTTTTGCCCATAATTATTGTTTTGTTTTTGTTTTCCTCTTGCGGAGTTTTACTACTCCACGGTAGCCGAGCGGTTATAGGCTAGACCCGCAAAGCTAAGGTGTATTGCGGTACTAGTCTAGCCCTTGGATTTTATTTAATGGTTAATATGAGAAATTTACAGTAAAGTATGTTTGTTAGGCTGTTATAGGCTAGACCCGCAAAGCTAAGATGTATTGCGGTACTAGTATAGGCCTTGGATTGTATTTAATAGTTAATATGAGAACTTTTATAGTAAAGTAAGTTTGTTAGGCGGTTAAGAGAGTAGACCCGCAAAGCTAAGATGTATTGCGGTACTAGTCTAGCCCTTGGATTTTATTTAATGGTTAATATGAGAAATTTACATTAAAGTATGTTTGTTAGGCTGTTATAGGCTAGACCCGCAAAGCTAAGATGTATTGCGGTACTAGTCTAGGCCTTGGATTTTTATTAAACGTTCAATATGAGAAATTTATAGTAAAGTATGTTTGCTAGTCGCCTCCGTCCACGATTGGTTGTTGGACGTAAAGCCTGCCTTAAAAAATAAGCGATTAATTGACTTAAATGTTACTTTACTACTCCAAATTAAGAGGAAATGACGTGATTGTGAGAGAAAGTGGTGAGACTACACAGATAAACGGGTGCTGGAGTATTCAGGACAAACTCATTTTAGGATACGATAGTTTGTGAAGTCTCATTCTAGAGCTACTTAGTAATTTTGAGAGACCCCCTGCTCTCTGTGAACAGTGAGACGCCTCAGATGTTGACGCGATTTTTTAAAAAAAGGGAACCATATCTAGTTTAACTTGGTTACCCAAAATTTAGGACAATAATATAATATAAACATAAAAAAAAAAAAAATAATTAAGTGAACATTTAAAGTTGTCAGCGGCACGGCACGCGCTTAAACCAGAACCTAGCCAGCCAGTTTCGTGCAGCGCTTTTTTTTAATCAAGCTCTTTATGTATAAATTTAATATAAAAAACTATTTTATTACTCTATTCTCTAATCTAAAACATAAAACATACGATATATTGAGGGTATTTTGTATTTGTTTTATACATATATATTAACAACCTTAAAATATGTGTCACGGTTATTTTGGTCGAAAAAAAAAATTATGAAAAACAATTCTTGACCTCATTTTGTAATATTTATTGTGTGTTTTAAATATATTTAAAGATATATATATTTATATTATATATATTAATGGACTAATCAATACTTAAATACATACAGGTAATTGCCATTAAATAATAATATATAAACTTGTAAATGCTTTAGTTGATAACATAAATCCACACGGTTGTAACTGAAAATAGTCGAATATTTATGTGTGAAAAAACTTGAGTGATTAAAATTTAAGTAAAGTAATCGCCTATTTTTTCAGGCGGGGCTTAAGGTCCTACTATCAATTAGGTGTCGTGGACGGGGCGACTGGCAAACATACTTTACTGGAAATTTCTTTTATTAACCATTAAATACAACACAAGGGCCTAGACTAGTACCGCAATACACCTTAGCTTTGCGGGTCTAGCCTATAACCGACTAACAAACATACTTTACTGTAAATTTCTTTTATTAACCATTAAATAAAATCCAAGGCCTAGACAGCAGGAATCGAACCTACTAAACCAGCAATACATCTTAGCTTTGCGGGTCTAGCCTATAACCGACTAACAAACATACTTTACTGTAAATTTCTTTTATTAACCATTAAATAAAATCCAAGGCCTAGACAGCAGGAATCGAACCTACTAAACCAGCAATACATCTTAGCTTTGCGGGTCTAGCCTATAACCGACTAACAAACATACTTTACTGTAAATTTCTTTTATTAACCATTAAATAAAATCCAAGGCCTAGCCTAGAACCCAATACATCTTAGCTTTGCGGGTCTAGTCTATAACCGCCCAACAAACATACTTTACTGTAAATTTCTCATATTAAATATTAAATAAAATCCAAGGCCTAGCCTAGAACCGCAATACATCTTAGCTTTGCGGGTCTAGCCTATAAGCGCTCGACTACCGTGGCGCCTGGCGACTAAAATTATTAGAGTCAGACGATCAGAGCCTGGCTACTTATCCAGGACCATGGAAGGATCAGGGTCTATTCTATATGGCTATTGGTAGTCTGACGAAATTATGTGAGCTTACTGGATCCAGAGAATATTAGTCACTTTGGCCGTTCCCCTCTAAAGCTCTTTGTAGGGCAATGCCCCAAAAATATTTTTTTTCGAAACAAAAATACTTTGCTTTTGTAACGTTCTTCATAAAACTGTCTTTCAGCAAACAACAAACGGAGTTTGTTTTTTTTTGTCCGATATAAGTCTGAAATTAAGCGCTTTAGAAATGGAGGAAATACGACCTCCATAGAAGGCTATGGGTGAGTCACTGATAGTTAGCTTGGGCTAAGAAGATCATTCATTGTACGTGGAACTCTGCGTTGGCTTCATCAGAAGAAGCTGCACAGAAGAAGGAAGAGAGGTCTTAAGGAGGTGGCTCCTTTAGCAATCGTCTACTTATTCGGGCAAAACTAAGTGGACTACTTTTACAATAATTATGAGTTTCGTGTAACCATTTCGGCAAGCAGATGAGCTGTAATAGGATTTTCTCTTCTTAGGAGCTTCTAAAGTGTAGCTGGAACGAAAGATCACTGTCCAGAAGCCTAGCATTGCACTGAAAGGCTCTGAACTTCGAAGATGCCGCATGTTTCATAAAATAAAAATTACACTCAATTCGGCTATCAGGTATATCAATCTCATGCATTTTCGAAATAGTTACAACATAACGGAAACATATATTTGCACAAACTTACTGAACTTTAAGTGGGAATAACAAATCATCATCATCATCACCATCTGAACATTCTTCCGCTCACTTACCTGTAACGAAACAAAATGTATCTTAGTCAAAAATAATAAATATAAAAAGCTGCCATTCGCGAGGAGCTCAGCATTTATGGGATTAAAAAGAATTTATGATTTATTCTTGGAAAATGTAAGTGAAGTAAAGTAATCGCCTATTTTTTCAGGCGGGGCTTAACGTCCAACTACCAATTAGGTGTCGTGGACGGAGGCGACTAGCAAACATACTCTACTACTTTTGAAAAATGTTAAATAATCCTTACTAAAAAAAAAAAAAAATTCATGAACATACAATTTTTGAGCATACAAAATAAAATTTTCTAATGGTAGAAACATGTTGAGACATGTCCCAAATGATAGTGATCAGCTGGTGAAAAGCAAATGCGAAGGTCAAACTATGCTCTGCTCTCTGGACACGTTCTATCTCCTTTCATACCAGTCTATTTGGATTTCCTTCTGGTATTCTAATTCAGTAGATCCCGAGCTCAATTCAGACTTAACTTTCCCTCTTTTCATCTGATCTCCCGCCAGAGTTAAAATTTAATACTTTTCACGGATATTTTGAAGAGTTACACTGAATTTAAAACATATTTTAAAACAGTTCACTTATTTTAGACGATGAAATTTCGTTTTTTTTTTTCTTTTGAAGAAGGATTCCTAGAACGCTTTTTGGGTTTCTGAGTCTTCACAGATATCTCATTCTGCTCAAGTGAGAAGTCTCGCTTGGCACGAGTAGAAGACGGTAGAACGTACACCCTCCTCCTGTTTGGTCCAAATTTAGTGAGTAAATAATAAATTATATAGAGAATCGAGGAATTGCTTAAATATTCATTAACATGACATCTTGTGTTCTTGGGGTAATAAATAAAAGTGTTTAATTGGTAGATAATTGAAAACAGTAATGCTAGTGAAGTGGAAGAATGAGTCTCTAAAAGAAGTAGAAGACACACTGGGAGAGTGTAGATTAGGAGGAAAGTCTCCATCTATGGCCAAGATTCCAAGTAAATAGATAAGCGGCGGCCACCAGGACTAGATTGTGGAAGTAATGCTATCAGACAAGCGTGAAATGTCAATCGCGATTTGCATTCCTTACCCAGTTGACGGCCGCAGTAAATCGACCAGATCAGCTCGATCAAAAACTAATTATAGTAGGTGCGTAATCAAAAATAAGGATGATATTTCAAGTTTTGATCAAATATAATTAAATTTTTATACTTTTGTTTAATGCATCTAAACATTTTATTAGGAAAAGATTAAAATTTCACCGAAATCCATCAATCGATCAGGGTAATCGATCTCTCGAATAGTTCTATATACGGTCTTTAAAAGTGGATCTCCTGGGTGAATTTCCGGAAGATCTTCAGAAAATTCTTCTTTTAGGAATGTTTATCTCCAGCGGAAGTTCATCCGATGTTGGTCTGTTGCTCCTTCATTTTCAACAATAAACATATGGGTTTTTGAATAGAAATGTAGCAAGCGCTTTCCTTAAAGATGGGTCCAATTTCTTTTATTACCCGTTAAATACAATCCAAGGCATAAGACCTGGAATCGAACCCACTAAACCAACAATACATCTTAGCTTTGCGGGTCTAGTCTATAACCGCCTAACATACTTCACTATAAATTTCTTTTATTAACCATTAAATATAATCCAAGGCATAGCCTAGTACCGCAATACATCTTAGCTTTGCGGGTCTAGTCTATAACCGCCTAACAAACATACTTTAATTTCTTTTATTAACCATTGAATAAAATCCAAAGCCTAGACCGTGGAATCGAACCCACTAAACCAACAATACATATTAGCTTTGCGGGTCTAGCCTATATCCGCCTAACATACTTTACTATAAATTTCTTTTATTAACCATTAAATATAATCCAAGGCATAGCCTAATACCGCAATACATCTTAGCTTTGCGGGTCTAGCCTATAACCGCTCGACTATTGAAGCGGCTGGCGACTAAAATTATTACAGTCCAAAACAGACGATCATAGCCTGGCGACTTATCCAAGACCATGAAAACTGCCACCAGAAAAATAAAAATCTCGAAAAGGGGCTCTTCTCAACAGGAGTTGGAAGGTTACCGATTAAAAATATGTAAACAGCTGATTACTGAAAAACAAAATAGTACGTTAAATGTTAGGTCAAGTATTAAATATGAGAATATTTATATTTATAGTTTAATAAATAAATTACGTAGCCATGTGTTTTGGTAAAAAGAATGTAACTAATCGTGTGCACCAATGTGTTATTGTGGAAGTGACGTGGACCCACCACTGCACGCCAGAAACTAAAGGGCAAATGCCGATGGCTTTGAACCAAACCAAAAAAGGAGAAGAATATGCCATCCGCCGGAAAGAGAAAAAAAAAGCCAGCGGGATGCAAAAAGAAATTCTTTTTATCGAATACCTCTAGAAAAAATTAAAAAAAAAGGAATATCTGGCAAATTCTTCGTAATTATATTTAAAAACTTATCCTATCCCGAAAATGTTACCAATGATTAGGGAATTAGCTTATTACTAAGAATACCAACAATAAACTACGTCACGATGATATACAAGAAGGGAAAGTAGCCTCCGGCTTAGTAACACAGGGCAGAGTCTTATGTAGTAACAACTGTGTTGGCCTTGACAAAGACAGCGCTACGTCCGCAACTACAGCGCAACAATGCGCTCTACAGTCCTATCAATGTACTATATGACATCATTTTCTTAATATGTATTCACACGATTGCGAGGGCTGTGCAAGGTATAATTCTCTCTATATATCTCTCTCTAGCAACAAACATATGTGCACTGCATGTACTTGGAACATAAACATGGCTATTGCAAACTAACAATAATGTCAATACAGTAGTGGTTTTAATTGAGAACAACATATTTTATAAATTTATTCATGGAACTCGAAATCTAATTGAGATTAAACAACTTCCGCTACTGATAAGATAATATTTATAAAGGAACAATATATAGTAATAGTGATTTGTACAAATGCTATAACTTGGAATAATAAAAGGAAATAGCATTATGGATGTCCCAGTTTCCGTCCACGGCACCTACTTTGGGAGTTGGACGAAAAGCCCACCTGAAAAAATTGGCAATTACTTTACTCTACTTAGTCATCCAGCATAAAAAGTGATCGCTTCTAATATACTGCGGCTGATTGGCTGGATTAACAGGAAGAAAGTATATCCTTTAACAGTGAAAACTAAGCGGAAACGGGGTATACTGAGGGTACATACCGCGAGGTGTGTCTATTAATTAACGAGACTACTGCAGTAAAACATTTTATTTTAAATTTATACATATTTAGTTACTCCCCTATCCCTACAACGCTTCATGCGAATTTACCATTGTTTGAAACCGTGCTGGAAGTCTTTTTCTGTCAGCTCCTGCATGTCGCGTACCACTTTTTCTTTCACAGCTTCAACGGACTGAAATCGTGTTCCTCTTTTAATGCAGATTTGACTTTGGGGAACAGATAAAAGTCACATGGGGCGGCCAGGTCAGGCGAATAAGGCCTAAAACTGGGATGTTGTACTTGGCTAGAAACGTCGTCTTGACAGACAATGCAGTGTGAGCCGGCGTGATGTCTTGATGGAGAACCCTTTGACTTGTTCTTCCACAAATCGGGTCGTTTTTTCCTTGACTCTTTCACGGAGTTGAGCAACCACCTCACGTTAGTAATGTTGTTTAATTATAATCGATATTTTCATCCGTTTTGGACGTGGAAGGGCGACCCGGGCGGTCATCATCTCCGACGTCTTCTAGGCCATCTTGGAAACGCTTGAACCACTCAAAAACTTGCGCGCACGTGATTAACATTCATCGCCATAAACTTCTTTTAATAAAAGATAAGTTTCAGTAGCGGTTTCACCAAGTTTCACGACAATTTGTTGCTCTACTACATGTGTAGTATCATGTGTTTTCGGCAAAACGAAACGTAACACCTCTTACACAAACGACGGTTCCGTCAGACAGATTTCTCTACAAACACGTGAGACGCTGCAATCGACAGAGAAGGCTTTACGCTGCACAGCTGTCGGTCGGTCGTTAGGATTTGGCGCATGCATAGTTCTTCTGATGCTGAGCAGCATCAGTCTCGTTATTTAATAGCCACCACCTCGTATAGTTAAGAAAGTATCCTTTTATCAGTGAAAACTATGCACAATCTTCAGTAATTTCGCTCTAGGAGATGAATAGGCGTGTAACCCCCTCCCTCCAAGTTATTGAGCAGAACCAGATGATGTGCCCGCAGAATGGGCGATGACCAGGGCAACCAGAGAGCAAAGGTTCCTGGGGATTCGCGGTGAGATATAGATAAAAAGTATATTTATATTTCTACGTGGTTCCCTATGGACTTCACCTAATATATTTCCAATAAATAGATTCCAAGTTCAGGAAGTTGTGCAGAATAACCAACTACTAAATGAAGAAAAAAAAATCCCACCGCCAAGAACTTGTAAACAAATGGACCAAAAGAAGTGATGATCATACATTAACCAATCTCCTGTTTTCAACAGCCAAATTTCGTCCAAGGACGAGTCTTTTTTCTTTATTAACGAGCTCGGCAGCCATTAAAAGAAATTAGTATGACTATTTTATCCAATAGAATGAGCTTCTTATGAAAGCGGTACAAATTAATGAAGTCATCAAAATTGTCTGGGCCCTTTTTAGATGGGAAGAGGGCTATGGTTTCTTATTGTCTAGTACATAATTGGCAATGTTAATTACAGTTAAATTTTGGGTGGGGATAGTAAATACTATTAAAAATCCCTATTGGCCGGAAGTGGCGTTCATGTTTATAGTTCAACGGTGTCCTTTCTCTTACGCTAATCAAATCTTCTGCGTAGTTCTTTTTGATTATTACATCATGGCATTGCTTTTTCTTGGGTTTAACATTGATATTTTGAGTTAAAGTTTGTTTCCATTCTATAAAGTGAAAACTTTAACTTCAAATATCTCGAAAACTAATCGATAGATTTTGTTCATATTTTACCTGTATATGAAGACTACTGTTGTCTATAATTGTGTAAATTTTAGTAAAAATCTATAGAGCAGAATACGAGATTTTTCAAGTTAAAATTTGTTTCCGTTCTATAAAATGAAAACTTTAACTTCAAATATCTCGAAAACTACTCGATAGATTTTGTTTATAATTTACCTGTACATGAAGAATACTATTGTCTATAATTGTGTAAAGTTTAGTAAAAATCTATCGAGCAGAATACGAGATTTTTCAAGTTAAAATTTGTTTCCGTTCTATAAAATGAAAACTTTAACTTCAAATATCTCGAAAACTACTCGATAGATTTTGTTTATATTTTACCTGTATAGTTAGTTTCGACAACAATTATAGTTTGGTTCCATTCTATAAACTGAAAACTTTAACTTCAAATATCTCGAAAACTACTCGATAGATTTTGTTCATATTTTACCTGTATATGAAGAATACTATTGTCTATAATTGTGTAAAGTTTAGTAAAAATCTATCGAGCAGAATACGAGATTTTTCAAGTTAAAGTTTGATTCCGTTCTATACTTTAACTTCAAATATCTCGAAAACTACTCGATAGATTTTGTTCATATTTTACCTGTATATGAAGAATACTATTGTCTATAATTGTGTAAAGTTTAGTAAAAATCTATCGAGCAGAATACGAGATTTTTCAAGTTAAAGTTTGATTCCGTTCTATACTTTAACTTCAAATATCTCGAAAACTACTCGATAGATTTTGTTTATATTTTACCTGTATAGTTAGTTTCGACAACAATTATAGTTTGGTTCCATTCTATAAACTGAAAACTTTAACTTCAAATATCTCGAAAATTACTCGATAGATTTTGTTCATATTTTACCTGTATATGAAGAATACTATTGTCTATAATTGTGTAAAGTTTAGTAAAAATCTATTGAGCAGAATACGAGATTTTTCGAGTTAAAGTTTGGTTCCATTCTATAAACTGAAAACTTTAACTTCAAATATGTCGAAAACTACTCGATAGATTTTGTTTATATTTTACCTGTATATGAAGACTACTATTGTCTATAATTGTGTAAATTTTAGTAAAAATCTATCGAGCAGAATAAGAGATTTTTCGTGTTAAAGTTTGTTTCCGTACTATAATGTGAAAACTTTAACTTCAAATATCTCGAAAACTACTCGATAGATTTTGTTTATAATTTACCTGTACATGATGACCACTATTGTCTATTTTTGTGTAAATTTTAGTAAAAATCTATCGAGCAGAATAAGAGATTTTTCGTGTTAAAGTTTGTTTCCGTACTATAATGTGAAAACTTTAACTTCAAATATCTCGGAAACTACTCGATAGATTTTGTTCATATTTTACCTGTATATGAAGAATACTATTGTCTATAATTGTGTAAAGTTTAGTAAAAATCTATCGAGCAGAATAAGAGATTTTTCAAGTTAAAGTTTGATTCCGTTCTATACTTTAACTTCAAATATCTCGAAAACTACTTGATAGATTTTGTTCATATTTTACCTGTATATGAAGAATACTATTGTCTATAATTGTGTAAAGTTTAGTAAAAATCTATTGAGCAGAATACGAGATTTTTCGAGTTAAAGTTTGGTTCCATTCTATAAACTGAAAACTTTAACTTCAAATATCTCGAAAACTACTGGATAGATTTTGTTTATATTTTACCTGTATAGTTAGTTTCGACAACAATTATAGCAACGTTAGAAGATAATGAGGAGATGTTGGCTGGTTGTTCTGAGTATTACGTAGCGGCAGATAGTTCTGAACTGTCGCTAAATTAACTTCTACGAGGGTGGAACGGTTAACATCGTAGCGGTAAAGATACCAGAGGCTCTACTTTCAATACGCACACAAAGACCTAGTAGCAGCCGCAATATCACTCTCTCTCTCTCTCTCTCCCTAACTCGCACATTCAACTATGCGGCAATAGAACTTCTCTCCGCAACTGAAGGACTTACATTATTACCTTTGGTAACAGCCGCCAGAAGTGTAAACTCTGTATACGGAAGGTAATACAATCTCTTCCCATCCGGGATAACACTCTGTACTCTTTATCTTCTAGAACAGCTTGTCATATCGAATATCTCTCTCTCTGCATGACCAAATTACCAAAATGTCTACACAATACTGTTTCACTTTTTATTTCTGCTAATTTCATTAATGTTTGCGTCTTAAGAATGGCAGAATTTATGAATCCATAAGAATATAATGGAATGGGTGAGATTTCTCCTTAAAACCTTTTTCAGAAAGTGAAGAAATGCCCGAATTTGGTGACGATGAAATCTTCTAGGAGAGTTGGTAATATTAGAAAACGTATCCTTAGTGGAAGAGCGCTAGTTATTTTCAGCAGGAACTCTGGACTGCCAGGACAAACGGACAGAAGTTTAAACAAAGTGAAAGTTAACTTTCTCTGCACAAACCTGAAGAAGATGGTTCAAGGTTCTTTGAAGATGGATCAAAAGATAAACGCACTGTCCAAAGAGGTGCTCTGTAATAGGAAAAAACGTGGAACAAAATTTTGAAATAACCACCCGATTTATTACATCAATTGACTTAAATATATTTTGGCAAATCTAAATGTAATTGTGGATGCAAAATTATTTTTAGATCAAATGAAGAACAAGGAAGCTGCCGTAGATTCCGTATTTACTGATCACCTTAAAGAATTATTAGGTCTTCCAAGGACGAAATCTCATCTTTGGCTAAAGTGCATTAAACTAATATAATATAGTGTTACAGCGACAGCAGAACTTATAACTTTTCCATAAAATAAGCAAACAAATCGAGAGTAATCGTATGCAAATCAGATTCTATCGTTTTGAAAACTGATCCAGCTTACATTTCAATTAAAATTAAATCATGCCAAATATCAAAATGACAACTAGTTATAGACTGCATTCACCAAATGACCACAAAAGAGAATTAATTAATTATCGTTTTCTTTTTCTTCTTCTTCTTCTTTTTTAAATAGAATTAAAAAATTAGAATATTAATTTACATCATTAACAAATTAATAATAATAAAATATAAATGAAAAACGAAAAAATAGATCCTTGAGTTGAATATTATGAAAGAACTACGTTACGTCATCTCATAACACATTCAAATATACGTATAATTATTGAAACTTCTTTTCAAATTTACATGTCTTCTCTAGATCATTCCATCATACTACTCAATAGAAATTATTTCCAGCAAAACTTCTGGAGAAAATTTGTAAACGAAGATATTATCTTTTTTTTTTATTTATTTCAAATTTTTTTAGTATTAAATGATTTTTTTTTAGTTTGACAGATCAATCAATACAAAGAGATGAGGAGATCAATCAATACAAAGAGATGAGGAGAAGTGTCAAGAATGAAATTTTCATGAAAAGAAATATTAAATTGAAGCGACGGATTTTTTTGGGAAGACGATATTTGAATTATCTTGTATCACAATGGATAATCTTGTAATAATGAGCTTTACTTGAACAGATACATATTTGCTCGTATTATACTGTAAGTTTAAACGTCCTGCGACTTTACTAGAGATTTTCTGTCTCTCTCTACTACTACTACTACTACACACAAACACACACAGAGACATTTCCTAAAAAACCATAATGTTTAAAATATTTTTTTTTTATAAAAAAAAAAACTAGTTTAACGGGCTCAGCTGACCCAAAACGGATATTAATCGAAGAAAACTCATAACAAATAGTTTCCCAAGTTCTTGAAACTTTTCCTCTTGAATCTACTATTTAAATACATGAAGTGCGATAACAAATCTCGCTCATACTACCTTCCAATTATCTCAAATAATTTGAAGGATACTTAATACATTTTTTAAAGCTCCCTTTGCTTAATTTACAACTGTCTATTGCCCCCACAAGTAAATATAGTTACGTAGGTAGATAGATAACGTAAATATTCATTTATTAAGTGAAAATATATACATATACACTCGAACCTCGCTTAACGAGCATAATTCGTTCCAGAACCTTACTCGTTAAGCGAAACAATTTTTTTCATTTAAATTAAAATAAAAGGGGATAATTGGTTCCATGCAAAAAAAATATTGATAAAATTTTTTTTTATAACATTTATTTCGAAAAAATTATATACATATGTTGTAATATAGTATAAATTACATATATTAATTGAGGTAAATATGTACATTCATAATTAATCCTTTTTAATTATAAATTTGTCCAATGTTCCTTGTTTCTGCCGTCGCTTCAAAATGTCTTCAAAATGTGACACAGCATTATCATCAAATAAATTTATAGATCGCATAGCCACAGCCTTATTCGGGTGATAGTTTTCTACGTGTGTTGCAACAGTTTCCCATGCTTTCAACATTTCTCTTATTGCGCTGGAAGATTGTTGTTCCTCTGATATTTTCTCTTCTTTGTCTAATAAATTCTCTTCCACCAATTCTTGTTGTGAAATGTGTTGCAACTCAACAAGTTCCTCTGTGGATAGCTCTTGACTATGATCGTTCAACCCCTAGAACAATCTAAGCCTTTCTTCTCTGCCCAGGTCAACTTCGTTACAATATTTAAACACAAATGTCACTATATGGACTTTCCCTATACACCACTCATTCGGTGAAGTTCGGTTTCGACTGTATCAGTGCATTAGATACGTGGAGAATATGAAACGCATATGCGTAAACAGGAATGACTAATCGAAGAATGCGCAGTTTTCGATGAGTCAGCGAAAACTGCGCAGTCAGCGAAATGTCATTAAAAAACTATCGTTATGCGAAACATCGCTCGCTATAAGAATCAATTTGTTTTACTCGTTATGCGAATTACTCGTTAAGCGAGGTGCTCGTTATGCGAGGTTCCACTGTATACATATTGGAGTGCCAGTAAATACTATAACCTCCAGCAGACAGTAATAAGTTGCAGTAATTGTACAAAATATGAAAGTAAAAAATAAGGGGAAAAACTCATGAAAAACCCTTAGCTGACAAGAAAAGTTGCACTTTAGGGAGTCCTTGACTCTCCTGTGCCTGTGTGTCCAAACTATAGTCCCCTATTTGTCTGCATAGGTGGTTGTGACTTGATTCACACTTACTGAAGAAACCAGCAGCGAGGTACTTCATGTAGTGTACTACATAGACCATATTAGTGTTAGGAGTGTAGATCTGTAAAAGGTGTAGCGTGGAAGTTGTGACAAGCCTGAGGAATTTATTTTGGATGACCTGCAGCGAGGCGATATTGGATCGACATGTCGAAACTCCAAGAGGGACAAGCATAAAATAGCTATGGTTACATAAATGTAGTTAGTATATAAAGAAAAATATTTTAATTATAATTATTTCAGTTTAAAAGTTTACTTTATTACTGTGAGTAGGTTCGAAACCCTGAAAGAAACGTTGAAATAGGCTAGTCTAAACCTATTTCTTTCGAAGAAGGCGTGGTCTGTTTCGACCAACTGTAAGTGGTTCAGGATGAGACCAAATATATAACACTTCTCTTACTATAAAAAGATGCACTTTATAATACTATCTTAGAGTTTCTTTTTATCAAATAGAAGACAGATTACAGTAATGGTAATAAAGGAAGATTTTATAAAATTATGTGTAGATCAGTTACCTAGACAACCATGGTTTAAGGGAACTGTCACTAATAAATGGGTTGTTACGACAATAAGCTGGCTGAGAGCGAACCACGCTGTGTGTGGATCGTATCTTCACAGGATCAACAAAAGCTCCTCTCTCCTCTTTGCGTAGATTGCAAGACAATATAATAATGGATATTTCCACGTTATGTAGTAGAAAGGAAACGAATGTTTAACGACTTATACAGGTATTTAGATGCACCATTTCGCTACGAAGACATAATATTCTCCAGGAACATCTATGTGCTTAAATCTGTAGCAGAGTTAGCAAAGAAATATGAATGCATTTAAAAGTTATAGCCGATTAGAATGAATGCAAGAAAATGATTATAGAAGGATTACGGTGATTTTAATTTCGGTTAAGCTATAAGAATGTCAGGAATATAGAGTACTGATCCATCCATTAGTTGTAAGTTTGTATGTAAATAGTTGTATATAGTAGAGGGATGAATGAGTGAAGCGAATGTATTTATAAGTAAGAATGGAGAGTGAGCGATATTCTAGTGATAAGCACCTAGATGATGCTGGCTGTATGGCGAAAGCCAATGCCAAAAAAGGCAAAAAAAAAAATTTACTTTAAAACTGTTTTACTAAATCAGATCTTACGTAAGCCAATACAAAGTGCCATTACATTTATTAATAATCTCGTAGTATTCGCGTATGTAGTAGTGAGGAGGCCAAGATGCTGTCTGTTAGTCCAGTACCGCAAATAGGTAGTCCACACTATTTACTATTCCATATGATGGATAATTTTTTTTTAGTTATGAAATATTGATATTCTAGAGTGGGGAGATTGTGTACCTAAACCATCTTGTTTCTGTGCTGCAACTTCAACTCTCACTGCCAGCCAGTTCATTTACCACTTTCTTCCGTAGTTAATATTTACTTTTAAGTTTACTGCTTACATAACCAAGTCTTGCAATTCTAATAGAATTTCTGATATATTGTATTTCATCGAAATATAAATTTTATAAAGGTCGTCGATTGAAGACCACAATTTCTCAACGCAATCATAAATAATAGAAGAAAAGTTGGGGGTTTAACATTTTTAGAACAATCACTTGAACTCTATACTATCGATATTAATTAGGCGCCACGGGTTGACCCGCAATGCTAAGATGTATTGCGGTACTAGACTAGGCCTTGGATTGTATTTAATGTTTAATAAAAGAAATTTACCGTAAAGTATGTTTGTTAGCTGGTTATAGGCTAGACCCGCAAAGCTAAGATGTATTGTTGGTTTAGTAGGTTCAATTCCCCTAGTCTAGGCCTTGGATTTTATTTATTTAATGTTTAATATGATAACTTTTATAGTAAAGTATGTTTGTTAGCTGGTTATAGGCCAGACCCGCAAAGCTAAGATGTATTGCGGTACTAGTCTAGGCCCTGGATTGTACGAGTATTTAATGGTTAATTTGAGAACTTTATAGAAAAGTAAATATGTTAGGCGGTTAAGAGACTAGACCCGCAATGCTCAGATGTATTGTTGGTTTAGTGGGTTCGATTCCCGGTCTTAGGCCTTGGATTTTATTTAATGGTAGATAAAAGAAATTTACAGTAAAGTATGTTTGCTAGTCGCCTCCGTCCACGACACCTAATTGGTAGATGGACGTTAAGCCCCGCCTGAAAAAAATAGGCGATTACTTGACTACTACTACTACTTTATTTCTATCGATATTAATTATCAGTTTCTCATTTCCTAGATTTTCGACCAACAGGTTTTCTTTTAGGTTTTGAGAAAATAATCCCTTTTTAAGATTCAGCTTTTTTTCCTCTAGAGAAATTAAGACGTTCTTGCATCAATGAATATTGCTTTGATGCTGAGTAAAGCAGTGACTGAAGAAGCAAGCCAGTGTATAGCAAGATAAGCGATATGGGCAATCTTTTCTTTTATCCACAATCTATAGAGAGATGATTTTTTTTTTTTTGTTTTAAATTACTAATCACTGGTTTACCTTCTGAAGATGCATGTATTTTAGAAATCACTTTTGCAAACAAGGGTGCGCCTAATATTAACAAAAAAGCTCCAGTTATCAATACGAAGTACCCACTTCATTGACACGTGAGCCATATATAGTGACTGCCGAACAAAGAATCCTCTCTTTTAGGCACCAGAAAAAAATGATCTGCAAAATAGGTATTAGGTAAACCTTAATAACTATCAACACCTATCTATTATAATGGCCAAGAATTTTTTTTTTCAGTTGGTAAAGAAAATATAATTTGGCAGATATATATATAGTACAGGAGGGGAGGGGGATAGAACACGGACACTCCCTACAATAATTTGTACAAAGATATAACAACCAAGCCTAACAACACCCACCTATTATATCTGCAACAACAACACGCCTGGCATAACAACAAAAACATCAGACCAACGCACAATGCGAGTCTCAACTGTGAAATTATTATGAATACCGGATGTGATCAGTAAGCTATAATTCTGCATCACCTATTTTCAAAAACTGCTATACACAATGTTTTAGTTACAATTTATGCGTATATATATATATATATATATATATATATATATATATTAAGCACATATGTATTGTGCATGCATACATATTTATTACAATCACTTTCACTGCCCTTTAAATCTTGTGAATGACAAAAAAAGAAGTATTGTCTGTGAATTAATTAAGAAAAAAAAATTCAAGTATATCAATGTGATAATAATTATAATAACAACGATTTCAATCTACGCTTATAACATTAGACTTGGACCGGATTCATGAAAAGAATTAGGCTACCGCCCGGGGGGGATATTGCCTCAATCAGGGTTTCATTTCAATACAATCAGCTTTGAACGTCGCCAGTCTGTGGTCTAATAACAATGTGGTTAATTTGCGGTCAGAATAGAAAGTTATTGCATTAAAAGTTTGCAATGGCAGTGTAATTAAGAGTTTACAAGAAGGTAACTTCAACCGTCCATCTCAGTTCTCCGAGTTAAGAATTTCTCTAACAATTCTTTCTCTTACTGGTGTAAGAGATAAATTCTCCATTCTACAGTATAACAATGCATTCGTTTAGTTATCACCAAATCTCCCTAACAGTATTATATAATAAATATTATTGGCGCCACGGTAGCCGAGAGGTTAAGAGACTAGACCCGCAAAGCTAAGATGTATTGTTGGTTCAGTGGATTCGATTCCCAGTGTCTAGAGGTCTTGGTTTCTTATTTAATGGTTAATATGAGAACTTTTGCAGTAAAGTATGTTTGTTAGGCGGTTATAGGCTAGACCCGCAAAGCTAAGATGTATTGTTGGTTCAGTGGATTCGATTCCCAGTGTCTAGAGGTCTTGGATTCTTATTTAATGGTTAATATGAGAACTTTTGCAGTAAAGTATGTTTGTTAGGCGGTTATAGGCTAGACCCGCAAAGCTAAGATGTATTGCGGTACTAGTCTAGGCCTTGGATTTTATTTAATAGTTAATAAAAGAAATTTACAGTAAAGTATGTTTGCTAATCGCCTCCGTCTACGACATCTAATTTGGTAGTTGGACGTAAAGCCCGCCTGAAAAAATGGGCATTACTTTACTTATAGTACACAATATAGCTAGAACAAGCATTGACAAAACCTTAGCAATATCAAAGGAAATCATTCAAACCAAAGTACTATTTCACCAGTGCTTTTCAGTACTTTTGGATTTTCTCGAAAACGATACTAACGATTTTCTTTAAACATGACGGGAAATCATCGCACACCTGAAGATCTACAACGTTACTTTGTTTTTCATGAAAATTAGAATAAGGGTGGTGTTAGACTTGCCTTTAGAATATCATTTTTGTGAAAAGTTTATCCATACGGAGTCTACAATATTGGTTTAATAATTTGTACCACTGCACTGAATCGAAAATATTTCTTCAAGTTACAGGATAATTTTAATTATGATGACATATAATGATGAAAAATACCCACTTAAATAAAAGTAAAGTAAAACATGTTTTTCCAGGTGGGCTTTAAGTCAAACTACCAAAAATTAGGAGTCTAAAAAATGTATAAGATAAAACCTCGAGAATTTTTGTTTTCGTTTTTTAAAAAAAGGAGTGCATTGGTTCACATTAAATTAAAATATATATAAAAAAAAAATTATTGTACGGAATTAAAATGATATTAGCCGTAAAATCTGGACACCATCTTTGTCCTAAGAAATGTATGTGTTGGTAAAAAAGAAAAGCCATAAATGTGAGCAAGCAAGAAGATTAGTTAAATGTAGTGGGTGTGAGCGGAGCTTCGAATGATGGAAATAGGAAAACCAAAACCGGGCGGGCACAGACGGAAAACTCTCAAGAGATTTGTGGAAAAAAGTCGAGGGGAAAATAGGCTGAGAGCTTGCCAAGGTCTTCTCAAGTACCAGCTGTGAAAAGTTATAGTCACTGCATAGTTTTTCCATCTCCTTTTAGTAAAAACTACAATAAATCTAAGGGAGAATTCTGGCAATGAAACAATATCTCTGTCTCACTCGCACAGTTTGTCTACCGCACCCCCCCCCCCATCCACGCCCTGTCTTTCATCACTTTCACTGTTTGCCAGTGTTACATAGCCACGAGTGCATGCAGTTGCAGCTGCTCAAATATGTATGCAACTGTATGCATCATTAATCAACTCATAACTAGATTTTATTAAAGATGCCATACACATATTCCCTGAATGAATGTTCGTTTCTGTGTGTCAGTAAAAGCAAGTAGTAAATAGAGACTAGACACTTTAAATTCTCTGGCAGTCTTAAATAATTACTTGCACAATAGCTAACACATACATTTTGTGTACATGCGAGTTTAATCACAATTTAATTTGTGGCCAACATAAACACATTATAGACCATGTTTTTTTTATTTAATTACACCAAGCACTTCCTTTCAAATCCATTTTACTTGTCTGTTCTTTTGTTTTTGTGTATGTACTCGTACTCCAAAGTACCAGGTGAAGGACTGAACACTTAGTTCTAAGCAATAAATTTTCTACAAAACTAGGAATTTCAAGATTTTTAAACACATGTTTAAAAACTCTGAAATGATACACTAGGTGTTCGCTTAGTCCCATTTAAAACAAATACTAGAGAAAAATGTTTACAATCAAATTATAGATTTATATCTACGAGGGTCGTTTGAAAAGTCCGTGCAAAGTCAGAGAGATAGCACTACTGGCTCGTATCGAGGTTATGTTTAGTTAGTAGCATCTCTTGGAAGAACACACACCAAGTTTCAGCCAGATCGGTCTATTTCTTTGTGTTTGGCATTCATTTGAATCGAGGAAGTCGAGTGATTTTCAAAAAATGGACGAAAAAGAATTTCGTGTGTTGATTAAACACTACTTTATGAAAGGCAAAACGCCACAGGAGACTAAAGAGAAGCTTGATAAACATTATGGTGACTCTGCACCTTCGATTAGAACAGTTTATAAGTGGTTTCAAAATTTTCGGAGTGGCCATATGGGCACAAGTGACGCTGAACGTTCTGGACGCCCTGTTGAGGTTACTACTCCAGAAATCATTGATAAAATCCATGATACGGTGATGGATGACAGAAGAGTGAAGGTGCGTGAGATTGCTAGTGCTGTGGGCACCTCGAATGAACGGGTACATAATATTTTGCATCAACATTTGGACATGACAAAGCTATCCGCAAGATGGGTGCCGCGATTGCTCACACTTGACCAAAAACGAAATCGTGTGAAGTGTTGCAAGGACGGTTTGCAGCTGTTCCAGAAGAATCCGCAGGACTTTAAGCGTCGTTTCGTCACTGTGGATGAAACACGGATACATCACTACACTCCTGAGACCAATGAACAATCTAAACAATGGGTTTCCAAGGGGGAATCTGCGCCAAAAAAGGCGAAGACCGTTCCTTCGGCCGGAAAGATTATGGCGACTGTCTTTTGGGATTCGCAAGGAATAATCCTCATCGACTATCTGGAAAAGGGTAAAACTATTACAGGTGCATATTATTCATCGTTATTGGACCGTTTGAAAACCGAGCTGCAAGAAAAACGTCCACGATAGGCCCACAAAAAAGTCCTTTTCCATCACGACAACGCACCAGCTCACACCTCAGCAGTTGTGGTCGCAAAATTAATGGAAATAGGGTTCCAACTCGTTTCACATCCCCCCTATTCTCCAGACTTGGCTCCCTCGGACTACTATTTGTTCCCCAATATGAAGAAATGGCTGGCGGGAAAAAGATTTTATTCAAACGAGGAGGTGATTGCAGAAACGAATGGCTATTTTTCAGACTTGGACAAGTCCTATTATTCGGAAGGGATCAACAAACTAGAGCAGCGTTGGACGAAGTGTATAAGCCTAAAAGGAGACTATGTTGAAAAATAAAAAAGGTTTACCCCAAAAAATTAAGTAGTTTTTATTTTTGCACGGACTTTTCAAACGACCCTCGTATACTGTGAATACACTAAGTTTATAGTCCATTTTACGGGCTAACTATAAGAAGATATAAAATGTTATAAAATGAAAAAATATGTTCGCTTAGTCCCATTTAAAACGATTACTAGAGAATGATGTTTACAATAAAATTATAGATCTATATCTATACAATGAATACACGAAATTTATAGTCCATTTTACGGGCTAACTATAAGAAAATATCAAAAAATTAATTAAGAAATCTATTGGGTAAAGCGGTACTTCCGCTTGTGGGATTTTGATACTCAAGTTATCCCTGGTGAGACTTAAACTAAGCCTCAACTTCCTTTTTGGCATTTTTCATTCACATGAAGCATTTCTTTTTCTAAAAAAAAACCACTTATTCGGACTCAGCGGACCGCTGAGTAACAGCTCCTTCCGGAAAAACTCGATAATTCTATACCCAAAACACGGAATGACACGATGGTTAATAGATGAGATGTTTGCTTGGTTATCTTTCTTCTGCATTTATTATTTTCTGAAGTCTAAATCACCACTTTAAATTTGGTTTCTGCTCTTGTTATGAAAGATCATAAGAGTGAAGTGAGGCAATAAGATCTTGAATTACAGAAGCAGGTGTGGTTCCCCCAAGAGGAGAGAATACGGGGGATATATTCAAGATGTTCCTTGGTGACGCTTCGGAACTGTTTGCACACTAATTTATGATATTAAACAAGCTACACCAACAGGTACGTAATGGAGGTCCAAGGAAATACTTCATTAAGGTTAACGTCATTGCCTGGAGCTTGCTGCTGGGGGGACTACCCAGAGAGATTGACCTGTCTGCTAAAATTGGTAAAATTAATTCTAAATTGGGATTATAGGCTACTTATAGCCTTCAAACGATAATTATCTTACCGTGAGGATGATAACCAGCACTGGATATTTCATCTGTGATAGTACGTCTAATATTCTTTCAGTTATTCTCAGAATCACGTTCAAGACCTCTAGAATCTTCAGGGAAAACCAAAACCCCAAAAACTTTAAACTCTTATCTACACACTTTTTAGCCTAGCGACCAGACTACCTCCTCTAAGAAGAGAGGGTCCATCGTCCAGCTCCTAAAACTTTCAAGAGCCTGAAATACCTAAAGAATATACCTTTCAAAATTAAACATAGCCTTCGAATTTTCACAAATCAATTACCCTAAACGTCTTTATCTATTCATTGAGGGCGCTAAACATTATGACGATTGATGCGCCGTACAAATAGTTGGCATGAAGCAAGCAGACAAATAGTTGCTGCTTAGGCTAAAGTAATTTATGTCCACTTAATAATGGCATAAAAAGTAGGTGGAATTAGATTATAACATAAATCATAAATACATAAAACGAGTGGGAATAAATATAAATAAAGTTCTATATCCACGTCACATTCATACTACTTCACTAATAAGTAAACTACTTAATGCATAACTTCACTAATAATATCTCTTTAAACATCAGATAAATACATTTATGGTTGTTGCAATTATGTAATAAACAAGAATCTGATATTACTAGATGTGTGTGTAGATATCATTTTTTAAGGAAGTAATAAAGAGTTGGACTTTATTAACAGTCCAGGTAAAAAACACCTGTTACATATTGTGAAGGATATACATACTTATATATCTCCGATATTATTTTGTTTATTAACACTAAAACCACGTACAATTTCCTGTTTACAGTGAATTTTTGGAATAATTTTTCTATTCTCCACTGATATGATTATCTGAGTCTGAAATTGTAACCACAACCTTTTTTTAATTGCGTATTGCGTTCAAAAATTAAATTTAAGAAGAAGATTTAATTTTTTGTCAAATCTGCATACATAAGTTACATGTTTGTATTCCTTACTTTAGAATTTACTAATATTACCCCAGTAGGTATTTGATAACTTATCGAATAGTGCAATAAAAATTGATATAGTAAAAATGCCCATAATAAACATATTTTAAACAATAAATTTGCGGTTTCATACTTGTAATGTAATGCAGAATCAAAACAGTTAACGAAATATTCTCCTGAAGTAAAATCTAGATCATTGAATGAAAGTGAAAGAGCACCATTTTATGTACTGGATAACTGTGCTTTTATTGGTGAGGGCGTGGCTTACGGTGTCACTACGTCATCAGCTACTGACCGCCTACAACACGCATTCCATTCGCCAATGAGATTAGCCAATCGTTTTTAGTCATTATTTCTAGGAAAAACACTATTTAAATTTTTTTTACTAATTTTTCCCCCATAGGTATTTGGTAAACTATCGAATAATGCAATAAAAATTGATATAGTAAAAATGCCCATAATAAACATATTTTAAACAATAAATTTGCGGTTTCATACTTGTAATGTAATGCAGAATCAAAACAGTTAACGAAATATTCTCCTGAAGTAAAATCTAGATCATTGAATGAAAGTGAAAGAGCACCATTTTATGTACTGGATAACTGTGCTTTTATTGGTGAGGGCGTGGCTTGCGGTGTCATTACGTTATCAGCTACTGACCGCCTACAACACGCATTCCATTCGCCAATGAGATTAGCCAATCGTTTTTAGTCATTATTTCTAGGAAAAACACTATTTAAATTTTTTTTACTAATTTTTCCCCCATAGGTATTTGGTAAACTATCGAATAATGCAATAAAAATTGATATCGTAAAAATGCCCATAATAAACATATTTTAAACAATAAATTTGCGGTTTCATACTTGTAATGTAATGCAGAATCAAAACAGTTAACGAAATATTCTCCTGAAGTAAAATCTAGATCATTGAATGAAAGTGAAAGAGCACCATTTTATGTATTGGATAACTGTGCTTTTATTGGTGAGGGAGTGGCTTACGGTGTCACTACGTCATCAGCTACTGACCGCCTACAACACGCATTCCATTCGCCAATGAGATTAGCCAATCGTTTTTAGTCATTATTTCTAGGAAAAACACTATTTAAATTTTTTTTACTAATTTTTCCCCCATAGGTATTTGGTAAACTATCGAATAATGCAATAAAAATTGATATCGTAAAAATATCCAAAATAAACATCTTTTGAACAATATATTTCCGGTTTCATACTTCTAGTGTAATGCAGAATCAAAAAAGTTAACGAAATATTCTCCTGAAGTAAAAGAAGGTAAAATCTAGATCATTGAATGAAAGTGAAAGAGCACCATTTTATGTATTGGATAACTGTGCTTTTATTGGTGAGGGCGTGGCTTACGGTGTCACTACGTCATCAGCTACTGACCGCCTACAACACGCATTCCATTCGCCAATGAGATTAACCAATCGTTTTTAGTCATTATTTCTAGGAAAAACACTATTTAAATTTTTTTTACTAATTTTTCCCCCATAGGTATTTGGTAAACTATCGAATAATGCAATAAAAATTGATATCGTAAAAATATCCAAAATAAACACGTTTTCAACAATATATTTCCGGTTTCATACTTCTAGTGTAATGCAGAATCAATGATTGTTATACCTACCTCTAATCATGTTCATAGTGCGTACCACCCATTAGACACTGATAGTTTCATTATAATTATAACACTTATTATGAACACGAAGGCTTGGGTTAAGCCCGGAAGGGCCAGGGCAACAAAGAGGGAAAACAAAAGACACCCCTGCAGATGAAGATGGAGAAATGCAATGTAAAGGCTACAACTATTAACAAATACCTGTAATTCTGTAAGAGCGCTACAAAAAACGCACTACTACTTCCTAAGAAGAAAGCTACCAAACTGGACCGCTCAAACAAAAGAATCGCATCCTGTGTGACGTCCCCATATCGTAGACCGCTGGATCGCTGCCCGCTGCGACAGACAGCTTTCTGTGAGCCCAAGGACTAAAAACGGAAGCATTTAGGGATACCATGGGACGCGTATTTCAGAATTTATTCTTACAATAGTAATTACAGGTTTACCTCCCACATAATATAAATTAGACCGGAAAAGATGTTTCAAATAAAAAACTTATCTATTCAAATGCCTAAAACCTATGCCCTAAAATCAGTAGCTAATGGGGTTTTTCCGGAAATTTGAACTTCCGATCCCATTATGTCCCATTTAGAAAAACTTGAAAAGATCGCATTACTTCCTTTTTCCTATGATTAAAGAAAGTAAAAATTATTGGAACTCCCCGAAATTAGGCCCGTACCCAATTCAATGAGTAGAGGTTAGGCTGGAGAATAAATAGCGTCCACGTCACAGGAAGTTCGGCTATGTAAAATCAGTTTATCCAATCACGAACGCGAAGAAAACTTCAATTGCTTCAACATTTGTCAACGACAAGTTTGAACGTGCAAACACAAATATAGTTTAACGTAAACAATCACCCCATTTTTAACTACATATTTCTTAGAGCCATGGACACAACAGTCCACTTAGACTTCCATAAAAAGTGCCATTACTGTGTAATTTATGAACTTACCATTAATTAAATATTTACAAGAAACAAAAAACATAATCAAAATTCCAAATTTTAAGAAAATCGACTAATAATATCTGACCGGAAATGTCAGTTTATTGGATAGATTTTTTCCCCCAGTTTTTAGCGAGAAATTCGAAAATGTTTACTCTAAAATAAGTATGGGTCAACCATCTTTTTTTACAAATTGTAAGTTTGAGGTAAACCTATTTTAAGGAAAGAAAATGTCATGTGAGATTTTTCTTACGAAGCATGGAAAATTAAAAAAAAAGATTGCTTTTCCTTAGTTAAAAAACACGACTTTTTTTTTAGAACTTCAATACACGATTACCAACCCTGACTTCCTTCTTTGTACGAACTACCTCCTCCTTTAGGAAGGCTTTTAAGGGGGGGAAAAAGGGATCAAATAAAGAAAGATTCTATCACAATTCCTTCAAAATGAATTCAACCAATAAAAAATCGTGATAATAATGATAATTGTCATCTTGAAAAGACTGCAATACATTGTTAACAACCGTAATCTCAATTAAACATCAACACCAATCTTGCTAGGGAAGAAGAAATAGTAAATAAAACAAATATTAAAAAGAAACTGTGAGAAGAGATGATTACTAGCTAAGGAAGGACGCTGAAGTAAGAATAGGTTTGCTGTAGAGGAACTAACAGCCTGGAAGAGAAACATTGTTTGAGTTAGATTAGCAACAAAGTGAGACAGGGTGAGAGGGGGGAGCGAGAGAACAACTAAGAGAGAAGTGTCAGCGTGTGAAGACTACAACGCCGCTACTGTCTGGAGGTAAAGCCGAACTGCGAGGGAGAACATTATGAAGTGAGACACTCAAGGCGTCTAGGTGGGAGATTCTGCACACTCAAGACACTGGACAGGTTCCCTGTTCCTACTCACTCTCCCTATCACACTCTACAGGAGACTGAGAGCCACTACAATCTAGAACTCTCTCTTTTAAATGTCCACAGGGGAATCCGTCCGCCTCTATATACGTACAACTCCCAAATGGCCTTAATGTTGTAAGTACTCTAATTCCCGGAATATTACTGCCTTTTACTTCCCCTTTTAGAAGGTACTGCTCAGTTCGTGTCAAATATTCGAAACGAAGTTTCCACGGCAATACTTTTGCTTTCCTTCTTTTTTATATTGTGCTTCCCACTGTGGTTCCTGGAGGAGAGGCCAGCATCCGAAGAGATGCTGGCCTCTCCTCCAGACGTATAAGGAAATCCTAAGAAAGTTGGGTGATCTTGCAGTCAGTACCACTCAGTACTAATACAGCTCACCCTGGAGTACATCCTCCTCCACATTTCCTGGTAACTAATCCAGGCACTACAGGAAGATCAAACGACACATCCTTCTCCTCATTAAGACATTCCAAGATCTTCCCTTCCCACACGATAACTCCAGCTAGGATCCATGTTTACTAGAAGGCAACAGGAATGATTCAATGAAAAATTCTCAATAACAACCCACCCACACTTGGGGGAGAAATTAAAAGGACTTCCAACTAAAAGCCTAAATCCACTAAAGTTGTTTTGAATTCACATTTTTAACAAACCAAATTTGAAGAAAGCACCACTTTACAGCATAAATTTGAGACTTTTTTGGGGGGGTCCCGTCCTTGACTGAATCATTTCCAATTAATCTCCATTTCACAAATAAAATTTCCATTATCAACCAGTTGAAATGTTCAACTTTTCAAACAACAGTAATTTTTCAGTATTAGTAAGTGATAATATCTTTCCAGATGAATAGAAAAAGTGACAAATTGAAAGCCAACCAGAAAACGGGTTTAAAAAAAAAAAGAAAAAAGAAGAAGAAAACTAGTGGGAAATGGAAATGTGTGCATGTGCGAGTGAGAGGGAAAGCTAGTGAAAAGCGAGAAAAGTATTACCTGATACTAGTGTGTGTGTGTGTGCTCTGTTCTGTATGGGGAAATTTATTAGTTTTCACAACGTTGTTTTATCTTCCACAGCTTCCTTTTTGCAATGAATAGTCTGGTGAACAACTTTTGGTTGCTGCTGTTGCTAGAGTGCAACTGGGGGAGTCTTCTTTTGTCTCTTTTTCTAAGCTAAATACATCATGATAGAGATGACGTACTGAATTAAGAGGAAGTCATGGCAGTTGTGTCAAGAATGCCTAAAAATCAGGTTTTCTTCATTTAAAAAAATGTTGTGAGAAACCTTTGTCTAGGGATGAAACTTCGATGGAGTCTGGAATAGAAAGCATAAAAGACTGCACTTTACTTCTTGGGCCATCTCAGAAAGAACCTGGACCTGGAGGCTTTGAAGTCAAATTAAGTTTGGAGTCATGAGTTGATAAGACAGTATCACCTACTGGGCGTTCCCCTAGACACGAAAACTTGTGTAGTGTGTATGACGAGTATTTGCATGAGTGATTGGTGCAAGGAAACCCTGAACCTGGAGTTACCCGTGGGGGGGTCGTTACTCCCCAAGTGACCTGCTAGCAATCAGTCACTCCTTGCGGGTAAAAGTGTATTCAAGAATTAGCAAAGCCAAAGGAAACTCTGCGGATAATGTCATCCACCAAGCGCTGGGGATCCATAGAGTTAAGAAAAATGTCCTCAAAAAGAAGACGACTGTAAGCATGATCGAAGAAGAAAAACTGCTGCTACAACTTGCCAGTTCACTTTTCCGGGGTTCATCCTCTCATTGAAGTGAACGGTTTTCATCGATGGTGCCCGCAAACCATTGAAGATCGATAGTTAGTGCTTACCAAGGTAAGTCTAGACCAGCGTTTCCCAACCTTTTTTGGTTCGCGTACCATTTGGTAGCGCATCATCATGGAAATTGTTCCACTTCGTAAAAATGTTTGTATTTCATGAAATTTGTTATTCCGAGTGTGTTGTTTACTTATCTTTATTTGTATAGAGATACAAGTGTATCTGCTACAAAGGAGTTCAAGTTCATGTTCACTTTAAAAACTTTGTAAAGTGTAAGATCTCAGTTTTAAAACATTTATTAAACAATTAAAAATTGCTTACCTACAAATTTTTCTCTTCAAAATTATTAATTAATTTACAAAGTTCTTCTTTAAGGATTATTATATTTGTGCCCAAATCTTCTAAATTAATTTCTTTTAAGCATTCAACTACCTGTACGTACCCAAATTAAATTTAATGTTGCTTGGATAGAGCTTACTCATTACAATCCAGTCTCTTGAAGCAGATCTTTACATAGTTATCATTTAAGTTCAGTCACTTGATAATTCTATCAAATTTTCTTTATCATATATTGGTAATGATGTAGCTTTTCCTAAATTTCCTTTATAGAAGGGGTTTGAAATCCAATTATCATTTGTTTTTTTCGGGTTTTGGAAAATACTCCATGAAAGACAATTTTAATCCTGTTAATTGCGCTATTAAATTTTCTCGTATATCTTGAGACAGACTAACCTTATTACTGAACATATTAACAACTTTACTGTATAATATTATTAATTAAAATAATTTTTTTGCATTATATAGGAAAAACGTTTCTTTGATATTTTTATGCTTTAATAGGATGAAAAAAATAACTGCCAGTTTCAGTCATGATACATTTATTCTGCCGAGTTTTCGACCTAGGGACTAGGTCATCTTCAGGGCTAGTTTACAAAGTAATATTTTCACATTTCAAGGTTGGTGTGTCTTCTGTCTTGTCTGTTCATGGACTGAGTGTCTCAGTTGACTAAGTCGAAAAAGCTCGGCAGAATAAATATATTAAGACTGAAATGGCAATTATTTTTTTCATCCTATTGAAACTATGAATCAGCCACCAAAAAGAATGAACAACAATTTTAAATGTCCGCCATTATTGATTATTTTTCGCCTACCACAAACCAGCAACTCGTGTACCACAGGTTGGGAAACGCTGGTCTAGACAGTTGTTGCATTGAAAGTATCAGAATCCCAGATAGGAAGCTTTAGATTTAAACTTCCTTTACTCGAGTCCAGGATATGGAGGCTATGATAATTAAAACTGTCCGGTAGGACAGTTGTATAAGGGTTGATCGTCAAAAACTGCACGAAAAGGCGTAACGTTAAAAAACACCCAACTTTGACAATTTTTTTCTCTTTTTCTATAAAAGGTAAAATTCCCAAATTTTCTTTAAAATATAGGGCAAACCCTCCTTTATAACTGTAATTTTTTTGCAACCACCCAGATCTAATAGATTTCGAGAAAAAAGTTGCCGAAAATGAGCAAAAACGGCTTTTTCAGAAATTGTTGTTCTTCTTCTTCTTGTTGTTGTTGTTGTTGTTACCTTTTTTGTAAACTACGTAGCGCCTAAACGCGTGAACCGATTTTCATGAATGAGGTGTCATTCGATTTGGAATTTTATGTAGATGTGCCTTTTGGTGGTCTCGACGCTGTACACCGAATGGGAGAGGAGTTAGCCCCCTTTATGTAAGGCCCCCTTCAAAATTATTATTACTAATTACTCTGTAAATCTTAGCCCGATTTTGATAAAATTTGGTAGGATGATGGGGTTAGGGCTCCCCTATGTAACATTAAAGCGACGATCTGCTCTTACACTAGTTAAGGGGAAGTATAGCAATCGTTTCAAATTATCGACACGTGAACTGATTTTCATGAATGAAGTGTCATTCGAATCAAAATTTTGTACAGATTTGCACTTTAAAAGTCTCGTCGCTATGCCTCATATGGAGGGGAGTTTACCCCACCCAAGTAAGGCCGTTTCTAAAACTATTATTACCAATATTTCTATAACGCTTTGTCCGATTTTGATAAAATTTAGCACGAAGAAGTGAATAAAGCTCCTCTACATGGCTGTGAAGTGCCATCATGCTCTTACACCTACTAAGAGGAAGTACTGCAATCGTTAAAATTATCAATGGGTGAACCTATTTACATTAATGAATTGTCGTTCGATTCAAAATCTTTGCCTCTTTGCCTTTTAGGGAGAAGTACTGTAATCGCCCGTTTATTTTTCTTACTCCTCTTAAAAGGAAGTTCTGAAATCGCAGTTTAAATTTGCTTTTTACGTACAAATACCTTCCTATTTTATATAAAAAGGCTTTCTCAAAAAAGTTGTTATTGAGGATGGTTTGGGGACCGCAACTATAATCATTCTTTAAAAAGATCTCTCCAGTGGTAGTTACGGTTCCTACTTAACACCTTATCAGGTTATAATGATAGAATTGCTTATTCCAAATTTAAAAAAAACAGTAAAGCAGATATGTAACTTAGCAAAATAGACAAAAATGAAAATCTATCCAAAAGGTACAAAAATCTCCTTAACAAAAACTTAAAGTTTAAAAAGTTAAGTATAAGGGTTGATTAAACCCCAAAAGGTACACAAATCAGCAAGTACCCAACATTTCATTCAAGCTTAGTTGATATAATTTAAGTAATTTTGCTGCATTAACTTTTCCTTCACATTTTTTAGAATTTATTAGATGTCACAGACCCTTATGCTGGCCATTTTCATCTACAAAATATTTGTTCAAGTAGCACTGAAGATTGACTTTAATATCTATTAATCTATAATAATCAAACTATTAATTACAGGTTAAAAAGAAAACGGTATAAAAAATAAAAAAAATTACGAGGCTACAAAATTTAAAATTTTTTTAAAAAAATGCTTACACCAACATACATCAATGATTTCGATTATTTTATTTTTAATAAAAATCGTCTGTTTAAGATCATTCTTCGATTAAAGTAATTGTTATTTTATGTAGTAGTCAAACGTTTAAAATAATAGGTAATAATTATCTGGCTTTATCGCAAATAATATAGTTTTCTTCAATTACACTCTCAATGTAGCTGTTCTTCTCACAATGTTATATATATGTTATGTAATATAAAATAAATAAGTATTGCATACTTTTAGGACAGCTAATTATTCCAGTATTTTACTATAAGTAAAATTAAATTACAATTGAGAAATGAATAATTGTTGTTGAATAATCTACTTGTTATTAACTGTGTGTTATTTGTGCTCACGAATATTTCGGTAAGACGAATTCAAGTCTGAAATATTGTTTTAAATCCTCCGTGATTCAAATTTAAACAGTAGCCGACTCTAACTTTGTCTTTTTCTACTTTAACATGCATGTATAAGATGTGACAACTTCAGAATAAAGGGCATATTAAAGATAAATCAGAAGAATAATTTGGAATAGAGTTAAAATAAATTACCTATTTAAAAACGAAGATATAATATACATTTTATCATAATTATAACCAAATAATATTATGAACGAACTGGCCAGCATAAGGGTCTGTGACATCTAATAAATTCTAAAAAATGTGAAGGAAAAGTTAATGCAGCAAAATTACTTAAATTATATCAACTAAGCTTGAATGAAATGTTGGGTACTTGCTGATTTGTGTACCTTTTGGGGTTTAATCAACCCTTATACTTAACTTTTTAAACTGTAAGTTTTTGTTAAGGAGTAATTACTAGGTTCACATCGAATTTTAGACACAGTTCAGAGATTAAAATTAACTTACAATTTGTAGGAAGATAATAATATCGATGACAATATCTTCATACTCACCTGAAACAAAGAGAAGATTACCACAATTAATGTAAACATTAAACTGAAACACAAAGAAGCTAAGTAATTTAATAAATATAATTAATAAACAGTAAAAAATAAAGGAACAAGTAGAGATTTAATTAGGTCATAATAATTTAATAATGACGGTTACTTTATATTGTGGTATTTATTATAACAAATAGATAACAATATGGCCGGATAAGGGGTAATGTGATTCCAGTGAAGCAATTACCACCTCTAAGAAGATAATAAATGAGCTTAATAACGGTAACTACTGCACAAGCTCGACTACTGGTGGCAGTATAGTTACCCGTGGTAACCGTACTCTCCATGTAACCAGAAACTTCCATCCAACAACCTCTCACCTTTCTATTACACGCTGCGGGAATGCTGTCATCTCATCTCCTCTATTCATGTCGCTTATTCTTTCTGCCTTACATTTATTGCGGTATATATTTCATTTTTTGTTACTGTATTATGTTGAAATGTTCCTAACACCCAGTGAAGTTAAAAATCTGGTGTGAAACACAGTATTTCCTCTAAGATGATTCGTTCACTTCCGCTTTACGATTAGGAAAAACAAAAAAGCGGAAAAGCATTGGCATTGCACCTAGTTCGCATCATGATGTGAGGCTAGTTTCTAGTGGGAATACAGGGAGTACTAGCGGAGGCTGGTGGAACGAACCTGTACGACGTCATTGGCAGAGATCTCCTCGGGTCTTTGACATTGGCCAGCCAGGAGGATCAACCAGATCATGGGTCCAGCACCTCTTCACGTAGTTTCAAAACTCAGACAAGATACCCTGCCTCAAAATAATAAATCCTGCTACCATTTAGTGGGCATCATCACAGGACACAGGAAATAAAGGAAAAGTATGGACGTGGAGAGAAGACGTTGGGCATATCACAGTCCTCCGCTAAAACGACCACTAAACATTCTGTTCCATCTTGACAAAAATTAAGGCACAAAGATCAGCGATTTCGAACAATAAATTTGTTCTTGAAATTACCCTTTAGGAGGGGAGGGAAGTCGACCTTCAATTTTTTAGGCATTTCCACTACGGAAATATTTCATATCTTAAAGTTAGATCTTTGCAAAGTGTGACTAACCAAAAAGATCTATTGTGATCTCTTGTGTAAGATTGAACGAATATATCGATAACACTTCCAAGAACAAAACGTGACTTAAAGTTGGTCAGGGGAATAATCATCGCCAGCGCACCAAATCCGGAATCATCCCGCATCCATTTTTTGTCTTCTTCTTCTTTCAAGGTATTTCCCTAACCAGGGTTCCTTGCGCCAAGCATCCACACCTTTCCCTATTCTGAGCGTCGCTTTCGCATAGACCTCGCGCTACCATTAGTTCCTTTACCTGCGCGAGCCAGCTATTCATAGGCCTTCCTCTTCTTTGTCTGCCAGCAGAGAGCCTCTTTTTTTGGGAGGCGCGTATCGCTCATGCGAAAGACATGTCCAAACCACAACAGCCTTCTTTCGTCCACCCTATCCAGTATGGTTTTATCTATACCGACGGCTTCCCTTATAACCATACCTGGGACTCTATCGAAGATTGTTTTCCTTAAACATCTCCTCCAGAATCCCATTTCTGTCGAATTAAGGGTATTGCGCTCTTTAGTTGTCAGTGTTTATGCCTCGGATCCATACAGTATTAGGCTTTCTACGAGGGAAGTGTAGATTTGGTGCTTAGTGGGAATGCTCTAAGCGCGGTTCATTTTTTGTTTAAATTTATTTTCATTCAAAGCTTTGTTCTGAAAGCGAATTCCTTTCTTATTCCGGAACCTTAATGTTTCAGAAATTTGTAGCTTTTGAACACCGGAAAGCAAGCATATTTCCTGCCTTGAATGCAAGCTACCTCATAAATGATATAGGATGAAAAAATTAATGACAGTTTCAGCCATGATTAACTTTATTCTGCCGAGCTTTCGACCTAGGGACTTGGTCATCTTCAGAGCTAATTTACAATATACTGTTTTACATCATTAGAGGGTTGGTGTGTCTTCTGTCTTGTTGTCTGTTCATGGACTAACCTAGTCCCTAGGTCGAAAGCTCGGCATAATAAAGTTTATAATGACCGAAACTGGCATTAATTTCTATGATTCAGTCACCAGAAATAACGAACAGTAATAAATGATATATATACACGCTATGTACCCAAGTCAAGAACAAGTCACGGTGCGTGTGTATGATAAACGACACAGATACTATTTTTGATTTTATACAATGGGAATCGGTTATTACAGGCAAGTAATATCAATCAAATAATCCTGTTTGATCAAATATGGATTAAGCATTTAGATTTTTGGTTGATTATAAATTAACAGACGGTTAATACAACAAGAGTATAATTTCATGGTGTTTGTTGTTTTGAATGGGTGTATAACAAATCAATAATGTAACGTTTACACAAGAATATCTGGGGTAAATCAATTGATCAGATAACGAGGCAACATAAAAAACATTGAGCAATCACTACGTATTTATGAAGACGTTAGCTCGCGGATTTTTTTTCTATACTCGAACTTAATGTTTACTGTTTTTATTTCCTCTGACTTCACAAAGTGGAAGTAATTTAGTTCCGGGTGTGTGGTCTTCTTAAGCCACTGTTGCTGATGGACCTTTTATAAAGGAAGTTGGTGCTGCTCTCCGGGGCATTGTGGTGCTGTATACCTTGGAAGCTTTCCGAACAACATGGTTAGCAAAGGTTCTCTAATTAGAGTTATTCATCCTCCTCAACTATATGGACCGCTCATCCTCATATCCTGGATAGCAAACAGCAGGAGCTACCAAGAAAAAAAAGAAAGAAGAGAAACAGAACAGCCAAAACACTTCAGACTCCAAGGATTTCCTTTAAAAGTTCCTGCGCTCAATGCATGGTTAGTGTAGTTTCCGTAACTTTTCTTTGTGAACAGTTTCCCACAGGAAAAAATCCTGCTTAAGATTGTCCTGGGAGGAAGGTGAAGTTCAACTCTCTTGGGATGATCACACTGTGGTATAATGTGCGACCAAATTACCTGTAAAACTGTAATAATAGGATTAAACTTGTGTGTAAATTTTTCCTCTTTAAAGACGGAAGTGCCATTATACATTTTTTCTGTTCAAATTTTCAAAGAAAATTTCGTTGATGTAAGGAAAATTCTTCGCAGCTGAATTTTTCACATACTTTGGGTAATGCCAATTTTTTTCATAAGTCACATGTTTTCTTATTTAAATAATTTAATTCACTCTTAAGTATACAACAAATAACGAAGTCACATTCAGAGACCATTGTGTTGTTCTAGGAAGGAATAAGCCAGTATGCAGCGCTCAAGATCATGGAAACCACGAAGCAGAAAGTAGTAGAAGAGTGGCAGTCATGATGAAGAAAGAAGTGAAAGAGGCTGCGCTATTCCTCAAATTGAATATTGGGAAAAGATAGGGCTGGTTATTTCCACCAATATATTGGGAAATTGAGGCATTAGAAGCCAACATTAGCTGTGAGAATACCAATATGTTGGTTCTTTTTCCATCCCTCATAAAAAGATAATGGTTAATGTGCAAACAAGACCATAAAAACCATAAATAAATCATTTAATTTTAACCAAAGTAAGACTTAAATATTGTAGCTAAAATTTTGATTGTGACTTCTTTTTCCTGAGACTTTAAAGTAAAAGTAAAGTAAAGTAATGGCCTATTTTTTCAGGCAGAGCTTAACGTCCAACTACCAATTAGATGTCGTGGACGGAGGCGACTAGCAAACATACTTTACAGTAAATTTCTTTTATTAACCATTAAATAAAATCCAAGGTCTAGACTAGTACCGCAATACACCTTAGCTTTGCGGGTCTAGTCTATAACCGACTAGCAAACATACTTTACTGTAAACTCATATTAACCATTAAATAAAATCCAAGGCCTATGACCGGGGGAATCGAACCCACTAAACCAACAATACATCTTAGCATTGCGGGTCTAGTCTCTTAACCGCTCGGCTATCGTGGCACCTTCCTAAAGACTTTATTTTCTGGCCAAAACCAACCACAATCATGCCACCAAAGTAAGCCCACTTTACATTACCAGCAACGATCGTCCAAGGGTAAAGATAACTAACTGAATTGAATATATATTCCGAGATTACCTAATATTCAAAGAAAATTGGTTACAATTAAGGGAATTGCAGTATAATTGAAAGTTACCTACTATTTTTGATTTTATAAAAAACTTGTATGAACTGACAAGGACTGTACACAAATTCTATTAAATTACTGGAGAGAGAAAGAAAGAATGAAAGAGAGAGAGAGTGAGAGAGAGAGAGAGAGAGTCATTGAACCATCACCAAATATTATAACATGAACTCATACAGGAGATACATACATCACTAAATTAAATATTGCATAACTTTAGTCAAGAGCTAAAGAATATTTATTCTGACAACAGTACGAGTAATTATATTTATCAAAACATGTACTTACGTACAAAGCGTTGTTATTAATAATTTAATCAATTTAGAACCAGATTTTTGATTTTTTTTAAATGCATTCCAAAGTGTTTATTAATTTTATACGGTAACAAAATCAGATCCACAAATCAAGAAAGTGGGGTGTTGTTAAAACGATTAAGTGTTAAGTGATGTCATGTTCACATAATCACAAATAGCTCGGACAGCGTATCTCTCCCACGTACACAATCATCACGTAGAGGTTACCTACATTTTGGTACTTGATAACCAGCAATTTAAAAATGAAGTAATCACATATTCAAGTAAGGGCAACGCCATCAAAAATGACGAGTGTTGCTATGTAGTTCCACCAATCCTATGCTATTAATCTAGTGTTTCTGCCATTTTCTACTTTGTTTCTTAAATATTCTTCGAGGGTTAGCCAGAAAGTTAACACCAACGCGACTTAACCAGTTAAGCGTGTTACGTCAAACCAAATCTCTGTTACGGTACGTTCGACGCGTATACTCGTTGTGAAAAATATAAAATTGTCATTAACTATAAAAAAACTTGTAATTTTAATAAAATACAATAAGAATATTATTTGGTGAGATGTTTCCTTTATCTTACCAATAGAACTGCGGTGGGAGTCAGCCAAATGAGTGGTTGGTACCTGTTTGGTCTCCAAACAGGAATTACGAACACAAATAGAAGCTCTCAACCCTTGTGCAATGCCGTTTTTACCTCTTAGATAGAGGTTCAGACCTCAGTTCGAGCATGATTTCATTTTGCACAGAATTCAAAGCTCTTTTCTTCCTTGTAAAAAAGCTCTTGCGTCCCTATTTAACAGTGCAAGCTTTTGAAATGTACAGAATACTCCATAATCTGTAAGCCCCCAGAAATTGCAGAAAAAGTCGCTTGCAGTGACTATTATGACGTTGTAAACTTTTGGTTGTTTTGCCCTACGTTCGATGTGTACGTATACACGTCATTGTCTGATTTTAATTCCGCACACTGTGGGGGGGGGGGGTGTTTAAAACTAAATTCCACGCTAAAATGGTTAAAGGGTCTTTGTGTCTAAGGGAGTCTGAAAAAGATGCTCCTGAGCAAATTATGAAGGCGAGGATTTTCCCATTTTCAAAGAGCAATCTAAATTTCTTAGTCAAATAGTCAGGACTAGAGAGTGCCGCAACAGACCAAAGGATAGACCACTAGACAAAAGACCACTGCAAGAAGTGGCGGCTTATTTACGTGTATTATTCAGATATATGGTAATGCATTAAACAGAGAGAAAATGGGTCCAGACCCAATAAAGAGGTTAGCAGGTAGAGCTGTGAAGGGGAAGGAAGCTGTGCCATTGCCAAAGTGCTTTCTGGCCTAACTTTAGCAGATATTCCCCCCACTCCACCACCGACTACCGTGTGGTCTGCGAGAACCTTTATCCTCACCAGGCAGTGCCTCACACTCACACATACACACTACATTATTGTAACAGCCAATGTCAATGCTCCATATCAACAGGTGTCTTCTATTCTAACAATCAGACACATATTGGACTTCCGTTTAGAGACTAGTAAATATGTTTTATGGTAATTACTGCCTATTGGCCGAAATTGAGTCTTATTACTGTAAATCAGGCTTCTGAAGATTTTCTTTTAAATGCTGGCGCACAAGAAGTGAATTTAAAAACTACCCTTACCATGGAAAATAAAATTTTTCTCTGAAATATAATTTCCACGCCATCATTCTCCGAGAAAAATGTTTGGATTAAACTTGATTTGCCAGCATCAATCTTGTAATGAATTCTCAATAGTTTTTCCGATACAATTTTGGTAATGAAAATTTAGAATAGGCATTTTCATTGAATTAAAATTTATTTTTAAGAGGCTGGTAGAATTTTTGAAGTTAACAGTTGAATTTGGCTAGTTTAATACAGCCGGAGTCTGATATTCGATAGTCTGATGGCTTTAAATCAATTAAAACTAATATTGGGCCAAAATTAAGACATATTTACTTTTATATTTTTAGTGCTAATGAAGTCTAGTTGGTTTCCACGACCGATCCAGTAATCTGAGTTTCTTTTATTTAAAGATTATTACGATCTTCCGTCTAGTACACGTTTCTTCTACTTCCCAGGCATCAGTGAATTCTCAACTAGTAACAAGCCATCTTTTTGAGCCCACCCAAAGCGCAGTACATGGAGGTGACCGTATCCGCAATTTTGTCAAGGGCCAAAGCAACGGAAGTAAGTGATGAGATAGTAAAATGCGTGTATAATACTTCCGCTCCTGCGTTTGAATGATGTTTTTCTTTCTTATTTTTTTTAATATTGATGTTTAATTTTTTAGCTGTTCCGTAAAGTTCGAGTCCTTAAGTCCATATTGGTGTGAGAAAAGCTGTATAGGAGTCGTCGTTTGTTCTGTAGTGAGAGTTTTGAGCGTTTGTCAAGTAGTCTGGCTAGAAGTTTTGTATCTTTTGATTTAGTTCGGTACGTTTGAAGCTCGTTTAGGGGTTCCCAGGTAAGTCTCTTGTCTAGGTACATTCTCCAAGATACAGCACATGGTCGGCTGGTGGGATAGGTGTATGATGTAAGAAGACAGGTGGTGGAGTTGGTCGTTTGAGTGTGAAGACTATGTATTTAGACTTAGTTGGGTTAATTTTTATACGCCAGTTTTCTAACCAAGGTTCTATTGAGTGAAGGTGGGACTGTAGTGAGCGTACTGCGAGGATAGGGTCAGAGTGTGTGTGTGGAGAAGAATGGCAGTGTCGTCAGCGAAGGTGTAAATAGAGGTATTAAGGTTAGAAGGTAAGTCGGCAGCGTAGATTGTGTAAAGTAGAGGAGCTAAGACACTTCCCTGTGGTACACCAGCAAGGACAGGATAGATGGAAGAGTGAGTAGTGCCTTGAAGAACTTGGAAGAATCTTTCAGAGAGATAAGAGCTGAGTATGAGGTAATAAGTGCTAGGAAGGATGCGTTTGAGTTTCCACAGTAGAATATAATAAAAATTATTGGCACATTTTGCATATTTGAATTAAAATTAATTGACTATGAATATGAGCATTCAGACTATGCACATATGTAGGATGAAATCAGAATTGTAAAATAGGTTAGTGTACCAAATTTATAAATGTGTTCTTTAGCACCTGACAATTCTTGGTCACCGGCCAAACAGCTCATAAAATTCATAATTCTTAAAACATAATTTATTATGAAGCTATGAACGTTTCAATGAATAACCATTTGGTAACTAAATAATATTATGTTACCCATAAATGTGAGGGTCACATGAAAATATTGAAATTTTATTGAAAACATAAATGTAATAAAACACCAACTTCTTCATCGAAATCTTGCCAGTAACAAGCTTTTGTCTTGCCAGTAAACTTAGGTCAAAAAGTTAGGCTTTCTCTTTGATGGCACGGTAGACCTCTTCACAAAAAGATTCACCGGAAGACTGGAGGTAAATTTCTAGTCCTGGAAAGAAGAAGTAAGTAACTGCTTCTTCCTTCCTTCCTCTTCGGCGCTACAGGTCCTAAAAAAGACCAGGGCCTCCTCAACCAAGGCTTTCCACTGAGCTCTATCCAACAGCCTTCAGTCTCCACCTTCAGCCACACCCATTTTCCTCAAATCCCCCCTCGACGTCATCAAGCTATACGAAGAAACGTGCTTCTAATACGAGGATATGCAGAGTAAGAAAGTGGACGAAAGTGGTTAAGAAGGAAGCGATATCTTTCTTTGTCATGCCAAAGAACCTGCAAAACCAGGAATGGAGTATGGCGAGGTTAAAAGAAACATTGGAGAGACTGACAGAGGCATGAGTTCCTCGAGACAAGTATAGTTTTTCTTCCTGAATAGGATATGCACCTATGGAAAACACACTTTTTCTTCATCGAAATCTTGCCAGTAACAAGCTTTTGTCTTGCCAGTAAACTTAGATCAAAAAGTTAGGCTTTTTTTTTTTTTGATGGCACGGTAGACCTCTTCACAAAAAGATTCACTGGAGAACTGGAGGGAAATTTCCAGTCCTGGAAAGAAGTAAGAAATTGCTTCTATACCAGGATAGACCGAGTGAGAAAGTGGACGAAAGTGGTTAAGAAGGAAGCGATATCTTTCTTTATGATGCCCAAAGAACCTGGCAAAACCAGGAATGGAGGATGGCGAGGTTAAAAGAAGCATTGGATAGTCAGGCATGAATTCCTCGAGACAAATTATAGTTCCTCTTCCTGAAGAGGATTTGCTGTGAAAAGTTTTTTGGTTTTCACAGTTTGGGAAGCGGAAAGGAAATTGCATTTTAAGGCGGCTGACATTTGCGAGCTATACACCGGGAAAGCCATTTTGCTTTGAGCACCTGAGTCTATCATAAAAAAGTGTTGTTTCTGGATTGAGCATTAAGCTCCAGCTGAAACTCCGACTTCAGCAAACTTCCAACGATCATAGACACCAAAATGACTTTCATTAAGTATATTCAGCATTAAAAGTCAAGGGTTTTAAAGCTTGGTCCATGGCCAAGCATTAAAAAGTCACCAGCATGCAGTGTATCACACTAAATCATCACAGGTAAAGATTATCATCTAATGCAGAAATAATTATGCGTTCGCTGTTGCACCCAGACTGCAACATTAACCTTGGAAAGAAGAAAAATAAGATCAAAAAATAAACAAAAGGAAGGTTAACCAAAAAAAGGAGTTGTCCAGACCAATAAAAGGAGTTAGAAGTGACACACAAGATCAGAATGCCGTACTCCTTCCTGATCCATTATGTTCCCACTATTGTCACGGATTACTTTCGAGTGACAATGTGTGACCAAATTTGGATATGTGCGCAGCAGTAATGATTTTTTTTTCTTTAATGTTTACCTACCAAATACATAAATAAAAAGAAAAGAAGTAGTCCTCAGAACAAAGATTAAAAAAATATAAGTAACCAGAACTTTGAAATACATTTTAAAATTAATCTATAGAGCATTCGATTATTTGTGGCATTTTCCTCTATGGGTTCTTAAGGAAAAGGAGTCTGGGATTAAAATTTAGAACAGGATTTGAGACAAATCAGATACGCAGTAATGAGAGCTGATCAGGATATAATAATAAGTCGAAACTTCCGCAGACTAATCTCCTCACATCGTCAAGAGACCCAAATCGGTAAAGATGTCTCCTAAAAACATCATGCCAAATAAGGAATCCATCCAGGCGTCCTGACAACATTCCTTGAACAAAAAAATTGATCGTCTCACAGGAGAAATAATCTTCCAGAAATAACGACCGTTCCAACCATTCACATAGCTCACATCCTTCAAAATGAAAGCCGTAAGCTCGTTCATTTCCAATAAATGAAAGATAGGCGGCCTAATAGGACGCCTAAGATAGTACCGGAGGAAAATTTCCAGCCCTGGAAAGAAGAAGTGAGAAACTGCTTCTAACACGCTGTAGCTGGGTCTTGTGGGTACCAGGATATGCCGAGTAAGAAAGTGGACGAGGTGCTTAAGAAGGAAACGATATCTTTCTTTGTGATGCTGAAGCTGCGAAACAAGGTCTACCTATCTACCTCTTCATTTCCCAAGATACCCATTAAGAAAAAAAAACATAAGAATTTGGGGCCTTCAATAAGATTTGACAGAAATCACTTTAAAACAGAAATCGTTCCAAAAAACTATTGTAGGTATATGGACCATTGTCCATTCACCAAGATTAAAAACCAGATCATCCATACATTTTAGAACCTCCGGTGAAACACTTGGCGAACTAGATGTAACTCCAGGTAACTTTAAACCTGTCTACCCAATGATCAAATACCAAGCCTTTGTTCATTCTATCAGAAGATATCAGAATCCGTGATTGAAAACTTCAAAATCACGATCACAGACTGTGAAAAAACTGACCATATCGCTTTCCTAGCTGTTCCGAGACAATAACTTTTGCATTCCATCAAAGCACGTGTACAAATATAAGATTAATGTCCAAGATGAGCTTTTCAAACAATGGTACATGGCGTTCTCTCAAGCATAGCCTAGAGTTCTCAAGACTGTTCATCTGCTTCCTTCCAAGACAAGTGATGACAAATGAAGGGTTTTTCAAGTGTAAAAAGGGGGAAGCAATTTCTATCTAAAAAGGAGGTGCAATAAAAAAAAATCAATGGTTGCTTTCATGAACAGGTATTACAACGTATTCGTTCGATATTTATTATACATCCCCACCTGCAAGAGCTCGACTTGTGTCACCAAAATCAGCTCTCACAAGGACCATTTCGTTCCTCAGCCAAAGATGCTTTCACTAAATTTTGTAGTCTTAATTCTAGAGTAGCTCTCATGCAGCGGTTACATTTTAGACATGTTTGGAAATGCTAAACAATTGCTGTTTCCCCCCAACCCCCCTAAAATATAATAGCTAAATTTTTAAATGCCAATACTAATAAAAAATTCCCCATAAAATAATCAATAAATTCAATAAAACCTTCTGGACCTGAGATGCTTTTACTTTAAAAAGGTAAAGATGGTTGCATTTTAAATAGAGACTGCAATAATTTCATCTGATACACATTATTTTATGGAGTGTGCGCGAAATCTCTTTACAAAACCGGTTTGCAAGTAAAGATATTGACCTTGAATTCAGTGATTATATTTGTAGCAGTACGTTCAGTTTTCAAAATAATCTGGACACACTTTAAAAAGTTTAATTTTCAAGATATTTTTATTTTAATTACAAACAATTAGAACTGCACTCTTTTTTAGATTAAACCGGAAATATTAAGACAATTTCACTTTTCTTAATTTCAAACTTCCTTTAAAATTAGGAAGTTTTAATCGCATACGAGTTCATTACTGTGAAAAGTTACAATTTAATCAAATTATTTGGGATGCTGTTCAGTGCTGGACCATTTCCGTTTCTGTTACGCTAATAATAATAAGAGAAACCACTCTTTCAACTTCCTCAGGAAGTAGTTTTCTTAAGATTGTTAAATCGTTCAATTCTATATCCAATGCTGATTCTAGTTCCGCTTTGAAAAACTCCGGACTGGATGTGCATATCTCCCTGGTTGGCGATCGCTTTTTAAATAGCTATTTTCGGAAATAACATTCCACCCCGACAGGAAGTAGTCAACACAGCTTTATCACTTTTTCAGAGTCTATTAAAAAAAGACATTTTTCCTCGGCAAATGTTTAAATCAGGTAGAAGGCAGCATTTTATATTATGGGTACCTCTAAAAGGTCGTAAATATCTAATAAACAGTATTTGGGACCTACCATTAGGTTGGTCACATTTCAAATTTATGTTTCAGATAAGACTTTTCAGCATTAGCCGCTAAGAAGGCAATTAAGGCATTTCAAAGAACATTATCATTACTTATGGACCCAGTGAAAAAACTATTAACGTAAAATAGCCTAAGAAACATGTACGTGAATCGCTCAAATTCCGGAAGTAATCTGTGTTTACAGATTTCCAGTTTTAATAATAGTAATACACGGTTCGCCTAGAACGATTTTAATTGAAAAGTTCACCAACATGAAAAATTTTTCTTTCTCATTATTTGGGTCAAAACTAACCAAAATCCACTGAAAACCAAATCGGTTTACGTTGCGGATTTTTTTTTTTTTTAATTTTTCAGGTCAAAAATCGGGAAAAACGGCTTTTTTTTGCATTGTTAAGCCTAATAAATGGAAAAACAAAACCAATGCCTTGAAGCTAAGGGAATTTCCGACAGATTGATGTATTTTATAAATGATAAAAATGAAATTTCGACATTCAAAATCAATAAAAAAGAAATTTTTGAGCAAAATAAGGCAAAAACAAGGTGTTTCTCGCATTTCAAAGCTTACTTAACAAATAAATCATCGTTTTTTTTTGTGGAAGGGAATGGGACTTTTCAAAAATGAGAAAAATTCCTGCAAAATACAATATTTATACACTGGAAAAAGTGAAATTTTCTAATTCAAATTCATTTAATGAAACTTTTTGGATTAAAAGAGCCCAAATAATTTTTCTATCGGAAATTCCCTCAGCTTCAATGCATTGGTTTTGCAAAAAACTGTATCCCATTCATTAGGCTTAACAATGCAAAAAAAAAAAAAAGCCGTTTTTACCGTTTTTTGACCTGAAAAATTTAAAAAAAATCCGCAACGTAAACCGATTTGGTTTTCAGTGGATTTTGGTTAGTTTTGACCCAAATAATAAGGAGAAAGAAAAATTTTTCATGTTGGTGAACTTTTCTATTAAAATCGTTCTAGGCGAACCGTGAATAACTGAATACTTAAGTAATAGCTTATAATAAACTTAAGTAATAAGTAATAGCTGAATTAATACAGTTTAAGCAGTTATAACTTCAGCCATTTTGAGAGAAATTTCGACAGTAAAGAGGAAATTAGTGAACTTTTTCACCGTCTTTTACTACGTAAGAAAAGTATTGAAGTCTTGACCACTAAGATTTGCAGCTAACAACGTACCCACTACATTCACACAGATCTACAGCTACTATCTGAGTATCGATTTTTAGAGCATTCCAAGGAGGGAAGAATCAACATGGATTTTAAAGTGCGGAGTTTGCTCAACAAGACATCGGAGTTAAGACATCGCAAATTGTAATCATTTTTTGATTATATACCTAGACGTACAATAACCATTTATCCAAGAAATGGTTAATTATACAGCGATACCACTGAAAGTAGGCTATTCAACATGGGCGAGATAACTGTGTGGGCCGGCCAAACAATAGGAAGAAGAAGAAGACGCGTCACAACGTCACACGGATTTCCTGATATTCCCAACACAACAAAGCTGTGTGTGCGTGTGCGTGAGTCCGTGGCAATGTTACTTAATATTTGTGCGTGTGTGGGTGTTAGTGTACAACCCGATTGGTTGTTTGTGTCGTGAGTTACGACAACACATCCCATTCCATCCCACTGGCACCATTCAAACGTGCGCGCTCATTATGGTTGATGATAGGAATGACCTTGAGGTTGAAGGTCAGCAGCACATGTAAAGGGTATAACCTCTTATAGACTTTTCTTCTGATTTCTCATTTGGTGATCTTCAGAGATCTACCTTCTCCTCTATCTGATCCTAATTCTTAGTCCAGCCAGCTGAGACACTGACGGCAGCAATCAATACAACTTTCCTGTGAATTCCTAGACTTCCTGTACTCTGTAGGGAAAAAAACGATGTGATAATGTCAAATTTTCCACTTTGAATTTTCACTTTTGAGTTTTCCAGGAGCAGCTGCATCCGATTAGCGAGTTCAAGTACCTGGGTGCCTGGTTATCGGCAGTACTGGGTCTTCAGAATTAGATATCCAAAAGAGAATTTAAAGGGAAAGCAAGCTATTCAAAAAATTGAACTCGGTACTTTGGAGTAAATCTATCCGCATGGAGATTGAAAAAAAAAGGCTCTTCACAGTTTTCTTGGCAAATATAACCCTCTACGCTGGTAGAAACTTGGAGGCTAAATGGAAGATAGGCTATTTGGCCTTAGAAATGGATTTCTGGAGAAGAAGCTGTGGGGTCTCCAAGATACTATGGTACACGTGCCTAATCCGGAAATCCAAATACGTGTTGGAATAGAAAAAAAAAACATTTTGTATTCCACTGAAACACGAAAATTTCTAGTGAGAGGAGAAGGCCTAGGAAAACTTGGATGGAGGGTATCACCGAAGGAATGGCCTCTAGAGGTCTTCGGGAAGGGGAGTGGGAGGAAGGAAATCTTGGACTTTGGGCATTGGGGATATGATAAAAAAAAAAAAAAAAAGTTTTCCAGGAATCGGTTTGGAAGGTGAAACTGTATACTTCGTTTCGAGTCCCATATGAGATCCGAACTGTAGCTCGGCTTTCAAAATCCAACAACCAGAAATACTAAATTAACTGAATGGATTTTTTTTTTTTAACTTCTTTTGAGATTTTTCTCAAACTTGGCTCCACGATTTTCTTGAAACTGGATGGACTTTGTGCTCATCTTGGTTTATAACTTTTAGTTGGCACTTTTTCTCCGGGGGGAAAAACAGTAAATGACACTTCCAAGAGAGGGGGAATGCCTCTCCCTAAAGTATAGTTTTGTTCCTTACTAACACATAAAGGAGAGTTGATTGAGTGTACTACTAAGTTAAAAAGGAATTCCACAGCTGAAATGGCAAAGCGATTGGGAAACTGTTAGATTATTCTGGACATTCAGAAAGCGAGGAAGCAATAGATCTACATTCCTCCACACCTTGTCTAATGCCTAATTTGTAGTTGAAAAAAATAAAAACCTACATCTACACAAGATTAATCTAGGGTTCTTGATCCCTACACAGTTCCCACTGCCTCCTAGCAACTAATATCTGAATTGAATAGATATGCCCAAATTAACCATTCAATAGATAACACTTTCACTAGTTTAGATGTAAAAGGTTTTAGAGCGAAGGGCACAAATAGCAGCAGTAAAGACAGGGTCCAAGCAGATGGAGAGCCATGCCAATGTTTGGCAAACATACAAAATTTTCGAGCAGCAGCATCCCAGACTGGACCCCCGAGCGCACGGCCGGCTCCAACTTACTGATCTCAAGTGAGATACACAACTAAGAAAAGAAAACTAACCGAGGAAGATAAAAAAAAGAGTTGCTCTCTTCTTTACACTCTAGTTCATCTTCTTATCTTTCCAAATATACAAAGCCCATGTAAAGTTGTACCCAAGATATCTTTTCCAAAATGGTTATATCCCCAACTCTTTGTGTTTATATAATTTATCCATAAAGAGAAAAATACTTGGCCGCTTATTGTGCAAAACAATAATAAATCTGCACCAATTGCATGTCTTGGAATACTCTTAACCGTTTTCATATTACGAGTATTATTTAGTTCGTATTTACACAAATAAAGCGGTGCTATTTCTCTTTTCAGTTTTACTTTCAACTAATTCTCCTATCCTTTCCATTTCATCAAAGCTCTCTCCTTCTCTCTGGGTTTATCGGAGCTCTCTGTTTATGTTTATTCGATAAACATTAGATTTCTTAACGATACCAAATGACCGTCTAAAAGTAATTTATAACTAGATGGACCCGTTGTTTAATTGCTATTTTATTGCTAGAGATTACAAAATGTGTTTTTAATAGGCATTATTCTTTCACTTTAAGATTCTCCTTCCTTTTTCTGATAGCAGAAGAAAGAATAGAGGGATGGATTTTCTCAGAGAGGAAGTATCTTCTGAGTAATCTGCTACAGTTAACAACGAGCATATAATGACCGAAAAAATGACATTTCCTGTTTTGCAATTATTTAATCTCAACAATCGTTCCAAATAATTTAGAAGACAAAATTTATACAAACAACCCAAAAAGCTACCTAGCTAAGATTAAAGATTAACTACGGTAATCAATTTAGAATATTGGATTAACTTTGGCATTTAGAAGTGATTGCTTGATTGATCAAATTCTGTATTTAGAGAAAATTTCTCATTACAGGGGCTCTACACACTATCATAACACTAAATAAACTTTAAAAATAAGGTGCCACGGTAGCCGAGCGGTTAAGATACTAGACCCGCAATACTAATATGTATTGTTGGTTTAGTGGGTTCGATTCTTCTGGTCTAGGCCTTGCATTTTATTTAATGGTTAATAAAAGAAATGTACAGTAAAGTATGTTTGTTAGTCGCCTCCGTCCACGATACCTAATTTGGTGGTTGGACGTAAAGCCGGCCTGAAAAAAATAGGCAATTACTTTACTTTAAACTTTAAAAATAAGCAAATAAAAAAGACATAAATATGAGATTACAAATTGTAAAAAAATAAATACTATAATCTTTGTTATTAACATCAACATCATCATTATCACTCGTTTATGGCGAATGATCTGATCTTGAGGTCCTCAATAATAAAATGAAAACAATGGACTCAATTTAGGCTATGGAATCAACAATTAATAGAATATATTGGGCCGGTAATAAATGTGGTAAGAAAGTGATCTCTGATTGGACTGTACAGGGGACTTGTTCTCCACTTCTGCTCCATATTCTTTTTATATTTGTATGGCTGCTGACTCACGATTGGCTAATTTCCTCTTATCTTTGAACCAATGGAACATCAATACTTCATATTTAGTTCCGCGACTCCCTTTTTTTTTTTTTTTTAGAAGTAAAAAATAATTAAGAAAGTAAATTGCTGATATATGTTTTGATGTTATTGTTCTTCAAGAAATCGTCTTCATAACTGGCATACGGTAAACAATCTTGCTGTTGTTCAGTTTTTACTATTACGTGCATAAGTAACTTATCTATCAGTTTTATGAAAATGATATTAACTTTAACACAAGTATTTTCATAAAAAATATCATCAACTATCGCGTGAAGAAATCATACACAAGCATCGTGATTTAAAGCAGCATGAAAGAAGGAGTTTCACATCTTTGAGGTGAAAAAAAATGATGTCTACAAATTTTTATCTAAAATTTAAATAAAGTATTGTCTGAAGAATTTAAAAAAAAGAAATCACTTCACTAGTGGCTGAAATTCGAACTTTCTTCACCATTTTTTTTTTTTTTTTTTTTTTTATAATAATGGACCACTTTAGCGAATGGGGGGGGGGGGGAAATTCCCTGTATTAAAAAAAAGTTATTTTTAAACTGTTTAAAAAATAAAAAATTAAAGTTGATAACAATGAAAGGCTTTTTAGCAAAGTAGGTCAAGTTAACAGGGACGTGTTCTTCAATAAAACTAGTTCATTAACATCAGATATGGAAACGTATAATGACAATAATAGGAAAAATTAAAAAGAAAAAATACTGAGAAAATTCTTATACTTTTTTATGAAACTTATAGTTCATAATTTAGTCTTAAATGCAACTGAAAAAAAAAAAAAAAAAAAAAAAATTCACTCCAATAAAGAAATTATTGCAAACAGTTAAAATATTTTTAAAACCGGAAGTGAGAAATATGTTTATATTCTCGCCAGCTGAGAGTATTTCATTCTAATATTTAGCACTTCATATTAGGAGTTTCCCAGAACTCTCCTTGATTCAAATTTTCCATAAACATGTTACAAAACAAACATGGCTATTTATTTCATTACAATATATATAAAGACAAATAACATATAATTTGAAAAGCCATTTACGTAAACTAAACAAAAGAAAACTATTTAGTTATGTGGCGTTACGTTGCACCGATTTTCTCACAATTTCAAATTGTGAAAATTTAATTAGTATTATTATCAATATTTTATTTATCACTATTTTTTGTCACTAAATTTTTGTTGGAAATATAATTAGAGAGAGGAGCGGCGCCACGGTAGCCGAGCGGTTAAGAGACTAGACCCGCAATGCTTAGCATGTATTGTTGGTTTAGTGGGTTCGGTTCCCCGGTCTAAGCCTTAGATTTTATTTAATGGTTAATAAAAGAAATTTACAGTAAAGTATGTTTGCTAGTCGCCTCCGTCCACCTCACCTAATTGGTAGCTGGACGTTAAGCCCCGCCTGAAAAAATAAAAATATTTAGAAAGGAAGTAACACGAGTAAATGCTTTAAACGTCACAATAATTAACACTAAAATGTTAAATAGACAAAAACAGAAAAAAATGTTACATAGTTGTATGTACTGCAACCAGCTAGATAGTTGTAAGTAAGTGAACTAGTTTATTTATGTAAATTTTAATAATTTTTACATAATGTTGTTTTTGTAACTAGCCAACCAGTTTGCTTTTATTAGCTCTACATTACATTCTTTTCTCACTATGTTCTTTTTATTTAAATACATCTTATTTATTTATTTATTCTTTAAACTTTCCAATTTATTAAATTGAATTCATTGGGTATATAATTTTGTTTCTTTCAAATGGATGAAAGCGCGGTCTAGAGAGACATTAGGTACACATTATGGACTTTTGGGTTTATATATATACATACATATATTGCTTACTCCTTTATTTTCATTTTATTATTCGTGAAAGGTTAAAGCTCAAGCTCCACGCAAATCGCAACACTATTAGGGTCGCATAGCAACTCAAAAGAAATTTAAAAAACGCAAGCACGGAGGTCTAGGTAGCAATCTAAAAGTAAATTTGAATCGCTAACAGATTGTCAGCACAGTCCTAACACAATTTGGGCATTTAAACTTAAGGTAAGGAACTAAGCTGGGCTTGCATCCTGTTCTGCCTGAAGCTCCTGATATCATCCCATATTGAGATGAATGGAATATTTCTTCACCTAACTCACATTAAGTAAGTAAAGTAATCGCCTATTTTTTCAGGCGGGCTTTACGTCCAATTAGCTTAACTACCAATTAGGTGTCGTGGACGGAGGCGACTACGAAACATACTTTACTATAAATCTCATATTAAACATTAAATAAAATCCAAGGGCTAGGCTAGTACCGCAATACATCTTAGCATTGCGGGTCTAGCCTATAACCGCCTAACAAACATACTTTACTACAAATTTCTTTTATTAACCATTAAATACAATCCAAGGGCTAGACTAGTACCGCAATACATCTTAGCATTGCGGGTCTAGCCTCTTAACCACTCGGCTATCGTGGAGCCTCAGTTGAAGCTTTTATTTTCAACTAATTCTCCCCCACGGTTTCAACTTTCACCTAAGTTAAAATGAGCTTTACTTATCTTGTAAATAATAAAAGTTCATTCACGACCACAAAAAATATATTTATCTAAAAAATTAAACATTGGATCAATTAATTTAAATAAGACTTCCACCCAACTGCTGGAGGTAGACCTAATATTTTTAGAAGGCATTTTTTATTTAATTTAAAACTTTTCTTCCATTAAGAGGGGGGGGAAATATGATAGGAGTTTATGAGAAGGAAATTGGGTCACGAGATTCCGGAAGCACTAACTGATCATCCCATAACATAAATCAATACATGGTCATGTGCGCACCCCTTCAATGGCAACAAAACTCACTCTGTATGGACCATTGGATATCCGTCCTCTGGAGATCACTTCACTGCTTCCTCCTCGTCGCGAAGATTCCACTTTGTATTCCACTTTCAGGGCTAATCTACCCATCTGAGCTATCCCAAAGCCCCCTCTCCACCATGGCATACACAGTTCAAATAATTCGTCACATTTCCTGGAGCGAACTTTTTTTTGGGGGGGGGGAATGAATTTGTAATAATACATATATAAATTTTATATACACAAATAAATTTCTCACAGACTAACCATAAATATATGACATGTTGTTTTACATGAATTAAAGTGTTTCAAGCTAGCCGGCTTCGCCCATAAAGGTCTCTGCTGGTTAGGTAATTTATAGACACGGAGAACGACAGAAAAGAAACAGAATCCTCCTGGAAGGTAGGTACATCTGAATGCAGGTAAAAGAATATTCTCCCTTTTTTTTTATAGCCCAACATTCTTGTGTTGCAATCACTAAAACTGATTGTTATTCTTACATCCATTCTACTTCTCTGAATTATGTTAAGAGTAGACGTCGCTGGCCACAGTCAGACGCTACAATCAACAGGTACATCTTTCCCCCCACTCCGGTCATTGAAAGCATGCCTGGAGATGATAATAACGAGCTATAATGTCCCTACAAGGGTAATTATAGGAAACATAAATTACATCAGTAAATGCACTGTAAATAATAAGTAGAAAAAAACACGACTAATAGTGACGTCAGTTTAAAATGTTATTAAATTAATTAGCATAAAAATGTAATCAATGTTCATTAAATACAAATAAATATCCATTCATATATACATGTACATAGAAAAGGCTATAGAATATTTATGGCCGAACTAGGTGACGTCATACTCCCAACAGCCGGATGTGTTCTTCTTGCTCTACTCTTTCAATTGCCACCAAGTTACATAAGTTGTATAATTCGCCGAAATTCGAACTCCTTTTAATATCTCCTAATTGACACAGAAAAGTGTACATTACAAGAATATTTACACTTGTACACCTATTTAATTCCTGCTCCAGAAATCTTGGAACTATTCAAATAAAAGTTTACAGGAAATCGTTCGTGATTTCTTGGAGGGGGGGCAAACAAAAAAGTAGGGAATTCGTTCATAAAAGTGATATTTCCGGTGGAGGAAACCAAATTTGCGACTTTCCATTTTAAAGCTATCATTATCATTATTATTATTATAAAGACATATATACATAAAGACCACTCGCTAAAACAATTTAGTGTTCTACCCATCCGGTAGAATTTCGTTTTTTCTATTTAAATTAACTCGATGTTAATGTTTTTTTTCAAAAAATAAACTCGATGTTAATGTTTTTTTCTCAAAAATTAACTCGATGTTAATGTTTTTTCTCAAAAATTAACTCGATGTTAATTATTTTTCTCAAAAATTAACTCGATGTTAATTATTTTTCCCAAAAATTAACTCGATGTTAATGTTTTTTCTCAAAAATTAACTCGATGTTAATGTTTTTTCTCAAAAAATTAACTCAATCGTCACACTTCCCTCTTTTAGAGGTAAAAGAAAGTTCAAGATTCTATTATTACCCAGAGTTCTGTTGGAAAAGTAGATAAACTGTAATATAAATATAATTGCATAACTCAGTTGGCCATAATTAAGAAATGAATTTAGCATTTTTATTTGGAATAATCACCGCGACAAGAATATATAATACATAAAAAGAGATAATACTGAGTTATTAACTCAAGGTTGAACCAACTGGCTGATACTTATATTTTTATTACTACACTACACAATTTTTTTTAATGTAATAAAATGTATTTTGTTTTTTACAGCAAATGAACGTTATAATCGATTTTAGAATACTTTTCATACGTGGTTCATTAAATAGCTGTAATTAAAACCAAAACCTACAATAGTATATCTGAATGCAATTTTTTACAATCTGTTCTAATTGTTAAATCACTAATTGTAATTTTTCTGTAAACAATAATTCTATCAGATTTAATAAAGTAAAGTAATTGCCTATTTTTTAAGGCGAGCTTTACGTCCAACTACCAAATTAGGTGTCGTGGACGGAGGCGAATAGCAATCCATACTTTACTGTAAATTTCTTTTAATAACCATTAAATAAAATCCAAGGCCTAGACGAGTACCGCAATACATCTTAGCTTTGCGGGTCTAGTCTCTTAACCGCTCGGCTATCGTGGCGCCTCAATTTAATATTTTGAAGCATGTTTATATAAAAAATAAAATAAAACCTAATTTACGATGACTTCTTATTTATTATTGTTAATTATCTAAATTAATTATAATTAGTTAATTAAGTCTGTCTAAATGTCGTATCTCATTTTACTGTTAATCTTTCATTTGTTTCACAGAATACTTTGTGTATTAGCCATAGGAAAAGGAAATATTTAGATAGAGGAAGTAGTCCTGAAATGTCTAATATAAAACGGAAATCAGGCAGCTAAAGTGTGGGTACTTAGAAAATGACATTGTGAATCTGGGAAAAAGGAAGTAGGCAATCCGCAGGGTGTATGTACTAAGAAGTACTGACAAACTAAAGATACAGCCCTCCAAGAAAGGTGGTAGAGAAGGTTGGCGGTTCAAGTTTTGCGAAGCAGAAAGAATTTCTTAGTTGACGAAGGCCTCTGGTAGAGGGGAGAATATTTTTGAATGAAATAGTATGATGTCGTGGGGTTGACAATGGGAGAAAAGAGGGTCCCCTCCAGCCTAGCTCCTGTATGGAAGCCATAAAGGTCATTGGTACCTTCCCAGCTGGAGTGACTTCGGATTGCAAATGATAATGTTTAGGAGGGCTAAATCGTTGCGGCTCCTTCCCCTACTCCCAAAAAAAAAATACGATACTAAAAGCAGGAGAACTGAATGGCAAAGTATCCCGAGGATAGCGCCACAGTATAGAACTCTAACTTACGAATTCCAACTTAACACTTACAATAAACCACTTACCGGCCACAAACACGACAGATGATTGTAAGTAAAAAAATATATGGTAAGATTTTAACAATATATCCAGGAAACGAAATTTTTTATTACGTAATTATATGATTTATATGAAATTAACGATTTTTATCATTTTCTGTTTCCTTTCGCAATTTTCGAAAGATGAATGTAACTGTGCTGAGATTTGTTTTCATTAACATGGCCCCCTCCCCAGTCGCAAAGAGATTTAGAACAATATATTCTAGATAAATGTTATTGCAATGTAGCTTATTCAATAATAACAATATATTCACAATAGTATTGATAAAAGACAATGATTATATATTGACAAATGGTTTTCACTTTGTTGTTCGTGTATTAATATATTCTTTTCAATATAAATATACTTATATATATATATATAATATATAAATAATATATATATATATATATATATATAAATACTTCATTACAGAATGACTACTACTCTGGCATATTGTGTAACCAGAATATTTCGGCAATACACACACTGTAACACCAGATTACAACACTTTCACTACCACACACTTATCTCTCTCCAGCTGTCTGGGCCAATCAATAACAGAGAACAGAGAGAGACTAATATTTTTATTTCTTTTCTTTATTAAGGTTTCGCCACCATTAATGGGGGGCTCTTTTGCCCATTAATACTCGTTATCTTGGGATTTCTACAGAAGACTGTAGAAGGACTGATTCACAAATAACTAGGAAGATGGCCTAGTTATTTTGGTTTAAAGCCGATGATGGTGCATTGTCATCAGCGAGGTGGTACTAAAAGACTAATTTTGAAAAGCTTCCTACATTGAGGATTTGTTCTTGGGAGAAGTTGTTGAAGAGAGGTTCAAATAGTCAACAGATTCAAATATAAAGCGTTAATCCCGACAATCCTAGGAGCATTAATGGCAAACGTTAAGAGATGTGAGAAATTGTTCAGAAAGGTTCAAATAATCAACAGATTCAGATATAAAGGAGTCACTTTTGGATAAAGAAAGGTTCAAATAGTCACCAGATTCAAATATAAAGAGTTAATCCCGACAATCCTAGGAGCATTAATGGCAAACGTTAAGAGATGTGAGAAATTGTTCAGAAAGGTTCAAATAATCAACAGATTCAGATATAAAGGAGTCACTTTTGGATAAAGAAAGGTTCAAATAGTCACCAGATTCAAATATAAAGAGTTAATCCCGACAATCCTTGGAGCATTAATGGCAAACGTTAAGAGATGTGAGAAATTGTTCAGAAAGGTTCAAATAATCAACAGATTCAGATATAAAGGAGTCACTTTTGGATAAAGAAAGGTTCAAATAGTCACCAGATTCAAATATAAAGAGTTAATCCCGACAATCCTTGGAGCATTAATGGCAAACGTTAAGAGATGTGAGAAATTGTTCAGAAAGGTTCAAATAGTCAATAGATTCAAATATAAAGGAGTCATTTTTGGATAAAAAAAAATTCAAATAGTCACCAGATTCAAATATAAAGAGTTAATCCCGACAATCCTAGGAGCATTAATGGCAAACGTTAAGAGATGTGAGAAATTGTTCAGAAAGGTTCAAATAATCAACAGATTCAGATATAAAGGAGTCACTTTTGGATAAAGAGAGGTTCAAATAGTCACCAGATTCAAATATAAAGAGTTAATCCCGACAATCCTTGGAGCATTAATGGCAAACGTTAAGAGATGTGAGAAATTGTTCAGAAAGGTTCAAATAGTCAATGGATTCAAATATAAAGGAGTCATTTTTGGATAAAGAAAAATTCAAATAGTCACCAGATTCAAATATAAAGAGTTAATCCCGACAATCCTAGGAGCATTAATGGCAAACGTTAAGAGATGTGAGAAATTGTTCAGAAAGGTTCAAATAGTCAATAGATTCAAATATAAAGGAGTCATTTTTGGATAAAGAAAAATTCAAATAGTCACCAGATTCAAATATAAAGAGTTAATCCCGACAGCGATTAAAGCAGCAATCCTAGCAGCAAATTGATGGCGAACTTAAGAGATGACGGACGGAGATGAAAGAATGCGGCCACAGAAAGAAATCCCAGGAAGTAGATGTACCACAGATCCGGGGGTGGAGTTCAATAAAGTGAAGAGAGAGCAATCCTTCATAAAATATGGTACAAAACCATGGTTTTTACCAAAGTCTTAATTTGAGATGAAAACCGGAAGGGCACGGTTCTTCCTTGGAGCGACACGCCAACATTGGTACTTTAGAACTGCGATCTATTGAATAATCTAAATTAAGGTTCCGCCAGCAGTCCATACACACACACAGAAAAAAAATATTAACCAATATTTCCCTAACGATTTGATAAAACAGGAGAGACTCTAATGTGGCCTTGAATTGGATATATCCCAGGTTTTTAGACACCTTCCCGAGATTTTAATGCAGATATTGAATTGAAGCTCCTTAAGTATAGTAAATATGATCGAATGGAAATGCAATTTTCTTCTTGCACAATTTGCTTTTCTCGATAACACCAAAATGAAACGTCTTCAACGATTACTATCGTCAACTTGAAACTTCATGGGCCAATTACTTTATTTCTTTTTTGTGAAGGGAGGTTTCCCTGGATTTGACTGGTTTTGAGAAATTTCCTGGTGGCGGGGCTAGATAATAGGCTGCTCGCACTATTTGCTCTGACAGGGATGTAGAAAAAAGGAAACTGGATGAAGTCATTAATTGCTCACAAAACAATTTCAATTGTAATAAAAATTATGTTAATTAATAAAGCAAACTTAATGATGCAAATTTTTACTGATGTATAATAAACTGAAACAAATTAAAAATAAACCAAACAATTACAGAATAGAGAGGGATTGAGAGAATAAGAGAGAGAGAGAGAGAGATCACTATCTCATCATCAAGAAGACAGGAGTTCTGCCCTTGTCCACTCCGCGCGTGATACATTGCAATTAGTCTAATTAGAGGAAGTGCATTCAGAAGTAGAAGGAAGCTCTGTACTCGAACAAAATATTCAACAGCTAAATATCAATGCACGTTGGAAGTATTATTTCCCTTCGGCTAAAAAAACCCAAATACTATCAAAGAAGCTTAACCATAAAAAGAGTATACCAATAATTCTAAATTCAGAATTTGAGTTAAAACTTAATTTTAGCTCCCCTTTTCTCCTATACAATAATATACTCAAAATTTTCAAAAGAACACTTTGCTCACAAACTATGGGAGCCACAATAAGTTACAGGAGGAAGTAGTCATGTCTCAAAGAAGTATGTTAGTCCGTATTGTTACAATCATTTAAGATGAGTAAATAAAAATGTGTTAATTATTAAAATTAATAAATAAAACATTAATCTAATGTCTGATCATGCAGCAGATATTGGAACAGGACAAAAAATATTGTCACAATATGTTCGTATAATAAAGGAGGAACAGTACTTTGCCTACCCATAAATAGACATCAGGGACCATTCGCAATGTTGATCTGCTATCAGAATCTGACAAGTCACAGCTTTTCACAAATGACCTTGTGCTAATGTCTGCATTCCAAAATATATAAGGCCACCACCATTAAGACAAACATCTGGTCTCTAATAGAGTTATGTAAACATCAATAATGGTACAACATTATCCCAAAATAAAACTCCCTTTTTTGAAATAACTAATCTGTGTTTTGAAAAATAACTAATTTCGAACAATTTCACACGATCCTCTAGGACCCCCCTCCTTCAGAAATAGGACGCAGTAAAGAAGAAGAAAAAAAAAAGAAACAGGGATACAAAAAGTTATCACCTATTTCCAAGTAAAGGACACTACACTGGAGATAGATTTCTTTTAGGTGGCTGGCTAGACAGGAATAGATGGATACCTTGTAATGAGGCGTGTCTGGACAAAATTAGGAACTCTAGCCATGGACAGAAGTGGAGAGAAGTTTCCATCTTGTCTAACCCAAGAAGTAAGATTGAGCCCATATCTCTTCCTCAGCTTCTTTCCTTTTCCTTCAGATTTCAAAATACCACACAGGAACATTCCAAATTAACACAGGAACATCATCATCATCATGTGGCTATTATGTAATCTAAATAATGTTTATGCAAACATCTTTGTATTTTAGACAAGTTCTTGTAGGTAATTTTATTTTTCTTTTTTTTATCGCTATAAAAATATTGATTAATGGCGCGAAAACCGGGATATTCCGGGTTGCAGCCAAATATATTCATGGGACGTTCTCTTGGCAGTTAACTCCACAGTATTCCAGGCTGAATTAAGACCTAAGCTGAGGAGAACCTGAGAAGACCGCCCTTAGGGATTCTCATTTTCTCGGGCGGCCAGGGTGCACTCACAAAAATAGCGCTAGCAGCTAGTGAAACATTTTCATTTATCTGGAAATATAAGGAATACCTGAAGCCACTTGTCCGACGACGTTCAAGAGGTTGTCCTCGAGTGAATGCCGAATCAGGGATTCTGGAGAAGAGATTTTACCTTGGCGTCAATCAACTGGATCTCAATCGCCTTAAATCTGGGTGATCAGTATGTAAGTTTGTCTATTAAATCCTGTTATAGAGGTTAGGGGTTTTGAGGAAATCAAATATGGTTTCTACGTGGCTGGCATCATCGCATAGAAGTTCGGTTTAGTGTTTTAATAGCAGTAATATTGCTCTCTTCGTATGAATCTCTTAATAAGAACGAGAGGAACCCGTCCGGATGCCAGTAGTAAACGAGAAAAAGCTCCAGGGCGCCGATGATCTTAGATGTAAACGCGCCTTAAAAGTTTTTTTTTATATGATGTAAGAGCATAAAGGACGTTATTGACACCCGTTGCTTTTTTCAGAGCACTGCCGGTCTCCGGACAGTGTTCTCTCGTTACAGACAACACTGTCCATCACCGGATAGTGACCAGTAAGAAGCTCCTAGAAAGAGCAAATCTAAGGGACACAGCTAGATTTGTACCCGGGACCTCCGCGTGGGAATCCAGCTCGCTAACCGCAGAGCTAGTCCCCCTTCCCTCCTTAAACGTTATTAAAATAGATAAATTAATAAATCAGCTGTAATAAAATAAAAAATAAATTATAGCAAATTCATAAACGGACAAAACTTAACAACAGAAGTAACAAACTTTATGTTCAGTAATATTATGAATACTGTTTTGATTGACAGCTATCAATGGATGGGATTAACGTCTTATTCAATCAGTGATCATGTACAGACAGGTTTGGATCTGTCAATGGCAGTGACATCAGTGCGTCATAACAACATAAACAACACTGGCTAACCTTGTTGTCTAAATATGCGCTGTCATGCTATGAATGTCGTATCTGTGAACGGCCTAGCCTGGAGATACACCTCTCCAGAAGAGGAGATAACAGCCTGCTGGAGCTGATGGTAAAGCTCGCTGGTTTTGCTTTACTTAGGGGGAAGACTTACCGCTCTATTTACTAAGAGCTACTGTCACAATATGGGCAAGATGTTCCTCAAACTGGTGGGGGTTGAGCTAACGTGGCATCTCGCAGAATTAGAGAAAAGTACGAGTTTTTGCTGGAGGTGGATCATAGTGTTAGTCTTGTGGGGGGGAGCTCTCCACAGGATATGTAAACTGCAACTACTGATGTATATTTTAAAACTACATGCATGTTAACCTGCAAATGTAAGTATATTATTTATTTCCTACAACATTAATTCCTTTGGAAATTATTTTCAAAAATATTAAAATAACCACCACCTGACCAATAATAACTGTCCATTAGATCGCTGCAGACAACTATTAACTTGTATTAGATACAATGTACCAGACGGAAGTACCTTATTTTGGTGCATTAGTCTAACGGGGGCTTCTCCCTTATTAATTTCCACTATTATTACATTTCTGTATGATCATCTCCGCTCTCTTTCTCACACGCACATACAATGTTACTAATTATGCATGTTAACATGCAGCAGTAATAGTTCTCTCCCATGCCTTCAATACACGAGCAGAGAGTTTCCTTTTTAACTATTAAAAAAAAAATAATCCTCTATTAATTCAATGCGTAAGAACTATTTTTTAAATTTAATTATACACACTTTGAAGCTTTCTGGAATACTTTAAACTCCAGGAATGATTCATGGAAGGAAATTACTGTGTGAATCATTCAAAATAACTATCCTCCAATTTCCTGCAGTTTTGATAAATGGAGGGGGTTCTGATACGCTGTACATTGTAGAGATGGAAAGAAAGGAAATGGGGCTTAATCCCCCCGCCCTAAAAGTTGCCTCCGATTTTGTTCAATCTAAGCCGTAACACACAACTTCTCCCGCTTACTTAGCGCTGGATTGTGCGACAGCGTAGGAGACGTCCAGTAAAAGTAAAGTAATGCCTTTTCCGGCGAGCTTTACGTCCAACTACCAATTAGTTGCCGTGGACGGAGGCGACTAACAAACATACTTTACTATAAATTTCTTTTATTAACCATTAAATAAAATCCAAGGCGTAGACCGTGGAATCGAACACACTAAACCAACAATACATCTTAGCTTTGCGGGTCTAGTCTATAATCGCCTAACATACTTTACTATAAATTCCTCATATTAACCATTAAATAAAATCCAAGGGCTAGACTAGAACCGCAATACATCTTAGCTTTGCGGGTCTAGCCTATAACCGCCTAACAAACATACTTAACTATAAAAGTTCTCATATTAACCAATAAATAAAATCCAAGGGCTAGACTAGAACCGCAATACATCTTAGCTTTGCGGGTCTAGCCTATAACCGCCTAACTAACATACTTAACTATAAAAGTTCTCATATTAACCAATAAATAAAATCCAAGGGCTAGACTAGTACCGCAATACATCTTAGCTTTGCGGGTCTAGCCTATAACCGCCTAACAAACATACTTTACTATAAAAGTTCTCATATTAACCATTAAATAAAATCCAAGGGCTAGACTAGTACCGCAATACACCTTAGCTTTGCGGGTCTAGCCTATAACCGCCTAACAAACATACTTTACTATAAAAGTTCTCATATTAACCAATAAATAAAATCCAAGGGCTAGACTAGAACCGCAATACATCTTAGCTTTGCGGGTCTAGCCTATAACCGCCTAACTAACATACTTAACTATAAAAGTTCTCATATTAACCAATAAATAAAATCCAAGGGCTAGACTAGTACCGCAATACATCTTAGCTTTGCGGGTCTAGCCTATAACCGCCTAACAAACATACTTTACTATAAAAGTTCTCATATTAACCATTTAATAAAATCCAAGGGCTAGATTAGAACCGCAATACATCTTAGCTTTGCGGGTCTAGCCTATAACCGCCTAACAAACATACTTTACTATAACAGTTCTCATATTAACCAATAAATAAAATCCAAGGGCTAGACTAGTACCGCAATACATCTTAGCTTTGCGGGTCTAGCCTATAACCGCCTAACAAACATACTTTACTATAAAAGTTCTCATATTAACCAATAAATAAAGTCGAAAAGCTAGACTAGTACCGCAATACATCTTAGCTTTGCCTATAACCGACTAGCAAACATACTTAACTGTAAATTTCTTGCATTAACCATTAAATAAAATCCAAAGCCTAAAACAGGAAATCAAACCCAGTACCACATCTCCAGCTTTTGCTTATCTCGCCTCTTACCGCTCGTCAATCGTTTAGCGTAATCAGGCAGCAATAATCGCAATGACAGCCAAGATCTCTGAAGAATTGGCTAAACAACTTTTAACCTACAATGTAATGGATCCGGTAACCCTTTATAGGATGGGAAAATTATGAAGAGCGACCAACACGGGAAAGATGTCTCACTGGATAAAAGGGATTAGACTGAAGGTTGACCGCGGACGAAATTTGAGAGTTAGGTAGGTGTAACTGGTTAGGTGACCGTAGGATCAGTACGTCCTGAAGGTCAGAATTGTAAGACAGCTGAGGGAAATAGTCTGTCACCATTTAGGTCAACTTCTCAGGATTGAGAGTACAGAGAAATCTCGCGATATAACAGGCAGTTCGGCAAGTCACTTCTAAAAGGAGCGCTCTTGGGGGGGTCTTAAAGGAACCGCACTAAAGGGTAAAGCATCTATCAGACAATTAATAGTAATATTCTATTCATAATCTGCTCAAAACCAACGAGAAAAATTACAATGAAGACTAGAAAACCGGAACCAAGTCAACTCAATCATCCATGTGCCTATCTAAACTCATCAGAACTGTTAATAAACAAAGATCACATAAAAACCGGTTCATTGGTTCATTTAATATAAACTCCGTCATATTTGATAAGAATATTTTGGGAGAAGAGGAAATCAATCTGCCAAAAATAACTGGTTGTCTTCCCTAATTTCCCTAATTGTGGCACCGATGACAGAGTTAATTGAAACACATCCATCCGGCTTTTAAATTGCCAAAAAATAACGGTAAACTTCCGTTCTCATGGCTTTGTAATGAAATATGTTAGTAAATAAAAGTAATATATAATTTTACGTTTAAATTATTTTTCTCAAGATAAATTTTATTTTAAGAAAGTTTATCTTTAAAAATTGAAAGTATTTTATAAAACCACTTCTTAAGTATCGCTGTATTTCCTACTTCTGGCAGGAATCGAACTGACGTAGATCAATCTTTAAATGTTGATTATTAAGAACAGTATTGATAAAAAGTCTTGGCGTTAGCATTAGTTTAGTTGCTATAATGTTTTAAAAATATTCGCCTAAAAAGATAGTGATTTACTTAAAATAGTAAAGTAAATAATGCATTCAAGTAGTGATTTCTTGACGCGGACGCTCGGCTGTGAACACTTCAAACGGTCAGCTAGTAATTTGTGCAAAGAAGAGTCTATGAAAGAACCAACTAGCTCGCAATTGTTAAATGTCAGTAGGTTAAGGAGGCGTCCATTAAACGACTGGACGTCAGTTATAGTCGTGAGCGAAGTGTTCGGCCGCCCGGAACTCTCGTCTCTGTCTTCTTCTGTTTTACAATAGATCGAATATTGAAGAAAATATGATGTGGGACGACTCCCACGAATTCCTATTACTACAATTACTGTAATACTTATGATTTTCCTTGTAAGTTTTGAAAGAAATTTAATGCCATTTATAAAGAAGATAAATGTTCTGAAGCAGGATAACCAACTCTACTTTCTTAAAAAGAGGGACAGAGAATGTTTCCGCCATATTAGAAGGAAGTGCCACTGCTCTGCTGATCAGCTGACCATCTAGTTTCCGTTTCCATTTAAAAGACTCTTTTCCGTATCATCTTCTTTTTTTTTTTGCAATTCTCACACAGCCCAATCTTTTAGCGAAGAATGGATGACAGAGTAATTGCTCTGTTAAAGAGATAACCTCTGGAGTACCAGGAAACTTTCCTGGATTAATTTGAATTCCCGTGCTTATCCGCGGGGGTTAAACTCGCACGGATTTAAATCCTCAGAATCTCTACCATAGGTTTATAACTCAGTATGGCCTCGCTGTAGTAGCCAGTTCATTTTCAGGGACCTGAAAAAAAAGGTGTTGCTCAAGTGATCTGTGAGAACTGACGCAGACTCTAAAAAAAAAGGAAGGAACATTTTTACAAAGGGAGTCTGACTCGTGAATGCACGGATCCCTGGAGCTAGATAAAGTCTTAAGTGAAATTGGCTTCTTACGTATATCTTCTTTGTCGCGTCGGTCATTGCTACGTGATATGAGATCATGACTTATTGACACCAGATGCAACGTCTACGTTGGAAATCCTGGTCCTTAAGAAAAGAAGATATTTCTCCTACTAGATCTGCAAGGGTTTAAATTTAACCTGGTCCTGACTTAACCCAAGTTTTATTATAACTCTCAAGTTATCATTAGAACATCCAACTTGGATGTGATAACATATCGATTGCTGAAAAGTATACATCGTAACATTTTTATCTGAAATCTTTTAATCTGAAATGAATTAAAATAATTGAAGGTCCTGGAGAATCAGTTGGCGCAGTTTAAGCATGATTTTCCCACTAAGTTCAAAGAAGAGGAAAGTATTGTCAACAGAAACTGGAACTTTGCGAGAAATCCGCTATCGTTGGGGAACAGCAGATTTTCCAACTCAGCGATCAGGAATAATGAAAGCAAAATCACGTCTCCAATTGGCCAAATGTAAATTACTGTTCCCTCGGGTGTGACACAAATCCAAACACTCCTGGTCTCATGACTCATAATTGCTGCACTAAATAAATGCACATCTACATACTTATTTGGTGTCTTATCGGCTAAGAATAGCAATGTTGTTTCTATTGACCAATTAGCCCGTACCTCTGCAATTCTTCATCACAACAAATACTGCTACTTAACAAGAATTGCACACCTAGACAATTCTGGCAGTTGGCTTTATTTGGTGATGAGGTTGGGCAGCCAGAAAACTTTGGAGTGATTTTGTTTAAGGGCGAAGCTCCTGCATCTTCCAATCAATCAATTCATTAGAATATTTACACTAACTAGGATAATGAGAATTGGTAACCTAGATCCGACGATGTGTATCAATAATTCCATAGTTGTGGCACACTTACACAAACTAGATCTAAACATCCAATAATATTGTTTAATGATGACACAATAACTGCCTAGTATTTTGAATTCTGAGTGGATAATCATGGCGAGCAAGTGTGTGCGTGTGTGTTTGTGAATGAACATCATGTTATTTTATTTACCCACCATTACACAGAAATCGATTTGCCGTTGTAGATTATGCATAGGAACATGGCGAGAGGTAGGGGAGGAGAAATAACCGTTCCAGAAGGTAAGAAAATCATTTTAAATGAACACTTCCGGCGCTGCAGTAGCGCGTAGATAGATGCTCGCCTCAACTGCATATACATTTCAAAGACTACGTTAACGATAAATCAACACGCATTGCAGTTGGAAGGTAAACTGAATTCCTAACACAACTTTTTTTCAACAGACGTGCTTAATCGACAATCGATATCAAACTATCGAAACTAACACTTTTTTTTTTTTTTGTAGGCCATGGTAATGGAGGCCGTGGTTCGGACAGAACAAATATGTGTCTAGTATAATAAGCATGCTATTTATAATGTAGTATGGCTGATGCAATATCCTAACCTGAATGGTATTAATGCTTCCTGAATTTTAAAATGGAGAATTACAGCTTCTATTACTGTTTAACTAGCCTCGTTAAAGGCTCCACTTCAGAGTGATCACTTCAGTTTAACCTTGCGGCTTCAGGTTGGGCAATCAGGTTGATTAAAAAAAAAGGTTTACGGAGCAGGCGACAAAAAGGTTGATGGATCAACTTTTCTCCCAAACCTGGCATACTTTTGCTCCACAGGAATCGTGGCCACTTCCCAATAGTGCAGATTAATTTTTCTTTTTAGTTTATCCCACTAAAAGAAAAAAAAAGGAGTCCCAGAAAACCTACATAATCCTGTAAAATCATGGTTTTATAAGTGTTTACGTTTCACAAGTTTAATTTTACCATCAAATTGCTAGGCCAAAACTGGCACCATTTTTTTTGTAATATGCATGGAAAAACTGTAATTTAATTTTAGTAGTGGAAATCTGTAAAAAGAAACTGCAATGATAAATGGGCGCAAAAAAAGAAAAGCTTTTAACGTAATTGTGAAAACTGTAAGTTTCTATTTTTTAAGTGATTCACTTGGCTGAAATCGACGAGAAGCTTTTTTTTGTAAATGGATGGTAAATTCCTCTACACCAATCTGATGTAAAAGGACTAGTTACGATAAACTGGGATGCTGTAGCGAATGAAATCACTGATATTTCCAGTTGCTATTAAATCGCCGGCGAAGGTAAACGCAGCAATTAGCCAATAGATCAGAGGTTATTGTCCCCTTATAAAATATAATTTACATTTTCAAGGTCTTTGGGAAACAGATCTCGATTTTAAAGGTTTAAATTTAAAGGTCAACCTGTAATTATAGCAACATTACAGATTTAATACTACTAAAAGTCTGGTCGCGGACAAACTGATAATTTTTTCTCTTCATGATAGGGTTCATGAAGCTTTGGGGGTCAGCTTGGGTTTTTCAAAAACTGTACCCGTGTGTTTTTTTTTTTTTTTTAATTAATTTCCGTAAACTTCATAGGAACCTTTCTCTGAGGATTTCCGTCAGATCAATTCCTCTCCCCCGAAACACTTCCACTTCCGGTCAATAAGTAAAGTAAAGTAATCGCCTATTTTTTCAGGCGGGCTTTACGTCCAACTACCAATTAGGTGTCATGAACGGAGGCGACTAGCAAACATACTTTACTGTAAATTTCTCATATTAAACATTAAATACAATCCAAGGGCTAGACTAGTACCGCAATACAACTTAGCATTGCGGGTCTAGCTTATAACCGCCTAACAAACATACTTTACTGTAAATTTCTCATATTAAACATTAAATAAAATCCAAGGGCTAGACTAGTACCGCAATACATCTTAGCTTTGCGGGTCTAGTCTATAACCGCCTAACAAACATACTTTACTGTAAATTTCTCATATTAAACATTAAATAAAATCCAAGGGCTAGACTAGTACCGCAATACACCTTAGCTTTGCGGGTCTAGTCTATAACCGCCTAACACATTTTCCTATAAAATCTCTCATATTAACCATTAAATAAAATCCAAGGCCTAAGACCGGGGAATCGAACCCACTAAACCAACAATACATCTTAGCATTGCGGGTCTAGTCTCTTAACCGCTCGGCTACCGTGGAGCGCCTTTTTCGGTCAATATTCTCCACCGATTTCTTCGATGGTCGTCTTCTCCGCCTCCTCCTCCTCTTCAAATGGTTTCATATTCTTACCTATTCTCAGATTGTTCTCAAATTCTCCTAAAAGGACCTTTAAGTTTTATAATATAAATTACATATTTAATTTATGGTCTCTTTTTTTTTAAATTATAATTTCATTTACTGCTCAAGTTCAAATTTGCGTAGAATATGGATCAAAACATAAGAAAAACACAGCATCAATTGCGTGATTGTTTCTATGCTGTAAATTATGTATTTCGAAGAAAATTTCGGGTATCTGGAAGGACTAGTCAATTATGATTAGGCGCCAAACATGGAAAACACAGAATATTGAATTTAAATAGTTATTGGCTAAGAATGCACCTGGTGGAGTTGATATACACAACTTACGCGTTGAAAAGCAAAACGTTCGAGAGTCTGTCCAACAGTCGCGGGAAGCGCTTTTATAGTTTGGGAGGCACGTCATCACTCATTAAAAATTCAATGATGGGAATTAAATTGATTGATTGATTGATCTATCTGCGAATAACGAGCTCATCAAGAAAACGGAGCATTTTGATTCCCAATTACTGTCTAGTTCCTCGGGAGCTTACAATAGAAATTCAAATTCTGTTCTATCTGCGTTTTTTTGGACTTAAAAGTGGACTAGTTTACACACACTCATTTTCTCAAATCCATTTTTCCCAACTCATTGGGGTACATTCTAGTGAAAACTTTAGTACAGAATATTTGACACGAACGCAAACCTTTTTTTTTTCTTTCTTTCTAACTACGAATTATAAACTGACATTTAAATATACATATATAGTGTGTGAGCGCGCGAGCGAGAGAGAGTGATTGTGAGGAGCGCCTTGTATGGTCAGCTGTAAGGTTGCCAATTTTCTGAAACGTATTTGCCACACCTCGTGTTCAGCTGGTTCGATGTGCACGTTAAATACATTAAGTTAATATTGCTTGTAAAGTGATCAAAAAGTCAAATTATATGTTTCTTATTTCATTACTCTCATAATTTACTAAATTAATCCAATTTTCCTTGTAGTTATTAGGACAGACTGTGTGGGGGTTCAAATTAAGTCATGTCTATTTCTTAATACTTATGGCTAAATTAGCCAGAACGGCTATTTTCGACCAGCTGTGGAAAATTCGTGATGAATTTATGATGACTAAGTAGACTAAACGCCTAAATACTAGATCATAAAAAAGGGAACACTGTCCGAAGGTCGGCAGTGCGCTGAAGCGCCAATGTCCTCAGATGTTGACGCGCCTTAAATTGAAAAAAAAAAAAAAATAGCAATAGTCATAATAGTCAATTAAAAGACTAAATTTTACTACACTTCCAAACTTGCTGTAGCTGAAATTGAATGTCGTAAATTCCAACAATTAGTCTTATTAAGAAAATACATGTTCTTACGAAAACCATGTAGTTTGAATTGCTTTTAAACGAATGTTCTGTGATTCTTGATGGAAAAATGTTAGGAAGCTCGATTTCCACATTTTGTTTAGCCACTACCGGAACTTTACAGTCAAAAAACTAAAAAAATCACTCAAACCGGAAGTACTATTCCGAAGAGGAAATATTTCACTTCTAGAAAATGGCTTCAATCATTTAACTGAGTAAAATATTCGTTACATTCATAATGACGAGGCGTGGCCATTAAATAACGAGACTATTGTTATAAAACATTTTATTTTAAATTTATACATATTTAGTTATTATCACCTATTCAATATACTACCCTCCCCTATCCCTAAAGCGCTCCATGCGAATTTACCATTGTTCGAAACAGTGCTGGAAGTCTTTTACTGTAGGTGCTCCTGCATGACGTGTGTCGCTTTTTCATTCACAGCTTTAACGGGACTGAAATCGTTTAAAGCAGATTTGACTTTGGGGAACAGATAAAAGTCATATGGGGCCACAGGTCAGGCGAAATAAGGCAGATGGCCTAGAACAGAGATGTTGCTAGTACTGTGGGCATCTCGAATGAACGGGTACATAATATTTTGCATCAACATTTGGACACGACAAAGCTATCCGCAAGATGGGTGCCGCGATTGCTCACGCTTGACCAAAAACGAAATCGTGTGTAGTGTTGCAAGGACGGTTTGCAGCTGTTCCAGAAGAATCCGCAGGACTATAAGCGTCGTTTCGTCACTGTGGATGAAACATGGATACATCACTACACTCCTGAGACCAAAGAACAATCTAAACAATGGGTTACCAAGGGGGAATCTGCGCCAAAAAAGGGCGAAGACCGTTCCTTCGGCCGGAAAGATTATGGCGACTGTCTTTTGGGATTCGCAAGGAATAATCCTCATCGACTATCTGGGTAAAACTATTACAGGTGCATATTATTCATCGATATTGGACCGTTTGAAAACCGAGCTGCAAGAAAAACGCCCACGATTGGCCCACAAAAAAGTCCTTTTCCATCACGACAACGCACCAGCTCACACCTCAGCAGTTGTGGCCGCAAAATTAATGGAAATAGGGTTTCTAACTCGTTTCACATCCCCCCTATTCTCCAGACTTGGCTCCCTCGGACTACTATTTGTTCCCCAATATGAAGAAATGGCTGGCGGGAAAATGATTTTATTCAAACGAGGAGGTGATTGCAGAAACGAATGGCTATTTTTCAGACTTGGACAAATCCTATTATTCGGAAGGGATCAACAAACTAGAGCAGCGTTGGACGAAGTGTATAAGCCTAAAAGGAGACTATGTTGAAAAATAAAAAAGGTTTACCCCAAAAAATTAAGTAGTTTTTATTTTTGCACGGACTTTTCAAACGACCCTCGTACTTGGCTTGTTGTACGTCTTGACAGACAATGCTGTCGCGTTGTCTTGATGGTGAACCCATGACTTGTTCTTCCACAAATCGGGTCGTTTTTTCCTTACTCTTTCACGGAGTTAAGAGATTTCTAGAAAAGTATTTCCTTATTTCAGCACGATGTGTACATGATTACAAACTGCTTAATGTTGATGAAAGAATTATCTGCAAGCTTGAAGTCAATTTTTTTAACTTAGAACTTTGAAAATTACACAGTAAGTGAGGAATCGTTTGAGTATGCTTTCCCTCCATGTGTAGACTTTACAGATGAGCTTCAAAAACAGAGTTTTGTAAACTTAAAAACATTTTTCCATTAACCTGTGTCTGACGTCAAACCAAATCTCTATTACGGTGCGTTCGACGTGTACGTATACTCGTTGTGAAAAATATAAAATTGCCATTAACTACAAAAAAAACTCGTAATTTTAATAAAATCCAATAAGAATATTATTTGGTGGGATGTTTCCTTTATCATTACCAATAGAACTGCCAAGTATTTTATACGGGGGGGGGATGGTGGGAGTCAGCCAAATGATAAGTGGTTGGTACATGTTTGGTCTCCGCATTAGAGATTGGAAATTACGGACACACAAATAGAAGCTCTCAACCCTTGTGCAATGCCCGTTTTTTATCTCTTAGTTAAGAGATTCAGACCTCAGTACGAGCATGATTTCATTTTGCACAGAATTCAAAGCTCTTTTCTTCCTTGTAAAAAAGCTCTTGCGTCCGTAGTTAGCTAAAGCAATGCATACGTGAAGCGGTGCAAGATTTTTGAATGAGCACAGAATGCTCTGTAATCTGTAAGCCTCTAGAGATTGCAGAAAAAGTCGCTTGCAGTGACTGTTTTGCCAGGTTCGACGTGTATACACGTCATTGACTGATTTTAATTCCGCACACCGTGGGAGGGTTTTTAAACTAAATTCCACGTTTAACTGGTTAAGGTCCAATAACAATAATTGACAGTCTTCAAATCTTCAGCAGCTTCAAAAAATTTAATAATCAATACTTTTTACGAACTAATTAGAACTTTTAAACTTTTAAGTTTAAATTAGAGCGATCCTAATTAAATTTCAAAGTGAAAGAGACAGGAAGTGAATACGTAAAGTTTGAAAACAGACATCAAACAAGTACTAGTTTGACTAGTGGAGGAGTCAACTGAAATACGATACACTCTACTAATTGCTTAAATTTCCCCCACCCACAAAGCTCTCCCCACCCAAACTGGCCAATTATCCAAACAACAAACTGACAAACCTACAAAACTTGTATTCTGTATATAAATAAAACTAAAAACAATTAAAACTTCTAAACAAGGAATTTAACAGGAAGACAATTTTCAGTAAAACTTTTTGTTTTCAAATCCCGCACCAAAATTAGGATCGACCAATTATTATTAAGGTGTACTAATGGAGCCGTGTGATAGGCTGCCCTAAAAGCTAAGCTAAAGGGCAGATTTCCGCCTGCCCTGTAGCAAATTTCCCTAGACTAATTTGTCCAGACCTGCTAAGCTAATATGTATTGTGGTACTGGGTTCGATTCGCGGTCTTAGGCCTTGGATTTTATTTAATGGTTAATATGAGAACTTTATAGTAAAGTATATTTGCTAGGCGGTTATAGGCTAGTCCGCAAAGCTAAGTTATATTGCGGTACTAGTCTAGCCCTTGGATTGTATTTAATGTTTAATAAAGGAAATTTACAGTAAAGTATGTTTGCTAGTCGCCTCCGTCCTCGACACCTAATTGGTAGTTAGACGTTAAGCCCCGCCTGAAAAAATAGGCGATTACTTTACTTTCGTAAAAGCCCTTTTGAAAAACCCCATTTAGTAAATTGGTAATTTTAAACAGCTCTACCAGTAAAAGTAAAGTAATCGCCTATTTTTTTTCAGGCGGGGGTTTAACGTCCAACTACCAATCAGGTGTCGTGGACTGAAGCGGAAATAAAAATGTAGTCATACGCCAGAATTCGAACTGTGAATTTCCCGTTTTACAAAACCACGCAGCTCCTGACCACTTGACCAACCAGCCGCCCCAACAAGTCTCCTAGTATGCAAGACATACAGACCGTACCTTGTACTGAAATTTAACGGCAAGCTTAAGCATTCCCAACCAAATGACCAAAATGGAATTTTCTGGGCAATGTGTCAAAGCAGGAAAACCGTTTTGAGAACCAGTTTAATTGAAATCGTTGCATCCATTTTTCAAGAAAATCTTTGAAGCGAAAAATCCATTGCCGAAGTAGGTGTGTATTTAAAGTAATGTAAAGTAATCGCCTATTTTTTTCAAGTGGGGGTTTAACGTCCAACTACCAAATTAGGTGACGTGGACGGAGGCGTTTAGCGAACATACTTTACTGTAAATTTCTTTTATTAATAAAATTAAATATAGTCCAAGGCCTAAGACCGGGAATCGAACCCAGTACCACAATACATATTAGCTTCGCAGGTCTCAGTAGTGTGTATATATTCTGCGGCCGGATACTGATCGCTACATTCCCAATTTCGGTCAAATTTCAGCTTTCTGCGTTTTTTTTTTTCAACAATTTTCATCCATTATGATAGAAAACTTAGTAAGAATAAGTGAAAATAACTTTGGTGCTCATAAATGAGTAGCGACACGGTGAGTTGTGAAGAGTTTAGGATCAGAATTCTTTTCGTATATCACTTAAATGTAAAAGATAATCTACCTGGTGTGATGTGGTAATCTACAAATTATAGAGTACTAAGAAAGAGATTTTTAACTACTAGTATTTACACAGAATAGTTTGTGGAGATGGTTGTTGAGACTGTAGGAAGAAGATTGGAGCGGAAGGTTGATGACACGACTTGTCTATCAACAAGTTGAGGGCGAGGTGCTGGGCCACCACTTCCAGTAGCTAGCTGCTGCTGTAGCTGCTGTTGCTGTTGCTGGTGTATTTGTGGCTAGAAGTACTCTCTGCTGGCTAGGAGTAGAATTTGTTCCCATATAAAGTGTAGACAACAAATTTCTTTTACTGTACTCCACTTGCTGTAAGACATCACTCCTAACTGACTAGCCTGCCTTACTCACCAGATACGCTACAGCCTGCTCTTTTTGTAACTAATCTAATTTCTTTCTTCTTTTTCTTTTCTTTTGTAATAATTGTAAGAAATCTGATGAAGCCGCAATCACACGGATTCTTCAATTAGAAACCTTTTTTGGGAGCCCTATTTTGGGGTTTCCAAGTGCCTTAAGACTGTGGCCATCAAACTATGGGTGCAGAGTAGATCTCAAGAGTTGGTGGTTGGCCATCACTGGACGGACAGAGACAGGCCAAGAAGTTCATTTTGGGCTATTCGCCAAAGCTGACTACAGATTTAATCTGCAGGATAATTGTAGGCCTATTAACTAGGCTATTGCAGGCTCAGAGAACAACACATGCATCGCATGGGCTTGGCAGATGAGACAGCCTTTGTAGGTTCTGTCAGGAAGGAGGAGAAGGAAACGGCATTGCACGTGTTGTGACAGTTGCAAGGGGCTCTTGTCTGACTAAGGATGATACTCCTCGGGGAGGAAAAACCAAGACCCTGAGAACTTTACCCTAAAGCCGCTCTCCAGAATTAAGAGTCTCAATTAAACGTACAGAGGGCAAGCTCCAGAGTAGCACAATAGGCCTTTAAGGCCGCCCTACTAGGATCTAATCTAATCGAATTTAAACAACCCCTACACATATGGGGCTGTAAGTGATACATTTTCTTCGGATTTCCCAATGTGTAGGAGACCACTTCTATCAGCCTTACGAGGCATCATGGCTTAAAGAAGTTCACACTCTTTTCTTCAGAATACGAGATACTGAGGAGGAAACACCCTGCAGCGGATTTTCTGCCATGTGTGGAGATTTTTTTCATTTTCGAACTAAAAGTGTTCATACACTACGTGAAACTTTTCTTTTAAAAAAATCTCATGATTCAGAACCCTAAATGGTGTATTTGCGATGAATTTTAGACCTATAAAATGGATACTTCAAATTACTTTTAGTTACAAAAAACAAAAAACTGTCAATATATTAATAATATTGATCAAGATTAATTATTGATCTCAATTACATTATTACCTGAATTGAAAAAATACCTAATAATACTGTTACTCACCACAAATACCCGACATGCACAATTATTGTAACCGTGTACTCACCTAGAACAAAAAAACCAGAACATTAGATAAGATTTATCAGCTCAATCATGGTTAATGAAATGATGCAGATATTATCTGCTAGTGCAAAACTATATTTACCTACAAAAAATTACTGTCAATGAATAAACTTGCAGGAATACAGGGAATAAGAGTGGAAAAGAAGGAGTTTTGGCTTCCATTAGAGTTTTTAAAGGATGATGTTCGCTTAAGAGATTAGATTTCTGGCCCTCCTCCAAGGTCCTCCCTCCTTCAAAGCAGCCCAAATACAGGCGACCTAAAATCCTACTACAGAGGTACTCCTCGACTTACGACGTTGATCCGTTCCTACGCGGCGTCGTAAACCGTTTTTTCGACGTAAATGGGAACATACGTAAACTGTACCATATGTTATACAGTACAGTAAAGTACTGTATTACCATAATAACAGTACAGTACTGTAAGCACTTAGCCTACCCTAACACAGTACCCTACATAATTATCAAAGAAACACATAAAATACTGTACAGTACGTTTAATAATGAAATGAAACAGTAATAAAAAAGCAGTAGTGTACTTTACGATATCTAATTTCACTTCCATGGTGATGGCCTTCGATGCACTGCCATCACAGAAGAGTCTGGCCTTACACGTTTGGGAGCCATAATGAAGGGCGAAAAGTGACCGTGACAACGATGTTAATGGCGTACTGGTATGCTGGTGACGCTGTCTTCCTCGGTCCCGTGGCCGCTGCACACCAAATCATGTATAGTAGTTCGCGGGCTTTTCATAGTACATACTGTACAGTACTGTACTGTAAATGAGAGTTTCGTAACCACGAAACGTCGTAACTCGAGACCGTCATAACCCGAGGACTACCTGTATCTCCTTGCAGGTTAAAATGGAGTTTTCTGAATCGTGTTTTTTCAGCGACTTGGAAGATAAAAGGAATGTTAAGGTCAGTGTAGATTGGAAGAGGATTGAGTCCTTTCGGAGATTGGAGCGTTTGGTTGAACCCCACAGCTCTATTCCATACGCCCAGATGGGTTTCAAAGTAGAAGTATAAATCAGTCTTTTCTTGTCTACAAAGAGTTTTGATCTATCGTCTAAGAATCGATTGTGTCGCTAGCGTGTGTTTAGTTCAGTTCATTTTAGTCTAGTGTGGGGGTAACCATATAAAATTAAATTTCTAAAATTTATCCAATTATCTCAATTTCTTCAAATTGCATTAAAAATATGGTTGATTTCAGTATGAAATATACAAGTTATTTTGCAGCACTTATTCTGTACTTAAATAAGCTCATTACAGAGAAGTACAATATTCAGGTAGATCGTTAGGGAGACGTTTTACTGGGATAAAATTGAAGAGGCCGTCACAGCTTGCTCAGGAAAATACCATATTAAGGGAAACTAAAAGTAGTAACTTCCTTCTCCAGGAACCATGGTTTCCAATAAAGCTCTACAAGAGATTGAACAGGCCAGAACAATGGTCTAACCCATGGTTCTGTCTACCACAGGAACAGAATACTCACAGAGGACTTCCCACTATATGTGCAGACATTCGCACAGTATACTGTGATGATTACCACTGTTGCCAACCAACTGTGTACACGTACATACAAACTCAGTACAATAAAGGGGACACCACTTTACCAACGGAAGAGGAAAAAAGGATTCACGGGACGTAAAGTTTTATACCTTTTTTAGTGTATCGTACGTTCGTCTTTTCAGTTTTACCATCATCAGACACAACAGTGGAAAACAGCGAGGAAATAGCATTGAGAAATGGTGGAAATGACGTTATAACGTTTACTATAGAGTAAGATGTCTCAGTTTGGTACGGAGATACTGTAATACTCTGGTACTAACTGTGCGGCAATTCTTACATCCTACAGCTGGCCGTACAATTGCCAGTGCTTGCTAGATACTCCACTATTGCTATCAAGGAGCATTATCAGAACCTAAACTATCGCCGCCATTATGCTCTTTGTCTCGCAAGCAGAAAATATTCATATCATCCAGCATTAACTTTAAATCTTATTTTTTTTAAAATTATTTGTTGTCCACAATAATAACAATCCAATTTTTAAATGAAGGAAGGCATTAATGACAGTTTTTGATACGCTAAAAAAAATGCATATTCACATAAAAGCGTAATAAAATCGTTAAAAACTAAAACATTTATTCACTTCCGGTTTGCAGATTTCCCTTAAAATTTAGATTAATTAGTATTAAAAATGAAATAGCAAGTACGTAAATACAATGTACCGCGAAATGACAAATTGTAGAGAAGCCCCCAGCGCCTTCAAAATATTTGAATAACCCCTTTCACCCAGAAGTGATGTTTGGCGACAAATTTGGGCGCCACGGTAGCCGAGCGGTTTGATGCGAGACCCGCAAAGCTAATATGTATTGTTGGTTTAGTGGATTCGATTCCCCCGGTCTATAGGCCTTGGATTGTATTTAATGGTTAATATAAGGAATTTACAGTAAAGTATGTTTGTTAGCCGGTTATAGGCCAGACCAGCAAAGCTAACATGTATTGCGGTATTAGTCTAGCCCTTGGATTTTCTTTAATGGTTAATAAAAGAAATTTACAGTAAAGTTTGTTTGCTAGTCGCCTCCGTCCACGACACCTAATTGGTAGCTGGAAGTTAAGCCCCGCCTGAAAAAATAGGCGATTACTTAAGTTTACTAAACAAATTTCCCATTGAACAAAATTTCGAATAAAAGTTGCGGAAGTATGAAAAAAAAAAACGTACTTTTAAAGAAAATTTCATCAAATTTATCCAAAGTCATAGTTTTCGAGTAAATATTGATTAGAGTAATACCGCCAGAAGCCTGGACTTGTAGTAGCAACATCAAGAAACTCCAGGACAACGCAAAACCAATTTCCCTGAGACTCGCAACAGACTCTCCATCACGCACTAGTATTGACTCAATCCACGGAGTCTGCATCCATTATCCCCAGGTACACTTCTATATCCATAATCGTCAACTGAAACTCCTTTCCATCCTAGACTACCATCCAAAATCCACTCTGTCGCGCGTCATAGCCTCCTACAGATCCTTCTACAACATACAGACACAGAAGACAAAAAAAAACATATCCTACTCTAACTCTCTACATTAGCTGCAGTTTTTCCTCTCCTTTTTTCCCTGCATTCCTATCCTCCTCACCTAACTTTTCTCTTTTTTCACTAGTTAAGAAGGCTGAAATGTACGAGGGTCGTTTGAAAAGTCCGTGCAAAGTCAGAGAGATAGCACCACTGGCGCGTATCGAGGTTATGTTTAGTTAGTAGTATCTCTTGGAAGAACACACACCAAGTTTCAGCCAGATCGGTCTATTTCATTGTGTTTGGCATTCGTTTGAATCGAGGAAGTCGAGTGATTTTCAAAAAATGGACGAAAAAGAATTTCGTGTGTTGATTAAACACTACTTTATGAAAGGCAAAACGCCTCAGGAGACTAAAGAGAAGCTTGATAAACATTATGGTGACTCTGCACCTTCGATTAGAACAGTTTATAAGTGGTTTCAAAATTTTCGGAGTGGCCATATGGGCACAAGTGACGCTGAACGTTCTGGACGCCCTGTTGAGGTTACTACTCCAGAAATCATTGATAAAATCCATGATATGGTGATGGATGACAGAAGAGTGAAGGTGCGTGAGATTGCTAGTGCTGTGGGCATCTCGAATGAACGGGTACATAATATTTTGCATCAACATTTGGACATGTCAAAGCTATCCGCAAGATGGGTGCCGCGATTGCTCACGCTTGACCAAAAACAAAATCGTGTGAAGTGTAGCAAGGACGGTTTGCAGCTGTTCCAGAAGAATCCGCAGGACTTTAAGCGTCGTTTCGTCACTGTGGATGAAACATGGATACATCACTACACTCCTGAGACCAAAGAACAATCTAAACAATGGGTTACCAAGGGGGAATCTGCGCCAAAAAAGGCGAAGACCGTTCCTTCGGCCGGAAAGATTATGGCGACTGTCTTTTGGGATTCGCAAGGAATAATCCTCATCGACTATCTGGAAAAGGGTAAAACTATTACAGGTGCATATTATTCATCGTTATTGGACCGTTTGAAAACCGAGCTGCAAGAAAAACGCCCACGATTGACCCACAAAAAAGTCCTTTTCCATCACGACAACGCACCAGCTCACACCTCAGCAGTTGTGGTCGCAAAATTAATGGAAATAGGGTTCCAATTCGTTTCACATCCCCCCTATTCTCCAGACTTGGCTCCCTCGGACTACTATTTGTTCCCCAATATGAAGAAATGGCTGGCAGGAAAAAGATTTTATTCAAACGAGGAGGTGATTGCAGAAACGAATGGCTATTTTTCAGACTTGGACAAATCCTATTATTCGGAAGGGATCAACAAACTAGAGCAGCGTTGGACGAAGTGTATAAGCCTAAAAGGAGACTATGTTGAAAAATAAAAAAGGTTTACCCCAAAAAATTAAGTAGTTTTTATTTTTGCACGGACTTTTCAAACGACCCTCGTATTAAACATTTATATTTCTGTATTTATTCCATTCTATTCTGATTAGAGTAATAAAACGGCACTTCCGCTTTGACCAAAGTCGTGTACCGAAACTATATATGAATCCTAAACATCCGGCAAATGGATGTTAACTGGATACTGGATACTGGACCCAGAGATACAGACACATTGTTGCTGTTTCAGAAAAAGTCAGTTTTGCCAACATGATTCTGAGGATGTCAACTTCCGCTAACATACCGACAAATATCGGATAGCCCAATGGATTGGCTATTTACATTAAAAAAAAATAAAAAAATTGTTAGTTACCTGTCTCACAGGAGCGGAAGGGCTTTGAAAACCACGATAAATTTACTCGCACAACTAGGGGGTAAGATAAATAAAAATGATTAAAAAAAAAAAATTATTAAATATTACAATTTAAATAGATAAATACAGGGAACTGAAGTATTTATGAGTCCCCGTGAAGGTTATCGGTCCCCAGAAAAGTCGATACCATTTTATTGTCGGTGTTATAGCGTGTTTACAATACAAAGAATTATTTATTGAACTTTATTACACTATTAACCAAGTCACAGTATATAATGAACCCAATAGTAAAAAAACTACAACTACGAACACACTATTTCTCAGAAAATGGAACTAATAAGTTGGTTATCCATTTAACTGTCACATAAAGTGTAATAATAATGGCCGTTTTGCTCTCTAGTTTTTTTTTTATTATTATTACAGGCTGAGAAATAGTTAGCTTTTCTTTGTTGACGTACGGATTTTCTAACATAATTGGCGCTTTTCACGTAGTTAATTATCAAACGTATCTAAGTTCGTCTGGGGAAGAAAATGGAACTTTAAAAAAAATCAGTGTCTACTTTGTCTACATTTATTTGATCGACCCAATTCTATAAAAAAAAAGATAATATTATTTCGTTTTTAATTTTTTTTTTTAATTTATTTTTAAACTCTCGAAACAGGAAATAATCGAACAGATTTTTCGATTTATGTTTTACAGTCGGAAATGTCCGTATTGAGTAGTAAAGTTGCTTTTATTTAATTTCTCTCACTTTGTTGGTCTGTATATACTCGTACATATACAGGGTGTATGCAGGCGCCACGGTAGCCGAGCGGTTAGAGGCGAGACCTGCGAAGCTAATATGTATTGTGGTACTGGGTTCGATTCCGGTCATAGGCCTTGGATTTTATTTAATGTTTAAAAATGAGAAATAGTAAAGTATGTTTGCTAGACGCCTCCGTCCACGACACCTAATTGGTAGTTGGACGTTAAGCCCCGCCTGAAAAAATAGGCGATTACTTTACTTTACTTTACTTACAGGGTGTATACGGAGGAGTGGTCGAAACTTCGGGACGTGATTCAGCAGCTCAAATGCAACAAAAAAATATTCTATTCACTTACTTTATTTTTTACTTCCGCCAACAACATTAACTGAATTTTTCACATTATGCAGAAATGCTATCTTTGCAAGGACACTACTGTACTCTGAAGTAGGGATAATTTTATTGTTAATTTTCATTTCGATGTATTGTATACATTTGGTCATTAATAAATTATGTTTGAGGTATCAAAACTGCCTTTTTGCTAAACACAGCAACGTGTGAACGGGTACAGCTAGTTAAATAATGATTGTGAAAAACTAAAATGGTTACTTTTCTTTTTGTTCCTTCTCCAAAAATTGAGTAAATTAGTAGTGAAAAGTCTTTTACGCAAAATCCCAGTTTTCTGCATTTAAACCCCTCTCTGTTCGGGGTAGGGTTTTATTAAAAACCAAAAAAATCCATATGGTTTTGAAGCTCAATAAATGCGTAACATTTTCTCAAAATTATGTGGCTCCTTTGATTCATTAATCATTGAAAAAATGCAGATGAAAATTTTAATAGAAATCATCGAGAACGAATGTTTTAGACATTTAAGTAAAAATTTTATTGTTATAAGAAACGTTTTGAGGCTCTGTATTGAGCAAATTTATAGGAAATTTAATGCACTTTCGTTTGGAATAAGCAGATTTGTTGTAGGATAAAGGATAGAAAAGTTACGGCCCTTTTTATGGTGAAAAAAGGCGAATATCGACGGTAAAGTTAAAAATGCAAATATCTTGGGACACTATTGAGAATCGGGCCAAAGTGAAAAGAATATTTTTTCAATAGGATGAAAAGAATAACTGCCAGTTTCAGTCATTATATATTTTAATTATGCTGAGCTTTCGACCTAGGGGACTAGGTCCAGCTTCAGGGCTGTGGAACATGTTTACAGTGTGGTAAATATAATTATTGCTAATTCGGATTAATCGGGATCATGTTGAGTCATCATAAGAACACCTGGATCGGCGCCGAAACAAAAGTTAATTTTCGGTGGCGACATGAAAATTTTTTTTGTCTTCCGATGTAACATAATTGTAGGCATGGCAGCAACTCGTTTATACCTGATTTTCTTGAAGGGTCATTTTGTACGAATGTATGTAAAAACCCTAAATATGGCGCAATTAGTGCTGAATTTCTTGGGATTTACCACGGTCTTACAAAAGACCATGAAATTTACTTACTGATGAGTCTACCTATGCACCCGTATAATACAAACATATGTACTTATATATACACATATATGTACATTCATAGGTACAAATGTACTGTGTAATACTTTGTATTCGGTTTAACCGGGATTTCAGTTTTCCGGGGTGGGTATAGCCGGAGGTCAGCCCGGTTAATCGAGGTTGTACTGTACCTGAGGAGTTCTGTATGAGCGTGATTGTAGTTTCACACTGTTAGAAAGGTAAGGAGAAAGTTGGTTTTCTCACCAGATCCATCCTTTTTTACATTTTAATTGTGGCAAACCCACAGGAGAAAGAAAACACCACCAACTGTTTAGCAGAAAAATCAGAAAGAAGCTTTGATAAAAGATTTACGATCGGCAGTCAAAAAAACAATCAAGTAAAGAGTACAACTATGAAATGTCATAAAGTTCAATAAGTTGAAAGTAAAAGTAAAGGTAATTAACTGGACACAGGTAATTAGAAAAATTAGAACTAATAACTTCTCATATAACAACAACAACAATAACAATAATAATCATAATAACCATAATCTAGCAGTGTTGATAATTTATCTAATAACTTTAGCTCATTCTGTAGAAATATATAATTATAAGTTAACAATTATACACGTAATGACAAATAATATGACACAGGGAATAGAGACAGAATAAAACGTTTTACAACAAATACCGTTTCCCCCAACGTTTAGGAACAAAACGTGCTGTGTAGTTTTACGACAATAAGGGCCAATTGAATTTTTACAAAATAAAACCTTCGTTTTTTGGGTTCAATGATTCAACATTATTTGGATAGCTAGCTGAAGAATTGGTGAAGGTGATTGTGGAGTTAAATTTCTTATCTAGAAAGGGTTAATAGGTTATGAGCGTCTGACCTGGTTAACTGTAACAATAGTGTCTTCTAAGTAAAGTACAGTAATCGCCTATTTTTTCAGGCGGGGCTTCACGTCCAACTACCAATTAGGTGTCGTGGACGGAGGCGACTAGCAAACATACTTTACTGTAAATTTCTCTTATTAACCATTAAATAAAATCCAAGACCTAAGACCGAGGAATCGAACCCAATAAACCAACAATACATCTTAGCATCTTGCGGGTCTAGTCTCTTAAACGCTCGGCTACCGTGGCGCCCTAATGTCTTCTAGGTTATGGTGAAGATTCTCAACAAAATGCAAACAATTAACACTAGAACTGTAGGGCAAAACTAAGCTCAGATCCACCAGCAAAATCTTCTTTTCATCTAATTTGTGTACATAAGTACAGTGATCCCTCAGTTATCGCGGTTAATAGGGATCAGAGCCGGCCGCGATAAGTGAAAAACCGCGAAGTAGAAGTCACCCTCTCATTTTTAACATACGTACATTTTTAGTGTATGTGTAATATCAATAAGTGTATATGAAACCATATAAGTGCAAATGTTATCATTAGAACATTAAAGAAAAGTTTCAAACATGTAGGTAAATAAAATATTAATAGTATAAATAACATACATAAAATAATGTATAAATGATATTAATATGATACATGTGTGTATAACATACGAGGATGTAACTAAAGTGTACATACTGTAAATATGTTTTTAGAACTCTTTTATTTAGATTTTGAATTGTGTGGGCACTTCCTGGGCCTTCTGCTGGCGTGCGGGCAATTTTCGCACCATAGTTCCTCAATTTTGAATTTTTGAACAATCCGCAATGTACTGAGGCCGCGATAAATGAATGGCGAAGTAGCGAGGGATGACTGTACTTTAACACCCTCGGCTCATTCGTACGGCTACTGAATAGTTTCACGCAGAAGTCCTGGCGAATGATTGGATGTAGTATGCCAAGGTCTATTTTGGAAATCAATGGATACATTTCATTGAAAGCAATGACTTACCTTGAGGCTTCTTTTGAGAGAATGCAAAAGATGACTTGAAAGAAATAATAAAACAGAGCAGCGGCACTGAATCTTAGCTGGATATCTAGACATGAAGGTAAATGAGAAGGCGTAAGAGATTTATCCAGACCATAAATTGGTCGATTCCCAATTTTAGACAAAGAAATTTTTGGTACAACATAATTAGGGAATGAGAAATAGGGAAGATGGCGCTAGTTTTCGACCTGCGCCCAATCTCGAAAGATTTATTGATTACATCAAACTCAGGAATCCTTTAAAGCTAAATAAAAATATATATTCGAAGAAAATGGTAGAGGTTGTACATGCCCTATGGGAGCAGTTGGACAGGATTACCAAGACAGGAATTGAAGGAGTCAGAGTAACAAAAGGGCCCACTAATTACGACTTAATAGAGAGAGAGAGAGAGAGAGAGAAACAGGTTAGAGGGAATCTATCCTTGAGTGACCTGAGAAGATACATTAAGGACAGGATTCGTGTTAATGCGCCAGCCAGCTCGGATGTCTAGTTTTGATTTAATCGTGTGGTGAGATGGTCCTCCCTAGGTCCAGCGCCATTTGTAATAATTGTAAATCATTACCGCAGAATTCACTAGCGGTGCGACACATTACCCACGTTGGGAAACCCTCCCGGAGAAAAGGAGGAAGAAAAGACCCTACTTCAAGGCTATTAGCCCAAAATAACAGATTTGTTTCCGATATATATAGCTTGAAATTTCTAATCATAATCGTGACGTTTCAACTACATCATCATCAGTTGCCCATAGTCATAGCTCGTCTTGCTCACTAGCAATGTGTATCGCATTCAGTCCTTGCGGTCAGACACGGTTCTGTAGTAAATTGAATGATCACGTTTTTTCATGTATATCGCGAACTAAGATTACATATGTGTGTATCAGTAATGTACATGAAATACACTGGAATAAGCGCGCGTGTGTATGGATGGGGTTGTAATAATATTGAAGGATGCGTGGGCGAAATTGTAGGCCGACTGTACTCAGCGTCAATACACGATATACAACTTAATCTCCATCTAAAATCCATATAATAAATTGTAAATGACGTCACAAATTGTTCACCACCAAAAAAAAGTTCACCTTTCCAATTCTGTGACTTCCTATTGGTTCTAGTTTGAGGAAGTGAGTTTACATCGAAAAATCTGGTTTGAGTCCTGGTGTTTGTGAAAAAAAAGTTATTTACGTAAATAGTGTATAATGTAGAGTTTAAAAAAAAAGTAAAGTAATCACCTATTTTTTTCAGGCAGGCTTAACGTCCAACTACCAATTAGGTGTCGTGGACGGAGGCGACTAGCAAACATACTTTACTGTTTTCTCATATTAACCATTAAATAAAATCCAAGGGCTAGACTAGTACCGCAATACATCTTAGCTTTGCGGGTCTAGCCTATAACCGCCTAACATACTTTACTGTAAATTTCTTTCATTAACCATTAAATACAATCCATGGGCTAAGACCGGGGGAATCGAACCCACTAAACCAACAATACATGTTAGCATTGCGGGTCTAGCCTCTAACCGCTCGGCTACCGTGGCGCCTAACTCAAGGTATACATATAATATGTTTCCACTAAAATCTCCATGTTTATTTTATTTTTTTAAATTTGACTTTACTGACACAGTTTCTCTCAGTAAGAGTAAATAAATAAAATATAAGTCCAAATGATGAACTTACGAGAATTGTTAAATTTGTTTAAATAATTAGACAAGTTGGTGTACACTGTTTAGCAACACACGAGAAATAAATTACCATGTTTGTGAACTGAACAAATGGTACACATGTCTACCATGTGTCCAATTTGGTTCAGACTGTCGTTCTTTTATATATTTACAAAATAATCATCTAATTACAAAATGCTCTAGCTGAACCGTTATTTTCAAACATTATAATAAAATTACACATAATGAGAATATAGCAGCGAATTGCGATAATTAGATTTAAGCAGGCTGATTCTCCTGGCAGGCTGCTGTCTGCTATCACAATTTCACAAGTCCCTCAGTCACCAGTTTTTAATAATTTAGCTAATAAACATGGAGCTTAATTGAATTGAATAATTTATTGTTACCTCACAACAGAAACTTTTTGCATACTTTAGCTGAGAAGGAAGAAACTTTTAACTTTCTTTTAATGCAAACATTAAAACAAACAAAAAAATTGCCCATTAAGATTTTTTTAATTAGCAATGGTCTTTCCGACAATTGAAGACATAAGTGGTAACGAGAGTAGACGAGAAGACGAACAATGCTCAGGAGAGAAGATTCTGGGAAGATCTTTTTCTTTTTGGCCATGTAAAACTGAGCAGGTTCTGATGAAACTTGGTGTTCAAGGTTGAGGATCCTGGGGGTTCCTAGGGGAAAAGAAGATGATGAAATAAGAGGAGGAAGAGCGAAGCTCTGGGAAGCGATGATTTTAGGACTTCCGGTGGCGAGGAAGGCTTGACAAGATAAACCATCATAAATACTGTGGGTTGAACTGCTTGAAATTAGTTCCGAAATTATAAGCATTGTGAATAGTATGTACAATAATGCTACAAAAGAAGGCGCCACGATAGCCGAGTGGTTAAGAGGCGAGACCTGCAAAGCTAATATGTATTATGTGTTACTGGGTTCGATTCCCCCAGTCTAGGCCTTGGATTTTATTTAATGGTTAATATTTTTTTATTTTTAAATTTATTTGTTATGTTACACCAGCGCTAGATACGCCATAAGTAACAATGACAATAGCCTGACACCACTACAAACTCACTAATTGAGGGGAGAAGTTACCCAGTGATAACACTCCCTTAGTCATCTCCAGGATTAGCTACTCTCCTCAGAAGAAAGAAAATCGCGAGGCCACTGGCTGATTTTAATCGTCTGGGAGGATGATCTGGATGGTGATGAGATGATAAATGGCGGACAAAAGAATTGGAATGATAGTGCAAGTTCTGATGAAAACCTTTATAGCGAGTTCGTGCAACCTGGACCTAAAAACGATATTGTGTGGATGGTTTGATTTGAAACGTAAAATGGAGCTGGTTTAACGATAGTGCGGAGAATTTTAGAGTGAAGCGATTGAATTCGTTGAAGATTGGAGCGTTTCCTTGAACCCCACAGTTTAATACCGTACGTCCAGGCGGGTTTTAGTATAGAAGTATAAATCAGTCGTTTGATATTAAGTTAAAGATTAGTTCGTTGGTCAAGTTGTCTTTTAAGTAGTCGATAACGCCTGTTTACTTCAGTTCGCTTAAGTCGTGTGTGTGTGGGTGATGGTTAATATTAGAAATTTATTTATTAGTAAAGTATGTTTGATAGTCGCCTCCGTCCACGACACCTAATTGGTAGTTAGACGTTAAGCCCCGCCTGAAAAAATAGGCAATTACTTTACTTTTAAAGCTACAAAAGAAGTTATGTTCTTTGAGTGAGGAAATTCTACTCCATTTCCGCTGTTTTCTTTCCCCTATATATGTTTTTAAATATCTTTGCTATATTCTAACACAGACTTAGGGGTTAAGGAAGTGTCACAAAGAAAAAGATAGCAGGAATTAAATATTTAATTGCGACCGTGCGACCCTAAGAGTTCTTGAACTGGAGAAGTTATTTAGGATTATTCGTTCGATATACAAGTTAATCCCAATAGCCCCCGAAAACGGAAATGGAAAACGGCAGAACTTCTAATGGTCTTGACCGGAACTTCTTAATCATCGAATTAATGTATACTGTAATCTATTTCGGTAAAGATGGTCCATAGGCCTGAAGATGACATAGTCGTCCCTAGATAGGAAGCTCTTAGAATAATGAATCTTCACCCCAAAAAAGGATGAACTGAATTCAACAGAAATATTGGGATTACCTTTAAGCAGGAAGCAGTGCTTATGATTAAGGTTCAGACCCTAAACTGTGCAAATCAATGATTCTATATGGGCTACAGGAATGGAGATTATAGTCTTATTCTTAGCACCAACCAAAGCAAGCTATTCTTTAAATCTAGCCATGAGGATTACTAAGCAAAAAAATGAGCAAATATAAGGCCCGTGCCCTTAATGCATAAAACTGCATATAGTTGCAGAACGTCTGCATTGCAGACTGGAACTAATGTGACACAAACATTAAGTGGTATGATAGATGAATAAGTTTCTTTTATATCTGCAACACCATCATGAGATGCTTGGGACAGCAACATCTTGCCTGAAAGATGCAGCATAAGCTATAAAAACACGGAATGAGAAATTTCTCATCTCCCATGTTAGACGCTTGATTCAGATGCTGTGAAAAGAAACAAACAATCCAAAAGTCACGGTTACTATCACAAAAGTAAAAATCAATCTCATGAATTCTTTTTGATGGTTTGAAACACAGGTCGATTTTTTTCCACGAGTTATTTATTCGACTGTAGATAGTTTTTACAATCTTCATGTAGACATGCGCATTGCATAAGTGAACGAAGTGGAAAACCTTGGCGACTCGAAGGAATTATGCCGGCTGTTCATAGCAGTTTGATTTATGATTAATAAAGATTTCTTGCAAAATGATTACTCTTCAATCGAATATCAGTGATGGTTACGAACATAACGCCCAAAATGGCGATTTAGAGGGCCCGCCTCCAAACTCTTACTTCTAAAAAAACTCTTTATAGAATTTGCCAAGAAAAATTTTCACAGAAATAATAAATTCGAGTATAGAATGGAAAAAAAAAACGTAGAACGTTAATTTTGAGAAAATCTATAGTGAAAAACCCACACCTGCTACTTCCGGCAAAGAATTTTCTGTAAAACTAACGTTTTATTATTTTTGCATAATCATTTATTGGTTAGCAGAATGATAGGACGACTATATTTACTATATTAATGTTACTTATTGTACACACTATGTCGTAAGGGCTAAAATATAAGTTTATAGCAAGTCAAGTAGTCGGGCGTGTACACTATATACACTATGTTATCTTGTTATGAATATTAATTACTTTGGAGAATTTAATTAAACAAGAAGATAAACAATAAGGATGGCAGAGCGTAAGAGGAGCTATTAAAATTGGGTCATCCTGCGGTCTCTTTGTTACCGTATGATTGGCCTTCTACAGCAACTTCTCAATAAGTTACATGAACATACATACCTCTTAGTAAATCTAAATAGTTCTACGCATTTGATACTAGTGATCGTTTGTCGTGGTCAGCAGTTACCAAGCAACTGGCCTGAGTGAGAAAGAAATATATCACTTGCAGGAGTTCAATTAGAGAACTTTTTTTTGAATGGGTGAGTTATAAGGCAATATTTTGAGGCCATTAACTGCTTATGCTCCTGATAGCGCAGGAGTTCAATAAGAGTCCTTTTTTTGAATGGGTGAGGTATAAGGCAATATTTTGAAGCCGTTAACTGCTTATGCTCCTGATAGCGCAGCAGTTCAATAAGAGAACTTTCTTTTCGAATGGGTGAGGTATAAGGCAATATTTTGAAGCCGTTAACTGCTTATGCTCCTGATAGCCGATATTATCACACAAAAAGGTACAAAGATACGTTTTAATTACTGTCCATTCGCAGATAACATATAGTGTTAAGTTGACGGCAAAGCGGAGTAACAACAAGATCTGTATTTCAAATATCTAAGGAAACTCAATAAAAGCTTTAATAGCCCAAAATGTTACGAAATGACGTAATAACATTGCGCGCGTATGTATGTCCCTCTCTCCTGATATTCAGGAGCCGAATCTTGAGCTCTTAATTTATTGCTTGAACTTGCTATCCTGGTAGATCAATCGCAATTGCTTATTTCTTTATTTTTGGTTTTATCCCTCTTGATAATGAGAGTTTATTGATCGCATCTAAATGCTTCTAATTCGCTTTTCGGCTCAAGTTTTCCCCAAATTGTAGGAAAAGAATCGCTTTACGCACTAGTCACATAAATAAACTATTTCACATTTCACCATTTACTCAAAAAATTATAATCAATTAAGACAGAATACAATAGGTATTGTACAGCACTATTGTTGGTAGATAATACAGCATTGATGTCTATAGTTATTTTGACGAACGAGAGACTAAAGTGCCCAGTACAGAGGAAAGTAATTTGATGAACAAAACGAGAAAAATATCCTGTAAATATAGAACAGAGTCGAAGGAAGAAAATGAAAAGTTGGCCGAACATGAGAGAGCGATTGATGAAAGAAATAGATAACACTAGCCCCGCACAACACCAATACTATTACAGAGATCTTGAGATACCCATATATATATTGTATATCTCGGTGTAGTGTTCATATAGCCTCTCACTAACACTTACACTTCTGTTATATCAAGTTATATTATTATAAATAATATCATGTGATAGGCAATGTATTGGGTATACCACCACCTTGAAATGCACCGTCTTCTCCTCTACCGTTGTAATTTAAACCAACATGAAACAATCCAGTACTAACTCAAATACAGTGTTACGTATTCAACGTTATCACTTTTCGTATCACATTCCACTTAAATACATAATATCTAGAAAATAAGAGTTCTTTTTTTTTTATGAAACGCTAAAAAAAACACTTTCTTTTACTGGAATTTCCAGTCTTAGTAGTTGTAAACCTTTTTAATATGTAAGGCGTTGTATGAAGATAATGCGGTGAGTGCGGGTGGTAATTTGGAGTATGGAGTCGTGGATCAGGGAGAACATTCTGTTGAAATCTTTACAACTGAGAAGAGATGTCGTCCCACCACTACAAAGCTGAAGACAGGTGTGAACCATCATGACTAGAATACGGAAATATATTCAAACAACTTACGGAGGGGAGAAGTGGTCAGAGTCAGCTGATCTAGCTAGGGATACACCAACTGTTAGCCCCATTGTGTTGCCCCATACTTAAACTGTACCCAAAGACAACAACTGCATCCATTTACTCTAATAGGTACACTGAAACTCTACACATATAGTACGAGTACATACTGTTGTATTTGAGAAGCAATATTCATTGTTTACACCACTTCTAAGTCACCTATACACTATGGAGTTACGGTAAACAGCTAGTTCTCTCACTTTTTAGAGAGATAGCTGGGTCTAGGCTGCAGCTTCTTAGAGAGATATTTGCCTTTTCTATACTTCAGTTACCCCCTAATTATTTGCTTAAACAGGACGTGTTGGACCAAATGTCTGTGTTAGTTTAACTGGTTATCACTATTGTGGTTGATCATTTAGTGCACTTGAAAAGTTGAAACATAAACAGTCTTAAGTCTTATCACAGTTTGTAATAAGAAATCTGTCTTCTATCTTAACTCTCGTTTTTTATTTGCACAGCTACAAAAAACAAAAACCGGATATATGTTGAAAGAAAAGAATTTGTAGAAGAATGATGTGAGAGGCTGTCGTGAAGAGGAAGTCAAAGTATAGCGTGCTTCAATTTATTACCAATCTTTACTTCCACTAGAGAATTAACAATGTACCGTTTCAGAGCCGCTAAACTTCAAAATTATTACTTGGCTGAAGCTGCAAATAATTCAGGATTTTGCTGAATCTTCACGAGTCTTTAGCCTTTCATCTCAATGTGGTCATGTGCACCACAGGAAGTGGACAAGAGGTTAGCCAGACGCATTTTTTTTTTTTTTAAATCAAGAAATCAACAAATTGATGGAAAAGTAAAACATAAACACAACATAATCTACCGCAGGGGTGGCCAACAAGTCTCTTCGCGAGGCCAGTTTTGGTCGAACGTCGATCGCTTGCAATGTCTTAAGTTGGAATTCCGTGTACCATGGACTTTGAAGCGATTGCAAGAATCGGCATTTTCATGCTTGAAGCTAACGAAGACTAAACAACGTTCTGTCCTGACTGATTCCCATACTAAAGACTCATTATTATTATTTTTGTCAGAATTTACACCTAATTCCTTGGTTTAGAGACAGGCAAACTCAGTCTTCCCATTAATGTTAAGGCAACAAAGTAAATTCTACTCGTAAATCTGTCTTAATCTGTAGCTACTTTGACTTAATAAATATTGTTAATAATTATCCATGTTCTTTTAATTCCCCCTGGATGTGAGTTTTATGGTCCTTTAAATAATTATTGTTGTAGTTTTTTACGTAGGTAGATAAGCCGTATATCTATATTTCAGTATGAGGTGTACTCAGCGAGCTATAGATAGATTAGCAAAAAGTAAGCCATATTATTCTTTCATGATCAATTTTCCTGGCCCAAAAAATACGCGAAAGTGAAATATTGAAATCAAATTATCAGCCACACTGTGCATTTTTAAAACAACTTTTTCATATTTACGAACAAATAGTACAACAACTTATACATTGCAGTTGATAAAAAAATCAAATTGCATTCGAAGTTAGGGAAAAACTATCTTGAAAAAGTATCAGAAAATCGAATTTGCTGTGAAATTTAGTGAATTTAAGTAAAAATTATGTAATTCGAAGGGGGCCGCCACGGTAGCCGAGAGGTGCGAGACCTGCGAAGCTAATGTGTATTGTGGTACTGGGTTCGATTCCCGGTCTTAGGCCTTGGATTTTATTTAATGGTTAATATGAGAAATTTACAGTAAAGTATGTTTGCTAGTCGCCTCCGTCCGGGACACCTAATTGGTAGTTGGACGTAAAGCCCAGCCTGAAAAAATAGGCGATTACTTTACTTTACTTACTTTACTTATGTAATTCGAAGTCAAATAGATGTAGTAATATTGAATATATATAATAAAATCGTATCTTTTAATAATTAATTCAATACCCGTAATGATTATTTATTAATAAAGAACACAATTTTATAATTTTGTAGCTAAAAATTAATATTTGAAAAACCGAGACGAGACCGAGATCTCTCGACGAGATATATATCATGTCTCGATCTCGGTTGCTCAAGTCTCGTCTCGGTCTCGAGATTTGTCTCGTTTCTCGTGCAGCACTACATATGGTCGATTAAAAGACCCAAGCTCTGTTAATACAGAAATTAGTTATTACGTAATTTTACCATCCTGTTGCTGCATGCAAAAAAAACGCTACCATTAAAGACGGAAAAGCATTATTTAAAAAAAAAAACTTTTTTAAAGATCACTCGCACGATTTTTCCCTGCATCTTTTCTGGGAAATCCCAGATAAAGCCCGGATTTTAGCAACACCTTTAATATCTGGCATTATATCTCGTACAGGGTGAACAGGTCCATGGGCCTGCTGTGTGTAGTACGAGTACATCTAAAGTGGAGTTCAATGGCGTATTGGCCAACTTCATATTTTCCACTGTTCTTGAGTGACGTCACTTTAATTGTTTTTGCTAAAATCATTACTTTTTTCCAATTAAAATGTTATTACTCAGAAAGTTTTAGTCAGAATTTGATTCTGATGACATGGTTAGAAAGACAGATAGATTTTGTAAAAATTGACACCATTTCGAAGCATAAGCCATTCTCCAAACAGCCTCAATCTTCTTCCTGGATACTGGGAAAAATAAAAGTAATCGAAATTTTTGAAGAAAACTCATTAAGCCCTTATGTGATCATTATCAGACCTAGGTGCTGGCACTTTTTAGTAAAAGTTTCCTTGTCTAATGTGGGCTTTCTCAAACGGTATATCATTTTCCAGGATTCCTTTTTATCTTCGTATGAGAAATTACGTTAGTTTTTGCAAGAAAAAACGTGTTCACGAGCACATAACAGTGTTTTTTTTTTAAAGGCAATAAACCTAATGGCTATTATGCCCTTTGCTGTTCTGTGGCAGTGCATATGCCAACTTCATACACAACCTTTTATAAACAACCACACTTATGGAACCACATTCTTAAAGCTATATACTTAAAGTTAAGATTCATTCACACTATAAATTACATCCATACCTATATACAATTATATATACATTTTAAAAAAAAATTATTTAAATGATTTCTATATATACATTTCTTTTCTTATAATATATTATTAAATAATTTAATTTCTTTTAAAAACTTTATTATGTTATCTATCCTATTCGGGTCGTTTGCCAAGGCTTCTTCTACTGAGTCCGGAATACTGTGACGGGTGGTTTACATTGTTCATATTCTGAACACTCCACAAGTACATGTTGTACAGTCAAGGATTCATTACACAACACAACAGTGTTAGTTTATCAAGTTGTTTAATTCATTGAAATCTCTTTTTTTTTTGACGGACCAACAGTCAATTTTTAAAGTAGATTGTCTTAAAAAATAAGGAAGTCAAAGGTTACAAATTGCAACAAGTTGGCCAATACGTCATTGAACTCCACTTTAGATGTAGGTACTGCACAGAGTAGGCCTATGGACAGTACTTACTGGTTCACCCTGTATAGATGGAAGTGTGCATAATACAAAGAAATGAAGCCCTAGAGGGAAAGTCCTGTTTAATCAGAGGGAATAATAAAAGGGCAGTGCAAGGAATAAACTGCACCTTTTTCTTTAAAAATCCCCTATTCTACGAATTTTCTTAAGAATGTGTGCCAAATAAAAGGCACAGATCTTTCAAGTTACTAGATTAACTTCCCTTTACTTGATTTCGATCAGAAACTTATTACCGAGGCCCTGTGATAATAGGACCCACAAATCGATTCTACTGATTTCACATCGCAGATCAATTATCGCTGTCAGAAAAATTTGCATTTTCCAGAGTATAATAAATTTAAAAAAAATAGAAAATCTGCATTGTTGCAAAATTTTATCACAAACTCCTGGAATTCAGTGGAGTAAGTACACTCTACTCATTTATTTCAGCTGAATAAAATAATACAGTTCATCTCTCACTTTTTTACGAGCCCAAACACAAAAGGGTATTGCTGAGGAGGGTAAAAAAAAATAGTCGTGCAGTATTAATCACTTACCTATCGATCGCACGATACATTGAATGTCATGTTACAAAAAAAAAAGCAATCGACTCCCCTAAAAAGAAATATATATACGAGAATACATAAATTAGCATTTTTGCTTCTAGCACCTACTTCCTGTTTAATAACTAAAACTGTTATTTAAAAAATGCTAGAAAACAAAACAAAAAATCTGTATTGATTTTATTGATTAATTGACAAATTAGAATAAGTTTATTATCAAACAAAGAGAAACATTGCGTGAGCTTAAAGTTGGTAATATCAAATTACAGGTAATAAAAACGCAAGATGAAAGCTAGGCTACGTAATCAGCGCAGATCTACCAAACTGGATGCTGGATGAAGCCATGATGTTCAATCGAGGTTCTCTAAACCGCAACTGAACAGCTAATACGAGGGGCACTATTTATATTTTGAGCCTAATAAGAAAAAAAACAGTAATTTGTCATTGAAAATGACTTTATTGTTTTTCAAAATATTCTCCTTTATGATCTATACACTTCTGCATGCGTTCGAACCACTTGTCAAGGCATTTTTTTCCATTCCGCTTGAGACACCTCCAAAACATGGTTTTTGAATGCATCAACGGCTTCTTCTGCCGACGAAAATCGTTGTCCAAGTAATTTATTCTTGACGTTCGGAAACAAAAAGAAGACATTTGGTGCCAAATCAGGACTGTACGGCGGATGACCCATTAATTCGATTTTTTTGAGTGCTCAAATAGTCCGGTTGTTAGACGAGATGTGTGACAGCTGGCATTGTCTTGATAAAGAATGATCCGACGGCGCTTGTTTGTTTTCCTTATTTCATCGAAGACTTCCGGCAAACAAAATGGTTGTGTACCATTCAGAATTGACTACGTTCTACGTTCTACGTGTTGCCACATGACCAGTTTTTCCGAAAAAAAAAACAGGCGACCATTTGTTTCGAAGTGCTTCGAGCGCGAACAACTTTTGTTGGATTTGGTTCATCTTGAAAAACCCATTCTGTCGACTGCTTAGTTTAGTTTCCGGCTCATACGCATATATCCATGATTCGTCACCTGTTACAATCTTATTCACGTCTTTTGAAGCACCGCCATTGTATTTCTCTTAAGCATTTATTTGCACCAATCGACACGAACATCTTTTTTGAGATTTTGTCAGATTATGTGGGATCCAACTAGAACAAACCTTTTTCATGTCTAAATGATCATGCAATAATTTATATATGCGGGTTGCCTCAATCTCACAGTAAGTATGTCACATGACGATCTTGCATTATTAGTTTTTGCACAGCATCAATGTTTTCTGACACAATAACTGATTTTGGACGACGACTTTCGTCGGTGAGCGAACGACGACCACGATTGAATTCGTTAAAGCAGCGTTTCACAGTGGCAAAGGATGGGGGGGACTTTATCGCCAAAAGTGGAAGTAAGTTGATCGACGCACTCCTGTCTTGATAATCCACGTCGAAAGTCGTAACAAAAAATCATTGCACAAAAAAATTTTCACGAGTTAATTCCATTTTTTTCGCTGAGTCACAATTTTCAAGTGACAGCAAACAACACAAATCGCGCTCAAATAACAAAACGTTCTGAAGAAGGTTATGGTCAAAAATGTCGAAACTTTCAAGTGGAAGTTTGCACTAGACACTCAATGTTGCCAAGGCTCAAAATATAAGTAGTGCCCCTCGTAACTGCCAAAAGCATGTTAAGGCCGTTATTCTTCAATCACCAATCAACTATCCCCATTTTAACATCACCCTCTCACTCATTGCCCGTGTACTTCCGTTGGAACTGTAATGTAGAAAAAAATCTGAGTCTTACGTCATTTCTCTTACAAGATTTAAATAAATATCAAACAAGCCGGATAATAAATAAACATTTTTATTCTATTTTATAAGTAAAAACACTCAGAAATAAATAAATAATAGAGAAAATAAAGAATCCCGTCATAAAATATTTAAAGAGATAGATAATAAAATTCTGGAGCCTGGAGAAGTCTGCCTGTGCACTTTATTTGAAGGGTACTTTTTTACATTTTTAAAGAAATGTAATGCAAAAAGAAAAAAGTAAAGCATATAAATAGTTAAATAAGTGAGCAATATAATGCAAAACAAGAGGATATTAAAGAAGCGATGGAAAAAGAGCGAAAAGATTTATGGATAAGGTGAACGAACGATCTAGGAGGCGCTGAGTGATGGCCAAGACGACATATATCTGCTCATTCAGTCATTAATGACGCACTGTTTGCCAGTTGTAAAAAACAGTGTTTAAATAGCTCTGAAATATTATTTGCTGTCGATACTTTTTGGCAATTAACTTTGAATTTCTTATAAACCTTAAAAAAATGGCGATACTTCATAGCTCTAAGGCCCTTAAGTTGAACTTCTTTTAAGCTAACTCTTCATGAAATAGCTTCTCGATTGCTTTATTGCCAAAATCAACCTTCTCTCTACAGCATCTCAACCAGCTGGTCAACCCAGACATCAACAATACAGTCCAAAATGATGTCAATACGCCTTATTTACCGTCTTAAGTTGAACTTCTTTTAAGCTAACCCTTCATCAGCTAGCTTCTCGATTGCTTTACTTCCAAGAACAGCCACCTCTCTAAACCGTCTCAACCTGGGCCAACCCAGACATCAATATCACAGTCCAAAATGATGTCAATACGCCTTATTTACCGTCTTAAGTTGAAGTTCTTTTAAGCTAACTCTTCATCAGCTAGCTTCTCGATTGCTTTACTTCCAAGAACAGCCACCTCTCTAAACCGTCTCAACCTGGGCCAACCCAGACATCAATATCACAGTCCAAAATGATGTCAATACGCCTTATTTACCGTCCAGCGGGGTGGGACTCCTGTCTACCTTCTTTTTAAGGAGCGGAAGCAATCTTAAATAGCAACACAGGGCCCATCAACTATACTCTCTTAATACAACGTTGTAACTTTATACGATCTGATACTCTGATCTGCGGAAGTAGAACGAAAACGGAGGCAGCGGACAAATTGATTTAAGGTTAGATCCAATACAAAAAATACTAATAATTTAGAAGAATCTGGACATAGTAACTGACCATCCACCTGAGTTAATAAATGGGGAAATATCCAATCAAGAATCTGGACGATAAGTACACTGGTTCGTAACCTCCAGCTGGGTGCAGTAAGGTATATTTTTCGAAAGGGAAAACCTCATCAAAGGTTTTTTTTTTTAAAAAAAAGTAGCAGCTCATTTTCGGGAAAATAGGGCAAAGGGCGAACCATCACACTAAGATAAAAACTGCACTTCCGGTTCCTCAGTGATGCCTAAACCAAATATTAAATGGTTTTAACTTTCTGCGACTTCCAGTTTTTAAGCTGTACTGAATACTTCCTTTTTTTGAGTTTAAAGGACGCGAATTTCGCCGCTAGTGTTCCCGTCTCTTCACATTGGAGAGAGAATGAATACTGAGTGCCCAGGGAATGTCCAGTTCGTCCAAGGAACGGTAATGCCGTGACCCAAAGAAAAGCGTAGCGGCATGCATCAAAACCTGTGTCATGTACAAACACCAGTGTTCTTCTTCTTCAGGAGATGAACCCAGTAAGAGAACAAGGTCCGCTCCTCCAGAAACTGGTGTTAAAGTGAGAATGTTGTAAAAGTTAAAAGGAACTCGAAGTGAGTAGGTAGCAAAAGCGTCTCTCAGGATTCTATGGAGAAAACGTGTCCAAGCTGGCCAGACACATGGACAGGACCAGACATGCACACCAAAGTTCAATGTGGTGGTTGCTGGGAATACACAACAAACAACAGTCTAGTGGTGGTGGGGGAGACACACACAACATTCTACCAGTGGGCCACTGGTTCACTGCGCTAGTCGCAGCCATCTTGATTCTTTTTCTTTCTATCCTTATTTGTTTTTTTATTAATTCTTACTTTCCAGTTCTTTAAACGCAAAACATACAAGTTCTTGGTGCATGCACCTCCTTCGCCGCGGGCTCTAACCTCCATCTCTCGCACAACAACCTCCACCTCCTCTTCTTTTTTGTTTTTGTTTTGCTCTTCAGATTCTTTTCTCTTTGTCTCTTTTACCTTTCACATTCATAAAGGAAGAGAACTAGTTTTTTAAAACTAGAAATGCATTTATGCTGTAGAACGTATTTAGGAACATCTGCACATTTCCGCTGTAACGACTCGTTGAACTCTAAATATACATCGGCATCGTGTTTACATTCTGTTGCATTTAAATAAGGAGTATGGCGATCGAATTTGATTCCAAATATCTAGTTTTTTTACTAGAAATATCTGATCTGCGGTCCTCGTAGACCAAAAAAAGTGAGTAGTCGGGTACATGCGTGCATAAACACCCGAAGCTTAAAAGCTAACTGTTCCGAAAGCTCAGACTGTGGGACAGCAACTTAGCGAAATGCAGTGAAATGAAATGAAATGAAATGAAATGAAATGAAAGCCATTTATTAAATCATTTAAACAATACATTTAAATATTTAAATCAGCTAACGCTGTGGCACCCCTAAGGGGAATTTGAGTTGCTAATCATTAAAAATAAAATTTATCTGTTCTTAGTTCAAATCAAATAATCTTCAACATAAATGTACTTTTTTTTTTTTTCTTTTTTTTAATTCAAAATTATTTAAATTTATATAATCTTAATAAAATAGTTTAAAAAATATTAACTTACACAAAAATACTAATTTAAACAGAATTTTACAATTTCAGAGGTTATCATTTTTTATTTTATTTACATCTTTATTCACACAGAGTATTACACTAATAGACCAACATATTTTAATTTAATTATTTTTGCTTCTAATTATTTTATTTTTCACCGAATTTATTGCTAATATTTTGTATTGTTTTTACTTCTCCTGTGGTAGCCAGGCTTCAACATATATGTTGAAGCCTAGCGAAATGCAGTAATTGCCCTTAATGCCCAAGCCCCATCAAAATTACTTGCGATGGTGGACAAAAAAAACAGATTTCAATTATCACATTACAGAAGCTGTACAAGCTAAACTTAAAATCATATTCAACATGGACCCCAGTTGGTAAACCAAATTAAAATGATTGGAGTACCCCATTTTTATGTCTGTAACGCTACAGGTTTTTCGCCAAAACTAAATTGTGATAGACCAAAACGTTTTATAGAAAGATTATGAACTTACGTACAGGTACCACCATTAAAGGATCTTAATTAAGGAATTCAGTAACTCACCTGAAATAAATAAGAAACAAAATGAATTTACAATAATCAATATATATATATATATATATATATATATATATATATATATTTGTTTAACTAATAAAAGTAAAGTAAAGTAATCGCCTATTTTATCAGGCGGGGCTTAACGTCCAACTACCAATTAGGTGTCGTGGACGGAGGCGACTAGCAAACATACTTTACTGTAAATTTCTTTTATTTAACTATTAAATAAAATCCAAGACCTCTAGACACTGGGAATCGAACCCACTAAACCAACAATACATCTTAGCATTGCGGGTTTAGTCTCTTAACCGCTCGACTACCGTAGCGCCTTTTTTTAACTAGTTAAAGGTAGATGTATTTGGAGAATGAAGATGTAAAAGTGATTATCCAATCACTGAATTCTATTTAATGAAGCAGTATCGCGGAGAAACGGCGTGGCTACAGGGACTGGGCAAGCAATAAGGTGGAAAACGATCGAAATTAGGATATTATGATCGCAAAGTCACAATGCTATTAAAGCAGTGAACAAGCTTGATAAGTTGTAAACTGATCTCGGAGCTCATATCACGCTCAATGCTTGGGAAAACAAAGGTGCCCGAAAAAGAGTGTAACGACCCTTTTTTCTGGCCGAAGATGACAAAAAAGCTGGAGGAAACTGCAGAAATTTCAAAGAAAATAAAAACTAGATTCATTACGACGAAGTTGCCAGTGCCGTAGTCTGGACTCGTTTCTCTCAGCACCAGGAGAGGGGACACCTGAAGAAAAAAAATTGAACTGACTTATCTCCAAAAAAAAAAAAGAAAGTAAAGTGGCTGAAGAGATAACAGCAAAAAAATTTCCGATTCTTATTTACATCGCGTAATCAACGATATGTGATCATTTCAAAAACAAGACGAATTATAGTGATTTCTCAATTAGAATCATAATTTTTTTTTTGATGATTTAAGGCGCATCAACATCTCAGGTTATTGGCGCCCGGAGCTTTTTTCAGTGCTCTGCCGGCCTCCGGACAGTGTTCTCTCGTTACAGACAACACTGTCCATCAGCGGACAGTGAGCTGTAAGAAGCTCCTAGGAAGAGAAAATCTAAGGGTCAGCAGCTGGATTCGAATCCGGGACCTCCGCGTGGGAATCCAATACGCTAACCGCAAAGCTAATCCCTTCCCTATTTTGTCTTGAACTAATTAGAATCATAATAACCGGAAAACGGATATGAACAGAAGAAGAAGAAGAGGAAGCCACAGGAAGTTGAAAGTAATGTACACGGACTTTGCTGTGATTTAGGCTGGCAAGGAAACTTGAATCACAGCTGGAAAATGGGAAAGAAAATCAGAGAAATAAAATGAGGAAAAGAGCGCAGAAACTGACTCAATTAAAATTCGACAATGAACCTGGTTTTCATTGTTAAACATCTACATTGACGTTAATTATCGTATCAGATCATTATCTCAGCTATTAATTTTCTATATTGTAACGAAGTTGACCTGGGCGGAGAAGAAAGGCCTAGATTGTTCTAGAGGTTGAACGACCAAAGTCAGTAACAGGCCGCCACTGCATAAACAAAAGGGCGGTATCTACTTGTGGCAGAAAAGAAAGGCCTAGATTGTTCTAGGGGTTAAGCGACTAAAGCCGGTAACAGGCCACCACTGTGTAGACAAAAGGGCCGGTCTTTATTGAACTAGAAAGGAAAGGGCTAGATTGTTCAAGGAGTTAGTGACCTGGGTAAAAGCCAGCTAAGAGAAAGGCCTCAGTTGGGGTGGTGGCATATGTGTTTCCCAGCCTGTGATTGACAGGTGAGAGGGAGACAGACGGAGTTGGAGAGAGACGGAGAATGGGAGGAGGCGGCTCACAGCTGAGGTGGTGGCAGTATGTTTTCTCCAGCCAATGAACATCAGGAGGGCGTGGAAACTTATGCTCAGAGAGTTGGAGGAGGGCAGTCCCAGTTGGAGGGAGGCACGCAGTTAAAAGGAGGCAGACACAGCTGGAGAAGTCAGTTTTTTCAATCTAGTTTCAATCATAGTGTTAATCGAGTTTCAAGCAAGTTTTAAGGAGTTATTAGAGTTTATAGTCAAGTTTATGAGTTAGTCTTGGAGAGTCAGAGTTGCGGAGTGCTTCAGTGGTAGCTAGTTGGGCAATTAGTCAGTTGATGAGTAGAGCTGTGTTAGTGTAGCTGAGACTAGTGCAATTCGGTGCAGTGCGGACCAGTGGTCAGTCGGGGAACAGTTTTGTGGCGTTACGAAGTGAGTAAGTAACAGTAAACTGTTGTGACTGTTGTAAATGGTGACTGTAATGAATAGCGTTAGTTGCTTGTAAATGTTAATGTGAGTAATGTTAACGTGTTAATAAATCAGGTTATTACTTACAACTTTAGCGAGTTTTATTATTTAATCAAACCCACATATTTAATAACTAGTGGCAGGCATTAGTTGTGTAAGTAAAGTTTTTTTTATTTTGGGAAAAACTTTACATTGGTGTCAGAAGTGGGATATAGTAGAACCGCTAAACGAGTAAGTGTGATTTTACTAGTTGGGTGAATTGCCGGAAAGTTTTGAAAAATAGACGAGTGTTATATGCCAGTGAGTACTAGGAAGCGGAACATGGAGGAGTTAATGACACTGATGAAGGAAATGAAGGAAGGCATGGAAAAGCGCCAAGATGAGACGAACAAACGCCTAGACGAAACAAACAAGGGCCAGGAAAAGATGAAAGAAGAACTAACAAGGGATATAACCAGGCAAATAAGTAGGATGCAAGAAGAAGTAAATCAAGTCCAGAAGGAAATGAGAGACGGCAAAGCCGAGATGGAGAAGAAAATCGACGAGGTAGAACAGTATGTGAGGCAAAGATTGGAGAGTGCCGGAACCGGTCACCCAGAAAACGAAGGCCCAAGACCCGTGCACGGTGCCGGACCACGAATCAAACCGCCAACCTACGACGGAACTTCATCGTGGGCCAATTATGTACTGCAGTTTGATGCGGCAGCTTCTGCAAATAGTTGGACGGAACGAGACAAGGTAACATCTTTGATAGTTTCGCTGCGGGGAGAAGCTCTGGACATCCTCCAGAGTATTCCAGAGGCTCACCGACAGGATTTCGGTCTCCTGACGGGGCACTTGGAGAGGCGATTTGGCGACCGGCATATGCAGGAGCTATACCGCACGCAGTTTAGGACAAGGCGGCAACAACCAGGGGAAGCTCTCCAGCAGTTCAGCGCGGATATCTACCGCTTGGTGAGAGCTGCGTTTCCTGGGGTAGATGACGAACTATTGGAGGGATTTGCGGTGGACGCCTTCACGGACGGCCTAAAGGACCCCGAATTAAAGCAGGCGCTTAAGTTGGCCAAACAGAAGACGCTCGGGGAGACGCTGGCTCGAGCTCTGGAGTTTGAGACAGTAAAGAAGAGCATCCAGAGGGATCCAGTTCGGGTGAGACAGACCTACTTAAAGACGCCCGCCGCTCCAAGCACAGATGGTGCGAACCACGGAGTTGAAGAGGTTCTGGAGCGATTCGTACGAGAGATCCGAGGACTGGTGCCCTCTAATCTAAACAGAAGGAACTCCCTGAAATGCTATAATTGTCAGAAGTTTGGACATGTGAAGAGGCAATGCACACTTCCGTCTCGCAAATATCAACAAAAAGAAGAAGACCGTCAGGGAAACGACGAGCTGTCGGCTTAGTGGGGCGAAAGCCGGCTCATTTCTCCTTTGCCCCAACGCAGATAAAGGTGTCACGGCTAGAGTGTGAAGATAGCAGCCTACTGTTGGAAGGAAAGATAGCAGGGAAAGCCTGTCAGATGGTTGTAGACACTGGAGCCACCCATACTATTGTCAGGAAAGGCTTTATACCGAATTTGAAACTACATACTCCGTCAAGAGGGTATCTCATCGTGACGGCCAACGGAGACAGCATGGAAGTCGCAGGGGAAGCCCAAGTCACCATCGAGGTGGGTACTAAGCAGATTTCCCATCGGGTGGTCGTAGCGAATATCTCGGATCCGGTCATATTGGGAATGGATTTTATGAATTCACACAAAGTTGTCCTGGATTTCGATGAAAGATCCATTCGAATTGGGAACGAAGAAACGATACTCAAGATGTCCAAGGAAGATGTTGGGGTGATAAGACAAGCAACGCTATTGGAAGACCTTGTGTTACCTGCACGCAGTGAAACCATAGCCACCGTTTCATTGGAGGAAAAACCAGGAGGAGTACTGGGAGTGTTAGAGCCGGCTTCGCAGCGCGATAACGGCATACTCATAGGACGGACGCTCATCTCGGCTAAGACTAATACAATACCGGCTAGACTTTTGAACACCAAAGACTTCGACCAAAAACTGAAGAAGGGAACAATAATCGGTAGATGCGAGGAGGTCCATATGATAACCGGCTCTGAGGTACCCAATGCAAATCTGGTTAGGGAGCAATCTACGCCAAGGCCTAGGGTCGTAGACGAATTCACAGAAAGTGCAGTTGTTGATCTGAGACCTCAGGAAAGGGAAGCAGCTAAGCAGCTATTACACAAATACCATCATGTGTTTTCCTGCGGTGACCACGACCTGGGAAGGACGAAGACAGTGCAACACCGCATCAACACCGGCGATCACCAGCCCATTAAGCAGGCGCCACGAAGGATTCCGTTGGCCAAACAACAGGAGGTCGACCAAATGATAGAGGACATGAAGGTACGAGAGGTAATCCAACCTTCCAGCAGTCCTTGGGCTTCTCCCGTGGTGTTGGTCAAGAAGAAGGACGGCTCTACCAGATTTTGTGTTGACTACCGCAAGCTCAATGACATCACGAAGAAGGACAGCTATCCATTGCCACGGATAGACGATACTCTGGATACCTTAGCGGAGGCCAATTGGTTCTCGACTCTGGACCTAAAGAGTGGCTATTGGCAAGTAGAGATACATCCAGAAGATCAAGAGAAAACGGCGTTCTCGACAGGTACCGGCTTGTGGCAGTTCAGCGTAATGCCATTTGGACTCTGCAATGCACCAGCGACTTTTGAGAGGCTGATGGAAACCACTCTAAGAGGGCTACATTGGAGGACCTGCCTAATATACTTGGACGACGTGATCATCTTCAGCAAAACCCTGAAGGATCACCTTAAGCACCTGGGAGAGGTGTTGGAAAAATTGTCCAGCGTTGGCTTAAAGCTTAGCCTGAATAAATGCCATCTATTCAGAAGGGAGGTGAAATACCTAGGACATATTGTTTCCTCCGAAGGTGTGAGAACGGATCCCGAGAAGACCGAAGCTGTGAGTGCGTGGCCGGTTCCAAAGGACAAACGAGAAGTGAGAAGCTTCCTGGGGTTGTGTACCTACTACAGGAGATTCGTTCAGGGTTTTGCGGATATAGCCAGGCCCCTTCATCGGTTGACTGAAAACGAGCAGCCTTTCGAATGGACTCCGAAATGCCAAGAAGCATACGAGAGACTAAAGAATTCCTTATTAGCAGCCCCAGTCTTGGCGTACCCAAGAGCTGGTTGTGAGTTCATCGTGGACACAGATGCCAGCATGGTTGGGATAGGGGGTGTACTATCGCAGGTACAGGATGGCGAAGAACGAGTAATCGCGTACTTCTCCAAAACCCTCTCTAAGGCTGAAAAGAACTACTGCGTCACTAGGAAAGAGCTTCTAGCTATCGTGAAGACGCTGGAACATTTCCATAAGTATCTCTATGGGCAACCGTTCCTGTTACGGACCGACCATGCATCCCTGACTTGGCTATTGAATTTCAAGAATCCGGAGGGTCAGGTAGCACGCTGGATAGAGAGACTTCAAGAGTATCAATTCAGAATAGCCCACCGGAAGGGAAAACTTCATGGTAATGCCGACGCCCTTTCAAGACGGCCGTGTAACCCTGAGTGCAAGCACTGTTGCAGGACGGAGCAACAGGAGCAGGGCCAATGTAAAAGAACCATCGTTCTTCCAGGAGTGGAATGGAGCCCTGAGGCGATTAGGGAGGAGCAACTCAAGGATGAGGACATCGGACCAGTGCTCAAGTTTAAGGAAGATGGGTCAAGACCGGACTGGGAGGAAATTGCGCCCGGAAGTCGAGACGTGAAGTGCTACTGGGCCCAGTGGGATTCGCTCACCATTAAGGATGGGGTGTTGCTGCGAACCTGGGAAAGCGCAGACGGAAGGGAAAAGAAAAATCAAGTGATTCTGCCAGCATCAAGGAGGGAAGAAGTGCTAACAGAAATGCACGGAGGTGCTACCGGAAACCACTTTGGAGTAAGGAAGACACTGGACAAGCTGAGGCAGCGGTTCTACTGGGTAGGCTATCACGAGGATGTTGTAGACTGGTGTCGACGTTGCACTAAGTGCGTAGCAAGTAAAGGGCCCAGCCGAAGAACCCGCGGTGCAATGAGACAGTACAATGTGGGAGCGCCGTTCGAAAGGATAGCCATCGATATAGCGGGACCTTTTCCTAAATCCAAGAGAGGAAATCGCTATATTCTGGTCGCAGCGGACTACTTCAGCAAGTGGACAGAGGCTTACGCTTTACCAAATCAGGACGCGTCCACGGTAGCTGAAGCTCTAGTAAACAACATGTTCAGCCGTTTTGGAATACCACTGGAATTGCACTCCGATCAGGGAAGGAATTTTGAGTCCAATCTGTTCAAGACGGTCTGCGAGATCCTCGGTGTCAGGAAGACGAGGACCACACCGCTGCACCCTCAGTCCGACGGCATGGTGGAACGATTCATCAAAACCTTAGGAGGCCATCTGAGGATGTTGGTAAACGAACATCAGGATGATTGGGACGAACATATACCCCTCATAATGATGGCGTACCGATCGGCCGTTCACGAGACCACTGGCCGAACACCTGCGAGCGTTGTGTTCGGTAGGGAGCTGCGGCTACCCAGTGACCTGTTATTTGGCGGCCCGAAGACGGAAGAATCGGATATGGATAGTTATGCTGCGGAACTTCGCCGTAAGTTGAGAGATATACATGGAAAGGTGCGCGACAGGATAAAACTGGAAAGTGACCGGATGAAGACACGGTATGACATGCGGGTCACCGGAAGAACGTTCCAGGAAGGCGAGAAAGTTTGGTTGTATAACCCAGTACGCAAGAAGGGAAGATCCCCTAAATTACAGAACAACTGGGAAGGACCTTACACCATTGCCTCACGACTCAACGACCTGGTGTACCGAATTCAACGCACGCCCAGATCCAAGATGAAGGTGGTACACTTGGACCGATTGCTGCCCTACATCACGAAGGAGACTTCTGTTCGGGACGAACAGTTCTAAGAGGGGGGCAGTGTAACGAAGTTGACCTGGGCGGAGAAGAAAGGCCTAGATTGTTCTAGAGGTTGAACGACCAAAGTCAGTAACAGGCCGCCACTGCATAAACAAAAGGGCGGTATCTACTTGTGGCAGAAAAGAAAGGCCTAGATTGTTCTAGGGGTTAAGCGACTAAAGCCGGTAACAGGCCACCACTGTGTAGACAAAAGGGCCGGTCTTTATTGAACTAGAAAGGAAAGGGCTAGATTGTTCAAGGAGTTAGTGACCTGGGTAAAAGCCAGCTAAGAGAAAGGCCTCAGTTGGGGTGGTGGCATATGTGTTTCCCAGCCTGTGATTGACAGGTGAGAGGGAGACAGACGGAGTTGGAGAGAGACGGAGAATGGGAGGAGGCGGCTCACAGCTGAGGTGGTGGCAGTATGTTTTCTCCAGCCAATGAACATCAGGAGGGCGTGGAAACTTATGCTCAGAGAGTTGGAGGAGGGCAGTCCCAGTTGGAGGGAGGCACGCAGTTAAAAGGAGGCAGACACAGCTGGAGAAGTCAGTTTTTTCAATCTAGTTTCAATCATAGTGTTAATCGAGTTTCAAGCAAGTTTTAAGGAGTTATTAGAGTTTATAGTCAAGTTTATGAGTTAGTCTTGGAGAGTCAGAGTTGCGGAGTGCTTCAGTGGTAGCTAGTTGGGCAATTAGTCAGTTGATGAGTAGAGCTGTGTTAGTGTAGCTGAGACTAGTGCAATTCGGTGCAGTGCGGACCAGTGGTCAGTCGGGGAACAGTTTTGTGGCGTTACGAAGTGAGTAAGTAACAGTAAACTGTTGTGACTGTTGTAAATGGTGACTGTAATGAATAGCGTTAGTTGCTTGTAAATGTTAATGTGAGTAATGTTAACGTGTTAATAAATCAGGTTATTACTTACAACTTTAGCGAGTTTTATTATTTAATCAAACCCACATATTTAATAACTAGTGGCAGGCATTAGTTGTGTAAGTAAAGTTTTTTTTATTTTGGGAAAAACTTTACAATATATAAGTATATATAAAACTAATCAACAATTTTTAATTAATATTTGGAAAAAGAAAAATATATTTAACAATCTTGACGAGATAAGATATATCTGGTAGATGAAAGAGCTCTGCTAAGAATATGATTACATAATCATTTAATTAAAGAGAACAAAATGAATGTCAAAAAGAACAATATTATGAAACAAAAAATTAATTTAAATATCTTAGCCAAACAATGTCGGAGGTGGCTACTTCCAACAAAAGTTGAAGACCATTTTCTGTTCTCAAGCAAAGATAAATAAAATGCATGGTGAGCTACAATACTACGAATTGGATCATTTTTAATAGGCACGCCTGAACGAAGCGCTTAAATATAAGCTTAGTTTACGGTAAAAAAAACATCCGACTTTCACATAAATTCCGAGGCCGAGAGAGAGAAACGAAAATTACTGAAACTTGGATGATCTGGAGCGGGAGGATAGCAGGAGGAGAGAAGCTACCTAGCGATAGCACTCTCTAGATGAGATAGGGGAATGTGAGGAGGAGAATATGAGTAAGAGAGAGGAGAGGTAGGAGAGTAATGGCGTTTAGTTCTTTAGACAGTAAGGAAGATTCTGTCGCCGAGGAGTATTGTTAGGGATGTCAGAGGAGGCGAGAGACTGAACTAGAGGATTGGAGCAAGTGGAGAGAGCAGCATGGGACTAGGCGATATTTCGTCTTGGCGAGTTCGTCTATGAAGGGAATGTTGAGGTCGGTGTGAAGGGTGAGGTAAGTCGCCGTAGAAAGGAGCGTCAACTATCTGTCGGCAGTAGTTTTGACTGAAATGTTTTGTACTGTCCGTATGTTTGTAGGTTTGGCTGAACCCCACAGCTCCAGTCCTGTAAGTCCCACATAGGTTTGAGGATAGTATTGTATAGTAAGCGTTTTAGTTCAATGGGCAATTTAGAGCGGCGTCCAAGTAGTGCTGTAAAGCAGTTTCGCATATTTCGTCATTGCTTTGTCTTTTAAGTCTAGTGAGTGGGTTCCACGTGAGTTGTTTGTCTATGTAGAGCCCAAGGTAGCGCACCAGAACAGTACAAGGAAGAGGAATGCTTTTGAGGAAGTTGAAACTAATCTTAAAAATCAGGACCTTCCAAACAGGAATCCACTTAGACCTTCCGGATTGTACCCATTGTGCGCCTGTCGTAGATGATGACAGAACACTTCAGGTTACAGTTCCAGTTGTAACCTCTTAAAAAAAAAATTGCCAAAACAATAGGCAAAGCTGAACTTGCACAATTTAGCTACAGCTCGTACGGCTTAATCGTTCGTATGTGTGCGAGCACATAAAATTTCCGAGGAAATTTGTAAAATGAAAACTAGCCTAACGAAAATTGCATATAATTGCACTTCAAGAAGACCTCAATAATATCTCAGCATGGGCCACGAACAATAAGCTTACCCTGAATGTAGAAAAGACCAAAGCTATAGTTATTGGCTCCAACCCACTCCTTAAATCATTGGCTCCTCTTCCTAATCTTTGCCTTTACAATACCCCAATAAAATATTGTTCCTCTGTGAAAAACCTTGGTATCACTTTCGATCAAAACCTATCCTGGAAAAACCATGTTTCCCAAATCTCTCGTCATTCCATCCATATCCTTAAGCAGTTTAATAGTTCCCGTCACTTTTTTCCAATTAAGACCCGGCAACTCCTAGTTTCCTCTCTTATATTCCCCCATTTCGACTATGGTTGTTTAGTGTATGGCGGTCTTTCTGGTGATATTGAAGCTAAGCTTAAGCGCCTCATGAACTGCTTCATAAGATTTATTTTCAGCATTTCCAGAGACTCTCGCATTTCGCACTGCTACGATGAGTTGAAGTGGCTTTTTCCTGTCTATCGCCGCCAATATTTTTTGGCTTCTTTCCTTTTTCAAGTCATCCAGTCTCAAAGGCCTTCCTATATTTTTCAACTCCTAAAGTTTAAATCCTCCATCCATTCCCGTAACACTAGATCTCGCTCATCTGATCTTTATATTCCCTCTCACCGTACCTCATAATTTGACAAGTCCTTCCTAATACGTGCTACCTTTTTCTGGAACTCCTTGCCTTCATCTGTCCGCCATGCTCCTACCCTATCCATCTTTAAATCCCGTCTATCCAGTTATCTCCTTTCTATTCAGCTTCCTCCGAAATTCTAATTGTTTTAATTTATTTCCTTAATTTCTGCTGTTTTATTATTTTATTTTTACTTTCATTTTCACTTATTATATTTTCACTTTTGTAAATATTTATTTATTTAATTTCTGTATAATCACAGGCCAAACTATTAAGGCCTCTAATTGTGTTTATTCTTAGGGGACAATTGTCCCAGAATAATAAATTTCTTTTCTTTTTTTTTTCTACTTTCACTAGTAAGAGGAAGTGAAACATTATGACCAATTTGTTCAATTGCAATCTGCAAAACTAAGGCCCCAAAACGGCAAAGAGATAAGTTCACGATTTACCAGCATTTATGAATGAAATTTATTAATAATTAATATCTTTGAATTAGAATAATTACTTCATTATTAAAAAAAAAAGTATCTTAAACTGAAATTAGGCGGAAGTGATCAAGTCTAATTATTATAATTTATTCATTTTATAACAAACATCTGAATGACTATTTACATTTTTATGTTTTTATTTACGAGTATTTATGGTAAAATATATTTTAGACTAATTGAGAACACCTTGAAAAGTATTCTGAAGCGTAGGAGGGGCTATTTATGGTAAAATTCTAATTAAGTCGAGAATAATAATTTTCTAAACGGCTCGAACTATTTATTAAAAATATTTTTAAGAGCTACAAAAAACAAAAAGTCCTTCATTTAAATATTCCAACACTTTGTGCATGTATACTATTTTTATTGAATTACTTTGTAAAAATAAGAAAATAATTATTTTAATGATTAATTAAGACGGGAGAAAGACGGAGGTTGAGGAGTGCAGTCATTGCAGTTGCAACAATAATTAACGTGCCATCCGGTGCAATTTAAATAATCATACACAGTTTTCATGAAGTGGGGGGAAAGCAGAAGATCGCCTCTATTATTATGCAAATGAAATAAAAAAATTATTAATATCATTTTAATGAAAAAAAATAAAATAAAATGCAAAAAAAAAAAAAATGGTGGCCATTATTGATGTCCATTGGTGCAAAAGGAACTGGAAGTCTGGAGGTGCTGCCTACAGGTTCTTTGTGAGACTAGAATTTTAGTAAATTAGCCTTAAGACGGAAATGGGAGAACCGTACTTATCAATCGCTATGCAACATTTCCTAATGTGAAAAACTAAGATGCTGGGTGTGATGCAGTTAGACCCTAGACAAGTCTCTGTTTGCTTTCAACCGAGAACACTAGATAAAGGCAATGCTCCGTAATTTATTATGGTGCCGAAAGAGGAAAGAGTTGTATTAAAGTAAAGTAATCGCCTATTTTTTCAGGCAGGCTTTATGTCCAACTACCAATTAGGTGACGTGGGCGGAGACGACTAGCAAACATACTTTACTGTAATTTTCTTTGATTAAACATTAAATACAATCCAAAGCCTAGACTGAGGGAATCGAATCCATTAAACCAACAATACATCTTAGCTTTGCGGGTCTAGCCTATAACCGCCTAACAAACATACTTTACTATAAAAGTTCTCATATTAACTATTAAATAAAATCCAAGGCCTAGACTAGTACCGCAATACATCTTAGCTTTGCGGGTCTAGCCTATAACCGTCTAACAAACATACTTTACTGTAAATTTCTCATATTTACCATTAAATAAAATCCAAGGGCTAGACTAGTACCGCAATACATCTTAGCTTTGCGGGTCTAACCTATAACCGCCTAACAAACATACTTTACTATAAATTCCTCATATTTACCATTAAATAAAATCCAAGGGCTAGACTAGTACCGCAATACATCTTAGCTTTGCGGGTCTAGCCTATAATCGCCTAACTTACTTTACTGTAAATTTCTCATATTAACCATTAAATAAAATCCAAGGGCTAGTCTAGTACCGCAATACATTTTAGCATTGCGGGTCTAGTCTATAACCGCCTAACAAACATACTTTACTACAAAGTTCTCATATTAACTATTAAATAAAATCCAAGGCCTAGACTAGTACCGCAATACATTTTAGCATTGCGGGTCCTAGTCTCTTAACCGCTCGGCTATCGTGGCGCATGGAGCACAATGTATCATTAATGTATAAAAGATTAAAGGTTGAATGTCGTAAGTCATCTAGTTTGTGGAAGTATTTTGAAAATCCTTCGACGAGAAAAGCAAAAAACGGAAGTCCTCTAGAAAAAAAAAAAGAAAAAAAAGCAGGCTGTGTACATGGCAAAATTTTAATCGAGTGCCCAATAAATTTGAGAATAAGAAGCAAACATAGCGATCTCTTTCTCCCATCTTAGACTTAAATCTTCACCTTTCTTTCCACACTGGAACCTTTTTACTTTTGGAATAGGAATAAGAACTCACAAGAAGAATAACTGTAATGTACTCGGGAAAGCTAGGCAGTAAGACTTTAAAAAAAAGCTATCAAGTCAGGTAAACGATTCCTTTAAGGTGTAGGTCTCCATGGAGACTGCAGCACGTGCTGCTCAAAGGTATCAAACGACACATTCAAGAATGTGATAAGTACAGATTCAAGGGCATGTTCACAGCATTGTTCCCTTTAATTTGAAGTCTAATTTAACGATTGTAGTAGGCCTATCATTTCTATCTGAAGCTTAAGTTCTCTTAAAGGACATTCACTTTACAACTAGATTCAGGAAGAGCTGGAATGTTAAGCTGCATTAGCAACTTTATTTTTAAGCTCTACAATATTAAAACTACCGTAATACTTGGTAAAAAATTTTGTTTTGATAAAAAAAATGAACTTTTCCCCACCCTCCTGTAGGCTAAAATAAAGTTTCAAGAAGTAGGCACTGAGCGATGGGTAAAATTCAAATTTATCTGCAAGGGGCAGGAAGGAGGTAAGATTAGAGTAGCATTTAAATAATTATGGTAAAAGGCAGGTTGCAATCGCTAAAACGGACGCGGTCTTTAACATTCCCTGAATGTCTGAGCAAAGCGGCTGCCGTTAGAAGGCACTTCCTTCCCACCTCCCCCCCCCTCACAACACAGCCCACTTCGCACCATTACAGCAACATCGCTTAAGCTTTAGCTACACGCATACCGCACTACTACACTCAGAGCCCTACAATTGCGCAAAATACCCGAAAAGAAATTTTATATTAACCAGAGATTAGTTTCAATTACATACGTAATTATTTGCATTACCAATAATAATTAGTGACGTCACATCAGTTTCAGGGTATTCTCCTGGTGAAACCTTAGAACGGCAATCTACTACTGAGCGCTATCTGTACGGCCGACACGTAGTATTACCACTTCCTTCCGCTGCAATTTGCGGTCAATTTGAAATTAATGAATCCGAACAGAAATAGCTATAAAAATATAGATAGTTTTTTTAATGTTTCACTTCCCCTTCCTCTATTGAGCTGTGCGGTTAGCGTACTGGACTCCCACGCGGAAGTCCCGGGTTCGAATTCAGCTGCTGGCCCTTAGATTTTCTCTTCCTAGGACAGCTTCTTACAGCTCACTGTCCCAGTGATGGACAGTGTTGTCTGTAACGAGAGAACACTGTCCGCGGAGGCCGGCAGTGCACTGAAAAAAGCTCATTGGAAACGTTGGAAATTTCATCGTTAGAAGAAAATGTCAATGATGGCAGTTCTCAATAACCTTGGCGCCAATAACCTTGAGATGTTGACGCGTCTTAAATGATACATTCCTCTACTCTTGGTTTCCGAGTGAACAGCCACATCTACCCTATAAGCTCCTTTTACCACCTTATTTATTAAACCCTTGAATATTACACGTCCCGAATAGTAAAGCCCGTTAAGGTTTAGAAACTGCCGTAACTTTTCTATTGGGACTTTAAAGATGTCTTAAGTTTTTACAATGACGAGTTGCTGGCCAGTCGCTCAATTTAGGAGGTCCTGGTTTACATTCAAGGTATGCTTTCTCTAGATAGGCTACCTTCACTAAGAGCCCTACCCACCCTTTAAATCGGAAAAAGGGACCAAAAAAAAAGGATAGGAAAGTAAGTGATTGAAAGGGAAAGATAAAGAGGTCAACGGCCAGCTGTCCCTTTGGTCTCCTTCGACAACAAGCGGAAATCACTGTGCCAATTCTAACCCCAAAGTGCAAAGTGGCACTTCCGCTTCACAGATTTTCCGGAATCTCATGGAAAGCCTCACCATACATGCTCACCCCCTCTCTCAGCAAACCAATCAAAGAAGAATTTTCCCAGGGTTCTAAACTTAAGTAATGGGTATGACAACTTTAAAGGAAAACGTTGGAAATTTCATCGTTAGAAGAAAATGCCAATGATGGCAGTTCTCAATGCCATATAAGTTGCGATAAGTGCCGGCTGTTAATATAAATTTATATTCATAGATTTACAACCAACGCGTTCTCATAATCATGGAGACTGTTAATTTCTTTCTACACAAATATAAAATTAATATAATAAAATCTTTAAAATTCTTCGTTTCAATAAATTAAGACCATAGTAGAAGAAGTTGAAGAAAGTTTTGCAGAAAATTAAGTTTTTAAGTAGATTATTTGTGCCGATACAGTTTGATACTGAAAAGTACCAGAGCACCATTAAGATGTGGGTGGGCGATTGAATGAACTAGCTACCTATAGGAGGAGGAGGACGAAGCAAGGGCCCCGCTCCCTCGCCTGTCTTTGACGTCGACAAGGCAGATTTTCCAATTATTCCATGTTATAATCAATGTTGAACATGACAAGCACTGATCGAATGGAAATATTGAAAGCAAATGGTGGGGGGGCTTTAATTGAAGTGCACACGTCAATATGAATGAATTGCCATGGCCCTTTTACCCATTAAAATATGATATTAAATTTGTTATCATTTGATAGAATAATCGGGCCATTCATTGATTCTATCGCCATTGAACTGCAAACAAGAGACTATCATTACTAAAAGAAAATTCAATAAAGTGATAAAAATTCAGCTCATTCCAGTTCCTTCAAATTTGGAATTCTAATTATTATACATGCCAAAGCTTCCAATATCTACAAGAATCCATTCCTTCCAGTCAAAAACACTCCGTCGAATTGCAAATGCTCCTTACTATGTCTCTAACTCTACCTTGCACCGAGATCTCCTAGTTCCCCCTATGTTTCAGAAGCTATAAGATCCCGTTACATTAAATTCCGCACATCAATCACCTCACATCCTAAATCCACTAGTATTTCAACTTACTGCATTACCTGGAAATATTCACAATACGGCTGAAGCACAGGTGGCCACCCGATCTTCTCAATGAAGTAAGTGCAAGTGGACGATAGTGAACTGTACCTCTTTGGGAGTTTCACCAATGATGTGAATTCTCCCCTCATGCTATTCATGTACTTATCTATTATCATTTGTATGTATCAGCTTCACTTATTGCAGAAATAAGTACCGCAGTTGTGAAAGTAAATAGAGTAAAATAAATGAAATAATTATTATACTTAGGGTGCTTAATAAACTTTAATTTGTATTTATTTATTTACTCTTTTGTTGAAATTTACACCTGTACCTACAGGGTACAATAAGTAAATGAGATTAGGATGGAAAAATAATTGCCATTTCAGTCGTGGTACATTTATTCTGGCGAGCTTTCGACCTAGGGACTAGGTCATCTTCAGGGCTAATTTACATTACAGGGTTGGTATGTCTTCTGTCTTATCTGTTCATGGACTGAAAAAATTATTATACTGTTATAATAAAAATTATTATTATAAAATGAGATAAGGTATCACGACTGAAATGGCAATTATTTTTTCATCCTATTGAAACTCAGTCCATGGACAGACAAGACAGAAGACACACTAACCCTGTAAATGAGATAAACGTATAAATAAATAACGTGGCCGACGTGAACGACGGTCATCCAGCGATGGCAGCCATTAGTCACCCAGTTGGTCATGGGGCCAACGGCGCCTCAGCCGTCTTCGAGGAGGATTGGAGGGTAGCGTAGTTGAAGACGAAGTTTGCAGCTAAAGGGTTGAGGGATGAAATGAGAGTTTTTGATGAAAATTTTTATATCGGATTTTGGCAAGTTACTGAGATGAGTGGAATTTGGAGATCTGTATGTAAAATTAAACTTAAATGACAATTTAAAGGGAAATTTAATCCAGCTGTTTCTGAGAAAGTTCTCTTAAAAAAACTCAAAAATCAATGCAGAGTTAGCGACACTTCCGGTTTAGATGAGTTCCGCTACAGTTTATTACAGACTCTTGGTGTTTCCGCTGTTGGATTACGCTGCTCACTCTTTCTCTGTCTATCTGCCACTCTGTCAGGAAGACCAATTTGTGCAAACCATCTTTTGGAAGGGGGGGGGGGTCTCTGAAACCTCAAACCGGAATTTCTAAAAAAAATTTAAAGTAGCAGATCAGCGCCATCACAATTTAATTTCTCTCAGCCGGTAGGAGAAAGTAAACTAATTATTTCTGATTCTTCTACTCATACTTGTTTTTTCAAACTTAAGGCGTGCACATATAAAGACGACACTGCTCTCATACTGTGCACACTGCCTTAGCCTAATGGTTCCTGTCTCATTTCTTTCGGATATCTGAAGGTCAAATTTTGCAGATTATTGCTGTGCCTGAGAGGTATAGAGTGAGGGAAGAGAACTGCCTTGACGGCAGTTTTGTTTACGGTCAGAGCAAAATTTTTACATCAGAAATACAATTTTTATAAATAATACACGACCGAAATAAAAATCAATTTAACTCCGTAGTAACAAATGAAATATGATTACAATGTATCTGTGCGCTCGCCTACACATCTAAGAATAGACAATAACTAACAGAGATGAGACGAATCCCCATTGGGGGTCGTTTCTCTTCATAAAAACTGGTCCATACAGTTGCAAGATAAACGTCCTGTTCAAATCTATTTGTACACAAATATACTTTGTTAACTGAAATACATTTCTCTTACATCGAATTTTCGAAATGGATTCCACATGTTTTGAGTTCCTGTGAAATAGAAAAGACCTGATTCTCAAAACCATCGAAATAGCAACAGCATAGAAATTATAAACTTGATCATTTACTTTGTATTATCGCCGCTTCGTTTGAGAAATCCAATCTTCCAAGCAATCTCTTCTGGATGCACTAAAAAAAATCTTAGCCAACTTGCGACCGGAAATGCTGGACATAGAAAACACGTAAATGTACTTTCAGCACCGAAAAATAAAAATCTAACTTGCCGACTTTATTTCACGGCCAACTCTTCCCAAACAGAGTGACTCTTTTACAAAACGAGTAAACTGAATTACTCGAGCACAACATGCTGAAATCCAACTTGTGGGTTCTTGAAGTTGAAGCGAACACAATAAGGTTCCGGTCAATCCGGAATAAAGGTATGTACAGTAAAGTAAAAACTATTAGTAATCGCCTATTTTTTTCAGGCGGGGCTTAACGTCCAACCACCAATTAGGTGTCGTGGATAAAACATACTTTACTGTACATTTCTTTTATTACCCATTAAATAAAATCCAAGGCCTAAGACCGGGAATCGAACCCACTAAACCAACAATACATATTAGCTTTACTGGTCTCGCCTCTAACAGCTCGGCTACCGTGGCGCCTGTATGTACAATATCCATACCATAAGCGCCACCACCATATCCACTGGGTACCCACTGAGATTTTTAAAGAAAGACCTGATGACGGGGCTGCTTTAAGGGGTGGGAAGTGGACGTGTGAGGCTGAGCTACTGGATCAGGATGCCCGGATAGATTAGGAGCACAGAGTAAATAAAAAAACGTGGGCGGATTAGTTCGGTAATAACCCCCTCCCCAATCTACTTGGATATCGCCATGTCCTGATTATTTATCTGTCTCACACTCGGGCAGGAGGGGTTTCTCGTCTTAATGTCAAAAAAACTAATTTGTGCCCACTAGTTGATGGTGTTTTGCCATTCGGTTATAAGATCAAGGTGGTCCTGGCCAGTACGGGAGGCGAGGCTTAAGGGGGAGGAGGTCCTATGTGTGAGGGAAGTGTAACGGTATATCTATAGGATGGGACCTAGGATGCTGCCTGTTCTACCCCACCTCCAAACACATTTGGATTTCGGGAAACCCAGAAAAGTTTAGTTTGGGATGAAATAAGTTAATAAAAAAAAATGGTCCAGATTAATTTTGGTGAGAACTGAATCATTCACTTTCCGCTTTGTAATTCATCATTCAAATAATTGAAAATCAATAATCATTGTAATTATTAAATTAGATTTATACTGAGCTACGTGTAGACATTAGTAAATCAATTAAGAATGACGTGTACATGAATTAAATGATAATTACTTTGTATATAAAAGCTTTGTGATTTTATACATTAGTACATGTCGGTATGTTCGCGTACAAGTAAATGTTGATTGGATAAATCCAAATATAGTGAAATCTACATTACAATCAATTTAGTTTTTAATTAATATGCATAATTAATGAGAAAATCGACTCCAGTGTTGTTCTAACTGGGGAAAGAAAGGCTATTCACTAAATTAAGTTCATTAAATTCCTGATAACTAAAATACGAGTATCTGACATAATTTACAATTTAAAATGAATGTTCTGAGTTTCAATAATTTTTATTTAAGAATTTAAGTAAAATATTATTTTCAATATAATTAATTTATAAATACAGAGATGTGGCTATTAAATAACGAGACTGATGCTGGCTACAGAAGAACTATGCATGAGCCAAATCCAAACGTACCGACAGTTGTTCAGCGTAAAGCCTTCTCTTTCGATTGCAGCGTCTCACGTGTTTGTAGAGAAATCTGTCTGACCGGAACCGTCGTTTGTTTGTAAGAGGTGTTAGTTTCGTTTTGCCGAAAACATGGATTCTACACATATACGAGGGTCGTTTGAAAAGTCCGTGCAAAAATAAAAACTACTTAATTTTGGGGGGTAAACCTTTTTTATTTTTCAACATAGTCTCCATTTAGGCTTATACACTTCGTCCAACGCTGCTCTAGTTTGTTGATCCCTTCCGAATAATAGGATTTGTCCAAGTCTGAAAAATAGCCATTCGTTTCTGCAATCACTTCCTCGTTGGAATAAAATCTTTTTCCCGCCAGCCATTTCTTCATATTGGGGAAGAAATAGTAGTCCGAGGGAGCCTAGTCTGGAGAATAGGGGGGGATGTGAAACGAGTTGGAACCCTATTTCCATTCATTTTGCGACCACAACTGCTGAGGTGCGTTGTCGTGATGGAAAAGGACTTTTTTGTGGGCCAATCGTGGGCGTTTTTCTTGCAGCTCGGTTTTCAAACGGTCCAATAACGATGAATAATATGCACCTGTAATATTTTTACCCTTTTCCAGATAGTCGATGAGGATTATTCCTTGAGAATCCCAAAAGACAGTCGCCATAATCTTTCCGGCCGAAGGAACAGTCTTCGCCTTTTTTTTGGCGCAGATTCCCCCTTGGTAACCCATTGTTTAGATTGTTCTTTGGTCTCAGGAGTGTAGTGATGTATCCATGTTTCATCCACAGTGACGAAACGACGCTTAAAGTCCTGCGGATTCTTCTGGAACAGCTGCAAACCGTCCTTGCAACACGTCACACGATTTCGTTTTTGGTCAAGCGTGAGCAATCGCGGCACCCATCTTGCGGATAGCTTTGTCATGTCCAAATGTTGATGCAAAATATTATGTACCCGTTCATTCGAGATGCCCACAGCACTAGCAATCTCACGCACCTTCACTCTTCTGTCATCCATCACCATATCATGGATTTTATCAATGATTTCTGGAGTAGTAAGGGCGTCCAGAACGTTCAACGTCACTTGTGCCCATATGGCCACTCCGAAAATTTTGAAACCGCTTATAAACTGTTCTAATCGAAGGTGCAGAGTCACCATAATGTTTATCAAGCTTCTCTTTAGTCTCCTGAGGCGTTTTGCCTTTCATAAAGTAGTGTATAATCAACACACGAAATTCTTTTTCGTCCATTTTTTGAAAATCACTCGACTTCCTCGATTCAAACGAATGCCAAACACAAAGAAATAGACCGATCTGGCTGAAACTTGGTGTGTGTTCTTCCAAGAGATGCTACTAACTAAACATAACCTCGATACGCGCCAGTAGTGCTACCTCTCTGACTTTGCACGGACTTTTCAAACGACCCTCGTACAGTAGAGCTACGAATTGTCGGGAAATTTCACATGAAACTTGGTGAAACCGCTACTGAAACTTATCTTTTATTAAAAGAATGATTTATGGCGATGAATGTTTATCACGTGCGCAAGTTTTTGAGTGGTTCAAGCGTTTCCAAGATGGCCGAGAAGACGTCCGGAGATGATGACCACCCGGGTCGCCTTTCCACGACCAAAACGGATGAAAATATCGATTATAATTAATCAACATTACTACCATGAGGTGCTTGCTCAACTCCGTGAAAGAGTCAAGGAAAAAAACGGCCCGATTTGTGGAAGAACAAGTCACGGGGTTCTCCATCAACACAACTGCATTGTCTGTAAAGACGTTCGTTTCTAGCCAAGTACAACATCCCAGTTTTAGGCCATCCGCCTTATTCGACTGGACCTAGCCCCATGTGACTTTTATCTGTTCCCCTAAAGTCAAATCTGCAATAAAAGGAACACGATTTCAGTCTCCGTTGAAGCTGTGAAAGAAAAAGCGGCACGCGTCATGCAGGAGCTCACAGAAAAAGACTTCCAGCACTGTTTCCGAACAATGATTCGCTGTGGAGCGTTGTACGGATAGGGGACGGGCGTATGTTGAAGGTGATAATAACTAAATATGTATAAATTTAAAATAAAATGTTTTTACAGTAATAGTCTCGTTATTTAATAGCCACACCTCGTAGAATCCCAAGTAGTGCCCAACTCACTTTTAAGTAAAAACTACCGAAATTTGAGGGAAACCATGAGAATTGGTGTGAAAAAAATTTCTATTGAGGGTTCTAAATTTACATTTTTTTAAAAAATTAATTGATAAAACAAACGTCATTTCAATGATTAAATGAGGTCACTACAAAAAAAATCAAGAAATATGTCAGGGTAAAAAAAGTATAAAAAAATAAAATAAGTAAAAAAAAAAAAGTTTACAGGTTGACACACAACTCTAATAATAAGGTTTATGTTTCCTGTACGAAACATTCCACTTCCTTTCTGCCAGATAGAACAAAAAAAAAAAAAGGAAAAATAGTTCCCGGACATACATCTAATATGACAAGTTTGCCAACATAACTTTTAACAGCACTTACTTTTTTTACCCCACTTTGTCTTTTCATTCTTTCTGTTAACTCAGCTGTGCCTTTATAAATCCTCCCGCCATAGCAACTTGTTACTTCAGATATCCTATTTGTTCGGCCCCCCCTCTCACAACAGCAACAGATCCAAGATTCATCAGGATTTTTACTCATCGTAAAAATCACTAAATTGGAAATGATATAGTTCCTGATAATGAACAGTTGACAGGCTGACGGTGAAGAGACGAAAGAGGTGGTAGGAACTCGTTTTTAGGTTTCTAGTCTAATGTGTGCGGGCTGCCTACGTTGAGGCAGCCTTCATAGGTGGACTTTAGGCATCTAAGTAACTCCCACTTTGGATTCCTCTGGCCTAAGTTCCAAGGGAATTTCCCTGGCCTTTAGCCCAGCTAAAAGCTGAAGAAGAATTTACTTAAAGTTTTGCTTAGTTGCAGAAGATTCCAACTATTTTGATATTTTTGATCTTTTGTTGGCAAAACATGGGCACAAACTCGAACACTTCTTTTATTCAAACATAATGTTCCTCATGAGGGACCTGTTGTTTCGAAAGTCAGCGGAAGAATCCCCACAATCAGAAATCCTTGAAGGTTTTTAAATTTTTAATTAATTTCGAAGTGTAGAGACACAAGAATCTGGTGAGCCTTCAGCGAAGTCTGATAATCCCAAACGGATGCAAATCTTTATTGAAATTGCTTTCAATAATCGTGCTTTTCTTTGATACTACAAAAGAAACTGTCCATAGCCTAAAAGAAACTGCCAAGTGATCTCTCATCTCAAAATAAGCACTGTTTCAGATATTCCTTCCACTTTAGAACCAAACAAACCTTTCTGAAGCGACCTTAACGCACGATCAGAAATTAGTAAGCGTTACTACAACAAACAGTAGAGTAAATTGGAGAAATGATTCCAATCTGATTTCTGATAAAGTGTGAATGATGATTGAATCAAGCATAAACCATAAGAAAACAGGGATTCAAACAAAATGGAATTAGTATTTAATTGATTCCTGTGGAAGTGAGTTGAATTATTAATTAGCGGGTGTTCGCAATAATAACAGGACACTAATTATGGTTATTGTATGGGAGGACTCGCTACAGAGGTCTTGGAACCTAAGCAAACAAGAGCCTGATTTTGATGAGGTCACAGACTTGCTTTTACAATCAATATTTAGTAATAATTAGCAAGTTCACAGAAAGTAGTTATATTATACTGGAAAGCATGATCTTCATTACTAATCACAGAGCTCATTCTTTAAGAAGAAAATCGATTATAAATTAAAGTTATAAAAGCTAAAAGTTAAAGCTAAAATTATCGCAAGCATCGATTCTATCGCCCCCCTCTTTTTTTCTGAACCAAAACTATTTAAGTGCAAAGTTTTCCAAACTGTAGATGCGATCTATTATCAAGAGCGCAAGACAATCGTAAAAGAAGACGCGTAAATTTTTATCATAACTATCTCATTCATGAAAATCTGTTTGCGCGTTCAGGCGCTACGTCGTTTACAAAAAAAAAAAAAAAAAAGGTAACAAGAAGAAGAACAAGAAGATTTTCTGAAAATGCCGTTTTCGCTCATTTTCAGCAACTTTTTTCTCAAAAATCTATCAGATCTGGGTTGTTGGAAGAAAAGTTACAGTTATAAAGGAGGATTTGCCCTATATTATAAAGAAAATTTGGGAATTTTATCTTTTATAGAAAAAGAGAAAAAAAAATTGTCAAAGTTGGGTGTTTTTCAACGTTACACTTTTTCGTGCACTTTTTGACGATCAACCCTTACCATATACAACTGTCCTACCGGAAACAGTTATAATTTTTAATTGCAAACTAGCCAACCAAAATTTAAAAATGTTTGGTGCATTATTAGTGCATCATTACATATGCAAGAGGCAAGCCAAAAATAGAAGGTATATTTCGAGAAAATTCTTACCTGAATCGCCCAATTAAACAGCAAATATTAAGCTGAACGGTTTCAGACTTTCATCTGATTGGCGTGAAGATTTTTTCTTTATGAATATACATTGGTTTCGATGACCGTAAAAATATTATATTAAAGATTCAAGATTGGCGAGGAATCGGCCCAAATAAAAAAAACAATAACTCGTCTTTTTGGCAACGTTTCGACAAATATACTGTCTTCTTCAGAGCGTGGCTATGCGGGTCGGGTTGAGTTACAGAAAACTGTTTTCATTTGACTAGTGCTCACGAGAAACGAGACAAATCTCGGTCTCGGTACCGAGACCGAGACCGAGACGAGACTTGAGCAACCGAGACCGAGACCGAGATCGAGACATGATATATATCTCGTCGAGAAATCTCGGTCTCGTCTCGGTTTTTCAAATATTAATTTTTTGCTACAAAATTATAAAATTGTGTTCTTTATTAATAAATAATCATTACGGGTATTGAATTAATTATTAAAAGATACGATTTTATTATATATATTCAATATTACTACATCTATTTGACTTCGAATTACATAAGTAAAGTAAGCAAAGTAAAGTAATCGCCTATTTTTTCAGGCGGGGCTTTACGTCCAACTACCAATTAGGTGTCCCGGATGGAGGCGACTAGCAAATATACTTTACTGTAAATTTCTCATATTAAACATTAAATAAAATCCAAGGGCTAGATTAGTACCGCAATACATCCTAGCTTTGCGGGTCTAGCCTATAACCGCCTAACAAACACACTTTACTGTAAATTTCTTTTATTAACCATTAAATAAAATCCAAGGCCTAGACACCGGGAATTGAACCCAGAACCACAACGCATATTACAACTTCCAAAGTTACTCACATTTGTAAGTAAAGTAAAGTAATCGCCTATTTTTTCAGGCGGGGCTTAACGTCCAACTACCAATTACTAGGTGTCGTGGACGAAGGCGACTAGCAAACGTACTGAACTATGTATTTCTCATTTAACCATTAAATAAAATCCAAGGCCTAAGACCGGGAATCGAACCCAGTACCACAATACACATTAGCTTCGCAGGTCTCGCACCGCTCGGCTACCGTGGCGGCCCCCTTCGAATTAAATAATTTTTACTTAAATTCACTAAATTTCACTATTCATATCATTCATTCATTCAATTTCATAAATTTCACTATTAATAATCTAATACTTTGAACTTTGATATTATTTGAATTATATTTTAGAATTAGTGAATTTGAAAAAAAAAGACTATCTATGCACCTAAAAAATATTGCCACAAATTTTCGTTTTTAAGATACACTTTGCCCAAGCATTGATACATGAAAGAGCTTTTACTGAGTCAGAAGTTAGAGAAGATCTTCTATTGGTCATTATCATCGCAGCTTGCGAAAATAATTTTTCCGATGGCACTGAAGTTGCACAGATACTAAAAATATCTTTTGCCATTCTAGACAAATTTTTGAAGGAATTCTCAAGTGTTTTCCACCATTCTAAAATGTCAACGTCTACTGGTGCTTGGTCTAATTTGGTGTAATTAATTATTTCTGTCTTCCATGCTTCGGTGATATTTGCTGATTTTTGAGCAAATGGTGCAAAAATATTGATGCAGTCGTCGTCGTCAAAAGGTGAATCATCAGATTCTTTATCTTCACCAACAGCCATAACTAATGGAGCGGGAAGTTTGTTGGGAGGTGTATTTTTTATTTCACGAATCGACTTGTTATAGCAGGCAGATATGTTATTTGGGTCTTTCATTTGGCGCGTTTTTAACATCTTTTTGAAATTATATAAAGATATATAACAGTAATAGTAATATATGATGCATTGAGGTGTAAGTAGTTGTCTTCTTTTACACACATTTTCATTACCAATATATAAATAATTATTAGAAAATTATAATATTTTTTGAAAAGATTATTAATAGCAAACCGCTTTTAATACTTAAACAAAAATTCAAAAAACCGAGACCGAGATACCTCGACGAGACCGAGACTTGAACGACCGAGACCGAGACCGAGATCGAGACTGCATAAAGTCTCGCCTCGTCTCGGTCTCGTGCAGCACTACATTTGACCGATTCCTTGCCAATTTGAATCCTTAATTTTGACTTCACTTCGAAGTTTTCGTTTAGATAACTAGTACTTTCTTTTGTAAAATATTCCCACATTTAATTTTTTTTTTTTTTTTTTTTAACTAAGGGGACTTTAAAACGGATATGACGTATAAAAAAACTGAAAATGAAATTGACCTTATCGCAAAACAGTAGACCAAAAGAATTTTGAGAACAGTCGCCAGATTATTCGCCAAAACACTTTTTAACTCCATAAACCAATAAAAACCTACCTATTTACCAATATAATGGAACTTAAAAATGGAAATAAATTTATTTGGCATATATTTGAATTAATTATTGAAAATATTAAAAATAAATAAATAAAAAATATTCACGGCTATACGCACAAGGGCAGGGCGACTATTTGACCTACATTGTTCCCATTGGACAGGCAATTCATGCATTTCATTATTTATAAACCTATTACAATTCGTGCCTAATAGTAATTCGGCTATTTTACATTTTGTAATAAAGTATCGTACGAATTGCTTATTTGTATTCTTCATAGAGATAAAATTCGCAACCAGAGAATAAAGTACGTTAAATATATAAAATAACGGGTCCTTCGTCTAACATTTCAAATAAAATCAATTAGAATATATTCAATATCATATTAAAGGTCGACTTTTGCAACTTTACTGGGAATGTTAAGGCTTACAAAAAAAAAAAGAGGTAATTATTGGCCTAACGACCCTAAAAAAGGGCTGAAAATACTGAGTTAATTGGCAATTATATTGAAATGAAACAAGAATCACCAATCGAGAGTCTAAAAAGCTGGTATAACAATGAACACGCCAAAAAAAAAAAAAATCGTGAAAATAAATGTTTCTGTTAGGACGATCAAGAGTAACAATTGACCCTTTTTAGGTGCCGCGGGTAGCTAACATGCTTTACTTAATTTTCTCGTATTAACATGTAAAAGGGAAGGCCTAGATCACTGGATGGAACGCAATTTAGCATTTTTTTTCATAAAAATTAGTTTTGTAGTTGATTCTCAAGAAACCATAACTTAAAGCGTGCTACCAAAGTACCACTTCAAAACCTGCGGTTTCGTCACTCATTAAAAGCCACCATAATTCAAATTTGAAACAGATTAAGTTACCTAAGGTAGTGATTGAGAAAACACATGCATCGCATGGGCCTGGAAGATGATAGCCTTTGTAGGTTCTGTCAAAAGGAAGAAGAAACGGCACTGCACGTGTTGTATCAGTGTGAGGGGCTTGTCCTGGCTAAGGATGTTACTTCTCGGGGAGGAGAAAAACCAAGGCCTGAGAAATTTACCCAGGAGCCACTCTCCAGCATTAAGAGACTGATTAAAAAGGACAGGTCTAGAGGGTGAGCTTTAAAGTGAGGGCAGTGAGGGAAAGCATGCCAAAAAAATGGAATGTAACTGTAATATGCCCAATATTTAAGAAAGGTGATTCCTTAGAGCAGTGGTTCTTAAAAGGTGTTCCGCGGAACACTGGTGTTCCGCGAATATGGTCCAAGTGTTCCGCGAAATTTTAATTTTAAATTTATTGAAATTTAGAAACTTAGGAAAAATACGAAAACAAAAAATTGTTCCCTTTTTTAATTTGAATTTAATTTTAAGTTCTTTCTAAATACCGAATTTCAAATTATTGTAGGGGTAGTGAACCCCCCAAAACTCATCCACTCTAGCGTAGGGGTAGTGAAACCCCACCACTCATCCACTCTAGCCAGAGAGAGAGAGTCAGCCCCCTTGGCACAGAGAGCCCCCTTGGCACACAGAGAGGGGAGGCTCGGCGAAGGTATATAAGAACAAGAGGAAAGTCAAAAGGAGGGAATTCTGATATATTCAGTTCGAGGATTCAGTTCGAAGATTCGGTTCAAAGTCTTGCACTTCAATTGTACACATCGTTTAGCCACGTCAGTCAGTCTGTTCTGTTCTAGTAGTGTAAAGTATACAGTCCTTGGCAGTCAGTCACATACAAATATAATATCTTATACCGATACTAAAAGTGTTATTTATCCAACAACATCCACAACCAACAACTCTCTCCTCAACTATTACATTATTAAATGTTAGTGTTCCGCGAGAAAAATATATACATATAATTGTGTTCCGCGTCTATGAAAAGGTTAAGAACCACAGATATAAAAGGTTGAAACTTTTTTGGGTCATGAAATTCTGTAAAATTATGGCCGTTCTATATCTCCCACTGTGAACCACGTATTGCTATGGAATTTTGTTTGCTTGTACACTTTGTTTTTCTCAATTATAAACTATAGTTATTTTGTGCACAGATCTATAAAGGTAGAAGATATGAAGGGTTGAAAATTTTTTGGGTCATGAAATTCTGTAAAATTATGGCCGTTCTATATCTCCACTGTGAACCACGTATTGATATGGAATTTTGTTCTCTTGTACACTTTGTTTTTCTCAATTATAAACTATAGTTATTTTGTGCACAGATCTATAAATGTAGAAGATATAAAGGTTTGAAAATTTTTTGGGTCATGAAATTCTGTAAAATTATGGCCATTCTATATCTCCCACTGTGAACCACGTATTCCTATGAAATTTTGTTCTCTTGTACACTTTGTTTTTCTCAATTATAAACTATAGTTATTTTGTGCACTGATCTATAAATGTAGAAGATATAAAGGTTTGAAAATTTTTTGGGTCATGAAATTCTGTAAAATTATGGCCATTCTACATCTCCCACTGTGAACCTCGTATTCGTATGAAATTTTGTCCACTTGTACACTTTGTTTTTCTCCATTATAAACTATAGTTATTTTGTGCACAGATCTACAAATGTAGAAGATATAAAGGTTTGAAAAATTTTTGGGTCATGAAATTCTGTAAAATTATGGCCATTCTATATCTCCCACTGTGAACCTCGTATTCGTATGAAATTTTGTCCTCTTGTACACTTTGTTTTTCTCAATTATAAACTATAGTTATTTTGTGCACTGATCTATAAATGTAGAAGATATAAAGGTTTGAAAATTTTTTGGGTCATGAAATTCTGTAAAATTATGGCCATTCTATATCTCCCACTGTGAACCACGTATTCGTATGAAATTTGGTCCTCTTGTACACTTTGTTTTTCTCAATTATAAACTATAGTTATTTTGTGCACAGATCTATAAATGTAGAAGATATAAAGGTTTGAAAATTTTTTGGGTCATGAAATTCTGTAAAATTATGGCCATTCTATATCTCCCACTGTGAACCTCGTATTCGTATGAAATTTTGTCCTCTTGTACACTTTGTTTTTCTCAATTATAAACTATAGTTATTTTGTGCACAGATCTATAAATGTAGAAGATATAAAGGGTTGAAAATTTTTTGGGTCATGAAATTCTGTAAAATTATGGCCATTCTATATCTCCCACTGTGAACCACGTATTGGTATGGAATTTTGTTCTCTTGTACACTTTGTTTTTCTCAATTATAAACTATAGTTATTTTGTGCACTGATCTATAAATGTAGAAGATATAAAGGTTTGAAAATTTTTTGGGTCATGAAATTCTGTTAAATTATGGCCATTCTACATCTCCCACTGTGAACCTCGTATTCGTATGAAATTTTGTCCACTTGTACACTTTGTTTTTCTCCATTATAAACTATAGTTATTTTGTGCACAGATCTATAAATGTAGAAGATATAAAGGTTTGAAAAATTTTTGGGTCATGAAATTCTGTAAAATTATGGCCATTCTATATATGAAATTTTGTCCTCTTGTACACTTTGTTTTTCTCAATTATAAACTATAGTTATTTTGTGCACAGATCTATAAATGTAGAAGATATGAAGGATTAAAAATTTTTTGGGTCATGAAATTCTGTAAAATTATGGCCGTTCAATATCTCCCAGTGAACCACGTATTCGTATGAAATTTTGTTCTCTTGTACACTTTGTTTTTCTCAATTATAAACTATAGTTATTTTATGCACAGATCTATAAAGGTGGAAGATATAAAGGTTTGAAAATTTTTTGGGTCATGAAATTCTGTAAAATTATGGCCGTTCTATATCTCCCACTGTGAACCACGTATTCGTATGGAATTTTGTTCTCTTGTACACTTTCTTTTTCTCAATTATAAACTATAGTTATTTTGTGCACAGATCTATAAATGTAGAAGATATAAAGGGTTGATAATTTTTTGGGTCATGAAATTCTGTAAAATTATGGCCATTCTATATCTCCCACTGTGAACCACGTATTGGTATGGAATTTTGTTCTCTTGTACACTTTGTTTTTCTCAATTATAAACTATAGTCATTTTGTGCACAGATCTATAAATGTAGAAGATATAAGGGTTTGAAAATTTTTTGGGTCATGAAATTCTGTAAAATTATGGCCATTCTATATCTCCCACTGTGAACCACGTATTCGTATGAAATTTTGTCCTCTTGTACACTTTGTTTTTCTCCATTATAAACTATAGTTATTTTGTGCACAGATCTATAAAGGTAGAAGATATGCAGGGTTAAAAATTTTTTGGGTCATGAAATTCTGTAAAATTATGGCCGTTCTATATCTCCCACTGTGAACCACGTATTCGTATGAAATTTTGTTCTCTTGTACACTTTATTTTTCTCAATTATAAACTATAGTTATTTTGTGCACTGATCTATAAATGTAGAAGATATAAAGGTTTGAAAATTTTTTGGGTCATGAAATTCTGTTAAATTATGGCCATTCTACATCTCCCACTGTGAACCTCGTATTCGTATGAAATTTTGTCCACTTGTACACTTTGTTTTTCTCCATTATAAACTATAGTTATTTTGTGCACAGATCTATAAATGTAGAAGATATAAAGGTTTGAAAAATTTTTGGGTCATGAAATTCTGTAAAAGGTGGTTGCAAAAAAATTACAGTTATAAAGGAGGGTTTGCCCTATAATTTAAAGAAAATTTGGGAATTTTATCTTTTATAGAAAAACAGAAAAAAATTGACAAAGTTGGGTGTTTTTCAACGTTACGCTTTTTCGTGCAGTTTTTGATGGTCAACCCTTATACAACTGTCCTACCGGACAGTTTGAATATGGCCATTCTATATCTCCCACTGTGAACCTCGTATTCGTATGAAATTTTGTCCTCTTCTACACTTTGTTTTTCTCAATTATAAACTATAGTTATTTTGTGCACTGATCTATAAATGTAGAAGATATAAAGGTTTGAAAATTTTTTGGGTCATGAAATTCTGTAAAATTATGGCCATTCTATATCTCCCACTGTGAACCACGTATTCGTATGAAATTTGGTCCTCTTGTACACTTTGTTTTTCTCAATTATAAACTATAGTTATTTTGTGCACAGATCTATAAATGTAGAAGATATGAAGGGTTGAAAATTTTTTGGGTCATGAAATTCTGTAAAATTATGGCCATTCTATATCTCCCACTGTGAACCACGTATTCGTATGAAATTTTGTCCTCTTGTACACTTTGTTTTTCTCAATTATAAACTATAGTTATTTTGTGCACAGATCTATAAATGTAGAAGATATGAAGGATTAAAAATTTTTTGGGTCATGAAATTCTGTAAAATTATGGCCGTTCAATATCTCCCAGTGAACCACGTATTCGTATGAAATTTTGTTCTCTTGTACACTTTGTTTTTCTCAATTATAAACTATAGTTATTTTGTGCACAGATCTATAAAGGTAGAAGATATGAAGGGATGAAAATTTTTTGGGTCATGAAATTCTGTAAAATTATTGCCGTTCTATATCTCCCACTGTAAACCACGTATTCGTATGAAATTTTATTCTCTTGTACACTTTATTTTTCTCAATTATAAACTATAGTTATTTTGTGCACAGATCTATAAAGGTGGAAGATATAAAGGTTTGAAAATTTTTTGGGTCATGAAATTCTGTAAAATTATGGCCGTTCTATATCTCCCACTGTGTACCACGTATTGATATGGAATTTTGTTCTCTTGTACACTTTGTTTTTCTCAATTATAAACTATAGTTATTTTGTGCACAGATCTATAAATGTAGAAGATATAAAGGTTTGAAAATTTTTTGGGTCATGAAATTCTGTAAAATTATGACCATTCTATATCTCCCACTGTGAACCACGTATTCGTATGAAATTTTGTCCTCTTGTACACTTTGTTTTTCTCAATTATAAACTATAGTTATTTTGTGCACAGATCTATAAAGGTAGAAGATATGAAGGGTTAAAAATTTTTTGGGTCATGAAATTCTGTAAAATTATGGCCGTTCTATATCTCCCACTGTGAACCACGTATTGATATGGAATTTTGTTCTCTTGTACACTTTGTTTTTCTCAATTATAAACTATCGTTATTTTGTGCACAGATCTATAAAGGTAGAAGATATAAAGTGTTGAAAATTTTTAGGGTCATGATATTCTGTAAAATTATGGCCGTTCTATATCTCCCACTGTGAACCACGTATTCGTATGGAATTTTGTTCTCTTGTACACTTTGTTTTTCTCAATTATAAACTATAGTTATTTTGTGCACAGATCTATAAATGTAGAAGATATAAAGGGTTGATAATTTTTTGGGTCATGAAATTCTGTAAAATTATGGCCGTTCTATATCTCCCACTTTGAACCACGTATTCGTATGAAATTTTGTCCTCTTGTACACTTTGTTTTTCTCAATTATAAACTATAGTTATTTTGTGCACAGATCTATAAAGGTAGAAGATATGAAGGGTTAAAAATTTTTTGGGCCATGAAATTCTGTAAAATTATGGCCGTTCTATATCTCCCACTGTGAACAACGTATTGATATGGAATTTTGTTCTCTTGTACACTTTGTTTTTCTCAATTATAAACTATCGTTATTTTGTGCACAGATCTATAAAGGTAGAAGATATGAAGTGTTGAAAATTTTTTGGGTCATGAAATTCTGTAAAATTATGGCCGTTCTATATCTCCCACTGTGAACCACGTATTCGTATGGAATTTTGTTCTCTTGGACACTTTGTTTTTCTCAATTATAAACTATAGTTATTTTGTGCACAGATCTATAAATGTAGAAGATATGAAGGGTTGAAAATTTTTTGGGTCATGAAATTCTGTAAAATTATGGCCGTTCTATATCTCCCACTGTGAACCACGTATTCGTATGAAATTTTGTTCTCTTGTACACTTTGTTTTTCTCAATTATAAACTATAGTTATTTTGTGCACAGATCTATAAATGTAGAAGATATAAAGGGTTGAAATTTTTTTGGGTCATGAAATTCTGTAAAATTATGGCCATTCTATATCTCCCACTGTGAACCTCGTATTCGTATGAAATTTTGTCCTCTTGTACACTTTGTTTTTCTCAATTATAAACTATAGTTATTTTGTGCACAGATCTATAAATGTAGAAGATATAAAGGGTTGAAAATTTTTTGGGTCATGAAATTCTGTAAAATTATGGCCATTCTATATCTCCCACTGTGAACCACGTATTGGTATGGAATTTTGTTCTCTTGTACACTTTGTTTTTCTCAATTATAAACTATAGTTATTTTGTGCACAGATCTATAAATGTAGAAGATATAAGGGTTTGAAAATTTTTTGGGTCATGAAATTCTGTAAAATTATGGCCATTCTATATCTCCCACTGTGAACCACGTATTCGTATGAAATTTTGTCCTCTTGTACACTTTGTTTTTCTCCATTATAAACTATAGTTATTTTGTGCACTGATCTATAAATGTAGAAGATATAAAGGTTAGAAAATTTTTTGGGTCATGAAATTCTGTAAAATTATGGCCATTCTATATCTCCCACTGTGAACCTCGTATTCGTATGAAATTTTGTCCTCTTGTACACTTTGTTTTTCTCAATTATAAACTATAGTTATTTTGTGCACAGATCTATAAATGTAGAAGATATAAAGGGTTGAAAATTTTTTGGGTCATGAAATTCTGTAAAATTATGGCCATTCTATATCTCCCACTGTGAACCACGTATTGGTATGGAATTTTGTTCTCTTGTACACTTTGTTTTTCTCAATTATAAACTATAGTTATTTTGTGCACAGATCTATAAATGTAGAAGATATAAGGTTTGAAAATTTTTTGGGTCATGAAATTCTGTAAAATTATGGCCATTCTATATCTCCCACTGTGAACCACGTATTCGTATGAAATTTTGTCCTCTTGTACACTTTGTTTTTCTCCATTATAAACTATAGTTATTTTGTGCACAGATCTATAAAGGTAGAAGATATGCAGGGTTAAAAATTTTTTGGGTCATGAAATTCTGTAAAATTATGGCCGTTCTATATCTCCCACTGTGAACCACGTATTCCTATGAAATTTTGTTCTCTTGTACACTTTGTTTTTCCCAATTATAAACTATAGTTATTTTGTGCACTGATCTATAAAGGTAGAAGATATGAAGGGTTGAAAATTTTTGGGTCATGAAATTCTGTAAAATTATGGCCATTCTATATCTCCCACTGTGAACCACGTATTGGTATGGAATTTTGTTCTCTTGTACACTTTGTTTTTCTCAATTATAAACTATAGTTATTTTGTGCACAGATCTATAAATGTAGAAGATATAAGGGTTTGAAAATTTTTTGGGTCATGAAATTCTGTAAAATTATGGCCATTCTATATCTCCCACTGTGAACCACGTATTCGTATGAAATTTTGTCCTCTTGTACTCTTTGTTTTTCTCCATTAGAAACTATAGTTATTTTGTGCACTGATCTATAAATGTAGAAGATATAAAGGTTTGAAAATTTTTTGGGTCATGAAATTCTGTAAAATTATGGCCATTCTATATCTCCCACTGTGAACCTCGTATTCGTATGAAATTTTGTCCTCTTGTACACTTTGTTTTTCTCAATTATAAACTATAGTTATTTTGTGCACAGATCTATAAATGTAGAAGATATAAAGGGTTGAAAATTTTTTGGGTCATGAAATTCTGTAAAATTATGGCCATTCTATATCTCCCACTGTGAACCACGTATTGGTATGGAATTTTGTTCTCTTGTACACTTTGTTTTTCTCAATTATAAACTATAGTTATTTTGTGCACAGATCTATAAATGTAGAAGATATAAGGTTTGAAAATTTTTTGGGTCATGAAATTCTGTAAAATTATGGCCATTCTATATCTCCCACTGTGAACCACGTATTCGTATGAAATTTTGTCCTCTTGTACACTTTGTTTTTCTCCATTATAAACTATAGTTATTTTGTGCACAGATCTATAAAGGTAGAAGATATGCAGGGTTAAAAATTTTTTGGGTCATGAAATTCTGTAAAATTATGGCCGTTCTATATCTCCCACTGTGAACCACGTATTCCTATGAAATTTTGTTCTCTTGTACACTTTGTTTTTCCCAATTATAAACTATAGTTATTTTGTGCACTGATCTATAAATGTAGAAGATATAAAGGTTTGAAAAATTTTTGGGTCATGAAATTCTGTAAAATTATGGCCATTCTATATCTCCCACTGTGAACCTCGTATTCGTATGAAATTTTGTCCTCTTCTACACTTTCTTTTTCTCAATTATAAACTATAGTTATTTTGTGCACTGATCTATAAATGTAGAAGATATAAAGGTTTGAAAATTTTTTTAGTCATGAAATTCTGTAAAATTATGGCCATTCTATATCTCCCACTGTGAACCACGTATTCGTATGAAATTTGGTCCTCTTGTACACTTTGTTTTTCTCAATTATAAACTATAGTTATTTTGTGCACAGATCTATAAATGTAGAAGATATAAAGGGTTGAAAATTTTTTGGGTCATGAAATTCTGTAAAATTATGGCCATTCTATATCTCCCACTGTGAACCACGTATTGGTATGGAATTTTGTTCTCTTGTACACTTTGTTTTTCTCAATTATAAACTATAGTTATTTTGTGCACAGATCTATAAATGTAGAAGATATAAGGTTTGAAAATTTTTTGGGTCATGAAATTCTGTAAAATTATGGCCATTCTATATCTCCCACTGTGAACCACGTATTCGTATGAAATTTTGTCCTCTTGTACACTTTGTTTTTCTCCATTATAAACTATAGTTATTTTGTGCACAGATCTATAAAGGTAGAAGATATGCAGGGTTAAAAATTTTTTGGGTCATGAAATTCTGTAAAATTATGGCCGTTCTATATCTCCCACTGTGAACCACGTATTCCTATGAAATTTTGTTCTCTTGTACACTTTGTTTTTCCCAATTATAAACTATAGTTATTTTGTGCACTGATCTATAAATGTAGAAGATATAAAGGTTTGAAAAATTTTTGGGTCATGAAATTCTGTAAAATTATGGCCATTCTATATCTCCCACTGTGAACCTCGTATTCGTATGAAATTTTGTCCTCTTCTACACTTTGTTTTTCTCAATTATAAACTAAAGTTATTTTGTGCACTGATCTATAAATGTAGAAGATATAAAGGTTTGAAAATTTTTTGGGTCATGAAATTCTGTAAAATTATGGCCATTCTATATCTCCCACTGTGAACCACGTATTCGTATGAAATTTGGTCCTCTTGTACACTTTGTTTTTCTCAATTATAAACTATAGTTATTTTGTGCACAGATCTATAAATGTAGAAGATATAAAGGGTTGAAAATTTTTTGGGTCATGAAATTCTGTAAAATTATGGCCATTCTATATCTCCCACTGTGAACCACGTATTCGTATGAAATTTTGTCCTCTTGTACACTTTGTTTTTCTCAATTATAAACTATAGTTATTTTGTGCACAGATCTATAAATGTAGAAGATATGAAGGATTAAAAATTTTTTGGGTCATGAAATTCTGTAAAATTATGGCCGTTCAATATCTCCCAGTGAACCACGTATTCGTATGAAATTTTGTTCTCTTGTACACTTTGTTTTTCTCAATTATAAACTATAGTTATTTTGTGCACAGATCTATAAAGGTAGAAGATATGAAGGGTTGAAAATTTTTTGGGTCATGAAATTCTGTAAAATTATTGCCGTTCTATATCTCCCACTGTGAACCACGTATTCGTATGAAATTTTGTTCTCTTGTACACTTTATTTTTCTCAATTATAAACTATAGTTATTTTGTGCACAGATCTATAAAGGTGGAAGATATAAAGGTTTGAAAATTTTTTGGGTCATGAAATTCTGTAAAATTATGGCCGTTCTATATCTCCCACTGTGTACCACGTATTGATATGGAATTTTGTTCTCTTGTACACTTTGTTTTTCTCAATTATAAACTATCGTTATTTTGTGCACAGATCTATAAAGGTAGAAGATATGAAGTGTTGAAAATTTTTAGGGTCATGAAATTCTGTAAAATTATGGCCGTTCTATATCTCCCACTGTGAACCACGTATTCGTATGAAATTTTGTTCTCTTGTACACTTTGTTTTTCTCAATTATAAACTATAGTTATTTTGTGCACAGATCTATAAATGTAGAAGATATAAAGGGTTGAAAATTTTTTGGGTCATGAAATTCTGTAAAATTATGGCCGTTCTATATCTTCCACTGTGAACCACGTATTCGTATGGAATTTTGTTCTCTTGTACACTTTGTTTTTCTCAATTAATAATAATAATAATAATATAGTGTGTTTTATTGATTTCATATTTACAAAATTCACATAAACAAGACATTACACAACATAGGCATGGACCAAGGTCCGTCCGCCAAGTTGACCATCGATAAACAAAACTTATGCTCTGTACTAAATTAAAATAAACACTTCTAAATTAGGAATATACAATAAAAATAATCTAAACAAGAACAAAATACATAGATAAATCAAGGCTTTTTCTTCATTTAATAATAACTGATTATAATATATGATTTTAAGGGCAGATTCATAAATCACCAGCCTAATAATTAAACTCATTAATTAAAAATGACCTGTATTTCAAAGCAGAGACAGTATATTTATAAAGTTTTTCCCATCCATAAAGACCATTTAAATAATTTATTACTTCTTGTAAGGGGACAAACCGTTCACCGAGCCATCTTAATCGCCATTCCTGTAATACAGGGCACAGACCAACAAAATGTACCACATTTTCTACATCGCCAGTATTACATAGTGCGCAGCTGTACTCACTTTCACCCCTACTCACATGAAAATTCAATTTAAGTAGCTGGCCCCTCAATTTCATGATGGTACTAATCAGACCAATTGCGTTACTATCATTAACATAATTATCAGACGCAAGTTCTAAATTTAATTCCTTGTACAACTTATGGAATCTTGAATTTTTCATACCATTAACTAAATTACTTTTAAACTCTATCTGAATAGCGCTTAACAAATTGTCTGCTGAGCCCTCGTAGTTGCCCCTAATTACTAAATTAAGTTACCCTAAATCTCAATTATAAACTATAGTTATTTTGTGCACACATCTATAAATGTAGAAGATATAAAGGGTTGAAAATATTTTGGGTCATGAAATTCTGTAAAATTATGGCCGTTCTATATCTCCCACTGTGAACCACGTATTCGTATGAAATTTTGTTCTCTTGTAAGTGTACAAGAGTGTAAAAACAAAGTGTTGTTTTTTTGAATTATAAACCATAGTTATTTTGTGCACAGATCTATAATTTTAGAAGATATAAAGCAGTGGTTCTTAACCGTTGTTCCGCGAATATGGTCCAAGTGTTCCGCGAAATTTCAATTTTAAATGTATTGAAATTTAGAAACTTAGGAAAGATACGAAAACAAAAAATTATTCTTTTTTTTTTAATTTGAATTTAATTTTAAGTTCTTGCTAAATACCGAATTTCAAATTATTTAATGTTAGTGTTCCGCGAGAAAAATATATACATATAATTGTGTTCCGCGTCTATGAAAAGGTTAAGAACCACTGACTTAGAGTGTAGCAACTACAGAGGCATATCTCTACTTCCTTGTATTTATAAAATCTTTTCAAATATCCTTTACCAAAGGCTACTACCTTATGCAGAAAATATACTGGGAATAACAAGCTGGTTTCAGAAAAAACAAATCAACCATAGATCAGATTTTCTCTCTCCGTATAATTCTAGGAAAAGCCAGAGAACATAAAATTCCAATGCATCATCTCTTTATAGATTTTGAAGCAACGTATGACAGTAGTAGAGCTACGAATAGTAGAAGAAGGAAGGAAAAAACCAAGGCCTGAGAGCTTTACCCAGAAGCCACTTTCCAGCATTAAGAGTCTGATTAAAAAGGACAGGTCTGGAGGGTGAGCTTTAAAGTGAGGGGAGCCACAATAGATCCATAGGGGTCGCAGTGGCGTAGGCCTTGAGGCCGACCTAGTCTAATCTAATCTAATCTAAGGGAGTGATTATACCCAGCTGCTTTTCGATTTGTTTTTATTTTACTTTAATTATAATGTAAAATAGCTTCTTTGGAATTCTGATTGCTAAGCGTAATTAACCACACCTTTGTCTTCTCATCTTCTGGATCAAGTTATTTTCATGCGTTTGGGGGGGGGGGTGATAGATATTACTTTTGAATACGTATTTCCGTATCTGATGGTAGTTCTGCCGGATGTAACTAATGTCTTTTTTTTTTCTTTTTTTTTTATTAATGATGTGTCTAACCTTCCCAATATATCACTAACACTTCACTGAAATTCAGTAAACGGAAGTGAATAGAAGTCCAGATTTTTGTATGTATCGTACGTAACTTATTTTTTTCTAATTATAACTACAGCAAAAAAAAAAAAATGGCTGGCTGGATAACTATAATTATTAGAAAAGTAATTTACAACACTCTGGTAAAGTGATTATATATTATTAATATGTCGCATGTTATACAGACCGGTCATGGAATTCTCTGTTGACAAACCAACTTGTCCGGGGATTAGCTGGTAACATGTTGCACATCATGTATGATGTACTCCATATATTTACTAATTAATATCTATCTGATGGTATTTATGTATTCACTTTAATTAGAAAATTGCCATAAACAAAAGTATGTTCATTTATGTGTATTATATATTTGAAATGACCGACTGCAGGATAGATTATGCAATGTTTGACGACAGATATATTTCATTTACATTATTATAGTATAATACTCTTTTCCATTTACTTTGTCCTATAATCCTAAAGGGAGGCATTATTGTTGCTTTTATTTAGATCCATTGTCTACGCTATAAATCTTCTGTAGAAGTGATGGGGGGGAGGGGTTACTGTAACAAAGGATAGAATCCATTTATTGTTAATTAGCAGTTAATCCAAGGCTAGAAACACCGTCTAAGGTGTAAATGGAGCTGCGAATAAGCTCCAGAGCCATGATCTTGTGGATCTACGAGTATATCACCACCACACAGTGGTTAGAGCAGTGATTTCCTGCGGGCGGTGAATTAATGGGCCAAAGGACCACACTTAGATGTGGTTAGAGTCTCTCCTGTTGTAGTAGCAGGCAAGTTATACGTACTATCCCTCGAATACCTATTTATCTATCCAGGGTTGGTGGGGAGGGGCTTCTTCATGTATGTGGGCATCGTCAGTTGTAGGAAATGTGTTGTATAGTTTCCGCATTCCTTCAATAAATCTGTACGTATTGTAGGTTTCCAGATCTAGCTTCTTCTTCTTCTTCTGTGATGTGCAAAGCCTAAGATCTGTTTCTGCGCAGATCTCTGGACATGCTTCCTTGTTACCGGTTATAATCGCTCAAACAGCTCGGTATCATATTTATTATCATGTATTAGTGTCCTAGGTTATATTATTTTCTTTGGCCAGGTTACTTAGTTCTTCAAAGTTTCCCAAAAAGAAAAAGGTTAAGGTTTATTCACATTCTTTTCTTTTTCAAAAGGGTAGTTCTGTGTGAAATTGTAACTTGGAGTAACTACATATGAATTTTTGTTTATAAAAATAGTAGGTAGGTACTTGTTTAAAATATTTTCTAACATTGTCTTAAATACTTCAGAGAGAACAGAAGTAACTTTTTTTTGTTTTAAAGTGCAATTTGTAACCTCTGACTTCCTTATTTTAAGCTACTTTAAAAATTGACTACTGGTCCATCTAAAAGAGTTTTCAATGAATTAAACAACTTGATAACTAACACTGTTGAGTGCTCGTGAACACGTTTTCTTGTAAAACAAACGTAATTTCTCATACGAAGATAAAAGGAATCCTGTTAAATGATATACCATTTGAAAGCCCATTAAACAAGGAAACTTTTATAAAAAGTGCCAGCACTTAGGTCGGATAATGATCACGTAAGGGCCTAATGAGTTTTCTTAAAAATTTCGATTATTTTTATTTTTCCAGCATTCGGTGGAAGATTGAGGCTGTTTGGAGAATAACTTATGCTTCAAAATGGTATCAATTTTTAGAAAATTTATCTGTCTTTCTAACCGTGTCATCAGAATCGAATTCGGACTAAAACTTTCTGAGTAATAACATTTTTATTGGAAAAAAGTAATGATTTTAGAAAAAAAAATTAAAGTGACGTCACTGAAGAACAGAGGAAAATATGAAGTTGGCCAATACGTCATTGAACTCCACTTTAGATGTACTACACACAGTAGGCCTATGGACATTACTTACTGGTTCATCCTGTATAATGTATGAACTAAGTACTTTAAAGGGTGTCAGATTTTTGAATTGGACCACTTTTTCCTTGATTCATTTACTTCTTACCAAGGTTAAACTGGACTTACATTCCTATTGCATGAATTTCCCATAGAAAAGATGCTGGGAAATTTACTATGCTCTCAGAATCCTTATCTCTTGGACTAAAAACCTTATTAGCCTCAGTCCCCGGAGAGTGTTCAACCCTAGACACGTGCAATAGTAAGATTGCCAGAAACAGCGGATTTCCTGCTAACAAGTAGCTCTGCTTAAGGGAAGCTATTTTAGAATTAATGTAAAAAAGCAAAAAACAAAACGGAAACCAGCCGTGTATAATCACTCCTTTAGGTAACTAAATCTGTTTCGAATTTGAAGTAAGGTGGCTTTTAATATTACTTACTGAGTGACGAAACTATGGGTTCTGAAGTGGTACGAGGGTCGTTTGAAAAGTCCGTGCAAAGTCAGAGAGATAGCACCACTGGCGCGTATCGAGGTTATGTTTAGTTAGTAGCATCTTTTGGAAGAACACACACCAAGTTTCAGCCAGATCGGTCTATTTCTTTGTGTTTGGCATTCGTTTGAATCGAGGAAGTCGAGTGATTTTCAAAAAATGGACGAAAAAGAATTTCGTGTGTTGATTAAACACTACTTTATAAAAGGCAAAACTCCTCAGGAGACTAAAGAAAAGCTTGATAAACATTATGTTGACTCTGTACCTTCGATTAGAACAGTTTATAAGTGGTTTCAAAATTTTCGGAGTGGCCATATGGGCACAAGTGACGCTGAACGTTCTGGACGCCCTGTTGAGGTTACTACTCCAGAAATCATTGATAAAATCCATGATATGGTGATGGATGACAGAAGAGTGAAGATGCGTGAGATTGCTAGTGCTGTGGGCATCTCGAATGATCGGGTACATAATATTTTGCATCAACATTTGGACATGACAAAGCTATCCGTAAGATGGGTGCCGCGATTGCTCACGCTTGACCAAAAACGAAATCGTGTGAAGTGTTGCAAGGACGGTTTGCAGCTGTTCCAGAAGAATCCGCAGGACTTTAAGCGTCGTTTCGTCATTGTGGATGAAACATGGATACATCAATACACTCCTGAGACCAAAGAACAATCTAAACAATGGGTTACCAAGGGGTAATCTGCTCCTTCGGCCGGAAAGATTATGGCGACTGTCTTTTGGGATTCGCAAGGAATAATCCTCATCGACTATCTGGAAAAGGGTAAAACTATTACAGGTGCATATTATTCATCGTTATTGGACCGTTTGAAAACCGAGCTGCAAGAAAAACGCCCACGATTGGCCCACAAAAAAGTCCTTTTCCATCACGACAACGCACCAGCTCACACCTCAGCAGTTGTGGTCGCAAAATTAATGGAAATAGGGTTCCAACTCGTTTCACATCCCCCCTATTCTCCAGACTTGGCTCCCTCGGACTACTATTTGTTCCCCAATATGAAGAAATGGCTGGCGGGAAACAGATTTTATTCAAACGAGGAGGTGATTGCAGAAACGAATGGCTATTTTTCAGACTTGGACAAATCCTATTATTCGGAAGGGATCAACAAACTAGAGCAGCGTTGGACGAAGTGTATAAGCCTAAAAGGAGACTATGTTGAAAAATAAAAAAGGTTTACCCCAAAAAATTAAGTAGTTTTTATTTTTGCACGGACTTTTCAAACGACCCTCGTACTTTGGTAGCGCGCTTTAAAGTTGTGGTTCCTTAAGAATCAATTACAAAACTAATTTTTATGGAAAAAATGCTAAATTGCATTCCATCCACTGATATGGGCCTTCCCTTTTACACGTTAATACGAGAAAATTAAGTAAAGCATGTTAACTACCAGCGGCACCTAAAAAGGTAGTAAGGCGTGATTTCCGCCGGAAAAAAGACTACTTTACTTCCTCAATTTCAAAGAAAAAAATTGAGGAGTCATCGCTCCATTTTAATTGAAAACTTGAGAGGATCTCTCAATATTTCCTTTTATTACCAGCATTTCAAAAATTTTAATAACAATTTTGGTCTTAAAAATAGAAAGCATTCTAAGCAGGAAGACAGTCGTACAGAGGAGGTCGGAAGCGCCAAATAGAAGACTTGTCGGATGTTCACCAGAACACTAGGCAAGTGGTGGAGGGGGTGAACATAAGGAAAGCACCTGCGAATGGTGCCAAGAGTAGTGCTGATTGGTAGGAGGAGGTGCAGGGAACTGAGCGCACATGGTGCTTTCAGGTGCTCACAAAATACGACTACTAACACTACTAAAGTAATGAACAGACAAACATTTGTGGCGTGTCCGCCGCCACAATACAATAGTCTTTCGATTTTTTTTTTTTAAACACTATTCACCAAAAACTCACAGACACTGGCACATTGTAATGGTATAAAAACGCAAGGAAAACTCACACGCAGCACAATAGATCCTTCCTCTACTTCCTTTACATTCTCTACCACTTCCTTTTTTATACTTTTTCGTTTTTCAGAGAGAGAGAGAGAAAAAAAATCTCTCGTGAAACTGTTACACTATCTCTTAGGACTAAGCTTACAAATTATAAGTGACAATATTCAGCTGCAAATCAGCAAACTAGGAATTTGTACCACATATTCTTTTCTTTACAGCCTTTTCCTTAACGGGAAAGACCTACTATATTCCATACAATTTACTGGAAAAGCTGTTTTAGCCTCTTCCTGAAAAACCCTGCTTAAATAGTTGCTTGGAAAAATTGTTCACTTAAAAGTCATAAATCAATGGGATGAAAAAATTAATGCCATTTTCAGTCATGTCAAACTTTATTATGCTGAGCTTTCGACCTAGGGTGACTAGGTCATCTTCCGGGCTGTGGAACATATTTACAGTGTGTTAACAATAATTATATTAAAATGAATATGTATAATGTAACGAAAATTTACAAAAATATTTACCTAATTTACAATATACTGTTTTACATCATTAGTGGGGTTGTCTGTACATGGACTGAATGTGTTTGGTTGTAAGGAAAGTCAGTGTTGCCAATTGTCGCAAGTATTTTGCAGTAAGTTGGCGTATATGTTGTTTAAATTGTAGATATGTACTTAAATCAGAAACCAACACACAAAAAATGAAAGTGCTAGAAATGATATACATATCTAAGACAGAAAACAGTTTAAATTTCAAAACTGACACCAACAATTTAAACAACATACTACGCCAACTTACTGCTGCAAAATACTTGTGACAAATGGCGTCACTGACTTCCACACAACCTAACACACAGACCGATCACATTTAGTCCTTGAACAGACAAGACAGAAGACACACCAACCCTCTAATGATGTAAAACAGTATATTGTAAATTATCCCTGAAGATGACCGAGTCCCCTAGGTCGAAAGTTCGGCATAATAAAAGTTTATAATGACTGAAACTGGCATTAATTTTTCATCCTATTGAAACTATTATTCAGTCACCAAAAATAATGAACTTGTGATAAATCAACTTGTTACGTAGTGTGTGTACAAAACTTATCGACCACATTTTGGAGAAAACATCGCAGAAAACTGGGAAAATTGCAAACCAGTTGAATCGACCTCGACGAACTTCATTACTAACTTCACATGGACTTCTCTATTTACACCGCCATACATGCTGATATCAGGCGACATAATGTAAATATGTACCCACGCAAATTATGTAAATACATATATAGTAAAGACGTTGTGATGGGCTAGTAGTGCTGCTTGACATTTCTACATAGTCATATTATTTACTAAAACATGTACAACATAATCCAATATTTACATATTCGCTATTTATTTATACTGAAAATGGTTGTCCTATTAACTCCTTCATAGAGGAGGGCATTGCAATATCTTCACGATTTTTCCTATTTGAAGTTTTCAACGAAAATAATATTTTGAGAACCGGAAATGTGGTTTGAAACATGATTTCCCTTACTCTAGCATTTGTTTTAGAGCCCAAGATTATCCGGACATTCGCCATTTTTTTGTTTTTGTGCAAATACACGTTGTTTCCGCTATATTCTATAGCCCTCAAAAACCACCGGCAATTCAGGCGGATGCTTTAATATACCCTAACCGTAACTAAACCGACATTTGGAAACCTTGATCACTAAAATTAACTGGTTAATTTTGTAGAAAGTAAAGTAGAGTTAATCGCCTATTTTTTTTTTTTTTAGACGAGGCTTAACGTCCAACTACTATTTAGGTGTCATGGACGGGGGCGGAAGCTCATACTTTACTGTAAACCATTTTTTTTTTGTAACAAATAAAAAGTAGTCATAAGCGGGATTCGAACTGGGGACCTCCCCAGTCATATTAGTGACATGTTCGCTATTTATTTATAAAAATGGTTGTTCTATTAACTCCTTCGTGAGGAGAGGAGGAGGAGGAGGGCATTGCAATATCTTCACGATTTTTACTATCAACGGAAATAATACTTTAAGAACCGGAAATGTACTTTGAAACATGATTTCTCTTATAATTGTTTTAGACGTACCTACCTATAGTATTCCGGTTTCCAAAGTGTACTTTGTTTTTGGGTTTATTTATGTTAAGCCCCAACATCATGGCACTTTTTCCAAACTTTTCAAGCACTACTCGTGTTGAAAACCATATCTTCGACATATACCAAATGCTGACTTAGCCTTACATGGTAAGAACTGGCCGAGAGTAAGGATAACTCTTATTGCTTTCTTTAATACTAATGTTGAATAGAAGGTGTGACTGCGAGAATACCCCTCGTCTTGGAAGAGTAGTTCCACAATGGAAGAGAAGAAGCAATAACAAATGAACTTAGCGAGGTAGACATAAAACAATAAACTTAAAATAAAGAATAATACTTTTATCCATTCTTATCCATGAGAAGTGGTGGCCATTTGTTGAGATAATAAACATGGAAAATATACGAGCGCGTACGTTGGGTCTGTTCGAGACAGTCAAGGAAAATATGTGCGAGGAAATGACAATTGAATTTTCTAATAAAATTTCCTTTTTCCACATACAAAACACTCGGCACACTATTTTTCTACGATATTTCTATAACGTTTTTCTCGCCTTATTTCCTATGCACAATAAGTACCATAACTACATGAAAATTTTGTCATTTTGCTGAAATGCATGTTTTGATAACCTGAATTCGTTGCACGCTTTCACGGATGTCTCGTATATATATATATATATAATGCTGTAACTTTTATATATTCTCTTCAAATACAGAATTTAATTTAAGTATAAATTCTTATTCCTAAAAAACGTTATTAAGTTACTGAATGGTACATTTCGCTGGAAGTACGACCAAAAAGGGAGCTTGAACTCTGGCTAGATCAGGATAAAATTAGTTATTTATTGGGAAAATTGGGAAAAATCCCCTACAGTAAGTAAGTAAAGTAATCGCCTATTTTTTCAGACGGGGCTTAACGTCCAACTACCAATTAGGTGTTGTGTACGGAGGCGACTAGCAAATATACTTTACTGTAAATTTCTCATATTAAACATTAAATAAAATCCAAGGGCTAGACTAGTACCGCAATACATCCTAGCTTTGCGGGTCTAGCCTATAACCGCCTAACAAACACACTTTACTGTAAATTTCTTTTATTAACCATTAAATAAAATCCAAGGCCTAGACACCGGGAATTGAACCCAGAACCACAACGCATATTAGCTTTGCAGGTCTCGCCTCTAACCGCTCGGTTTTTTTTTTTTTAATTTGAGTTATATTAAAAATATAAAAATGAAAATTACTTCGTTAAGATCTTTAAAGCAAAAAAAGATATTTTAAACTTATTTTTCTTTTACAGTTAGCATAATATCTGCTAACGAGCAGCGTACACTGAAGTAGCAATAATCAAAAATAATTGCAATAAGAAAGTCGTTTTAATTATAATTATTAGAAATGGACTTAGTCCACTTTCAAAAAGAAATATTTTTGTGATAACATTTTATAGTCAAAATTCTTTTGTTGATTATAAATATGGAAAGAATGTGTCTACAACTTACTGAAATTACCATTAACTCATTTTTTTTAAAAAATTGGACTTATACCAATTTCAAAAATACTCGTAACAGCTCGTAACATGACATGTATTCAAAATTTTTACTAAAAGTAAAAGCACACTCTTTTTAAGCGTGGATTGATAAAATTTCAACAAAACCAAGTAGTTTAGCTTTGCGTGCAGTTTGCTGCCAATGCCCCATAGCAAACTAGTAGAAAGGAAGTGCTGGTTTTGCAACATATGTTGCCAGCAACAAGACACAAACCTGGCTCTAGAAGAGAACGACCCCAACCAAACCACCAGCATATGTTCAACTACACACTTAAATGTTGGTTTTTTTTTTTAAATTTTTTAAATGAGAAGGAGTAAGAGGAAGGAAAAGATAAAGGCAAGAACCGAATGTTGTCCGACAGGTGTTCTATATATAATAATAAAGAAATATCTCCTTATTATTTAAAGGTGAACATTTTATTTAGTGAATAGTTCCATTTTATTATTGTTGAAGAACCTGTAAAATGGGGGCCCCGGCTGTATTCAATTTTTCTCCTAGTCAGTAGTAAGATCTAGACTAGATTCCTCCAATTCAACAGCCTTCAACTTGTTTTTCTTCACAGCCAAGAAGAAATATTCAACAAGTCCTTTATTCACTATTTAATAAGCAAGTATTCAAACAATTGTAGGCCACAATTAATTTGTTGGATCTGAACAAATAACCAGCATCATGTTTCTACCTTCCAAAAAGCCATTTTCTTCTAGAATATTCATAGATTGCTAAAGATTATACATATACAGGAAGCGCTTTTAAGATCTGATCAAACTTGAAAAAACACCTTTACTGGTGTCTATCGTTCGATCTCGTATTTCACAACTTCCGCTAGTTCAGATCCGTCTAAATTGATAATAGCACTGTCTATCTACAATATTGTTGGGAAAACATTTCAGTACGACGCAGTCATGAAATCTGGTCGGTACAAGCAACTGGATTGTACAGAGGGTAGTTTGTCAGTTCGTAGTTTTGCCGTCTATTATCAACATCTATATAGCTGCTAGCCCTTAGATTTTCTCTTCCTAGGAGCTTCTTACAGCTCACTTTCCGGTGTTGGACTAGTATTGTCTGTAACGAGAGAACACTGTTCGGAGGCCGGCAGTGCATTGAAAAAAGCTCCGGGCTTCAACAACCTCAGATGTTGACGCGCCTTAAATCATTAAAAAATATATATATGTATATATCATTATAAAAACCCAAATTATAATTTTAAGTTTATTTTACATTTTTTGGGTTTTGTTTAATTTTTCACGGAGGCGCAACGGTAGCCGAGCGGTTAAGACACTAGACCCGCAATGCATCTTAGCATTGCGGTACTAGTCTAGCCCTTAGATTTTATTTAATGGTTAATATGAGATACAGTAAAGTATGTTTGTTAGGCGGTAATAGACTAGACCCGCAAAGCTAAGATGTATTGTTGGTTAGTGGGTTCGATTCCCCGGTCTATAGGCCTTGGATTGTATTTAATGGTTAATATAAGAAATTTACAGTAAAGTATGTTTGCTAGTCGCCTCCGTCCACGACATCTAATTTGGTAGTTGGACGTTAAGCCCAGCCTGAAAAATAATTTTTCATAAAGGATATAATGTTTTGAAAGAAAATTAGTTCAATGACCACAATGAATTCCCTTAAAGTAAATAACAATCAATATTAGCGATATATTTATACGAGAATGACGAGAAATACGTACTTTTGAAGCTCTCAAGAACTAGTTCAGTAGTTGTGATATTCCTTCCTTTTCGACAACTTGGTGGAGGAGGGGAAGGAAGGAAATGAGCAATTATCTGTACAACTTGTTCGACGACACTCAATTAGCCTTAAAATGACAAGATTTTATTTGCCTAGGCATATAACAGAGTGCCTAGACCATCATTGAAAAAATAGATTATATTTTTGTAGGCGAATATTTTGATAAATTTACACTAGTAAGTTGTTTCTCCCAATTGTGATGCTTGGTCAATATTTCATTTTTAATAAAAACGTATCCATCCCAAATATTTATTATAAAAATGGGGCCTGTAATATAATACGATATATTTGTACTTACTGAATTGTAACACCACTACTGTTTATTAAGGAATTCCGAAGCACTTACCTACAACACACAAAAGAAAGAACATTTTTTAATAGATGATAATAAAAGCAATAAATTTATACTTGATTACTTTTTTGGTTATCGCAAAGAACACTAATGAAGACGATCATCTTTTGGCCATTTTTTGAAAATTTAAAATAACGTTAACTGCGTAAAGATTAAAAAAAAACGTGTGATTGTTTCGCACACGATTGCTTTTGTTTTTGTTTCTCCAATGGCGGTGTGTAATAAATGCAATAAACGGAAATAATACATGAATAATTCATGTTATTAAAGTATAATCTATTTGGTTTTTATGTACCTGTATAATAAGACAAAAATAATGGCGCGATATGTTTTGACCTTCAGCTAGTGAACATCCTCTCACCAGCTGAATCACAACCCAAAATAAACACTGCTGGTTTGGATGTGACCTAATGCTTACTTTCTATATAATGCATACCACTAGCCAAACTGTATACAAATATATACAAACATACAAAACAAAACTTATATAATATTTTGGTAAAGCTATAAAACTATCATATTCACTTTTGTACATAAACTACACTAACACATCGTACAACAAAATAATAATACTTAAGCAAGTGAAGAACCGTACATATATCCCTAAAACTATATAATTTATAGTCATTGCGCTATTGCGCTATATGGAGTGGACAAAGAGGGGATACTAAGTAAGGGAACTCCAGCAATACTTGAAGTGGGAATACAAACTATAATTGGGAATTCGGGAACCTTGGAGCATATTTTATGTTCCAACGCATTTTATTTATTATGCTGTGGATCCATGAGAAGGAATTTACAACATATAAAATATGTATATATATATATTTAATAATTCAAGGCGCGTCAACATCTGAGGCTTTCGGACAGTATTCACTCGTTATGTAACATCACGGGACAGTGAGCTGTAAGGAGCTCCTAAGAAGAGAAAATCTAAGGCCTAGCAGGCAGGATTCGAACCCGTGATCTTCCGCGATTTAGCCACTTTCGTGGACCTCTGCCTCTAATGTGTTGGACAATCATCTAATTGAAACCATGAGTTCCTTCTGAGTTCTGAGGCGGAACAAATTCAATCAAAATGTAATAATCATGACTAAGAAACTACAGAAATATGTCCGCATTAAGCCTAGATGGTATGAAATGCGAACCAATCAAAATATTGTCTAGTATCACTGAAACTCACGCTGAAAATGGTGCTCACGAATTTCATGAGGATTTTCGAGCATCCAGAGATGATAAGTGTTTTTTGGTTGAACATTTCATGTGAGTGTAGCTTCATCCGTCCAGAGAATAAGAAGCGAAAATTGTGGCTTTGAGATCAACTTGATTTAAATACCAATCGTAAAAATTTCTTTGACAAAACTCTTGAAGTAATAAATATCGTACCGTTGATAATGTGACGTCCATCTGCAAAGAGAGTTCTCCATTACTCTCCTTAGGGAGTTGGCGTAATATGTAATTCAGCTGCAGCTCTTCGTACACTGGCGGACGGATTATCATCAAAAAAATTGTAATATTGTCGCACTCCTTTCATTTCATAAAGGGGCGTTGAGCTCCATCAGTACGTCGCATTAAAGCAAATATGCCAGCTACTCTAAGACGTTGAAATGTGGGCCTAAAGATAGTCTTTTATGGTAATCTTTTATTCGGAAATCGCACGGAATATTCACAGTATAGGCAGCATTGCAAAAACCATACAACAAACACCATATCGGCATATTCACTGTTAGAATAAATGCGATGCATAATGTTGCAAACTCCCTAAAAGCGTCAAAAAAACTGTTAAATGTTATTGAGAAAGAGTTATTATTTAGAAAGTCGCAAATTCCAGATGGTATTATTCCGTAAAATGTCAATATTGGTATGTGCCAGTATTAGAGACACAAGGTGATTTTAGCAGTTATACAATCAATTTAATCATTCGTTCTAAAATCTTAAGACGTGAATATCTCATAAACAAAGCGTTAACGGGCATACCTTCAGAGGAATTTTTTTTCTTGTTTTGAGGTCCTAAATTCATATTTTCCGATAGGACACTTAACCCTGAAACACCCTGTATATCTCTGATTTGAATCACTTAAGTCTTGTTCTATTCCAAACTTTTTTGTATATTCCTTTGTTGTGTTCAGCAACACAATTCTTAACTAAGTTAATACTAAGTATAAGAAGAATTGCCATAATGGCACTATTTAGAGAGAAGCTCCAAATAACCCTTTTTACAATCACCGAACAAATTCCGAACAGACTGAGAGGTGCTTAGGGGGTTAATTTTGTGGCCCATAGTTAATGTACTACAGTGAATCTGAAAGGGGTTTTTTAAGGGATTCAGGGGAAATAGTAAGCTTAAAGGGTTCTGCTCGATTTTCTACGAGAAAATAGCCCTTTAAGAAAATAAAATTATCCCTTAAAAGACGACTTTTTATTATTCGTCTGAAATATGGTATACAGGGTGTCCCAAGCTATATGGATAACGCCTTTTTCTCGGAAACTAAGATAGCTAGAAAAAAAAACTATAAAATACGTGTTCCCTGTTTTTTGTTAGAAATGCAAATTTAATTTGTAAATTTTGTTTTCGGTGCTTCCAGAAGCGAGATACAGGCACCAACTTCATTTTTTCAAATGGGGAGGTGTGGTTTTTATTTAAGAAATAGATTCCTCTATTTTTTTTAAGAAAAATTTACTTGAACGGTTTTTTTCTGTGAGCGATATTTTAGAAGTTATGAATGAAAAGATGATTCTTATAAGAAATTTCAAAATGATAATATTATAACGGTTTTTTGATTGAATAAGAAGAAAAGTACTATTTTATTATAAATTTTACTCCTCATTAATATTACAGATCATGCTCGAAATGGCCTCTACCATTAGAGATGCATAGACATGCTCTTTCCTGCCAATTGTCCCTTACTGCCAAAGAAATAGATTCGGTTTTAACCAAGTTACAGGCATCTATTATTCTCTGTAGGCATCTGTAGATGAACTAAAGCAGAGAATTATAGCATAACCAGAAACCCTATTCAATTCAGAAAGAGCACCTAAATTGGATTTTCCGGAAGAAATGTTTCAAATAATAAAGGTGCGCATGGGTAAAAGGAAATCCATGAAGCCGTTTTCAAGAAAACCTTTAAAAAGTGATAAAAAAAATAAAATAAATCGACACAGTTCTCTAATCTAATCGATGTACAGCAATTTAGCGGCCATCTAACACTATTACTAATAAAAAAATAATGAAAAGTAGTAATATTGCAATGGAGGAATTGGATTAGAAGAGGAGATTATACACAAAACAAGATAATTTATATGTAGGACCATTGTGTAGGAAGATTTGGTCCGTAACAGGACGGTCCTGGACAGAGTGGGAGAGACGAGAGAACGAGAGAGCTCAATTCAGCTGTTAGACTCCCAATTTAACACAGATCCATCAATCACCCCGCTCCCACCACCACAAGGCCTGGGCATCATCACTCAGTCGAACTGGGTTCGAACTACGCCCTCTGTGAGAGGGCCTACTGGCTACGAAACTACATTCTAGACCACCTTCACTACTTCCTGTAACGTCTTGCCAGTTCGTCAATACTCTACGCTACTCTAGCAGCTTACTTCTTTCAGCCGTATATTCTCCTTTCCTTTATATATATATATATATATATATTGCATTCCCTTTTCTTCTCTTGTCTACGTGCAATAAATCACGACAGTTGTGTCGAAAAGAACACAATAAAAATAATCAATAAATACACAAATGGTCGATTCATTGACTTCTCCTTTATTATCTTCTTTACACTCCATTACTTTTATTGCATATATTTATGGCTAGATCGTGTTTTATTATCATTTATTATTAGGTTTTTTTAAAAAAAAAATTCAAGACGCACCAACAGCTGGAGGTCATTGGCATACTACTATTTCTATAAACTGCCAGTCTCCAGACAGTGATCTGTCGCCATACAGAACACTGGCAATCACCGAACATGTCCTGTAAAAGAGACATTTATGCAAAAGAAAACCTAAGCGCAATGTGGACTTGAATACGGCACTTTTTCGTTTAATTCGAACGCACTTACCACAAGAGCTGTTCTCTGAGTCAGTTCCCATCACCATGGGTTGCTGTGGAGAGAGAGAATTGTTACTCCTGGGTGCCGAAGGGATGGACTTTGACTCTATTGGTCATAGTGCACAATATCCCGTTCGAAAAAAAAACAAATCTGTTCCAATACTCTGGACTCCAAAGCGGAGATGATGGGTTCGAATCCAACTTATACTTCTTACAGCTGACTGTCCGGTGATAGACGGCGACGTCGCTCTCTGCCCAATTCAATACAGGGATGAGTATCCTTTAGTACCCCAAATCGGGCACGCAGGAAAACTCCTGAATTCCCTTCCTCACAACATTCGATAAATAAAGCGGCCTGATGTTTCAAATAAAGATGATAGTCCTACAATCACTTACGGTCACCTGATTTTCCTTAATTTTGGAAATCCACTATTGTATTTACTTGTACTATTAGGTTTTTTATAGGTAGAGAAGCCTCTAGTTACACTGAAACTGCCCTAGATAAGGAAGCCTCCCTCCCCACACTCAAAACAGCAATTTCAGATTTTGGGGGGGGAAATGTTTAATAAAGTAAAAGTAAAGTAATCGCCTATTTTTTTAGGCGGGCTTAACGTCCAACTACCAATTAGGTGTCGTGGACGGAGGCGATTAGCTAACATACTTTACTATAAAAGTTCTTTTATTAAACATTAAATAAAATCCAAGAGCTAGACTAGTACCGCAATACATCTTAGCTTTGCGGGTCTAGCCTATAACCGCTCGGCTACCGTGGCGCCTAAAATGTTTAATATATTGTACATCTAGATATTTGCAATTTTGAATGCCAAGTTTTAAGAAAATCTCAGGGGCCATTTTCCTCCCAAATAACCCCACCAAAAACTGAAACTTGGGATTATTGGATTGGCTGATTTCATCAAAATGGTGAATTTTAAGGCGGTCCCAATAGTACAACAAAACCACAACCAGAACCCGATCGCGATATTAACCATAAGCGAAAACTAGTAAAAAAAAAAAAAAAAAATGATTGAAACCTTGAAAATAAGGCAACATTATAACAGGCGGGTAGGTTATGTACGTATAAAAAGTGAATAGTTTCATTAGTTTTGCTGGCGATAAGGTAGGCATTGGGATGGCACACTGTCACTGGCCTACTTGCCTAGTTTATGTCACTGATATGACGCAAACTGAGATAACAGTACTTAGCCTACTGTTATTACACTTAATGCATCAACGCGTATATTACTTTGATGTATGACTTCTCAGATTTTTGTGGTAATCTACTTTTTTCTTCTTTTTTTAACAATTTGGTAGGTTAAAAAGATTGTATTCAGATATCAAAATGGTCAGTGCATTAATTAGAAAAATCTTGAGAATTTTAAGGGCACCGCCGGCCTCTGGAATGATGTAGAACCGGAACCTTTATATGGATAAGATTTCCGGAATTAACTAAACTTTTTATTAGTTTGTTGAGGAATGAACATTTGGATGAATCACAAAACTATAAATTGCCCTTATAAAGTTCTTGTTCAGAAATACAGAACGCCCCAGAGGGCTACAATCTCAGTTCTTCAATGTTAACGTCAGTAAATATGTTATTGCTAGAACCTTTAAAAGAATAGTGACTTATACTTTTCGCTTCCTAAATGCTCCTACAGGTACTCAGACTCATCATCTGGTGACTAGATTCCTTACCGAGAGAAACGGCCCAGTTTAGGACGCATTTCTTCAGAATAGGGTTACTTAAAACCCAAGGATTTTCTGTGTAACCAGCGAGTGTCAGTGCTGACGCGCGAGCTCATTTTTTTTGGTGATACGCATCTTCAAAGATAAAAAATTTCATAATTCAAATATTTGCCTCTCATAACGGTCAGAGTTGGTTATTAATAATAATATCAGTGAAATATGTAAAACAAGTCTCTAAATGTAAATCATTGGTTTCATAATTTTGGTTTTGGTATTTTAAATGGCATTAAACAAATAATTAACTTTAAAAAAAATTATAAATATTTCTCTATTTTTTTTTTATTATTTTTTTTTTTTGTCTTTAATTTTGTGATGTGTGGACACGCCACGAAAATTATGTTTCGATTTTTCAAAATTTTGACACGCCAAGCTCAAATGGTTGGCCATCACTATGTAGACTATGCGAGAAAGAGAAAAACATCATATTATATCCCCAAGTATGATTGCGTCACCTATGAGATATTTTGCTTTCTGCGAGTCCAAGGAAGATCATTTCAGAAAACGTGCACTAAAAAGAATGAAGCAAGGTCATTTGTAAGAAAGAAGGGGTGGATTTACGTATTAGACCCTGTAGGAGATGTATAACAAAGCATTTTGGCTGTAGTGCCGTGTTGAATCGAAGCCGCCGGAGAATCGATAGTGATAATTACAATAATTAGCCCATTGTAACAATAAATGGGTGGTAGGATCGTAACTTCCACTTTCCCTTCCCTTCCCTTAAAAGCATCCTTAATAGACTTTTTCTTTAAAAATGATTCAAATATAAAAGTTGTACATCGATAAGACTGACACGAGAATTGTAACAAAATCTAAAGAAACCCCATATCAAGAAAAAATGGGAAATCTATTCTTCAAATGGTCCTTTTTGGAAAAATAATAATGATCGCAACGATTAATTTTGGGTTCCCTAATGGGACCAAATCCAAATAGTTTTCATTTTTTTTGAGATATTTGGGTCAAACCTCTATACAAAGAAATAACTTTTCCTGACTCAGGGAAACCTCAAATATGCAAAATTTCTAGTGAAAACTCAAATTTGGGAAATTTAAACAACCGCCAAATATAACTTGCTTACCTAGTAAATACGAGGGTCGTTTGAAAAGTCCGTGCAAAAATAAAAACTACTTAATTTTTTGGGGTAAACCTTTTTTATTTTTCAACATAGTCTCCTTTTAGGCTTATACACTTCGTCCAACGCTGCTCTAGTTTGTTGATCCCTTCCGAATAATAGGATTTGTCCAAGTCTGAAAAATAGCCATTCGTTTCTGCAATCACCTCCTCGTTTGAATAAAATCTTTTTCCCGCCAGCCATTTCTTCATATTGGCCAACAAATAGTAGTCCGAGGGAGCCAAGTCTGGAGAATAGGGGGGATGTGAAACGAGTTGGAACCCTATTTCCATTAATTTTGCGACCACAACTGCTGAGGTGTGAGCTGGTGCGTTGTCGTGATGGAAAAGGACTTTTTTGTGGGCCAATCGTGGGCGTTTTTCTTGCAGCTCGGTTTTCAAACGGTCCAATAACGATGAATAATATGCACCTGTAATAGTTTTACCCTTTTCCAGATAGTCGATGAGGATTATTCCTGGCGAATCCCAAAAGACAGTCGCCATAATCTTTCCGGCCGAAGGAACGGTCTTCGCCTTTTTTGGCGCAGATGGTAACCCATTGTTTAGATTGTTCTTTGGTCTCGGGAGTGTAGTGATGTATCCATGTTTCATCCACAGTGACGAAACGACGCTTAAAGTCGTGCGGATTCTTCTGGATCAGCTGCAAACCGTCCTTGCAACACTTCACACGATTTCGTTTTTGGTCAAGCGTGAGCAATCGCGGCACCCATCTTGCGGATAGCTTTGTCATGTCCAAATGTTGATGCAAAATATTATGTACCCGTTCATTCGAGATGCCCACAGCACTAGCAATCTCACGCACCTTCACTCTTCTGTCATCCATCACCATATCATGGATTTTATCAATGATTTCTGGAGTAGTAACCTCAACAGGGCGTCCAGAACGTTCAGCGTCACTTGTGCCCATATGGCCACTCCGAAAATTTTGAAACCACTTATAAACTGTTCTAATCGAAGGTGTAAAAATCAGTACTGAACATCGTCAGTTCTATAACTCCAGAAATAAACTCACGTTCCAAATCCGGAAGAGAAAAGTATTTTTTTATACGTAATTTCAAAATAGTTTGGTTCACAATTAGACACTCCAGGTCTCGAGTCTTTAATGATCTTGAAGAGCGCTTCTTTTCTCAGCGATTTTAGACATCTTTTGGATTTTCATGGTTTCAAATCCCTTTCTTTTTTTTTTTTTTTTTTTTGTTTTAAGGACGTTATTGTGTAAGTATGTTGTACTTACAGAAGACTTTAACAATATTATAATAAAAATAACACCTAGACGAAACACTAGCAATAAGTTGAAGAGTTATAATTTATTTAACGAACCCTCAGTAGCGACAATAGCAAAGCTGGGAAGAATCTAATAGGCACACGTTCCCCCAAAATAATTAGGACACAGAAAAAACACTCCAGGAAAGAAGGTTTATAAAAAAAAAAAAAAAAATTGGGAGGAACTCATGAATATCCTTACACCTTGAACAGGACGAAAAAAATTATTAGATTAACGATAACAATGCATATTGAGCTGGCCCAGGGTAGCACTGTGAATCAGAAATGAGTAGATGCCGTTGAAAAAACATTTCTATAATATTTTTAAGATTAAAAATCTTTTAAAATTTTCTAGCTCCGCCATTATTGATTATTTATCGTGTACCACCAACCAGCAACCCGCGTACCACAGGTTGAGAAACGCTGCAATAGAAGATTGCAATTTATATTGTTTACACAGCTAACATTTCGGTAAAGAAATCACATAAATGTGATAAATACGAAAAGAGATATAAACGTTTAAAATATGCAGAACTTTGAAAATCTCTGAAATTTAACCTCCAATATCTTGGTAACTGTTATCTTTAGAACAATGCGATTTATGCCGCAAGATGGGTGCCGCGATTGCTCACGCTTGACCAAAAACGAAATCGTGTGAAGTGTTGCAAGGACGGTTTGCAGCTGTTCCAGAAGAATCCGCACGACTTTAAGCGTCGTTTCGTCACTGTGGATGAAACATGGATACATCACTACACTCCCGAGACCAAAGAACAATCTAAACAATGGGTTACCATCTGCGCCAAAAAAAGGCGAAGACCGTCCCTTCGGCCGGAAAGATTATGGCGACTGTCTTTTGGGATTCGCAAGGAATATTCCTCATCGACTATCTGGAAAAGGGTAAAACTATTACAGGTGCATATTATTCATCGTTATTGGACCGTTTGAAAACCGAGCTGCAAGAAAAACGCCCACGATTGGCCCACAAAAAAAGTCCTTTTCCATCACGACAACGCACCAGCTCACACCTCAGCAGTTGTGGTCGCAAAATTAATGGAAATAGGGTTCCAACTCGTTTCACATCCCCCCCTATTCTCCAGACTTGGCTTCCTCGGACTACTATCTGTTCCCCAATATGAAGAAATGGCTGGCGGGAAAAAGATTTTATTCAAACGAGGAGGTGATTGCAGAAACGAATGGCTATTTTTCAGACTTGGACATATCCTATTATTCGGAAGGGATCAACAAACTAGAGCAGCGTTGGACGAAGTGTATAAGCCTATAAGGAGACTATGTTGAAAAATAAAAAAGGTTTACCCCAAAAAATTAAGTAGTTTTTATTTTTGCACGGACTTTTCAAACGACCCTCGTATACACCTATCTTTTCTCTACACTTTGGTACAGAAATCATGGAATTCTGATGAAGGCGAAAAGAAATATAAACGTTTGAAATTTCACGGAATTCAAAACGGAAAAATTTTTATCTTCACTATCTCATTAACTGTTATTACTAAAACGTTGCAATTCGTATTGCATATAAAGTTATCGTTTCTCTACATTTCAGTAGAGAAAACATTTTAAGCATTTCCTCCGTAGCCAATAACGTTATTATTTATTATTATTAATAAACGGCTGGAAACTTCAATAATCAGTCTCAGATTTGTATGTGATGATGGATTATTACTTGGGGATTATTTCTCTGAAGTAAGAACAAATCAGTAATCACGATAAATTCGGGAACTGAAGGTAGCTACAGAATAATGGTATTGTAGAAAATTACTTGACATTAAAAAAAGGGAAATACATAAGGAAAATTTTCTAGCATAAAAGCATGGTGTATGTTAAGCAAATGGAAATAACAATACATTATACAGAAAATGGAAAATCAGCTGCCCCCTGGTGAGTTGGCCTTGCTTGTTAAGAGAAGTTTTAAGTAAGAAGAAGGTTGAAATGAACTGTAATGGACCAAATCGGGCACAACAGATCGATCTTGGAAGAGAGTGTGGAGAAATCCAAGGACTCGACGACCGTCACCAAGCTGGACGGCCCCCGTGGGTGGGGAGGGAAGGGGCACTGCCACCTTCATAATAGTCCTCCACTCTGTTCCGGCCACCGCTGTCATTACTATGGATTGAATTTCTGTTCTGGGTAATGGGCTCCTTTGGTTAACTTACATAGAAAAACCGCAAATAAAACCATTTTATGGAAATCACTACAAAAATATGACCTCAAGAATTTGTACACTTTTTTATTTTTTTTATTTTTTTTTTTTTTACCGCGGTCCCTGTATGTCAGAACTCGAAACTGTCAGCCCAACTCGAAACCCACTTATCTTCTTCCCTTCCAGGAACATCTGCAGGACAATCGAACTTAAAGAAGCGAACTCTAGTTAGAAACACTAACACCTCTTTCTTCATAAGAAAATAATAAAAGTCTAAATTTAGTTTTCCCCCAGGAAGAGCCAAAAGATTTCCCTAAGAGCAGCATGATTTCCTGAAAAATGAAAATATAATTTATATAAATCCATTTCCGCTAAAACATTTTCAAAGAAACTACGAGAACGCTAAGGTCTCAAAAAACTCCTACAAAAGTACTGGTTTGATAAAAGTGAACCTGAGACAATGATCAGTGAAATCAAAAAAAGCTTAATTCCATTTTCAGGCCCATGGAATCAGAAAAAGTAGTATTCAAAAATTGGTTCTTCCTCACACTTTGATGGTACACCATCCATCGCCTCCTCGTAGGAGTAAGTAATGTAATGCCTATTTTTTCAGGCGGGGCTTAACGTCCAACTACCAATTAGGTGTCGTGGACGGAGGCGACTAACAAACATACTTTACTAAAAAAGTTCTCATATTAAACATTAAATACAATCCAAGGGCTAGACTAGTACCGCAATACATCTTAGCATTGCGGGTCTAGTCTATAACCGCCTAACAAACATACTTTACTAAAAAAGTTTTTTTTTTTTTATTTTTTATGATTTAAGGCGCATCAACAGCTGAGGTTATTAGCGCCCGGAGCTTTTTCCAGTGCACTGCCGGCCTCCGGACAGTGTTCTCTCGTTACAGACAACACTGTCCATCACCGGACAGTGAGCTGTAAGAAGCTCCTAGGAAGAGAAAATCTAAGGGTCAGCTGCTGGATTCGAACCCGGGACCTCCGCGTGGGAGTCCAGTATGCTAACCTCATAGCTAATCCCTTCCCTACTAAAAAAGTTCTCATATTAAACATTAAATACAATCCTAGGTCTAGACTAGTGCCGCAATACATCTTACCATTGCTGGTCTAGCCTCTAACCGCTCGGTTACCATGGCGCCCTACCGGAAGCTGTATTTTATTCAATACATTTCTCCTCGAAAACGGTTCATTAAAACTTAATGTAGTGACTACACAAATTTTTTTATTGGAAATTTTTATCAGGTGACACCTGGAGAAGCTGTGAGAGAAGCGTGTGTGGGTAGATTTCCTCTAAAGTTCCTTTACCGTGTAATGTATGACACTATGTATGTACGAGTATGAAAAAGATTTCTCAATCAAAAAAAAAAAAAAAATACGTCATTACTCTTATTACGAATAAATTTGATATTTACTCTTGGATCATCATTTGGGAGGAGGCTGGGGTGGAATTCGTTCTAGGGCACTTCCTGGCGGGCGGATGGGGGGTAGGGTTCACCTGTAATATTACATTTCAGGGTAATGTTCTACGGTTTTACAAACTATATAATTTTCTTTTTGTAATTATAAGCCAAATACACACATTTCGAAGAGTATAACCTCGTCAATAGTCATTAAAAAAGTCGTGTGTGTATGCAGACCATATTTTATTTTATTAAAGAGAATTTTAACCGGAAGTGGAAAAAAAGAAAGTCTTAAATTTTATTAAATATTAAAAGTCGTATCCTTTCAATAAACTTTTATTTCCCAAATAAAAATATAAAAACCTTTAGCCCGGAAAAATAAAGATTTCATTTTATAACCGATATTAAGAGTCAATATTAGAATAGAGTATTCACTCTCCCACTTTTTTATTAAATTCTACCAGAGAAAGGAGCAATTTTCCTGATGGATGTTGGTAATAAAATTTATATATAATAAATTCCCTGTAATAAAACTCTGGACAGGAACAAGAAGGAGTAGAGAATAGGAAGATCTATAGACCAAAAGGGTCGAGTGTAAAAATTTATCTGCGGACAAAAGAAAATTGGCAGGGAATACACCAGAGGAAAAGTGGGATAGAAATAGATCATCTTTCTTCTGCTACTTTTCATACTAGGGTTCTTTTTGTAATCAAGCTGGAATTGTCTCTTTTTTGGCTGTGATTTCATCTTCCTTTTAGAAGAAGAATTGTAGGCCTAGTGGCGTAAATACGTGATAGACACTAATTAAAAAAGAACAGTTTAAGGGTTGATCGTTCAGCTTAGCTTATAATTGTTTAATTCTAGAATATTTTTCTTTTAATCATTACAATTCTTCTGCTTAATATAAAGATGTACGATAGGTGGGTTGGTATCGCGATTTTGGGTATGATGAACAGACCTTATAAATACGGTTCCGGATTAACTTCCAAAGAGCTTAACAAGGTTGAGTATTGAGGCCATCGAAGAATTGGAGCTGACATTTATAGAGCCAGAAGCCGAGACCCTATGTTTAGGTGAGCCTAGGCAAACTGTAGTGTACAAAAGAGACCTTAAGAAAAAGGAGATTTCCATTAAAAAGAGAAGGAAACAGTTTAATGAGGACTGCTTTCAATTCCTCACCAATATAGGCAGAGTTCCCTCCTATGCTACATTCTGGGTTCCGGTACAAGCAGATCATGAGGGCAATGGCAAGGAATTCCAAGAAATTCTCGCATAGAACCCAATAGCTTGACAACATATGGGTTTAGGGTTTACTATTATGATGAAGTAGAGAATGATGGTCTGCCAACATTTGTTAGGGGTCTGGGAGAGGAGACTTCTACGCAGGATCTACGGACCAGTGTGTGAGAACGGCCAGTGGCGTATTCGCACCAATGCAGAAATTCAAATCCTTTTCGGAGAAGCGGACCTGGTGACAAGAGTGAAACAAGCGAGACTAAGATGGGCTGGCTATCTAATGAGAATGGATCGCAGTCGCGGGCCAAGAATGGCGCTGGAGGGCAAGCCTGGGGGCAGGAGGCCCAGGGGCAGCCCACCAAATAGATGGATTGACCAGGTGGAGGAGGATCTGCGGGCGATGGGTGTAAGAAGGTGGAGGACGAGAGCCCAAAAAAGAGAGGAGTGGCAGAGGATAGTGGTGGAGGCCTTGTTCCTTTTAAGCACTGTTGAGCCTTAGAGAGAGAGAGAGAGAGTGAGCATGATGGTCTAAGCTATGAACGGATAGGTATTTACGAGTTAATCACTTACGTTTAGGATGAGAAGAAGCATTTTAATAGAACACGCTACATTTTGAGAGGAAGTATAATAGATCGTGCCACATTTTGAGAGGAAGTATAATAGATCGTGCCACATTTTGAGAGGAAGTATAATGGATCGTGCCACATTTTGAGAAAAAATATAGTGGATCATGCCACATTTTGAGAGGGAAGTATGATAATCACGTCACATTTTGAGAGGAAGTATAATGGATCGTGCCACATTTTATGAAATTTAATTCAACTGAGAATTGTATCTCATCACTTTCGATTTTTCACTGATTTAATAGATTTGATTCTTAGATCCTATGAGTCAGGAAAAAAAAATGGTTTCTAGAACATGCCGGTGTGTAGACAAAGTATCTCAGTAACGGAAAATCGCCGAAAGCTATAAAACCTTATATTTTAATCGAGTCTCTCCAAGCGATAATCGATCGAAAGTACCATACTTACTGAATGCTTTTTTCCACTCTTTGAATTTCATTCAAAGATCTACCTAAACTACCGATTTTTCGAAAAACCTAACAAAAACATCTTGAACAAACACCAACATCTATTTGGAATAATTTTTTTTTCTAGAAAAATTCTTATAAATTAAAGAAAAGAAGTGGGTGGGCGACCCCAAAGTGTCATTTCAACGTGTCGTGCGGGTGTCATCGAACCCAGCAGTAAGAAATAAATATACGTTTTGTTCAAGTTTAGAATTCTAGAATCAATATTAATTTATTTTTACGCAGTTCATAAATTTTTGGAAAAGATCTCCAGTTATTGGCGATAAAATGAGAGAATATTTTTATAAAATAAAGAGATTGGAAAGAATTTTTTAGACTATTTATTTATTTCTAAATAATGGCCAGGCAGAATGTCAACAGTAATAGGAGGGAGAGCCAATGGCATTTGGCCAAATATGCTGCACGTCTAGTTTAACTGGCGGAGACAGATCAGTAGGATGCTGCTCCCTAACGGCCCGGCCAGCCTTGGCGTGTGTGTGATCGTTCGCAGTCCTTGACATTGCTAGCTCCATCATCCCTAGCTCTTCCCCGTAGCAACTATAACTAAATGCAATAGCTAGCTGCATGGCCTGTCCAATCATGTTCAATCTAACTCGACACCAAATTCAGTCTCTGCTGGACAATAATGAATTTTTTAAAAATTCTTCTCTTTCCGCAATTTGTGCAGACAAATTTAAGCGGAAGACTCCAGTATTTATTCAGCTTAAAGCTGGTGTTCTTCAGAACCCTCAGGAACCCTCCTTGTATCCTCGTACTCCGCAGATATTCCACTCCATTCAAAAAAGACTGCGCCGTTTTACTTTCATTTGGTAGAATGGACTACTTTTGTAAACATAGCTTTATCACTCAATAATAATTATTTGGCCTATACTTTCATTATGTAAAAATTTAGTTTTAATATTTTGATACCACAGAAAAAAGAGTGTTTTCTATTTTGAAATTCAAAAGGATTTATACAGCTGTAGCTCGAAAAATTTGTGATTTCTATTTGCTGCACTGTATTGGTTTTAATATTTCAGGGAAGGGAAGGGATTAGCTATGAGGTTAGCATACTGGACTCCTACGCGGAGGTCCCGGGGTTCGAATCCAGCAGCTGATCCTTAGATTTTCTCTTCCTAGGAGCTTCTTACAGCTCACTGTCCGGTGATGGACAGTGTTGTCTGTAACGAGAGAACACTGTCCGGAGGCCGGCAGTGCACTGGATAAAGCTCCGGGCGCTAATAACCTCAGCTGTTGACGCGCAAAATATATATATATAAAAATATATATATATATATATTTCAGGGAATCTTGTCGGCTGTACCGATAACTTATGAAGGGAAGTGTGGACCTAGGTCGGCTTGCTCGGGGCTCCGCCATGCCTCACTGGCTGAGATATTGGTTGGATGCTAATCGGGTAGAGAGACATGTCCCATCCTAGTCTGAGAAAAGAACATAGATCTAGGGGCGCTAATGACCATAGTCGTCGATGCGCCAAATAAAATAAAATAAAATATTTTAGGGAAGGATTCGGAGCCGAGCTACTCAGGCTGAGTAGTGTCCCATGGTTGGAGCGGCAGGGTGATATGATGGGCATATGCTCTCTGTGCTCCTTAGGGGTACAGGAGGATCTGTATCATTATCTAGCTATGCGTCCGATTCTAAGAGAGCTCCGACTCCGAATAATGGGGTAGTTCTAGTCTTTCTATCCATTATATTGTTAATTTGCAGTCCACCTCAGATTATCTTCCGCTGATTTCTTTTGCCAGGAGTACCTGGAATTTAAGATACAAAATTTTAAATAGGGAGCCTAAAATTTAAATATCTTTTATTTTTATTTCCAAGAAGTTCAATGTTTTATTTGGTTCTTTTGTAAAAGCTTCACAATTTGATTTACTGCTCTTCTTTGGCTCTCTATTATACTTCAATCCATCTTTTTCTGATTCTTGTTCTTTCTTTATTTTGATTTTTCTTTATTTATTTGTTTTTTCCTTACTTTTCTAAAACGCTAACTCCTGCAGACGGCTATAAGCCATGCAATTTCTAACTATTATAATTTTTGTACTTTGTATTACTTTATTATAAAAATAAAGGATTTATTAATTATTTCAGGGAAGAGATATGAACCTTGAAGGCAGAAGGACAAAATCAGGAGATTCCGATCCTTTTTGTTCCCTCCTACATACTGTTTGAAGAAAAGCTGATCCCTAAAAAAAACAAAATTTTATTTTCTAGACAAATTTTGGAAACTAAAGAATATAATTTGATGTGCACACTAAGTAGTAGATGAATATAAATTTACAAAATAGTGTAAAGCCTATTTGGGGTACGATATTTGACATTACACTGAAATAAATCGGTTTACCAATGTAAGTAAGTTAAGTTGGAGTGGATATATGTTTGTAAAAGTGATGAAGTCCTAACAGGACGAGACACGAGTTTGAAATGTGTATGGAGGGGAGGGCCCAAGCTCAGGGATGTGAGGTGGTTTTTGTCTGTATTTGGGAGAGGGAGTTTATGTAGTCGATGATGTGTTGCATATTAAACGAGCATGCTTTTACATAAAACCCGTTAGTTTACTACACTAACACTTTGTGTAATGTTTACTCTCTCTCTCTCTCTCTCTCTCTCTCTCTCTCTCTCTGTCGCACACACGTACGTACGCTCGCATAATCTTTCTCCAGAATATACATCCAATGACACTGTATACACCACTAGTAATACATACTACTATCACTATTACACATGTATTATACATTACTATTTTAGTTATACATACGTACGTACAACTATTTCCGACACTATGACGTACTAAAAAAAACACAAAATTAAAAATTTAACAGAAATAATTATATTAAAACTGTCCCTGTAGGAGAGTTGTATATAAGGGTTGATCGTCAAAAAGAGCAAGAAAATGTGTAACGTTGAAAGACACCCAACTTTGACAATTTTTTCCCTCTTTTTGCTATAAAAGATAAAATTCCCAAATTTTCTTTAAAATATAGGGCAAATCCTCCTTTATAACTGTAATTCTGTTGCAACAACATAGATCAAATAGATTAATTACAGATTAAACTAACACAGATTAGTAGCTGAAAATGGGCATTTTCAAAAAATGTTCTTCTTCTTCTTCTTGATTCCTTTTTTTTGTAAACAACGTAGCGCCTAATCGCTCATGGATGAGGTGTCCATTCGATTCGGAATTTTATGTAGATGTGCCTTTAGAGGGTCTCGACGCTGAACATCGAATGGGAGAGGAGTTAGCCCCCGTGAAGCCCCTCCAAAATAATTATTACTAATAACTCTGTAAATCTTAGACCGATTTTGATAAAATTTGGCAGGATGAAAGGGTTAGGGCTCCCCCCTACAATTGTAATAATTGCAATATTGATGTACAATTTATAGTTGTATCTTTTAGTAAAGATATTTAAGTTTAGGAGGTTAGGGGGATTTTAATCTTCTGCACTAGAATTAATTTTAAAAACAATTAAATTGTTTCTAAGATTTGTTAATAATTTCACTTACTAAGCAGCCAATAGTATATTGATTATTTATTGAGGAACAAAAAATATTTAAAAAAAAAAAATTGTACAAAATATTAACATATTTTAAAGAAAGGATGAAAATGGAAAAATTGTGTGCCTTATAACAGAACGTCTCCGCAGAGTCATTCCGGAAGTCCACTTGTTTTCCTCAAAGTTAAGACTACTTAAACAATGCATTAAAGTCCTTCCTTCAGTATTATTTCTTAAAGTTTCCTTTGTTTCAAACTGAGAACGATACTAATGTGCATTGGAGAGCCTCGTACGTAATTCAACAAGATTGCAAAGCTCAAAATGCCCTTGGTTTTAACCTCCTACTTCATTACTCGGGGGTCAAAAGTTATGTTATTAAGGTGAAAGTTCACCAGAATAAGCGCTAGGTATAAAGTAATAGGAATACATGAATTATTGATTTCCGTATCAAGTTTACTGCTTAGCACCAAAAGAAACTTAACAAGTGATCGATCTTGGAACCGCTGATGTTCATTTTGACACAAAGTAAAAGTTTTTACTGTTCTCTCTCTGTGTGTGTTTGTGATAAACTATAACTGAAATAAAACTAAATGTATTTGAAGGTCATTCTTTATGTATTTGGAGCGCATGATTCATGAAAACTCCACTAATCTCTGCAGATAGTTTTGGCAAGGATGTGTGTCCTCATCAATGGCTGATGTGTTAAGGTGGTCCTCCCTTGAGAAGGTTATATTTGTGGTTATAATCAAATGGGTGCAATATTGGTCATGATCTCTACATTTCCATACTCATAAGTACAAGAAATTAAGAATTTTAGGAGTGACCAGGTTTAAGCAAGTAATTTGTTTAGGAAATAAGTAAAGTTCACATGAGGAAATAGAAATTAGTGAAGAATAAAAAGTCTCTTTTCTAAAAGAGAAAGAAAAGAAGTGAAAGAGAACTTAGAGGAGATCTAAAAGAGAGAACATCCAGACTGGTCAGTGGACTGGTTCTAAGGAGAAGAAATGGGGCAGCAGAGGCGGAGGCTTCTTACAGACTGAGAGTAATTCTCTCAGTACCTCAGACTGAGCATTCAGAGTGACCAGCAGCCATGCAACACCTCTCTCTCGACGATCACACACACACTGAGGAGCACAAGCTAAATCCTCCACGGTCCCCAGACTTTATTGTACTTCTTCATTAGCTGTACTTTGTCCCTGGGGCCCTTACAGCACTTTCCATCCCTTTCTTCTCTTTGTTAGTAGTTCGCTCTCACTCTGGCTGCGCCAGTCGCCAGGTACCTTCATAATCCTTACTAATTTAAACAAGTCATTCCTTGTTTTGTTACAGTGTCAAGTCCCATTTCAAAGAAAAGGAGAGAGAAAAACCCCTCCCTTAACTAGTACCAATTCATCAGTTACACACAATAACCAGTTATTACCCTTTTACGAAACCTTAACAACAAAAAAAAAAAAACTTATTTATCACTATTCTCTACGATATAGGTGTTCAGACTTGTTAATGTCCGGACATAACTAAATAAAACTATCACAACGTATATGAAGAAGCACCACGCTAGCCGAGCGATTAGAGGCGCGAGGCCCGTAAAGCTAAGAAATATTGTGGTTCTGGTTCGATTCCCGGTCTAGACTTTTGATTTTATTTAATACTTAATAAAAGAAATTTATAGTAAAGTGTGCCACCTTCGTCCGCGACGACACCTAAAGCCCGCAAGATGCAATTGGAACCACATTTTTACTTTTTAGCGTTTATGTAGTAGTAATTGCCTATTTTTTTAGGCGAGCTTTACGTCCAACCACCAATTAGGTGTCGCGAACGGAGGCGACTAACAAACATACTTTACTGCAAATTTCTTTTATTAACCATTAAATAAAATCCAAGGCTTAAGGACCAGGGAATCGAACCCACTAAACCAACAATACATCTTAGCATTGCGGGTCTAGTAACTTAACCACTCGGCTATCGTGGTGCCTGTCTATGTACAAGAAAACAAATGATGAATACTTTTAAAAAACACAACAATCGAGCCATCATCATTAATTTAGCGAATCAAGCTTTGTATAAAAATTGAAAATTATTACATTTATTGTAAACTGGCCCAGTGATGAAATGTAATAATACAATGGTGTAAATAAATAATATAAAGATAAATAAAGACAAACAAACCATTATGCACGTTTTCTTCAAAGCATGCATAATATGGGCGACGTGTTTCCACACTTGTTGGAGAGATTTATATAGTTAAGTACAAAATAAATACACTGAATATCCAGAAAGAGAATACATAAGAACTGATAATAAATCTATAAGGAACTAGATACTAGCGGAGTCTTGTGTTTTTTTTTTCTTCGTCTTTTAAAACACGCCATTGCAAAACTGTTATAGATCATACTTCTTTGTATTCCGGTAGATAGCGTTGTAGGTAGTTTTAGATTGAATTGAGAATGGAAATAAGATAGAATAGAATGGTAATAGGCAAGTACCAAGTAGTTGTTATTCTCTCTGTCTGTCAGTAAAATTTTATTATTAAAACTTGAAATTGTCATTGTGTGTTTGTGTGAAGTATTAGCACAGCGGAAACCGTTAGGTCCGTGTAACCATGGTTGCTCTAGAAGCCGTGTGGATACAATGACGGTAGGCCCTTTGTTCTCCAAAAGGTCGCAAAGCCAACGAGTGCGGCTTTGGTCTTTGGGGATTTCCAGGGAGAGCATTTGAGGCGAGTGTTTGGGCTAAAGGATTGCACTGATTTAGGAAGCTGTGTGTGGATTTTTGGATCCTGATGTGGTAAGTGGTTTTTGGTCAGGCGATAAGTGGAAGCTGTTTGGAGCAAGATTGGATACACGGTCTAGATTAGTACGCGCACAGTTTCACGCCAGAAGTCCTCTATAGCCACGCAAAAACAGATTATGTTAGCAGATGACGAACTAAATGGAGGAAGAAGAGCTAACAGTAAATTTTTCGAATTGTTATTCTATGAAAATCAATCTTAAGACAGAAAAAAAATAATCGCCTAACCGAAGCCATTAACAGAGTTCTGCGAATCTAGGACCATAGATAAGTTTGCAGGGCAACTCGAACTAAGCTGTACTCTTGGTCGGAAAGTTTTCCTTTTCAAAGTTATTTTACCGGACACCTATTAGAATTGCCCCTGAAGATGATGAAGTTGTTTGGGGTGGGGGGCATAAATTTGGATTTTAAAGAATGAAACAGGAACTGCGAGTGACTGTGGAATGCCTCGGATCGTACTAGTTAGAGAGAATATCGAATCGGTGGGTTGCAAGACAGGGTATGGTAAAAGTAGTGGTTGGAAAGAAGTGGAAAAGGGATGGTCACAAGTGAGAAGTAAAATTCTGAAATGGGTGCTATTAAATTGAAGGACTGCAAGGAAGACCAAGAATAAGTGAGATGAAGAAGATCAGCACTGAAGAGTGATGGATGAAAGCCTCGTACGTAATTCAACAAGATTGCAAAGCTCAAAATGCCCTTGGTTTTAACCTCCTACTTCATTACTCGGTGGTCAAAAGTTATGTTATGTGAACTAGGAAAGAGAGGTTGGAAAAGACTGGGACATCTCAATCTGTGCAGATACCTCAGCCTCCTGTTGATTAAAAAAAACAATTGTAGTTCAGGCCCAAGACGGAGAGGTCTTACCAAGTAACACGACACAACTTAGCCTTGCTGTTCGCAAGTGTGGCATGCAATAGAGGCTACATTAGCGAAAGAGAAATCACTGCAACAAACTGATCAATCAACCGCTTGAATTAATGAATGAAAAAACTGAAACCAGTTAATAATAATATAGAATGAACATGCGTGCTATGAGAGATAAAATTACCTAAGACTGAGGGTGGGGGGCCGTCACAACAAGACGAATAGCAACATTAACACAAAGCACATAGCAGAAGATAGTAAAAAGAGCGAGTACAGCCTTTGGGTAGCGCACTAGAATAGACCTAGATTGGCTATAAAACTAGACATTCCGCCACAGCGCAAGGGCATATATCAACAGGTGTTCGCGCCCCTTACTCTACCATTTTCTCCTTCTCACCTACCCTTGGGAGGTGTTTTCTTTATCAGCCGCCAAGATTATATTATCTTGATATTGCTCGATAGAAAGAATTACCCAAAAATAGTTCAAAACCTATTCTGTAAGGAGATTTTTCATTTATTTTTCTACAACCTGGAACATTAGGAACAAGTTTACTGGGTCTTTTTTAAGATCTAAGGGAGTAGAATTGTTAATCGCTCTGAGAGGGAACATTTGATGAGTTCTTAAGATTGATGTACCCTTTAAATCCCTGATTACCCCCCCCAAAAAAAATTTAAAAATCAATTTTGGATAAACAGGCCCAAAAAAATAAATCAAGACCAAGACGATAGGAGCTTTCTTACAGGGCACTGTCGGCCACAGGTTTTCTCATTACAAGAACAGCGAGCTGTAAGAAACTCCTAGGAAGTGGAATATCTAAAGATCATCAGCTGGATTCGAACCTCGAATCTCCCCAATGCTCTCGAATCTCCCCTTTTATCGTAGTTATTTCGCTATTTTTTCCCCTTCAATGGGTGCTCAGGATTGATATTCCTTTTGAATCCCTGCTACAATAAAAGCCAATTACCCAGATTTTATTATTATTATTATTTTAAATAAATGCGGGACTTAAATTCCGTGCCAATAAATATTTATAAAAACAGTAGACTCTCGGAAATCCGGAATTTTGTGGCGGACGGCCGGTCCGGATTTCGAAAAATCCGGATTTCCTGGAGGTTAGCATGACTGATGATTTCCGTCTTTATGGCGAACAATTATGACAATACTGTACGTGTTAACGTTTATTAACAGCAAGCTGCTGTTCTGTATTATATGGTACAGTAGTACTGTAATTAACAGTGAAAGAAGATTTTCTTTTTTCACTTTATTTTCTTAGTTTTTAAACTCCCCTCCATCGATTTCCTTGAACTGCCTTGTCAATGTTACTGAAACAGAGCGCCCGAAGATGCAAACTACATAACATTTGTATAATGCGGGCTATTTGCGTGCCATGTTACCTTATATCAAATTGAACGTTTTGTCGTTTTTATTTGCAAGAAATTTTACTTTTTTTAAATTCAAGATCATCGATCCGGACTACCGAGAGTCCGGACTAGGCCGATCCGGATTTCTCAGAGTCTACTGTATTGTAAAAATAAATTGAATAACTTCTTTTTCTCAATTTCGCAGAATTTTTTTCAAAAGTGTAATCTTGAAATCAAGTATCTTTTATATCACCAAATTGAAGTTTCAAAAAAAATTACGTTAACTTCATCAAGAGGGAAGTCGTGTGAGTTTTCACACTATGGTGAAAAAGAAAGTATAGCTAACAGAATAGTTAATTAAAATTATCATTTTTAAAATTATCAACTTAATTTAATTTTTACGCGTCATATCTAACTTGCCTGAATGGAAATGAAACGTCAACAAAAAATTTTTTTTTAATTGGTCTAGTCAGCATTGAATAAGCGATAAACAGGGGAATCATATAGTACGAGGAAAAGAATTCCCATGGTTGTGTGTGTAAAATATCTGTCGGAAAATAATAATTAAGAAAAAAATGTTTTTGCTAGCAAATGTGTGTGAGAAATCCATTCTTAAACAGATTCTATGCCATCTATATAATTCAATACGACAATAAAAGTGTTGGCTATATGATACATTATATATTAGTTGAAAAAGAGTAATAAAACTTCCGGTAGGGCACCTGTCCGGAAGGGTACATCGTCAAAAAGTGGTCGGAAAAAGCGTAACGTTGAAAAACACCCAAATTTGACAAATTTTTTTTCTAATCCAATTACAAATTAATGTTATCCGTTTTGTCTTGAACAAATAGGAGAGTCCCCTATCAGTTCTATAAAGATTAAACGCTAACATTAATCGCATTACTACCACCAATAGGAAGTTAAATTGTTTGCAGAGGAGCTACGGAAATATTGATGAATAGCGCGGCCAAGTGGACTCATGGCTGCTGAATATCACTGGGGTGACGGTGCCGAGCGCATGCAGCGAATGCACAACTAGGCCAAGTGGACGGAGGCCAAGTTCTCGGCGGCCCCCTCCACCATGCAGCCCCATTACTGTTGCCTCAAGTGGGGCGAAGTCCCCACGACAATGCCATTATCACGCGTACACTTTATCGTACATTCACAACATCATATGCTCTATAACTTCCAACTACTATTTTCATTTCACTCATTCAACTATAATTATTATTGTCGTCATCTACAATTATATATTTATAGTTTATTCAGAATAATTATCCACACAAAACTGATGTAAACCTTTTTTTTTTTTTAACTCAACAAGAATCAGGTTAAGTGACCACGTCGACTTAATGTGGTCTACTGCCTTCGGAGATGGAAAACACGATGTTTCAGATAGCAACTTTACAGAAGATTTTCAGGAAAGTAGGAAAGGTCCTTTATATACTATCCACTGGCACTTGGAGATAGGTGGGAAAAACCTGGTCCTAGAAACAAAAAGAGACCTACTAGACCCTCAAGCTGCAGAGCCCTGAGGCACAGGACTAACTCCTTGTTTTGATCTCCGGAAAGTGGCGGCCCATCCAAAGTCCAAACATACCTAGCCACCAAAAAAATTAACTAAAATTCTCAATTTCATCCAGCCATTGGAGAAAATACTTAATTCCAAGGCGCCACGGTAGCCGAGCGGTTAGAGGCTAGACCCGCCAAGCTAACATGTATTTTTGGTTTAGTGGGTTCGATTCCCGGTCACAGGCCTTGGATTTTATTTAATGTTTAATAAAAGAAATTTACAGTAAAGTATGTTTGCTAGTCGCCTTCGTCCACGACACCTTATTGGTAGTTGGACGTTAAGCCCCGCCTGAAAAAATAGGCGATACCAGTAACTAAACGCGGAATAACTTTCGTTCACTGCGAACTGGATTACTTTACTTTACTTTTTACTTTTACTTAATACCACCTGTCGGCCTAATTTCTTTGACGAAATATTTTGCTAGAGAGGGGGAGTATGACAGTACTCAGTACAGGGGAGTACCGAGACCTTTAACCAGTTAAGCGTGGAATTTAGTTTTAAAAACCGCCCACAGTATGCGAAATTAAAATCACGACAATGATTCGTGTATACACGTCGAACGCTCAGGGCAAAACAACCAAAATTTTACAATAGTCGTAATAGTCACTGCCAGCGACTTTTTCTGCAATCTCTAGGGGCTTACAGATTACAGAGCATTCTGTGCTCATTCCAAAATCTTGCACCGCTTCACGTATGCATTACTGCAGTTAACTAGGGACGCCAAGAGCTTTTACAAGTAGAAAGAAAAGAGCTTTGAATTCTGTGCAAAATGAAATCATGCTCGTACTGAGGTCTGAATCTCTATCTAAGGTAAAAACGGCATTGCACAAGAGTTGCGAGCTTTTATTTGTGTGCCTAATTACCAATCTCTAATTAGGAGATCAAACATGTACCAACCACTCATCATTTGGCTAACTCCCTCCACTGCCCCTCCGTATAAAATACTTGGCAGTTCCATTGGTAAAGATAAAGGGAAACATCCCACCAAATAATATTCTTATTGTATTTTATTAAAATTTCTAGTTTTTATAGTTAATGGCAATTTTATATTTTTCACGAGTATATCAAACGCACCGTAACAGAGATTTGATATGACGTGTATACACGTCAAACGCGCTTAACTGGTTAAGACCTATTGTGATGTCCTGAAGTCCTCCTCTCCAGCATCTGATAGTTTCCCCACGTGTCTGAATATTCTAGAATGATGGCATCATAGTCAGTTAAGCGATGTATTAGGTAGTTTTAACCTCTCCTCACAAAATCAGAAAGTACCATCACGTTCTAGAGCTAGAGCTTCTTCGGACAGTGCTCCATTTATCTTTACTCAGGCCGAGCCACGCCTCAGATCTGTTACAATTGAATCACCGAACTTGTTCTTGTTTCTCTGGAAGACGTTGTTGCAGAGAACTCCACTTATCAACTTGTTTATCCTCAAAGATGCCGTCTATCTTCGCCTACGGGAAACTAGAGCGATGAAACTAGAACCTACCAGTAACTATGATATCAGGATATCATAAGTTGATGAAAATCTTAGCATCGGACAAGAAAATCCAATATAAAAATGATGATTCACTGATAATTCTGTGTAAGAGTGAGCGAGAGAGAGTGAGAGAGAGGGGGAAAATGATAAACTTGGCGAGTAATGTCACTTGATGTCTGCAATAAACAGAACTGGATGATGGACTGGATGGCTAGATCGGGGACAGGACAGCGACAAGAAGTAGGAGCTACTTAGTTTCCAAGTTCTGCGCTCTCGCTGTAAGAGTATTATCTCCACTAACAAATCAACTGTGCTATATTCGATATGACGCAAGTCTGCTTGGCACAGCACCAATTTCCAATCAACAACTCCACTTTAATCTATACACTATTTCATTTTGATACAGAACACTTTCTCGTTAGACTTTTATTTATAAAAGTGCTTCTTTTAATAATAATCCAAATAATGATCCTTTATTATTTCCTTATTAATTAGAAAAATCCATGTTTACTTAAGTAAAGTAAAGTAATTGCCTATTTTTTCAGGCGGGCTTTACATCCAACTAGCAATTAGGTGTCGTGGACGGAGACGACTAGCAAACATACTTTACTGTAAATTTCTTTTATTAAACATTAAATACAATCCATTGCTATACTAGTACCGCAATACATATTAGCTTCGCAGGTCTCGCCTCTTAACCGGAATTCACCAAGAAAACAGTACAAGAAAGTGGGCTGGCAACACAAAGAAAACGTACGCAGCATCCAAACAAATTGGATAGCTAGAAGATGTAAATCTGACCAAGAAGAAGAGAGAGGTCTACACTAAACAAAAAAATTGGGGAAATTTAAACCAGTTCACTTCCCCAGTTTGCACACACCTGCAACCATTCCCCGTTCTGTTTCAATGTCCTTAATTCCGGAAACAGTTTTGCCAACTTTGGAATTAAATTCAGAGATACGAATTCTAGCTCTCCTAAATAAACAAAAGCAAATCGTTTGGTAGCTTCTTCCAGAAATTACTCTCCAGTAAATTGGAATTTCCGGTTTGTACCGGAAATCAGCTGATTTTTGGGTAACTGTTTAATTGGTGAAAGACCCCCTCTCGTACATTATTATTATTTATTGTTACTTGCTTATAATGTTTACGAGGGTCGTTTGAAAAGTCCGTGCAAAAATAAAAATTACTTAATTTTTTGGGGTAAACCTTTTTCATTTTTCAACATAGTCTCCTTTTAGGCTTATACACTTCGTCCAACGCTGCTCTAGTTTGTTGATCCCTTCCGAATAATAGGATTTGTCCAAGTCTGAAAAATAGCCATTCGTTTCTGCAATCACCTCCTCGTTTGAATAAAATCTTTTTCCCGCCAGCCATTTCTTCATATTGGCCAACAAATAGTAGTCCGAGGGAGCCAAGTCTGGAGAATAGGGGGGATGTGAAACGAGTTGGAACCCTATTTCCATTCATTTTGCGACCACAACTGCTGAGGTGTGAGCTGGTGCGTTGTCGTGATAGGAAAAGGACTTTTTTGTGGGCCAATCGTGGGCGTTTTTCTTGCAGCTCGGTTTTCAAACGGTCCAATAACGATGAATAATATGCACCTGTAATAGTTTTACCCTTTTCCAGATAGTCGATGAGGATTATTCCTTGCGAAACCCAAAAGACAGTCGCCATAATCTTTCCGGCCGAAGGAACGGTCTTCGCCTTTTTTGGCGCAGATTCCCCCTTGGTAACCCATTGTTTAGATTGTTCTTTGGTCTCAGGAGTGTAGTGATGTATCCATGTTTCGAAACGACGCTTAAAGTCCTGCGGATTCTTCTGGAACAGCTGCAAACCGTCCTTGCAACACTTCACACGATTTCGTTTTTGGTCAAGCGTTAGCAATCGCGGCACCCATCTTGCGGATAGCTTTGTCATGTCCAAATGTTGATGCAAAATATTATGTACCCGTTCATTCGAGATGCCCACAGCACTAGCAATCTCACGCACCTTCACTCTTCTGACATCCATCACCATATCATGGATTTTATCAATGATTTCTGGAGTAGTAAGGGCGTCCAGAACGTTCAGCGTCACTTGTGCCCATATGGCCACTCCGAAAATTTTGAAACCACTTATAAACTGTTCTAATCGAAGGTGCAGAGTCACCATAATGTTTATCAAGCTTCTCTTTAGTCTCCTGAGGCGTTTTGCCTTTCATAAAGTAGTGTTTAATCAACACACGAAATTCTTTTTCGTCCATTTTTTGAAAATCACTCGACTTCCTCGATTCAAACGAATGCCAAACACAAAGAAATAGACCGATCTGGCTGAAACTTGGTGTGTGTTCTTCCAAGAGATGCTACTAACTAAACATAACCTCGATACGCGCCAGTAGTGCTATCTCTCTGACTTTGCACGCACTTTTCAAACGACCCTCGTAATATCGGGCAGATAATTAGGAAATGAATTAGATATTCTCTGCAGTTCCCATATAACGGGCAGGGGAAATCAGTACTAAATTTATAAACCCTACCGAGGGTATAAAGTTGCCCTCTCGTATATACTTCATACCAAATACAGTTGAGAGAATAAAAATGAACCCTAATTACAAGGATTAATTCCTTTTTAAATAATAATTATTGTATAAACATAATTAACAAAAAAAGATGTCAGAACATAAAAGTAATATTACTACACCGGATCAGAGTGATCCGGTTAAAACAAACAAAACACGCAACACGTACAGACAGACAGACAGACGTACGAACAAACGTTGTGTATACAAATGAGAAGAAGAAGAAGATGATGATGTTATGCAAACCAAACGTTGATCCAATATATAAAATGCTATTTTTAAATTTCGGCCGCATGAGGCTAAAATAAAGAGACCACAACATACAACCAGCTGGCCGACCGAGCCCCCATTAATAATCAGCACCCATCTCGCACAGTTAGGCTCTCTCTAGGTTGGGGCAGTTCTAAGAGATCAATTAAACAATGTGTTCAACAGTAATTTTAATTAAATTAAGTCAACTTAAAAGTGACAGTTACGCCCCTAGTCGATTAATTAATGAAAAGATAAGTAAAAGGTGCTTTTATTTATTTGATGCGAACGTAATTAATTTATATATATATATGTATATATATAACGAGTTTGTCGTAATTTTTCTTCTTATTTATTTTTAATTATAAAAAGAACAGGAAGGAAATTTAATTTATCATAACCTCCATTTTGGGCATATTAATCGTAATGCAACTTAATCAATTTTGTATGTTTACGTAAAGTATCCAGACTTAATAAATTATATTAATAGTAATCTTTCCTTAATTTAAATTGATAAGATATTTCGATTTGAAAGTATCGATTTGTTATTAAAATTATTTACAAGTATTTCCGTGTTGTTTATTTCAAGTTATAATTGAAATTCAAATAATTATGTTTGAAAAAGGTCATAAATTACGACTTCCGGTTTAGAGAGAGAGAAAGAACGCAGATTATATCCCCCTAAGGATTGATTAAACGAGCGAGTACCCAGCATTTCATTAACACTTCCAGCTCGTAATTCCAGCCATTTAGAAACGTACGAAATTATTCAAATATTATTACATCATTTAATTATAATTTTTGCATCATTAAATTTTCATTAATAATGTTTAAAATGGAGAGAACCTAACTACACACGTTAAGAAGGAAGTCGGATGAGTGTGATAATTAATTTTTTTTTTATGATTTAAGGCGCGCCAACATCTAAGGTTATTTGGCGCCCGAAGTTTTTTTTCTCTCGTTACAGACAACACTGTCCAACACCACCCGAACAGTGAGCTGTAAAGAGCTCAGCGTAGACAGAGAAAATCTAAGGGTCAGCAGCTGGATTCGAATATTCGGGACTTCCGCGTGGGAATCCAATTCCTTTCCTAAATTAGAAGTTAAATATTAAATTCAGCAATTTTCGATTGAGTCCCAGATATGGTTTTATGGGAAACCGTCGGTATATAGATAAACCATAGTCTGGATAGGATGGATGAAAGAAGGCTGTTGTGGTTTGGACATGTTCTTCGCATGAGCGATACGCGCCTCCCCCCCCCAAAAAAAGGCTCTCTGCTAGGGCAACCTGCTGGCAGACAAAGAAGAGGAAGGCCTATGAATAGCTGGGCTCGCGCAGGTAAAGGAACTAATGGTAGCGCGAGGTCTATGCGAAAGTGACGCTCTGGATAGAGAAGGGTGGGCTTGGCGCAAGGAACCCTGGTTAGGGAAACACCTTGGAAGAAGAACAAGAATATTAAATTGGAAATTAAGTTAATATTCATGGTCAATTGAACCGAAGATTGCCGGTCAAAAACCGATCGCATTCGGCTTGTTACAGTTAAAGAAAAAGAGAGAATTGTGATATTAAAAAGACACGGCTAAGGGCTCGATGGGTTAGAGATCGAATATTTCTTGGAAATCTCTTCTTTTTCCAACTAATTTGCTGTTCTCTAACCCATCGTTCTTTGATGGCCATAGGTTTGTACTGACTTCACTTTATCTATAGTGAGTGTTTATCCACTTCATCTCACGGCAAAGTTTCCGGGAAACAAAGGAACACCCATTTGGCCAAGCTTGGGGGAGTGATGCTTCCACAGCCCTGTCCATCTTCCAGGCAAAAGTGTGAAAGAGATCGCTATCATTGTCGATGTATTCTTACCGTAAGCTGAAGAGAAGACATCGGATGAATTCAGGAAAAGAGGCTGGTACCATCGATTCGCCAAGGAAGCTGTTCACCGCCTATTAATGCTGGCCACAATTGCTAAGTAATTGATGCTTAAAAAAAAGTATTCAAAGACCCTTATAAAAACAACACCCTGAAAGTCCTGATTACTTTAACTTCTACTATTTTGGAGCCAATCCACAATTGGCTTTACCTTCCTCGGCCTGACACATCTCATTGATACCACCACCGCTTAGCCTGACATTTAGCCTAGCTGGGTTAATTTTAGATATTTTTTTTTCTTCTAAAATAAAATGCAAAAAACACCATCGTTATCTCGAATATGTTGTATCGCCGTTATCGCCACTTTGGAGCCGACATGTTATTTATTTGTTTGGCTAGATGTATAATTTAATTGGGGGATACGGAGGGGGGAGAACATAATCGCGCTATCATTTCTTCTCCATTATTCTAACGGAACAAAAATCTACTATCTTTTCCACGAATATTATTCAGTTTCATCATTTTTCTTCTATTTAAAATTATACTACGTAAATAAATAACATTTGCTTATGGTTAGTTGCTTTTCATTTTTTTTTTTATTAATAAATAAATGACTTTTGCTTGTAGTTGCTTTTAATATTTTTTTGTTAATTCAATAAATTAATAATTGGAAAGATAGCAAAAAATCGATAATGGATTCGTTCGTACTTTTAAAGTCACATGGCGAGAAAATGCCCACAATTTTCTCTCAGTTCAGTATTTTTCGACTTTTATCTTATAAATTTTTCCAACTTCCAAAGTTACTCACATTTGTAAGTAAAGTAAAGTAATCGTTTATTTTTTCAGGCGGGGCTTAACGTCCAACTACCAATTACTAGGTGTCGTGGACGAAGGCGACTAGCAAACGTACTGAACTATGTATTTCTCATTTAACCATTAAATAAAATCCAAGGTCACTAGACTGGGAATCGAACCCAGTACTACAATGCATATTAAGCTTTGCAGGTCTTGCCTCTTAACCCGCTCGGCTACCGTGGCGCCTCTACTCACATTTGTAAAACTGCTCGTTATAAACCGCAGTGGTCCCTTAAGACCAAATATATACAGTTTTCTCTCGGTTATTTCTCTGTTTTTGAGACATCCGCTTCTCCCTTCCTCTTTCTCTTTCTCTCTCTCACACACACATACTTCTTCTTCCTTCCTTCATGACAGTTCTCTCTCATCCCCCCCCCTAAAAAAACCAACCCATCGCTAAAAGTCAGCTGTGAGAGACTCCAAAAAAAAAAAGAGGCAAATCTTTGATCTTTGAACTCAAAAAGAGTTGAAATCGAATGACAAATTTATTTTGGAAGTATTACTTTAATGAGAGAAAGTAATTTTGGAGTGTTTACAAAAAAATATTTGCATGAACATTTTTTTACTACGTAACACACGTAGAAAAAGAAAAACGCATTTTATTTTATTTTATTTTAATTTTTTTTAAGCTCATAATCTGGAATAACGAATTCACATTTTTTTAGAAAAGTACCGCTGCAAGTCCAGGAGCCACTGGATCTTCAGACCACTTCTGCAGTCTGAGGGGGAAAACTTCAATCACCAGAATTAATTAAAAAAAAGAAAAACCCAAAACTAGCCTACTAAGACCTAATAAATAAATTGGGCACTTTCTAGTCTTGCGAATTACAACATTATTTCCTCCAAAAACTGCCTCAGGTTGTAAATGCTCTCCGTCTAAAATATCCGTAATAATTACACAGGAAAAAGGTTAAATGTAAATGATTTGGAATGGACGAACTGAAGAAGTCTATCTGTTAGCCAGCAGCTATAGTCCATCCTCGATGCGGGTACTATGAATGTGAAAACACCTTCTCCAGATAATATCCCATTCTTCCCCCCTGCGGATAACCAAAAAACTGATAATCAGAGGATGGTTTGAAAGCAGAAGCCAGCAGGTGTTACAATATCCCCTGTACATTAGGAGTTGTTAGCCTCCCAAACTGGGAGTGAATGTACTCGTAACAAACAGAATGTTCTATAACCAAGCTACATTATTTTAGGTACTTGAAACATTTCTTAATCGTTTCCGCTTGTTTTGTGGAACTATTCTTCTCTCTAAACAGGAAAACTACAAGATATCTAATTAGACAGGCAACACACTATTCCAGCGTTTTGCAAAAGGGAAGTAACTTTTACAGGTAGAGGAGGAAGAAATCAGCCACCCTCGTCCAGGCTGCTGCGATCTCTAGTTAACGACTTTTTTGGCTGGATGAAAAACTTATTCAACTACGTACTTACTCTAATTTCAAAGGTTTGGCATTAAGAGAAGGACTTGAAATGCACTTACCTGCAACAAAAAAGAAAATAGAATTATTAAAGAAAATTTAAAAGTAAAAATAATCTATTGAAGCGTAATTGTTGATTGCTTGAACAAAGCAACTTGCGGTACCAGCTCTTACGAGAACACCGCAATCATCTGCCCTTCCCATAAGAAGTTTCCAATAAAGTTGACAGAAAGGCCTTGTATGTTCATACAGTCGAAAATAAAGAAGCTGTAGAAAACAAATCATTAATAGTACTTCCGATTTTTTGAGCAAATCCATCATTAGGTGCGGTGATGTCATGGAAGTAGAAGAGAACGTCAAATTCTGTGATACCAAGCGTCTTCTCAGGAGGAAGGAAACTGCATAGCTGTGAGTTTCTTTTTCGAGATAGCACAGACCTCGAGAATACTAAGACATCACTGATCATTGATAATCCGCCATCCTCATTGTAATCGCATCTTTTAAATTAGTTGAGGATGAGCCCCAAATCTAGGGCCTCAAAGTGGTGAATCAAATTTGAATTAACAAATAATATTATTTCGTACTGGGCCTCTTGTCTCATATCCAAAAATTAAAAAAAAAAGCAAAATAATCACCTATTTTTTCAGGCGGGGCTTAACGTCCAACTACCAAATTAGGTGTCGTGGACGGAGGCGACTAGCAAACATACATTACTATAAAAGTTCTCATATTATTCTAGTACCTCAATACATCTTAGCTTTGCGGGTCTAGCCTATAACCGCCTAACAAACATATTTTACTGTAAATTTCTTTTATTAACCATTAAATAAAATCCAAGGGCTAGACTAGTACCGCAATACATCTTAGCTTTGCGGGTCTAGCCTCTTAACCGCTCGGCTACCGTAACGCCTTTATCCAACCATTAGACTACATTCAAAGCCGCTTTCTCCTGAAACAATGGAAGCTTAATAAACGGAACAAATTACTGCTGCCATTATTAGTAGACAGAAGACAAATTCAGCACTGGAACTAAAACGACTAACATACTGAAACTGAAATGAAATCAATGACTTGAAAAGTTCAACTGATTCACTGAAAATCAGTCTTTAAAATTAGAAAATTCTTCCTCAAATTTACGACCAATCTACCATTTTTATGACGCAATTCCCCCCCTCAATATATGTAGAACGATATTATTGTTCCGTTCGTGTTCAAATTCTCCAATCCAAAATCTTGTCTTCAATTCAAGACTATCAACCATTCCGGTAGCGACTATTTCCGACTATAATGCGATCCATGGGGTAATGTCCAACGTTCCAGCTGAGCCAGTCAAGAACTACGTACGAACTAACGTACAAATAAATAATAGATTTTTTTTTATGGGAAAAAAGTATTATGAATCCATTATATATCTTATCTGAGAAAATATTTATTCTAGACCAAACAATCTCTCTAACCTTTGTACTGTCAGCTGTAGGACAAATATTATCTATTGACATTCAATTTCTGAAACAACATACCTCCATCCTAGTAGTGTACGTAAATCTATCAGTAAAACTCACCACAAATAATCAGCCGTTTATTCCGGTGGAGTGGCTGTAAAGGCAAGAAGCTGGTTAATTCTGATTGGCCACGCCAACAGACCGATCGAGATAAAAACAAAAGAGTGAGATGATCTAAATAAAAGACAAAAAGCTTTTAACTTTTGGAAGCTGTACAGTGGAAAAAGATTTTTCCTTTAATTTCCACTAATTTAATCAGGAAAATACTATAAGAGAGAGTTGTTAATAGAAAATTAATGTTTTCCAGTAACAGGAAAAAATCTAACCCAAAATGTCCCTTTTATTATCTTACTATTGGGAAAGAGGAATTATTGAGATCGCTTCCGTGAACGGTGACCAGCGAATTAAAGGATTTTAATTAATGGGAAGCTAATTTGGCGTGGTAGCGAGATTGGGCTAAGTCTGCGACAGTGGGAATATTTAGGACATAAAATGGGAGCGTTTACTGTGGGGCGTTCTCAGGATACAGGATTCGGTTGAGGTTACTTCCTCCTTGTGGCTATCAGATTATCCATTTTAGTATGAGGTTACCGGAAGTCGTTTGTCCAGAAATGATTACCTGATTCACGATGGGCACGGGAATATTCCTGAGATAAAGATGAATGACAATGCATATTGAATGCAGCAAGCTTCAACTTCTACTCCATAGGGGCCTGATAGATGCATAGCGCTTTAGGTCCTCTACCGGATATCCTTCAATAATAAGCAGATTGTTTACTTTTTGTGCGTTTTCCCAAAAACGGTTCCGTTTTTGTTTAAAACGTGTTATATTTTCTTGTATAAAATTTAAAAGAAATGAGAACCTAACCCCACTTTCAACTAGACGAATCTGTCCAGGAAAATACTATCGAGAACCCTTTTCCCTTCATAGGTTTATTTTGTCGTAAAGTATGATTTTGTTTCAACAATTTTAACTTAAAAAGAAATGAACATTTCAAATTTAAAGAAAATGTGAAAAAAAAAAAACACTTTCAGTAAATTGGATGAAAAAGCAATTCTTTTGAGACTTTAGAGCAGATCTCTTATTTCCGGTAAAAGATTTTAGAGGCTGTGAAGGAGATGCTCTCGTCAAGGCTGACTAAGTACACGTGGTGTGCAGACTACACGCGGGGGCTTCATTAGCCCCACAGCTGTGCCACCAGATGTACACTCACCAGTGCAATTGTTGCTCTTACATATTTGGGCTGGCTTGTTGTGTGAGGGGAGTACTTCCGCAGTGCCGAAATACAGCAGCATAGTCTCGTAATATTGGGAACTCGGCATGGAGAATTATGAGGTAATGGAGGGAGGAAGTGATGCGATCTAGTCAAAGTTTCGAAACTGTGCGCAGACTGCTTTGATGGCTCTTACGGCGGATGTTATTCGCGATAGTTTGATACACAAAACTGTTCAGTTTGACTTAATTAAAGCATTAGATTTGAGTTAATCCGACCCTATTGCTGAAAAGATTGATTCCTGCTTTGAGAAATAGACTGCAGTCAGTTAGTTTGATGCTGAAGGCTTCCAGTTAGAGTGCTGGAGCTCCCCTCCACCTAAGGATTAGCACTTGGCCCCCTCGCTGATTTTCTATTTATGTAACATTTCTCAAATGATTGGCAACTGCAATCACAGATGACTTGCAGATCTACTACCACAGCAGCACAGTTTGCTTCATTAAACTGCACCCAATAGTAAAGCTACTTCAAAGGAATGGAGGATGTTACTTCAACCATTCCTTTGCCAGTGAGTAATGATCTGAAACTAATTATTTCCAAGAAAAGGGCAACTCCTTGTCTATTAATAGTATATACAGCTTTTATAACTTATGTAATTTAAAGCACAAGAGAGTATTTAGTCTAAAAAGTCTCCAATTTGGGTCTGATCATTGCTTTCTTGGTCTAACCTCTTTTTGAAAGAGAATTATCAAGATCCTCTAAACTATAAAGTAATGGACTATCAATTAAACTTTAATAAGTATTACGGACAAAGCTTGAGCTTCTGACGCCAATAACCTCAGATGTTGACGAGCTTTACATTCAAAGAATGAGACTTGAGGGGCGTCTGGTGAGGTAAAGCTCAATGTGATGAACTCTTTATTATATATATATATATAATTCAATTATAAATTGCATTAGCAGTCTGGGCGAATTGCAATAAAAGTCAATACTCCTATACACATATACAGCGAAGTTCAACACAAAGCAAAGGCTCTATTTAAATAGAGTTTCTGTGTGACACATATAAATGACTGGGACTATATCAAAGAGCTCACTTACTAAGAACTGGGAGGCAGTACTAAGAAACATATCAGGAAGTTAGGTCGTAGAATGGCTATGGGAGAACAATATGTATAATAATAATATCAATAATAGCGGCTTCAATAACTAACACGTAGCTAGAGCTAGCTAAGAGTGAGAACCAATTACAAAGAGGTATAGATATGAGGCTAAAGTTCTCACACTCTAGCTACTAGACATAGACTACCAATCAAACAATCCTGGAAACCGTTCAAATGTTTCCTTCAATAACGCGATTATGATGATTTATTGATTATAATTGGTAATCATCACAGGCTTGATGATTTGGATGCTTCTGAAGAGCTTTGCGTGTGTTTAGGTGTTTGAGTACGTAACAATGATGATGCAATAAAACAGTTCGGAAACTCATCGTAAATGCATCCTTGCATTTAAAGACGTTGCGCACCTATTTATTACTCCGACATGCTGTTCCACTTTTATCAGCTCTTGCCCAGGCATATAATATATATTATGTCACAGCCTTCAAAAATATTTAGGCTCAGCTTATTCTGTTCAAGCGAAATTCGTCTTTGGCCAGCATGTTAAGTATTTTTGATTTGTTCAAATTGTTCCAAAATAATGATTACCATGTTCCGATTGCTCAAATCGACCACTTTATTGTAAAATGTAAGACGCAAGCCTCAAAGTAAAATAAAAATTATAACATAATAAGGATTTACTGTTTCCTCTTAAGCAATAATAGCGACCTCAATTTGATTATATACATTAAAACTGTAGATAGAAAGGCACCATGGTAGCCGAGAGGTTAAAACACTAGACCCGCAATGCTTAGATGTATTGTTGGTTAGTGGGTTCGATTCCCAGTCTAGACTTTGGATTTTATTTAATGTTTAATATTAGAACTTTGTAGAATGTTAGCTAGTCCACGATACCTAATTAGTTATTGGACGTAAAGCCCGCCTGACAAAAAAAATAATAATGAAACAAACAGTTTCATGAAAACCTTCAAGAATTCGAGGAATTCTAGAAAATGAGAAATATTAGCTGTAATTAAATGCGGGATAACTTTCGTTCACTACGAACACGATAAGACTGCAAATTAACACTGTAAAAGTCGTCTGGGTAATTTTCTCACAAATTGCGAAAACAAAAGAATAATAAAAAAGTCCAATACAATTACAATTTCGTTTTGTATAATTCAATTTAATTATTTTTCTTTACTTTCTGAGGATATAAAATTTAAAAAGGGAGCTAATAGGAGAGCTGTCAAACAGCATTTTTATGGAGCCCTAATCGCCTGAAACTAACTCATGACATTGCCACTAAATGTGGATTAGCGGGACAGGAAGATTGGTCACTTGTACTGGAGACTCCACAGCCGTCGACAGCCAACTCATGGAATCTTCAACTTGGTGCCCATTAGTTGTATTTGTATTTATTTACACTAATTACAACAAACTAATATTACATAATACTAATTACAAAACAACCAAAAACAAAAAACACCGAACAAACCTTTAGTTTCAGTACAAACAAAAATGTCTATCCCCCCTCCGCCAAGTTAATGGTATAGAGACAGAAACGATTAGATATTTAGATTATTTCAAATATTTTAATAGCTTTAAAGCAATTTAGAAAAGATAATTTGGGAAATCCCATATAATTATGGAAATCATATCTGTTTGAGCCGTGTCATTAACCTCAATATTTTGAGGAATTCTTGCTTAATTTATATTCCATTAATGATAGTGAATACTGTTTTCATAACTAAAGAATTTATATATTGTATATAAAACTATAATTTTATCGATATGAATATCGATATTTTAATCATGAATCAATTATTAATAATCGAAGCTAAAAAATTTCAAAAAAATATATATTAAGAACAAACACAAACTATTTGGATTAGCTGCTAAGAGATAATGTTGAGCCTAATATTGGATTAAGCAAGCTGATCTACGCTATTGATGAACGCCTACTGTGCACAACTGATGGATTACGGAAGTAATCCGAGTCATCGCAAAAAGAGAAACGAACAAAAATTAAAATACAATATAATTTGTGTAAAAACACTACTTCCACTTTCAACAAGTCAAGAAAAGAGCGTCTTGGTCCCTTAGAACGGTTCCTGAAATGGCACATTAGAGGCACCAACTACCCCAACTTCTCTCCTGCAGGTACTTTCCTTGAAAACTTTCAAAGAAAAGAGAGCAAAGAAATGTTTTTATTATCTCAGCACCAATTTCCCGCTGGCCGAATCACAACATAATGAACCAAATGTGCTCATAAAAAATAGACATAGAGTTTTTGAAGACTGTGCTAGGTAATTTAAGGTCGCGCCAATGCAATCCAGCTAACTCAGCTGGTTTCTTCAGCTTCCAGCTTCCGTAGCTGGTTGGCCATTTATACGATCGTCGAGTTAAAACATTTAAAAAAAAAATCTCATATCAAGTGGTATTTTCTTTGATTCCCCCAGGATGTGTTCGTTGTGAGTTCCGGAACGCGAGGCGCACGTATGCAATTAATACACTAACTAGCAACTTCTTTAATTTCGAAACTTATGTAATGAATTTCAGTCAGAGGAAGTCAAACTTGATCAAAAAGAGTTGAACAGGAAGTAAGCTTTGATATCCAAGAACTTTATAGACAATCACATGGCCAGGAGAAATTAGTTAATACAAAATAGAAAACTCATACAAAGTGACAAAGAGTTAGAACTTTTATTATTTTCAAGAAGTAAGAAATGTTAAACAATAACAATAATAATAAAATATACAATAAGAGATAATGATATAATATTGATGAGGTCACGATATTGTAGCCGTGTTGGAAGGTTGCTGTACACACAATACCAAGAGAGATCCGAACAACACACAATAGTTGTTGATGTAGTTGCAGAAGGTTACCACCAGTAATAATCTCTCATTACTAGAAAGCCCCCCTCCAGACAGCACCATTCTTTGACCACAACACCTCATCATATTTCTTCTACTTTTCTCTGTCTAACATTTCACAGCTCTACTCCCATGTTTCTCCTTTGCTTTACATCTGATTCCTATCATCACACGGCATTAGTTTTCTTTTTGTTCTTCTTTCATAGTCATTCCTCAACGGGAATATCAAGGAATGCTGATTCGACAATGTGACAACTATTTGATCAAAAATAAAGATTAAAAGTAGTGGGTAATTTTTAATATCTACCCACACACACTGAAGATGGTAGCAGTGTTACTAAAGCGATTTCAGCAACTACATTAGCCCTTGATCTACCCAGGATAACTTGGGAGATTTAAAAAAAATTATCAACGGAAGCTAGAACATTTTCTAGAACGGTTTCAAAATGATAATCTATCTCTGCTTACAACTAGCAGGAAATGACGTAGGAACAGAAATACTAAGGGCGCTTCAACACAATCCTGGATTCTACGCTCTTCAGGGGGCACTCCTCAGACCTGTCTGTTTCAGGTCTACACAGTTTAGATTATAGCTGACAACATGCTGTACAAGCAAACGTGCTTCACTAAATGGTACGTTTAATAAGTAGTCTTTTCGGACTACCGAAAAAAACCCTTTATCTCTTTGAGGCAGACGATTTTGAAGAAAATAAAAGCCCTAGTTGCACAGAATCTCTTTTATTATAAAAAAATGGAAATAAACATTCATTTCCATTATCTGACATAAGTAATCATCTCTCTCAAATAATCATCACTCTCGAAATAGGAAAAAAAGAAAAGAAAAAATTAATACCATTTCAATAGTCCTTTTTTAGTGGGGGACACTGGTATTGTATAATACCAGTATGCAGCTAATGCTTTATATGATGTTCACTCAAACACATCTTTTTACCAAAACAAAGCGGAACTTTGCAGACAGTACAGCACTGTCTTTCAGCGCACTGTTCCTTGAAATGTTTAAGCTCCATGTTTTGACCCAATTTTTTATAAACAATATATGAATTAACAACAGCTGCATCCAAATAACTAGAACAGTATGCGGTGCCACCAATTTTTACTATCGGTCAAGTTTATAATAAATATAAAAATTATTTCACTTATTTTCGCAATTACCATTGGTGCATGCCAACTGAATGAAAAACTTTAAATAACATATTAAGCTGTATGTATGAATAACTTCAACTTTTCGAGGTGGGTTAAAACATATCCCACCATGCATCAAAAGCTAAGCAAAAGGTGGGACAGTTTTTAACCCACCTAGCCCCAAAGAGTTAAAGGGCTTTTTACGATTCTATTGGACGCCTGCTAAAAGTGCAGGCGTTTGAGGAGGTGGATACGCTGGTCTTGTGAGAAAAGAGGAGAAATTTAAGGTACCAGGAAGTGGAAGAATCTGAAGATATCCTCTCTTCCAGGGTTGATCTGTCCCAGGTGTTAAAACTGGATAGGGCATTAAGGAGAAGTTGTCTGGCATCTGGGAGTAGATATTCCCAATTGCTGCTTACCGCTATGCTGGGAATACCCTGCGGCTGACTAGGAGTTTACTACGTTTCTATTCCTATATATCAATCCCTAAACCAGATACCAGTGGTATCTAAAAAAAACTATTTCCCAGCAGCTGGATCAAGGAGTGGATTATTCTAGCCAAGAGCTTACTTACAGAATATTTAGATACTGTATTAGAGAGGAGGGAAGAGTTAGAGCAATGAATCTGGAGGAGTTGTTTTTCCACCCAATGTGCTGTGCAGGGTGGATGCTCCGATCTGGCTTCCTAGCATGCAATAGATCCAACTGGTTTCAATAGAGATCACTAAGGTTAACACTATAAAATTCCATGTGCTTTTGCACAAGACGTTTTAGGGCGGTTGCGTGGTTAAGATCTGCGCAGTTTCGTACTGGTAATCTGTTCAATGAAAACTATTTATTAATATTTCCCTTTAAAACTTGAATTTTAAAGAATTGCTACAGGATATTCATACATTTTTGAAGAATCTTCGCATTATATACCTGACACGTGCAAGACACGTGTTTTATTATTGAAGGTTGAAAGATTTAATGTAATTAAAGAAGTTTCCGGTAAGAGATATTCACGTAAAAACAACTAAATAACAATAAAAGTTATAATTAAAATAAAAATAAAAATTACATGTTAAAAGATGGTGCCATTTAAAAAAAATAAATAACGAACAGCGAAGAAATGATTAAATTTGATTGACTCTAGATGGGATGGGCTACACGTGTAGATGATGCCCGCATCTAGAATTCACCTCGACACGACGTTGTATAACAAGATAATACACGCCAAGAGTGAGCGAGATAGAGTGAGGCCCACATGTGAGAGACCTAGAGGCACACGTAGCGAAGAACCTCTGAGGCCACAGTTCTGGCGGTGCTACACGAGCTCTGCCCCGCAAGGTGAACCTTCATCATCACGGTAAGCCTTAACACCTGGCCAACAGGATCATCCTTTCTATCTCCGAATATTTTATATTCATCAAGTGAATTAAGTCAATCCAAAAACATAAGTTTGGCTTATACTCCTCCAGTTTTTTCGTAAATCCTCGGACAATCCTTGTTTCGAAATTGTAAACATATCAAATTTTTGGAATTTATTTTTATACAATCTCACTCTTCACAACGACCTCAACATCCCCATACGTACATCACCAACTCGCTAGACTAAATATCAAAAATTCCATGCTGCTCTCTCCACTTGCTCCAATCCTCTTGTACAGTCTCTCACCTCCTCTGACATCCCTAACAATACTCCTGAATCGCTAAATCACCAGTAGCAGTCTGAAGACCATAAACATCACTCATAATCTATATGTAGAGCTAGCCACTGGGTAGTTTCTTTCCTCCTGCTTTCACGCATCCATTTATCCTTCATTCTCCTTATTTACTTATTGTAATATTACATATCGCATATGTAATATCGTATATTATACAGATTGTAAATAACGAAATAAATTTATTTGGAAAAAAAATTATGCGAGTCTGAATTTGATTAGTATACTGTACAGGTATATTACAGATATCTTCCGATATCGACTTTTAAACGGAATTTATTTTATATATTAATAAATATTTAATTCCCATTATGTGCTACAAACTAGATTGCAAAGTCCGGATATCACTTAAAAAAAAAAAAAAAAAAAAAAAAGAAGTGACTATAATCGAATTATTCTGGAGAAGCATCGAACTAAATTTATGAAATTGGTAATTAAAGTTTAAAAAAAAATAATTAGCAGTCATTTTCCCGGGGGAGGAGGAAATAAAAACCATAAGACCTATTTAGCGAATTGGCGCTTCCGGTGGGGCAGATTGTGGAGGGGGAGTCTCTTAGTAGCCCAAAATACCCGTACGATTTTCCGTTCTTGAATAAAATGATGCGAGACAAATAGTTCTACAGAGTCACAATTTTTTTTTTTTTTTTAATTTATTTTGTAATTTACAATCTTTATAAATATATACAATAAGTAAATAGGATGTAAATAAGATGAACTGGTGCGGGAAGAGCAGGAGGAGAAAAAACTACCCAGCGGTAGAACTCTCTATAGGAGAGAGGAAAATGTGAGGAGGAGAATTGGAGGAGTAGAATGTGAGGAGGAGAGAGGAGGGATAGGAGAATGACATTTAGTCCTTCAGACTGTAAGGAAGTCGCAGGGCCACTAGCGATTCAGTCGGCGAGTAGTATTGTTAGGGATATCAGAGGAGGCGAGAGACAGTACAAGAGGATTTGAGCAAGTAGAGAGAGCAGTATGGAATTTTTGATATTTAGTCTTGGCGAGTTGGTCTATGAAGGGAATGTAGAGGTGGTTGTGAAGAGTGAGGTTAGTCACCGTAGAAAGGAGCGTCAGCTATCTGTCAGAGAAGTTTTGACTGAAATGTCCTGTTCTGTCCGTATGTTTGTAGCTTTGGCTGAACCTCAGACAGCTCTAGTCCTGTAAGTCCACTGAGGTTAGAGTATAGTGTTGTATATTAAGCGTTTGAGTTCTCTGGGTAATTTAGAGCGTCGTCCAAGAAGTCTGTAAGGCAGTTTCGCACGTTTTGTCATTGCTTTGTCTTTTAAGTCTAGTATGTGGGTTCCACGTGAGTCTTAGAGCCACAAATAAAAGTATTTTTTTCTCCAAAAAAAATTGTGTAGCCCTAACCGGAAGTAAGTTACACACTGACGAGCTGAACGGACATCAAACAAACAAACTACGATGCTGAACAGTAAAACAGTTAAAGTGAGTAAGAAATAATCTGCAGACAAACCTACAGACAAATACACAGACGTGCACACAAAAAGTAAAGCCCAAATTTAGATGTTTTTTTTTTGCAATGATTTAGAAGAAAAAAGGGGGAGGAAGCCGTCACGCGAAAAGCAACTTTGCCCATAGCTCTAGCTCCACAGTGGGAGAAAACTGTGTATGCAAAGTGTAATGCAGTAATACCACAACGACGTCCATGAAAAGCATAATGTATTCCCTCCCACACTCCGCGTGCCATTCTTTGCACAAAATGGCTACAATGCATTTATGCCGATTTCATGTTTTTCAGAGAAAAGCACACGTTCTTGGAAATACAGAAAAACATGCATGTTTAGTCATGACTAAATATTTGAAGCAGTTACCGTTTTTTTTATATATATATTTTTAATGTAAAAACTTAAATGCTTCTCATTTATTATATAAAGAGAGAGAAATAAATGTTTTAAAGAAAATTAAAACTCGAAAGGGTACATAATAATAAATCCAAGCCAGATTTATTAAGTCTGGATTCAGTAACCCGACCAACTATTTACATACTCTAAGCAAGGCAAAAGCTTTGATGAATATCTCGTTAAAAAAAGGAGACAAAAAACAGATGTGAGCACAGACACACTCACAAACATTGAATTTTTACTAAAAGTTAGCTGGATTATAAAATATTGGTCCTCTCTACTACTAAAAACAAAAAAAAACACTTTCAACAGAATTATAATCCCACAGGAGGAGACATATTTCAAATTAATGTTGTAGACCTCCAGGAATTGCAACAAGTACGCGTCCTATAATACGTATGCTATATCTGAAAGCTAGCTCAGATTAGATTATCGGGGAGGGACCTTTGCCCTAAGGCACCGCAGCCAAAAGAGGATTTATTGTACCTTCCCCTTTGGATCTAGTAGGTGAAACCTCCCCTACTAAAGAGGTATGGAGGACTTTCCCTACAAGTTCTATTTGCGCTACTATCCTCCTTTGATCTCCGAAGTTCCAAAGGTTTTATAGCGCACACAGCAAGTGAGAGGCCATTTTCTCCTCATCCTGACACAATCTGTACAACGGTTCCCCGAGCTAATAAACCCCTACCTTGTCTAAACCATAGATGACTATGCCCTATGTGGAGATTGGACACGATAGTCAACAGGCCATGTCATGTAAGGGCCGATTTTTCACCAAGTGGAAAATAAAAATTAACCCCTTAAAAACGGAGGCTGTCCTTTTGCTCTAAGCGCAGGCCAATCTTGTATCGACATGTCCACTTCGGGGGACGGATTGTGCCGTGGGCTGCCACTATCAAGTATCTTGGAGTATTACTGGAACGTAGCCTGACTTTTACCTACCCCACATAAAGGACAGAGTAAATAAAGGTAAGGCAGCGATTCGAGTGCGATTCCCGCTGTTCTGCAGGGACTCTAAAACTGTCCCCAGAGAATGAACTCCTCCTGTACAAGGTAGGGGTTTCTTTATCCTTGTCCCACCTGGAGTCTGACATGTCGATCCAATATCGCCTCGCTGCAGCAGATCATTGCAAAATAAATTCCTCAGGCTGGTGACAACTTTCCCCCGCTACACCTGTATTATAGCCTTACACTCTTAACACCAACATGGACTATGTAGAACCACTACATCAAGTACCTCGCTGCTGGTTTCTTCAGTAAGTGTGAATCAAGTCACAACCACCTATGCAGACAAATAGGGAACTACGTATAGTGTGGACACGGTGCACAGGCACAGAAGAGTCAAGGACTCCCTAAAGTGCAACTTTTCTTATCAGCTGAGGGTTTTTCATTTGTTTTTCCCCTCATTATTTACTTTTATACTTTTATATTCTGTAACAATTTATGTAATTTATTAGCTGGAGATTATAGTATTTATGCTGGCACTCCTTTGTAGTACATTAAAACTGTCCGGTAGGACAGTTGTATAAGGGTTGACCATCAAAAACTGCACGAAAAAGCGTAACGTTGAAAAACACCCAACTTTGACAATTTTTTTCTCTTTTTCTATAAAAGATAAAATTCCCAAATTTTCTTTAAATCTTACTCCAAACCCTCCTTTATAACTGTAATTTTTTTGCAACCACCCAGATCTAATAGGTTTTGAGAAAAAAGTTGCCGAAAATGAGCAAAAACGGCTTTTTCAAAAAATGTTCTTGTTCTTGTTCTTCTTGTTGTTGTTCTTCTTGTTGTTGTTCTTCTTGTTCTTCTTGTTGTTACCTTTTTTGTAAACAACGTAGCGCCTAAACGCGAGAACCGATTTTCATGAATGAGGTGTCATTCGATTCGGAATTTTATGTAGATGTGCCTTTTGGGGGTCTCGGCGCTGTACATCGAATGGGAGAGGAGTTAGCCCCCTTTATGTAAGGCCCCCTCCAAAATTATTATTACTAATTACTCTGTAAATCTTGTCCCGAATTTGATAAAATTTGGTAGGATGATAGGATTAGGGCTCCCCTACGTAACAATAAAGCGACGATCTGCTCTTACACTTGTTAAGGGGAAGTATAGCAATCATTTCAAATTATCGACATGTGAACCGATTTTCATGAATGGTCATTCGAATCGAAATTTTGTACAGATTTTCACTTTAAAAGTCTCGACGCTTTGCCTCATAAGGAGGGGAGTTTGCCCCACCCAAATAAGGCCCTTTCTAAAACTATTATTACCAATATTTCTACAAAGCTTAGTCCGATTTTGATAAAATTTAGCACGAAGAAATGATTAAAGTTCCTCTACGTGGCTGTGAAGTGCCATCATGCTGTTACACCTACTAAGAGGAAGTACTACAATCGTTAAAATTATCAATGAGTGAACCGATTTACATCAATGAATTGTCGTTCGATTCAAAATCTTTGCGTTTTAGGGAGAAGTACTGTTTTTCTTGCTCCTCTTAAAAGGAAGTACTGAAATCGCAGTTTTATTTTGTTACTTAAGTACAAATACCTTCCTATTTTATTCAAAACGCTTTCTCAAAAAAAATTGTTATTGAGGATGGTTTGGGGACCGCAACTATAATCATTATTTAAAAAGATCTCTCCAGTGGTAGTTAGGTTCCGATTTAACACCTTATCAGGTTATAATGATAGAATTGCTTATCCCAAATTTTAAAAAAATCTGTAAAGCAGATATATAACTTTGCAAAATAGACAAAAAGAAAAATCTATCCAAAAGTTACAAAAATCTCCTTAACAAAAACTTACAGTTTAAAAAGTTAAGTATAAGGGTTGATTAAACGCCAAAAGGTACACAAATCAGCGAGTACCCAACATTTCATTAATACTTCATTAATAGTTAAGTAATTCTACTGCATTAATTTTCATTAATAAGTTATTTTTTAGAATTTATTAGATGTCACAGACCCTTATGCTGGCCACTTCATTTATAATATTTTTTTGTTATAATTATGATAAATCACATATATATATACGTACATGCATGTTAAAGTAGAAAAAGACAAAGTTAGAGTAGGCTACTGCCTTGAATTCGTCTTACCGAAATATTCGTGAGCACAAATAATACACAGATAATAACAAGTAGATTATTCAACAACAATTATTCATTTCTCAATTGTAATTTAATTTAGTCCCCCTAATTTTACTTATAGTAAAATCCTGGAATAATTAGCTGTCCTAAAAATATGCATATCTTATTTACTTTATATTACATATATACAACATTGTGGTATGAATACCTAGATTGAGAATGTAATTGAAGAAAACTATATTATTTGCGATAAAGCCAGATAATTATTACCTATTATTATAAACGTTTGACTACTTCATACAATAACAATTACTTTAATCGAAGAATGAACTTAAACCGACGATTTTTATTTAAAAATAAAAATAAATAAATAAAATAAAATCATTAATGTAAGTTTTTTATAAAAAAAAGTTTTGAATTTTTTAGCCTCATATTTTTTTTTCTTTTTAACCTGTAATTAATAGTTTGATTATTATAAATAACTAGATATTACAGTCAATCTACAGTGCTACTTGAACATATATTTTGTAGACGAAAATGGCCAGCATAAGGGTCTGTGACATCTAATAAATTCTAAAAAATAACTTATTAATGAAAATTAATGCAGTAGAATTACTTAACTATTAATGAAGTATTAATGAAATGTTGGGTACATGCTGATTTGTGTACCTTTTGGCGTTTAATCAACCCTTATACTTAACTTTTTAAACTGTAAGTTTTTGTTAAGTATGTATATACTTTCAAATATTAAATAAATTTTTATCTATCTACCTATGCCCTAAGTGTATTGTATGTGACGTGTAACAGTATATATTACTTATGTTCATGTTGTTAGACTGGGATACCCGCAGGGACGCCCAAGTACCCTGAACTACTACTCTACACTACTACTCTCTGGCCATCACAGCCCATGGAAGGGCCTGGGACCTCGGCCACAACAGCTTTCTATCCCCAATGTTCACGGTCCCTTGCATCCGTTCTCCACCAACCAGGTTGCAGGCCAACCCCGCCTCCACGTCGCACAGCCATCTCAGCCTTGTGGTCTGTCTGCCTCGGGGGCCCATACAATGCTTTCTTTGGGGGCCCTTATATCCTCCATTCGGTGTATGTGGTGTCCCAACCATCGCTGTCTTCCTGCCTTTTTTTTTTTTTTTTTTTTTTGCAAGACACAATATTCAGGCTCACCAAACAGTTCAAGTACCCTGAAGAAGTGGCTAATCCACTTCCCCTCTACGAGGAAAGCTCCTATCGTGGCACCCCAAAAAAAATATAAAATTTTAAGAAGTTTCCTGAGATTATTACTTTTATATAGGTATTTATTTATTTGTCACACACAACCATTAACTGAAGAACCCTCAGTTTCGAACTCTGTACACCTCAAAACAGAGATATATTTCCTTACGAAGATACCATTCGAAACTTTGACACCATCACAATCACGACCATCTCACCCCAACTAGTAAATAAATATAATAATACATTATTCAGCAAATTGCATGAAAAGTATTAATTTTTAAAAAATATTGCCCAATAAATTTTCTAAACATTTACTAATTACGTAAAAAATTATTTTTAAACATAACAATCACGTAATAATAATTATAATGATAAAATCAAAAATTTAATCTCAAGTATTTACACATTAAATTATGTTCCTGCTATTTGTGTTAAGTGTAACTGAAACAAACAAATAGAGCGTAATGTAAGTAGATAAGATACCGTGTAGAGTCATTGGAGAGAGATGTACGAGTGTGAAATCACATATAGGTAGCCGTGCAAACTCAATTAACTACAATTTGATTTCATAATAATGATGACAAAGATTTCATTTTTCTTTTTTTTTCAACGATTTTAAGCCACTACCGGAAATAACCCATTTTTTTTAATGTTAGCCAACCGTAAATCAAAGTTGAAATTTTGCTTAGGCGTCTTCATGAGACGCCAAAATAATAATATTTTTTTAAAAAGAAAAAGAACAAAACCATTTTTCTGAATAGTTTTTCCAATTTCAAAAATGTGGCCCTACGATTTTTCTTGCAATAAATTGGTCATACGGAGTGACAACCGAAATCAGAATTCGAAGGAAATGTGGAAACTTGTGAATTATGGTGTTCACAGATTTTGTTTTTAAAATTAAAATATTCACGAAGTGTTTTTCAAATTTTCTATTTCGGCCTAATGTGGTGTAGAAGTGGTCTGAGAAGAAGTGTCCCTGTGAAGCAGAGGAGGAGTAAGGAGATGCAGTGTCGCCTGAAGTGCACTGTGTCGACGGAGGGGCCTGCCTGCCTGCTATCTGGGCGCCAGTTGTACTTGTAAGTAAGAATATCTAGAAGAGGGTCCCGTGTATCCATCCAGTCTAAACCGTCCCCTGTCGACACTTTATCACCATGGCTGGCGCTTTGTCTGCACATTCTTTTGGGACAATCTTCACATTGGTCCATTTATTTTAAATAATCTTCACTTGACTCATGAAACTTCCTCTTCCAAAAATTACGAAATTACGGATTAGGAATTTTTACTAAAAAGTAGTCAACTTCCGTATTATATTGGCCACCTGTAACGTATTATTTTAGCCAATAGAAATCCATTCAGTGAAATCCACTTCCGGTGAGCCATTATCTTCAAATATAGAATTTAAATTCAAAATGGACAGTTACATTTCCGGGTACTAATCTGCTCTTAACACTACATTGTTTTTGTGATTCAATTAATAAAATTGCACATTTTTTAGAGGCGTGCCTAAACATTCCCCCACTCTAATGAAGCTTGGTAGTAATCACGGGGAAGTAGCAGTGGTTAGCATTTAGAGGAAATAGTTTTGCGAATCTTGCGGATACTGATTTTGGGACGTCACTTAGAAAATTGTTGCGTTTCCGAGCTACATTACTTAGATCCAGCATACGTCATTCAACTTCATTCCATCAGCCCTCTGCAGGTCAAGGCAAATGGCACCCTTCCTAGAGATCCCGGCTAGTAACAGGTCGAGAGCGTTGATCCAGATTAGGCCAAGTGCACATGACTAATGCAAGATAGATCAGAAATGATCTCCACAGGATTTCAAGCTGAAGTCCCTAGTCCAACTCCTGTTTTTTTGGACACTTTGAAAGGAGCTAAGGACTGTATCATAGATATGGAGCATAGGACCGCAATATGTGATCACTGGCATTTGAAAACCAGAGGAGACAATAAGCAAAAATCCGTTGGTAGGAAACCTTGAAGGAAGTAAAACAAAAGGAAGAGATTTTTCCAATAGAACTATAAGGAGCCGTACCTATAAGACCGTCTTCTTCACAGAGTACCTCGACTATCACTGAACCCAGTGAAGAACGCGCCAGAAAGAAGTAGATGGCCAATCAGGTTAGCCAACAATAGTATGAGGTCTCTGACATATTGAGACCAGAGGAAATGTCTAAAAAAAAACTAGTTGTGGTTAGAACCCAGAACCTCTGGAAGTGGGAAGATATATCTACAAGACCATTGAAGGGGAGCACCAAACCTAAACCTGGCTGCAGAACCTGAACCAGAACCCTGAAATGTTTGAAATTATTTTTTGGGAATGTTTATTTTTGTAGAATCTGCCAGTTCAGATTAAGATTACGTGATCTTACGCTGGAAGAAGTAAACACAATCTGATAATGTAAGAAAACCCATCATGAATCACCGCCAGAACCTGGTGGTTACTCTTCTTCCTGAAATGAACCCTTTAAAGGTAAGAATACTCAAGTGAAAAGCAAAAAAAGGGACAATATTTCCATGATCGAATACAATGTTTTGCTCTAGTTGTAGCCAAGTAATAACATAACCATTTTTTCTGTGATGAGATATAAGAAAAATAAATAAGGCTACAATAAGATTGGGGTTTTTTGTATGTAAAAGAACTTCGATAGAGAACCAAGGATGAACCTCTACTACAGACAGTCAGACAAATATGTACAGGAGTGATGGATAGATAGAAATGTGCGACAGAGAAAGAGCTCCTGGGGGAGCTGACCTTCTGGCAAGATCTCTCGAGTATACCCCCACCCTTGACTACAATAACAGCATACTTTGATCTCCTTATATACACACACACATACAGCGAAAAATATGAGAGTCCGTACGTCTGTCCGTGCAGTATGTGATGCCAAGGATAATATTTGGTACATAGGAGCTCATGTATATATCAAGGACTCCACTCACATTACTTACATTGTATATATATTGTATATTGAAAATACATAACTATGTACATGAATATTTTAATTTAAAAAGAACGGAAACATTAATAATGGTACGATGTTTCCGGTTTTCATCTGGCGTACACAATTTGATGTCCTCTCTGTACGGAAAAACGTTTTTTTGGAAATTGGGTGGGTGCACATATCCACCATGCCCCAAAACGGAAATTCCTAAATAGATTTATTAAGTTCAAGTTGCAATCCATCAATCACTTTCTCCAACGTATTCTTTTTTAACTTCATACAGCTGTAAAACTTTTAATTTGAATAGGAAAGTTCATTTTGATAGAAAGAGGAGTTGGAGTAGGTTCAGCCCTAAAGTGCCATTACAGTGCCATACCATATATGGCACTACAAACTCCAAGTTTACGGAAAATGGTTCATTTAGAAAAGTAAGTAAAGTAATCGCCTATTTTTTTCAGGCGGGGCTTAACGTCCAACTACCAATTAGGTATCGTGGACGGAGGCTACTAGCAAACATTCTTTACTGTAAATTTCTCATATTAACCATTAAATAAAATCCAAGGCCTAGACTAGTACCGCAATACATCTTAGCTTTGCAGGTCTAGCCTGTAACCGACTAACAAACATACTTTACTGTATATTTCTCGTATTATAAAATCCAAGGGCTAGACTAGTAACGCAATACATCTTAGCTTTGCAGGTCTAGTCTATAACCGACTAACAAACATACTGTACTGTAAATTTCTTTTATTAACCATTAAATACAATCCAAGGCCTAGACTAGTACCGCAATACATCTTAGCTTTGCAGGTCTCAAAATGGTTCATTTAGAACCTTGAAAACTGCTCAGAACAGAGACGACATCAGGTGCAAGTTCCGGAAACAGGTCCAAGTGAGCCTGATGGTTTGATTTCGATAAGACTGAACTCACGCCTCGAAATTAAGGAGGTATCTCGGCCAACTTGAAGGAGAAAAAGTCGAAAAATTCCCTTTTTTAGGATTAAAAGCTTTACGAATCGGGAAATTCGTCAAAGTAATGGTAGTGAAACTATTTGCTAAACTCCATTCTTTGGTTGAAAAGCCGTACTACTATTTTGAGTATATCCTGCGATTTACATATAGAAGTATAGAAGACGCAAAAGCACATCTTTTAAAAGTTTCTAGTGCTGCTGAATTTCTGGCAAAATTCTGCACGAAATACTCGTACCACCTCCAATAATGAACCCGAAAGGAAATATTCTTCAGACAGTTGAAAGAAAGGGAGTACGGTAGTTTGGCGACTAAAGGACTACCGAAGAAATCTAAGCAAACCCGAGCAGACTCAAAGTGCAGACCGAGAAGAACATAAAGGAGACGAGAAAAAGGAAGAACCTCATGAGGAATATCCTAGAAAGGGCAGTTCAGGAAAACCACCCACTTGCGAGGAAGACATGAATGTCCACAGCCAATGGTTTTCACTGTTTCTGATGACCAAGACAGAGCATCTAAGAAATCTATCACAGTACTCTCAGCACCTCAGGAACTCTCAGCCAGTATTTAGGCAATAATTTTATACTATTTTGCTCTGTAGAAACTAAAACTTATTCAATACAAAGTGCGATATCATGGGTACAACCTTGAACCAACTATATTGTATTAGACAAACTGTACCAGTGATAACAGAAAAATTATGCGGGCCGCCATATTGTATTCTATTTATTAAAATGTTTAATATACGATATACTAGGCCGTGGTATTCACTATAAATAGTTCTAAAAATAAAAGTCAATCCACCTTCTCACTGGTAATTGATCCAACTGGGCGGCAGGGAAGTTAATGCCAATGCCTTTTTGATTTATTAAGCCAATCTTTCGTCAACCTACGGGGCTACGTCATCTACAGAACTTAAGCTGAATACCTCGACATTGATTTTTTTAATTGCATAAAACTTAGATTTCATCCTAATTAAGCTGAATGATTACAAAATGTTGTGCGTTAAACTCAACAGTTACCTTAATTAATTTGTTGGTATGATACTGCGTCCAGTACCGGAAGTATAGAGGATTACCTATTATTTCTGAGATTTTCTTCGGTAATGGCGCCTCCGCATTTCTCCCAACTTCCGACATTATTATATACACGCGGAGATCTATAACTTCTAACGACTTATATTAGGAAGCCAGAACTTCTGAGCAGGAATCAAAACGGAATAGCAAGTTTCCGCTTTGCAAACTTTTTTTTTGGGGGGGGTCTTTATAAATACATTGAAACTTACAATCCAGACTAAAATGCTGCATGACTCTTTTTGTGTACACATCAAACCTAATCTCTATTACAGTGCGTTCGACGTTTATACTCGTTGTGAAAAATATAAAATTGCCATTAACTACAAAAAATTAGAAATTTTAATAAAATAAGAATATTATTTGGTGGGATGTTTCCCTTTATCTTACCAATAGAACTGCCAAGTATTTTATACGGATTGGGTGGTGGGAGCCAGCTAAATGATAAGTGGTTGGTACATGTTTGGTCTCCGCATTAGAGACTGGGGAATTACGCACACAAATAAAAGCTCTCAACCCTTGTGCAATGCCCGTTTTTACCTTTTAGATAGAGGTTCAGACCTCACAGTACGAACATGATTTCATTTTGCACAGAATACAAAAAGCTCTTTTCTTCCTCCTTGTAAAAGCTCTTGGCGTCCCTAGTTAACTAGGAGCAATGCATACGTGAAGCGGTGCAAGATTTTGAATGAGCACAGAATGCTTTGTAATCTGTAAGCCCCCAGAGATTGCAGAAAAAGTCGCTTGCAGTGACTATTACGACGTTGTAAACGTTTAGTTGTTTTTGCCCTGCGTTCGATGTGTACACACGTCATTGTCTGATTTTAATTCCGCACACTGTGGCGGGAGAGGGGGTTAAAACTAAATTACGCGCTTAACTGGTTAAAAAGAAAAATCTGAACACTCCCTCGCCAAAAAAAAAGCACTTAATCTATCAGAAAATATTGCGTATGACTTGTGAACACAGTAAAAATGCCAAGTATAAGGAAAATCGTAGAACTCGCTTTGGTGAAAAACAGAAAAGTCTATTCAGTAAAGCGGTGTTTCCGTTTAGCTGATTTTTCCTCAAAGTCAGGTCAAACAGCGGAAATAGAACTATCAAATTTTAACTTCCTGCGATACTTCATTTTTTAGTATTTCCGAATCGGACTCACTCCACGCAGACTCAATTTCGAAATCTATCAAGATCTAATAATAAATTTAAAACACGTTCATTTTCTGCTCAAAAAAAAAGAAAAGAAAAATCAAGATGCTGGAAAGATATGGCCGGAGATATAAATACAGGTGAGGTAATCTAATTTTTGAAATGGCCAATTAAGTGGTTCATTGCATGAGAGAGGGCAAAGCGCGTGCGTATGCTTAGAAAGAAAGAAGGAGGCTAAAGTCCGGAGAAGAAATGCGGAGTTACGTAATGGATTTTGGTGGCATAGAGGACTCTGTACCCCCTCCTCAAACGACAACAGGCAGACCAGCCGCAAGATGGAGTGACAAAGACAAAAACAACAGCACCAACTGGGCACCACCACAGTTGTTAGTAGTTAGAGTGATAGTTGTTGTGTATATCAAACAAAACAGACCCCACAACCACTCATGCTGCTAGCCTGGTTACCCCTAAATTCGGAAAAAAGAACCAGCAAGGACCAGGAGTGGGGGAGCAGGAGCTAAAGAACTACTAGAGAGAGAGAGAGGGAGAATTGAGAAAAACGAACAACAAGAGCGTGGACTAGAGTACAGTGTTGTCAGATCTCACTCTCTGAGTGCACGCACAAACTGACAGACAGAGAGACAAGTAGACCAGCAGGGCCCCTGAAGACTGTTGTCCCTCCCCCCCAATAATACACACACGGGCCTCTGATTGTGGCTGTTTCATATAAAGCTGGGCCACAAACCAACCTCCAACTATCTCGGTCAGGGACATTACACACTTCTAGTGGCCCCCACACTAAATACAACAGGTGTTTCCATTATTCACATACACCGACACAAACATTTATATCGATATATTCTATTTTTTTTTTTTTTTTTTTTTTTTTTTTTTCTACGATCACACCACATTTAGCGTAGGGAATATATTATCGATATCTACTATCGATCATCGTTCTATGTAACACTCTGAATGCGCTAAATTAGTAAATTTTCCAACATTAAAATAATATCACACTAAGTTTATAAGAGAAATTTAAATTTAAATTTAGTAAATCAAATTTAAAAATTGAGCTCTTATTTTTGAAAGTGGTACAAGTCCATTTTTCCATGTATCGAGATATTTAAGGTTTTGCATTTGAATTAATTTAAAAATATTCGTAAACCTTAATCTATTCAAGTGATGTTATTAACACTATACATCTTTTAAATTTTATTATGGAATAATAATTATTACAATTCTTAAAAAAATTAACGATTTTTTTTAGCTCCAAATGGACTTATACCACTTTCAAAAATAACATATTACAAGAGATAAAAACAGGAGTAAATTTAAGTCCATATTTTTATAGACATTATAGCTTTACTGAAACGGGTTTTTATGTAAAAAATAATAATTAAAATGAAGACATTTAAATACACGAATAACCAAGTTTATTTTTTTTTTAATTTCAGTTATATTAAAAATATAAAAATGAAAATTACTTCGTTAAGATCTTTAAAGCAAAAAAAGATATTTTAAACTTATTTTTCTTTTACAGTTAGCATCGAGCAGCGTACACTGAAGGAGCAATAATCAAAAATAATTGCAATAAGACAGTTGTTTTAATTATAATTATTAGAAATGGACTTAGTCCACTTTCAAAAAAAATATTTTTGTGATAACATTTTATAGTCAAAATTCTTTTGTTGATTGTAAATATGGAAAGAATGTGTCTACAACTTCCTGAAATTACCATTAACTCATTTTTTTAAAAATTGGACTTACGAGGGTCGTTTGAAAAGTCCGTGCAAAGTCAGAGAGATAGCACTACTGGCGCGTATCGAGGTTATGTTTAGTTAGTAGCATCTCTTGGAAGAACACACACCAAGTTTCAGCCAGATCGGTCTATTTCTTTGTGTTTGGCATTCGTTTGAATCGAGGAAGTCGAGTGATTTTCAAAAAATGGACGAAAAAGAATTTCGTGTGTTGATTAAACACTACTTTATGAAAGGCAAAACGCCTCAGGAGACTAAAGAGAAGCTTGATAAACATTATGGTGACTCTGCACCTTCGATTAGAACAGTTTATAAGTGGTTTCAAAATTTTCGGGAGTGGCCATATGGGCCATATGTTGTTATTACTCCAGAAATCATTGATAAAATCCATGATATGGTGATGGATGACAGAAGAGTGAAGGTGCGTGAGATTGCTAGTGCTGTGGGCATCTCGAATGAACGGGTACATAATATATTGCATCAACATTTGGACATGACAAAGCTATCCGCAAGAGGGGTGCCGCGATTGCTCACGCTTGACCAAAAACGAAATCGTGTGAAGTGTTGCAAGGACGGTTTGCAGCTGTTCCAGAAGAATCCGCAGGACTTTAAGCGTCGTTTCGTCACTGTGGATGAAACATGGATACATCACTATACTCCTGAGACCAAAGAACAATCTAAACAATGGGTTACCCAGGGGGGAATCTGCGCCAAAAAAGGCGAAGACCGTTCATTCGGCCGGAAAGATTATGGCGACTGTCTTTTGGGATTCGCAAGGAATAATCCTCATCGACTATCTGGAAAAGGGTAAAACTATTACAGGTGCATATTATTCATCGTTATTGGACCGTTTGAAAACCGAGCTGCAAGAAAAACGCCCACGATTGGCCCACAAACCATCACGACAGCGCACCAGCTCACACCTCAGCAGTTGTGGTCGCAAAATTAATGGAAATAGGGTTCCAATTCGTTTCACATCCCCCCTATTCTCTAGACTTGGCTCCCTCGGACTACTATTTGTTCCCCAATATGAAGAAATGGCTGGCGGGCAAAAGATTTTATTCAAACGAGGAGGTGATTGCAGAAACGAATGGCTATTTTTCAGACTTGGACAAATCCTATTATTCGGAAGGGATCAACAAACTAGAGCAGCGTTGGACGAAGTGTATAAGCCTAAAAGGAGACTATGTTGAAAAATAAAAAAGGTTTACCCCAAAAAATTAAGTAGTTTTTATTTTTGCACGGACTTTTCAAACGACCCTCGTATACCACTTTCAAAAATAACAGCTCAATTATTGTTATATGTTATCAACATCTTATTTACATATTTTTATGTATTTTGTTGGCATCCCTGTCCTGCAAACCTAAAAACAATTTCCTTTTTTTTTACGGGCAAACAGCAGGATACAGTAACCTGAATCTAAAGTTATTTAAACAACACACAACAATAGAAACACAACTCAAACATAAACTAGTGGAACCTTATCGAGAAAAACTGTTTAACTTGGGATTCAGCGCGATTGAATCAAATCCACGATTTGAGTCCAAAAACTTGTATTAATCACTGCTTTTTATCTTGTACCAACAAGAATTTAATCACACCATTTAGTGTTTGAATTTATTTTTAAAACAAGTTTCAAAATTAACAAACTAAATGGAGTAAACTTCTATGTAGACTTAAAGTGCGATAGGAGAGAACTGTTTCCGGAATACCCGTTATGGTTAGAGGAACTTGCACTTTTTTGGCGGATAACATCCCTCTCCCTCTTCTCTTGGCATATTTTCTTAAAATAGCGACCACATTTTAACTTGTTGATTGTTACTCGTAGATCTGCTGTATTTCCGGAATGATAAACGTGCCTAAAAAAAAAGAAGGAAAAACAGTGAAAACAATTTAACCTTTTTTCAAAAACAGGAAACAACACTTTTCAGTTTCTCTTACTTCTCATATAGAGAAACTATTGTGATCAAGCGGATTTAAGATTTTAAAGGAGATATCCGTATTGAGCTCCTCTGAGTCCAGCTAATCTCTCTCTCTCTCTCTCTAATCTCTTAGCGAAATAGGAATATTCTGCCTATTTCGCTAAGAAAACAGCTGATTACTACACTTATATTTCCGCATTTAGATTACTGTTCGCTAGTGTACAATGATTTAACAGCTGAATTGAACATAAAATTACAAAGGTCAATAAATTCCTGTGTTCGTTTTATTCTAAATGTAAGAAGAGATGAGCATATTACTCCTCATTTTATTTTTCTTAATTGGCTGAATGTCAAGTATAGAAGGAAGTATTTATTGGGAAGGTTTCTGTTTATGCTTCTAAAAAATAAACGTCCTGAATATTTATTTAATCTGTTTATTAGGAAGGCCCAATTAGATTTAAAAAATACCAGAACTGCTAATTTCAAATTTTATATTTCTCCATATCGAACAGTTACCTATAAAAATTCATTTCTTGTGCAATCTTCTCTTTTCTGGAATTCTTTACCTCTTACATTAATTCATAAAAGTACAATAGCTTCATTTAAAAATGCATTGTATGATTTCTTAATGCGGTCCTTCATAGAAGACGCTTCTCATTAGAGAATTTATTATTCAGTTTTATATCTATTAATTTTCAATGTAATTTTTGTTATAATAATTTTACTTTTATATTGCTTTTACTTATAGAGAACTTATTGTAATTAATTTTGTAATTTAAATTTTGTTTGTTGTCCTTAAGGGATATTGTCCCAGGACAAAATAAAAGTTTCTTTCTTTCTTTCTTTCTCTCTCTCTCTCTCTCTCCCTCTCTCTCTCGGGGGTGTTTATAAACCGGAACTAAAAAATACGAAATGCTACTAAAATATCGCCTTCTATTGATTTCCTCTAAAATCGCCCCATTTATAGCTCTGGACAACTTCTATTTGAAACAGGGCATGGTAAGTGATTGCGTTCTCCTCTAAAAGTTCTCCATTTCCCGGTTCCAAAGTATAGACACACTTTAAATAATTATTAGAAAAATTTAATCGATTTTCCAGATTTGAAGTAATTTGGCTGCCGGAAATGTATGTTATTGGGGGGGGAGGGTAATCCTAAGAGGAAGCGGTGCGAGGGGTCACCCCCAGTTTGTGTTGTTTGCTCTCATTTCCCAGAGTTCTATGTTGGGTTCACCGGATAGATTGCAAATACACCGAAACAACATTATTTGCCTCAATCATATACAAAGACCAACGAATACATTACTTTTTTTTTATTATTAAAGAAATGCCATTTCCAATTTCTGTTCTCTGAAGTTGGTGCTATTCGACTTTGATAGCTCCATGTGTGGAAAGTTCCCCCCCACCGCTCACGTAGCTCCACATCTCTTTATGTTGGCTATCCCTCCATGTTTTTTTCTTATTTCCGTTCTTGTTTGTTTGCTTTTATTGCTATTTCTCTTGCTTGGATCTGCTTTTCTTGGATATGCTCACGAAATTTATGCATTTTCTTCGGGCCTTTAGCAGGCAAGATAGAAAAATTACCATCCTGGATGGACAGGCTTTACTAACATCGATTATTAGCGATTTCTTATCAATAAACTTAATTAATAACCTTTTGGTAATCGATACAAACTCATAAAAGAAGCAGTTTGTATTGAATTAGATTTCAATTGTGTGGTCCGTCGAGGACTCAATAAGTGCTGTTTTGTGAGCGCCCTTATGTTCTTTGGGAGAAAATACCACAAAACTCTGATATCAGAGAGAGCACACACGACATTGTGCTATTCCCCAGTTATTACAATTTGAAGTGACTAATAAATCTCGAAACGTTTAGTAATTGAGGGGCCCTTTGTAGGGTATGAAGAATTGGAATGTTTTATTGCCCTATAGTTCCTAGAGACAAGAACAAGTACAAAAGATGAAATAAAACCAAAAAACTCGAGGAATATTAAATTTTCAGTTATTAAAATTTTAGAGCTTTTAAAGGTCAATCTAGTAGATTATTAAATCCAATGAATAGAATATTAAAATAAAGATAATCTAAAAAATAAATCAAAATATCAAATTAAGAATTTTACTTCACACCGGAACTAGAATTGAGTGACGCACAGCGACAAAGTGATTGATTACGGAAGAGTGACCCAGTTGCTTACCAAGTCCTTACTTTTATCGCGGTAGCTAGCAGTTGGGGATTGGTTAAAACACCTTCTTTTTTTTGGAGGGGGGGATTTGTAAAATATTTCCTACATTCGACACATTATTTATTAAAAATGATTCGCTAATTAAAAGCGGTCACCTCCCTGAAATAATTTAAACTCGATGATCAGTGATTCGCCATAATCCGAGAGCAGTACAAAATAAAAGGCACACTCTAGAGGAGAGGGGTTCTTTGAAGTTTATTGTTCCAGTACTTTGCACAGGATACTTTTATTTTGTGGTTATAGAATAAAATGATGAATAAAGAAAACCTCTGGAGCTATTTTCCAAGATATCGTTTTCAAGATATCACATCCAGCAAAGATCCGAGGATCACGTTGCCATTAGTAGCCACCCCGAAGTGGCATTTAAGTACATTGTGTTAATCTATGTTAATATTACTGTTCATTATTTTTGGTGACTGAATCATAGTTTCAATAGGATGAAAAATCAATGCCAGTTTCAGTCATTATAAACTTTATTATGGCGACCTAGTGGCTAGAAACCAACACACAAAAAAGAGAAATTACTAGAAATTATATACATATTTAAGACAGAAAAAGCAGTCTAAATTTCAGAACTGAAACCAACAATTTAAACAACATATACGCCAACTTATTTACAAAATACATGCGACAATTGGCAACACTGACTTCCACACAACCTAACACAATCACGTACAGACCGATCACATTCAGTCCATGACGGATATTGTAAATTAGGTAAATATTTTTGTAAATTTTCGTCATATTCATTGTAATATAATTAATTGGTAATATAATTGGTTAACACACTGTAAATATGTTCCACAGCCCTGAAGATGACCCAGTCACCCTAGGTTGAAAGCTCGGCATAATAAAGTTTGACATGACTGAAACTGGCAGTTAGTTTTTCATCCTAAGTTAATTACAATTATTTAATTAAAAGAAAAGAAATTAATACTTTTCTGACGCGACGGACGAGGGACTATAAATATTGTTATCTACTGATAAAGTTACTTTAAATATTTTGTGATTTTTTTTTTTATAATATATTGGCACGACTGGAATTTATGGATTATCCGATAATCCAATTAAGGAGGAGAACCTCTTTCGATTAATCCCAAAGGATTTGCAAATGAAATGCGATTTTTGTTTTTGTTTTTTTAAAGCACGATTATCATTCCGGGAATACAGCAGTTCTACGTGTAACAATCAACAAGTTAAAATATGGTCGCTATTCTAAGAAAATATGCCAAGAGAAGAGGGCGAGGAATGTTATCCGCCAAAAAAGTGCAAGTTCCACTAACCATAATGGGTGTTCCGGAAACAGTTCTCTCCTATCGCACTTTAGTAAGTCTAGGAGAAGTTTAGTTCCATTTAGTTTGTTAATTTTGAAACTGGTTTCGACAAAAAAATTCAAACACTAAATGGCGTGGTCAAATTTAAATTTGTTTTAAATTCATTTAAATAACATTCCACATATGAATAAGTTAATAACTTACACGACATACAAGAACATATATTAGGCTTCAGATTTTATTGATTCTAATCGACATATTCGGCCATATGTTTGCTAAATATTGCATTACTCCTCTAAAGTTACGAAATATCAAATGCATGATCAGTTTATTTATCATATTTCGGAAGATTTCAATCACTTAAACTTCTTACACTAACTTACACTTAGAGTAACTTCAAATTAAAACTGTTAATTAACAAAATAAATCTAAGAACACCACACTAATGCATAGTAGGCTTAAGCTATAGGCCAAGATTTATATGTGTTTTGTAGGGCGTGTTTCCAATTGAATCTAACTCAACTGATTCCATTCCAATCATCTAATTCAATAATTCCAATGATTCAAGAAAATAAAGAGTTATAAGTTTACGCAAACATACGAGGGTCGTTTGAAAAGTCCGTGCAAAGTCAGAGAGATAGCACCATTGGCGCGTATCGAGGTTATGTTTAGTTAGTAGCATCTCTTGGAACAACACACACCAAGTTTCAGCCAGATCGGTCTATTTCTTTGTGTTTAGCATTCGTTTGAATCGAGAAAGTCGAGTGATTTTCAAAAAAATGGACGAATAAGAATTTCGTGTGTTGATTAAACACTACTTTATGAAAGGCAAAACGCCTCAGGAGACTAAAGAGAAGCTTGATAAACATTATGGTCACTCTGCACCTTCGATTAGAACAGTTTATAAGTGGTTTCAAAATTTTCGGAGTGGCCATATAGGGCACAAGTGACGCTGAACGTTCTGGACGCCCTGTTGAGGTAACTACTCCAGAAATCATTGATAAAATCCATGATATGGTGATGGATGACAGAAGAGTGAAGGTGCGTGAGATTTTGCTAGTGCTGTGGGCATCTCGAATGAACGGGTACATAATATTTTGCATCAACATTTGGACATGACAAAGCTATCCGCAAGATGGGTGCCGCGATTGCTCACGCTTGACCAAAAACGAAATCGTGTGAAGTGTTGCAAGGACGGTTTGCAGCTGTTCCAGAAGAATCCGCAGGACTTTAAGCGTCGTATCGTCACTGTGGATGAAACATGGATACATCATTACACTCCTGAGACCAAAGAACAATCTAAACAATGGGTTACCATCTGCGCCAAAAAAGGCGAAGACCGTTCCTTCGGCCGGAAAGATTATGGCGACTGTCTTTTGGGATTCGCAAGGAATAATCCTCATCGACTATCTGGAAAAGGGTAAAACTATTACAGGTGCATATTATTCATCGTTATTGGACCGTTTGAAAACCGAGCTGCAAGAAAAACGCCCACGATTGGCCCACAAAAAAGTCCTTTTCCATCACGACAACGCACCAGCTCACAACTCAGCAGTTGTGGTCGCAAAATTAATGGAAATAGGGTTCCAACTCGTTTCACATCCCCCCCCTATTCTCCAGACTTGGCTCCCTCGGACTACTATTTGTTCCCCAATATGAAGAAATGGCTGGCGGGAAAAAGATTTTATTCAAACGAGAAAGTGATTGCAGAAACGAATGGCTATTTTTCAGACTTGGACAAATCCTATTATTCGGAAGGGATCAACAAACTAGAGCAGCGTTGGACGAAGTGTATAAGCCTAAAAGGAGACGTATGTTGAAAAATAAAAAAGGTTTACCCCAAAAAATTAAGTAGTTTTTATTTTTGCACTGACTTTTCAAACGACCCTCGTATCATTAGAAAATGTCACATAAAACTCAATTTAGAACAGAAATCTGTTTGCCTGTAAAGTGCAACTACGGATTTTTTTTGGAACTACAGAACCTCCCCACATGGATTTCTTGATCAGCTCATAGTAAACTAAACGTCAGACGCTACAGCTGACTTATCAGATTTATTGCTACCAATTTGGCCATCGTAGAAACTAGAAGAACATTGTAGAATGTGCCTGTTTTGTTTTTCTCAAAGCCCCAGGAATATTATCCCCCACTAGTAGATTTTGCGTATCCAACTGAAGGAAGAGAATCTTTGCCATTGTATTTTTCCGGTCAACTAAGCATTCGGTCAAAATTCTGGATTTAAAAGGAAAAAAAATTTCCTATGAAAATTGCCTTAAGGGGGAATATTATGGCGTGGGTTTTCACACGTCACACCAGACTTGGTTTCAGGTTAATATTTATTTCAAAATCAATTATAATGTTATCCCCCATACCAAAAAGGTATCTAATTTTAGTTAATTATTTTCTCCTTCCATCCCTTCTCAAAATAAGTTAATTTTATTAATTAAAATTAATTAAATGAATATCCTACCAGATTCTATTTAAAATCTTTACTAGTAATAAATTTAGGCGTAAAAAAATAAATCGAAGAAATGATTATTATATTTGTACTTATGTAGCAGCGTATAATTTATTACATGTTTAAATGTGAAATATTTAATTAAAACTTTTTTATTAAATTAATTATATTAAAACAGTAATTACTTTTATTAAAATCCTGTATGTAATTTAAAAATCAATTAAGTGTAACAACCAATTAGCGTAAAATTTATTTATTGACTAATTAATAATACCAAGCAGCGGAAACTAATTCATTTCGGAAAATATGAAGTGTAACGAGATGTCAAGATGTTATTATTAATTATTAATATAATCTAACATCTGAGGTATTAGTTTCCGGAGGCACAGTGCACCATTTTAAGGGGAGTACTATAGATCAGAGGAAGTGAGCTAAACGGAAAGGGAAAATCTAAACGCATTTCCGGGAAAACTAAACCGATCTTTTTTCTCTTTTTCTGTTGCAGTCTTGGCATTACATGAAGGGCCCTAGTCTCCTCCTTCTCCTCAATTTTCCAATTGACGTTTTTGTAGACAGTCACTGACTTTGAATACATATCTAGGGTCAATGTAAAGTAGTAAAGTAAAGTAATCGCCTATTTTTTCAGGCGGGGCTTAACGTCCAACTACCATTTACTAGGTGTCGTGGACGGAGGCGACTAGCAAACGTACTTTACTATTTCTCATTTAACCATTAAATAAAATCCAAGGCCAAGACCGGGAATCGAACGCAGTACCACAATGCATATTAGCTATGCAGGTCTCGCCTCTTAACCCGCTCGGCTACCGTGGCGCCTATATCTAGGGTCAGTGATCCAGTCGGGATGGCAGAATTGTTCAGGAGTTATTAAATAGGATCAAGAAAGCAAACGGCATATTCTACCAAATAAGTACCACACACTGATTGGAAAGCAGGAGTTGAGTCTTGATGCTTTAAATTGGTGCTATAAAAAACGGTGTTTTTGCCTGAGCTCCTCTATGGTTCTGAAAGCTGGACGGTGCTGGATAGGCATGCCAGTAAGCTGTCGGCTGCTGAAATGCGCAACCTGGGTAAAACTAGGAGAGATTGCATCAGGAGGATGCGCGAATAAGAGAAGATTTGAAAGTACAGGCCAGCGCGGCAAATTTTGGAGGCCCGACAGTCGGTTTGGCCATGTTTTGTGAATAGAGGAAGGGTGGAAGGCCAAGCAAATGATGGATGCCAGACCTATTGGCAAGAGCGCAAGAGGCAGACTTCGTACTATGTACGAGGAGTACATTGAAAGTCTCGGCCGTCCTAGAGGAGAATCTCTTGCGGGGATGAGAAGGATGGCATGGGATAGAGATCAAAGGGAAGGGTTGGATTGGGGCTGCTTCTCCACGCCTCATGGCACAAAGGAGATAGGGAAAGAAGAATAAGTTTCGAGACCGTGTTAAGAGGTGTGGCAGGGTTGGGCTGGTCAGTCCTAAGCCTAATCCCCTGCAGCTACAATGGGAGGAGCTTGGAATAGAAAAAGGGTTTCCTCCCATTGCCGGAACTATCTCCCAGAGAAGGTAGTCCTTGGTTGAGTAGTGTTGCGCGAGTGATCCAGGCAAAAGGTTAATGAATAAAAGTTATCTATCTACAGGATCTACAGATTACAGATAGTAAATTCCCTTCGACTATATGATTAAAAAAAAAAAAATTTAGGACTACAAAACTAAGAAACTGGGTGTACAAACTTAAGAAGAACAACACACAATAAGAGAGAACAAGTGAAGCTTGGAAAGAAGCAGCTGCTGCTACAAGGGAGGACTGCCTTCTAGATAGAACAAGTTATCCGGCTCGCAACAGTTGGTTATTCTTAAGGTAAACATGACACTTCCTTTTACAAGAAGTAAACCATCTTCAGGGGCCCTAACTATTTTGTAATTAAAGAGCTTAGTACTTTATTCATTACTTGGGAATTCAATTAGATTACATTCATTACAATTATTATGCTGTAATAATAATCTAGCGCAATTAAATTTTATTACTTCTCCTTTACACTCTCGATATGTTCATTAAAAAGTATAAAAGTGCAATTGCTGATAATGTATGCAATCATACATTGACTAGGGAGTCATTAGGAATAAATCCCTGACACCCATTTTATCAGTAGATTTTTGAAAAACGTTCAATTCGACAATTTACTTGATTGATTGCAATCACGCTAACCATTCATGGAGAGTAACATTTTTGACAATTTACCACTTGTATGATAACATAATCTTCATCAAGCCAAAACTCTGGAGAAGAATTAATGAGTTCATTTCTTTAAATACCATTTACTCCGTGTGATTGCTTCACCCTTAACCTTTACTTCCCTCCCTCCATAATCGTCCGAAACACTATTGCCTACCATTCTGGGAGCTGCTAAAGGCTATAGAGAGAAGGATGGCCTCGTGACCGTCCACATCTTGTACAGAACAAATCACGACATGAAATGCCATCCATTTGGTGAAGACTTCACCATATAAAATCTAAACTGCTATTTTTTTTTTTTTTTTTTTACCTCAAAAAATTATTTCATCTTATTTAGGCGCTACGGTAGCTCAGCGGTTAGAGGAGAGACCCGCAAAGCTAAGATGTATTGCGGTACTAGTCTAGCCCTTGGATTTTATTTAATGGTTAATAAAAGAAATTTACAGTAAAGTATGTTTGCTAGTCGGTTATAGGTTAGACTCGCAAAGCTAAGATGTATTGTTGGTTAGTGGGTTCGATTCCCCGGTCTTAGGCCTTGGATTGTATTTAATGTTTAATATGAGAACATTTACAGTAAAGTATGTTTGCTAGTCGGTTATAGACTAGACCCGCAAAGCTAAGGTGTATTGCGGTACAAGACTAGCCCTTGGATTTTATTTAATGGGTTAATAAAAGAAATTTACAATAAAGTATGTTTGCTAGTCGCCTTCATCCACGACACCTAATTTAGCAATTGGACGTAAAGCCCGCCGGCAAAAATAGGCAATTACTTTATTTCATCGTATTCGGAATTTTGGGGGGCGGTTAATTTTAGAAAATTCCAAAAATACGACACCTAAACGACAGAAAGTGAAAAAAAATTAAAAAATTTTTGTAAGGCTTCTTGGACGTTAAGTAAGACTTTAGATTTAAAGGCTCCGATTAAGATTTTACAGATCCTGCTCAGCTAAGGCGAACTTGCCGAGGAGAAAACACGGAAATCTAATAACTAAGTTTTAATAGATAACTTCAGGAAAATAGGGAATTGAATGACGGTTTAACATTAGTGCTTTACCTCACCTTACTCGAATAAATCTTACATACAAACTTACATACTTAATGTTCTAAAGCAAGCCTTCCCTACAGAGGAGAAGTTTACAGAACAAGAACTGCGTTCTGAACGTCCCGGAGATAAAAAAAAAAAAATCTACAGACTCCACGAAACTAACCACGTTCAAGGGAGAGATTATAAAACAAGTTTCTCTCCCTCCCCCTTTAAATTGCGTAAACAATTATTAAAATACAAATCTGGTGCTGTACACCAGACTTAACTTTCTATTAATTCGAATTTTTTTTATTCTTTTACACAATATTATTTCTTGCTTTAAATCTCTGTTTTAAGTCTTCTCCTATATAATAAACAACTCTAAAAACTTGTTGATACAGAACTTTGTAAAAAAGTATAAGGCCTGAAAAAGTTAAGAATGTAAATAACATACACGCTGAAAAAGTAGAAAAATAAGAGTGGATGTAAGAAAAACATCAGTAATTTTCCTTATTTTAGCCGCCCGACGTATCTACAAATATTTGTTCTGATATATTTGATCAGATTTATCTACCTCCCGGAGAAGATTAAGCACACCACAAGGAGGCTTACTCTACTACTCCCATTGTTCTTCCCTCTGAACCCCGCCTAAATGAAGCATCCTCGATGAAACTTAAACTTCAATGCAAAACCAAATCTTAAAAAAGCAAACTTTTTGTAGGCCCTTCCGAGTAAATTTTCCATTCCTACATGGTGGGTTGTGGTTACATATATGATTCTTATCAATATTTTACAGGTGATCAGGGGATTTAATAGGAGGGATTCTGATCGCTAACTTTTCCTCAGATCCCCCGAAGATTGCCGTAGGACTGAAATATGAAGTTACTGCGAGAGTGGTCATTTTTCTGCGCTACATTTCGAATTCATGTACAGTCTTTTTTCTTTTTTAATTTTAAATCGAATGCGTCTCCTGACTACTATTTCTCTGAATTCTAACCGCCATCTTCAAATTCGTGTAATTTCAATGCACACGTAAATTAAACACATTTCATTCTTAATCACTTTATACAGTCAGTAGAACCGTACATTACACAGAAATGATTGAGGGAAGCACACCACCATTCCTCCCTCCTGAAGAGCTGCATTGAAAAATTAAAATTTTCTTCGATAAATATATATAATTTTCTTAGATAAACTAAATCAAGTTGACAGAGGAGCTTAAGATTTTTAGCGATCCATTTATAAGCCGCCTTTAAAATAGTTAAGAATCGGTTAAGGACTAGAAATAGCCGCTTTAAAGAACACACATACACCCATCACAGAAGTGCCCTAAATCGATTTTTCGACAGGGTAGTCCATTCAATTAAGTGGAAACATCCGACTGACAGATTTTGATCGCGCTTAGTAGCTAACAACACTGTCCTATCAACCGGATAAGAAGAAGAATAAGTTGATGGGTCCACAAGGAAGGGAATATCGAAAGAGTAGCAATCGAATTACAATCGAGATCAGGGTCCTCGTATAGTCCACTTTTACAGATCACAAATGCGCTCAAAAACCTGTGTATTTGTCATGACCATTGCAAGAATTTCTAGACGTAAGATATGTTATTAAGTTTATCAAAAAATATTTTCTTAGTTTACCCTGGATTATCGGCAACAGCGGTAGACATGTGTGGTAGGATATCATGATCCAAGAAATATAGTGACGATGTATCATGAAGGCCCTGCAAGGCCTCCTCCTCCAATCTCTCCGTAGTGCGGTTGGGTATCACTTGACAAAATCACTTGGAAATCACTTTAATTTTTTAGGGCTCACCAAATCAAAGGGGGCCCTTTTTTATTTTTTGAACTTTTTCTTTATTTCAAAATAACTAAATCTTTATTTTTCTTTTAAAAACGAAACACGCATTGGTAAAACAGAAAACTAAAAATTTTTCGAACTAAAGAAAAACTATGAAAAGCACTGATCACTTTTTATTTTTACACACAATAGAAAATAATGAATGAAATTATAAACAAAACAACTGAAGACAGATGAACTGAAAGACGATGGATTGAATAAGAATTCCAAAAGATGCTGGGTTGGATGCTGGTTAAATATTACTTTCTTGAAATAAATGAGATGATGATGAAAAGTTGTGAAAAATAAAATAAAAGATGATACACGATGATGAAAATAAAAAACACTTAGAAGAAAAACTGGGGGTATTTTCTACCCCAAAATGTAAAACATATAACTCGAATTCTTAAAGAAAATAAACGAAGACTAATCTTTTCTTTTTTTGTTTAAAATTACTGGTGAAGAGGAACAGGTGGGCCGGCACCTTGATGTAGAGAAAGACCTAGCCAGCCGGAGCTGTAACAGTAAACGCGAGCAGCTCTAAAGACAAACTGACTGGTCTGTAAGGAGTGGGGGCTGTACACGCTGACGACTCCCCCCACCACATGGTGTGTTTGTTAGCGCCGCTCACTACTACGTCACAACACCCTCCAACAACTCCAATCGCCCCCCACTACAAAATAGAAATAATAAATAAAAACAAAAAACATCTGCCCAGTGGCTGGGCTACTCTTCGGCAAATTAACATTCTTTAACTTACTTTTCACTCTATTGTTTGCCTGATGTTCAAACTGATTTCCTATCATTAGGCTCCTCCCTTATTTATGAAATCGGGCATAAAAACTGGCGCCATTAATTGATGGCCAGTTACCAAACGGCCATTTTAATTTCTCTTACTAACGTAAGAAGAGAAAAATTAAGGTGATTCACGATACTTGCTCCGTAAAATTTTATTACAAAATCCCGTAATAATTATGCACAATTCAAATAGTTACATGACAATTTATAATTTAGGACCAGTAGTGGCCGAACAACGTGTTCAAACAAGATTTTGTTATAGTGACGTATTTTACACACCTAGAGGAAGGCTGTAGTCGTAAAATTTGTCTGAGTTCTTTCCTGGCACCATCTTGATATCCAGCTGTTCCCGAATTCCCGGCATGTGTCACACTGTGTAACTAATCAAAATTCAATTCAGTTACCTCGCCACTGTCTGGCAAGGAGTAGTTAGTTACCTTTCTAAATATTCATTCAACTTTATCCCTCTACTTTTGTATTGCAAAACTAAATTACACTGATTGAGAATTTGCTTTAGTAATAAAAATCTGGGTGATTGAATTTAAATGAACACAAGACAACAACAGAACACTCAGAAATAATATATTCCATTTAAACGATTAGCAATTACGAGTCGGAGCAATTATTTGGATCTGTTGTCTTTATTAAGAGATTTTATGAGTATCTTGAGATTCTTGTAAAAGAAAATGAGCTCGTGAAAACTTTTCGTTGATGGGAATTCCCCCAGAAAGTTTAAAAATTGTATCCCAATTGAAGAAGTAAAGTCGCATCCGATCAAAAATTCAAAAAAGAAAATCCATCTATGACAGTGGTTCCCAACCTGTGTGGTCCGCAAGAACTAAAATATGGTCCGCGAAACACTTCACATTTTTAAAATAATAATATATTTATTTGACATGCGGCCTCGTGTGCGGCGACGGCGCGGTGAGTGGGACGTCGAGCGAGCTTAGAGCGGCTAAAAACAAATCCAGGAGTCGACTAAAAGCAAATGATGATGTGCGTGTCGCTTTGAGCAATCTCATCACCTCAAAAAACACATTAATATAACTGAAAACATAATCACAATGTTCCGATGTAGTTTATTTTTAAAATCTAAAAGTAGTTTCTTGTGATATTGAACCTTGTGGTCCCTGCTAACAACAAAAATATTAAAATGGTCCCTGGTCATAAAAAGATTGGGAACCACTGGTCTAAGAGAAGTGTAGTATTACTGAATACAATGTAAGTGGTACAATGCTTTGCGACTATTCTAGATCTATCAGCCTCCTTACTAATATCAGTGAGTAAGATCCTACAGCATCCTGAAGGTATTTCAGAAATCTCAGGAAGGGAGGATGTAGCGCAAGAGAGTGTGATATCTCTAACTGCTCTCCTCTCTTCTCAGAGCTTCCTAGTCCAACCCAACGTGCCATGAGACCTAGCCGTAGGATGGCTCGATCGTGATCGAAGCCTCTAAGGTCCCGGGCAGTAATAAGTAGACCTGAATTACGAGGCAGTGCTTCCTAGCCCAACCCAACGTGCCATGAGACCTAGCCGAAGGATGGATGACACAAGGACGGCACGATCAAGATCGAAGCCTCCAAGGTCCCCAGGGCATACCCTAGCAGTAATAAGTAGAACTGAATTACGAGGATTTGGAGGACAAAAATTGGACTCCCTCCCCCACCGGAGAGTTGCCTGGATTGGCCGGGATTATTGTTGAAGGTGGAGGAGTGTTTGCGCTTTAGGGGCGTAGTAATCCTAATCTACTCTCACTTCCGAAGCTCCTTCTGAAGAGAAAGGATTCACAAGCTCCAAAAGGAGGAATTTGGCGCCTTGAGATAGTCGGAGGACTTTACAGTCGATATGTTCAAGTTTTTCACAGGGAATGATTTTACTTAAAGTTTCGAGTTCTATGGATCCACATTCTAGCATTAGATATTGGATAAAAACCTAACATTTCTTTTTTGAGACAATCCATTGGGAGTCCCACAATAAATCGGAAGGAATCTAACAATATGGCTTGATCCGCTACTGAAGGCAGTGGTGCTCAATAGCTGCCAATGTTAGTCTGAAGATTAGGCAACTGCCAAATCCAACACAATATTTCTGTAATTTTCATTTTTATCTTTTGTTTTGAGAGCTTTAAATTTACGATGAAATAACAGTAGTAAGAGTGTCCATTTTTATAAGTTAAACTTTGATATTTATATTAAATTAGTTTAAAAGAAAAACCCAATGAAGCCAAAGTAAAATCGATAAAATTGGAAAATTCTTCTTGCACAATCGATGTTAAAGCAGGGCTTGTAACCGCATTCGAATGGCTTCCTTTACATGCCATTTTGTTACAACCAAGTTATGTAACTAAAAAAAAATGTAAAACCAAATTCTTCAGCACTTGGCAGAACTGATAATCTAGTACTATTTGTGTGTATACTACTAGAGCAAGATGGAAAAGTTCTTTGTCCTGCACAGAGATGGCAAGGCCTTCAATGAAATCTTGGTGCAGAAATATTGCAGCAGGAGCGTTGAGAGTGGTATTCCCATAGGAATGAGGAATAATCTGGAATATCATGATGTCATCCTTCATTGAGGACGGAATATTCCCAAAGGAAACTCATTCAAATTTGATTAAGGTTCAATGAGAAATGGGTAACTAAATCTTTTCTTCAAATTCTGAGGAAGATAATCTGTATTCATATTATAATAATCACCTTTGAAAACATCGCGAATGCCCTAGAAAATAAAGTAGATCGGCGATTGTAGATGATAAAAGATAGCAGGAACTAAGAGATAGTAATTGGATGTCCAGAGTTCAATAGAAAGATTTTGAAATTCACTTTTGGATAAAAGTAATGCTTTTCTTTGCTTTCCGACACGTGTGATGGAAAGTGCAACTTTAGTCGTTATTTTACAAGGTTGCGACATAAAAATAAAATAAATTCTTTATGAGAAGATTCATGTTAAGATATATGATATAATAATGGTTGTCATGAACACCAAGCAGCAGTGCTGGCGTGAACGAACAGACAGACAAGAGTATAGAGCCTGAAATGGAAAGAGCTATTAAATTACCTCGCTCTTAGTCTTATTTTACAATTAACACACAGGTATTATTGAGGTGTACCCTGTTAACTAGTTCTTTTTTACCTCTGTATGCACGCTGCATTTCTCTTAATTTAATACAACAGAAATACTCTACAGAATCACCTACCAATCCTGGGAAAGAGAGAAAATTTTTTTTACATATGAAAGAAAATCTGAGAGAAACGCCTTTCCAGTAAACTGCTGCTCATTCTTGCCACAGAGGTCAGTGGCAAATCCTCTTTTGCATATATTGTGAACTTCAGCAGCATGTTCTATTTGCAGAAATATTAGACGTGAGGGAAGGATTCCAACGCGTAGTTCTTCCTAGGAGTCTTATTACAGCTCACTGTCCGGACAGAGTTGTCTGTAACGAGAGAACACTGTCCACAGACCGACAGCTTGGAGCGCCAATGATCTCAGATGTTGTCGCGCTTTAAACAAAAAAAAAAAATATATCAGATATGCACTAAAACTGCGTACAGGATCCCGCCCTTTCCTACCTATCAATTTTCAGGAAAAACGATTCTAGAAAAACCTGAAGGCCCTTCCAGAGTAAGTAAAGTAAAGAAGTAAATAAAGTAATTGCCTATTTTTTAGGCGGGATTTAAGTCCAAATGCCAAATTAGGTGATGTGGACGGAGGCGATTAGCAAACATACTTTACTGTAAATTTCTTATATTAACCATTAAATACAATCCAAGAGCTAGACTAGTACCGCAATACATCTTAGCTTTGCGGGTCTAGTCTATAACCGCCTAACAAACATACTTTACTACAAATTTCTTTTATTAACCATTAAATACAATCCAGGACCTAGCCTAGTACCGCAATACATATTAGCTTTGCGGGTCTAGCCTATAATCGCCTAACAAACATTCTTTACTATAAAGTTCTCATATTTTTCTAGTACTGCAATACACCTTAGCTTTGCGGATTTAGCCTATATCCTCTCGGCAACCGCGGCGCCAGAGTATAACAAGTTAACTCACGATGGCCGGGCAGCAAATGCAGACAAATAACGCCAAGATAGGATATTTGATTGCCCGTGACACCTGTTCAAGTAATGCTTGTCTGCAAACTAGACAATTTTTTTTTTTTGTAAAAAGTGTTTCAGGGAGAGATCTGCTGGATTAATTTTTAAGAAAATAAGAGAAAACTGGAAAATTCTCACCTTAGTGCGACGGCATTTTCTTCAAGAAAATTCTGTATTCACAATCTAAGGTATTTTCTTCATATTTCTAAGAGGAATTTTAGGAAATAAATTTAGTGCTTCCTTACACGATAAAATATGTGGCAGGACTGCTGAAATGGCATATTTAAAGGAACGTCTATCCTTCTCCTCCCCCTTTCTTGATCGAATTTTCCTGGAATGAATTTTACTTACAAGTTGCATATTTAATGTTTACTAAAAAGGGACTATACACAACCCTGAGAAACATCGCCGCTTTACAGGAAATCCGGCCCTCAAACTACCATCATAAGTAACCTTCTTTGAATTTTTCTTGAGAAAAATTGCAAATAAAGAGCTACCCAGATATAGAGCAACCAAATTCAACGGAAATGGTTGGTGCCATAAAACAATTCAGAAAAATTAGCATTTTCCAAATACTTCAAAAATGCTTAGAAATAATTATTTTCAAGAAAACGGCCTCTTTGAAAAACGATTATTTCGATTAAAATGTTTCCTTCGACTAGTAGAGAAGATAGAAGTATTAGTAGAATGTAGATAAGGTTGTGTAAGGTATTGATTACAGAATAAGTAAATGTTAAGTCTTTAGCCAAGAAGTAATTAAGCTTAAAGTTCTTCACCTCTTTGAACTTTGTTAAGCTGAGTGGACTTTGTCGTCGTACAGCCCTTTAAAAAGGGATTATCGGATCAATGTTGCTCAAAATGTTGCTAAAAAAAAAAATTTTTTTTTGCCCTTCTGTAAACTGTAGGACCTTCCCATCATGTGACCCCCCCCCCTTAGCTTTTAAATAAATTTTAAACTTTCCAATTAAAACTTGCTGATTTCTCCAAAAATTTATTTAGATTATTAATCTAATCGAGGCGCCACGGTAGCCGAGCGGTTAGAGGCGAGACCTGCGAAGCTAATATGTATTGTGGTACTGGGTTCGATTCCCGGTCTTTAGGCCTTGGATTTTATTTAATGGTTAATAAAAAGAAATTTACAGTAAAGTACATGTTTTATAGTCTCCTCCGTCCACGACACCTAGTTGGTAGATGGACGTTAAGCCCCGCCTGAAAAAATAGGCAATTACTTTACTTTATTATTCTAATGAAAAGAAAGATCGTTTATCTTAGAAGGCTATTCTCTCAACAATCTAATTTTTATCTAATGAAACATTACCATCGCTACTATTTAGGTTTTCATGGCTACAACAAACCCTAAGTAAATCATGGTCTCCTCAAGCTAGGATCTCCATTAGTGAGCGGATCGCTCTGTAGTTTCGAACCATACAGCTCTGCCATCAAAATTTCCATCTCTTCTCATTAAGTCCATCTCAGACTTCCAAGATTTATAGAATTTAAGTAATTTGGGGCCCTCGGTACAGCTCATTTTTTCACAGTTTCCATTTCTGACCTTTGCCGCCAGTCCTGTCAAAACCACGGAAGGGCCACATAGAGAAAAGAAACCTACAGCATCATATTTTCCGCTCACCCCGTTCCAGAGGCTGTGACTTGGGTGATCAGCTCTGTGGTCTGAGCTGATAAATCCCAACGAATAGTCGTCAACACGATGGAGATCAGAAGAATGGTGGACTGAGTAATAGTGAAAGGTTAGAATAATCTGAATAATGACAAAAGATATTTAGAAATTAGCTGATAACAATAATGTAGACACAAAAGTTATCATCTGGCTTATCACTGAATACGTGCATCTAGTATCTCTCTCTAACAGAGAGAGATAATGTGAACTCCACTAAAATTAATATAATCCTGTGTAAACAGGATTCTAGAGTCATTACCGAGATTTCATTAACAAGTTTATCACAGGACAGATTGGATTGACTTATCTTATATCCAAAACGTTAACTATATTTTATCTTACGCAATAAGTTTACTGAATGACGTAATTTTTGGAAGTAAAATCTTGTGCGAACAGAATTACCAGAATTTCCGGCTCTGCAATTTGAGCGGGAGGGGGAAGTGGCACTTCCGTTCCAATGTTTTGGAATTCAACTTAATTTTTTTTTTTTACATCTATGACGTGTGGGTGAAAATTATAAATATTTTATACGATTGTATGCATCACAGAGATTGTATTGGCACCACACAAAAATACATTCACACACACTCCAATACTTTTCCGGAATCAGGGAACCTCAAACAGCATTCACGACGGGAAACTTGAATCTGTTCAAGATCTTCTCCAAAAAGCAACAAGAAAAACGCAGCATTTGATTAAATAATAACACAAAAAAAAATGAAATGTCTGTTTAGGCGTAATAAATTATTTGAAATATATTTAAATTTGAAACTTTCACTAACAAGACAAAATGAATGAATGAATGATGAGTTCAGTGAAGAGGAGGAGGAGGAGGAGGAGGGGGGAAAGGTGAATGATAAGTGTGAAATTAAGTTCATTCATAATTCATTTTGGATGAATTCATTTTATTAGTTTTAGTTGTCCTATATATTCAAATCTGTTTTGTGCAAACTCAGCAGCAGTCTGTCAGTTCGTGGTTGATGACAGCGACAAAGCAGCCAACTGCTTGTACTAGCCACTTCTATCCGGGTGCTAATTGCAGAAAGACTAGCTATTCTACTTCCTCTTACTTCGGTACGAAAACTTATTGCGATCATGCATTTATCCACAGGAGGTTATGCGTCATGATTTTCTTTTTACAAATTGTTGTGAATGTGCTTGAAAGTAAGTTTAAACCATAGATCAAAATCAGAATAAACCCACACAATTTACTAATTTGATATTTGATTTAAATTAAACGCAAGAATGAGATCTAGCATTAAGAATGACCAACAGTGTAAAGAAAAAGAAAAACAAAACACCGAAGATAAATCTATTTCGCAGTGGCACACAGCACTTCCTGTTTTATTTGAGTACCTGTTGAGCAAGAACAGGAAGAACAAAGATTCTAAAAAGATTATAGCTCCTTACAAGGCCATACAGTCGCGGAAAAGATTTCCCCCCCTTCAACGGGAAAACCATTTACCAGCTACTGGTTGGGCGGATAACCCTGTGTTCACTTTGTCACGCGTATAAATTTTATTTTATTGTATCTCTCGTGTTGTATGGCGGAAATGTTCCTTGGGGTTATAAAGATAGGATTTTCACAAAACCACTTTTCAAGGAAGAAAAAGCACAATTTATGGGGTATAAATAATAATAGACCGGTGCCAGAGAATCGGGGACCCGAGTTTACAAACTTTTTGGAAAATATTCAGCGGATGTGGCCCCAAAATTTAATCGATGTGACTTTTTACTTTTTCTTGAAAAATTTTCTTTCTTTCGGTTTAACATTCCCCAAGATCAGGAAAAAGGAAAAGCGAGTTTTTTTTTACGTAATAAAACAAAAAAAAAAAACGAAAATTTGCCGGAAGTTGATTTATTTTGAAAGGGTACCCCCCCCCAAATTCGGGAATGTGGCTGATTTTAAAGGCCAAAATCCTTCTATAAGACAAACCATTTTACGATTTCTTTGCACTTGTATCTTTATGGGATTTACCCCTATATTGTTGTCTTACGTATGTACGTACATTGCATAACTGCACACTCATGGTACTACGTACACGTATTTAGAGAGCTGTTTCTACGAGGTTTAGAGATCACTATCAACCCGAATAAAAAAAAAAATCAACCAAACCGGAAATGCTTTTATAAACGAACTTCCGGTGTTTCCGTTATTTGAGATTTTCTTGAAAACGGCTTTTTTTTTAAACGATTTCCTGCAAATTTGATACAATTTTTTCCACCCAGGAAAATTCAATTAAGAGCATTTTTGGGCCCGGGAAAAATTTGGCGATTTTTTGGGGAGGGGCGTGTCACGTATTAAATATTATTATTAGATCAAATATGTATCCAAAAATTCCAAATTTGAATAATATTGGCAGACCGGAAATGCCAAGTCAAAAGAAATTTGTAATTTTTGGCGATTTGTTTGTTTGATAATGGCACCTTTGAAAGTGAAATGAACATACTTTTTAGCAATTTAAGTAAAATTACGTCACGTGGTAGAAGAAAGTCCTGTGAGTGTACTTACAACTTTTTTAGAAGACTAATGGCAGGTGGGGCCCGGTTAATTAAGTTGAATTAATTTTCTACCAAACCAAGCCTTTAATATTAATCGGAGCAAAAAGGGACAGACTGCGCAAGAGCCGTCCGCGCACCTTGAATGGAAAATTGGACGAGAACAGATTACGTAAGTTATAAGACCTTTAAATCCATCAATGGAGTCTCGCTATGCTAGACGCACATACGTACAGCACGCTGATATTATTTCATTAAATATTTATTAGCAGTGATCCAGAGATTAGTGTGTAGCCCAGATTTTACGTAATTTTCAATTTCCGCTTTCCACCGGAAGTATATCCCCCCAGCCGCGAAGTTTTTTACAAATCGTGCGTATGTTTGTACACACACACTTGCTGACTAGTACGAGACGGAAGTATAAATTGGAAAACTGATTAATCTACAATAAATCTGACGACGGATGAAATCGAAGATATTAAACAGTACAGCCAACGTAACCAAATTTTCAACCAGTATACCAGTTTTGGCTAAGTGGGGAACAATTAGAAAAAACTTTGATTTATTAACAAGAACAACAACAACAAATTAGTTCTGAAGTGTTCTAATTAAAAAAAAAAAAGAACTCTGACTATCATCAGTCTAGTTATCGCCGTCCTACTAATAAATCGACGTCATTGGATTTATCAAAAACAGGAGAGAGAGAGTGCGAGGAAAAGGAATTGTGATTGATTGAAAGAAAATGATTGACAAATGGGTGACGTCAATGCCAAAATGACGGGGAAGTCCAATAAGCCAATAAGGTTTTTTCATTATTGGGGTATCAAAAAAAAAAAAAAAAAAAATTCTGGTCTCATCCTCTTACGAGAAACTCCCAAAAAATTTTCCTCCAATCCAAAAATTTTTTCAGTTACTGTTACAGGTTCCCTACAACCCAGAAGTAAAATTTAATTCCTTAAAATCACAAATTTCCGGTAACAAAAAGAAAACTTCAAACAAAATCACTTCCGGTCACGCCGATTTCAATAAACTCGGAATGGTGGTAATCCTCGTCAATAAGATATAAGTGATAGGAGCCAAATACTGCACTAGTGGTGGCACTTTAGGAAAGAAGTCCTATTACAAACTTTAAAAAAGTGGGGAAAACCCTGAAAAGAAGTTGCTCTAATGAAGGATGAGGGAAGCTGGGCAGAAGAATGAGATTTGGTTAAAAAAAAAAAAAAATGATTGAGCAGATTTTATAATGTGAAAACAAATATGTGATACGTAATTAAGAGCTCTACGGTACGAAGGACCGTCCGTGGACCAATGGACAGAGACATACAATCAGATTAACCATGTCACATAGATTACATAAATCATACATGTTCTATGTTCTATCCGAGAGCCTGGACCACACAAGCACCTGATACCTACAATCACAGAGAACCCACCACCATATCAGTTTATCCCTTGCCCTGATATGTGCACCGTAATCACTGTGATAAAGCCTTCTCGCAGTCGCAGAAGCCTCTTCAAATCTAGCTGTCATATCAGTTTCTCGCAAATGATTTATTTAGAATAAAGCATTTAGAACATTTACGCCCATTATCCATAATATTATTAACTAGTGCCGTCCGAAGCATATCCGTTTCTACTCGGGAGGATAGAAGGACCACCTATTGATGCTGTTTATCGTTTCACCGGCGAAAGGTTGAAGATCAACACTTCTATTCAGTGAATTTCCTTTAACCAACTGTTTCATCTAAATCAGTGGTCCCAAACCTTTTTTATTACCAGGGACCATCTTAATATTTTGGTTGTTGGTAAAAGTTTTCAACTAGCAATAATCGCACCTCAGGAGGCCTTCATTGGTTACGATATTGCCACTGCGCAAGGTTATTAGGCGCCACGGTAGCCGAGCGGTTAGAGGCGAGACCTGCGAAGCTAATATGTATTGTGGTACTGGGTTCGATTCCCGGTCTTTAGTCTTTAGGCCTTGGATTTTATTTAATGGTTAATAAAAAGAAATTTACAGTAAAGTATGTTTGCTAGTCGCCTCCGTCCGCGACACCTAATTGGTAGTTGGACGTTAAGCCCCGCCTGAAAAAATAGGCGATTACTTTACTTTATTTTTGTTGTTAGCAGGGACCACAAGGTTCAATATCACCATAAACTACTTTTAGATTTTAAAAATAAACTTTGATTAACATTTTGATAACATGTTTTCAGTTATATTAATGTGCTTTTTGAGCTTGCATTTTCTTTAACAAGATGGGTAATCCTGGGATTGATGAGGTTGCTCAAAGCGACACGCACATCATCATTTGCTTTTAGTCGACTCCTGGATTTGTTTTTAGGCGCTCGACGTCCCACTCACCGCGGCCCCATGACAAATAAATATTATTTTAAAAATGTTAAGTGTTTCGTGGACCATACTTTTAGTTCTTGCGGACCACAGGTTGGGAACCACTGATCTAAATAAAGACAGACAATATAAGGAATACGAGGAATCGCAAAAGATTTCAAATTATTACAAGAGATTACGATAATGGAAATTCTCCAAAAATGTAAATAAAATATAAATAATTCTTTCGCAATAAAAATGAAAATCCTATTTTCACCGGTTTTCCCACAAAACAAGAAAAAAATTTCCCATGAAGATATATGCTAAGAAAACCATAGAGCCGTTTTTCCGGAAAAGCTCTATAAAAAAGCAAAATTGATGCAGATAATGGTACTTCTTTTTCCCTTTCTAGAAAAGCGAAGATTCTCATATACATATAAGACCCTGCTAAGACTGGTAGTGCTTTATGGAAGCGAATGCTGGGTTCAGGACCCAAGAGAGCCAGACAGCCTTGAGAGTGTGGGAAAGGAAAGTATTGTGGAAAACATATAGTCCTATGAACGAGGGAGGAGGAAGATGGAGAATCCGCACCAACTTAGAACTGCAAACTCTCTATGGAGAAGCAGACATCGTTCAATGTATTAAAAGAAAAAAAGGAAAATTAAGTTGGTTAGGACATGTAGAGAGGATGTTGGATTACCGAATCCCTAAACGCTTTTATATGGAAGACCCGAAGGTGTCAGAATAAGAGGAGGCCAAGAATGAGATGGCTTGATGACGTCGAGAGGGATTTGAGGAAAATGGGTGTGCGGAGGTGGAGACTGAAGACCCTTAGATAGAGCTCAGCAGGAGAGTCTTTGAGAGATTGAGGAGGCCCTGGTCTTTTTTAGGACTGTAGCGCCGAAGATGAAGGAAGGAATGGTACTTCTTCTGGGTGATTGGTGATATCCAAAACAAAACTTAGTCAGGACTATTGAGATATTTAAGAATAGATCTGATTTAGTGACTAAAAACAGATTCAGCCCCAAACTATATACAAATCTACTCCCTCCTCCTTAAAAGCATCCCAACAAATTTGAGACGACGAAAATTCATAATAATGTCAAGAGGAAATATACAATAGACCCTTGATTAAGGACGTAACATACCACGTGATGATAATAAACCTCGTAAAGACGTCACCAACAGTTTTGGTGGATTGTTGTTAAAGTAGGTGTGTGTATGTGTGTGTGTGTGTGTGTAGTTTTCCCCAATATTATTTGGGGAGGAGCAGAGCCACTCAGTGGGAAGCTGGAAGAAGCAAGGGGGCAGAAGCGGCTTAGTTCGACTGTCGCAGTCAATTACACAAAGCTGTCGCAACAATAGTTCAGCAACACGATTACTGCATTAACTCCGTGGCTCGAACCACCAATCTATAAACTCGCAACGACTAGCAGCATATTAAAACAAATTATGCCAACAGACAAGTCGTAAATATATAATATACACCTAATAAATATTCTCATGAATAAAAGCGGAATAAATATTCTCCACTCAGGTGTACATATTAGGCATAAAAGTGCATTAAAACAAGAGCCAATCAATTATTATTATAAAATGTACAAACTCTAGATCTCACTCCATTCGCCATGCTGGATACAAAAAAGTTGCAAACATATGTAATAAAAAGCAAATATATGTTTTACATTTTTTGCTTAAACAGTAAAACATAATATATATCCAGTAATACTTTAGTAAAACTCTACTAAATTCACAATAAAATGTTTTAATTAAAGATCTTGTCCAATGTAATCTCTGATTTTTATGTTACATAATGTAATCATAAAATAAATAAATCGAACAGATTTGTTTTTACAATTTAATTAAATATAATTATTCTGTATTTATTGAAATTTAAAAAAAAAAGTTATTTATTTAAAGGTTAACAGGTTTATTGTTTTATTATTAGTATTCTGGAAAAAATAAATAAATAACAATAAATAAAAATAAATCCAAAATATGTTTTTATCAGAAGCTACAGTGAGCAGTAGTTCCGGAGTTATCCCGGAAGTGTTCACCAAAACCAGGACAAGCATTTCCTCCAATTTATGGATATACGTTGTTACGCAGTAATTTTTCATTGACGTAGAATTCTATTTTACTAAAGCAGAAAGAGAAGGGTTTTGTACCATTTATTGCTTTGGAATCCCCCGCCCCACTCATGAGATCACTCAACCTGTTGTATCCCCAGGTTCTATTGGGAAGTTCCAGGAAAGAGCGGTCAACCAACGTACAGGTTCCCTTAAACTTAAACTTGACTCCTAACAACAAATTACGAGGGTCGTTTGAAAAGTCCGTGCAAAAATAAAAACTACTTAATTTTTTGGGGTAAACCTTTTTTTATTTTTCAACATAGTCTCCTTTTAGGCTTATACACTTCGTCCAACGCTGCTCTAGTTTGTTGATCCCTTCCGAATAATAGGATTTGTCCAAGTCTGAAAAATAGCCATTCGTTTCTGCAATCACCTCCTCGTTTGAATAAAATCTTTTTCCCGCCAGCCATTTCTTCATATTGGGGAACAAATAGTAGTCCGAGGGAGCCAAGTCTGGAGAATAGGAGGGGATGTGAAACGAGTTGGAACCCTATTTCCATTAATTTTGCGACCACAACTGCTGAGGTGTGAGCTGGTGCGTTGTCGTGATGGAAAAGGACTTTTTTGTGGCTTCAATCGTGGGCGTTTTTCTTGCAGCTCGGTTTTCAAACGGTCCAATAACGATGAATAATATGCACCTGTAATAGTTTTACCCTTTTCCAGATAGTCGATGAGGATTATTCCTTGCGAATCCCAAAAGACAGTCACCATAATCTTTCCGGCCGAAGGAACGGTCTTCGCCTTTTTTCGCGCAGATTCCCCCCTTGGTAACCCATTGTTTATAGATTGTTCTTTGGTCTCAGGAGTGTAGTGATGTATCCATGTTTCTTCCACAGTGACGAAACGACCCTTAAAGTCCTGCGGATTCTACTGGAACAGCTGCAAACAGTCCTTGCTACACTTCACACGATTTCGTTTTTGGTCAAGCGTGAGCAATCGCGGCACTCATCTTGCGGATAGCTTAGTCATGTCCAAATGTTGATGCAAAATATTATGTACCCGTTCATTCGAGATGCCCACAGCAATAGCAATCTCACGCACCTTCACTCTTCTGTCATCCATCAACATATCATGGATTTTATCAATGATTTCTGGAGTAGTAACCTCAACAGGGCAGGGCGTCCAGAACGTTCAGCGTCACTTGTGCCCATATGGCCACTCCGAAAATTTTGAAACCACTTATAAACTGTTCTAATCGAAGGTGCAGAGTTACCATAATGTTTATCAAGCTTCTCTTTAGTCTCCTGAGGCGTTTTGCCTTTCATAAAGTAGTGTTTAATCAACACACGAAATTCTTTTTCGTCCATTTTTTGAAAATCACTCGACTTCCTCGATTCAAACGAATGCCAAACACAAAGAAATAGACCGATCTGGCTGAAACTTGATGTGTGTTCTTCCAAGAGATGCTACTAACTAAACATAACCTCGATGCGCCAGTAGTGCTATCTCTCTGACTTTGCACGGACTTTTCAAACGACCCTCGTATAAAGAAGGCCCCCAAAATATTAAATAATAAAACTGGATGGATTCCCAGATAATTTTTGTACCTTCCCAATACTGAAAAAAAACTGCAAGGAAATCCTAGGAAGAAGCCGACACCTGGGGATAAACATTTCCTCCCTGGAGCCAACATAACCCCTTCAATGACCCAAGGAAGCATCTTTCCTCTCCTCCTAACGGTCACAAAGTCGGTCAGATAGTCTCCTATTTTTAGATCTTAGGAAATTAAAAGATTTTTTTTGCCAATTAATAAGTTTTTACTTGCTTGACCAAATTTCCACCCAGAAACGGAACACCTTTGTATAACTCTGCAATAAGTAATCATAATAAGAAAAGTATTTCGAAAAATCTACGGCCCGGTGTACAATGACGGGGTGAATGGAGGCTCCGAAAGAACGAAGAACTCAAGAAATTATACGGAGAAGCCGATATAGTTCCTTGTACCAAAATAGGCCAGGCTGAGGTGGCTCAGCCATGTTGAACGGATGCCCTAACATCGAGCTCCTAAAAAAGTACTATATGGACACCCGGGAGGCGCAAGACGTAGAGGTCGTCCCAGAATAAGATGGCTAGATGACGTAGAAAAAGATCTGCGAAAGGTGGGTGTAAGAAGATGGCGCCTAAAAGCCGAGGACAGGGAAGAGTGGCACTCTCTCTTGAATGAGGTCTAGGTCCTACTATAGGCCTGTTTCACCAGAAGAAGAAGAAGAAGAAGTAATCAGCGTTTTCCCTGGTCAAACCAAATTTGAATATAAAGTTTCAAATTGTCCCGCGAGTTGTAATTTTAAAACATATATTTTCCACAGAGAAAGAGACCAATTTTTTGCAAAAATCATTTCTGCAAACTCAGTGGACCCATAAAACGGTTATTTCCTGTTTAAACTCAAAATGCGGAAAATTGATAGGATCTATCAACTTCCCTAACTAACCTAGTAAATAGAACATAAAAATAGCCTGCATCTTATTTGTTCGCTACGAGAGGACGTGTCTTTGAGTAGACGTGGAAAAGCGATTGGGAAACACTCTCACTAAGTAAATGTGATTTTCAACCTGTTTTTCTTTGCCCAGAAATTTTCCAAGAAGTTTTTCTTTTTATAGAAGAAATTAAGGCAAGGTAAGGTCGATAAGTATTAAAAGGGTGATTGTCCTTATCACATGTTTCTATGCAAATAAAACAGAGCTACCCAATGTAACCATCATTAAGGTTATAGTAAATATTAGAATAATCAAGAATTTATACTACTAATGCCATGTTTTCTGCCAATAACTGTCAAAATTTTAAAGACAATTTTAGTAAATTAGAATTTAGAATATAAGTGTAGTGAAAGAATAAAATTTACTCTTTCTCTTAACTTCAAATAATAAAATAAATGAATAAATAAATAAATACAATAAACAAACGGACACAATCTACAGTGGAAATCTATTTTGGTGTCCTTCACCCAGTTGTCGAGTGAGTGCGAATGAATGCGTGTTACGCACCACAAATAGAAGACGTGGATATCAACATTTCATGTTGTAAATGTAGTTGTATATTTACAAAAAAAAAAATCTATTTACAATTCCGTTTGGTTTCCTACATTTTTAGTTCTTACATTATATCGGCATTGTTCGTAAATCGTAAATAGATCATTAAAGATTGAAGAAAATGTCCTTATACGCATTTACGAAGATCCATTCATAACCCTTCACAGGACCTTTATAACCCTACACAAGGCATACAAAACCCTACACAAGGCTTACAAAACCCTAAACAAGACATTCATAACCCTTCACAACACATTCATAACCCTACATAAGATATTCATAACTTTTCACAAGACATACAAAACCCTACAAAAGATATTCATAACTTTTCACAAGACATTCATAACCCTACATAAGATATTCATAACTTTTCACAAGACATACAAAACCCTACATAAGATATTCATAACTTTTCACAAGGCATATCGTACAAAACCCTACACAAGACATTCATAACTTTTCACAAGACATTCATAACCCTTCGAAGGACCTTCATAACCCTACACAAGACATTTATAACCCTACAGAAGACATAAAAACCCCTACACAAGATATTCATAACTTTTCACAAGACATACAAAACCCTACATAAGATAGGCATAACTTTTCACAAGACATACAAAACCCTACTCAAGACATTTATAATCCTACACAAGACATTCATAACTTTTCACAAGACATTCATAACCCTTCGAAGGACCTTCATAACCCTACACCAGATATTTATAACCCTACAGAAGACATACAAAACCCTACACAAGATATTAATAACTTTTCATAAGACATTCATAACCCTATAACAACAAAAAAAAAATCGACCTATTAAAATGGCTATATTTCCGGTAAATCGAGTATTTTTGCTGAAACTCAAAATCTATTGGCTTCACATATTCAATTCCACTTACAAAAGTAAGAACTTTTATTGCTTAATGAATCAAGCTATTTGATAAGGGCGGTAGAAGTTAAAACAAGAACGCACAGAGGTAACTGGAACTGCCGAAATGTACTTAGTATCGCGCTGTGACGCTAAACATACAGCAGCACTAAGCAAAGGACGAAACTGGAAGGAAGTTAACTATTTCTTCCGCTAACATTCCAGATCAAAAGGAAACTTTAAATAATTTATTAACACTTACACTTTGGTGAGGGCGTTAAGAGAGCGATATTATTAAAACAAAAGCTGTTAATGGAGAATATGAGACCTCTTGCCTCCGGGAAGAAGATAAACTTAAGGTGAACAATGTTTTAGTACAAAGAAATGCGTGGGTGTTCGCAGCAAGAAGTGTGACGTAAGCGCGCCGAAAACTTACTAATTAAGTATACCGACGTATTGTTCCATTTCCCCCACTTCTACAAACAGGCCCCCCCCACCACTTCACCATCATTATATTGTTTAAGAATCTTTTAGAGTATAAATAAACTAAACTTTTATCTAATAATTTTGTACTCAAAGAGAAAGTTAATGCGAGAAAGTTTGGCGTGAACAGAACAGAAATATTTAGAGACTCATTTTTATATTCTTTAATAAGTATAACTTAAGGCGAGCTTTAATCTAAGTACGAAATTAGGAGTCAACATATTAACCATTAAATAAAAAAACCAAGGCCTAGACACACCGGGAATCGAACCCACTAAACCAACAATACATCCTAGCTTTGCGGGTCTAGTCTTTTAACCACTCGGCTATTGTAATACACGCCGTCCCTTCGAGTTTAATATCTACTCTTCAACGTAAAGCCGTTCGTATCAAATATTCGAAATTAGCTTTACGCTTTTTCGTGCGCTTTTTGACGGTCAACCTTTTATACAACTGTCCTACCGGAAGGTTCAAATCATTGAGAATTCCTTAAAGTTATGTTTCCAAGAGAACTTCAAGGAGCAATAATGGCCATTCAGCGATAATAAAAGTAAACTTCAAAACTTGAAGAAAAAAACGTGCATCTGCTTTCACATACATAGACTGCATTTGATAGTGACTCGAAACGCTGCACGAGAAAGAGATCAGCTGAATGGAGGTGTGCCTACTTGATTTATAGACGGAGATGGCAAGAGATTTGAAACCAGCTGGCTACCTCTTTCTTTTTTTTTTTTTTTTTTGGAATTTTCTTTCAGCTCATGGTCCGGTGATGGAAAGTATTGTCTATGACGACAGAACAATATCTGGTAGCCGGCAATGGCCTGGAAAAGGCTATGGGTCTCCAAGGTAACCCTACATGGTGATAAAGCCTTAAATCAGATTTACGCAAAATTTGTAAATTCAGTAGATATTAGAAATTCATAAAAGATTTTCCGTCACTTCTTCAATCCCCTCTAAATATCGCAATCGCCAACTACCCCCGCGGTGAGTTTCACTAAAGAACCACACAATATAAGATTTATCTTCAGAAAAATCAAAAACAAGAAATCTCTTGTTTTTTTTTTACAAAAAACTTTCCTTTATACTAATGACAATTCACCGGATTTCCTGTGACTCACTGGCGGCAAATTTCTATTGTTTTATATTATATATATTATTCCGCCCCTTTATGTAATTAAAGTACAAGCCATTCAGAAAATAAACACAAATTAAAATCGTGTATTAAATTGACAATAAATGTAAAGCAAATTATAAATATATTTCCATTAAATGGTTTCCTTTCTTCAATTATCACTAAATTAATTGCAATTAATGAGACAATGCTATTTTTAGAAAACTGCTGGTAAAAACTAGAAATAAAACTATTAATTGAATCAAGATAACTGAATTATTCAATTTCCTAATTAATATAGTTAATGAATCAGCATTGCAAACTATTTTATTTTTACTTTCTTTTACATTGATACAATAAACTAGATGCAACCAATCAACGCCACTACAAAATATTATCGTCAAAATCGGCTCAACCGGAAGTTCAACTTTGGAGAACTATTTTGTACAGTTTCCTTCCCCCTCTTTTCAAATTTTACGAGGGTCATTTGAAAAGTCCGTGCAAAAATAAAAACTACTTAATTTTTTAGGGTAAACCTTTTTTATTTTTCAACATAGTCTCCTTTTAGGCTTATACACTTCGTCCAACGCTGCTCTAGTTTGTTGATCCCTTCCGAATAATAGGATTTGTCCAAGTCTGAAAAATAGCCATTTGTTTCTGCAATCACCCCCTCGTTTGAATAAAATCTTTTTCCCGCCAGCCATTTCTTCATATTGGGGAACAAATAGAAGTCCGAGGGAGCCAAGTCTGGAGAATAGGGGGGATGTGAAACGAGTTGGAACCCTATTTCCATTAATTTTGTGACCACAACTGCTGAGGTGTGTGCTGGTGCATTGACGTGATGGAAAAGGACTTTTTTGTGGGTTCAATCGTGGGCGTTTTTCTTGCAGCTCGGTTTTCAAGCGGTCCAATAACGATGAATAATATGCACCTGTAATAGTTTTACCCTTTTCCAGATAGTCGATGAGGATTATTCCTTGCGAATCCCAAAAGACAGTCGCCATAATCTTTCCGGCCGAAGGAACGGTCTTCGCCTTTTTTGGCGCAGATTCCCCCTTGGTAACCCATTGTTTAGATTGTTCTTTGGTCTCAGGAGTGTAATGATGTATCCATGTTTCATCCACAGTGACGAAACGACGCTTTAAGTCCTGCGGATTCTTCTGGAACAGCTGCAAACCGTCCTTGCAACACTTCACACGATTTCGTTTTTGGTCAAGCGTGAGCAATCGCGGCACCCATCTTGCGGATAGCTTTGTCATGTCCAAATGTTGATGCAAAATATTATGTACCCGTTCATTCGAGATGCCCACAGTACTAGCAAAATCTCACGCACCTTCGCTCTACTGTCATCCATCACCATATCATGGATTTTATCAATGATTTCTGGAGTAGTAACCTCAACAGGGCCGTCCAGAACGTTCAGCGTCACTTGCGCCCATATGGCCACTCCCGAAAATTTTGAAACCACTTATAAACTGTTCTAATCGAAGGTGCAGAGTCACCATAATGTTTATCAAGCTTCTCTTTAGTCTCCTGAGGCGTTTTGCCTTTCATAAAGTAGTGTTTAATCAACACACGAAATTCTTTTTCGTCCAATTTTTTGAAAATCACTCCACTTCCTCGATTCAAACGAATGCCAAACACAAAGAAATAGACCGATCTGGCTGAAACTTGGTGTGTGTTCTTCCAAGAGATGCTACTAACTAAACATAACCTCGATACGCGCTAGTGGTGCTATCTCTCTGACTTTGCACGGACTTTTCAAACGACCCTCGTATTATAAAAATTTTGGATCAAAGATTTTTTGTTAAAAAAAAAAAAAAAAAAGGATGATGTAGTGGAATCGAAGTTGGACGCGAAGCCCCGGGCGAAGTCCCTAATTGGTGGCCAGATCTAACGGCCCCGTATTTATAGCTTGTCATCTTCTCTCGATAATTTAGCGTTAAACCGCTTAACATACTTGCGAAGATATTGGTGTCCTGGGAACTGTAAAGTGAAAAGGGGTCTTCTCCCTTTTATCTTGACTTTTTTTTTTTTTTGAATGAAAAAAAACTTCAAAGAGAAAAATTGCTCAAGTAAAGAGAAAGTGAATGAGAAAATTTTAAATATACTTAAAAAAAAAATCTCTGTATAAAGGAGCAGTCCAAGTGAACCCAACCTTAACACCTGGAACATAAAATTCCAATACTAACAAAATTCCAAACGTTTTAATCACCCACTAGGAGTTGCACTTCGGGGTAAGTCCTAGTGAATCATGAGAAGTCGTAAGTTAGCATCATGAATCACTAAGTAGAGGACTTACAGAGAAAGAGCTCCCAGTTCTATAGTAACTTCCAACAATATTTAAATAGGATGAAAAAAATAATTGCCATTTCAGTCGTGATACATTTATTCTGCCGAGCTCTCGACCTAGGGACTAGGTCACATCTTCAGGGCTGTGGAACATATTTACAGATTGTTACCAATGATTCTATTGAAATGAATATGTATAATGTAACGAAATTTACAAAAATTATTTACCTAATTTAGAAAGTAATATTTTACATTTCAGGGTTGGTGTGTCTTCTGTCTTGTCTGTTCATGGACTGAGTGAGATCGGTCTGTGTGTGATATGTGTTAGGTTGTGTGGAAGTCAGTGTTGCCAATTGTCACAAGTATTTTGTAGTAAGTTTGCGTATATGTTGTTTAAATTGTTTGTGTCTGTTTTGAAATTTAAACTGTTTTCTGTTTTTAGATCTGTAAATCATTTCTAGCCCTTTCCTTTTTTGTGTGTCGGTTTCTGATTTATGTATCTTTGTGTTTGGGGAAATCGAAAGTGTGATGATTTTCTGTGCTGTGTAAGAAAAGCGCCAGTGGTGTTCTTTTTTAGTTTTGTGTCGTAAGAGTGTTGGTACAGTCTTTTTTTTTAAGTACTGTGATGTTTCGCCTATATATTTTTTGTGACAGTCTTTACATTCAATTTCGTGTATATAAGATTTGATTGTTTGTCCTTTTCAGTCCGGTCTTTTAGCTTCGAAAAAAATTGTCTTTTTAAGTTGTTGGTGTTTTTTGTGGTCATTATTGAGTTTGTCGTGTCCTGTAGTAATGTTTATTAAACAATATTTATTTGTACTATAAAATCTTAAGACCCATAGCAAGGGAAGATCGTGTGAGTGGTCAAATCAGATTATTTTGTTATTTCTTTATATTTTTTGTAAGACTAAATATCAAATAAAGGAAAAAAGATACGCGTAATACTTGAATGAAACAATAACACTGTCAATATTAAATTTTACTCTGTGATAACTGTAGTCAGCTGTTTAATAATAACCAAAAAACTCGCAAAAACCGTGTGGTTACCACTTTTTTTAATACATAAAAACTCAAATGGTAAATTAAAAAAGGTAATAGAAGATTTACTGAAACTGGAATTACCTTTTGTAATCTTCCGAATATCAGTTTAAAAATCACTCAGAATTTGACAAGCTACAAACTAACTTTAAAAAGCGTAAAAGGTGGGGTTTTTTTTTTAGATTTTAAATTTTAATCAAAGTTAAAGCATTTATTAAAAAGTTCGTCAATCAAAGCCCCGTCCGTCGTCTACTTCAATTTGTTATTTAATAACTCGGGAAAAGTTTTTATTGATGCTGATTTATTTTTTATGCAACAGCCATTCTTATTTATTCAAATTTTATTCGCAAGAAAAACGGTAGAGAAAACTGATTTGGGAAAATTTTCGGTTTTCTTTTTTAATTTTCCATTTTTCATGAAATAGAAATTTGAAGTCTACTTAATGATTAAAAAAAAAAAAAAAAAAATGAAAAAGTTCACTTGAACTTGGGGTTTTTACTTTAATTTCTACGGAGAACATTGAAATCTAGACGGATATGAGGAAGCCTTCTACTTCTGCTTCAACAGAATCATTTTAATAGCCCAGATCTAGAATATGAATACGTAAACGGCGGCAAAAGGAAGTCGTCTATAACACAAAATGAATAAACAGTTTTAATTCATTTTTGGAATTGCATTATCCTTGTGCGCACTCTTCTGTACTTCATATGAAATACAATTAAAATGAAATTTGATGCCGCCAATACAGGTGCATGGATAGTGCAAGCGATTAATCTGTTATATTACAAAGTTGTGTAAATGACAATATAAATTCCCTAAATGATATGTTGATTGGTGGAGATTGGCAGCTCTCCCCCACCCACCCCTTCCAAACATAACACCACACAGAGCGTGGCTCTACCGATTCTGTCACTATGTCAGCTGATATTGAGGAGACATGCGAGCGTCAGGTACACAGCTGTTACATTACGCTCGTAAAGGTTAGGTTAAACTCATAGACAAAAAGAGATATCTCTGTGATAGCACTAAATCTAGACAGGATATACGTACAACTTATCTGTGCACACGATTTCCTGTTTTGTTGTCAATACAATTCTATGTGCACATATTTGTAAAGATTAAAAAGACAAAGTAGATAATGAGAACATTCAAGTCTCAGGTCAGACAATGGCCGCTGGAGCCTCCCTGCTACGCAGTACCGAAGTGTCAATGTAGACCAACCATTTTACCAACTTCTTTCTCGGCTCCTACTTCCACCTGTTAGTTGTAAGAGAATATAACAAATTTTTCAGCCTTAATATTAATAGCTCTGGCACTAAATCTAGACAGGATATATATTACAATCTGTGCACACGATTTCCTGTTTATTGTCAATACAATTCTATGTACACATATTTGTAAAGATTTTATAGACAAAGTAGATAACGAGAACATTCAAGTCTCTGGTCAGACAATGGCCGCTGGAGTCTCGCAGCAACGCAGTACCGGAGCGCCAATTTAAACCAACCATATATATTTAAACCAACGCCTTTCTCGGCTTGGAAGCAGAATCTTTACACGATCTCAGGCCCCTACTTCCACCCGTTAGTTGTAAGAGAATATAACAAATTTTGCAGCCTTAATAGCTCATTAATTAGTTACAGTTCTTAAAAACGCTTGTTTACTAAGCACGCACAATAGCTCTAACACACACGTGTCTACGTTTACTAATAATAGCGCAATTCTGTTACAGAGTACGTATTTCAGAACACCTGCTCTTATTTCAGACTTTTTTTTTAACTATCTTGCCGGAAACATTGTCCATCACCTGCCGTGTTGTATAATTTAGCTAAAAATTGACGCGGATCTTTTTTTTTTTTTTTTATACATTCTAGTTGCCTAGGAAAAGGCAACGTAGGAATTATTAGGGAAACTTTTCTTGCATATTACAACTTATTAATTGTAATCACCGGAAATAGCAACAAATTAACGCTGAATTTTCAATTTAAAAAGAAAAAAACGCGGGTATTATCGCATCTGTCATGATACGAACTTCAGATAACTTCACTTCTGGTTATTTAAAACTACAGAGAACATTTCAAATACGTGAACTTTTTGTTGATTCTACAGCTGATTCAAATCTTCTCGCTTAACTGAAAATAATGCCTCTAAGATACGCACTAGTCTAAATTCAGAATACCAGTCTCTTATATTTTTTTTTTTTAATTCAACCAATTTTAAAATTCGAAAGAATATACAGAAGCGGAAATGAGAGTAACTGCCCAACTCAGAGCGACTAAACATCTGAACTACCTCACGTCCTGTAGTTAAACAACTTTAATCGGTAGCTCAAAAATAGTTTTCCGAAAAAATGGTTAAAATAAAAAGTACTGATCGAGATATAATGACGTAAAACACAAATCGGTGTAATTTAATTTGATTTTATTCGTCCCCTGCCCCCCAAAAAAATGTATTTCCGGGAAAGCACGATATGTCATGTTCGCTTTTACTTCCTTATTCTTGCGAGGAGGAAGACAAAATAATTAAATGATGAAAATTTGGCTCCAACCGGAGGTGTTTTTTTTTTTTTTTTAATGAAGACTCCAGGATTGCTGGAATTTTAAAGAAAAGATCTCAAAAGCCGGTCAAGCATTTTGAAATCCAAGGGTCTCTCGCAAAAGAGAAGTTGAAAAAGAAGCTAGGTGAATAGAAACATTATACGATATAGTATCTATATGAGAACACGCAAAGCTAGGGAATATCTAACTCACACATTGGTGTAATAACAGTAAGGTGAGTCTATTTGATGTACCCATTATATGTGAACATAATTGAGAAGAGATTGCAGCTGTCTGGAATTGGATACGTGACATTCACCGATATTATTGCTGAACACCAACCACACATCTACTAAACAACAACAGCAACAATAACAGCAAATTTATGGGAAACAATAATAATTATTTATAATTTAACATCAATTTTCAATACGTAATAAACATTTACTGAGGCACACATTCTGTTCAGTGTACCGAAGTGCTGAGATGTGTTCAGGCCTAAGTCTTACGATATTATATTTAATGTCTTACTACGAGTTACTTATTTTTTAAGGTATACTTGTTAGTCTTCCAACCACGACTTCAGAGATAGGCGGTCGGACTAAGCATACCCAAAAAAAATGCTTTAGTTACTTCATTTCCTTCTCAAAACAGGAAATATTGCGATCTAGTTAGACGATGTAGTTATAGTGGCACAGGATTTTGAAGACCATATTCAAACACTGGAACAAGTTTTTGAACCAAGATCCGAGATGCGGGACTCTCCCGTAAATTGGGAAAAGGCACAACTATCCTACCAGGGATATATATAGTTGATGAAGATGGACTACATGTGGAACCGCAGAAGGTGGAATCCATATTGCAATTTCCGCAACCCAGAACAGTAAAACAAATGCAACGTTTTCTAGGCTTGGCCAGTTGGTATAGACGGTTTGTCCCTCATTTCGCTTCAGTGATTGCTCCCTTATCAGAACTTCTAAAGAAGAAGAAGAAGAAGAAATGGTGTACATTAGCTCAATATCATCCACATTTATCCTAATTATAATTTTTTTTAATAAAATAGACGATGATGTTAAATATTTAACTCGTATATTTTAGGTAAATCAATGAATTTTGTTAATAATTAAACCCTCTCAACTATTTCAAAACTTTTAATTTTTTGTTTGTTATATACAATATTAACAAAAAAAAAATACCAAAGTTGGCGTGAAGCCATAAAGCCATTAGTTAGAATTGGCGCGCACGCCAAAAGAGAGAGACACAGAGAATACTAGGGTGAAGTGAGATATTTTTCGTTTGATCCAATTTTAAAATGCTTTTTCCAATGTTGTTAATATAGTGAGTGAAATACTCGTTATGTTCAACAACAAAGTGAGCAGGGATGCCCGCAGCAAAAAAAAAGTGTTTGTTTTTGAGTTTTTATCTCGTATAAAACTCCATTAAACCCTCACTTCCTTTTTTGTTTTTGTTTTTTAATTAATGACGCCACATTAATGACGTTATGGAGCACAAACAAAACAAAAATCTTATGTGGACACTTAATTAAATTCACTTCCTCCTAATATTTCTCAAGGTTCTACCTTATATATTTAATGACGAAATGTCACTTTACACTTGGGACTTTATATTTTGGAAAACGGCACGATCGAATTGCTTTTACACTTTGCGTAAAGGAAAGGAAATGGGGCAATTTCTATCTAAAGTGCTTCTTTTTTTTTTTGTAGCGCATGCGTAGTACAATTTTGTTCAGGAAGGTTAAATGTGCTCAACCGGAAAATTCCACTTCATTTAAACTGTTCGCGAGATTTTTCCCGGAAATTTGGAACTTCATTTCCTACAAACCTATCCACATACCCGTAGTATCTCGCTCAACTCTGAACGGATGCAGAAAAAAAAAATAATAAGTTATACAATTTTTTCATAGTAATATCTATTCACGAAAAATATTATTGAAATAAAGAAAAAAAAAATTGAATATTGGCAAATAATGTGGGTGATATAAAATTTTGTTATAAACAAATAGGATTAATGCCATTTTCAGTCATGACAAACTTTATTATGCCGGAGCTTTCGACCCAGGGGACTAGGTCATCTTCAGGGCTAATTTACAAAGTTTACAAATGTTTTATATCATTGGTTGGTGTGTCTTCTGTCTTGTCTTCAGTCCATGAGCAGACAAGTATGGTAGGCGGTTGTAGATTGTAAATACAATCTACAACCGCCTACCATACTTGTTCTCATTAAATAATGGTTAATATGAGAACTTTATAGTAAAGTATGTTTGTTAGGCGGTTATAGGCTAGACCCGCAAAGCTTAGATGTATTGCGGTACTAGTCTAGCCCTTGGATTGTATTTAATGGTTAATATGAGAACTTTTATAGTAAAGTATGTTTGTTAGGCGGTTATAGGCTAAACCCGCAAAGCTAAGATGTATTGCGGTACTAGTCTAGCCCTTGGATTGTATTTAATGGACTGAAGACAAGATAGAAGACATACCAACTAATGTCTAACAGTTGGTAATAATAACTAATATTGCTAATAATTAACAGTATATTGTAAATTAGCCCTAAAGATGACCTAGTCCCTAGGTCGAAAGCTCGGCATAATAAAGTTCATAATGACTGAAAATGGCATTAATTTTTCATCCTATTGAGAACTATGATTCAGTCACCAAAAATAATGAACAGTAGTTCAAAACAAAGAGAACTAACTGAACACAGCCGATGGCGCTATAAGATGGAAATGAGTGCTGTCGAACATAATATAATTCAAGGTCCCAAAAACTAGCCTCCGGAACCAATTTACTAAAAAAGATAATGAGTTAATTGACATATCCGCCAATGTTTTTTACTCAGCTCTCAACACTTGATCAAAATAAAACAATGGAAGAAATTATAACTAAACTTCTTTACGTTCCTCCCTCTCACATATTAATTACACTGGATTTGCTCGCCTAACTCGCAGACTTGTACTAATTACAAAATTAACATGAAAAATGAATTAATTACAACTTTTAGGTAATTAAATTAAGAAATCTAATCAGCCATCCTATTTTTCTGAATAAAAACACGAATAGTCTTAAGGTTGGACATCCATTCACCAAACTCTCCTGAAGGAGTCCAGGATAAGTACCATTTACATAGACACAATGCCCAATTAGAGGGTCCAACCTGAAGATGTCTCAGGAAAGACTCAGCAACATGCACTATTTCACAGAATCAAGCCCCGTACTCCCTTGAGCGCAGCTCTGATAACAGGCAAATCTCTAGAGCAATACCCTTGCTATAGTTAAGTGTTTAATCAAATTAATCTTACGTTATGATTGACAACAGGCATGGACCAAACATTTCTCACAATTCTTTTGATTCTTCCAGAAAGAAGACGGAAGTCATTTCTGATCTTCTTAAGCCATCACATCATCGGTCTCGAGACTCTCAATTCGAGAAACCTCAATCACAGATGTTTCTTTAGGGGAAGGGATGAATGAAAGGAAATCTTAAGACCATATATTCTGGGTTGTATCCCCGTTTCCTGGCTGTATCTGCCAACCTTTAGTTATGCTGAAGAGTAACTACTACTCCAGTTAAGTTTTGTACAATCACTTACAGGTGCAATCAATTCTAGATATCGCTAAGCCCATCTCACGCAGGAAAATGGTTCAAATATGTTTTCAATACAGAAATGTTACCAATTCTGTAAAAGTAAAGTAATGCCTACTTTTTCAGGCCGACTTTACGTCCAACTACCAATTAGGTGTCGTGGACGGAGGCGACTAGCAAACATACTTTACTATAAAATTCTCATATTAACCATTAAATACAATCCAAGGCCTCTAGACCGGGAATCGAACCCACTAAACCAACAATACATCTTAGCATTGCGGGTCTAGCCTATAACCGCCTAACAAACATACTTTACTATAAAAGTTCTCATATTAAACATTGAATACAATCCAAGGGCTAGACTAGTACCGCAATACATCTTAGCATTGCGGGTCTAGTCTATAACCGCCTAACAAACATACTTTACTATAAAAGTTCTCATATTAAACATTAAATACAATCCAAGGGCTAGACTAGTACCGCAATACATATTAGCTTTGCGGGTCTAGTCTATAACCGCTCGGCTACCTTAGCGCCTAATTATCAATTCTGTATTTAAACTAAATACTAATTATAGAACAAGGATTAGAAATAGATAAAAATAAAACCTACGACTTGTAAAACATATATACATAAAAATTAAATTTACTAAATATGAAAAATCGCACGTAAAACTTTCAATTAAAACAATTTAAAAACCAGAATAAATTTCACCGGTCACGAAATAGTTCACAAACGTGACTGAATATTATATTAACTTCCAGGCAACAACCGGGAACATGTTATTAAATTCTACGAATTGGATTAGAGTTATGCGGGTGGTATAATCTGGACTTTTTTAATAATAAAAGATATATATACATATATATTTTAAAATACGGCATTTTTTTTGTTCTTTATTCAAGATGGCCGGAATTAGTACACTTCGATGCCATTTTTTTTTTGTTTTTGTTTCCGGAAACGAAATTTTGTGCGAAAAATTGTCTTTTGAGATTTCCAACAAGTTTCAAATTTTAGCAACTACAATAAAATGTAAATGGTATTTTATAGAGAAGCCGTAAAAACCCTGTCCTGTACAAGCGACAGGCAACTTGGGAACACATAATTTGAGCCGATATCGCTGTGATTTAGAGCTTGTGTTCAGTAAAATGAAGTTAAGTGTTATCGTGCTATCCGCATTTTCAATGAACATTTTGTTAACTCTGTATCGACAATAGACCTTAATAATTAAGGATGTCCCTTACTATCTAAAATTAAATTTATTAAGAATTAGTAGTTTTTAAGTAAATTGTATTAAAAAGAGGGAATATATAAATATATTATGAGTTAAGGAATATGTACCTAACTATTCCGGTCTCGTTAGAGGAAATATGTAATAAATACACACATTTAAAACCTTTTTTTTACGTAATGGACCTTCTTAAACGTAGATTTCCGGTTTCAATTTCTCAAATCGCGTAGATTTTATTATAGGCTTATAGTGTAAAAGAATTAAAAGCCAAAAGAAAAATAACTAATAAGAAACTTTTTTGTAAACATTACGAACTATTTTGGAGAATTAAGAGGTACAGTAACAAAATATCTTGTGGTAACCCTTACAAACATTTGATGGGTATAAAGCACCCGGAAAAGAACCCGACCTAACCGAAATACTCTTAAATTAATAAGCTCGATGTTCTTAAGCAATGAAGTTTCATGAAAAAGCTTAAAAATCTAAAACATAAACTCTAGAAAATATATTTCATCTACCAAACCAGTAAACTCGCAAGTTATTTTGTTGATGTGCGTGAGTAAAATAGTTTTAATATAATATAGTATGTGTGTGTGTGTATATATACTATAGAAATCTAGGGAAGTAAATAGACGGGAACCCATTGAATGTGCTGGCTGGTGCCTGGTAACCTGGGGGATCCACCTATAGGTATTCTCTGCCACCCACACCAAAGTACGATAGCTGTACTAAGTTCTCTACACGCACTTATCACTTGGATATCTAGTTTGTGTCAATATTAGGACTTGCCACCCAGTTTGCTGACTAAGATTTTTACTAGCATCTTCTTCAAAATTGGGTTAAAAAGTTTATCTTTACTTTAGATATGCTTTACAAGAAAATGGAAGTAAAATTATTATTAGGGTAAAGATAGTAAATTTTGGGCGCCCGCCTTTCTCTCACAACGGCCTTTACGTATCCGGTTACGTATTACCCTCTCATGTTTCTAATCAGGACTTCCACCGTCAGCTTACAGAAGACAGAAGACATTCCCAGCACTCCACTTTCATCAAAATATTAACTTCTTCCTATTATTTATTAATTTATTCGTTTTGTGAATCAAATACAAAGAGTTGAGCAAATGAATACACAAGAAAACTAATTCTACCAAAAAAAGAATAAGTAAAAACTTACATTAAATAAATACTAATGAAAAAAAAAAATGAAACTTAATGAACTGTATGATTACATAAAATAGGGATTAAATAAGCAAATTACAATTAAATCAATGAAGTCAATAAAGTTCGGCTCTTCTTCTCAGACATTCTTTTAAATAAATAAAAACATAATTCATGATCAATTCATCATTTGAACCTACCAGAGAGTATATCACTATTCTCCATAGTTGTGGTAAAAGTAAAAATCTATCGAGCAGAAAACGAGATATTTAGGGTTAAACTTTGTTTCCGATGAAACAGTAAAAACTTTAACTTCAAATATCTCGAAAACTATTCGATAAATTTTGTTTATATTTTATCCGTATATGGAAACTACTATTCTCTACAGTTGTGGTAAATTTAGTAGAAATCTATCGAGCAGAAAACGAGATATTTAAATTTGTTTCCGTTTGAAACAGTAAAAACTTTAACGTCAAATATCTCGAAAACTACTCGATAGATTTTGTTTATATTTTATCTGTATATGGAGACTAATATTCTCTATAGTTGTGGTAAATTTAGTAAAAATCTATTGAGCAGAAAACGAGATATTTAGTGTTAAAGTTTGTTTCTGTTTGAAACAGTAAAAACTTTAACTTCAAATATCTCGAAAACTACTTGATAGATTTTGTTTATATTTTATCTGTACGTTGAGACTACTATTCTCTATAATTGTGTAAAATTTAGTAAAAATTTATCGAGCAGAAAACGAGATATCTAGGGTTAAAATTTGTTTCCGTTTGAAACCGTGAAAACTTTAACGTCAAATATCTCGAAAACTACTCGATAGATTTTCTTTATATTTTATCTGTATATGGAGAATACTATTCTCAATAGTTGTGGTAAATTTAGTAAAAATTTATAGAGCAGAAAACGAGATATTTAGGGTTAAAATTTGTTTCCGTTTGAAACAGTAAAAACTTTAACGTCAAATATCTCGAAAACTACTCGATAGATTTTGTTTATATTTTATCTGTATATGGAGACTAATATTCTCTATAGTTGTGGTAAATTTAGTAAAAATCTATTGAGCAGAAAACGAGATATTTAGTGTTAAAGTTTGTTTCTGTTTGAAACAGTAAAAACTTTAACTTCAAATATCTCGAAAACTACTTGATAGATTTTGTTTATATTTTATCTGTACGTTGAGACTACTATTCTCTATAATTGTGTAAAATTTAGTAAAAATTTATCGAGCAGAAAACGAGATATCTAGGGTTAAAATTTGTTTCCGTTTGAAACCGTGAAAACTTTAACGTCAAATATCTCGAAAACTGCTCGATAGATTTTCTTTATATTTTATCTGTATATGGAGAATACTATTCTCAATAGTTGTGGTAAATTTAGTAAAAATTTATAGAGCAGAATAAGAGATATTTAGGGTTAAAATTTGTTTCCGTTTGAAACAGTAAAAACTTTAACTTCAAATATCTCGAAAACTACTTGATAGATTTTGTTTATATTTTATCTGTACGTTGAGACTACTATTCTCTATAATTGTGTAAAATTTAGTAAAAATTTATCGAGCAGAAAACGAGATATCTAGGGTTAAAATTTGTTTCCGTTTGAAACCGTGAAAACTTTAACGTCAAATATCTCGAAAACTGCTCGATAGATTTTCTTTATATTTTATCTGTATATGGAGAATACTATTCTCAATAGTTGTGGTAAATTTAGTAAAAATTTATAGAGCAGAAAACGAGATATTTAGGGTTAAAATTTGTTTCCGTTTGAAACAGTAAAAACTTTAACGTCAAATATCTCGAAAACTACTCGATAGATTTTGTTATATTTTATCTGTATATGTAGACTACTATTCTCTATAGTTGTGTAAAATTTAGTAAAAATTTATCGAGCAGAAAACGAGATATTTAGGGTTAAAATTTGTTTCCGTTTGAAACCGTGAAAACTTTGTCAAATATCTCGAATACTACTTGATAGATTTTGTTTATATTTTATCTGTACGTTGAGACTACTATTCTCTATAATTGTGTAAAATTTAGTAAAAATTTATCGAGCAGAAAACGAGATATTTAGGGTTAAAGTTTATAAAGTAAGGCAAAAACAAGGGTTTCTCGCATTTCAAAGCTTACTTAACAAATAAAACATCGTTTTTTTTGTGGTAGGGAATGGGACTTTTCAAAAATGGGAAAAATTCCTGCAAAATACAATATTTATACACTGGGAAAAGTGAAATTTTCCAATTCAAATTCATTTAATGAAACTTTTTGGATTAAAAGAGCCCAAATAATTTTTCTGTCGGAAATTCCGTCAGCTTCAAGGCATTGGTTTTGCAAAAAACTGTATCCCGTTCATTAGGCTTAACAATGCAAAAAAAAGCCGTTTTTCCCATTTTTTGACCTAAAAAATTTAAAAAAAAAAAAATCCGCACCGTAAACCGATTTGGTTTTCAGTGGATTTTGGATAGTTTTGACCCAAATAATAAGGAGAAAGAAAAATTTTTCATGTTGGTGAACTTTTCAATACTTTTTCTAGGCGAACCGTGATATACAAAAAGAACATCTTTCTAAATATTTCCGTCTAATTGAGTGATACGCTGGACAAATAAACAATATATGTGGCAAATCTTCCACATACATTTTCAAATCACAAAATTGACAGAAGCTTTTAGGATTGATTATATATTGATACTGATGTTTAATGAAATACAGTATTGGACCTGTAGTGCTTAATTGTGCAAATACTCTTGTTACTGCTAACGGTACTATATGTAGAAGGTATTTTTGAGTTTGCAAACTATAGTCATAAAGACCATAATAGTAGAGACTAAAATTGGAGCTATTAAGAGATTCAATATCTACATTCTTTAAATAAACTTCATATTTGGACAGTACTATAGGGATTATAGATTATTAGACAGTACGGGAACTTCTATATGACAAGACATGTGCTTCATCTACACACTGCAACAAAATAGAAAGCTGAGAGAACCAATTATATTTGGGTAAATTATGAACTTCGGCATAGTCCCTGAGTTGCTTTTGGATATCTATTTCCATTCATGCTTAACAATTTTAAAAGCCAGTTGTGAGCCCTTTTCAAAATATTCATTATTATATGAGTTGTACCATTAACTTCTTACTATCTGCAGTTACGAACAAATACTTTTTTTCCCAGGTCGATAATTATTGTCAAATTTAAGGAACCCATCTTAACTAAAATTCGTAACTATTGGAAAATAATATATACAATTATTTACAGTGAACTCTAAACTGTAAAACAATGTAAAATACAATAGATTTACACATTAAGTAAATCGAAAGGAAGGAACACTAAGTCTCACTTATTGTATTAATTATCGAGAAGCGTGTACATAAAACAAAGTTTGCTAGGAAATGAGCTAAGATTGCCGCCCGCCTCCATGCACAAGTCTGCTGAACTAGCAGATCGTTAAATGAGAAGTGTGTAACTTAAAAAGTAAGTAATGCGTAAACTTTTGATGATGGCAAACACTTTAGAAATTAATAACAAAGTTTAATCCACCCCCTTCCCCTTCTCATCTCAAAATTTTACTTTACTAATTTCCACCTTCAATCTCAGCTGGTTTTCGGCTTTTTTCAATATTATAAATTCATTAATGACGCGTTTATTGTTACAGTCATATAATTTCACAATATTTGGAGTTAAGCGAGCGATGACGAAACAGAGAGATTAAGTTCGAGCTAATTAATGACGTCGGTGTGAAACAAGATCTTTCTCCTGGCAGGTAATCAATGATTCATTTTATTACTTAAAATATTCATTAATTTCCCCCCCCCCGCTAGTTTTCTAATGAACGGAAGGAAGACAAGAAAAGTACGCATCTATGAATTCTATCACCACTCCATTTGACGCAGTAAAACCGTTTTCTATCCACAGATCGTTTTATATTTGGGAATAGGCGAAAATCAGAGACTAGAGATCAGAACGGATGCTCTAGAGCAGGGGTCCCCAAACTTTTTACTGTTGGAGGGCCGGGCTATAAAAAAAAAAAAACTATGAACTAATCTCTATGCACACTGCACATATCTCATTTTAAAGTAAAATAACAAAACGGGAACAAATAGAATATTTAAAATAAAGAACAAGTTAAATTTAAATCACCAAACTGCCCAGTATTTCTGTGGGAATTATGGACCTGCTTTTGGCTAATGAGATGGTCCAATGTCCGGTTTAGTTACAGCGCTATGACTTTCTTTCTACTTCTGGCTGTTATTTTTCGGAGCTGTGACGCGTGCGACCCGTGTCACCGGAAGTAGTAGTGTACATGAGCGACGTAGCGCTTTGTGTCACCACCACATATAGTGCTCCTCTTCTCTCTGACCACCAATGAGAGAGGTACCCTTCCAGAAATGTGGCGGAGGCTGGATAAGTGGCCTCAAGGGGCCCCGCAGGCCGTAATTTGGGGACCCCTGCTCTAGCGATTCGTCTTTCCGTTTTCTCACGATCGAAAAAAAAAACTTTTCTGAGCGAAGTGTTGACCTGTTGATTACAGGTGAAGGAAATTGAAAACTCAGCTCAATCTCAATACTTTCTTTAACCAAACAAAATGGAAATTTCTCTTCCACCAGGGGTATGAATTAGGCTCACACAAAGAAAACTGAGGGATTTGTGGCGCAAAATCATTGCAGCATCTCCTCCACCATTTGGTACCCTTCTAACTTCCACCTCTTTCCTCCCAAATCTAACCAATCAAATTATGGCTCAGGAAAAATGATTTAGGTCAAATGATGAGTTGATTAACAGCAGACGTACTACATGGGTACATATTGTGCACATATTCCAGAATTGCATGGGATTAAATCTACTAGAAAAACGTTGTCGAAGTGCATTGAACAAAAACTGGCCGCAATAATTACAATTATATAGATTGCAGATTGAGAGATTGTAGGCATGTTTTTTTTAATACCCCTATTTAATCTTAAACCAAGGTAAGTTGGTAACACTGATGAATAGGCGAAAATCTATTCTGATTGGCTCCCGACGATCGTTCCAACATTACGCTAAGTCTTCTTCCATCGCAAACAAAGCATCAATTATCTTGTCAAACGTACCTTTCAAAAAAAAAAATCGATTTTTTTGCTTAAATAAATGTAACACTAATTAACATTAATAGTTAAGGTAATTATTTATCTAAAATAAATTTAAATTACAATATTAGGAAGTCACAAAAGAGCTCGGTGAGAACATTAAAATAAAAATAAAAAACCTTTAAATGAATGACAGTGTTGTCTCAGTGCATGTAAAACATACACGCATATCTCTAGGCACGCAACTAAAAACAGTGTTACCAACCGCTATGTATAAACTTAAAATACAACTAATACATAATTATCATGAATGCATTCATTACATCATTTCTGTTGAATACATATTGTATTGTTTCAATTTATTTTTTTTGTATTTTTTTCCTTTAACCATCTGCACACTCAAACAACTTATATCGATTTTATACAACTCGATTTTTTTTTTCTTTTTTTTATACTTAATCTTAGTAGTGAAAAGTAGTGGTTGATTTCAATGTAGGGGATGTTTACTACAATAAAATGTTACTAAGAAATGAACTACTTTTTTCAGTTTTCTTGAAAGATATACCACATATAAAAAAAAAAGGAAATTGGTTAAACCGGAAATCGGGTGTAAACGAAATCTTGGCAGGTTTTCTTTCATTTAATAGTGGAACTTTGAAGATGCGATGAATTTTGAATTAGTACCCTACTATTTAGCTATTAAGCTACTAAGTAGCCTACGATATCGCCCCTTCTAACTATTCACGATGCTAAATAGCCCAACATATCGCCTAGTTCCAACTATTCACAATGCTAAATAGCCCAACATATCGCCTAGTTCCAACTATTCACGATGCTAAATAGCCCAACATATCGCCTAGTTCCAACTATTCACAATGCTAAATAGCCCCTAGTTATCGCCCTTTCCAACTATTCACAATGCTAAATAGCCCAACATATCGCCTAGTTCCAACTATTCACAATGCTAAATAGCCCAACATATCGCCTAGTTCCAACTATTCACAATGCTAAATAGCCCCTAGTTATCGCCCTTTCCAACTATTCACAATGCTAAATAGCCCAACATATCGCCTAGTTCCAACTATTCACAATGCTATAGCCCAACATATCGCCTAGTTCCAACTATTCACAATGCTAAATAGCCCCTAGTTATCGCCCCTTCTAACTATTCACAATGCTAAATAGCCCCTAGTTATCGCCCTTTCCAACTATTCACAATGCTAAATAGCCCAACATATCGCCTAGTTCCAACTATTCACAATGCTATAGCCCAACATATCGCCTAGTTCCAACTATTCACAATGCTAAATAGCCCCTAGTTATCGCCCCTTCTAACTATTCACAATGCTAAATAGCCCCTAGTTATCGCCCTTTCCAACTATTCACAATGCTAAATAGCCCAACATATCGCCTAGTTCCAACTATTCACAATGCTATAGCCCAACATATCGCCTAGTTCCAACTATTCACAATGCTAAATAGCCCCTAGTTATCGCCCCTTCTAACTATTCACAATGCTAAATAGCCCCTAGTTATCGCCCTTTCCAACTATTCACAATGCTAAATAGCCCAACATATCGCCTAGTTCCAACTATTCACAATGCTATAGCCCAACATATCGCCTAGTTCCAACTATTCACAATGCTAAATAGCCCCTAGTTATCGCCCCTTCTAACTATTCACGATGCTAAATAGCCCAACATATCGCCTAGTTCCAACTATTCACAATGGTAAATAGCCCAACATATCGCCCCTTCAGATTATCATTTATTCCGATCCATGTCTCGTATTTTAAGAGAATAATTTTACTAAGAAAAAGCAGGTGGAAACCAGCAATTAGTCTAAGAACTAGCTACAATACCTCCCCCTTTCCAATATAAGAAAGAGATTAAAATATTTAAAATGCAGGAAACTGCAGTAATTGGCGCTTCTCAATTATGTTGGTCCAGCTGGGAATTAGAGAGTGTAGAAGAGAAATATTCTCTTGGTTTCCTTTCGGATTCTCTCCTTTCTCTTTATTATTCTAAAAAAATAATAAAGTGGGCGAAGCTCTTAATTTACAAAAATAAATCCAGTTTTACCAACACCTACATGTAAAAAAAAAAAAATCCAGGTAAGCACCTTTTAAAATATTTATTCAACCATATTATAAAAAAAAATCTTGACGAGATTTTTCCAATATTAATGAGAAGATGCTGCTATCAGAAGATAAAGAGCCGGAAATTTATCAAACCATCACTTAAAATATGTATTCCGGTATTTTGTTTTGCTTTGTTTTTTTAATTTTTTATTTAAAACCTTGCGAGAGAAAGTTTTCCGATCAAGCAGATTAGTAATTTCCCGGAAAAATACACGGTTTCAGATTTACTGAACTTTAAAATATGATTTGTGTTTTGTTGTGTGAGTTCGACAAATGTAAAAAAAAAAAAAAAAACGCCGGAAGTAAAAACCCTTCTCCTCTAAAATTCATATTTGGATTCGAAACCAGTAGATCTGCTACTTTTCGAAACAAAACTTAGTTTCTCAGCCCTTTTTGGATAAAAAAAATAATTTAAGGCTTTAAAAATTGGAACCAATTTATAAGTTAGAAACTGGAATCAAATGATAGAAGTCATAAAAAAAAAAAATCTTCTTTTATCGAAATGAAACTGCTTATTATAACGGCTCCACTGTTAAAACTTATAACAGCTCCAGCAGACAAACATACAAAACCAATATATCCACTAATAAACAAAACTAACCAATAAAACATTAAATTATTTCACAGTAAAAATACAAAGAAAATAATTACCGCAACTACTGATTAAAACTGACAAAGAAAATATTAAATTAGCAGATGAACACTCCGTTTCACCGCGACATTGATAAGAAATAAAAATTAATAAAAAATATACAATATAATGAATTTAGTTGTTATCAATAAAAGATACAGGCAAAAAGTATTTTAATTAACAAATAAAAATTGTTAATAAAAATTTAATTTGTTATATTGGATAAGAGATTGTAGACGATATAATGGAATGGTCATTAATAAAGAGAAGCAGTACTGATGCTGAAGTATCCCGTATCTATTGTTATCAAATTACTGCCATACACTGGAATCTAACATCAGCGCAGAACTCCTAACATTTAACCCATCTATCAAATTTCTTACTCCAGCAATATATCGAGCCATTACACCAAAAATCTGGCTGGAAAAAAAGCAAACTAAATTTCACCAATCATTCTCCTTGCCCCAAATTTAAGTGCTAATAACTTGAAAATCTATTGTAAAGAATCACTAACAATTATAGACTATGACTATCTATAGAATTGAGAGATATAGGAAGATTCCAGATGCAATAGTAAAGGAAATACAGGAACGTAAAGTATTGTAACCTTTCGTTTCCCCTAAACTTTGAGTCCTAATATCTCCATTTCTGTTGCACGAAATTCAATGTATTTGTGCACAATTATAGACTATAACTACCTATAGAATTGTGAGCAATATGAAGATGCCAGATGCAATAGTAAAGGAAATACAGGAAGGTAAAGTTTTGTAACCTTTCGTTTTCCCCTAAACTTTGAGTCCTAATATCTCCAATTCTGTTGCACGAAATTCAATGTATTTGTGCACAATTATAGTCTATAACTACCTATAGAATTGTGAGCAATATGAAGATTCCAGATGCAATAGTAAAGGAAATACAGGAAGGTAAAGTTTTGTAACCTTTCGTTTTCCCCTAAACTTTGAGTCCTAATATCTCCATTTCTGTTGCACGAAATTCAATGTATTTGTGCACAATTATAGACTATGACTATCTATAGAATTGATAGATATAGGAAGATTCCAGATGCAATAGTAAAGGAAATACAGGAACGTAAAGTATTGTAACCTTTCGTTTCCCCTAAACATTGAGTCCTAATATCTCCATTTCTGTTGCACGAAATTCAATGTATTTGTGCACAATTATAGACTATAACTACCTATAGAATTGTGAGCAATATGAAGATGCCAGATGCAATAGTAAAGGAAATACAGGAAGGTAAAGTTTTGTAACCTTTCGTTTTCCCCTAAACTTTGAGTCCTAATATCTCCAATTCTGTTGCACGAAATTCAATGCATTTGTGCACAATTATAGACTATAACTACCTATAGAATTGTGAGCAATATGAAGATTCCAGATGCAATAGTAAAGGAAATACAGGAAGGTAAGGTTTTGTAACCTTTCGTTTTCCTCTAAACTTTGAGTCCTAATATCTCCATTTCTGTTGCACGAAATTCAATGTATTTGTGCACAATTATAGACTATAACTACCTATAGAATTGTGAGCAATAAGAAGATTCAAGATGCAATAGTAAAGGAAATACAGGAAGGTAAAGTTTTGTAACCTTTCGTTTTCCCCTAAACTTTGAGTCCTAATATCTCCATTTCTGTTGCACGAAATTCAATGTATTTGTGCAGAAATGGTGGGGAAAGAGGGAATGAATGCAAGTGAACTCTAGTAGACGAGATTAATTGTAACGGAAAATATATTCTGATATGATTCACATGGAATGGATCATTTAGGAGCCAACTATATGAGTGGTTTCATAAATGTTGGAATTATATGCCCTCCAGCTAGTGTTACAATATAAGACAGCTAAAACGAAAGTAAAACTATTATAACATCCAATATTGTAATTATTGGCTAATATTATATTAAAAGTAGATTTCGAAATGTGGAGAATTTTATCGCACAATTACTCTTTCTCTCTCTCACTCTCTCTCTCTCTCTCACACACACACACACACACACATGTATAAATTACTATAATCAGAATTGGATAGGAAACAGCGAGCCAGCCACCAAGTAGTGCGGTTAGTGGTGTGCGCACGTTTGGGTGAGGTGCTGAGATAGTGAACCGACAGACGGACTGTCAGATAGAACAAAAGAGTGAAAGTAGCAGTACAGCCTCCAAGGACAAACGTCGGTTAGCGATTACTGTTTAGAGAAACACTCTGTAGATTGCGCTCTTTCCAATCTTCTATGTCCGAGAGTACACTAATCGTGCTCATAATTAAATAATGGTGAGTGTAGTTTAATGGAGATGCTGGGGGGGTTTGTTGTTTTGACAGCGCGATTTTTTTTAAAATTTTGTCTTTCTCACTTCTGTGAAACCAATTTGGCCCGAGAGAAGACGGGATGAATCTTGCAAAGCGAATTCAAATAAAGAATTAAAAAAGATTTTAATGGCCGAGGGGGTTGAAGCGTAAAACGTTAGGTCGCCTAGAAAGGAATAGAGAAGGAAGAAACACCTAAGGTTGGCAACTTACACAAACAAGCCGTCCCCAGAAAAAAAGAGATACATGGATGATATGGCCGGATGACGTGGGGGAACGTGGACCTGGTTCCCGTATACGGGGAAAGTCTGTGGAAGCTAAGTGGCCCGCCTCCAAGGGAATTTGGTCCTCAATATTGAAACTGGTCTCCCAGAGTTGGGTGGTACACGGAGGGCACCAGAAACAGAAGAACGGGTCTGGAGCGGGAGTACGCGTTGAAGCCGAGATGTAGGTTTTTCGGTTAGCCTAGGAAAACTGGCTACAGATTTTTCAGGCTGAGCTAGTTGCAATTTGGTTACTGTGCTGCCGAGATTGTCGGACGAGGAATAACTAATTCTAAGGTCGTGATTTTTCTCGGACAGCCAGGCAGCTCTGCGAGATATTAGTTCCTACCAGGTCAATTCCAAGGCTGGTTTGGGACTGTCTGGGGTGCCCTGAAGGAAATTAGTGACCAAAAAAAGGTCTTTCTGGTTTGGGTACCTGGTCAATCAGGACACAACGGAAACGAAGCGGCAGATTTATTGGCCAGAGAAGGCTCTGCGTGACACTTCATTGGCCCGGAGCCCTATTTTGGGGTCTCCAAGTGTCTTAAGACTGTGGCCATTAAACTATGGGTGCAGACTAGGTCTCAGGAGTGGTGGGTGGCTTGCCACCACTGGGCAGAGAGAAGCGAAGGAGTTCATAACGGGCTATTCGCCAAGGCTGACTGCAGAATGAATCCGTCAAGACCGTGTGGGGCTATAAGGATAATTGTAGGCCTATTAACCAGGCCACTGCAGGCTCAGAAAACACATGCATCGTATAGGCCTGGCAGATGGCTAGCCTTTGTAGATTCTGTCAGGAGGAGGAGGAAAAGGGCACTGCACGTGTTGCATCAGTGTGAGGGGCTAGTCTGGGGCTAAGGATGTTACTTCTCGGGAAGGAAAAACCAAGGCCTGAGGAGCTTTACCCAGGGAACCGCTCTCCAGAATGAAGAGTCTCAATTAAACGGACGGGTCTGGAGGGCGAGCTTTAGAGTGAGGGGAGCCACAATAGATCCAAAGGCCGCCCTATTAGAATCTTATTTTATCTTATCAATGTTGAAACTATCTGGTTTCTGGTAACGGGAGAACCCATAGTCTTATGCTGTGATGAGCGTAATTTCGTGTATGATTTACATGAAACAAGAAATACAAATACACACTGGAACACTAAAACAGTTATCTTCAGTGTAAAACAGGAAATAGAATCACGATCGCAGTACTTTCCTGCACCCTAGTAAGAGAAACTAAGTACAAAAAGAGTTGTTTAAATATTCTACAATTATCTTCTAACGACAGTTTTTCTCGTTACAACGCTAGCGTGGCATTACCACTGGTATTGGCTAACCCTTTTTGTTTCGATTCCTATTTCCGGTAAAACCAAAAACAATCTGCACGACAATATTTCCCTTTTATGAATTAATAAAGAAAGTATAGAGTGAATTAACGCGAATTGTACGAGGGTCGTTTGAAAAGTCCGTGCAAAAATAAAAACTACTTCATTTTTTGGGGTAAACCTTTTTTATTTTTCAACATAATCTCCTTTTAGGCTTATACACTTCGTCCAATGCTGCTCTAGTTTGTTGATCCCTTCCGAATAATAGGATTTGTCCAAGTCTGAAAAATAGCCATTCGTTTCTGCAATCACCTCCTCGTTTGAATAAAATCTTTTTCCCGCCAGCCATTTCTTCATATTGGGGAACAAATTGTAGTCCGAGGGAGCCAAGTCTGGAGAATAGGGGGGATGTGAAACGAGTTGGAACCCTATTTCCATTAATTTTGCGACCACAACTGCTGAGGTGTGAGCTGGTGCGTTGTCGTGATGGAAAAGGACTTTTTTGTGGGCCAATCGTGGGCGTTTTTCTTGCAGCTCGGTTTTCAAACGGTCCTTTAACGATGAATAATATGCACCTGTAATAGTTTTACCCTTTTCCAGATAGTCGATGAGGATTATTCCTTGCGAATCCTAAAAGACAGTCGCCATAATCTTTCTGGCCGAAGGAACGGTCTTCGCCTTTTTTGGCGCAGATTCCCCCTTGGTAACCCATTGTTTAGATTGTTCTTTGGTCTCAGGAGTGCAGTGATGTATCCATGTTTCTTCCACAGTGACGAAACGACGCTTAGTCCTGCGGATTCTTCTGGAACAGCTGCAAACCGTCCTTGCAACACTTCACACGATTTCGTTTTTGGCCAAGCGTGAGCAATCGCGGCACCCATCTTGCGGATAGCTTTGTCATGTCCAAATGTTGATGCAAAATATTATGTACCCGTTCATTCGAGATGCCCACAGCACTAGCAATCTCACGCACCTTCACTCTTCTGTCATCCATCACCATATCATGGATTTTATCAATGATTTCTGGAGTAGTAACCTCAACAGGGCGTCCAGAACGTTCAGCGTCACTTGTGCCCTATATGGCCACTCCGAAAATTTTGAAACCTCTTATAAACTGTTCTAATCAAAGGTGCCAGAGTCACCATAATGTTTATCAAGCTTCTCTTTAGTCTCCTGAGGCGTTTTGCCTTTCATAAAGTAGTGTTTAATCAACACACGAAATTCTTTTTCGTCCATTTTTTGAAAATCACTCCACTTCCTCGATTCAAACGAATGCCAAACACAAAGAAATAGACCGATCTGGCTGAAACTTGGTGTGTGTTCTTCCAAGAGATGCTACTAACTAAACATAACCTCGATACGCGCCAGTAGTGCTATCTCTCTGACTTTGCACGGACTTTTCAAACGACCCTCGTAATTTAATAAAATAAACTAGAGTTATATAAAATCAATAATAAGCAACTAAGAGTAGAATGGAGGAGTTAATTCTAAGGTTAAAGAACTAAACAAGTGGAAAGAAAATAACGTAATAAAGACAGAAATAGGGATGAGGAGGAGGAGGAGAAGGAGAAGACGTATAACCTTGGAGGAAACTTACCTAATTAAAAGGCTATTTTATTAAAAAAGTTAAAACTTCGCCAGTTTTAAAACAGTTAATTAAATAGGAAAATTGGACTGGTGCCCACCCTTGGTTTAATTGGACTAGAACAACCAGACGAATAGTACTTGGGAAAATTATAGAAAATGATTATTTCCACTGTAAGATGTAAACACAATTACTTCGTGAAAATTAATTAAAATTGTATAGATTATTATTTTCAATTTTTCCTTACAAAAAACACAAAATATTGTTAAGCATATATTGTTTACTTTCTGGGCCATCCTTTAGTTGATTCGATATTTTTGAGATTGTTGAATGGCGGCCTTAAAAAGAAAAGCGTTTTTATCTACATAATTGCCAAATATATCGATCCGGTGTTGTTGCGAAGAGTTACACCGCGCTGAGATGAACAGCGTTTTCCCTAAAATAGATTTTGATTATGTATTAGTAAAAATGAGCCGTTCACACAGCATAATTCGATTTCAGCGTCTGCTACTAAATTTCAAGTTGAATTATAGCTACGATTTTTCATTCGAGCTCGGAGTTAATAAAAAAAAAAAGGCTTCTGTAATAAATAATTTATTATTCGAAGGCCGAATTATTGATGAACTACGGATTGAAACCAACAACTGCTTTGGTACTAAAAATTACAAGATATTACTCAAAAAGTTGAGTTAATCGACTTGGAGTTGTTATTTGGTTTTAACGAGCACTTAATTTTGGAATGTTCTCAACTCAACCTAATTACCTAATAATTAATAGCAGCAGTTAGCATTATCAAGTTAAATGAAAGGTTTGGAGCTTTTTTATAGCAAAGTACGAACAACTCGTAATGAACAAGTTCCAGGTTATATGATTTTTACCAAACTTCGCATTCCCTTAACATCTCTTAAAAGCAGCAAAAGCATGAAGTGACATTCAAGCAAAAAGCTTAATTTTGCGATACTTGAATTTGCAAAAAAAAGAAGAAAGCGAATGTTACATTCTTGAGAATGCAACTTCTGGCTGGCTAGATTTTGACCAAATCCTTAGCATCAGATACGGGTAGACATAGTCCACAAGAAACTTGCAGAATCTTAGCACAATCTATCGGTATTTCAACACGCAGATAACGAGGGGGCGGGAGGCAAAAATTTGATTTCCATCTTCACCTACTCTTAGAAGAGATAGGAGATCGTCCCACGAGCCGGGTATTAAGGGAATATCCCTCTTCTTCCATCTCTTTACTTTGTGGTTGAAAGGGTAGACCAAACAAAACCAATCGCAGAGATACCTCAAAGATGGTGTTTGAAGGCGAAGGGTGTACTGTAGCCCAAGGATGTAGTTATCTCTAAGTATTGGCCCTCAGGACTTCCCTAAGTTACTAGCTAATGGAGCAGGAAATATCCTTGGCAGAAGGAATGTTTTGGCCGCCTCTGAATCTCGGTCCATGATTGGAGATTTAAACAGAATCTCCCCCCCCCCTCTTTACAAATCTAACTAGATTACTGAAAGATGCCAAGCTATGATTGAATTAAACAGGCGAAAATTAACTTTACAATATGGCACTTAGCGTGCTTCACTCTCCTCTAAGTTCACATTTTATCAGCTACCCTACAACAATCTTAAACAATAAGAAACAAAAATATTCAAAATTTTGGTAAAAAGTACAAAAAGCGAGAGAGGGGATGGAGAAAGAAGAAGAGGCTGAAAGGAGCAAAGTGGTGTAATGATGAAATCTAAGAACAGCCTTGGCACAGTTTTTCAGCGGTCGGTAATGTAGCCACACGGTCCAAGATGGACGACATTGGACTGATGTTCGTCACAGTCTGGGGACCTCTATGTCTCTCCATCTTTTAGCAGATTTCCCTACTTGGCCACTTAACCGCTCTAACCTTCACCGAAAACTCACCAGATTTTTAAGGCGCTTTTTTTTGGTGCTTTGCACTAAGTAATTTAGCGAAGCATCATCCCCCCCTCTCGATCCCCCCAAAAAAAATCTTCTATGACATCCTCTCATTGCTGATCCCAATGTTCTAACTTTAAACCTTTTTTTTTCTATTCAAACACGGAATTTTAAAACTTACATAATTCTTATTAAACAAGAACTTAGAAAATCTGGTGAAAATTTAACAAGAAATCTGGTTCGAACACACACACACATACACACACCGACTTCCTTTAACGCAATTTTAAAGAAGTACTTCCTTTCCAACCGATTCATTTCCTAAGATAATTTACTAACACATTGATTTACTACTAGTATTTAGCAGTTTATGAGGGCCACACTAATGCATTTAAATGCACACTATAGAACATTTTCCGGAAATAATCTTTCCAATGTAGTGGAATGAGCGTACATAAGTTTTCTTTAAAAATAAATAATAAATAAATAAATAAGCCACTCTACGGGCAGAATTTCGTGAATATGGTAAATTAACAAAGTGTTACTTTATCAAAACTCAGAACAAATGCTTTTTTTCTGCAACCATGTAGGAATGTTCTCATTACTCAATTAAAATCAGCTGTGTAATGCCCAACTTTACCTCACTAGTGGGGAAAAATTCCCATTAGTGTCACTTTCCTCACTGGTGAGTGGAAAAACTTTATTGTGCTTCCTTGATATAAGAAGTTTTGTTATTAAATATTTTCTGTAAAACTTTAATAAGCTTATTTAAATTTATTTTATCTAAATAATTAAAAAAATAAAATAAAAATTGAAAGGAATATAGAAATAAAAATAATATTTTAATAAATAATTAGATATTTTTAATCATAACAGTTAAAAAGGTTATAGTGTTACCTTATAGAAATTTAAAATGGATTCTAGAGATTCCTGTTTAGTTTTTTTTTTTTTTTAGTTAATAACCCAAATGGTTGCAGAGAAAATATAATATTTAACTCGAGTGTAAAGTATTTTCCTCACACTCGGCAATTTGCACTTGCACTCGCCTCGCTTCGCTCGCTCCCTGGATCGTGTGAGGAAAAGTACTACTTTCCACACTTGTTAAATAAATAACTATTCCAATGATTTTTCCGCAAACTAAAATGAATAAATAGAGGATTGAATCGTTTTTCCATAAAAATAAAGTTTCCTGCTGCACTGTCAGGCACAATGGTTGCTCTTTAGAAGAGATTTATCTTCTGTATAGAAAGGATCAAGAACTAGATCTAGAAAGGATCGAACTGAACTAGAAATTAGTAAATCTAGTGATGTACCAAGTGAACAATAAGATTATGCTACTTACATATTAGTGGCAGAATAAAGAAGCTTACCTGTAACATAAAGATTTCCATTAAATACATAAATGAAGGCAAAATACATACACTGCTCCACAAAAAAAGTGGCGCACTTTAAAAATGCGTTATTTTTTTTTCTCTGTAACTTTTTTGTTCTACATTTTATTTTAGTTAGCAAATATAAGAAGTATAAAGTTACGGGAGGGCTAAAATAAAATAAAAAATGATCTAAAAGAAATGAAAACCTTTAATTTAACAAAAAAGTACTTCTCGGCAAGAAATGAGTTTGGAAAAAAAATATATTTCTTCCGATTAAAAAAAGAGAAAAAGAATTTTAGTAACTTGTATTGCTCGGCTTACTGCATCCAATCTCCTCGGGATACTCCTTATTAAATTTCTCACGAAATCTTGTGTTAATTCCTCCCATATCTCCACCAGAGCACCTCGCAACTCTTCTAAGCTCCTGGGAGGATTATTTCTCCATCTTAATCGCCTACCCAGCTCATCCCAAAGATGTTCAATTGAATTTAAATCCGGGCTGCGTGCTGGCCACCTCAAAACACGAATGCTAGTGTCCTGTAGATATTGAACAACACAGGCGGCAGTGTGTGGTCGGGCATTATCTCGCATAAAAATAAAATTCTCCCCAATAAATGGTGCATAGGGTATACCCATATTGCTGCAAAATTTCCCTCACATACAAATCTGCATTCAAGATTGCCCTGTTGAACACGTGGAGCTCAGTATAAGCTCCCATAGAAATCTCAGCCCACACCATCACTGAACCACCTCCGAATGGTAGTCTACCAGAAATATTGCACGGAGCGTAGCGCTCCCCAGGCCTTCGGTAAACTCGTCGCCTCCCATCAGGTGCATAGAGAGCAAAACGGGACTCGTCTGAAAAGAGAACGTTTCTCCAATCGTTCTCAGACCAGTTGCGGTGTTCCCTAGCGAACTCTAGACGGGCTCTCCGATGGTCTACGGTGAGCAATGGTCCTGTGGCTTGCTTCCTAGGGCGTAAATTCATTTCAGCGAGCCTTCTTCGTACATTTTCGGCACTGACTGAAACTCCACGAACGAGTGTTTGAGCTGTTTCAGAAGCAGTTGATGTACGATTTCTTAGAGTGTGAATTCTGATAAATCGGTCATCAAGTGCTTCTGTGGCACTTGGTCGACCCGAACCTTGTCTGCGAGTGCAGAGGCCTGTCTCCTGGTAACAATGGATGGCTCTACGGACGGTGGTCTCAGGCAACCCTAACGTTCGAGCTGCGTACCGCTGACTCCGTCCATCCTCAACTAATGCAATAATACGGGCCACTTGCTCTGCTGTAATTCAGAGTTTGCAATGCTTTCAGCTTGAAAAAAGTCGAAACGCAACTGTAGAGGTCAATAAATTTATTTACTGTTGAGGTAAAGTTCATGTTGTTGTTTACACAAAAAGACTGAAGGGGATTAAACGAGGAATTGCTTCTCTATTTACGTGAAACTTAGGACCTTGATTCGATTAATTGTTCCCTGACAGTTTATGAAAATAATTAAAACTAATAATCTTTGCCCAAAATGTGATAAAACAAAAAATAAACGCTTTTTTCAAAGTGCGCCACTTTTTTTGTGGAGCAGTTTATGTCATGAAGGAGGATTTGCCCTAAATTTTAAAGCAAATTTGGGAATTTTATCTTTTATAGTAAAAGAGAAAAAAATTGTCAAAATTGGGTGTTTTTCAACGTTACACTATTTTCTTGCAGTTTTTTACGATCAACCCTTATACAACTGTCCTACCGGACAGTTTTAATTATTACATTTTTCTTTTTTAATTTAGTCTTAAAAAGTTTCACAACTCAAAGATAAGTGAAGGACGTTTCAGTTTAACAGGGATTACATTAGCTCCATACTGTCAGGTAGCGTTACCTAACTTCTACTTCAACTTCTTCGGCAATCAAAACAAAACATCAGATTCCACCCAGAACTTCCAAAAACAGAGGTTTTACAAAGATTGGTATCTGTGATTTAGAAACTTAAATTTAGCGAAAAGCAAACCCCATTAAACTAAACCAACTTCCGTTTAGCGGTAGAAGAAAAACTATCGGATCTTCCATCACAAGAGTGGCAGGCCAGAGATCATTAATATGGAATGGAATAGGCTAAGTGCCCCCCTCACAATACACAGCAGCACAGGAAACCAGACTAAATCCCGGAACTCCTAAAACTTGGTAAACTACAAACACAGTGGAAGGTAAGGGGAGAAATTTGGATACAGAGAGAAAGAGGGAGCTACTTCCGGCCGAAAATGCGTAGTACAAATATTTTCCAATAAATAATTTTATTATATTTAATAAAAGACAATAATTACTGAACATTAATATAATTTAACAAATTTAAGAGAAGTCGAATGAGATAAAGTTCCACTTGATAAGACTCTCTGAACATCAACTGGTCAGTAGGCAAAATAATGACTACGATAACAATAAAATATAATGACGGAATTTCATTTCATTTACGTATGAAAAATGTTTCTTTCTCCTTATTATTTGGGTCAAAACTAACCAAAATCCACTGAAAACCAAATCGGTTTACGTTATGGATTTTTTTTTTTTTTTTTAATTTTTCAGGTCAAAAAACGAGAAAAACTGCTTTTTTTGCATTGTTAAGCTTAATAAATGGAAAAACAATACAGTTTTTTGCAAAACCAATGCATGCATTTTGAAGCTGAGGGAATTTCCGACAGATTGATGTATTTTATAAATGATAAAAATGAAATTTCGACATTCAAAATCAATAAAAAAGACATTTTTGAGCAAAATAAGGCAAAAACAAGGTGTTTCTCGCATTTCTAAGCTTACTTAACAAATAAATCATCGTTTTTTTGTGGAAGGGAATGGAACTTTTCAAAAATGAGAAAAATTCCTGCAAAATACAATATTTATACACTGAAAAAGTGAAATTTTCTAATTCAAATTCATTTAATGAAACTTTTTGGGTTAAAAGAGCCCAAATAATTTTTCTGTCGGAAATTCCCTCAGCTTCAATGCATTGGTTTTGCAAAAAACTGTATTGTTTTTCCATTCATTAGGCTTAACAATGCAAAAAAAAAGCCGTTTTTTGACCTGAAAAATTAAAAAAAAAAATCCGCAACGTAAACCGATTTGGTTTTTAGTGGATTTTGGTTAGTTTTGACCCAAATAATAAGGAGAAAGAAAAATTTTTCATGTTGGTGAACTTTTCAATTAAAATCGTTCTAAGCAAACCGTGATATACTTTCGATGACGTAGCATTTACGTTCGATAACTTAGCTTTTCAAGTACGACTTTTTTTATCAACGTAGAAACGGAAGCTGAACTGAAAGCTTTCATCGAAACAAAAAATAAAAAATCAAGTGATGAACACAGGCTCAAAACATCTTCTACTACAATCACTTGTTTGGAGTTTCGAGACCCTAGCAATATTACGCAATAGTAAGAGAGGCAGTGATGATGACATGTCTAATATCAGAATAGAGCACATTTAAAGAATCACAACTGCCAGTGTTGATTTTTTTTTTAAGTGGTAAATCAGTGTAATGGAGGGGGGATACAACTTTTCAAAAATGTTTATTTACGTCAACGAATCTATATACAGCATGGCAAGATTGGCCCGGTGACCCACAAAATACTAGACTTACGTCACACAGCTGAAATCCTTCTCTCAAAAGGGGTCACAATCCGTAAGTTATGTTGCCATTAATTTTGGGAATAAAGTATGAAAAATATGGCTGCCAACACGCACATGACTTACTGGTTTAAGTTAGATAAGACTGGTTTAATAAGAGACTTGTAACTTTTTATAGACACGAACTTTGCTGAAATGAACGTTCCAATAGGGGCGTTTCCACGAAACTATTTCAGGAAGAGTTTACTCCTTTTATTTACAGACAGACAGACAAAAAAAACAAACAAACAAATTTTAATAAGAGCTAGCAAAGAAATATGAGTGTATTTAAAAGTTATAGCCGATAAGAATGAATGGAAGAAAATGATTGAAGAAGGATTACGTGATTTTAATTTCGGTTAAGCTATAAGGATGGCAGGAATATAGAGTACTGATCCATCCATAGGTTGTAAGTTTGTATGCAAATAGTTGTATATAGTAGAGGGATGAATGTGTGAAGCGAATGTATTTATAAGTAAGAATGGAGAGTGAGTGATATTCTAGTGATAAGCACCTAGACCAGGGGTGAGCAACCTTTTTAATCAATGGGCCAATTTAAATTTAATTTTTTTTTTGGCGGGCCGCACATAGATTAACTCTTATTAATAATTTACGAAACTTCGTACGAAACGCATCGCGTCCGTATTGCATGTTTAAATACGTCGTCGACAAGTAACTCGCCATTAAAAAATATTTCGGTTTAGTATGTACTACCATTTTATTATAATTAATTTTATAACAATATATTGATGGGAGAAAGTCGATAAAATAAATTCAATTTTAGAAATGCTTGGCGGGCCGCGTGTTGCTCATCCCTGACCTAGACGATGCTGGCTGTATGGCGAAAGCTAATGCCAAAAAAAAAAAAATTTAATCATAGGATGGTAATGAGCATCAGGATATGGCCTAGGAGAAGGCTTGACACAAAAAAGGAAGTTGTAAAAAAAGAGTTCGCGGGTAGGATTCAGCAGGCAGCAGACCTTCCGGCTTATCTTTTCAAGATCGAACTAATCTTAAAACACCATTTAAGAGAAAAATGCACAAAGAAATATTTTATATGCACGAAAAAGCACCCATTTTTAATTTCCACAACTGCCAGACGTAAAAGAGCACGAACGAACTGAAAGTGCCAAGTGACGTTTCAGTTTCAGCCGTTAAGTTCACAAGTTTCAGAAAAATAAAACGAAGTTTACGTAAGGTTTTTGTTTCCAATAGGATTTCCGCCTAGTTAGTGACTGAACGAATCATGAGCATTACTAAAAAAAAATTATCGATATCATCAATAATAATTATTCAATCAGCAATTTTTATAGTATTTATCGATAATCAAGCTTAATAATCGGCCAAAAGACGTCAGTCAACGCCACCAAAACAGAAAAAGTTGCCTACCAAAGATATTAGTCATCTCAAGTCGATATAATTAAGATAGGGAGCTCCCCCTACTCCTACATAAACCCTGCAAACTATATTATCAAATTCTGGAATAAGCTTTATTTTATAAAAATACGCCTTTGTATGACTGTTGGCAAACATGATTCCTTCCTTAAGACACAAACAGAAAGCTTAAATTCCCTGAGAAACGATAGTTGACAACAATCCGATTAGAATATCGATTCAATATTCCATTATGTTCATTTAAAGATGATGAATGTATAATCACTAAAAAACATCGCAAATGATTGAATCAAGAGGTTTGCAATATTAAATTGATTCAATCAAATAGTGGAACTAGAGCCGTGTACATTAAAAAAAATAAAAAATAAAAATAAGTACATGAACTCAAGTTTCTATTCGCCATTACAGTAAGAAAAGCGCTGTAGAGAGATGCGGCGCTGTTGGGAGAGAGAGGAAGAGAGAAGGGAATCGAGGAGTGAATGTTTGCCGATATGGGACAATGTGCCGCCATGGACCACATTATCACCACTACCACGACGACGTACAATAAGTAGAGAGGATCCGTGTACACCAAGACAAATACCCCAACTAGAGAGGCGGTACTGAGAGACGGACGGACACATTGCGAAGCGCTTCTCTTCTAATAAACCCAGCATCTCCATCGAATTGTATCCAGTTTTGCCCAGCTAGAGGAATATACGACGAATACTTCTCTATTTAACAAGAACTTCTCTCTCTCTCTCTATCTGTCACTCACTCTCTCTCACCATAACTTTTCTACTATTGTCTGCCAAATATATAAAAATTGTTCCATCATTCTTTTATTTATCATCCTTCTTCATATCTGGAGATATTCCCTTCAAAGCTAGTTGCAAACAATAAATAAAAACAAAAAAAAAGGAATTCTGGAAAACTGGCTTTACTGTTCAGTAAATTACGCTACGATTCCAGGGGGAGCCTCTCCCAGAATTTCCCTGGTAAAGTATCCCGTTATTAATTTAAAAAAAAAATCGTGATATTTTCGGGGAAATCGTGAAAAAAAAGGGAAAAATCCATTCAGGAAAGAGGAATTCCAGCATCTTACAACCAGGTATCCTAGCAACACAACTCTGTGCACTGTGTACTAGCCAGAAATGGCACTTCTAATGGCCAACCACTCACTACCCACAATCTCCACCGGAAGTGCCTCTTTTTTACCGGGTAAGATTTCAAATTTAAGTTTTAGATCCACAAAGTGTACCTCATCGAAAAAAAGAATCTTGTAATACTATTTCCGGTTCAGGTCGATTGCGGGCAATGTTTTGTTCTCCAAAAGAATCATTTTCCGTCCTGTTCGTACCAGTCTATACTTCTGATTATTAAAAAAAAATCGAATTGAAACTTCCAACATCGATTGTGATTTCTACAGAGATTTCTACAGTAATGGAACATCAAATTTAAGTTGGGAACAAGTACCCCCCCAAAAAAAATGCGACAATACTTTTGCACTCCAGAAGGAGAGCCCACAGGAGATTTCGACAAAGTAATGGGGGAGCCAATTGCAGAACAGACTCCTTAAGCGTGGGGAAATGCTGTCAGCACTGGTCCAGTGCAATTATGTGGGCGGTACTGCCCCTATTTTAATGCACACTAATGTACTTTTCAGCCACCAGCCAGCGGTTGAATTATTTCCTTCAGGGTAACCTCTCACAACTTTCTTGGACGATGAAGTATACGGTAAGGGATGCACCTTATGATCATCACATTCTCCGACATTTTGTATCAGGATATTGAAGCATTGCCTTAAAATATCCTAACTAACATTCTCTACCTTGTTTTAATTAAGTTTCCAATAAAATATCTTTTGACTACATTTATCCTGCCTTATTCCCAATTTTGGCCATCTAAATATAGAATTAGAATTAGAATAGTAGATGGGGCGGGACCTACGCCCAACGGCACCGCAGTCACAAGAGACTTATTGTGCCAACCCCTTTTTAGATCTAGTAAACGAACCTTCCCCTACTAAAGAGGTTGAGGACTTTCCCTACTAGTTCTTTTTTCGCTACTATCTCCTTTGGTCTCAAAGTTCCAAAGATTTCATAGCGCAACCAACTCGATTGCAACACAATCGAACAACAGGTGAGAGGCCGTCTCCTGCTCTTCTTGACACAATCTGCACAACGGTTCCGAGCTAATTAGCCCCCCCCCACATTGCGCAGATACTTCCTGAACCTACCGTGCCCTGTGGTCCTGTGAATAGGCCTGCAATCTCAGAGTAATCTGATTTCTACCCAAGCAAAGGGTCTCTCTTTGGTTCTTTGCTTACACAGCCAAGGCATCACAGTCTTGCTGTGTTTAACCCCACAGGACACATCACCCGGTTCTTTTCACGCTCTCTCCAGATCCAACCTTTGAGAGCCGCATGAACTTAGCCCCCTGGTGAACCCCAGGACAGGCTCAGGGCCGATGAAAGGAGTGTTAGATCCATTCCTGGTCAGATGATCAGCCCTCTCATTCCCTTCAATCCCCACATGACCCGTTACCAATTCCAGCCTAACTTTGTTGTGCCGAGCCAGTAGTTCTAGGGTCTTTCTACATTCCCAGACTAGGGAAGAGGTCATTCTGAAGGAAACAAAAGCCTTCTGTGCATCCTGGCTGTCCGAAAATATGCAGATCTCCCTATTTCTAAGATCATCTAAATATAAGACATAAATATCCAATCTCCGAAGTTAGTCCAGCTATGAATTGTTTACAGTTACGTCATAGGCGCAATTAATAAATTATGACTATCGCTTAAATTAGAACATTAATAAAAGCAGAGGTCCTCCTAATTCTTTTAATTATTCGATCAACCAAAAGTCTAGTAAATCTGCATAAAAAGAGCACTTATTACATGAATAAGTAAGTGAGGCAATAAAAACGATAAAATAAAACTGAAAGGAAAACAAAAAACAGGACTAAATAAATAATTACATAAAAATAAATGTGTGGGTTGGATAATAAAGTGCCTATAATAAATATGTTAACGAACGTATTGGTGAGATCAATTTGGCACTTGGCCCACTAAGGCAATCACTCTCTCTCTCTCTCTTACAAACACTCGTGTGTACATCCACAAGAGTGGCCATGGTGGGGGTATTTAGTCTCCTCCAAGAGGGCGTGAGAGGGGGCAGAGGGAGATAATAAATAAACGCTACCAATACCTTTATGATTAACCCTAATTAATAAAAGTATTACAGACTTTCTGTAAATACAAAGAAACCAGATAAATAATCCAACAGCTAAGAACGGCCACGCACCTGTAGAGTGCTATCACCATACCAGACTAGAGAACTACACAGAAGACTACACGGAACAGACTGCACAGAACAAAGACTACACAGAACAAAGACTACACAGAACAAAGACTACACAGAACAAAGACTACCCAGAACAAAGACTACACAGAACAAAGACTATCTGACTTGGGGGAGGGGAAAACAAACCATTCTTATACCAACACTTTACTAAACCAATATTGAGGCTACGCAAGGATGGGGGGAAACCTATGGGGGTTCAGCTAAAACGTTCCACCCACCTAACAATCCAAAATCCTTCTTAATCATCAATGCTCCCCCCACCATCACCAACCCCAATGACTACAACCAACCACCCATAATGACGTCAATACGCCCTCCTATCTGAATGATGAACTTCAATACGCCATTCCACAGGGAAATTCCATAAGAGCACCTTCCTAACATCATAATCCCATATAGTCTATCTCCTCCACTTCCCCCTCCTCCCACAAATTCCTGGAGTCTTGGAGGTGAGTGGTCATGCAGGTCTCACCAGTGGGAACACTGTAGATATCTTTAGAGAAGAGCAGAATATCCAGTTTTATACAAAAAAAAAAAAAAAAAAATAAAAAACTCCCCATGAACCTGAAGCGATTGAACATTCACACAAACACACATACGCAGAAAGACGCGCTTAAACACCAGCACTTCCGGTTTCGCAATACTTCTTCTTTTATTAGAACAAAGTGAAAACTCTGTCCCATAAAATGGAAAACTGATTTTCTTCCACCAAAAAAAAAAATCTATATCAATTTGATTACTTTAATATTTATATTTAGCATGTAAACACCATAAATATTCTATTTGTGTAAAGCTAGAACGTTATACGCATGAATTTAAACATAGTTGTGGGAATGTATGGCTGAAATTGTGGCAAGTTTACTATAATATACTAGAGACAGGACCGTCTCTCTACAGAGAGCTAAGCTAGTTAGTCCACAACATGTGCACTTTTTGGCAAAAGACATTAGTCAATGTAAGAACATTTAAAATTTATTATATTTACCAAGCTGTGTTGTATTGTAAGTTCCAAAAAACTTGAAAGTCATTAGAAGCTCCTTCGAGGGGGGACGGAAAGTATTTCAACGTAGGAAAGCCTAATCAATCCCCTCTAAATGAAATTTAGCCTAATAATATTGAGCATTCTGTATAAAGGCAATGTTGCTTATTTTCAGTGTCTAGAGATTTGTATTTAAATAATAATAATAATAATAATAATAATAAATAATAATAAAAATACGAGAGAACTCTGTCCGGAGGCCGGCAGTGCACCGAAAAAAGCTCCGGGCGCCAATAACCTTAGATGTTGACGCGAAAATAATAATAATAATAATAATAATAATGCATTGGGACACTCAGATAGTAACGAATAGGAGTGTTGCTAACAACAAGCCGGACATACTAGTTATGGATAGGAAGGGTAGAGTGGCACATATCGTCGATATCGCCATACCCAATGATGATAACATGCAGAAAAGCAGGGGCGAAAAGATCCGGAAGTACCAGGACCTTAGTTTCCAACTAAGAGAAATGTACAACCTGGACAAAACGACGATTGCGCCTATAATACTTTCCACGAGTGGCCTCGTGCCCAGAACAACGGTGTCTGCTGTCAATGAGTTGGGCCTATCCACTGATCTGGTTGTAGAGGCGCAGAAGGCAGTCCTCCTAGGTATCGTCCGAAAGTTCCTGAGTGCTGCCCATTAAGCAGATCAATACAGCCAATCGCCGCGTGCAGCCCGTTATTATTTGGATTTAGTTTTTAACTCCGAGAGATAGATTATGTAATTTAGATAAGGGGTTGTGGCAAAGTCCACCCCCCTAAGTGATTTCCCTAATAAGGAGTCGGAAATGAAATAATAATAATAGTCCCTTCCCTAAGGGAAAGGATAGTAAAGGTACGGATTAGCTATGCGGGCCTAAAAATCTCAGAATTCATTAACAATTGTAAAAATCTCACTTCCACTGTAAGTACTTAAAAAAAAATGTAAAGTAATTGCCTATTTTTTCAGGCGGGCTTTACGTCCAACCACCAATTAGGGGTCCTGGATGGAGGCGACTAGCAAACATACTTTACTATAAATTTCTTTTATTAACCATTAAATACAATCCAAGACCTAGACTAGTACCGCAATACACCTTAGCTTTGCGGGTCCAGCCTACAACCGCCTAACAAACATACTTGACTGTAAAAGTTCTCAATATTAACCATTAAATACAATCCAAGACCTAGACTAGTACCGCAATACACCTTAGCTTTGCGGGTCTAGTCTATAACCGCCTAACAAACATACTTTACGAGGGGGTACCCAAAAATAACCGGAATTGCGTTGCCGCGCATGGAGCTTATGTAGTACGCATTTCTGCCGCTAGACGTGTATAGCGCAATTCCTTGCCAGTTCAGTCCTGCCTGTGTTGTCTGCCTGGCTTGTTCTGTTCATCTGCAGTGATTGTTTTTACCAGCGCTGTTTTGTTCTTTTTTCGTTTTTTATGATGGCAAGTTTAAGTGAACAACGTGCAGCTCTGAAATTTTGTTTTCTACTCGGCAAAAATGCTGCTGAAAGTGTTTTAATGTTGAAAACAGCTTACAAAGATGACGCTATGGAAAAAACTCAAGTATACGAGTGGTTTACTCGGTTTAAAAATGGCGACATGTCGATTGATGACAAACCTCGTTCTGGACGTCCATCAACTGCCCGAATCGACGAAAATCTTGAAAAAATTCGAGAGCTGGTGTTCACAGACCGTCGACAGACAATTGATCAACTGTCAGAGAGTAGTGGGTTATCTTGGAGCTCGGTTCAGCGAATTTTAACGGAAGATTTGGGGATGAAAAGGGTTGCTGCCAAGTTTGTTCCTCGAGTTCTGACTGACAATCAAAAAGAACATCGAGTTGAAACATGTCGTGCTTTGAAACAACAGCTTGAAACTGATCCAGACTTTCTGTCAAAGGTCATTACTGGTGATGAGTCATGGTGCTATGGTTATGACCCAGAAACAAAGCAACAGTCGAGCCAATGGAAGACGTCATCTTCACCCCGACCAAAAAAATGTCGTCAAGTCAAGTCAAACATCAAAACAATGCTGATTTGCTTTTTTGATGCCAAAGACGTAGTCCATTCAGAGTTTGTCCCCCCAGGTCAGACCGTCAATCAAACCTTGTATTTGGAAGTTTTGAAAAGATTGCGCAATAGTGTTCGCCAAAAATGACCCGATTTGTGGCAAACAGGAGACTGGTTCTTCCACCACGGCAATGCAACTGCACACACAGCCATCTCTGTTACACAGTTTTTGGCTAAAAATGGCATGGTTCCGCTGCCCCACGCACCTTACTCGCCTGACCTCCGTGCGACTTTTTCTTATTTCCACGCATGAAAAAGGGCATGAAAGGTCACCGATTTGACAACATTGAAGAGGTCAAGAAAAAAACGAAGAAGGAGCTGTTAGCCATTTCTAAAGATGACTACAAAAAATGTTTCGAACAGTGGAAGCACCGGTGGGACAAATGTATTAGTTGTAATGGAGAGTATTTTGAAGGGGATAAGGTTGTTCTGTAAAAAATTTGTAAATAAATAGCTTTTAAAAAATAATTCCGGTTTTTTTTGGGTACCCCCTCGTACTATAAATTTCCTCATATTAACCATTAAATAAAATCCAAGACCTAGACTAGTACCGCAATACACCTTAGCTTTTGTGGGTCTAGCCTATAACCGCCTAACAAACAAACTTTACTATAAATTTCCTCATATTAACCATTAAATAAAATCCAAGACCTAGACTAGTACCGCAATACATCTTAGCTTTGTGGGTCTAGCCTATAACCGCCTAACAAACATACTTTACTGTAAATTTCCTCATATTAACCATTAAATAAAATCCAAGGCCCAAGACCGGGAATGGACCTCAATGCATTATTAGCTTTGCAGGTCTCGCCTCTGTAAGTACTTAATAATTAATTATAAGGTGCCCATGGAGTTAATTAAGAATTATTAGAAATCAATAACAGATGTTTTGGTCAAAATTATTCTAATTTATACAAGGAATTGGTTTGCATTCCCACGCGTATTGAGTTCCCACGCGGAGGTCTAGAGTTCGAATCCAGCTGCTGGCCCCTCAGATTTTTCTTCTTTCTAGGAGCTTCTTACAGCTCACCGACCGGTGATGGATAGTGTTGTCTGTAAGGAGAGAACATTGTCCGGAGGTCGGCAGTGCACTGACAAAAGCTCCGGGCGCTAATATTATATATAATATTATATTAATAATATTTAATATTATAATAATTTTTCGGACTTCTCTTTTGCAATTATTTAAATTAATTTTATAAATATTTAGTCTACTTACTATACAGGGTGAACCAGTAAGTATTGTCAATAGGCCTACTGCGTGTAGTACATGTAAAGTGGAGTTCAATGACGTATTGGCCAACTTCATATTTTCCTCTGTTCTTGAGTGACGTCACTTTATAAGTTTTTTTTCTAAAATCATTACTTTTTTCCAATAAAAATATTATTACTCAGAAAGTTTTAGACTGAATTCGATTCTGATGACACGGTTAGAAAGACAGATAAATTTCCTAAAAATTGACACCATTTTGAAGCATAAATTATTCTCCAAACAGCCTCAATCTTTGATAAAATGTTAGAAAATATTTTAAACAAGTGCTATTTTTATAATCGAAGGCTAATTTGCTTAGTTTCAAAATCTAACCTTTTGTCAAATATTTCAGTTTAGATTTTTTTTTTTTTTTTTTTTTTTTTTATGTGCAATAAGTAACCTTAGACTACCTTATTTTAAGACAATCTACTTTAAAAATTGACTACTGGCCCATCTAAAAGAGTTTTCAATTAATTAAACAACTTGATAACTAACACTCTTGAGTGCTCGTGAACACGTTTTCTTGCAAAACAAACGTAATTTCTTATACGAAGATAAAAGGAATTCTGGAAAATGATATACCGTTTGAAAGCCCACATTAGACAAGGAAACTTTTATAAAAAGTGCCAGCACATAGGTCTGATAATGTTCACGTAAGGGCTTAATGAGTTTTCTTAAAAATTTCGATTAATTTTATTTTCCCAGTTTCCGGAGGAAGATTGAGGCTGTTTGGAGAATAATTTTATGCTTCGAAATGGTGTCAATTTTTAGAAAATTTATCTGTCTTTCTAACCGTGTTATCAGAATTGAATTCGGACTAAAACTTTCTGAGTAATAACATTTTTATTGGAAAAAAGTAATGATTTTAGAAAAAAAACTTAAAAGTGACGTCACTCAAAAACAGAGGAAAAAATGAAGTTGGCCAATACGTCACATTGAACTCCACTTTAAATGTACTACACGCAGTAGGCCTATTGACAATACTTACTGGTTCACCCTGTATAAACTAACTTTTTCGCAACTGACATTTTAAAAAAATGTGTAGAATTATATACATAGTATAAAATGCCTAAATTGATAAGGTAAGACATGTAACTCGGGAATTACGATAATAAGCCACGCAGGCACATTCTGCCGGAAACATATATTTATTTATAAATATAAAAAACAAATAAAGGAACCATAGAAATAAAGCACTCCCATTAAACTGGGTGGAGACTTTAATTTTATTTATTTATTTTTTGCCTTTATTTTTATTCTTTATATTTTCTAAAAGTTTTTATTACTGTTATTTAGTTTTTTATTTATTTAATATCCGTTACTTTGATTTCCAGCTAAACGAGTAATTTCCCTTACTTCTTTGTTCTACCACAATTTCTATTTTATATAAAAACTAACGAATTAACATTTTAAATTGCTTTTTTTCTTTTTGCTATGTTTTACACCATTTAATACGACTACATTTGCATTTGCCATCGTTCGCTTCTCTCAATATTAAATCTCAAAAATTGATCCTTTTGTAAACACTGGTTATAATTTAAAGCGCGTCAACGTCGGACATTATTGGCGCTCGGAGCTTTTCTTCAGTGCACTGCTGGCCACAGGTCGTTTACAGACAACACTGTTACATCACCGGACAGTGGAACGGTAAGAAGCTGCCCCTAGGAAGGGAAAAATCTAAGGGCCAGCAACTGGATTCTTTCAGGCGAACTTTACGCCAAACTACCCAATTAGGTGTCGAGGACGAAGGCGATAAACAAACATACTTTACTATAAAAGTTCTCATATTAAACATTATATAAAATCCAAGGCTTATACTGGTACCGCAATACATCTTAGCTTTGCGGGTCTAGCCTATAGCCGCCTAACATACTTTACTATAAATTTCTCATATTAACCATTAAAGGTATAGACTGGGAATATAGACCAGTATCGCAATACATCTTAGCTTTGCGGGTCTAGCCTATAACCGCCTAACAAACATACTTTACTATAAAAGTTCTCATATTAACCATTAAATAAAATCCAAGGACTAGGCTAGTACCGCAATACATCTTAGCTTTGCGGGTCTAGTCTATAACCGCCTAACAAACATACTTGACTATAAATTTCTCATATTAACCATTAAATAGAATGCAAGGCCCTAGACTAGTATCGCAATACAACATAGCTTTGCGGGTCTAGCCTATAACCGCCTAACAAACATTCTTTACTATAAAAGTTCTCATATTAACCATTAAATAAAATCCAAGGACTAGGCTAGTACCGCAATACATCTTAGCTTTGCGGGTCTAGTCTATAACCGCCTAACAAACATACTTGACTATAAATTTCTCATATTAACCATTAAATAAAATCCAAGGACTAGGCTAGTACCGCAATACATCTTAGCTTTGCGGGTCTAGTCTATAACCGCCTAACAAACATACTTGACTATAAATTTCTCATATTAACCATTAAATAGAATGCAAGGCCCTAGACTAGTATCGCAATACAACATAGCTTTGCGGGTCTAGCCTATAACCGCCTAACAAACATACTTGACTATAAATTTCTCATATTAACTATTAAATAGAATGCAAGGCCCTAGACTAGTATCGCAATACAACATAGCTTTGCGGGTCTAGCCTATAACCGCCTAACAAACATTCTTTACTATAAAAGTTCTCATATTAACCATTAAATAAAATCCAAGGACTAGGCTAGTACCGCAATACATCTTAGCTTTGCGGGTCTAGTCTATAACCGCCTAACAAACATACTTGACTATAAATTTCTCATATTAACCATTAAATAGAATGCAAGGCCCTAGACTAGTATCGCAATACAACATAGCTTTGCGGGTCTAGCCTATAACCGCCTAACAAACATTCTTTACTATAAAAGTTCTCATATTAACCATTAAATAAAATCCAAGGACTAGGCTAGTACCGCAATACATCTTAGCTTTGCGGGTCTAGTCTATAACCGCCTAACAAACATACTTGACTATAAATTTCTCATATTAACCATTAAATAGAATGCAAGGCCCTAGACTAGTATCGCAATACAACATAGCTTTGCGGGTCTAGCCTATAACCGCCTAACAAACATTCTTTACTATAAAAGTTCTCATATTAACCATTAAATAAAATCCAAGGACTAGGCTAGTACCGCAATACATCTTAGCTTTGCGGGTCTAGTCTATAACCGCCTAACAAACATACTTGACTATAAATTTCTCATATTAACCATTAAATAGAATGCAAGGCCCTAGACTAGTATCGCAATACAACATAGCTTTGCGGGTCTAGCCTATAACCGCCTAACAAACATTCTTTACTATAAAAGTTCTCATATTAACCATTAAATAAAATCCAAGGACTAGGCTAGTACCGCAATACATCTTAGCTTTGCGGGTCTAGTCTATAACCGCCTAACAAACATACTTGACTATAAATTTCTCATATTAACCATTAAATAGAATGCAAGGCCCTAGACTAGTATCGCAATACAACATAGCTTTGCGGGTCTAGCCTATAACCGCCTAACAAACATTCTTTACTATAAAAGTTCTCATATTAACCATTAAATAAAATCCAAGGACTAGGCTAGTACCGCAATACATCTTAGCTTTGCGGGTCTAGTCTATAACCGCCTAACAAACATACTTGACTATAAATTTCTCGTATTAACCATTAAATAGAATGCAAGGCCCTAGACCAGTATCGCAATACATCTTAGCTTTGCGGGTCTAGCCTATAACCGCCTAACAAACATTCTTTACTATAAAAGTTCTCATATTAACCATTAAATAAAATGCAAGGCCCTAGACAAGTATCGCAATACATCTTAGCTTTGCGGGTCTAGTCTATAACCGCCTAACAAACATACTTGACTATAAATTTCTCGTATTAACCATTAAATAGAATGCAAGGCCCTAGACCAGTATCGCAATACAACATAGCTTTGCGGGTCAGTTTTCCAATATGTTTTACTTGTAAGATTGACGTCCGATATCCTGTACAATGTGATACCTCCTGTAAAGAGATACTCTCACAAAAATTAATATGACTGATATTGTGGTTTCCGCTTAGCCGAATTTCAAGATTTTCTTTAAAAATCTTTGGACGCGAAAACTTTTGGAAGGTAAAGCGATAATCATACTGCACCCCAGTACAGATAAACGAAAACTTTAAAAGCTTGGCTAATATTCCAAGTTTTTATAACCTTGTAGCAATTTACGGTCTACATCTTATTTCAGAAAAATCGTCACCCATTCTTGGACTCTTTTACTTAGAGGTAGAAGTAATTTTAAAAATTTCCATTACATAATAAAAAGTTTTTCTTTTTTATTTCTGTTTTAATTAAATGTAAAAAGTTTTACCAGCAAGTTAAAATGTCAGAAGAGCTTAGAAGAGTTGAAGAAGTAAATTACAAATGAATTAATTTTGAGCTCCATGTAAACATCCTGATCCCCCCTCCCCGCGCTGGAGCTGTTGCCACTTCCCTGTATCCTGTTCAAAGGGTTTATATCTCTAAAGTTAGATCATTGCAAAAGTTAGTAAAGGACCTTGGTGGCTGTAAATGCCCGGATGGACACTGAATAGGAGCTCCTCAACAAGTGCGAAGGGAAGTGTTGCTGGTGTGACAAGGCTCCCTAAACTACCCACTTACTAATGGGCGCTTTCTTTGTGCTCTCTAACTACTTCCCTAACTTACCCGCTCACTCTCTCTCTCTCTCTCTCTCTTTCTCTCGCTAACTATGAATAAATCTCCGTTTTCTTTATCACATTAAAATATTCATTCATAAGTTCGGCTAACTATGAATAAATCTCCGTTTTCTTTATCACATTAAAATATTCATTCATAAGTTCGGCTAACTATGAATGAATCTCCGTTTTCTTTATCACATTAAAATATCCATTCAAAAGTTCGGCTAACTATGAATAAATCTCCGTTTTCTTTATCACATTAAAATATCATTCATAAGTTCGGCTAACTCTGAATAAATCTCCGTTTTCTTAATTACATTACAATATCATACATAAGTTAGACCTGCAAAGCTAAGATATATTGTTGGTTTAGTGGGTACAATTCCCAGTCTTAGGCCTTGGATTTTATTTAATGATTAATAAAAGAAATTTACAGTAAAGTATGTTTGTTAGTCGGTTACAGACTAGACCCACAAAGCTAAGATGTATTGCGGTACTAGTCTAGTCCTTGGTTTTATTTAATGGTTAATACAAGAACTTTTATAGTAAAGTATGTTTGCTAGTCGGTTATAGGCTAGACCCGCAAAGCTAAGATGTATTGTTGGTTAGTGGATTCGATTTCTAGTCTAAACCTTGGATTTTATTTAATGGTTAATAAAAGAAATTTACAGTAAAGTATGTTTGCTAGTCGCCTCCGTCCACGACACTTAATTAGGTAGTTGGACGTAAAGCCCCGCCTGAAAAAAATTGGCGATTAGTTTACTTATCATTCATAAGTTCAGCTAACTATGAATAATTTCCTTTAATTTTTATTTTAACTGAGAATAAATCCAATTCTTTGGGAATTTCAAATAGGATTTTGAATGAATTCGTTTAAGAAAATCGCATATTAATCGGAAGTTTCTTTTCTCCACAAAATCCGTCAGTCTTTTTCACAACTGTGAAGGTTGCTCAAGGGAGGAAATATACGTCTTTTATTTAACCAACATTGTTATACTATCTTAAAGTAAGGGAATAAAATAAATAAATAACTTTAATGCAAAGAGAGTTGGTGGATTTCTTTAAAGCATAGATTACTCTAAGCTTCTAAAGTTCGTGCATCAACAATTGTAAAATCTCACTTCCAGAAATGGGTCTTAATAATTAATTATAAGGTGCCCATGGAGTTAATGAGGAATTATTAGAATCAATAACAGATGTTTTGGTCAAAATTATTCTAATTTATACAAAGGATTGGTTAATTTTGTTCACGATATGTATTCTACTTCAGGGATTCAATTAAAACTGTAAGACATTATAAACTAGAATTAATTAGTAGAATTTATTCTCTAGTCACGCAACAGGCAACTGTTACAGTTTAGATTTGTTTTTTGTTTTTTAATGAAATGGTTGGATTATTGAGCGAACAAAAGAAGTTTTAACTGCCCTCAGCATGCTATAATTATTGATGAAAAAAAGAGGCGATCATTTTCTGCTGTTACTCCTCCACCCTCTCACTCTCTCTCTCTTAAGATAGAATTCTGCTATAAAACCTTCAAAGATACAAAGACACTGAAAATTTCAGCCATGAACTGCCTGAAACAAACCAGCTGACAAGTTCTGCTCAAAGAAACTGCCGCCAAAAACATGATAACATGTGTTTTAGTGGGGGGGGGGTCGACAAAAAAGTCTTGGTTAAATTTACAGTTTGGAACATGAACCTTATAACACATTCTGCTAATTAAAAACAAAACTTTAATACGAGGGAGCCGTGCAAAAATAAAAACTACTTAATTTTTTGGGGTAAACCTTTTTTATTTTTCAACATAGTCTCCTTTTAGGCTTATACACTTCGTCCAACGCTGCTCTAGTTTGTTGATCCCTTCCGAATAATAGGATTTGTCCAAGTCTGAAAAATAGCCATTCGTTTCTGCAATCACCTCCTCGTTTGAATAAAATCTTTTTCCCGCCAGCCATTTCTTCATATTGGGGAACAAATAGTAGTCCGAGGGAGCCAAGTCTGGAGAATAGGGGGGATGTGAAACGAGTTGAAACCCTATTTCCATTAATTTTGCGACCACAACTGCTGAGGTGTGAGCTGGTGCGTTGTCGTGATGGAAAAGGACTTTTTTGTGGGCCAATCGTGGGCGTTTTTCTTGCAGCTCGGTTTTCAAACGGTCCAATAACGATGAATAATATGCACCTGTAATAGTTTTAACCTTTTCTAGATAGTCGATGAGGATTATTCCTTGCGAATCCCAAAAGACAGTCGCCATAATCTTTCCGGCCGAAGGAACGGTCTTCGCCTTTTTTGGCGCAGATTCCCCCTTGGTAACCCGTTGTTTAGATTGTTCTTTGGTCTCAGGAGTGTAGTGATGTATCCATGTTTCATCCACAGTGACGAAACGACGCTTAAAGTCCTGCGGATTCTTCTGGAACAGCTGCAAACCGTCCTTGCAACACTTCACACGATTTCGTTTTTGGTCAAGCGTGAGCAATCGCGGCACCCATCTTGCGGATAGCTTTGTCATGTCCAAATGTTGATGCAAAATATTATGTACCCGTTCATTCGAGATGCCCACAGCACTAGCAATCTCACGCACCTTCACTCTTCTGTCATCCATCACCATATCATGGATTTTATCAATGATTTCTGGAGTAGTAACCTCAACAGGGCGTCCAGAACGTTCAGCGTCACTTGTGCCCATATGGCCACTCCGAAAATTTTGAAACCACTTATAAACTGTTCTAATCGAAGGTGCCAGAGTCACCATAATGTTTATCAAGCTTCTCTTTAGTCTCCTGAGGCGTTTTGCCTTTCATAAAGTAGTGTTTAATCAACACACGAAATTCTTTTTCGTCCATTTTTTGAAAATCACTCGACTTCCTCGATTCAAACGAATGCCAAACACAAAGAAATAGACCGATCTGACTGAAACTTGGTGTGTGTTCTTCCAAGAGATGCTACTAACTATACATAACCTCGATACGCGCCAGTGGTGCTATCTCTCTGACTTTGCACGGACTTTTCAAACGACCCTCGTACCTCTCAAAAAACGAACATTTACAGCGAAGATTCTTCCGAAAATTTGATCACCTGGTCATCAACACTTCGTAGACTGGACAGATTTCTGCATTTAGAGAAAAGATTGAAACACGAGAGACATATCGTAAATAATTAAAAGGAACAAGGGCATAAAGTTGAACCCCAACAAACCTAGAATATTGTGGGCAAAGAAAATAGCAAATGAACTTTTTGCAAAGATTATAAACTTACAAACATCCCCCATCTCAATAAACTAAAACACCAGAGATAAAGAGATTAAACCAATTCAAATAATCAAGGAGGCTGACATTACGGACTACCACTTGTTTTTGTAACACAACAAGGTATATGGATTATAACCATCTTTTTGTAGCAAACCTCCGTATCAATTCAGCCACTGTTGAGGGCACACTCTTGCATCCAACAAACCAATATTCAAGCCATGAAAGAAACAGAATCAACTAAATCTCGACTCAAGACTCAAAGTGCTGATAATGCCCAATATAAGTAATCCTTGAAGTGGAGGATTTGTGAGTGAGAGAGATGAGATAGAGAACAGTCAGTCTGGGATAGAAGGAGACTTAAGCTTTTTATGGAAAGGGCCCTAATTGTACGCATACTGACAAACACGACAATTAAGGGAAGCACTTATTCCGTCTTTAAGGACTGGCTCGTTTACCATTTTCAAGTTGTTCCCAATATAACTAATGTTAAAGGGCATTGCAGAGAGAGAGAGACGAATTGTAGTCTTCTGTGTCATCTATCCCGTTAAATTACTTTGACGAGCAATCGCGTTATGGGGAAGATAGTTAATGATCCCTTAATGAATTGAAGCCATTGGCGAACCGCAAAAAACCTGTGAGTAGACTAGTTGCTGGATAGAAGTAAAACCAACCACCTTCCGTTCTCAAATCTCACTTACGGTAGTTTTGGTAAGGAATACCATGGAATACAGATTCCAGAATACAGTTTTTTCACCAAACCATCTGTATTAGGAACTAATGTACCGCAAAATGAGCAAAACTCTTGTGACCGACGCTCGCCAAAGTTGAACTTCCGGCGAATGTTTTTTGATTTGAGTAATGCTGACCACACAGGAAACCTTAAAACGAACATTTCCGGTCAAAATACGGCAAATAGAACCACGATCTCTGACATAATAAAAGAGAGTACAGAAACAAAATGGGAGAAATGGAAAACAAGTTAATATTAAAAGAAATCGCCTATATTTTTTCAGGCAAGGGGCTTAACGTCCAACTTTCAATTAGGTATTGTTGTCGGGGGACGGAAGCACATACTTTTACTATAAAGAATTTTTTCCTAACAAAATAAAAAGTAGTCATACGCAGGATTCGAACTTGCGATCTCCCACACACGAAGCCACGCTCTTGACCACTAGACCAACACCCAAAAAGTTGATATTATTTTCGTAGAGTTTCTTTCTAAAGAGCCACGTTCTGACTGCTTTTTGCTATGGTAATAAAGGTTTCAGTGATTGGGTGATAAATTGAGGTGATTTGAATGGAAGGCTTAACTTACAAGGAATAGGAGAACAGCCAATAAGAATGGCCAGAGTAACCTGGATAAAGGAAATAAAAGCACTAAGTCTGTCACAGACTAATTAGTTTTCAGACAAACGTTAAAAGCAATTAACACAAAACAAACATGGCACCTTAATTATAGCAACAGATTACCTGTTAATTAGGAGGTATTACTTTTATTTCAAACAATTACTGAACTTTATTGACTTCAAAAGTAATAAACTTTTATTGCATTATAAATAAAATAAAATAAATCTTATTAAAGAAGAATAACCAAAGACTTATACTGAAAGGATATGTTTTAGGAAGAGGAATAGGAAATATCGTTGCCTGGACTGTAGCTTCAGATCTAATCGCATCCGGCGACGAATGAACATCTTAGGTGTCCCAGGTTGTACGAGGGGGTCTCGAGTTTCAGTTACAATGAATGCCGACTGGTTAAAGATCCTTTAGAGGGTGAAGCCTTCCAAGAATGCCGCGATTACAATTAGTGTGGATACGGCTAACCTTTTAAAGGGGAGCAACCAAAAATGACTACAAACAAAGTAACCACAGATCACAAAAACAAAAACAAATACTGACCTATCCCTAAGGTTAACAACAAAAGCAACAAACAGACGCGCTTGAATAGGAAACAGAAACCTTCATCAAGAAATGAAATTGAATAAGACAAATAAGAAATCCTAGAACTTCCAAGAATGTACAGAAAGATGGATCAAAGTATGTGAGCTCCATATCCAGTGTGAGTTACCTCTCCCTCAATTATTATGAACAACGACATAAGTTACTTTGTCAATTTTGTAGCACCTCTAACTGCGCTGTTTTTAAATATATGGCCCCCTTCTTTGTATCAGACCTTAGTAGATATCGAGCTTTTTGTCGCGAATGGGATGCAAAACGTAACCTCCTTTATCTTGCCCAGTTCAATCACATAAACCCTAAATACATAAAAAGTACTTCTTACTAAAAAACTTCCAAGGCGCCACGGTAGCCGAGCGGTTAAGAGGCGTGACCCGCAATGCTTACATGTATTGTTGGTTTAGTGGGTTCGATTCCCCCGGTCTTAGCCCTTGGATTTTATTTAATGTTTAATAAAAGAAATTTACAGTAAAGTATGTTTGTTAGACGCCACCGTCCGCGACACCTAATTGGTAGTTGGACGTTAAGCCCCGCCTGAAAAAATATGCAATTACTTTACTTTGCTTACTTTTACTAAAAACTTCAATTTACACTTCCAAGTAAGTACTGGTGAGTGAAAAAAAATTTTACAGTAAAAATTTTTTTATAAATTTTTGAATTTAAATAAATTATATACCATTAAATTTATATCTTTTACACGCAATAAATTTATTTACAATCTTGGCAAGCGTTTATTTGAGAATTTATGCGAGACGCTGCAGCTTGTGTGGGGCTAGGAGGAAATGATACAGTCCCCACTGGGTAGATCACACGTGTCTAGATACTCTTAAACGAAAATATATTGTGCACCTATTAAAATTTATATAACACTTCCGCTCGATAAATTTATTTAGAAATATATACGCGTAGAAACTTGTTGCTATTATTTAAATAAATAAACTCCGTGTGAACACACATGTGAGCAATTTTCTTGGAAATTTTGATTTTCTAATATGAGAAAACTTTATTGTTCTGAATGGTTAGAATCTTTTCGTAACGTAAGACGGGGTAGAGAATGCTGGATTGCACAGTGGAGGTGGTAGATAGGAGTAAAGATAGAAAGAAATGTTAGGCTTTTGGAAAGCGCACAGTCGATTGACTAAATCGATTATTCACGATGTTTTGATTTTAACTTTTACCAAAAATCGATCTAGTTGCTTTAAAATCAGTACATCACTGCACGAACAGATCTACAGCTGTTACATGTAACATTTTTACAGGAAAACATTCCTCAAAATGCTCCTGGAGGAGAGGAGCCGGATTAAGCTGTAAATGAAGAGTCGTTTATCTGTGATTGACGAGCTCATCACTGGTTTGCTAAATGGGATTCAATATAGTGAAATGGAAATAGTGGAACGGAAATGCTATTTTGCGACAGGAAACTTCATGAGATCAGCGATTTTCTACACAATGCAGTTTTTAATAAAATTCCATCCAGCACTGTTCCTAATTATATTAACGACAATGAAAAGAGGTGCGTCTCAATATACGCATCTCGTAGCGACGCAAGTTCAAGTGACGGTCCTGATATCAGGTTAAGCGACAAGTTCGCCACAAGTAGCTTCCCCAAATGAATGGATCACTGACTTGATTACCTCAAAACACAGCTAACCCTCTTCTACACTATTGGCTCACCCAAATTTGTACAAAATCATCCTATAATTGGTGAAAGTAGTGATAGTGATATCGCCGCGATAAATTACAATCATTAACAAGCCAAATCGCAGATTTGACGTGACATCATCACACGTCAAAATTATACGCTGTCAATCATCAAAGTTAGTATCCCAGGATACTGTGATGACGGAACAGGGGAACATGCTCCCGAGTAGCAATATTTGGAAATGATGATTTGCTGATGAATACACAAACACATCATCCTGTCAAGCCTCCCCCCTTCCTTTCATACTGGGCTAACATAGTAAACATGCACACAACAAAACAATGGAAATATTGAAACTGCATTTAACATGCAATAGCTAGGTGACCAGTAAGCGAAATAATGCACTAACTGAATACCATGTCCATTGTCAGTTAGTGCATTTGTTTCCAATGCAGGGAGGCTGAGGATTGCTAGTGCCAGGGATTGGAGCACAAACCCACAGTATCCATATTCCCAAAATCCTGTTTCCTAAAAAGGTGCCATAACTGTATTTTCACAAGCCAGAGGTGACATATATTTTCAATTATAATTTTATACCTACAATTCAAAGGCATGGACGAGCCCAAACATGAAACTGAGTTTGAAACTTGGATGGATACAATTGGACGAATGATATAACCTGTTTTCAATTTTCCCTTACTATTGTAAATCCATAAATTGAGTATACCATAACCTGTAAAGGGGACCATAATCAAATATTACTGTAAAAATGTCTCTAAATAATACTGAATCGAAATTTTAGATGCACTATGTTACGAATTGCATGTTCTGCTAGGAGTCCTTGGCTAAATAATAAACAAGCAGAGGAGGGGCCTGGAGTTATACACCATTTAGATGATGTATTGGTATTCCAGCAAAGAGCACCATTTTATGTACTCTATAACTGTGCTTTTATTGGTGAGGGAGTGGCTTACGGTATCAATACGTCATCAGCTAAGGTCCGCCCACTTCACACCTTCCGTCCGCCAATGAGATTAGCCAATCGTTTTTGGTCATTTTTTCTAGGAAAAAGAGTATTCAAATTTTTTTTACTAATTTTTCCCCCATAGGTATTTGATAAACTATCAAAAAATGCAATAAAAATTGATATCGTAAAAATATCCAAAATAAACATGTTTTCAACATAATATTTCCGGTTTCATGCTTCTAATGTAATGCAGAATCAAAAAAACGCTAACGAAATATTTTCCTGAAGTAAAGGAAAGTAAAACCTAGATCATTGAATGAAAGTGAAAGAGCACTGGATAACTGTGCTTTTATTGGTGGGGGAGTGGCTTACGGTGTCACTACGTCATCAGCTAAGGTCCGCCCACTTCACACCTTCCGTCCGCCAATGAGATTAGCCAATCGTTTTTGGTCATTTTTTCTAGGAAAAAGAGTATTCAAATTTTTTTCACTAATTTTTCCCCCATAGGTATTTGATAAACTATCGAAAAATGCAATAAAAATTGATATCGTAAAAATATCCAAAATAAACATGTTTTCAACATTATATTTCCGGTTTCATGCTTCTAATGTAATGCAGAATCAAAAAAACGCTAACGAAATATTTTCCTGAAGTAAAGGAAAGTAAAACCTAGATCACTGAATGAAAGTGAAAGAGCACTGGATAACTGTGCTTTTATTGGTGAGGGAGTGGCTTACGGTGTCACTACGTCATCAGCTAAGGTCCGCCCACTTCACACATCCCGTTCGCCAATGAGATTAGCCAATCGTTTTTGGTCATTTTTTCTAGGAAAAAGAGTATTCAAATTTTTTTTACTAATTTTTCCCCCATAGGTATTTGATAAACTATCGAAAAATGCAATAAAAATTGATATCGTAAAAATATCCAAAATAAACATGTTTTCAACATTATATTTCCAGTTTCATGCTTCTAATGTAATGCAGAATCAAAAAAACGTTAACGAAATATTTTCCTGAAGTAAAGGAAAGTAAAACCTAGATCATTGAATGAAAGTGAAAGAGCACTGGATAACTGTGCTTTTATTGGTGAGGGAGTGGCTTACGGTGTCACTACGTCATCAGCTAAGGTCCGCACACTTCACACATCCCGTTCGCCAATGAGATTAGCCAATCGTTTATGGTCATTTTTTCTAGGAAAAAGAGTATTCAAATTTTTTTCACTAATTTTTCCCCCATAGGTATTTGATAAACTATCGAAAAATGCAATAAAAATTGATATCGTAAAAATATCCAAAATAAACATGTTTTCAACATTATATTTCCGGTTTCATGCTTCTAATGTAATGCAGAATCAAAAAAACGCTAACGAAATATTTTTCTGAAGTAAAGGAAAGTAAAACCTAGATCATTGAATGAAAGTGAAAGAGCACTGGATAACTGTGCTTTTATTGGTGAGGGAGTGGCTTACGGTGTCACTACGTCATCAGCTAAGGTCCGCCCACTTCACACCTTCCGTCCGCCAATGAGATTAGCCAATCGTTTTTGGTCATTTTTTCTAGGAAAAAGAGTATTCAAATTTTTTTTACTAATTTTTCCCCCATAGGTATTTGATAAACTATCGAAAAATGCAATAAAAATTGATATCGTAAAAATATCCAAAATAAACATGTTTTCAACATTATATTTCCGGTTTCATGCTTCTAATGTAATGCAGAATCAAAAAAACGCTAACGAAATATTTTCCTGAAGTAAAGGAAAGTAAAACCTAGATCATTGAATGAAAGTGAAAGAGCACTGGATAACTGTGCTTTTATTGGTGAGGGAGTGGCTTACGGTGTCACTACGTCATCAGCTAAGGTCCGCCCACTTCACACCTTCCGTCCGCCAATGAGATTAGCCAATCGTTTTTGGTCATTTTTTCTAGGAAAAAGAGTATTCAAATTTTTTTTACTAATTTTTCCCCCATAGGTATTTGATAAACTATCGAAAAATGCAATAAAAATTGATATCGTAAAAATATCCAAAATAAACATGTTTTCAACATTATATTTCCGGTTTCATGCTTCTAATGTAATGCAGAATCAAAAAAACGCTAACGAAATATTTTCCTGAAGTAAAGGAAAGTAAAACCTAGATCATTGAATGAAAGTGAAAGAGCACTGGATAACTGTGCTTTTATTAGTGAGGGAGTGGCTTACGGTGTCACTACGTCATCAGCTAAGGTCCGCCCACTTCACACCTTCCGTCCGCCAATGAGATTAGCCAATCGTTTTTGGTCATTTTTTCTAGGAAAAAGAGTATTCAAATTTTTTTTACTAATTTTTCCCCCATAGGTATTTGATAAACTATCGAAAAATGCAATAAAAATTGATATCGTAAAAATATCCAAAATAAACATGTTTTCAACATTATATTTCCGGTTTCATGCTTCTAATGTAATGCAGAATCAAAAAAACGCTAACGAAATATTTTCCTGAAGTAAAGGAAAGTAAAACCTAGATCATTGAATGAAAGTGAAAGAGCACTGGATAACTGTGCTTTTATTGGTGAGGGAGTGGCTTACGGTATCACTACGTCATCAGCTAAGGTCCGCCCACTTCACACCTTCCGTCCGCCAATGAGATTAGCCAATCGTTTTTGGTCATTTTTTCTAGGAAAAAGAGTATTCAAATTTTTTTTACTAATTTTTCCCCCATAGGTATTTGATAAACTATCGAAAAATGCAATAAAAATTGATATCGTAAAAATATCCAAAATAAACATGTTTTCAACATTATATTTCCGGTTTCATGCTTCTAATGTAATGCAGAATCAAAAAAACGCTAACGAAATATTTTCCTGAAGTAAAGGAAAGTAAAACCTAGATCATTGAATGAAAGTGAAAGAGCACTGGATAACTGTGCTTTTATTGGTGAGGGAGTGGCTTACGGTGTCACTACGTCATCAGCTAAGGTCCGCCCACTTCACACCTTCCGTCCGCCAATGAGATTAGCCAATCGTTTTTGGTCATTTTTTCTAGGAAAAAGAGTATTCAAATTTTTTTTACTAATTTTTCCCCCATAGGTATTTGATAAACTATCGAAAAATGCAATAAAAATTGATATCGTAAAAATATCCAAAATAAACATGTTTTCAACATTATATTTCCGGTTTCATGCTTCTAATGTAATGCAGAATCAAAAAAACGCTAACGAAATATTTTCCTGAAGTAAAAGAAAGTAAAACCTAGATCATTGAATGAAAGTGAAAGAGCACTGGATAACTGTGCTTTTATTGGTGAGGGAGTGGCTTACGGTGTCACTACGTCATCAGCTAAGGTCCGCCCACTTCACACATCCCGTTCGCCAATGAGATTAGCCAATCGTTTATGGTCATTTTTTCTAGGAAAAAGAGTATTCAAATTTTTTTCACTAATTTTTCCCCCATAGGTATTTGATAAACTATCGAAAAATGCAATAAAAATTGATATCGTAAAAATATCCAAAATAAACATGTTTTCAACATTATATTTCCGGTTTCATGCTTCTAATGTAATGCAGAATCAAAAAAACGCTAACGAAATATTTTCCTGAAGTAAAGGAAAGTAAAACCTAGATCATTGAATGAAAGTGAAAGAGCACTGGATAACTGTGCTTTTATTGGTGAGGGAGTGGCTTACGGTGTCACTACGTCATCAGCTAAGGTCCGCCCACTTCACACATCCCGTTCGCCAATGAGATTAGCCAATCGTTTTTGGTCATTTTTTCTAGGAAAAAGAGTATTCAAATTTTTTTTACTAATTTTTCCCCCATAGGTATTTGATAAACTATCGAAAAATGCAATAAAAATTGATATCGTAAAAATATCCAAAATAAACATGTTTTCAACATTATATTTCCGGTTTCATGCTTCTAATGTAATGCAGAATCAAAAAAACGCTAACGAAATATTTTCCTGAAGTAAAGGAAAGTAAAACCTAGATCATTGAATGAAAGTGAAAGAGCACTGGATAACTGTGCTTTTATTGGTGAGGGAGTGGCTTACGGTGTCACTACGTCATCAGCTAAGGTCCGCCCACTTCACACATCCCGTTCGCCAATGAGATTAGCCAATCGTTTATGGTCATTTTTTCTAGGAAAAAGAGTATTCAAATTTTTTTCACTAATTTTTCCCCCATAGGTATTTGATAAACTATCGAAAAATGCAATAAAAATTGATATCGTAAAAATATCCAAAATAAACATGTTTTCAACATTATATTTCCGGTTTCATGCTTCTAATGTAATGCAGAATCAAAAAAACGCTAACGAAATATTTTCCTGAAGTAAAGGAAAGTAAAACCTAGATCATTGAATGAAAGTGAAAGAGCACTGGATAACTGTGCTTTTATTGGTGAGGGAGTGGCTTACGGTGTCACTACGTCATCAGCTAAGGTCCGCCCACTTCACACATCCCGTTCGCCAATGAGATTAGCCAATCGTTTTTGGTCATTTTTTCTAGGAAAAAGAGTATTCAAATTTTTTTTACTAATTTTTCCCCCATAGGTATTTGATAAACTATCGAAAAATGCAATAAAAATTGATATCGTAAAAATATCCAAAATAAACATGTTTTCAACATAATATTTCCGGTTTCATGCTTCTAATGTAATGCAGAATCAAAAAAACGCTAACGAAATATTTTCCTGAAGTAAAGGAAAGTAAAACCTAGATCATTGAATGAAAGTGAAAGAGCACTGGATAACTGTGCTTTTATTGGTGAGGGAGTGGCTTACGGTGTCACTACGTCATCAGCTAAGGTCCGCCCACTTCACACATCCCGTTCGCCAATGAGATTAGCCAATCGTTTATGGTCTTTTTTTCTAGGAAAAAGAGTATTCAAATTTTTTTCACTAATTTTTCCCCCATAGGTATTTGATAAACTATCGAAAAATGCAATAAAAATTGATATCGTAAAAATATCCAAAATAAACATGTTTTCAACATTATATTTCCGGTTTCATGCTTCTAATGTAATGCAGAATCAAAAAAACGCTAACGAAATATTTTCCTGAAGTAAAGGAAAGTAAAACCTAGATCATTGAATGAAAGTGAAAGAGCACTGGATAACTGTGCTTTTATTGGTGAGGGAGTGGCTTACGGTGTCACTACGTCATCAGCTAAGGTCCGCCCACTTCACACATCCCGTTCGCCAATGAGATTAGCCAATCGTTTTTGGTCATTTTTTCTAGGAAAAAGAGTATTCAAATTTTTTTTACTAATTTTTCCCCCATAGGTATTTGATAAACTATCGAAAAATGCAATAAAAATTGATATCGTAAAAATATCCAAAATAAACATGTTTTCAACATTATATTTCCGGTTTCATGCTTCTAATGTAATGCAGAATCAAAAAAACGCTAACGAAATATTTTCCTGAAGTAAAGGAAAGTAAAACCTAGATCATTGAATGAAAGTGAAAGAGCACTGGATAACTGTGCTTTTATTGGTGAGGGAGTGGCTTACGGTGTCACTACGTCATCAGCTAAGGTCCGCCCACTTCACACATCCCGTTCGCCAATGAGATTAGCCAATCGTTTATGGTCATTTTTTCTAGGAAAAAGAGTATTCAAATTTTTTTCACTAATTTTTCCCCCATAGGTATTTGATAAACTATCGAAAAATGCAATAAAAATTGATATCGTAAAAATATCCAAAATAAACATGTTTTCAACATTATATTTCCGGTTTCATGCTTCTAATGTAATGCAGAATCAAAAAAACGCTAACGAAATATTTTCCTGAAGTAAAGGAAAGTAAAACCTAGATCATTGAATGAAAGTGAAAGAGCACTGGATAACTGTGCTTTTATTGGTGAGGGAGTGGCTTACGGTGTCACTACGTCATCAGCTAAGGTCCGCCCACTTCACACATCCCGTTCGCCAATGAGATTAGCCAATCGTTTATGGTCATTTTTTCTAGGAAAAAGAGTATTCAAATTTTTTTCACTAATTTTTCCCCCATAGGTATTTGATAAACTATCGAAAAATGCAATAAAAATTGATATCGTAAAAATATCCAAAATAAACATGTTTTCAACATTATATTTCCGGTTTCATGCTTCTAATGTAATGCAGAATCAAAAAAACGCTAACGAAATATTTTCCTGAAGTAAAGGAAAGTAAAACCTAGATCATTGAATGAAAGTGAAAGAGCACTGGATAACTGTGCTTTTATTGGTGAGGGAGTGGCTTACGGTGTCACTACGTCATCAGCTAAGGTCCGCCCACTTCACACATCCCGTTCGCCAATGAGATTAGCCAATCGTTTATGGTCATTTTTTCTAGGAAAAAGAGTATTCAAATTTTTTTCACTAATTTTTCCCCCATAGGTATTTGATAAACTATCGAAAAATGCAATAAAAATTGATATCGTAAAAATGACCAAAATAACCATGTTTTCAACATTATATTTCCGGTTTCATACTTGTAATGTAATGTAGAATCAAAGATTCTTATGCCTACTTGCAGTCATCTTCATAGTGCGTACCACTCACTAGGCACTGATAGTTTCATTTTAATTATTACATTTATTATGAGCGTGCGAAAGCGAGGGTCATTGCCGGAAGGGCCAGGGCCATAAAGAGGGCAAACGAAAGACACTGAGATAACTGCAGATGAAGATGGAGAAAAATTGATGCTGAAGAGATGAATATGTAATGTAAAGGATACAGCTATTAACAAACAGCTGTAATTCTGTAATAGCTTTAATACAAAAAAAGGAAAAACGCACTACTACTTCTCAAGAAGAAAGCTACCAAACTGGGCTGCTCTAACAAAAGAATCGCGTCTTGTGTGACGTCCTCATATCGCAGACCACCGCGACGACCGCTGGATCGCTGCCCGCCGCGACCACCGCTTTCTGTGTACTTTCGACGATTTTCCGTAAACAGATTACAAACACATGATACAACTTTTACTTATCAAGGAAAATTCTCTTTAGGTATAGTTTTTGGAAATGGGTGGGGGCTCGTTTCACTCTAACGTTTCTGTGAATTGGAAGAAAATTTAAAAGTAAGAAGCTTAAGAATTCTAGTAAGAGAAAAATCAAGGAAAATTTATGGAAATTGTTAATTGTATCTATAAAGAGATTGACCCTCATAAATTACTGTAACATTCTGATTAGGGGAACCCTCCCTAAATTGGTGTTGGTTTTGTCGAAGGTTACACTGGGGTAGGTCGTCCGCTAATATTAGACGCCCCAATTTGAAGATCATGTACTCCAATCGTCCAATAAAAGGGTTGAGAGACGCAAAAAAGAATAAAGAAGTCAAAATATAGCCATGAAGCTGAACACAGTCATTACTGCTCTAGTCGCAGTTTATAGCTTAACTGGGCTTACAAGACTGAAATCAGAGTACAGTAAAAAAACTTTCAATAAGATAAATAGACCAATGAAAACACAGAAAAGAAATAACTATGTCATCAATTTTATAAATAATTCCATTTTGTGATAAGCCAATCGTTTCGCTTTATGGCTGTCCCCATGCTGGGAAGATAAAGAAGAAAAACAAATATCTTCTAAATAATTATTACAATAAAAGTTTTGTGATAAAGAAATGTATAATAAGATTTGTGGGACAGCTTTAAGGAGTAGGGGAGGTGAGTCCCCGGGGAATTTGGGCCAGCTAACCTTGGTCCTCCTCTATAACCAAGCTCTTTATGGCTTATCGTAACACTTGAGGGCACCACAACAGAGAGAACGCTTGTCTGCGCAGCGAATTATGAGAATTCTAAACAAAATGGTGGAAGATTGTGTCATCTAGAAGGCGGCTTCTAGTAATTCTCTGAAAACTCCGCCCCATCCGGTAACCTTGGCCTAAAACTTCTAATGAAACTTCCTTTATTTTCTTCTCCACCAGAAATCCTCAACCACATCTTAACTACAAGCGTCTCTCGCTCTATCTCTCTCTTACTGCCCATGAGAAGAAAGTACTGGAATGGTGCAGATTTTCTACTTTCGAACTGAAACGGAAACATTCCTCTTGAGAACTACTCAAAAGGAAAGTGGTGTTTTCACAAACTGGCCTGTGGAAGCACAGAGCCCGTGGCTCAAAACCCAAATATCTCAGAATTTAGCAAAGGCCCAATAAGGTTTTGGTTATCATCGATTAACCGGAAGCACCACCGTAAAAATATCGATTTTTTAAAACTGATATCCTCGTTTTCCTTTAAACTTTGAACACTAATTATGTAAAGCGCCACGGTATCCGAGCGATTAGAGGCGAGACCCGCAAAGCTAATATGTATTGTGGTACTGGTTCGATTCCCGGTCTTAGGCCTTGAAATGTATTTAATGGTTAATAGAAGAAATTTACAGTAAAGTATGTTTGTTAGGCAGTTATAGGCTAGACCCGCAAAGCTAAGATGTATTGCGGTACTAGTCTAGCCCTTGGATTTTATTTAATGGTTAATAAAAGAAATTTACAGTCAAGTATGTTTGCTAGTCGGTTATAGGCTAGACCCGCAAAGCTAAGATGTATTGCGGTACTAGTCTAGCCCTTGGATTTTATTTAATGGTTAATATGGGAAATTTACAGTAAAGTATGTTCGCTAGTCGCCTCCGTCCACGACACCTAATTTGGTACGTTAAGCCCGCCAGAAAAAATAGGCGATTACTTTACGTTACTAATTATGTATATTTAGATGTACCTATAACTTTTATGTGAAACCAAAACAAATACATTAAGGGTCCCTCTGGAAAATGGAGTTGGGTAAGTTTCCATAAATATCAAATATTCAAAATTATGATTTCAACGGAAATGTCCGCTATAAGATGACCTGAGTTCGAAAAAGTGATACCAAGAGCAGTTGGCAGAGACTGGTATTAAGAAGTTCGGTTCCTCAAGTGGATGGCCTAAAAAGTAGGAGAGGCTACTTGGACATCCAAAAGTCCCACTAGCGCTCCCTCGAAAGGGTGGAAGTCTCCCGTTCGCAATACCTTAACTTCAAGAAAGTAAACAATTAAGCGAGAATCCCTTTACCTTTAATTAGCTTAAAAGTACCATTAACAATATATGAATGTTGGGGGTTCGACAAGTTTATAACTTTTTTTGTACTGTAAGTGCGGATAACAAAGAGTGGATAATACAGTGGTTAATGGAGTTGTTCCATCGAGTGGGACTGCAGAGGGGCAGTGGGCGGAGGGTGGCTGCTCCAGGCAATCTCCACGGGGAGAGAGAGAGAGAGAGAAAGAGAGAGAAGCACATTAAAGTCCATTAAACAGATACATAAATCTTAATGTGGCCACCAGACGGCTCTAGCTTTGTGACGTCCGCCCACCTCTAGTAGGTCATCTTCATCTTCACTCCCTGCTGCTTCTTCTCTTCAACTTCTTCAGCCCGTTTTACCTTCACTACACTGCTGCTTTCCACAGAGAGAGAGAAACCATCTTTCTTCCGAATTTTCCAACTTGTGGCTAGGGTGTAACGGAAGAAGTCTTTGCTTTTTGTATCTCTCTGGCACGATGTACAAAAATATCTTGCTGCGAACACTTACAACCACTTTCTCTTAATGAAGTTCCCAAAAGCCAAAGATTCAAAATGACACTTAAATAATAATAATGATAATGTTACTGAAACGACACTTTTTAGACGCCTATTCCTAACCACGCCTCCTCCTGAACTTCCATAAAATGACTTTTCCCTGAAGAAAAATAAAAACTAGTGTGAGAAAACCACATGAACTATTTGTTGAGTAAAACTCTAATAAGGGAAAGAAAATGCATTCAGTAAATACTCCTACTGGCTGAGGAATTTTTCTCTGTACTCAAAATTTCATCAAATCATTTAACCCTTTCTATAACTTTCTGGGGTCCAAGACGGAGGAGGGTGTGGGATCGGGAGTGTACGGGGTGAAGCCGAAATGTAGGTTTCTCGGTTAGCCTAGGAAAACTAGCTACAGTTTTCCAGACTGAGCTAGCTGCAATTAGGTTCTGGGCTACCGAGATAATTGGGCGAGGAATTATTAATTTTCTCGGATAGGCAGGATGCTCTACGAGCTATTAGTTCCTACCAGGTCAATTCAAGGCTGGTTTGGGACTGTCTAGGTGCCCTGAAGGAAATTAGTGACCAGAATAAGGTCTTTCTGGTTTGGGTTACCTGGTCATTCAGGACATAAGGGAAACGAAGTGCTAGATTTATTGGCCCGGGAGACTCTCTAAGTGTGCGACCATTAACTTATGGGTGCAGAGTAGGTCTCAGGAGTGGTGGCTTGCCACCACTGGACAGAGACAGGCGAAGAAGGAGTTCATTAAAGGCTATTCGCCGAGGCTGACTGCAGAATTAATACGTCAAGGCCGTGGGGCTATAAGGATAATTGTAGGACTGTTAACTGGCCACTGCAGGCTCAGAAAACAAATGCATCGCATGGGGGCCTGTCAGGAAGAAGAGGAAACGGCACTGCACGTGTTGTGTCATTGTGAGGGGCTCGTGTGGCTAAGGATGTTACTTCTACGGGGAGGAAAAACCAAGCCCCATGAGCTTTACCCAAGAGTCGCTCTCCAGCATTAAGAGTCTGATTAAAAGGACAGGTCTGGAGGGTGAGCTTTAGAGTGAGGGGAGCCACAATAGATCCAAAGGGGGTCCGCAGTGGCGTAGGCCTTGAGGCCGCCCTAGTCTAATCTATCTATCTATAGCTTTCTGGTGTTACAGTTTCTGAGCTGGGGTTGCTAGAGCGCTCACATATAGGCTGTTTTGTAAAAAAAAAATCTGACGTCACAATACTTCCGCTTCCTCTAAACAGCATGGAACAGTATAAAAGGAAGGTGCCAGAATGTCTTTTGCTGCAATATTTCTTTATCTTATTTCACTGCTATTACATTATCTGTATCCCCTAACGTTCATGTTGCACTACACTCAATACTTCAGGATGACTTCCACGTAAAGAGTCTTTTATAATTATCTAGGTCAGGTTAAATGGGGACAGTTGAAGAAAACCTTTTTTGTAAGGTTTCCACAGCCCCACTGTAAGTAAGGTGAGCAGAGAAAAGCCTGTAGCCTACAGTAACTGCAAAGGTTTCTAATATTATATAAGAAGATTTTTTTTTTATCTCCGTGCCATAATTTACTGCATTATATCTATGCGCACTGTACATTACCGCACTCCAGACGGGAGGGATCTTTGAATTCTGTAATAAGAGATGAGGAATACAAACTGGCGGGGATACTCACACGACTTCCTGTATTGGGAAACACAAAAACCTTTTCGCGCCTAGGGAGACTCTAAACGTGGATTTCCGGTAATCCCCACTCACTCCACGATGGCAAGTCTTCCTTTTAAGAAGAGAAAGAGAAAGTAAAAAGTCAATTTTACTTAAAATTGTTTTCGTTCATTTAATTAAATGGAAAAGAGTTATTAAAGTATTAACAGCATGTTTTATTATGTAGCTACATTTAACTAAGTCTGCCTTGAACAAACAAGCTAAAAACTTTTCAAGATGGAATATTTGTTTAATTTAGAAAACACATTAGTGTTCATAAAATATTACACAATGTTATAACAATGATTAAGGCTAGGCACGGTTTAATTACAGGTTGAGTTTCTTTTGATAGGAGAAAGAGCACTTTTAAGTGCAAAATAATTTATTACAATTAAATATTTAGATAGAAATTTAAATACTAGAGCGTGGCCTAACGTCTATGATTTTCGCCATTCTAAAGCAAAAGCGGACACCATCAGATAGTTTTGGTAAAAGTACGAGGTGTGGCTATTAAATAACGAGACTGATGCTGCTACAGAAGAACTATGCATGCGCCAAATCCTAACGACCGACAGCTGGGCAGCGTAAAGCCTTGTTTTTCGATTGCAGCGTCACACGTGTTTGTAGAGAAATCTGTCTGACCTGAACCGTCATTTGTGTAAGAGATGATAGTTTCGTTTTGCCGAAAACATGATACTACACATGTAGTAGAGCAAAGAATTGTCGTGAAATTTCAAAAGATACTTGGTAAAACCGCTACTGAAACTTATCTTTTATTAAAAGAAGTTAATGGCGATGAATGTTAATTACGTTTGCGAGTTTTTGAGCGGTTCAAGCGTTTCCAAGATGGCCGAGAAGACGTCGAAGATGATGACCTCCCGGGTCGTCTTTCCACGTCCAAAACGGATGAAAATATCGCATTATAATTAATCAACATTACTACCGTGAGGTGCTTGCTTAACTCCGTTGAAAGAGTAAAGAAAAAACGGACCCGATTTGTGGAAGAACAAGTCATGGGTTCTGCATCAAGAAAACGAGCCGGCTCACACTGCATTGTCTGTCAAGACGACGTTTCTAGCCAAGTACAACATCCCAGTTTTAAGCCAACCGCCTTATTCGCCTGACCTGACCCCACTTTTGTCTGTTCCCTAAAGTTAATGTTCCCAAAAAATTGACCAATACCAGTAAACTTAAATTAAAGTGAACTGTGAGTATATTTTCTAAATACTCTAAAAAGTGAAGGTTACAGCGTGTTATAAATGTAGTATTCTCTAGGAGGGAACGCAACAGAAGCAAGTGAAGTGTGTCCAATGGTATAAAGAAGGCAGGCCGTGGTAAATCTGTAATAGCAGTGTAATATGGACACTTCGCTTCCAACTCACAATTCCTGCAACCGCAACACAGACTTCCAACTAGGATGCACCATAAATATTATTCATTCTAATTTCAACCAGATTCTGAGCAGAATTTATAAATAGATAAAAATTGTAAATAATCCTCTGACGGTCTCTATCAAGATGGTTGTCTAAAGCTACTGTTTATATTTTATTTAAAAGCGTTTTGCTGTCTAGCATTTTATGAAAATTATTACAAATGATGAATGTATGTTTGAGGTAGAAAAAAGGAATTTAAAAAGGACTTATTATTATTAAATTCTAATTAGATTTATGTGAGAATGACATTTTGATGCATATTCTAATGAATTTCAAAGTACTGGAGAAATGTCACCAAAAATAATTTAGAAAAACATTTCCTAAAGTAAGAAGTAAAAATCTTTTAATTCATTTAATTTAAATACGTTCGTTGAATGAGTAAATATTAGGAATTGTGGGCCATAGAGCCAAAGATTCAAAGTACTAAAGTCAAAATAACTAAAGAGATAAAGAGTTTCAAAATAGTCCTTTCTATTCTTCATAAAAATTGAGTTGCATTGGTCACTGACAAGTTTTTCTCACTAAAACTAAATTTTTTACTTGCACTTATTACAAGTAAATAGATTCAAAAACAAATATATGTTACTGTAATGAAATTTAAAAGAGTAATTTAAAACATCTCATATGTCCAATCTCATAAAAATCTAAAAAACCAACTTCATATGAGGTTAAACCGCCTTAATTTTTTAGATAATAACATCATTAAAAATTAAAACATTTCGGCCGTAGAGATAACGATCTAAGTTTTAGATCGTGTTAAAATAAGGGGATAAATCGCTATGAAATCCAAATCCAAAATCGACTATGAGTAACTTCTGCCTGATTTTTTTTCTCAGGGAATTATCCTATTGATAGTCAATAAAATGAAATGAAAATAGACAACAGAACTTATTAGTTCAGCTAAAATTGAGACAATTTAGTTCAGACAATCTGAAATAAATTTATTTCACGCTAAATAAAAGTTAGGAAATAATTAGTAAAAAAAATATTGTAAGACATATTAAAACCTTCCAAATGACAAAGGCCTAATAGAACGATTTCAAAAAGGGTGTCTGTGATTGAATAATAAAAAATTAGCCTTGATCTATTCAATTTAGAACTGAAAATAAGAAAAGGATAAAAAATATTATGAACAAAAATAATAAAAGAATTCTGTTTGAAGAAAGAACTGTAATCAAAGTTGGCCACACCAGAAAGCAGCACAAGTCAGACATCTATTTGGGCTACGTCAAAATGTGAGCTATCAAATCTTTTTACGTAATTAATAATATTGTTTCCACGAGAATTAAATACCTAAGATTTAATTTCAAAACAAAAACTGTTACGATTTCATTCAAGTTGTTTCCCACATAAATTTTAAATTTAAAACTTTTATTAAAATAAAATCCATGTATTACAACCACCTACATTGGGCTTTGTAACTAATAAAAACTTTGTAAGAAATTCGTATTTAAACATTCTCGCAAATAGGTAACACCAGATACAGCAAGGAAAAAAAAAAAAATTACCATGTAGTTTTATAATAAATTCCAATGACTTAGGTTAAGTAAAAAAAAAAAAGAAACAAGAGATAGGCAAGTCTTATAAACAATAAATCACGAGAATATTTGATTTTTTTTTTACGTTTTAATAATTACACTTCTGATTTAACCTTCCATAAAGGCTGGATTCAATAATTGATAAAATTGCTCAATGCTTTATTAGCTATTATCTTTAAGATTTCTTTTTGATTTCCAAAACTATGAACATAATTGAGCTTTTATATTTTTAATTTAGTAAAAGATATGTTTAAGACATTCATAAATTATTATACACATTTCACCCACTTGAACACGAAAAAATCAAGATAAGATTTGAAGGTTATGTAAGTGCAAGTGATTCTAAATTAAATATTTCTAGAATCTGCAAAAACCATTGACTGTAGTAAAAAAAGAAAATTAATAAATGTAATTCGTAAAAGAAAAGTATGTTCCTTGTTTAAACACAATAAATCAAAATGTTCTAATGAAATAAGGGCAAATGAAAAAAATAAAATGAATAGCGCCGAAAACATAACCTTCCAGTTTGGTGTGTGGACCACGTATTATTTAAAATCGTAACATTTCTAATATTTGTCATTCTATACCTTTTAAATATAATTTTTAAACTCATTTACCTGTATACAATGCCGGCATATTGTCAGCAACTGCATTTCTTTTTTCCTCTTAAAAGCAAACACAATCCATTGCAATTTCAAGGTCTCGAACTAAACACTAACATAATTTTTTTTGTTGTTGGTTGGATGTTGGGTATTTATTAATGACACAAACACAAAAATCACTCAAAATAAGTTTCACTCACAAGTAAAATAAGTAAGAAGTATAATAAAACAGATATTTAATTAAAAAGATGGACACAAAGTAAAAACAAGGGGTTCCTCTCATAAATAGTGGACTGAGTAAATCAACATGGCCGCGCTTTGGACAGTCATATAGAAGGCGGTATCCTATTGGCCACACTCACGTCGTCTTTTCATCAAGGACAATATCACCTAGCCACTTCTTGCAAATTACCAAATATTTTTTTTTTTTTTTTTGATTGAATAATCTCAGTCATAACAAAAAAATAATTTTAACATATAGCAGACCGATTCAAAAGTTAACTTGGTCATAGTTGCGATTGAAGCAAAGTACCTAGGAGATATGTTTAATTTAAAAAGTCACTGCCGGTTGTTTTACTGTTCAAATATTTATACATATTATTTATACTCTTTGACTCGGTCTTTTTTATATCTTTAACTAATATTCTATTCACCCAGCCACTGATCGGTTACCAACAATACCTAGGATTCTGAACTATTTAATTACTGTTATCATTACAAAGTTAGTTAGATAGGTGTGAAAACTAAGAAATACTTTTTCATTCCATATTATTCAAGGTTTTCTTGAAACTTTAACTTTTCAATTCTTAAAGTGTAAATAGAAAATATAAAAAAGAAAATTGTTCAAAAGATTCATTAGTTCTTCAGACGTTTTTCTTCAAATTCGATATTTTAGAAATACAGTGATTTGCAATACAACATTGGTGGAAGTATGAACTCAGTAAAATGTCATTGTAGAGTGAAACCCTACATCTTTTAAATGTTATCCACAAGTTTAAACTGTGACCGCAGTTGTAAACAACGCGAAGGTGCATGCCAAGATATTCGACGATTGACGATTAAAGGTTAACGATAGCTATCACCGTTAGCGTTTCAAAAAGAAAAAAAAAGGAACCTTACATCAAGAAGTAAATGTGATAAAGCTTTGGTCATAAGAAGTGCTTTGGCAATGAGAATAATTGAAGTGAAACTACGAACAGTTGAAGTTTGAATTCTTTCAATCAAAATTTCAGCAACTCATTGTATTGGCATTAACATTGTACGGTGGTAGATCAATACATTACTAGAACAAAGTGGCGCTTCAGAGGGGGCCAAACATTTCGGCTTAAATAAGGATAACACAAGAAATGTAAAAAAACATCTGAACCAGTTAAAATGTGGTTGGGAAATGTGTTCATGTGTTCAACTCACATAGAACCATGTACAGTTATTTTATTAGCACATGTTTAGAACATCCACATCAATTCATAAATGTAAATACCCAACAAATACACTAGTTATATAAACAATCTCAACACATAATTTGATTTTTAACTCTATTTTGCATGACATTAATTTTTTTTTTATATAAAAGACGTACATAACTATTGTATAATGTTTTGATGTTGAATAACAACGGTTTAAGTAGCAAAGTAGATGTAAATGAATTATTTATCCATTCAATGAATTCAATTCAAACCCATCAATTTAGCAATTTACATGTATAATTATGCGAAAATTGTTCTAGATTTTCAGAAATGGTTAGGAGTCCCGAAGGTTTTTTTGTAGACAAATAAGTACAAATCATACGTAACTATTAACAAAGTAAGAAACTTTAGTTTGGATTTTACTTTGTAACATGAAGATATCAGGAGGAAAGAATCTAAGAAAATAAATCGTAGTAGTAAAATACGTTAATCAGGAAGGGGCATCAGAATTTAATACTACCAAGACAGTTCTGTTTCTTTTTAAATTAAAAAGAATTATTCACTTCATTTTCCTTTACTTAATCTAAAATTAAGCCAAAATTTAGATTCTCTTACAATAGCACACTACAAACAGCTGTTGACTAAACTGAATAAAGAAACGAATGAAAGAACAACCTCTGTGGAAGATTACATGATGATCAGGTTATTATGTTGGTTTGGTTAGTGAGAAGAATCGCAGAATGAATATATTAAAATGCTGCTCTGCGTACGACGATCTTTTACTATTCCATCCATAACAGTGGTCGCATGTTTTCTAATATTAATATTTATTATGGCCAAACACATTAAAGAGTTGTATGAACAGAACAAAAAAGCCCAAAGGTTTCAGGTTTACAACAGTTTTGTAAGTATCCTTTTTAAAATATTGCAATAAAATAATTTTTATTTATGTTAGTTTTAAAACCAAAAGAGTTTTCCTCTTAAAATCACAATTTTTAGTTATTTTGTTCATCTGCCTGGTTTTTTATTCAGCTAAGTGAAGTGTCTGAGTCTATGGCTGATCTTGAGTCAACTTCTAACAAGTCTTTCATTGCTTTGCACCAATTAAATTCAGTTATAGAAAAACAGAAGATTCAAAGCAGAAATGAAGGAGCCGCACTTATGAAAGCTTATTGATCGTAAATTTCGTGATAATGTTTTTCTTGTCTAACAAGATGAGTGAGATCCAGTATTACTTATTGATGTTTGAAACATAAGTTAACCATATAATGCCTTTTTAAAATTTTTAATAATGAAGGAAAAACTATATAAGTGTATCTTGGATTAAACGTATTGTGTTCTGTAAGCAATAATTAAAAACGACCATGTTTTTTGCGCCTACTAAATTAACAGAAACAAAGATTTTAGTATGTTTCATTTTATTGTACATAACATTTTGATTGCTTAGAAGTTAAAAAAAAAAATTACATATATGAAGTTTTGGCAAACTAAAATTTGAATTCTAGAAAGGCTCAGAGACAGTTCAAACAAAAAATTGTATATTACGATTAAATAAATTATATACACTTTTAAGCCACCCACATAAAGTCTGAGGTGTGATATTTATTAAACAAATTTAAAAATGAAATACTTAGCTAGCTTTTTTAATAATTTCTTCTAAAAACACCAAATAAATAACACACATTGAACCTTTAAAAAGATTGATACAATGGGTAAATGGATTATTATATTATAATGTTAAAAATTATCATTCACAAACTTTCATTTTATAGGAATTAAATGTTCGGTGCGATCAGATGTACAAACATGTATAAGTATTAACTGGTAGAGGAATACATAGATTGTACAGTTATAGCTTTATATTGTTAAAAGTATATTTAATATTTTATGGATGTTTATTAAACTAAATTATAAATTTTATTCTTAAAAAAATGCGTTTTTTTCTGTATTCCTGTCATGAAACTGATGATGTCAATTATTTAGTTACCTCAATCATTTATTTCCAGTAGCTTTTAATACAAGTAGGTACTGTTCCGATTTTTTCACAATATTATTATGAATTATCAACTGCCATAAGCGAATCTGATTAATTTAAATCCAAAAGTACTGCTGCATTATTTCTAGGAACCTGCAGCATCCCAAAAAGAAAAGTATGTAAGGAGGAACCATTGAAGAAAACATCCCTTTTTTGTGAAAAAGTATTGAAACAGATATTTCTCGATGTCAAGAACAATCCTCACATTAAAATTAGAGGCAGACTAACTCCAACTGATTCCTAAGGAATAATAGCGTCCCAGCTGATAAAAGTGTGCTTATGTATTGAATATACGTGTATATCAATACTTCTTTATTGACAGTTAAATGTCCCTAAGTTAAAAAGATACGTTTTACCGGGCTAAAATGGTTCTCTGACGACAATTGAACAAGTAAAGGAATGCCCTGGAGTCCAAAAAAGCTTTCGTCTCCATGGTGATATGATATTAAATTAATTAACTGAATTTTAGAGATCAACATTGTTATTCCAAATAATGGCGTGTAAACAGTTGGAAGTAGATCCTTTTATAATATGGCAAAGAGGAAAAAACGCTGAACATGTGAAAATGCTCACTGGAGGAGGTTTAATGAAACCCTGGAGCGATCATAACGTATTTCCACTTTATAGATATCCCGCTTCCTACCAACTTGGCTACCCACATAGATATCCGTTTAATAAATTTTTTGAGGTAAGTTTCATTATTTTAAATATTTAATTAGCTACATCCTTTACAGCATAGAAAATCAAAGCATAAAACAAAGAACAAAGAAAAATTGATCTCTAATCTGTAAAATGCCAGATTTCTGGAATTTCCATCCTAAACATTTGAAATAGATTCTCTTTCATATAATAGCAAGGCTATACGTACATCACATATGCTAAGTATGTATTATTTCTTTATACGCAAGGGCTTGTAACCCTTTACTGATTTCAAAGTTGATAATAATAAAATTATGCATACATTTAAAATTTATAAAAGTAAAACAAGAGAGAAGGTGGCTAGCTTTCATTAAAACTGTCCGGTAAGAGTTGTATAAAGCGTTGATCGTGAAAAAGTGGACGAAAAAGTGTAATGTTTAAAAACACCCAACTTTGATTATTGTTAAGTACTAATTTTCCAATGATGGTCAAAAGACATGGTTAAATTTAACAAAGTTTTCAAAAATTTGAGTCAATTCGTATCCTTGGTTATGTGATTATTAATTAATAATAATTCTAGAATCTAATAATTACTAATTGAAAAATGGCAACCAGATTTACGGAAATAGATCCCAATTTAGTATGGCATACAACTAAAACTGAAGGTTTAAAAACATTTTCGGGGAAAGATTTAATTAAGCCGTGGAGTGATCTACGTAAACTGCCAGAATTTAGTTACAAAACTTCTTATCAAGTTGGCTTTCCTCATGAATATGAGTTAAATTATCAATTTGAGGTAGGTGAATTTTGAATTATTTAAATGAATTAATTACAGTCACCTTATAGGGAACTTACAAGCATAAAAATGAAATCTTAGTAAGACTCATCCCTTCCATTAACTAATTCTAATGAAATCTAAATACAAGCACAATGGCCAAGAACCATTATCACCTCCTGGCACGACTTAATTAAATTTAATTTAAATAAAAATTAAACAGTATGATACTAATATCCATCTGCTACATGTAGCCATTCATAGTGACCTAAAGATTTAATTTATTTAAGACCTGATCTCTATCCTTTGGAAACTGGATCACTGTAACTCTATTGTCTGCTTTTCCTCTTTATTTGCCTCTTGGAAGAAACCTTGAAATAAGTGAGATAATGCCAGTATTACTGCTAGGAACTTGAAATTAAAGTTGGTCAGTTTAAACTTCAGGATTGTACAAATTTTCAGTTTGGCTATAATTTAATAAGTTAAACTAGATAAATCACTCTGTAACTTGATAAATGTGGAATTGTAATAATCATGAAGAAAAATGAATTCTAAAATTCTAAGCTAAAATTGTCTCAGCTTTTATTTCTTTTACGCCGCTAAGGGCCATGTAGGACCTAGCCTCCTTTAAGCTTCTACTTGTGACGCTTACTTACGAGGGTCGTTTGAAAAGTCCGTGCAAAGTCAGAGAGATAGCACTACTGGCGCGTATCGAGGTTATGTTTAGTTATTAGCATCTCTTGGAAGAACACACACCAAGTTTCAGCCAGATCGGTCTATTTCTTTGTGTTTGGCATTCGTTTGAATCGAGGAAGTCGAGTGATTTTCAAAAAATGGACGAAAAAGAATTTCGTGTGTTGATTAAACACTACTTTATGAAAGGCAAAACGCCTCAGGAGACTAAAGAGAAGCTTGATAAACATTATGGTGACTCTGCACCTTCGATTAGAACAGTTTATAAGTGGTTTCAAAATTTTCGGAGTGGCCATATGGGCACAAGTGACGCTAAACGTTCTGGACGCCCTGTTGAGGTTACTACTCCAGAAATCATTGATAAAATCAATGATATGGTGATGGATGACAGAAGAGTGAAGGTGCGTGAGATTGCTAGTGCTGTGGGCATCTCGAATGAACGGGTACATAATATTTTGCATCAACATTTGGACTTGACAAAGCTATCCGCAAGATGGGTGCCGCGATTGCTCACGCTTGACCAAAAACGAAATCGTGTGAAGTGTTGCAAGGACGGTTTGCAGCTGTTCCAGAAGAATCCGCAGGACTTTAAGCGTCGTTTCGTCACTGTGGATGAAACATGGATACATCACTACACTCCTGAGACCAAAGAACAATCTAAACAATGGGTTACCAAGGGGGAATCTGCGCCAAAAAAGGCGAAGACCGTTCCTTCGGCCGGAAAGATTATGGCGACTGTCTTTTGGGATTCGCAAGGAATAATCCTCATCGACTATCTGGAAAAGGGTAAAACTATTACAGGTGCATATTATTCATCGTTATTGGACCGTTTGAAAACCGAGCTGCAAGAAAAACGCCCACGATTGGCCCACAAAAAAGGTCTTTTCCATCACGACAACGCACCAGCTCACACCTCAGCAGTTGTGGTCGCAAAATTAATGGAAATAGGGTTCCAACTCGTTTCACATCCCCCCTATTCTCCAGACTTGGCTCCCTCGGACTACTATTTGTTCCCCAATATGAAGAAATGGCTGGCGGGAAAAAGATTTTATTCAAACGAGGAGGTTATTGCAGAAACGAATGGCTATTTTTCAGACTTGGACAAATCCTATTATTCGGAAGGGATCAACAAACTAGAGCAGCGTTGGACGAATTGTATAAGCCTAAAAGGAGACTATGTTGAAAAATAAAAAAGGTTTACCCCAAAAAATTAAGTAGTTTTTATTTTTGCACGGACTTTTCAAACGACCCTCGTACTTCATTTATGCTCTCCCATCCGTCCCTAATAATCCTCCACATTCTCCAACCACCTAAAGCGGGCCGTCACAGAATTTTGCACCGCAGAATGATTTTTTTGTATGTTCATCTGCAACTACGAACCTCTAAATGCGAAGAGAAACCTAAACACTAGTGGCTAGAAATCTTAGCCCTTAACTTATCTTGCTGTTCCCTATTGAACAAAACGATAAATATTTTCAAACTTTGTTAAAAATTCTAGCCACCAGCAAAAGCTGAAAGTACAAAGAAAGAGGAAAGCTTTAGATATGACTTATTCAGAAGCCAATATTCAACAACTACAGGTAGCTCATACACTACCAAATATGTGAGGACAGAGCCGGGTGAGAAGCCATCATTTAGCAATTTCTTGGATGGTTTCAAAGAACAGGTAACTTTTGTTTTGCTATGTTTCTTTTGATAGAATAATCTTTTTTGTAATGATTGCCTGAACGAATAAACTATTTACTTGAGAAAAAAAATGTATATATAAAGATTTATACGTACAAAACTAAATTGCAGTTTTTAAAATTTTCTAGGGCCTTAGTTGCAATACCTTGCTTTGAGGAAATGGAAATTTTCCACTAAAAGCACTTTGTAGAATAAAACATGCAGGTTTGTGGTTAGGATAATGAACATTATCATTACTATTTATCGCGAGATGTTTTGTAAGGTCCTATTACAGTGTTTGTTTCTATTATCCTCACAGTGTGCAGATTGTCTTTTATCGAAGACCAATTAACATAGGTTCCTTTATTGTAACAACTCAGGAGATTAAGTTAGTCGGTAAGCGACCTTAGGCTTTTTTTCCCTCAAAGTTAGTAACCAATTGGTTTGTGCTGTGAATTTTGGGGATTGAAGCTCAGGGTCTTCAGTTTTGTCTTATGCTTTTGTGTTTTTGGTAGCTACATATTTTGGACCCAGAATGTACCATCTAACACTAAGTTTTAAAAATAATAATACAGCTTACACTTATAGCTGAGTGTCGGTTCAAAAAAAAATCAAATCCTTACTAATTCTATTGCTTTTCTATGTTTAAAACAAAAATTTAAACTTATCATTACAGATCAAAGCACAGCAATTTCTTTTACCAGTTATCACTACTGAAAATGCATCAACTTATCAATGGCATGGCTACGACCCCTGTACGGCTGGAGTGTATAAAGATCATTCAACTGCAATGTTGTGTAAGTCTCCAAAGATAGCCAAAGAAATGCAACCATCTTTTGAAATTAATGAGGGCGGTATCCGCACGGAGAAAGATATTTACTTGAGTCAAACACATTATGCACATCATTATTTTTCACCGGTTATATTCATTTCTTATATTAAACGATTATTTTTCGTACAAATAGACTGTCCACTTTTAATTAAAAAGTTTTTTTTTTATTATTATTATAATAGGTAAAAGTTAGGGATATTAAAGCATCACAAGTTGGAGTCGCACCAAGAAATAGAGTTTACGAAAATCCAAATCCCATTGATCCAGAATTAAGGCTACCATTTCAGCAGGTAAATCTGCGCAAGAAAACCCTGGTTGTACCTCATAGGTAATGTGAATATAATACATCTTTAATTGGTTTGGTAACTGTATTATGGATTCAGTTTTTATAATTCTATCCTTCAAAGGAGTCACATTATTTTAAAAGAATTTAAATACCAATATTGTGCGATCACACCCACGATTTTCTCTAACTGCAATTAAGAGAAATGAAATTTTCTTGAAACCTTAAAATATGTGCAAAAAAAGTATGACTTCCTTCAAATTTTGAATTTATCTTATATATTTATAAAATGCCTCTTGATTTTATACGAAAAAAGAGGCCACATAATATTCATAATGATACTTTAAAGCAGAGGTCGGGAACGTTTTTAATGTAAAGAGTGAAATACTAAATTAAAAATTCATGGCGGGCGCCAACTATTTTTCGAAAAATGGAATTACTGATTCTAACGGTAGAAAATCTTGAAATCTCGAGGAAAATTCGATTATTAATGTATCAATGGCTTTTATGTACGATGTAGTGTCAAATTCATCAACACTCAAATTTAAATTAATTTTCAATTATTCGTTTGACATTTTGAAAGTGAGACAAGGAATTTTTCAACAAATGCGCTTTTAACAATTCCAACTTACATTTGAAAGAATTAACTGCGCTAATCATATCAGCAATATGGGAACTCTTTTTTTCACTCGGCATTGAAATAATAAGTAAGTTTTCTTTACGATGAGTCCATAATAGGGATGGCAAAAACCTGTGACAAACTCTCTTGATCTATGCTCTCTTGTGTACTGACTACTACTGACATGATTGCTCAGTTCAACGCGTAAGCGCGTCACCGTTGACGTACAGTAGATTCAAGGAATTTTAAAATTTACGTTTTGAATTTCTTGTCTAAATTAACAATAGTTTAAGGGCGCACTAAAATTTATTGAAGGGCGCAGTGGCGCCCGCGGGCGCCGCGTTGCCGACCTCTGCTTTAAAGGGTAGCTTAACTCCACATCCCCTCCAGAACTACATAAATAAGGATTTTTCTGGGAAAATGTTTCCAGAAAAAAGTCATTGATCAAAACATGACTTTATCATGTTTAAAAAAGAATCATTAGACGCGTTTTCAAAGAAGAAGAAAAAAAATGTTTTCAAAGCATTTTATAAAGAAACCTTTGGTAAGGAAAAAATAAAGTTATTAGAGAATTAGCATGATCTCACAATTAGATTGCGGATAGAATTTTGACAATAGACAGCTAGAGAAATCCAGAAGGGTAAGACATTCATTCATTCAAGAAACTTTCGAGATTTCGCGTTAAAAACAGGATCGTGGGGCGTGTGCTTTCTTCAGCATCAAAATGTATGAAAACAAAACCAGATAAATTAATAATAAATGTTACAGTTAAAGAAATAGCAGAAGTCAAAAGTAAGATGTCTGTACAAAGCCCTGCTTATGTTCATACATGAGACATCTATCGGATAGAATATGTACTAACTGTATTCTCCACCAATTAATTTAAGCATAGCGGCCAACAATTAAGTAGCCTAATATTTTGGTATATTATTTGTTTTATCAATTATTCTAGATAAAAGAATACCAAGTTAGAGGAAATAATAAATTCTAATGTTAACAAAAAACATTGGACTAAAACAAGCATATTTCATATTTGAAAATTCTCCACTTGGAATTAATATATTCTTCATATCAAACAAAGCTATTTATTGAGGATAAGAGGGAACACGATGTTTATTTAAAGTACCCTGTATGTAGCTATAATTATCTAGAACTGTGCCCTTAGTACCATCTTTATAGCATTAGCCTTGGCTTCCTGAAAGGGTGAGCCTCACGCGGCTATTTTTCGTCCTCTTCCTGATTATTAAGGCTTTACGAAACGCCACAAACAAATTTATCTGTCTTCTCCTTAGGATGACAGCACTGTATCTCCAACAACCATGGTGTGCTAAAAATTGTGGTCCTTCTACGGGAGGATAATTCCGGCATTAATGTATTAAAGTTCTTTATGCCTTTCTACAACATTCGCAGAAGTCTATTGTTCTAGGTCGGTCCTCTTTTAAGGCATCTGTTAAATCTACAGAGTTCCTTAGGGAAAACCGTTTTCATGTTGGCCAGTCATTAGAGAAATTGTTGAAACAGATTGTATGTATGCAGTTTGGTTACGAATAACATTTTAAACTGCTATCACTAACAAAAACATGCCCTTTATTTCGATCTTTGTTCCTAATATGTTAATCAAAAGTCTGAATTCTTCACAGTTTAATTTTATCGAAACAATTAATTTTTTTTTTCCCAGAGGCATGATTACTGAAACCCAGGAACATTACAGGCCACAAGTTGATTTCTTTGCTCCAAATGATACAGTAAAAGAAGTAGAAATAATACCATTTACAAATCTTTCAAAAGAAAATCTTATAAAAGAGTTAGACAAGTACCATACTGATTACAGTCATATTGGCCACAACTGGAACACTCAAAATATGTAATCTGCACTGAAGAATTGAATTTTTACAAAGACATGATAGAAATTCTTAAGAAATGCCTGGCCTTTGTACACTTACTATGGTTGAACTACGTAAATTATTTTAACATTGTTGTCAGTAAAGATTTAAATTTTTTTGATTAATAGTAGAGTCATGTAAAGGATCTTGGTTATAAATAACAGTTACCGTAGTTCATTTGGTTTGAATTTTATAAAAATATGACTCAGGCAAAGAGTGTAGAGGGAGGCCGAAACATAAGTGAAGTAGAAATCTCTAAACTAAACTGATTGATCTATTTCTTATGAAGGATGAAAATGGCTGTTTCGGGTAGAGTAATATTTAGCAACAAGTTACAGTACGGTTCCCAAGAGGAATAAGTTTGGAAATTGAAAGTTGCAGTTTCCTGAGATTTTTGGTTTTTTAGATATTTTTTCTCTTAGGGAATAATAAAAACTTGAAATGTGCTGATTTTCTCACAAAATATCGTAATTTGTAAAACTTGATTTATAAAAAGTTTTCCTTTCTGGACTAAACATTATGAACATTTAAAAAAAAAAAAAAAACTATTTTAAATCGTGTTTGATTGTAGAATATCATAAATAAATGTTTTTAAATTTTACTAAATATAAAATAAGGTAACTCAACACATTATGCAACAAAATACGTATAAATCCACATAAGTGTGTTATATATGTACATCAATTTTACATCAATTACTTTTCTATTAATTCCACTTCATTAGTTCAGTATAAAAGATCAACGCAGAGAACCTAAGCTAGCAGACCATCTAGTATACTACCCAACTAAGGAATTAAAACTGTCCGGTAGGACAGTTGTATCGGGTTGATCGTCAAAAACTGCAAGAAAAAGCGTAACGTTGAAAAACACCCAACTTTTTTCAATTTTTTTCTCTTTTTCTACAAAAGATAAAATTCTCAAATTTTCTTTAAAATATAGGGCAAACCCTCCTTTATAGCTGTAATTTTTTTGCAACAACCCAGATCTAATAGATTTCGAGAAAAAAGTTGCTGAAAATGAGCAAAAACGGCTTTTTCAAAAAATGTTCTTGTTCTTGTTGTTCTTCTTCTTGTTACCTTTTTTGTAAACAACGTAGCGCCTAAACGCGCGAACCGATTTTCATGAATGAGGTGTCATTCGATTCGGAATTTTATGTAGATGTGCCTTTTGGGAGTCTCGATCCTGTACATCGAATGGGAGAGGAGTTAGCCCCCTTTATGTAAGGCCCCCTCCAAAATTATTATTACTAATTACTCTGTAAATCTTGGCCCGATTTTGTTAAAATTTGGTAGGATGATAGGGTTAGGGCTCCCCTACGTAACATTAAAGCGGCGATCAGCTCTTACACTTGTTAAGGGGAAGTATAGCAATCGTTGCAAATTATCGACACGTGAACCGATTTTCATGAATGAAGTGTCATTCGAATCGAAATTTTGTACATATTTGCACTTTAAAAGTCTCGACGCCGTGCCTCATAAGGATGGGAGTTTGCGCCACCCAAATAAGGCTCTTTCTAAAACTATTATTACCAATATTTCTATAACGCTTAGTCCGATTTTGATAAAATTCAGCTCGAATAAGTGGTTAAAGCTCCTCTACGTTGCTGATGCTCTTGCACCTACTAAAAGGAAGTACTGCAATCGTTTAAATTATCAAAGAGTGAACCGATTTAAATCAATGAATTGTCGTTCGATTAAAAAATCTTTGCCTCTTTGCCTTTTAGGGAGAAGTACTGCAATCGCAGTTTATTTTTCTTACTCCTCTTAAAAGGAAGTCCTGAAATCGCAGTTTAATTTTGCTATTTACGTACAAATACCTTCCTATGTTATTCAAAACGCTTTTTCAAAAAAATTGTTATTGAGGATGGTTTGGGGGAACGCAACTATAATCATTCTTTAAAAAGATCTCTCCAGTGGTAGTTACGGTTCCGACTTAACACCTTATCAGATTATAATGATAGAATTGCTTATTCCAAATTTTAAAAAAATCTGTAAAGAAGATATGTAACTTTGTAAAATAGACAAAAAGGAAAATCTATCCAAAAGGTACAAAAATCTCTTTAACAAAAACTTACAGTTTAAAATGTTAAGTATAAGGGTTGATTAAACGCCAAAAGGTACACAAATCAGCAAGTACCTAACATTTCATTAATACTTCATTAATAGTCAAGTAATTCTACTGCATTAATTTTCATTAATAAGTTATTTTTTAGAATTTATTAGATGTCACAGACCCTTATGCTGGCCACTTCATTTATAATATTTTTTGTTATAATTATGATAAATCACAAAAAGACAAAGTTAGAGTAGGCTACTGTCTTGAATTCGTCTTACCGAAATATTCGTGAGCACAAATAACACACAGTTAATAACAAGTAGATTATTCAACAACAATTATTCATTTCTCAATTGTAATTTAATTTAGTCCCCCTAATTTTACTTATAGTAAAATGCTGGAATAATTAGCTGTCCTAAAAATATGCATATCTTATTTACTTTATATTACATATATACAACATTGTGGGATAAATACCTAGATTGAGAATGTAATTGAAGAAAACTATATTATTTGCGATAAAGCCAGATAATTATTACCTATTGTAATAAACGTTTGACTACTTCATAAAATAACAATTGCTTTAATCGAAGAATGAACTTAAACCGACGATTTTTATTTAAAAATAAATATAAATAAATAAAATAAACAAAATCATTGGTGTAAGTTTTTTATAAAAAAAAGTTTTGAATTTTTTAGCCTCATAATTCTTTTTTATTTTTTATAACGTTTTTCTTTTTAACCTGTAATTAATAGTTTGATTATTATAAATAACTAGATATTACAGTCAATCTACAGTGCTACTTGAACATATATTTTGTAGACGAAAATGGCCAGCATAAGGGTCTGTGACATCTAATAAATTCTAAAAAATAACTTATTAATGAAAATTAATGCAGTAGAATTACTTGACTATTAATGAAGTATTAATGAAATGTTAGGTACTTGCTGATTTGTGTACCTTTTGGCGTTTAATCAACCCTTATACTTAACATTTTAAACTGTAAGTTTTTGTTAAAGAGATTTCTAGTTTAAACTAGCAAAGATTTTCTAATTTTTTCAAAAGCTCTTCACCAAAAACTAGCAGAAGTAAAAGAATGTGTACTATTCAACCCAGGAATAGAAAAGAAAGAAGAAATAAAGATGAAATTTCTATAACTGTTCATTATTTTCGGTGACTGATTCATAGTTTCAATAGGATGAAAAAATAAATGCCAGTTTCAGTCATGATAAACTTTATTATGCCGAGCTTTCGACCTAGGGACTAGGTCATTTTCAGGGCTAATTTACAATGTACTATTTTTCATCATTAGAGGGTTGGTGTGTCTTCTATTAGGTCTGTTCAGGAGTTCATGAACAGATAATCCTTTAATGATGTTAAATAGTACATTGTAAATTAGCCCTGAAGATGACCTAGTCCAAAGCTCGGCATAATAAACTTTATCATGACTTTCATGAAATTTTTAGTAAAATTAGCAAAAAGTTTCGAATTTTTCTCTCTTTTCACAACTTATACATCCAAAACTAGCCGACCTCCAGTGTATTATACAACCCAGGTATAGGAATAGTATGTTATAATGTGACAAAAAGGAATTTTTAGTAAATGTAGTTAATAGTTTCTAATTTTTTTCAATTTTTTTAGGAACCTAAAAGTGAAAATAAAGATTGTGAATTAAGCTTTAATCTTTCATTTCTTTGCTTACCTTTTTTTTTGCTTTAAAACGATAATGATCATTTGGAGAAATTATCAATACTTATAGAGTAAAAAAAGAATAAAATCACTTTAGCTTATCTATTCAAATTTTTACAGTCTTCTCAAGAAATTAGACATGCTAGCGTAGAATAGTTTATTTTGGAATAAGTTAGTAACCTATTAATAATGTTTAAATTTAGAAACTAAATTAAGAAAAGGTTCCTAACAGATTCACTAAAGATTAGCTATGTTTCTTTTTTAAGATTTTAGTAGAAATCATTAAATTTGAAGATCTACATTATCATTCACACATAGTTGAACTATTTTTAGGAATATGGTTCAATTTTTCTTTTTTCCTGTAAAACCGTGATTCCACTGTGGTCTTTTTTTTGCATTTAAGTATACACGTATTGCATTTTTTAAAGTAGTAAAAAGTAATTTAAAATTAAATGCACATTTTATCACTTTAACAAATTCAAAATCATTTATTTAAAAAAAAAAAAATCCAAGCAAAACTTCAGGCATCTTCACTGGTTTTTATCCACATCTTATTATGAAAAAAAAAAAAAAAACGAAGAAAAAATCTCCCAAAGAACATTTAATTGTTCTTTAATCGTTCGTATTCATCAATAATTTTATTAGTTTCATCTAATAGAACTTCATTTTCATCAGAATTATTAGAGAGCTGAGTCGAAACCACTCCTTTATTTTTTCTCTTCAAAATATTTTTCAATCTTTGTACTATTTTGGAAATCGTTTTCTTTATAAAACTTTTCTTCTCAGCTGATGTCAGTACAAATCTAAAAATAAATTAAAAACAAAAACAAAAAAAAAGTCAAATTCATAAAAATAAAAAAACTACATTACCTACTACAAACTAAAACGTTAAATGCCCAAGTTCAAACAAAATCGATGAAATGTGGTTGGATTCCCAGTGTTGGATAATATCTTCAGATTCACTACTTTGTGGATGAAGGTATGACAATAAGTCAAAAAGTGTAATGAACTTTTGACAATGGATGAAAATCCGAAACCTCAAATCAGAAATAGGGAAAATGCTGCGTCGGATAAAAATCAACGAAATCAAAGGAAACTTTTGTGCTTCCTTGAAAATTTCTAGAGAACCAAACTGTTCTGTAAACAGTTCTGTTCTTGTTTACTGTTTTAGTAAACAGAAATTCTCCCAAATGGGAATTTTGTTCAAACATTTTATAAATATTATGCAGGAGTTATTGTACAACAGTTGAAAAGGTTCTGAAACAGTACTGATAAGTGTTTAACCTCATCCTACCCGAAGAATCTCGTTTAGATAAAGTTTACTAAAAACTTTGCTCAACAAAAGAATAGATTTACGGGTAGATTGCATATTAAGAAAAATCTATTCATTCAGATGGAAGTTACGGTTAGATGATTGATTTTGTCAGGTTCTTCGTGAATTTAAACAAAATATCAAAAATCCTCATTACGAGTTTTAGTTTTTAAATTGTATTGACTAAATATATTTACCTATACCACACAAATACTTACTTTTTGGTAGTAATATTGTGCAATGGTCCAAATGCTAAAGCCACAACAGTGCAAGCCAAACAGATTACGTTGTAAGGCATGCTGAAATCTGGAGTTGGTAAAGATATTATTAATACTTCTGTTGTGATCCTCACCGGATAACCATTTCGTGAAGCGTTTATACTGAAACAAATATTAACATGAAATTTAAAATTATAGCATACAATAAAAAGCAATTATAGAACTCTATAACTCTAAATTGTATTGTAAAAAAATTTTGTGCAAAGATCTTTTTTTCTTCTCACAGTCTTAAGAACTATGGAGTAAAGATTGCATGAACTAAAAGTTATTTATGTAAATTTATATTTCTGTTACAAACAAAACTCTCTATTATTATTATTAAGATCTTTTTGTAACAATTTATTAACCTACCAAACATTAAGTAATAATAACAACCATTCTCCCAATTTCTCCAAACTAAAACCAATCAAACTAACTTACCTATCAATTAAAAGTGATCTGTCCCTTGGAGGAGCTGTATAATTCCTTGCCAAGGGCAACAAAGCCGTGACAGAAGCTGCACCCATGTAGAAACCATGGTTTGCATCTGGAGGATACTCTTGCCATTTCAGAAATGCGTAATCAAATTCCACTGATACACTAGTAACTGACCTAGGTGGTAATTCAATTAATAATTCCAGATAGTATGGGCGAACCCTCTCTTTACCAGGGAAATATCTCTTCACAACTGTTGCGAAAAGAAATTATTATTGATAAATGTAAATTTAAAACAAATGAACAGTTCTTAAAATAACTGATGATATAATTACGTGGTTGTAGTTCTTTGTCGCCGCTGAAAACTTTAAGCGTATGAAAATATATTGGCACAAACCAGGGAATATTCTCCAAAAAAAGGACCTTCAATGGCTGTCTATATCTATTGAAAATTTTTGTTTTTATACCACCAAATTCTTGACCATAACCTAAAAATTTACATGAGATTAGGAAAAAGTATACATCTGAACTAGAAAGGAAACTAGGAAAGTTATTATCATTTATATTGTTATCATTTTCACTATAAAAAGGTTAGCATCCTAGATGTAAAAAAAAAATCAATCATTGTCTGCGACATATCCATCATATTAAAACTATTCAGCAAAATAAATAAATAAATTACCTGTAATGTATCTATTTGCATAGATAACCGGCGGGACATTGGCTACATTTTGTCTTATTTTATCATACACTACTTCAATATTGTATCTAGCGTCAGTCCTCTGTTTGAATAGATTATAAATTGCCAAAACTGTTCGTTGTCCTCCTCTGTTACTAACTTTTCTGTCATATGTACTCGGATATAATTTAAATGTGTTACCTGTCTGAAATTTTCGGAATAAAAAATAGTAAAGAAGAATATTTGTATGGGGAAATGTTTTATTAATAAAAATTTTAAGTTGAGGTTGAAAGAAATTTTAGCAGACTTGTATGAAGGGATGATCATGAAGTGGGCAGCATTACTCCGGGAAAAGCACCGAAAACCGTGATCCGAAAAAATATGTTAACTAATTTAAAGTCGAATACTTTATTTAATAATAAGCTGAAGTAGTTTACATTGCCCGAGGCACTTAATTCTTTTTTAAGGCTCCTTTTCATCATTAAAATTGAAAACTTATTTATGTAAGCTCACTTATTTTTTAATAAAAGGATAAAAAGGATTCATAAAAGTTTAGAACTGACATTGAATGGTTAACCAACGCCCATGTGGAATACTACGATAAAAGAAATGTAATAACTCAAGTCTTACTTACTGCATTTGAAGTAATGTCCACAATAACGCTAGAGGTTGTCGCCAGAGGACATGTCAACCCTAGACCTTGGCCAAATTGTCTTTGAATTGACCAATGAGTTTCATCACGACCAATAATTACTAAATCGTATACAAGAGAAACGGACTGAACCAATTCCACGCCTGTGCGTGTACAGCTTGGGTCCTAAACAAAAACAAAATGAACCAACTGTAAATAATAATGTTGGAAATATAATAATTTATTTCAATTGATATCGAAATAGAATAAGTTTGTAAATAATAAAAAATAAGGTAAAGGCATTTTTCAACGAAGAAAAATATGCTGATTCACTTTGCTATGTTTACCCTCGAAAAAGCGGCAACACATGTCGTATATAGAATGGATGCCTTTTCAATACTTCTGCAACTCTCTAATTTTCATTTTTATCGCAGAAACATTTTGAAATTTTACAGTTCATCTTTGGTCAATGAAACATATGTTAAAACATTAATTAAAATATTCCAGAATAAGAAATAGAAAAAAAAGAAACGAATTTAAGGAAGAAGAATCTAGGACAGATATGTTTTAAATTTCTCATCATCTACATTCTTTTACGTTAACAATCTATTAAAAGTACGACCCAAAATCGTTTTAAAACCACTTAGGAATATAAATATTATTTTCAATTCTACACACTATTTTACGTGCAAAACGTAAAGAAAACGTAGCAAAATAAAAAATAAAATGTAGCACTTTAGAACATAAAAAGGCTTTCATTCCATGTATTTATAAAACAGTTTGAATCAGCAGAAAAGAAAAAAATTACAGAACTTTTTTGAGAATAAAATAAGTATAACTCAATAATACTTTAAAAAGGGTAAAGGGGAAAAGAAAATATTCTTACATTAATCATTAAACAAAATCCAAAGCCATATCTGGAATCGAACCCAACACCAAATAACACCTTAACTAAAAAGTTACTGTCATTGCTACTTGGAGAACGATTAAAATTAGCTCTGCATTAAATCGACTGAACTACTTAACGGTACTGTAATCAATATGAATACGATCTAGTGGTCAATTGGATTCTACAAAGTCATCTGATTCCCATGGAATTCAGTCTTCAATCAAAAACTTTAAGAACACTCGTTAATGCTCCCTTCTAACTATCAAGCCTTGCCATACACCAAAATCTCAATATTCCTTTCCTTTATGGAGAAGAAAATTAAATGGTCACCTAGTCACGGAATAAGTTCCACAAGACACTCTGCGATATTTCTTACCCACTGGCTTGCCAATTATCTTAACTAATATCTGAAATATCATGCATGGATTTTTTTAATTTATAGTATAATCAAATGATACTCACCATACAGACTGGACGAAAATGAATACCCAAAGAATGGTACACTGTATTATATATGTTATCAGAATTGAGAAGTGCGGATAGACCTCTCTGAAAAAATTATACTCATTTTTAAAATTTGCGACAATGTTTAAAGAATTATTTGCATAGTTCACATTCAAATTTATACCTTAAGATTACAAGGTAACAATTTCTTCCAAGGTGTAAGATTTTCTGTACAAACTATTTCCCTGGGTAGTGTAGCGTACCTAAGATGTGTGTGATTTAATGGTCTGGATGCATCTTCTATTCCTGTAGGCTTAAGGCTTAATTCTGGACTTAAAGTGTTGTGTGAATCAATGAAGTTTAATGAAGCACACAACAGTCCAGACAAAGCTGATGTAAGTTCACGCCACTTACTGTCAATACTGAGAAAACGAATTATAACTGTTAAAACTAAAATATCACGCTCAAGTCTAGTTTGGTAGGCTCTTTCTGTTTGGATACTACACCATCAGTTCCAGCTGAACAATAATATTGATCAACAACCCCTACAATTTTCCACTTAGAAGTTTAATTTTATAACTAATAATTACGAGAATCTGCAACGAAAAAAGTTACTCTTTTATAAGATTTATTCACTTTTTCTCAAGTTTAATCTATTTTCCTTCTTTTGACAGAACTATAGTGAGAGCCTAAGAAGGTAGGCAGAGTGGAGAAACTGTAAGTGAGCTCACAGTGATTTGCCTCAACAACTTAGAAGACAGTAGAATTAGAGTCTATGTACATAATATAATCATTAAAAAACACGAAGTAGTGAAAAACTATGTACAATGATGATATAAAAATAAATCAATTACAAAAAAAGGAGGAATACAATAGTAGAGGATAATCAGAAGATTAATATAACCACTAGTTCGCTCCTCTACTTCCACCAACTCTAACATTCTGCACAATATTTGCCCAATGGCAACATCTGAGGGATTGAGATCTTTTCCCGTCGGAGTACCAAAGCCAAAAACAGAGACAGTAAAACGTATTTAATGAGGAACTCACAAAATATGTGTTTTTTGGACTAAAGATACTGAGCAAGTACTGATCTCTGCCTGCTGATCAGTAGGACTTCTGATTTACAAAAAGAAACTCATATCTTTGCTTGTATTAATTTGAATAGAGACTTAATAGAACTTAGAAAGAAAAGTCCCACTTAAAACACTGTAATCTAGTTCTCTTACAAAATATAATTAAGAGAATGTTAACCGTTGCAACATCATCCTCATACTTGCTTACCACTCTGCTCAATCGGACCTTCAAAACGATCTATTCGTCAAATCAGATTAGGAAATAACACCACTAAAAAACTAAATATTCTACTAGTTATTTAAATCTCCCTCGCAACAACACTAGATTTTAATCTAATGCATCTTTTTCTTAAATATGTACTTAAAAGTAAACAGGTACCAAGCTAGTCTCCAGGTAGATGTATATAAGTAGAGGAAAAAAAAACAACTGCTTTTTCAAAAATAACGTAATCTTTTTCTACCTCATTTTCATCAGATTCCTAATCTGGACTGAATGCATAACAGTGTTAAGAATTCTCCTTTCAGCACAAGCTGGAACTAGAAAGCAAGAGTAGGAAGCCAAATGCTCTTTTGATTTTCACTAAATGCAAATTTTACGGCACTCGCTTTTTTTTAGAAATTGATTTGGAATGAAAAAAGAGGTTAAGTAATCCCAAGGTACTTTTAACATGCATTCTATCTCACCACCCCAATAATAACAGCACTCTTTATTTTCAGTTATAATATAAAATCGTAGGGTTTCTTATATTACTTACAGTAGATGGATGAATCCGGGCAAACTAGACTTATACCAAAAGAGTTACTTATTCTAGGCAAATAATCGCACCTGATTATTGAAATATACATACTCTATGGTATCATGTTTGAACCAAGCCCAAAGTTCAGCTCCTGGAGGAGCAGTCTGAACTGGATATCCCCAATCTTCATACCTCCAAAGTCCTTTAGTAAGGCTTACATGAAGTTCTTGGACATTATACCTCTGAATTAATTCGCCCATAGGTCGGGGAAAAATGTGGCAATGATCAACTATTAAAAAGCAACATAACTAGTAAAAAATCTTCATAAATATTTATAAAATTCATTTAATGACTAATAGTTTACTTACAAGCATTATGTTTAGTTAAAAATGGTATTTCCCATAATGTAGAGAATTGGAAATAAGAATACACATAGCCCCCTAATGGTTTCATAAATAGTTCCTCATGGTATTCGTCCTTTATTGGGCTAGAAGCTGTTAAACTGAAATAAGCGGTAAACAATATGATAATTATATCATCCATCTCAGATAATTTTAAGAACAACTCAAATGGTTTAGATTAAAGTAACATTTAGGCTGTAACATTTCACAAGAACTGTTAAATTAAAAAACTCGCAATTTTGAGGCAGTATTTCACATTTTGATTAATAAAAAAGAAGTTTTAGAAAGCCTTTAAAGGAATAAATTGAAGTAGTTTAAACTTAAATGAATTATTAAACTACTCCGGTAAACACAAATATGAAATCATAGTGGGGACATTAGTTTGAGTGTCGACCGCGTGTGCCGTTAACCTTCTCGTCTGATTAGGAGAGCATCTGTGTAGAGTCATACTGTGAAATAGAGGTTAGAAATTATTACAACTCTATTCCAAATTAATTTGTAATTTTTAATGAGTTATTTGAAATATTTTGACGAAATCAAAAAATATTCTTTACTGAACAATTATTATAGTATTTTATTTTAATTTGTTCAAGTTCAGTTCAGGCTAAAATTGTGTCGGATTTATTACACATCTCAATATCAAATTATAATCTTACTATTACTTGAAATTATTATTTTACGACACTTCAGAGTCATTGTTATTCAGTAAGTATATTTTTATTATAAATACTTTGCTCATTTATAATGTACTTACTGATTATTGTGATTTCTCTGATGACCTACAAGAACGGATGGTTTTTATTCTTTCAACATTTGGAATAACGTCGTTTTCGACTTACTTGTGATTGAAAGAAAGTTAATTGACTAGTGAATGAATTACTTTTACTTTGAGTGAGTGTAATATTGTATTTCTTCATTGCGAGTTTACCGGCTTTATTGCATAAGGTCTCACATCCCAATGTGTGCATTTAGAGATTAATTTTCTGTAAACTTATAAAATGGTACGTTTAAAGCATTTGTAATATATGTATAGTATGTGTAAACAAGTTAATTTTAAAAATATAGCCTTACAGTATTTTTTGATATTTCAAGTACAACTCGTGTCATTTTCTTCTAAATTTTTGAAACGTCCAAACCGGAGAAGATGTCAGATAAGTCATTGGTAGAACGAATGATTATCCTACGGTGTCAGATATCAGATCGGGGCCATAATGCAAGGTTAGATAACATACTACTCCATCAGATTTTTAATTTGTGCTAGGGTCACTTTCAGTTTATGTTCTGGAGGATTGTCCTTTTCACTCGTTTTATAGAATTCATTGAAAACCGGCAATTTCTGAGCCAAATCAGCATACATTCGTTCCAACAGTTCACGTTTGTTTTATTAGTTATCAGACTAAAGTAGTTTTAGAGAAGAAATAAATAAGAGAAAACCAATTTCTTTTGGGAGTCCACATTTTAATTTTACTCAAGGCCTCGCGATGCTTGGAGCAGGCTTGGTCTTACAAGGGAATTTTTGAAACTAACGTTGGGTAGGTCATTTATTCGACATTTTTCTCTTAAAATTCACAAATAAAAATCTTAGAATCACTAATTTTGAATTTCATAGTCACATTTACTAATAACAGATAAAATATGAGCCATTAGAATTTGAAAGGTGTTTAAAAATAAACAATATGGAAGGTAAAGGAGAGTATTAGTTTCAACTATGTTAAACAGGAATCCGTCTTGTGGTTACATCAAAATAAAACTTGAATAACTTATTTAAAAAAACAAACATCTTGATAGAAAAAAAAAAAATTCCTATTGTGTAATTAATTACAGTCCTAACACTTGACGATATTAATATCTCTTTTATTTTATAGGATTCTAAAAACATGTCAGCACAGTTTTTCAATCGAATCGGACAGCTTGGATTAGGTGTTGCATTGGTTGGTGGTGTTGTAAATTCTGCCCTTTATAATGGTAAAAATGCAATCATTTAAAAAAAAAAAAAATTAATAATTATTTAAATCTGAATAATCTGAATGTTGTCTCTCTCTTCACAGTTGATGGTGGCCATAGAGCTGTAATTTTTGATAGGTTTACCGGTGTAAAGAACCAAGTAGTTGGTGAGGGAACACATTTCTTCATACCTTGGATACAAAGACCAATTATCTTTGATATAAGATCTAGACCTAGAAATATTCCTACAGTTACTGGAAGCAAAGGTATTATTATTTTTGTTATATTCTATTAATGAATAGTCCAAATAGTTCTAACAAATCATTTTTGTTTGTTTTAGATCTACAAAATGTTAATATCACTTTGAGAATATTGTTTAGACCGGTGCCTGATCAATTACCTAAAATTTATACCATTCTTGGAGTAGATTATGACGAAAGAGTATTACCGTCTATAACTACTGAAGTACTTAAAGCAGTTGTTGTAAGTAAGATTGTGTTCATCTTCAAGAGCTTACATACTTATTATGGAATCTGTTAACCATTAGGTGTTGCATTGGTTGGTGGTGTTGTAAATTCTGCCCTTTATAATGGTAAAAATGCAATCATTTAAAAAAAAATAAATTAATAATTATTTAAATCTGAATAATCTGAATGTTGTCTCTCTCTTCACAGTTGATGGTGGCCATAGAGCTGTAATTTTTGATAGGTTTACCGGTGTAAAGAACCAAGTAGTTGGTTCCAATACCAATTAGGCTGTAAAAAAGAACTGCATTTTTTAGCTAATTTTCTTCAATGAGTGTTAGAAAGTAAAACTTAACAGTAATTTGTAAAAGTGTAATCCTTTGATATAAGTTACATTTTTTTTTTCTTTTGAGTTTTTAAAGAAGGCCAGTACTGAGTGATCATATATAATTGTTCTAAATAGAGTACAGTTGTGAACCTTTTCATCAACGTTCTACCGCTCGTTGAACATTATCTTTTTCGTAAACATTTTTCTTCAAGGCACATAAAGTTTAAGTGAATTCATATGGTCAAAATTCGACGAACTTCAGTTACACACAAGAACAATAAAAATTGTTTATGTAAACAGTAGTTCATCCGACTACTTGTAAGAAAAACGCCACATCCACCATTTTATTTTATTTTCTTATTGGGGAATGTATCATGATATCTTTTTTCAGGCTCAATTTGATGCTGGCGAATTAATTACCCAAAGAGAATTGGTATCACAAAAAGTTAATGAGGAATTGACAGAAAGAGCAGCTCAATTTGGCGTTATTCTTGATGATATTGCTCTGGTTAGATAAATTTTATTCATAATAATTATGTCCAATCATAAATTGTGATTTAAACTTAGTGAAATTTATGTGGGACTCACACGACTATCTCTTCTTCTCTCTTCAAACAACTAACTCATAAAGTTTTTGCCAACTATGAAGATTTGAATTATGTTTAGAACAAAATGAGTCAAGCCATACTTCTGATTGACCTATTTTTCGTCAAAGCAGCCTTACATTGGAGTATCTGATGGCATAATAAATTTAATAATTAAATTTTGTTATATTTTAAAAATATTACAAATAAAGTTATAGAAAAATTCACAAAAAATGAAAAATCGAAGTAAATAAAAAAATAATTAGCTTACGCTAATACGTTGTTTGCATCTTTGAAGAAATATGATCTTCTTTCAGACACATTTGACATTTGGAAAGGAATTTACCCAGGCTGTAGAACTGAAACAAGTTGCCCAGCAGGAAGCGGAAAGAGCCAGGTTTCTTGTAGAAAAGGTGAGTGGAAATGTTTGCTATATCCTCTCTCTCTTTGGTATTCTTCTTTGTTTGCCTTGCTCGTATCGAGCGGTAACGATCATCATGCAAGAGTTCTATTATTGTTTCTGAATGTCGAAGTAAAGGTACCTCCATATCCACGACGGGAAGATGGCCGTCTTCAGTCAATTTTCTGTCCGTTAAAACATGTGCTGCATCAAGTAATATTTGTCGTTTCTAATGAGGTGTTCGAAGTGTTGCAGTTTTCTTTTTTTTTTAGTGCGAACATCACCCATTCGGAAAAGTATCTCGCATTGTTCACTCTCCCATGAGCCTTGTACATTTATTGAAATTTTTCCAAGTATCTTATTTAGAAACCTAGTGGTGCATAAAAAGTATTTTAAACAATGGAATTCCACCTCTTTTTACACAGTTGAATAAGCCAACAACTTTTATTATCATTATTATTTTTCAGGCCGAACAACAGAAACAAGCTTCAGTGATATCCGCAGAAGGTGATGCCGCGGCTGCCCAACTTTTGGCCACATCTTTCGGCGAAGCAGGCGAAGGTTTAGTAGAACTTAGAAAGATCGAGGCCGCCGAAGACATTGCTTACCAGCTATCTCGTTCTAGACAGGTCTCTTATCTTCCACCAGGACAAAATGTTCTATTAAATCTGCCAACACAGTGATAGTTATAAAATTCGTGGTTATTATTATTTCTTTTTTTTAGCTATACTAGTAAAAACTGTTCGAATTTTGATTTTTTTTGTACGAAGTTAAACTTTTTGAGAAAAGTTTATTACTAGAGCCATGTCAATAGTATGCATTTATAAAAATAATTTTTTTCTCAGTGTAACTATGGTTGTAAGTTGGAAGAAATTATTGTTATATACAAAATAAATTGATATTGTTCACAATTAAAAGTTTGTTTAAAATAAAAAAAATACTTGTGAAACGTAACCTTCGGTAACCCCAAAAAAGTCTCCCTTTGTTGAAGATATGGTTTAAAGACAATTTACTTTCTGTTTCTGTAGTTAAAGCTAGTAAACAGATTGAGCCAAAATTAATGCGGCTAGGATTAGCGAACTAAACGGAGCACAAAAACAAAAAGTAGTCTCAGGATAAATGACTATAATATTCTTCGAAGAGAATGAATTTTTGATTTGGCAAGAAAAATAAAACATTGTTTTCCTTCATTTGTACGAGTTCAGAATGTATTCTCAATATTATTTAGTTTGATTGTGATTATTCACTATTTGCAATATGAAATGTTTAGATCATGTTATCTCAAAAACCCAACAAACCGCCAAGGGAACGGCTGTGCTGCTATCTGTGGCCAAATGTATTACCAAATCGGTATTTAAGTGTTTAATTATTGGTAATTTACTCGCAATTTTTGGAGCTCCGTTGCATCTAAGCGAAGTTAAAGCAATCCAAATTAATACTATTACTTTAAAACGCATATATAAAAGTAATCAGGTTAATCACAAACCAAAAATTGTATGACAGTAGTTTCATAGTACTATTCTCCAAATTTAATCAAGACATCGTAATAACAACAGACTAAAAATTTAAAGTGGAAGTTAAATTTCTCTAAACAGATGTGATTATTCACATATTATGAAGATGAATGAAAGTCCAAAATCGCAATAAGAGAAAGCCGTACGACTGTTCACACCAGGTTGGTTACTCAATAAATATGTTATTTTGTTTAGAATAATGTTTGAAATGATACGAAGCTAACTTTCTGTTGAATTCATGACCGGTAATGTAGTTTAAATTACTTGGCAAGCAAGGGAATTGTGATTTCGCGTGACACATTCACCAGCCACAGGTTATTCCAAGCCTTGTTTCCCTCAAGGTAGTTATTTTCTTTTTCCTAATCATTTAGCCTTAAAAAAATTATTTATTACAAAACATTTTGACCCAAAATACGTAATTTGAAACTGTTACTTTTATTTATTTTTTTAATAGGATGTTTAGTTACCTTCAAAGTCGTCTGTTTAATCTGTTTTAGGAAATTAAGTGGTTTAGAATTAGAGAGAAGCTGATCTAGTTAGGGGAAAATTCCTCTTATTATAGATCTCAGGTTTCAAAGGTTCAAACTTTGAATTTCGGAATCATATTTACTTCTTTCGAACATTAAATTCTTCCAAATCTTTAAAATATCAATCCTCTCAAGTTAGTGCCTTTGGTTGATCGATTTTGACCAACAGCTACTCTATAAAGTAACCACACTATTGTGAACTTCCATCATTACATTCCAAACAGATTGTGAATATTTTCAGACTGTGATCGAATAATAAGCACCGATTTATTAAAATTCGATCAAATAAAGTAGCAATGCATTGTATGTCTTGGATTCCTGAAGAAGGCGCTACAAAGCAGCAGAAAGTATTTGTAGATTAAAATAGAGTAGTAAGAGAAATCAGTGTGTGCCAGCCAAGATAATTATTTTTTTCTCACTTTAGTTTAAACATGAATTTATGCTAGAACAAGTCATTAAACTCTAATGATAACAGTAGATTAATATTCTGAAAGCAGAGAGAGAGGAAATAGTTAATGCTTACAAATAGGTAACTATGAATAAGTTGAACTTAGTCTCTCTCACAGCAGAACTTTCTAGGTTTATACAATAGTCTGGCACATGACAGGATTCTGTTCTACTTCCCTGTAGGGTTCTACAGGGTCGGGAGTTGGAGTAGTAATTAACATTACAACTAAATGTTACCTCGAGTTTTGTAGTGGAAGAGTTTTCTAATAGAAGTGTTGCACAATGTTTTGTCACAAGCTAACCACGCCGGAAATAAACTTTCGATTAATAGGTTATACATTTTAGCTAGTTTTTAATAAATATGGCAACACTGATAATCTGGCATAGTTTTTGAGTGTGCGGGTGCCCTTTCAGTTCTGATTTGAATTTCGTAAGTAACTAGAAAGCATAGGTAGCCGAGCGGTTAAGAGGCGAGACCTGCAAAGCTAATATGCACTGTGGTACTGGGTTCGATTCCCGGTCTTAGGCCTTAGATTTTATTTAATGGTTAATAAAAGAACTTTACAGTAAAGTATGTTTGCTAGTCGCCTCCGTCCACGACACCTAGTAAATGGAGTTGGATGTTAAGTCCCGCCTGAAAAAAAAATCGGCGATTACTTTACTTTACTTTTTTTACGTGTATTTCTAGTAAAAACTGCCTGATAACAATACTTCATCCTACAAGGGTAGGAGGAGGAAATCAAATTCAATCACAACAAATCTATCATCAAAGCTTCATTTTCTACTAACATAAATTTCGTAATGATTTATTGTTTTAAATTTTCTCAATTTATAAATTGCCCATTGAGACTTTGCTTTTAACCAGCAAATGGAAGTGAATATCAGCCGAGAAATCAACAACTCTAGAATGATAATCTAATTAGAATTTTAAATGGTTTTCCCGAGGTGGCGACAAATTTTCACTTCAGAGAACTGAACATAATTTTATTCCAGGTCTGGGAGAAGGGGTTTTACATACAAATTAACAGAGTATTGATGTTAATGAATTCTATTCAAGTAGTTACTAATTCTCAACCAGTGGTGGGAATTTTAAAAACAGAAATGTGCTATTAAAATTACTAGATCGTATAAAATTTATTTTTAAATTTTCAGTATTATTCACAAATATTTCATAATTAAGTTGACCATAATAAATCTGTTGTAAAAAAATCACTCGAGATCTTACACAACAGGTTAATAAAATTGCATTGAATTTTCTACAAAGCTCAGAAATGGTTACTTGGAGTTTGTTAGCATTAATTTAATGAAAAAGTTCACTGAATTCATCAAAACTTCCTTTTCCATGGGGTTAACAGGATATAGTAAAGATACTGACGAAGGAAGTGACTTTCCAGAGCTCCCCAAAATCCCAACTAAAATCAATATTCTCTGCAAATTAAAAATAATAATCCAACCCATTTTTTGGAGTCCCAATAAACGCCTTGTCTTTCTTCAAAAGAAAGCCTTTGGCCACTGACTAGAAAATTAAAAAAAAACCTTAAACAGCGCCCAAAAAAGAACCTCAGTAAAAGAATTCTAGGAGCCGTTTTCGGGAAAGTTTTTAAAAAACTGAAAACCAGATTCAGTTATTTGGAACTTGCAGTTGTTCGTATTTAAGTTACAGTGGATACATACGGACGCACGTAACTTCACACGCGGATTTAAAAATAAAAAACACTTCTTTTATTCACATTAATGAGACTTCAAAAGAGATATGTTTAATGAGAACTCGATATCGTAAATCTGCACTATTCCAGTTATTCTTCTTTCAAGAACGAATGATAGCAACGACATTTCTGTGCATGGCTGATAACTTTTAGACAGCTTGCTGATTCACTGGGGCAGCCAAGATCCCTGAACAAGTAGCTAATCCACTGTCCTGCATTGAAGGAACAGTTCATTAATCACGGAGAATGTTTACAACATTTTTGTTTAAATGCAATCTGTGACTCTCAAAGCTTATGTAATTGAAGATAATAGGAGGACACCGAAAAGTTGACATGCTCGTAATTCTTCAATTTACGCCCGTAAGAGTAACTATTATGCAAGTCGACAATATGACCGGCTAGCACTTGTGGTGTGGGGGGCACTGAACCAAGGCCACCTGCAATCTTCAATCCCCACTACGCTCAACTACGTTAGAAAATTGAAATACTCAACAGTCAGTATGTGAGCAGCTGTTTGCTGAAAGAATGCCATTGAGCGCTGGGGCGATCAACATTGGACGCACTAGACTCAGCTTAGGTTCACGTATTGTGAACCATGTATTTTCACTTTATCCTTATCTCAGGAAGTTTTGCGAGCGAATCAAATTCTTTTTACTACAATCTGAGCAGCTGATTGGGAGCTTTCTCTGCTTCAAGTTACTAAACTTTTTCTCTCCTCGAAGTAAGTTTTCACGAAAAAATGTTTCATTAAAAGTTATTGTTAATGATACGAGCAGTTAACGCGCAAAGTTTGATTGAAACTGTTGCATCCGTTTTCGTGAAAATGTAATTAAACAAAAAAAAACTTACTTTTGTAAAATGGCCTGATTTAGTAGAGAACTGTCTTCATATCTAAAACACTAGCAATAATATTAACGTCTCTTAACATGCTGTAGATGGTGAAAGCGTACAAGCTGCTTAAAGTTGTTCTCCAAAACTGCCCTTTCAAAAATACATTTGTATAGGTAAATTATTCCAAGAAAAACGATAGGAAAAAGTTAAGATTTGTTCCCAACACTTTTGGTCTGAGCTTGATGAAGGAACTTAAACTTACCGACTTACCACGTGACATTCTAGTTAAAGTTTAATATCAGGATTTTAACTCTGTCAAATCACAGTTTAAGTATTGGAACCATTAAAAACAACACCCAAAACTAGACTAAATGTAAAGCCGCCAAAAGTGTAACCTCAACTTAGTGTTACCACAAGAGAAAGGTATCAGCTGATCTGAACTGAAAGAAAATTTCAACGGAAAGATAGAAAGCTTTAAAGAGGTAACTCAATCTCATAATCGTGTTTGCATTCATATGCATCACTAAGCAATACACAACTGCAGTAACAGTGCAGTGTGCATTTTCTTTTGCTCAATCACACACAATCTACTTATTGTTCTGACCCATTCAAATTCACTATTAGTCAAGGATGAAACTTGACCATCATTTTTTTTTGTTTGGCACGCTTGTTTTAACTGAAAAGGGAAGAGGTCTTCGCTCTTGTTCACCCCATCGCCATTGTGAACGACAAACAGTTGCGATACTACAGCAAGCATGAAGGGGGAAGAACTACTATAACCTCCTCCGACATTACGTCACAATAGTTTTTAAAAAGGGGGAGAAAATTTAGTATAAGTGTGACGAGGTATTCACACAATTCATTCATTACGACTGCAGTTATGATTAATATTCACCTCATTCTTATCGAAAACCCTCATCATTTCATGTCCAATCATTCTTGCTGCTATTATTAACATTATAATTCATGCTTCCTTCTGTAGATGTAACGTATGAAGAAGGAATGAAACTGTTGCCAATAAAATGGAGCCCAACACGAGCGCTCCCTTTGTTTGATCTGGCACGGGGAAGAATTTTCTTGTTTCATTGTTTAGTTAATGAAACACCCTTTGTTTACTTAAGAAGAAACTTGGATATCCTGTTTGCCATTTCCTTTAGAAGATAAACATCCATTCTTATAGACAACCTAACGACTTCAATTTGTACAAGATTGCCCTGGGGGATGGTTTTGTTTAAGTTGGTGGATTGATTTGATTTTTGATATCTCTGTTTTTAAAGTAGAAAGGAAGTTAGAAGGGTATGTTTTTGTGAATTATGTGTAGATTTCAACGGGAATTGAAGTAGCTTGAGGATCACAAATCCAAGCATTCCCATCCCATTAAAAGGAATAAATAAACATTAAAAATAAAATAGAAATGAAAGATAAAATAAAAAGAAGGAAGAGAGGGAAGCATTATTGGAAGGGATCAGGATCTGTTGGCCGCAGTATCTCAGCGGTATTAATATTCCTTGAATTTGCAACACTGGAGAATCGATTTGTGATTCTATTACTGAAAAACAATTCCTTAGAGAATCATTACATCTACAATGTACTGAAGCTGTAGACCGTTGGACTACTTAGTTTGTTACATGATTGGGTTTCCTGGCAGAAATGAAATCCCACAGGATGCGACGTCCAGTTTCAAGTCGGTAATCTTAGAAGTGAAGAGTTGGTGACAGTACAGGGGGATGTTAATACCCTCTCAGGGGAATTGACTGTCCTAGCAAAAGAGATTAGGAGATTGGAGAGAAATATAAAGCTAGCTTGGATTAGATGAACAGGTTCTGTCGAGATCTATCGAGAAGTAAATCACTACAGCTAGTCTAGAATCTGATAAAACGTTCTGTTACAAGAAGGAGAGGAGACAGATGTTAAATTACGGTATATTTACTCAATAGCCAATCAGTTTGCACCATTTCAAGGTTTTCAACCAATCAGGTGCACCACCGACATAGTGTTTCCATTAATCAGCTGATGCTATTCTTTCCATATCAGCTGTAATTTTCAATACATTTACTGAATTAATTGTAAATATTTTATTTGCTGAAGTTAAAAAACAAATAATTAAAAATAAAATAATTTATATTTTTAAAAGTATCGATTGAGCAAACATTATCTTAGGTGATTTATCTTACTCCAGTTATTGGAGCGTTCGTGAAACTACTGCAGCTTCTACTCGTATTGGTGGGTTGGTAAATGTTCAGTGTGTAAGGCTGGCTCGCCCGCTGGGACGCCAAGATCTCTTGAAGAAGTGGCTAGTCCATTTTTCCTTACTGGGTTTACTAAATGGGACATGATATTCTTTTACAAGGCGCCACGGTAGCCGAGAGGTTAAGAGGCGAGACCTGCAAAAGTAATATGCATTGGTTGGTTTAGTGGGTTCGATTCCCTCGGTCTTAGGCCTTGGATTTTATTTAATGGTTAATAAAAGAGATTTACAGTAAAGTATGTTTGCTAGTCGCCTCCGTCCACGACACCTAATTGGTAGTTCGACGTAAAGCCTGCCTGAAAAAATATGCAATTACTTATACACTTATTCTTTTCAACAATTTTCGGACTTATTACTTTGGTTTCAATTTAAACATCGAATTAAAACAAAATCATATTCTCCGACGTTATAGCCCTGAAGATGACCTAGTCCCTAGGTCGAAAGCTCGGCATAATAAAAATATATCATGACTGAAACTGGCAGTTATTTTTTTTCATCCTATTGAAACTATGAATCAGTCACCACAAATAATGAACAGTAATTATATTGTTTGTGAAATCGTACATTACTGTAAGGAGATTTTAGAGCAGCGATCTCCAAACTGGGAGATGTGTCTCCTGGCAAGACGAGGTATAGTGCAGTAGAGAAGAGAAAAGAAGTTAACGGTTTAATGATATAATGAAAAAATGTGTACCTAATTTTTTAAAGCATTTCTATAAACGATCTTTTTTATTGTAAACTATTGTTTCGGAAATCAGATAACACCACTGGGTTTCGCAGAACCGCTAGTCGCGTAACTGATATTATAGCAAACCAAAATCTATTCACCGAACCCTGGATGGTTGACTAAAATCAGTTTACACATAATTTCGAAGATTTTGACTTTACAAACTTCACGTGAGCAAAGAATCCATCCCACTGAACTGTTCTAAAATCGATCTAGAGAAAAGTGGTAGATTTCCGGTTGACAATTTTTGATCCAAATTTCATTATCGTGTCCTCTGATGGTGCCTAAGCGAAATTCAAATTTGAAAACTTCATGTGATTTCTCGTTTTTCTGAGTTATTTGTGGGTTTATGCATTCAAACGTGAACACTAACAATCACACGCACATTTTTATTGGAAAAAGAAACAAACATTTATTGTGAAAACTCGTCATTCAATATTTCCGCTTTTAAAAAGGAATTACCACGGCGTCACTAGACCAAAACAACTGACTGTGGAATGTTTAAACGTGCTATACGAGGCTTCGAAACCTGTAGGTATCAAGGTGAAGAATAAACGACTGGCCCGGCCGCAAACGATCAGAACTGAAGAATGAAGAAGATGCCCCACTACCAACCACCGCAACGACGTTTTACAACTTTTTCCAAGGAGTATACATAGTAAGGCGGCGGAATGATGAGAAAGAGAAGGTGGATGAGTGAGAGAGAGCGTTTGAGATGGCCAAGATGACTATACCAGTCCGTCCATGTTCGGCCAATTCCGCCAAGACTCGTCTAGCGGGGTCCCCACAGTTCACAACACTGTGTAGAGTATTTCGCCCACAGCGGAATATATTCAGTCGCGTTCATGCACTATCTGTAATCCGTTCGATTCAGTTTTAGTTGTACAGTGTTAAGAGAGAATTCAGTTTGTTATTTTTTAAAATAATACCAAAACTCTTGTTTTAGTCTAGACATTGTTCTTACAGTTAGTTTTGTGTTTAGTTTTTTTTTTTCTTGTTGTCAATTTTTCTTTTTTGAAAATAAATATACAGCTAGTTCCATTTTTCCAAGACAGAAGACAGGAAAAAGAAAATTCTTTACGTGCATCATGTGCGGTACATTCGTTTAAATTTTAACCTCAGTGAATGTGCATAATTTGCAACAGTTTAACAGTGTGTTCTTTGAAACTGTGTAAGTCCTTTTTTTTTATTCAAGTATTTTATTATCCCCTTACAAAATCTCTGGTCCGCTGTTTTCAAGGGTTGGGTTTTGTAAGGTTATATTTTGGTTAATAAGAGATTGAATACAGGTAAAGTTTTGTCTAGCTAGATAAAGAAGTAAACAGTTTTCCTTTGGATAACAGCCTTTCTTTTGAGGGTTGATTTTTCCTAATTTGAATTAAAATTAACCAAATAGATAAGAAAGATAAGCGAGGTTGTGTGTGTGATAATAAGGCGAAGAGGGGGTTGGAAGCCTCCCCCGGTGAAAAGTCCAGGTTAGGCCGCTGGGAAATGGCCGCCCAGTTTCCATCAGACGCCGTCGCTTCTAGCTCTGCCAACTTATTGATTTTTCCGAAACACTACACCCCTGTTTAGGTGGTATTATGCCGGTGTTCTACAGACGCCATTTATACTATTGGAGATATTTTTTAATTTTTTGTTTTTTTGGAAATATTCACTTCCTCTTTCATTTCGTAACAGGAAGTATTGAATTAGTTTTGAACTCTTTTTTCCGGTAAAAAAGAAGAAGAAGTTTCGCGGGAAATAACCATTTTAAGGCCCTCGAGGCAGAGAAAATGTAATTTTTAGAAAATAGATTTTCGTTATTTTTAAACAAAATAAAAAATGGAAAAACCCCAGGAACTTGACTTTTCTTTTGCATTTCTGTGGGTTCTGACCGCATCTAAGTGAAGAAAATTATCCAAAGTATTTTAATTTTTAAAGAAATACCAATTTTCCAAACATTTATTTTTGCCAATTTGTTTTTTAAAAATTTTTCTCGAAAACGGCACGAAATTGGTGCCCCCTGAATTGGGTTCTAGGACTATAGGCTTCAGTCTAAAGCCCCTTTATTGTAGCAAACCTATAATCAAAGCTAAATAACATTTAGTTAAATTTCCCAATTTAGAAAGAAAAATTTTTGAGCTATCTAGTTGGAGAAAAAGAGAATTTCTTCAGTTTTGCTGATGATGAAGGAACCTGGCGCCCTTTTTGGTCCTTCAGCGTAAAAAGCAGATCTACCCTTAGTACTCGTACTGGCGACCCCCCACACTCATAACGTAAACACAGGGCCTGCTGTTGACATATGCAGCAACTATTTGGGACTCACTAGCCCATAAGCATAATCTCTAGTTCATCATCACAAATACTCATATTTGCACTCGGACTCATCGCAGATGTTCTAAATACTCTAGAAACAAAACGCTGTACACCTAAAGGAGTCCCAAATCAGATCGTTAAAGCTGTGGTGTATTAGTGATTAAGACCAGTTTCCTTTAACTGCGGTCTGTCCAATTCCTTGTCTAGTTAGTAGAATAAATTGTAAGACCTACACACAATCAGACCAATTCGTGAAAAACCACTTTTCCAAATTCAGCATTCTCAAAAATGCATTTCCCGGTGAAAAATACAAATCAAATATGTACATGCTTGCAACATTTTTCTTTTTAGTTTCGAGCTTTTAAGAGAAAGAGAAACAATCTAAGTTAGAACTCTTATTATTGCCGTAAAAGATAAGTCGTGTGATTGATATATACCAAACTTTTGCACTTCTTCAAACATTATTATATATCTTATTGACTTTAAAATAATATAACACGAGAATTCAAAATATCAGCTCAACGAATAGGCTCCTGCACTAACTATATTTATACACACTGCAAGGCATATCAGCATTGCCGACCCAGACCCCAAATCAGCATGTGCACATTACTTATCAAACTGCATATAACTATTTTGGCATCGTGCACCTTTAAATTTTTAATACTTTTATTTTAGTTTTTTTATGCAAAATATTAGTTTGTAATAAGATATTCAATGTAAACTAAGTTATTTAATATTCCTTTTATTGCATGAATTATAAAAAATGATAAGCAATATTGATTAGTTAATTTCAATGATTCTGGTCTGAAATTTGATGCTTAAAGATTAAATATTCTCAGAAATAAATGGTGTTCAGTTTCAAAACTAGAGCCGACTAGTTGTCTATCGTTTTTTGTTTCCTTCCACCCCCACCCCCCGTTGCATGCGACATGCGGGCGAGTTTTTTCTTTAAGTTGGGCCCCCCTATCACATTTTTTTTTTTTTTTTTTTTAATAATGCTTAATATCTCAAAAAGTTGCTTACCTACTTAGTATTTACTTTCTCCTAAGTCAAGGCCCAGGCCCTAGCGATATCGCTGGACATAATTTAAATAGAAAATTAATCGCCGCCCTAATAAAAGCTTATCGCTGAAATAAAGACTCATCGCTTAGACTTGATCCTTTTTTTTTTTTTTTTTTTGAGGAAAACATGGAACTTAGGGAGTTTCCCTTCCCTGTACTAGGTTCTTTTACCCATTTTTTTGAATAATTTTAAAGGGATTTATTTGTTTAAATAAAAAAAACTACTTTGCAGAAATCCTCAACAAATAAGAATTTGCGTAACGTTAAATCATTTATCTTTTTTTTAAATAGAAATTAGAAGCTTCAAGCAAGTATAATTAGGTAAATTGCAGTGGAAGAGTAGGGCGCCACGATAGCTGAGCGGTTAAGAGGCTAGACCCGCAATGCTAAGATGTATTGCGGTACTAGTCTAGTCCTTGGATTGTATTTAATGGTTAATATGAGGAATTTATAGTAAAGTAAGTTTGTTAGGCGGTAATAGGCTAGACCCGCAAAGCTAAGATGTATTGCGGTACTAGTCTAGTCCTTGGATTGTATTTAATGGTTAATATGAGGAATTTATAGTAAAGTATGTTTGTTAGGCGGTAATAGGCTAGACCCTCAAAGCTAAGATGTATTGCGGTACTAGTCTAGCCATTGGATTGTATTTAATGGTTAATATGAGAACTCTTATAGTAAAGTATGTTTGCTAGGCGGTAATAGGCTAGACCCGCAAAGCTAAGGTGTATTGTTGGTTAGTGGATTCGATTCCCTCAGGCTAGGCCTTGGATTTTTTTAATTAATGGTTAATACGAGGAATTTACAGTAAATTATGTTTGTTAGTCGCATCCGTCCACGACACCTAATTGGTAGTTAGATGTTAAGCTCCGCCTGAAAAAAATAGGCGAAGTGCTTTACTTTTTACAGTAGAAGAATGTCATGCGGACGGTCCATTACAATGATGGACAAAATATTGCCGTTTTTGGCGGTAGTAGCAGCCATGTTTTGTATTCCTGACCACTTTGTAAACTAACCGACAATATTAATACTTATTGCTTTAATCGGAAATAACATTTTAAGTACCAAAAATACTTTTTGATTATTAATGGTTTTCTTTTATAGTCGCCGCGGCTACAGAAATTTTATTTTTATTTTTTGAAGGAATAATTTTTTTCTTTGCTTTTTTTAATCCATTTTAAAAAAAATAAAAACCCATAATTCAAAAATGACGTATACATACTTAAAAATCTTTAAATGTTTATATATTTTATTTTTTTTTAATAAGAGTTTAAAATAATTTATTAAAAAAAGTAAAAAGCTCATCTTCTGTTTAAAATGCTTCTACTTACTCTAATCATTTTATAAGATCTATTGCAATCGTGTCCGCTTTTCTGATATCAGATTTTTACCGGAAGTCTACTTTTCTCTTTACTGAATTTACAATGCGAAATCGCGAAAATATTTACGATAATTAGCTTGGAAAAATTTTAAAATTCATTACTGAAAACCAGTTATAATTTATTTAAATACTGCTTTAAAGGAAGTCAATATGAACGGGAAATTCGTTAACCATAGACGTGAAAATTTGAGATCCGGTGCCTTGGTTATCTCCTTTACAATGTGAATTGAGATTGGAAAGTGGCACCTTTTTAAAGTAACCGCTAGTAACCGGAAATAAAAAAATGTTTTATTCGCTTCCTTATGGAGCCATACTATTGGATGAGAAATTGCTCGTCATCAATAATATTAAATTATTAAGTGAAATTCCAAATTTGATGAAAAACCGGAAGTGCCCCAAATGACGTGCAGACAAATCAATGCGTAACAAGGGAATCTCATAATACAGATATAACAAAATGATTTTTGGGAATATTGAGGTGCGGTCAATCAATAAATTCAAACACAAATTTTGTTTCATCTCACCAACGTTTCGGTAAATCTGTTACCACCTTCTCCAGGGTAGTGTAAAATTTGTGGAGTTTACACGTCAAGCTACATCATCATAACATAAAACAAAAACGTTTTAGAAAGCGGTCACTTCATGTTCCATAAAAACAGATCGTATTTATGATTTTAATTTTACACTAAAGAAGGTTATGTAAGTGTGGAGGTAATCCAGAGTTTAAAAGAAACACGTAACCGGAAAGGCGAATTCCTATCGTTAGAGATGATCTCTTCTAACTGCTGCCAATTGCTCACCCACAAAAATATTTAACTCCTTTTCCGAGAATTTTCCATTTTTGTCCAATTACGCGGGGGTGGATTGAGTTGACATTCCTCTAAAGTGTCATTCCACTACATTGAACGGTGATACCATCCAAGTAATATTAGTAGAGGATGAACTTATTCCAAGTTCTAAGTATTTCCGTTTGACGGAAGTGCGAATCACTCATAACATTTTTTTTTTATCGAAACAAAAATAACTTTTCTTAGCATTCATGATCACACAAAATGAAGACCCTTTCTTTAAGTTAAAAGCAGGAGTTCTAGAACGTCTTATCATTCCCAAAAGTAGAAAGTTGTAAATTTAAAGAAAACTGTGGAGGAATTCTCGAGAATGATCGATACATTTAGGCAGCATTGCTGACTTCTCTTTTCTTTCTGGGCATTCACGCCGAAAACGGGACGATTGGCCTCCCTGTTCTGTCTAACCGCCACTAAGAACTTCTTTGACCAGTCACACTAAGCGTGAGATCTATCTGTACTGCTACAATTGGAGACCAATTTGTACCTACAGACTTTGAATCGTTTGGAATAACATTTCAAACTTAAAGTAAAAATTGTCCTATAACTTAAATCTTTCACAATTGAAATCCCAAAAATTTTCTTGCAAAAATCCCAAATGCTAGCCAAAACATATATTTTCTTAAAATTCAGGCGCCACGGTAGCCGAGCGGTAAAGAGACTAGACCCGCAATGCTAAGATGTATTGTTGGTTTACTGGGTTCGATTTCCCGGTCTTAGGCCTTGGATTTTATTTAATGGTTAATATGAGAAATTTACAGTAAAGTATGTTTGCTAGTCGCCTTCGTCCAGGACACTTAATTTGGTAGTTGGACGTAAAGCCCGCCTGAAAAAATAGGCAATTACTTTACGTTATTTCTTAAAGTTCCGAGTTTTCACTATAAGTAGATTGACACAGTTTTATTTTTAGATACGACCACAATTTTGCTAATAACATCTATTATTATTATTTCATTGAAATGCACTATTTGTTACAGATTTTATTATTTTTTTATTCTAGTGTATTGCCCAGAGCGAATTGAAAATGCTGTAGTATTAGCATAATAACTGGATCTATTTAATTACAGTTATAATATTAGTGCAATTAATTAGATATGTTAATTCAGAGAAATTGGCGCTCCAATGGCTTTAGATTGGCTAACTTGCCCTCAGATTGTGCATAAATAAAAATTAAATTATGTTCATCTAAATAGACACTTTTAATACTTTGCGAATTGTCAAATTATTCGGTCAAAATTTGATTGATAAATAGTGGTGTATAGTGAAAAGTGAATGATAAATAATCTGTGTTAATTGGCAAATTATCAACACTAGATTTACTTGTATATTACTCGTAAAGATCGCAAAGACTATAGTATATCGCCACACTATAGTATAAAAATTAAAAAATCAATTTTAACAGGGAAATTTTGAAGAACTGATTATTAAAAGAGGAGATTTTGTTTCCCAATGGGGCTGTTGCTTACATTTACGGTGCTCATTTTGGGGGGGGGGGGTACATAAAGGACATCGAAGAAAATAAAAAAGTACCTAATAAAATTCATAATTTTTATAACGATTGATTACGGAAGTAGTGAAATAAAATGATTAGTAATCGCCTATTTTTTCAGGCGGGGCTTAACGTCCAACTACCAATTAGGTGTCGTGGACGGAGGCGACTAGCAAACATACTTTACTGTAAATTTCTTTTATTAACCATTAAATAAAATCCAAGGCCTAAGACCGGGAATCGAACCCAGTACCACAATACATATTAGCTTCGCAGGTCGTGAAATAAAATGATGCATACGTTAAACACGTAAAAATTTAAAGAACATTAATTTTGATACTTTTCAGTAGAATTGATTTCTTTTAATAGCGCCATTTCACGCTTTAAAAAAAGTCGTAAAATTCCATAGAATTCATTTGAAAGTTGCATTTAACGCATGCTTCTAATGTGCTTACTTATAATTGAGTTTTTTTTCATTCGTCCACATTCACCAATGAAAATGTTCGTTTTTTTTGTTTTTTTTTTAAACATTGCGTCGAATTTACAAAATAAAGGACAAAGGGCGCATTTTATAAAATAAGTAAAGTTAGGGACAGGGCCAATGATATAAAGGACGTATGGTAACCGTACTTATATGCAGGGTGATCCATTTAAAACACACCAATCGCTAATAACTTTTTAGGAAGGGAAGGGATTAGCTATGAGGTTAGCATACTGGACTCCCACGCGGAGGTCCCGGGTTCGAATCCAGCCGCTGACCCTTAGATTTTCTCTTCCTAGGAGCTTCTTACAGCTCACTGTCCGGTGATGGACAGTGTTGTCTGTAACGAGAGAACACTGTCCGGAGGCCGGCAGTGCACTGGAAAAAGCTCCGGGCGCTAATAACCTCAGCTGTTGATGCGCCAAAAAAAAAAAAAAAAAACTTTAGGAAAGCGGAATTTCGAAAAAAACCCACGATGTAAACTGTATGTTTTTTTTTTTTGGGTCTAGTTTTCAAAATTTTCCACTTCCGATGTTGTATCTTCATTTTTGGAGGAGTTACGGGTAAAAACCCGATTAGGGTTTTGTAAGAACCACTGGTTTTGACTATGATTATGAAAAGTAATAAAAAAAACTGTGAAAAATGACGTTGACCCCGTTTCGATATCCCTAATATTTGTTGAGATATTTTTGAGATCAAAATTACAATTTTATCTATTCGTGAACGGTTTTCAATATTAATTTTCCACCAGAAATACACGTTTTGGGAGGGTCCTCTGACTGCAAATAATGTTTTTGGTGACGCAAAGAACAAAAATAATAATAATTGAAGATTTTAAAACATGTAGTGTTAGTGTAATGGCTGTGGGTGAATCAGGGATAAATTTGTTTTATCATCAAATAAAAGTAATCATCACATCATTTAATGTACCCCATATGCAAGACTTCTTGACCTATGATCAGGGTAAGAATATCTTCCCAGTGATGGGCGGGTGTTGGTCTAGTGGTCAAAAGCGTGGTTTTGTAAGTAGAAGATCCTCAGGACGAACTCCGCGTATGACTACATTTTACTTAAAAAAGTATTATAATGTACTAACTATTATGAATGATTGCTCCCCCGGGATTCGAACTGGGGATCTCCCACTTACAAAGCCACGTTCTCCTCCGCAGCCAGAGGACCTCCCAAAACGTGTCTTTCTGGTGGAAAATCAATATTGAAAACCGATCAGGAATAGATAAAATAGTAACTTTGATCTTAAATATCTTAACTAATAGGGATATCGAAACGGAATTAACGTCATTTTTCACAGTTTTTTATGTAGTTTTCATAATCTAAGTAAAAAAAAACTAGTGGTCCTTATGAAATCCCAATCAGGTTTTTGCCCGTAACTCCGCCAAAAATGAAGATAACAGCATCGGGGGTAGAAAATTTGAAAACAAGACCAAAAAAACATATAGTTTACTTCGTGTTTTTTTTTTCGAAATTCCGCTTTCCTAAAAAGTTATTAGCGATTGGTGCGTTTTAAATGGATCACCCTGTATATTATTATCATTTAACCCCTTAATGCACAGTTTTTTTTTGAAAAAAACCTCTATATTTTATTTGAATAAGTAAGTGTAGCTTGCAATCCCATGTAAATGATAAATATCAATAAAACAATTGATTTTCTTTGCTTTCACATTATTTTCAATTCTCGATTATATTCGAGTGTGAAAAATTATAGCAACATAAGGTACAACGCCGCTCGAATTATCTCGAGTCTGCACAGTTTGGCTAGTTTAGCGCGCTCGAGTTAACTCGAGCGCGCACGTTAAGGGGTTATTGTAAAAGGACATAAATGTTGTACACATTCTTGGGGTGGGATACCCGTAGCAACACTAAGATCTACAGAAAAAAAATGGGCAGTCCAAATTCCCTTTCAAGATGCTATAAAGCTGTAGGTTACAATATATTAAAAAATTGTAATATCTATTTAATTAATCTTAAATTAAATTTCAGACTGTTAAATTAGATGAGGTTTGGGTTACAAGATGGAAAGTAATGCGTGACATCTGTTCGGGTGGAGAAAAAAAAAAAAAAAAAAACAGCAAGTGCTGTTATGGAGGGGTGGCGTTGAAGAGGTGAAGAATCGGTCTGTTTAGGAGGTTCTAGAGAAACGAGCCTCTCGTGCGGCGTAACTGGGTATTGATTGCCTGCTTAGAACAGCTTTAGGTTTTCATTACTCGCTGGTTTTATTAACAACCTTAAACTATGTTCCTTCAGCTAGCTGGCTCTCATTCTAATCTCTCTCTCTATCCAGAGAACAAACATTTTATTCAATATTAACCCTTTAGAAGCTGCCCTACAAAACAGCTTCTGCCTGGAAATTGTAATTCTTTTTATTGGCTACTCTGCTATGTGTGTGTGTGCGTATCTATTTGCCTCGGCTAATATTTGCAATTCAGCTTGAAATACAAAAATGGCTTACTCCAATTCAGAAGCGATTCGTTTAACCTAAGTACGAAACAGTAGCGGTACCGTATGTATTTTTGTTTACGTTTTAAAAAAACTTCATTAAAAATCAGCCACAAATTATTTGACTCTGACTATTTAGCGATTTAGCGATTGTGCATATCGTCCACATAAGACAGAACAACAAAACAAAAAACTTCTTTTTTTTTTGCCTTGTTTTTGGCATTGGCTTTCGCCATACAGCCAGCATCGTCTAGGTCAGGGGTGGGCAATCTTTTTCTGTAAAGGGCCACATAGGGGTATTGGTTTATTACCGAGGGCCGCAGTATATTTCTTTTTATATTTATTTCGGGTTCTTATTTATTAATTGTTTTTATCTATTTATAATACAGATTATTAATTAAAATGAAATTTATTAACAAATCAAAAAAATAAAAACGGCATTAGTTACTTCTATGAAATTGCTTCATATCTTCCTTCATCATTTTTTCTATTAAAAGTCAGACGAAATAAAAATAATGCAATTGCATTCACATTCATATATCACCATAAAATGAATAACTAGAGAAGAAGCGAAAAATCCGCAGCTTCGACAACGATAACACGCTTTGTGTCGGTGTAAAAATGGCGTACTAAAAGTCGAGTGATCATACAAAGAAAGAGCGCGGATTACTAATATAAGATTTGTACTAGCGGAAATTACCAAACTTTATTAACATAAAATTTGAAATATTTTATGATTTAAATTTTTGATTATTTGCCGTTTTGTGCCGCGAGCCGCAGGAAAATGTTAAAAGGGCCGCACTTTACCCACCCCTGGTCTAGGTGCTTATCGCTAGAATATCACTCACTCTCCATTCTTACTTATAAATACATTCGCTTCACACATTCATCTCTCTACTATATACAACTATTTACATACAAACTTTACAACTAATGGATGGAGCAGTACTCTATATTCCTGCCATCCTTATAGCTTAACCGAAATTAAAATCACCGTAATCCTTCTCTAATCATTTTCTTCCATTCATTCTAATCGGCTATAACTTTTAAATACACTCCGTATTTCTTTGCTAGCTCTGCTACAGATTTAAGCACATACGATGTTGCTGGAGAATATTGTGTCTTCGTAGCGAAATGGTGCATCTAAATACCTGTATATGTCGTCAAACATTCGTTTCCTTTCTACCACATAACGTGGACATATTATTACGAGGGGGTACCCAAAAAAAACCGGAATTATTTTTTAAAAGCTATTTATTTACAAATTTTTTACAGAACAACCTTATCCCCTTCAAAATACTCTCCATTACAACTAATACATTTGTCCCACCGGTGCTTCCACTGTTCGAAACATTTTTTGTAGTCATCTTTAGAAATGGCTGACAGCTCCTTCTTCGTTTTTTTCTTGACCTCTTCAATGTTGTCAAATCGGTGACCTTTCATGCCCTTTTTCATTGCGTGGAAATAAGAAAAAGTCGCACGGAGCCAGGTCAGGCGAGTAAGGTGCGTGGGGCAGCGGAACCATGCCATTTTTAGCCAAAAACTGTGTAACAGAGATGGCTGTGTGTGCAGGTGCATTGTCGTGGTTGAAGAACCAGTCTCCTGTTTGCCACAAATCGGGTCTTTTTTGGCGAACACTATTGCGCAATCTTTTCAAAACTTCCAAATACAAGGTTTGATTGACGGTCTGACCTGGGGGGGACAAACTCTGAATGGACTACGCCTTTGGCATCAAAAATGCAAATCTGCATTGTTTTGATGTTTGACTTGACTTGACGACATTTTTTTGGTCGGGGTGAAGATGACGTCTTCCATTGGCTCGACTGTTGCTTTGTTTCTGGGTCATAACCATAGCACCATGACTCATCACCAGTAATGACCTTTGACAGAAAGTCTGGATCAGTTTCAGGCTGTTGTTTCAAAGCACGACATGTTTCAACTCGATGTTCTTTTTGATTGTCAGTCAGAACTCGAGGAACAAACTTGGCAGCAACCCTTTTCATCCCCAAATCTTCCGTTAAAATTCGCTGAACCGAGCTCCAAGATAACCCACTACTCTCTGACAGTTGATTAATTGTCTGTCGACGGTCTGTGAACACCAGCTCTCGAATTTTTTCAAGATTTTCGTCGATTCGGGCAGTTGATGGACGTCCAGAACGAGGTTTGTCATCAATCGACATGTCGCCATTTTTAAACCGAGTAAACCACTCGTATACTTGAGTTTTTCCCATAGCGTCATCTTTGTAAGCTGTTTTCAACATTAAAACACTTTCAGCAGCATTTTTGCCGAGTAGAAAACAAAATTTCAGAGCTGCACGTTGTTCACTTAAACTTGCCATCATAAAAAACGAAAAAAGAACAAAACAGCGCTGGTAAAAACAATCACTGCAGATGAACAGAACAAGCCAGGCAGACAACACAGGCAGGACTGAACTGGCAAGGAATTGCGCTATACACGTCTAGCGGCAGAAATGCGTACTACATAAGCTCCATGCGCGGCAACGCAATTCCGGTTATTTTTGGGTACCCCCTCGTATATTGTCTTGAAATCCTCCTCCTCCTCATCGCAATCTACGCAAAGAGGAGAGAGGACCTGAACAAAAAAATAACATCAATGTTAAGATCAAGCTTGAAGTCAGAATGAATCTACTGGGATACCAGGCTTGTCCATGGGACATATTTTTCTGTCCCATCCCATCCCATCCCATGGCAATTTATGCCTGTCCCATCCCATCCCATCCCACGGGATTCCCATTATAATATTAAATTGAGAAAACCTAGACAGAGCCTTTAAAAAATCTAGGAAAACCTGAATTATTCTTTAGACTCGAAATCCTTCTCATAGCACCATGCAGTTGCATAGATGATGAATGAATTATATTTTGTTGCACTTACGCAACTGCAAATTTCAGCCTAATTAATGAATCAATTTTTTTGTAATGAAAACTTTTGAAACCTTCTACGCAAAAAGATTTGAACCAGATTTTCAAAAAAAGAAGAATTGCAGGAATTAGTACCTTCATATTTCGATTTGAATCCATCTAGGAGGCATGGCTATCAATAACTTAGTAATTAGAATCCTCTCGAACAAGGAACCTCTTTATTGAATGTGGATTAAAAAATGCAGATCGATTCCTATGTTTCACTTTAAACATTTTTCTCGAAAGAATCGATAAGGGCACTTCTAAGAAGTCAGTTTACGCTCCCCTCTACACTGCTCTGAAAGTTCATTTCTAACTCGATTTATTTTCAAGACGAATTGCTAAAAATATCGAATTTGACAAAAAAATCCCCCAGCCTACACTTTTCCAATTTACTGAATCGATTTTTTCTAAAGTTCAGTATTGAACAGTAACTACCAAAACTCAATTTTTTAATTGATGTAAGTTTTCTCCCAAGAATTTCTTTTAAGGGCAGTTCTAGAGTGATGTTTTGGGGCAGAACTTTGGAATACGAAGTAACATGTGTAAGTAAGAACATTGAGAATCGAAATAAGAGGTAATGCTAAATATTTTCAGACCAGATTTAGGTTTGATTTTCAGGATGCCCTCTTATGTCTACAAAAAATGCACTAGCAACATACTGAAAGAATAAAAGGGAGACCATACCCTAGAAATCTATTTTGAAGTTCTTGTAAACAATCGTAACACTTCCTTTAAAGGCAATAAAGTAACAATACTAAAAAAAATAAATCGATCCAATGAAAAAAAAAAACAGTTCGCCCAGTCTTTTTATAGTTGAGCGGGCCAGCTGTTCGGGCGGACTGGCAGACCATAACAGCTGTCTCCGTATTCAACACGACAGTTATGCGCGCGCATTATTTAATTTAACTGAATCGTCAGCCAGTAGGTAATTCCCAATAATCAATGGATTCTTTGATTGGTATACAAAGATCTGGTGTTTTGATTGTTGTATATATTCATAGTTCAAGGTTATATATAATGATTCATTGAATGAAATGTATAATGCATATTATAGTACTTTTTTTTAAACGAAAATTGTCCGTAAAAAATTACACCATTTGGAAAAAATAAAGCTTTTGTACGGTCTTTCCTTTATTCTTCTTCAATAACACGAATATAACAAAATAAAGTTTAAAAAAAGTACAAAATTAACAAACTGTTTTCAACAGAAATGCCCACCTTCACATTTCTAGATTTCCCTACGAAGGAAGTACTGCGAATTTAGTAAATCACCCGACACTATTTTTTTTAACTATCCTGACAAAATTATAGTTCAAATTTCAGCAAGCAGAGAGGGCACTTCTGGAGTTTTTAATTATAATCGCCAAGTAGACATCGCGACGGACATAACGATCTCATTTGTCGCTAGAACTTATTAACGACATTAAAGTAATCCCTTCTGATTATTCTTAAATCCATTTTTTTTTATTACTTTCATTTGTTTTTGCGTCACAGTCTATTACACTCTATTAATACCATAATCAATTATAAATAGGCATTTTTATCGTACTCATTTCTTGTTGTTAATGACCTGCTACTAAATACTTCATAGATGTCGCTCTCTACATTACACACTAACTGCCTCGTAGTGCATTCTTAAAATAGATTTCCCGCCTTATAATTATACTATTTATTATTGTTTACAGTATATGGCTGCCCGCCAATTATACAATTCCTCATGTATTTACTATATATATGTACATATCAAAAGATGTCTTTAATTTAAGTGGTTGCAGATTACATTGTTCAGTGGTTCAAAATTAATCGGAACTTTTTTATTGGTCGAAAATATTTATACTTTCCCCCTCCCCCTCTGAGAGAACGCTCTCAGTTGGATCTTCTGAAACAATATATTAATAACATTACTAAATGAGTAGGGATTTGCCCGTAGGGGGAGCATTCCTGGACTCTTGTTGATAGAAGAACTCGAGACCATTGACGCTTGGGGCTATCAGGAAGGATTGTCCGGGTGAGTTCTAGAAGAAAGATACTATCAGGATTTAAAATGGGGGGGTCAGAGTTCAATGGACTTGTTTTCTTATTTTTCATGAAGAGGAAGCAGCAATGACTGCGAATGGAATTTCAGCTTAGATTTACATAATTTGCATCTTATACGAATAGATTTACAGTTTAGGAAAGGTAAAAAAAAACAAATCCACTGAATCCTAAATGAGCTACTGTGGTTCCCTTAAATTAACAGGGATTCTTTTTATAAGATGTAGGATTCTATGCCGTGTGTGAAAATGGGTCTGAGATGTAACTGTACAGGTTAGCCAACCTTTACAGACCCAACGTGAATTTAGAATTGCTATTCTTAGTTACAAACGTTCTGGTTGTTATGGGTGGGATTGCTGCAGTAACAACACGATTTCCCTTCTATGGTGATCATATATAAGTAAGTAAAAGAAATTACATATTTTTTCTGGCGGGCTTTACGTCCAGTTATCAATTAGGTGCGTGGACGGGGGCGACTAGCAAACATACTTTACTATAAATTTCTCATATTAAACCATTAAATAAAATCCAAGGCCTAGACTAGTACCGCAATACATCTTAGCTTTGCGGGTCTAGCCTATAACCGCCTAATAAACATACTTTACTGTAAATTCCTTTTATTAACCATTAAATAAAATCCAAGACCTAGACTGGGGAATCGAACCCACTAAACCAACAATACATCTTAGCTTTGCGGGTCTAGCCTATAACCGCCTAATAAACATACTTTACTGTAAATTCCTTTTATTAACCATTAAATACAATCCAAGGCCTAAGACCGGGGAATCGAATCCACTAAACCAACCCACATCCCACATCTTAGCATTGCAGGTCTCGCCTCTTAACCGCTCGGCTACCGTGGCGCCAGGTGATCATGTATATGTACCGGTATAATCTCAATTTTGGGTCAAAAAAGAGACGCAATCATAATATTGTGTCTGTGTTTTTAGGATTATAAAATTTCAGAATTCAGATTATTGTTTACAACACTGGGGTCAAATATAATTAACGACTTTTCCTAGCCCTTTGAGCGTCTAGTATCAATCCATCTACACCTACCGCAATAATTATCTCATTTAAGTTTATAATTAATTATTTTGTGGTTTGCAAAGGATTTAGCCGGTTTTTTTAAAAAAAAATTCTGTGCGCTGCCTGAGATACTTTGTTTTAATGAAGAAAATTAGCAGATAATTAAATATTGTAAACTGTGAGCTTTGTTAGTGTTGGTAAGAGGCAACAATAAGAACGGGAGTCTCACAAGAGTTCCGCCCAAAAGAATTCACTTCCGGCCCGCTGCAACTTGAAACACGATCTCCCTCTCTCTTTATTCAATCATAGTTTAAGAAATAAAAACGTTATGGCCAAGTTATTTGGAGTAATTACTGCTCGTAAGAAAGTAAATATTGTAATCAAGCGAATTCCCGATTTTTAGGCTTTTCTCCTGGAAAATATCCTTTTTGAGAAGTACTAAGTACTCTGGAAAAAGGGAAAATCCATGGATTATTTTATTGTTGCGGTCTAGTCGGAAACTCTGGTCCCTCAGGACTCTAGGTTTCTTTATTGTTCTTGGTACTCGGAGAGTTTGTTCAGCGTATGGGCTGATTTCTCCCCCATTATTGACGTCCAAACAAGGACGCCATTTTTAATAATTTTCACCAACGGTTTTTCATTTACAAAATATTTGATAAATTACCCGAACCAAATTACCATTCTCCATTACTATTTTATTTTTATTCATATAAACATGTAACAAAGAGAAATTTGTGAAAAGCAGAAGAACAGCGAGCGGCTTTTGTTACCATTTATATTAACCATAATTCACAACGCGCCCCTTTCCTGTGCGTCACTTCTTCGTGAAGAATTCATGCGCGAAATTCTTTTGACACACTTTATCAGTTGTTACTTCTTCCCATTTGTGCCTTTTAAAAAGAAACTAAATTCTATATAAAAAAAATAACAGGTTGCAATAACCCCAAAAGGTCATGGCGAACTCATAATTTATTTATTTATTTTAAGGTGCAAAAAAAAAATATTTTATTAAAAATAATATTATAACTGGTTTTAATTTTTCTTTTATTTAAAACGCTGATAAAGAAACAGCCGTGAGTTATGTAAGTTAAAATTGTTCTTAACCCTTTCAAGGAAATACTCTGACATTAACAGTAAGATGAGCCACAGAAATTTTCCAAAAAATCTCTACTGTAAGCTTCTTAGTGCTGCACGAGAAACGAGACAAATCTCGGTCTCGGTCACCGAGACCGAGACCGAGACGAGACTTGAGCAACCGAGACCGAGACCGAGACGAGACTTGAGCAACCGAGACCGAGACCGAGATCGAGACATGATATATATCTCGTCGAGAAATCTCGGTCTCGGTTTTTCAAATATTAATTTTTAGCTACAAAATTATAAAATTGTGTTCTTAATTAATAAATAATCATTACGGGTATTGAATTAATTATTAAAAGATACGTTTTTATTATATATGTTCAATATTACTACATCTATTTGACTTCGAATTACATAAGTAAAGTAAGCAAAGTAAAGTAATCGCCTATTTTTTCAGGCTGGGCTTTACGTCCAACTACCAATTAGGTGTCGCGGACGGAGGCGACTAGCAAACATACCTTACTGTAAATTTCTCATATTAACCATTAAATAAAATGCAAGGCCTAAGACCGGAAATCGAACCCAGTACCACAATACACATTAGCTTCGCAGGTCTCGCACCGCTCGGCTACCGTGGCGGCCCCCTTCGAATTAAATAATTTTTACATAAATTCACTAAATTTCACTATTCATATCATTCATTCATTCAATTTCATAAATTTCACTATTAATAATCTAATACGTTGAACTTTGATATTATTTGAATTATATTTTAGAATTAGTGAATTTGAAAAAAAAGACTATCTATGCACCTAAAAAATATTGCCACAAATTTTCATTTTTAAGATACACTTTGCCCAAGCATTGATACATAAAAGAGCTTTTACTGAGTCAGAAGTTAGAGAAGATCTTCTATTGGTCATTATCATCGCAGCTTGCGAAAATAATCTTTCCGATGGCACTGAAGTTGCACAGATACTAAAAACATCTTTTGCCATTCTAGACAAATTTTTGAAGGAATTCTCAAGTGTTTTCTACCATTCTAAAATGTCAACGTCTACTGTGCTTGGTCTAATTTGGTGTAATTAATTATTTCTCTCTTCCATGCTTCGGTGATATTTGCTGATTTTTGAGCAAATGGTGCAAAAATATTGATGCAGTCGTCGTCGTCGTCGTCAAAAGGTGAATCATCAGATTCTTTATCTTCACCAACAGCCATAACTAATGGAGCGGGAAGTTTGTTGGGAGGTGTATTTTTTATTTCACGAATCGACTTGTTATAGCAGGCAGATATGTTATTTGGGTCTTTTATTTGGCGCGTTTTTAACATCTTTTTGAAATTATATAAAGATATATAACAGTAATAGTAATATATGATGCATTGAAGTGTAAGTAGTTGTCTTCTTTTACACACATTTTCATTACCAATATATAAATTAAAATAATTATTAGAAAATTATAACATTTTTTGAAAAGATTATTAATAGCAAACCGCTTTTAATACTTAAACAAAAATTCAAAAAACCGAGACCGAGACCGAGATATCTCGACGAGACCGAGACCGAGACCGAGATCGAGACTGCATAAAGTCTCGCCTCGTCTCGGTCTCGTGCAGCACTAAAGCTTCTGCGCAGCTGTATCTTTGCTGAAAAAAAAATGGTCTCGTATTACTGAAATTTTTACTGAATGTTCAGTTTTTTTTTTTTTCTAAGTAGCTAAGATGGTCTTTCCATAAAATGCTAGCAGGAAATGAAACTGTTAAGTTACATTGTTCACCGCCTTAACAGCGTTTAAATTTGAAAACACATTATTCCTAATTTATGCAACGCCTTTTAAAACTATAAAAAGTCATTTCATTCGTAAAAATTCATTTTATTTCATTTCATTCATAAACTCGCACATTTCCGGTTCATTGATATTCTACAAGTTTGTATGTTTGTTTTTTTTTAAATATTAATTGTATTAAGAGCGACGGGCGAGCATTCTACTTCCTGAGATTGTCAAGTTCTTCTCTTGGACACGCGCGTTCTTAAATCGACATACTATCGATTAAAAAGAATAAAAAGGCATAAATTTATCATTAAAAGTATTTATTAAAGTATCCTCAACATCTATTTAGAGGGTCATTCAATAAGTAACGAGACAAATTATTATTGCTCAAAAACGGTTTATTGAAACAGTACAAAACTTTGGTTACTTTTCAACATAGTCCCCAGCAACACTTATACACTTGTCCCATCTTTCTGCTAATTTGTAAATGCCCTTGGCATAAAATTCTTTGGGTTGATCTCGAAGCCACTTTTGCACCTGATTTTTTACCTCTTCATTGGATCGAAAATGTATCCCTCGTAGACCATCTTTAAGGGGTCCAAACAGATGGAAGTCTGATGGGGCGAGGTCGGGGCTGTGGAAGGATCTCCCATCCCAGTTTCTGAAGTCTGTTGACTGATTTGAAGCCGGGTTTCTTTGTGAGCGTCCGTGAGTTGTCTGGGGCACCCATCTCGCACAGGTTTTCTTGTACTGCAGCTTGTTGTGAATAATGTTATGGACAGTTCCAACACTCGCGTTTACTTTTTCACTTAATCAGTTCAACGGTGATACGCCTATTATTCCGAATTAACGCGTCAATCCGAGATTCGAGAGAGGAAATCCCAACTTCGATCGGTCGTCCACTGCGTTGCTCGTCAGAAACTTTTGTACGGCCACTTTGAAACTGTTCTACCCATTTGTAAACGTTCGAACGATTCAAATAATTGTCTCCGTACACTTTTAACATTCTTTTGTGTATTTTACTATCTTTCTCACCTTCCGCGACTAAAAATCTGATCACGGCACGTTGTTCTTCCACGATGGAATTCTCGAGCGGACTCGCCATCGTTAACTGAGTAAATTTGAGGTTATGTTTACAAAATATAATTGAACAGCTGATTAGATGTCATCGCAAGGTTGCCAACTTTATGTCCTGAAAGTTTCATACGGATTAATTTAGCTGTTTTTGAGCAGTAGTAATTTGTCTCGTTACTTATTGAATGACCCTTCATCAAACTATTTTATAAAAAAATTCTTCATTTAGAATTAATTACCCAGACTAGCTGTAAAAAATGTAATAAAAGTGTAATAAAAAAGATGAAAAAATTCATCATAAAGTAAACAAACCATCCATTTCCTGTTTATCCGGAAGAAGACTGTTTATACAAATAAATAAATAAAAAATGAATTGACGCCAGCATTTTTTGTGAGATATTGACTTTCAGTTTTATGATTTAAATATTTTGTTGCATTTTCAGCATTTTGCTGAAATCTGAGTTGAAAACTTACAACAACAATTTACTTAATTAAATTTCCTTGTAGTTTCAAAATGCAAATAATGGTCATGTGTCGAAATTTTTTACTTCCTTTTGCGTTAACTAGAAAGATCGTTTTAATAATCGAAAAAGTGGCTAGTGGGGAAAAGTGGATGCAAAAATCATTAAATAGTTCCGACAGTGAAACGTGCTTTTCGTATCTACACATTTTTAAAAACGTGTGGTACCATCTATTCGAAGAGGATCTGTTAAAAAAAAAAATCAACGAATTAAACCGGAAACCATATTAAATAATGGTGAACGGAAAGGGCTTAATCTCGATTGCTTATTCAGTAGTTCCACAAATCACTGTCCAAAAATTGATTGATTTGAAATCGAAATCTGCCTCACCCATCAAACTCATCAGACCTCTCTCTTGATCAACAAATACTTATAGATTCAATACGTATGGCGCCAAGGTAGCCGAGCGGTTAGAGGCGAGACCTGCAAAGCTAAGGTGTATTGCGGTACTAGTCTAGGCCATGGATTTTATTTAATGTTTAATATGAGAAATTTATAGTAAAGTATGCTTGTTAGGCGGTTATAGGCTAGACCCGCAAAGCTAAGGTGTATTGCGGTACTAGTCTAGGCCATGGATTTTATTTAATGTTTAATATGAGAAATTTACAGTAAAGTATGTTTGCTAGTCGCCTCCGTCCACGACACCTAATTTGGTAGTTGGACGTTAAGCCCCGCCTGAAAAAATAGGCGATTACTTTGCTAGTTTCAACATGTATTGAGAAACATAAAAATAGTTAACACATTCTGACTTCTTGGTGGGAGTATTTTAATCAGTATAATTACTGATAATTTCAGTATTTTTGTGGGAGTTTCCCAACATTTTATTATCGCTGCAAAATTTTGCTGCTATTAAAAGGTTGCTCCCCCTATGCATCAAGATATTTTCTTTAAAAGCTTCTGTAAACTGTAAACTATATACTTGTGTAACGATGGCACGGGGAATTTCACAGTTAACGATTGGGGGTTATCAATGATCTCAGATAAAGGTGTTATCATTTTTGTTTAGAGTAGAATCTGTTTTCTAGATAAACAAGTCTTCTAAAGGGAGTCTTACTGACGCGATTAGTCCTACTTATTTATTTTCCCGATTGTATTGTTCCCAAAAGTTTAATTGTGCTTTGAATAAATACCTTGAATCGTGCTTTGAATTGTGGGAAGAGTTAACTGAAGATCTATCTGAAGGTATCTACAGAGTGCTTCAGTAAGTATTAAAGGATTAGGATTTGATCTGTCTGGAGACCCTAAAATTTTATTCAAGTCCTATTATATAGTAACAGATATTTATGTCCTACATTATCTGGAACCCTTCTACAATTTTTGTGTGTTTTTATGTACTATGTAAATAAACTTTTCCTAATTGATAGTTTTTGAGCATGATGATGATGATGTTTTGTATCGTTACACGTTAATGATGATGATGATGAGAAATAAAAGGCCAAACCACCAGAAGTATCACTGGTTTTAAGAGAACTAGCTTTTCCATCCAAAGAAAATTTATAACACCTTCTTCCACTTTCAGAGGTGGCCATTAGGGGCCACTTATTTCCAAGTTAGAGAGGCTGGAGCCCTCTGTTAGTAGGTTATTAATGTTAGCAACTCCCTCTACACTCGTAGCAAAGATATATTGTGGGTAAAAAAAAAAGTCTCTTTAAAAGAAACAGAAGCGATCTAGTGTTTTGATTCTGGTGCTTCAATAAGAAATTAAATATTAAATTCATATTAAATAAGTTTCAATTAAGTATTAAATATTTCTTTTAAAAATAGAATACCCAGTGGTCAAGGCGCCACGGTAGCCGAGTGGTTAGAGGCGAGACCTGTAAAGCTTAGATGTATTGTTGGTTTAGTGGGTTCGATTCCCGGTCTAGAGGCCTAGGATTTTATTTAATGGTTAGTATGAGAAATTTATAGTAAAGTATGTTTGCTAGTTGCCTCCGTCCACGACACCTGATTTGGTAGTTGGGCGTAAAGCCTGACAGAAAAAATAGGCATTACTTTACTTTTAAAGGACCCAGTGGTCCATTGCTTATGGAATGGCCGTTTCTGTTGTGGGAGTTACCAATATTAGGATATCAGTGGTAATAAGAGACTTCATTTGAGGTTTTCCTTGATTACCACTTCTTCCTCACTCTCCTCTCTCCTTACTATAGGCGTTCTACGTCACGAACTAGGGAAACCCTACGTTGAAGACTCGATGCAACTTAGTCAATCTAAGCTTCCAGAAGGTGCATTTTGGCCCTCCTTGACTGGAGAAACTATTCAAAACAGCGAACAAAGACTTCTTCTCCAGTAAAACATTTAATTGTAATTATTAAGATTTTCCCCTTAAGCTAGAGAAAAGAAACCAAACGGAAATAACAGGGAATGGAGAGAGCCAATAATGTTGTAATTTAAAGTTCGCGTGCACAACTTTAGAGAGTGCGTTTGCATTGCATGTAACTAATTTAATGTATATTTTATGTATTATGTATTTCTATGGAAATCTTTTATTGTCGTGAACATTTTTTTTATATATTCTCGTTTATTCACTTTATATATCATTTGTATTTGATGTCTATATTTGGCAGTGATTCTCGTCCTAGTTTACACAGGCTAATTCACCATTTAGATCGAGCTATCATTGGACTGGATCTTGTTACAAAGTGGTTTAATTAACCCTTTTTTTGCCAGTATGTTTGCCTCTAATAAAATTCAAATAAATGATGCATTTATATTATAATTAGTGCTGTAATTTAGAATGTTTTATTAACTTCTATTGTGATCATTGTGAGACCACTTCTACTCTCATTTCTGCTTTCTTTCTCTCTCCATGGGAAGTAAGAAGTACTGTGATCGATCAAGGTTGTGAAATCGAGATTCCCCGTGATGGTTGTCAAATACCACTTTTCCGGACTCTGGAAACCTCAGAACAGATGTTCTCTGTGAAAACTCAATTTGGAAAATTTGGCATTTTCCCTCCCTGTAGTAAGAGAAAGTTAAAATTTAATAAAAGTAATGTTATCTTTCTTTTTAGAAAGATATATTGAGTATGAGCAGTTTATGATGTAGCCCAATAGGAAACCACGTAACTGAAGACTGTACAAGACAGATACAGGTGTGGGTACCTGATTATAAAATATGGTGGAGTTTTTGTTTTGTCTAACGCTGCACAAAGTAATGGTTATTGGAAACAGGTCGGGTTTATTACTGTTCTGCTACATGTTTAAGAGATGCAGCATGGAACGATGATGTTACAATGCACAATGCAGTGTTTATAGTAAAACTGTGTGGTGCACATAAGCTGCTGCACCCACTACCGGGTGGTTTATAGAGATGCATACGTATGGTGTTTATAGCTGCAGATATTACAGAGAACTAGAAGCTTAAGCCGTGTCTAGTGGTGAATGTTGCTGTAGTATATCGTAGAAACAATGCGCTCTATGTATCGTACGGTTCCCCATTCACGATGTTGTTCTATGGCCAGCGAGTATCTAAACCTTAGCAACTTCACACACAAACACACCACGCATGCGCACCAAACTAGCTTCCACTCTATTGTTGTGTAATATACTTCCTGTAACGGCCTCCCGGTTTCCTCTGTCCGGACCTTAAACGGAAGTGCAAATGATTTTCTGATTGCTGTTTACCGCCTGTAGCCCACAACAGAGAATTCAGCTTGTCATACTACATTTCATTTCACTGATTGCTCTTCCTGATTGATTGTTAATCTAATTATTCCCTCTCCATTTTCTTTCTTCATTTTAGTCATTTTATTCCCCTTCGTAAGTAAGAGGAAGTACGGTGATCAAGTCAAATTTTCCTCTTAGAACTGTTCCGGTTAAATCCGTTCAGAGATCCCCGAGTGATTTAAAACAAAAAGGTATGGTGTATAAATACACATTCTGGCTCGAAAAAAAGTCATATATACAGGAAGTTAAAAGTTTATATTTCCTTTTTGGTACCAAAATACTTGATATTTGGACAGGATATTTGATATTTGATATCAGGACAAAGTAAACGCAGGCAAACTGGACTACACTACTATTATTTCCTCTTCTCTCAGGTGACTCCAAAATGACTGGTGACCAGCAAACACTCCTCCTCTACAAAGTGGTCATTAGGCGCCGAAGTTGCTTGGAGCCTGGACTTGTAGTAGGTAACATCAAGAAACTTCAGGAGTACACAGTATAAATTTCTGAGACTCGCAACAGACTCTCCACGACGTACTAGAATTGACTCACTCCACGGAGACTGCATGCATTTTCCCCAGGTACACTCCTACATCCAAAATCTTGTGCTCAAACTCCTTTCTATCCTAGACTGCCATCCTAAATCCACTCGGCCGCGACATAGCCTCCTACAGATCCTTCTACAACATATAGGACACAGAAGACTAAAACATATCCTACTCTAACTCTCTACACTAGCTGCATGTTTTTCCTCTCCTTTTTTCCCTGCATTCCAATCCTCCTCACCTAACTTTTCTCTTACATTTAAATTTAATACATTTATACTTCTATATTTATTTTATTGTATATATTTATTATAATAAATATTGATATTTGATCAGCCCACAACTCGGTGCTCCCTCCCCCAAAGCTATAACTTTTGTTGGGTACGTTTTCTCTTTTCCCTGGAGAACCCATTTGGGCACAGTACTCGCGGAAGTGTGTGGATGAAACTTAACTCTGTAAAGCCACTTCACTTCTCCTGATTACTTTTAGAATTAAATATGTGACCAAGAATTTGAAGTTTTTTTTTAAAGAAAACCTTGACAGTGTGACCTCACCAGAATTTTTTATTGACGACACAGTTTTATGTATTTCCGTTTTTAAAAAATTTACTTTTGCAAGTTCAAATTGAAACCCTCATGCGGCTCTTTTAAAAATGATCAGAAATTGTTATTTGCTTTTTGAAATAACTTTAATAGATCATACTCAAGCAATATTGACTTTTTTCTGGAAAAAGAATACAAACTGAAACTCCTGGAAGAGGATTCTTTCCCAGATTTTTAAAGGAATTTTTAAAGGCTAGGTAATTTGCGTAAATATCAAAATAAATTTTTCTTTTTTTTTATTTTATTTTTTGTCGCGGAAGCGTTGATTTTCCCAGGGTGCTTTGCGACTTCCACTAAAAAAAAATTAACCAACCCACTTTGAGAGTTGCATATAACAATAGAGTTCGCAGAGTTACCCGCTAATTGAATGCACTCATTTTCTCGAATTATGGAGCCTGGGCAAAGTTGTGATACTTTCCAATTGGTGTGAAAAGTGTTTCTAAGTTAGGGAGAGAGAGAGAGAGAGAGAGAGAGAGAGAGAGAGAGAGCTCAATTAAAGTCGCAAAATACCCGCTTACCGCTTGTTCCAATTCCCGGCCATTTCCTTCCCTTCACACCCTCTCTCTTCCTTAGATAGTATTTCCATTTCTTTTAGGTTAATTACTTTTGTTACGTAATTTGTAGCCATTAAACGGTGTTTTGGTGTTTATTGGTTTAGTTTTTTTTGCCACTTTTAGGTTCATTAGATTCATTTAGGTAAATCAGATCGCTTCATTGTTTTCGTGTTTAATTGATATTAACCAGTTAAGCGCGTTCGACGTGTATACTAGTTGTGAACTATATAAAATTGCCATTAACTATAAAAACTCGAAATTTTAATAAAATACAATAAGAATATTATTTGGTGGGATGTTTCCTTTATCTTACCAATAGAACTGCCAAGTATTTTATACGGATTGGGTGGTGGGAGCCAGCCAAATGATAAGTGGTTGGTACATGTTTGGTCTCCGCATTAGAGATTGGGGAATTACGTACACAAATAGAAGCTCTCAACCCTTGTGCAATGCCCTTTTTTACCTTTTAGATAGAGATTCAGAACTCAGTACGAGCATGATTTCATTTTGCACAGAATTCAAAGCTCTTTTCTTCCTCCTTGTAAAAGTTCTTGCGTCCCTAATTAACTAGGCCAGGGATCGGCAACCCGCGGCTCGTTTATCCCAATTTTGTGGCTTTTCAGCCGGTCCAAAATAAATTGTATATTTCAATTTTATTGAAACAAATGAAAATTCCATTTATTAAAGTAAAGATATTTTTACAAAAAGAATTTTAAATGTGATAGGTTTGAAATTGAATAGAATTATATTAAAATACAGTACGTAATATATGGGACTGCCTCCATTTTCATTCAAACACAGGTTTAGTTATTATTTATCTGTTCATTTACTTTGCAATATGTGAAAATAAATATCTAAAACATTTAAATGTTATTGAATATCATAAAATAATAATTTGTGAATACAAATGATCTACAGAGTTTGTTTACACTCTCATCCTTGCGGCTCTTGGTAAGATTTATTAAAATTATTTAAGGAAAAATGGTTCTCTACTTAAAATGGGTTGCCGACCCCTGAACTAGGCAATGCATACGTGAAGCGGTGTAAGATTTTGAATGGGCACAAATGCTCTGTAATCTCAAGCCCCAGAGAGAGAGATTGCAGAAAAAGTCGCTTGCAGTGACTTATTACGTCTATCGTAAACTTTTGGTTGTTTTACCCTGCGTTCGACACGTGTATACACGTCATTGTCTGATTTTAATTCCGCCCACTGTGGGAGGAGGGCGTTTAAAACTAAATTCCACGCGCTTAACTGGTTAAAAAAAAAAATTACAATGCCTTAATGATTGGATTATAAATAGCGTTAAGTTCAAACGGAAATTGAAGAACTTCAAGTATATCCAGGTAGAGTTTGACCGAGATGAATCTATTTTAACAGATCCTGTAGTTTTAACCTGAGAGGAATATAAATTTTGGACCACTTTATATTTACTCCCTTTTTTGTAAGTTATTTTGTACACACAGGCAAGCCAAAGCTTACTTCAGGGAATACTTAAGTTCCAAAAAACTGACGCAATATCGATTCGCCTCGAACTTGAGATCTCCTTGTGGGAGTTCATTATACTAACTTCTGAGCTCATGATCTCCTTCTTATAAAACCCTGGGTTTTGAGTTCAGCTTGCATATTCTTAGATCCTTTCTTCCTAAGAGCCTCTTACAGTGCTCTGCCTGGTGATGGACACTGTCCGGGTAACCGACGGTGCACGAAAAAGACCATGAGCGCCAACTAGCTTAGATGCTGATGGAAATGCTCCTAAAGAATTATTGATTTCAGTAGATCCAAACATTGCCTGGAGGAGAGGAGATTCAAGCAGTATGCTAAGTCTGCCCAGCACACAACCGTTTAGCCAATCCCTTCCCATATTTCTGTATTATAATCTCTTAATCGGGAACTACCCAACGATTTGCTATCCAGCATCCTCGTCTTCTAGGATTATTTAATTTAGACGGGAAAGTACATGTCTTAATTTTCCAAGCAGTGACTTTAGATTTTCAGATTTAGTGATAGTTTTAGAAAAATTTTTAGCTAAACTGGATATCCGCTAACAAAAATAAATCGAATCAATTAAAATTGTATGAACCATACTGAGTTAAAATGAATTGCAGAACATGATGCGCTGATATTGTCAAGAAGAGTACGAGATAAAGAAAGAGCCTGTAAAGAAGGAGGCTGTGAGGATGCTGCGAGAGAGAGAGAGATAGATAGTTGTAAGTTATTGCACTCTAGGGACCAGCCGACAGACTTGGTGAACTGATCTGAACAGGCAGCCAATGGCAGAAGAAAAAAAAAAAAACACAGCGGAAGTGTAATTTTACAAATGATTGATTCCTTCCTCAGCTTGATTTATCTATTTGCTTGTTATCGCAGGATTGGCGCCTTGGTAATCTCCTGTGGATATTGTCCCAATGGAAATTAACGTAAATGCTGGTCTGAATACCCGCTCGTCTTCCTCCAATGTCTACATATGTTTCATCCAACGAATTGAAAAAAAAAGGAAGTAAAAGTAAGAATAAGGAAGATTTTTTAAAATACCCTTGCTTGGAAATAGCGAAGGATTTTGTCCCTTCAGAATTGTGGGAAATTCCAATAAAGATTCCCTCTCTAATCCGTTAGCTTGCAAAACGAATCTCCATTACTGGCGGCAGCAGCACCATTGTTAAGGCTTAGAAGAAGGCACAAGAAGCCTAGTGGAGGGCGTAGTAAAGTTTTTACTTGATTATATTGCCGGCAATAATCGTTACTTTCAGTTTTAATAGTCGTTTCTTCAGCCATTTGCAGTGTTTTTATTAATTAATATCTCTTATTCTAAAGAGAATAACTAATAATAAATGGCAGTTAGAATAATAATAAGCTAGCATTAAAGTTGTACTATTATTCTTTTCAGTCTCAAGATAATAGTTATTTGAAGCGATTCTCTTTCTTTTCCTTTTTTCGTGTTTGGCAATCTTAAATCTGCCGGAGAAGTTGTCTAATCACTGTTACTTTCTTTCCGTTTAATTGGGCAATATTCGTTTCCGTCCGGTGGGTAATCAGAAGAACTGGTTTGGACTAAATGGTAGCACATTTACAACTAATTGTTCTACTTGTTCCAAATATAGAAGTTATATTAAAGTTTACTTTCGTCTTTTTACGTTCTCTTACTATTTAGCATGTTTGATAGTAAACGGATGTAATCCTTTCTTACTTCTGTTATAGTTTACTCAATAACTATCATTGACAATTTTATTAGAATGCTTATTTTCCCTGAACGGTACACTGAGGAACACAAAATGGATCATAAAAAAAATAAGTTACTCTAATCGTGTGAGGTTAATCGTTTCATTTAACGTCCAACTAAACGATCCACATCATGTTGCTTTTTCTCTCATAATAGACATAGTTGGCAGGCTGTACTGCTAAGTATTGAGACTTCCTTTTTGGGTGGATAATCTATTTTCGAGTCTTCATTTGCGTGGGGGGGGAGAGCACTTCCTTCCTGGAAAACAGTTCTTACGACTTCATTTAAACTTTGTTATTTATTATTGCAAATATATATATTATTATTTTTTTTTTAAAGCGATTAGCCCTTTATTACATTCATTAAACAGTAAAGATAACAAACGCTCATGTAGAAATTGGAAATATATAAACGAGTTAAGTTTGAATTGGATGTTATCAAGTGTCCATCCGAAGCAACGGAAAAAACGGAAGGAAGGTGATGCAGCTTGTCAGCAACTCTCTTCTCTCCGTCGACTGGATTCGATGGCTAAAGGCCTGTAAAGGGGCAATTTTTGCTCCAACATCCCTGGGCTCCATACTACTTCCCAGTGAAAGCCGTAAATGACGTAGCGAGAGAAGAAGAGAAGGTGCCATCCCGGTTTAAGATGCTGTCGATGGACCAAGAAAAAAAAAAAAATGAGAAATTTATATTCTAAGTATCCGCAACATCTAATTGGACATAAAGCCCGCATGAAAAAGTAGGCATTACTTAATGTTTACAAGAGATTCTGGGGATGTGCCCAGTCAATGAGGGCCTAAAAAAGATTTTTCGTGCAAGCAGGATGATTTCCGAGTCACAAATTAGATATAAATATTTTTAAGGTTGGCTGAGGGATTCGCAAATTGTTCTATCACTGTTGGGAACAAGTCGTACGCGCACGGAATATATTGGAACGTGGTTTTCCTACAGTTCACACGTATGTGGCGGTCGAAAGATATGATTTTATTTTAGTTTATTTCCATTCATCTCACCCTAATAATAAGTTGTGGTGTTAAGCCATATATTCAAAATATTCCATTTTAAAATACTACACATTATTTTAGTGCATTACATTTCTATTTCGCTAGCTATTCGAAGGTTTCCGTGGTTTTTGTGGCATTTATATTAATTTTTAATAAATATGCCAAGAGTTGAATGGAATTATTGTAGTTTTATGGTTGATATTATTATTTGCCACAGTTATTTGTTTAAACCCACCCTGATCCTCTTCAAGTCTCTAACGTTGTCCAAGAACACCTTGAGCTCATAGAAGCTTGGTGCCGAACATTAAACTTAACACTACCAAATGTATACAGGTGACATTCATATTACGAAGACAGACCTGCCCTCCACTAACTATTAACAATACTGACCTACCGACTTCCACACAGGTTCGTTATCTAGGGCTCTACCTAGATAACCGTCTAACCTGGAACCCTCACACAAGACTTAAAAGACAAGAACTGAACAGACGCTGCGAAATCCTCCATTAACGTACAAAACAAACTTACACTTTACAAAACACTATTACGACCAATATGGACCTATGGAGCAGAATTGTGGGGCTCAGCCAAACCATCCAACATCCAACCTATCCAATCTTTCCAGTCTAAAGTCCTTCGCCGAATCGTTAACGCACCATTCTATGTCTTTAAACCGCACCCTCCATCATGATCTCAATATTCCCTACGTAAATGAGTTAATCTACACCCAATTCCTAAATTTCCACAGCAAACTCTCTGTGATCACCCCAAATCCTCTGGCTCAATCACTATCCATATCGTCCCATCCTGCACAATCCTCCACGTCGCTTAAAGCGGCGTTGGCCACGGTGACCTCATTGCGTCCTAAACCCCCAATAAGTTCCTAGAGAGTTCCAGCGCTGGCTGGTTTCCCTCATCCTGTCATCCTGGTTGTGCCACTGAGCCAGCTCACTTTTGCTAAATGTATATTTTTGTACAGTTGCAAATAAATAAATAAAAAAAAAATTGTGGTAAAGTCTGATACGACACTACTATTAAATAGACCCCTGGGGGGTCTTATAAGGACCACTTTGGCGTCCTTTTTCGTAGGTAGATATTTTACAGATCCAGAATCCGTGTTTCACTGATGAATTCTGTTCATTAAAAAATAATTTGAATTTTTAATTCCTCAGAGAGAGAATGTTCAAATATCGCTATTTAAGGTAGATGTCTGTATGGATCAATGAAAAACATGGATTGATAGCGCCCCTGGCGGAAGTTATTACTTTTTTGTATTTAATTGCTCTAAACGCTACCGCTATTTCCTCCCCAGACGCACAGAGCTTTATATATATTAAATCACACTTTATTACTATTATTTCCTGTTTTTTTTTATTTCCATGCCACAGAGGAAATAGAATTTTGTAGATAAATTTCACATTTATTCAACCGAAATATAATATCTCCCTGAATTCCCGGTTGGAATAATAATTATTCCGGAAATGTTATTCTCAGTATGAATGAAATAATTAAAAAATAATAAACAGTAGAGCGATAGAGGTAGCATTGATATTGAAATTATTATTAATAAACCGCTAAAACTCGAGCTTGCGTTTTAATCATAAACCGTTATTTAAAATTTAATTGAGTTGCAAAAAAATTTAGTTTAGTTTTTTAAACTGTTATTTATTTCAACGCGAATATCATCGATAAATGTTATTAAATTACTTTCGTTTTTTAGAAATAAGGGAAGGCATTTTAAAATTAAAACTGTATTTGGATACCAATTAGTAATTTGAGAATAAAACATTTTTCACCGGTAGTTTGACTTTACCAAAAAGAATTTTTAACATTTTTCCGAAAATGGCTCATACGATTTTCTTTGAAATTGTGTACACTTTGTTGGCGCAAATGTTGCTACGGAAAAACTTGGATTAAGGCGCCTCATGGTGAAGAGGATGGCGGTGATTAAGCTACCCTCTGTAGTCCTGTTGTAGATTTGTAGATTTTTATAGCCGAATCTAAAGTGATCTAAAAGATCTCGTTAAGTGCGAATCAGTCTATTATATCTCTCAAGTTTTAGTTTTAGTTCCTAGATTGTCTTCCTAGATTGAAAGTGCCTAGTAAAAGTAAAAAAAAAAAGTAAAGTAATCGCCTATTTTTGCAGGAGAGGCTTAACGTCCAACTACCAATTAGGTGTGGACAGAGGCGACTAGCAAACATACTTTACTGTAAATTTCTTTTAACCATTAAATAAAATCCAAGGCCTAGACTAGTACCGCAATACACCTTAGCTTTGCGGGTCTAGCCTATAACCGCCTAACAAACATACTTTACTGTAAATTTCTTTTATTAACCATTAAATAAAATCCAAGGGTTAGACTAGTACCGCAATACATCTTAGCTTTGCGGGTCTAGCCTATAACCGCCTAGCAAACATACTTTACTATAAATTTCTTTTATTAACCATTAAATAAAATCCTAGGCCTAGACTAGTACCGCAACACATGTTAGCTTTGCGGGTCTAGCCTATAACCGCCTAGCAAACATACTTTACTATAAATTTCTTTTATTAACCATTAAATAAAATCCTAGGCCTAGACTAGTACCGCAACACATGTTAGCTTTGCGGGTCTAGCCTATAACCGCCTAGCAAACATACTTTACTATAAATTTCTTTTATTAACCATTAAATAAAATCCTAGGCCTAGACTAGTACCGCAACACATGTTAGCTTTGCGGGTCTAGCCTATAACCGCCTAACAAACATACTTTACTATAAATTTCTTTTATTAACCATTAAATAAAATCGTAGGCCTAGACTAGTACCGCAACACATGTTAGCTTTGCGGGTCTAGCCTATAACCGCCTAACAAACATACTTTACTGTAAATTTCTTTTATTAACCATTAAATAAAATCCTAGGCCTAGACTAGTACCGCAACACATGTTAGCTTTGCGGGTCTAGCCTATAACCGCCTAGCAAACATACTTTACTATAAATTTCTTTTATTAACCATTAAATAAAATCCTAGGCCTAGACTAGTACCGCAACACATGTTAGCTTTGCGGGTCTAGCCTATAACCGCCTAACAAACATACTTTACTATAAATTTCTTTTATTAACCATTAAATAAAATCCTAGGCCTAGACTAGTACCGCAACACATGTTAGCTTTGCGGGTCTAGCCTATAACCGCCTAGCAAACATACTTTACTATAAATTTCTTTTATTAACCATTAAATAAAATCCTAGGCCTAGACTAGTACCGCAACACATGTTAGCTTTGCGGGTCTAGCCTATAACCGCCTAGCAAACATACTTTACTATAAATTTCTTTTATTAACCATTAAATAAAATCCTAGGCCTAGACTAGTACCACAATACATGTTAGCTTTGCGGGCTAGCCTATAACCGCCTAGCAAACATACTTTACTATAAATTTCTTTTATTAACCATTAAATAAAATCCTAGGCCTAGACTAGTACCGCAACACATGTTAGCTTTGCGGGCTAGCCTATAACCGCCTAACAAACATACTTTACTATAAATTTCTTTTATTAACCATTAAATAAAATCCTAGGCCTAGACTAGTACCGCAACACATGTTAGCTTTGCGGGCTAGCCTATAACCGCCTAGCAAACATACTTTACTATAAATTTCTTTTATTAACCATTAAATAAAATCCTAGGCCTAGACTAGTACCGCAACACATGTTAGCTTTGCGGGTCTAGCCTATAACCGCCTAGCAAACATACTTTACTATAAATTTCTTTTATTAACCATTAAATAAAATCCTAGGCCTAGACTAGTACCACAATACATGTTAGCTTTGCGGGTCTAGCCTATAACCGCCTAGCAAACATACTTTACTATAAATTTCTTTTATTAACCATTAAATAAAATCCTAGGCCTAGACTAGTACCGCAACACATGTTAGCTTTGCGGGCTAGCCTATAACCGCCTAACAAACATACTTTACTATAAATTTCTTTTATTAACCATTAAATAAAATCGTAGGCCTAGACTAGTACCGCAACACATGTTAGCTTTGCGGGTCTAGCCTATAACCGCCTAACAAACATACTTTACTGTAAAATTTCTCATATTAACCATTAAATAAAACCCAAGGCCTAGCCTAGTACCGCAATACATGTTAGCTTTGCGGGTCTAGCCTATTACCGACTAACAAACATACTTAACTATAAACGTTCTTTTATTAACCATTAAATAAAATCCTACTCAATCCTGGGAATCGAACCCAGTACCACAATACATCTTAGCTTTGCAGGTCCCGCCTCTAACCGCTCGGCTACCGTGGCGTCTAAGTGCTATGTGTGAGGGAGTGAGCAGAGCTCGAGTTTGGCTGTGGATCTACCAATGCTAAAAACCAAACATCATCTACCTCTGTATTCCCTATAAATGCATTTTTATTGTTTGTTTGTAAATTTTGATGTTATCGGTTTTGCTCGTGTAGTTAGGCTGTGATTCCCACAGGACGCCTAGTTGCCTGAAGAAGTTGGCTACTCCCACTTTCCCCTACGAGAAAATAAGTAAGTTGTGTTTCTTACCCTGGCTTTTTTTGATTCAAAGTTAGAAGTCTCTTAAACTTCCCCCTCCATCTTCGCGGTGAAAACTTCTCGGGAAAGAAGATAAAAGGGGAAGGAGTAACGTCAAAAAAATCCTTTCATCTATATAATATCCATGTAATGTCCGAAAGTTTTTCTTTTTTTGGCTAGACTGTGTTTGGCAGCAATTTCATTGTTTGACAGCATCATTGTTCGGCCGTCAAATATGGAAAAAAAAGAAGAAAGAAAAACAAAATGTCTACTTGTGTTATTAGAGAGTTTGTCTGTCTATCTGTCGGTGATAGACACGTCATACTTACTCTCTGCTCTGATGTTGAATACAGTTCAATATTAGTCGTTCATAATCTTTTTTTCTTTACATCAATGATTTTTAGAGTTATAGTATATTTATTGTATAAGATATTTTTGCTGAACAGACTATAAACCACTTTGAAATCCAACTCTCAAGGAATGTGATTCAAGTCTGCTAGGGAAAGATGAATGGATTAGGGGGAAATCTCTTGGCATCTTGGGGCGCCATAGGTGGATCTCCTTTGAATTAGTTAATTAGATTAATCCTTCATTTCAATGAGAAATTCTGGCTCTATACTTGGAAAGTCGCAAGGTCATAAGTGTTTATCACTCATGGATATACCCGATAGTGCCTTCATCGAGCTGAGTTTGTCGATAAGAAGAGAAGATGAACTCAGAAGGTGGACCCAGAATCACCACACTATCTCCGAAGCGAAAAAACCAGATGGACCTAATACACCCAAAATTGTATTCTTCACTGAATTTGGGTTCAAAAAATGGGTTTTGGCTTCAAAAATGCTGCTCAAGTTTGGTATTCTGAACTGATTCTATTATCACATCAGCTATTAAGGGATTGTGCTATATGTGAGTGTAGGGTTACCATATATTTTTTAGGCCAAACCGGGACAGTCAGGTAAAAATAAGTAAATAGTATAATTTGTTAGATTTTTTCATTGTTAATAAAGTATAACTTACACTTTTATGAATATTTTGCTATTACAAATTATTAATATTATTGAGTGTCACAAAACTAAACGTATATCGTAAAAAATCAAAAAAAATGTAGGTATTAAATATAAAAAAATAATAAAATGCACTTACATATTAATAGTAGTAATATATGTACTATATTATTTACTTGTACAAGAGTATTTCTCAGAAGATTGTACTTTTTTTAGAAAGTTTTCGTCATTTCTAATTAAATCATAAAATTACTACATTTCAAATTTAGATTAGTTTTAGAAAATAATAAGGCACCAACGTTACACTCAAGCAAACGATTTCTTTATATTTAACAAATATTAAATCTTTTTTTCTAACCTTTAAAAACCGGGACACAATTAACAACCTGCTGGGACGCTGGGACAAGTGCTTAAAATCGGGTCAGTCCCGGCCAAACCGGGACTTATGGTAACCCTATGTGAGTGGCAAGTTAAAAACCTACCCTTTTTTGTCGTCTGTTTCTTCCGTGGACACCTTTACGAGACAGTTTTTTCTTTAGGGGAGGATTACTGATGCCACCCGGTGAGAAAAGATCCAATATTCCTCAAGTTGTACTCTGAACTTTTTACCTTTCTCTGAGCCTTTGCTGATTTTCATGCCGACTACTTGACAAACGTTCGAAACTTAACCTCTACATAACAAAAGACTCTTATATCTACTGTTACTGTGACGGCATCGAAGTATGTGGGGATTGACTAAGCGTTCCAATTCTCTCTACGCCTCCAGACATTACAGTCAAAAAAATACTTCGAAAACTTCTTAACGCTCCGTTCTATGTATTCTAACCTCACACTATCCATAATGACCTGAAAATCCCTTTCATTACACAGATCTTGCTAACACTCGTTTTCTCAAATTCATCATTCCTCTACAGCAGCTCATCCCTAAACCTCTCATAGAACACCTATCTTCCTCCCACATTACCAGGTAATTCTCTAAGAAGACTGAAGAGAAGATGGCCTCGTGATCTACTCTTAACGTGAGAGCAAAGCACGTTACTGGAGTGACATCACTGGGTGCCTTCTCCACTCATGATTTTCACGTATTTTTTTTATCAAGTACGACATTTGCTTGTTGCAACAACCATTGCAGTGGTGCAATTGCAATAAAAGATTAAAAAAAAAAAAATGCATTTCTTTTGAATCGCTGAAAATTTCGTGAATTATAAATTTTACTTATATGCCGATGCTGTCGGCAAAGTTCATTATCATCTGAGATCGTTCTCGTTTATATCTCACTTTTTTTGGGGGGGTGGGGGCCATCCATCGATTTCGAGGTTGTTTTTGACGTAAATAAGTGATAAGACGAACTTGAACGTTCAAATTTAGAATACTCAAAAAGTGATCCCTTCATTTTAAATGACGTTACCAATTGAGGTGTTCATTATCTGGCTATGAATGGATACGAGTGTGGCGAACGTACGTAACAGGATAAGTGCTCTGATTATGGCTAAATATTATTTATGACCGTGCCAGTTAGATAGAAAGAGAGAGAAGACCAGCCCAGAATGCTGGTAAGAAGAATTGACTGACCCAGTTCCAGCCCATGGTATCGCCCTACTTTCAGAGACCTATTGTTGTTTTGTGTATCGGCCAGCGGAGAGAAGACGCGAATAAATGAGACTGTGAGTGAACGTGTTGTTGGGAGGATGAAGGCAAAAAAAGAATTGGACAAAAAAACAACGAGTCTGAACACGTCCTTTAACTAATCGATCTCGTAATATCGTGAACATTCTTCTATCACACATTCACTCTGTCCAAGCATTTCATATATTTTTAGATTCTTTCCAATAGAATGTTTTCTCTTTATTTTTTAAAGTAAAAATTTCAAGTTTAAAGAAAATGTAATCACGTAAATTACAGTAAGAGAAAGTCAAGTTTTAATCGAACTAAAAAAAAAATAGGCGCTCATTTTCGATACTTTTGAAATCGATCTTCATAATTCTACAATTCATACCAACACTTGGGAAGAAAATTAAAATAATAGATAATGAATCATGATTATGACCCATGCATTTTAATTAGCTAATTTATTATTCAAGTCGTAAGCCGCCTATTACAGACGGTTATTCAAATTCATGCCTATTAAAGTTTGGGCTCTATTTTCAGGCTTAATCTTTACCTTTTTTTATTTATGTTCAGGCTATAAATACTTATTTTATTACCTGCTCTACAAATCTTAGTGTCCCCCGCCACACCTTGAGACTTCATTTAGTTTTGCTTTACTGACTCTTTCGTTACCTGCTTGAATATAAATCGTCCCAAAAGAAGAAAGTGATAATAATAGGAGCAAATTTAATCTGCCTTTTTTAGCACTTTATTCGCCAAAAATAAATTAGATATAAAAATATTCTGTTTCTGTAAAAAAGAAGACGAAGAAAATTGATTATACGCAGCAATAAACTCAATATAATGAGCTTACATCTTTTTAATACGTCAATTTGATGGGGCACTTCGTTACTTTAAAAGAAGAAGTAAAAGCAATCGTTGCAGTTTTCCTCGTGAGTTTCCATGGAAAAATTCACATTTATTTGAGTGAAGTAACGCAGAAAATTTACTAATTGGTTTTTCCGAGCTAATTATGTATTTTTGTGTAGTTACGGTAAGTACGTATAGACAGAAAGACCAATGAGTATAATCGATACTTTCAGTCGATTAACTGGAACTAAAAACGTGTGTATTTCCGGTGTAAAAAAACAAAATTTGCCCAATTTGTATTTCATCTTCCTGCATGATATTGGTGGAAAATAAAAACTTTAGAGGTGATGCTGCTTTGATGTTTGATTTTCTAAGATTTATAATTTGCTTACAGGGTGGCGGAGGTAAGATGGGACGCGTGTGGATGCTGGCGGCCCTCACATGTCTCAGCTACTGCAGTGGACCGGCGCTGAGCAGAAGAACGGTGACGGTCATACCGGAGGATGTACGACCCGGCTATACGGTGCGCAGACTACGACCTAGTCCATTGCATACCGGTTATACATTAGCGCATACTCCGGTCGCACAATATTTCGCAATATTAGAGGATGGTCTAGTCATGACAACGGCCGATCTAAGGCCGCTAGTCAATCTACCAATCAATCTTGGCGTACTAGAAGAGACACCAAATACAACGTCCAGTCATACATTGCACATGTACGTTTTAGATAGAGCGGATATGATTAGCTTTGATCAAACTTTGCTAGAAGGGGCTAAAGTTAAAGAGAATTCGCCTACTGGAAGCCGCGTAAAAGGTATTGGTCCATTAGTAGCCAATGGGATCGGTGCTGGTGGGCCGATCAAGTACTCCATAGTGGGCGGTAACGATCATGGTGCGTTTTCCATTTCCCATAACGATTCCGGCGCCTATCTGCTTACGGCCAGAGTTCTGGATAGAGAACATCGTGCACAGTACAAGTTGAATGTTCAGGCCTCCGATAATAAAGGCATTGATCGTGCTAATACGCATATCCTAGTGGATATTTTGGATGAAAATGATAATTCTCCAGTTTTTGACAAGAGACTTTACAGATTTTCTTTGGCCAAAGTGAACGGTACAGAATGGAAACGATTTACTAATATCGGCCGAGTACACGCAACTGATGCTGACGGCGATCGTTTAGCTTATCGACTAAAAGATAGTTCGCGTATAGTGATCATTGTCCCGCAAACTGGTGAAATCTTGTTGACCGGTGATCCAGCCTTGAACACAGAATACGAGGTCATCGTAGAATCACACGATCTGCGCATACCTTCCAGACTGTCAAAACCGTCCAAAGTTTATTTGGAGTTCAATGAAGAGGAAATGGATAATGTTATACATCGTGAGAAAAGACGTGTCACACGAGCTGTACGCCCAACAAAACGCATTGAATTCACCGAAGGAGAAGGTGAAACTGAAGGACGGATTGTCTTCCAGTTGGAAAAAGAAACTGAACGTGAAACGTTTAAGATTAGGGATGAAAATCCCTGGGTGACGGTGGAACCTAATGGCGCGGTCAGAGTCAAGAAGAAATGGGATTATGAGGAACTTGGACCGGAGAAGACTATTGACTTCTGGGTGACCATCACGAACGCCGGTGTTGGAGGTAGGTGGTGATCTTTTGACTCACTTTTTCTTTTGTTGTTGCCCATGTTTTGTACCTTTGAAGTTGTAGTACGTTTCTACTAGGAAGTCTCAGATGGACTTTATTGGTGAAGCTGTAATGTTCTCCGTTCATACCACTTCTACCAGTTCCTTTCTTGAAGACATAACAATCTTAAGCCGGTATTCCATCAATACAATTCTAGACAATTCTTGGAAGAAGTGGATTTAATCCATTTCCAGCGTGCCAGACACTAGAAGGGTTCTCTATACTTTATTATCGAGAATCTAATCGATTGTTTTAGATATAAAAACAAAATAACACTAACTATCATTGCTGCTTTAGTTCTAAAACAATAATAATAAAATAACACAAGAAACTAGAGCGTCCAAGTCCTTAAAACCTAGAGTAGAATATCGGAGGGTATTTTTTTTTGATGACAGGCCTGTCTTGATGTACGTGAAATGATTCTCAATCAAGACAGACGGCAAGACAGAGCCTTGCTGCTTAGCATTCACCAGCTCACCCTCCCGGTCAAGACGCCTTAATTGTCCTTTATCTGCTTCACCAGCTCTTTTATAAAACTTGTGTCACACTCATTACCGACACACCTTCGCCTTAAGAAAAAAAAAACGTTCTTTGCATAGGTATTGGATATTTTTACATACTTGATCTAATTAAATTACATAAACACCTTTAAATTGAGTTTAATAATAAGAAAGACCTTGACTTTAATGTTTTTTTGCTTTTATTGTGTAATTTGCTGTTCTTAGTTGAGAGGGTAATTGCGGCTATATAGACTTTTTCCCTGGAAATACTAGATTTGTGAGGCGCCACGATAGCCGAGCGGTTAAGAGACTAGACCCGCAAAGCTAAGATGTATTGTTGGTTTAGTGGGTTTGATTCCCGGTCTTAGGCCTTGGATTTTATTTAATGGTGAATATAAGAAATTTACAGTAAACTCGTAGTTTAGGACTAGGATATCTAAGTACGTATAGTAGGCCCATCACTTTAGTGGGATGGGCTTTACGGGTAACTGCTACGATCATCATCCCACAACAGAAACATGTACGATTGCAACACCTGTTGATTAATATTAAGGTTCAAGGCGCCACGATAGTTGAACGGATATAGCCTATAACCGCAAAGCAAAGTGTGACAGCAGCAGTACTACGTACGTTTACCAACACCACGATCTCAGCCTTAAATTTGATTTTGTGCGAATTTGAAAAATTCTACAGTATGTTAGCCATCCGCTTTCGTCACGAATTCTGATGTAAAGCTCGCCGGAGTGGGGGAGTGGAGCTGCTGTAAACATCCATGAATAGTGATTGCAGCTGAATCAATTCAGTCATTATGCAATTAAATTGATTGCAGTTTAAGTAGAAAACCAACATTCAATGGAATCAATTTACCAGTGATTATAAGGAATAGATATCTGGAGTTTTTAATATAATTATATAGAAGGCGTCTGCAATTGTTTTATCTAAACGTGAGATTTTTTTTTTTTTTTTTCTCCCACGCGGAGATCCTCAGGTTCGAATCCAGCTGCTGACCCTTAGATTTTCTCTTCCTAGAAGCTTCTTACAGCTCACTGTCCGGTGATGGACAGCGTTGTCTCTAACGAGAGAACAGTGTCCGTAGGCCGGCAGTGCACTGGAAAAAAGCTCCGGGCGCCAATAACCTAGATGTTGACGCGCCTTAAATCATTTTTTAAAAAAAAGAAAATAATAATAATAATAAGCCATTTATTGCTCTTAATGTACAAATACATTGTATTCAAATATTCTCGTTTAAATAAGTAGCAATTCAGCAAAATAGCTGTGGATGGCACCTTTTAAAGAGATGCTAACTGCCTTATAAAAATAATTCAATGGCTTTTATCGTAAACAAGCCCAGAGACTTCGGAGACTTCACCAATTACGTGTCGTGGACGGAGGCGACTAGCAAACATACATTACTGTAAATTTCTCATATTAACCATTAAATAAAATCCAAGGGCTAGACTAGTACCGCAATACATCTTAGCTTTGCGGGTCTAGCCTATCAACACCTAACATACTTTACTATAAATTTCTTTTATTAACCATTAAATAAAATCCAAGGCCTAAGACTGGGAATCGAACCCACTAAACCAACAATACAAATTAGTTTCGCAGGTCTCTCTCAACTTTGGAGACTTTGTTAAGCAGCAGAATAGGAAGGGTAGTAGTTTACAATTTCGAAACTAAAACATGGCTGTTCAGTTTGGTTGAATGGCTAGCAACATAGTTTCCTCTAAAGTCAGTCTAAACGGGACATATTATGTGAGTTTCGAATCGTAGGCTTTAAAAGTCGAATAACACTCGTCTTTTCAATTTGATTCAATACTCAACAGCAAATACTTATTTTAATGCGCTATTTGAACATTATGACGTTTTATTTTTCAATTATCATAATAACGAATCGTAAAAGGTACCCACAATATCCGCTACCTCTTGTAGTAATGTGGTTTTCTGATTTTACGTTAACATTTCAAATAATGTATAAATTATTCCTGAAAAAACTACGGTAGAGAAACAACACAATTTCGCTCCTCTAACTCAAAGGAGCGACCTCAAAAATCTCAGAAAAATGAATATCGAATCTGGGCTTAATCAATCTTCTGAGTCAATAGAAAATCTATGCCACCCTTCCTCTAACCTTTTTGATAAATAATTTATAACACACTAATGATGTGAAAAGTCGGAATACCCCATTAACGCATGCGGAGATAAAAAATATATTTTATTACTTCAGTGTAACGAAAAAAAAAAAAACTTGCTAAGGGTGTGTGAAGGGTAATATATTTAGAATGTTAAGGGCAAAAGGGCATCGCCGTCCTGGCCCTTTTCGCCCCGCCGTCTGATGGTCACATCGCCCACGTTCAAAAAGAAAGAAAAAAAAATCGAGGGACCTTTTCAGCATCGTTCAAATTCTCGTAAGTGGTGGCGATTTCATTACCTCTAAACGGACTGAGTCTGATATGGTCTTTTATTACCACTGTTAATGTAATTAAAGTTTTGCTTGAAACATAGAACAGGTACTATAAAGATCGCGTAAGTTCAGTAACAGGATGTAGTTGAAGAAAGTATGACGTCTTAGCTCCTTAAGAACACTACCAAAATTGTGATCATTCCTGGAGTAAACGTTGCAAATCAAAGTGATAGGCCTAATTTCCGTTTTTTTTGGGTCAATTATTGAATTTGAACTCTGAACTTTGACTTACTGTTTCCCTCAACTCACAGACAGTTCCAACAGTCAAACACAAATATATCAATTAGTAAAAAAAACCTTCTTTTTTTCGACTTTTTGGGACCTCAAAATGTTGTATTTTCAGTTGACACTGAAACCAGTAAATCTACAGGGTTGGCTATAACATTCCTCTTGAATGTTATAGAGAATTTTGTCTATCCTATTCAACACACTTCCGTTTTAGAAAAACCACTTTTTGGAACTCATTAAAAACTCTTATAATCAATAATTTGACTTTGGAAGTTAAAGAGAGTGTTTAAAACAAAAATTCTGCTATGATAGTGATGATGGGGAAGCTTTGTGATCATCAGTTTCTTGCAAAGATTTATGATTGGGTTTACTGCCAGACAAAGCGTTTAGCCCATACCACTTTTCTTCAACTTGTAAAACATAATTAACTGTGTGGATTTTTTTTTTTTGAAACTTTAACCGAACTTTTAGATTTTAAAACTAAATCTCTTAAAAACTAATTTTTAGACAAAAGATGGCGCTAGTATTTTTGTTGTAGTCATCACAGATTGCTGGTTTTTATTTGAACAAAACCATCGCCATGTGTAGCCCCCCTCCCATCACCCTTAATTTGATTTAAACTGGATTTGAACAATGCGTGATTTCACAGAAAAACTACATGTCTGGTTCTATATTTTATTGTTACCAAGAGAAATATCTGTCTATATGGTTATAGTATTGGAGCAGCGCGATGGGGTCCAGACAATAGAAGAATCAAGAAGTCCAGTTGTGTGTACTAAAAATAATAATAATAATAATAATAATAAAAAGCTAAGTTTAGAAGAAGCCAGTGAGTACAACTGAACAAATGTGAAACCATCTGTTGTAGTGAAGTGTGTAAAAATGTAGGTTGTCAACACTGTCTGGTAGCCACAATACCGCCGTTATTTGCAGGACTGCCTAGATCATTTATTTTGTTGTGATTGTACTAAGTCATTTAGTGATTCATCAGTGGGGGGGGGGATATATATTTTTATTTCCCCTCTTACGATCGGGGGAAAATTTTTGTTAGTATAATTTTTCCAATCCATCATTAACGCAGAATGAAATAGTAATACTATTTTGCTAGAAATACAAGTTTGAAGTAAATCAGAATAACCTTGATCGGAATTTGTATTTCCTTTTTTTTAAAAAAACCGACTGAACTGATTTCCTTAAAACTTGCCGGATGTGTTGACAGCACGGCTTGGCGGGAAGGAAATGTGTTCAATATTTTGGGGCGGGACCGATACCGGCAGTGACTGTGTGTGGAATGTGCCCCCCAGTGTGGGAAGCAGATGGTATTGCGGAGGAGGTCGTGACTCGCTCTCACTCGCACGCCCAATGATGCTCCCCCCCCCAGTGACTCCCGACTGACTGACTGACAGACACTGGGCAACCCCTCATTAGGGAAACCTCTTGCACTTGGTGCAGGACTTGCTTCTCCTTCATCCTAAACTATACAACCACATTCTCTTCTACGTTCCAAGTTCCCACAACTACTTTCGTTGTTATTTCTTCTTCTAGTTCTATGATGATATCCTTTATTAGTCGCTCTCTCTCTCTCTTCCGTCCTTTGTTTTATATCACACACAAAAAGCCTACACACGTTGCTTCCTTCCTTCATTAAGACAACTTTGCAGCTTAATCGTTTATTGGCTACTGACATTCTTAATGTATTCCTTTCTTTATCTCCCTTTTTCTTTTCCTCGTTTTAATTTTTCCTTACCTAATTCCAGTTAGAGGGAGTATTGCAATCGTACGGGTAATCAATTTTTCAGTTTTCCCGCTAAAATAATTGTTGAATCCCTCACCGATTCAAGAAAAAAAAAAAATTAAAACGGAAAATACAATCTTCTAATTTCCGTTTCTAATTTACGATTGTTGCATCTTATTCTAAGATTTCGGCTGAAATTCATCACACGAAAGTGAGACTTTTAAGAGATGATGTTTCAGTATCCTTCGAAAATATCTCCAGATGTTTTAAGTACCCCACAATTATTCGATACTGGAAACTTTTCCTTAAGAATTTATTAAACTTTGAATGCTTTTAGTTTATGTAACAAAAATAAATAAATAGATAAGTTCAGTCAGGATTACCTGATGGCTGATGGTGACCGTCTAAAAGATCGTTCAAATCAGCCCAAACTTAAGTAGAAAGCATCCCAGGGCATGTGTCCCTTTAACTTATAATTATTTCTGAATTAGTATATTTTAAATACCATGGAAGGTATTGGTGTAGTTCCAATGTTTTCAGTGTAAGCGCAAGAAACCAAGAGAGAAGAGAGGGAGACGGCCGCGAGAGAAGAGAACCAGGGAGGGGAGCGAGCCTGACCGAGCGCTGATGCCGAATGGAGGGAGTCAGTCAGGGCCTGAGTGGCGTAAGACCAGGTAATAGGCGCTAGCGGTGCAAGTTCTTCTCTCTCTCCAGCTTGAGGTGTGCGTACGCTTTAAGGAGGACGTTTCATCACGTACAGTTTCTTTTTTATTATTTTTACTACCAGGCTAAGGGAGCCTGAGGCTATTTTATTTCTTTGTATTTTCTTTTCTTTTATGTTAGTGTACTTATTGTGTTTTAGTTAATAAATAGGGCTGGTGCCCGTCTGTTAATCTCTCTTAGCGGCCTTGTTAATTCTTACCCTTTCCCTTCCTCCTCCCCCATTACACTGGTGTCAGGTTACGGGGTTCCTTTGGTGTAATTAAAAAAAAAAAAAAAAAAAAAAAAAAAAAAAAAAAAAAAAAAAAAAATTGGTTTGTGTTTATTCTATGTGGGTGATAATTTAGGTGTGTTCCATATTTTGAAATTTAGTAATTTAGCGATAGAATACGTACATGGTATTAATAAGTAAATAGTAATAAGAATAGAAGTGTCAATAACTTATTGTACATAGTGTACTAACTACCATAGAAGAGTATTAAACACCAAATCGAGTGCACGACATTCTGTTTATGTTTGTTGACCTTATAACCATTGGAATAACAAAGTAAGTTTGCAACAGAGGTTTGTCTGTCGGTGAGGCTGTTGCTAAGAGCGTGATTCTTAGTGGAGTAGTGGGAGAGCTGCTAGACAGTACGCCTCAGTTAAAACGGCCTCAAAAAAGGCTCGAGCGTCTGCAGCGAAACGGCAGCGTTTTCATCATTTTTATGCATTTTTTTTTCTCCTCTTTATTAGTGTAATTAAGTAATAATTAAATTATTAATTAATAATTAAAATATAATTAATAATTAAAATATAATTAATAGTAATCATTAGTGTTGTTTGTCACTATGGCATGTTGGGTATCATAGGAAACAGTTTTGAAAGTCCTATGCATCTATGCAACTTTTATTGGAAAAGTAAGAAACCCTGACAAATTTTTGCGTTTTCAATTATTCGTAATTATAAAGTTCTGTAGTATTCTCTGCCCACATATTTCCTGTTCTAGAGAATTTATAGTTCCTTAACGAAACGATTCATTATGGGAGATATCGAGCAATTAAAGAAAGAAATGGCCGTGTTAAAACAAGAATGCGACGAGCTACGGCGACTTTCGCTAGCGCGGTCTAGTACCACTACAGCTCAGACTAGCAGCGCGAAACGGGACCTTAGTCTGCAATCCCTGATAAGACCTTGGGGTGGAGGCGAAGACGAGGAAGGAGTAGATATATTTTTACAAAATATTGAACTGCTGGCGGTCTCAGGGGGTTGGACTGATGATGATCTGAAACTCATATGTAGATTGAAGTTGACTGGCGCTGCTTCGGCGTGTATAGCGGGCCACCCAGAGCTCTTAGAACCGGCGGCAACCTTCCAAGATCTTAAGAAGGTATTAAGAGACCGTTTTGATACCTTGCTCTCCCCAGCCCAGAGACTGCTGCAATTAAATTCGCTTGTACAGCGACCAGACGAGGGGGTGTTGGCTTTTGCAGATCGATGCAGGCGATTGGGCGAAGGTACTATTCCAAAGTCGTTAACGGCGGAGCAATCACGTTACGCCAGGGAGCAAGCCGAACAGGTCTTGCTGGCCGCCTATGTAAAGGGCTTGCGTGGGGAGCCGGGGCTCCAGTTACAGTACCATCCGCCCACTAATTTCCAAGATGCTGTGGCTACAGCAGCAAGGATAGAATTGGCAAAGGCACAGGTCCGCATGGCTAATCAGGAGGTGTGTGCGGTCCAAGGACTATCCGGTAACGAGACACGTTTTTCTCGCCGAGGACCCTGCTTTAAATGTAGAGAAGATGGACACGCGGCGAAAGACTGCCCGGGAATTCAGCCAGGCCCGGAATCTGGGAGCCCCTCAAAACGAAACGCGAGGAAGGGGAAAAGGGGCGCCTGTTTTGTTTGTGGTCAGCAGGGACATTTTGCGAGAGAATGCCCCAGGCGGTCGAACGCAGCAAACGTCTGCTCGTGTAACTCAGGAGTAGCGGAGCTCCAGGCCCCAAATGGGAAGGGACCGGTGGAAGCCCCGTCCACCGGAACTACAAGAACCTAGGGGCCTCAATCTCGATTCCTAACGTCTGCGCGAACACTTCGAAGAATATGCTGGTAACTGTCGAGGTGGCGGGTAGGCATCTACGCCTTTTAGTGGACAGCGGGTCGGAAATTAGTATAATTAAGAAAGCGATACCGGATGTACCCCTAAAAGATGCGGAGATTACAGCGACCGGGGTTACGGGGAGTATTATCCCTGTTCAGGGGACCCAAACGTTACCGTGCCGTCTAGGTAGAAATAGAATAACCCACCGCTTTACTGTGGCGTCAGTCAGTACTATTGGGGATGGACTTATCGGATTAGATTTCATGGCGGCCGTGGGTATGGTAGTGGACGTACCGCAGAATTGTGTGAGAGCCAATGGCGGGTTTATCGAGAAGGTTGCACACTCCGCGGACTATCGAACAGCGGATAATGTTTCGAAGCAAGGAATGAGGAAGGTAAAATTAGCACGTAAGACTGAGGTGGCTCCGTTAAGTGAGCAACTGTTAGAAGGGCGCCTTCATGATAAATTGGAGGGAGACTTGTTGTTTGAGCCGGCATCAGTCCCTTTAGGCCTGAGGATGGCTCATAGTGTCCATACGGCATCAGGGAAACGAGTATGGGTAAACGTGGTAAATCTCTCGGGAGTAGCCATTCACCTAGATAAAGGGCAACCGCTGGGAACCGTTGAGCCCTTAATGGGACAGCAGGAGATCATAGGCTACTGCGCGGCAGTGGAGGCCACGAGGAAACACTCGGCCTCGCCAGATAACCGGGAGCAGGAGTTCCGGAGCAAACTTGAACATTTGCCAGAAGAGGCTCAGAATTGTATCCTAAGGGTTCTTAGGAAATATAGTGTCCTATTCGAGGAACCCGGGCCAGAGGGGTGTACGTTACCGGTTTACCACCGCATATATACTAATGAGGAGGTGCCAATCACCAAAAGACCTTATCGTGTGCCACACTACCAGAAGGGAAAAGTGGCCGAGCACTTGAGGGATATGCTGGATCGGGAGATAATTGCACCGTCGTCAAGTCCATGGTCGGCTCCGGTAATCCTGGTACCTAAAAAGTCGAATGGAGGGGAGGTCAGGTACCGGTTTTGTACCGACTTTCGAGGCCTTAATCAAATAACGAAGACTGATGCCTATCCCCTTCCCCTAATCGTGGAGACACTGGAGACACTGGGAAGGAGCCGTTTTTTTTCCACTCTGGACCTGGCGAGTGGATATCACCAGATACCCATCTGGCCTGGGGACTGTGAAAAGACAGCATTTTCCACGTTGGGAGGGCATTATGAATATCGGAAAATGGCCTTCGGACTGGTCAACGCGCCGGCCACCTTCCAAAGATTGATGGATCACTTGCTCGCGGAACTCAAGGGCGAGGAGTGCCTTGTCTATCTGGACGACATAGTGATATTCAGCGCCACCATTGGAGAGCACGGTGCTCGGTTGGACCGAGTCCTCACCCGATTGCAAAACGCTAACCTGAAAGTTAACCTCAGTAAATGTAGTTTCGCCCAGGAAGAAGTTAAATATCTGGGACACGTAGTATCTGCAGAAGGCTTGAAACCCGATCCCGAGAAGATTAAGGCCGTTCGGGATTATCCTGTCCCCAAGAGTGTAAAGGAGCTGAAAAGCTTCCTGGGATTAGCAGGATATTATCGGAGATTCATCCCGAGATTTGCAGATACGGCTAAACCACTGACGTCCTTGTTGAAGCAGGAGGCTCCATATTCGTGGGGACTGGAACAGGAGAGGGCATTTGAGGCACTCCGAAAAGCTTTATGCGCGGATTCCCTCCTTATCTACCCAGATTTTAAAGATCCTTTCATATTGGCGACGGACGCTTCGGGAGTAGCGTTGGGCGCAATATTGTCACAAGTAAGGGATGGTAAGGAAAGGCCCATCGCGTATGTGAGCAGGCAGCTTAACGCTGCCGAGAGAAATTACTCAACGACGGAGCGCGAGTTGCTTGCTGTTGTATGGGCTACCGCTCAGTTCCGTTGTTACCTACTGGGAAGAACGTTCACCCTACAAACGGACCACTCAGCTTTGAAATGGATGCTGCGGCTAAAGGACCCTTCCGCCAGGCTCACTAGATGGGCTTTACGGTTAGCGGAATTTTCGTACGAGGTGGTGCACCGTCCGGGCTTGAAGCACCAGCACGCGGATGCGCTCAGTCGGGCAGTAGGAACCATTCAAAGCTCACCCACTCCGGAGGAGCTCCGGTTTCGGCGAGAACAACAACGGGATTCGTGGTGCCAAAGTACACTCTCAAGGGAGACGGAGTGTGTTAAGACCGGGGAAAATGGCCTTTTATATTGGACCGAGGGAGGGGAGAACGTTGATCAGTGGAGAGTAATGGTCCCTGCATCCCTTAGGGACCATATTCTCGAGCTTCTCCATAATGCCCCTTGGTCGGGGCACCCGGGGGTTATACGTACCACCAACCGCATTAAAAGATACTTTTATTGGCCTAAAGTCAAAGAAGATGTAGAGAAACATGTTCGGAAATGTCAGCGGTGCAATGAAAGAAAAACCCCAGCTGGGCTGCAAGTACCCCTGGGACAGACCTATGAAGCGCATCGACCATGGGAACAGGTGTCACTTGATATCGTGGGGCCACTGCCCACTTCCCTTTCAGGCAAGCGTTACCTACTGACGATGGTAGATACCTTCTCCCGATACGCCGAGGCGGTACCGCTACGAGAGCAAACGGCAAAAGAAACGGCCCGAGGTTTTGTTGAATGTATCGTCCTAAGGCATGGGGCTCCAAAGCGAGTATTAACGGACCAGGGCCGAAATTTCGTGTCGGACGTGTTCCGACAGACATGTAAACAGCTAGGGGTAAAGAAGCTTCAGACGACGGCCTACCATCCTGAAAGCAACGGAGTCGTAGAAAGGTTTCATCGGACCTTGGTAGAGGCCATGGCACATGTAGTAAGGAGGGATGGACGGGACTGGGACCGGTGGCTGCCGTTTGTTTTGATGGCCTACCGAACCACACCGCACACCTCGACAGGGTATACCCCTCATTCCCTCATTTATGGAAAGGAGCTGGACTTACCCTTTGACTGTTCAGTTGCTCCCAGTTGCCCGCCAACCAACTTGCCGGAGTACGTGGCTGCCTGGCAAGAGAAGGTGGCGAATGCGTTCACGGAAGTTCGGGAAGCACATCGGAAAGCGAGACACGCGAGGGCCAAAGCCCACGATAAAGGAAAAGTTATGAGGGAATACGAGATAGGAGAGAAGGTCTATCTTTATGAACCTGCACTCCCCGCCGGCCATGCGCGCAAATTCCACCGCCCGTGGTCAGGACCACATACGGTCGTAGCGCAACCCTCACCTTGGACATATAAATTAGCCTTGAACAAGGGGGGATATGGACTAGTACATGTAAACCGGATAAAACCGGCTCCCGACGCCATCCCGGAGGAAAGGGACCCGCACCGGGATCCAAACGGGGGTATCGGGGCCTTCCCAGAAAGCGAAAACCCAACGGGGGGCCGCATCGGCGAATGCGAAAATTGGATAAGGGGAAATGATGAGGATAGTCTGGAAGGGGAGCTAAGCCACCAGGAGGAAATAGGAGACATCCCCCCGGGGAACGGTACCGACACTAGTGGGGGGGATGAACAAAGTGACGAAGGGAGTGAGGAGGAGTCCGCCTGGGACCCAGAAGCGGCGCTGGAGGAAATCTCCGAAGAAGTCGACAGCTTCAGATCACCCTATCACCTACGGAGTCACCCGGAAAGGGACCGCGAAGCCACCTCAGAGATTCCCTGGGATGTTGGAGTCAACGTGCAGGATAGGCGCCGAATCCAACGAGATTAGCATGCCCAGATAATAGCATGAGGGCCTTACGGCAGGGGCGAGTAGAGTAATATGTGTTGCATGCTGTTGTAGTTAACAGGGAAATTAAAGGTAACCTTGCCAGTAAGTAGGTTTAGGGACATAAAATACAAAGAAATCCTTGGGAAGGGGCGTTCACGGGGGATACAGCGTACCCTTTTGTCTGTGAGGAAGAGGGGAGGCGGCCCGGTAAGCTCCGAGTAAACAGTCCGCTGGCAGCTGCGTTTGGAGAGGCCCCATCCACTCATGAGATAAGGTGGAAAACATACTACCCCAAGCGGCGCGTTCATACTGTTAGCCGAAATTCGCCTCACGGAGGAGACCGCTAGGAGACGGAAAAATGGCAGCCAACCCTGAGAAGAAGCAGGAGGATGCCCTAAAAGTGGAGCCTTTACTGGGTACTCCACTTTTCAAAAGGGGGAGACAAATGTAAGCGCAAGAAACCAAGAGAGAAGAGAGGGAGACGGCCGCGAGAGAAGAGAACCAGGGAGGGGAGCGAGCCTGACCGAGCGCTGATGCCGAATGGAGGGAGTCAGTCAGGGCCTGAGTGGCGTAAGACCAGGTAATAGGCGCTAGCGGTGCAAGTTCTTCTCTCTCTCCAGCTTGAGGTGTGCGTACGCTTTAAGGAGGACGTTTCATCACGTACAGTTTCTTTTTTATTATTTTTACTACCAGGCTAAGGGAGCCTGAGGCTATTTTATTTCTTTGTATTTTCTTTTCTTTTATGTTAGTGTACTTATTGTGTTTTAGTTAATAAATAGGGCTGGTGCCCGTCTGTTAATCTCTCTTAGCGGCCTTGTTAATTCTTACCCTTTCCCTTCCTCCTCCCCCATTACATCAGTATTACTGGAGAAGGGGGTGCCACTTGAACCAAGGTATTTTGAGAGACCTAGAGTATTTCTCTCGCGAAACCGTACCCTAAAATACGTTCTCTTGAAATCTTGTAAAAAAAAGTAAAGTTGTTGCCTATTTTTTCAGGCGGGCTTTACGTCCAACTACCTGTAATTAGGTATCGTAGACGGAGGCAACTAGAAAACATACTTTACTGTAAATTTCTTTTATTAACCATTAAATACAATCCAAGGGCTAGACTAGTACCGCAATACATCTTAGCATTGAGGGTCTAGTCTATAACCGAATAACAAACATACTTTACTATAAATTTCTTTTATTAACCATTAAATAAAATCCAAGGGCTAGACTAGTACCACAATACATCTTAGCTTTGCGGGTCTAGTCTATAACCGCCAAACAAACATACTTTACAGTAAATTTCTCATATTAACCATTAAATAATAAAATCCAAGGCCTAGACATCCGGAATCGAACCCACTAAACCAGCAATACATCCTAGCTTTGCGGGTCAGGTCTCTTAACCGCTCGGCTACCGTGTGGCGCCTTTGTAATCTTGTATTAACATGGCAGAGAAGATAGTAGAGTAGATAGAGAGAGGTACGCTTATAACTAAGTGGTTGCCACGGAACAGAGTGGAGTCAGAGACCGCGACCTCAGACTGACAGTCTGTAGACCAAGGATCATGTTACAAGGTATTGTTTGTTGCTTAGGGCGAACTCTAGCGAATAGTTCACTATTTAACAATGCTAACTATAGCAGTGCTACCGTATTTGAAGATTAAACAAAGAAATATTTATATTAGATGTTTATTTTGACGATTGGGTTCAATAATTTCCTTTTACAAAAAAACCTACTGTTTAAAAAGTTAAATATAAGGGTTGATTAAACGCCAGACGGTACACAAATCAGCTGGTACCCAATTTTGCAGTTTTTGTTTTCGAAATAAATTCTTCACACTCATTTCCTTAAAAAAAAACCACTTTTTGCGGCTCAGGGGACTCCAAACCAGATATTTTTGGTGAAAAACTTGAAAAAGGTATTAAAAAATCCCAGTTCCTAGTCTAAAATGTAATTTCCGTTTTACTGAGGTTCCCACTACTTGCTTACTATTAAGGAAGGTTATGTTGGTCAAGTTCCGCAACCGGAAGGATCACTTTAGAAAAAATTCTTTACTTTTTGATTTTTGTATCCCTCAAATTAATTTCTCTAAACTTATTTGATACGCAAACATAGATCTTTAACTTAGAATCATATTTCTAGAAAAATGAGTGAATGATAATGACGACATGTTGCGATTGCGTGAAGATTATGCCAAAAATGCAGGCATATCTTACAAAAACATTACCAGTGATATTGCTTCTTTCTTTTTGCTGACATTGAATAATTGAAAACAATTCACTCAGAAATGGCGGCAAGCGCATAACTTGTCTCTCTAGCAAAAGAAATCTCCCGCAAAGAAAACGTGGTAAATAAATTTGGTATCGACTTTGCCGCCCGTTGATTGGATACGCCACGATTTGTTACTGTCACACGCTCTCTTTTTTTTTAAGATCCAGTTGGCACTGGCTCCCATATAAATAGAACTGTCTCCCATAAATCTTCGACGACTGGGTAAGTCCGGATATCTTTGTGCCGATGGTAACAATCTGTAAAATTAGTATTTTATATGGGACACCTGTGTTTACACTTACCTGATATTCAATTCTCTGGTCGTATTCAGTTGGAAAGTACTGGCGGTATATTTCAATGTCGAAATGTGCGCTATAGCAAACCTGTTGAACATTTGTAGAGTTTTGACAATGTGAGTTGATTTAAATAATAAAATAAGTTCATCTACTCACGTGGAACCCACACACTAGACTTAAAAGACAAGCAATGACAAAACGTGCGAAACTGCTTTACAGACTTCTTGGACGACGCTCCAAATTACCCATTGAACTCAAACGCTTAATATACAGTACTATCCTCAAATCTATTGTGGACTTACAGGACAAGAGCTGTGGGGTTCAGCCAAACCTACAAACATACGGACAGTACAAAACATTTCAGTCAAAACTACTGCCGACAGATAGCTGACGCTCCTTTCTACGGTGACTAACCTCACTCTTCGCAACGACCTCAACATTCCCTTCGTACACCAACTCGCTAAGACTAAATATCAAAAATTCTATACTGCTCTCTCTACTAGCTCAAATCCTCTTGTACCGTCTCTCGCCTCCTCTGACAATCCTCCTAACCTCGCAGACTGAATCGCCAGTGGCCCCGCGACTTCCTCTCAGTCTGAAGACCATAAACATCACTCATATCCTGTAGAGAGTGCTACCTCTGGGTAGTTTCTCTCCTTCTGCTCTCCTCCCGCACCAGTTCATCACTCTCTCCATATTTACTGATTGTATACAATGTATACAGATTGTAAATTACAAAATAAATTAAAAAAAAGACAAAAGATCATTTAATTTTGAAATTTGGGTAATATTTAGGCATTATTTTTTATTAAGTAGAGCTATACTTTGTCAATTCAAGCTAGACAGAATAGATTTAAAAATTTAAGCAGAGGAAACTTTTAACTTTGATTGGTTACCATCCTTTATCTTATTGGATGGTACCTAAAGTTGTAAGGCTACCTCACAAATCGCAAGAAAAAGACACGTAGGCTTGTGGTGTGTATCAAACTCTTCTTAAAAACCCAAATGATAATTCGATTTATAAAGCGAATTATATCTTGAAATGAAAAGAGGCTATACTTTTTCAACTACAGATGGACACCAGAAAACACCTCTGGACTATGCCAGACCAAACTGCTCTTCCTGTATTGTCTCAAAGGAAAAGATTAGCGAAACAGACAATGCCCCGGGTTGCTGTTGGGCAAACTACAAAGTCTGAACTCTATTAAGCACCCAAGGAGAGGATACAACGCCGTTCAGGTCTTAAGCATTCAAGAAAAAAAAGAAAAGAAAAGTTATTCCGCAGCAGAATACTAAAAGACCACACAGACAGACAGACTGCCTCAAAAGTTAATGAAACGGGGCTTGAACTTCTTCTACGCCCTGCTTAAAGCCCTGGCCACGCTCTTTCAGGTCCATTTATTCTGATTCATGACTCATTAAGAGAAGGTTGTATTCACAGTTCTTCGCCTCCAAAGAACCGCTCATGGTACCAAGGAAGAATTAACTTACTGGCACAAAGATAAGATGAATTGATTAATAACAATGGATTATGCTTTGAATTATAATCTTAATTTTTAAATAATTATTGAAGTACCACAACCAACAACGCGAAGTCTTTCGTTGCTATTTTACTATTCATTTGCTTCCATAAACTATTTCCTGGTTATTTATTACCTTTCTCAAAAACAATAATAGATTATTCAAAATATTCGTAATTTCATTGTTTCATATTTTAAAGAATAATCTCGAAGATCAACTTTAATACATTCAAAGATAAATAATAATTTATCTCAGTAATAGGTAAACATTTCTTGTAGCACCACTATCTATTGTCTATTATTTACTACGAACAGGATTCTAGATTTCCCACAGATCTAAGGAGCTATCTAGATCTATAGATTGTCTGAGTTCATGTTTTTGTTTTTGGTAGAATAATTGATAAAATACCAGGAGATTAGGATTAGAAGATTGGGCAATCGCTATCATTACTTTGTATGGTGGGTATACATGCCCCTGTGGGAATGCTCTATTTGTCTATTATAGATATCCAGAGCTCTATTTGGCCACAATAATAGTACAGTGTACTATTTTATAGGTGAATTTTCGCATAGTATAAACATGACCCTTAGTAACTTCCTGCGGAAATTATTGCCCTATTGGCTACATATTATACTTCTATCTCTATCGTCCTCTGCCAGGAAGTGTGTAACAACCATGCAGATTTTGTGATTTCAGAGGAAATACATGTTTGAGACATACTTGCCGGCGGGCTCGTGTGCAAAGATCTCGGTCCGAAATGCATTAAACGTTGGAATGCGACTTTTTAATTCGTCAGAATTTTCTTTGGAAATGAGCTAAAGCTTTTCTTAGTTTTCTCCCAACTAAATGCATGTCACTTTCACTTGTGAGTTTCCACTTTGGAGCGGAAAAATTGAATTTGATGCAACAACTTCAATTATAACGTATTGATTCACCATAACTGTCATTGCAATAATAGCATTTATCGTACAAGTATAGTACGAGACGGAAATATAGATGAAGTTGAAATATGTCTCCCTATTCTACCTTTGACGATAGAGGAAATCTCCAAAAACCGGTCAAAACATGCGTTCAAAAAATAAATTCAAAGATATTATCCAGCATCTACCTAAAATTTTCAATTTTCATTAAACTAGGCTTGCTGATTGGTTGTATTATAAACAATCACTTTTTTTGGGGGTACACTTTACAGAAACAATAGTTTTTTTAGGGGGTACACTTTACGAAAACAATAGTTTTTTTTGGGGGTACACTTTACAGAAACAATAGTTTTTTGGGGGGGTACACTTTACGGAAACAATTTTTTTTTGGGGGTACACTTTACGGAAACAATAGTTTTTTTGGGGGTACACTTTACAGAAACAATAGTTTTTTTGGGGGGTACACTTTACGGAAACAATAGTTTTTTTGGGGGTACACTTTACGGAAACAATAGTTTTTTTGGGGGTACACTTTACAGAAACAATAGTTTTTTTTGGGGGGTACACTTTACGGAAACAGTTTTTTTGGGGGATACACTTTACGGAAACAATAGTTTTTTTTTGGGAAGGGGCGCGATAGATGTAACTTAGAAGACAGACTTCTGAATCTGATGGTGGCGCTGTAGAGGGAATTTGGTAAAGTAACTACAGAAATTTGTTAACCAAAGTGTATTATTTTATTGCATTATACAGTAACAAGCATTACTGTTGCTAATACAACAGAATAATTGAGTGGTAGTATTATACAGAATTTACATTTCTCCACTAAACGTGAGTTAGCTACTCGGCATACATTACACATATAAATGTATTTATGGTTCTAGGATAACACTACAATCGAATCAAGTTCATTTAACTAATTTAGGTGAATGTCGCTGCTGGATCTTTGTAGGTTATGCCCTCCTTAAACTGGTGGCTAAGTAAGGTACACCCTAACAGAGATAACCTTGCTTTAAGTAAAAGAATCACAACGAGACCGTGGCTCGCCCGGCCGGGGAGACAGCTGTTTTTACTTAATTCAGTGTGTTGTATAATGTTATGGTAAACATTTCTGGATGCGGCAGTGCATAACATCCTGTTAGAAGGAGTGGAGAGCGGTCCGTGACTAACTCTCCACCAACAGAGACGACGCTAAATGGGGTTCGAATGCTATTAGAGAGCTTGGAAAGAGAGGGAAAAATCTGGTGTAAACACTTCTCTTTCCAAGGCTCTTTCTCTTACCGGGATCATTGCTAGTCTAAAGCTCTCTCTCTCTCTCTCTCTCTCTCTCTCTCTCTCTCTGGACTTGGAGAGAGATGTCCACAAGCTTAGAGAAAAGCGTTAGAGATCCGTTTTTCAAAATAATAATAATTAAAAAAAAAAAAAAAATTATGCTAACCATCAGCAAGATGCGAACCTGTGATCTCTCCACGTAACAGTCCAGTGTCTAATCACTCTGAACTAATTGGCCTAACAGTCTGTTGGATAGTCAAACGCTGCAAGTCTACTCTCTAAAATTACTATTAAATGAATAGCTAAAATTTTTGAATTTAAAAATTTGAAATGATGTAACCGGAATTGCGAATTTTTTTCCCCTCATGAACAACGTATTCTCAGATTTCTTTGTATAATTTACCAACACACGCAAACAGCCATTAATTTTCCCACTTTTCCCTGGGAAATTAATTTTAGGACTTTTCTGTGGAAGGGGGGGTTTGGGTGCTAGATTCCCACTCTAACTTACCATTTTTAATTAAATTGTACAGTATTATCACCTTGTAATACTGGAGTGAATAATAAATTATGAGCTGAAATTCGAATTTTGAGACCGGAAGTGTGATTCTCTTAATTCCCCCCTCCGGATATGCTTAGTTTTGCTACGGAAGGAAATTTTTCCATAAATATTATTATTTTTAAACCAAAAATTGCGGGGAAATTCGCATTCAAAAATTTTCTTGAATTTCCTAGGCTAAAGAAAACCTAGAAAACTCTAGTGACGAGTTCTACTTTTGTAAAAATTAAATTATGAAAACAAAAAAATGAAAATTGCATTATTAAACGAATCGATTTTAATTTAAATATTCAAATAAATATCAAAACCAGTTGTAATACACTTCCAGCTCTCATTATAGACTGAATAGAACCCAATTCTCCGGAAGTCAGTATTTCCAACACAATAGACCCTTAGTTCACCATGACCAGCTTCCGGATTACGTTTATAGAGGCAGTGATGGGAAAAAAATATTTAATGAATCCGAAATGAAATCTAAAAACTTTCTTCAACATTGAACATTTATTAAACTTTTTTTAGCCATAAAATAAAACATATTTGTTTATTATTAAATTGTGTTTAAGGTTAAAGTTCAAATTGGGAAGCAAAAAATAAACCCTTCGGAACTTCCCAACCTAAAAAGGAACTCCTGGCGAGTAAAATCAATTCCCAAATCTGTGTGAGGATTATCTATTAAGCATTTGAAGTGAGCAGAGTGGATGAGAGGGGGGGCTAATCCCGCAAGAAATCCCAGGCTACTCCTCCACCCTTACATGTGGAATTTTGTCAGAGCCGGGGATATAACACTCTCTTTAAGAGGCCTGCTATCCTAGAGAGCTTTCAGAGAGCTCCTTTAAATAGACCTTCTTAGGCTGGATGTGCAATGACACTGCAAAATAGATGGGAGAAGAGGCTGTGCAATGTTAAAAGCAGGAATGCTCTCCAAAAGGTGGCAATTTTCCACTTAGAGAGGTTGTTGTCTTGCCGCAGATAGATAGATGGTTGGAGGTGATAATGGCTGTTGATGATGGAATTTTATTCCCTTAGTAGAAGAAATAAGAGGGTCTTTTAGCACGCCATATAAATCCAGAATACGGACGCGGCATAGTGGATCCGCCAGTCTGTCTGTGGTTGAGGTTAGTAATTATTTTTATTGTAGGATTATATTTAGATTAGAAGCTCAGATCGAGGCATTAGCAGTAGTTGGATTTCAGTCAGAATAGGTTTTTTTAGGGTAACGTATATTTCGAATAACAGTAACAGATCTACACGTGATTAATGATTATGTATTCAAGTATAAAAAGTAAAAGTAAAGTAATCGCCTATTTTTTCAGGCGGGGCTTAACGTCCAACTACCAATTAGGTGTCGTGGACGGAGGCGTCTAGCAAACATACTTTACTATTTCTCATTTTTAAACATTAAATAAAATCCAAGGCCTATGACCGGGAATCGAACCCAGTACCACAATACATTTTAGCTTCGCAGGTATTCAAGTATATAAACATGTATAAATAATTGCAAAAAAAATTACAGTTATAAAGGAGGATTTGCCCTATATTATAGAGAAAGTGTGGGAATTTTATCTTTTATAGAAAAAAAGAGAAAAAAATTGTCAAAGTTGGGTGTTTTTCAACGTTACGCTTTTTCGTGAACTTTTTGACGATCAACCCCTTATACAACTGTCCTATCGGACAGTTTTTAGCATATACTACAAAGTTCTAGAACATTCTAACCTGATTATCCGAACAGATATCATCCAATTTGACCAGAAAGTTTGGGAATTCTCTTTGCCGTAATAAACAACGAATAATAAAAATCCGGAAACAAGAAAAAGTAAAACTGTTTTCCTTGGGAAAATGATTTCTATAAAAAAAATGATACACGTTTGGTGAGTACCTTAAGTTTGGAAAAATCATAGTGATCAGTTTTGAGAGAAAAACAATGGAAAACTCGAAGTTGCAAACCAGATCTGCACATAAACAGGAGGTGAAAAAAGTACAAGTTTACTATATTTTCTAAATTAATGTGAATACTCAGGAACCAAATAAACAGTGTTGCCGAGTCCGTAGTTACAGTTGGTATACCTGTATACGTAAATTAATAACCCTTTAGGGAATGCTACAAATTCCCTGGCTGGAAACAAAACATAATACTCTGTTTTAATTCTATAACATCCCTAATGTGACATTGTTTTGAAAGCACGTTATATAAACTTGTAACTGGAGTTAGTTATGTTTAATGTTTGTTAGCTATTATGTAATAGGTAGGGAGGGACATGTGGTCTAAAAACAGTGTTCATGTTAACATTTATTTATTTAGATAAACAATTTATTAGGCATTGAAAATTTATGATTAACGATAAATGATAAGAACGATTAACGATAACAAGTTTTATCACTTTTTCTCATTCAAATTAATTGTTGTTTCTATATAAAGAACGTATATAATATTATGTAGTCGAAACTAGTAAAAAAACAAAAAAATGCAAACTTAAAATGGTACCGATTGCATCGATTTAAAAGATCTAATTTCTATTTTCTGCGTTTTTTTTTAATTCAAGGGACTTCAAAAATAAGTATTTCCGGTGGAAAATCTTGCTATCAGGCAAAGGAAGTTTTAATTGTCCACTAATTAAGCAAAAAAAAAGCAACGTTACGCTTAAGTGGAGAAAACAAACAAACTTAATGAATTAAAGATTTGCATAGATAATCAGTATACAAAGTTTTACAAAAAAATCGAGGAAGATATACAAAAAAAAATAGTCAATAAGAAAATCTATCCGCAAAGTGGTATTAACGGTTCCCAGGTATTAGGTTCACAAAATTTTCTAACGGGCGGGCTCTAAACTTGTCATACTGCGCATGTTTTAAAACTGTCCGGTAGGACAGTTGTATAAGGGTTGATCGTCAAAAACTGCACGAAAAAGAGTAACGTTGAAAAACACCCAACTTTGACAATTTTTTTCTCTTTTTCTATAAAAGATAAAATTCCCAAATTTTCTTTAAATCTTACTCCAAACCCTCCTTTATAACTGTAATTTTTTTGCAACAACCCAGATCTAATAGGTTTCGAGAAAAAAGTTTTTTAAATAAGTACTGCAGTGCTGCGGTCAGCTTTTTTGGCGCATGCGCGTTGTGTACCTACATCGGTTACGAGAAACCAAGACGCTATAACGAGAAACATTCAACAGTGTTTTACGTTAATTTGTGTGTATTTAATATGTGTCGGTCTGCTGAGAATACTGATGACTGGAAATATGTGCTGTGAATAGTTTTATTAATGATATTGATCATATTAATGATTGCACGTTTGAAAAGTCCGAGCAAAAATAAAAACTACTTAATTTTTTGGGGTAAACCTTTTTTATTTTTCAACATAGTCTCCTTTTAGGCTTATACACTTCGTCCAACGCTGCTCTAGTTTGTTGATCCCTTCCGAATAATAGGATTTGTCCAAGTCTGAAAAATAGCCATTCGTTTCTGCAATCACCTCCTCGTTTGAATAAAATCTTTTGCCCGCCAGCCATTTCTTCATATTGGGGAACAAATAGTAGTCCGAGGGAGCCAAGTCTGGAGAATAGGGGGGATGTGAAACGAGTTGGAACCCTATTTCCATTAATTTTGCGACCACAACTGCTGAGTTGTGAGCTGGTGCGTTGTCGTGATGGAAAAGGACTTTTTTGTGGGCCAATCGTGGGCGTTTTTCTTGCAGCTCGGTTTTCAAACGGTCCAATAACGATGAATAATATGCACCTGAAATAGTTTTACCCTTTTCCAGATAGTCGATGAGGATTATTCCTTGCGAATCCCAAAAGACAGCCGCCATAATCTTTCCGGCCGAATGAACGGTCTTCGCCTTTTTTGGCGCAGATTCCCCCTTGGTAACCCATTGTTTAGATTGTTCTTTGGTCTCAGGAGTGTAGTGATGTATCCATGTTTCATCCACAGTGACGAAACGACGCTTAAAGTCCTGCGGATTCTTCTGGAACAGCTGCAAACCGTCCTTGCTACACTTCACACGATTTCGTTTTTGGTCAAGCGTGAGCAATCGCGGCACCCATCTTGCGGATAGCTTTGTCATGTCCAAATGTTGATGCAAAATATTATGTACCCGTTCATTCGAGATGCCCACAGCACTAGCAATCTCACGCACCTTCACTCTTCTGTCATCCATCACCATATCATGGATTTTATCAATGATTTCTGGAGTAGTAACCTCAACAGGGCGTCCAGAACGTTCAGCGTCACTTGTGCCCATATGGCCACTCCGAAAATTTTGAAACCACTTATAAACTGTTCTAATCGAAGGTGCAGAGTCACCATAATGTTTATCAAGCTTCTCTTTAGTCTCCTGAGGCGTTTTGCCTTTCATAAAGTAGTGTTTAATCAACACACGAAATTCTTTTTCGTCCATTTTTTGAAAATCACTCGACTTCCTCGATTCAAACGAATGCCAAACACAAAGAAATAGACCGATCTGGCTGAAACTTGGTGTGTGTTCTTCCAAGAGATGCTACTAACTAAACATAACCTCGATACGCGCCAGTAGTGCTATCTCTCTGACTTTGCACGGACTTTTCAAACTCTCCCTCGTAGGTGTGAAAGCTCGGCTTAAATTCATTGTGAGATCAGTGAAATTTATGGAGAAAACTGAGCAGTAAGGATATGGGTTAGAGCTCTTTTTAAAGATGGCCGCACGAATGTTCCTGATGTGAAAAGATGTTACGATAAGTAACTCAATATTAGTGCCAATTATGTATAAAAGTAGATTAAGTTACCTGGTTTTCTTGTAAAAATAAAATTGTTAAAGAAAGTGTACTTGCATTTCTTTTATTTCAAAAGGGTACTTTCCTTTAAAAAACACGAGACTGGAAGAATTTTTTATCTTTTTTAAAGTTTTTATTTTATTCCTAATAATTGTCAAGGAAATAAAAGAAAGAGGAATTGGTGACGTGGTAAAAGTAAAGAACGGGGAACTGATGACATCACAAAATTATTGAAATTAAGAATAAACAGTCCTGATTCTGCAATTTGCCTTACCCAAATTTTATACATCCCACGCACCTGTGAACAGTTTGCCTTGGTAGCTCTTTACACCTGTCAAATATTTCTAGTTATGTATAAAAATAACAAATAAAAATCTGGGTTGCCTTTATCAGTCTTTATCATCAAAATGAATATATTTATTTCTTTCAACCATTAAGTTAAAAACAAAAATGTAACAAAACGTTAAATACTTCAATTTTTTTTTTGTTTATATTAAATTTACCAGCCTTTTTATTTATTACGTTATGTTCATTCAAATATTTATGTTCAGTATAAACATTCCTACCACAGACTAGGGATTATAAGAGCGAGATGTATAGATAAAAACAAAAAGGTAATAAAACGTCTACAAAAAATAATAAGTTCGTCTTGGAGTCACTTTGTGGTTTCTAAAGATGATTTATGCTGAACCGGTTCTCTGTTGAAAAGCGAGGTCGCTTTAAGTCTATATTTAATTAAAATTAAGCTATAAAACTTCTCTTATCTCTGTTAGCTACTGTTAAAAAAGTATTAACTGCTAAATGACATTCTGATATTTTCAATTCTAGTTTTGCTGGCGATATGTATTACGCTTGAGGCATAGTTTCATCGTTCAGAACCCCCCTAGTATCGTGCTAAAGCAGTGGTTCCCAAACTTTTTTGACCCATGGACCCCTTTTTATAGTCAAAACTTGCCCACGGATCCCCAAGTGAAAAAGCTACATAAATGCATAGTATAAAAATTACAAATTTAAAACAACCTTTTGTTGAAGAAGTATTTATTGAAATTATAACTTTCGTTTAAAATAATTTTTTTATTTTATTATTATCCTTTTAATGTAATTTCCACCTGTACCTACAGAGTACAATAAGTAAATGCGATAAGCGTATATTAATAGCGTGGCAAACGTGAATGACGGTCATCCAGTGACGGCCGCCATTAGTCACCCAGTTGGTCACGGGGCTTCAGTCGTCTTCGAGGATTGAAGGGTAGCGTAGTTGAAGATAGGTTTGCAGCTAAAGGGTTGGGATGAAGTGAGAGTTTTTGGTGAAAATTTTTATATCGAATTTTGGCAAGTTCGGAGATGAGTGGAATTTGGAGATCTGTACGAGTATGTATAGTGTGGTTGCTACCATAGAATGGGGCGTCTAGTATGCGGCGCAGTATTTTGGATTGCAGTGTTTATAGTCTATTGAGGTTGGATTTTTTAGCTGTTCCGTAAAGTTCGAGTCCGTGAGTCCATATTGGTGTGAGAAGGGCTGTATAGAGTCGTCGTTTGTTCTGTAGTGAGAGTTTTGAGCGTTTGTCGAGTAGCCTGGCTAGAAGTTTGTATCGTTTGTTTAGTTCGGTACGTTTAAGTCTCGTATGGGGGTTCCAGGTAAGTCTCTTGTCTAGGTACATTCCAAGGTACCGCACATGGTCGGCTGGTGGGATAGGTGTGTGATGTAAGAAGACAGGTGGCAGAGTTTGACGTTTGAGTGTGAAGACTATGTATTTAGATTTAGTTGGGTTAATTTTTATACGCCAGTTTTCTAACCAAGGTTCTATTGAGTGAAGGTGGGACTGTAGTGAGCGTACTGCGAGGATAGGGTCAGAGTGTGTGGAGAGAATGGCAATGTCGTCAGCGAAGGTGTAAATAGAGGTATTAAGGTTAGAAGGTAAGTCGGCAGTGTAGATTGTGTAAAGAAGAGGAGCTAAGACACTTCCCTGTGGCACAGCAGCAAGGACGGGATAGACGGAAAATAAAATTTAAAAATTAATAATTTGGATGAACGTGATGAGATGTTACGAGTGTATTTATATCCGGCTCAATGTTTGTGAGTAGCTACCGCAAATCCCCACGAGTAATCTTTGGTTCAGGTCTGCATGAAGAGCCGTTAAGTGTTCGACAGTGAGCAAGCAAATCTTCATCTCTATTTTACAATTTCGAAAGATTTGAAAGCTGAGAACGTTCTCCTCTTCCCAAGTTTTGTATTTACAGAAAATGTTTCGCAACAAACACAGATATTACGCTTTTAGTTTTGATTAAATCTAATTGGTCACCTTGTTAGTTTCTAATTTCCATAATAATAAAAAGGGATCACAGTTTTATTTATATTGAACCTTGCTCTGACCCCCTGAATGATGCCGGGGACCCCTGGGGGTCCGTAGGGACCCCACTTTGGGAACCACTGTGTTAAAGAATAGAATTGAGCCTAGAGAACATTTAGTAAGGCAGTGCCCCATATGAAGCTCTACTCTCAACGTTAAAGGCTCCAGCAAGAGACCCTTCATCTGCATCTAAACGTTTCAACTTAATCGTACGAGATTGAGCGGAGATAACCGAATGATTCCTAACTTGAAAGTCGCAGGGCAGATCAGAGCAGTTTTACGTATATTACGGCTACGCTGAAGGCGGTAAACATGCTGGAGCTCCTCAGATAAGTGCAGGAGGCATCCTTGCTCAGAGAAGCAATGTGAATATTATTAAATACTTAATTCCTGAGTCAATAATTTTTTTTTTCTTTTGATGAACCTACCAAGACTCTTGGTCCCAGAGACTGTTCAATAATTTTTAATTACGTCCTCCTATTTTCATTTATTTGTATATAATATCTATCTCTTATTTTCCACGATACCTTTTGATCTTGCGAGCTCCCTTTGAAAATGAGCAAGTCCCTTTTTCCCTTTTCCGCTTGGAAGCACCTCATCATTGGGGCTTTTCTCTTTTTTCTCATCACCTTTTTTTTTATATTTTCTTTCCTTTATTTATTGACTTTCTTTTTTATCGGAAAATTTCCACCCTTTAGAAAATAGTATTTAAGAGAGAATGTACATTAAAAAAAAGAAAGAAGGGAAATTAGAAAATTATTCTTTACTTTAATTGGAAAAGGATTTTTCTTTAGTAGGAAATATTTTTTAAGTTTATTAATTATTGGTCAGATTGATTTTAAAGTTAGTTTTAAAAAAAGGGGGACTTTTTTTTTGTCCGAATCCAGTTTTCTTCATTTTATTTTGGGAAAAATCTTTTAAACTTTTCAGCTTTCCCTTGTAATCATCGTTAATCCTTAATCTCTGTACTGTTACTTTATTGCACTCCGGTGAATAGTACGAGTACTTTTATTCGCATCTGACTAATGCCTGATCTTCAAGACCTTGGCGGCTCTTTCCTTTATCCCCGGCGTAGTTCCTTTTGACTAATGTTTATCCAACTAAACAAGCTCCTTTTATTCTATCTGCTTTTACTTTTAATTTTGCTTCTTAGAAGATCGTTTTGCCACAAGTGTTCAGTTTTTTGTTTATTCGTCTGAGTTACTCCTTTTATTCTACCAATAACTTGGTCGTGTTAATTAGAGTTCTTTCTGAAACTATCTTCTTTTTAAAGATTCTGTTCTCTTATCTCTTTTTTTGCATTACATCTAAATTCCTTAATAGAATTAAAAACATCGTCACTAAAACTTTTTCAGGTTAAGTACATTAAGAGTTAATGAGGTAAGATGTAAAGATGTTTTTACTTATGGATAAAGCTTATCCTGCACAGTGACCTTGTTATACCCAAATAAGTCTTGCGATTTACTGACAACTCATCGAATCTTTTACAACAAAAACTTTATCACTTTCTTGTAAGACTTCATAGAATTATCTGTACATACCTGACACAAAAAATAGAAGAAAATTCTTTACTAAAAGATAACGTAGAAAATAATAACTTAATTAAATCAAATTAACTGACTTAAAATTGAATTAATTTTCCACGAGATATTACTGCAGTGAAAGTGATGTTGGGAAACTCGTTTCTATTCTCATTCTACATTACATTGGACTGAGATGCATAGCTTTTACTTTACAGGAAAATCTATAGTAGGGCAGAACTGAGAAGTGTGTGCTTCGCTCAAGGTGCCACTTACCATGCAGTGTGCGGTTTCACAAACAGTTTATTGTCAATAAGAAGGAAATATGATTCAAAGTACTCGGAGAAAAACTTGAGAGAAGTAGTGAGAGAGAATTGTGTGGGTGTTCACTTCAAGTTTTTTCCAGTTTTTCTCTGAGAGGACCAACAAAGTAAGCAATGCAATCAAGCACAGTGGTAACCAATGGCGACATAGAAATAGGTGAAAGGCTAGGACACACGGGAATCACTAAAAAGTAATAGCAGATGAAAATTGTGTTTATGAGAATTAGTAATAAGGCCTAGCGAGGGAATCCACCAAGATTATAGCTTCATGTCAACGCTTGGTTCGCCAGGTTAGCTTTGCGTAACCATGTCTTTGTTCCTAGAATCTACACTGAACATGCCCTTCCCTCCAGTTTTCATAATTAATGACGTCATAGTGTACACACACTTGGAACTTTTGCTTGTATTTTGTTGGAATTAAAGCCCGGCCAAACTTTTGCAAATATTTGACTTTAGCGACCAAAAACTGGCTAACACAATTTCAAGCCAGCCGAGATGCAGATGTTATACTCTACCAACTTTTACATGGACGCCTAAGAGTCTTGTGACAAAAGTACGGTTATTTTTAAGTAAGCCACAATAAATCTTTTAGGCTGCTGCAGAGGATTTTGGATTTTGGTAGCAGACAGCTCACCTAATCTGGAGGCAAGAATTATAAAGTACAACGAGAAATCACCAGATCTTTATTCTCGAATCCTCTTATTTCTGTTTTTTTAAAAAAACTTGTTCTTGCAACTGACCCACCTTTCTCCTATATTCAGTTCTCAAGGTTATCCTCAAACTTCTTTATTAAAACGGTATAGAACCTCCTTAAAAGCAACTGACGGCTACAACATAAAAAGTAAAATAAATAACTTAGGATCTCAGTGGATGGTTTACGATCGCTAAAAAGAAGTCATAAAAGGAGACACAATTCCCGGGCCTAGCGACTTCATACTAGGGATTTTAGTAAACAACATTAAATCCTGCTAAAATATTATTTAGGCGAAAATAACATTCAATTTTGGCGAAATGGACATTAGGGGCCGAATTTTGTACCAAGGTATGCTTGTAAATTGTATATTCTAGAACAGGGGTCGGCAACCACGGCTTGCGAGTCGCATGCGGCTCTTTTATCCAAATTTTGTGGCTCTTCAGCCTGTTCGAAATAAATTGTATATTTCAATTTTATTGAAACAAATGAAAATTTCATTTATTAAAGTAAAGATATTTTTTCAAAAAGAATTTTAAATTGAGATTTGGTTTGAAATTGAATAGAATTATATTAAAATACAGTACGTAATATATAGGACTGCCGCCATTTTCATTCAAATACAGGTTTAGTTATTATTTATTTGTTTATTTACTTTGCAATATGTGAAAATAAATATATAAAACATTTAAATGTTATTGAATATCATAAAATAATAATTTGCGAATACAAATGATCTACATAGTTTGTTTACACTAACATTCTTGCGGCTCTTGATAAGATTTATTAAAATTATTTAAGGAGAAAAGGGATCTCTACTTAAAATAGGTTGCCGACCCCTGGTCTAGTCCAAATTTTTGAAATTATAGATTTAGCTATTCTACAATATAATAATTGTGTTTTCATCTACATAATAACGGCACTGAATGTCGGCCTGCTTATGAACTTGTTCTCAGTATGTTGTCAAATTATTGATTCAGTGATTCTTAACCTTTTCATTTGTCGCGGCGGCACACTTTTAACAATTTCAAAATTTGGCGGTACACTTACAATAAGTTTTAAAAGTATTTTACTTAGGGGCCGTACTTAAATTACGTAACGAACGCAAGGGGGGAGGGGGGTAAGGCTCGATTGTTACCATTCGTTATGGTTCGGGGGAGGGGTTTTTTTAATGCTTGTACGTAATTTTTCCAATTGAATCTATAATTTTTTGGTCATTAATGGAAAAATACTAACGATATTTTTCGCGCCAAATTCTACTACAGCCAACCTTCATACTAAGTGATAATGTAATTAAATAAGTAATAAATAAAAAATATATGTTTGATTTTAATTAAATACTATGCAATGACGATATTCCATAACAAAAAATTACGTACATTTGGCTAGGGGGGGAGGGATTAAAAAGCTCTTTAAATTGCGTTACGTAATTTAAGTACGGCCCCTTATCCATAACAAACTGTGTAAAATAGTTAATTTTCAATATAAAATAAAATAATATGTACCTACTACAAAAACAACAGTTATATATTTATTAAGGGATTAATTACAGGTTAATAATAAGAATACTTTTAATGAGAAATTTGAGCTTTCTGAGTTTTCTTTTGATAATTTTTTTTATATTTGATCGTATAAATGATAATGCTGCTCTCATATCGTCTTCTGCATATTTAATGTACAATTTTTATTGTATGCATTTCTAAATTTTGGGCGGCACATTTCAAAAACTTTCGCGGCACGCAAAAGTGCCGCGCGACACAGTGATTCAGAATCACTTTTTAATTATTCTAGAATAGGGTAGAGAGTTTTCGATGTCACGAACTGAATTCTGTCATCGAAAATTTACCAAGGATTCAAAAGTATTGTATACCAAGTTTAGAGGATCGTAAAAAGTGTTGCTTCTGGCTGATGCCGTCTAAAATCTTCTATAACCCTCTGGCGGTTTGTAAACGATATTTTGACGTTTGGCGTTTTTCGAATATTTTGATTTTTGGCAACCTGTTACAGGTTTCAACTTGAAAAAGCCATTTTTTCGTATCCAAGTAGACCTTTGTATTACTGGTTTTACGGAAGTAAGAGAAACTTACAGAAATATTTCGAAAACTAAACTTTAATTTGTGACCTTTATTTTGTAAATGAATTTGCCCTTTTTTTTTTTTTTTTGAACAATTCACCCTTCACCATTTTATGTTGCACCATTTTTTCTTTTTGGACAACACAGTGTACATTTTCGTGGTTGGCCCACATTTTCCACCACTAATGGAAAATTCAACTCTTTGTGGTCGCTGACGTCATATGAGCTTAGTGGTTTAAATTTAACTATTGATTCAGTTTCCATATGTGACATTTCAATTCTGGGTCAACATGTAATTTACTGTTGGTTGACATTTTTTTTAAATTATTTGTACCTTTTTCCTTTTACGGAGGGATGGGGGAAAAACATGTATTTTCCTATCGCAAATATAAATGGGTATTGTTTTGTTATGTTCAGTTTTCGCTTTATAGTTCGCTTAACCTTCAAGTGAACGGATTTGGTCTATCAGACTAAGTTTGATTATTTATGTATTTTATTTTTTGGAAGGTTACGATTCATAAATTTGTTTACAACGCTATTTATTTCTACTTTAAGTGTGGAGAAAAGACATTTAAGAAATTCTATTTGTAATACAATTTGATGGGGTGAAACAGCAAAGGAAGGAGCTGCGATGATAACGATGGACTCCTCAGCCCATTATCCCTGCACCCTATCGACATTGTAGAACAGAGCAGTGGAACAGTGGATTTTGGAAGAATATCGGAAACGGTGGGACAGTTAAAGAAATTCTCGGCCTGTCAAAAACGGCTATAGTTGGTTTTAGCAGGTCCCGAATCCGCCAGTTGGTTCAGGTTGGTTGAGTGGACATGCGAATTTAGCGTATTCATCTTTTCAAATGCGGCCTTACCCAGTCGCAGCCAAATTGTGTGCTGGCTGTGGTGGAGTCCAATGAGACTGTGCGGCACTTTTTAGTGGTGCGCCCCAGTTTATTCTAAAACTAGATTTCTCGTCTTCGGAAGGTCAAATGTCTCCCTACCGGAGATTGTAGCATCTAATAATCTTTACCAGAACTTTCTAGGTTTATTCAGGTGCACTGGGCGATTGAGTCGCCATGCTCCCTAGTATCCTGTCCGCTACTTTATTAGTTTACTGTACTGTTTTCAGGAATCTCTTAATGTCCCGGTACCTCTCATTAGAAGTGGGGTAGGCGGGGAACAATGGGCATTTTAGATTGCCTGCGTTCCTTCCCCTTTCTGGTGGAACCGGCCTTTTTAATACAATCTACAAAATCTATGAAAAGCGTACAATCATGTACGCAATTCGTACAATCTCTTACTCCTCATACTGGAAGTTCTTGTTTTACTACAATTTTTAAGAGTTTCCACCGGAAGTACCGGGGCTTTGAAGTCTCTCAAGTATTTCTTCCGTGAGAAGTAAATTTAAAAAGAAGAAGAAGAATATTAAGGTAGTTTAAGGGATTATAAATACATCTTATACTACAAATCAAAATGACGTTAAGCACATGTATAATTAAATGTTAAACACAAAATAGACAGAAAGATATGCTAAGTAGTTGAAGAGGACTTAAATAAAACAGGATGTAATACATGCATGAGAGAGGGAATCTAGCGTGGAAGGCGCGACAGAGAGGAAAATATCAAGGTTCCGTTCATAGACTCCTCACAAGGCGGCCCAACATGGGGGCCATATGGTTTCTATTAGCACTTGTATTGAATTAGGAAATTATATAGATTATTTTTAGAAAATAAATTAATAATCCTAAATATTCGTATGAATAAACTTATTTAAAAGTAAAATCTTGTAAAAAAACAAAATTGTGCGATGAAAATAATTTATGAAGGCCAAAGTGATAAAATAGGAGCAACTCAGTTTGTCCCCCACAGCTCCTTGGAATGTACAATTAAGAAAAATCACTAAGACTCTGAATTATTACTTGAGAAAGAAAAAAAAATAAGCAAAAGGAAAACAAAAGGAAAACTTGTGACAGCTCATTAATAAAAATGGAAGAATGTTACTGTGGGGAAAATTGCAGTTAAGTTTTCTTTTTTTTATTGACCAAGATTTTCATTTAGCTTTTCTCTTTTTACTTCCCCCCCTCTCTCTCACTCTCTCTCTCTCTCTTATTGTGAGTTATGCAAATTTTCGGTTTTGAGTTCTAACGGAAATATGCGTGTTTCTGCCTACGATTCGCGTTAATTCTTCCGGAAATTAATAGATTGAGCTGCGTCTTAGAAGATGTGCAGTAGGCTTGAGTACTGCCTCCAATACTTCAATGGATAAAAAAAAACCTACAAAAACTAAATGTTATCTAGAGGGAGCTTTATCACCAAAACCCTGGTTAAAGCTCCACCGTCGCACTTCAGCGCTGTCTAACGCTCAAGCCGAACAGTGAACTTCCGTTCGAAAAAGTGGTTTTACAACTTCATCTTCCTGCTAACTGTTCCTACGCTGAAGAATCCAATCCCTTTAGTCCTTTAGTAAAAGAAACTCAGTAACGTCTTTTTTGGGTATCCAATTTCTGAGTTCGCAGACTTGGATATCCTCACACTGGTGATCAACGTACCCATTCACCACCATCTCCAGATATTTCAAATTTGACTCTCATTTCTTGGGATCTTCCAGGCCAATCATTCCCATCGTTTAGTAGTCGCCTTTGTGATCTTCTTTCAACAAGTGACTCAGATTGCTAGAACTGATTCTATTAGACACTTTATTAATTCCACTCTCTAGTCCAGGGGTCCCCAAACTTTTTAGCCAGGGGTCCAGTTCACTGTCCGGACTATAAAACAAACTATTTTAAAGTAAAAAAAGCAAAAACAAAACGGGAACAAATAGAATATTTAAAATAAAGAACAAGCAAATTTAAATGTGGGAATTATGGACCTGCTTTTGGCTAATGAGATGGTCCAATGTCCTGGTTTAGTTATAGTGCTTTTGCCTTTCTTCCTACTTCTGGCTGTTATTTTCACACTGTTCCCGGAGCCATGACACGTGCAACCCGGGTCACCGGAAGTAGTACTGTACTCCAGTACTCCAGGAGCACAGGATGCGGATTTGCTCCTCTCACTGACCACCAATTAAAAAAAAAAAGTGCCTCTTCCGGAAGTGCGACGGGGGCCGGATAAATGTCTTCAGGGGGGCCACATGTGGCCCGCGGCCTATAGTTTTGGGGATCTCTGCTCTAGGACCCTGCAGCACATCCAACTTCTTTCTCATCACACCCTGTGTTGACTGAGTCTGTTGACTGGGCGGTGTAGGCTCAGATGAGCCAGTCATAGGCGGTGGTTATTACAAGCTTTGCTTCTTCAGATTGTTTCTGGGTATTGGACTAGATGATCGGCGAACGTTACAATAGATTCTATCGGGTCACAGTGACTGTCCGCCATTGGCTCACTACTCCTCTTTCTTCTACGTACATTTCACATAAGAATTTCTTGTAAAACGGCTCCAATAATTCTTCCCCCATTTAATATATTTTAATTCTTAGTATTTACTTGATGAATTACCCATACTTGAATTCATAATATATTATTATTTATTTTCAAAGAGGCATGATACTATAATATTGATCAAACTTTAATAACTATATTTAGATTTGAATTACGCCCTAATAGTTATTAAAAAAAACAAACTTTTCAATGCCCTTTGTTCGCAAACTAGTTAATTACGCGTAACATAGTTTTATCTATTTCCTTTAGACTGCGTGTGTACGTAACTAACTTTTACTTTTATAATACAACTTGGTCTATTCACATGCGCCATATTACATACGTCAAAACATTAACTTTGAAAATTATATACAATTTTAGTTCTTTCCGTTTCCTCTTTTTCATTCTCACTATATATGTGCACACGACAGTTTATATACATTTTGTACATTATCTTTACTGCAATTTTATCTCTTCTTAGTTTTAAGGATAAAAATACACTATAATAAAAATGTAGAATATTTTTATCGATTGCTATATAATTTACGGTTAGTTTTATAAATTATTATTAATAAAATTTTTGGTAAGTTGTATTATTACTATTTTCAATTGAATAGTTTTCTGTTCATAGTTTTTGTTTTAGTTTTTTTATTACTCATTTCCTTTATTTTGCGTGAAGGACATATTTTTTTACTTCATTCATGTATTTTAGTTTCATCAGCTTACGTAATCTGTTGTTCGCTCACTGTTTCCGTTTTTTGTTAAACCTATGCAATAATAATAGTAACGACTATAGCGTATTCTGTAAATGTATTGATGAACTATTTTTTTCTTTATTATTATTCAAAATAGTTAATTTTTGTTTCTCCTCCTCTTGAAAGGGGACGTATTGTAATCGTGCAGAGTTTTTTTTTATTTTTACTTTTCATTAAAAATACAAGTTTTGAAGGCTCCTGAGGGAGAACTTTTTGTTTTTTTAAATAAAAATAAATAAATTGGTGTTTTTCAAAGCTGGACGCTTTCTCGCAGAAAGTAGGCTTTCCCGTCAAAGGAGGACTTCCATAGAAAGTACCGGGAATTGGAGGAGGATACACCTTCAAGAGTTGGAGGAGGGCATAATCTTGTCGCTCCCTATTTCCTAATTAGGACTTGCTTTTTCTTATTTTTTAATATCTAGAAGGGGAGTGCTGTTTTAGAAATCAGGGAGTGTTGCCTCTTCCTAGCAATTGTCTAGAGTACTTGGTTCCTTGATTAGGATGGCACGAGGGAGTAGTTATCTCTTCTTGACTGGTAACTTCTCGCTCTGCTTGGGGGCTTCAGATATGTAATTCTTATAGTTACAGTTCTTATGACTGTGTATTTCATTGAAATCACCTGTCAATGGGATGCCTCCGATTCTAAAGAATTTTTTTTTTTTAATTTATTTGTTATTCACAATCTACAAAAAAATAAATAAAATGTAATCAGTGAATATGATAAAAGAAGTCTTCATGCCTGAACCAGCTTGAGGAGAGAAGCTGCTGCCCACTGGCAACACTCTCGCTGGAGTTTCTTACATTACTGAAGCTGGTCACGAGGCCAACAGCGTTTCAATCGTCGTGGAGGACGATCTGGAATCGTTTTGTAGGCAAGATTTTTGAACAAGAGGATTTGTACAGAATGGAAGAGAGTCAAAGAATTTTCTATACTTAGATTTAGATTCTTCAATTATGTATGAGAGTTTGAGGTCGTTATGGAGGATGGAGTTAGAGACATAAAATGGAGAATTCGTAATCTAATAGAGAATTTTTGATTGGAAGTACTGTATTTTTTGTAAATTGGAATGTTTGGCTGAACCCCACAGTTCCAAGTCCGTAAGTCCAGATCGGTTTAAGTACACTGTTGTATATTAGTCTTTTATGTTCCAGTGGTAGTTTTGATTGTCTGCCAGTTAGTCGTAACAGCAATTCGTTTCGTCGGTTGAGTTCAAGACTTTTCAGTTTAGTGTGCGGATTCCACGTTAATCTTTTATCGATGTACATCCCAAGGTAGAGAACTAAATTAGCAGAAGGAAGAGGAATTGAGTTAAAACTTATAGGGGGTCCAGAATTACGACGCAGAGTAAAAGTTATCTGTTGGCATTTTCGAGGAACAAATGTTCATTGAAAAATTATTCAAATCTACGCATAAATAGTGTAATACTAAGTTAAAGAAGTTCTGTAAAGTTGAACCTCAAAAGATTTCTAGAGTCTGAAATGGATATTTCCCGGTCTAAAAATCAATTTCAAAAATTCGAAACAGTCGCCAAATCCAAAGAGATGTTAAAAAGGAAGTAGAAATACGCGTGCAGAAAATGAAAATATAGTACGAGGAATGAAACCGGAATGGCCATCAGGGGGGCGCCTGCCTAAAAACGCGTAGTGAAATAACAGTATGTGGCGGGTACGGGGATATAGTTAGGTCTTCGTATGACCTTGAACGTCCCCTCTCTCAGCACACTCAACCGCTGACGTGTCCACTCTCTTCCCCCACTCTTTGTTTTTGTTGTGTTTGGTTGTATTTTTTCCCGCTTCTTGAGATCGGAGAACCGGCCGTTCTAGCGCTCTGCCAGCTCGTAACGTTCACTTTCCTCGACTACATAATCCTCCTTTTTCTCTATTAGCTTCCTTCACCTCTTGTTCAACACCTGAAGAACGTCATCTTCTAAAGAATCGCGCTTGAAAAGAGGTTTGATCTTATCTAAATACGCCCACTCAGGTTCAGAAATGTATTAATGTACTTTCCTCCCATATTTCTATTAGAGAAGGTGTTACTTCTTTAGACTTTTTTTTTTTTTAACCTACCACAGCCTTCCAAATAACCTATTAACGTATTATTTTAAAGGCTTAGATATCCTCTTTAAAAAAACCCTTCACTGAATCTTCTTCGGTAATCTTTTGTTCTTAAGTTTTATTGGGGTTACATAAAAAAAGGAATATGGGCAGCTCTATCTCCCACAAGAATTCTCTGAGTACTAACATTTCTCACCAACTTTGAATTTTTACTAAAAAAAATGGGTTTCAATATTTTGGTAAGATCTCCAGAATAAGGTAAAGTAAATTACCTATTTTTTCAGGCGGCGCCTAACGTCCAACTACCAATTAGGTGTTGTGGACGGAGGCGACTAGCAAACATACTTTACTATAAATTTCTTTTATTAGCCATTAAATAAAATCCAAGACCTAAGACTGGGAATCAAACCCAGTACATATTGCAAATATGTACAATACATATTAGCTTTACAGGTCTCGCCTTAATTTAAAAAATAATTAAGAGATATTCATTTTTTTTCACCCCTTTGGAGAAAGGGATTGTAATCACCCATCTTCGGAACGGTAACCCATCTTCAGGACCCAGAAATGGTACCAAAATATCATGGAAAAAGGAAACTGTAAGCTCACCATCAGCATTTCACTTTAGCCTCCAATTCTTGGATAGTGGCCAGCCACCAAGCTAACCTCTGTTTGTTGAAACTACTCAGACCTGTAAGTTTAGACAATGTAATATAGGATATTATTTATGCTATCGTGGTAAACTGATTAAACTTGTTTTAAAAGATTATTAATTGTATAAAACAAAAAGGCATATGATTTCAGACAGTCTATCCATAATTACTAGAATTAAATAGTTTGAAAACTGGATGCCATGCAGGTATCTCTAGTTCTAAGGACCTAGTTCTTGGGAGTATATGGATGATTATGGGACCCAGGTATAGAATGGTGTATGGATGATTCTTGGACTCTGTACCCCCGGTAATTTTAATATTTCGTTTTAATAATAATGCTATGGATTTACAGGGTCGCTTCTCTCCATTGGGTGCTTTCTTATTGCTTTTTCTTTCTTTATTCATCTGATTTCGTGTTTGTTTTTTTGTTTTTTGAAGTCTAGACGTTTATTTTTTTTTAGTTTTCGTTAGTGAAGTGCGGTTTTATGTTGTTTACTATTCCATTAACTCTTAGTATTAAGAGATCTTCTGCTACATGCTGTGTTCTCGCTGTAGCAGAACTTTATACTAAACTGTTTCAGCCAAGGGACTCGTACAGCTTATTACCACGTACAAATCTGCTACAAAAATTATGAATATAATGTAAGATGCCTATTAGGTCATCTTCACCTTCTCTCTCTGGCGAGAGAGTCCTTTAACGTAGATAAAGGAAATAGTAGGTAAATACCTAAGAAATTCGCGTGCCCTGTAATCGTAGCAGAATTATGTTAAGCAAGCGTGTTTCGGTTTGTGATCGTGCTTATCGTGCTTTCTTTTATAGATATTATTTTAAACTCAAGTGGATAAGTCTTTTTAAAAAAGATTGAAATGGACAGAAATAATTTGTCTTCCCAGTTGAATGAATCTATCAACGACGATTAATCGTGAACATGGAGGAAGCATGGGATACTGGGTTCGATTCCCGGTCTGTAGGCCTTGGATTTTATTTAATGGTTAATACAAGAAATTTACAGTAAAGTATGTTTGCTAATCGCCTCCGTCCACGACTCCTAGGCGCCACGGTAGCCGAGCGGTTAGAGGCGAGACCAGTAAAGCTAATAATATGTATTGTAATAATATGTAAGGAGGATGCATGGAGAGTCCGGACAGGAAGTTCGCAAACCACTGCGCCTTGTCCAGCAAAGTAACACACTGAGCCTTTTAAGGCCAGAAATAAAAACCCTCCTTCTGGAATTCAATCATAGCTTTGGCTGAGAATTCCGCTAGGCCATTTAGGAGCAAAGTTAGCTTCCCATTTTGTACATGAAAGCCTTAGATGCTTGTAATTTCCCAGATTAGGGGAAACCCTTAATCCTAAACACTAGGCCATCACCGGTAAATGGAAATAAAGGGAGTATCCTGGACTCTTGCTGAAGATAACCCAAGATATTTGAGAGAAATCGCTGCGATTATAAAACCGACTATAAAACCTTACTCTATTCCACAATAAACCACGAACACGATACCGGAAATGATGCTAACAGAAGAGAAATAAATTAAGATTATAACAACAGTAACAGTGAAATAATTTTTTTTTTTTAGAAAGAGAAAATTCTCTTGTTATTTATTTTCCCAGAATACGAGAGTATGTTATTTGCTTTTCCACCGTAGTATGTGTTATTTTCTATCCATACATGTCCTTTTTTTTTTAAAATACTGATTGGAAAAATCTCTCGGTTTATTGGAAAATATATCCCACAACTGCTTGTTAAATCTTGCTTTTATTCAATATATATTTATTTTTTTTAAGCAGAAAAATAAATATATAAAGACGGTATTAAAAATTAGAATTTTTTGTAAATCCTTTTCAAATTGAAAACCAGTGATACTTTTCAAGATCTATTTATTAGGTAATATTTTTCTTGAAAAGTACTCCAGATAAATGTGTATACGCTTTTATTATGAGCGAATAACTTTAGTTCAAAATACATGGAATCACTTCATCATAGTGAAAAGCTCTTGGCCATGCACAGAGAATGGAAAGCGTCCATATTAAAGGAAAAATTTAGCCTTCGGTGTGTTGGTTCATAAATGGCTTTTCCAAATATGAGGCTCTACTTTGTTCTTTTTTCTTTGAGTAAAGTGTCTCCTTGTCTTTAATATGGAGTCCATATCCTATCTTGGTATTGGACGGTTCATCCCCAACAGAAAATCATAAAAATTTGGTAAACGTTATTCAAGAAGTCTTTTTTTTTCATTTTCATCTATAAAAAAAAAAGTGGCTCGATTTAAACGTGCTCTTTCTTCTCTTAAAGATGGGACACCATCAGTTTTTTTAAGCATAGCCCAAAACTACTAACTCAGATGGAAAAAAAAGTGTCGTTGAGATGTATAATACTGGTGACGATTTAGACCAGCGTTCCCCCAACCTGTGGTACGCGAAAAATAATCAATGGCGGACATAAAAAATTAAATCATAAAAATATACATAGATAAGTTTTTTCCTATATAATACATAAAAATTATTTTAATTAATAATATTATACAATAAAGTTGTTAAGATGTACACAGTAATAAGGTTAGTCTGTCTCAAGATATACAAGAAAATATAATAGCACATTTAACAGGATTAAAATTGTCGGACTATTTTCCAAAAACCCGAAAACACAAATGATAATTGGATTTCAAACCCCCTTCTTTAAAGAAAATTCAGGAAAAGCTACATCATTATCTAGATAAAAGATTAAGAAAATTTAATAGAATTATCTTGTGACAGAACTTAAATGATAACTATATAAAAATCTGCTTAAAGAGACTGTATTGAGTAAGCTCTATCCAAGCAACATTAAATCTAATTGGTACTTACAGGTAGTTGAATGCTTAAAAGAATATAATAATCCTTAAAGAAGAACTTTGTAAATTAATTAATAATTTTGAAGAGAAAAATATGTACGTAATTTTTAATTATTTAAAAAAAGTTTTAAAACTAAGATCTTACAGTTTATAAAGTGAATATGAACTTGGAACTCCTTTGTAACAGATACTCTTGTATCTCTATGCAAATAAAGATAATAATAGTAAAATAACACATTCGGAATAACTAATTTCACGAAATACAATCATTTTTATGAAGTGGTACAATTTAGCATGATGTACTACCAAGTGGTACGCGAAAAGGTTGGGAAACGCTGATTTAGACGATTGGCGATCAAAAGTGAATCTGGTGATTCAGATACAACAGGCCTTATCACATGAAAGCGTTTAGAGAGAACCCAAAATGGTCACCGACTAAAATATTCATCATTTTTGGATCACAACACTCTATTTCAAAATGTATTTTGTCCAATCTTAAGTGAAAAAGTAAGTCATTTTTCTGCCGCAGTACTGCTGCCAAAGAAATTGTTATCTTGCCCCTCAAACCGGGCTGAAGTGTTGATAATGTGCTTAAATTTATTTGATATGCCGTGGAAAAAGTTCAAAAAATTTTCACTCCCTTAAAAGAAAATGTTTTTCCTCCCAATTATAATAACCTTAATTACTATAATTAAGGGTCCAACGATACTATCATAAATTTTGTAATGCTCTAATAAACTCGTAAATAAAGTTGTCAACTATTATTTTAAATTGCGTGTTATCCTCTAATAATGTACATTAAAGATTAACTTTTTTAAATAAATCTAAAAAAAAGCTCTTTTCCTAGAATTTTCTTTTTTTTTGGTTAAATTTCGTTTAACATATTTTTAGGTTTTCATATTTTTTTTTATGGTTGCGTGCTTTTACTAAGAAATGATAATATTTCTACGTTCTTAGAAGAAGTAGTGTTAAATTTTTTTTTTTTTTCCGTAACTATCAGATAAATAACTCTGCGATAATAGCGGAATATTATTAAAATATTCAAATAAGCCTAAGAATACCTAATTCCGCTGGAAAAAAAAGAAAATCTGGTGGGGTAGCTCACCCTGATTTCTTCTACTGCAGTTCACGAGGTCCCCTAACATGTACTTTTGTTTTTCCAAAAATTTGCAATTCTTTCCCCCAAAAAAGGGTCTCAAGTTATAGATTTACGTACAATGTTCCATGAAAATTAGAGGAGCCATTTTCTAGAATGAAAAATCCATTCAGTAAAACTATTTTCTTCCGGTTTTTCAGCTCGGAACTTTAGCAGTACATTTTTACTTCCTTCAACAATGTACCTGATTGGATTTGGTTGATAAATAAATTGAGAAAACGTAAGTTGAGAGACTGCAAAGATATAATTGAGTAATAGTTAATAGAATACCATTAAATACCCTAATATTGGTACAAACAAAATGGATAACAGAACAATATTCTGAACAGAACAAATGTAACGTGTTCAGAATGATAAACTAAACAGTTTTAGTGCTTTGGTGGTAATACCGACACTCACAAATGCAACCGACGACCTAAGATGCCGTAGTTCTGAACAAGACTGACGTACAAAGAACAAAGGGTAAACTCTCGGATATGGGGTTACTTGCAAGTAAACAAGGTTTTTTTGTGCCGACAAAGGCTTTGCCCGCCAAACTGTACAAGACCCAGAACTGTTCCTTACATTGAAGTGATTCATTATAATGAATTAAAGATGGCTGCGTTACAGCGGAGTACTCCGGATGTAATCTGAATTAAAATATAATGTTGCAGCTTCCTGCCAAATTTCGTATTAGAGATATTTCATAGACTATTATCAAGAAAACCACTTTCTCGAACTTAAGGGACCCCCCTAAAAAAACCCTGATATTTCCAATGGTAATTCGAAATATTGATTCGATCGCGGTACATACATTTTTACTGAAACCAAAAGGAAGTAATAGTTAAGTAGAGTTTTGACTTTCTGTAGATAGTAAAGTAATTGCCAATTTTTTCAGGCGGGCTTTACGTCCAACTACCGAATTAGCAAAAATACTTTAATATAAATTTCTCATATTAACCATTAAAAAAAATCCAAGGCTTAGACACAGGGAGTCGAACCCTCTAAACCAACAATACATCTTAGCATTGCGGGTCTAGTCTCTTAACCGCTCGGCTACCGTGGCGCCTAACTTTCTGTTAAGGAATTTTGATGTAAACTGTTTTGTCGATCGCGACGGCAGTGTCATTACGGAAGATCAAGTTTTTGCTCTTCTTATTGTTGTTTTATTACGATCGCAGAGTGTATTCTAACTAAGATTTGGCGTTCAACATTAAATGTTACTGAATCAATCAATTGATTAATAAGTTTTCTAAAATTGAATTCTCTTGACGAAAACAACGTTTCTAATTTGTTCAATTAACTAAAATGGAGATTTCAATATAATGTGGATCAATACAAGTGTATTTGCAAAGGTTTTATTAGTAAATTAGTTAAGGAAACAAGATAATTGCGGGCAATAAAGTTGAAATGACCTCTTTTCCGGTATCCAGCCTTTCCCGCTGAATTGATTACCCGCTCTGATGAACCAAACACGAGAGAGTGAGAGAGTAGAGGTTGTGACCGAGATGTGGCTTATTGTCCGCTTCAACACACATGTGTTTGTGTCGATAAGGCACGTCTACCTGGAAACAACAGGCTAATTTGTGGACAGCGCACCGGACAATGCGCCTGGTGTCTTCAAGCTGATGACAAAGCAAAGTTAGGTTTTTTCGATCTTTGAATTTTTACAATACTTAAAAAAATGTTAGTTTTTGCATCACTTAAATTCACTTTAATAAAATAATTACCGATTTAAACTGATCTTACCCATTAAAAAGAAGGTAATTATTTTACGTAAATCATGGCAAAGCAATATTGTTCAAGTCACACATTGTTGGAAACCAGGGTTGACATTTGGAAACCACATTTTGGAAACTCTTGATTGCCTTTAATAATAATATTTCTTCTAAATGTGAGGCTATTTTGTATTTAAGGCGCAAAATTGAGTTTAAAGTTCGCAAATGAGGTAACTTAGTGATGATAACAGGGAAAGCAAGAGCCAATCATTGGCAGAGTGAGTCAAAGAAGATACGGCTCAAGATCAAAGAGAAATTAATATTTATGCAAAATATTTATATTTCGTAAATTTTAGTCAGCATAGAAACACAACATTTAATGATATTCCATTCCTCTGGGCAAAAATGTGTACCTAACATCAAAAAAACCAACCTTGATCAATAATATTGCCTTCGGTACCTCGTGAGACAGTTATTACAGCAAATACTACATCAATCACTTACACTCGCTCGCTATCAGGTCGATGATTACACTATGTTATGAATATATTTTTAAAGAATTCATTAAAATCTGATGAACAAAAAGAGAGATATAAAAGTTTAAAATTTGAGCCATTATGAAAACCTCCAAACTTTAACCTTCTTTATCTTACTAACTATTATGCCTAGAACAATGCTATTTTTATCAGTTATAGAGGAATATATTCCCTACAATTTGTTAAAGAAACCATTAAAATCTGATGAATACGAAGAGAGATATAAAGGTTTAAAATTTGAAGGAAATACAAAACCCCAAAACTTTAACCTTCTATATCTCACTAACTATTATGCCTAAAACAATGCTATTTATATCAGTTATACAGGAATCTATTTCCTAGAATTTGGTAAAGAATCCATTAAATTTTGATGAATACGAAGAGAGATATAAAGGTTTAAAATTTGAAGGTAATACTAAACCCCAAAACTTTAACCTTCTATATCTCACTAACTATTATGCCTAAAACAGTGGTATTTATATCAGTTATAGAGGAATCTATTTCCTAGAATTTGGTAAAGAAACCATTAAATTTTGATGAATACGAAGAGAGATATAAAGGTTTAAAATTTGAAGGAAATACAAAACCCCAAAACTTTAACCTTCTATATCTCACTAACTATTATGCCTAAAACAGTGGTATTTATATCAGTTATAGAGGAATCTATTTCCTAGAATTTGGTAAAGAAACCATTAAATTTTGATGAATACGAAAAGAGATATAAAGGTTTAAAATTTGAAGGAAATACAAAACCCCAAAACTTTAACCTTCTATATCTCACTAACTATTATGCCTAAAACAGTGCTATTTTTATCAGTTATAGAGGAATATATTCCCTACAATTTGTTAAAGAAACCATTAAAATCTGATGAATACGAAGAGAGATATAAAGGATTAAAATTTGAAAGAAATACAAAACCCCAAAATTTTGACCTTCTATATCTCACTAACTATTATGCCTAAAACAGTGCTATTTATATCAGTTATAGAGGAATATATTCCCTACAATTTGTTAAAGAAACCATTAAAATCTGATGAATACGAAGAGAGATATAAAGGATTAAAATTTGAAAGAAATACAAAACCCCAAAATTTTGACCTTCTATATCTCACTAACTATTATGCCTAAAACAGTGGTATTTATATCAGTTATATAGAAAACGGTTCCTTACGATTGGGTAAAGAAACATCTGTTTAGATGTTTTTTTCTTTTTCATTTTTTTTTTTGCCCTCTTTCAAATTATATCATTTTCTAAAGGGAAGGCTATATCAGAGGAGGAAATTGAATTCTTATGACCAACATCCAGCTCTATCTTGTTTTAAAGTATTTGAGATAAAAGTTTGCAAAAGCTTACAATTTTAAGTTTTTAATCATTTTAGATAGTTTTGAAACTCAAGTTGTGTATTTTGGAAGTTAGATGAGAAACAAGAATTAAGACAAACTGATTATAATTAAAATTATAACTGTGCAACTTTGTTTAAATTTTATTCAAATTGTTCCTAATTTGATCTTTAAAATTATTCTTCTTTACATCGCCTCTCTTAAGAGGTTTTATCTTGTATATTTGAAATTTTCGTCTTTAAAAAGTGGTTCAAACTAATTATATCCCTTTTTTGAAATAATCGCCAGGAAAATTGGGAATAATTACGGCCTTGATTCCCTTGCGAACATCCCAAATTCTAGTCCAGCAGTTTAGGATTTCCTCTTCCTTGGAGCTTCTTACAGCTTCCTGCCCGTTGATGGACAGTGTTGTCTCTTTATCGGAAGAATATAGACACTGAAGAGAAGCTCTCGGTCACAGATGTTGATGCACCTTAAATTACCGAAAAATATAAACAAATCTTTTAAGATTTTTATTATTAATCTTGTAAGATAAGATTATTTGAAATAACCGTCGGTGTGAAATATAGTTATTTCATATATGAAATAATTCGACTGCAATAACTTATTTCAAAAACAGTTATTTCAAATAACTGTTTAGTCCAACTCCTGGATCACACACATACGCACGGAGATTCCAGCTCAGAGGGGAGGGAGAGCGAGTGAGAGTGGGAGAAAGAGAGGAAAGGGGCTGGAGAGGAATGAGTTAGAACAAACTTTCAACCACGTACTACCGGCCAATTCCTTACTGGACTGGCAGGGATCGCGCCCTTATTAAAGGAAGTAGCCAGGCTTGGCACCCCAGAACCTCATTTCCACCAGGATAGTTTAACCAAAATTAATGAATTTATAGATTTCAACTCACTATAATTATCGCAAAGTTGGTTGTTCAAGGAAAAGAGTTCGTTATTATTATTTTTTTTGTTTTAAATGATTTATGGCGCGTCAACATCTAACAGGTTACTGGCGCCCGGAGTTTTTTTCAGTGCATTGCTGGCCTCCGGACAGTGTTCTCTCGTTACAGACAATACTGTCCATCAGCGGTCAGTGAGCTGTAAGAAGCTCTTAGGAAAAGAAAATCTAAGGGTCAGCAGCTGGATTCGAGGGAATCCAATACGCTAACCTAATAGCTAATCCCTTCCCTCACATTAGTTATTGTTCTATATTTTATTATTTATTTTAAAACTAAGATAACCCAGCGCATATAAATTTTATTGTAACTCGTATTATTATGTTGCCAGGGAGATTGTAACTGACTCCTGGTTCGCCTTTCTAGTAAAGTAAAGTAAAGTAATCGCCTATTTTTTCAGGCGGGGCTTAACGTCCAACTACCAATTAGGTGTAGTGGACGGAGGCGACTAGCAAACATACTTTACTGTAAATTTCTTTTATTAACCATTAAATAAAATCCAAGATCTAGACTAGTACCGCAATACATCTTAGCTTTGCGGGTCTAGCCTATAACCGCTCGGCTACTGTGGCGCCTCGCCTTTCTAGTACCTAGTTGTCCTCTAAAAAGTAGCGAAGATTGAATTATTTGTGAAAATCCCGAATTTAAAGATACTAGCATTTCCGGTAGTATGGGTTTCCTGATTTTCTGTTTGTCTTCAATTTTTCCACGATTTTCTCGAAAACTAGATGTACTGGACCATGATGTAATTTTTTTTTTCTTGAAAAATGATTTTCAAATAATTGTTTTTCGTAGGAATTGGACATTTTCAAATTTCCTGAAAAATCATTCTATCAACCTGACGTATAGGAAAATTGTCGTAAGATATTTAAAAAGGAAATTCATAATCACTTTTTTATGTAAAAAGAAATAATTAGAAAACTGTCGTATACCTCTTTCAGTTCACTGAATTTTTCTTTCAGCTTGATGTTTCAAACAGGAAATGAAGGTAAAGGAAGTACCCGGGACTCCAAAAGATAAAAGAATGGCCAACAGTCTTTTTATGCTACACCACACTTTGAACTTCGCTCCACGCTTGAGAGAGAAAGAGTGAGAGAGAGACAAGTTTCTCTTTGATGACATCACTAATACGTCATTCTCTTGCTCTCTTAACGTCCCTAGCACATAACATCTAATTTACTTGTTGTCCTCAGTCTGTGAACCGTTCTTTGCCGATAGAAAGCTGTTCCCGACAGAATTCTACTGTCAGCAGATCGATTCCTCTTTCTTCATGCAGCTTTTCCAAGCAGCACTATTATCCTATCTCATTATTCTAGTAGTACCACTTTGCTAGTTTATAAGCCCCTGTCCTTAAAGTACGTGTAAACGAATTGCCATTTCTCCTTTCTTTGTATCTGGAGCTGAGTGGTTCGTTGGACGATACTGAATTAATTGGTTTCCTAGATTCGCTTTTTAATTTAAGGTCCTTCTTTTCTGGAAGTCTGAGAGAATAGTGCTTCAAGCTTTGGTACTTTAATCTTAGAAGTACTGACCTAATTTTCTTAAAAAAGAGGATTTTCCTTTTTTGGTTATTAAAATTCTGTACAGAATATGTTATTGAATTCTAGTGTTGGTGTGGAAAAATTAAACTTCCTTTAGCGAAGGACTTCCAGACCTTCCGGGTAACTCATTAGAGAATAGGACAGAACTTGCTCAGCATAAAACAGGAAGCTGAAAGTCGCTGATACAATACATCCTGTTTACAAAGGAAGTAAAAAAAAAAAATAAAAAAAAAACTGATTCTAAGTTTTACTTAAACTTCTCGCCAGACTACTTGACTTACGTTCGAAACTTAACCTACATAACAAAAGACTCTTATATCTTCTGTTACTGCGACCTTTTTGGTCATACGGCCCATCGAAGTATGGAGGATCGACTAAGCGTTTCAACTCACTACGCCTCCAGACATTACAGTCAAAAATACTTCGACAACTTCTTAACGCTCCGTTCTATGTGTCTAACCTCACACTATCCATAATGACCTCAAAATCCCTTTCATTACAGATCTTGCTAACACTCGTTTTCTCAAATTTCATTCCTCATCCCTAACCCTCTCATAGAACAACGGGAAGAGGAAGGTTTGTACACTCGGTGGTGTACACGTCGTTCTCGCCATGGTCTTATGAATCACTGCCAAGAGATGCGGAGAAAAACTTTAGTCGAACCTTCCTTTAGCGAAGGACTTCCAGACCACTGGGTGCCTTCTCCACACATGATTTTCTTTTATTTTTTTTATCAGGTACCATATTTGCTTGTTGCAGTAGTAAATTCCAGTAAAAGATTAAAAAAAAGTTTACTTAGATTCTCATTTGTCAGACCAAATCGAATACTGACTTTAATAGAAGGTAGTCTAAACCCTTTCAAAGATTGTTTGTTCTTAAGTAAGATCTTAAACTTAAAGATTACGTAAGTCGTGAATAGTGGAATCGAGCAAAATCGATACTTCAATGGGGGCTCGCTGCTGATTACTATTTTTATTTATTTTTTTAAATTATATTTTTGGATGTTTCTTAACCCACCATTCCCTGCAAGAAGACACGGTTAGTTGAAGAAGAGTAACGTTGCCGTTTCTAAGATGTAGAAGGAGAAAGAAACGAACCGCTTTACTAAGCGACCATTCAATTCTTATAACCATTGGTACATACACAGAGCGTGTTCTTCTTGGCCAGTAGACTGGAACTAAGCTCGTTAGGATCTGTCGGCAATATCCTACAGGATATTGTTTCCTCCACCTTGACCTCTAAGGAGACGACTTTGTAGATATATCACTTCACCGGGCAGAGAACACTTTGGTTTTCATTGTAGGCTAGAAATATTTTTCTTTTACCATTTTCCTTTGATACTGGTAACATGTCCAGCACTTTACACTGAAATGGCTTGTTAGAGCAGTACCCTAAATCACCCACATGTAAAGGAACCACAAAACGCTTGTCCATTAAAACTCGATATAGAAAAACCGGTTGCGATCGCACACTTCCTGTCAGAAAGTAGTGTAACGGAAGGAGCTTTTATTTACGCAAAAGCAAATTGCTTGAAAGTGTTCTTTCTTCTTTAAGTTAAGCTCAATTATCGCTTACACTACTAACTGACGTCCTCTCAAAAGAAAGGTTTTTCTTTTATCATGGAAGTCTTATAAATCTTTTTAAATGATCTGGAAAACATTACACACATAATGTATAAAGAGATAACATCCTGGAAATAAACAACGGGAAGAGGAAGGTTTGTACACTCGGTGGTGTACACGTCGGTCTCGCCATGGTCTTATGAATCACTGCCAAGAGATGCGGAGGAAAACTTTAGTCGAACCTTACTTCCTACCGCAGAGTTAGTCCTGATTCTTCCCTAGCGGGAGTTTATCTCCCCCCCCCACCCCCACCCCCAAAGGGCAAGAAATAGTGTAATAATTTTTCCTATTTTCTTAAAAATATTTTAACTTAGGAAGAAATGTATTTTAATAAAGATAATTTACTTTGTTTTGTGTACGAACATTGTCGGATCTTAATTTGAGCTTTCAGCAAAAAATTTTTTTATGTAAGTTATGCAAACCACTCATATCGATTATATAGACTCATATCGAACAATTTTATCGTTCGCAGAACCTTGAAAAATTGTAGAAAAATTAGAAATTAAACAAATAATCGAATAAATCGATTTAAACATTACTTCATATAAAAAAAAAGTACGGTTAAGACATTGTATTTAAATTTTAAATTAAAATTGTTATTCTGCTATTTTCTTGACATAAATGTGTTTTATCATTTATTATATTACTTCACTTCCCTTCCTAAAGTTTCGTTCCATTATTGCACTGTCTGTCGTGATGTTTTATTTATTCATCTTATTAAGTTGTTTTTATTCTGTTACATTTTACTGCCATCTTTCCTCTGCCGTTTAGATTAATAAAATTAATGCGTTGCATGTCTCTTTTCTTTTATTATTTATTTATATTCAGTAAATGTTTGTGGTAATTTAAGTTTGTCGTTTTTATCTATACAAAAAAGTGTAATTATTGTTATAGCTGCAATTCATTGTCTCTTGTGATAGCGTAACAATAATAAGATTAGATAGACGCCACGGTAGCCGAGCAGTTAAGATGCTAGACCCGCAATGCTAAGATGTATTGTTGGTTTAGTAGGTTCGATTCCCCCGGTCTTAGGCCTTGGATTTTATTTAATGGCTAATATGAGAAATTTACAGTAAAGTATGTTTGCTAGGCGGTTATAGGCTAGACCCGCAAAGCTAAGATGTATTGCAGTACTAGTCTAGCCCTTGGATTTTATTTAATGGTTAATATGAGAAATTTATAGTAAAGTATGTTTGCTAGGCGGTTATAGGCTAGACCCGCAAAACTGAGATGTATTGTTGGTTTTGTGGGTTCGATTCCCCGGTCTTAGGCCTTGGATTTTATTTAATGGTTAATATGAGAAATTTACAGTAAAGTATGTTTGTTAGTCGGTAATAGACTAGACCCGCAAAGCTAAGGTGTATTGCAGTACTAGACTAGTCCTTGGATTTTATTTAATGGTTAATATGAGAAATTTACAGTAAAGTATGTTTGTTAGTCGGTAATAGACTAGACCCGCAAAGCTAAGGTGTATTGCAGTACTAGTCTAGTCCTTGGATTTTATTTAATGGTTAATATGAGAAATTTATAGTAAAGTATGTTTGCTAGGCGGTTATAGGCTAGACCCGCAAAACTGAGATGTATTGTTGGTTTAGTGGGTTCGATTCCCCGGTCTTAGGCCTTGGATTTTATTTAATGGTTAATATGAGAAATTTACAGTAAAGTATGTTTGTTAGTCGGTAATAGACTAGACCCGCAAAGCTAAGGTGTATTGCAGTACTAGTCTAGTCCTTGGATTGTATTTAATAGTTAATATGAGAAATTTAAGTAAAGTATATTTGCTAGACGCCTCCGTCTACGACACCTAATTTGGTAGTTGGACGTAATCATTGCCTGAAAAAATAGGCAATTACTTTACTTTAATAAGATTGGATAAATAAATATTCGTCTGTTCTTAAATAATCCACCGCCCTAGGAGGAAATGGGGTATAGCCTCTTCTACAAGAATTTTAGCGTCCCTGAGCGGGCACCCCGGCCTAACAAGACGGATAATAACATAAAGACTGCAGAGATGGATTATATTGCGTAACAATTAGGGTGTAGCGAATCCATAGAGAAATTCCCAGCTCAGCCCAATCCAAAATGAAACCCGCTGTCAGCTAACAGGGTCTCCATGGATTAATTAGCCCTTTTAAGGTCACTTGACTTTCTCAAGACAGCCTCCGAAGCATATTCCCTCCCCCCCCCTTGGGAAGGGAATGTGAGGTCCAGGGTGAGGTTACACCAATCTTTGAGATTTCCCTAGAGGACTTCGAATGGTTGATGCAGTGTTGATGGAGAATATCTACAGTTCTCTTCTGAAGAAGTCCTTTCAACTTCTTAATTTGAGGGGAATCACGTAACTTTTGAGAATAATTTTTGGGGGGTAATCATTCTAAGAATTTCTGGGAATGCTAGGAATGATTGGAGAGTCTGGCATTACACTGGTTAATGATTATCGTTAACTGTCGACTTCTTGCTCTACTTGGCGCTTTCTGGAGTTTCTGGTGATAGAAGCCAATATATCCTTCGGTTCCTGGTGATAGAAGCCAATATATCCTTCGGTTCCTGGTGTTGGACGCCAATGTATCCTTGTTTTAGAGTTATCCTTAAGCTCAAAAAGCATGATAATTCAGCTAATGTATCCATCTGCAGTCACATGCATGTCACGTCCTGCAGCCTTATGCAGTAGCTCTGATTTTACTTCAATAACTTTTCTTTTTTTTTCCACATTTATTGCAAACATTTCCGGTAAAAATCTTACGAAAATTAGACACGATCTCAATTCTTCCTCTTCCTAGCAGTAAGTGCAAGTCACAAAATCGTGTCTTATTGTGCAATACGTATTTTTCTGCACACTGGAATACGCAACCGGCTTTGACTGAGCTTGACTGAGTTATACGTACAGCAAGCAGTCTGAAAAAGATCTAGCACTATATTTATGGAGAGACGTTGTTTGGTGTACTCAGAGGCGTGTGTATTGATTCGCAGGCAGTTAACATCAGGGTAAACAAGTTTAACGCCAGTTTCACGGTTTATCTTCTTTTCTATTGGCGGAACTCTGCTGGTTGTTTATAATTATTAATCTAAGCTGAAATTAAAGTCGATAAATCTACTTCCGTTCAGTTTCATTGCTTTTACAGTTTTCATTTCTAATTAAATGAAGTCTTCGGCTTCCTGCCACACTTTATCTCTTCTTTTTTTTTTACTTTATTAACATCGTAAAGTGAAGGCTCTTTAATTTTCATTAAGAATATCGCTGTAATTAGTTAATTTATATTCTAAGCAAAAGATATTCTAAGTGAGGGGAACTTGTTTTCTTTTTTTTAAATAATGAACTTGATGGACTTGATGAAAATCGTAAAATGAATCCTCTTTACCAGTTTACAAACAGGAAATAGAGAAAAGTGGTTTGGATAAGCCATTGTTATCACCTGGTTAATATTCAAATCCAACGGGAATCTACAAACAAAATATGTATAATGTTTGAGCTGTGGGTTATAGCTGGGTTATTCAATCGGAAAACGGCTTATTTCCGGCAAAAAATCCATAACGTAAATTTAGCACTATCTCAGTTCTACCAACCAACTAGTATGTGGAAAATGGAAAATGAGTTTAAATACAAAAAATAATATATTTCTTAGGGCTGTAACTGCAGAGGTATATTCGTGGTTTCTTTTTTTCTTCCAGAGACACGCTGAAGTTGAGATTCTGGATGCCCTCTGGCATCTTCAACTGATCAAAACTTTACTGTACCCACTTTTGTAGGATAACCACTTTTATTCTCACTCAAAACCAACATCCATTGTATGAATAAATTCCACCGTCCAAAGGGATATATCCAAGAGTTTGATAGATATTTACTACCTTATAGATCTGTCTAAACTTGCGGTAATCGTAGAAATGGTCTTAGCAGAGATACTAACTTTAATTATTCTACTTTAAATTAAAACGCCAGCAGCAATAACATAAACCTTACCGAGAATGAAACTCAGTTCCGGGGCTTGAACCTCCTAGGATGCACAGTAGCCTGAGCCAATCGGCGGACACTCACTTTTAATGGTAAGGGTCATTCAGGGCATAAGGGAAACGAAGCGGCAGATTTATTGGCCCGGAGCCCTATTTTGGGGTCTCCAAGTGTCTTAAGACTGCGGCCATTAAACTATGGGTGCAGACTAGGTCTCAAGAGTTGGTGGTTGGCCAATACTGTACAGAGAGAGACAGGCGAAAAAGTTCATTTTGGGCTATTCGCTAAGGCTGACTGCAGATTTAATCTGCAGGATAATTGTAGGCCTATTAACCAGGCCACTGCAGGCTCAGAAAACACTTGCATCGCATGGGCCTGGCGGATGGCTAGTCTTTGTAGGTTCTGTCAGGAGGAGGAAGAGGAAACCGGCACTGCACGTGTTGTGTTAGTGTGGGGGGCTTGTCTGGGGTTGAGGATGTTACTTCTCAGGGGAGGGAAAAAAACCAAGGCCTGAGGAGCTTTACCCAGGAGTTGCTTTCCAGAATTAAGAATCTAAATCTGGAGGGCGAGCTCTAGAGTAGTGGGAGCCACAATACATCCAAAAGGCGTCGCAGTGACGTAGGCCTTGGGCCGCTCTAGAATCTTAATTTTAAGGGTAAACAGTCCTGACTCAACCGGTTTCAACCAGATATTCAGAACCATATCTCACTATAATATAATAAGGAATCATCCATTAGGGGAACTCGAGTCAGTCCACGATTGATATTTAAATATTTCTGGGGTTTACATGAACTCAAATACTTAGCCCAGGATTCCTTACTAGATATAGGAGTTGGATTGGGAAGAAATCGCAACGTACAGACAGCTTCCCGCAGATTATGATTTTTTTTTTAATTTTAGTTTTTAGGAATTTAGGTTCAATAACTTGAAGAAACTTCAAGATTTGTTTGGACGACCTTAAATCTTCAATGGCTAAAGTCTGGAACTGGATAGTGGATTCTTTTTGGTTTTGCAAGGGTAGGGCCCAAAAGACTTAGCATAGCGTAGGGTGGCAAAGTGCCCTTCCGCGACAAATAGTAATAATGAACTTATTGGTGAGCTAAACAGTTCAATGTATGAGTTATTGCTGATGGGCGTAAACTACAAACATTTCCTAGACAATCATTTTACAACATGGTTGCTTCTACTGCAGGGCCTTACAAGTGGCTACGTTGGTTAATTAACCGAACGATCTTTAAACGACCCTTAAAATGAGTCGTTAACATTACACAGGGTGGTGTTTGTTCGTTCAGGTGAACTTTCATGACGGTAGCATTCCCATAAAAGTTCCGTCCGTACTTTTATGGGCCTATTAACTTGCAACTAAATGATGGAAAGAGCGCCTCCAGTGGAGGTGGAAATAACAACGGAATTACCTGGACAAGGGCTACACACAAGTTGCCTCATTTATTACTTTCCCTTAACTACAGGTAGAAACGATCGTGTTAAATTTCCGCAATTGAATGTGTTACCGGAAGTACAAGTTTTGAGGTGCCCTTAATACTAAATCTCTCTCTCTCTCTCTCTGGACTCACATCAAGCATGAACTTGATATTTTGATTGAGGGCGCCACGGTAGCCGAGCGGTTATAGGCTAGACCCGCAAAGCTAAGATGTATTGTTGGTTTAGTGGGTTCGATTCCCCCGGTCTAGCCCTTGGATTTTATTTAATGGTTAACATGAGAAATTGTAAAGTGTTTGTTAGGCGGTTATAGGCTAGACCCGCAAAGCTAAGATGTATTGCAGGTTTAGTAGGTTCGATTCCCAGTCTCTACGCCTTGGATTTTATTTAATGGTTAATATGAGAAATTTACAGTAAAGTATGTTTGTTAGGCGGTTGTAGGCTAGACCCGCAAAGCTAAGATGTATTGCGGTACTAGTCTAGGCCTTGGATTTTATTTAATGGTTATTAAAATTTACAGTAAAGTATGTTTGCTAGTCGCCTCCGTTCACGACACCTAATTGGTAGTTGGACGTTAAGCCCCGCCTGAAAAAATAGGTAATTACTTTACTTTACTATTTTGATTGAGTCCCTCGTGGGGACCCTACTGCAGCTTAGCAAACAAAAAACCCTGCACCGGAAATACCTCTTTACCCATATTTTATTGGAATTCCTCTTTTCTCTCTCGAAAATTACCTTTAAACTTTAAGCTCTATTTTGTATTCATGTTGATTTACAACGAAATAATGAATAAATTATTTTGAATTTTATTTGTAAGAAAATTTAAAATAATAGCCTTATTTTCGCGTCTGCGCAGTTAGAAATAAAACTGGAGAAACCATTTATTTATCCGGTGACTATTTAGGAAGATGATGTTCATCCAAAGTTACGCTTAATGATGTTTTTGGGCAATCAACTAGCAGCTAGTTTTGGTGGAACTAAAAATATATGTAGGAGAATGCATTGGCTATGTAGTTGTGGTGGACAGAAATTGACCACTAAGCGTAAACAAAAAACATATTTTTGGGTGGTAAGTAGTAGTAAAGGTTGTCTATCGTTAGACAACAAACTACTATGAATAGTTATATTCAAAATACGTAAAGGATATTTTTTCTTGTCGTCTACGCGACTAATTATAAATTTAAAACGGAACATTGGTTAAGAAACGCTGCCCTAAAAGTACAATTTTACGGCCCTGTTATTACAAAGAAGTGGGAAATGCTGTGAAAATTCCTAATTTGAAGAAAATTCCGTAATACTCAAGTTTTTTGGAACTTTTTGAGGAGTGAAGAAAATTAAGTATGTTAGTTTCAAAATTCTTCTTCTTCTTTCCTTGGCACTACGGCCCTTGTAGGATCTTGGCCTCCTTAAGCAGATTAGACCAGCCGGGTTTTATCTGTTTTAGGATACGTAATCGTGTTTTATTAAAGGCGAGCGGGTGATTGGCCCTCAGCGCCCGAGTCTGATGAAGGGACTGCCTTCTCAGAGCCTTCAAACATGCTCTCCCTTCCGGGACGGCTTCCTAGGGACGGTAGCCCTAGGGTATGTATTATGTTAATGTGCTTATGTAGTAGTGTATCATGTGGTTTAAGTACTGTTAGTGCATGGTGTACTGAGCTAGGGTTACCCATGGGGGCGCTGCTCCCCTGTGCCTGCATGCAACAGGCACCCCTTACAGGAGGCTGATTGCATCCTAACTGGATGGGCGATGGGGCCGCCAACTTTTTGAGGAGTGAAGAAAATTAAGTATGTTAGTTTCAAAATTCTAATTTAGAAAATTGAAGATTGTTAGTGGAAGAATTGAAATAAGATATTTTAGTTTTTCCCGAGCTAAATTTTCCAGTAGATACGCCATTTTCTTCTTCTGTCTTAGCCATTACAGCCTATGAAGGGCTCTAGTTTTCTCAATCTTCCAGTTGAGATTTCAAAACATAATTAAGGTTTTGCCAAGAAGAGTTGTCGACCTACGCTCATTTCCTGAAACAATAGAAGACTTTAGATTTAAAGGGTTTACTCTCCCTTTTGTTGTAGCGATTTCCAAGGGAAGGTAGCCCGTGGATGTGGGTAGACACAAGTCTAAATTCTCATCTTTGAATTATAATTGTAATTAATTTTTGCTTTTCTTCGTCAGAAATATTGTCATCATCAGCGATTTATGGGCTATAAACGCCCATTTAATGGCCGAATTCCTTCACAGCATCCCACATTACCGTTTGTAAGATTTGTGATAGCTTCTGGCCACTAGCCAACCATTAATGAATTATTTCTTTACCTCTGGGGAAATTGATGAGAAAAACTAATTGTAAAGAAGCGGTTCTTTTTTCTGTACCTATTTTCCTTTTATTTTTCATGTCTTTATACAGAGAAAAAAGAGGAATACGTTTTATTATGCCCATCATGGAAGGTGATTAGTTATGTTTATTAGATTTTCCGGCTTTTCTCCTAAAGGTTTTGATAACCTATTTAAAGAAAACGTAGGAAAATGGGTACAGAAGATAAATTGCTGTTCATTTCCTCAGATTATTTACGTAATGTCAGTTATTCGAAATGATGATCACATTTTAACCGAAAGCTCTCCCGGAAACAACACTACGCAAACCAGTTTTAATTCCTGCTTATTTTAACGGAAAAATGAATTTAAGGGTAAACCTTGGGAGAAGGGGGAAGTTTCTACTTCTTGCAAGAATGCCATTTAGCGTTTTATGTTTGGCCTGCTCTAAACGTTACTCAAGACTTAAATTAGTTATTTGAAATCACATGTGGGAAGAAAATTAAGTGCTCAAAGTATGGATGGCCAGAAAAAGTTACTCCAGATAACTCCAGCAGCTGTTTAATCCTAGTAGTAGTAGAAGAGCTTTTTTTGTAAAATGCTGTTACCTTTTTCTTGGGAAATGTATTTTATATTCCTGGAGTTTGGGGTAGTTTCCGCTTTCCACTTCATTTTCCTCCCCCCATACTTGCCGTTCTTCTTCCGAGAGTTCCTTGGACTTCTTCTGGATTACAAGATCCTGTTCATCCCATTATGTGTCTTCAATGTCTGACCTTGCAATGCCTGAAGAAAGGGGCTTGGCTAGTCGTAACTATAGTTACTTGTGAAGATTAAAGCAAAGGTTTACTAATTTTAAAGAGCTAAATTTTTATTGTAATTTTTGTATTAATATTTACGTAGAGCTTTACGCTAGAAATCGTTGATTCGAACTTATTGCATTATGCCGTCTGTCCAGCATGCACGGTGAACTGTAGAACTATAAATGTATCGCTCTTATATTGCTTCTACCAAATTTATTCGAACGGTTCATTGGATAGACAAATTTGTAATTTTATGCAATAATGTTCACCCTTTAAATTATTAATTTATAATTAACATACAATAATATTTAATTTAATCTGAAAATTAGATTTGTCCAACCATGAATAATTTTCATTTTGTTACTAATTACAAAAACGCGATCATTTATTTGAGTTAAGCTATTTTATATTATTAAGCTATTATATTGTTATTACTACTGTATTAGATATTAGATTAATATTACTTTTGATTAAATTGGATATGTATATTAATTAATAATATTATTTCTCATTACTATTTGTTCATAATTATAAAACTTGTAACACTTTGACCTAAGACAAGGTCAAAGTTAATCCAAGTGTGCAAAACGAGTTAAGGTTAGTTGAGTATGGCATTTCTATGTATCGAAATTTGGAGTTAACAGAGACGGAGGGAATTTTTAACGTCATTGTGAATACGTAGTGCTGTTGGACACGTAGAGTATTGACCTAGTAGGGTACGTAAGATTTGTTTTGGATTGGACGTTAGGGTTCAAAGTTTTTTGGCAGTCCCGTATGGTTTGTAGGTTTGTAGAAAACCATTTTCACCTGTAATGGGCTTAGTAAGCCCATGCTGATGTGCGAAGTAAGCGGACTTGTGACCATTCTAGGCATAGTTTCTCTATGAAATGGTACCACGGGATCGTGAGCCACAGCCCGCTGGAGTTCTGTCTCCAGGCTCACGAGTTGAGGAAAGGTTTCGTGGTGGTCGTGGCATTGCAATGATGATGGGTACAGTCCCTCTGGTCCATTTGTATTGGGGGGAGGATGGTTGTTTAGCCTTCGGGAATAGTTATGCCATCTTCTCCATTCACCAAGAGAACATGTCTCTAGCTGGACGCCGTTTGGGGCCGGGTAAGAATAGTCCCGAGGTATCCACTGCCTGTCGTAAGAGGCGACTAATAGGGGATAGCCGAACGGAATACCATCTTCACCTGGAATGTTGTAGTAAGTCCAAGCTGACACTAGGAGGGTGTGGAGAAACTGTAAGCCATGGAATCCATGACTGAGCCAGTGACCATTCTAGGCCTTTAAGTAGGAGACATAGTCTCTCCATGAAATGGTACCACGGGACCGTGTGCCACAGCCCACTGGAGTTCTATCTCCAGACTCACGAGCTAAGAAAAACTCACGTGGTGGTCGAGGTATCGCAATGATAATTAGTAGAGTCCCTCTTTTATCTATTGTGTGAAAGCAGAGGATTGTTTGCCTTCGGCAAAAAGTTCCACCATCTTCTATTTCTCCCAGCAACATGTCCCGTATAGTTACATATCAGCTGTTTTTAAAACACTGTATTTTAAGAATTTTATCTTTTATTGAAAAAGACGAAGAATTTAGGTGCTTTTCAACAGAAAATCAAATGCGACCATGGTTGCTACAGAAGATGGAGACAGTTCTTGCTGAGATGCTAACAGAGTCGTAATTAGCCATTAGCTAGGAAAGCCAGTTTATAAAGGAGTCCCTCCTTGATTGTGCGCTTGTTCCACATAATTCCTTCCATAGAACTATTGGACAGTGCATGAGAGGTAGCAAGTCCCGCTGTCTAATACTGTACAGTTATTCACGTGAAATTTCTTGGGCAAACTGCTGTGGACTTTGACTATAATGTACTTGGTGCTTTTCTAGAATCAATTTGCGTCCAGAATCTCTACTGGGAAGAAAATATAATAATCTTTCGGTTGTTTACCGGATTTTGTTTTATTCTTTTTTGTTAAAGGAACGTCCGGTTTATTTTCTTCTTCGTGGTTTACAGGAATGAAATATAATCAAACCACTAATTTCTAAAATATATATAAAAAAAATCCATTTTAAGTTGGAAAGGTGGTAACCCAATATCGATAAAAGTTAACCGCCTCTATGACGTATTAAGGGGAGCCGCTGTTTCTTTTTATTCTGTATAAAGCATTTCTAGTCTGTCATATCGTAAATATAACCACAACGGCGGAAGTACATTGTGGTGGGAAGAATCCTGTAAGGGGCACCCTGGTCCCTAAAGCAAGCTCACACCAGACAACACCAGTGGAGAAGGTAATGTAGGACAGACAGACAGACAGACAGACTCAAATAAAGGGAGTTGAAAAAAACGCAGAAGATCATGGAATTACAGGGGGGGAGGACGACAGTGAGTCTAAAAATAGGCCAAAACTTTTTTTTCTCTTGTTAAGTCTGCTACACGCTACAGTGTGGTGGTGGTGGTGTTATATTTATGTCCTGGTGTAATGGCAGGCAACAGTTAGAGGCATGTGTAAGTTAAATAGAAGTTCTGAAAGTGAACACTATCACCAGTCGATCATTAGAACTTACAATTTTAATTTACAAAATCAGGAAGAGCTTTTTACTATCTTTTATTTTCAGTAAAACCCCGGGACCGCTGCGATCACGTGAAAGTTTAGTAATTGTGTTTAAACTGATGAAAACATGACTTTACATGTGACTATTGTCTTGACTTCCCGGACTTTTAAGGGACTTGCAGTATTTATACCACCTAGCGACTTTCACTTCTAATTTAAGCATTTTAAAACTTAAATTTCAGAATTTTAGACCTATATTTAGTTCTTTCTTAAAATTACACAACTAGTAAAGCCGTAGAATAGACTGAAATGATCTATTAGAGGAATAGGTTCCCCTCCAGAATTTCCTTTATTAAGTACATTCCTAGAAGATAGCTAAAAGTTTATAGATTTGTGTGTGTGTGTGTGTGTTTGTAACGCATTTTGGAAGTTTGGACAAAATTTAGAGGGAAATTTTTGAGAAAATCTGATAAAAAAAAGAAGAAGAAGAATTCAAGAACAACTTCCGGTTTAAGCATTTCCCCAGATTTATGTACATTACGCGGAAATACACTTTGTCCTTAACTTTGTCCAAATTTACTCTTATTCAGAATTTTCGCAGGAAAATGTTTCGTGTACTCATGAATCTTCGTGTGTTTTTTGCTTCCGAATGCGGTAAGTTTAAAGGAAATTTGTAGCAGCTGTTTTTTTTTCCAAGTAAATTTTGGGGAAACTTAAAAATCCCTTTGTGGAAAGTGATTATTTACGGTAGTTTGGATTTTGGGATTAAATTTCTATGTCTTCCCATTGGAGGACTGTTCTTGCTTGTTAAACACATTATTCCTTTTCATTTGTAACCAATAGCTAAACTGCAAACACTCTTTGTTCAGGAAGTTACAATTATATTGGTTTAATTTTGGTCACTACATTGGCTGACATCATTCAAAGTTAAGATCAAAATTATTTTGTTAAATAAAAATTATTATTTATAAATTTGTCTATTTATTTTGCAGCTGTATCCAATGGAAACAAGCAAATGAGATGAGAGATAAGGGATAGCGCAAATACACATGCACGCGTATATATGTGCGTACATACACGCGCACATGCATATGCGCCAAGAGACGTGAGTAGAATGAACGACGACCATCCATTGATGGAAGCCGTTAGTTCGCCAGAGATTGGCATGCTTACACAGCAACCATCCTAGGAGATCGGGCGTTCTCGTATGTTGAGATAATCGCGTGGCCACCGCCGCTTTAGTCTGCGCTGTGTGGATTTGAAGGAAGTGTTGTAGTACGCATGTTGTGTTGATCAGAGGGGTTGTAGCGACTGTGTAGATTTGAGTGGAGTTTTGTGTATCCGGGGTTTGGGGCTATTTCACAGTCGAGAGGAATATTTAGATCAGAGTGTATTGTGTGATTAGAGACGTACGAGGGTCGTTTGAAAAGTCCGTGCAAAAATAAAAACTACTTAATTTTTTGGGTTAAACCTTTTTTATTTTTCAACATAGTCTCCTTTTAGGCTTATACACTTCGTCCAACGCTGCTCTAGTTTGTTGATCCCTTCCGAATAATAGGATTTGTCCAAGTCTGAAAAATAGCCATTCGTTTCTGCAATCACCTCCTCGTTTGAATAAAATCTTTTTCCCGCCAGCCATTTCTTCATATTGGGGAACAAATAGTAGTCCGAGGGAGCCAAGTCTGGAGAATAGGGGGGATGTGAAACGAGTTGGAACCCTATTTCCATTAATTTTGCGACCACAACTGCTAAGGTGTGAGCTGGTGCGTTGTCGTGATGGAAAAGGACTTTTTTGTGGGCCAATCGTGGGCGTTTTTCTTGCAGCTCGGTTTTCAAACGGTCCAATAACGATGAATAATATGCACCCGTAATAGTTTTACCCTTTTCCAGATAGTCGATGAGGATTATTCCTTGCGAATCCCAAAAGACAATCGCCATAATCTTTCCGGCCGAAGGAACGGTCTTCGCCCTTTTTTGGCGCAGATTCCCCCTTGGTAACCCATTGTTTAGATTGTTCTTTGGTCTCAGGAGTGTAGTGATGTATCCATGTTTCATCCACAGTGACGAAACGACGCTTAAAGTCCTGCGGATTCTTCTGGAACAGCTGCAAACCGTCCTTGCAACACTTCACACGATTTCGTTTTTGGTCAAGCGTGAGCAATCGCGGCACCCATCTTGCGGATAGCTTTGTCATGTCCAAATGTTGATGCAAAATATTATGTACCCGTTCATTCGAGATGCCCACAGCACTAGCAATCTCACGCACCTTCACTCTTCTGTCATCCATCACCATATCAATGATTTCTGGAGTAGTAACCTCAACAGGGCGTCCAGAACGTTCAGCGTCACTTGTGCCCAAATGGCCACTCCGAAAATTTTGAAACCATTTATAAACTGTTCTAATCGAAGGTGCAGAGTCACCATAATGTTTATCAAGCTTCTCTTTAGTCTCCTGAGGCGTTTTGCCTTTCATAAAGTAGTGTTTAATCAACACACGAAATTCTTTTTCGTCCATTTTTTGAAAATCACTCGACTTCCTCGATTCAAACGAATGCCAGACACAAAGAAATAGACCGATCTGGCTGAAACTTGGTGTGTGTTTTTCCAAGAGATGCTACTAACTAAACATAACCTCGATACGCGCCAGTAGTGCTATATCTCTGACTTTGCACGGACTTTTCAAACGACCCTCGTAGAAGGGAGCATTAACTATTGTTCTTAGAATTTTAGATTGTAAGGTTTGAAGTCGGTTGATGTTCGATTTTTTGGCGTTTTCCGTAGAGTTGTATTCCGTACGTCCATATTGGGGCAAGTAGGACGTTGTATAGCATTCTTTTGTTCGTCAGGGTCAGTTTTGAACGTTATTTATTAATTAAATAATACAAGTTAATTTAATATGAATGTTAAGGAAACATTTTTGCGTTTGAGATCTCGGACTGTAACCTCAAAATATGATTTTAAAGTCTTTTAACCACCGGAAGGAAGCAAACAAAAATAAAAAAAAAAAAACTGGAATAAAGAATTCATGATTCAATTGTTTATTTTATTCTTTTATTCTATTCTCCGTATTTATTTATTCACCTTTTTCCCTCTTTAAAGTTGTCTCTAGGACATAATAATATAATTGATGATAGTTTGATGAAATCTTGTTTTCATGGCGAGACCACGGACAACAACATTTGATGGTCGGTCGTCCATCAAGCAAGCAGACAATAAAAACCAGTGTCAAAACAAACAAACAATAACTAAGAAGGAGAAGAAGAAGTATAAGAAGAACAGACAGGAGAAAAGAGTTTTGTGGTTGCAGAGAGCATTTGAAACAGATGTGACACTGACCGCACACTGATCTTTCTCAGCGAACGAGCGAGCGAATGAGTGAGCTAGAGAGATAGAGAGAGAGAGAGAGAGTTTAAACTAAAAAGAAAAAGCTTCACTTAATAGACGAAGAAATATCTCCCAACTTGGGCTATACTCGTACTGTATGCCACTCTGAATGCAGACTCTATAGAACTCTGTGTTCAAACTGTTCTTTCTTTTTTTTTTAAACTAAAAAGAATGTGTTCTAGAACAAAGGTTAACATTCACAGTCCGGATAGACGGACTGACAGAGATTCATTTCAACCGAAAATTTATTAGTTATCTTTTTGCGTATTTATCATCTTTTATTTCAACCATTTTGTTTAAATTTTTTATTGGATATCAAAAAATATATTTCTTTTAATTAATAATAAAAATAATAAGTAATTTGTGGACATTTTAATCTTTTATTGAAATTTGCGACTGCAACGGTTGTTACAACAAGCAAATGTGATGTAATATAATGTCTTGAATGTAGATTGGAGAAGGCACCCATTGGCGACACTCCATTAACGTGAATAGATGCACTGTACTGCTCTTAAGAGGAGAGTAGATCGCGGGGCCATCTTCTCTTCAATCTCCTTGGAGGATTACCTGGTAATGTGGAAGAAGATAAGTGTTCAATTAAAGGATTAGGAATGAGCTGCTGTAAAGGAATGAAATTTTAAGAAACGAGTTTTAGTAAGGTCCGTTAATGAAAATGATTTTGAGATCATTATGGATGGTGAGGTTAGATACATAGAATGGAGCGTTAAGCAGTTTTCGAAGTATTTTTGATGTAAAGTCTGGGCTGCGTAGAGACTTGGAACGCTTAGTCGATCCCCATACTTCAATGCCGTATGACCAAATAGGTCGCAGTAAAAACAGGTATAAGAGTCTTTTGTTTTGTAGGTTAAGTTTCGATCGTTTGTCAAGTAGTCTGGCGAGAAGTTTTGTAGCGTTGGTTAGTTTCTTGTCTTTTCCAGTCTAGTATGACAGTCCAAGATAGCGTACTTTGTGCACAGTTGATGTTCAAAATGATGGGAGGTAGGATTCTCCGTCTAAGAGTAAATACTATAAATTTTGATTTCGTAACGTTAGTTTTGATTCGTCATTTGATAAGCCAATCCTGTAAGTGGATTGATGTGGTGCGTTTGAAGAGTTCGTGTAGCGATAAGAGGATCGGAATGGGGAGATAAGAATGGTATTTGGATGTTGAGGTATAACTGCGGTATACAGGGTGGAACCGGATAAGTGACGAAATTTTTTTTCTGTTAAACTACATTCAAAATGTAGTACAACGCCGCCTGAACGAGTGTCCTATCTCTATCTATTAGAGAGTTATGATTTTTTCAGTTTTTTTCGACTAAACCCGACCTTACGTCATAAAAACACTATTTCTCAACTAGTGTCTCACTTATTTACATTTTTCACCTCACTTACGTATTCAGCATTAAATTTCCTATAATAATAGATAATTTTCGTAGTTATTTAACTTTAATCAGATTCATTTATTACAATAAGAACGTTAATTTTTTTAGGAATTTAGAATTTTCATGAATTTTCAAAAATTAGCCTCCTCGACAAAATTGGTCTTAGAGGCTGTCAAATTTCACAAAAACTGCTCCTTTTAATACTCTTTCCAATGGTATAATAATCAGTTTCAATAATAGCTGTTTTCTTCGGTCTATTACTGAGAAAGTGCTGAAAAACACGGTGTTAGCGAAGGAAGCAAAGGGGACTGGATGAAGCGTACTCGCATATCAATATTATTATTTATTAACAAAATCATTTCTTTAAGCATGTAAAATACATAATTACTTAGTAATTATTGATGTATCATGTTCTCAAAATGCCGACCTCGATTCCTGACGCATAACCAAGCGCGTTTTCGCATTGCTCCCACTATTGCTGAAAATGTTCTTTCAGTTTTTCTGAAGCAGCAATTACCCGTCTTCTCACCTCTTCTTCACTGTTGACCTCAACCTTGTAGACCTCACTCTTAAGAAAACCCCATACGAAGTGGTCCATAGGGTTGAGGTCAGGAGATCTCGGTGGCCACGCGGTAGTTCCACCTCGCCCTATCCACTCAGGAAAACGTTGTGACAACTATCTTCTGACGTTCACCGAATAATGAGGTGGAGCTCCGTCTTGTTGATAAATTAAATTTATGCTAACGTTGTGAGGAAGATTCAACAACAGTGGGAACAATGCGAAAACGCGCTCGGTTATGCGTCAGGAATCGAGGTCGGCATTTTGAGAACATGATGCATCAATAATTACTAAGTAATTATGTATTTTACATGCTTAAAGAAATGATTTTGTTAATAAATAATAATATTGATATGCGAGTACGCTTCATCCAGTCCCCTTTGCTTCCTTCGCTAACACCGTGTTTTTCAGCACTTTCTCAGTAATAGACCAAAGAAAACAGCTATTATTGAAACTGATTATTATACCATTGGAAAGAGTATTAAAAGGAGCAGTTTTTGTGAAATTTGACAGCCTCTAAGACCAATTTTGTCGAGGAGGCTAATTTTTGAAAATTCATGAAAATTCTAAATTCCTAAAAAAATTAACGTTCTTATTGTAATAAATGAATCTGATTAAAGTTAAATAACTACGAAAATTATCTATTATTATAGGAAATTTAATGCTGAATACGAAAATGAGGTGAAAAATGTAAATAAGTGAGGCACTAGTTGAGAAATAGTGTTTTTATGACGTAAGGTCGGGTTTAGTCGAAAAAAACTGAAAAAATCATAACTCTCTAATAGATAGAGATAGGACACTCGTTCAGGCGGCGTTGTACTACATTTTGAATGTAGTTTAACAGAAAAAAAATTTCGTCACTTATCCGGTTCCACCCTGTGTACTCGTAAGGAACCTGAGGAACACCAGCTCTGGGTAGATGGATATCAGAGTCTGCTGTTCCTTAGTTGACTCTGAAATATCGATCTTTTAGGTAGGGTTTGAGGATAAAGTAATATGTATGAGGAGAATCTCCCTCAGCTTAAACCTTTTAATCTTAAAATTAAAAAAAAGGCAAATCTTATTACGAACACAAATTTCACTTTTTCAATAAAATTTTGTTGCATTTGACTTAAAAACCAAAAATGATCAAACTGGTTTAAGTTTAAGGTTTAAAAAACAAAAAAAAGGTAACCTAGAAATACTTCTCTCTCCCTTTTAGAGCATACCATAGGAATGGTATGGTTTAGGAAAACACACACTTAAGAAAAAAACAATTCCAGTACGGGAATATCGGGGAGACGGAGGTAGAAGCGCACTCTGGCGGCGATCAGAAAGAGAAACTTCCTGCATCACGTCCTTGGCTAGCAGCGCATTCTCTCTCGCATCTCTCACTTCCTCTCTCATCTCTCACTCATGCAGACTCTTGCACGTCGAGACTAGACAATATTAGTTCACAACAATGAGCACGTTTTTCCACTTTTACCAATTTGACGAGAAACGTGATGCTGTTAAAAAAAAGAACCTTTCCCAACATTTATTATACGAGTATATATATATATAGTACAAAATACATTATATATATATTTAAACAAACCCACCCTTTTTTAGATTTCTCTTACTGCCAGATATTTCTCTTTGATCACGTCAAACTAAAGACGAATTTCCACCGGAAATAAATGTTCTGTAGACATTTCGAGTCCAGAAAAGTGATATTTAGAACCATGGTCGGCGCACAGAGTAAGGTGAAAAAGTTTTCGTCCTTGTATGGTGATAGTCGTCAAGTTAATCTGTCGAATAGTCGTCAAGTTAATCTATTGAAGAGTCGTCAAGTAAATTTGTAGAATAGCCGACAAATTAATCTGTTGAATAGACGTCAAGTTAATCTGTTGAATAGCCGTTAAAGTTAATCTGTTGAATAGCCGTCAAGTTAATCCGCCAAATAGCCGTCAAGTTAATTTGTTGAATAGCCGTCAAGTTAATTTGTTGAATAGCCGTCAAGTTAATCTGTTAAATAGCCGACAAGTTTATCTGTTGAATAGACGTCAAGTTAATCTGTTGAATAGCCGACAAGTTAATCTGTTGAATAGCCGTCAAGTTAATCTGTTGAATAGCCGTTAATCTGTTGAATAGCCGTCAAGTTAATCTGTCAAATAGTTTTCTTTATAGCTTTTTGAACAAAACTTGAGTATGTAAAACTAGAGTCTCTTACTTCAAAATATAAATTGGTTCCTTTGAACGTGTTTATTGGCCACAGAAATTCATCCAAAATTGGGTGAAGATTTTATTGTGGAGCGGGGAGAGCCTGCTTGTTCATTTTCTACAGTGAAGAAATGGGAGGCTGAATTTATACGAGATCAATACTTCTCTTGAATTTAAATTTTCGTAAAAGAAACGCCCAGTACAGCAATTACTGAGCTAAACATCATAAGACTATGTTAAAACGAGATGGCTATTTAAATGCAGTTCAAAATAATAGCTGACCAAAAATAATCTTAGCTAAATAAAAATATATTCAAGTAAAAATTCCAAGTTTGAAGAAACGAGAAAGTAGCGGAAGTTTTCGAGCACTTTAATTTGTATTTCCGGTGTTATTTAGTTAATATAATTTTAATGTTGATTATATTTTAAGTAAGTTATAATTTGATTTATTCTTAATTAACTCTAAAGTTATTCGTTTGTAGAAGAATATTACAGAACTGGAATAAAATGGCGAAATAAAATTAAAAAAGAACCACTTATTGCTAAATTAGTGCATCCATGCAAGAATTATTCCAGAATAGGGAGTGCTTCAGTGAGTGCTTCGTAATTGGGACATTTCCTCTCAACAAATTCAAAGGCTCTCGTTTAAGATGGAGAATATTCTAGAAAAATGAGGTTCTCCCTCGGTGTTCTTAAATTTCACTTATTTTTCATTCTCTTTTAAAATTATTAATTAAATTTCTAAATTGCAAATTATTTTCAACCAAAGAATCTTGACTTGAATTTGCATCAATACGTTGGATGAGAAAAGGAATTGGTAGATGAAAATCCGTTTTCTGCGAGAGGATTTGAATATCTTCTGCTCCAAGGAGACGGTATGAGGATTTGTCCTGTGCTTGGACCGGTGAGATATTCCTCCATCATGCTGAGATGGCATAGGGAAGTCATCCTCAGAACACATGAAGGGATATAGGGGAGTAAGATAGCTTTCGTTTCAAGATCCCCACCACCTAGTCCAATCCAAGGTATCAAGCGATGACCCATACTGAAAAATGAACGTGCATGGAAAACTGAATGGAAAACGGTGTCTTCGGATTCACTGAACGCCCTTCGGAGTAAGCAGCCTTTCCTACTATAGTGGGCTTCATTTCTAAGGGCATTACACTTCTCTGTACAGCCAGAGAAGTGGAGGGGAGGATCTTAGGAAGAGGATAAGGGAGAGGTTTTCTCCTGGATGGTTATCAGGTAGGGATCTATACCTTCTATTTCTTCCTTAAAACTTTCCCAACTTCCAATTTGAGGTGTTATGTTTCATAGAAAGATGTGGAGAGTGGTTGGGTGGTCACCAGATGTTGGGATAGAAATGACTCCCTTGGGAATTAGGAGGTATCTAACTAATGATTGTTTATTCTCTATCAATTAGCTCCCCAATCCTACTATTTTTTTATTTGTTTTGGAGGTTACCAGATTGGAGCAAAGCCGATTTTTTTGGAGGCCAACTATAGAGTGAACCTCCAAACTGAACAGCAGTATTTATAATTAGGTCATCCACGTGAAAAATCCCACCATCATCTACCTACATTCAAAAAGCAATCTAGAGAGATAGAGACAATTCCTAGTTATTGTTCTATATAATCAGATATTCTCTCTTGTTGGCTGCCATCAAAGAACTACCTGAGTTACTAAGATATGAAATAATAACCTTTTGATGTTGGAAAATTTGCCTTTGAAGATAACCTGGCATGCTCCTTCATATTTCCACCCACGCGTTTTCCTCTCCTTCAAGCCCACTTGATTATAAATTATATAATATAATAATATATAACTAAATTATAACTTGTATTTTGCTTCCAGCCTTTCAAATTTATCATTTGGAATAACTTTATTTGCTAAATCTAATAAGATGGGTTCCTATTGCTACAATTTATCACCATCTTATATTCTGTTACAATAACTTGTCTTTATACATCTTTCTTTAAGTGTCTATATCTATCGGATTATTGTGTGTGTTTTCCATTCCAAGGCGCTAAGTTTATCGTATCCAATTACTAATTCCCGTATAAAATTACTTTAGAGACAGATTTATCTTTTACTTTTGAAAGTTTTTTTTCCATTACATTCGAAAGACGACAGGTGGTTAACCTTTTATTAATACAAGGTGCTCCTGTCTGTGTGAAAGGAACTTAATAATTCCTTCGATTTTGAACCGAACCATCATCTGGGTTGATCGAATAGGATTGCTTAGTAAATTCTCTAAGTGGAATTGCCAATTTAACGTATAGTTAGTTGATTTCTCTTTCTATTCTTTGACTAGTATGAGGGAGAATACAATAGAATAAATAATAAATATAACTGAATAGATAAATATAACTGGTGTTAAGTTAATTCAGGTTTTATCAAGTGCCATTAGTATCTAGACCAGCGTTCCCAAAATTTTTTTGGCTCACCGTACCGCTTGGTAGTGTACATCATGCTAAATTGTACCACTTCGTAAAAATGATTGTATTTCGTGAAATTTGTTATTCCGAAGGTGTTATTTTATTATTATCATCTTTATTCGTATAGAGATACACAATGTATCTGTTACAAAGAAGTTCATGTTCACTTTATAAACTTTGTAAAGTGTAAGATCTTAGTTTTAAAACTTTTTTTTAAATAATTAAAAATTGCGTAGATATTTTTCTCTTCAAGATTGTTAATTAATTTACAAAGTTCTTCTTTAAGGATTATTATATTTGTGCCCAAATCTTTTAAATTAATTTCTTTTAAACATTCAACTACCTGTAAGTACCAATTAAATTTAATGTTGCTTGGATAGAGCTTATTCGTTACAATCAAGTCTCTTTAAGCAAATTTTTACGTAGTTATCATTTAAGTTCTGTCACATGATAATTCTAATAAATTTTCTTTATCTTTTATCTAGATAATGATGTAGCTTTTCCTAAATTTTCTTTATAGAAAGGGGTTTGAAATCCAATTATCATTTGTGTTTTCGGGTTTTTGGAAAATAGTCCGACAATTTTAATCCTGTTAAATGTGCTATTATATTTTCTCGTATATCTTGAGACAGACCTACCTTATTACTGCACTTATTAACAACTTTACTGTATAATATTATTAATTAAAATAATTTTTATGTATTATAAGAAAAAACGTTTCTAAGATATTTTTATGATTTAATTTTTATGTCCGCCATTATTGATTATTTTTCACGTACCACCAACCAGCAACTCGCGTACCACAGGTTGGGAAACGATCAGATTAATTTGTTGGACTGCATTATACAGTTATAAATGCTAAATAAAAGGAAGAAAAATAATAGAGTTACTGTAATAATTTCTGTAAGAAAAAGTCTTTTGAGTGTTTAAAAATAAAATTACGTCATTTTGGAAGGTAGTAATGTCCTTGTGAGTGATTATAATGATAGTCCAGCATCAATAATGTTATTTATGAGCCGTACAACTGCTAGCAAAGATTCGTGGGCGCTTTGCATCTACTTTTATCTCTTGGACAGACTGAATGTATGTACCTCAATTCAATATTGAAATATCACTAGAAAGAATAAAAGGTCAATCTTGATTTCAACATACCTCCAGCAGCTCTCAGCTAAGATATGGAAGGCTTTTTTTTTCTCTCTCTATTTATGGTTTGTCAATATTACGTTTTGGCCGCTACTAATCTTTAACCAGAACCATAAGATTTTGTTCATCGATTTATTAATCAGATGTAGTTTTGGTGGGGGAAGGACAACGCTAGGCTTTTCTTAAAGTTGGCTTTAAATAACTACAAGTAATTTTAACATCTGTAAAATATGTACCTAACTATGATCTGACTATAATACTGCAATTCTCTCTCTTTCTAATTTTCTGCATTACTATTTTGCTTTGACTATTTGAGAAAAGAATTGTAATAATCGATAATTATCGATAACTTCACCGGAAATATCGATTTAGAAGCTCTTCAAGCTCGAAAAAGTAAATTTTTAAAAAAATTAGCGTTAACAGTACCTCAAAAAAAAACTTCTTTTTTTTGAGACTTTTGACCACGAGAATTGATAAGAGAAATTGGTGCGATACTTTTTAAACTGCACTTCTTGATTTAATGCAGTTTGGATAATAGTTTTTTTTATGATATTAACCAGTTAAAGCGTGTTTAAACACGTCAAACCAAATCTCTATTACAGTACGTTCGACGTGTATACTCGTTGTGTAAAATATAAAATTGCCATTAACTACAAAAAAACTCGAAATTTTAATAAAATACAATAAGAATAATATTTGTTGGGATGTTCCCTTTATCTTACCAATAGAACTGCCAAGTATTTTATACGGAGGGAGGTGGTTGGAGTCAGCCAAATGATAAGTGGTTGGTACATGTTTGGTCTTCGCATTAGAGATCGGGGAATTACGCACACAAATAGAAGCTCTCAACCCCTTGTGCAATGCCGATTTACCTCTTAGATAGAGGTTCAGATCTCAGTACGAGCATGATTTCATTTTCCACAGAATTCAGAGCTCTGTTGTTCCTTGTAAAGCTCTTGCGTTGCTAGTTAACTAGGCAATGCATAACATGAAGTGGTGCAAGATTTTAAATGAGCACAGAATGCTCTGGTTATCTCAAGCCCCAGAGAGATTGCCGAAAATGTCGCATGCAGTAAACGCATCGTAAACTTTTTATTTTTGAAGTTCTGTCACATGATAATTCTATTAAATTTTCTTTATCTTTTATCTAGATAATGATGTAGCTTTTCCTAAATTTTCTTTATAGAAGGGGTTTTTGAAATCCAATTATCATTTGTGTTTTCGGGTTTTGGGAAAATACTCCATGAAAGACAATTTTTGATCCTGTTAAATGTGCTATTATATTTTCTCGTACGTATATCTTCAGACAGACTAACCTTATTACTGTACATATTAACAACTTTATAGTATAATATTATTAATTAAAATAATTTTTATGTACTATATAGGAAAAAACGTTATGCTTTAATTTTTTATGTCCGCCATTATTGATTATTTTTCGCGTACGACAGGTTGGGAAACGCTGCTGTAGAGAATTGACGGGTAGCTGAACATACCAATCCCAACTTTGCGGTTCAAATATACAATGAAATGTTACCCTCAGGATCGGGAATAAAAATGCATTTAATAATGACTTAATTGTTTAATTTAAGCAATTCTTGTAATCAATGATTGGTTTTATCAACGTTTCTTATTGGTTTGTTTCAGGTAAGAGATTTTCTCTAAGAGCCAACTTGATTGCGTAAGTTCTGCAATTTTTTAAAACATTTAGATAAATAAAAACTAAATTGCTAAGATTTGTATCGACTAAGCTGAAATCTTAAGTAGGAGGGGTTTACTGTTTGAGAAAGAGTTTTCTAGATTCAAGTCATTTAGCTGCTAGCATGCGGGGGTGTTCTTCGTTCGATCTCTATGCTCATCCATCAATGTCACCTTTTAATCTTAAGTTATGTTCGTTAATTAAACAGGAAAACAAATAAAGGAAGTCTTTTGTTTAAAAATTTCTGAATAAAAAACGCAAAACTTCGAACAAAAAAACAACTCTAAATAGATTTCTCGAAACACCTGGTTGATTCTATGCTCTTCTCAAATTGATTGAGAATCAATCATTCTCAATCAATTTGAAAAAAAGAAAGTAACAGTCTCTCTCTCTGTTTCTCGGTTCTACCAACTCAATTCTATTCTACCAATTTCATTCTCCTCAACACCGCCAGAGGAGGGACCTGTTTCTTCTTTTCAACAGCCTTCCTTCCACCTCAACGCCCACGCGCGTTCATCTCTTTCTCTCTCTCTGATGGCTCATTCTTTAATTGTGCCAAGAGCTTGCCGTTATCTTATTTTTACATTTTTGTTTCTATCTTAAGCTGATGAGAAAATAAGAACAAGCTAATGTTATCTACAACATCCCATTTTAAAAATCTATGCTGGCTTCTCCCCATCAATAATAAGTATTAGTTTTCTTGTGCCTCTGTTTCTTGTATTTCAAGTGTAAGGACCCACAGGGATTAGGGTCTCCTTGCTATGGCGCTGTATGTCGGCCTTTTCTTTGGTAGATGTTGCTACACTGCAGAATTGAGCCAAGCATTCTGAAAGCACTCTTGACGATGACGACTCTATTTCATTTCTGGAAGACTCTTCTGCAGCCTAAATAACAGCAACTATTTTGAAGCCTGCTTCTTGCTTTTCTAATCTTCGTACTTCATCTGTTTCGTTGTTCCTGTAGTTAAGTAAATACTAAAAACAGTATTAGTGGACCCTAAGTCGCCTTGACGACGTTGTTTTCCCTAAGGCTGAAAGCCCTTTTTATTTTGCTGTATCAGTTCTAGCCAGGAAGGCGCCACGGTAGCCGAGAGGTTAAAAGCCGAGACCTGCAAAGCATTGCGGTACTGGGTTCGATTCCCCCGGTCTTAAGCCTTGGATTTTATTTAGAGGTTAATAAAAGAAATTTCCAGTAAAGTATGTTTGTTAGTCGCCTCCGACCAAGACACCCTTGCTTTAACTTCGCTGCCCTACACTTCCGAAAGCTTTTGCTCTTGATATTGGCACTGTACAGAACGAGTTTCCACATAAGATAGACGGAACTTCGTAAACCTGATCACTTAACTTAAGTAAAAGTAAAGTTAATGCCTATTTTTTCAGGCGGGCTTTACGTCCAACTACCAATTAGGTGTCGTGGACGGAGGCGACTAGCAAACATACTTTACTGTAAATTTCTTTTATTAACCATTAAATAAAATCCAAGGCCTAAGACAGGGGAATCGAACCCACTAAACCAACAACAATACATCTTAGCTTTGCAGGTCTCGCCTCTAACCGCTCGGCTACCATGGCGCCTATTATCACTTAACATTCGCAAAGAAGGGTGTTGGTGGATTGCTACAGCCAAGACCCAGGTGTTGATGGCTAAGTTTAATTTCTTTACTTCTAACAAATCTTGTTTTAAGTCTTAGCACTTTTTTTTGCTCCATCTGTTTTTCGTTCCCTTGCATTAGGAGACATCCAACAACAGCTGCAACTCGAAGACACAATACTAAGTTACCCTACACTTCTCTTACCGTCGTCATCTTCTTGAATTTATTCCCTCTTAAGATTATTTATTAATGTTTCAAACAACATATGTACCCAGATAACCTGATTGTTTTTAAGGCGACTTCAAACTACACTGTTTACGAGTTTTATATTTCGTTGACCGCTGTTCTATGTATATGTCTTATGTTATTGTATAAATATTTGAGAGAATGTATGTATATGGTAGGTGGCCTAATGTACTAACAGTGTATAATAGCCATATGGTGTACCCAGCTTATAAGAACGAGTGTAGAGAGCCACACCTCCCTGTATTAATACCAAGTATATCGTATACTTTATCTTTTTGTAGATGGGCACCCCTCTCTTTTAACAAGTAATCTCTAATTCTCATCTTCACATCCTTATTAGTTGAGGGATTTGCCTCCTCATCTACTTCTCTGCTTCTCCATTCCAACCTCGGTTCGTTATTATTATATTATTGAACTGCATAAAATCTCCTTACAATTTATTTTATACCGGATTCTGAATTGATTAGTTAGTAATTTATAAATCTTTTAATTTTGTTGAGAGTGTATAAGGAGATAACAGAAGGATTTATACTGTCCAGATGTTATTTCCGGTTCAATTAATTCGACCAACTATGAAGAAAATAGGTTTATGATACGTTGATTTGGTAAAATGATAGCCAGCGAATGGTAAAGTGGTAAAACTATAATGGATGTAATAAGAGACTAATTCTCAGATGATTTTTACTGGATGGAATAAAGCGTATCCTAAAAATAATAAACAGACTTAAAAGCGCTTAGTAAAAGTCGAATTATAGGATTTGAAGAAAAAGATGGAGTTGAGAGACTGACTACCCGTTGGAAGCGCTCCTAATAATGTAGTCACTGGAGAGGAAGTCACGATGCGTTTGAGTCGTCAGGAAGAGTACGGGATGAGAAGCGATGAATAGGAAAGTTTAGGTGGGAATTTCTGTTCACTTCCGAGAGATGTACAGGTCATCGTGAATGGTGTGCTTGGATACATAAAATGGTGTATAACCATTGACGTCATGCGAGGATTGTATAGTTTGGTGGAACTCCAGTGTTCAGATTTAACGACTTGTTGGAAGTTTTAAGTTGAAGTGAGAGCAATTGAGAGTTATAGAAGGCATTGGCATACTTTCTTTTAACCCGCACCCCCTCAGAAGAGGCAATAAAAGATTCATGCAAAATTTAACAGTTTGAATTTAGATTTTTTGAGTTCAGTCCGGAACTATCAGCTTTATTTAAGGTTTCTTTGTTCCTGTTGCGAGGAGTGTGCGAAGCTAAAAATGAATTTAAATGGGATTCTGTATAATATGAGATAAGTAATGTAATTGCCTATTTTTTGGGCAGGCTTTACGTCCAACTACCAGATTAAGTGTCGTGGACGGAGGCGACTAGCATACATACTTTACTGTAAAGTTCCTCATATTAACCATTAAATACAATCCAAGGACTAGACTAGTACCGCAATACACTTTAGCTTTGCAGGTCTAGTCTATAACCGCCTAACATACTTTACTATAAAAGTTCTCATATTAACCATTAAATAAAATCCAATGCCTAAGACCGGGGAATCGAACCCACTAAACCAGCAATACATCTTATCATTGCGGGTCTAGTCTCTTAACCACTCGGCTACCGTGGCGCCTGAATATGAGATAAGTTCCATTTTATTAAATTAATACAATTTCTAGTGAGAAATTAGGAAAGCGAGCTTACTCACAAGTCAGCCCACTAAATTTACATCACAATCTCCATTGCCAATTGCTAAGTTTAAAATTTTTTTAAAAATTAAATTGAGTGGTAAGAAAAAAAGTCGAGCGAGGACCACCAAATTGTTTTTTATTTTTTCTAATCGTGAATAGATGAGGGAGGGGGTACTTGACAGGAAATTAATAAGTGGTACCAGGGTGGCAATTATTTTGTAAATACTTTGGCTCACAGTGTTGCCAAACTTAATTAAAAAATGATACCCTTTAGGGGTTAATTAATTCTTCCCTTTCCGCATTCTAGATGGTAACCATTTAACGTTTTGCTTCTTTACTTTTTTGCAAACAATTATTTAGAGTAACCCTAATAAAGAAAATTGATGGAAATAAAGGTTAACAAACAGAAATCTGATCGGAACAGTCTCAACTTCCTTTCCAGCCTAAATTTATTGCATTTAAATTTTCGTATAACTTTTAATTTGTGCTAAAAAGATAGTTGACTTCCTGTTCCCCGTTAAAAAAATGATAATTTGTTGGAAGGGGTGTGACGTCACAGCTCTCCTAATGATTAACATCAATATTGATTGAGAAGTTTCCAAATCAGTAATTGGTCTAATATAGTTATCTTCAAGATCACAGGAAACCCTTTGGGAAATTGCATAGAAAATTAAATAAATACTTGAAAAAGCTGAACTTTACAGTCGCACTGCTGCTGTTGTACGTACTTCAAAGCGGAAGTTCTATTAAACTTTTCAGACTCATAAATATTTATTACAAGAGTTAGAAAACGTAAACTAAAATGCATTTAGGAGGAGTGCACAACTTCATATTCTAGTTCCGGTGTCTGATATGGACGTCACACTTTTCTAAAAATAACCTACTTAAAAATTTTAAACAAAACTTTGAAATACATTAAATCAGAAAAATCGATTCACTTTCTGAAGGGAAGTTCCTATTGTTGTCCTAAACATCTTATTCTGGCAGCTAATTTAGAACTGATTTGGGTATAGAACAACCCCTATGTTGTAGGTTTGAAGGGGTAATGAAGCTACAGATGTCCACTTTATGTAGTAGAAAGGAAACGAATGTTTGGCGAAATATACAAGTATTTAGATGCACCATTTCGCTACGAAGACATAATATTCTCCACCAACATCTACGTATGTGCTTAAATCTATAGCAGAGCTAGCTAAGAAATATGAATGTATTTAAAAGTTGTAGCCGATTAGAATGAATGCAAGAAAATGATTTAGAGAAGGATTACGTGATTTTAATTCCGGTTAAGCTATAAGGATGGCAAGAATATAGAGTACTGATCCATCCATTAGTTGTAAGTTTGTATGTAAATAGTTGTATATAGTAGAGGGATGAATGTGTGAAGCGAATGTATTTATAAGTAAGAATGGAGAGTGAGTGATATTCTAGTGATAAGCACCTAGACGATGATGCTGGCTACAGATATTTGGGCAAAGTTTCTCACGATTTAATTGTTGGAGACATCAGCCTCGATCCGTAGGCATATCCAAAGCTCAACTTTGGATGTAGAAAAAACCTTTGGCAGGCAAAGTGATTGAGGGGCGAAACTCGAAAGAACAAAAGTTGTTGCCCGGAGAAAGAACTCCTTTTCCAGAATCAACTTCTACACAACACATCAGGTTCTCTTAAGTGGCCATACAAAGAAAGGAAAATATCTTCCCAGATTCAATATACAACAGCTGGCTGACTTTTCATGTCACTATGAGATCACTATATTGAAGGAGGTTTTTCATATCCTGAAATCTGAAGGCGATAGAATAGGTCTCGCGGTGAATGAAAAGAAAACTAAGTATAATGAACTTAAGCCCAAATGGCAGCTGTGGAATAGCCCAAAAACTAGAAGTAGAGGGGTTCACTTTCGAGAAGGTGAAATTATTCATATATGTACTTGAAAGCCGAGCTGAACAGCGAGAACAGGATTGCACCTGAGATGAATTGCAGGATCATGGCCGGAAACCGTGCCTATTTCGCCCAATATTATGCTATTCCGTTCTTCTCTATTGTCACGTAAAAGAAAAAATTAATTTATATAAAACATTGATTGAGGCCAATGGTGACATATTCCGCGAAAACTTGGATCCTTAGTGTGGCAACTGTGAATCAGTTAAGAATATTTGAAGGGAAGATTTTAAGAAGGATATACGGTGCCAAAATTGGTGATGGGAGAGTGGAAAATAAGAACGAACAATGAGCTTTATGAGATGTATCAGGAAAGTGAAGAATTGAGTGGTTGGGCCATTTGGTGCGAATGCCGGACAATCCGATGCCAAAGAAACTACTTTTCTCCAAAGTGGAGGGTACAAGAGGTAGAGGGCGGCTAAGAAGGCGTTGGATGCAGGATGTGGAGGCTGATTTGCGAAAGCTGGGATGTGACTGATTGGAAGAGGAAGGCGCTGGACAGAGAGAGAGAGGTGGTTCGAGGTTGTCAGGGAGGCCAAGGCTCGATCAGAGCTGTAGAGCTATTTAGTGTAGTAATGAGATCACTATAACTCCTTAAAATTCACCTGCATGGAGTTTCGTGGCTAATGCATTTCTTTAAAATAAAATTTTAAAAAAAAATAGTTATATTAAAGTTAGTTTAGGAATGGCTGTAAAGCTAAATCCATTGCGTGCTTAAAGCTCTACTTCTTCTACCTTTAGTGTCTGTTTGCTGCTTTCTACATTTTGGTTGTGTTATGCTACATTATGCTGTTTAGTTAAGTTATGATAGTATAGTATTACTGTAAGTTACATTTTCATCATGCTGTTTACAGGAATTAATTTTAATTAACTGTAATTAGTTTTAAAAGTTTGTATAGTTTTAGAAACAGATTTAATAATACTAATTATGGAACATGTTCCATTAAATTTCCTGGCCTTTTGATATTCCCGCCAGGAAAATGCGCGCGCGCACACACACAGTAATTTGTAAAATGCCTCCAGTAGCTCTTTGAGTGCATCCGCTTTCAGAGAGCTAAAACCAAATCTATCTAGCGCCTCTCCCATCCCCAAATTGTCTTTTAGAATTATTTACTTTGTACTTGCACTTCAGATTTTGTTAAAGAATTTCATTTTCATTTAGAGGAACAATAAAACTAATTGCTAACTTTGAAAATGACAAATTAAATAAAAAAGAAAAAAAAAGAAAAGTTTATTTCTTAAGATGTACTCGGGAGTGGTAGCTAAGAAAATTGAATTAATGGAGTAAAGGCAACAAAATAGAACTCTCTGGGAAATGAAAGAGAGAGGAGAGTGAGTGAAAAAGACAGAGGGTGTAGTCTAGTAAAGAAAAGTATGCCTGAATGAATTTCCACTGATGAAAATGATAATGGAAAGGAGATTTTCTCTGCTGGGGGGAAAAAAAGGAACTGACAGGTATTGTAAAGACGCGCTAGTGTCAAACCGTTTTCCTTAAGAACCCTTAACTTGAAATACGTCATTAAAAAAGAATTTTAGGGATGGAACTTCTGGAAAAACCATCAAAAAAAAAAAGAAAAGTAGTTGAACAGTTTTTAAAGAAAAAATTGTTTAGTTTCATTAAAATTGAAATTTAAGGGCTTGTCAAGATTCAAATTTATGAAATTACGATTTCCCTTGGAACAATTAAGGTTTTCCTTACAAAAAAAGGTCTGATGAGTGTTGGTTGACTTTAACAGAGGACACCTCAAAAACAGAAGAAGTCGCAGGAAAAAAAGGAGGCCTTTCTCTATTTCCGTTTTGATGATTACCGGCTGTCTGACGTTAAAGGTTTTGACGCTGAATGCGTCACCGGAAGTTTAATTTTGGCCATTGAATGGCAACTTTAGGATAACTGCAGGATAAACATACAGACTTATCGCTTTGATTTCCAGAGCTCCATTCTGTCTTAACGCCTGTAGACATCCTTCGGGCACTTTCCTGTTTATCTAATTTTCTAATCCTTCAAATTTTTCTATTGAAACACTTTTGCAGAGGTCTATTTATGGTCTTCATTTACGAGGTGTGGCTATTAAATAACGAGACTGATGCTGGCTACAGAAGAACTATGCATGCACTAAATCTTAACGATCGACACAGCTGTGCAGCGTAAAGCCTTCTCTTTCGATTGCAGCTTCTCACATGTTTGTAGAGAAATCTGTCTGACCGGAACCGTCGCGTTTGGGTAAGAGGTGTTAGTTTCGTTTTGCCGAACACATGTAGTAGAGCAACGAATTGTCGTGAAATTTTACATGAAACTGGGTAAAACCGCTACTGAAACTTATCTTTTATTAAAAGAAGTTTATTGCGATGAATGTTTATCAATTGCGTAAGTTTTTGAGCGGTTCAAGCGTTTCCAAGATGGCCGAGAAGACGTCGGCGATGATGACCGCCCGGGTCGCCCTTCCACGTCCAAAACGGATGAAAATATCGATTATAATTAATCAACATTACTACCGTGAGATGCTTGCTCAACTCCGTGAAAGAGTAAGGAAAAAAACGACCCGATTTCTGAAAGAACAAGTCACGAGGTTCTCCATCAAGACAACGCGCCGGCTCACACTGCATTGTCTGTCGCAAGACGTTTCTAGCCAAAAGTGTTACATCCCAGTTTTAGGCCATCCGCCTTATTCGCCCCATGTGAGTTTTATCTGTTCCCCAATGTCAAATCTGCATTAAAAGGTACAGGATTTCAGTCCGTTGAAGCTGTGAAAGAAAACGCGGCGTCATGCAGGAGCTCACAGAAAAAGACTTCCAGCACGGTTTCGAACATAGATAAATTCTCATGGAGCGTTGTAGGGATAGGGAAGTGGTGTATATTGAAGGTGATAGTAACTAAAAATTTAAAATAAAATGTTTTACAGCAATAGTTTCCTTATTTGATAGCCACACCTCGTACTCTGTATAAATGAGTAGATGCAGAGGTCTCCAGTTTGCCTGTGATTAGCCTAAGAGTATATTAAAAACTGGAATACGAGCAGGGATGCAAAGACTAGTGAAGATTTAGCTAGTCTAACTCCGCTCTCGGAGAGTGATTAAAGATAATAACAGTTTCAGAGGAATAAGGGAAGGTCCAGTAGGGCTCTATACAACACAGAACTTTAGGGGGGCCTTTTTTTTCCTTGTTCCTTTAATTACCTCCCCCATTAGTTACTTAAATTGCCCTAAAACAAATGAATCTCTTCTCTACTTTAAATCACCTCCAATAACGGGATGTTTCCATGCAGTAAAATGGCCAGTTACCCCAGTTAATCGCTACAGTGCGGACTATAGAATAAATAATACCGATTTTAGTTGGAATAGAGAGAGCAGAGAACAATAAAAGACTTGAAGGAAAAGAAGATGTTCTTTCTTTTGTGTTCCAATCAGACAATAGCCGCTTACTTGACTAGCCACCACCTCTAGTGCTCTTCCTTCCTTCTTAACACATAGTTCAGGAGGTTAGGAGACCGGAAATTACTATTAGTTGTCCACTCTGTCTTACTAAATCCATGCTATTGGGTAATCCTATTGTTTCCAGTAAATTTCTGCAGTGTGAATGGAATTGTGTGCATTACCTGTAAAAGTGGCCGGAAATGATTTTTTCGTAAGAGCTATTTGCAAGATTTCCAAACGGAAAAACGTAAGACCATTCACACGTCTATCTAGTTACTGTTTTCCAATTTTTTTTTTTTTTTAAATCACTAATGTTTTATGGGAAGTTTACAAACTTCTTTTGGTGGAGATTACAGAAGCTTTTCCGGCCGACACAGAAGAAGTGTGCGGAACAAGAGGAGAACAAGGGTTGCAACTTCTACTCCATGAGCGACAGTAAAGTCTACATGCAAGTGCGTTTAGACTACTTTAGATTCAAACAGTGATATTTTATTGTTGCATTTTTCTTTACGAGGCCCAAACAGATCTTGGGAACCTTAGCCACTTATGACTTAGATCACAGCTTCCCATTTATGACTTTAAGGGCAAACTTTTACTCAAATAGCTGCTGCCCCCCACTTTTACTCTTTTATTCTCTTTGAACTTTGAACCAGGCAAAGTAAAGAGATGTGGGATTACTGTTTGGGCTGGCGATACAGCTTTGAACGGCTTGAAAGGTCATAGTTGACAGGATGTCAAGGGGCATTTTTTTTTTTTAATTCACTCTTTCCATGCGCTGGACTTCTCTTCTCATGTCCGCTACTTTAAGAAGTTGTTATATCTTTCACAGCATCTCAGTGAAGATTTTTTTTTGTGCCCCTGAGTTACGTCGCTCATTTTGTGACGCAATGCTAACCAAGGCCAAATAAATGATAACTGACGAAATCGGAAGAAGTCGAAGTCAAAAACGTATAAAAATACATCGTACACCCTTTTCACTAACACAAGCAATAAATACCTAACGTAAAACAGTCCATATATTCTTCATACTAGTATAACAGAGCATAAATAATGTATGCTGTTGAAATATTTATTCGACTTGAACGTATTCTTTCAAAAAACATATTTTATCTTGGGTGGTTTTACTCACTCACTCCCTTCTCCCTTTCGCTCTCTCTCTCTCTCTCAGACACACACACACACACACACAGACCCAAGTTTTATGATGGCAACAAAGTGATGTTTGTGCATGTGCGGTTACTTTTCATCAATGGAAGTCACGTGATAGCTGTTAGCTTTATATTACTACTTTAATCATATTGCGTCCAATATCTTCTGCATTAAATATGTCTTAAGGTTACCGGAAATGAAGGAATTTTAAAATAAAAACGCTTCATTTTGTGGGAAAGCAAGAAAACTGGAGGGAACAAAACCCTTTTTACAGGAACAAAGAACAATTTTGTTTTTCTCATACGTATTTATAGTTTTTTTCGTTATTTTAAAACTGAAAACTGTTTTCAGTACGACCTTTTTTCAGATAATATACATAATTTAATACTTCCATATATGTGACTTGTGTAACTTCAGTAATATTAAATGTTCAACAAATACAATAACAACACAAACAATAATATTGTAACAATAAGATATTATATTTAATGTTACCAGATATTTTTCACACTAGATTGAATTTCATTTCAGATTCCTTTTCTCTTATAAGTCACGAAGATGCAAGAGTTGTGTATATATATTATGTATACATAGTCATGGTGCTGATCAGTCCATTCCATTATTCATTATTCAATTATTAATAATTCTACCGTCGGTTAAGCATTCAATCGTAATTACTCTGTTCGGCATTAACGTCATTTCTAAACTTCGATGACACCAGCCTTGACATCACATTCAAATTTCATTCTTTATTATGTATTAATTCATTCACATCTCTAATAAGATCAGTTGATTTTTCCGTGGAGTACAAGAATAGCGCTGTGGTCGGTAACCTGTGACGCGCGGGTCATCTAGTGTGCGAAGTTTAAAGAATTAAAAAAACGCGGGTCGTTTGAAAAGTCCGTGCAAAGTCAGAGAGATAGTACCACTGGCGCGTATCGAGGTTATGTTTAGTTAGTAGCATCTCTTGGAAGAACACACATCAAGTTCCACCCAGATCGGTCTATTTCTTTGTGTTTGGCATTCGTTTGAATCGAGGAAGTCGAGTGATTTTAAAAAAATGGACGAAAAAGAATTTCGTGTGTTGATTAAACACTACTTTATGAAAGGCAAAACGCCTCAGGAGACTAAAGAGAAGCTTGATAAACATTATGGTGACTCTGCACCTTCGATTAGAACAGTATATAAGTGGTTTCAAAATTTTCGGAGTGGCCATATGGGCACAAGTGACCGCTGAACGTTCTGGACGCCCTGTTGAGGTTACTACTCCAGAAATCATTGATAAAATCCATGATATGGTGATGGATGGCAGAAGAGTGAAGGTGCGTGAGATTGCTAGTGCTGTGGGCATCTCGAATGAACGGGTACATAATATTTTGCATCAACATTTGGACATGACAAAGCTATCCGCAAGATGGGTGCCGCGATTTGCTCACGCTTGACCAAAAACGAAATCGTGTGAAGTGTTGCAAGGACGGTTTGCAGCTGTTCCAGAAGAATCCGCAGGACTTTAAGCGTCGTTTCGTCACTGTGGATGAAACATGGATACATCACTACACTCCTGAGACCAAAGAACAATCTAAACAATGGGTTACCAAGGGGGAATCTGCGCCAAAAAGGCGAAGACCGTTCCTTCGGCCGGAAAGATTATGGCGACTGTCTTTTGGGATTCGCAAGGAATAATCCTGGAAAAGGGTAAAACTATTACAGGTGCATATTATTCATCGTTATTGGACCGTTTGAAAACCGAGCTGCAAGAAAAACGCCCACGATTGGCCTCACAAAAAAGTCCTTTTCCATCACGACAACGCACCAGCTCACACCTCAGCAGTTGTGGTCGCAAAATTAATGGAAATAGGGTTCCAACTCGTTTCACATCCCCCCTATTCTCCAGACTTGGCTCCCTCGGACTACTATTTGTTCCCCAATATGAAGAAATGGCTGGCGGGAAAAAGATTTTATTCAAACGAGGAGGTGATTGCAGAAACGAATGGCTATTTTTCAGACTTGGACAAATCCTATTATTCGGAAGGGATCAACAAACTAGAGCAGCGTTGGACGAAATGTATAAGCCTAAAAGGAAACTATGTTGAAAAATAAAAAAGGTTTACCCCAAAAAATTAAGTAGTTTTTATTTTTGCACGGACTTTTCAAACGACCCTCGTACATCTTAGCTTTGCGGGTCTAGCCTATAACCGCCTAACAAACCTACTTTACTATAAATTTCTCATATTAAACATTAAATAAAATCCAAGGTATAGACTAGTACCGCAATACATCTTAGCTTTGCGGGTCTAGCCTATAACCGCCTAACAAACACACTTTACTATAAATTTCTCATATTAAACATTAAATAAAATCCAAGGTATAGACTAGTACCGCAATACATCTTAGCTTTGCGGGTCTAGCCTTAACCGCTCGGCTACTGTGCCGCCCTAGGAATTAAATAGTATATTCTTCTAAAACCCTTCTTTCTGTCTCAAATTGTGTCCAATTATCTGATTACGTGAAAGATATCTCCTCATTTCGCAACTCTGGTATTTCTTTTATTGTTATATAACAAATTTTAAATACTAACTTGTTTAAATAAAAAAAAGTCACATCTAAATCAGTCCACATTTACAGATAATCACACGGAGGATAAATTAGGAGAAATCTTCTCAAATGACATTTAGTAATAGTAATTTAGATATTTAGTAAACGTTCTATGGGATGTTTTGAAATTATGTCATCCTCTGAAGATCATTTACTGCACGAACACGTTTACATTCCCCAGGTGATTCTGTTCCATTATGTTGTTAGTTATGAAAGTGAGAGGTGCTTCATTTATCTGTTATAAAAAGTAAAAGTAAAGTAATCGCGCATTTTTTTCAGACGGGGCTTAACAACTAACTTCCGATTAGGTGTCGGTGGACGGGGCGGAAGCTCATACTTTACTGTAAACAATTTTTTTTTTTCTAACAAATAATAAGTAGCCATACACACGAACTGAGGGTTCTCCCACTTACAAAGCCACGCTCTTGACCACTAAACCAACACCTGCCCCTGTTATATTAACCTGGACCAAAAAAAAAAAAAAAAGGCAGTCGTGAACGCAAACACACCTGTTTAATGGCAGCGAAATGAAACCGTAAAGCTGAGAATTGAAAAATAGCAATTCAAAAACTGCAAAAAATTAATAAAACTTCCAAGTTTTTACTGAGTTTAGTAAGGAGTTAATAAGTAAGTAGGGTCAAAAGGGCGAAAGGTCCTCGCTCCCAAGGTTTTTTTCCAGGACAAAAGCCACCCCCATGAACTAGCTTGTACAAATACTAATACGTATAAATATATAAACCTTTTTAAAACACTGATATTAAGCCATTTTGTGCGGCCATATTGTTGTCCACCTATGACCTATAGTTTATATGACCTATAATTTTTTTTATTAGTAAATTGCTCGAAGTTATGCTACCATTGGATTAGGTATTTTCAAAATTTTCTTAAAGTTTAAAATTTCCAAATCCTTTTATTATAAATAGTCCCTAGTTCTTTAAGTAAATTAGACGCTCGTGCCAAGCAAAAGTGAATGTTCTAAAATATTTCAAAATTTTCAAAGCCACACTAGACTGTCCTGGACTATCTACTTAGTTAACTGGTCCGGTGACCAGTCTATGCGATTGTCTCTATAAGTTCTGTCACGAAATGCGACATCTTAGGTACTATTCGGGATTACCTGGAACAGCTGCCAAAAGTATATCCTCTGCGCAAGCCAGAGTGGCGGGGCCGTTATTGTTTGCTTCTAAAAATGTTCAAAATAAGTATTTCCGGTATAAAAACGCTGACAATATCTCAGAACAACTTCCTGATATGAGAGAAATTATACTTCCGATTCTGGGAGGGGGGATTCAGAAAACTTTATAGTCAGAAAAAGGCCATTGGTTATGAAATATTTATAAAGAGCCGAAAGTTGTGGTGAGTGGCGGTGGTGGAGGCGGTGGCATAGCTCCAGAGAGTTTGGTAAGGTTATAAGATAACCATATTGATCCTCCCCGGTATATAGTAGGTGCACTAGAGACAAAGCTGGGGGCGGCCTTGTTAGCTGGCTGCTACAACAACACAGTGTACACGATTCTCTCTGGCTTAGCGGGGTAGTTGGACTAAGGAGGGCTAGGTAGGAGTACAGCAACGCCCTTATACATTCTATATTAGCGGTCTAGCGCCAAACTTACCTTCGGGAACTGCAGTGCTCCCTCACACTAGAGTTCATAACTTTGTAATATCCTTTTCCTTGTCGAATTCGGCCATCCCTTTTTACATTTTATACAACAGATGGTCACCATATTATTTATTACCATACAGTATGAAATTGATTTTTTTTGTCTCCGGAAGTACCCGTTTTGTAAAAAAAGAGCCAAGATTCTAAATGGGATTTTTAATCAAGTTTAATGAATCGATTTAAAACTTTTCCGGAAGTCTACTAATCTTTTAATGAGCTTTATATAGGGGAAAGCTGTATTGAAGTGGCACTTTGGGATGATTCTTTACGGTTTCACTTCCTGAGGATCCCGGAAAATCATTTTACCCGGTTGTTTTAAGTGAATTTAATGAGCAATTGGGTGAAAAGGAATGAGGGGTACTTTTGGGCTGCACTTAAGGCTTTGATGAGGTCATATTAGAGCAGTGGTTCCCAAAATTTTTTGACCCATGGACCCCTTTTTATAGTCAAAACTTGCCCATGGACCCCCAAGTGAAAAGGCTACTTAAATGCATAGTCTAAAAATTACAAATTTAAAAAAGCCTTTTGTTGAAGAAGTATTTATTGAAATTATAACTTTTGATTAAAATAAAATTACAAAAAATTAATAATTTGGATGAACGTGATGAGATGTTATGAGTGTATTTATATCCGGCTCAATGTTTGTGAGAAGCTACCGCAAATCCCCACGAGTAATCTTTGGTTCAGGTCTGCATGAAGAGCCGTTAAGTGTTCGACAGTGAGCTAGCAAATCTTCATCTCTACTTTGCAATTTCGAAAGATTTGGAAACTGAGAACGTTCTCCTCTTCCCAAGTTTTGTTTTTACAGAAAAAGTTTCGCAACAAACGCAGATATTACGCTTTTAGTTTTGATTAAATTTAATTGGTCACCCGTGTTAGTCTCTAATTTCCATAATAATAAAAATGGATCACAGTTTTATTATTTTATATTGAACCTTGCGCGGACCCCCTGACGTTGTTCAGGGACCCCCAAATCAATTTTAATTTTCCACGGACCCCTGAATGATACCGGGGACCCCTGGGGGGGGGGTCCGTAGGGACCACTTTGGGAACCACTGTATTAGAGCTTTAAAAGTGGTCTTGCCTTGTTTTCAGAGGCGTGAAAGAAGCTTCTCAACCCTGGATCACCACCCTGGTCAGGGAAATTGGAAAAATTGGCTAAGACAGAATATTGAACACTTCTCTCAGCAGTAAAAGAAAAAAAAATTGGAACAATTTTGTGACCGAGATAAAATTAGAGAATTATGAAATTTGGGAACATCAGGGAGAGACACGAAGCTTTACAAATAGTATCAGACCCTTTCCCTGAATAGACGTAACTAAGAGATCAGCTTGGATGGCTGATCAGAAGCACTGGGAAGCACAGCTGGAGAAACGAGGTTTTTGGCCATCCCTGGCCAGGTTTCACACCAAGAGAGACCAAAACCCTAGGGATATCTTACCATACTTTGTAGCTAACTGTTTCTCCTGAAAGAGTTCACTCTGCAGAGGATGTTCTCTTGTGGGGGCTCACCGCACAAGATATTAACGGGACTTTGAATTCAATACCGAAACAATGTGACGATCACACTGCCTCCTGTTTTGTAAGAGTAAGGGATAATAAACATTCTGACACGGATGCCTCCTTTAATATGTAAATGTTTAATAGATAAAGATGGAGTGAGAGAGAGAGAGAGAGAGAGAGAGATATCGTTACTAAAGTTTTCTGAATGGGCTATAAATAGATCCCCAGGGTAAGCTCATAAACATGTGGTCATAGTTTTTCAACATTCATTCATTCATTGCATACAGTTTAGCTTCACGGACAAGCGGCTCGGCTGGGAGAGACGACCTGTTAGAGTGCCGCCTTACTTCACACGTGCCGTTACCTGATTCTAATCTTCATTTCTCCCCTTTTCTTAAGTGCTGTTAGACTGAAAAATTGTAGAGTATCTATATTGATCGATGTTTATTTTCTGTTCCACTTCTTATTAATTTCTGCTAAGTTTGTGTAATCGACACCTTTAGAATTCCTATTCTATTCGGATATCCGCTATCGTTTTCGACATCAAATTCTCGACAAAAATCTGTCAATCAGAAGTGGGAATAGTTCTTTTCCAGTTTTTTTTGCGAATAACTAGAATAATAACTGTATTAGTTGTGAGTTGTACAAAGAATAGGACTTGTTACAAGATCTAACAATAATATTTAATCACCTTTGCCAACAAGTCTAGGCAAATATGTTTACACACGAAGAAAATAAAATTACAAATAATAATAAACTGACACTTCCGGTAATAGGACCGTACATTACACTAAAATTGGCACTTTCAGCGGAAGTCCACTCACTTCCTCCCCATAAATATCGCTAATCGATTTTCCTGGAATAATCTTCGGTGTATATTTTTTTCTCCGTTGATTAGCAACTGTACATATCTGCAGCAAATGTGTATATGGAGGATTTACAGGTACATGTTAGGTTATCGAGCTAGCTCAGCACCATTGCCATTGATGAGAAAGAGACCAGCCCAGCGATAGCACGATATAGGCTAAAGGAAGTGGTCGGGAAACGAGAAGATCGCGGGACTAAGATCGAAGTAATCTGTTGTAAAGTAAGAATTTTGTTGCGTATTGTTTTAGAGTGGATTTAAGTCCAAGGAGTGTTCTGAATAGTCTGTGACGACTATTAACTACGTCTAGAAAAAGTTCTAGATTCGGGGGAGCCAACCTTTTTCTGATCATGGACCCCTTAGATAATTTCTCGAAATCTCCCCAAAAAAGTAATTTTCAGTTAATTAAAATAAAACTATCTATATTAGAAATTAGGTACTATGTTTGTATTACATATTTCATTTATGATTTTCTGCATTACTTTAGAAGTATGAAACCGGAAATATAATGTTCAAAACATGTTTATTTTGGATATTTTTACGATATCAATTTAAATTGCATTATTCGATAATTTATGAAATACCTATGGGGGAAAAATTAGTAAAAAAAATTTAAATAGTATTTTTCCTAGAAATAATTAGCAAAAACGATTGGCTAATCACATTGGCGAACGGGATGTTTGTAGTAGGCGGAGTGTAGCTGATGACGTAGTGACACCGTTAGCCACTCCCTCACCAATGAAATCACAGTTATCCAGCTCATAAAATGGTGCTCTTTTATTTTCATTCAATGATCTAGATTTTACTTTCTATTACTTCAGGAAAATTTTTCGTTAACTGTTTTGATTCTGCATTACATTAGAAGTATGAAACCGGAAATATAATGTTCAAAACATGTTTATTTTGGATATTTTTACGATATCAATTTAAATTGCATTATTCGATAATTTATGAAATACCTATGGGGGAAAAATTAGTAAAAAAAATTTAAATAGTATTTTTCCTAGAAATAATTAGCAAAAACGATTGGCTAATCTCATTGGCGAACGGGATGTTTGTAGTAGGCGGAGTGTAGCCGATGACGTAGTGACACCGTTAGCCACTCCCTCACCAATGAAATCACAGTTATCCAGCTCATAAAATGGTGCTCTTTCACTTTCATTCAATGATCTAGATTTTACTTTCTATTACTTCAGGAAAATTTTTCGTTAACTGTTTTGATTCTGCATTACATTAGAAGTATGAAACCGGAAATATAATGTTCAAAACATGTTTATTTTAGACATTTTTACGATATCAATTTTTATTGCATTATTCGATAATTTATGAAATACCTATAGGGGAAAAATTAGTAAAAAAAATTTAAATAGTATTTTTCCTAGAAATAATTAGCAAAAACGATTGGCTAATCTCATTGGCGAACGGGAAGTTTGTAGTAGGCGGAGTGTAGCTGATGACGTAGTGACACCGTTAGCCACTCCCTTACCAATGAAATCACAGTTATCCAGCTCATAAAATGGTGCTCTTTTATTTTCATTCAATGATCTAGATTTTACTTTCTATTACTTCAGGAAAATTTTTCGTTAACTGTTTTGATTCTGCATTACATTAGAAGTATGAAACCGGAAATATAATGTTCAAAACATGTTTATTTTAGACATTTTTACGATATCAATTTTTATTGCATTATTCGATAATTTATGAAATACCTATAGGGGAAAAATTAGTAAAAAAAATTTAAATAGTATTTTTCCTAGAAATAATTAGCAAAAACGATTGGCTAATCTCATTGGCGAACGGGAAGTTTGTAGTAGGCGGAGTGTAGCTGATGACGTAGTGACACCGTTAGCCACTCCCTTACCAATGAAATCACAGTTATCCAGCTCATAAAATGGTGCTCTTTTATTTTCATTCAATGATCTAGATTTTACTTTCTATTACTTCAGGAAAATTTTTCGTTAACTGTTTTGATTCTGCATTACATTAGAAATATGAAACCGGAAATATAATGTTCAAAACATGTTTATTTTGGATATTTTTACGATATCAATTTAAATTGCATTATTCGATAAATTATGAAATACCTATGGGGGAAAAATTAGTAAAAAAAATTTAAATAGTATTTTTCCTAGAAATAATTAGCAAAAACGATTGGCTAATCTCATTGGCGAACGGGATGTTTGTAGTAGGCGGAGTGTAGCCGATGACGTAGTGACACCGTTAGCCACTCCCTCACCAATGAAATCACAGTTATCCAGCTCATAAAATGGTGCTCTTTCACTTTCATTCAATGATCTAGATTTTACTTTCTATTACTTCAGGAAAATTTTTCGTTAACTGTTTTGATTCTGCATTACATTAGAAGTATGAAACCGGAAATATAATGTTCAAAACATGTTTATTTTAGACATTTTTACGATATCAATTTTTATTGCATTATTCGATAGTTTATCAAATACCTATGGGGGAAAAATTAGTAAAAAAAAATTTAAATAGTATTTTTCCTAGAAATAATTAAAAAAAACGATTGGCTAATCTCATTGGCGAACGGGATGTTTGTAGTAGGCGGAGTGTAGCTGATGACGTAGTGACACCGTTAGCCACTCCCTCACCAATGAAATCACAGTTATCCAGCTCATAAAATGGTGCTCTTTTATTTTCATTCAATGATCTAGATTTTACTTTCTATTACTTCAGGAAAATTTTTCGTTAACTGTTTTGATTCTGCATTACATTAGAAGTATGAAACCGGAAATATAATGTTCAAAACATGTTTATTTTGGATATTTTTACGATATCAATTTAAATTGCATTATTCGATAATTTATGAAATAACTATGGGGGAAAAATTAGTAAAAAAAAATTTAAATAGTATTTTTCCTAGAAATAATTAGCAAAAACGATTAGCTAATCTCATTGGCGAACGGGATGTTTGTAGTAGGCGGAGTGTAGCTGATGACGTAGTGACACCATTAGCCACTCCCTCACCAATGAAATCACAGTTATCCAGCTCATAAAATGGTGCTCTTTCACTTTCATTCAATGATCTAGATTTTACTTTCTATTACTTCAGGAAAATTTTTCGTTAACTGTTTTGATTCTGCATTACATTAGAAGTATGAAACCGGAAATATAATGTTCAAAACGTGTTTATTTTGGATATTTTTACGATATCAATTTTTATTGCATTATTCGATAATTTATGAAATACCTATGGGGGAAAAATTAGTAAAAAAAATTTAAATAGTATTTTTCCTAGAAATAATTAGCAAAAACGATTGGCTAATCTCATTGGCGAACGGGATGTTTGTAGTAGGCGGAGTGTAGCTGATGACGTAGTGACACCTTTAGCCACTCCCTTACCAATGAAATCACAGTTATCCAGCTCATAAAATGGTGCTCTTTTATTTTCATTTAATGATCTAGATTTTACTTTCTATTACTTCAGGAAAATTTTTCGTTAACTGTTTTGATTCTGCATTACATTAGAAGTATGAAACCGGAAATATAATGTTCAAAACATGTTTATTTTGGATATTTTTACGATATCAATTTAAATTGCATTATACGATAAATTATGAAATACCTATGGGGGAAAAATTAGTAAAAAAAATTTAAATAGTATTTTTCCTAGAAATAATTAGCAAAAACGATTGGCTAATCTCATTGGCGAACGGGATGTTTGTAGTAGGCGGAGTGTAGCCGATGACGTAGTGACACCGTTAGCCACTCCCTCACCAATGAAATCACAGTTATCCAGCTCATAAAATGGTGCTCTTTCACTTTCATTCAATGATCTAGATTTTACTTTCTATTACTTCAGGAAAATTTTTCGTTAACTGTTTTGATTCTGCATTACATTAGAAGTATGAAACCGGAAATATAATGTTCAAAACATGTTTATTTTAGACATTTTTACGATATCAATTTTTATTGCATTATTCGATAGTTTATCAAATACCTATGGGGGAAAAATTAGTAAAAAAAATTTAAATAGTATTTTTCCTAGAAATAATTAGCAAAAACGATTGGCTAATCTCATTGGCGAACGGGATGTTTGTAGTAGGCGGAGTGTAGCTGATGACGTAGTGACACCGTTAGCCACTCCCTTACCAATGAAATCACAGTTATCCAGCTCATAAAATGGTGCTCTTTTATTTTCATTCAATGATCTAGATTTTACTTTCTATTACTTCAGGAAAATTTTTCGTTAACTGTTTTGATTCTGCATTACATTAGAAGTATGAAACCGGAAATATAATGTTCAAAACATGTTTATTTTGGATATTTTTACGATATCAATTTAAATTGCATTATTCGATAAATTATGAAATACCTATGGGGGGAAAATTAGTAAAAAAAATTTAAATAGTATTTTTCCTAGAAATAATTAGCAAAAACGATTGGCTAATCTCATTGGCGAACGGGATGTTTGTAGTAGGCGGAGTGTAGCCGATGACGTAGTGACACCGTTAGCCACTCCCTCACCAATGAAATCACAGTTATCCAGCTCATAAAATGGTGCTCTTTCACTTTCATTCAATGATCTAGATTTTACTTTCTATTACTTCAGGAAAATTTTTCGTTAACTGTTTTGATTCTGCATTACATTAGAAGTATGAAACCGGAAATATAATGTTCAAAACATGTTTATTTTAGACATTTTTACGATATCAATTTTTATTGCATTATTCGATAGTTTATCAAATACCTATGGGGGAAAAATTAGTAAAAAAAATTTAAATAGTATTTTTCCTAGAAATAATTAGCAAAAACGATTGGCTAATCTCATTGGCGAACGGGATGTTTGTAGTAGGCGGAGTGTAGCTGATGACGTAGTGACACCGTTAGCCACTCCCTCACCAATGAAATCACAGTTATCCAGCTCATAAAATGGTGCTCTTTTATTTTCATTCAATGATCTAGATTTTACTTTCTTTCACTTCAGGAAAGTTTTTCGTCATCTTTTTGGATTCTGCATTACATTAGAAGTATGAAACCGGAAATATATTGTTCAAAACATGTTTATTTTGGATATTTTTACGATATCAATTTTTATTGCATTATTCGATAGTTTATCAAATACCTATGGGGGAAAAATTAGTAAAAAAAATTAAATAATTTTTTTTCCGTGGAATAATTGGCAAAAATGATTGGCTAATTTCATTGGCGAATGAGATGTGTGAAGTGGGCGGAGTGTAGCTGATGACGTAGTGACACCTTAAGCCACTCCCTCACCAATAAAAGCACAGTTAACTAGTTAATGTGCTACGTGAATGCCTAGTTTAATTGCAGTTGTATAATAAATAAATAAATTAATAAATCTGAAAAGTAAGACTTCCTGTGGAGGGCTTGCCTTAAAAAATGTTTAATGTAGCCTTCAGCTTAAAAAGAAATTGCGACCAGCAAAAAAAAAAAAAAGACAATACTAAAATATCACTTGCGGCTATATTCAAAATCAAAGAGACTCTTCCGGAAGGCTGATAATGTTTTAGAAACTTGTCGGATCTGATAACAAAGCTTAAAATTTTATTTCAAGATCCAGTGTGAGTTGGCAAAACATTCTACAGATAGACAAACACACTCAACTTTCTTAAGATCACTTTTACTTGGCAAATGCCCCCCCCCCCCAAACAGGAATTTCTGGTGAGAACTTATACGATCGCAATACTCTCTTTGTTGCATGTGAGAATGGAAATCACATTTATTTGTTGAGAATGCAGAAAAAACTGACGCGTAAACTTTCGTCTAAAGTACAAATTTAGCACTGGAAAACTGCCCATTCATCAAGCTATAGAATAGAGCTTGAATTAAGAAGCTAGATTTGAAGTTAAGTGACAAAGTCCAGCTATAGTTTATTTACTATTTATCTAAATTTTACTATTTTTTAATTGTTTTTGAATCTATTCAAAGTAATTGAAAGAATACATTGTTCATATTTAATTATTTAAGAAATACTCCAGCAATTTTTTTTTCAAAGACAAAAATGTTGAGTTAGAATAATGAGGGCCCTTTGGTATTCTAATTAAAATTGTTTACACCCACAATGTTTGTTTAATGAATTAGTGTAAGACCTTGTTCTTTAAATTCCTCTCCAAGATCTAAGCATTCTATACTTGGAATTCCTCTGGTAACAACAGTTGGAAAAGCATTTTAATACTTTGAATTTTGAATATAACTTTGAGACGGATTCCTAAGTTTATTATGATTATAGAAGTTGATGAATTTTTTAACTTTCTCTTATAACTAAAAAAGTATTGAAAGGAAAATTCGAATTAAGGGCGGCACTTCCGGCGGAAAAGGGTGAATCTTTAAGAAACTATTTTCCGGTGCGATGTATGGTCTAGTGCAGGGGTCCCCAAACTACTGCCCGCGGGCCACATGCGGCTCCCTGAGGCCACTTATCCGGCCTACGCCATACTTCCCGAAGGGTACCTCTTTCATTGGTGGTATGTGGCGTCTTCGCTCACGTACAGTACTACTTCCGATGACGCGGGATGCACGCGTCATGGCTCCGAAAGCGGTGGCCAGAAGTAGGGAAGAAAGGCAAAGCACTATAACTAAACCGGACATTGGACCATCTCGTTAGCCAAAAGCAGGCCCTTAGTTCCCACAGAAATACTGGGCAGTTTGTTGATTTAAATTTACTTGTTCTTTATTTGAAATATTCTATTTGTTCCCGTTTTTTTTTACTTTAAAATAAGATATGTACAGTGCGCTTAGGGAATAGTTCATAGTGATTTTTTTATAGTCCGGCCCTCCAACGGTCTGAACTGGCCCCCTGTGTAAAAGTTTGGGGGACCCCTGGACTAGTGGCTTGTAAATTTTCCAAAAAGTATTTAAATTTAATTAAAATAATAACAAATTATTGTTTCTAAATTGTACGTAAATGTTAATATTACCCTCATATTTGAGTAATTTTTTCGAACAATTACATTTAGGGGCATTCTAAGAGGAAATGTGTAGTTCTAAAATCTGGATAATGTTAGTAACAGTTTTTAAAATTTGGAATATGAACAAATATATAAGTTAGAACCTCTAAGATGCTTAAAATTAAAAAACTCTTTCAAGTTAGCTAAGAAAAAAAAAAGAAAAAGTTAAGAAAGAATTTCTCTTCAACAAAGCCAAGAAATCAAACTACCAGGAGTCCTTGGACTCCTCAGGAGGGCTGTTGGTATTGACGGAAAGTCAATAAATGGAAACTAAAAGCCGTATGACGTGGAAAAAAGAAACCACATCTTACATTACTAAGGCAAGGGAAGTTCATTGACATTGTCTCCTTCTCCGATTCAAGCAAATAATCTATCAAATCTTATAGAATATCGCAGAAAATAAATGCCAAATAAAAAGTGTTAGGCCTAATCTTAGAGCTGCCCGCAATTAGTGAAATTTCAAGCACTGGAAAAATCGATAAAAGTAAAATAGCATTTCCGGATAACATGTTTACAGTTCCAAGGCTTATTGTCAGGTCCGAAAATGACACAGATTTGAAAAAAAAAAAAAAATGAACTCTGAAATTTTCTTTGTCTAAGACAAACCAATTTGTTAAAGTCACTTTTTACAGCGTCGTGAGGATTTTAAAAGTGATATCTATAGAGCAAAGTTTCTAAATATAAGATCTGCCTTATCGTCATTGCCTTGGGCAATATTTTGTAGAAGAGTTCATTTGTCATTTATGGTTTAAACGTAAACATGTAACTTTGGCGAATAACGCGTTATGGGGTAGAGTATATATACATATATGATCGGCTTTATAAGTACCTAGGTATACACACATACGTATGTGCGTTATGTACTCGTACATTGTTCAAAGTAAGGAATTCATCTCATGTGAATGGGATAAACTAACCCACTATACTAACATGGCCCTTGGAGTAGGACGTGAGAAATGGCCTATGTGACTTAGAAAGCCTAGAGCTCCAGAAGCTGTGTAAGGGCTGAGTGCAGGGCATAGCGGCAACTCTCCTTTGTCTGGTTAGTGTATTGTAGGTCCTAAAGCTGTACCCACAAATTGTAGTTTGCCTATTCTAGTACAATAACACCTAGTGCGGTATGTTTAATATTATTTCTGAAGTAATCTATTATCGCAAACTATTCAACATATAGGTATTGTTAATGTCCAATTAACTTCAAAAAGAACAGCTGACAAAATAAAAATGTAAAGTAACTTCCTGTTTTTTCAGGCGAGCTTTACGTCCAACTACCAAATTAGGTGTCGTGGACGGAGGCGACTAACAAACATACTTTACTATAAATTCCTCATATTAACCATCAAATAAAATCCAAGGCCTAGACTAGTACCGCAATACACCTTAGCTTTGCGGGTCTAGCCTATAACCTCCTACCAAACATACTTTACTGTAAAAGTTCTTATATAAACCATTAAATACAATCCAAGGCCTAGTCTAGTACCACAATACATCTTAGCTTTGCGGGTCTAGTCTATAACCGACTAGCTAACATACTTTACTATAAAAGTTCTCATATTAACCATTAAATACAATCCAAGGCATAGACTAATACCGCAATACACCTTAGCTTTGCGGGTCTAGCCTATAACCTCCTACCAAACACACTTTACTATAAAAGTTCTCATATTAACCATTAAATAAAATCCAAGGCCTAGACTAGTACCGCAATACACCTTAGCTTTGCGGGTCTAGCCTATAACCTCCTAACAAACATACTTTACTGTAAATTTCTCATATTAACCATTAAATAAAATCCAAGGCCTAGACTGGGGGAATCGAACCCACTAAACCAACAATACATCCTATAACCTCCTAACAAACATACTTTACTGTAAATTTCTCATATTAACCATTAAATAAAATCCAAGGCCTAGACTGGGGGAATCGAACCCACTAAACCAACAATACATCCTAGCTTTGCGGGTCTAGCCTACAACCGCTCGGCTACCGTGGCGTAATGTTTTTAGTTTTAAAGTGAATCTTTTTCGATAATTACCACGCTAAATGGTAAAAAAAAAAACCAGACGCAACGATTGGTACGCAATGTCTTCTGAGCCAAATAGAAAAAATTATTCGGCAGAGCAGGCGTGAAGTGCAAAAATTTACTAATCGTTTTGCGTCACCAAAATAACAGTGTTAACAAGCATTCATAGATAAATAATTTAGCAAATTTAACTTCGCACTTCAGGAAAGTTTGGAAAAGTTTCATTGACAGGCTTCGAGTTCGGAACTCTATCCGGATTGCAGAGCATATTTTGACGAACCCTTTGCAGGGGCATATCCAATTCCGGAACAAGTATTTGCATTTTCACGAACCGACGAAGTTTACTGAAGGAGTAAAAATACAATATTAATTTACTAAATTCTTTTTCGTGACAAGAACTTTTAAAAAATGTCTAGAATTTTGCATCATCATTTTGAAAGTAATTAACAAAACTTCGAGGCAATATCAATAATATTACTAAGGGCGGATATGGGAGGGCTGATGCAAAAAGTTGAATGAGCATTGAAAAACAAAGGAAACGAGAGAAAGCTTTCAAACTAGCGGCAGCTGAGAGCGGCTTCCTTTTAGATCACACGCTCAGTTATCATTCGTCCACCGCCATAAACATCGCCTTATTAAAGGACGAAGATCTCATTATAAACCACTCGCTCTCTTCTTGTTGTTGTACTCGTAGTGTGTTTCTACGTTTGTGCGTCGGTTCCATTCACTTGTGCAACACGTCTCGCTGACTTCTTTGATCTTTGCCGGCCATCAATTCATAAATATCTTCTAAGATCAAGCTACCATTACTTTTGTATCTATATGTTCTCACATTACCACATCTTACAAAGAAGTTTTTGTTATACATATTTTTTCCCCCCCTTTATTTTATTGGCGAAGTTATTAAACTAATTTAAATTTTGTGCGAACGCTTATAGTAGTTTCTCTTATCGTATTTTTTACGTTATCATATTTTTAAAAAACTTGGAATTATTACTATTAAAAAAGTGACATTAATAGAAGCAGGAAGTTTAAATTGGATATCCGGTTTAGTTGTGGCCTTCGGACATGACCTTGGGACAAAGGCTGCCCACCGGAAGTTCTACCACTTTTCTGAATTTGAAAGATTTTGAAAATTCCATTAATGGTACACATCCGGGCAAGGGTCCTGTAAAGTTACATTGTTGTTCTCCGACTCTGGGCTTGGGTAGAATTCAGATTTCTTTGATTACAGGCCCTATTCACGGTGCATGGTAGGTTCAGGAAGCAGTTCTGTACAAGGTTGGGGGCTTATTAGCTCGGAACTGCTGTGCAGTTTGTGCCAGGAAGAGGAGGAAATAGCCTCTTACTTGTTGTTATGAAACCTTTGGCTCTTTGGAGACCAAAGGAGATATTAGTGCAAAAAGAACTAGTAGGGAAAGTCCTCAACCTCCTTAGATTAGATTTAGATTGCTTTAGAAGGGCGGTTCCACCAAAAAGGGGAAGGAACGCAGACAATCCAAAATGCCCATTGTTCCCAGGCTTTGTTTAAAAAAAAAAACAAATCCGGCTAAAAATTGCCTGATGCCAATATAATAAACTAATAGAGTAGCAACAGGGCACTAGGGAGCATGACGACTCAATCGCCCAGTGCACTGAATAAACCTAGAGAGTTCGTTAAGATTACCAGATGCTACAATCTCCGGTAGAGAAACATTTACCCTACCGAAGACGAGGAATTTAGTTTTAGAAAAAAACTGGACACACCTCAACGAAGTGCCGCACAGTTTCCCTCAACCTCTTTAGTAGGGGAGATTTCGTCTACTAGATCCAAAGGGGAAGGCACAATAAGTCTCTTGTGGCTGCGGTGCCGTGGGGCATAGGTCCCGTACTGCTTTCTATTCTATTCTATTCTACATTTCAGTGTAGTGTATGGTCCTACCAGTGCATTTCACTGACTAGATTTTTGAAGTTTATAGTAATTTTTTTTTCCTTTAAAGTGAAACTTACCACTTGTTCTAAAACGTAGTAAACTTCAATATGATAGGTGTTGTGGTTGCGCTATGAAATCTTTGGAACTTTGGAGACCAAAGGAGGATATAAGCCCAAAAAAGAACTAGTAGGCCTTCTAAAGGGGGTCTTCCGCTTTTTTGGATCTAGTAGACGAAACCTCCCCTACTAAAGAGGTGGAGGACTTTACTTACTAGTTTAGAACAAGTGGTATGTTTCAAGAAAATGATAGTTTTTGGTTTTCGACCGGTTGTTAATTGATGATTTTGGGAGTAATTGAGGTGCGGTCAATCAATAAATTCAATCAATATTTATGTTTGAATTTATTGATTGACCACGTCCTCAATACTCCCAAAATCATTTCAAGAAAATCTAAAATAATCTAAACTTGGGGTAAGAGGAAGTCCTGTGAGTATAGAATGCAGATTTTACCTTTTAGTGAAGGTAAATTCTTGGGCTTTCGGTTAAAAAAACTAAGGATGAAAGCATGTTTAGACAGGCTCTAATGGACGGCGTGTTTGTTAAATACAAAAAAAAAAAAGAAAAAAAAAGAGAAAACAATTAAGTGAATAATTGTTTTTTAAGGGAACTGTGCTGGCGTTAAGAGTGTGGTACCTACTTCCTGGCATCTTCAGCATTTACTTGGAAAAGGTACTCTACCACCACCTGGTTGGTTAAAACAAAAAAAAGAAATGGAAGGGCACAGTTTGTGCGTACGTGCAAGTTGGCTGACATGATGCTGATGAAGAGGTTAGATCTGGCCAGTTGGGCATATCTTGTTTTGACAAGGATCCATTAGTGTGGCTGTATTTGTGGTCTGTACACAGACACACTGAGGGAAAGTACTTCGGTCCAGGTGTCAAACCATTTTCAACACCTCTGTCTCTTTCTATACGTATATATATATATATATACATTGAACCACCGAGTATTGATTGTAACATGGTGGCGACTGTTCAATAGACTGGCAGGAGAACAGGTAGTGTGTAGGTCGGTTTGTGAGTTCTCTATTGTTGGTGAGTGTGAGCATGAGTGTGATACTGAGAGATAGCCTAGCTGTACTCACTTTGCCCCCCTTCCTGTACTCATTTTAAAAACCATCCTCCTGTATCTTCTATTTCTGTGTCTTCTATTCTTCGTTTTTCTCATTTCACTCATTCCTCCGTTTCTCTTCTGGTACTTCGCTCTCCTCTACCTAGGCAAGCCCTCACCTGCTCCCACATACGCACACTCCGAACGAAACTTCCTTTCATTTCTAGAGTTTCTGCAACAACGTTTCATTATCATTTCCTCACCTTCTCTATCCCTGCCACTATCTCCATTTATCGTGATTTGCGAACAATTTTTCAAGTGTTAATTAAATTTTAAGACTAATGATAATAAAATTTTATTATTTTTTAATTCGTGTTACCAAGTTATTATTGTTATTATTATTATTATTATTATTTATTATTGATAAGAATCAGGCGCCACGGTAGCCGAGCGGTTAAGAGGCAAGACCTGCAAAGCTAATATGCATTGTGGTATTGTGTTCGATTCCCGGTCTTGGCCTTGGATTTTATTTAATGGTTAAATGAGAAATAGTTCAGTAGGTTTGCTAGTCGCCTCCATCCACGACACCTAATTGGTAGTTGGACGTGAAGCCCTGCCTAAAAAAATTGGCGATTACTTTACTTATTGATAAAAATCAAAAATTTTATTGTGATCGAGTCTTATTTTCGATATCTATTTCCGTTTTGAGAACATTGCTGGGTAAAACTTATTTTATCGAACTTAAGGTGAAATATTATTATTATTTAAGTTTTATTTTTGTTTTTTTTTGGCATTGACTTCCGCCATACAGCCAGCATCGTCTAGGTGCTTTGTCACTAAAATATCACTCACTCTCCATTCTTACTTATAAATACATTCGCATCACACATTCATCCCACCACTATACAGGGTATATTGCGGAGGAGTGGTCGAAACTTCGGGAGGTGATTCAGCAGCTCAAATGCAACAAAAAATATTCTCTACACTTTGGCCCGATTCTCAATAGTGTCCCAAGATATTTGCATTTTTAACTTTTCCGGTCGATATTCCGCGTTTTTCACCATAAAAACAGGTCGTAACTTTTCTATCCTTTATCCTACAACAGATCTACTTATACCAAACGAAAGAGCATTTAATTTCCTATAAAGCTGTTTAACCCAGGAGCCTCAAAACGTTTCTTATAACAATGAAATATTTGAGGAAGTAAAAAATAAAGTAGCAATAAAACGCAGTAGTTGACTACAATTTTGTTTGTGCAACTTATTTTAATGACATAATGGAGGTTTTTTTTTTTTTTTCATCAAAGTTAATTAATAATGATTCAAAAACTAAAATGGTTACTTTTCTTTTTGTTCCTTCTCCAAAAATTGAGTAAATTAGTAGTGAAAAGTCGGTTATGCAAAATCCCAGTTTTCTGCATTTACACCCCTCTGTTCGGGGTAGGGTTTTATTAAAAACCAAAAAAATTCATATGATCTTGAAGCTCAATAAATGCGCAACTTTTTCTGAAATTGTGTGACTCCTTGATTCATTAATCATTGAAAAAAATGCAATTGAAAATTTTAATAAAAATCATAGAGAATGAATTTTTTAGACATTAAATTAAAAATTTCATTGTTTATAAAAAAGTTTTGAGGCTCGGTATTAAGCAAATTTATAGGAAATTTAATGCTCTGCCGCTTGGAATAAGCAGATTTTTTATAGGATAAAGGAAAGAAAAGTTACGGCCATTTTTATGGTGAAAAACGCGAATATCGACGGAAAAGTTAAAAATGCAAATATGCTTGGACACTATTGAGAATCGGGCCAAAGTGAAGAGAATATTTTTTGTTGCATTTGAGCTGCTGAATCACCTCCCGAAGTTTCGACCACTCCTCCGTGTTCACCCTGTATACAGCTATTACAAACAAATAACAAATATTACATACAAACTTTGAAACTAATGGATGGATCAGTACTCTATATTCCTGCCATCCGAAATTAAAATCACGTAATCCTTCTCTAATCATATTCTTCCATTCATTCTAATCGGCTATAACTTTTAAATACATTCATATTTCTTTGCTAGCTCTGCTATAGATTTAAGCACATAGATGTTGCTGGAGAATATTATTACTATTTATGTTATATTATTATCTCATCAAGAATAGTTTCCTTTATTTTAATACTGTATTAATGTAATTTTTTTTTTACTTTTTGTGCATTGTTTTTACAACTCCCAGCTAAATGTACGAGGGTCTACGAGGGTCGTTCGAAAAGTCCGAGCAAAAATAAAAACTACTTAATTTTTTGGGGTAAACTTTTTTTATTTTTCAACATAGTTCTCCTTTTAGGCTTATACACTTCGTCCAACGCTGCTCTAGTTTGTTGATCCCTTCCGAATAATAGGATTTGTCCAAGTCTGAAAAATAGCCATTCGTTTCTGCAATCACCTCCTTGTTTGAATAAAATCTTTTTCCCGCCAGCCATTTCTTCATATTGGGGAACAAATAGTAGTCCGAGGGAGCCAAGTCTGGAGAATAGGGGGGATGTGAAACGAGTTGGAACCCTATTTCCATTAATTTTGCGACCACAACTGCTGAGGTGTGAGCTGGTGCGTTGTCGTGATGGAAAAGGACTTTTTTGTGGGCCAATCGTGGGCGTTTTTCTTGCAGCTCGGTTTTTCAAACGGTCCAATAACGATGAATAATATGCACCTGTAATAGTTTTACCCTTTTCCAGATAGTCGATGAGGATTATCCCAAAAGACAGTCGCCATAATCTTTCCGGCCGAAGGAACGGTCTTCGCCTTTTTTGGCGCAGATTCCCCCTTGGTAACCCATTGTTTAGATTGTTCTTTGGTCTCAGGAGTGTAAGTGATGTATCCATGTTTCATCCTCAGTGACGAAACGACGCTTAAAGTCCTGCGGATTCTTCTGGAACAGCTGCAAACCGTCCTTGCAACACTTCACACGATTTCGTTTTTGGTCAAGCGTGAGCAATCGCGGCACCCATCTTGCGGATAGCTTTGTCATGTCCAGATGTTGATGCAAAATATTATGTACCCGTTCATTCGAGATGCCAACAGCACTAGCAATCTCACGCACCTTCACTCTTCTGTCACCCATCACCATATCATGGATTTTATCAATGATTTCTGGAGTAGTAACCTCAACAGGGCGTCCAGAACGTTCAGTGTCACTTGTGCCCATATGGCCACTCCGAAAATTTTGAAACCACTTATAAACTGTTCTAATCGAAGGTGCAGAGTCACCATAATGTTTATCAAGCTTCTCTTTAGTCTCCTGAGGCGTTTTGCCTTTCATAAAGTAGTGTTTAATCAACACACGAAATTCTTTTTCGTCCATTTTTTGAAAATCACTCGACATCCTCGATTCAAACGAATGCCAAACACAAAGAAATAGACCGATCTGGCTGAAACTTGGTGTGTGTTCTTCCAAGAGATGCTACTAACTAAACATAACCTCGATACGCGCCAGTAGTGCTATCTCTCTGACTTTGCACGGACTTTTCAAACGACCCTCGTATTTATAAGCTTGTAAATAGGATAAATAAATAAGATGGAATATGATATAAAATTTTAAGTCTAATGTTAATATAATTTTGATTATTATTATTATTATATTATTGATAAGAATCAAAAATTTTATTGTGATCGAGTCATATTTTCGATATCTATTTCCGTTTTGAGGACATTTCTGCGTAAAACTTATTTTACTAAAGTTAAGATGAAAAATAAGATTGATTTGATTTTAAATCGATGGGAAACATCTAGAAGTATACTTTTCTGTCGCACTAAATAATCACTTTCTGTTAAAACTTACAATTACAAATTTCGCGTAAGTTTTCCTATAAAAAATTTCTAATTTTCTTTGTTTTTCTAATAAAATCGATTGAGGGATCGATTGACTGTTGTTAATAGTTAACAAAGTTTTTAACCTCCGCCAACAGTTAGAATTTCTTTCAGTTACCGTAAACACTTGACTGATTACCGTTAACTGTATTATCTTTACAGGTTTAAGAACAGTACTTGAAGTTTTTTTTTAATCTCTTTAAGATGAGAGACTTCCGTTTTTCTTGTCATACCTTTCGTCACACGCCTGACGATTTGATGGGCATCATTTGTAACAGGGGCTACTTGGTTTATGACCTCCTGTTTCTGTTTTTTTAGGAGCTATTATATTTTTAGGAATGTAAATAATTAAAGAATTGTGAGGGAGGGGATTAAAAAATGAAAACTAAAATCTCGGACTGCAATTTAAGTAATGATATTTTTCATTCAGTAAAATGGCACTTCTGCCTTACAGAATTTTCTTAAAATTGGCACTTTAGAGGGATGCTTAACCCTAATCTCACTCCAGAACTGTCTTAAAAAAGCACTTCCCTGAGAATAAGTTCAAATAAGAGTTCTAAACTTTTTTGAAATTCTGAAAGAACAGAATTTCTGTCAGGAAATTGAAAATTTATATTTAAGATTTTTCCGCTAAATTAACATTTTTCAAGTAGCTCCTCCTCAGTGAGGCATATCCCAAAATCTTTAAGACCTGTATATTATGATCCCGCTATAGATAAGTTCTTCCAGTGAAGTTTTAATGCTATAAAATAGAAAAGTAACACGGACAAGATAAGATTCTAATAGGGCGGCCCTTAAGGCCTACGCCCTGCGACCCCTATTGTGGCCCCCCCAACTTCAGAGCTCGCCCTCCAGACCTGTACTTTTAATCAGACTCTTAATTCTGGAGAGCTGCTCCTGGATAAAGCTCCTCAGGGCCTTGGTTTTTTTCCTCCAAGAGAAGTAACATCCTTAGCCCCAGACAACCCCCTTCACACTGACACAACACGTGCAGTGCCGTTTCCTCTAACTCGGACAAAGCCTATCCTTTTAAAAAAAAACACGCTACCTACTGAGAGACGCCTTTAAAGTGAGAGTAAAACAATGGCAATTAAGGGAACCACAAAAATATTAGGCCAGTGGGCTTTATTAGACGACTAATAATAATAAATTGGTCACAGATGTTAGCTCCATATTAGGCCCCCATTTCCACTTCAATAAAATCTACAATGTACAACTGTTGCCTTCATAATATTACAAATAAACATTTTCATTATTAAAACAATAAACAGCTGAAATTAATAAATGTACATATACACGGTTATATAAACAAAATACACATCTATGTGTGTGAGTAAGAGAGAGAGATGGTGTTTGGTACAGAAGCTGATTTCAGAAGAGAATCATTTCAGACGGTAAAACCCAGCCACTAACGCATTAGAGACTTCGTGTGCCAGCGAATGAGAGCCAGGAGGAGAGAAAGGCCTGTGTTTAATGGGATTGGTTGGATGAGCTTGGAGAAGCTGCCGGGAATTAGAGAAGAAGGGAACGGATGTAGAACTCTGGGACTTGAGTAAGTTCCAGGCGATATTAAGCCGCTACACTATGAGTTTTAAGGATAAGGAAGGATTCCACTCGGTCTGTGATCCCTGTCTGTTACGGTGTTTCCATATAAGGGGTAAAGATTATCCATATCCAGGACAGATTTCTTTTCTGTTAAATAAAGAAAATCTCGCAGGCGTCACGGTAGCCGAGCGGTTAGAGGCGAGATATGTATTTGTGGTACCGGGTTTGATTCCTGGTCTTTAGGCCTTGGATTGTATTTAATGATTAATATGAGAAATTTACAGTATAGTATGTTAGGCGGTTATAGGCTAAACCCGCAAAGCTAAGCTGTATTGCGGTACTAGTCTAGACCTTGGATTTTATTTAATAGTTAATATGAGAAATTTATAGTAAAGTATGTTTGTTAGGCAGTTATAGACTAAACCCGCAAAGCTAAGCTGTATTGCGGTACTAGTCTAGACCTTGGATTTTATTTAATAGTTAATATGAGAAATTTATAGTAAAGTATGTTTGCTAGTCGCCTCCGTCCATGACACCTAATTGGTAGTTGGACGTTAAGCCCCGCCTGAAAAAATAGGCGATTACTTTACTTCACTTTTTTTAAAGAAAATCTGGCGACTTTTTCTCATTGCTCAATTATTAAAATTATAACTGAGGAATTTTCCACAAATAGAATATGTTTGGAACTCCACAAGGAATAGCCAACGGTCTGGATCGCACAGCAATCCTGCAGCCCTAAACACCAACGTCATCCTGTAGATTACCGGGACTTACCGCAAAAAAACATCTCGATTTTCCTGTGAATTGTAACTAGTTAACAATTACTCCGACCTACGAACTGAATGACAATTTATGATCTAAAACTAGCTCCAAGTCCACTCTCTATAGAGTCTATAGAGAATTAAGCATTTTTTTACTATGAGAAATGAAAATAATAAAAAAATAAGCTAATCAATTCTAATGATAATTACAAAAGTTGTAAATCACAACAGTATAAAACCTGCAGCATGTAAATCATCGGCAACTTAGACACCAGACTTCTGTGTAGTGTCCATCGATGGGAAACTTTAAAGAGACTCTCGAATGAGCCAAACAAAACAAATTTTCTTTGAGCCAGAAAATCACGGAAAGATGAAGTAAAAATCAAGTGTCTGAGTTGATTTTTTTTGGAAAGACTGATTGGATTGATTCTACGAGGTTTAGCCAGAAGTTCACCGCTACTGCAACCCTAAAAAGGTCCATTTTTTTTTTGTTAAGTCCCTAAGTTTAACTGGACTTAGGAGTCTAGTTTGAGAGGTTTCTAGTCAAAGTTGGAATATCTCTTTCTCCTCCGGCTTTCTTCTCGAAGGACCTTGGCCTCCTCTATCACCTTTCCCCACTCCTCTCTCTCCACCATGTCCTTACACCCAGACTTCTAATATCTTCCTCTACATCATCCACAGCCACCTAATCTTCGGTATTCCTCTTTTTCTCGCCTTACTGCCCCTTGGGTGCCCATTCATTATTTCGAAGTTGGAATATATGAGGAAGTTAAATTAGATGTTCTTTGTAGCTCATTTAAGGGCTCCAGAATTAAGAAACAAAAACCTCAAACAACATCTAAGTCATAATGTTCTGTGGTCTGAAGGAATGTTTAACTAAAGAAAATAAAATAAATAAGGAAATGGAAAAGAAAACAGAAGGAATTCAACTAATACAAATTCCGCACATTCTTCCTTCAGGAGTTTCAGGCAGAGAGAGAAAGAGAGAAGGAAAGAGAAAGATTAACGTTTTATTCTGGAAAATAAATCCTGGATATTTCAATTTTTAAACTTTCAATTCCCAGAAAATCACGTAATAAGTAAAACAAATATTCTAAGGGTTTTTATTGTTTAATAAACCATATAAATAAACAGCTGATACAGGGTTTGTATCGTGAAAGGCTTTTGGCAGAATGAGGAAACCCAATTATATTCATGGAAGAAAAAGGGTTGATCGCGGGTTCTGCGCTTAATGCTCTGAAGCCTAAACCCGAACCCTTGGCTCTATTTTTCGAAACGATCATAGATATCTTCACTAAATATTAAGTTAAAGCTTTTTCTTTAACTCTGGTGAAGATACATTGTAGACTTAAGACATCCGAAAGATCGGCAAACAGATATTCTAAGCCGAAGCGAACAGCGAACTGACTGATTGAACTGGAATTCATCTACTTAGAAGAAATTACTGTATAGTAAATAAACAACCAGATTATACAACAAAACATGATGGTGTCTTAATTAACGATTATAAGAACATCCGGGTAATTTAGGGGGGTGCCCCGTGTTGGGAAGAGCACCATGCGGGCTTAATAAAAATCAACCCTTTCCTGATTTAACTCTGAGCAATCAAAGTATGGTTTACTTTTTCTTATTATTGGTACAAGAGGAAGTCCTTTACTTTTCCGTGTTCGTATTACTTCCGCACCCCTAGCGGAGAGTGAAAATGAAATGGAATTATGACAATCTTGATAGTTATTTATAACTATCCTTCGGTCTTTTGAGGACGTGCAGGGTCAGCTCTGCTGCAACCGACTGGTCCTAAACTGACCTCAACTGGATCTGTACGCTCGGCGAGATTGGTATATGGTTCAAATGACAATTAGTGAAGGAGAAAAGTCTTGAGTAGGTGCCACCAAGATTTGTGGAATGGCCTAGCAAGTGAAGACGGCAGAAAGTGAAGAATGGCAGGAGATCTTAATCAAGAATTTCCAAGATATGTTTCAAATTATGAAGCAATAAATTTTGTATCCGAAGAAGTTATTTTAAAATGTGATAAGATTGTCTGTCTAGAACTTGGTAATTCTAGACCAGGGGTCGCCAAACGTTTTTGATCATGGACCCCCATAAAAGTAATTTTCAGTTAATTAAAATAAAACTATCTATTAGGTACTGGAGTTTGTACATTAATTTTATGATTTTAAACATTTATCAAAGTAATTTTACATTGTGTAACAATAGTTTTTATGAAAAATATCTTAATGTTGAAATTTAAATACCTTATTATTTATTAAATAATAAGTAATTATAAATAATTAATAATTAGTATTGCTTCTTAATCAATGAGATAGGTGTGCCTGGTGTTTCTTTACAAGGTTCCGCTATATTGGGTTCGAAATTGTTTTTCCTTCGACCTCCTGGCTCAGATCGTCCGCTACTTTTGTTAAATAGACCCCTGGGGGTCTATATAAACCACTTTGGCGACCTCTGATATAGGGAAACGGACACTAAAATCGCCGCTTCCTCTTCGTTTTCAAGGTGCGTCAAGAATTCCTTACTTCCTGAGTTGTTGTACAAAAGCGAGGGTACCATTCTGTCTACAAAAGATATCTCTCTTCTTCTTTCTCAGCCCACGATTGGTAGAGTCTCTCAGAGGCCTCTGAAGACATGATAGTACTTAGCTAGAGAGAGATAATCGATCCAAAGGAAGCTCCAGGATCTCTTGGAATGAAATTGTCTGAGAAGTTCTTATTTACAGAGCCTTTCTATTAGATGAAAACTAGAGTTCTGACACAAGACAGAGTTCGCTGTTTCTCCAAGCTTTGTAAGTAGGAGTTAAGCTCTTCGCTCCTAGAGCGGTTACTCTGAAAGATACCTCGCTTACATCGATAGATAAACTTTTAGCTAATAGATTGTAAATTATGTATCAGTATTTTGAAATTAAGTTTGTGAGTTATTCCTACAGCCTTGGGAAATTAAAAGAAGGAAAAAAAAAGAAAACGGAATAAAAAAATTAATAAATAACGTGGAAATCGAGACACGTTTGAAAATGACATTTTATCAAAATAACTTCATGGCCTTTAGAACGCTGAACTCTCTCACCCTCTCTCAACCGTCGCATAGGCGAGCCGAGTTGAGCTATGAAGAGGTGGTGGAGGGGGGAAGCGCAACAATGGAAACTTTACATGAATTTTGGGTCCTCCTTCAATTGCAGGCATCATCCCCCATTCATGTTAGGGCTGTTGAAAATACAAATTCATCATCAATATATACTGATGTTTTCTTGGCATATTATTGGTTCATTTCCACGCCCATGAATGCGCCCTTCAGTTGAGTTCAAACATTCAAATCTACCAGCGTGCTGTATGTATATATGTTTGTAAAATGTACAATTGATGTCAATCCAATTTGATGGAATCGATTATGATCCAGGCAAAAGTTAGGTTTATTATTATTTAAGAAGATATCGCTCATTTTTTTAAGTTACATTTTTTTTTTTAAATAAGAAAAAGAATAACAATGATGCTGACGTCATATATCGAGTTTCACCGGAAGTGTCTCTGTACGTGAAAAAGTGGTTTGGCAAAATATGTGCGAGTGCGATTGGTAATTTAAATTCCAGGACATTCCACATTAAATATACAAAATATAATATAATATACTCGTAGTACACAAAATATAATGTAATATACCTACTCGTAGTATACAAAATATAATATAATATACCTACTCGTAGTATACAAAATATAATATAATATACTCGTAGTATACAAAATTTAATATAATATACTCGTAGTGTACAAAATATAATATAATATACTCGTAGTATACAAAATATAATATAATATACTCGTAGTATACAAAATATAATATAATATACTCGTAGTATACAAAATATAGTATACGGAGGCTTTTTTTAAAAATACTCACAAATAAACGTGAACACGGTTGAATAGCGTCTGTTTTCTATCCTAACAGTTGTAGGTACACAGCGCGCATGCGCCAAAAGTCGACCGCAGCACTGCAGCGGCCGAATTTCAAAACGGTACTTAATTCAAAAACACGCCTTGTACTGTACACACATTGTACTATCACTTTCAGTTCAAAAAATGTATACTTCTGATATGGGTGTTTTCTTTATAACGGGAATTTTTAGTAATATATTCTATCTTCTTCAGTGTTAGTGGTAGGAACACATTTTTACTAAAACAGCCCCTTAAAGGGGGCTATCTGGTCCTCTCATCTACCCCAAAAATGGACGCCCTTAATAGATTTTTCTTGGGAAAATATCATAAATATTAGATTAACGTTAGCTATTTTCGAGGTAATCTCAACACACAAAGTGGAAAGCACGTTCAGGGGTAGTGGGTACTTCCGGAACAGTGATTTTGATCGCTTGGGTTTCCTGGCGGGACCGGATGGTCTTGAAAAGCTCCTTTCCATTTTCTGAAAACCATCTTCAAGGGAGCTAAAAGCAGGTTTTCCATTGTAAAATTTCATTTCTCCATTTTTCCAGGGATTTCCTCACCAATGGTAAGAGAAAGTAAGAAAAATACGTAAAATTTTTCTCAATTTCTGCAACATGAAAAAAAATCTTCACATGGAAACTGAAAGAAAAAGAAGAAATCTGCCCAAGGAAAAGCCGACCCTACTGGCAAGAACATAACCATCATTTTTCCAGCTAAACTTTTCTTTTCCATATTTCGTCCCTAAGAAAAACTCTTGGGTCTTGTGGGTTCGCCGGGTCCAACTCATCTGCATTCTTATCTCCAGCATCATTTTATATTCAGATTGTTTTTTTAGGCCTTGCCGTCCCCCCAAAAAGAGAACTACTTTCAATACGTTTTCGATTTCCTTCTTCGAAATACTGGCATGACTTTCTACTTACCTTATTTCTTGAATATATTATTTATTTCTTAAAAACAAGGGAAAAGAATGTGTCTATGCAAATGTAATTTAAGTATAGGGTATTCAAGGCGTGGTTCTCCTTGTAAAGAGAGAGAAGTTTGCATCTGCCACACTATAAATAGTGTCCCAAATAACTTTAAAGTAAGTCACTAGTGAAGTCCCAGCTCTCTAGTGGGGCGAAAAAGAAAGTCGCATCCAAAAAGTTAATCTCGTACAGAACGGGAAGACGGTCCAGTTGTACCTGGATAACTCGATTTCCACGTCTAGCACTGCGCTTTTGCTCAGAAATCTGCCTCGCTACCTACTCGAACAGCCTTAAGGCATTCAAATTATTGTGAAGTCTGTTCAAAGCTGGTATGGTTTCTGTTTAGAAATCCTGACGGATATTGCTATTAAGGTTTTTCCTGTTTTAAGTGCCCAGTAATTCGGGATAAAGGAAGCAATGAGACGACAGATCTCTTCGCCCGGAGAGGGGGTCCTGCAGGTTTTCCACCCCAAACCCTTTTTGTGGTATTTTGAACAATGCCTCCGGACAGTGCAGTCATCAAGAAAAAAAAATAGATCGTACTCCCGGGCCTGCACCAGGCGATAAAGATTATCAACAACTATTCGCCCAAACCTACTGCGGCATTCATGACAACAAGGCTGGGCAGCCCTCAGCATGGTCGTTGGTTCGACTTACATACCCTAAAAGGAGTTTCTGTAAAGTTAGTACGTTTTTCGATCGGTTTTTACTCAAGTTTTGTGACTTAAATATTTATATATTTTAAGTTAGTAACTACAATCAGATCTGAAGTCTCCCTCTGTAGGCTTATTTAAAAACTATATTTTAAATAACATCTTGATTAATGGCGTTCAACTTTTAATTATTGCATATTAAATTATTTTTAATAACTTTGGAGCGTGAATAAATGTCATTTTGATTAGTGACGTAAGATGTTTTTTTGATAAGTTAATAATAGTAATGCATTATTCTAACTAAGAGTAACGGACGTCCGATCAAACTAGACTGATGCTTATTTTAATCAAATAAGCATTGTGTGTGTGCTTAGCAGAGCGGTAGTTATATTGTTGTCACGAAACTGGTTTCTTTCGGGGGAATTTCGTCGTAAATAAATAATAATGTTGGTAAAACTGTTTGTTTGCTGTTTTTTTAACGTAATTATTATTATCGTCATTTATAATTTGTTTTTGAAATTAAATGGGTTTTCTTGCGTGAGAGATGGTATTTTGGGATTAAAAATAATTGGGAATATTATTTATCTCTGGATGAGAGGAGTATTAGCAGGATTGAACCTGGCACTTGAGGCGGCAGTTCTTATTATGGGTACCTCCAGTTTGTTCACTTTAGCCCATTAGGCTATAATGCTGAGGCTACCAGAAATATTTTCCTTAAAAGAAAAGTGTACGTTCATTGGTTTTTTTTTACTTTTTCTTTCTTAGTAAGGAAAGTGTGGACGGTTCTTGTTCACATTTCTTTTTTTCAGTTTTTCCCGGAAGTATCCGTTTTGACGTCTTCTGTGTCCGGAAAAGTGGGTTTTTCCGAAAATTTTTGGGTGTTTATGAAAGATATAGATTCGTGGGTATGTAAATTATAGCTACGTTTACGGAAGTTTGGACTTCTTAATATTATTTGATAACATTATATAAGTCGAATGGCAGGAGCACAGAGTACTGATCCATCCATTAACTGTAGTTTATGTAAATAGTTGTTTATAGTAGAGGGATGAATGTGTGAAGCGAATGTATTTATAAGTAAGAATGGAGAGTGAGTGATATTCTAGTGATAAGCACCTAAACGATGCTGGCTGTATGGCGGAAGCCAAATAAAAGGCACCAAAAAACCCGTGGAACAGTGTCTTGTCCTAATTGGATACGTTTATGAGTTCAAGAAGTTTAAACGGCTAAACTGAATACAGTGGTCACGAAGACTGTAAGCTTAAAGTTAAGGAAGAAGTGATTTGACAGTTTCTTAAGTTACAGCAGTTGTACTTCGTGGCTGGATCTCAACCATGACCTTCTCACTTGTATTCTTGAATTGAACTTAAAGCATTAACAATGAGAAGTCCATGACCAAATGCATTCACATCTCGTGAATTTGGCAACCAAAAGCTGTGCATTAGGTAGTGCTTTATTTTCGCTTATCTGAGATTTCTGGGTACGACGAACAGTTCATAGCAAAAAGGACCTACTCATCTGGCAAAACCTGATAAGGACCCATCCCTAATTTTGATTGAATGGAGCATTATTTTGGGAAAGATGAATTCGTTGTCGGTCGGATTCTGCCCAAAATAATCTTTAGGGGGATCATGATTTTCATTTGACCCTCTTCTCCTGACTGCATCAATACAATACACCAATACATCAATCTTCTTCCTGTCAGTGTAAAATCTCGTCTAGACATCCACCCTCTTGATGAGAGGGGGCCATTGGAACAAAACATATCACTCCCCTCTCTCAATGGGCAGATGTTGGGGTAGGTCTTCCACCCATGCATCCAGCCAGCCAGCCACCGGACTGCCTGGGTTACTACAAGTTCCCTAAACTCCTTCTGGTTCAACATCCATGTTTGATGAAGGCACATTTTGAATGTCTGCAGTGGGTTTGCAAACGTCCTTCACATGGACACGTCATCATCATTCACCCCCTAACTTACTTAGCACGCGCAGCACACAGTGTAACAGTCATAGTGTCTCTCTGTCTCTTTCTCCCCCAACCGACTGCATGTTGCAGTTAGAATGCAGTCCTGTTCCAGACGTCACTGTAATCACATCACACTCACACACACCCCTCCTGTTTTCTCCTCATCCCCTCCTACTCTACAGTATCCGGGGCCGGTGATTCACACTGTCTGGTCTACTGTTTAGGGTTGCATCGTCCCCTTTGTCCTTGTCTCTCCCAGAACTGCCAAAGTGAATTGTGATAGAGACAGTAACTGTTTTTAGAACATTCACCCCCCGTTAGTCTGTCTCTGCTGTAACTCGATGTTACTATCGTCTCCCCTAGTTCCTTCTTGGCACCAACTTGTATAGTAATAACAGTAGAAATATATAATAATATACATGTAAATAATATAACGTTATAAAGCTCAGAACTAAAGTTCATTACTTTCTAGGATTGCCTTGCATTGTTAGTTAGTTCTATAACTTAAAAGCAGGGGCAACTTTCTCCCAACTGTTACTCCAATGATTTCAGCTTTAATGGAACTTGATTTTAAAGAAAGTAATATTCAGTTACTACGTAAGTGACTGGAGCTTAATAAGTGTAATGAGTCTTTTCTGGCTATCCTCGAATTCCAAATTATTGCACTACTTTTGCTGCAACTATGTGCATGGTGTAAGGAGTGTTAGGGTAAATTCTTGTAGTTATGTTGGAGTACCCTCAGGGGCGTGAAGGATCATAAAGATAATAATAATATTAATGATAATAATCATAATCACTTCAACAAACCCATTCATACCCACTGACCAGTATAATTGGATAAATTAAGATTTAACAAATGAACATTTTAATAAATTGGTAAATACTAATGAGTCTAATCCAGCAAGTTTGCTTTCCAGAAATCAAATTTATTTTACAACATCATTATTCCAATTAAATTGACGAATGCCTTCCTATGAAGCTCTATCCGTACCTCCCTTACTGGCGCCAGAAGAAACCCAACAAATCTCTTCCAAAAACCAAGATATCTGAATCTGAGAAAAGTTAAGGAATGATCTTTCATGTCCAGTACTTTATTCAGAGTATACAAGAAAATTATTATAACTAGCATCTTTGAGAAAATTGAGTTTAAGTAAAATCGCACTTCCGTCAGATGGATTCCGGTCAAAACGAATCTAAAGCCGTAACAATTTAAGCTTTTGGTGATCTATATTCTTTGATCTATTCTTTTCACACTATTGGACAGTCCATGCGAAAATTTATCACGATTGAAGTGGCAATTCTGAGGAAGTAAAAACAAAAGAAAAATAAACGATCGATTGCGTCTCATATTTGGGAGTGGAGTACCTGTTGAATATTTTTCAAGTAAAACTTGAAATTTATTCTTCCAATAATTTCTTTTATAGCCTTCCTGTTCAAACTTAGTAGAATTGGAAATGGAAAATTACAGCGGGAAAAAGCGATAAAGGTAGAAGAAGAAGAAAAAGAAAAACATTTGGATAAAGTTTTCAATACGCACATATTTTTAGCTAACTATAGCTTCCACTTTTTTTTGGAGTAAAAGGAAAAATAGTTTTCCGGATATAGTTGGAGGAATAATAGCAAAAGAACTAAAGGAAAAACAAAGAAAAGTCGTTAAAGAAAACTACTTACACAGTTTAGGTGGTATAAAGTTTTCTATAAGTGAAAGATAAGCCCTTTATGTATCCTAGATATATGTAGTTAATACAGCGAATGTACGTTATGTAAAACTGTTTACAAGCTATAGAGAAAAATACTTTCTCCTTTCTCTTCCGCTTGGATAAAGGAAGTCGTCGCGCGATCAGTGCCCAAATTATCAGTTTTATCCTGTTTTTTTTTTTTTTAAGGAACCCAAAAACTTGTATCAGGTGCATCCGATTTGTGTGGTCAGTGAAAGAGAAGATACGCCGCGATATTTCAGACGATTGTTGGTTGCAATGACAAGAAAGGTCGATTAAAAAATGTGTGGTTTGTATATATTTTAAATATAAAGGGTGGTAGGGGGAAACCGCAGGAAGTGGTAACATTTTCCAGAAATGAAAATTAACATTTTGGGCAAAAATGGGGGTCCCCTTCAAAAAAAAAAAAAAAAAAATTTATTGCGGTAATTGGGGGGCGACAAATACATGCACCTCCAAAATAATTGTTTATTTCGTACAAAACCTGTATTTCTGATTTACAATATATGCGCCATGTTCGCCATCCCAGAAGTAATTAAAAGTAATTAATTGAGTGCTTTAAAAAAAGAAGTTCAATTAACAAATAATAATGTGTACCTACAAATTTTCCATTAATTACAAAAAAACATAAAAGCTCCATTTTATATGGCCATGTTTATTATGGGCATTTTATTATAACATATTTGAATGAAAATCAATTTTACTTTAAAATGAAGGCTACAGCGTTCCAGGCTCTAGGTGAAAGGGTTAATTCAAAGTAATTGTTTCGGTGTAATTAATATGTCGTTGGAGGTGTAGGTGAGTGCCGAGATATGAGCTCCGTTAATGAGTGCTGTTGATTAATAAATTGTGTAATTTGCTTTTACCATTTTGTTAGTCTGGATGAGAGGAAGTTCTGTAGCGTGTCGTATTTTCGATATTGATTCTACACCGGAAGTAAGGTTTGTGAATATGTGGAAGTTTTTAGAAAATGGTCTCCCCCTCTCTCACCCCTCCACTCCAACTCACTGTGTGTGTGTGTGTGTCGGTGGACAGAATTATCTCCAAAATAAAATATCGGAGGAAGCTATGACCTTATATTAAAAGCTCTGCTCCTCTTCTTACAAGGTCCAAACCTACGGTCGGATAAGCTGTTGGTTCCTCCATTTGGAGTTCAAGATAAAGGAGTAATTCAGCAGAGCTAAGCTCCTGAAGTAAACCTCTCCCCAGGACTGGAAAGGTGAAGATTCGCCTGGACCTCTGAAACTGGAAGTAATCTCTAGACCGGCCTTGGTATATGTGAAATCCGAATTTAAAAAAAAAAACTATTCTACACGAAGAGTCATAAAGATCTTGTTTTAAGATAGTTCTAGGGAAGAAGTAGAGTTAGGGTTCGTTCTAATGTAAGTAAAGTAAAGTAATGCCTATTTTTTCAGGCGGGATTTATGTCCAAATACCAAATTAGGTGTCGAGGACGGAGGCGACTAGCAAACATACTTTACTATAAAAGTTCTCATATTAACCATTAAATAAAATCCATGGTCTATACTAGTACCGCAATACATCCTAGCTTTGCGGGTCTAGCCTATAACCGCCTAACATACTATACTGTAAATTTCTTTTAACCATTCAATAAAATCCAAGGGATAGACTAGTACCGCAATACATCCTAGCTTTGCGGGTCTAGTCTATAGCCGCCTAACATACTATACTGTAAATTTCTTTTAACCATTAAATAAAATCCAAGGGCTAGACTAGTACCGCAATACATCTTAGCTTTGCGGGTCTAGTCTATAACCGCTCGGCTACCGTGGCGCCTCTCGTTCTAATGTATAATTTCACTGAATTGCACAGTACTGTTACCTATGTATAAACTAAATAAGTGGCTGTACAGCCAAGAAAGGATGTCTTAAATCCAGGACAAATTTCCCTGAAGATGTAGCTAGTTCACCAGCTCCCGGACAGCTCAGGAAAACTTTTCTTCCTCTATCCATGTTTTGGCAGTAAAACCTACCGAAATTCCGTCGTCTAATACATCATTTTCTTGCCAATAAAAGTATGACCACTTTCAAGTTATGAATTTCTGAGTCCCTCAAAATTCTGACTAGAGATGTTTTCTCTCTCCCTCAAATACTCTATCTCTCTTTTGTTGTAAAAAAAAGAGAGACTGGCAGGTTTCATTTACAAAACGTTCATGTTTTTATTTTTTTTATTTTGTCGTTGTAAGCTCACTGAAAGTAGGTTAGCTTTGAACGTGACTTGTTATACAAATGATTCGCTAGATATTCCCTTCATCTTGCTCTCCTTAGTTGTTGGTTACATTTTTTGAGGATAACCAATGCAAAATTATGAACTTTATTTTTATTTTTTTGGGTAACCAAAAATAGTGTTATTTATTGTTATTGTTGACCCACAAACAAATAAAATAAATATATAAATTATTATTTTTGTTTTTGGTTTTGTCTTTTTATAATTAATGTTTGCTCTCTCTTTTTTTTTTGAAAAAACGGAAATATAATTAACAAGTTGCATGATATCAATATATTTTTTGATTGGGTCTAATAGTACTTTCCACTAGTTGATATAGAAACGAGTCCTTCACAGAATAAAGCAATATCTATCATGCTAGCAGTGGCAAGCTGCTTTTTCTTGTTTTCCCGCTATGCGGGGAAATTTATACACCTGTGATGCGCGTGTAGGAAATGACAATAACTTGCGCAATTTTTTTTTTTTTGTCAATCTGGTAACCAACAGGCCATGATTATTAGTGAATCTTTGCAGCTTCCTGCTCTCTCCCATTAGAATGCAATAATTCATTGGGTATGCAGTGATAATCCAGAACAGATTATCTTGAACACCTGCTGCACTTTATCCAAAGCTAGGTGATAAATTTAAGGATGCATTAATTGGTGCTTTTAAGATATCTCTCTGTCTCTCTCTTTACCGGATATTACCCCCTCCCCTACCACTAGTCCTGGTCAAATATGCTGAAACTGAGACGGCTTGGCCTATGTTAATATTCCAAGGCATGCCAGCTAATATAAGATCTTCTTGCTACTACTTCTTAATCTAGATAGCAGGTAACAGTTTCTCCGAATGTTCGCTCAGAGTCTCCGAATGTTCCTACAGCCACGAGCGCATGAATTGAGGCTTCGCATCTAGTGACAGGTTGTTAGTATAGTATATTATTTGATTGCATTTTTTATTGACTGTGGTTGCTCGAGATGAAAGAGAGATTCTTTATGGGGTAAACCCGGCCAGTAAATTTTTATGGTAAAGAATATCGTTAGCTTGAATCCTACAATCGAATTACGTTTTCCTTGAGCTAGAAGTTTAGCAGCAAAGTTTACGAATTTAGAGCAACTACTATACATATATCGATTAAATAGATTATTCCATTTTTCGATTTGTTTTTTTATTTACTCTCGATTGTCGTTTCAGCCCTTTTGGAAGCTGTACATATTGTCTGTATACATAGAGCAACTATGTGAATGGTATGCCGGATGTATAGAAAAAAAAGAACTGTTCTACACATACTCTCACGACTTTTCCTCGTTCACTACCATTTCCCGTAGTTCTGGTCCATGCGATTTCCTTCAAAACTTGTGTTTCTAAACTAATTCTATTAGGGAAATGTCCAAATTGAAGTCAGGAAACGAAGAATGTGTACAATAAATATGGCTGGAGTTGGTACTATCAAGAAATCCATTCAGTAAAATTATACTTCCGGTTGAGTTCGCGTCTACTGGGCGAGACAAAGTCTAAGTGTGAAGTTTCCGCTTTCAGCGATTTTAAACTCAATCAGATGGTGGGGAGGCCTTAAAAACGGATGTTTCCATCTATATAGAAAATGGTAACATGATCGCAAATTATTAAAAAGAAAAATACAAAAACTTGTGAAAAACTTCCTCCTTCTAAGATGAATCTCCTTCCGGAAAAAATAAATAAATATTTTATAAACAAAAAAAAAAATCTTTTGCCAAATAACTTACCATAATATGAGCAAATTGTAGCCATAGCATTGGGAGATTTAAGGCATTGCAATAGAAGGGGAATAATGTGGCCCCTGTATCCCTCGGGGGAATAACCTGCCCTGTCAATAAGGGGGGGGGACTTCTATCCCAGAACCGTGGGGTGCTGTCTCCTCCCCTTACTTCTTGCCGTCTTCTTCCCCCAAGGAATGGATTTGCTAGAAAGAAAAAAGGTTACTAAGTAGCAGCAGAAAATTCTGCTTGGAAACATCTTTAAAAATAATTTTCTTGAATTATCACGTGAATTTTGTTGGCGTAAAGTGGGAAGAAAGAGGTTTTCTTTTGTTTCTCCCCCCTCCCTCACACTGTTGGGAAGGAAATTTTTTCCAATCATATCCCAGACTTGATATCGATTTTAAGGAAAAATTGGTTTTTATAAAAATAGTGTGTTTATGTGTTCGTTTTTGGGCTTCAGTTAAAAATTGGAAAATTCCTAGGAAGCTTGAAACGTCATAGATAAAAATCTCTCACCGGAAATACCACTTTAATGAATGTTTTTTTGGGACTTTTTTTCCAGTTTTCCGGGAGATCTTCTCCAAAACAAAAAACTATTTCCTTTAAACTCAGTACAATTATAGCTCATAACTTGCGAGATTTACAATTTTTTAAACAAAAGTTTTTCCAAGAAAATACCATTCTGGTTGAAGTTATTTTCTCTTAAGCACCGTTTCAGGATAATGTCGGATCTACCATCTGTATAATATTTAAGGACTTTAAATGAATCACCTGGAATATACTGGAATTGATTTTTCACTGTTTTCAAAATTTTCCACAAAAATGGTACATATGTTTTTCCGTACGTAAATTTTGTACATACAGACGTATACACAATTGTATAGTACATTTCGTTAAATAACGTTTTAAGGTTTAGGGTATGAATTGGGGTACAGACTTGCCTGTAAAAAAATGTGCAGCGTACGGTTTTACCAACTTTATGGATATAAGTACATATACTTAAGCATTAAAGGTTGTGATGTTTATACATAAACTTGGAAGAAAATGACAAAAAATTAGGACAAGACCAATGGTGGTAATAGAAAGCCATTGAGGATTAACCTAGAATTGTTAACCCGTCGAAATCACAATCCTCAAAATTTAAAACATCGAATCCTAAACTTGTCCAGTAAGATAAGCAAGTGAGAACTTAGTGGATATGTTGTAAAGTTGCGTTTTTTTTGGGGGGGGGATAAGGAAACTAATTATGGATAAAGCTCATTCCGCCCAGTGACCTTGTTATATCCAAATAAGTCTTGCGATTTACTGACATCGAATCTTTTACAACAAAAACTTTAACACTTTCTTGTAAGACTTCATAGAATTATCTGCACATACCTGACACAAAAAATAGAAGAGATTTCTTTACTAAAAGATATCGTAGAAAACAATTAAAGTAAAGTAATCGCCTATTTTTTCAGGCGGAGCTTTACGTCCAACTACCAATTAGATGTCGTGGACGGAGGCGACTAGCAAACATACTTTACTGTAAATTTCTTTTATTAACCATTAAATAAAATCCAAGGGCTAGACTAGTACCGCCATACATCTTAGCTTTGCGGGTCTAGTCTATAACCGACTAGCAAACATACTTTACTGTAAATTTCTCATATTAACCATTAAATAAAATCCAAGGGCTAGACTAGTACCGCAATACATCTTAGCTTTGCGGGTCTAGTCTATAACCGACTAGCAAACATACTTGACTGTAAATTTCTCATATTAACCATTAAATAAAATCCAAGGGCTAGACTAGTACCGCAATACATCTTAGCTTTGCGGGTCTAGTCTATAACCGACTAGCAAACATACTTGGCTGTAAATTTCTCATATTAACCATTAAATAAAATCCAAGGGCTAGACTAGTACCGCAATACATCTTAGCTTTGCGGGTCTAGTCTATAACCGACTAGCAAACATACTTTACTGTAAATTTCTCACATTAACCATTAAATAAAATCCAAGGGCTAGACTAGTACCGCAATACATCTTAGCTTTGCGGGTCTAGTCTATAACCGACTAGCAAACATACTTGACTGTAAATTTCTCACATTAACCATTAAATAAAATCCAAGGGCTAGACTAGTACCGCAATACATCTTAGCTTTGCGGGTCTAGTCTATAACCGACTAGCAAACATACTTGACTGTAAATTTCTCATATTAACCATTAAATAAAATCCAAGGGCTAGACTAGTACCGCAATACATCTTAGCTTTGCGGGTCTAGTCTATAACCGACTAGCAAACATACTTGACTGTAAATTTCTCATATTAACCATTAAATAAAATCCAAGGGCTAGACTAGTACCGCAATACATCTTAGCTTTGCGGGTCTAGTCTATAACCGACTAGCAAACATACTTTACTGTAAATTTCTCACATTAACCATTAAATAAAATCCAAGGGCTAGACTAGTACCGCAATACACCTTAGCTTTGCGGGTCTAGTCTATAACCGACTAGCAAACATACTTTACTGTAAATTTCTTTTATTAACCATTAAATAAAATCCAAGGGCTAGACTAGTACCGCAATACATCTTAGCTTTGCGGGTCTAGTCTATAACCGACTAGCAAACATACTTTACTGTAAATTTCTCACATTAACCATTAAATAAAATCCAAGGGCTAGACTAGTACCGCAATACATCTTAGCTTTGCGGGTCTCAAGAAACAATTATTTAATTCAATCAAATTAGTTGTACAAATTGAAATAGCAATAATTTTTGCCTTAAGCCAGGGGTCAGCAACGCGGGCGGCTCGCGAGCCGCATGCGGCTCTTTTATCCCAATTTTGTGGCTTTTCAGCCTGTCCAAAATAAATTGTATATTTCAATTTTATTGAAACAAGTGAAAATTTCATTTATTAAAGTAAAGATATTTTTTTTCAAAAAGAATTTTAAATGCGATAGGTTTGAAATTGAATAGAATTATATTAAAATACAGTACGCAATATATAGGACTGCCGCCATTTTCATTCAAACACAGGTTTAGTTATTATTTTTTTGTTTATTTACTTTGCAATATGTGAAAATAAATATATAAAACATTTAAATGTTACTGAATATCATAAAATAATAATTTATGAAAATACAAATGATCTTCAGAGTTCTTTACACTATCATCCTTGCGGCTCTTGGTAAGATTTATTAAAATTATTTAAGGAGAAACGGCTCTCTACTTAAAATAGGTTGCCGACCCCTGTCTTAAGCGATAGATTTGTTGCCTCGTGAAAATTATTTAGGAGAAACAATTATTTTATTGTTGTAGTAATCGTCGTGTAAATGTTCGATCATACATCGATTCTTTTTTTACTTTTAATTTGTTAAGAATTGTTTTCTTAAAATAATAATTTGCAATATCAGTTCATACATTTCCTATAGGAGTCCACTAGGAATCGGAAGTAAACAAAAAAGAAAACATCGGCAGAGTTAGCTGAGAGCCCTTATAAGGGTGTGGAAGTTTATAGGCGTGATAGATCGAAGAAGAGGTTACTATGTGAGTATGAGAGACGTGTAAGCCAGGGAGACGACCCGGGGTAGAGTTAGTAGAGGCTCACGTGGGGCGTCCGTCCAGATGAATGGAACGCAGGAGGGTGTGGTCGAGAATGGGTCGATACTGACGCCCCCAGAGTCCTGGTGGGTGGATAACAACCTTGCCGCCTGTGGGTGTTGTTGCTTGCTGACCCTCTTGTGCCTTACCCCAGGGGGTGGCACCTTCCCCTCGTACCCCCGCGTCACTACCAACCAACAACAAAATGCTGTATATATACACACACATATACACTGGAACTCCAGTCGTCGTACAGCATTACAACTACATTCTATAATGACGTTGTTTCTTTCAACTTTTATTTACATACATTATATACTGGATAATAAATATTTCTTATATACTATAGTTCATGCATAATGCACGATATATATTGTTATCGTCACGATATAAATAATCGCCTAACTAGAAGTATTATAGTATCGTATAACCTACCCTCTTCTTATTTCTTCTACTTCCCCCATACCTTTCATAAAAATTGTAATCGTGTAGAATTCAGAGTTTTCAGTTCCCAAAGGAATTATCCGCTTAGAGGTCCTGATTACTGGTCACCATTACACACACACACAAAAGAACGGTAAATCACCGAACGTTCTGTAATCGATGTAAACAAACATAGCGCTCAGCTAACATAGCTTTTTGGGCAAAATCAACGAGCAAACCGAAAGTGTAAATATAAAAGTGTAGAATTATCTCGTTACATAGCTCGTAACAATTTTATTTCAACTCATTGCGCACATGTAGCCCTGTAACTGTGATTGAATGCATTTCCTTAAAGTGTAGTTTTTCTCCCCAGAGATGAAATGATCAAGAAGTACAGTTTTCTAAAGTAATCTTTCCTCGAGACCTGGACTGAGTGGAGCGATGAATCCACTTTTCCAAGGTGATACGCGGATGTTATTTCCTGAGAGTGGAGGTGAATCTATCATGCTGCTAGCTGTAGAGTAGTGGGAGTCACATTGGGTCGCGGTGGCGTAGGCCTTTAAGGCTATCTAGGCTAGAATCTATCTAACATACTGTATGGATTTAACAAGTTTTTGAGATTCATGGTAATAAAAGTAAAGTAATGCCTATTTTTTCAGGCAGGCTTTACGTCCAACTACCAAATTAGGTGTCGTGGACGGAGGTGACTATCAAACATACTTTACTATAAAGTTCTCATATTAACCATTAAATAAAATCCAAGGCCTAGACTAGTACCGCAATACATCTTAGCTTTGCGGGTCTAGCCTATAACCGCTCGGCTACCGTGGCGCCTTTGATAGTAATAAATACAGATTTTTTTTTTTATCAAAGTACGTTAACATCTATGGTGATTAGAAAGTGCCTGCAGCCTTCTCAGCGCACTGACCTCCGTATGCAGCAAAATCTTAGGGAAACACAAACTGGGTTTGATCTTGGTCCACCCACTCAATTCGTTACCGCGCTACCACCAACCGAACTAATTCTTCTACTTCCTTGTGGGTGGTTTTACTTTAGAAAATTTAGGGTAAGGGCCTTTTGAGGAGGGATGAGGACAGGCTTTTCTTTAAAGTATTTTTTTTTTTATGTAACGTACAGTTCTGTATGTAATGTTAGTTGTAATGGAATATACGATGTTAAGGGGAAATAAAAAAGGGTATTTCCGGTGTAAAAATTGGAAATCGAAAATCTGTTCGACTACAGAACTTCCACTTTTGAAAGTTAAGAGAAAGTAAACTCTTTTTTTCTTTAAAAAAAATAAAATAGTTTGAAAGGAATGTTTATGATTTGTGTTCAGCTGACTGGAGGGAAATTGTCTGGAAAAAATAAGTCGTAAAATCTCCGTGTGTTTTTTCTCCACTTCTGACCTTCCCCCCCTCGGTCGCAGAAAGAGGAAGTCCTCCCTGCAGGATATCGATTGAATTATAAAGAATGCTGGAAGTACTGAGAGACTATGGCAGTGAACGGGGGGTAACTGCTGCACACACAACTGCAGTCCATTGCATCGCTTTTCCAGACATCCTCCAGTCGACCTCCAGTTCAGACTGCCGCCCACTCATTTTCTTTTTAGACGATCACGTCTCTGCTCCATCTGTTGTCTGCTGCCATTTCCGCTCTTTATATTACAGCTAAAGCAAAATCACACAAGACTGCGAATGTCTTTTCCATTATCTTTTTTTTTTTTTTTGACGTAACTCTTGAAGAGGAAGCAGAAACTCATGACCTTTTACATTTTCCAATGTCGCAACTTATTCTACTTTGTGCGTTTATCTTGGTAATTTCTGCTGGAAGCAAAATAGATTTTCTTTGGAAAATTATCTATTCATTGAGAATGAGAATTATTTTCTTTCAAATTTCTCTTTCTCCTAAATTGGAGGAAATAGCCCCAATGGGAGCCAAATGTTATTAGTTTTCTTCCCAAGTAGTGAGAGGCAACAAGTAGTCGCACATAACCCTTTTCCAAGTAATTGGAGAAAACTGTTCTCTGTACTTTGATAACCATTTTAAAATTTAATTTTCGATTAGTTTAAGATTTGTGACAATCGATTATTTCAGAGAAACAACATCGACTTCATGTTCGATTATCTGATTGTTTTTAGCTGCAAATGTTAACTATTTATTTGTTTGTTTTTCTTCTTTCTCTCCAGCATCACTTTAAAGATATCGATAAAATCTTCGCTATCACCCATTCCTTTATTTCTTTTTTTATTGGACCCATACCTTTCACAACTTTATATTGGCAAACTTGGGTCTTCTTTTTAGATTTAAATTTGGCTTTTTTATGTAATGGTTAAAGACATCAATGAATCTTATGGGGTATATAAAAGAACTTATTCTAGTAAGTAGGAAGGGGAAGGGGCGGCAGACAAAAAGGGAAATCAAGACATAGAGGGAAACCCTCTTCTACAGAGACATCCCGGGTCGGGTGATGTTCAATCTATTTGACAACTCCTAGCGCGTCTTTTTCGCTAAAAGCTTCACCGATACAAATACAAGGCAATCCTCTCCAATCAACGCTACCTTGATTTCTTCAAGAACCCAATATAGGTTTCCTCCTCTTCTGCAAGGGCCCTTACAAATAGATCAATTATTCAGGTTTTAAAGGAAATTTGCGAGAATTATGACCTTGAGAATCGCAGTAAGAGAAAGTCGTGTGAGTGTGCACTCCAGAGTTATTTTCATTTCCGCCGGAATAACTACAGCCTAGATAATCTGACAAAACTGTGACTGGTGCTTTACTGTTTAGTTTTCTTATTTTAGCTTTAAATATTAAATAGATAGAATAAATAGATCCCGTCCTGGCTATTCGCCATCACCAATGCCATTCTGATATCCTGGAACCCTGGCTCCGGAAGCGGAGAATAAGGGTCAATCATCAGAAATCCAAAAGCACATTGACTTCACCTTAAAAAAAAGCGAAAAATCCTTCCAGCCATATCTCTCAAACAAAATTCTATTCCCAGCAGTTTCTCTAGTACGCTACCTAGGGGACTCCACCTGGACAAAAGATTGAGATGGAACCCACACACTAGACTATGAACTGAATTGAACCACAGATGCTTAATGCTAAAGTGACTACTGGACAAACGCACTAAAACCTCACTTTGCGCAACAAACGACACTCTATATAGCACTCTACTGACTCCAATATGGGACTTTCGGACTTGAACTATACGGAACTGCAAACCGCTCATACCTTAAAATCACATTCAGTCCTTACTTCAAAATCCGGCGTACCATTATACCAATGGCTTCCTTTTACAACTCAAACCTCACCATCCGTACCGACTTGAAAATTCCCTTCGTTCCCGTCAAAGCCAAACTCCTTTACCTATCTACCTTCTCACAAACCCTCCTACACGTTCTAGGAGCCACTGGGTGCGCGACTACCTGAATGCCCCTGAATGACGGCTATCCAGAGAGTCCAGTACTCCTCTAAAGCCGTAAGATTGAGATGGAACAATTATTTAATTCAATCAAATTAATTATACAGGTTGAAATAGCAATAATTTTTGTCTTAAGCCAGAGTTCAGCAACGCATGCGGCTCTTTTATCCAAATTTTGTGACTCTTCAGCCTGTACAAAATAAATTGTATATTTCAATTTTATTGAAACAAGTGAAAATTTCATTTATTTAATTATACAGGTTGAAATAGCAATAATTTTTGTCTTAAGCCAGAGGTCAGCAACGCGGGCGGCTCGCATTTATGGCTGTCGCCGTTCTAGGCGCCACTGAATGGCAGCCGATTAAGAAATCAAGTCAGTGTATGGTGCGCTGACGCTAAGTCAACGTTCATACTTAATGTATACATTCATCCGTTTTACTCGTACTTCCTGTGCAGTTGGAAAATTCTTAAATAAAGAAAAGAAAACATTAAATATTTTCTAACAAAGAGTAAGTGTCTTCAGTGCTGTTTACGTAATGAAGATAACTCACCAAGCTTTTTAGGGATAACTTTAAAATCATTAATCTACAAAAACCCAAGGTTTTATTCAAATTTTCATTGCTGACGCTCTTTTGGGGAATTAAATTTTCTGTTAAAACTGAGCTTTTGTTTGGCTTGACTGAACTTAATAGCTGTTCATTAAGGGTGATTGATGATTGCAGGGCTACCACCCCATTTAATACGATATTGCAAAGGGACTGTTCCCCTAATCCTCTCTCTCTCTCTCTCTCTGTTTACTTTTCGCCAGGAAGTCTTTGGAATGTTTTGTTAAAAAAAAGCTCTTTTCACTTTCTTCCGGTTTCTTTTAAACTAGAAAAACAATAATCTTCCTGATGACGATTATATATATTTCAATATATTTCTAGCAGATTTTATTTTTTACGGCCTTACACTTCCTGTTCTAGACCCTAGTGCTGCCACTCTTAATGATCAGCGTCATCATTAAGACGGAAGGTAGATGTGACAGTGAATTGATCAAATTTAATGGGACTCAGCCAGCCGGAAGTGCTACTTATTGAAAAGATTTTAATCACGTAGACTGTGGCGGGTCGTGTGAGTGGATGCTGCAGATTTCTCACTTATTCTGTTCATCTTGTCCATCCAAGCCCATAGTTTTTAATTTACCATTTCTTCATCTCCTTTGTACTGTTTTAATTCTTCTTCTTCTTTTTCTTTTTCTTACTACTTCCCAGTTCTTCTATAATCCTTGTCTTTTTGCATGTCCTTCTCTCTTCAATTCTTCTAAATTTTCTGCTACTATTTCCCTTCCTCCTCCTTTTTAAACTGTTTCTTTTTAAACTCCTTCTTTTTTTTAAATTCTTTTGAAGATCTTTTTTTTTTTTTTTTGCGCATCAACAGCTGAGGTTATTAGCGCCCGGAGCTTTTTCCAGTGCACTGCCGGCCTCCGGACAGTGTTCTCTCGTTACAGACAACACTGTCCATCACCGGACAGTGAGCTGTAAGAAGCCCCTAGGAAGAGAAAATCTAAGGGTCAGCTGTTTTGAAGATCTTCAATCACTTTCTCTTCTTTTGGTCATTTCCGTTTCCTTTTCTTAGCTTACACCTTCTATTCCCTCCTCCACTTCATTTTTTTTATTTGATTTGTCTTCTTCAGTATTCTATGCACAGTCTTTATCTCTGAGCTCATCTTTTTTTCATATATTTGTTTTCCTATTTCCTGAAAGAATTCTCAATTCGGCCGATAAAGAGATAGAATTAGATCGAAAACAAAGAGGTCACCTTAAATTAAAATAAAATATTCCTCGGCTAAATATATTAATGACGTCAACTGGACCACTCATCTTCTCTCCCACCTGGTCCATAATTTTCTATGAATGAAGTGATCAAATAATTGATCTACCTGATGGGCGGTCTAGGTAGAGGTCCCTTCTGCGATAGATCTATCTGACCTTTACAAACACACACAACCCCAACTATAGTAAACCCTATTACCAGTGTTTTGTACCTTGTTATTGGTACCTTTGTCTATTAATCATTATTATCGAATACAAACGTTCCTTGTTTATAAACTACCTTTTGTTGTATTAACAGCTAGGTACAAACTATCTAGAAGGCATAGAATTTGTCATCGATTGATTGTGTTTTTGGATTAAATTATTATTGTAATAGTTTGTATTATTAATTTCAAGGAGTTTAATTATCCTTCAGTGGTCTTAAAAAACTAAGGGAATTTACAAAAATTGAGTTAGGTAACTTATTACTGTTTTACGTATTTAAAAATTTGAGTAGAAAATCTCTTTTTACGTGGATCAACTAAAAATGATTTCCGCTAACCTACTTGGTGTTTAGCCAATCAAATACGCTGAATAGAAAACTAATGCTAAATGACGTCGCTAGTTATGTTAGTTCTTTAAATTAAAAAAAAAGTATGTTTGGTGGGGACACGCCTTCATTCATATAGCCATCAAATTTGTAATTTCTATTGAACATTTTCCACCAACCGGTAACTTGGGATCGAACACACAATATCGATTATCGATTATCGTTAATATCGAATTGCGAATCCCTAGGATCGATATCGACTATCGAACTATGGCTACTGCTACACATATACTTCCTCCCCCAAAATTTGGTTCGATCATAATATTTCCGTAATTATTCCAGTAAAATAAATAAATAAATAAATAAATATGATTAAAGTAAAAAAAATATGTGACTCAGAAATTTGTATTCCAGTTTTTAAACTAGGATTTACTGGAATCTGCTTTCTATCTCTTTCGTAATTCTACCGGATTAATGCTATAGGAAATTAAATCAAAGTGCAGGTTATGCATGCTTACGTAAATTTTTATGTGGATATTATATGCTTACTTTGTGGAGGTTCTTTTAATATGAGGGCATTACAGGGCTCCCTCCCAACAGAAAAAAAAGGAATAAATTAAATATTTTTTTATAAAAAAAAAGAAGTAGGGATTTAAAGGATTAATTTTAAAAAGCGCACAATACATCTCCTTTACCTCCTCTCTGTTGCAGAGAAGTTTGCGTTTTAATATTTCAGCGGAAACTATTTTCGTATTCATTTTTCCAATATCCGTACAACAAGAGCATGCTTAGCCAATGTGCTTCATGAGTGTGCTGATTGACTTGCATTGATTTTCTTGCTTCCCTGGTTCTACAAAGCAAATCCCGTTGCAGTCGAGCGCTTTGGGGGTTAGTTATTTCAATGGCAGTATAATTGTGCGTTCATCTCAAAACTTAATAGCTAGTTTTCCCCGGGAAATATACCATTTTGAAGTCCCTTTGTGTGTGTGTGTGTGTGTGTGTGTTATATATATATATATATATATAGAGAGAGAGAGAGAGAGAGAGAGAGATCCAAAAAAGCAACCAGAAAGGTGATATGGCTGAAACCGCCGGAAATGTAATCTCTGGACCCTAAAACTGCAAGTTTCAACTTTCTACTTAGCCACACGAGCATTGGTCCTTCACTTGTCTGCTACTGACCTCAAAAACTTCATACAGATCCCAGCCACTTTGATAGGTGATATAAGCTTCTTCATGTTAAAAGAACTGCTACCATCTAACGGGAGAAAGTGGCAATAACGCTCGTCTATTGTTGATCGATCTTTTGTGTCCATTTTCTCTTGTGATCATGCAATTCTTTGTGATCTCCATCTTTCAGCTTCTTTCACTTTGACTTTTATGTAAATAAATGTCTGCCTTCTAGGTAAAGGGATCTTTTTAGTCTTGTTTCTTCTTTAGTACCTTGTTTTCTGCTTTCTTTTCATATTTGATGTTCTGTTTACTTTATAAGCAGTCTCTTTAAAACAAGTGAAGTACTTCTCAAGAAAACAAAATTAATTAGAAGTATTATATATATATATATATATATATATTCTTTTGTTTTTTTACCAAAAAAGCTTGCTTGCGACTTCCTCCAAATTCTGTAAATGATTATTTCTTACAAATACATCTTGTGAGACATGCTTTCTTGTTTAAAGTAATTTAAAATCGAAAACCAGAACGTGATACGCCAGTACTTAAGTTTGAGAGTTGAGGACAAAAAAAAAACAAACCGGAAGAGCTACAATCAATTAAGATTTCATGTTCTTAAATTTCACGTTCTTAGATTAAGAGGAGGAAAGGAAAACTGCTCGGAAATTCACATGAAATTAAGATAAAAACATCAAAAGGACATTCTCTAATCAGCGTCAAGGACAACTGGACAACATCCAGTTGGCCCTCAGGCGACGTCGCAGCCTCTCATAGTTTCTTGAGGTTCTAATTTGCGATATAAACCAACTTTTTTTCCAAATAGTGTAAAAGTTTGCAAGCAGTATTCTATAAGTTTAAAATTATTATTGTCAAGTAAAACTACTTGTTTTAAAGAATTAAGACCCGAAAAAAACGATCATTTTTGAAGTCTTAATGGAATAGCCCAACAGTCTTTGGCTGCATCAAACTCCAAGAGGAAGTACTGGAGAAAGATTGAGAAAGATGTTAAGTTCCTAAAGCTTTGAAGTTGATGACGGTAAAAGAAGACGGATGACGCAATAGAAAGAGATTTCAAGAGTGGTAGTAGTACTTCATGAACTTTTTTTCTTTACAAGTGGTGGTGTAAGACGATACAGTTCGAAACAGCACTTCAAGAACATTCAGCAGAGTTAGTTTGTGAAATGCTCAAGAAGAGTTCGGTGTTTCGAGTTTAGATCAATTGCTAGCCAGCCTTATTGGGTCGCTAAGGCTTGGTTTCTATGTCTATCAATTATTTCTTCTTGATCTTCATAGAACTTTTTACCACCACTCTATTATATTTCAAAAAATTGGCAACATCCTTCATCTTTTTTCCATTGCATCTCGAACAAGATTTCATTTTTATGATACTTTCAAATAATTAGAATTGGAAGCTGTAATAGTAAAATTCTTACAAATTAAAAACCAGGCCAAAATAACCGACGGAAATAGGTGCCTATTAGCCTTAGTACAAGACGTAGTAATTGTCTTAATCAGCGAATATAATTATGTTCAAGGGTTTCATATGACCCGAGATTGTCCAGTATAAGACCAGTTTGTTTTTTGTTTTTTTTTTTGGAACATGACAGCAAAGACTGAAAGGAGTACTAAGCATGGCTAAGAATTGGGTGGGCCACAAAAGAAAACTTTTAGTTGATTGGACTTATGGAAAATGTGTTCCAAATATGAATCTGAAGATGTTCTGGAGTAGACGGAGAGATGCTGGAAAAGGACCTTCAAAGATGAGCTTGCTTTAAGAGCTCTGGACTTCAGGCCGGGGAAAAGTTGGCGCTCAAAAGTAGGCGCTCGTTGAAGAGTTCCGGATCTTTTTTTGGGTAACAGGACAGTACCAAAAAAGAGGAAAAGACGAATGTCTATACCCTGATCTTGCAAGGCATTGAGAATCAGGTTTAGAAATGGTTATTACCACATAGACAACCAATTCAATCTGCACAATGTGCAATCTCTAAATAGAATTGAAACCCTGGAGCACTTTCTCTTTGTCTGTCCGCTGTATTCACCGCTGAGAAGACATTACCTGGGAAAGTTTCTTCAAAACGAGTCCCAACTAATAAATATTCTGCAAATAAACACATATGATCGCCTAAATAAGATCTACCTACCATTATGTTATAGAATCTTTAAAACTAAGATCATTTGTAAGAAATGAATAAAGAAATAGAATTTATTGCAGCTAAAATGTTTAATTTACATCAGTATGATGATGATGATGATGATGATGATTATTATTATTTTGTTTACACAGAAGTGTTTAATTTAGTTTAATTTATTTTATTATATTTAATGTTTATATCTACAATATACCAGTGGTTATTTAAAATTATTGAACACTTCAGAACCCCTGTAATATGTAAATTTACATCAAATACAGAAATGTATCTATCTATCTATCTATACCCTGATCTGTCCTCAGCTATCTCTTTGAGATCTTCTTTGCAGCATCCCAACCAGCGAATCCCTCTTTTTTGTAATAACCCCACTCTTGTCGTCAGATCAAATCGTATTATACAAACATCAACTGTAGTTCTTCCTTGTTTCTGATAGTTCCGGCAATAGTAGAAGCTTAACGTTAACGTTTGACCTCAATATTATTTTGTATTGATTTTAATGAGATGGAAAACATCTGTGTAAATAAGTAATTCTCCAGTGTTGTTCATTATCCAGCTAATTGACAAATATAAACAGTACTAATTAATTTTGTGTTAAGAGGTGATAGTAATCTACCCTCGGGGGCGAGTGGTGGGTGGAGTGCGTGGTTAAAGTGTCCACCATAGAAGCGCCCATTATGAACCTAGATGTAGTTTGCTTTATGGGCAAAACAAATACGTTTGTCTGTATGTACACTTAATGGTTTTGATCAGATATTAATGGTGTATTATTAACTCGATCAGTATAACGTACAAACACATCCTGATATACTGGCAGTGTTATAGTATATTGTTTAACTTAGGATAACCTAGGGCGGTTATTGGAGTAGCGGTCAAGTGGCGTGGATTAGAAAGTGGGAGATAGATCCCAAGTTCGAAACCCGCGTTGAGGCCTAGCTACTTTTTGATTGTTGCAAAAAAAATGTTAATAGTAAAGTCCTTCTTCCCACTCGTCAGCGACACCTCAATATCGGAAGTTTGAAGCCCAGCTTGACTCGTCTTCGGATCATTTTGTTCGGTTCGTAGTCACAGGAAGTCGTGTGAGTCTCCGTACTCAAATTTTTAGCTCAAGTGAATAAAGTATGACGTCATCAATGCAATTCTAATAAGCGCTACAATAAGACACATTCGTACGATGTCATCGTTAAAAATAACAAAGAAAAAATCTACTTCAGCAGAGAATAGAATTCAGCTTCTGCTTTGTAAACAGTTTAAAAGATTCAATTTAGTTAAAACGCAGTAAGACTAAGTTGGGAGCTTATTATTATTAAGCAGAGCGAACCGGAAGCAAAACGAAGGGAAAACATTAAGTATACAGGAAATAAAAGAATGAAAAAAAAAGAAGTGGCTGGCGTGATTTAGGAGAGAGAGGGTGTCCGTTGGGGTAGTTTTTGAAGCGCTGGAGGAGAGCCTGGAGCCTGGAGAAGAGCGAGAGAGAGATGGTGAATAGCGGAGCGCTAATATAAATCTGCTGGAGATGGCAGAAGAAGCGGTAGAACCTTGCATTACCGGTCATCTTTTTAAGTAACAATATATCAAACACCTTGTACTACCGTCCTGGAACGGATGGCCCAAGTAACTATGGAACGCAGGAAGTGGAAAGAGAGAGAAATGATGGAGGAAGGAAGAGCTTGTATGAGAGAGTAAGCGGGCTAAGCAGGGAGGCGGCAGGGATATTGCCGTTTCCATACTGCCTCCAATAACTGCTTCCACGTGTTCCCATCCACCACCCGTAGAGTTAGTCCTCCGCTGCCGCCCCACTGCCAAAAACTTCCATACCGATTCGGTGCACGTGGGCGCACTCTGCCGCCGCTAACGTTCTAGCGGAGGAGCTGTTGGTCGCGCGACCCCTCACAAACGGTCAACGACTTACTCCAAAACCACATGGTATAATCAAACGTTTAAAAAAAAATAAAAAATAAGAAAAAATACATATTTTCCGCGTATATAATAGACATTTTTCTTCCCATAACATGATATTAAAAACTTCCCCTAAAAAGCAATACTTTGTCAAGTTGTATACTGATAAGGCAAAGTTATTTTACTCGACTTATTTTATAAGCAACATTGCACGCTATGGAAATTTTCGACTATATATTTTTTGAAGCCTCCAACCTACTAAGGTTCGAAAATTAACGAGAACCAAACTTTTAACGTTTTCAATATATTTTTCTTATCAGTGAATCGATTTACTTTAATCGTAATTAAATTGATGAAATACTTAAATTTACTTGGAAGTTATTAGGAAAATAATTTCTAAAAGTCACTAAATTCACCCAAAGAAGTTGCACTATCGTTCAAACTATTTCCTTTAACCAGTTAAGCGTGTTTGTCTCGTATATACACGTCAAACTAAATCTCTATTACGGTGTGTTCGACGTGTATACTCGTTGTAAAAAATATAAAATTGTCATTAACTATAAAAAACTAGAAATTTTAATAAAATACAATAAGAATATTATTTGGTGGGATGTTTCCTTTATCTTACCCAATAGAACTGCGGTGGGAGGTCAGCCAAATGATAAGTGGTTGGTACATGTTTGGTCTCCGCATTAGAGATTGGGAATTAGGCGCACACAAATAGAAGCTCTCAACCCTTGTGCAATGCCTTTTAGGTAGAGGTTCAGACCTCAGTACGAGCATGATTTCATTTTGCACAGAATTCAAAAAGCTCTTTTCTTCCTTGTAAAAGCAACTTGCGTCCGTTAGTTAACTAGAGCAATGCATACGTGAAGCGGTACAAGATTTTGAATGAGCACAGAATGGCTCTGGTAATCTCAAGCCCCCAGAGAGATTGCAGAAAAAGTCGCTTGCAGTGACTATTACGACTATTGTAAACTTTTGGTTGTTTTGCCCAGCGTTCGACGTGTACGTATACACGTCATTGTCTGATTTTAATTCTGCACACTGTGGGGGGTGAGGGGGTTAATACTAAATTCCACGCTTAACTGGTTAAATTTAGGACTTTATTAGTTAATTTCTTTTAATATTTAACTAATATTGAGGCCACTCATTACACTTGAATTGATAAAAAAAATCCACTTTTTCACACTAAAGGGAGCTCAAAATGTTTTCAGGGTGACTTCCTGTACCGTTTAAGCTATTTGAAAATAGTTTACATGGAAAACGCTCAAAAAAAAAAGAAGTAAAGCAAGATCTTTTTTTGGAGAGAAAGATACTTAAAAGAGCATTGGCTCTTAGTCTATCTTATCTGTAAGATTTCGCGTTATCTCCTGCAAGAGATGTTTCCTTTATAGAGCATGCTCTATATCTGGAAGAAATACTTTTTGCTGGATTTACTATGGCAACCAACCTTCAAGGGTTTTCACTTCTCTGAAGCTTTTCTAATTATAATCAGCATGATTTAGAAGATGCTGTAGCATTATGATTCTTTAAAAATAGGAAAGAATCATATTGATAATTTTTTTCTTTAGTGCAGGGAGCTGAGAAGTGCTCCGTTTAATATAGCTCTCTTTGCCTCCCTAATTCCCTGCAGTAATTAGTGTTCCTTTCCCCGTTTTTCAGCTGCCTAGTCCCTCATTAATATTTTTTCTTTTCTTGATTACACTTGGTCCAGCAGGCACAAAGAGATTAACTTTTTTCTCTTTCTTTTTTGTTCTCATTTAGTTATATTTTTTATTCAGTTTATCACGCCTTTTTTTTGGCTTTACAAAATGGTTGGATTATAATTTTCAGTAGTTTCAGTGGCTTATCATTATCATTTTCTTGATTACGTTATCTTTTGATCTTAAGTTTCTTTTAAGATGTACTTTAGGTTAGAATGCCATGTGTGTTTCTTAGATTTGCCTCTTGCACGGACCCTATATACGCTCTGAGATGAGAGAACATTGTCCAGACGCCGGCAATGCACTGAAAAAAGGGTCCGAGGGCTAACTCATCTCAAATAAGTAAAAGTAGGCTTTACGTCCAACTACCTAATTAGGTGTCGTGGACGGAGGCGACTAACAAACATACTTTACTATAAAGTTCTCATATTAACCATTAAATAAAATCCAAAGGCTAGACTAGGACCGCAATACACCTTAGTTTTGCGGGTCTAGCCTATAACCGCCTAACAAACATACTTTACTATAAAAGTTCTCATATTTTTCTAGTACCGCAATACATCTTAGCTTTGCGTGTCTACTGTGAGTGTATGATAAAGAAGAACCCAAGCAATAGCATTTTAGAACAATTCAACTCTCAATCTCTCTCCCAGAACCCAAGCAAATTTTGGTGGAAAAATGGTTGAAAATAAACTTTATAAACCTACACCAATATCTACACAATTACAGCAGTAAGTTTAAAGAAAATCGTTTGGATCATTCTCGGGAAAACCTCAAATAACTGGAAAATCGGTTCAAGTAAAGTCAAATTAAACGTCAGGTTTGAACTTGCTCAAATTTTTTTTTTAGTTTTACAGTTACGGCGAATACATGCAGAAACATGTTAATTTTTTTTAAAAAAAACACTTTACTTTAAAATTTCCGGTAAAAAGTTCAAAATTCAAAAATCTGCTAAACATTCTTAAAAGATTATTTTGTAGTTGGGTAAATTTGGTTACAAGCGTTGCCATAAATATTTAAAGACCCGGACGGTGGAGGATATATGATATGATTTACCCCTTCCTCAACTTCGCCACCATTTTCTCCCAAACCTCTTCACCATGTCGGCTTTTCCAATAACAAACGTGTCTAGAATCCAGAACCCTGGGGATTATTATCTAGCCCGCCAGTATAATCCCACGTGCCAAGACTATTTCTTCTAGTCTATCCCTGCAACGCAACCATTCTCCTGTGTGTTTTTGGTTAGAGGGTCGTTAACTTCATTCCTTTAGGTTTTCAGTATATTGTCTGTGTAGGCAGGCGTTCCTACTTTGAAAGTGAAACTACGACTAAACTAACTCCTTCTCATCCCTGCTACTAACTGATGGCGTCTTCGCAAACACACTAGTCCATGTAGTGTAGAACGATAGGGTGTAGTTTCACTTAGAAAATGTTATCTAACTATTGCCTTACGTACAATCGCTCGTAAAACTTAACCCCAGACATTTAAGATCGGTGGTAAATTGTAGCCTAGGCTACTAACCGCTGCCGTCGGTGGTGTAGGACAGGTCTCGGCGATTTGGCTACCCATTCCTGTGTTACACTACCGCCGTATTGCCTATCTTTCTTTGTCTATCCACATATAACATTTAGTTTATGACAATAACTTGTATTAGGAGTCATTAAATTTTACAGCAGTTAAGGTCCAAGGTACATCTGCCTAGTTTACCTTTTACGACACCTGATACTCTCTTCCGGTTTTATTAGTTTTTACATTATTTACTTTTAAATAAAACAGGTTTTACTAAAATATTTATTTAGACAAATTTTAGTGAATGCAGGTATTTTGAATCATAATGACGGAAGTATTCGATTTAAAAGCACGATATTCATAAATTCATTTTTCTTGATAACTTCCTTTTTAGATTTTCTCCACATATCGTATTTACAATACGCAAGCGCAAAACTAGAATTGCTATTCGGAAAATTCGTTTTAAATTAGTTTGGTATTGAGATAATGTCGAAATTTACAAAACAATGTTTCTCTTCATGTTTTGCGGTCCACATGGAACAAAACCTCCACAGGATGTACGTCAGAAATACCAGCGATAAAAGTACCTCTAACCGGAAGTTACCCTTTAAACCACTGGATTTTTCAATTTATTTTTTTTAAAATCGCATTTGATAGAAAATTTATTTCCTTGTGTACCTCTTAATTTCTTTTTAGTTTTAATTATTGTCAACTCCGGAAAATTTGAAATTATTTTTCATGAAAAATGATTTCAAGAAATTGTACCGGAACTTTATGCTTTTCTCAAAAGCTATACTTAACTTAAAATTCTTTTTAATTAATACTTTATATAAATTTGAAAGTTAAAAAAAAAAAAAAAAACATTTGAGAACAATAAGAGGAAGTCATGTGATGAAGTTCATGACGTCAGATTTTCTTCATGTCGATCTAAAAATGTATACTTCCGGTATAAAGTCAAAATCTTAAATCTGCTCGTATTCCTAAATGAAATGTCATATTCAGATTTTAAAAGTTTATTTTTTTCTAAATTAATTTTGTAATTTACTGATTGTATACATTGTATACAATCAGTAAATATGGAGAGAGTGATGAACTGGTGCAGGAGGAGAGAAACTACCCAGCGGTAGCACTCTCTATAGGAGAGAGGATGACATTTAGGTAGATTAAGTCGCGGGGACACTGGCGAATCAGTCGGCGAGGAGGATTATTAGGGTTATCAGAGGAGGCGAGAGACTGTACAAGAGGATTGGAGCAAGTAGGGAGAGCAGTATGGAATTTTTGATATCTAGTCTTGTACGAAGGGGATGTAGTGGTCGTTGTAAAGAGTGAGGTTAGTCACCGTAGAAAGGAGCGTCAGCTATCTGTCGGCAGTAGTTTTGACTGAAATGTTTTGTACTGTCCGTATGTTTGTAGGTTTGGCTGAACCCCAGACAGCTCTAGTACTGTAAGTCCACTTAGGTTTGAGGTTAGTACCTGTACATTAAGCGTTTGAGTTCAATGGGTAATTTAGAGCGTCGTCCAAGTAGTCTGTAAAGCCTTTTCGCACGTTTCGTCACTGCTTGTCTTTTAAGTCTAGTGAGTGGGTTCCACGTGAGTAAATGATCTTATTTTATTATTTAAATCAACTCACAAGTCGAAACTCTACTAATGTTCAACAGGTATCGACATTGAAATATACTGCCAGTACTTTCCAACTGAATACGACCAGAGAATTGAATATCAGATAAGTGTAAACACAGGTGTCCCATAAAAAATACTAATTTTACAGATTGTTACCATCGGCACAAAAAAATCCGGACATACCCAGTCGTCGAAGATTTATGGGAGACAGTACTATTTATATGGGAGCCAGTGCCAACTGGATCTTAAAAAAAGAGAGCGTGTGACAGTAACAAATCGTGACGCACCAGGCGTATCCAATCAACGGCGGCAAAGTCGATACCAAATTTATTTACCACGTTTTCTTTGCGGGAGATTTCTTTTGCCGCCATTTCTCAGTGAATAGTTTTCAATTATTTAACGTCAGCAAAAAGAAAGAAGCAATATCAGTGGTAATTTTTTTGTAAGATATGCCTGAATTTTCGGCATAATCTTCACGCAATTTCAAAAAGGAGCGTCAGCTATCTGTCGGAGGAGTTTTGAATGAAAGTATTTAAATTTGAATAAGTAAATTTAAAATTGGATCACTCCATACTGCTCTCTCTCTACTTGCTCAAATCTACTTGTACAGCCTCTCGCGTCCTTTGACATTCCTAACAATCCTTCTCGGAGACTGAATCGCCAATGGTCCCGAGACCTCCTTGAGGTCTCCTGTGGAAAGTGCTACCGCTGGGTAGGTTTCTCTCCTCCTGCTGTTCGCGCACCACTCTATCTCATCCATCTTCTAATTTACTTATTGAATTGTACAGATTGTAAATAACTAAATAAATAAACAATTTGGAATCGAAAATCATCCTTCAAGAGAAGAGTAAAGTACTTTACAGCTGATGATTGTTTCGACGTATGTAACGAGATGTTGTGGTGTAAGTGAGAAATGACATTGAAATGACCCCCATCTCTCCTGCGCACAACCCCTGCTGACCCTCCATGTCTGCTACAACTTTGATAAGGCTACTTTATTAAAAAAAAAAAAAAACCTTTATAAAGGGAGCTAGCTCTATTACTGCAAACCTCTTGCTGCATATACCCGTCCATAGAAAAGCTCTCAGTGTTATTTGTATAAAAGTAAAGTTTGTGCCGCAGCCGCAGAATAGGGAAACACAAGTGGAAAAACCTGGGCAATCTGAATAACTTTCTTCTATTCATTCAGGCCCCTCCCACGGCTACATATTGGTTTTGTGTAGATGAATAGTCCAGCTATTCTGAATAGTCGTTCATCTACTTTATACATACATAGTTATTACATACGTGTACTCCGTCGGATACACCCGTTCATTTCATTCTTTTTAAAATCATACAACTTTGAACATTTTACTTTTAACCACCGTGCCGCGACAAGATCCAGCCATTACTTCAGCCATCTGAGGTATTCCTCTAGATCCTGCAGGCCTAACCGAAATCAGAGTCTTCTACCTTCCAACTTATTCCATTAAAGGCTTAGCGACTTTTACTATTGCTACAACTTCTCTGTTTTTTTTTTTTTTTTTTTGGCATTGGCTTCCACCATACAGCCAGCATCGTCTATGTATACAGCCAAAGCATCGTCTAGGTGCTTATCACTAGAATATCACTCACTCTCCATTCTTACTTATAAATACATTCGCTTCACACATTCATCTAACTACTATATACAACTATTTACATACAAACTTACAACTAATGGATGGATCAGTACTCTATATTCCTGCCATCCTTATAGCTTAACCGAAATTAAAATCACCGTAATCCTTCTCTAATCATTTTTTTCCATTCATTCTAACCAGCTATAACTTTCTCTGTTATAATGAGGCGGGAATGTCATGAGGCCAAATTCACACTCCAGGGTATATTGATAGCCGACTAAATGTTATACATTGTCACTTACTAAGAACCATGGGATCCCATGGGAAGCGAAAGTTTTCTTCAACAATTTTACCACTTTCTTCGGCGCTAATGAGTTCCGTTGATTTCCCATTAGGCAGTCTTACCATTATCAGAAAACTTCTGTTTTAGAGGTGAAAAATATCTAGCGCTAATAATTTCCAAGCTGGGTGCCACGGTCCAGGCGAGACCTTTAAAGCTTATATGTATTATGGTACTGGGTTCGATTCCCCGGTCTTAGACCTTGGATTTTATTTAATGGTTAATACAAAGAATTCTTGCTAGTCGCCTCCGTCCATGATACCTAATTGGGTAGTTGGACGTTAAGCCCCGCCTGAAAAAATAGGCAATTACTTTACTTTTTTACTTTTAATTTCCAAGGCAGCTTTGGCAGTTCACGACATTGCACTGGCATTCGGGTCTTTCTTGGGGTACCATCTTGGAAAGACTTAACTAGCTGACAGTTCTAGCTCCAGTTGATAAGCCTCCAGCTCTTTTTGGTGTCGCTTCAATCCCTCCAAGACGTTTCAAACTGTCAGCTCCAAAGATCCTGGTATTCGATGTACAATTCAATAATCTAGAAACATGGAACTTCCGGTGAAAATTTAATGGCAATTATCTGTACTTCCGGTTCATCGCAAAGAATTAGGAGAAAGAAAATCCGATATCCTTCACCCAAACCTAGCCAATAAAATCCTCTTTAGCTAACCGCTAATTAAATTTCCTCCTCTAAATAGATTTTCTTCAATACGTGGGGAAGGGAAATCAGTTTAAAAGAAAAATAAGAAAACTCGCTATCTCTCTATTTCCATTTTATTTTCACTAACACGATTGAAATGGTCAGCGTTGATGAAGTGAGGAGTATTTCCTGGTTTCTCTCTAACTCCTTCCTCCTCCCCCCCCCCGCCAAACTGGGAAGGAGGGAAGCGCTTTTTCCAACGACAGTCGACGAAAAAGTTTTTCCTATTTAGTTTGAAAGTAAAGTTTTTCCAAGAAGGATACAAACAGGATGTATTTGGGGAGTGTTCTCTCCTAGTCAGTTCATCAAGTAGTACCTCCACCCTACCTACTTCCTCCATCAGTGTGACTTCGTTTCATAATCTAAGAAAGAAGATGCGTCTCCTTTTTTTGTTTTTTGCATATCATTCCAAGTAGTGGACCTGGAAATTCTGTCGTTATAAGAGTTTTCTTTCCTTTAATTAAAACATTAAACCGTATCTTGTTTGTCACGATTTGGCTTCCGGTTTCGTGTTTCTTTATCGATATATTTGCTTAGATCATTGTATCTTTATTTATCTTTTTTAAAGCTTGAGTTAAGATCTGGTAAAGTTGAGTTGATGAATCACCGTTGAAGTAAAAAATCTGGAATGCTATCATCACGTGATACTATCTAAATGCAGTTTCAATAATGTCAACAATTATTACTCTGACAACAATTATTTTGATGAAGATAGGGTGATGTCACAGCTTCCCAAATCCCAATACAATATCGATACTTAGTCAAAACTGTAACAGTTTGGTAACAAGCTGGAGAATTATGGAAAAAAATCGAAAAAGTCATTTTGTTTAGAATTCACTATCGATGGACTGATACAAGGGTCGTTTGAAAAGTCCGTGCAAAGTCAGAGAGATAGCACTACTGGCGCGTATCGAGGTTATGTTTAGTTAGTAGCATCTCTTGGAAGAACAAACACCAAGTTTCAGCCAGATCGGTCTATTTCTTTGTGTTTGGCATTCATTTGAATCGAGGAAGTCGAATGATTTTCAAAAATGGACGAAAAAGAATTTCGTGTGTTGATTAAACACTATTTTATGAAAGGCAAAACGCCTCAGGAGACTAAAGAGAAGCTTGATAAACATTATGGTGACTCTGCACCTTCGATTAGAACAGTTTATAAGTGGTTTCAAAATTTTCGGAGTGGCCATATGGGCACAAGTGACGCTGAACGTTCTGGACGCCCTGTTGAGGTTACTACTCCAGAAATCATTGATAAAATCCATGATATGTTGATGGATGACAGAAGAGTGAAGGTGCGTGAGATTGCTAGTGCTGTGGGCATCTCGAATGAACGGGTACATAATATTTTGCATCAACATTTGGACATGACAAAGCTATCCGCAAGATGGTTGCCGCGATTGCTCACGCTTGACCAAAAACGAAATCGTGTGAAGTGTTGCAAGGACGGTTTGCAGCTGTTCCAGAATAATCCGCAGGACTTTAAGCGTCGTTTCGTCACTGTGGATCAAACTCCTGAGACCAAAGAACAATCTAAACAATGGGTTACCAAGGGGGAATCTGCGCCAAAAAAGGCGAAGACCGTTCCTTCGGCCGGAAAGATTATGGCGACTGTCTTTTGGGATTCGCAAGGAATAATCCTCATCGACTATCTGGAAAAGGGTAAAACTATTACAGGTGCATATTATTCATCGTTATTGGACCGTTTGAAAACCGAGCTGCAAGAAAAACGCCCACGATTGGCCCACAAAAAAGTCCTTTTCCATCACGACAACGCACCAGCTCACACCTCAGCAGTTGTGGTCGCAAAATTAATGGAAATAGGGTTCCAACTCGTTTCACATCCCCCCTATTCTCCAAACTTGGCTCCCTCGGACTACTATTTATTCCCCAATATGAAGAAATGGCTGGCGGGAAAAAGATTTTATTCAAACGAGGAGGTGATTGCAGAAACGAATGGCTATTTGTGTATAAGCCTAAAAGGAGACTATGTTGAAAAATAAAAAAGGTTTACCCCAAAAAATTAAGTAGTTTTTATTTTTGCACGGACTTTTCAAACGACCCTCGTACTTTTCTAACCTGGAATTCTGATTAGACATTTATATTATGTTCATAAATTTTGCGTGGAATAAATAAAGCAATAGAGAGAGAAGATACGAAATTATCTTAAAGGAAAGAAATGGCCCGCGTAAAGTGATTTGAAGCGATTGCAAAATCAATGCTGTGCAAATTTTCATTGAATGGGACAATTCACGTCCAAGACAAATTGAACCATTGCAAAATGATTCATTGATTGCAAGGCATGAATGAATACTGCCTAGTTTTTGTTATTATTATTATTATACAGGGTGTTTCAGGGTTAAGTGTCCCAACTGAAAATATGAATTTAGGACCTCAAAACAAGAAAAAAAATTTCCTCTGGAGGTATGCCCGTTGACGCTTTGTTTATGAGATATTCACGTCTAAAGATTTCCATTTTATGAATTTATTATTAGGTAGGTTATAATAAAAAAAAAAAAATTAATGGTATCTTCCAACTACTTTATTAATAGATAATAATGACAATTAAAGTAAATAAATAAATAATAAAGAAAATGAGGAATCGGTATCTTTCTTTCACAGCAGCAATAGCCGAACGGCACTTGATTGCTGTTATTGATTCAATTACTCTTCTTCTTAAAGAATGAAGATCATTGACCAACATTTCATAGACTTTTCCTTTAATGGAACCCCAAGCAAAAACAATCTGGAGAGCAAGCAGGCTAAGCTGTCGGTCCTGCTCGGTGAATATCTATGGGGATAATGTTGATTGGACTACTGCCGCAATGTGCTAGACAACCATCTAATTGAAAGCATAAAATCCTCCTGAGTTGTGGCGGAACATCTTGAATCATTACAAAGGAACTGCAGAAATGTGTCCGCACTGAGCCTAGGTGGTAAGAAATGCGGACCAATTTGTTAGGGCACTTAACCCTGAAAAACCCTGCATAATAATATTTTATTAATTTTTAACGAAATTAGTTCATAATGGATAATTTTAAAATTGAACAGTTGCGTTAACGTCAACGAAAACGAATTTGTAAAAACCAATTTTCTCGGACTCAGGGTACCTTAAACCGGAAATTGCCGTTGATAACTTAGGTGTATAAAAAATTTGACAATATCGTATTGCTGCCATTTTACAAAGTAAAAATAAAATAAATGAATTATCAATATTTAAATAAAAATGCATTGCATTATGTTTAAAATGCTTAAATTTAACTTAAGTAATTTAACTCAATTTACTTTCAGCTAAAGTAGGCTAAACTACTTGCGACAGGCAAGTCTTTAGTTATGCTTTATAATGAGCAAAGCTCGCTTTCCATTATTACAAAGCACAATATTTCAGTGTCAGCTTATCGTTATTTATAAGGGAGCTTAATTAGAAAAGTTTTACAACCACAAACAAAAACTTTTAAAGTGAAGTTGAACTTAAATTTTGAAAATTTAACTTAAATCAAAAGCACTTTCTACTATTTACGAGCTTTTAAAAGGAAATATATATTTATATGAGGTTTGCTTACTTTGGCTGTATTTTGTTGGTTTAATGAATCGAATATTGTTATCGATTCTGATTTAACAAGACAAACTATTCAAGAATGGGCCTGAAATTGGATGAATTGAAAAGCTATCGATCTATACAAAATACTAATTAAAGACAATTAAGGAAGCCCTATATGGCTTAATTTCATAGTAAGCTAGAAAACAATGAAGCCCTCTGCCTGCTTGATAGTTCAGTAATTTGAACTTACTCTCATTATTGAAATTGGAGCCAATCAAAGGGAGAGCTGCTACTTGGTTACATTACGTAATCAATGTTTGGTGAAGGTATTTAAGTTAAACTATGTAATTTATTTATTACACTATTTACTTATTTCTTACGCCTCGTTGGCGGAACATCTGTAATTCTGTTTAATCTTAAGTTACGCCAGAAATAGCATTTTCAAGTGAAAAGTGGTTTCTACGAATCTGTCGGTGACTGAAAATATTATTTAGACTCAATCGTTTAAATAGGCGCCACAATTTTCAGGTAGAGCTGTACATTAGATGGACTAGTATTGCAATTTAAAATTCTGAAATAGACGAATATTTTGAGACCTACAAAATAATTACGCACTCCCAGAAATACGTCTTTAATCCAAATTAAGCTTACTGGATACTTAGAAATTAAGCATCACAAAATGTGAAGAAATGTGCGTGTTCGATTTCCGCTAAACGGTATATCATAATTAGTTCTTACACTCCAAACATTAAAATAAAAATTTTCGTCAAATAATATCGAAAGTAAACTTATAACAAATTTCTTGAAGACCCTAACAAAGATTCTTGAAGACGATTTATCACAGAATAACGGAAGAATATCTTTTTGATACATAACTTGTTAACAAACCGCCAGAGCGTTGGAATTTTTAGAATTAAAAAATAACGAACTAATTGCCGTCCATTGCTCTTGGTCTTGGTATCAACTTCACAAAGGACTTATCTGTGACGATTAGAGATAGAGTGAGAGAGAGCAGATACTGTAGCCTCTTTCTCTTAATGACGAATTAATGTTTGCATCCATCCTCTGCTCTCATTAGACTTTGAGCGACACTTCTTAAATAATGAGCGCATCAATGTTAAGATCACTTGGGAAATACTGCCAGCAACTTTTCTCAGAGATTTATTTAATTCCATTTTTTACTCCAGTAGTTTTTCTTTTTTCCTCCTTTTTTATTCATCATTAAATCTACTGTTATTTTCCTCATTGAAATTTATTTAAAGAAAATAGAAAGTTTTTCTATTTTGGCAATTTCTTAAGTTCTAATCTAATTAGATAGGGTTAGAAAGATCGATTTCTCAGGTGTCCTTTGCTTTTCCATCTTGCTTCTGGGTGCAACTATAAATAAAGTGAAAACCTGAAGACTGTCCACCTAGGTACATGAGTCTGGGTAAATGTTTCATGCCCGCACTCACCGACGGCTAACTACAAGAATTTCCAATTCTCTAACAATCTTATAAATCAAGAGCTGGTAGAAAATACAAAATCAAGTGATTGGCCATGTCTAAATAGAAGACATCAGTCATTGGCAGGCAGAGGTCGGCCGGAAAGACTTAAGACTAAAAGAAGAGTAACCACTCAGGGGGAAGGTTACAGATTTTCCTTTGCTGAGAGGCTACAACGAGTTGTGACTTAAAGAAGATGGTTTACCATAGTAGTTATTCCTCTCAATAAATAGAGGTCTTCTTTAAAAAATAAATAAATAATAAAAAAAAAAAAATCCAATCAACAACTCCTGGATAGTTATAGATAGGCAAAGAAGCCTGCCATTGACAGGGTTGATAGTAAAAACTAGAAAAGACAGGATTAGGTTTGATACTGCCTAGCCTCGACGTCAAGCCAGTACAAGCGTTTATAAAAGGACCAAAGCTTAGGAGCAATGACCACGTTGTGTGAAGGGAAGACGAAAAGGAGCAACAACTCGAAAAAAGGAGCCCTAGTTCTACCACCAAAGGAAAGGAGTTTGGGAAGAAGTAGACAGTTGGGACCAGGAAGGTCTGTTCCTTGGAGGATGCCCCCCAAACAGTTGAGGTGTTACAAAATAGGATGAAAAAATAATTGCCATTTCAGTCATGATACATTTATTCTGCCGAGTTTTCGACCTAGGGACTAGGTCATCTTCAGGGCTAGTTTACAATGTAATATTTTACATTACAGGGTTTGGTGTGTCTTCTGTCTTGTCTGTTCATGGACTGAGTGTGATCGGTCTGTGTGTGATATGTGTTATTGAACAACGTAACACATATCACACACAGACCGACCACACTCAGTCCATGAACAGACAAAACAGAAGACACACCAACCTGTAATGTAAAATGTTACTTTGTAAACTAGCCCTGAAGATGACCTAGGTCGAAAGTTCGGCAGAATAAATGTATCACGACTGAAATGGCAATTATTTTTTCATCCTATTGAAACTATGAATCAGTCACCAAAAATAATGAACAGTGCTACAAAATTTTAGATATTGGGGAGTTCATTATTATTTTAGTGTAATTATTGCAAAAAATGGAGCTAATTAAGCGAAGTACTGTGTTAATTAAATTGAAATTTTCAATCACTCATATAAATTGAAAATTGAAATTTCTTTATTATAATTAGCATTTATGGGTCCATTATTAGAAAAATAGAATTTATCGTGCACAATACTTGCACAGTACCATGTCTAAAGGAATAGTCTTCTTGTTTCTTAGCAGAAAACTTACCGTCTAATCAAGAACAGTTTACTCAGACTACAATATTAATGTGTGTTCTTTTCCCGCAAACAGGTCCCGCGAGTATGGCTAAATCAGACGGTTGTTAGCGATTTTAAATTTTCCTTCCGCAGTTCCTTTAATAGCGTTAATGTGCCAGCACTTTTCTTTACTTTTCCTTGTCCCCTACCACGACCACCACTTTCCCAACTTCTTCTACAAGAACTTCTTGTACTTTAAAGTTAAATTTTCCTGAACATAATAATTATTTTGATACGTTATGTTTAAAAAGTTTGGTCGTTAAGAGTTCGCTTTATCTCTCTCTCACTCTTTCTCTCACTCTCTCTCTCTCACTCTCTCTCTCCCCCATCCCTTGTTCTTTTTAACTTCCCCTTTTTGCAACACAAAAAAGCTGGAACAGTGGGTTAATATTTTCCATAACTTAATTTTTAACACAGAGTTTGTTATATCAGTTTATTTATTTATTTAAAAAATTTTCTTTGTAATGAGAAGCACATTTTGTTTTGTCAAATGAAAAGCACAAATTTTCTTCGAGTATTGTTAACTTTTTTATGTGCTTCAACCCGCAAAGCTAACAACTGGTTAGCTGAGTTTCGATTCCCGGTCTTAAGCCTTGGATTTTATTTAATGGTTAATAAAAGAAATTTACAGTAAATTATGTTTGTTAGGCGGTTATAGACTAGACCCGCAAAGCTAAGATGTATTGTGGTACTAGTCTAGGCCTTGGATTTTATTTAATGGTTAATAAAAGAAATTTACAGTAAATTATGTTAGTTAGGCGGTTATAGGCTAGACCCGCAAAGCTAATATGTATTGTTGGTTTAGTGGATTCGATTCCCAGGCCTAAGCCTTGGAATTTATTTAATGGTTAATAAAAGAAATTTACAGTAAAGTATGTTTGTTAGGCGGTTATAGGCTAGACCCGCAAAGCTAACATGTATTGCTGGTTTAGTGGATTCGATTCTCCTGGTCTAGGCCTTGGATTGTATTAAATGGTTAATAAAAGAAATATACAGTAAAGAATGTTTGTTAGTCGCCTCCGTCCACGACACCTAATTGTGGTAGTTGGACGTAAAGCCCGCCTCAAAAAATAGGCAATTACTACTACTTACCTACTAGTTAATTTTTTTTTTTAGCTCGATTAATTTTTAATTTTTCACTATTTTAAGTAAGCTATTGTACTTTAAATATTTAATACTTTAGATACAATTGAAGAAGCGACTTGAGAAAATTCCATTGCACCAATTTCTCTCCCCCACCCAAAACGAGTTTTCACAGAAAAGATTCTCTTTAAAGGCACAACTTTTCTTCCCCCAACTCAGTTTTTCTCTAACCCCCACACTGCCCTAAATTTCATGACCTATATTCTCTTGCCTAGAATTTTATGAAAAATACTAGTGAAAAATGGAAATACTATTCTCTAAAGATTAAAAAAAATACCTTAGTATTTTTTGTGTTTTTTTTTACAAAAAAAAGGTTAAATTAAAATTAAACCCTTTATTTAGAGTAGAAAAGCCCTTTATAAAATATAATGTTTTTCCTTTGTTTATTATTAATATTACCCTGTAAATTAAAGACAAAGAAAAATGTAAAAATATAATATAAAATCATTCTTTTTTTTACAATAAATTTACGTAGTAGTAGTAGTATTTTTGTTTTTGTGTGAGTGCTTATTTTATATAAGAAAAAAGGGCCTTCTATTGTATAAAGTGAATTAAACTGAAACTTCTTCTCCTTCTTTTCCCTTTAGCTTTGGCCCTTTTGTCTCCTTATGGTTGAGAGAAATGAAGCTTTTTGGTAGTATTTCATTTCCTTACTTTTGTATTCTAACAAGAAATATGTTTCAAACTGGAAATGACATCATTACAAAAACTTACAAAATCCTGTTCAACCTTTCTTTCCCCAACAAGGTTTCAAATTTCAGCATCATTCCGCATTTTGTAATCCCTTCTTCTTAAATCATCGCTCAAACAATAAATTGGTCTCTTATATAAAAAATATTTGCAGCCATTTTCAAGAGAAAAAGAAAAAAAATCTATTCCATAAAGTGGTACTTACTTCCGGTTGAGCGTCTCTTTTTTTGTCGCTTAATTATGGAGAGCCAATCTAAACATTTCTGACTAATTTATGAGAACTCGAAATATTTTTGCTTCAAAAACAGTATGATCTCAATAGTTAACATACGTAACTAATAACTAGAAAAAGCAAAAAAAGGGAAATGAAAAAGCGATCTCAGTACTTCCTCTTTCTATAAGCAAGAGGAAGGAAATGAAATTGAGTTAGCTCAATAATAGTGTAGACGTAAATCTAAGTTAATCTAAAACAATTAAAGAGTTTGAAATATTATCGTGGAGAAATCTACAGTAGGGCTCGTCATTACGTTGTATTATTTTAAAAAGACAAAGACAGTACGATATGTGGTCCTTTGGTATTAGTATGTGTGTGTGTGTGAGAGAGAGTGAGAGGGTAAGAGAGAGAGAGGGTGACAGAGACAGATGAGCGATATGATTTCATTTAAACAGTTAAGGACTGTTGAAGTGTTTAGTTACCATAGTGACTGGTTTGTAGGGAGAAGCTCTTAAGTTGTTGTTGCCCTTCATCTTAATTTATTAACTTTGGCCTGTGTGAGTGAGAGGACAGGATATCTGATGTCTGCCTGCCGTCGGCTTCACACGACACCGACCAATAGATGGATACAGCTGTGGAAATGTGGGTCGCGCCGTCATTATTCAACTTAATAGCGTTGTGATTGTATTTAACGTTTTGGTTTTAACCTTTCCAAGGAGGTTAAAAAGTGGACTACTTATTTCATTGAGACGTATTTATTACATCCACTTGGTCTTTGTGAGAGGAAGTGCAGCGATCGTGTACAATTTCGCGCAGGAAATACGAGTTTTTGTAGGTCAATCTTTGCAAGGGCGGTCACTCACAGATTGAACTGTTGCATCTTACAAAGAAACAACCCTTATCCTAGAATGCCCCCCCAAAATCCTGCATCCTATCCTGGGCACGACAAGATGTCAGTCGTAGGTAAAACTGGAACTGAAAGAACAATGAAATGAGTAAGAAACCAGTACAGATCAGTCAGGAATATCATTCACTGGTATAGGGTCAACCTAAAAGCCTCTCTGTGTACAAACAGGAAAAGAGGCGGAAATGGCCTCTCCATATCCTGACGCGAGCTTGCGATATGAGATACTTGTCTGTGGCCAGAGGGGATCATTCCCGTAACAAAGATCAGCTTTACGTTCAGAGGGAGTACAATACAATGTTTCCCTTTTTTTTGGCTGCAGGGCCTGAGGGAACTAAACCATCTCAATTATTGTTAAAGATACATTTTTAAGTTTTACTTTTGTTTTTTTTGGTAAGTTTCCGTTGTAATAAAACTGTATTATTTTCTTTGCAGGTAAGGACAATAATTCAAAGAAGAATTATTAGCTTTAATTTTGAAGTTAAAGATCATTAAAGTAAGTAATGAAATTCTATTTCAATTTTATGGAATTCTCCAAATTTTCCACGTTTTTATGTTGCTATTTTGTGAAAGTAAAAAGTGAATTAATCGCCTATTTCTTTTTACACTACCCTGAAGATGGTAGTAGATTTACCGAAACGTTGGTGAGATGAAACAAATTTTACCAAGGCGCCACGATAGCCGAGCGGTTATAGGCTAGACCCGCAATGCTAAGATGTATTGCTGGTTTAGTGGGTTCGATTCCCGGTCTCTAGGACTTAGATTTTATTTAATGGCTAATATGAGAAATTTATGGTAAAGTATGTTTGTTAGGCGGTTATAGACTAGACCCGCAAAGCTAAGATGTATTGTTGGTTAGTGGGTTCGATTCCCGGTCTTAGGCATAGGATTTTATTTAATGGTTAATATGAGAAATTTACAGTAAAGCATGTTTGCTAGTCGGTTATAGGCTAGACCCGCAATGCTAAGATGTATTGCTGATTTAGTGGGTTCGATTCCCGGTCTCTAGGTCTTAGATTTTATTTAATGTTTAATAAAAGAAATTTACAGTAAAGTATGTTTGTTAGGCGGTTATAGACTTGACCCGCAAAGCTAAGATGTATTGTTGGTTAGTGGGTTCGATTCCCGGTCTTAGGCATTGGATTTTATTTAATGGTTAATATGAGAAATTTACAGTAAAGCATGTTTGCTAGTCGGTTATAGGCTAGACCCGCAATGCTAAGATGTATTGCTGGTTTAGTGGGTTCGATTCCCGGTCTCTAGGACTTAGATTTTATTTAATGGCTAATATGAGAAATTTATGGTAAAGTATGTTTGTTAGGCGGTTATAGACTAGACCCGCAAAGCTAAGATGTATTGTTGGTTAGTGGGTTCGATTCCCGGTCTTAGGCATTGGATTTTATTTAATGGTTAATATGAGAAATTTACAGTAAAGCATGTTTGCTAGTCGGTTATAGGCTAGACCCGCAATGCTAAGATGTATTGCTGATTTAGTGGGTTCGATTCCCGGTCTCTAGGTCTTAGATTTTATTTAATGTTTAATAAAAGAAATTTACAGTAAAGTATGTTTGTTAGGCGGTTATAGACTTGACCCGCAAAGCTAAGATGTATTGTTGGTTAGTGGGTTCGATTCCCGGTCTTAGGCATTGGATTTTATTTAATGGCTAATATGAGAAATTTACAGTAAAGTATGTTTGTTAGGCGGTTATAGACTTGACCCGCAAAGCTAAGATGTATTGTTGGTTAGTGGGTTCGATTCCCGGTCTTAGGCATTGGATTTTATTTAATGGTTAATATGAGAAATTTACAGTAAAGCATGTTTGCTAGTCGGTTATAGGCTAGACCCGCAATGCTAAGATGTATTGCTGATTTAGTGGGTTCGATTCCCGGTCTCTAGGTCTTAGATTTTATTTAATGTTTAATAAAAGAAATTTACAGTAAAGTATGTTTGTTAGGCGGTTATAGACTTGACCCGCAAAGCTAAGATGTATTGTTGGTTAGTGGGTTCGATTCCCGGTCTTAGGCATTGGATTTTATTTAATGGTTAATATGAGAAATTTACAGTAAAGCATGTTTGCTAGTCGGTTATAGGCTAGACCCGCAATGCTAAGATGTATTGCTGGTTTAGTGGGTTCGATTCCCGGTCTCTAGGTCTTAGATTTTATTTAATGGTTAATAAAAGAAATTTACAGTAAAGTATGTTTGTTAGGCGGTTATAGGCTAGACCCGCAAAGCTAAGATGTATTGTTGGTTAGTGGGTTCGATTCCACGGTATTAGGCATTGGATTTTATTTAATGGTTAATATGAGAAATTTACAGTACAGCATGTTTGCTAGTCGCCTCCGTTCCCGACACCTAATTTGGTAGTTGGACTTTAAGCCCCGCCTGAAAAAATAGACATTACTAATAAATTAAAGCTGATTACTTTAATTTAACTTAAATATTACTTACTCTAAAATTAACTTACATTGAAATTTGGTATCATTTCTCTCACATCACGAGATGGACTGGTCCATTCCAGCAGATCAGGGGGGTATAACTTGTACTGTATTTAAAGTAAATATATATTATATAAAATTATACTTTTCTCTCCATTCTAAACAATTTTAAATATTAAATTAATTAATTTTGTTATCTATTTATTATAAATTAAGCAGGTTTTGCCTAATTTATTATTTATTTCATGAAATTATGGTTCGAAAATAATTTTTGATTTTTTTTAATACAATTCGATTAATTAATAATTAATTGTTATTCAAAATATTTTTAATTAAACTAATTTTATTTTTATAAATAGATTTGCTAAAACAATTTAATATTTAATTTCAATCGTATTGTACTTGTCTAGATTTAGATTCTAGCTGGCAGCCATCTTTTTTTGGGGGTGGTTCTTGCCCCTGTTAAAGTGATTGAAAAATAAATAAAAAATGTGATTTTCGTAGTCAATCGACGCAAATATAGATTTTATGAGTAAATTTGTTGAGTGTTAAATTAATGATTAATTTCTTTGACAGAAAATTGCTAATAAATCTAAATATTTAAATGTAATCTGGAATGTAGTCTAGTTAAGTAAGGTATCCACATGGTGCAATTTAAAAGGTAATTTCTTTTAATTAAGTATTTTTTAAATATTTTATGCAATTATTTATTTATTAATGAAGTTAAGAGAATGCAAATGTTTTAAATTGTTCGATAAAACTAGCGGACATGATTTTTCATTTCATTGAATTGTAATTCAATTTTCAAGCTCAATGTTTTAAATTGGGGGGCCAGTTACAACTTCCTTCTATAAAGTTCCATTTCTGTACACTGTAAAGAGTTTACCACTCGTATGATATAATCCTATTATTTGTGTTTTTAATTCCCTTCCAGGATTTTTGTGTTGCTCCCCTCTCCACTCGGAGTATTTTACTCTTACTTTAACCATGGACTTTTTAGGAATGAAGTTAAGCTCTGCCTGTAAAGAAAGCATTTTAGTATTTATATGTTTGGGTTCAAATAACTGACTAATATATTTTGTGTATCAAAATGTCAGTGGTATGATTGATTTTTTGGAGTGTTCTGTAAATGTCAAAAAACCAGAAAATCGCCTGAGATTCATCTACACCTGGAAATAACTTATGTCTTTATACCTCCCATCTTATTTTGGAATTTTTTCAGGGAACTAGGATTCTAGCGGAAATAGTGATGCCTTATTCCATTAATCGAAATCATATTATTAAATGTTTAATATTGAATTTATGGTTTTAGCTGCAGCTCTTACGTAACAAAAAGAAAGGGAAGTTACTTAAGGGATCTGATATTTTTTTTCAAGACCTCGTTTGCATAGAGAACAGTTTGTGAATGGAGCAGTGGTAATGAAAAAAATTGAGAGCGTAAAAAAGTACTGGTTGCATTAAAAGCTAGCCAATTAGGTATTGCAATAAGTTAGCCTGGAATGGCTTTTTTTTCCTCTTAGGCGGTAGTGGCTTAGCCATTGTATGCATGGGTGGGCGTTCCGCAATCCGCCTCCAAGCCTCTGCGCCATATTATAAATTGCTTAGCCACCTGTTGTCAGGCTTACGTTTCTTCTGCAGTCTTTTTCTTGTAAAAAAGATGTCTTCTCGCACATACTCTTTGTTACCAACCACTGAAGTATTCATTAACTGTTTTGTAAGCGCGTAATACCTCTACTTTCTGCTTGAGTCTTTACCAAAACTTGCGCTGACACCAGGCAGTTTTCTCTTCTCTCTGATAGATACCAGCACTATCGTAACAGGCACGTGTTTTGCATTATCTGCATTCTATGAAATGCTAGTCGTAAGGCAACTATTAAGTTTTGGCGAGTTGATAAAAAACTTTTAACGCCTGCCTTGATATCGAGTAACTCTCCCGCCACTACTGAGACTTACGCATCGTGTGACGTCACACTTCAAGAGAATCAATTTATTGTAATAACTGTAATAAGTAAAGTAATTGCCTATTTTTTCAGGCCGACTTTACGTCCAGCTACCAAATTAGGTGTCGTGGACGGAGGCGACTAACAAACATACTTTACTATAAATTCCTCATATTACCTATTAAATACAATCCAAGGGCTAGACTAGTACCGCAATACATCTTAGCTTTGCGGGTCTAGCCTATAACCGCCTAACAAACATACTTTACTATAAAAGTTCTCATATTAACCATTAAATACAATCCAAGGGCTAGACTAGTACCGCAATACATCTTAGCTTTGCGGGTCTAGCCTATAACCGCCTAACAAACATACTTTACTATAAAAGTTCTCAGATTAACCATTAAATAAAATCCAAGGCCTAGACTAGTACCGCAATACATCTTAGCTTTGCGGGTCTAGCCTATAACCGCCTAACAAACATACTTTACTATAAAAGTTCTCATATTAACCATTAAATAAAATCCAAGGGCTAGACTAGTACCGCAATACATCTTAGCTTTGCGGGTCTAGCCTATAACCGCCTAACAAACATACTTTACTATAAAAGTTCTCAGATTAACCATTAAATAAAATCCAAGGCCTAGACTAGTACCGCAATACATCTTAGCTTTGCGGGTCTAGCCTATAACCGCCTAACAAACATACTTTACTATAAAAGTTCTCATATTAACCATTAAATACAATCCAAGGGCTAGACTAGTACCGCAATACATCTTAGCTTTGCGGGTCTAGCCTATAACCGCCTAACAAACATACTTTACTATAAAAGTTCTCAGATTAACCATTAAATAAAATCCAAGGCCTAGACTAGTACCGCAATACATCTTAGCTTTGCGGGTCTAGCCTATAACCGCTCGGCTACCGCGGCGCCTAACTGTAATAATAATAATAACAAATTATTACTTACAATTAGGAACCAAACCTAGGTTTATTTCCTCATTACAATTACACTCAGGACCTGCTCTGCACTAACATAATAAATACCAGGACCATCCAAGGATGTTCCAATCAACATTCCTGTCCAATACTCCTAATCCCATCGAACTCAGGGAGAAACAAAATTTGGTTTTCTTTGTGGTTTGCCTAACTCCTCTTATGAACATTTTGTCCTGGAAATATCCTTTCTTGTTCCCATCCCTGGGGACTCCTCTATACCGTTGATTTTATTCGTGGAAATACTCCTGTTTATTGTATCCCTGACCAGTTCCGTCATCATTATCGTGGCGTCAACTGATATGGTCTTTGGCCATATTCTGTTATCAAAGTTTCTCAAACATTTTCTCAACTAATAAATTTCTTTTTTGTAAAAAAATGAGTGGATTAAAATAAATTTAGCAATTTTAATTACGCAAATACACGAGAGAGAGTCCAAAAGTTTATCTCTCTGTTCTTTAATGAATTCAAATACAAATGAAATGTATAGCAGGAACCATTATTTAGCAATGCTAAACAAAATTCAACGTACATTTCTCATTAACATTGAATTACCATAATAACGTTTACATTACACCCCCCCCCCTACTCCTCACCACAAAAAATATATTCATAAATTTGAATTACCTTAAAAAAAAGAAAAAATGAAATATTACGTACTCTGACGGATTATGGTAAACAAAGAACTGAGTTCTTTTTATTATTTTTTTTGTTTTTGGTTTGTTGATGATTATTTATATATACGAGGTTTAGTTAATATGGTAGAGTACTGCACGATGAGGAAGCTTGCGCAAAGTTCGGGGGGTTCCCAAGTTAATGGGATGGAATACAGGGCTGGGTTGAGTTAGCGGAAGTGAACTAGAACTGGGTTTGAGGCTGGGTGGTTGTTGGTTTACACACTAATTAGGTAATATACATTGGACCATACACTAACCCACACATTTTACTCTTGTACACCAAACAGAAACACATATTACTATGGCCACAAAAACCAACATTCTAACTTAGCTCAACTGGTTAGTTATAGAAACTCATGAAGTGCTTGTATGTGTGTGTGTTAGAGTGAGAGAGAGAGAGAGAATAGATATAAAGGTTGTTACACGTCATAGTTTATGACAAAAGCTTTACAACAACCACGAAAACAGTCTTGTTTTGAAATAATAACATATTCTGCCCAATGGTTCAGGATAATAGCAGTTTGAAAATGAACTGTTTGGCCTACAAAAAAATAGCAAAGGAAATTTTTGAATATTACGAGGTCTGTAAATTAAGTAATGAGACTGATTTTTTAAAATTTTTTTATTCAAAAAGAATTACAATTCTATATTGTCACCTTCAAAATAACTTCCTTCTGAAGCCACACAGCGCTGGAGACGTTTCTTCCACTCCTCATGGCAGTGCTCGAACTCCGATACTGGAATAGCCTTCAGCTGGTCCGGTTACAGCCGTTTAAAATGTTTTCGACTGTCCCAAAATGAGTTCCTTTGAAAAAATGACGTCATTTACTGGTGACGAGTCTTGGGTGTTTCGAGTACGACCCAGAAACCAAGCGCCAGAGCATGGAGTGGCACACTTCAACCTAAAGGCCCAAAAAAAGCAAGGATGGCGAAGTCGAAGATCAAATGCACGTCGATATCCACGGAATCGTCCACAAAGAGTTTCTACCTCAAGGTCAAACGGTCAATCAAAACACTTTTATCGAGAGGTTCTTGAAAACTTCGAAAAAGCGGTCATTCGTGTGAGACGAAACATCAAGAACAAGTGGGTGTTGAGCATCACGGTAATGCTCTTTGTCACACAGTAATTTCAATAAACCAGAGTTTTTGGCTAGTAAAAACATTCCTGTGGCTCTTCAGCCTCCTTATTCGCCTGACTTGAGTCCTTGTGACTTTTTTCTCTTCCCGAAGTTGAAAAATCACCTCAAGGGAACACATTTTGATTTAAATTCATTCCGCTATTTACGTGTGTGTGTGTGTGTTCAAGTAATATTTCGTCGGAAATCACTTCAATGAATTTTTTTTTACTACAATATATGGGATATATCTGGGTCATTCGGAGATCCTCATAATTCTTTGACTTCTGTTAAATTGGGGTATGGCGGCTACGTCACTCCAGTCATTTTTCTCCAGGTTTCTGGTGAGTTTCAATTATTCACAGTTCTAAAACTGGGAGGAGGGGGGCTGCGGGATCTTATTCGGCGATGACTATTGCCTTTTTTTATTCATGCTTAAGATAAGATACTAATAGGGCGGCCCCAGGCCTATGCCACTGCGACCCCTTTGGATCTATTGTGGCTCTTCCCAATCTAGAGCTCACCCTCCAGATCCGTCCGTTTGATTGAGACTCTTAATTCTGGAGAGCGGCTCCCTGGGTAAAGTTCCACAGGCCTTGTTTTTCCTCCTGAAAAAGTAAGTAAAGTAAATAAAGTAATTGCTTACTTTTTCAGGCGGGGCTTAACGCCCAACTACCAAATTAGGTGTCGTGGAAGGAAGCGACTAGTAAACATTACTATAAATTTCTTCTTTTATTAACCATTAAATAAAATCCAAGGGCTAAGACCGGAGAATCGAACCCACTAAACCAACAGTTCATTTTAGCTTTGCGGATCTAGCCTATAACCGCTCGGTTACCGTGGCGCCCTTCTACCCCGAGAAGTAACAATCCTTAGCCACACGAGCCCCTCACACTGACACAACACGTGCAGTGCCGTTTCCTCCTCCTCTTCCTGACAGAACCTACAGAGGCTATTATCTTCCTGAGGCCTGAGTCTACAGTTATCCTAGTAACCGCTCGGCCTTGACGGATTAAATCTGCAGTCAGCTTTGGCGAGTAGCTAGTAGTAGTTGTTCATGCTTAACTGTGGAAGCAATGCTGAACTCCCTTTTTTGCTCTGACCTGAAATGTCCTATAAAGAAAGGCATAAGGCCTTAATAATTGGAAGTATGGTAATTGTAAAGAGTTTCCATTTCGAGTTTAACCTAAAATTTAAGATTTGAAATCCACTGAGCACAAAAAAGGTAACTTTTACAGATTGTTCTATATTCGGTTCTAACACCTGCATAATATTGTATTTTTGACTACGAAAATTTTTTTTTTTAATTTTCTAGTGCATAACTTTCTCAATTTGAAAGCATTAGGCGCAATGTAGTTTGAAAGAATGAGTGGTTAATTATATTTCCCTAGGGTTTTACATAATTGTAAACCTACTCTAGCAATTTTGGGCTACACTGTAGTAAAATACATTTTACAAAACAGTGTTAAAATCTTTTATGTCACCACACTAGCTAGCGTCTAAGTACTACTTTAAGAAGTCTTGTTGTACAGTGTACAGTAAAGTTACATTTACATTTTGGTACAAGATATCCTGCCTTACAGCTGGTTTTACATCGCCCGCTGAATACTTAACTGGTATGTAAAAGGATAACAAGTACTCAGTACTTAGTAAAAGTAAAGGTGTGGAAATCTCACCTTTAAACAGCTGAGCGCGGATGGGGCTTTCTTGTATTGTGTCCTAGGAAATTCAAGAGAACATGGATCAGACTTGATGGCTCAATAACTTAATTTTGGGCATAAATATATCTGCTTACAAGTACTAAGCTTTTGATGCTATTTGTTCTATTACTTCAACTTCATCGTCTGTACACAGTGTATCCTTCAACTTCATCGTCTGTATATGTACAGTGTATCATCTCTTCCAGGGACTTCTACTCAAGATAAAGCTATTCCTTGTACTGTTTCATCTTCTCCAGTTGCTCAAATCTAATCTGAAATCGGAGCTTCCTGAAGGAAAAAGTTGCACTTCCTCTTCTCCCTCCAAAAAAAAATAACTCAGTCAAGCTTTTATCTTTCGAAAGCGTACAGGATGTTCTCTAATTATATACCTTCTACACATTACATGCCCTCGCTCCCAGTTTGGCCACACTCTACTGTAGTATAGTAAGGATTCCAAATCCTAACGGTTAGGGGGGGGGATACTCCCTTAAATTCTACCACAATGATCGCGGCAGCAATGGTGTTCAGTTCTCAGACCATTTAATGATAAGCACCATTACAGCTATGACTGTACGGATGCTGATTATTAAGTACCAAGGCTAAGTTCCTTTTTATGGCCAAAAATTTTGAGTTTGAAGATTATTTCTCAAACCGGAACTATCTTTACCCGGATGAATTGTTCCTCTTTTTTGGTATGTTTCTTGATGAGGAATCCTATGATCTACTTTCGAACACATATGATTGTATGTACATGGAAGTTTCATTTGGTAAATTACATCTCAGTCTGATCTGCAGAAAATTATCTGCTTGTCCTCTGGAGGTAATATCACCTTGCTTAGGTTTACAACTTCGCTGATAGGTAACATGTTAACAGAAATTGATGACATAGTTTGAATAATTAGAGAGGCTGTACAAGCTGAACTGACAGCTTTGATCTGCTCTGTAATGGAATGAGTTCAGTTATTAACAACATTAGCTAGTTGCTCAAACGGAAATGGGTAAAATACTAATTTACATAAGGGAGTAGAAATAATTGACGATCAAATGTTTATATTTAATGAATCAATTTAATTAATTCTTTATTTAAATTTAATAAAATTTAGTTTTAATCAACCCCTCTTTGACTTCCTGTAAGTGCCTGCCATTCTCAAAGTTGATGGGATTTTTTGGATCTTTAATAAATACATGGCAGGATGTGTGACCAAATGATAGGTGTAATATTGATGGCGGAGACTAGCCCATGCGTAGTGGGTGGCTGATACAAGACATCAGAGCACCATAGTACCTTGGACTTCTGAATATCACTTCTTCCATTATTTTCTGAGGTTGATTTGAAACGGGTATGGTATTGCCATACGAGTTACTGGGCTGGCACTTTAGAGGATAGACTATCCTTGCTGCTCTACAGTGACCTGTACTGTTATTTCCGGGGAGGAAAAGGTTATAGCAATAGACACAAAGGAAGTGGCAGGTAAGCAATCGACCGCGATTTGTACGGCGATTTCCTAATCTATCAGCATCCGTGCTTAAATGGAAACGTCAGCAAAGTGTTAGTGGGAGTGTTTGTGAGCTCGAGTTCGCCTGTGGGTTCGTTCTTCCCAAAGAGTTTGCAGCCCCCATGCATTACCCCAGCAGGCTCTCTGCATTGTGGAGATTTTGGGGCTACTGTTGAATATTAGAAACACTTCAAGAATAACCTAAATTCAATGTCCACGCCGAGGAAACTAAACCATTTCCAAACTATCGGGGGAGTCCATAACAAAAATTAGCTTCCAAAGGACGCAGCTTGGATGTAGCCCAGGGTTACCGTCTTGGGGAAGGCTGTCGACTTGCCAGACCAATTTAAGAAGTCTTCTAGTCCTGACAATGCGTAATATAAGTTTTTTATGAGATCCTTTTCCTAGGTCTTCATAACTTCGCATCCCTTATAAAACCCCTCTCCATTTTCACGTATATTTTCCTTTAAGAAAATTGAAAAGAAAATTTACACCATTACAGTATACTTCCTGCATGAAGTAGGTGAAAGTAAAAATAAACTTTACAGCATTAAAAAGGGAAGTAACTGAAATTTCAGTCCAGTGCCGTCAGACTGCTCTGTTTTTGAAGAGAATCAATTGACGTTCACGACGTCAAGACGAGTCTGGCAGTCTGCCCGATAACTTAGTTCTCCTCTCTTCTTTCCTAATTTCATTCCTTCCACTCTTCCTCGAACTTCCGACGTCATTTGCTTCCACTCCAGCGTGTTCCGGGTCTTGCTTCTTCATATTACTTCCAAAAAATATGTTTATTTTATCTTTCATATTCCCCGGTGCATTTACATATTCACATAGTTATAATTTGCTCATATCATAGTATTGTTATTTCTTTCTCGGATGGGTTTTAAAGTAAGTTTTCTCCATTTCATGCTATTCTTTCATATTTCTTTCCATTTTTAACTATATTTCAGATATGGTAATTTCATATTCATATTTCATTTTTATATTTTGATATTATCTTAGTGACGTTGTACGATAAAGAACCCAATTTTTTTCTGATTTCTTAGTTCTTTTTATTTAATTTTATTGAACAAAGTTTCATCTAATTTGCCATTTTCTTAATTTCACAATGAAAATTTTATTCAAAAAACTAACTTCATCTGCGAATTTCCGGTTTTCAAGTACTATATTCCCATAACAATGGGCGTTTCCTGTTTTTTTGAAGTCAATAAACTATGTGTCCAAATATTTTTTATTTTTTCGTCTTTTTTTTCCATACTTTTCCCTTTTAAAAAATGTTAGATGTAATTATTAAAATCAAATATATGAGTTTAGCGATCCTTGTAGCCCTTTTTTAAAAGTAGTTTTTTGTGGGAGAAATGGGGATTAGCTTTCTTTAAAGTTTGTCTCAAGTACAATGACCACATTTCCTGTTTTTAAATATCAGGAATTTAAATACGTTATTAAAATTTCCAGATTGAAGAAACAAAATGGGGAAATGATTCCCAATAAAAGTGTGATAACTCTAGATGAGTCTGATGAGTGTAAAATTAAAATCTGAGAATCTAATTTTAAGGAATTGAAAAATAAATAAATAGAAATCTTGAGAAACTTATTACTTCCGATACAGTTTATTTATCGCTTTCCTGTTCTTTAAGAACGTTAAACTCATTTGCTAATTTCCTGTGAGTTATTTCTAATTGTAAAGTAATTGCCTATTTTTTCAGGCCGTCTTAACGTCCAACTACTATAATTAGGTGTCGTGGACGGAGGCGACTAGTAAACATACTTTACTGTACATTCCTCATATTAACCATTAAATAAAATCCGAGGCCAAGACTAGTACCGCAATACATCTTAGCTTTGCGGGTCTAGCCTATAACCGCCAAACATACTTTACTGTAAATTTCTTTTATTAACCATTAAATAAAATCCAAGGGCTAAACTAGTACCGCAATACATCTTAGCTTTGCGGGTCTAGCCTATAACCGCCAAACATACTTTACTGTAAATTTCTTTTATTAACCATTAAATAAAATCCAAGGGCTAAACTAGTACCTCAATACATCTTAGCTTTGCGGGTCTAGCCTATAACCGCCTAACAACCATACTTCACTATAAATTTCTCATATTAACCATTAAAGGTATAGACCGGGAATTGAACCCAGTACCACAATACATATTAGCTTTACTGTCCTCGCCTGTTATTTCTAATATATGCAAATAATTTGTTATTAAAGAAGAAATAACTAAAATAAAGTAATAATACTGGATATTGAAGGAATTTTTTTTGTTCTATTTCCTTTTTTCGAAACTTTTGTTCTCTGAATTTCGTCTCTTATTTTTATACTAACATACCTGACTTTTTTTGGGGAATTGTTCCATATAATAATCAAATATTTGCTTCCTATTTAATAACATAAAATATCGATTGTTAAGTATATTTTTTTGAGCACAATTCAAACATTTTGATACTGTATTAGATACTAGAACAATCTCGGAAAGCATATGTTTTTCATATTCAGTGAACTTAATTCATTTCCCATTTCTAATGAAAACACCCGATTGCTGTTCTACTTTATCCAGTTATTTGAATGAAATAAAATAGAAATAAGTTTATTGAAATTCGGGAACTGTAATAAATTATTTAAGTTATCCTATAAACCGAAATATTACGATAACAAGATGTAATTTAGAAACAATTGAAACCATGAATATATAATGTATTTACATGTATTTAACGCATACAATTAAATTTATTCCCAGTAAATAGTTTTAAACTAAAAGGGGTTTAGTTATAACCGAAAACTAATTGTGATTTTCCTTTTATCAAATTGTTATTTAAATTTACATCTAGAATGGGGAAAATCATTTAAACTTTACATCTTCTCTATATCTTTGCCAAACCATCTAGTTTACCTCATTTACATAAAACAGTAACGCAATATATATAACCTGCTTATAAACTCACATACGTATACATGCTGAACTTTACAAAATTCAGTTAAAGTCCTTCTCTTCCCTCTCACTCTTGTTATGAATTAAACTTTTTAGAGGAAAATCTGAAGTTGTATACTTGGCCGTTTGTCTCTCTCTCTAAATGTACTTAATTCTAGAAAGTTTTCTTCTTTTAAAGTTTGAATAAATGCTAAAGCCTAACTAAGGGTGAGCGATAAATTCTTTCAATTTTGGGTTTTACTCCTGAAATATTCTATGTAAAGTCAACTGAGTCTAAAGAGTGGTATTTAGAAAAGATGTTCTGTATGTTCGTGAGTAAACAAAATATCAGAAGCTCAATTGTTAAGCTGCAATACTAGCATCCTAATGAAGAGATTAATACATTCAGTATTTCAGGTGTTCAGCACCAAAGTTTGTTGGTCAAACTGAACAATGTAAGAGAAAATCCTACAACTGTCTAGACCAGATTTTTTGTGTGTTTGTTCTGTCTGGGATTTTTCTTTTGGGATGGAGAGTGAGTGATATTCTAGTGATAAGCACCTAGACGATGCTGGCTGTATGGCGGAAGCCAATGCCACAAAAAGAAAACAAAACAAAATCAAACACATGGAGTATATTAACAAAGAAAATATACTTTTCAAACAAAATAATAATTTCCTTGAAATATGTACGAGAGAAATAAAAATATGAAAAATATTTGAATAATAATAATAATATCCTATTAGGGAAGGGATTAGCTATGCGGTTAGCGTACTGGATTCCCACGCGGAGGTCCCGGGTTCGAATCCAGCTGCTGCTGACCCTTAGATTTCCTCTTCCTAGAAGCTTCTTACAGCTCACCATGTCCGATGATGGACAGTGTTGTCTGTAACGAGAGGACACTGTCCGGAGGCCGGCAGTGCACTGAAAAATAGCTCCGGGTGCCAATAACCCTAGATGTTGACGCGCCTTAAATCATTAAAAATAAAAAATATCTTATTAAGTAAAAAAAAGTAAGAAAGTAAAGTAATTGCCTATTTTTTCAGGCAGGCTTTACCGTCCAACTACCACAATTAGGTGATGTGGACGGAGGCGATTAGCAAACATACTTTACTGTAAATTTCTCATATTAACCATTAAATACAATCCAAGGGCTAGACTAGTACCGCAATACATATTAGCTTTGCGGGTCTAGTCTATCACCGCCTAACATACTTTACTGTAAATTTTTCATATTAACCATTAAATAAAATCCAAGGGCTGGACTAGTACCGCAATACATCTTAGCTTTGCGGGTCTAGTCTATAAACGCCTAGCAAACATACTTTACTGTAAATTTCTTTTATTAACCATTAAATGAAATTCAAGACCTAGAGACCGGGAATCGAACCCAATACTACAAGACATATTAGCTTTGCGAGTCTAGCCTCTAACCGCTCGGCTACCGTGGCGCCTTAAAATATCCTATTATTGGACCTGGACTTTTCTCGCACTCCCTGGAATATCGTCTCGAGCATCCCAGGTTTGAGAACTCCTGCTCTAGAATTTTTAGAACCTTCTTAGGAATAATTACTAATGAAAAATGAAGTATACTAATACGAATTAAAATTATCTAATGGAAAATGAACAGCAGTATTTTGAGAATAGAAAATGAGGAAAATTTTAAGTGCGTTGCATAAATGTAATTTCAAGTTTTTATTATTCTGCCTAATTTGAAGGAAAAACAAAATGTACAGAATGTAAAGTTAATTGGGTTGAATTATTCTCTCTACTGACCCACCCACCCTCACTTTTTTTTCATTAAAGATAATTCGATTAACTTTTCCGAGTTTTTTTCTTTTTCCCGCCTGTTTTTTTTCGGGGGGGTGGGTTCATTCTCTTTGGGAAAGTGAAATGTTCACATGTTCTTCCATAATGAACAGCTGGATGTATTTCATGTCCGCGAGTGTGTCAGTCCCAATAACATACTTGTATTTATTATTTAATGCAATGGTATTATTATTTACCATTATTTAGTTAATTGTACTTTTGGAACCATCTGCCCAGCATGTGCTTTCTAGGTTACCTTTAGATAACTCTGCCTCTCTTACACAGACACAATAATGCTATATATATGTATTTCTGTAGTTTCGTGTATGTTCGATTTATTAATATAATCGGTTATTGTACTTTTGCTCTCTATTCCATGCTATTATTAATTTAATAACCAAGGTCCGAAGCATGATTGTAAGATCTCCGATGATCATGATCGCATTTTGTTCGGGTGGTGTTCTTTATATTGTGTGGGAAATGTGTGCTACTTTTTGTTGGCCGTCAGCTAATTTCCGGTCTACTATTGGTTACAATACAAGTTTTGAGCTTTTTTTTGAACATAGCGTAACTTGTACAGCAACCAAATAGATTTATCTCCGGCTTGCCGGAACTAAGCTGATCTCGAGTCCCTGGTACTATTTCCCTCTTTCCCTCCAACTCTGCAAAGATGGATATCAAATTTTAGGAATATACTTCTTGAACACTTGGTGACAAGTCCGGCTCCTTTAGAGAATACTTGGAGTAACGGCGAGAAAATAATTAGGATAAAGGCGCCACGGTAGCTGAGCGGTTAAGAGACTAGACCCGCAAAGCTAATATGTATTGTTGGTTTAGTGGGTTCGATTCCCGGTCTCTAAGCCTTGGATTTTATTGAATGGTTAATAAAAGAAATTTACAGTAAAGTATGTTTGTTAGGCGGTTATAGGTTAGACCCGCAAAGCTAAGATGTATTGCGGTACTATTCTAGGCCTTGGATTGTATTTAATGGTTAATATGAGAACTTTGTAGTAAAGTATGTTTGTTAGTCGGTTATAGGCTAGACCCGCAAAGCTAAGATGTATTGCGGTACTAGTCTAGCCCTTGGTTTTTATTTAATGGTTAATATGAGGAATGTACAGTAAAGTATGTTTACTAGACGCCTCCATCCACGACACCTAACTTGATTTAGTTGGACGTAAAGCCCGCCTGAAAAAATTGGCAAAAAAATAATAGTAATAATAATAATAATAATAATAATAATAATAATAATAATAATAATAATAATAATAATAATAATAGTAACAAGCGCCACGGCAGCCGAGCGGTTAGAGGCGAGACCCGCAATGCTAAGATGTATTGTTGGTTTAGTGGGTTCGATTCCCGTGGTCTAGGCCTTGGAGTTTATTTAATGGTTAATAAAAGAAATTTACAGTAAAGTATGTTTGCTAATCACCTCCGTCCACAACACCTAATTGGTCGCCTGAAAAAATAGACAATTACTTTTACTTTACTTTACAATTAGGATAACCTAGGCGTGCATGTTCTCCCTTCATTGTAGTAAATAACCCCAGCTCTCTAGGGATATTTAAGAATATCGAGAAGCCGACTTGATTAGGGATACTCAATCCTGACGCCAAATACTCCCTTTTCTTCAACTCACCGTCTTTCTCAGTTATTCTGAGTAAGGCTCCTTTTGTCCTCAATGTTGACCTCAATTTTGACTACTTTGTCTAGTATTCATACCATCTCTTTCAGTCTGTATCTCGCAGCATCTCTGTGGAGATCGGATTTTGCTCCTCTTCTTTTTTTGAGTGAGTATTATCTAATTTATCGTAGTAGGGCTTTAAGGGAGTAAAAAGCTAGTTCCTGGAGTGAGTTCCAGATGAACAGGGGAAAGAGATGCCAAAACTTTTAGTACCAGGGGGATGCTTAAGATAATTTGTTTTTCCATTTAGGGTTCCTCTAAAGGCACTGAAGTGATATTTACTAGTATTAGACGGAAATTGGTTAAAGGTAATTTATTATTTACTTGAACTAAAGTCATTGATCTTCTTCTCTTCTTTAATTATTGATTCGAAACTCACCGCGGCTCCTCTACTTTCCGCACATTAGTGTATTTGGAATTACGACATCAATCTTATCGTAGCCCTTTTGCATTAATAATCACTTAGTCACTTAAGTGAATGTTACATCACCATTTATTTGTAAATAAAGTTTAAATTTTTATACTCAAGTTTAAAATTTAAGTGGTCTCTAATGGAAATTTGTTTGAATTCACAGTTAGAGGTTGTATTACTTAGGAGATAGGCTTAAGTAGGAGGGGAGTTTAGATTTAATAATGGAAAATCGGATATAAAAATAAGGTTTAAGCTTTTAGGACGGGTCCCTCAGGACATTGCAGCCCTAAGAGGTTCACCGTACCATCCTTTTGAATGGCTAAAAAACCCTGCCTTCTTCATGAAGTCTTAGATTTTTTTTTTTACTCTCTTGTTTGTGATCACCCGTGTGGTCTCAAAGTTAGCAAGATTTCAATGCAACGTCGTCAAACAGGGAGGCTGTTCTCTTCATTTCTTAACGAGACTATCTATCCCTGCAGATATTAGGGTGGTTTTATGATAGAATTCCTCTGGTTTCAAAGTGCCAGAGGCCTTATATCGGAAACTAGCGATTACAGCGAGATCTGTCAGGATTTATTCACAATTTCATAGAAATCTTCTTAATTACTTCCCTGGTGCTACAGCCCGGGTCGGCTCTTGACCTCCAAAGGAAATTGACCCCCAATCGTCCCTATCCAAAGCCTTAGACCACCATATTCCGAGCGCCCAGCCTGGTTGCATCCCTTCTAACTTGGTCCATCCATCTAATTTTTATCTGATGTTTACTCGTAAGTTCAGATCTGTGCAAGTAATTTTATTCTGTTGAAACTGAAAATATAATTAAGTCTGAATAAGCGTTGTAACAAAACAAAGCAAAATTTGGACAGGTTGTAACAGGACTGGCCTCAGCGTTCTAAATCTCTGTTTTTTTAAATAACCTGAACTTTTTTTAAAAAATTTGAGATAAATATATGTGTAAATATAAGAAATATTTGTGTATATGATACAAGTAACCCCAAATTTGCGGATCTACCAAATTTGGAGATTTATAGCACGGTGACTTAAACACATTACATTTAGTAAGTTGCAGCTAATGAAATGTGTAGTTTGTACATATGACAAAGTTTCCGTTTACTGACCCCCAATCATTCATCAGAATGTTTTGCCGCCTTGAGGTTACTTAAGAGCAGGTATTCCACCCTTGTTAGCAATTCCATTATTGCTTGCCAGGAGGTTCCATTTGTCTGGAGCACTGTTATTAAGTTGGCGTCCCCCCCCTTCCATGGACTTGGAGCACGCTTCTGCTTACTTTTAATAATATACAATTAACCTCCACAAGTAAGACTACTGTTATTACTATTACTTTCGATCTTCCCACCTCTTTTTTTATGAATGTTAAATAAGAAATTGTTTATAAATTTGCTTTGTTTTAATGCTATCTGTTTAATTTTCTTCTAAAACACTTTGTCTCTTTCAATGTAACACTTTTTTAAAAGTTTTTTTGTTGCATCAACTCGGAGGTTCCAGATTTGAGAATGAGTCTAGGATTAATTCCTCTCCAGTACTGGGTAATCTCTTCATGATCCGACGGGAAGATCCGATTATTTTTCTCTCTCTGGGTATCCGATATAATATTCTTCTTTAAGGCAAAAGAGAGAAAACTGCTTACAGTTGTGTACCACACTTTCGGCGCAAGAATATTGATTGTAAAGTTCGATTTTTCTTGAAAAAGAAAAACTCCTGCCTTCTCATACTTTGCCCAGATGTTAACCCATCGGGCTCCCCGAAGTTTTATTAAACGGACAAGACTGGGTGTTGTCATTAGTTAATTGGCAAACGAAATTGGTACAGTTATTATTATTATTATATTTTTAATGATTTAAGGCGCATCAACATCTAAGGTTATTGGCGCCCGGAGCTTTTTTCAGTGCATAGCCGGCCTCCGGACAGTGTTCTCTCGATACAGACAACACTGTCCATCATCGGGCAGTGAGCTGTAAGAAGCTCCTAGGAAGAGAAAATCTAAGAGTCAGCAGAGTACAGTTATTATTATTATGATTATATAGTCTTTAATTATTAAAAATAAGAATATAATTAAAAATACACATTTTTGAACACAACATTATAAAAAGAACTGCCATGGTCAAAGACTGTCGGCGGAAGCAGGTACAGCTGCGGAGACGTTATTTTTTTCTGGCTAACACTCACGGAACCTGACAGGCTTGCCAAAATTCGCTCCTAGACTGCCCAGGATTGTTAAAAATTATTAATTCATTGTGAAAATATCAGAAAATATTCTTTAAAAAAAAAAAAATTATTATTAGCACAAAATAATTACTGGTAATCATAAACTTGGTAGCAAGTGCAAGTTCTTGCCTAAAAAGTTGCACCTTTAACCAGCCATCCTCTTATTCTAGGTTATGGTCAAGCCCTGCCTCACTAAATTATTCATTCTCCCTTAATATCCTCTAACCTTTTTGATGACTGCATTTTGTCATACTCGTACACACCTTCATCTGGCCCCCGTGCTCTGCCGGGGAGTTTCTCTGGTCAGATGAATATTTAACTAGGTTTTACCATTATTTTTATCAAATATTGCCTTACATCATGTAAGTATCATTTTGGATTGTAGCCACTGAGACAAGTCGAAACGAGTTCGTCAGCTGATTGGTATTGCGTGAATCCGCTATTAGCTATTAAAACGCTGTTAGCAGAAGGATGATACTGCTAACCAATAATAGAGCGAATGTAGAGCGAAAGATTAACATGTTAATGCTTACAGAGAGGAGAGAGGAGAGTATTACATCATCAATCCTTCTTCATTTAAATCTTCAGTGGGGTTACATATCTACTGTACCCTTATCATTAAATTTATTTGAGGGTAATTAACATTGAGAAAATTTATCAACTAAAATTTGAATAATTTTATGTAAAAGAGAAAATTGTGAAAGATTTTTCTATTTGTTTTTATGTTCTGATGCATCGATTAGCTATAAAACATAACTTTGAAAGTTTTACTACAAAAAAATTATAAATAATAAGGACTTGCATTTTATTACTGCACGAAGGCAAAAAGTTTACTTTAATATGTTGCAGATAAGACGCTCGCTCGTATTATGCAGTTTTTAAAATAACTCCCAGCTGTTTGTGATAAAAAATATATTGTAGCCTAAAAAAATATAATATATACATTAGCATTTTAAGATAAGGCAGAATTATTATTTTAAGCTACCTACTGTTGCGATAAACTTTTATCTTAATACATAATATATGTGTGCGAGTCCAACGCAAATCTCACTTTGAAAGTTTTTTATTATGTATTTTGTAATATTTCTTTTGGTCTTAGATTTAGTGGTGATTTCTTCTTACCGCTGTTTTTGTAATGAAATTTTCTTAGAATTAAGATTTAGTAAACTGGAGGTATAACTACTAAATGGTGCTACTGCTTTATATTAAGGGATTCAATTTAGCGAGGAATCGGTCCAGAACAGAAAGGAACTCGCGTCTTTTATTGCCAACGTTTCGGCCAATTTATGGCCCTTCTTCATGGTTGTTTCAATTTATGGTTGTTTGCTTTATAGAAAACTGCTGAATCGTTTTTTACAATCACAAAAAGCCAATACAAATTCATCCTGAGGTTTGGCTGCTGCTTTAGTTGGACCTAGGGTTTCCCTCTGGAAAGAACTGTCATCCTCGTCTAGCTTCCTCTTTTCCTCACCATCATCTTGCACCAATTCTTCTTGGGCCGTCCTCTACATCTCTTAGTTTCGGCTAACATGTCCTCTCTGCCATCAATCTCTTGCATAGCCTGGATTTGGTCATTCTCTTCCCATGTCCATTGTTACATACCTAGCATTCAATTCTTTTTCTTTTTTTTTTTTTTTTGGTACTCACCTTTCCTAGTCAGTACCCAGCTTTGTTTCTCATTTCTTTACTATAAGTTTTCCCTACTGCCCTAAGTTCTCGAGGTCTTCTTGTACTCATTTCACGTTACTACAAAGACCAGTAAAGTAATGCCTATTTTTTCTGGCGGACGATTAGTACAACTACCAATTAGGTGTCGTGGACGGAGGCGACTAGCAAATAATACTTTACTATAAATTTCTTTTATTAACTATTAAATAAAAATCCAAGGGCTACACTAGTACCGCAATACATCTTAGCTTTGCGGGTCTAGCCTATAACCGACTAACAAACATACTTTACTATAAAGTTCTCATATTAACCATTAAATACAATCCAAGAGCTACACTAGTACCGCAATACATCTTAGCTTTGCGGGTCTAGCCTATGACCGCTCGGCAACCGTGGCGCCTCAATACTTCCCACAATGCAAGCAGTTTTTCTGCAATTACTGGGGCTGGAGATTACAGAGCATTCTGTGCTCTTTCAAAATCTTGCACCGCTTCACGTATGCATTGCTCTAGTTAACTAGGGACGCAAGAGCTTTTTCACAAGGAAGAGAAGAGCTTTGAATTCTGTGCAAAATGAAATCATGCTCGTACTGAGGTCTGAACCACTATCTAAAATGTAAAAACGGCATTGCATAAGGGTTGAGAGCTTCTATTTGTGTGCGTTATTCCCAAACTCTAATGCGGAGACCAAACATGTACCAACCAGTTATCATTTGGCTGACTCCCACCGCAGTTCTATTGGTAAGATAAAGGGAAACATCCCACCAAATAATATTCTTATTGTATTTTATTAAAATTTCGAGTTTTTTTTTTGTAGTTAATAGCAATTTTATATTTTTTACAACGAGTATACGCGTCGAAGCACCGTAACAGAGATTTGGTTTGACGTGTAGACACCTCAAATTAGGCTTAACTGGTTAAATCACTGGCTTAGATAAGTAAAATACTTTTAGTAAAGTTCAGTGCTTAGCATAAAATTTGTTAACTTCGTGGTGAAAACTTAATAATGAACATTTGGTAAGATTGCAACTCTTAAGTTCTAAGAGAAGGTGAAAAACATGTCCAAAAACATGTCCTTGCTAAATTTCAAATTAATTTAGCAAAATTGGTTCAGCAGACCCTGTTTTTCATCCTGCTTTTCTCCTCTGCACCATATCCTCAACTATTTCCCAGCTGGAATAGGCCATCTAAAGCTAGCTACTTTAAAATAGATTAAACTAGAAAGATAGTTAACTTCCACGACATTAAGTCGGAGTCGATTTACACTTCTTTCGTCTAAATTTACTGGTCGATGGCAAGTCTCATGAAATATCTCCTCCCCCAAAAAAACTTGTAAGATTAAATTGATTTTAAAATTGAAATTTTAGTCAATGTTTACCCGCCAAGATTTCTGTTGGTTAGACTCCAGCGGATATCTAAAGAGATGCACCCTTCCACGAGCTTGCCTACTTAATTTCCAATTAATATTCACCCTCTTCAGGTGTGCTGACAGAGTGGATGTAAAGCCCAGAATCCACCATCGTGCATCGTGGAAGATGTATTGTCTACTATCCAGGGGTGACAATGTTTACTCATGGAAAACGTAAAAGTGTGCTTTTCTACGACTAAAGTGTGAATGCGGGAATGGAAATAGCTAGTCCGGGGCTGGAGTTGTGGGTAAATACGGTAAATTCAGGTATTCAGGAACAATTTAACTTCTCCTGCAGGTGTCGTTGTGAGTGGGGTGTAGTGGGAGTGATTTAAAGCAAACTGAAAGTAAACACACTTCCGATTCAATTAATTAATTATGCAACGCGATATTATATACTTGATGCGCCCAAGAAGGTTTTTAGAGATGACTTTAAGCCCTTCCGAAAATCTGTTAAATAATGGAAAATAGAAACATTATAACTTTAAAATCAAATTATTTATAATTACTTTTTTTAAATTTAAGACACGTTACCATCTGATGTGGGCGCCCAAAGCTTTTTTTTCTTAGTGTTCTGCCGGTCTCAGTTTCAGACAACACTGTCCATCCACAGTGATCTGTAAGAAGGTCATCAAAATAGAAAATCTAAGGGCCAGCAGCTGGATTCGGAATATGCCCGACTGAATCCGAGATTTATGGTATCCATGGAGCTGATCCCTTCCCTATTAAAATTATTATGTGGTTATCCCGGAATTCCGGATTTTTTTTTCCCTAGGCCAGCGGTTCCCAACCTGGGGTACGCGTACCCCTAGGGGTACGTGAAAGGTTGTTTAGGGGTACGCAAAAAAAGTTATTATGGCGGAAGATATACAAAGTATACAGATATATTATTAATGAGAAAAAAATTATATAATAAATGATTCCTACAACTTAATTACAAAATTATTATAATAAAACTGAATAACATATAAATTGACAAGAATTAAGTACTCATTCGATACTGCAGTATTTTTTCGATACCAATATAATATCGAATGATTCGATACCGATATTCAGATTGTTTTGCTGTTAATTTTAAGTTACAATATGTTTTTTTTTTTTTTTTTTAATTTATTTAGCCATTTACAATCTGTATAATACACTATACAATAAGTAAATAAGGAGATTGAAGTATAGAGGCAGGAGGAAAGAAACTGCCCAGCGGCAGCACTTTCTACAGGATATTTATTTTAGGCCTTCAGACTGCGAGGAAGTCGCGGGGCCACTGGCGATTCAGTCGGCGAGGAGGATTGTCAGGAATATCAGAGGAGGCGAGAGACTGTACTAGAGAATTGGAGCAAGTGGAGAGAGCACTATGGAATTTTTTATATTTAGTCTTGGCTAACTGGTGTACGAAGGGGATGTTGAGGTCGTTGTGTAGAGTGAGGTTAGTCACGTAGAAAGGAGCGTCAGCTATCTGTCGGAGGAGTTACAATATGTAAAATCAAGAATACGATTATATATATATAATATATATATATATGTTAGGGGTACACACTGAGGAAACAGTCAGATAAAGGGGTACACTAATGAAAAAAAGATTGGGAACCGCTGCCCTAGACAATTCTTCATCTCTTGCTGCTGCTTGCTTACTTAACTAAATTTTAAGGATGTTACTTTCTCGGATAGGAAAAACCAAGGCCTGAAGAGCTTTACCCAAGTGTCGCTCTCCACTGAATTAAGAATCTCAATTAAACGGACGAGTCTGAAGGACGAGCTTTAGAGTGAGGGGAGCCACAATAGATCCAAAGAGTGTCAAAAAAAAGCATTTTGAAGTATATTTTGGGGAGCATAACCTAAAAACGCAGAAAATTGATGATATTTTGAATCTGTGCCATTTTTTTTGGGGGGGGGGCAGCAATAAGTTTTTCATTAAAAAAAAAAATCGATTGTAGGTTTTCTCGATAATAGCTCTTTCGATTTTCTTTAAATTTCATATGCTCATTGCACACACATGTAGATCTGTAATTTTATTTTGGGCGGGGGGATGCATTTACCTAGGTAAATGCATCTTAAGATAGTTTTGAGGAAGAAGTGGGGGGTTTAGCTTCCCTCTATGGAGGGGGCAGCTTTATTTTTTTTATTAAAGGCCCCCTCATTTCTAATTTCAAGAAAATTCATTTGCATAAAATAAGTCATAGAGTATGCCATCCGTTTTGAGGCAAATAAATAATTATTATTTATTATTAAATAACCCTGTAGGAAAATTGTAGGTAATTATAGTATCTAAATTGAAATAATAAATATTTAATTGTAAATAAGAGAGGGGGAAAAAAATAAGCCATAACCCTGCTGCTGTTGACTTTGATGGGGGTTGAAATAGGTGTGGTTCTTGAAGCTCAATACCGGAGCCGTGTATGTAGGTCAAAGGTCAACCGGAGTCTGCGGATGAGAACGTTCCCTCTGCAGCTCCCTATTACTATAAATTTTATTTCATTCTATAAAATTCACTAAATTTCTTTCAAATATCATTTTTTTTTTTTTTATATTTTTTTGAATTCATCAACAATTCAGTGTATAAAATTTTGTTACCACAGAGAGGCTGTTATCTCTTCGTTATCTAATGTGTTCTTTCTCCCAATATTGGCACCAATTTTATGCCCACATTTTTACTCTTTTGTTTCTTTGTATTCATCCCATTTATGTACCTCTATGTATATATACATTTTTTTATACCATTGAATGTATTATTGTTTTTACATTCGTACAATCGTTTTATCGAATGTCTGTAAAGGTTTTTTATCATTATTATTACTATTATTGCAGTTTCATTAGAATCTGTTGTTAGTAACGAGCAAATAAAATAGAAAAAAGGGTGCTAAGGAATCTGCCACGAAATGGCGTTGAATTCTTTTTATTTTTGTTGCCAAGGTTACGGTTCGCCATGGTTCTGGACCGTTTATAAGGGCGCCATTATCATTTATATGTTTGCAGATGTCTTCCTATGAGTTTTATGAAGATTCTGGGGGCTTTTTTTTTTTTTTTCATCTTTCTCATTGTGAAGATTTTGGAATCTTCAATTCTACCGGCATTTCCGTTTTGAGGCCTCTTACTAATCACTCGTAAAATAAATAATAGTTAATTGCGCTAATAAATGGGTTGTTACGACAATAAGAGCGGGCTGAGAGCGAACCACGCGGTGTGCGGATCCTATCTTCACAGAATCAACAAAAGGTACTCTCTCCTGTTTGCGTAGATTGCAATGAGGAGGAGGATTTCAAATATATAATAGTGATATGTCCACGTTATGTGGTAGAAAGGAAACGAATGTTTGACGACGTATTTAGATGCACCATTTCGCTACAAAGACGTAATATTCTCCATCAACATCTATGTGCTTGAATCTGTAGCAGAGCTAGCAAAGAAATACGGAGTGTATTTAAAAGTTATATCCGATTAGAATGAAAGGAAGAAAATGATTAGAGAAGGATTACGGTGATTTTAATTTCGGTTAAGCTATAAGGATGGCAGGAATATAGAGTACTGATCCATCCATTAGCTGTAAGTTTGTATGTAAATAGTTGTATATAGTAGAGGGATGAATGTGTGAAGCGAATGTATCTATAAGTAAGAATGGAGAGTGAGTGATATTCTAGAGATAAGCACCTAGACGATGCTGGCTGTATGGCGGAAGCCAATGCCAAAAAAAAAGGCAAAAAAAAGTGTAACAAACGGATGTCATACTCTAGGATCCATTTTACATTATTTTTACTAAAAATAGATCTGGAAGAGAGATTGTTTTGGCATATCTCTGAACTGGGATTCTGATGTTTTTTTTCCGGAGTACACTGCCCTTATATGGTCCCAATTAGTGCACTGCAATGACCTTGCAACACATTCGTTGATTAAGCAACACCCCGTGAATAGAAGGGAAGCACTAGGATTAAGAGGATAGGAGGGTGTCGGTGGTAAGAAAGCTAACTCATCCCTAGAGCATGTTCCTCTCTTAAGACCTGGTAACTGTCCAGACTCTCCGGGGAAATGTGGGTCCTTCACCGACGCTACACCCCATCGCTGCTACACCTCAGTTGTTTTAGAGATGACTCCTTTAGATCGAAAAAAAAGGGAACGTAAGCTTTCCAGAAAGAATCAGCAGGTAGATAGGAACAATCTACTTAGTGTCGTCCACTGCACTGCACCTCGCACAGCCTTTTCTATTTAGATATTCCAAAACTACCTCGTACAGGGTTTGTCCCTGAGCTAAAGTTGATGAAATTTCAAGTTGTCCAAAAATTCTATAAAAATGTGCTACTTTCAACAGATTTATATTTTACTGTAACTCTGGAGGAAAAGTAACACGACTATGCCGAGTAAATAAGTGCATTTTATTGATCCTAACCAACTGATTGAAATGCATCGCGAGCATTCTATCTCTAGATCGATTGGACTTCAAATGCTATTCACTGGCAATTTGTCACCAATTTACTTGACAATATTGTTGCTTACCAGACTCTGACTGAATTTTATATTGAGATGAAGTTCTGTCCAGGAGATTTTTTTTATTTTCAAAATTTTCATCCGCCCCCCCTAATTCTTCTTTTCCTTTTTTCCTTTCTCTTATCGATTGTAATGGGAGTCATTGCAATCGTGCTGATTATCAATTTCCAGATTTCACCTGATTAGATTAAAAAAAAAAGTTGTGAAATTCTCTGCATCATCAACATTAAATTGCAATTATTTCTGATCTGTACAGAGATGGAAGCTGTACCCTTTGAAAGTTTTCAATTTTTACCTCTTTTGGTCATTTGATTTTCAACTTCATTTTACCTTTTCCATTTTCCAACGTTGTGAGCAACATATCGCCCCGTTTTATGTACCCAAAGCGAAATTAACTTCCCCGTTCAATTACAGTAAGACGAGTTAAAGCCTAACTTAGAATCAACGTCATCTTTGACTTGGCTTCCCCCCAAACCACTAAAAGCTAGCTTTGTATCTTTTCCAGCTTCTCTACCCCACCCTCCCGCCACCCAGCTATGCGTCTTCACAGCTTCCAGCCAGTGACAGACTGACACACCCTGAAGTGCGACACACTGAGATGGCGGGGAAACTCTCTAAAACTTCCTTAAATGAACTGTACTGAATAATTTATAGTTTGGAAAATCCCTTCGCTATGTAGATTTTCTTGATCCGAATTTCACCTCTTTCCCAAACTACCCAAACCCCTTCCAGAAAAGTTCGAGTTTTCCTGCTTAGTCTTATTCTAGATCCGCTTATTTATTTCTGATTTTCTAAACATTACTTTCTCCTTTTTATTTATATTTTTTACTTTCGTATTATTTATTTATAACTAACTTTATTATAAATTTGTATTTCATTTATTTACTAGGCAGGAAGGAAGTATGTTTCAACAAAATGTTCTTTATAAAATTTTCCAATAAATAAAATCTCGATCTAATAGCCGTGAATCTTGAATCCAGCTGCTGGCTCTTGGATTTTCTTTTGCTAGGGAGCTTCTTAGAGCTCCCTAGAGAGAGGTCATTGTCTGGAAGCGGGAAAAAAGTCACGGGCACCAATGATCTTAGGATGTAGAATAAGAAAAAGCATCTAGACTTAGTTATTGTAAATTTTCTATTTTTTTTTTGAGAATGCCCCATTATTTTTGTCTATACTTTGTGATTGAGGTCGCGTCAATTTTTCAAAAATTGAGTTTACACAGGAAATATTGATTTTTGGCCTCCTGAATCCCAAAAAAAGTTTTTCTTTTTTTTTGAAATTGGTGTTCTTGAGGAGTGAGTAATTATTCAGTTTTTACTCAAAAACGAATCATTACAGAAATTTCAAATTTTATACACAAGTTCCATTATCAGAATCGAAGATAAATCAACCGGAAGTAAGAAATAATTTTTTAGTTTTTGAGGGGGGGGAGATTACAAAACAATTTAGTGAGCTATTTAATGCAATTTTATAACTAACTATATTTAACGACAAACCTGTAGCCGGAAGTTGCAAAATAAAGCCAGCACTTCGGCAGCTGCTGAATAGGGCTTCGCCCCTAGAGGCGTCTGCCTCGTACTTCCTCATTTCTTGAAGTGCCTATGAGGATGGTTGACTTCGTAAGCGCCATATTTCCGCTCACTAACAGAGAGGAACCAATGAAAATTTTATACAACATTGAACTAGAAATATAGGTACCATTGAATCTTGGTACAACTTGTCCTAAACAGGAAATTAGCTAGTAAATAGTTGACAAAACTATTGTTTGAATTGTCTGCTTCATTTTATTGATTATTGTAGTTTCGTCAGTTGTTCAGTAGTTTTTTTTATATATTCCCACCATATCGTACATTATGCTTCAGTTTATTCAATTTCAGGAGTAGTCGTTTAGTATATTCCTGCTTAGTATCCGTTTCCTGTTGCGCATTTTTTATTCCCTTAATCCGACGTAGAGATAGCCTTACCGAGCCTTCTAGCAGGAGCCTTCGGGCTGTTGGGACGTGTGGTAGTTGTGAAGGAGTAAACGGATGCCCATAAAAGAAGTTTTAGGGCTCATACTGCTAAGTAGTACCTACTATAGTATTTGAAGATAAAAGAAAACTTCAGAATCGGAAGCGAAGATTTTATTCAAAGTTGTCTCTTAGTAAAAAAATTTAAGATATTCTCTTAAACTGGTCCATGCTCAAAAAAAGGAGAACTATTTCTCATATTTAGAGGCCATCACTTCTCGGCGGAAAACAGTTTTTTTCGAAAATCTAACGCGATTACCGTGTTTTCCCTTACTAGCAACAATTTCAATACGATTAGGAAAAAACCTAATAAATAAAATTTCAAATATTTTATGAATGAAAAAATTACGGTAATCCCAGAAGTGACCTTGTAAGTGCTCCTTGTCCCTGGATAATGCTGGAGATGAACTGTTCCAAGGTATGTGGAGCCAGTTGTTTTTTTCCTTACAGATCTCTAAGGGCATGACCCAGTTATCAGCGGCCAGCTGAATGACGTGACGTTAAACAAACAGCTCTATAACCTTCCTCGTTTGGCTGGGCTATCTTGCCACTTTAGTATTAGTGCAGTTTTTACTATTTTATTCGTCTAGGACTCAAGGGCATCTTTTATATATTCATTATATGTTCTTTATAATATATAAAGAATAAAAATGCATGGGCGTGTCTTTTAAGTAAGTACCGCTTAGAACTAAAAGAAAAACAAGTATACTTTTCTTGAACAATTTTATTTTTACAAGAAAGCCTCTGGTACTTTAATCTACTTTTCCGCAAAATTGCCTCTAATATTAGGGTACTTATCGTATCGTACAACCAGCTTTAGAATCCCGTCCTCATGGAAGTCTGCGTGGTCAAAACTTTCGATAATTTAAGCATCCGGTGACAATTTCAAAGAGAACACTTCTTTGACACTTTAGGAAACTCATTTGATAACGATGAAATCGTGAAGCATCGTTTTCTATTTCACTTTTTTTTCAACTTTCTGCACCAAATCTTTAGTAAAATGCCCAATTCGTTAGGTGACATGTACATTCGTGCGGCCATCTTTAAAAAGAGCTCTAACCCATTTCCGTCAACTGTTCAGTTTTCTCCATAAAATTCACTGATTTCATGATGAATTTCAGCCGCTCTTTCACAGCGTGTATATCGACAGTCGTCAGGATTCTCAGCAGGCGGACACAATTTAAATACTTACAAACTAACGTTAAACACTGTCGAATGTTTCTCATTATAGCGTCTGGTTTCTGGTATCAGATGTAGGTAGACAAAAAAGCCGACCGCAGCACTGTAGTGGCCAAATTTCGAAACGGTACTTAAAAAAAAACCACGCTTCTGTGTTTATATATATTGCTAATTGCTAGCTTGAATTAAATGACGTAACCGGAAATGCTGATTTCCTACTATCTACGATTTTTTTCGGCGTCTGCGATTTTCTTTAAACTTCACATTTAGTCTTTATTATGAACTTAAACCTATCGTGGAAATTTATTTTGCAAAAACTGAGGTTTAGGAGGACCACTGTGAAGTTGGTCTTTGTACTTAACTCTAAAGTGCTATTTCTGACTACATTCTTTAGTTTTTTGTAGTAATATTATAATGTTATTGTAAACGAAACTTGTTGCAGGGAGTCTGAGAGGGCTCTTGTTGCCCAAATTTTGAATTGATCGAAAATAAAATTTTCTCTCGAATTATGGTAGGAGGAAGATTGTTTTTCCAACATCGACGATCGATCAGAACTCTTAATACTTCCTTGGATTTCGACTTCCACCATACTTTCTTATATTATATACGTCAACTTTATCCATTAGACTCCAGGAATATGAATAAACTATCATAGAGCTATTCACTTCTGGAGACAACATGTCTGGTTGGAGGTTTATTAATTAATGTTACTTACAAAACTAGTTGGTTTAATTACCAAAAAAGTTTCTGTATTAAGGGGGCATCCGAATATGTAAGTGTTTACTTATTTAATTAGGTTCGTAAATTAATTAGAACTAGTTTTCTCTCTATCTCTCTCTTTCTCTCTCTCTCAGTATGGGAACGGAAATCGGTGTGAAAAAACACTCTTCCGACTTTCTCTTACTTCTCCTCGAGTTTTCTGTAAAAATTTTCAACGTATTCTCAGGAAATAAGTAGTAAGGATGTAGAGGAAGTAAGAAATGGCTCCTAAAAGGGAAGCTTCAATAAAACAAGTTCCCGGAAATAGTTCCAAAAACAAAAAAAAACAAAAAAGTTTAAAGTAAACCTTGATTTAACCTTCAGTTAAATGATGAAATTTCAATTTCCTGAGAAAATGGTTCAAATATAAGTTGGAGAAATCAAGTTCAAAGAGGAAAATCTTCACCAAAAAAAGAAAAACTTTCTCCGTAAAACGATGGTTCTAGAAGGATTCGGTCGCTAAGATACAATCAGGCCTTAAGATCGTTGATGTTTCATTTTTAAGTTTAGAGCGTTTAAGTTTACGCCGCTTTTTTTTTGGCGGGGGGGGGGATTCTTTTATTTCTCTAAACGTGTGTACTTCCGGTATAAATAGAAAAACCTTAACGACTGTCGTTCTCTTTTGACGAAGGAAGTGTGTTACGAGTAAAGGAATTAAAGACTGCGTTATTACCAATAGTAAATCCTGAAATTTCATATTAAATTTCTATTTAGGATTACTTGTTAAAGTAGCCAATAGCAATTTAGTGTAATAACAACTTACTATCGTTAATTAGTGATAATAGGATTTCATTGTTTAGGAGTAATAGGGCTTAATTAATTTTATTTCAATTAATGTATCTCATAAACTCACAAAATTAGGGGCTTATCGTGTTCTCAACATAATGTTCAATATTGAATCTATTTGCTGGCGCTTATTTGGTACACTACGTGCCTTAATTACTGTTTCAATACAACAATAAATTAATAATAAATAATGAGGATATAAAGTATAATGGTGAATTTAAGCAAGGTACTTTTTTTTCCAGGGGGGGCTTCACATTTAACTACCCAATTGGGTGTTCTAGACGGAGGCAAATAGAAATAACACTTTACTGTATAAATCTCTCATTAAACAGACGATTCAAACTTCTCTCTAGACTTCTGGACAAACGATCTAAACTTTCACTAATCGACACCGTGGTACTAAAACCTGTCTGGACTTAACGGAATGGAATTTTGGGGTTCAGTCAAAGTCTTCCAGAATCTACTAGAATCTAGTCATTTCTATCAAAAACGCTCCTTATTATGCTTCTAACTCTTCCCTAAGTTTCTGAAGCTGCAAGATCCCTATAAGTTAAATTAGACGCCTCAATTTCCGCTCACAACCCAATCCTCTAGTATCCCAACTTACCACTCTACCAGGAAATCCTCCAACACGCGGTTGAAGCGCCAGTGGCCACGCGATCTTCTAAATGGAACTACGTGACAGTGTAGAATAGTTGAAACTGTACCTCTTTGGGAGTTCCACCAATGATGTGAATTCTCCCCTCATGCTATTCATGTATTTATTCTATGTATCATGCTGTATCATTTTGTATCAGTATGCCCTGTACTTAAGGAGTTCCGGTTACGGTTTTTTGGGAAAAAGAGATTGGAGTGGCAGGTATATATTGATATATTAAATGGAAATAATGATGTCAATAGCTTATATAATTTATATAAATATGTCCGCGATGCATATAGTTACAGAAAAATGTTATGCTCTGAATTTAATTATAATAACTAATATATAAATAAATTAATACTAGGCAATTATAACACAATTATTACATTTTTTAGCCCCTCATCGCTTGTGTGCACATTATTGTTTTTTTAGATTACATTTATCATTCACTATCAAACTTATATTGTACTTTTTAAAATTAAATGGAACTACTCGACAGACAGCCTACGAGCCATTGTCTATGATGTGAAATTTTATTTTATTTGAATTGTTTATAATTTAATTTATTTGTAGTTATCATTTTGTAATAAGTATATACTTTTCTGTTTATGTATTTTCATATATTTTGTAAATATACATCATTCATTCATTCATTCATTCATTCATTCATTCATGCTGTATCAGAGATTCACTTGAGCCTCACGGTAATAACGTTAATTATAATCGATATTTTCATCCGTTTTAGACGTGGAAGAGCAACCCGGGCGGCCATCATCTCCAACGTCTTCTCGGCCATCTTGGAAACGCTTAAACCACTCAAAAAAAACTCGCGCACGTGATTAACATTCATCACTGTAAACTTCTTTTAATAAAAGATAAGTTTCAGTAGCGGTTTTACCCAGTTTCGGTGTGAAATTTCACGACAATTCGTTGCTCTACTACGTTGTGTAGTATCATGTTGTCGGTAAAACGAAACTTAACACCTCTTACACAAACGCGACGGTTCTGGTCAGACAGATTTCTCTACAAACACGTGAGACGCTGCACGATCGAAAGAGAAGGCTTTACGCTGCACAGCTGTCGGTCGTTAAGATTTGGCGCATGCATAGTTCTTCTATAGCAGCATCAGTCTCGTTATTTAATAGCCACACCTCGTATACGAGTATACTGTAGTTGTGAAAATAGAGTTAAAAACAAAAAATTAAGTCTAGTTTATTATTATCATTATTAAGTCTAGTTTTGATGGATTTCGTTTTTATTTTGAGTAAATAAGTTTGAATCTAAAATATATTTATATTTTTTAATGGCTGTTTTTTCCAGACTCACCTGTTTTATTTGATGCTTATTTTGTTAAAAATTTTGTGTTTTTTGGGAGGAGTTTTAAGGTCCAAAGGATCGTGAGGCTGTTGGTGGGGAAGAGACGGTTGTAAGCCTAATCTCACAAACGACCACAATTCTCAATTAGGAAGGGCATGAGCCCTCGTACTTGGTTCTGTCTCATATTACAGCATTAAACCAGAGAAAAAAAACATTCCTAAATATGTCCTGCAGTAGGAGGCAGTTTAATTCCTGCAAAGGGTTGAGGAGATGCCCCCTACATTATTATAGTACCTTGCAAAAAATACCCTCATCTTCATAACAGTTGCAGCGCAAGCCTTGACCCTTTTTTTTTTAAGGTAACATCTCTCATCGGAGCGCGACACCCTAAAAACCGCAGTCCCTGTCGCTGTCTCTCTCTGAGCCGATCTACTAGCAAACCACAGGACTAATACACCTTCTGAAGACTTCAGCGCTCTCCCACTAATCACCGTAAATTGTTACTCCTGCCGCAGCAGATGTAATTACACGGCTAAATCAGGATTAATGACGTAACTGCCTTGATGTTTTGTTTTACTATCTCATCAAATTGAACTTTAGAACTCATTCCTCTTAATATTCCTTTTACTTTCACTTACTAGATGAGGATTATATCAAATTTTAGATTTTCATTTTAAATTGGAAATGCATCTGAGTCGGGAAAAAGTTTCAGAAAATGCTTTCTGTCTGGGTCTGTAAACAAAATATCCAGAAAACAAAAAAAAAAACGCAGGAAACTGAAACTTAATAACATTAAAATGTGACCCTCCTCTTTAAATTAACCAATTCCTAGAGGGGATCAGAATGGTCCTTTGTCTCTTTATAAAGGAGAGTTTAATCAGTGGCTAAAATTTAGATTGCATCATTAAATTTAAATTCATTGGTTATTAATATTTAGTATGTACATAGACGACTGAAATCTGTACACAAATATTGACCTTTAAAGGGGGTCCAAATGGATCCTACAGATGGAGCCACTGTAGAGGCTAGACCCGCAAAGCTAATATGTATTGTTGGTTAGTGGGTTCGATTCTCAGACCAATGCCTTGGATTATATTTAATGGTTAATAAAAGAAATTTACAGTAAAGTATGATAGGCGGTTGTAGGCTAGACCCGTAATACTAATATGTATTGTTGGTTAGTAGGTTCGATTCTCAGTCCAATGCCTTGGATTTTATTTAATGGTTAATATGAGAAATTTACAGTAAAGTATGTTTGCTAGTCGCCTCCGTTCACGACCCAAAATTTGGCCAAGCCAGCCTGAAAAGTTAGGCATTACTCTACTTATTTTGCTTTAATAGATCCAGCCCTTAGGTTGCAGAATTTGGCTCACAGCCTGTTCAGACAGGTCTGATCTATAATATCTTCAGTACAACTTCTAGGTTTGAAGAAATAGGCCAGGGGGACAGTCCTGGTGTATTCACACCAGAAATGTTTTTTCATTTTTTAAATTTTCTTCATGAAAAACTGGGTTTAAAGGGAATGGCTAAACCCGTCAGGGTATCGTCTTTTAAAGGACCTTACAGGATAGATTTTCTTATCTAGGAAAGCATTCATGAACTTTCCTTATATTTTAGCTCCAAAATTTAAAATTTAATTTGGAATTTATTTTCACTTACTGGAATAAGTTCCTAGCCGAATGTAGCTGAATGTAACGAAATAGTTTAAACTTTAGCTTCTCCACAGCTGACATAAAAATAATAAGATTAATTTAGCAACTGGCCTAAAGTCTAAATATTGTATATTAAATATCCTGAATTAATTGGCCGGACATACGATAGATATAAATATATATATCTAGCTTCATCAGTCTTAATTACTGGAGATGTAGTTTTTGCAATGATGCTAGTGGATGATGTAATGACGTAAACATGTTGGCTGGCTGCGTCTGAACAGTAAATATTGTGCTACACTATTGGTCGATAAAAAAAATATGAAACATATGATAACTATCCATCTATAAATACATGTGGGGTACTTGAGATTTAAATGGGGGGAATTCGGGATATTTAGAGTATCTCTTTATCCCGGAAAAACGGTATAACTTAAAACTTATTCGAATTTTACAGATGTGTCTCACAATGTTTTCAAAATACCATTGGGTGTCTTCTAAGCTCGCCTGGATTATGTAAGCCTAATATCTCTTCCAAGACCATGCGAGCCAATTCATGCTTCCAACCATATTTGACCGCAAATACCGGAAATAGCTCGGTTACTGACGGTTATTTTATTTACTTTTTATAAGATTATTTTAAAAATGGTTTTAGCGATTTACTTAATATTTTATTTAACCACTTAAATAAATACTAGTTTTTATTTAAATCGATTATTATTAACCCAAAACAATTTCCTGCGGTTTGCCTCGCTATATTCCTGCTACCTCCGCTCCATGAGACCACGTCTTCACTCGCTAAATTAAACTGAGACTCCAAGAGCCGTAACAATCCATTGCTGTTGTAGTATACATCACCAAACTATTGTCACAAACGTATTAAACAGGTTAGGACTTAAATTTGCATCACATACCTCACTCGTATTACGGGTTTTATGTTTACATTATTTCCCCCATCCCTGATAATGTTTCATTATAATAGCCATTAAAATAACTAAAGAAAGGGTGGTAAATAAACCTTCATCAATGTTTTCGTCCCCCTTATTAGCCCTCGGGTTTATTGAAGGGTTTCACTTGATTGTCTTCCCTTCAGTGGTTCTTACTAATTTCAAATTAATGGCGTACCTCTCACCTCTTAAAAAGGTTCAAATTTTATTTCTCATAAAATCATTCCAGTTTTTTAGTCTGGTTAAAACCAAAGTACAAATATTATTAATATTTTAACAGGTATTCTGATAGCAGGTTTGTGTTTTCTTCTGTTCGTGACTAGTTCGTGATTAGTTCCATGGATAAGCAGATAATTATCCGTAAATCTTTGCACCTAACGAATTGATCACGCAAATTTGCCATTTTCCTTTTAATGAACACCATTTGGTCTGGCAATATAATTATTTGTTTTTCCTTCCACTAGTTTTCCGACTAACTTAACTCTTTTAATGTTGTTAATGAAATTTTCTTGAAGAAAATGAGATGAGATTGCTCTCGAATTATTTGAAGTAACTTCAAAGCAGAGGAAGTTACCAGAGTATTATTGTTAATTTTTTTTTTTTTTTTTTTTCTACTCTGTATTGATGTGTGACCTTTTGATGACCTTTTTGCTGTCTGGAAAAATCCCCATTCATCAAGCTTCTGCTAGCCTCTAAAGATCAGTAAACTTTGCCTTCAGTTAGTATTTTTATTTTTTTCACTTAAGATTATTTAAACTTCGATTTTGCTTTTTAATCAAATTTTGTTTAAATCCTTAATCAAAACTGCCATCTGTTTTAATTTCTTCTTCGGTCAGCTGATGATACAGAATCCAGATTTGGAAATTTGTTAATATAACCTCTTCTTCATTACAATTCATTACCCAGAAAACGAAGCTCACTAAGTTGGGCTTCAAGTTCTATAAGGTATAAGGGTTTTCGTCGTAGTGCTTAGTTTTATCATATTTTCTTTTGTTAAGAGCTATAACCACATTTTTCTTATTCTTCTTGGAACTTTTCTTAAATTTCAGCCAGAAACCAACTGCTTTCCTTAACAGATAGTTTTGCTTATGCGTCTGTCAGTACTTGATATTCGGGCGCCACGGTAGCCGAGCGGTTAAGATACTAGACCCGCAAAGCTAAGATGTATTGTTGGTTTAGTAGGTTTGATTCCCGGTCTTAGGGCTTGGATTTTTATTTAATGGTTAATAAAAGAAATTTACAGTAAAGTATGTTTGCTAGTCGGTTATAGACTAGACCCGCAAAGCTAAGATGTATTGCGGTACTAGTCTAGCCCTTGGATTTTTATTTAATGGTTAATATGAGAAATTTACAGTAAAGTATGTTTGCTAGTCGGTTATAGACTAGACCCGCAAAGCTAAGATGTATTGCGGTACTAGTCTAGCCCTTGGATTTTTATTTAATGGTTAATATGAGAAATTTACAGTAAAGTATGTTTGCTAGTCGGTTATAGGCTAGACCCGCAAAGCTAAGATGTATTGCGGTACTAGTCTAGCCCTTGGATTTTTATTTAATAGTTAATAAAAGAAATTTACAGTAAAGTATGTTTGCTAGTCGCCTCCGTCCACGACACCTAATTGGTAGTTGGACGTTAAGCCCTGTGTGAAAAAATAGGCGATTACTCTACTCACTTACTTTTTTATTTGCTAATCAAGAAACTCGATCCACAATCCAGGAGTTTAATATGGATTCAGTCGTCATTTAGGCTTGGTAATGGATGGTAAATTAATTCCTGCTCTTCCTGTAAGTTGGCCTCTTGATTGCTTGAAGATTCGAACTATGTACCCTAAGGAGATCCACCCCGAACTGGGTTAAACCTCTTCGAAAGTTATTTTCCAAGTGGAGTAACAATTATAGTAATTGTTTTTATTTTACTTTGAAAAATTCTTTTGTAGTTCTTAATGATCAGAAGTGGTTTTTATCTTTTTAATGTATTTCTTATCATTTCATGCCTAATTACACCTTTAATGTGGGCAGAGTTAGGACAGACATTTGCCGTTATGGTTAAAAGGCACGCAGCCACACTGACCTCTTGCGGACATCTGGGAAAGTTCCGTCAAGTTCTTTTTATTTCTTCTTTCCTTCGTACGGAAATAACATTATTTTGTTTAATAAAGTTTTCTTAGTAAAGAGGAAGTTTCGACGATTACGTCTTATTTCTATAACTTTGAATTTTTACTGGAAATTCTGTGCCCTCTGATGACGAGAAAAAAAATCTTTCTTTTTGGCAAATGACCCTGCCCTAAGATCCAAAAAATATTTATCCTAAATATTCAGATTGTAGTTTTTTTTAAAGATGAGGCCACTTTAATAAAGCAAAATCTTCTACCAACTTTATGACGCCAAAACCATTTGTCCACTTGAAATATCGTTCACAGTTGTTTTAAAGATTGTTATGGTATGAAAAAGTCATACAAAGCTTTTCACCAAATTTACGATGCAATTTTAAATTAAAAAAAAAATTAAAATCCTCTTTTAGAGTCTTCCTTATTTTATTAAAAATTATTTTCTTCTTTTTTCTTATAAAATAATTTGAATGCAAAAATGACATATTTTATTGGATATTATTAGATAGTATCCAATAAATGGAATTACCAATTTTTGTCGCCCCCCTCCCACCACAAATAGAAGGTCGTTATTGGTACGTTTATGTCACATTATGGTATTTTAATGGGCATTATTAAACCCAGTTTGCCATTATGGCTGCTTTATTGAACACTCTTCTTTGATCAGGCAGCGCCAATCTCTCCGAAGTATTTCTTTTTTACCAGCCAATTCCTTTTTATTTTGAATTCTTTTCATCATTATTGTTATTTTCGTCTGTCTCTCTCTTCCCTACTGCAGTGTAATTTCTGTTCACTATAATTCAGAGGGAATAAATGAAGACATCCCACTTCGTGAGAAAGGTTTTTTATCTCAATTTCTCTTTGTGCACTGATTCTACGTATTTCTTATAGCTTTATTCGTCTTTAGGGTCTCACACTTTTGATCCTCCTCAAAATGCCTGAAAACTAATATTAAAAAAAAAAACTTGTTGGAAAGAGCTTTTAAGCTATAAGCTAGAGAAAGCTTTTTTCTCTTACTGTACGAGAAAGTCGTGTGAGTCACGCCAGAATTATTTCTGTGTCGATCTGGTTAGTTATTAGAAGTAAGAAGTAACTGCCTATTTTTTCAGACGGGGCTTAACGTCCAACTACCAATTAGGTGTCGTGGAAGGAGGCGACTAGCAAACATAATTTACTGTAAATTTCTAATATTAACCATTAAATACAATCCAAGGACTATACTAGTACCGCAATACATCTTAGCTTGACGGGTCTACCCTACAACCGCCTAACAAACATACTTTACTATAAATTTCTCATATTAACCATTAAATACAATCCAAGGACTAGACTAGTACCGCAATACATCCTAGCTTTGCAGGTCTAGCCTATAACCGCCTAACAAACATACTTTACTATAAAGGTCTCATATTAAACATTAAATAAAATCTAAGGCCTAAGACCGGGGGAATCGAACCCACTAAACCAACAATACATCTAAGCATTGCGGGTCTAGTATCTTAACCATTCGACTATCGTGGGACCTTGATTAGTTATTTCTCTTTCTTTTTTCTTTTTTTTTTTTTAAAAAGTGTGTACCAGGCAATTCCACCAGCGTACATCCGTTCCAAGGTGACGTAAGATAGAGACGGAAAGAGTGCTCACAACTCAAATGGGCGCTCAAGTGGTTTAGAGATCCATTAGCTAATTGCACCTAAAATATGGCCAACAGCGGCCCATATAACACACAGTTAAACTAATTTTAACGTTTATTTTTTTTGTGTTCTTTGTTCTATTCTTAGATGCTTTTTGTTCTGGCTAAGCGCACATCACACCGCCTTCAATTAACTGTTTGCTTTCATTCATAAACTTTGTAACATGATTTACTTTTTTACTGTACTACCACCTGGTCTTAAGAAGATTGCCTAACTACTGCGTAAGAGCTACTTCTTAGCGGAAGAAGCAGGACAACAACATCTTCTGATAGGAATGTTCTTCTGGCCTGGTCGCCAGGTCACATAGGTCTTTCAGGAAATGTGGAGGTGGATATATTGGCCAAATGAGGCGCCTCTCTTCTATTTATTGTTCTCGATCCTGATATTGGCCCCTTCTTTTAGACACATGATTGTCTAGTTTCCAGGAATGGACAGCAAAACCACTTACATCCTAATGGATTTAACTATTTGGGTGACTTGGAAATCTAAAAGTTGATTAGTGGCCCTATTATTCTGCCACAGTCATCTCTCAGACCACTGTTTGGATTCTATACAAGGCGTACTGGGTTTAAAGAGACTCCTTTAGGTTATAGGGCTCAAATCAGTGACAGAGTTTGCGCCTTAATGGAGGAAACCCCCCGCTTATATCATATCGGATTGTTAGCGGTGTGAGAAGATTAGGTTCTAGATCTATGAATGGAACTTGTTATCTATGCAGGAGCTTTGAATATAGAGATATCAAGTCCAGGTCTTGATTTTATTGGTACACTTCGCTTGATGTGCTTCGGATAGCGAAAAGTTTGATTCCTCCCTTCAGGCATTTAATTATTAAGCGGAAGATCGACACAAAAACTCCTATTCTGAAAGCTATTTCCTGCTCCTCCTCCAAAGTGTGAATAAATTCACGCTTTTTGGAGAAATGGAAATTATAATTCAAAAATTATTTTTACTATTAATGACGTAGATTTGTGGAATTTAATAGAGAGAATCATGCAGGCAGTGTTTATTTGCTTTCTACGCTCTTTCCGATTGAAGGTCACACAAAAGGGCTTGGTGTGTATTACGCTGCCCAGCGTATTTAGTCGATCATTGCATAGAGTAGCTCTTCTTGGTAATGAAGGGCTTGTGTGGATGAACGCATGTCCACATAGATAACCTGGTAGGCCGTGTGGTCGAAGGGCCAGTACTATCTACCAAAGTCCAGTGCACCAGCCATAAAGGGAGCATAATCCCTCTATTACCAAAGGGTATTACCCGCTAAAGTACCTACTAATTGTGCGCATGTACAGTGTGTAACCAATTTATCCAGTAAATAACATTCATATTACACCATAGTGTTGTATCTGAACAGATACATCCCGACACTTCCCGGCGCTACCTGTTATAATCTGTAGACTTTGGAGGCTGCAGCTGGATCACAGTGATTTATTCCACAACCCACATCCTCACTCTCTGTCTCTCTTGAACGCTCACTCTCCTGGGTCAGTAAATTCTGGATCTCATTAATAATGAGCTAGGTTTACTACGTCATTGTTTCAATACGTTGCAAATCGATCAATTAGACCTTTATAACATTCATAATACTCAAGTCTCATTAATTATCTTAATTCGACATCCAATGTGTTTGATCTTGTTAGTATATCGAAATAAATACAAAATTGGATTTAAAACCTGAATAATCACAGAATTTTGTAACTTTGATATTTCGAGTCATTGGCATCCGGAAATAAGCTTTTAAAGAAAATCAGCCATCCGGAAATAAGTCTGATCAATTTTTGTTAGCTTATTGAGATTTTTCCTCAGAAACAGCACTAATGATTTGAATTAAAAATTTTTAGGGCCCGCATATAAGGTACTCCAAAGAACTTATTTTTAATTTTTTTTGGAGATAGGTCTCTGGGTAAGAGGTGCTGTTCTTGCTTAAAAATACCAAGTTTCAAGAAAATGATGTCAAGAGGAAAGTTCTGGGTGTGTTCAAGCTGCACTTTTCTTTTCTTTTTCTTTTTACTCCAGCGACAATAAATATTAAACAAAATAAAAACTCCAAATATTAAAATTAATAATAAACTCTGAAGAACTTCACAAGAAATTAAAGCCAATTCTCCGAACTCTTGTGTCCGTATTAGTTGTGTATACTCACAAAATTTATTATAATTCATTACCAAAGTTAAGTTGGCCAATCTGTTTAGGTTACCTCTATTTACCCAGCTGATTTAGCTAGTCAGTAATCGGCAGCCATCTTTTATTCTGTTGTTATCACTCGTTATTAACTTGCTTTTCTTATAAATATTAATACATTTTAAAGTGAAATTTTTTTACCAAAAAATGTATTTAAGTTATTCTTATTACATAGAATTCTTTTAACAATTTTTTTAAACATGGGTTTTATTGCTAGATTAGTGTAATAAGTTATGTGCTCCGTTTTGGACTGGAGATCTGTTCACCATCTGATTTTTTATATTAATTTAAACAAAGGTAAGATTAATTAATTATTAAGAATGAATTTAATAGGAAATTTCAATTTACTTTGTACAATTCTTGGACGAAATTAATCGTATTTCATTTAAATATTACTTGCCGTTACAAAAGGCTAGGTAACGTTGCTGATTTTATTTATAGTTATACCAAAATATTTAATCTAATTTATAAAGTTTTCAAATGCATTCTTTAATCGAATCTTTTCTTTTTAAATGTTTACAATTTCAAATTTGGTATTCTTTGGATTCCAAAATTGTTTAAATTCTATCTTGAGAATACTCTTTTTGTATTTGAAACATTTTTCTCCAATTAATTTTCTATTGGAGCATTCCTTCTGGGTAATGATGGTGGTTATTCTTCCCTCTTGGAGGGGCTGTTCAGTATAGAATAGAAAAGAAATTTATTATTCTGGGACAATTGTCCCCTAAGAATAAATACAGGTACAAATAGAGGCCTTAACAGTTTGGCCTGTGATTAAACAGAAAATAAATAAATAAATAAGTATTTACAAAAGGTGAAAATAAAAATAACAGCAGAAATTAAGGAAATAAATTAAAACAATTAGAATTTCGGAGGAAGCTGAATAGAAAGGAGATAACTGAATAGAAGGGATTTAAAGATAGATAGGGTAGGAGCATGGCGGACAGATGATGGCAAGGAGTTCCAGAGAGAGAGGTAGCACGTATTAGGAAGGATTTGTCAAAGGATGAGGTACGGTGAGAGGGAATATAGAGATCGGATCGGATACTGTGTGTAACTTTGCTGAATTTTGGAAGAAAATGGCATTTCTTGGATTTTGCTGAATTTTTTTTTTTTTCGCTCTTCCGTTTCCTGTACTTGAACAACCATTCGAGCTGAAATCTCTCTCTCTCTCTCTGTCAATGGCACTAGAACCCAGTTAGTTGGGCGCTGGCCTCCTTGATCTTACTCTCTTATGCAGCCGCCATCCAGTTCCTAGTTCACAATTAACTGCCTGGCAACTACGTCGAACCATCTCAGTTTTGGTCTCCCAATTCTTTTTTTTTGCGGTCAGGGACTTCCTGTAGAAGCTTGTACGGGATCTCTTCGTGGGCCCATGTCCAGCCCATCTAAGCCTTATTCGAGCTGAACTACTTAAATAAATTCTAACTTAAGTACATACTAAATCAGTTTCGCTTTCGGTGTTTATCAATTTTCGACAAACCTTTTTCAAAAGGATGCCTTGTTCGCATCAACACTAAGTAAAGAAAAGAAGGATTGAAGTCATGGTGGTTTTTCATGAAAATTCATTTTAAAAATTACGGGGGGGAAGAGCTAAGATTTTATTTCTGTAAATTTTTAAGGCTCCACCAATCGTAAGTATTGTTACTGTAAATGAAATAAGTTGCTGAAATTCCTCATTCTCCCCTAACATTGTGAACAGATTGTCCAGACTTCTTTTATTTCTAATAAAAATTATAGGTCTATGTAGTTAAAATTCGCACAATTTTATTGTAAATTTTGACTTAATTTATTCAAGATAATGATATGGTAATTGTAGAATAGTTATTTACAGCTGATATTGCAAGTACAATCAATGAATTATTCATGTTTGATTATAAGTGCTGCTCTCTATTATTATTTTATATGCGTACTTGAACTTCAACATCTAAGGTTCAGCTAGTTCCTAGTTGTTTGTGCTTAGAGAGAGACTATTCCTTTCCAATAGATAGCACTACTAGTTGTGCTACGCTTATCCTTCCTCTTCAGCGTAATTTGGAACTAAAAAAAAGGACTAAACTTGTCAGCAAAGTTTAGTACAATAACAATTGTAACCAGTATAGTTCACATGATTTCATTGTCCATGTTCTTGAGCTTCTTTTATTTTATTTCTTCGAGCGTTCATTCTCACTTTTGTTGTCTTGTTCTGTGTTGTGTTCATCTCTGTCTAAATCGAAACACAAAGCCACATCTCCTTCCGTCAAACCACGGTCTGTCTCTCTCTCTCTCTATTCTACTTGTCACGGTTTATTAGAACAGTGCTATGCGTGTCCAAATGCATAGTATCTAAACCCCTTACTATCTGTGAGATATCTAGAAGAATCATGATATTGAAGATTATTCTTTTGCTTTGGATGCTGACTTAGGATTTCTTGGTCAGCACCCAAGGACTCCCGAAAGAATTCTTTCCTGGTTATTGTATTGTTCGTATTCTCTCTCTCTCTCTCTCTCTCTCTTCCCCTACTTTCTACCCATTTCCTTCAAGATCAAGTACCACACGGTTTTATTTATTTGTCACTTTATGAGTCTGTCTGTCTGTCAGTACTTCAGCCTTCAACTAATCAACACATCTTCGTCTGTTCCGTGACTAATTCTCGGTAATAGATCTTCTTATTTTCTGTTTCTTCTTGACAGAGGAAAGTACTTTCAATGAGATAAGTATTTTTGATTAGTTCTATGTTGTGTCCATCAACTATCTTAAGAAGTTATTGGATGTTTTTTTGTTTTGCACCTTCATTTACTGCTTTGAAATACTGGGTCATGAACAGCCCATGCTGTAATCATGAAAACCAACAATCAAGTTATCGATTATCGATTTGCTTAGCGAAGCTATTAAAGTTTATTACCCATTTCTGCCTTGAATTTTTTATAGTCTATGAATCTTTATACGATTTGAAGCAAAAACAATATAACGTTGATTTCAAGTAAACAGTTCATGGATGTTAAAAAAAAATGATAGGAATTTTTTTCCTTTAGTATCAACTTTATTTTTATACAAGACATTGGATGGTTATGATATATTTATATGATTGGTGGACTATCCAGTTAATTGACCCTTCAAGGGATAGTCTACTCGCAGGTTTCCTCCAAGGAATGCCCCTAGAATAAAAAGTTAAAGCCAAAAATGTGGTTGGGAGCACAGGGCCGAATAATCAATATAATTGACTTTAAAGCCATATTTCACTTTCATTTATTTATATACTATTTTGTAATTGTAGACAAGGCGCCACGGTAGCCGAGCGGTTAAGAGGCGAGACCTGCAAAGCTAAGATGTATTGTTGGTTTAGTGGGTTCAATTCCCGGTCTGTAGGCCTTGGATTTTATTTAATGGTTAATATAAGAACTTTATATAGTTAAGTATGTTTGCTAGTCGGTTATAGACTGGACCCGCAAAGCTAAGGTGTATTGCAGTACTAATCTAGCCCTTGAATTGTATTTCATGGTTAATAAAAGAAATTTATAGTAAAGTATGTTTGCTAGTCGCCTCCGTCCATGACACCTAATTTGTGGTAGTTGGAAGTAAAGCCCGCCTGAAAAAATAGGCAATTACTTTTCTTTACTTGTAATGATAGATATAGCTGACAATTAACCATCACAAGATGGTTGAAAATCCGAAATCTTTCAGTAATAATAGAAAACACGCCTTCTTAGACGGATATAATCAACGATAACTGTTTTAATCTGTTTATAGTAGTTGTTAAAGAATTCAGTTGTTTTTGCAAAAGAACCCTTCGTGGAATTCGCTCTTCCAGCGTCGTTAGAATTTCTTCATTATGATTATAGTAAAAGAACTGGCTGTAAAGCCAAACCCTTTGTAACCTTCCAAATGTCTACTTTATAGTTTTGTGCAATGAATGTGGGATCATTTGTAAAATGTGGGCAGTGACACGAAGGGCTAGTGTTTGCCGGTGGGTACGCTTTCCTAGTTTTCGGTCACAAAAATATTTTATTACCAAATGGAGTCCTTTATCTTTTTTATCAGTTTATCAGAAGCTAGTGTAAAATAATAGTAATCGAGGAAGTGAACAATCAGAATAAGTAACAGATGAAGATAATCAATAAGGAAATGAAATAAATACGAGTATCTGTTGAAGGAAGTGAAATTACGAGGCCTGAACAGTTTCTGTCCCCCCGGTCTGGTATTGACATTGCACAATACCGGGAATGATCAATAGGTCGCCAACCTGGATATTTATTCTTCCTCTCGGGCCCTTTCACAGTTCTCTGTCCTTCACCCTCGTGATTCCCTTTTCTGTTCGCTTCTTTCTCCCCTTATGTTACCCTCTATTCGTTGCTCTTACTCTCCAGTATTTCCCCTTCAGATCAGCTTTTCTAACTTCTTAACAGTTTTTGGAACATATCCAAATGTTCTCTCTTCCTCCTAGTACTTTAACAGGAGGATAGGAGGGGGAATCACTTTTCTGATCTATTCTTTGTCCAGTTCTATGTCAAATGTTTTCTCGGTTTCCGTTTAGTTGCTGCTACTGCCTTCAAAAGTATTATTCCTTTCATGGCCCTTATAAAAGTGCTAAGAAGGAAGTGTTACGATTCTGAGGAAAAAAAAAAAAAATTACAAAGGAAATAATTATTCAGACTTCCTGAATTGGGTTAAACAGCGTTTTTCTTCCCCCTTAACTGCTAAAGAATAGTGCGCTGTTAGTTGAACCTCTCAGCTGAACTCTATTGGAGCTGAAAGATTCTGAAAACGGTTGCTTTTAATCTCCTTCCGGTGTGTTTCACTATTTAGTATTCGATCGTGTTAACATATTTCGGATTTTGACTTTTCACCGGAAATATATTCATCTAGTCCGCGGAACTTCAGGGTTTCCGTGAAGAAACTGCAGTTGAGATACCATGTGCCATGTATTTCTTCGGTCATTGTATACACAACATAGATGCACATATATTTGTAAATAGCCTTTTAAAGGGGCTAACGATTTAGTAATTCTGTTAATTAAGAAAAATATTAAATCTAAATTAATAAATTTTAGGTCCAAGAATGCAAGATAGACAGAAACGTTAAATTTCATCTCTCGCTCTCTCTCAGCGTTTGTGAGAGAGAAGTATGAATAGAATGCGACGCTGCCATTGTGTAGAAATTTAATTGCTAAAGCATTGGATTTGTGGTTAAGGTTTAGTATGTATCCTGAATCCATGGCACATATATATATATATATATATATATATATATATATATACATACATACAAACACATACCACTACGATCATCTATCCGTCACTAGATCTTACCACAAATCTGAATACCGCACATATTACCGTCCATCCTGTATGTAATTCACATTATTATCATTATTAATAATTAATCATCTATTATTTTGGTAAATCTCACGCTAGTTTTTGATGTTCACAACTTTGGTACATCGAACATATTTTTGCAAATAAAATAATGGCAGTGAGTTTATTTAAATTTAAATCGTAGTATTGTTACTACAAGTACTCAATTAAAGGAACTACAGTAAATTACAATAGAGCAATCAATAATTATTGTTACTTTGAATAACTAAATTCATTTTTGAACATTACGAATCGTACGTTTTTTTTATAATTTTGGCATCGATTAGTCGTTTATTTTCTTTGCATCGATAAATGGGACGTCAAAAGCTGCATACTAGTAAGGAGTGGAAAGTAATCAGGTTTAAACCTGATCAGCCTGATTCTCTCTCTGTCTCTCTCTCTCTAAGCGTGAATTTGCAAAACATGTGTCCCAGAATATTTATTACACATCAAAATAATAAAATAAAAGATTAATATCAACATAATGAACAACCATCGGCTAATGAGAGATTTGTTTTTTAACATTTTAGTTATTTTCAATAAAATCACGTTCACATTTCTCTTAAAAATGAACTCATTTTAAATTAATTAAATGGAAATTCCAGTGATGCTGCATTTTATGGCTCTCTAACCACATATCTAACAGTTTTTTAAGTTACATTTTTGCTTTTACTACAGTATTTTATTATTTTAAATAATTATCCTTTTTAACACTTAATTTCGCTTTCTTGTAATACTTACGTATTATTTACATTTTACCTTTCTTAAATTTTATTTATTATATATATAAAGTAAAGTAGTTGCCTATTTTTTTAGGCGGGCTTTACATCCAACTACCAATTAGGTGTCGTGGACGGAGGCGACTAGCAAACGTACTTTACTATTTCTCATTTAACCATTAAATAAAATCCAAGAGCTAGACTAGTACCGCAATACATCTTAGCTTTGCGGGTCTAGCCTATAACTGCCTAACAAACATACTTTACTGTAAATTTCTTTTATTAACCATTAAATAAAATCCAAGACCTAGTGACCGAAGGAATCGAACCTACTAACCAACAATACATCTTAGCTTTGCGGGTCTAGCCTATATTTATTATATATATGTATGTATTTTAGGTTAGTATTAGTTTAGTTGTTAATCCCACAATGGCCTCAGGTATGCCCCATCTATTTGATAATCTTCAATCTGGACTTGAAATTCCTCAATTGCTTATCTGTCATAATAATTAATCCGTCGCCTCTCTTCATCTAAACAATCCCTGACATTCCTTATCGACTTCTTAAGCACCAATGGCCACTAATGGATTTGTGTGCTTTAAATTTATTAAATCTCCTAAACGGATTGCTAACACTGGGCGACTCTTCTCCTCTCGTTGATTATAATGTTGTACAAACCAGCTGTTATTACTTGTGGCGAATTCCGGTCCTGCTAATAATCAAATTAAACAAAAAAGAAAAGAAGATACTCTACTCTACTGGTCCCTAACTTCTGAAGAAGTGCTAAATTAGATGACTAAATGATTTCAGCCTGCATCACTTGGAGTGATTATGCGGTTGGTAGGTTTTCAAATCCTTAGTTCTGCTACCAAAAAAAGAAAAAGTAAAGCGCCCTAAGGGTGTAACAACAACAAAGGGAGGGAAAAGCAAGTTTTGCCTGCAGAATTCCTTTTTCCCTTTGTGCGTTTTCCTGGCGACGACGACGACCAAGAAGAATGTTGGCGTGAAAAAGACATTTTCAAGGGCGTGGTAGTTTTGTTGTCGCTTTGTGCTGGAGAAAGTAAGTAGCCCGGGATCCACGTTTTGGAATTGAGTGAGGGAGAGAGAGAGATGAAGCGAGAAGAGAGGAATTGAGGGAGATGGAAAAACTGTGGTTATTTGGAGGTAGCCTGCGTTTGTGGGTTCTTCTTGTTACAGAGGAAGGTGGAGGCGAGGAGGCTAGCCTAGGGTGTGGACAGTTGTAATAAGAGCTTGTCACACCCCAGCTCATCTGCATATCTCCCTGGGGCGCCTTTCAGCCTTACTGATCCCCTTCTCCCACTCTGCGCTCTCCCTCTCTTGTCCTTCGAAGTCCCATCCCCGGCCAACCCAGCCGTTCAACACCCGAAAACCCGAAACTGTTCTGTAGCAGTACTTCACCCCCGGGTTTGGGAAGAATGTCCCCTTTTCCCACTTCCGCCCGTCCTTGTACTTCCACCTCACAGTAACTCGAAGTAATATTTTTACCCGCATACAGCCAATAAGTGCGTGTGTTTGAGTTGGTGAGGAGGTTGATACATACAAGGAAACTTTAATATTTCATTTTCCGTTATTGTACCCTACCAATTATTAAATATTTTTACTTCCTGTTATTGTTTGAGGAGGGGGGTATTGTCGTATTTCCTGTATAGAGATTTTACCCCGGAAATATCAGTGTGGAGGTTTCCGGAGGCTCTGGAAAAGCCTTAGCAACTCTTTGTTTAAACAAAAATGTATTAGAAACTTTCTATTACGATTGGATATTACCAAGAGATGCGACTATAACTTTCTCTTTTCAGCATCTCTCGGTCCAGATGTACCATTGTACCATGGCTTAAAACAAGAAAAAGAAAGGAGAATCGTTTGCTGTCACCATTGCTGTTCATCTATAACATTTATTTGAAATAATTTTCCGGAAAAATCTATGGAAGTCTCTCCACCCTCTTTGGCAAAGTTCCCTTTTCCTGAAAAAAGTGTTGGAGGAAAGGGAATTTCAATGCTTTCACAAGAGGTGGAAAAATTATAAAACGTCACATCTATCTTTCGTCATATCCTTCATATCTGTGGTGGCCGGAAAACTGATAATAGTCTTCTCCCATAGTCTTAGAGTAGCCGGGCAGTTTTCCCTTTTGAAGGAGATTGTTAATATTACCTGAGGAGTTTCCAGGTATGTTCTAAAAAGATAATTGATAGAAAAGTCAACTGACAAGAATACCTTGTACTAGAAACAGAGGAGAGCCACAAAAGATGGGAGAGAAAGATCATCACCATAGCAACGGAAAAGGAAAAGCAAGATTTAAGTGTGGGGCTGATAGACGGGGTCCATGTTGAATGTGAGAAAGTTGACATATGTCCAAAAATATTTTATGTACCATTTTGATGTTCAGATGATTGTTTGTTTGTACAAAACATAAGCATCATGTGTGATGATGAAAATTTCCTTGTATATGGTCCACTGGCTGTGTTACACAATGTCCTAGCATAACAATCATGGTTTATTTTAATCAAGACTCGGGTTGTAAAAAGTTTAATCAAGCTGTTGTTGTTTACTAAAAAAAAGTACTTTCTTATTGCAAACTATAATTGTATGAAGTCTTAGTGTTTGAATTTCATAATAAATACTTACTAATAAATACGTACATGCTAATACAAATTCGAATAAAATACTCGATAGTTCTTTCTCACTTAAACCAAATTGGGGAAGGATATATAGGTTTCGTGACCGGAAATTATTAAATTAAGGATTCAAAATTGGCGAGGAATCGGTCAAATAAAAACAACAACTCGTCTTTTTGCCAACGTTTCGACAAATATATTGAGTTTCTGTAAATCAACCAACATCTAAGGTTATTGGCGCCCGGAGCTTTTTTCAGTGCACTGCCGGCCTCCGCGGACAGTGTTCTCTCGTTAGAGACAACACTGTTCATCACCGGCTATTATTATTATTATTATTGTATTCCACGCAGCAGCCAGCCCACTTATTTTAGTTAAATCCATTTTGAGAGATTTTTTTTTCACCTATTAATTGTTTCATAACCTAAATTGATACTGTAGACCAGTGGTTTCCAACCTTTTTCTTGCCCCATACCGCTAAAGAAATTTCCACTCGAGCCTCAAAACCCCCAGAAATTTATGTTTTGCTCAAGGATAAATATAACACATGGAGTATATAACAAAGAAAGTATACTTTACAAACAAAATAATAATTTCCTTGAAATATGTACGAGAGAAATCAGAATATGAAAATATTTTAATAATAATATCCTTCCGCTCTCCCCCTCGTCGACTGGATCGATGGACAAGAGGGGATGAGTGGGATATATACTCCAATATACCTGGGCTCCACCCTACCTTGCTCAGCAAGGTGCAGTATGTGGAAGCCGGAAGGTGACGCGTGCCGACCCAGCTCGAGTGGATAAAAGATGAGAGAAGATTAAAATGATTAGGGGCGCTAATGACCTCTGCAGTCGATGCGCCAAAAAAAAAAAAAAAAAAAATAATAATATCCTATTATTTACCTGGACTTTTCTCCGCACCCCCTGGAATATCGTCTCGAGCACCCCCAGGTTGGGGAACTCCTACTCTAGAGTGTATAGAAATTATGCTTTTTACAGATGTAGCAAGACTTTTTTTTTTTTTTTTTGCCACAAAAGAGGTTATGAATTGGGAAATCAATTTGGAGGTGAGAGCTAGTCAAAAGCTGTTGTTCAGAGTGGATTCGTAATTCATATTTCTCAGTTTTTCCACTGCCTTTGTGAGCAACTACATTTTCCGGAACAAGGATTTTCTTTTTTTTTATCTTTTGCAACGAAGGAAGCATCCGGCGCCATTTTATTTACTTATTTAATATAAAAAAACCTTTTTCCTAAAACTGGTAAAAATTTCCTCTTTTCCGGTACCTAATTCTTTGAATGGTATACAAGTGGAAATGAAAACAAGAAAAATTTGTACGACGATAAAGAATGATCGAGCCTCTACGCTGTGATTTAATGCCGCCTCTAACGTAGACGGGGCCGTATAGTATACGCTTGATTTCTTAGTCGATGTTACCATGGAGACTGCGCGTACACTAAATGAATAAGACTACGTTAGAACACGCACTTCCAGCACCATCTTCTGTCTCACTCTCACCATCTCCTCTCCGTCACCTTTCTTTGTCCAACTGTATGTTTGTACATATTATGTGATACTTTATCGTTTTAACATTTGAACAGTTGCACATTGTTATGCATTTGGCGAGATTTTTCAAGCATATAACGTGAGAATTTGGCCATTCATCACGTACTAGTTTTTATCACGAATACTTATCCACGAATGGATATTAAGTCATATATACATTCATACGTAATTTAGTTATAATCCAGAAATATATATATTCTTTTCCTCCAGGAATAACTTTTTTTTGAGTCACCCTAAAGTATGAAAAAAATACTTTGGTGGGTTTAGTCCCACAGGAGTTTGTGGATTAGCCACTTTTTCAGGGAATTCCGCGTTGGATTCTAGTATTCGCTAATCCCTTCCCTTATATTATTATTCCCTTACAATTTTTTTTCATGCGGGCTTTACGTCCAACTACCAATTAGGTGTCATGGACGGAGGCGACTAACAAACATACTTTACTGTAAATTTCTAACATTAAACATTAAATAAAATCCTAGGCCTAGACAGCGGGAAATCGAACCCACTAACCAACAATACACCTTAGCTTTGCGGGTCTAGCCTATAACAGCCTAACGCACATACTTTACTGTGAATTCCTCATATTAACCATTAAATAAAATCCGAGGGCTAGACTAGTACCGCAATACATCTTAGCTTTGCGGGTCTAGTCTATAACCGCCCAACAAACATACTTTACTATAAAAGTTCTCATATTAACCATTAAATAAAATCCAAGGGCTAGACTAGTACCGCAATACATCTTAGCTTTGCGGGTCTAACCTATAACCGCCTAACAAACATACTTTACTGTAAATTTCTCATATTAACCATTAAATAAAATCCAAGGGCTAGACTAGTACCGCAATACATCTTAGCTTTGCGGGTCTAGTCTCTAACCGCCTAACAAACATACTTTACTGTAAATTTCTCATATTAACCATTAAATAAAATCCAAGGGCTAGACTAGTACCGCAATACATCTTAGCTTTGCGGGTCTAGTCTCTAACCGCCTAACAAACATACTTTGCTGTAAAGTTCTCATATTAACCATTAAATAAAATCCAAGGGCTAGACTAGCACCGCAATACACCTTAGCTTTGCGGGTTTAGCCTATAACCGCTCGGCTACTGTGGCGCCTTCCCTTGCAATTATTGCTAGTTATTGTTATTATTAATATTGTTATTATGAGAAAACCTTAGGTTGCAGAATATCTGCGATGAAATATGTTAACATTTTCAGCAAAATTTCATGAATGATGATTTTGTTGGTTTTGCTGGAGTCTCAAGAGTAAAGAGACCCAAAGATGTTGTTGTTGTTGTTGTTGCTGCCGCCGCCGCTGTTACCATTTCACAACAATCTGCCCAAGCTACATTTACTTTGACAACTGGGTATAACCTATCCTGAGGGGGTTCCATTACTTAGTCTGGAATTTCACAATGTGTTTGATATCAAGATCTAAGGAATTCCCTATCTCGTTCTTACTGAACTAACCCTCTTTGGCTAAGTGAAACATGATGATACCTTAATCTTTGCTTTTATGTGCCTTCAAGCGATTTTATGCGCGCATGCGTGTGTTTGTTCTAACTACATATATTAGGCTGCCATTCCTCTCTAATTTTCGTTATTTGGTTCGTATTATAGGCAAGAATAAAATTATTACTTTGGCAAACCTTTTATCTTTTTTGATGTTGTTGGTATTTTCAAACTTGCAATCTTCTGGTAAAAAACGGATGAGTGAAGCTTCAGGTATTGTTGAGTGAAGCTGTTGATTGATACTGGTACTTAGCTGCGTTTTATTGCTTTTTGGTATTTGGTGAAAAGTAGTTTTAAGTATTTTTTCCAAGATTTCCCGATAAAACTGAGAAACCACTGTGCCGTTTTATGAGCTTTGGTTCCAATCAAGTAATGGAAGTTGCTAGTACCATCCGCGATTGTCAAGGTCATGCAAAGACTGCTTTGGCTGTTTTTTTTTTTTTGTAACCCTCCGCTCAAGACCTTTCCCTTTGAATTGTGAGAGTTTCCAGTTATTTTAGAAAGGGGAGGTAAAAAGCGCATTCCTTTTTGCGACATGAAAGAGTTAAAGAAAGTGGTACTTGAGCGGCGAATCCTATTGGCCACTACTACTACCCAAGACCTATCTTGAGGTTAAGGTAATTAGATGGCAGAAGTCACTTTTTAGCGGCTGCACAGGAATTCCTTTTATTGCACTAAAGTAGATGATAATCGATATCCTGAAGCAAGTAGTTACTTTAACATAGAATTAATCCTGCAAATCTAGGTGGCCAAACATATGACTGTAGATGGCGTGAGTTGTATAGAAGTTAACCCCCTAACTGAGGCTCTCCAGGTTGAAAGAAGAATTTTTATCTTACTTAGATGTTCTCTCTTTAATTTTTGGTTAATCTCCTTCAGGATATCTGGGTTGGTGGTTGTAGGGGGCGAAGAGTTGGCACCAGGAAGTGGTTATTCTTAACTTCCAGCTCCCACCACCATTCCTAGAACTTCCCTAGAGACTTAAGTAGTTTCTTTACTCGAGAATGCTTTAAGGAAGTGGTCTCCAGCTCTGTAGAATATGAAAACTGCAAACAAAAATTAGAATTTTTTTTAAATCAGGCCTATCCTAACAATACATTTATGTTTAAAATTTATATATGCAAAAACAGAGTAATGTTTTTGAATAGAATAGAATAGAATAAACTTTATTTAATAATTGAAAGTATATACATATGTACATAAGGAGTTACAGTATAAATACTATAACCTCCAGCTAATTACATAAATTGTTACAGAATAAAATAAAAAATAAAATTGAAGAATGAGGGGAAAACTCATGAAAAACCCTCAGCTGACTAGAAAACTTTCACTTTAGGGAGTCCTTAGCTCTTCTGTGCCTGTGCACCGTGTCCAAACTATAGTTCTCTATTTGCCTGCATAGGTGGTTGTGACTTGATTCACACTTACTTAAGAAACCAGCAGCGAGGTACTTGATGTAGTGTTCTACATAGTCCATGTTGGTGTTAGAGTGTAAGTCTATAGTACGAGTCTAGCGGGGGGGGGGAAGTTGTCACAAGTCTGAGGAATTTGAATGTTTCCGAAATGCCCTCATCCAGCCAATATGGATGCTGTGAATTAAGTTTTTCTCTGTGTGGATTAAAGGGAAGATTAACTTTGAGAATACTAGTGGGACTTATACTCACTTAATTTGCGTTCAAGCCAGCCCTTTGGGGAACAGTTTAACCAAATGGTATCACCTGGTATTTGGCACTTCCGTTCTACGCAATCGACACGATTGTTTGTTGTAAACGTCTCTCTCGACTCTCTTTTTTCTTTTAATATACTCTCTCCAAGTAGGTATCATCGCTGTAGGCGGAAGCTTCTCTGGTATACTCGTATATATTTCTCTTAAGTCTTGCTGTATTTACAATAGTAAAAGTTTTAATTAGGTAGAGTTGAGATGTACCCATATTCAGCATTACGATCAAATTAATTAGTTTTTATGATTTTAATTACCAAAGGGAATTGTAAACATTGTGTGCAAGTTCCAGAGATTATCCTGAGTTCTCCCTCCTCCTGGTTAAAAAGTTCTTAAACCCCTGCGTTATTCCAAAATCCCTAACACACACACCTATTTATACCCAATTTAATGAATGCATTAATTAAATTTTGCTAAGCACTTTCTGGAGAAACAGATGCTTAGATGGTGCTTACATTATTATAAAGTATGGAATTAAGTGGTATTTGTTAACTTTATTCACGGACCTTCGCTCTCGCTTGGCCCTTACTTATTGTGGCAACCTAAATAGGTGCTTAAGGGATACTTTGATTAACTATTGTTTTCTTTGTTTGATACCTAGTTGATGGTAAGACTTCCGCTTCCGTAATTCAATCCCTTTCAGTAAATTCCTATCCGAAAATAATTCTAGGAACTAGAATAAACCGCAGTTCTATTAAATACTCCTCCAAACTAGCTTAAGAATTGGAGACGCCATCGGAAGAAACTTGGTCTAGTTTCTTCCGTTAACTTTTTGTGTTAATAATTTCTTTTGTGTGTATGTATGACAATGTGGGTGTCACGGTGAGACCTCCCAATAGATAACACTTGGCCAGTCAGTTGCTAAGCTACCCTAGCATCTGAAAAAATTTTCTGGTAAGATGTTTATTTCCACCTCCTTGAGTACCCAGATTTTCATAGATTATTTTGTTTTGTAGAAAGCGAACACATCCTTAACTAAAAAGTTTAACACCATCTTTCGGAATCAGTTTGCTCTTTGTGCAGCGCAGTTATGGATTTTAAATTAAAGAAAGTGACCTTGTAAAGGCCAAAACCACTGCCACCTAAAAGAATCTGTGGTTACTTCCTAGTAGGTTTGTATGTTGGCTCGCTCAAGCAGTTGTCCGCATCAATTATTTCTGCTAGCTATTGCGGGAGGAAATCCTAGTGTAGAGTATTGTTTGGAGAGACAGGAAACTGGGATAACTGGGATAATTATAATATCAAACTGTTGTTATATTTATTTATTAAAAAGCAATAAACCTCCCGTTTTACATAAAATTGAGTTTAAACAATAAGAGTTTTTGTTAAATACTTAAATAAAAGCCATACTTTGTTTCGCTTTAACAATAAAAATAAGAATATAATTTATTCATGAATATTAATTTAAGTAGGGAGATTACTTTTATGTTTTTACAATATTTTTCTCAAAATTATTTAACAAATGAAACTCAATTCTGCATTTTACCCTTCTTTTATTATGTATTGCGTGAAAATACAGTATATTGAACGCAAACTTATTCATTGCGTGATTCTGAAATTCACATTTACATTTATTTAATATTAATATTTTACTTACATTTTATTTGTTGCACTCAAGTTTAAACAAATGAACAATGATTATTGTTTGTTACAGTTCTATTTGAAAATAAAATAATAATTATAGGTTGAAATTAGTTTAAATTTGTTTGGATCTTTACTGTAAACAATTACAATAGGATGAAAAAAATTAATGCTAGTTTCAGTCATTATAAACTTCGTTATGCCGAGCTTTCGACCTAGCGGACTTGGTCATCTTCAGAGCTGTGAAACATATTTGTACTGTGTTAACAAGACCTGCGAAGCTAATATGTATTGTGGTACTGGGTTCGATTACCGGTCTTTAGGCCTTGGATTTTATTTAATGGTTAATAAAAGAAATTTACAGTAAAGTATGTTTGTTAGGCGGTTATAGGCTAGACCCGCAAAGCTAAGATGTATTGCGGTACTAGTCTAGCCCTTGGATTTTATTTAATGGTTAATAAAAGAAATTTACAGTAAAGTATGTTTGTTAGGCGGTTATAGGCTAGACCCGCAAAGCTAAGATGTATTGTTGGTTTAGTGGGTTCGATTCCCCCTCGTCTAGCCCTTGGATTGTATTTAATGGTTAATAAAAAGAAATTTACAGTAAAGTATGTTTGCTAGTCGCCTCCGTCCACGACACCTAATTGGTAGTTAGTTGGACGTTAAGCCCAGCCTGAAAAAATAGGCGATTACTTTACTTTACTTAGTGTGTTAACAATTATATTACCAATTAATTATATTACAATAAATCTGGATAATGTAACGAAAATTTACAAAAATATTTACCTAATTTTGTAAATTTTCGTTACATTATACGTATTCATTGTAATATAATTAATTGGTAATATAATTGTTAATATACTGTAATTACTGTTCATTATTTTTGGTGATTGAATCATAGTTTCAATAGGGTGAAAAAATTAATGCTAGTTTCAGTCATGACAAAACTTTATTATGCTGAGCTTTCGACCTAGGGACTAGGTCATCTCCAGTCCATGAACAGACAAGACAGAAGACACACCAACTCTCTAATGATGTAAAATAGTACATTGTAAATTATCCCTGAAGATGACCAAGTCCCTAGGTCGATAATAAAGTTTATAATGACAGAAACTGGCATTAATTTTTCATCCTATTGAAACTATGATTCAGTCACCCAAAATAATGAACAGTAAATAATTACTGTTTTTTTAATAGCGTTTTTCTTTTTTTTTTGTTTTGCTCGTAACTCATGAAAATCATTTTCCCACTGTAGGGCGCCCTGTGGAAATATGTTATATGGTTCTTCCGGGGGTTCAGTTAATATATCAATCCAGACCGGATTCGAATCCGCGTCCCGTTTGGCTGAAATAGTTTCTGGCTGCTACCATGCAAAGGAAGGATTGAGACTCGTAGTATTGCCTAGGTGTGGCAGCAATAAGAAGATTTTTGTGGTCTATTGGATCTAGACCAATTAAATCGATTCTATTGAATTTCATCAATATAGTTTTGAACCCGATTTGTCACTAAAAAAAAAAATGAAGTAGAATTTAAATCCTTTATAGTCGATACGTATCGATATATAAAAGTCTGAACAGTACTTTACTTTTCAATTCCAGTCTATTTCCAGTTTAGTTTACTCCATGCGACTCCATTTACATCTATTTACCTTAAGAAGTGGGTATCACTCTAAGGGGACTCGATTGCTTTTTGAGTGCGGCGAAACGTAAATACACTCTTCACTTCTTGATTTTCCAAGTCAACTTTTGCTCTCTTGGTAAACTTTCCACTCGTATATATGTGCTCGGCAGACTTGATTTTCTATTTTGATACTTCACTCTTAGGATCCATGGTTAAATTATTCGTCTCAAAAAAAAAAGAAAAAGGAATTTGGAGGACTTTTATATGAACTTTTCTATGTGTGAGTGGGGGTGGACAAAATATAGTTGAAGAATTTTTTTTGACATTTCAGCTAAATCCATTTAAGGATCGAACTTACAAAATAGCAGTTAAGAGGGAAACCTCCCTATTCCTATCTACCCAAAATGCCTTTAATTAAAAACGGAAGTTACTTATCTACACGTTATCAGTGATGGCAAGTTCACAGAATATTTATCACAGGAAATATTTTCGAGTGAATAATTTTAGAATAGTGAAAAGCCTTATCCGCAAAATGTTATTTCCGTTTAGAATTTTGCTTCAAATTTAAAAATTTTAGCAACACAATTTAAACCACCTGAATAGTACGTATTTCAGAGCTAGGACCAAGCTTCACAATTAAAGTTACCTAGTAGAGCCAACTACTTCTCACGAGAAATGACTTGATCGAAGTTTTTCCAAAGTCCTAAAACAGAAAAATTGATCACAGTTAGGGTTCCCAGATGAGATCGATCCATAGTTTAAAAGTCAACTGCAATTTTAGTTTTCCTTTTTGAGACATTTTTATCCACAAAAAAGGAACATACCACTTCTTTGGGATCCATGGGATCTCATATCGGGTATTTCCGGTGGATTAATTTTAATACGTCCATTAGCAGTAATAAAAAAAAAGAGAAAAGTGTACAGAAGTAACTTACGTAATTAATGACAAAGAGGTTAGGATTTTCAGGATTTACACAGCCGGTCTCAAAATACGATATGCCCTCTTTTTGATAGAAGAGGAAACATTCTTCATCTTGTGACGTTGGATGGGGGTGGGTGGGTATGAAAAGATTAGGTTGAGAATCTTCTGATCGTTCTGAACAGGGTCATAGCTTAGGCTATTCCTTCTGAAGTTTTCAAGTTACATGTTTGCAGTAAACATGTTGGCTCAAGTCTGGAACTAGATTTTCAGTCCAAGACTCGGCTAAAGTGGATGTATGTTGTTTCTCATTGAGCTAGCCAAGTATTTGGACCCCTGAATGGTTTTAGATAGCTCTCAGTTTTCTGGATGCATTTTTCTGTTTTGGTCCAAGTTTTCCCTGTGTATTCTTTACAAAAGTTTCAAACTAATTTCGTGCAACTTATTACAATGTAAAGTACACAATAAAATAGTCTCATTAAAATATTAAAAATATAATTTATATGTTTGTGGTTTGCTTAATTTATGTAAATGAACTTAATACATACTCTATGTGGAAAACAAATAAGCTACTTATAAACTTAAGATGCAACAGATAACTAAAATTAGGAATTTAAATGCAAATATTTGTTGCATAAACTGGAGTAAATTCGGGAATCAATGGCGTGGAAAGAGGGAAAACTAGCTGAAGGAAAGTGGATAGAATAGTAGTGTTGGAAAATAAGGCAGGAATGAAGATAGGGAGGAAAAGAAAATTGCTACTCCAACTAACGAGAGTGTGGGACTGTATTGTGAGGCAAAGTCCTGAGGAAATAGCAGGATCACAAATTTTCTCTGGTAACACAACTAGCGGTGCAACCAGAAAGACCACAAAGTGTCATCCCAGAGAGAGAGAGAGAGAGAGAGAGAGAGAGAGAGAGAGAGAGAGAGAGAGAGAGAGAGAGAGAACCTCTCCAGAAATGCAAGTTTATCCTGGGGGAAAACGAAAATACAGACACACCAAAAATTCAGGCCAACCAAACTCTTATTCTGTGCCACCCAAAACAATGTCGATATAGAAGGCTTTTTTATTTTTCCCTCCCGTATAAACCTTAACAAACATCTGTTGTAGTTGTTAACAAACAATTGTAACATAGTCTTTATGTTTACAAGCATGTTCAACAGTTGTCTTCTTAGTTTCTCCATTTCTCTCACTCACACAAAGTAACTGATCTCCTTTTTATTAGTTAGCATATCAATTTCTGTGAAGATTTTATCAAGCTCTAAAGAATAAGTGGTGTTGAAGCTTTATTTTTCAAAGTAAAAAAGCTAAATTTTTTTTTCCCAACGCTAATTCTAATCAGGAGATCTATCATGACGTGCTTTGAGGAGCTTTTAAGTTCCAAAAAGTGGTTATTAGGTAGTGATCTCAGTGTGTAATGTGAACTAATATTATCATTGGTTCAGGAGAATCCTACTTTTGATTAAATGATTATTTTGGTAGCTCACACCTCCTCCCACAACTAAAAATATTTCGTAAAAATCTATCGAGAAGAAAACGATATATTTAAAGTTTGCTTTCGTTTTACAGAGTGAAAACATTACCTTCAAATATCTCGTAAACCACTCAATAGATTTTGATTATATTTTACCTCGATATGAAGACTACTTTAGTATGTAATTGCATAAAATTCCGTAAAAATCTATCAAGCAGAAAACGAGATATTTGTGGAGAATGTTTGCTTTCGTTTTACTGAGTGAAAACTTTAACTTCAAATATCTCGTAAACTACTCGACAGATTTTGATTATATTTTACATGTATATGGAGACTACATTAGTATATGATTGTATGAAATTCCGTAAAAATCTATCGGGCAGAAAACGAAATATTTGGGGTTAAAGTTTGCTCTCGTTTTACAGAGTGAAAAATTTATCTTCAAATATCTCGTAAACCACTCAATAGATTTTGATTATATTTTACCTCGATATGAAGACTACTTTAGTATGTAATTGCATAAAATTCCGTAAAAATCTATCAAGCAGAAAACGAGATGTTTGGGGTTAAAGTTTGCTTTCGTTTTACAGAGTGAAAACATTACCTTCAAATATCTCGTAAACCACTCAATAGATTTTGATTATATTTTACATGTATATGGAGACTACTTTAGTATATAATTGTATGAAATTCCGTAAAAATCTATCGGACAGAAAACGAGATGTTTGGGGTTAAAGTTTGCTTTCGTTTTACAGAGTGAAAACATTACCTTCAAATATCTCGTAAACCACTCAATAGATTTTGATTATATTTTACATGTATATGGAGACTACTTTAGTATATAATTGTATGAAATTCCGTAAAAATCTATCGGATAGAAAACGAGATGTTTGGGGTTAAAGTTTGCTTTCGTTTTACAGAGTGAAAACATTACCTTCAAATATCTCGTAAACCACTCAATAGATTTTGATTATATTTTACATGTATATGGAGACTACTTTAGTATATAATTGTATGAAATTCCGTAAAAATCTATCGGACAGAAAACGAGATGTTTGGGGTTAAAGTTTGCTTTCGTTTTACAGAGTGAAAACATTACCTTCAAATATCTCGTAAACCACTCAATAGATTTTGATTATATTTTACATGTATATGGAGACTACTTTAGTATATAATTGTATGAAATTCCGTAAAAATCTATCGGACAGAAAACGAGATGTTTGGGGTTAAAGTTTGCTTTCGTTTTACAGAGTGAAAACATTAACTTCAAATATCTCGTAAACTACTCAATAGATTTTGATTATATTTTACCTGTATATGAAGACTACTTTAGTATGTATTATTAAAGTCTTTATTTATAAATGTTACATGCTTAATAAAGAAAAATACAATTCAAAATAAAACAATCAAAAGACATTACCATGGTCATAGACCGTCGGTGGAGTCGAAAAAGAAAAGAAAAAATTCCATTGAAATGAAGAAAATATGCTTCAAGATAACTAAATAAACTATAAACAATATTAATCCAAATGAGCAGCAGAAATATAAAATAAAAGTATTAATGTTAATTATTACAGTATTAAGAGAGAGTGAGCTAATCAAGTAAAAATACTACTGTATAATTCCAAATTCTTACATAAATTGATACGTAATCAAATCATACAATAAATAAGAGTCTATGAGTAATTTAGAACATGCACATACGCAGCTTTGATGTAACTAACAGTTGGGACCCAGTTACGACCGTTCATGTATGCCAATGCTTCCTCTCCAGATAGTTGCAGCTGGCCAAAATATCCGAGCCTAATGTCGGATAGTCTCGGGCAGCTTGCTATAAAGTGATACACACCGTCAGCTACAATATCATTGCACAATTGGCAAGTATCATTTTCATCTCTTTGGTAAGGAGCAGAGCTGCCTAACTTCAATATACCCGCTCGGGCCTTCATTAGCCAACGCGTATGTTCCAGGGGCAAATTACAACGCAAGTAATGATTGTTCCCAAGATCAAACTTAAGCGCTCTATATAAGGGATAAGAATCATGTTCAATAACTTTGTTCGCAATTTGCGCTTTGAAGTTTAAACTAATCCTATTTTGCAGCTGATCAAATATATCACTCCACCTATTGATATTACTTAAATTAATTTCCAAATTTAATTCACATTGATCCATTAGTTTCAAGATATCTTTAAACCAATAGAGTAACTCCTTACTGACTTACTTTAGTATGTAATTGTATGAAATTCCGTAAAAATCTATCGAGCAGAAAACGAGATATTTGGGGTTAAAGTTTGCTTTCGTTTTACAGAGTGAAAACTTTATTTTCAAATATCTCGTAAACTACTCGACAGATTTTGATTATATTTTACATGTATATGGAGACTACTTTAGTATATAATTGTATGAAATTCCGTAAAAATCTATCGGGCAGAAAACGAGATATTTGGGGTTAAAGTTTGCTTTCGTTTTAAAGAGTGAAAACTTTATTTTCAAATATCTCGTAAACTACTCGACAGATTTTGATTATATTTTACATGTATATGGAGACTACTTTAGTATATAATTGTATGAAATTCCGTAAAAATCTATCGGGCAGAAAACGAGATATTTGGGGTTAAAGTTTGCTTTCGTTTTACAGAGTGAAAACTTTATTTTCAAATATCTCGTAAACTACTCGACAGATTTTGATTATATTTTACATGTATATGGAGACTACTTTAGTATATAATTGTATGAAATTCCGTAAAAATCTATCGGGCAGAAAACGAGATATTTGGGGTTAAAGTTTGCTTTCGTTTTAAAGAGTGAAAACTTTAACTTCAAATATCTCGTAAACTACTCGACAGATTTTGATTATATTTTACATGTATATGGAGACTACTTTAGTATATTACTGTATAATGTTCCGTAAAAATCTATCGGGCAGAAAACGAGATATTTGGGGTTAAAGTTTGCTTTCGTTTTACAGAGTGAAAACTTTATTTTCAAATATCTCGTAAACTACTCGACAGATTTTGATTATATTTTACATGTATATGGAGACTACTTTAGTATATAATTGTATGAAATTCCGTAAAAATCTATCGGGCAGAAAACGAGATATTTGGGGTTAAAGTTTGCTTTCGTTTTAAAGAGTGAAAACTTTAACTTCAAATATCTCGTAAACTACTCGACAGATTTTGATTATATTTTACATGTATATGGAGACTACTTTAGTATATAATTGTATGAAATTCCGTAAAAATCTATCGGGCAGAAAACGAGACATTTGGGGTTAAAGTTTGCTTTCGTTTTACAGAGTGAAAACTTTAACTTCAAATATCTCATAAACTACTCGATAGATTTTTACTAAATTGCACACAATATTTGTCTCCATATACAGGTATAATATCGAGTAGCTTACGAGATATTTGAAGTTAAAATTTTCACTGTTTCAAACTAAACAAAATCATTATTATTATCATTATTTTTAATGATTTAAGGCGCGTCAACATCTAAGGTTATTTTTTTTCAGTGCACTGCCGGCCTCCGGTGTTCTCTCGTTTCAGACAACACTGTCCATCACCGGGCAGTGAGCTGTAAGAAGTTCCTAGGAAGAGAAAATCACCAAATTTTTATTAAATTAATCTTGTTTTCTGCTTGATAGATTTTTATGAAATTTTACCCTTTATATAAACAAAAGTTGTCTCTATTTATAGGTGAAATATAAACAAAATCATCGAGTAGTTTAGGAGATATTTTTTTATTTTTAAATATCAACTTCAATATTAATTGATACTTTTTTTTTAATTAATTACTGCACGTTCTTGCATTTTATTCTATAATAAAATATAATTCAACTTAGGTGGATATTTTCACTAGTTTATCGCTATTTAGGTTAGGAAATTTATTTCAGAAAATTATCAGTTTCCGTCAACTCTTTTCAGTAAAAAGTCTAGTTCTATCAAAAAAAAAAAAAAGAAAAAAATATTTAAAATAATATTAAAGTTTGCTACTGAAAGATTTACTGTCATAATCCACTAGTAATGCAAAATAATTGCTCTCTCTTAAATACGTGTAAATATTAATTACCTTTTACATAATAAAGGGATAATCCCGGACGGCGCTAATGCCCCAGCGGTGATGCCCTGGCCGAAAATTGGGTTCTCCCCCCTTTTAAGCCCTTTCATAATGACTGAATTTTCAGCTTAATGGATGTTTTTCACCCATCCAATATCTAGAAATTATTCTATTAATTTCTAAATGTGTACGTTTTTTTTAAACTGTTTCACTGAAAAGTTGATGTAAAATTGCTAAATTTACTAATTCTTAGTGTTCAGTTTCTGTTTAACGAATAGTTTTGTGCGAGTAAGCTTGAGAACGGGATATTATCTTTTTTAGGGGAGATGACGGAAGGTGCAGGAAGTTTATAAAATGATTTCCGTTTGAATAGGGGACTTTTTTTTTTTTTAGGCGCGTCAACATTTGAGGTCGTTGGCGCCCAGAGTTTTTATGAGTGCATATTGCCGGTTTCCGGTGTGTTACATGACAACATCCCGCATCACCGGAAAAGAAAATCTGAAAGCTAGTTTTGAACCCGGTTGGAGCCCAAACTTGTAGAAAATCTCAATAAAAGTGGAAAGAGAGAGAGAAAATTAGTAATGTTGACACTCCCAGTGTTGAGTTTTTCCCCAAAGCTTATTGAAGCTTTCCCATGATGGTCCACTCCAGATTAAATATGCGGGCGGTCTCGCCCCCTCATTTTTATCTAAATAGAAATTCTGCAACGATTGTCATACGACGTCAAAAATGATAATAATTATGAACGACTTCCAAGGTCTCGCAACTGTTCGGCCTTTTGTTGAGTCAGTTTCTTGTAGGACCTGTCCCATGCCGCCTCCACTGGACGCAGTGTACCGGAGACCATATAAAGAAGGCATCACCAGCGAGGGGAGTTATAATGAATTTAAGTCACATCCTTGGTTACCATATTTACTGCAATGCTGCTTACTGTCTTAGGACATTTACTGTCTTCTTGACTGGGTAGAGTAACCCAGTACCGCCTATAGTTTGCAGTATTCGTTGCTGGACTTCTGATAAGAAATCCTTCTAGGAGCTGGCTAGTAACTTCTTTCTTCCAGATTCCCTCTTTATGCTATTAATTTATACAGCAATCTTTTAGCTGTGTGTGTGTGTGTGTGTGTGCGTATCTTCCTCTTCCTTCTTTCCATTCCCACCTTTCCTCTAGTCCATCTCACCTGAGACCTGATGCATTATGCAGGACATGTGCATTGACTGTGTGATGCATCTCCCCCTATTTATATAATAGGCTAGAAATGATAAACAATCTACATTTGTCTGGATAAACGTTCCTTAATGGTTCCTCGTGGTTGGTTGATGCGTTCTTTTTCTTAGCCACCCCCCTCTACTTCCTCCATTATGTGATGGTAATATTTCTTCTTTCTTTACATACTTGAATGTACACCTATACATAACTGCGAAGGAGCTTTAAGCTCATTCTGGCAAATAAAACGTTCTAAATCCAGCTTTTATTTTTTGTCGGCTTCTTTTTTTGTATATCCTCTAGCAAAAGGAAGTATCACGAACGAGCAAATTCTCGATTTCGTGTTTCCCGGAAATGGCCATTAAAAAAAGAAAACCAGGCAACTCAAAAATCCGGTATAAACAAATATTTAAGGATTAAGAAACACATTTTAATTGTTTCTGTTGCCTAGATTTAGAAACTTCCGGTTAAGAGCTTTATGACCGCTAAGTTCCAGGCGGCCATAAAAAAGAAGAACAGGAAGTAAGGCCATTTTTAAGGCTGCCCACCAAATTAGTGTTGTAAACGGAGACAACATACTTTACATGAAATTCTCATATTAAACCATTAGGCCTAGACCTGGTAATCAAAACCCAGTATCTCAATATATCCTAACTTAGCGAGTACCATCGTGTCACCTGAAGACACATCATCTCAGATACCAAATAATAAATAGAAATAGGAGGGGTTTTCTCTGTGATTTTTTTTTTTGCCTTTTTTTGGGGGGCATTGGCTTTCGCCATGCAGCCAGCATCAACTATGTGTGCAGCCAGCATCGTCTAGGTGCTTATCACTAGAATATCACTCACTCTCCATTCTTACTTATAAATACATTCGCTTCACACATTCATCCCTCAACTATATACAACTATTTGCATACAAACTTACAACTAATGGATGGATCAGTACTCTATATTCCTGCCATCCTTACAGCTTAACCGAAATTAAAATCACCGTAATCCTTCTCTAATCATTTTCTTCCATTCATTCTAATCGGCTATAACTTTTAAATACATACATTCATATTTCATCGCTAGCTCTGCTATAGACTTAAGCACATAGATGTTGCTGGAGAATATTATGTCTTCGTAGCGAAATGGTGCATCTAAAAATACCTGTATAAGTCGTCAAACATTCGTTTCCTTTCTACTACATTACGTGGACCTGTCATTATCTGTGATTTTTCTTTCTTTGATATACTTTGAAAACACAAACAGACTTTTCGGGAATCTCAAAATGAATATTTTCTAAAGAAAACGTAATGTCTCAAAATTGGGCCTTGCGGAAAGGTCAAATTTTGATATTTAGGGGGCCATAAAATTAAGATGTTTTGGACCAAATCTGTAAACCAATCAATTATTAAAGTCAATAATTATTGATCCTGAGTGGCCCTCAAAATTTTTTTTTTCATTTTACAATAGCTAATTTTAATTAATTAACCCTTTTCTCTGTGTTTTAGGTATGCCCCTTAACTGGACATTTATGGTTTTGGTGTGAAAAATAATGAACTGTATGTGCGTAAGTCGTTGATTTTTCTTATTTTTTTACCTTACCGGATATAAAAGGAAAATTTCTCCTTATTATTGTTGTTTATTTCCTTTTTAATTTAAGGCGCGACAACATCTGAGCTTATGGGCGCCCAGAGCTTTTTTTCAGTGTACTTCCGGTCTCTGGAAGTGTCCTCTCTTTACCTTATTGCTTGGAAATTTATTCGTGTTGAAAGGAAATAACGTTTTCTTACCATAATTTATGTGATACAATTTTTCCTTGTTACGTAGACTTTCTACCAAAGATAGAAAAAGTGCTTGAATAGCATCCGCGTTTACTGCAATAAATCGATTACTGTTTTAGGCGCGTGATATCTTGGTTACCCAATTTCCTGTGGCGACTGCTTAGAAAATTACAGGAAACTTGACAGTCATTCCGTGTAAACGCACTTCTGGTGATCTTTTAATTCTATTTCCGGAATTTTGGTTTAGAATTTAATATTCTTAAATATTATATACATGAACTTCACCGTTCCTTTGGAACCTCTGCCGTTAAAGTAAAGTTTTCCGGGAAAGCGTGTAATAGATTTACTTGTCTGTAGTAGTGTACACTATGACTAAAAGGAAAATTCAAAATCTATTCATTCATTAAAAGTTCTAAAAATTGTTACCATTCATTCGAAGAGGAAAGAAAGAAAGAAAGAAAGAAAGATACGTTTATTATGCCCTGGGACTCATGTCCCTTAAGGGCAACAAAAATAAATAAAATTTATATGATAAACAGAAAAAAACTCTCGGTTAAAATAATAAATATAAAATAAAATCCACACAGCTGTTCACAAACCATTATTTACAATAAATATAAACTAATAAGAAAAAATTATAACTTTCACAACTAGAATAAATAATAAATAATAAAAATAAATAAATAAACTATTTCCTTTTAAATTCCTGTAATAAGTAGTCATAAAATAAAAATCTGAAATTAAAAATTGTTTTCCTGTTCGTAAGGTCCGTTGGTAGGTCGTTCCACAGTCTACAGGCAGTAACGAAAAAAGGAAGAGAGATAGGAAAAGTAAAACATTCAGGTTATAAAAGTGGGATGAATGTGTATGTATGTACCCGACAACATTGTACACCTAATGTGAACACCCGCTTTCAAAGCCACTTCAGGGAACATCTTGATGCTGTTAGAAGGGAATTCCTAGGACTCCTAGGACTGGAGGTGTGATAAAAAGGGCGAGCGATATTCCCCGACGAGAAGTGTGTATCCTCTCTTTCCGGTTCTACTTTATACATGGAGAAGTGGTTTTTCCAGCATCTTCCTAGCAGATTCTCGCAAAAATTCCTTCTATTTTCCTTTAAAGATGAGAGTGAATGATCCCAGTGTTAAGGAACCATGGTTTTTCCTACTCTTTCTCTTCATTTCGGTCCATCTTCTTACTTTCTCCTCCATTCTTGAAGAAAAGCTTTAGTCTTTTTTATTCTCTCTCTCAGTTTTCTGGAATAACCAACCTTATTTCTTCCAGCTTCTTCCAGTATTTCTGGTTTTTGTTCTCCAATCCTTGGAATTCCTCACATTACCTCTTTACCTTTCTCCTTACAACTAGCCTCTTCTCGTCTTGTTCTACTTCTTCTTCACGGACAGAGCCAATTAGATGAGAATGTAGGAGTAAGCACAAAATTCATCTCTCCCTTCTACTCAAGCAGAGAGACCTTAGTTCAATCTGGTAGCCTGCTTGCTTACCTTCAGACTGTTTCTATTTTCTTTTTACTGCTCTAAAACCTCTATTCTTGTGTAATATGTTGTTCAAGCATTCTACAACTCCAAATAATTCTTTCTGTATTTGTTGTTATTAACTCATTTCATCTTGAGCCCCGTTTTACTTTAATTCTAATTTTTGAGTTTATAAAGAAAGTGCCCTTGAGGGGGGGCCCAGTATAAAAGGCTTAATTTTTAGGACTTCATTTTGACTTAGAGAGCAATCTTGTTAAAGTAAAGGAGCAAAGTCTTAACTCGACAATACCCCTAGTAGACCAACTAAAATTTTGAAATTTAAAGTTGTAATTGCGTCTACTAAGAAATTCGTTCAAGAACTTTGTATAAATTGTCTTTTAACTTTTCTGAAGTCTTCTAGTTCGAAACAATTGTCCAAGAACAAGTATTTGGGTGATCATGACTGTGAACAATAATTTTTCAGCTATTTTTCCGTATTGTAAATCCATCTACTCATAAAAAGTAATGTCCTACTGATGTTGCACCACTGCTGACCCTGGAAGTATGCACAGGAAATGCAGTATGCATTCCTTAGTGCCCGAGGAGCCCCTAAGATGGCTGGAGGCTTCAGTGTTTGGTCCAAGCCCCAAGTTTCCTAATGGGGTAATTTTGCCTCAACATCTTGTATGCGTAAAGTCACGTAATAGCATGCAGCATTCAAATGTACGATTTTGTAAAGCAGATAAAGAGAAGATGCTTACAGACTCCAAAGAAGGAAAAAGGCTCCGTTAATGATCTGGACTTCATCTCGCACGGTCTTGGCATTGTTACGTACAAGTTGGGCCCCCCGGGCAGAGAGTTTAGGTAACTTTTCTTGTTGGACTACTGGATTACTAAAGATGGTATTTGTGTTATCATTCGGTTGCCTGAGTGTGTGTTAAGTGAAATAGAAAAGATCCACTAGGAGACTAGTTTTTGGTACCCCTTATCCTATATTCTGGTCCAATCATCATCCTAGATCTTGGTATTATTCCTTTTCTTGGGATTGGGCGGCAACTTTTTTCTTATCCTCTGCAAGATTATCTTCTCTACAACAAATACACTGCTAGAGAAAGCCCCTACCTTGGAGTCTAGGAGATTCTAATGTCCAATGTATCCAATCCAACCTGCCTCTCGGTCTATCTCATTCTGCTAGTTTCTTCCTTTTTGTTTATCTACTGACTTTTCGTTTCAGTAGCCATTTTTATCAGCATAATTTATTATGGACCTTGAATTCACTTTTCCTTTTTTCTTTTATCATGATGCATATTCGTGTTTATTTCCCCTTTTTTGTCATAGCAATCCATAACAATGGATATTTATGATTACTATTTTGGGAAGCTGATATTTATTTCTATAATCCGATATTTAAAGTTCAATGATACGTTTGCATCGCGGTTTCATCTTGAAATTGGCAATATATTTTGTAAGATAGATTCTCACTTTATGTGTAATGTTGTGCTCTAAATGGTGGTCGATAATGTGTTTTTTGTAACACTATAAAGAACAGTTACAATACTATCACAATACAGGCAAATAATCGATATATCAATTGTATCGTTCATCATATTTGATACATCGATACAAACACGCACATAAACTGTGCTGCGCGTGCTTAGTGAGTTATAAGCACCCAAATACTTCCTTCCCACGCCATAGTTTCACACCACACACACACGAATATCACCACATGAAGCATGAGTTATCTCATATATATCCAGAAAGTCTCCCTGCTGTAGTTAGCCGCTATTTTACAGCAGATATCGTCGTTGTATGCGCCGTTAAGTTTTCCCAGTTAATTGTAATTAACTGTATCGCCTCTGATTGCTCTGCCCGTTTTATGGAAGTGATTTCTCTATCAATTGTATTATAATAAAATGTTTGTGACTTATATCTTGTCTGCGATCGCATTGATAAAGGATTATTTGGAAACTCTTGCCCTGTGTAGAAAATCCAATGGCGTCTAAAGCGATTCTTGTTATAATTTCAATTAAACAATTATTTACCTAACTAAAATTGTCTCCTATCATCTAGTAATGTGGAAACGGGACCATCCTTAAGAAGATTTACTTTAGATGTGGTGTCAGATAAAATTATTCACCTGAACTCACTTCTAAACTCACTGCGGGCTCCACAGTATTATTAGCGCCAAAACTTTGGGAATCGTTTTACGAGCCAGAGTACGCATACTCCAAAGACGAGAGTCTTGTCCACACACACAGTTACAAGTTACATCCTCTTGGCTACTTGATTTTCTGTAAAGCGATATGTCATATACTTTTTAGCTGTGCGTCCCTATTGTAGGCGTTTCTTTTACAGATAATGTCCTGTTACTAGGGAGTTATCTAGCTCCAGCTCAGCTTTCCATCTGCTAAGAAAGAAAATATTTTAGTGGTGTTTTATTACGCTACCACGGTAGCCGAGCGGTTAACAGACTAAGCCCGCAAAGCTAAGATGTATTGCGGTACTAGAATAAAATGAGTTTACAGTAAAGTATGTTTGCTAGTCGGTTATAGACTAGACCCGCAAAGCTAAGATGTATTGCTGGTTTAGTAGGTTCGATTCCTGCTGTCTAGGCCTTGGATTTTATTTAATGGTTAATATGAGAAATTTATAGTAAAATAAGTTAGGCGTTTATAGGCTAGACCCGCAAAGCTAATATGTATTGTTGGTTTAGTGGGTTCGATTCCTGCTGCTTATGCCTTGGATTTTATTTAATGGTTAATATGAGAAATTTATAGTAAAGTATGTTTGCTAGTCGCCTCCGTCCATGGCACCTAATTAGTAGTTGGACGTAAAGCCCGCCTGAAAAAATAGGCATTACTTTACTTTTTACTAGGAAGATCTTGAAAAGTGTCTTATCCTCCTATTACGAGGTATTATTACATATATTTGATTGTAGATAATTAAATGAATTATGGGATTACGCTAAAATAGATAACACTAATTAAGTTTATGTAATTATCTACCTTCCTTACTCTAGTTTAACTACAATTGTGCTGCATTACTACGTAATATTAGAGAGAATTAAATTACTGGGACAGAAGGGCAAAACTCTTAAAAAGGTTTTTCTAGTTAGGGAACTGTAATCCTGGAAAGTGTCCAGAGAATGTCGCGGTTTAGAGCTAGCTGTAATCTGGACCCAGCTCTATCAAGAAAAAGTCATTGCGGTAATAAAATGTTAAGAAAAGAACTCTTTCTTCCCGCTTCTAGGAAGGGATTACATAAAAAGGTTAGAGGCTCTAAGTCTTATTCATGGGACAACTCTGCTCTGATTATCCAAGTCGCCGAATCCATTCTAGCTTGAATCCATATTTCATGTTATTTAGATCAATAAACAATTAGTCAACATTAGGCTACCTCTAATTTATATTTGAATGCATTTAGTGTCATTTATCTTAATTAGTATTATCTATTAACAGCTCAAGTAAATCGGCTCATTATTATCACTCAGACATTAATCTATTCTTTAAAAATAACTTTTTGAAATGTACTGAGCCATCAAAGCCATCAAAGCCATCAAAACTTAGTAAACTTACGAAATTTGATAAAGATTCTTACATTAGAGTATGATGCCTTGGCTTTGTAAACTATAGAGCCGAAGAGAGACTCTGTGCTTGGGCAGAAATCAGATTACTCTGAGATGAATTTAGGCTTATTCATGGGGCATAGTAGGTTCAGGGAAAGCATCTGCGCAACAAGGTGGGAGGATTATTAGCTCGGAACTGCTGTGCAGATTGTGTCAGGAAGTGGAGGAAACGGCGCCTCACTTGTTGCGGTTGTGCTACGGAACCTTTAGATCTTTAGAGACCAAAGGAAATGGTAGTGCAAAAAGAACTAGTAGGGAAAGTCCTCAACCTCTTTAGCAGGGGAAGGTTTCGTCTACTGGAGCCCAAAAAAAAGGGGAAGGCGTAATAAGTCTCTTGTGGCTGCGGTGCCGTGGGGCTTAGGTCACGCCCCTTTTTTAATCTATTCAACATGAAGTACACTTCGTAATAAAGAAAAGTAATTGCCTATTTTTTTCAAGCGGGCTTTACGTCCAACTACCAAATTAGATGTCGTGGACGGAGGCGACTAGCAAACATACTTTACTGTAAATTTCTCATATTAACCATTAAATAAAATCCAAGGGCTAGACACCGGGAATCGAATCCAGTACCACAATAGATATTAGCTTTGCAGGTCTCGTCTCAACCGCTCGGCTACCGTGGCGCCCCATTTCTCAATATATCGATGACGACGGAAACATCTGATCGTCAGAATAAACCAACTTCTTTCCAGACTTTTAAAAAGAAAAATAAAGTTTTACCTCTAAAAATAAGATTATTTATTTTTTACAAGTATTAATTTAATTAAAACAGTTTTTCTTGAGAGTTGGAAGTGCTTGGTATTGAGCTTTTATGTGGTGAAGAACTTTTTATTAGATGTCTTGAGCTTGCTTGGACCTATAGCTTTTAGTATCTCACTGATTTTCTGCTAGTGGAAAAGTTAGTGCTCTAATGTCGGACAGCTGGATATTTTGTTGAAACTATTACTAAGATATATATTTACTAATTAAAGTAGTAGGAATTCTCTTGGTACTAACGCTGTTATCCTGTACTGGACTTATCTCATTCGTTATCAGATTAGGAATGAAAATAGCCGCGAATAGCATAGAGGATGTTAGCAAAGGAAAAGCAGATTTAATTTATAAAGTTTCCCATTGACACTTTTAAGCTCATAGTTTTCCTTCTTCTGTATTTCCTTCCTCGCACAAGGACCATCTTCCCGGCTATTCCCATGTTAAGAAAGAGCTGATTGATGATGGATGTTCTAGAAAAACTGAAGGGGATCCCAACTTCTTCGTTGTTAAATAAAAAAATGATGGCTTTTTTCATCTCTTTCAGCATTCTGTTGAGGTTCAGCATTCCTGGCTAGATTTCTTTTTCAAAAATCAGAATTCTTACAACCTCTTTTGGATGTTCTATTAAGTTGGGGTAATACTGTCCTGTTATCAAATAAAGTAACCTGGGGAGAGGAAACAAAAATAAAGGGAAAATAAATTGCTTCTTAAATTTATTTTTGGTCAAAAACGATAGATCTTAAGAATTATGAAATATCAAATATAGATTGTATTGATGACTTTATATTATTTAATTGATTTAAGACTCCTGGCACTCCATCTTTAAACGTATTTCTTGGGCTCTTTATCTATAATTTTAGGTTCCTGGTGTTGAAAGCATTGTCGATGAACGGTGTTGCTGGGTTGTACTGTTTTTTTTTGCAATTAATTTTATATCTTGAATTCCATAACTACTCTGGTACTGTCTCTCGCTTCCTCTGACATCCCTAACAATCCCACTCGCCGACTGAATCGCCAGTGGCCCCGCGACTTTCTTGTAGTCTGAAGGCCTAAACGCCATTATTCTCTTATCTCTCCTCTCTCCCCCTCATATTCTCCTCTTTACTTTCTCATCCTCCAATTCTCCTCTCTCCTATAGAGAGTGCTACCGCTGGGTAGTTTCTCTCCTCCTCATATTCTCCTCCTCACATTCTTCTCTCTCCTATAGAGAGTGCTACCGCTGGGTAGTTTCTCTCCTCCTGCTCTCCTCCCGCAACAGTTCATCACTCTCTCCATATTTACTTATTGTATACAATGTAAACAGATTGTAAATTACAAAATATATTGAAAACAAAAAATCTTGAACTGATCTGTTTGTTGGTGCTTAGATTTATTATTTTTTTTTTTTGGTGCAAATTGCATTTAGATCATGTTAAGTCCATCCAGATTGATGAAGCTGGGGATGACGCAACAGGAAGTCGTAATTAACAGGATGGTAGCATTCTAGGTGGTCACAATAAATAAATAAAAAAAATAGATCACGATTACTGTGCTGTTTAGGAATAAATTTACAGGATACTATAAAGATTTGACTTGCTCCTTTAACCTAAAGGAAAACCCCAGCCAATTAGAAAAAAAAAAAAAAGCACGGCACAAATTGCTTCTAAAAGCTCAGGGACTTAACTTAATTAGTTATTTAATATTTTTCCAGTTGTTCAATTTATAATGAGTAATGTCTAAATTTCGTTATACTCGTACTTAAGTTGGAATTTCAAGATAAAAGTTTTAACTTCTGGATAAGCAGCTGACTTTGCATTAAATATTTTAAAGTTTATCCAACTTGTGAGCTTAGTGAGGGAACATTAACGGAAAAGTTATCAATTCTGTTCCCTGAGGAGTGTGCCCCCTGTTTCGGTTATTTCACTTCCTTCCGTTTCAAAGTGCTTTATTTAAGAAAGTGTTTGTTTTAAATTGAAATTATTTTTTTAATTCTAATACATGAAGAAAGATGGTTGAATTGTCGGAGGGAATGATGAAGTTTGAGAAATAAATGAAATGATACTCGTAGTATAAAGATTATTTTAAGTGGGAATATAAATAGAGCTTTTCTTTTCTTTTCTTTGCGCTTCTGAGGACGTAAGTCAGATCTTCTTAAGAAAGAGCAGAAAAGGGGATTTAGAGAGGTTGAAAAAGTACTTTAAGCCGGGAGCTACTCGTGTGCGCTGCGAAGTCGGTGATCCGTGAAGAAACATTATGGGACACAACGGAGTACAGCTTTTCTTCAACTTCCAACGCTAGGTGAAGGGCGGAAGAACATTAGGGGTAGCTTAGGACGTCTCAAGGACATTCAGCCTTAGTCCAGATTAGGGGGCCTCAGAATTATTTCTTCTGATTAAGCTCACCTCAGTGAATATGGGTGATGAAGAATCCTTAATGTCAAGAATCCTGCTTTGTGGGCTAGACAACCCGATGTTTGTAAGAGGCCTCGGGCCTTTTGTAGGGTTATGAGAAGTTCATTGTTTAATCTAATACAGAAAATCGATTTCACCTCTTTTCTCCTTTTGTAATTTTCATCACGTTTATCTCTATCTATACGGAAGGCTAACGAGTATACCTTTCTCAGGGTATGCCGGCGACAGTCTGCTTTCTGGTTTTGTATGTTCCGGAAAGTATCAGTTGTCCGGGCGTTTTCCTAGAGATCCTTTCAATAAAACCGGGATTTTCCGGGAAAATGTTAAAAAAAAAAAGTAAAAGCGGGTTCTGGGGGAACTTATAAACATGTATTTCCTTTAATAAATAATTTTCTCAATTTTGAAACGTTCGCAATAGTTAGCCTTACTCGTTTTACCGGAAGTGTGAATCCCTTGAATTTTCCTTCATTTAGGATTCTTATGCCGCCGTCTCAGCTAAAGAAATATAGCTGTCCCTGTTACTTCGAAGTTTTCTTTTTCAATTAAAATAGAAATTTCGAATTATTCGAGTGATTCTGGGAAGATCCTGCTTCCTTTAAAAGTCCCCCCTCTTGTTGGAAATCCTCGAAAGTAAACAGGAAGTCCAGTTCTTGGATCCTGGGTAACTGGGAAGTTAACCATTGCTTAGTCAGCTAACCTTCCGGTCCCCATCATTTCCTGGACTTTTGCCCAGCCAAATTACTAAGCAAATCTGTTCTTGCAAGCTCCATTGCTTGAACACAGAATTGAATCATGTATATATACATATATATATATATCTATAGCTGAAGTCAAGTGAGTTAGTGGTGAGTATTTACATATCGTTTGTCTGTTTGTTCGCCAGACATCGCCAGTGCTGCTGATGACGGTGAGTTAACAAACATACGTATTCAACCCGAGTTACATAACCTAGTTGTTTAACTTCCACCATAGATACGGTCCATATGTGCTGCATACATTGGCCTCTGCTTATAATCACCATTCATATATATTATGTACTTATAATTAATATACATATATACTTATGTGCAGTCGTATTTAATCCATTCAGGCTGCTCGTACTAAACTTCTCGAATGTAAAACCTAATAAGCGCGAAACTGCTGAATTAATTTATTTTGAACAATAGCAGGAAATAATCAATTTTCTGAAACCCTGGCCCAGCAGAAAGTGCGGCTCCTCTTACTTAGGTTTTCGCTCCATTTTAAGAAGTAGATTTGGGTGCTTTAAGTCTCCCTGGAAAGTCAGCATTTTTTGTAAACTTAGTGCGTCTACTTCCTGATATCCTAATTAAGAGGAATTATTGCGATTATGACAAAGTTTGGCTATTCAATTTCCACCGGAAGTTCCTGTTTTAAGGTCATTTTAATCCCCCCCCCCAAATAATGATTAAGGTGTTTACCAAAAATTCGAAAAGATAGCGGAAGCTGTGAGAATATTGAAAGCGACTTAACATTTAGTAAAAACGCTCATGTTCCAAAAGAAAAGTGTGAAAATGCAACGAAGAGTAAACTTTCTTTTTTCCTATCTAAAAGCCATCTTTTTACCACTACAAGAAAAATCATCTTACAAGGCTTAAAAGGGAAATAGAGGGATCGCACAGTAATTCTACCCAATCTTTATTCAAGGAAAAAAAAAAAAGAAAAAACTATTTTCTGCCCGGAAATTGCTGGTAAATCCAAAGATGTGTTGACTGTATCGTCAAAATTGGTTTTTCTTCTTCTTCTTGCCATCTTTCTTAGCTTCTGGCTTTCTTCTGGCTTAACACGTTTTCATCGATCACAACTGATATTCAAATCGGATGAAGCGAGAATTTCTCACGATGGGTTTTTTTTTTTGTGTGTTTGTTTTCACAGAAATGGTTGGTTGATTTAGAAATTCAATTTTGCAATAGTTGATCCAATTTCATCTTTGTCGTAATTACTATCTGAGCAGAATGAGGGTGGTACTTCTTTCTCTACTTAATGGTGGAAAAAGAAGAATGAATCGGACGTACCGATTGAAAGTACCTCTAGAACAGCGTTTCCCAACCTTTTTTTGGCTCGCGTACCACTTGGTAGTACATCATGCTAAATTGTAACACTTCGTAAAAATGATTGTTTTTCGTGAAATTTGTTATTCCGAGTGTTATTTTATTATTATCATCTTTATTTGTATAGAGATACAATGTATCTGTTACAAAGGAGTTCCAAGTTCATGTTCACTTTATAAACTGTAAGATCTTAGTTTTAAAACTTTTTTTAAATAATTAAAAATTGCGTTTATATTTTTCTCTTCAAAATTATTAATTAATTTACAAAGTTCTTCTTTAGGATTATTATATTTCTACCCAAATCTTCTAAATTAACTTCTTTAAAGCATTCAACTACCTGTAAGTACCAATTAAATTTAATGTTGCTTGGTTAGAGCTTACGCATTACAATCTGTCTCTTTAAGCAGATCTTTACATAGTTATCATTTAAGTTCTGTCACATGATAATTCTATTAAATTTTCTTTAATAGAATAATTATAAATGATGTAGCTTTTCCTAAATTTTCTTTATAGAAGGAGATTTGAAATCCAATTATCATTTGTGTTTTCGGGTTTTGGGAAAATACTCTATGAAAGACAATTTTAATCCTTGTTAAATGTGCTATTGATATTTTCTCGTATATCTTGAGACATACTAACCTTATTACTGTACATATTAACAACTTTACTGTATAATATTATTAATTGAAATAATTTTTACGTATTATGTAGGAAAAAAATGAATATTTATTTATTTGATTTATAGGACTCACGTCCTGTCTCAAAAACAGTTGGGTACAGCATAAATTAATATAAATATATACAAACATAAGCACAATAAAAAATGAAAGAAACACTTTGAATATGTCATTGAAATAGGTCTAAGGAATAGCTCCTTTGAGGTATTTCATGGTATTTTTTAAGACCTTGGAAATAAGTAAAAAGATAAATAAAATCAAAGTAATTAAAAAAGAAATAAAGTAAAAAACATAAATCAATTTTTCAACTTATTAACTCCTCTCTTAAAGAGAAACATTCACACAGATAACAAAATACAGTTTTCATTGCAGCTCTACTGCACTGAGTTAACACAAAAGGTAAACTGAAAGAAGCTCTGTCCTGATACTTTTCTCGGATACTAAAATATGCTGGACAAACCATGAATATGTGGTACAAATCCTCTTTTAGAACATTACCACATAAAAGGCAATTACTGTTTGAATCTATCCTGTAAGCGCTATTTTTTAATTTTAATGAAAATGTGTATTTATTAATTGTCCTAAGTTGAGCAAATAAACGTGTGCATGAAATGGGTAATTGAGTAAGGAGATATTGTTGCGGGATCGAGCTATGGTTGAATACTTGAGGGTAAAAAATACTACAAGTGGAGCTATGTAGTCTATCCAAATCCTGATTCACAAGAAAGTGTCTATATTTTTCCAAAGTTGGAGAAATCATTCGTGAGAAAACTTCAGGGTCAGATATTCCCAGCAGGCTAGACTCATCAAACTGATCTAATAAATCCTTCAATCGTACAACCCAATTGTACTTAGCAGACTTTCGGGAACAAATAATTTCACTTCCCTGTGTGCAGGACAACATTTTATCTAGGCATGCTCTAGGGTATCTATCGCTACTAGTATTAAGTAATTTGAGGTACCATAGTAAACTATACTTTAACACGTACCAACTAATGTGGACTGAGCCGGTCTCATGTAGGAAAAACGTTTCTAAGATATTTTTATGATTTAATTTATTAAGTCCGCCATTATTGATTATTTTTCACGTACCACCAACCAGCAACTCGCGTACCACAGGTTGGGGAAACGCTGCTCTAGGTAATAAAAAAAAACGTTATCTATTTTAATTATTTTCGAGGCAGTTTTATCATTTTTACATATCCACTTACTCACCAGATGATGTCTTCATTTTTCCTATCTTCACTAGACAGGATTAATTGGAAAGCTTGAAAGAAAACTGATGTCATTATTTTCCCAATTTAAAATAACTTGTCTCAACACTTTTTGGTCTGAACATCTTTTTGAAATATTCGTAAATGTTACTTGCTTTTCAAATACTCGTACATATGTGCTCTACCCCATGAATTCGTGATGATGCTGTTCGTTCACACATTTTCTACAAAGGTAGATAATATTTCTGAAGACAATGCCAAGCGGAAGAAAACAAAAGATGACGACCATCTCTCAGTCTGTTCTGTGGTCAGCGTAAATGTCTGTCCGTCATGCATCATATCCTCCCATGGGTGTACTAACACCCGGAACCATTTCTACTAGTATTTCTGTACGAGGACAATCACCTTCCAAACATTGTATTCTGTAAGGTGCGTACGTGAGATATGTCCACGTGAGTGTGTTGGTGAGAGATAGAGATAGAGTGAGAGAGGGGTATTTCCTTGCTCGTTTTAATATTTCCCTCCCTCTCCCTCTATAGTAAATATTGAAAGTATTGTGATCAAGTCAAATTTCATGTTTTGAGTTTTCAGAACGAACTTCCGTTTGAGAAGTCTGAAAAAGCAATTTATTGGAAAAAAAATTAAGAACCTCACCGGAAACATGAATGATTGGTTAACGATTAAATAATTTCCTAACCGGAAGTTAAAGTTTATAAATAGAATTTTTAAATTTACTGAATTGGAAATCTACCTCTCACCTCATATTGAAAGGAGAGACTTCCGGCATACCGATTTTCTCCTCGCCATCACAGAGCGACTACCAGGACCACAACTCCCTGGCATATTTTTCCGTTATTGATGTTCTTAAAAATGACGAAACTTTTACTTAAAACTTGTTTTAAAATATCCAATATTAATTCCAATATTAGTTACTGAAAAAAAAGAGTAAAGTAATTGCCTATTTTTTCAGGCGGAGCTTTACGTCCAACTACCAATTAGGTGTCGTGGACGGAGGCGACTAGCAAACATACTTTACTGTAAATTTCTTTTATTAACCATTAAATAAAATCCAAGGCCTAAGACCGGGGGGAATTCGAACCCACTAAACCAACAATACATCTTAGCTTTGCGGGTCTAGTCTCTTAACCGCTCGACTACCGTGGCGCCTATATTAATTACTATAAAGCCTAGATTCCATTCGCTGCCAGATTTTTCGGGGACCATTTTCTTTCTACCAGACGGAAATCTTACTCCTCTTTTTTGCGGGGTGGGGTTAATCCTCTCTTCCCACCACTCTACGTCAGCATCTTTTTTTGATTCATTACAATAGCCAAACTTTGATAAGATTCAAGTTACCTATTTTCGGGGACCTAAAAACACAGGCATTTCCTGCGAACATTTCTGAAACAATTGCATTTCAATTTCCGCTACGTGAACATTTAAAAAAAATGCTCCATAGTTTGTACAAATTAATTCTCTTGTTTATTCACTTATAATTAACAAACAGTGAAGTGATGGTTTCTTTTATATATTATATATATATATATATAAAACAATTTAATATTCCAGTATGTGTTTAATTAAACAGTGAACATGTTCTAATACAGCCGCAGACTTTAACATGGGCATTTCATTAGTGTGTGTATACCTTTCTCATTATGGAGTTAACATCTGCGATAATGGTTTGCTGTCGTTTCTATGCTACATCCATTCCTAAATACCATTTTAGAACTTCAACTTCAGTTTTAAATTGGAAAAACGTTTTGTTAGAACACGCCAAAGTCCAAAACTTTGAGGAACAAAATTTGGTTATTTTTTTTTGTCAATTTGTTAATGGTACGATCGCCAAAAAGCAAAAAAGACGGATTTTTTTTTGTTCTGGATCGATTCCTCGCCCATTGAATTCTTAGTATAAATATTCGGGTCGGATCACCATTAAAAATAAATAAATCGATTTTTTTCGTTCGAAAGAGATCGATTGTTTTTTTTGCCATATCTTTAAAACATCGACTTAAAGGCGTGTATGTTTGTTACGAACTTTACCGAGCGGACTGTATTTAGGTAATAGCGGCCGCCCACTATTTGCCACTCTTAGAAGATAAGGGCTCCCCCCCCACCATGAACTCTTATATGTTCATGACTGATAAGACTTCTTACTACGCTCTGCCGCAGATAACCGATCTCAATGTCTGCCTCTAAAGCTCCGCCATCTTTTTTGAAAGAACTGTATATCTAAAACTAAAAGCATCTCCGACCTAGTTTTATAAGCAAAGGATTTTCACTTTTCTTTTTTCCGGGACATGGAACCAAAGAAGCTTAAGTGGACCGAAGTTTTGTAGTTCCGTGAAAGTGAATGACGATATTCGGTGATTTTAGAGAGGAGTTATGGGTAAAGTTAAAAACTATTTTAGTTTACAGGAATTTTGGAAAGCATGGGATGTATATTCTGCGGAAATGAATCCGTAAGATTCACTTTTCATTGAATCGATTTTCACTAAAGTTGATAAGTTTTCTTTGTAAGTGGGAATACGGTTTGTGTTAGTTGGATTATTAAGGCAGAGTATCTGCAGTAGTGCCTTGGTAAAAAGGGGTCCTGGAGGAGCTTTTGTGCAAGATTCTGGGCAAACTGGATGCCCTGGAAAAAACGAAATCTTGCTATTTACCTTCATTCTTGCAAAGTTCTTCGGCTTCAACTTCTTGAAACTGTTGATCCTTTCTTTCTTTTGATCTTGTTTTTGATACTTCCCTACTTGGCGCTTTAACTTCTTCAGCTTGGGACTTCACCCTCTTCATCAAGCTAGATAGAAGGAATTTGTGGAGGCGAGGGCCATAGTTTGTCCAATCCACATATCTTATTTGAATACTCCCAAACGTTCTGTCGTGGTGTAAGCTTGTGCAGCACTGTCCAACTACACCTCCTTTCACTTTCCCATACTAGATCTGGGAATGTCATTAGTCCCCGGCAAGTGTAGCAGACAGTGTAGACTCCACAGTATCATAAGACGGAAACGAATTGCGTGCCTACTAGCTGACGCACTTACAACGGACATATTAATTGAAAGGCACATTTTTAATAACTAAAAGCACATGTATAGCGCATAGTATTTCCTGTTTAACACCATCTGTGACCTCAGATTTAGTTATAAGTTTATCAGAGATATTTTTCCTAAATTAAAACGCCCCGGAATATTGTGGAATCATGAAGAATAATGAATTATTTTAACTGCTTTAATTTTTCTTTTAATAAAAATGAATACAACTTATATTCAATTTCTTGGTATAAATTTGCAGATTGCATTTTTTCTTTTTTGTTAGTCTAGACTCTGGAGCACAATATCCAAAGTTACAATAAAGATATAAGAAATAACAAATCTGGTTTTTTTTGGTGGGTCACGTCTAAAGATCGTGACTTTGAATGAAGAAAAAAAAAAGAACAGAGCAACGTTGTGAACGTTGCATATGTCTCGTTGGTTCTTTTGGATCGTGTCTTCCGTGACAGTTGACATTCAGATTCCCCAGCAGATTTAGAATATTTTTATTTAAGCGTGTCATCATCGAAATGCTACTAGTAAGGGAAAGTACGTATTGCAAATTGTGGATATCGAGTTTTAATGGGAGCGGGAACTAGTATGCTAGTACCGCAATACACCTCAGCTTTGCGGGTCTAGTCTATAACCGCCTAACAAACATACTTTACTATAAAAGTTCTCATATTAACCATTAAATAAAATCCAAGGCTTAGACTAGTACCGCAATACATCTTAGCTTTGCGGGTCTAGCATATAACCGCCTAACAAACATACTTTACTATAAAAGTTCTCATATTAACCATTAAATAAAATTCAAGGCTTAGACTAGTACCGCAATACATCTTAGCTTTGCGGGTCTAGCCTATAACCGCCTAGCAAACATACTTTACTATAAAAGTTCTCATAATAACCATTAAATAAAATTCAAGGACTAGACTAGTACCGCAATACATCTTAGCATTGCGGGTCTAGCCTCTAACCGCTCAGTTACCGTGGCGCTTCAGTTAGTAAGAATTTAAATATTTGCAGTTTAGGATCTTGAGAAAGGTGCAGTAAGAGAAAGTCCCGGAACGGTAAGATTTCTCTTACTACTGTAAGTGCTGTTGTTGAAGATAAAAGAGGAAGTAAATGTGATTCAGTTCATGATCAGATCAACCAAATTCCAAACTACATTTGTATTTAATTGTTTTCTACTTATTTTCAGTTTCGCTGAAACGAACGATGTGGCCATCGTGGTCCGAATTTATGCGCACATGAGTTTTGTATAAAATAATGAAAAATTAAGGGAACAGTATTTTTCACTAAAATAATTCCAAAAACTCGGAAATGAAGGATAAAAAAAAAAAAAAAAACAGCAACCTTTCAGAGCTAACTTCCGCTCCGGTTGGTGAAGGAGATTTGTGGAAAATATAGTCCACAGTTGGAGGGTGGGGGGATTAACTCTCGCATAAAAACTCTATTCAACATTTGTCAAAATTATATTCCTTCCGGTGCACTGTAAACGGGATTTCCTTTTGTTTATGCAATCCGCACTGAAAACTGGAAAGGGAAATGATTTAAAGAGGAGTCACTTTGTTTTTCCGCTAATTTTACTTCCGGATTTTGTTTTTCGTTCATTCTGCAGCAATTTATTTATTATTAGATTTTGTTTGAATGTTTTGATAGTTGTTGCCCTCTTCTATTGAATACAATAGTAATAATTTATTGTGGGCTTGCGCTGCGACTTCCCTTATCTCCAGTTTTCCACGGTAGCCGAGCGGTTAGAGGCTAGACCCGCAAAGCTAAGATGTATTGTGGTACTGGGTTCGATTCCCAGTCTTAGGCCCTGGATTTTATTTAATGGTTAATAAAAGAAATTTACAGTAAAGTATGTTTGCTAGTCGCCTCAGTCCACGACACCCAATTGGTAGTTGGATGTTAAGCCCCGTCTGAAAAAATAGGCGAATACTTTACTTTTTTATTGTAGGTACAACTGTCCTATTGGACAGTTTTAATATCACTTGGTAGAATGTTAATTTCAATGCGTTTCATTAAATGAAATGAAAATTATTTTACAAATCTTCATTACTATTCATATCATAGAATCAGAATTTTTCCTACACTTTATGAAATAATATTTCCTAATTAAATTGTATTATTAAGTGATAATTAGATAAATTTTGTGAAAATTGGGAATAGATAGTAAATTACAGTACCTTAATGTATCCACCCGTTTCATACTGGGAGCCGCCTGGTTTATAACTGGACCGTTTTATTGATAACGACTAAGTTATGAACATGTTTGATAGAGATAGAGTGGGCTAAATGGGATTTACTGAATGTGTGATTTGTGTGTAAATTGTGTATGTATTGGTGTGTATGTGTTGTTACATGGAGAGCGGTTTGCCCGACTTTACGAGTGTATCCAGTACGCTCTTGTTTTTTTACTCTTAATGTGTTAGTATAATCTGGGGAGTTCTCGTTTTAGCCTGGCCGACGGCACTCTAGAGAGCTCTGGCTGGCTGCTAGGCTGATGGGGGTCCGAAGCTTGCCGTTGTTTTTGCTGGCCGCCCAGCTGACGCACGCTCAGAGAATGACATAATTTATGGCGGCTACGAGCGCCTGCCTGCCTGCCCGTCTCATATTTGCCTTTGTTCTTGTTATGATGTACGACCATTTGCTTTCCCATTATTATATGAAATCCTCCTGATGGGATTGCATGGTTTACTGCTACAATACAGGACATAAAAGCTCGCTCACTAATACACCTTTCTCCAGCAGCATCCCTTACCTAGCCAAATCTAACAACTTATACATTATAACATACAGTCATCTTTATTTGGACTTTTATTATCATCCCTAAATTATTGTATATATACATGCGCGTCACAAATACATTCATATTTATCCCCCCACCCACTCACCCACAAAAAGAAGCTAAATCTGAAAGCTCAGCTTGGTGTTGAGGGACCATTTTTTTGGAATTCCTCTCTGGACATTTATTGTTATTATTTTTTGCTGGTATTTATTTTTATCTGATGATCGCAAATCATTTCATGATGCTGCGCCCAAAAAATCTTGTGTGACATTTTTAAAATGTCTAGGGGATGCTGTAGTAAAGCTTTAAATGGTAAAAACTCTTTCAAGTTACCATTGGTGGAGAGAGAGAGATTTTTATAACAATGGTTGGTTGTAGAGGGGACAGCGATGGAGTAATATCTTGTGGAAGAGTAAGCTGGACCCGAAGATCGTTGTATGAACTCTGAGTAGCATTTGTGGCTACAAATGAGTGACTTTGTAGCCTTTTCTTTGTTAGTTTCCTCAGAATGTATAGCTTTTTTTGAGAGGTATGCTGGAGAATTATTGAGTGTTACACGTTATAAACATTTGTCGCACCCTTCAGGGTGCTTCAGCACTCAAACGGAATTACTGGATAATCCATGTTCTCAGTTTTCTTGGAGTTGCTGAAAGATGAGTGCTGGACAGTTCAGAGTTTAGGAACACTTTAAGCGGCATCAAGCACTTACTTTCGTTTGCATTACCACTTCCTGTTCCCTTCTGTAAAATTCAGCGCTGCTGTAGACTGTGGCAAAATCTTTTACCCCAAAATTTGGGCTGTTTGTTTCACTGTTTGTGACTAATTATGATGAGCAGTGGATGCTGTACAGTTAGAGATATTGTGGTCAGTTAGTTAGGCAAGGCTGAGCCTCAAACACCTACCACAGACGAAAGCCCATTTTTTGTCTAAAAGAAACAGTATGGCGGTCTATACAACTAAACAGAAAAATATTGCCCCGAAATCAACGAAATTTACCGAAAACAAGAGGCCAAAAACAACCGGCATTGGTCATCAGCAGGGAACCGATCCTATTGCATGACAACTCATGCTGTACGATTCACAAATCTACCGGCTAAAACTAGAATGAATTATTGATCAAATTTCTATCGCCAGCTGATAATAACTTTTCGAAACAATAAGTGCCCTTTCTGCTGAAATTATAACTTTATTGTTAGTACCTTATCCAATCAGCACCAAGAACAGCATTCATCTAATTCTTTGGATCCTAAGAATCCAATTTTTACTGTATGGGCAAAGATAAATGAAGTTGGTTCTTGATATCAAGTTTTCTTGATTCCAATAGCGTTTATCACGAGTAAATTGTGCGATTTATAATTTGAGTTCCACTGTTTTTAAAGTACAATCCTCTGAAATGCGCAGGAACTGGTCTCCAAGGCTGAAGACTAAGCTTTTTTCAGACCCTTAGCAATTTCAGTCCATAAATAAGAATATATTCCAGAAGTTTAGATATGTGACAGAGATCGAAAAAAGTTGCCCTTTTCATTAATAAGTAAAAGTAAAAAGTAAAGTAATCGCCTATTTTTTCAGGCGGGGCTTAACGTCCAACTGCCAATTAGGTGTCGTGGACGGAGGCGACTAGCAAACATACTTTACGGTAAATTTCTTTTATTAACCATTAAATCAAATCCAAGATCTAAAGACCGGGAATCGAACCCACTAAACCAACAATACATCTTAGCTTCGCAGGTCTAGCCTATAACCTCCTAACATACTTTACTATAAATTTCTTTTATAGAGTGGACAGTCCCAGGAAGGGTTCTTGCCAACTACGTTTTATTATAGATTTATTTATTTTTTGTTTTTCTATTTATTCTTTCTCTTTGCCAGCTGAGCATAACCTGAGGACCACCCGCCTAAATGATTTTCTATCGACCATAACCTCTTTAACAATGTGTTTACTTAATATTGATGTGTTTTTGAATATCAATATTGATTGATTTTAAGGCACTCACGCCGTATTAACATTTAAACATGGTGAATTTAATTTGACGATTGAACTAACTTCTCCTAATCTACATTTAACCTCATTGTGTTTTTTTTCTTATTTTCCCCTAAAATCAAACAAATCTATATAATTTTTGTTCTCTCTCTCTCTCTCTCTTAAGCATAAATAAGATAAACCTAAAAATATGGTTGCATTTAGGTGCCACGATAGCCGAGCGGTTAAGAGACTAGACCCGCAATGCTAAGATGTATTGTTGGTTAGTGGGTTCGATTCTCCTGGTCTTTGGGCCTTGGATTTTATTTAATGTTTAATAAAAGAAATTTACAGTAAAGTATGTTTGTTAGGCGGTTATAGGCTAGACCCGCAAAGCTAAGGTGTATTGCGGTACTAGTCTAGTCTTGATTACATAATTTATTAATTTAATTAATTTCCTATGAATGGTAATTTGTGAACACACTTCTTAAAACTGGATTAGTTGTGCGAACGAATAGAAACTCATGCTGTGAAGGGCATTCTAATGATCTCAATTAGTTTTTTTATTTAGAAACATTTCGCTACCTGTGAGCATGAGAAGTATGCCTGAAATTATTCTGTGTTTTTCCCACCATAACTAAATAGAAATTGGATACTTTAACTTTTGGTGATATTTTTGTTATGGCCGTATTATTTTTTGTCAACTTAGTTCTTAGGAAGAAGATGATAGTGTCAAGTGGATCAGTTTTAAAAAGCAGTTATTACTTCGTGAAATTGATCAGGGAATTTCCTGTTCATATCGGAAATACTCATTTCTCACTTTCTGTCAATATTAAATTAACTCGTGTTACTTTCATCTGAAATGAGTGGTATGTTTTAATTATAATAAAAGTTTGATTGACATGAGATATATATATATGTTATAGTTGTGTATGTCTTTGTGGGAGAGGGGGGAAACTAGCAGCATCAATTCCCCCCGAGGCCGAAACTATGCTAAAGAATGCCAAGATTGCTCTTTCCTTCCTAACTAGCCTTACAGCCATAATGACACATAGTCATTACAATCTGTTCCCACCAATCCCCTTTCTGCTCCCCCCATTCATTCTTAAATCACGGCCTGCTACAAATTGTTCACATAACCATTCTTTATTATTGTGGCGCATTACTTTAAACCGGTGTTTCAGTGACATTCACCAGGGTGTTATTAGCAGGAATTGCAATTAATTCTGTCACTTGTCTAACATTCTGTTCGTTTCATTCATTAGGGGATATTATTTATTGATTTGATTCCTTCTCCCCTTTTTAGTTAAGGAATGTACCTATTACTATCTGGAAAAGAATTATGTCTTATTAAGAAATAGAAAAAATTCTAAGTTTCCCCATTCATTATTATTACAAATAAAGATTGGGAAAAAAGATTTTGCCCAGCATTTGTTGATGAATTTTGAAACTCTATAGTCTCAAGTTTTGGTCATACGTATGTACAGAGAGACACAATCAAACGATCGAATATTTACAAGATTTCACAATACCACTTTGCCAGAAAGATTTTAATAGAATTATAAGAGGTCGTAGTTTCTTCGCATGTCTTATGTCTAGCACAGTTTTTTGTAAAACTCTTACTCTTTCATAAAAAAAGGCTGGTAAATCTTGTTTTTCACTTATGACGAAAAGCCTATCAAGTTTTTCATTTCCTTCTGTATCTCCTCTTTTATTGGCGAAAATAGGCTCAATCATAGAACTCGTTTACCCCTAGAATAGTGCGTAATTGCAGCTTTCTATCTGTATTTGTGATGGAGAAATTAGGTGATACAGTTGATGAGAGTTTTGCATTTCCTTCATATTTCGAACTGCTGTATCTCCAGTCCAATTGGGGTTATCTCAGCGAAAATGTATTATTATTAAAACTGTCCGGTAGGACAGTTGTATAAGGGTTGATCGTCAAAAACTGCACGAAAAAGCGTAACGTTGAAAAACACCCAACTTTGACAATTTTTTTCTCTTTTTCTATAAAAGATAAAATTCCCAAATTTTCTTTAAAATATAGGGCAAACCCTCCTTTATAGCTGTAATTTTTTTGCAACCACCCAGATCTAATAGGTTTCGAGAAAAAAGTTGCTGAAAATGAGCAAAAACGGCTTTTTCAAAAAATGTTCTTGTTCTTGTTCTTGTTGTTGTTGTTGTTGTTGTTCTTCTTCTTCTTGTTACCTTTTTTGTAAACAACGTAGCGCCTAAACGCGTGAACCGATTTTCATGAATGAGGTGTCATTCGATTCGGAATTTTATGTAGATGTGCCTTTTGAGGGTCTCGATCCTGTACATCGAATGGGAGAGGAGTTAGCCCCCTTTATGTAAGGCCCCCTCCAAAATTATTATTACTAATTACTCTGTAAATCTTAGCCCGATTTTGATAAAATTTGGTAGGATGATAGGGTTAGGGCTCCCCTACGTAACATTAAAGCGGCAATCAGCTCTTACACTTGTTAAGGGGAAGTATAGGAATCGTTTCAAATTATCGACACGTGAACCGATTTTCATGAATGAAATGTCATTCGAATCGAAATTTTGTACAGATTTGCACTATAAAGGTCTCGACGCCGTGCCTCATAAGGAGGGGAGTTTGCCCCACCCAAATAAGGCCCTTTCTAAAACTATTATTACCAATATTTCTATAACGCTTAGTCCGATTTTGATAAAATTCAGCTCGAATAAGTGGTTAAAGCTCCTCTACATTGCTGATGCTCTTGCACCTACTAAGAGGAAGTACTGCAATCGTTTAAATTATCAATGAGTGAACCGATTTAAATCAATGAATTGTCGTTCGATTAAAAAATCTTTGCCTCTTTGCCTAGAAGTACTGCAATCGCAGTTTATTTTTCTTACTCCTCTTAAAAGGAAGTAATGAAATCGCAGTTTAATTTTGCTATTTACGCACAAATACCTTCCTATTTTATTCAAAACGCTTTTTCAAAAAAAGTTGTTACTGAGGATGGTTTGGGGGACCTTAACGATAATCATTCTTTAAAAAGATCTCTCTAGTGGTAGTTACGGTTCCGACTTACCATCTTATCAGGTTATAATGATAGAATTGCTTATTCCAAATTTAAAAAATTCTGTAAAGCAGATATGTAACTTTGTAAAATAGACAAAAAGGAAAATCTATCCAAAAGGTACAAAAATCTCTTTAACAAAAACTTACAGTTTAAAATGTTAAGTATAAGGGTTGATTAAACGCCAAAAGGTACACAAATCAGCAAGCACCCAACATTTCATTAATTCTTCATTAATATTTAAGTAATTTTACTGCATTAATTTTCATTAATATTTTTTAGAATTTATTAGATGTCACAGACCCTTATGCTGGCCACTTCATTTATATTTTTTTGTTATAATTATGATAAATCACACATATGTACATGCATGTTAAAGTAGAAAAAGACAAAGTTAGAGTAGGCTACTGTCTTGAATTCGTCTTACCGAAATATTCGTGAGCACAAATAACACACAGTTAATAACAAGTAGATTATTCAACAACAATTATTGATTTCTCAATTGTAATTTAATTTAGTCCCCCTAATTTTACTTATAGTAAAATACTGGAATAATTAGCTGTCCTAAAAATATACATATCTTATTTACTTTATATTACATATTACATTTTTTTTTATAAAAAAAAGTTTTGAATTTTTTAGCCTCATAATTTTTTTTTATTTTTTATAACGTTTTTCTTTTTAACCTGTATTTAATAGTTTGATTATTATAAATAACTAGATATTACAGTCAATCTACAGTGCTACTTGAACAAATATTTTGTAGACGAAAATGGCCAGCATAAGGGTCTGTGACATCTAATAAATTCTAAAAAATATTAATGAAAATTAATGCAGTAAAATTACTTAAATATTAATGAAGAATTAATGAAATGTTGGGTGCTTGCTGATTTGTGTACCTTTTGGCGTTTAATCAACCCTTATACTTAACATTTTAAACTGTAAGTTTTTGTTAAAGATTACAAATAAAGATTGGGAAAAAAGATTTTGCCCAGCATTTGTTGATGAATTTTGAAACTCTATAGTCTCAAGTTTTGGTCATACGTATGTACAGAGAGACACAATCAAACGATCGAATATTTACAAGATTTCACAATACCACTTTGCCAGAAAGATTTTAATAGAATTATAAGAGGTCGTAGTTTCTTCGCATGTCTTATGTCTAGCACAGTTTTTTGTAAAACTCTTACTCTTTCATAAAAAAAGGCTGGTAAATCTTGTTTTTCACTTATGACGAAAAGCCTATCAAGTTTTTCATTTCCTTCTGTATCTCCTCTTTTATTGGCGAAAATAGGCTCAATCATAGAACTCGTTTACCCCTAGAATAGTGCGTAATTGCAGCTTTCTATCTGTATTTGTGATGGAGAAATTAGGTGATACAGTTGATGAGAGTTTTGCATTTCCTTCATATTTCGAACTGCTGTATCTCCAGTCCAATTGGGGTTATCTCAGCGAAAATGTAGACAATTATAGTACTCATCAACTTCATCAATTGTGCACAATTCCAGCTTTCTAACTGTATTTTTGAAGGAGATGTAAGGTGATAAAGTTAGGGAGTTTTTCATTTCCTTCATATTTCGAATTGCCGAATCTTCTGTCCTATTGGAGTTATCTCTGCGAAAATAGGCTCAAACATAGAACTCGTTTACCCCTAGAATAGTGCGTAATTGCAGCTTTCTATCTGTATTTGTGATGGAGAAATTAGGTGATACAGTTGATGAGAGTTTTGCATTTCCTTCATATTTCGAACTGCTGTATCTCCAGTCCAATTGGGGTTATCTCTGCGAAAATATGGACAATTGTAGTACTTGTTTACCCCTAGAATAGTGCATAATTGCAGCTTTCTATCTGAATTTTTTAAGGAGATATAAGGTGATAAAGTTAGGGAGTTTTTCATTTCTTTCATATTTCGTATTGTTGTATCTTCTGTCCTATTGGGGTTATCTCTGTGAAAATATGGACAATTTTAGTACTTGTTTACCCCTAGAATAGTGCATAATTGCAGCTTTCTATCTGTATTTGTGATGGAGAAATTAGTTGATACAGTTGATGAGAATTTTGCATTTCCTACATATTTCGAATTGCTGTATCTCCTGCTTTTTGGGTCTATCTCTGAACTCGTTTCGAATTGGGCTGAATTCTAGTTTTCTCTAGCTATATTTTTAATGGCTATATTTTGTTTCCCGTGAGTTGAGGAATTTACAGCATCCCTTAACCAGAAGAACACTGACAACATCAATGTCCATGTAATATTCCTGTTTAAAAGTGTATTACATACTTAAATATGTTTGCTTTCGGAATTACATAACTGACGAACTGATCTTTGATCGGCCACCTTCGTTCTAGTCCTGGGGTTTTGTATTTTCTCAGTGCAGTTCTCTGTCTTTCTCTTACCAAAAATCAAGGAGCGAATTAGTACCGGGGGGGATGAAACTAAGCTCCAGTCAAGAGGGTTTCGTGAATTGAATGAGGTAATAGTAGAGGAAAATATTTTCCCGTATTTCTCTTTTCTTTTTTTACCCATTTCCCTTATTTCAGTTTTTCCACATGAACAGTGGAGCAAAAATTTACTTTGAATAGAGTTATGAGAGGGTTGCCATAGTGAAGAAGAATGGCTCTTATAGAGAAAAGTCGCTCATATTTCATAGAAGATTGTCGGAAAAGGCTTCTTATCTACTGGAAGGTCTTCAAGAGCCGCTTGAGTTATCTATTCCTCCAGGCTCCATCGTGTACTGGCAAAATGTTTCTGTAATTATTATTTTTTTTTTTTAGATCATTTTATGTTTTTGTTAAAATGTTTTATTATATTAAATTATCTGTTTTTTTATTTTTATAATAGATGTATTTTTTTAGTTTCTGTGTTCTTTAACTATGTTCAAAATGTACGCATAAGGACATAAGGGTTGATACTTCATTTTCTTTCTTGACAATTATATTTTCTTCTAACTGTCGGCGAATTTTAACTACAAGATGATGATTACAGATCATCCATGTTCATAAAGATCTTAACGCAGCTGTGATTGTCATAAGCGCCAACTAAGCATTACGGTTTAAATTTGGTAAAACGAGCAGGCCATGGCAAAGCTTCAAAACCGTTGTTGCCAAAATGTTTGATAAAAATCCATGCAGCTTAAGATAGCGCATAGCCGTGCTGGAAGAAGGGGCATTGAATATTATTATTTTACAACGGTAACCAAAATTGTGATTTAAGATGTAGATCAGCGTTTCCCAACCTTTTTTGGCTTTTTGGCTCACGTACCACTTAGTAGTACATCATGCTAAATCGTACCACTTGGTAGTACATCATGCTAAATCGTACCACTTCGAAAATAATGATTGTATTTCGTGAAATTTGTTATTCCGAGTGTATTATTTTATTATTATTAACATCTTTACTTGTATAGAGATACAATGTATCTGTTACAAAGAAGTAACTTTATAAACTTTGTAAAGTGTAAGATCTTAGTTTTAAAACTTTTTTTTAAATAATTAAAAATTGCGTACATATTTTTCTGTTCAAAATTATTAATTAATTTACCAAGTTCTTCTTTAGGATTATTATATTTGAGCTCAAATCTTCTAAATAAATAACTTTTAAGCATTCAACTACCTGTAAGTACCAATTAAATTTAATATGGCTTGGATAGAGCTTACTCGTTACAATCCAGTCTCTTTAAGCAGATCTTTACATAGTTATCATTTAAGTTCTGTCACATGATAATTCTATTAAATTCTCTTTATCTTTTATTGATAATGATGTTGCTTTTCCTAAATTTTCTTTATAGAAGGGGTTTGAAATGAAATTATCATTTGTGTTTTCGGATTTTGGAAAATACTCCAAGAGACAATTTTAATCCTGTTAAATGTGCTATTGATATTTTCTCGTATATCTTGAGACAGACTAACCTTATTTACTGTACACGTTAACAACTTTACTGTATAATATTATTAATTTTTTTTTTTTTTTATTTTGCGCATCAACAGCTGAGGTCATTAGCGCCCGGAGCTTTTTCCAGTGCACTGCCGGCCTCCAGACAGTGTTCTCTCGTTACAGACAACACTGTCCATCACCGGACAGTGAGCTGTAAGAAGCTCCTAGGAAGAGAAAATCTAAGGGTCAGCTGCTGGATTCGAACCCGGGACCTCCGCGTGGGAGTCCAGTATGCTAACCTCATAGCTAATCCCTTCCCTTATTATTAATTAAAATAATTTTTATGAATTATAGGAAAAAAACGTTTCTATGATATTTTTGTGCTTTAATTTTTTATGTCCGCCATTATTGATTATTTTTCGCGTACCACCAATCAGCAACTCGCGAACCACCAGGTTGGGAAACGCTGACCTAGACGATGGAACCGATTAGCGTTGGCCAGAGAATCTGTCTGGGATAAGCCCCCGGAATTGAATGTGGCAACCAATATGGTATTGCTTATTCTACTGGTGGCCCCACTGCACTCTAGATGAACTCCTTTCAATGGTAACCTACAGCTTGGACCAATAGGAATAAAGATCAAACGAAAAAAACTGATCGCTTGGACACCCATTTTTTACTTGGGTTGTTATTTCTCCCCAAATCTTCAAATAGCAGCTGAAGGGGTGAAACTATTTTTCTTACTTAAGTTCATAGGCTGCCATTTCTTGTCTTTGGCGTTGATCTCCGCGTTGATTTCTTCCCCGAAGATGCGCCCACTTATACTGGTTTCTGGGGGGTCTCAATATCCGCGATTTCTTGGAAGGATACCTTATCTAACGCGCTTAACTACTGGCATTTCTCAACATAATGAAGTCTCTTCATTATTTGTAAAGTTGTGGATGAAAGCTGATTCAATAAGCTTTCATAAAGAAACTCTTGTTTGTTAACGAAATTTTTCTTAGATGATTGCTGTTTATTTTTCTATCCGTTGAAATCATTTAATAATTGATTAATGTAAATAGGTAGAGGATGTGTCAGGTTTGACTTTAGATGAGCAATTTTTTGGTCGGGTGGGGGGCACTTAGTGTGCAAACAAATTTAATGAAAATTACTATTTGATTTTAATTAAAAAAACAAAAAAAGTTGGTTGAGTTAAATTTCTTTAGGCACTCAAAATGGCCGTGTACAAAATGGCAGCCATGAGCAAATAGACGCGTTGGTTTGCAATCAAGTGCGCACGGATGGCTATTCAATTTATTTCTCTTTTAACGCTTTGTTATCAGTTCAGAGTCCACAATGCTAAGTACACAGCTGACTAAAATTACAAAGGGCAAAATTGGAATTCAAATTAGCTGTGTGGAAATTTTGTAACGTTTAATTGCAAAATATTATTTGCACATGAATTTTGTGAAGGATCACAATTTATTGTATTCAACAGGTAGCTACAATAACAGTTTACCGTAAATCATCCTTATTTCCGTTCAATTGGACAGGAATTTGGTGACGGGTTACAGTCAAAGATATGAGGAGGAGTGAGTTTTTCTTCACCGAAGGGCAAAATCCTGAGCCGTAACAATCCCTATGGCCTTGACACTGTGCAGGACCGTTTCTTCTTCTTCTTTCTCACTAAACCTCCTCAGGCTATTTGCGGCGATGCTTGCGTTTGGCGGAGAGGGTCCAGAGTCTCGATCATTCGGAATTGTCAGTCATTGTTTATAAATTTAGTCAATTGTCTTAATAATAAGAAACTTCTTCGTTAAGAGCTAGCCAAAGTAAATTCTCACTTCTTACTCGGCTCTACAGCCCATCAATGGGGCCTTGGCCTCCTCCATCCGCTTCCGCCAGTCCTCTCTATTCAGAGAGCACTGCTTTCCAATTGTAGGTGTTCAGCATGTTTTTAGCGTCCTCACTGACACCATCAACCCATCGTAACCTAGGGCGTCCAACTCTTCTTGTACGCTGCACATTTTTCCTCCATTATTTTTCTGGGCATTTGTCAGGAAGAGGAGGAAACGGCACTGCACGTGTTGTGTCAGTGTGAGTGGCTTGTCTGGCTAAGGATGTTACTTCTCGGGGAGGAAAAAACCAAAACCAAGGCCTGAGCAGCTTTACCCAAGAATCGCTCTCCAGAATTAAGAGTCTGATTAAACGGATGGGTCTGGAGGGCAAGCATTAGAGTGGTGGGAGCCACAATAGATCCAAAGGGGGTTGCAGTGGCGTAGGCCTTAAAGGCCGCCCTATTAGAATCTTAATCTTATCTTTCTGGGCATTTCATTATCTGCCATTCTAATTATATGGCTCTGCCCATCGCAACCTACTTAATTTTATCACCTTAACGATGTCCGGGGGTCCTGGAATAGGTATATCAGCTCCCCGCATTAGAGCGCCTTCTCTAGGTTTCCTCCTCTCTAATAGGTCCCATATATTCGCCGAAGAATGTAAAGTAATCACCTATTTTTTCAGGCGGGGCTTAACGTCCAACTACCATTTACTAGGTGTCGTGGACGGAGGCGAATAGCAAACGTACTTTACTATTTCTTATTTAACCATTAAATAAAATCCAAGGCCAAGACCAGGAATCGAACCCAGTACCACAATGCATATTAGCTTTGCAGGTCTCGCCTCTTAACCCGCTCGGCTACCGTGGCGCCTTTCGCCGAAGAATGTTTCTTTCAAACCTTAATAGCAGTTTTTCATCAGCTTTTGTTATTACCCCAGGCTTCTGATCCGTATGTGAGAACACGGTCTTGTAGAAAGGTTACTTTCGTATTCCAAGATACAAGTTTGCTCCTTATGTGTCGGTTGATTTCGACAAAAAAAAATTTGTTTGCCTGGGCCACTCTCCTAGCCAAAGTGAATACTCCATCTTTTATCATTATAGTGTTTCGGAAACAGGAAAACCAGTGATGACTGCAAACATCTGATGGACTTTAACCAAAATAAAGGACGGACTATCAAGTTTCAAGTAGATTTATTATTTTTGGAGTAATAGGAGATATGTGTATGTAGCTCGCAACATATTTTATTTCAGCTATTACTTATTTATGCCGAAGGCTGAAATACAAAACAACAATTACAGTATCTCCATTTACAGAATTTGTTCCACATATTTCTTTCCAAGGTTCTTCTTTCAAGTCGCTCTGTCAGAGATAAATGTGTAAAGTTTTATTATGACTTTATCTCGCTTACTATGCGTATAAACTTAGCCATTGCGCTCTCTGTATGATAGCACTTAAACGTTGCAAATCCTCTTCTTCCTCCATTTGCTCCTCGTCACTTCCCGTGGACGTATTATCTAGCTTCCAGTAGTCTCTCATCAAAACTAGTTCTTCTCGTATTACTTAGTTGGGTTATATTTGTACTTTCCCTTTAAAATTCAAATTTACTTGCGTCATTCAATTTCCTTCCTTAGATAAATTTCACTTCAGGTAACAATTGTTTGACGTCACTTACACTGCCAGCCAATAGCAGTAACGTCTGGATCAACGCAAGAGATTCAGTTTGCTGCAGATTGTTTATTTTGACTCTCCTAAGTGTTTAGCTAAAAAAAAAAGAGAGATCATTCACCGGAAGTTTAAATTTTGTTATTTCACTTAAGTTGCGGAAATAAGTTGCAGTCAATCAATCGGAAGAGCCAATTTGCGGAAGTAGTTTTTGAGGTTTCTCTCGGCATCAAAAAAAAAAATATATATATAAAAAATAAAAGTTACCTCTTGGGCACATGTACGAGGGTCGTTTGAAAAGTCCGTGCAAAAATAAAAACTACTTAATTTTTTGGGGTAAACCTTTTTTATTTTTCAACATAGTCTCCTTTTAGGCTTATACACTTCGTCCAACGCTGTTCTAGTTTGTTGATCCCTTCCGATCAATAATAGGATTTGTCCAAGTCTGAAAAACAGCCATTCGTTTCTGCAATCACCTCCTCGTTTGAATAAAATCTTTATCCCGCCAGCCATTTCTTCATATTGGGGAACAAATAGTAGTCCGAGGGAGCCAAGTCTGGAGAATAGGGGGGATGTGAAACGAGTTGGAACCCTATTTCCATTAATTTTGCGACCACAACTGCTGAGGTGTGAGCTGGTGCGTTGTCGTGATAGAAAAGGACTTTTTTGTGGGCCAATCGTGGGCGTTTTTCTTGCAGCTCGGTTTTCAAACGGTCCAATAACGATGAATAATATGCACCTGTAATAGTTTTACCCTTTTCCAGATAGTCGATGAGGATTATTCCTTGCGAATCCCAAAAGACAGTCGCCATAATCTTTCCGGCCGAAAGAACGGTCTTCGCCTTTTTTGGCGCAGATTCCCCCTTGGTAACCCATTGTTTAGATTGTTCTTTGGTCTCAGGAGTGTAGTGATGTATCCTTGTTTCATCCACAGTGACGAAACGACGCTTAAAGTCCTGCGGATTCTTCTGGAACAGCTGCGAACCGTCCTTGCAACACTTCACACGATTTCGTTTTCGGTCAAGCATGAGCGATCGCGGCACCCATCTTGCGGATAGCTTTGTCATGTCCAAATGTTGATGCAAAATATTATGTACCCGTTCATTCGAGATGCCCACAGCACTAGTAATCTCACGCACCTTCACTCTTCTGTCATCCATCACCATATCATGGATTTTATCAATGATTTCTGGAGTAGTAACCTCAACAGGGTGTCCAGAACGTTCAGCGTCACTTGTGCCCATATGGCCACTCCGAAAATTTTGAAACCACTTATAAACTGTTCTAATGGAAGGTGCAGAGTCACCATAATGTTTATCAAGCTTCTCCTTTAGTCTCCTGAGGCGTTTTGCCTTTCATAAAGTAGTGTTTAATCAACACACGAAATTCTTTTTCGTCCATTTTTTGAAAATCACTCGACTTCCTCGATTCAAACGAATGCCAAACACAAAGAAATAGACCGATCTGGCTGAAACTTGGTGTGTGTTCTTCCAAGAGATGCTACTAACTAAACATAACCTCGATACGCGCCAGTGGTGCTATTTCTCTGACTTTGCACGGACTTTTCAAACGACCCTCGTATATACATTGTGTGCACGTTCATCGCATCCCAAATCGTTATGATATTAATAGGGATTAAATATTTTAAATCAAATTTTAAATTTTTTAAGAAAATTCGTTTGATGAAAATTTCTTTTTACTAAATAAATTTTCCGAGAGGCAAAGGAAGTATATGGTTGCACTAAAATTAAGCCACAGAAATGTCTGATGCCATGTTTAACTCATCTTCAAGTATTCTTCAACTGGAGGCTCTGTTTTTCTTGTACAGATCTGGTGCTTAATCTGTTCGTAGGCAGACGACTCACATGAAACCCACAAACTCTAGTGTCTACTTAAAAGACCTTAAAACTGCTTTACAGACTACTTGGACCATACGCTCCAAATTGCCTTTTAGAACTAAAACGATTTGATATCCCAATACTATGCTCAAACCTATGTGGACTAGAGATGTAGGGTTCAGCCAAACCTACGTACATATGGACTGTTCAGACATTCTAAACCAAAACTACTCCGAATGATCAGAGTACCATCGTCATCATCGATTTCCGGTAGAGTTGCTACTGATGGGTAGATACTCTTATCTTGCCTTCATTTACATCTTCACCGTTCGTGTTTACTTTTTACATATATTTATATAGAGATTGTAAATCGCGAAATAAATGTATATATGCCAACTATATTTTTAATACGAGTTCTAGTTTCAAAACAAAATTAATTAATTGAATAAAGAGGAAGTGATATTTGTGGGTTTTGAGGCAGGAGATGTTTTGAGGGTAGTATAGTTCCAAGTTACAGTCAGCTGAGTGCATAATGATTGTAAAGAGGAGTGGGGATACAGTGCAGAATAGAGGAGTTTGCGCACAAATTTTATAGTCTCTGATGGGGTGTAACTCTTATTCTTTACTCTTAAAGTGTGACTGAACTCTGAAACTGCCAGCTTTTGTAATATAATGCATTATGCATTTTGCTCTTTCAGGGTTGCTCTTCAGAGAGGGAGTACTCCAGGATGGCCTTGGTCGATATGTTCGCCAAAGTGGTAAAGCATAAAACTCCACTACCATGCGCGAGGACATTCCTCGCAAGTTTACCTCACACACAAGAAACTTGTGCACACTGTGTCTTATCTAATTGTCTCCTCCATATCCTAGCTGCACTGTGGCCCACACGGTGGGATAACTGGGAAGAGGTGGTAATGGATGGCAGAAACTAAACCGCTCTAGGTTTACTTCCCAGACCTTTGACTACGTACTTCCTCTTATTATGTACTTCTGCTCTCCTGGAGCTCCTTCTCTCCCATATTTCCTTCAGCTCTTTTCCTTGCTTAATCAATGTCTCCTCATGTTGCTACCTCGTTGTTCTTCTTCATTACCTACCTCAGCATTTCCATCCCTCTCTACTTACCTCTATAACTTGTAGAGGCTTTTTACTTCCTCTTCTTTCTGGGAAACATTATTGTGATCACGTTAAATGTTCGCAATTGATTTTTTACCGGAAAGACTTCTTTTGTGGATCCAAGACTTCGATTTTTGTTTGTTTGTTTTTTGTTTTTACACAAATTGTTGGCTGCATATTTGTTGACACAGAATATCTTAAATAAAAAGTCGCAGGTAACTCAAGCTTTGTACTCCATCTTTTTTAAAAAAAATATTGTCGCTTCAGATTCTAAAGCTTTAGCGGAAATCCAACAAATCGGAAGTGCGTCTTTTTCTCTAGCACTTCCAAGATTTTCTTTAAACAACTGTCTTCCTGTCTTTTTAATCAGAAAACATTTTTCCTGGGCTAATTATTTTTCTTGAGAGCCATCAACTTTAAGCATCATAGAAGTAGTGTTCTGGACACATGAGAGGCCATTTAGAACCTATCCCGCTTTCTCATGAAATAAATTGAGCATATTGGTTGTTCCCGTTGTCTCCGGTTTAGGGACTGAATAAAAAGACCCATATTCTCCTTATTTAAAGTTCAACTCCACTGCCTTCCTTCAGTATGGTCTACTGTTCTGAAATCTAGTTTAATCATGAGTCAGAGCCTCCCAAGGGTACAAAGCTGTGCTTAAAATGAGGTCATGAATGGGTCCTTTGGGTCCCATCGTACAACTTTTAACTTTCCCTAACTCCGGGTATATCATATTTGAGCTAGTTATCTTTGCTTATGAGGGAAATAAGATAATTAATATGTAATATTAGAAGAATTAGTTAATTTTTTTAGAGTGTTACACACATTTTACCATGTTAAAGTTAATGAGCTTAAATTTTATTCATCGCTAAGTTTAAACTACGTAAAAGTGGGTTAAATGTTACTGAATACTCACTAACACAATCTGATGAACCTTCTAGGATGGTATCGAAACTTAATTAATTAACTAGTGCTCTTTGGAACTTCTACAACCCAAGTTTATCTTAGTGACCCCCTCCTCCTATTCTGTGCAGAACGATGATATAAGGGACTGGGGTTGACATAGGACTAGTGAATGAGACTATGCAAGGCAGAGTTCGGCGCTGTTTAGGGGTCTTTCCGAACAGCACTGGTTAGTTTAAACTCGTGTGATGTTTATTGTACAAACAGGTATTAAATCAATTTTGAATTGATCAGTGGCCATTGAATAAGGTGGCTACTGGAACAACTTTAGAACAAGAGTGGCTGTAAGTCATTCATCATCTCATTCAAGGAGAAAGTTAGAGAACCGGAAGTTTTGAATAGATCCTATAGGATCCATTTAAAATACTCCAATCGCTAATAACTTTTTAGGGATGCGGAATTTCGAAAACACCCACGAAGTAAAATATGTTTTTTTTGGTCTAGTTTTCATATTTTCCACTCCCGATGCTGAATCTTCATTTTTGAGAAAGTTACGGCCAAAAAGCTGATCGGAGTTTCATAAGGACCACTGGTTTTGACAATGATTATGAAAAACTACCTAAAAAGTTGTGAAAAATGACGTTGGTCCGGTTTCGATATCCCTAATATTTGTCGAGATATTTAAGATCAATGTTAGTACAATTTTATCTATTCATGATCGGTTTTCAATATTAATTTTCTACCAGAAATACAAGTTTTTGGGAGGTCCAGCGACTGCAAAAACTTTTGTTATTTGTGACGCAAAGAACAAAAATTCTTCTTTATTCTGAATCACCCACAACTAGATTTTTTTAATAATCTTCAATTATTATTTTTGTTGCTGCTGAAAATCAAGCGCAAAGAGCGTGACAAAGGTGTTTCGTGTAAATGTGGGTTTATATCAAAATTGGGAAAATATATCATCTATGATATATTTTGGGTTACTTTTAATAACCCAAGATAGATAAATGGTTAATAAAAGAAATTTATTGTAAAGTATGTTAAGCGGTTAAAAGGCTAGACCCACAATGCTAAGATGTATTGTTGGTTTAGTAGGTTCGATTCCCGGTCTTTAGGTCTTGGATTTTATTTAATGTTTAATAAAAGAAATTTACAGTAAAAGTATGTTAGGCGGTTATAGGTTAGACCCGCAAAGCTAAGATGTATTGCGGTACTAGTCTAGCTCTTGGATTTTATTTAATGGTTAATAAAAGAAATTTACAGTAAAGTATGTTTGTTAGGCGGTTATAGACTAGACCCGCAAAGCTAAGATGTATTGCGGTACTAGTCTAGCTCTTGGATTTTATTTAATGGTTAATAAAAGAAATTTACAGTAAAGTATGTTTGTTAGGCGGTTATATGCTAGACCCGCAAAGCTAAGATGTATTGCGGTACTAGTCTAGCCCTTGGATTTTATTTAATGGTTAATATGATAAATTAACATTTTTAATAACCCAAGATGATCTATGATATCTATTTTGGGTTATTTTTTTCAGAAATATTAATAAAAGAGTGATTTTTGAGCCACTCAAAAACTTGTGCGCACGTGATAAACATTCATCGCCATAAATCATTCTTTTAATCAAAGATAAGTTTCAGTAGCGGTTTTACCAAGTTTTGATGTGAAATTTCACGACAACTCGTTGCTCTACTACATGTGTAGTATCATGTTTTCGGCAAAACAAAACTAACACCTCTTACGCTAACGCGACGGTTCCGGTCAGACAGATTTCTTTACAGAAACACGTGAGACGCCGCTGCAATCGATAGAGGAAGGCTTTACGCTGCACAGCTGTCGGTCGTTAGGATTTGGCGCATGCATAGTTCTACTGTAGCAGCATCAGTCTCGCTATTTAGTAGCCACACCTGGTAACAATTTTTTTTATCGTAATAATTAAGAATTTAAAAAAGAATAAAAATAAACGCAAACACGAAAAATCCATGACATTTCCTGTAAATTAATGAAGGTTTTAGTGTGGGCGGAAGTTCATCTGAACTTTTGAATATGTAAATATTCCATTAGGCTTTCTCCGTTCTAATCAAAATGCTAATTTAAATTCAAATATTTGATGCAAGTATTGTACTTGTAAGTTGCTCCTGTTCTCCACCAGAGTTCTCTTGTTTTCCTGTTTCGAGGTTTCATTTTGATACGAGCCCGAGCTAACCCTTAACCTTTTCTTTCCCCCCCCGTTACAAACCCCCCTCCACATCTTGATGAAGTTGTAAACATTATGTTTGCCTCACCTTGATTAATAAAGTCAAATCTGAAAATACTTTAAGTTAAAACGTACTTTGGGATGTTGAAGTTTACTGCCAGTTTTCAAGCTTGTTAAAAAAACATTAAAATACTTTTTTTAAACTTTACAAAAAAAAAAGAAAAAAAAGCTCAGCTTAATGTTAAGTTATGAACTCTGGTTTATTGGATGCAGCCCTTAAAACTTCTCTCCCACTTTTGTTAGTGCCTGTAATCCTCACCAACCAATCCCAAATCCGTAAATAACGTATGGTGGGGGAAAAAAGTAAGTCTGTGTCCTTTATCAGCTTGCTTAGGACCTCGTTATCCATCACTGTATACTAAAAGAGTAAAGTAATCGCCTATTTTTTCAGGCGGGGCTTAACGTCCAACTACCAATTAGGTGTCGTGGACGGAGGTGACTAGCAAACATACTTTACTGTAAATTTCTTTTATTAACCATTAAATAAAATCCAAGGGCTAGACTAGTACCGCAAACATCTTAGCTTCGCGGGTCTAGCCTATAACCGCCTAACATACTTTTACTGTAAATTTCTTTTATTAAACATTAAATAAAATCCAAGGCCTAAAGACCGGGAACCGAACCTACTAAACCAACAATACATCTTAGCATTGTGGGTCTAGCCTATAACCGCTTAACATACTTTACAATAAATTTCTTTTATTAACCATTAAATAAAATCCAAGGCCTAAGATCGGGATTTGAACCCAGTACCACAATACATCTTAGCTTTGCAGGTCTAGCCTCTTAACCGCTCGGCTACCGTGGCGCCTATCACTATAAACTATTGACAGGAATTCTTTTCTTGCATGAAGTTGCATGAACTTATTAAAAAGAAAGCCTTCGGCCTACCAAGTTGGACAGCTTTCAGAAAGCTCCTCGAATTTATAGTTTCCCGCTATAGTTACCCGCAGAACTAGGGTAACTTTATCATTAGAGTTTCATTAAACCACAACTATAATAGGTTTTATTATCATCACAAAGTAAGCTTTTATATCCACGTCACATTGTTGTTAATGATTTCACGAACTGCCGCCATGTACATAAATGGAAGCGCTGTATATATAACTTGTTATGAAACTGTCCATTAATGGTCTTAATGGATTTAAGCACACCTAAACGTTATATTGGTACCATTTTATTGACTTATTGTCGTCAAACCAAAAACTATAAGGGACCCAAACCAGTTCCTTCCAGCTCTGTTCCCTACCCTCTAGCCCTTTTGCAACCTGATTAACTTTACAGTCTGTCTGGTCAGTTTAATCTGAAATGTAGTTTGCCCAAGTTATATGGGTTGGTGTCCAGTTCTCCAGGGGGTGATGGTTTATTGAGATGGGTTATGGGTGAGTCATTTCCTGCTTCTACTTCTTCTTCTTATTCCCTTCTCCAGAGCTTTCTGCTTGTACCAGCAGCAGGATCATCCCTTTTTGGTTTCTAGACAGCACTATAAATTGTCATACTGCATTTGATGGGAAAATAGAAATTGCCCACTTTATCCGATTTTCTTCTCTCGTCTGTTTTATTTATTTCCCTTTTTTTTCCTGTACTCCTACGACAGGACGCTTGCAGAGCTTTTCTTTCCTTTGCTTTCTTCAGAGACTTAACAGAGTGGCCAATCTGTCGTCAGAATGTTTTCTTATTCCCTTGTTTATTCCTTAAGTAATCTACAATTGATTTATCCTTTTATCTCTTTTTATGAGTTTCTGTACTCACAAGGCTTTTACACGCTCATGGCTTGAGGTAGAGAGGAAGTACGAACTCAAAACTCTTCGCAGCATCCTACCTCCTCTGGGACAACTGCTCCTTGAAGTAGGCCAACACAGAAGGACTTGTCTCATAATCAGGATTGAAGACAAGCTTCTGTATCATACTTCAGTTTACTGAGAGATGTGCAAAGAGGTCTAGCTTGGAATATCTCGTCTGGAGGTAACGGGATGTTAGCGTGGCTTCCAACGAAAGTACCATTTCCAGGAAACGATCCTGCCAATTGTACTCTGTTGACTAGGCTTAAATTTTAAGCTTGAAATTATTAGTTTTGAAAAAAATAATCTTTTTCTCTGTATGAATTTTCCATTTTTTTTGCGCCCCTGTTTTCTTTAAAAAATCGCCGTCAATTTGAAATAGTTTTCCCGGAAAAATTCGCATAAAGGGCTGTTTTACGGGAAGAAGGGATTGGGCTTTCCTCTAAAGAATATGGGATTGTATTATAACTTGATATGTTAGGACTGTTAGGATTGGTTGTATTTTTCAATATTCCCAGTTTGGAGGAAAACTAAATCTTGGATTATTTTTCTTGTTTCTAATTGTCCCGAAAATGGCTCCTTCAAAAGGTTTTCCTAAACTCTTAGCGTATATAGTATGACACACACAAAGCTCTAAAAGTTTCATTCGAATTTTGTTTCTCTCTGTGTAAAATTCGTTTTTGTTTCTGAGGTGGGATGTGTTAACCTTTTGCCTAAAGTTTAACTTATGTGAAATTTTTTGTAAGTTAAATCCTTGATAAGTGCTGCGGCGGATAAGAAAAAGAACGTGTGCGTCTTCAAACCAGAGTTTTATTTCCGTTTTAATTTTATATATTTCAAAGACACACATCGCAAATATTATTCACTCAGATCGTTCTCACATTAATACGCAGCACAGCCATTAATTCCTACTATTTACTCATTGTATATATTTATACAGATTGTAAATTATAAAATATAAAAAAAAAAATTATAAAAATTTCTCCTCAGTAAACAAAATCCAGGAACTCAGGTGAGATAGTTATGATTAGGGGGGAAATTACAACATTCACTTGTAAAAGAAGATCGGGATAGCGTACTTGTTTCATCTATGTGTATCTGACTGTGGTGGGAGAGAGGCGAAATAAGTTTGGAGACTGTCCAGGATGAGGTATCCCACCCAGCGCTAGGGCCTTCCCTATTGATTTCGTAAGGCAGGAGCTGCTCCTTATACCACCCATTCCTCAAACCCTCGGCCTCTTCTTGCTCAAACTCTCTCTATCTCTCTCTCTCTCAAGACCAGATCAGAATATCACCTTACGCCCTTGTAGCGCTAATCAAGATAGATGTCCTTATCTCTTCCTGCTAACCGCCCTAAGTATTCCTTTCAGACTCCCTAAGGATCTCCTACATAACTTTTAGTCATTATTTCTTGTTCATGTTTTACTTGGGCTCACATTGCGTCTAAATTATTCCACATTCATTGTGCATTAACATTACGCTAATCACTTGTTGGCACAGAACCTTCTAGAGGTTACCTTCCTGTTTGGTACAGATTAATTATTAAATTAAGAACGATACTAAATCTAATGCCAATAAGGAGGGTACTTCGAAGTTTTAGGGTCCAAAGAAAATGCCATCCCATATAAGGTTCACTTGTAACTGGCAGTGTCCTGGATCCAGTTTAAACCTGGTATTTAAGGGGTAATTTTCAGCAAAGTTATTAAAATTGAATGAGGTACATTGTCTTGTCGATTAGAGTTTGATAATGTCTACAAGTAATGATTTTCGGTGGCCGGGAAAGCAGTAAATTTCTAAACTGTTTTCTGTAGAGGAAATTTGTTTTTCCAACAATGTTAATATTTTAAAGTATCCTGGTTGTTGAAACCTGTTCAGGACCGTAACGTCACAAAAAATTGTTTAATAATTTAAAAAAAGGGAGGGGATTAGCTATGCGGTTTCCGTAGTATTGGATTCCCAGTCGAAGGTCCCTTGTTCGAATCCAGCTGCTGACCCTTAGAATTTCTTTTTCTAGGAGCTTCTTACAGCTCACTGTCCACTGTGATGGGCAGTGTTGTCTGTAACGAGAGAACACTGTCCGAAGGCTGGCACTGTGTACTGAAAAAAGCTCCGGGCGCTAATAACCTGTTAGATGTTGACGTGCCTTAAATCATTGAAATAATTATAATATTAATTTAAAAAGGAGTTGTAATTTTTTTTATTTTTCATTAATCTATCAAATTAGGCGCCACTGTAGCCGAGTGGTTATAGGCTAGACCCGCAATGCTAATATGTATTGTTGGTTTAGTGGGTTCGATTCCCCCGGTCTTAGGCCTTGGATTTTATTTATTGGTTAATATGAGAAATTTACAGTAAAGTATGTTTGTTAGGCGGTTATAGGCAAGACCCGCAAAGCTAAGATGTATTGCGGTACTAGCCTAGTCCTTGGATTGTATTTAATGGTTAATATGAGAAATTTACAGAAAAAGTATGTTTGCTAGTCGCCTCCGCCAACGACACCTAATTTGGTAGATGGACGTTAAGCCCCGCCTGAAAAAATAGGCGATTACTTTACTTTTTTTTTATCTATAAAATTAAGTAAAGTTTGTCTGGTTTGAGATATCTTCAAGGCAATTTAGGGGAAACTGCTGTTACAAATAGCTTAATGCTACTTCTTCCTTCTACCTTGAACTGGTATTATTCCAGTTACAGAAACACTGGATCAATTTGTAGCATTCCATTTTGAATGAAGTCATATTTTTATTTACTAAGGAAACTAATTGAATTCATCTTTCAATTTTATGTGGCGCTTCTTATTTAATAAAGTTATTAAATGAAATGAGATACCATGTTAAAGCAAAGGATAAAACATAAAAAGGAAAGAAAGAAGATAAAAGAGGAATGAAGTCTCCCAGTATGTTACGAGTTGTAAAAGCCCAGGGCAAAGTTAAATTAGAAAAAAAGAGATATTGCGAACCAGCTAGAGAGAGTTCGCAAGCTAGTGGGCGAAGCTTTAAAGCTCATCTGATCAAAAGCTGGCAGACTGGAAGTCAAATGTTAAAACTTTAGGTCCCCACTATCCTAGAGCTTCAATTCTAGAGAACCAATTTAGGAGTAAAGAGTACAAACGGCTTCCAGATAAATCTTTTCATTAATTAAAACTTATAACAAACAGGATGAACACTCTTGTAACACCCACGGGGTTTTCCAAACTAAATGTTTAGGCTCCTTTATCTCTCCTGCAAGCTGAGCGGGGGCCAGTTTATTTTTTAGCCTGAAGGACTATAACTTTTTATATTTTTACAAATAAGGTATTAGTTATCTGCACCTATGATTTAGAACGTGTTTTTATCAGCTGTCGGAACTCTGCCATGAGAGGTTTTACTCGGGAATAGGAAGTAAATTCCTTCTACTAATTAATTACTCAGAGATTATGTTTACCAATAGATTTACTAAACACGAACGTGAGATGGATTGAATGATGGCGTCACTAGAAGAGGCAAGCTAAAACAGACTGCTTTAGGTCGTCTGGACTTCTTGAAGTAGTAAAAAAGTAAAGTAAAGTAATCGCCTATTTTTTGAGGCGGGGCTTAACGTCCAACTAGGTGTCCAATTAGGTGTTGTGGACGGAGGAGACTAACAAACATACTTTACTGTAAATATCTTTTATTAACCATTAAATACAATCCAAGGGCTAGACTAGTACCGCAATACATCTGAGCTTTGCGGGTCTAGTCTACAACGCCTAACAAACATACTTTACTGTAAATATCTTTTATTAACCATTAAATAAAATCCAAGGCCTAAAGACCGGGAATCGAACGCTGTACTGTGGTATTGTGATACATATTAGCTTCACAGGTCTACTTCTTGAAATTTTTTAGAACAGCCACTTAGTTCAGCACAAGAGGATATTCTATTGAATTATTCAGTAACGACTTAATGAATTAAAAAATTAAGTACATTTAGATAGTATTAGTTTAGTGTCGTCTAGAATAATGCTGCAATTTACATAGACAATTATAACAGCTGGGAAAACTAGGTAGATCCAGCGGGGTTAACCGTTCAATTGAAACTCTTCGACTGTTGCGAACTTCTGGAATTTATACAAAAGCTAGTTCACTGTTTTCTTTTGGTGGCTTACTTCCTAGGTACAAAGGTTGCTGGGTAACTCTCGTTGGTCTTTTGACCTTCATATCTTACAATTAAACCCAAACTTTGTATAATTTTTTTAAATTATTTTGTGAATTCTAAGCTTTTCAATTTGCCGTAGGAAGTGGCTGTTGCATGCACTGCTTCTTGGGTATTGCAATCCCACGGGTTCCTAGCACAGTACTCCATGCACTTTTGAATGATTTCTTGAATTTACTTTCTCAGAGGAGACTGGTACTTGTTGGAGATTTTAATTCGAGAATTGGTATTGCGCAGATTCTCCCCGAGGATCTGTTCTTTGATAATTCTAAGTGCAATATCAATAGAAAATCCAAAGATAAATTAATAAATAGTAATGGTTCCAAATTATTAGAATTATGTGATAACAACGAACTGATAGTATTAAATGGTCGTTTTTCTGGAGATAACCAAGGCGAATTTACATTTATTGGCGGAAATGGTTCCTCTGTTATTGATTTGTGCTGTGTCTCTTTGGATTGTCTCCCATTTATTGATGAGTTTTATATAGTACCTGAGATATTTTCCGACCATCTCCCATTGTTTCTTTCCATTAATGTTGATTCTAAAAGCCTTCCTGCCTCGTTTGAAATTCTACCTCTTTTACCGCAATTAGTTTGGCGCGAAACTAATTGTAAGATATATAAATGCAACCTTGAAAGGAGAGTTTGTAATCTCGATTTTTCTTATTTGAATTCTCAGGAGAGGGTAAATATTTTGGTTAATTGCATTAAAAATTCTTACCCGAATTCCGGTTCTGTTTCTTCTTTTGTTAGTCATTTTCGTAAAAGCCCATGGTTTGATTTCCAGTGTTTGCGTATTAGAAAAAGAGTATTCAAACTTTTGAATTTATTTCGATGTACTAATTCTAGTTTGGTTAGATCTGTTTATAGCGAAGTTAAGTTAGAATATAAATCTTTGTGTACAACTAAAAAAAAGGCTTATTATTCTTCTTTAATTGAAGAGTTCAAAGGTGTTACGGAGTCTAAGCAGTTTTGGAAAATGGTTAATCGTTTTAAGTGTTCTGGTTTCATCTGCGGTAATAATATTGAGCTGGGTAATTTCGTTGATCATTTTCGTAAATTGTTGAATTCTTCTCAGGCTACTCCCATTCTGTATGCTGAGCCTTATATTGCCATTCCCGAGTTGGACTCTCCGTTTACAATAGAGGAACTGGTAAGTGTTATCAGTAATACTAAAAATAATAAAGCTCCCGGCATTGATCGCATAGTATTTGAATTTTATAAAAATGCTCCCTTCGTGTTTCTTAATAAATTATTAGCTCTGTTTAATTATGTTTATGATACAGAAACAGTTCCGGAATCATTTAGTCAAGCAATAATATTTCCTTTGTTCAAGAATGGAGATGTGAATGCCGTTACAAATTACCGGGGTATTTCTTGTTTGAACACAATGGCAAAGATATTTACAGGTCTGCTTCGGCTGCGTTTAGAAGCTTATTTGGAGAAAAATAATATATTAACTGAGTTCCAGGCAGGTTTTAGACGGGGGTATTCGGCTATTGATCATATCTTCACTTTAACTAACCTTATTAATGTCAAGTTTTTGCAGAATACAAAAAAATTCTATTGTTTTTTTGTGGATTTGAAGACTGCTTTTGACTCCGTGGACCATAGAATGCTGATATTGAAGCTTTTCAATCTTGGCCTCTCCTCTAAATTTATTGCAGCAATAAAAAAGTTATATTCTGCCGCGAGCTCATCAGTCCGAGGTACGCAAGGTATGTCTGAGTTTTTTTCAGTAGGCAGTGGAGTGAGGCAGGGTTGCTTATTAAGCCCCACTCTATTCTCGATTTTCGTTAACGAACTCCCCTCATTTCTGGAAGGCGGTGTTCACATTGGGAATATTAAAGTTAAAGTCCTTCTGTACGCAGATGACGTGGTCCTCGTTTCTGACAATCCTACGGCTTTGCAGTGGAATATTAACTTGTTGGATAAATACTGCGAACTGTGGCATCTTTTTTTGAATTTGAAAAAGTCCAAAATTGTAGTTTTTAGGCGGGGCGGCAGATTAAGGTCAGATGAAAAATGGTTTTTTAGGGGTGAGCGAATAGACACTGTTAATAGTTACAAATATTTAGGTGTCACTTTAACATCTCATTTATCATATCAACTGCACTTCAATAACAGAGTTTCTGCAGCTAAATTTGGTTTAAACAGTATTTGGTCTCGTTTTTTTGTAGGTAATGAAATCCCTTTACAGTCTAAATACCATGTATATTATAGTGTTCTTCGCTCAATTATCTGTTATGGAGCGCAAGTTTGGGGATATCAAAGTTATGAAGTACTTGAAAAATTTCAGAGATATTTTCTGAAAAAATTATTTGGTCTTCCGATGTGTACTCCTAATTATATGTTGGACATTGAAACTTCCCTGGAACCCGTTGTTCTTTATACTCTCCGTCTGCATATTAGATACGTTTTAAGGGTGCTCTCTTTTCCCTCATTTCGTTTGCCGAGGATTGTTGCCTTAGAGATAGTGAAGCGCAAAGCTTTGTGGTTTAAACAGTGGATTACTTTTGCGAGTAACCATTCGTTGGAATTTAGCGCGTCCCTGCAAAATTTGTCAAGTTGGGAGGGGCAACTTTCTGCACTCCTATTGAAAATGAAGGCAGATCTTCGGGGAGTTTCTGTGAGGCGTGCTCTGAACTCAGAACATTTTTTGCTCTATAAGACGCTCTTAGATGCTGACGCAGAATTCTGCATATCCAAAGTGGGCAGTTCTGATTTGAATATGAATGAGCTACGTTGGCTATTCAAATTAAGGGGGGAATTAGTTTATTTGAATTTCTCTCCCTGGGAAAAAAGAGACTCTCTTAAAGAAAGTTGTTCTTTGTGTACTCTAAATGAGCGGGAAGACCTCTATCATTTTTTGTGCCTTTGCCCTAAATTAGCGGAGTTCCGGCGTAATATTTTTGGGCTAGTTACCTTTACTGCACCATTCATTGTTAATTGTCTAACTAATAGTGCTCAGTGTAAACCTTTAATAAGGTTCGTGGAATGTGCCTGGAAGTACAGGCATGAGTTAATTAGTGCTTTGTAATTTTTGAGGTGATAAGAGCGATTATTATGTAAAACATAAAGAAGGAAATTATTTTAAGTTGGTTGTCTTGTATTAAGAAGTATTTTCATTTTTTTATATTTTTTATTTGTCTACTTTCTTGTCCTATCATTTTTTTTATTTTAGTAATATGTTGATTTTGTTTTATTTCACTAATTTTTTAAAATTTATTTGAATTGTGTATAGTGTTTATATAAACCAAACTCTGGCAGACGGATTTATCCATTGCTATTATAATATTCAAACATATCTATGTAATTTTTTTTTTTTTTTTTTCTGTTTAAATAAATATTATTTACTACTACTCCATGCACTTTCACTCGTACAATAGGGATACACATACACACTACACAACCAAGGGCTACCTTCCCTTGGAGGGGTAGCTTCGACAAAGAGGGAATAAACCCTTTAATTCCAAGGTCCTCCATAGTTTCAGGAGTTGGACCCTCCTTGGGTTTAATGCTTCTCAACTGATTCTGCTTGTATTATAAATTCAAAATGACGATAGATCCTGTTTGATTTTGACCCTGTGAAGGAAAAATTTGTGATTCTTCTTTTACAAGAACCTTTCCTCTTTTTTACATGAGATTTTGTTAAAGAAAATTGATTGCACGCGATTAATCAGTTAAAACTTACAGCAATCAGTAAATCGACAATCGGCAGAGTGAGAGAGCAAGATATCAGTGAGTGAATCAGAGTGAGTGGAGCTATATCAACCAACTTTCTACAATGCAAAAACACTATTACTCGGAAAGAATTACTTTTTTTGCAAGTATAAACCTGTTAGTAAAAATTTACCAACTGTTTAACGAACATGTCAAGACTTGACGATGGATGGAAGCTTAAATACAAATACATATGCCTCATAACATGTTAGTGTATGTTTTATTTTTTTAAATGAAACATCAAGATTATATTTATATTTTTAATTAAATTGACCACTTACGCATATACAATTTTTTTTTTATTTATTTCTATATTAATGTAGTTAAGGTTGTGGTTTTCTATTTTCTATTAAAATTTCTGTTTTTAATTTACTAATATAATTATTTCTGTTTTTCACGCTCACATTAAAGGATTAAGATGTAAGTAGTTATTTTTATCACTTGTGTGTTCTTGATTTTATTTTCGCTTGTGCTGCATGAATATTACTTATTTTGAGACTTGAACTTATATTTTAAAATGCTTTTATAATAATAAAGCGAGTTTTCTTTGCATGCTTTTTTCATGCTTGTACATGTTTTATTGTTTAAACGATTTATAAGGCACAGGAAGTGGCTTGTAACGCCTATCACTTTCGGTGGATAAAGTGACGTAATCAACTAAGGAACTACGTAGACTGTTGTGGTAATCCTGCAATAATTCCTAAAAACAAATTATTTCTCCCCTTGTTTAATTAAATGATTGATTGCTAAATCAATTTAAATGTAATTTTATATTATGAAGTAATTTTAAATAAATTACTATTAGAATAATGAGTGCATGTTATATTTTTACAAGGATTTTTCCTTTTACCTATTATCAAGTGGAACACCCTTGCCAGGCCCCCGAGGTTCGAGTTGGAAAGAAGGCGGATCCCCAGTGAAGCCTGCCGAATATGGTCCCAATGTCTACGCTCTTGGAAACCTCCAGAGAATCTTGGACTGTTCCTCCATTCCTCTAGTCTTAGCTTCTTCTCCCTCATCCTTTGCAGTGATGTACGGCGGCTTTCAAACGGAAAAAAGAAGTTTAGGAATTAGTTCCGCATATTATGTTTTCCACCGTGAGGGGGCCTATCTAACTCAGACAGCTAATAGAGTGGGGAGGGCCATTATTTCATTTCATTCTTTGAAGTTTTCTTTTTTTTGGTGGGGGGGGCGGAAGACTTTTTTTATGGATAGTTAAACCGGATGTTAACCAGTTAGTGGAAAAGGAGCCGACCAGTTAACGAGATTAGATGAATCACTGTATTTATTCTGGTTGATTTGGATAGATACATTGCATTTTGGGATGAAATTGGGCACTATAGTTTACCTGAAAGAAAATTGAGCATTACTTTTACTAGTTTTACCAATGAGCGCGTGATTAGTTAATCATCAATATCCAAGATAGTTTGCGTCCTAAACTCTGTTTTCTAAAGGGACCAAATTGGTGGACACAAATTTTCAGAATTCATGTTGTAACATGAATAAACATTTTTTTAGAATTCTTGTGTAACAGGGCACTAGAATAGTTGCTATGTTTATGTTTACAGCTGTGTGTTTTATTTGGAAAAAACAAAACGAAATAAAAGGATTTTATTTATTATTAGGGTCATTTTGAGTTGGGACTTGCTGGAAGTGGGACAAAGGTCGAACTGTTTTTGAAAAACTTGTGTTACCTCTTGTTGACCTACGAGTTTTCTCGTCTACGTGCCGTAATTGATGTTAATTACATTAAATAATTTATCCTGTGAAGCTGTTCTGATTAATGGTAAGATTGGCTATCGTTACTTTAGCTTAGGTCAAATAGTTTATTGGTCATATCTCTGTGTGAGTGTGTGTGTGAGCGTAGAGAATTATATTGCTAAAGTAAGTGAGAATCAGGAAGAGTCAGCGGCTGGCCTACACTTGGGTTCCGAAAATGCTGAAAAACGATTTTTTTTTTTCCAATTTCCAAGATATATCACTTGTAGATTTACTAAAGATTAGTACTAGGAGAGCAAACTGTAGCCCTAAAAAAGGCTCATTGTAGTTCTGGAAGAGGAACCTCTTCTTTACCCAACTCCCTGCATTTCCCCATCAATTGTTTTTCTCCTATGATCTCCAAGTACCAAAAGATCTCTTAGCGACAATCGGGGAATGCTGAGGAAGTCTATTTCCCTGCAAGCCACGTGTGTTACATATCTGGAAAAAGAATTTTGCAATTAAACAGATAAAATCCCTCATTTGTAAGTTAAACGAAATTTTGTAGTTTCAGTCCCAGTCTAACTGGTAAATAAATGAAAGATTACTGTTAAAGATTAATGTGAACATAAAATGAAATACTAAAAACCAAATACGAGGTGTGGCTATTAAATAACGAGACTGATGCTGCTACAGAAGAACCTATGCATGCGCCAAATCCTAACTGCCGACAGCTGTTGCAGCGTAAAGCCTTCCTCTATCGATTGCAGCGGCGTCTCACGTGTTTGTAGAGAAATCTGTCTGACCGGAACCGTCGTTTGTGTAAGAGGTGTTAAGTTTCGTTTTGCCGAAAACATGATACTACACATGTAGTAGAGCAACGAATTGTCGTGAAATTTCACATGAAACTGGGTAAAACCGCTTCTGAAACTTATCTTTTATTAAAAGAAGTTTATGGCGATGAATGTTTGTCACGTGCGCAAGTTTTTGAGTGGTTCAAGCGTTTCCAAGATGGCCTAGAAGACGTCGGAGATGATGACTATCTGGGTCGCCCTTCCACGTCTAAAACGGATGAAAATATCTATTACAATTAATCAACATTACTACCGTGAGGTGCTTGCTCCGTGAAAGAGTAAAGAAAAAACGACCCGATTTGTGGAAGAAAAAGTCATGGGTTCTCCATCAAGACAACGCGCCAGCTCACACTGCATTGTCTGTCAAGACGTTTCTAGCCAAAAGTACAACATCCCAGTTTTAGGCCATCCGCCTTATTCGCCTGATCTGGCCCCATATGACTTTTATCTGTTCCCTAAAGTCAAATCGCATTAAAAGGATCACGATTTCAGTCCTGTGAAGCTGTGAAAGAAAAAGCGGCACGCGTCATGCAGGAGCTCACAGAAAAAGACTTCCAGCATGGTTTCAAACAATGGTAAATTCGCATGGAGCGTTGTAGGGATAGGAAAGTGTTGTATTTTGAAGGTGATAATAACTAAATATGCATAAATTTAAAATAAAATGTTTTACAGCATCAGTCTCGTTATATTAATAGCCACACCTCGTACCTCTCGGTTAAAGTTACGTAAATCTTAGAGCCCCAGTGGTAGACAAAAAGATAGCAGAAGTCCTTGCAACTTGATCATCTGGATTCTTGACAAAATGTGATCACACTGAGACCACATTTTAGTTGGGGCCAAAATTAGGATATTCTAGGGTATCTCCTATTGGCCTCCCATATTCATCCTCTTCTTCACGACAGATTTTCTCTCTCTCTCTGTCAACTTTGCGCATGTCAAGAACTGAATTCTTCCCCCCGTTAGATCTAAGAGTTTATTAGGTGTAATTACTTAACAATAAACGAGAGTTTTTTTTTAAACAAGTGACAACAATTAAAGAAGAGTCTGTTTAATTGAAGTGCATTTAATTAACCACAGTTAGTTAAAAAAAGAATAAATTAAGATGAAAAGAAATAAAAGAGAATTTTGAGAAACGAAAATGAGCGAGACGTTCTCAGGAACTGAATGATCACACTGTTGATTCAGCTTGATTAATTAGATGGAATTTTTTTTAATTGAGAGTGGCATTTTTTCCTCCCTAATTAGTTGTTATTTCATATTTTTTGCCATATTCGTATTAATAATTGTCATTTATAAATATTTGTTGTTTTTGTATGAAGGCGCCACGGTAGCCGTGCGCTTAAGAGGCTAGACCCACAATGCTGAGATGTATTGTTGGTTTAGTGGGTTCGATTCCCAGTCTTAGGCCTTGTATTTTATTTAATGGTTAATATGAGAAATTTACAGTAAAGTATGTTAGGAGGTTATAGGCTAGACCCGCAATGCTTAAATGTATTGTTGGTTTAGTGGGTTCGATTCCCCGGCCTTAGTCCTTAGATTTTATTTAATGGTTAATATGAGAAATTTACAGTAAAGTATGTTAGGAGGTTATAGGCTAGACCCGCAAGGCTTAGATGTATTGTTGGTTTAGTGGGTTCGATTCCCAGTCTTAGTCCTTAGATTTTATTTAATGGTTAATATGAGAAATTTACAGTAAAGTATGTTAGGAGGTTATAGGCTAAACCCGCAAGGCTTAGATGTATTGTTGGTTTAGTGGGTTCGATTCCCTGTGTTTTTTATTTAATGGTTAATAAAAGAAATTTTGCAGTAAAGTATGTTTGCTAGTCGCCTCCGTCCACAACACCTAATTTAGTAGTTGGACGTAAAATCCGCCTGAAAAATAGGCAATTACTTTACTTTACTTATTTACATTGTAATGCCACTAGGTGGGATGTTTTCTTTATCTTACCAGTAGAAGTGCTAAGTATTTTATACGGAGGGGAGTGGAGGGAGTCAGCCAAATGATAAGTGTTTGGTACATGTTTGGGAATTAGGCGCACAAATAGAAGCTCTCAATCCTTGTGCAATGCCGTTTTTACCTTTTAGGTATAGCTTCAGAGATTGCAGAATAAGTCGCTTGCAGTGACTATTACGACTATTGTAAACTTTTAGTTGTTTTGCGCCCTTTGTTCGACACGTGTATACACGTCATTGTCTGATTTTAATTCCGGGTTTTTTAAAGCTAAATTCCACGCTTAACTGGTTAAATATATATTTCCATTAATTCATCGTATGAGTATATAAGATTGTATGATTCAATTAACTGGAGCATGTTTATTGGTTTGGGACCATGTCGATTGATAAAGTGATTATCGCCATTGATGAAGGGCACCCCCCCCCAGAAGATAAGAGAACGTGCATTATTTCCAGCAGGGAGCGTTATAATGAAAAATAAGCGACAGTCTTCAATGGTGTTGCAGCCTCCTATATATATCTATTTGTGGGTGTCGTACGAGTCTTCTTCACAAATAGATTGCTTTTTCTTTACCTACTTCTTTTTTTGTTAACTTGAAGAAAGGAGGAAGCTGCAAAGAGCGGATGGATACTCTGGAGTTGGCAATAGGCGGCTACACTAATGAAAATCGTGACTCTGACTCCACAGTGACCACCACTTCCTAAGGAGAGAAGACTCCTTCTCGCCAGTAATTCACTCAAGCGGTTGGTTCTTATTGTGGGCAAGCTGTTCTCATTTAAAACCCTCCCTTCCATCTACTTACTTTTCCTTATACCACCACCTAGTAGTCTGTAAAAGAGCTTTTCTTTAAGAAGAAAAATTGAAAGAAATAAACACAACAAAAACGAATTCTCGTTTCTGCCTTCAACTGGGAAATTTAATTAAAATTGGGTGGCGCACTAACTCGATAATTAGGGCGCCACGGTAGCCGAGCGGTTATAGGCTAGACCTGCAAAGCTAAGATGTATTGTTGGTTTCGTGGGTTCGATTCCCCCGGTCTAGGCTTTGAATTTTATTTAATGGTTAATATGAGAAATTTACAGTAAAGTAAGTTTGCTAGTCGCCTCCGTCCACGACACCTAATTTGGTAGTTGGACGTTAAGCCCCGCCTAAAAAAATAGGTAGTAAAAAATAATCGTTTTGTTCTTTTTCATGTGTTTGGAAGGAGGGTGAGAGGTGGATGTCAATTTCATTCCCTGATTGCTATTCGCTTTGCCACTTTTTCATGCGAATGGTTGGCCAATGAAAATCAAAAACAAAGACTTAAATTGATTGTTTTAAATTAATAAGGTTGTTTTTAAAAAATACTATATTCAATTCAAAGTATATTATTGTTCGAACATTTACCAATTTGGTGCTTTATTTCTTAAAATGTAGCCCATTGTGATTGACTGTGGAATTCGAACTGGGGATCTTCCACTTTCAAAAAGCTACGTTTCATAACCAGTAGACCAACTCTGATTATGTCGCATCCCTAAATATTGAGTTTTAGGCGCCACGGTAGCCGAGCGGTTAGAGGCTAGACCCGCAAAGCTAATATGTATTGTGGTACTGGGTTCGATTCCCGGTCTCTAGGCCTTGGATTTTATTTAATGGTTAATAAAAGAAATTTACAGTAAAGTATGTTTGTTAGGCGGTTATAGGCTAGACCCGCAAAGCTAAGATGTATTGCGGTACTAGGCTATATTCCCCGGTCTGTACCTTTAATGGTTAATGCGAGAAATTTATAGTAAAGTATGTTTGCTAGTCGCCTCTGTCCACGACACCTAATTGGTAGTTGGACGTAAAGCCCGCCTGAAAAAATAGGCGATTACTTTACTTTACTTTTATTGAGTTTTAGAAACGATATTTTGAACTGGACCATCTTTTTCTTTATTCTCAGCCAAGTCTGAGAGTGGATCTAGTGAAAGAGTATTTAGAAGAGAAGTGACTCAAGGGATTTGGATAGAAAGTTTAGTTCTGTAGACCCTGACGGAAGTTGATTTTTATGGACGATTGTGCATGAAACAGGAAGAGGTCGACTACCAGAGAGGGGAAGTTCTAGATTCGTCCAATTGGACTATTGAAAGCAAGTCCTTTCAGGATAAAAACAAAACGTGTTTTACTTTAAATGATTTGCCTAATAAAATGAGAAGCGCTCCTAGATTTAAAAACATTATAAAGGGCCAAATGGCTCTCGTACAATGATAGGTTTCTATTTAGCAGACCAGATGTTTGCAGGCTGTGTAACCTACAAGGGAGAAAATGAAGCCCCAATGGGGTCGTTAACGAACTGTCGAATGTTTTTGAGGGTTAAGAGTAGGGTTTAGCCAGGCTGTTGATGTTATACGACATCACATTGATAGGGTAGATGAGGTCAAGATATAAAGTCGCTCCCACCATAGTGAGCAATAGGGCAACATTATGGGGCTAACTAAACCACCAGTAGATGGTTCGTCGTAGCCTCTTTCTGCTTAGTCACCTCTTTTTTTTTTTTTTTTTGCGACCACTCGTAATCTTTAAACTTAACTTCCTTTTGGGGCTGGGTTTTATTGTTCACTCTGGTTACGTGTCTATATTAAATTGATTGAAGTACCTTTTCCTTGCATTATTAACACTTACAAACCATGGTTATGGCCCTTATTCCGGGTTTTTTTTACAGTAAATCCAGATTACTATGGCGTAATTGTATGGTATAAGGTTTGGATTTATTAGTGCTGTCCACTAGAAGTTTAAATTTGGAAAAATTTCTAAAAGCACAAAAATTTATACATCTAAGTTCCACTTCCGGATGTGCAGTTTCCTTTAATCTTGGAGATTAGCTCAATTTTTCCGGATTTAAGGGATGAGAGACCGTCAATTTCCCCAAAGTAGAACATTCTGCGAAACTGTTAAGGCCCAGAAAAGCCCGAAATAAAAATGTTTCTGGAAAAAATTGTGCCCGTAAATCCTCAAGAAACGCATGATTTTCGTTGGAACTATAACTAGAGAATCTGTCATGTGATAAAAGCATTCTTTGAATTGGTATTTCCGGTGGATCTTCAATAGTTTCAGCACGGCGATTCAAACTAGAAGTCAGGGCCTTCCTAAGATCATCTTTGAGGAAGTGTACGCCCATATATTCGCATAAACAGGAGCTATTTTCAAATACTTCCGGTGGAAAACACGATATTGACAATTTTCCTCGACTGCAAAGAGGATTTAAAAAAAATAAATTAATTGAATAATATTGAAGTATTTGATGGTATAAAGTTTGTCTTAATTATATGGAAGACCTCAAAATGGAGTGAAATAAACTAAATCAATGAAAGCACTAACAAGATAAATGTAAGTGGCAAACAATTAACAAGAATGAATGGAGATAGGAAATAGCTGAATAGTTAAAGGGAGACCACAATGAAGGCACTAAATCTTGAGAGCGGGGGAATCTCTAGACCACCACCAGTTTGTAGAATCTCAAGATGTGCTATAAACTGTGGAGAACTGGAGACAAATTGCCGCCAAAGTTACGTAGCTAGCCAGCAGGTGTTAATTGCACATGAATGGTAAACAATTTAGCTGACGTGTGGCTTGGCAGCTATAGTTTATCTCTGCTGCTCATATTACTGTCGTACTATAATCGATTATCATTTGATATTCGATAGCTTTGACGGGTCAGTACCAATTATTATAGAAGTATAGAATCGTGCAAATTTGATCACGATATTCGCTAGTGAAGTTCGAAAAAATAGTTCTTACGAGTTAGACATGAGTAAATAATTAGTAGTTCAATTTTGGAAGGGATTCATTGATTGATTGGGTCCATTGATTCCAACGCTACGATCCCGGAAACGAAACCAGCTGCTGACTCTTATATTTCCTCTTCCAAGGAGTTTCTTACAGCTCACTAGTTATAGTGTTATCTATAACGAGATCAGAGACCAGCAAGGCCCTGAAAAAAACACTGGGCACCATTGACTCAGATGTTGATGTGTCTGAAAATTTTTTTAAAAAAAGTAGTATAATATTTATAACTTTTATTTGCTCCCCGCGGATCGCCATTTAAAGATGATTCTTAAGAACGGGCAAAGTGAATTAATGAATGAATAAATATTTATTTCTATAAATATATACATAAAATAAATATAGAAGTATAATGTATACTACATTTTAACCTTAATAGCAAGTGAGGAACGAGAAAGGTTAAATAAGTAGGATGGGAATGCAGGGAAAAAAGGAGAGGAAAACCTGCAGCTAGTGTAGAGAGTTAGAGGAGTATCTGTTTTATTCTTTTGTGTCACATAGGTTATAGAAGGATCTGTAGGAGGCTATGTCGCGGCAAAGTGGATTAAGATAACAGTCTAGGATGAGCAGACGATTTTGGATCGTAGGAGTGTACCGGGGAAAATGGACGCAGTCTCATGTAGTGAGTCAATTCTAATACGTCGTGGAGAGTCTGTTGCAAGTCTCGAGAAACGTTTTCTGTGTTGTCCTGGAGTTTCTTGATGTTCCTACTACAAGTCCAGGCTCCAATGCGGAGCAGGCGCAAAGCAACATCGGCGCCTAATGACTACTTTTTAGAGGAGGAGTGTTTGTTGGTCACCAGTCATTTTGGAGTCACGTGAGAGAAGAGGAAATAATAGTCTGACTAGTCCAGTTTGCCTGCGTTTACTTTGTCCTGTAAGTGGAGTAGTGAAAGTCAGTTTGTGGTCCAAAGTTAGTCCTAAGTACTTCACGTGGGTAGACCACGGGATCAGAGTGTTGATATGTCGGTTAAAGGAGGGTCTACATTTGGTGAAGAGTATATCGTTAGCCTTGCCGTGGTTAATTTTAATTTTCCATTTATTGCATAATTTGGTTAGTCTGTCTATTGCAAGAGGAAGTCTGTTGGTGATGGTGTCCATTCTTCAAGATGACCTGTAAAAGGGCGAAGTGAAGCTGCCCTCCGAAGTGTGGTCATAACATCGTTTCCAACACCTCTAGTAGCAACCAAGAGTCGCCATAGCGGGTTGCATTTGATCTTGGAGATGGCGTAGTTTTGGGGTTTATCTTTTACTTGAGAACTTCTTGTCAGTAATATTAAGAAGGGTAACCATCTTTATAATAGAAATTCTAAAGGTTCTAGAAAATGGTTTTTATGTAAACTAAGCTTCGCGACAGTGAGTTAGCGTTCCCAGTAGACTTTTTTTTAACTTTATCAAACAATATCTTCTTCTTTCTTTAATCAAGAAATATTTGTTATTTCTTGAACGTTTCCATAATAAATTTTACATCATCTAATAAACTTTAAAAGGAATTTTAATGCGGGAAAGAAAGGTAAAATTATTAGATAAAAATACATTCTCTAAATTAAATGTTTTACATTTTAGGTTTTCCTTAAGATTCTTTTCTTCTCGATGAACAAAAAAGACCAAAAAAAAAGAAAAAGAAAAACAGTTGTAGGAAAAATAACCAAGAATAAAGAAACGAAAGAAAATGAATGAGGGGTGATTTTTAGAGGAAAAAGAAGGCAGCAATTTTCCACCAGCTTGTTTGGATTTTCCTCCTGGGACGTATGAAAGAAAAGAAGCACCATGGATTATTATAAAATGTGGGATGGCAATGGGTGGGAAATTTGCTAAAAAGGGGAAGATTTTTTAGCGACGAACGGGGAATATTGGAAGGGGTTCTTGTTTATTTCTCTTTTGGGTTCTTCTTCTATTGATTTCCTCATTATTTCCTCATTAGCTGCTTCTTATTAGATTATCATCTTGAGATAATTTTTTTTTTTTTTTTTCTGAAATTATCAATTTCACAAATGATTTAAATAGTCTTGAAACTTTTCCAGTAATCCTCTCTCTGTGTGCGTCCTTAGAAACGATCCTGCCCGTTCCATCCTCTTTTCAAAATGTACCTTGAAGTTGGTCTTGTGAAATTGCTCCCAAGATAAACCACCCACAAGACTGACTCAGAATTGCAGTAATTTGTAATTCTTCAACATACACAATATAAAGTAAGTAAAGTAATTGCCTATTTTTTTCAGGCAAGCTTTACGTCCAACTACCAATTAGGTGTCGTGGACGGAGGCGACTAGAAATCTTACTTTACTGTAAATTTCTCATATTAACCATTAAATACAATACAAGGGCCTAGACTAGTACCGCAATACACCTTAGCTTTGCGGGACTAGCCTATAACCGCCTAACAAACATACTTTACTATAAAAGTTCTCATATTAACCATTAAATACAATCCAAGGGCTAGACTAGTACCGCAATACATCTTAGCTTTGCAGGTCTAGCCTATAACCGACTAGCAAACATACTTTACTGTAAATTTCTCGTATTAACCATTAAATAAAATCCAAGGTTTACATCGGAAATCGAACCCAGTACCACAATACATCTTTGCTTTGCTGGTCTAGTCTCTTAACCGCTCGGCTACCGTGGCGCCTGATATACAATATATTGGAGCAACTTACTTAATACTAATATATTATATAATAAACGTATATAAAAAAAATTCTCTGTAAATAAAGGAAAAACAAATTGTATACGCCATTTTAAATGAGAAAGATTTCTGTTCTTGATTCCCTTTAGGGCCACAACTAGGGCTCCTCTATGTTTGCCCAAACCCTTTTTTTGGCTCCGAGCCAACGCAATAAATAAATGATGCGGAAACAACAATTTCCTCTTATTATCAATTTGAGCAAATAAGGTTATTCGGATTGGTTGTGGTAACCTAAAATGTTTTTTTATTAATATTACTATCGCTTTTTATGTTAATTAGGGTATTTATTGTCAGTTTTAATCGATTAATATTAGGTAGATTATTAGTTTTTTATTGTGTTCGTAAATTTGTCAATTATTATGTTACCTCACTGGTTTACTAAGCGTCCGAATTGCCTAGTTATTAATTATTTTAATTAGATGCCGTGGACAGAGACGACTGACAAATATGCTGTACTATTCAATTCTCATATTACCCACAAAGTAAAGGACTAGACCGGGAATCGAACACTGTACCAAAATACATCTTTAGCTTCGTGGACTTCGCCTCTATCGTAGCGCCAAGCTGAGTTTATTTTTTATATTGTATAATTCACCTTTATTTTATTTGTCACACATTTCCGCACGGATGTGTGCCTTCATTTGTGACTTCCACTTGTTTACAGTGTTGTGCTATTTGAGTGTAGCATATATGATCTATGAGAAAGTTTTATCATGCTGTACTTACAGATAACTCAAATCAAATATGCACAGCCACTTAATTATTAATACCCAGTTAAGAAAGCATCATCTGCTTTATAGTCAGCTGATTGTAACCACAACAGAACATAACCTCTACATTAATTATCTCCTCTCGCATATCACATCTTCGTGTGCCGTAAAAAAAGCAAGAAAAAAATTAGCAAGTTATACGAATAGAAAGAATCTTCGTGGGTTGGGTTCAATTGAACTCCTTGTAGGTTTAACATGTCTTCCGTTATTAATTAATGTTACAGTTATGCCAGTTTCAGTCTTTTTATTCTGCCGAGCTTTCGACCTAGGGACTAGGTCATCTTCAGGGCTAATCGTGACAATGTAAACTACGAGTAGTTCATTAGAGGATTGGTGTGTCTGAGTGGGATCCTGTCAGTTCATGAACAGACAAGACAGAAGACACAGCAACCCATTAATGATGTAAAATACTACATTGTAAATTAGCCCTGAAGATGACCTAGTCCCTAGGTCGAAAGCTCGACATAATCAAGTTTATCATGACTGAAACTGGCATTTACTTTTCCGTTATTAAGTAAGTGAATGCGTGTAGAGCTGTAAACTATAGATGCAGTTATGAGTAGGAGTAAATGTGTGTGGTGAGCTAGAGTTTGGTTGAGTTAAACCCAAACAGTTACATAACCAAGAACTGCTCTTGAGGCCAAGTATCCTGGGAAGAGCTACAGTGGTGTTGTTCTGAGCCAATATCCTGGTGGTTAGTCCAATTCCCCCCTCATGAGAAACTTGTCAACAATCTCTAATCTTACATGTTAGAACTCCCCTTACCCGTCCTACAGTTTAATGTGACTCCTCCCTCAAAGGCTTTTGTGACTTGCTGAATTCGGGCACCCACCACTACAAAGTACTTTCATTTTCTTAGAGTAAAATCTGAAGATTATTAATGTACACTATTAGCTGTCTTTGCAAATTTTCTGATGTAAATATAGAATTTATACTCTACAATAGTAACTGGTCTACATAATCAAATAAAAAAGTTCATGAAATTATTGATTGGCAATTGATTTAATCCCTCCCATGTTTGAAAAATGGCCGCGCATTAGAGATGTCCCTACGGTTAGACTGGAATGAGCCCAGCTGGGCGAACGCCGATAACCATTTTCACCTCCCAGGGATTTAATCCTAACTAAAGATTATAGTACTCCAGGGATTATCCTGGATTTAAAGCTGTGATCTAACTCAATTGTTTCTCGCTAATACTCTAGTTTCTAAACTCAAGTACCAATAGATTTTTGTTTCAAAATCAATATGGGGTACGTTTGAATGTTGTAATACCTTGATTATTATTTGTTAATGTTGAGTAAAACAGTGGAAGTGATTTCTCTTAAAAGATTAAACCTTTTTTTGGGCTTCAAATCTTTTTTTTTTAGGCATTGGCTTCCGCCATACAGCCAGCACCGTCTAGGTGCTTATCACTAGAATATCACTCACTCTCCATTCTTACTTATAAATACATTCGCTTCACACATTCATCCCTCTACTATGTTCAACTATTTACATACAAACTTACAACTAATTACATTATATTCCTGCCATCCTTATAGCTTAACCGAAATTAAAATCACCGTAATCCTTCTCTAATCATTTTCTTCCATTCATTCTAATCGGCTATAACGTTTAACTACATACATATTTCTTTGCTTGCTCTGCTACAAATTTAACTACATAGATATTGGTGGAGAATATTATGTCTTCGTAGCGAAATGGTGCATCTAAATACCTGTATAAGTCGTCAAACATTAGTTTCCTTTCTACTACATAACGTGGACATATCCATTATTATATTGTCTTGCAATCTACGCAAAGAGGAGAGAGGACCTTTTTGTTGATCCTGTTAAGATACGATCCACACACCGCGTGGTTCGCTCTCAGCCAGCTTATTGTCGTAACAACCCATTTATTAGTGACAGTTCCCTTAAACCATGGTTGTCTAGGTAACTGATCTGCCATATTTTTTTTGCAGAATCTCCCTTTATTACCATTAATTGTAATCTGTCCGGCCATTTTCGTAGTGCTGCTTTTACAATTATACACTTGATATCGGAGTGTGTGGTAATTTTCTAATTAGCCATTTCCCCCACTATTGGTGGCTTCCTTTGCAAGTTTCTCAACAATTTCAGTTTTCTTTTACACCTCAATGACCCCCTTACTCCCCATTCTCTTTAAAAAAATGGCTATAATTTCTACCAATCTCTGCGATAATGTGATTCATTCCTGCAGACTGGTTGTGTATATGTGATAATTTACACAACGCACTCTGGCTGTCACTAATAATGGTATATTTTTTCTCCGACAACGAATAAATATATTTTAAAATAGCCGTTAAAATAGCAATTAGCTCCGCTGTATAGATGGTCGCCTCATCTTCTAATTTAATTATAGTAAAATAGTTCTGAACCGGATCATACATAGCACTTCCGACTTTAAATTGTTACTAATATTGTTAGTTCGCGTCCAGAAGCTTCATTATATTTTTAAGAAAAACATATGAACAACTCCGGAAAATTATTAAGATCAATTTTCATGAAAAATTGTTTCAAACAAAACCGGTAGACCGTCTTCAGAGTTTATTTTTAGATAAAAAGTTAACAAACCTTTCGCGTATACTCATTTGAATCAAATAATAATTTGTCATAATCAAAAGTCTGGAGAGGAGGATTTCTAGCTAAATACATTCTCTAAATTAAAAGTTATTGTTTCGCCGTGGTTTTGGAGGCGGTGATCCTTGTAATTACTTCCGCCGTGATTGATTTGTTGATACGAGTGTGGCTTCCAGTAGAACGAGTAGAAATTATTTAGTTTTGAACTTGTTTTCTTGATTCCATCACCCAGCAAAAGTTTTAATTAATTTTGTATCCATATTGAAGACATCATATTGATTATTGATTCTGGGGGTGAAGGGTGTATTGGCCTCAACAACTTTTTGATTTAATAGTTTGGAATTAAAAAGTTTTAGTTAGCCAACTATGAATCTGATGGCATTAAAAGTAGCCATAAAACTAGAGCTGGTTGGCTCTCACTGATTGAATACATCAATCAATAAAAGTTGATGATCAGCAGCTCATTGGCTTAATTCTAAAACAATTGAATCAACTTTTTCGCTAAATTGTATTGAAAAATTAAACCAGAGCCATCATACCACTTTAAATCTGATCCCATAATTAATTACTGCAAGAACGCTTCTGAACTCTGTCTTAAACTGTGTTTAGAGGTTTAGGATTGGTTGAGAGTTGAATATTGAATAGGGATAGGTGAAAAAAGGGCCCACAGCTACCGCTACCCTTAACCGAGAACACGAAGTGGTTCAAGCAGACACTAAAGGTGTCTCTGAGAAGCGTCCTTGTTTTAAAGCCACCAGTTTTGGTTGTAGAGTACGCGAATCAGTGTCTCTTTCTGGTAGCGTCCACCAAGTAGGCTACTGTAACTGAGAGGCTCAGTATCACCAGCAGGCAGACCACTAAATTGAAGCAAAAAAAAAATTCAGTTTTTAATTTCCTATATTAATTTGGAGGGGGCCTTACATAAAGGGGGATAACTCCTCTCCTATACGATGTACAGCGTCGAGACCCCCTAAAAGGCACATCGACATAAAATTCCGAATCGAATGACACCTCATACATGAAAATCGGTTTGCGCGTTTAGGCGCTACGTTGTTTACAAAAAAGAAGGTAACTAGAACAAGAACATTTTCTGAAAATGCTGTTTTTGCTCATTCTCGGCAACTTTTTTTTAGAAATCTATTAGATCTGGGTTGTTGCAAAAAAATTACAGTTATAAAGGTGGATTTGATCTATATTTTAAAGAAAATTTGGGAATTTTATCTTTTATATTAATAAATTTATTGTTTGCAATCTGGAACAGTGGCCTAAACTATAAAAGTTGCCTTCATAAAAAATCGACATTTTAAATACTTTTAAATAAAACCCTTTAAGGGTTTTGATTAAAACATGGCCTAATTAAAAAGAAAAAATATGAACTAGACTCAATAAAGACGTATAATAAACTGTGGAATTAATATTTGTTTTGTTTTGTTTCTTCTGGAAGCAAATAGGATCATAAAGTTCAGAAGGGTTGAGGCAGTAATTGCCAATACTGGCTATTCCCTTTAATTATGAAAAAGATCGATATTAGGCGGGGTGTAAGGGCTAACAAAATTGGGTGTAAAACGTGCCTAAATGACTTGTACTCATTCAATTAATTTTTATTTACAAATCTTCTGCAAGCAAAAACATTAATGTGTTCAACAGCAAAAATCTGATGAGTAGTTCTGTTATAATGGGGGCTGGGGGCTCTGATTTCTGATCGGGATCGCTCTGACCTTAGAAGGAAACTCTCAGAATTCGCACTGTACCTTGTGACGTCGTTACAACTGTGTTGGTACTTAGCCCTGCTTCAATAATTGGCTTTCAATCCAAATCTTTGCATGGAAATCCAATTCCAGAAAATCCAGAATTATATTTTTATTTTTTTCAAGGAATGATCGTTTAAGCATGAAAATTGCTGGTGAAATATTTATTTATTTATTTATTTTAATAAATGTTTACCTTTATCTTGCAGACACAGACAACCAGCGCGTGATTATCCACGTGAAGGACGTAAACGATGAGCCGCCTTACTTCATCAATCGTCCGCTACCAATGCAAGCGGTCGTCCAGTTGAACGCACCACCGAATACTCCAGTCTTCACGCTGCAAGCCAGAGATCCAGATACTGATCATAATATCCACTACTTCATTGTCAGAGATAGGAGTAAGTGTAAAAGCTGTTGTTTAAATCTTCTTAAAGAATCTCGTAGTTTTGTCTTCGAGTAATTGTGGTAGAAAAAAGGATATAATTACTTTTTAAGGAAAAACTTTTGGTTGGGTCCTCAAAGCTGGAAAAACTAGAACTTTTCCATGGGGGCATTCTTCTTTTCTTTCTCTATCTTAGACCGGTTTCAGGTCAACCTATCATCATAGGCTGCAAAATAAGTGTACACACCACTTTGAAGGAAATGTGGTTATCATTTAAAATTGTAAATAGGACGATCGTTTTAAAGATCTTTAAAGAGGTATTGTCTTACTAAAAACGATGTCTCTGTCTAAAAGTTAGTAAGCTTCAAGCAGGACCACCAACTAGCAGCATTTCTTGTGCCTGCTCTCCTTACTGATATCCAAGAATCTGTCTAACCCCAAAACCACTTAATTCTCCACCATCCCACTTCGAGATTCTCAATCATATTTCCTAGACATCCTTAGTTAATACATCAATACTACCAGCAGTCGTCAGTTTCTTGCACCTGCTCTCCTTGATGATAATCTAAGGAGTACGCCTTCCGCCGAATATATTCATCCCCTACACTTCAGTCGGTATCCCATAAGAAGTGTAGGGAAAAGTAAACGGTTATTATTCACCTCAAAGCTCTCTTTATTAGTAAAAGCTGGCCGACACTTAAGCTTAAGAGATTGTCAGGCAGAAAAGCTTCCTTTTTTTGCAACCTCTGCTTTTCTAATTTGGATCAGTTAAGTTTTTCACCGTGATTTTTCAGAAGTTGACCAGTTTTCAAGCTGATGGCTCTAACTAACTATAACCATGTATCTATTTCCTTTGTGGATATTGACAGAAATAAATTTTTTTGTTTATATAGCTGGTGGTAGATTCGAAGTGGATGAACGGTCCGGCGTAGTTAGGACTCGTGGTACAGATCCGTTTCAACTGGACATGGAATACGTACTATATGTGAAAGCTGAAGATCAAAATGGCCGTGTAGATGAACGAAGATATCAGTCAACACCGGAAGAACGGCTGTCCATTGTGGGCGGAAAGCGAGCACCTCAATTCTATATGCCAACATATGAAGCCGAGATACCGGAAAATCAAAAGAAGGATTCAGAGTAAGTACCGCCGTTGTTATGATTGTATTTATTTTTAGTGATTCTGAAGTGAAGGATTGAAGAACAGCCGGATCTACATTCCTTGATATTTTACTGGAACCCAAAGAAGGCACCATATTATTGGCTTTCGGGTCAGTTCCGGTTACTTAGATGATCTAGCTCCCTTTCTTGCAGTATCCTAGAATCTTTCCTACTAGTTTTCGTTGCGAAGTAATTTCATCTGTCCACAAAAATCCCTCCTCCTTCAGACAAACTGGATTTTATAAAGGAATCAAACTGGACTTGAAAAGGCGACTCATTCTGGCAAAACACTCAAAAGGGTTCCGGGTTAAATAAACCTTACTGAATAGGAGTTGTTTTTTGAAATTACTGTACTCTGTAATGGAGGCTAATCTGGAAACCTATATCAGGGTTTCCTAGCAGATTTGACTTAACTTTCATACTCTGATCTTGGTAGGCTCCGTTATTTAACAGCTCTGTTAGGCATGGTGCACTTGGTAATTGAGTGCTCGCTCCATTTCTGGCCAGCTGATGAGCATCTTCGTTGTCCAATTTCCAGAATGACCTCGGTGGCACCCGCACAAAGACCACCTTATGGCACTGGAAAAGCTGCCTTAGAGACTCCCCAAATTCCCCTAGATGAAAAGGTAATTCATCTTATCTCTATGGCCTTCTACTTAAGTTCTTCTCAGACATAGGTCTTAATTTCCAAAATTTCATCCAGAATACCGAACTGTGGAATAGTTTCCTACAGAACTCTCAATCAATCTCTCCGGTTTCTCTCCAAAGATTCCTTCGTCACCCATCTAAAAGCCATTCAGAGGCTCCAAGATGGGTCTGGGGCCGACCTAGTACCGTCCATGTAATGTAATAATTTTGAGTGGTTTTATTAAAGATTATTAGAGATAACTGCAAAGCTGTTGGTGTCTGTATTTCGCCAGGATTTACTGCAAATGACATCGCTCCTCATTAGATGTATTGCATTCACCCGAAAGAGAAGAAGTGTTGAAAGTATCCATTGAGACTTTGTTTCAGAACATATTCTTTTTGGTGGAGGATGGTAAAAGGAAGATTGGTCATTTGAATGTGTGAAAGTTGTAAGGGATAGTACTGAGGGTTTCATAGAGTTCCTCCACTTAGACTTACCATAGGGAACATGTCAAAGACACAGTCGAATGGAAGGCCACCTGTACTTGTGAAGGCTTGTCTCATAGTTGTTATTGGATCTATACAGTAAACACGAAGACATACTCTCACAGTATTTATTGGGAACGGCACTAACACATAGTCGCCATGTTAGACTCCACTTCTAGCGAGTCTAGTTGTAGTAGGACATCTACCGGTGTTCAGCTAAATTGCCAAAACCTCTTTTCTTAAAACCATTGCCCCCGAAGTACTAGCTGTACGCCCCATTTACTCCAAATTGATTTGCCTTTCATTACCGATGTTTTCTATTTTCTTGATGCAACAACAAGACCGGTTAAGATTCTTTTTTTTATCATTGTCTGGAGCAGAAAACAATTTAGATAATAGTGATCTTCGCCATTTACGTCGTTCCTAATATTAGAGGAACCATTTCATGGCAGGTTCTCTCAATAGTTTACCAGGATGGTCCTAAAAAACGAATAACGAATTCAGCGATAGTGCACGAAAGATTGCCCAGTTGGCCACAAACCTGGATGCCGTATTTTTGGGTATTTTATTTTTAAATCCAAATCTTACTCCTTCTGAAATTTAAGATGCATCTATTTAAATATAAAACCAAATTTTTGAATTCAGCCTAATTATTTTTTGGTTAATGTATCAATACTTTTAGAGAACACTCTGCGACAACACGCAGTTTGCTGAAAATAGGTCTGCGAACGTATGATAAATAATAATGATAAATCGTAGACCAGCATTGGTCACTTAGTGTTCTATTGGAAGTGAAAGGTTTTAAAATGGACAACCTAAAAGGTTCTGTTGAGTTACTCTTAGTGGGCATCGATCGAACCGCCAGGGTAAAGATGAACAGTAAGCTGAAAAGGAAAAAACCAACCCTTCAGCTGATAATGAACTGCACATGCCGCAATACTTCAACTTGATCGCACTCTCTTCAGCATGATGTTCTCTCTCTGTCTCTCCTTGTGAACAAATAATGACAGCCATTCACTCTCTAGAAGAGGGTTACATGTGAATAGGGGAAGCAAAGAAATAGAGCCTTCATTCTTCCACCTCTTCTATCCATTAGCCAAGATTATTCAAGAGGGAGGTTAAAGAGTGCACAAGTTCTATCGAGCCGTTCAACTGGAGGGTCGCAGGTTAAGTACAGTCTGCCTGCGTCTAAGGATTTGGTTTGTAGTCTTTCTTAAAAGGGGAGGATGTATCTCGTTAAAGTGGAATAAAAAATATTAGTAATAAAGAGTATCACTAGGCTTATACTGTATCCTCTATGGCAGAATCTCTTGCAGTACAGAACAATGTACATCTCTGGGGTTTAATTTATTCTTTTTTAATGCTGATGGAATTGGGACCCATCACCTTCACAACATAACAGGTCACATTATGATTCAATAATCTTGAAGACAGACGTAAGAATATAGGGGCGCACTAATCTTCGTCAACTTCCCGAAGAGCACCTTTGCAGCTATAGTTTATCTCGTGAGACTCTCTAGAGTGTTGTTGCCCCGTGATTAAGGCAACCATATCTCTTAGCTCAACTTGCGTTCGGCCATAGGTTTTGCGAAATTTCGTGAAGCTTTTTAGAAGCATTTAAAAAGTAAAAAATTTGTCTTCTGCTTTAAGGCAAAAAGTTCTCTGGTTAGCAGTTAAGGATTGGATCAAAAATGCATTTATTATTTTTTTTTATTGGTAATTCGCTTTTAGTTCGATGGAGTTAAATCAAAGTTTTTTCGATTAATTGATTTCGATTCCTCAGCATTCTCCAGTAAGTGTTAAACTTTTTGAACGATAATCAGTAGAATCTCTTTCTTGTCCCAAGAATTATTGATCTGATCTTGCCGGCAGATGAAACGTGACATATCCTTTTTTTGGTGAAGAGGCTGCAGCTTCCAGAGTGCTTTAATTGATGTCTCGTTTTGAAAATGATCCACAGCTCTTTCTCCGCTAATAAATTGGTGCTCAAAATCATTTGGATTCTTTTTAAAATGGTTTAAACATTGATGCTGCCAAATTATCTTTCGTAGATCCTCCCACACCTAGCTATATTTCATGCGTGTGATTCTTTTGATTCTCTACGCTGTCAGCATTGTCATACTCCTTCGCAGTATGTCCGCTACCTTGTTGTGTACTTTCTCCATGTTTTCAGCTGTGATTTTACAACTTTAGGTTGTTTTTGTCATCTTAATGTGAAATAGATCTCTCGTATAAATCCAGTCGTCCATTCCTTTACTGTTAAAATTGAAGGAGCAGAATCCTTTAAATCCTGCATGCACCCTCTTTGGTAGAATTCCCTTTGGCGATAAAACGTCTAAAATGAAGAATTTTATTAAAGTACTTACGTTCAGTTTATAGGAAATATACTTCCACGATACGTATGCTGGCAACGCCGCCTTTGTTGAAGGCGTAAAACATTACCACAAAGTATAAATTAATTGCAAAAAGATAGTGCCCTGGAGTGTGAAGATTTCGATTTGTTGTGTGTGCACACCCTGAGATTGTCTACGAGAAACGGGAGCAACACTTTTGAGAAGAGTAGACTCCAGCCGACAAAGTGCAATCGATGCCGACGAGGTTGGTGACCTCCAGCGACATCTGGCGGTATCCCTTTCTAAACAAGCTTTATATCATGGGAAATAACAAGAGCTTTTGCTCTTTACTTTTTTCCTATAACTTTATTACTTCCGTTTACGCACACACACACACACACACACACAACAGGAAGTATTGCAGTTGAGCCACACATTATTAAAATTGATTTTTGCCGGTAATTCTTTTAGAGGTCATCTGAACTAGAAAACATTTTGGTATGGTAACCTAAAAAATTTAAGAGTATTCAAATTTGGTAGGTAATCTCCGTTTTAATACTACTTTCATTTTTCTTATAATTCCTGCTGAATTTTCCGGAAAAAGAGGTTTTACAGAAGTTTATTTTCAGTTTTTCTCGCAAAATTATTTTTCCACTAATTTTCTATGAAATAATGAAAGTTTTTAAAATGCTTTGCATTGGTGTTTGCATCTACTAATTTATGCTTCAGTTTCGTGTTCAATTTTCAATGGAAATTTCTGAAAATACTAATTTACCTTTTTTGGGAAAGAAAATTTAGTATTTTACTGCAACTTAACTGTATTAAAACATTGATTTTCCCAAAAATATAACAGGAAAATATGGGTTTTCTATCAGATAGGTACCTGTCAGTTTGTCTCTTTGTCTGTACGTGCCTAAAATTAGTTCCATATCTCTCTCTCTCTCTGAAATAATAGAGTGGGAGGGCTTGAATTATTGATGTTTAAACTGCATGTAGGAGTTGCATTTATTCTGTAGAAATAGGCTATTATTAGGTTTAGTTGTATATTTAGGATTGGTCTCCGGCGATTGATATTTTATATAACAGGGGGATTCTTCCCAAAGGTTCTAATTGTGTTGAGAGGCTTTACAGAAGAGTTGGAAAGGGATTGCACGATCCTGTTCTATCAGGCTGTAGAAGTAACAAGGGGGAGGTCTTGCACAAGTGTGGTTCACTTGTCAGAAATGGTACCGGAAAGATGTAGATATTTCCTGTTTAGGAACTACCCCTTTCAAAACCCCTCAATGTTTTGAGTTGGCAGAACTAAACGTTATAGCTTTAATTTGATTATTCTAAGGCAGTCTCCATTTATCTTCTTAATTACTCTCCATCTCTACCGCCAACAGTTCGGTGTAAATCTTGGATGCTCCTCAAGGTGTCTTCGCCAGTTGACTCGGACTTGTTTCCAGTTGACAGTTTTATGTAAGAATTTTTTGCCATCTTGAACCATGTATCATCTCAACCAAGGTCTACACATCTGCCTCTACTCTGATCCAAAACTCTGATTCCATCAACATATTTTCGATCTTTGGAACTTCCATTCTTACTTACTTACTTACTCAAGGGCTGTAAAACGGTCCATGAAGAACCCGAGCCTCAGCCACTACAGCTCTCCACCTCTCTCTATTTCTTGCCGACGTTCTCCATCTCTGCTGACCAAGGGCTTCCAAATCTTCCTGCACGTCGGTCAGCCATCCTAGTCGAGGCCTGTACCTCGGCTTTTTTCCACCAGGGTGTCCATATAGAGCTTTCCTGGGGGACCTCTCGTCCCCTCCATTCGGTGCAAATGTCCCAGCCATTGTAGTCAACCAGACTAGAACTTCCATTCTGTTGTTGTTATTATTATTGGAATAATGATCATCCAGCTGTTTGCCAGTGATCCTTTCTTGGTTGGAACGCCCTTGTGTTCACTTTTTCTAAAAACTAACTACTCGATAGTCCAGTTCATCCATTTCAAAAAAAGTGCACTCATTATGTCTAATTACAATAGCCGTATAAAGAATGCTATGCGACAGATCAAGGTGGCAATTGCCACTTTAAGTGATAGATGTACCAATGTAACAAAAGCAAAATTTCATTGTGTTCCGCCATCTCTGGCTTGTTTTAGAGCTTAACAAATATTTTCATCTAAAAAAAAAGTAAATTCTAATTAATTTTTATGAAAAATAAGTTTTTTCTAAGGCAATTTTGCGGTAGATCTTTGGTCGTGTTATCAATCTGCAGTTCTAAGAACGGTAGAAGATTTAGTTTCCATTAAGCTTTCCACTCTTTCGCCGCTCTATTCAGCCTTGCTTGTTTTCTCCGCGCTATGATGACTCTACCCTTCTTTTGGAAGACTGACGTGTAAGCAGGGGTCTTAAAGACGAGTGTTCTTATCCATTCTGTTCTCCCTTACTTTTGAGGTAGAGGGTTCGCTTGCTTTCTGCCTCTTTCTGTCTTAATCTCTCCCACTCTCAGACTCCCTATAAGGTAGTTCCCCTCCTTATTCCGTTCTCCAAACCAGTACTCCCCTCTGTTCTTCACACAACAAGCAATACAAACTCCACTTTTCTTCACAGCTTGCCGTTTTCTAAAGCTTATAGTGGAAGGTTGTAAAGTGTTATTGTTATACGCACGCGCTTCTTGTTTACCCTTCAAGAACAGATGTACCCACCTATTCGGTTTCCTTTGCTTCTCCGTTTATTCTAAAAAGTTTTCACATTTCTTGTCCCGCCCACACCTGGAATCGCTACTCATCATTCTTGGCAAATGCCTTCTGCTTTTTACTGGCAGTAAGTCGCTTAATAATTTACCACTCTCTCCTCCTTTCTTGTTCGTCTCTTCAATTCATTACAAAACTCTGGTGTGCTTTCCAGGGCACATCTATCAATTGTTATGCACTTGGAACTTTTTGTTGCTCAAGAAAACTTCTTAATATTAAGGAAAAGGAAAATATACGTCATCCTCAATATATTTTCTAAATTTCCGATCTTTTATTAACGTAATTAAAACAGACATTGGAGAGAAATTTCTCTTCCGCAGGAAGAGGAGATATTCACTTTCACACCGAAAATACGTTCTTCTTTCCCTCAAACTTCTACCAATCAGTTTCTCTGTACGTCTCCTTCCACCTCAAGAGGAACAAGTTGTTAGATGAGATTAGTCGAAAGTACAATATTACTGAATCCATTTTTTTTGTAGTACAAATGGTTAAATTTAGTTTCAAAAGAATTAAATGATTGGTTAGAAAAAGACATGTGAGTATTCCTTAACAGAATTATTTCCAATGAAAATGAAGGACAATGTGCGCCAATTTCATTAATTCCTCCTCCCAGCTTGAATTTTTAAAGTGCATTTCCAAATAGATGCAACTAAATTGATTTCAATTAAAAACTAAATTAAAAAAAATAAACTGGATAGTTTTACAGTTTCAATAGTTTTGATGGAATAGAAACAGAACTGAATAGTTTTTCCCTTTTTGTTTAAGTAGTAAAATGTAATTCACTTTGAAGTGGATATTGCAGAAGTTTGGAGAGGAAAACATTTCCATGGTAACCCTTTTTTTTTTTTTTTTAGCCGGGAAACTTGTGATTAGACTGTGAGTGGAAAAACAGTAACAAACTCACTTCTGTATCTGTGGAAATTCATCTTTTATGTTTGTTTTGTACGAAAAGTTTGTCTATGGAGTAATTTTAACTAAATTATTTTTTTTTCGCTATATCTTTTTAATGGTATTAATTTTTGTTTTTTTAGTAAATAAATGAAATGGATTCAAAGAAAATGTGTTCTTTTGAAAATTTTTTTGGAGTTTATTTAGCGGAGGGAAGATGAAATGTATAATAAACTTATTCGTGTTGGTCTTATTGGAGGAACCATTAACTTAAATCGACCTGAAACACATTCCAGTACAGATTGAGATCTTACAAGGCAGCAGGCGAAACACAGGCTCATATTGTGCCTTCGCAGTAAGCCTGCTTATCTTTTCAATATGTTGTGCAATAGGTTTTTTTTTTTAGAAACAATAACTTCTTTGGAGGAAAGGTGTTAGGTGTGTAACCAGGGCCGGATTTAGATGAAAAGAGGCCCTAAGCTATTCCCACTTATGAGGCCCTTTCACCTCCCATTTTCAAGTTTGTAAATTACATACAGAGATAATAAAATACATCACTACTGGTGATATAATATCAATATGTTAAATGAAACATGCGGTTATTAGTACTAACCTTAATTTTAATTTTGCTAAAAATTTGAATGTAGGCCCCTCTTGATCTTAAGGCCCTAGGCTGAAGCCTAGTTAGCCTATAGGAAAATCCGGCCCTGTGTGTAGCAGCGAATGCTATCCAACGCGGAGATCCAGGGTTCAAAAATCCAGCTGCTCTTAGATTTTCTCTTCCTAGGAGCTTCTTACAGTTCACTGTCCGGTGATGGACACAGTGTGATCTTGCAACGAGAGAAAACTGTCCGGAGACTGGACAGTGCGCTGGAAAAAAAAACTCTGGAATTGATTATACTTTTGCTTGTATCAGCAGCCCAAAAAGTATTGTAACCAACTCTTGACGATAAGTCCTAGGCTAGCTCTCCCAAGAAAACATACTTCTTATTTACGCAATATTAAAGTTTTTTTTTCTTTTTAAACTCACAAGCATAAAAAAAAAGGTATTAACGACTTCAAATTATCACAGCTTAAATGTTGATCATGTCGCTTAAATTAATTTGTTCAGCATGTTCTCTGAAACAATCTCATTGAGAAACCAAACCCCCGGCCCTAAAAAGTGTTAATAGTTTCTGCCCTAATACCCGAAATAATGAAGATTAAAACCTCCGGATGTCATAAAAAGGATGTGCGAATTTCTTCTAGTAAATCTCTCTCTAAATAAATAATCTAAAATGAGCTTAGAATTTTTTAAAGATAGATTTAGATAAGTCCAGCTGTAGTATCTGGATTAATACTGGTGCATCCCTGACAGAAAATTATTACTAAATTAATCTTTGAATTATTTATTCTTATCGTTTTCTCTAAGTCTTGTAGGCTATCTTAAGTATACACTGTGCAAGTGAAGGAAGATACGGTTAGTACTTCGATTTGAAGTGATCAAAAAATTTGAAAACTCTCTGACTTTAACTTCAACAGATTCGGGGTTTTCCTTCAAAAATTTTATTCTAATAACATTAACATTTAATTCTTACCTGCATAATAAAGTTGTTAAAACCGTGCATTTACATTGAAACTTTAGGTACAGTGACTCCCATTAATATTGGGACAGTACATACAGAAGTTAAAAATTGACGAAAATTAAAAGTGGCACCCATTTATTCAAATTTTTATAAATTCATTTCATTTTATAATTACTATTAATTAAATAAAAACTATTTAAATAAGTAAATAAAAATGTTTTGGTAGATTAAAAAAAATATATATAATAATAAGAGCAAATTCTACCTCTCATAAATATTGGGACACTATTATAATTTATAGTTTGTCCAAGGTTTTGCCCGAATATTTATACAATTTGTAAATATATACCTTAAGCATATATTCAATATGAAATTAATAATTAAATTAGTTTATATAAATCAAGCCAGGTGTAACATGTCGCGCAAAAATACAAATACAACGATTGAACAAAGAAATATTATAATTTCTTTGCACAAAGACAATAAAAAGTGTTAGAGAGACAGAAAAACTGATCGGACCTAAAACATCTACTACGTGGAACATCATTCAGCGTTACCAAAAAGAAAAAAGAATTGTTTCAACCCCACAAAAAGGCCGTCCTCAACTGCTCTCTGAGAGAGAGCAGCGTTATATATTAAAAGAATTAAAAAAGATCACCGACTTAGTGCTCCAAAACTTCTATGTGAAATTTTTGACATGTTCAGAGAGCAAAAAAGGAGCAGAAACAGTTCGGAGAGTGCTAAAAAAACTCGACTATCATGGTAGAGTAGCCTGGAAGAATCCTTTTGTCAGTAAGATAAATCGTGCTAAGAGAGTGAAATTTGCCTGTATAAAAATTATTTGAACACTTATTGAAAATGAAACATCGTTTTAATTCATTTTTGTTAGATATAACTCGTTTACTTAAAGCACTGGCTAAGTATTGCCAAAAATCTTCAATGGGATTAAGATCCGGTGACTGCGGAGAGGTTTGGAAAACTTTGGGCAATTATATAACAGTCACTGACGTATCACCCAAGCCGTAGGTTTGGGGTCGTTGTCTTGGTAGAATTTAGAAGACCCTACAATATCAAATGTTTGGGCACTTTTTTCAAATTATATTTTAATATATTACTATAAACCATTTTGTGCATCATTCCATCAATAAACACTAATTATCCAAATCCTGATGCGGACATCTAGCCCCAAACCATAACTGACCCACTTCCACCCGGTGGTGCAGCTTTAAAACCCTTTAAAGTTGGGTGTAAATTCTTCTTTTCGAGTTCAGCATTCGCTTTCCTCCAGACCATATCCCTTCCATCAGGCTAAAAAATATTAAATTTTGATTCATCGCTAGAGTATATCATTCCAAAATTCACTATTTTCATTAAAATATTTTTCGGCAAATTTCACTCTCTTAACACGATTTATCTTACTGACAAAAGGATTCTTCCAGGCTACTCTACCATGATAGTCGAGTTTTCTTAGCACTCTCCGAACTGTTTCTGCCCCTTTTTTGCTTTCTAAACATGTCAAAAATTTCACATAGAAGTTTTGGAGCACTAAGTCGGTGATCTTTTTTAATTCTTTTAATATATAACGCTGCTCTCTCTCTCAGAGAGCAGTTGAGGACGGCCTTTTTGTGGGGTTGAAGAATAGGAAAAAAAACACCACCTGAATTAACCAAAAACTTGTTTCACCTATGCCTGATCGTTTGAGGGCTATTGTAAGTCAAAAAGCAATTATTAAATTATTACCAACCAATTATTAAATAGTAGGAGATTTTAAATATTGAACATTTAAACTCTAGCACTTCTGGTGTCCAATATTTTTGAGAGCCTTATTTTACACTTTTTCAAAAAGTGTTACCTAACAGTTTGGAATTTCATCGATTTATACTTATATATAATTTCCACAGATGTTGCTAATGTTATTTAAAAAAAAAAAAAAATCCAATCTTTTGTATGTTGTTTTCATTTTCCTTTTAAATCATTTTGTAATAGGTGTCCCAATATTAATGGGAGTCACTGTAGTTGTTTCTAAATGGATAATTAACAAAAAAAATAAGTGAACAAATAATTTTTATACAGGCATAATAATTAGAAAAAGTTTAAAATTAATAAACGTTTTAACAACTAATTATATTGTTAGCTGTTAAACAATGTTCAACATAAAAATTAAAACAGTTGTGCCTTTATCACGCTAAAGCTTTCAAAAACGTCAACCAGAATGCGCCAGTTGCCGGGAACAATTCTAATCTTTAACCTATCTCAGTTGTGTAACCTTAGAGAAACCTTCTTTATTATAATGATGCTGTGAATGACATCGTACGAAAAGTGATCGATTATTTTTCAGAAAAATCTCTTAAGAATAAATTAATTGTTAAAAACTAATAGCTAACTTACTTAAAACTATCTAATATCAAACAGAATCAAACTACAGGTCCTCCTATATTGGTTACGGAAATAATAACTGGTTGTAAGCACAATAAACATTAATATAAATAAATAAAATCTATAAAAATTTATATAAATAATCACTTAATAGAAATTTGAACTTTCTTTACTTAATTTACTGAACTTCTACAATATTCGTCCTCTTACTATTTCGTCAGAACGAATCTTTTATCTTGAAACTATCTTGTTTCGTTCAAAGTGCATAAAAGTATCTAAATTTTCCTGCCACCTTGTTATTTAATTGTAGTGATTCTCAATCACATTCTCTTTGGGAAGTTTTGTTATTGTGTCAAATATTTGAGTCCTTACATTTTTCAAGCGAATAACAACTGGGTGTGAAGAAATTTGTCTTCAATTTTCGTACATATTTCTATCTTTTGTTGACTGAGTGATGGAGGTTACATGATTTCTGTGTGATACTTCGCGTTTTTAACAGGAAAAATGTAGTAAAATGAAAAGAAATTTAGTATATATTGTGAAGTTCTTCATTTTTTTTTTGGATAATTATGTTTAGATTTGGTAATCGAAATGCTGGGATTTTACTTAATGTAGGGGACGCTAAATACTTAAAAACATTAGTGTTCTGTTAAGCTAAACTTACTTATCCATTCATTTTTTTTTTAAATTTATTTCTTTTTCTCTCTGATTTCAGCATCATCTCTGTAAAAGCGAAATCATTCGCAGATCGAGAAATACGTTATACTCTGAAAGCTCAAGGACAAGGTGCTGGTACCTTTAACATTGGACCAACTTCGGGCATTGTGAAATTGGCTAAAGAATTGGACTTTGAAGATCTGAGACAACCTCATGTTTACTCGCTGGTGGTTACAGCTACTGAAGATTCTGGCGGATTTTCCACTTCTGTTGAGGTGAAAATTGACTGGTTTTTCCATTTTGTCAGATAAAGCTCTATAGCTTTGCCGTTTTTCTCGTCACGTAAAAAGGAAGGTTATTCGGGAAGTAATTGGACGTTTAATATTGTTTAGGTTAATTTGCTTCTCAAGGCCACAAGTATTTATTCAACATTCAGGTATCTGGTGAACCTGATTCACTTTTCTTGATCTTATTTTCTAGCTAACCATTCGAGTGACCGATGTAAACGACAATGCTCCTAAATTCGAACTACCCGACTATCAAGCGCACAACGTAGACGAAGACATACCGTTGGGCACATCAATACTGAAGGTGAAAGCCACTGACGCTGATTCCGGAACGAATGCTGAAATTGAATATCATGTATCGGACGACCATTTCGCTGTGGATTCTAATGGCATTGTCAACAATAACAAACAGCTGGACGCGGATAACAACAACGCTTATTATGAGTTTGTGGTTACTGCTAAAGATAAAGGTAACCTTTATTTTATTATTATTATTTTTTTTTTTAAATGATTTAAGGCGCGTCAACATCTAAGGTTATTGGCGCCCGGAGCTTTTTTCAGTGCACAGCCGGCCTCCGGACAGTGTTCTCTCGTTACAGACAACACTGTCCATCACCGGACAGTGAGCTGTAAGAAGCTCCTAGGAAGAGAAAATCTAAGGGTCAGCAGCTGGACTCGAACCCGGGACCTCCGCGTGGGAGTCCAGTATGCTAACCTCATAGCTAATCCCTTCCCTGGTAACCTTTATTATTATTATTGTGGTTACTACGTAGCAAATACTTTCAGTTTAAAAAGTAAAGAGTGAAGGTTCAATTAACTAATGAAGATCACAATTCAGCAAGTACCTAACTTTACGTTCATGTTTCAGCTCAAAATTTCTGACTGAAAGAAAGTGCTAAAAAAGCTTATGTATCTTTGTATAATTTGTTTATATAAAAAATGTTCGTTTTCAATAAAGTAGTTCCTTAAGTCAGAGAAAGATATTTGTAAGATTCTGATAGTTTTAGTTGAAGCTTCTTACTAGAACAGTTTCTAATTACAATAAGTCTTTAACGGCATTGAAAACAGCATACACGCAAAGATAAATTCTTTAATTGGAAAATAAAATTACTTTTCCGAGTCCTAATTAGGACAGTATTCAGAAAGATACATTCGGCCGATATTAAAAAGGACCAATTAGTTAAATTGATACCTTTTATATTTTGGTCTGTAATTAGTGAGAGCTCAATTTATACAATTTATTCGTATAAAATTCGTTTAAAAAATTGAAAATTAAAGCAGAAATTGATATATTTTTCAGAAAAGTCTAGATTTCCTTTTTTCTTTGTTTTTCATCATTAATCGAAAATTGGAAAAGATTGTTCTTGTAAACTCTGTAGTGCCTAAGGCTTCATTAAACGGGTGTAAATGATTTTCAGTTTAATTTTTTTTTTTTTTTTTTCCCTTCAGTTATTGTTTTAAAGAAAATCTTTCATTTATAAATAAAAGTTTTCGTGTGGAGTACATGTTGAAAATATATTTTAAAAAGTGATGTTTGGTTACTCTTTGAACAAAATATTTTGTAAACTAAAAAAAAATTACCGTTCAAATTGATATTTATACAGCATCCACTGCTAAAACTGACACAAAATATGAGATCTGGACCAGAATTTGGTCCATTTTGGGGTTTCGGACGGTTTCAAAGCAATTTTATTTTATTTTTTTTCTTATTCAAGTTTTCATGGCTGCACATTCAGAAATGATCTATGTTTGAAATTTCATCGCTTTTAAAATTTGATTTTATGAACCCTTTAGAGACGCCATCTAAGTTAAGCTCTTTTAATTAAAAATTGATTTCTGGACCTTTCAATAAATCAGCTGTACTAGTCTTTTTTTCAAGGTCAAATAACCATTGATGTCTTTGAATCTCATTGACAAGCAAGCTGAATCCAAGTTGTTTACTGATTTATTATTGCTATTATAACGGAATAACTAAGGATTCAAGATTGGCGAGGAATCGGTCAAATAAAAACAACAACTCGTCTTTTTGCCAACGTTTCGACAAATATATTGTCTTCTTATTGGGCCTGAATGTTACAAACAATTTAGAGAATCAGTAATATAAAATACAATACAATACTTTTTATTTTTATATTACTGATTCTCTAAATTGTTTGTATTTTTGTATTTGTAATATCCAGGCCCTGATGAGGACAATATATTTGTCGAAACGTTGGCAAAAAGACGAGTTGTTGTTTTTATTTGACCGATTCCTCGCCAATCTTGAATCCTTAGTTCAATAATTTACTGTCACGAAATCTAGATATTCATAACGAAATAATCTTTATATTATAAACATGGTACATCGTATTATTATTCTTTTTATATCCTATTTTATTTTACTTAACATAAGACTGCACATTAAAAATCAATTTTAATATTTTTAAAATTTTTTCCAGGAGAACCGGCCAAAACTGGGACAGCCACGGTGAGAGTCTACACGAAGAACAAGAACGATGAGGAACCCAAATTTTCACAACAAGTTTACACACCGAATGTGGATGAAAATGCTGGACCGAACACTTTAGTGACAACGGTTGTCGCATCAGATAAGGATGGTGATAATGTTAGGTGAGTTGTTTTGTTCCAGATGTAAAGTAGGTACTAGAAATAGGATTCTTATGGGCGAATATTATATCTAAAAAAACCACAGTGATGCTGATCTTTTCTGTTAACATCTGATAGGTCTCATTCGGAATTATTTTCATTCAAACCATTGTCCTGGAAAATTTATTTTGACTGCTTTTCCGGGAGCTAAGTTTTTCTTTCTAAAATGGCCTTTCTAAGAGTGTACTGTGTTAAACGTCTTCGCTATACTCCGGCAATACATTACGGGAAATGCTATTTCGGCAAAGAGGTTTTAGACGGTTTTTTTTACGTTGGGGAAGTTAGCCTAGTTTAATATGACTAAGTTCTGGAAATTGGGGTTCTAACTTGTAACTATGGATTCGTTTTTTGCAAATGTTCTGAGAGATAACCAGCCTTAATCCGTGAGCTTTTTGGTTTTCAAGAGAGTTTACGTTCACGTTGTTACTGCCTTTCTGCCTATCGGTAACCAAAAGAAGTTTCTACGCGATGTTTAGGTTTGGTGGTTTCATCATTTTAAATATCAGTCTACTCCAACAATTTAATTTTAGTTCCAACATTCTATCATTTTCATTCCATCCTTAAAATATTTTTTCCTCTCAAATTTCTAATGGATTTTCAGGTTCGGCTTTGTTGGAGGCTCTACCTCATCTGGCCAGTTTGTCATTGAAGAGATCACCGGTGTTATTAGACTTCATGGGAAAGCCATATCCTTAGATCGTGATAAATACGAACTGAACGTAACTGCCATGGATGATGGTGCTTGCTGCGTAAATGGAGATGCCATCATTCACACGAGTACTGCTGTTGTTGTGGTCTTCATTACCGACGTAAACGATAATAAACCCATTTTCAAAGATTGTGGTACTTATTACCCAAAAGTTGAAGAAGGCGCGCCGAATGGTAGCCCAGTGATTAAGGTAATATTCATTCTTTAGAGCTTTTAATAAGCATTTAGTATAGAGAAGATAGTAAAGGCTGTAAATTGATGTTCAGGTTCACGCAACTGATGAGGACAAAGGTGTGAATGGTCAAGTTAAGTATTCAATCGTTCAGCAGCCGAATCAGAAGGGCACCAAATTCACTGTGGATGAGGAGACTGGCGAAGTGACAACCAATAAAGTAAGGTTACAAACCTATAAATGAGTGAGCCCACCTTTGAAACTTAAGTCATCAATTACTTATATATTCTTCATTGTTTTTAGGTATTTGACCGAGAAGGAGATGACGGTAAATTCGTGTCGGTCACGGTCAAAGCTACAGATCAAGGTGATCCTTCACTTGAAGGTGTCTGCTCTTTTACTGTCGAAATTACTGATGTCAATGACAATCCACCGCTATTTGATAGACAGGTAAATGGATCTATTTTTACATGTAAAATACCAGACGTTTTTTTGTTCCAAAGCTGACTGGAATTAAGTGGCTAAAAAAAGATGATCTTACGAAAGAATGTGAAGTAGTATAATTATTGGCCTCTAAAAAGGAAAAGTGGTATAAATTACTGTACTAGGCTAAGGGTCGTGGTCTTCCGAAAGAAGTAATTGGTACGTTACTAGAGGGCTAGCAAATTTGTGAAGCTGCACAGACACATATTTAATATATGCTTCTTAAGTTAGCAATTGACAAAGGTAGCCATGGAACACTATCACCCGAGACCTGCAAAGCTAATATGCATTGTGGTTCTGGGTTCGATTCTTGGTCTTTAGGCCTTGGATTTTATTTAATGGTTAATAAAAGAAATTTATAGTAAAGTATGTTTGCTAGTCGCCTCCGTCCACGACACCTAATTGGTAGTTGGACGTTAAGCCCCGCCTGAAAAAATCGGCGATTACTTTACTTTACTCGAATACGTGGAAGGAATCAAAAATTGTGAAAGTCAGTTATCAAAAACCAAAAGGTTCCACCTAGGACGGTTTTGTTAGTCCTGAGATATATTTTGTCATTCTTAAAACTTTAGAAGAATAATAAGAGTTCTATGAATTTTTGCTATGCCACTGAGGACTTTCAGTAAGGGACCACTCATTAGAGTTATACGCACCCTCATCTGCCATCATTTCTCTACTCCGATCCTTGCTTTAAGGACACGATCAAGATATACGTGTTCACTAGTACTTGATTATTATTCCAAAGGGAGTTTTCGGAAACCAAATTGTATGCGATTTTGTGACTCACTGATAAAAGGGATGTTTGTTAAAATAGATTCTACGGAAAATTCTATAAAAAAAAAAATTTGGATAAACTTAGATGTTCATCTCACAGAATCGCCAGCATCCTTCAGAGAAATATTAAGTAACTAAAATGTAGCAACTGTTTTTATCATTAAAGCCCATCAATTCCTTTTTTAATCATAATTTTTATTAATCCAGTACCCCGGAGGTACACAACACTAAGTCAATTTTTTCAAAATTTATTTGTTTAATCTTTCTAATAAAATATTTCCTTTTTTTTATTACCTAACCATCTGTTAACGTCCATCTATGTTACTTATTATCCGCCAAATATTTAAGCAAAATAATAAGTAAGAAAAAAACCACGAAAAACTCTTTCATTTGTTCTCTTGTAAAAAAATTTAAAATTGGACATAGTACCTCCGAGGTACTGAATCGTATAATAATCGCCTATTTTTTCAGGCGGGGCTTAACGTCCAACTACCATTTACTAGGTGTCATGGACTGAGGCGTCAAGCAAACATACTTTATTTTACATTTCTTTTATTAACCACAGTATCACAATGCATATTAGCTTTGCAGGTCTCGAAATCGTATAATAATTTTTATTTTTTACATTTGTTATAGAAATATGTTGAAAACGTAAAACAAGATGCAAGCATTGGTACAAACATTTTAAGAGTATCAGCATCCGACGAAGATGCTGACAATAATGGAGCCATTGTATACACACTCAGTGCACCATCTAATCCATTAGATTTGGAATATTTTGAGATTCAACCAGAATCCGGATGGATTGTATTGAAAAAACCGCTGGATGTAAGTGTTTTAATGATGGTTTTTAATATTCTCAGAGATCAAGATTTAATATCAACTTTTTTTTGTTAAATTAACTTTTAGTATTAAGGATAATGATTTTTTTTCTTTCTCCCTTTTCTAAGAAAACTAAAGATTTTTCTAAATCCATCTTTAGACAAAGTATTCCGCAAGAACATGTGAGCACAATTATATTTTCCATCTTTGAAATGAAAGTCTGGTTTCTTGAAAATATATTTAAAATAAGTTTAGAATTCTTTTTTGATTAGTTTTTTTTTCTTTGTACTGAAAGGCCGATACTGAAAGGCCGATACTGAAAGGCCGATACTGAAAGGCCGATACTGAAAGGCCGATACTGAAAGGCCGATACTGAAAGGCCGATACTGAAAGGCCGATACTGAAAGGCCGATACTGAAAGGCCGATACTGAAAGGCCGATACTGAAAGGCCGATACTGAAAGGCCGATACTGAAAGGCAATTTTCGAAAAGCCTTTTAGCGATAGATCACTAAGCCCAAGATAATTTCAAGAAAAACTAAAAATTTCTAAACCCCTTTTTGATGTGCTAATCATTTGATTACATCAACAATATTTTAGTAACGTTTATTTTTTACCCACATTTTCATTAACGATCACTGATCGTTGAGAACCACAAATTCAACAATAGTAAGAGTTTTCACAATCCAATGATGATGAATGGTAGTCAGAAATCGGGCAAGAAATAGTTATAAAATCTGGCCAAAGTCTTGACTTTTCTGGTGCATATTTAAACTGCATCAAATCCGATTCATTTGACTAAATACTTCCATTAGTTTATCAAATAGTCATTGCCAATGAAAAATGTAGCAATATATGTTTTATTTTTCTTTTTTTGGCATTGGCTTTCGCCATACAGCCAGCATCGTCTAGGTGCTTATCGCTAGAATATCACTCACTCTCCATTCTTACTTATAAATACATTCGCTTCACACATTCATCCCTCTACTATATACAACTATTTACATACAAACTTACAACTAATGGATGGATCAGTACTCTATATTCCTGCCATCCTTATAACTTAACCGAAATTAAAATCACGTAATCCTTCTCTGATCATTTTCTTCCATTCATTCTAATTTGCTGTAACTTTTAAATACACTTCATATTTCTGTGCTAGCTCTGCTATAGATTTAAGCACATAGATGTTGGCGGGAGAATATTATGTCTAAAAATATCTGTATACGTATACCTTTCTACCATCATTATTATATTGCCTTGAAATCCTCCTCCTCATTGCAAAATCTACGCAAAGAGGAGAGAGAGAGAGAGAGAGGACCTTTTTGTTGATCCTGTGTAGATACGATCCAAACACACACACCGTGTTGTTCGCTCTCTCAGCCTGCTTATATTGTCATAAACAACCCCATTTATTAATGACAGTTCCCCCTTAAACCATGATTGTCTTGGTAATTTTTATTTTTGGCAGTGGGGGGGGGGAAACCTAATTCTTGCTTTTTATTTTTGGCAAATTATTTTAAAAAATTTTTGAAACCAGGGTTTCATTTTTTTGGTTGCTAAAAATTTATTTTTTAATTTTATTACTTATTATTAATATTATTATTGTTTCTTTTAACTTTTCCATAAAAAAAAAGAGAACATCAAATTAATTAAAAAAAAAAAAAAAAAAAAACAAAGCCAAGTTTTGTATTAATAATTTTTCTTTATATTAAAATATTAAGTTGCCCAAAATTATAATAGTTGCCCAAAAATTCTTGGAATTGTCCATTAAATTTCTTTTTATAAAAAAAAAAATTTTTTTTTACGGCACATAGTTTTGATTTTTAGTTTTTTCAAATTTACTGATTTATTTTTTTTTTTTTTATTTATTAATTATTTATTAATTTATTTTAATAACACACTGCCAAAATATTCGAGCACTGATTGCACTTATATATTTTGAGTTCCACCCCCTCTTACAAATTTTTGCTTTTGTTTTTTTGTCTCTTTATTATTGTGAAATTTATTCTTTTAGATAAACCTTATTTCTTAAAATAAATATAAAAAAAAAAAGAAAAAAGAGAAAAAAACCAAAGAATTTAAATTATTTTTTGAAAAATGTTTTTTTTATTTTTTGGCATATTGGTTTTGTATTTTTTGTGCCACATGTATTTTGAATATGTATTTTTTTTTTTTTGGTAATTGCCTTATTTTTTAGGCATACTATTTTTTTTAAGGCTATGATAATTTTTGATATATATAATATATATATGTGATTTTTGGAAAAAAAAAAAAAAATTATTCTGCTTTAGGGCAGAATATTTTTTTTTTTTGATTTTTTTTGTTTTTGCTCATCCTTTTACAGGAGGAGATGGTGTTTTGGTGGTAACAGAGCAGATTTTTTTTAATATATTTTTTTGCAAAAATGACAAAACCTAACTCTGGCCTTCAGACCTGCTTCTGATTTACCACAAATAACAAAAAAAAATATGTGACAATTTTGATTTCTCTAATGTGTATGGGGCGAACCAGTAAAATACACATTTAAATGAAGAAAGAGCCGAAATAGACACTTTTGTCCTGCAGAAAATGATGGAAAAATTTATCTATCTTTTTTTTTTCAGAAATTTTTTTTCCGCGTGAAAACTGCGTGAAAATTTGCGAGATTTTTTCCTTAATTTTTTATTTTTTAATTTTAATTTTAATTTTTTTTAAATTTTTTTTTTTTAATGTTTTAAAGAATCGTTTAAAACAGACAAAGAAACGAAGAAGAGTTTCTAATTTCTAGCATCCCTTTCTATTCCTTGACCTTCAATTTTTATTATTATTTTTTTCTATGATTTTTTACACTTGGATGCAAAAAAAACCAAGGGAGCACCTGTTAATTATTATCAAGGCGGGATAGAAAATGCACGAGAAGGATCATTTTTTTTTCTGGCCCTTCTCCTAGATCTTTTGCCTTCAACATCCAAATTGTACCAAATTGGAGCTTTATAAGGATGCAGACCTGGTGACCGCTATTAAAGTCGGAAGACTGAGATGGCTGGGGCACCTAGAAAGAGGCCCACGTAAATCTTTTGAAGGACCTCCTTGGGGGGGGGGGGGAAAGACCGCGGAGGTAGACCGCGACTCCGTTGGCTACAAGATGTGGGAGAATGACCTCCCAAAAAAATGCAGATTCACCAATGGAGAAAAAAAAAAGGCCATAGATCGAGAAGGCTGGTCTAATCTGCTTAAGGAGGCCAAAGTCCTACAAGGGCCGTACTGCCAAAGGAAGAAGTTCCAAATTGTATCAGTTTTGATGGTATGTATACTTAGCTAACTACCCCATGACGCTACGGCCCTACAAAAACCTGGGCCTCCACCGCCTATTTATTGCCATTCGGCTTTATCATAGGCGAACCTCCGTCATCTTCTCTCAAAACTTCCTCCACACCATCCAAGAAATCTCATACGAGGCCTCCCTCTGCGCTACGGCTTCCTCCTGGCTTTCCCTCCAGTAAAGTTTCCTTGGAATCCTATTTTTGTGGCACATTCTTTCGACATGTCCAAGCCACCTTAACTGGTTCTCTTTCTAAAACAAAAGATACAGTTCTGGGTTCCCCTGAAACTCTGCCGAAGCTCTTCAGTTTTTTTTTTCTAATTCTCCAGCGCCCACTTTCGCAGACAAGCCCAGATATTCGTCAATAGTACTTTTCTTTTCCCATATAAAAGTAAAGTAAATGAATTGCCTATTTTTTCAGGCGGGGCTTAACGTCCAACTACCAATTAGGTGTCGTGGAGAGAGGCGACTAGCAAACATACTTTACTTTTAAATTTCTCATATTAACCATTAAATAAAATCCAAGGGCTAGACTAGTACCGCAATACATCTTAGCTTTGCGGGTCTAGCCTATAACCGCCTAACAAACATACTTTACTATAAAGTTCTCATATTAACCATTAAATAAAATCCAAGGCCTAGACTAGTACCACAATACATCTTAGCTTTGCAGGTTTCGCCTCTCTTGCAGGTGGCGCCTTTCTTTCCCATATATTGAGAAGTTTTCCCCAGTAGCTTTTTGTAAGCACCCAACTTTCACGACCATTTATAACCACAGGCTGAATGATTGTTTTGTATATAAGGGACCTTAGCTCTGCTTGTCAAACTCCTGAATTATGAACAGCTTCTGGAGGAGCGAAGAAAAAAAAATTAATGCTGCTTATGGACACTCCAGCTAAAAAGAAACTGGATCGAGGAAATTAAGTACTGCGCCGTTCGAGAGAGCCAATAGTCTGTTGCCGGTTGCTCCGCTTGTGAGAGTCGTCTGCAGTTGCCCGATATTTGGTGACTTCGGTTAGGGGAAATCCACCGTCAATGCATTACCGAGCCATTGAGGGGTATCTGAATCAATATAAGATTGAGACAAAAAAAAATGCATTCACATGCCCTGCACGAATCGAGATTAGTTTGGGAGGATTCTGTGAACGAAACCTAAAAGTACAGAGGTGCGATAGGTTTGCATTTTGGAACATCAGCCCCGACCAACCTCCCTCTCTGCGAGAATGGTGTTTTTGATATCTTCTGCCCTCTTTTCAAATAAAACTACCTCTCAGCTGCATTCTACGGGTTTTGTGAGCCGATTCATTTTTTCATGCAAAGAAAACTGATAAAAGGTCAATTATAATTTGCACTTACTAAATCAGTTCCCTACAGAAAATTGATACTTTAATTGAGTTCATTGGATCATATTCCTCTCTAATCTCCAAAATAGGATTTATCTTTTTCTGAGGTATTTTTTTTGTCGATAGTTTTAACAATGGTGTTCCCTTTTTTTTTTTGCAATCGAGTGATTTTAATTTTTATTGACCAATTTATTTTCTGTCTGCATCATGAGATTCTGCATGCCGTATTTTCTTTTACCTCATTTTTTATTTTGTGCTTGCTTTTTGATTATTATAATTTTTTTTGTTCAAACTTAACCATCTAAAGAAAATAATTTCCTTTTACATTTTAGTTTATATATAATTTTTTTGTTCGTTTTGTTTTAATTTAATTGCACAATTTCTGTTTTGTTTGTATTGCTGAATCAATTAAAAAAATCAACAAACTACCAAGGAATGCTTTCCAGTAAGTAGGACAATAATGATCTGAAATTATGTAGGGTTCCTTATTGTGTGTAAAAAGTAAATTTTTTAAAAAAAGACTAATCCCAAATTGTTTTTAGTAAAATATTTTATTGATTCCTTTTACTTTTAAAAGGAAAGTAGTCTTTAATACTAACTACTTTTTTTTTGGTTTTCAATTTATTTACTTTTATTTTTTTTAATGAAATCTTTAAATTCCATGTCCCCTCAACTTTTTGTTATTTTTAATTGGCTAATTTGTTTCTGATTCTTACATAGCATAGCTCATTGGTGGATTGGGCCTTTATATCTATTTTTTTTTTTTTTGAGTACTAATCAGCATTGCTATTGTGTCTTTCTGTTGTAAAGTAATTTTTCTTTTTTATTTGAAATTTACATATTTAGTTTTTGTAAATAATATTTTTTTAAAAAAAAAAAACATTTGCTGAATCTGTAAAATGAGAACATAATCTCGTAACTAACAGATCTCAAACTAACCTTATTCCTTTAAAAGTAAAACATTACTCAAACGGTTCTGAGATCACTCAATGAAGTTTGGAGTGGCGAATTTCTACAAAAAGAAGATTTTTTTTGTTCTTCCTCTGAAGAGATGGTATCCGCAGACCTTCACGCTGTCATATTCCCTTTTTAATTTAAGATCATTAACTACTTGCCAAACTGGTATCTAAAGATAGATGCATGTACAGTATTAGGCCGTCAAGACTTCCTTGAAAGACGATAACGTTTGAGCTGCTACAAAAAGCATTAAGTGATTACTGTGACGCAATGTCTTGTCCTCTTCAGACGTATAATCACATTTCGGGACAAAATTAAATGTTAAAAAGAAGTCTCAATAATTTATGACCCTTTTGGAATTTTCCGATCAAATTTTCCTATCCCCCCCCCCCCAAAAATGTGTACATACAGCTTTTAGATTTCAGTATATTCAATGTGTTTGTTGTTGTTATTGTGTATAATATCATTTTGTACAGGGAACTCAAGTAAATTTCAGTATTATTGTTTAGTTTTCTCAAATACTCAATAGATGGAGCTAAAGTTGAGCCAGAATATATGTAAAATTTTCTAAGTCGCATGGAAGACAAAGGGCTGAGGCTCTAAATTTAGTTTCTTAATGTGTAAAATGTATTTTGTTCAGAAAATAAGAAAACTCTGTCTATTGTAACTATTTTTAAATTTCAAATTTGTTTTTGTTTATTTCAAAATTATAGTGCATTAAAGCATCTCAAGTATCTGTGACTAAAATGGCGTGAATGGAATATAAGAAAAAGTTTTATTTCATAAAGTATTAAGTATTTCCTGTTCTCTGTCGTTTTGGAAATATGGGGGAGCGCCGCCTCGAATCCCGTGAGAGATGGATGGGAAAGTTGTTCTGAAAATATTGGGTTGCCAACAGAAAGGATTTTGATTAATTGTTATATGGGAAATAGTTGTTTTGAGTGAGTTGAACGGTCTGTGTGGTCCATTTAAATCAATTTAGTTATTAATTGATGTTTGGTTATTGTGGAGGATGATGGACTGTAATTGTTGAGAATCTGGAACGATTGCTTGGCCCCTTATATTTGGGCCCTGGGTTTCCATTGACTGTAATTTATACGGACTAAGTAAGAACGAAACCTAAAGATAAACAAGAAAGCGAAGCACACAAAGAATGTGAAAAGCAGAAAGCACACTATGTGCGAAAAGTAAAAAGGGAAGGAGTGAAGCGGCAAAAAGCTCTCGTCCTAAGCCTAGGTTTCTAGGAAGTCCAGTGGTTGTTCATTTTTAGGCTATCAAGTGTAATTGAGGACTAATGGTACTAGAGCCAGTGATTGATTTAGGGTAACTGCCGAAATAGACCCAATCGAATAGATAAGTGCTTGCTCTCTGAAACTGGGGCGGCTCGTCTCTGCATAGCACTCCATTGCTGTTGAGAGCATGTCTCAAGTTGGATTCCATTTTCTCTTTATGGACAAGATCGAGATGTTAACATAATCTACAACCTTTTTGCGGCCAACTTATTAATTGAATAGAAACTTTTCAAGTAGATCTAAAAATTGATTCATTATTTCTATTACTTTGTTAGGGAAGGGATTAGGCTCAGAGTGAGACTCAGGTTCGAATCCAGCTGCAGGTCCTTAGATTCTCTCTTCCTAGGAACTTCTTACTGCTCACTGCCCGGTGATGGACGCGCCTTAAAATTAAAAATAAATAAAATTGTAGTATCTGTTTCTTAACAAACTTAGCCCTCCATTATCTTCACAGATCACTTTATCTTGACTTAATATTTTACCAATTCCTGTTTAGTATTTAATTTTTGAATTGATTAGTTTACCTTTATTTCAGGATTCATGTTTCTGTTAAGGATGATAACTAGGGAACGGATTCGTATGTATTTACATATTTTTTTCTAGGCAATTTACAGACGTTTTTCAACTAGAAGTATTCATACTGACACTTTTTAAGCCGTTTGAGTCTACTTTTATTTCACATGTTTACACATATTTGGATGTTATCGCATATTTATACATATTTGATTAAAATAAATAAATATTTCTACATATTTAATCAAAATATGTACATATTTTTCATTTTGGGCATATTTTCATAATTGGGAGGTGGTTGACAGGAACTGTGAACCACAGACTGTGAATCACAGTGGTTAAAAAAGTGTTTTTAAAAGCACCAAGTCGCATTAAAATGCTAAAAGATCTCTATCCAGACTTGTGCCTTCCACCAGAACCAATATTGACAAGATGGGGTACTTGGCTGGAAGCTGCTCAGTATTACTATGAAAACTACAATAAAATCAAGAATGTCCTTTCACATCTCGAAGACGAAGCAGTAGCGATAAATACAGCCAAGTCTTTATTCGAGAAACCTAATTTAAGGAACGACCTTGCATTCATTTCTGACAATTGCGTATTTCTTGCACAGGCCAATTACCCAACTTGAGTCCCAAAATGTTCGACTGACAGAAAACTTGTCCAACGTTAAAAAAAGTCATCGAAAAGGTGGAAGGAATACCTGGGAGTAAGGGAGATCTGATCAGATCAAAACTGGTAGAAGTACTGAGCAAGAACAAAGGGTGGGAGACCATCTGCCAGATTTCTGATATTATCAGTGGAACAGAAGTCACCTCAGAACATCGTGTACCCTTTACAACGAGATAACTTCTTTCAGCAAGGCACCTATAACATCTGTAGATGTTAAACGATCTTTTAGTCATTACAAGTCCAGCTTAAGCCCAGATCGTCGTCACTTTACGTTCCAACATTTGAAATTTCATGCGGTTGCAAACAATTTCGAAGAGTGAAGTTTACAAAATTGAAAATTTAACACATCTTTTTATAAATAGTAAAAATGTTCTTTGTTGTATAAATCATTATGACTTGTAAAAACAAATTATTTTGTTCCTAATAAATTATTATAAATTGTAAAAATGTTCTTTTCTTGTATAAATAATTATAACTTGCCCCCCCCAAAAAAATTCCATTTTCATAAAAAAAAATTTTCATTTTACTTAAATATTCCAGAAAATATTTTAAGAAAATCACATATTTTCCACATAATTGACGAAAATAAATGCATATTTTAGTTAAATATTTGGCATTTTTAAATACATAAAAATCCGTTCCTTAGTTATTACATTTTATGGATTTTAGTGGTACTTCTTAGATTATCTATGAATTTCAGATATTTTATCTCTTAATTTTTTGAGGATTCTCAAAAAGAATTAAAAAAAATATTTTTATTTAGTTTTCCAATACCAGGTTCATTTATGAGCTATGCTGTGCATTGCAGAGTAAAAGAAAAGTGATGCAGAAAAAGGAAAATTAGCAAAATTAATTTTCTTTAATTAAATTAATAATATTCTTGTTTGTCCTTTTTTTTTTTTTTAAATTTATGTTCTTTCTTTGTTTTAATATTGTTTATTTATGTTTTATACTTTTGTGTACATTTGGTTGCTTTTTTACATGTTTATGTATGATTTATTATTTATTATTTGTTTTATTTTACATTTATTTAATAATTTTTCTTTAATTTCGTATCTTGGGCATAATTTTGTTTGAGGGGATACGCATTTTTAGTTGGACATGTTGAATTTTATAGCGTGAGAGATACCGTCTAAGAGTGAAGGCCTCCGATAGAGGCGAACCACCGTCGTATGCGGACGTTGAAGTTGAATTAGACGTCGTTGACCGAAACAATAAGCCACCTCTCTGGGACAAGAGTGTCTACGGCCCCATTCGCATCAGGGAAAATGTCACAGTCGGTTCATTGGTCGCAGAGGTCAAAGCAAGGTTTGTATATTCAATTGAAAAGTGAAAAAAAAGAAAAGAAAACAATTAAAAAAAGATTTCCCAAAGAAAATTTTTGTAATAAAAAGGAAAGTTCGAACCCATAAATAAGACAAAATTCACGAGCACACAATGAGGAAAATAAGTTAATCGGTTTCATGCTTACCTTTAGTTCTTTTTTTTGTATTTGTTTATTCTGACTTTCTGTTTTCTTGGTTATAGTTATTGAACGAAGGATCTTTTATAATTATAGTGAGCATAATTAACCAAACATTTTTGTATTGATTTAAGCTAATTTCAGTGAAATTTGTGCTGTAATGTCGTATTGTGTGTACAAATTATATACTGTTGAGGTTACACTTTGGTGATTGTAACTTTGAGTCCTCTAAAAAGATCATTACGACTGCAATCCTAAAATCACTTCGGAATACAATCTGTCTTTGAAGAGTTGTGAGATTATTTTATCTGGGAAGTGTTTTTTTTTCCAAATTATACAAGTAAATCTCTTGCGGTCATTTCGATTAGCCGGCATTATTCACATTTTTCAAATTACTGATAGAAGTACATGGAAAATGTTAGATTTTTTTTGTGTGTTTTTACTTTTAGTTGAAATTAACTATTAAATTTCTGTTTTCTGTGAACGCATAATTTGACTCTTAATCAAACAGCTCAAGCAATTAATTTTCATTTCCCACCTAACTGCAATATTCTTAAACTTAAACTTACTTGCATGATGTAAACCAGTGGTTCCCAAAGTGGTCCCTACGGACCCCCAGGATCATTCTGGGGGTCCGTGGAAAATTAAAATTGATTTGGGGGTCCCTGAACAATGTCCGGGAGTCCGCGCAAGGTTCAATATAAAATAATAAAACTGTGATCCATTTTTATTATTATGGAAATTAGAGACTAACACGGGTGACCAATTAAATTTAATCAAAACTAAAAGCGTAATATCTCCGTTTGTTGCAAAACATTTTCTGTAAAAACAAAACTTGGGAAGAGGAGAACGTTCTCAGCTTCCAAATCTTTCGAAATTGTAAAATAGAGATGAAGATTTGCTTGCTCACTTAACGGCTCTTCATGCAGACCTGAACCAAAGATTACTCGTGGGGATTTGCGGTAGCTACTCACTAACATTGAGCCGGATATAAATACACTCATAACATCTCATCACGTTCATCCAAATTATTAATTTTATTTTAAACAAAAGTTATAATTTCAATAAATACTTCTTCAACAAAATGTTTTTTGTTATTTTTATACTATGCATTCGTGTAGCTTTTTCACTTGGGGGTCCGTGGGCTAGTTTTGACTATAAAAAGAGGTCCATGGGTCAAGTTTTGATCATAAATAGTGGTCCATGGGTCAAAAAAGTTTGGGAACCACTGATTGTAAACGGTTACGTGCCTTGCCTTAGTCACATCTCTAGATATCACGACAATAACGCGTTATCGTGTCTCACAAATTTTTTTTGGGAAAAAGAGTCACGAAGGATCTTGATACTTGACTCTTCAGCTTGCTGCTCTTACTAGTAATCTTTTTTAGAACTCAGTAATATACGAGTATGTAGCAATTCAGAAGCCGCGAGAACTAGAAACCCAAACAAGTCGATAAAGCTGAATTTAAAATTGTGTGGTAACGTCCTTTAAGAGTGCCTTCATTACATTTAACGGAGAATAACCTCACAGTACATAACCTCTCCATGTAGAATAACAACAAACAGCATGCCATCTTAACAGTTTCACTGAAACATGTGGGGGGGGGAGAAAGGTTTGGTAATTACGCGCACAGATAAGACCTTCGGTTCCATTCTGATATAACCCATAAAACAGTACAAAACAATGCAAAAACAATTCTTCCCTAAACAATCCTACAAAACACCATCGGTTTTTTTGTGGGGGGGCAAAATTGAAGAACAAATATTTTTTGTTTTTTTGAGAAAGAGAAAGAGACCATCATCAAAGGCGTTTTGGGTTTTTTTTTGTTATTTTTGTTTTTTAACAGCGTGAATCTTACAAGTTAGAAGCAAAGGCCCAGGACAAGGGCGTGCCCTCATTATCCAGATCTGTTGAAGTACAAATAGATGTTGTCGACCGTGCAAACAATCCTCCCGTATGGGATCATGTTGTTTATGGACCGATCTACATTAAAGAGAACATGAACGTCGGGGCCAAAGTTGTGTCCGTCAAGGCCAGGTTCGAGAATACCAAACATGAATTTTTTTTTTTTTTAATTTTTTTTTTTTAAAGTCCTTTTTATAATTTTGTTGTTTTGCACGAGCGATTAATCTTTTTGCACGCTCCAGTATTTTGTATATTTGTTTTTTCCCGTCTCTTTATTTTGATTCTTTTTATTTTTCGTTTATTATTAATTAAAAACATAATTTTTTAATTAGGAAGGCGCCACTCTTACTTTCTAATATTAAATTGAAATTTTATTTAAATTTGTTTCAGTCTAAAGTTCTGTATCTTATAATTTTAAAATTTTTTAGTGCAATATCGCATCTATGTATATATTTTTTTTAATGAATAAAACTGTGACCGATACTTTTCGTACTTTTTTGTTAATCTGTAAGTAAAGTAATCGCCTATTTTTTCAGGCGGGGCTTAACGTCCAATTACCATTTACCATCAAGGACGGAGGCGGCTAGCAAACGTACTTAACTATTTCTCATTTAACCATTACATAAAATCCATGGCCAAGATCGGGAATCGAACCCAGTAGCACAATGCATCTTAGCTTTGCAGGTCTCGCCTCTTAATCGATCGGCTACCGCTCGGCGCCTTTTGTTAGTCTGTAATACTTTTATTTTTTTCATGTCAAATGTTTACGTTATAGCATCCAAAACAAGCACTTACCGATCTATCATCTGTCAACCTAAAGGTTAGAATATGCGTGAAGCGGTCTGGATGACCAGTTAATTTTATACCTTCAGATTGATCTAAAAGCTTTTACTCAACACTTTTAAGAAAGATAGCGGCTTGCCTTGTTTTTCATGTGTGTGTGAGGTAAAGTTCAGCTACCAAGGGTACACTCCTATGTAAGCACTTTGACCAAGGTTCGATCCATGAATTCGATCTGCCAGTACAATACAGAAGGTACCAAACAATGTTGGTTCATTTAATCATCGAACGGTTGTTGATTGCTTAATTCACTTTTATTATCGATTTGGAATCATTCGATTCTCTTTGTACTGTAGTCACATCTTCCGCACTTTCTGGTGTAAGAGGATAGTTTGATATTGACAAAAAATAGTACTGGATCTGTGAAGAACCTTCAGGAATTGCTAAGGCGATTTTGCGTAGATCCAAGTGTGTATTGTCTTTTTAGAAATATACACGGAAGGAAATTACATTCTTCAGAGTCTGGGTTAGGACTACCAGAAACCTTCTGAATGTTAACCTTCAATATTAGACCTAACTTTCTATCCAAGCCCTTCGTCACATGGTCTGCTGTACTAGTAAGTTGTACAAGTATAAAAGGCGTTTTGCCTTTCATAAAGTACTGTTTAATCAACACACGAAATTCTTTTTCGTACATTTTTTGAAAATCACTCGACTTCCTCGATTCAAACGAATGCCAAACACAAAGAAATAGACCGATCTGGCTGAAACTTGGTGTGTGTTCTTCCAAGAGACGCTACTAACTAAACATAACCTCGATACGCGCCAGTAGTGCTATCTCTCGTGACTTTGCACGGACTTTTCAAACGACCCTCGTACTCTAGGACAACAGCAGACAGTCTTGGTTTGAACCTGAATGTTCCTCGTTAATTGCTCTCTAGATGGATATGAATTCAGGTCTCATAGGGTTCTATGAGAGATTTATGCCTTAAACTCAATGAATCTATCCTGGGGTTTTTTTTGCCTTCATTTTGGCATTGGCTTCCGCCACACAGCCAGCATCGTCTAGGTGCTTATCACTAGAATATCACTCACTCTCCATTCTTACTTATAAATACATTCGCTTCACACATTCATCCCTCTACTATATACAACTATTTACCTACAAACTTATCAACTAATGGATGGATCAGTACTCCTATATTCCTGCCATCCTTATAGCTTAACCGAAATTAAAATCACGTAATCCTTCTCTAATCATTTTCTTCCATTCATTCTATAACTTTTGTATACACTTCATATTTCTTAGCTAGCTCTGCTTCAGATTTAAGCACATAGATGTTGGCGGGAGAATATTATGTCTTCGTAGCGAAATGGTGCATCTAAAAATACCTGTATATGTCGTCAAAACATTCGTTGCCTTTCTACTATACAGGGTGTTCAGCATAAGACTACGGTAACTTCGGGAGGCGATTCTGGGCATCATTTGCAACGAAAAATTCCATATAAACTATGGATCGATTCGGCTCCGTTTTGTAGATATTTTTAATTTTATGTTTTTTCAAGGTGTTACTACTTTTTAGCAAAAAGTTGTTTATATTTTTCAAACTATTAAAGCTACAGCTATTTTAATAAGCTCATTAGAAAGAAGGTTAAATTTCCTTTTAAATAAGCTAATTTGTATTCCAAAATAATAATATTAAGTATTTTACTTTGTGGCCCAAACATAAGTAATAGCAAGTTTCTAATTTTTTCTAAAAACTTTGACTTCATTTTTCTCAAAAACATTTTATATGAAAAAACCGTGCACTATTCAGGAAAAACATTTACATACGATCACCTTTCGAACGGTATACAATAATTAGGGTTATGTTAAAAATTGATGCAGAAATCTGTGATTAATTGCAAAAAAGTAGGTCTCAAAACAGCATCGGCATTATGAAAGGAACTTACTTATCGCTCTAATCTTTAAGTTAAAAACTGATATGTTTTATTCTAATACGGCTTATAAAAACAAATAAATACAAGAAGAAGAAAAGATAGTTTAAAGTCTACATTTTCATTAGATATTTAGTTGTCATTTTGCTATCATTATGCCAGCGTATTCGAATATTGAATATCACGGTTTCGTAGATGGGAATAGTGGAGAAGCTAGGCGGGAGTATTCTAGATGTTTTCCTGATAGGATGTTCCGAACGCTAAGACGATCGTGGAGGTGTACTGGCGGTTCGGTGAAGTATTCCATCCACTATTATTTAATTTGGGGATCAGAGCGAGTAATATGTTTTTGGCTTATTCATTAGCTCTCCACAATCTCCTGTGTTCGGCTTATTCATTAGCTCTTCACAACCTTTTAATTCCAAAAGTTTATTGAGTAGTTCAAGAAAATCTGTGATTTGTTCACATTATTTGGCCTATTTCTTTAATTAACTAAAGAATAACTCACAGATCTAAACTCGTTAAACGAAAATCCTTTCTTCTGAAATTGGTACCTAACACTCATTTAACATCATATTCATTTTTCTTCTTTTTATTTTATTTTATTATTCATAATGTAAATTTTATATTTTTGAAAATAGTTCTTAAATTAATTAATTATTAAATTACACGTTTGCAAAAAATCGTACTGGATTTGATGATTCTGATCAATTATATTCTTATGGTAGGTGAATTCCTTTCATAATGCCGACGCTGTTTTGAGGCCTACTTTTTTACAATTAATCACAGATTTCTGCATCAATTTTTAACATAACCCCAATGCATTGTATACCGTTCGAAAGGTGATCGTATGTAGATGTTTTTCCTGAATAGTGCACAGTTTTTTCATATAAAATGTTTTTGAGAAAAATGAAGTCAAAGTTTTTGGAAAAAATTAGAAACTTGCTATTACTTATGTTTGGGCCACAAAGTAAAATACTTGATATTATTTTTTTGGAATACAAATTAGCTTATTTAAAAGGAAATTTAACCTTCTTTCTAATGAGCTTATTAAAATAACTGTATCTTTAATAGTTTGAGAAATATAAACAACTTTTTGCTAAAAAAGTAGTAACACCTTGAAAAAAACATAAAATTAAAAATATCTACAAAACGGAGCCGAATCGAGCCATAGTTTATATGGAATTTTTTGTTGCAAATAATGCCCAGAATTGCCTCCCGAAGTTACCGTAGTCTTATGCTGAACACCCTGTATAACGTTGGACATATCATTATTATATTGTCTTGAAATCCTCCTCCTCATTGCAAAATCTACGCAAAGAGGAGAGAGAGAGAGAACCTTTTTGTTGATCCTGTGTAGATACAATTCGCACACAGCGTATCCTGGGGGGTTCTGCTAATTTTAAAATTTTAAAGAGTGGTGCCTTATTTAATATAAAGTAAAAAAAAGAATTATTATTTTTCGGTTTAATTTCATAAATATTTTTTTAAAAAAAATGGTGTTTGGTCCTTTCAACAACGTTCCAATTCTTCATTCAGTAAAAAAAAAAAAAATCCTCTAACAGTCACCAATTTTTGGGTGAATTCACGCTTCCATGTGTGGTGGGGGAAGCACAATCGCACAATTTTTTATTTTTTTATAACCAGTGAGTAGTTTTTATTTATTTATTTTTTTTTGTAGACGTCATAACTTTAAATAAATAAATAGAAAGTGGAAAAGCAGTTATTTATTTTCTTTTTGTCTATTGTTCAAAATTGTTTTCTTCCTTAAATAGCGAAATATTTCTGTGGACTTAACGAAGGTACACCAAATATTGAGAAATTTTGGTTTTATTTATTCTTTGATTTGATTTATTTATTTTAATTTATTTTATTTTTCGTATTATCAGTAAATACATTTATATATTGTGATTAAATCGAAAGGATTAAGTAAAATTTTTTGTTCTGTTTACAAAGCATGGATACATAGTTAAAAAGTTATTTGTTCAGTGTAGCAAAAAGAGATATCAATTTTTTTTGAAATTCAAAATTAAAAGTGTGCTGAGATTATTTATAAAAAAATTTAATAGAAATAATATATTATTGAAACAAAATACGTATTAATGCATGGTCTTTTTTTTAAAAGATAGAAGTAATGAATAAAAAATTTTTGGATGAAGCGGGGTTTACAATTTGTTCAATGCAATTTGCACAGAATGCGTTTTAAAATTATTAAATACATGTTTACATAGAAAACAAAAGAATAACCCCCCCCAAAAAAAAATGTTAGGCGCAAGCAAGTCCCAATTTTTTGCTTAAATGTTTTATCTGTAAAATACAAAAAAAAAATCTTTTGCATGATATTTGGCCTGTGCTTAAATGGTATATCGTATAGTTTCTAAGCAAAGGATTTTTTCCTGCAATTTAACGAATGAGGTAAGTCGACCTCATTGCTAGTAACGGATAGTATTATTTGTAATGTTTGTTTGTTAATTAGCTGGGTTCTTCATTTGATGTAATGTACGTTAATGGGATATTATGTCTGAAACTTGGTTTTTACCTGTTTGGTACACTATGGGCGTTTCAGATACCAAGGTTTTCAGCGACTGAAAGCGTGACTTCAAGTCTTCACTACTAGCCTATCACTTTCATTTTGAAATTTTACTTAGTAAATTTTGAGACTATTTTGGGGGATTCTCGGAAATGTGCTAGTACCATATCTACTTTTAGTGTACCACAAGTAGCTGTTACTTGACATTTACAATGTTTAAGACCCAAAGCCTTAGGTTAGATTTGAAGAGTAAAGTAAAGTAAATGCCTATTTTTTCAGGCGAGCTTTACGTCCAACTACTAAGGTAACGTGGACGGAGGCGACTAGCAAACATACTTTACTATAAAGTTCTCATATTAAACATTTAATAAAATCCAAGGGCTAGACTAGTACCGCAATACATCTTAGCTTTGCGGGTCTAGTCCATAACCGCCTAACAAACATAGATTACTATAAAGTTCTCATATTAAACATTAAATAAAATCCAAGGCCTAGACTAGTACCGCAATACATCTTAGCTTTGCGGGTCTAGCCTATAACCGCCTAACAAACATACATTACTATAAAGTTCTCATATTAAACATTAAATAAAATCCAAGGCCTAGACTAGTACCGCAATACATCTTAGCTTTGCGGGTCTAGCCTATAACCGCCTAACAAACATACATTACTATAAAGTTCTCATATTAAACATTAAATAAAATCCAAGGGCTAGACTAGTACCGCAATACATCTTAGCTTTGCGGGTCTAGTCTGTAACCGACTAGCAAACATACTTTACTATAAAGTTCTCATATTAAACATTAAATACAATCCAAGGGCTATTCTAGTACCGCAATACATCTTAGCTTTGCGGGTCTAGTCCATAACCGACTAGCAAACATACTTTACTATAAAGTTCTCATATTAAACATTAAATACAATCCAAGAGCTAGACTAGTACCACAATACATCTTAGCTTTGCGGGTCTATAACCGCCTAACAAACATACATTACTATAAAGTTCTCATATTAAACATTTAATAAAATCCAAGGGCTAGACTAGTACCGCAATACATCTTAGCTTTGCGGGTCTAGTCCATAACCGCCTAACAAACATACATTACTATAAAGTTCTCATATTAAACATTAAATAAAATCCAAGGCCTAGACTAGTACCGCAATACATCTTAGCTTTGCGGGTCTAGCCTATAACCGCCTAACAAACATACATTACTATAAAGTTCTCATATTAAACATTAAATAAAATCCAAGGGCTAGACTAGTACCGCAATACATCTTAGCTTTGCGGGTCTAGTCTGTAACCGACTAGCAAACATACTTTACTATAAAGTTCTCATATTAAACATTAAATACAATCCAAGGGCTATTCTAGTACCGCAATACATCTTAGCTTTGCGGGTCTAGTCCATAACCGACTAGCAAACATACTTTACTATAAAGTTCTCATATTAAACATTAAATACAATCCAAGAGCTAGACTAGTACCACAATACATCTTAGCTTTGCGGGTCTATAACCGCCTAACAAACATACATTACTATAAAGTTCTCATATTAAACATTAAATACAACCCAAGGGCTAGACTAGTACCACAATACATCTTAGCTTTGCGGGTCTAGCCTATAACCGACTAGCAAACATACTTTACTATAAAGTTCTCATATTAAACATTAAATACAACCCAAGGGCTAGACTAGTACCACAATACATCTTAGCTTTGCGGGTCTAGCCTATAACCGCCTAACATACTTTACTATAAAGTTCTCATATTAAACATTAAATACAACCCAAGGGCTAGCTAGACTAGTACCACAATACATCTTAGCTTTGCGGGTCTAGTCTCTTAACCGCTCGGCCACCGTGGCACCCCAAATTTGAAGAGTATTTTACAAATTAAATTTTGTTTTTGTTTTTAATTTTCTCAAAATAGGACTCCTAAGTTTTCTATTTAAGTTCTCACTGCTTATTATTTAAAACCGAGCACTTTTACTTGAAACGTTAATAAAAAAAAAAGGTTCTGATAAAGAAATGATTTTTCTAAAATTAAAGCTTTGTACTTGCAAGAACATACTTGAGCAAATATCAGTTACAGTTAGCGTAATTTACGGCAGTAAGTTGTAAGTTAGTTGTAATTCAAGGTAAGGTCGTCTAATTTTTTTTAAAGGTATTATGTGATCTGCTTCTAATTTTGGGTAAATGTGCTCTAGGTCCACAGTGTTGGACCGAAATCAACGATAATTTTCTTAAACCAGATCAAAAGAGGGGCGAAATATATCGCTAAAAAATTTTTTTTAAGGGGGAATTTCCCCCCCTTCCGACAATTGAGCAAACTAATTAATCGATAAATTTTCATTGCGCACAATTTTGAATCCTATTTTTTTTTTTTTAATTGCAAATTGCATGAGCATATTGTGCACCTGTCTTTATGTTTTGAAGTTCAAAAATCTTGAAGATCTATGTTTTCAGAAAAATGATGAATTCGTTAAAAGAAAAAAACTAGTTTAGATTAGAAAGAAAATAAAGTAAAATAAATGTATAAGAAAATAAAAATAAGAATATAAAATGAATAATGCATGTTCGCTTAGCTGTATCTTTTTTTTTTTAATTTATTATTTTATTTTTTTTTTAAGATAATTTATTTATTTTCTATGATTTATTTATTTATTTATTTTTTTATATCCATATATGAAATCATATTAATTGATAAAACTGTGAAACAGTTCTGGAATTGAGGGTAATCCGACAGTGTTCTACCGTTTGATGCCTGGATCTACAGCACAGACAAATAAATTCCATACGTTCTACTTACAACAGAGGGCCGATAATGGGTACACCTGGGCAGATATAAAAGTCAATCATCCACTGGACTATGAAACGATCAAGGAATATAATCTGACTATAAGAGTAGAGGTTAGTAGTGTTTAGGAGTTTATGATTGAGGGATTCAGTTAAGTGGGTTGCTGGATTCAGCATCCAGGGATTCAGTTGAGTGGCGATATATTTGGGAAATTTGGGGAATAGGTTTTTTTTAAAAATGCCTTTTGACTTATCATAATGGATAATTTAAACTATATTCTTCTTTACGGAAGTTGTATAAATGAGTAATAAGTATTCTGGTTAAATATCCTGATTGATCTTATTTTAATAAGTATAAGGATGAAGGCAAAAGGAAGAAACAAAAAGTGATAAGAAGTTCTCCCATCCTGGATTGCCAGAAGTCGAATGGATCCTCAGATCTGAGCGTTAGCGGGCGCCTCATCTTTATACTGCACCTTTCAGACAAGCTTAGACTTTGCTCAGAGGAGTTTATCTGCCCCAGTCTAAGAATATAGGGAGCTTGCGCACCGGCTTACTTTAGATTATTTTGGGTGAATATCGAAGGCTTCCCAGAGGATACCTCCTTGAACTGTTGACCAACAACAGTTTAGATCGATTTCAAGTGAGTTGCACTTCACTTAGTTAGGCTTAGGGAAGTAGCACGAGGGGCTTTTGGGTACAGCTAAGTCTAAGCCTTGCCAATCGACTCAGTTCGTGCTGTCCCGCTATTCTCTACTGCGTGACAAACCCTGCACAATGTTTGATCTTTGTTTGGACAACTTCTTTAGTTTTCTTATTCAGAATCTTTATGGTTTTAGTCAGTGCTTTTGGTGTAAATTCTTCTCAACTTTCTAAAAATGAGTCATCGCTTAACTGAACCCCAACAATTCATTCTTTTTAAACAAAAATTTATCAATTTTCCCTTATTTTACACTTTATTCTACTATCACATCTTAATTTATTATTTCACTTTTTTTTTGCACGTATTTTTAGAACAATGGCGCCCAACAGTTAGCCTCTGAAGCGACCGTCTACATAATGTTAGAAGACGTCAACGACGAGATTCCCTTGTTCACTGAACGTGAACAAGAGACCGTACTCGAAGGTGAACCTATTGGCACCAAGGTCACCCAGGTGAACGCTATCGACAAGGATGGGACTTATCCCAATAATCGGGTAAGAAATTTTTTTTTATATTATATACTATATATATTTATTTATGAGAGGTACAAAATTTTGTATTGCCGGAAATCATGTTACGCTCCGGGTAGAAGAGGAAGTATGGATGGCTTAGTGACGAAATTATGAAATTGAATTCATTCACTGGAAATACCAGTTGAGAATCGGAGAATCGCCGGAAGCTCAATCATATTTCATTTCGATAATACTACTATTCGGATTCAGTATTTACTAAACGAATTTTCCAAGTTTTCCAGGTTTTTTCTCTAAAGGCATCTGGCGATTTTCTTTCCTTTGAAGTTTTCTTCTTTCTTTTCCAAAGAAATACGAGGATCCCAATTAACACAGCTGTTTTCATTTTCGTTTTCAATTAAAAGCATTAATTCCTTGATCCGTACGTTGATTATAGTTCTTTGAAAATAATTATCACTTCCTTCTTGACACTAATTCTTACACTAAAACTGCGCATGTGCAGGAGGCTGAGACGGCACCATAGCCTTTGATTTAGTTTAATTCAAAATTATTTATCATCAGAAAAAAAACACATTTTTGTGCTGAAACACTGATGAAAGCTATGTTTTCTTTTTTACTTTGCTGAATCTTGGAGCCTGAATAAAACGGGACTTCTTGGGTCTGAAAGTTACGATGTGTTCGTTGGTTATGAAAGTGTTTTAGTGGTTAAGGAAGTATTTACCATAAATGTAATAAACCTCACTAGTAATTAGTTATTAGTATTGAATTAGTTTTAGATAAATGAAAGACAGGTATTATTGCGGGTTAGTTGTAGATCTGTTTGGAATGAAGGTTATTAAAAAAAAACATGGCGGGTTGGTTGAAAGTGGCTGCAGTCTGTAAAAGCCAAAGAAGTCTTATCTCTGAGTCATCACCATTCCAGTCAGTGTCCACAATTCATCAATGACTAACTTAATAGAAAACGTTCTCTCTGATAAAACCCCTCTATTCAGCTTCTTCTTTTTTCTGTCTTAAATGGTGCCCACTTTTCATCCCCTTGTATGTTAATGTAAAAGCATGCCCTGGAGTGGAGGCGAGACTTCACGAAAGATTGCTGATGACCCAGATATGACTAGACCGGGGTAACTGGTCTATAGAAGGCGCCCTGCAATAAATCATCAAGGTTTGCGCCACCCTTCTGTTGCCGATAACCATTCATCGATAGACCCTGTCTATACTTTTGAAGTAGGTTTTGTTTTGCTCGAGCTCGAAAGCGTCAGTCTAGTATTACGTACTTTTTTGCTTTCATGACGCGTTTCGAAACTACTGCTGGTTTTCCTGGTTGACTCATCCTTCATCTTGTAGTTTTCTTTCCATCATAGTAAACCGCCGATCTCCAAGCTCCCCTTTGACACCCGGCTTCTTTCTCTTATCCAGGTAAGGCTAATATCATTTAAGTTTTATTGGCCACAGCTACCCTCCAGCTAGCCTGCGCATAAAGATTGCTGCGTTATCACGGCCGCACACCAGAAAATTAATTTTGATTGTCCGCAAAAAAGAACAATGAGTTTTGCCTCAAAAATCAATTCCTATTGCAGCAAATTAAATTCAATCCATTCTTGAAGCCCACAATCCGCAAAAATTTGGAAAAGTGATGGCAGCAAATCCTTGGCATAAAAAAGTTCAGTCACTTGTATACTTTCTTCGATTAATTATGAGATCTGGCTATTAAATAACGAGACTGATGCTGGCTACAGAAGAACTATTAGCATGCGCCAAATCCTAACGACTGAGCAGCTGTGCAGCGTAAAGCCTTCTCTTTCGATTGCAGCGGCGTCTCACGTGTTTGTAGAGAAATCTGTCTGACCGGAACCGTCGTTTGTGTAACATAAGAGGTGTTAGTTTCGTTTTGCCGAAAACATGACACTACACATATAGTAGAGCAACGAATTGTCGTGAAATTTCACATCAAAACTTGGTAAAACCGCTACTGAAACTTGATCTTTTATTAAATGAAGTTTATGGCGTTGATTGTTAATTACGTGCGCGAGTTTTTTTGAATGATTCAAGCGTTTCCAAGGTGGCCGAGAAGACGTCGGAGATGATGACCGCCCTTCCACGTCCAAAACGGATGAAATTATCGCATTATAATTAATCAACATTACTACCGGTGAGGTGCTCGCTCAACTCCGTGAAAGAGTAAGGAAAAAAACGACCCAATTTGTGGAAGAACTAGTCACGGAGTTCTCCATCCGGCTCACACTGTATTGTCTGTCAAGACATTTCTAGCCAAAAGTACAACATCCCAGTTTTAGGCCGTCCGCCTTATTCGCCTGATCTGGTGGCCCCATGTGACTTTTATCTTTACCCCAAAATCAAACCTGCATTAAAAGAGGAACAGGATTTCAGTCTGCTGAAGCTGTGAAAGAAAAAGCGGCACGCGTCATGCAGGAGCTCACAGAAAAAAGATTTCCAGCACTGTTTCGAACAATGGTAAATTCGCATGGAGCGTGGTAGGGATAGAGGAGGGGTGTATATTGAAGGTGATAACTAAATATGTTTAAATTTAAAATAAAATATTTTATAGCAATAGTCTCGTTATTTAATAGCCTCACATCGTAATGCTATTTTTCCGTCTTGTGTTTAACCTCTTTGCTGCCTAATTTAGGTGCGAATAAGAGCCTAATAGTACCTATTTCCAGCAGCCATAACTTTGCAGATGTTATGTCCTCTTAATCGATTTGTTCTTGTTGTTGTAGTTGTTTTTGTATGTTCAAATAAAAGAAACTAAAAAACAAAAAGAACTTGAGGTCCGCAAAGCCCTAACGTTATTCACAGACTTTGCAGTTGTTCACAGTCAGTTAGGATGTAGAAGTCTCTTACGCAGAATCTGCCATCTTATGATGTTTAATTAATCACTTAGTAAAATTTCAATATAAATTGATAGACAAGGAGATAACTGAGTGTACTCAATATTAGAGCTTGGTGTACATTGGCAGAGCGTAATACCGTTAAAGGGTGTGACTTTGTTGTTGGGCGACAGAGACTGGATTTTAGAGAGAGTAGACCTTGCGGGACGGGGAGGTGTTGTTTGGAGAAGAGATTTGGATAAACATTTACCGAGGCCTGCACCAGAGCACTAATGGGATATTGACAGATCTTGTAATGGTTTATACTCGCACAACTCCCCCCCTAGTTCTCAAGTTCGCTGACAGATAGCGTTCCTCTTTCTGTAAATGTTTATTTTTTACACTTTAATTTTTCACTCATCCAGCTTTTCTTGGACTGTACCTTGCTTGCTTTACTGCTTGGTGATTTTATAAGATAAAATCCTTTGTGGGTTGTGTCTGACTAAAGAATTTTAAGAAGGGCAGTTGAGACCCTTATCCATTCTGGGCTGTAACTTCCCATGTACTTTGTGTACACAATAAATTACTTGTCCAGAAGAGTTAATCAAGTATTATATAAGTTAATGGAAAGTTAATGAAAGACGCGAGAAGTTTCTAAGCTGGCTTTGCCTAAAGAGCGGGCCAAGGATTATTTAGCGGGCGATGTAGAGAGGGAACGTTACTTAGACTCAAAGATGTACTTTCAACTTGTGTGATGGGATCAAGTCAGTTCGGGGCCACAAATCCTGACAAGTCTAGTCGCCTTTGAGTTTAGTGGGAGTATTGGTTTGGTTTAGACTTAGACCCATTTTGTGACACTTGGCAGATTAATGTACAGATCTACCAGTTTGACAGTGTTTTGCTAAACAACCCAATTTTGGTACAAAAATGCTTTTTTTGGCCTTAGGATTTTAGATTTTCATTACACTCACCCAATAATTTACATTTACATATTGTTCAATTAACATTTCTCCTGACATCCCTAACAATCCTAATCGCCAGTGGCTCCGTGACTTCCTTACAGTCTGAAGAACTAAACGTCATTACTCTCCTAACTTTCCTCACTCCTTCTCATACTCTCCTCCTCACATTCACCTCTCTCATACAGAGAGTGCTACTGCTGGGTAGCTTCTCTCATATTTACTAGTCCTCGACTTACGACGTTGATCCGTTCCAATGCGGCGTCGTAAACCGTTTTTTCGACGTAAGTCGGAACATACGTAAACTCTACCATGTACAGTATAGTAATGTATTACCACAATAACAGTACAGTACTATAAGTACTTAGCCTGTCCTAACACAGTACCCTACATAATTACCAAAAAAACACATATAAAATACTGTACAGTACGTTTAATAATGAAATGAAACAGTAATAAAAAACACTAGTGTACTTTATGATATCTAATTTCACTTCCTTTTCTTCGATGCACTGCGCCATCAGAAGGAGTCTGCCTTACACGTTTGGAAGCCATAATGAAGGACAAAAAGTGATCGCGACAACGATGTTAATGGCGTACTGGGATGCTGGTGACGCTGTCTTCCTCGGTCCCGCGCCGCTGCACACCAAAAAGTAGTTCGCGGGCTTTTCATACTACTGTACAGTACTGCACACCAAAACACGTACTGTAGTTCGTGGGCTTTTCATAGTACATACTGTACAGAACTGTACTGTAAATGGGAGTCGTAACCACGAAACGTCGTAACTCGAGACCGTCATAACCCGAGGACTACCTGTATACAGATGGTAAATCACTAAATAAATAAATAAATGAAATAAATAAATAAATGAAATAAATAAATAAAAAAAAATAGTAAAAACAAACTTTATGTTCCTGACAATATAATTGTTTTGCAAACAACAATATGTACATAGATCTAATTATTATTAACGTTATTTATTATTTATTGTTTTTTCCCCAGCCGTGGGAGTCATGGGTACTCAGGTGACCCCCCAAAAACAAGTAATTCTAAAGAATTCTAAATGAAGTCTCAGACGGTTGTAAGACTTCTTAAAAATAAAAAAACAATTTAATACTAAATTTAATTATTTTTTAGTCCATAGATTACTAAATTTAGTAGCTTTATTGAGGCGGAATCAGATAGCAGACTTATCATCTGTTAGTTAACAATTTTGCTACTCTCCGTCGCATGGAAACCTCAACGCGCTTTTTCGCTTCATTAGACTCCGAACTCTATTTTAAACTCTAAAACGCGCTAGCTCATAGTCGCCAAGTTTAATTAGGTACTTAAACTTGTGTGTGGTTTTACTGCCTTAAAGCTTTCTCCAACTTTAACTTATTACATTTGACCGCATTACTAATTGTCATTTTCTTTAATTAAAATGTTTTCCAAGTTTTACCAAAGGCATTTCCAAGTTGGCACCATTTTAGGTATTTTAACATTCATGGTAACCCTTGTATGGGTCCTAATATCCTTTAATTAGAAAATACTTCTAAAAATTCTGTAGTTATTTGAATAGTTAGTCCTTTATTATTATTATTTGAGCTGTAGTTTCTGTTTTGTTGTAATTTTCTCTTTTTCATTTTCCTTGATTTTTCCATTAATGAATGAAAATTAGATAACCGCGGGTGGCTATTTATAAAAACAGTTTATATCAGTGGAATGTTTCTCGAAGAATCCCCAATTCTATTCGTTTTCATCCTTCAATTCTCTTAAAATAGGCCACTTCTTGCATATTTAGGTCCACTTTAAATCGCCTCGGGAAAGCTAAATTATTCTCGGGTTTCTTTTGGTGAAATTGGGTTCCTTAGTTTTTTTTTTTTTTATATATATATATATATATTCTCTTAATACAGGCGCCACGGTAGCCGAGCGTGTTAAGAGACTAGACCCGCAATGCTAAGATGTATTGTTGGTTTAGTGGGTTCGATTCCTGGTGTCTAGGCCTTGGATTTTATTTAATGTTTAATATGAGAAATTTATAGTAAAGTATGTTTGCTAGTCGCCTCCGTCCACGACACCTAATTGGACGTAAAGCTCGCCTGAAAAAATAGGCGATTACTTTTACTTTTTCTCTTATTACTGACAATGAAAAGGTTTCCTTAGTCGTTGGAAAGTAGTAGTAAAGCACTTTTTAACCTTCACGTCATGATGTTTTCATGCAGGAAAAAAGCTATGCACTTCTTCTTGAGGCTACTGATTGTTAAGACTCTCTTGAAGACGCCATTAACTTTAAGAGAAGTCCCTTCACATCCTAGGATAGAACAAGTCCCGTACTGTTTTAATAATCTAACTTAGCATTAAGACAATTTTCTCGTCAATAGATACATAAATAAATTCTCAACAATAAATTTATTTACGTTAATAAATACAAATACATACGTGTTATCCAATAGGTGGACCAAATAGTGCTTTTAGTTAGGCTGGGTGATAACTGCGGCAATGAAAAGATATTCAGACTCTCCAAGTCGGCTCCAAGAACTCGAGGAACTCTCTCTTGTCTTTCTATAATTAAAAACTGTGACCGATCTCCAAATGGTATCGTTTATTCTATTTATAAAATAAATTTAGCTAAGAATTTAAAATGGCACATTCATAAATTTAACTCTCTCCTATTATAACCTCAACAGAATTAATTTTTGAATGTTCTTTTGTTTTGTTTCAGGTCCAATATTTCGTAGTCGATTCCTCTAGAAATGAAGGAAAAGACTATTTCGAAATAAATGAGCAGACTGGTGAAGTGTTTACAAAAATCGTATTCGATCGTGAGAAACAGGGAGCTTACGCGCTGGAAGTGGAAGCTCGCGATGGAGCTCCGTCCGCCAGGCCCAACTCCGGGGAGCAACCAAATTCAGGTTAGTCTGCTATTTGATTTGTTTGTTCATTTCAATTATGATGTGAAGATTTCTTATTATTCAAAATTTATTAGCTGTAGTAAAAAATTTACTAATTTGAGGACTGGTGTTTATTCTAGGATTTTTTTCTTTAAATAAATCGTTTATTCTATTTATAAAATACTTTTAGCTAAGAATTTAAAATGGGACATTCATAAATTTAACTCTCTCCTCCCCAAATGGTTTCACTATAATTTTAATTGCGCCGAATGGCTGATTTTTTAGTCGGTTAATGAGACGATAAATAACTCATAATGTTCTTATTTATATACAGGGTGTCCCAAGCTATATGGATAAGGACTTTTTCTCGGAAACTAAGATAGCTAGAAAAAAACTAAAAAATACGTGTTCCCTTAGTTTTTTGTTAGAAATCCAAATTTAATTTGTAAATTTTTTTCGGTGCTTCCAGAAGCGAGATACAGGCACCAACTTCGCTTGCATTCAATGATCTAGATTTTACTTTCTTTCACTCCTGGAAAATATTTCGTCAACTTTTTTGATTCTGCATTACATTAGAAGCTAGAAACCGGAAATATATTGTTCAAAACATGTTTATTTTGGACACTTTTACGATATCAATTTTTATTGCATTATTCGATAATTTATCAAATACCTATGGGGGAAAAATTAGTAAAAAAAATTTAAATAGTATTTTTCCTAGAAATAATTACCAAAAACGATTAGCTAATCTGATTGGCGAACGGGATGTGCGAAATGGGCGGACTGTAGCTGATGACGTAGGGACACTGTAAACCACTCCCTCACCAATAAAAGCACAGTTATTCAGTACATAAAATGGTGCTGTTTCACTTCCATTCAATGATCTAGATTTTACTTTCTTTTACTTCAGGAAAATATTTCGTCAACTTTTTTGATTCTGCATTACTCTAGAAGTATGAAACCGAAAAAGCCGAATCTATTTCTTTGGCAGTAAGGGACAATTGGCAGGAAAGAGCATGTCTATGCATCTCTATTGGTGGAGGCGGAGGCCATTTCGAGCATGATCTGTAATATTAATAAGGAGTAAAATTTATATTAAATAGTGAATGTACCATTGATAGCTAGGGTCATCATGGCGTCGGTGAGTTGGTCAGCTAATAGTATATGAAGACGGAGAATGGAACAAAGTTCAAGTTATCAGGAGAGATAACACTGTAGTGACCTGTTTGTAGAAAAATCATTAAGGCGGTGTTAGAGTTGAGAAACTGGCCGAAGTAAAGTAGTAAAATATGCGTTAATTGCTGCAGCCCTGTCGAGGAGCATGTGTTCAGGCTAGCAGAATGCAACAGAGGCAAAGAGGAGTGCCCACTATAAAGGGCAAACTATTAGTAGTTAAATAGATAGGTAATTAGGGTAACTGTAAGGGTGAGTGTGGGATTGAAGGGGTTATCCCCCCGGCCAATGGAATATTCATTTTATAGTTTGCTGAATAGTGATCATCAGAATGTGTGCTACGTGATTTTCTCCACACGGGAAAATCCTCGAGTTAAATAGTTAATAGTGGAAATTTATATGGCCGGCTTTGAGGGGGTGTGTGCAGCGGAACATTACAATAATGCAATCAGCTAGTAGTATGCACCAGCACCTGCCTTAATGCTGGCGCACGCCATTAGCGCAGTGCATCGCTATTGCACTAATGTGGTTGACATTTGCACTTACTTATTCACTATAAAGGAACATTGTTAATTGTTCTTTAAAGTTGTTTTAGTATTTAAAACCGTATTTCTTCTTGAGGACCCTGAAGTTTGTTCCTATTTGTTCAGAACAAAAGCAAACACATTCTTATGGAACAATTTGTTTCCAAGTTCGCTGCCAGTGTTTGGGTGTACTACGTAGTAACCGTCGAAAAAGTTACTGGAACCTATCTTTCTAAAGTTTGATTGCAGATAACTTTTTTTTTTCTTCTAACTTGATATTCTTGCAAAGGGAAAAATTTACTACCTGGATGTGATATTTCTCCGTCACAGACAGAACATTCGCTCATTATTCTTTGTTTTGAGCTGCCGCCAAATTATTTACGTTAGGCAAAAGCTCTGTTTGGAGAATTTCGACTCGGTCAATTCCCTGCTGTGGGGAACACAACAGATTGAAGTGAAGTAAGTAAGCTGGACATTGTGGACGGGGGGGGGCGGAAGCTCATACTTTACTGTAAACAATTTTTCTAACAAATAAAAAGAAGTCATACGCGGGATTCGAACCGGTGATCTCCCACTTACAAGTCCTAGCTTCATAATCTCTACACCCACCCGAGCAGACTGCTACATGTATTGCACTTACTAATTTCCGTCTTGGAAACTAAATCTCTTGGAGGGCAGGTGATCCATCATATAGGTGGATCAACTCTATTCTGCAAAAACTCATCTACCATTTCCTGTGACCCGGTTAAGTTTTCTTATTCCATTTCCACACTGTCCATATTCATTCCAAAACTAAAACTTACTTTTAGAACAGAATTGCCAAGATTTGCTGGTGCAGTATCAAACTATACTCTGCTTACTCGCCAGTTAGTGATTATGGTAAAATTGGTCCACCTTTTATTGTTGGTAAAGGATGAGAGCTATCATTAAAACACCATTTCTTCTTCTGTTGTTAATATTTTCATTTTCTTATGTTAAAAGACAACCTTGCAATACTCTTGCAGTTAGTTGTAAGATCACCCTCTCCATTTAGGAGGATAACAATTGAAATTTTATTTATAAAAAGGCTTTGGTACTTTTATTTGGTAAAGCAGTGGTTTTGTGAGCAGTGACCACTTTGTAAGTTAACGAAAGTAGCCTACTAGTGGCTGGATTGTTAAGCCGCTTCACTGACCACTTTAATGTTCACTGGACCTTCTTTTATGTGAATGGCGGTGTTACCTATTGTTGATCAGGTGGCTTTTTTTTTTATCCTTCACTTACTCTGACCCCTTTCCAGGTAGAATACGAAGTACTGCAACTGTGCAGATTGTGTTTTCAATCCTGACGCTAGAAAAAAAATGAAAATGCATAAAATTCCCTTCTTACTTGTCCTATCTATGGTAAGGAAAAAAAAGAGTAAATAAAGTAATCGCCTATTTTTTCAGGCGGGGTTTAACGTCCAACTACCAATTAGGTGTCGTGGACGGAGGCGACTAACAAACATACTTTACTGTAAATTTCTCATATTAACCATTAAATAAAATCCAAGGCCTAAGACCGGGGAATCGAACCCACTAAACCAACAATACATCTCAGTTTTGCGGGTCTAGCCTATAACCGCCTAGCAAACATACTTTACTATAAATTTCTCATATTAACCATTAAATAAAATCCAAGGACTAGACTAGTACTGCAATACACCTTAGCTTTGCGGGTCTAGTCTATTACCGACTAACAAACATACTTTACTGTAAATTTCTCATATTAACCATTAAATAAAATCCAAGGCCTAAGACCGGGGAATCGAACCCACTAAACCAACAATACATCTCAGTTTTGCGGGTCTAGTCTATAACCAACTAGCAAACATACTTTACTATAAATTTCTCATATTAACCATTAAATACAATCCAAGGGCTAGACTAGTACCGCAATACACCTTAGCTTTGCGGGTCTAGTCTATTACCGACTAACAAACATACTTTACTGTAAATTTCTCATATTAACCATTAAATAAAATCCAAGGACTAGACTAGTACTGCAATACACCTTAGCTTTGCGGGTCTAGTCTATTACCGACTAACAAACATACTTTAATGTAAATTTCTCATATTAACCATTAAATAAAATCCAAGGGCTAGATTAGTACCGCAATACATCTTAGCTTTGCGGGTCTTGCCTATAACCGACTAGCTAACATACTTTACTACAAATTTCTCATATTAACCATTAAATAAAATCCAAAGCCTAGACTAGTACCGCAATACACCTTAGCGTTGCGGGTCTAGCCTATAACCGCTCGGCCACCGTGGCGCCTCCTGCCTATGGTCAAGAATAATTGTCTTCAATCCCAATTGGGGGTATAATTTTATATTTCTATCAGCAGCAAAATAGGGTTTATATTGTAACTAGTAGGGGATTGTAACTAGTAGGGGATTGTAACTAGTCGTTTGCACCAGACTTTTCTTTTCTTCTTTTTTATTGAATTTGTAAAGTCAGTTTATTAACTTCCGTACAAACGCAAACTAGATAATTACGAACTAACATAGTGCACGTAACTTCCAGAGAGGAAATGATCGCTGTAAACCCTTCACAAATTGCTAATCATTTACTTCCAGCCAGTTGGTTAGATCATCTTTTGCCACCTCCGTTATCCGTCGAGGAACTTTTTTCTGAATTGGTGTCCCTACACCCTTCTTTATTTTTTTTACGTAAAAACCATCTCTTTTGGTCTTTATAATGTAACCAACTTGTAATAATACATTTAGAAGTTATGATGTCCCTGCAGTTATATTGAAAGTGGTTTCATTAATATTTCCATCATTTCCATATCTTATTTCATTATATGTGCAGTTTCCTGAAACCGTTCCTAATTTATGTAATCTTATATAATATAATAATAATAATAATTTTATTTGTATTTGGGAAGACCCATACAAAATGGAGTTTGGTTCTCCTGAATAAAACAATACAATCAGAGTGTATAATCTGACAGAGAGAGAGAGAGATAGAGAAAAAGAAGAAAAAACAAACAAAACACAAAAAATAATAATACAAAAAGTAAAAGATAAAAAACATCAAAAAGGAAAATAAAAGAAATATAAATCTTCCAACAAAACAACATTAACTAAAATAATATGAAACAGTTTATATAAACCAATAATAAATAAAAAATTACCCTTGTTTAAACTTTTGTAAATAATTACTTATAACTAACTAATAATAACAGTAATAATAATAAAAAACAGCTCACAAATTATCAGAAAAATCTTTGAACTTCAAAGCTGAAGTCACAAAATAAAATAAATTATCCATTTGTTTTAAATCATTTATAACAAGTAAATTTTGTAAATTTTCTTCTTTTTCCAAATTAGATTTCAAATATGTGTCTAAATACTTTTTTCTTATGTTTTTAAATGTAGGGCAGACTAATAGAAAATGAAAAACATTACAAGGTTCCTTTAAATTACATAGATCACATATAATCTCATCATTAAAACTGTAACTGTGATTTCTAAAATATAATTTTGCATCTAAAGGGTTAGCAAGCCTTAACTGGCTTATCACTCTATGTTTTATTATTGGAGATCTGATCTCTAAGTAATATTCTCTAAAACCTAGATTGCTTATATGTTTATATAACGGATTACTGTTTGAATTGAATACAGAGTTGATATCTATTGAAATATTATTATTTTTAACTTTCTCTGAGATGTTAGAAATTTCTTTTTCAATTAAATTTACATTGGTCATGTGAAGAATGTTTTCAGCTCCAATCGGTATTAGTTTTGATTTAAATTGTGAAAACCAATTAAATTGTATTTTATTTGTAGGCGCAGAGTCCAATTCAACCAACTTTTGCAAACACATTCTAGGCAGTCTATCATCTTCCATCTTTTTCACTTTAATAAACCAATTACACATTCTCTTAATAACCAAATTTTCAAGGTGATCAACGCCTGTTTCTAAACGAACCAAATAGTTGGCAGTATTACGGGGCCAATTGAAAACTGTTTTAAAAAATTGCGTACTTATTATATCAATTCTATTGCAGTATAATGGTGCCCAAATCTCAGATGAATAGAGTAAGGTCGAGCTAATTAATGATCTAAAGAGTTCAAATTTTGTTTCCCAAGCGTCCGATTTGGATTTAATTAATATATCTCTAGCTTTGGCTGAAGCGATCTTTGACTTTTTAATAAACTCTTCTACTGCCACCGAAAAAACCCCTGAAGATGAAAAAGTAACACCTAGATAATTGAATCTATTGCAAATTTCAATTTTTTCATTATTATAATAAAAAGCTAGTGATTCCTTAATTCTACCGCCTCTTCTAAATGGTACAATTTTAGTTTTAGAAATATTAACCGTAAGGGCATTATTAGAACAGTATTTTGATAAAAACTTTAATTTACTATTAATCCCAGACCAACTATAATCAATTAGAGCCAAATCGTCAGCGTATAGTAAAGCCGAAATATCTTCATCATTTTTAACTTGTATGCCTTTGCAGCCGCTATTTTGTAAAAAGAGAATTAGGTCACTAATATATAAAGAGAAAAGCAGGGGTGACAAGGAGTCTCCCTGAAGTACACCCTGTGTGACGTCTACCCTGTATTCTCCTGAGTGGTCTTTTAAAACTATTGTTGCCTTATTATATAAATCTATTAATATGTTCAATACCCGACTACTCAAACCAATTTATGTAATCTTCATCATGTATTTGATCTCACTACTTCCTTTTACTGTGTCTTCTGTCCGAAAATTAGAAGCCGAAATAAATCTGAAAACCAAAAAAAAAGAGAAGATTTTAAAGGGTGAAACAAAGGCACACTGATTTAATTTTTGACTAGGGCTGTTTACTTGAAATAAACTAGAGCTATTATTATACAAGTGAACATCTTATAACTGCGACTAGCTCTGTTCTGTGTCTAGTTAGCTAGAACAATAGTGTGCACACAGCCGGTATTAGTAGTGAGTCGAGTTGGAAAATAGACGCCGAATATAATAGGGATGCGTTTTCACAAGAGGCCAAAACATACAACGATTCCTAGAACTATGGGGAAGATGAGGTAGTGGTAATGTTTATCAAGTTGGACGGAAGATGCTGGGGGATTCGCCCTTGGGCGATATCAAATGAAATGCAAACATAACAAGAGACTGGCTCCTGTTAGAATTGTGCAGAACAGCGGAGGAGTTCAAACAATTCATGCGTGTTTAAAGCTCCTCATAGGACCATTGTAGAACCGGTTATGGAGCGCTGTCTATCTTCCAGGGCAGAACCACTTAATGCTAAAGATAATTTCCTTTCTCGTACTCTTCAAACCGTAATGGGTATACCTTGTGGGGGGCGGGGGAGCTTTTCATTTCGTTCTGGAAGGGTTTTTAATAGGCAATTAAATTTAGAGAAAGCCGATTTTGTTTTCAGCATAACGTTTTTTTATTAATCATTTGCTTCCTGAAGGCGGATATCGATTAGAATAGATTCAGATTAGAGATTAGAGATCGATTAGGTCCATTTTGTAGCCAAAATGGCCAGCAGTTCATTTTTTAGATGCTCTTTCTCTTGTTAATTTCTGATTTCTGGCTCAAAATGAAATTCCTAAAGACCTTTCATTGTGATTACTGATTTTATTCAAATAATTTTTTTTTTTTAATTTTATTTTGCCGGCGCATCGATGTCTGTGGCCATTAGCGCCCACCACACATTTTCTCTTTTCTCATACAAAGGCCACTAGAGCTGGGATGGTACCCTATTGTCCTATCGGGCTGTCACACACACATATCTTGCTTAGCAAGGCAAGGTGGAGCCTAGGCTAACGGAAGCAGAACGCGCTCCCCTCTTACATCATCGGTCTAGCCGACGAAAAGGGAATGCGATCTGGCCGATTGTACCATCCCTTATTTTCACAAGTTGATATTTTCCAAAATTCAAGCAATTAAAAGTACTTTAGGTTTTGCTTTAACTATTAAAGTTAACTATTGACTTAATCTAGTTCATGTATATGTATAGTCTATCCTAAGGAGGTTATTTTCGTAGAATCTAACTCATGTGTGCAGTACTTTTAACAAATGTTCCTGCACACTCTAAAAGTGTGACCTAATCCTAAATGAATTTTAAACCTAAGGGGGGGGGGTTGAAATACTTTTATAAATTTCTTTCATCCCCGGATTAAAAGCCTAAACCTAACATTCATACCAACATTCTCGCAATAAATACACGTACTCTGATAAAATCATTCATGCCAATAAATACATTCACGCCAATAAATATACTCATGCTATTAAACACAACATACTTTTAAATCAAATAATTATGTCATTTTCAAAATATTTTGTGGCTTCTCTCGTTTCAAATTTTTGGATCATATGTATTTATATATTAAAATGCAAAGCACATTCGTTCTATTTTATATAAATTGTCCAGAAGTGGGTGGATTTGTGCGTGCAAACGTGGATTTGTTCGGCCATTTGAGAGATTGCGTGGGATGTACTGACAGACTGGCCGACACACATTCGGTGAGAGACTGATGGAGTTTTTGTTTTGTTATGAAGGCAATCAAGAGAGCTAGCGCAATTAGACAAGATTTACTGATGATACGTGAGTGTAGTATCTCAGCGTAGTGGCTGTTATTTTGATGGTTTCCCATCATTGCTTTTGATTCCATCATCACCGCCGCGAGCGCTAGTAATCTCTTGGAAATCAGGCAGATAGTTTACTCTCTCTTTTTCATATAATTCTCTCTCTCTCTCTCGCTCTCTCTTTCCACACCACTTTTAGTAATAACTCACATTCTCAATAATGTATTTCATGTTCCATTTCTTTTCTCGTTCTAAATAACACATTATCCTCAAACAATGCCCACAATGAATGAGCCTGTTAACTGCTCGAGAACCATTTCATCTGCTGAGGTTATAGAACACATCTTACCTGAAGTATCCCCCACCAACATTAAATATTTCATTGCAGTTATGATTATTATAATTTTGTTTTAAATCTTAACTTGATTTTATTTTGAAGGTCCCTTTTGTTAGTTTGAATAATTTTGTTTGTTCAAGTGTCTTTATTTTATATTTCTATTTTTTTCCCCCGGCGCATCGACAGCTTGATCATTGGCGCCGTCTCGTCACATAAAAACCTCTCGTGCTCGGATGGCACCTCTTCCACCCTCGTTACATCCTTTACGTCTTCCATCGAGGAAGACGAGGGTGAATCAAATATTAACCGGACTTTTCTCATTGACGCTCCCTTGGTGAAGTGAGTAAAGGGTCGTCATAATTTTTAAGAGGAGGGGAGTAATTCGGTCCGGCTCGCCAGAGCGGTTTGGCTGTTAGTAGCGCCATGTCTGAATAAGAGGTACCGGCGTCTGTTGAGCAACGCATTATTATTAAATTTTTGTCCCCGGTCAGGGCGTAAAACCTGCCGAAATTTTGCGTCGACTAACTAACTGCACAGTTTGCTGAAAAAAAAAAAAAGTTTTCAAGGACCCAAGTCTAAGACTGGCACAAAAAAATTTTCCCGATGGCCGAGAGCCAGTGCAAAATGACACCCTTGCACGCCGACCTCGGCCAAAAATCCAGTGACGCGAATTATTCTTGCGATCCCTTGAGATGATTGAAGGAGGAGACCGCCGGCCTTACAATTATGGGATATTGCTACACACGTCGGAAAATCTTACGGGAGTGCCCAATCAATCATTTCCGAATGACGGTGGGTTCAAGTGGGTTCCTTGAAGAAGAGCAAAAAGCAAAACGTCTTGACGTCCGTTAAAGACTTTTGACCCGATATCGAACAGAGGGGGGGGGTTGATTTCTTGAGGCACATTGTCACCTGTGATGAGACGTGGGTGCATCATTACACCCCTGGAGAGGTCTCACTTTGACGACGACGATGGTTTAGAAACGTTCTTGCGCAATTGGCTATTGACACGACCAGATTCATTCTTTGCTGACGGGATTAAAAAACGTCCGATTTGGTGGGAAAAATGGAAAAAATAAAAGAGGAGATTATAAAGAAAAATAAGGTGTATTCAAAATTTTATTTGGTGTAGGAATAAATGTTTTAAAGCAAAAGTTCGGTTCATATTTGATTCACTCTCGTAGTATGGAGCCGAGGAACACTGGTGCATATCTTCCCTTTTCAACCCTTTGACCACCGACTCCGCTCAACGGAGGGGAGAGATAAAAATGTCTATTATTTTCATTACTAAACAAAAAATCGAAAGTTTAGAACCATTTTTGGAAAAAATCTGTAATCGTTCCAGGCAATTCTTATTGGTTACTTTAGGTTGTGGAATTTCTTTCTAAGCTCGAATTCTCTCTCCCACTCTTTTGGCCATAGGAGAGCTTAAAGTAAACCTGGTGAAAACTGGGCAATAGGAAAACTAGACTTGTTTTTCTTTTACATGCACATTTTCCTTAGTGAAAAACAAGAAATACGAAAATAGGAAGGCACTTTTTACTTTTTTTTTTTGCATTGAACAATACGGAAACCAAAATTACGTTTACAAAAAAAAAACGGATCCTTAAATAAAATGGTTAATTATTGGCTAAAAAGGACCCTTGTACTGTTATTTAAATATTCGTTCTTTTTTGGAGCATTCCATTGGTCTGACGAAGAGCCATGGCAATAAAAAAATATTTCACTTGAAAAGAAGTATCCAAGATGGATACCATAAAACAAATATGGTCGCTTAACGAGAGTGCTTTTTCCACTTCTATCTCCATAAATAAATTTATTGAAAATATATAATTTAATATCCTTCTTCCCTGGTACTTTATGTACTTACTGTCTCTCTCTGCTGGTATTTCATTGCAGTATTTATTAAATTCTTATTCTTTTGCTATATTTGGTTTATTCTAGTGAGGAATAATAAAAACTACGGATGGATTTTAATATGGATTAGGCAATATTGGTTTTTATTAATTCTTTTGACAGTTTACAGAAATTACGGTGATAAAGTCGAAAGTCTCGAACTTGAGGTCTTGAAAGAAATGTGTATAAAACATATATTTTTTTAATATTTCAAATTTTTTATGAAGTTCGTTCATTTTTTCTTTTTTTTTTTTAATTATAAAAGTTTCTTGTTGGGTTTAATATTAGCTGTTGGTGATAAAAGGAAGGAAGTTGAATTCAAACGATGTTTTCATCCTTATAACTAAAATGGGGAATATTAGATTACTTCCTTCGCTCCAGTAGCTTGCTATTTTTTTTTTTTTTTTTTTAAAGTAGATCAAGGAAGTGGTGGGAAGCTGGCAGACAATCTTTAAGGTTAAGATGAGCAAGTTTTTTGGAAGCTTCATTGGCCAAGATTAGGTGTAAGAAACACACTATGGTGGGCGGGGGTTAATACTCCATGTCTATTCCCGCCTCTTCCCCCATTTTTCCATTACCTACTCTGCAGCGGTTCCCGCTGGAAGCGTGCTTAAGATCTTTCATTCACGTTAACTCTGCTTTTCCTGCTTCACCCGCCTGTCCTTGTTTGTCAGCAGCATTCTATTTTATTCAAAGGGACGGAGGGAAAATATTCAGGATGAAAATGAAAAACAAGCCAGTGATGTAGAGTGAATTCTTTCTTGTGGATTCCTTCATCGATTTTTTTGGTCCACCCATTCAGTCTTGCCACTTTCATCTTGCAATTATAAATTTCCCAGAATGGAAATGTTCACAAAAGAAAAAAAACCGCTCTTCCACATCCTGTATGGATGGTGGTGATTTTCATAATGTGAAATTAATGACTTTTTTTTTTTTTTGGAAGTTGTCTCACATAGCTTTTCTTTTTTCCATTTTCATTAGAACTTGTTGGAAAAACTGGTGGGCACCCTCACACTCCTTTATCTTACTACAGTCTCAAGGTTCTGACTTCTGCCCTTTTTCAAATTCTGAATTTTAGACAATATTAACTCTAATTAGATTTACAAGAAAGAGTATTCAAGTAATAGTAGTGGTAGTAGTAGTAGTGAAAAATTCCTGAAGTAAATTGGTACACCTGTTTGCGGAGACTCCATTCGCTAAATTTACAGTGAAATCTCATTGGTGCATTCAAAGTAGTAGCTGTCCAGCTTCAAGTTGTATAGATCCAACCAATTTCCAGTCTCTTGGGGGAGTTTACTAAGTGATTTTAGGTTTTGATTTGAGATAGAGTTTACGCTAAACCCAAATGGTTGCTGCACACTTCAAGAGTTGTACCTCCGCTGACCTTGTTTGTATGGTAAGGTTCTTTTGTTGCTGTTATCAGTTTAAGAGAAGTGTTCTTGGGATTTGATTGGGCCTAGAAAAATGGTACTTAGTCCATCACCCTTCTAAGCAATTAGGCCGCACAGTTGACAGTAAGAATTACACTTCTTTATTGGTTTACAGCAAGGTCTATAGCTCATATACTCCCTCCCCTGAAGTGATGACGTTGCTGCGCCTGAACTCCACACTTTATTTAGTACCATTGCTCCAGATTTATGAAACGTGTGGAAAATTCTGGCCGTATTTTTCCAAAAAAAAAAGAAAAGAAAAATTGATCACTTATTTTCTTGCGGATAGACGATATATTGCTTTCTAACAATAACTGTATATGTTAAGAAAGGGGAAAAATGGCCAATAAGTTGTAACAAATAAGAAAACGAAATGAAGACCCTCTAGCATTTATGATGGACGGGAGGGCGAGAAGGAAAGTGGGTTAAAGACAGAGAGAGGGGAGGTCAATAATGTGGAAAGTTATTCTGACGGCGTTACCCTCCTTTTGTCCGCGATTCTCCTCCAGGATCAGATAGCAGTTACACTCCCATTCAAGGATCATCTCCAGAAATCCTGTGCGACAATGATTGCTCCACTCTTTAGAAGTAGATCATAGGATGATCTTCTTTTTATGGCAAACGATTTCCTTCCTTTTGCTTCTTCTTCTTTTTTGTGTCCTGTTCCTTTTTGTTTCGTTTGTGTTTGAAGGAAGTCCGCTTCCATTGTTCCCATTCCTTCATACTTCGGAGTGAATCAACCCTGGCACACGTACACAGAGCTATTCACCGTACCCTAGTACTCTCTTTATATTGTCTCCGTTTATTCCCTTCTCTTCCGTTCTTAGTTCTTCTTATTTATCAAACTTTGACTAAAAATCTTGTATCTCTTCTAAAATACGCACTAGTTATCGTCAACTAAATTTTTTCCCTCTATTACTTGGATAGAATGTCCAATTTTTTTATAATGAAATGTTTTACGGAGTTCCCATGAATCTTGGCACATTTTCACGGCATACTCGTTGGAAAATCGCTGCTCTAAGATGGTCATTTGAGGATAATTTAAACTGGTAAATCTTTAGTAAGAATGAAATAGGTTATTTTGAAGAGGATTGGTTGGTTTAGAACCTAAAGGTTGTTACAAGTAGTCATACGAGTCTTTTCTGTTTCCGCTTGTCTATTAGTCCAAGTACCTACTTCCTTTTTTTTTTTGACAATATCGCTGCCACCTTGACCGAAGGTTTTTCGCTGTAACAACCAGAAGTTGTCAGCATAATGCAGGGGTCCCAAAACTGTTTTGATCATGGACCCCCTATATAATTTTCCGAAATCTCCATCGACTCCCATAAAAGTAATTTTCAAATAATTAAAATAAAACTGTCTATTAGGTACTGTGTTTGTACATTTTGATTTTAAACATTTGTTTAAAGTGATTTTACATTATGTAACAAATAGTTTGATGAAAAATATCTTAATGTTGAAATTTAAATACTTTAAATACTATCAGACGGAAAATCCTACCTCCTATCATCTTATATCTACCTATCAACCAAACTCCTATACCAACTGTGGACAAAGTACGCTACCTTGGACTGTACCTAGACAAACGGTTGACATGGAATCCCCATACTAGACTGAAAAGACAAGATACTATCCAACGTTACAAAACTTCTCGCCAGACTACTTGACAAACGTTCGAAACTCAGCATACCGTCTGGTACTGCGACCTATTTGGTCATCGAAGAAGTATGGGGATCGACTAAACGTTCTAACTCACTACGCCTTCTGACATTACAGTTAAAAAAAAAACTTCGAAAACTTCTTAACGCTCCGTTCTATGTATCTAACCTCACTATCCATAATGACCTCAAAATACCTTTCATTACAGATCTTGCTAACACTCGTTTACTCAAATTCATTATTCCTCTACAGCAGCTCATTCCTAACCCTCTCATAGAACACCTATCTTCCTCCCACATTACCAGGTAATCCTCTAAGGAGATTGTAGAGAAGATGGCCTCGTGATCTACTCTTATCGTGAGAGCAGTATAGCAAGAGCACGTTACTGGAGTGACACCACTGGGTGCCTTCTCTACTCGTGTTTTTCACGTATTTTTTTCTCTTTTACCATATTTGCTTGTTGCAACAACCGTTGCAGTGGTAAATCCAATAAAAGATTAAAAAAAATAAATAAATAATAAGTAATTATAAGTAAGTAAAGTAACTACAGTATTGCTTCTTAATTAATAAGATGGGTGTGCCTTGTGTATCTTTGCAAGGTTCGCTATATTGGGAACGAAATTGTCTCTCCTTCGACCCCCAATCGACCCTCTGGCTCAGATCAACCCCCTACTTTTGTTAAATAGACCCCTGGGGGTCTTATATGCACCACTTTGGCGACCTCTGCCCTGCAGAGTGATTTTTTTTTTTTGTTTTAACGCGTATTTATTTATTGAAATTTGAGGAAAACGTTCGCACTGGATGGAGGAACCCCCTTTAGAACTTAGTTTTATCCTTGAGTTTGAATAGTTTCTGAATAGTTGTTGACAAATTAGAGAAGGAAGTCCTGAGAAATGACGTAAGTTGGTTCCTAATTCTGGCTGAATAGTGACGTAATAGAGGTGTGTGTGTGTGTGGAGATATGGACGACGTACCTGACGGGTTACTGACACTATGCTTATAGTGTCTGGTCGTTGTGAGTAGTTGCACTCTATAGTGTGTGAACACTATAATAGACAGTGTTGGATAGATATCCTAGCTCATTGTGTGCCGCCTTTAGTCTGGGGTGTATTATTCAAACTGGCGGCACACACTTTGGCCCATCCATCACTCTAACCACCGTATTGTGTGTTTGTTATGCTATCACAATGTGTACACATATATATATATATATATATATATATGTATGTATGTAAACAGGCCGCTTTACTAATCACATATCACTGCCGAACTCTATAACCGCAATCCATTTGCCGGATAAGTCTAAACTTAGCTCACTCTAAACAGAAATCTATGCCTATTTATCCTTTTCATCTTCAAATCTTCTGCTTTGTTGCCATCACCATATCCTTTATTTATTTCTTCTGTTTTTTACAGTTAAAGTAAATAAATATTTTTTATTAAAACAAAGTAAAGTAATTGCCTATTTTTCAGGCGAGCTTTACGTCCAACTGTAAAGCCAATTAGATGTGGTGGACGGAGGCGACTAGCAAACATACTTTACTGTAAATTTCTTTTATTAACAATTAAATAAAATCCAAGGCCTAAAGACCGGGAATGGAACCCACTAAACCAACAATACATCTTAGCATTGCGGGTCTAGCCTATAACCGCCTAACATTACTTTACTGTAAATTTCTTTTATTAACAATTAAATAAAATCCAAGTCCTAAAGACCGGGAATGGAACCCACTAAACCAACAATACATCTTAGCATTGCGGGTCTAGTCTATAACCGCCTAACATTACTTTACTGTAAATTTCTTTTATTAACAATTAAATAAAATCCAAGGCCTAAAGACCGGGAATGGAACCCAGTACCACAATACATATTAGTTTTGCAGGTTTCGCCTCCTAACCGCTCGGCTACCGTGGCGCCTAATATTTTTATTATTGTCGGTTAATTTTTTTTTGTCCATTTTCTGAAAGAGAAAGTAATGCACTTTGCAGAAAACTTTAAAATTTCGAGTTGTCACAGGAAACACATGTTTTGAAGTAATGGTGGAGAGGATATGACGTGTCCAACTTACAGAATTTATGTCACTTCAGCTAAAAACTTCAATGATTTTTGCTACGATCAAAAGTGTACTTATACTTATCAGATAGCTGTAACCATGGCTTAAAGGTATAAACCCTCTCGGCAGGTTATCCCAACAATGCATTCATTTCGGCGTATCCACCTTCTTCTCTCTTTATTGGATGTCCTAACTTTATCTTTTTGCCCAGAAATAACTTCTGCGGATCTCCTGCATTCAATATATCATTGTTCTTTTGAAGAAACTGGTACTTTAATTTGTGACCGACAAGCAAAAAGTTGATCTTGAATAAGAGTGTGGCCCTTGCAAACTCATTGATGCTGGGGCTTGATGGATTATCCAATCTTTAGAACCAAACAGGATTACTGGTGTGCATTCCTTAATTACCTTTCCCTAATTTGGAAAAAAAATTAAATGGCCTTTAAAAAAAATATTAGTGATTCTCTCTGCAATAAAAGACAAATTTAGTTTCAAAATTTCCAAGCCTTTTTTTAATGCTCTTTAATAAGTGCGCCACTAAAATGCTTCTTGCTTCGTGGTGCTGAACGTATGAAAGATTACTGTGTATGTGGAGTTTTTGAGCACTAGAGAGTGACGTCGCTGTAGCTGCTGAAGCTCCTGTATACGTACATTCACCATTCAAAAGCCAAGCTTTGTAGATTCGCTTGGCCGAACATAGAGTAGTCTATGTGAAACGCTCTTTCTGTATCCACAGCTCTTTATAGAGTTAGTCAGCCAGTTTAACCAGGACTATCCTTGGTGTAACTTGGTGTATATGAGATACCCGCAAAGCTGTCCTACTTTTGTAATTAATAATCAGCTGTTAAAGAGTGATCAAGAGGGGAGGGTAAAGTCTCCTCCATCTCCATGGTTACGCTACAAGTTTTTTCCACCAACTAGTTTGTTAATTAAAAAGTCCATAAAGATTTTGCAACTGTAAATGGTTCATAAGGAACACTCTCTCGTTTGTCGTCATTATTCCCCCCCAAGTATTGGTGTGCCCCTTAACTGACATAAATTCTTTTTTCCCAAACATGGAGTTTTTAATAAAAAGATAGTTGACGTCATACTGTGCTTAAATTTATAATTTTTTGTCTCATGTTGGTCTATTTATTATATCTTGGCACTTTTTGGCGGTATACCCGGTGAAAAATCGCTGCTCTAAGATGGTCATTTGAGGATAATGTATAGTTCCTTTAAACTGGTATGTCTTTAGTAAGAATGAAATAGGTTATTTTGAAGTGGATTGGTTGGTTTAGAACCTAATGGTTGTAACAGGAAGTCATATGAGTCTTTTCTATTTCCGCTTGTCTGTTTGTCCAAGTACCTATGTACTTCCTTACTGCTGTTCTTATTTCAATAACCTCTTCGCGAACATCCTGTCCCCCCTACTTTACCACTCCCTTTTGCCCCTCTCCAACCCAAAACCTTTTTTCTTTTGTGTGAGAGAGGAATTTTCTCCCTTCACCAAGGAGACCTTTCTCGCATTTTCACACATCCCCACTCTTATACAGAAACAGTAGGAGAAAAGCCCTTTTCCACTGCACTTTAATACAGACCAGTTCCCCCCCCCCCAGAACTCCTTGGCTGTATCCCTCCTTCCTGTATCTAGCCGGCAGTGTATTCTTTGTGTCATACAATTCCGGTCACTTTTCCCAATCACAATATCTCGTGAACTAGTTCTGGCAACTGGCCAATCTTTCTCTCTGTTTTTCAGTTTCTTAGAAGAAATACACGACATTCTGATTGGTTTTCTTCGCCTATTTGGATCGTTTAGTATTTCTATTACACGTAATTCGTTACAACCTTTGTCGCTCTTCATCTTACGAGATTTCTTTATTTTTTTTTACAATTCGTTCGTTTAGATGCTTCGTCATTTTTGTTACGACATTTGATCTTTCATCTTTAAGATAAATTTGTCCTTCCGTTTTATATATCGATTCTTATAGTATATCGATTATTTGCCGGAAATATCCATTAATAGGTTCTTGAATCCGAACAAGTGGTTTATATTTGTGGATTAAATATGTCAGAAATGGAAAATAACTGGAAACTAACTTATAATAACTTTGGATAGAACCCACCATGGGATTGAAACTTGAACCCTAAATAGGAAGTCATTAGAACAGTGGTTCAAGAGATGGGCTATTAAGCTTAATGAAATCAAGTCTCAAAATATCACTTTCACTCTTCGTCGCATTACTCCTCCTCCAGTCTTCTATAACCTAACACCTCTACCAGTAGTGAACGTTGCCCGCTACTTTGGGCTTTACTTAGACCGAAGACTTTCTTGGACCCCCCCCCCCCCCAAACTAGACTTAAAAGAACAGAACTAAACAGACGCTATAGACTACTTCAAAAGACTCTTAGACGATAGATCAAAACTCTCTCTGGACAACAAAAGACTGATTTATACTTCTACTTTGAAACCCATCTGGGCGTATGGAATAGAGCTGTGGGGTTCAACCAAACGCACAAATCTCCAAAGGATTCAGTTCCTTCAATCTAAATACTTCGAACTATTGTACACGCTCCATTTTATGTCTCCAACCTGACTTTAACATTCCTTTTGTCATACAAGTCACTAAAACAAGATACAGAAAACTCCACTTCAACCTGCAATCTCATATCAATCCTCTAGCTCAAAATCTTTCTTTAAGAACTCTTCTTGATAACCCGGGCAAGACGCCTTAAAAGAGACAGTCTTAATGTTTTGGAGTGTTACCATTGGGTAACTTCTCCACTCGTATACTTCTGTTATTTATTGTTACTGTTATCACTGTTACTTAATAGCGCCAACGCGCTGATTGTAGCAAAAATAAACGCCAAAAAAAATAGGAAGTAATCTTTCTTGGAGAACTTTTAGCGCTCCAAGGATTGATTGCACACAAAGTTATGGAAATTATACTACCCAAGATTTATATATGAATCCAGGATATCAGGCGTTATTCCTGAAAATTAAAAATTACTGTAATTACCATGTAATCATTCTTTTACGAATTAAATGAACTACTTTATCTTGGTTCTTAGTTTTGTGGAAATGGCCAGGAATTGGGTTAGAAGAGATTATCTAAGCGAAGGAGTAGTTACGGTAGAAAAGGCTCTTCTAATATAGCCAAAGACTTGGAACATATCTTTTGGCCGTTATCCAATATTTGTGTACAATTTCCAGCATTTAATTCGTTCGCTCCAGACAACGATATGCAGGACTTAGTTTGCTTTGGAAGAACTTAACCGGGTAGAACTTAATCTTCCGCTTCCCCGTTTAATCCTCTTATTTATTTCCTCTATCTGGACCAAAAAGTATTTTCTAAGTGTTAATGAGGCAGCCCCAGTAGTTTTGAATATCTTTCAAGTAGTACTTGAATTCACTTGGTAGTAGGTCTTGTCTTTTATTAGTTGAGTATGGAGGACATTTAAATTAAAGTCTTTTGGACTGGTAGCCTCTAATAGTGAAACCATATTCTGTGGCAGTGTGGTAATGTGGCTGCGTCATTAATTGTGGTATTTTCTGTGGGCTTTTGTGGTTTAGAAGATTTTTGAAGGGAAGAAACAAAGGACGTTTTTTTTTGACGTGAATACGTCTTTAAATTTGCTATCTTATGGAGGCAATCCAAAAAACCTAATGATAACAAAATCGGGGGATACAGTTTGGCATTATAGTTTCGAATCTATCGTCTACATCCAAAATTAAATTAGTCCACTGGATAGCTAAAGGATCAAAGAATTCATTACGATAAGCGAGAACTGTGACGCATCGCGCGCGGTGGAGGGGGAAACGCCACCATTTTGAGACATTTTGCTGCGTATCGTGATTTGCCATTAGTATAACTTTTGACTTGGAGTTTCGTTCAAGTTTTAATCTTCAGCTGTCGTCACAATCTATCGATTGTATATAAAACATTAGTGTAAAATAGTGAAAGTGAATATAATAAGGTGTTAGAATAAGAAAATATTATCAAAAATATAATATAATGTCGGCCTTTACGCGTCGAAAAGCCAAAACCAAATACAGAGATCGTACACGGTTGGAAAGGGCTTCTCAAGAACAATCGAATGGTAATAATAAAACACCATATGACCGAGTCATGCTGTGCCGGGAACGTAAAAGAATGAATGCGGCCGAGCGGATCAACGACGGTATCAGAACATCTGCAGCTGGGGCGGTTGAAATTATGCAAGTGGATGATGAAATCGCTTCTACATCGACAACGGACTGTAATAGGCATAGATTGTGTTCGATCGTCGATTTGTTTCCTTGATTTCATCCTAAATACATAAATAAAAATATTTTATATAAAAAATATAACCCGTTACGTAAACGTATTCACGTACAACACACGGCCGTGTCCATGACACAGCCACACGTTAATTTTTGAAATCAGCATTACCATCTTTAGGAAGTCATCTGGAAAGGTTGTCGAAGGGGGGATGTCACTGATGTGCAACAAGAGGATTTGCAAAGGACTTGTCGCTGAATACGCTCTGGCCTACTGCCTTATTTAGGCTACTTACGGCATTACGCCGTGAGTATGGTGTTTTGATTAGACACTTCTGCGACTTCCGGCTAGTTTGAATTCTTCTGGCGGGAGGTTACCACAGTGTTTGAACATGACGACTTGTTGATTTGTAGTTGAGTTTACGATTAAAAAATGAACTTTTTTCCCCCAGGTTATGTTGTGAAATGTCGCTTACGTTGATGGTGGGATGATCGTTTTCTTTTTACCCTATTTATGATGTTCTAGCAAGTGGGAAGTTTTTGTAATCGTGCCAGTCTTTCGAAATTGAGTCCACGCCAAAAGGTATTCACTCGGAAACCTTCAACCTGACTTTAGTGTGACTTTACCTAGCTAATGATTCCCTGTAAACTTGGTACATTTTACCTTCCTCTACACCGATCTCTTAGGTTTGAAAGGTTTTTCTCCTTTAAGGGTCCCGAGGGAAGCACAACTTAAAGCACTTCTCTAAACTGTCATTTGATTTCAAGGAACCGCTTATAGTAGTAAGTCTGAGCATTCCAAAAGAGAAGATAATTTGATAATCGATAGAGCGACATTACTGAATAAATTTCTTTAACATGATTTTTCGCAAAATGGTTTCCGTCGCCATTAAACTTGCAGAACGCCATTTCTGCAAAAGTGGGAGGAATTCACTATCCCTCTGTTTTTTTTTGTGATTAATCGACCTAAATCTTATTCCTTTTATTATCGTTATTGAAAATAAATAACAAAAAGTAGAAACTTTGGAGATCCTTTTAAGTTTACGAATTGTAATCGTATAATTAATATAATTACCAAGGGAAGATAAGGTGAAAAGAAACAAAATGAATAAATAATTAGCAGAGTTGGCCAGGGATATAAGGACCAGGATCAGATAGGAGTGTTGCTACCTGTGCGGCCGATCTTATCCCATCTAATAACCCTCTTTTCAGAGTGTTTCTCCCCTCTTCACACTGCCGCTGTCTCTTTTTATGGCGGGCCCTTTAATCTAATTGAATTACCTTCTCATTCAATAGACTGTTTTAGTGTACTAACTCCCCTAGCTACAACCCACTTATTCTGTCTATTCCAGTCCAAGACAGGATGTGAAAGAAGATATAGAACTAGAAAGGGGAAAAATTCCTTTTTTATTTCTCTAATGAAAAAGTCCAAGTACTTTCTTAGAAAAAGGAAGTATAACAAACAGGAAACAGGAAAATGAAGTTATGTTTGTTGTTTTTTTTAAGGGGGTTAGAAATCAAGGAGGCTGTGTGTATACGAGGTGTGGCTATTAAATAGCGAGACTATTGCTGTAAAACATTTTATTTTAAATTTATACATATTTAGTTATTATCACCTTCAATATACACCCCTCCCCTATCCCTACAAACGCTCCATGCGAATTTACCATTGTTCGAAACAGTGCTGGAAGTCTTTTTCAGTCAGCTCCTGGCATGACGCGTGCCGCTTTTACTTTCACAGCTTCAACGGACTGTGTAGATTTGACTTTGGGGAACAGATCTAAAGTCACGTGGGGCCACAGGTCAGGCGAATAAGGCGGATGGCCTAAAACTGGGATGTTGTACTTTTGGCTAGAAACGTCTTGACAGACCAGGCAGTGTGAGCCGGCGCGTTGTCTTGATGGAGAACCCATGTTCTTCCACAAATCGGGTCGTTTTTCCTTACACTTTCACCAGAGTTGAGCAAGCACCTCACGATAGTAATGTGATTAATTATAATCGATATTTTCATCCGTTTTGGACGTGGAAGGGCGTCCCGGGGCGGTCATCATCTCCGACGTCTTCTCGGTCATCTTAGAAACGCTTGAATCATTCAAAAACTTGCGCACGTGATTAATATTCATCGCCATAAACTTCTTTTAATAACAGATAAGTTTTAGTTAGCGGTTTCGCCAAGTTTCATGTGAAATTTCACGACAATTCATTGTTCTACTACATGTGTTCGGCAAAACGAAACTAACACCTCTTACACAAACGATGGTTCCGGACAGGCAGATTTCTATACAAACACGTGAGACGCTGCACAATCGAAAGAGAAGGCTTTACGCTGCACAGCTGCCCGGTAGTTAGGATTTGGCGCATGCATAGTTCTTCTGTAGCAGCATCAATCTCGTTATTTAATAGCCACACCTTGTATTGAGTGAATGTGCCTAATCATTATGTACGTATAGAAGTTGGGTTAGAGTCTATTGAAACTGAGGTTCTAAAAAAGATGGTTAGATGGTGGCATAAAGTTCAACTAATGGATGGTAACCGCCTCCCAAAGATATGTTTGAATATTTTAAAATCCCTCAGTAATGACAGAATATCTATGGTTAAATTTAATTGGTATACTCAGTTAAAAGGAAAATTGGATTCTATTGATGCAGTTAGCTTGCTAAATACTAGCGAAATGTCACAATTTAAGGATGAATTCAGCAGTAGCATTCTGAAATTTCAGAATAATAAATTTTCTTTAGACATTAACGCTGTTCTGCATTCAAACTACAATCCAGACTTCAGAAAGATAAGTAGTCTAACGCTGGGTGAGCAATATTTGTCTCTTAGGGTGCCAATTATAAAGCATAAATTAATTAGTCAAATGAGGTTATGTCAGCCTCGTTCATTTCAAATCACTTCTTCTGGTTTCAGAAACAGTTTTCAAACAGATACCTCCAATTGCCCTATATGCAGTATTCCCGAAAGAGAAGATTTACAGCACTTTTTATTAAAATGTTTAAGGCTGCAATCTTATAGAGATAAATACTTGAATAAATACATCTCTAGTATTTCAGATGTAGATGTTCAAGTTCAAGCTCTATTAGATGTAGCCGATATTAACAAATTAAATGATTTATTTTATTTTATAACAAGTGCCTTCAAAATGAGGAATTTCGTTTTAAGTTTATAAAAATACTTTTATAATTTTGTTTTGTTTATAATTTTTTATGTTTTTAAATTTTGGTTCTTTTTATTTTCATTCGATTGGAATGTATATTTTTAGTTATCAATTCAAGTTTTTATTTATGTTTTATAAGGTTTTATTTTGTTGTATTTAACCAAACTCCATTTGTATAGGGTAGAACCCTTAAAACAAAAAAAATTATTCTATTCTATTCTATTCTATTCCTTGTATTGAGTGAATTTGATGAAGATGAGCTTTGGACTCCATGTCTTGTTGCATGAAGATGAATCCAAGATTGCAGAACTGGCCTGGGACTCTTATCTTTGTTATTTTGTATTTTGCGTAACAGAATCAACTAATATTTAGATCAAATCTTTAATATGATGAAATTTTTGTAAGTCATAACGTAAACCTTGTACATTCTTGTACAAGAAATGTTGTGAAAGCTTGCATATTGTAGCCTAAGAGTTGAGAGGTGCAAGTAGTTTGTTCATGGAATAATTTTAGAATCTTAGAATCTGTCATTGTTCCTGTCAACTAATCTAGTTGTCTACCTAGAATCTAGAAGGTAAACTTAGCTGGGCGTAAAGCCCACTAGACGTTTACTAATTTTGGTTTTCTCTGTTATATTTCTGTAATAGACAATAAGCGCAATTGGTCGTTAATTTACACCAACCTCATTAGTATGCTTTTAGTCGTAAAAGTTCTATTAATTAATATAAACTTAATTAATAACTACGGCAAAACTTAAAATAATTAGAAATCTTCACAAATTGTTATTGATGACTATCTTTCCAGGAGGTCCCTAATTACTAACTTCTTTTCCTTGCTTGCAGGTAAGTTCGCTTAGAATTTTCATTTCTTCAGTTACTAGATAAAAGTAAGTACCTTTAACCTATTTTCTTTTGCTAGCTTTGACCAAGAAAATTTAGTTTTAAGAGAATTGTGAATATGATTAGAAAAAATTCCCCACTTGACTAATCTTACTTCCTGCATTATTTATTAACGGAAACCTGAATATTGTTTCTTTCTCCTCCACCGTAATTTAATATGAGTTTGAATTTAAAGTAATTATTTAGTACTTGTTCAAGATCAGGTAATATTACATTCAGTTTCTTAATTATTATAATATGGTCCATTGATTTAATTAAACTTTAGTCAAACTTTAGTCTTTAGTCCTTAGAATCAATATCTATTGATTTACTAAAAAAAAAAAAAAAGCATCAGGCGTGATTTCTCTGCAGTATAAAGGAACAAGACAATGTTACCAACTAAGGAAATTACTCATTGAAAAAAGCTGGCGATAAAGAAATAGAAAAAGGGGAAACCCCCTCCTTTGCCCCCTCCATTTTTTTGGGTTTTAAAAGGATTTTCTTAGTTTTTCTTCCAAAAGATTTTCACCCAATCCATTCGAGCTTATTTCTTCTTATTAATTTTGGTACACTTTGTGGAAAGAAAAGAAAAAAGTTTTCATTTCCGATTGTGAGAACTGTCGTTAGATAAAAGTCGTGTTAATGTTCAAAGGCTAATGTAAAGAATAGCGCCCGGGAGGTGTGGCCTGTTTATTGTTGGTGCATGCGCAGTACAGCACAGTTACCGTTGACTTTTTAAACTACTTCCCGCCAAAGTTCAGTATATTCTTTTTAAATTTCTCAACTTGCCGCTAATCTGCTGTATATAATAATAATAATAATTGTCTTTATTAATTAATATTTACATTTATCTTCATAAATAACATAAAATTAAAAACTTACAATATAAAATAAATAAATACTTAGAATGCTTTTTCTATTTTTAACTAAAGACTTAACTCTTGGTCTCTTGGACCGTCAGAGTGGAGTCTTGTTGCCATAAATAAATAAATATTATAACGAAAATACTTGTGGAGGCACAGAATGCAAATAAATAAAAGGAAACTGAAATTAGAGAAAAACATAACTAAATTACAAAACAAGTTTTGACTTAAATTTATAAAAAATAGAGTAATAATAAAATAAATAATAAAAAATAGTAGAAGTCTTTATACCCAAACACACCAATCTATAGGCATTATTATTTTTTTATTTCAAAGGACAATCTATTACAATTCAAAATGCGTTGACAATGCTGTTCTTCAAAGTATTCTAAACTAAGCTTACGAAAATGATTGAGCCTATTACACCATAATTCTACGTTATTACAATTAGCAAAATTTAATGAGATGTTTAAATTGAACGTAATCTCTCTGAATCAAAAAATATCTTTTTAATTGCTAGTCTAGATAAATACTGTAATGCATGAACCGTGCTTACTATTAAAATCTACCAAAAAATATTTAAATGATAATTAACTAAAACAAAATTAAGCAGCTCCATGAAATACATTTCCCATTGATTACTGTGCAAATAGACGGAAAAAACATACAGGAATTGTTGGGCTTTACACTGATCAATTCCTTGTTTGAATTTGACAGAAAGAAATAAATTATAACAGATACATAGTACCTTTTAAATTTATACCATAGAGGCAGCCACCCGAACTCTCCTAAACTTGGGATCTCTTTTTTGCTGGAAACCATAGTACTTGAAATTCTCTAAAAGTTATTATATACTCCTCTTGGTCCTTAACTTCCACAAATGTTTCAAAAAGTAAGTAAATAACGAAACTTGATAGGTATTGTAAAAATCAGAATCATATTTTTTATTTTTTAATCCGCAAACGTTGTAGGCCAAATAGTGCATTTTCATATCCTTCTGTGGTTGCTATATATTACCATCAATATTTACACTGCGTTCGCATTTTTCCCAGTAGGTTTTGGTGAGCGAGGCGTGTAGTTAAACTGTTCCAACTTAACTTTCGCAGATGAAATGTTCATATCAGATTTAGTTCTTTTATGTAGATGCTCCTTTTTCCCTTTGATTAGAGGGGCTTCACTACTTTTAGCGGGAGAGTAGGTTAGCTCTCGTTTCTTAGCTTGCTCTGAAGTCGCCTGCTGTATATAATTTGCTGTATATAATTTTTTTTGAAATTCTTACCTATTTATGTTTAGCGCGCATGCGCAGTACACTTACTGCACAGTAACTGCTTCCTTTTCAACGTATTATCAAATTTTAAATAAAATTATCAATCTTGAATGAATAATTCGAAGAGATTCTGATTCGTTGTTACCTTATAACTCATAAATTATATATTTTTATATTTACATTTGAATTTGGTGGGTTATATGGTAACAGCGAATCAGAATCACTATGAATTAGGCCACACCTCCGGGCGCTATTCTTTTTCATTTACCCAACTTATCTTCTAATAAGTTTCTAGCCAGAAACTTCTTCTGCAGGCAACCTTTTTTAGCATACGCAATCAATATTAAATCTTGTACGATGTTCATTATTTACCTTAAAACGTTTTAACTGAAGAAAACCAGTCAGTAAATAAATATTTGTATTTGAATCTCTCTCTCTCTGTATTTGCGTTTGTTAGATAAATAAGCCTATATTTTCTACCATAGATCTAATTTTTTTTATTTACTTCTTTTCGTTGTAAATAAGCTTATCTACATGAAGTGCTTACCATCCTCTATCATGTGCATAACAAATGTTTCTTTTATATTGTTATATGTTCTTTTACTTCAATGATACCAACATATTGCTTTATTCTATCCATTTTGTTTATCATGTTTTTGATATTCTTCTATAATAAAAATTGGTTCATTTGATTTGTCGAATCCCGAGAACCAAATCCTCGTGAACATATCGTCTCTTTCTTTTTCTTTATTATGTTCTGTGTAATATGATTTTCAATCTGCCCATATCATTTGATTGCTCTTCGTGTATTTTTTATTGAATATTCTCCCTGTAAGTAATAAGTGGATTTGTAGCTCGTACAGTAGGGCTTCTTTTCTAACCTTAGACTCCTTGGGATTCTCACTTTTTTGCACATTGAATTTCAGTTTTTAGTGATCTTTTACATTTTAATATTGAAGTCAATCACTTCTTAGTAAAAATTGCTGAGTTTAAAGAAAATTTTATGACGTTAACTGAGGAATGTTCACAAAAGATTTGTTTTTCTCCCTGGAAGAAGGTGTTCTACAATTTAAACTGAAAGTCCTATAAATGTAACACCTAAAAATGCCTTATTTCATTTGCCTAACACCGCCATAGTCGACTCTGGTTTTCTCAGTTAATTATTTCCATATTTAAGGAATTAACGGGGAAAAAATTGTGGTGACAATAGCATTGTTCACAATAAATTTTCCTCTACAATGAAACAAAATATTAATTAAGGCCATTCATTTGGATTAATGTGCCAGCGCCACAGCCATTTAGATTATTCAATTACCTAATTGAAAGTGGAAATTTATGGTATCATTAATTGCTATAGCAGAGCTATCAATTAGATGTTCTATAATAGAAGCAAACAGAAGACTATAATGGAGCAAACAGAAGACTATAATAATGGAGCAACCAGAAGACCACAATTATTAGAGTTCCCGTTAGTTAATTAGTGAATCTCAGTGCTGACTGTTTAGCAGTTTAAATTAAACATTAGTTGTGATGGCGATACGGGTTTAGATATCCTGTGCAATTTCTTTCAGATTCAGTATTTTACAATTTGGTGTAAGTTGGAAGCCTAGAGTTGCTTCGATTAAGTTATTTGAAACTCATCTCTAATGCCAGTAATTTTTGGAGCAGATCTATAATTTTTATTTACTTTTAGGACATTTCTATCCTATGTACTGTCTTACCACCTGTATAATAATCATGAAAATCGGTTCATGCGTTTAGGCTGTACGTTGTTTACAAAAAATGTAACAAACACACAAGAAGAAGAAAAAGAACATTTTCTGAAAATGCTTAATGTGTTCATTTTCAACAACATTTTTCTCGAAATCTATTGGATCTAGGTTGTTGCAGTAAAATTTCAGTCATAAAGGAGGATTTGTCCTATATTTAAAAGAAAATTTGGGAATTTTATCTTTTATAGAAAAAGAGAAAAAAGAAACTGCTGATAAGAACGTATTTTTTAACGTTACGCTTTTTCGTACAATAAATTGACGTCTTTGGAGTCACGACGATGTACATCGAATAGAGAGGAGTTAGCCCCATGTATGTGAGGTCCCCCTCCAAAATTATTATTACTAATAACTCAGTAAATCATAGCCCAATTTTAATAAAATTTGGCAAAAAGAAAGAGCTAGGACTCCCCTTAGTATCTTTAAAGCGACGTTCTGCTCTTATTTCTATAAAAAGGGAAGTATGGATATCGTTACAAATGATGGACGCGAGAACGGATTTTCATAAATAAAGAGTCAATCGAATCACTATTTTGTATAGATGAGCATTTTCGAAATCTCGACGCTGTGCCTTATATAGTTTGTTCTAGGCAAGTAAGGTCCTTTCTAAAACTATTATTACCAAAATTTCTATAACGATTAGTCTGATATTGTCAAAATTTAGCCCGAAGAATTGGTAACTCTAAAACGCCTTCATGCTCTTACACCTACTAAAGAGAATAGTAAACTTTACTCTAAACCTGGTATAAATGGCAACGTAATAGTTGATTACATATTAAAGGTTAAATTTTATAGGATTTCGAATTCGTTCAAAACTCACAATGTTGAATCTTTCTTCGTATTTATCAGATTATAATGAACTCTTAACCGAATTGTAGGGAAAAGTTAGCTCTATACGTGGCATGAACAGCAATGTTTTCGTGTTAATAGTTAATAAGTTCTAAGAGGTTTAAATTTTCCTTGCCATCGGAGCATTTAATTTGGAGAGAGAGCTTCCGGCCTTAAAGGCAATACTTCCTGTTTGAATGAACTGGTTTTTTCTCCCATGAAACTTCTAGTTTCATTTTGGCTCAGCACTTTATGTTTTCGGTAATTAAAAAAAACTTGATTGTCAAAGTCTGCATAAATAATTATTAAGTTTTGAGGGGGATATTCTGCTCGGCGACCTTCAATTAGATCTGTCTTGGGCCCTCAAGAGCCCAGTTGAGATTCTACAGCATCACCCGTGGTGAAACATTTTTTCTAGGAACTGTAGGGGAAGTTCCGGTAGGCGGGCTGGAGTCCGGCAGTTAGGAGCAACTAATTCCTGAAGCCAATGTACCTTTACTCCCTTATCCTCTCTAAATATTCTGAAGAATGCACCGCCAAGTGGTTAGTAGGTGCGGTATATTTTTTGCCTAACACTTGGTAATTACCGCCCACTGTGACTCCAGAAAGCGTAAGGACTCTCCACCAAAGTAAAAAGTAAAGTAATCGCCTATTTTTTCAGGCGGGGCTTAACGTCCAGCTACCAATTAGCTGTCGTGGACGGAGGCGGCTAGCAAACATACTTTACTGTAAATTTCTTTTATTAACTAATAAATAAAATCGAAGGCCTAAGACCGGGGACTTTCCACCATGTCACGTCCTAACGCATTCCAGATCAAAGGGAACCCAGGCGGCTCTCCTGGGGAACTTCTAGGAAGATAAGTTGCCAGTAGTCACGTATGATGTCGTCTAGTATCCTATGCACCCCTCGTCCAAATTCTATCCTAGGCATAGTAAATTGTGGGCACAGTTATCTCGTGCTATCCATCCTGCCAGCACGTATGGAGTAGGATTTAGGTTACTGGGTGGGGGGATAAATTTCTTCCTTGTACTCCATCCTCAGATCTTCTGAGGACGATTCTCTTTGCCTACCTCTCAGCAAGATGGTGAGGTTGTGAAATAATGGATTAACTCAACATCATTGGAAGGTGAACTAGTCCTCGAATTGTCTCCATTGGAAGGCTTCCAGGAGCTTTGGAGCGAGGACCTTGAAATAGTTGGTGTAAATCTTCCATATGATTTCTTACTTGAATTTGAAATTTCTATTACTTGATTTGTTATTCTTCGTTGATGGGGTTCAAATTTACGAGATAATATAGTTTTTCGTCTAATTTTCGTCGTCGGCAGAAACGCTTTCAAATTTATCAAAAAATTGTAGAAAATTATTTATTTCACCAACGACGATGCAATTATTTCCAGCTCAACTGAAAATTATTGGAATAAAGTGAATTACTGATTACTTATTTATAACGATAAGCCCGGCAAGAGTTATATATTAATACTAGTTATTTGTAGCGATAAGCCCGGCTTATAGCGGGAGAGAAAGAGAGTTTTTTTTACTCTTTTTATAATCAGTTAATCCATAAAAATGAACATCATAATCGGATAATGGTTTGAAAGTATCGCCGTGAGAAACGATAGAGAAATAAACAAGGGAAAAGCCGATGATAAAGCGCAATCCTCTCAGTAGTGCTGATATCCTTTTATTCTGAGTACCTAGGTTCTATATGAAATGGCTGTATAACTCTTGCCAAAGCTTATTTCCTGGTCCTGGACAGGAAAAATCAAAGCAAGCTGGAACTTATTTTTCCAATAGCGTCCTATTAGAGAAGTCCATGGAGTCGATTTTCCTGTTTTTCCCCGTGGATTTTCTTTCAACTTTTTAGAGTCATTGTAAGTAAAAGTAAGTAAAGTAATCGCCTATTGTTTCAGGCGGGGCTTAACGTCCAACCACCAATTAGGTGTCGTGGACGGAGGCGACTAGCAAACATACTTTACTGTAAATTTCTTTTATTAACCATTAAATACAATCCAAGGGCTAGACTAGTACCGCAATACATCTTAGCTTTGCGGGTCTAGTCTATAACCGACTAACAAACATACTTTACTACAAAGTTCTCATATTAACCATTAAATACAATCCAAGGAATTCTTAGTTTGCAGTAAATCTTTTGGGAGAAGGCGCCATTTTGTTAAATAAATTTTTTGTAGATCCTAACAATTTTGTTCTCTGTATAAGTTGGAAAGTTTCAAAGAATTCTCTTTTTTAGTCATGATGCTGTAAGAGTAGAAGATGGAAATATTCACCTTAGATTTCTAGCTTGTTTATTCCATTCACTCGTTTTTCCATCATTTACTTATTTCTCATATTTAGGTTATTCATGCAATTTCTCGTAGAACTCCTGTCGAGAAAAATAAATCCTGTCTGGTGGTGTTCGCCATTTGTTAAAATTGAAGTGGAAGGTAGAAGATGAAGAAAAGTAATCAAATTTGTTTTGTCTTAGATCCAGATTCTGTGGTTCATCTTCTTTTCTTCAACTCTTTCATTCTCGATAGATTTTACCAGCTCATGGAACTTGTAAATTATGCAACCAGTCTCAAATGATAGATAATTAAGTTTCATTGGTCCAGACACTCTCACATCTTTAGCCGCCAGAGCGTCTATTCTCTTTTCACTGTGAACTTCGTGTGTATGATCTCCAGCGACGTTTGGACAGTTAACTGTCTTCACAAGTTATATTAACCATCAAGAAGAATAAGAGTTCCCATCTCGAATGGGAACAGTTTCTTTGCCACCATGTTCTTCATTTCCAAGTCTCGCTCAGAGTTACCAGTATTCAAAGATTTTTTGTTTCAGAATATGTGTGATGGTTTCTTTAAACACCCCCAAATTTTACACCCACAATTATCTATGTATATAATTTGTATTTGAAATCAATTTTCCGGTAAAAATCAAGTTTTAATTAACTTTGGAAGTCTGGAATATATCAATGACCTTGATAAAGTAAAGTAATCGCTATTTTTTCAGGCGGGGCTTAACGACCAACTACCAATTAGGTGTTGTGTACGGAGGCGACTAGCAAACATACTTTACTATAAAAGTTCTCATATTAACCATTAAATAAAATCCAAGGGCTGGACTAGTACCGCAATACATCTTAGCTTTGCGGGACTAGTCTCTATAACCGCCTTACATACTTTACTATAAATTTCTCATATTAACCATTAAACAAAATCCAAGGCCTAGACCGGGAATCGAACCCAGTACCACAATACATATTAGCTTCGCAGGTCTCGCCTCTAACCGCTCGGCTACCGTGGCGCCCAATGACCTTGATAATGATGGAACGTTTCCGTTTTAAGCACCAAAACGATTGTAGTTTGTTTTTATAAATTTAAACGGAAGTCGCGTGTGTGTGCTTCCCGCTAGATTTCTTACTTCCTTTAATAGCAGCAGTCGTCCTCCGCTCCAGATTAGACTAGAAGCCGAACAATCTGGCTATCTTCATAGCGTCATTGTCGATCGCCTCCTATTTGTATTCAATTATTTTGCTAACCGATATAAACTTCTAGTTGCTCAGTCTGGACTTGGTAGGACTGGTAGACCTTGAGTGGTTAGTAATGCAGGCCTAATAGAAGGGAATTTCACGCATTGTACACTTTGACTTAACATTTGTTTTGTCTAGGGGGGGGGGCAGTAGTGGAGAGAAACAAACTCGTTTGGCGGAAGTACTGGAAAAGCTTATTTCAGAATTTCCGTTGGCCAACTTTCCTGTTTTGTGGCAAAGTAATAATTCACAATGAATGTCGACGCTGTTTTTGTGATTCACATTCACTCGACATAAGTGCAATTATTATTTATGTTTTAAAATTACAAATTTTCTTGATTTTCTGGCTGAGCTTTTCCAATTTGTTTTTATATTTGGAATAGGTTAGATCAGTGGTCCCCAACCTTTTAGTACCAGAGAGCATATTCCAGATTGCCGATGATGTAACGGGCACCCTTAATTTTTTAAAGTTAAATTTATAGATACTTTCAAATTAACAACACAAATAATGTACAAAATAATATATTTAATTTAACATTTACTTTAATATGATAAACTTTTTTTTAAAAAATATTTTATTGGAATTTACCACTGCAACGGTTGTTGCAACAAGCAAATATGGTACCTGATAGCTAAAAAATACGTGAAAATCACGAGTAGAGTGGTGTCACTCCAGTAACGTGCTATAGCTATACTGCTCTCACGATAAGAGTAGATCACGAGGCCATCTTCTCTTCAGTCTCCTTAGAGGATTACCTGGTAATGTGGGAGGAAGATAGGTGTTCTATGAGAGGGTTAGGATGAGCTGCTGTAGAATGGAATGATGAATTTGAGAAAACGATTGTTAGCAAGATCTGTAATGAAAGGGATTTTCAGGTTATTATGGATAGTGTGAGGTTAGATACATAGAACGGAGCGTTAAGAAGTTTTCGAAGTATTTTTTTGACTGTAAAGTCTGGAGGCGTAGTGAGTTGGAACGCTTAGTCGATCCTCCATACTTCGATGCCGTATGACCAAATAGGTCGCAGTAACAGTAGATATAAGAGTCTTCTGTTATATTAAGTTAAGTTTCGAACGTTTTTCAAGTAGTCTGGCGTAATTATAAACTAAATATGATAAACTAAAACTACAATACTAATTAAGTTTAATTAAAAGTTACGAGGTCGTTTGAAAAGTCCGTGCAAAGTCAGAGAGATAGCACCACTGGCGCGTATCGAAGTTATGTTTAGTTAGTAGCATCTCTTGGAAGAACACACACCAAGTTTCATCCAGATCGGTCTATTTCTTTGTGTTTGGCATTCGTTTGAATCGAGGAAGTCGAGTGATTTTCAAAAAATGGACGAAAAAGAATTTCGTGTGTTGATTAAACACTTCTTTATGAAAGGCAAATCGCCTCAGGAGACTAAAGAGAAGCTTGATAAACATTATGGTGACTCTGCACCTTCGATTAGAACAGTTTATAAGTGGTTTCAAAATTTTCGCATTGGCCATATGGGCACAACTGACGCTGAACGTTCTGGACGCCCTGTTGACGTTACTACTCCAGAAATAATCGATAAAATCCATGATATGGTGATGGATGACAGAAGAGTGAAGGTGCGTGAGATTGCTAGTGCTGTGGGCATCTCGAATGAACGGGTACATAATATTTTGCATCAACATTTGGACATGACAAAGCTATCCGCAAGATGGGTGCCGCGATTGCTCACGCTTGACCAAAAACGAAATCGTGTGAAGTGTTGCAAGGACGGTTTGCAGCTGTTCCAGAAGAATCCGCAGGACTTTAAGCGTCGTTTCGTCACTGTGGATGAAACATGGATACATCACTACACTCCTGAGACCAAAGAACAATCTAAACAATGGGTTACCAAGGGGGGAATCTACGCCAAAAAAGGCGAAGACCGTTCCTTCGGCCGGAAAGATTATGGCGACTGTCTTTTGGGATTCGCAAGGAATAATCCTGGAAAAGGGTAAAACTATTACAGGTGCATATTATTCATCGTTATTGGACCGTTTGAAAACCGAGCTGCAAGAAAAACGCCCACGATTGGCCCACAAAAAAGTCCTTTTCCATCACGACAACGCACCAGCTCACGCCTCAGCAGTTGTGGTCGCAAAATTAATGGAAATATGGTTCCAACTCGTTTCACATCCCCCCTATTCTCCAGACTTGGCTCCCTCGGACTACTATTTGTTCCCCAATATGAAGAAATGGCTGGCGGGAAAAAGATTTTATTCAAACGAGGAGGTGATTGCAGAAACGAATGGCTATTTTTCAGACTTGGACAAATCCTATTATTCGGAAGGGATCAACAAACTAGAGCAGCGTTGGACGAAGTGTATAAGCCTAAAAGGAGACTATGTTGAAAAATAAAAAAGGTTTACCCCAAAAAATTAAGTAGTTTTTATTTTTGCACGGACTTTTCAAACGACCTTTGACACTGAGCATCAGTGGCCAGTGCCTCAAAATCAGGGTTACAGGCTGATATTCCTGTCCGCAGACAATCATCAAGTCGGTAATTCGAGATCTGTATTTTGCTTTTATTATGATCATGGTTGAAAACAATTATTCGCAATAAATATGTGGAACCAAAGAACGATTTTATCTTATATGCTGCAGTTTTTAAAAAATGAAATCTTTTTTTTGGCAACCAGGTTCCTAAAATTTTCATCTGTTACCATTGAATTTCAGTACGTGATTTTTTAAGATCAAAAATCTCAAGTTATTGCAAATTTTAAAATCTATCAATTTAATTTAGTTTTAATAAAAATATGAATATATAGGTTTCGTGGCCGTAAATTATTCAATTAAGGATTTAAAATTGGCGAGGAATCGGTTAAACTAAAAAGCAACAACTCGTCTTTTTGGCCAACGTTTCAACAGATATATTGTCTTCTTCAGTTTTCTGTAATTCAACCAACCCGCATAACCACGCCCTGAAGAAGACAATATATTTATCGAAACGTTGGCAAAAAAGACGAGTAGTTGTTTTTATTTGACCGATTCCTCGCCAATTTTGAATCCTTAATTTAATAAAAATGTTTGCTTAAATTTTAAATATTTTGCTTTTCTTTTGGTTTTGTATTTTTGGTAGCAAATATAAAACAGCTGGCTGGGGCTTATGGTTGGGGACCACGGGGTTAGAAGTTAGAGGGTGCCAAATCTGGTGAATAGATGTTCCCGTAATTCGTACTTCTGATCCCCCCGGGTTTTCCAATCTCCTAAAGGCACCTATTAGATTAGATTAGATTAGACTAGGGCGGCCTCAAGGCCTACGCCACTGCGACCACTTTGGCTCCCCTCACTTCAAAGCTCACCCACCAGACCTGTCCTTTTAATCAGACTCTTAATGCTGGGGTAAAGCTCACAGGCCTTGGAGTAGTAACATCCTTAGCCACACGAGCCCCTCACACTGACACAAAACGTGCAGTAAAGGCACCTATGCTGGTAGTCCAATCCAAACATGAATACTTTCCCCTTTTGTAACCACTCGCTTATTCCCTCGATTTCTTCATCCAGTTGATCAGAAGGGTTATTCCTTTATACTTAGCAATTGTAACCCAGAAAACACCAGCCATAACCCAGTCTCTAGCGGAAGAAATTCGCCTTCCGTTTTTCTTTTTGGTTGCGGGATCTCCCACCCATTCCTTTGATGGTTGTTACCTTTTCTGTCTCCACACTCAATCGGCGTATAAAATCGGTTGCATTTTTTTTTTTTTAAAAAAAAAAAAACAATTCCAAACATAATTGAAAATTTCGATTTATCGATTGCAACGAAATACCCACCACTCTTGTGTGTGCTTTAAAAAGCCACCTGTCCGATTAAATAAACAACATTGCAATTATCATCATTTCCCTGTGCGTCCATCATTCTGAAATGTAGCAAATCATTCATCTGATAAACAAACAGATCAGAATTTCTTTTGCTTTGATTTAGTTTTACAAAATTTGATTTTGGATGCTGTGTAAAAGGTCAAACTATATGTTTTGATTGCTGATTATTTATATAAGTCACTAACAGAGTTGTATAATTAAGTTTGTACTTTAAACTTTGTAATTTTTAATCACGTTTTGTTTGATTTGAATTTTTTTTTTTTTGCTCCCTTCTGCTTGCTGGGCTTTCAGAATTGAATCCAATGCGGCGTCCAATTTTTTTTTTCGCCCGCCAATTGCTGTTTCACTTCCTATTCTGGTCACTTCCGGCTCCACCTCCGCGATCCCCCATCCCCTCCTAGTTATATTCCAATTAGAGAAAGGGTGCCAGCTAGGTTTACTTTGTACTCCTCCTCACTCTCTCCCAGATATGTCCTTTTTTTTTATTCACTAAATCTTTTTCCCCTTATTGCTATCCTTCTCCGGGTTCTCCTTTTTGTTACAGGATACTTCCTTTAATTTTATCACTTTGCCAAGCTTGTTTCCTGGATTTTTCTTGTAAATAAATCCTTTTTTTTCAATTTCTGGATTTAATAGAATTTTTTTTTGGTATCCTTTGTTGCTTAATAAAGTTTAAATTTGTTTTAATTGAATAACTTAATTGGATATTTGGCTCTATGTAAATTCCATTACATAGAGAGTAGAATGAATATAAAGAACCTTCAACTGAACCTTGAACTGTCGTTTTATTAGAACTTAACGAACACCAGAATCATTCGCACTCATCGGCGAAATGAGAAGACTGACTACGTGAAGATCAGCGGAGAGTTTCAGCAGTCTGAACTGAGTTACAACGAGACTGGGGGCTCTTATCTCCCTACTGGAGCGAACTGACAGACACAACCTACTCCTGGCTCTGCTATCAGCATGCACCGTAAGGAGGACAATAATTTCTATCCCTTAGTGGGGGGTGGTCTAGCAGCAACTTTGGTGGGGTTGTGTTGAAGGGAGAGGAAACCGCTAGAAACTGGGTTCCCAGGGAATGTGCTCCCGATCTACAGAGGAAAATTCCATTATGTGTAGTTAGATTACATTTCCTTCTTCGAGGGAACATCATACTTAGCATTATAATAGAAAATTTATTAAAATAATAGTTTTCCGAGGTTAATTAATTATAGCCAGGTAGGGGATAGAGAGGTAGAAAACTTGGTCCTCCGTTGTTTGCCAGTTGGCATTAGTGTGCCAAAGATTATTCATCTAATTGGTCTAATTAAAAGAATAAGCACCCGCAGGAAGGTGGCTGTTGCATGCACAGCTTCCCTGGTGTTGCAATCCCACAGGTTCTTAGGACAGTACTCTTGCACTTTCACTTGTACTGTAGGGATACACAATACACTTACATCAACTAACCAAGGCACCAATACACTGCACATCCTTTGGAGATAGTGACGACAAAGGTAATCCATTTAGATCCAGGGTACTCCACTATATTGGGGCCGCCAATCTTACACCTTACACCTTACAACTTACGTAAACTAGCACACCAAAGCACCAATACAGTACAAGTAGTACAGTACCATACAGAACACCATCAGTAGAGGTAAAATTCTGGTTCTGGCGCACCTAAATTGTGCAAGAACCAAACACCTCCAAATCTAACCGGGTAATCATCAAGTTCAACGAAGCTATAAGCCATACCCATCAGCACCATTCTACCCCCACCTATCATCGAATTTGACGACGCTGAAATCCGCACCATCACAAAAAAATCGAGTTTCGTTTAGAATATCTTCCGTTATTTTGGCTCCAGGTGTTGGTTGTTACAATTGTACCGCACCATTAAATTGTATTATGTATTCAGTAAATTCGATTTTTATGTCAACCAAAAATTATTACTTTTTTTAAAGTATTTCAATGACCCGGTGATTGACATACCGAATTTTCGGTGGTACCAGTGTTTGACCAGTGATTGACAACAAGTATATTCCTGAAACGACCTAAAAAATTCAAAATACCTAAATCACTGTACCACTTAGATTTTTAACAAAAAAATCAGTTTTATTCATAATTAATACAATCGGTTTTTAAATTGGCCACCCTAAATAATGTAATATTTTTCAACATTACGCTTTTTCATGCAGTTATTGTCGATCAACCCTTATACAACTATTCTACCGGAGAGTTTTAATTTCGTTCAAACCTTCTAGGGCATCTGCGTCATTCAATTATCGAGAAACTTCATTGTACAAAACGTTCAAACTAGTATTGGTTACTTTCGTTCAAGAAACAGTTCGCTTATCCTTCTTGCAATGATAGGATGACGGTTTCGAAATGCTTACTACCAAGATTTACCTGGTAGGTTATTATTGAAAGGGTTCGGTATATCTAGTTTTTTAATAAGCTGCTACACACTCATCAGTAGATGGCTTTTAGTGATGGGAAAGCCAGCTATGTCAACGGACGTGATCCACAAAACTAAAAAAAATCCTCATCCGCAGAGGAGAGTACTGTACATGGTTCCACTCGTCTGCTGACTGTAGATTTACCTTCAATTTTGTACAGTAGAGTAACTCCAGCGACTGGGAGCTTTTTAGCAGCTTTACTAATTGATGTTCCTTGACCTACATCTACCTCCCGCAGTTAACAACACATTATTCGCATGAAATTTTGTGCTCTTACACACTCTGTTTTACTGAGTAGTATGCTATAGTTTCATTGAGTACAGATCTATTAGTTGAGAAGACATTGAGAGTTGAAATTTTTTTGGGTCATGGTTTTGCTGCGAAATGGGGCCCTTATAACTCCCACAGTAAACAACATATTATTCGTATGAAACTTTCTGCTCTTACACACTCTGTTTTACTGAGTAGTATGCTATAATTTTGCCGAGTACAGATCCATTAGTTGAGAAGATATTGAGGGTTGAAATTTTTTTGGGTCATGGTTTTGCTGTGAATTGGTGCCCTTGTAACTCCCACAGTAAACAACCGATTATTCGTATGAAATTTTGTGCTCTTACACACTCTGTTTTACTGAGTAGTATGCTATAGTTTTGTTGAGTACAGATCCATTAGTTGAGAAGATATTGAGAGTTGAAATTTTTTTGGGTCATGGTTTTGCTGTGAAATGGGGCCCTTGTAACTCCCACAGTAAACAACCGATTATTCGTGTGAAATTTTGTGCTCTTACACACTCTGTTTTACTGAGTAGTATGCTATAATTTTGTTGAGTACAGATCCATTAGTTGAGAAGATATTGAGAGTTGAAATTTTTTTGGGTCATGGTTTTGCTGAGAAATGGGGCCCTTGTAACTCCCACCGTAAACAACCGATTATTCGTATGAAATTTTGTGCTCTTACACACTCTGTTTTACTGAGTAGTATGCTGTAGTTTTGTTGAGTACAGATCCATTAGTTGAGAAGATATTGAGAGTTGAAATTTTTTTGGGTCATGGTTTTGCTGAGAAATGGGGCTCTTATATTTCCCACAGTAAACAACAGATTATTTGTATGAAACTTTCTGCTCTTACACACTCAGTTTTACTAAGTAGTATGCTATAGTTTTGTCGAGTACAGATCCATTAGTTGAAAAGATATTGAGAGTTGAAATTTTTTTGGGTCATGGTTTTGCTGTGAAATGGGTCTCTTATAATTCCTACAGTAAAAAACCGATTATTCGTATGAAAATTTGTGCTCTTACACACTCTGTTTTACTGAGTAGTATGTTGTAGTTTTATTGAGTACAGATCCATTAGTTGAGAAGATATTGAGAGTTGAAATTTTTTTGGGTCATGGTTTTGCTGAGAAATGGGGGCCCTTGTAACTCCCACCGTAAACAACCGATTATTCGTATGAAATTTTGTGCTCTTACACATTCTGTTTTACTGAGTAGTATGTTGTAGTTTTGTTGAGTACAGATCCATTAGTTGAGAAGATATTGAGAGTTGAAATTTTTTTGGGTCATGGTTTTGCTGTGAAATGGGGCTCTTATAATTCCTACAGTAAACAACCGATTATTCTTATGAATTTTTGTGCTCTTACACACTCTGTTTTACTGAGTAGTATGCTGTAGTTTTGTTGAGTACAGATCCATTAGTTGAGAAGATATTGAGTGTTGAACTTTTTTTGGGTCATGGTTTTGCTGAGAAATGGGGCCCTTGTAACTCCCACCGTAAACAACCGATTATTCGTATGAAATTTTGTGCTCTTACACACTCTGTTTTACTGAGTAGTATGCTGTAGTTTTGTTGAGTACAGATCCATTAGTTGAAAAGATATTGAGAGTTGAAATTTTTTTGGGTCATGGTTTTGCTGTGAAATGGGTCTCTTATAATTCCTACAGTAAACAACCGATTATTCGTATGAAAATTTGTGCTCTTACACACTCTGTTTTACTGAGTAGTATGTTGTAGTTTTGTTGAGTACAGATCCATTAGTTGAGAAGATATTGAGAGTTGAAATTTTTTTGGGTCATGGTTTTGCTGTGAAATGGGGCTCTTATAATTCCTACAGTAAACAACCGATTATTCGTATGAAATTTTGTGCTCTTACACACTCTGTTTTACTGAGTAGTATGCTGTAGTTTTGTTGAGTACAGATCCATTAATTGAGAAGATATTGAGTGTTGAACTTTTTTTGGGTCATGGTTTTGCTGTGAAATAGGGCTCTTTTAATTCCTACAGTAAACAACCGATTATTCGTATGAAATTTTGTGCTCTTACACACTCAGTTTTACTAAGTAGTATGCTATAGTTTTGTTGAGTACAGATCCATTAGTTGAGAAGATATTGAGAGTTGAAATTTTTTTGGGTCATGGTTTTGCTGCGAAATGGGGCCCTTATAACTCCCACAGTAAACAACATATTATTCCTATGAAATTTTGTGCTCTTACACACTCTGTTTTACTGAGTAGTATGCTATAATTTTGTCGAGTACAGATCCATTAGTTGAGAAGATATTGAGAGTTGAAATTTTTTTGGGTCATGGTTTTGCTGAGAAATGGGGCTCTTATATTTCCCACAGTAAACAACAGATTATTTGTATGAAACTTTCTGCTCTTACACACTCTGTTTTACTAAGTAGTATGCTATAGTTTTGTCGAGTACAGATCCATTAGTTCAGAAGATATTGAGAGTTGAAATTTTTTTGGGTCATGGTTTTGCTGTGAAATGGGTCTCTTATAATTCCTACAGTAAACAACCGATTATTCGTATGAAAATTTGTGCTCTTTCACACTCTGTTTTACTGAGTAGTATGTTGTAGTTTTGTTGAGTACAGATCCATTAGTTGAGAAGATATTGAGAGTTGAAATTTTTTTGGGTCATGGTTTTGCTGTGAAATGGGGCTCTTATAATTCCTACAGTAAACAACCGATTATTCTTATGAATTTTTGTGCTCTTACACACTCTGTTTTACTGAGTAGTATGCTGTAGTTTTGTTGAGTACAGATCCATTAGTTGAGAAGATATTGAGTGTTAAACTTTTTTTGGGTCATGGTTTTGCTGTGAAATGGGGCTCTTATAATTCCTACAGTAAACAACCGATTATTCGTATGAAATTTTGTGCTCTTACACACTCAGTTTTACTAAGTAGTATGCTATAGTTTTGTTGAGTACAGATCCATTAGTTGAGAAGATATTGAGAGTTGAAATTTTTTTGGGTCATGGTTTTGCTGTGAAATGGGGCCCTTATAACTTCCACAGTAAACAACATATTATTCGTATGAAACTTTCTGCTCTTACACACTCTGTTTTACTGAGTAGTATGCTATAATTTTGTTGAGTACAGATCCATTAGTTGAGAAGATATTGAGAGTTGAAATTTTTTTGGGTCATGGTTTTGCTGAGAAATGGGGCCCTTGTAACTCCCACCGTAAACAACCGATTATTCGTATGAAATTTTGTGCTCTTACACACTCTGTTTTACTGAGTAGTATGCTGTAGTTTTGTTGAGTACAGATCCATTAGTTGAGAAGATATTGAGAGTTGAAATTTTTTTGGGTCATGGTTTTGCTGAGAAATGGGGCTCTTATATTTCCCACAGTAAACAACAGATTATTTGTATGAAACTTTCTGCTCTTACACACTCAGTTTTACTAAGTAGTATGCTATAGTTTTGTCGAGTACAGATCCATTAGTTGAAAAGATATTGAGAGTTGAAATTTTTTTGGGTCATGGTTTTGCTGTGAAATGGGTCTCTTATAATTCCTACAGTAAAAAACCGATTATTCGTATGAAAATTTGTGCTCTTACACACTCTGTTTTACTGAGTAGTATGTTGTAGTTTTATTGAGTACAGATCCATTAGTTGAGAAGATATTGAGAGTTGAAATTTTTTTGGGTCATGGTTTTGCTGAGAAATGGGGGCCCTTGTAACTCCCACCGTAAACAACCGATTATTCGTATGAAATTTTGTGCTCTTACACATTCTGTTTTACTGAGTAGTATGTTGTAGTTTTGTTGAGTACAGATCCATTAGTTGAGAAGATATTGAGAGTTGAAATTTTTTTGGGTCATGGTTTTGCTGTGAAATGGGGCTCTTATAATTCCTACAGTAAACAACCGATTATTCTTATGAATTTTTGTGCTCTTACACACTCTGTTTTACTGAGTAGTATGCTGTAGTTTTGTTGAGTACAGATCCATTAGTTGAGAAGATATTGAGTGTTGAACTTTTTTTGGGTCATGGTTTTGCTGAGAAATGGGGCCCTTGTAACTCCCACCGTAAACAACCGATTATTCGTATGAAATTTTGTGCTCTTACACACTCTGTTTTACTGAGTAGTATGCTGTAGTTTTGTTGAGTACAGATCCATTAGTTGAAAAGATATTGAGAGTTGAAATTTTTTTGGGTCATGGTTTTGCTGTGAAATGGGTCTCTTATAATTCCTACAGTAAACAACCGATTATTCGTATGAAAATTTGTGCTCTTACACACTCTGTTTTACTGAGTAGTATGTTGTAGTTTTGTTGAGTACAGATCCATTAGTTGAGAAGATATTGAGAGTTGAAATTTTTTTGGGTCATGGTTTTGCTGTGAAATGGGGCTCTTATAATTCCTACAGTAAACAACCGATTATTCGTATGAAATTTTGTGCTCTTACACACTCTGTTTTACTGAGTAGTATGCTGTAGTTTTGTTGAGTACAGATCCATTAATTGAGAAGATATTGAGTGTTGAACTTTTTTTGGGTCATGGTTTTGCTGTGAAATAGGGCTCTTTTAATTCCTACAGTAAACAACCGATTATTCGTATGAAATTTTGTGCTCTTACACACTCAGTTTTACTAAGTAGTATGCTATAGTTTTGTTGAGTACAGATCCATTAGTTGAGAAGATATTGAGAGTTGAAATTTTTTTGGGTCATGGTTTTGCTGCGAAATGGGGCCCTTATAACTCCCACAGTAAACAACATATTATTCCTATGAAATTTTGTGCTCTTACACACTCTGTTTTACTGAGTAGTATGCTATAATTTTGTCGAGTACAGATCCATTAGTTGAGAAGATATTGAGAGTTGAAATTTTTTTGGGTCATGGTTTTGCTGAGAAATGGGGCTCTTATATTTCCCACAGTAAACAACAGATTATTTGTATGAAACTTTCTGCTCTTACACACTCTGTTTTACTAAGTAGTATGCTATAGTTTTGTCGAGTACAGATCCATTAGTTCAGAAGATATTGAGAGTTGAAATTTTTTTGGGTCATGGTTTTGCTGTGAAATGGGTCTCTTATAATTCCTACAGTAAACAACCGATTATTCGTATGAAAATTTGTGCTCTTTCACACTCTGTTTTACTGAGTAGTATGTTGTAGTTTTGTTGAGTACAGATCCATTAGTTGAGAAGATATTGAGAGTTGAAATTTTTTTGGGTCATGGTTTTGCTGTGAAATGGGGCTCTTATAATTCCTACAGTAAACAACCGATTATTCTTATGAATTTTTGTGCTCTTACACACTCTGTTTTACTGAGTAGTATGCTGTAGTTTTGTTGAGTACAGATCCATTAGTTGAGAAGATATTGAGTGTTAAACTTTTTTTGGGTCATGGTTTTGCTGTGAAATGGGGCTCTTATAATTCCTACAGTAAACAACCGATTATTCGTATGAAATTTTGTGCTCTTACACACTCAGTTTTACTAAGTAGTATGCTATAGTTTTGTTGAGTACAGATCCATTAGTTGAGAAGATATTGAGAGTTGAAATTTTTTTGGGTCATGGTTTTGCTGTGAAATGGGGCCCTTATAACTTCCACAGTAAACAACATATTATTCGTATGAAACTTTCTGCTCTTACACACTCTGTTTTACTAAGTAGTATGCTATAGTTTTGTCGACTACTGATCCATTAGTTGAGAAGATATTGAGAGTTGTAATTTTTTTGGGTCATGGTTTTGCTGTGAAATGGGGCCATTATAACTCACACAGAAAACAACCGATTATTCGTATGAAATTTTGTGCTCTTACACACTCTGTTTTACTGAGTAGTATGCTATAATTTTGTCGAGTACAGATCCATTAGTTGAGAAGATATTGAGAGTTGAATTTTTTTTGGGTCATGGTTTTGCTGAGAAATGGGGCTCTTATATTTCCCACAGTAAACAACAGATTATTTGTATGAAACTTTCTGCTCTTACACACTCTGTTTCACTAAGTAGTATGCTATAGTTTTGTCGAGTACAGATCCATTAGTTGAGAAGATATTGAGAGTTGAAATTTTTTTGGGTCATGGTTTTGCTGCGGAATGGGGCCCTTATAACTCCCACAGTAAACAACATATTATTCGTATGAAACTTTCTGCTCTTACACACTCTGTTTTACTAAGTAGTATGCTATAGTTTTGTCGAGTACAGATCCATTAGTTGAGCAGATATAGAGAGTTGAAATTTTTTTGGGTCATGGTTTTGCGGCGAAATGGGGCCCTTATAACTCCCACAGAAAACAAAAGATTATTCGTATGAAACTTTCTGCTCTTACACACTCTGTTTTACTAAGTAGTATGCTATAATTTTGTCGAGTACAGATCCATTAGTTGAGAAGATATTGAGAGTTGAAATTTTTTTGGGTCATGGTTTTGCTGTGAATTGGTGCCCTTGTAACTCCCACAGTAAACAACCGATTATTCGTATGAAATTTTGTGCTCTTACACACTCTGTTTTACTGAGTAGTATGCTGTAATTTTGTCGAGTACAGATCGATTAGTTGAGAAGATATTGAGAGTTGAAATTTTTTTGGGTCATGGTTTTGCTGAGAAATGGGGCTCTTATATTTCCCACAGTAAACAACCGATTATTCGTATGAAATTTTGTGCTCTTACACACTCTGTTTTACTGAGTAGTATGCTATAATTTTGTCGAGTACAGATCCATTAGTTGAGAAGATATTGAGAGTTGAAATTTTTTTGGGTCATGGTTTTGCTGAGAAATGGGGCTCTTATATTTCCCACAGTAAACAACCGATTATTTGTATGAAACTTTCTGCTCTTACACACTCAGTTTTACTGAGTAGTATGCTATAATTTTGTCGAGTACAGATCCATTAGTTCAGAAGATATTGAGAGTTGAAATTTTTTTGGGTCATGGTTTTGCTGAGAAATGGGGCTCTTATATTTCCCACAGTAAACAACCGATTATTCGTATGAAACTTTCTGCTCTTACACACTCTGTTTTACTGAGTAGTATGCTATAATTTTGCCGAGTACAGATCCATTAGTTGAGAAGATATTGAGGGTTGAAATTTTTTTGGGTCATGGTTTTGCTGTGAATTGGTGCCCTTGTAACTCCCACAGTAAACAACCGATTATTCGTATGAAATTTTGTGCTCTTACACACTCTGTTTCACTAAGTAGTATGCTATAGTTTTGTCGAGTACAGATCCATTAGTTGAGAAGATATTGAGAGTTGAAATTTTTTTGGGTCATGGTTTTGCTGCGGAATGGGGCCCTTATAACTCCCACAGTAAACAACATATTATTCGTATGAAACTTTCTGCTCTTACACACTCTGTTTTACTAAGTAGTATGCTATAGTTTTGTCGAGTACAGATCCATTAGTTGAGCAGATATAGAGAGTTGAAATTTTTTTGGGTCATGGTTTTGCGGCGAAATGGGGCCCTTATAACTCCCACAGAAAACAAAAGATTATTCGTATGAAACTTTCTGCTCTTACACACTCTGTTTTACTAAGTAGTATGCTATAATTTTGTCGAGTACAGATCCATTAGTTGAGAAGATATTGAGAGTTGAAATTTTTTTGGGTCATGGTTTTGCTGTGAATTGGTGCCCTTGTAACTCCCACAGTAAACAACCGATTATTCGTATGAAATTTTGTGCTCTTACACACTCTGTTTTACTGAGTAGTATGCTGTAATTTTGTCGAGTACAGATCCATTAGTTGAGAAGATATTGAGAGTTGAAATTTTTTTGGGTCATGGTTTTGCTGAGAAATGGGGCTCTTATATTTCCCACAGTAAACAACCGATTATTCGTATGAAATTTTGTGCTCTTACACACTCTGTTTTACTGAGTAGTATGCTATAATTTTGTCGAGTACAGATCCATTAGTTGAGAAGATATTGAGAGTTGAAATTTTTTTGGGTCATGGTTTTGCTGAGAAATGGGGCTCTTATATTTCCCACAGTAAACAACAGATTATTTGCATGAAACTTTCTGCTCTTACACACTCAGTTTTACTGAGTAGTATGCTATAATTTTGTCGAGTACAGATCCATTAGTTCAGAAGATATTGAGAGTTGAAATTTTTTTGGGTCATGGTTTTGCTGTGAAATGGGTCTCTTATAATTCCTACAGTAAACAACCGATTATTCGTATGAAAATTTGTGCTCTTTCACACTCTGTTTTACTGAGTAGTATGTTGTAGTTTTGTTGAGTACAGATCCATTAGTTGAGAAGATATTGAGAGTTGAAATTTTTTTGGGTCATGGTTTTGCTGTGAAATGGGGCTCTTATAATTCCTACAGTAAACAACCGATTATTCTTATGAATTTTTGTGCTCTTACACACTCTGTTTTACTGAGTAGTATGCTGTAGTTTTGTTGAGTACAGATCCATTAGTTGAGAAGATATTGAGTGTTGAAATTTTTTTGGGTCATGGTTTTGCGGCGAAATGGGGCCCTTATAACTCCCACAGAAAACAACCGATTATTCGTATGAAACTTTCTGCTCTTACACACTCAGTTTTACTAAGTAGTATGCTATAGTTTTGTTGAGTACAGATCCATTAGTTGAGAAGATATTGAGAGTTGAAATTTTTTTGGGTCATGGTTTTGCTGCGAAATGGGGCCCTTATAACTCCCACAGAAAACAACCGATTATTCGTATGAAACTTTCTGCTCTTACACACTCAGTTTTACTGAGTAGTATGCTGTAGTTTTGTTGAGTACAGATCCATTAGTTGAGAAGATATTGAGAGTTGAAATTTTTTTGGGTCATGGTTTTGCGGCGAAATGGGGCCCTTATAACTCCCACAGAAAACAACCGATTATTCGTATGAAACTTTCTGCTCTTACACACTCAGTTTTACTAAGTAGTATGCTATAGTTTTGTTGAGTACAGATCCATTAGTTGAGAAGATATTGAGAGTTGAAATTTTTTTGGGTCATGGTTTTGCTGCGAAATGGGGCCCTTATAACTCCCACAGTAAACAACATATTATTCGTATGAAACTTTCTGCTCTTACACACTGTGTTTTACTGCGTAGCATGCTGTAGTTTTGTTGAGTACAGATCCATTAGTTGAGAAGATATTGAGAGTTGAAATTTTTTTGGGTCATGGTCTTGCTGTGAAATGGGGCTCTTATAATTCCTACAGTAAACAACAGATTGTTCGTATGGAATTTTGTGCTCTTACACACTCTGTTTTACTGCGTAGTATGCTGTAGTTTTGTTGAGTACAGATCCATTAGTTGAGAAGATATTTAGAGTTGAAATTTTTTTGGGTCATGATTTTGCTGTGAAATGGGGCTCTTACAATTCCTACAGTAAACAACCGATTATTCGTATGGAATTTTGTGCTCTTACACACTCTGTTTTACTGCGTAGTATGCTGTAGTTTTGTTGAGTACAGATCCATTAGTTGAGAAGATATTGAGAGTTGAATTTTTTTTGGGTCATGGTTTTGCTGTGAAATGGGGCTCTTATAATTCCTACAGTAAACAACCGATTATTCGTATGAAATTTTGTGCTCTTACACACTCTGTTTTACTGAGTAGTATGCTGTAGTTTTGTTGAGAACCGTCATCCTATCATTGCAAGAAGGATAAGCGAACTGTTTCTTGAGCGAATGTAACCAATACTAGTTTTATTTATTTATTTTATTCCGTTACAGTCAAAGACTTACAGAAGGGGTTGGCCCAGTTTAACACTATAAATGTGTTATAAAAAATTTATAAATGATATAAACATAAAATAACATAAAAGAGTTATAATGAAAAGAAAATAAATAAAAAGTAAACTGAAAAGTAGTAATAATAAATAGAAGTAATTATCCATCAAATAAGAATCAATCATAATATTTACAAATTAGCATACCTATCTCAAGTAAATTGAAGATTTTCTAAATTAAAAGTGAACACTTCAAAGAAATAAAAATAAAGTAAAATAAAATTATTAATAATAATAATAATTATAATACAAAATGTATAAGAAAATAAAAATAATAGTAATAATGACAATAAATTAAAACTCATAAAGCAATTTGCAAATAAACATAATCTACTAACCAAAAATTAATATTAATAGTAATTGTGCAATGCGACAATGAAAAAAAAAGAAAAAGAAAGAAGCAAATTAAATAAATGAGCAAATATAAGTAGAGTAGAGCAATAAATTATCTGTAATATCATAGAATATCAACAATTAATTAAACTAAATACTAAGCAATTTTCTATATTTTAATAAGTTAATAAAAAAGAAGAAAATGTCATTTAATTTAGAGAAATGCCCTGGCTTCAAGAAGGTCAATAAATTTATTAATTGTTGCTCATTACTAATGGAAGGCAGAAAATGTTTAATTATAAATTTGTTTCTTATCGAATCAAATGCTGGACAGACTATAAAGTTATGAACTAGATCATCAGGCTGGTTCAGATTACAAAATATACAAAACTGGGTGGTGTCAATTCGAAATTTCTCTTTATTTATATAGATATTAAAACATTTTTTATGAGATAAATGTAGTTGTGCGATTAACCTCAATTTGTTAATGTGAGTATTGAAAGTAAGATAGAGTTCACAAGAGTAAGAGAAGTTACAAAAAAATCTATAAATGGTACTATAACGGCTGTTTAAAACAAAATCTATATCTTTACTGAACAAATTGTTTTTGAAGGAGACTAACAAATTATTGTAGTTATCATGAACTAATTGGGAATCCTGAGACTGCCAAATATGATCTGATCCTATAGAAATTAAATATTTTCTCATTTCTGCCGCCCAGTTAAATGGCACGGTGAAATTACACAGTTCCAGCAGTCTAGAATAACAGATTTTAGTCAATCGTTTGAACGTTTTGTATAATGAAGTTTCTCGATAATTGAATGACGCAGATGCCCTAGAAGGTTTGAACGAAATTAAAACTCTCCGGTAGAATAGTTGTATAAGGGCTGATCGTCAATAACTCCATGAAAAAGCGTAACGTTGAAAAATATTACATTATTTAGGTAGGCCAATTTAAAAACCGATTGTTATTAATTATGAATAAAGCTGATTGTATATAATATACTAATATACTTGTTGTCAATCATTGGTCCCATCCCATGTCAACACTGGTGCCACCGATAATTCTGTATGTCAATCTCCGGGTCATTGAAATACTTTAAAAAAAGTAATAATTTTTGGTTGACATAAAAATTGAATGTACTGAATACATAATACAATCTAATGGTGCGGCACAATTGTACCAACCAACACCTGGAGCCAAAATAACGGAAGATATTCTAAACGAAACTCGAATTTTTTATTAAGCTTCCTTCACCCTATTTGTTTTGTGTGAGTGCTTTTTTAAGCTCATTTTTCGAAAATAATAAGCATACGCTTAAAAGAAACCCTTTAGTCTGTTGTTTATTTTAAACTTCTCTGTTATAAACCTATTTATTTCAAACATTATTCTGAACAAAATTATTATTTAAAAGTTCTGAGATCTGAGTACATCTATACCCATTTAAATCTTTAGATCTTTTAAAACGATTCCTCTTTTTTTTTGTGATGTTGCGGATTTCAGCCTCGTCAAATTCGTTGATAGGGGGGGGGGGTAGAATGGTGCTGATGGGTATGGCTTACAGCTTCGTTGAACTTGATGATTGCCCGGTCAGATTTGGAGGTGTTTGGATTTTGCACAATTTAGGTGCGCCAGAACCGCCATTTTCCCTCTACTACCACATCCATTGGAGATAGTTTTGACAAAGGCAGTAATCCGTTTAGATCCAAGGCGCTCCACTATATTGGGGCCGCTAATCTTACACCTTATATCTTATGACGTCTCGAAACCTCAACTGGAAAATTGAGGTGGCTAAGGCAGTCCTCCATGGGGTGTAATGCCTAGAAAGAAGAACAGAGTGGAGCGGTTCGCTTATTATTCTAGTATATTCACACACATACTGTAATGAATTTCAGTATTTTAATTGACCCAATCCACTCGACTCTAATCCAAAATCTAATTGCTCCTCCAAAGCAGTGTTAGGTCAGCCTAACGATACAGGAAGTTGCAAATGAAGTTACTAATGTAACGTGAATGTTATATGGGCCCCAAATAAAATAAGTTTCTACTAAATGTGGAACATTATTATGACGTTTCCAGCATCTTTGTTGGTACCTTCTTTTTGTGTAAATTTGTTTCTTGATCTCGCATGATTATGGTTTTTCAAATTTCAAAAGAAAATCTGATGATTATCTTATCACAGTTTACTGAAAAGTAGGTAACTTCAGTATTAGTCAAGTTTACATTGATGGAACCCTTTTAATAAAGCAAACATACTTTGTTTTAGTTAAATTAACTAAACATTTTTTCAGCGGCCCTTCCGAAGAATCAAATTTGTGGTTCCTGTTGTGTATCTTTAATCCTTTTTAATTCGGAATTATGTGATCAGTAATTACATTACCATGAAATGGCTTTTCAACCATTTTTCTCTTACCGGAAGTAGTTTTCCCGGAAAATTGTTACGTACAAAATAGTACTAGAAATATTTGAGTATAATAAGAGTTTCAAATTTCAAGAAAAAATATTGTAATAGCAGTTCTTGAAGAAATTTTAAATAAACAAAATTGTTTTAAGTCCAGTACTTCCGGTTGATCTGTCAATTGCTCACTTCCGGTGTGGTACGTGTTCGGTGAAATATTCATATCGAACTTTCTGTGGCTTTTTTTTACTTATTTTGAGATTATTCGGTAGGTACAGACGTACTGAGGGATCAAATTGCGAACTTTACTCTTCCTCTTCGCGGACCTCAAAATGGAATAAAAGTAAAGTAATTGCCTATTTTTCAGGCAGGCTTTACTACCGACTACCAAACTAGGTGTCGTGGACGGAGGCGACTAACAAACATACTTTACTGTAAATTTCTTTTATTAGCCATTAAATAAAATCCAAGGACTAGACTAGTACCGCAATACATCTTAGTTTTGCGGGTCTAATCTATAAACGCCTAACAAACTTTACTGTAAATTTCTTTTATTATCCATTAAATAAAATCAAAGGACTAGACTGGTACCGCAATACATCTTAGCATTGCTGATCTAGCCTATAACCGCCTAACAAACTTTACTGTAAATTTCTTTTATTATCCATTAAATAAAATCCAAGGACTAGACTAGTACTGCAATACATCTTAGCATTGCTGGTCTAGCCTATAACCGCCTAACAAACTTTACTGTAAATTTCTTTTATTATCCATTAAATAAAATCCAAGGACTAGCCTAGTACCGCAATACATCTTAGCATTGCTGGTCTAGCCTATAACCGCCTAACAAACTTTACTGTAAATTTCTTTTATTATCCATTAAATAAAATCCAAGGACTAGACTAGTACCGCAATACATCTTAGCATTAGCTGATCTAGCCTATAACCGCCTAACAAACTTTACTGTAAATTTCTTTTATTATCCATTAAATAAAATCCAAGGCCTAAGACCGGGGAATCGAACCCACTAACCAACAATACATCTTAGCTTTTGCAGGTCTCGTCAAAACGGAAAATTTCCTATGAAAAATGAAAAATTAACTTGAAAAGTTTGCTTTCTCCCCCTTCCTTACAAGCTTAAAAGTATGTAATTGTTGGTTAATTTCCGTATAAGCGGAAGCGATGTACTTAGTTGCAGTTGCGGAGAGAGAAAGTAGATAAGGCGGTGATAAGTACCCTCTCTGTGTAAAGCGAACACTCTGTGCTTGAGGATTAAGTGGACGCCCGCCGAAGTAGGAGTTAAGTAAGGGGTTCACAGTTTGCTCCTGCCCGCACTCCAGTTGAACCAGTAATCTTTCTTTTTATTAAAAGCAAGTTTAGGGACAAAATTAAAGCAAGTAAAATGTACAGGGCCTACTTATCCCAATATATTCTTTTTTTCCTATTTTTTTTTAACTCCTGGATTTATTCCAGGAGCTCCTTCATTAATTACACTCTTCAGAGCTTTAAGATTATTAGCACATTGTAAATCTCTTAGTTTACCACCCTTATCTAAATGGCTGTGGATATATTGAACCTCCTGGTATATGTTGTTATCCAAGTAATAAAACAAGTTTTAATGTGCCACCATTAACTGCTAAAACTAAAACCAAACACTAGATTTAAGTTTTATAACATTTACAAACAATAATTATAAAATAATTAATTTCATCAGCAAAGATTAGACAGATAAGTGAGGTACCCTAGCTAGGGAAATTAATCAAATCTTTCTCCAAGCCCTGTAGGTTAACCTTTAGTTTTAACCATGTCCCACAGGGGGTTGGGGTGGATGTTGCATGATGCAGCATCCTGGGTGTTGCAATCCCACGGGTTTTTAGCACAGTACTCCATGCGCTTTCACTTGTACTATAGGAACACACAATACATGTAAACTAGCACACCAAGGCACCGTATACACTACACATCCAAGGGCTACCATCCCTTGGAGGGCTAGCTTCGGTAAAAAAGGAATAAAATCCTTTAAAATTGAATCGGGAGTTGTGCATAGGGCACATTTTTTGGGGTTAAAGACAATCCCTAAGAAATCATATCCCCAATGCCCAAAGTCCAAGATTTCCTGTCCTCCCAGTCCCCCTACCGAAGGCCTCTAGAGGCCATTCGTCCCTCGGTAATTCCCTCCATCCAGGTTTTCCTAGGCCTTTCTTTCCTTCTCCTCTCACTAGGAATAAAATCAATGATTTTCCTAGGCCATCTCTCACCACTCATACGCATCACATGGCCGTACCATTTTAATTTCCGTGTTTCAATGGAATACAAAATTTTTTTGTTTTACATTCCAACACGTCTTCAGATTTCCGGATTAGGCACGTGTACTATATCTTGGAGACCCCACAGCTTCTTCTCCAGAAATCCATTTCTAAGGCCAATAGCCTATCTTCCATTTTCTTCGGTAGCCTCCAAGTTTCTGTGGGTTATATTTGCCAAGAAAACTGAGAAGAGCTTCTTTTTTTTTAATTTCCATGCCGCTTTTGATTCAAAGGGTACACTATAGTTTTGTGGGTTCACTAAGGTGTATGTTTTTGAATTTATACTTTGGGTTTTAAAAAATCGCATCATCTTTTCCAAACGGTGGAAGTTTAATGTTGCCCTAACCTGTTCATACTTCTCTTTAGGCGCAAAACTTCGTTTAAAGTATGGTGGTATCATAGTGGATGATGGTAATAATATATCGTGCAAATAGACTTTGTAATTTAAACTTAAAAGCACAAAGGCTTAAAAATAAAAAATACTTTGATACACTACTTAATGAAACTTTGCAATTTTCATTTTCTCTTAAGATTTCATTTCGAAATTTTTGCAAGAAAAAAAAAGTTATTTTCTCTTCTGTGTAACCATCAGATCTCCTATAAGAGGAGCAGTGGCGCCGTAGAGGGAGGGGGAAATATATGAAGATTCTCCTCTCTCTATCTATCCTCTCTCCGCACTATTTCCTCTCTTTGGTGAGTTTGGACTTCAATTTAATAATATACTATATTGCCCTAGGTCTCAATAACAGTATGTTTCTCTCCTAGAGCAGAGAGGCCACAAACTAGTCGGCGGCTTTATTAAAGAGAAGATAAAAAAGGTCGTAATAGAGCACGCGATCTTCCAGTTACCATCTCTTCCTAATATTGAGTTTCCGGTATCCTTTTACTCGTATAAAGAAAATAATTTAATGAGATCTATCTTCTGGACTGAGAGATAAGGTAATCGAAACATCTATGCGCATATAGGCATGTCTCGAAACCTAGAAAACCTGAAAGCCAAGATTCTTGACGTTTTGCACGTAGCTATCCTAGTCTACGGTTGCTTACTTTTTTTACAGCCTTTTGTTGACTAAAAACTTTGGGTTGTTTGAAAATTCGACGCTAACTCACAAAAATCTTGGATAGAGTCGCGAAACTTGCACTATACATGGGACCACTACTTCTCCACCACTAAATGCCGCTTTTGATTCAAATTACACTATAGGTTTTTGGTTTTACTAAGATGTAAGTTTTTTTGAATTTAAACTTTGGGTGCTCTACAGAATTCCATATAATTCTGTAGGTTTTTGATGTATATTGGAGGAGGTTTGTATTCTTTTTGTGGCTTTTCCGTGGTATTCGTTTCCATAGTATCGTCGTCTTTTAAGTTTTTGAATTTATTTTCGGAGATAATGCCCGCAGGGGCAGATATTGCGGTGGCCGGTAAAGAGGTGACACTTACCTCGGTTAGCATTGCAGTGCTCATTGAAGTCGGCTCACTTTTTGTTGTCGATTTGGTTACTTTTGCAGTAGCTGTAAGCTTCTTCTTTTTCGTCTTCTTTTTGGGCGGTGAGCACCCAGTAGCGCTAATTCTTTTGGCCTCTTTGGTGATCGCCTTGGTGGTGGTCATTGATGTTTTGGTGGTAAAACTATCGTCTGATTCATTTTCTTCATCGCTGAGGCTCATTTTGCCTACAGCTCTTCTTTTACTGTGGTTATTTTTAAAGAGCGCTATTTTTAACTTTGTTCTTAAGATAACAATCAAATTGTCAGTACAATAGCAATATAGTTAATACAATAAAGTCTCAATTTACCTCAAAAAAGTAAATTAAACTCCGCACAAAATTTTTAGTGTCTAGTTTACACAATTGCTAAACATATCCCACCATCTTTTCCAAACTGTGGAAGTTTAATGTTGCCTACCCTGTCCATACTTCTCTTTAGGCGCGAAACTTCGTTTATAGTATTTGTGGTATCAGGAGTGGTGATTAGCCCCTCCTCCCCCCACAGTAGAGCTCCAAAAACAATTGCTGGTGACCAACTTTTCCGTTCTCTGCCATAAGATTGGGCTTTCTCCAGTTGTGTTATTGAACCATCCAAAACTGTACAGTAGCACCTTGTTACAACCAAAGACTCTACACACAAAAAAAAAAGTCATTGTATCGACCATTTTCCAGACGTCATTCAAGGAAAAATCGTCTTCATTTCCCGAATCCCTTTGATCTCAATAGACGTAACACATTCAGTTCAAGTCTATGCAGTTTTCCTGTTGAGGTGTGAGCTTCATCAATAAAAATCACTGATCTTTTACATGTTCTCGTGGTGACTGAGAAGGTGGCGAAACTATTCCCGAAGGCTAAACAACCATCCTCCCACCCACAAAATAGATCACAGGGACTCTACCCATCATCATTGCAATACCTCGACCACCACGAAACCTTTCCTCAACTCTGGTGAGCCTGGAGACAGAACTCCAGCTGGCTGTGGCTCACGATCCCGTGGTACCATTTCATAGAGAGACTATGTTTCCTACTTAAGGCCTAGAATGGTCACTGGCCCAGTCATGCATAACACGGTTTCTCCACACCCTCCTGGTGTCAGCTTGGACTTACTACACCATTCCAGGTGAACATAGTATTCCGTTCGGCGTCCCCTATTAGTCCGCCTCTTACGACAGTCAGGGGATACCTTGGGACTATTCTTACCCGGCCCCAAACGGAGACTGATCTTTGACAGTGGATCTGAGGACTGACCGATCCTCACTCGGGCATTTTGTGCATGGTTAGCTTCAGAATCATACTCCTGAGATGGCCTGGTCAACCTCCAACCAGGGAGAAAAAAATAGTTCCGTAGCCCATTATTTGAGGCAGCAACCGGAAATCTGGGCTAAGCAAATTATTAACCTCAATTCTTAGGACCCTGGCATGGTGACGATGGGTTCAAAGGGCTTAACCCCACTACGTCATTCTCCTTAACAGTGATTTGCCCCATTTGAAACGCCTGGAGCCTCCTCCATTCAGCGACCATTCTAGCCTTAGTTTATTGAAAGTGGTTGAATTGTTATAAAAATTGAATTAAACGTTATAACAATTATAATTCACTCCGTAGAGAAGCCCTAGTATTTAACTAATAATATTTTTAGGATATTATGCGAAACTGAAAACTTCTAATTAAGTAGTTATAAGCAGAGAGAAGCCCTTCGCTAAATTTAGTACAGCTGTGCTGAAAAAAAGTTCTCGATCCAATCAGCTCTCATGATCTTGATCTCCAAGAAAATTAAAATCCCATTCAGTAAGTAGTCATTTCCAGTTAAGATATTTTGTTGGCCAACTTACTGTCGGCTCCTCTGACGTAGCATAAAAGGGAAAGGATTCAGTAAGAGAAGGAAGAGAGAGAAAAACTGAAGTGAGAAAACCCGTGTTAAATAACTGCTTAACTGCGTCGTCGAGTCTCAGTCTCTCTTCCGCTCTTTCTTCTCACCACTTCCTTTACTGATTGCCGTAAATCTAGACTGCTTGATATAATTCTTGACTTAACAATTTACAGCAACTACTTTCTTGATTAATATCCTGAAAATGGTTTTGTTCCTAAGTAAATTGAAAAGCAAAAGAGCGGCACAAGTTTTACTTCCTCAAACGAGCTTTTACTGTCTTGCAACACTGTTTCCTCTGTCTCCACTTCCTCTACAGTTATGTTTTTTTCCTCTTCCCTTTTGTTGATACTTTGTTCCTTCTTCCAGAGGATCAAAAGAACAGCTGCCGCCCTGCTCACAGCCCATCTCCCACCTCCCATCTCACAGGACTTTGTTGATTTCTACTTCTTTCCGCTACTCCATCTTATAAAACTTTTTTTTGCCCCTTTGGTCCACTTCACATCCATTTCGTGAACGGACATCTTCTTTTTTTATAGCAAAGTGATTACATCTTATAGGAACTTCTTCAATTAACTTTACAGGTTTTTTTTTTCATCGATTTCTTATGATTCTGTCTTGCCCCGCGCAACAGGATGTATCTTTTTCGATATATGGTATATTCGATTTGTTTTCATCAAAACCTGAATTACTTAAGTGGGTGTTTGTGTGGTTAAAATAATTCAAAAAGAGAAAATCATGGTAGGTTTAAATTTCGAATCGGACCCATTTTGAGACCCGTCAAAACGAAACTTTTGGACTAAATCCAATCAAACGAACGTGACAATTTACTTTATCGATTTGTTTGTTTTTATCTCGAATAAGACCGAACGATTTTCCTAAAAAACTTGGTATCTTCTCCTTCTTCTGGGGCGCTACAGTCCTGAAAGGACCCGGGCCTCCTCAACCAGCCTATACCATTCCTCTAGATCGCCATTTTCGCACGCCCATGTTCCTCAGGTCTGCCTCCAGACATCATCCAGCCACTCTTTCCTCGATGACGTCGACGCCCCCCGTGGATCCATCCACTCCACAGACCCAACCTCCTAAGGCAGGGATGGTGAACCTTTTTGAGACGTGGGTCAAATTTTGTTCATTTTTTTTTTAGTACTAGCTCTTGGGGTCACTATTGCCCATTTACACAATTTTAAACTGAATATTTTCGAAAAACTAAACATCTTTAAAATTCAGTTGGCTTAACGGGTAAAACGGGACGAAACAAGTGCTATGGAAGTCACTTTTTACAAAACATAACTGAACAAAACCTTACAAAAGTGTGTTTTATCTGAAGAAAGATCTAAATAGGTATGGTTATTTGCTTTGGGTTGTCGATTTTTTTTAACAAACAAAATATGAGTAAAATTATACATTTTATTTGATATTTTGTAAACATTTTTGCTTTATTTCAAATACTACAAAAGCATTTGTCGTCATTTGCGTTACGTAGAACTGTAAAGATCAAACTAAAGGTTATAGATAGCATTTAAATTGCTTTTATGTCAATGCATGATTGAAAAAAATACAGATAGAATATAAATTATCCACACAAATTATAAAATCTAAATCAACCCGCGTAAACAAACAAATGGTAGCCTAGCAATTGTGTGGGTCAGTGAAAAAGCTTGCGCGGGTCAGTGTCTGACCCGCGGGTCATAGGTTCGCCATCATTGTCCTAATGTGTCCTTGTTTAATTGAAGGCTACGAGATCAGGTTCCTGGTATAGCTCTTACAACTTAAATACTTGGTTTCGATAGCTTTTATCTAAAAAAAAAGAAAAAAAAAGATGCTTCTTAAGGAGTTTGGAGGGAGGCGCGCAGCAAGGAGGTAAGCTTTTCTCCGTTAAAGGTCATTTGGGAGTAATGTGAGTAATAAGTGTTGAACTTATCATTTTATTAAATGTGGGTGGAAAGCTACTTTACTGGTCTTTGGAAAAAAATAATGAGTCTGAAAAATATACATTGTCCATTTAAGGCAAGTGGACATTGAATCTTCAAGTCTATGTTCAGAACTGAATACTGTATATGCTGCAATTAGGAGTTGGAGATTAAGATTTAAACGGCAGGACGGGACCCATGCCCCACGGCGCCGCAGCCACCAGAGGCTTATTGTACCCTTCCCTTTAAGTCTAGTAGATGAAACCTCCCCTTCTAAGAAGGTTGAGGGCTTTCCCTAACCAGTTCCTGCTGCGCTAAAATCTCCTCTGGTCTCAAGGTACCAAAGATATCGTAGCGCAATCTACGATAACAGGTGAGAGGCCGTTTCTTCCCCTTCCTGGCACAACCTGCACAACAACTTCCCCGAGCTGATAAGCTCAATCATGTGCAGGTTCTTCCTGAACCTTCCGTGCCCCGTGGTGAAGAGGCCTGTAATCAGAGTGATCTGATTCCTACCCAAACCTAGAGTCACTTTGGTTCTTTGTTTGCACAACAAGGGCATAACCCTCTTGCTGTGTTTGACCCCAGGAAACATCACCCAGAACTTTTCATGTTCTCTCCAGATCCAATCTCTAAGAGCTTCACAAACTAGGAGATGGAGATACCAGTAGGCTGCTTTATCGGTGAACCAGAAAGCAGAGAAACGTTGGCACCCTGAAACTTAGCAATTTTAGTTCTTCTGTTTATGTTGGTAAAACCTTCTTGTATATCCCGGAGAATGCGGTAGTTAAATTAATACAAAAATTTAGTGATTACAAAAATTTAATTAGATTTTCTTTTAAAGAAATTCATTCCACCCTATTTCCCTGTCATCAAAAAATAAAAAGAAAAGTTGATTACTTTATTTCTTCTTTGGAAATTGGAAAGAGAATTTTTTTCAATTTGTTTTCCCTTTGTAACTTGTCCTTTTACAACCTTAACTTCTATTTCTTCTTGTGTTTTCAATTCGTCTCTGTAGTCCTTCAGTTCCATTTTCAGGGCAGCTTTCCTCTGGTTGTTTTTCTTTTATTAACATCAAGAAATTGTTTCTTCTTTTGGTCTATTTTTGGGGAAAAGGTTAATGCTTAGTAATTATTTTTGACGGGAATACGTCTTTAAATTTGCTATCATACGGAGGCAATCCAAAAAACCTAATGAAACAAAATCGAGGGGGTACAGTTTGGCATTATAGTTTCGAATCTATCGTCTACATCCAAAATTAAATTAGACCACTGGATAGCTAAAGGATCAAAGATTTCATTACGATAAGCGTGGACTAAGACGCATCGCGCGCGGTGGAGGGGAAAGCGCCACCATTTTGAGATCATTTTGCTGCGTATCGAGATTTGCAATTAGTATAACTTTTGACTCGGAGAAGCTACGATGTTCGTTTAAGTTTTAATCGTCAGCTGTCGTCACAATCTATCGATTGTATATAAAACATTAGTGTAAAATAGTGACAGTGAATATAATAAGGTGTTATAATTTAAAAAAATAATCAAAAAAATATATAATGTCGGCCTAGAGGCGTCGAAAAGTCAAAACCAAATACAGAGATCGTATACGATTGGAAAGGGCTTCTCAAGAACAATCGAATGGTAATAATAAAACACCATATGACCAAGTCAAGATGTGCCATCGGGAACGTAAAAGAATGAATGCGGCCGAGCGGATCAACGACGGTGTCAGTACATCTGCAGCTGGGGCGGTTGAAATTATGCAAGTAGATGATGAAATCACTTCTACATCGACAACGGACTGTATAGGCATAGATTGTGTTCGATCGTCGATTTGTTTCCTTGATTTCATCCTAAATACATAAATAAAAATATTTTATATAAAAAATATAACCCGTTACGTAAACGTATTCACGTACAACACACGGCCGGGTCCATGACACAGCCTCAGTTTTTTTTTTTTTGTAAAAAATGTAGTAAGATAGATTATCTATTTTAATCCGAGGATTAAAAAGTTTAAAATAAAGTTTATTATCAAAGTAAAAAGTTTTATATCTTGAACAACAATCTATCTTTTAGTGATTGCAATGCCCACATCCATGTTTTTTTTTTTTTTTTTTTTTTTTTTTTTTTTTTTTTTTTTTTTTTTTTTTTTTTTTTTTTTTTTGGCGCATCGACTGCTGAGGTCATTAGCGCCCCTAATCATTTTTATCTTCTCTCATCTTTTATCCACTCGAGCTGGGTCGGCACGCGTCACCTTCGGGCTTCCACATACTGCACCTTGCTGAGCAAGGTAGGGTGGAGCCCAGGTATATTGGAGTATATATCCCACTCATCCCCTCTTGTCCATCGATCCAGTCGACGAGGGGGAGAGTGGAACATATTCGTGCCTTTCCCTATTTACATTAACTTAAGATATTAACGCAAGACCAAAAGTGTTTTATTACCGAATATAAATAAACCTAATCTACCATAAGGAGGCTATTTCCTTAGAACTATGATAATGTGCAGTACTTTTAACAAATTTTCCTGCACATTCTAAAATAAACTTAGTCTAAAATTAACCTAGAGGGGTTGAAATACTTTTATAAAATTTCTTTCAACCCCGTACTGTGATCTATCCTAAACATTCATACAACTTTCTTACTAATAAATACATTCACGCTGATAAATACATTCACGCTTAAAATACATTCACGCCAATAAATACATTCACGCTAATAAATACATTCACGCCAATAAATACATTCACGCTAATAAATACATTCACGCCAATAAATACATTCACACCACATTTCACACAAGGGGAAAGTACTCGATATTCCTTTCCCCTTTAAAAGAACTAAACTATAAACTAACCTAAATGCTAACCTAAATTTTACAATATAAATTAATATGTCTTAAATATGTAAATAGCCTCCTTATGTAAGGAGAACCCTCTTCAAGAATAGCGCACTTGTCATGTGGCAGGCCTGCTCTTTCTCTTTGGCTACGCAGTGCCTGACACCCTTCCAACACGTGCGACACTGTCAGCCTTTCTCGACATCGGGGGCACCTCGGCCTTCTTTCGGCAATGAGGAGGTACCCATGTGTCACACGTGTATGTCCAATCCTTAGCCTTGTCAAAATCACAGATTCGTGCCGCGGGTAGTTCTCGACTGTAGCGTTCCAAACACGTGGTTTAATTTCTTTTAATTTTTCGTTTGTGCGATCCCACTGCCCTTGCCATTTATTTCTTATTAGAAGTTTCATATATACTTTTAGGTCAGTGGGACGCACAGGGATGACTTCATCAGTAGTTGTAGAGGCGGCACGTTTGGCCGCCTCGTCCGCTTGTTCATTACCGGACACACCAATGTGGCCCGGGACCCAAGCGAACGTCACCCTTTGTCCACGTGAACGCAATTCAGATAAATAATAAAATATTCTGGAGACCAATGGTTCCGTCGAGAACTTATCCCGGAGAGCCATGACTGCACTTAGTGAGTCGGTTAACACCAACGCTTTATTATAATTTTTGTTTTTTATGAGCGTTATGGCCTGGCTAATAGCAAACAACTCGGCCGTGTACACCGATGCATAATGAGGGAGTGTCCAACTAAGGGTAACTCCCTCTGTGTACACAGCGCTACCCACACCGTTGCCCATCTTCGACCCGTCCGTAAAGACAGGTCGGAAGTCATAGTGAAAATTCATAATTTCTAATAATTTTTGTCTATAGACAACGGGGGGAGTTTCTTCTTTTTTGTGGATTGCCAGGTCCATGCGGACTTTTGCAGAGGGCAATAGCCAGGGAGGGTCAGGAGCAAAACCCCAATTCATAACTTCTCCCAACTCGATGCCCTCCGCTGCTAAAATTTCCTTTGCCCGGACCCCGAGGGGCCTCGTCCGCGTGCGTTGGTGTCGAAATTCCATATCATGTGGGCTCTCAAATATGGCGGGGTACAAGGTATGAGACCGTTTCCCCCATATTCCGGCTGCGTAGGCCAGGGTGAGTTGTTCTCTCCTGAGCTGGGGTGGCAACATCCCTGACTCTACGTAGAGGCTTTGTAACGGACTGGTTCGGAAGGCGCCTGTAAATAATCTAATTCCTTCATTATAAATTCTATCTAGTAGTTTCAGGCGTGACTTGCGCGCAGAGCTATAAACTGGGGCTCCATATTCTAATTTTGAACGGGTGAGTGTAATGAAAATTCGTTTTAAAATTTCCCGCTCCGTCCCCCACTTATAGCTTCCCAAAAATTTTATTATGTCGAGGGTTCTCCTTGATTTTTTGCTAGTGTAGTCGATGTGATCCTGCCAGGATAACTTAGTATCGAAAATGAGGCCCAGGAAACGAACGTTGGGTTTGTACTGAATGGGTGTGCCTCCTAAGTATAACGTTGGAGCATTATGCTCATGTCTTAGTCGACAAAAGTGTAGGCACACCGTTTTAGTTCTAGAGAACTTAAACCCGTTTCTATTGGCCTCATCAGCCACTCTATCTATCGCCTGTTGTAGGAGTACATTAACCTCGGCTAAGTCCTTGCCTGCTAAATAAATGGCGAGGTCATCAACATACAATGATATTTTTAGGGGATCTCCTACAACTTCGGCTAAACAGTTGACCGCTATCGTGAAGAGTGTAACACTTAGAACCGATCCCTGTGGTATTCCGTTTTCCAGATGGTACTGGTCTGAGAGTACTGACCCCAGACGAACTCGAAACCTTCGTGATTCCAAAAACCCACGAAGGAATTTTGGTAATTTCCCTCGCAGACCCCATTCGTGACACTTCCGCAGAATCGCATACCTCCACGTTGTATCATAAGCCTTCTCGAGGTCAAAAAACACGGCCAGCACGTGCTCTCTACGCATAAATGCATTTTGCACATAGGCCTCTAGGTGGCTCACTTGATCCAACGTGGAACGATGTCTGCGAAATCCCGCTTGATGCTGGCTATAAAGCCCTCTAGTTTCTAATACATATACTAATCTATAATTGATTATAGATTCGAGGACCTTACTCAAGCAAGTGGTCAATGAAATGGGTCTGTAACTGGAGGGATCGCTGGGATCTTTTCCTTCTTTAGGGATCGGTATGACAATAGCTTCCCGCCAACCATCAGGATATTGGCCGGTCTCCCATATGGTGTTGTATAACCGGAGGAGGCCTTCTTTTGCAGTTGCATTCAAATTTCGGATCATTGCATATGGGATTCCGTCCACACCTGGAGCGGAATCTCTACATTTCTTTAAAGTATTTTCTAATTCATGTATGGTTAGCGGTTCATTGTAAGCTTCGCTGATAGCGGTTTCAAAATCGAGTGGCTGTTGCTCCACGTTACCTTTTCGCCGGAGGAATTCTGCCGAGTAATTTTGTGAGCTGGAAACTTCAGCAAAGTAACCAGCCAAGGATTCGGCTACCTCTCGCGGCTCGGTAACGACGACATCATTGACTTTTAATATTGGTACCGACGGGGTTTTTCGTCCGCCAGAGAGGGTTTTTATTTTACTCCACACCTCCTTCAAAGTCGTTGACGTGGAAATTTTCGACACGTAGGAGGTGAGACTTGCCTTTTTTGATTCATTGATTATACGCCTCTCTCTGGCTCTCAGTCTTTTAAAGTTTATTAGATTTTCATCCGTCGGATACCTCTTGAATCTATTTAAGGCCTGCTTTGTAGCTGCTATGGCGCTTTTACATTCTGGGGTCCACCATGGGACGGGGGTTCGTGGGACTCTCCCGCCAGCTCTCGGAATGGAACCACCAGATGCCTCCTCCAGGGCCTTGACAAACAGCTCGCTATCCAGAGTGGTATTTCCTGTAGAGGGTGGTATTACCACTCTGGCGGCATAAGCAGGCCAATTCGCCTTGTTGATGTCGTATCTCCGTGGAGTTACAAAGTCGGATCTGGAGATGGAGCTCGATACTAGGATTGGGAAGTGGTCACTATTATACAAATGGTCTAGTGTGGTCCATTCTAGACGTACTGCTATGGTGGGAGTTGCAACACTCAGGTCAATCGCACTAAAGCCTCCCGAGTGTGCATTGAAGCGTGTTGCTTCACCACTATTGAGGAGCATCAAGTTGCTATTATCTATAATCTCCTCAAGAGCTCTGCCTCGAGCATCAGTCCCAGCTGACCCCCACCAGGTGTTGTGACAGTTGAAGTCCCCCATCAACAACACCGGCGCAGGGAGCTGCGAGAGCAGATTTTCCAGATCACTTCTACGCCAATAGATGTCTGGCAGGTATATGCTAGCTAACGTGATCTGTAGTGGTGTAGCTAGACGCACGGCAACAGCTTGTATATTAGTTTGTAGGTTGAGACGCCTGCTAGGGATATTATCCCGTACACAGACGACTACACCACCGTGCGCCCTCCCACCTGGGGCAGGTTGTACCTCATGACTGTATATTTTGTACCCAGGTATGTGAATGATATGACCTGGGCGTATCTTCGTTTCCTGGAGGCACAACCCAAAAGGACGATATTCCGCCACCATTCGGCGTAGTCCTTCTTTATTACTTGTATAGCCCCGCATGTTCCATTGTATAATTGACTCAAACATGATTTTTTCCCAATATTAAACCTGGCAGGATCTTTTTAATATCTAATGCATTTAAAATATTGAATAAAGGTAACCTACTATTCATTATGTTATAAAATAAACTCAGTGTATGGAAATAGCTGCTAAAATACATGGATGCTGTGATTTGGTTTAACTCTACAATACATTTACTCAGTGGCACACTTATCCTTGGGCTTGCCTTTAGGCCAACCCTTTTTTCTTCGTCTGGGAGGATTGTCAGAGGCATTTCCCCCCTCCGATTCTGATGCTTCAATGTCCGTCCCCATAAGAAGCCACTGCTTCCTGGGGGAGCGAACATTGGATTTGGAGGACGTTTGTCCTTCCATTAATGATTTTCTCCCCCTAGTCCTAGTAGGGTAGGGGGGTGACAGAATCGTCTTTACTTTCCGCCTCAGGGAGCGTTTAGGTGGACTGACCACTTTCCACTCCCCTTTGGAGGCGGTTACATTTTGAGGTGGGTTTAACGCCACCTTTATGGCGCCCCCACTAGTAGTGGGAGCAGTTGGTAGTAGCCCTGAGGCTACTGTCTCCCCCTGAGGGGAGTTTAGTTTTGATGGTGGGGCGGAACCCACCTTTGGGACTACTCCCCTTAAAGCAGGGGAGGTGGTTAATGGTGGGATTTCTCCCACTTTTACAATTGTCCCCTTTAAGGCAGGGGAGGGGCCTTTTATTAAGTGCCCTTGAATTTGGGCGGAGCTTGTTAAGTGTGCCACTGGTACGGGTGTCCTCAACTTTTCTGCGAAGGATATTGCACTTGAAGCATAAGCATTACTTTCTACTATTGCCCTCGCCTCATGGTAGGGCAACTGCTGCAGTGTCTTTACTTTTTGGATTTCTTTTTCCTTTATTAATGTGGGACACCCAGAGGATCTGGCAGAGTGTTCCCCACCACAGTTTACACAGCTTATTGGGGGTGTGCACTCACCATCATGCATGGGCTTTCCGCATGTGCACACCGCTTCTGGAGCTTTGCAACGCATTGAGGTGTGCCCGAATCTTTGACACTTGTAACATCTCATTGGAGATGGTATGTACGGGCGCACCTTCAGTTTATAGAATGCTGCATTTATTGACTGTGGCGGTTTAGGTCGATCGAAGGTGAGAACAAGAGAAGCGGTGTCCACTAAGGACCCATCTTGCCTTCTCTTAATCCTCCTCACCTCTACTACTCCTTCATCTGCCAAACCCTCTTTTATATCTTCTATTGTGCTATTTAAAAAGTCCCTGCAAGTAATTACGCCCTGTGAACTATTTAACCGTTTGTGGGGACCAGCTTCAAGTTCAGCATCCATGTACTTTTGCAATTTTAAGATTGCTTCTGCTTGTATACGGTTCTCAGCTTCTATACAGATAGAGCCATCACTGAGTTTTTTTACACTTTTGGTCTTGCCTACAATACTCTTTATAAATTTATTTAACTTAAACGAACACTCGTTTACAAAGGTACCCTCCTTCTTTTTAACTACGAAGAATCTTCCCCAGTTGTCCTCTTCGAGATCTATGAATTTATAACTTACCTGACTCTTGTTTTCCTGCTTGTTGCCGCCCTTGGCTTTCTTCCTTGGCGGGGAAGAGGGGCCAAATGGTTGCAGAGTGAACTGCAAACCTGATGTCGTAGGTCCTGTAGAAATGTCCATGTCCTCGCCATGTCGTTGCCTAGTTTGAACGGTCGTTTGGGGTTTAGTAGGTTGGGGAGTGAGGGAAATAATAGGAGGTTGTGGGTTCGGAATTAGGATAGGTAAAGGGAGAGGGTTATGTGGGGAGGGAGTGGGATTGGAGGTTTGGATAGGGAAAATGGGTGGGCTGAGCCCTAGGGGGTTGATTTGATTAGCCATAGTAATCAAAAGGGATTCATCAAGGTTCGTGGGCCCGCCTCCACGGACGCTCAAATGGACCCGGTTACTGTCCGGGTGGACCATCAAACCTTGATATAGTCAGGTGCCACGGAAGACAACGTTCCGGTACCAGGTACCGACCCGTGCCCCCGTGACCCCCTTCCTACCCCTAGGAACCTGTCTGAGACAGGGTTCCCTAGCCGATTTCCTGAAGTAGGGGTATCCTCCAGGTGGAGCTCTCGGGTGAAGCCGAGGCCAAAGACATGTGTTGGGATAAGAAGCCCGCAGGTCAACGTCTCCCTCAATGCCCAGGATCCTCTTTTCCACCCTAGCCCCAAAGCCTCGCCACGGCACGCGAGGGAGAGATATTTATACTCTGACTCTCGACGAGTGCGTGTCCTTGTTCGTGCAGTGTGTGTAGTCGTCTGTATAGTGTGAGTGTTAAGGTGTGAGTGAGGTGTGTGGTGGGGAGCTCGAGTTTACCTGTGGGTTCGCTAAACCCAAGTAGCTGCACACAGCAACTACCTCTGCAGGTCCTAAGTGTAGTGTGTGAGTGTTAAGGAGTGTCAGTGTGTGTGTTGAAGTGTTGTTAGACTGGGATACCCGCAGGGACGCCAAGCTCCCTGAAGAAGTGGCTAGTCCACTTCCCCCTACGGGGATCCATGTTGTTTAATTTTCTTAAAAGATATTTTTTTTTATCACAACTTTTTTAGTTCTCCTTAAGTTTACTAGCAGAAAATGGAACGAACTTAAACAGATTTAATACTTAACATAAATTATTCATTGATATAGCCCAAGTATTGGCAACTTAGCAAACTAATTCTTTATAATGGACTTAAAAACTTTGGGTACTTAAATTTTTTTTCGGGACTAAGTAATCTTTAAAACCAAGCCATCATAATATAAACCAACTTAGTGAAAAAAGGGCTTTTTCGTTTTTTGTATCCAGTAAATTTTGAATATGGTTGCCCTAGATGGAAGGGCAGCTGCTGTGGTTACTGTTTATTAAACTAATTTAAGACCTTCATCTTTGCAGACTGCGCCCTAGTAAACTTTATATTCTACGGCACAACCAGTTTCCTGACCTAATTTCTTGTGAATATGTATATTATATCTTCTTTCTTTTTTTTTTTATGACTTTCAACAGTAATTACAGAAAATTTAGTGTGAACACTGACACGACTTTCTTATACACTCTGATTGGTGTAATATAACTGATCTCTTGCTGGTGCCTACTGCTGATTGGAGCGGGGCATCAGTAACGGCATCTCATTGGTCCATTTTTATGAGGGAATAGTCGATCTTACATCTCTCTCTATCTTACTTAGAGGAGGCTAGTGGGAGCAATCCTTATCTTGGGAGAAAAGATGTTTGGTGTTGGAGAGAATGGGAGCATATGTCGCTAGGGGAGGAGGAATATCCCTTCTGCTTCCATCTCTCTTCACATCACTACTCTAGCCCAATCCAAAGCGTCGTGCGACTCGTGGCCAAGGATGGATGGTCCAGCTTTTTTTATGTGAGTTCCTCAGAAAGCCTAGGATGTAATCCAGGGATTGGAGGCGCTACGGTTCGCTGAGCGATCAGAGGCGGGTTCGCGAAGTTAAGGTAGTACAGGGTTTGATTTCCGGTCTAGGTCTTGGGTTTTATTAAACTGGTTCATGGGCGGCCGTTCAAGAGCGTGGCTTTGTAAGTGAGGGATCACTAGTTCCGATCCCGCGTATGACCACTTCTCATTAAGGTCTATGGAATGCGGGCCAGGAAGTTCCTTAATTTGTTACCAAGAATATAGGTTAAGGATGAGTAAAGTATCCCTTTACCGTAGATTCCATCATTTGTTGCAACTGTTCTTTTGCAAATAAAAATAAGTAGTGTAGTTAGGTGGCACTTCCGCTCTGCTGATTTCTTTTCCGTTCTCTCTTTTCTTGTTTGGATTGCCTTCCGGTTTGCAGCTCTGAAAGTTGAAATAGAAATAGAAATAGAAAAGAAATTTATTATTCTGGGACAATTGTCCCCTAAGAATAAATACAGGAACAAATAGAGGCCTTAACAATTTGGCCTGTGATTATACAGAAATTAAATAAATAAATAAGTATTTACAAAAGTGAAAATATAATAAGTGAAAATGAAAGTAAAAATAAAATAATAAAACAGCAGAAATTAAGGAAATAAATTAAAACAATTAGAATTTCGGAGGAAGCTGAATAGAAAGTAGATAACTGAATAGAAGGGATTTAAAGATGGATAGGGTAGGAGCATGGCGGACAGATGAAGGCAAGGAGTTCCAGAAAGAGGTAGCACGTATTAGGAAGGACTTGTCAAAGGATGAGGTACGGTGAGAGGGAATATAGAGATCAGATGAGCGAGATCTAGTGTTACGGGAATGGATGGAGGATTTAAACTTAAGGAGTTGAAAAATATAGGAAAGCCTTAGAGACTGGATGACTTGAAAAAGGAAAGAAGCCAAAAAATATTGGCGGCGATAGACAGGAAAAAGCCACTTCAAGTGGTACAAAGTTGTACAGATAGTTGGCGAATCATTAACCACGATAAAGTGAGACAGACTTCTGTTTGTTTTTTACCCTTTGCCTCCTCACTCTTGCTGTTTAAGGTTGTGCGAAAAACATTTTCTCTTTTCTTTCCTCGTGTTTCCTGTTTATCTTCTTATATCAGTTCTGAACTTCCGCTATCGTACTTCTCGTAACTTTGTCCGTATTTCCGTTTTGCATTTTCACCGGAACTGCGTGTTTTGAGATTGAAGTTTTCAAGTTGTTCAAGAAAACTGCCGTCTTAAATTTTCAGTAGATTACTTCATAAATTACAGCCTTTATGTTAGGATAACCTATAAATAGAATTAGCATCAGCTGATTAATATACTATAATTATTGGACGACAATGAATTATCCGCACCTGATTGATTGAAATGTTTGATTTGATGATGTAAAATGAGTTTAATTGATGAGTGAAATTATCCCCATCATCGCTAAATGCTCAGTCTGTTAATTTCAGCGTGAATTGTTAATTATAATTCATTTTATCATTATTTTCTAAAAGAGGATATTAGTCTTTTGTAAATATTACTCATACAGTAAGCAGAGAACACATAGTTTTTTTCTTTTTACGTTCAGGAAATTAAAATTAATGACCTGAATGTACATCAAAGGAAACAAATTTAGCATAAAATGAAGTTGAATAGGAGATGGCTGGAGGAGAAATAAAAATTTACGAGCAAAGTAAATAAAGTTACGTCATTACTTGATGATTAATTTTTTTCCTTAATTTATGTCTATCCATAATTTAAATTGTAAATATATGTGTGTAAATAAGAAGTAACACAAATTAAAATGAAATGAATAAGAAAAACCGCACGCTATTTTCTTCAATGGCGGTTTTCGTAATTAACATGGAATTGAAAAAAACATAGAATTTTATTGCTGAAAGATTCATGACGTCATAACTCACTTAGAACCCTTGATCAATTTGTTTTCTGTTGGTTATTTATTCTTTGCGATAAAATTAGCAGTTTTGGAAAACTAACCGGAAATTAGTAGTAATAATTTGCGAAAAATTGAATTGATGTCGCCAGTTAAAGCATGGAGTTTAGTGATAACAACTGTTTAGTGCAATTAGGATAGTAGACTCTCCATAGTCCTCTCGCTTCCGTCTTCAAGACGGACTTGTATATAGTAAGCAACTTCAAGAAACTCAAGGACAACACAGAACAAATTTCTCAGACTCTCCACGACGCACTAGAATTGACTCACTCCAAGAGACTACATTCATTGTCCCTGTACAATCCTTTATCCAAAATCGTCTGCTCAAACTCGCTGCCATCCTAATCCACTCTGTCGCGCGACATAGCCTCCTACAGATCCTTCTACTCACCTACAGACACAAAAGAAACTTAAACTCCTTTCCATCCTAGACTGCCATCCTAATCCACTCTGTCGAGCGACATAGCCTGCTACAGATCCTTCTACTCACCTACAGACACAAAAGAATCTTAAACTCCTTTCCATCCTAGACTGTCATCCTAATCCACTCTGCCGCGACATAGCCTCCTACAGATCCTTCTATTCCCTACAGGACACAAAAGAATCTCAAACTCCTTTCCATCCTAGACTGTCACCCTAATCCACTCTGCCGTGACATAGCCTCCTACAGATCCTTCTATTCCCTACAGGACACAAAAGAATCTCAAACTCCTTTCCACCCTAGACTGTCATCCAAATCCAATCTGTCGCGCGACATAGCCTCCTATAGATCCTTCTATTTCCATACAGGACTCAAAAGAATCTCAAACTCCTTTCCACCCTAGACTGTCATCCTAATCCACTCTGTCGCGCGACATAGCCTCCTACAGATCCTTCTACTCACCTACAGACACAAAAGAATCTCAAACTCTTCTCCATCCTAGACTGCCATCCTAATCCGCTCTGTCGCGTCATAGCCTCCTACAGATCCTTCTAATTCTTACAGGACACAAAAGAATAAAACATATCCTACCCTAACTTTCTACACCCAGCTGCAGGTTTTGTTCCTTCCTTTTTCCTTGCATTCTGTATCCTTCACATCTTAAGCTTTCCCCATACAGTTGTTATGATGCTATGTTACGATGTTTTGTACATTGACATTTCATGTATTTATTTATTGTACATATAATTAAGATTATTTTATATATCTATCAAAAAGACTATAGTCTTCCTGGGTTACCTTGCAGCGTCCTTCAAAGATATCCTAAAAAGTGTAAATGTTCAAAATCTAAGCGAAAATAATGGTCGCGGCCTTAATACTTAGTCTGTCGCAACGTCCCGCACAAATTTTTCAATTATCGTAAATACCATTCTTTGTTTTTATATTCTGAGAGCCCCCGGCGTAAACTTACATTACATTCTGGTACGAGGCCAGAGCAAGTACCAAAATGTGGTTTGAAACAAACTGTGGTTTGAGGTTGGTCCACTATAAATTCAGCTAGATTCAGTAAATAGCTAAATTCCAGCAAAAATAAAATTACAATTTATAAATATCGGTAATGTGTTCTAGAGGTTGGTAGTGGGGGTAAAAAAAAGGCAGAGGGTTCTTCGATAGGGATAAAGGGTAAGAAGCGAGAGAATATACCAAGTCTATGTTCGGGGGTAACTGGAAGATAAAAAAAAAACTGCTGCGGGTGTCTGTGGGTTATATAGCGTCAGGAGTCCCATGGAATATAATGGTTTAGATGTCCACCGTATATAAAAATAAACCCATCGCACACGCGCGCGCGCCACCTGTGTGGGTTAAGTGATCCTATACAGTTTGATTTAGCAGAGCCATTCCCTCCCTCTTGCCTAGTGATAAACAGGGACACTTCTTTAACCCCACCACTAACACAGAAAGCTCTTTCTTGGAAACCTTTGCCTTAGAAAATGGGGGAACTTTCCTAGCTGAGGATATCCTAGAAAGAGAGGGGCGAAGGGGTTAAAACGCAGCCCTTATTGTCTCTTCTAGAAAACTACCATCGGCTGTAACCTCAACTCCTAACTCCGCGCACCCCTCTTGGTGCTTCGGTAATGCCTTTGCTGGTACTTCTGCTGTGGAGTCTCTTCTACTTTATTTTCTTGACGTCCTGATTTCTCTACTATAGCTTTTCTTCTTTTAACACGTCACCTCCTACAGCTGTAATTTATAGCAGTAACTGTTCTCTCAAAGGAAATTCTTCCTCTCAAAGGAGATCCATAGCCTTGGCTAAACGCAGATTGATTACAATTACGCCTCAATTTTTTTTTAGTTTAATTGAAAACTATTTAAGAAAGATTTTGAACGTCAAAATGAAAAGTTAGCCACTAGATTAAGCGGGACATATTATAATTATTATTTTCTCTTCTAAATTAATCCAGAAGAGTAGTAAGAAGTTGTACGTTCTGGGCTACTTTTCAAAAAAGCCCAGAACGTACAACCATATTAAATGATTTGGACCTAGTTTTTCGAAAAGTGGCCCAGAACGTACAACTTGCTACTACTCAAAGGTATCGCCGACACTTATTTAGGCACTAGTGTGCTTCTCTGAATTAGATTTGTCTGGCAGTGGCTGTAAAACCAAAAGATCTATTGTGTTCACAATTTTAAGCACCTGTAAAGTGTGTGGCAATGAGCTAGAGTTTAAACTGGGTTCGCTAAATCCAAGTAAATATCACTTGGATTCTGCAGACCATATGAATGTATTTTTGGAGTCCGTGATGTTGGTTTTATTAGGACTGGGAAGACACCAGTCGGAACGCGCTAATGTCTCCTGAAGAAGTGCCTTATCAACTTGATCCAAATAAGTTTAAGAATCATTAGGGCAAGTGAATGGTGCGTGTCCATATGGACGTTCAAATGTGGATTTCACCCTCATTGCTGGTATTCAGGGGTTTTTTTTGGGGGGGGGGGGGTTCTATATGTTTGATGAACCTCAAAAGTTGTACGTCATGGATTTATGGGAACCCTCCAAAGCAAATTACTATTCAGTTTGCAAACTCCTCTGTATCAGGTTCCTCCATTCGGTGTTCTGTTTGGTCGTACACACGCATTCATATGAACAACGTAGAATGCTGAACAGATTGCTATTGATCTGTATATTATGGTAGGGCCAACCAAACTTCTTTATATTGGCAGTGAAGGGGTTTGATATTAAGTAGGCTTATATTTGAAGTAATTGCACTTAAAATGATTCTTCAGAGGGAAGCCTAACTTAACCTCTCCCCTAGAGCTGCATTTTCGTAGGTAGATGTTACGAAAAAGGTTATTGATTTGGTGTGCATCGAGTATACGAAGATTTAAAGGAAATCGTTGGAGTCATTTTCCGGGAAAATTTCTCTGAATACTGAAAAATTGTTTCGTAAAAATGGCACTTCCTATTAGCTAATTTTGTCCAATAGATTATTAGGTTTATTATCCATGAATCTGGTTTAATGGATTAACAATATTTATAATCCAATTGTAAACCTTGTATTATGAAATAGTTACGTAAGAGAGAACAGCCACCATTGAGCGGGTACCAAAACAGATGGAGGCAATCGCATGGTAGACATTTCCAAGTAAGTCAACTCAAATTGGAAATTTGAGCGTTGTGTTCTGTGGTATATATACACCCTTCTGACCCTGAGATAACTAATCTAGACTAGCCTTGCTAGTTATATTGGGTTTAGTGAAGAAGACGGGTTAACTTGGAACTCCCAGATGAGTTGTATGGTACGAGATTGAAAGGCGAGGAAATGTGTCACGATGTCCGTGGGTTTCTGGGCTGGGTTACTGGCTGGGTGTTCCTTCACCCAACCCTACCATCTACAACACTCCTTGATTGACAGCCAAGGTCTTCCTTTCTCCCTCCCCTTTACTCACCGTTACTTCCGTAACTTCCGTTGCTGTCTCATGCCATTACAACAGGATGTAATTTCAGGACTCTACTGAATGGGACGTCCTTATTCCCCTTTTAGTGTGAAGTTGATTGTAATTTCCTCTATTCCATTTTACTTAAATTAAATCCCTTTATTCAAATTTGTTACCATTATTAGACTATTATTATTTCTAAAGCCCGACTGAAGTCTCGTACTTTGATTAATAAATTAATACAAATTATGTTAATAGGAAAGAATTAATTCGCGCCTAATTTTAACAGTCTCACTCTCTTGAAACTGCTAAATTCCTTGCGGGAGAGACTAACTCAGTCGCCTTCTTTGTAAAAGAATTCCAAGTGTACTTTCGGAGAAGTAGTATTTTAGAAGAGTTTGTCTTTCATTTGAGTTGATAAATTGGGCTTTTATGATTGCTTCCTGTGAGTTATTACCCAGGAACTTCTTCTATTTTTCATTCTTTGTTGGTGATTACTTAAGAGGAAGGTAATGGAGAAGATATTAAGAGAGGTGACTGAAGAAATATTCTCTTTCTCTGTCTCTTTCTTCTTCTTGTTTTAAACTGCAGTTCTATTTCGTTTCGAATAATATTTAGTCTTGCCGCTTCAACTGGAATTCTTCGTTCCATTTCCAGAGATGGTAAGTTCTTGTTTATTTTTAATTATTACTCTGGAAACTAACTGGTTCTCTCTCTCTCTATCTCTCTTTCCTTCTTCTAATTTCTTAGTTTTGTACCGTCTCAAACTCTGTCCTCTGGTTTGTTTAATTCATTTTCTAGGCCCATTAATTTTATATCTAGCCTGAAATTCTGTTTTAGTTTTATGTTCATTAAAATTGAAGGCAAACTACAAGCCAGAGCCTAAAAGAGGTCCATTTTACTTCTTATTCTTACTGTGATAGATAGATAGAGGCAGAGCAACCACTTTCATGATGCTCAGAATTGCCTAATATTCTGTTTTAGTTTTATGTTCTTTAAAATTGAAGGCAAACTACTCGCTAAAGCCTAAAAGAGGTCCATTTTACTCCTTATTCTTTCTATATATATTTGTTCTCTTAATATTGTAACTACAAAAAAAAACGAATCGCTAGAGGTAGCTTCGCGTGACTCTTGGCAAACTTTGGTGCTGGAAAAAGAGGTAGGTCATGCGAGTGAATGCTACAAAAACTATTTATTGATATAGATCTGTTAAGAAGACTTGAAAGTTGTAGAAAACAAAATAAAAAGGTTCAATAATACGATTCTGTGCACTCTGTAACAGAAAATGTAAATTCTGTTCAAATGTGGCCCCCTCTCCCCTAATTGTTCTTGTATTTTACGTGTTATTTCAAGAGGAACTAATAATTCCTTTCTTTGTTACAGGTAGGTGAATGATTGGCTATATAATTATGGAGGTAAGCCATTTAGAAATGTTCATTGCGCCATTAATATTTCTGTAATCACATGTTCAATTCAATAAAAATAGGCCCTCCGTAGCCAAGGTCCCCTCATGCGCACAAAACCGAAGAATTTAATAAATAAAATAAATGGCAACAACTGACTAGCCCGGAATACATTGGACTAACTTCACTTTTAGAATAGAAAGACACGAACTGGACATTAATAATAAAGAAACACATGAAACAGCCTCGCGACATGCTACAACAATTGGGCCATGCTTTCAGCATCACTTACCTTTAAATTGTGGGTGCAGAAAATCAATAAAAATATATATACATATATATATTAAAGATAACAGTCTTGGAAGTTCTAATTCAATTATTATTCAAAAAATAAAAAACTAGGTCCAAATAAACCTCAACAGGAAATACAACAAACCATTAGATAGATAGATAAAAAATTTTATTTTACATATAAAATACATACATGTATATAGAGTGGAGTACCAGTTGAGAACTATAACCTCCAGACATAGTTTCTTACAACATATTTATTAAATTACATTACATACTAAGGGGAAAACAGTGAAAAACCCCTAGCTTATAAGAGAGATTTCCATTCAGGGAGTCCTTAACTCTCCTGTGCCTGTGCACCGTGTCTACATTATAGTCACCTATTCCTCTGCAGAGGTGGTTGTGACTGGATTCGCATTTGCTGAAAAAACCAGCAGCGTGGTACTTGATGTAGTGTTCTACATAGTCCATGTTGGTGTTGGCGTGTAAATCTATAATACGCGTGTAGCGGGCGGAAGTTGTTACAAGCCTGAGGAATTTATTTTGCAGCGAGGCGATGTTGGATCGACATGTCAAACTCCAGGAGGGACAAGCATAATGTAACATGGAACAAACCATTACGTCACAACAGGGACACTGAAGAAAGCACACATCTAGTTCTTATTAGGTTCGGACAAATTTGTTGGAAAGCATCTACCATTCAAAAGTCATACTTTTGGAACTTCTATCTTGAAAATGAATTTTAAGGATTTCTAGTTTAATGGAATGTGATAACTCTTCAGGTTTGTGTGATTACACCAAACCAAGGGCCATATTCTATTCAGGGCTGCCAACACACCGGAAGTTTCTTTGTTCTTTAAAAAGTAAAGATCAACGAGAAATTACGCCATCTTTTTTTTTCTCCCCCATCACCCCTATCCAACGGTTAGAAAGTAATTTGTCCAGTGAATTGTGTGCTTTTATAGTCAGTGGGGTTGGCTGGCATACGGTACGCGGGTGTGGTCGAAATGGGGTGCAGTTCTCCTGGATATTATCTTCACTAAGGCCAGTTGTTCCTTCTATGCCGACTAGTCTGAAGGTGAGAAGTTGTCAGGTGGAGCAAGATTTATAACGGGAGCCAGTAAGGGTGAGGTGGCTGTTTGGATTGTTTGGTCTGTCCATTTGCTTTGCTCCTCCCGGGGGCTGTTATTGTGTTAGTGAGGTCTACAGGTGAAGAGGCCTTGGGAGGGCTCCCCCCCGGTAATGCAATACCGACCTGTTTTAACACTCTTCTTACTAGTCTCGCTCTGTCTCTTCAGCCTGCCCAGGTACTACAAATAGTCTTCATTTTCTTCAGCTTTACCCCCCACAACATTCTTTATTCTTACTCATTTATTATTCGTCTAGAAGTTTATTCCTATTCTGCCTCAAGAATAAATATGGCCAGCGTGAGGAATTTACGAAATTGAGTTTACAAACATTCGTTGATTTTGGTGCGTCGTAGAGCGCATGTTTATTGGTATCCCTGACAGGTTTCGATCTTTCATCTATGATCAGAGGAAAAGAATTAGATTTCACTTAAAATGATTATTCTACCTTTAATGCTAGATGAAAGTTTGAAACCAATCAGGGTTACCAATAAATATGGGAAGGGATTAGCTACGCGGTTAGCTTATTGGATTCCCACGCGGAGGTCCCGGGTTCAAATCCGGCTGCTGACCCTTAGATATTCTCTTCCTAGTAGCTTTTTACAGCTCACTGTCCGGTGATGGACAGTGTTGTCTGTAACGAGAGAACACTGTCCGGAGGCCGGCAGTGCACTGAAAAAAGCTCTGGGCGCCAATAACCTTAGATTTTGATGCGCCTTAAATCATTAAAAAAAATAAAAAAATAAACATGCGTTCTAAATCAACGATATTACAAAACATCGCAGACTTATCCAATATTTTTATCCATTTTATGGATATTCACGTTTCAAGATATCCTAAGGAGGGGAAATAGGATGCATTGGCACCAGAAGGCTCCTGTATACTTCCTGAAGATCCCTAAAGAACCCGATTGGAGGGATGCATTCTCTCCTTCGCGCCCTTCTAATTCGGGGACCGTTATCGCTAACTCCTGTACTTCCTGAAGATCCCGAAAGAACCCGATTGCAGGGAAGTATTCTCTCCTTCGCGCCCTTCTAATTCGGGGACAGTTATCGCTAACTCCTGCACTTCCTGAAGATCCCGAAAGAACCCGATTGGAGGGATGTATTCTCTCCTTCGCACCCTTCTAACTTTATAATTCGGGGACCATATATGGAATATCATAAATTTAAATACATCCAACTCTTACATGTTAAAAGGAAGTCCACATGTGTGTTTCAGTTCCTGTTTTTTACTTTATTCAGTTTATTTTCTCTAAAAGTGTGTTCAGAGTTAAGTGCATATAATTATTTTAACTTCAAAGTCAGCTGTTAAAGTAGTTCACTGTCATTAAAGTTTGCTCTAATTTTGTCAAATTATCCTTTTGTTTATAAAGTTTTTGATTGAAATTTAAGACGCTATTGGTTGCCTCTTTGGCTTTACATTTTCAACAACTTCTTAGTTGTTGCCGCTAGACGTAGCTGTTCATCTGGTTTTCGCAAAAATTACAGTCATCTGATTTCTTTTGATGATTTCCGCAGAATCACTGATTAACTGAAAAAAAAAACTATATTACATTTTCCTTTTATTGAATGTACGTATCGCATAGAAATCGTCAAGCAAAAACTAGTATTTTCCGGCCAACGTGATAACTGATAACTTAACTTAACCAACTCCTAAGTCTGTACTAAAAACAACTAGTGGTAATATGTGAAATGTAAAACGTAAAGCGGATGTTAGTAACTTTGTTTGGAAGCTGGGCAAAGATCGTTAAACTTTACTACTCGCAATTGGAGAACTATGTGAAGAATGATGACACCGATTCGGAACGTAAGCAAGGGGCATCCCTAACATTGTTTGTGGCACCAGGAAAGCGCCTCGCCATTTTAACAGGGAATGACTCTAAGGGTATTACAATTTGAATAAAATGTTTACGTTTAACCGGAAATCTATCAGCGGTTAACTTCCTTCCTGTTGTGATTCAATTGTTACAGTTAAACTCTTCTTTCAAGAAAAAAAGAACGGATCAACTTCCGTCCAATTAAATCGATAAGAAAGTATATCAGCTGTTCTAGGACTTGAAGGCATTCCATCTACTCAACCATTTCAAATTAGCAAGGCAAATTTTTATTGACGTTGTAAAGCACCTAACTGACAGTACGATAAGTTAAATTAAGCATTGAATGAAGTCCCTGACATTAAATGGGATTTTCGTCTGTTCTTCCCCTATATTGTGTTCTGCTTTTGCAATGATTTCAAATAACTCATCTGCATTCCTGATTAATTCCCGTTTTTCTTCAAGCTTGGAAATCTCTCGTCATGTTGTGACCTCAGAAAACCCACGGTACACTTCTACCGCAGCCGAGGCTCAGTTGTGTGCCGCGGCGCATAGGTTGGGCAGCACTGGCTTAGTCAAAAGCCTCCACGTACTGGGGCTATAAGATTTTACTTATCAGCTACCTTTCATACAGTCTGTCACTATGATCCATGTTTCTAATGCCGAACAAGGGTTTTCTGTACAGCATCCTCAGTTTAGGGTCTCTTATCAGCTTAGGCCATAGTAGTATTTATTTGAAAACTTTGCTACCTTCTTCTTTCACATCCTGGGATTAAACAGTCCCACCTGACTCATGACTCCCTATTTGGAGTGGCTTTTTCGTGGTCTGGTGGTAGTAAAATATTTCCCTCTTCCTCCTTATCCAGTAGAGACCTATCGTCCTACTTCTGGTTTCGATTTTATGGAAACAGTTTTTTCTTTTTTTCCATAACTTCTGCTGTACTTCCTTTTATGTCTGTACCATCGCAGTAAACGCCAGTAACTGCACGATTTATGAAAGCTAGTTCTCTCGGTTTTCTGAATTCTCCTGGACTCTCTGGAGTGGAAGGTACAAGTGGTTAAAGAGAAAGAAAATCTCACCCTAAGTGCGCCCTAAACTTCTATTCATAAAAAATGGCTCTCCTTTTTATTTCACTAGTCTTGGACATTCATCAGGAATAAAAGGAAGTTTACTTAGAGTTGCTACAAATGCAGATTTCTGTTCAGCCTAAGTCTAAAAATGAGTTTTGGAGGTAAAAAAAAAAAAACGTAGCCCACAGAGAGCGGTGTATCAAGAATTTGTATCTACCTGAAATGTGAGCATCACATATAGATGACCAAGTCGCTGGAAGGTAAGCGATTGGAGTATAGAGTTCTTCTCGTACTGAACCGTAAGACATTGGTCCCTTTTTTTGGTTGCCTTCATCTTCCTGTGTTTTGCTCCCGCTTTCCTGGTGCTACAGCCCAGAAAGGATGTGGGTCTTGGCCACCTAAAGTATACCTACATATCCCACTATAACTGCCTTAAGATTTACTTAAAAAAAGAAAATGAAGAATAACCTAAATACAATGACACAAAAAAGTTGAAAGAAAATCCATGGGGAAAAACAGGAAAATCGACGCCATGGACTTCCCTAATAGGACGCTATTGGAAAAATAATTTCCAGCTTGCTTTGATTTTTCCTGTCCAGGACCAGGAAATAAGCTTTGGCAAGAGTTATACAGCCATTTCATATAGAACCTAGGTATTCAGAATAAAAGGATATCAGCACTACTGAGAGGATTGCGCTTTATCACCGGCTTTATTTCTCTATCGTTTCTCACGGCGATACTGTCAAACCATTATCCGATTATGATGTTCATTTTTATGGATTAACTGATTATAAAAAGAGTAAAAAAAACTCTCTTTCTCTCCCGCTATAAGCCGGGCTTATCGCTACAAAAAACTAGTATTAATATAACTCTTGCCGAGCTTATCGCTATAAATAAGTAATCAGTAATTCATGTAAATTAAGTAATTTTAAATTTTTTTATTCAAAAAGAATTACAATTCTATATTGTCACCTTCAAAATATAACTTCCTTCAGAAGCCACACAGAGCTGGAGACGTTTCTTCCACTCCTCATAGCAGTGCTCGAACTCCGATACTGGACTGGTCGGTTACAGCCGTTTGAATGTTTTTGACTGTCCCAAAAGTGAGTTCCCTTGAGGTGATTTTTCAACTTCGGTAAGAGCAGTCAGGAGGCTGTGAGGAGCCACAGGAAGGTTTTTTACTGGCCAAAAATTCTGGTTTATTGAAAAAAGCTGTGTGACAAGGAGCATTATCGTGATGCAACACCCAAATTGTTCTTGATGTTTGGTCTCTGACACGAATGGACCCTTTTTTCAGAAATTTTTCTAGAACCTCTGGGTAAAAGTGTTGATTGAACGGTTCTTAATGGTACGTAACCATTTAAGAGTTTAGGCTCAAATTTCTTTGACGAGATTTCCGTAAGCAAGATGGTTGCCAAAAATGGATTATTCTAGATTTTTTTTTGTTTAAAAAAAAAAGAAGAAAACTACGCTGCCTAGACTTCTAAACAGGATGTCCAACTTAGAAGTAGACCCCTGGCTTTCGCGACCCTGGACTTTGCCCTGCTAAACCATCCTACAGAAGAAGTTTTCAGTTGACATCAAATTAAAAAATTGGTACATAGAATTGTGGGAATGCGATGAACGTTCAGAATTTTTAAAATTATTTACAAATATTAAGTTAAACCTAGAATTTTTAAATTTTAAATTGTGAGCCAAAAAGAAAAACAATAAGAAAAAAATTGTTTGGAATGAAAATATCTGTTTAGTTAATTAAAAGCATTAGTCCCGGATTTCCATGCAAACAAATTGAATTTATGGGACTTAACTGCTGCTATCTGGTCGGACTTTGTGGTGCCCTCCTGCGATCCCTCGTAAAACTCTAATATGATTAGTGACGGACTCCCACTGCCTGGGCTCTATATTTATTCTTCATACATACGAATATGGTAGGTTTTTTTTTATCTGTACTATTTGTGCAAAAGTGTTAAATTAAAGATGATAACAAATTGGTCAGTTTCGATTACATTTTTTTTAATTACTCCTGGGAAAGTTTTTTGCTCACTGCAGTAAGAGGAAGTCCTGGACTTCCAAAATTGCATTTTGCTAGTAAGTACGGTGCTTAACTGTTGATTGAGCCCGAATAAATCATTGCACTATGTTTACTTGAGTAAGTTGGTAAATATGGTACAGGGTGATCCATTTAAAACGTACCTATCGCTAATAACTTTTTAAAGAAAGCGGAATTTCGAAAAAACAAGATATTCTTACCGTAATCATAGGTCAAGAAGTTTAATGCATGCTGGGTGCATTAAAATGATTTTATGATAAAACAAATTTATCCCTGATTCACCCACAACCATTACATTACACTACATGTTTTTTAAAATCTTCAATTATAATTATTTTTTTACTTTGCGTCACCAATAACATTTTCAGCAGTCAGAGGACCCCCCCAAAACTGGTGTACTTCTGGTGGAAAATTAATATTGAAAACAGATCATGAATAAGATAAAAATTGAAGATCTTGGTGCTACCAAGGAGTTATCTACAGTTTTTTAAAAAATTTTAGTAGGGACAAAAAAACTAAATATGCTTTAAGATGTATTCCTTATGTTGTGTCTGCTTTAAGGATTAGTTAATATATTGTGTGATGGGGTCATTTTTGGGGCTCAATTTGAACTTTCTAGGGCATTTTTTAAGCTTGCAAGCTAGCAAAAGTTACTTTGCAGCTAACTCTTTTTTGCACCAATATCATAATTTTCAGTAAAACTTAAGTACATATAAAGTACTTTAGTCAACAGATTTATTGTTTTTGAGCTTTTTTGTGGCATTTTGTGTCTTGTCGAAGCGAATGTTAGATATATTATTATGCCTGTCAAAAAGAAAAATAATAATATCTACCTAATATAAACATTAAATAAACCTAATAAAAAAAATTTTGTTTGATTGATGGCGTCATCTTTTCTGTTTGAAGCAAAAAACAGTTATCTGCAGTAGAAAACTCATTTTTGCTCCAAATCTAACCTAGGTTAGAGAATAAGTAATATAAGTAATAATAAACGAGTCTGCATAAAGACTAGTTTATGCACCAAAAGATGTAGAATTGAACATACAATAGGGGGCGCCACTAAACACATTTTCTGAAAAAAATTTAGATAACTCCTTTTGGCACCAAGCTCTTCAATTGTAACTTAAATATCTCGACAAATATTAGAGATATCGAAACCGGGTCAACGTCATTTTTCATAGTTTTTTTTTATGTAGTTTTCATAATCATTGTCAAAACCAGTGGTCTTTATGAAAAACCCCAATCAGGTTTTTGGCCGTAATTCCGCTAAAAATGAAGATACAGCATCGGGGGTAGAAAATTTGATACAAGACCAAAAAAACATATAGTTTGCTTCGTGGGTTTTTTTTTCGAAATTCCGCTTTCCTAAAAAGTTGTTAGCGATTGGTGCGATTTAAATGGATCACCCTGTACATGCTGATCCATGTACTAAGTACGAAATGAAGCCTCTTGTCTGCCTAGAATTTGCAAAAAAACTTGGTGTTGTCTCAGTTCCGGAAGTAGGATATTCTGGCCCATAATTTTGGTAAATTCACAAACATCATAAGGAAACTACAATAGGGCTGCTTATATACTGAATAGCATGTAACAGTTTTACTCTTTCCTTCAAGAAGCTCGTAGAAGCAAAGTTTGCTGGAAAAAAATTTACTAATAGAACGTTTAAAGTAATTATTGGAATCATTTTCAGAAAATTCTGTACTAACAAAAGAAAAAAATCGATTCAATCGATGGGATTCACTAATCGATTCACTAATTTCGATACTGATTCTTGAGAAAATAAATTCTTTTCCACTTACTGTAACTTCAATCTGTGTTGTTAAATAGCTCTCACCAATCTGCATCAACAGCCAATAAGAGATGCGGTATAGTTTGGTTAGTTTCCAGTGGGAGTAGAATTCTCCCCAGGGATAGAATTACTCCACACACTTGGGGGCGCCCTGCAGCCAAATGAAGCAAGTTAATTTGAACTTAGTTTCTTAGACTACTCTACTTTGCCTAGTAGTGTATGAGAGATACACGGAGGATGGATGCTGTATATAGGAGTAGTGGTTAGACGAGTGGTATTGGTGTAGGCTATAAACAGGCGAGCTATTCAATGTTGCTGGAGTAATTATCTGAATGTAGTGGTGCGTTAGTGTTTCGACAAATTCCGGTACCTATATACTTCTACTTCCTCTTTTACCGTTGGATATCCACCAATGCGCAGGACTAGAATAGCCTCACTGGTAGGGTTACCCAGCTCCATATTCAATCTGATTCCCCCTGTTACCACTAGTCTAATCCATCAATTAGCCATCTTTCCTGAAATGTTATTATTGTGTATTGTACACTTAGTCCCTCACAGATACGTGTTGCGCAGTTACGTACGACGTAAATTTTTTTTGTTCTTAATAATATTTAGTTAGTTTATAATATTAATTAACTTGCCGGAAGGTGAGTAGCTGCTGATTTCCTGTTAGAATTAATTAGGTGAATACTTCCGCTGACGTTTACATAATATCAGAAAAACTTATTTTCATTTACATTTCCAGTTTTAAAGAAGAGGAAAGCTGGATTTTAATAATTAATAAACAGTTTTAATTATGAGAGGATACAAAATTTAATTATGCCCTATTTCACAGACTGTAAAATATCTTGAGTTTAGTAAATTTATGTGTTATGTGTTTGGTGGAAAAATTTTCAGCGCCCTGAATCATCGTTGGAATTATTTCTCTCCATTTTACTTGAAAACTTAACAGCTGTTTCTGTTGTTGTCTCTTGTACAGATATTAATTTATTTCTGTTATATAGTACGCATGAAATGCGCTAGTATAATACTGAGTTGGTGGGTAACGGAAGACTATTAAAATATTTTTGTACCTAATATAGCAAGAAGTTTTATAAAGATATTGTTAAAATTTTGATGAGAGAGAACGTTAAAAAAGTAATAAAGGGAGATCAGTTACCTAGACAACCATGGTTTAAGGGAACTGTCACTAATAAATGGGTTGTTACGACAATAAGCACGCTGTGTGTGAATCGTATCTACACAGGATCAACAAAAAGGTCCTCTCTCTCCTCTTTGCGTAGATTGCAATGAGGAGGAGGATTTCAAGATAATATAATAATGGATATGTCCACGTTATGTGGTAGAAAGGAAACGAATATTTGACGACATATACAGGTATTTTTAGATGCACCATTTCGCTACGAAGACATAATATTCTCCACCAACATCTATGTGCTTGAATCTATAGCAGAGCTAGCAAAGAAATATGAATGTATTTAAAAGTTATAGCCGATTAGAATGGATGCAAGAAAATGATTACAAAAAGATTACGGTGATTTTAATTTCGGTTAAGCTATAAGGATGGCAGGAGCACAGAGTACTGATCCATCCATTTGTCGTAAGTTTGTATGTAAATAGTTGTATATAGTAGAGGGATGAATGAGTGAAGCGAATGTATTTATAAGTAAGAATGGAGAGTGAGTGATATTCTAGTGATAAGCACCTAGACGATGCTGGCTGTATACATAGATGATGCTGGCTGTATGGCAAAAGCCAATGCCAAAAAAAAAGGCAAAAAAAAAGAAGTAATTTTATTACATATGTAAACTGGGAGAGCTTTGTAATGGAGGCATTCGTAACAACTGCCTATTTATGATCATTCCAAAGACTTACTGGTAAGAAAATACTACTTCCACAGTTGTCAGATATTCATGACTGAATTAATCTGAAAATTAAACGCTGGCGTTCTTTTTTACCAAACTTTTACCTCAATGTGTCTGCAGTTGAGGGAAGGAGAGATTCAGTTGGACCAGTCCTTAAATTTTGATGGCAGACTAACGTTATATTGCCAACGTTTCCAAGATGCAGAAGTGTCTATCCTTCAGCTAAGCTAACCGAGATAAGTGCATGCAGCATGTGTGGCAGAAAGGAATAGCGTAATAGATAAAAGAGGAGAGAGAAAATATATCGTAATACGGAACCTCATCGTGCTTTATAATAGACAGGATGTATTCGAGATAGACTGAGAACTGGGAAAAGGCGATTATAACTAAAATTGTGGTGCACTGAGTTGAAAATGTTGGCTCTTGGTGAGGAAGTCAGGAGCTGGCTGAGTAGCTAAAGCAGTTGTTGTCTCGAAAAGTGGGAATATGTGGGAGATTATTTATCTTCTAGAACTGGTCACTCCTCCAATCTAAGGTTACAATGTCCCGAGAACAATCCTGGAACGTCTTAAGATCCCCGTTGAATTTGAATACTTGATTTAAGAAAAGCTTTAAGACCGATATGGACTTACGGAGCAGAAATGTGGGGCTGAATCAAACCCTCTAACTCCAAACGCACTGCAGACTCTACAGTCAAAAATCCTTAATGCTTCATACTACATCTCTAACCATACCATTCACACTGACTTTCACACCCCTTTTGTCTCTGATCTAATAAAGTCTCGCTACCGCAACTTTCACAGCCTCCTAGCTCTCTCCATCCTAATCCTTCTTGTGCAACAACTCTCCTCTCCTAACCTTCCAGATAATCCTCCTCGTCGCTTGAAGCGGAGGTGGCCTAAGGGACCTACTGGTCTGAGTGTAATATCCACTGAGAATGATAATTTGGAAAGCGTGGCCGAGTAGTCAGACGTTCTCGACCGTGAGACTAAGTCATCAGGAGAACGTCTCGGCTTCTGGAAACTACGTGGGGTCAACAACTCAACTGAGCAGATCTGCCGGATAAAAATTAGACTAGCTATCTATGTTCAGTAGTACACTAGAACAGGCGCCAGTACACTAGAGCGGTTATAGGCTAGACCCGCAAAGCTAAGATGTATTGCGGTACTAGACTAGACCTTGGATTGTATTTAATGGTTAATATGAGAACTTTATAGCAAAGCATGTTTGTTAGGCGGTTATAGACTAGACCCGCAAAGCTAGGATGTATTGCGGTACACTAGTCTAGCCCTTTGATTTTATTTAATGGCTAATTAATGAAATTTACAGTAAAGTATGTTTGCTAGTCGTCTCCGTCCATGACACCTAATTGTTAGTTGGACGTTAAGCCCGCCTGAAAAAATAGGCAATTACTTTACTTTACTTTATCCACTGAGAAAGAGTTTCACCAATGGGTGATTGCTCTTATCTCGACTTTCATGTGAACTTAATCTGCATGATCAAATTTACTTGATACAACATTTGTTGTAGTTGTAAATATGACTAATAAAGAGGGGAAAAAAGAAAAGCTGTGGCCTGGCCTAGTAGGAGGGCGCTTTTCCCCCTGCCGCGTATTTTTGGTTAAAGTTTATAAATAAGAATAAAGTAACGAACAAAAGATTTTCCTGCACATTGGAAAAGCGCATAATTTTGAATGAATTGTATTCTGAAAAGTAGAAAAAAAAAAAAACCTTTGCGAGGGTAGTTTACCTCAAGATGTGTGGTCCTGAGCAAAAAGACGCGGAAGGAAAGAGGTTCTCCTTCTCTTTTAAATTACGCGAAAGGAAGCGACGCTGTGGTTGGCGGGGGGTCATCATTGAAGCTTTTTCAGGGCAGGAGTCCCCCAAGAGGTAGGAGAGCAGTGTTTGGAGGGAAACCGCTGGTGGTCATGGAGACGGCCGATGGAACAGGGACCGTGTGGAGGCGGGGGTTACCTCGCGGGCAGTAATACACATGCCAACCTGCGGGAACATGATTTATTAAAGCGTTTAATCGTTTTAATAAAATACTATTTTCGTTTTTTACATGTAATTTGTTACTATAACCTTATTTATAGGCCCAGCAAAGGCGTCTTTTTTACATTTTTGCCCCATCAAGGCTGCCCACAAATATGTACTGGGTTCTCTCACTTTGTTCCACTATTTTGTATTTCCCCATTTTTAAAAAATAAATAATTATTCACTATCGAGTTATTGTATTTCGTTACTTGTTTCTAAACACTCAGTAAAAACTATTTCCTGTTATTTTGTGAGCATAACTCGAGTCTACAACATTGCAGATAGTTACAAATTTGAACTTTCATTTTTGCATAATCCTGAACTCGATAATAAGGTTTTGTTTAAAATTGGAACAGAAGTGCTGCTTTACTCAATCGATTTTTTTTTCGATTTTCATGTAGATGTGTATTCTCGATTATCTGAACACTTTTCCAAAAAATTTTCACGGCTCTTGAGGGGGAAAGGGGTGGTAATGCCTCCTTCCTTCAAATGACCATTTTTAGTGTCATACAAATATGATTTGAATCATTTATATGACGTATAAACAATGGGTTAAAATGGGTTTTCTAAAAATAACAGCTTTTTAAAAAAAATCTACTTTTCACTTGTCCGGAAGTATAAATCTTGTAACCATCTCCTTTTAGGATTACGAATGGTAAAATCTTTTCTTTGTGATTATATTATTGTTTATGTTTTATCAAGGAAATTGATTTTAAGGAAGTATTTTCACTCTATCCTGAAAATGCTTTGCACGTAATGGATAAACCCCGTTAGGGGAAAATGGAATAGCCCACTTCTCCGGGAATCTTGGCGTCCCTGCAGGTATCTCACACTAACGACAAGAACAATACTTTCCAAACACAATAGAGGCTGCAGAGATGATGGTTGATGTTAGCAACTATTTGGGGTTTAGCGAATCTATAGGCAAACTCGAGATCATCGCACGAGAAAACTATAAGGGCTCTTTGCAGCTTTGGGTGGTGAAAGGCTCCATCCCGCCCCACTACTGCAAGCTGTTTGTGTGAGAGAGAATTGTTCTTCGAGTTGAGAGAAACCCAATGGTGTCTTTTCCCTGAACCCCTCGCCCTAAACACAATATTCGTATTTATTTGATGTTTTTTTTTTTACTATCGACTTCCGGTTTATATCAATTACAAGTTCTAGCTCTAACTACAGGCTTTATTACCAGGAATAGATTATATTCTTGCATAGCCTTAACAGGAAATAAAGCATACTTGACAAGAGAATAGTTTGGTAGCACTGCTTGATTTCCGAAAATAATTTTAAAAAAAGTTGGAAAAAGTCCCCCTTAGCCTGTCCGCTGGAGTCCTGGTCAACTCCAGATTAATGTTAATTAATGTTAAACTTACAGAAGATACTTATCAGATCAACTCCACTGCTGTTGAGCTTGCCACTTTTAAGCCGCTTTACAGCCTCTCATTTTTGATTCGGCTCATCGTTAATGAATTTGCATTAACATTTTTTTTTTTTTTCTAAATAATATATTATCCAATGGAAAGAACCTTTTCGGCGATTCAGTTTCAATGAAAGGATTTTAAACTTCCTGTTTATTTATTTATTTCCGAATTTGTAGTTCCTGGATAATAATGTTAACTGGATAAATGGTAAAAATAACTACTAAAGATAAAACCACAATTTAATTGATAATATATTTAACAGTTGAAGATAAAATCAATTTAAAATTAAAAGAAATATTTGCCCACAGTTCATTTTCGTTCAAAATGAATGATAATAGTTATTGCGGTGGTCACAGAAACTTCATTAAATCTGAGGTTATTTCCGAAAACGCTTGATTTGTCTTGTAAAATCGTTAATCGTCTTGAGGCAGTTATGATATGGGATGGATGCTAACTTAAAGTAAAGTAATTGCCTACTTTTTCAGGCGAGCTTTACGTCCAACTACTAAGGTGTCGTGGACGGAGGCGACTAGCAAACATACTTTACTGTAAATTTCTTTTATTAACCATTAAATAAAATCTAAGAGCTAGCCTAGTACCGCAATACATCTTAGCTTTGCGGGTCTAGTCTATAACCGACTAGCAAACATACTTTACTATAAAGTTCTCATATTAACCATTAAATACAATTCAAGGACTAGACTAGTACCGCAATACACCTTAGCTTTGCGGGTCTAGTCTATAACCGCCTAGCAAACTTTAGTAAAGTAATTGCCTACTTTTTCAGGCGAGCTTTACGTCCAACTACTAAGGTGTCGTGGACGGAGGCGACTAGCAAACAATACATCTTAGCTTTGCGGGTCTAGCCTATCACCGCCTAACAAACTTACTTTACTGTAAATTTCTCATATTAAACATTAAATACAGTCCAAGGCCTAGACTAGTACCGCAATACATCTTAGCTTTGCGGGTCTAGCCTATAACCGTCTAACATACTTTACTATAAATTTCTTATATTAACTATTAAATAAAATCCAAGGGCTAAGACCGGGGAATCGAACCCAGTACCACAAAAAGTAGGCTTTACAGGTCTCGCCGTACAATAATGAATTTGTCACAAAAATTCAGTGTAGAAAAGAAAATCTGCATATTTTAGAACCATGAGAATTGCATTTAACAGATGATTTATTTTTCTGATAGTTTACCCTAGGATAGGTAAACTTATTCTATTGTATTTAAAGCTCGACCGGGACCGCTAAGTCCTCTCCATATCTTTTTTCTTCAGAGAGAACTTGATTAAAAGTTTACTTTTCCAGTTGTCTTCCAGACTTTTTTCAAATATTCCAGCTAATCCTGGGAGTTTCATTTTTTTTTTTTCTTGAAGATTAGATTAAGAGCAAATAATTTTGATAATTGTATAACCCAGTAAGAGGACCCAGCTTCGCCCAAGGGCAAGTAACTAATTAAAGAGGCTTAATTTAACCCCGTCTCGCCTCTGCACCTGCCTTTCTACACCCTTTTACCTGCAAGTTAAATAAGGGACGTAAATTTAGTACAGCATTCTGTTGTTTCAACTTAACTACTAACCATTCCTCGACAACTTAAACCTCATTAGTGTTGTATTAATAGTCTGGCAACTTCCATCTCCTCCGCGAAGATCACGTTATAATCTGTAAATTTCTAATTATTTTCTTCTTCTTTTTTGTTTTTAAAGATTTCATTACTTTACAGCAGGTGACTAATTTGGATTTTTGGAGAGAGTGAGGGAAAGGATGAAGTAAATCATTTGTTCTTGACCTCTGGCTGGACATTATTTCTTAAGACACGTCCAGGGATTATAGCAATCCCGCTTTCAGACAGACACTCCCTCATTTTGGGCTCCTACTTCTGCTGTAGAACTATTCTTCAGGATAGTACAGGAATTCACAAGTTAATAGACTGACGATGTATGAGAGTCCAAATCCGGTGAAACATGGATGCTGCGACGGACAAAAAATCAAAAGATAATATCCAACACTGCGGACCTATTGTACCATTGTGTCACATTTTAAAATTTGATTTTCCGCCGGAAATAGGTCAAATTGCAGTTAGAAAAAAAAAGTCGTGTTAGACTTTTGCTTTTATTTTAAAAAGTTAAGTTTAAGTTAGAGTTCATCCGTTACCATTGCTAAGAAAGGAGATCTACATTGTGAACTCAGCAGAGTCCAAGGAGGAGAAATAATATCCGAGAAGAGGGTGTGTGTGTTTATTATGTAAATAAGGTTCTGTGCCCAGGACGTGCGTGCAGGAAGGAAGGAAGGTCTGAACATCTAACTGAGCACAGCATCATCATACCAATCTTCTCTGGGAGAGAATAACTGTTCCCATTGTGTTTAATATTGCATAATGGCGTAAAAACCCACCAAATTCTCTGCTATGCTTCTCTGTCTTCCAGAATATTATCCAGTTTTTTACGTTATTTTATTTATGGATAACACTGTTGTCATTGGTAATATCTGCGCTGGTGATACTCTCTTCTTTGCTGTACTATTGAACTGGCTGGCTAAAGACTGTTTTCGAAATTCTGTCGAAGTGCTAACCTACGTTTAGACGGTGTCCTTGTTTACGCCTAATCTATCTAATTCACTTGAATATCTCTAAAGTTAAAAAAAAAGGTTATAAAAATTTTGTTTTGTTATCATCACAGTTCCCAATTGGTTGAAGAATTGTTCCATGTAAATGCTAGCCCAATGAAAAAAACTGAACCAAAAACTAACAACTGCTAGAAATCTAGATTCATTCATACGTAAATAAAATTTTAACTGAATTATAGCAAAATTTGGACGCCTGAATGATTTTATTAACACTCTGGATTTAAAAAAAAAAAAATGTTCACTCTGTGGAAAACAACGAAGGATAATTTTCCTGCCACTAGGAAATTTTTCTCTTTATTTAAAAAAACTAAAAACAAAAAATCCTTAAAATTCTACAGGAATTCCTTTTATTTATAATCTTTCTTTGTTTTATTTAAACCGCTTAAAATTCTTCACATTTTTAGAATGCACTTTTTTTTTAAGACATTTTTTACGTTAACTACATTTTTACTTCCGTTTATTACATAAAGTGTTGTGGTCTTGCTGAGGTTGAACTGATGAAATATTCGTTTTATGGTCGCTTGAAAAACAACTAATAGCTTTGAGTAGAGAAAAACTTGTCTATTATCACAGTTCAAAACTGGAAACCCGCTTATGCTTAAACGATTGTCGTAGTTTTGGCCACCGGAAGTGAGAACTGACAGACTTGGGATGTAGCATTGTGCTGTAAGCATTCTTTTTTTGCAATTTGCAATTTTTGATTTTTACAAAAAAATGATTTTCTTCAAATTTTGTAAAAAATATATTACTCATCTGGACGCCACGCTAGCCGAGCGGTTAAGAGACTAGACCCGCAATGCTAAGATGTATTGTTGGTTTAGTGGGTTCGATTCCCTCGGTCTTAGGCCTTGGATTTTATTTAATGTTTAATAAAAGAAATTTACAGTAAAGTATGTTAACATAGGCGGTTAGAGGCTAGACCCGCAAAGCTAAGATGTATTGTTGGTTTAGTGGGTTCGATTCCCCGGTCTGTAGAGCCTTGGATTTTATTTAATGGTTAATAAAAGAAATTTACAGTAAAGTATGTTTGTTAGTCGACTCCGTCCACGACACCTAATTTGGTAGTTGGACGTTAAGCCCCGCCTGAAATAATAGGCGATTACTTTACTCATCTAGATCTAAAACTTTTTGCTAAAATTATTTTTCTTAAGCTTATTCAAGTTGGCGTTGGACTTCCGCGTGGGGAGTGTCTTCTAAAGTTTGAAATGAATGAGCTGCAAGGATTCCAACTTTAAATAATAAAAATTCCCAACGGAAATGTCAACTTACTATAGTTTTATTACATCCTGTTGAATCTAAACTAGACCTTAACACCCCAGTATTTTTCGATAAAGGAAATTAAAATCTCTTACAGCTCTAATGCTTGCAGTAAGTACTCACGGTAGTCGTGCGAGTCTGTAATTGTTTAAAAAAAAAAATAGAACACAAAATTTTTAAATTTAACTAACTGTAAATAGATTTTTTGTTGAAAGTACTGCAAAGCAAACGTATAACATCTCATTTCATTCAAAGCAGTTATCTTTTTGGAACTGGTCCAAGGCAGAATCCTCCCTTCATCCTCACTCTCTCTCTCCTCTCTCATTCTTTCACAAGAGAGTTATTCACCTGAGATCGGTATAAGAGCGAACTGGGAGATGTGTATATAGTCCGTAGTAATACTGTTTATTATTGTGTAATTTCCTAACGACATCCTCTTGTACGATTAAATTCTCCCCAAGAGAATATATAAGAAATGGGGAAGGAGAAAGAGCCCCATGGAATGGCACTGGAGGTGGATAGATATAGTGTTCAGTACATAAATCCCCATGTAGAGGAGAAGGGTTAAGTTGATTTGCAAGTGTTAAGTACTCTTCAGAGAGTATATTCTGGCTTTTAGGACTATTCTGATCTTTTTTTTCCCCCCTATCTATTGCAACTTTTAGGTAGATGTAAACTAATCAGGATTTGGAAAGGTAATGGCACAAGAACTAATGAAGAAGAACTTTTACTTAGTCTTTATTGTCCCTAGATCCCAGCATTCCTCCTAGTTCTTGCTAAGTCCTTCCAGTCCTATTGTATTATAATTGCGCAACCTCCTAAATGGAACTTCAATTGAATTGGTCTGGGTATTGACATAGTAGATGGAGTGGCTACAAGCCAAATCTACTGTTGTAATCTAAAAGATCTATTGTGGCCCCCATTATGTGTCAGGGTAAAGAGAGTGAAGTCGTCTATAGAGAGTGTATTGTGTGTCTGTGTGTCTATGTGTGTAAAGTATGAGCTGCACTTTAACCAGCTGGATACCTGAAAATCGCCAAAAGTTGCTCACCTGAACATCTACAAGCTTTAGTGTAAAAACTAGAAAAGTCTCCTCCACAAAGTATATAATGGTGTTTTCGTGATGTTAGGCTGGGATACCCAAAGGAATTCCTATCAAAAGTTAGTGAAATTTTGCTATTTTCTTTTTTACCAGAAACTTATCATTCAGTATTCCCCCCATTTCATATCAATTTGCTGCAATGGGGCAGCCATTGTGTTGGTTTGTTTTTGAAATCATAGGTTTTCAAATGGAGAAGTCTGGAGTGAACATTTAACACGGATTATTCTTACTGTAACTTCCGGAAATCTAGCTCTATAAATTTCCTTCATTTTCTGGAACTCAAGGCATGTTTAACGACTACTTTTATTATACAGGGTGTCCCAAGCTATATGGATAACGACTTTTTCTCGGAAACTAAGATAGCTAGAAAAAAACGTAAAAAATACCTGTTCCCTTAGTTTAAAAAATTTAAATAGTATTTTTCCAAGAAATAATTACCAAAAACGATTGGCTAATCTCATTGGCGAACGGGATGTGTGAAGTAGTTGTAAGCCACTCCCTCACCAATAAATGCACAGTTATCCAGTACATAAATGGTGCTGTTTCACTTTCATTCAATGATCTAGATTTTACTTTCTTTTACTTCAGGAAAATATTTCATTAACTTTTTTGATTCTGCATTACATTAGAAGTATGAAACCGGAAATATAATGTTGAAAACATGTTTATTTTGGACATTTTTACGATATCAATTTTTATTGCACTATTCGATAGTTTATCAAATACCTATGGGGGAAAAATTGGTAAAAAAAAATTAAATAGTATTTTTCCAAGAAATAATTACCAAAAAAGATTGGCTAATCTCATTGGCGAACGGGATTTGAGTAGTAGGCGGACTTTAGCTGATGACGTAGTGACACCGTAAGCCACTCCCCCACCAATAAAAGCACAGTTATCCAGTACATAAAATGGTGCTCTTTCACTTTCATTCAACGATCTAGATTTTACTTTCTTTTACTTCAGGAAAATATTTCATTAACTTTTTTGATTCTGCATGACACTAGAAGTATGAAGCCGTGAAAATAATGATCAAAACATGTTTATTTTGGACATTTTTACGATATCAATTTTTATTGCAGTATTCGATAATTTATCAAATACCTACGGGGGGAAAATTAGTAAAAAAAAATTAAATAGTATTTTTCCAAGAAATAATTACCAAAAAAGATTGGCTAATCTCATTGGCGAACGGGATTTGAGTAGTAGGCGGACTTTAGCTGATGACGTAGTGACACCGTAAGCCATTCCCCCACCAATAAAAGCACAGTTATCCAGTACATAAAATGGTGCTCTTTCACTTTCATTCAACGATCTAGATTTTACTTTCTTTTACTTCAGGAAAATATTTCATTAACTTTTTTGATTCTGCATGACAATAGAAGTATGAAGCCGTGAAAATAATGTTCAAAACATGTTTATTTTGGATATTTTTAAGATATCAATTTTTATTGCACTATTCGATAGTTTATCAAATACCTACGGGGGGAAAATTAGTAAAAAAAAATTAAATAGTATTTTTCCAAGAAATAATTACCAAAAAAGATTGGCTAATCTCATTGGCGAACGGGATCTGAGTAGTAGGCGGACTTTAGCTGATGACGTAGTGACACCGTAAGCCATTCCCCCACCAATAAAAGCACAGTTATCCAGTACATAAAATGGTGCTCTTTCACTTTCATTCAACGATCTAGATTTTACTTTCTTTTACTTCAGGAAAATATTTCATTAACTTTTTTGATTCTGCATTACATTAGAAGTATGAAACCGGAAATATAATGTTGAAAACATGTTTATTTTGGATATTTTTAAGATATCAATTTTTATTGCACTATTCGATAGTTTATCAAATACCTACGGGGGGAAAATTAGTAAAAAAAAATTAAATAGTATTTTTCCAAGAAATAATTACCAAAAAAGATTGGCTAATCTCATTGGCGAACGGGATTTGAGTAGTAGGCGGACTTTAGCTGATGACGTAGTGACACCGTAAGCCACTCCCCCACCAATAAAAGCACAGTTATCCAGTACATAAAATGGTGCTCTTTCACTTTCATTCAACGATCTAGATTTTACTTTCTTTTACTTCAGGAAAATATTTCATTAACTTTTTTGATTCTGCATTACATTAGAAGTATGAAACCGGAAATATAATGTTGAAAACATGTTTATTTTAAATATTTTTAAGATATCAATTTTTATTGCACTATTCGATAGTTTATCAAATACCTACGGGGGGAAAATTAGTAAAAAAAAATTAAATAGTATTTTTCCAAGAAATAATTACCAAAAAAGATTGGCTAATCTCATTGGCGAACGGGATTTGAGTAGTAGGCGGACTTTAGCTGATGACGTAGTGACACCGTAAGCCACTCCCCCACCAATAAAAGCACAGTTATCCAGTACATAAAATGGTGCTCTTTCACTTTCATTCAACGATCTAGATTTTACTTTCTTTTACTTCAGGAAAATATTTCATTAACTTTTTTGATTCTGCATGACAATAGAAGTATGAAGCCGTGAAAATAATGATCAAAACATGTTTATTTTGGATATTTTTAAGATATCAATTTTTATTGCACTATTCGATAGTTTATCAAATACCTACGGGGGGAAAATTAGTAAAAAAAAATTAAATAGTATTTTTCCAAGAAATAATTACCAAAAAAGATTGGCTAATCTCATTGGCGAACGGGATTTGAGTAGTAGGCGGACTTTAGCTGATGACGTAGTGACACCGTAAGCCACTCCCCCACCAATAAAAGCACAGTTATCCAGTACATAAAATGGTGCTCTTTCACTTTCATTCAACGATCTAGATTTTACTTTCTTTTACTTCAGGAAAATATTTCATTAACTTTTTTGATTCTGCATGACAATAGAAGTATGAAGCCGTGAAAATAATGTTCAAAACATGTTTATTTTGGATATTTTTAAGATATCAATTTTTATTGAACTATTCGATAGTTTATCAAATACCTACGGGGGGAAAATTAGTAAAAAAAAATTAAATAGTATTTTTCCAAGAAATAATTACCAAAAAAGATTGGCTAATCTCATTGGCGAACGGGATTTGAGTAGTAGGCGGACTTTAGCTGATGACGTAGTGACACCGTAAGCCACTCCCCCACCAATAAAAGCACAGTTATCCAGTACATAAAATGGTGCTCTTTCACTTTCATTCAACGATCTAGATTTTACTTTCTTTTACTTCAGGAAAATATTTCGTTAACTTTTTTGATTCTGCATTACATTAGAAGTATGAAACCGGAAATATAATGATCAAAACATGTTTATTTTGGATATTTTTAAGATATCAATTTTTATTGCACTATTCGATAGTTTATCAAATACCTACGGGGGGAAAATTAGTAAAAAAAAATTAAATAGTATTTTTCCAAGAAATAATTACCAAAAAAGATTGGCTAATCTCATTGGCGAACGGGATTTGAGTAGTAGGCGGACTTTAGCTGATGACGTAGTGACACCGTAAGCCACTCCCCCACCAATAAAAGCACAGTTATCCAGTACATAAAATGGTGCTCTTTCACTTTCATTCAACGATCTAGATTTTACTTTCTTTTACTTCAGGAAAATATTTCATTAACTTTTTTGATTCTGCATGACAATAGAAGTATGAAGCCGTGAAAATAATGTTCAAAACATGTTTATTTTGGATATTTTTAAGATATCAATTTTTATTGCACTATTCGATAGTTTATCAAATACCTACGGGGGGAAAATTAGTAAAAAAAAATTAAATAGTATTTTTCCAAGAAATAATTACCAAAAAAGATTGGCTAATCTCATTGGCGAACGGGATTTGAGTAGTAGGCGGACTTTAGCTGATGACGTAGTGACACCGTAAGCCACTCCCCCACCAATAAAAGCACAGTTATCCAGTACATAAAATGGTGCTCTTTCACTTTCATTCAACGATCTAGATTTTACTTTCTTTTACTTCAGGAAAATATTTCGTTAACTTTTTTGATTCTGCATGACACTAGAAGTATGAAGCCGTGAAAATAATGATCAAAACATGTTTATTTTGGGCATTTTTACGATATCAATTTTTATTGCAGTATTCGATAATTTATCAAATACCTATGGGGGAAAAATTAGTAAAAAAAAATTAAATAGTATTTTTCCAAGAAATAATTAGCAAAAACGATTGGCTAATCTCATTGGCGAACGGGATCTGAGTAGTAGGCGGACTTTAGCTGATGACGTAGTGACACCGTAAGCCACTGCCCCACCAATAAAAGCACAGTTATCCAGTACATAAAATGGCGCTCTTTCACTTTCATTCAACGATCTAGATTTTACTTTCTTTTACTTCAGGAAAATATTTCGTTAACTTTTTTGATTCTGCATGACACTAGAAGTGTGAAGCCGTGAAAATAATGATCAAAACATGTTTATTTTGGACATTTTTAAGATATCAATTTTTATTGCACTATTCGATAGTTTATCAAATACCTATGGGGGGAAAATTAGTAAAAAAAAATTAAATAGTATTTTTCCAAGAAATAATTACCAAAAAAGATTGGCTAATCTCATTGGCGAACGGGATTTGAGTAGTAGGCGGACTTTAGCTGATGACGTAGTGACACCGTAAGCCACTCCCCCACCAATAAAAGCACAGTTATCCAGTACATAAAATGGTGCTCTTTCACTTTCATTCAATGATCTAGATTTTACTTTCTTTTACTTCAGGAAAATATTTCGTTAACTTTTTTGATTCTGCATGACACTAGAAGTGTGAAACCGGGAAAATAATGTTTAAAACATGTTTATTTTGGACATTTTTACGATATCAATTTTTATTGCATTATTCGATAATTTATCAAATACCTATGGGGGGAAAATTAGTAATAAAAATTTAAATAGTATTTTTCCAATAAATAATTACCACTTACTAAGGAATAATAATTACCACTAAGGAAAGGGTGCTGCGTTTGATTACAAAGACTCCTCAGCCCATTATCCCTGAATATCCTATCGAGACGTTGTTGAACAGAGTTGGAACAGTGAATTTTTAAGCAACACCGGATCCCGTAAGAAAATTCAGAAAAACGGCCATGGTTGGCTTCAGAAGGTGGTTTTGGATCCGCCATCTTTTCAAATGCGGCCAATCTGCGCCACCAGCTGGTGGTGAGGCGAATGAGACTGTGCGGCACTTTGTAGAAGGTGTGTCCCGTTTATTCTAAAACTAAATTTCTCCTTCCTAGATTCCTTCTTCGGAAGGTCAAATGTCTCCCTACCGGAGATTGTAGCATCTGGTAATCTTTACCAGAACTTTCTAGGTTTATTCAGTGCACTGAGGCGATTGAGTCGCCATGCTCCCTTAGTGTCCTGTCACTACTTTATTAGTTTATTGTACTGCTATCCGGCAATCTGTAGCCGGATTTGTTGGTCTTGAAGCCCCGGTCTTGCCTCTTATGAGGTGATGAGTGGGCGGGGAACAATGGGCATTTTGGATTGGCTGCGTTCCTTCCCTCTCTTAGGGAAACCGCCCTTTAATACAATCAATCAATGTGCGTCAAATGTAAATACGAAGTTTAGACAACATCGTATAAGCAATTTCTCAATCAAATCTAATAATTTTTTTTTGAAAAATAGTGCTTCCAAATGAGAGATTTTAAAAGCTAAGAGTTTACAATCGGGTTTCCATTGTCGGAATCAAAGGAAATACGCAGTTTCAGCTGCCAGTGATTTGATACCAGCATATTTGAGATAATTTTCCAAATAAACCCGATTTTCCAAGAAGAAAAATCACTTTTTCGAACTTAGGGAACCTCAAACAAATAAAACACCGGATACTTCCGGTGATAAGTGATTTTTCTAAATTTCTGCCTGAACGTGACGTAATAATACATTTTCCTCATCTTGAAGAAAGTAAAACCAAGATACGCTTTTAAATCAATTACTTTAATTAATTAAAGCATTATGACGTAACTGAGCAAAGAATTTTGTTAAAGCTTAATTATAATTAAAGTAGGACTGAGTTCTTTAAGAAAGTAATAACAATAGTCTCTCCCCTCCACTTTGTTTTGTTTGCAAATTTAAAAATAAAATGAAAATAAATAAATTTGCTATAAAGAGAAAAACAAAGAGAAATTATAATTAGCTTGCTTTTAAAAATGTCTTTTTTTTCCGTTTTCGTAATTCTCTTTAAAAAAAGATCTCTTTTATTCTCTTCATACTTTTTATTGAAAGTCTTTTTTATTCCAGGAAAGATGAAAGCAAAACAAAATGTGATATTGTTTTCTTCCTTCCATTGTCACTTCAATGTTTTATTTAATTTCCTTAAAATTTTGAAAGAATAAAAATGCCGTTTGTGACTGACGTATTTTATGTAATCCGATTTTCATTTCCTCTCTACTAAGGAAGTAATTTAAAGGTCACTTTCCGTCTAAACTTCTCAACACTACTTTTAGAGATATGAACTAAAAGCAAGACTTAGCGAGATGATTATCAGTAGCAAAATTATATCGATATAACTCTGCTAGGGATGTCATCGTAGTAATAATGCTACATATCGGAAGTGGGTGTATCCGCTGAACTTTGATCCAATCAAAGCATGCAGTCGATTGCTTTAAAATATTTTCGCTTACGTACACTTTATTGTTTAACATTATTTAGACTAAATTTTGATTGTAGCTATTTTCACTGATTTCATTCGCGAGATTTGAGGCTATAGATTACACAATATCAGCTCCTATAGTATTCAGTCCTTCCAGGTTACACTGATCTCAACATTTTATTTTAAATTATTAAAAAAAACATTGTGACTCCAGTACAGACTGTTTCTCAGACTTTCCTCACTGAACTATAGTTCAGTATACCACCGTTGGAGTCTAAAACGGCCATCGAGTTCATGTTTCTACAAGCACACGAAGGTATGATGTAAGGAAGATATGAAGGATAGAAGTCACATAACAAATATATAATTTTTTTGTCTCATTGATTCACTGTAATACTTTTTGATATCTATTTTTTTTTTCAAGTTGGTGAAATCGGAAAGATTTTTCAAATAAATCTAAAAACTATCCCGTACTTCTATATAGTATGTTATACTATACTTCTATATAGTATACTACGTATACTATGCCTCTATACTAAGAAAGCCACCTCTTCGTGACCTCTAACCCACGGAAATGATGGAGAAGTTTAGGCTACTTACCGCCTCTAAAAATTATAATTTATAACAGTTCATTAACAGAAGGCTGTTTTATAACTCATAACTCTTAAAATTAAAGTGATATCCATGCAGTTTGTTGATCGTACAGTTTAAGAGCCAAGTTAACATTACAGTTTGAAAAGCCACGTAATTTTTACACCCGTGTTCCACCAAAATTTTGCAATAATTTTCTGCTGCTTCAGTCACTTTTCATGTAAAGTTAAAGTTCCTACTATCTGCTGTGTGCCACCGCCATAAGTTCTGCAGTTCACAATAACAGAGACGGCTGCCACTTTTCTGCCCCCACCTCCGTCACGAACTAATCTTCCAATTAGGGCACCCATCCCTTTACCATCATCAGTTCGTTGTTGGACATGTTATGGGGCCTAGGGTTAAAATCTGCTCCAGCAGCAGGGGGTTTCTGATATTGGTGAATTTATTATTGTCTGCTTTCTCTTTTCCCTCTCTCGGACAGATTTTCCATTTTTGTTTACACCGGAAGGAAATGTTTTGCAGGATTGTTTTGCGCCAGGAAGTAGTTGTACCTACTGCTAACTCCCTGCTCTTCCTGGGGCTTACATACCATCCCAGGAAGTGATCGTATCTTTGAGGGCTGTAATTTTGGATGCCATCTTTGCATTTCAGTCATTGGTCCCTAGTGAATGCCGCTTCCACTCTTTTTTTTTCTTTAGAACCGCAACTTTAGGCAGGTTGCTATCAATTAGGGAGGAGCCACGTCTGGAAATTGGTGTTTAGAGGGGACGAGGTACGTTGTAGCTGGGTGAGTTTATTCGTCACTGTTGGCTCATCTTCTTGCTTTTCGAAGAACTTCCTCTCAGAGAATCTGGGGTGTGTTTATTCGCCTGGACTGTGGCTACAGGAAAACAGGCTGACCAGTGGGCGAGCTCAGTTGATCTGCTTGGCACGTCTTACCAAATAAAACAAATGCGCTAATCAAATTCGTCTTTCTCTTACTAAAATCCTTGAGGATCGAACTTGAACCTTTTCTTCTTTCTTCTTCTTCTTCTTCCTCCAAGGTATTTCCCTACTGCTAGGGTTCCTTGCGCCAAGCATCCACCCTTCTCTATCCAGACCTCGCGCTATCTCATTAGTTCCTTTACCTGCGCGAGCCAGCTATTCATAGGCCTTCCTCTTCTTTGTCTGCCAGCAGGTTGGCATAGCAGAGAGCCTTTTTTGGGAGGCGCGTATCGCTCATGCGAAGAACAAGTCCAAACCACGACAGCCTTCTTTCGTCCACCCATATCCAGTATGGTTTTATCTACCTGTATATAAAACCGACGGCTTACCTTATACCTTATATTTGGGACTCTATCGTAGATTGTTTTCCTTAAACATCTCCTCTACAATCCCATTTCTGTCGACCTTTTCTCCGAACTCCTCATATTAAAACATATATTTAATTATTACTGACATTATCTAGATTGTATAACGGAACTGATTTAGTCCGGAATGTCACTTTTACGAGTAACTTCCTCCAGTCGCAGGAAGCGCCGGAAATAAGATCATTGCTCCACCATATGTAAGTAACCACAAAGTTTAAAGAAAAGGAAAATTCGTACAGTAATTTGCTACTTCCAGTATTGGGGTTTTCCCCAAACTCGGCAATTTAACAACACATTTATCCCTCCTTCTAGTATTTTTAAGACACTGGGGACGTAAATTGTTCTGAAATATTACTTTATAGGGAAGGTTACCAATTTTCTCTGCCGAAGAAGGGTCTTCAATCAAAACATTAATTTGGAAAAGAGATAGTTCCGGTTAATTTCGATCGCTAAGTTGTAATCAGATGCTTCGATGGAAACTACTTTCGAAAATGTTACCTTAATCGCAATACTTTTAAACTAACCTAGAGAGAGGAAGTGGTAAACGTAAATAAAGTAAATAGCGGAAGTGACTGGTAAAATTGAAGGAAGAACTACGATAGAGGCGATGGGTCGTGGTTGTACACAAAGGCGGCTTCTATCCTCCAACAAAGGCCGTGCCCACTAGAAGCTTAACAAGCTTTCAGCGTTAAGTAGATACTTCTTCAGAAACCATCTACCAGGCTCTTCCCCGCTTCCTCTGTATCTATAAAAAAAACTTTTAATACCTTATTTATCCTTTTTTTTTATTTAACTTTTAATTTTATTTTTCTCCTGAAGTTGATCCCTCTTAAAACTGGAGATCGTTATGTGAGAATTTATTTTAATTCCTTTTTTTGGGGGGCGGCCACTAAGGTCGTGAGTGGGGAGGGGTAGAGGGTAGGTAGCTGCATAATTTTTAGGGAGAGGGGTAAGGATATAGCAGACCGGAGGCGGCTGGGGGCCAGACTCATTTGCCTTGTGCCAGGAACCCCACTTTATATCTGCTCCACTAGATGAAATTGGAAACTTGACTTTGATCCAGAAGAAAAGTTTAAGGGTTAACAGGCATATCCTTGCGAAATGTGTTCATCTCTTCAGGCTGTGCAATGACGACGCGAGACTGTCGCATGTTGTCTTCTTGGACGCTCTCTCTGTGAGTAGTTGTTTAGAAGAGAGAGAGGCTGTGGAAAGCGACAGTGGCAGACTGAGGAGGAGAGACTTGCGTGGTGGCGAGCCCAGGCTTTGGGGGCGGTGGCGGAACTAGCCGGATCTCCCCCAGAGTGAGTTGTGTCTGCCTCTCACTTACCCCAGTATTACATTCGGTTTTAAACAGCCACCTTGTATATTCACAATTCTCTTGGTTTCAAAGTCATGACTCTGATGGTAACGTGTTCTATCAACATCTTGTTATCAACCGCAATTCGCAGTTTTCAATCGATTATCACTCCTCGTAAATATCTGACTACAACAATGGATACGTAAGCAAATCTACTCATCCCATATCAATACAAAAAAAAATTTTTTATCACCAATCAAACGACGCACATATGATTCTCTACATCGTTATTTGCGGTAAGGTAAACAAAATATTCTTTTTAAATTATTAAATTGCGAATAGATAAATTTATTATCCAATTTTATTTTTGAAAAAGTGCATTTTAAAGTGAAAAGTGAAGTCTAAAAGTTAATAAAAGTGCAGTGTAAAAGTGATTCAGTGCTTTTCTTGAATTATTTTTATTTATTTGCTTTGTTTTTCACGAAAATTAATTATTTTATACGTATATTATCTAGAAAATTTCCCAAATTTTGTTGAATTTAGCATTCTAATCTACGTATTGACTTTATCCTTAATTTTATCAAAGAAATTTATAATACATTTGGTTTGCCATAGACCTAACTATTTCTGGTTATTGAAATGATTTTTTTTGAAGTTTAAAATTTTGGTGGTACAATTTTCTCTTGATACTTTTTTGGGGGAAATAACAGGAAATAATATTTTTTCATTAATCTCGAGTTGTGTATTTATGTGAAACATGGAATTTATAAAAAAAAAATTTTGACATGTCCACCATAAAGTCTTCTTCATTCTAGGAGTGATAATAGAAAGGAGGGGGGGTAAAAATCGTGATTTCAAACTTTTATCTAAAAGTGAATTATATTTTCTTTGAACTGCGAATTTTCCCAGCCTATTGAGGTTCCCCATTAATATTAGGTAACCTGTTTTGGTCCTAGGCAAATGGCACTTCTCGGTGGCGATCTTGAGCCGCACACCTTTAAAGCCATAACTTGTCTTTTTTACACATCTCTGGAGGATATAACCTCAATGACTGAAGGTAGTTCAAATCTCTTATTCGCTACGAAATTGCATTGCCATCGTTTATTTGCAATATGAAACCACTGACCCTTGATCAAAGTAGATGATTCGCGTAGTACAAAAAAAATTAACCTTTTAATAGATGGCGAGGTTGCCATAATAAACGTTCGTTCTTCCTAGTCCAGGGTTGATCAACCCAGAGCTCCTGTTCAGATTGTGCCAGAAAGAGAGGGTAGCAGTCTCTCTCTCTCTCTCTCTCTCTCTCTCTGAGGGCAATCGCTTGGAAATCTTTGCCCAAACCGAGACGAAAAGAGATTTTCTTCAAAAATGCTTTCAAACTTCAGCACTTCTTGCAGCAGCCATGGCAATAGATCCTTTGTACCTTCATCAGAAAAAAAATGTTCTAGAAAAGTTGTTGAGTCTCACTCTAACCATTAATCCGTCTGATGCTGTGCGGTGGTCAGATGCTGCCAAAGCATTCATTTCAGTTCACAAACTAGCAAATCGCAGTCCTGGCTAAGCTAACCAATCATTTGTGAAATGCGGTATACTTCCTGATTCTTCTTAAGTTGTTTTTTTTTTTTTTTATGAAGTAAAGTAAAGTAATCGCCTATTTTTTCAGGCGGAGCTTAACGTCTAACTACCAATTAGGTGTCGTGGACGGAGGCGACTAGCAAACATACTTTACTGTAAATTTCTTTTATTAACTATTAAATAGAATCCAAGGCCTAGACTAGAACCGCAATACATCTTAGCTTTGCAGGTTTAGCCTATAACCGCCTGACATACTTTACTATAAAAGTTCTCATATTAAACATTAAATACAATCCAAGGACTAGACTAGAACCGCAATACATCTTAGCTTTGCGGGTCTAGCCTATAACCGCCTAACAAACATACTTTACTGTAAATCTCTTTTATTAACCATTAAATAAAATCCAAGACCTCTAGTCCGGGAATCGAACCCAGTACCACAATGCACATTAGCTTTTCAGGTGTTTTCTTTTTATATAAAAGGTGGCAGTACCCTAATAATGTAGGGGATTTCAACCCTAGGGTTCCCTGGAACTTTGACTGGGGTTCCGCAAGTGATCACTATTTGCTCAGCCAAATCGCACGTAAAATGGGAAATCATCTATACAATTGTCTTATTAAGATGTTTTGTATTAAAAGATTAAATAAAGATACCAAGAATAATTTTGGGAATTTGAGTAGAAAAAAAGAAGAAGCTTTGATAAACTATTTTATCTGCTACTTAATCATGAGGTTCCTTCAAGAAAGACCATGAGCTCCCAAGGGTTTCTGAAAGTGTAAAAGACCTTCTGCTTTAATGTATGGAAATTAAGACCACCTTCAGATCCTAGTTTGTCGTATAAGCCCTAATGAAAAAAAAAAAACCTTAATTTTGAAACAATACCTGCTAATTATTCTGTATCCAGCATCGCATTACAGTTTTTATTCCTAGCATCTTAAACTTCAATTTTCTTTTTATTTTTCTGTAAACAATTATAACGGAAATTTATCCGCTTCGATCGTTTGACTAAGTTCCATATTTGATAGTCATTTCTCTTGTATTTTCCAATGTTTATAAAGAGGAAAAATACCTGATAATTTGTTCCTCGATTTTCATGGAAAAACCAATAAAGTTGACCGTACAATTTCAAAATCGAATGTTTGAAAATGGTTTTCTAAAATTTCAAATCAGCAGCTAATCGAGAAGTTAATTGGCCACTCTTTTTACCAAAAGATCCTTTTTCTTTTTAATTATTAATTTTTTTAAATATTCAAACACAAAAAGAGTTTGATAAAAATTCACAGTATAGTTTGTTTTTGAAGTTTTCTGTGAGTACAGTTTTAATATTGAGACTTTGAGAGAGGGAGCTTTAATATAGTAAAGCTCTTGTAAGTTTTGGTGGTAAGTTAACTGAGAAGCTCTTCTACCATTACTCTTTTAGAGTTCCTCTGTTCTTGGCAGGTTTTCCGCTTTTGTAGCTGAGGTTTTAATTGTTTCTTTCTCTTGTAATTGAGACCATAAAAAGTTCTTTCGTATCTACATGTTTCTCTTTTATTTTTTTGCGCTTAATTTTTGTTTTTATACTTTTATGTAACCTGGATTTTGTTGTGTTTTTTTACAACGAATTTCCTGTTGTAAAAGTCGTTAATATGCTATTATAAATATTTCGTTATTTTTTAATTTAAAAAAAAAAACATGTAATAATTTAATGTAATTAGAAGTTCCTGAAAATGCTGACGTTCAGCGCCACAATGAGCAAGAGTTGCAGTGACATTTAACTGGATTGTGGCAAAAAAAATTACAGTTATAAAGGAGGATTTAGGCGCCACGGTAGCCGAGCGGTTATAGGCTAGACCCGCAATGCTAAGATGTATTGTTGGTTTAGTGGGTTCGATTCCCTGGTCTGTAGGCCTTGGATTTTATTTAATGGTTAATAAAAGAAATTTGCAGTAAAGTATGTTTGTTAGGCGGTTATAGGCTAGACCCGCAATGCTAAGATGTATTGTTGGTTTAGTGGATTCGATTCCCTGGTCTTAGGTCTTTGATTTTATTTAATGGTTAATAAAAGAAATGTACAGTACAGTATGTTTGTTAGTCGGTTATAGGCTAGACCCACAAAGCTAAGATGTATTGTTGGTTTAGTGGGTTCGATTCCCTGGTCTGTAGGCCTTGGATTTTATTTAATGGTTAAATTAGAAATTTACAGTAAAGTATATTAAGCGGTTATAGGCTAGACCCGCAAAGCTAAGATGTATTGTTGGTTTAGTGGGTTCGATTCCCCGGTCTGTAGGCCTTGGATTTTATTTAATGGTTAATAAAAGAAATTTACAGTAAAGTATGTTTGCTAGTCAGTTATAGGCTAGACCCGCAATGCTAAGATGTATTGTTGGTTTAGTGGGTTCGATTCCCCGGTCTGTAGGCCTTGGATTTTATTTAATGGTTAATAAAAGAAATTTACAGTAAAGTATGTTTGCTAGTCGGTTATAGGCTAGACCCGCAATGCTAAGATATATTGTTGGTTTAGTGGGTTCGATTCCCTGGTCTGTAGCCCTTGGATTGTATTTAATGGTTAATAAAAGAAATTTACAGTACAGTATGTTTGTTAGTCGGTTATAGGCTAGACCCGCAAAGCTAAGATGTATTGTTGGTTTAGTATGTTCGATTCCCGGTCTTAGGCCTTGGATTTTATTTAATGGTTAATAAAAGAAATTTACAGTAAAGTATGTTTGTTAGGCGGTTATAGGCTAGACCCGCAATGCTAAGATGTATTGTTGGTTTAGTGGGTTCGATTCCCTGGTCTGTAGCCCTTGGATTGTATTTAATGGTTAATAAAAGAAATTTACAGTAAAGTATGTTTGCTAGTCGCCTCCGTCCACGACACCTAATTGGTAGTTGGACGTTAAGCCCCGCCTGAAAAAAATAGGCGATTACTTTACTTACTTTTTTACTTTAAAGGAGGATTTGCCTTATATTTTAAAGAAAATTTGGGAATTTTATCTCTTTATAGAAAAGAGAAAAAAAATTGTTAAAGTTGGGTGTTTTTTCAACGTGCAGTTTTTGACAATGAATCCTTATTATATAACTGTTTTCCGGACAGTTTTATTAAAAAGTTTAATTTAGTTAAAAAAATTATTTTTCAAATGTTTTCTGGTTTTAGGTTAGGTTATGTTTTGTTTTTCACTTTTTGAAAAGTTTGTTGGTTTTTGTTGTCTTCATTTGCTATCTCGAAACTATGGATGGCCGATATTGCAATGTAAGTAACAACCCAGCCAGTTGTACAAACGAACAAGTTGAACAACTTTTTTCTCTTTCCCCCCCCCCCCCTGCACTTGTATTAGTTACGAAAAGTTATTACACCATTTTATGGCCAGCATTGTAAGTGTACTCTCTCCGGTTTTTTATTCCGGCTGCTGTGCGTCAGTCGGTCTATATCAGGATGTTACTGTGGAGAGGAGGTTGAATATGAAGCCCAGGCTCGGCGATGATTGTTGCTGTATCCCTGATGGTCTGTCCGACAGTTCTGCTATGCATGAGACTCTCCTCGGTTGAAATATCCCTGGTACAGTTTAGCTAGTTTACTATTTGTAACCCCCCCTCCCTCCTTCCGCAGCCAAACTGTATTTGTAAGTGTGCACGCGTGTATTGTATTACTTTTTGTGGCCCTTTTCATTCTACCATTGTACTGTGGGTACCAGGGTGGGGGTAAGCTTATTTATACGTCACTCACCCGCCGCCTCTCATCGGCGGTTCACCATTGTCCTACCAGCTGCAATATGGACTAGTTTGTTTGTATGATTTTATAATAAAAATATGGTCTTTGCCTTTATAACAAGTTGGTTCCATTTCTTTATTATCTTGCTCCAACGAGCGGGATGTTGATCGGTAATAAAGATCACTTAGAAAATCTAACAAAAGTTGATGACGTAAGTTATGAAAAGTTTCTAGGAAATCTCCTGAAGCCACTTCCATTTGGAGCTATAAAATGGCAAAATTTCCCTCAATTGAATTTTCTTTATGTTTGGAAAATTAATTTGAATATTTAATCCCTGGTAATAAACTAAAGGAAAAACGCAATAATAGTGTTGAGATGGTTCAGGACTTTTCTTTTGTCTGTTTATTGGGATTTTCGAAGTATTGTGCGATGGAAGAAAATTAAAGGAAATTCATGTTCTTTGAGGTTCCACAAGTCTAAGAAATTGAGGTAATATATAGTTTTTCTTTGTGTTTGATAATAACCCTTTTCTAAAAAAACAGTGGACATTGCAGGGAAGCTATCCTTAACAAAGTTTACGAGTATTTCGTGTCAGTACTCCTCCCTTGGTTTTGCGTCAGGAAGTACATACAATCGAAGAAATTCCTCAGCTGGGAGTTGAGCTTTTTATTTTTTTAAGTTTAGAGCTATCGACTACTTAAAAGACTCGTAGACGATAGAATTAAAAACTCTCTATGCACAACAAAAGACTGATTTATTCTTCGATTTTGAAACCCACCTGAACGTATGGAATAGAGCTGTAAGGGTTCAACCAAACGCTCCAATCTCCAAAGAATTCAATCGGCTACAATCTAAAATACTTCGATCTATAGTAAACGCTCCATTTTATGTCTCCCAACCTGGACTATACACACTGTGACCTTATCATTCCTTTTATCGGACAAGTCGCTGAAAACACGATACAGAAAACTCCACTTCAACCTGCCCTCTCATATAAAATCCTCTAGCTCCAAAATCTTTCTTCAAGAACTCTTCCTGATAACCCGGGTACAAGACGTCTTTAAAGAGAGTGGCCTCGTGTTCTCCTCTCAAGTGAACAGAGTGGGTCTAACAGTCTAATGTTTTGGAGTGTTACCACTGCGGTAACTATTCACTTCTGTCATTGTTACTTATAGCGCCAACGCGCTGATTAAAACGCAAAATAAAAAAAAATGTTTGGAGCTAAAACCAATAAACATAAACCAGAGCATTTTCTTAAAAAAAAATTATTTCTGACTACGTGGTAATATATCAAACATATATTTTCTCTAGAATCACAATATGGAAAATTAAATCAGTTTTTCATAATTAATTTTCATGAAATCTTGAAGTAATTTCAATATCAGAGATTGTACTTTCAATAAACTGGTACTTCTGATCAGGATGATTTTCTTCAATGAAAACTAGTGTTTCGAAACTTGGTCACGATCGCATTACCTGTCTTTTAGCTAAGTAGAGAAATAGCTGCTTGAGCTGAAGTGCCACTTTCAATTATCGATGGACTTATTATAGCTTATTTCGTTCGGCGACATTTTTATTTATTATTTTTATTATTACGACCATGAACTCCTAGTCTATAAACTCTGAAAAAGGTTTACTTTTAATTAGAAATTAATTAATGGAAAACAATTTTCTCCTGAGATAGAGCTTAATTATAATTAGCTCGAACCTCCAGGGATTCAGGCAGATATTAACTATACAAAAATTAATTATATTGTAATTATTTCTTTCCAGTGACAATTCCAGGTGCTCCAGGCTTTATTACTTAAAAAACTAATTTCCCTTTACTCCTGGTTGAAAAATATTTTGTTATTACAAGAAGAGGATGTTTTGGTTTTTAACACATTTTGTTATCGGTAATTGGGAGGATGTCAATGATTTTAGGTAATCCGTGTTTCTATCTTACTTGTTGATACTTCTTTAACTACGTAACTTCCGGAAGTTAATCTTTGTGAAGGGTGGGGGTGGGGGAGAGTGACGTATAAAATCACGCGGTTTACTGCATATCTGCATTCAATCTTTGTATCTCGTATATTTTTACCACCACCCTGAACTGAGACCAATGTTTTCTTAGCTATAAAATTCTTTGCTTTGAGTTTTCAGCGGGGAAAAGGGCCTCTGACTTTTTTGAGGTCGGTCCCTCTGAGTGGGAAAACATGTTTTTCTTTTAATAATTTGTGTGTACGTAAGTACACATATACGTATGTGTCTATAATCAGCAAAACGTCAAAAATCAATACAAGTTCATATTTGATGCTTGGTACGGTCGGTGTCCATGAAACTCGAACATGAAGTTTTTGGTACAGCATGAGTACAGCGGAAGTGTCCGTAACGGTTTTTTCAGGAAACGCGATTTTCTTGCAATTTGATGCTTCTAATTAGCATGCACAAACATCTCGTATAGCATTTTTTATGAACATCTATTTACTGGTAAATTCATTTAATCGTATTTTTCTGTGGGTAGGCATTTCTCTAGCCTATCTTTTCAGGACATGTAGCTACATTCCGTTTTTTTTTTTTTTAAATATTTATAGGAATTAAATGTATGAGTCAAATTCCAAATTTGTGGCAAATCGATTGTCCAGAAGTAAGTAATTTTACAGTTTTTAAAGAAATTATCCTCGAAAATGAATCCAATCTCTTTTCTTTAGGTAATGTAGGCGTTTTTTACTTTTTTTTAAAAAAAATCTCTTCCCCAGGAATTTTAATTAAAGCTCGGGTGTGGTGGGGGTGGGGTGAATTAAACTTTTCTCTAGAATCTTTGTTGTTTTTCACGATTTTTAACATCTCTCTTTATAATTTATAATAAATGAAATTTCTGAAGTCTGTAGTTTGGCCGTACTCAGCAGGGTGCTCCGCAGGGTGTACTCCGCAGCCGAGTGGTGGTGGTATATTAGCCATCACCACTGCCAATAGTAGAAGGCAGTGGTCTCTGTCCGTGCACCGTATTGGCCCGACATGTAAATAAATAATGCCAATAAATAAAATAATACCAATAGTATAATATAATAATACAGAAAATGGGTAGGATTTAGCCACAGTGTTAGCATCCTGGAATAGTGCTCTCTCGTAGGTCAACAGTGCACTAAAAAAAAAAAGCTCCGGACGCCATAACCTCAGATGTTGAGACACGCCTTAAGTACAAAAAAATAATACCTATAACCAATAAAATAAAAGGATAAAAGAATGGTTCCGCCTTGGGTTTTAAGTATAAAAAATATTGTTCAGCGGAAAGCCATAGTTTATTGTATAAGCGTATTTCCTGACAAATTGTAAGCTGCCGGAAACTGTCGTTTTTAGATGGTGGTAGAAAATTAAGTGAGTTTTCTCAAAACTCAATTGGTTGCATTTTTGAGTAAAATCTCAATTTGATTACAGAAGAAACCTTATTTACCATGAAGTAGCCATTTTAGTAACCATACAGTTAACAAATTTGATTACTAAGTTGTTCGCAAAACAAAGAAACTCATTTTTTCTGGACTCTCTAAAGGGACTTAAAAGAAGTGTAAAATCGATACAAAAATAAATGATCAGTTTTGGGAGAAACTTCTGTGTGGTAGTAAATGGTAAGAGCCGAGTGAAAGAGATAGTCGCTGAATGATCTGCTAGGAGAATGCTTCTTCTAGGACTTGTTGTAGAACTAAGCCGGCTAAAGGAGATTAAGTTTAGGAGCTTCAATTAGCCTCCACATTATGCGCAGGAAAGAAAGCCTCCTCTCCTGTATTCGGCAGAGCTTCTCTCAGGAAATGTTTCTTTTTACCATCTTCCTCTTCTCTTAACCCTCTCTCTCTCTCTCTCTCTTTCGCAGGATTACTTTAACCATCTCTCTAATATCTTCTAGTAAGATTTAATTGTATACTACTGTAACCACTTAAGGACCAACACAGCGTGCGATCTCGTAATGGGAAATCGTAAACAACGTCTGTAACCAAGAATGGGGTTTGCTTTGAGTAGAGTTCCTTTTCGCTGCTTAAAATAAGACCTCCCTTATTCTCTAGTAGTCTACTGCTGTTCTATAAGACGTACTTCTATAAGACTGTTCTATAAAGACGGATAATGTGCAATAGGCCTATCTTCCAGAAAAGTGTTCAAATGTTTGGGATAGTATTCCAAGTTGCGTGGGAGTTGGTTTGTGAGGTGTTCTAGAGAAAGAAGCGCGCGCTCTCTCTCTCTGTTTTTAGTGGTCCAATTTGAATGGATAATATGGAAATCTAAAATATGTAATTCTTTTCCGAAAAATAGTGTCGCAGTCCGTTGTAGAGGAAGAATTCTTAATGAAAAAGCTGATGTACGCCCTCTTCAGACTGCCTCTTTCTGCAATTATCTTGGAAACTTAGAAAAAGTAAAAAGGTGACTTCAAGGCTGCTGAGAGTTCTAACTTAGGCTTTTTCCTGCCCAAATTCAAGTGAAACCCTTGGCGATTGCCTCAAAATTTACAGAAAAGAAATAATATCAGTTTTGTATAGTTGTACTTCCGGTAGACTGGTCTTATTGTGACAATTAAAATTTTTCTTATAAATTTTCATCGAAACGCATCTTTTACAGGTTTTAAAATCTTACAAAGCATGGAACTTAAGTGGAAAACAAACTAATTCCTGCTTAAGAATCTCACTTAAATGAAATTTCACTGCGATGCTCTCGAAGATCTGCTTCTTCGGAAGGATGTTAGACACTTCGAAATTTGTAGAAATCACTCTTTCTTCAGCAGTTCCTCCGCTGATTGTTTATAGTACTGAGGATCTGACCAGGTTTTCTATCGATCGATTACTTTAATGAACATAAATCATAATGATAGTTTTGTTTTTTATCCGACCGTTGTTGATACATGATTTTTGGTGAATATCGAGGTGCGATCATCAATAAATACAACTTGTTTTGCTTTATACCAACGTTTCGGTAATTTTCACTACCTACTTCAGGGTATTATAAAAAAAAAGTTTGTGAAGTTTAATATAGAGCTATATCATCAACAGATGTTCAAAAAACAGTTATGATGATATAGCTCTACATTAAACTTTACAAACTTTTTTATAATACGAGGGTCGTTTGAAAAGTCCGTGCAAAGTCAGAGAGATAGCACTACTGGCGCGTATCGAGGTTATGTTTAGTTAGTAGCATCTCTTGGAAGAACACACACCAAGTTTCAGCCAGATCGGTCTATTTCTTTGTGTTTGGCATTCGTTTGAATCGAGGAAGTCGAGTGATTTTCAAAAAATGGACGAAAAAGAATTTCGTGTGTTGATTAAACACTACTTTATGAAAGGCAAAACGCCTCAGGAGACTAAAGAGAAGCTTGATAAACATTATGGTGACTCTGCACCTTCCATTAGAACAGTTTATAAGTGGTTTCAAAATTTTCGGAGTGGCCATATGGGCACAAGTGACGCTGAACGTTCTGGACGCCCTGTTGAGGTTACTACTCCAGAAATCATTGATAAAATCCATGATATGGTGATGGATGACAGAAGAGTGAAGGTGCGTGAGATTGCTAGTGCTGTGGGCATCTCGAATAAACGGGTACATAATATTTTGCACCAACATTTGGACATGTCAAAGCTATCCGCAAGATGGGTGCCGCGATTGCTCACGCTTGACCAAAAACGAAATCGTGTGAAGTGTTGCAAGGACGGTTTGCAGCTGTTCCAGAAGAATCCGCAGGACTTTAACCGTCGTTTCGTCAATGTGGATGAAACATGGATACATCACTACACTCCTGAGACCAAAGAACAATCTAAACAATGGGTTACCAAGGGGGGAATCTGCGCCAAAAAAGGCGAAGACCGTTCCTTCGGCCGGAAAGATTATGGCGACTGTCTTTTGGGATTCGCAAGGAATAATCCTCATCGACTATCTGGAAAAAGGGTAAAACTATTACAGGTGCATATTATTCATCGTTATTGGACCGTTTGAAAACCGAGCTGCAAGAAAAACGCCCACGATTGGCCCACAAAAAAGTCCTTTTCCATCACGGCAACGCACCAGCTCACACCTCAACAGTTGTGGACGCAAAACTAATGGAAATAGGGTTCCAACTCGTTTCACATCCCCCCTATTCTCCAGACTTGGCTCCCTCGGACTACTATTTGTTCCCCAATATGAAGAAATGGCTGGCGGGAAAAAGATTTTATTCAAACGAGGAGGTGATTGCAGAAACGAATGGCTATTTTTCAGGCTTGGACAAATCCTATTATTCGGAAGGGTTCAACAAACTAGAGCAGCGTTGGACGAAGTGTATAAGCCTAAAAGGAGACTATGTTGAAAAATAAAAAAGGTTTACCCCAAAAAATTAAGTAGTTTTTATTTTTGCACGGACTTTTCAAACGACCCTCGTACCCTGAAGAAGGTAGTAAAAATTACCGAAACGTTGGTATAAAGCAAAAAAAAGGTTGTTTTTATTGATGATCGCACCTCGATATTCACCAAAAATCATATTTTCATAATGATTTCAGTCGGATAAGAATTTTTAGCCTCCTGAGTAGAAACTGTAGACTGAACAAAGACGTACAATCGATCACTTTACTCCAGATGTTTCAAACTAGTGACACAGAATCGTTCTCCAATCAGCATAGTGTCATTTTTAAGGAAACACAGTTTTTTTGTGTGGGTAATGTAAGCGTAAAATTGGAACTGAAGAGGTTTTTTTAATGAGAGAGAGTGACCCTGAGGTAGGAACATAATTGGACCGCTCCTAGTACGGTTTGGAGGTCAAGAGTAGAAAACCCAACCAAATTTTATTTTATTCTACCGCCTGAATTAGTGAAAATTCAAGTTGACTTCAAGTGTTGTTCATGTTCTGGGGGGATGTCCTCAGGGACATTAAAAATCCCTGAAGAAGAAGAAGAAGAAGTGTGTCTCACTTCTCCCCCCTTTACCACCAAGATTTGGTTAATTAAATTATGTTAGCCTTCTTTGGTGACATTAATTAACCCAAAAGGTATATTCCCGGTAATTTAATCTCTGTGTTCATCTTTAGTTTTGAGGTAAATTAAAATTTCCTGAAGATTCACTGAATAAATCTAATTGTACAGCATCCAAAAAAAAAAAAATTGTGGTTGTATAGCTTGTTTTAAGGAAATAGTTCTGGAGAATTTACATTCTGCGACTTCATCCCATTACTGGTGGTAGTTCATTCGTCAGTTCTTGTATGGAAATTCCTCCAGGCTCTAGAGTGGGTTATGTGCTGGTTAATTTCTATGTAAATGTCACGACGGTTAGTCAGATCTAGGCCATTGCTGTAATCTTCTACCCTAACTCCAAGGCCATGTCACTCATCCTGAACTGGGCTGATTGACTCTGTCCTACTTTGGGCCTTTTTTTTAAAGGGCACGGTAGGACCCTTTCTCATTTAGGACCTCTGTGCAGATTTGGGCAAAGATTGGAGGGGAAGGAAATCGGTATGATTTCTTTGCAATCATTGGATTGTGAACTGCGACTTCTGACTCTTGGGAACAGCGTAACAGCAAATGCAGAGTGTTTCATTTCCTCGCCTTTACAAGAAGGAGCTGGTAGTGTGCTCCGCCTGGAGCCTGACTTATTGTAGAGCTTCATCAAAAAAAAAAAAACTCCAGGACAACGCAGAACAAATTTCTCAGACTCTCCACCGACGCACTAGAATTGACTCACTCCACGGAGACTACATCTATTATCCCTGTACACTCTTTTATCCAAAAGTCGTGTCTGCAGAAACTCCTTTCCATCCTAGACTGCCACCCTAAATCCACTCTGCCGCGGACATAGCCTCCTACAGATCCTTCTATTCCCTACAGGTACAAAAGAATTACTTTTCTAACTTTCTAAACTAGCTGCAGGTTTTTCCTTCCTTTTTCCCGGCATTCTGTATCCTTCACATCTTAACCTCTCTGCCAGCACTTGTTACGTAGGTTAAAATGTTTTGTACATTGATACTTCGAATATTTACTCATTTTTTGTACATATTTATTGTAATAAAGATTTATTCTATTCTGGAGCAGTTAGTAAGGCTTTTTTTTTTTGCCTCCACGGTGCTTGGAAGACAGGACCCCATCCCTGGAGACATTGCTGAAACTCTAAATTTAAGGAAACTCTTGCTATATTACAGAAAGCTGCATCCAACCTTTCCCTAAAAATGCCACAGAAATCTTGTTTCCATTTGCAGTTGATAGATCGACACGTGTGTCTATTAATGTTGCAAGTTTTAACATGCATCTTTTTCAGACAAAAATCAATCATTGGAGCTGAAATGATTTTTTTTTCAGTTTCTTTTTCGTTTGATTCTGTTGAAAATGGAATCAACTGTTTTCATTCCTTTTGTACAAATAGCAGAGCTAAGAACAGTGTTCTAAACGGAACTGAAATTACCCAAGTATGAATACAATCGATTGATTGGAAATACCAATTTGCTTAATCGAAATCTCGTTTTTTTTTTCTGTCCCCAATCTCTTTACCTCCAAACCGTACTAGGAGCGGTCCAATTATGTTCCTACCTCAGGGTCACTCTCTCTCATTAAAAACCTCTTCAGTTCCAATTTTACGCTTATATTACTCACCCAAAGAACTGTGTTTTCTAAAAATGGCCCTATGCTGATTTGAGAACGATTCTGTGTCACTAGTTTGAAACATCTGGAGTAAAGCGATCTATTATACGTCTTTGTTTGGTCTAAATTTTCTACTCAGGAGGCTAAAAATTCTTATCCGGCTGAAATCATTATGAAAATATGATTTTTGGGGTATATCGAGGTGCGATCATCAAATGCTCTCAATGATTTATTTTTCCAACTTTGAACATTCTAAAGCTCAAAAGCTGTGTATCCACTTTTTATTTGAGACGCTTTCCCCCAGGATACTTTATTGTCCGGCTCAAAGATTTTCATTTGAACGTCATTGTTATGTTTGTTAGGCCTAGCTACAGTTTGATTTGATACGTTTTCTCTGGGTAACACAGCAGCAATAGAAAGCTCGTCGTGAGAGTACAGCACAAGTTTTCTTTCTCTTTTACATTTTCTCTCTACCGTTTGGCCAAAGCAAATAACTTTTCCAGCAGCTTTACAATTTATTTTCCTAATTTAAGAAAAAGCTCTGTTCTCAATGTAAATCTCAATCATTAATGAGAGTTTTCTTTTTTGGACATCAAAATTTTTCTTCTAAGAAAATAATTAATTTAAGCAATTAATACAAGTGGCTCTCTTGATTTTCCTTTTTTATTCAAATACAATTTTCTTCTGAAGAGAACAAACAGAACTTTTCTTTTACCTCTTCATTATTTTTTTAAACTCGACAAATAAAACTATAAAAAAAATAAATGATATTAAATTAAATCGGTTTTAAATCCAATTAAAGACAAAGTTGGGTGAATGCCCTTTCCCCGCTGTTACTTAGTTAGACCAACACTTCTGGATATCGCACCAGTTAAACGGGAATTATGCTCTACTGAACATTCTGGAGCTGGTGAACAGTTTTGGGGGAATGTTTTGGAGTGAATGAAAGAAACCACGGAACACAGGTTTCTCGTGGACTCTGGCTAACATCGGGATATCTTCCTTGCTCATAGATTCATATTGATGTAAATGAAGGTGAATATTACACTCATAAATATTTCACTTTAGGCTCAAATGAAAATCTTGAATCTACTCCAGATTTATACTAGCGCAATGATTACACCAAGTTTAAAAAAAATAATAATAATAAATAAATAACTGCCAGTTTCAGTCATGATATATTATGCCGAGCTTTCGACCTAGGGACTAGATCATCTTCAGGGCGAATTGTGACAATGTAATATTTTACAACATCATTAGAGGGTTGGTGTGTCTTCTGTCTTAGATGTCACTCAGTTTATGAGCAGACAAGACAGAAGACACAGCAACCCTTTAATGATGTAAAATATTACATTGTAAATTAGCCCTGTAGATGATCCCTAGGTCGAAAGCTCGGCATAATAAAAAGATATCATGACTGAAACTGGCAGTTATTTTTTTCATCCAATTGAAACTATGAATCAGTCACCAAAAATAATGAACAGTAATAATAACCCATTTTCTAGAAACTTGTACATTACACTGAATTACATTGATTTACAACTAGTTAATATATTTTTTAAATTATTTACTGTTTATGATGTCATCACTATGAGGTAAAAGATGATGTAACAAATTTTTTTTCTCTCTCCCTTTAAAAGTGAATTTTCTACTGACATTTATACAATTTCCGTGTAATGGTCTCAACTTAAATTTAGAGTTTTCTGTTTTTCCTTTTCTTGACTTGTTTTAAAATGTCAGGTGTCTGCTTCTATTTACTCTGATCTGGAGGAAACTTTGTACTCTAAAAGTTGTACTTACTTCTACTCTTGGTTCCGTTCTATAATAAAAACATAATTTTGAAAGCCCTCTGAGAGGGGTCAGTCTTTTTTTTTTTTTTTGACAGCCAGTTTATTTTTCTGGAAATATCCTGGAAGTTTTAGACTTTGTTGGTTTGTGTATCCCCCCCTAATTTTAGTCTTAATGCGGCTTTACTATCATCTCAGCTAAGAAGAACTTGGAGGATTCTGGGCTGTTTCCTTCTCTTTTCCAATGTTAAATACACCCCTCACTCAGATAAAAAAAAACTGAGAATTAGAAAATTATATTTGGAAAATGACTGTTTTAAATGTTTTCGAATTGGGAAATATAAATACTGGACAAAGTAAAAAGCTAATCTCTAGAAATGGTTTTTACTAAGGAATGCTTTAATTTCATTCAAAGTTTATAACAGCTAATGAGGTCTACCTGAAGTCTATAGAAAAATGACAAAGATTAAAAAAGTAAAGTAGTTGCTTATTTTTTCAGGCGGGCTTTACGTCCAACTACCAATTAGGCGACTAACAAACATACTTTACTGTAAATTCTCTCATATTACCCATTAAATAAAATCTAAGAAATAGACTAGTACCGCAATACACCTTAGCTTTGCGGGTCTAGCCTATACGTAACCAACTAACAAACATACTTTACTGTAAATTTCTCATATTTTTCTATTACCGCAATACATCTTAGCATTGCGGGTCTAGTATCATAACCGCTCGACTATAGTGGCGCCTTAAACTAATTTATAACGAAATATATAGAACCCTTATTAACTTCGGATTCAGCTACCAAATTCCAAAGATTATTCCCAAACAGTTCAGAATCCAACCAAACATGTTAATCATCCAGTCTCCCTTTGGCTACATTACTGTGAAACTGTGCACATTGTTTCTCTAATCCAATTAAATCTCTCCTAAATACAAACATGATGGGGGATAACATCAAACTAGAAAACCCAAGTGAAACAATAGGACTGGAAGCCAGATATATCTCTCTGGATCACAAGCCTGGCCAAGGGAATTAGAGAAAAGTGTCCTGAGGGTGACCTAACAATTAGAGAAATGGACACAATCCTGATTTGACCAGGATTGGTTAGCTTTACCCTTGTAAAGAGCCTATCTCTTGTTTGATCAGTTCTATAGAAGTAAACCAATCAGTGCAATGGCTTCTATCGTAAAATATTTTTTTTAAAAAACTGAATCAAATACATGGCCCCTCACTTCCTTCCGGTTAGATTTGTGATTGAGTCCATTCCAATTTATTTTCTTGTAATAGGCTTCTCTCCTGAGTACCATTTCAGTATAATTTGCGGTTCGGTGTTTCATATACACATGGTGAACCAGTAAGTAATGTCCATAGACCTACTGTGTGTAGTACATCTAAAATGGAGTTCAATGACGTATTGGCCAACTTCATATTTTCCACTGTTCTTGAGTGACGTCACTTTAATTTTTTTTTTTTTTAATTACTTTTTTCCAATAAAAATGTTATTACTCGGAAAGTTTTAGTCCGAATTCGATTCTGATGACACGGTTAGAAAGGCAGATAAATTTTCTAAAAATTGATACCATTTTGAAGCATACTCGTAAGTTATTCTCCAAACAGCCTCAATCTTCCTCCTGGATACTGGATAACAATAAAAGTAATCGAAATTTTTAAGAAAACTCATTAGAGCCCTTGTGTGATCATTATCAGACCTAGAGGTGCTGGCACTTTTTATAAAAGTTTCCTTGTCTAATGTGGGCTTTCAAACGGTATATCATTTTCCAGGATTCCTTTTATCTTCGTATGAGAAATTACGTTTGTTTTGCAAGAAAACGTGTTCACGAGCACTCAAGAGTGTTAGTTATCAAGTTGTTTAATTAATTGAAAACTCTTTTATGGACGAATAGTCAACTTTAAAGTAGTATTTAACTCCAACATTTCCCCCTCCACTTTCTCTGAACAACAAGAATTTATTGCAATGCGAAAATTCGACAAATCACTAAAATTTAAACTTTAGAAAAAGCGATATAATAATGGAGGTTTTCTTCTTTAGGGAAAACAGGCTACAAATGTATTTATTTGTAAATGAAGTAAAGAAAAGGAGAGGGGGAGATTTCCAAACTATTTTTCCTGCTCGGTAAACACTGCTCACACAGCACATTGTAACTACTACACGACTGTACACACAATTGGAAAACATAATTCACCAGCTAAGGTTTGTCATTCTCTCTCTCTGTGTGTGCATAGCTGTTTGTCGTGCCCCCGCCATGTTAGTAGTGTAACATACCCGCCGCCATTATTTTACATGACGTTGCTCGCCCCCCTCCTCCAACTACTACCATGGCCACCTAGACATGGCTATCCATAAATTCTCCGCGCCATTTTTGTTTTGTTTTCTCATTTCTCTTTATTCCCCAGGAGCTGTTCGTGCTCACCTTTTTCATTCAGTTAACACGGATCCGTCTCACGCCTCTTTTTGGGGACATTTCTCTTTCTCTTATCTGATAATAGAAATTATTGCGGCCTTAGAGAAGATTCAGGTGCTCCACTCAATGTATCCATTTCGAAGTTCCATTAATTTAAAAAAAAAAAAGTCTTCGCGCCTTCAAATTCAATATTTGGTACAAAAGTAGAAAATAAATCCAGTGAAGTTTTACTTCCGGTTATGGAATTAACTTAAAATTAATAATTTAATCCTTTTTTTCTATAACCATAAATGAGTTCCTGAACCTTACATTATTCCACTTTAGCCTACCTAACAGGAAGACCATTCTTCGAAGTTTCCACCTTTAACACGTAAAACATTCATTTATTCAAATAGTATTTCCGGTAGATCGATTTTTTTTTTAATCGCTAAATCACAATCGAAATATAAATTGCAGCGATTTTAATTTTTTTGGAAATATTTGTAAAAAGAACAAATTTTCTTTAAAAAAAAACAACTCTATTTTTGGATTCAGGAGCCCTTAAAACGGATATATACCATACGATAAAGCCTAACAGGCGTAATACGTCATGATTCTCATTTATTCTTATGTTTATAGAAGTCTCATATATATGGCAAAAGCTCTCTGTCCAACATAAATCCTTACCCAATTGCAAATTAGACGTATAAAGCGAATTATTGTAATAAATCAAATGTAGGCATATTATAGCACAGCTTACGTCACTATATTATCTGCTAATGCCTCATGAATATAATTCCAGATATCAGATACATATAATAATTATTATAATTGTACCTGTCCTGATTTAACATGTCGAAATTTTTCAATTTTTTTTTCTTTCTATTTCTTTGTAAGAGATTGTTTGCAATGGTGCTGATTTTGAAATTTCACCGGAAATACTTGAGATGAGCTTTACCGGAAGTTGGAAAAGTGCTATTACACGATCGTAATACTTCCTTTATCAGCAGTATGAGGAGGTAAAATGGATAAGAAGTAAAAAAGAATGAAAGAGAAAAAGATAAAGGTGAAATTTTGGAGTGCCAGGGGGAAAAAAGTGCCTGTTTAAGATCTTCCAGTTCTGGAGTAGCAGTTTATGTGAACAATTACTTGGGCTTCCCATTTGTGTCTACAATAGTTACGGGATAGGTGTGCTTCTGTCTAGGAAGGAATGGAGAGAGAGGAGGTTAGCCCGTGGAAAAACAAACACAGAATTCTCTACTGGTGAAAATTACGGTGCTCCTGTAGATTTTTTTTTTTTTTTTATCGGCGTATTTCACCAGAATCGGTAGCAGTGGGTTACCTTTTTTCCTTAGCGAAAAGGAGGACGGATAGTAAACGGTGAATGAAAAAGAGGTCAGAGGAGTATGACGGGGGTTGATGAGGGGAGAAGACAAAAGGAAGGTTCCTAGGGAAAATATCACCTGAATGTAGTCTAAGGGTGGAGGATGCCCTTCTGTTTGGATTGGTGAATTACTAGGTGGAGGGGGCGAATCCTCCGTTGTTTTGGGGGTATCGCAGAGAGGAGTGTGAGGGATACAAGGGCAAAGGTAGGACACATTAAGATAGGGCTAGCCCCTCTTTCCTATTCCTAAACTTCTCTCTTTTTTTATTACGTCACGACTCGGTAAGAATAGAAGCCAAAGCAAAAGCAGAAGATATGGTGGCTTGCTTGAACAGTACGCCAGCTCTGCTTGGTTACGTACGTGCATAAACTTGTCCATACCCCTTTTGCTGTGCTCCTTTCTAGACTGACAGAGCTCCAGATATCCTGTGTTTTTTTCTGGTCTCTTTTTTGATACCCTTGTTATTTTTGCTTAGCATCTTTATTCTGCATTCTGTCCAGAGCTACTATAATAGTCTTTTTTTTTGGTGGGGGGACGCGAGGGGGAGAGAAGAGATTCAAGTTTTTTTCATTTCTTATGCACTACTTTAGCAGAAGTTTTTTGTCTTCTTCTTTAACGTGAGGAGCTTGAGCTGCCCATTTTATGAGCTCTTTTTCCCTGGCAACCACCCCCTCTCCAAATCGAAAGTTCAGATTTTGAATATGAAATAAGTGCCGGCCAGCATCCGAAGCATTTGATCCAAATCAGCCTACCGATAGAGCGTGCCACTTTATTTATGTACAGGTGTTTCTTCAGTTTGTGGTTTCCTCTTCGACTGCATGAATATAGATCTATAAATTATTTATTTATTTAAACGTTTATTGTACAACAGAACAAAAATACTTTAAAAAATCTAAAAAACGTAAATGCCTTGGTCAAAGACCGTCAGGCGATATAGATCTATAAAAGTTTTAATTGAAAGATTTGTTTTTTTCTTTGAAATGCATTAAAGGACACTTCTTTTATGTGGAGCCCCCCTGTACTATTTCCGGATGCTGTGCGATCTACTTCATCTTCATAATGTTATTATGAATTAAACATTTTCGCACTCACATACTAGACTTAAAAGACAAGCAATGACGAAACGTGCGAAACTTCCTTTACAGACTTCTTGGACGGCGCTCCAAATTACCCATTGAACTTAAACGCTTACTGCACAATACTATCCTCAAATCTATTATGGACTTACAGGACTAGAACTGTGGGGTTCAGCCAAACCAACAAAACATACGTCCAGTGGTACTGGTGAAGAAACCCGACCTGTTCGCACAGGTTCTCCGTAGACTATCGTCAGCTGAATGCGGTCACCAAGCGCAACGCCTATTCGCTGCTATATGTGTGAGTGGACACACTAGAAAAGCTGATAGATGTCAGATATTAAGTCCGCGTACTGGCAGGTACCCTTAAAAGAAAGCAGCCGAGAGAAAATAGCGTTCACCGTCCCAGGAAGAGGGCTTTACCATTTTGGACTGTTCAGCTATTTCCAATCAAAACTACTGCCGACAGATAGCTGACGCTCCTTTCTACGGTGACTAACCTCACTCTTCACTACGACCTCAATATCCCCCATTCGTACAACACCAACTCGCCAAGACTAAATATCAAAAATTCCATACCGCTCTCTCCACTTGCTCGAATCCTCTAGTACAGTCTCTCGCCTCCTCTTATATCCCTAACAATACCACTCGCCGACAGAATCGCCAGTAGCCCCGCGACTTTCTCGCAGTCTGAAGGCCTAAAAATCATATCCTGTAGAGAGTGCTACCGCTGGGCAGTTTCTTTCCTCCTGCCTTTCACGCATCCATTTATCCTTCATTCTCCCTATTTACTTATTATATATTATATTATATAGATTGTAAATAACGAAATAATTTTTTTTTTTTTAATCATGGATCCAGTGATTTGCTTTTAAACTTCTAATTTACGCTTCTTTATCCACATCACTATCTCATGAAACTTTGTCTCCTCCATCTTGGTTTTGAAGGGAGCAGTAAAGTTATTGTATCCCTGGATGGAGTAATTGCAATATCTTGAGCGGGTTCTATATCTTTGCAATATTTATGTTCTGCTAAAATTGCAAGTTGATCAGGTGAACATAATGATAACCATGTTTCCAGTTCAGATTCTAAGATCCAAGTAATTGAACTTACTTAGCGAGTATTCACAACAGGTTTTGCTATCCAGCAATTTTGCGAAGGATAAAATGGTTTTCATTGTGGTTCCTCTAATCTGTCTTGTAAGGGAGCTGATTATTTTGTTGATCTTTAATTTTATCCTTTACTGAGATAAGAGAAGTGGAGGAGAGAAATATAGTACTCCGTCACCAGCATCCAGCAACTGGTGGTTGATTGTTTCCTGTAGATAGTTTCCCTGAAGAAGTGTTCCAATCTACTAAACAGAGTGTACAGAGTTTTCTTGAGAGTAATTTAATAGTTTCACATCAATTTCTTTGGCACATCCAAAATCCAAGTGATTTTTCTTTTGTTTTCCAGTTACTTTATTGGAAAATTTTTCCGCTGTGCTTTGTTATTGAAATATGTTAGCCGTGAATCGGACGTTGACAAATGTTTTTTGTCTTTTCCTATGAGTGAAATAAATGTCGGAAACTGTTTTTCCCCTTTTGTACTTCCTCTTACAAGACAAGTATGGCTGTCGTGTACAGATTTTAGATCTCGAGATTTTTTACAGGACATATTCGTCTTTAAGCTTCCGGTGTTCGTAATGTCGAACTAACTCTAGAAAATAGCCTACCTCTCTGTGTGGGAATGTGTCTAAAAGTGATACCAAAGATGGTGGAGTGGTCCTGATGACATAGAACCCTAAGATTGGCCTCGTATTGAATTCGTGGACGCTTGTGGGAAGCAGAAAGTGACCTGAAACCAAGGAACATATCTTTCAAACGGGCACTGCACGTGTGGCTTGTCTGGCTAAGGATGTTACTTCTCGGGGAGGGAAAAACCAAGGCCAGAGGAACTTTACCCAAAAGTCGCTCTCCACAGAATTAAGAGTCTCAATTAAACGGACGGGTCTGGAGGGAGAGTGGGAAGAGCCACAATAGATCCAAAGAGGTCGCGGTGGCGTAGTCCTTGGGCCGATTAGAATCTTATCTTAATTATCGATTGTGGCCTGGCAGATGATAGCCTTTGTAGGTTCTGTCGGGAGCAGGAGGAAAAGGCTCGTCTCGGTCCTTGGGGAGGAAAAACCCAAGACCTGAGGAGCTTTACCCAAGAGTCGCTCTCCAGTACTAAGAGTCCTGATTAAAAGGTCGGATCTGGAGGGCGAGCTCTAGAGTGGTGGGAGCCACAATAGATCCAAAAGGGGTCCGCAGTGGCGTGGTCCTTTAAGGCCGCCCTGCTAGAATCTAATCTAGTATACCTTTCCAGCTAAAAACTCCAAGGTGGGCCGCAGATTAAATAAAGTGTCCCTCACATAGCCTCAGGTCTTTGCTACTCAGGCATGCCCACGCCTAATGCTTTATGCCTGAGGAGAAAGCCTAAAAACTCTGAAGTTTCTCTTTAATATCTAGCCAGGTACCTAAACTGACATTTTGACAATTCTTTGATGGTCCATTCGCTGATGTTTATAGTGAGGGGGAATTAAATTGAACCTGGCTTTAAAAAAAAGAAAAAAAAAGTGTATTATCTTTAAAATATTCATTAAATGATCTAGCAAATACCTAACTATTTAAAAATCTATTATGCAAACAAATTTGACAAATAGTTACTATTTAAAAGTAAAATAATTTACAAAGACGCTGTGAGTTTGGCCGCTGTGCAGAGAGACATCCGGGCCAAGAAAAGAGAAACGACATGCTAATCTCCTAGTTGGTCCGTAAATCTTTGCCAGCGAGTCCTCCTCTTCTAGATCACCGCCCCTTCATAGTCACCACCCAGCTGGTTGCTGATAGGACAAGTGTAAAACTTTCTGCTGGATAATACCTCCTAACAGCCTCCTATTACTTCTTGTAGCAATAACGAGAGAGTAGTTTGTCAGCACTGTTATAAGAACTCGGGGGTGGCAAAAAGAAAAAGAAAGAAAGTAACAGAGTTTCCGGGAAAACAAAAAGACGCTGCTCTACAGTGCTTTTTCCTCCAAAGTTAATTCTATATCAAGTTGGCAGCTTTTGTGCTACTTTTCTCAAGGGGAAGTGATCGGTTAAAAGTTCCGGAGTTTATTTTTTGTATTTCTTTCTTTCTCTAGCTACCGGAAGGAAAAGCGATCATGTCAAAGGTTAGGTTTTTCTTTACCTGAAGAGATCTCCTTGAGGCAGATAAAAAGTGGTTTCATTAGAGAATGGTCTACAGAAACTTCCTACTGTGTTCTGTCTGGGAGTGAACCCGAATGTAATTTAGGGAAAATTAATGCTTAACCGGAAGTTCCCCTTTAGTAAATGAATTTTCCAGTTTTTCCAGTTTTAGTTTTCCTTTAAAAAAAAGGACTTTTCTAAATTTTTTTACACTCATTAAGGATACTTTATTGCTCTCTTTATTAAGGATACTCCAGATGAGGAGGTCTCAGAATCCTCATTAGGTTGGTTTCCCTCTAAATTATACTACAGAGTCTTGGATATCGTATCTTAGGAGGGTTTTTTTTCAACGTTTTTAAAAAACAACATTTTCTCATATTGAAGGCACGCCTCAAAAAAGTGTTTTTCCATGAAAACTCATATAGAAAAAATTGCATAAATTATTTCAGTATTTAATTAAACAAAATAATTATTTTCTTTGACTCAAGTTTTCGAAATTGAGTTTTCATCAAAGAAAAAATACGTTCACTCCTAGCTCGAATCCTTTCTAACAGTTTTTCGCCTCTTCTACCACTCCTAGCAATCCTCCAAGCCGATTGGACCACCAATGGCCCTAAGGCTTCCTACAGGGACTGATCATTAAAGTAGATTTCAACTCGAGAGTATTATAATACTCTCCTCCTGCTAATCGTGTCTTCAGCCTCGAAATACTTGTTCTAAAAGAAGGATTAGTAGGATCTACTGCCTCTGGTGGGCCTCTGATAAGATTTTAATCAAAACCTTACTTTAGCCAATCAGAAAGGTCTTTACTGGAAAGATTTTTTTTCCCTTCTTTGGGGGGACATTTTCTTTGATAGAGGTCTTTAAGATTTTCCGTTAACTTGATGTGATCATTACTTGCAGCTTTCTACGTCTAAACTTAGTATTTCTGGACACTATACTAAAAAGAACAGAACTTAACAGAAGTTTTTGACAATTTAAAGAATCTCTTAGACCAGGGGTTGGCAACCTATTTTAAGTAGAGAGCCATTTCTCCTTAAATAATTTTAATAAATCTTAACAAGAGCCGCAAGGATGATAATGTAAAAAAAACTCTGTAGATCATTTGTATTCACAATTTATTATTTTATGATATTCAATAACATTTAAATGTTTTAAAACTGTCCGGTAGGACAGTGGTAAAAGGGTTGATCGTCAAAAACTGCACGAAAAAGCGTAACGTTGAAAAACACCCAACTTTGACTATTTTATATATTTATTTTCACAATTGCAAAGTAAATAAACGAATAAATGATAACTAAACCTGTGTTTGAATGAAAATGGCGGCAGTCCTGTATATTACGAACTGTATTTTAATATAATTCTATTCAATTTCAAACCTATCACATTTAAAATTCTTTTTGAAAAAATATCTTTACTTTAATAAATGAAAATTTCATTTGTTTCAATAAAATTGAAATATACAATTTATTTTGGACAGGCTGAAGAGCCACCAAATTTGGATAAAAGAGCCGCGGTTGTCGACCCCTGTCTTGGACGATAGATCTTAACGGTTTCGGGACAACGAAAGATTAATTTATACTTCTGTTTTTGAAACCTATCTGGGCGTTTGGGGTTCAACCAAACGCACCAATCTCCAAAGAGAATTCAATCTCTACAATCAAAAATACTTCGATCCGTAGTAAACTCTCCTTTTTCATGACTCTAATCGGGACTGTGCTGATCTTAACATTTCTTTTACCACTAAAGTCGCTAAAACGCAATTCAAGAAACTCCACTTCAACCTGTAGTCACACATGAATCCTCTAACTCAAAATCGTTCTTCTAGAACTCTTCCTGACCACCCAACGAGACGTCTTAAGAAGACAGCTGTCTTGTGATCTCCTTTCTAGTTTTGGAGTTACCACTGGTTAACTTCTCCATATGTTGGCATCTAAAGAAGTAAAGTAAAGTAATCGCCTATTTTTTTCAGGCGGGGCTTAACGTCCAACTACCAATTAGGTGTCGTGGACGGAGGCGATTAGCAAACATACTTTACTGTAAACTTCTTTTATTAACCATTAAATAAAATCCAAAGCCCTAAGACCGGGAATCGAGCCCAGTACCACAATACATATTAGCTTCGCAGGTCTCGCCTCTAACCGCTCGACTACCGTGGCGCCTTGTTGGCATCTATTGTACACTGTTATCTGGGTTACTTATATCGCCAAACGTGCTAATTTTCACACAAAAGAAAGGGGGGGAGAAACCGTAATTTGGGGGGCGGGGTAATTTAACTCTTTCATGCTGGAACAATCCATGAGGAGATTGAGCTACAATAATTTTGGTTCTTCCTTCATACTTGAAAATTGGTCGGCCGCCAGTTCATTGAAGAAAAGTTGAGAAAAAATTGAGTTTTATTCAAGCGCTACAGAATACAAAAAAAAAAAAATGAATGCGAGCTAGCCATTTACTCATCGCCATGGAAACCACATGGTTTGTTAGGCCGGAAGTCGTCAACCAACTTTTACCCTTTTTAAGGAAATTTCCTCTTCCGCCCATTTTACGCTTAAATAAATACAATTTCAAAACGGAGTTGAATTCAACAAATTCAATTTTGGACTAATTTTATTTCTACTCTAGCTGAACAACGTTCAACGTTTTGTTAAATTTATGTAATTTATTGCAGTAAACGTGTTATTTATTTTTGAATTTTTTTTTTTTTTTTTTTTTTTTTTTTTTTTTTTTTTTTTTTTTTTTTTGGCGCATCAACAGCTGAGGTCATTAGCGCCCGGAGCTTTTTCCAGTGCACTGCCGGCCTCCGGACAGTGTTCTCTCGTTACAGACAACACTGCCCATCACCGGACAGTGAGCTGTAAGAAGCTCCTAGGAAGAGAAAATCTAAGGGTCAGCTGCTGGATTCGAACCCGGGACCTCCGCGTGGGAGTCCAGTATGCTAACCTCATAGCTAATCCCTTCCCTTTTTTGAATTATTATTATCATTCTTGTTCTGATGGTTCTGATGCTGTGGAATTTAGTGTTCCTTCCTCCATTATTAAGGATCAAGGGACCGAGTCGTCGTCAATCCGTTCCACCTATTTTACCCTTGGCCCTGTCCCTAGATCTACCTTTCAAGACGGTGACTCCTAGGCCTCTGGCTCTTTCTTTTCTGCTCTACTTAGCTTACATGAACTTACCATCATCCAGCCTCCTTGTTCAGCACTGGAAGAATATGTGAGCTCAGACTTACTGTTTTAATGGCCTTCAAATTCTGGATAACCTGTAAAAGTCCCTTCCTTTAATGAATTGGATGGAGTGCAAGGGAATAGCTGACACCTAGGAGAGGAGTACAAAGCTGTATCAGAATGCGGCGATGTTCCAGTTTCCTAAGAGATATTCCGGCATGAAAACCATGAAAATGATTGAAACCTCCTTAAATGTAACCTTACCTCTGTTCGCCCCCCCTTAGATCTTAAGTGGATTATCTCTTTCTTAAAAGAAAAGAAGAGATTTTAAATCAAACAGGACCACTAAATTAATTCTATTCCCTAGCCACAGAATATGTAAATATATTGAGGTACAGAACTTATAATGTAATATCGATATATTGTATCGATACATAAGATATTAGATAAACAAAAAATTGATGGAAATAATCATTTTTAAGAGATTGACCTGTTTTTTACTGACCACCAACCAACCGCCCCTGCTTCCTGTTACGTCACATTTTATCGCAACCAGTTCTCTCCAAAAAGTTCCTTTCGATTTATTTTTAATGCAAAACTACGTATCGGATATTCGATTTCAACCACTAGATTTTTTTTATTTCCTCTATTGCTGTAACAAAACAAGTACTAAAATATACACAGACAAAACACGATGCCTACAAACAAAAAATGGCAAATTTTATTTTTATCGATATTCTCATCAAACAGCAGTTTGTACAATATTTGATACATTTCTGTTTCCTTTTATTTATGTATTTATTGTTCTCTCTTATCTATTTATTTATTTTTTAGATCAATCGTTTTATTCCTCTTTCTGTATGTTCGTATGTTTTTGGTCTATTTATTACTTTTTTGGTTTAGTTTATCGATAGTGTTGACGTTTTTATTTTTATCAGTAGATCGTTGGTATTACCCCGGCTATAATAATCGTGGTTTTAATAAAATGAAATAATAAATTCCTCAGATTGATTGGTTCATTTCCAAGATGGACGCCTTTATACACGTTACTTGTGTCTCTACTTCTATTTACTGCCTTCAAGACAAATTTGTCACTCACTACCTGCCATATAAGTCCCTAACCTCATAATAGCAAACATTATAAATTATAATATAAGTTCTCTCAGTCATAAAGAAATATAAACATAAGCGGTTTAAGTACATTTCGTCATAACTGCCGAAGTTCTTTGTTATTTTCTTCCTTAATATGTAAATATGTTTTCTTTAATCTGTACTTATATATAATTTGTTGAGTGTATTATATAGGATCCAAGCTTGAAAATTCAAATTTCTTTATTATTTAATTTTTGAATACATATGTAAAGTTTGTAAATATAAATAATTATTAAGAAAATGAAATATAATGACGTAATTTTTTATGTTCTCAATGGACCAATACTTTTTAAGTAAATACTTTTGGAAATTAGTCTAGACAAATACTTCCAAAGTTATAATAATTCTTCTGGTAGACTTTCTAATTTTTAAAAATATTCTTTATTAGCACAGGCTTACATTGATCACTAGTGATTCTACCCTTGCCTTAAAATGGTGCACATTTTCTAAAAATATGAACATGAACCTTTCTGATAGCTGCCATATCGTTGACAGTCCTTCCAAAGAAGCAAAACTGTTCGGCTCATCAGAAATGTACCTTCTAAAGTTTTTTTTTTTAAATAATGAGATTTGCTGCAAAAGAAACTGAAGTCAATATAATTATCTTGTTACGAATGTAGAAAATCCTCATTTACCTTGTCCTCCACCTTTATGTGAAATTATCAGACAAATGAATCAATACTATCATCTCCAGCTTCCCTCTATCAGCTGGGTAATGAAACTAAATATGTAAATCGACCAACAAATGCCATCTTAATACTCAGAAAGATGATTAAAAAAGAAAATCATCATATTCATATTCATTCATTAAATCAATATAAAAATGAATAACGCATCTCCATCTTTTAATTATTAATAGATAAAAGAAACAGAGATAGAACTTAGAAAGGGAATAAAGCCAAAAAAAGGAAGAATAGCCTAGGATTTTAGGATAATATAATCTATATGATAATGGATAGTTCCCCTTTCTAGAAAACTAAATTAATTCATTCCAGTTATTTTATTCCCGATTCCTTTAATTGCATTTAATAAACATTTATTCATGCTATTTTAAACGTTGTTGTAACTCTAAAAAAAAATAATCCTTAAAGATACAGCAGCGTTTTTTTTTGGGTTAATATTTATTAGTGTACGTCTTTTGTTAGTCTAATTTATATTTAGATTGGTTTTATTTTTTCTCAGGTAAGTGAGGTAATTCGACTAATTACTTAGTAGTTATCTGTAAGTACATTTATGTCAAATATTTTGGCTGTGTGTGGTTATGGATTTGAAGCTTGAACATCTTCCTGAGACATTATACATTAATATGTTTTAGTTTCCGGTTAGGATGGGCAAAGTCATATTATTACTTATTATTACTATTATTATTATTATTATTTATTTTATTTTTTTCCTCGGCGCATCGACGTCTGTGGCTATTAGCGCCTACTACTCTATTTTCTTTTCTCATACAAAGGCCACTAGAGCTGGGATAGTACCTATTGTCTTATCGGGCTGCCATACGCATTTCTTGCTTAGCAAGGCAAGGTGGAGCCTAGGCTAACGGAAGCAGACCGCGCTCCCCTCTTACATTATCGATATAGCCGACGAGAAGGGAATGCGATCTGACCGATTGTACCATCCCTTATGTTCACAAGTTGACATTTTCCAAAATTCAAGCAATTAAAAGTACTTTGGGTTTTGCTTTAACTATTATTGATTTAATCTAGTCCACATATATAGTCTATCCTAAGGAGGCTATTTCCGTAGAATCTAACACTCTAAAAGTGACCTAATCCTAAATGAATTTAAACCTAAGGGGGGTTGAAATACTTTTATAAATTTCTTTCATCCCCGGATTAAAAGCCTAAATCTAACATTCTTACCAACATTCTCGCAATAAATACACGTACACTGATACAATCATTCATGCCAATAATACATTCACGGTAATATTATTATTATAATTACTAACAATAATATTATTGTATTTATAATCCTTGGGGTAAACTCCTCCCCTTGAGATGCATAGCATCAAGATTTCTTAAATGCAAATCTATGTAAATTTTCGAATAAATGACAATTCATTCAATGAAAATCGGTTAACTTGTTCGATAATTTGAAACGATTGCTATACTTCCCCTTAATAAGTGTAAGAGCAGATCGCCGGTTTAATGTTACGTAGGGGAGCCCTAACCCTATCATCCTACCAAATTTTATCAAAATCGGGCCAAGATTTACAGAGTAATTAGTGATAATAATTTTGGAGGGGGCCTTACATAAAGGGGGCTAACTCCTCTCCCATTTGATGTACAGCGTCGAGACCCCCAAAAGGCACATCTACATAAAATTCCGATTCAAATGACACCTCATTCATGAAAATCGGTTCACGCGTTTAGGCGCTACGTTGTTTACAAAAAAGGTAACAAGAACAAGAACAACAACAAGAAGAACAAGAACAAGAACATTTTCTGAAAATGTCGTTTTTCCCAGTTTTTGCTAACTTTTTCCTAGAAATCTATTAGATCTATGTTATTACGAACAAATTACTTTCGTAAAGGAGGATTTGCCCTACATTATAAAGAAAATTTGGGAATTTTATCTTTTATAGAAAAAGAGAAAAAAATTGTCAAAGTTGGGTGTTTTTCAACGTTACGCTTTTTCCTGCAGTTTTTGACGATCAACCCTTATACAGCTCTCCTACTGGACAGTTTTAATAAGGATATATTTTTTTAATACTTATTTCTAATGGCTTTTATTTGTAGTTAAATATTCGTCACTTCAGTAGTAGTCCACAATAATCGATAGTAAAAATCAGTAAAAAAAAGTTATTTCTTTTGGTTCCGTCCGAAAAGAAGTGCGGTTCCTTTTCAAGATTAAAAAACTTGAAGCTTTAAAACTTCTTTTGAATAGAGAAAATATGTTTTAAAGATAATAAGTACATGAAATGTAACTGAAGCCAATGTTTCATGAATTTTTTATAATTCTAGAATTCAATGTATATAGAGGGTAACTTTTAAGGTAATAACATTAAAACCAAATTTATCTCAACAGAACCAATTTGAAAAATTTCATAGGACAAAGTTTCGTATTATAAATAATTAATTTTTTTTTTAAGTAATTAATGGGGACCCAAAAAAGTTAGCGAGATAAAAAAAAAGAAAATCGTGCTCAGTCATACTGAGCTTGGAAAATGAATAAATTAAATTTAGTAGAAGGGGGCCCACCAGTTTCCCCTGAATGAAATTTTCATGACTTTTACTGGTGGAAATTACAGCTGGCGGGTAATTGAATTTATTTACCAAATTGTTTTTTTGAATTTCCCATTTATTATTAAAAACAGAAATTATTATTTCCCAAAGGAAAATGTTCTTTTGGAAAATAAGGACTGATATTTGAGGAGGAGTTTCGTCTGCTTTGGGGAAAACAATAATTTATTCAATTACAGTAGATTTGGTAACTTTTTTTAATTAAATAAATTGTATTTTACATTAATAAATGGCTGATTAGAAGTATTCAGTTAGTCGAGTTAGAGATGTCACATCCCACATCCACTTTATGAAATTGTATTTCCGCTTTATTTAAGTGTGTTGAAATAAATTCTATTTTATTATTTATTTATATTTATTTTAAATTTCAAAAAAGGAGCTCAGGTTCGGTAAGATTTATTCAATGAATTCAAAGTTTTCACTCTTTTAACATTTTGTTCAGCTCCTAGAAAAGTTTCATGATTAGTTCTGTTTGATATTACGAGTATTTTTTCTTTTTTACTTCGTATAGTTATTGATTATTTAATGTTTATTTTCCGACTTTTCATAATGCAGGAAATTCACAAAAGCCCATTTCTCGGAAAATAAAGAATACGTAAAAATGTTTTATACAACTTTTGCTAATGAGTTCTTTGAAATCTTTATTTGCTTTTACAATCTAATTGAATAAATCGATAAATAAACTTGGGACTGTATTGTTTGAAATCTATTTAATTTAGTATTTGGTTTTATTGGCGATGCAGAAATCTAATGGAAATGTTACTGCAGTAGATTTAGTTATTATACAATTAGAGCTGTCGATTGCCGGGCGCGCGATTTTGATTGGATCGGCTTGATTGGTACGATCCGCAGATAGGATTTTTCTTTCAATGACGTTCGCCCCGTACAGCCTGTGCTTTTAGAGGCCGCTCATGTGGAATACCACCATTTCCGCTTTCCATAGTATATTTTCCGCAGTATAAATAAAAACTCTGGTTTAAAAAACAGTCATTCATATTTCTCTTTCCGCAATTTACGTCCCCTATATTTTTGGGTATATACGGTAATTCTTCCTCAATTCTAAGCAGTTCCGTGTAGTGATGATGTTTTTTTTGGGGGGGGGGGACCGGAACTCATTAAATTGGCTAAAATTTATTAGTTCTATAAAATAACAGCTTTCAGTTTTGATTTTCAGCTAGCTTTAGTAGTTATAATTATAATTGAATAGTTTTGCCACAATCATGCGGTTAGTGGAAAAAAAAGTGTAAAGCCAATGCCTTAAAAATAAAGGCCTGCTGACACTTTATTAAAATTGCTAAAAAAAAAAAAAGGAAACAGGAAGAAGTTTAACCAGGATGGGGGGTAAAAAAACCTGTCTTAATGCACTTTTTATCAGGGGGCTTAAATCTCTTCTAGATTACTGGTAATGAGCTAGGGGAAGGGTTTACTGGGGGTGTTGAATTTATCCCGGCCCTTATCCAAGGGATTGACCCAGTTTCTAGCGTCTAGTCGGTGCCACAGCTTTACATGGCTCTGGCTGAAAGAAGAAGTAGCTAGCTGCTTGGGCAGTTCCCAGTAAGGACCAAAACCTTTTACTCACTTCAGTATAACGATGAACATTTTTTCCTTCTTCCCTTTTGTTTTCTTTTGCGCTTCTCATATAGAAACAAGTATAATTATCAAGTTTAGCTCTCTGTTCCAAAGATTTGTTCAGATTTTTAATATTAATAATTCTATTCCTCTATATAATTCTATCGGCGCAACGGTAGCCGAGCGGTTAAGATACCAGACCCGCAATCCTAAGATGTATTGTTGGTTTAGTGGGCTCGATTCCCCGGTCTTAGGCCTTGGATTTTATTTAATGTTTAATATGGGAAGTTCATAGTAAAGTATGTTTGCTAGGCGGTTGTAGGCTAGATCCGCAAAGCTAAGATGTATTGCGGTACTAGTCTAGTCCTTGGTTTTATTTAATGGTTAATAAAATAAATTTATAGTAAAGTATGTTTGCTAGTCGCCTCCATCCACGACACCTAATTGGTAGTTGGACGTAAAGCCCCGCCTGAAAAAATAGGCAATTACTTTACTTTACTTTTACTATCCCTCTCATTATGCGACGATATTCCGTTCCTACAGCAGGATTACAAATTAAAATGGTGATAGGAACAGTACGGTAGAGGAATTGCTGGAAAATGAGATGAAATTACCAAAAAATCGATTATTCATTTTAGAAATAACAAGAGTAATCAATTTTGATTTACGTCCTCAAAAATCTCTTCCTATTTCCGGAAGCGGTGACACGGATTACCAGTTGAGCAATAATAGTAATTACAAAGGTTAATATCCTCACGACAAATGATGTAATTAATCCAAACAGTGATTGCGTTGCTGTGGTCTGAACGAATTGCTGGGAGCCAAGGGAACACCTGTCATGTTTGGCTGATTTGCTGAATGTGTCCCTGTTGAACGATGAAATTGCTCTCCCCGTCACCGCACAAAACATGCCAGTTTGTAGAGTGACACCAGCTGCTGGTAGATCCGTACATTTGTAACCAAGACCTGTATTAACACCAGCCAGGGTTATTCCACGTTCTTTATATTTACAAATCTCATTAATAAATTAACCTCTACATACATCTGAGCAAAATAGAATATAAAATTCCCTAATTTACTAACAATCTAAAAATACCCAGTCTACAAGTACAGTTATGGTTTCCTTATAAAACCCATAGGTTTTGGAACAGATTCTATCATCCACTTTTTTCCTTAATCCAGCTTCACTATTATTCCAGCTTCACTAGTATTAGGAATTTGCTTTAGGTAGTCTCTGATAAGCATTTTGTGCATCCAGAAACCCATCTCTTGCTCTTCAATTTTCAGTCTTTATATTAATCAACTTAATTTAAAAGAGCCCTCAGAATTCTTTTGAGCCTCAATCTTGTTTGGAGGCCTAATATATCTACTGATCCAGTAAGTGTTTAAAGAGAGGATCTTAATATTTGAATATTAAGTTTTAAAAAAAACTAATTACAGTGAGAAAGTGGCTTAAAAAAAGTTAGAACGCAGACTTAGTTGGTGCTTTGATGAATATTTTTAAGACTGTGGGTATAATTAAAACTGTCCGGTAGGACAGTTGTATAAGGGTTGATCATCAAAAACTGCACGAAAAAGCGTAACGTTGAAAAACTCCCAACTTTGACAATTTTTTTCTCTTTTTCTATAAAAGATAAAATTCCCAAATTTTCTTTAAAATGTAGGGCAAATCCTCCTTTACAACTGTAATTTTTTCGCAACAACAAAGATATAATAGATTTCGAGAAAAAAGTTGCTGAAAATGAGCAAAAAATTTTATGTAGATGTGCCTTTTGGGGGTCTCGACCCTGTACATCAAATAGGAGAGGAGTTAGCTCCCTTTATGTAAGGCCCCCTCCAAAATTATTATCACTAATTACTCTGTAAATCTTGGCCCGATTTTGATAAAATTTGGTAGGATGATAGGGTTATGGCTTCCCTACGTAACATTAAAACGACATTCTGCTCTTACACTTGTTAAGAGGAAGTATAGCAATCGTTTCAAATTATCGAGACGTGAACCGATTTTCATGAATGAAGTGTCATTCGAATCGAAATTTTGTTCAGACTTGTATTTTAAAAGTCTCGACGCTATGCCTCATAAGGAGGGGAGTTTGCCCCACCCAAATAATAGACAAAAAGAAAAATCTATCCAAAAGGTACAAAAATCTCCTTAACAAAAACTTACAGTTTAAAATGTTAAGTATAAGGGTTGATTAAACGCCAAAAGGTACACAAATCAGCAGGTAACCAACATTTCATTCATACTTCATTGATATTATTTAAGTAATTTTACTGCATTAACTTTTTATTAAATTTTTTAGAATTTATTAGATGTCACAGACCCTTATGCTGGCCACTTCATTCATAATCTGTGACATCTAATAAATTCTAAAAATGTGTAGGAAAAGTTAATGCAGTAAAATTACTTAAATTTTTATAACTAATTATGTTGATATTACTCACCTTTTATTATTATATCAAAAAACTTATAATGAATGAACTGGCCAGCATAAGGGTCTGTGACATCTAATAAATTCTAAAAAATTTAATAAAAAGTTAATGTAGTAAAATTACTTAAATAATATCAATGAAGTATTAATGAAATGTTGGTTACCTGCTGATTTGTGTACCTTTTGGCGTTTAATCAACCCTTATACTTAACATTTTAAACTGTAAGTTTTTGTTAAGGAGATAGATAAAGACTTTTCTAAAGAATTGTCACACTTTGCGGCATGGATGTGCGCCTTCTTCAGTGAATCTGATGATGTGAGGTGAGAGAATGGCCTAAGAAGGGAAGTAATACCTGGTGGTTATCATCAAGCGACTGCAATAACGGCCAGTTGTTTCCTTTTTTTCTTCACTACTCAGAATAGTAATTATTTGGTTGGTTATTTGTGTTCTTGAAACTATTTAAATGAGGATCCCCCTAATATATTTCTTCTGTTTGTGTAACATTTCTGTATCTATACACTTCCGGGATTATACTTATTTTTGTTATTTATGCCCTTCTAGTGATGTTTTCTTTTCCAAATGCTGTGAAGTCTGTCCCAGTTAAATTTAAATATTTATATTAAATATAAATAAGTTTAAATATTTTTATATTAATATTTGAAAGCATTTGTTTGAACTTTATAAGCTGGAGGAATCGTTGAAAGCTTTTGGAGATGGCACAGCTTGTATTCCACTTCCAAGTGTTAGTCCAAAACATGAACGAACTTTCTTCTTGTTATTTCTGCATGTTATTAAAAAGAAACGTTTGATGTTTTGCTTATAGTGACTAAAGGTGGCATTTTATCTGTAATTAACATAAAGAGGAATTCGATTTCATCTATAAAACATAATAATAATTCTGCGTCTTAGGCGCCACGGTAGCCGAGCGGTTATAGGCTAGACCCGCAATGCTAAGATGTATTGAGGTACTAGTCTAGCCCTTGGATTTTATTTAATGGTTAATAAAAGAAATTTACAGTAAAGTATGTTTGTTAGTCGGTTATAGGCTAGACCCGCAATGCTAAGATGTATTGAGGTACTAGTCTAACCCTTGGATTTTATTTAATGGTTAATAAAAGAAATTTACAGTAAAGTATGTTTGTTAGTAGCCTCCGTCCACGACACCTAATTGGTAGTTGAACGTAAAACCCGGCCGAAAAAATAGGCAATTACTTACTTACTTAGTTACTTAATTATGCGCCTTAATAATTCTGCGGAATCTTATCAAAATAAAATTTAGACTTGTCACATTTAACATCGAATGCGTACGTAGTTCTGTCGGTCTTTGTATCAGAACACTTAGCTTGTCGACCAACTCAATAATGTAGCAGGTTCGCTTAAAATTGTGTGGTAATTACATATCCATATATGGTAATAATATTATTGAAATTGTCAGTCGGTAGATACTACATTATCTGTATGAATAAATGATTATTCCTAGAAGCAAATAATAATTAACTGACTCATTGAATCATTAATGGTAATTAGATAATAGTAATTAGTCATACATTGATATCCCGTTCTTCATAAATACACCCAAATCTATTTTTTTTTCTCACGGTAGATACGTTCCTTAGAAGACCGTGCAAAGAACAAAAAATCGTGTAAAAAAAATACAAGCGACATATTATGGTAAATATCGGGATATGTTCCACACACATATCGTTTAAAAGAAGTGTATTTATTCTTATTGGTGAACCGTGTTATTATTTCAAAATCATGTAAAAAAAATACAAGCGACATATTATGGTAAATATGGGGATATGTTCCACACACATATCGTTTAAAAGAAGTGTATTTATTCTTATTGGTGAACCGTGTTATTATTTCAAAATCGTGTAAAAAAAATACAAGCGACATATTATGGTAAATATGGGGATATGTTCCACACACATATCGTTTAAAAGAAGTGTATTTATTCTTATTGGTGAACCGTGTTATTATTTCAAAATAGTGTAAAAAAAATACAAGCGACATATTATGGTAAATATGGGGATATGTTCCACACACATATCGTTTAAAAGAAGTGTATTTATTCTTATTGGTGAACCGTGTTATTATTTCAAAATCGTGTAAAAAAAATACAAGCGACATATTATGGTAAATATGGGGATATGTTCCACACACATATCGTTTAAAAGAAGTGTATTTATTCTTATTGGTGAACCGTGTTATTATTTCAAAATCGTGTAAAAAAAATACAAGCGACATATTATGGTAAATATGGGGATATGTTCCACACACATATCGTTTAAAAGAAGTGTATTTATTCTTATTGGTGAACCGTGTTATTATTTCAAAATCGTGTAAAAAAAATACAAGCGACATATTATGGTAAATATGGGGATATGTTCCACACACATATCGTTTAAAAGAAGTGTATTTATTCTTATTGGTGAACCGTGTTATTATTTCAAAATCGTGTAAAAAAAATACAAGCGACATATTATGGTAAATATGGGGATATGTTCCACACACATATCGTTTAAAAGAAGTGTATTTATTCTTATTGGTGAACCGTGTTATTATTTCAAAATCATGTAAAAAAAATACAAGCGACATATTATGGTAAATATGGGGATATGTTCCACACACATATCGTTTAAAAGAAGTGTATTTATTCTTATTGGTGAACCGTGTTATTATTTCAAAATCGTGTAAAAAAAATACAAGCGACATATTATGGTAAATATGGGGATATGTTCCACACACATATCGTTTAAAAGAAGTGTATTTATTCTTATTGGTGAACCGTGTTATTATTTCAAAATCGTGTAAAAAAAATACAAGCGACATATTATGGTAAATATGGGGATATGTTCCACACACATATCGTTTAAAAGAAGTGTATTTATTCTTATTGGTGAACCGTGTTATTATTTCAAAATCATGTAAAAAAAATACAAGCGACATATTATGGTAAATATGGGGATATGTTCCACACACATATCGTTTAAAAGAAGTGTATTTATTCTTATTGGTGAACCGTGTTATTATTTCAAAATCGTGTAAAAAAAAAAAGGGTTAACTTTCATATTGATGTTTGAGTATTTCCGGTTTTAAACAATGTCTTCCTGACGGCATTTCTTCGCTCGCCTTTTCTGAATGCCTTGTTAACACCTTTTTTTGGAATGATTATTATCACCTGTTGACCTTCAAAAACAAAAGAGGGTAATTTTCTAGCCAAAACGAGTGTATGATACACATTTTCGGTAGTTCACTAAACAAGCAAGAGAGAGTGTAACAGCATCCGTCTCAGAAAGCTTCAACTTTGTTTTCCATTTAACCTTTCTGTTTAGGGAATAGAAGTAACCTAATAGCCGGTTAGATCCCATTGGTGGGCAGTTTGAAAGGAAATGTTTGCGGGTTTCTGGTGGTTTCCTTTAAAATTATATTACTCGACGACTACTCTTTCAATTAAGTTAAAATAAACACTCCATTAACATCAAAACACATCTTAGGCGCCATGTAGCCGAGCGGTTATAGACTAGACCCGCAAAGCTAAAGTGTATTGCGGTACTAGTCTAGGCCTTGGATTTTATTTAATGGTTAATAAAAGAAATTTACAGTAAAATATGTTTGCTAGTCGCCTCCGTCCACGACATCTAATTGGTAGTTGGACGTTAAGCCCCTTCTGATAAAATAGGCGATTACTTTACTTTTTTTACTTACATCAACACACATCTTTGCCAGAAACTAGAAACAAGTCGGTTTATTCTGCTGTACAATGGTGTCACTGAAGAAAAATAGTGGATACTCCAGGATTCAAGGAATACAAGGAATGTCGTTATTGCCTCTATTGGACAGGACGAAAGTGGTCCAGGTGCTTGAAAGTATGGTTAATCGATTGACAGGAAGTCGGACAGCGTATATTGGATGAGTCAGACAGAAGGAGATACCAATTCCATGGTATTGGTGTAACTTCCGCCACATTTCGACGAATAAAAAAAAAAGAAAAGTAAAGTAAAGTAATTGCCTATTTTTTCAGTCGGGCTTTACGTCCAACTACCAAATTAGGTGTCTTGGACGGAGGCGACTAGCAAACATACTTTACTGTAAATTTCTTTTATTAACCATTAAATAAAATCCAAGGCCTAGACTAGTACCGCAATACATCTTAGCTTTGCGGGTCTAGTCTATAACCGACTAGCAAACATACTTTACTATAAATTTCTCGTATTAACCATTTAATAAAATCCAAGGCATAAGACTGGGAATCGAACCCACTAAACCAACAATACATCTTAGCTTTGCGGATCTAGCCTATAACCGCTCGGCTACCGTGGCGCCCTAAAGCATTTCGAATATCGAAAAAATTGTTTTAGGAGACAACTCTAGACGGTGATTACCATTTGGCTAGCCATTTATTTTTTCAAAATGGTTTTTAACCTTTGGAAGGTGTTAGAGACGAGGACTCAGCCTTGGTCAATCACACCATCTGGAACCTTTTCCACTAGCCAATAGGATCCAGTTTGTTTTAGAGTTTTATCTCCTGTCCACAGCCTCTACGACAGTAGTGAAGGTTATTTCTAATTGGTCAGCAGTCCCTCCAACCATTTAGTGGTAAGTCAGTTTCCATGTTTGATCCCTACTGCATCAATCATTGGCTGCCGTACGTACTGGGCTATCTTCCTGGTCAAAACCTCTTGACAGCAAATTCTATGCACAAAGTTATGCAAAGTTGATGCCCTAAACTGAACTGAATTTCTCCAACAGCCTCCTTACTTACCCTAGTTGAATCTTGCTCGTCATATTTAAATTCAGAAAACTCTTCTTCTTTCATTTTTTCTAAGACCTTCACCTGTCACTTCAGATTTTTCCTGAGGAAGTCTCCTTCATTCTGACGCAAGAAAATTTCTGTATTTAAAGCTTGTTTATTGCATTACTGCTTAAAATCCTTCTTTGTTCCTTGCGCCCGTTTTTCCAGGCGCTTCTCTTCAAATTCTTTAAGCGTAATTTATAAAATAATTTCCAACGTCTTACAAGTCAGCCATAATTAATTAATGGGACAGGTCTTGTTTTTGCCAACGACAATATAATGTTGAACATTTCTCCTTGCAGTAATTAAACAAATTGTTAACAATGCATTTTGTCTTGTAATTCTAGTGTTTGAGAATTGTTGCTAGAATGATAAATAATGTTATAATTAGTGAGCTGTGGTAAGGGTGCATAATTCACTGAGTATTATATAATATTTCTAATTGTATAAACACCATTCATTTCAAAGCAAAAACCCTTGCAGACCTGCTGAAAGGCATTCATGCAAGAAAGTCTCTTATTAATGGAGCTTTCTTGTTTATAAATTTGATATTTTAAACAATTATTATCTTGTTGCTATAAAAATTGAAATTACATTTCAGAATATTCAGTTGTTATTCTAAATAATTTTTTAGCTTAACAATAATTATACGCCCTAAATTTAAGTATAGTTTGTGTTTAAGCTGAATTAGATCAATGCATAAGACTTAAACTCTGTGCTTCATAATTCATTTAATAAATTACTATTAAATGGTTGAATTCACGAACAGCTGGTGTATTTTGCAGCCATCTTTACCACTTTACCAACAGATGGCCTTGGCAGGAAAACTGGTGTTTCCCAGATTACAAGCCCAACAACACACCCCAGGCATTCTGGCGCTTTGATAAAGATAACTATTCGGATGCAAAAAGAATCTCTCAGCTTATTCTTACGACTCTTAATTTTTATTCCATATTCTGAACTTTAAACCTTCTTCACTCGGTAACATAGTGCTGCTCTTTACATCTTAGATGACCCTTCATAGGGAAACCTGCATCCCTTTGCCCTTAGAATGCTCTACAAAAATTTTAAAATTTGAAAAAATAAAATAAATCTTATATACACCATATATCTGCGAGTTCTTCTTGAGTTTGAGGGATCATCTTCATCCAATAAGAGGCTTGCAATTCATTGTCTGCGAAACTTTTTTTCGGTGGTGTCACCACGCTCTTCGTTTCTCACATCAAAATCACCACTTTTGGATTTATTTTTTTTTTGAACCACTCGAAACACACTGTGTTTTACTACCAAGAGCATGTTCACCGTAAGCTTCGACCGAGCATTCGATGCGATTCTGCAGCAGTTTTTTCTTCAAATGATAACAAGAAAACCAATGCTGTTCGCAAATCGTAGTTTTGTAGACACAAAACTCGACATGTTTCAAGGTTATAGAAAAATATACTTGGTGTATGGAACTTTTGGGTTGTTGTGTGTTGAAAATCTTCGTCGGCTGTTAGAGGGAGATGATGGTGCTGCAGTAGCCATCTTACGATAACTAAACTGGTTCAGCTAGCGCTATCTATAGGGAAATTGGTTTCATACTTCTACACCTATGATGATTTATTCCAAGCGAAGCACGATCCTTAGCCTTTCATAATACCACTATTTATTGTGGCTATGACCAATACAAAATTTAAAATTTCATAATTAAGAGCCAGTCCATGGTAGAGTTCCCGTCAGATTAGTTTCTTATTTGCCTTCTGCGACTGCTTCGTAAGCGGGAGATCGCCAGTTCGAATCCCGCGGATGGCTACTTTTTTATTTGTTCAGAAAAAGTATGGGCTTCCGCCCCCCGTCCACGACACCTAATTGGTAGTTGGACGATAAGCCCCGCCTGAAAAAATAGGCTAGATACGTATACTGCTTCAAAATGTGAATTTAAATTATAATCATTTGTTCGCGTGTAGTGGAAATCAATTCTATGTTACTTATCTTAGATGTACACAATATTAGTGTGCACGAAAGATTGTTAGGAGTTTTTATTTAAAAGTAAATAATATACTTTTTTAGCGTGCTGTAAACAATAAATAATTTTCCATTTTCTTTTTATATTTTTCGTATAGATTTTCTTACACGTTTTCATTTGCATTTTCACTCGCTTATACTAGGATATGACGATTTTTCGTGTTAAAGTTTTATTTTTTTTATTCTAAGGTTTTACTGAAAGTGTGCATTGTGAGGTCACCTGAGTTGAATAAAATGGTTTTTAATGAGTATGTGTGAGTGTGTCAGTCCGTCTGTTAGTCTAAGGAGTGTGCGACATCAAAGTAGAAACCAAAAAAACCAGAACAGGATCAAAATTAGGAATTCTAGAGCTTTATTTGATGCAGCTATTTAGAACATGAGCTGGGTTATCTAGGCACCGCAGCCGTCTGACCACAGTCTTTGAGACCGAACAGCTGAGGAAACCTCTCTCTCTGGTCTACAGTTTTCCCTCTTTTTTTTTGCATCCCATATTTTCTGCTCTCAAAGAGAAAAAGGAACAGCTAGAGTTCATTAGTTTTGGAGAAAATTTTTTGATGAATTTATGAACAGAAAGAAAATAAATAAATAAAAAATATTTCTAGCGGAAAATTTATCCACTTTTCATCTTGGCTACTATCTCTTGTTGAAAATCTCTTTCAGGGCTTTTCTTTTGCGTTAACCCTTGGCGCTTTTCATTTACGATGCTGTATATACTTGGGCCAACCTGTTTTTCATGGCTCATTATTTTGATCTAGTTTTCTGTTTTTTTTTAATTTTATTTTTTACTTCATTTCCTTTGTTGGCTTTGAAGAACCACTAAATTATGACAAAAAATAAATTCTGTTGCTTTTTGTTCAGTCTAAAGTATGTTGTGCCCTTATAGTTGTTTCTAGTCCTTTGTGGTACTTTATTTTATCATAGCTTTAAGCTAGGGAAAGAGCAAAGAAATGAACAATTATCATTTATCCCTTTTTTTTCTTTTACTTGTGTTTTATTTATTTATGTTTTTTTAAATTCAAGTTAATTAAGAGATAATTTTTTTTTGAGGGCCCCCTCTAAGTGGAAGAATAATCTATTTTTTTAAAAAACTACTTCTTCAAAGTTTGTATTCCCCTATAACAGTGACGGTGAACCTATGACCCGCGCAAGTTTTTTCACTGACCCACAATTGCTAGGCAACCATTTGTTTGTACACGCGGATTGATTTAGATTTTCTAATTGTGTGGATAATTTATAATTCTATCTGTATTTTTTTTCAATCACACATTGTCACAATAGTTATTTATTTAACAAGTGTGGAAAGTAGTACTTTTCCTCACGCGAGGCAGGGTTTGCACGCACGAGCGAGCGAAGCGAGGCTAGTGCAAGTGCAAATTGCCTAGTGTGAGGAAAATACTTGACACTCGAGTTAAATATTATATTTTTTCTGCAACCATTAGAATTATTAACTAATAAAATTAAAAATTCCATTTTTACAGTCTACAAAAAGTAATTTATTTATTATAAACATTTATTGTTATATTACAATTATTGGCATTACTTACGTATTTACATTACTTATTACATTTTCTGCTGTTTCTTTTATTGATGGAGGAGTGTTTTCTAAACAGGAATCACTAGAATCCATTTTAAATTTCTATAAGGTAACACTATAACCTTTTTAACTGTTATAATTAAAAATATCTAATTATTTATTAAAGTATTATTTTTATTTCTATATTCCTTTCAATTTTTATTTTATTTTTTAATATTCGTTTTTTATTTATTTAGTGACGTTAAATAAGCTTATTAAAGTTTTACAGAAAATATTTAATAACAAAACTTCTTATATCAAGGAAGCACAATAAAGTTTTTCCACTCACCAGTGAGGAAAGTGACACCAATGGGAATTTTTCCCCACTAGTGAGGGAAGTTGGGCATTACACAGCTGTTTTTAATTGAGTAATGAGAACATTCCTTCATGGTTGCAGAAAAAAGCAATTTAAATGCTATCTATAACCTTTAGTTTGATCATTACAGTTCTAAAACGCAAATGACGACAAATCCTTTTGTAGTATTTGAAATAAAGCAAAAGTGTTTACAAAATATCAAATAAAATGTATAATTTTACACATATTTTGTTTGTTCAAAAAAATCGCTAATCCAAAGCCAATAACCATATTTAGATTTTTCTTCAGATAAAACACACTTTTTGTAAGGTTTTGTTTCAGTTATGTTCGTGAAAAGAGGACTTCCATAGCCACTTGTTTCGTCCCGTTTTACCCAGTTAAGCCAACTGAATTTTAAAGATGTTTAGTTTTGAAAATATTCAGTTTAAAATTTTTAAACTTAACTCAAGAGTGCAAATGGGGGCATTAGTGACCCAAGAGCTAGTACTAAACAAAAAAAATATGAACAAAATTTGACCCACGTCTCAAAAAAGGTTCACCATTCCTGCCCAATTACATCCCTATAAAATCCTGTTGCTAAATCAGAAAGATTTTTAACTACAATATATTACATCAAACATCTTTAATACCATCTTACTAAAGGAATAATGTAGTGTAACCACCACTATTTGCAATAATTGTTGTCAAACTATGGTGGGGGGGGGGTCAAACTAACAAGATTAGTTGGATGGGATAAACTAACCTCTAACTATTCGTCAAGTTTGTCAGCTTGTTTGTTGTTATATGAACGTACTACATTCTTCAAATAGTTTACTGTATCCTAAATTTTAGTTAACCATTTCATTAAATATTTGACCAATTATAGTTCTTAATATTTTACTGAAGCAAAAATTTGATGGTTTTACACAAAAAGTTGTGTGTAAGAAAACAAATACAGTGGTACCTCGGTTTTCGAACGACTTGACTTCCGAACAAATCGGTATTCGAGCAAGAAATTCGAGAAAATATTGTCCTGAAATGCGAACAAACATTTGGAACTCGAACACCCCGAGATGAGCCGAGTTGTTTTTATATTTACACTTTTAGATCTTATTTCTTGTTTAGATACATGTTTTTACATAAAATATAAAAGTTAGGCCTGTAAAACGGCCTAATATTTCTGGGGCTTAGAAACGAAATAAACTACATAGTTTACATTATTTCTTATGGGATAAATTTCTCGACCGCACTTCCGGAACGAATTGTGATCGAGAACCGAGGTACCGCTGTAAATACAATTTTTTACTTATATTATGTGAATAAAACTATCAAGTCTCAATTCTAAGTTAATTACTTAAAAAAATAAATCTGAAAAATTCTTATCTTCTGAGAGGTGGATCTTAAGTCAAAAATCACCGCGAACTAAACATCAATTCCGGTTTCCTTGGAAGATGCCCAGCGTTTATTTGGATGTAGGGCCAAATTAGGACCGACATAATTGTAGTATGCGTGCTCTGTCGACTAGAGATTTTAAGTCTACTGCTTGGAAGTCCCAAATCAGTGCTTTGTATAAAGTCTAATAAAATAGATTGTTTAGTTCAAAATACGACGCGTTAATTGTAAAATTCTTAAACCATTTTCACTGCAGGCAAAATGTCCAAATTTAGCTTGACGAAAATATTTCAACTTCTGTTAAGAAGTGCTTATAATAAGGACTCATCATGTATATCCTGTGTAGCGCAATGTGGAAAAACTTTTTTATGCTTTTCCGGTTGCACTAACGTAACAAGCAGAAAAAACTGCAAAATACGTCTAGCCAATCAGCAGTTTAACATTTCTCTCACCCTTTTCTTGCCGTGTGGGGGGAGTGGAAATGTGTCTGGATGGACTTGAGATGCCAGTTGTGTGAAGTAAGCAGAAGAAATGTGTAGCAAAGTATATTTCTTACTTTTTGGATGAAGTTGGTTGGCGCGCGCTGGAAGATGAGATATCCAGTCCAGACTTTTATCCTATATCCCTACTAGATTCTAACATTCTGAATAGGGACATAACTAGCTCAAGGCTATGGTGATCTAACCCTGCGCTATTGCTAATAATAATATACTCCTTTATCCTCGGCTTCCTGCTGGGAGATGTGGGCGTGTTTCTCAAAGGATGTTCAAAACTACAGTTACAAAAAAAGAGAGTCACATACACACAATCGTTACCCTCTATTCAGATCATAAATCCGTGCTACCTTGTTTGGCAGCTACTTATCCTTTTCGGACAATCCCGTCCCCTTGCTGACGGCCTAGTTCATGCTAATCCTCTTCCTTACATGTTCCTCGTCTCTCATCATCTTATCTTCTTCTGGTCATCCTTTTCTGGAAAAAATCTGTATTAGACGGGTTCTGGCAGTGGAGCGCCGTATTTCTTTTAACTACCGATTCAGAACAATTTATAATTTTTACTCCTCATTAATAACGGGCCAGAATCGATTTGGTTACCAATGTTATCAAGTTGTTAACATCCAATATCCAGGGGTCGGCAACCTATTTTAAGTAGAGAGCCATTTTTCCTTAAATAATTTTAATAAATCTTACCAATAGCCGCAAGGATGATAAAAGTATAAAACTCTGCAGATCATTTGTATTCACAAATTATTATTTTATGATATTCAATAACATTTAAATGTTTTATATATTTATTTTCACATATTGCGAAGTAAATAAACAAATAAATAATAACTTAACGAATGAAAAGGCGGCAGTCTTACAATATAAATCAAGTACTTTATTTTGATATTGTATAATTCTATTCAATTTTGAAACTATTAAATTTAAGATTATTTTTGAAAAAATACCTTTAATAAATGGAATTTTCATTCGTTTCAATAAAATTAAAATATACAATGTATTTTGGGTAGGCTGAAGAGCCACAAAATTTGGATAAAAGAGCCGCATGCGGCTCGCGAGCAGCGGGTTGACGACCCCTGGGCCTATACAAATCTACGAGTATTTTAATCGTATTTTAAAATACAAACTCAAACCAACATCTTTAATGTAGCCTAATTCAATTAAATAATTGAAACATATTGAACATTCCTATTGAAATTGTCAAAACCATTGGAAACTACCCTCAGTAATACTTCCTGTTGCTTTCTGACGTGCTTTCTGACATGCGGCATAAACTGGTGGTCGCTAAGGTTACCATTTATATTAGTAGGGGTTTGTATACTGTGAACTAACTTAAATTAGATGACCAACAATACCTCCATGAAAGGCGGAGATATCCGCAGTGTACCGACTTTCCTGAAGGAAAGAGAGCCCACTTCCCCTTGAAGGGAACTTTAAGGGGAAGAAAAGAAGTCCCCCTAGCCCATTAAAACTGGTTTTTATTCCCACACTTTCCCGAAGAGTTTTCCAATAGATTTGTAAAAGGAAATAAACATAGAAGGGAAAAACTAAAAGAGACCCATCTGCACCTTCTTTAAAATTCTGTTCGAGAACATTTTCCTCATTTCCACTTCTTACCCCCCCCCCCACAACATTATTTTCATCGTTTTATTTTGTAACATTCAAAAACATGTTTACCATTCGGACCTTACACATGGAGGAAAGTTAGTTCTTCTCTCTAAGTTCGTTTTTCAACTTGATATAGCTTACATTCTTCTTCCTCTTATGCGTGGTAAGAGACCATTTGTCTTGAAGGCTAGTATGTGACTGGTTGAAGTTATTCACACCCACCTGCTGCCCCTCGTGCCCCGGAAACGCCCTCCTAAGCCCGACCCAACCCACTCGGGAACAAACTTTATGAACTTGAGGAACTTGTATGTTTATTTAAAAAATTCTTCTGTAATTTTTTTTTTTTTCCTCAAGTTCATTTATTTTCTTTCTTCTTAGTGGTGATAGTAAGAGAAGTGTTTTTCAAGTTTTCCAGGATCGAGTTTTCATCAGGAAAACACATTTTGAGGTCCCCTTGAGTCCTGGAAATTGGAAGTGGATTAGAAAATATCCCTAATGTGTTTGACTGCTCCATAGCTCTGAATCCAATACAACCGAACCTTAGAATCTATCCCTGATGACTAAAATTCCAAACAGATGCCATAGTGATTTCCTTCAGCAAACGTTATACCAAAGCTGAAGAGAAATTGTTCCAGATTTCCACTCCAGACAGCCGACTTCTCCAAAAGCTTTAGCAACATTTTTCAGTTATCATTCTTTTATTCATCTTTATTCTTAACAACTTTTTTTATTCTTTACTCTTAGGCGCCACGGTAGCCGAGCGGTTAAGAGACTAGACCCGCAAAGCTAAGATGTATTGTTGGTTTAGTAGGTTCGATTCCACGGTCTTAGGCCTTGGATTTTATTTAATGGATTTTATTTTATTTAATGAAAGAAATTTATAGTAAAGTATGTTTGCTAGTCGCCTCCGTCCACGACACCTAATTTGGTAGTTGGACGTAAAGCCTGCCTGAAAAAATAGCCATTACTTTACTTTTTTTTTATTCTTTACTTTTAATTACGTGGTCCAATCGAACTATTCATAAAAAATCTCAATTTTCCTCTACACTATTTGCACATCCGAATCCTTTAGTCTGTAGCCTCTCTTCCCGAATAATTCCTCTTGGCTGTCTTAAGCGCTCGTGATTTACCTAGGATGAGTATACGCGGGCTAAAGCTGTCAAATTTCTTATGCCAATTGCTGACCTTGGGTTGTTCTTCTCCTCACGTGATAATACAGTTATTTTTCCAATGAAAAGGCCTCTAACCCTGCTGTACGATCATCGCTAACTAACTCCCAGAACTTGTCCCAAAATTAATTTGCCCTTTACGCGAATAGTGTAGAGTGGAACTCAGCTTTTCTTGAGGTAATCGTTGAATATGTCACTGATACGTCATTTTCTCGTGGTTGGTGATCTAGGCTCCGGATTTAACGGGTTCGAGTCCAGCCTGTCCCCCGTTTTATTTACTTTTTCCAGTGATAGTCTTTTTTTTCTATAAACCAATCACTCAACTCCTAATCCTGGAAATGCCCTTTAAAAAAAAGTTCGCTTTTGGATACATTAAAACTGTCCCTGGTAGGACAGTTGTATAAGGGTTGATCGTCTAAAAAATGCACGAAAAAGCGTAACGTTGAAAAACACCCAACTTTGACAATTTTTTTTTCTCTTTTTCTATAAAAGATAAAATTCCCAAATTTTCTTTAAATCTTACTCCAAACCCTCCTTTTTTAACTGTAATTTTCTTCCAATAACCCAGATCTGATAGATTTTGAGAAAAATGTTTTGAAGTTTATGATCGAAAACGATACCAGAAACATCATTCTTCAGCTGAGATACATGAACTATTTAGCCTTCATATTCTTTTGAATGCTATGGTATTGATTGATTCATGGACTTGAACTTAAAGAATTAATAACAAAAAATTGCATTTCTTATTCAACAAAAGAGGGACACTTGACCAAGCCACACTAAACTGGTTGTGAATCAGGGATGCAAAGTCCATTGGATAAAATCAAGGATATTTTGTCAAATTAGATTAATAATAGTAATTACTGGAATTAACTAAGAGTGAAAAATCAGCGTTTAATTTTTCCCACGGTTTTCCTTCTCTGACAGCACTGCAAAAACAATCCTAGTCTGGAAAACGTGTTATTAAAAAGACGAATTATTTCGCTATGAATTCAAATGGAAATCTAAATAATACTCTATTGGAATTAATCGGCAATCTTTAGGGGAGATATTTTTATGAGGCAGTTATTGGCTGCGGTTATCCCCTCCTCAAGCCTAGTTCCAGCAAATAGGAATTTCGCTCTTGCTTACAAACAGCTGAATAAGGTTTTTTTTTTTTTATTTATTTCCCATTTGAGCGTATAAATTATTATTCAGTGTAGAAGCGATATTTGTGAATCGGTATTATGTTAATCGGCGGAGGAAGTTATAGCCTTTACCGTGGGGCTATAAACTCTATTGATTTACGGAGGTCTTTTATTTCCGGTTTGAATCTTTTATTGTTATTTGTTATGACGTTTTTCTTTGTTCTTTTTTGGTTTTTGTAGAAAAAAAATTATTGGTTTTTAGCCTTAAGCTATAGCAGATAGGCTCTAGATGACGCGTTCTTAGCAAGAGATGTAGCTATAAAGCTAAATCCATAGTGATACAACGATCTAAAATGGTAGAGTGTGCCTATTATATAGTTTTTAGCAGAATTTAGATTAGTGTAAAGCAGATATGCCCAATAAGATGCAATTTCTGAAGTCACGCTCTCGTGGTTTCTAACTGGTTCATTTCACACAAAGTACAATTTCACCGATATGGTCCTGTGAACGAGCGAGGAGGAAGATGGAGAATCCGCACCATCTAGGAACTGCTAACTCTTTATGGAGAAGCAGACATCGTTCAATCTATTAAAAAAAAAAGGAAGATTAAGTTGGTTAGGACGACATGTGGAGAGGATGGTAGATAACCGAATCTCTAAACGCCTTTTATATGGAAGGCCCCAGAAGCGTCAGAATAAGAGGTAGGCCAAGAATGGAGGTGGCTTGATGACGTCGAGCGGGAATTGAGGAAAATTGGTGTGCGAAGGTGGAGACTGAAGGCTCTTGACAGTAGAACTCAGTGGAAAGCCTTGATTGAGGAGGTCCTGATCTTTTTTAGGACTGTAGCGTCGAAGAGGAAGGAAGGCACTTTTAATATTGGCCTTGCAGGCGGAGAATATTGAAGAGGAAGGAGAGTTTTTTTATTTGTATCTATGAAGGAAATGGTCATTTCGTGGCATGGTTGAAACGAGTTCCAGCAGTGATAGTTTTGGAAGGAGGAATTTACTAGATCACTGGGAAGTATTCCTTTGAGGAATTAGTAGCAAGCTGAGGAATTTATTCTAGGTTGTCCTGGTATTGCTTCTAGGTCAGGCGGAATAAGCGTAACAATAAGGAAGTGGAGTTTTCTGCGAGCTGAGTGAGAGTTCTGGAAAAATGGAGACGAATTGCAATGAAAACTGCCTAATTTTTATTTTCTTTACTTAACTAGTTAATTGTGTTTTCAAATTACAATGAATTACACCATTAATAACCACTTTATACAACCACTCCATGCTGGACAATGAAGGAATTTCCAGGTGAGAACGGAACCAGTTCTATGAATTCCTCTGGAGTGAGGCTACAAAACCCGCTGATGTGGGCGTTCAAGTTGGGTTTTATTGTAGTTTTAATGAACGCGGCCGAACGCTCGCACCTGCCAGTTACCATTTCATTGCTCTGTACGTACATATGTGTAGCGTGTGACGGACACAGGTGTCGTCACCTGGACAGACTCCCTAGGGCAGTCTTCGCCCATACTGGGCATTTCAGTTTCCTTTTATACTTCAACCTTACTTGTACTCGTTATGCGGAAAGTATATCTTGGTCTTGGTTTGACTTTTTTTTTTTTTTTAATTCAAGCTTGAGTATTGCACAATAGACGCAATAGAATCACTAGTGGCGTTGTCCTCAGTTTTTCCTCTTACATTTCCTCAGTTATGATCGTGACAAATTTTCTATTTCATTTTTTCTCTGCCGGAAAACCTTTTTCATCCTGAATGTGGTTTTGGTAATCAAAAAACAGCAGCAGTAGCAGCTACATCACTTTATCTGGACAAAATTAAGTTGGCGTGGACACACGCAGATCGCTCGGGCTGTTGCATTTTGGACTTTAGAGGGAACATCATGGGACTGTTATTTACTGGAACATGTATCGATACTAACTGTACTAGCTTTGATGGTATAATTGCAGTAAGTTATACCAGAAATGGATGAAATGCCAGGCTATGGGGATACGAGATTCAGAAAGTGGACTATTGTGGGACTCGCACTCCAGCCTTCCACCCTCTCCTGATGTTTCAATAAATTCACTATTTCTGCAACTAAAACACGTAGAGGACTCTGTGCACTCGGCCGTGCATGTGCAATATCCTGGTCCTGTGCGCTTACTATGTGTAACGTAAATCCTATTTGTAGGTATATCCTCAATTATTGGTTTCTATGAGGGGAAAATGAATTAAATAAAGTTAATCGCTTATTTTATCGATAGTGGCTTTATTTAATTATTTATCTCTACGTAATGGCCACCCTACAGACTAGGCCAAGGGTGTCGAACTCAAAATACGGGCCATTTGGTGCAATAGGCTTTGATTCACGCGGGCCACATCATATTTAAAAATTTCATTCTATAGTTTCATTTATGATTCATAACCCACACTCCATTAGAAATCTAGAAGAGCTGGAAGCCAATTTGGTGATTTTTCCCTTGTATTTTACCTTCACTTTTCCCTCATGAAGGATATACCCTTTATGTTTATTTTAGCCCTGGCCACAAAAGTCGATGAAAAGGGCAGAAAAACTAGAAATCTAGACAAGGGTTGACAAAAATCAATTTAAAAGACGGACCAATTAGAAGCATCAGGCAAGATTCAAGCGAGCCTCCTCATTAAATTTACAAATTTGATTTGATAGGTATGATCCACAACATCTCAACCCAGAATGCTTTTTTAAAGGTGTCCGTTATTGGGATTAGTTTAAATTTTAGTGTCAGGGGAGAGTTTCTAAATGTCGCCGGAAGTGTAACATCGTGAAGGTGGAGTTTTCTTCGAGCTGGGAGAAATTTGGCACTTTGACATTGGCAGGAGAATGTGCCTTCAGAAACTGCATCATATTCAGCGTGTGAGTTGGACATATCTGCTTAACACTAATCTAAATTCTTCTAAATGGTAATTTAGGAAATGGAGACGAATTGCAATTAAAATTGCCTCATTTTTATTTGTATTTATTTTCTTTACACAACTAGTTAATTGGGTTTTCGAATTGCAACGAATTACACCATTAATAACCACTTTATACAACCACTCCTTGCTGGAGAATGAAGAAATTTCCAGGTGAGCGGAACCAGTTCTATGAATTCCTCTGGAGTGAGGCTACAAAACCCCTGAAGGCTACAAAATCGTGTTTATACAGGTCCACAGGCCTCCTCAGTAAAGGCACTTGTCTTCAGTAGTTAAAGAGGGTTAACAGGAATTGTATGTACGATATTGTCTTGATCTCCCCTAAGCGCTGTTTTATTCGTAACAATTTTTTTTTTTTCCTATTTTCATTTTATTTCAGAACAAAGTGGGCCACAAAAAATTACCTCGGGGGGCCGCCAGTTTGATACCGCTGGTCTTTTTCAGGGCTTAAGCTTGAAGACAATTTTTTACGATTTTAACATCAAAACTTAGCGTGTCTTCAGTTCGGACTGTTCAACTACTGAGTGTAAATAATATTTGATATTAGTATTAAATTTAATTTACTATTATTTTCGGAAGTAAAGTTAAAAAAATTGAAACTTGAATCCAATTTTCATTGATTCTGAATTCGAATTTCCACGATTGGGGTTAATTCGCTTTATTAGTTCGGCGGACGGAAGTACTTGCAATGTTTTGTAACTGTGTATTTCATTTTCTTTATTTTTTTTTAAATGTTGCATTTTCAAATTCAATAAATAACAGTTAATTTCTCTTTCTTATACAAATATCTTCTCAACAATAATCAAATAGTTTGAAATTAATAGGCCATTATTCATTTTACCCCCGCAATTTCTGTACAGCGCGAACATCGCTATCGTATGAATACAAACATTTGTGTGTATATCTATATACTCCCTTATCATCATTTCCGGCAATATCAGTTAAATTTATGGCTTTTGGAAATATTACAGTAGGCCTAGCGTATCTCCAGCGTTTATGGATTTGGTGTGCGTGTGTTAGTGTCTGTGTGAACCATTTTTACCCCTACCCCTTATACTCTTCATCAATATGGATGACAAGGGTGCCTAAATTTTTCTCTCTCAATATTACCCCCTCTCTGCCTGTATTACTATAGTTATTAATAACGTAACCCATGACAATAATGTTGGCAAGAATGTTTGTAAAGACACATTTTGATTAATCAATTTTTTAATTGATTTGGACGTTTTAATGAGCTCTGAGATATCGAACTAATTTGGAGAATTAATTTTTTAATACAAAACACAAAACTTCGAACCTGTTTGAACCTGTTTTACTATGATTAGACTACAGCTGTTAAAAAACAAAATTTACTGTTGGAATGAAACAGGAAAAATGCTGTTTGTGACAGTTAGTGTGGCAGGAATTTGGAGAAGGGGGTCTTTTCAGTTTACCACTATTTCCAGTAAAAACCACTACATCTCATCTTAGTGCATTATGTTAAGTTCGCCATGTTTAATTTTTTTTTTCTCGTAAATTCCGGGAGACTTCCGGTGCGAATTAGATTTCCGTTCAAAGTGCAATTTCACTGCGAAGTAAAATTCTATTTATTTATCCGATAGCCCTTGACAAAAGTTTAAAATATTTCACAAAATGGTAAATAAGGCCAAACCATGCAAAAAAAAACAAGTTATACTGTTTACACGTCGCAGGCCGGTAGTGAATGATTTTGTTGAAATTAACGGTAAACTCCCTTCCGTGGAATAAGGAAGTTAAATACCTCGGGTTGCTGTTAGACTCCAAATTAACTTTCACCAAACACATAAACTCAGTCTGCGATAAAGCAATAGGCATTATTTGTAGACTATTTCCTCAGTTAAACCGCAACCCCAACTTAGATTTTTTAAATAAAAAAACTAATTAACTATCGTTATATACATCCAGCACTCTTATATGCAGCCCCAGTGAGGTCCAATACTTGTTACGCCAACTACGGGAAGTTACAAAGAGTCCAAAACAAATGCTTAAGGCTAGTTGGGTCATATCCTCGATGGACACCCATAGACTACATGCATGTAGCCCTTGATGTTGCCAGCGTGTCTACATTTATCTACAATGCTACGGAAAACTTTATAACTTCCTGTACACATAGTCCCTACCCATATATAAAGAGTATTGAAGACTATAACTTAAGTTTACTTAGTTATAAAAAAATACAAGCTCAGAAGGCTAAAGCATATCTTGCTTTAATTATAACTGTATGTAGCAAGGTTTTTTTAAAGTGTTTTTGCCTTAGTATTAAGTTTGACAGAATTACCAATGTAAATATTAAAGTTGTGGAGAGTATATAGGCACTGCAGCCTGAAACCTCCTTTTGTATATCTAAGTAATCGCCTATTTTTTTCAGGCCGAGGCTTAACGTTCAACTACCAAATTAGGTGTCGTAGACGGAGGCGACTAGCAAACATACTTTACTGTAAATTTCTTTTTATTAACCATTAAATACAATCCAAGGGCTAGTCTAGTACCGCAATACATCTTAGCTTTGCGGGTTTAGCCTATAACCGCCTAACAAACATCCTTTACTATAAAAGTTCTCATATTAACCATTAAATACAATCCAAGGGCTAGACTAGTACCGCAATACATCTTAGCTTTGCGGGTTTAGCCTATAACCGCCTAACAAACATCCTTTACTATAAAAGTTCTCATATTAACCATTAAATACAATCCAAGGGCTAGACTAGTACCGCAATACATCTTAGCTTTGCGGGTCTAGCCTATAACCGCTCGGTTACCGTGGCGCCTCCTTTTGTATATATATTTGTACAACTATTATAAATTGTAAATAATCTTTTCAAACTCAAACTCAAATTTTATGTAATATTAAGAAGAATTATATATGTTTTGTTAAAAAATGGAAAAACTTTGATAATTGGAGTGGAAAAGGAAGTAGTGAGGGTATTTATGCCAGTTTCTTTTTTTTTTTTATTTCCGGCGCATCAGCTGACAGGGTCATTAGCGCCTTTTATAATATATGGTGCAAAAATATAAGCAAGCTTTTTCTTTTTTGATGATTGATCGGTTGCTAATGATTTGGAAGGCACACTGTTGGTGGTATGCCATGGTCTGGGAGAAGAAAACAGCTTTCTCATGGCCTAAGAATTATTTATCCCTTTTAAAAGAAAAGAGAGAGAGGAATTCTTTGAGATGACCTCACCGCTGTTACGTCAATAACGAACGGTGCAGACGAAAGGAATTTATGTAGCGTAAACAAAAAAAACCATAAATAAAGGATGTGTCAGTTTTTACTTGGCAAACTGATGCGTACGAAGGTAATTTACACCGTTAGGTATAGAGTATAATAGAAAATCATAGTTTATGCTGGGGGAAGCATGAAAATGTGGAACATGAAATATGTTTTCCTGTACAAAGTAAATTTCAAAATTTTGACTCGTCAATAATTCTTGTTTGGGGTGGAGGAAAACCGGAAATAGGTTTCCAAGTTTACTCGGATGAGAATTTAGTTTTCAACAATAATTACAAAAAACAAAAAGAGAGCTTCCGGTTTACACTGACAGACAAACCACTTCTTCCTGTCAAGAGAACCTTGGAAATGAATGTGGCCAGTGAGACCAATAATAATCGTATTGTTGGCTTCAGTTAATACTCTTACACCCGCCAGCAATAAGAGAAAGATATTAACAAGTAACATCCACGGACTAGACTGTAAAGACAAGAAACTAACCAACGCTACAAAACTTCTCGCCAGACTACTTGACAAACGTTCGAAACTCAATATACAGTTTGTTACTGCGACTTATTTGGTCATACGGCATCAAAGTAATAATATTAATAATAGTGTTTCTTCAGGAACTTAAAAATATACAAAAACAAGATATTTATCCTAACTATAAACAAAATAATCTTTAATTCGAAACAAAACACACTTCGAGCATGGACTTAGTCCGTCTGCCGAGTTCACTCTAATTTATTTATTAACCATACTAAATTTACAAATATTTGAATAAATATATAATAAAACATTAGCTAAACTTTGGAACTAAAACATATTTCTGTATTAAAAATTAAACTGATTTATTAAAAATTGCCTATAACTCCAAGCGGATATTGTTTATACTTACACAGCTTGCACCAATCAAGGCCATTCAAATAAAGAATAATCTCACTCTACTTGAGTTTTCTATTTCCCGAGTACTGTACCCTGAACTCTTGTAAAATCGGATATTCCCCAATAAAATGGATGATATCTTCCACCGTTCCAAGAGAACAATAAAGGCCTATTTTTGTCCCTGTTTACACTAAAATTTAAATTGAACAGTGCGCCTCTCAGTTTCATTATTACATTAATAAATTTCACACTGTTTTCATCATGAATATATCCGTTTTCCCCTAAATCCAACTCTAATTCTTTGTAAATATAATGGTATTTAGAGCTATTTCCTTTTCGTAACAGACTATCTCTAAATTCTGAATTTATTTTTAACATCAATTCATTATTAGACAATTTGATTTTATTTGCTGAAATGTAATTGATCTGGGCTACGGCATCGAAGTATGGGAATCGACAAAGCGTTCCAACTCACTACGCCTCCAGACATTACAGTCTCAAAAAAAAAATACTTCAAAAACTTCTTAACGCTCCGTTCTATGTATCTAATCACACACTATCCATAATGACCTCAAAATCCCTATCTTTACAGATCATGCTAACACCCGTTTTCTCAAATGTCATTCCTCTACAGCAGCTCATCCTAACCCTCTTCTCATAGAACACCATGTCTTCCTCCACATTGCCAGGTAATCCTCTAAGGAGGATTGAAGAGAAGATGGCCTCTCGTGATCTACTATTATCTTGAGAGCAGTATAGCAAGAGCCCATTACTGGAGTGGCGCCACTGGGTGCCTTCTCTAATCATGATTTCCTGTTATTGTTTTATCTTTATCACAGTTGCTAGTTGCAACAGTTGTTGCAGTTGGAGAATTACAATAAAAGATTTTTTTTAAACAATTATTTATGGTAAATTAAAAAAAGAAGAAGGTAAATCTATTTCCCACTTAAGCTGAACGTATATGCTAATTTCAATCAAGTTGGTTACTTCATTTGGAGGAGGAAAGTCATTAATTTTCAACAGCCATTTGGATAATTAAATAAATGCTCAAGTCTACAGCTTGCTTCTGTTTTAGTTTTTTTTTTCTCGCGCTGTAAAGACCGCCATCATGTCTTCCTCCATCGTGTACGCGACGGTAATTTATTTTACGATTTAAATGTAAATGTGCTGGGAAAGTTATAAATTTTCTTTAAAAGATGTTTGTTTGCTAATATTTTTCTTTTTGAAAATCCTTAAGAATTTCCTCGTGTTGAATTTATTTTCCTAACTTTTCTTTTTTTTTTTTTAATGGAATTTGAACTTATGTTGAGGAAAGTTCTAAAGATTTCTTTGGCTTTGAAACTATAGTAAAGCCCCTTAAAACTTCCAAATACTTGTTCGGCGTACTTGTTTAAATCGTGGTCAAGGAATTGCAGATCATGAAAACCAGTTGTAAGTGCGTCTCCTTACTGGGTAGAAACTTCCTGTAAAATTTTAATCAATTGTAAGGAACAGCCTTAAAGCTCCCTCCAATAGTGGAATGGTCTACCTGGAGGGGGGATTATCCAGTTCACTGGAGACCGTCCACCCACAATTAGCTCAAACTAAGCTGTAGGTATTCCCCCTCCAGTCGATGCTTGTGACACTCCTTAGACCAATGTACGGACAAGACATTGACATTTATAGATACTCACAAACATTGTTACGTCCACTAAACAGAACTAGGCATGAGGAAAACTTGGAATTAAATACGTGAAAGGAAGAAATACAAATAAAACCTTCTAAGCGGATGCGGGCAATTACGCGCTTGTACGTGTAAGAGAGAGAGAGAGAGAGAGAGAGAGAATGTGTTCGTGTCTTTTTGTGCAGAAGAATTGGAACTCATTCAAATGTAAATACTCCATATGATTCGATAGAAGCGGGACATTTTGGGATGAAGTAACCAGGAATTTGAATACAAAAACGAAAAATCTGATGTGGGTTACTGGCTCCAGATTCTCCTTTTTTCAAATCTCGCAAGATGGGATGGTCCCAAATCTAAGCCTATTTCACTTCTCTTCCTGACTTTGAAGCTACTGTTCCATTAGAAATTCAGTTTGGAAATTAGGTAAACAATATTTTCTTAGAGTAGGGTTGGACGTGGTTTAGGGAGGTCACTTCTAAAGTGTCAATGCAGTGCCAAGTGTAAGGGAAAATGGCGGCCATTTCCGGTAGTATGTTTTTTTTTTTTGTTCGAAAACCAATCCACCTGATCAGTTTAAAGTAGTATTCTTCAGTACTCTGGCAAGAGCATGTTATTTCTTGAAAAATCTCATCTTCGTGAAAATTGTTTTTAGGAGGTTTTGAGAGTGGCCCAGAAGGTTGCATGGGTTTTCCTCTGACCTTATCTGGGAATTGTACGAATTCACCAACTTTATAGTGTTTATATCAATTAGGTATTTGTTGCTGAATTTTTGAGTTAGTTGAAAATTACTTACGATGAGGATTATTGGAATAAAAATAGTCATGTGAGTGTACCCGCCCCTGTTTTTATTCATTATTAAAATCTAAAAATTTATTTAAATGAAAATTGAGATAAAAATACGCACACACACAACCACAAGAAAGTTTTCCACAAACTAAGTAGGAACAATTAGGCTTAAGTGGTGGAGAAATATTGTACGTAGTAGTGTGGAGTACTTAACATTAAGTGAGACTATGGAGCATTTAGACGATAGTTAGTGGCACGTTCGTGGAAATGGTCAGGTGTTTTCCACGTGGTAAATTCGTGGGTATTTAAGCGCTGGAAAAGTGATAGTAGTTTTCCCGGAGAGAGAGAGAGAGAGAGCGAGGAGTGATGTCCATAGTATCTTTTCTTCCTTGCCTTCTTCTGCCAAGAGAAACCCGGGTATTTATACTAAAGACACTATAAACTTCCTTAGAATTGTTCCCTCCCCTACCTCATGATCCCCCCGGCTGTAGCCCAGCTCTAACATTAAACCTAGTTTTTCCTTACTATCAAATTGTCTTATTGAATTGCTTCTTGCCATCACATAGTTTCCTCTGCGTTTTTTTAGTTCTTTTTCCCCTTCACTCAAACTTATTCCTACTTCCGGTTGTTCCTGGCTTCTCCTCTTTTATCCTGAGTCTATTCATTTTGATTTTATTACAAAAGTTTGTGGAAATTTGCACTTCCATAAAGAAGAAAAAGAAAAAAAGAAGGTGTATTGTCCATTGGCCAGTTTTTTGCGAACACAATCACTGAGGAAGATCTATTTCCGGTCGACCCAGATGCGCAAAATCACAGGTTTCTCAAAGTTCTTTTTTTGGGTCGTTTGGAAACATTTTGTGATTGGCTTTCGTCTCCCTTAGTGATAGGAATTAATTTATCTTCTTTCCCAGCCTTCCACAAGAAGTGTACAGAGCCTCAACCTTACTAGGCAGGCTGTACTAGATAAAATTCCTAACCTATTGTAGCTGTTGCTAGGAGGTCCGTCCTATATTCCTCTTTCACATTCCTCAAACTGCCCATCTGTACGCTAATCTCTTCAAGGTCTTTCTTTTGATTACTGTTTATTATTTTATGGTGACTGAATCATAGTTTCAATAGGATGAAAAATAACTGCCAGTTTCAGTCATGATATATTTTTATTATGCCGAGCTTTCGACCTAGGGGCTAGGTCATCTTCAGGGCTAATTTACAATATACTGTTTTACATCATTAGAGAGTTGGTGTATCTTCTGTGAAGACATGAACAAACAAGACAGAAGACATGAAACTGGCATTAATCTTTCTTTTGATTATCGCAGAGTTCAAGTTTCTCATCTTCTTTCCCACCATCTTGTTTGGTTTCGCTTACATCCTCATTGCTTCAACCTGGCCTCTTCACGATTTCTTTCGTGATAGTTTAGTTTACATCATAGCATACAGCATTCTCCAGGGCTTGCCGCTTAATATGTATCAACCCCTATGTCTTCCAGCGTTGAATTTAGGAAAATATCTATGGAACAAACTTCTTCTATCCGTAATTTGAAGAACTTATGGTTTCTGATTTAACAAAGAGTACTGTCTTGCAAAGCATTCTTATTTAGAAAAATCGTTCCATTCAAGAAAAATACCCTCCTTATATAATACATACAGGATGTCCAAAGCTATATGGATAACGACTTTTTCTCGGAAACTAAGATAGCTAGAAAAAAACTAAAAAATACGTGTTCCCTTAGTTTTTTGTTAGAAATCCAAATTTACTTTGTAAATTTTTTTCGGTGCTTCCAGAAGCGAGATACAGGCACCAACTTCATTTTTTCAAATGGGGAGGTTTGGTTTTTATTTCAGAAATAGATTCCTCTATATATTTTTTTAAGAAATTTACTTTTTCTGTGAGCGATATTTTACAAGTTATGAATGAAAATATGATTCTTATAAGAAATGTCAAAATGATAACACGTATTTTTTAATTTTTTCCAGCTATCTTAGATTCAGAGAAAAAGTCGTTATCTATATAGCTTGGTACACCCTGTATTTATTTTTATTTTTTTTTTTTATTTTTTTTTTTAGGGGCGGTCCCCGAGCGCTAGCTCATACCCGCCCTCACACCCTGTATTTATATCTTTTCTGAATTTTCTACATACAAAGTCAATTTTTCGTGAATATAGTACAAGAAGAAACTATTTTTCCTCTCAAAGAAAACGGCCACATTAAAAAGTTCATCAAAGTCTAGTTGGTGAACCATTTTTATAGCCCGCAATTCGCTTTTATAACATGCTGTTTATCCCGCATAAAACAGCCTTCTTCAGCATCGCGCTAAAGAAGAATTAAAACGGTGAATACAAAAAAAAGTTGCCTAGTTTCATTAAAGTTCAACATTGTTTTACGTCATAGAATGGCAGCCAATGAACTGGCGAGAAAATTTAAGCATCCGCTACTTTGGAAGTTTCAAAAAAGTCTCTCGTGAGCTAAATACTTAGCTAGTAAAAATAGTCCTTGAATCTTGTATACCTGTAAGTAAATTATAATTTACAATTGTTGGAATCCAGGTTGGGTAGAAACATCTCTGGGTTTATTGATAGCAAACTAAATATTTCGTCAGTAATGATGTGGCGCAGCAGCTTGTCTGTGACTAAGAAATCCGCTCTACTTTACAGAGGAAATTCCAGGACAGCGGAAGGATGTTTACAGAGCTCCTTTTGTACACATCATAATGAAAGCTTGGCACAGGGTTCTGAACTTTCAATCATTCATTTATTATATTAATATTAACGCTGAGCTGTAGTAAAGCTACAAAATGCTTAATTTATGCTCTACTTGTTTTCTCTTGCTACACATTAAGCTCATCAGGCAGAACTTCAAACATTGCTTAGTACTATAATACGATGCAAAAGTGTTTACCTATATTTGGATCCATAAAGACATGTCATCAAAACTTTCCAGATACATTGTTGTAGTCTTGATATTTGGATAATAAGAGATTTAGTATTTTGGAGACTCTTCTCTTGGGCGTTTGGAATCTTTGTGTCTTCAACAGTTTCAATTTTACCCCTCCCCCTTTACGCGAGATTTCAAACTTCACAGAAACATTAACTCTTAAGTAACACAACAATGAGAAATTATGAAAGTTACTGTAATAATTCATGATTTAAACATATAATTAACATGTTGCTGTTAGAAGGTTACATTGTACTCCAAAGACCTTCAGTTTTAATATTTCCTTAATGAACGTCTGCTCTATTAATCCCATCTACCCCACTGCATTCTGCCTTAAGGTTCCTCCTTCTCTGCGCTTCCTCCTACATCATTTCTAATAGTTTAAAAAAAAATAATAATTATCATTTTTTAATTTTCTGTTTCAGGTAAGACGGGTCAAGTTTATCTCGATTAAGTCGTAAGTAAACTTTTGTTATTAAAATTAGAAATTTAGCTAGAGCTAATAGTTAATGAGCAGAATATTAGTTACTATTGTAAGTGCTTGATGTTAAGATGTCTTGATTTTGAAACCATGCTTAAGATTTTGACCAATTGATACCTACCGCGATGCTGGTGCAGGATTGAGCCAGTGTACTTGAGCATTGGTACCAGGGTATTCATCAGGACTTAGGTACTGGTACACAAGTAAAGTAAAGTGATTGCCTATTTCTTTCAGGCAGGCTACACGTCCAGCTACCAATTTGGTGTCTTGGGCAGAGGCGACTAGCAAACATACTTTACTGTAAATTTCTATATTAACCATTAAATAAAATCCTAGGCCTAAAGACCGGGGAATCGAACCCACTAAACCAACAATACATCCTAGCTTTGCGGGTCTAGCCTCTTAACCGCTCGGCTATCGTGGCGCCTTACTGGTACACAATTTGCCCTTACACTTTGGACACCCAGTAAAGATTGTTCTCTCTCTCTCTCTCTCTATCTCTTCACTCTCACTCTCACTCTCACACACTCTCTCTCTCTCTCTATTCTTTTTTTTTTGTGGCGTGAATATTCGTTGAGCTATAGTGGAGCTCCAAGTATTCCATATTCTCACTAACATTGTTGTTGATTAGTACGCAATTCTACATTGTAGAGCACCCATCCTGGAAAGACAAATGGTTTTATTCCCGACCAAAGTGATGGTAACATTCCCTACAAAGTTATTATTTTCCTGTTGCATAGCATTTAATCGATCAAGAAGCTTTGCTTTGGAACTTACCAGTGCACTTACGACCTTAACTATTGGATCATTTAACGTGCAACTCAAGTTTTAAACTTCATCAGGGAGGCGATATTATTAACTTCTCTCCTAAATAATTAAAAAAATATAAAACGTGTTAGTTTAATTTGAAGTTAGACTGAACGTACTAAAAAGTATCTGAAACATTTTCATTAGTAAAACCCTAATTAAAAAAGGAATTCATTAATTTTTTTGTTTAGTTTCTTTTAATTGGTCCAAAATAATAGCTAAAAGTTGAAAATAATTAGCTTTTCTTATTTAATTGTATGATGGTATTAACTTTCTCTTATCTTTTATCCTCGTAGAAGAAGTTTGCATTGTATTTAACAGTTAATATGAGAAATTTACAGTAAAGTATGTTTGCTAGTCGGTTATAGACTAGACCCGTAAAGCTAAGATGTATTGTTGGTTTAGTAGGTTCGATTCCCCTGGTCTAGGCCTTGGATTGTATTTAACAGTTAATATGAGAAATTTACAGTAAAGTATGTTTGCTAGTCGGTTATAGACTAGACCCGCAAAGCTAAGATGTATTGTTGGTTTAGTAGGTTCGATTCCCCTGGTCTAGGCCTTGGATTGTATTTAACAGTTAATATGAGAAATTTACAGTAAAGTATGTTTGCTAGTCGGTTATAGACTAGACCCGCAAAGCTAAGATGTATTGTTGGTTTAGTAGGTTCGATTCCCCGGTCTCTAGGCCTTGGATTTTATTTGATGGTTAGTATGAGAAATTTATAGTAAAGTACGTTTGGCGGTTATAGACTAGACCCGCAAAGCTAAGATGTATTGTTGGTTAGTGGGTTCGATTACCCGGTCTTAGACCTTGCATTTTATTTAATAGTTAGTAAAAGAAATTTACAGTAAAGTACGTTTGCTAGTCGACTTTGTTCACGTCACCTAATTGGTAGTTGTACGTAAAGCCCACCTGAAAAAAATAGGCGATTACTTTACGTTACATTTTACTATTACTTCAGCTTAAGTTAGAGCAATGTGATGAACTACTTCCCCCCTCCCCAAAAAAAAACAAATAGTCACCAAAGTTATCCTGAAAGACCCCACAGGATGGGGCAGCTCACTTTTATTTATTAAGGAGAACATTAGAAAGAAAATAGGTTTTTCTTCTTCCTTTTTGGGTATCGTTAATTCGTAAGGACCAGCTGGAAAACTAGGCGATTTCTTTGGCCTTGTTGAAAACTAGTTCTCCTTAACTTCCTGCTCATTGCTAACGACTCTTCTTTTTTACTCTCAAAGTTCCGGATTTAATGAAAAAATTCCAGTGTGTTTCCTTCCTTCCCCCTCCACCTCCTCGCAAAAGTCTGTGTTGGTTAATGTCACACTCGGGTTGTTCACTGTCCTTGAGAGTTCTGTGATAGATGTTTGTGTAGGTATAAGGGAGGTTTTTTTTAGCTTTTTTTTTTTTTCTTTTTTGTAACGGAAAAGCAAAGGGTTACTTGTGTTTATATCAGATTGCTCTCTTTCTCTCTCTTTTTGCTGCCGCTCGTATCAATAGGGGGACCATCGATGGCCCCCCCTTTGTGTTGCTTTTTTGCAACATAGAAACTAATCTAGTTTGAAACAATCACATCACTTCCGCTTTTATCTCGCTTTTCTAATTGCCAAATTCCCTTCAACATGGACATTATTTGTTGCTTAATTAAACGGAAACTTGATTAAATTTTATTTAACTAAAAGGAAGGAAGAATGTTCTCAATTACAGTCATTATTTGTTATTTTTGCCAAAGCTTTCGTGCTAGGGACTAGGTGGATCTTCAGGGCTGTGGAACATATTTTACAGTAACCAGAATTATAATGTACATTATTTTGATATAAAAATTAGTTTACCTAAATTTAATTACCTTTTGCTGTGGGCAATTATATCTTTTTACACTGTTATATGTAGACCCGCAATGCTAAGATGTATTGCGGTACTAGTCTAGACCTTGGATTTTATTTAATGGTTAAATAAAAGAAATTTACAGTAAAGTATGTTTGTTAGGCGGTTGTAGACTAGACCCGCATATCTAAGATGTATTGCGGTACTAGTCTAGCCCTTGGATTGTATTTAATGGTTAAATAAAAGAAATTTACAGTAAAGTATGTTTGCTAGTCGCCTCCGTCCACGACACCTAATTGGTAGTTGGACGTTAAGCCCCGCCTGAAAAAATAGGCGATTACTTTACACTGTTATATGTACGAGTAAAGTTAATGTATCTTCTATCCTGCCTGTTTAGGTACTGAGTGAAGTAGGTTTTAAAGGTTTGGTTTTTTGAATAAGTCAGTGTTGCCAATTGACAGAAAATCTTTTTCTATGTGTTTTTTTAGTAAGTTGACGTATTTGTTGTTCAAACTGTTCGTATCTGTTTTGAAATTTAGACTGTTTTCCGTCTTTAATATGTAAATCATTTCTGGTACTTTTTTTTTTATATATGCTTGCCTCTGATTTTAGTAACTTTGTGTTCGGGAAATCGGAGAGTGTATGTTGATTTCCCGGGCTATTACTGTAAACTATAATGGATTGCTGCTGCATTTTGAAGTTTGAAAAAGTGGTTTTTTTTTTGGATATTTCAGAGATTTATTCTCTTCCTCGCCCCGGAAATGCCTCATTCGATTGTCCTAGAACTTCGTATACACATTACCCAAGCTCTACTAGATCTAGGTGCTGAGTGCAATAGTTGAATAATTTTTAAGATTATGAGTTTAAAAGAATGTGTAAGTTGGAGTCTGAAGAATAGTAGAAGATTCAGGTGAGAGGGCTTTGCCGATTATTCTCTATTCTATTCCTTATTCTTCTTGCCGTTTTCTCCTTTACTTATTGAATCCCATTTTTACCTAACTTTTCCAATATAAAGAAAAGATACATTATATAGTATAAAGTGGGCAAAATGATGTTAAAATGAGATTGCCGCTAGCGCTGCTATAAAACGAGTGGTAGGTGATAGAAACCGTTATGATACATTCAAAAACCTATACCTATTCCAAGTCTGAATCATTTTAGACTAGAATTTACATTTCAAATGTAATGTAGAGAGATAGTAATGTATTCATCTGCAAAGTAGTCAAGACTTCTTCGTCTCTATTTCGTATTCCTTCCATTCTACTTTCACTTCCGGTAACCGTCCATGAAAGAGAGGATATAATGGGACATTTTTGGAAATATAGTTTTTAACAGAAAGGGTTGCCTATTTTAGGGTACTTAAAAAAAAGGAAGTGCCGAAAAGTATTTTCAATCATTACAGTTTATGAGTTTGCAAAGTATTTTCTAAGCTTCGTGCACTAACTTTACTAAGTATGGGGAGTAAAACTTTCCTGTGCGCTAATTAATATCGTGTTTTGTACTTAAGTTCACCATGGGCTTATTGGCTTATTTTTCATTAATCGTTTGAATATATAAGTTTTGTTGGAGTAGCTTATACGCAAAATCACTGAAAGTTCAAATTTAAATATTTGGAATAAGTGCCACCATTAGGGGATCTGGTAATAAAATTTAGGAAATCGAAATCACTAACTGCAAGTGCAGTATCATTGAATCGATTTTCTTTGATTGGATTCAATGATTCAATGCATAACTTTTGTTTTTTTTGTGGGGGGGCAGTTCTGGGAGGGATACGGGTAGACTTCCTTTAGTAGTCACTAGTTTCGGACTTCCGGCCATCGTCAGAGATCGGTTAAATCGGTTTAGCGTAGAGATTTCGTCTGACTCCACTTACGTTTCCCGTTTCGCGCTACACTCTTTAACTAAGTTCGTAGTTACATGAGTGTGCAAGTTAGTCTTAATCACTACATCAGAGGTCGCCAAAGTGGTCTATATAGACCCTCCAAGGGTCTATTTAACAAAAGTAGGGGGTCGATCTGAGCCAGGGGGTCAAAGGAAAAACAATTTCGAACCCAATATAGCGGAACCTTGCAAAGAAACACCAGGAACACCCATCTCATTAATTAAGAAGCAATAATAATAACTTTACTTATTATTTAATAAAAATATTAAGGTATTTAAATTTCAACATTAAGATATTTTTCATAAAAACTATTGTTACACAATATAAAATTACTTTAATAAATGTTTAAAATCACAAAAATAAATTGTACAAACACAGTACCTAATAGATAGTTTTATTTTTAATTAACTGAAAATTACTTTTATGGGGGGTCGATGGAGATTTCGAAAAATTATATAGGGGGCGTCAAAAAAGTTTGGCGACCCCCTGCTCTACACCAATTCTATCATCCTGATCCTTTGATGTTGCATGAAACATTCTGAAACCGGGTAGGAATAAAATTAAATAAAACATGTTCAGGTTTGAACAGGAAAAACACCATATTAGGAGAAATACTGGTCTTTTATTATCATTTTGATTCGGAGAGAATTCTCTGTCTGTTCAGGGATCGCGAAATAGTGAAGCCAGGTGTACGGTGATAAAATGTAGTTTTGGGAAAGCTAGTTAGTGTTGTTTCTATGATTGTGTTGTTATTTCATTGTTACGTTTACCAAGTTTTCATCAACAACAACAACAACTACCAAACTCATGCTCAATTATAGTTTCAACAATGATAAATGTTTGGGCATTTTGTTTCTATGTCAAACAGCGGCGTTATTAAGTCAACTATTTGATTTATGAAGGGTTTACTTTCAGTTCAGATATCCAGTATTTTTTGGGCATTGTCTTCGCTTGTGAAGGGGCATTTACAGCGTTCAACTGATGCTGTGACAGTCAGATTTCCCCTGATTCTCATCCTCCCATCTCCCGCAAAAAAACAAGAACGTGTTTATGTTGATGTACGCGTTGGAGTTCTGCTGAAACCAGATGCTGCATTTGACATGCAGCAAAATTAACTCAATTTTTGGAAATGGAAAAAGATAAAACACATGGACATAGTGCCTTTTTAAATGCCAAAAACAACATGTGGTTGTCATTTTCTCATCTCATTCCAACGCTATTATAAACAAACCCCCCTCTCTGAAACTAAATTCTAATTTACTGCCATTTTCCCTTCCAAAAAATTAGTGGCCATTTTTCTTTGTGGTATTTTCACGATTTTCCTTCCAAAAAAAAAGGGGAAAACTGATAATGTTGGCCATTTAAATAATTTTTCATTAAAAATTTCGTGTGTTTAGTGCTTTATTGATGGTAGTTTGTTTAGTATTTTAGGTGAGCTTGAGCTTGAGCGTCAATGAAACGAAGCGGCAGATTTATTGGCCTGGGAAGGCTCTGCGGGACGCATCATTGGCCCGAAGCCCTGTTTTGAAGTTTGTTAAGTCTGCGGTCATTAACTTATGGGTACAGAGATACGGCTACCGTGGCGCCTTATTCCTAGGAAAATGCTTCTTAAGGAAAATTTTGGGGGGAAAATGGATTGAGCTTCCCTCCAAAATGTAATTTACATTTAATGTTGAGGCCTCATTTTGCTCCTGTACTATTAATAGGAAATGAATATGTTGTAAAATTCCAAAAAATGGAGGTAGTTCTTAATACAGTTTTATGTGTAAGCGTTTTGCTGAATAATTTTTTTTGGGGGGGGGTTTCAGCCAATTTTTACGCTCAAAATGGTTTCAAGAATTATTACCGGAATTGCGGTAAGATAAAGTCAAGTAAATGCTCCACATGTTACTCACAAAATATTGCTCAAAATGCTAAATCAGATCAAAGGTCTTTCGTTTCCACAATCCTATTTCTTGGATTTGGTTACTTCCCCAAGAACAGCCATGAGTGAGGCCAAAGTTCACTCACTCTGCTCTTCTACTCACATCAGCCCGCCGGTGTATTCTTGCGCAGTCAGGCGTGGTCCATCTCAGTTCCTTTTACGGTCGTAGTTATCTCTAAAAAGGGTACAGCTACTGCTTTTCCAGAGCCTTCTACAGAAATTCAGCAGAGCTGAACTCTCTTGTGTTCTCTCCCCTCGCTGATTGCGTTAATAATTGGGCTGAAACTGAAGCGTTAATCAAAAGAATAAAGTTAATTTCTTTTCCTGAAAGCAGAACAAAGTAAATAGAAAGAAAGGGTCTACCGTGTTTTTCTCTTCACTCAGTTTTCTCTTCCCTCTCTATTCTGTGCAAAGTTGGTTACCTTACCTTTTATTATTAATTGGAGGTGAAAATAAATACAGCTTTGCTTTATTTATATATTGTTAAGGGTGTTGTACATTGTGTGTAATGCGTACTGATTGGCACGCTCTCGTGGCGCAGAGGAGATGTGGCGTGTGTACGCCAAAGAGAGAGAGAGAGAGAGAGAGGTGTTCCACAAGAGGTCGAATATTCCCCCCAATTCTCTGGACCCTATTCTGGATCAATTCTGTTCACTCTATGGTGTCCAGTTTTTAGAACGGGTCATCTCCCTAACTGACTTTCAGGGTGTATTTAGTTTCCTTTCTTTCTATTTTTATCCAGATTTCTCTCTCCTTCCTCCTTTTGTTCTCCATCAATTCCTGGATGATGATCCAGGGATCTAGGCTCACCTATTCCCGGCTGAATGGAAACAAATTCTTGAAATAGTAAGCAGGAAATTTCAAACCATTTTGGGCCCTCATTCCTTTACTCTTCTCCTTTTCAGTGTTACACAATTAGACCCTCAACAATAACATCTCGAATAATATTTTCTGCCGGACTCCTTTGTTGACGGTCGCTCAATGCACTCTAGTTAACCCATTCTTGGTAGGCAGCTTTCTTGTTTGATCTCTACTCTACATCTGGAGTTTTTCCTCTTCATTTCTTTGGCAGATACTCTGCAACTTTGTAGTTTCATTTTCTTTTTTTTTCATCTGCTTCCTTTCGTTGCGTCTATTTATAACGTGACTTTCGAAGTTTGTAAAGCTTGGCCCACAATCGCGCTCCACATTAGATATTAGATTATCGGGGCGGGACCTATGCCCCACGGTACCGCAGCCAAAAGAGGCTTATTGTGCCATCCCCTTTGGATCTAGTAGACGAAACCTCCCCTACTAAAGAAGTGAAGGACTTTCCCTACTAGTTCTTTTTGCTCTACTATCTCCTTTGGTCTCCAAAGAGTCAAAGGTTTCATAGCGCAACCACAAACAGCTAGTGACAGGCCGTTTCTTCCACTTCCTAACACAATCTGTACAACGATTCCGAGCTAATAAGCCCCCACCTTGTACAGATGATGCCCTATGTGCACTGTGTAAATGTATTGGGGGTGTATCCTATTATGTTGCTCATGTTCACGGTGTTAGGCTGGGATACCCGCTGGGACGCCCAAGTACCCTGAAGAAGTGAGTAATCCACTTCCCCCCTATGGGGTCCGTATTAACTTTAAATCAAAATAAAATCCCTTTATTTGACTTCATCACGGTATTTGATGGCTTTTTTTTGGCTATAATTTACTCGAATTTGCATCAAGCCTTCTCATCCTCCTGGCCAATCTACTTCAATCTCTTTACCTGAATTTCTCAAACTTAAGTGATCTTTAAATATTACTCTAGCTTATAATTGATGGTTTTGTAGACCTGAGCGTAAAAGAGACTCTCAACCGTCTTATACCTGAAAACAAAGCTAGAAGATACCTACTTCTTTTAGAGCCAAAATTCCAAATCCCGATCCTCTACAATTCTCCGAAAACAAGCTGCATTCGAAACGGAAGGCAGGCGGCAAACCATTAGAAAAAAAGCTTAGTAAAACCTTAGCTTCCGCCCCATAATTCAGGCATAGTCAATCAAATGAGATCCATTTCATTAGAAATCTCTGCAATATAGTATTCTTGTGTCATTTAGACTTCCTATTTCTTGTCACGCAGTTAATTTTATTAGATTAAAAAGTTATACAGGGAAATTATTAACAGAAGTAATTATCATAATTCTCTTGGGGGGTCTCATGGTTTTGTTCTAAGAGAATTTCCTTTTAGGATTTACTTCGAGTAAATTTAGTTTTAATGCTGTTCACCAAATTAGCGTGTAACTGTGGTTTAAATTACTTAATCAAGTTAAAGTTCACAAACTTGTAACTTGTAGTGAAGTCCTGTCGGCTAACTTTATTGTAATGAACATAATTTAGGGTTCATCTTTAGAGGTACTGTATGTGTTTATTTGGTAGCATTAATTTGTTTAATTATAAGTTAGAGGTCCTGCTGGACCTTTTAGGGTAAGGTTTAGACCTCCGCGTGGACGACGCACAGTGTTTGCCCTTTCACAGGTATTGGTTACACTGCTTAATTTCCCCTTTTCCACTGGTGTTTGCTCATGGCTTTTTTCTTGCATACGTAATTCTGACTTCCTGTGAATGCATTTCCATCAGGGGTGACTAAATCTGGTTTTAAATTCAATAACTTTTATTTCAAACATTCCTTCTTGAAAATTCTATTAATTGCTGAACTTTCTTTCTGTGGAAAAGATAAATCTAAAGTTCCATTTTAGTGAAATGTACTGTACTATCATTTATTTATTAATAATTCAATATTACCCAGAATTAATATTCGAAATTTGACAGTTTAATATCAAAAAAAATGAAAAACGCTGGCTGCTAAAAAGTTTATATTTTGTTTACGTACTTCCTCTTTGTGGCTTGAAATTAATACAGCGATTAAACCGGAAATACTAATTAAAGGTTTCGGATTTTTGCACTTTTCTGCGTATTTTGACGGAAATAGGTCCTTCGATTTTGTGTTTTATAATTTGTTGGCACTTTGTACTTTATGGTATCCTTCACCTTTATTTGAATATTTTTCTAGGGTAATTCGATTTAGTGATGCTTGAATTCTGAGCCTGAAGATAATTTCGCAACCGGAAGTAGTACTTTGCTGAAAGTTTTTTTTTGGGGGGGAATTTTCTTGAAAATGACTCCTTATGAGTTGCAACTTATTGCAGACAAAACCTGCAAATCAAACTACTTTTTTTTTACTGTCGTAAACTTTTTCCGGGAGATTTTGATTAAGGTTCCTTTTCTAGAAGATAGTGATAGATTTCCCTCTGATACAGGTGCTCCGTAACCAGAGGTGGTCAGCCCGCGCGCCTCATGCGGCTGGCCTTGAATGATACATAAATAATACCAACGTAAATAACACCAATAACAATTATTATCCAATTATAATACCATTTAAAAATATAATGAAAGAATAAAAGTTTAGTTCCGTTTTGAATGGTTTTGACGGAAATAAAACATTCAATTTACTAAATGTACTTCAATCAACATTTCCAATAACAGGAATAAAGGGTATGATGACAATGGTAGGTTTTTAATTGTTACGATGCAATCAACGGAAAAGGATTCATTATTTAAAAAACATTACGCTGTCAGACAGACATCTTGTTTGGACAGCCACTGTAATTTCCGTTGGTTATATTCGCTGAAGTGTATTTTGGTTGTTAACGATGTGATTTTATGATTTCCCTTTAAAAATATGGAGTAAGGTCTTTATTTTTACAGGAATTTGGTTATATAGAACTTTGTTGTGCTATGGTTAAGAGGAATCGTGGCGGGAGGCTCCTTACAGGAAGAAGAGGGATGAATTCGCTCCTAAATTTCCATATTAGGAGAATGTTCCATAACCGGAAGTACCTCGTTACTGATGATACTGTTTCCTGTCTTCCACGGAGTCTTAACTAAACAGATTCGTTGATTCACAGCTTTGTAACTAATGACAGCGTTCTTAAGTATACTCCTAATCACGAAGCCAGTATCCTCCGGGTATGAATAGGCACCCAGGGGGGGGGGAGAGGTGAGATAAAGTGGAAGACCTAGGATTAGGTGGCTGTGGATGATGTAGAGCAGCGTTTCCCAACCAGTTTTACTCGAGTTGCTGGTTGGTGGTACGCGAAAAATAATCAATATTGGCGGACATAAAACAAAAAAAAAGTTAAATAATAAAAATATCATAGAAACGTTTTTTCCTATAATTCATAACAATTATTTTAATTAATAATATGTATTATACAGTAAAGTTGTTAATATGTATAGGAATAAAATAAGTCTGTCTTAAGATATACGAGAAAATATAATAGCACACTATTTAACAGGATTAAAATTGTCTTTCATGGAGTGTTTTCCAAAATCCGAAAACTCTATACAAATAAAGATGATAATAATAAGAAAATAACACATTCGGAATAACAAATTTCACGAAATACAATCATTTTTACGAAATGGTACAATTGAACATGATGTACTCACTACCAAGTGGTACGCAAGCCAAAAAAGGTTGGGAAACGCTGATGTCGAGGAAGAGATTAGAAATCTGGGAGTAAGGACATGGTGGAGGATTGCTTTGGTGAGAGAGGAGTGGGGATAGATGATAGAGGACGCCAAGGTCCTTCGAGGACCGTACAGCCAGAGGGGAGAGAGAGAGAGAGAGAGAGAGAGAGAGAGAGAGAGAGAGAGAGAGATTGTTTCCTTTTTTTCCGAAGGTGCTTACTATAATTGTCCTTGAAACGCGTATTTATATTATATTAATATAATACATAACAATAACATCAATTTGAATATTTTATTTAGCGTAATCGTTCTAGGGCATTTTCTGGAAGATGAATAGGTTCTCCCCCTTTCTAAATGGTATTTCGATGACGTAGAAATCTCTAGATAACGTTAGCAATATTTAAATATATTTTGAAACTTGGAGTTTACAAAAAAAAAATGTTCTTGTCAGAATCTCGAGAATACTAGTTAGGCTAATTCTTTTCATCTCAGTTTCTCCAACGCTGTTCCTCATTATGATGACAGTTGGAGTGAGATAATAGCGATTGTAGTCAAGGGAAAAAAAAGGCGATAAATATGGCGCCGTTGCAAGGAGGTTAAAGCTAGTTTGCTTTAGCAGTTTCAAACATTATCACAGACCAACAGACATAGCCGATATCAGCTATGGCCGATATGGTGATGGTAAATTTCAAAATGTGGAGGTGTTTCATGTAAAATAGGGCAATAGATCATCCTGCAGTTAGATGCAGCGGCCGTATAACATTGTGTTCTGTATGCTGATATTATTACTAACGGGGGTTTACCATCATAAACAAGGGTTTGAAGTTTGCTAATGCTGGGGCCTAATGAGAAATGATCTGTGTAGCTGATGTTGAATTTCACTATTCATTCTGGTTAGCTCTTCATCTCCTTTATACTGTCTCCTGACTGGTGTAGCCGAGGCTTCTTCATGTATTCCGAGGCGAGGTGAAAAATTTCTCTAGTCGGGTACAGTAAAACTTGCTTTGTTTCTTCTAGAAGGAGCAAGGGTTCATGTTCAAGGACTTTGGTGAAGTCGCTGAGACCTGTACAGTTTTTTTGGATGCTCTTTGTGTGTTCGCTGTAGCTCAAGTCGCAGGAAGTGCAAACTATATGTTGCGTAAATGTTTTTCCAGGAACCAGACTGGAGAGAACATTTGGAGAGAACATTTATTTGAATCATTTGCCCAATCAGATTCAATTATAGGAGAACTTCTAAGAGAATAGGTTCCATTGAAGATTCTTTCTGAGCCAAAAGGGCATTATTATGGTCTTGTTACTTATATAATATACATATTAAATGGGTTGCTTAAATTCACCAGATTAAATAAAATTTTGAAACCGGAATTAGTACTACGTAAAATGAATTTTTCTTTTTTTTTCCCCTCTGTAATGACTTACGTATCATTATACCTACATCCGGTTAAAGCAGCTTTTAAGGGCAGTCCCTACCTTTTTCTCAGCAGTGCCCTTATTTTCGTGGAGAGATGTTTCAAATCAAGTTACAAGTGTAAAGGAAGTGAATCATTTTTGGAGAAATCCCTCTTCCAAAACGGTTAATTCAGTGAAAGTATTTCCGGTTGAGGAGTTTTGATCGCTAAGCTCGTTGGCGCCAGAAAATTTGAAATTTTCCCTTTTCTGGGAAAACGGAAGTAAAAGAATTTCCACAGCTTTTTTTCTTTTATTAATTTATATATGTATTTAAAAAGGATCTGAGTTCTCCGCTTGTCATGCTTACCTACCCATATAGCGTTGAAAATGAGAGAAAACTTTTCCGTGAATTTTTTGAAAAGCTTTTCATATACATATGTAAGTTGATGGAAAATTTTTTACAATCCGCCGCGTGTCTTTGACTGTAATAAGTAACGTTTTGTAAGAGTTTGACCAAAGTAAGAATTTCATTCTCTCGCAAAAACGTAGTTTTTCTTTTTTTTTCTAACCGCCCTGGGCTAGCCATTTGTATTTCTATTGAAATCTGAACAGTTGGGGGCCCCAAGCTTTGAAGTTGTTGGTTAAAGGATAGGGTGGTACCCCTGAGGGAGTTGTTATTGCTTGCTTGTAGTCTGTCACTCTGGTTATGTTCACCAAAACGTGGTTTTAAGGGTTTAATACATCTTATCTGTTTATTGTTCGTGGAAATCTGTTTTGAATACTCGTACGAGTCTCTCTCTTGGTACATCTTAAAGTTTCTTTGAAACATATCATCTGTTTGTTAACTTCGCTAGTTCACAATAATACATGGGAAATGATGAAAGAAACTTGGTATCTTAGTTTTCTCGGAAAAGTCACTGAAAGCAGCACTTCTCTGGGAAGTTTTCTAACTAAAAGTGACGTGTCATAAGTTTGGGCCAAAAGTTCAAATGAAAACCCCACAAGCGCGCAGAGTTGTTTGGAAAATTACTAGCTACTCGGAAAAGCCCCTTTTACCGTAATGAAACTGGATTTTCTTCCAACCTGGAAACGATGTTTTATGGTTTGGTGAAAAGCTTAAAACTTCACCTCCCACCTCTGAGAATCCCGTTTAAATAAGGTTTTCTCGGAAGAGTTTCTCGAATGAAAGTAAAATAGCCGTACAACGTCTGTCAGTGCGTTTTTTACAATGATTAAAGGGAATCTGTGGTACCACACATTCATGGTGGAATTGTAAACGTTACTATCTGAGGGAAAACCTCTCGACCGGAAACTATTGAATGACTTTCTTCGCAAAGGAGAAACTGTAGTTAGGCTAAAGCCTTGTGTCTTTAAATTACGATTTTAGGTAGTGTTTTGTTTTGAAGCCCGAAAATGGGATACAGAAGGCAAGTTTCTGCCATTCACCACCAAGTTCTCCTACGTCAGAGGTCGCCAAAGTGGTCTTTTTAACAAAAGTAGGGGGTCGATCTGAGCCAGGGGGTCAAAGGAAAAAAACATTTTGAACCCATTATAGCGAAACACTATTGCACACACCCATCTCATTAAATAAGAAGCAATACTGTAGTTACTTTACTTATTTATAATTACTTATTATTTAATAAATATTAAGGTATTTAAATTTCAACATAAGATCTTTTTCATAAAAACTATTAGTTACATAATGTAAAATTACTTTAACAAATGTTCAAAATCATAAAATAAATGTACAAACACGGTACCTAATAGATAGTTTTATTTTAATAAACTGAAAATTACTTTTATATGGGGGTCGATGGAGATTTCGAAAAATTATATAGCGGTCCATGATCAAAAACGTTTTCCAGGGTTTCCCCTTTTTCATACAGGATATTTGCTCACTTAACCTTGGGTGTCTTGCGCTAACTACATGCAACGCCATGTTTTCACTCTACAATTGATTTCATCACATATAGTAAGGAAGTAAAGTAATCGCCTATTTTTTCAGGCGGGTCTTAACGTACAACTACCAATTAGGTGTCGTGGACGGAGGCGACTAGCAAACATATTTTACTGTAAATTTCTTTTATTAGTTATTAAATAAAATCCAAAGCCTAAGACCGGGGAATCGAACCCAGTACCACAATAAATATTAGCTTCGCAGGTCTCGCCTCTAACCGCCCGGCTACCGTGGCGCCTTCATCACATACATATTTCTCTCCAAATATTTGAAAAAATTATTAAATAATAAGTAAAGGAAATTGTGTACTGTAATTGTGTACGAGGGTCGTTTGAAAAGTCCGTGCAAAAATAAAAACTACTTAATTTTTTGGGGTAAACCTTTTTTATTTTTCAACATAGTCTCCTTTTAGGCTTATACACTTCGTCCAACGCTGCTCTAGTTTGTTGATCCCTTCCGAATAATAGGATTTGTCCAAGTCTGAAAAATAGCCATTCGTTTCTGCAATCACCTCCTCGTTTGAATAAAATCTTTTTCCCGCCAGCCATTTCTTCATATTGGGGAACAAATAGTAGTCCGAGGGAGCCAAGTCTGGAGTATAGGGGGGATGTGAAACGAGTTGGAACCCTATTTCCATTAATTTTGCGACCACAACTGCTGAGGTGTGAGCTGGTGCGTTGTCGTGATGGAAAAGGACATTTTTGTGGGCCAATCGTGGGCGTTTTTCTTGCAGCTAGGTTTTCAAACGGTCCAATAACGATGAATAATATGCACCTGTAATAGTTTTACCCTTTTCCAGATAGTCGATGAGGATTATTCCTTGCGAATCCCAAAAGACAGTCGCCATAATCTTTCCGGCCGAAGGAACGGTCTTCGCTTTTTTTGGCGCAGATTACCCCTTGGTAACCCATTGTTTAGATTGTCCTTTGGTCTCAGGAGTGTAGTGATGTATCCATGTTTCATCCACAGTGACGAAACGACGCCTAATGTCCTGCGGATTCTTCTGGAACAGCTGCAAACCGTCCTTTCAACACTTCACACGATTTCGTTTTTGGTCAAGCGTGAGCAATCGCGGCACCCATCTTGCGGATAGCTTTGTCATGTCCAAATGTTGATGCAAAATATTATGTACCCGTTCATTCGAGATGCCCACAGCACTAGCAATCTCACGCACCTTCACTCTTCTGTCATCCATCACCATATCATGGATTTTATCAATGATTTCTGGAGTAGTAACCTCAACAGGGCGTCCAGAACGTTCAGCGTCACTTGTGCCCATATGGCCCTCCGAAAATTTTGAAACCACTTATAAACTGTTCTAATCGAAGGTGCAGAGTCACCATAATGTTTATCAAGCTTCTCTTTAGTCTCCTGAGGCGTTTTGCCTTTCATAAAGTAGTGTTTAATTAACACACGAAATTCTTTTTCGTCCATTTTTTGAAAATCACTCGACTTCTTCGATTCAAACGAATGCCAAACACAAAGAAATAGACCGATCTGGCTGAAACTTGGTGTTTGTTGTTCCAAGAGGTGCTACTAACTAAACATAACCTCGATACGCGGCAGTAGTGCTATCTCTCTGACTTTGCACGGACTTTTCAAACGACCCTCGTACAGTCTGGTTGTTTACAATAACATAGTTACGTTCTATGGAGTTGGCACTACCTGTAATGGTAGCACCAAAGGTTGGAAGCACGTGCAATTAATAATTTGTGAGTATACTTTATTTAATAATTAATAGTGCAGTTTGATTTCATTCTGGTCACATTAAAATATGGTTACGATACTGTAGATGTTATTCTCCTTGCCATTAAGTTCAAATTCGAATTTCTGGTCTTCTCCCTCCCCGTTTTAAATGTTAATGTTCTTTAAGTTTGGTTTTAAACAATCTTTTGAAATTAAATCATGATAAATTTTATTTACACCTTGAGAATTTGGTTAAAATCAAATCAATTTTATTTCTCCTAAGGGTTTCCTTTATTTTGTGATTATCTTCTAGAAAAACCTACATTTGCTTGGTTGGATTAAGTTGAAAATCCAAAGTGGATAATTGAATTCATTGGAAAATTGGATTTGAAGAGGAAAATTAAATTAAATCCATTTCTCTGTTTTGGGTTCCCTCGGATATTTGTTTGGTCCATGGAAGAAGAGGCGCTGGAAATGAGGAACCATCTGTTTTGGTAACCAGAATTCGACCATGTTTCCCAGTATCTTTCGGGTGAATAACCAACATGTAATAGAAGATAATAGCATATCAATAGATTAGAGGCGAGACCCGCAAAGCTAATATGTACTGTGGTACTGGGAAAGGGTTCGTTACCCAGGGTCTAGGCCTTGTATTTTATTTAGTGGTTAATATGAAAAATTTACAGTAAAGTACGAGTATGTTAGGGGTTATAGGCTAGACCCGCAAAGCTAAGATGTATTGCGGTACTGTGTTCGATTCCCCCGGTCATAGGCCTTGGATTTTATTTAATGGTTAATAAAAGAAATTTACAGTAAAGTATGTTAGTTAGGTGGTTATAGACTAGACCCGCAATGCTAAGGTGTATTGCGGTACTAGTCTAGCCCTTGGATTTTATTTAATGGTTAATAAAAGAAATTTACAGTAAAGTATGTTTGCTAGTCGCCTCCGTCCACGACACCTAATTGGTAGTTGGACGTAGAGCCGGCCTGAAAAAATAGACAATTATTTTACTTTTATAAACAGTGTGGTGAGTTTGAGGCACTATTCTCTGTTCTTTATTTTTGCCCTTTAACTTCACTCTGTGTACAATATCCATCATGCAGGGCCTGCAGAGTTAGTTGATGGGCAAAGTATATCTGAAGACTTGGCCCTTCAAGAACTTGTTGAGTATTATGACTTCTTTACTAAGGGCTTTCTATGTCTGTAACAATCTTAAGTTTTTTTTCGCCCAATATTGCTTATAACTTCTCTTGACTAGGTAGAATACGCTAATGGAGAGTTATGGTTGCGTTGAGTAGATGTTTTATTGTCATCTTTAAAGAGATGACAGGACCAATAATGCAGACTGGGGAAACGAGGGAATCCCGAAGGAGACAACAGACAGAAAGCGTACAGATGGAGAGCCAGCGTGAAAGTGGTAGATAGAAGTGGTTTGATATCTTCTATTCTTTTTTCTTTTCTTTTTTTCAAACCATTAACTAGAAGACAAAAGGTGTACAATGGAGGAGACAGCTCCCTGCTTCTTCCTCCAGAGTCCCGCTGACACTGCTTTAATAATAAAGGAACACCCCGGGTGCCCTACATTTGGTTGGCCTTCCTTTCCTACACACAGCCCTTTTATGTTAGCACAAGTCCTCCCTTTTTACTCTTGTCATCCAGTCTGACTGCTCGTATACTTACTAATCTCTTGTACTTCTGCTTTTGCTTTATCACTGCCTACTCTCTATTTCCACATCTTTTATCTTCCTCCTTTATCCCTGCCAGCACCAAATGTACTTCAGTTCTCTCATTGGGCCAAAGTCACAGCTTGATTTAATTGGCGTTTTTTTTTGTTCTCCCCCACCCAAAGCCATAAAAAAGTCATTCAAACTGTCAAATACTGTTCTCTAACGAACTAAATTTCAACATTTCTCTTAGATTTTAGGCATTCCTCTATCTGTAAATGGAAACCTGATCGTTCTCGATCGCACTTGTCTCCAGTTTATCTTTGTTTAGCGTTAAGAAAATCATATTGTTTTATTCTCTCCGAAGCGGATAATAATCACCACAATCTCTGACATATTAATGTTATTATTTAATATTATGAAAGATATCTTGTTGCAGTCGCTTCGAATTGTCGTTGTGGTTGTGAGAGAAAGATCGAATATCTCTTATTGGCGTAGACTCAAACTAAGATTTATAGTTTTGATACTGAAATTTATTGTAAATTGGGATGCCATACATCCTGGAAAAGCAAGGCCCCTGAATCTCCTTTCATGGACTTTGAAACAGTACGCTACTGGATCTCTCTCTAGGAGGAGCGTAGGAAGAGGAAGGTTTTCAGTGCTCTGTGGACCAACCACCCAGATCCTGAAGATCTACCAAGTCATAACTTGAAAATCATAACTTGAAGAGTTAAGAAGGCAGCCGCAGTTTTAATAGAAAATAAGTTTCGCTCGATAAGTTTCAGTTTTTTTGCTGGACAGTGTCGACCTTAAAATGGCGCATGAAGAATTGTTTGGCGATAATTATATGGATTCATTCGAAAGCCTATGGCACAAAATCCAGTCTATGGAAAGTGCTAAATTATTCAATTTTGGTCTGATTTTCTAGAAAACTGATCTTGGCGCGTGTAACATACAACTGGGTGTTGCAATCCCACGGGTTCCTAGCACAGTACTCCATGCACTTTCACTTGTACAATAGGGACACACATTACAGGTAAACTAGCATTTCAAAGCACCAATACACTGCATACTTAAGGACTACCTTCCCTTGGAGATAGCCACGGCAAAAGGGAGTAAACCCTTTAAAATCCAAGATCCTCCATTGTATCCCAACAAAAACCTTAATACTTCCCAAAATCTTCAATTGGAAGGACGCTAGGGCCCTTTAAGGGCTGCAAGGACAAGATAGAAGAAGAAAGATCGGCCTGAGAATTTAGCGATCCTGTTGGCACCGGATATTTTAATTTAACTTTAAAAAAAATATAGCTATTTCCTCTACTTTATGGTGGAACAGGAAATCTCAGAGCTTTATCTCAACAGCTTCTCCGGGAGTGTCTTGAGAGAGTAATTGATGTTTTTTTTATGCTATTATTTATAACAAATGTAATTTTATTTATATTCTTCAATATTCTCTTTATGGATTTGTCCCTTTGCAAAGATGCAGTCCTAAGTGAAAAATTTGTCAAAAGCAATACCCCAATATAGTAGTAGTAATTGCCTATTTCTTCAGGCGGACTTTACGTCCAACTACCAATTAAGTGTCGTGGACGGAAGCGACTAGCAAACATACTTTACTGTAAATTTCTTTTATTAACCATTAAATAAAAATCCAAGGCCTAAAGACCGGGAATCGAACCCACTAAACCAACAATACTTCTTAGCATTGCGGGTCTAGGCCTCTTAACCGCTCGGCTATCGTGGCGCCTGCAATACCCTAATATAAATTATTTATTAATCCCCATCGACTAATTCGTCTTGTCTGTCTGTTACAGGTATGTGAGTTGGTGATCATCTACTGACACCTTTAATATTGTCTAGACTCTCAGGTGTTCCTCCTTAAATAAGTAAGTTTCAACCATATCACTTATAAATAAATTATCTCTTGTAGCTGGTATCAAATATGTAAGCGTTTATATTGAAGCTCAATGGAAAATGGGTGACAGATAAAAGCTCTCTAAAATCATTTTATAAACTTATTTACCCTCATACAGGCCCACCCTCAAATCCACTTTTCAGTTGAGATTAAGTCAAAACTTTAACCCATAGCTTTCAAACGAACAAGTTTTAGATTTAGTAAACCAAAGTTATCGACCCCCGTCTAGACATTTATGTAGCATGTCAAATTTGGTTTGTTACGTGAATTAATGCTACGCCCGGCTACACTATTTTAGCTTTAGTAAACTACTATACTATTTCCTTTGAATTTAAGTTAATGTCAAGTGTTTGACTGTAGATTTGTTGACAATGAAAATTACTGTTTATAAACTAATTTATGACATCATTTCCTGGTTTTTTATAATTCTAAATAATTAATTATATAAGTTAAATTAAAACATTACACCATGCTTGACAATATAACCTGCTCTTTCTGTATACTGGATGAACAGCTCCGTCACGAACTGTATGTTCTGTTCTTGACAACATCTGACAGAAATATCAGCAGCATTCATGATGCATTCCAGGATCTTCTTGTTGACGGATATGGTAAAAGTTTTTACAAGAAATATAACCCAGCTGCAAGAACATCGCTGCCTAAATCATTAGAACAAAAAAAATATATAAAATAGAATAAGTAATCACTTCAGTTTAAATTCTACTTACTCTCCTTATGTTCAAGTATTTCTATTGGAAAAAATTTGTTCTTAAAGCTATCTCCGGAAACATCTTATCGTTTTATAAGACCCCCCAGAAATCCGGAAAATTAATTTTCAGAAAATGATGTGCGGAGAATTCACAAAATATTACGCAAAAATAACTATCGGAAGTAAAGTAATGCCTATTTTTTTTTTAGGCAGGCTTTTAAAAAAAGTCCACCTACAGATTAGGTGTCGTAGACGGAGGCGATTAACAAACTTACATTACTATAAATATCTTGTATTAACCATTAAATAAAAATCCAAGACCTCTAGTCCGGGAATCGAACCTACTAACCAACAATACATCTTAGCTTTGCGGGTCTAGTCTCTTAACCGCCTAACAAACACTACTGTAAATTCCTCATATTAACCGTTAAATAAAATCCAAGAACTAGACTGTACCGCAATACATCTTAGCTTTGCGGGTCTAGCCTATAACCGACTAGCAAACATACTTTACTGTAAATTCCTCATATTAACTGTTAAATAAAATCCAAGAACTAGACTTTACCGCAATACATCTTAGCTTTGCGGGTCTAGCCTATAACCGACTAGCAAACATACTTTACTGTAAATTTCTCATATTAACCATTAAATAAAATCCAAGGGCTAGACTAGTACCGCAATACATCTTAGCTTTGCGGGTCTAGCCTATAACCGACTAGCAAACATACTTTACTGTAAATTCCTCATATTAACCATTAAATAAAATCCAAGAACTAGACTGTACCGCAATACATCTTAGCTTTGCGGGCCTCGCCTACAGTTCTACTTATCCACTTACCCAGAAGTACGTACCTCTAGTTGAATGTTCGTGGAAAAACTTTTCGAAGAAAAGTAGTAGGATCTCAAAACCGGATATTGCCATTAAAAATCACAAAAATCTGAATTTCCTGCACTGTTACTACGTCTCCTCTAGTAAAGTGCTTGATATTTTCCACGATATTACTTTAATGTGGAAGCTGAACTTTATGTTTTTAACTGAAGCTATTTCCTCTTTTCCTGCGATGGAAAACATGTCGTCCTTCAGTAAAGTAAAAAAAAAACAAGGCTCACTAAGAAAAGATGAAAGTCAAACTTGCTGGATGAGTTCAACTAAAAGTTAAAGCTTGGGCAGCAAACTTTTTTAATGATCCACCCCTCCTGCATTCAATTTTCCGAGTGTATTTGTTTTTTCTTTTTTTTTAACTAACTTTTTCTATCATTTGAATTTTTTGAAACTGCTACGGGTCTTTAATTTATTTCTTGAGTTTCCGTTACAGAAAGGTAACGGAAGCATAAGTCCTTTATATCAGGAAATAATTCTGTTATCAAAAAAATACCTTTAAAAGTTTTTAACGTTTCCAATTATTTATTAGCAGACTATAAACAAAAAAAAAGTGAAAACTGTTGCCAATTTAAGAATTCAAGACGTTTTCAATCAAAAATTGTTTATCTTTGACGGTAAGTAAATAAAGTAGAAATCTCTAGAACAGAACTTTGATTTTATGCGTCTTAATAGGCATGTTTATTGAATCCCTGAACGGTTTTGGACTCTCATGAATCATTTAGAGGTAGATTGATCAGTTTGTTGTGATTTGAACTTCATTCAGCAATTGCTGAATCAGGAAGTGCAGACCGAGATGGTAAGTATGTGATGACAAAATCTGTACAGGTGCCTCAGTAGCTGTTTTTTCAAATTTGGGTACTTCGTAGATAAGCGGAGAAATTTGAAATATGAATTACATTAATGGAATCTAAATTTAAAGTACAAATGCCTGGTTAGAAGAAAAATATAGAGAGGAAAACATACAGAATTGGATTCTTCGGTTGATTAATTTTTTGCTTTAATTTTTTTTCCCTAGTTGACATAGTGTAAAAATAAACAAGGGTGACGTAATAAATTTGCTCCCGTCACCAAATGGTAGTTGGTTTGCTCGCCCGCGGTTGGTAGTTTTACCTCCTGTTTTCTTGACTTTTAGCCGCTCGGTTTGTGATTTATACCTTGTTCCCGGGTATGTTCGTAGCAGGATATCCTGGGATCCTTACCGCGACATTCTCCGCAGGTGGTTACATCCTCTTCCTCTCCCGTTAATTAAGTCCTTACACTTCCTTCTCCCGCCTTGCCTTCAACCAATAAGATCGTTATTTCTTCTACTTCCTCATTTTTAATTCTTTTTTTTCTATTGTTGTGTTAAGCTTGGTTAATTTAACGAGAGACGCAGTGCTGCCCAAGGGGGGGGGGAAAGAAGAAGAAAATATCCCTATTCGCATTGCTAATCCTGTACCTGTGCTTGTATACAAATGTAAATTGCTTGGCAAATAAGGCGCCACGATAGCCGAGCGGTAAAGAGACTAGACCCGCAAAGCTAAGATGTATTGTTGGTTTAGTGGGTTCGATTCCCCGGTTTTAGGCCTTGGATTTTATTTAATGCTAAATATGAGAAATTTTACAGTAAAGTATGTTTGCTAGTCGGTTATAGGCTAGACCCGCAAAGCTAAGATGTATTGCGGTACTAGTCTAGGCCTTGGATTGTATTTAATGGTTAATATGAGAAATTTACAGTAAAGTATGTTTGCTAGTCGCCTCCGTCCACGACACCTAATTGGTTGGTAGTTGGGCGTTATGCCCCGCCTGTAAAAATTTAGGCGATTACTTTACTTTACTTACTTTAAGGCTACTTTCATAAGGCATGTTCCCTCTGAGCATATCAACTTCTGGAGCCGTTAGTGCCACTGAAAAATTGTTTTCACCTGCTCAATCTGGGATGGTAGCTATGATCTGTGAGATGATATTAATAAGGCAGTTGGAACCCGTATGTTTCCACACATCCTCTCTTGTAAACTTCGTTGTGGGGACTTAGTGGTGAGTGTTTTTTTTTTTTTTTTTTTGGCACCATCTTCTTAATAGTACTTATTTTATGCACTTTGGGTCAATACGCAGCGCTCAAGATATCTTTATCTCATGGAAGCCACGAAGCAGAATGTAGTAGATGAGTGGCAGTCATGATGAAGAAAGAAGTGAAAGAGGCTGGTCCTAAAATTGTATATTGGGAAAAGATAGGGCTGGTTATTTCCACCAATGTATTGGTAAATTAAGGCGTTAGGAGCCGACAGTAATTGTGCAGTACCAATATGTTGGTTTTTTCTAGCCCTCATTAAAAAATAATGGTTCATGTGCAAACAAGACCATAAAAACAATAAATAAATGAATATGCACTTTGGTGTGCGGATCCCCCACCCAAATTTGCAAAAATTTCTTGTTTCCTTTCCTGGGAGCCACATTACGTGTATTTCCGGTGGGAACTTCAGAGGCGAAGACCTATCCGTTGCTAGTAGTAGTCAGGGAAATTAAAAAAATAAAAAATCCAGTGTTGTGATGGCAGTGGAAGATTGATTTGAAAGTTCTGCCTATTTGAACACCACGTGCATGTTGAAACATGTTTACCATCATATTATTTGCTTACTGCTCACATATGTGCACGACGTATGATGATGTATTGAACCGTTACTCAACCTCATACCTGATACACACACTTATCTTGCTGGTTTAATATGGTAAATTTTAATTAAAATGATAAAGCATCGTTTTCAAATCAATTCCTTCTCTCTCCCCGCTAAACAAACGTTATAAAAACATTTTGATGGATTGAATTAAATATGAACCGTTTTATTGGACAAATAACTAAAAAAGGCGTGGGCTATCACGTTTCATTGGTTTATTTTAATTATTTTCCAATGAATTTTATAACAGTTTGTTTCATTTTCTTGTTCAGAAAAGTAATTCGATCATGAAATTTTTATCAGAAATAAACATATTTATTTCATTTATTGATTTATTATTTTAATTAAAGGTGAGTCACTAACCTGAGGATATCCTGTGAGGTGGCGATTCTGCAACAGCACTTAGTGCTTTAGTCACAGGACAGTGAGCTGTAAGAAGCTTTTGTCTGTAAAGGGAAACTCGTAGGGCCGGGATTCGAACCTGGGATCACCGTGTGAGCTCTAATTCCTTCTCCTAATTATTATGTTTATTGCATTCTTCATCTTCATGCCATTCTCCTTATAGGTGTGGTCTATTGCCTTTTTATCTCATCTGCCCTCCAAATGCTCTTTTCCTGTCACTTACTTCCCATGGGCTGGACCTGTAGAAGCTGCGCCTTCTTCTTGTCTACAGAACTTCTTCAATAGAATGACTTTTACTGCATTATCCCCTACATCCAGAGATATTAATAAAATTTTATGGGTTCACTCTCTCTCTCTCTCTCTCTCTCTCTCTCTGTCTCTCTCTCTGTCTCTCTCTGTTCTAATGAAACCTTGAGATATCCTGTTGGGTGTAGATGGATAATTTTCAGTCAGCTAATATCAACAGAATGGGTTTAAACTCACATAGAACAGTAGGCTTGGAGATGGTGCCTGACGTGACATAACACGTGAATATCTTTTTCACGTGTTCTCAATTTACCACCCTCTAACGAGACGCTGCATGCCAGAAGCCTATTTCCAAGACACATTATCCTCAGGGGAATTCCCCCAAATTACCTTACATTAATTTAAATATAATTTTTCCATAGCAGTAAAAAAAAAAATCCATTTTAAAATTAGAAAATTTTACATGACACAGTGTTTTAGTGTTTATTTTTTTGTGGAGCAAAAAAAAATGCTAGTTAACATTTTCACTTATATTTCCGGTTTAGTTGGTTTTTAGTAATGCTTTTATTTTACCGCAGTTTTAAAGAAGTCTTGAGATTAATTTTAAACCCTGATTATCTAGCACGCAACCAGGTGTCCCATTGTTCATAGCTGCAGCAGTAATGGAGTCTTTTATAAAAGTTACCTTGTAATTGCAATTTCTAGAATTTTTACTTCGCTTTCTTTGCGCTGTTTGTTCTTCCTTAATATTATGCTAATTTTTCTTTCTATTGCTTTTTTTTCTTTTTTTATTTAAAATCGCCGTAATGCAAAACAAACTAGAACCAGAAAGATCTCAGGTGTCTCGCTTGGGAGTCATGGTTTGTTCACTGGTTTATAGGCATCTGTTGTAGTCATACATTGTGGTAAGGGTGAAAGTGAGTCCCTTTATTTGGAGATGAGCTAGAGTTTTAGCCCTGTGGGTTCTCGCTAAACCCTTGCGATTATTGTATCTGCAGTATATGGAGGTGAGCTAGAATTTTAGCACTGTGGGTTCTCGCTAATCCTTTGCGATTATTGTATCTGCAGTATATGGAGGTGAGCTAGAATTTTAGCACTGTGGGTTCTCGCTAAACCCTTGTGATTATTGTATCTGCAGTGTATGGAGGTGAGCTAAAATTTTAGCACCGTGGGTTCTCGCTAATCCCTTGCGATTATTGTATCGGCAGTATATGGAGGTGAGCTAGAATTTTAGCACTGTGGGTTCTCGCTAATCCTTTGCGATTATTGTATCTGCAGTATATGGAGGTGAGCTAGAATTTTAGCACTGTGGGTTCTCGCTAAACCCTTGTGATTATTGTATCTGCAGTATATGGAGGTGAGCTAGAATTTTAGTACTGTGGGTTCTCGCTAAACCCTTGCGATTATTGTATCTGCAGTATATGGAGGTGAGCTAGAATTTTAGCACTGTGGGTTCTCGCTAAACCCTTGTGATTATTGTATCTGCAGTATATGGAGGTGAGCTAGAATTTTAGCACTGTGGGTTCTCGCTAAACCCTTGTGATTATTGTATCTGCAGTATATGGAGGTGAGCTAGAATTTTAGTACTGTGGGTTCTCGCTAAACCCTTGTGATTATTGTATCCGCAGTATATGGAGGTGAGCTAGAATTTTAGTACTGTTGGTTCTCGCTAAACCCATGTGATTATTGTATCTGCAGTATATGGAGGTGAGCTAGAATTTTAGTACTGTGGGTTCTCGCTAAACCCTTGCGATTATTGTATCTGCAGTATATGGAGGTGAGCTAGAATTTTAGTACTGTGGGTTCTCGCTAAACCCTTGTGATTATTGTATCTGCAGTATATGGAGGTGAGCTAGAATTTTAGCACTGTGGGTTCTCGCTAAACCCTTGTGATTATTGTATCTGCAGTATATGGAGGTGAGCTAGAATTTTAGCACTGTGGGTTCTCGCTAATCCTTTGCGATTATTGTATCTGCAGTATATGGAGGTGAGCTAGAATTTTAGCACTGTGGGTTCACGCTAAACCCTTGTGATTATTGTATCTGCAGTATATGGAGGTGAGCTAGAATTTTAGCACTGTGGGTTCTCGCTAATCCTTTGCGATTATTGTATCTGCAGTATATGGAGGTGAGCTAGAATTTTAGCACTGTGGGTTCTCGCTAATCCTTTGCGATTATTGTATCTGCAGTATATGGAGGTGAGCTAGAATTTTAGTACTGTGGGTTCTCGCTAAACCCTTGCGATTATTGTATCTGCAGTATATGGAGGTGAGCTAGAATTTTAGCACTGTGGGTTCTCGCTAATCCTTTGCGATTATTGTATCTGCAGTATATGGAGGTGAGCTAGAATTTTAGTACGGTGGGTTCACGCTAAACCCTTGTGATTATTGTATCTGCAGTATATGGAGGTGAGCTAGAATTTTAGCACTGTGGGTTCTCGCTAATCCTTTGCGATTATTGTATCTGCAGTATATGGAGGTGAGCTAGAATTTTAGCACTGTGGGTTCTCGCTAAACCCTTGCGATTATTGTATCTGCAGTATATGGAGGTGAGCTAGAATTTTAGTACTGTGGGTTCTCGCTAAACCCTTGTGATTATTGTATCTGCAGTATATGGAGGTGAGCTAGAATTTTAGCACTGTGGGTTCTCGCTAATCCTTTGCGATTATCGTATCTGCAGTATATGGAGGTGAGCTAGAATTTTAGCACTGTGGGTTCTCGCTAAACCCTTGTGATTATTGTATCTGCAGTGTATGGAGGTGAGCTAAAATTTTAGCACCGTGGGTTCTCGCTAATCCTTTGCGATTATTGTATCTGCAGTATATGGAGGTGAGCTAGAATTTTAGCACTGTGGGTTCTCGCTAAACCCTTGTGATTATTGTATCTGCAGTATATGGAGTTGAGCTAGAATTTTAGCACTGTGGGTTCTCGCTAAACCCTTGTGGTTATTGTATCTACCGTAGTGTATGGGTTATGTTTTTTGATTTGGATACCCACAGGGAAATGATTTGATCACTTACCCCAAAAGAGAATTCAATTGCTGGAATCAACTTTTGCGCCTAATGACGTCTTGAAGTGTGAATTTCGTGAGCGATTACCGTTTTAAGATTTCCCCCCCCCCCTCAATATTTTAATCCCACTCTGATTCGGCTCAAAATGTTATTTCTGGAATCTGATTCGATCATTTTTGTTACATGTTTTGTTAAGGCAGAAATGGTTTCAAATTGTTTACATTAATTACCAGTATATTATTATTATTATTATTATAACAGTTATGATGATATAGTTCTACATTAAACTTCACAATTTTTTTTTATAATACCCTGAAGAAGGTAGTAAAAATTACCGAAACGTTGGTATAAAGCAAAAAAGAGTTGTATTTATTGATGACCGCACCTCGATATTCCCCAAAAATCATCCATCAACAACGGTCGGAAAAAAAACCAAAGCCATCATTATTATTTTTAAATGATTTTAAGCGCGTCAACATCTGTGGCTCTTGGTGCTCGGAACTTTTTCCGGTGCATTACCGGACGTGTTCTTTCGTTACAAACAGCACTGTTACATCACCGGACAGAGAGCTGTAAGAAGCTGTTAGGTAGAGATAATCAAAGGGCCAGCAGCTGGATTCGAACCCAGGATCCAGTACGCTAATCGGATTATTTTCTGATTTAACATTATTTCTCTTCTCACTCCTCTCCCTCTGTCATTGTTCTGCATAGTTCGAAACTTTGTAATCAATAGCGGAAATAGTCTTTTCCGCGCTTTTGCTATGACTGAAATCTTGTGTTAATGACCCAGTTTTTTTCCGTCCAGAATTACAAAGAGCCCGTTGTCATCAGCCCCTACCCCGTATTCTTCTTTGCCTTTGTCATTGTACTGTTCTCCCGCAAACTAGGATGGACTTCCTACAGGAAGACTGTTTCCTCCTGCTGCTGCTTGTAAAATAAAGGGATCAAATATCTTGCTAAAAATAAATTTCCACAATCGGCCAAATTCTGTCTCGAAAAGGAAAATTGTTTTTCCTTTTTCTTCTTAATGTTACTCGCACTTTTCATCACCTTCATAATGTTGGGGTTGGTCGGCTTCCCTCCATAGTATCATTTCAGAATAATATATGGTTCTGTTCTTATATTTCATCAATGGAGAAAAATATATTGATAAAATTCTGAGTATAATTACTTTGCTAAATGAATTTCTTACTTGTACAGGGCTTCTTAGAAAAACCTCTTATTTTTGCAAAACTCCGTATGTACTACAGTAACAGTAGGCGCCACGGTAGCCGAGCGGTTAAGAGGCGAGACCTGCAAAGCTAGTATGCATTGTGGTACTGGGTTCGATTCCCGGTCTTGGCCTTAGAATTTACTTAATGGTTAAATGAGAAATAGTAAAGTACGTTTGCTAGTCGCCTCCGTCCACGACACCTAGTAAATGGTAGTTGGACGTTAAGCCCCGCCTGAAAAAATACGCGATTAATTTACTTTACTACTACATTGACAGAAATCTACAATTTTCATGTAAACAGTTCCCCATTGGGGATAAGTTAAATACATTATTTCTTTTTACATCCAAGATAGTGTTTAATAATAAGTAAAATATGTTTTAAATTCACTTTATAAAATATATTTACCAGAATCACGTATGTGGGTCACTCAGTATAGAGTCCTGTGATGGGGGTTCACATCCATATATTTTGTTAACAGATGAGCCCTCTCCCTTCAGGTACTCTGTATAAAGGTGATAATCAATTCACGATCTCTCCTTCGGGGGTTTCTGACACACTGCCGGGGGAGTTATCTTAGGGGACCAGTGAACCCTAAACATAAGCGCGTAATATTGCGTGTAAAATTTATTAACATCATTTACTGTATAGAGTATATCAAATTATTATTTTGCGGAGGGGAGGGCGGAATTTATATAACTAAGTATTGGTGCTAGAATTTATGTTACCACCTCTAGTTTGTACGTGTTTCTGTCGGCCATTTTGTCCAACGCTCCTCATGTTAACATATCAGTTTACATATTGAAGTTTGTGGGGCGGACTGCAGTCTTAAAAAAAAAAATTATCCATTTTTTTGCCCATTTTCTATTTCATAAAATATAACCTTTGTGGAAAACTGTGACGTGAAAATACTCATAGCGCCGTTTAACCTAATTGAATTTTCATGAAACCAGCAATTTGTAAAAATAAAAATATTTGTACAAAGTCATCCAAGTTATTTTATTTTATTTATTTATTTTTTAATCCTGTAGATCTTCCATTACTCTGATTAAAAGATCAATGTTAGGTTTAAATTTCCTGCTCTTGAAAATCGAAAACAATGAAATAACTACTAATTATAGTATAAAACCTAGGCGCCACAGTAGCCGAGCGGTTAAGATACTAGACCCGCAATACTAAGATGTATTGTTGGTTTAGTGGATTCGATTTTATTTAATGGTTAATATGAGAAATTTATAGTAAAGTATGTTTGCTAGTCGCCTCCGTCCACAACACCTAATTTGGTAGTTGGACGTAAAGCCCCGTCTGAAAAAATAGGCAATTACTTTACTTTACTTTAGTATAAACCCCCTTAACAGTTAGCGAATGTAAGTAGCTTATAAATACAAAAGCTTATATTGAAACCATTTTATTGCAATTTAATTGATTAGGTCATTATTGTGGCCAAAGGTATAACAAGCAGCCATAAAGCCCCCTCTAGAGAGAATACTATCAAAAAGTGATTTACCGGCGCCAAAGAGCGCTAGTATAAGCCAGGTTAGTGCCGGCCTCACTTATACAGGCCTAGACTTTAACTCCAACGGATCCAAGGCAATGTGTGCACTGAATGGTAATACCCACACCCAATATCTAGTCTGATCGCACTAGGCCTATCCGTATTTTTCCCGTCTTTTAATGTTTTCTATATCTATTCTTTTATTCATTATTTTTTTACTACTGATACAATCAAATAGAAATTATTGTTTTTTCATTACACTTGCCCCAATTTTTGCAATATTCAAGTAAAAACAAAAGATGTAAAAATTAGTTTAAATTTTTTAAGATTTTTGAAACTATCAAAAGTTTAACTTCAGTTTTCTCGTAAACTAATTGATCGTTATAGTTCATATTTTACTCGTATATCGATACAGGAATAGTGTATTGAAGGTGAAAGTTTCATAGTATTCTGATGATTGAGAGGCGAGATATTGAGAGTTGAATTTTGATGGTTTTTGAAACTATCAAAAGTTTAACTTCAGTTTTCTCGTAAACTAATTGATCGTTATAGTTCATATTTTACTCGTATATCGATACAGGAATAGTGTATTGAAGGTGAAAGTTTCATAATAATCTGATGATTGAGTGGCGAGATGGTTTTTGAAACTATCAAAAGTTTAACTTCAGTTTTCTCGTAAACTAATTGATCGTTATAGTTCATATTTTACTCGTATATAGATACAGATATAGTGTATTGAAGGTGAAAGTTTCATAGTATTCTGATGATTGAGAGGCGAGATATTGAGAGTTGAATTTTGATGGTTTTTGAAACTATCAAAAGTTTAACTTCAGTTTTCTCGTAAACTAATTGATCGTTATAGTTCATATTTTACTCGTATATAGATACAGATATAGTGTATTGAAGGTGAAAGTTTCATAGTATTCTGATGATTGAGAGGCAAGATACTGAGAGTTGAATTTTGATGGTTTTTGAAACTATCAAAAGTTTAACTTCAGTTTTCTCGTAAACTAATTGATCGTTATAGTTCATATTTTACTCGTATATAGATACAAATATAGTGTATTGAAGGTGAAAGTTTCATAGTAATCTGATGATTGAGAGGCGAGATACTGAGAGTTGAATTTTGATGGTTTTTTAAAGTATCCATTTTCTCCTTTAAATTCTTTTCATTTTTATAATTGTTCTTTTACTTGTTTGTGGAGGCACTTGTGTGAATAAAAGAATTTTTATCTTTTAGAATGACAATTTGTGAATTATAATTATTTAATCAGTGCAGAAAGAAAATGGTTTGATTAGATGTTTGTATGTTCTTATAATAAATCTTTCAGATAGTGGTTACAATTTTAATCATACAATCTAAATGCTCTATGGTACTTGGTAGGTTCGGGAACACACGTACTACAGGGTGTGGGAGAAGATATATCCCTGTAGGCTGTACAAGGTAGAAAATCCTTGTATTTGTGATATGCGGTGGGGGGACCAGGTGTGTATACGTGGACCTCTCTTGTATTTCGAACTCTCCTGGGTGTTAGGGGTTGGGCTGAGTCCAGAGAGTTATGTTTTATCTGTTTGCGAAGCTCTCCGGGCACTACAGTGTACGGTACTTGTGGTTCATTGCGAAGAGAGCCGGCTACAAGAGTGGCGCCATAATTGTCACGGTGGTGTAAAGCTTGTTGTTGGAGGGGGGGACAGCGAACTTTGGGGATCTGGAGAGAGGGATGATCCCGGGATGAAACTGTTCCTGTGCGGTCGGTCGCTCCTTACTCTCTTCCTCCCTAGCCTACTCATTATGGTTATCCTATCCATATTGCACCATATTTTCTGATCACGGGGGCTATATTCCCAGAGCAGTAATAATGTTACCATTAATTCCCGGATTGGCTCGTGTTTACATGTAAATACATTTTCCCCAAACTTCTTCGTCCGCTCCTGGAAATACATGTAACATATGATGCTTTTAACGGTCTAACAAACGGGTATCACATTGTAGAATTCATTGCCATTACGAAATCATTAATATAATTGGTTCTTGAATTATTAATTACCATTGTTTACATTACGATAATTTCGTATGCGTTGTAGTTATCTGTAATAATGATAATTTACTATGTAATTAAATATGTATTTATAGTTTTCAATCTCGAGGTCAGATTTTTGGTTTGCTCGAGTTATTTTCACCACAATGAACACGGAAGAGGCAACCGTCATTCACCTATTCAGTATTACTTTATTTTTTCTGTAAATGGAGAAGATAAGCTTTATCTCAGATACTTAAAAGCTCGCCGCTGGAGGTTAGGGCTAAATTATAGGTAAATCGCGATTAACTCGATATTTAAAAAAGTATAATAATCGAGAAATCAAATCCCAGTAAAATGCTATCAATCCCTAAATTATTTATTTTTTAATGTACTTAAAATCGTTAAATCGGCAAGAGTTAAAACTGTCTGGTAGGATAGCTGTATCGTGATCTTCAAAAACTGCACGAAAAAGCGTAACATTGAAAAACACCCAACTTTGACAATTTTTTTCTCTTTTTCTATAAAAGATAAAATTCCCAAATTTTCTTTAAAATATTGGGCAAATCCTCCTTTATAACTTTAATTTTTTTTTGCAACAACCCAGATTAGTTAGATTTCGAGAAAAAAGTTGCTGAAAATGGGCAAAAATGGCATTTTCAGAAAATGTTGTTACCTTTAGGTATAACCATAATGTTGGCAGGTTGCCTAATGTTATAACGTAGAATTATTATGAAGTATCCTTAGTTTTCCCCAATTTTCTTGCTTTCAGGAGAAAATGTATATCCTGTTTTCACTTTTAGCTTTAATTGGTAGTATACAACGTTTTTCTAATACGAACAGAGTATCTCAAAGACGAAAAGGCGTTGAAAGCACGGAATCTTGGTAATCGAATTAGTTGGTAGACACTTAGATTTTAGCCGAAAGCCGTAACCGAAAGTTTATTTTATTAATCGGATTTTCCAAGATTTTTCACGATAATTGTAGCGATGTTTTTTCTTTGAACTTCCTCTGAAACTGGTTGCGCACTAAACTCTAGTTTCAAAACATTTATTTGAAACATATCCGCTTTTTAATGTTTCTTATTTGACTAATGTTTTCTATTACATTGTACTTGCCTAATATTGTAGTATTTTTTTCTTTTTTTACTTTTAAAGTAAAAATGCTTAGTTTCATTAAGTTTGCTGGTAAAAGCAAGTGCTGTGTGGTAGTATCACCGGATATGGAAACTTATTATTTAAAGTAACACACTAAAAAAAAGTTCCTAATTTGATTAATTGTGTTAAAGTTTGCTAGTCTAATTGACTAGAGTGTACTAATTGGAATTTGTATTTGTTTATTACATTACTGACATTTACATCATACATATGTTTTCAAGGGTTCACTTCCTTCGTATTTATACCATATATTACTCATAATGGCGTTTCAATTTTCGTAATAGCATCTAAATTGTTTTACTAATTTAAAGTGCTCATAATAAAAATTATGTAGAAATTGTGCTTTTCTTATTTAAGAAAGAGAGGAATATGTGCATATCTTGACTTGCTTGAAGATTTTTGAAAAACAGTTTTCTTATTTTTCACATTCTGGAATCTGTCTACACAATCTAGTGGTAAAAAAGTAAAAAAAGGGAAGTAATGCCTATTTTTTCAGGCGGGGCTTTACGTCCAACTACCAATTAGTTGTCGTGGACGGAGGCGACTAGCAAACATACTTTACTGTAAATTTCTTTTATTAACCATTAAATACAATCCAAGAACTAGACTAGTACCGCAATACACCTTAGCTTTGCGGGTCTAGCCTTTAACCGACTAACAAACATACTTTACTATAAATTCTCTCATATTAACCATTAAATAAAATCTAATAGACTAGTACTGCAATACATCTTAGCTTTGCGGGTCTAGTCTTTAACCGACTAACAAACATACTTTACTATAAATTCTCTCATATTAACCATTAAATAAAATCCAAGAGCTAGACTAGTACCGCAATACACCTTAGCTTTGCGGGTCTAGCCTATAACCGACTAACAAACATACTTTACTATAAAGTTCTCATATTAACCATTAAATAAAATCCAAGGCCTAAGACCGGGGGAATTGAACCCACTAAACCAACAATACATCTTAGCATTGCGGGTCTAGTATCTTAACCGCTCCGGCTACCATGGCGCCTCACAATCTAATGGATTGCACTAGGCGGTGTGTCCAAAAAAACCTAACATTCTGGGATAGCTTGCTACAATAGTTATAGACTTGGAAGGACCTGTTCCAAAGCTTTGTAGCCTAAAGGGGCTTATTGGTAAACCCTTGAGGGGCTAGTAGGAGAAATTTCTCTCCCCCCCTCTTAAGGGCTTTGATTCCTCAACATCATCTCTAATTTCTGTGAGCTAAATATCTCATGTAAGTGCCTCTAATTTTACGTAGAGGCTTTCAAAGTGCAATTTTTTTTAGTGGGGAGGGGACTTTAACTCCCCTTTTAGCGCAATGATGGTTTAACAGCATCTCCACAGCATCAACCATTAGAGGTTGACATGGATTCGAGAGTGATCTTTAGCTTAATGCCACCTGGATAATTAGTTGGGCAGTAGTAATACTAATGAACAAAGAGGACTCTTGCTTCCCCCCAAAACCCCCCTTTGTGCGCTTGGCAAAGTATTGTAATTCTACAACTTTGTGTCTCGTGTGGGTGTTGTTCACGCATTTGGTTTAGTCTTTGTGGGTTTGTTGCTATTGTGCTAAGGTTTTCTAGCGTTGGTTAAAACGTTTGCTTTCATGTTGCTAATGTAACTTTGTGTTCTACTCGAATGATGTTAAACACAATTTACTCACTACTTCCTCACTCTCTCTCTCTCTCTCTCTCTCTCTCTCTCTCTCTCCCCTCCGCCCACCATTTGCCTCTCTGCTCGCTGTAATTACTTTACTCCCTTGATCCTTTAAACATACATTGTACAAACACCACCTCAATTTTTTCTTACTCGTGTTTTGTTTGAACTTTCAACCAATTAATTGCCGACCTTTTGGGGAATGAAATTAAATAATCTTTTATATCAATGTAAATATTACTTTATCCCAAATCTGGTGAAGATTCCCTTTTTAAGCTTTTCAGAATTCAAACAATAAAAACTAAAAGCCCTTACCGTTTTAGAACTTAATCGCTTGATTGGAAATGGTCAATTATGTAAATTCCTTCTCTTTTTTTGGGTTTTGCGTTTATTCTATGAATACACTTACAGAAAGTTTGGGTTTAAATAAAAGGGTGTGTAATCGTAATTTGCGGCGCTTTAAAAAGCTTAACACTTAAGCTTGCCTAAATGATTGGAAAACTGTAAGAGAAAATGAATTCCTGTGTGTAATTCTCACTTAAGTCTTAATGCAATTATACTACTTATTAAATTTTATTGGCTGGTTTATAAAAAGATTACGAAGTATGTTTCTTATAAATGAACAAATCCATTAAAAGTGGGATAAGATGAAAGGTGAAAAACGAGAACAAGGAAAAACAAACGATTTTTCGTATAAAGCTGAAGATGATGCACGTTATGGAGTCACATAGCCGGACGATGGAGAACTCCATGGATTCATTATGGTTATTGTTATATTATTATGTTTTCTACACTTGTAAAATGGATTATTGAATCGATCTTAAAAAAGACCAATTAGTAGTTGAAACGTTTAGGATTTAATTACAGCCTTTTTAGAAAAATAAATCTTTTAATTGATCTAACTTCAATAAATCAGAAACAAAATTAGCCTCTATTTTGATCGTTTTCATCAAAAATGTGGCATCAGTATTTCTTTCCCCCCCTCAATCGGGATTATGAGAAGAGGGGACAGTTTCTGCTTCTGAAGAGACAGTATCTCAATCAAAATGAAAATTCTCTAAATCAGTATTTAGTCACGATTTTCAGCAACGGCAAGATCGCGTAAAATTCTTTTATGATTTTTGAAATAATTAAAATATATTTTAAAAGTTATTATTATTTATTTACCTAAAAAGGCATCAAGTAATAGAGTGAACATTTGATTAGAAGTTTATTCAGAAATAACTTACTTACTTGACGTAGTAGTGAACTTATTTTGAAGTCCACAAACATGGCTAATTTGGATTATTCCCCTTTATTTACAATTACTAAAGAAATACTTGAAATATCAATTTAGTTGTACAAAAGGAAAGTAACAATATCCAGGAAAAGCATTTTATAATCTTCTTCCGTCAGAGAAAACGAAGAAAATGGATCGAATCCAGAATAAATTTGATCAGCGTGCGCAATGGAAGGTGAATCAGGTGTTTTGGGGATTTAGGGAAAGAAGAACCATGTTCAGGTATCAAAATATAGGAGGAAAAGACATTTCAGGATTTAGCACTAACAAACTGGGAGTTAATATTTAATTAAAGTGCAGTATTAGACTGTTTCCGGTACGTTTAGTATACCTCTCTGCCCCTCTCTCTCTAATTTCCGCCTAAGCCAAAGCAGAAATCCTTCAGCGCAACGTGTGTTCTCCTTATTAAAGTACCGTCCGACCTTTTACTCCGGAGCGTTGGCAGTTGTTTTTTTTTTTTATTATTATTGCGCAGTAAAGGGAAGTAGTTAAGTTAAACAAAGATGGATGACATCTCAGGAAATTGAGATGAAAAGATTTTTAACTTAATTCAGTGCTGCAATTTCGGCTCTATTTTCATTTGAAGCTATGCTTAAAAGAGGTATCACTCTCGGAAGGTTGCAATTGTTTTTCCTTGCTTTTCTCGTATCCTGTTAAGGAAAACCATTCGGAAAACGGTTGAGAGAACACCACGTGCCCTTTAAATTTTGTCTCCAAAGTACCTCTCTTTACTTGTGCCTAGCATTATGAGCAGGACAGCCACGATGCTGGTACCAATCCGTTCAAAGCATTAATCCTCTTGGATCTATCTTGAGAATTTTGGGGAGGAACGGTAGATAAAAAGTCACAATTCCTTCGTGAAGAAAGCAGGTCCAATAAGTTATTCCCTGACAATGTCCTAACCATACATTCTTGATTAAGACAACCCTGGAAGGAGTAAGTATGTGAGCCATACTTTAGGATACCATAACCCGTTCGACCAGAGAAAGTCTCTGGCTCTCCTGACAATTGAACATCGACAATGTTAAGGATCGATAGGGCGCAATCTGTGCACCCGTTTGGCCTCGTATTAGGTCACATCCCTAGGTACGTCTTCAATGTCCCTCAGAGAGAGAGAGAGAGAATCTTCTATTTCTAATTTATGTAGAGATTACCAAAATCCTGTATGTGTTTGTAGAGAGAAAATTTATGGATGACCAAATGTTGGGACTCTCTCATACAGTTTTAAAGTGGATTTCTCCCTGAAAGCAATACCGCTTCCTCTACTACCGGTTTACATATCTAGCCGCATATTAGGAACTCTATGTTACATCTAGCCTTGAAACATGCATTAGTGTAGTGTCTATGCTCACATAGTAGTTAGTAGTAGTTCCCCGCAAAACATAGTGCCCTTGTATAATCTAAGAGGGTGTCTTGTAATTTCAATTACAGATATGATAATGCTCCCTAGTTCTCGTACAACCCCATAGTTGGGTTCCTAGACATTAGATACAAAATTTGCCTGTGTGTGAATATAAAATCTAAACTCTCTAGTTTACATTAACATTTACATTGATTTTAGCCTCTCCAAATTTTCATGTTATAACTTGCACTTACAAAGAGATTAGCATTTTCCTTTTAATTAGTTTTCACACTCACTGGTATTATTTAAGGAAAAATCAGGTTGAAGCAGCCACACATAACTTCTCTTATTATTACCACGATGCTGATTTGAAAGTGATCTTCAAACGAAACTTTCAAACTTCCCAGTGTCCTTGTTTTAAGTTCCCAACTTCCCTTTCTTTGTGCTGGAAAGTACATTCAGGAAAGAACTTTTTTTTAGGGCAACTCTGAAAACATTTAAATCCCCTCAAAGTAAGAATGTTGGTGGTAAGTGCACATTTAAATGTGCACAATATGAGCGCAAATATGATATGTTTCACAATTGGAAACACAGTTACTTTTAGGCAGCCAATGAAAATGCAGCCTTTACTCCTTCTGTTTTCTACTGGTACTAAACTGTAGCAACCTCCACTTTCGCTAAAATAATACATCTTTTCCTCGCATATCTCTTAGATCCAATAGTTTAAATGCAAATTTAATATAAATTCATTTGAAATGCTCTCAACAGAATCACTTGGAAACAGCAGCGTTTGATGTTGCCCAACAATCCCATTACAACAATTCCAGTTCGTCTGGAGTGGATTCCAGTTGACTATCAATGGAATGGATAATTAATTGTATAAAGGAAATCTAAGAGACATACATTGATGTCAGGTAGTGCATTCATGGACATTCAAAATTAGTCTGAAGGATGTAGCATCTAATCAACTCGTTGTCATTTAATTAGTTCCGCTTGTTTATGGTTGGATGTACATATTTGTTGAAGTGTTTTAAGTAAAAGTATTTACAATTTATTTTGTGGCATACAAAAAGGGATAGAAGTAAATCCTAGGGGGCTTTGAATGAGGCGCTTTTTGAAGAAAGTACTCGATAACACCCTGTTTTTAGGAGGCTGTCTTGTAGCCGCCATCTTATGGTTCTTCAAGAATACGCCCCTTTTCTTACTTAAAGTCTCACCCATTTTTTTGATGAATGTCGAATGGCAATTTTAATTTGTGACCGGAAAGAAGTATTGCAGAGACAGTAGAAAAGGTTTACGTTGATTGGGTCACCAGTGTTAGTGAAAGTATTGTTGCAACCAGATGGATATCCAGAAATTTTAGTCTTTGAAGATAGAATTACTTGGTTGACATACGGTAATTGAAGAAGCTGTTTTATGGGACCATATTGAAAACTGAGCCAATCTATAACGCTTTCGGAAGATCGCGGAAAAACTGGGACTTCTTGAATGTTGCTTTAGAGCTCTTTTGAATGGTGGAAAAAAATGGGTGCCCTTAATGATTTGTGAACAATCGGTACATAATTTTCATGTTTGTAGTTTTTTTTTTTTTTTGTTGTATTTATGCAAAAAACGTGACCCATTTTTTAAAGATCTGAATCGTGATAATTCGTAATGAAAAGTGGACCCTTCGGTTTGCCTGAGCCCCTGAAGATATCCAAAGGATGAAATACCGGTGATCAGCGATTGTTGAAATCGATAAAAGAACCATCAATATTGACAAGAAATAGACGAAATCTACGAGAATCACGTGGTTAGCTAGTATTTGGTCAACACAGAATGGGTTCTCTTATTGGTGAACATTATAAGGCTCTTCCACACTATTACACATATCATTGGCTATTGACAAGAAATAGACGAATAGAAATCTACATGAATCACGTGGTCAGCTAGTATTTGGTCAACACAAAATGGGTTCTTTTATTGGTGAACATTATAAGGCACCATTCACGTATCTATCTTGGCTACCAAGTTTTGCCTCACGTCAACTTCTTCATTTTTTTGTGTAATGATCTAACTTTCTTACTAGTATAACCTTACATAGAATTCCTTGACTCTCGAGTATCGAATTTCACTTTGGTAAGCATTGCATTGTCTTATTTCTTGTTAACCAACAGTGCTGCTGCTACTGGTGCTTATTTCTATTACGAAATTCGTAAAATGATCGAATATACGATTGAGCGGTACAATGTTGAAGTATATCCTCTCTAAGACACGCCAAACTTTCCTTCCAAACTTCTTAGTGTATATATTCATGAACATGTAAATATGTGGGGAGTTTTGTAAGTTTAGAAACTGAAATTAGACAGAGGAACTTAGTGAAAACATCGAAGACAACGTCACAGGCGAATTAATAGAAACTTACAACAACTGCTTCGTTGTTTGTAAAAGTGGCGAACCAAAGTGGTAAATGTTGTCTCTTCTAAGGAACTAACTGTAACAGCTAACGAACCCTTAGCTCTAGCTAGCTACACTCTCTCAGCTAGTTGCGGGTAAGAGGGCGTAAGCACAAATGTATGAACAAGGACAAGAAGTTTTGACAAAGGGGTAACTGCAGTCTTCTTCAAAACATGTGGGAAGAATATAGTGATGTACAGTCTGCTTCTAAGAAGCTCTATGAAAGCTTATTGGTAGATCTTACTCGCTAAAAAGAGTTTTTATTAAAATGCTAATGTAAAAAATATTTTCTAAGAATTGTGAGAGTACAATGCTTGAAACTCTCAGCTTCTAATTTGTTTTCTTCAGCTGATATGAAGAGGGAGAATGGTGCCGACATTGTGCTTTATAGAGAGAGAGAGAAATTCCAGTGCATGTGGTGAACCGTGCTTCCGGGAAATCCAGAAAAAAATAAACGGAAAATCGTAGAAAACTTTTAACCGTTTCCCGACTAGAAGATAGACAGATAAATAGATACATTTCTGTATTTGATGTAAATTTACATATTACAGGGGTTCTGAAGTGTTCAATAATTTTAAATGCCCACTACGATATTGTAAATATAAACATTAAATATAATAAAAGAAATTAAACACTTCTGTATAAACCAAATAATAATAATAATAATAATAATAATAATTTTTTTTTTTTTTTTTTTCGAGGGGTGAAATGCGTTTACGCACGCAGAGGCCCTGCTGTGCCGGACTCCCAAAATAGACTACCGGCTAAAACACCCCCCCTCCGCTGCTAGGCCTAGCCTGGATTCACTGGCGACCAGCATTACTTCAGAGCTAGGCCTCTGTCTTTACTCATTGGAGTATTTCCCTCAGTGTTACCCTACTTGGCAGTCGTCCAGGTCCTGCTTCTTCTGCTGAAGAAGGTCCCTGGCGTACCTAGCTGCAGTCTGCCAGTTGGCCTCACTGGCCAGCATAGCTTCAACTATAGTGTCTGGAGTCTGTTGCCCAATCACTGCCTCGAAGTGACCTCTGAGCCGCTCCCACCGACCGCAGGAGAAAAACGTGTGGGAAGCATCGTCTTTACTGCCGGGGCAGTAAAGGCATTCTTCATCCTCTACCTTTCCCACCTTTTTCAGGTATGCCCTGAAATAGCCATGCCCACTCAGGAGTTGTGTGAGGTAATAGTCCACTTCCCCAAGTGGTCTCTTCGCCCATGGCTTTACCTCCTTTATTAACCTAGCGGTCCATCGACCCCGCAGATCATCTTCCCAGGAAGCCTGCCACCTCCGGAAAGTCCCATTCCTCTCCTCCCTGGAGAGAGCCTCCTTACTCCCCTCTGCCCTCCTTTCATGGAGGATCTTGCGTTCCCTGGCAAGGAGTGCAATCGGGATCACTCCGGCAATCACGAGAACCGCTGGCTCAGACACCGTGCGATATGCAGAGGCAATCCTCAGCGCACCAAGCCGCTGCACACGAGCCATTCTCTTCCTGTAGGCCTCCTTGTTAAGAGCATCTGCCCATAATAATAATAATAATAATAATAATAATAATAATAATAATAATAATAATAATAATAATAATAATAATAATAATAATAATAATAATAATAATAATAATAATAATAATAATAATAATAATAATAATAATAATAATAATAATAATAATAATAATAATAATAATAATAATAATAATAATAATAATAATAATAATAATAATAATAATAATAAGGGAAGGGATTAGCTATGAGGTTAGCATACTGGACTCCCACGCGGAGGTCCTGGGTTCGAATCCAGCTGCTGACCCTTAGATTTTCTCTACCTAGGAGCTTTTTACAGCTCCACTGTCCGGTGATGGACAGTGTTGTATGTAACGAGAGAAGCCGGCAGTGCACTGAAAAAAGCTCCGGGCGCCAATAACTTTAGATTTTGACCCGCCTTAAATCATAAAAAAAAAATAATAATCATCATCATCATCATCATACTGATGTAAATTAAACATTTTAACTACAATAGGATGAAAAAATAAATGCCATTTCAGTCGAGTAAAATTTATTTTGCCGATCTTTCGACCTAGGACTAGGTCATCTTCAGGGCTAGTTTAGATAGAAATACTTTTACATTTCAGGGTTGGTGTGTCTTCTTTCTTGTCTGTTCATGGACAGTCCATTATTCCATTACTTCCCTTAAAGGGGGCACAGATCATTCCAGAAAAACACCAGAAGACATGTAAAGTACTTGTTCAGCAGAAGTTCCGATGACTTACTTATTTCCTGGAAGCAAGTGACGACGACATAGAGGAACAAGGAAAAACCTTTTCTCAATGTTTCATCCACATTCTAGGAGAGAGAGTTTTCTGTTGTAATGTTTTCCCAAGCTAATGGTGTTTCTTACACTTGATTGCCTTCTGCTATTGTTAGACGTAATCATTTAATTGATTTTCTCTATTTTTATTATCTGATTGGCACTCAGTGGATTGGTTTTTTCTTCTATCAATTTATTGCCGTGTATTGATTCGAGTCCAATACATTTCTTCAATATTAACCGATTTGTTCAAAGGGCTTTTTAAGAATAGAGGATGAAAGAGAAAATAAAATCGGTGACCTAAATGTTAGCTAATATGTACTTCTTTGACATTTCAAGCATCATCAACTAAGTGGGGACTTTAGGTTTTGCATCATTACTTTTTTTAATAATGGACAATAAGTTATTTATCTTACATTTTTTTTTTATTTTTTATTTTATTGCTACAATTTACTACTTAATTTTAATTATTTATAATTATTAAGAGGTTTTTTTTCCAATACTTGATATATTTTCAATTTGTAATCACAATTAATGATAAGTTAATTACACTAAAAAGTTCTTTGACTAAGATATTCTAGCGATCTTAAGATCGATAAAAAAAAAAAAATTTGTTTGGTTACCGTATCTTGAAATAATTGGCCCTTTATTTTGACTTACTGACCTTAATGGAAGAAGTTCATCTTTCAATTAAAAGTGATTTTGAAAGTACATGTACAGGTTAATGTTCAATCATGAAATAGCTCTCTCGCTTTAGCCCCAAACTTGAGGTTTCTCGAATCAGTCGAATGTTACATAGTACCCAGGCAGGATGAATTTTCTGTTTCATTCTTCTTTTGCGCCCCGCCCCCATGTTTAGAGAAAATTGTTAGTCATCCGAAGTTGTGGAAATTCCAAAAGAGAGGAGCTAGAAACCAAGAAAAAATCTTTCTCTTCTACTAAGGCCTCCAATATTTTAAGGCTGGTTCCAATATAAGAATCAAAAGAAGCCCCCATCTGAAACTTCCAAAATACCTACCCGCATGTAAGGAGGTATTGTAGACTATAGCTTAAGTTCACTGAATAATAAAAAATATAAGCACAAAAGACTAAGATATATCCTGTTATAATGGTTATATTGTTGTAAGGTTTTTTTTTTTGCCTTATATTAAGTCTGGAGTACTTATCAAAGTGAGAATCATTGTTGTGGAGAGTACACAGACGCTGCAGCCTGAAACCTCCTCTTATATATATTTGTATAAATTCTTAAATTGAAAATAAACTTTTCAAATTCAAATTCCCTTGAAGACTCTTCAAAAGAGGCCCCCCCCATCTGAAACCGTTACCATTTGATAGCCCGCATACTGCTACAAGTATTAACTATTTATCATCTGTTTCAATACCCGAGCATTACTCTGTTTGCTGTTAATGACATTACCAGAGCTTTTGACCCACAAATATTTATATTGTTTTAAGGGAAGAAATTCACGCTGAAAACCCCTCCCATTAAAAGTAATGAAATGATATTGGGGAAACTGCAAATTAGTTTGTAAATTTTTGGGCAGAGTATAGTGGTGTTAGATTTTAAACTATTTGTACCAACTGAGCGTTAACGCTAAGAGTTAGTTGGTCCAAACTAATGGGACAAAGATTTCTATACTGTTTGTGAGATAAAATAACCATCTGGGCCTAATGGGATAATTACTAAACAAATATCTCTGGAGAGTTGGAGATTATAAAGGTAGGAGCGTAGTTAGTGGAGGGAGACATGCTTGATAAAATGGCGTCGAAGCAGAAGAGGAAAGAAAATGGAAGTGGGTTTTAGCAAGATGGCATTGCTTCGCCTAACACAATGCTCCTATTTAAATTATTTTCCTTTTTTTTTAAAAAAAAGCAAAAGATATTTGTCTTCAACAAAATTTATCTGCAATTAACTAGCAAATTACTTTAGAAGAAATTATTATTTTTGATAATTTATTTCTTATTTATTCATTTATTTCTTTTAAATTTCCCGGCAGCCAGTTGGTGTTCAGAATAGTGAAAGAAGTAATTTTACGCCAGCAGGGAAAGTAATCTCCTTCCTTAGTAACTTCAACCTGCTTTTAATAGCGGCCATTAATAATGTCCCAACAGAAATAGACGTTCAAGATAACTGCAGCGTCTCCGGAGCTGACTTCTCTCCTCTCTCTCTCTCACTCTGTAATCTCTCCCACTCTCTCTAAATAAAATATAACCGTCACATTGATGTGAAATTAAACGTTTATTTTATAATATGGCGGAATGGTGAGAATTAATGGAGGTGGAATGGAAAAAAATAATTACTAACTGTACATTGATTTAATATACATCTGCGTAATATCTATACATAACCTTCAAACAATAAATTGTAATAAAAATGACTCTAGGTAGGCACCACGTTAGCCGAGCGGTTAAGAGACTAGACCCGCAAAACTAACATGTATTGTTGGTTAGTAGGTTCGATTCCCGGTTCTCTAGGCTTAGATTTTATTTATTGGTTAATGTTAATTTATAGTAAAGTATGTTTGTTAGTCGGTTATAGACTAGACCCGCAAAGCTAAGATGTATTGCGGTACAAGTCTAGTCCTTAGATTGTATTTAATGGTTAATAAAAGAAATTTACAGTAAAGTGTGTTTGCTAGGCGCCTCCGTTCACAACACCTAATTTGGTAGTTGGACCTAAAGCCCGCCTGAAAAATATAGGCGATTACTTTACTTCCTTCAAGTAACTCCAATCTTTTACTACTTTGACTTTAAAACTAAAAAATTGGGTTTAGGGATAAATAGTACTTAATTTTTAGTATCATTGGTGAAATATTTCTGAATAGCGCAGTTGTGTTTATTAAAAGCAGTTTTGAGTTATTTGCAGGCTTATTGTCCTTCTTATTAAATTAATGCATTAATCGTCACAGTACTGTAAAGTATAAGTTGTGTGAATGCGGTGAAGAAGTAAGAAATTTTTATTCCAACTTCTTCCATGTCTCATCCCCTATCACATCCTGTTTTAACCCCAGCACGTTAGATGGCTGACAGAAAACAAGACAACTTTTATTAATGCTTCCAAGATATGATCTAGTGACTAGAAAGTTAAATAATGAGCAGAGAGAGCTCAAAGGAAATAACTAACACATGAAATGAAGAGAGATAAGATATAATACAAATAAAAAATACACCACCGTATTTACAAGAAAAACATCGACGACTTAAGGAAACTTCTCTCGAGCAAACTTTCACAAAGTTTCCAAAGCCAAAAAGGGGAAAGAGAGTGAGCTGTACTTTATGGAAACTGTGAAAGAGATATGTATTTTATTAGCATAAATTAAATGAAATGAAGTTTGGTACTGAACTTTGCCAAAATTGAAGAATTGAAGGAGAAGGGTATGGTTACACTGAAGACAGAATAGAGTCTTTGGGTTTACCAAAGAATTCTTAGATTGTATAAAATTTTATCTGCGATTGTTTAAGGTCAGGGAATGGGACAACGTCGTTAAATACAAAATTTAACTTTTTCTTTATATCATAGTTTAAATTAATTATTAAAGTTAATTCTAATCAACGTGGAGCATGATATCGTCGTGGAATCGTCGTGTGGTGGCAACATTTTGAACAGAAATGAAAGTAATTTCTATATTTAGATTACGATGGCTCAGTTAGTTACGGATGAGATCTTTGAGGTCGTTATGGAGGGTATTGTTTGAGATATAAACTGGAGAACCCAGTATCAGACGAAGTTGACTGAACGTATGGTCTACTATTTCAGCAAGTGAAGTGTAACTACGTAGTTCTGCGTAAATTCCTGTTAATAATTTATAGAGGTTATGAGGCTTTACTTTACCCTTGAATTATACCCTTAAATTGAAAGTTCAACCCCCCCACTTCTGTCCAAGATTTGCCTTAAATAATGTTTGGAAAAAGTGGGCGACACAATAACTGAGCGGTTATAGACTAGACCCGCAAAGCTAAGGTGTATTGCGTTACTAGTCTAGTCCTTGGATTGTATTTAATGGTTAATATGAGAACTTTTATAGTAAAGTATGTTTGCTAGTCGGTTATAGGCTAGACCCGCAAAGCTAAGATGTATTGTGGTATTAGTCTAGCCCTTGGATTGTATTTAATGTTTAATATGAGAACTTTTATAGTAAAGTATGTTTGTTAGGCGGTTATAGGCTAGACCCGCAAAGCTAAGATGTATTGCGGTATTAGTCTAGCCCTTGGATTGTATTTAATGGTTAATATGAGAACTTTTATAGTAAAGTATGTTTGTTAGGCGGTTATAGACTAGACCCGCAAAGCTAAGGTGTATTGCGGTATTAGTCTAGCCCTTGGATTGTATTTAATGGTTAATATGAAAACTTTTATAGTAAAGTATGTTTGTTAGGCGGTTATAGACTAGACCCGCAAAGCTAAGGTGTATTGCGGTACTAGTCTAGCCCTTGGATTGTATTTAATGTTTAATATGAGAACTTTTATAGTAAAGTATGTTTGCTAGTCGGTTATAGGCTAGACCCGCAAAGCTAAGATGTATTGCGGTATTAGTCTAGCCCTTGGATTGTATTTAATGGTTAATATGAGAACTTTTATAGTAAAGTATGTTTGTTAGGCGGTTATAGACTAGACCCGCAAAGCTAAGGTGTATTGCGGTACTAGTCTAGCCCTTGGATTGTATTTAATGTTTAATATGAGAACTTTTATAGTAAAGTATGTTTGCTAGTCGGTTATAGGCTAGACCCGCAAAGCTAAGATGTATTGCGGTATTAGTCTAGCCCTTGGATTGTATTTAATGTTTAATATGAGAACTTTTATAGTAAAGTATGTTTGTTAGGCGGTTATAGACTAGACCCGCAAAGCTAAGGTGTATTGCGGTACTAGTCTAGCCCTTGGATTGTATTTAATGTTTAATATGAGAACTTTTATAGTAAAGTATGTTTGCTAGTCGGTTATAGGCTAGACCCGCAAAGCTAAGATGTATTGCGGTATTAGTCTAGCCCTTGGATTGTATTTAATGGTTAATATGAGAACTTTTATAGTAAAGTATGTTTGCTAGTCGGTTATAGACTAGACCCGCAAAGCTAAGGTGTATTGCGGTACTAGTCTAGCCCTTGGATTGTATTTAATGTTTAATATGAGAACTTTTATAGTAAAGTATGTTTGCTAGTCGGTTATAGGCTAGACCCGCAAAGCTAAGATGTATTGCGGTATTAGTCTAGCCCTTGGATTGTATTTAATGGTTAATATGAGAACTTTTATAGTAAAGTATGTTTGCTAGTCGGTTATAGGCTAGACCCGCAAAGCTAAGATGTATTGCGGTATTAGTCTAGCCCTTGGATTGTATTTAATGGTTAATATGAGAACTTTTATAGTAAAGTATGTTTGTTAGGCGGTTATAGACTAGACCCGCAAAGCTAAGGTGTATTGCGGTACTAGTCTAGCCCTTGGATTGTATTTAATGTTTAATATGAGAACTTTTATAGTAAAGTATGTTTGCTAGTCGGTTATAGGCTAGACCGCAAAGCTAAGATGTATTGCGGTATTAGTTTAGCCCTTGGATTGTATTTAATGGTTAATATAAGAAATTTACAGTAAAGTATGTTTGTTAGGCGATTATAGGCTAGACTTGCAATGCTGAGATGTATTGCGGTACTAGAAAAATTCGAGAACTTTTAAAGTATAGTATGTATGTTAGTCGCCTCGTCTACGACACCTAATTTGGGAGCTGCCTAAATAAAATTGGCATTACTTTACTTACTTTTTGTGGAAAAAATGTGCAATGAGAGAATGTAGACAGAAAGAAAGAGAGCCGTAATCGATAAAAATCATTAAAAAAAAAAAAGAACTATAATTATCGATTAAATGAAATGGCAATACCGGTTGGCTGATTTATCACAAAAAAATTTAATCTAACTTTAAAAACCTATTGTTTCTAAATACTCAATATGGCCGCCTGGTATATGGCTTGTTGTTAGCTGATTCATTGTGGCTCTCTCTTAAGCCAAAAAAAAACATGGCATTCACAAATTTTTCAGCCATTTGGTTGCATATAAAAGACATTACTCTGGTTTCTGGGATTTTAATGGGCTTGGCACTCTTTTATTCTACTTCACAATGAATATATATTTGTGCTCATTGTGTAAAGCATGTATAATACAAAAAAAAAATTGTGATAAACCTGTACTTAATAAAATTAAAGTGCCTATTTAAATGTAAGAGGAAATGTATTCTATTAGCCCTAGGGTTAAAAGTAGTGGGGGCAAACTTTTCATTTTTCACCCGGAGCACCCTATTTGCACCCGATCTCCCTTAATACGAACCGGGACTCCTTCTCCTCAGCACACCCACACGCTACACCAATCAATCCCTTCGAATGCTATTTTCTTCTGCAGCTCTACATCCCAACCAAGTAAGGTGTATATTTAGGCCCCTTTTCCAATTCACCCACCCACTTGCCCTACTCCTAATTCCTATTCCAACTGCTTCTAAAATCTAAAATTAATTTAATTCCAAACCGGTGCTTCATATTTCATAATGTACACCCTGACAGTTATATCTTTTCATTCCTTCCGTATTGCCAACACTCTATTCCATCTCGTCTTGTACTTGATAACATCCGCCAGTGCGCAATATAAAACCGCTGGATTCTCATTGAATCATGTTTTATTATAATATAACGGTGCATTTATTTGTGATGAAATAGTGTAATTTTCTTCTTTTGAATATTCATATCTTGAGATAGTATAGTTGGCTCGATTATGTAACACAGCATCTACAGCATCTCTATGGCAATTTCGGTTCCCTATTCCCTCCCGGTCTGAAGCACCACAAATCCTCAAGGTCCCCCTAGCTCTTCCCATTTCTCTTCCGTCTACTGTTGTAGCCGTTCCATCCTGATACTCTTGGAGAACTGCGCTCTGTGCTGGACACCCGTCGTTTCCAATTTTTCTATTCTTATATACTATCGATCTAATGGATTTCCTGAAAGAGTCGATTGTAAGGCAATGTATGATTTTTTTTTTTCCAAAGTAAGAATCGAGTCTGATTGGTCGTACAGTCAGAAGATTAGTAGATCAGAAGCAGGAAATCGTGCTAGTGTTTCAGATCCCAGACTTCCTTGATCTGACTTTGGGCCTTGAAGCATAGTGATTCCACTCTTTACAAATCAACCGACTTTTCTTCAACTTCAAGGTTCTTGGCCTATCTTCATTTACCTGGAGTCCCCATAATTCCAACACGTATCTTCTCTACTAACTTAATCGTATTGAAAGCATTGGTTTGATACTTTTACCTTCTAGTTTGTGGCTTTTAACCAGGTTAAGTGTGTTTGACGTGTATACACAAATAAAAGCTCTCAACCCTTGTACAATGCCGTTTTTACCTCTTAGATAGAGGTTCAGACCTAAGTACGAGCATGATTTCAATTTTTGGACAGAATTCAAAGCTCTTTTCTTCCTCCTTGTAAAAGCTCTTCTGTCCCTTAGTTAACTGGGCAATGCCTACGTGAAGCGGTGCAAGATTTTGAATGAGCACAGAATGCTCTGTAATCTCAAGCCCCAGAGATTGCAGAATAATAATAAACGCTTTATTCACATTCCACTATTTTGTGTACAATATTTAAAGTTTGAACTAAAGCAAAATAAGGCATGGCTATTAGCCATGGCATGGACTAATAAAGCATGGCTATTAGCCGTCTGCCAGGAGTTTGTTATTATTCTAGTTCTACAAATTTAGAGAATAAAACATAAATTATGCTTTCTTTATGAAGACTGTTTATAAAGATTACTTATTATAAAAGATTAAGGATCATAATTAAATTGCTCAATTAGAAATGCTCGGTGACGTCAAGCTTCAAGAGTGTATCTATGAATACTCCGCCAACCGTACAGCCCATTCAGGTGGTTAATAACCTTCCTCCGACTGATGGAGACCTTTCCTAGCCATCTGACACACGGAACTCCTCTCAGAACAGGACTAGTTGGACCGTATCTTCGATATCTCCAGCATTGCAGAGCGCACAAATACACCCTCTCTCAGATCTACTACACTATAGTTCAACGATAGCAACTTCCCTCTCAGTTTCATTATAGTACAGAGATTGCAGAAAAAGTCCGCTTGCAGTGACTATTTTACGACTATTGTAAACTTTTGTTTGTTTTGCCCTCCTGCGTTCGACGTGTATACACGTCATTGTCGTGAATTTAATTCCGCACATTGTGCGCTTAACTCGTTTTTACCAATCTTTTACCAATTTCCAAAACCTGTTTATGGTGTAGAGCCCAAATTTTGGTAACATTATGTCACTATCACTTCCATTGTTCAGAACAGAATTACAGCTGCCAGGCTCTCTACATCTCACATTATCATATGAGAAAATAACTAGTAACTGTTCCCAATATACTACTGCACGATACGAACATCATCTGCAGTTTTACGACAGGAAATACATGTTCACAAACATGTGTATTATATTGGTGAATAGTTCATTGCTCTGGCAGTGGAATATTACCTGCGTACATTGCAGGTTCAAAGGGAAATCAAAGGGTCTAGCGAACGTGTTTTTTTTTTATCACGTATCTTTCAGATGGTATTCAGTCTTCCATTTGCCGCTTTCAACTTGTCGTATACAGTCCATTGGTTTTTCCAATTTCCCTTACCTAATATTTTCGAGTTGAGGGAAGAAATGGATAGCTCGTCAATATAGTTAACATCCACAGTTTGTTCCTTGTCATGAAACCCATCTAATTCAAAGATAGAAAGTTATTTTTACTCTCAAAAATTTTTTTGTTTTTTGTTTTCTTTGTAGATCTTACCGTACCTATGACCCGCGGGTCAGTTTGTTTACGTGGGTTGATTTAGTTTTTCTAATTGTGTGGATAATTTATATTCTATCTGTATTTTTTTTTAAGTATTTTCTTTTTAAATGCCTACCACGATTTCCTATAAACGATACATTCGGAAAATTCGCTTAGGGCTAACTCTGAGGGAGAGGAATCCCTCGAAAGTGTCATTGGCTGTAATCTGCAGCTTTCATTGGATAATAGCACATGTTTCACAAATCGCAGAATTTAAAAGGAAAAAAAAACGTTTCACGCTTGTGGAATTTTCACAGTATTTTTCCTTATTATTTTGCGTTTCTTCCTCCAGAGGGATGCTGTTTTTTTTATTTTCTTCGTCTTTTCAAATTAATTTTCTCCCACGAGAAAATCAGTTTTTAATTAACCTGATGTGTAAAGAAAACTTGTACAAGTTTTAATCAACTAGTAGTGGGCGGATGAAGTTTTGTAATTGTTAAAAGCTTGAAGATTGTTCCCTTATTATTCAAGAAAATTTAATATTTTATAATACGTCACAAGTACCCCATTGGGACCCCCGTACGATCTCTTATATTCACGTTAAATACTGGTGGGCTTTGCCCTGACTTTATGTAGAATAATTATATACATATATATAATTATCATGTAACTGATGTTATCATATACTACAATAATAATTACTATTATAATAACTAAATAATAACAAGGCGCCCGGTAGCCGAGCGGTTAAGAGGCTAGACCCGCAAGGCTAAGATGTATTGTTGGTTAGTGAGTTTGATTCCCCCGGTCTTAGGCCTTGGATTTTATTTAATGGTTAATAAAAGAAATTTATAGTAAAGTATGTTTGCTAGTCGCCTCCGTCCACGACACCTAATTGGTAGTTGGACGTAAAGCTCGCCTGAAAAAAAAAAAAATAATAATAATTATTATTATTATATAAGGGTCTCCTCAGCTAATTATCATAATAACAGGGCATGCAGTTCTCAAAATGTAAGGCTCGCCCTTACATTAATTTTATTAGGCTAGCTTATTGCTCATGAAAGAAATACGTTTATGAGTGTGTAAAATAGCCATTTTTTGTTGGTCATAAACCAAATCCTGAGCGTTCTAGAATAGGATCATAAGAGTTGTGGTTATATACGATTGCGTTCCAGTCAAGTTAGAATTGTAGATTATACTCGGTGAGTGGCTATAAGCCAAATCTAAGGCAGTCTAAAAGATCTGTAGTATTAGTGCTTTATGATACAGCATATCCTGTTTAATATTAATACGTATCAGCGATATATGTATTATGTATTATGTAATTCCAAGTTTATGTGGAATGAAGTTATTGTTTAATGAAGTGGAAGTAGTAATTAAGAGAAAGCCATTTTGAAATTAATTTCTGTTAAAAGAGATTGTATGGTTGGTTGTTTCTTAGTTAAACATCAGCCAGGTACTGACTTTGGGTGTTTATTTTGCTTTTAACTTAATGAAAAAGTAGAGCATCGAGGAAGTGGCTATAAAGCCAAATGTCCTGCTACCTCGGACTCGTGTTGTGACTTTCGGTGGTGATATCCAGAACAAGGAATGACAGAATTATAAATGGACTATATCACATGTATATGTATTTTTAAGTTGCAAGAAGTTGCTTTTAATTCAGCAAAACCTCCTGGAGTCTGGAATACAGATCACTGTGGGAACGGAGATTGTGCAAGGTGGTGAAACCTTGGTAAGCCCCTTTTCATCTGATGGTTAGATACTGCGAAGAGAGAAAGGAGTCTGGAGATGTCCTGCTTCTGTATGTGTAATCTTCTCCTTCCCAAAACACTTTCTGGAGATATGGGGCACTCTTGGCCCACCCACGCAGTAAACTGGTGAGGTGACAGATTGGAGATTTTCTTAGACTGAGTACAGCTTCAGAACATTAATGATCTATTCATGCAAATTACTGCTTCGAGTTACACAGAATTTTAGATTGCTAATTTTTCATTTATTTTGGGGGTACCCGAACGTCTAACTTCCATTCTATGCCTTTTCGTCTGTAAGGCATTTTGTTCACGCTCGCTGTTTTCCATTAAACCCTTTTCTGTAGACCCACGGAAATATGTATGATTTAGAGTTAGTAGTTAGTAGTGTAACTGATCCAGTCTGGCTTGGTGCTAACAATTACTCAGGCGCCACGGTAGCCGAGCGGTTATAGACTAGACCCGCAAATCTAAGATGTATTGCGGTACTAGTCTAGCCCTTGGATTTTTATTTAATAGCTAATAAAAGAAATTTACAGTAAAGTATGTTTGCTAGTCGCCTCCGTCCACGACACCTAATTGGTAGTTGGACTTTAAGCCGGCCTAAAAAAATAGGCGATTACTTTACTTTACTTTTATTTACTTTACTAACAATTACTCATCTATCAATGTTACCAACAGACAACACAGACTCTCGCGTCTAAGAACCGAGTGTGCTGAGTGTTCATGACAAAATGGCATCTTAAATTTAATTCACTGTATAATATTAGATACATATTTGCTCAGTTAACGCTATACACCTTGATTTATTATTGTAATTTTTAATTTCCTTCCCCTTTATAATTCTGTTCTTATTTTTCCACTTTTCTTTCATATTTTTTTGACTGGTTTGGATCCTGTTAGGTGAAAAGCCGTGTACATTAGTTAAGTTTATTTATAGAAGTAATAGGAAGGATTGCATCCCCGTCCGGAAGAAATAATCTTTTCGGGAGATGAGTGAGTTAGAGGAGGAAGTGAGGAGTCTTTTGAGAACAAAGAGGCAATCTAAGCTGAGATAGACAAATCACAATTACACATTTCATTTGCACGTTTCAAGAAAAACTCTCTAATGGAAATTTGGAAAAGCAAGCAAGGATATCCGGGGATCCAAAAGTTTAATCTAGAGTGAAGACGGAAGGAAGTCTTTGCTAGTATTAGAAATAAACAGTGCCAGACACGGGAATCTTTGGCTATTTCCGCTTAGTTGAAACTGTACGCAGATTTAGTGAGTTGTGAACTTCCTTTCAGTAACGTCCCCCCCCCCATCAACTGTCCTGAGATTGAACAAAAAAATTGAAATGGGAATTCTCAAACGAGTGTGGAAATTGTTCCCGGTAAATTCCTGTTAACGTAGTGTACTCATCTAAATCTAGAACAAGGTAAATTGAACAATTGTTTTAGGGCGTTTCTAAGGTGACAAGAAGTTGGCAACGCTCCATTTGTTTCTGAGGTTTAATACATAATCTTACAAAATGAATATTGTTTAATAAGGATTGAGTATGTTTTAATAATTTAGGAAATATTTTAATTGATATTGACAAGACCTCGGTATAGACCTTGTCATCCTCAGGTTTCTAGACATTTCCTTCTGCTTAATACAAACTTCCGCAGATTCCCTCCCACACTTTTGAAATTTTCTCTGAAATAAAGGAACAAATCTTCTGTAAACGTAATTAGCCTAACTTTTTGCTGATCAGAGTTGTGTACAGCTTCACAGCTCTACGGCATCAACTGAAATAGCCTGCTTTAAAGTACAAAACAGTACCGGAAATAGTGATGGTTCCATTATTTTCAAATCCGTAGAGAATGAATGGGCGCCCGCTTGATGGAACATCATTAATAGAATGAAAATCTTGATCAAGATAGCCGAAAGGCAGTTTGGATTTAAAGATTTGTTTTTGGGTGATTTTTTTTTGTCTGAGAGGGGAGGCATGTGAGAAAAGGAGGCCCAGAAAAGAGGGGAGATATGATTTGTATGCTCTGATCAAAGTTAATTTAAATCTCTTTTGACCATCTTCCTAATTATCTTTTAAGAACTTCGTCCGCCACACAATTCTTAGCCCAACCCGCACCAAACTTAATCCCTGCCACTTTTCCCAACTTCTTTAACTTCTTAAACTTTCACTTTTTTCTTTTTAAATTTTCCCCCTGATAAGGATGAGCTCTCGTTTCTCGCAAATCTCTTTAATCTTTTATCGCTTAGCTTTAAAGGGAGAACCGGAACAGCTTCCACTAAATTCCCAACATGAACTCCTTCTCTGCATTTTAAAATAACATCTTTATGGGTTAATCAGGCACCCAACATCTCTACAACTTTTTAAAGCCAGTTTTTTTCTTTACTTTTAAATCTCATCAAAGAGCAAACCCTGAAAACTCAGTACTAATTGAATAAGGAGGAATTTAAAACCTGTGATTTATAGTCTTGTATTAAACTAAGGTGTGTTAGCCTCCTTATTATACCACTATAAGCAAAGTAATCGCCTATTTTTTCAGGCGGGGCTTTACATCCAACTACCAATTAGGTGTCGTGGACGGAGGGACTAGCAAACATACTTTACTATAAATTTCTCATATTAACCATTAAATAAAATCCAAGGCCTAGACATAGAGAATCGAATCCACTAAACCAACAATACATGTTAGCATTGCGGGTCTAGTCTCTTAACCGCTCGGCTACCGTGGCGCCTATTATACCACTGTTTCTTATTGTGCACTATCGTAATAGGGTTATGGTGTTTTTTTTTTTACAATTACATTAGGTAATTGCATAGCATCCAGAACGGTCAAATAAAAATTATCATACAGGTCATTAACATTATTGCTATTAAAATAAATACATATTTGAATTATTTTCCGTATAAATAACTAAATTGCAATAAATTTAGAATACTTCTGTTAATAATATGCGTATAAGTTAGTTCAGTACTTTTTTTGAAGGCTAATTTTTTTAACAATTGAAACACCAGATGTATTCTAAGGTGTGTTATCGATACACCCTCGAGTTTATTTTCTAAGATATAAGAATGGATCTAGTGATCCACTAGAGCGGATATTATACTTCTTTAAGTATTGCCAAGGATTAAAAGTTCCCTCTGCCGGACAGTGAAAGACTGATCTGACTTCCTGTTACTACTGCCAAGAATTACGGATGAGTGTCAAATATTGGTTTTTCGAGTTTTTTTTTATCCTAAATATCCGTTTTGAGTCCGAAAAGTGGTTAAAAATAAAGCTCAATTTATCTCAAAAACGAAAAATCACAGGAAGCAATATTAAATCTGTCCGTAACTTATCGATCTAAACCCTTCTACCGGAAATTAAACAGTATTTTTCATTTGCTGTGTACATATTATACACACATTTTAGACTTTCTCGTTAGCCAATGGTAAATTAAAATCTCCCACTTCACTAATTAATCTAATAAAATATTTAAATTAATAAATTTGTATTAAATTAATACGAGTAATATTAACTATTATGTCGCTGGCCATTACTTTGGTTTTTAGTATTCGGCCGGAAATATTAAAACTGAATATTGAACTAGATAGAGAAATTGAATTTGCCACTTTATGCAGAATATGGATGATCTTTAGGGAGAGGGATGCTGTCAGCTTTACTCCTTGTTGTACCTTTGGAAGAGCAGGAGTGTGATTTAGTGGAGTGAATTGGCCATCCCATCCCTGTTCTCTCCGTCTCAATCTCTCTTTCTCTCTCTCTCTCTTTCTCTCTCTCTCTCTCTTTCTCTCTCTCTCTCTGCCCACACACAGAACTTATTCACATCAAAAATCCTTGGTGACTCCTGACAGTTCCTTTTTTTACCGGATATATATTAGATTATCCAATTCAAATGACTTCCTGTATGCCTTATTTAAATATAATTTATACGCTAAAGTTCTGGAATAGTATTTTGTTTACCTATCTCTTACTAATGTTGAGAAAGAAAACTGTTTTTCCAAATTGATGTGCGTGAACGTGTTTATCCAGCGTAATTTTAAATAAAAAAAAACTTATGATAGTTTTCAACACAGTTTTGGTCCAAAATACGTCAAGAGGAGGTACCATTTTTCATTTTTTATTTTATTTTTTTTGAAAATGGATACAACAATTTCCTTACCTAGTTATGTACAGTAAAGCTATAACTTGTATTCGTAGCCTCTTTCCGGAAAAATTCTATTATATTAAATGCGCTTTCATTATATTTTCAGATAGAAATTTAGACTTTCAATAAACTAGACTAATCAGGTGTCCTTCAATGAATAGGTTTTTCACTAAAACAGTTACTACGATTTGATCATTTTTTCCCCGGAAAATTGCATTAAAGAATTCTGTAAAAAGGAGGCAGTTTTCTTGAGAAGTATCATTTTCCTTTCTATGCAACTTCCTGTCTCATGTGCATTGTTTAAGAGAGGAAAAGTGTTTTAAGAAAATTCTTTAACTGGAAATGCTTCTTTTTCTGAACTGATTGTTCACTTTCTAGACCAGGGGACCCCAAACTTTTTTACACAGGGGACCACAGTTCACTGTTCCTCAGACCGTTGGAGGGCCGGACTATAAAAAACAAACTATTTTAAAGTAAAAAAACAAAAAAAACAAAACGAGAACAAATAGAATATTTCAAATAAAGAACAAGCAAATTTAAATCACCAAACTGCCCAGTATTTCTGTGGGAATTATGGACATACTTTTGGCTAATGAGATGGTCAATGTCTGGTTTAGTTATAGTGCTTTGTCTTTCTTCCTACTTCTGGCGGTTATTTTACACTGTTTTCGGAGCCGTGACGCGTGCATCCCGCGTCATCGGAAGTAGTACTGTATATGAGCGACGCAGCGCTTTGCGCCACATATAGTGCTCCTCTCACTGACCACCAATGAAAGAGATCCGCCCCTTCCGGGGGCCGAATAAATCTCCTCAGGGGACCGAAAGTGACCCGCGGGTCATATTTTGGGGGTCCCCTGTTCCATACAATGAGAACCTTAGGTTCTCTGTAAATTTTTTTCATGTACATTACGTACACATAAATTTATAACTTCCGCTTCTAAAAATCGGTCCAGTTTTAGGGCAGTTCTAAGGGGAAAGTTTAGGGGGTAGGCTTTCCTGTATCGTATACAATTTTTTTTTTTATTTTTTTTATTTTTTTGGCGCTTCAACAGCTGAGGTTATTAGCGCACGGAGCTTTTTCCAGTGCACTGCCGGCCTCCGGACAGTGTTCTCTCGTTACAGATAACACTGTCCATCACCGGACAGTGAGCTGTAAGAAGCTCCTAGGAAGAGAAAATCTAAGGGTCAGCTGCTGGATTCGAACCCGGGACCTCCGCGTGGGAGTCCAGTATGCTAACCTCATAGCTAATCCCTTCCCTAATATACAATTTCAATAAAGTGTACGGTTCTACAAACTGTATAACGGGTAAGAATGAAATTTCATTCGAATGATCAGAAGTTAGAAAAGAATATGAGAGTTAGTAAGTAACTCTTACTCCAGTAAGAGAAAGTCAAGCGAGTGTGCGCACTAGATTCCCGACATACAACCAAACACAAAGAGAGGAAATGGTAAAAAAAAAAGTTAAAGCTTTAAGACAACAGTCAGGAGGAAGTCTTTTTTAGAAGACTAATTTCTGGATCTCCGATTCTGCTTCATTGTTGGCTCTCCATCAAGAAGTTTCTTTAGAGCTGAGAAGATGTATAGATTGTTACCGTACCCAAAACAAGAAATACAAATCAAAGAGATCTTTTCTTGGTTATTGGCTGATGGAAGTCTCTCTTCTTCATCATAGTGTAATGGTGTTTGAGGAGACGTTGACGGATAAATAACACCTTGTATTGGTATAAGATATTATATATGTATTTGACTGACTGCCAAGGACTGTATACTTTACACTACAAGAACAGAACAGACTGACTGACGTGGCTAAAGGATGTGTACAACTGAAGTGTAAGACTTTGAACAGAATCTCAGAATCTCCTTTTTGACTTTCCTCTCGTTCTTATATACATTCGCCGAGCCTCCCTTGTCTGTGTGCCGAGGGGGCTGTCTCTTTCTCTCTGACTAGAGTGGGTGAGTGGTGGGGTTTCACTACCCCTACGCTAGAGTGGATGAGTGGTGGGGTTTCACTACCCTTACAATAGTTTCAAAAACTGTGAAGTCACTTAGTAATTAGCAGCAATATTTAATTATTTGTTGCCAGATAGCAACCGCTACGATATTGAATACCTCAACCCGGTAGAAGTGTGAAACTCAGGGATAGATAAGGAACAAAATAATAACCTTAACAAGACGTAATTTAATTAGTCTTCCTGTAACAGGAGGACATAATTAATTTATTACAGATTACAGTCAAAATTGGAAGGTAACTTTGTACGATTAACAGAACTAGTTAATTGGAATGGGGTCCTAAACTAAGTTCTACTTGAATTGTTAAGTATTTATTGATTTTTGATACTGAATTCCTCTAACTTGTTGATAAATATTTTGTGACTGTTAGATTTCTGGAGCTGGCTTCTAGAATTATTACAAGATGTTTAGCAAACATTTACTACAACAATATATTAGACTCGGGGAGGCTGTGCTTATCATCTACATCTAAATCTCTCTCTTTTTTTGCAAAATCGTAGTTTTTCCCCACCCACCTTATTATTTTTTATTTCTTTCGGTTTCAAGATGACAAAGATGGGTCGTAATGTAATGTGGTTTCAAGCGGCTGTACTCTACTGGCTCGGCCCCCCCATCTTGTGAGGCACCTTTCGGGGAAGACCAGTCAGCCCCGCCCCACTAAGAATACCACACAGCCAGATTGAGTCATGGGCATGGGCGGATGAAGTGTGGCCTTCGATTTTAGGGGACTTGTGAAAGCTTAACCAGTTAAGCGTTGAATTTAGTTTTAAAGAAAACCCTAACAGTGGGCGGAATTAAAATCAGACAATGACGTGTATACACGTCGAACGCTCAGGGCAAAACAACCAAAAGTTTACAATAGTCGTAATAGTCACTGCAAGCGGACTTTTTCTGCCATCTCTAGGGGCTTACAGATTACAGAGCATTCTGTGCTCATTCAAAAATCTTGCACCGCTTCACGGTATGCATTGGCTCTAGTTAACTAGGGACGCAAGAGCTGTTTTACATAGAAGAAAAGAGCTTTGAATTCTGTGCAAAGTGAAATCATGCTCGTACTGACCAACCACTTATCAAATGATAAGCCAAATGGCTGATTCCAAATTGTTTGATGTTATTAAAATTTCGAGTTTTTATAGTTAATGGCAATATTATATTTTTCACAACGAGTATACACGTCGAACGCACCGTAATAGGGATTTGGTTTGACGTGGATACACGTCAAATACATTTTAACAGGTTAAGGGATGCACCCAGTAAGTTGCATGTTGAAGACTTAAGGCATTCATTCCTTCTCTAACTAAAAAACCCGCCAAAATAACTGAAATATTCTCCGGTGAAGTCTTGAGGTTTACACTGTCAGATCAGTCACCCGGTCAAGCCCCGGTGACTTATTTATCTAATTCTGCATCACCTGAACTTTAGAATCTATAATTTGAGGAATCGTATTGTTACAGCATAATTTCGTTTCCTTTTTTTCTGTTTCAGATAAGAAAATTCAGTTGTTTTTATTGGCTTTAAGAAATATTTCTCGTTCCAAAAAAACTTGCTTTTAAATTATAGTTTAATTCTCCAACCGTTTTCGAGAAAACTGACTTTGGTTCCATAAAATTAGCCTTAATTCTTAACTGGTATAAGTTTAATTGGTAAATTTAATTAATCCAATCGAAAAAACCTTAAATTTACCGTAAGACTAGCTGGTAGACTCGTAAAAGTCTATTAAAGGAAGTGGAAAAAAAGATGGCGCTATATTAGTTGGTCTGTTTAAAAATTTTGAATTATCTTAATATTAACTCACATAAAAAATAAAAGAAGATAAATCCAATTATTAAAAGAAAGTACCGGAAATGTGTACTGTAGAATAGGGAAAAAACAGAACAAGCGGAAATTCCGGTGCGTTATGTACATTTACTTTATTTAAATAATCAAAATTCATGAAAATGGAAAATGGCGAATGGTGGGGATGGTTGAGTGCCGCAGGTGGGAGTCAGGTGAAATGAAGATTTAAATTAGTTGTTAGTACGTGAAGTGAGATGGAATGAATAATTTAATAAGATGGCACCACTGTAAAGGGAGAAAGATGGATGAGCGCATCGCCGTTTTGCTATTCTCTCTCTCTGTCACAAGCACGCTTAAGAGGGGGAGAACGTAATTTATTTAAAGAAAAAATATATATATATATATTCTAGCTTATCTGTTATGAAATATTACGTCACATATGCGTCATCCATCCTCCGATATATCGTACTTCTGCTATTTAGTGGGCTCAAAACGTCATTCTGTAGAGACGACCTCAGGAATAGGGCAGCTTAGGTGTGACGCAGAGCAGGAATGAGGCAACGCATACAGGGCGAGGTTTTTCTCGGAGTAGGTGTTGTAGGCCTTCTTTAAGTAACCAATAAAAATAGTATATTAAGGGATTCAAATTGGCGAGGAATCGGAACCAAATAAAAAAGCAACAACTGCATCTTTTTTGCCAACGTTTCGACAAATATATTACCTTCTTCAGGACGTGGCCATGCGGTTCGGATGAGTTGAACTGAAAACAGTTTTCTGTAATTCAAGCCATGCCCTGAAGAGGGCAATAAGTTTATAAATAAATATTCGTATGAGATTTTGTGCTCTTACACGCTCCGTTTTACTGAGTAGTATGCTGTAATTTTGTTGAGTACAGATCCATTAGTTGAGAAGATATTGAGAGTTGAAATTTATTTGGGTCATAGTTTTCCTGTGACATTGGGCCCTTATAATTCCCACAGTAAACAACAGATTATTCGAATGAAATACTACTACACAAATTGGTGCAGTCGGCCAACCAAACACAATCACACACAGACCGATCACACTCAGTCCATGAACAGACAAGACAGAGGACACACCAACTCTCTAATGATGTAAAAACAGTATATTGTTTAGCCCTGAAGATGACCTAGTCCCTAGGTCGAAAGCTCGGCATAATAAAGTTTATCAATACTGAAACTGGCATTGATTTTTCATCCTATTGAAACTATGCTTTATTCACCAAAATATAATGAACAGTAACTATTTTTAGGAGTTCAACAGCAACTTTATGCTGAAATTTGAAAATCTCTAACGTTTTCTAGATCTTGCTAAGTCACTCAGCCGTAAGGTAAAGAAAATGATGGATCTTGACAAACTATCAGTGGTTAGATTTTGCTTGCTAAAGAGGAAACAAAAAAAAAAAGTTGTTCATTTTACTTTTTTGTATTATTGCTTACAATTCCTTCTTAGCTCTTTTACTAAGATTTCTTATTTCCGGTCTTAAAAGGAACTCTAATATTTACATACACTCTAATGGAAAGGGATCGGATTTAGAGTTGGTGTGCTGGAAGTAGTGAACCACAGATCTTCTTATATTCACTACCATCCATCTATCTCTTACTAATCTCTTACATAAGAGCTCTCTCTCTCACATACCGGAACTAATGCGAAATACATTTTACCCTACGTACACCTTTCTGCAATTGATTTCTCGCTAGCTGGGGAGTCCATGGCTTTACTCCAGAACTATACTCGGAAGACTTCATTTCTTCTTAAAATATTCGATGGAAACTGGGCAGATCAGGTGCTTCAACTAGATAAATTGTGAGATCGTGGAGATAAAAAAATTTAAAAAAACGAAACTAAGTAAATTAAGGTTAACTTTTACAAAATATGAAAAGCTTCAGGTTCTGTTTCAGCGTCAAATATATGCTGAAATCTTTTTTCTTTCTTATACACAGCTGTAATGTAATGTAATTTACATAACTAGAAATATAGGTATAAAAATACAGATATAATTCTCTCCTATGTAGTCGGAACAAAGTCAGTTCCTGTAAATTGATTGATTCATGATATTACCACTAAGTCTATTAAGTCATCTCTAAAATGTTTTGTTTTTGTTATTCCCAGGGTTGTTTTTGTTGAACATTGCACGTTGTGGATTGTTGTGCAAAGATTCTGTGTTCCATTTTCTATTAGTCACGTTCCCTCTCTCATCATGTTGTTTCATTCCACCCACCAGATGTTGCAAAGAATTATTGACCTCCTATATATTTGTGTACGAAGTTCTACCTTGGATTTCAAATTTAATTGGCATTATTTGGGTTATACTTTTTCTATATTTTTTGGCATAACTTCCGTTGAAACTGCTGAAAAATGGCGTACATTCATGGCAAAAAGGTTTGGGCTAATTTTTGTAAATTTTTAAAAAGCTTTGTAGGGTTTTTATTTTTATACTGTCCTTAAAGTTCCTAATTTCTAATATCTTGTCCTCTTGATTCGAAAAAAGTAAACCTCAAATTTCCGGGACTACTCAAATTAGAAAGATTGCAATACGAATGCAATCAATGCTTAATACTTTTGAACTGCATGAAAGTAAAGATTTACGAAGGCAAATAATAAGATAAATTATCTAACAATTCCGAAATTGGCAATTTACATGAGAAAATTTAAATAGAATATTTAAGCTTTGTGCGCATGTCAAGACCACTAGTAAATTGTGATTGGTTTTGATAACTTTACTTTAAACTTGATCCAATGATTATTCTTATTGCTTCTTTAATTTTGAAAGGTTTTTTCCCCAGGGAAATTCGAAAATGGGCAATTTCTGTGTGTATGAGGGAAGTAGAGGTGGAGGAGGAGGTAAAAGTAAAGTAAAGTAATTGCCTATTTTTTCAGGCGGGCTTTACGCCCAACTACCAATTAGGTGTCGTGGACGGAAGCGACTAGCAACTCATACTTTACTGTAAATTTCTCATATTAACCATTATATAAAATTCAAGGCCTAAAACCGGGAATCGAACCCACTAAACCAACAATACATCTTAGCTTTGCGGGTCTAGCCTATAACCGCCTAACAAACACACTTTACTGTAAATTTCTTTTATTAACTATTAAATAAAATCCAAGGGCTAGACTAGTACCGCAATACATCTTAGCTTTGCGGGTCTAGCCTCTTAACCGCTCGGCTATTGTGGCGCCTAAGGAGGAAGTCTCTCAGCGCACCTTAAAAGGGCTAACCAAATTTTCTAGTAAGATTACATCAGTACCCGGAAGTTGCTACTTAAATTGTCTTTTTCACATTCCTACTTGCATTTACTACGCATTTCCTTCAGAATTCATTTAAACGTGAGCAAAACATGTGCTAAGCTTATAGTAATTAGATTAAAAAACGATTTCTTGAAAAATTGGATAGTTTTGGTTCCTGGGGAAGCTGTGGGATATTTCATTTTTCGTACTGGGATATTACAGTTTAACCAATATTGTATAATTGTTTCAAGATTTTATTGACTATTCCCTAAGGAAAATTAACAAAACACACTGCGTTGTGGACGTCAATTTCGTGCAGGAGAATAGTGTAACTCTTATTGGCATCCTGTTGTTCAATCTGACAGTTTGAATTCGCAATAATTTTATATGATACATCTTTGTGATTTTTAACATTTTATTGTTATCAGTTAGGGGAAGTTTGGTTTCTGAAGTTTGATATTTTTATCGAGTTTCAATTAACTCGATTATTTTTCTTTTGATTCCACTTCGGTGCAAATAATTCCAATTAGTGTGAATGGAACAAATATCAATAATGATCGGAGAGTAAATATCAAGAAATCAATGAAAAAAACGTTAAACATTTAATGCCAATCATTTTTATTTGTTTCAATTAACTTTTCTGCAATCCGTTATTGGCTATTCGTACATTTAATGATGAAGCACAACTTTCAGTCACAAAAGATTGGAAAACACTTTATATTTAGAATTTTCATTGAAGAAGTTTTAAGCTCTGCTTTATGCAGTGCTGCAATATGCGCTTAATTAGCCAATTTCCGTCCCGCGGGGAGGGGTTGGCTGTTGCATGATGCACAGCTTCCTGGGGGTTGCAATCCCACGGGTTCCTAGCCCAAGTACTCCATGAACTTTCACTGGTACAATAGGGACACACAATACAGGTAAATTAGCACGCCAAGGCACCAATATACTGCACACACCCGAGGCTACCTTCCCTTGGAGGGCTAGCTACGACAAAAGGGAGTAAAGTCCTCCATTGTTTCGGGGGTCGGAGAAAAAAAGGACAACAACCCTGCCCTGCAAAAAAAAAAAAAACCTTTGTACTTAAATTGCAAAAATTGAAGAGGCTATGGCCCTTCATAGGCTGTAATGCCAAGAAAGAAGTAGTTTTCTATTTCTTTTTGTATCTGAAGATGCAATTTTTTTTTCGCAGATTAAGCAGATTTATGTGTAAAGAAATAATTATGTACCCGTAGCCTTTTATCCTTATTGTCAAAGGAGTCAGTGGAACAGACAGGTTTAAAGAACCGCTGTTCTGGAGCCACATTTTTGGACTTGTTCTCCTTGACTTCTAACAGGGTTCATTCATACAAGGATTATATGAAATAGGTGTTGGCTCTCTTGGTAATCTGAACCATGAACATATGTGTTCTTCTTTGGCCAGGTCCAGGTTCAGCAGAGCACGACGCTTTAAGGTCTTCTTGATCATAAATCCAGTGCTGTGGTGGGAACGCTCATTAAAATTGAGCATAAAGAGGAGGTTCGTTCTCCACATACTTTTTGGGATGGCCGCTACATCAGTGCTATAGTTCGCCAGCTCATTTTGAGCCAATAAAATCTTTTCATTCATTTATAACCATGTTGGTGATGGTTTATTCAGGTAAATCTAGTCTTTCCCCTTGTCTTTGGCCGCATTCTTTGATTCATCTTGGGTTTAACGTTTGTGGTTAGCGTTTTCCATGATAAATGCTCTATTTGCAGCTTATCGTCTATTCTCCGTCACTTTGGATTTCATTGACCTTCATTGGATCGTGCTATTTTTATTTATTCCTTTTTTTTTAACTGAAAAACGCTACAAAGGCGGTAAACCTTTTTTTGGGAAATTCATTCCGATCGCAATGTGTCCTCTTATTAGGTAGAGAGAATACAACAAAAAAATGTGTGAGACAGTTTTTCATTGCAATTTTCAAAATTCTAATCCCGGATGTGCCGCGAGGAAATCTAAATAAAATACAACTCACTGTGTGACAACCAATGTTTTAACCCGTTTCCTCTACTTCTTTATTTATGGTTTAGGATTTGGTCATGGTTTTGTACCGTGTGGTAGAACCAGAATTTGTTGCCGAGTGTAATGTGAGTGGGGGGAGAGAGTGTGTCCACCCCCCCTACTCTGGTCTCAGTGGAAACGTACTGAGGACGAATTCTAAATGAGTTCTGTGAATGGCAAGTGGGTCGTTCACCTTGTCTGTCACCCATGTAGTAATTGTCCATATATAACAGCTGGCTGTTCGTAAAAATTTATTGAGTTACGTCACTGCTGACTGATTCTTGTACAAGTGGAAATTTCAAAATTTATGCGGGAGGGTTTCGTATTTTTATTTTATTATTTTTTTTTTAATGATTTAAGGCGCGTCAACATCTAAGGTTATTGGCGCCCGTAGCTTTTTTTCAGTGCACCGCCGGCCTCCGCGGACAGTGTTCTCTCGTTACAGACAACACTGTCCATCACTGGACAGTGATTCGAACCCGGGACCTCCGCGTGGGAGTCCAGTACGCTAACCGCATAGCTAATCCCTTCCCTGTATTTTTAAATTAAAAATACTTTGAAGAAAAAGTTCTGAATCACTTCACATATTTCTCGCATTTTCTTATTTATTTGGCCAAATGGTTTCATATCAAGAAAACAAATTGGTTGCAAAACTTGTAGGTCTTATCGCATTTCCTGGCAGTTGGATGAAGAAAACCCATGGAGATTTTTTAGGGAAAATTATAAATTTATCACCGTCGCTTCCTTCAACGTAGAGAGAAAATTCATGTAAATTTTTCTTTTTACTTTTTTTTTAATTCATTCCAATTTTCCGCTCTTATACATTGGCCTAAATTGCATTTCTCCTTTCATAGTTGCAAACTCCAGTTATACTACAAATTGTTAGTCTATTTTTATACACAAAACTATTGAAAACTCTTGTTTAAAAGTAGATATTCTGTTTAATCTAGGATGTAAAATACAATAGAGTTGTGCCAATACAAAAGCTGGTCAAGTCTCTCGGCCAGAACACAATACATGTTGCCTAGGCATTGTGTACACTTTGTGTTTAGCTAAACAATAGCCTAACTGTGTTACCTAACAACAATTGCCAGCTGGTTCTTTTAAATACTTGTTTAAAATGTGCAGATTTTTCTTCAATGATTTGAAAAAACAAAAAAAAACGTTTAAAGGAAATGCTGTTGGTTTGATGGCTGGGGGTCCGTAGTTTAAGGCCTAACCGGATGAGTAGTGCTAAGAACATTAATGCTGGACCGGAAGTGCTAAAGGTCCTCTCTCCTCTTTGCGTAGATTGCAATGAGAAGGAGGAGGATTTCAAGACAATATAATAATGATATGTCCACGTTATGTGGTAGAAAGGAAACGAATGTTTGACGATATATACAGGTATTTAGATGCACCATTTCGCTACGAAGACATAATATTCCCCACCAACATCTATGTGCTTAAATCTATAGCAGAGCTAGCAATGAAATATGAGTGTATTTAAAAGTTATAGCCGATTAGAATGAATGGAAGAAAATGATTAGAGAAGGATTACGGTGATTTTAATTTCGGTTAAGCTATAAGGATGGCAGGAATATAGAGTTCTGATCCATCCATTAGTTGTAAGTTTGTACGCAAATAGTTCTATTAAAACTGTCCGGTAGGATCGTCAAAAACTGCTCGAAAAAGCGTAATGTTGAAAAACACCCAACTTTGACATTTTTTTTCTCTTATAGTAGAGGGATGAATGTGTGAAGCGAATGTATTTATAAGTAAGAATGGAGAGTGAGTGATATTCTAGTGATAAGCGCCTAGACGATGCTGGCTGTTTGGCGAAAGCCAATGCCAAAAAAAAGGCAAAAAAAAGTGCGATTAGCTCAGTCTTAAGCTAATAATAGTCCTCAAAACTATTTCTGTCAACGAGTCTACGCAGGAAGCCACCTTTTCCACCTAATGACAAAACTGCTACGTAATCCATTTGCATGAAGAAAACGGCTGCTATATCTGCTTAAATTCTGCTCACTCTAATCCTTGCTAATGGAATATCGCTCTGTTCCGCTGGATATGTGTAAATGTAGATACAGTCTGTACATCTCAGATCTAGCGATTATCTTCTTGGTTAGTCGTTAGAGTCGTTTTCGTGCAAATTTTCAAAAAAAGTGGGGAAAAAAAAACATTCAGTGAAGTGATTTTTCCCAATTGATGAGTGTGTGCGTAACCCGAAATAGATTATGTGTATAGCGGAAGTCAACACGAGTCTTTACGGCGGAAACAAAATATCGGAAATATGATACGATTTCAATGCTTCCCTTCCTCTGTTTTAAGAGCATACCCTTATTTCCTTACAGAATAAATGGCAATACATAACTTGACCATAACACTGGAGAAAACTTTACATGATGGCCTCTTAAAGAAAGAATGTGCCCAGGAAAAGCGATGGAAATTGGACTAATGCTAGAGTGAAGGCACTTTAAAATAAATTTGGACAGCGGTGAAGAGTATAGGGAGCCGAGGAGGAGAGAGGAAGTGCCCTCTGGAGCGATCAGTCAGACTGATTAATAGCCCCGGCCCGGGGATCAGGAACACTGTGCCAGGTCCTCCACCACCCCCCCCCGTGGCATATACTTATTCCTCTTCTAATGTTATCTACTGATAACAGGACATCAGCAGCTAGCTCCCCCTGTTACGACAATGTATGCTTTCCTACTCCATTCGCTGTCCTTGGGCAGCTCCTTCTGTTGCGACAATGTATGCTTTCCTGTCCTTGGTGCAGTTGTAGTTGTGCAATCCACTGGGGGGTTGTAGCTGTTACAGTTTCCTGCCTTTTTCCATAGCAAACACCAATAGATAAAAGCTTTCCAAGAAAACTTCATTTTCATCGTTTCTCCAATTGTAAGGGCATCACTTTTCCATCTGTATATTTATTTCGTCTTGGGAAAGCAACTTTAAAGAACGGAAAAACAAATGAGAACCTCTTTCCCGATCAGGTCACATGTTATAACACTAGTTCAATATTCGTTGATTTTATATTCTTTTTTTTCGTGTTGTGTATTTTGAATACATTTTGAATCAAGAAGGCTGTGTAAATTAATGTATTAATTTCGCAATGGATTTTTTAAAGCATTCTTTGTTAATTTCATGGTCTTTCATACTTTTTTTCTATTCTCCTTTGACTGCTTGGACTTAACAACATGAGGACTAACAATTGTACCAAACTGGAAGCCTGTAGGGCTGCGGCGTCTCGGGGACCCGCCCTTTGTCCCTATAATAATAATAATAATCACGTCCTAAACTGTTAGCTTTCGCTGTATTCCATAAGTTTATTTGGAGAAATTCTTCCTTGTTTAAACCAAAAATTTGGAAACTATATTATTATACTAGAGGAAGGGATTAGATAAATGGTTAGCGCACTGGATACCCTCGGAATCTAGCTGCTGGCCCTTAGATTTTCCCCTTCCTGAGATAGAGCTTCTTACAGCTCTCAGGGAGATCTCATTGTCAATAGTGCACTGGAAAAAAAAGTTACCAGTGCCAATGATGTCAGGTACTGTGACATGCCTGTATATTTACATCCAGTATAATAATTCTTATAAATCAGTTTTTTTGGAGGAATTTTCCAAAATTCCATGAAAATTCCAAGCACAACCAATCGTAGTTTTTTTTATTTTTTTATTTTGTAGTTATCTAGTTAACAAGATTTTCTTTTTACTTCCGGAAAAGTTCTTTTACGGAAGGAACAAAAAAGAAAAACCCCTTACCAGGTAGAAAGTTTTTGTTTTTCACTTTGACTGGAGGTTTACGTTTTATAATGTTAAAGAGAAAAGTCTTGTATCTTCTTTGAATGAAATAATGTTCTACTGGAAAGGAAATCTTTCTCACAGTTTTCCGAATTAAGGTGGTAACAATTTCTTGGTGTACGTGTGAATAATGTTAACTTTATAATCTGAATTTCTCTCTCTCTATGTATTCAATGAGCGGTTATTATTATTATTTATAAATTGAGAAAAATCAATTTTATATAAATTATTCCATTGTCCATTGTTCGTTTTTAGGACAGTGGATGGTCATGGCATTAGCACTGTTTAGACGGACCTGTTTAGTAGGGTTCTGAAGGTTCTTGTTGCTAGCATCTAGATGGTCATGTTCTCGTGGTGAATGAGAAGGTGGCGCAACTATTCCCAAAGGCTCCCACACAATAGACCAAAGGGGACTCTACCATCGTCCCAGCTTTACCACAACCACCACGAAACCTTTCCTCAACTCCTGGAGCCTGGAGACAGAACTCCAGCGGTACTGATTCACGATCCCGTGGTTCACATTTCATAGAGACTATGTCTCGTATTTTAAAGGCCTAGAATGGTCACACTGGCCCAGAGCCATGCCCAGCTCATGACTTACAGGTTTCACTACACCCTCCTGGTGTCAGCTTGGGCTTACTACACCATTCCAGGTGAAGATGGTGTTCCGTACACGTCTCCTATTAGTCGCCTCTTACGACAGGCCGGGGTATACCGTGGGACTATTCTCACCCGGTCCCACACGGAGACATCTAGATCGTCAGTTCGACGGACTGTTTGCTGTAGGATGTAGGGTCAAATGAGCTTACTGGTGAAGAATACTGTCTGAAGGCGTTAGGAAGGGTCTTCCGCCTAGTTGCACAAATGAGAATGAACGAACTAGCTTTATTTGGACAGCATTAAGTACAGAGCTTTTATATGAATTTATTACGACATTAAGTACTAAGATGATATAACTAATAATTTACATAACAAGCTGCTTGCAAAGTTCAACTCTATTACTCTGTAATCCTGTAAAACGTAAGCAAGCATACGGCGCTAGAACTATTGTTTTAAGCATGGTGCCAGATATATTTCAGTAGTTGAACGGGGGGCCGAAACGGGGGTTATCGCTAAAGTAAGTGATGATAACTCGTCTCCTCGACAGCAGCACGTAACTAGGATGGGGGGGAATGCTGTCTCAAGTGGTCCTACAATTCCCTAACTGCTAGCAAGGGTAGCTCCTACCATCATCTCCTGCAATGCAAATCGTGCTTGGTTAAGTTAAATGGCTTCGTTAGCACTTCCAAACCAACCAAGCCCCCAAAGTGGTTTTGTGCCTTTCTGTAGTTATCGTTATCAGAATTTAATGTAGTAAATTTAATATTATTGTCAAGTTTTATCAAGTTTTAGGAGGGAGTCACTTCCGGAAGAAATAATTGGATTTTAGGTCTATAAGTTTCTGTTCCAATATATTTTTGTACTTTCAACAAGAATTCATTTCCAAGTTTTACGCTTGTCACTCTTCTCGTCATACCTGCGCAAGGGGATTTCCCACGAGAGTTCTTGTTCATCTCCATCATCCCTTGGATGATCTCGTTAGAGGAAACTCCGGTAAACTAACTTCCCTGTGATTGCGAACGCAAAAGAAACCTTTACAAGATGCAACAACTTACTCGTACACATGCACTTTCTTCTTTCACTACTTACTTTATAACTTATAATTTCTCTTGAAGGCAGAATAGTTCAGCATGGAAGCCGGGGTTTTTAATAGGTAAGCCCTACTTGAGTAACAGGCGATCACTTCAACTTCCTGCAGAGCTTGAATATTGTACAGCAAGACGAAGGACAGCATTTAACTTTATTGAGCAATCACTAAATAACTAAACCGATGACTTTAACAATTTTTCCCCACTAGCTTGAAATTTTCACTAGTTGGAAAAGATGAAAAACTCTTTCCTTGGTAAAAAACTTTTCTTGACGAAAAAAAATCATGAAATATAATAGATGTGACTTTGAATCCAATTAAAACTTGAGCACCCCCACACACATAAAATAGAAAATGTTGCACAAAGTTAAAGGACTTAGTTGAAATTTTACCCGATATCGGGCGTTCAGAACATATTTACAATTTGATTTAATGAATAATGGCGAAAACATTGCATACAGGAAATAGGAAATTCAATAAAATTTTTATAGAATAGAAAAGAAAATGCACCTTACATTATACAATATTCTGTATTATTTTATTCAATAATCAATTATATAGCCAAAATAAACAAAGCAATGGCACAGCCGTCTGCTTGAGAACACTGCTTAAATATTTTTTAAAAGATACAAGATATTTTGTATCTTTGTATCTTTGCCTCCAGTATTACTGAAACCCCTTTTACCAATTTCTTCATCAGAGTTACACCAGTGAATCATTAATTATCTCCTCTTCCTTCTTTCAGCTCTTTTCCTCCCATTTTTCTTATGGAGTTGTGAAAAGCCAGGCAATTTTTTTTTTTTTTCTTCCCTAATTGAGTAGTAAAAATGCTGGCATCCCCCCACAGACAGTGGGATTGCTTAGACATCTGAATGCAGATTTACTCTTCTACCAATATAAAGAAGAAGTGAAGTTGTGTGCAGCTTCAAGCGCTGCAGCGGTACTTTGCGCAAGATAAGCTCAGTAATTATGTGTTGATTGAGGGGGGGGGGTCATTCTGTAATGATGACGCTTCGTGTGCCATTCCTGATGGTAATCTCAAAAAGTGATTATCAACAGCTTTTTAGCGCTATTTTTGGGACCTTTTTTTTTCTTCAATCCAATATTTGCCACTAATTCCTCAAATCTTGGGCAAAAAAAAAAAAAGGAGAAATAAATAAGTTTTGTAAAACTGGACCATTTAATTTTAAATCATTTAAAGTCTAGAAGTTTTATGAGTAAGTTATGGAATTAATAATATACTTGGCTTTGTTTTATACTACGACCCTGCTAGCTCGTATCTCTATGTGCAAGTGTATCTATGTTTGCCTCTGCATTAAATATATTACGTAATAAATTGTGTAGAATAAACGATTATTGTTAAAGTTTGGACACTAAAACTTGGTAAGCGTTATGCTAGCCCATCATATCTGATGGGTTTTTAGTACTCTTGCAAACGATTATGTTTATTAAAATGAGTTTAAGAAAAAAAAAGTTAAAGAAAAAAACACAGAAGCGGATTTCATCTTGAATAAGTTTAAGTATCAGTAAAGAAATGAAGTTCGTAAGTAAACTTCCTGTTATTTGAAGGAAATAGGTAGAGCGGAAGGGCCTTTTTCATTGAATAAATTTTAGTGGGTTCCCTCCCCCCTGTAATTCTAGGTTTCAAGAAAATTAAGGTCGTGTGAGTGTGCGCATGAGATTTGTTCACCTTTACTTGAGAACAGAAATCTTCTTCTTTTTTTTTTGAGATAATGATGACGTAGGCACCCTACTTGAACTATCATTTCAATGGGGAAAAAACAGATCAGAAAAATGTAGAAACTTAAATAAGCTCAAAGTTTGGCGGCTACAGTGAGAGAGAGAGAGTTCAGAAAGAAGGAAGTGCTAGAAGTTCGAAGTGACTTTGATGGATTACAGATCTATTTAGTTGCTGGAATGACTCCAGCAATCGGCCTCTTCTTTGTGTTTACTAACTCTACATATTTTTAGACTTGGTTTTCCATTACAGTCATTAGATGCGGAAAATTTTGTTTCTCTTACTCCAAGGATCTTAAGTTGTTCATAAAATTCTCAGAACTCTTTTTTTGAACTCTAGGGTGAAACGCGAGGTGTGGCTATTAAATAATGAGACTGATGCTGCTACAGAAGGAACTATGCATGCGCCAAATCCTAACGTCCGACAGCTGTGCAGCGTAAAGCCTTCTCTTTCGATTGCAGCGTCTCACGTGTTTGTAGAGAAATCTGTCTGACCGGAACCGTCGTTTGTGTAAGCGGTGTTAGTTTCGTTTTGCCGAAAACATGATACTACACATGTAGTAGAGCAACGAATTGTCGTGAAATTTCACATGATACTGAGTAAAACCGCTACTAAAACTTATCTTTTATTAATAGAAGTTTATGGCGATGTATGTTAATCACGTGCGCAAGTTTTTGAGTGGTTAAAGCGTTTCCAAGATGGCCGAGAAGACGTCCGGAGATGATGACCGCTCGGGTCGCTCTTCCACGTCCAAAACGGATGAAATTATCAATTATAATTAATTAATATTACTACCGTTAGGTGCTTGCGCAACTCCGTGAAAGAGTCAAGCAAAAAACGACCCAATTTGTGGAAGGACAAGTCAACATGGGTTCTCCATCAAGACAACGCGCCGGCTCACACTACATTGTCTGTCAAGACGTTTCTAGCCAAAAGTAGCCTTATTCACCTGACCTGGCCGCCCCATGTGACTTTAGATCTGTTCCACAAAGTCAAAGTCTGCAATAAAAGGAACACGATTTCAGTCTCCGTTGAAGCTGTGAAAGAAAAAGCGGCACGCGTCACCTGCAGGAGCTCACAGAAAAAGACTTCCAGCACTATTTCTGAACAATGGTAAATTCGCATGGAGCGTTGTAGGGATAGGGGAGTGGTGTATATTGAAGGTGATAATAACTAAATATGTACAAATTTAAAATAAAATGTTTTACAGCAATAGTCTCGTTATTTAATAGCCACTCCTCGTATTACTTTAAAAAAGCCTTAAGTAAGACACATTTTGAGCACTTTTTTTTGGGTGAGTTCATTCAAGTGAAGAAATAAAAAAACGCGAATAACCTTTGTCTGGACAACGTTTTCTTGAACTGCCTTAAAACAATAACTAAATAATATTTACTTATTCAATTATTATCAATTTTGTTCTGGGGAGGAGCAGTTCGACATTTCTATATGTTGCTTCAAAGCTTTGCTTAAAGAATATGCTGTCGAGCGTTTCGTAACGTCGTTGAACGTGTAGCTGAAGTAGTTGCGCTGGAATTGAACAAAACTAAAGTGGGTTGTGATTACTGGAAAAAGTTGAATTTAATTAAATAGGTAGTTATAGTAAATGGCGGTTATCATCGGATAGGTTGGGCTGATGTTTTGCTATTATTTTAGTAGAGAGTAATGGTGGTGTTTTCATTATGGTGAAAATGGGTGGTTACCTATGGAATGTGCGGAATAAATGTGCGGATTGTATGGTGAGGTTTCCATTATGTGGTTGGTTACTGGGAGAAGATTAAGTGGGATGGGGAACTCACCCAGGCTTGTGGTGAGTTTCCATTTATAAACGTTTCCTCACATACGGTGAAATCTCTTTCTCAAATCTTTGCGCCAAGAGTACGCGCGCGAATGGGCGCGGTAACTAAGGAGGAGGAGTTTAGTAGTATGAGTGAGATGGAGGAATGGTACTTTGGCTCTCTTCTTCACCAATATGGATGAGATCACAGAGAGTGCGTGTGAGGCACTTTTGGGGGCGGAGCTCTTCCTTCATTAGGCTCTCCGTTAGATTGAACAGATTATAAGTCCTATTATCAGTGAAGACCTGATGAACTCAGTAATGGGGGGTGGAGGAATAGATAGTTTGTGCGCGGGCACTGTATGTTGGTGGTTGTTGTTAGCCGTGCGACGATAAAGTAATGAGTTACTACGTAGTATTCCAGGGTAGGTAGTAGAGTAGGTTTTGTAGTCTATCTAAAGAAATTGCTAGGCGGCAATAGGAAAGCGCCAGGGAGATATGGCCTGGAAATAGGGCCCAGTTTATGCCACCCCAGGTTATCCCTAGACGCACCTTCCACCCACCATGCACGTACGCTACACCCCTTGATAGCGGTCCTGTACTCACTGTGCATTAACTTAACAAAATTATCAGATCGATATTCCCACAGGAAGCACTTAATTAGATATCTCTGCTTTGTTTTTATTTCTACTTCTTCTCACTTGGTTAAGCGTTTCCGTCGATTCAAATTTCCACTTTATCGAGTTTTCTTCTGAAATGAAAATTTTGAGGTCCTCTTAGTCCCGGAAAATGGTTGCTCTGCATGTGTGTGGACACTGTAGCCAAAAGAATATGAAAAACCATAGGATGGTTGGACTTATTTGAATATGCCCACGGGACCCCTGACATAAAATTCAAATAGAAGTATCATTTTATATACAGGGTGAACCAGTAAGTATTGTCCATAGGCCTACTGTGTGTAGTACATCTAAAGTGGAGTTCAATGACTTATTGGCCAACTTCATATTTTCCTCTGTTTTTGAGTGACGTCACTTTAAATTTTTTTAAAAAAATCGTTACTTTTTTCTAATAAAAATGTTATTACTCAGAAAGTTTTAGTCCGAATTCGATTCTGATGACACGGTTAGAAAGACAGATAAATTTTCTAAAAATTGATACCATTTCGAAGCATAGGGTTATTCTCCCAAACAGCCTCAATCTTCCTCCTGGATACTGGAAAAATAAAAGTAATCAAAATTTGTAACCTTTTGACTTCATTATTTTAAGACAGCCTACTTTAAAATTGACTATTGGTCCATCCATAAGAGTTTTCAATGAATTAAACGATAAACTAACACTGTTGAGTGCTCGTGAATAGTTTTCTTGCAAAACAAAAGTAATTTCTCATACGAAGATAAAAGGAATCCTGGAAAATGATATACCGTTTGAAAGCCCACAATTGACAAGGAAACTTTTATAAAAAGTGCCAGCACCTAAGTTGGATAATAATTACATAAGGGCCTAATGAGTTTTTCTTAAAAAATTTCGATTACTTTTATTTTTCCAGTATCCAGGAGAAAGATTGAGGCTGTTTGGAGTAAAAAATTATGCTTCGAAATGGTGTCGGTTTTTAGAAAATTTATCTGTCTTTCTAACCGTGTCATCAGAATCGAATTCGGACTAAAACTTTCTGAGTAATAACATTTTTATTGGGAAAAAAAGTAATGATTTTAGAAAAAAACTTTAAAGTGACGTCACTCAAGAACAGTGGAAAATATGAAGTTGGCCCAAATACGTCATTGAACTCCACTTTAGATGTACGACACACAGTAGGCCTATGGACAATAATTACTAGTTCACCCTGTATTTATTCCTGGCCGGTTTAGGATTTTCATCCATTATCAGAGATTGTGAATCAGTTTAGTTTTTGAGAATTTGACTTCAACTAAGCTTCCTGATTGATTTTCTTGAAAATGGCTACAATTTTTTTAAACATGAAATTCTTATTTCTTCCAATTTTGCACTAAGAAAATTATTTCTCGATAAACCCAATTAAGGGCACCTATTACAGAAAGGGAATTCAATAGTTCTCTTTAAAAGTGCCATTTTGACGCTAAGAACAGCCCTAGTAACTTAAGAGCTTCGAGCTTTTTGCAGCTCGTTGGAATGTTCTCACCAAATTATTTTTAGTAATTTTTACAATTGTTTGGTAGATAGAATGTTTTATTTTAATTACCACACAAAGATATTTATTTTAATGAAAATAATGTAATAAAAGAAGCTTTTTACTACCTATCTTTTGCTTTCAATACAGCTTTTGATCAAAGTTGAGAAAGAGAATTTCTCTTATTTTTTTTTATAACTTTCTTACGAGAAAAGATACGAAACTTTTCTCGTGAGAATGTTATTTATATTATTCTCTGCTATTTGCACCGTTCTATCCTACTTTATGTATTTTTAATAGCAGTCTTATTCTCCTTATTTCTTTGTAAGCCTAGCTTTTCCAAGCGACCCCTTCTGTTGACCTGTTCTTTTTATCTTATAGTCAAGAAAGTAGGTACTACTTTTGAAAGCAATTTGCTTTCTTTCTGTCTTCTTTTGGGGAGGGAGCGGTGTTATTGTTATTTCTAGTATTTATATCTACTTTTATTGTTATTAACGTACGAACTGAAATCGCAAATTTCTGTACAAACACGTAAGACGCTGCAATCGGCTTTACGCTGCACAGCTGTCGGTCGTTAGGATTTGGCGCATGCATAGGTTCTTCTGTAGCAGCATCAGTCTCGTTATTTAATTGCCACACCTCGTATAAATTTTCCTCAATAGTTATAAAAAATATTTAACTATTTTATTTAAAATATTTAACTAAAGTTCTTGTTTAAAAAAACTGAAAATCAAACAATCAATATTTTATTAAAATAGGAAAAAAGATCAGCGTGTTGCTAGAAGAGTTTGTTTGTGAGCAAATATTTATCGTCGTTATTCAAGCAAGAATATCCGTGAGGTGGAATAACTTTTTTTTATTATTTCTTCCGCTATTTTTTTTTTTTTATCTACTCCAAACTTCCGTTATCTTCATCTCTAGTTCCGAAAGGTTTTTATAAAAATGGATGAAGAAGTGGTAAGGAATATAAAGTAAAAAAACATGAAAAGAGTAGAAGTTATCTCAAAGTACTAGAGGGTTAAAAAACACAGGCCATTTTTAGCCCTACGTGGAAAGAATTCAATTTTCTTCAACCAAAACTTATTATCAACAGGTAATTTTGCTAGTGAACGGCATTAAATGGTTTCCTGTTTGTCCATCTGCGAGTGTGATGTTAATTAAGAACTAAAATTTGGTTATTACATCTATCTTTCCACATCCTGTTCCCTTTGGCAAAAAAACAATGTGAGCGTATTTTGACCCGAAAATCGTTTTATTCAAAAGTTATTTCGAAAACTTTTCGAAAATATGTACAATTACTATATCCCGACAATTGTGAAAAATTCCAGCTTTCTGGCTGCATTTATAAAAGAGATATAAGGTGTTAAAGTTTTATAGTGTTTCATTTTCTTCAAATTTCCAGTGGCTTTATCTCCTGTTATAATAGAGTTATATCTACGAAAATACATGCAATTGTAGTACTCGTTTAGCTCTACAATTGTCGACAATTCCAGGTTTCTAGCAGTATTTTAATAGGAGATATAAGGTGTTAAAGTTTTGTAGTGTTGCATTTTCTTCAAATTTCAAGTGGCTGTATCTCCTGTTATAATAGAGTTATTTCTACGAGAATACATGCAATTGCAGTACTCGTTTAGCTCTACAATTGTCGACAATTCCAGGTCTCTAGCAGTGTTTTAATAGGACATATAAGGTGTTAAAGTTTTGTAGTGTTGCATTTTCTTCAAATTTCAAGTGGCTGTATCTCCTGTTAAAATAGAGTTATTTCTACGAGAATACATGCAATTGCACTAATCGTTTAGCTCTACAATCGTCGACAATTCTAGGTTTCTAGCAGTGTTTTAATAGGAGATATAAGGTGTTAAATTTTTGTAGTGTTGCATTTTCTTCAAATTTCAAGTGGCTGTATCTCCTGTTATAATAGAGTTATTTCTACGAGAATACATGCAATTGCACTACTCGTTTAGCTCTACAATTGTCGACAATTCTAGGTTTCTAGCAGTGTTTTAATAAAAGATATAAGGTGTTAAAGTTTTGTAGTGTTGCATTTTCTTCAAATTTCAAGTGGCTGTATCTCCTGTTATAATAGAGTTATATCTACGAAAATACATGCAATTGTAGTACTCGTTTAGCTCCACAATTGTCGACAATTCCAGGTTTCTAGCAGTATTTTAATAGGAGATATAAGGTGTTAAATTTGTAATGTGTTCCATTTCCTTCAATTTTCAAGTGGCTGTATCTCCTGTTATAATAGAGTTATATCTACGAAAATACATGCAATTGTACTACTCGTTTAGCTCCACAATTGTCGACAATTCCAGGTTTCTAGCAGTATTTTAATAGGAGATATAAGGTGTTAAAGTTTTGTAGTGTTGCATTTTCTTCAAATTTCAAGTGGCTGTATCTCCTGTTATAATAGAGTTATTTCTACGAAAATACATGCAATTGCACTACTCATTTAGCTCTACAATTGTCGACAATTCCAGGTTTCTAGCAGTGTTTTAATAGGAGATATAAGGAGTTAAATTTGTAATGTGTTGCATTTCCTTCAATTTTCAAGTGGCTGTATCTCCTGTTATAATAGAGTTATATCTACGAAAATACATGCAATTGTAGTACTCGTTTAGCTCCACAATTGTCGACAATTCCAGGTTTCTAGCAGTATTTTAATAGGAGATATAAGGTGTTAAAATTTTGTAGTGTTGCATTTTCTTCAAATTTCAAGTGGCTGTATCTCCTGTTAGAATAGAGTTATTTCTACGAGAATACATGCAATTGCAGTACTCGTTTAGCTCTACAATTGTCGACAATTCCAGGTTTCTAGCAGTGTTTTAATACGAGATATAAGGTGTTAAAGTTTTGTAGTGTTGCATTTTCTTCAAATTTCAAGTGGCTGTATCTCCTGTTATAATAGAGTTATTTCTACGAGAATACATGCAATAGCAGTACTCGTTTAGCTCTACAATTGTCGACAATTCCAGGTCTCTAGCAGTGTTTTAATAGGAGATATAAGGTGTTAAAGTTTTGTAGTGTTGCATTTTCTTCAAATTTCAAGTGGCTGTATCTCCTGTTAAAATAGAGTTATTTCTACGAGAATACATGCAATTGCACTAATCGTTTAGCTCTACAATCGTCGACAATTCTAGGTTTCTAGCAGTGTTTTAATAGGAGATATAAGGTGTAAAAGTTTTGTAGTGTTGCATTTTCTTCAAATTTCAAGTGGCTGTATCTCCTGTTACAATAGAGTTATTTCTACGAGAATACATGCAATTGTAGTACTCGTTTAGCTCTACAATTGTCGACAATTCCAGGTTTCTAGCAGTGTTTTAATAGGAGATATAAGGTGTTAAAATTGTAATGTGTTCCATTTCCTTCAATTTTCAAGTGGCTGTATCTCCTGATATAATAGAGTTATATCTACGAAAATACATGCAATTGTAGTACTCGTTTAGCTCTACAATTGTCGACAATTCCAGGTTTCTAGCAGTGTTTTAATAGGAGATATAAGGTGTTAAATTTTTGTAGTGTTGCATTTTCTTCGAATTTCAAGTGGCTGTATCTCCTGTTATAATAGAGTTATTTCTACGAGAATACATGCAATTGCACTACTCGTTTAGCTCTACAATTGTCGACAATTCTAGGTTTGTAGCAGTGTTTTAATAGGAGATATAATGTGTTAAAGTTTTGTAGTGTTGCATTTTCTTCAAATTTCAAGTGGCTGTATCTCCTGTTATAATAGAGTTATTTCTACGAGAATACATGCAATTGCAGTACTCGTTTAGCTCCACAATGGTCGTCAATTCCAGGTTCCTAGCAGTATTTTAATAGGAGATGTAAGGTGTTAAATTTGTAATGTGTTCCATTTCCTTCAATTTTCATGTGGCTGTATCTCCTGTTATAATAGAGTTATATCTACGAAAATACATGCAATTATAGTACTCGTTTAGCTCCACAATTGTCGACAATTCCAGGTTTCTAGCAGTATTTTAATAGGAGATATAAGGTGTTAATGTTTTGTAGTGTTGCATTTTCTTCAAATTTCAAGTGGCTGTATCTCCTGTTATAACAGTGTTATTCCTTCGAGAATACATGCAATTGTAGTACTCGTTTAGCTCTATAATTGAGCACAATTCCAGGTTTCTAGTAGTGTTTTAATAGGAGATATAAGGAGTTAAATTTGTAATGTGTTGCATTTCCTTCAATTTTCAAGTGGCTGTATCTCCTGTTATAATAGTTATATCTACGAAAATAAATGCAATTGTAGTACTCGTTTAGCTCCACAATTGTCGACAATTCCAGGTTTCTAGCAGTATTTTAATAGGAGATATAAGGTGTTAAAATTTTGTAGTGTTGCATTTTCTTCAAATTTCAAGTGGCTGTATCTCCTGTTATAATAGAGTTATTTCTACGAGAATACATGCAATTGCAGTACTCGTTTAGCTCTACAATTGTCGACAATTCCAGGTTTCTAGCAGTGTTTTAATAGGAGATATAAGGTGTTAAAGTTTTGTAGTGTTGCATTTTCTTCAAATTTCTAGTGGCTGTATCTCCTGTTATAATAGAGTTATTTCTACGAGAATACATGCAATTTCAGTACTCGTTTAGCTCTACAATTGTCGACAATTCCAGGTTTCTAGCAGTGTTATAATAGGAGATATAAGGTGTTAAAATGGTAATGTGTTCCATTTCCTTCAATTTTCAAGTGGCTGTATCTCCTGATATAATAGAGTTATATCTACGAAAATACATGCAATTGTAGTACTCGTTTAGCTCTACAATTGTCGACAATTCCAGGTTTCTAGCAGTGTTTTAATAGGAGATATAAGGTGTTAAAGTTTTGTAGTGTTGCATTTTCTTCAAATTTCAAGTGGCTGTATCTCCTGTTATAATAGAGTTATTTCTACGAGAATACATGCAATTGCACTAATCGTTTAGCTCTACAATCGTCGACAATTCTAGGTTTCTAGCAGTGTTTTAATAGGAGATATAATGTGTTAAAGTTTTGTAGTGTTGCATTTTCTTCAAATTTCAAGTGGCTGTATCTCCTGTTATAATAGAGTTATTTCTACGAGAATACATGCAATTGCAGTACTCGTTTAGCTCCACAATGGTCGTCAATTCCAGGTTCCTAGCAGTATTTTAATAGGAGATGTAAGGTGTTAAATTTGTAATGTGTTCCATTTCCTTCAATATTCATGTGGCTGTATCTCCTGTTATAATAGAGTTATATCTACGAAAATACATGCAATTATAGTACTCGTTTAGCTCCACAATTGTCGACAATTCCAGGTTTCTAGCAGTATTTTAATAGGAGATATAAGGTGTTAATGTTTTGTAGTGTTGCATTTTCTTCAAATTTCAAGTGGCTGTATCTCCTGTTATAACAGTGTTATTCCTTCGAGAATACATGCAATTGTAGTACTCGTTTAGCTCTATAATTGAGCACAATTCCAGGTTTCTAGTAGTGTTTTAATAGGAGATATAAGGAGTTAAATTTGTAATGTGTTGCATTTCCTTCAATTTTCAAGTGGCTGTATCTCCTGTTATAATAGAGTTATATCTACGAAAATAATTGCAATTGTAGTACTCGTTTAGCTCCACAATTGTCGACAATTCCAGGTTTCTAGCAGTATTTTAATAGGAGATATAAGGTGTTGAAATTTTGTAGTGTTGCATTTTCTTCAAATTTCAAGTGGCTGTATCTCCTGTTATAATAGAGTTATTTCTACGAGAATACATGCAATTGCAGTACTCGTTTAGCTCTACAATTGTCGACAATTCCAGGTTTCTAGCAGTGTTTTAATAGGAGATATAAGGTGTTAAAGTTTTGTAGTGTTGCATTTTCTTCAAATTTCTAGTGGCTGTATCTCCTGTTATAATAGAGTTATTTCTACGAGAATACATGCAATTTCAGTACTCGTTTAGCTCTACAATTGTCGACAATTCCAGGTCTCGAGCAGTGTTTTAATAGGAGATATAAGGTGTTAAAGTTTTGTAGTGTTGCATTTTCTTCAAATTTCAAGTGGCTGTATCTCCTGTTAAAATAGAGTTATTTCTACGAGAATACATGCAATTGCACTAATCGTTTAGCTCTACAATCGTCGACAATTCTAGGTTTCTAGCAGTGTTTTAATAGGAGATATAAGGTGTTAAAGTTTTGTAGTGTTGCATTTTCTTCAAATTTCAAGTGGCTGTATCTCCTGTTACAATAGAGTTATTTCTACGAGAATACATGCAATTGTAGTACTCGTTTAGCTCTACAATTGTCGACAATTCCAGGTTTCTAGCAGTGTTTTAATAGGAGATATAAGGTGTTAAAATGGTAATGTGTTCCATTTCCTTCAATTTTCAAGTGGCTGTATCTCCTGATATAATAGAGTTATATCTACGAAAATATATGCAATTGTAATACTCGTTTAGCTCTACAATTGTCGACAATTCCAGGTTTCTAGCAGTGTTTTAATAGGAGATATAAGGTGTTAAATTTTTGTAGTGTTTCATTTTCTTCAAATTTCAAGTGGCTGTATCTCCTGTTATAATAGAGTTATTTCTACGAGAATACATGCAATTGCACTACTCGTTTAGCTCTACAATTGTCGACAATTCTAGGTTTCTAGCAGTGTTTTAATAGGAGATATAAGGTGTTAAATTTGTAATGTGTTCCATTTCCTTCAATTTTCAAGTGGCTGTATCTCCTGTTATAATAGAGTTATATCTACGAAAATACATGCAATTGTAGTACTCGTTTAGCTCCACAATTGTCGACAATTCCAGGTTTCTAGCAGTATTTTAATAGGAGATATAAGGTGTTAAAATTTTGTAGTGTTGCATTTTCTTCAAATTTCAAGTGGCTGTATCTCCTGTTATAACAGTGTTATTCCTTCGAGAATACATGCAATTGTAGTACTCGTTTAGCTCTATAATTGAGCACAATTCCAGGTTTCTAGCAGTGTTTTAATAGGAGATATAAGGTGTTAAAGTTTTGTAGTGTTGCATTTTCTTCAAATTTCAAGTGGCTGTATCTCCTGTTATAATAGAGTTATTTCTACGAGAATACATGCAATTGCAGTACTCGTTTAGCTCTACAATTGTCGACAATTCCAGGTCTCTAGCAGTGTTTTAATAGGAGATATAAGGTGTTAAAATTTTGTAGTGTTGCATTTTCTTCAAATTTCAAGTGGCTGTATCTCCTGTTATAATAGAGTTATTTCTACGAGAATACATGCAATTGTAGTACTCGTTTAGCTCTACAATTGTCGACTATTCCAGGTTTCTAGCAGTGTTTTAATAGGAGATATAAGGTGTTAAAGTTTTGTAGTGTTGCATTTTCTTCAAATTTCAAGTGGCTGTATCTCCAGTTATAATAGAGTTATTTCTACGAGAATACATGCAATTGCAGTACTCGTTTAGCTCCACAATGGTCGTCAATTCCAGGTTCCTAGCAGTATTTTAATAGGAGATGTAAGGTGTTAAATTTGTAATGTGTTCCATTTCCTTCAATTTTCAAGTGGCTGTATCTCCTGTTATAATAGAGTTATATCTACGAAAATACATGCAATTGTAGTACTCGTTTAGCTCCACAATTGTCGACAATTCCAGGTTTCTAGCAGTATTTTAATAGGAGATATAAGGTGTTAAAATTTTGTAGTGTTGCATTTTCTTCAAATTTCAAGTGGCTGTATCTCCTGTTATAATAGAGTTATTTCTACGAGAATACATGCAATTGTAGTACTCGTTTAGCTCTACAATTGTCGACTATTCCAGGTTTCTAGCAGTGTTTTAATAGGAGATATAAGGTGTTAAAGTTTTGTAGTGTTGCATTTCCTTCAATTTTCAAGTGGCTGTATCTCCTGATATAATAGAGTTATTTCTACGAGAATACATGCAATTGCAGTACTCGTTTAGCTCTACAATTGTCGACAATTCCAGGTCTCTAGCAATGTTTTAATAGGAGATATAAGGTGTTAAACTTTTGTAGTGTTGCATTTTCTTCAAACTTCAAGTGGCTGTATCTCCTGTTAAAATAGAGTTATTTCTACGAGAATACATGCAATTGCACTTTTCGTTTAGCTCTACAATCGTCGACAATTCTAGGTTTCTAGCAGTGTTTTAATAGGAGATAAAAGGTGTTAAAGTTTTGTAGTGTTGCATTTTCTTCAAATTTCAAGTGGCTGTATCTCCTGTTACAATAGAGTTATTTCTACGAGAATACATGCAATTGTAGTACTCGTTTAGCTCTACAATTGTCGACAATTCCAGGTTTCTAGCAGTGTTTTAATAGGAGATATAAGGTGTTAAAATGGTAATGTGTTCCATTTTCTTCAAATTTCAAGTGGCTGTATCTCCTGTTATAATAGAGTTATTTCTACGAGAATACATGCAATTGCACTACTCGTTTAGCTCTACAATTGTCGACAATTCTAGGTTTCTAGCAGTGTTTTAATAGGAGATATAAGGTGTTAAAGTTTTGTAGTGTTGCATCTTCTTCAAATTTCAAGTGGCTGTATCTCCTGTTATAATAGAGTTATTTCTACGAGAATACATGCAATTGCAGTACTCGTTTAGCTCCACAATTGTCGTCAATTCCAGGTTCCTAGCAGTATTTTAATAGGAGATGTAAGGTGTTAAATTTGTAATGTGTTCCATTTCCTTCAATTTTCAAGTGGCTGTATCTCCTGTTATAATAGAGTTATATCTACGAAAAAAATGCAATTGTAGTACTCGTTTAGCTCTACAATTGTCGACAATTCCAGGTTTCTAGCAGTGTTTTAATAGGAGATATAAGGTGTTAAATTTTTGTAGTGTTGCATTTTCATCAAATTTCAAGTGGCTGTATCTCCTGTTATAATAGAGTTATTTCTACGAGAATACATGCAATTGCACTACTCGTTTAGCTCTACAATTGTCGACAATTCTAGGTTTCTAGCAGTGTTTTAATAGGAGATATAAGGTGTTAAAGTTTTGTAGTGTTGCATCTTCTTCAAATTTCAAGTGGCTGTATCTCCTGTTATAATAGAGTTATATCTACGAAAATACATGCAATTGTAGTACTCGTTTAGCTCCACAATTGTCGACAATTCCAGGTTTCTAGCAGTATTTTAATAGGAGATATAAGGTGTTAAAATTTTGTAGTGTTGCATTTTCTTCAAATTTCAAGTGGCTGTATCTCCTGTTATAACAGTGTTATTCCTTCGAGAATACATGCAATTGTAGTACTCGTTTAGCTCTATAATTGAGCACAATTCCAGGTTTCTAGCAGTGTTTTAATAGGAGATATAAGGTGTTAAAGTTTTGTAGTGTTGCATTTTCTTCAAATTTCAAGTGGCTGTATCTCCTGTTATAATAGAGTTATTTCTACGAGAATACATGCAATTGCAGTACTCGTTTAGCTCTACAATTGTCGACAATTCCAGGTCTCTAGCAGTGTTTTAATAGGAGATATAAGGTTTTAAAGTTTTGTAGTGTTGCATCTTCTTCAAATTTCAAGTGGCTGTATCTCCTGTTATAATAGAGTTATTTCTACGAGAATACATGCAATTGCAGTACTCGTTTAGCTCCACAATGGTCGTCAATTCCAGGTTCCTAGCAGTATTTTAATAGGAGATGTAAGGTGTTAAATTTGTAATGTGTTCCATTTCCTTCAATTTTCAAGTGGCTGTATCTCCTGTTATAATAGAGTTATATCTACGAAAATACATGCAATTGTAGTACTCGTTTAGCTCCACAATTGTCGACAATTCCAGGTTTCTAGCAGTATTTTAATAGGAGATATAAGGTGTTAAAATTTTGTAGTGTTGCATTTTCTTCAAATTTCAAGTGGCTGTATCTCCTGTTATAATAGAGTTATTTCTACGAGAATACATGCAATTGTAGTACTCGTTTAGCTCTACAATTGTCGACTATTCCAGGTTTCTAGCAGTGTTTTAATAGGAGATATAAGGTGTTAAAGTTTTGTAGTGTTGCATTTCCTTCAATTTTCAAGTGGCTGTATCTCCTGATATAATAGAGTTATGTCTACGAGAATACATGCAATTGCAGTACTCGTTTAGCTCTACAATTGTCGACAATTCCAGGTCTCTAGCAATGTTTTAATAGGAGATATAAGGTGTTAAAGTTTTGTAGTGTTGCATTTTCTTCAAATTTCAAGTGGCTGTATCTCCTGTTAAAATAGAGTTATTTCTACGAGAATACATGCAATTGCACTAATCGTTTAGCTCTACAATCGTCGACAATTCTAGGTTTCTAGCAGTGTTTTAATAGGAGATAAAAGGTGTTAAAGTTTTGTAGTGTTGCATTTTCTTCAAATTTCAAGTGGCTGTATCTCCTGTTACAATAGAGTTATTTCTACGAGAATACATGCAATTGTAGTACTCGTTTAGCTCTACAATTGTCGACAATTCCAGGTTTCTAGCAGTGTTTTAATAGGAGATATAAGGTGTTAAATTTTTGTAGTGTTGCATTTTCTTCAAATTTCAAGTGGCTGTATCTCCTGTTATAATAGAGTTATTTCTACGAGAATACATGCAATTGCACTACTCGTTTAGCTCTACAATTGTCGACAATTCTAGGTTTCTAGCAGTGTTTTAATAGGAGATATAAGGTGTTAAAGTTTTGTAGTGTTGCATCTTCTTCAAATTTCAAGTGGCTGTATCTCCTATTATAATAGAGTTATTTCTACGAGAATACATGCAATTGCAGTACTCGTTTAGCTCCACAATTGTCGTCAATTCCAGGTTCCTAGCAGTATTTTAATAGGAGATGTAAGGTGTTAAATTTGTAATGTGTTCCATTTCCTTCAATTTTCAAGTGGCTGTATCTCCTGTTATAATAGAGTTATATCTACGAAAATACATGCAATTGTAGTACTCGTTTAGCTCTACAATTGTCGACAATTCCAGGTTTCTAGCAGTGTTTTAATAGGAGATATAAGGTGTTAAATTTTTGTAGTGTTGCATTTTCTTCAAATTTCAAGTGGCTGTATCTCCTGTTATAATAGAGTTATTTCTACGAGAATACATGCAATTGCACTACTCGTTTAGCTCTACAATTGTCGACAATTCTAGGTTTCTAGCAGTGTTTTAATAGGAGATATAAGGTGTTAAAGTTTTGTAGTGTTGCATCTTCTTCAAATTTCAAGTGGCTGTATCTCCTGTTATAATAGAGTTATTTCTACGAGAATACATGCAATTGCAGTACTCGTTTAGCTCCACAATTGTCGTCAATTCCAGGTTCCTAGCAGTATTTTAATAGGAGATGTAAGGTGTTAAATTTGTAATGTGTTCCATTTCCTTCAATTTTCAAGTGGCTGTATCTCCTGTTATAATAGAGTTATATCTACGAAAATACATGCAATTGTAGTACTCGTTTAGCTCCACAATTGTCGACAATTCCAGGTTTCTAGCAGTATTTTAATAGGAGATATAAGGTGTTAAAGTTTTGTAGTGTTGCATTTTCTTCAAATTTCAAGTGGCTGTATCTCCTGTTATAATAGAGTTATTTCTACGAGAATACATGCAATTGCACTACTCATTTAGCTCTACAATTGTCGACAATTCCAGGTTTCTAGCAGTGTTTTAATAGGAGATATAAGGTGTTAAAATTTTGTAGTGTGGCATTTTCTTCAAATTTCAAGTGGCTGTATCTCCTGTTATAATAGTGTTATTCCTTCGAGAATACATGCAATTGTAGTACTCGTTTAGCTCTATAATTGAGCACAATTCCAGGTTTCTAGTAGTGTTTTAATAGGAGATATAAGGAGTTAAATTTGTAATGTGTTGCATTTACTTCAATTTTCAAGTGGCTGTATCTCCTGTTATAATAGAGTTATATCTACGAAAATACATGCAATTGTAGTACTCGTTTAGCTCCACAATTGTCGACAATTCCAGGTTTCTAGCAGTATTTTAATAGGAGATATAAGGTGTTAAAATTTTGTAGTGTTGCATTTTCTTCAAATTTCAAGTGGCTGTATCTCCTGTTATAATAGAGTTATTTCTACGAGAATACATGCAATTGCAGTACTCGTTTAGCTCTACAATTGTCGACAATTCCAGGTTTCTAGCAGTGTTTTAATAGGAGATATAAGGTGTTAAATTTGTAATGTGTTGCATTTCCTTCAATTTTCAAGAGGCTGTATCTCCTGTTATAATAGAGTTATATCTACGAAAATACATGCAATTGTAGTACTCGTTTAGCTCCACAATTGTCGACAATTCCAGGTTTCTAACAGTATTTTAATAGGAGATATAAGGTGTTAAATTTGTAATGTGTTCCATTTCCTTCAATTTTCAAGTGGCTCTATCTCCTGTTATAATAGAGTTATTTCTACGAGAATACATGCAATTGTAGTACTCGTTTAGCTCTATAATTGAGCACAATTCCAGGTTTCTAGCAGTGTTTTAATAGGAGATATAAGGTGTTAAAGTTTTGTAGTGTTGCATTTTCTTCAAATTTCAAGTGGCTGTATCTCCTGTTATAACAGTGTTATTCCTTCGAGAATACATGCAATTGTAGTACTCGTTTAGCTCTACAATTGTCGACAATTCCAGGTTTCTAGCAGTGTTTTAATAGGAGATATAAGGTGTTAAAGTTTTGTAGTGTTGCATTTTCTTCAAATTTCAAGTGGCTGTATCTCCTGTTATAACAGTGTTATTCCTTCGAGAATACATGCAATTGTAGTACTCGTTTAGCTCTACAATTGTTGACAATTCCAGGTTTCTAGCAGTGTTTTAATAGGAGATATAAGGTGTTAAATTTGTAGTGTGTTGCATTTCCTTCAATTTTTTAGTGGCTGTATCTCCTGTTATAATAGGGTTATTTCTACAAAAATGCATGCCATTGTAGTACTCGTTTAGCTCTTAAATTGAGCACCATTCTAGGTTTCTAGCTGTCTTTTAGCAGGAGATATGAGGTGTTAAAGTTTGGGAGTTTTGTATTTCCTTCAAATTTCATGTGGCTGTATCTCCTGGTATAATAGGGTTATTCCTGCGAAAATACATGCAATTGTAGTACTCGTTTAGCTCTAAAATTGAGCACAATTCCAGGTTTCTAGGTGTGTGTCGAACACAGGGTACTTCAAAATGGCGTACGTCGGTGTGGAACTAAACTAAATCTATGTGATTGCAACGTTTTCTATAAAATTATATTTAATTCCATGTAGTAAAACTATTGTAGGACAAAAAAATAGAAAATTGTTTTCTGCAAGTTATGTTGTGGTATTTGAACATACCAGTTTCGAAGTCTTTGAGAAAAGAAATCGTTACGAGAAAAAAGTGGGAATCTGATTTTCTTTCCGCCATTTTGATATTCTTTTTTCATCCATTGGATTGTGCTGCCATCTTTGAACATGCCACTTATTCTGCGACGTTCTTCACTTTCATATTCTCCTATTTCTTAGATTTCTTTTCTTTTCTCATTGCATTTCTTGGAACTTATGTCTCTTGCTATCGTCAAATATTCTTGCTTAAATATTTAATGTGTTTCATTCTATTCTGCTGTGTACTCCTCAAGTTACTTTGCATTTGCAAGAATTTTCTTTTTTCTTTTGAACTTCTCTTTCGTGATTCGGCGCAAATGAAACGCTAAGCTCAAGTATTATACCTAATAATGGCTCTCGGTTTCTTTTTAAGAAATTGTAGTTACTTGACGCAGACATTTCGGCAATGGTTCTGCGATTCAGATGCTATTTTACTTGAATCTGCCAGCAGTGAGGTATTGACCGGTTTTCCTTTTTTTCGGAGGTAAAAACGACGAAGTGTATGACTCAGTTTACGAAGTCTTCGCCAGCAAACGGAAGAGTTTACAAATTTAACTTGCTATCTGCGCTGAATCAATGATAGCATCTCTAGTTCTGTTATAATTGTCTGTTTAGTTTTCTAGCTATTATAGGTGTTAATTGCTCATGTTCCTATAATAACATAACAACATTTCTATAATAACATAACAGCCTTTTTCGATTATTGCTATTGACATATTTTAGTGATCGATTTAGTTTTTATTAGCAATATACTTTAAAATATATCGATATTTAATGGTTAATCAGGGCCTGTGACCGAAAGTTTCTAAAAGTGGTCCAGCTGAGTGGACCTCAGGACGAGAATTTCCGGTAAAGATGCTTAGCTTTAAAAAACCGTTCCATTAATTGTAATCAATATTGACTTCGCGAGTGTTTTCCATTGATTTCTGTTTTATTTTATTTTATTTATTTCTTATTTTTTGCTTAATTCTCTCTTTTGCTTTGCTCCATTCTTGGAATGGAACCAGGATAACGAAACAGTTTTGTTTTGGATTTGATAGGAAAGGATTGTAATACTTTAATTGGTTTTACTAAATTGTTATTGGAGGGTTTAATTAAATTGAAAGAGTTTTACAAAAATGTCTAACTGTTTCCTTTATTATTCTTGGTTATTTACCTTTAAAGGAAAAGCCTGCAATAATTAAGTAACCTTGACCTGAAGGTTCATTTAATAATGGAAAACCAGTTTTGGTCTTAAATCATTTACTTCATTGGATAAAGTTTGAAATGTTAGCGAGGCTTCATTTGAAATATGACGTCATTTCCTGTCACATTTATAATTGCGTTTCCATTATTCATGGTTTGTCAAAAAAGCTATTATTACTATTTAGGCAGTTTGGACTTTTGAGTATGAAATTTTTTTAGGGCATCTGTTTGTTGCACTGTGTTATCCAACAGCATTTGGCTTTGAAGCCAACATTCTTCTAAGATTTTGGACAATTTGGAGCTGGGATTGTTTGTAAACATTAATAGGAGCCGTGAGTTCTATCATCTTCAAATGATTAGCTTCCAACAGCATCTTTAAACTAGGCTTACTTTATCGGAAACAGCATCACTAACGTTATGAATACATTCACTTAAAAAATGCTTTGTAATCAAAAGCAGATGGTGGCAAGTACAGAGGGCTTAGTTGGTGGAGGACATCGTGCATTAATAAAAGGGACTGTTCCTTTCGCTCTTCCGCTGCTGCATATCCTCTTTTACGTAGATTCTACAGTAATCATACTGCATATTGAACCAATCAAAGAGCACTTCAGAAAGTGACTCAATCTTGTTCTATGTTGAAAAGAATGGCGTAAAAGTGCTGCGTATTGAGGTGTCGTCATTCTCCTAAGAACTTTGAACTTTGTGTGGGGGGGAAATCGGTGGAGTACTCTTGTTCATCAGGTGGGGCTACTCGTGAAGAACGTGATCTCCATTTTGTAATCCCACTCCAATCATCCTAACAAGGCATGCGAGAACTCTCAAGAATAATAGCGATTATGAAGATCTAAGGATGTATTTAAAAGTTATAGGCGATTAGAATGAATGGAAGAAAATGATTAGAGAAGAATTACCTGATTTTAATTTAGTTTAAGCTATAAGGTTGGCTATAAGGAATATAGAGTACTGATCCATCCATTAGATTATGTAAATAGTTGTATACAGTAGAGGGATGAATGTGTGTATTTATAAGCAAGAATGGAGAGTGAGTGATATTCTAGAGATAAGCATCTAGACGATGCTGGCTGTATGGCGAAACCCAATGCCAAAAAAAAAAGGTCTAAGAATCTTAGAATAAGCATTCCCCAATTTTGTTTGGGAAAATGGGATATTTTATTCCCAAATTCATAAACAAAATGTCCAGGAACACACCCAAAGAACCCAGTGAGTTCATGGTTCCAAGTTGCCCCCTGGGTTACGCCTTTGAGGAGCCGAGTGTGGGTAAAATTCTTAGTACATTGATGAAAACCTCAGGTTCTTGGTACTGCCATATAGTTTAAATTAACATTGTTGCCTTTTGTACACTGCAACAAAAACCTCAAAATGCCGCTTCGTTATTTAATTAATAAATATTAATTACTTTTATTACAATTTAAACAAGAGCTGAATAATTTGTAAAAGCTTCTGTTTTCAGGGAAGCTTTTATTATAATTAATTAGGAAAAACAGCTCGCAATTAAAGGCAATAACAATAATTATTATTCATTATTGATGCGATAAGAGCGGCGGCAGGGGGAGTTGTAATTAATGATAATTATAATTTACAATAGTAATTACTAGATAACTTCGTGTACGTGTGCACATATATATTATAATCTGCATTGTACGTGCATATTGGTAATATTCTATTGGTAATTGACGTTATTATTTGGGGTTATTGGAGAAACTTATTATTGCAGTTTTAGCTTAATATGTTGGATATCAATTTGGTACCAAAAATTAGCTTGTAAAATTAGGCGTGATCCTCCTAATTATGGAGTAATAACGGAAATAATATAATATCCCATGTGTGTTTTCAGGCATGCTTTGCGTCTAGCTACTTAATTTTGGCGGCTTAAACAAAAGTTTAAAAAAGTAAAAACTTTTATTTGTTTTACGTAAATACATTTTTACAAAATGAGTTTTCTTAAAAGTTTCGATTACTTTTATTTTCCCAGTTTTACGGAGGAAGATTGAGGCTGTTTGGAGAATAATTTATGCTTCAAAATGGTGTCAATTTTTAAAAAATTTATCTGCCTTTCTAACCGTGTCATCAGAATCGAATTCGGACTAAAACTTCCTGAGTAATAACATTTTTATTGGAAAAAAGTAATGATTTTAGAAAAAAAATTTAAAGTGACGTCACTCAAGAACAGTGAAAATTTTGAAGTTGGCCAATACGTCATTAAACTCCACTTTAGATGTACTGCACACAGTAGGCCTATGGACATTACTTACTGGTTCACCCTGTATATAAAGGCGAAAGGTTTTGAGATATTTTGTATGTAAGAAACTAATTAGCTTCATTGTTTTAAATAAAACCAATAAATGGAACTATAATAAAAGAAAAAGAAAAGTAGAATACTTCACAACGAAGAGTGGGGGGCGAAGAAAAAATCCAAGAGGGAATTTGGTATTTGTATGGAGATAACAAGGTAGCAGCATTGCTGCAGGAACTTTTACCTGCCTTCCTCTTCCTCGAAAGTAACATAATATATCTCGAGATTGACACGATCTGTCAGCCTGCAGAACATTTCTGACATTTGTGGTTTGAGAAGAAATATGTTCTCTTACTGTCTACTTTAATATTTTTGTCTTATATTTGTCTCATTTCTTTTTTCTTAATTATATTTTGCTTGCCAGTAAGGATAAGAAGAAATATGTCGACAAAATATGTTTATTCAAATAACATTTGCTTTTATTCTTGTCTCAGCTTTTAATTGACGTGCAATAAGAAAGAAAGGAAGTAATGAACTATAAAGGAAGTAGGGGCGCTAGTGACCATCTTAGTCAGCGTTGAAGAATCAGTGAAGAACCAGTGATCTGAATGGAGGGCAATTGTGTGCTATTTTCAAAGGGAGTTCTTCCTATAATAATGTCCCGGTTTTTTTTAACAAACCCTGAATTTAGCAAGAAAAGTTTATGTAAAATCTATCAATGATTCCCAAGTATTAGCAGGTTCGAAATTATTATTAAACATAGTTTGAACTCTTAGCTAAAAGAGAATTAATTAAAAGTTTTACTCTTTAACCAAGGATTGGAATCCTTGTAATACAGAAGCGGAAGGAGAACGAATACAGAAGTTGGCTGTGAAGCCTTTGTTCTACTACTTGAAACTAACTTTGCGCAATTATTTATTAAGTTAGAACAAATCCTTGTTTCCAGTATTTTCTTTTTCAAAAAGTTCTAGTTACTTTAGTCCGTCGTACCAGGAAGTTGCATTGTATGATTTCTTATTTACGCTTTTTCTTGGACTTTTTTTGTGGGCTCAGCGTCTGGAAAATTGCTCGGTGTGTATGTGGGTCCAATAATCTGTACGGGTGGTTTTTCCAGCCAAATTCTTTTTTTTTTTAATTTATTTTGTAATTTACAATCTGTATACATTGTATACAATCAGTAAATATGGAGAGAGTAATGAACTGGTGCGGGAGGAGAGCAACTACCCAGTGGTAGCACTATCTCTAGGAGAAGGATGACGTTTAGTTCTTCAGACTACAAGGAAGTCGCGAGGCCACTGGCGATTCAGTCGGCGAGGAGTATTAGGGATGTCAGAGGAAGCGAGAGACAGTACAAGAGGATTAGAGCTAGTCGAGAGAGTAGTACCAGCCATATTCTTATTTGAAAAGTTAATTAATACAGTTTTTCGACTAAAATGAAATATTTAGCATTTTAGTGAATGGTCAGATCATTCCCCACATCAGTGAATTATCTGGTAGCCTATTGGGAAATCTCATCGTAAAACGAAGGGACAGTAGAACCAATAAACTAAGCATTTATACAACTATATCAAGGAGATATCGGGAGGGGATGCCCTCCTACCTGGACTATCTGGGACGATGATGGAAAGTAAAGGAAACATTTGCTTTTGCCTTTTAGTTTTCATCCCGATTTTCGAACCCCAAAACATGAAACAATACTAGAAATAGGGATCCGATCGTTTTTCGAGTTAGATGGAAAGAGGCGAGTGATTAATTTTGACAGGTAGATAGCCCTTAGATGGGAATATTAGTCGTCGCTCCCTGCGTCAAATAAGGGAACCATTAGGAATTGGGGCATTCTATCAGGTCAAAAGACCTAATCTAATTCCATCCAACTTTAAAGCTACAAGTTTCCCCAAAAATGTTAAAAAAAAAAAACTTTACAAAAATTACTTCTATTTTCTGGCTTCCAAGATCCCAGTGCCTTTCTTGACATTACAACAATGCCGTTCATTTCGTTCCAGGGCACAAACGAACATGGTGGAACCTTTTTCTTTGGGGGAGTAAGTGCTGTGTACATTGTGAACTTACGTAATTATTTTCGCACACGGTAAAACACAAAATAACAACAATGAACTGTGGAGAGAATTTAAACTATGCCATTAACTATAAACATTTGTTTTTAAGAACTGTAAATTTAAATGTTCACTAATAAATAAATCGAAAATTTTAAATTTAATTCAAATTGCATTTGGCATGTGTTTTTTGTTTAAATAATAAATTCACACATGTCAAAATTCTCATTATCTTTATCTTTTCTTTTAAATTCCAAATGTGTCATTTATTACTCTGTGTAAACATTATTGTGCTTATCACCTCCATACTTATCTATGCCCGTGCTGAGAAACAGAAAGCTCATGCACAAAGAACACATCAACAACACGATGTACTATTTACATAAATATATAAAACTATTATTGGCTGCAATAAAAAAAAATTACAATATATAATAAACTTTTATTACAACATTTGTAAACATATTTTATACAAGATTTGCGGCAGACTATATAATAAAGAACCGTATATAATGTACGAGACTGAGGTAAAGAAATTAATAAATTTATCTTTGCATAAATTAGATAGTGATAAGCTGCCGTTGAGAGAACAAGTGTTAATAAGGCAATTGTTGAGAAAAACTGGTAATAATAATATTGGAAACGGAAACAGTGGTGCCAACAACAACATTGAGAACTATGCAAGCAACAGGAATAGTTACCAAAGAAGGATTAGTGATAAATTGTTGTTATGTGGATTAAATATTGTGAACAATCCAAAGCCAAGGGAGAAAGGTGATGATGACATCATCAGTCGGCGAAACATGGTAAGTATGAACACAGAGATTAGTGACGTAACAGCTAGTAATAGAGCAGCGGCGAAAGAAGAAGAACTGAAAATGGAGGAAAGGTTGAAAACAATGAATGAGATTGCAGAAAAAATGAATGTGGAAAACAGCAAAGTGAAGCATATAATTGAACAGCTGTCCAAGAAGTTGATGCTGAAAGACCGGAAATTGAGAAAGCGTAGACTTAGTGTGCATACTTTGCCCACCGCAACAACAACGCCAGTTCCGTTCAAAATACCAAGAGCTGATTAACCAAGGATGGTTTCTGTAAAAAATCTGACGTAACCTTGCTGCAAAAAATTGATGTGACATTTCAATCAAGTACACGCAAATTTCAAGTTTGTTGTAAGTCATACTTGCGAATATATCGATGTTTTTGGAAAAATAAATAAAAGAAAAGCCTGTTTTATTCTATTGCTTTTCAGCTTAATAACATTAAACCAGAAAAGAAAATTTATTGAGCCTTGATTCATTACCCGCGGCTCCCCAAATTCTACATCTGATCCCCTCTACCCCCCCCCCAAAGCTGTAGCTGTGTCACGGACACGGCCGTCTGTTGTACGTGAATACGTTTACGAGGGTCGTTTGAAAAGTCCGTGCAAAAATAAAAACTACTTAATTTTTTGGGGTAAACCTTTTTTATTTTTCAACATAGTCTCCTTTTAGGCTTATACACTTCGTCCAACGCTGCTCTAGTTTGTTGATCCCTTCCGAATAATAGGATTTGTCCAAGTCTGAAAAATAGCCATTCGTTTCTGCAATCACCTCCTCGTTTGAATAAAATCTTTTTCCCGCCAGCCATTTCTTCATATTGGGGAACAAATAGTAGTCCGAGGGAGCCAAGTCTGGAGAATAGGGGGGAGTGAAACTCGTACGTAACGGGTTATATTTTTTTTTTTATATAAAATATTTTTATTTATGTATTTAGGATGAAATCAAATTTGTCATTATTTATCGACGTTGATGAAATTAAACCCATTGAGTCGCAATTTAGAACCCAACAGTGGTGCGATACAGTCCGTTGTCGATGTAGAAGCGATTTCATCATCCACATGCATAATTTCAACTGCCCCAGCTGCAGATGTACTGACACCGTCGTCGTTGATCCGCTCGGCCGCATTCATTCTTTTACGTTCCCGTTCACAGCTTGACTCGGTCACATGATGTTTTATTATTACCATTCGATTGTTCTTGAGGAGCCCTTTCCAACCGTATACGATCTCTGTATTTGGTTTTTTGGCCTTTCGACGCGTATAGGCCGACATTATATATTTTTGATAATATTTTTTTATTCTAACACCTTATTATATTCACTATCACTATTTTACACTAATGTTTTATATACAATCAATAGATTGTGACGACAGCTGAAGAATCAAAGGCTTCATTAGTATCACTTAATTAGGGATGTACAAAATATGATATCGATGACATGAATTCAGGTTGTTTCAACAATAACTATAATCGATACGCTTCTCTTACTTTAGAAAATATAGAAAAAATAAATAAATCCGTTTATTTGACAATTTTCCACAGTAGTAAAGGTGGGCCGCCTATTTTCTTCCAGCATTTCTTATGTCCACTTGTTTTCACACTAGATCTTCCACGGTAGATTATTCGGGTTATCTTATCCTACGATCTCTGTATTTGGTTTTGGCTTTTCGACGCGTATAGGCCGACATTATATATTTTTGATAATATTTTTTTATTCTAACACCTTATTATATTCACTGTTACTAATTTACACTAATGTTTTATATACAATCGATAGATTGTGACGACAGCTGACGATTAAAACTTAAACGGACATCATAGCTTCTCCGAGTCAAAAGTTATACTAATTGCAAATCTCGATACGCAGCAAAATGATCTCAAAATAGCGACGCTTCCCCCTCCACAGCGCGCGATGCGTCACAGTCTTCGCTTATCGTAATGAATTCTTTGATCCTTTAGCTATCCAGTGGTCTAATTTAATTTTGGATGTAGACGATAGATTCGAAACTATAATGCCAAACTGTATCCCCCGATTTTGTTATCATTAAGTTTTTTTGGATTGCCTCCATATGATAGCAAATTTAAAGACGTATTCACGTCAAAAAAGGTTTTCACTTTAAATCTGTGGTTATAATTGGGTTAAACTGCAATAAAGAAAAAGCCACCCGTGATAGGTTCAATTCAATATGGTTGTAATTTTAATAAAAATTCAACTATAAGCCTGTAAAGTACGATATTATGTTAGTCTGGATTCAATCAAAATTCAGTATATTCAGCCACTGTTTCTAGATTAATAATAACATTTATTAAATCATCAGGGGCAGTTTTAGATTTATGCATAATGTATGAAATAAACGGCAGAGAATTTAGTACGCGAAACACATACTCGTATATAGCCAGCAAGCAGCAATAGAAGAATCCGCACTAATTTCCACACGTTTCAATGTGCCTGATTGAATCCGTTAATGCTACCGGAACAGAATCTGATTGCTGGATATTTCCTCATTATGATGGTTCATAATTTTCCAGAATTTATCATTTATTTAATAGATTAGCATAAATTTATGGCTTCCTAATAAACAATTAATTTTATTTATCAGGCCGAGTGGATTAATCGTAAGATTAATTTAAATTACATTATAAGTAAATTGAAATATTTCTAATTATTTATTTATTTATTTAAAGATCAATTTTTCTATTATTGGTCTTTTAGATCCGCTTTAGGAGAGCAATGCAAGAGCCGGGTCCAAGAATGAGGTTTGAATTCCTTCTCCCCGTTAGGTTGATGTTTACTTTTTTTATTGGATCACTGAGAGCTGATGGAGCCAAAGAAGCTTATTTGTACCATTCCGTTGAAAGGTAGCCTTAATCTTCCCCTCTACAGCCAATTTTAGGACATGTTCTCCTGTGACCTCAACATGCCCAAGGATCTTCTCATACTACAAGCATATAGCATTTGCTAGAAAACCATTTTTTTCACTTCCGGGCACAGTCTTTACAGGGAACTCTAATACTTACTGTTAATTTTTTTACTACTTTTTATGTTCCGGTAGGAAATCTCTCTTCATTTTTTTTTCTCATCGTGCTAATTGGATGCTGTGTAAATCGAGATTTTGCAGTAAGTGAAAGTCAAGTGAGGTTTCTTCTTTGACTCCAGCCCAAACACGAAACTGAAGATTTTTGAAGAATAGCCCTTTAATGTGAAAAGTAGTAAAATAGGCTAGTCGCCTCCGTCCACGACACCTAATTGGTAGTTGGACGTTAAGCCCCGCCTGAAAAAATAGGCGATTACTTTACTTTACTAAGCTTTAAAGCTTAGGAAAAAAAGGATAAAATTGAATTCTTCAGCAATACTTAACTTGCAGGAGCAAGAACAAATCTAATGAACAAAAGAACTTGATTATTTTAAATTGAAAGACCTTCTAAGTTCTCTTCTTTTCACTTCACTCTTTAACAAAGATGATGGAAAGATAGATAAATGCATTTAGACAATTGCTAGTTACTAATTCATCAATTCAGGTAGTGCATTTTTAAAAATGCAAGAGCTTTTCGCTGACTTTGCATTGATTTAGTAGTAGAGTGTATGATAATGCAGTGATGGAAAGAAATGTAGATTAAAGTTCAGTGAAAAGAAAGAAAAACAAAGAAGAAGAAGAAGCGAAGAGTGGAAATGTCGATTATCAATTTAAATGATTTTTCCTTCGTTGGGCAGAGGAAGTGAGGAGAATAAATCTCGACGAGCGGAGGATGTATCTGCATTCTTGAAGGCAGAGCTTTTACTGTTATTGGTATTGCTTTTTAAAGTTCCTCAATTCGTTCCAATATTTTCTTACTTAGGTATATCGATTTTAGTGTAATGAGCTTTCACCGCTTTGGACAGTCTCCTAATAAGACCGAAACAGATTTTGGTTTTCCAAAATGCACTCCTTCGTCCTAGCTCTTTCATTTTCACTTAAGAGCGTATGCATAACGTTTTCGTTATTAACTTGATTTGGACTTAAATTTTTTGGATAGGCCCTTAGTATAGGGGTCGGCACCTATTCTAAGTAGAGAGCCATTTTCTCCTTAAATAATTTTAATAAATCTTACCAAGAGCCGCAAGGATGATAGTGTAAACAACTCTGTAGATCATTTGTATTCACAAATTATTATTTTATGATATTCAATAACATTTAAATGTTTTATATATTTATTTTCACATATTGCAAAGTAAATAAACAAATAAATAATAACTAAACTTGTGTTTGAATGAAAATGGCGGCAGTCCTATATATTACGAACTGTATTTTAATATAATTCTATTCAATTTCAAACCTATCACATTTAAAATTATTTTGGAAAAAATATCTTTACTTTAATAAATGAGATTTTCATTTGTTTCAATAAAATTGAAATATAAAATTTATTTTGGGCAGGCTGAAGAGCCACAAAATTTGGATAAAAGAGCCGCGGGTTGCCGACCCCTGCCTTAGTAGGTTCTTAGGAAGAACTTTATAATAAAAGAGATTTAGTCCCATCGCTGAAAACTGCAGATTGCATACTTATTGCAAATACTGCATATTGATGTATATTCTGTAAATTGAACAATATTAATTCAAGATATTATTTTAAAAATTACTGTTAAAAGTAGAAGTTAATTTAGATTAAAACTGTCCGGTAGGACAGTTGTATAAGGGTTGATCGTCAAAAACTGCACGAAAAAGCGTAACGTTGAAAAACACCCAACTTTGACAATTTTTTTCTCTTTTTCTACAAAAGATAAAATTCCCAAATTTTCTTTAAAATAAAGGGCAAACCATCCTTTATAGCTGTAATTTTTTTGCAACAACCCAGATCTAATATGTTTCGAGAAAAAAGTTGCCAAAAATGAGCAAAAACGGCTTTTTCAAAAAATGTTCTTGTTCTTCTTGTTCTTCGTTCTTGTTACCTTTTTTGTAAACAACGTAGCGCCTAAACGCGTGAACCTATTTTCATGAATGAGGTGTCATTCGATTCGGAATTTTATGTAGATGTGCCTTTTGGGGGTCCCGACGCTGTACATCGAATGGGAGAGGAGTTAGCCCCCTTTATGTAAGGCCCCCTCTAAAATTATTATTACTAATTACTCTGTAAATCTCCTTAACAAAAACTTACAGTTTTAAAAGTTAAGTATAAGGGTTGATTAAACGCTAAAAGGTACACAAAGGCGTTTCGTCAACCCTTATACTTAACATTTTAAACTGTAAGTTTTTGTTAATAGACAGTATGTTTGTCTGGCTGTTATATTGTACACTGGATAGAAGTTATTTGATGATTTAATAAACAGATCTGATGAACTAACAAAATTACAATAAACTATTAGGAATAAAGTAAATATTAACAGTTTACTGCTGTTTAATATTCTGTTTGTATAATTTATTTACTGAGATAACATTAGTTTGCTAGCTATGATCAATTGTTTAGAAAGTTGCGTAACAGTACGTATCGATAGTTTGAAATATTCTTGAATTAATTCGATTGCATGAAATCATCTGGAAGTGCTAAACTGTTCTTTAAAACACTAAAGTTCTTTATAATTTTCATTTTTCACTTTAAACAATTTTAGTTTTCTTAACTATTAAACTGACTGCGCGAATAGTGGGCCATTATTTGCCACTATTTCATAATTTGATTTCCCGTTAGTGAGAGGCAATTTCGTGGTCTCGTTCAAAAAGATGATGAGGTTGGTGAACCCGTTCTAAATAGATGAAAGCTCTTCTATATGCGTGCAAAAAATCAAGTATCTTTCTAATCTTTCTTTTTTTTGGAGGACGTTACTCTTTTTCCATTGACCAACCTAGGAGGTTGGTGAACCTGCTCCAGATAAATGAAAGCTTTTCTATATGCGTGCAATAGATCAAGTTTCTTTTGAATCTTTCTTCTTTTTGGAGGATGGATAGATCCAGTAGGCCCTACGAAATCCATTGTTTCCGCTTGTTTGGATTATTCAAATGAATCATATTTTGTCTACATGTTTAACGAAACTCTAACAAAAATCACTCTGGTTTTAATGATGCCTTTTAAGTCTGTTTCCGGTTGTTGAGACATAACTTGGAACGTTGAACTGATTTAAGAAGAATGAAAAATAAAACTTAGTGAATCACGTCCGTAAGCTCTCAATAATTCTTTAAACAAAGCAACATCTAGCATATTTTCTATGCAGAAGCCCTTGGGTGATGAAGATCGAAGATGTCTTCAGGTAATGGAAACTTTGGGGTAGTGTAATCTTTAGGTTGGAACTCTTCGGTGCTGAGGTTGTTGCACTAAGAAGAAGATATTGTTCCATGGGCTTCCTTGAGCTGTAAGCAATGCCCAATTACTCTTGGTTAGCCAGAGAAGTAGAACGGTTGAATGAGTAGCACTTTTTCTTGAGTTTCTTTCTGATTTTGGTGCAAGTATGCATCTAAAAATAGTAGACGCCCTGTGGACCAAAGTTCGTACCTACCCCATGGCGCTACGGCTCTGCAAGGAGCTGGGCCTCCTCTGCTATTTTTTTTGACATTCGGCTTTGTCATAGGCGTACCTCCGCCATCTTCTAATACCCACTTCCTCCACACCATCCAACCATCTCATATGAGGTCTCTCCCTCTGCTACGGCTTCCTCCTGGCTTTCCCTCCATAAGTCTCCTTGGAATCCTATTTTGTGGCACATTCTTTCGACATGTCCAAGCCACCTTAACTGGTACTTTCTTACAAAAGATACCAGATCTGGTACCAAAGTTCTTATGACCTTTCAACCTTAATGTTTCAAACCTGAAGATTCAAAATAGAGCAGTAACCGTCGTAAAGGCGTTTGAGGTGTCAAATCTTTTATTAAATAATAATAATACAAAAAATAAACGGACTTAGAGACACCAAAAACAAAAAAAAATGTGAATGATGTCATGCGTCTTCTTCTTGAATAAATGAAGAACAATCTTTTAAAGTGAAATCAATTGTTGAGAAAAAAAGATTAAAATAAAAAAGAGAAGAAGACTCAAAATAAAAGAGGATAAATTTGCGAATTCCAAAGGCGATGAAGATAAATGAAAAAATAAAAGTAAAGGAGATGCGGAGAAGAATAAGAAAAATCGAGAAAATAAGTGAAAAAGGCCCTTTTCTTTCTTTGGTTCTCCTCAGATTTCACTAATGGTACTTTATAAATCAAGTATTAATGTTTGGGTCCATTAGTTTGATGGGAACAGCCTCGTTGGGGGTACGTATATTCTGCAAGACAGGGAACGGATAGAAATCATTCCCAGTCTATGGTGCTTGACACGCAGCATGCAAAAATCATTTTTTGTAATCTACCTTAAGCTAATCCATTATGTGATTGGTCCAGGTTTGATGTTCTGCAGAATACTTACATATATGCAGATTTGACCAATCTCCTCATAATGTTTGATTGGTTACATATGAAGGGAAGTTTTTTCCATTGAATTTTGTGTTACCCAATCATATTATGTATTTTATTAGTAAAAGCCATGATAGATTTTTACATTCTAATTGGTAGATGGACGTTAAGCCCCGTCTGAAAAAAAAATAGGCGATTACTTTACTTTATTTTTACAATGTAACGTTTACCATTTTGGGGTGCTTATTTCTTTCTTAACTATTGGGCTGAAGCTGTGGTCCATCTTTAGACAACTGACTAACTAGCTTCTAGATTTTGGCGACTTTCATTCTTGGTCAATGGGTTTTTTAGTAGCATAGAAACTGCTTGGGAGATCCCGTAGAGCAGGGCTGGTCGTCTGTCCTTCACACTTCCAAAAGACATCTTTTCTCTTCTTCCTCTTTCTCTCCTACGGCGAGGTATTCTGTGCACTGCTGCTACCCCCGCTGATGCCAGGTGAATAAACTGTGCAGCATCCCCCAGGTGATGAAACAAATATTCTGACTCCTTAAAAGAGGGTTATCTTCTTTAACTGGAGATAGTAGCAACTACCCTGGGTTCCCAGGAAGTCCCGCTTGTAGAGCGATATAAATCATTTCCTGGGGCCACCTCACAAATCAGATTTTCTGAGGATGGCTCCCACAAAAAACAAAGGGAACCAGGCTTTTTTTTAAAGGAAATTTTTGTCCAAGTAAGCCTCAGAGATGCTAGTGTGAGAATGCCCTGAAGCCTAAACATTCAGAAGAACGGCAGGCTGTTTGCAAATCCTCTAAAATTTATGTAGAATCATCGTTAAAAATAATTAACGACAAAAAATGAGCACGTTTTCCATAATATGAATACCATTGCTTTAATTTAGTTATAATAATGAAATATTTGTAACTTATTTAATTTAATTAAGTTATATACTGGCGTAATAATTAATTTAGGAAGTTAAAGTGAGATAAGAGGAACCCATTATCTTTTAGTGTCGGCCCACATTGCGCCTAATGTACTCTTTCTTTCAGCACATTTTGATATAATTTAGCCACGCCTACTGTTCGTCCATTTTTGTTCCTTATTATTACATTCCAAATAAAATTTATATCGTATAATTTACATAATTGTGAGAATGAATTTAATTTATTACTCTTAACTGTAATTCAAATAGCTCAGTTGGCCTCATTTTCCACTAGTAAATATAATTATATATTTGGAGGGGAAAGTTAATTAAAAATTGAACTGAGTAGTATTATTTTATTTTAATTTACATCTAGAAGAATACAGTTTTGTACAGTGTAGGTGGAGTGACTTACATTTTATTTATATTACATCTTAAAAGTAAAGTAATTGCTTATTTTTTCAGGCCGTCTTTACGTCCAACTACCAATTAGGTGTCATGGACGGAGGCGACTAACAAACATACTTTACTGTAAATTTCTTTTATTAACCATTAAATACAATCCAAGGCTTAGACTAGTACCACAATACATCTTAGCTTTGCGGGTCTAGCCTATAACCGCCAAACATACTTTACTGTAAATTTCTTTTATTAACCATTAAATACAATCCAAGGGCTAGACTAGTACCGCAATACATCTTAGCTTTGCGGGTCTAGCATCTAATTATTATTATCATTATTATTATTATTATTATTATTATTATTATTATTATTATTATTATTACTAATTAATATTTTTAATTTATATTTTTTATTTTTAATAATTTAAGGCGCTTTTTTCAGTGAACTGTGGTTATTATTATTTTTAAATAGATTTATGAAACTTGGTACCCATTACGCGTACGTAATTCGGGTTCGTTAATTCTGGTTAGATACATGTGTTCACAAAACCTTCTGGTGTGCCTGAATGTAGCGTTTTATTTTGTTTTTTTTTGGTGCAAGGTTTAGCACCACGTTTAATTAATATTGTACTTATATTGATTACAAATAATAAGTTGGACTTCTTTTTTTGACCATTACTTTGTCTGTGTGAATGATTGATTTTATTTGGAAATTACCTTTTAAAAATAATTACTTTTCTTTTGTTTCAGGTAAGAAAATATATGGCAAGCTTACCAGTACATAGTCGTGAGTATTTCTTTTTTTGTTAAAAGACTATAAACTATTTACCTGTGACTAGCAAACTATAAAGGTGAAATATGGATGGAAATCAATTAACTATCCAAGCAAAGAAAGTTTTTGATTTTGAGAAGGGTTTCAGACTGAAATGACTGTTTTGCTCCCTTGGGATGATGGCCCCAGAGCGATGGTCAAGATCCTTGAAAATGATGATCCAAGATTTCCTGATAATCAACTTTGTGATTAACTTTTATAGGAAGAATCTAAAACTTTATTGGTTAAACTTCTCTTGTTGGTGATTGATTCTAAGATTTTGTATCGATACTTATTCGAGCTGTAATGCTCAAGAGGGAACATTTAATTTATTTTATCCAGGACAATAGAGAGTTGAGTTAATTCTATTTGTTAACTTTAAATTAATTTGTAAGTTATAATAAAGTTGTATATTTGTATAAGTCCACCTACTTAGAACTAATTAAATTTTGGGTACAAATAATTTTCAAAAACAAAATCTATCTTCGCATTATCGATAAATTAAACTCTACTTAGATCTCAATTTTTTTTGGAGTACATTACTATCCTAGAGAAAAATATTGAAACGAACAATAGGGTTGTTAGTCACATGTCTTACAGGAGTGCTAACGAACCCATATTAATGGAATGGTTGTACAGCCAGACCCATGGATCTGATTCGGCTCTCATTAGAATTCCAGTAGTTTTTCTTCTGGAAATAAAATACTGGAGTGTGTAAGTGTGAAAATGAGGTGTTGAAGTTTGGCTGTGGGGGTACGCACCTGTATATAGTACGTGATTGTTGGGAATCAGTTAATTGTAGTTCATGTTGGACTGAAGTATCCATGGAGAGATGCCTAGGATCAACTGGAGTGGTCACATCTCCTTTCTTTTATGGTGTATCTTAGGCCCAAACTCTTCCAAAGACACTCTTGTTTTGGTTAATGTTCCTGAATTCCTCAAAGTTAGTTTCTTTATCTCACAGATGAAAGGTAACCTGCCACCAGAAGCTGTGATATCATGGCACCAAAAAATACTTTTCAAATCTCAAAATTTTTACATTAAGAGCAGTTCTCAGTTGTTTGAAACTGTCCCAAAAGATTACATCCCAATAACGAGTTCTTCAGGTTAAATGCAATTAATTGCCCCATACTGAGGAAGAGTGGGAATAAGGAAGAGCATTCAATTAACAGGCTCAATTACGCTAACCGGCTAACTGAAATAATCAATTAAGATTCTATGATTGTTACCGATGAAATGTATTGGTAAAAGCGATTGTTGATTGAGGTTAAATATGAGAGTATGGTTTTGCTGAATCTTGGAGTGCGATGATGACCCAAGATGATTTCCAGTCCGTTTGTACCAGGAGGAGATGAATTTGAAGTTTAAAAGATTGATGGTGACTCCGATGTGTTTGGTCTCTCTCTCTCTCTCTCTCTATTTCTTCGTCGTTCCATCATTTAGCGCTGAAGGTGAAGATCCTCTTTGTCTAACAGAAAGCAGCATCAAATCCTTCCCTTTTCCGTTCACCACTACGCTGGTATATTCCGTTGGAAAAGCTTGGACCTTCCAGCTACTAACTTGTCCTTCTGTCACATTCATCTTCCGGCTTGTTATCCTGAAAAAGTTGTCAAAAGCCATCTTCGCTAATACTGGCTACCGAAGTTGTTTACTCTGCTATCTCTGAATTGAATAGAATTTCTTATTTCTAGTACGGTAACATATTTCAACAAGCGGCAGTGCAATTCATATGTGCAGTCAACGTAACTTGCATTCGGAAAGAAATTGTGGGGCGATACGGTTTTCGATCACTTTTCATTTCTTATGAAATTACAGTGTATAAAAATTACCGGTAGATGCTAGACCCGCAAAGCTAAGATGTATTGTTGGTTTAGTGGGTTCGATTCCCCCGGTCTTAGGTCTTGGATTGTATTTAATGTGTTTAATATGAGAAATTTACAGTAAAGTATGTTTGTTAGGCGATTATAGGCTATACTCGCAAAGCTAAGATGTATTGCGGTACTAGACTAGCCCTTTGGATTGTATTTAATGGTTAATAAAAGAAATTTAAAGTAAAGTATGTTTGTTAGGCGATTATAGGCTATACTCGCAAAGCTAAGATGTATTGCGGTACTAGACTAGCCCTTTGGATTGTATTTAATGGTTAATAAAAGAAATTTAAAGTAAAGTATGTTTGCTAGTCGCCTCCGTCCACGACACATAATTTGGTAGTTGGACGTAAAGCCCGCCTGAAAAAATAGGCATTTATTATTATTATTATTATTATTATTATTATTATTATTATTATTATTATTATTATTATTATTATTATTACTAGTCAAAGAGGGACTCCTCGTTCGCCGAACGGGGTCAGAGATAAGAAATGCAAAGCTAAGATGTATTGTTAGTTCTAGGTTTGATTCCCGGTTTAGCTCTTGTACTTTATTTAATGGTTAATGTGGAAATTTATAATAGAAAGAGATGTTTGACATCCGCCTCCGTCCAGGTCACAAATCAGTAGTGACTGAAACTAAAATAAAAGCGTGCCTGAAAAAGAAGACTTTGTTTTCTACTTTAACATTTGACAAAATAGCAGCAGTTAATATTTTCCAGGACACGCCTAGAAAATTGTTTTCCTCAAGAGAGAACACTTGACTGTCGATGAAAGACAAACACACGAGGAAAATGCTCTCCTGAGGGGTTAGGTAGGCTCTGTTTTCAACTACTTTACCCTGTTAAACCTTTACATTTTCAGTATGTAAAGGAGTAAGCGAGTTTGTAAACAAAAGTTTGTACATTTTACAACATTTTGTAGTTCGGCGCTGTTAGCTCTCTCTTTCTCTGTGCTCCTAGTTGTTGCTGCCAATAATTAATATTGTGCAATACGCTTGCCGCCTGGACACACTTCCAGAACCTATAAGAGAACATAAAAGCTAGCCCAATTCAGAGCCAGAAATCAGGTCTACTTCCAGAAAACAAAAGCAGCTTTATACAACCACAAACAACAACAGCTTTTGCACAAGTGTAAACAGAAAGTGGTGTTGATGAAGCATAGAGGAGAAGAATGTGCCTTACAGATGATGGAAGTTTGGCACAGATTTGTGTCCAAGACTCGTCATAAACTTTCCATGTGACTTTAATTCCAACCATGGATCTGCTGCCATCAATGATCTTTACTCTGTGCCACAATAATCGAGCGGTTAGAAGCCATAAGATGTAGGTCCCCAGGTTATCTATAGTTCCGGTCTAGGCCTTGGATTTTTATTTAATGTTTAATATGAGAAATTTACAGTAAAGTATGTTTGCTAGTCGTCTCCGACCACGATTAGATTAGATTAGTCTAGGGCGGCCTCAAGGCCTACGCCACTGCGACCACTTTGTGGATATATTGTGGCTCCCTTTACTCTAAAGCTCCCCCTGCAGACCTGTCCTTTTAATCAGACTCTTAATGCTGGAGTGCGACCCATGGGTAAAGCTCACAGGTCTTGGTTTTTCCTCCCCGAGAAGTAACATCCTTAGCCATACGAGCCCCTCACACTGACTTAACACGTAAAGTGCCGTTTCCTCCTCTTCCTGACAGAACCTACAGAGGCTATCATCTGCCAAGCTCATGCGATGCATGTGTTTCCTGAGCCTGCAGTGGCCAGTTAATAAGCCTACAATTATCCTTATAGTCCCACGGCCTTGGCGGTTTAATTCTGCAGTCAACCTCGGCGAATAGCCTTTAATAAACTCCTTCGCCTGTCTCTTACCAGTGGTGGCAAGCCAACACTCCTGAGACCTATTGTGCACCCATAAGTTAATGGTCGCTTTCTTAACACACTTCGGAACCTCAAAACAGGGCTCCGGACCAACGAAATGTCCCGCAGAGCCTTGCCGGCCCAATAAATCTGCCGCTTCGTTTCCCTTATGTCCTGAATGACCAGGTATCCAAACCAGAAAGACCTTATTTTGGTCACTAATTTCCTTCAGGGCACTCAGACAGTCCCAAACCAGCCTTGTGTCGACCTGGTAGGAACTTATAGCTCCTCCGTCCACGATACTATTTGTGGTAGTTTGACGTAAAGCCCGCCTGAAACAAATAGGCATTACTTTAATTTTTTTTCACTTAATATTCGCACGACTTCTACCAGCATAACTCTTCGCTTGATACCCATATAGGTATTGTTCCTTGTAGCTAGAATGAGGCAACACTATCTTTTTGTGGGGGAATAAAATGTATTTTTAGTTTCCTTATTTCATATAAATTCTGCATCTTATCGATGCAATTAATTTTAGTGGCAGAATTGCAGAGATGATGGGTTGTTAGATTTGAACCTAAAAGAAAGGTTTTTCTGATAGGTATTTAATTGGAAAGCCTGTTGATTCTTTTTATAATGAATATTTCTTGTTATAGATCTGTGAAATTAATGATCTGCTTTAATCATCTCGTTGAGTTTTCTCGTTGAATCTCAAGTGATTCGAGATTAAGAATTTAATTTCTCTCTAGAGACACAGTAGTACATCTATATTATAAACTTCTATATAGTTTACCCATTAATTTAGATTGTGCGAAAGTGTAGAAAGGACTGGTAGATAGATTTGGCTGGATAAACGTGATCATAAATTCAATTAGGAAAGTGAACTGGTTAAAGGAGGTACTTGGAGTTGTATAGGGAGTTCATATGCTCAACAAACGTATTTGGTTCTGGCTCATTAACTCCTTCTATCTCGGCATTCAATCCTGTTTCAATGCAGCTCATCTAATTCCCTACTCAATACTGACGGAAAAAGGAAAAAATTAAATATTTTCTTCGGGGAAATTCATCCTTCTTTTGTGTACAGTTTGCTTTCTTTCTTTGTTTTAATATTTCCAACTTCTCTTTTAAATTCCAAGTCAAACAAATTCTCATTATTTTATTGTGGAAATTAAATAATTTAGGAACGCAGCTCTGCTTACCCCCTTCTCCACAGGTCCCCTGTTTGAATCTTTACAGTCATCGAAATTGAATATTAATAAAAATCTACCTTTGATGATGGTATCCATCGGTAAAAGACTGAAATCGATCTGGGATTCACTGAACATGCGAGCTGTGAGAGATAAAGTCAAAGATATTACCCAGCACTTCCGGCTTGACCACATTTCCAACTCGTTCATCACTATTTTAGAAGAAAACGTTACCCCCACCCTTTTCACCAGTTCGTCCCTTAACAAAGATTTTCTGGGGAAGGTTATTTTAGGGGCTCATATGATGCAGTCAGCGTATGAACTTAAAAGGAAATCATAGCTCTGGCTCTTTCCAAGAAATCTTTACAAAAAAAAAAACTGAAAATCTATTCAGTAAAGAAACCTATCCGGTAGGCTGTGGGACCTTAGCACCGGAATCGATATAATTTCGATCGAACTTCCCGTGACTTTTCGATTCTGTCCATATACATGAGTTTAGACCAATTTGTAATAATCACTTGTAAAAACCAAAAAAGTAACTTTAGGTGATTTTTGTTGACACAATACGTAACCGCCTTTAGTGAGGCTCGTTAGCAGTCTTACAGATCCCGGAATTCAGGAAATGCAAAAAAATCACGTTTATTATCAGTTGTTCTATAAAAACTCAGTTGCGGCGTCATTTCTTCCTTTTCTTTTGAATTTACCGCAAACGGAAGTCACGAAGTTCCAAAATTCAAAACGTTTCCGTTGAAAACATTTGCAATTTTTCCACAATGGCAAACTAACTTCACTTCCTTTTTGAGAAATGGAAGAAGCAGTTTAATAGAATATAATATCTAGGTTATATTATTCTCTTAGCTAACTACGTGCTTCCGTTTGTGTTTTTGCTTAATTAATAAAATAATAAAGTAAGTGCAATGTTTAATGCAGTCTCCCGCCAAACTTTATTAACTTTTTATCCTTTTTTTTTTTTCTACTTCCATGAATCTAAAAAGTTGTGTGAATAAATGTTTATTTTTCAAAAGCACGTACTTTCTGCAGCTTTTTTGCTAAGTTCAACTAATTGGTAAAGTGACTTTAAAGCTCTCCCCTTGAAGCGGACAGAATTAATTCCGTTATATTAATAACCTTAAGGTTTCTTTATAACCTTAATAACGCTTAAAAAGCTTTGTTTAATGTCAAGCTTCTTTTATTGTTGACTTGAACTTTATAACGTGAGCTTGTGTTATCAGTTTTTTGGAAGATTTCTCGTAGATGTTTGTCACTTTTTGCTTGTTCTTCAATATTTTAAGAGAGAATTTTAAGTTTTAGTAATATCTTTATACTTTTTTTTTATTTATCTTAAAAGCTTCTTTTTTTTGCGTTTATTGTGCGACAATCAGCTTGTTAGTAGCGCTTTAAGTAACAGTGATACAATAGAGTAATAAATTATAAGGTAACGAGTGGAGAAGTTACCGCAGTGGTAACACTCCAAAACATTATAGGTGGTTAGTCACTCTCTTCACTTGAGAGGAGATCACCAGGCCACTGTCTTTTAAGACGTCTTGTCCAGGTTATCAGGAAGAGTTCTAGAAGAAAGATTTTGAGCCAGAGAATTTATATGAGATTACAGGCTGAAGTGGAGTTTTCTGTATCGTGTTTTCAGCGACTTGGATGACAAAAAGAATGTTAAGGTCAGTGTTTATAGTCAGGTTGGAAGGCGCCACGGTAGCCGAGAGTTAGAGGCGAGACTATTAAAGCTAATATGTATTGTGGTACTGGGTTCGATTCCCGGTCTTAGACCTTGCATTTTATTTAATGGTTAATAAAAGAAATTTACAGTAAAGTATGTTTGCTAGTATCCTCCGTCCACGACACCTAATTTGGTAGTTGGACGTAAAGCCCCGCCTGAAAAAATAGGCAGTTACTTTACTACTTTACTCTTTAGTCAGGTTGGAGACATAAAATGGAGCGTTTACTTATAGTTCGAAGTATTTTAGATTGTAGCGATTGAGAATCCTTTGGAGATTAGAGCGTTTGGTTGAACCCCACTAGCTCTATTTCATACGCCCAGTTGGGTTTCAAAATATTATAAATCAGTCTTTCGTTGTCCAGAGGAAGTTTTGATCTATCGTCTAAGAGTCTTTTAAGTAGTCGATAGCGTCTGTCTAGTTCTGGTTCTTTTAAGTCTAGTGTGGGGGGTTCCAAGAAAGTCTTCGGTCTAAGTAAAGCCCAAGGTAGCGGGTTCTTAAAAACTAACATGTCTTTTTGTGTGCTTGAACCGCTGAATCGTTGAAGTCATTGAACAAATAGATAAAAGTTCTATCGCTTCTGTTTCTCTCTATATATTCTGGTTTCGAATCTTCACGAACATTCTAGATTCGTAATTTCGATCTTTATAATATAATCATCCAGAATTGTTCTAGAATAAATACACTTCACCACCTATTACTTAAGAACTATTGAACGTTCAGTTCAAAATTCTTTGCAAAAAAAGAATGTTCGCTTAGTAATTGCAGTTAGATGAAAATGCATTTGATTAAATTGAAAATTGTTGAAGTAAAATTGTGGGTTTACTCCTTTGTTCAATGCACATTTAATATGTAACCAGTACTGTGCCCTAGAAGGGCTTGGTTTGGCCCTTCTCGAAAGGGCGTGGCACTTAGCGCGTCCCAACGATTTATATACAGCCTCCCGCACGCCAGTTTAGAGATAATCAAGTGATATATTACGACACTACCATATAGTTCATCCTCTAAATGGTAATCCCCCCGAGGGAGGTTTTTACCACTTTTAATACTTATTCCACCCCGCTTCGCAAGTCCGTCAACTTTGTCAGAGATAAAAAGTCCTGCGGTACTTACTTGCCAAGAGTTTGCATGTTCTAGAGGGGGCTGAAAATAAAACAAACACAGTGTCCTTCCAGTGTCCTTTGGATGCTTATTTGAGGACTTCGATAAATCCCCATTTCCTGCTTCTTTTCTTTTTACTATTCCCATCATAAGGAAGTGAAGTATTTATCGGAAATATTGTGAGCACGACAAAAGAGTATGGTTTTAGATTATAGGTTACAATGGGCTCTTAAGTCACGAAAATTGCAAAGAAAATGAGCCTAAATTTTGTGGCTTTTCAATGTAGGAGATGAGTTCGCTAAACCCTGTTCAGTTCGTTGATTGATCCGCAGTTCGCCCTGATCTCTAGACCAGTTTTCATCCTTCATCAGAAGTCGAACAATAACAAGAAGGGAAAAAGCTCAATGGGAGACCTTCTGGAGATCCCTACGTTTTGGATCCAACTGCTGGCCATTAGATAATCTCTTTCTTGGAGCTTCTCATGAACCGATGATGACATTATTGTTTGCAACAAGAGATCTTTGCCTGCAGGCTGACAGTACCGTGAAAATAAGCTCTGGTCACCAATAAATACGAGTCGTGTATTAGATAATGACGTGCCTTAAATTGAATATAACAGTAAATAAATATACGAAACTTGTCTTTTCTAGTATCCAGGCTCTCTACAGAGCCGGCTGATTGGGATTATCATTCCTAAAGCCTAAACATAAGAAGTAAACCAAAAAGTAACTTTAGGTGATTGGTTGACACAATACGTATCCGTCTTTAGTGAGGCTCGTTAGCAGTCTTACAGATCCTGGAATTTGGGAAATGTAATTCCCTATCTTAGGCCTTGGATTTTATTTAATGGTTAATAAAAGAAATTTACAGTAAAGTATGTTTGTTAGGCGGTTATAGGCTAGACCTGCAAAGCTAAGATGTATTTCGGTACTAGTCTAGGCCTTGGATTTTATTTAATGGTTAATAAAAGAAATTTACAGTAAAGTATGTTTGCTAGTCGCCTCCGTCCACGGCACCTAATTGGTAGTTGGACGTTAAGCCTCGCCTGAAAAAATAGCCAATTACTTCAGGAAATGTAAAACAATTACATTTATTATCAGTTTTTCTAAAAACTCAGCTGTGACGTCACTTCTTTCTTTTCTTTGAATTAACCGCAAACGGAAGTCACGAAAGTTCCAAATATTTTTGTCGGCAGGAATATTATCACAGATTGGTGAGAAAGAGTGATAAAAAGAAACTTATTCTAGGTGGTAAACATCTTTTTAACAAATTGTTTCAAAAGTTAGTGCGCTTATTTTGTGAACACGTGTACTGTAAGAGAGTGCGAAGTGTGAAGTTTGCCTGTCCGTGCTAGCCAAACCCCGACACTCTCGCAGATAGCGCTGGCAGGAAATTAGATAACATCCTGGTGTAGGAGGGAAAAAGGAAAACTTTAAAAAGTTCAATACTAATCTAAAGGTTCCTCCCCACCTCTTTTTGTTTTATTTTCTTACAATGGGTTTTCCTACACTAAGAGGAAAAATCAGCTCCATTGTACTTCCGTAAGAGACCAGAAACGAGAAAATAAGATTTAAACTTCAGCTTCTTTAACACCACAAGATATGAAACCATTTAAAACTTACCATGTGGGTAAGTTCATTACTAAATTAGGATACAGCAGAGCTACACCAATTTTTCCACCATTTTCAAAAGAAAAGTACTCGTATTCTAGTTTGCTATTGTAGTTTTACTGGGAAATTTTATATGTATATAGGCTACTCTGCCCTTCTCAGGGAACGCTACCTATATCTGCAAAACTTTCGTTCGACACAGTACAACTAGATAGATAGATAAAAAATTTTATTACACATATAAAATACATATTGTACATATACACAGAGTGCAGTGCCAGTTGTGAACTATAACCTCCAGACATATTTTCGTACAACTAATTTATTAAATTACATTATATACTAAGGGGAAAACAATGAAAAACCCCTAGCTTATAAGAGAGATTTCAATTCAGGGAGTCCCTAACTCTCCTGTGCCTGTGCACCGTGTCCACATTATAGTCATCTATTCGTCTGCAAAGGCGGTTGTGACTGGATTCGCATTTGCTGAAAAAACCAGTAGCGAGGTACTTGATGTAGTGTTCTACATAGTCCATGTTGGTGGTAGAGTTTAAGTCTATAATACGCGTGTAGCGGGCGGAAGTTGTCACAAGCCTGAGGAATTTTTATTTTGGATTGTTTGTCAGCGAGGCGATGTTGGATCGACACGTCAAACTCCAGTAGGGACAAGCATAAAGTAACATGGGCCTAACCACTACCTTGTACAGCAGGAGTTTATTCTCTGGGGACAGTTTAGAGTCCCTGTAGAACAGCGGGAATAGTACTCGAATGGCTGCCTTACCTTTATTTACTCTGTCCTTTATGTGGGGGGGGGGGGGGGGTTAAAGGTCAGCCCGCGATCCATTACTACTCCAAGATACTTGATAGTGGCAGCTAGTACAACTTCTTCATGGCAAATATACACCCAACATCCCTTAGCTTATAACAGAGATCTAGGTGTTCCCCATTTTGTAGTAACTAGGAACAATTGCCTGGTGACTTGCTAAACATCTAAAGAGAATATTTCTCTCCTCCAGTAATCCATGGTTTATCCATTATCCCGGGAAGTTTTGCTGTTTACATAGTAAATAGGTAATAAAATATTTAAATGGAGACTATGGTTGAAATTCAATTATCAATTAATGAAAGATTGCCACGAAATTGCAACAGAACGTATTAAAAATTTAGTAACTAAAATTCGTGTTCGTGGTTGATTATTTATTTTATATTATAACTCCTTAACAAAAACTTACAGTTTAAAATGTTAAGTATAAGGGTTGATTAAACGCCAAAAGGTACACAAATCAGCGAGTACCCAACATTTCATTAATACTTCATTAATAGTCAAGTAATTCTACTGCATTAATTTTCATTAATAAGTTATTTTTTAGAATTTATTAGATGTCACAGACCTTATGCTGGCCATTTTCATCTACAAAATATATGTTCAAGTAGCACTGTAGATTGACTGTAATATCTATTTATCTATAATAATCAAACTATTAATCACAGGTTAAAAAGAAAAACCTTATAAAAAATAAAAAAAAATTATGAGGCTAAAAAATTCAAAACCTTGTTTAAAAAAATGCTTACACCAACATACATCAATGATTTTGTTTATTTTATTTATTTATTTTTATTTTTAAATAAAAATCGTCGGTTTAAGTTCATTCTTCGATTAAAGTAATTGTTATTTTATGTAGTAGTCCAAACGTTTATAATAATAGGTAATAATTATCTGGCTTTATCGCAAATAATATAGTTTTCTTCAATTACATTCTCCATCTAGGTATTCATTCCACAATGTTGTATATATGTAATATAAAGTAAATAAGATATGCATATTTTTAGGACATCTAATTATTCCTGTATTTTTTACTATATCGTAAGTAAAATAAGGGGGTCTAAATTAAATTACAATTGAGAAATGAATAATTATTGTTGAATAATCTACTTGTTACTAACTGTGTGTTATTTGTGCTCACGAATATTTCGGTAAGACGAATTCAAGACAGTAGCCGACTCTAACTTTGTCTTTTTCTACTTTAACATGCATGTACATATATGTGATTTATCATAAATATAACAAAAAATATTATAAATGAAGTGGCCAGCATAAGGGTCTGTGACATCTAATAAATTCTAAAAAATAACTTATTAATGAAAATTAATGCAGTAGAATTACTTGACTATTAATGAAGTATTAATGAAATGTTGGGTACTCGCTGATTTGTGTACCTTTTGGCGTTTAATCAACCCTTATACTTAACATTTTAAACTGTAAGTTTTTGTTAAGGAGATTTTTGTACCTTTTGGATAGATTTTCCTTTTTGTCTATTTTAGAAAGTTACATATCTTCTTTACAGATTTTTTTAAAATTTGGAATAAGCAATGCTATCATTATAATCTGATAAGGTGTTAAGTCGGAACCGTAACTACCACTGGAGAGATCTTTTTATAGAAAGATTATAGTTGCGTTCCCCCAAACCATCCTCAATAACAATTTTTTTGAAAAAGCGTTTTGAATAACATAGGAAGGTATTTGTGCGTAAATAGCAAAATTAAACTGCGATTTCAGTACTTCCTTTTAAGAGGAGTAAGAAAAATAAACTACGATTGCATTACTTCTCCCTAAAAGGCAAAGAGGAAAGATTTTTTAATCGAACGACAATTCATTGATTTAAATCGGTTCACTCATTGATAATTTAAACGATTGCAGTACTTCCTCTTAGTAGGTGTAAGAGCAAGATGGCACTACACAGCCACGTAGAGGAGCTTTAACCACTTATTCGGGCTGAATTTTATCAAAATCGGACTAAGCGTTATAGAAATATTGGTAATAATAGTTTTAGAAAGGGTCTTATTTGGGTGGGGCGAACTCCCCTCCTTATGAGGCTCGGCGTCGAGACTTTTAAAGTGCAAATCTGTACAAAATTTCGATTCGAATGACACTTCATTCATGAAAATCGGATCACGTGTCGATAATTTGCAACGATTGCTATACTTCCCCTTAAAAAGTGTAAGAGCTGATCGTCGCTTTAATGTTACGTAGGGGAGCCCTTACCCTATCACCCTACCAAATTTTATCAAAATCGGGCCAAGATTTACAGAGTAATTAGTAATAATAATTTTGGAGGGGGCCTTACATAAAGGGGGCTAACTCCTCTCCCATTCGATGTACAGCATCGAGACCCCCAAAAGGCACATCTACATAAAATTCCGAATCGAATGACACCTCATTCATGAAAATCGGTTCTCGCGTTTAGGCGCTACGTTGTTTACAAAAAAGGTAACAACAACAACAACAAGAACAACAACAAGAACAAGAACATTTTTTGAAAAAGCCGTTTTTGCTCATTTTCGGCAACTTTTTTCTCGAAACCTATTAGATCTGGGTGGTTGCAAAAAAATTACAGTTATAAAGGAGGGTTTGGAGTAAGATTTAAAGAAAATTTGGGAATTTTATCTTTTATAGAAAAAGAGAAAAAAATTGTCAAAGTTGGGTGTTTTTCAACGTTACGCTTTTTCGTGCAGTTTTTGATGGTCAACCCTTATACAACTGTCCTACCGGACAGTTTTAATTATTATTTATTTTAGTTATTTTTTCTTTTTTATTAATTTATTATTTTTATTTTACATAAGCATTTTTTTTTTGCTTATTTAGAGAATCTTTATTCGTTTTGTATTAATTTTCGTTTATATTGTTCTATCTATTGTATCTTATTTCTATCTTTTTTTAATTTTTTTAAAATGATTTAAGGCGCGTCAACATCTAAGATTCTTGGCTCCCGGAGCTTTTTCCAGTACACTGCCGTCCTCCGGACAGTATTCTCTCGTTACAGACAACACTGTTCCATCACCACCGGTACAGTGAGCTGTAAGAAGCTCCTAGAAAGAGAAAATATAAGGGTGAGCAGCTGGATTCGAACCCGGGACCTCCGCGTGGTAGTCCAGTAAGCTAACCGCATAGATAATCCCTTCCCTTTTCTATCTTATTGCATATTATCAGTATTGTATCAAATCTATTTATTTAATCTATGTAATGTATGAATCCGCCGGATGGCAAATGCCAAAAGCACCTTCCGACGATCTGTCAGGTGTGTGTGTGTGTGTGTGGGGCTCAACCCACTAAAAAAAAAAAAAACCCTCCCCTTCAGGCATGAAATGTCCATCCCGGAACCGCCAAACAGCTTTACTTCGGGATGGCGCCTTGTATACTTGGCTTTCCTTCTTTTTCCACACTTCCGCCTTACCTGGAGTTTTATTCCAGGTCCTTTATTTTTCTTATTAGGATTGTTGATAGAAAGATTGCATGGACACAATGGTGTAAAATACAAAATCGTAATATGTTAATATACAAAAAAAATTTATTGTTCATGAAATAAGCATACGTTAAAGTACAAAAGTAGAAAAAGAGTTCGTTTAGGTAATATCAGTTTAGGCACTAACTATAACAGCATTCAATGAGTCCCGTTTAAACACTAAAGAATAGTCTAATTTATTAAGATTTAAAGGTTCGTTTACAGAGAAAAAAATTACGTTTAACACCTTGCTTATACACCTTAGTCTCGAAAAACTCTACTTGTCGCACCGCGCGTGCTTCTTTAAAGGGTGAAGAGTGAACGCTAGTGCTGCCATTCTGCGCCCAAACAAGGATCTTTTTTTTTTTTACCATGGAAGAGGCCTTCGCCCAAGCTTCCAGCTTCTTTTCCAGCATCCTTCCGACCATGGTGTCCGGAGTAAATAGGGCTGGTAACTTCCTGCAAGCTGCTTTATTTCTTGTACCCCATGTGTACATTTATTATACAGGGTGATCCATTTAAAACGCACCAATCGCTTAATAACTTTTTAGGAAATCCGAAAAAACCCACGAAGTAAACTACAATATATGTTTTTTTTGGTCTAGTTTTCAAATTTTCCACCCCCGGTGTTGTATCTTCATTTTTGGAGGAGTTACGGCTAAAAACCCGATTAGGGTTTCGTAAGGACCACTGGTTTTGACTATGATTATGAAAACTACATAAAAAACTGTGAAAAATGACGTTGACCTCGTTTCGATATCCCTAATATTTGTTGAGATATTTAAGATCAAAGTTACAGTTTATCTATTCCTGAACGGTTTTCAATAATAATTTTTCACCAGAAATACAAGTTTTGGGAGGTCCTCTGACTACAAATAATGTTATTGGTGACGCAAAGTAAAAAAATAGTAATAATTGAAGATTTTAAAGCATGTAGATTATTGTAATGGTTGTGGGTGTGTCAGGATAAACTTGTTTTATCATCAAATAAAGGCAATTATCACACCATTTTAATGTATCCCGAATACAAGACTTCTTGGCCTATGATTGCTGTAAGAATATCTTGCCAGGGATGGGTGGGTGTTGGTCTAATGGTCAAGAGCGAGGCTTTGTAAGTGGAAGATCCTCAAGACGAACCCCGCGTATGACTACATTTTACTTAAAAAAGTATTATGATGTACTAACTATTATGAATGATTGCTCCCGCGGGATCGAACTGGGGATCTCCCACTTACAAAGCCACGTTAAGATACACCGGGCAGATCAAGTTATTTTTCTGATTTAATCACGTTTTCGGTAGAAATATATGATTTTTAGGAAAAAGGGAAAAAATGCGGGAGAGCTCTTTACAACAGATTTTTAATTAAAAGAGATCTTTTTTTTTCTCTGTGGGTATGTGTGTGTGGATGCAGATCTTACAGTGAATTAATTATTTGCAATTCTTTGCCTTTACTTTAAAGGGGTGGAAATGGAGGAGAGTGAGAGAAAAAAAGGCTTTAACCACTAAGCAAATGGATGCTGGGCAGTGAGGATATAAAACCCTAGGCCTCCCAGGTTTTGTGGTTTGTTGGGTTTTATGGTATCTTTCTGTTTATGGGCCGGGTGTGGGTTCTGTGGGTATTACTTTGTTTTTAAGTCTTCTTTTACTTGTTTCTAGTTATTTTGTGCTTCTACAGAGTAGAAGGGGGAAATAAAGATAGGAATTATACGACTTTCGGGGGCTCCGTTTTTATAAAATAATCTTTTTTTTGTTTTACTCTACCCATCTTCCCGTTTAGTTTACAAATGTTTAGGTTTGCCTTACACCTCCTTTTTTGTGAGGCCACCCACAATTGTTTTTTTTTTTACAAATTCGTTGTCTCCTTGTTCTTCTAATGTCTGCCGCCATTCCCAAATAACTATTATTCGTTTATCTGTGATAGGATTTCGAAATTTACTTCTGCTTCTACCAGCAACGGTAATGTAATATTTCAGCTTGTAAGATATCCATTAGGAAAAGCAATGTTTAGTTTAACACCACCATTAAAATTTCCTCGTTTTACAGTTGAGGGAAGAACATGATAGTTTTTCTAAAGAAAATTACAATAGAAGTTTCCTTAATTGGATTTCAGTAACAAATGTGATTTTTCACAGATATTATAGTCTTTTACAATTAACTAAAATGCTTCTAAAAACAAAAATTAGTTTAATTGGTTTTAGAGGAAATTGTGTTTACTGAAAGACTTTTTCAAGAAATTATCACTTCCTGTTACGACACCTTGTTCAACTTGATTTTTTTTTTCCAAAAGCCAAAACGTACTTAAAATGGTAATCATCAAGGGATTTTTCATGTAGGTACGGAGGTAGTGGACTGTCTTATTAAAATATTAGATTAATATAATATTTAAATGAAAATTACAATATTAATCCTTCAATGCATCAATTTTTTCGTTCAAAAACTTACATATGATCCTTCAAACCCTCTATTTTATGGAAAAAATAGTTAAAATGAATCCTGAACATCTCTAATTGATTTTATTTAGGTCTCGTACCCAATCGGCTAAAGACTTAAATTTAAAGAAAATAAATTAATTTCTTTTTTAACTAAGTACATCTTTCTTAAGAACTTAGCTAGGTGTATAAGGTTACGCTAATAATTTATCAAAATTCTTAAATGAAATGCCGTTTCCACCAACCCCTTTCTGAAGCAACATGTGACGAAAAAAAGGCAAATGGGAGGACCGATAGAAAAAACACTACTGTACGAGTACAGTATCTCGTATCTCTACCAGTGCATTCTATGGGACAACCTTTGGCTTACACAAACAAAAACGTCTATTCTAAAGGATAAATGCATCAAGTAACCGATAGGATGCAGTAGTTTAGAAAAATTCAAGTAGAAAAGGTACGTAGCCGATTGGCTACACCATGCAATGAAGGGTAATATATACTGGATATACGAAGGCTATGGATTGTAATAAATTAATACAAATAAATATTTTATGGATAAAATAAATAATTATGACGTCCCCCTTTATAGCGTTTTTCACAGTTTTGTATAATCGCAATAGTTTACCCTTGAGGAAGTGAAAATATAGGGAAAATCACGTATTTTTAACTCGTCCTTAGATACTTCATGACATTAAGTAGAGCCAATCCTTCCCCCCCCCCAAAATCCCTACGCTGTGAAAGGTTTTTTCGACAGATTTCCCAGGGAGATTAAGTGGAGGAGACGGGGGTGGAGAAAAAAGCCTCTAACATGGACTTAGTTTGCTTCATATTGAGGCTGGATATATTCATCTCTCTGTATTAAGAGATGTCTGCCAGGATTTAACCGCTAGAGTGAAAAATTCTGGTGGAAAGTTTTTTACAATTTTGGAACTCAAGGGCTGAATCTGTGTAGGTGAAATGAGATTTCCACAATCTGCGCTTCACACTTCAAACAAAACTTAATTTGCTTAGTTTGTGAATAAACTTATGTTTATATTGCCATGTAAAGTAGGTGAAACATTAGGTAAGTCTAGCCACTAGTTATACTAAACCCCGTAATTCTGTCAATTACTAGATGTGGCGCTCTAAATCTTTCCCATAATATTTTAGTAGTTGCTAACTTTAGTTGTGTAATGCAGTGTGGTGTAGTTTAGCGTAGTTATATTATGGTGGCAGTGTTTATAACACTTTCAACTTGGTTTCATGTAGTTTGGTGTTAATGAAATTAACTCTCGGCCTTCTGCGACTGTTTTTGTTAGAAAATATAACTTTTACTTTGTATGTTATATTACTTCTTTTTATCTTTCGTTTAAGAACGTTTTGGGGTCACTTAAATGTTGTTCTTTTTTAATTAAGACGGAAATGTTCGTATTGGATTTCCTTGGAGCAAAGACGTATGTGTGTCTGTAAATGTGTGACAAGTACGAGTAAAAAAAAGAAGGGAAATCGTGGAAAATAGACGCCTTCAGGGGAAATTACATTAAGATACGAGGTGTAGCTATTAAATAACGAGGCTATTGCTGTAAAACATTTTATTTTAAATTTATACATATTTAGTTATTATCACCTTCAATATACACCCCTCCCCTATCGCTAAAACGCTCCATGCGGATTTACCATTGTTCGAAACCGTTCTGGAAGTCTTTTTCTGTGAGCTTCTGCATGACGCGTGCCGCTTTTTCTTTCACAACTTCAAAGGACTGAAATTGTGCTCCTTTTAATGCAGATTTGACTTTGGGGAACAGATAAAAGTCACATGGGGCGGCCAGGTCAGGCGAATAAGGCGGATGAGGCCTAAAACTAGAATGTTGTACTCGGCTAGAAACGTCTTGGCAGACAATGCAGTGTGAGCCGCCGCGTTGTCTTGATGGAAAACCCCGTGACTTGTTCTTCCACAAATCGGGTCGTTTTTTCCTTGACTCTTTCACGGATTTGAGCAAGCAGCTCACGGTAGTAATGTTGATTAATTATAATCGATAATTTCATCCGTTTTGGACGTGGAAGAGCGACCTGGGTGGTCATCATCTCCGGACGTCTTCTCGGCCATCTTGGAAACGCTTGAACCGCTCAAAAAAACTCGCGCAAGTGATTAACATTCATCGCCATAAACTTCTTTTAATAAAAGATAAGTTTCAGTAGCGGTTTTACCCAGTTTTGATGTGAAATTTCACGACAATTCGTTGCTCTACCGTACATGTACAGTATCATGTTTTCGGCAAAACGAAACTAACACCTCTTACCACAATCGACGGTTCCGGTCAGACTGATTTCTCTACAAACACGTGATCAGCATCAGTCTCGTTATTTAATAGCCACACCTCGTATGGTGAGTAAAGCGGTAGTGAATGCCTAAAGTATTTAGTAAACTCTCTTTTAGTGGTAAGATGCTAACTTACCGGATGGGAGAGGTAAATTTCTCTGAGAGCAACTCGCGTCTCAGTTCACACCAGATCTTTTTCTCGTATTCCGATGAAATTTGGATCGAGAAAATCCGTCTCGATCGTGATAATTCTGCAGAATAAGAGAAAAACTTTCTCAAATTAGTAATTATTACTAAACAAAGATTGGGCATTTAAAAGTAGCAAAAGTAAAAAAATCAACTTTGAAAACAAACAACGTAAGAAATGATAATTCTTCCTCTTCCGTCTTAAATTTTCTCTCTTCTGGTTTTCTTCCCAGTTCTGGGCTTTCACCTACTCAACTCAGTAACACAAACGCCTTTCCCCAAAATTGTGCCTCATTTGCCTATTATTTTGTAAAGTTATTCAGTGGAAATCTACTGCATTATTTATGAAATAATGCCATTAAATTTTCGTCCGTGAGGGGGTCTCTGGTTTGATGGTAGAAGATGATAGTGCAGGGTATTTTAGCAGAGGTAATTTGCATTCTGGAAGCTGTGGTTTCCGCCCCGGTCTGCGCTCATACTCCAGGTCGAACTTCCTTCTTTCTTCTGCGCTGCTACCGGAGGCTGCCCAATTATGCCCCTCCCCAAAAAAAGTAATAAATAAAATAAAATTGTTTTAAAATTCTCAGGAAAATTTTAAGAACAAATATCTTGTCTTTACGCACAAAAAAGTGAGTCAAGAATCCCAGACGTTCAGGTGGTCTGAAATGGAGCTAAGATTAGAAGGAATTAGAAAGAAAAACTACCCAAAAGTCACTAATTAATGTGTTTACTATCAACTGATATTTTCTAGATATATATAGTCAGAGGTAGCGATGAAGAGGACCGCAAGTTCTGGTTATAGCCACTTCTACTATACTGATTTAGGCGCCACTACAGCCGAGCGGTTAAGAGACTAGACCCGCAATGCTGAGATGTATTGTTGGTTAGTGGGTTCGATTCCCGGACTAGAGGCCTTGGATTTTATTTAATGGTTAATAAAAGAAATTTACAGTAAAGTACATATGTTTGTTAGGCGGTTATAGGCTAGACTCGCAATGATAGCATGTATTGCTGGTTTAGTGGGTTCGATTCCCTGTGTCTAGGCCTTGGATTTTATTTAATGGTTAATAAAAGAAATTTACAGTAAAGTACATATGTTTGTTAGGCGGTTATAGGCTAGACCCGCAATGCTAGCATGTATTGTTGGTTTAGTGGGTTCGATTCCCTGTGTGTAGGCCTTGGATTTTAATTAACGGTTAATATGAGAACTTTTGAAGTAAAATATGTTTGCTAGTCGCCTCCGTCCACGACACCTAATTGGTAGTTGGACGTAAAGCCCGCCTGAAAAAATAGGCATTACTTTACTTTACCAGACTGATTTCGTAGTTGGCTCCAGTAACTTATTGTGTTAGTTATCTACATCCATGGACTAAAGGTGTTGTGAGGTATGGGTTATAAGGCAGTACCCATTTCCTTAATCGTAAATTTTGCGCCAGTTCTGTTAAACAAAACAATAGTTACAGTGGGAGTTATCAGCCCAGAGTTGTAGAAGAAGATAACCTTGTTTCGGATGGCACAATCTCTGGACACTCCCACTCTTAATTGTGTCTATATTTCGTATGTAGTCCTGACTTCCTGTAAAATAGCTCTACGTGATGACGCACCAAGTCTTGATGTACCTGATTGTACCCACACGGCTAATTATAGCACCCTCCCAGTTTTTTTTTGAGAGACCCAATTGAATTTTAAACCGTTTTCCCTAGGGTTTTGCAGGAGAACAAGCGTTCAGCCGCCGTAAAGTAAATCGTTTAATTAAAAAGAACTAAATTAAAGTAAATAATTTAATATCTAGCTTCGTGGTAATTACAAGAAGCGGAAGTTTGTGCGTACGTTTCTGTCCCCAGGTTATTGGTGTTATTGTAAATACATACAGCTGTCAACAGCAATGCACTACGGTCGCCTGGCTAGTGCATTTATTGAATTCTCTTTGAATTTATACCTCCATTTTTAGACCAGAAGCTAGAACTTGTGTAAATACGAGTGCTGAGGAGTGGGAGGCGAGCTTTTTTAATTAAAGCCTTTCTTTATGTGCATGTTTAGTTAGTTCGGAGCACTCATTTCGGCGTCCACTCAAAGCTATTAACGGCCAACACTTGCAGCGAGAAAAGTGTACTTGAACTCTAATAGATAAAATCACGCAAAAACGTATTTGTTTTTAACTATTTAGTTTAAATTAAAAATGTGTCAAATTATAGAATAACGTGTTATTATCAGAAATGGAAATTGTATGTTTATTGTTTACTCGATTATTTTAGCAATTATATTGTTTCTCTCTATTATTTAGGTGCATAAATATGTTCAACATAAGAATAAAGCGGAGATTAGCGATGTTTTTAAACTTCTTCAATTTTATACAAAAGAGTTCTTATTTTTACTTTGTTTATTTTTGTATAGTTTTTCTATGTACTATGTTTAAACAAGTTTTTTTTTTGACAAACTCTTGCCATAAGATAAGATAAGATTCTAGTAGGGCGGCCCTTATGGCCTACGCCACTGTGACCCCTTTGGATCTATTGGTGGCTCTTATCACTCTAGAGCTCGCCCTCCAGACCCGTCCGCTTAATCAGACTCTTAATTCTGAAGAGCTGCTCCTGGGTAAAGCTCCTCAGGCCTTGGTTTCTCCTCCCTGTGGACCTAGACAAACTCCTCGCACTGAAGCAATACGTGCAGTGCCTTTTCCTCCTGCTCCTGACCAGAACCTACAAAGGCTAGTCATTTGCCAGGCCATAATTAAGATAAGATACTAGTCGGCCCAAGGCCAACGCCACTGCGACCTCTTTTGGATCTATTGTGGCTCTTCCCACTCTCCCTCCAGACCCGTCCGTTTAATTAAGACTCTTAATTCTGTGGAGAGCGACTCTTGGGTAAAGCTCCTCAGGCCTTTTGGTTTTTTCACTCCCCAATATATAACATCCTTAGCCCCAGACAAGCCCCTCACACTAACCACAACAAGTGCAGTGCCCGTTTCCTCCTCCTCCTCTTCCTGACAGAACCTAAAAAGGCTAGCCATCCGCCAGGCCTATACGATGTATATGTTTTCTGAGCCTACAATGGTCCAGTTAATAGGCCTACAATTTTTCCTTATAGACCCACGCGGCCTTGACGGATTACTTTTGCAGTCCTCGTGCCAAAACACGCAACTCTTTTATAAGCAATAAATACAGAGGGGATTGGCTGTGTGGTGTTAGTGTAATGTGATTCCAACACGGAGATCACGAGTTTCTAATCCAGCTGCTAGACTTCTTAGATTTTTCTCTTCCTAGGAGCTTCACAGTGTTGGTATGTAACGAGAGAAAAGTGTCCTGAGGCCGCCGGCACTGTGCACTGCAACAAGCTGCGGACACCAAATAACCTTAAATGTTGACGTGCCTTAAATCATAAAAAAAAAAAAAGTAAAATACTTAAACTCTGCTGTTTAGTATTTACAAAGTATGGTTACTTGAAAATTCAATTATAAAAATTTAGTACGTCCGTGATTCATCCCATAAAAGCTATAACAGGAAGTGTCCCCAAAAAAAAATAGCTCCTAAAAACTCTCATATTAAAAAAAAGAAAAGAGAACGAATTGGATTTCCTGTGAAATAAATGAGACAAGTACTTTTTTGTACAAAATATTTATAACTCTTTAGTGTGTGGGTAGTGCAGAAAGAGAGCAGAGAGAGCGTTAATATGCTACAAACACAAACACACAGAGCATTACGCTCAGAGCAGTTTTTCACGCACTCTTTTCCGTCCCTCCCCCTCACCGGTAAATGGTGAAGCGTTTTTTGTAACAAAATGTTACCATATTTCAAGTTGGTTGTGGACTTAACTATAGAGCATACTTACAAATGAGTACAAACAGCGCCGACCAACCAAGCGCGTATTGCTTAAAACTTTACCAAGCGATAAAATTTAAAACGTGAATCTCTTAGGTATTTTAGTTTTTCTTTTTGTTACAAAAAAGAAAAAAGAAAAATGAAATATATTTGCATATAAGAATTCTGTTCTATCTTTTACTAACACAAACAAAGGGGAGTATCTCGTGAGGGATCTCTAAACAGACTCCAAGAGCATTCTTTAGCTAAATAAACATTTTTATTTCAAGAATTGTTCTTTGAATATTTAATTAAATGTCTTCGCTTAAAATTCCCAAGCTAATAACTAAGAGCTTTACCTCATACTTCGAATCAGTACTGAATATTATTCAGTTACACTGTGAAAGAGGTAATCTGATGAGAAATGCCTGACACCTCAGCCTTTAAGTAGCTCCTATAAGTATCAGTACAGCTTCCATGTTTCTTGGGAAGAAGATAAGGTAACTAATCATCCAAAGCATTACTCTTCCGGCCAAGTGACGTACTTCAAAACGCCGAATTCTTATCACGTAATTAATGTCCCGTAAAGATCTACAAGTGGTACTTAGAATGAAAAGATATTTAATCGGGTGGTCCCCATTTTGAATGTATCAGATTTAAAGAAATGCTTTCAAAAAGTTTAATGCAAGAAGCATTTCTAGTTTCTCGATTGTTAATCTCCATTTTTTCGGGAACAAGCAGGAGAAAAGTTACCAATTAACCAGTTAAGCGAGGAATTTAGTTTTAAAAAAAAAACCCACCACAGTGTGCGGAATTAAAATCACTGACAATGACGTGTATACACGTGTCGAACGTAGGGCAAAACAGCCAAAAGTTTATAACGTCGTAATAGTCACTGCCAGCGACTTTTTCTGCAATCTCTCTGGGGCTTGAGGATTACTCAGAGCAATTCTGTGCTCATTAAAAAGCTTGCACCGCTTCACGTTATGCATTGCTCTAGTTAACTAGGGACGCAAGAGCTTTTACAAGGAAGAATTCTGTGCAAAATGAAATCATGCTCGTACTGAGGTCTGAATCTCTATCTAAGAGGTAAAAACGGCATTGCACAAAGTGTTGAGAGCTTCTATTGGTGTGCGTAATTCCCAATCTCTAATGCGGAGACCAAACATGTACCAACCACTTATCATTTGGCTGACTCCCACCGCAGTTCTATTGGTAAAGATAAAGGGAAACATGCCACCAAATAATACTCTTATTGTATTTTATTAAAATTACGAGTTTTTTTTTTATAGTTAATGGCAATTTTATATTTTTCACGACGAGTATACACGTCAAACACGCTTAACTGGTTAAGGAAGAAAAAGATGGTTCTTTGCCCGCAGGGGCTGTTGCATGATGTAGCTTCTTGGGGGTTGCAATCCCACGGATTCCTAGCCCAAGTACTCCATGCACTTTCACTTGTACAATAGGGACACACAATACACTTTCGCTGCACTCATGTTAAACAAGCACACTAAGGCACCAATACACTACACATAACATACAAGGGCTATCTTCTCTTGGAGGGGTAGCTTCGGCCAAAGGGAGTAAACCCTTTAAATCCAAAGGTTCCTCCATTGTTATAAGATATTGTTCCTCACAAAACTTTAATACCTCTCGAAGAACTTCAATTAGAAAATTAAGAAGACTAGGGCCCCCATTTTCATGGGCTTTAAAATGCCAAGAAATGCTCCTTTATGTCCAGACGTTCCCAGGCCCCATCCATCCCAGAACTGCGAAACGAAGTCTTCTAGAAATACTATTCATATTAGCAACCATAGATTTAAGTTCATGAAGTATAAATACGAAGCACTGGGGAGGGGGGGGAGAAAAGCTCAGTAGGAGACCCAAAATCCATTGAAACCCACTGAAGTTGTGGGTTGGTCTTTGATCCTGAAAATTTTAGCACCCCATTTATTCCTTTCCCTTTCTAATTAGAGGTAGTAAAAGTGGAGTCATTTTATCAGGATCCTTTCCCTGATCCGGATAATTATTCATTTACTCACCCTGGTGGTCCATTTTCATGCTCAACACACATCCTAGATATCAATATCTGCATCAAATATGATAAAATGTCGAATACCATCACATACTCGTAAATTAAGAAAATTAGCTTACTATTGTAAAAATAAATTCTAGTAAGACAAATTATTTGAGAGTTTATTAAAACTGTCCGGTGTCAAAAACTTAATCAAAGAAATGAATTTTTGATTGGAATCAAGTCAGTTTCTTTTTATGAAATATTTCTTGTTTTATAATGAATGGAAACTATTCATTATTAAAATAGTTTTCTTATTGTTATAAATTGTTTTCTTATTGTTACGTCATAAATGGAACGTTGGAATCGCTAAAAATATGATTACTTTAGATCGATTGGTTCTTACTTAATTGTTAGAAAACTTTAACCAACTTACAGAAGTTTATTAATGCTTAAGTAATAATACTTCATGCTTCTTTGTTCGTTTCATAGCAGACTTAATTAATGTTGAAGTCTTGACTTTCATATACTTAGTCTTCTTACTTATTAAATTCGATTCTAATTAAAAGTTCAAAATTTCATTTGGGACTTTAGTTGAAAAGAGTTTAGTAAGGGGCATTTGAATAAAGCGGATTGGTTTTAGTAGATTCAGAAAAACTCACGACTTTTACCGTAATTTTCCGGATTCTAACGATTTAAAAAGCTATTTCATTCCTTTTAAAGAAACATAACTGAAGTTTTCTCTGAAATTGACCCTCTATACATTTGAAAGGCCATCTGTACACCAATCCCTTAGGACAACCATCAAAAAAAATAAGTTGCCCAGAAAAAGTGATCTATATTCTAAAAATCTTGATGACTAATCGTCGAGGCCAGTGCCATCTTGAAAATAAAATAAAAAATTTCAAAAATTTAGTGACGAGCTTAAGGCGTCAAGGTAGTCGAGCGGTTACAGGCCGAGACCTGTAAAGCTAATATGTATTGTGGTACTGCTGGGTTCGATTCCCCGGTCTCTAGCCCATGGATTTTATTTAATGGTTAATATGAGAACTTTTATAGTAAAGTATGTTTGTTAGGCGGTTATAGGCTAGACCCGCAATGCTAAGATGTATTGCGGTACTAGTCTAGTCCTTGGATTTTATTTAATGGTTAATAAAAGAAATTTATAGTAAAGTATGTTTGCTAGTCGCCTCCGTCCACGACACCTAATTTGATAGTTGGACGTTAAGCCCCGCCTGAAAAAATAGGTGATTACTTTACTTTACTTTTTACATTAGTGACGAGCTTATTTCTCACGGTGCTGTTTTAAACACAGCATTTTTTTTTAGAAACACATTCCTCAACAGTAAGTACTACAAAATTTTTTTTGTGGTAACCAAAGGAGTGGGTGTTTTGCAATTATTTTTTCATCCTATTGAAACTATGAATCAGTCACCAAAAATAATGAACAATAATGGCATTAAAAGTAGTAAATAACTTTTATATGAACAAATAAAAATAAAATGAAAAAAAATCTAAAACTAAAATCACAAATAAAAATATTCTCAATACATTGATATTTAAACTTAAAAATTCTTTCCATATTTTTAATAAACTTTAAAAAGTGGGTGTAGTAATTAAACTATAAAAAAAAAAGTTAGCAAACAAATAAGGGGTTGAAATATTCATTTGTCTCTACTAAATCTCATGAAAATAAAGTATCAATTTGTCTCTTGACTTATTCAAATATTTGTAATCCTACAATCTAAAAAATTAACTCGGAACTAATCCTGTGGGATTTGTGGATGGTACTTCTGGTTGGGGTTGGAATTTCCCAGTTTTAATTTACAGTTGGCTGGAGGGAGTAATTTTATTACTGTAATTAATATCCTTTTTTCTAGACTACTATTACTATTACTTAATTCTTATAGTTTGTATGTACGAGTATATATAATGTTTTCAATTTCCGGTCGCAATGTCCGTTTAGAGATTTACTGGAACCCAAATCAGTTTTTTTTTAAATGGTTTAATGAATACTCAAGATAATTAATGGAAAAAAAAACCTCAGCAATAAAAATTATTAGTTCTTGGAGAAGATGGGTTAATTTAATTATAAAATCGGTTGGCAACCAATTAAGGGTAGAGAAGGGCCGAGCTGTCCCTTAATAAACACCACGGCCACAATTGCCCTTAATGTAATCAATGAATCATTATTGCCTGCCTTAATCACTTCATTTACAGTGTCATTGATTTCATTTCATATTTATATTCTCTAATGAAGGCGCCACGGTAGCCGAGCGGTTAAGAGACTAAACCCGCAATACTAAGCTGTATTGTTGGTTTAATGGGTTCGATTCCCCTCGGTGTTAGACCTTGGATTTTATTTAATGTTTAATATGAGAAATTTACAGTAAAGTATTGTTTGCTAGTTGCCTCAGTCCATGACACCTAATTTGGGTAGTTGGACGTTAAGCCCCGCCTGAAAAAATAGGCGATTAATCTACTTTACTTATTCTCTAATGGAACACTGCTATTCTAAAATCTGATGAAAGAATAATTTCTATTTACAAGTAGAGGACTTAGATCTTGCAAATCAAGGAATTGAAATACTACAAAGTAATCTACTTTAGATTCGCGAAAACTTGAATAATATTGCTTGCAACGAGGGGGTGTTTAAGATTTCCATATTTCTCTTCTTTTTTTATTGCAAATAAATCTATGATAAAATTTTCTCAACTATGAATACTAAGGAGGTTATATTATTGCCTGAATACATCTTTCTTTTATCGCAGTTAGAATTTATTTTCCAAACATGGGCAAAAAAGAAAACTTTTCTCCCTATTCGTGTTGATTTTCTTTTTATTATTTTATTTTTTCCTTTCTCTCATAACTCTTGCAAGAGAGAGAGAGAGAAAGAGAAAAGTACCCAGTATTTGGGGAAAAACAGGACATTTTGTTGATAGTGTTAGTGAGAAAAAAGGCTGGAAAAATTAAGTCCCTAGATCGTTTCGAATGGTTGGTATTGAATGGCCCCTTATAAATTCTAAAGGTGGTCTTTTAGGAGTTGTTGTTTTTATGTCTGTCTGTGTGAAGCCACTACGTAACTTGGACACCCAGTATAGGTCCCTCGCCAAGACTACTATTGTCCTGGGCACCTGTGACTCTCGGCCATCTTTCTCTCTAAAGTCCTTTCTCTAGTTTTCAAATGTAACATTGTACATGAAACAACAGAATTTTTCCCCAGCTTTTTATAAGTGTATACTTATACAGTTAATTGGATAAGTTTAAAACCTGATATTGCGCTTTAAGCTTGGAAGTTAAACTTCTTTTTTTCTTTTTCTTTCTTTTGAACATCCATTTGTTTTTTTTTAGAAACTGTTAATGTTTGCAACAAGCTATGCGATACTAGAATTTAAACGACATGAGTGCCAATGAAGAGATATTCAATCGAGACTCTAAGTAAAGTAAAGTAATCGCCTATTTTTTCAGGCGGGGCTTAACGTCCAACTACCAATTAGGTATCGTGGACGGAGGCGACTAGCAAACGTACTTTACTATTTCTCATATTAACCATTAAATAAGATCCAAGACCAAGACCGGGAATCGAACCCAGTACCACAATGCATATTAGCTTTGCAGGTCTCGCCTCTTAATCCGCTCGGCTACCGTGGCGCCTAATCGAGACTCTACTTCATGTTCAACTGATTTCAGTCCGTCTAAAGCTGTTTTACTTTGAGGTTTGTGGTGGAATCGTGGACAAAGGAAAATGGTGGTGAATTTCTTTGATACTAAAATGTTATCAGATAAGGGTACTGAAGGAATTGAAAGGGTATTCGATTGGTGACAAACAACATGGTTGATTTCCTGAGTGATTTTGAATTTTAATGGTAAAGATTGGATTGATCCTTAAGGTAACTCCGTATCCCTAGTCCGTAGGTCCATTCAAGGAACAGTATGTATGTAAGTTAATACCGTTTTTCAATTACTGTTCATTATTTTTGGTGACTGAATTCATGGTTTCAATAGGATGAAAAATTAATGCCATTTTCAGTCATTATAAACTTTATTATGCCGACTTTATGATTATATAACCGTATATTGTAAATTAGGTAAATATTTTTGTAAATTTTCGTCATATACATTGTAATATAATTAATTGGTAATATAATTGTTAACACACTGTAAAATATGTTCCACATCCTGAAGATGACCTAGTCCCTAGGTCGAAAGCTCGGCATAATAAAGTTTATCATGACTGAAACTGGCAGTTAGTTTTTCATCCTATCGTTTTTCAAGTTGCCTTGATAGCGTTCGAAATGGTCCATTGCTCTCCGTTCTTTTCAGTCTGATGTGAGGATTCCCAGTTAGTCGTTTGTCCTTATCTAACATACTTGAGTTGACTCTATTAAGAAGTGGAAAACAGAAAATTGAATTTAATACAAGGACAAACTAAAAAAGATATCTTCGCTTAGCTGGCTTTTTGCGAACAGTACGAAGCTGCTGGAAATAAATTATTGCCCTTTTACCAACAGAAACGGCTTAATAGTGCTACTATCTAGTGTGGAACACCTGGAACTGAACTAAACAGGAAGCAGCGCTTTCAGCGGCTTTGTGTGAAATTATTTCTGACAGTCAGTATTCGCACAGTAGATAGCACCACTATTGTCTGAATTGAATAGATTTCATTAAAGTTACACTACACATTTCTGCACATAATAGAAACCCCAAACCGCTATTCTTTAACATAATTCATGTTCTCATCCATTTTGAATAGTAAAGTGTTTTTTTTTGGGAACCCTTAACTTTTTTGAGCTGTCTGAATGACTGAGAAACATTCAGCTTTTTCTTGGCACATTTAGTTTTTCTATTGTCCTCATAAATAAATCTACCTATAGCTTATTGAGTGAACTGTTTTGAATTGGCACTCTGAATGGTTAAAAAAAAAAAGCTATACGAATTAAAAAAGTATCTAGTCGACCACACCCTTTTAATACAGCCATTACTTTCAAGGGTGTTAGCGTATTGATCGCTTGGAGCAGCACTGTTCTGTTTTATAGCGTATACCGTGCTTCTATCTTTTGCAGCACTAATATAACTTTTGTTTTCTGGTTAGTTCCTTTCACTGCCACTAGAGGTAACATTTTGTTACTGTTTATATAATTAAATTTAACATTTGAAACGTTCTTTTATTCAAGTTTCATATAACGTAGAATTACTTCAATTAAAAGTACGGAATATTTTTAAGACTTCTCATTAAATTTTATTTACTTGCTCTAAATTTACATTAGAAATCTTTTTTTTCGACAGATTGAACTGGCAATGTACTTAAGGTAATGGTTAATGTTAGATCATGATTCTAGACGGAGATTTTATAATGCTTCACCCTTAAGGTAATGGTTAATGTTAGATCATGATTCTAGACAGAGATTTTATAATGCTTCACCCTTTACATCTCAGTACCTTTCTTAAGCTCTTAAACTTAACATTTTTCAATTAACGAGCTTTAAGTTCATATGCTTTTTTATAATTATATTTCAAAGTATCGCGATCATATCGTCAGCAGTGGGGATACAAAATAGATAATATAACGAAAATTAGCTCACTGTCCGGTGATGGACAGTGTTGTCTGTAACGAGAGAACACTGTCCGGAGGCCGGCAGTGCACTGAAAAAACCTCCGGGCGCTAATAACCTTAGATGTTGACGCGCCTTAAATCATTAAAAAATAAAAAAAAAAAATACACGAAAATTAAAGACATGTTCAAACAAGTGATTATGATATATGATTCAAACTTCTCTTTCATCGCACTTCTTATCGATATACTAGGCACTGCTGAGGGTTACCCAATTGTAATTATTATTCCATTACATTCTCGAGTTCCCATTGGTGCCTCCAATCAGCAACCACTTCAGAGAAAGTAAGCTACTTCCAAGAGAATCTATCATGGATCCATTGCAGATTACTTTCTCTGCTCGAAATTTAGGACCTGAATATTTTATTCTAAAATTTTTAAAATTGATAAATATAGGCTTCGTTATAGTCATTTTAATATCTGTATTATTATTATTATTATTTTTTAAAAGATTTAAGGCGCGTCAAGGTTATTGGCGCCCGGAGCTTTTTCCAGTGCACTGCCGGCCTCCGGACAGTGTTCTCTCGTTACAGACAACACTGTCTCATCACCGGGTAGTGAGCTGTAACAAGCTCCTAGAAAGCAAAAATCTAAGGGTCAGGCAACTTGATTCGAACCTGGGACCTCCGCGTGGGAATCCAATATGCTAACCGCGTAGCTCAGGAGTCGGCAACCCGTGGCTCGCGAGCCGCATGCGGCTCTTTTATCCACATTGTGTGGCTCTTCAGCCCGTCCAAAATATATTATATATTTTAATTTTATTGAAACAAATGAAAAGTTCACTTATTAAAGTAAATATATTTTTTCAAAAAGAATATTAAATGTGATAGGTTTGAAATTGAATTAAAATAAAGTACGTAATTATATAGGACTGCCGCCATTTTCATTCAAATACAGGTTTAGCTATTATTTATTTGTTTATTTACTTCGCAATATGTGAAAATAAATATATAAAACACTTAAATGCTATTGAATACCTTAAAATAATAATTGGTGAATACAAATGATCTACAGAGTTTTATACTTTTATCATCCTTGCGGCTCTTGGTAAGATTTATTAAAATTATTTAAGGAAAAATGGCTCTCTACTTAAAATAGGTTGCCTTCCCCTGGCGTAGCTTATTATTATTATTATTATTAATATTAATATTATAGATATATTTGCTCAGTTATTCAAATTTACTTTTGTTATATGCTCTTCATTCTATATGTTTAACATATTATTTTGTTCTGTTACAGGTAAGAAGCTTAACTTTACTCGGTTATTCTGAAATTCCTGTTCTTCACATTAATTAATAAATACCTGGTAAGCAGTCTTCCCATTATTGTTTGATCATGAATTTAATTAAACTAATTAGAATTTTAGTTCATTGCTGAGAAAAGCAATTTTATCATTAGCCAACAGTTCTCAGAGAGCATTAGCCCTTTTCTTGCGCTTTTTACTTGGGTCTTTATTGGTAAGCAAATATTACATATAAGTATACAGTTTTCGAAATAGATAGATATTTAATCACATATTTTTGGGATATTTAAAAGCATGTTCTCCCTCTTATCTTTCTCTCTCTCTCTCTCTCTCATTGTATGTTCGTGCGTTTGTGCGTGCGTACGTACAACAAACAAAAGTCACAGGAAGTTCAAACTGTTTTGGTACAATCGTCGCTTCAGGTACACCCTAGATTTTTTTGCAGAAATCTGAGTGGTTTTATTAACCCTATTTTCCTGTTTTTTCGCGATTAAAAAGAAAAAAAAGGGCTTCAGCGCTTTTCATTTATGACTTTTACCCTGATTTTCTCCTCCCTGAGTTTCTGGTGGGTGGGGGGGAGGCTGCTAAGTCAAGCTTTAAAAAAAAAACAGAATAATCGTATCAACGAAATCTCCATCGGAGTTAGATGAATTCAACCGAAACCTACAAACCAGATAATGAAAAACAGGATGAAAACGGATTACCAATTTTTTGGTTTTGTTTTCTGGTTGTTTTAAGATTTAAAATTTCTGTTGTGGTTTTTTTGAAATCTTTTTAAATTCTCTTGTGGTGCTTCTTGATTTTGTATATACGAGTAAATATTTGTTAGATACGAGTTTATAAATTCTTTATTTTGAAATTTTATTAGACTTAATTTTGTTATAAATTTACTTTAATTTATTCACTTGAAATTTACGTAGAAACAGATTGTTTACCTTTTTTGATTTTGATGCGTCATCACAGAGGACTTCCTCCGGAATTAGTTTCGTGGAAAGAATTTCCAAAAAAATTTGGGTTTTCGGACCTACGACATTTTCTTTTTACAATTTTCTTAGTTTCAATACTCTTTTTTTTGGAAAAACTCTTTTAAATTTTTTATATTTCTTATCGACCATTTTTTGGGGGGGGGGGGATTTTTACATTATCGACGGGACGATATTGGTAGGAACGTACAAAAAAAGAAATGTATCGTTTTAGGGATTCATTCAGGCTTACTTTCATGATAGGTGCAGCCAATTGTTTTCGCAATAACTGGTACTTTAACTCGAATTGTGATCACCAAATGTCCGACGGAAGTGCCCTAATTTTTGATTTTCTTTTTTCTTTTTTTCTCCCTGGAATAAAATTTCCATTATATGTGAATATCAGGAGATATGTCGTCTTTGATAGCTTCGTACGCTTTGACACTTCTCTGGATAATGTAAGTAATTGCCTATTTTTTATCAGGCGGGTTATACGTCCAACTACCAAATTCGGTGTCGTGGACGGAGGCGACTAGCAAACATACTTTACTGTAAATTTCTTTTATTAACCATTAAAAAAAATCCAAGGGCTAGACTAGTACCGCAATACATCTTAGCTTTGCGGGTCTAGCCTATAACCGCCTAACAAACGTATGTACTTTACTGTAAATTTCTTTTATTATCCATTAAATAAAATCCAAGGGCTAGACTAGTACCGCAATACATCTTAGCTTTGCGTGTCTAGCCTTTAACCGCCTAACAAACATACTTTACTGTAAAGTTCTCATATTAACCATTAAATAAAATCCAAGGGCTAGACTAGTACCGCAATACATCTTAGCTTTGCGGGTCTAGCCTATAACCGCCTAACAAACATACTTTACTGTAAAGTTCTCATATTAACCATTAAATAAAATCCAAGGGCTAGACTAGTACCGCAATACATCTTAGCTTTGCGGGTCTAGCCTATAACCGCCTAACAAACATATGTACTTTACTGTAAATTTCTTTTATTAACCATTAAATAAAATCCAAGGGCTAGACTAGTACCGCAATACATCTTAGCTTTGCGGGTCTAGCCTATAACCGCCTAACAAACATATGTACTTTACTGTAAATTTCTTTTATTATCCATTAAATAAAATCCAAGGGCTAGACTAGTACCGCAATACATCTTAGCTTTGCGGGTCTAGCCTATAACCGCCTAACAAACATGTGTACTTTACTGTAAATTTCTTTTATTATCCATTAAATAAAATCCAAGGGCTAGACTAGTACCGCAATACATCTTAGCTTTGCGGGTCTAGCCTATAACCGCCTAACAAACATATGTACTTTACTGTAAATTTCTTTTATTAACCATTAAATAAAATCCAAGGGCTAGACTAGTACCGCAATACACCTTAGCTTTGCGGGTCTAGCCTATAACCGCCTAACAAACATATGTACTTTACTGTAAATTTATTTTATTATCCATTAAATAAAATCCAAGGCCTAAGACTGGGAAATCGAACCACAATACATCTCTGGATACTGAGTAAGCCCTTTTACTGGCTGCACTTCCTGCGACACCCGTTCTTTCTTTTTAACCTTCTGGTTCGCTGGTTTGGATACTAAAGATGGATTCCTGCAGAATGGCTAAAGTGGCGTATGAAGCGACAGGAAGTGGTAGGTGGCGATGCGGGCGTGGGAGGAAGACGAGCGTGGATTTGTGCGGAAGGGCAGAGAGGGAAGGTGGAAGAAGAAAGGAGCCCCACACACCGCAAAGGCGGTAAAAGAGGCGTACGATTGTGATGATGATAATAATTAAAACATGAACATCCATGTTAGGTGGATTAAATGTTTAACGGAAATCATAGCCAGTACTATTCGAAACAACCTCAAAGAATTCAGGAATCCATTCAGCTGAGTGTACTTCCGGTGGAGAGATATTGATGGCTAGCTTCCTTTCCGGTTGGCTCCTTATCACCAGAATCTAGTATCACGTCAAGTTGAGCTTTCGCTCATCTTTTACACAATTTTCTATTTTCTAAAGAAAAACTTATCTCTCATGAAACCCTATTATGAAAACTTTTGAGTCGAACGCAATAGTTTTCTTACCATAACTAGAGAGAGAGAGAATATATGCATCGAAATTTTTCAATATTTAGGTTAATGTGCGAATAGAGTGACGCAGATCTCTGTTGTAAAATTTCATAAGTTATACGTTTCCATCAGAGCAATGTACGTCAGGCGCCGCCTCCAGGATTCATGTAAAATGTTCTGCCGCCCCCCACTCCTCACTGTTTTTCAGCCTCCCCTCCACCTCTGTTCATCATGTTTCCCGCTGTACTCTTCTCGTCACAGGCCACAGAGATATTGAAGAAGACATCTCATATGTGCTTCTTCCCTTCTAGCCCAATATATTAAATTGCTTAGCATTTCCTTTTTTACATTTACGTCAAACAAGGAGTTTTTCCTAGCAAGCGAGAGCCACGGAAAACAGATTTTCCTTTCTCTGTCTTTATAATAAACTTTCAAGAATTTTTTATTTTTTTTTATTTTCCACTCAAGCCTGAATATGCCACAATTTATTCCCAGAATATGCTACATTATTCAAATATTTTTCGTGTAATGTGTGTATTAAATAGAAAGTACAGAATACATTAATTTTAAATTTCAATTTGTTTCTCTTTTAGTTTTATTTACATTGGCGTTTTTTTTTTTTTATTAAAAAAAGAATATTTTACTTTCAAAATCTTTTGTGTGTACACGCGCGCTTATTCTCCTTGTTATATCATCATTTTAAGCGAGAAATCTTATGAACATCCTGTAACCGAATTTGCTTCACACCGGAATAACACCATCGGGACGCCTAGCCCGTCCCACCTCAGAGTTTTCCAAAAACGCATTTTCCTAGATGAGATTATTCAAGTAAGAATTGTAGATAATGTACGCACAAAATTCGATAGTCATTTCCCCCCCCCCAAAGTCGTGGAAAAGCGGAAAATCCGTTCTCTGAAATTTAGACACTCGTTTAATTAATTTATCTGCTACCTAAAATAGCCTAAAAACTTAATCCCCGTAATAGTACTGATTGCTTTAAGTGTCTTAGTTCGATCCGAGAAGTTATGAGTCCTGTACAAGACGGCGTTGTGAAATGATTAGCTTAAGTTTGAGGCTATCATTAAGTTCACTAAAGAAATAGCTAGGGCTCCCCTGCCCACTAATTGTGAATGAACTTCGCTAAGTTCTTCTATAATTTTAAGTCAACTTTATTTACGAACATTATTAAATATTTCCTAGGTGCCACTATAGCCGAGCTGTTAAGAGGATTAGACCCGCAAAACTAAGATGTATTGTTGGTTTAGTAGCTTCGATTCCCCGGTTCTAGACTGTTATATTTTATTTAATGGTTAATATGAGAACTTTTATAGTAAAGTATGTTTGTTAGGCGGTTATAGGCTAGACCCGCAAAGCTAAGATGTATTGTTGGTTAGTAGGTTCGATTCCCGATTCTAGACTTTTAGATTTTATTTAATGGTTAATATGAGAACTTTACAGTAAAGAATGTTTGTTAGGCGGTTATAGACTAGACCCGCAAAGCTAAGATGTATTGCGGTACTAGTCTAGCTCTTGGATTGTATTTAATGGTTAATATAAGAAATTTACAGTAAAGTAAGTTTATTAGGCGGTTATAGACTAGACCCGCAAAGCTAAGATGTATTGCGGTACTAGTCTAGCTCTTGGATTGTATTTAATGGTTAATATAAGAAATTTACAGTAAAGTATGTTAGCCTGTTCGTCTCCGTCCACGATACCTGATTGGTAGTTGGACGTAAAGCCTGCGCGAAATAGGAAGAAGAAGAACTACTTCCTGGAATTCCAAAGTTGAAAAAAGTGAATATCTAGAAAAATAACTTGCAAAAACTCAAATGGGAACTAACATTCGTTAATACTACGAGACCTGGTTCTTCCACTTTGTTGAGATTTTCTTAATTTTCACGTAAACAGTGAATTTAACCATAAAATTGTGAGTTTTCAAGATATCGTAATGAAAGCTCGTTAACCGCTCATTACTGTTTCTTTAATCTAATTAATATAATCACTAATTAGCTGACTGTAGTCTTGTTAGCGGAGTAAAGAAAAAGTTCTGTCTTTAATTACAAAAAAGCTTTCTTAGAGTAATTAATTAAACCTCTTTATCTTTCTAAAACAGACATTCTTTTCCTTTTATCTTTAGCTCGCTTGTTGAAGGGTTTTGTTGTGTCATTAATGGGTGAACCCGATTTAGTTCGGGGTGAGATGAGACTTATAATGCTTCATCTGTTCCATGCCACAGCCCAACCTGTTGCTATGGTTCAAGTAACCGCAGTTTTTGTTCACAATTAATTGGGGCTTCATTTGTTTTTAATTTTTTTATTTTTGTACGTATACATGGTCTGCACTTCCGTTTATTATTATTATTATTTTTTCTAATCTAAGACGCCATATCTTCCAGACATTGGCACCTGAATCTTTTTTTAGTTCACTACCGGATTTTGGACAGAGCTCTTGTTACAGGCAACACTGTTCATCACCGTACAGTGAGCTCCTACAAAGTGAAATTCTAAGGATTGGTTGCTGGATTCGAACACAGTTTATTTTTATTACCTTTATAATAATAATTTAAAAATAAATTACAGCCCATTTCTTTTTTCTTTATTGTTATTGGGTGAAGGAGTTAAAAAAAAAAAAAAATACAAATCTGTTTTTCGTAAGATTTGAGACCCACTGAAGAAGGCACACATCCAATTCAAGACCTGCCTTATAAAATAAATAAATAAATTGAGTTCAAAATTTGTAAAGAAAATTAAATGTTTATTGACCGAACTATTTTATTGTATCACTTAAATTTAAATGTTTAGTGACCGAACTATTTTATTGTATCACTTAAATTTAAATGTTTATTGACCGAACTATTTTATTGTATCACTTAAATTTAAATGTTTAGTGACCGAACTATTTTATTGTATCACTTAAATTTAAATGTTTAGTGACCGAACTATTTTATTGTATCACTTAAATTTAAATGTTTAGTGACCGAACTATTTTATTGTATCACTTAAATTTAAATGTTTAGTGACCGAACTATTTTATTGTATCACTTAAATTTAAATGTTTAGTGACCGAACTATTTTATTGTATCACTTAAATTTAAATGTTTAGTGACCGAACTATTTTATTGTATCACTTAAAATTAAATGTTTATTGACCGAACTATTTTATTGTATCACTTAAATTTAAATGTTTAGTGACCGAACTATTTTATTGTATCACTTAAATTTAAATGTTTAGTGACCGAACTATTTTATTGTATCACTTAAATTTAAATGTTTAGTGACCGAACTATTTTATTGTATCACTTAAATTTAAATGTTTAGTGACCGAACTATTTTATTGTATCACTTAAATTTAAATGTTTTTATTAATATGAAATTTAATAAACTAGAATTTTGGAGAGGGTTACAAAAGATGCCAGGTACAGTTCGAGGATACAATTGAAGGAAAACAAATTTCCCAAGATTTATCCATTGAATTGGGAAAATAAAAGCCCCTTTTGCTGATATCGTGGATATTTTATTCGTAATAGATTTAAAATGGTTCCCCATTCCCAGTGTGTGTTATTCTTTGGGATAGAAAGAGGGGGTAACATTTTAGTTATTCGCAATAGTAAGGAAGGAATTGAAATGAGATAATGTGTTATAAAATTATAAGCATCCTCAAATATCCCCATTGTGGAGGATGTAATAAATCGCAATCCCTTAATTTCTGTGAATTTTTTGATGTGACCCAAAAAAGCAACAGGAAACCAGTTTTCTTGTAGTATTCGATCTGTAATGTCTGCTACCTAAACTAAATCGATAACCCTTCGAGGTTGTCGCGTACGACTCAAAAAACAAAATTTATTAATATCATAAAATGGGCTAAAAAAAAAGAAAAAAAAAATGGGGCGAGCCATCAATTTCGGTTAACGTCATGAGATATAGGCTACCCTAATATTTGAGGTTGTGCAGAAAGTTGGCACCAACTGTGTGCTGCCTAACTTCAGTGCATGGGAACGGGTGAGGAAGATACGAGAGAGCAACTATCTGTAGGCGGCCCCCAACTATGCCATCAACACTCTGGTGCGAGATATTACATAACAGCAAGTAGTTGTTGTTTGGGGTCTTTATACTACTGAACTAAACAAGTTAACAATTCCCATATGTTACACCTATTCTGAAAGTTGGTAGTTGTTAGGGTTTCCGAGCGAGTGCTCTGTGTATGTATATGCATTATACACTGCGAATACCAATATTCTGGTACATACATCTTTAGTTATTACCCGTTCCTTGAAGTTTATTAACTGTAATTAATATTTTCATTGTGGTTTCTTTCGTGTGAGGCTCCTCTCTCTCATTCTCTTCCCTCTGTTCCTCTCCTTACTCCTTCACCAATAAGTCCTGTTCTCTCTAAGCTCAAATTTCTCCCTTCATTACCCTGCAAAAAGACAGCTGGGGGCTACGTTTTTTAGGGTAAATTTCTAGTGAAGTATACTTGCTATCTAGGCGCCACAGTAGCCGAGCGGTTAAGAGACTAGTCCCGCAATGCTAAGATGTATTGTTGGTTTAGTGGGTTCAATTCCCCCGGTCTTACTCGTAGCCTTGGATTTTTATTTAATGGTTAATATGAGGATTTTGCAGTAAAGTCTAGTCTATAACCGCCTATAGCTAGGCGGTTATAGACTAGACCCGCAAAGCTAAATGTATTGTGGTACTAGCCTAGCCCTTGGATTTTATTTAATGTTTAATATGAGAACTTTATAGTAAAGTATGTTTGTTAGTCGCCTCCGTCCACGACACCTAATTGGTAATTGGACGTAAAGCTCGCCTGAAAAAATAGGCAATTATTATTATTATTACTTGCTATCTACGTTTAGATTGTTGTGCATATAGTTGGCTTACCAGCAGTGGGCGAACCTTTCTAAAACTGAGGCTAAGGTGGAGCATTTTATTGCATCGTCAGGAGGGGAATACAATTTGACTTGAGAATTTCAAATTTAAGGACAGAAATGTGGCACACAAGTCACTCCTCTTAGTGATCTGATGATGATCTGATTGAACTGGAACTTTTCTAAAAACCCATACAGGGGGAATATGTCCACAAAAAGTGGGCCTTCTCAATTTATAATACATTGATTAACTCGTAAAAATTTTCGCGTTACCGGAAACTGTAATTAAAAAAAAGTTACTTTTGATTTTGTTTTCCCATTATTGAATTGATTTTAGAGGTTGTATGGAGGTCCCTCAAAGGTCGATGGACAAGGCCCATTCCCCATTTACACCAGGCTAAGTGCCTGTGTCTTAGTAGGAGCATGAAGGAGTTCACATTTTCGGAAAACATCACTTCAATTTGTTAGTCGTCACTATCTTGGATAAGATAGTTTTTCTTCTGTAGACGGTGACAAATAAGAGAGGAAAAATTTGCTTATATCCTGTTCGAATTGTACCCCATACTTTGCTGCGAAATAAGTCTTTAGGAAGTGAGTTTGTTTCGGAGGATATCCTGATAAAACCGGACACACAATCACGTTGATTGATAAACCTCTACTCTCAGCTTGCGATCATTCTTAATTTAACATTCATTCAGTCTATCACTAATGAAATGGAACCTACAAAATGGTGAATGCAATTTTACTTGAATTTCGGCCAGGTTTGTTAGCGTAGAGTAACAGGAGACCAGCTAACTAACCCAGCGAATGAGAGCTAACTAAAATGACAGTAATGTTTGTTACGGTCGGTGTTTTTGATCTCTTTATGCATGTTCACTGTACCCCATGTTTAACGGCAAGATGGTTGAAATGATACGAGAGCTCTGTTAGCACTAATGTTGAATTGAACAGAACGCTTTATTTACCAACAACACATTAGAGATAATGGGCTAGTTTCTACAGTTAGCACTCATTCATTCTTCAACGGATGTTATTGCCCTCGTAATATTCCAAATAAGTTAATTCTCTCCCGTTTATGGAAACGAATTATTTTTTTCCTCGATACTGACGATGAAATCAACGTTTCTAACGTTTCTTTACTTCAGCTTAGCCCTTCAACCCTTTACCTTCCAAACTGCATAGTTTAGAACATGCTAAATTGGATCAGTACTATAATAGTTGGGACCCTAATTAGACCCATGTTTATCATAATGTTCTCTTTTTCGAGGCACATTTCCTTTTTCCTGTTTGTGACTCTTGTTACTCGATCTCGAAGAAAATATCCCCCCTGTTTTTTTTAGTATGGCTGTTATTTTTCAGTTTTTCTACCTTTTTTTTTTACTTCCCATTTTTAGGGATGAAATATTGCTTTGACATTTCAGTGAAGTGCTGAAATTTTCAGCAACAGTTCTGTGTAAATATAAAACTCGAAAGAAATGGGCAAAAAAGCCAATTGAAATTAAGTATTCCTTTTGTGGATACTTTCTATTGGTTTAATATTCAGTTAAATCAAGTTATTTGAAATTCTTTTTTTAGATCTTTTTTCTGTCAATTTTTCTCAGTTTTTTTCTTTTACTTTATTTTCACAACTGCAGTATACATTTAATTTTTGTTTTTTTTAAATTCTCAGTACCTCTAACTTGCTATTTCAATTATTTCACTTTTTGGACCCAAAAAACATCTATTATTGCTCTCATTGTGACTTCATATCCGTTACTTGCAACGTAAGAAAATGAATACCAACGGAGGAGCCATAGAACATTTACATCTGATAGATTTGATTCATTACTTAACCCATTCGCTGCCAAGCCTAAATTGTATGAAGTTATTCGCTTTGCAATTTCTGTTTTCAGTGTTATTGTTTATCTAAGTTTTATTATTTAAAGATAAATACACATATTTTGTCTTAAATAATTATTTACATGAATAAAAATCAAACACGAGTATATTCGTGATTGGCCAATGGGAATGCAACAGGACTCGATATCTTTTTTCTTATTGGCGCACGTTTAAAGCCAACCACAAGACTTACAGATAGTGGCGTACTATTTCTCAAAAGCAATTGGCCAGAGTCATATGCTCGAGTAATAATCTGATATGGTCCAGCCTGAGAGCACATGCAGACTCTTCTTCTGGATCTTTTGCCTTTTCTTCAACAGATGACAAGCTCTTAAAAAAGTTCACTGCAAAAAAATACTTTCTTTTTTTTTTTATCTTCATTCCATGCGCTGGCAGTGAAAATAAAAGAGGAAACGCGTCTTGTTATATCCGAACGATTTCCGGCTTCCGGATATTGATATCTTCTTACACAGCACTTTGTCCATTACTGGACCTCCCGAAGAAAATAAAAAAAACTGTAATGCCACCATCTGAATTTAAATGCGGAACCACTGGCTTGATAGTCCACCGCTGTAGCACCAAGTTAATCCGTTCCTTGTTATTCTCATAAATAATACCCAGTATATTTGTTATTCTGCTCTGATTTTTCTAAAGTTCTTATAACTTATATACAACTACTTTTTTTGGATTCCTAAAGTGTAAATCGCCATTAACTATTAAAAGGGAGTAAGCAAAAAAAGTAAATAAATAAATAAAAATGAACAGAAAACCAAAGAGGAAGTGTGATAAATTATTAACATAGCGCGAGTACATGGCGGGAGATATTTTATTTATGAAGGTCTCAGTTTTACGTAATACGATATGGCTACAACTTCTCAGTGAATATACTCTTATATCTACTTTTGTAGGGATGGGTCCTGTTGCTAAGCGACTGGTTCTCTGTTTATCGGTCGGTAAAACTATCATTTTGTTTAACTTTACTCATTTTTCTAATTGATTATTTTTGTATGGTAAAGGTATACCTTGCCGCAGGGGGTGGCTGTTGGCATGCACAGCTTCCTGGGTTTTGCAATCCCACGGGTTTCTAGCCCAAGTATTCCATGCACTTTCACTGGTACAATAGGGCACACAATACAGGTAAACTAGCGCACCAAGGCACCGTATACACTACACACCCATGGGCTACCATCCCTTGGAGATAGCTTCGGTAAAAAGGGTGTAAACCCTTTTTAATCCAAGGTACTCCTTCGGGTTCGAGTGTTGAGCCGACAACCCTACCCTGCAAAACCTTAATGCGTCTCGAAACCTCGAATTACTGTTCATTATTTTTGGTGACTGAATCTGAGTTTCTACAGGATGAAAAAAAATTAATGCCAGTTTCAGTCGTGACCAAACTTTATTGTGCCGAGCTTTCAACCTAGGGACTAGGTCATCTTCAGGGCTAATTTACAATATACTGTTTTACATCATTAGAGGGTTGGTGTGTCTTCTGTCTTGTCTGTTCATGGATTGAATGTGATCTGACTATGTGTGTGTTTCATTCAGTCCACAAACAGACAACAAGACAGAAGACACACCAACCCCTCTAATGATGTAAAACAGTATATTGTAAATACAGCCCTGAAGATGACCTAGTCCCTAGATCGAAAGCTTGGCGTAATAAAGTTTATAATGACTGAAATTGGCAGTTATTTTTTCAGCCTATCGTGAATCTACATTGAATAAAAGTAGACTTGTTACTAGTAGGTGCACTTTCGGTAAAAGTAAGCCACGAATTGTTCTTAGGTTATTAGAGAGTATAAAGGCACGTTTATCCTAAGTAGGCTACGTTCTAACCCTACCGGAAACCACAAATCCCTTAATTCCAAGCATTTGTGAAAACTTATTTGAATCCTCTCTTGTCTTTTTTTTTGGAAACGGATGTAATAATAAAAAATAAATCTCATCCCAATTATTCAGACTCTCATGAATGTCTATGACTATCCTTTACAATTAGGTACTTGAAAGAAGATCGTTCCTTAAAAAAATGAGTGTACTTTCCCGTACAAGGAGGTAGAAACTTCCGTCAAAAGGGGCCTGATGAATCATAACCAGATATATAATGAAATTGTTCTCAAATTTTAGGAAATTTCACTGTTTTCACAAGTATTTACTTGAAATAATATGATTTTTTTTGGTTTAAGATAAAAATCAGTAATGTTAAGAAGTTTAGTTAGGTTATAAACCAAAAGAAGTATGTATATAGTGAAGAACTAATCGCGCATATTGGTAGAACGGCAAAACTTTACAAAGAGTAACCACAATCTCTCGCCGCTAGGCCACAGGAGTTGTGTTGCAATATGTATAACGAAGGATGCAGTATCAGTGAAGAACGTTTTATGCAAATCCACTCCGGGGGATTTTAGTTGTTGGTACAAGATGTATCCATTGATAACTGGCTGGTTCAGTGTGTACATATAGCCAGCCAGCTAAGCTACCCTAAGCTTAGTCCCAATGTACTGAGCAGATAATCCTAGACACTTGCCCAAGGAGTCCTAGTTCAGGAACTGGGAGAAGAGAGTGTATAAAGCCACTTGCTGGATTTCTATCTCTCTCTCTCTCTCTCTGGTATATTGTCAAAGCGCGCACACGCCCCCCAACGCCATCTATATCCTTGACATACCACTTCCTGCCGGCTATAGAGCCCAGATATTACTATCGGTTATATGTTCATTTCCTCAGCCGCTTGTCCGAATATCCTACTGCCAGACACCATTTCTCTTCCCTTTTTGGAGAGTGACTTCTTCACTTTGCCGCTCCTTCCAGCCTCCAACTTGTTGTAGGCGGTGTCAACTGGAACTGGAGCATTTTCCTTCAATACTCACCAGCCTCTGTATTCCTCCAGCTCAGCGTTCGTTCGTCTGTCTTTTCTCTTCTCTCACTTCTTGTTTAGGATTTCTCCTCTCTAACTTTTCTCTAGCTTCATATTTTTCTTTGTCAGCTCCATTGCGGCCAATTTTACATCGTCTTTTTTTTTTTTTGGTACATTAGTTGGTGGGGGCAAAAAAGAAGTCTTTCGTACTTAAGTGGCAGTATTGACTTCATTGACTTCATCCGTATTGGTAAACCTACTTTTTATCGGCTTTTTTTTTTTGTGTGTGAGTGCTTCGTCACCATCCATCCTCTTCGATAAACTTCTTCTTCCTTTCCATGTTCTCTTTATAGTCCCTTCCTCCTACTGCACATTTCTTTTTCCCCCTCTTCCTTGTTCATCAACTATTTTTCGTTACTCCTCCATTTCTATCTGACGCAAACATTTACATTTTTAGTTAAATTTGCTAATTCCTAGTCATGGCGATGTTCTTTTGTTGACGCTGCATTTAATTTTTGTTCGTTTTTTGTTTCCTTTCTCTTCATTCTCTTCAATATGGACGTTCAATGGACGGACTTCCTGTTTGAGTTGGACATTAGATTCATGCCACCTAGAGGTAAAACACACCACACTCATACCATAAACAATTTCATCAAATTGTCCTCATTATGCAAAGTACGTAGAACGTTAGTTATCAACTTAGCTATCAACTACATACTAATAGCACGCTTGTTTACTTCTGCTTTGCTGTTATCTGCCCAGAAGACATTAACAAACATCATTTTGCTTGAACTTCTTTTTATTATTATTTTCGTGGTTGGGAGGGTAAGGGAAAAATTACTTTTGTCATTTCAAATTATGTCGAGTTTTCAGCCCAGAATCTGATATTCTGTAAAGTTCAAAACAAGAACAAACATTTAAAAACTTGTGCAGTATTATTTAAAATTCACTTTTAATTGCACATATCTTTATGGATGCTGTTTTAACGTTTTCTTCTTAATCTAACCCAAAAATTAGTTCTAAACTTTAATGTGGTTTCTTATTCACAGCTTAATTTACAGTGAATATGATGATAAAATTGAATTAGGTATAATTATAAGAAAAGTTCTTTAGCAATTTACTCAAATCTATGTTCTCCCATATCATCAATAAAATTATCTGCAAAAAAACTTAATGAAATATGTGAGAGTTTTGTAATTATTATTTTCAATTACTACTTAGAACAGGGATGGCTTATCTTTTTGAGACGTGGGTCAAATTTTGTTCATTTTTTTTTTAGTACTAGCTCTTGGGCCCCCATTTGCACTGTTGAGTTAAGTTTAAAAATTTTAAACTAAATATTTTCAAAACTAAACATCTTTAAAATTCAGTTGGCTTAACGGGTAAAACGGGACGAAACAAGTGGCTATGGAAGTCTCTTTTAACAAACATAACTGAACAAAACCTTACAAAAAGTGTGTTTTATGTAAAAGAAAAATCTAAATATGGTTATTTGCTTTGGGTTGTCGATTTTTTTTTTTAACAAACAAAATATGAGTAAAATTAAACATTTTATTTGATATTTTGTAAACACTTTTGCTTTATTTCAAATACTATAAAAGCATTTGTCGTCATTTGCGTTTTAAAACTGTAATGATCAAACTAAAGGTTATAGATAGCATTTAAATTGCTTTTGTGTCAATGTGTGATTGAAAAAAAAAATACAGATAGATTATAAATTATCCACACAATTAGAAAATCTAAATCAACCTGCGTAAACAAACAAATGGTTACCTAGCAATGTCTGACCCGCGGGTCATAGGTTCGCCATCACTGACTCAGGAAAAAGTATTGCATTAAATTCAAATTATTGTCTTGAGGTTCCCTGAGTGCGGAAAAAGAAAGAGTCTGTGTGTAAGAGAGAGAGAGTGGATGAGAGGGTAAGAGAGAGAGAGAGAGAGAGAGAGAGTGAGAGGAAAATGCGTTCAAATCAGATTCTCAATATCACTTTTACACCGGAAATGCAAAAATTGAGGTCCATTTTGAACACGTAAAAAGGGGTTTTCATCACTTCCTTTTTTTTTTTCTAAAGTTCAAACTTGGTAGTTCACTTAGTGACTCTTTGTTTATTTTTAGGGCAAATTTCCCTAAAGTTTTCGAAAAACATTCTTTTTTTTCCACTGTCTGTGGAAAAATTAATTTCTAAAAGATTTATTTGCAATATTTTTTTTGGGGGGGGCTCCTCTGGTGAAGGAAGAGGATTTTTCCTCCTTCTAAGAGAGCTTGGAGTATAAAAAACTTGGCCTGCAACATCAGACTCTGCTGATTTTCTTTTTTCTTAAATTTATTGCCGGAAAAATGGATTTTATGTTACGGTAAATGATAAAATTTTATTCTAAAATTGAAACAGTAGTTCCGGAGTTGCTTCCAGTGATTCTGGTAAATTATTTACAAAGTTAGTCTCATCTATCAATAATATTAGGACAATCTTAATGACATAGGTCGATAAATCATTAATAACGGGGATTGGAATTCCAATCTAGAGAGGGAGCCGTAATAGTATGATTAATGATTCAATGTCTTGAAATAATCCTTATTAGGGTGTAGAACGAGTACTAATAATGACTCTCTCTCTCTCTCTGCAATAATTATTTATCGGTCGTCTCACCTTTCCAATCATTACGTATTTAGGATGAAGTTAATAGAGTAGAATGGTTACCATTTTCTAAATGGACCCAGTATCTCTTTACATGCTGAATATCCAGCATTTTTTTTGCCAGTTTTCAATTAAAATCTTTTAAGCTTTACAATTAGAGGGATGGTGTGGTTAGGAGCTTGGATAATAAATTTGATTTTATAATTTTATTGAACTAAACTGTATGTTAATGTTATATCCCGAAATGTAGGCGCCACGGTAGCCGAGCGGTTATAGGCTAGACCCGCAAAGCTAAGATGTATTGTTGGTTAGTGGGTTCGATTCCAGGTCTAGAGGCCTTGGATTTTATTTAATGGTTAATAAAAGAAATTTACTGTAAAGTATGTTAGGCGGTTATAGGCTAGACCCACAAAGCTAAGATGTATTGTGGTACTAGTCTAGGCCTTGGATTTTTATTTAATGGTTAATAAAACGAATTTACAGTAAAGTATGTTTGTTAGGCGGTTATAGGCTAGATCCGCAAAGCTAAGCTGTATTGCGGTACTAGTCTAGCCCTTGGATTTTATTTAATGTTTAATATGAGAAATTTACAGTAAAGTATGTTTGCTAGTCGCCTCCGTCCTCGACACCTAATTGGTATAAGAAGTCACGAAAATTCTCGCAAGTTTTACAGAATCTTAGAATATCTACTAAATATTTACTCCTATGAAATAAGCTTTGTGTAAGTCTAGGGAGTTGCACTAAAAAGTTTGTCTTGATTCCCGCCGCCCCCCACAAAAAAGTCATTTGGCCCAATTGAGTCCAGCTTTTTGCTCGTTCTGATGTGTGGCTTCATGTTCCCACTGGCAATCCATTCCAGGCGATGTTGTGCCATTTATCTTGACGTGGGCGCAGATTAGTGGAGTAGATTGGTATGTTGGTAATGTTGACCCCCTAATGAATTATCTTTCTAGCTCAGTGGCTCCGTAGAGCTGCGATAGGTGCCGGTAAACTGCCAGGCCAGTCAAAGATTATGAGCAGCGTCTGTAGATGGAGCAAAATATGGAGTTTAGTGGGAGAGCACGCCTGAAGAGAGGGCAATTACCAGTTTAATTAGGTCTCTTTTAGTGGGAACTGTTTCCGGTTCTTGAGGGGACTTGTTTCCGGTTCGAGAACACGCTAGAAGACAAGAAAAAAATTCATTTAAAATTTCCTTTCTATCTTCACGGTGTAATGGAGAATATCGTGAGTTATTACATAAGGCTCCAGACAAACAGTCCTGTGTCAGAAAGTGTCGTGCTTTCACGTGTTAATTTAAAAAAAAAAAATAAGATCGCTGAAAGACGAGCTTTTACTGAGAACTTCCGGCTTTTGTCCCCTTTGTATTCCAATTATTTTTTTAATAATAAACCGAAATACTTTCTTGTCTTTTCTTTTTTTAGCTTAAGAAACATTTATTTGATATTTATTTAAAAATAAAAAATAAAAAAATCGAATAAAAGGATCGATTCTCTTTAAAGATAGATGCAATCTAATATATCGCTACTCAGAGAACATGTTAAGGTAATTTAGCTCACAAAAGGTTTTCTGTTAGATTTATCGAGTTTTTTTTCTTTTACTCAAGTGGGTTGATACCATTCACTCACTCACATTCTTACAATCGTCACATCTTACCACTGGGGAGATGTAGTTTACACTTTTCATCTCTTTTTCTTCCCTTTAGAATCGAAATCCTCAAAGGAATTGTTACCTTCAGTCGTGTTTCCCATTTCTTTTTATTATTGCCATTATCATTTCGAGTTTTTCGTGTTCATCATTATTTGTATATAAGAAATAAGCTGTGTATTTACTCTTTTTTTCTTCAATAACTGGATTATTATTATTATTATTACTTATTATTATTATTTATTTATTTACTATTATTATTTTTTTCATGATTTAAGGCGCGTCAACATCTAAGGTTATTGGCGCCCGGAGCTTTTTTCAGTGCACTGCCGGCCTCCAGACAGTGTTCTCTCGTTACAGACAACACTGTCCATCACCGGACAGTGAGCTGTAAGAAGCTCCTAGGAAGAGAAAATCTAAGAGTCAGCAGCTGGATTCGAACCCGGGACCTCCGCGTGGGAGTCCAGTAGGCTAACCTCATAGCTAATCCCTTCCCTATTTACTATTAAAGTAAAGTAATCGCCTATTTTTTCAGGCGGGGCTTAACGTCCAACTACCATTTACTAGGTGTCGTGGACGGAGGCGAATAGCAAACGTACTTTACTATTTGTCATTTAACCTTTAAATAAAATCCAAGGCCAAGACCGGGAATCGAACCCAGTACCACAATGCATATTAGCTTTGCAGGTCTTGCCTCTTAACCCGCTCGGCTACCGTGGCGCCTCCCTATTTACTATTATTATTATTATTAAATCACCACGTATGCCAGTAGGGGTATTTGTAGCAAACTTTTAGTTCGATAGTAGCCTAAAAGTCCTTCTTCCAATTGTATTAACACACATTATTATAATATGTAGTAATAATATATAATAATGAAGCGCCCCGATAGCCGAGTGGTTATAGGCAAGGCCGCAAAGCTTAGATGTATTGTTGATTTAGTGGGTTCGATTCTCCTGGTCTAGGTCTCGGATTTTTATTTAATGGTTAGTACGAGAAATTTACAGTAAAGTATGTTTGTTAGACGGTTATAGGCTAGACCCGCAAAGCTAAGATGTATTCTGGTACTAGTCTAGCCCTTGGATTGCATTTAATGGTTAATATGAGAACTTTATAGTAAAGTACTATGTTTTTGTTAGTCGGTTATAGACTAAACCCGCAAAGCTAAGATGTATTGCGGTACTAGTCTAGCCCTTGGATTTTATTTAATGGTTAAATGAGAAATTTACAGTAAAGTATGTTTTGCCAGGCGGTTATAGACTAGACCCGCAAAGCTAAGATGTATTGCGGTACTAGTCTAGCCCTTGGATTGTATTTAATGTTTAAATGAGAAATTTACAGTAAAGTATGTTTGTTAGGCGGTTATAGGCTAAACCCGCAAAGCTGAGATGTATTGCGGTACTAGTCTAGGCCTTGGATTGTATTTAATGGTTAATAAAAGAAATTCACAGTAAAGTATGTTTGCTAGTCGCCTCCATCCACGACACCTAATTGGTATTTGGACATACGTATATCTCGCCTGCAAAATATTCATTATTTCACTTTCCTTTTTTGTTTTTAGCGAATGAAATCATATGATTCCTGATTGATTCACGATTCCTACAAGGCTGGGCTACACTGTAATGGAAACAGTTCCGGTAGATGTATTTTCTTTTTTTTGTGCTTTAGTATGTAATTAAATCCAGCTCAAACAATGCAATAAATTGAAATCAAGGCCTTAGAGTGGACATTATGAGAATTCATAATAATAAGATTTATTTAAGATATAAGTAGTCAATTTTCGAGAATATTCACTTTAGTGGACAAATCCCTACCAGAATTGAGTCAAGCGAAAAAGGATAATGGTCTGGAAAGACTAAAATCCTGATTGCCCTAGGCAGTAAATAAAATGAATGACCTTTAAAAAAAACATATTTAAGGGCTACTTTAACCCTTTGTGTACCGGACTACCTACGTTTTTTTATTGCAATTTCAATACGAACAGCATTTAGGGATGTTACTAAGAAACAAAAGGGCTCTAATTTGTTTTTATATGAATTCTCTGGGTGTATGTGTGTGAACATTTATGCTGATAAACTTTTAGGGCTAGGGTTCTGGTTTAGCAGTTACAAGCAGCGTAAATTTTGCTTCGCCGTATACCTTTTTGTAAACATGTTTGTTTACTTCTTGTTAACATTATATTCTATAGTTTATAGAGCCGTACATTTTACTGTTATGGCACATAAAGGGAAGCGTCTTTTCCATAGAACTGCCATAACAATCATTTCCCAAGGCAAATGGTTAAAGTAAAAGTTATATAATGTTTACTACTTTTTTTTTAAATCGATTTTCTTTAATCGATCGAATCTGTTTGCAATAAAATATATTTTTTTATTGTACAAAATGAAAAATTTTTGTTCCTTTGAAGGTATCAAAATTTTTGTGGTTCCTGCCATTGATTTCGAGCTATATTTACATTGAACTTTACAATTGAAACAGACTTTTCTCCCCCCCCCCCAAAAAAAAGCCACAATTTTTGCGCCAGTCAATGTACGATCGCAACCGATGGAAACATTGAAAGTTCGCATTTTCACAAGATCAAAATCAACTCCACTTAGTAAAGAAAAAGAATGCTGGGAAAAATAGAAATTTGGGCCCGTTTCTGTATTGAATTAGAACCGACAGGCAGTGATAATGTTGTACGTAATGATAAAAGGCAGACTAAAGTGGCCTTCAAGGTGTGGGAACCTCAATTTGGAGTGGTGCTACATCCTCCTGACGTCACCATGGTGACGACAAATGCTCTCTCTCTCTCTAAGACTGATCTTTACTATTTTCACACACACACACACACTGAACTGTCTACCACTGATGATGATGACTGGTGCGGTCATCTGTGCTTTGTTATGGTCCTTTGTAATTATAAGCTCGTGGGGCTACCACAAAGTGGAGCGGACACCTCTACAATTGGCTACTACAAGTTGGTCAAATAATGATGATTGGCTAGTTGAGTGGACAGACCGCTTTGAGGGAGTCCCTTTATTAATAAAGCATCGCTTTGGTTGTTCCTTGTCCAAGTTACCAATGTTGCCTTTATTTTGTGCTCTTTTTTAACATAACCAGAAGTAATCATAGAGAAAATCGTACTTCTTCCTATTCCAACAACCAAAACTCTCCTTTATTGTTCATCCTCTCCGTTTTTCTTTTCTTTATGAGTGGCTACTTAGAACCAATAGATTGACTATAAAATAAAATTGATTTCAATAGAAAGCCTAATAAGTAAGGTTATAAGAACATTTTTGGTGAATATCGAGGTGCGGTCTTGAATAAAAACAACTTTTTTGCTTTATACCAACGTTTCGGTAATTTTTACTACCTTCTTCAGGGTCTGTACAGGGTCTATACGTCGGACAAACATCACAATATCTAAACAAGAGACTATATCAACACCAACACGACTGCAAAACTAAAAAAACCCAACGATACCTTATCTGCTCTAACTAAACACCATCTAGACTTACAACACGAATTTGACTTTGACAACACTTCCATACTTGCAACCAACACCAACCGGAAACAAACGAAACATATTAGAAATGATACACATTAAAAAACAACAAAAATCCATCAACTTTAGGACAGACACGAACAACCTTTCTAATTTCTGCAATAACATTCTTCAGACAGTAACTTAACAAATTACTCACCACATTCCTTAGGTTTTTCCAGCCCTATTGTTTTCACCCCTCCCTTACCTCTATATAAACCCGCTTTTCCGTGAATCCTCAACAGTTATGTTGATATACTCGTAGCTCTACATTGAACTTCACAAACTTTTTTTTATAATGTAAGTCTTTCCAAATTATATTTATCTATCTATTTAATTTTATGTCTTAGAAATCATTTTTATTTAATTATTTTTTATGGTCTTCAAGTTATATCTATATTAGTGTAATATTCCTATTGTACAGACCCTGAAGAAGGCAGTAAACATTACCGAAACGTTGGTATAAAACAAAAAAGTTGTTTTTATTGATGACCGCACCTCGATATTCACCAAAAATCATCTATCAACAACGGTCGAAAAAACCAAAACCAAACAGTTTTATAAGACTGATCGTACAAAACTAGTCGAAAAAACATATTCTTGAAAAACATCACACTTTGATATTTTTTAATAAAAGGACCATTCCAAAGTTTTGTTTAAATTTGCAAAGTACGATCATCATCATCATCATCATTCACCAGCTAAGAGGAAATTTTATAATTGTTTAAAATTATCAAAGCGTTAACCGTTTTAGTTTATGCATGAAATGATTAGGAATCAGATTTCTCGTATTCATATTCAATAGTTCATATTTTACTCATATATAGATACAGATATAGTGTATTGAAGGTGAAAGTTTCATAGTATTCTGATGATTGAGAGGCGAGATATTGAGAGTTGAATTTTTATGGTTGTTGAAAGTATCAAAAGTTTAACTTCAGTTTTCGCGTAAACTAATAGATCGTTATAGTTCATATTCTACTCGTATATAGATACAGATATAGTGAATTGAAGGTGAAAGTTTCATAGTAATCTGATGATTGAGAGGCGAGATATTGAGAGTTGAATTTTGAAGGTTTTTAGAAAGTGTCAAAAGTTTAACTTTAGTTTTCTCCTAAACTAATTGATCGTTATAGTTCATATTTTACTCGTATGAAGATACAGATATAGTGAATTGAAGGTGAAAGTTTCATAGTAATCTGATGATTGAGAGGCGAGATATTGAGAGTTGAATTTTGAAGGTTTTTAGAAAGTGTCAAAAGTTTAACTTTAGTTTTCTCCTAAACTAATTGATCGTTATAGTTCATATTTTACTCGTATGAAGATACAGATATAGTGTATTGAAGGTGAAAGTTTCATAGCAATCTGATGATTGAGAGGCGAGATATTGAGAGTTGAATTTTGATGGTTTTTGAAAGTCAACGTAATGACTACTCCGTATTCTTGATTAAGTTCTTTTACCAACTTAGAGGTTTAGAACCTAAGATTCTGATATAATATTTTCATGACTGCTTAGTTATTTATTTGTGTTGATTATTTTATGTTTTTCTTTTGGTAATTTTGACTATTTATATAAAAGACCATTACGCTTTAAGGGAACTCATCCGCGTCTTATAAGGATGTGCTATGAGAGCCCTGTAGCCTGCTGCTTATTACTCCCTAGAAATGGATATACTCCCTTTTAGCAAGATTAAGAACAATTGAGTTTAATCTCAATCCAGTGTTGTTACCACTGTACCATTCCTTGATGCTGTCTCGGTTCATGAACGTTGCACATTTTATTCCATGAAAGTACTTCAAGCAAAAGCATTAATCATGCTCAAAGCTAAAAGCTTGAACTGCAAGTAATTATAAAGTAATTAGATTGTATGTTGTTAGACCATATTACTAAGTCATCTTCAGAGTTAGTTTCAGCCAGTTGCAACTTTAGTTTGAATTCAGAAAGTACTTAGGTCTTAGCGAACCTCTAATCAGTGGGCGAGAATAGTGGTTTTTAGCAATCTTCCCAGAAGTAAGTTTACAACAATTGAATTCGCTACCAGCTGGCTGTGCGCAAGTAATGAAGATATTGGTGCAGAATCTTACAGAATTCTCATATTTATAACTCTCATCTTTTCTGTAATTTTTGCTTTGAGACAAATTTAGTACTTTAGACCTCGTAGTTTCTTATTAATATTAAAGAAATAGTTATTCAGTATAATGAACAGTAATGGCAATCCAGAGTAAAGCCTAACCTCACTCTCACTCTCTCACTCTCTCTCTGTCTAAAAAGTCCCCTCGATACAATTTCCCTGGGAAAATGTTCAAAGAAAAGCGGTGACCTAATTTAAATGAGCAGTTTTTGAGAACATCTTTATAAACTAAAAATTAATTGTTGCTAATTAATTGTAAAATGATACTTCCGATGGACCAATTGAAGGTGATTTTTCAATTTCGGGAAGAGAAAAAAGTCACAAGGACTCAAGTCAGGCGAATAAGGAGGCTGAGAGGAGCCACAGGAATGTTTTTTACTGGCCAAAAACTCTGGTTTAATGAAATTGCTGTGTGACAAGGAGCATTATCGTGATGCTGCAACACCCACTTGTTCTTGATGTTTGGTTTCACACGAATGGCCCTTTTTCGAAGTTTTTCAAGAACCTCTCGGTAAAAGTGTTGATTGACCGTTTGACCTTTTGAGGTAGAAACTCTTTGTGGGCGATTCCGTAGATCAAGAACAAGTGGGTGTTGCATCACGATTATGTTCCTTGTCACACAGTTGTACTACAACTATGTGTAGAAACCGTCAATTTCTTAGGGTTGTATTGGATAAGAGATTCATTTAGACTCCTCGCACGAAACTAAGTCGACAGGCAAACAATTCGCAACGCAGCGTACAATTTTGGGGGACTCGACCAAACGTAGTAATTCCAGAAGATTCCAGCCCTCTTAAATTCCAAAAATCTCCGTGAAATCTCCGCATGCTCTTCTAATGTTCTTATTCTACCTAACCCTAATGAACGATCATTGGGTCTGAGAGGCCATTTCCTGTAGTAAGAGAGACCGTAATCCTAAAATTCAACCTTCAGATTACCTTTGTTTTAGTTTTAGAGAATAGGCACGGTAGTCGAGCGGTTATAGGCTAGGCCCGCAAAGCTAAGATGTATTGCGGTACTAGTCTAGCCCTTGGATTGTATTTAATGGTTAATATGAGAACTTTATAGTAAAGTATGTTTGTTAGGCGGTTATAGACTAGACCCGCAAAGCTAAGATGTATTGCGGTACTAGTCTAGCCCTTGGATTTTATTTAATGTTTAATATGAGAAATTTACAGTCAAGTATGTTTGCTACTCGCCTCCACGACACCTAATTGGTAGTTGGACGTTAAGCCCGCCTAAAAAATAGGCAATTACTTTACTTTTAGTTTTAGAGAACAGCTTCCGTGGATAATTGTGCTTACGGTATGAGAAATATAAAACCAAATATTCTTATTTTACGCATCTTTCACGATTTTATTAATTAATTAATGGATTTTGTAAAAAGTTATACGAAAAATGTTTTTAGTGAGTTGTAAAATTTTATGGGCACCCTAGACCTGTGTAAACTTCCAAATAAAATACATAAAAGAGTAATCTGGAATACCAGGGAGTATTTATGGTTATAGGAGGATTATGGCCGGCTATGATTGTCATGTGTGGGATCAGTTTTATTTCTCGCAGAGGTACATAAAATGAGATTTTGCCCTGTGGTCAGAACTTTGATCTCCAGCATTTCGTTATTATTAGTAATTAATTTAAAAGGTAATTTCAAAATAAAATGCAAAAAAACATTAAAAAGAATATGGTGAGATTGTTGTAGCTGTGAAGTTAGTTGACTTCCTGTCCACGTCGAAGAATGTGATTGGTGCAAACTTGGTGGCGAGAAGTTCCAATCTCGGACTGGTATTGGTCCAATGTTCAGGTGTGTGTGTGTGTTTGGGGGTCACAGATGTTCCTGGAGAGGTTATTTCATTATGTCATACCTCCAGACATGGTGTGGTTCACTCATTACCCAGCGGAGGGGGATGCTAGCCTCTCTCAAGTATGAACATTCCTATATCCGCCTGTGATGTGGAGGGGTGGGGGTGAAAGGCGGCCGTATTATTTTGTGCGTAGATACGACACTGCCACCGGTTGTGTGTGTCTTGTATAAAACTACATAAGCCAGTTCTGTTCCTTATTTTGTGCTATCCTACGTGACAGTTGCGTACTTCACATTTCTGGTTCTTGATAATAACCCAAAGGATCAACAAATTGCTGTGGTTTTTACCCAAACTCCTGTGTTTTGATCCCAGTGGCTGAATGCCGAACGGTAAAGTTATTTACTGGGTAAGTCGACAGGTGTAATACCCTTATTACAAATGGATTTCCACCACCGGAAATCGCAAATCTCGATGCAAACAGTAAAAGAAAAGATCAATCCTCCAAATAAAGAGATTCGTTAATACCAATTTATACACACCCATCTTGCGCTTTAAGTTCAACTTTATGTCTTTTCTCCGACAATAACAATCTTTCTCCTGTGAATTGTGTTCCCTTTATTTTATTTTCAAGTGGTGGGTTTTATTCTACATATAAATAAAATTTAAGTTAATTGTCTTCGAGCTCGCATGCAAGTTCAGTGCTCACAAGCTGCAACCTTGTGTGTTGTTATCTTCAAAGCCTGCAGTGTTCCTTCCATTTTGTGGAACCATCATAACTCTCAGTGCCACTCCGGCCCAGATTAGGGCAAGTGCTCAGTGTTAATTTAGGTGAGGAGAGTTACGCTTGCCTCTGGGGGGTGATTACTACGCCCGAACAGAGAGGATCTTCTTACTAAAACTGGCTTGCGTCGAACGCAAGGCGTGTTGGGCTAGTCGTTCTTGAAATTTAAGAACGTCTCTCCTCACGTAGTTGCTAACCTCCTGCTTTAGCGTAGCATTATAAATTGTATTCTTGAATAATTTTCTTGGATGTTGTGCCTTTTAGAATATAATAATTTACTAATTCTCTCTGAAATTTACACGAGCTTTGGTCATCAAAGCTCTATTCGGTCGTAATGGCTTAAAGTGTTTAAAATAAAGTCTATTTGGTCTGGTGGGCTTTACATTAAGCTACCAAATTAGGAGTCTTGGACGTAAGCGACTAGCAATACCATTTTACTGTAAAGTTCTAATATTAACCATTAAATAAAAAGGCAAGGCCTAAGACCGGGAACTGAAACCGGTCATTAGCTTTGCGGACCTCGCTCCTATAGCCTCTCGGCTATTGCGTCACCTGCTTCAAATATTTTAATTAATTTATTATGTGAGAATATTTAATTATACTTCAACTATAGTTTGTTACCAGAATATCGATTATTGCTCTAGCTAGCTCTAGATGCTTTTAATATTTCCCTGCACTTGGACCAGATGAAATAATACAGTATAAATAATAATTTTGATCATATCCCCTCCTTACACTCGCTTGTGGGGGGGGGGGGGGGTATTGTCTACAACTGGGAATTACCTTTCTAGCATGTTAACACTCTAATTTAAGATTTAGATATTTTGCACTACACTGCCGGCTGTACTATATGTTTTCATTAGTTCCCGGAGGTTGGACGGCTAATCAAACTTGCTGGCTGGCTATATATATATATTTGGTGCAGTGTACACCGTCTGGGGTACTGTGCTACATTCTCATGTTGTGCATGTTTTCAGTCCCCATGGGCTTGGCTACTTCAGCTATGACCACTATTAACAACATTAGCTAACTACCTGCTTTTGTATTTAGCTGTCCATAAATGAGAGAGAGCTCAGTTTGTAGTTATATTTCATTGCTATTTTCTCTTCCAGAACATGTACAACTGTTCCAAATTTAAGTAAATTTTCCCTAAAATTTGATATTAAAAAAAAAATACACCGGAAGTCGTCCCTAAACCTTGGATAAAGTAAACTGTGCACTGTGTAATATACACACTATGTCAATCGCTAAGTTTTGGTTAAATATAGTTTTGGGTTCAGTGTATTGTTACATAGTTTCACACGAAAAAATATTTATTTCTAGTACTCCTCACACTGGCGCTAATGTCTTAAGTACTCCTCACACTGGCGCTAATGTCTTAAGTACTCTTCAGCAACCCATTGCCTTTAAATTCTGAAATCCACAGCACCTTTCCTTCATCAACATGGTTCCGGGAGGAAAGCTAAATAGAACATTTAAGCCGAAGGACTCATAATAGTTTTTTGAAATCGTTCTTTAGTTTCCGAACAACCATACCCATATGTACCCAAAACGCTCTCATTCAAAGCAATCCTCGGCTCTTATTAACCCATTATTAGCTCTAACCCAATACCACATATCGCTACCCTAATCCAGTAAAGATTATTATTGACTTTAAAAAGTCTTTCGTTTCCCAATAGCTACTTAGCAAATCAAAATTTTTGTATTTAATATCGTCAGATCACATCTCCAAAATATAACAAAAATTAAATCAGAAAAATAATTAATTTTTTAATTTCGGGAATTTAGTTTTCTGTTAGGAGAGAATGAATCATTTTATTGTTGTATACGTGCAGCAAAATTATTTTAAATGTTAATTTGTTGGTTTTCATTTGTTTGGTTAATTATTTTGGACAGACCAACCAATAAAAAGTTTAAATATTGTTTATTAGTTTGTTAAAATTTGGGTATTAAATAACTTGTCACAATTGGTATTGAATAATACATTTGAAACCTAAATAATGTATAATAGTGTTTCTAAAAATGTTGTGGAAAATCAATTGATTGTTAGTAAATAATTTTCAAATAATAACAATAAATGTAAAATATTCCCTTATTTAGAAGTTTCAGTAATAAAAATTATTTATTTTTAAAATTCTGTACGAAACAGATAAAAAAAATGAATTGATTTTAACGTTAATTAATCGAAATCTTTCAAAAATTGTATATTTTTCCTAATATATATTTTTTTTTAATACAGATTCTTCAATTATTCGTAACTTTGAAAAAAAAAAAGTCCAATAAAATGATTCCAACTGCATTGTCTTTATAGCAGATTATATTTAAATAAACTTTGTACAATTACATGTTTTGCTAATAATTTGAAAAGATACAGAACATTTAATTAAGATGTTTTATAAAAAAGAAAAAAAAGCAAAACAAAAATATTTTGATCAATGGTAGCGATCTCTAAATATTAATCGATATTTTGCTCTGATAAGGACGAAACTTTCTGTTTTTAAATGAACGTTGATTTTCCCTGCCCGGTGCTCTTTAAAATTTAAAAGTCAACATTTTTTGAAACACCCTAGTACCCAGGTTAATTGCTATATTAATTGCTAGAGGTAAATTTCTCATATTAACCATTAAATAAAATCCAAGGGCTAGACTTGTACCGCAATACATCTTAGCTTTGCGGGTCTAGCTTATAACCGCCTAACAAACATACTTTACTATAAAAGTTCTCATATTAACCATTAAATAAAATCGAAGGCCTAGACTAGTACCGCAATACATCTTAGCTTTGCGGGTCTAGCCTATAACCACCTAACAAACATACTTTACTATAAAAGTTCTCATATTAACCATTAAATACAATCCAAGGGCTATACTAGTACCACAATACATCTTAGCTTTGCGGGTCTAGCCTATAACCCCCTAACAAACATACTTTACTATAAAAGTTCTCATATTAACCATTAAATAAAATCCAAAGCCTAAGACCGGGGGAATCGAACCCACTAAACCAACAATACATCTCAGCTTTGCGGCTCTAGTCTATAACCGTGGCGCCTAATATTTTACAGTATGTTTTATTATTTTTGTTTTATTTATTAAAATATTGATAAATTTGTTGATAACTTTCACATGCAGTGAAATAGAGCTGATGGTAAAATATTTTCCCTGTGAAAATTCCACAAGGACCCAATACCTCCCCCAGTGAGGGGAACTCTAATAAAGGCTCGGTGGTACTTTGGTTTTGGCGGTCCATAGATGGAGTTAAAAGGAAATGCTGAATTCCAGGCTAAAAACTCTTTTAGTCCAGATAGTTTCAAAATACAAGTTTTTCTTTTCAAAACTAACCATAAATCTATATATGGATGCAGGATAGTATAAAGCTTTTGGCAAGAACCTTTAATCGCGTCCAGATTTGTAATCTGGGTTCACAAGCTACGTACATTGAACGGTCACACAATGTGATGGTAATATCACACTATGGTACACGTTGAACAAAAGGATCAACATCCTGCATCCTTCACATCCGGCCCCCCACTGTTCCCTTTGGAATCTCACTTGAATTTAGTTAATCTTGTACAAAGCTCTGTTCTCTTTCTCTCCATTCTAGCTCTCTAGTTCGGCGATGAAAACCATCTACATTTCTGCAACGTTATGAACAAACTTGGAGAGATGTTGTTGCTTTTCAAAAGGTAGAAATCTCTTTCTCTGATTGAATTACATTGAACTGTCTCCATCAAAGACTTGAATTCTCATTTAAAATTAATATTTCCGTTTTAATATTTCAACTATGCATGCTGATAGTATATTTACATAACTTCAATATTAATAGTTACTTGAATATTATTAAATATTTAATATAGTATTCTGAAATCCACAACGACGAAGAACCTTACTTCGAAGATTTTCTAGAAACCCTTTAAAAATTTTCACAATTAACCATCAATTTTCTGCAGGGCGTTGAATTTTGGTCATCCCTTATACGGCGTGGTAATCTTTAATTTATTTAGTAGATTTCTAGTATTATTTTAGAATTAAGGCTTTTCAAACTACCTGTCAGTTGTTTTTTGGGACCCACCTCGCGGAAAGTTTCCGAGATATCCGAGAGTTTCTGTGATGGTTTCGTGTAGCAGAGATCAGGAGATTTGCCAGAAGCATCGCAGAAAGTTCATCCACAGTCAATCTCCAGATCGTCACGGAGCGCATTTTCGATTTTTTCCCACAATTTCGTCAGTCAATCAATTGAAGGTCTTCCGCTCTTCTGATCATCATGCACAGACGTACGACCGTTTTTAAACTCGCTTGACACCACTCGTACGATTCATAGCTTTATCATCATATGCAGTTTTTATCTCATTATGAACCTCAACCGGAGCTTTTTCCTTCCGAACGAAATAACGGATGACGCCCTTGACGGGAGATTGGATTGACATTTTTCACGAAACCTATTGTCGGCGTCGACAGTTCTCAACGTACTGACTTCGAACTGGCCTCGTTGCGGAGGGGAGGAATCAGGCTACACGGCAGTGTAGCCAACATGTCGAAAAAAAAATCCCTCCGGCCGTGAGAGCCTCAGTACACTTACTTTCTGGACATGCCTCGTACTTGGAAGAAGTGGGGAGTTTTCTTGTTCATGCTTCTTGTTAATTGATGAGGAAATGGTCTATTTGAAGCTCTTTAATTTATCACTGGATTGTGCATTAATGCAAGATGTTAAAAAGTGGGAATATGTTATGACGTCAGCCTCGAGTTTGTTTGCGATTTCAATAAACCAAAATAGTTGCCCGCACGTATCACAAGTATATTTTGCGAGTTTTCAGGGCTGTTAGAGAAAGTAATGTTAGGCCGGGATAGTGACATCAAGACCCCTACTTCTACTTCCTGTTACGAGAAAGACCAATCGCATTCGTTGAAATTATTTTCATAAAAATTAATGTTTCAAAGATGATCTGGTACCCTATGATTTTCTCGAAAGTTGTATAATTAAGTGTCTTTTTTCCTTAACAGTTAGTAAAAGCTCCATATTTAAAGAAATCAGTGCAACGCGAGAAAGTTGTAATAGTATTGTCACTGGATTTTTAAAGAGATAAGTTTCATTTAAGCATCGATTGTATAATTGATTTTCAAGTAACTCGAAATAATTCATTGGCCGTCAATAAAATCGCAGAAAATTTTGCGCTAATCAACGGTCAAAATCTCTCCAGTCAGTGTTTTACAGTCCTTCAATTTGATATGTATAATCTTAAAGTCGCAGTTTACTGGCGAAACGCCAGACTCGATTTCCATCCGAGCCATAACAGCCTATATATCACCATACCCATATTATCTGCCTGATAGTTGAAGACACTATCGGCGCTTGAATGCGCTGGTAGCCCACACACTATTTATTTAAACTATTCATCAAGTTTCAGTGGTAAAGTTTCTTCAAGGCAATAGTTCATTGTAGTAGATAAATTGAGCTTAACCTAAATCCATTAAATTACACAATCTTAACTTAATTTTCAATGAGAACTTTAATTTGATTGGATTAGATTTAATTGGAAGATAAATGAACTTGGTTTTCTATTCTCCGTTGGGAAGTAGTTAAATGTGTATTAAATTTATAAAATTACGTTTTTCTTTGGAAACATGATGTTCGCTTGATGTATAATGAAAAACAGGAAAAGTGTTTTTCTGCGCCCCCTTTGCCACTCTCTCTTTTTTAGGGCGTGAGTTCGAATTTTCGTCAAAAAAATCTCAAGAGAATGGTCTATTAATCAAACTATCAGTGGATGCAATCTTAAGAAGTAGTCTCAGAATGGGACTAACAAAGTATAGTCGATATGCTTACTTTATTAAGCAAAACTGCCAAGGGTATCCAGTGGATGCAATCTTAAGAAGTAGTCTCAGAATGGGACTGACAAGTATAGTCGATATGCTTACTTTATTAAGCAAAACTGCCAAGGGTATCCAGTGGATGCAATCTTAAGAAGTAGTCTTAGAATGGGACTGACAAGTATAGTCGATATGCTATTTTATTAATCAAAACGGCCAAAGCTATCCAGTGGATACAATCTTAAGAAAGTAGTCTTAGAATGGGACTAAGTGTAGTCGATATGCTTACTTTATTAATCAAAACTGCCAAGGCTATCCAGTGGAAGCAATCTTAAGAAGTAGTCTTAGAATGGGACTGACAAGTATAGTCGATATGCTATTTTATTAATCAAAACGGCCAAGGCTATCCAGTGGATACAATCTTAAGAAAGTAGTTTAGAATGGGCCTAACAAAGTATAGTCGATATGCTTACTTTATTAATCAAAACTGCCAAGGGTATCCAGTGGATGCAATCTTAAGAAGTAGTCTTAGAATGGGACTGACAAGTATAGTCGATATGCTTACTTTATTAATCAAAACTGCCAAGGGTATCCAGTGGATACAATCTTAAGAAAGTAGTCTTAGAATGGGACTAACAAAGTATAGTCGATATGCTTCCTTTAATTATTCAAAACTGCCAAGGCTATCCAGTGGATGCAATCTTAAGAAAGTAGCCTTAGAATGGGACTAACTAAGAATGGCATTCGAGTCTCTTCTGCGATCATTTTCCCCTTTTTCCACGTATCTAGAGGTTTTAGCACAGTGTCAGCCATTAGAAAAACGTAGTTTTTGGGGGGTCGCCATTAAGGCTTACTCTATGGCGACACAATGGTACCTTCTTCGTTCTTCTTCCAAAAGCATGGAAGCAAAAGCAGCTATTTAGCTTACACCTTGGTTTCTTGTAAAAAACGTTCCTGTAATGTTTAGTAAATAATTCATTCATAAATTTACATCAGCTAAAAATATAAAATAAATAGATTAAGGTCAAAAAAGTTTGTTTATCAAACGTGAGAACGGTTCTCCAAAATTGGTTTAAAGCTTAGTTGTCAGATCTCTCTCTAAAAAAAAATCGATTTATTTATCGATTTCTTTATTCGATGTTTGCTCTTAATTGATTATTTGGTTGACATGTTAACTGTAAATCGATTTTAGTTTTACAAATTTTATTTGGTACATTTTCATCAGTTAATTTGAAATCTTGTCCGCGATACTATTATAAAATATAAAATAATCATACTAAACATTTATAGAAATAGTGAACATTAGATCGATTTACGTTTAAAAAAAAAAACCGCTGACTGACCTATTCACAAATAAAGGCGGTTATCGTAGGTTGAAAATAATAATTACTATTGCGCAAGCGCTAAAGGAATAGCGCGACCCTTGTTCTGGCGGGAGCTCTTCTCTCTCTTGTTGTGGCGGGCGGCTAGTCCAGCCAGTCAGTAATGGTACGGCCGCCAATTCGCGCGCTTTTCCCAACAGTGTTTGACAATTTTGTAATTTGTGTTTTTTTTGAATTTCCTGTAGTGTTATTTGTTGATTTTGTTTGTTGATTTTAATTGAAAAAATTAAATAAAACAATGAAAATCCAGTGATTTTTTTTTTTTTACTTATTTTTCTTTATTTTTATTTTTTTGATTTTTTAAAAAGTTACGATTTTAAAAAAAAAATTTTTTTGAACTTCCTTGTTAGCGATGTGACTGTGCAAGTATCTCGATGGTTGACCCGCTCAAGGTGTTATGGGTGTTGACCAATAGCACGTACCTCGGTAGGGTTTCTTTTAAAAATCAATTTTTATGTTATCTAACTTTAGCTGTACAATTGTGCGATGTTTTTTGATTCTTTTTTTTTAAATAAAAAGTAAATCTGGGTGAACACTTTTATAAACAATACCTTAGATTATAACTTGGAAGGTTTACTAAAGGTTGACTAGCTTGTAAATAATAAAGGTTCACCGTAACAAGTGAACACCCTTTTAATTAGATTTGCAGTAACCATAAACGAGTCTTTTAGTTTGGCGATTACAATCGCCCTAAGATATTCATACCGATTTTTCTCAAAATTCACAATTTTAAAGTATCATTTTAATACCCACAATTTAATGGTGATAATTGATAATATTTTCTAAAGTAGTAGAGAGAAATCGAGTTTTTTTTGTTTTTTTTTTTTTTACAGTTCGAGTTATTTTGTTCAAAATTGTCTCTGACTTTATTCGACTTTCCCCCTTCCCACTCTTCTCGACATTTCGATTCTACTTCTCATCTTCTATTTATTTAAAAGTCACGAATGATGATTTTTTTTTCTTAACTTTATCTCACAGATAAATTAATTTTAAGACAATACTCGGAGAAGTTGGTATACAAAAATAATTCATAATTTCTTATTCTACTACTAACAAAAGACGTTATTGTAATCGTACTTCCGTTTTGGAGATTTCACCGGAAATATGGCCGGAAGTCATCTTGTTTTTATTTTGATCTTTGCTCTTAATTGATTTTCATTTTTTTACTTGGACGTGTTAACTGTAAAATAGATTTTAGTCTTTAACAAATTTAATTCGGTACATTTTCTTCAATCTTATCCGATACGATTGTAAACAGGTAATGGGATAGGGTTTATTGGGAAAATTCATACAAATAAAGGTAGTCCTCGACTTACGTCGTTGATCCGTTCCTACGTGGCGTCGTAAACTGTTTTTTCGACGTAAGTCGGAACATACGTTAACTGTACCATATACAGTACAGTACCAGTACTGTATTACCATAATAACAGTACAGTACTGTAAGCACTTAGCCTATCCTACATAATTATCAAAAAAACTCATATAAAATACTGTACAGTACGTTTAATAATGAAATTAAACAGTAGTGTACTTTACGCGATATCTAATTTCACTTCCTTCATTTTCTTCGATGCACTGCCATCAGAAGAGTCTGCCTTACACGTTTGGAAGCCATAATGAAGGGGAAAAAGTGTTCGTGACAACGATGTTAATGGCGTACTGGGATGCTGGTGACGCCGTCTTCCTTGGTCCCGGAGTCGCTGCACACCAAATCACGTACTACAGTAGTTCTCGGGCTTTTCATAGTACTGTAAATGGGAGTCGTAACCACGAAACGTCCTAACTTGAAACCGTCAAAACGCGAGGACTACCTGTAGATATTTTTCCTGAATATTACTATGTGAAAATTGATGAAAAATCTGAAAGAAAATGCTTGTGGAAGTGTTACAGCAATCGAAATTCGTGTGTATGTTCTAGTCAATAGTTTTATTAAATCTAATTAAACTAATTATGAATTTGTATTATTTCACGTCATGAATTTATAATCCTTAATTACGTTATTCAAAGCTTCAAAATTTTAATTAAATTACTGATAAAAGTTCAGAAATCCTTATTAATTTTGTATTTACATTAATTTGTTTTACACTCTTAATTCTAAATTATTTATAATTAATATCATTTTTTAATAATTTATGAATTTATTTTAGAGGTGACATTTTTTTCTCGAAAATTAAAATGAAAAACATATGGTGAACTTTCCCAAACTCTCAGTCCCCTATTTCCTAACTTTTACCCAAAAATACGTTTTTCCGTAAACCAGGTATTTTTAAAGTATATTTTATTGTTAAATTAAACCGTGTATTCATGTTGACCTTGTACTACGCTGTAAATATAATCAGTTTTCTATCGATTTTTGGACTAGTGTGAACAATGGAAATATACAAAGAAGGATTTTTATTATTAATTAGATTCGTAGTAATCCCATAAATCTGAGTCTTTTTAAATGAGGCGATTATAATCGCCCCCAAAATCCGAAGTTTTGCTCAATTTTTCCAATGATCGGTGGAAAAAATTATGCAAGAAAAGACTCAAGATTGCATCTAGAATTAGTTGGTAATTTGAATTCTTGAGTACTCTATGTTGGCAGGAAAAAATGGTACTAACAGCATGAAATAGCTATAATATAATTTTCCACTTCCGTTCACATTTTCTCTTGAAGAAAAACCTCTTCTAAAAGCTTAAAAAATACTCTTGAGCGAATTCTTTTGCCTTGAAAAATGTTTTTCCAAACATGCTCGTCATTTTGACAAGCAAAGACTTGTCTATGATTACAATTTTCTTTACAGAGGGTTTTCTTTTTTAGCCATTATCTCTTTTCTTTTTTTTTTGCTCTTATTGTGATTTTGACAGTTTTGGAAAATTGTATTTCCGCTGAAAGGAAATGACGTAATATATTTGAAAACGTAATTTTTTTAGAAATTGATTTTTTATTGTTCAAATTTAACATTTAAAATACCAATTTAGGTTTTTAGCATGGTCAAAACTTCTTTCCTAAACCACAAACCACAATTTTACTTCAGTAAGAATTTTCATTTTAGATATTTTTCCTGAGAAAATTCATTCAAGTTTAAGATTTTTTATAAGTAAAATAGCAAAGTCTGGAAAAAAAACCTGCTGTAATCGCTGGAAATCGCCACAGTAAGAGTGGATAATCTTTGTGGACTGTTCTTGGTTCGTGGATAGTTCCTCATTGCTGAATAATATCTTCGTCGTAGCCAAGCTTATTTCCTGTATCCCTTACCAGTTTAGGACTTCCATGCATCTCCAGAGGTATTTTAATCAGTTCGCTGTAAGAGATTTCGACTTCACTTACTTCACAGTCTCGCACTATACTTATTTTTTTTGGTTTTTACAACATTTTGGGCGAAATAACAGTAACTAAATAACTCAAAATACCTTTATTTATATTTAAATAAAAAATACCGAGTATGAATTTACCAGAATAATTTAAATTGACAACTAATTGAAGGAAGAAGATTGGAAATATGGTAGCGAAATGATGCGCAAGTGATTGATGAGGTCTTCTGCTTGAAATACTTTACTCCAAAGAGTAATTTTATTCGAGCAAATGTTTGAGTCATACTTAGCACCTACTGGGTAGTTCCTTGAGGAGTTTAAGGACTCCAGCGAGACTCAATTCAAAAGGCTGTGCTATGCGACTGCTTGGAGATCCTGTTGATAATTTTTGTTTAACCAAAATAAAGTCCTTTTTGCTTTTTTTGTCAGGATGCTCTGGACATTCGGGGCTTAAGGTGTTAGAAGAGGGGGTGCTTTGGGGCCTTGAATTCTGTACCGGGGAGTGGAGTAGCCACTTCTTCAGTGACCTTCGGGATCTTGGCTTTCCCAAGGGGGTACCCTAGTCTAATAATATGATCAACATGTACACTAGGGTGTTTCAAAAAATGATGACTTTTAAAATTTAAAGAGCGCCGGGCGGAAAATCAAAGTTCATTTAAAAACAAAAAGTTTCGTTCGAAATAGAGCAAAATCGATTAATATTTAGAGATCGATACCAATGATCAAAAAAATCCTAATTAAATGCTTTTTATCTTTTCAAATTATTAGCAAAACATGTAATTGTACAAATATAATTTGCTATAAAGACAATGCAGTTGGAATCATTTTGATGGCCTTTTTATTGTCAAAGTTATGAATAATTAAAGAAGCTGTATTTAAAAAAAAAAATATATATATTAAGAAAAATATACATTTTTGAAAAATTTCGATTAATTAACGTTAAAATCACTTCATTTTTTATGTGTTTCGTACAGCAATTTAAAATACAAATAATTTTGGTTACTGAAACGTCTAAATTAGGGAATATTTTGCATTTACTGTTATAACATAATTTGAAATTGATTGATTGATAGTAAATTAATTTCAAATTATAACATATATAATTTAAAAGTCATCATTTTTTGAAACACCCTAATGTACACTGACACCAAAAAACACATCTAGACACATCATAGGGTGTGCAAGAGATAGTTGGATTTGTGCAACAGTGCAGTTTTAGCGAGTCCATTGGTAGACTCTAGCTCGTCAATCACATCAGTAATAGAACAATTTATGCACAAACATACAGACGACATTCCAGGGTTCCTCAATAGATCTTTTAGTTGATTTAGCTGCTTTTAGACCACTCCCTTAAAATTCTAACCTGGCCCGAAATGCTTTCTTTTTTTTTTGGCATTGCAACTAGCTCTCACCCAAAGTGCAACCTTGAAAAGAATGGTGGGATGAACCAACAGGTTGCTGCAGGAATGTGTGTGGGGTGGTGGGGTATACCCAAGGCTTGAGCAGGCGGATATACTTCGGTAGCTATTCGCCTGAGTCCCTGCCGCGTAGTGTTAGGAGGGTGGCTAGGTCTTTAGGGGTGATGAAAGGGCTTTTCTCTCTCCCTGTCTTTTATCCATAAAAATGGTTTTATAAAGTTTTAATTGTTCTATAAAAAAAAAAAGATTGCTTTTAGAATATTTTTTTGATGGCTTATCAAAAAAAGTGCCTTCATCTTTTATTGAAAACATTATTTTGACCTTCATGCAGTACCAGCTGTTTTGCCCGGCTCGGAAACAATTCATGCACAGCAGTTTATTTGACCTCTTTGAAATTTTAATACAGACAGAATATCTATCAATTGTTTCCTAGTTAAGCAAATTTTCTGAATGTTTAAACATCGTAATTCATCAGAAACGTCGCCATTTAATTGGCAATTATTTGATGGAAGTGTTTTATAAAATGACGAGAACGGTACTTGTATTTGCATGAATATCTTCTGAAATTTTGCTCGTTAAAAATTGTGAATGTTTTTTCTTTAAAATGAAATTTCATTCCCGTTATTATTTCCATCAGTACATTATCTTCCTGCGGTACAACATTATTATGGGAATAACATTATTTATAAAGAAGGAAGAACAAGGAATAATACCAATACCAGTCTTTATTTTTACCGTATAATTGCCGAGCTTTCGACCTAGGTCATGGGTCGGTAACCGCGGCTCTTTTATCCAAATTTTGTGGCTCTTCAGCCTGACCAAAATAAATTGTATATTTCAATTTTATTGAAACAAATGAAAATTTCATTTATTAAAGTGAAGATATTTTTTCAAAAAGAATTTTAAATGCGATAGGTTTGAAATTGAATAGAATTATATTAAAATACAGTACGTAATACGATATATAGGACTGCCGCCATTTTCATTCAAACACAGGTTTAGTTATTACCTATTCGTTCATTTACTTTGCAATATGTGAAAATAAATATATAAAACATTTAAATGTAACTGAATATCTACGGTGACCATTATTTTTGTATCAAAAAAACAGGACAAGGAGCAAAAAAAAAAAGCCTATAAAAAATATTAATACGTTTATTAACACGAGATCGGTTATTACAAAACAATGGCCATATAATAGTATACACTAGTCCAGGGGTCGGCAACCCGCGGCTCGCGAGCCGCATGCGGCTCTTTTATCCCAATTATGTGGCTCTTCAGCCTGCCAAAAATATATTGTATATTTTAATTTTATTGAAACAAATGAAAATTCCATTTATTAAAGGTATTTTTTCAAAAATAATTTTAAATGTGATAGGTTCGAAATTGAATAGAATTTTACAAGTATGAAAATAAAGTACTGGATTTATATTGTAAGACTGCCGCCTTTTCATTCCTTAAGTTATTATTTATTTGTTTATTTACTTTGCAATATGTGAAAAATAAATATATAAAACATTTAAATGTTATTGAATATCATAAAATAATAATTTGCGAATACAAATGATCTTCATAGATTTTTACATAATCATCCTTGCGGCTCTTGGTAAGATTTATTAAAATTATTTAAGGAGAAATGGCTCTCTACTTAAAATAGGTTGCCGACCCCTGCACTAGTCGACTAGTTTACTCTATGGGTAAAACAGGTTGTGTTTTACGCTAAAAGTTCGTCCAAAGTTAATGTACACAGAAAAATTTTTCCTAAACGATTATTTGCGAACTTAATTATTATACATTTATACTATATTTTTACATTCAATAATTAAATTTGAGTATAATTTAAATTTCATTGAAAAACAGGACAAATAAATAAAAACAGGACATTTATGCTAAAAAAAAAAAAAAAAAAAGGACAGCGTCTTAAAAAAACAGTACGAATGGTCAACGTATGATTACCATAAAATAATAATTTATGGATACAAATGATCTACAGAGTTGTTTACACAATGATCCTTACGGCTCTTGGTTAAGATTTATTAAAATTTATTTAAGGAGAAATGGCTCTCTACTTAAAATAGGCCGACCTCTGATCCTGGGTCATCTTCAGAGCTTTTGTTGTTAACTAATTACAATATGTATACATGGTTGTTACAAGTTTGGTGTGCTTTCTGTCTTGACTGCTATCTGGTTCTCCTAGGGCGAAAGCTCGACAAAATAAATAACAAATGGCTGAAGTTGGCATCATTTCTTTCAATGAATCAGTTACCAGGAACACTGTACAATATTATTTAAAGGAAGTCCTTATTTAAAAAAAAAAAAGCAACATTTTCAAAAAAAAAAAAAAAAAGCGTCTTTACTTCCGGTAAAGTAAGCAAATAAATTAATATATAAATGATTGAATATCCTCTTAGCACTAATTGGATTGATTTTCTCCTTTAAAACAGGAGAAATCTTAAGAGCGATTTTTTTTTTGTGGAAGGTCACCAGTAAGAAAAGTTTTTCCTTTCTATAGAACAGCTGGTTAAGGTAGGGAATCATTAAGTGGGGGAATGTAGGGGAAAGGAGAACAGGACGGCAAGGAATAGAGATTATTGCTTATTCAACTGATATTTTCTGTCAGCGGAAGTAGGAAGAGAAAAAAAAAAGAAAAAATGGAAAGAGAAATACAACTACTTTTTCCATTGAAACTCGTTTTTTTTTCAGTCCCGTATTAATCAGAAATTGAAAATTATTTATTTTTAATACAAAAATTATTATTAATAAAAAAATATCTCGAATACTGTGATGATAAATATATCGTTTACTTTAGCAATCGATTTCACTCTGTTGCTTTAAAATAACACCTGTTTTTTTTCATTTTATTTTGCAGCTGTACACTACTTTAATGCGACAAATCAATTACGCATGCATGTATGTATTTGTGTGAACGATGACGACGTTCATCTACATTTTCCCAAGGGGGCAAAAAAAAATCTCTGCAACCTTTTGCTGACCTTTCAACTTATCACCGTCTACACTCGAGACATTCGGACATTCGCTCAACCTTGAAGCCTAATAAAAAAAGGCTACCCTACGATTTTATAACCTAACCTCTTTCCTCACTTCTCGTTTGCGTCGTTCAAATTGATCTTCTTCTCGAGGTCCTTGTGCAGTACAAGTAGGCACTTCCGGACTGTGTGCGTGTGTGTGTGCTTCACTTCTTGAGTTGTTACGCTTCGTGATGATTGCCGAGTGGTTCGTGCGCTGGCCACCCAATATTTGTATAAATATTGTACTCCTCCCAGATAATATTGATGCATTTAAACAACAAATGTTATTTATTTTTTGGGGGGCGCATCAACATCCGAGGTTATTAGCGCCTCTTATATCTGTTCTTCCTCGAACATATTACTCCACTACTTGGGATGGCGGATGTTCCTGTGACCCATGCACATCCATCGCTGAACCTTGACCAGCAAGGTTTATTGGAGCTGCAGGTTACGAACAATACCTCCGTACATCCCCTCCTATATCATCGATTCAGTCGACGAGCAGGAGGATCTGAACTTTTTTTTTTGGATACATAGCATGCCATCCCTTATAAAAAACTAATTATAACTAATTTTATTGATTTTTTTTTGTTCACACTATTTAAACTATTTTCCAAATTTTCAATTGCTGGAAGGCGAAGGCCTGGCCTTAATTTAAGAAAGAAGCATTCATCTTGAGTGGGATGCACGTTGTACAGTCTGCCTATCGTAGTTCCTTTAAATACGCCAGGTTATCCGTCGACTTCGCTCTCCTCGTTTGCGTAGTTCAAATGAATTTCTACTCGCGTTTCTTGTGTAATACGTAAGCACTTCCGAATACAGCAGTGTTTTCGTAAAACGCGACATTTTGACATAACGTGAAGGAAGCAGTTAACGTTGTAGCCGGTGGATTCAGGGCTATTTGTTGCGTATTAGTAATCTGTAGAGAATTTTATTCTCTACAACTTCTTAATAACTTTAAATGTCATTTAGAGCAAAGGAAACGATATATTTACACACACAAAAAAAAAGCAATGTTCGTGACCACTGATTTCCGGTGACGCGTACACGAGATTCTATGAGACTTAATAAAATGCCAAAACAAAGATTTGTACCGGTCTTTTTTTTTCAGCTTATTATTATTCTATTCCTAGATTGAATCCTAATTTGATTGGATTATCCATAGATCTTACACTTGTTGTGCAAACAGAACTCTTCAAGTTCCAAGAAATTCGTTTTGAGAAATCGATTCAACAGTACTTCACACCGGATTTGTTGTTGGCAGCTACATTGTATGTAGAATTTGATTTGTCTTGTTTTTATGGGGTCCATCTCATGACAATAATACAGAGATAGTCTCACAAACAAACAGATAAAGACCAATTCCTGGAAACTCCTTTTATCTTTTACCAGGACTTAGGGCCCATCTAGTGAGAGCTAAGAGAAATTGATCTCCCTTTTTTTCCTTTTTTAATGTTCTCTCTTCTACAAAATATTTTTCTCCTGGGCAGTGTCGTCATCTTCCAGAGAAAAATGGTTTTTTACCCTCTTATTTTATTTACTACCCAATAAAAAGCACTAATATATCTTCTCTCCCAGGGGAATGGCGCACAAAATAAACTCACTTGTCTTTCTCTTAACCATCTTAGGTACTCAAATTTTTGTAAACTTACCATTTGTACCAAGCAAGAGATGATTTCAATAAATAAACGAATCTAAATTTAAAAGCCCCCTTAAAAGAAGCCATTTTTCTTAAAAATTTGGATTTTTTGTTTAAGCATTTAATTATTATTAATGTTTTAATAGTAATAAAGGTCATGGTTTACATAGGCTTTTCATGGGAAAGCCTAGCCACCTCCTCCCCTCTCGTCTAGAAATGCTGTTAATTGAATTTCCCCTGGAGAAAAAAAATAAAAGTTTGGCAGCAACTGATGTGCGCCAAGTTTACAAGAAAATCGTAGGCGCCATTTTGGAAAAATATATTCATGAATGAGACACATCCGGTTTGGATGATTTTATTTTTTTCGTCAAAAAGTCGAGTCAAAATGTTTATGGTCATTAACTGTGAACTTACAGCGATATTTTTTGCGAAATCTTGAGTTATTCTGACCACTTTTTCCTCCACTAACTCAATATCACCTGCTGGACCTGATGAAGTAAGATAAATTTAGAAGAAACTATCAGAATTGTCAGAAATACCGAAGGAAGGATTGCAGAAGATTCTGAATTCAGTCTTTTGGAGTGAGATGGAGTGTCTGAGCACAAAGAAAAACATTTACTAGTTTTTGGGTGAAAATTGGACTTTTACTGAAATAAAAGGCCACTACTCTTCTTTAGGAGGATTACTGTAGAAGATGCTGGAGGAGAGTTTCTGGAATTGCGAGGCTGGATAATAAAAGAGAAAATAAAGGGTATGGTAAGAAGAGGAAGATTAGTGTGACAGCTTGAAATAAATGGTTTTTGTGTTGGTGTCGCGAAAGATGACCGATCGCTTGTTATTATAATCCATTAAGAAGAAGATGGAAGAAGCTGGAAAAAGATCGACTACATATGAAGCACGTGATATCGAACCTCACTGCGCTCAGGAAAAAAAAGTCTTCTGTAGAGACTGTTCTGTACTTCGTAGTTCAGATGGCGCTGGCAGTTATCAAATGAGTTTAGGTTCCGTTCTGAAGCTGTGTCTCCTTATGAATTGATAGAAGTCACAACACTCACTTCAGCTCGTGAGTAAAAAAATTAAAAAAAAAATGAACTCAGTTAAATTCTCTGAAGTAGTTAACGTCTGTGGCGATGTTTCCGGTCTTGTGCTCCCACTCAGTCCTCGTAGCTACTCTAAAGATATTAGGCGAGTCTAAAAGCAAATAGGGCCGTACATAAATCGTCTTAAGTAGAATCGCATTACCAACTAACCGGCCAATAACCTTTAAGAGATTACATCCTGAGATTCTCCATCGTTACACTGTCTTAACTGTAGGACGTGAACTGAATCTCCTCTCTGTCTCACTCCCTCTCTCTCAGTCCAATCAATCGCAAATTATGGTAAAAGCCTGCCATAAAGACGATAATGTTCTTTGGGTTGGGAATATGCGAGAGTGTAGAGGGGTCGAAATTATATGTAATAAGTTGGTATTGAGGAGATGGGAGGGAATTGTAGATTATACATTATAGAATGGCTACGAGCCAAATCCCTACTGCCACCTACAAGATTCTATCTCATCTCTTTAATGTATTACGAGTTTGTGGGTGAATGTAGACGTCTGTAAAAATGTTGAATGGGTGGGGGTGTGTGAAATGAGGTGCACAAAATAACTATAGTTTATAATTGAGAAAAACAAAGTGTATAAGAGAAGAAAATTCCATACCAATACGTGGTTCACAGTGGCAGATATATGAAGAACGGCCATAATTTTACAGAATTTCATGACCCAAAAAATTTTCAACCCTTTATATCTTCTACTTAGGTCTGTACACAAAATAACTATAGTTTATAATTGAGAAAAACGAAGTGTATAAGAGAACAAAATTCCATACCAATACGAGGTTCACAGTGGGAGATATAAAACGGCCATAATTTTACAGAATTTCATGACCCAAAAAAATTAAACCCTTTATATCTTCTACCTTTTTAGATCTGTGCACAAAATAACTATAGTTTATAATTGAGAAAAACAAAGTGTATAAGAGAAAAAAATTACATACCAATACGTGCTTCACAGTGAGAGATATAGAACGGCCATAATTTTACAGAATTTCATGACCCAAAAAAATTTCAACCCTTTATATCTTCTACCTTTTTAGATCTGTGCACAAAGTAACTATAGTTTATAATTGAGAAAAACAAAGTGTATAAGAGAAAAAAATTCCATACCAATACGTGGTTCACAGTGGGAGATATAGAACGGCCATAATTTTACAGAATTTCATGACCCAAAAAAATTTCAACCCTTTATATCTTCTACATTTATAGATCTGTGCACAAAATAACTATAGTTTATAATTGAGAAAAACAAAGTGTACAAGAGAACCAAATTTCTTACGAATACGTGGATCACAGTGGGAGATATAGAACGGCCATAATTTTACAGAATTTCATGACCCAAAAAATTTTCAACCCTTTATATCTTCTACATTTATAGATCTGTGCACAAAATAACTATAGTTTATAATTGAGAAAAACAAAGTGTATAAAAGAACAAAATTTCATACGAATACGTGGATCACAGTGGAAGATATAGAACGGCCATAATTTTAGACAATTTCATGACCCAAAAAATTTTCAACCCTTTATATCTTCTACATTTATAGATCTGTGCACAAAATAACTATAGTTTATAATTGAGAAAAACAAAGTGTATAAGAGAACCAAATTTCTTACGAATACGTGGATCACAGTGGGAGATATAGAACGGCCATAATTTTACAGAATTTCATGACCCAAAAAATTTTCAAGCCTTTATATCTTCTACATTTATAGATCTGTGCACAAAATAACTATAGTTTATAATTGAGAAAAACAAAGTGTACAAGAGAACCAAATTTCTTACGAATACGTGGATCACAGTGGAAGATATAGAACGGCCATAATTTTAGACAATTTCATGACCAAAAAAATTTTCAAGCCTTTATATCTTCTACATTTATAGATCTGTGCACAAAATAACTATAGTTTAGAATTGAGAAAAACAAAGTGTATAAGAGAACCAAATTTCTTACGAATACGTGGATCACAGTGGGAGATATAGAACGGCCATAATTTTACAGAATTTCATGACCCAAAAAATTTTCAACCCTTTATATCTTCTACATTTACAGATCTGTGCACAAAATAACTATAGTTTATAATTGAGAAAAACAAAGTGTACAAGAGAACCAAATTTCTTACGAATACGTGGATCACAGTGGAAGATATAGAACGGCCATAATTTTAGACAATTTCATGACCCAAAAAATTTACAAGCCTTTATATCTTCTACATTTATAGATCTGTGCACAAAATAACTATAGTTTAGAATTGAGAAAAACAAAGTGTACAAGAGAACCAAATTTCATACCAATACGTGGTTCACAGTGGAAGATATAGAACGGCCATAATTTTAGACAATTTCATGACCCAAAAAATTTTCAAGCCTTTATATCTTCTACATTTATAGATCTGTGCACAAAATAACTATAGTTTAGAATTGAGAAAAACAAAGTGTACAAGAGAACCAAATTTCTTACGAATACGTGGATCACAGTGGAAGATATAGAACGGCCATAATTTTAGACAATTTCATGACCCAAAAAATTTTCAACCCTTTATATCTTCTACATTTATAGATCTGTGCACAAAATAACTATAGTTTATAATTGAGAAAAACAAAGTGTATAAGAGAACCAAATTTCTTACGAATACGTGGATCACAGTGGGAGATATAGAACGGCCATAATTTTACAGAATTTCATGACCCAAAAAATTTTTACCCCTTTATATCTTCTACATTTATAGATCTGTGCACAAAATAACTATAGTTTATAATTGAGAAAAACAAAGTGTACAAGAGAACCAAATTTCTTACGAATACGTGGATCACAGTGGAAGATATAGAACGGCCATAATTTTAGACAATTTCATGACCCAAAAAATTTTCAAGCCTTTATATCTTCTACATTTATAGATCTGTGCACAAAATAACTATAGTTTAGAATTGAGAAAAACAAAGTGTACAAGAGAACCAAATTTCATACCAATACATGGTTCACAGTGGAAGATATAGAACGGCCATAATTTTAGACAATTTCATGACCCAAAAAATTTTCAAGCCTTTATATCTTCTACATTTATAGATCTGTGCACAAAATAACTATAGTTTATAATTGAGAAAAACAAAGTGTACAAGAGAACCAAATTTCTTACGAATACGTGGATCACAGTGGGAAATATAGAACGGCCATAATTTTACACAATTACATGACCCAACAAATTTTCAACCCTTTATATCTTCTACATTTATAGATCTGTGCACAAAATAACTATAGTTTATAATTGAGAAAAACAAAGTGTACAAGAGAACCAAATTTCTTACGAATACGTGGATCACAGTGGAAGATATAGAACGGCCATAATTTTAGACAATTTCATGACCCAAAAAATTTTCAAGCCTTTATATCTTCTACATTTATAGATCTGTGCACAAAATAACTATAGTTTAAAATTGAGAAAAACAAAGTGTACAAGAGAATCAAATTTCATACCAATACGTGGTTCACAGTGAAAGATATAGAACGGCCATAATTTTAGACAAATTCATGACCCAAAAAATTTTCAACCCTTTATATCTTCTACATTTATAGATCTGTGCACAAAATAACTATAGTTTATAATTGAGAAAAACAAAGTGTACAAGAGAACCAAATTTCTTACGAATACGTGGATCACAGTGGGAGATATAGAACGGCCATAATTTTAGACAATTTCATGACCCAAAAAATTTTCAAGCCTTTATATCTTCTACATTTATAGATCTGTGCACAAAATAACTATAGTTTAGAATTGAGAAAAACAAAGTGTATAAGAGAACCAAATTTCTTACGAATACGTGGATCACAGTGGGAGATATAGAACGGCCATAATTTTAGACAATTTCATGACCCAAAAAATTTTCAACCCTTTATATCTTCTACATTTATAGATCTGTGCACAAAATAACTATAGTTTATAATTGAGAAAAACAAAGTGTATAAGAGAACCAAATTTCTTACGAATACGTGGATCACAGTGGGAGATATAGAACGGCCATAATTTTACAGAATTTCATGACCCAAAAAATTTTCAACCCTTTATATCTTCTACATTTATAGATCTGTGCACAAAATAACTATAGTTTATAATTGAGAAAAACAAAGTGTACAAGAGAACCAAATTTCTTACGAATACGTGGATCACAGTGGAAGATATAGAACGGCCATAATTTTAGACAATTTCATGACCCAAAAAATTTTCAAGCCTTTATATCTTCTACATTTATAGATCTGTGCACAAAATAACTATAGTTTAGAATTGAGAAAAACAAAGTGTATAAGAGAACCAAATTTCTTACGAATACGTGGATCACAGTGGGAGATATAGAACGGCCATAATTTTACAGAATTTCATGACCCAAAAAATTTTCAACCCTTTATATCTTCTACATTTATAGATCTGTGCACAAAATAACTATAGTTTATATTTGAGAATAACAAAGTGTACAAGAGAACCAAATTTCTTACGAATACGTGGATCACAGTGGAAGATATAGAACGGCCATAATTTTAGACAATTTCATGACCCAAAAAATTTTCAAGCCTTTATATCTTCTACATTTATAGATCTGTGCACAAAATAACTATAGTTTAGAATTGAGAAAAACAAAGTGTACAAGAGAACCAAATTTAATACCAATATGTGGTTCACAGTGGAAGATATAGAACGGCCATAATTTTACAGAATTTCATGACCCAAAAAATTTTCAACCCTTTATATCTTCTACATTTATAGATCTGTGCACAAAATAACTATAGTTTATAATTGAGAAAAACAAAGTGTACAAGAGAACCAAATTTCTTACGAATACGTGGATCACAGTGGAAGATATAGAACGGCCATAATTTTAGACAATTTCATGACCCAAAAAATTTTCAAGCCTTTATATCTTCTACATTTATAGATCTGTGCACAAAATAACTATAGTTTAGAATTGAGAAAAACAAAGTGTACAAGAGAACCAAATTTCATACCAATACATGGTTCACAGTGGAAGATATAGAACGGCCATAATTTTAGACAATTTCATGACCTAAAAAATTTTCAAGCCTTTATATCTTCTACATTTATAGATCTGTGCACAAAATAACTATAGTTTATAATTGAGAAAAACAAAGTGTACAAGAGAACCAAATTTCTTACGAATACGTGGATCACAGTGGGAAATATAGAACGGCCATAATTTTACAGAATTACATGACCCAACAAATTTTCAACCCTTTATATCATCTACATTTATAGATCTGTGCACAAAATAACTATAGTTTATAATTGAGAAAAACAAAGTGTACAAGAGAACCAAATTTCTTACGAATACGTGGATCACAGTGGAAGATATAGAACGGCCATAATTTTAGACAATTTCATGACCCAAAAAATTTTCAAGCCTTTATATCTTCTACATTTATAGATCTGTGCACAAAATAACTATAGTTTAGAATTGAGAAAAACAAAGTGTATAAGAGAACCAAATTTCTTACGAATACGTGGATCACAGTGGGAGATATAGAACGGCCATAATTTTACAGAATTTCATGACCCAAAAAATTTTCAACCCTTTATATCTTCTACATTTATAGATCTGTGCACAAAATAACTATAGTTTATAATTGAGAATAACAAAGTGTACAAGAGAACCAAATTTCTTACGAATACGTGGATCACAGTGGAAGATATAGAACGGCCATAATTTTAGACAATTTCATGACCCAAAAAATTTTCAAGCCTTTATATCTTCTACATTTATAGATCTGTGCACAAAATAACTATAGTTTAGAATTGAGAAAAACAAAGTGTACAAGAGAACCAAATTTCATACCAATACGTGGTTCACAGTGGAAGATATAGAACGGCCATAATTTTAGACAATTTCATGACCCAAAAAATTTTCAAGCCTTTATATCTTCTACATTCATAGATCTGTGCACAAAATAACTATAGTTTAGAATTGAGAAAAACAAAGTGTACAAGAGAACCAAATTTCTTACGAATACGTGGATCACAGTGGAAGATATAGAACGGCCATAATTTTAGACAATTTCATGACCCAAAAAATTTTCAACCCTTTATTTCTTCTACATTTATAGATCTGTGCACAAAATAACTATAGTTTATAATTGAGAAAAACAAAGTGTATAAGAGAACCAAATTTCTTACGAATACGTGGATCACAGTGGGAGATATAGAACGGCCATAATTTTACAGAATTTCATGACCCAAAAAATTTTCAACCCTTTATATCTTCTACATTTATAGATCTGTGCACAAAATAACTATAGTTTATAATTGAGAAAAACAAAGTGTACAAGAGAACCAAATTTCTTACGAATACGTGGATCACAGTGGAAGATATAGAACGGCCATAATTTTAGACAATTTCATGACCCAAAAAATTTTCAAGCCTTTATATCTTCTACATTTATAGATCTGTGCACAAAATAACTATAGTTTAGAATTGAGAAAAACAAAGTGTACAAGAGAACCAAATTTCATACCAATACATGGTTCACAGTGGAAGATATAGAACGGCCATAATTTTAGACAATTTCATGACCCAAAAAATTTTCAAGCCTTTATATCTTCTACATTTATAGATCTGTGCACAAAATAACTATAGTTTATAATTGAGAAAAACAAAGTGTACAAGAGAACCAAATTTCTTACGAATACGTGGATCACAGTGGGAAATATAGAACGGCCATAATTTTACAGAATTACATGACCCAACAAATTTTCAACCCTTTATATCTTCTACATTTATAGATCTGTGCACAAAATAACTATAGTTTATAATTGAGAAAAACAAAGTGTACAAGAGAACCAAATTTCTTACGAATACGTGGATCACAGTGGAAGATATAGAACGGCCATAATTTTAGACAATTTCATGACCCAAAAAATTTTCAAGCCTTTATATCTTCTACATTTATAGATCTGTGCACAAAATAACTATAGTTTAGAATTGAGAAAAACAAAGTGTATAAGAGAACCAAATTTCTTACGAATACGTGGATCACAGTGGGAGATATAGAACGGCCATAATTTTAGACAATTTCATGACCCAAACAATTTTCAAGCCTTTATATCTTCTACATTTATAGATCTGTGCACAAAATAACTATAGTTTAGAATTGAGAAAAACAAAGTGTATAAGAGAACCAAATTTCTTACGAATACGTGGATCACAGTGGGAGATATAGAACGGCCATAATTTTAGACAATTTCATGACCCAAAAAATTTTCAAGCCTTTATATCTTCTACATTTATAGATCTGTGCACAAAATAACTATAGTTTAGAATTGAGAAAAACAAAGTGTATAAGAGAACCAAATTTCTTACGAATACGTGGATCACAGTGGGAGATATAGAACGGCCATAATTTTAGACAATTTCATGACCCAAAAAATTTTCAAGCCTTTATATCTTCTACATTTATAGATCTGTGCACAAAATAACTATAGTTTAGAATTGAGAAAAACAAAGTGTATAAGAGAACCAAATTTCTTACGAATACGTGGATCACAGTGGGAGATATAGAACGGCCATAATTTTAGACAATTTCATGACCCAAAAAATTTTCAACCCTTTATATCTTCTACATTTATAGATCTGTGCACAAAATAACTATAGTTTATAATTGAGAAAAACAAAGTGTATAAGAGAACCAAATTTCTTACGAATACGTGGATCACAGTGGGAGATATAGAACGGCCATAATTTTACAGAATTTCATGACCCAAAAAATTTTCAACCCTTTATATCTTCTACATTTATAGATCTACGCACAAAATAACTATAGTTTATAATTGAGAAAAACAAAGTGTACAAGAGAACCAAATTTCTTACGAATACGTGGATCACAGTGGGAGATATAGAACGGCCATAATTTTACAGAATTTCATGACCCAAAAAATTTTCAACCCTTTATATCTTCTACATTTATAGATCTGTGCACAAAAAAACTATAGTTTATAATTGAGAAAAACAAAGTGTACAAGAGAACCAAATTTCTTACGAATACGTGGATCACAGTGGAAGATATAGAACGGCCATAATTTTAGACAATTTCATGACCCAAAAAATTTTCAAGCCTTTGTATCTTCTACATTTATAGATCTGTGCACAAAATAACTATAGTTTAGAATTGAGAAAAACAAAGTGTACAAGAGAACCAAATTTCATACCAATACGTGGTTCACAGTGGAAGATATAGAACGGCCATAATTTTAGACAATTTCATGACCCAAAAAATTTTCAAGCCTTTATATCTTCTACATTTATAGATCTGTGCACAAAATAACTATAGTTTATAATTGAGAAAAACAAAGTGTACAAGAGAACCAAATTTCTTACGAATACGTGGATCACAGTGGAAGATATAGAACGGCCATAATTTTAGACAATTTCATGACCCAAAAAATTTTCAAGCCTTTATATCTTCTACATTTATAGATCTGTGCACAAAATAACTATAGTTTAGAATTGAGAAAAACAAAGTGTATAAGAGAACCAAATTTCTTACGAATACGTGGATCACAGTGGGAGATATAGAACGGCCATAATTTTAGACAATTTCATGACCCAAACAATTTTCAAGCCTTTATATCTTCTACATTTATAGATCTGTGCACAAAATAACTATAGTTTAGAATTGAGAAAAACAAAGTGTATAAGAGAACCAAATTTCTTACGAATACGTGGATCACAGTGGGAGATATAGAACGGCCATAATTTTAGACAATTTCATGACCCAAAAAATTTTCAAGCCTTTATATCTTCTACATTTATAGATCTGTGCACAAAATAACTATAGTTTAGAATTGAGAAAAACAAAGTGTATAAGAGAACCAAATTTCTTACGAATACGTGGATCACAGTGGGAGATATAGAACGGCCATAATTTTAGACAATTTCATGACCCAAAAAATTTTCAAGCCTTTATATCTTCTACATTTATAGATCTGTGCACAAAATAACTATAGTTTAGAATTGAGAAAAACAAAGTGTATAAGAGAACCAAATTTCTTACGAATACGTGGATCACAGTGGGAGATATAGAACGGCCATAATTTTAGACAATTTCATGACCCAAAAAATTTTCAACCCTTTATATCTTCTACATTTATAGATCTGTGCACAAAATAACTATAGTTTATAATTGAGAAAAACAAAGTGTATAAGAGAACCAAATTTCTTACGAATACGTGGATCACAGTGGGAGATATAGAACGGCCATAATTTTACAGAATTTCATGACCCAAAAAATTTTCAACCCTTTATATCTTCTACATTTATAGATCTACGCACAAAATAACTATAGTTTATAATTGAGAAAAACAAAGTGTACAAGAGAACCAAATTTCTTACGAATACGTGGATCACAGTGGAAGATATAGAACGGCCATAATTTTAGACAATTTCATGACCCAAAAAATTTTCAAGCATTTATATCTTCTACATTTATAGATCTGTGCACAAAATAACTATAGTTTAGAATTGAGAAAAACAAAGTGTATAAGAGAACCAAATTTCTTACGAATACGTGGATCACAGTGGGAGATATAGAACGGCCATAATTTTACAGAATTTCATGACCCAAAAAATTTTCAACCCTTTATATCTTCTACATTTATAGATCTGTGCACAAAAAAACTATAGTTTATAATTGAGAAAAACAAAGTGTACAAGAGAACCAAATTTCTTACGAATACGTGGATCACAGTGGAAGATATAGAACGGCCATAATTTTAGACAATTTCATGACCCAAAAAATTTTCAAGCCTTTATATCTTCTACATTTATAGATCTGTGCACAAAATAACTATAGTTTAGAATTGAGAAAAACAAAGTGTACAAGAGAACCAAATTTCATACCAATACGTGGTTCACAGTGGAAGATATAGAACGGCCATAATTTTAGACAATTTCATGACCCAAAAAATTTTCAAGCCTTTATATCTTCTACATTTATAGATCTGTGCACAAAATAACTATAGTTTAGAATTGATAAAAACAAAGTGTACAAGAGAACCAAATTTCATATGAATACGTGGATCACAGTGTGAGATATAGAACGACCATAATTTTACAGAATTTCATGACCCAAAAAATTTTCAACCCTATATATCTTTTACATTTATAGATCTGTGCACAAAATAACTATAGTTTATAATTGAGAAAAACAAAGTGTACAAGAGAACCAAATTTCATACGAATACGTGGTTCACAGTGGGGGATATAGAACGGCCATAATTTTACAGAATTACATGACCCAAAAGATTTTCAAGCCTTTATATCTTCTACATTTATAGATCTGTGCACAAAATAACTATAGTTTAAAATTGAGAAAAACAAAGTGTACAAGAGAACCAAATTTCATACCAATACGCGGTTCACAGTGGAAGATATGGAACGGCCATAATTTTACAGAATTTCATGACCCAAAAAATTTTCAAGCCTTTATATCTTCTACATTTATAGATCTGTGCACAAAATAACTATAGTTTATAATTGAGAAAAACAAAGTGTACAAGAGAACCAAATTTCTTACGAATACGTGGATCACAGTGGGAGATATAGAACGGCCATAATTTTACAGAATTTCATGACCGAAAAAATTTTCAACCCTCTATATCTTCTACATTTATAGATCTGTGCACAAAATAACTATAGTTTATAATTGAGAAAAACAAAGTGTACAAGAGAACCAAATTTCTTACGAATACGTGGATCACAGTGGGAGATATAGAACGGCCCTAATTTTACAGAATTACATGACCCAAAAAATTTTCAACTCTTTATATCTTCTACCTTTTTAGATCTGTGCACAAAATAACTATAGTTTATAATTGAGAAAAACGAAGTGTATAAGAGAACAAAATTCCGTACCAATACGAGGTTCACAGTAGGAGATATAGAACGGCCATAATTTTACAGAATTTCATGATCCAATAAAATTTCAACCCTTTATATCATCTACCTTTTTAGATCTGTGCACAAAATAACTATAGTTTATAATTGAGAAAAACAAAGTGTACAAGAGAACCAAATTTCATACGAATACGTGGTTCACAGTGGGTGATATAGAACGGCCATAATTTTACAGAATTACATGACCCAAAATTTTTTTAACCCTTTATATCTTCTACATTTATAGATCTGTGCACAAAATAACTATAGTTTATAATTGAGAAAAACAAAGTGTACAAGAGAACCAAATTTCATACGAATACGTGCTTCACAGTGGGAGATATAGAACGGCCATAATTTTACAGAATTACATGACCCAAAAAATTTTCAACCCTATATATCTTCTACATTTATAGATCTGTGCACAAAATAACTATAGTTTATAATTGAGAAAAACAAAGTGTACAAGAGAACCAAATTTCATACGAATACGTGCTTCACAGTGGGAGATATAGAACGGCCATAATTTTACAGAATTTCATGACCCAAAAAAATTTCAACCCTTTATATCTTCTACCTTTATAGATCTGTGCACAAAATAACTATAGTTTATAATTGAGAAAAACAAAGTGTATAAGAGAACAAAATTTCATACGAATACGTGGTTCACAGTGGGAGATATAGAACGGCCATAATTTTACAGAATTTCATGACCCAAAAAAATTTCAACCCTTTATATCTTCTACCTTTTTAGATCTGTTCACAAAATAACTATAGTTTATAATTGAGAAAAACAAAGTGTACAAGAGAACCGAATTTCTTACGAATACGTGGATCACAGTGGGAGATATAGAACGGCCATAATTTTACAGAATTTCATGACCCAAAAAATTTTCAACCCTTTATATCAGTGGTTCTTAACCTTTTCATAGACGCGGAACACAATTATATGTATATATTTTTCTCGCGGAACACTAACATTAGATAATTTGAAATTCGGTATTTAGCAAGAACTTAAAATTAAATTCAAATTAAAAAAAAAGGAACAATTTTTTGTTTTCGTATCTTTCCTAAGTTTCTAAATTTCAATACATTTAAAATTGAAATTTCGCGGAACACTTGGACCATATTCGCGGAACACCGGTTAAGAACCACTGGTCTAAGTGTTTGTATCCTTGAGCCCTCAGGAGAACACCTATTTGGGCACCAAGATTCCTGTAGATGTTGCCTTATTTAAAAGGGGGGAAAAAATGGTGATTTTATATTTATGGACAAAAAAAAAAACGCACTATGTTTATGAAATACCATATCTAGAGCACAGTTGGTGAATAAAACCAAAGCACATAACATGACGTAGAATCTTTTTTTAATGACGCCATCTATCAGCTGCTAGAAGTTGAGAGACCAATACCTACGTAATAAATATTCTAATTATAATGCAATTCTGCTGTGCAAATGAAGTTCACTTTTAATGCATAAATTTGGCATGAAATCGATACACCATCGAACTAATATAAAAATAAAGACAATTCAGAAATGGTATCTCTCTAACTTTTCTATGATAATTTGCATTCGATTTAAAAGTGACGACAGAAATATTTTCCAACAAAACAGGAAATATCAGTTGTTTAAAATTAAGCTCTTCAGATTAGAAAATTCCGTTGATAACAGTACATGGTGAGATCTCCTCCCCCCCACCCAAAAAAAAGCATAAAGAAGCTTTTCGGAAGTAGGTGATATGTGAAAACTATGGTAGGACCGGAAACAAGTCTACCTGGAGAGGAAACGAACGTTTCCTCACTCTAAGTCGTACGCCATCTGCAGCTGAGTGCTTAATTTGCTAAACTCTGACCTATTGTAGTTGATTTATGTACTTTATATGTTGAATTTGATAAAAGAGAAATGCATAAATTAAAATTGACTCACTCATTTGAGATGAGTGAGAAGATGAGTTCCATTTACGTACACTATATGCAACCTTAATCAATTAGAGGATGTAATAGTACACTATATTTGTGTAGGTATGTCCCTATTTTAACTCCATATCGTTTGAAGTATTTTAATTAAAAAAAATCTTACTGAAAATGATTTTTATGCAAAATTAAACGTTTGGAATTGGAATAATTTATGTAATTATTTAAAAGAGGCCTTATATTAAAGAAAATTAATAATTAATGAATTTAATTGTGATTAAAATGTGTTTTATTTAGTTTTTTATTTGTATTTATTTATTTTTTTTGCAAAAGTATTCATTTATTTTCTTTATACATTTATTTTACTCACTGGTGGATCATTTTATTTTTATTTTTTGCAAAAGCGTGTTTTATTTATAAAGATATGAATTAATCTATTTCATCAATTTCAACTCTGCGGACGGAGTACCCACCATGCATTTGAGTGTTATTATTATTTTGCATTCTGTAATCTAGCTTATGTAGGTATACAGGGTGTATGGTCGAAACTTGGGGTGGTGATTCAGCATCTCAAATGCAACAAAAAATATTCTCTTCTCTTTGGCCCGATTCTCAATAGTGTCCAAGTTATTTGCATTTTTAACTTTTCCGTCGATATTCGCGTTTTTCACCATAAAAACGGCCGTAACTTTTCTATCCTTGGTCCTACAACAAATCTCCTTATTCCAAACGAAAGAGCATTAAATTTCCTATAAATCTGCTTGGTAAAGAGCCTCAAGACGATTCTAATAACAACGAAATTTTTACTTGAATGTCTAAAAATTTCGTTCTCGATGATTTTTGTTAAAATTTTCAACTGCATTTTCTCAATGGTTAATGAATCAAGGAATCACATAATTTCAGAAAAAGTTGCGCATTTATTGAGCTTCAGGACAATATGGATTTTTTTGGTTTTTAATAAAATGCAGAAAACTGGGATTTTGCGCAACCGACTTTTCACTACTAATTTACTCAAATGTCAATTTTTGGAGAAGGAACAAAAAGAAAAGTAACCATTTTAGTTTTTCACAATTATTATTTAATAAAACGGAAGTAAAAAATAAAGTAGCAATAAAACGCAGTAGTTGACTACAATTGTTTGTGCAACTTATTTGAATGACATAATGGAGGTTTTTTTGATCAAAGTTAATTAATAATAATTCAAAAATAAAATGGTTATATTCTTTTTGTTCCTTCTCCAAAAATCGATTAGTTTTGAATTATTATTAATTAACTTTGATGAAAAAAAAACTCCATTATGTCGTTAAAATATGTTGCACAAACAATTGTAGTCAAGAAACTAAAAATTTGCCACAATTCTTTCCCACTTCCTTGTTTGAATAGTTCGAACGATTTTTGTAGCAATTTTAACTAGGCACCTGCCTATTGTACTTTTTCACTTCTGTGTTTTATTGCTACTTTATTTTTTACTTCCGTTTTATAAAATAATAATTGTTCTAAACTAAAATGGTAAAAATTGATATTTGAGTAAATTAGTAATGAAAAGTCAGTTCGCAAAATCCCACTTTTCTGCATTTACACCCCTCTGTTCGGGGTAGGGCTTTATTAAAAACCTAAAAAATCCATATTGTCCTGAAGCTCAATAAATGCGCAACTTTTTCTGAAATTATGTGATTCCTTGATTCATTAACCATTGAGAAAATGCAGTTGAAAATTTTAACAAAAATCATCGAGAACGAAATTTTTAGACATTCAAGTAAAAATTTCATTGTTATTAGAATCGTTTTGAGGCTCTGTACCAAGCAAATTAATAGGAAATTTAATGCTCTTTCGTTTGGAATAAGCAGATTTGTTGTAGGATAAAGGATAAAAAAGTTACGGCCGTTTTTATGGCGAAAAACGCGAATATCAACGAAAAAGTTAAAAATGCAAATAACTTGGACACTATTGAGAATCGGGCCAAAGTGAAGAGAATATTTTTCGTTGCATTTGAGCTGCTGAATCACCTCCCGAAGTTTCGACCACTCCTCCGTATACACCCTGTATAGTGGAGTGGTGTCACTCCAGTGACAGCTCATGATGAGAGAAGATCACGAGGCCATCTTCTCTTCAATCTCCTTAAAGGATTACCTGGGAATGTGGAGGAAGATAGGTGTTCTATGAGAGGGTTAGGATGAGCTGCTGAAGAGGAATGAAATTTGGAGAAACGAGTGTTAGCAAGATCTGTAATGAAAGGAATTTTGAGGTCATTTTAGATAGTGAGGTTAGATACATAGAACGGAGCGTTAAGAAGTTTTCGAAGTATTTTTGGACTGTAATGTCTGGAGGCGTAGTGAGTTGGAACGCTTAGTCGATCCCCATACTTCGATGCCGTATGACCAAATGGGTCGCAGTAACATTAGATATAAGAGTCTTTTGTTATCTAGGTTAAGTTTCGATCGTTTGCCAAGTAGTCTGGCGTATATTTAAATGTGAAAAAGTTAAAAACTATTTTGATGAATGTACGTTAAAAATTACTATTTAGATTGACGGATTTGGCTATGATTTGCGGCGTCAATAGACTGTTCAAAATTCTCGGGAAGAATGTTAATAAACAGCGTGCCTTCACTAGGGAGGAGATTTCGAATATTTGGCATGCCAAATTATTAATTAGACGATCTCATTCTCATTATTCAATTAATAATTTTCAATTTAATCCACTGGAGGTTTTAAAAAACTGGTATTCCCTGAACAACCGCGGCAGTTTCCCCCTTTAAGCACAGATTAAAAAAATAACAGTAGACAAACGTCTATTCTTTAGGCAGGTTCTTGAGAAGTAGTTCTTGGTTTCAGAATAGTTTTAAGTAAATAAAAATTAGGCGCCACGGTAGCCGAGCGGTTAAGAGACTAGACCCGCAATGCTAATATGAATTGTTGGTTTAGTGGGTTCAATTCCCGGTCTCTTGGATTTTATTTAATGGTTGATAACAGAAATTTATAGTAAAGTATGTTAGGCGGTTATAGATTAGACCCGCAATGCTAAGATCTATTGTTGGTATAGTGGGTTCGATTCCCCGGTTTAGGCCTTGGATTTTATTTAATGGTTAATAAGAGAAATTTACAGTAAAATTTGTTTGCTAGTCGCCTCCGTCCACGACATCTAATTGGTAGTTGGACGTAAAGGTAGATATCGTGTCTTTATATAAAGTGAACTATAGCGCGATAAAGCTGTCATGTACAGTGTTTATGTAATGCTATCTCACAGATGAGAGCTTGGAAGGTACACTGGTAAGCTTCACGGTCTGCGGATGTTACTACCATTAATTTGTGGCGCTAGAGGTTGCTTGTCTCTGTAATAAGAGAATCCAGAGGTTCCGGTTGGCAATTTTGTATTGTTTTTTTGGACATCTTCCATTAAAGCAGAGTAAGTACTTCCTATTTCAGATGGGAGGAGATACGAGATAGAGCACCACAGCTTGAATTAGTAAAGTTGTCGAACGCTTAGACCTCTGAAGTCCCCCTATTAGACCAATGAGACCAGCTATTTCTTTGGCGAATACCTAGGGTAATGTCTAGCTGTGATAGACAAGATCTGTGCTCTTTAATTGGCAGTTTTGCAAGAATAATGGTAGATATGTACTCAGTAAAAATATGTAAACGTTTAAGTGAGGGCGTATGTGAGTGTGAGTGGTCTATAGCTTGCTTGTGGGTCGCTCACATTCTAAACCATCGCTGCTAACACTGATGAAAATAGTCATCATTGATTGAGAACCTGATGTTTGACTGATGGAACTAATTTAAAAGGATTGGGGTCATGTTTTCGAATGGATCTAAATTACATTGTGGATTCATCTGAAGAGGGTCAATCAATAGTTGATTGCTTGAATATAACTTGTTTTTATATACTTCTTACTACAGCAGTGTTTAAACTACTTCAATTCTGCTTATTTTAACTGGACTTCTTGATATCACTTCTTGAAAGGATTTATTTTTTAGAATTTTCATGAGTGGACCTCATTAATTAATTCTTGTTTTGAGTATTACATTGGGGAACGGAAAGTTGCCTTTGGGTAGAACTTGAAAGCTTTTTAATTGAGATTATTAGTTGATCCCAACTTTGACGAAACACTCTTATCCAATTTCTTTATTGATTCTAATTTCTTTTTTATCAAGTTGTTACATTAAAGTTGCCCTGGGTTGTGCTTCCCACTGTTTATGTTCTGCTACAATCTTTTCATTTGATTTAATGAGAATTTGGCTTCTCGATTTTATTTTTAACTATATAATATATCAATTACACTCTTCTGTATTGATACTCGTATAATTGTATATACTGTATAGTGTTCGTAGGCGCCACGGTAGCCGAGCGGTTATAGGCTAGACCCGCAATGCTAAGATGTATTGTTGGTTTAGTGGGTTCGATTCGCCGGTCTCTACGCCTTGGATTTTACTTAATGGTTAATATCATACTTTACTATAAAGTTCTCATACTTACATACGTACATACTGTTTGCTAGTCGCCTCCGTCCACGACACCTAATTTGGTAATTGGACGTAATGACTTTACTTTACTTTTATAGTGCACCTAATTTGGGAAAAACGATCTGTGGAGAAATAGTGGCGTTTTACTGAAAAATGCAATAAAATTTTATTACGTCACTTCCGGTTAGTGTGAGTGTGAAAGCCGTGTGTGAGTTTATCTAAAATTTTCCGCCCTCCAAATAAAGAAAACTCTTTTAACAGATGGAAATGTCATACACACCCCCTTTAAAGTGACAGCCAATCATTTACCACCCGTTCCCTAACCATTACTTTTTGTTCGGTTATTTATTTAGCCGAAAGTTATTGACACGTTCTCCTTACTCTGGTTATATAATAGCTTTACAATATCTCCCTGGGTAATTGTGTGTGTTTGAATTGGTTGAACCAATACCATTGTGTTTATGCCTACTCAATTCTGTGGAGTTACTGACTTCTGTAGTTGTGTTTAAGTCCCCCTTACTATGACAATAGTAACTCTCTTTGACTAATTAGAACACGCGTTGGTATTGGTTTAATTAAAGTTGATTAGGGTTTTTGTTTTGTCTGTTTGTTCATATCACTTCAGAATTGATTAACTGTCAACAGAGAATATTAGCTGACGTATACATATTTGACTTAGCCTAATTCATCGTCAAGTTTTGGAATCGTGCAGAATTTTCTGCAGATCTTGCAGTTTCATCCAAAAGTTTTTCTTAATTAATCAAGTTAAAATTAAAGTCAAATTAATTAAGTATTGTTATACCATTGTGTTCTATAGTAATGCAAAATACTGCAGAAAATTACAGGAAGTTACTATTTCATTTTTCTCGCGAAGCAATGAGCCAGCGATGTGTGAAGCCATTTAATGTTCTTTCTGATATCGTAATCTGTACAGAAGCTTTATATGGTTAAATTAATCCTGTAAGAAGCCCAACCTCCAGAGCCTGTCTGGTTACTGCTTTCCTTAAGAGCCTCCTTAGTTCTGATCTCTTATACAAAATTAGCATTAGCCTCTTACTACGTCCCAAACAAAGTTCCAGAGGTTGACGTTTTTTTTTTTTTTTTCTATTTAATATGCGGTGACCGTTAGTTATTCCTAAGACAGATTTAAGAATTGATTAGGAAGCCCGGATTCTTGGCTTATTGGTCGAACAGCTTCATTAAACCTTTAAGATCTCAACTTACATCCAAGCGTCATCTTGGTCGCGGCTTACAGAACTTACAGAACAATCCAGGGCCTTTCTGTCTGGGCCTGGTAAAGTCTAGACTTTTGCTAGCCCCAAGTATGAGTTGAGCAAATCCTACAGGTTGCCAATGCCAGCTGATTAAGCCCTGTTGGTCTAAGTAGGTAATTATTCTCAAGAAGCTCTTGGTAGCGAAGATTTCAGCTGGAAATATAGTGGAACATTTCCGAGAGATTTTGCAATACTTAGGTCCCGGTTCCTCTTGTATGGAGCCGCCTATATAATATAGCTCCTCTACTATGCAACGTATAGTATTGTAAAATTTTTCCTTTTATATTTGATAAACTGTAACTACAACTAGTGTGACTGCCACTAGTTTAATAAGTGGGATCGTAAATAATAAAACTCGCTAAACTTCTAACTAATCTGATTTATTAGCACATCTAATAACATTTACTTGCAACTATTACTATTCACTACTGTCACAACAGTTTACTGTTACACACTACTACATAAATACACGATAAAAACTGCTCAATGACTGCACTGCACTGAATTGAACTAGACTTGACTGCACTAAATACTCAACTCAACTAAACTGACTAACCGACTAACTCGCTAACTAACTGGAGCCGCTCTCTTAGTTTTTAAATAGCCGTGGGAATGTTCTGGAGTTTCGCCAGAAACTTACAGAACAATCCAGGGCCTTTCTGTCTGGCCCTGGTATAGTCTGGACTTTTGCTAGCCCCTCCCAGCGGCCCCCTCCAACGAACCGTAGGCTCTATCCTCTCCCAAGAGACGGCGTCAAGGTCACTTCCTTACAGTATTGTTATTGTTTACGCTTAGGATCACATGAAATAGCTGTCAAAACAGTATTTCGGTCCGGATATTGTCCTCAGAAGTGTGAGTAACTACAGCCCTTATCAGGTAAGAAATTTTGACGTTATATCCATTCTCTCAGTAGGAAAGACCATGATGGTTTTATAAAGTGGGCCTCGTCCAAGGAGAATATTGTAATTCTTTGTGTCGATTAGTTTAACCAATGAACAGCCTTTTTCCACCCTCCATATCCTTTTTTTTTGCAGTTTATCCAATGGGTTGAATGTGAGCTAGTGTATGTGTGAAGTAAAGTTTTGTTTGGGGAGGTCGCCAGGCTGGGTGGGGTAACAGTGCAGCCAACGTCAGTAATTCGTAGTTCCATAGGATATCCGTTTTTTTCCTCTCCCTACAGCCGTTCTAATACTTGGTAATTCCATTTGGGAGAGAGAATATATATGCACAGGACGGCTCTACTGCTTTTTTTTATGTCTCCTTTAATTGGCGGCAATTAATAGTTCTTAAAATGTGTTCTCACTCTTCCTGGCGCCTTTTTCCCCCCATTTCCGCCTAGTGCTAAGCTCTTTTTTTTATGTTTCTAATTCGAGCGGAAATAAAACCATTCTACTTTTTTTTTATTACCCATTTTCCAACGTTTAAGCGAAGGATTATTTATTTTATTTTTTTTAACCAGAAGTACGCCTACATATTTCCGGTATGGATTTATTGCATCAATTTCCTTCATAAACGGAAACAGTTTTCCAACGCAATCAATTTGAATGTTTTCTTTTTTGTTTTTTTAAAGGAAAAGTGGAGAGTCGCTGTTGAAGAGAAAATTACGTTTTTTTTTAATTACCTTATACAGTTCTGGACGTTGCAATTTATCCCAGCGGGCGTTGCTCCCTCGTTGGTAGTCTTTTACACCCAACTGTTGGTGAAACGAGAAAGCGGAATAGCTAAGAGAAAATCAGGACGTCAATCTGGGGATGAAACTCTCACTTCGTTAATTACAAGTTCTTTTCAAACATTTATTAACGCCTCCAATGAAAGCTCTCAACCCTTCACTTCATTTTATTCTCTCCGCCAGAATCCACATGAAATCACTTTTCTGAATCAATAAAATAACATAGGAAAGAGGTAAATAAAAAAAAAAGTGATTGACAGATCGACTTATGTATACCCCAAACTTTTTCTTAATGCAGTTTCCTGCAACCTTTGGCGTAGATGACCAGCTGTGTGGGTCTTGTAGCCTCCTGCTGGAAGGTCCCCTTACCTACTGTGGCCACTTTTCTAGCGTCTTAAAGTCTTATATCTTCTGGCTGCCCATCGATCTTCTCAAAGTAAAGTAAAAAGTAATTGCCTATTTTTTTTCAGGCAGGCTGTACGTCTAACTAGCAATTAGGTGTTGTGAACGGAGACGACTAGCAAACATACTTTACTACAAAGTTCTCATATTAAACATTAAATACAATCCAAGACCTAGTCTAGTACCGCAATACATCTTAGCATTGCGGGTCTAGTCTATAACCGACTAGCAAACATACTTTACTACAAAGTTCTCATATTAAACATTAAATACAATCCAAGACCTAGGCTAGTACCGCAATACACCTTAGCTTTGCGGGTCTAGCCTATAACCGCCTAACATATTTTGATATAAATTTCTTTTATTAACCTTTACATAAAATCCAAGGCCTAAGACCGAGGGAGCCGAACCCAGTACCACAATACATATTAGTTTTACAGGTCTCGCCTCTAACCGTTCGGCTATTCGCCTTCGATCTTCCCTATCTGGCACACTGTACTGCTCTCTCCACCATTCTCACCTCAAAGTCGACTTTAGAGCAGCTAGCCTAATCGGTCAAAATACTTACGTTTTCTACGCCATTAACTAGATTCTTTAGTTTGGTATTAGTTCTTCTTCTCTTTCATTTCCTTGACTGCATCTGACATTTTCTCGGAAGATTTTCCTCTCAAAATAAAATTAACACATTACGGATCAGGCTACCGATAAAGTGGCATGAAGGGGAATAGCTAAACATGAAACCCGGAATCGAACCTGGTTCTTCAGGTACATCATAACTTTGCGGGCCGCTTTTCTAAGGGCTTGGCTGATTCAGCTTATTGCCCATTTTGTCCTGAATAGGGAATTAGAGAGCAAGTTGCTTCTTGAATAACTCCTATTTTTAGAAGAAATTGCATTCTTCTGTGATTGTTGTTTCTTTACGATTTTCTTTGAAGTTTACTAGAGCTATTATAGAAAGTAGAGTAATCGCCTATTTTTTCAGACCGGGCTTAACGTCTAACTTCCAATTAGGTGTCGGTGGTCAGGGGCGGAAGCTCATAGTTTACTATAAACAATTTTTTTCCCTAACAAATAAAAAGTAGTCATACGCGGGATTTGAACTCGGTGATCTCCCACTTACAAAGTCTAGAGCCATTATAACCAGTTTACCTTTCCAAAGCCATAATTCCAAAATTCATGCTGCAACCTTCCCAATGCTGTTCACTTGGGCGCATTTATTGAACCCTAGAACACATGATTCACGTTATACTATATTTTGGTTACTACTTCCCACTAATTTAGAAAAGCCTCTCGGATAAAATGTAGTTAGTTAACTACCAAGTAAAACTTATATTATTTGAAGTATTTCATTAATAATGTTTGCCTTTAACATCACTTCGCACCAAATTTGTATAAACACTACGAAAACTCTAGTTGTTTCCGTACCTTTGCTTATTAAGTGAAGCAAGCCGTGTAGTAACTTAATCGGATTTGAAGTTGTAAATTGAAATGTAAATCAGAAAATAGAGCTATCTATTCAATTTTATGGTTCGTTAGTTAGCAAACATCTCGCTGTAATTTATGGAAATATGTAGTTACATAACCGGGATCATTAGTTTTATAATAAATAACACAAATTCAACTAAATTCATGCTGATATTCAGTATCAATATCTGCCGACAATGTCAGCACAAAAGTGCCTGCAACATATTGTGCTTATACTTCAAGAACACTTTGATCATCAAATACATCTATTTCCATCTTACTATTTTAGATGTAATGGCGTGAATCTTGCATTTTAATCCAAAGCTTTAATTTATTACTATCGAATACTTTACAAACTTTTGGCTATTTAAGTACAACCAATTTTCCCAATAAGATGTCATCAAATCTCGTCAGTAATTTAGTTTGCATGAAGTACTAGAATATTCAGCATGGCTGCCCTTGGTGCTGTTATCTTTAGAACTATTGTTGAAGGTCAAAAAAACGATCTAATACTACTTAGAATTGAGGGTCTCTTCGCCGATGTTAGAAGGAGATTCGGATGATAAAATATGTGGAGTCATCAAGAAAGCTCCTCTTTTTTTGGCAGGAGGAATGAAGGGTGAAAAGGAATCGATTAATAGCAACATTGATTCACCGCCAATCAGACCATCCGATCATAATTAGAATATCAAAATTAGAAAAATATTAAATAGGATGAAAAAATAATTGTCATTTCAGTCGAGTAAAATTTATTTTGCCGAGCTTTCGACCTAGGGACTTGGTCATCTTCAGGGCTAATTTAGAAAGTAATACTTTTACATTTCAGGGTTGGTGTGTCTTCTGTCTTGTCTGTTCATGGACTTCTGTCTGTTCAATTATTTTTTCATCCTATTGAAACTATGAATCAGTCACCAAAAAGAATGAACAAAAATATTGAAAGATAATTTTGCACGTTGAACAGCAATCAAGTTTAGATTTAATCCTAAGATTCAGCCAGAATTCAGCAAGAAATATTATTATCCAGAAAACCAATCAAAGAAAAAATAAAATAGTTTTACAGTTCTCTACTGAAACTAGAACTATAGGCTCAGGAAAATTCTGCACAGGATATCTTAAAAGGATTATTTCTATCCCTAGGCAGAATGTTACACACGCGGGGGATTCAAGTCCTCCAGCATTACGTCCCAGTCCGCGATAGGAGATGATCCTCAAAAACAACTGGATGGACGCTAGTCATCGTGGAAAAAAAAGAAGTGGTTTCTCCAGGCTTTAAAGAAGGGTCAGCACGATCCGCTGGATCTCCTGGGGGACAAAAACCTTCCCGAATAATCGTGTTTAAACTAAAAACCAATCAATCAATTATAATGCAGAAGAATGACTGCTGGAATACAATACTACGTTATAATTCGTTCGCTAATCATGAATTTAATTTCATTATACAATAGCTAACCTTCCACTACGCTACCTGTACTGTCTGCAGCAATTAAGGAAATGACTTGCTATGCACACCTGGCCTGCACTTGTGTGTAACTTACTAATGAACTTTAATCAGTCCTAGATTGTTTCAAGAGAAATGCTTTTCTACGCGAAAATTAAGGTATTGCAGTTTTCATTTAGGTGGAACAATTAAAATTATTAAATTTAATAAAATTTAAATTCTTATGTGCTAAATGGATACATACTAATTTCAAATGAAACTTTTAAATTGTAGACCAGTTTTAATAACGAAGAGCCGCGCTGCCAAAGAGGAAATTAAAGCAGTGCTATTGCACTTCCTGGAAGTCTTGGACCAAAACACCCTCAGAATCACATTCTTTGGTTAATTATTTAAGGCTGTGGTGTTCCGCCGCCGCCTCTTGCACAAGCGCAGTTTTCCACCCAGATAAATAAACTAAATTCTGTGTAGAAACGTAAGTCTTAGGAAAAGTTCGGAAAATTAATTTTGAATGAAAAAAAAAAACCTGTGGCTGTGTCATGGACGCGGCCGTATATTGTACGTGAATACGTTTACATAACGGGTTATATTTTTTATAATATAATAATATATTATTAAGCAGCGGTAAGTGTTTTTCTTTTGTTAGCTTCAATGAGCGCAGAAACCATAGACGATCACACACATCACACTTATGTCCGAATGGATTGTCGACAAACGTCGTAGTGAAAGGTGCACTAGCTGCTGCCCAATGTGTCTTCATAATCGACGATCGAACACAATCTATGCCTATACAGTCCGTTGTCGATGTAGAAGCGATTTCATCATCCACTTGCATAATTTCAACCGCCCCAACTACAGACACCGTCGTTTATCCGCTCTGCCGCATTCATTCTTTTACGTTCTCGGCACAGATTGACTCGGTCATATGGTGTTTTATTATTACCATTCGATTGTTCTTGAGAAGCCCTTCTCCAACCTTACACGATCTCTGTGTTTGGTTTTTTGGCTTTTCGACGCGTATAGGCCGACATTATATATTTTTGATAATATTTTTTTATTCTAACACCTTATTATATTCACTATCACTATTTTACACTAATGTTTTATATACAATCAATTGATTGTGACGACAGCTGACGATTAATACTTAAACGAACATTGTAGCTTCTCCGAGTCAAAAGTTATACTAAATGCAAATCTCGATACGCAGCAAAATGATCTCAAAATGGCGGCGCAGTCGTCGCTTATAGTAATGAATTCTTTGATCCTTTAGCTATCCAGTGGTCTAATTTAATTTTAGATGTAGATGATAGATTCGAAACTATAATGCCAAACTGTACCCACCGATTTTGTTATCATTAGGTTTTTTGGATTGCCTCCATATGATAGCAAATTTAAAAACGTATTCACGTCAAAAAACAGCCTCTTGAAGTTCGCTGTTATTCTAAAAACCCTGTTTCTTATTTCTGGTCGTACCTACGTATTTTGTCGCTCCTAACTTACCAGTTTTGGCAACCCTGCCGAATCCAGTCAGCTTGCTTCCCAAAACTATAGTAGATTTTTCATCCTACTCCAGGAGAGAAGATATGCTTGCCATACCTCTTCCAGCCATGTTCTCCTGTTCTTAGTCTGTAGATTCAGATGTTTCCTCCAATGCTTCTATTGTTCTCATATTTTTTTAATTTCGCTATCACAAACTTGTTTCCTGTAACCCACAGTCGCTGTTCCGAAGAGCTACCGCAAAAAAAGAACGAACAGTGGTATAAACCCTAACTTACCCGACTCGTCATCTCTCTGGTCCAGTTTAAAACAAGTTTTTCTTCAAATTAGAAAATTAAAATAATTACAGTAAGAGAAAGTTTTTGAGCTTCAGAAAAAAAAGAAGAGTTTTTCTTTTCTCTGCCCTTTGCTATAACTACGTGGAGGAGGGTGTTGCTAAAGGGCCTCCTCTACCCACAGCAGAAATAATAATAGAGGGCAGCTTAAAGTCTCTTTTGGTCTCCAGTTCCATAATTCTTCTTCGCACAATATTTTTTTTGGGGGGGGCTTTGGAACAAAGTTTGTGCTTAGCCCAATAGTTTGTTTAATAAAAAAAAAAGGGTAGAATTTTCCTTGTAATTTCCCTAACATTTAGCTTCTGTTTTTTATTACTGAGTAACTGACATTTGTAAGTTTCGTCCATTATTCTGGAAGTACACAAGAGAACCGCGAGCCGTCATATCACCAAGCCAGTAAATTCAGGACATAAAACCTCTCCCCACTCTCATTAACGCTGGAGCCGTACTGGGGTGTAGTAAAAGCTGCCTAGGTCCCCTTATATTTTCACTTTACTTAACGTGTTGAATAATGAACCATTTCTCATTCAGCCCATATTATTCCATTCTGTTTTTTCCCTCCTCATCATCATCATTTGCTCTCTTTTTTACAAATTAAACGTCAGAAAGGATTACATTAATATTAATAAAACATATGCAAAAACATGGAATAAAAAGGGGCCTAAATTAAAAACTGTGTGCCCCTCTCGCAGATCTTTTTTTATTTATTTTTATCGTCTTTTGGGAACCGCTGAACAGAATTAATATTGTATAATTAATGAAAAATGGTGGAAAAATTGGTTAAACAACAAGTATTTTCAGAAAACTGAATCGTTTTGTTGAAAAAGTGCTCCCTGAAAACCCTGATTTGAAGTACAGTCTGTGTTAAAGGAAGTTCCTGAATAAGCCCTTAGCGTAGCTTCCAGTAGAAGATAGATAATGGAGTGTTAAAGATTTTTTTTTTTTTGTATATATTTATTTATTTACAACCTGTATACATATACATCCAGTAAATGAGGTCATAATTTAGTTATGCACAGATTGTAGGCTGCATCCGAGGACCTAGCGCCACAATCGGGAAGGCATGCTGAGAGGGGCCAGCCAATGCTGGAACTCTCTAGGGGTTGGAAGGAAGTTTAGGAAATAGGTAAAAGGTCACGGGGCCAACGTCGTTTCAGGCGTCGTGGAGGACTGTCGGGAGGGGTTGCTGTGGATAAGGCTTGTGCGGTGGGATTAGGATGTATGGTTAGGCTATTATGGAAATTAAGGAAGCGAGACTGGATTAGGACATTGACAAAAGGGATATTGAGGTCTGTGTGGAGGGTTAAATTGGATACATAATAAGGAGCGTTGACGATATGCCGAAGGACTTTAGATTGAAAGGATTGGATTCTTTGAATGTTGGAAGGTTTCGCAGAGCCCCACAGCTCAGGAGTGTTAAAGATAAGATTCTAATAGGGCGGCCCTTAAGGTCTACGCCATTGCGACCCCTTTGGATCTATTGTGGCTCCTTCACTCTGGAGCTCGACCTACAGACCCGTCCGTTTAATTGAGACTCTTAATTCTGGAGAGCGACTCTTGGGTAAAGCTCCTCAGGCCTTGTTTTTCCTCCCCGAGAAGTAACATCCTTAGCCCAGGGGGTCGGCAACCCGCGGCTCTTTTATCCAAATTTTGTGGTTCTTCAGCCTGTCCAAAATACATTGTATAATTTAATTTTATTGAAACAAATGAAAATTTCATTTATTAAAGTAAAGATATTTTTTCAAAAAGAATTTTAAATTGAGATTTGGTTTGAAATTGAATAGAATTATATTAAAATACAGTACGTAATTATATAGGACTGCCGCCATTTTCATTCAAATACAGGTTTAGTTATTATTTATTTGTTTATTTACTTTGTAATAAATGAAAATAAATATATAAAACATTTAAATGTTATTGAATATCATAAAATAATAATTTATGAATACAAATGATCTACAGTTGTTTACACTATCATCCTTGCGGCTCTTGGTAAGATTTATTAAAATTATTTAAGGAAAAATGGCTTTCTACTTGAAATAGGTTGCCGACCCCTGCGTTAGCCAGACAAGCCCCTCACACTGACACAACACGTTGCAGTGCCCGTTTCCTCCACCTCTTCCTGACACAGAACCTACAAAGGCTAGCCATCTGCCAGGCCTATGCGATGCATGAGTTTTCTGAGCCTGCAGTGTCCAGTTAATAGGCCTACTATTATTATTATCCTTATAGCCCCACGCGGCCTTGACGGATTAATTCTGCAGGCAGGCTTAGCGAATAGCCTCTAATGAACTCCTTCGTCTGTATGGAGTGTTCAAAGACAAATCCTATTATTTTGAGATGTAGAGCGAGTGAGCAAGATTTAATCTACTTCTGTAGTCTGCTAAATATCCGTTGCTCTCGATTTAATGGAAGTGTTGGCACCAGAGAAAAAGAAGGGGTACAAGTCGAAACCAGAATGTGTGAGACAGTGAACTTGAAAGATCCCGTTACTTCCACAGATGCTTTGGCTAGGGATACACGCAGAATTTTGGTTAGCCCACTTCAAGGGAATCAAGAGACATCCCTAGTAAGGTTGAGTTCACTACTTCGGCAAGATATGAAGATTCGTGATGGCAGCTTTTTTTTTATGATCCTGGAGGAACACCAACTAGAAGAATTGGATTCTTCATAAATCATTGTGGGCGGAACAGGCCAGCTTCAATCATTGCTTTATAAACCGCTACTATTCTGAAAATTAGGGGCGTGCCACTTTAGCTCCGCCTTATAAGGGATCCATTATTATGATAGATTTCTCTGAACCTTCCCAAAAATGAATTTTCCGGTAAAATTTTACAATGAAATTAATTGATCTAAATATATGTACAATTTCCATTTCTGAGCTTGGCTAAATTCTTTTTCGCATTCTCCTTTTTTTATAATCTCCACAAAATAAATAAATTTATCAAGTTCAGTTTAAGAAGAAATGGAAAATAAAAGAAAAGTCAGAGAAAATTGCTTTTAACTAAGAAAAGCTATTATTCATAAAGATGGATATTTCTCTGTAAATGGTTTTCTTTATTGTTATTACTATTATTACTGTGTATTATACAAGTAATATTAGAATAGATGATGTGACCTCTCTTCCCTTCATCCTTCTCTAGGAAACGAGGGTTCCCCTTGGTAATGGGTATGGCAATGTGGGTTCCCTTCCGAATGACGGGCAATGTTGCCCACATACGACAACATTACGTACATTACGCCCACCTTGACAAGGGAAACCCTCGTTTCCAACATAGCTTTTTCAAGATCGCATAAGAAGCGGATGAAGAAGTAATGTCCAGCGGCTGGACCTAAAGTAGTTTCCCCTCCCCCTCTTCCGTGCCCACTAACAGCATACCTCATCAATCCACCAAACAAAGACTTGGACATTTTCAAAAAAAAAAAATATATATATATATATTTCAAGCTAGAACGATAAAACGTCGTATATTTTTATATATTTAATAAAAAAGAAAACTTTAATAACATTAAAAGTCTTGCTTCTTCCAGCAAGGGGAATCTGGAAGAGAGAGTGTCTGTCAATGACTGAAGAGGCAAATTAATAATAGTTTTATGGTATACATACAGTGTATATTGGGGGGGTAATCAAGGGGACTTGCCAGGGGCGGCTTCTACATCCTTTCTAATCATGAGAGGAGAAATTCCCTTTTCCTTTTTATCAAGACCAGGATTTTTCCAAGTATTCGTTTTTTTGGACATCATCTCCATTAGTCTTGTGAGTACCAGAAGCATCACACGTTACCGCTGATAAGTGACTCCCTTGGGACTTGACTGTGGGGAAATCCTCTCGTCCAGATGTTTTCTGAACCCTCGGGTTCCTTGACCATTTTAATCTTTTTTACAAACCATAATCTCTCCCCAAACCTTCTCTTGTCAAGCTTGCCTTGTACGCTGATGACGTGGCCTTTTACACGTCATCTTGGAGAATGGACACCATCACCAACAGACTTACTCTTGCAATAGACAGACTAACCAAATTCTGCACTTAATGGAAAATTAAAATAAACCACGATAAGACTAACCCGCTGTACTCTTCAAGACCCTCCTTTAATAGACATATCAGACATAATAATACTCTCATCCTGTGGTCCTACCCACGTTAAGCACTTAGGGCTAACTTTGGACAACAAACTGACTTTCACTAAGCATGTACAGGACAAAGTAAACGCAGGCAAACTAGACTACACGACTATTATTTCCTCTTCTCTCAGGTGACTCCAAAATGACTGGTGACCAACAAAACTCCTCCTCGAACAAAGTAGTCATTAGGCGCCGATGTTGCTCTAAGCCTGCTCCACCTTGGAGCCTAGACTTGTAGTAGGTAACATCAAGACACTTCAGATAACAGAAAAACAAATTTCTCGAGCCTCGCAACAGACTCTCTACGACGCATTAGAATTGACTCACTCCACGGAGACTGCGTCCATTATCTCCCGGTACACTCCTATATCCAAAAACCGTCTGCTCAAACTCCTTTCCATCCTAGACTGCCACCCTAAATCCACTCTGTCGCGCGACATAGCCTCCTACAGTCCTTCTATTTCCTACAGGACACAAAAGAATCGAAACAGATACTCCTCTAACTTTCTACACTAGCCGCAGGTTTTTCCTCTCCTTTTTTCCCTGCATTCCTATCCTAGTCACTTAATTTTTCTTGTTGAGAAGGTTGAAATGTATCATATACATTATACTTCTGTATTTATTTTATGTATACATATTTACAGAAATAAATATTTATTCATTCATTCACAAACCATAATCACTCTATGATGAAAATTCAAGCTCTGCTAGCAAATTACTTGACTGAAAATCCTTATCTTTTTTTTAAAGAAAAGCCACTCATTATTGCAAGCCCTTTACTTGATCTTTCAGCCGGTCATCCCTTTTATTTAAAAAATTTCAGCTATGTTCGTGAATTTCCAATTTCGCTCGAATTTAATAAAAAAAAAAACCATATTGTAGTTTGAACCAACTATGCGAGAAATCAATAAATTTTACCCCAACATATACACTTTTTTAAGGTACTTATAGAGTACCAGCTTAGAATGAAAGCGTTCAACTGGAAGAAAGGGCTTTACTTTTAAAATATACAATTTAAGAAGGTTTTTGCAATATACATTCTTACAAAACAATAAATTTATTTAATTTAAATTGTTTAAGAATTAATTACTAGAGTTAAGAAAGTTTTAAGAAAATTGAGAATTTACTGGAGTTCTTTTGAATTAATTGTCCCAGTCAGCATTCACAAGGCTTTAATAAACTGGAGCTTGTAATTAGAAGTGAGAGCTCGCGTTTTGGAGCTGTCGGGCTGCCGCCATTGGTGGCTTCAGTCGCAAATACTTTCCAGCTCCAGTTCTTGAATAATCCTTTGCAGAAATCGTTTAAACTTCTTCCTCTCCTGGATATTTTATAGTATTTATATAATTATTATGTCTGTGTGTTTTGTATAAAAGATTTTGGAATTTCTAATCAAGAAGGGCAAACAATGCAGAGAGAGCTTTTTTCTGCTTTAATAGTTTCCTTCTTAGAATTTTGGAGACAAAGCTAGCAATTGAAGGTTCTTCTCGGCAAGCTTATTTGCTTGATTCAAAATGAAGGGTTTAAGCGCTTTCTCGAATAGAATTTAGTGACTTTTCTCAGGCAAAAGGAGCTTTTCTTTGACATAGTAAACTGAACGGTTGCAATATTTTTGTTATTGTTCCGGTATGTTGAAGCGAATCTAGAGCATTAGTTTTAATTTATAATGTTTTCTCATAGTTCTTTGTTGAAATATTGTACTTTCAAGTAAAATATTTTACTATTATTTCCCAGAAAAACAGTACACCTAAAAGCTCGTAAGGAAACTTCTCTTTGTTCTTTGTTTCAAATAAAACCTTTTCCGAGCATTTGCCAGAAAAAGAGTACACCCAAAAAACTCATCAGCAACCCAAACAGTGTACAGACTTAATATTTTAAGATTAACAATCCGCCAACTGTTCATTGGACCAAAAAACTTCTTGGCATTTCAAGGGAATGAATGCTTCTTAGAGAGAGAGAGAGATTGGTTGTCCATGCCAATAAACATAAGTTCAAAGCCAACAACTACTTAATAAGATTATAGACAAATAAAATAACAAAATGAATTCATTAGAGATGATATTCACAGACAAAGATCCAATCACAATTAATTAAAAAACAAATACAGTGATTGCAAACCTTTTGAGCTCGGCTTGTCCAAATTTTAGGAAAAACCCTAACTTAACTCTGGTGCCATGTCACATATAGAAATATTCATAATTTTTTTGATATTTGCAATCATAGTAGAAAATAAGATCTATTAATTGACTCACTTTTATGAACATTGATCTGAGCAAACTTTAACAGATTCTTATTCCCAATAAATACCTTAATTTCTTTTCATTATTTTTTTTGGTGACTGAATCATAGTTTCAATAGGATGAAAATTAATGCCAGTTTCAGTCATTATAAACTTTATTATGCCGAGCTTTCGACCTAAGGGACTAGGTCATCTTCAGGGCTAATTTACAATATACTGTTTTACATCATTAGAGGGTTGGTGTGTCTTCTCTCTTGTCTGTTCATGGACTGACCTAGGTCCCTAGGTCGAAAGCTCGGCATAATAAAGTTTATAATGACTGAAACTGGCATTAATTTTTCATCCTACCTTAATTTCTTTAAAGTAAACCACAAATGGTTCATGTATTATTTAAAATTATATAATAATTTTTAGTCTCTATCTATAGGTATCACCCAAAATTAGTTCACGTGTTACATAGGTTCGCCATTACGGAACCACATTAACCAATCACGATCAAGAAGACTACACAATCGCCATTGCTTTCACCAGAGCATATAACCTCCACTAGGTTTCTTATTCTCCTTAAGTTGCACACCTCTTTACGATATTCGAGTTACTTTATGGTAGCGATTTTGTTGTAATCTTTTTTTTGCCAATTGAGTAAGCCAAGCTTTCAAATCTTCCCGTTAAGTCTGCCCAACACGTCTGCAAGACCTGATGAAATAGGGTTTTGCTCCACTTTTCTTGTCAGGAACTGTAGTTTTTCCTGAACCGGAAAATAATTAGTTATTTTCCTTTAATCGGATAGAATTTTTGACTTCAATTAACTTCCTGATTACTGTTGAAATTAGAGTGCTGCATGTACAAATTAGTGAGAACAAAATTATATGCAGTTTTTAATTTTTAAATTAAATACAAAATTAACTATGGTTTTAATGGGTAAAGCTAATAGAAAACAAATACTTTTTAATTATGTAAAGCCTAAATTAAATAATTTTCCACTCTCACAAATTTTTGTAAGTTTTACCTGTTTAAACAGGTTTTACAGATTATTTTTGTTTTTAAATTAGTCTTTTATAGTTCCCATTATTGGATTAATTTAGTTAACGAATGTTTAAGATATTTTAATGATGTTTGCCATTATCTGACCACCATCAGGTTCGGTACTTATAGTTAATGGTGAACATAAAGGGTTATAACCCTAGGCTTTACATTTAATTTGATGAAGCCCTAAAATTGTACTAAAGGTTAATTTCGAGCTCAAAACATTGTTATTTTTGCTAAGCACTTTGGCAAAATTGTATGCGGTTAAGTTGGTGTAGAATAGAATATTTCTGCACTTGGATTTCTTGATAACACTGATGCGAGCCTCTGTACTGTAATTGTCTTCTTTCAGGGATATCTTGCCATAATATCCATCATTGGTAACTTCTAATATGGTAATGTAATTGATTTCCAATCTTGTGTCCAAGAAGTAGGGTAAAGAAGACACAAGAGGAATTGAAGTTCCTCGTATTAAAGAACCATTTTGGGTTAGAGGATCAAACAGAGGATGAAGGACCCACACGATTTGAGGTAGCCCCGTACAGATAGAAGAATCTGTGCCCTTAGTAACGCGGACCAAAACAGATTACTTGTCTTGCAGACACAGGAAAGAAAGTTTCTGGCCATTTTTTTTAATAGTTTCCAAGATTAGAATGAATGGAAGAAAATGATTTGAGAAGGATTACGGTGAATTTAATTGAGGTTAAGCTATAAGGATGGCAGGAATATAGAGTACTGATCCATCCATTAGCTGTAAGTTTGTATGTAAATAGTTGTATATAGTAGAGGGATGAATGTGTGAAGCGAATGTATTTATAAGTAAGAATGGAGAGTGAGTGATATTCTAGTGATAAGCACCTAGACGATGCTGGCTGTATGGCGAAAGCCAATGCCAAAAAAAAAAGCCAAAAAAAAGTTTTCTTCATCGTTTCGTCGTCATCTTCATCACAGGTCTTTGAATCTTGTCAAAGTGAATCGTGACAACGATTACGAAAGAACAGCAAAATGATCATTCAGCCGTATCAATAACCGCACCAGGACTTTTGACCCTAATTCAATGTTTCCATCTTTTTTTTTTTAATAATTGGAAACGATACATCTCCGGTGGATGTTACAATGAAATGCAACGATGATACCTCGTCCCCAATAGCAATCGGGTGTATTGAGTCTCGGGAGGGATTCTTTCCAATTTTTATTTGAAAAGTTTCCGATTATTTGATGGACTTCTTGAAGCAAAGTTGGTATACATAATTTTAAAGTTGTAGTAAATAATGGTTAAGCGTTATAAAACACAGCAAAAGTGAAAATACTTCAGTATTTTTACTATCCTTCTAGTAGGCTATAAAAATCTCTCTTGAAATAGCCAATGATAAAGGGGCTGTTGTAGTTTGTTTAAGAGAGAGAGAGGGTAGGGAATGTCTTGTAGATGGTTGCGAAGTAGAGGAATACATTTTTTAGTAGCTCTAAATAAAAGAATTCCTCCATTTTTAGCATACATGATCCTCCACTCCTCTGAAGGTGCGATTTTAAGCGAGTCAGGACAGGAAAAGAACCATACTTTGGCTTCATATAATAAACCATGCCATGGTGTAGCATATTTCATAAAAAAAAAAGAAGAAGCAAATCTTCATACAAGAGATTTATATGCTGAAAACTTTATGGCGTTAAGTTTGGCAGCATGAAATCTTTATGGTATTGCTAATCTTGGGAAATATCACATTTATATATTGTTGTTATATTGTTTTTATTGCTTCAAACTATAATAAAAAGTGAGAAAATCACGGATCTGTGAATGATCCGATTTTAGGACCAAATTGTTTCTAACTTTGAATAATTAACCCCTAGTGATGGTCTAACTAACAATGGCGATTTGTAGTTAACTGTATTCCAACCATAAAGCCGTTTTTGCTCATTTTCAGCAACTTTTTTCTCAAAATCTATTTAATCTATGTGGTTGCAAAAAATTACAGTTATAAAGGAAGATTTGCCTTATATTATAAAGCAAATTTGGGAATTTTATCTTTTATAGAAAACGAGAAAAAAATTGTCAAAGTTGGGTGTTTTTTAACGTTACGCTTTTTCGTGCAATTTTTGACGATCAACCCTCCTTATACAACTGTCCTACCAGGGACAGTTTTAATAGAACAGCCTGGGAAATGTGCAATAATATATTTTACAGAATCGTATTTTTAATAGAAAAACTGCACCGATAATTTTCTTTAATACGTCACACACACACTCACATTCAGAATTCAGAAGCTAGAAAGATCTATCGATAGAATGAAACACCTATCTGGAGAAAATTCAGTTTCTATTATCAGGATCGATTAAAGCGGAAGTGCGTAGATGTACTTACAAACTTTTACTGCCCCACTTTTCCTTACTTAACACCCACTTCCTTGTAGCCCACAGAGTTTTGACTTGTTTGGGTTAAGAATCTCGAGATTATCATTTTGATCATTGGCTGGGTCTCCTGCTCAAGTTCTTTATGTTGTTTTTCTGCTGTTCATTATTTTTGATGACTGAATCATAGTTTCAATAGGATGAAAAATTTATGCCAGTTTCAGTCATTACCAAACTTTATTATGTCGAGCTTTCGATTTAGGGACTAGGTCATCTTCAGGACCAATTTACAAAGTTTCCAATGTTTTACATCATTGGTTGGTGTGTCTTCTGTCTTGTCTGTTCATGGACTGAATGTGATCGGTCAGTGTGTGATATGTGTTTTTCAGGTTAATTTTGCCCTCAACTGGGTGCATTATTACTCGAAAAGAATATCTGAGATCTAATTAAATGGGAGTTGCTGACTTAAATAAAGTAATTTCAGTAGGTTTTCGGTTGGTAGCTAACTTGTGCTTCAGAAAGCTTCGTTTAGTTGGTTGTATAGCACATCCTAGGCGCTCCTGATTGGTTACTTTGCCAGCAAAAATTGATAAAAGGCAACTTTACTCCTTTATCTTATTAGAGCAAAGCAGAAATTAAGAAAAATCCCGAAGCGATGCGCTAGCAAAATCTATAGCCTTTCTGATTGATCTGTAACCCTTATTTTGGGTCAGTTTGTTACGTTGAAGTACCCAAAGTAAAATTTATTACGTTCATTTAGTAAATGGTCTTGGGTTGAAAGCAGTGGCCATTAAATGTGAAATATCCCTTCAACATTGACTTGAGTGGGTTAAAAAGTTAATATGGGTTATTTTAGGGAGGAGGGGGTCGTGTAATAGCAAGGGTTCATGGGGGGTCTTTATAATCGGTTTAAAGCTTAAAATAAGTGAAGCGCTCAACTTATTGTCTGCAGCGATGATTGGAATTGATTGATTGATTGATTTCTTTCTAAAATCAACAAATCGCTGCAAATTTCTTTTTCTTACGTGTAAAAAATTTTGTTTAATTTTTTATGTCGTCATTTCGTCATGAGTTTCTTTATCGTTTGGATTGTTCTAATAACTTATGGATGAGATAATAAATTGTTGTGGAAATAACCAATTAAATAAATAAGACAATAAATAATACAACTATGTATAAATTAACAAATCACTAAGTATAAAATTATACTGTGTAATGATAGTTTTGGTTTTCGACCATTGTTAACTTGTTGATTTTTAGAGAATATTGAGATGCGGTCACTGAATTCACAAATAAATTTCTTTTTCTTCATACCAACGTTTCGGTAAATATATTACCTTCTTCAGTGTGTTGTAAAATTTGTGGAGTTTAAGGTTTAGCTAAAATCATCCATAAATATTGATTAATGTTCAATTATTGATGATGTTGCTTAACATTGGAATTGAAACGTTGGTATTAAGAAAAAGAAATTTAATTGTGAATTTACTGACCGCACCTCAATATTCCACAGTACAATTACGAGTATATTGACATTCACCCAGACTTACTTTGGTTAGTTTAAAATTGACCCTGTCAGTTTTTGATTTTGAAGTATTATTATTTCAGAATACAAGGAAATTATTAATACTTACCGGATTATATTTACAATTACAGTAAGTACACATTTTTAAAGAAAACTTAAGGAAAACGAGAGCCTCAAGTAGCTGGAAAATAGCTGTTCGTAAATTAAGTATTACAGATTCATGGATTTTGTTCAATAACTAATAATAATAATAATAATAATAATAATAATAATAATAATAATAATAATAATAATAATAATAATAATAATAATAATAATAGGGAAGGGATTAGCTATGAGGTTAGCATACTGGACTCCCACGCGGAGGTCCCGGGTTCGAATCCAGCAGCTGACCCTTAGATTTTCTCTTCCTAGGAACTTCTTACAGCTCACTGTCCGGCGATGGACAGTGTTGTCTGTAACGAGAGAACACTGTCCGGAGGCCGGCAGTGCACTGGAAAAAGCTCCGGGCGCTAATAACCTCAGCTGTTGATGCGCAAAAAAAAAAAAAAAAAAAAAAAAAATAGGGAAGGAATTAGCTATGAGGTTAGCATACTGGACTCCCACGCGGAGGTCCCGGGTTCGAATCCAGCAGCTGACCCTTAGATTTTCTCTTCCTAGGAGCTTCTTACAGCTCACTGTCCGGTGATGGACAGTGTTGTCTGTAACGAGAGAACACTGTCCGGAAGCCGGCAGTGCACTGGAAAAAGCTCCGGGCGCTAATAACCTCAGCTGTTGATGCGCAAAAAAAAAAAAAAAAAAAAAAAAAAAAAAAAAAAAAAAAAAAAAAAATAATAATAATATAATAATAATAATTTTTTTTTTTTTGATGGAGGGGGAAATGCGTAATGCATCGTCGCGGGAGAAATGCCCACGGTATGTGGGACCCTCACCCACTAAAAAACCCACTTCCCCTAGAGGCATTGAAACCCACCCTGGAACTACTTACGCATTACTTCAGGGTAGTGCCTCACAATAGCTCATACGAGCTCTTACCGGCCTTCATTCGATTCAGTATTATGATGGGAGCAGACGGAAGTCCAGCTCCTGTTTCTTTCTTTTTAATATTACCTTGGCAAAGGTAATCACCCGGTCCCAACAATCTCTACGGGAGAGCATAATCGCTACTATGTTCTCGGGCGCGATTCTCCCGATCTCTTGCTCCAAGCTCTCCCTCTCCGGCACCCATATATCACACATAAAAAATGTGTGATGGGCGTCATCGAGGTCAGAGTCTCCGAAGATGCATGACGGGTCTCCAACTTTCCCCATCCTATACAGGTACGAGGTGAAGTACCCGTGTCCCGTAAGAAACTGGGTGAGGTAGTAGTCGACCTCGCCATGCTCTCTTCCGGCCCACACAGAAGGGTTGCCAATGAGCCGTGCAGTCCATCTGCCTCGGGTGTCCGTCCGCCATCTCTCATGCCAGGACTGAATAGAGTGATCCCTGGCCACCACCTTCGCCTCCGATCTTCCGAGGACTTCCTTTAAATCGTAAGCCATCTTACGTTCCTGGGCCAACAAATCGATGGGGATCACTCCAGCCACCACTAGTGCCGCAGGCTCCGAGACCGTTCTGTAGGATGAGGCGATCCTGAACGCTCCTCTTCTTTGTACCGAAGCCATCTGCTTTCGGTACTTTTCCTTTTTAAGCGCGTCGGCCCAAACTTCACACCCGTACAGAAGTATGGCGTTTGTTATCGACATCAAAAGTGCACTAGAAAAAGCTCCGGGCGTCAATAACCTTAGATGTTAATGCGCCTTAAATCATTTAAAAATAAAAAAATAAATAATAATAATAATAATTAGTTGGCACCGAAATCTCTTTGGAAAAACCCTTTCAAATCTATTATTCAGATCAATACTTACAGAAAAACACAGACTCGTGGAAATATGATCGTGGAGAATAAGTTTGTGTGGAAATCGCTATTGGAACTTAGGCTGAGCATTGCGGCATTGATCTAAGTGCACTTTCCTTATTCCTGTAATTGTCATTACATATATTGAATTTTCCAGGATTTTTTTTACCTTCTGTTACACAAAAACTGGGCCATAATTTGGTTCCCTTCTCTGGCCTCTGACAGTGGAGCCTTTGAACTTGCTGAGAGAGGAGTCCCGAGTCCAAGTGCTGTAGTTCCTCTTCTTCGTAACAAGGTTAATCAATGGACATTGAATCTCTGGAGATCACGAACAGTAAAGGGCAGTCCTTCAGTCTATTCATTTCTCTATCAAATTACAAATGGTCTGTTGGGCACCAACAAGTGACCTGTTTACCTCCAGACAAATACTACATCCCTTTTTACAGGGACACGGAGCAACTCTAGGGAATTTTTTTTTTTTTTTTTCTATGAAGGCACACAACAAACCTTCTAAATTCTCCTTTAGAAATGTAATTGTCTTGTTTCCCCCCCACCACCACCAAGATGAAAACTTGAAGGTTTGGAAACCTCAAGAGAATTTTGATTCTGTTAGAACGTTTGGAATTCTAAAAATGTTTTAATATCTAATGAATTTGTTGAAATTTCATGTGTAACGAAATAATTCGTAATTTAGAATTCCTTAGTGTTCCAAGTCCTTAGTTTTCTAAAGCTTCTTTGTGAGGAAGTGGAGGGATTTTCCTTTCTATTTTGATCCAAGTCTTTTCTCACAATTTCCCAGTTGGTCTCGCCAGTTATTCTTTTACTCTCTTTCGTGAAACCAATAGCTTTTTTTTTCATCTCTCAACAAACACTGGTCATAACTTTTCCGGCAGTTGGAATCGACCTCTTTTAGGTGCGGTGGGACTGGCTTTTCCACCCATGGCTTTGATCACTGTTTCATTTCCGTTCTAAAGAGGCCCATTCACCAAAAAAAAAATCGAGCAAAATCTTTTCTTTTCTTTTTTTTTAATGGTCCAGATGTTACGTACTTCGAAATTGGGTTTCGCATTGCTTTTAGCTCAGCATTTCAACTTTTGGCACCCCAACCTACGCATAGCTCTTTCACTTTTAATCATTGGTATAACATTTACCAACTATTTCAACTTGATTTGCCTAAATTCTTAGCTAGCTATCTGATCACTCATCATCTCATCTAAAGTAAAGTAAAGTAATCGCCTATTTTTTCAGGCGGGGCTTAACGTCCAACTGCCAATTAGGTATCGTAGACGGAGGCGACTAGCAAACATACTTTACTGTAAAAGTTATTATATTAACAATTAAATAAAATCCAAGGGCTAGACTAGTACCGCAATACATCTTAGCTTTGCGGGTCTAGCCTGTAACCGACTAACATACTTTACTATAAATTTCTCATATTAACCATTAAATAAAATCCAAAGCCTTAGACCGGGAATCGAACCCACTAAACCAACAATACATATTAGCTTTGCGGGTCTAGCCTATAACCGCCTAGCAAACATACTTTACTACAAATTTCTCATATTAACCATTAAATAAAATCCAAAGCCTAAGACCGGGAATCGAACCCACTAAACCAACAATACATATTAGCTTTGCGGGTCTAGCCTATAACCGCCTAGCAAACATACTTTACAGTAAATTTCTCATATTAACCATTAAATAAAATCCAAGGCCTAAGACTGGGAATCGAACTCAGTACCACAATACATATTAGCTTCGCAGATCTAACCGCTCGGCTACCGTGGCGCCTTCATCACCTTTAATCGAACTAAGTACTATCCCAATATTAAGTCATAACGCCAATCATCGTATTCTTCAGTTCGTCTGACGATCGGGTCATAGTTTCAAAATTCTTCGAAATTTAAATTAAATATAAGTAGGTCTTCCTGAATTAGGAGAGAGGGGGAGAATTACTGCATGATTCCCCAATTTCTCCCTCAGGGTTTGCATGTGCGTAAATGAAATTCACAGAAAGATTTTATAATAACATGCATTTATGCACCAAAATTATAAATTTTTGCCTAAAACGACAGAGTTGTTTTTGTTTTTTTATTCTGGACCGATTCCTCGCTAATTGAATCCTTAATATAAATACTTTATGATCACTTAAAGCTAATATAAATTCAAATTCAGAAAAATCATGTATTTTTTACGAATATAACGAACTTAGCTTTAGTAATTTGACGTTGTGTATTAAATGCAACTCGACAGTCTCCATGTAATGTAGATTGTTTTCAGCTGATTAAATTTCCGACCAGCTGTTCCAGAAAATGAATATCCAATTAATGAACCAATCCTCTGTTCTTAGTACAGACCAAAAGTATTCTGAAATTGGTTTTACATTTATAGAATTTAGGAGAACAATATTAGGGTTGCTTGGATTTATTCTTTAACTTTTTGTTATTGTAGATAATGCACTTTAAATATCTATATTTAGATTATTATTTTTTTAAATAAAAGTAGATATAAATTTATTAGCTATCTAAATCCTCCTAAATCCCTCAGTACCTCTTTAGTAAATGGAGTTTTTTCATTTAAGTAAAGTAATGGCTATTTTTTCAGGCCTGCTTTACGCCTAACTACCAAATTAGGCGTCGTAGACTGAGGCGATTAACAAACATGCTTTACTGTAAATTTCTTTTATTAACCATTAAAATAAAATCCAAGGCCTAAGACCAGGGGAATCGAACCTACTAAACCAACAATACATCTTAGCATTGCGGGTCTAGTCTCATAACCGCTCGGCTACTCGGTGAGATTGTTCACTATTTGAAGATTTTCTTGATAATGATAACCACGTTTCTTTTTAAACTAGGAATACTTATTAATTTTTTTTTTTTTTTTTTTTTTACATTTAAGCTCAAATTAAGCCCGAACATTTTTGGTCGCTAGTTTCTATTCGGGAAATCGAACTTCTGTCAAGATATTTATCCTTTTATTTAAAAAACTATTAAAGAACAAGAAATGTTTTATAGGTCATTACCAAACGAGTAATTCCTTTGGAAACTCAATTTCATACGATCGCCTTACTTACTTTAATTGGAAGTAAGAATAAGTAGTTGTGTAGATAATGCCTTGTTTATTTTTATGAATATAGGCTTGCTTTGGAATTACCTGCTCTATAATGGCGTATAATTGCAGAAGAGAAAATCAGCTGCTCTCTCCCCTGTCCCATGAGAAATAATTATTAGTGAGAAATAAACCAGCAGGAGAAAACCCTGGGAGAAATTATTGCCTACAAAGAGGTGAGCTATTGCAGTCCTTCACTTCCTCTGAGATTAGCCATTTTTCTCCTGGGTCTCTATATCCACCTTACTCTGGGATTGGTCCGGTACACACTGCTTGCTTCTTCCTCTTGTTACATCCAGCGCCATCTATCTTCGGCCTTTCTCCATCCTGCCTAAATTCATTTTCATCTCGCATTTTTCGCCCAATGCTACTTCTTCTTCTTTTTCTTATTGTGCGCGACAATAAATATTTTCCCTTTGTGTTCCGTATAAATATTACTTCCTGTTTCTATATAAATCCATTCTCAACACAATTTGGGCTATTTCTCCGTAAAATAATAGTAATAATAATAACGAAATTCCATTAATTATTTTATTTTACTGGTCTACACTCAAAAAAATGTCTTTTGAATTTTAATAAATTGTCCTAATAACGATATTGGTTAATGACCATCGCAGTCGCGGCGATAAATTTACGTATAATAAGTATTTAATTGTATGGAGGCTCCAGGGCTAGTTTTGGATGCTTCGGTTAAGGCTAAATCTTCGCCTTGAGGATCTATCATTATCTTAATAATTACATTAAAGCTATGTAACTTGCATTCTTAACTTGGAAGAGGTTTATTGCTTCGTTCAGTCAATACTATCCAAATTTACTTATCGAACCATTACTGTAACAAGGACTATGTAGAACACTACATCAAGTACCTCGCTACTGGTTTCTTCAGTTAAGTGTGAATCAAGTCACAACCACCTCGGCACACTTAGTTTCCGAGAAAAAGTCGTTATCCATATAGCTTGGGACACACTGTACATATATATTTGTCTAAATAGGGGCGTATATTTTTGACACGGTGCACAGGCACACAGGAGAGGTAAGGACTTCCTGAGGTAGAACTTTTCTTATCAGCTGAGGGTTTTTCATTGTTTTCCCCCGCATTATTTACTTTTATACTATAGTAACAATTTATGTAATTAGCTGGAGGTTATAGTATTTATACTGGTACTTCTTATGTACATATGTATATACTTTCATTAAATAAAATGTTTTCTTCTAAATCATTCCGATGCCCATTTTGAGTAAAGATCGAATTAATTGACTGCCATCATTTCTATCCAAAATGTCCACTTTTTTTTACTGTTTAAGATTGCAGTTTGTTCCAGAATTATTATTATTTTTACTTTATTTACTTTCACAACTGCAGTACATATTTCTGCAATAAGTGAAGCTGATACAACATGATACATAGATAAGTACATGAATGGCATGAGGCCAGAATTCAGCCATTGGTGGAACTCCCAAGGAGGTACAGTTCCAACTATTGTGCATTGGCACTTACTTCATAGAGAAGATCGCGTAGGAGGCCACCTGCTCTTCAGCTGTATTTGCTGGTAGAGTAGTTAGTTGGCATACTAGTGGATTTAGGATGTGAGATGATTGATGTATGGAATTTAATGTAAAACGGGATCATAGCAGCCTCTGAAACATAGGGAAACTAGGAGATCTCGGAGCAAGATAGAGTGAGGAGTATTAGTGATTCTACGGAGTGTTTTTTGATTGGAAGGATTGGATTCTGTAGATATTGGAAGTTTTGTCTGTGAGTCCCAAAGCTCCATTCCGTAAGTCCTCCAGAATTATTAAGTTCAAAAATTGCCATCTTTTTTTAAAAAAAAACAAAAGTGAAGTTTCGCTTATTTAATAAACCACAGAATCTATAAGTTTCTTTCTGTTAATTATTAATCATTTATTTTACTTTGTTATCGGTGCTTGCTTTGTTTCTTTTATATTTATTTATTTTGTCAAAAGATGTACATTAAGATGATGAAGATACAGAATGCTCGGCTTTGCAAAAAAAAAAAAAAAAAACCCCAGACCTAGAATAAGGATCCATTTATTAGTTACGTGGAAAAGAAAATCATGTTAATAAGGATAAGACAGGAAATGAAGCCCATTTTGGGCAAAGGCCTGTCCAATTGCATGCCGAATGCCGAATGGCTGGTTCACAATCAAGCTTTTATAATCAGCCAATCTTTGGGAGTCATTTTCAGCCTTCTTGTGTTACCCAGTACTAGCCACACGGTTTCCCAATTTCATATTGAACCTTTCCCCCCCCAGGAGAATTGGTTTTAGGGGAAGTACGAGTAGTTCTGGTTTCCCCTGAAGTGCCATTATGGTATTAGTACCACCGTATACCACGTTGCCACTGTTGGCAAGTACATTTCAGTCGGTTGCTTAATGATGCTTAATATCATCCAGTACTGTGATTGGATTATTCAACTATTTCTTTGTGTTTTAAGTAAAAACTTTAAAGTGTAAAGAATTTTATTTAAATAAACTCGTTCACCCTAAATTATTTCTTTGCACTACGTGGTCCAGTGTATAAAAACAAAATAGATAAAAAATTTCCCTCAACTGGCCGGACGCTAGCAACTCCATCTAGGGTAGAATTGATATATTACTTACTGTTTTATATATTTTATACATATCACGATCGTAGCTCCATCTATCTATCGTTTCTGACAGCACACTGCCCACTACTTCCGGTCGCCAATATACTCCAGAGAATACAAAATAAAGTTCTTCCCTCTAAAAGTGCAGTTTTTTTTTATTTTTTTTTTACTGTATATGGTTAACCTTTCTACCTATAATCTGATTACCTTTGTTACATGTTGGCAGTTTTTCCCAAAGATATTCTTACATATAAATTTCCCGCAAACATAAATTTAAAATTATCATTTTGATTCCTTTTTTCCTTTCTGTAGAATTTGGTATTTTATATTTTGAATTCATTTTCAAAAAAGAAAACTTGGTCACTTATCTTTCATTTTATTTTTTCGGTTTTTACTTTTTGTTATCTTGACCATGTGGATTCTATTTATGACCTACCCGTTTCCGTTTTAACTATTATTTATGGTAAATCCGGTCAGTTTGGCTGTAAGAAGTAATAGTGGTCAACACGAAATATTTTAAGTATTTGATTTTTTATTTATTAATATATATATATATATATATTTATATATACAGGGTGTCCCAAGCTTTATGGATACAGGGTGTCCCAAGCTTTATGGATACAGGGTGTCCCAAGCTTTATGGATACAGGGTATCCCAAGCTTTATGGATACAAGGTGTCCCAAGCTATATGGATAACGACTTTTTCTCGGAAACTAAGACAGCTAGAAAAAAACTAAAAAATACGTGTCCCCTTAGTTTTTTGTTAGAAATCCAAATTTAATTTGTAAATGTTTTTCGGTGCTTCCAGAAGCGAGATACAGGCACCAACTTCATTTTTTCAGATGGGAAGGTGCGGTTTTTATTTAAGAAATAGATTCCTCTATTTTTTTTTTTAAGAAAAATTTACTTGAAAGGTTTTTTTCTGTGAGCGATATTTTACAAGTTATGAATGAAAACATGATTCTTATAAGAAATTTCAAAATGATAATATTATAACGGGTGTTTCGGGGGGGGATACATGAAATAAAAACTGGACGAGTTTACTCAGTTGATAAAACTTCTGAACATCACTGATTCAATGACTTAAGATTTAAATGGAATTTCCTGTAACATGTTTCTGTGTTAAAAGAAATGAATGATGAACATGAATGAATGATAAAAGAAACGAATAATGAACATGAATGAATTAACATGATTAAATGATGAACACGAATGAATATTAAACATGAATCAAAGTTCAACATGAATGAATGATGAACACGAATGAATGTTAAACATGAATCAATGTTGAACATGAATGAATAATAAAAACGAATGAATGTTAAACATGAATCAATGTTGAACATGAATGAATGTTGAACTTGAATGAATAATGAAGAAATGAATTTTTGATGAACATCTGGAGTAAACACACTCACACGACTTTCTCTTACTAGCATTCTCAAGGTTCTAACTGACATATTTTTCTTTTCTCACACAAAATCTGTATTTTTCTATCATAATTAATTTTTACTAAGTTATCAACGTTATTTTGCATGTGTACACTGTTTAGATCAAGGCGCCACGGTAGCCGAGCGGTTAAGAGACTAGACCCGCAAAGCTAAGATGTATTGCGGTACTAGACTAGGCCTTGGGTTTTTATTTAATGGTTAATATGAGATACAGTAAAGTATGTTTGTTAGGCGGTTATAGGCTAGACCCGCAAAGCTAAGATGTATTGTTGGTTAGTGGTTCGATTCCCGGTCTATAGGCTTTGTAGTTTATTTAATGGTTAATAAAATAAATTTACAGTAAAGTATGTTTGCTAATCACCTCGTCCACGACACCTAATTGGTAGTTGGACACAAAGCCCGCCTGGAAAAATAGGCAATTACTTTACTTTACTTTTTACTGTTTAGGCCGAAATGTTGCTTTAAGTGGGAACTTCATTATCGTGTTCAGGATCCTTCTCCCTCCTGAAGGATTGTTCCTAAACAATTATTCAAATAAAGATTGCTGATTTAAATTAATGTAATTTAATACGAATTAAGTTTAGAGACAATTGTGGATAGGCATTGCTGAAAAAAAATCTCCAAAACCGGAAAGAATATATTAAGTAAAGAGGTACTTCCGCTTTTAAGATATTCATAAAACTCAATTTTAACAATACATTTATCACTTTTCTATAAAATGGAAAAACAGAACATTACTCTGAGTAAGGGAAAGCCAGGAATTGGTTCAGCGGATTATCATTTATTAATTGTAAAACCTTCATCAAAATCGGCAAGCTTAGTTTAATGTTACCATAAGCCCTAACACAATGTTTTCACATCAACTTGCAACTTGTTCTCATTAAAAGCTTAACTGTTTTAATATTTTTGTGCTTTCTCATATAAAATGTTTTACCGGGGATATGTGCGCCTTTTAAAACGTGAGAACATTTTAAATAAGTAAACATGTAAAAGTTTTAAGCTCCTTAATCTATTTTTAAGTGCAAATAGGTTATGTAATTTAAATGAGAGTTAGCTTATGTTGAGAGGATTTCATTAATGTGTGTATTATGTTCATATTTATTTATTTGTGAATGCCTACCAAAAAGTCTTAACACCACGTCCTCTGGTAAATAATAATAATAATAATAATAATAGACCTGCGAAGCTAATATGTATTGTGGTACTGGGTTCGATTCCCGGTCTTAGGCCTTGGATTTTATTTAATGGTTAATAAAAGAAATTTACAGTAAAGTTTGTTTGTTAGGCGGTTATGGACTAGACCCGCAAAGCTAACATGTATTGCGGTACTAGTCTAGGTCTTGGATTTTATTTAATAGTTAATATGAGGAATTTATTGTAAAGTATGTTTGTTAGGCTGTTAGAGGCTAGACCCGCAAAGCTTAGATGTATTGTTGGTTAGTGGGTTCGATTCCCTGGTCTAGTCCTTGGATTTTATTTAATGGTTAATATGAGGAATTTATAGTAAAAGTATGTTTGCTAGTCGCCTCCGTCCACGGCACCTAATTTGGTAGTTGGACGTTAAGCCCTCGCCTAAAAAAATAGGCGTTACTTTGATTTAATAATAATAATACACTCGGAGGTCCCGGCTTCGAATCCAGCAGCTGACCCGTAGATTTTCTCTTCCTAGGAGCTTCTTACAGCTCACTGTCCGGTGATGGACAGTATTGTCTGTAACGAGAGAACACTGTCCGGAGGCCGGCAGTGCACTGAAAAAAGCTCCGGGCGCCAATAACCTTAGATGTTGACGCGCCTTAAATCATTAAAAAAATAAAATAAAAAAAAAATAATAATAATAATAAAAGACTATAAGATTAGGTAAATCAGAACTAATTGAATGTTACAAAAAAAGGAACACAAATCGTTATCTTCTTAAGAAAGGCACTTTTTGCCAAAATTAATACCAAGAGTATTCGAGTCTCTGGACTCGAGCAATGTCTCGGAATAATTTCAAAACAGTTGTGTCAAAATGTCGGAACTTGTATTTATTCTGTAGTGTTATCTTACACAGTTCTTTGTGCTATCTACCTTCTTTCCAGTCCCTGGATCGAATTCTAGACTAGGATGTTAGGAGGTGGGGGAGGTAACCGAACACTCTCGATGGACTAGTCTAATGGAGGAGAGGTAATAGAGGAAATCTGATGGACAACATGAGCGCCGAGTAGTACTGGACAAGACGGGCGATTACGCCTACGTGAGACGTGTGACGTATCTACCTCACTTTACGAGCTGTCACCATCTCTCTATCGATTCTCATGTTATCATCATCTTCATGCTGTGGAAGGGACCTCCACGATTATTACTTCCTATCAACAGTTTCTAGGGCATCGCTGACCTGTCTATTCGTGTTATCAGTCACATGTTAGGTTCCTCTTCTTCGGCCGACCCATTTTCAAGATTATATAGAACCTATCCACTAATCACTGGATCACTGGCCAGCGTCCCGTATAATGTTTTATATATTTTATGACAGCTACTTCCATTGCATCATCTTGGCCTCCGCAGATTCTCTCCTACACCCCCTTTCTGCCGATAATTTTGTAACTTTGGTCCATTGTCTGCCGTTCACAGCATTCTACTGAAATCGTTCTGCATAATAGCATACTGATCTAAATCTTCTAATCTGCACACTATAAAGACGAGGCACTGTACCCATCTCGATGACCGATCTTTTTCTTTCATCAGCTTCCGTGAAGCCTTTTTTTTTTGCCCACTGATTTCCGCCGGCTCTTGGAGATCAACCAGCCTTACTTTCTTCATATCCTCTTTCAAAAGAGAAAGCCGCTTTTTGAGGTAAGCCCTTGCTTCCTTGTAGAACTTCTACACTTTGCTTATCGGGACTACTTCGTTATCTGTAGAAGACTTTCATAGCTAAAAGATATACGTATATATATCTATCGTGGGTTATTCCTTCTTTTCTAGACTTTCAATATCCCTACAAATTTTTTGCAAAACATTGCTCCGCTAAGAGAATGCTGAGACTTTTGTGATCCCTATTTATAGGAACTGAAACGTTTAAAGAAAATTCATTTTCATTTAGGGAAAATTGTACGTACATATTGTGTTGGGCGTATAAAATATTTGATTTTTCTTTTTTTTTTTAAATTAACAATGCTGTGGCACTGGTTCATTAATTGTTATTGCATTTTCCGCAGTAATTTATTTTCTAAGTATTTCAATATAACTGGCTTTTATTAAGGTTACAATTCATTTGATTTTGTTTTTATTGTGTTCACTCTAGTTTTGATTTTATTGCCGAAATTAACTTTGGAATTTCATTGTGGAAAATTGTGTGGACAAAAAATTGGGCGTTCAGGGTATTTTTGGGAAGGGGGGTACAATAAATAAAATAATAAATTCAAACCAATTTCACCATTTTTTTTGTTTGAAAACTCTTAATGGGAAATAGTCAATTATTAATAATTTTTCATTTTCCATTACGTAAGACCACCCGGAAATAATATGGTTCCAAACGAATGAAGAAGGAAAAGCTAAAATATGGAAATTAAAGATTTGAGTGCTGCATTTAACTATAGAAAATATAGAAATTACTTTAATTACGGTTCCAATTTTATAACTTTATTTTCAATTGAACTTAATTCATTGAGAGAAATTTGGATCTTCTATTGAAATAGTGCAGCAGATCCATTATTTGCCTAGTATTCTTCATTCATCTGAGTTATTTTGATGAACCACAGTTGATTGAGCCATTCATTTGAACATTATTAATTCTCTTTTATTAAGTTGCTTTAAAACTTCATTTGCATAAGATTTATCGTTAATTCCTTCAATTGATTTTTTCATCTTGATTTCCATTCATTTTATCCAAATCCGTTTATTGACTTTCTGATGATCGTATTCTGTGGTATTTCTTTTAGACTACTCCAGAAGATTTGGACGGAAAAAAATCCATTATCCAAGAGTTCACGACTTCATCAAGTTAATCTGGCTGTCGGATGTCGCGTAAATTGTAATATGTACGAGGGTCGTTTGAAAAGTCCGTGCAAAAATAAAAACTACTTAATTTTTTAGGGTAAACCTTTTTTATTTTTCAACATAGTCTCCTTTTAGACTTATACACTTCGTCCAACGCTGCTCTAGTTTGTTGATCCCTTCCGAATAATAGGATTTGTCCAAGTCTGAAAAATAGCCATTCGTTTCTGCAATCACCTCCTCGTTTGAAGAAAATCTTTTTCCCGCCAGCCATTTCTTCATATTGGGGAACAAATAGTAGTCCGAGGGAGCCAAGTCTGGAGAATAGGGGGGGATGTGAAACGAGTTGGAACCCTATTTCCATTAATTTTGCGACCACAACTGCTGAGGTGTGAGCTGGTGCGTTGTCGTGAATGGAAAAGGACTTTTTTTGTGGGCCAATCGTGGGCGTTTTTCTTGCAGCTCGGTTTTCAAACGGTCCAATAACGATGAATAATATGCACCTGTAATAGTTTTACCCTTTTCCAGATAGTCGATGAGGATTATTCCTTGCGAATCCCAAAAGACAGTCGCCATAATCTTTCCGGCCGAAGGAACGGTCTTCGCCTTTTTTGGGCGCAGATGGTAACCCATTGTTTAGATTGTTCTTTGGTCTCAGGAGTGTAGTGATGTATCCATGTTTCATCCACAGTGACGAAACGACGCTTAAAGTCCTGCGGATTCTTCTGGAACAGATGCAAACCGTCCTTGCAACACTTCATACGATTTCGTTTTTGGTCAAGCGTGAGCAATCGCGGCACCCATCTTGCTGGATAGGTTTGTCATGTCCAAATGTTGATGCAAAATATTATGTACCCGTTCATTCGAGATGCCCACAGCACTAGCAATCTCACGCACCTTCACTCTTCTGCCATCCATCACCATATCATGGATTTTATCAATGATTTCTGGAGTAGTAACCTCAACAGGGCCGTCCAGAACGTTGAGCGTCACTTGTGCCCATATGGCCACTCCGAAAATTTTGAAACCACTTATAAACTGTTCTAATCGAAGGTGCAGAGTCACCATAATGTTTATCAAGCTTCTCTTTAGTCTCCTGAGGCGTTTTGCCTTTCATAAAGTAGTGTCTAATTCTTTTTCGTCCATTTTTTGAAAATCACTCGACTTCCTCGATTCAAACGAATGCCAAACACAAAGAAATAGACCGATCTGGCTGAAACTTGGTGTGTGTTCTTCCAAGAGATGCTACTAACTAAACATAACCTCGATACGCGCCAGTAGTGCTATCTCTCTGACTTTGCACGGACTTTTCAAACGACCCTCGTATATTTGTGGGCAGCGTGAAAGCATAGATTTTGAACTGATGGCGATACAAGATGATTAAGAGTTCGTCAAAAGTTGGTAGTGAAATATATTATTGGGGCCTCTCACGAACCTGGGACAAAAACTCATTCGCGTCTAAATCACGTATTGTTGAGATCACTTTCATGAGGCCTACAAACGGATATTTCCGTTTTTTTTTTTTTTTAGAAAAGAAAATCTGCCTGAATGCTTCAAGTTATTTATTTACGATCTTTCTAATGCTTGTGTATCTTAAATTATTCCACCTTCCTTCTTTGTAAGTTTCTAATTTTTAAGTTTCTTACCTGTAATCAATCATACGATCAAATAAAAAGAAAAAATAATTATTGAAAACTTAAAAGGAATGAAAATTTAGTAAAAGAATATATACGCTCTCTTACGAATTATTTCAACACTTTTGTATTCATATCATTCATAAAGTTGGATAAAAATTAAGAACATACAATTTAAATCCAATATAATAATGCATTTTGTTAATATACTAATTAAAACCTAATTTATAAAAGAAAATTAATTACAGAAACTAGTAATATAATAATAAAAAAATAATAATCCCACAAAAATCAAATTTTGTATCCGGGGTACATAATGCTGTAGGAGCTAAGTGTAGAATCACAGCTAAAAGGCGTGGTAGAATATCAAGATATTTATCGGCCAATCAGAAAGAAGTACAGTAGCCATATTTTGTACAGATAGATACTTAATACGCATTGGCTGATGTTTCCCTTCCCACTGCCCTACCCATCGCACACTATTGGTGCATATACCATTATGTTCTACTGTTACAAAAGTTGTATTTTACCTCGTTTTCTAGCGATAATTTTGTCCAATTACGCAATATCTCTGGTTAGTTTTATTTTATACACATTATTAGTTCCAAAAATACTTAAATATGACCTTTAAACAAACATTTACGTGTTTCATTTGTTTGTAAGACTTTAAGGTAATCATTCCCTTATCTTTACCTTAAATGCTATAACTTATAAAAGTGGACTATTTAGTGTTGTTATTGACTGCCCGGGGGCAACTGACTACCTGTTTAAGTGGACTATTTAGTGTTGTTATTGACTATCCTGAGCAACTGACTACCTGTTTAAGTGGACTATTTATTGTTATTGACTGCCCGGGGGCAACTGACTACCTGTTTAAGTGGACTATTTAGTGTTGTTATTGACTATCATGAGCAACTGACTACCTGTTTAAGTGGACTAATTAGTGTTGTTATTGACTATCCAGAGCAACTGACTACCTGTTTTAGTGGACTATTTATTGTTATTGACTGTCCAGAGCAGCTGACTACCTGTTTTAGTGGACTAATTAGTGTTGTTATTGACTATCCAGAGCAACTGACTACCTGTTTTAGTGGACTATTTATTGTTATTGACTGTCCAGAGCAGCTGACTACCTGGTTTTTTAACGGAATTACTAAATTAAATTCTTTTTTTTTTTTTGTTTACTTTTACAGTGACAAAGTTCATCCGAATTGGAATAGCTGATAAGAATGACAACCCGCCATACTTCGACAAGGCGTTGTACGAGGCGGAAGTGGATGAAAACGAGGACATACAGCACACAGTGCTTACTGTCACCGCCAAGGATCATGATGAATGTAAGTCAAAATCATTTTACGTGCATGATTTTTGTTTTTTTTTTTTTTTAAATTCATTTTTCATTGTGGTATAAAAGAAAATTAAATTGTTGATAAACTTGCAAAGGAAGCCACCAATAGTGGGGGAAATGGCTAACTATAAATTACCATACACCGATATCAAGTGTACAATTTGCAAAAACAGCACTACAAAAATGGCAAACAGATTACAGTAACGATAATAAAGGAAGATTCTATAAAACTATGGCAGATCAGTTACCTAGACAACCATGGTTTAAGGGAACTGTCACTAATAAATGGGCATGTTACTACAATAAATAGGCTGAGAGCGAACCAAGCGGTGTGATCGTATCTTCACAGGATCAACAAAAGGTCCTCTCTCCTCTTTGCGCATATTGCAATGAGGAGGAGGATTTCAAGACAATATAATAATGATATGTCCACGTTATGTGGTAGAAAGGAAACGAATATTTGACGACATATACAGGTATTATTAGATGCACCATTTCACTACGAAGACATAATATTCTCCACCAACATATATGTGCTTAAGTCTAACATATAGCAGAGCTAGAGCTAAGAAATATGAGTATATTTAAAAGTTATAGCCGATTAGAATGAATGGAAGAAAATGATTAGAGAAGGATTACGGTGATTTTAATTTCGGTTAAGCTATAAGGATAGCAGGAATATAGAGTACTGATCCATCCATTAGTTGTAAGTTTGTATGTAAATAGTTGTAATATATAGTAGAGGGATGAATGTGTGAAGCGAATGTATTTATAAGTAAGAATGGAGAGTGAGTGATATTCTAGTGATAAGCACCTAGACCAGTGGTTCCCAAACGTTTTTGACCCATGGACCCCTTTTTATAGTCAAAACTTGCCCATGGACCCCTTTTTATAGTCAAAACTTGCCCTTGGACCCCTTTTTATAGTCAAAACTTGCCCACGGACCAAGTGAAAAAGCTACATAAATGCATAGTATAAAAATTACAAATTTAAAAAAACATTTTGTTGAAGAAGTATTTATTGAAATTATAACTTTTGTTTAAAATAAAATTAATAATTTGGATGAACGTGATGAGATGTTATGAGTGTATTTATATCCGGCTCAATGTTAGTGAGTAGCAACCGCAAATCCCCACGAGTAATCTTAGGTTCAGGTCTGCATGAAGAGCCGTTAAGTGAGCAAGCAAATTTTCATCTCTATTTTGCAATTTTGAAAGATTTAGAAACTGAGAACGTTCTCCTCTTCCCAAGTTTTGTATTTACAGAAAATGTTTTGCAACAAACGGAGATATTACGCTTTTAGTTTTGATTAAATTTAATTGGTCACCCGTGTTAGTCTCTAATTTCCATAATAATAAAGATGGATCTTAGTTTTATTATTTTATATTGAACCTTGCGCGGACCCCCTGACGTTGTTCAGGGACCCCCAAATAAATTTTAATTTTCCACGGACCCCCTGAATGATACCGGGGACCCCTGGGAGTCCGTAGGGACCACTTTGGGAACCACTGACCTAGACGATGCTGGCTGTATGGCGGAAGACAATGCCAAAAAAAGAAAAGAAAACAAAAAAATTCATTTTCGTGTACTTCAGCAATTACCTTGATTTTTTTCCTGAAATTGAAGTGTTTCTTTCGTATTGTTAAAATTTAAAGACGTATACAATTAAAAAATGTCAGATCCTAAATCTTTAATTTCATAAGCTTGGTGCAGCGGAAGTAGTAGCAGCAAAAGAGCCTCCATCACTGTAAACCCGTTTTTTTTTTGTTTTTTTTTAACAAAACACTTCGTCACTTCCGGACAAACAAATTTTTTTTCTCTTAACGAGTGCCGACAAAGACGAGAACTTTCTCGCACTTGCTCTCTCTCTGAGCTTTCTGAGCTTTTATATGGATTTCTGTTAAAAGTTTCTTTTAAAATGGTGAACTTTTACACCCCCCCCCCCCCACTACTTTGTTTAAAATCTAATTAAATTTCAGTTAGGTTTTCTTGGACTTAGTACATTTTATTTCTTTAGTTAGTTTACAGAACAATTAGTTGCAAATGTACTTAAAAACGTTTCTAAAAGTGCCCTTAATTATTTTTGTTGGGAAAAAAGAAAAACCTTGGAAATGATTTTGTGTGTTTGTGTTTTTCATTATGCAAATCTCAGTCATTTGTATATAATTAATTTCTGTTCAACTTCCATTGTATGTATTTTTAATAACAAGACTCAATAGCAGCAGACTTGGCGCAATCTATTAACGGTTCATTTAAATACACGTCTTCTTTTAAAAAAACATTTTATCTTCTATTTTATTATCTATGTTCATAAACATCACGTAACAATTTTTCACATTATCTTCTATTGTAGCTTAATTAACAGAGAGGCACGTTAAATATTATAAAATTTAGAATACGAGGGTCGTTTGATAAGTCCGTGCAAAGTCAGAGAGATAGTACCACTGGCGCGTATCGAGGTTATGTTTAGTTAGTAGCATCTCTTGGAAGAACACACACCAAGTTTCAGCCAGATCGGTCTATTTCTTTGTGTTTGGCATTCGTTTGTGTTGTATAATCGATTGTAATAAATATGTATTATCGATGGACAGTGATATGTAAGGAAGAATATGGAGGATGGCGTCTAATATGTGAGTCTAAAATAAAGCTATAATGAGAAGTCTGTGTAGTATATAAATTGTAGCATATACCTTTTGTCTGATAACCAAGTCACAACATATTTGGCGACGAGGCAATAATTCAACATATCTCGAGTTATATTATACATATAACTAAAATATTTCAACATGTCCAAAGAAGAGGAAACTAAAGGAAAATTTTCTAGTTCACGTATGTTTAATAGTACATTTTCACCATTTAACCCGAATGAGGAGCCTATTGAAAATTTTTTAGAACGTTTAGAATCATATTTTCATATTAATGGCATTAATTCTAGTGCACTCAAAGTGGATCATTTAACAATATTATTAGGACCTGATCAATTTAATATCTTAAAAAACAAAGTGGTGCCAAAAAAAGTAAGAGATTGTTCTTTTGAAGAATGTTCAAAATTTTTGTTGTCCCATTATGCTCCTGCAACACGGGTAATAGCAGAAACTTTCAAATTTCATAGTCGATATCAACAGAAAGATGAGACACTTTCTGATTTTATTTCTGCCTTGAAACAACTGTCTATAAAATGTGAATTTAATGATTCGCTCGATCGAGCTCTACGAGACCAGTTGGTAGTCGGCCTATATGACAAATGGTGAATCGTTTGTTACTTGAAGACAATTCACTTACGTTTGATAAAGCATGCCAGATAGTCCTTGATATGGAAAGTGCGAGTCAGTCTGCTTCAAAGATAGTGTCAAATCAATTTCGTCCCGGTGAAGTCTACACAGTAAATTCTGCCAGTGAAGTAAAAAAGTCTGAGTATGGAAGATTTTCGTCTGCAGGTCAAAGTCGTCATTCGAGAAGTCTATATAGTCATAGACCCAGAGGAAGATCCGCTTCATCAGGTCGCTCTCAGAAAAGATCAGTCAGTCCAAATCAAACAAGACAGAAAGTGAGAGGGCGTTGCAAGCAGTGCTTCTTCAAACATCAGCCCGAAAATTGTCCTTCCAGGCCTTGGGTGTGCTACTCATGTGGGAAAAAAGGTCATACTTCTAAATTTTGTGGTAACGAAAGACACCGTAATGATAGCATTACTTATTTTTGCAATAATCATGTGAGTACTTTAACAGTTACTAGCCCGTTACAACTAAGTATCGAAATTAATAGTAATTTAGTTATTTTTGACGTAGACACAGGCTCAACTTGTACATTGGTTCCTTTAAATATTTTCAAAAAATTTCTTTCTGATAGCTACGAATTAAGTAAATTTAATGGAAATTTAGTTGCAGCAAACAATCATACACTACCAGTCTTGGGTAAATGTGTGGTCACTGTCAAATTCAATTCTAATTTTTTCCATAATCTAAACCTTGTTGTAACCTTACAGAAACATCATAGAGCATTATTAGGTCGAGATTGGCTAGATGTCCTTTCACCAGCTTGGCGACAAATATTTCTTTCAGATAATAGCCCAGGTGTGATAGAAAGCAATGTAGGTAAGACCAATCAGATTAAACCCTTATTAGTTAACAGTGTCAATAAATCATGTGTTATTCGGGAACTTGAAGAAAAATTTCCTGCAGCATTCAGTAAAAAATCAAATAATGAACCTATTAAACATTTCAAAGTCAATATAAATTTAAAAGAAAATTGTGTCCCTATTTTTTGCAAAGCTTATGATGTTCCTTATGCATTACGTAACGAAGTGAAAAAAGAGTTATCATTTCTTGAAAACAAAGGTATCATATCTAGAGTTAGAAATAGTCAGTGGGCCTCTCCCATTGTGTGTGTTCCAAAAAAAAATGGTAAAATTCGTATTTGTGTAGATCTAAAAGTAACGGTCAATAAATTTTTGTCTGTAGATCAATATCCCTTACCAAAGCCAGAAGATTTGTTTCAGAGACTTCATAATTGTAGAATATTTTGTAGGTTAGATTTGTCGAATGCCTATTTGCAGTTGCAAGTAGATGAAAACAGCAAGAAATTCTTAGCTATTAATACTATTTGTGGATTGTTTGTTTACAATCGCCTTTGTTTTGGTCTATCATCAGCTCCCGCAATTTTTCAATCTGTTATAGACGAAATCTTAAAAGATATTGACTTTTGTGGTGCTTACCAAGATGACATGATCATTGGAGGAAAAGATGTAGAATCATGCAAAAACACATTGTTTATTGCCTTAAATCGACTTAATGATCATAATGTCAAAGTAAATTTAGATAAAAGTGAATTCTTTGTTAACTCATTAGAAGTGCTGGGTTATAATCTTAGTGATAAGGGCGTCAGTCCTTGCAAGTCCAAAATAGAAAAATTAGTGAATGTACCGCGTCCACAGAACATTACACAATTAAAGTCCTATTTAGGATTATTCAATTATTACCATAAATTTGTTAAAATGGCACCAGATATATTAGAACCATTACATAAACTACTTAGGAAAGATGTGTCTTGGTTATGGTCAAATGAATGTGAACAGGCATTTCTTAATAGTAAACAAGCCATTTCAGATAAATCCCTTTTGGTTTTGTTCGATCCGGATAAACCAATAATACTAACTTGTGATAGTAGTTGTTATGGTCTAGGTGCAGTCTTAAGTCATATCTACGACGGTGTTGAACAACCTATAGCTTTTGAATCAGCGACCCTTACAGCTGCTCAGAAAAATTATAGTCAACTTCACAGAGAAGCATTGAGTATCATTTTTGGAGTCACTAAATTTCATAAATATCTTGCAGGAAATAAGTTTACAATAGTTACTGATCACGAACCGTTAATGTCCCTTTTTTCAGAAAAGAAAAAACTTCCACAAATTGCCGCAGCAAGATTGCTTCGTTGGTCTTTAATACTTTCCTCTTACCAATACACTATCAAATTTAAAAAAGGATCCAATATACAAAATGCCGATTGTTTGTCACGTCTACCGGACAATAGTGTAGTTGATTTGCCAGAAGACAATATAGATTGTGATTTTGTTTACTTGTCTACACCCATAATTCCACATAAAGAAGTAGCTTCAGCTACAACCAAAGATCTAATACTGAGCAAAGTTTTAAATTGTATAAACGGTAATTTAAATGAACTGAATAGTAATAGTAATTCACAGCTCAAAAAGTATTTTAAAATTCGTAATCTACTCTCTGTTCAAGAAGGTTGCGTCATGTATGGTAACAGGGTGATAATTCCTGATCAATTAAAAGAAAAAGTTCTTTCACTTATTCATGATAATCATGTAGGTATAACTAGATGTAAAATGTTGGCAAGATCATATGTATGGTGGTTTAGTTTAAACTCTGATATTGAGCAAAAAGTCAGGTCATGTAAAGTTTGTCAGTTAACGCAAAACAAATCTCCAATTGTAACTAAGTCATGGCCAGTGTCTAAAACTCCATGGCATAGAGTACACATAGATCTTTTGGATACGCACAAATCTAAATTATTAATTATAATAGATGATTATACTAAATGGGTTGAGTGTTTCATTATGAACAATACCATTTTGAGCAGTGTAACAGCAAAGTTATGTGAATGTTTTTCTAGATTTTCTGTACCTAACGTCATAGTCACTGATAACGGTCCACCCTTTTGCGCTAAAGAATTTGCTACGTTTTGTGAAAACCGTACTATCAAGTTAATACAGATACCGCCCTATAATCCCCGTTCAAATGGTTTAGCGGAGAGAGAGGTGCAATCCTTTAAAAAATTATTAATTAAATCAGTACTAAGTCAAAAGTCAGATATTCCGTTACAAACTCGAATAAGTCAATGTCTATATTCCTTAAGATCAACTCCTTCCAGTGTAACCGGAGTTTCTCCTATGAGTCTTATGTTGAATTACGAACCTAAAACTCCTGTTTCAATATGTAATCCTGTCAGTTGTCAAAATAAAAATAAGCATTTAAAGAGTCCCAAAAAAAGGTCAGTAAGATTTGACATCCCTAAATGTAAAACCTTTTTCGTGGGTGAGAAAGTCCTTGTACATTTGTACGGTCAAAAAGGTCCATTTAAATGGCTACAAGCTGTAATTCACAAGAGACTAGGTAATATGGTCTATTTGGTTAAACTCAATTCAAACGAAATAAAAAAGGTACACATGTCACACTAAAACTTAGTTACTTAAATAACAAAGATCATTTCGATCAAGGAAACGAAAATTACTTTCATATTGTATCTAATAACAATAATAACTTTGAAAACAATTCAAAAAGTGTAGCAATTGAGTCTGATCAAGAAGATGAGAGTCGTATGTCTGTAAATAAAGATGTCAGTCCTAAAGCCAATACATATACTAGACCTGTAAGAATAATAAAGCCACCAAAAAGATTTTCTCATAGTGATTATACATGATGTAAATGTAAATAAAATGTAATGTATATTGTATTATATTAATCCATAGTAGAACGTAAGAACACAAAGTAGTGTAAACCCTTATAGTGCAAGAGTGCATGCAAATCTTTTAAAAGGGAGAGTGATGTTGTATAATCGATTGTAATAAATATGTATTATCGATGGACAGTGATATGTAAGGAAGAATATGGAGGATGGCGTCTAATATGTGAGTCTAAAATAAAGCTATAATGAGAAGTCTGTGTAGTATATAAATTGTAGCATATACCTTTTGTCTGATAACCAAGTCACAACAGTTTGAATCGAGGAAGTCGAGTGATTTTCAAAAAATGGACGAAAAAGAATTTCGTGTGTTGATTAAACACTATGAAAGGCAAAACGCCTCAGGAGACTAAAGAGAAGCTTGATAAACATTATGGTGACTCTGCACTTTCGATTAGAACAGTTTATAAGTGGTTTCAAAATTTTCGGAGTGGCCATATGGGCACAAGTGACGCTGAACGTTCTGGACGTCCTGTTGAGGTTACTACTCCAGAAATCATTGATAAAATCCATGATATGGTGATGGATGACAGAAGAGTGAAGGTGCGTGAGATTGCTAGTGCTGTGGGCATCTCGAATGAACGGGTACATAATATTTTGCATCAACATTTGGACATGACAAAGCTATCCGCAAGATGGGTGCCGCGATTGCTCACGCTTGACCAAAAAGGAAATCGTGTGAAGTGTTGCAAGGACGGTTTGCAGCTGTTCCAGAAGAATCCGCAGGACTTTAAGCGTCGTTTCGTCACTGTGGATGAAACATGGATACATCACTACACTCCTGAGACCAAAGAACAATCTAAACAATGGGTTACCATCTGCGCCAAAAAAGGCGAAGACCGTTCCTTCGGCCGGAAAGATTATGGCGACTGTCTTTTGGGATTCGCAAGGAATAATCCTCATCGACTATCTGGAAAAGGGTAAAACTATTACAGGTGCATATTATTCATCGTTATTGGTCCGTTTGAAAACCGAGCTGCAAGAAAAACGCCCCCGATTGGCCCACAAAAAAGTCCTTTTCCATCACGACAACGCACCAGCTCACAACTCAGCAGTTGTGGTCGCAAAATTAATGGAAATAGGGTTCCAACTCGTTTCACATCCCCCCTATTCTCCAGACTTGGCTCCCTCGGATTACTATTTGTTCCCCAATATGAAGAAATGGCTGGCGGGAAAAAGATTTTATTCAAACGAGGAGGTGATTGCAGAAACGAATGGCTATTTTTCAGACTTGGACAAATCCTATTATTCGGAAGGGATCAACAAAGTAGAGCAGCGTTGCGACGAAGTGTATAAGCCTAAAAGGAGACTATGTTGAAAAATAAAAAAGGTTTACCCCAAAAAATTAAGTAGTTTTTATTTTTGCACGGACTTTTCAAACGACCCTCGTACACTATAGGAACAACGAGCCAAGGATGTTGATAAGCATGTAACGATAGCGAATTTAGTAGCAGAAGAGACACTTATGTAAAGTTCCAGAAGTAGAGATGAGTAACTGTCCTTCTACGCTCCTTAAGCTAAAACATTGGAAGATACAACAGCAAGTAAAAGAAAAGTTGGTTATATCCCAAGAGAAGAAGTAGCACATTAAACTGTCTGTCGCTACAGGAAACCTTAGGGCGAACGCATTCCCGCTGTTCCAGTCTTACAAGTTATGCATCCCACTTCTGGCAACTGGAGTGTGTATATCGCTTCATTGATATGTTACTGCAACAGCTAGTCTGGATTTGCAAATTTGGGGAGTTCCATGCGTTGCGTTGGCTAATTCGGGTACACGATACGGAAGGATTTGTCTTGTCTACTTATTTACAGTTACATGGTAAACCGCAGTCAATACCTGCAAACCACGTATCGTTTTCTTCCTACTGATACTCCCCATTTTGATTAGGGGTTTGCTCTCTTCCTCTCTCTCTCTCTCTCTCTCTCTCTCTCTCTCGTTACAGACAGGAAACAGGAGTCCTGGACTTAAACAGACCCACTCTCCTGCCTGTCAATCAATCCTTTCTTGCAAATCCAGTTCTTCAGCTTCCACTAAGTAACCACCTTTCGCAACGCCGGACATTCTAACGATTTGTGACCACTGTTTTTATTAGAACATTTAAACGGCTTAATGAATCCCGACAAAACGTAGTAAAACGTTGCTTCATTGTGCTACTGGCCATTGTCGGAATAAAACCTTCTTCCCCTTTATTACGAAATTTATTTCCATTTTTATTACTACCAACCAACTGTTTGCTGCAGTTAGTAATAAAACTGTTCAAAAAAAGAATTACCCCCACCTTATTTCCAAGCAGGTCACGCGTTATTGCTGAATATGGCTACCAGAGTGTGCTGATGTACACGTTTTTTCTAGTAAAAATGGTTAAGCATGGCGGTTCTTGAATGGTGTACTATTATATTTGAGGACGGAGATTCGCTGGCTGGTCCATAAATCTAACCAATATCTATATCTTGTATATAATATGTGTACAAATGCCATCTACGTGATGTGATTTAGATTTAGATAGAGCATATGATATGCATCATCTATCTTAGATAACTTTTAACAGAAATAAGCTGACTTCTTCAGAAGATAAGGTCTTTTTTACAGAAAATAAATTGTTTTGAACTAGAATAATAAAGACATTTTTTTTAAACTACTGGCTTCAAGGGGTAATCATCTCAGTCAATCCCCTCGCATTGCAGACTTTGTGCGTGGCAAAGCACCCGAGCAAGCTTGGACTCGAACCAGAAACTTGCGCAAGAAATACTTCGCTAATCTCTTTCCTTTTCTTTGAAAAAAGCAAATTTGAATTTTTATTAGAGGATTTTCGGGAAATCAAAATCCCTACACTAAAGCCTCTTTAGTCTCCTTCACTACAAGAAAAAATACAATTACAAGGGATAATTCATGGCGAAAATCAGTCTCAGAATTTGAGTCACCGAACTAAAGTCCTGCCTCTAACTATACAAAGCAATCTCAAGTCTTGTTAAATTAGATTAATCTAAGAAAATTCTAAGATATCTGCTAGACCAACCTACATTTTCCTAAATATTTTAGCAAGAAAAATAAGGAAGAGTCCTCCTCCATAAATAACTAAATAAATATGGGGAAAGACTTCTTTCACTACGAAGTCATTCCTGGAGAGATAACCTCCAACAGGACGAAGAAAGACGAATATTAGAAATCAACTTCATCATTGCTTGCCAGAGGAGTGACATCATTTCCGACCTTACTATTGGGTTAAGATTTAACTGGTAGGTAACTTTAATGGGGAGGGGGTTCAATTAATCGATGCCTCCACAGAAATTGGTCTAAATCTACGCTTAAAACGTTAAAATCACCACTTTACAAAGGAAATTGATGGAAACAATAGAAAAAAAACACCTCGTCCTGCCAACATCTTGCCAAACAAAGCGCAACGTCACCCTCGTGCCAACGCTATTAAGCAATTAGAGCACAATTTCTATTTACTCACAGCGTACAAGAAACTTCACTTAACTTTAGAGTCAATAATCTTAAAAAACAGCCTTTAATATCAATTCAATTAACAAAATGTTATTGATTCCCGTGACTTTAATGTTAGATTTACAAAGCCCTGTGTTTCCGATAAATACTTAGCCACACAAAAGCCACTACTGAAAATAAGCGCTAAAAACCATAAATTGTTTATACTGATTATTGATTATTAATTCCATTACAAGAGTTGGGGAGTGGGTGACAGAGTAATCTATATCTAAATCCAAACTGGATTGAGCTTATAATTTGAAGCTTTAATTTAGTGAACAGATTGTTGGATGATACAATCGATTTTCCATCAAACTGTCTATGTTAACACCAACATATCTATCTCTTAATTTATTTTTTTATCAGTTTCAATTGAAAAAAATAAATAAATAAATAAGGTTGGATTCCATTGGTTTAATAAAAATACTTGTAATGCCTTTTTCATTACCACGAGAGATAAATTATAAACGAGAGGATGAAATTAATTATTGTGTTGATATGTCAATTATTTCTTTTTAATAATTATCAAGAAGAAATAGAAATCGATAATTAATTTATTATTAATTTATTAAACCGTTTTTATTGTTAAAACTTATTGAGTTTGGAATCCGCTTGAAAAAAATCCCCTTATATTGAGTAAACTAAGGCTCCACGGTAGCCGAGCGGTTATAGACTAGACTAAGATGTATTGCGGTACTAGTCTAGCCCTTGGATTGTATTTAATGGTTAATATGAGAACTTTTATAGTAAAGTATGTTTGTTAGGCGGTTATAGACTAGACCCGCAAAGCTAAGATGTATTGCGGTACTAGTCTAGCCCTTGGATTGTATTTAATGGTTAATATGAGAACTTTTATAGTAAAGTATGTTTGTTAGGCGGTTATAGACTAGACCCGCAAAGCTAAGATGTATTGCGGTACTAGTCTAGCCCTTGGATTGTATTTAATGGTTAATATGAGAACTTTTATAGTAAAGTATGTTTGTTAGGCGGTTATGGGCTAGACCCGCAAAGCTAAGATGTATTGCGGTACTAGTCTAGCCCTTGGATTGTATTTAATGGTTAATATGAGAACTTTTATAGTAAAGTATGTTTGTTAGGCGGTTATAGACTAGACCCGCAAAGATAAGATGTATTGCGGTACTAGTCTAAAGTATGTTTGCTAGTCGCCTCCGTCCACGACACCTAATTGGACGTAAAGCCCACCTGAAAAAAATTGGCATTACTTTATTTTTACTTTTTACTTACTAAACTAAGATTTAATATTTTTATTTTATTTTTTATTTTGCGTTTATTTGTGCCACAATCAGCGCGTTGGCGCTATAAGTAACAATGATAATAGTGTAAGTAACAAATGATGCAAACGAGTGGAGAAGATACCAGTGGTAACACTCCAAAAAACATTAGACTGTTATTCACTCTCTTCATTTGAGAGGAGATCACGAGGCTACTGTCTCTTTTAAGATATCTTGTCCAGCTTATCAGGAAGAGTTCTAGAAGAAAGATTTTGATCTGGAAGGATTTTATGTGAGATTGCAGGCTGAAGTGGAGTTTTCTGTATCGTGTTTTCAGCGACTTGTCCGATAAAAGGAATGTTAAGGTCACAGTGTGTATAGTCCAGGTTGGGAGACATAAAATGGAGCGTTTACAAATAGTTCGAAGAATTTTAGATTGAAGAGATTGAATCCTTTGGAGATAGGAGCGTTTGGTTGAACCCCACAGCTCTATTCCATACTCCCAGATAGGTTTCAAAATAGAAGTATAAATCAATCTTTTGTTGTCCTGAGAGAGTTTTTTGATCTATCGTCTAAGTTGTAGATAGCGTCTGTTTAAGTTCTGTTCTTTTAAGTCTAGTGAGGAGGTAATAAAATTTAAATTCTAAAAACGGTGCGCTAAGTACCAAAATATAATGAATTTTCTTCTTTTAATTCTTTGATGCCACATTTCATTTCCTTCTTCACACCTGATTTGATGAAACAAAAACACTAGAAATTTTAATGTAAAGAGAACTTGATAAACTTCAGCTCCACTGATGTAGAATAAGAAGAAGATGAAGAAGATGAAGCAGTAACTTTTAACTTAATTTAGGAGAAACTTTGTGCAAAACAAAGCATTAAAAATTTTGCATAACCTTTATCCAAAAAGTTCTTAGTGAAGAAGTTAAAATTTCTCTTTAAAAATCATGAAGATAAGCTGTAAATTAGATTTTAAAAAGACGACCTCAGGTTTATTGTTTAGGTTCCTCTCCCCACTTTGTCATATTTTAGAGCAATCACCCAACTGGTGAAACTCTTTCACAATGATTTAATCACAGCAATAGATCTGTTGGCCACTTCCTCTTCAAACGGCGAGGAGTTTAAAAATATTAGAAAAACACAAATCAGCCATCGCTTCCTCACCTTAAACCGCTTCAAACACGCCCTAATTTGCCCTGGGCCCTTTAACGTCCCCCCTGTAAGCCCTGTAACCCCTGTAAACAAGGGCACTTATCGCCCATTCTCACAGTAAGACTGCTCTAGATCAACCTTGAGAAAAAAAAAAGAAGAATTTTCTAGGACAAACGTCGTCTACATCTACGCAATGGTCTATAAAATTTAAAGAATATCGAAGGAGAAAACTCAACAACAAACTGGTGAACTCAAGCTGTAACTTGGGGTCTTACCGGTAATTCAGTTGACCAGATTTAACCAAAACGTGTTATCGACTTTTGCTTGTTGTAATGATACCATGAATCTCTTACTTCTACTTTATAGTTTTCTTTTTCAACTTTTGGGTAATGTTGCCCATTCATACTCACAAACACCCAAACTTATGAGTAAAAACTTCTTTTTCAAACTCACCTTGAGATTTCACATATTTTGAGTACTCTTAGACACGATCGCAATATGTCCTGTATCTAGGACTAAGAAAAGGTAATGAGAAAAAAAACTAGCAAATATTGTGACCATTTTATGTACAATCAGCAAGGCTACAAATAACAAACTGTTGCAGAGCAAATGGCGCGAGTAAAAAACAAACTAGGGCAACACACGCCAAGTTTTTACATATTGAACCGTCCACATATTTGTACCATTTCTAGTGGAGGCTCTACAATAACAGACCAACTGTTAAAATAGACCAAATAAAATTCTAGCCACAAAAGCTCAGAGAACAGCTGTCCGCCCACAGATGTCGCACAATAAGCTCTCTCCTTTTTCCACGTAAAAAGCTCAAACCAAATTAATTTTACCTATACATGAAAAAAGTGGGAGGTATTCTAATCAGAAAAATTTGTAACAAAGAGGCAATTTCGAAAAACTTAATATCTCTTTTCTCTTTTTTCCTCTATTTCCTCAAGCTATTTCTTTGCCAGAGAAGAGAGAAAGAGTATTGGGAACCAGAGAGAGAGAGAGAGAAAAAAGGGTTTTGACGTCACCTCAGAGAGTAGTTTTCAGGAAATCTTTCTCTCGCAGGGCGTTTTAGTGTAAGTTAACAATGAAAAACAGCCTAGCACACAAATTACTTGAATGTGGTTTCCATTTTTATCCGTTGTACCCACGCATGTTTGTTGCATTCCTCAATCGGTTTCAGACTTCCAACCATCATCATAGGTAGATTAAACAATTTGGTGTAGAGATTTCCGATTTCATTTCCGTCACCAACTCAGCACAACATTTGTTCTCTCATCTGTACTTGGTCAGGAAGGAATACAATGAATACAAGCGTGCCAAGATGGACAGAATCACTGATATATTATCCAAGCATTGAGGATTTTCAAACTTTTCCTATAAACTTGTAAAAGCTTAACAAACATTATATTTGACATGTTTTTCTAAGGAAAAATAGATAAAGGAACCAGGACTTAGGAACCAGGCGGTTAGGTTTTCCCCGACTAAAATTACACTTTACTGGAATATAATGATCATATTACTTATACTCGTACAAAACTAACAGTGTGTTGAATTTATTGCTAAACTACGAAGTATGAAGAAAATCGAAGTCATTACATTGATTTAGGGAATGTTTAGTGAAGAAAATCGAAGTCACTACAATTGATTTAGGCATGATAGTAAAGAAAATCGAAGTCATTACATTGATTTAGGGAATGTTTAGTGAAGAAAATCGAAGTCACTACAATTGATTTAGGCATGATTTAGTGAAGAAAATCGAAGTCATTACATTGATTTAGGGAATGTTTAGTGAAGAAAATCGAAGTCACTACAATTGATTTAGGCATGATTTAGTGAAGAAAATCGAAGTCACTACAATTGATTTAGGCATGATTTAGTGAAGAAAATCGAAGTCACTACAATTGATTTAGGCATGATTTAGTGAAGAAAATCGAAGTCATTACATTGATTTAGGGAATGTTTAGTGAAGAAAATCGAAGTCACTACAATTGATTTAGGCATGATTTAGTGAAGAAAATCGAAGTCACTACGTTGAATTTTTTTTTTTTTAATTTATTTTCTTATTTACAATCTGTATAAAGTATACAATAAGTAAATATTAAGACTGAATATGGTGAACTGGTGCGGGAGGAGAGAAGCCACCCAGTGGTAGCACTCTCTACAGGAGAGAGGAGAATGTGGGGAGGAGAATGTGAGGAGGAGATACGAGGAGGAGAGAGAAGAATAATGACGTTTAGGTCTTCAGCCTACAAGGAAGTCGCGGGGCCACTGGCGATTCAGTCGGCGAGGAGTATTAGTGATGTCAGAGGAAGCGAGAGACAGTACAAGAGGATTAGAGCTAGTCGAGAGAGTAGTGTGGAATTTTTGGTACTTAGTTTTGGCTAGTTGGTCTATGAAGGGAATGTTGAGGTCATAGTGAAGAGTGATGTTAGTCACCGTAGAAAAGAGCGTCAGCTATCTGTCGGAGGAGTTTTGACTGAAATGTTTGTACTGTCCTTATGTACGTTGATTTAGTGAAGAAAATCGAAGCCACCACATTGATATAGGCAGGATTTAGTGAAGAAAATTGAAGTCACTACATTGATTTAGGCAGGATTTAGTGAAGAAAATCGAAGTCACTACATTGAGTGTTTAGGAAGAAAATCAAGTCACTACATTGAATTAGGGAGGATTTATTGAAGAAAATCGAAATCTATAAATTGATTTAGGGTGGATTTAGTGAAGAAAATCTAGAAAAATAAGAAAAATTTCTATGAGAGGGATACACGCCAGCTTGTTAATTGGTTTCTGTATTGAATCCATCAGATATGCGCGCCCACAAAAGCGTAAAAAGCCTAAACCCACATACAGGAACAACAAAATACTGAAAAAAAAAGCAACTTAATAATATCCTTTGTCAGCTGAAAGTAGTATAAAAGAGGATGATGAAGGAACAAAAAATAAAAATAAAAGATGTAGCGCTTCTTCGCGAGGGCCAAGTCATCAGAGATTAGCTTTGAAGATAATGTTGAGAAATATTATAAAGATAATAGAGAAAGAAAAAGGGGAAAGTGGATAATAAGTTTGTAGACAAAGAAGAGATATAACAGGAGTCCATTCTTCATCCAAGGGGAGGCCCAAAAGAAAATCTGAAAGAAAGAAAGAGTAGAAGTATTGGTGGCCTTCGTTTTGTGTGCGTATTGGATTGGAGAGCATCTTGCCTTCCACAAGACAATGCTGAACAGATGGGCAGAAGTTATACTATAATTCAGTCTTGGTGGTGGTAATGGTACTGTCTTTACAATTCTGGATCACTCTCGTCCTTCTTTCTGCTCGTTTAAGAAGCGGGCCACCGGAGGAATCAATCAATCTTCAGATCATCTTCTTCTTCTTCTTTCTTCTTCCGTCTTTAATTTTTACATTTATTTATTTTATTTATCACAACGTGGAACAAGATGTCTCTTCAATTGGGAGGGGGCAAAACAAATGAAAGAGGAATTTTAAAAAGATGGCTAACTAATCCCAGAAATCGAAATAATTCAAGAAAAACTGTTTAGGCAAATTAAGTGAAGTGAAAATGATGGCAAAATCTGCAATGCACTTTTCGTAAAATACTTATAATTAGAAAACTAATGTCACGAATGAATTTCATCACGAAATTCTGTTAAGATGCCCTTCGATATTGAGACATTTCGATACAGACAAAAACTTAGGTCTTAGTGGTGCAATGACGAACTGGAAGATTTATTAGCTTCAAGTTTTGCGCATTGAAAGCACAAGCTAAAAAAAACACCATTATCTTTGCAGATTTAAGCGGAAGCTGGCTAGTTCAAATTCTTCTCATGGAAATCAACCATAGTGGTTTCATCTCAGAATTATAAGCATCAAACATTAAGACAAAATAAACAAACAAAAACAAAAGCAGAACTTCAAAAACGCATCCAACAACTGCGGCTCATAATCATTAAACCAGGGCTTTACAATCCGTCATATGTAATAATTTGAAACTGTCAGAGATTTGTTAATAATTTAGAATGATTTATTAGCTGCCTAATGAATTTTCATTGGCTCCACAGATTGTTAAATATTGATACCAAACTATGTTCATTACAAAGTTCTGTAACATCTACGAGTATAACATTGAATGGCGAGCATAAGGAATATAATTGACTGCAGCTAACTGTACAAATAATTTATCGCGTAAACCCAATTTTAATAGTAGTTCCTTTAGGGGAAGCAGAAGTTAGTTCCCCCAATCCTTACGGAACTTTAATTTTGATGTGAGTAGTCTTTCCGATCCAGCTTGAGTTAAGCAGGTGATACCTTTGCAACGACTCACTAGTTAAGTTATCTGGGTTCCCAGAAATCAATACTGTTGCTAGCAAGCTAGAATGATACCAATCCAGACGCTCGCTTGGAGCAGGTTCTGGAAAGATAATTATCTCGAACAGAAAAAAAAAAACTTGTATCAACCCAGCAAGGATTACCATAATCCCAAGTTGAAAGAAAAACTATGATCTATTCCCCTCCAAAAAAAAAGAAAAAGAAAAAAAGGCAAACTAAATTGATCTCTTATAACAAAAGGTTACGCCCCTAGAAGATCTAGTTCAATTCTGGAACTAAAACAGTAAACCAGCAGTCTATAGAAGGCATTTTAAGGGATCTTAGGTTTAAAATAGGTTTCAAAAGAAAAGGGTACTATATCCTTTACTGGTGGCTTTTAGGACCTGAAATTACCTTCATTACCTGGTAGTGTTCATCAGGAACTGGTGCTTAAAAGATGGAAAGGCACTTCCTATATTGAAAACTCCATTCTCTCTGGAAAAACAAGCATCTTTTGAAACACATCTGCCAATCAATCTTCGTGAGATAAAAAAAAAAAACCTTTACTGAGATATGGACCAACGAAACACAGCATCTCCATGAGAAGTTTGTGTAGCTGTAGAGATGCACTTCTGGCAAGGTTTTGAAGGAAAGAACGAATAAGGAATTTTCAAATCAGATCCAATAATTAACAACATAGAATATTTTTGTTAAGATCTACGAGAGAAAAGATACAAATAGGTTGGGTTTGGCCATAAAAAAAATAAAACAGGGATTGTTGAAGGAAGCTATTTGATGGGGGGAAATAAAAGGAGAAAACCCAAACATATATCAAGAAAAACAGGAGAGCTACGATGAGAATCTCATGGGAAAGAATGTAAGTGAAGAGGAGGCCTGGGTTAAATGGAAAATGTACAAGAAAAACGAGGAGAAAAGTGCAGACAAGCGAAAAATCCAATATATATATATATATATATTTGTGTATATTGACTGATACACATTGCAACTTTCAGCATTATAAAACAAATACAAAGAGATTACAAAATATTAACTACTAGTTTGTTATTCTCCACTAGATGCTCCGAAGTATAGAGAAGTTCTCACCTCCAAAAGCGCAAACGTTCCCTTTAATCGGTAGCGAAATTACACCCAAGGGCCTAGTGGAAGTTCACACATAAACCGCATAGGTATTCCAGACAGTTTTACCCTTACGAGAGACTGGGTATGTATCCCTTTCACCACCAGCTAGCTAGCTGGGCCACAACTCTAAACAACACTCTTAAATAATGGCTCTTAAAGTAGATAAATTAACTTTAATTATAAAGTAGTTATTTCCTTGTAGGTAAAATTATAAGAGATGGTTGGTAGTTATTTTGGAAATTCATTTTACAGGTGGAACACAATTTTTTGTTCTTCTTTTCTAGACTTTAAAAAGAAAGTTTTGTGCTCAGAAACAATTTTCAAATATTCTTAACAATATATACTGTGTATAATTGTCCAGTTCTGAGTGGTTTTCGGCGGAAATGCTTAGGGACGAAAGTAATGGACAGGGCTCAGTTTTTATTGTGTCTCAACGGTGACGACTGGCAGGCATTGTACAATTACGCAATATTAGCACCGAAGTACAGGAGGGAATTAGTTTTTGAGTTTAATTATTAAACTTTTGTATTCAGAGAGACTTTTGTTTATCAGCAACATCTCGGCAGAGGGACTGATGTCCATGCCTAGATTGTTTGTGATGTGTAATAGTGTTGTTTTATGTATACAGAATTGTTAATAAACATCATCATCATCATCATTATTATTATTATACTGTATAATGTATATTCAGGAAGTACAAGTGCTCTACGTCCTGCCAGTAATGGACAAGGACTTCAAAAAACCCACAGGAGAACCTGAGCTAAGATCCCAATTACATCTAATTTGGTAAAATTTTCATTTAATTTTTGTTAAGTCAAAAATGAGCCACTTTCAATTCTCACCAAAATTATATTGTATTTTATAAAAAAACACTACACTTAGAGTTTTCCTTACTGATCCCTCCGGGAATCCTGCCTAGAAACGATTTTATCTAGAAAAAGATGTAAAAAGAAAAAGTTATGATCCTATGTATTTTTAATAAAAGCTCGTTTACGGCAAAGCCTGGAAACCATTTCCAAGGAAGTGAACAATCGATTGGGTTAAGAGATACTTTACCGGTTGAGGAAATTTCTTCAAAATCGATTTCAACAATACATTTAATCGCTCTCCCTAAACGATGTACGTATACAAGATATGAAACCGTACATTACAGGAAAATAAGTCCTTAGAAAATACTTATCCAACCATTATTCCCAGAAATATCCTATTCGTATTTTCTGAGAAAAATTTTGCAAAATAGAAAATAAGTTACAGATTTATACGTTTGTAATCACTACTTTTTGAAGTTTAAATAAAATCACAAAAACACGATGAACTTATAATAACTTTTTTTTTTTGAGCCCAATGAATCACAAAACTAATTCTTTCAGGGAAAACTCGAAATAGAAAAATTGGCCTTCCCTTCATTTCCTTATCTAGTAAGAGAGAATACAAAAAAAAACACGGAAAAGCATTTTCTCAGATTAGGGCAATCAACAAAAAAAAATAATAGAAAAAACTGCGATATTTCTGGGAAAGCCCCATGACAAGTTTTCTTATTACAGAAAAAGTGAAAAAAAAGGAGAAAAGAAAAAGGAAAATCAACAAAAATAACAATGCCCCGGGTAGTGTTCTCTCGTTAAAACTTTAACCGGCCGTCTAAACAGGACAAAATAAGAAAAGTCAGTGAGAACACATTTCCTTTAAGAACTTAAAGAAAATTACAGGTTACCTGAGCGGAAGTGGGGGGGGGCCTCTTCAAGATTTTTTTTGTTTTTTTTTTTTTTGTTTTATAGCTCTTTTATTAAAACATAAACAGCCAATCGTAATGTAACTTTTATTGGTTGCTCTAATAGCTTTTAATAAAAAACAGCTGTTAATTATAAATTTCCGGTTCGTTTTTGTAGTTTCTTGCAATTTTATAGTTTGCAAATCTCTTACTGTTTTTTTTTTATGACCTTTCTAATTATGGATGCAATATTCTAATCAATTGTTTTACTAGTAACTGCATCAGAAAAGTAAGAAAAATGATAACCCTTGATTGTTGAACAGGTGGGTTGAACGCGGCTGATCACGTTACTTAGCCAACTTAAGGCTGGAAACATAGTGGAGCGGCGAGCAAAGCGGCGATGACAAACACAAGTTAACATAGTGGGACCGCGCTTAGTGGGGAGCAAAGCGAAGATAGAGCAACGCTACGTTAACTTGTGTTTGTCATCGCCGCTTTGCTCGCTGCTCCACTATGTTTCCAGCCTAAGGGTACGTTTACAACGGAGCTGTGAGTATAGATGATAGCAGAGATGATAACTGATAGAGTAAAATATAATCGCTGATTAGTGTGCACAACGGAGCTGTGATACATGCAACATGCCCGAGTAGTGAAGAAGAGTTTTTATGTTCAGCAGCAACGAAATGGTATATTTTAAAGAAAAAACGCTTTAGAAAATATCATGTACATCCCATAAATAAAAAACGAAGTACTTTGGGCGAATTTCACTATTTATATAAGGAACTTAGAAATTATCCGGATCGTTTTTTTGAATATGTGAGGATGGGTCCACCCACATTCGACTATATTTTAGAAAAAATAAGGTCAAAATTAAGAAAACTTTGGAAAAATTGTCATGGAAATCCTATAACCATAGAAGAAAAACTAGTGATCACTCTTAAGGTAAGTAATGGGTACGTTTACAACGGAGCTGTGAGCATAGGTGATAGCGGAGATGATAGCAGTGATGCATGCATCAGCGCTTATAGAATAACCTAGTACATTCTTATGTGAGCGTGCACAACGAAGCTTCGACTAGTGACTCATACTCGCTGCTATAAACTAGCATAGATGATAGAATTGAATTTTTCATTTTTCTGCTAGCTGAACTCCAGTATCGGAGCTTCAAAATGGACGTCGAAAAATTATTTAGTGCTGTCTTTACTCATTATTATTTACTTTTAAACAATATTTTGTTTTTTAAATCGTGCTTACATTTATTTTCATGTGTATTTATTTGTTGTTTTTTTTCAATAAAATCATTACTTACCTAAGAGTAATCACTAGTTTTTCTTCTATGGTTATAGGATTTCCATGACAATTTTTCCAAAGTTTTCTTAATTTTGACCTTATTTTTTCTAGAATATAGTCGAATGTGGGTGGACCCATCCTCACATATTCAAAAAAACGATCCGGATAATTTCTAAGTTCCTTATATAAATAGTGAAATTCGCCCAAAGTACTTCGTTTTTTATTTATGGGATGTACATGATATTTTCTAAGGCGTTTTTTCTTTAAAATATACCTTTTTTGTTGCTGCTGAACATAAAAACTCTTCTTCACTTCTCGGACATGTTGCATGTATCACAGCTCTGTTGTGCACACTAATCAGCGATTATATTTTACTCTATCAGTTATCATCTCTGCTATCATCTATACTCACAGCTCCGTTGTAAACGTACCCTAAGTGTTCTTTCATAGATTATCCAGTTTCAAAGATCAAACAAAAGAGGGGTGGTGCTAAGAAATGGAAATATGAACCTTATTCTTATTACAGTTACTACATTTTTTATTTACGAGTTCCATTTACTTAGTTTTGTTAATTGAACTATCAGTTTACAACAATTTACAATTCGTTAAGTGGTACTTACCATTTCAATAAAACAATTTCTATTTCCGGTAAGCACGCACTAATTGACGGGTAACAGGAAGTAGAATTGCAACTACTTGCAAATTGTACTACAAATAATCTTTTCTCTCACTTTTCTCTCTCTTTTTAATTAAAATAAAATGTTTTTAAATAAATTCATGGGAATTCACTCTTCAATATTACATTTTTGTATTTTTAATTTTTAATTCTCATTTATCTCTTGTTTTAATAATAATATATTGGACTGAACGACCACCAAGAAAATACATGTACGAGGGTCGTTTGAAAAGTCCGTGCAAAGTCAGAGAGATAGCACTACTGGCGCGTATCGAGGTTATGTTTAGTTAGTAGCATCTCTTGGAAGAACACACACCAAGTTTCAGCCAGATCGGTCTATTTCTTTGTGTTTGGCATTCGTTTGAATCGAGGAAGTCGAGTGATTTTCAAAAAATGGACGAAAAAGAATTTCGTGTGTTGATTAAACACTACTTTATGAAAGGCAAAACGCCTCAGGAGACTAAAGAGAAGCTTGATAAACATTATGGTGACTCTGCACCTTCGATTAGAACAGTTTATAAGTGGTTTCAAAATTTTCGGAGTGGCCATATAGGGCACAAGTGACGCTGAACGTTCTGGACGCCCTGTTGAGGTTACTACTCCAGAAATCATTGATAAAATCCATGATATGGTGATGGATGACAGAAGAGTGAAGGTGCGTGAGATTACTAGTGCTGTGGGCGTCTCGAATGAACGGGTACATTATATTTTGCATCAACATTTGGACATGACAAAGCTATCCGCAAGATGGGTGCCGCGATTGCTCACGCTTGACCAAAAACGAAATCGTGTGAAGTGTTGCAAGGACGGTTTGCAGCTGTTCCAGAAGAATCCGCAGAACTTTAAGCGTCGTTTCGTCACTGTGGATGAAACAATGTAGTAGGTTTTTTTATTAATTTCCCTTACTACTGGTCAGAGGTCGTACCTATTGTATCGTAACTCATTTTATGAAAATACTAGCTTTAATGGAAATACACGTTTTTTGAAGACTATTGCGACCGAACCAAGTAAATGGATTTCCGGAAAATTATCTTACATGTGTGTTAAAAAATAAGCATCTATAAAGGTTTGGTTACCACCAAGAAAACGGACCTTAAGTTAGTGATCAAATTCCTCCATTGGGAATAGTACTTACGAAATGGGTTTTACATCCGGTTGAAATTTTCTTGAAAACGGGTTCTAGTATTTTCTTAGAATTTTGTACACTCATTACAAAGATTTATTAAAAAAAAAAAAAAATTGCCTATCTAATTTACATCTTATGTTAGTTCTGGAAAGGGGATGGCTTAGCCATTCTTCCAAATTCTCTTAAAAAAATGGTACCGATCGATATACATTAAAACTTCCCACGGTAGGACAGTTGTATAAGGGTTGATCGTCAAAAACTGCACGAAAAAGCGTAACGTTGAAAAACACCCAACTTTGACAATTTTTTTCTCTTTTTCTATAAAAGATAAAATTCCCAAATTTTCTTTAAAATATAGGGCAAACCCTCCTTTATAACTGTAATTTTTTTGCAACAACCCAGAACTGATAGATTTTGAGAAAAAAGTTGCTGAAAATGAGCAAAAACGGCTTTTTCAAAAATTGGTCTTGTTCTTGTTCTTCTTCTTCTTCTTGTTACTTTTTTTGTAAACTGCGTAGCTCCTAAACGCGTGAACCGATTTTCGTCAATGAGGTGTCATTCGATTCGGAATTTTATATAGATATGCCTTTTGGGGGTTTCGACGCTGTAGATCGAATGGGAGAGGAGTTAGCCCCCTTAATGTAAGGACCCCTCCAAAATTATTATTACTAATTACTTTGTAAATCTTGTATAATATTAGTGATACTAATCATCTATCTTGAAAATTATAACACTTCTTCGTCGCAATCAATCCTTACCAAACTTTTGTTTCAGAATTTTGAAAACCCGTAATCCTTTTTATTGAATTATATCTATATTAGAGGGACATCTCTGGAAGAAGTTTTTTTTTTCACCTTTGCACATAGAGGAAGCAATGGTTTGGCTAGACTCCAGAATCTAGTAACCATTGTGAAAATTTATTGGCAATAGAGAGAAAATAAACTGAGCATGGAAAAATTCTCGATTTGTTCTCATAATAAAATTTAGAGCAAGTACATACAAAAAAAATTGAACTATACAAAATATCAACTTATATAATCCCTGTAATAAAGTACCAGATCACATAGTTGCAAATGACAGTGCGGTGGGAATTTCCAAACCAACCCAGAACAGAGTAAGTGTAGCGTGTGAGTGGAAATCTAATGCTCTACAAGCCAGCTGAACAACCAATAGCTGATGATGGATGTAAATCATAAAAAGGGGCGTGCTCTGTGGGATAAAGACAACGACATTATCTATAACTACGGAGCCAATATGAGGCATTAATAACAAGTTTTGTTGGTGGCCAAATTTCGGTAAGCGTTGCCTAATTTGTCACCTGGTTTTGTAATTTGTCTCCAGAACCCACCAGCTTGTTGTTATCTGTGGGCCTCCAGGCTTTGTAAACAATGACTGTGAGATTTTCTAAAGTTAGACTAGAACCGCTGGTAGTCCTCCATTCTCACCCTCTCTCTCTCTATACTAGGGATTTAACTAAACCAACAATAAATGTGGGACGCGCTTGCGACTAACCTCCCTTCTAGGATAAATCCTGAAATTGTTTCATCCCTTCAGCTAATCCTTTGTGGTCACTACAACCTAAATAGCAGGTATACCTGTAAGTCTACTCCCCTATATCTTCTCCTTCACATTCAAGATAACACCGGTAAACTTTGGAGTTTTCTCTTAACTGTTGTTCCCATTAGTTTTGTCATTTATTCCATCCCTAAAGTCTGCTTTCCCAATTTGTCTTGATAGCTACTGTACATTGGAAACCAATCAAATCTTTTTAGTATAACTTTGCTTTGAAAAAAAGTCCAATTTAATGATAAAGCTCATTTATTACTGTCATTTTGGGAAACTTATTATTTATCTTAAATTATGATTCGCAGAACCAGTAGAGAATCATCATTTATCATCCATCGAATTATATCTTTGGGGATTCAGATGCTGGAAGAAAAATGAAATTACGTAATTCTAACGGCGGCAAAGTAGTTTTCAAATGGAATTAAGTTCTTTTTACTTCCTTACTTGGTTAAGAGGAAGGGCTGCAATCGGGTAAAATTTTCTGTATCGAATTTTAGGGGCGGAAGTATCCCCTTTGATGTTTCTTGAGCCCCTTCCCAAAAAATGGGTTTTCACAAAATTGGTCAGACTTTTTTCTTTTTTTTTTAATCAGCTTAAGAAAACGAAAAAACACATAAACTTCAAAATTGATGTTTAGTTAAAGTTTAATCATCATTTCCGGCAAGTAGCCGCCTCTAGCCGTGTTAAGTGAAGTAAAATAAAGTAATGCCTTTTTTTTCAGGCATGCTTTACGTCCGACTACCAAATTAGGTGTCGTGGACGGAGGCGACTAGCGAACATACTTTACTGTAAATTTCTCATATTAACCATTAAATAAAATCCAAGGTCTACAGACCGGGAATCGTACCTACTAAACCAACAATACATCTTAGCATTGCGGGTCTAGCCTATAACCGCTCGACTACCGTGGCGTCTCTCTAGCCGTGTAAATAGATGAAAATTTGTCGTGGTCAAATACTTCAAATCGGAAGTATTGTCACCGGAAATCTTAGAAAGAGTTAAAAAGAAGAAAAACCTATTATAACCTGTTAATGCCAAAGATTAATTACGTCAGTACACCTCCTAATTTGCAGGAACTGACACTGTAGAAGGAATAGAGCGTGCCAAAAACTTCCTAACTCATCGAAAAAGTATATCCGAAACTGGTTGATCTAGACAAAATAATTAATCAACGTTTATTAATTGTTAAAATTAATGTTTCGAATATTATATATATATATCATTATTTATAATGAGAGAAGGCGGTATGATGGGTTGTATTTACCAAGTAATGTCATCTGTCACAACTGACAAACGTGAATCAGCTGATTCGGCACTTACTGTGATCATTATATTTTCAGCCTACGTCAACAATTTTCTGCCAGGATTGGTGTTCACCTGATATAATCTGTCCATTTAGTGTTGATTCTCCGGTAATAGATTACATCTACTTTGTTAACTGATCAAGTTTTACGACTTTTTCTTATTAACTTATTCCTTTCCTTCCGATTCCTAATTCCAAAAACTTTTTATTTTTATTTTTGGTAACAATTTAAGTATTTCATGGACGTTAAAATACATCCATTCATCTCAGATACTTGGCACAAACACGATATTCTAATAATCTGTAGCGTGCTTCTAAACATTGCTCTCATCCTAATTGCTCCCCCTAGCAAAGGAGTTCCATGTGAGAAGAAATGGTAGGAGAGTTTAGTAAGTTCTAGGTGACAAGTGATCAATTTAACACAGGAATTATTCCTTAAGGAATTGTCTCCAGGGAGTGAATCAGTGCTTTCCTACTAAGTTTGATCAAAGTCTTACTTTATCTTCTCGTAATCATAGTTCAAGAAGTCTTGAATACTGGATGCATTAAAATGATGTAAGGTTGTTTTTATTTGATGATAAATATCCTGACTCACCCACAACCATTACATTACACTACATTATTTAAAATCTTCAACAATTATTATTATTATTGTTCTTTGCGTCACAAATAACATTTTTTGCAGTCAGAGGACCTCCCAAAACGTATATTTATGGTGGAAAATTAATACCGAAAACCGTTCACGAATAGATAAAATTGTAACTTTGATCTTAAATATCTCGACTAATATTAGGGATATCGAAACGGGGTCAACGTCATTTTTCACAGTTTTTTATGTAGTTTTCATAATCATTGTCAAAACTAGTGGTCTTCATGAAACCTCAATCAGGTTTTTGGCCGTAACGCCGCCAAAAATGAAGATACAGCATCGGGGGTGGAAAATTAGAAAACTAGACCAAAAAAAAAAAACCATATAGTTTACTTCGTGGATTTTTTCGAAATTCTGCTTTCCCAAAAAGTTATTAGCGATTGGTGCGTTTTAAATGGATCACCCTGGACACTTATTATACATTTACTTCGTACTTCGGGTAGGATATTTGTTGTAGTGGTCTCGAACGTGGAGTTATAAGTGAGAGATTCCCAGTTCAAATTCCGTGTTTGGCTACTTAACCACTTTAACTGGATTTGCAAGGCACTGTAGATAATTTCTTTTTTTAATGATCGCTAGCAACTATTTATTTGACATCTTGATTTCATTGAAACTAAAATAAAATATCATTTGTTTTTTGTATCCGTTCAACTGATTTTGATGGCTAAGTTACTGTCAAGTCTCAAGGAGCACTCATGAAGCAGGAAAATATGGTGTTTTTCACTTTTTCTGAATTTTCATTTTCAAGTATTCTACACATACCCACAAAGACTAATCGATATTTCTGGTGAACACTTGATATCGATATAGTATGATTCCGGAACAGCATTTCCTCTTATTTAGTTTAAAGTAATCTGCTTAAGTGGAAAATCAAGGAACAATTAAAACTCTTCGGGAAATTTTACACTTCCAATCAAATCGTATCTTTTTTTTTTTTTTTTTTTTTTTTTTTTTTTTTTCAAGAGGGGGGAAATGCTACTTACGCACATCAATGTGCCGGACTCCATATAAATATGCCTACCGGCTAAAACCCCCCCCCCATACACCTGAGCCTAGCCTGGATTCGCTTTCTCAGCACTGCATCAGGCTAGGCTCCTTAACCTAGCCCTAACGGGCCCCTTCTCCCATATTCACCTCTGCACGTTTAGTAAACATTATCTCCCGGACAAAGGAAGTAACCTTTGTCCAGTTGTTTCGACTACTCAACAGAGTCTGGACAAATCTTCCAGGCACCAGTTCCCCAACCTCCTGCTCAAGGTTACTTCTGGGTCGAGCCCACCTTTCACATTCAAAAACCGTGTGCCGAGCATCGTCGCGTGGAGCTTGGCAATACAAGCAGGCCGATACCTCTTCTTTACCTACCTTTTTCAGATAATCTCTGAAGAATCCGTGTCCAGAAAGGACTTGGGTCAAGGGATAATTTACCTCACCATGGCTTCTACCAACCCAGCTTTCGATGTTTGGAATCAAGATAGCGGTCCAGCGGCCTCGGTGCTCCGCATCCCACTCTTCCTGCCACGCTGCCATGGTACGCTCTCGCTCTTCCCTAGCTATATCCACGCGATTATTCTCGCCCCGTCTAGCATAGATTCTTGCACGCTCCCGAGCTAGGAGGGCTATAGGTATAACCCCGGCTATTACCAAGACGGCCGGCTCCGACACGGTGCGGTAAGCAGAGGCAATCCGGAGTGCGCCGAGTCTCTGCACCCGCGCGAGCCTTTTTCTATACATTTTCTTTCGCAAGGCTCCTGCCCAAATCTCTGCGCCGTACAACATCACAGAGTGGGAAACACTCATCAATATTTTGCGAGTACTCGCCCTGGGACCTCGCACGTTAGTCATCAACCTTGACAGACGCGCTACTGCACTCGCAGCTTTATCGGCAGCCTCTTGGATATGTCTTCCAAAGCTGAGCTTAACGTCCATGGTTACACCCAAGTACTTAACCGCTCTAGCCGAAGACACCACTTCCCTACCAACATAGAACGGGATGCACGGGTTGATCCTTCTCTTTGTCAATATGACGACCTCCGTCTTAGCCAAAGCTAACTCCAGTCCATGTTCCACCATCCAACCATTCACTCTTCGCATAACCTGGTGTAACTTAGTTTGCGCTTTTTCTAAATTACGCACCGATATCAGCGCTGCGACATCATCAGCGTAAGCGATTAATGCCGTATCTTCAGGCATTTCTAACCGCAGTAATCCGTCGTAAGTGACGTTCCAGATATCGGGGCCTAGAATCGACCCCTGCGCAACTCCCGCTGTGACAGTCATGATTTTAGGACCTGCCTCTGTTTGATAGACTAGCGACCTATCTCTGAAGTAGTCGTCGAGAACCCTCAATAAATATGGCGAAATATGGAAATTTCTCTCAAGTGCCTGCAGGGCGTCGGACCACTTGAGGGAATTAAACGCGTTCTTGACATCTAGCGTGACTAGCAATACTATCTTCCGCGTACGTTGACTACGACTTTCTGCTCTTTGAACCGCCCTTACAACCTCCTCTACTGCTTGCAGTGTAGACCTAGCTGGTCTAAAGCCATACTGCCTGGGTGATAGACCGCCTGCTTCCCAAATTTCTTCCGTAAGCCTTAGCTTAATAAGTTTTTCAAAGAGCTTCCCTACCGTATCCAGCATGCATAGCGGACGGAATGACGAGGGGAGTGAACCTCCCTTGCCTTTGCTAATTAGAACTAGCCGGGCAATCTTCCACCTATAACTAAATATGCCGGATTTTAAACATGCATTAAACATTTGTAACAATATGTCTGGTTTTCCTCGTGCTATCATTGCTACAACTTCATTGGGTATGCCGTCCGGGCCTGGGGCCTTCTTGGTTTTCAAAGTAACCGCTGCATCCTGGACTTCTTCTTCCGTAAAAAACGGGATATTCATAGGAGCTTCAAATAATCTCTCTGGTCTTTCGGGGTGTGTGGGGAAAAGACCCTTTACAATCCCTTCCATAGCCTCCGCATCCAAGACCGCTTGCTTCTTCAAGCCGGCAATCTTTTGAGTTACGATTTTGTAACCTAAACCCCAAGGATCTCGGTCTACTTCCGCTACGAGAGAATCCCAACAGCGTTTTTTGCTCAGGTAAATTGCCTTCCGCAGCTCGTGTTTCGCCTCTCTATATTCAGCTGCACGGCATGCGGCTGTCGGCCTTCTTCTTGCTCGTTGAACCCTCCTCCTCTTCTTAATACAATCCCTACGGAGATCCGCAATTCGCGAGTTCCACCAATAGGCTGGCCGCCTCCCTCTCCAACAAACTCTCCTGGGCATTGATTGGTTACACGCCTCCGAGATAATGTTCATGCCTAAGGTAACCACTGCCTCAGCTCCAACTCTACCCTCCTCACTAACCGGATTGCTTTCTGTCATCCCGTCCTCAATCGCCTTCCAGAAAACCTCTTCATGTATCTTATCTAGATTCCAGCCTACACTATCCTTTGGCTTCCATATCCTATCCACACTTTGTGTTATTCTAAACGTGATATATTGGTGGTCGCTCCCAGTAATTTCTTCAATAACCCTCCAATTTTCAATCAAATCGTATCTTATCTTGTCAAGTTATTAGCAGTTCTTGATATTGATAAGGTTTTTCAAAGACACTTGAGATTCTGCCAGTTATAAAATTCCAAAATCTTTACGCCAACGTTTCGATCTATATTTAGTTCATCTTCAGGACTGATATTTTTAATTAGTTTCTATTTTCACTTACTGAAGATGAAGTAAATATTGTTGCAAACGTTGAAATCAAGATTTTTTTATTTATAAACTGATCAATACTACCAGATTTTTCAAAAAAATAATATTATACTATTCAAACTCGAAACGCGAAGCAATTAATGGTAGTGATTCGATATTTCCTAGCATCGATTTTATATAATTACATATACCGATTAGTTAATTTACTAATGGGACCAATTCTAGTCCAATCATAGTAATTGCCTGTCACCTTAAGATTTCCCATCATTTGCAAGTTTAATGCTACAAGAAACGGAACTGTCTCTGGCTCTCATTTTATAAACCAGGTCATTGTTAATTATTACAATTCACTTTACTGCGTCTGGAAAATGTGCCTGCATTTAATTGGACTGTCTAAGAAAAATAAATGCCTGCGGAGCAGAGAGTATATGACTGAAAGGAAAAACGTATCAAGTCTAAACTGGATCTCTATCATCTACATCATTGCCCTTAATTAAGAAAAATCCTTTAATTGTCCGTGGGAAATGTTGGTATTTTCTATAGTTCGTCCTCGTACATCTTGGTGATTCTTGCTGAATTGCGGTCTTCTCTTGAAGTTAAGAGGTGAATTACTTAGGTTAAATGCTGTACCCTGGATTGCAAAGGAGTCAGACAAGGAGGTATGTTTAATGTGCACCCATCTTCGTGAAGATCTATTTCATTTTCTGTGCACATGCCCAATGTACTCGTGGGTTTTGAAGCCAATACTTTGGGGTAACGGTTTTGTCGCCGGAGACTGTTGTAGACTCACTTACAGGGGGTGCCCATTTAGTAAAGCTCGTATTAAAATTTGTTAATAGGGCTTTAGTGCTCAGGTCAAAACATTAAGGGGGGGAAGTATATATAATCACTTTAATTCTATATATTTTATATTCTTATATATATCTATGTTCTTAATTTTTTATAAAGTAAATCAGTTCAAACTCTGGCAGACGGCTTTACCATATATGCCTTGCCCAATAAGTACAGTGTGTTCTTATGTATGTATTTGTGTTTTTTATAAATAAACGTATTATTATTATTACTTCTTGGATATTAGTAACCACCGGAAAGGCTAGAAGTTTGCGGAAGTAGGCTAGAGATACGAGGCCTGCCTTTCTCGTCTTTCCTGATGTACGTATTTAAAAAAAAAGAAAAAAAGAAGTAGGGGTTTTATTGCTGTGGGTTTTCATTTTATGTTTTATTTACTCCGTCGGCCATCATCAATAATCTTTGAAGAATCTTTGACGTTTTAGAAACTGTGATTTCAAATGAAGGAATCTTGTGGGATATACATATACTGCAAATGTGGGTATCTATTTCTCACCACTTCGGCGTCTATTTCAGGGTTATAAACATTTAAAACTAATTACCATTTAACATTGTGCTAAGTTGGAGGGAAAAGATCTTGGTGTGAGATTAGTAAATGAGATTTAGATGAGAAAAGTAGCTTTACCCAAAAGTTCCCCTTATTATAAAAATATTGTTGGTCAATTGTTTTGGGAATAAACGTTATGAATCTGCATATATTGCTAGTAGTAATTATGATGCAACGTTCAGGTGTTGAGTGGACATGCGACTTTAGCGTACCATCTTTACAAATGCGGCCTTACCCAGTCTCGCCGATTTGCGCCACCGGTTGTGGTGAGTCCGATGAGACTGTGCGGCACATTGTAGAGGTGTGTCCCGTTTATTCTAAAACTAGATTCCTCCGTCTTCGGAAGGTTAGGTTATAAATGTTTCCCAGCCGGAGATTGTGGCATCTGGTAATCTTTACCAGAACTTTCTAGGTTTATTCAGGTGCACTGGGCGATTGAGTCGCCATGCACCCTAGTGGCCTGTTACTACTTTATTAGTTTGTAGTACTCTTATCTGGCAATCTTTAGCCAGATTTGTTGTTTTAAAGCCCCGGTATCTCTGATGAGATGAGGGGTGGGCGGGGAACAATGGGCATTTTGGATTGCCTACGTTCCTTTCCCTTTTTTGGTGGAACCGCCCTTCTAATACAATCTACAATGATTACGGTGACCATTCGTACTGTTTTTGGCAGGACAGTACTGTTTTTTAAGACGCTGTCCTTTTTTTTTTTTTTTTTAAGCATAAATGTCCTGTTTTTCAATGAAATTTAAATTATACTCAAATTTAATTTTTGAATATTTAAAATATAGTATAAATGTATAATAATTAAGTTCGCAAATAATCGTTTAGAAAAAAAACTTTTTGTGTACATTAACTTTGGACGAACCTTTAGCGTAAAACACAACCTGTTTTACCGATAGAGTAGACTAGTCGACTAGTGTAAACATCGATTTGCTAAACGTCATGTAAGAACTAATAACTAAACTAACCTATACTATTATATGGCCATTGTTTTGTAATAACCGATCTCGTGTTAATAAACGTATTAATATTTTTTATAGTTTTTTTTTGCTCCTTGTCCCGTTTTTTGATACAAAAATAATGGTCACCGTAACAATGATGCAACGTTGAAAGAGAATCGTTGCAGACGTCAATTCAACTTCCGGTTGGCTGAAGCTAACTGCAGGAAGTATTTAAATAATGTATCAAAGAAACACGCAGCGTTATTTCCGTTTTTAATCATGCTCTCACCCTAACCACCGCACAGAGGAGTAAATACAAGGATGTTAACTCTTCGATCAACAAATTATACGTTGAAAATATTTTTTTTTTTTTTCTTAAAATTAATAAACGAGCCTAAACAAAAATTTGTTCCTCCTCCGAGAGAAAGCGGAAATGAGAGAGATGGAGCTCTGCTCCCTTGAGACAGACCATTTTCCTCTCACATTTCTCTCCCTTCTGTTTCCTTTTTTTGCTCGCCTCCTTTTCCCAAGAATGTAAACCTAAACGGATGCCTAATGAGAAGTTTATAATAAGACTGAAATATGTTATACGTTTTTAGCCTGAAGAGAAAGAGAAAGAGAGAGTCTTTGTCACGTTCTTCCTCTTTATGATGAAATTTGCATAATCCTCGGGGGGGCCGCGCTTCGCTTCATTTATTCATTGCCAACTTTTATATTCTCCACTTTCATCTGGTTATTACTGTACGCGTCTTCACCTCGGCAAATAACTGGCCAAGCTGCAAAATCTTTTTCTTTTTGCTTTAATTATATTTAATCTAGAAAATTTATTTGCTCTTCAATTCTTGATTATTGCCATTAATATTGGTGGATAAATATTTACACAAAAATAAATAATTCAGCGATAAAATTGAGGTCGACTTAAATCGTTCGAAAAACTGGAATTAGGTTTAATTAAACTGACTTCTTTCTTTCCTAAATCTTTTCCTTTTATTTTTACCGGATGCAAGTTCAAGGTTGCTGATAAAGGATGTGAAAACCTCAGTTCCAGATTTCTGGGTCACACAGAACATCCCAGGAAATTGAACCAATTCATCTTCCTCTGATATTGCTCAACACAAAAAAAAAAAAAATTCGTATTGCTATCTGATGTCATTAAATTGTTTTTGCCAAATTCATCCAAAAGTTTTTTGGCCTAAGAGGAATCTGTTCCTTCATTTTTAACGTTCAAGAAATGGACAGCTTAATTTAAGGATGATCTTCCTTGCTCTTTAAGAAGATCCTCATGGATAATAGCCCAAAACTGCAATCACAAATGAAAACAACTTTAGGCTGCGTTAAGATACAGAGATGGTCGTGGACTATCTACATGATAAAGAAGTAGGAGTTAACACACTCCATAAACTCATCAGAATAAAGTTCAAAAGGGAAATATCACGTCATTGATTAGATATGAGGAAGTTTTATTTGTAAGACGATTACCGATTTGTTAGATCTATCTAGCTACAATCTATACCAGGCGTGGCCAACTTTTCTGAATGTAAGATCTACTTTTTATCTTAAAAGTGTGACGCGATCGACTTGTAGGTCGATAGGCGTAGTCTAGGGGGGAAGAAGGGGTTTGAAATGCATACTATGTTTATACACTGTGTTTCAGTATGAGGTGCATTCCAGCGAGGTATGGGTAGATAAGTAAAATATATTATTTTTTAAATCACTTATTAAGTTTACGAGATATAGGCTCATGAAGAATAGTTATTTATTTAACAAGTGTGGAAAGTATTACTTTTCCTCACGCGAGGCAGGGTTTGCACGCACGAGCGAGCGAAGCGATGCGAGTGCAAAAGCAAATTGCCGAGTGTGAGGAAAATACTTTACACTAGAGTTAAATATTATATTTTTTCTGCAACCATTTATTAACTAATAAAATTAAAAATTTCATTTTTACAGTCTACAAAAAGTAATTTATTTATTATAAACATTTATTGTTATATTACAATTATTTACATTACTTACGTATTTACATTACTTATTACATTTTCTGCTGTTTCTTTTATTGATGGAGGAGTGTTTTCTAAACAGGCATCACTAGAATCCATTTTAAATTTCTATAAGGTAACACTATAACCTTTTTAACTGTTATAATTAAAAATATCTAATTATTTATTAAAATATTATTTTTATTTCTATATTCCCATTCAATTTTTATTTTATTTTTTAATATTCGTTTTTTAATTATTTAAATAAAATAAATTTAAATAAGCTTATTAGAGTTTTACAGAAAATATTTATGTTAATAACAAAACTTCTTATATCAAGGAAGCACAATAAAGTTTTTCCACTCACTTGTGCGGAAAGTGACACTAATGGGAATTTCCCCCCACTAGTGTGGGAAGTTGGGCATTACACAGCTGATTTTAATTGAGTAATGAGAACTTCCCTACATGGTTGCAGAAAAAATAAATTTCCAGATCCAACTTTTGATAGCAGTATTTAGGGACTTCACTGTGAGTGTTAGGGGTGAATTCCTGCAGGATTGGATGAAAGGGCAAAACATTGTTAAAAAAAAATAAAAATATAATAACATTCATTTTTAGACTTCCATTCAAAATTGGGTATAAAGTAAAGGAAACAATTTCTTCAAATTAGAATGCGGTTCCTAAAAATTTAGATTTTTACACTTTTTCAAGATAGATTTTTACTAACTTTAAATGCAATTTAAATTGATCGCGATCGACTTGTTGGCCACTCCTGATCTATACCATCAATGGCGCAACTGTCCTAAAGGACCCCAGGCTTCGACCTCAAGCTTCTGTCAGACATCCCTTCGTTAGCCTTCATTCTTCACCACCTAACACCCATTGAGGTGAGATCATCTTGGTGATCGTCCAGCCAGCGCAAGCAAGGTCTTTCTCTCCGGCGAGCTCTACCGGGTTTTTAGCTAATCACTCCTCCTCCAGTCTCTCCACATGACCTAACCAGCGCCCTTTACCTATTTCTTACATACTGACAAAGGTAACAATGGAAGAATCCTTGTCGGGTAGCTCCCGTGAAAAAAAGCAGCAGCAGTTCTGAGGGCAAGAGGAGTGCGCGGCTCCCTTCCAACCTTTTTTCATATTGTTCCGCCCCCTCCAGCGCTGCCTCTTCCATTCAGTTAGTCGCCCTAGACCGCTTTTGAGCAAGATTTGTGGCCTAGAACCAAGCAATCGCCTGTGCAATTCTGTTTCATGTTGTTGATTACAACCTGAGAAATATCAGGTCAGGTGACAGCTCGTAAGTCCTTCATTAGATGGGGGATATTCCAATATTTGTGCTTCATGCTTTTACATTACAGAACAATTTCTTATCGCAATTGCTGTTAGTAATCATAACCTTTTGTAAATCATTTCCAGGATCAAGGTGGTGTATTTAGGGACTTCACTGTGAGTGTTAGGGGTGAATTCCTGCAGGATTGGATGAAAGGGCAAAACATTGTTAAAAAAAAATAAAAATATAATAACATTCATTTTTAGACTTCCATTCAAAATTGGGTATAAAGTAAAGGAAACAATTTCTTCAAATTAGAATGAATTGATCTTTACAGCTTCACTTAGTGGTTGTAATATTTTTTTGCTATTCCATTAGTTACTATCCGTGGTAACTAACTTACTAACATCTATCTTCCCAACTAATTCAACAATGGTCTTTACCACAACTATATTCTAAGTTTCCATTTGCTGGGACCAACTTCTATTCCCTTGGATAACCGTAATGCCTTTAATTAATTTACCTTTCCTCATCTTAAACTACTGGACTATCATTTTCTTCCAAGGAATAGAGTTACTATGTTCATATTGTTGTTTTCGGTTTGATTTATTAAGCTCTGTGTTTCTATTATTAATCTGTATTTGTATGTTAAAATTGTTCACTAAGTACTAAGGATTCAAGATTGGTGAGGATTTGGTCAAATAAAAACAACGACTCGTCTTTTTTGCCAACGTTTCGACAAATATATTGTCTTCTTCAGGGCGTGGCTATGCCGTAACAGTTTTTTGTAACTCAACCAACCCGCATAACCACACCCTGAAGAAGAGACAATATATTTGTCGAAACGTTGGCAAAAAGACGAGTTATTGTTTTTATTGGACCGATTCCTCGGCAATCTTGAATCCTTAGTTCAATAATTTACGGTCACAAAACCTAGATATTCATCGTTCACTAGTTTTTTATTTTAAAAAATTAGACGTTCGATATGAGAATTCGATTTAAATAAAATCACTTGATCCCTTTTTCACCTGATAGGTTCTTCCGGAAATTTGCTTCTACCGTTTTCTGTATAAAATGGGAGGTTCAGGCACATTTAATTCTCATTCGGCCCTATGTGCGCCTTGCGTCCAATGGCGAGGAACGCTAAGATAAAGCTGTGGAATTGGATTCGATTTCCCCAGTTTTGATATTGAATTTTAATGATATAGAAAAATATTTTATAGATCCAAAAAGTACTCAATGTGTATATAAAACTTTCTCATTTTTAGAAAAGTGTTCGAAATCGATTTTATTTAAATCGATGCTTACGCTTGAACAATTTTTCTAAAAATCTTTTACTCACAAACTTATTCTTAAAAGACATATAGAATTTATATACACATATAGAAACCAGTAAAGCTAATATTTATTATGGTACTGGGTTCGATTCCCGGTCTTAGGCCTTGGATTTTATTTAATAGTCAATAAAAGAAATTTACAGTAAAGTATGTTTGCTAGTCGGTTATAGACTAGACCCGCAAAGCTAAGATGTATTGCGGTACTAGTCTAGCCCTTGGATTTTATTTAATGGTTAATATGAGGAATTTATAGTAAAGTATGTATGTTTGGCGGTATAGGCTAGACTCGAAATGCTAAGTTGTATTGCGGTACTAGTCTAAGCGTTGGATTTTATTTAATGGTTAATATGAGAACTTTATAGTAAAGAATGTTTGCTAGTCGGTTATAGACTAGACCCGCAAAGCTAAGATGTATTGCGGTACTAGTCTAGCCCTTGGATTTTATTTAATGGTTAATATGAGGAATTTATAGTAAAGTATGTATGTTTGACGGTATAGGCTAGACCCGCAATGCTAAGATGTATTGCGGTACTAGTCTAAGCGTTGGATTTTATTTCATGGTTAATATGAGAACTTTATAGTAAAGAATGTTTGTTAGGCGGTTATAGGCTAGACCCGCAAAGCTAATATGTATTGCGGTACTAGGCTAGGTCCTGGATTGTATTTAATGGTTAATAAAAGAAATTTACAGTAAAGTATGTTTGCTAGTCGCCTCTCTCCACGACACGTAATTGGTAGTTGGACGTTAAGCCCCGCCTGAAAAAATTAGGCGATTACTTTACTTTACATATAGAATTTAAAAATTGCTGTTTTTTTTTTAGTTATAGCGAGATATGTCATGATTTTGAATAATTTCTATTTTTTATAACTTACTTTTTCAGTATCCCAGCGATAGACATAAACTGGTCAGTTTAAACAAAATGTTTTCTTGCTAAAGGAGACTTCCGATAAGTGTATTTCCGATAAAAAGAAAAGGCAAGATCGACAATTTGCACGATTTCAGGACTTCCTTTTAGGTGTGAGAGAAAGCAATAAAAAGTTTGTCCACAGCATCTTGTTTTTAGGAGCTTCAAGTTGTAAAGTACGAGTTCGAATGGTGGTTTTTCATATCACATTTTTTTTTTGGACAAAAAATTAATGAAAATACACCATGTAAACATAGCAATCCCATTATACTTTGACAAAGTGGATTTTCAATTACTGTCCTGATTCGAGAAATCGAAAATTTGTCAGCATGTGAAAACAAACAAAACAAAAAATTTAATATCTCGTTTAATAGAAATCTTGTTTGTTCTGCTGTTATTGGCATTTTCTGGTTGTGGTCTTTGATGAACTTGTAGTAGATTGGTTGGGTCGTTAATTTGAAAAAGAGACAATCGCCAAGGTCGATTATATATTTCATACATCACCGGCGGCGAGGATTATACTAGGACCCCAGCGTGTGCCAAACTATATTAAGAATTATCTCTCGTTTTGCAGAATCACGTTAAATTGCTTTTGTTATCTAGTGAAGTTGACGTTTTATAAAACTGTAATTTATTTCTTCTGCAATCTTCTTTAAAAATCTGCCCTTTATTAACTTGACAGTGTAGCCCCAGATAATTCAATGAGTAAAAACTCTCTTGCTTTAACCACTTCATTAAGTTTTAATAAATTTAAATGGAGTAATATTTTTAGAACATTTTTTTTTAAATGAATGAGAAATTTTTCAACTTTCTATTAACATGTCTTGACAAGTTTGGTGTTTTAAAAGAATCCAAAAAAATTTGTTTTTTTTTTCAATTAAACGTCGACAAGCTTTTCGGTAATCTAGAACCGAGAAACGTCAGGTGACTCCTTTTAAAAGAAGAATGTGGACTGGTTTTAGTAACCGCAGCTAATCCAACCAAACAGTATTTCTCTCGCCTGAATGTCCAAGCAATCAGAGGTGAATCGTGATGGTAAACCGTCCAACACTTCAGCAATCTTCGTTGCTGAGAAGTTTGTTGAGGTTGATAGTAGTGTTTTCTAGAAAGTAATGCGCAATAACCAACTTCAGCCATGAAATTCTAATATCCTCGAGTTCTTCAGTTGAGAAAACAAGAATCTGTTTATGTTTAAGTTGGTGGAGATGATAAAAGGAAACATTGAAAGAAAAAAAAAAAAAGTGTAAAGCTGGGAATGTTGGCAACACTGCTAGAATGCGCTTGGTAAAAGGGGTTGTTATGAGTTTCTGTAAAAGGAAGCATTCTTGTACGGCCGCCATTGTAAGAAAGCGTTATACTCACTTATTTCCGGCATTCGGTGTACCGTAATGGTTCTCTTGGTAACGGTGTCTCCCGTTAGAGGGGTAGCTGATGTGCCTATTAAGCTGTACAATACTGTAAATTTCCTCTACAATTTTATCAAGCATGGTTCATTTTTTATTTAATATGGACTTTTTGCTTTTTTCAGGCGGGCTTTACGTCCAACTACCAATTAGGTGTCGTGGACGGAGGCGACTAGCAAACATACTTTACTGTAAATTCTCTCATATTAACCATTAAATAAAATCCAAGGTCTAGGACCGGGAATCGAACCCACTAAACCAACAATACATATTAGCATTGCGGGTCTAGCCTAACCAACTAGCAAACAAACTTTACTATAAAAGTTCTCATATTAACCATTAAATACTATCTAAAGCTTAGACTAGTACCGCAATACATCTTAGCATTGCGGGACTAGTCTATAACAGCCTAAAAAACATACTTTACTATAAACTTTTATAAACCATTAAATAAAATCCAAGGGCTAGACTAGGAATCGAACCTACTAAACCAACAATACATCTTAGCATTGCGGGTCCTAGTATCTTAACCGCTCGGCTACCGTGGCGCTTATGGACCTTTTTGCTTTTTCTAACTAGGATATAAAATTATTGATATGTTCAATTTTCGATTTCAAAAAAAAAGAAAAAAAGAAAGTTAATTATCAACGCTGTAGGAGTTGTATGCTGTGTCGGTTCGTTTGGAGCTAGATTTCGGGAATTCAATAGGAAAGATTTGAAGAAAAGCCCCATTTATGATGGGGCAGTAAGAAAGTAACGTAACAGGGATCTGAACTAAAATGGGGATGAAGCTGCGTGCATGGCTGATATAACACCAATCTGTTATCCCGGCAATACTTCTTCTTAACAAATGGAGTAAACGGAAGTGTGCGCTTAACTGTAGCAGTTATAGTTTTCATTTAATTATAGATTTCTCTTTATTTGACTAGTGCGAAGTTAAAGAAGCAGGAAAAGGAAGCATTTGTTTCTCTTGATAATTCCTTTATCATTCTGTTTATTATCATTATTTTTGTAAGTAATACAAATAAACTGAATTAATATCGATTGGTCTTCTGTTAATGAAAAGTTTGTTTCATTTTAAGTTAATTCTTAAACTAAAACAGGAATAAGAATTCCTTGTTTTCCTTTTATCTGTCAGAACTTGAGCAGATATTCATTGTTTCCTGCTCTGCTGACTAGAGTACATAGTTTTCCCTTGCCCCCTGTATAAGGAGAAAATGTTTTTCTTTTTCTAGTAAAAGTTTTCTTTAATTTCATTTAGTTTATTTGAAAAATTTCAATTTAATTTAAACTTTTGAATTGATTTTCGTTACATTTTTAGATTTTACTACAGATTCCTCAACTCTCATTTAAAGCACACTTTTTCACCGGGGAAAATTAATTTCATTAATTTAAATTTTAATTAATTTTAATTAATTTAAAGGAGTTTTACGACTAGAGTTTTCTTTCTTCTTGTTACAATGTTGTTTCTAGTTTTCCCTCTTTCTGTATAAAATTTTAATAGTCAATATAATTTTCTTTTATAACTATAATGAAAATTCGTCTACTTTAAAAGAAAATGAGACATTTGCCCAGAATGTTGAGGAAAGCAAGACGGTCTTATGTTTATTTACACTTTTTTTTGTGTGTAATTATCGATTATCCGGAGTTGATTACTGTTGTCAGTACCAATTAAATATTTAGAATTTGTCATTTAATATTTCAATAATGACTGTAAGTGAAATTTGTGTGGATGTTACTCAGTTGATTATTTATTTATATTTTTTTGAGTGGCACAAATCCATTTGAAATGAATTAGATCATTTATCATTTACAGCCTCACTAGGGGGCCTTTTTCTCTTTCTGGCAGATAAAGTTTGGCATAGTTATTACGAGATGGTGGCCCTTTTAAACCGCAATATATCATGCTAATCTGTTCCATATTGATTACTTTTGCTAGCAGTAGCAAAACATTTTGAGATAGGATGGATCAAACTTAATTGTACTCAAATATATTCCTTGGATATCCATAGATAGCTTTTATGTTTTCCCTTATTATCAGGTATAGGTTTGGGGGAGAAAAACTATTTTGAATAATTCTCTGTCTGGAATAGCGTCTGGAAGGCTTGAATAATATCCATGTATTGTAGCAATTATTCCAGAGCCCGGATCGTGTAGGGACACGATCAAAGACAGGGATTTTTGTTTATTTTTTATTTTTAACGTTTTTTTTTTGTTTTTTTTATGAAAATTGTAAGAACGGGCGTTGCCATGCCATTCTGGTCGGAGCCATTTTGTGGAAGCCTGAATTCGATGTACATTTAGTTGTTCCCTTGACAATACCGCTTGGATACTCGTTGCCAATCAACATAACGTAGCTATAGGACGATAAAATAAATGCTCATTTCAGACATGATTACAGGTCTATGCACAGGGCACGGAAAGTTCAGAAAGCACCTGCACAAGATAGGGCTTATTAGCTCAGTACCGATGGGCCAGGAGGAGGAGGAAACGGCCTCTCACCTGTTATTCGATTGCGTTGCAATTGAGAGACTGCGCTATGACAACTTTGGGACTTTGAGGCCAAAGGAGATAATAGCGCAGAAGGAACTAGTTGGGAAAGCTCTCGACCTTTTTAGAAGGGGAGGTTTCACCTATTAGATTTAAGGGGAAGGCGCAATAAGCCTCTTGTGGCTGCGGTGCCGTGGGGATAGGGTCCCGCCCCGTCATTTTAAATCTAATCTAATCTAATCAGTCATGATATTTATTGTGCCCAGCTATCGACTTGGGGACTAGGTCATCTTCAGGACTTATTGTCTTCAAGGACTTTGTTCTTGACTGGATGATTCGTATTGTCGTACAAAATTCACTTTCCATCACGAATCAATGCAATAATGTTTTTATTAATGTGGCATCCATTTTTTTTTTAGTTTTGAATCTTTCAAATGCATTTTTAGCCATCCAAAATAGCAATACGTCTAATGTCCAGTTTGTTTCTAGACGCACAGCATCGTTAAAATTCAGTTATAGTCAGCTTACACGGTGCTTAAAGCATCACTTTTGAGTACAGTAAAGTCCGTGGGCAAAATCATCGTGGTCAAACATGAACTTTTTGATGCTTTAACTTCAAACTTTTTCATTTATTTTTCAAACCGTTTCAGCGGCGCTTTATCCTGTTCTTAAACAGTACATAGTAAATAAATAAATATTTATTTAATAAAAGTACCTGCATAGTAAATAAATATTTATTCAGATAAAACTCTGAGAAGAAATACACATGTCAAAACCTGCAAAACTTTGCCCCCTTAACTGTGCATATTAAAATACGTATTTTTGCATAATTACTAACATCAAACATTCTTCTGAGGGAGGGGGGGGGCGCTCACTGAGAATATACGAGCTGCAGTTTCCAAAGGTCTCAAAGGATTACCAGTCCAGGAAGATACAGGAATGAAGTCGCCAGCCAGCCATCTCCTTAACCCAGATAGAAACAGATTTAATTTATGTGCAGACCCCTACTTGGGGATTAAACTTAACTTAGATTTACTTTGGTTTAATTTAACCAAAACTTTGGCCCACCACAGGAAATCCCACACACTTCCGTTTTGGAGCAAGCTACTAAGATACCCACCCACACCTTGGCCTTTTATAACGTTTATAAACGTAGAAGTTAGTTCACTTCTTCCTGCCGGCCATAGAGAAAGAAGTAGGTGTGTAAGTAAAACAGAAATAGGTATGAACACGCACAACTGGATTTTTTCTGCTAAAAATGCTCAGACTTTGCATTTTTAACAAACAAACTGGCTTCTTATAGATTCACATTGACCTTCCATAAAATCAATACGTAGATCTTTATGCTTAAATACAGGACTCAATAAGGATAGAAAAGGAAATCATTCAAAAGAATTTAAATTGAATAAATATTTATTACTATACATAAAATAAAAACAGAAGTGTAAATGTATATTACATTTCAACCTTCTTATCTAGTGTAGAAATTGAAAAGTTAGGTGAGGAGGATTGGAATGCTGGGAAAAAAGGAGAGGTAAAATCTGCAGCTGGTGTAGAGAGTTAGAGTAGGATATGTTTTAGTCTTTTGTGTCCTGTAGGGTGTAGAAGGATCTGTAGGAGGCTATGTCGCGGCAGAGTGGATTTAGGACGGCAGTCTAGGATGGAAAGGAGTTTGAGCAGACGATTTTGGATGAAGGAGTTTACCAGGGGGATAATGGACGCAGTCTCCGGTGAGTGTCTCAATTCTAGTGTGAGTCTGTTGCGAGTCTCAGAAATTTGTTTTGCGTTGTCCTGGAGTTTCTTGATGTTACCTACTACAAGTCCAGGCTCCAAGATGGAGGCAGGCGTTGAGCAACATCGGCGCCTAATGACTACTTTGTAGAGGAGGAGTTTTGTTGGTCACCAGTCATTTTGGAGTCACGTGAGAGAAGAGGAAATAATAATCGTGTAGTCCAGTTTGCCGTCATTCAAAGGAATCACACTTCCGGTTGGGCTATTTCCTCTGAACTGGCGATTTTTTTGCCACTAATGTGATCAAATCGAAGCTGTTTTTGTGGGGAAAAAAACTACAAAAATTAAACAAAATGAGAAAGAATGGTTACGTGCCTTTCTCATCCTTATACGTATATACTTCTTAGAAATTTAACTCTCTAAACTCCAGCTGGAGTCCTAAACTGTTAAACTATTTCAAACTTTAAAAACTTGAACACGGAAACAAAACATAGTAATAAAATGAATTATTACAATGGAATGGAGTTGGAGGGGGAAATATAATAAAATTTATGTATGGTTACTTCTGAGCAATATATTTCTTTTTGTAGCTAGTTTCCTTTCTTTCGTAGGACCGGAACTATCTGTTATAGTGGGCGTCGTAGCTCTAATCGGACGGATACACGTGCAGTTATTATCTCTCTTGTTCGTCTAAAATGTGTCGACATTTTTTTTTTATTCGCTTTCATTTTATCCATTGTATCCTCGCTTCACAGCTTCATTCATCATCAGGAGTTTTCTTGTCACTTATTTCCCTTCAATATTAATCCAGCCTACGCAGCGGATGTTTCATTATCAGCCATGCGGATAGTACATTGTTTTCAACCTAATCCAGCGATATCCAGTACTGCTTCCGGTTCACGCCTTATGTCATTTAGTAACTCGTTTGTACTTTTGTTTTGTACACGTTATCTAGATATGATTGCCGTCGTCTTTCAATTATGCACATCCCAGCATTCTCGGCGACCGCATCAACCCATCTTAATCTTGACGTTCCTTATCATGAGATTCATTTAACTATACTTTATTCTAGAATTAGCCCTTTTTGGATGACTTCCCTTTCACCCACCCAGCTAGGATGTGCTCAAATAGTTAGAATTGGCTTATATTAAAGTTATATTAAGTGTATTAAGTAAAGTAATTGCCTATTCTTTCAGGCGGGCTTTAATTCCAACTATCAAATTAGGTGTCGTGGACGGAAGCGACTAGCAAACATACTTTACTGTAAATTTCTTTTATTAACCATTAAATAAACTGCTAGGCCTAGACTAGTACCGCAATACATCTTAGCTTAGCTGGTCTAGCCTATAACCGCTCGGATAACAAAATCACAATCTATTTTTCGGCCTTAGACAGGGTACTCTGTACCCGCAAGGCGTGCAGACACTTGGGGATGTAGCTACTCCACGGGTTACACACAGCTCATAACACCACGCACCCTCATCTTAACCAGGACATAGCACAAAAATACTACAACAGGTTCACTGCAAGACAAGGTCACCTACAGTACACACCTTAAGGCTACCGTCCCTAAGGATACCGCCTAGTTAGATAAATGTTTCTGACTAGGAAATAAACCAGTTGTCCCGAGTTAAAAGGGGCCTCACCCGCTTGGAGTATTAATGATTCAGAGAACAAAAGATAGCCTTAAAAACGGACGGATTTTTAAAGGATTTTCCCTTTGTAACCAAGTTGGGGTGGTTTGTAGTAGAAGCGAAGAGGAGAAGATTAGGTGCTTCTTGATGGAGGCCAAATCTGAAGGCCACAGACTAATAATTGGGCTATTTGTACTATATCGAACGATTGGCACAAAAGCGGGGTCAGACAAGGTCATCTATCCCAAGATTGGCAAGTAGTAGAGAAGAGTACATCCGATGATTAAAGGCCTAAGCTATCTAAAGCTCGACGCTGAAAGGCATAAGAGCTAAGGTAAAGAAGAAGATGCAGGGTACTCGATAAGATATTTTTTATGATATTAATTGGACTTAAGCAACATGTGTCTCTGTTCCGGCATTCTCCTATCCCCTACCTCGGTTAAAAAGAGCATAATTGCCCTTCTCAATAACTAATCTTCTCTTAAAAAGTAATAAATCTCATTTGTCTCCTCCATCTTTTAGTAAATGATCATCAGCTCCCAAATCTTCCAAGCACAGTCCCATTAGGAGCTTAATGTGGCCCTTAAAATTAATTGAGCTTAAATTTTCTAAGGAGGAGGTCACTTATCAGATCAGTAAGCAGCAGTCTTAGGGTTGATTTTTCTTGTTTTTCGAGTTTCATTTCTCTTTGTACATTTTTTGCCTCGTTTTATTATCTCCTTGTAATTCCTCCAAAAAGAGGTTTTTCAATTATTACGATGATCTACGTAGTCATGACGTGTTTTAGTTATTGAAAAAGAATATTTCGCTCTCATTTTATCTTTTAATTTAAATTCTCTACGTCATAAAGAGCAGCCTTATTCTATTACCTTATGTTGGACCTTAATTATAGAATAATAAGAAAACTTTAACATTATCCAAGATAAAGAAATAATAAGACTGTCTGAGAAGTAATAAAATTGTATCAAATAAATGGTGAGAGAATGGGTTTGAACGTAGGAATGGCTGGGAGTTTAGACAGGAACATGAACATAAGATATGTCCTCATTATTATATTTTCTTTTTATTACTGGACCAGATATGACATGACGTTCACCTACAGGATATCCTATGTATTCGGGTCAACCCTGTGATGTTTCTAACTCTCATATCCATCGATCTCAGGAAAAAAGGAAAAAATCCTACCTTTTCACTTCCTCGTCCCTTGTCACCCTTGTCGTGGTCTTTCCTTCTTTCGTTCAACATTTTCCTTTTTAATACAATCTTTTTCTTCTCCCATCCTTTCTGCCGGAAAACTCTTACTTGAATATCCTTGTTACCAAGGGAGGGGGGAAAAAAAATCTTACCTCAGTTTTCGTTTTATTCATAGACTACTTTCTCCGTATCTAGGTTCAATTTCTTAAATGCATATAACCATTTTAGGTATTTTGTTGGTTTGGTGTATTTCAAAGCAGACGTGAACTTCACAGATGGGTTTGTGTGTGTGTGTGTGTGTGAAAGAGAGAGAGAGCGAGTGAGAGAGCATGAGAGAGAGAGTTGAAACATCCTTCTGACAAATTGTTAGGCTTCACCTAATCCAAAGGGTTTTGCTGGTAAGTAGATACACTTAGCATAGACTAAACAACAGCCTTGCGTTTCGCTTAAAACATTAGCATTTTGGAAATGTTGGTGCGTATGTCTGTCTGTCTGTCTGTTATACACAAAACTCGGTACAGTTTATTTTACACACGGATTTGAATACATTAGCCAAGGAGGGATGAGATTTAAAACACCAATACTTTAGCTCAGTGCTTGTAATAATAGTAGCGTGTAGTTGGTTACTACACTATCTTGTGAAATCAATCCAGTTAATAGATACTTAGTGAATTAGCGGAACTGAACTGGCTGGTGAAACTGGTGGGGGGGGGGGGAATTTAAACAAAAAAAAGGGCGGAACTTCCTACTTTGTGTTATTTTAAATTCTTACGCTCGTGTGGCGACACAAACAGGAAACCACTCTATACTACTGCTGTCCAAAGTAATTTTTATTTTTCCGCTTTGTTAATCTTGGTAAGGAGGCTGTAAAACTGGTCCTTAGGAAATGCTCTCTCTTTCTCCTGTTGGTCTCGTACACTACGTATATGTAACTACCAATTAGGTGTCGGTGGATGGGAGGGGGTTGGAAGCTCGTACTATACTATAAACAATTTTTTCTGAACAAATTCGCGGAATTCGAACTGGGGATCTCCCAGTTACAAAGTCATGCTCTTGACCTCTAGGTCAGTGGTTCCCAAACTTTTTTGACCCATGGACCACTTTTTATAGTTAAAACTTGCCCATGGACCCCTTTTTTTAGTCAAAACTTGACCACGGACCCCCAAGTGAAAAGGCTACTTAAATGCATAGTCTAAAAATTACAAATTTAAAAAAGCCTTTTGTTAAAGAAGTATTTATTGAAATTATAACTTTTGTTTAAAATAAAATTAATAATTTGGATGAACGTGATGAGATGTTATGAGTGTATTTATATCCGGCTCAATGTTTGTGAGTAGCTACCGCAAATCCCCACGAGTAATCTTTGGTTCAGGTCTGCATGAAGAGCCGTTAAGTGTTCGACAGTGAGCAAGCAAATCTTCATCTCTATTTTACAATTTCGAAAGATTTGGAAGCTGAGAACGTTCTCCTCTTCCCAAGTTTTGTATTTACAGAAAAAGTTTCGCAACAAACACAGATATTACGCTTTTAGTTTTGATTAAATTTAATTGGTCACCTTGTTAGTCTCTAATTTCCATAATAATAAAAATGGATCACAGTTTTATTATTTTATATTGAACCTTGCGCGGACCTCCTGACGTTGTTCAGGGACCCCCAAATCAATATTAATTTTCCACGGACCCCCAGAATGATACCGGGGACCCCTGGGGGTCCGTAGGGACCACTTTGGGAACCACTGCACTAAACCCTTATGATCTCATTGATAAGAGATCCAGAAAGAACTCAACAAACCGTTTGTTTCCGAACTAATCCATTTCCTTCTCTTTATTAGCCACACTAATCTATCCGGATATTCTAATGTTGCTTCCTGATTAGTGTATGACCTCGCCCATTTTTCCTCTGTGCTTTATCCACTTCCTTCATAGCAAAAGAAGATTGGACACACAGGTTACCTGATGTTGGGCTGTCGGATCAAAGAGCGGATATAATTCCACGTTCGGACGTTAGATTTAAAAGAAAAAAACAATCCTCATAAAATAAAAGCGTAGTAAAAATTTCCTTAAGAACTCCTAACTTTTTAAAAGTTCTCACCACGAAAATATTACAGGTTATTGAACTGTCTATACTTGATTATTAAGCTATTTGCCTGTTTTGTAAGTTTGGGTCACTATTTAAGTTCACCTGTGTAAATGTTTAAGTAGTTAAGTTTCTGGAATTACGGCCCCCCGCACAGTTGCTCCCAAAACTTTGCAGGAACTTGATGTTTTCCCTAAAGCAGCCACCCTTCCTCTTGGTCGGCTGCTCAAACATGTTTGATCTTTCCCCTTCTCTTTGTAATCAAAATATTGGGAGTGGGGTGTTTGCTTTTTCTTTTACTCTATTCAGTTGCTTGAGATTGCTTGAGTCAAAATTGATTTCAACGTTTTATTTACTATTAGGCTAACGGAAATGTGATTTCATCGATTTTTTTTTTTTTTTGTTACATAGAAAGTTTTAGATCGATTTAGATCCTAGAGCAGTGATGGCGAACCTATGACCCGCGCAAGGTTTTTCACTGACCCATAATTGCTAGGCAACCATTTGTTTGTTTACGTGGATTGATTTAGATTTTCTAATTGTGTAGATAATTTATATTCTATCAATTTAAATGCTATCTAATAACCTTTTAGTTTGATCATTACAGTTTTAAAACGCAAATGACGACAAATGCTTTTGTAGTATTTGAAATAAAGTGTTCACAAATATCAAATAAAATGTATAATTTTACTCATATATTGTTTGTTCAAAAAAAATCGACAACCCAAAGCAAATAACCATATTTAGATTTTTCTTCAGATAAAACATATTTTTGTAAGGCTTTGTTCAAAAAGAGACTTCCATAGCACTTGTTTCGTCCCGTTTTTGCCCAATTAGCCAACTGAATTTTTAAAGATGTTTAGTTTTTCGAAAATATTCAGTTTAAAATTTTTAAACTTAACTCAAGAGTGCAAATGGGCATTAGTGACCCAAGAGCTAGTACTAAACAAAAAAAAATGAGCAAAATTTGACCCACGTTTCAAAAAAGGTTCGCCACCCCTGTCCTAGAGTCTTCATTGGGAATTGAGTTCGAGGTTCCTTCGAGGTTTAGAATTAGTGGATTTTACAATTTGATCTGTCTATTTGGAGTTTTCGTATCCACCATAATTCTAAAACGGTAATCCTCAGTGATCCACTATGGGCCCTGGCCCCAATAATTGAACAAAACCAGACAACGTTTCCTGTTCGGAGGGTGGGGGTTATTGGTAGCGAACATTTGCAGTCATGTAGAAACAATGAGTTCTATATGATACATTTATCCCAGGAAAAATGAAACTATATTGTAATCAAATCCAGACATCTTATTTAAGAGAAGCTGAGACAGATGTCAGACCCAGATTTATTTTTTACTTTTGTGCGGAAGAGATTTTAAAATGTAATAGACTTGATTTGATATAAAATTGAGGGAGTGGGTAAAAGAAGAAGCGAGCAGTGGAGCAGCAGGTTTGCCAATTGGTGCTCGCTGGGCTGTGTATTGTTGCACATTATTGTTGTACAAGAGAAGGTTGGTAACACTGGGACTTCCAGAATAATGAACGTCCTTCGAACTTCTCTCTACATTCATCCTCTTGTATAAGTTGAATGTTTCCTTGGCTCAAGACATCCGGTCTTGTCTGTTCTCTACTTCCCATTCCACTTCCTCAATTTCTTTTCATCAAGAAAACATAGTTAATCCTTTGCATGAGGTTATGCGCTCTACTACTGTAGCATTGTCTTTGTTACTTCTTTATTAACATCGTCTGTCTTCCTAATTATTCATTTTAGAATAAATACAATTAATTTTCTTTTAAATTCTGGGTACAGTCTTGGTATAGTAAAGTAAAGTAAAGTAATTGCCTATTTTTTCAGGCGGGGCTTTAACGTCCAACTACCTAATTAGGTGTCGTGGACGGAGGCCTCTAGCAAACATACAGTAAATTTCTTTTATTAACCATTAAATAAAATCCAAGACATACAGTCCACTGTGGGATATGTACCACAATGCATATTAGCATTTGTTGCAGGACTCGCCTCTTAACCGCTCGGCTACCGTGGCGCCTAGGTACAGTCTTGGTTTTGTAGAACTATTACTTCTTTTTGTTACCATTAGAAGAAGTTTAAACTGGATGATAATCGATTGATTAAAACTATAAGGCCTCAGTGAAACGTTTCGGGCTTACTTGTGCTCAACTTTCGTCTACAAAAACTGCTAGTGGAGGCAAAAAACAAAGTATTTCCTTTATAAACAGGAAATAAAATCTATTCTCTAAGCTGCTACTTCCTCTCTGTGGATTTTCTCATAATTTTGGAATTTGTATTAATATTTAATGAGTGTTTTAAGTTCAAACAATTAAGTTAAATTATACTTAGGTAGGAATCCAAACTATATTGCTCGCCCTTGAATTGAAGTCCCCCCCCGGTGAAACATTCCAAATATAACTTGCACTAAGTGCTATATTTAAGCACCTGTAAATTTCTATAAAATTTGTAGTCATGCGCAAAGTAATTAATTAATAATTGCTAACAGAAAAATTCAATTAAGTCGCTGAAGCTCGCTGAAAATAAAAATCGCAAATCAATTTATAAACTGTTTGTAAAAAACAGGGGTTTATTGCATGATGTGGTATAATTGTAATTATCGTTTGATTGGTTGTAAACATTGGAAGTAGTGCAGACTGATTGGCAGATAGTTTAAGTTTGTGTGTGAAATTAATGTATAATTAAATGTAAAGGGTTGACTGGCCATAAGAGAAATGACTGACGTCAGAGAGCGCCAAAGTGGTCTATATAGACCCCCCAGGGTGTCTGTTTAACAAAAGTAGGGGTCGATCTGAGCCAGGGGGTCGAAGGAAAGACAATTTCGTACCCAATATAGCGGAACCTTGCAAAGAAACACCATTGCACACCCATCTCATTAATTAAGAAGCAATACTGTAGTTACTTTACTTATTTATAATTACTTATTATTTAATAAATATTAAGGTATTTAAATTTCCACATTAAGATATTTTTCATAAAAACTATTTGGTTACACAATGTAAAATTACTTTAATAAATGTTTAAAATCACAAAAATAAATGTACAAACACAGTACCTAATAGATAGTTTTATTTTAATTAACTGAAAATTATTTTTTGGGGGGGTCGACGGAGATTTCGGAAAATTATATAGGGGGGGTCCATGATCAAAAAAGTTTAGCGACCCCTGGGCTACAGAAATGGACACTGTATATGTAGTTGTACCGCAGAGTGTAAAGTAAGGTAATTGCCTATTTTTTCAGGCGGGGCTTTACGTCCAACTACCAATTAACATGGGTGTCGTGAACGGAGGCGACCAGCAAACGTACTTTACTATTTCTCATTTAACCATTAAATAAAATCCAAGCCCTAGACCGGGAATCGAAACCAGTACTACCACAATGCATATTAGCTTTGCAGATCTCGCCTCTTAAGCCGCTCGGCTTCCGTGGCGCCTCGCAGAGTATAATATAATACACAGAACAGGTTACAAAGTTCCGGTGGACTACGATACCTGCTCAACCACACGTCTTCATAACACTCAGGCATACAAATCGTTGAATTTTCCCCGCCACTTTAGATCACAACAACAAAGACCAATAAACTTTTTACCATTTTGTCCAGAACTCTTGTTTCCGCTTTTAGCCTTTTTATTCCAGCGTTCAGCTTCCGCTGGAGATAACCACACCATAAAAATACCACCTAATCCTGTTTTTTCTTTTTGCTTCTTCAACTGCCGTTTACATTTCTATTCTGTTGATAATTAATCAAGAAGACTATACGGTTGAATACACTTGTACAGTGGCCGGATCCAGTTGAACGACTCGCAGCCTCCTCCTAGTTGCACCCGCCGTCGCAGATGACCTACATGCTCAACTACAATAAAAGCCCCCACTGCCGCGTGTCTGCCAGTACTATTTTTACTGCTTACTTCTCTCGTTCGAGCTTTGTGTTGTGTTGCTTTTTGGTAAATCCGCAAAAACTCTGGCCAGTTATCTGTTGTCCAGTAAGATAAGTTTGTTTGGGTGGTGGAATGTCATTTATCTTCGCCCTCTATCACAGCCTCCCTGTCCACCCACGCACACCCTTTACTCATCCTCTCGGTCACCCTTTCTTATCATTTTTCTATTGTTGATAAACTGTTTTGGACTGGATCCCTTTTTTTTGGTCTACAATAATTCATTGCGGAATCGTGGTCTTTTTCGTTTTATTTTTTCAATTCAATTTATCTTTTCTGTTTTTCCACTTCCTCTCACTCCTGTTAACAGGAAGTATTATAGCTTGATTAAGTGTTTTCTACCAGAAATACTTGTTTCGAAACCCTCGAAAGATTGTGTGTATACATACTCGTATACTATATTCAGCATTACTGAAAAGCGGAAACTCACATACCACATTCTCTTCAAACCAGAGTAAATCCGCAGGCAAAACTCTGGCCAGTTATCTATTTCTAAGTGATTTTGCAAAAGCTTTACCAAACGCCTTCGACGAAACGTCGAAGTACTCCACATCGGTCAAGGCCGAAGTTGGCAAAGAATATTTATAAAGGGGGGCATTGCGACCTTTAACAAGATCTGTTGTACCATTCACTGATAACACCATGCCAAATTGTATATAGTAGAGGGATGAATGTGTGAAGCGAATGTATTTATAAGTAAGAATGGAGAGTGAGTGATATTCTAGTGATAAGCACCTAGACGATGCTGGCTGTATGGCGAAAGTCAATGCCAAAAAAATCACCATGAAACATGCTCCAGCGATATTTCAGCTACTCTTGGGAAGATCGAGGAGAATAAGTGATATTCCAGGGCAGTTACGAATACCTCCCACCTTCCGCAATAACCCCTTTATAAAGATTCTGAAGAGAACTCTCGCTAAAAGGGATTTAGGTCGAGTTGATTCCTCTAAAGCACTTAGTAACTACCCAGCCCTTCCTTCAGGGAGGGTGAAGAATTAGTCCACCCACGTCACTATCTCCCAACGTTCTCCCAAATCTTCTGAGGATACCTTTGTAAGGTATCAAGGAAATCAAGCTCGCCAGGATGAGAGAGAGAGAGTGAGAGCGTGAGAGGGGGTAGGTTTAAATCTTCCTAGTGTCCCGTGTCCCAAAGTCCTCCCCAGATTTACAAAAAAAAAAAATAGGTCCCAAATTGAAAGATTGGGAGATTGATTCAAAGAGGCTGTACACCTCCAAGACACTTAACTTCTTGGCTCTCTAGGGATCACCTTCAACATCTTTTATCCCTTGCCTTCATGAAAGAGTGTTCCTTTTTACCACCATCCGACATTCACTAAGGTTTTCCCAAGAAGCCTTAAATGTCTTTACTAAACGCGGCCCAACTAAGAAAGACCAAGGTTGGTCCTTAGTACCTGGAGATCGTGTTTTCAATCGTTCCCTTCTGTGTCATCCATCCTTCTTGGAATAGGCTTTGAAAGTGCTAGTCTGGGTGAGAAAGAGAGAAGTATTCTGGAACGTATTGCTTTCTGGGGACATACCTTGCTTTCCTTCTCCTAAGTACCTTCTTAAGGTGTTCTCAAGATGACACTTTTTACCTACTTCTCAGCAAGAAGGAGAATGTCTGGGAAAGTCTTCCTCCTCTAGCCCATGTGACTCCTAGAAGCGTTATCCCGAAGGGCACTAGAACTTTTTAATAATATTATAGAGACACTAATTTCTAATATAGCTGGAACATTAGTAATTTATTTCTTAATTGGTTTTAAATTTTTCTTAGTTAAAGTTAATCTAATTTTTTTATAATTTTCCCAAATCTCCAGCTGGGAAAGTACACAGCATTTATATTCTTTGCTCATTTGTAGAATATTCCTAAATTCCTTGAGAAAGTGATAAATCATTTTCATCATTCTGATTAAATATTCCATTATGTTGATGAGAGTCTGGGAGGACCACCTCAAGCCGATCTAGGGGTATTATGGACGATGGACTTTTATCCTCCACCCTCTAGCTGCAACCTTATTTCCTTGTTATACTTCGGGTTGCATCCCACCAAAAAAAAGTAAACAATTTTAACATCATTTCTTATCATACCCCAGCAGCATCGTTCTTTAAGAAGCATATACCTCACAGGTAATCAAGGCTTATTGATATTGATTGAATTCTTACTTGATGTCTATGTCAAGCAAGAAGAAAATATTCTCTTTTTTTTTATTTCTTAATAATAAATTTCCCAGGTCTCTAAAGTCAATATTTAAATTCTTGTCGACAGGTTCGTTAAGAAAAGGAAAAAAAACAGCGTTATTTAATGCATCAAGCGAGTAATTTAAAATTTTCTAATCTCTCAAACACACATTTTTCCGGGCAAACTGCTATCTCATAGGGAGCACAAGATTGGGCCACTTCTTCAGAGTTCTCAACGTCTACCTAACTAATCGGAACAAGTAAATAAGTAAAGTAAAATAATTGCCTATTTTTTCAGGTGGGCTTTACGTCCTACTACCTGTAATTAGGTATCGTAGACGGAGACGACTAGCAAACATACTTTACTGTAAATTTCTTTTATTAACCATTAAATAAAATTCAAGGCCTAAGACCGAGGGAATCGAACCCAGAAACCGCAATACATATTAGCTTTTCAGGTCTCGCTACCGTGGCGCCTTACTCGGAACAAACAGCCCCGCAGTACGGAGATTACGATGGCAAACTTCAGCTCATCACCATACACACACCTTTACCCTTTACAGGCTCCTAATTTGTAAGAACAAACTCTGCTGCCTGTGGGAACCATTCTGGATTTTTAACCTATCTACACCCCTAATTACACCCCTTCTCTGCAATAAATATCTGGTTTATGTAGACTTTGAAACCCTTTTCATTTAGAATAACGGAGCTCAATAATCTGTTGGCAGATACAACCATTGTTCATCTCTACTCTCAATCTGTTTATGCCAAGCTTTTTAATTCCGTCGATGTTTTTGGAAATGTCTACGTGTTTTTCATGGAGTAATTTCCCAACTGACTTTGGGTGCACCCTCGAAATCTCCTTTCTGTCCTTATTAGTACTTTCCACAATAACGTAAAAGGGTCCCAAATCCGTACTTTGGTATTCCATATTTATATGGTCCGCATTTGTACTTTTGTTCGTTACATTTGTGTAAATTTGTTCATTACTTACCTTATTTCCTTCTTGGTTGGTGCTTACCTGAGTCAGTTTCATAGCTAGTTCCATATCCGGTTCGCCCAACATGCTTCTACTGCTAGAGACCAATCCGCTGACCATCCCTTTACGTTTCCCAGTCATGTTTACCACCTTCTTGACTGACTTATTAGGCATATTTGTGATTTTTAATGATATTTTTGAATTTCCAAAAAACGCTTTGTTATTGTTGCTAGTTTTACCACAGTAACTCTGCTACTACCTCCTTTTCCATGAACATGACCGGGAATGGCAGCTGGTATGTTGGATCAATCCAACTATTATACCTCCACTCTTTTTTTAGACCGTAATTCCAGAGATGGCAAAACTTCTCAGGCAGCCACTTGATCTACAAGTTCTACTTGCTCAAGAGACTGAGTGAGCCTACTTGAAAGATAATGGACCCAGCATTGGTGGTGGAAGGAAGCAAAGAAGCCTTTCTCTGTGGGCGTCCCTTATATTTTTTGGGGGGCGAGATACAGAGGGCAGATTGGTTGGCTTTATGTTGGAAGTTACTCAGTTGCTTTTTTACACATCTCTGTTACAGCACACAACGGTGTTGAGACCCTAGCTTGTCCGGCTCTCCGGCATAGTCTAGATCTTTAGAAGTCCTTAAAGTTTTCTTTTCTGTGTTGTATTTCACTCGTGGAAACATGTTACGGCAGAGTTTGGTTTATTTATTTATTTATATGTATCACAGGCGTTTTCTCGTAAGTAACCAAATATCATGAACCATATCTAGGTCATCTAACTCGCTTGATAAATAACCCATAACTTTCAGTACATGTTCTACATAAATAACACATTGTATTTATGGGTATAAGATACTTTACCATTCCTTTTTCTGACATTATGTTGTGACGTCGCTTTAAAGGAGGGTGGAAAAGCTAGGAAAATGATTCCTATATAAGTTTATCTTCTATTTCCGCTTCACGAAACTTGCGTGATACGTTCGGGGATATTTATTATTAAAATTATGCCGAAAAAGTGACTGAAATTCTTCATATTCTCTCTTATTTATTTAGGAACCCAATCTTCTACCATTGATATAAGAAGGTCTTTCCAAGTGCTTCAATCTTTTCAGAGTTCTAATTTAGTGACGATCAATATGTAGCTAAGGAAGCGAATCTCTACAGATATTTATTGAGCTAATTAAGTATCTGCATTGCAGAGAAACGAACACTTGCTTGCTGAAAGATGTGTCACATAATTTGCGCCTGGGTTGGTTTATTTTTATTTTTTAATGATAACAGTTCTGTCCTGAGAGAGTTTTTTGCAAATATTACACGATCAATAATAGTTGCAAATGTGATTCAAAATATTAAAAAAATAAATTTTAATTATAGTACTTGATTGTTTGTATTAAAGGGCGATTCTACCAAAAAGGGGAAGGAACGCACGCAATCCAAAATGCCCATTGTTCCCTACCCACTCGTTATCTCATAAGAGACACCTGGGCTTCAAGACCAACAAATCCGACTAAAGATTTTCCGGATAGTAGTACTATAAACTGATAAAGTAGCAACAGGACACTAGCGAGCATGGCGACTCAATCGCCCAGTGCACTGGATAAACCTAGAAAGTTCTGGTAAATATTACCTACTAGATGCCACAAACTTCGGCAGGGAAACATTTATAACCTCCCGAAGGTGAGATATCCTAGTTTTTAGAATAAACGGGGCGCACAGGACTTACTCATTGGACTCACAGCCTGTTGCGCAAATCGGCGAGACTGGGTAAGGCCACATTTTGAAATGATGGTGCGCTAAATTCGCATGTCCACTCATCTGAACCAACTGGCTAACCACAGGCCAAGAATTTTCTGACGGCAGACAGCTTGGGATCTCTACCGTTTTCGGTGTACCTTCAAAATCCACTGTTCCACCTCTGTACTACAACAGCGATAATGGGCTGACATTATCGTTATATTTTGATCAACGCAGCAGCCCCTCCCTTTGCTGTTTCATCAGCAAGTTCGTTACCCGGAATGACCCGGAGGACCCAAGCAACCGAAGCAGTATTCAAAACTCCTAACAAATTTAGAGCAGCATGACAAGAATTAACAGAAATTTGGTTCTTACTAGAAGTGACCAGAGCTCATTAATTGCAGCCTGGGTATTCGTGAAGTCATCAGTCATCAGTCCCGGCGAATGCCTTCCAGCGGAGTAAGGTAGCCGTCATCTCAATGGTGGCCAATTCCTCCTGAAAAACAGATGCATAATTACCAAGATTATAGCAGGTGCGTTCCCATCTGAGCTCTAACTGGGATCGCCAGATGCAGAGGCCAGCACCTGCCCTATTCATCAATGATGCACCCTAATTAAAGTAAAGCCCAATTTTTTCAGGCGGGGCTTAACGTCCAAATACCAATTAGGTGTCGTGGACGGAGGCGACTCTAGACTAGTACCGCAATACAACTTAGCTTTGCGGGTCTAGTCTATAACCGCCTAACAAACATACTTTACTATAAATTTCTCATATTAAACATTAAATAAAATCCAAGGGCTAGATTAGTACCGCAATACATCTTAGCTTTGCGGGTCTTGCCTATAACCGACTAGCAAACATACTTTACTATAAAGTTCTCATATTAACCATTAAATAAAATCCAAGGGCTAGACTAGTAACGCAATACATCTTAGCTTTGCGGGTCTAGTCTATAACCGCCTAACAAACATACTTTAGAATAAAGTTCTCATATTAACCATTAAATAAAATCCAAGGGCTAGACTAGTGCCGCAATACAGCTTAGCTTTGCGGGTCGAATCTATAACCGACTAGCAAACATACTTTACTGTAAATTTCTTTTATTAACTACTAAATAAAATCCAAGGCCTAAGACCGGGAATCGAACCCAGTACCACAGTACGTATTAGCTTCGCAGGTCCCGCCTCTAACCGCTCGGCTACCGTGGCGCCTTTGCATCCTAATTATAGTACTTAGTGGTTTTTAAAACAAAGATAACTTGCAAACGACAAGAAAGGCTCTAATTTTAAAGCTCTAAAATATTCCATTTCTTAAAAAAGTATTTGTCTATGTACGATAACTAAAACGTTGACAGTTTCTGTTGGCGGCTTCACAGTAATATAATTTGTGCTTCACTTTGTGTCTAAAAGAGAACTGAAGTATAAAAACTGAGCAGTCTTGTGTTACTTCATTGCAAGGAGATAAACGGTAGCGGTGAACTTTTTTATATTGATTTAAGCATTACCAACCACCGGAAATGCTCACGGATTTCCTGCCAGTATTTGTGTGGAAGCTGTAGCTATAAAATTAAGTGCTCTATAAACTTGAAGTTTTCCATTTTAGATTCTCTTTTCATGTAGAGAGTGCAACGTCATTCTCAATTTCTTGATGTTTCATAAAACACACACAAAAAAACCATTAACTGTGAAGTTAAAATATTTCTATTGGTAGAAAAAGAGAGCCAAAGAAAGGGTAATTGGAAAATATGTAGCTGCTATACGAAAATGTTTAATAAAAGGAAAATTCATATTCTATTTGGGGAGCTTTGATGTTAATATTGTTCTTTTGCTCCCAATTCGGAATTCCAATTATTCATAGAAAAAAAAATGTAATTTAATTTTAATGGAATCTTTTTTTGCGGGAAAAAGAATCTCTGGATGAGGAGGGGGAAGCAATGCACCGCGAGTAAAACCAGCTGATTTCAATATGGTGAAGAAATCGTGCATCCAGCTATGTACCGGAAGGAACAATGTAGATTACGCTAAGAGATTTGTGCTTAAATATGTAATACTTAATATGAAGATAAGTGGAACTTTTTAGGGCTACAAAAAAAAAAAAATCACCATTTTAATAAAAACTTGAATATCCAAGTTTGATTCTATAATCTGCTGAACTTTTTATTCAGGTATTGTGAAATATGAAAAAAAACTGAACTTCTGTAGTGATGGGTTCAGCACGTACAACCTATCTGTTGAGTGTATATACGCGCTATGAGGCTAAATTGATATCTCAATTTCTGTGTTATTTCATTTTTGTGTACATATGTAAAGTTTTGTAAATAAATAAATAATTATTATTACTACTTTTTTAAAAAAATAATTTAAGGCGCCTCAACATCTAACAGGTTATTGGCGCCCGGAGCTTTTTTCAGTGCACACTGCCGGCCTTCGGACAGTGTACTCTCTTGTTACAGATAACACTGTCCATCACCGGACAGTGAGCTGTAAGAAGCTCCTAGGAAGAGAAAATCTAAGGGTCAGCAGCTGGTTTCGAACCCAGGACCTCCGCGTAGGAGTCCAGTATGCTAACCTCATAGCTAATCCCTTGCCTCCCTATTTTTTTTTTTTTTTTTTTTTTTTGGCGCATCAACATCTAAGATTATTGGCGCCCGGAGCTTTTTCCAGTGCACTGCCGGCCTCCGGACAGTGTTCTCTCGTTACAGCCAATACTGTCCATCACCGGACAGTGAGCTGTAAGAAGCTCCTAGGAAGAGAAAATCTAAGGGTCAGCTGCTGGACCTTCCCTTATTATTATTATTATTATTATTCCTATTCCTAATATTTTCTCAAATATTTCAGTGAGATCAGAAGTAAATCTTTAAAAGGCAATTTGTAACCTTTGACTTCCTTATTTTAAGACAGCCTACTTTAAGATTGACAACTAGTCCATCTAATATTCAGGTACTTGATACACTAACACTGTTGAGTGCTCTTGAACACGTTTACTTGCAAAAAAAACGAACGTAATTTCTCTTACGAAGATAAAAAGGAATCCTGGAAAAATGATATACCGTTTGAAAGCACATTAAACAAGGAAACTTTTATAATAAGTGGCCAGCACCTGTAGGTCTGATAATGATCACATAAGGAGGCCTAATGAGTTTTTCTAAAAAAAATTTCGATTACTTTTATTTTTCCCAGTTTTTGGAGGAAGATTGAGGCTGTTTGGAGAATAACTTACGAGTATGCTTCCAAATGGTGTCAATTTTTAGAAAATTTATCTGCCTTCCTAACCGTGTCATCTGAATCGAATTCGGACTAAAACTTCTCTGAGTAATAACATTTTTATTGGAAAAAAGTAAAGATTTTAGAAAACAAATTTAAAGTGACGTCATTCAAGAATAGGGGAAAATATGAAGTTGGCCAATACGTCATTGAAGTCCACTTGAGATGTACTAGACACAGTAGGCCTATGGACAATACTTACTGGTTCACCCTGTATAGCAAGATTAATTACATTCTTTTACCATCTCAGTAAGATGCTGGTAATTAGTGTCAATATAAAATAACAAATTAGTATGTTTACGGTCAATACACGTTTTGGGGCTTAACTGGAAACTGCAAAAATGGTTTTAGTTAGCTGATTATGTGCAAAAAAAGAAACAAATCTCAAAATCAAAACTAAACTCTTTGCAAACTTAAACTTGACCAGTTAAGCGTGTTTGACGTGTATAAACAGGATATTTTTTTTTGTTGGGATGTTTACCTTTATCTTACCAATAGAACTGCCAAGTATTTTATACGGAGGGGGGTTGGAGGGAGCCAGCCAAATGATAAGTGGTTGGTACATGTTTGGTCTCCGCATTAGAGATTGGGAATTACGCTCACAAATAGCAGCTCTTAACCCTTGTGCAATGCCTTAGATAGAGGTTCAAACCTCAGTACGAGCATGATTTCATTTTGCACAGAATTCAAAGCTATTTTCTTCGTCCTTGTACAAAGCTTTTGCGTCCCTAGTTAACTAGGAGCAATGCATAACGTGAAGCGGTGAAAGATTTTGAATGATCACAAAATGCTCTGGTAATCTCAAGCCCCAAAAATTGATTTTAGAAAAAAAATTTAAAGTGACGTCACTCAAGAACAGTGGAAAATATGAAGTTGGCCAATACGTCATTGAACTCCACTTGAGATGGACATTAGTTACTGGTTCACCCTGTATAGATGTAATAAATTTCTTAAAAGGAGAAATAAAAGAATAATTTAAATATGAATAAACGTTTTCTCTGAAGTTGGCTGAGTGAACTCTAAAAAAATGTAGCGAGATTTTAGAACTAAAGGGCTTTAAAAAAAAAAAAAAATGATATGGGTGGAACCCATGGTTTGTGTTTGCAGTAAGACGTAAATTTTGTTAATTTACGACTTTTTTAGGAGGTGGAATTTGAGAGAATGCGTAATTTATGCGTTGGACTTTCTTTTTGTGTGTATCTATGTGTGTGTTTCATTTAAAGTAGGTTAAGTTTATTTCTCTTATTGTGTGGGGGGGTATAAAGTACTGGAGGTATTTTTATAGCCAGAAAAAGTGCGTCAGTGAATTATTGTTTTGTTAAGCTGAACACGTATTTTTGTCGGTATAATCAATTTTAAGTTCTACAGGTGCTTTAGATTTCGTGCAGGAAGATCCCGTTATTCTTAAATCCCAAATTAAAAACTTAGATAAAAACAACTTTGGAATGACTGTTTAAGTAGAGATATCGCCTGTGTAATTGACCGATGTAAATATAATATTTTGTACCGTCACATAAGTAGTCTGGGCAGCAATGAACAGCATCTATCTTGACTTGTCTCCATCAAAAAAAAAAATCGCTTAATATCCCAGCTTAGATTAGCTAACCTCAATAAAACAAAAATCTATTTCTACTTATGTCTTTGATAGCTCCGATATATGTACTCTATGTAAAAATAACCTTTCAGACGCCTTACTGCACTTCCTTTTCTCCTGCCAGGTCTTCGAGCCTTTCCGGTCACATAAATTAAACAACTATATTGGCAACAGCTTTGCCTGACTCAGAAAACAATGTGAACCTATTTTCTATTAACTCTATACATCAAATCAACTCTATATATGATTATGTCAAATTATCTTTACAAATAAGAAGTTTTTTTACTCAATGAGTGGTAACTTTTTAAAAAGCTAAGAAAGCTAATGAAAGGTAAGATCTGACGTAAGACAGAAAGGAAAGAGAAGCTCTTAGGTAGTTTATATAATTGTTTTCATGAACTTAAATTTATTATTTTGCGTATTTTTATATAGCATTTATGTATTATTTGTCAAATCATTCAATGTCAAACTCCATGCTAAGGGGATAAGCCCCAAAAGCATTATGTAATAAATAAATAAAAATTATTATTATTTAATGATTTAAGGCGCTTCAACAACTAAGGTTATTGGCGCCCGGAGCTTTTTTTCAGTGCACTGCCGGCCTCCGGACAGTGAGCTGTAAGAAGCTCCTAGAAAGAGAGAATCTAAGGGTCAGCAGCTGAACCTGGGACCTCCGCGTGGGAATCCAATACGCTAACCGCATAGCTAATCCCTTATCTTATTATTATTATTATTCGAGGCATGTATTAGTATAGGTTTTTGCCTATTAATTTAAAATTAAGTTTCTTTAAAGTACTTAAGTTTTTTTTCTTGTACTAGGACTTGAAAACGAAACATCATAGCAACTTCTAATTTCGTTTAGATGCCAAAAGAGGATGCGAGCAATGTTTTTGAACCGGAAATACCTGTTAGGTTTTTTTTCCCCCCGCTGACCAAAACTGTTTGTTGTTAGTTTAGTTGTGAATATTTACAATAATATTGAGGCCCAGTCATCCTTTTTTTTTTTACGAGTATAAACTCATAAGTCTAAAGAAAATTTAATCACGAAAACTCCTTGTAACCAGAAATAAGAAAAAAGAAAGAAAAACTTATTTGAATTTCCCTTCCTTTTTCCGTTCATTTCCTCCCCAAAAACTGTCATGATCAATGTTTGCCCGCCTTTCCCTAATTTCCCCTCCATAACTACACTACTCTTACATCCTTCCTAATTTCACCCACTTATTATTCTCTCGGGGGGGGGGGCAGACTCAGTTCTCAGGAGCCAGCTCTGGGAGACTTTGTAATAATACTTTTTTCTCCCTTTGGGGTGGCTATTCTAGGACGGAACTTCCGCAGTGGTCTACTCAATCGTTTTTATTATAACTTCTCGTAGTTATATACTTTTCTTTATCTTAATTCATGATAACATTTTCTTGTATACTTTTTTTATACAATTGATACTGAATTCGAAATTATTTTGTAAAAAAAATTAAAAAAGATAGAAAAAACAGTTTTTATAAAACAATATAAAAATATCTCTCTCAGTTTAGCTTTTATTTTTCTGAAATTTTAATATAATAAAGCTTTCTGCTTATATAAGCTCCGGATGTAAAGCGAAAGAATATGAATTAAATCCAAACCAGATGGTAATAAAACCATACTGGTAGAAGAAGTAATTTAAAATACAGAAAATAGGGGAAAATCTCACAAAGTTGGAATTTTTTTTTGGAGCTTTTACTTTCAATTAATTCTCGAAAGTTATGATAAAATGTGCTTGAAAGATCTCAGACTCAAGTTACGTTTTTCTTTTTTTTAAGGAACATTAAACGCAGCGTTAAAATGATTTTTTGTATATCAATAAACGGAAATAACGTTTTATTGAATTTTATTTTAAAGGTTTACTTAAAACATTTTTAAATGTTTACCGGGTATGGCCAACCCTTAGGCGAGTAACTATTATTTCTTCCCCGCGGTATATCCCGCGATGAAGAGTCCCAAGCTTTGAAAGACAGTTTTGATCTTCCTAAGCTTATTGTTTGTCACTAAGGAGACCAGGATTCATACACATGTTGTGTCTTTTAATCCGCTTCGCCATACGTCTATTGGGCTTGGTTCTTTCCATGGTTACTGCCATATGAGCGGCTTCTTTTTGCAGCTAGGTCAGCTAGCTGTGTTACCGGGGATTCCCGAGTGACCCTCGGTGTACCCAGACACCCATGGTTACTTCATGTGTCACGAGAGCTCTCCCACATGCAGTTCATGTAATGAACCCTAGACGGTACAACATGTACTTGTGGAGTGTTCAGAATATGAACAATGTAGACCACCGTCACAGTATTCCGGACTCAGTAGAAGAAGTCTTGGGAAATAACCCAAATAGGATAGATAACATAATAAAGTTTTTAAAAGAAATTAAATTATTTAATAATATATTATAAGAAAAGAAATGAATATATAGAAATCATGTAAATAAATTTTTTTAAAATGTATATATAATTGTATATAGGAATGGATGTAATTTATAGTGTGAATGAATCTTAACTTTCAGTATATAGCTTTAAGATGTGGTTCCGTAAGTGTGGTTGTTTTAGTAATAAAAGCAATCGCATTCAATCCTTATAATCCAAAATCCTAAGCGTACCATAGTCCCAATGCTCCCCTTTTACATTTCAAACCTCACCATCCATAACTGACTTCCAAAGATTCCCTTCGTTTCCGCTAAAGCCAAACTCCTTTACCTAAAAATTTCACTTCAAACTATTTCCTCAAAGCAAATCCACTTATCCCAAGGCTTTCTCTCGCAACCACAAATCTTCCCCCACAAACCCTTCTAGACGTTTAAGGCGCCACTGGCCACTTGCGACCACCTGAATGCCTGACTAGGTCGGCTATCCAGAGAATTAGTACTTCTCTCTAACGCCTTAAGAGCCTATTATTACGGCTGACGTCACTGGATGGCCGCCGTTCAAGAAATTAAGTCCAGTGTACGTGTGCTGGCGCTAAATCAACGCACGTACTTATGGTACGTTCATCTTTTTTTACATGTTGTACCTACGTACTGTACGTACAGTTGTAAAATTCTTAAATAAAGACAAAAAAAAATCTTTGAATCTTATTATACTTGTTGAGAGAAACCAACTGTAGCCCTTCTGAAACTGAAGCCCTTCTGAAACTGAAGCCCTTCTGAAACTGAAGCCCTTCTGAAACTTAAGCCCTTCTGAAACAGAAGCCCTTCACCATCTAGTTGGAAGTAAACATTGTAAAGGAAGTTGTTCCTTTACGCTTGGAATAACTATAGCTTGAGAATGTCACTCACGAGTTTTGTCTCCTCTTCCTTACTGTTCACTTCCTGTGATTCAATTTAGAAAATTTCACATCCTCCATAGAATAGGACCTTTCAATATCAGGGGCTAAAAAAAATAATAAATAAAATAAAGAGTAAAACCTTTATTTGTATTCACATTTAAAGTTGTCCTTAAATAAAACTTTCCTCGCCGTATTGATTACGTCAGCTGCAAGCTAGTCTATTCCATGATTGAAAGTACTTGAATTCTGCCAAGATATTCCTACCCTCGGGACAGATAGCAAAGAAAAAAATATCGTACAATTGAATGGGTACGATAAATTAAATTCCCTTCAAGTGGTAAAAAAATTAAAAATTGTTTCCAACTCTTGTAAAAATAAAATGATATAAAACTGTAGAATATATTGGCATATAAACTAGTAAAATAAAATTTTATTATCTTTATTATATTGGAAAGAAATTTAGATTTATTTTATTGAACATATCTTTATTTTTCAAATAAATATTTATTACCGCTCCATTTTTTTTACTATCTCATTCTCTATTTAGTAAAGGAAGGTAATATAACCGTGAGGATTTCCGGTTTTGAGTTTTTTCAACGGAAATTGCCTTTTTGAGGTTCCTTGAGTACAGAATATATGAAAAAAGGGCTGTTTCCGGTATATACAGGGCGATCCATTTAAAACGCACCAATCGCTAATAACTTTTTAAAGAAAGCGTAAATCCGGAAAAACCCATTAAATAAACTATAAGTTTTTTTTGGAGGGGAATCTAGTTTTCAAATTTTCCACCTCAGATGCTGTATCTTCATTTTTGGCTGAGTTATGGCCATAAAAAACTGCTTGGGATTTCAACTCTTCTGGAACAGTGTAAATCAGAGCTTGAATATGCGGCTTCATAGAGCTAGGAGTAGACTCCATAAGTTTCGTAAGAATGAATCACTTTGGTCTCAAAGATCATTATGATGATTCTGTTTAGTAGTAAGATACTGTTCAAGCAAATCAATACTATCCAAGACATGATGAATAACTTATTAACATCCCAAAGCGTTGATAATGACAATGATGTTATTAGCTATCATGAAAACGGGTCTTCAGGGGTTTACAGTTGAGCAGATCTCCTTGTTGAATATTATTGGCCCATTTTAGGTGCCCATTTCAGTCCATCACTTTCATATTCAACTCATCCAAATTTAATTTACCATCTTCTGCACTCGTGTACATTCTAGGCAACCTAAGAGAATACTTAATTTAGTTCATCTAGTTCGTGGTGATTGTTGCCTTATTAATGATAAATTACTAATAAATCCTGGTTTTGGCAATTAACTTTTAAACAATGATATTCTCGTTCGGTAATTAACAATTCAGCTATTATGTTAATATCGATTGCACTGCTATTCGAATTAATTCCAAAATGTTATCTTTAATATGGGAAATGTAATTTTAGTTTGTTTTATGCATGCCTATTTGAAATCAGTATGGTGCTGGATCCTGCCATTAACTGTAATTGACCTAAAGCATGTTGTGTTTTGATTGGGACAGTATTTCTATTATTTGATCCATTTACAAAACATAATCTGATGTGAAATCGTGGCTCTCTCATTCTGTGATTCTTGAATCTCTAATTGAACGCTTTACATCAAACATCTTCTCATCTTAGCCTTTCGTACTGTGAGCAATACTCTGGCCCTCCTCAACCGCTCATTCCCTCTGCCATTGGCATAATTCTTATCCACTATCATCTGCCAATTATCTATGTCCCGGATTTTCAGTTTTCCTAGGAAGTGATTCTATGCTACTTGGCAATGTATCCCTCCATAAGATTGCTGTTTCTCATTTATTTCTCTTTTCCAAGCAAATTAACGATCTCTCAAACCAATTGATTTTCTTTCGTAAATCACCCTATTTTCGATGACAGATCAAACTTTTTTTTCAATCTGATGACGTGGGTAGGGGGGAAAGTTCAAGAAATCTAGAGTACTTCCCGTGACCAATTTCCTGTAAATTTCAAATTAAAGTCCGCATTTTTTGGGGGTGATTCATTTATTCTTCTAAAAAGAAGAGAAATTATGGCCAAATTTGGTCATATTTCTTTATTTTCTACGCAGTGGTTCCGACCAAGTTGGGTTACGTCATCCGTTAGGATGTCTAATTTTAACGAGGCTATTTCGCATTAATCAATATCGGCCACAAATAGTATATTTTTTTACTAAAAGTATGAAGTGTAATAAAGTATAAAGTCTATTTTTTCAGTCGGGCTTTACGTCCAACTATCAAATTAGGTTTCGTGGACGGAGGCGACTAGCAAACATACTTTAATATAAATTTCTCATAACCATTAAATAAAATAAAAGGACTACACTAGAAACGCAATACACCTTAGCTTTGCGGGTCTAGCCTATAACCGCTCGGCTACCGTGGCGCCTTAAAAAAGTGTGTAATTATCAATCAATATAAGATAGAATATGATTGTTACTGACATTATACAGATCTTTAGAACAGATATAATTCCCACTAAGAGCAGTGCAGAAGAGCAGTAGCCTAACTAAACTAAATTATTCCAGAAGTTATAAACCCGCTTAATAGATTAGATTAGAGCATGGGTAGGTCAAGACCTGCGGTAAGCTACTTGTTGGACCTCTTGTAGTTGTCACATTTGCCTTAACCACCAGAGGACAGTATGATGGACTTGACGACCGCATGATGGCTCTAAGTAATTACCATTAGTCCTTAAAGCTCCAAGAGTTTAGATTGATGATTGTCACTCGGAGGCGCTAGCTTTTTCTTGCTGGCTCCGAGTGAAAAGACCTGAAAACCCAGCGACCGCTTTCATAGTTCTTGGATATCGTTGAAAGTGAATTAAGTTAGGCTTCCTCTAACTAGTTCATATTACTTCATTTGCCCCAAGTTAAGCTTTAGCCCTTTTCAAAGAGATTTGATTATATTCTTGATTGATTGATCTGCCATCTTTAAGCTCCGTAATCTGCATTTATTTATACCTCTTAACAAGCTGTTCCTCCATTAGGGTGTTTCAGCTTCCCTCTACAACGTAACAACTAACACGCACCTACCCTTTTACGTAAGATAAATCCCTGGAGTAATGTTTACCTTCCCAGAAGCGCCTCTAGCTATTATTCACCTCTAATCCTGAACAAATTTATATACATTATAAATTATAATGAGTCTCTTTTACTAAGTGGGTATTTAGGTCTTTTATATTGATCTATTTTCTGAATTCCCTCATAATGGTTTTCGCCATATTAACAAAATGTCGGCTTGAGATAATCTTTTCGACCTTTATCATCACACTCGCACACTTGTTTGTGAGATGCTTCCTTTTATTAGGCTTATTTCTCTTTCTTCTGCTTTTTTTGAGCTCAAAATGTTTTCTGCTAAAAGTGTGTTTTATCTATTTGCCAATCTTTTGGGCATGGATGTGTACCCTCATCAGTGGTTCTTATATTGTACGCAAAGATGGGCTGCTAAGTGCAAGCTCTAAGTGAGAACATTATAAGCTCGAAGTGAAATTCGAAGGAAAATTGAAGCCAAAATCTGAAGCAGAAAATACGTGCTAAATAGAAGTTGGCATTTTAATTAAAACTAGTGCAGAATTACTTTTTAAAAATACTGGAAAATTCCAAGTTTATCATTTCCTATGTTTTTCCTAGATTTATTTTCATAATAATTGAGAAAAATTTGCAATAAGAAAAGTGGGGAAAAACTCGTCGTCGTCATACATGCATTACAAGCAGCTGGAACCGCGCCAAATTGATTTTCTTTTTTATGCTTGTTCTATGTAAATGGTTTAGGTTTTCATTGTTGGTTGAACTCTTTAAAAGAAGACTATCTGAGTGTTTAATAAGGAGGAAAACTTTCTGGTATATTTGACTGTTTAGTCTTTCCGTCTATTTCTTAAAAAAAAGGGGGTTTGTTTATCGTACTATCCTGGATTATGATTGTAAGGGAATATCCTTTTAATGAGCCTGTTTGGCGATTTAATTGCTGAACTTTGAAATTAGAGTAGCTTTTTAGTTTTTTAGTATTGTCCCAGTTTTAATCTTTGAAATAATTAATTAACAGTTTTATTGTTTACTGTAATTGTTACTGTAATGTAATTGTTTACGTCTGTAAAAAACTTTGTTAGCTACCGCAAAGGCTAAATGATACTTTTTTTTTCAGTATATTTACTGTTTTTTTTACTTAACAGTAACTTCTTTTTTAATTAGGCGATCTTACTAATAGTTGCAGATGTAGCTAAGTAATAAACTCTACCGGGTAATTTCTTGTGGTCTACTGAGTCTTTGATTCCATGGAAGGAGTCATATCCGGTATCTACTGCTAAAAGCAGAACTCATTAACTAGGCCTCCTGACCTAGCCATAGCAAGCTATGTTAAATGGCTGCTCCCTTATTGGTTGTGGCACGGCGGAAACGAACTGAGGGTGTAGACGGAAGTATGTCCCATTTTCCCGTTCCCTGTTCTTTTGTTCTGTTTACTAGAGGAAGTATAATGATCAAAGTTTTTATTTTTTCTATTTTTTCCTTTATTTACTTTCACAACTGCAGTATATTTTCTGCAATAAGTGAAGCTGATACAGCATGATACATAGAATAAATACATGAATAGCATGAGGGGAGAATACACATCATTGGTGAAACTCCCAAGGAGGTACAGTTCCAACTATTGTGCATTGGCACTTACTTCATAGAGAAGATCGCGTAGCCACTTGCAGTCCAGTTTCTAACTACATTTGGCTGTTCCGTAACGAGAAAGATTTTTAAAGGGTGCGGATGGTCAACCTCTCGCCCAATCCCCAGCCTGGAGGACCAAGTGATTTTGTTTGGAATCCCCCTCTCTTAGATGGCCTGCCTTTACTACGGCTCTAGAGCACCATCTACCCTTCGCAGTAGTCATCTAACTAGACCGAAAACGAGGGGTAGGCCTCGAGATAGGATGGTCGAGCGACGTACAGGACGATTTGGAAGCGCTTGGTCAGCAGAGATGGAGAACGTCGGCTTTGAGACAGAGAGATGTAAGTGGCTGAGTGGCTGAGGGTCATTTATGGACCGTTATAGCTCTTGAGTAGCAGTAATAGTAGTAGTAGTGGTAGTAATGGCCACCTGCGCTTCAACCGCCAGGGAAGATTTCCTGGCAGAGTAGTAAGTTGAGCTACTAGAGCAGGGGTCCCCAAACTGTTTACACAGGGGGCCAGTTCACTATTCCTCAGACCGTTGGAGGGCCAGACTATAAAACAAACTATTTTAAAGTAAAAAAAAGCAAAAACAAAACGGGAACAAATAAAATGTTTAAAATAAAGAAAAAGTAAATTTAAATCAACAAACTGCCCAGTATTTCTGCTGGGAATTATGGACCTGCTTTTGGCTAATGAGATGGTCAATGTCCGGTTTAGTTATAGTGCTTTGCCTTTCTTCCTACTTCTGGCTGTTATTTTACACTGTTTTCGGAGCCGGTAAGGCGTGCATCCCGCTTCATTGGAAGTAGTACTGTACATGAGCGACGCAGCGCTTTGCGGCACCGCCACATATAGTGCTCCTCTCACTGAACACCAATGAAAGAGATGCTCCTTCCGGAAGTGCCGGCGAGGACCGGATAAATGTCCTTAGTTTGGAGACCCCTGTACTAGAGTATTGGGATGTGTTAGTGAAGTACGGAATTCAATTTAGCGGGATCTTACAGCTTCAGAAACATAAGGGAACAAGGAAATCTCAGTGCCAGGTAGAGTAAGGAACATTAGCGATTCTATGGAGTGTTTTTTTGACTGGAAGGATTGGATCTTGTAGATATAGGAAGCTTTGATCAAAGTTGGAAATTAAATTCTTAAGGTCTCCTCATATTCTTGATCACTTAGAAGTTTGCATCTTTTTTTTTTTTTTTTTTTTTGAGAGGGAGCCATATCTCAACGTTTCAGGGTGATTAAGATGTATGAAATAGAGCGTTGCGATAGATTTATCTGCAAGAATAATACTTTGGATGCTGCGCAGTAATTGATCCAGCAATAATATACCCAGATTATTATCTATATCTCTGTGAATATGGGATCAGCTGAAATTCTAAAAATTTTAAAAGAAGAAGAATAAGAAGGAGAAAAGAAAAGGTTTAAATGAAGAGCTTAAGTAAGGACACAGTTATAAATTATATGGACAGTGAACCCAATTAATTATGGCAATTTGATTGACATTGCGGGGTAATTAAAAAATCTATTCACTTGAAAGAACATTTAGAAAATTAAAATGTCAAAATTCCAGCGTTGAAAATGGGTATGCTCCTCTCTCTCACTCATTCTCTATCTCACTCTCTCACACACTGTCGCACTCCCTCTCCCTCACTCCCTCACTCTCTCTCTCTATTACTCACTCTCTCTGTCACTTTCTCCCTCTCTCGCTCTCTCTCTCTCTCTCTAACACCAATTTTGTTCCTTGTCAAAATAATAATTCCTGACACTTTTAATAATTAATTATTAATTAATTTTATTTTTAATTAATTAATTTAAAAAAAAAACTCAACAAATAATTGAAGTTGAGAATCGATTTTTTTTACGCTCTTTGAGACTAATTAAATTTTTCTTTTCTTTTGTTTCTTTTTCTAGGTAAGTACAAATTCAGATCCAGTTAACCTAGTTCAAGTGTACAATGGGGTAAGTCATCCATTAATTGTATTTTTTCCTCATTTAGTTAATTAATTTTTCTTACCTGCTTGTGTAAGGAAGGTATTGTGATCGTGCAAAAATTTTTTTGAATTGTGATTGCTCTTTTTTTAATTGCTATTTTGAGATATCCTTAATTATAAAATAGTGACTCTTTCTCTCTCTCTCTGTTTGTAAAGAAAATACCTGGAAAATGGGAAATTCCGCTGGGAACTGTATCTAATTACGAGGGTCGTTTGAAAAGTCCGTGCAAAGTCAGAGAGATAGCACTACTGGCGCGTATCGAGGTTATGTTTAGTTAGTAGCATCTCTTGGAAGAACACACACCAAGTTTCAGCCAGATCGGTCCATTTCTTTGTGTGTTGGCATTCGTTTGAATCGAGGAAGTCGAGTGATTTTCAAATCGTGTGAAGTGTTGCAAGGACGGTTTGAAGCTGTTCCAGAAGAATCCGCAGGACTTTAAGCGTCGTTTCGTCACTGTGGATGAAACATGGTTACATCACTACACTCCTGAGACCAAAGAACAATCTAAACAATGGGTTGCCAAGGGGGAATCTGCGCCCAAAAAAGGCGAAGACCGTTCCTTCGGCCGGAAAGATTATGGCGACTGTCTTTTGGGATTCGCAAGGAATAATCCTCATCGACTATCTGGAAAAGGGTAAAACTATTACAGGTGCATATTATTCATCGTTATTGGACCGTTTGAAAACCGAGCTGCAAGAAAAACGCCCACGATTGGCCCACAAAAAAGTCCTTTTCCATCAAGACAACGCACCAGCTCACACCTCAGCAGTTGTGGTCGCAAAATTAATGGAAATAGGGTTCCAACTCGTTTCACATCCCTCCTATTCTCCAGACTTGGCTCCCTCGGACTACTATTTGTTCCCCAATATGAAGAAATGGCTGGCGGGAAAAAGATTTTATTCAATCCAGGAGGTGATTGCAGAAACGAATGGCTATTTTTCAGACTTGGACAAATCCTATTATTCGGAAGGGATCAACAAACTAGAGCAGCGTTGGACGAAGTGTATAAGCCTAAAAGGAGACTATGTTGAAAAATAAAAAAGGTTTACCCCAAAAAATTAAGTAGTTTTTACTTTTGCACGGACTTTTCAAACGACCCTCGTATCTTTGGTCCCTCTCCAAGCGATGTGGATAGTTATTCTTCCCTGTAAAACAGAGTTTTTCAGACTTATTTCCTCTGCCGCCCATTTTGAGAATCAATTATTTTCTAGCGCCCCCCCTAAAATTTCTTAACTTGACCACATCTTATAAAATCACAATTGCTGTCATTAATTATAGCGTGCCATATAAGTCCTTATCCTGTTTCAGAGTTCAAACTTACATTTTAAATGAGACTGTTCTGATGAGATCAATAAAACGCAACTTTATAAATAATATTTAGTAAAACTTTTATTCAAATTAAAATAAACATTTCAATTTAAATTTTGAATCTGAAGGGATGAATCTGATGATTTTTAAAACAAGTTTGCTTAAATCAGGCTCGAATTAACTCAAAAAACAGCCGTGAGTAACCGCGTTCACCAAACATGCAAACGATTTCTCTTTGTAGTTAACAGCATTGCCATAGCACTAAATCTACGTTCACACAACAAATACGACAATGAAAATGCTACCAAAAAAAACCGTTGAACAAAATCGCCCACAATCCCCAGGATTGGGCTTTGATAGTCAAAACTAACGAAAAAACGGAAATAAAATTAAAAAACACAAGAAAATAATCGATGGGCGTGCCGTTTACCGCCCCCCTGCAGGCCTCCAACGCCCACAAGGAGGGGGCGTTATCGCCCACATTGAGAAAGACTGCTCTAAAGTATGACTTCAATTAATATTTTTTTAATTTATTTTTAATTAATAATTTCTTTATTACTTTCTAAGTGTAATAATGGACTTCGTGAGCAAATAAATAAGTGGGTGGTTCTATGAAATAGATAGTCGAGTAAATTCTATGACTAAAAGTAGCATTTTAAGAATGAACTTTTCATTTTTATGAGTAATTTTTCGAAATAGCTTTATTTAAGCCTTTATATGTTGATCGAAAACATTTATTTGAATATTTATTTCGGACAAAATTGGGTTTAGGGTTTAAGTCAAACAGCTCGATTGTTGTATTAACAGGAAGTGATGCAAGCGTTCAAACCGGATTTAGTTTTTAGTGATGAAATTAATTTAATCCAATGGAAGGCTTGGTTTGACAATGGCTGAGAAATATTTTCTATTTCCCATTCTTTACTGATACATTTTGCATCTATGATGCATCCAACTCCACTGAAACTGTCCATTCAATCAGCGTCAGACTTGTAATTTAATTTATCTCATTCAACTGATCACCTTTTCACTTGGAGCAAGATTTGATTACAATCTTGTAGCTGTATTGATTGACTGTAACATACTGTGCAAAGCCTCTTGTATCCACTTGTTGCTATTTTAGAGTATTGTATCACCGTTGCATATCATTAACTGATCAAGATAACAAGCAACAACTGATTATTGATGTTTGTTAGATTTGTACAAGTTTCATGGTACGAGATATATATGTACAACAAACGTCACTCGTGTGACGTAAATTTATAGGGCTGCATAATTTCTTTTTTTTCTCCACTAATGGCCAAGTTTGGTACAGAACAAAGCTAAGCTTGCTGTAACCATTGGAGGCTTTAAAGTTTGACGTAGAAGCGATTATCCCCAGTATTTCCCATATTCTTCGTTGCCAATCACCTTCGGTTTTCCTTAAAAGTGGGCGCAGGAAACTGTAGTCAAGCTTTAAAGTTTGTCTCTATCATTAACTTGGACATTCAGAAAGCTCATTCCAAACGACCGTCGCCAAAACAAAACGTTGGTTTTTGATAAAATTCCAAGATCCGTTTTAAATGATCAGTGACTTTTAAAATGAAATAAGCTAAGTAGATATTGAAGCTATGCCTTCTATATTTACATATTTCCGCGGTAGTGAATGAGTAATTACGCTTTAATTTTAGTCAGATTGAATATGGTGCGAAAATTGTGCAATTTCCTGCATTTTATTGCCAGTTTAGATGAAGGGAGGGTGGTAACTGAAATACCTCGTATAAGGTAAATCCAATTTAATGCGGATTAATACAGCAATGTTTTCAGCAACTGAATATTAGGACTGAAATATATTCCACTCTAATGAAATAATTTGTAATGCATGAGTGAGATTATTAACATATTTCCGGTCCAATGATCTTTTTCAGGCATAAACTTGTTCGTACATCATGGCGGAAAATGCCCAGGGAAATAATTATTCATAAAAAATATTGTTTCGTACGTTTTTTTCTGGTGTGGGAAAAGGAAAAAGAGGGAATATTTTGGATATTTTTTTGGTACCAGCTGATTATTTGTGTTGATCAATTCAATTGGTGCTGATGCTGTAGTCAATGTAAATTGTTTATTAAATAGGTCGTATATGAGGGGAAACGCTTTTCCCCCTCAGTTGATGTACAGACTGATAATACGAGGATTGGTTTGAGGGAAATCGGAATTTTAACCTACATTGGTGGTTAGGATATTGATATTCCATTGCAGCGCATATCCAAGCCAAAGACTCGGTCGCCCATTGGGCAACGGATTATGAACGAATTTCTTGGCAGTGAAGATGTCTGATGTATCGAAATTGTTCGAAATAGGATGTGCCAAACCCATACGTTCGTTCAGTTGGACCAAAAGTTTTCGCAAAGAACGTGAGCGAATGGAACATTGATGTCGCTCTCAGTGCAGCATCACAGATGACATTTATTTGGGCAGTTCTTGAGCTTGTGGTAGGTGCTGAATAGAGTAAGGAATGTTTAATTCACGAAAGGACATGCTGAAATTCACTGGAAACCTCCTTAAAATTCAGATTTAAGCTCGCATGTTGTTTTCTTATGAAGTAAAGTAAAGTAATTGCCTATTTTTTCAGGCGGGCTTTAAGTCCAACTGCCCAAATTAGGTGTCGTGGACAGAGGCGACTAGCAAATATACTTTACTGTAAATTTCTTTTATTAAACATTAAATAAAATCCAAGGCCTAAGACCGGGGGAATCGAATCCACTAAACCAACAATACATCTTAGCATTGCGGGTCTAGTCTATAACCGCTCAACTACCGTGGCGCCTTGTTTTCTTGATGATTGTTTTCACTGAGGTAAGCTTTAGAAGATGAACGAGTCAAAAACCATTGTTGCTGCGCAATGGATTATTGGGTCGCCCACTAACACTTTTTGTTTAAAAGAGGTTAAGAAACTGCTCATCCTGTAGAGGTAATACATTTTAGTAAAAAATAACTGAGTAAAAAATCGTGGAAACTTAGGTAAGGGTTTCTATTAAAGAATACTAGGTACCCTGAAAGTTTGTCGTAAAAATAGTCTCTCCTTGCATAGATTGAATTAAGATTCCTCTATTCATCTAAGAATAGTTAATAAAAGCAAATTTGCGACCAAGTTAATTTCGATTTTACCGGTAAAAGCTAAAAGCTCTTTTGAAATCTTCTTGAGTAAAACAAGTAGTAAAGTAAAGTAATGCCTATTTTTTCAGGCAGGCTTTACGTCCATCTACTAATTAGGTGTCGTACTGTAAATTTCTTTCATTAACCATTAAATAAAATCCAAGGCGTAGACCGGGGGAATCGAACCCACTAAACCAACAATACATCTTAGCATTGCGGGTCTAGTCTCTTAACCGCTCGGCTACCGTGGCGCCTCTTTAAAAGCTCTATTGAAATCCTCTGAGTAAAACAAAATGGACGTTTTAATAAATGTTTGTTTCTCGCAAAACAAGTTGAATTTTTGAAGTTCCATTCATGAACTTTCATAATGAATTTTGTCTTCAAAACTTCACTCTGAAATTCATCTTTCGCTATTATAACTTTAACCTTTCGATTCATCATTCCTCATTTTCATTACAATTCTCTCTGGAAAAAAGTAGTTCCAATGAATTTTCATTAAAATTTTGAGTGTTTGGGTGCACGGATTAGTATTTGATTTTGGAAATGAACTTCGAAGGGTTCGTCAAAAGAGAGAGAATTTTTTTTGGGGACTACTCAAGTTATGGTGATAATTCCATTGTAATAGACTATTGAATTCCACTTAGTAGAATTGTGGAATTCAGCGTCTTAATTTTTTCAGAAAACGTCATCAAAGGGCCCTAAAAAAAAAAACCAACACTTCCTGTGAATCCTTAGAAAATTAGAAATCTGGACAATTACACTATTTTCTATTACTAGTAAAGAAAGAGAAAATAAAAGAAGAGTAACAATAGCAATTCTTGAATGAATTCTCGCTCTCTCCCCTCTCCCCGTTTCGTTTGATTCTTTTTCATTATTTATTTTCTTTAAATATAGTCTACTGCTTAATATTCCGTTCATGATGACGACTTATTCATCTGTTAAAAATACAATTTCCTTCAGTCTCATTATTTTCCAAGGGAAAGGATGGAAACCTTATTAAATGCAGAGGCTGACGAAATGGAAAAACTGTATCGAGTTATTTATGAAAAGAAAATGTAAAGAAATATAGTCGAGATTAGGTTTTCTATTTATTTTATTATAATCACTTCTGTTCGTGACGTAATAGAATTTCTTACTTTGCATTTTAGTTAGTTTTTCTTACGTCATAAGAAAGAAATAGCTCAGTTTTAAATTAAGAATTAATTTGCTGTATAAATATTTTTTATTTATTTTTGAAAGAGTTATGCCTTTTTCAGTGGCTCTGATCTGATATGTTTCTGTTTCAATGCATTGGGAGGTTATATCGTTTAGTGCAGTGATTCTCAACCTTTTATTTTTGACGCGTCACACTTTTAGCAATTTCAAAATTTGGCGGTACACTAACAATAAGATAAGTTTAAAAGTATTTATATTACCTATATAAGTTTAAAAGTATTTAAACCTATCTATGAATATATAGGTTTCGTGACCGTAAATTATTAAGCTAAAGATTCAAGATTGGCGGGGAATTGGTCAAATAAAAAACAACTCGTCTTTTTGCCAACGTTTCGACAAATATATTGTCCTCTTCAGGGCGTGGCTTATACGGGTTGGTTGAGTTACAGAAAACTGTGTAGAAAACCCGCATAGCCACGCCCTGAAGAAGACAATATATTTGTCGAAACGTTGGCAAAAAAGAAGAGTTGTTGTTTTTACTTGACCAATTCTTCGCCAATCTTGAATCCTTAGTTTTAAACTTATCCCGTAATACACTGCGTGTAAAATAGTTTATGTTTATTTTCAATATAAAATAAAATAATATGTACTACAAAAAACAACAGTATATGTTTATTAAGGGATTAATTACAAGTTAATAATAAGAATACTTTTAATGAGAAATTTGAGCTTGAAGTTTTTTGATAATTACAGTTTATATTTGGTCGTATAAATGATAATGTTACTCTCATATCGTCTTCTACATATTTAATGTATAATTTTTATTGTCTGCATTTCTAAAATTTGGGCGGCACATTTCAAAAACTTTCGCGGCAAGCAAAAGTGCCGCGCGGCACAGTGGTTGGAGAATCACTGGTATAGTGTGTCAGCAAAAACACAGCCAACCTGATTGGAATTCTCCAAACGGACGTCATATAAATCTCTGGAGTATTTGCTATGCCCTAAATTCCAAGGTTATTTAGAGAAAATTGGTAGGTTTTATTTATAAAAGCAATTTAGAACTGACTTTAAGACTTAAGGGAATATCAACGTATAAAATCTTGGTACGCTGATGGATATATAATACATATTTATTTATTGTTCTTCTTCTTTATTGTCATTACAGTCCTGAAGGGCTCTCAATTTTCTGATTCAAGACGTATTAAGGTTTTGCATGGTTCGATTGTCGGCCTCAAGTCCAAAACCCCCGAAACAATGGAGGACTTTAGATTTAAAAGGGTTTACTCCCTTTTGCGATAGCTATCTCTCCAAGGGAAGGTAGCCCTAGGGTTTGTAGTGTATTGGTGCCTTGGTGTGCTTGTTTACGTAAGTGTATTGTGTGTCCCTACTGTACAAGCATGGAATACTGTACTAGTAACCCGTGGGATGGGCCACACCCTGGAAGCTGTGCATGCAACAGCCACCCCCTGCGGGATATGTACGAGGTGAGTTCAAAAAATAACCGGGGAATTTGATTTTATTTATTCGACCAACAACAATGTTATCCCCCTTCAAAAAAAATAGTCCCCCATTAGACATTATACACGAATACGTATGTTATAATCTAACGAATAGCAGCTGCTTATATCCGATTTAATATCGTATGATTTCCGGGCCGCTAAATAGAGAACACAAATGTCAAACGTGTATGCTGTCACTGTCATTTCACTGGAGATTGCGTTGTTAGTGAGTATCCTGGATTAGGGAACATGCACGTGTGGGTGGTAGGGAATTTGTCTACTACAATTGGGTTCAGGTTTGGGGGGGGGGACACCAATAGGAGAGAACTTCCTTAGAATTGTAGTATCTATGGAAACTGACCTGTGCAGCTTCTCTCTCACTCTAAAGAGATTTTCCTTACCGTATGTCCTTTCCATAGTAGAAATGAATAAATACATTCAGATTGAATACAGGGATGAACATGCTGCTTGCTACGTATACAAAGAAACCTTTTTTTTGGTGCTTCGAAATATTCAATTTTATAAACTTTTTACGTCATTTCCTCCGGAATATTAAGGAACATCTTAACTAGATTTTGGGGAATATCGAGGTGCGGTCTTAAATAAAAACAACTTTTTTGCTTTATACCAACGTTTCGGTAATTTTTACTACCTTCTTCCAGGATATTGTTTGCGTAGTTTAATGTTGAGCTATATAGTAAAATTACCGAAACGTTGGTATAAAGCCAAAAACAATTTGTTTTTATTTATCACCGCGATATTGCACAAAACCATCGATCAACAACGGTCGAAAAAACCAAAACCATCATTAACTTCAACATAATAAATTTGATTGGTTAATATTGATTAGGTAGTACAAATTCAGTTTTGAAATTCAAATTGATTGTACACAAAGAGGAACTGCAAAATTATTCCGTAATACATAATAAATATATTGGCTGATCAAAATTAAAATTTATGTCAATTTCAAATTAATATTTTATCAATAAGGAAATAAAAGTGCCTAAAATAAGCTTGAATAAGCTGATGGCCAGTTTTTAGGAAAAGTAGATGATTTTTTTAGTGTATGCTTACGAGTAAGTGGAGGCACTTTTGGGCTGAAATTGTCGGTAGATATTGTGGTTGAATGTAGCAAGCTTTGGACGCAGTCACTCCACCGTAGACAATTTAGTTGTTCTAATGAACATCGTAAAGCTTTAAGTTGTCAGAGAAGCGGAAGTGAAGTTTTATTGCTTCAGTGCTGTCTTTGACAATATTGGTCCTTGGTAGGCTTAGTTTTGAAGCTGTTAGGGTATTTCGAAAGGATATAGAAAATATAGACGGAAGTGCTGCCAGTGTTGTTTATTAGACAGGGTTGCTCATAAATGTTTTTTTCTAATCGATTTGCCGTCTTCTAAGAGGTTAAAATGGAGGAATACTTTTGTCAAGGCCTATTATGTATGATGACGCGTGCTGTTTGTGTTAGATAATCCTGCTTTGCTTTAAAAAAGAAAAAGCAACCTTTTAACAGGCGACCTTTAGGATCTTTAGATGAATCTTGTGGATAAGTCCATGGTTATGGTTTTCAGAAGAAAAACCACTGGATAGGGGGGTCTTCATGCATGGCTTTTATGGCCATGAAATCATAAAATAAAACGTTTTAAGTGATTTATAAAATACTTTGGTTTGTGTTTTCAGTGCCAAAATTTACGTTAAACCGTAACTGGTCAGACTAATCTTGATTTTGGTGCCTTTGTTAGCTAAATTTAATTTATTTAACTCGGCCACTTTTGCTCTGTTATAACTGCCAAGTGTGCGATTACCAAATGGTGGTACTAGTAAAAAACAAAAAGAGAAGTCAATGTGAGTCTTGTTTGTGTTGCTAGGCTGGGATATCCGCAGGGATGCAAAGATCACTGAAAAAGTAGCAGCAATTTAGCAATCTCCTATGGAATAATCGGCTCTAAGAGAAATTTAAATTGTTGCGCACTAAATTTGTAATCAACTTAAATTGCTTTAGGAATGTTTTGAGAGACGGAATTGGAATTGTTGATCTAATAGTTTTGGGAAATGTTATGGTCTTTCTGGGAATGCTTAAAGAAACTTGACTGTACAGCTGGTTTCGAGATCATTTACTCTGTTTAGGCTGTGCTAATATGAGTATCAAGATGGTGCTAATGGTTTTTTATTGTTCATTTCATTAAACTACGTTTAGCCAGCATAATCTTTACACGTGACCGGAAGTAAAAGACTAGTAAAAGCAGTTTACAGTGTTAACATCCCATTGAAATTCATGAATCCAATAAAATATCAAATAGAAAACCAACTCTAAGATACTTTTCTTTCCGCGTAATTGAATCCCCAAATTAACGCTTAATTAAGGTTCACAGCTAAAAAGTTCTGTGTAATAAATGACCTGGAATGGAGTGCAAACAGTTACTGGGAATGCTTCAGATTACACGTACACATTTCCAAGATCAAGTCAAGAATCAAAAGCATTGCAGTGATTTTATCAGATACCCAACAAAATACGGGGTGGAGAGAGTTAGTAACGGGAGTCTTAAACATTCTCTGAGGATGTTGTTTCCAAATAAGTTTTTGTCTGAAGTAAAGGAAGTTTAGATTATCCTTTCACTTTATTCTAAAAAGATAATCGTATTTAGCTTTCGAGAAGCAAAAGAATCAGTGAATGACTGAAATATTCTTGTAAACCTCAGAATCTTTGTCTATAGTTTTCCAAAATAGTTTATCAATGAGAGACCGTGTAAAAAATGACTACTCGGCTGGAAAATCATCAACTTAAATTGAAGGCCATTCTTTTTCCGGTTTATCTACGATTCCCCCTCCCCTCGAAAATCAATCCAAATAGAAAAATTCTACGCTTATCCAAAACACCTATCACTTTATAGATTCCAGAAAAAAAAAAAAAATGGATTTCGGCAAGAAGGTCACGGATTGAACTGGATTCAATTAAAGTCGGTGATGCTCATTTCAAGAACAAAATACTTTCATGTTTGTTCATGGATTTTGCAGAATCCATAGATGTTGTTTTTCGAAGAAGGTTGATTGAGGTTTTCTTTTAATTGGAATTTAAGTGATTGTACTTAGGTACCCAGATCCTATATTAAGGATTGTACTTAGGTACAGAAATTCTATATTAAGGATTGAACTTAGGTACAGAGATTCTATATTAAGAATTATACTTAGGTACAGAGATTCTATATTAAGGATTCAATTTATCGAGGAAATCGGTCCAGAATATAAAAACAACTCCGTCTTTTTGCCTGTTTTTGCCTGGAAACAAAAAGGCGGAGTTATTTTTTTTTTGTTCTGGACCGATTACTTGCTAAATTGAATCCTTAATATAGAATCTTTTACGGTCACTAAAAGCTAATATAGATTCGTAAAAGATTCTGCTAACTGTCCTTCAATTGAGGGATACAAATTGAGAGAAACCAAATATTAGAACAGAGAATAACTGGGTCATTTTCATTCTTAACTGTTTTGATTTCCAGGCTTTCTCCCTGGAGGCTACGTCACCCTAATTAAACTCCCGCTGGTAACTTTACTGGTTACCTCGACATTACATTTTGATTAAATTTTGGATCTGAAATTGGTTCTAAGGGGATACAACTCCTATTAACTATGTCAATCAATCAGGCTCGTTAAACCCTTTCGTTTACACAGGCTGACAACTGACGATTTCAGCCAATAACGTTTTGTTGGAGAGTTCTTTTTTTTTGGATCTAACTAAAGTGGCCTAATTATGGTGAGTCCTTGTTGTTATCTAAATCTGCTACTTCTTATCTTTTCTCTTTTGTTAGATTTCATTTTTCACAGTCTGCATCTTCTTTTTTTTTCTACTTACAGACAAACAACTGTTTAGCTTTCCATTATCTTGCACTTTTCTTGCTTATCTAAGTTTTCTTACCGCTTAGTTAGTGATTTCTTCTAACTACTCTACTTCTTCTTTTTCTTAGTTAAAGTTTATACTTTCTTATTACCGTCATAGCATTTTAATAGTTAAGGAAGTCACAGAGTTAATGGGCCTTTGCGATGTACTTTATGAAATTGCTAAAACATTAAAGTAAAATTGGACTGTAGCAAACTAATTCTTAATTTTACTTGCTAATGGTTACAAAAGAAAAACCTCTGCAAAGATTTTTACTAAGGCCGGCCTTGTTGTCTGTCTGTCTTTGATGACACGTTGCTGAATGTTAGTGCGAGTTTGTCTGCGTGCTCGTAGCTGTTCCATAAATAGATTATCACCATTTACAAATGGTTATCCTAGACAGACTCCACAGCCTTTCCTCCCATCTTATTCATTCTTCACCAGTGTTTCTTGAACTTTAAGAAAGTGGTGAACCTTTTTTATTTCTTTAAGGGAACTTCCTTTTAGAACTTTAGTGGTCGCAGTGAATCTCTCAGATAGATAGATAGATAAATAGTCTGTTATAAGTATGTTCAATAAATAACTACATGAAGTGCCTATGAACAATACATTATAACAATAGTATGGGGAAAGCTTAAGATTTTAAGGATACAGAATGCAGGGAAAAAGGAAGGAAAAAAAACCTGCAGCTGGGTGTAGAAAGTTAGAGAAGTAATTCTTTTGTACCTGTAGGGAATAGAAGGATCTGTAGGAGGCTATGTCACGGCAGAGTGGATTAGGATGACAGTCTAGGATGGAAAGAAGTTTCAGCAGACGATTTTGGATATAGGAGTGTACCAGGGATAATGGATGCAGTCTCAAGGAGTGAGTCGGGAAGAGTCAGTCGCTAAGTCTTGAGAAATTTGTACTGTGTTGTCCTTGATGTTTCTTGATGTTACCTGCTACAAGTCCAGGCTCCAAGGTGGAGCAGGCTTAAGAGTAACATCGGCGCCTAATGATCACTTTTTAGAGGGAGGAGTTTGTTGGGCACAGTCATTCTCGAGTCACGTTAGCAGTGAATCCCTTTATACCTTCTGAGTCTGCTAAGAAGAGACTAATTCCTGTTTTGCATTCAGAAATGCACATGATTTCATCCAGTCAAGTTCTGGGAGGACATTATTTTAGGCCAGATGAATGATTTTGCAGCGTCTGCCGATTCTTGGGCAGTTGCTTGTCATCAGTTCTGAGGCTGCTCTTATATTTTAATTAGGAGGGGATGCTACAGGATTTACCAGTAATGGGGATACAATAGATGTAAGAAGATCGCAGAGCGCTGGAACCCACCTCTATCCCCTTTTTTTGGTCATTAGTTTAGTTTTTATTTATTTTGAAGAATTTTCGTATTGGTTAGATTTATTAAAAATGATTACTTGATTTAATATTAATTATTGACTGAAAATTATCACTATGTTGTAATCAGAGGCAAAGATAAAGCTGAAACCAATGGTTATTGAAGACTACTGCTCCTCTAGGTGTTGTGGTTCGAATTTAAGACCGCCCATGCGCATTGAAACTTACATGTGGGTGGATGGGGGGTTTAATCCTAGAGGATATTGATGAAGTTTTTAGCATATGGTACGAACAACTTCTTATATATATCTGTAAGTTGGTATGTATGGGTCTAACAATGTACGTAGGATCTTGGTTCTTGTGTTATATCTCTAATTAGTTTGTAACCTTTTTGGGGATTAATGGGAACATTCTAAATTAAATTCCCTAGCAACTTAAAGGATTTCTTGAAGGATTTTGAATTGATTTGTCTGGAATAAATTTGGTAAAAGCTTGATTTAATTGAAGTACATCAAATACATAAATTTAATTTAAATGAGAAGCTATGACGTAGTTTAATTAGTAGCAGGAGGCGCGGTGGACGTAAGAGATCTAGAGGAACGTCCTACACAGCTTATCCGCTCGGGTACGGATAAGAGAATGGCTGAAATGTGACAGAATGGTTTTGGAAAATTAGTTTGGGAGGAACCAGCTGACGCGTCAACCTTCATACTAAAGTGAAGAACCATGTTCACCTGTGAAATGTCGCATTTCTAAATTCGGAAAAGTTAGAATATTTTCTCTTGCGGATGTTAGAGGAAAGTGGAAAATCTGGTAAGAAACCCAAATCACCATTCGATTTCGTTGTAACACCACTGATAGTAGTGTTGACCAGCAAGGAACCAGATCACAATCACAATAGCCAGGTTAACAATAACTAGGCATTTAGTTTGAACAATTATATTGACCAAAACAAAAAAAGCAAAAATAATACAAAAGAAATACAAAACAGAAGGATCCTTCACCTAATGGTCTTATGATAAGCAATAACTCAAAATACTTCTTAAAACACAAAATAATATTAACTAATTGTCTTCCCATTCGGGTTACGAATTAACTCAAGCTTGTTAGTCACTCCCGACAGCTCCTGCTAGGTTAGGGGGGAACTTTATATCACAAGAGTACCTGGGGGCGGTGCGGTACGACCACCTACTTCCGCCGATGAGTCTCCGGGGTCGTAGTTCGGTTGCTCGGTTGCTCAGGCTTCTGTACCTTTTTTCGTTAGAACCACAGAGGCGGGTCGGGCAGTAAAAAGTAGGTCGCTCGGTCTAAGTTCTTTATCTCACTCGTCACCAGGCGCTCTCTCTCCAATACTGGTCCGTTCGGCTCCCCTCTCTCTCACTGCCTCTTTGTTAATTTATTTTCTGTCCGGTGGCCGCAGCACCTTACAGCCCTTCGGCTCGTAGTTTCCCCCGCTATTACTTGATGCAACGTCACACCCCCCCCTCAAAGCCGGAATTGGCTCTCTGTTCCGGCCATCTTAAACGTAGGATTGATCAATTTCCACTTCCGGCCACTCGCGTCACTTGAACCCCTTTATAGTCTAACCACTAACAAGAGTGCTCTAGGGTCCCTAGAGTGGTTTCTGGTTCCTTGCTTGTCGTATCTGCGCTTAGGTATTATTAAGAGGAGGGGATAGGAGGATCAGGGGAAGGGTAGTAAGGTCTTAACTTGGAGATATGCCACTTACCGACCTTTTTGCCGCGCATGGTTGCGAGCTGGTAGACAGTGGACGAGAGAACTTTATCTATCTTAAAAGGTCCTTCAAAGCGTGGTCCCAACTTAGCACTATAGTGTTTCACTGCTGATGATAGGGTATGGACCCGTCGTAATACTAAATCGTTCTCCTGAAAGGTCACTTTCCTCCGTGTGCGATTATAATTGGACGCTTGACGATCGCTGGCTTGGGCTAAGTTTGCCTCCGCTTGGGCCCTCACATTGCTTAAAATTTCGAACCTACGTGCCCACTGTTGTGGGGTCTCTGTTTTACTGGGTAAGGTATGTGCCACCCTCTCCCTCCAAGTATCCGGCTGGGGTAGTTCCCGGCCAAAGTTAAGGAACGCTGGAGAATAACCGGTGGATTCTTGCTTGCTCGAGTTTAAAGCGTACATAAACTCGGCTAAATAACGATCCCAGTCTCGTTGGTTCTCGTCCACAAAGGTGGTGAGCATGGGCTTAATCGTTCTGTTCGCCCTTTCGACGAAGTTCGCCTGGGGGTGATATGGGGGCGTGTATTCACAGTGAAACTGGTATGTCTCCGCCAGTTCGGTCAGGGTCTTGTTCAGAAAGGGGGTTCCACGGTCGGACAACAATATCTTGGGGACACCCCATCTATAAATAATTTTTCGTACCTGATCAGCGATAACTTTTCCAGTCGCAGCCCGAAGCGGAATTACTTCTAGCCATTTCGTGAATTGATCTTGGAATATCAAGATGTATTTATGGCCTAGGCTGGATCTGGGATAGGGGCCCAACAAATCTGTGGAAATTACTTCCCATGGACCAGCCGTACGCCGAGGGTTCATGAGCCCTGCTGGTCGCTGTTGGTCATATTTATGACGTTGGCAGCTCCCGCACCGCTTTACATAATGATATATGTCCCGGAACATCCCTGGCCAAAAGTATGCTCGAGCTATTCGATCGTACGTTTTGCTGGTGCCTAAGTGGCCGCATTCAGGTCGGTCATGATTTTCAGATATTATGTATTGCCTTTGAGTTTTAGGAACTACCAGCTTCCAACTCCCTCCCGGCTCATCTAACCCTTCCAACGCCGGATTAAACCGATGAACATACAATTCCCCCTGTTCTACTCTCCAGTCTGGATTGGTGTCCGGATGTCTGATAGCATTTTGTTTTTTGTTGCGGTACCAGGGGTCAGTAGGTTCGTGGGTCTGAGACATCGGTGTCTCAACGTCACAGACGTGATTAGTGATTCCAACCGCTTGTTGTAGACTCTCGACATCAGGTAACCTCTCATCGTAGTCGTTTTCGTCCTCGTTTAGTCGCGAAAGAGCATCAGGCACGTGGTGGGCGGCTCCAGGTCGATATTCTAACTTAAAATCCCACGCTTGTAGCTCTAAGGCCCAGCGGGCCAGTCTCCCGGTAGGGTTCTTTAAGTTTTGTAGCCAACGTAAGCTACTGTGGTCTGTGACGACCGTAAAGGAATAGCCTTCGATATATGGGCGAAATTTTTGTACGGCCCAGACGACCGCCAGGCATTCCCGCTCGGTGACCGAGTACTTTCTCTCTGCGGAGGTCAACGTTCGACTAGCATAAGCTATCACCTGTTCTTTACTGTCGATTACTTGTCCCAACACGGCTCCTACGCCGGTGCTGCTCGCATCCGTTTGCAGGACGAAGGGATAGTCAAACTGTGGTCGAGCTAATAATGGTGCGGACGTTAGCTTTTCCTTTAGGGCTTGGAAGGCCTTCTCCTGTGCGTCTCCCCAGCCCCATTTGCGTTTTTTTTTCAAAAGGGCGTTCAGTGGCTCGGACAAGGTAGCTAGATCTGGAACAAATCTGCGATACCATGAACAGATACCTAGGAATCGTCGCAACGATTTAACTGTCCGTGGGGTTGGATATTCTTGAATACAAGAGGTTTTGTCCGGGTCTGTTCGCATGCCTTCCCCATCTACGATGAACCCCAGGTAACGTAGTTCTCGGCATCCAAACTCGCATTTATCCCTGTTGATCCTCAGTCCTGCTTCTCGTAAACGGGTCAGAACCAGCTCTAGATAGTGTAAATGTAGCGCAAAATCGGGTGTAGCGATTAGGATGTCGTCCAGATATGCGAAACAATAGGGAGCCATGCTGGGGTCGATGATAGAGTCGATGAGGCGTTGGAAAGACGCGGGAGCGTTGGTCAACCCATACGCCATGCGGGTAAAGTGATAATGTCCTTTTCCCGGGACGCTAAAGGCCGTGATTTCCTGGCAATCCGGGTGCAAAGGAATTTGCAAGTATGCTTCTTTCAGGTCTATTTTGGACAGGTATTTGGCTTTCTGCAGGCCATCCAGGAGGCTAGTCATTAGCGGGAGGGGATATGCATCTTTGCGGGTCACCGCATTCACCTTTCGAAAATCTATGCAGAATCTAAAAGAACCATCTGGTTTTCTTACCATCACCACTGGTGAACTCCAAGGGCTTCGGGAGGGGACCACAATTCCTTCTCTTAATAGCCGGTCCACCTCGCTATGGATCTCTGTTAAGACCTTTGGTGAGACTGGGTGCGGCCTTTGTTTAATAGGTTCCGCATCACCCACCTCGATGTTATGAGTGATGGATACTGATCCTTCAGAAAGATCTTGGGCAGAAGCCCTTCGGATTATCTCCTCTAAGACCCGATTTTGTTTCGCATCCAACGTTTGAATACCCGCTAGCGCACAGGAGCCCTCACGTTCTGTGGGTTGAAAGGCGTATGTCACACTGGGTTGGTCGGCAAATGCATATTGGTCAGCGTTGGCAAAAATCACCAGTTCAAGTTTCCTAATTGCCTCGATCCCCAAGATGACCGGGCTCGAAAGTCCTTCGAGTACGTAAAGGTTCACTTCTATCGTGCGACGCCCAGCGGCTAAAGGCCATTTGACTGACTGCGCGATGGTCTCCTGGCAGCCATTGGCCAGTGTAACTTGAATTGGGGTGATTTTCTGGGTTGCCCCCTTCGGTGCCCATTTATTTAGAAATTCCGCGGAAATGAGGGATATACTGGACCCTGTATCTATCAATGCGGATATTTCTGTACCCCCTAGTAAAATCGGTAAATGCCAACGTTGGCCCGGCCGTGAAAGTGTATCCATTAAGGGTCCCAGGAGGTGGTTGGGCGGGGGGCGGCCTGGGTCCCACTGGCTCGCCTCCCCCTTGCGTTTCCCGCATCACAACGAGTGCATGCCTCTGTACCTGCCCTCTGGTTTCCACAATTACTGCAGAATCGTCTGCGCGGCTGGGGGCAGTGCTCATAAAAATGCCCAGTTTCGCGACAATTCCAACACCGTCGCGTCGTCTTGGGAGTAGGGTGTTCCCCAGGAATGGCCCTATTTACTACCATTACCTCGGTAGATGATTTCACTGGGTGATTAGTTGGGCCTCCCTTGGAGAAAAGTGCTCGATCATACGCTAATTCCGGGATCATTGCCTCCTCTTTGGCAGGTGGGGGCCGATAAGTTCGTTGGCGTTCCCGCAACAATTCTAGCTCCTGTCCGCGTTTCAATAAAGAAGGTATTGAGTAAACTTCCGATCTCTTAACATAAGTCAGATAATCAGGATGTAGATTTCGGAAAATCCATTTTATTTGTGTTTCTTCATTTGGAGGAGGGTTTAGGCGACTTAATAGGGAGCAAAGAGAAACAACGAAATCATTAATTGATTCATTTTCCCCTTGTGTTCGGGCCCGTATCTCTTCTTCCAAGCGATCCTGGTAATCTGGGGCAATGTACATCGTGCCGAAGTCGCGTCTGAAAGCGTTCCAGGTCGTCCACAACGATCGATTCAATCTGTACCATTGGAGTGGCAATCCACCTAACAACCCTGGCAGACAGTTTAAGAGGGCATCGCGATCTATTTGGTAAGCCAAACAGTTTTCCTCAAGGCGTAACAAAAATTCGTCAGCACTAATTGCTGAAGAATTATCGAACGAGAGCCCCCACTTACGAACGACCTGCATAGTGAGGGGGTTGGAAGGCAATACCGGTGGGTTTTGGGTTGAGGGAGCGGCTGGTCCAGTTTCCTTTGCGCTGCCGGTTGAAGCCCCTAAAGCCTTAGGCAATTCATGGCCTAGAAACTCCCGCAGTTGTATCCTTATTTCTCGGACCGTAGCCTTAGGTTGTACATTAAACTTGCGGCATACAGCCAATAGTGAGTCCTTTTTCAGCTCGTAGATCCAAGCGACATCGGTAGGGGCCGTTTGTCTTTCCTCATCGGACGACATTATGAAATTACCGCTGGTTTGCTAACGATCGGACAAACTCAATGAGAAATGACTGCTGAGTGAGTCGATCAACCACTTACTTACTCAACCGCTTACTTGGTTTTGTCTTGTTCTATCTCCGTGAATTTTTTTTTTTTTTTTTTTTTTTTTTTTTTTTTTTTTTTTTTTTTTTTTTTTTTTTTTTTTTTTTTTTTTTTTTTTTAGTTTTCCCTACTAACTCTAATTTATTTACAATTAATCTGTCAAAAAAAAACTGACGAATCCGATCACTTGCAGTAAAGGGAAATTTCTTTCTGTTGAGGCTAGGTTGGTACTACTGGACACAATCCTAATTAACTAACCTTTCAAGGGCAGATAACGAAACAATATTGAGGTAGTCAATGAAACAAGATATTGTTATCTCCCAACTTACTAATCGCTACCAGCTGTCAACAATCCAAAGGTCACTCGCCCACCTCCACCAGCGTTCACCATATAGTGCGGTCTTTTTGTCTTTTTTTTTTTTTTTTTTTTTTTTTATTTAAACTACTACACAATGTATGACTTAACGATAACCAATGTAATAATCTCTTTATTTCACATTCCTTTCTCAAACTAATGTTTCATTCCACCGAGGTCGATTTTCTTAGGAATACACATAAATTTAACGCAATTTACTGCCAAGGGTAATTTTTTTTCTAACTGATTCCCAGGGGAATGTATTACTATTTGTAGAGTTATTTTCGAGCCCCAAGTTAAGGGCGCCAGTTTGTAACACCACTGATAGTAGTGTTGACCAGCAAGGAACCAGATCACAATCACAATAGCCAGGTTAACAATAACTAGGCATTTAGTTTGAACAATTATATTGACCAAAACAAAAAAAGCAAAAATAATACAAAAGAAATACAAAACAGAAGGATCCTTCACCTAATGGTCTTATGATAAGCAATAACTCAAAATACTTCTTAAAACACAAAATAATATTAACTAATTGTCTTCCCATTCGGGTTACGAATTAACTCAAGCTTGTTAGTCACTCCCGACAGCTCCTGCTAGGTTAGGGGGGAACTTTATATCACAAGAGTACCTGGGGGCGGTGCGGTACGACCACCTACTTCCGCCGATGAGTCTCCGGGGTCGTAGTTCGGTTGCTCGGTTGCTCAGGCTTCTGTACCTTTTTTCGTTAGAACCACAGAGGCGGGTCGGGCAGTAAAAAGTAGGTCGCTCGGTCTAAGTTCTTTATCTCACTCGTCACCAGGCGCTCTCTCTCCAATACTGGTCCGTTCGGCTCCCCTCTCTCTCACTGCCTCTTTGTTAATTTATTTTCTGTCCGGTGGCCGCAGCACCTTACAGCCCTTCGGCTCGTAGTTTCCCCCGCTATTACTTGATGCAACGTCACATCGTTTTACTCCAATTCTCCAGATATTCTTGCAGCTTCGTTATTCTTAGTAAATACTGGTTATTGTCTTGAAAATTTTGAAACAAAAGCGTAAGGAAAACTAAGAAATTTATTGTTCAAGAAATTCCCACTTCCGGTACAGTCATTTTCTCTAAACTTTTTTAATTTTTAGTGCCTCTCGCCCAATTAATCTTCTTCCTTAATGAAGAAGTGTCCATAATTGAACTGAAGCTAAACAGAGAAGCAGAATGGGGGAACAATTCAGTTATCCCCAGTTAAAGGTGAATCGTCGGAGGCAGTTTAGTTAATATTGGAGGTTGAGGGATTTACTTAGCTAAGTTGAAAGTCAGTAAACTTTGGGGGATTAAGCAAATGAAATGTAATTCTTTTTCGAACTTTTGCTCAAATACAAAAACTCAAATACCCCATATTTGACACGACATTATAGTAACTTATTAATAGTAAAGATTGAGATGCATTCAGAAGTACTGTGACGTTATAGATCAGGGATCCCTAAACGTTTTACACAGGGGGCCACTGTCCCTCAGACCGTTGGAGGGCCGGACTATAAAACAAACTATTTTAAAGTAGAAAGAAACAAAAAACTGGAACAAATAAAATATTTCAAATAAAGAAAAAGTAAATTTAAATCAACAGTCTAGTCCAGTATTTCTGTGGGAATTATGGGCCTGCTTTTGTCTTGTGAGATGGTCCAATGTCCGGTTTAGTTAAAGTGCTTTGCCTTTCTTCCTACTTCTGGCTGTTATTTTACACTGTTTTCGGAGCCGTGACGCGTGAATCCCGCGTCATCGGAAGTAATACTGTACATGAGCGACGCAGCGCTTTGCGGCGGCACCACCACATATAGTGCTTCTCTCACTGGGCCACCAATGAAAGAGATGCCCCTTCCGGAAATGCGGCGGAGGCCGGATAAATGTCCTCAGGGGGCCGCATGTGGCCCGCGAGCCGTAGTTTGGGGACCCCCTGTTATAGATAAAGGCTAGTCCATCTTCTACCTAGAGGAACAAGGCGTAGCTCGCATCCAGAAGTTTTACTCATTGTAATCAGTTTGGTGAGTAAAATTAGATTTATTTTCTATACAATATTTAAAATTAATTTGCTTCTAAAATTTAAACTCACCTGTTGAGCTGAATTGGAACAAAACCCGTTGTAACGGTAAAGTAATATTAGTTTAATACAAAGAGAAACTAGCCGTTAATCTATTCTATATACTATTCTACAAAATTGAATTTTCAATAAGTTTGGCCAAACATAATTCAGTGAAATGTATACATGCCAAAAACAGAACCAATCATTTCTCTTCTTCCTAGACAAAACGTAACTATTACAATCCAAACCACGTATTAATTAATAATTTCACAAATTTCTATGAATAGGCCACTAGATAGAACACGTTCTCATGCCTTGTGAATGTAATTTACAGTATTTTGAAGTGAGCAAATTATATCTAATCTATTATTAAATAAAACGAGATTATCGATTGATTGTATACGATTGTGTACCTTACGATTTATGAATCATGTATCAAAACACATTGTTTCCCGGTTCCATTAAGAACTAGAAAGTTCTTTTCCACAATTAATGGAAGCCAGTTGCTCAAAATATGGTACCCAGAAATTTTATTTAATTATTTTTTGATCAATCTGTTTTTAGTTTTGGTCACATGTTTTTTTTAAAAAAAAAAAGATTATTAAAACGTCGTCTTATATTTATTGGAAGACGTTTATTTTTCATGTAATGCTTTGTTTACGTTTTGACATGTTATCAGAATATATGCAAAAACATAAAATTTGATTGCTTAGAAAGAAAACCAACAATACATCTTAGCTTTGCGGGTCTAGCCTATAACCGCTAACAAACATACTTTACTGTAAATTCCTCATATTAACCATTAAACACAATCCAAGGACTAGACTAGTACCGCAATACATCTTAGCTTTGCGGGTCTAGCCTATATCCGCTAACAAACATACTTTACTGTAAATTCCTCATATTAACCATTAAACACAATCCAAGGGCTAGACTAGTACCGCAATACATCTTAGCATTGCTGGTCTAGTCTATAACCGCCTAACATACTTTACTATAAATTTCTCATGTTAACCATTAAATACAATCCAAGGACTAGACTAGTACCGCAATACATCTTAGCATTGCTGGTCTAGCCTCTAACCGCTCGGCTACCGTGGCGCCTTTCTTCAAGATAATGTCTTTCCTTATCTTGTATAACCCCAAAAGATTATTTTTGCTTTGAAAAAGAATTATTTCTTTAATGAATTTTCGATCCTTTGATAGCAGGAGTCATTTTGAAGCAGAAAGGTAGGAGATATACAAAGAAAAGAAACTGCAAAGGTTGGTGAGGAGGCGACTCTTGTTGGTTTATTTTGAGATTTTAATAGTAATCAACTTTTACTAAGCTCAGGAGCAAAGTTTATTTCACTATCCAGTTTATCTATTTAAGTTTATTTAGGGTTTAAGATAAAAAAAATACCACTATTTTTTGGGTTAAAAAGTTTGGAAATTTTCTTAGATGAATCACTCTGTATGCTACTTTTATGAGGTGCAACTTTTCATCCTTTAAAGTCCATTACAGGATGGAAAGTACCCGCTTTTGTGACTCAGGATAGCTTAGATCTTTTTTTTTTTTTTTTTTAATTAAAGCTAAAAATTACAAACTTTGCCTCTGGGGATTTAAGATTTATTAAAGTTCAAAACTTAAGTTTAACTTTTTAAAACATTAATCTTATTAAACAAATCCTAAAAGTGGGTTCACGCAGCTTCCTCTCTCATGATTCTGCCATCTCCTAGTTAATCAGTTTCACACTAATTTCTCTGATTATCCGCAAATTTAGATATTTCATACAAAGATGGTGGATTTTAGAGGTTTACGCCGGCCGGTACTTCAGTGCTTTTTAGTTTCTAAAGACACCGGAACTGTGGTCCAGGAAGTGCCTTAAAAAAAAAAATCCATGAATCCATTGCCATCTTAATAGCTGTTCATTCCGCTTATCTTTCTTCTTCATACAATGTTCAAAACATTTGTGTAGTTTTTATTGTTGATTAAGATAAAAACAACCAGTATGCTGTTGTTTACAACAAATTCTCTCTTTTTTCTTCTTCGTCATTCTTTTATTACAAGTCTACGTTTTGTTTCTGTAATTTCTTGCTTGTTTCTTTAAGGTTTTCTTAATAATACAGCAGAGGAAGACTCCTCGTTGTTGTATGCTTTTATGAAGTATTCATTGATGCCGTTCTAAATTATGCTGCAGTTGAAAAGGAAATCACCTGTTATTGTCTGTGTTGATTCTATATCCAGGGTGAACCAGTATTGTCTATAGGTCTACTGTATGTAGTACATCTAAAGTGGAGTTCAATGACGAATTGGCCAACTTCATATTTTCCACTGTTCTTGAGTGACGACACTTTAAAGTTTTTTTCTAAAATCATTACTTTTTTCCAATAAAAATGTTATTACTCAGAAAGCTTTAGTCCGAATTCGATTCTGATGACACGGTTAGAAAGACAGATAAATTTTCTAAAAATTGATTCCATTTTGAAGCATATGTTATTCTCGAAACAGCCTCAATCTTCCTCCGAATGCTGGAAAAATAATAGTAATCAAAATTTTTAAGAAAACTCATTCAGCCCTTACGTGATCATTATCAGACCTAGGTGCTGGTACTTTTTGTAAAAGTTTCCTTGTTTAATGGGCTTTCAAACGATGTATTCTTTTCCATGATTCCTTTTATCTTCGTATGATAAATTACGTTTGTATTACCAGAAAACGTGTTCACGAGCACTCAACAGTGTTATGGTACGATAGAAAATTTGTAGGTGCCTTACAAATAAGCTTCACTTATCTGTTACCTTGGTTTCAAAATTTTATAGAAAAAGAGGAAAAAATTGTCAAAGTTGGGTGTTTACCAACGTTACGCTTTTTCGTGCACTTTTTGACGATCAACCCTTATACAACTGTCCTACCGGACAGTTTTAATAATACCCAGTTATTTTCTAAATTATACATACTTAATCTTATCAGGTCTTATTATTTGCAAAGTTTTTGTTTATAGAAAAATAGATCGTTCATAGCTTAAAAGTGCCTTTACCTATTACTTCTATCTTTAGAAGTGCTGCTTCAAAATAAGAGTTTCATACGCTGTAAACGTTCATAGAAAGTTTTCAATCAATATTTTTTCCCCTGTTTTTCTTTTTATTTTCTTCGGAAGTTGCTTTTCTTCAAAAAAAAAAAAAAAAACTTTTCCAGAACTTGACATCTCGTAGCTGGGGGTACTTATTGTATAAAACTTAGCACTTTCATTTGTAACATTTTTCTGCGAAAAGTTTTCACTAAAAAAGTTTTGCTAAAAAGAAAAATGTCAGGATTTTCTTTGTTTTTTAGCAATCTATACTTGGCGCGTTTCCTTCCTTTTCTATTTCATTCAATAAAATATATCAAAAATATTATTATTATTTATTTATTTAATGATTTAAGGCGCATTATGGTTTTGGAGCCCGGAGCTTTTTTCAGTGCACTGCCGGCCTCCGGACAGTTTTCTCTCGTTTCAGACAACACTGTCCATCACCGGACAGTGAGCTGTAAGAAGCTCCTAGGAAGAGAAAATCTAAGGGTCAGCTGCTGGATTCGAACCCGGGACCTCCGCGTGGGAGTCCAGTATGCTAACCTCATAGCTAATCCCTTCCCTTTTATTATTATTATTATTAATATTATTATTATTATTATTAATATTATTATTATTATTATTTTTGTTATTCTTATTATTATTATTATTATTATTAAGGCTAGCCAGGGTGCAGAGGCTCGGTGCACTGCGAATAGCCTCGGCATACCGCACTGTATCCGAGCCTGCAATTATGGTAATTGCTGGGGTCATTCCTTTTGCCCTCTTAGCTGGAGAGCGTAAGAGGCTATATGAAAGGAGGAAGGAAATGAATAGAGAAGCCGTGTCCAGGGAGGAGCGTTCCCGTACCGTGCTGGAATGGCAGGCTGCTTGGGATGAGGAGCCGCGTGGACGATGGACCGCCAGGCTTATCAGAGATATTAGTGTCTGGATAAGGCGGTCTAGCGGAGAAGTGGACTTCTACCTTACCCAACTCTTGAGTGGGCATAGCCTTTTTAGAGCATACCTCAAGAGGATGGGTAAGGAGGCAGAAGAAGATTGTTTATATTGTCCTGAAACGAGAGACGACGCCTGCCATACCTTTTTTGTATGTGAAAGGTGTGGACGCCCCAGAAGAGATTTGGAGCATATAATCGGGCGGTTGACTCCAGAGACGTTGGTGGAGGCGATGCTCTCTTGCAGAACTAATTGGTCGCTATTGGCTGGTTTTGCAAGAGAAGTACTCGTCTCTAAAATACATTTTAATAATACGTTTTACTACTAATTAGTAACATAAATCTAATTATCTATTCAGAATAAATAATTTACATATTAAAAGATTCATTCAATAACTTACTGAAGACAACAGTTTTTGTAAAAGAAAGTGCATCCTTAAACTCTGGACGATTCATTAAATATAACACCTGAATACTAATTGGGTAATGAATTGTTTTACAAAATTCTGGGTTAATAGGCTTTTAAAATTGTAATTTCCTTCTGCAACAATTTTATTTAGATGCAAATGGGTTTTCAACTGTGATTGTTAGGAATTAACATTAATTCAATAGTGAGATTAATTCTAAATTATTTTATCACTGATAATTTTACTATTTAAGTGCTTTATTTTTGTATTAAAAAATAAAATAAAAATAGTGTAATTATTTTTTAATTAATTAAAATAATTAATAAAATTAATTAAATTTATTAAATTAATTAATAAAAAATTAATTAATTTAAAAACAAATTCAAATTAGGAGTAATAATTTTCAGTTTGTATTGTACTATGAGGTTAACTTGGCAGACTGCCAATGTCCAGTATCTAATAGTGTATAATGTGTTTATGAATTTTTGTTTGTTTGTATTTTGTAATTTTGTAAATAAAAACACTAGCTATCTAATTAATTATATTTTGTAGGATATTAATTTATCTTTTATCATAAATACATTTAATAAAATTCTAAATTATTTATTTATTTAATTTTTTTGTGAGATAATGTTCAGCTTGGAAAAGAGACCATATTCTTGGCAATTAATCTCATTTACAAATATTTAGTTTTACTCAATTCTTAACTCATTAATTATTAGCACATATTACAAGTGCTTATCTAGATGACTGTAGTGAATAAATGAGGAGATAATAATGCATCATGATAATAATGCATCATGATAATTATAAATTAGGTCATAAAAAAAAAGATTGAGTCTAGAATTTATACATTTTATCACTGATTTTTATCTGTAGATTGCGTGAATGTAATTTTTTTTTTATCCCAAACCTGTCTTTTTCTTTTTTTCATGCATCATCAGAGTCCATAATCAGTTTTGTGTAGAGTATTCCTACTTCAGCTTTCTGTTTCTGTTTCACACTAACACTTGCTGACTTAGCAAGATAAAATCAGGGATATTATTTATCCTGTCCTGGTTAAAAAATTATCTATGTTTATTTAGGAGGGGACATGTTAGAGTTAACATTAATTAAAATAGTGTCATTTTAATGTAGGAATATTAAACTCTACTTCCGTTTTAAGATTCCCATCAGCTGTGTACATTTTCTGCCCTAATTAATGTACTACTGTACTGTTGTATAGTACGTATATATATACGTATACTTACTGTGTATGTATGCTGTCAGTTATTGTATTGTTTGTGAAATCTTGTATTATTAGACGAGCAGCCGAACAGTGAGACACAAACTCCCAAATACTGTATGTTTAAAGTAATTACAAAGTTAACATCACTCCTTATTCAAGTGTTACTATTACTTGAAGCCATATTAAACATCTGGGAACCTATTATGAAGGTTTCACTTTAGGGAAACGAGACTGTGAGTGAGTGGAAGAACTTCCTAGACTTCATTATTGAAATGAAAATTTTTCTTTAAAAAAGCATACTTACAAAGAATCTAGCACGAACTAGGAAAGTCATTTGACAAAATAGATGAAAAGTGACTTCCCATTGCTGAAACTTAGATAGTTACGAAGAGCTTTAAGGCTTAAGGCTCTAAGTCTTTTTTTCACTTTGTCTTGATAAATGAATTAATGTAGATGTGAGCAAAGTCTTCAGAGTGTGCGTGTAAGGAGAAATGTTTTCTTGGCTTGAACTTCCGGAATTGCAGGGTTTTTTTTTTTGTTTTTCTTTGCATTTAATGATCTGTTTCTCTTTGATAGCTGTACTGATAATTTAGTTAGGACTGGAGCCAGGTTTGGTATGAAGCATTTAAGGTCCCCTTTAGTACGCGGCCCTTTTTTTGAAAGGCTTCGTTATATACTCGAATTTAAAAATATATAATTAAATATATTTTTTTATTAATAAATTTGATGGATTTTTTTTAATTAAAGAAAGAGGAATTGAATTAATTTCCTCTTCCACTCTTTCCGGTTCCAAACTTCTTTTAATTATATGATGGCGGGGAAAATGAATTACTTTAATGAAAAGAAAAATTACTTATTGATCCATTACGCTTATTACTTTTCAGTAATTGATACCATTCTATTTTGTATAAGGCAGGCTACAGCGTCACGAAATTCTCTTCTAAATTCTCTGCCTCTCTCTCTTTCTTCAAGCACCACAGTATTCTCAACCACAAGAACTTTCACAGGTAAAATGAGATCTTTAACTAGAGATCACCCCTTTTTAAGAGAATTTCAGAGAGCATAGCTGTTTCCTCCTACAGTTTGGTGCGGTGCGGTTGGTAAATCTTTATTAAACATTCATTCCATAAAGTTCAGATTACTTTAGATTTAAGGTTTGGGGGGGGTGAAACAGCGACCCCCCACGAAATAAGGAGGATGCTTGGTTAAGCATTTTCTTCATTTTGTATTCTATGCTTGCAGTATTACCTCTTGGCTAGAGAGAGAGAGAGATCCGACAATTATTTAAGCATTTTAGCGTAGATAGAATTTATATGAAGCTCTATAGAAGTTCTACAGGAAGTGGTAGGTGTGAGTTTAAAACAAAGAAGTAATATCTTCCGTTGGTTGGTTGCGGCTTTGTGTCACCACTGAAAAGGATATTAAATTGCTGACAAATATTTTCTCACGCTTTATAGAAAAGCTCCTTTGAAAGCTTGGAACGTTTCTGTGAAAAAGCTTGTGCATTTTCCTTTTTCTAAGGCTTTTCTTCATTGATTTTTTCACGATTTTTTTTTTGTTCTAATTGGAAAAGCTTTGTTGTTTGACAGAGTTAAAGATTTTTTTTGACTTTCTTGTGAGAAAGTACTGTAATTTTTGTTTTTCCTTTTTTTTTACAGGAAAATGTTTTTCCTACAAATTGGTTGTTTTGTTTGTTTGTCATGTTCTGTGTAGTGTGGGGTTGTAAGAATAGCTCGAAACAATGAAATTTATAACTCGAATCGCTGGAAATTCAATGGTTTATAATCGTTATAAAGTTTACAACGTCATAATAGTCACTGCAAGCGACTTTTTCTGCAATTTCTGGGGCTTGAGATTACCAGAGCATTCTGTGATCATTCAAAATCTTTCACCGCTTCACGTTATGCATTGCTCTAGTTAACTAGGGACACAAGTTGCTTTTACAAGGAGGAAGAACAAAGCTTTGAATTCTGTGCAAAATGAAATCATGCTCGTACTGGAGGTCTGAATCTCTATCTAAGAGGTAAAAACGGCATTGCACAAGGTTTGAGAGCTTTTATTTGTGTGCGTAATTCCCCAATCTCTAATGCGGAGACCAAACATGTACCAACCACTTATCATTTGGCTGGCTCCCTCCACCCCCCCTCCGTATAAAATACTTGGCAGTTCTATTGGTAAGATAAAGGAAACATCCCACCAAATAATATTCTTATTATTGTATTACATATAAGTATATTCACGTCAAACACGCTTAACTAGTTAAGTTTAAGTTTGCAAAGAGTTTAGTTTTGATTTTGAGATTTGTTTCTTTTTTTGCACATAATCAGCTAACTAAAACCATTTTTACAGTTTCCAGTTAAGCCCCAAAACGTGTATTGACCGTAAACATACTAATTTGATAATTAGATACCAGTATCATTACCAGCATCTTACTGAGATGGTAAAAGAATGTAATTAATCTTGCTATATACAATTAGTGATGGCCTTGATATTCACTTGAGAGGAAGATGTTAATTACTTAAGCTCACCATTTCATGGACGACCATAGACACTGCCACATACCTTTTGACACAGGTATATTGGATCTTTTTCATCAAATATATTGATGTGAAAAAATTCTTGATTAAGCGTGATGGTAAGACCTTTTTGGTGTATCTTTTTTCTATTTTTTATCTTCTACCTTCCAATCAAGACTTGAAAGTAATTGGACCTCCATTACACAGCGAGATCCCTTTAATGGGATCATAGTAATGGGCAGGATGCAACCTTTGTCTGCTGCCACTTTTTTCCCCCCCGGGAACAGTCCTGCTTTCTATCTCTCTCTCTCTCTATACTTAAATTACCACCTTTATAGCCTTGCAATGAAGAAGGAATAAGGATAATCTGAAATGAAATTGTATTTCTCTTGAGGATAATTATAGACTCTTTTATCAGACCTCAGTGTCTTCTTTATCTTGCCTCAAAGTTGTTTAATCTTTAATTAAGTTCCATAATATTTAACTTCTTTTTTTTTTTACTTTCAGAAATAAGTTTTAGTTTTTTTAGGACATAGTACCCTATTCAAAGCTCTGATGGTGTAGGTAAGCATTCTTTGTATCGATTCAGAGCTTAAGCTCTTTTTAATAACAGTTTTTTTTTTTTGTACAATAATTGAGCTCGTTTTAAAGTAAAAGTAAAGTAAAGTAATTGCCTATTTTTTGAGACGGGCTTTACGTCCAACTACCAATTAGGCGTCGTGGACGGAGCCGAATAGGCAAACATACTTTACTGTAAATTTCTTTTATTAACCATTAAATAGAATCCAAAGCCTAGACTAGTACCGCAATACATCTTAGCTTTGCGGGTCAAGTCTATAACCGCCTAACAAACATACTTTATCATAAATTTCTTTTATTAACCATTAAATACAATCCAAGGGCTAGACTAGTACCGCAATGCATCTTAGCTTTGCGGGTCTAGTCTATAACCGCCTAACAAACATACTTTATGATAAATTTCTTTTATTAACCATTAAATACAATCCAAGGTCTAGACTAGTACCGCAATACATCTTAGCTTTGCGGGTCTAGTCTATAACCGCCTAACAAACATACTTTATGATAAATTTCTTTTATTAACCATTAAATACAATCCAAGGTCTAGCCTAGTACCACAATACAAATTAGCTTTGCAGGTCTAGTCTCTAACTGCTCGGCTACCGTGGCGCCTAATTGAGCTCTTTTTATGTTAAAAAAAATTTTTTATCAGTACTGAAAGGCAATAGTTGGTGTTGCGCTGATTCTGAAGCACAGGACACACCACAAGAAATCGGTTGAGTCGTTGAAATTCCTGTCATTTCTGACATCTTTTCCGGAGTTCTGTGTCCCTCAACTCGTATGAGGTTATTTTCTTTAAGTCTCTATATCTAGCTGGATATCTTAAATTCCAGAGTGACCCGGTAACTTCCACTTATCAGTTTTTATGTTCTGGAAAAAAAAAAGTTCAAGGAAAAATCAAATAAATGTTAAAAAACATGAAAAACATGAAACCTACGTTGAAATTTTGCCGGATGGAGGGGTGCTATCCCAGAAAAAGAAGTTTTATGTAACAAGATGGCGCTAATGAACAAGCTGTCAGTGCGCCGAGGAAAAAGGAAAAAAGAAACCTTAAAAACCTTAATATAGAAACCCTTAATTATTTATATAAAAAAAAAAGAACATCAGGAAAATTTGCATAAAAAAAAGAAAAGTTTTTGATAAAGCTTCAGTAAACTTTTTAACGAGCTTTTCAAAAACGTAAATTATGTAAAAGTTTTTTCAAATACTTGGAAAAATCTTAGCAGATCACTTGGATCAATGGAATTTCCAACCATTTAAAACATTTGCCAGTCTACGTCCAAAAATGTCTTAATTATGAGTGAAAGATCCGCATTGACACTACGGTTCGGTCGTTAGAGTACGACTAGATTTTCTTAGACGATCCGTAGAGTATCATTATTAAGAAAAACTTGCAAGTATCAAGAGTAAAGTATAAGAAGTTGATTAAAAACTAAAAGCAACAAAAATCAGCAAGTACCCAAAATTTCATAGATATCATTAGCAACCCTTCATTGATAACATTACAGTTACAATTTGTACCAATTATAGAGCTAACTTTTCCCTACAATTGGGTAAAGAAATAATTTAAATCTGAACAATAGGAAGAGAGATATAAAGGTTTGAAATTTGAACCATTTTAAAAACCTCCAGATTTAAAGCTTCTATACTTCACTAACTATTATCACTAAAACTATGCAATTAACTTCAATTATACAGCTATCTTTTGTATACAATTAGGTAAAGAAATCATTAAAATCTGAACAATAGGAAGAGAGATATAAAGGTGTGAAATTTGAACCATTTTGAAAACCTCTAAATTTTAACCTTCTATATCTCACTGTTATAACTAAAACAATGCAATTTACTTCTAGAATACTGCTAACTAAATTTGGTTTATATTTTCCCTGTATATGGAGACTACTATTGTCTATAATTGCGTAAATTTTAGTAAAAATCTATCCAGCAGAAAACGAGATATTTAGTGTTAAAGTTTGTTTCCGTTCTATGAAGTAATAACTTTAACTTCAAATATCTCGAAAACTACTTGATAGATTTTGTTTATATTTTCCCTGTATATGGAGGCTACTATTGTCTATGATTGCGTAAATTTTAGTAAAAATCTATCCAGCAGAAAACGAGATATTTAGTGTTAAAGTTTGTTTCCGTTCTATGATGTAATAAATTTAACTTCAAATATCTCGAAAACTACTCGATAGATTTTGTTTATATTTTGCTTGTATATGGAGGCTACTATTGTTTACAATTGCATAAATTTTAGTAAAAATCTATCCAGCAGAAAACGAGATATTTAGTGCTAAAGTTTGTTTCCGTTCTACGAAGTAATAACTTTAACTTCAAATATCTCGAAAACTACTTCATAGATTTTGTTTATATTTTCCCTGTATATGGAGGCTACTATTGTCTATAATTGCGTAAATTTTAGTAAAAATCTATCCAGCAGAAAACGAGATATTTAGTGTTAAAGTTTGTTTCCGTTCTATGATGTAATAGCTTTAACTTCAAATATCTCGAAAACTACTCGATAGATTTTGTTTATATTTTGCTTGTATATGGAGGCTACTATTGTTTACAATTGCATAAATTTTAGTAAAAATCTATCCAGCAGAAAACGAAATATTTAGTGTTAAAGTTTGTTTCCGTTCTATGATGTAATAATTTTAACTTCAAATATCTCGAAAACTACTCGATAGATTTTGTTTATATTTTGCTTGTATATGGAGGCTACTATTGTCTATAATTGCGTAAATTTTAGTAAAAATCTATCCAGCAGAAAACGAGATATTTAGTGTTAAAGTTTGTTTCCGTTCTATGATGTAATAGCTTTAACTTCAAATATCTCGAAAACTACTCGATAGATTTTGTTTATATTTTGCTTGTATATGGAGACTACTATTGTTTACAATTGCATAAATTTTAGTAAAAATCTATCCAGCAGAAAACGAGATATTTAGTGTTAAAGTTTGTTTCCGTTCTATGATGTAATAACTTTAACTTCAAATATCTCGAAAACTACTCGATAAATTTTGTTTATATTTTGCTTGTATATGGAGGCTACTATTGTCTATAATTGCATAAATTTTAGTAAAAATCTATCCAGCAGAAAACGAGATATTTAGTGTTAAAGTTTGTTTCCGTTCTATGATGTAATAACTTTAACTTCAAATATCTCGAAAACTACTTGATAGATTTTGTTTATATTTTGCTTGTATATGGAGGCTACTATTGTCTATAATTGCGTAAATTTTAGTAAAAATCTATCCAGCAGAAAACGAGATATTTAGTGTTAAAGTTTGTTTCCGTTCTATGATGTAATAACTTTAACTTCAAATATCTCGAAAACTACTCGATAAATTTTGTTTATATTTTGCTTGTATATGGAGGCTACTATTGTTTACAATTGCATAAATTTTAGTAAAAATCTATCGAGCAGAAAAGGAGATATTTAGTTTGTTTCCGTTCTATAAAGTAAAAATTTTTATCTTCAAATAATTTTCATGTGCGCTATGTTTAAAATTTATGTGCGCGCGCACAGCTTAGAGGGAATACTGGGCTATCATATTTACTTGTTGTCAGTAGGCTATTTTTAAGTTAAATGGAGTTTTTTGCATTATAATTTTTTAATAAGCAGAGTAAGCACTGTTTTCTCTCTCATCTCCCCCATTTTGGTTTATTGTGAGGCCATATGATTCATGCCTGTAATGCCTTAAATATTCGGCCCAATGTTGCCAACAGATAGCATTTATATATTCACCATTATCTCCTAGATTTACTGAAGAATAAAAGAGAAATGAGCAACCTTATGATATATTATTTTTTCTGGATATTATTGCCTTCGTATTCATGGGAAATATTCGTATTTATTATCTTAGCCATTGTTCATTTTCTTTTCTTTTTATTACCTATTCGCAATTTATCTTTAGTTAAGTGGAGGAAATATTCGTGCAATCATTGCAGATGTTCGTAATTTATTTCATCATTATCTTCATGGATATACGGAACTGGTGATTATCCTTGTTAGCTTATCGTACTTTAGATTATCGATCGCTTGGTGAAACCGGAAGGAAAGAGAAATCTGCTTTTGAGTAAGTGATGGCAAGAGATTCGCAATTTTGCTAAAACTTTTTCTCAAATCTAGCATCGTGTCGCGTATTGTTGTATTGTATTTAGCTAACATTGTTTATCAAAAAATTTAATACAAACCACGCAACAGATCAAATGGCAATTTAGACTTAATACTAAAATTAATCGGTTACATTGGACCCCTCCTTAAAGTAATTGCTCACGGAATTCTTACAAGAATTCTGAGTGCACTTTATACGTGGATTGATTCTCGTATTTCCGCTCGCTCCCGCCCGGAATTTATAGTATCCACAAAATATACGCATCAATTGTTCCATTGAACAACATACGTACGAGTAAAAATGAATAATGGCCAATCATGGAGCTGGAATGGAAACAGTACGGTGAAGAGGTGAAGGGAACAGTTTGTGAAACGTTCAGCCCATCGGATACATTAGGAAATCTTGAACAATTGGTTACCACCGGAAACTGAAGAACACGTTGACCCATATCCATTTCTTACCTCGGATATACTCGGTGCTATACCTTGTGTATCATCTACACTTACAAAACCAACAAATATACAAACCAAATTGGGCTTATTTTTACCAATTTCGGGCCAACAAAGGTCATTCCTTATTCTGGGGCACTATTCCCTCGAATCCTCTCTTATGATAGGTTCCGGTAAAACTTTTCCATTATATTACTTCACAAAAAAAAATGTTCATCGAGATTCTGGGTTAACATCTGAGATTATTGGTGCCCGGAGGTTTTTTTTTTTTTTTCTAGAGTCCACTGCTGCTCTTCCAGACAGTGTTCACTCGTTTCAGATAAAACTGTACATCACCGGGACATTGAGCTTGTAAGAAGTTTTTAGAAAAAGAAAATCTAAGGGCCTAGGAGCTGGATTCGAATCTGGGATTTCCACGGTAGTGACCCTACTGCACGTTTCCGCACTGTAGCGTAACTATAAAACGGTCTTATAAAAACAAAAACGGAAATAGACAACTTTGTAACATGTTCCGTTCCCGTAAATTGCATCTTGTTTTATTTTATTCTTGGAAATGGGAAGAGAGTCGATCCTTTGTGATTTTATTAAATTGTTAACTTATGGCTTTCTTGCAATTTTAGCATATCTGATTTCCTTAAATTGATTGAGGAATTTCGACCTTTTATTCCCATGGTAACACCCAAACCAATTCTAAATATTTAATTTTATTTTTGCTACGATTTTTTCGATTCTGAGCTCCTGAGTGTCCTCACAATCTGATCGATTTACAAAGATCACTTTTTAGACTGCAGGTGAAAATCTCAACGTAGAAAACTGGACACGATAGGTGAAGAGGGGCTTAATTAGTGAACTTGATTAGACTTTTAAATACCATAAATTACTATAGCTCTCTGCATCTCATAATTCCTAAATTCTTTAAATATTATAGAATAAATATATCCCTAATATATATTCCATGTGATTATCATAAATTCTAACTATATCCCCATATTCCTTGGTAATCCTACTTCTTGTAAACAAAAGAGAATGGCCCATTTTATCCCTCAGCTTCACTTCCAACAACCTGCGCGCGCGGCGCACTATATTTGATGATAATAATATAATGGTTATATTAAGTAAAGGTTACTTTACTCTTTACAGCTTTCACAAGAAGTAGCTTTGCCGTTATTATTATACTCACTAGCGTTATTTTCAAATTGCCCGTTCATTTTGTAGACGCAATTTATTGGGTGCTTCACATATGTTTAAAAAGTTTCAAGAAAAACAAAAAAAACTCTATTTTTGGTACAATTTTATTTTATTTTATTTATTTATTTATTTATTTTGTAATTTACAATCTGTATAAATATGTACAATAAGTAAATAGGAGGAGAATGAGATGAACTGGTGCGGGAAGAGCAGGAGGAGAGAAACTACCCAGCGGTAGCACTCTCTATAGGAGATAGAGGAATGTGAAGAGGAGAATATGAGTAGGAGAGAGGAGAGATTAGTTCTTCAGACTGTAAGGAAATCGCGGGGCCACTGGTGATTCAGTCGGCAAGGAGTATTGTTAGGGATGTCAGAGGAGGCGAGAGACTGTACAAGAGGATTTGAGCAAATAGAGAGAGCAGTATGGAATTTTTGATATTTAGTCTTGGCTTGTTGGTCTATGAAGGGGATGTTGAGGTCGTTGTGTAGAGTGAGGTTAGTCACCGTAGAAAGAAGCGTCAGCTATCTGTCGGAGTAGTTTTGATTGAAATGTCTGTACAGTCCTTACGTTTGTTGGTTTGGCTGAACCACACAGCTCTAGTCCATAAATCCAGATAGGTTTGAGGATAGTATTGTATAGTAATCGTTTGAGTTCAATGGGCAATTTAGAGCTTCGTCCAAGTAGTCTGGTAAAGCAGTTTCGCACGTTTTGTCATTGCTTTGTCTTTTAAGTCTAGCGTGTGGGTTCCACGTGAGTCTTTTGTCTATGTAGAGCCCAAGATAGCGCACCAGATCTGTGTACAAGTTAGAGGATTGCTGTTGAAGAGCACAGGTGGACAGGAGCCCCGCCGGAGAGTAAACGTGGCATGCTGGCATTTCTATGGGTTCATTTTAATCCGCCACTTCTTGGCCCAGGATTCTATTTTATGTAACTAAGTGTGTTTGTAACTTGTATGAAGCTGATGAAGATTGTGTACTTGTGGCTAGTATGGCTGTGTCGTCTGCATATGGTACAATTTAAAAGAAAAATAATTGAATTATTATTATTTTTTTAAATAATTTAAGGCACGTTAATAGCTTGGCTTTCGGGCAGTGTTCATTCGTTGTAAGACAATTCTATTACATCACCGGACAGTGAGCTGTAAGAAGCTCCTAGGAAGAAAAAATCTAAGGGACAGCAGCTGGATTCGAACCCGGGACCTCCGCGTGGGAGTCCAGTATGCTAACCTCATAGCTAATCCCTTCCCTCTATATTATTATTATTATTATTATTATTATTATTATTATTATTATTATTATTATTATTATTATTATTTGTATTCCTATGTAATTATTGTTCAGCCGGAAATGCTAAACTGACAGTTTTTTTATTTATGCCCAATCAGAATTGAGTAAAAACTCTGAAGGTAATGTAATTCTAGTGACTAGAGAGACTAATAAAGAGTTACTGGGCACTTCTAAGATCAGAAAAATATCCATACAGTATTGGATTATTTAACCCTGTGAACCTCTCGATATGGGAGGAGGTAGATAAGAAAATACAGCTTCTCTAATCCTATTTGATCGGTTTTTTTTCCATCACGAGGTATGAGGGATATGAGATGTTCTGCGTCCCTAAAGAGATCATATCGCAGTATAGATCGGCAGAGATGATATTGGACCTTGAAGAGATGGAGAGGATTTACTTACCTAGACCACCTAGGAGATGGAAAAAGCCTCGCTGGGCTAAACTCTTCATCTTCCTTTCACCTTCTGCGCCCGCCTCGTCAATCCAACCATAATTTAATAATATTTCACACAATCATCTTGTACGTACCTCTAACATGATATACTAGAAATCTATCCTCCGAATAAATGTTTTCTATAAAATTTATAGACTAACAACATCTGTGATCTACAGCGTTTTTAGGGTTTAAATGAATTTAGTTCGAACAATTATATTTGGTGAGGAGCTTTAATTGCGGTGTTTATAAAGCTACTGTAATTATGAAACCAGTATTCAATAAAGTGGTAATCAAAGATGGTGGGTTTATTCTTACCCAGTTTCCGGAATTCAGCAAAATAATTTTATTCATTTTGCATTAACATTAGTATTATTAAAGAAAAGACAAATAAAGAAATCAGCTGAGTTGGTTTCTGAACATAAAACCTGCCGCGCTATTTTAACTTAATGAGATGTTTAAAGAAAAAAACCAATAACATTTTTGAGAAAAGCTAGGAAAACTAAAAAGAAAATCCTTCCATTACTACATACGATTATCGGCTATTTCTTTAAGTTCGAGTTTTATTTATCCAATGAATCTAAGTGTACTAACTATATTAATTTACAGAATCATAAATCCTGATTAGATGATAATTACAGAACTGCTGTCCGTCATTTGAGTGAAAATGACATGCCTAGTTTAGTAAGTAAATAGTGCCTATTTCTTCAGGCCGGCTTTACGTCAAACTACAAATTAGGTGTCGACGGAGGCTATTAGCAAACATACTTTACTGTAAATTTCTTTTATTAACCATTAAATACAATCCAAGGCTTAGACTAGTACCGCAATACATCTTAGCTTTGCGGGTCTAGCCTATAACCGCCTAACAAACATACTTTACCGTAAATTTCTTTTATTAACCATTAAATAAAACCAAGGACTAGACCTGGGAATCGAACCCACTAAACCAACAATACATATTAGCTTTATCTCGCCTCTAACCGCTCGGCTAACGTGGCACCTATGCCTAGTTTAGTATTAACATGTTTTTACACGTTATTAACCTGTTTAGAATTCCAGCTTAGACATGAAGTATTGCCAATGTACTCCAGGTATATACATTGAGCGCATAGGTGTGGATCTTGGATGGGATGTAGATTTCTCGTACCCTTCGCTGAATATAAAGCAGGATATGTTGCACTAATGTAACATTCTCTCAGGAAAATACTTGAATTTTCCCCACTTCTCACCGGCATTAAGTGTGCGGAAAAACTCTGTAGTAAGAAGTGCACACTGGACGGACATCGTAAAGTATTGGAGTGCTAATTTATGTGTGAATAATTCTCATTCTTGTTGATGTTCTGCTAGCGACGAAGATGAAAATTTAGGCGGGCATGAAACATCACTCTCAGTGTTAAATGTTTCCAGCCTAAAGAGTATTCGACAAAGAGAGTAACGGGAGGCAGAACCTGATTTTATTCCTTTGTAGTGGCTCTCAGGCATCTGGTGTTGGTAAAAGCAGTCTGAGGTTCTTATCCCAACCCTACAACTCCTTACCTTGAGGGTAGAGAGGTTGACGATTTGTACGTTCGTAGGAGATCTTTTTACGTCTTCCTATAAATAGCAAAAACCGGGAAGTTAGGATATCCAGACGTCAAAAAAAATATGCCCTTCCCTTAATATGACCCAGATTCTCTTCAATTGGGGTTGCCGTCCTTAAAAAAAAAAAAAAATCTGGGAGTGGTTTAAGGATGGCCAAGGAATGGTAGGTTCTGTGCTCTTTCTAGGATCTTCTAGATAGTTACCAGGTGTAGGGAGAAGAATGTGCTTTCCCTGAAGCCACCTTGAGTAATTGGGAACCCCTTTCTTGAGTTATTGTCCGCCGCCTCTTTCTTTCTTTAGTAGTAGTAGTAGTAGTAGTAGTAGTAGTAGTAGTAGTAGTAGTAGTAGTAGTAGTAGTAGTAGTAGTAGTAGTAGTAGTAGTAGTAGTAGTAGTAGTAGTAGTAGTAGTAGTAGTAGTAGTAGTAGTAGTAGTAGTAGTAGTAGTAGTAGTAGTAGTAGTAGTAGTAGTAGTAGTAGTAGTAGTAGTAGTAGTAGTAGTAGTAGTAGTAGTAGTAGTAGTAGTAGTAGTAGTAGTAGTAGTAGTAGTAGTAGTAGTAGTAGTAGTAGTAGTAGTAGTAGTAGTAGTAGTAATCGCCTATTTTTTTCAGGCGGGGCTTAACGTCCAACTACCAATTAGGTGTCGTGGACGGAGGCGACTAGCTAACATACTTTACTGTAAATTTCTTTTATTAACCATTAAATAAAATCCAAGGCCTACACACCACGAATCGAACCTACTAAACCAACAATGCATCTTAGCATTGCGGGTCTAGCCTATAACCGTCTAACAAACATACTTTACTATAAATTTCTTTTATTAACCATTAAATAAAATCCAAGGGCTAGACTAGTACCGCAATACATCTTAGCTTTGCGGGTCTTGCCTATAACCGCCTAAGAAACATACTTTACTGTAAATTTCTTTTATGTAACTATTAAATAAAAACCAAGGCCTAGAGACCGGGGATCGTACCCACTAAACCAACAATACATCTTAGCTTTGCGGGTCTAGTCTCTTAACCGCTCGGCTACCGTGGCGCCTTCTTTCTTTCTTTATTCTGGGACAATTCTTTTTTTGTTTAGACATATCTAGAGAGTTAGGCCTCTAGATTGATGACAGCAGTTTTTTTTATTTTGTTACAATCGAGTTACTGTATCTTAATTACTCGTAGAATTATCATGCCTATGGATCACAATTTTTTCGCACGATATTTGCTGGAAGTACAACTTTCAATTTATAGTTTTCTGCCCACTACATGCTCATAATTAAAGCAATATTTGTAAATGTTTTTCCCTTAATTTTTCCCATTTCATAACTTCCCATTTAATCTAATACTTTGTAGTTAATAAAGTAACTTACAGCCATCATGTTCAAGATTAAGGCGTAGAGATTTAGTAATTTATCTTCCAATTTATTAACGCGATTGCAGAGAAAAAAATTTAATATTGAGCGCTCCTATCTCTCAGTAGACCGGAACTCGCCAGTGAAAACTAAACCTTCTTCCGCTTGAGCGTAATAAATATTACTTTCAATAAAAAAGGGCGATAAATTCTATTGAATATCCTAGCCTTGTTGTAAGGCCCTATGGGGGGCAGCAGCCCTTCATCAAAAGGCTCTTTTACAAAATTCTGGCCCCATACACATCAAAAGGTTGTGCCTGGCCCCTGCTCTCGATTTAAAGGGGCCGCCGGCTACTTTCAAAGGGCTAGATAATTAGCTAGGCAACAGGCCTAAAACTGAGCGAGAATATAATGTGGAATAGAGGAGCGTAATTTTAAATCAAATTATAATGCAGATTTTTTTGGGGGGTTTAAATTTCAATAATCACTAAATTTACCCTAATCTTTTTTCTTCTTGTGTTTTATGCCTTTTACTTAAACTCACACAGCCCCCTCCGCGGTAGATCTAATTTTCTTTTCCAATTTTATTTAGGAAAACTCAATCTAATTTAAAACCCCCTCAGGTAAAGAAAGCTTTTCTTTCTTTTTTATTATTATTATTACAACTTCCTTATTCTGCTTTCCGGAGAAAATTAGGTTTTCGGGAATGGAATTTAAGGCAACCTAATTTTCTTTTCCTTTTTCTTTTTTCCTTTTTAATTATAAAATATAATGTTTCAAATGAAGGTTTTAGTATTTTAAATACGCGGTTGGCATATTCAGGGTTTAATGAAAAGTTGCGGAAAACTGAAGAAACCTAAAAGGAAAACTCTCTTAATTTGGTGCCGTAAAAAAGTTTGTCAGAGAAGTTCCTGTCTATATGGACGGACTTTATCGCTTATGCTGTGTTAGGAACACTCTGATCACCTCTGATGGGTCACAACAGCTTATCCGGTGAATGCTATTAATCTTGTTGGAACTAGCTCGTGACTTTACAAGTAATTTTTTGCGTACAAAGTGGAAGGCTCGGTTTAACCACAAAATGAAGAAGAAACTACGTTCTTGGAAGTATACCGAAAGCTTGCGAAGAGTTTGAAGGTGAATGGAAGCAATTGCAACTGATGCAAGTGAATAAGACGGATGAAGTGAATAAGACGCCGGGTGTCATACGGTCTCAGACCGACAATTTTCTCGCCTTGGGATATTTATTTGTTTTTTACTTTTTTTCAACTCAGGGTGATAGATAAGATTATCGAGGTGGGACCACTGCCACACGGCACCGCAGCCAAAAGAGGCTCATTTCTGCTTTTTGGATCTTGTAGACGAAACCTCCCCCTACTAAAGAGTTTGAGGACTTTCCCTACTAGTTCTTTTTGCGCTACTATCCTCCTTTGGTCTCAAAGAGCCAAAAGATTTCTTAGCGCAACCAACTCGATTGCAATCAAATAGCCAGTTAGAGACCGTTTCCTCTACTTCCTGACACAATCTGCACAACAACGTTTCCCCGAGCTAATAAGCCCCCCACCTTGTTCAGATTACTATGCCCTTAAGTGTACTATGTAAATGTACTGGGGAGTAACATGTCTCTTGTTCATGTTGTTAGGCTTGGACACCCGCAGGGACGCCCAAGTACCCTGAAGAAGTTAAGCTAATCCACTACCTCCTACGGGGTTTTTCAACTTAAGACTATTGTTAGTGCGGGTGATTTTGTGTGTGCCTGGAAGACTTCATTTCTTACGGATTATCTTAGGAAGAATGTTTGTCCTGAAGTAGATAATGAGGGAATTTGGATTTGTCTCTTGTTGGCCTTATCTGTATGATGTTAGGAATGTTACGGTGTAAATGTTGGGCGTATTTTTGTTAGGCTGGAATGTCCACAGGGATAACATCCCTTTACGGGATTTTATTTATTATTAGTATTACGTATTTACACACCTATACGTGAAGATACTTATCCTGGTATTCCAGTTAAATATTTCACGCAACACCACTAAGATACCTGTCTACAAAATATCTCCTTACACTTCTAAAACTATTTCTTCCAGAAATGTCTTGAATTGATGCGATCCCCATGACGGTACAGTCTACTTGCTCTCTGATCGATTTATCAGCTCGTTTGCTGAAACTCTCGCTGAATAACAACAGCTTTTCAGTATGTCTAGGGTTATTTATTTATTTTTTATTTCTCCAATACCCTAGCTAAGACTTTCCAATATTAAAGTATCTTTCTTTTTCTTCCATCTTATTTCATTATTAATTATGCAAGTATTATTGTCAATTCATTGGTCACAACTAATAATAAAATAAGTCTTTGTTTAATCAATACATTGTTCTACGTATATGTATAGCCATTGGTTTACATAATAGATCAGATAATATGATGGCAAACTATTAAGATAATTAGATTCCTGTAATAATAGCCATTATTTAATTATGCGTTAAATGGCTAAACAATAAAGAGGCTATGATATTGCATTCAATTGGCTGATTTTGTCATTATTGGCTAAACTACAGGACTAATTAAGATCTGGATCTGGTTGGGCTTTACTGAGAATGACTCAGATTCAGAAGGCATTCAGTCTGTAAATTCAACCGCTAACATCCTAATTTTCTATTTAAAATTATGCCATTTTATCGTCCCACTAGCTCGCCAAATATCGTCCGCACCTGTAGGAGACAAATAATAACTTGCCCAATTAAAAGGCAGAGGGAATATTCATTATTTCATTCAATCTTAGAAAACATATTTTTGGCATCAGGTGAATTTTTTATTATATTTTTCATGGTATTTTATAAAATCGATCAATCGGTAGAGATCAGGAATTAGAATTTCAATGAGTGAGCATTTATGGAAATGATCTGAGACGAATATAAATGTAGGAAAAAAGGGATTGTACGTGGAAATACATATGTCGAGACGGGTACTTTGGAGGGGGGGTAACACAGAACAGTGTTATTCCTAGGGGAATCGCTCCGTAAATCCTCGGAGCAAGGACCATAATGGACGGACTTCTGGGAGTAGTAGGAGATGTGGAAGAGAACCAAAACCATTTGAAAGGGATGCACCCTCTGGTTCTGAACAAGAGTGCGTGATACGAGGGTCGTTTGAAAAGTCCGTGCAAAGTCAGAGAGATAGCACTACTGGCGCGTATCGAGGTTATGTTTAGTTAGTAGCATCTCTTGGAAGAACACACACCAAGTTTCAGCCAGATCGGTCTATTTCTTTGTGTTTGGCATTCGTTTGAATCGAGGAAGTCGAGTGATTTTCAAAAAATGGACGAAAAAGAATTTCGTGTGTTGATTAAACACTACTTTATGAAAGGCAAAACGCCTCAGGAGCCTAAAGAGAAGCTTGATAAACATTATGGTGACTCTGCACCTTCGATTAGAACAGTTTATAAGTGGTTTCAAAATTTTCGGAGTGGCCATATGGGTACAAGTGACGCTGAACGTTCTGGACGCCCTGTTGAGGTTACTACTCCAGAAATCATTGATAAAATCCATGATATGGTGATGGATGACAGAAGAGTGAAGGTGCGTGAGATTGTTAGTGCTGTGGGCATCTCGAATTGCTCACGCTTGACCAAAAACGAAATCGTGTGTAGTGTTGCAAGGACGGTTTGCAGCTGTTCCAGAAGAATCCGCAGGACTTTAAGCGTCGTTTCGTCACTGTGGATGAAACATGGATACATCACTACACTCCTGAGACCAAAGAACAATCTAAACAATGGGTTACCAAGGGGGAATCTGCGCCAAAAAAGGCGAAGACCGTTTCTTCGGCCGGAAAGATTATGGCGACTGTCTTTTGGGATTCGCAAGGAATAATCCTCATCGACTATCTGGAAAAGGGTAAAACTATTACAGGTGCATATTATTCATCGTTATTGGACCGTTTGAAAACCGAGCTGCAAGGAAAAACGCCCACGATTGGCCCACAAAAAAGTCCTTTTCCATCACGACAACGCACCAGCTCACACCTCAGCAGTTGTGGTCGCAAAATTAATGGAAATAGGGTTCCAACTCGTTTCACATCCCCCCCCTATTCTCCAGACTTGGCTCCCTCGGACTACTATTTGTTCCCCAATATGAAGAAATGGCTGGCGGGAAAAAAGATTTTATTCAAACGAGGAGGTGATTGCAGAAACGAATGGCTATTTTTCAGACTTGGACTCGTATGTTCTTGTAGTTACGACAAGTTTTGGTTTAGGACAGAGAACTATGCCCAAACTTCTACTTCTGCGTGTCTATGACATAAAAGTCTATACAGTGTTCTCTTTTGCTCACAGGAAGAGCAAATCTGAGTAGAATCTCTCGGTACAGTCGCCCATGATATTATTCTGCGTAAGTTCTGTAACGATAAAGGCTTTTAAGTGAAGCAAAATCTTCTAAATTATTACGCCATTAAATTAGCCTCAATTAATATGCTCGTTTCCAAATTTCCGTACTATTTCAAAGTTATGTTTGTTTAAAATATCTAATTGGTTTAAAAGTTCATTATTTTTGTCCAAACAATAAAATTGAGAATATCCTCCAACTACCTGAGACTGATATTTGCTAATATTTACTTTAATTAAACCAAACATTAAGTTACTTTTTGCTCATCGTTGTTTGCTCACAAAAACGGTACAGCAGACCGGTTCCCTTACATTACATCCTAAGTAAATACTCGGGATTGGATTTTAGTATCCCAAGTTATGAATAATCATTTTTTAAAGTAAAATATTTGTGAAACTATTAAAGCAATTTACGAGCGTCTATTTTTTTGAAATATTTACTTATCCACTCTACTCTTTCCTATTTTTCAGGCTTCCCATTTAGTTTTCCATGTTTATTTTCTCTCTTTTTAACTCTCTTAAACTATTGAAAACCAAAATTGGTTTAAAACTCATTAACTGCTTAATATTTTGAAAATATTTTCATACTAAGCAAAGTGTGTAAATAAAGTGTATATCTTAATTTTTTTCATAAAAAAGTAAACGTTAAAACGTTATTGGTAAAAACGTTAGGTAATTTCAGTTTTTTGTTTAATTTTTTTTTTATTATTAAAAATGTGATTTGAATCTGTGAATTAAATTGATCAAAGTTTGCTTGTAATCGCTTAACTTATTTCTAAGCTCCAAAGTTCTCGAGCATTATCCCAATGGCAGCCTGCCCAGGCAACCCGTGTAGTTCTTGTTTGAATGATCTTGCCTTTTTGATGATTTTGGACAAAGTCCATTTGCCCCACCAGTGGTTTTTGTATAATATCTTCGTTGTCAAGTGCCTTTTATCGCTAACTAGCGATTACAACGAGATCTGACTAGAGTTGAGAGACGTTTCTTTCTTCTTGGCAAACATTCTTTATAAGTTCTTAATCACCTGAAACAGGTGATTTATTTAAAGTTAAGATTTTATTAAAGTTTTATGCCTGAAACAGGCATTAGTGTCCTGTCACTACTTTATTAGTTTATTGTACTCTTATCCGGCAATGTTTAGTCGGATTTGTTGGTTTTGAAGCCCCGATTGTCTCTTATGAGGTGAAGAGTGGGCGGGAAAAAATAGTCATTTTGGATTGGCTGCGTTCCTTCCTCCTAGTGGGGGAACCGCGCTCTTCTACAATCAATCCTCCCAATCGGCACATTGCATCCCAGAAAAAAAAAAGATCTTTAAGTATTAGTCCCAGTTATCTCCGAGACTTGCGAATCTAATATGCATTGCGGTACTGGGTTCAATTCCCCTGGTCTAGGCCTTGAATTTTATTTAATGGTTAATAAAAGAAATTTACAGTAAAGTATGTTTGTTAGGCGGTTATAGGCTAGACCCGCAAAGCTAAGATGTATTGTTGGTTTAGTAGGTTCGATTCCTCCGGTCTAGGGCTTGGATTTTATTTAATGGTTAATAAAAGAAATTTATAGTAAAGTATGTTTGCTAGTCGCCTCCGTCCACGACACCTAATTGGTAGTTGGACGTTAAGCCCCGCCTGAAAAAATAGGCGATTATTTTACTTTATTTTACTAGTCCCAGTTATCTTGTAGTTTAGAGAGAATCCTGGTAGCAGGACTTCCTGCAGTACAGTTGATAGGGAAAGGCGGTCGTTAGTTGTAGCACTAGTTGATCCTAACAAAATACTTTACAAGTTGATGTTTCCAAAATGGAACTTGAACTTAACAGTAACTTTAGTTTTACCTAATAAAATTATAGTTGAATAACTTCAATAAATTATTGTAAAATAAATTTATACTAACTGGGTGTGCTTAATTGATGAAGTTTTGTTATGACATAACAATTAAACTTTACTAGCCATAAAATTATACTTTGAAGGGACCTGATGATGAATGGAGATAGGGATTAAATAATAGTACTTCAGTTTCCTATTGTGAAGTTTTGGTTTTGAAGGTACGTTTTAAGGGCAACAAATTGTGGAAGTTTAATTTACGTTGGACACAAATTATCTGTGGATAATTAAACTGATATGTTTCAACTACTGGAGTCAATTTGTTGTGAGGCTCCTGAGGGTTGGCTGGGAGACAGCGGGTACTTTCATCTCCTGAGTAATAAGTCCTGAGTAAATTTCCTGCTACTAGAACTTTCCCCTTTAAGTCCATTTCACTAGAGTTCTCATCATCTCTTGAATTGCTATTAAATTTTAAACTCAAAAGTACGTTTTACTTTCATTGTTTCATGATTGTCTTGAATGGGCTTCCATTCATGACAATGCCATTATTGTCTTCTTTAACATAGAACTTTATAAAATCCAATTTGTAAGTTTTTGAAACGACACCCATTATGTTCGCTATCCCCACCCCACCAAAACATCAGTTTGAAGAAAAGGGAAAATACGAGTATTAAAATAAAAGCCCCCATTTCTGTAATAATTTTTTTCGATTTTCAGTGGATATTGATGACCCAATAGAGACAGAGTAAAATGCTTTTTTTTCTTCTTAGTTTGTGCGCGTGTGTCTGTCAGTTAAAGAAAGGGAGAGAAACAATTGGTTATTATACCACAAGAGCTTGACCAATCATTGACTCGTCCCTGAACATATTGTGCACTTTTATAAATAAACATTAAAAAAAAAATACAACCTTGTCTGCTTTTGTATTTCTTTACACTCAACATATTTTACATAAGGTAAACACTCTCCTGAACCATAGCTTTTCCGTGTTGGGATTTAATGCTATAAAAGCAAGAAAATTTATCTGTACGCAAAAAAAAAGAAGCTAGATATCCGCAGAAAACAGAAAAAGACCCCGATTTTCCAGCACAGATGTGCTGGAAGTAGATACTTCCAGCGTAGAAAATACAAAATAAATCCCCCTGGGGAAAACCAAAACATACCCGGGAAAACTGACTGAAAAAAAAATATATACATATATAATATTGTTAATAAATGATGGCAGATTTCCTTGGAGAGCATCTTATTTTGTTACAGATTGCACTTTAATTTGGTCAGCTGGTGTTTTTTTCCTGACTGATAAGGTGAACTAATTCTCTGGCTTGTCGCCGGAAATGGTGTTTGATATCAATTACTTATTCCTTTTTTTTTCTTTATGTTGGTACACATGGCAGGCAGTTTTAGCGTATTCAGTTCTTATGTTGATTTGGCTGGACTATCTTAATGTAGTAGTAGTCTTATTAAAGTGGCCTTAATTTTGTATCTATTTATAACTTTTAGATTCGATTATCGGGGTGAGACCTATGACTCACGGCAGCGCAGCCCAAAGAGGCTTATTGTGCCATCCCTTTTTGGATGTAGTAGTCGAAACCTCCCCTACTAAAGAGGGTGAGGACTTTCCCTACCTTTTTGCGCTACTATCTACTTTGGGCTCAAAGATCCAAAGGTTTCATAGCGCAATCGAACAGCCAGGGTAAGAGGCCGTTTCTTCCTCATCCTGACACAATCTGCACAACGATTTCCAGAGCTAATAAGCCCCCCACCTTGTGCAAGATGACTATGCCCTTATGTGTACTGTGTAAATGTATTGGGGGTGTAACCAGTATATTTTGCTCATGTTCATGTTGTTAGCCTGGGATACCCGAAGGGACGCCCAAGTACATAAGTTAAGCTAATCCACTACCTCCTACGGGGTTTTTCAACTTAAGACTATTATTAGTGCGGGTGATTTTGTGTGTGCCTGGAAGGCTTCATTGCTTACAGAACATCTTAAGAAGAATGTTTATCCTGAAGTAGATGAGGGAATTTGGAATTGTCTCGAGTTGGCCTTATGTGTATGATGTTTGGAATGTTAAGGAGTCAGTGTTGGGCGTATTTTTGTTAGGCTGGAATGTCCACAGGGATAATATTACATACTTACATCTACACGTGAAGATACCTATCCTGATATTCCAGTTAAATATTTAACGATACACCACTAAGATGCCTGTCTACAAAATATCTCTTTCAATTCTAAAACTATATCTTCCAGAAATGATGCAATCCAATGAAGGTATATTACAACCACTTGCTCTTTGATCGAGTTATCAGCTCACCTCCTGAAACTCTCGCTGAATAACAACGGCTTTCAGTACGTCTAGGGTTATTTTATTTTGTTGTTATTTCTCCAGTATTCTAGCTAAGACTCTCTAATATTAAAGTATCTTTTTTCTTTCTTCCATCTTATTTCATTATTCATTATGCAAGTTGTGTTGTTAATTTCCGTTTCTCCTTCATTCTTATGTATGTTAAACTTACAAAACCTACTCCATTATTACGTAAACCAGTTGTCCTTGTCACCTGAAGCCTGTAGTATGTACAGCTGAACAATCTGCAAGAAGGTTGACCAACGGAAATCTTCGTTGATATTTCCTTTGATGCTTTAAGAGCGATTTCCGTCGTTAAAACCATAAATAAAAACAATATCAGCATGTGCATTGCCTCGAAACACTCCATATACTTCTGAAATTCTTCAGTAATAAAGTTGGTGTTTTTTCATTGGTCAATTAATGTAAATGCTTTTCTTTTTCGATTATGGGTCAGTAATTGATCCGTCTTGGAATTGTGTTTCATGAAATTGTTTACTTTAAAGGACTAGATAATAAGTACCCAAATTTGTTGACAAAAAAAAACATATATTTCAAGAGATTATAATTTTTTATTGTACCATATTAAAGTACAACTTTTATCTCTAGACGAATCAGCAAATTCTCTTCAGAAAGAGAACATACTCGTATTAATAATTCCATGTACGGCGTTGTAATTTAGTAGCTGGAGAGACATAATGAACGCCTCGACGGGAACTACAGGGAAGGGGATTCTTCTTTCTTCCCGGAGGGCGTCAGGAATTGTTGAGTATATGGTGGATGTGAGGTTCCTCCACTGCTTTTTGCCAAGCTTCCCTTCAATCACAACCTCTTTCCAGGTCTCTTGTAAAGTTCACAATTTATCTCAAATATAATACAGCATCACAACGAACGCCACATTTCTCATGTGTATTTTAGACGTAATTTTGGCGTACTAGTATTTTGTGATATATATTGACAGTCGTTAGTGAGCTTAAACGAATTACGTTAAACTGATTACCAACCTCCTTCTCAACCTCTCTCTCTCTCTCTCTCTCCCTCTCTCTTTGGGCATTTTCTTTCGTTTTCTTTATCCCGCTGAATGCTCAATGGCTCCCTTCACCATTTTCAATCAATTTTCCCTGCTTTTCCTCAAAAAAACACACCACTTTGAATTTATATTTTAACTATTCTCGTATTATGATTTGTACTTTCTGTTAATTAGGTTAGGAAATTATAGTGATCATGCAAATTTTTTTGAAAATGAATTTTCCACAGGGAAACCCCGTTCAGGAAAAAGTGATTTCCATGTGTTAATTAAAAAAATATCTCTAAAAAAAAAAAATTGGAAAAATCGCTGGAATGTGATTTAATATGAATACCTTAAAACTAGTGTGTTTTTCCAGAGAAAAAGGAAAATTCTTTTTCCACGGTCGCGATATTTTCTCTAATAGAAAGAGTGTGTATCTATGGTAATTATCTTAGGGATGCTGACATTGAATGTGATAATAAATCCATCTTCAACTTATTCCTAAATATTGTCAACTAAAAAGAAGGTACAGACATGTTTTATACTTTAAATTCTGTTCTCTTTAAAATTTTGCTTGATTTTAAGAAAACTATATTTAGAGACATATTCGATGCACGTGTGTATGTAATTAACAATAGAGAATAACAAATATGGCCACTCATGAGCTGCCTAACTTAATTCAATACGTTTTCCCCTATCCTCATGAAATATACATATGGTATACATTAAACTGTATTAAATGGTTGAAATTGCGCAAATTTACAGGCAACAGTTAGCTAATTACGGTTGTACATTTGTCAGCTATTACAGCTGCACTGTCGGCACTGCCAGCCCGTCTCTCAGTAACTGTAGTGGCTGTTTTGGAGCTCTACAATCCTTATTTTCACTCGCTAGAACCTTGAGCACATACAAAATTAACTCTAAATTCATTGTCTTTACTCTTAGACAGACAGATTCTTGCAGCTTCCGATCTTTTTTTTTTTTTTTTTCTACCGTAGTTCTATTTCACCAGCAGATCTTTGTAACTGGATGATCATCATTTGTTGCAACATCTCGTTACATAGCATAGCAAAGTTTTTACTTATTTATTTATGATATAAGGCGCGTCAACATCTAAGGTTATTGGCGCCCGGAGCTTTTTTTTCAGTGCACTGCCGGCCTCCAAACAGTGTTCTCTCATTGAAGACAACACTGACCATCACCGGGCTGTAAGTGAGCTGTAAGAAGCTCCTAGAAATAAAAAGGAAAAATCTAAGAGCCAGCAGCTGGATTCGAACCCGGGATCTCTGTGTAGGAATCCAATACGCTAACCGCTTAGCTTATCTTTTCTCTGTAGCATAGTTGAATATAATTTCTTCTAGCGTGCTTCTTTTGATAAATATTAGTAGTTTTAAAAGAAGTTTTTAAGAATTTGCTCTATTGCCCTGTTCTCACGGATGCAGGACAAACCATGAATATATGGTACAAATCCTCTTTTAGAACATTGCCACATAAAAGGCAATTACTTTTTAATTCTATTCTGTAAGAGCTATTTTTTAATTTTAATGAAAATGTGTAGCAACTTATAAATTGTCTTAAGTTGAGCAAATAAACGTGTGCATGATGTGGGTAATTGAGTAAGGAGATATTGTTGCGGGATCGAGCTATTGTTGTATAGCTAAGGGTGAAGTATACTACAAGTGGAGCTATGTAATCTATCTAAATCCTGATTTACAAGTAAGTGTCTATACTTTTCCAAAGTTGGAGAAATCATTGCTGAGAATAGATTTTTTATAGTGTCTAATGATTCTTTTGAAAATAAAGTGCATAATAATGAAGTGAACTAGTAGTAGTAGTAAAGTAGTTGCCTATTTTTTCAGGCAGGCTTTACGTTCAACTACCAAATTAGGTGTCATGGACGGAGGCGACTAACAAACATACTTTACTGTTTTCTCATATTAATCATTGACGGTATAAAATCCAAGGACTAGACTAGTACCGCAATACATCTTAGCTTTGCGGGTTTAGTCTATCACCGCCTAACAAACATACTTTACTATAAAAGTTCTCATATTAAAAGCATTAAATAAAATCCAAGGGCTAGACCAGTACCGCAATTCATCTTAGCTTTGCGGATTAATGAAGTGAACTATGCCCTTAGTTAAAGAAAAAAAAAAGTTCAAGTGAAGTTGGACGGATCACAGAATAGTCTTTAACTAGAAATTCTTGGAGAAATAGTGCTGACACTGAATGCTGTCCAATGGAGACGAAAAGAAATAGAGGTCACCAGGAACTGAGATTTGAGCAGACGAGATTAATAAATTCCTTGAATCTAAGTGGTTCTTCTCTAGGGTCTAGGAATGAAATGAATTGAACAGTATTGGGGGTGGCCCTTTGCCTTTGAAGTGGGGGTTACTTCCTTCTCAAATTTTTGTTTTTCTTTTTTACTTTTTGTTAATTTATTTACAATACAAAGATGTAAGTCAATTATCTGGTTTAAACAAAAAAAAAAAATACATTTTTATACCAATTGTGTTCCCCAAAAAATTTCAATGATTCATGTGGAGTGTTCCATACCAGATTTGGTAAACATAGTTTGGAATTCGAATTGCAAAGTGGAATTAATAGTCGATCATAACTTATCAGTTTAGATTCATCTCGTTAAACAGCATTTCCAGTTGGATGTGAATTAGAAAGCAAGTTAACTGATTCTAAATCCACAACGAATTAGCGTGTCACACAATTTTAAGCCTTATCAAACAATCCGCTCGGGGATTTCGTGCCTTAGGGGCTGGATCTACCAATAGATTTTGCTGTGATTGTTTTCCAGTATTTTCCACGGTTATAGTTTTACACTCATCTAATGAAGTCTCACTTTTCCTCTAATCCTGTAATTAGTTCCCCAATATTCAGTTTAATTGCTTTTAATAATTAAGTAATCTTTTTTTTTAATTACTAGAGATTAGAAAAATATTTTGGTCAACAACCTTGGTTGATGAAGCCAATACGCGATTGGTAGATACTTTTTTTCTGAAACTTTGTTAAGGTAAATCCTTAAGAAGAACTAGATTAGCACAAGTTTTGTCAAAAAACGCAAATATTACTGGGTATAAAGGATTTTTCAGAAAGTAAACTTTACCAAGGAGAAGTCTTTGAAAAGAATTGGCCAATTTTGTTGTTAGTGTCTGAGGGCGGAAATTAACAGAGCGGAAGTTTCGATTACCGATGTGCATAGTCATGTACACAGAGAAGAATATGTATATTTTTGAATACTTCATGGTCATGCACGCACAAATTGAGCAGATAGATGCCTGCAATCATGCAGTCATAAGATAAGATTCTAATAGGGCGGCCCTTAAGGCCTACGTCACTGCGACCCCTTTGGATCTATTGTGGCTCCCCTTCTCTAGAGATCGCCCTTAGAGACCCGTCCGTTTAATCAGACTCTTAATTCGGGAGAGTGACTCCTGGGTAAAGCTCCTCAGGCCTTGGTTTTTCCTCCCCGAGAAGTAACATCCTTAGCCAGGACAAGCCCCTCACACTGACACAACACGTTCATTGCTGTTTCCTCCTCCTCTTCCTGACAGAACCTACAGAGGCTATTATTTGCCAGGCCCATGCTATGCATGTGTTTTCTGAGCCAATCATGGTCTATTTTGGACTCATCGCTTGAGAATTTCCATTCAGCAAAAAAATGCTTTGAGAAAATGGCGAGTAAAATCTCCATGACGACAGCAGCACTGTTACAACTGTGGTGAAAAAAAGGGCATGCATGATTCCTAAACTTTGACTCGGATATTTTTCAATCGCAACAACTTTCAATAGTTATCAACCATTCTGCTCAATTGAGACTCCATTCAGGATTTGACTTGAACAATATAAAAACATTACAATGAACAAAATATCAGAGACATCCTCAACTTCCCAGAAATAGAGATAGAATTCGGAAAATAACTTTAAAAAATTTACTTCTCGATACAGGAAGTACGGAGACTGTCAATTTTTTTACTTCCTGTGGCCGAAAAAAACGATAAAACAGTGCTAATGAGTCGCAAAATTGGATATCATACCACAGTCTAGAAGGTAATTATTAGCCGAGCGTGGAAAGCGCATTGGGATCTGGATAGAGAGTCCCTATAACCTGATTCTCTATATCCCACTCTGGGATGACCTACCTCACATCTCATTTGAAGCACTTCCAACTAAACCCACCCCTGCACTAAAACAACCTCTACCCTTCCCGGCCAGAAATTTAGCAGCCAGCACCCAGAGAGAAACAGGTTGGCCAACACTACAAACAACACTCAACTACGCTACAACATAATGCTCGCTATGGGACAGACAAGTTCTGAAGGAATAAACGGCGGCGGCCGGGGACTGGGAAATAAATGGCACAACAATGTTTAAAACTAATGTGCTGGCTGGACAGTACCGCGATATATTCTCTACAGCGTGTAGAGAGGTAAATTAGATTTCCCCAGAGTGGAAAATACAGGCAGACGGCTCACAAGGGAAACTGTGAATATTGGGTAGTAGCTGTAAATTGGTATGGAAAAGTCACAAACAATAAAATACATGCGGAAAGCTAGGAAATTATTTGAAAACATCAACAACCTATTGTAAAAATGGCGGTAAATATTTAACAATTTATTTTTTTGTTTATATGTTATTGGAATTTGTTTCATTTATTTATTTATTTTTTGGGGTGGAGTAGGATGGGGGGAGGGGTCAAACATTTTCGGAAAAAATAAATAAAACCAGTCACTTTTTAAATACCAAAATTTTTAGAGTTTTGAATTTACAAAATTTTCTCGGAGATTTTTTTCAAAAACTTGTTGATACGTAGAGTGAAAGGAAACCGCACCATAATAAAACGCCGCAACATTGTGACGTATTAGGTTACTTCCTGTAGAAAACCATATTAACCAGTTAAGCGTGTATGACGTGTATACACGTCAAACCAAATCTCTATTACAGTGCATTTTGACGTGTATTACTCGTTGTGAAAAATATAAAATTGCCATTAACTACAAAAAAAAAACTCGAAATTTTAATAAAATACAATAAGAATATTATTTGGTGGGATGTTTCCTTTATCTTTACCAATAGAACTGCGGTGGGAGCCAGCCAAATGATAAGTGCTTGGTACATGTTTGGTCTCCACATTAGAGATTGGGAATTACGCACACAAATAGAAGCTCTCAACCCTTGTGGCAATGCCGTTTTCACCTCTTAGGGTACGTTTACAACGGAGCTGTGAGTATAGATGATAGCAGAGATGATAACTGATAGAGTAAAATATAATCGCTGATTAGTGTGCACAACAGAGCTGTGATACATGCAACATGTCCGAGAAGTGAAGAAGAGTTTTTATGTTCAGCAGCAACAAAAAGGTATATTTTAAAGAAAAAACGCTTTAGAAAATATCATGTACATCCCATAAATAAAAAACGAAGTACTTTGGGCGAATTTCACTATTTATATAAGGAACTTAGAAATTATCCGGATCGTTTTTTTGAATATGTGAGGATGGGTCCACCCACATTCGACTATATTTTAGAAAAAATAAGGTCAAAATTAAGAAAACTTTGGAAAAATTGTCATGGAAATCCTATAACCATAGAAGAAAAACTACTGATTACTCTTAGGTAAGTAATGATTTTATTGAACAAAAAAAACAAATAAATACACATGAAAATAAATGTAAGCACGATTTAAAAAACAAAATATTGTTTAAAAGTAAATAATAAAATAATAACCAAAAATAATGAGTAAAGACAGCACTAAATAATTTTTCGACGTCCATTTTGAAGCTCCGATACTGGAGTTCAGCTAGCAGAAAAATGAAAAATTCAATTCTATCATCTATGCTCGTTTATAGCAGCGCGTATGAGTCACTAATCGAAGCTTCGTTGTGCACGCTCACATAAGAATGTACTAGGTTATTCTATAAGCGCTGATGCATCACTGCTATCATCTCCGCTATCATCTATGCTCACAGCTCCGTTGTGAACGTACCCTTAGATAGAGGTTCAGACCTCCAATACGAGCATGATTTCATTTTGCACCAGAATTCAAAAAGCTCTTTTCTTCCTCCTTGTAAAAGCTCTTGGTGTCTCTAGTTAACTAGAACAATGCATAACGTGAAGCTGTGCAAGATTTTGAAAGAGCACAGAATGCTCTCTGTAATCTCAAGCCCCCAGAGAGATTGCAGAAAAAGACGCTTGCAGTGACTATTACAACTTTTGGTTGTTTTGCCCTGCGTTCGACGTGTATACACGCCATTGTCTGTGATTTTAATTCCGCACACTGTGGTGGGAGGGGGGTTAAAACTAAATTCCACGCTTAACTGGTTAAGTAGTTGCTAGAGGTTGCTGAACATTCCCGCATATCGTAGTTCCTCAGAAAATGAACTAATTAGGATTACTGGCATGATGTCCTCTTTCTTAAGAAATACGTACAATATGTGGCCCCTCCTTGTAGAAGACATAATCAGAAACTTGAATGCCAAGAAGATGATTTCACCTTGTTTTCGTTTTTTTTTATTTTCCTCATAGATGGTTCCTAGACTTCACCAAAGACACCAGGATTGTCATAGTATTGCAAAGGATGGCTTTGAGGGCTAACAGTAAGGTTGTGAAAGGTCTTCAATTATCTAATTTGTCCTAAATCTATGATTTATTTGTAATAAATTCGATTTTCATAGCATCAACTAGACAGGGTGTCTAGCCAGCTAGTCTAGTGTACGCACGGCATTGGCTGATTTTAATTTCGCACATTGTGTGTGGGGGGGGGGGGGTTAAAACTAAATTCCACGCTTAACTGGTTAAACCACAAATTTAAACAAAAAGTAAACCGTTTTTTTTTAAATTTATTTATTTATGAATAACCATTTTAGGGTCTAGGCTAAGCGGACTTGGTAGGACGATATGAACGAGGTATAGTGGCTGACCCAATCAATGGCCAGAGTCTCGGCCAGTAGGTACCCCCTGATTTCTTGCTTTTGATGATGACACTCCGAAACGTTCACATGCAGATTAACCTGGGCCTTTTTATCCTACTTCTTCTGAGCGAACATTAAGCTTAGAAAACATAAATTTTACTCAGAGCTCCTGTGATGCCGGCGAAAGAAGGAGGCGGTCATATCCTGTTTTATTCCGTTGAAATTAGTAAGAAGAAATAAACTTTTCTTAGTTTTAAATAATACAGGAATATAAAACTGTCTTCTAAGAGGAAAAAGAGAAAAAAACAGGCAAAAATTTTAATCAGTAAAATATTGAACAAAGTACTGAACTTTACACAAAGAAAAGAAGCTAGTTTGATCCCACAGCGAGCGACCCAAAGCACTGAAATGAACTTTATTTTAGAATATTTAAAATATTAAAAACAAAAAAAAGGGAGAAAACTTCAATGTGCTTCAATTTCAAATTCACAAAGTACATATCCGGTAATATTGATCAAAGAGCGAAGCATGTCGTAACAGGTTAATGTAGGATTTTCAATCTTGGATCATTTATTTGCTTTTCTTTTCTCTTAAACATCATAAGGATGGGATTTCCTATTTTCAGATTTCACAATAATCGATAAATAATCAATATTTGGATTACACGATCGCTCACCCCTCAATTAAGGGCGGATTTACAGTTCCTGGGTTCTGCAACGATGCGGAAAAATTCTTTATTCAATCAATGTGTAAATGTGTTTTGGTGCTATAAGAAATATTCCTTAAAATAAATATTTGGTGAAAAGTACACTTCTTGTAAAATCGATAAGAAGTATCGTCTGAGCGGAAGAGGAAGAGGAGGAGGAGGAGGTAGGTAAGGGAAAAGTAAAGAGGAAATGTTCACACAGACACAACTTCCGCATAAAAGCATTTCATTTATTTATTACACCTCATTAATAAATTTTAGGTGAAAATTGAAGGTAAATTAAATTTGGTAATTTCAAATCCTTTCATCCTAAAATTAGTGAATGGGCTCTGAATTCGTTTAGAATTCAAAGAGTGGGGGGGTGTCTGCGCTTATTTTATCAAACCTTATTTATTATTATTTCATATTGCCTCAGTTTGGTAAAAACCTTGTTCAATTTATTTAAGCTGATTGTTATCATTATTATTAACCATTAAATAAAATCCAAAGCCTAAGACCGGGAATCGAACCCACTAAACCAACAATACATCTCAGTTTTGCGGGTCTAGCTAACCGCCTAACAAACATACTTTACTATAAATTTCTTTTATTAACCATTAAATAAAATCCAAGGCCTAAGACCGGGAATCGAACCCACTAAACCAACAATACATCTTAGCTTTGCGGGTCTAGCTAACCGCCTAACAAACATACTTTACTATAAATTTCTTTTATTAACCATTAAATAAAATCCAAGGCCTAAGACCGGGAATCGAACCCACTAAACCAACAATACATCTTAGCTTTGCGGGTCTAGCTAACCGCCTAACAAACATACTTTACTATAAATTTCTTTTATTAACCATTAAATAAAATCCAAGGCCTAAGACCGGGAATCGAACCCCCTAAACCAACAATACATCTTAGCTTTGCGGGTCTAGCCTATAACCGCCTAGCAAACATACTTTACTGTAAATTTCTCATGTTAACCATTAAATAAAATCCAAGGCCTAAGACCGGGAATCGAATCCACTAAACCAGCAATATATCTTAGCAGTGCTGGTCTAGCCTATAACCGCCTAGCAAACATACTTTACTGTAAATTTCTCATGTTAACCATTAAATAAAATCTAAGGCCTAAGACCGGGAATCGAACCCCCTAAACCAACAATACATCTTAGCTTTGCAGGTCTCGCCTCTTAACCGCTCGGCCACCGTGGCGCCTTTTTATTATTACTATTACTATTATTTGTTTTTTTTTAATGATTTGAGGCGCGTCAACATCTAAGGTTATTGGCGCCCGGAGCTTTTTTCAGTGCACTGCCGGCCTCCGGACAGTGTTCTCTCGTTACAGACAACACTGTCCATCACCGGACAGTGAGCTGTAAGAAGCTCCTAGGAAGAGAAAATCTAAGGGTCAGCTGCTGGTATTGTTATTATTATTATTATTGTTATTGTAATTCTTTCTCTAGGTAATTAAAAAATTGTGTTCGAAAACAATAGAAAATAATTCAAACTATTGATAACATTCGTATTAATTAGCCAGTTGGATATCTTCTTGTTAATAACATAAATCATAACATATGTAAATCTGTGTCGCATTTATGTTGTGACACAAAGCATGACTGGAATGTTTTGGCCGTAAACAATGGAATACATGAACATTTATGTGTATTGTGGGAGAGAAGTGGAGGGAAAGGTTCAGATATTAGATTAGGTAATCTCATTGTACCATCAGATAGCTCTAGCTGTTTCATAGAGATTATAATAGAATTAATTCTGCAACCAGTTGAAGCCTACATAATGTAAACGAAACAGGCTACCCATTATTGTTTAGGTATTATTCTATTAATCATACTTAATCGCCCCAATTCAAGAATATTGTTATCAATAAATGGGGAACAATTGGTTACCATAAAGTAGTTTAAAGTCAAGGGTACCCATAGATTATCTGAAAACAAACTGATGCTAAAAATGTTTTAGCTGATGAAAGCTTTAAATTAAACTTGTCTGTTCAGAAAGTTTTGTTAGTGGAGGGGGGCCCCTCCAATTTGGTGCTTGAAGTTTTTTTTAATAATCATTGTGACAGTTACTTTTGCTTCTCTCCTATCGCCATCTACTGTCTCCTGGTTCTTGCTTTCCTTCCAGTCTCTGGTTGGTTTAAACACCAGCAATCTCCTCTCCAACTGGTCCTTTCTCAATTCTTATGGTGCTTGTACATCTCTTAGCCTTTTCGCTTTGACTTGTCTTAGTATATAGGAGCGTCAGGATAGAGCTTGAATAGAATCGCCTGTTATGAACACTTGCCAATCCTTTATCTTTTTAAGTATCTCCAATTATTTTTTTATTTAATTGATTTGTTATTCACAATCTACAGAAAGTATAAAATGTAATCAGTGAATATGATTAGATTAGATCCCTTTGGATCTATTGCGTCTCCCCTCACTCTAAAGCTCATCCTCCAGACCCGACCTTTTGATCTGGAGAGCTCATGATCAAAGCTTACAGGCCTTGGTTCTTCCTCCCTGAATCCTTAGCCCCAGACAAGCCCCTCACACTGACACAACACGTGTAGTGCCGTTTCCTCCTCCTCCTCCTGACAGAACTTACAAAGGCTATCAGTGAATATGATAAAAGAAGACTTCATGACTGGCTCAGTTTGAGGAGAGAAGCTGCTGCCCATTGGCAACACTCTCGGCTGGAGTTCCTTACATTACTGAAGGTGATCGTCGTGGAGAGGACGATCTAGAATCATTTTGGAGGCAAGATTTTAAACAAGAATGGAAGAGAGTCAAAGAATTTTCTATATTTAGATTTAGATTCTTCGTCAGTTACGCATGGGATTTTGAGGTCTTCATGGAACCTCCTATTTTTAAACAAATATTTATGCGTAGTTCATCCCATTTTTTTAAGTATCAAATACTCAGCTCCAGTTATTGATACCAGTCGAATAGAGGTGCTGTAAAGCAGTGTTTTAGTAATCACTCTTGACTTCTGGTGTTATGAGGAAACTACCCAATCATAAAGCTTACTGATGAATAAAATTAGATATTTGGCCATCGTCACAGTACAAAACTTCAGCGGGTTGGCTGAGGCCAAAAAGACAAAATTTTCTTTAATGTCCCCCCCCAAAAAAAGAAAATTTATTTTTAATTTTTCTTTTGCCTGAGCCAATCATTAAAGTTTGAATCAAAACCCTTCTCCTTTTTTCAAAGTTACTATTCGTCCATGTTTTTTTAGGTAGGCGGTGGGCGTTCCCTAATAAATGTAACCGCCATATTGTTCCATTTAGGCATATTAATCACCAGCTCCTGTGTTCCACTTTGGGGCTCCTGTGATTTTCTTCAAAAAAATGAGCTCCTTTGTAACTGAGCTCCTTTGTAACTGAGCTCCTTTCAACCAATAACATTGATATCGTCCGTTTTTACGCAACGATCTGAGTGATTTTGTTGAAAAATGTGCCATAGCTGACTTCCCCCTCCTGTGAGGCTAATTGCCCAATGCTATATTAAATTAGAAGGCATAACCAGTGACGTATAGCAAGAAAAAAAAAAAGAAGCTTTCATCCTTGCTAGAGGATATAGCATATTAATAAAGGATATTCTGTGAAAATGTAGCCATATTGAATCCAGTAATTCTTTGCCAGCCATTGTATCTGTGTATTTTCGTCCATTTTTTGAAAATCACTCGACTTCCTCGATTCAAACGAATGCCAAACACAAAGAAATAGACCGATCTGGCTGAAACTTTGTGTGCGTTCTTCCAAGAGATGCTACTAACTAAACATAACCTCGATACGCGCCAGTGGTGCTATCTCTCTGACTTTGCACGGACTTTTCAAACGACCCTCGTAATAATTCCATAGCAACAATTTTGTGGAGAATTCCTGGAAATTTTATACATTTTTGGCACAATTTGTGTTACGTACAAATAATTAATTTCAGCATATGATGGGAAATTCTCTGGGAAAAACAACATTCATTAATTTCATGTTTGTTTTCTCTTTTGAAATTATATTTGTATAACTGAAATTCGAACAGGTCAATTAAATTTCATATTTTTCATGTTGTTATTTACAAAATCACCCAATTTTGAAATAATTAGTGGGCGTTATATTAAATTTCTGCTTATTGAATATTAAATTACGAGTATTGAATATTGGAGATTCGTAGAGATATATCAGTTGGATAGAATTCATTTTTTTTTCAACACAATGAACTTAAATATAGGCATATTTTTCTGCTATCATCAGAGCTTTAAAAATTTGAATACAATAGAATGGTCGATTCAATTATTTGAACAGATTCAATTGTTTGAACAGTCTTTGTCCAATTTTTGGGTGTAATACTGGAGTAAACACGAAAAACTAGTGTAAAAACGGGATGTACATTTTTTTTATTACAGGATTTTGCGTAAATCCAGAAACTTGTAAATGAATAAAAAATTGGGATAATTTTCCGCCACATTAGTGGTGATTGCCTTAGACATGACAAATCGTCACAAATATGGCGTAGTGAGTTAAACAGGAAGTAATGCGAATGTTAATTAATTGCAACTCATATGTCACGGCAGTGCTTATGCTTTTTGGTTGTTGGTGGGGGGGGGGGGGTGACATTAAGTATGACTTAGTATTAACTAAGCCTTGCACAGTGTAAGCAGGCACATCAAAGCATCATCGCGCTATCTAACTGTAACCCAGCGAAATACTATATCCGCTTTCTCTCTTTCGCAACGCGTCTTCATTCTTCGTGATTTCTCCGTAAAGCTAGGCTATTGTTCTCTCGCTCTTGCACACTCACTCGTGCACACTTTCTCTCTTTCGCAGTGCGTCTGCTTAGTCTTCGTGATTTCTCCCTGAAGTTAGGCTATTGTTCTCTCGCTCTTACACACTCACTCATGCACACTGTCTCTCTTTCACAACGCGTCTTCACTCTTCTTGATTTCTCCCTAAAGCTAGGCTATTGTTCTCTCGCTCTTGCACACTTTCTCTCTTTCGCAGTGCGTCTGCTAGTCTTCGTGATTTCTCTCTAAAGTTAGGCTATTGTTCTCTCGCTCTTGCACACTCACTCACGCACATTTTTCTCTTTTGCAGCGCGTCTGCTAGTCTTCGTGATTTCTCCCTAGAGCTAGGCTATTGTTCTCTCGCTCTTGCACACTCACTCGTGCCCACTTTCTCTCTTTCGCAGTGCGTCTGCTTAGTCTTCGTGATTTCTCCCTGAAGTTAGGCTATTGTTCTCTCGCTCTTGCACACTTTCTCTCTCGCACGCCCACACCAGGAACGGGATGGTTAAATAATAAATGGGAACAATTAATAGATTGAATGAACAAAAACTCTATTGTGTAACTAAAAGATTCTCAAATATAATAGTAACGCTTGATCTTCTCTTTTGTCAACCTACCAGTAAGTACTATTTACACAATATTTACAATAACATCAACATATACATAAGACAGTAGCATTAACACACATACAGATAACCCCGCTAACCACACCAGTGTGAGTGAGGTACTGACACACAGAGAGACAGACAAGCTCACCTTTACTTTGCAATTTAGCTCTCTGATTGCCTCTAGACTAGACTACAGCTGTCCTACGTCGGTCCAGTTCCTCACTGCCCCCCCCCCACTACCGCTCTTATCGCGAACCCTCTGTTTATGTTTATTGTCACTCCTCAGTTCACCTTTAAACCCACTAATACCTCGCTATATTTTTCCCTTTCTACTTTTTTAACCCTTTACATAACCGTATGCAAAACAAATTAGGCTCCGCCTTCTTCTGATCATTGGACCTAAAAGGTGGTCCTCTTCTTGTGATGCTGGAACTTGAATACAACATCTGGTTCCAGTTTCCAGAGGATTTTTTTTTTTTCTGGCCTTTGAATATTGAATATTTATTAAATAAATCACAGTTTGTGGACCGAAGGAGGATGCGAATTGAGAACTTGATGAATTGAAAACAAAAGGATCTGGGTGCTGACTGAAAGCTGCAAAAATGGGCTACAATCTATCATGGAAGCTTTATAGCTTTCGCCCTTGTGATCATCAATATTAATTATAGATTGATCGTGATTTTCTTTCCCCTAGCGAATTGCGTGATAGCTTCCATAAATGAACAGACTATTTGTTTTATATTTTCTATCACGAGGTAAAAGTTATTAAACCCGCTTCCAAATTTTTAACGAAATTGATAAAAAGAATTCCATCATTTAGTGTCTCATCTAAATGCAAATTGATATGATTCCTAGTCATTCTATTTTTATTGATCAAAATCAATTCATTTAATTATTTCACAAATTATGGAAAATTCATTCATTTATAGTTCAAAGAAAAACTTAATTAAAATTGGGGAAATGGGGGTATCATGGGGCAAGTAGATGAACGGAAATAGTTTCGAGTTTTTGTAATTTATTCACGTTACATTTGGGATAACATTTGTGTTTCCGGTGCAAATTCATTTCAATTTTCAATTCAAAATTTTTTTGTATTTCGTGAAATACAATGTATCTGTAAACAAAGGAGTTCCAAGTTCATGTTCACTTTATAAACTTTGTAAAGTGTAAGATCTTAGTTTTAAAACTTTTTTTTAAATAATTAAAAAATGCGTACATATTTTTCTCTTCAAAATTATTAATTAATTTACAAAGTTCTTCTTTAGGATTATTATATTTGTTTATATGGAGTGGGATTCTGAGACGTTCATAGACTGGGCAACTCATAAACAGTTCTAATTGGTTATTATATATTGAAGTGTTTTTTTAAAATAAAATATTAGAATGTGAAACTATTCCAAAACAATGGTCAGAAATAATCCTGTTTGTGATTTTTAAAAAAGGGGATAAGATAGAGCAGGGGGCAATTACAGGGGTGTTGGCCTGGTGAACTGCATCACTAAATTATTTACAAGGATAATGTTGTCTCGGTTAGAAGAGTGGAGCGATAATTTATCAATTATTCCGGATACTCAATACGGTTTTAGGAAAAGAAGAAGCTGCCAACATAATTGTAATAATAAGGAGTTGGTGGTAGTAAATGCAGATGCACTCAGTCGGGCGGTAGGCGCCGTGGGAGAACAGGGTAAATGGACAGCCGCCTATAACCGAGGAAAGAGAGAACGGGAATTCGACATAAGACAGATCAGTATACAGGGCAAGTTCGACGAGGTGGGGGTACAGTCGGTAAATACTCCGAGCGAGGGTATCGTAGAACCTGGGAGTGAAACAGTCGCACTGGGAGGGTTTCCAGGTAATATAAGTGTGAAGGCTGCTAGACAGGTAACTGTTGAACCCTACGTAGAACAAATTGTAGAAGGCAAGGTCCCTCATTGGAGAGAGGGAGATGTACTTATTGAACCAGAGGATCTCCCTCAGAAGGGGCTTCGTATAGCTAGAAGTCTGGATCGGCCGGTAGGACGAAAAATATGGGTACGGGTAGTCAATTTGACTGGGGGCAAGATCCATACAGACAAGGAACAACGATTAGGCAGTGTTAGTGCGTGGGAACCTTTGAGCGCTACGGGGTTATTGGGTGGTAGGCAGGTTATGCTAACAAAACAAATTCACTTGTTCGCTATAACACAGCGGACGTCCGACCAAAAACACACTGACTCTCCTTCTTACCCTCTCTCCTCACGCCAGGCATCTCCCACTCCCTTGCCCTTTGCCATGCCTTCTTACCACCAACTCCTTATTATTACAATAATATATTCATCTTGAATGCTATTTGTTCAAATTCATTATGGTTCTCCGTAATAGGCAACTTTGATTTCAAACAAGCTTTTGATAGCCTAGATCATTCCCTGTTATGGTCCAAATTACAAAATTTTGGTTTGAGCGGTAAATTGTTTCGATTAGTATGAGAATTGTATTCTTTAGCAACGATCAAAATAAAATTAGGATGCTGTATGACTTCTGCGAGAAATTCAATTTGATACAATTGAATTACTTGCGCTTACTACAGAAGTAATTGAAATTAAAAGTTAATGTTCCTTAAAGTTCGTTGAACTTTTTATAGGATATTCGATATCTAAATGTTCCATTCATATATTTTTTTGCTAGAAAGTATTTAATAAAGTTTCTGGATGTGGCTAAAGGGGAAAAGTACGTCCAGTAGGTTTGAGGCGGAAAACAGGAATGTAGTAATCCAAATGGAAAGGCAGGAGAAAAAGTTGCAGATGAAGCGGTAGGAATATTGCTGCCAATTATTGAGTTGGCCTGAGGTGAATAACTGAGGACGGTGTAGAGGGTTTTCTATAAGGGGGAAGCACCTGTTTACCTTGACACCGTGGCCAGCCTAGGGGATAAGTAGGATGGCCCCTCTTTTTGTCCTTGCCACGACCCAGCTGGCTTGTTTATCTTCCATCATCTTCATGGCGCGCAAGGATTAAAGCAGCCTGTGGAGCCCCTCACCCCACCCTGGATTCTGGCTCCTTACAGATAATCCTCTGTAGTCCCTGGGGGGAGGGGGGTTGAGAAAAAAGAAGACTTCATCCCAATAGCAGCTTCACCCTTCTATAAGCCTCTACCTCAATCTAATGTTCCATGAAATTGTTTTATGTCGCACCAAAGTCCCAAAAGAAAGTCCTGTTCTTCATCCTCTTTGTTTCTTCTCTTCCATATTTTTTACTCCTGCATCCCCTCCCAAAGACAGATGTTCCAAATTAACTTTCCTTTCACTGCTTCTTCTCCTACTTTATCCCCTTTTTTCTCTTTTATAATTTTGTTTCTTTAAAAACTCTTTAAATCATTTTTCTTTCTCTAGCTTAACCATCTTACTTTTATTAGCCATCTTTCTTTTTTGAAAAACGTTTTTTCTTTTCTTTTTTAAGCTACGAAGAAAATTTTAAAGATGGCGATAAGTTCGTAAGTGTGAGATCTATAAGGTAACTTTAAAGGATTACTTTCTCTAAAAATAAGTTCTTAATATTTTTTTTCTAAAAATTTTTTTTGTGTTTTTTGAACAGATTTTAGTTTTTAAAGTTCGTAAAAAGGTCTTGGCTTTTTCTTTGCATTTTTAATGAGGTTTTGAAGTTTAGTTTGTGAATAAATATTTCTGAAATGAAATCTTTTAATTATTATTAATTTTTTAAACGTAAATTATTTTTAAGTAAGTTTTAGCTTCTTAGGAAGTTTAGAAAATATAATACAGATTCTGGATATAATAAAAATAATAATAATTTATTAGTATTTGGGAACACCCATACAAAATGGAGTTTGGTTCTCTTGAATACAAATACAGTGCATAATCTGACAAAGAGAGAGAGAGAAATAAAACAAACAAAATAACAAACAAAACACAAATAATAATAATAATTTATTTGTATTTGAGATGACCCATACAAAATGGAGTTTGGTTCTCCTGAATAAAAACAATACAAATACAGTGCATAATCTGACAAAGAGAGAGAGAAATAAAACAAACAAAACACAAGTAATAATAATAATTTATTTGTATTTGAGATGACCCATACAAAATGGAGTTTGGTTCTCCTGAATAAAAACAATACAAATACAGTGCATAATCTGATAAAGAGAGAGAGAAATAAAACAAACAAAATAACAAACAAAACACAAGTAATAATAATAATTTATTTGTATTTGAGATGACCCATACAAAATGGAGTTTGGTTCTCCTGAATAAAAACAATACAAATACAGTGCATAATCTGACAAAGAGAGAGAGAAATAAAACAAACAAAATAACAAACAAAACACAAATAATAATAATAATTTATTTGTATTTGAGATGACCAATACAAAATGGAGTTTGGTTCTCCTGAATAAAAACAATACAAATACAGTGCATAATCTGACAAAGAGAGAGAGAGAAATAAAACAAACAAAATAACAAACAAAACACAAATAATAATAATAATTTATTTGTATTTGAGATGACCCATACAAAATGGAGTTTGGTTCTCCTGAATAAAAACAATACAAATACAGTGCATAATCTGACAAAGAGAGAGAGAAATAAAACAAACAAAACACAAGTAATAATAATAATTTATTTGTATTTGAGATGACCCATACAAAATGGAGTTTGGTTCTCCTGAATAAAAACAATACAAATACAGTGCATAATCTGACAAAGAGAGAGAGAAATAAAACAAACAAAACACAAGTAATAATAATAATTTATTTGTATTTGAGATGACCCATACAAAATGGAGTTTGGTTCTCCTGAATAAAAACAATTCAAATACAGTGCATAATCTGACAAAGAGAGAGAGAAATAAAACAAACAAAATAACAAACAAAACACAAGTAATAATAATAATTTATTTGTATTTGAGATGACCCATACAAAATGGAGTTTGGTTCTCCTGAATAAAAACAATTCAAATACAGTGCATAATCTGATAAAGAGAGAGAAAAATAAAACAAACAAACTAACAAACTAAACACAAATAATAATAATAAATAATAAAGCAAAAAGTAAAAAATAAAAAAAGCTCTATTGTGGCTGTCATGGACACGGCCGTGTGTTGTACGTGAATACGTTTATGTAACGGGTTATATTTTTTATATAAAATATTTATTATTTATGTATTTAGGATGAAATCAAGGAAACAAATAATTACTGTGTTACAATATAACTTTATTAATTATAGGTCTGTTATACGAAAAGTACACTATTGATGTTGCAATATATGGCGACTCTACCGGCTTTGCGACTTTTACCAATCGATTGTTCTTGAGAAGCCCTTTCCAACCGTATACGATCTCTGTATTTGGTTTTGACTTTACGACGCTAATAGGCCGACATTATATATTTTTGATAATATTTTTTTATTCTAACACCTTTATTTTATTCACTATCACTATTTTACACTAATGTTTTATATACAATCGATAGATTGTGACGTCAGCTGACGATTAAAACTTAAACGAACATCGTAGCTTCTCCGAGTCAAAAGTTATACTAATTGCAATTCTCGATACGCAGCAAAATGTTCTCAAAATGGCGGCGCAGTCGTCGCTTATAGTAATGAATTCTTTGATCCTTTAGCTATCCAGTGGTTTAATTTAATTTTGAATATAGACGATAGATTCGAAACTATAATGCCAAACTGTATCCCCCGATTTTGTTCTCATTAGATTTTTTGGATTGCCACCATATGATTCAAATTTAAAGACGTATTCACGTCAAAATAAATAAAAAAAAACAGCAAAAAGGGAAATAAATATAAATTTTCCAACATATTATCATTAACATTGATAATAAATATAAATAACTAAAATAGTATGAAACTAACAGTTCATACAAACCAATAATAAATAAAAAAGTACTCTTGTTTAAACTTTTGTAAATAATTACTTATAACTACGTAATAATAACAGTAATAATGAGTAATAATTAAGAAATACAGCTCACAAACTATCAGAAGAATCTTTGAACTTTTTTCTTTTTTTTTTTTTTTTTTTTTTTTTTTTTTTTTTTTTTTTTTTTAAATGGTATCAGTGCTTACACTATTAACCAATCAACTAACTGTATGTGTGTTTAGCAATAACTGGCTGGTAGGTATTAAATATTGTATTGTTTAATAAATTCTACCAAAGACGAATACACATAGATATTATTTGAGAATATTATCTCCTTAAAATAGAGGGGAACAGTACAATATCTTGAGATTTCGTTAAAAAACTTTTCCCTTTCTTTACTATAATTAGGGCAAACCATAACTACGTGTTCAAAATCCTCCGTTTCATTACATCTCCTACACAGAGGAGAGGCCAATTTACCTATTCTAAACAAATATGACCTACAAATACCATGGTTTGCTCGCATTCTATTTATTATGGTAACAATTCTTTTACCAAAATAACCATCTTTAAACCATACTTTATGGTTAACCTGTGGTACCATTGTTTTATAAAATAAGCCCTTATCCGAATTTTCAAATTTACACTGCCATTTTTCCATGATTTTTCTTTTGACCCAGCCCTTTAAATCTGATGGCGGAAGAGGGATCGCTAAGTACTCACCAGAACTACTGGCCTCCTTAGCAAGTAAATCTACTGTTTCATTATTACTAATACCACAGTGAGCTTTGCACCAACCAAACTTAATATTCTTTCCTTGATTTTATCTTTGAACTTCAAAGCTGAAACCACAAAATAAAATAAATTATTCATTTTTTAATTTTTTTTAAATCATTTATAACAAGTAAATTTTGTAAATTTCCCTCTTTTCCTAAATTAGATTTCAAATACATATATTCGGGATTCTGGATGTAAGTGCGTCCTATAACCCAAGCTGGTTTTAGTTCCTTGTACATAAAGTATGGGAAATGCCCCGTTTCTTAATAGTCATTTATTGCTTATCCTCTAATATTTTATGAATGAAGCCACTATTTTGTTGGCCAAAACGGAAGAGAGAAATTTGAATATCGCTTTTAGCGATACAAAGTGACATTGACAGTTTTGGAATTTAAAGAATTAATCTACCATATTGAATGTATTTGAAAAGCAAACAGGCTGCAGAAATAAACGATTTGATAGAAAAAGGAATACGTGAATGTGGAACGGAACAACCGTAAAGGAGAATTAAAGATACGCGTTTGTTTCCTGTAAGACTGTTGAATTTAAATGAAACCCCAAAGAGAGAACAGAAAAACACACACAGCAGTTTTCTTATGAAAGTGCTAAAAGTGATACGTCACTCCTCTCGTCTCAAACTAACAATCGCAAGATTAGCTAACAGAGCGTTTTTACCTTCTAAGTAGAAGCTTTGTTGAGAGCTTGAGATCAATTCCATGCGTGAACGTGCTTTTCTAAGTGACGTATAAAAGAAAAAAAGGCTTGTCAGCTGATTTTACTAAGCCTCTCTTAAAATAACCATAATGTATCCTTCAATCAATCAAAAAGTTGATTTTTCTGGAAAATTCTGTCCCCCCCCCCAAAAAAAAAACATCTGCCAGATCCATTACAAAACTCAACGCCATTGGCTACTTATTCAGAGTACTTGATAACCACATTTGTAGAAACGTTTCTGATTTTTCAGTGTGGGGATAGTAGTAGATTTAGGAAGAAGCTCCTGGATAGATTTGTTGTATTTTCCCCCTGAATCCAGAAATTCTAACCTTACATCCAAGCTTGATCCATTCAGTTCTCCCTGAACTTTACCTTCTTTCTTTTACAAATGCCTCTTCTTTGCCAGCTTCATTCTCATGCTTATTTCCTTTAGAACTAAAGTATTTGTTGTTTTTCTCGCGTACTTTAGTCTAACTAATCAGTCTTTTTTTGTCGATTTAGTTCTATTTCTGATTTTTTTTTTTTACAACAATCTATAATCAATGTTATTTTTTACATCTTACTTTGTGCTTTCTTATGCTGGGGTACATGCTCAAATGTGGGGGCCCTAATATCTACATCTAAAATATGAATGCAGCATTGTCCTTGAATATAATTTCCGTGTTATCTTCTTGCAGCATCAGAGAATGATAAGAAATGATGGATACGTTATTATTCTGTAGGTTAGTTCAAACTGTCGCCGTTTTGCTAATGATGCTCTCTTCTTGATAGCCATCAAAATGAAATAAATAGTATTTGATCAGTATCACCAAAATGGCAGTGCTAGTCTTAAACCCAAGTACCAAACTCATGATAATCTAATCTACAGATTACTGAGGGATGGTGAAGATCTACAATTTCACTGCAAAGCAACTGTTGGATCTATTATTATTTATTTGTAGCATGAGGGTGGTCTGACGAATGTAAAATTGTGACGCAATACTGTGCCCTAAGGATACAGTCAGAGACAGAGAGAGCGCTCGAGTTTACTGTCACAGTATGTTAGTGAATGTTCTGGCAGTCAGACAGGAAAATTTACAGTACTGCTATGATCCTTTAGTAATTCTTAGACCACGTTTCCGTTACAAGTTTACTGTTGTAGACTGCAAGTAGATTGTAGATTGAATAAAAAAAAAAGTCTAGTACTAGCTCCTAAATAATCTATTGTGGTTCCCGTAACTGTGTTTGATCCTTGAAGAAGTGGTTTGTCCATTTCCTCCTATGGGGATGAAACTTTTAGATTAAATAAGCTGTGATTTCTGGTTTTTTATTTGAGAGCTCTAATATTAAAGAGTTCTAAGGGAAGGGATTAGCTATGCGGTTAGCGTATTGGATTCCCACGCGGAGGTCCCGGGTTCGAATCCAGCTGCTGACCCTTAGATTTTTCTCTTCCTAGGAGCTTCTTACAGCTCACTGTCCGGTGATGGACAGTGTTGTCTGTAACGAGAGAAGCCGGCAGTGCACTGAAAAAAGCTCCTAGCGCCAATAACCTTAGATGTTGACGCGCCTTAAATCATTAAAAAAAAATTAAAGAGTTCTAGATCATTAATGACTCTTAAAACATATCAGTTGTATACATAAGATTCAGTCATAACACCTTTTTAATGTTCGGCAAAGTTTTATCTGAGTAGTACGATCCGAAGAGATCTGAGAAGCTACCTAGGTCCGTGTACAGATAGTCTTAGCAAACTATCGGGTTTCTCCATAAGCCGTAATCGATTCCATAAGATAGATCCGACTTGAAAGGCTTAGAACGTGGCACCTTCAAAATTCTGTGGGAGATTCACATTATTTCAAAACATCCAACAAATTGCGATGCATTATTTAAGGAGGATTTAGTTACCCTGGGTCGAATAAGGTTTTGGTAAGGATAGAATAAATGGACTCTTCAGAAGCAGCAGAAAGGTACAATAAATCGATATCAGTTGCAGTACTACAGAAGCGGGTAATCGTAAAAACGATGAACATTAAGGGAAGTAAACGTTCGGAAGTATATTAGAGGAATATTATCCCATTATTTGAAGTAGACAATAATGGGAGTAAATCTTTTAAGTTTTATAAGGGATGGAATATATTGGTGGCCAGGAGAGGTCATCAGGGTAGTTCCATTTATAATATTAGCAGGATACGTCATGTCAATTGCCGATTATTGAACATACTGCTCCTGTCATTCAGGTAATAGAGCTCTTCAGTCTGAAGGTCCAGACTGGCAGATCTAGGTCGCAGTAATAATCATGCAAAATATGAAAACGGAAAGTCTTTCTATTGCTAACGGAAAATTCAGCTATGTAAGTTTATTGTTGACCAATTAGTTTACTCCAAAAAATACCTTCTTTTTATTTTAAGCTAAAACAAAGAATCGAAACTCTTTTTCTTATTGCATTTTTACTTTCCCAATTCGAAACAAGTGAAAGGAACAGCGATCGTGCCAAATATATCTCTTTTGAGATGTCCTGATTCTGAAAATGTAGTTCAAAGAGGAAGTACGTCAATTTTCATAAACATATGTGAGCATTAGCTTTATAAAACAGGAAATTCAATCTATAAATTTCCATTTGGGCATCCCCAAAAAAAGGCTAGATAGAATGTTAGCGGTTCAAATCCTACATCCGGATGTAGCACTTTACGAAGCATAAGGTTTTTTTCACTTTTCACAGCGTTACAAAATGGTTTTTTCATTTTCCAGAAAATGGCTCCTACAAATTTTCTTTTTGCACACTAAAACATTTACCCAGGAGTATTCGTTTGGGTGTATATTCTAGGTGAGCAAGGCGCCACGGTAGCCGAGCGGGATAAGAGTACCACAAAGCTAATATGCATTGTGGTACTGGGTTCGATTCCCGGTCTTGGCCTTGGATTTTATTTAATGGTTAAATGAGAAATAGTAAAGTATGTTTGCTATTCGCCTCCGTCCACGACACCTAGTAAATGGTAGTTGGACGTTAAGCCCCGCCTAAAAAAATAGGCGATTACTTTTCTTTTTCATTTTTTTACTTTCTAGGTGAGCAGGGGGTGAATCGACTAAGTCTCTCTAAAGTGCCAATTGATTACCGTGACAGAACTAAACACTATTAAAAACGTTAAAATTTGCTATAAATTTTTCACACCCAGAAGTACGACTTTCTTTACTAATAGAACTATTCTTAGATTTTTCTTTTGACTTTGTAGAATAGATTACTTAATCTTAGCTAGATCTATAAATTTTCTTGTAATCATATTCTGGATTCACGTTAAATGAAATGTTGTAATGTATAGTTTTACAAATTTTCCAAAGAGTTTCCTGTAATTGGATATAAAAGAAATTGTGTAAGTTAGAATGTTTGGATAGGAGCTACAGAAAGATCAAATTTGAAGTTTATTAAAAAATATGATATCCTGTTCGCACAAACATGTATCATGGCTGGTGAAAATTTAATACAATAGCAATACATGGAACAGGAGACTAGCAAACTGCTGTCAAGTTATAACATGCGCAAATAAACTTGACACGCAAATTTAGCAGCACAACTTTGTAGACCAATCCTGCTACTACTATAAACCATATTTTGTAGCTAATTTCTTGTTTAACTTAATGGTAAGTTGAAGTTGAAAGGTACGTGATTTAAGAAGTTTAAACTGGTAAAATATACCAGGTTTTAAAGTTTTAGTAAACTTTGTTTAAAAAGAGTACATAAACTTAAGTTTAAGCTTTACTTATTTTACATGTTAACTCAAAAAAAACATGTTCACTTTATATAACTGATGGTTATACTGTTATAATTACATCTGTTGTAAGTTACAGAGCATCAGTAGGTTACTTAACAGGTGTTCCTGATCTGTTAGAAGTCTTTTTCTTTTTTATATACTTACGATACTTTGAACTCACCTTGGGTTAACTTATTGTGGAAGGGAACTGGCTATTCCGTTGCTTAACGGAATTGGGAATGAGTATTCTTAAGGAATTCTTAAAGTCAGGTGTAATTCCAGTATTCACTGAAAGATTGGCGACTGTTCTGGGTGACCATTTCTTCAATGGGATTCCTACGTTTTGTTCAGAGCATCCAACGGAGTAATCTAGATCGCATGTAGCTATAATTAAGTAGTATTCAATCAGCTCATCTCCTTTGAGTGAAAAATCATGTGTTTCCGGTATTCCAGGAAATTATCAACCACAAAATTTATCCCAAACGGCAAAACCATTGATACCCACCTCAATTCCCGGCCTTATTTATCCGGGAAAACATTTTTCTTACAAGATCAAACATCACCAATTAGGTTATCTTGGTTCAATCTTGTTACCTCCTTTTCTTTCGGGTCGGAAATTTAAAAGAAAATCGTAGCGGAAGTTGAGAAATATTGTATATAGCTATAGGCCTATTTCGAAACATGATTTAGAAACTTGAGACTCGAAACAGGAAGTCATGTGGGTGTGTTCTGTATGAATGAATTTCCCAATCGTACAAAACAAAGTTATAATTATTTAAAGTTTCACAAAATTTGAAATCAATTTTAATTTCCAAATTGTCCGCCTGTAAATAATTACAGGTCGGTACCGACCGACAATTAGTATAATCCCAAGGAATGGGTATTTAAGGGATTAGTGAGAATGGTCCAAAACATTTTGGCTGATTAATTTAATCGGGAATAACATTAGGAAGAAATGTTTTGCCGGAGGAATTAAATTTTTGGTACGTGTGTTTGTTTGTTCCACAATTATTTGTTAGCAGTTACGCTAACTAGTTAATTGGTTAGGTTCTAATTGCTTAGGAAGTTTTCAGAGCTCCGTTTATGCTAAAGGAATATTGAATTTATAGTTAAATATCCAGATATTTTAAATTAATTTTGTAACACCAGCGCTACACTATTGGTAACAATGACAATAATATTGGCACTACGTCACCACTCACTTACTGAGAGGAGAAGTTACACAGTCCTACGTAAACTCCAGGATTAACTACTCTTTCTTCAGAAGAGAGAAAAATCGCTAGGATTATCTGGGAAGGTAATGAGATGATAAATGGCGGACAAGAGGATTGGAATGAGACTAAGTTCTCATGAAAACTTTTATAGTGAGTTCCAGCCACCTGGACTTACAAAACGGAATTTCTAAGTCTGTGCGTGTGGATGGTTAAATTTGAAACATAAAAATGGAGCCGGTTAACAATAGTGCGGAGAATTTCAGACTGAAGAGATTGAATTCTTTGAAAATTGGAGCGTTTCCTTGAACACCTCAGTTCAATACCGTACGGTCCATGTGGATAGCGTAGAAGTGTATTTCAGTCGTTTGTTATTAGAACGTTGGTCTAGCATCCTCTTGGAGTAGTCGATACAATTTTGTAACAATCACAGCTTTTTTTTGGGGCGTTCAAAGTCAATCTTTTGTTCAAGCCCAAGATAACGGGGAACATTGGCAGGAGGAATAGGAATTGAGTCATAGTAGATCCGGAGGAAAAGTGATGCTGCGAAGATTGAAAGTAATGTTTTAAGATTTGGTTTCATTTAACTTGTAATCTTCCATTTTTTTTTTTTTAGCCAAAAGAGATTGGTTTGCTGGTTTCTGGACCAATTTGAGGAGAAATTATTGGCATCCAGAAATTAATGGTTAAGATTTTAATTTGTATCACTGATTAACTCACTATAGCAAAAAAAACTGATCACCTTAGATGTTTATTGATCTATACCCATTGATCTACGATCTCGTATACCTAAAACCACGCAAACTTGATGGAATCATTTATGGTATACATAGGTTAAAGCTGCTGGTAGCCAACTTGGGCCGAAGTAATCTTGTGAAATTTGCGTAATGCAGCTTCCTTGCTAAGAGAGTAGCCATTTATCTTGTAGTCCTTGTAGAGTGGCTACTGCAGTGGGCTAGCAAAGCTAGCCAATTTTATACAGGGCCCATCAGCTAAATCTTAAACCTCCACTTACAAGTAGCTACTCAGCATAAACGAGTTTTTTTTTTTTGCTCTCTCTATCATTTTTTATGCTATCAATCTTTCGCGTAATTGGCCAAATTATTTGCTTATACATTTTTGTAATAATTAAATTGCAGTTGTAATTAAGTAATGAAAATTACAGCTACAGATAGATTCCTTGCTCAGCCTGCAGTTATTTTTCGATTTGTTAAAAATTCAATCATTGAATGTTATCATTTAAATGTGGTCCATTTTTCTCTCTTATGAATCATTCAAGTTTCTGTTCTAGAAAGTATTCATTTAGAAAGCTATCCTAGATTATTTTTTTTTTTAATTTTTGGAAGACGCTGCTTTCTCGATGAGAAAGCTTATCACGATAAAGCCCTAGTTACCATGAGACCATTACCAAGTTTATCTGGTTGTGAAAGAAGTTCAACAACAATTTAAACTTAGCTTAGATTCATACTTGAATCTTAATACAAAATGTGGTCTCAACATAGTTCTATGATCTCGAGAGGATTTCCGATAAAAAAAAAAACCTGTTTCTGAATCAGAAAACTTACAAATGAAGACATTGGGAATTAGAAAACCATTAGAGGGATTCTGGGTATAAGGTAAATGGGGTTTACAAAAGAAAAAGCAGTCTTCAGGGAGACATAGCTTTTCTCCTTGAATAAAACACAATAAGGAATTTGGATAAGAATGCTGACATGTTTGGGTGAAACCTTTTCTTTCAAATCAAAACTAAATTGGAAGATTTGGGAAAATTGAGGGACTTGAAGGGAAACTATGTATCACTACTAATACCAGGTTTACAGTGTTCGGGAGAGATGCACAGAGATGTTAATCGGGGAGCTTGTGGATCTTGTGGATGGAACGATAACCTCCTAGGCCAGGGGTCGGCAACCTATTTTAAGTAGAGAGCCATTTTTCCTTAAATAATTTTAATAAATCTTACCAAGAGCCGCAAGGATGATGGTGTAAAAAACCATCTCTAGATCATTTGTATTCACAAATTATTGTTTTACGATACTCAATAACATTTAAATGTTTTATATATTTATTTTCACATATTGCAAAGTAAATAAACAAATAAATAATAACTTAAGGAATGAAAAGGCGGCAGTCTTACAATATAAATCCAGTACTTTATTTTGATATTGTATAATTCTATTCAATTTCGATCCTGTCACATTTATTATTATTTTTGAAAAAATATCTTTAATAAATGGAATTTTCATTCGTTTCAATAAAATTAAAATACACAATGTATTTTGGGCAGGCTGAAGAGCCACACAATTTGGATAAAAGAGCCGCATGCGGCTCGCGAGCCGCGGGTTGCCGACCCCTGTACTTAGGCAGATAGGAATGGGTGGGATTTTATTGGAGGTTTCAAATTGTGAAATTAGGGCTACATAAGGGCTCCCAGTTCCCTGTTCAAAGGCATGCACTTTTGAAGGGACGATTAAGAGTGGGTTAGAAGCGAGGCCCGCGTAAGTATTTTGGAACTGGGTTCGATTCCTTTTGATTATAATTAATTTTTTTTTTTTTTTTTTTATGCTCAGATGACTTCAATGTAAATTCAGTTCCGTAAATAATTTTGAATTGACCTCCATAATTCCCTTCGCCAGGTGTTCTAGAAAGTGAAGTGACAACAATAAGCATAATCAAAGTGCAAAACATTTGATTTGATTACTAACCTTTTACCGAGCAAGTTGGAATTAGATGGTAAAGCTTGTCTTAAGATTATCTGTAAAACAGACAATAGACGATTAATTCATCTGTCAAGACCTGCCGCGTAATCTGCTAGTCAGAACACATTGGCACATTTACCTTCTTTGAAAATTAATGATCTGTTTCAAAATAGGGCTGCTGCCTTGAATGGAAATTATCTGGATAAAGTGGCACCATTTTAACCTTAGAGACACGCAATAATTATTTAAAATGATAAATAATATTGGCACTAAAAATCGTGCTAATTAATCCTACTAAGTCAGGTGGATTAATTAGTGAAATAATTGACTTGAAATATATTTAACGAGATAGCTTTTTTTAAATTAATTGCCCATTCACTTTGTAATAGGCAGGGATTTTAATCCGTTCGACTATAATATATTGGGAAATAAATACTGAACATTTTTCAATCCCAATTATAATTATAAGTGACCAATTATAGACATTTGATTTTTCCCAATCTAATCGGATTTGAAGGAATTTCTTTCTATTTTTTTTTAACAAAAAGCAATGATAATAAACAGTCAAACTCGAAATCCTTTAGACAGGCAGGAAACTAAGCTTGCGATGAACCATTGATGTTGCCCTGCATTATAGCTCTGGATGAGTTGAAGTTGAAATTTAAGCTCACTTGGAGACCTTCTTAAAGAAGTAAAATGTGCCCTTAGGCCAGTGATGGCGAACCTATAACCCGCGGAACAGACACTGACCCACGCAAGCTTTTTCACTGACCCACAATTGCTAGGCAACCATTTGTTTGTTTACACGGGTTGATTTAAATTTTCTAATTGTGTGGATAATTTATATTCTATCTGTATTTTTTTTTCAATCACGCATTAACACAAAAGCAATTTAAATGCTATCATTACAGTTCTAAAACCCAAATGACGACTTTTGTAGTATTTGAAATAAAGCAAAAGTGTTTACAAAATATCAAATAAAATGTATAATTTTACTCATTTTTGTTTGTTAAAAAAATCGCCAACCCAAAGCCAATAACCATATTTAGATTTTTCTTCAGATAAAACACACTCTTTTGTAAGGTTTTTGTTCACTTACGTTTGTAAAAAGAGACTTCCATAGCACTTGTTTCGTTCCCTTTAACTCGTTAAGTCAACTGAATTTTTAAGATGTTTAGTTTTGAAAATAGTCACTTTAAAATTTTTAAACTTAACTCAACAGTGCAAATGGGCATTAGTGACCCAAGAGCTAGTACTAAAAAAAAAAAAATGAACAAAATTTGACCCACGTCTCAAAAAGGTTCGCCATCCCTGCCTTAGGCTATAAGTGAATCCACACTGAGCCTCTATATAGAAAGTAGCTCTCGTCAGCCATGCATCATGGAAGAACGCCAGGGCAGAGGCGAACGTGTGCTTTGACCCCCTCCACGTCGGCTCTAAGTTGCCGGAATAATTAGCAAGCATAATGCTAGGGGAGACAGAATGAGTCCTTTTTAGGTCACACGTTCCACATTGCGGCCTCCCAGCTAGTCCCATCCAATTTAGATGCTCCTACAAGTGGCTACTCTCTGTAACTAAGGACTCTAATCTTCCTTATTTTTTCGATGGCGGCCCCTACAGACACTTTATTGCAAAACAACGGATTGGTAGGACACAAGGTCCTGCTCCTTTTTAAAAAGGGTTTTGAGAGCCTTCTCATTCAACAACCAAAAAACGTGAATTGAGTATCGCGGAAAATAGGGAGTCTACAAGAAGGAATCTACTCGTATTTGCTGCCGTTCGGTGCATGTAGGAGAAATCATCTTAGGAAGAGACTCAATTATCATTAAAGAGCGTTCAAAACGCAGACCCACTCTTAACCGACAAATCAGATGTAATAACTCACTCATTCCCTGGTCCTACCCACGTTAAGTACGAGTACTTAGGGCTAACTTTAGACAACAAACTGACTTTCACTACACCACGTTCAGGACAAAGTAAACGCTGGCAAACTGTGGACTATACGACTATTATTTCCCCTTCTCTCACGTGACTCCAAAATGACTGTGACTAACAAACTACTCCTTTACAAAGTAGTCATTAGGTCGATGTTGCTCTACGCCTGCTTCGCCTGGAGCCTGACTTGTAGTAGGTAACATCAAACAACTTCAGATAGCCCAGAACAAATTTCTCAGACTCGCAACAGACTCTCCACGACATACTAGAATTTCACGAGACTACGTCCATTACTTCCCGTACACTCCTTTATCCAAAATCGTCTGCTCAAACTCCTTTCCATCTTAGACTGCCATCCCAATCCACTCTGCCACGATATAGCCTCCTACAGATCCTTCTACAACATGCAGACACAGAAGACATATCATACTTTAACTCTCTACACTAGCTGCAGGTTTTTCCTCTCTTTTTTTCCCTGCATTCCAATCCTCCTCACCAAACTTTTCTCTTACTACTCAGTTAAGAAGGTTGAAATGTTTTTATACATTTATACTTCTATATTTATTTTATGTATTGTATATATTTATTATAATAAATATTTATTCTTCTTAAAGAGTATTCGGTACTGAGTAATAAATATTCCAAGAACCCTGGCTGGTTTGTGGTAACTACCAAGAACTCCTTCTTGCACATTGGAAGAAGTTAAAAAAAGGACCTTAATGCATTAAAAGATTATTGTACGTAAAACAAAAGCATCCTGGAATCTGCAGATTTTCCCCAAATTTCTTTTTTCTAAACCCAGAATCACACTTCCGATTAACCGATTTATTTCAAATGTGAAATCATAGCGAAGCATTTATTACTTGATATTTTTTAAGCTATTTTTTGTTATAGTTAATACTGTAAATGGTAAAATTACGTCAGTAAAGACGCAAAATCCGGTGGATAGATTTCTGCTAAAAATCTTAGTACCTGAAACGCCAATTTTGGTCCACTGCAAACACCCACGAGAGAGCGATAAAGAGTGAGCTATACTTTAACGGGGACCAAGAAACGTCTATTTCCGGTAATAGCTCGATTCCAAAAATTTGACGCGATCTTTCTTCACTTCCTTTTGCTGGTAAAAAGTAACTGGTAGAAATATGCAGGAAGTTATTTAAACAAAAATCTTTTAAGTGATTTGATTCTTCTTTTTTTTTGTTGATTTGTTGCCATGTTGGTCCATGAACTTAACGATAACGTTTTATTGTATGATTTTTTTTAATGGTTACTTACCATACAGCTGATTGTAATGAATACAGATTGTACCATGTCGTTCTCAGTTGATCGTTTATTTAGGAGTTTCAGTCCGCATCAAATATGAATGGTGTTTCTGTCTGGTGTAAATTATGTAAGCTTAGATTCGCCTTGAGGAGAGAGACAGTGTGAGAGTGAGAGAGAGAGGAACAAACAGCTCTCTGCAGTGCATTTCCACAGCTGGAGTTCTTCCATTAATATATTATATGGTAAATTTTGCCAACTGGGTAAGCAAGAAGATATGTTAAATCCATTTTTAGTGGATTTTGTGGTGAATATGGTAAACATTTGAAGGATGGGCGGGGGTAAACGGTCTTAGGATGTAAACTAGCTGAAGATGTGTGTGTCTGTGTGTGTATGTTCCTTTAAGATATCGAAGCAAGCCGAGAGCTTTCAGGGGGAGTCAAGGAGAAGGAGATGCGGCAATAGTTTATAGTATCTCTAACGCTCCAGGTTAACCCTCGCAACATTAAAAGATAATCCTTAAAGTGACCTTAAGAAAATAAATCTCATATATATATATTTTTTTAAACTCTGTACTAACTTAATATTGTAAGTAAAACTGTACACGATCCTAGAATAGCACTTTAAAAGGAAGTCTATCCACTGAATAATTCTAAAACGGAATTTCCCGGTCAAAAAAAATGGTAAAGTTGTAGATTTTAATGTATTTAAAAAAAATAAAAATAAAAAAAATTTAGGGAGCTTTACTCGTGAAAACCTCAAAAAAGTGGTAACATGCTTTGAAGAAAGTGGGACTTCCGGTTTGATGAATTTCCTCTAATTCCAAGTTTAAACTACAAACTTCTTATACCTCCTCAATTCTATGTAAGCGCCCAGGATCTTGGAGTACTCTGAAATAATACCTAAGGATAAAGCTTTATCCATTCTCCTTGCCCGGATGTGCTTCTTCACGAATCTTTTTCTTTTAACAAAAAAAAGTTCCAAATAAAATTTATAGATTTCTAAAATACGAAGTTAATTAGAGCCCAAGTTAGATCTTAGAGCTTTTGAGAAAACTCAAAAAAAAAAAAAAAGTGATGAAAAAACTGTAAAATGATATGTGTTTCCGGTTTAGAGGAAATACGTGGCTAAATTACTGACATGTACCAACAGGATCTGAAAATGGAATGTAATTGTTGATATTTTTGTTCTTTTTGTGTGTATGTTCACATATGTAAATACGTACAAATACACACACCATTTCCTGTAAACCACTTCTTCCTCGTTTTTTTTTGTTTTTTTGTGGCCTCAGGTGACCCTCAAAAAGCGGTTTCAAGAGAAAATCGAATGGTGTTCAGCAATATTATCTCTTGCTAATTATCGACTTTGAAAAGGTTTTAATTGTGCACGTGCTCTGGTATTCATAATAAACTGTGTTTAAAAAAAACAGCTTATTTTTGGTCCTTTGTCGATTTTTGGTCCTTTCAATCTGGGATAAAGGGCTAGAGCCCCCTGTTAATGAATTGGTTGTTTTTTTAAAAAATTTAATCAGGCTTAATGGATCGTCAGGTCACACAGCTTAGTTGCGGTTTAAGAAAAATTAACCCTTCTTTTTTTGGGTTCGTAATTGGAATCCAGGACAATTGGTTAATGACGGCCAGTTATTATAAACGCAGTAATTGATTGGTGAATTTAAAGAACAAAAATTGTCCGCCTGACAACCATTCGAACCACCAATTAAAAAAGAGGCAGTGATTTTAAAGGGACAAAGCGTCGGCGGGAAATCGAAGGGATTAAATGAAGTTAAAAGGAAGAAATTAAATAGAAATTACCTAATGGTCTGTGAAGCTAAAAAGGGGAAGCAGAATGCTTAGCAAGGAGGAGTGTCGCTGGAAGGATCAAAGGGGAGCTGGATGCTTGCGAGGAGAGAAGGTGGAAGGATCAAAGAACCCCTCCCCAATGTCAGTTCCCAGTGGCTGAAAATGGATTATCAGATATTAATTCTTTTAATACTTTAATTTTTTGTTCCCAAACTGATTTCAAAGTCTATTTTATTCTCTCTTACAAGCTTGGTGGGTAGGACCCTGATTTTTGGTCCTTTCAATCCTGGGATAAAGGGCAAGAGCCCCTCTGTTAATGAATTGGTTGTTTTTTTTATAAAAATTGAATCAGGCTTAATGAATCGTCAGGTTCCCACAGCTTAGTTCCGGTTTCAGAAAATTCACCCTTTTTTGGAGGGGGTTCGTAATTGGAATTCAAGACAATTGGTACTTGGGATGGACAATGGGTTGGACAACGTGTATCCCAATTGTGTGTTACAACTTCTGTACCAAAGTAATTGTAACTTTTATAACTCGCAAGTTTTCCCCTTTTACCAACGGAAGTAGAATTTAACTAACTTGGAGTTTTGCCCAGTACTGCTGTTTCCCCCTAGAAACACCTAAAACAGTTTCACTTCCTGTGGGATGTTAAAAAGGAGTTTTTACTAAACTGTTTTTTTAAAGAAATCTTTTTTCTTTTGGTTTTCCAATTAACCACAATGGTGGGGGCAAAAAAAATTGATTGAAACTATAGAGAAACTTGATTTTTCTTTTCTCGGAGTTAACTCTCTGCAGAGCTGCCCCAGATTTAGGGAGCCTGTAAACAGATTTAGTTTTCACCGATCTCTTATTTTAGATAAGAGAAGTGTGACGATGGTCAGATTTTCTGTTCCATTTTTTACCGGATATGCCCAATTCTCAGTCCCAAAACTTGTATGTATGTACGTACAAATGATCTCTCAGACCAGCTTAAGGATTGTAGGAAGCCCATACTTTGTGTATTACCTTTAATTATTCCCTACGGAACCTGACAGAAACTTAAGCGATCTTAATTAACCCTTTTCTTGGGGTGGAGATCATCTCGTAAATAGTTCCAACTCTTTTCATTAAACTTCGTATTCTTATTGTGCACGTGAGTAACGAACAAGGTTTATTTGTAGCAAAATTTTAATCCTCAATAATTCAATAACTCATGAGAAATAAAGTTGGACGATGATCGACGATCAGAATCGAATATTAAAATAAATTTACGTCCAAAAAGGAATGATTTCTTTTTTAATTGAGAATAAAGATTAGCTTTAATTGCATAGATTAATTGAATCCTAAATTAATTGGAAAAGTGAGCTTAGAGTGGAGCGAGAAGATTGGAGAAGAAGTCTCGGGCAGAAGATAAGAGAAGTCTTAAGGATGCTTATAAAGTTTCGATTTATCGAGGAAGCAGGAGAAAATAATTTATTTATCCCGAATATAAGGTTTAATTGGTCACAATTATGCACATAATGAACAAGTTGAATAACAAGAACAAGAAGAACAAGAACAGCTTTTCCCTTTTTTTTTTCTTTAATTCCCATCTCATTCCTGTAACCTGAAGTTTTTTTTTTGTTTTTTTTTTTGGCATCGGCTTTCGCCATACAGCGAGCATCGTCTAGGTGCTTATCACTAGAATATCACTCACTCTCCATTCTTACTTATAAATACATTCGCTTCACACATTCATCTCTCTACTATATACAACTATTTACATAAACTACAGCTAATGGATAGATCAGTACTCTATATTCCTGCCATCCTTATAGCTTAACCGAAATTAAAATCACCGTAATCCTTCTCTAATCATTTTCTTCCATTCATTCTATAACTTTTAAATACACTTCATATTTCATTGCTAGCTCTACTACAGATTTAAGCCCATAGATTTTGGTGGAGAATATTATGTCTTCGTAGCGAAATGGTGCATCTAAAAATACCTGTATAAGTCGTCAAACATTCGTTTCCTTTCTACTACATAACGTGGACATATCCATTATTATATTGTCTTGAAATCCTCTTCCTCATTGCAATCTTGAACCTGAAGTTCATCCATTTTTAAAGTTCAAATTATAATAATTTTTGGGGTCGTTTTTGGCCCCTCCCTGTTTGTCCTACATCTTGGACAGATTAAGGATAAGCCCAACCAAGTTGTGAAAAAAAAAATCCTACTTAGGGAAGGGAGGATATTGGATTCCCATGCCTGAGATCCCGGCTTTGAATCCAGCTGCTGAACCTTAGATTTTCTCTTCAAAGGGAGCTTCTTACTGTATCACTGCCCGGTGATGCGACAGTGTTGGCTGTAGGGAGTGGAACTGAAAAAAAGCTCCGGGAGCCAATAATCTCAGATGTTGGACTCGCCTTAAATCATTTAAAAAAAATAAAATAATGATATTAATCCTACTTAAATGGACCTTAAACCAATAACAGAAGTTCGGGAAGGCCTGGATGGTTTTGTTATTCGCATCTCCAAAGGCACTTTGACAACTATGGACTTGATTTGGGATTAGATGGTTCTGCAGTTATTGGTAATTGATGGATTTATAAGGAAATCCGGATCATTCTGTTTGTAGTTTTGCACCTACATTTGACATTACCTTGCTCCTCCAAAAAATCATGTTAAAATTGTCACATTGGATCTCTTACATGCTACAAAAAAAAAAAAAGCTTTCAGCTTGACATCTACTGCTGAGGAGGAGAAGAAGAGATAAAAGCTCCTCTCTTATGTCAAAGGCGACATAAAAAATATTTTTATAGTTAAAACATTGGAGCGTAAAAGAGAAATATATATGACCATATTGAAACTAACAATAATAGATGCATGTTTTTTCGTGAACCGTCTTTTGTCATCCAATATGACTTTGCGCTACCCACTATTGATTTCTCTTCTTTTTTTCATGTGTCCTACTCCTCCTTGATTCCCACAGTGTGGGGCTCCTTTGTTTTTTACTTTGCTGCTTTTTATGTTGTTTTGCAACATGATGGACGGCTCTGACCGCTGGCTCTGATGGCACTGATTGATATTTAATTGTAACACGCTCAAAACTTTTTGCTTTTAAATACGAGTATGCGCCCATTTTATACTAGAATTATATTAGATATAAAACTATAGTTTTAAAAGTAAAAAACCAAAGTTTAAAAGTGGCCTCCATTTTAGCGAAATTAAATGGTGATCAGCGATACACACCCACACAAGTAATATTCTTATTTAATTGTTCACTTTTTCTGATGACTCGACGTAATGTTTTATTGCTTTTGAATTGTTCACTGTTCGTTAGCGTTGTTTTTTTTGGGATCTCCTAAGTTCAGCAGCTTTTTCCTCCATAAAATAATCCATTAGCTAACAATCATCGTAGTACACTTCCGTTTGTGAGTAAAAGGAAGCTAGAAATTTAGGTTTAACTTGCTCCAGGTCCTAAATTGTTTCAAAAACAGGAGAATCCTACATTTTTTTGTGCGACAGAATCGACCCTACACTTTCTAGGTGTACTTTTTTTTGGTGGGAGGGAGTTGGCATTGGCTTCCGTCATACAGCCAGCATCGTCTAGGTGCTTATCACTAGAATATCACTCAATCTCCATTCTTACCTTATAAATACATTCGCTTCACACATTCATCCCACTACTATACATACTATTTACATACAAACTTACAACTAATGGATGGATCAGTACTCCTATATTCCTGCCATCCTTATACGAGGGTTGTTTGAAAAGTCCGTGCAAAAATAAAAACTACTTAATTTTTTGGGGTAAACCTTTTTTATTTTTCAACATAGTCTCCTTTTAGGCTTATACACTTCGTCCAACGCTGCTCAAGTTTGTTGATCCCTTCCGAATAATAGGATTTGTCCAACTCTGAAAAATAGCCATTCGTTTCTGCAATCACCTCCTCGTTTGAATAAAATCTTTTTCCCGCCAGCCATTTCTTCATTTTGGGGAACAAATAGTAGTCCGAGGGAGCCAAGTCTGGAGAATAGGGGGGGGATGTGAAACGAGTTGGAACCCTATTTCCATTAATTTTGCGACCACAACTGCTGAGGTGTGAGCTGGTGCGTTGTCGTGATGGAAAAGGACTTTTTTGTGGGCCAATCGTGGGCGTTTTTCTTGCAGCTCGGTTTTCAAACGGTCCAATAACGATGAATAATATGCACCTGTAATAGTTTTACCCTTTTCCAGATAGTCGATGAGGATTATTCCTTGCGAATCCCAAAAGACAGTCGCCATAATTTTTCCGGCCGAAGGAACGGTCTTCGCCTTTTTTGGCGCAGATTTCCCCTTGGTAACCCATTGTTTAGATTGTTCTTTGGTCTCAGGAGTGTAGTGATGTATCCATGTTTGATCCACAGTGACGAAACGATGCTTAAAGTCCTGCGGATTCTTCTGGAACAGCTGCAAACCGTCCTTGCAACACTTCACACGATTTCGTTTTTGGTCAAGCGTGAGCAATCGCGGCACCCATCTTGCGGATAGCTTTGTCATGTCCAAATGTTGATGCAAAATATTATGTACCCGTTCATTCGAGATGCCCACAGCACTAGCAATCTCACGCACCTTCACTCTTCTGTCATCCATCACCATATCATGGATTTTATCAATGATTTCTGGATTAGTAACCTCAACAGGGCGTACAGAACGTTCAGCGTCACTTGTGCGCCCATATGGCCACTCCCGAAAACTTTGAAGCCACTTATAAACTGTTCTAATCGAAGGTGCAGAGTCACCATAATGTTTATCAAGCTTCTCTTCAGTCTCCTGAGGCGTTTTGCCTTTCATAAAGTAGTGTTTAATCAACACACGAAATTCTTTTTCGACCATTTTTTGAAAATCACTCGACTTCCTCGATTCAAACGAATGCCAAACACAAAGAAATAGACCGATCTGGCTGAAACTTGGTGTGTGTTCTTCCAAGAGATGCTACTAACTAAACATAACCTCGATACGCGCCAGTTAAGTGACTTTGCACGGACTTTTCAAACGACCCTCGTAGCTTAACCTAAATTAAAATCACCGTAATCCTTCTCTAATCATTTTCTTCCATTCATTCTATAACTTTTAAATACACTTCATATTTCTTCGCTAGCTCTGCTACAGATTTAAGCACATAGATGTCTTCGTAGCGAAATGGTGCATCTAAATACCTGTATATGTCGTCAAACATTCGTTTCCTTTCTACTACATAACGTGGACATATCCATTATTATATTGTCTTGAAATCCTCTTCCTCATTGCAATCTACGCAGAGAGGAGGAGGACCTTTTCTTGCTTCTTCGAACAGTTGGATGAAAAAAAAAACAATAAATTAAGAAACCATCGAACGGAAGTTCAGCTACCTTGATATTGATTTTTCTCTCGCTGCTGATTGCTGATTTATTGCCTTGAGGCAGGTCCTAATTTTGGTTGTAACTCAACTTTTTTTTTAAAAAAAATAAGTTTGAGAGGAATTTCAATTTCAACTTTAAAAAAAGGTACACGTACTTAAGGGGAAATGTTGAGGTGTAGTAGTTCAAAGGGTACGTGATGGCTGGGACGTTTTCTAAATTTAAAACTTTATTAACAACGTACAGGTTAAGCTATGGTATGTCTTTCAAAACATGTCAGATATTGTTTATGGTTTTTGATAAAAATAATCCACAATAACTTGTGCATGTATTACACCAAAATTACACTTACATATATTATTTTTTTGTATTACTAAATAGATTATACCTACCAAATAAATAAAATATGAAATAAAGCAGACCCCTTAGATTTTATACTGTATTATAGTAAATATCCATGATGTAATTAGAAAAAGTGCACCTTTTTTAATAAAAATTTCATTTTATTTTAATGAATCAGATCTTCTGACGTCGTGATAAAGATTACGGGAAGCTGTAAGATTTTCTTACTCGTATTTGATACTAAAGGGGGTAGATGCAATATTGCATAGTACAACAGTTCTAGCAGAAGTTCGTGAAGATTTTCGTTACTGTTTTGAAAAGAAGGTTATAAACGTCACTTTAGTGCTGTACCCATTCTCGTATTAAGCACTATTGAAGCTGCTGTCCATACACTAGGCCAGGGATCGGTAACCCGCGGCACTTTTATCCCAATTTTGTGGCTCTTCAGCCTGTCCGAAATAAATTGTATATTTCAATTTTATTGAAACAAATGAAAATTTCATTTATTAAAGTAAAGATATTTTTTCAAAAATAATTTTAAATTGAGATTTGGTTTGAAATTGAATAGAATTACATTAAAATACAGTACGTAATACGATATATAGGACTGCCGCCATTTTCATTCAAACAAAGGTTTAGTTATTATTTATTTGTTTATTTACTTTGTAATAAGTAAAAATAAATATATAAAACAATTAAATCTTATTGAATATCATAAAATAATAATCTGTGAATACAAATGATCTACAGAGTTGTTTATACTATCATCCTTGCGGCTCTTGGTAAGATTTATTAAAATTATTTAAGGAGAAATGGCTCTCGACTTAAAATAGGTTGCCGACTCCTGCACTAGATGCATCTTGTATTGCGTAATAAACTGCTAAATCACAGCAGCATTTTGATCCAAAAGAGCTGCCCGTACATCCCACAACATCTTAAGCCGAGCATGTTGCATGTAAAGAACCCCATCTTCTTTTGAAATCCTAGAGATTTTCGATTCAACAATCAAAATATTTCATGGTATGGAATAATGGGGAGGGGGCTTACTTTCTGAATTCAATCTGGAATCTGGATTAATCCGAAAATTGGATTATCATTTGGCCATCTTTAAATTAAATATGGACGCAAAGCCAGATTGTGGACCCAAAGGAGCTTTAATATCACTTTTATTTAACTTATCCCTAATACAATTAAAATGTAATTTGTGAACAATACAATTTTGTCACGATTTCTCTTTCGTAGTATTAATAGGAAAATAAGAAAAGTGCTTAAAGAAAAAAGTTAAAAACAATTTTTCCTGATAGTCACTGTTGATGTCGTTTGAAATAATTTTCCTTGCCATCAGTCACTAGTGATTTATTAGGAAAGTTTTGGATAAACAAAAATAATAGTTTTCTTTTTAATAAAAATAATTATTTCGTAAGTTTTCTTTTTTCCTGCTTCCTTAGCTAAGAGTTAAAGATTAAGTTATTGTAAGTTAAACTTGCGAGCTATGGGTTATTAGTTACAAAGAAATCAGGAAACAGCGGTGCTCCTATAACTTCATAAATTATAACTGGCAATGGTTGGCAGCCCTGCTTTAGTGAGAGGGATTCCTTGACTAACTAGATTTCCCAGCTGTTTAATACATATTTTATTGGCAGGCTAACGGCTGTCAACCTCAATTCGCACGGTAATATTAAACCCTTAAATCTAAATTTTCCATGTTTGGGCTCCAGAAAATTCGAGACATGATCCAAATAAAATGAAACTCGCCAATGGAGATAAGCAACATTGTCATCTGTATTAAGAAAAACTAGGTTTTTTCCAGCCCTCATATAAAGTAATGGTTAATGTGCAAACAAGACCACTATAACAATAAATAAATAAATAAATAAATAAATAGTCATTTTTATCCCATCTTTGAAAAACATTGGCCTGCTCCAGATACCAAGGAATTCGTAATGGTTCTACCCAGATACAGGTGCTTGAAAAGATTAAATTAGTTGGCTAGAGGCCTGATAGAGGGTGTTGTTGAGACAGAACTTCGACCTTCTTTTTTTTCTCAATTTAGTTTTAAAGTAAAAAAAAAGTAAAGTAATCGCCTATTTTTTCCATTGGTTTTGTATATAAAATGATTCTAATAAAAGTAATAATTAATTATACAGGGTGTGCATTTTAAGACGGCTCAAATGCATTTCATGCTTAAACGGTTATACTCTAGTTTCAGAATATGTGACTTGATTTTAGATTCCTGCCCGCATACGCGGCTGACGCGCGACCAAAAGTGAGGGTTCGCAGTTGACCCCCATTTTTATATACACCGTTTTAAAGAGTATAAAAAGTTATGAAAGAAACCGGAAACCGAAATTTGATATCTTTTAAATTAAAGGTGCTAAGCCATTTCAAAATCTGGTATTTATTAATCATATTTCAATTTTTAAACTTGTTATCAAAGAGAAAGAAGAGCACGCGATAGGTCATTTTTATGTATTTTTTTCATCCCCTTTCTACTAAAAATATTGCCAAGGCAGTAAAGCTAGTATTTTTCTTAATATCGGGAAATAAGTAGTTTTCCGAGTGATTTTCTAAGAAAATGAAATGTTAAGAGCTTTAGATGTTCTCAAGCATACATAAAATGGCTAAAAATTAATTTTACATCTGTTACAAACAAGAAGGTTTAATAATTATTTGGTAATTTTGGGAGAGTTGCGTTTAATTACCAAAAAAATTGGAAACCTCCTGCCACGTATTTAAGTGATCCATATCTTTCATTTAAAGGATCAAACTTATCCCTTAATTTATCAAATAATGCACTTTATACAACTTGTGCAGCATGTACTGTGCATTCAAAGGTGGCCTTCCTCTGGCTCGCAAGACAGGTTAGCCAGGAGTTTATAAACTGCTCTCTGTATCTGAGGAGGCACCTTTGAAGGCTTTTTATACTCTTTAAATCTATGTATATGAAAATGGGGGTCAACTGCGAACCCTCACTTTTGGTCGCGCGACAGCAGCGTATGCGGGCAGGAATCTAAAATCAAGTCACATATTCTGAAACTAGAGGTGACGTGCAACAAATTTTTCCTCTACCATTTTTTGCTCAGATTAACCGTTTAAGCGTGAAATGCATTTGAGCTGTCTTAAAATGAACACCCTGTATATAATATAATATAATATTTGAAGTTCATGGAGTACCTAAAAACTAAACAAAAAACAGAAAAAAATACATTTAGAAAAGTGATACTGAGCGTGTATCAAAGTCACGGAAATGAAGGAGGAAGTTGAGCATGAAAGGGTGGTGGCTACTTCCTGACATCCTGGTGATTATCCAGACTAAGCAGCATCATTTCCGGGATATATTCTCTAAATACGGAACGCAGAGTAAGTTTGAGTGGAGGGGAAAGGCAAAATTTAGGGTCTAATGGTGCCGTCAATAAGTTTCTAAATGTTCAAGTAGATTTCAAAATATGGTATTTGCGATGAAAATAACCATTTCTAAAATTGGACTCAATCGTGTAATAACTTCCGTTGTGAGCATACATAAACGTGGATAATTTTTATTTAATTAAAAAAAAATTTACTCTTCAGGGAAAAAGACCGTCGTAATTAAAAATGACATTAGGTAGGGGAGCCAGAGACGTAATTGTTTGCCCGAAAATTGTGATCCATTATGGGAAGGTAGACGCAGGAGGTTCTTATTTCCCGTGGGAGAGAAGTACGCCTCTGAAATTGGAACGCTGGTGAAACAGTTTTTGTTTATTTCTCTGCGATGACATTACAGTATATAATACATATTATTTTGTTAGCGACACTTCCTTCCTTCCTCCTTTTGTTACGTCAGCTAAAGCGTCATTAGATGAATCTAAGTGGAATACGTATAAGCCAATAAAGACGCGATAAATGTATGAGCTGTTTTTTTTCTCCGGTTTCTCGGTTCCAGAGAGCCGCTAGAAAATGCAAAAGTATCTGGGGCATCCGTTTTCGGGTTGATACTTCCCCCAGGAGCTTGCAATCCCAGAACGATGGTGCTGTCAAGGATACCGACCATTCTCTTTCTCTTTTCAAAGTCTGTTAACAATTTGAAATAATTTTGTCTCCTGGTAGTTTTGGTATAGCAAAAATAATCATTAGAAGCTGTGTAAGTTAGTTTATTTCGGCAGAAAAGTATGAGTATTACAATTTTTGGTCCAGATTGCTAACAATTTAAAGGCCAAAGTAATTATGAACCAAATATTTAGGAAGCAGCTGTTACTCGGGTTGGTACTTACACAGCTTCAGCTTCAGCATCTTCAAAAACTCCAGCTTCTTCTTATAAATTCAGCTAGATATTATGACAGTGAAAGTGGGAAATTGAAAAAAATTAGACTCACATTGATTAGCTCAGAAAAATCATTTTCATATGTTAATCAGTAGATTGTACATAGTTAACAATTGCTCCATCTTGGCTAGATGGAGAAAATTGGCGGAGAAACTTATTTCATTAAGTGGCCCCCCCCGAACAAAGTACGAATAACGAAGTAGAAAGTGTGCACTTTTCTCTAAGTAAATTTTTTTTAAGTTCACTTCATTTTGTCTACAAGTTTTCCAATTCTTATTATTATTTTAAGTAAATAGAGAACATAGTACAAAGCTTTTTAAGCAGATTAAGTCTGGCCAGTATCTAAGCTCTTCCACTGATTTGAATTTCTTGTTTTAAAAAACGGAATAAAAAGAAAATGCAGGAAAATTAAATTTTCCAGTTAGCTTTTTTTTTAACCATTTCACTTCCTGTCAGGTGACCAGAGAGCTACAAACAGGAAATACGAAGTTTTGGAACTTCCTGCCAATTATTTGTTATGTTTCTAACATAACAAGTTGCTGAATACACGATACGGAAAACTCCATTTTAACCTGCAATCTCATATAAATCCTCTAGCTCAAAAATCTTTCTTCTAGAACTCTTCCTGATAACCCGGACAAGACGCCTTGAAAGAGACATTGGCATCTGCCAACGCGATGATTGTAGCAGAAAAACAACGCAAAAAGAAAAGTTAACTTTTAAATTGCTAGTTCTACAATGTTTAGTTTTACTGCAAGGAGCTTAAGTTGGATTAAGTTGTGGGAAGGATTTAATAAGTACTCACGAACAAACAGACACGTACATACACCTTAACACCAACTCTGGAACAGCGGAAGTGCTTTAAAACAGCTTGTTATTAATTAGGCGGCAAGTTTTTCCGGTTAAATATTACTGCTGATGACAGCAAATAACAAATTTGCGGGTCCATGTATGGTTTCGAGACTATTTAGCCATAATATCGTCCAATCAATTTACTTACCACATTTCAACTTTTAGTTTTAAAACTTTGGCATGAACCGACTCTCATAACTTGTGTTAATGGTAACCATTATAGTTCGAATTAGACTGTTTGCTACCGGATGTTCTGCCTAAAATAGTGTCAGTCAGAGACTTCCTGTCTAAGTCTATAAATAATAATTAGCCTACCGATCTTGAGAGTAACTGATTGCTAAAAGAAGGAAGCCCTTTTAGTCCACTAATCCCTTCTCTATGAAAAACCATATTCTGCCGATTCTGCCCGTCATTAATTGTTTTTGTGTGTGTTCTTTTTAAAGGTGCTCAACATCTAAGGTCCTTCGCACCTGACAATGTTGCTGTAAGACACTACACTAGCTCATTCTAAACTAAAACTATCATTCTAACAAAAAAAACACTCATGCATATAAATACATTCCATCCAAATAAATACAGTCACACACATTAAATCCAGCTGAAATACATTTTCTCGTTCACTCACTCTAATTTTACTCACACTAATTTCAATTTGTGATGGGGTACTTGATATTGCTCGCTTCACATTAACAACCTAATCTAAGATGAAAACTTATTTACATACGACAAATACATAATTATTTACATAACATTAATACGAGTATTCACACTTATGTCAGGGTGCCAATCCCGGCACAGACCCATGCTCCAGAATAGTGGTTCCTGTGGCTCCATCATTAATTCAAAACTGTAATAAACATTCGCTTCACGATTCCTTGATCTCCAATTATTGACAAAATTTCTTGTAAGTTTTGTTTCACTTTCTTTAATGTGGGAGATCTTATAAACTGGACTCTTGGCTAGGATAAATAGAAGGCCAGTAAAGGAACACTGCATTCCAGCACGCAAGACCACGCCCTCTTTGAATTTTGAAGAGCGTAGGTTCTTTACGTCATAGATGGGTGCACTAATTGAGGTATCCTCCAATAACCTCAAAAGAGGTCGGGTGCCATGAAAAAAAGTAAAGTAAGTAATCGCCTATTTTTTTCACGGGGCTTAAATGTCCAACTACTAATTAGGTGTTGTGGACGGAGGCGACTAGCAAACATACTTTACTGTAAATTTCTTTTATTAAGCATTAAATAAAATCCAAGGGCTAGACTAGTACCGCAATGCTAAGATGCATTGCGGGTCTAGCCAATAATCGCCTAACACACTTTACTATAAAAGTTCGTATATTAACCATTAAATAAAAATCCAAGGCCTAAAGACCGGGCAATCGAACCCATTAAACCAACAATACATCTTAGCTTTGCGGGTCTAGTATCTTAACCGCTCGGCTACCGCCTGGGTGCCACGAAGTACTCCAAAGCATTTTTCCAGGGTGCCAAGCAATTAGCTACCTCATTTCTACCTTATGACTTAAAAACAAGATCTTATTTCTGCCACTTATTCTCGTCAAGCAACTCTAGGTAAAGTAAAGTAATGCCTATTTTTTATTTATTTCTTCGTAAGCCCATCGTATTTGCATTTATTAAGAAAATCCTTTGCGAAATTGGAAAATTGTTACAGAAAGAACATTCTTTTTTTCCTTTTTTTATTTTATCTCGTTGCAGTATGTAGCCCATATTTTATTTTGTACTTCCTTTCTAATCCTCGCGGAATAGGTAGCTCTGCGGACGATTAGTGCTGCACGAGACCGAGACGAGGCGAGACTTTATGCAGTCTCGATCTCGGTCTCGGTCTCGGTCGCTCAAATCTCGGTCTCGGTCTCGGTCGCTCAAATCTCGGTCTCGGTCTCGGTCTCGTCGAGATATCTCGGTCTTAGTCTCGGTTTTTTGAATTTTTGTTTAAGTATTAAAAGTGGTTTGCTATTAATAATCTTTTCAAAAAATGTTATTATTTTCTAATAATTATTTTAATTTATATATTGGTAATGAAAATGTGTGTAAAAGAAGACAACTACTTACACTTCAATGCATCATATGTTACTATTACTGTTATATATCTTTATATAATTTCAAAAAGATGTTAAAAACACGCCAAATGAAAGACCCAAATAACATATCTGCCTACTATAACAAGTTGATTCGTGAAAGAAGTTTCTACTTCCCGCTCTATTAGTTATGGCTGTTGGTGAAGATAAAGAATCTGATGATTCACCTTTTGACGACGACGACGACTGCATCAATATTTTTGCACCATTTGCTCAAAAATCAGCAAATATCACCGAAGCATGGAAGACAGAAATAATTAATTATACCAAATTAGACCAAGCACCAGTAGTCGTTGACATTTTAGAATGGTGGAAAACACTTGAGAATTCCTTCAAAAATTTGTCTAGAATGGCGAAAGATATTTTTAGTATCTGTGCAACTTCAGTGCCATCGGAAAGATTATTTTCGCAAGCTGCGATGATAATGACCAATAGAAGATCTTCTTTAACTTCTGATTCAGTAAAAGCTCTTTTATGTATCAATGCTCAGGCAAAGAGTATCTTAAAAACGAAAATAGTGCGAGACCTGCGAAGCTAATGAGTATTGTGGTATTGGGTTCGATTCCCGGTCTTAGGCCTTGGATTTTATTTAATGATTAGTAGAAGAAATTTACAGTAAAGTAAGTTTGCTAGTCGCCTCCGTCTGCGACACCTAATTGGTAGTTGAACGTAAAACACCGCCTGAAAAATAGGCGATTACTTTACTTTGCTTACTTTACTTATGTAATTCGAAGTCAAATAGATGTAGTAATATTGAATATATATAATAAAATCGTAACTTTTAATAATTAATTCAATACCCGTAATGATTATTTATTAATAAAGAACACAATTTTATAATTTTGTAGCTAAAAATTAATATTTGAAAAACCGAGACGAGACCGAGATTTCTCGACGAGATATATATCATGTCTCGATCTCAGTCTCGGTCTCGGTTGCTCAAGTCTCGTCTCGGTCTCGGTCTCGGTCTCGGTACCGAGACCGAGATTTGTCTCGTTTCTCGTGCAGCACTACGGACGATAGACTTCCGATTTTGGACTGTTTTAGTTGAAAGACTTGGTTTGCTCATGTTCTCTGGGTAAGCATGAAAAATCGGCTAACATCGATTCGTTAGAAAATCCAGGCAAGAAAACTGAGGCGTTGCTGGCGTTGGGTCCTTCTTAGATTAAGGAGGACGTAACCGGAAGTCGTTAGTTGTTAGGATCATTCATGTTATTGTGTTATTTATTTGTTATTGTTAAATATGTACTTATGCAGTTACGCCATTTATGGATTGAGACTATTTGCTAAGTTAAGTTTGAAATAAACCAAAAATTTAAATTTATTTTTGCATTTAACTTGAGGTAAACAATTAAATTAACTTTTGATGCTGTGATTATTTTGTAGTTCATCCATTTTGTTTTCTCTTTTTTCAGGTGAGTAAAGCTGTTTTTAATTAAATTAACTAGAAAACTTCTATGACTGGGTAAGTGATGTTGGTTCAATAATATTTCTACCAAATGTTTTATGGTTTTAAACCGCATCTTGTGGAAATCGTTTTTAGCTGGAAATGATTTGTTTTACACCATTTGCGTATCCCTTTTTTTTTTAATTAATGTTCGCGTCATATACAGGGTGACCAGAGTTACAGGCTCCACCCACTTTTTTTTTTAACGGCGGGAAATTTCGAAAAAATAAAAAACACGTATTTAATCATTTTTAGTCTAGTTTATTTTCAATGAGTGACCCATTTTTTTAAACCTCTGTATCTCGAGATACAGCATCCAACTTTTGTCTTTCAAATGGAACGTTATATTTTTTGTTGCATATTTTTATAGTATTTGAGCTCCAAAAAAATAGTTACCTTTCACCAGTTAAGTTCTCTCTGTAGAAGTATGGGCCGATTAGTTGATTTCCTAAAACTCCACACCAAACGTTTGTAGAAAAAACAACCTGAACGTCGAATAACTCTAGCCTGCCTAGATCTTGACTTCGCTACCATAAGTGCTGCTACAAGCAAAGCGTGGGAGTCCAGAGTTTTGGCTTGCCTATCCGTTGATTGTGCCCAGTTTGAATAAATTCTTTAAAAAAAAATAACGTAATTTTGACAGTAAACTGAAATTTGTTTTTCATATTTTAAATACCCATAACTTTTGAAAAACCTAACCGATTTCAAAAAATTTTTTTTGTTGTTTTTAGGAGATCAAATACTATAAAAATATGCAACAAAAAATATAACGTTCCATTTGAAAAACAAAAGTTGGATGCTGTATCTCGAGATACAGGGGATTAAAAAAATGGGTCAATCACTAAAAATAAACTAGACTAAAAATGATTTAATATGTGTTTTTTATTTTTTCGAAATTTCCCGCCGTTAAAAGAAAAAAGTGGAAGGAGCATATAACTCTGGTCACCCTGTAGAGCCCTTTTAATAGATTGTTGCAAATAGTAAGTCATATTTCAACCAACTGTAGAATTACAAAGTTAACAGCATCCCTTTTGGTGAGTTCCATAAAAACTCATTCTAGTTTCAAGTTTTTTTTCAAGTTATTAAATGATCTCTCCTAGTTTGTAAGTGTGCTAAGGATGAGATCAAATGATAATCGGATGGAGCCAAGGCTGGACCATAAAAGTGTTTGTTAGAAAACAATTCAATGCCTCAAAGCATCGCAAATGTTTTGCTTCAGTCTGTTAGAAAAAGCTGAGCGCCTATTTTGCGTAGAATTTAGTTCTAACCCCCCTTCCCCAGGGTGCGAAATTAAAATCAGACAATGACAATGTATACACGTCGAATGCAGGGCAAAAACAACCAAAAGTTTACAATAGTCGTAATAGTCACTACCAGCGACTTTTTCTACAATCTCTCTGGGGCTTGAGATTACCAGAGCCATTCTGTGCTCATTCCAAAATCTTGCACCGCTTCTTCACGTATGCATTACTGTAGTTAACTAGGGACGCAAGAGCTTTTTTACAAGGAAGAAAAGAGCTTTTTGAATTCTGTGCAAAATGAAATCATGCTCGTACTGAGGTCTGAATCTCTATCTAAGAGGTAAAAACGGCATTGCACAAAGGGTTGAGAGCTTCTATTTGTGTGCGCCTAATTCCCTATCTCTAATACGGAGACCAAACATGTACCAACCACTCAACATTTGGCTGACTCTCTCCACTCCCCTCCGTATAAAATACTTGGCAGTTAGGCGCCACGGTAGCCGAGCGGTTAGAGGCGAGACCCGCAATGTTAAGATGTATTGTTGGTTTAGTGGGTTCGATTTCCCGGTCTTAGGCCTTGGATTTTATTTAATGGTCAATAAAAGAAATTTACAGTAAAGTATGTTTGCTAGTCGCCTCCGCCAACGACACCTAATTGGTAGATGGACGTTAAGCCCCGCCTGAAAAAATAGGCGATTACTTTACTTCTTTTACTTTTACTTGGCAGTCCTATTGGTAAGATAAAGGAGACATTCTACCAAATAATATTCTTTTTGTATTTTATTAAAATTTCGAGTTTTTTATAGTTAATAGCAATTTTTGTATTTTTCACAACGAGTATACACGTCGAACGCACTGTAATAGAGATTTCGTTTGACGTGTAGGTATACACGTCAAACACGCTTAACTGGTTTAACGTGCTTACAAAAAAAAAAAAAATTGTAAGTTGGGTAATGTTGGCTTATACTTCATTACTTACTTTTCGGCAGAGAAGGGCTGGGGGTATCCATGGGTAAGTCTACTAGAAAACGAAGTCCGAAGTGAATTACACCTTTCGTGTTACCAATATTTACTCAGTTAGAATATGAAAGCATTTTCTTTGATCACGTAAATAGTAAAAAATGTCCGTAACATTTTAAATAGATGCCCAACTTAGTAAAACGTAATATGAGGTATTACTACATATAAGAATGTGTGTGTATTTGTGTATTCGAGTTGGATGAGTGTGAGTTAGAAACCTTAAACCAGACTGTGACATCTAAATCCGCCAGCTTTCTATGGACCGGTGAGTGTATTTGTGGGTAAATTCCTTCCTATCCTGTGCTGATATTCCCCGTGCTGATCCAGTCGTCACTGCCAGATAGACTGGTGGTTGTTGACCGTTTATCAGTTCTACCGTTTCGTCCTTTCCAGCTTTTCCAAACAGGAGATCGTTTGACCTCTTCCTCCTAGCCTATTCTATCCGGTGGTATTCCATCCTGGGCGTTCATAAATCGGGGCGGCTTCACACGTTTAAAACCCGATCTATCCTCTCTTTTGCATACCAGCACTTTTCCATTCTGTCCCCTTTTTACAGAGCCTGGCATGTAGTATTTAATGGGTTTTTCCCCAGGGGATAAAAGTGGTAAAACAAAAAACAATTTCCCCGACCTATTGACATGAAGGACCCATGGCTCTTTTATCCCTATACAACTTTTCACAACATCCGTTATGACCACCTCACTTCCTGTTAATTCTTGCTCTCTTCTAGCTTTATTCTTCATATTTCCTGCTACGAATACCCACATAGGTACACGGTTAAATCCCCGAACTAGATAGAGGCCATTTACCGTTGCTCATTTTTCCATCTATTTACGTAAATCTTCCAACGTGCTCTCACCCACAATAAAGCCATGTCTAATCTTCGTACAGCTGTTAATTGAAATCCTATAATGTGTGATCAGCCAATCTATCTCTGACATCCAAACTTAGTTGAAACTTCAAACAATAGTGTGAGAAAGTTAGGATTATAATTAAGTTAGTAACTTACTTAGCTGTAAACTAACTTTCATTTACTACGTCATGAGCTTTCTAGATTATGAGATATGTTTACAAAAACAGACTCACGTAATAGAAAACATCTATCATTTTACTTATTTCGGGTTTTCTTTTCTCGTTTCTCCTCTTTAATTCCCCAGGAAGTACTCAAACCTGGAAAACTGCCTGCTCCTCTGGGAACTTCCGGAAAGGGACGGTAACTATTAGATTGGACTTACTCCCTAAACAGCCTTAACATTCCTACTCCTTAAGAACACGCATTATGCTTCATTTCCATTCCTCAATAGATCTGCTCCACAAATGTTCTGAAAATGATTCCCTTTGCCCAATCTCCAGCAAGACTAAGAACAACCTAAGTGTACCACACAGAATCTAGCAAATTCATCTGTTTTTAAGCTTCTCTGCCTCTTACAAGAATTGGTGCTAGGTAGAGATGTTTTTTTTTTTGAGATGTTACCAATATAACCAATTATTTTGTGACGTACATATCTAATGAAACAGCTGAGTTGATGATTTTGAATCCATTAACTTTTGGTTAATTACGTAGCTAACAACTGAAAAATAAAAACAATATTGCTATCCAACGCATAGTAATCTTTACTATCCAAGATAGTAAAGAAGAGACAGTAATCTTCTGAGAATGAGTAATAAATAATAACCATCTATTTCCTGCAAAGAAATAGGATGGTTGTTCAAAATTAGGGACAAGAAATTGCAATTTCCGTTCTTTCCCATGAAATAGAAATGGAGAGCTTCCTCTAACTAGCTAGCTGCGCGTTAAAAGGGTTGGTAGCACTGCGCATGCGCACCATTTATTATTTTGGATGAATTATTGGATATTCACTTTACTCAGACTAATAATTCTTGCAAAGTGCTTACTCACTGAAAATTAATGAATTCATCTAAATTAAAAGGGCATAACTATTATTTAGTTAACTGTGGCGAAGCTGGCCGGCGAGCACGTTTAGAGTCTCTGGTTCCTTGGAGTAAATTTCAAGAAAATATTTAATATAAATAGCTCTTTGTATGGTGGAAGATGTAAATACTAAGTAAAGTAATCGCCGATTTTTTCAGGCGGGGTTTAACGTCCAACTATCAATTTAGGTGTCATGGACGGAGGCGACTAGCAAACATACTTTACTGTAAATTTCTTTTATTAAACATTAAATAAAATCCAAGGTTTAGACTAGTACCGCAATACATCTTACCATTTCGGGTCTAGTCTATAACCGCCTAACAAACATTCTTTACTATAAATTTCTTTTATTAAACATTAAATAAAATCCTAGGCCTATACCCCGGAAATCAAACCCACTAAACCAACAATACATCTTAGCTTCGCAGGTCTTTTTAGTTATATTTAGAACCTAGAATATCTATTTCCATTAATAATTTTTTCCCAGTTGAAATTACTAGGCTCATTATAATTTCTTTCATATGGAATGAATTATTTGCTATTAAGTGCTTTACTTATTTTGTACTTCATTTTTTTGTGTGTTGTTCTTTTTTCTTTGTATCTCTGTCTGATTTAAGTTTTTTAATAATAATAATGTACAAACCTCTTTGCATAGACCGCGGTCTCAAGCAAATAAATAATAATAATAACTTTAGAATAACGATTCGGCCAAAAATTGAATGACGGAATCGATGAAATCAAACAGGATATCTGGGGTATAGAAAGATTGGCCACATGTCCGCTTTTATTCCAGTTCAGTTACTTTTCGCAGTAATTAGTGATAACAGGAAGTAATAAATAGTTGAAGGAAAATCAGGTGACGATAACTCCTGGATTTTGAAACCAGATTTCCTTTACGATATATTTGGTTTCCCAAAAAAAATAGGAAAAAAAAAGGGACTATGTACTCGTACGATACATGATTCCTCTCGCAATCCAGTCGGCGCTGGATTATTGGAGAAAATGTAAATAAAAATACCGTATAAAATGAAAAAAGATTGAAGGTAAGAGTCAGAGGTATGGATTGTATATATACTATACATGTATATACGTATATACGCATACAGATTCATATTTCATGGTATTTGGTGATAACACCGTTGTGACGTGACCCGAAAAAACGTGTGCTCCCTGCGTCTTTTTTTTAACCAAGTTTTCTCCCTGTATTATACATATATATATGTATATATATTAGTATATAAACCAGTAAGAGAGAAGCGGATGGATTTAGCTAGTTGTTCCTCTGTAACCTTATTTTATTTATATGATTCTCTAAGTTCCTGAATGAATTGTGATTTTTTTCTCTTCTCTATTTTTTACTTCCGTTTTTGTAAATGATTTTCCTCCGCGTGTTTTTTCCTTTCCCTCTTATTGTATCTTTATTCAGCTGTTCCAACGGCAGTAGGATATTAAACGGTAAATAAATGAGTGATAAAGAGTGCTTCTTGCTCTTATTTCCTGTACTACGTGTATTCACGGCAATTTGTTTCCGGTATTGAATAATTTTTGAAACCCGACCAATCTAGGGAAGCTAATCAATTTTTAGCATCAGCGCTGATACCCTTTCTAAATGCTTCTTCTGAGAAAGATTGCAAACGTTTAATAGACTTTGCGCGACTTGCTTGGCATTATCGCCGTCGTAAGACTTGACCATCATAGTCTTATTGCCTTCAGGGCTTGTGTGAATTTCTTTCAATTATATTAACTTCAATAGTTATATTAAATTCTTTATATTTTTATTTTTGCCATCTTGTAGGTATTTCTCATTTTCTATTCTATTTATTTATGTATTTTTCTTTTCTTATTTCAAAGTATGTCTAATTTTCTGTCTATTCTTCAGTTTATTTTTCTTTTCTTTTTTCAGAGTATTATAATTTTCTTTCTATTTATTTATTTATGTATTTTACTTTTCTTTTTTCAAAGTAGTGTAACGAAGTTGACCTGGGCATAGAAGAAAGGCCTAGATGTTCTAGGGGTTGAGCGATCAAAGTCAGGAACAGGCCGCCACTGCATAAACAAAAGGGCGGTATCTACCTGTGGCAGAGAAGAAAGGCCTAGATTGTTCTAGGGGTTAAGCGACCAAAGTCGGTATCAGGCCACCACTGTGTAGATAAAAGGGCCGGTCTCTACCTGAACTAGAAAGAAAAGGGCTAGATTGTTCAAGGAGTTAGTGACCTGTGTAAAAGCCAGCTAAGAGAAAGGCCTCAGTTGGGGTGGTGGCATATGTGTTTACCCAGCCAGTGATTGACAGGTAGGAGCGAGACAGTGAGTAGGAGGAGGGCGGCCCCAGCTGAGGTGGTGGCAGTATGTTTTCTCCAGCCAATGAACATCAGGAGGGCGTGGAAACTTATGCTCAGAGAGTTGGAGTAGGGCAGTCCTAGTTGGAGGGAGGCACGCAGTTAAAAGGAGGCAGACACAGCTGGAGAAGTCAGTTCTTAACGAGTTCTTAATGAGTTGTTAATCAGTTTTAATCAGTTAGTTTTGAGTGAATCTTGGAGAGACGTTAGTTTGGAGAGACACTTTGGAAGTGACAGTTTGAGAGAGTCAGTGTTGCGGAGTGCTTCAGAGATAGCTAGTCAGGTGGTTAGTCAGTTAGTGAGTAGAGCTTTGTTTGTGTAGCAGAGACTAGTGCAATTCGGTGCAGTGCGGACCAGTGGTCAGTCGGGGAACAGTTTTGTGGCGTTACGTAGTGAGTAAGTAACAGTAAACTGTTGTGACTGTTGTAAATGGTGACTGTAATGAATAGCGTTAGTTGCTAGTAAATGTTAATGTGAGTAAAGGTAATGTGTTAATAAATCAGGTTATTACTTACATACTTTAGCGAGTTTTATTATTTATCAAACCCACATACTATTTAATATAACTAGTGGCAGGCACTAGTTGTGTAAGTAAAGTTCTTTCTTAGTAAAAGGACAAGAAAAACTTTACAGTATGTATAATTTTCTTTAGATTAGCATGAATCAGTTATTCTGTTTTATTTCTTTTTCATTTTTTATTATTATTTTTTTCTTTTTTTTTCTTTTTTATGCTGTTAATTTTTATTATTATTATTTATTTATTTTACTGTCCAATTTAATTTTTGCACTGTCTGTTATGTAGTGGTTATTTTGCTTTATTAATTTTGTGCTAACCCTCCGGCAGACGGAACTTCCATGCCGCAGAATGTTTTTAATTTATTTAATTGTATTTACTTTCTTTTAATTACTAATAAAACATTATTATTATTAATCAATTTAGTTTCTTTTTATAATTAAATATTTTTTTTTGGTTCCTGTTTGTGTATTTGTGAGTATTGATGATATTAAACGTACGTGAAATCATTTAGTTCTACCGTCCGGCCGGAAATTATCTCAATATTTGAAAAATAACTCATATTATCGCTGTAATTATTTTAGCAGAAATATGATTGCACATTACGCTTTGAAAGACGTTCACAAATTTATATTAAAATATATTTGATTGGTTTAAAACCGCCAGAAAAAAAATAGGCATCACTTTTTACATAGTGAACTTTTATAAATATATAAATATATTCAATTTAAATGAATGAAATAAAATATATAAACCAACCATAAGGAATTTATTTATTTTTAAATAGATATTTACCAGAGAAATTTTGTGTTCATTTCATTTATTTTACATTTTTATGCATCAAATATGAGGGATTTATTTTTTCAAAATATCCATTTTTGTTTTTTTTTTCTTTTTATATTCAGCTGTATTTGGATATAGAAAAATTTTACAATTCAGAGTATGTTTTTCATTGTTCACTATATTCTCTCTTTTTGGGGGAGAGAGAGAGAGATCAAATGAAAATTCATTACGAATTCTTTGGAAAACTTTGCTCCAGCCATCTAAAAAAGAAAAATGGATAGAATTATCTCATCTTCACCAATAGATCACTCACACTACTTCAAATTCACTCAAAATTTTGAACCCAGATTTCTGGTATTCTGATGAACAGAACTTTTAGGTAATTTTGCACAGTTAAGGAGTACTTCAAGCACTATACGAGGGTCGTTTGAAAAGTCCGTGCAAAGTCAGAGAGATAGCACCACTGGCGCGTATCGAGGTTATGTTTAGTTAGTAGCATCTCTTGGAAGAACACACACCAAGTTTCAGCCAGATCGGTCTATTTCTTTGTGTTTGGCATTCGTTTGAATCGAGGAAGTCGAGTGATTTTCAAAAAAAATGGACGAAAAAGAATTTCGTGTGTTGATTAAACACTACTTTATGAAAGGCAAAACGCCTCAGGAGACTAAAGAGAAGCTTGATAAACATTATGGTGACTCTGCACCTTTGATTAGAACAGTTTATGAGTGGTTTCAAAATTTTCGGAGTGGCCATATGGGCACAAGTGACGCTGAACGTTCTGGACGCCCTGTTGAGGTTACTACTCCAAAAATCATTGATAAAATCCATGATATGGTGAAGGATGACAGAAGAGTGAAGGTGCGTGAGATTGCTAGTGCTGTGGGCATCTCGAATGAACGGGTACATAATATTTTGCATCAAAATTTGGACATGACAAAGCTATCCGCAAGATGGGTGCCGCGATTGCTCACGCTTGACCAAAAACGAAATCGTGTGAAGTGTTGCAAGGACGGTTTGCAGCTGTTCCAGCAGAATTCGCAGGACTTTAAGCGTCGTTTCGTCACTGTGGATGAAACATGGATACATCACTACACTCCTGAGACCAAAGAACAATCTAAACAATGGGTTACCAAGGGGGAATCTGCGCCAAAAAAGGCGAAGACCGTTCCTTCGGCCGGAAAGATTATGGCGACTGTCTTTTGGGATTCGCAAGGAATAATCCTCATCGACTATCTGGAAAAGGGTAAAACTATTACAGGCTATTTTTCAGACTTGGACAAATCCTATTATTCGGAAGGGATCAACAAACTAGAGCAGCGTTGGACCAAGTGTATAAGCCTAAAAGGAGACTATGTTGAAAAATAAAAAAGGTTTACCCCAAAAAATTCAGTAGTTTTTATTTTTGCACGGACTTTTCAAACGACCCTCGTAATTGTATGTGATATCAGTATTGTAGGGGTTGTAGTACGGGAGTTATTGCATGTTATAGTTTAGTGAACCTTAAATTACCTCAAATTTTGAACCCAAATATTTCGCTTCCTATAGGAGAGAACATTTATGTAATTTTGCACAATTTAGTTTTTTAAGATATTGCGATCAGTTTAAAGGATATATTTAGGCTGCAATCCTGTTTCCTCATGTCTTAAGATTTCTCTTTTCTCTTTACTCAACAGAAATACAACGAGTATTTGGAGAATGCTATAAAATTTGCTCAATATTTAGTAAACATGCCAAGTTGGCCAGCTGCCCGTTTTTTGGTTTTTCCCATATTAGCAACCATTTGGGGGCCTTCTGAATGGTATAATATTAACAGTTTTGGAGGAAACGAAGTTCTATAAGAGAAAAAAAAACCTATCGACATAAATTTGCCTACCAATGAGAGTGGGTTTTTTTATCTTTTTTTTGCGCCCAAATCATTATTATTTTGAAATCTAATTCACTTATATGGTAAACTTAAAAGATTTATTAGTATTTTTGTTTACTGTATTAGTAAGTATTAGCTGGCCTGATAATAAGATATATTGTTTGTGGGAGTGTCTTAACAATAAACAATACCCACGGAAACAATAATGTTCTTCTAGTTTTTTCTCTTTACGGAGCCAGCAATTCTTACTAACTGCTGAAAGTGGCGGGATCAATAGTTTTGTTAGAGGCTGTTGTTTTCCTTCCTTCAAGAAATTCTCTCTCGCCCTTTTTGTTTTCCAATTTTTTGTGAAAAACATAATATCTTAAAGAAAAGTTAATTTAGTTTTTGTGTAAAGTAAAAAAAAAAGAAGTTTTTCCACACAGACCTTTTTATGTAGCCTTAAAAATTAGGAAAAAGAGGAATTTCTGGGTTTTTAGTTTTTGAGTTTACAAGATGGAGAGGTGAAAATGATTCTGTTACCAAGATTTGGTTTAAGTTAAAATGAAACACATAATTAAGAAGAAAAGCTGTTTCCGCTGGAGCTCTCTTGGTGTGGGAAGTGGCTGTAGCCAGAAACCTCGAACTTAACAAGTGTCAATAGTCAGAAAAGCGATACTAAAGCAAGTTGAAAGCTCACCCAACAAGCTTATTGTATTCTGTGCCCATCAGAATTCTTAGAGCCAATCATCACGCATAACCAAGTTAGCTCCCAAAAAAAGTTCATCTTAAATTAATAATTCCTAAGAAAATAGACAAGAAGAACTCAGAGAACCAGTATTGCTAGTTCCGTCTTCGAGAAAAACTTAGTGTGGCTAAGATACTTACCTCCAGAAAAAAGAAGGATGCTCATTTCGTTTGAGGAGGGTACTGGGAGCATCACTATACGAGAATAAGTACAGGGTAATGAGCAATAGAGACTTGAAGGGTCTCTCTATAATTAAAGGGAACTAGCTTCCTTCTTAAAGAAAATAGTCGAGATGAAATAGGGCATATACAGAGCAGAAGAACGACTTCCCAAGAAGTTGCTACGAAGTAAAGGTAGTAAGCCAAAGAAAAAAAAACAGACCAAAAACGTCCCGGCTACGTGAATGGATGATCCCAAAGGATGACATCAGGAAGCTCTTAGTATAAGAAGAAGGTCCACCAAGAAGAAGTGAGCGACAGCACTTGATTGAGACTTTCTAGAGAGAAGGTTTCTTTAAGGGTCCAGACATAGTGGTGACAACTATCGCGGTGGTTAGTTATAAAAAACCTACAGAAAGGCAAGGTCTAAGTAGCTACCTCTCCACTCACTTGACTAGAAAGGGCAGGCAAGGGCTGCAGGAGTTTAATTAATTATCCCCACTAATGTCCGCTTGAAATGCGACGGATGAAGTCTTACCAAACTGCCTTTTTTTACCCCGTATCCTTCTTGAGTTCAGCACATATAGCCCGCACTTGGCAAATTCAGGAACACCTGCTTATTACAGTCCTGGAAGCTCTGGAGCTAACTTAGATGCATGTCCATCCCACAAAACTCAGCTAACGTAATCTGCCGCCGTGCTACTACTCCCAAGACTAGCTTTTAATCGTTAAAGACTATAGCGGTGCTCTGAGTTCTTCAGCAGTTCGAGTTCAAACGAAATTATAATATTAAAACGACTTGCCGTAGAAAGCCAGGTCCTTACGGCAAAAAGAGGTTTCTCCCACTAGACCTATATACAGTACCTTAATCCACTTTTGGCTGCAGAGTAAGGGTACCCCAAGCAACTTAATCCCTGGTACGGAAGTTTTAAATCTGAGTGCCCATCTACAAATCCTCAATCTAAAAGGACTGTTTCGAAAAATAAATAAATAAAACAAACGGAAATACGGCATAGCCCCCCAAAAAAATAACTTCCTGCATTTGGAATAAGAAAATAAAAAATTTATGTGGATAATAGATGAAAATATTCGAAAAATAAATAATAAATTTTAAGAGAAATCAGCCAAATTAGAAGTAGCTGAAAGAGAGAACTTATCACGTATTGTTTGCGGAATATTGATTCGATAAAAAGTGCGATTGTAATTGCAAGATCGTTCAAACTAATTGAAATAAGTTTAAACTAGAGACTTACTTAAACCTTCGCTTTAAAAGAAAATTTATCATCTTGGAAAACCGGAAATACTAAAAAAAAGAAAAATTAGCGTGAAAACGCATTCAAATTTACCTTTTACGGTAATTTACGCAATGAAAATTTTTTGTAATAATTAAAATTTATGCGCTAAAAGTCTGAAAAATATAATTTATTCAATTACGTGGTGGGACTTCCGGTTTGTTAGATTTTCTTCCAAATATGGAATTTAACCTGCTGAGTATTTCTCCCAGATAATGCAGCTGCATATCAATACCTTCAATGACCCTTAAGAGAAAAAAATCTTTCCCTTAGAACTATTTTAAGAACCCTTCACTTCCTCTTAGTAGCTGTAAAAGAAGGTAAAAAAAACAATTTCCTCGGTAGGTGATTGATTCGAGTTTTTTCACTTTTGTAGATTTTAGAGATTTCCTTATATAAACTAAAAATTAATTGGGTACGAAGTTTTTTACGTTCGTTGACGTTAAATAATGAAAAAAAATAAAGAAAGAAAGAAATCTCTTTGTTAAAGACAAAAAAAATAAAGTAAAGATTAAAAAAAATAAAGTAAACCACCATATATAATTCCCTGAATATAAGATTTTTTTTATCTTTCCCGCTTGATTAAAAATAATACTGGGATAACATTTTCCGAGCACGAAATAATATCATATTTTTGGTCTCCTTCAAAAAAAAAGGGAAGAAACAGTTTTAAAGGAGAATGTAACCTTTCCTCCCGGTTTGGGTGATTTAAGAGCGAACAAGCTGTTCTACCGTTTATGTTATATATTCGACTTAGTTCCACAGTGTTTTAGTTGCTTAGTCAAGTTGTATAAAAGATTTATATATAGAATTCTCAATTTTTATTCTGTACAAATTTATACATGTTCATAAAAATTTAAATAAATAAAATAAAATATGGAATCCCAAGGCTGTCCTTAATATTGCTCTCTGCATCTTTTTTTTAAACATCCATAGGGAATGGAAACAGGAGTGTCGCTGTTTATGGGAAGATTAGCAACCGATAGGGAAGGGATTAGCTATGCGCTTAGCGTACTGGACTCCCACGTGGAGGTCGCGGGTTCCAATCCAGCTGCTGACCCTTAGATTTTCTCTTCCAAGGGAGCTTCTTACAGCTCACTGTCCGGTGATGGGACAGTGTTGTCTGTAACGAGAGAACACTGTCCAAAGGCCGGCACAGTGCACTGAAAAAAGCTCCGGGCGCCTTAAATCATTAAAAAAATAATATTAGCAACCAATATTATTACATCAAAAAAATTTTACAAATAGATGTTTTGACGAATCTATTTCTACGTGTTACTACCAACTTATAGCGAATAGAATAGAATAAATAATTTATTTCAATACAAATACATATATACAAAAAATAAATAAATGAAGTTTAAAGTGCAAAACATTTGTAACCTTCAATAGGATGAACAAATTAATGCCATTTTCAGTCATGACAAAACTTTATTATGCCAAGCTTTCGACCTAGGGTCTAGGTCCATCTTCAGGGCTGTGGAACATATTTACAGCGTATTAACAATTATAATTACAATGAATATGTATAATGTAACGAAAATTTACAAAAATATTTACCCAATTTATAAAGTTTACAAGGTTTTACATCATTAAAGGGTTGGTTGTGTCTTCTGTCTTGTCTGTGATCGGTCTGTGCTACTTGAACAAATATTTTGTAGATGAAAATGGTCGTGACATCTAATAAATTCTAAAAAAAATGTGAAGGAAAAGTTAATGCAACAAAATTACTTAAATTATATCAACTAAGTATGAATGAAATGTTGGGTACTCGCTGATTTGTGTACCTTTTGTCGTTTAATCAACCCTTATACTTAACATTTTAAACTGTAAATTTTTGTTAAGAAGATTTTGTAGTAGGTTAGCGTATATGTTGTTTAAATTGTTGGTGTTAGTAAAAGTGTAATATAATTATTGTTAACACACTGTAAAATATATTCCATAGCCCCTGAAGATGACCTAGTCACCCTAGGTCAAAAGCTAGGCATAATAAGCTGGCAGTTATTTTTTTATTCTATTGAAACTATGATTCAGTCACCAAAAATAATGAACAGTAATTGTAACCTTCATTACAGTGCTGATTAGAAAGGTTAAGATCAGCAGGATAAGAACACAGGGAAAAACCTGCGGCTAGCCAAAACTTAAACACGAATTTGGGTAGAAAAAGGATGCTTTTGAGGAGGGGACGTTGATAACTGCTAAAAAATGGGATGATAAACGATACAACTAGAATTGACCTATATTTGAAATACATAATAATGAAAAACAAAAAACTGGAATATTTCTGGTGGTTTGGCCAGTAAAGGGGTGTTTGCAGGAAGGAAGCTGCAAAGATTGGGGGAGATGGGGAGAGAGAATGGGGAAGACTAAAGAGAGTGTTTCATCCTAAGCACCGTACAAGTTGAGGTAAAAATCTCTTTGGCCAAAGGATACAGAGAACTCTGCTGTGTGTGAGCAAAGTAGCTGGCCGAGATCTCTTTCTCACTCTCTAGAGCGAATCTCTCTCGCTGACTGAGTTGGATTCTGGCCAGATGATCTGTTTCTCGGAAAAAGAAGAAAAATAAGAGCAAAAAAAAAAAACCAACTCCTTGCCACAATTTAATGCTGAGAGTTTCCAACTCTATTTGTTCTTGTCTTGCATTTACAGCTTATTTGTGTCGTCACAGTTTTTTACCACCACTTATGGTGGTGGTCGGACCATCCTGTTTATTGAACTATATTCCTTAGAGCAAAATACGGTTAATGTAGCATAAATATTACAGTTGTGCTGTTAACCAGGACGTGAGAAACAATTTTCACGCTCGATTGATCTTTATTGCCGCACAACGAAAGGCAAACAGAGCCAACAACTGGCGGCCCCTTCTAGGAGGTCATGGTGGTTTCTGGTGGCTTAAAAGCCACTTTCTTCTAAATACCCACATAATTTAGTACTACCCTTGTTTTTTTATTTATTTATTTTATTTATTTATTTATTTTTTAGGGTTATTTATGTCTCAGTTATTTAGCCACATTTGGAAATTTAAAGATGGCAAAAAACACAGTAATTATGTTTAACTTGAGAGAATGTAATTGAGAAAATAATTTTTTAAAATTTATTTATTTATTAGTTAATTTACACCAGCGCTAGATGCACTATTAGTAACCATGACAATAGCTGACACCACTACAAACTCCACTAATTGAGGAGAGAAGTTACCCAGTGATAATACTCCCTAAGTCATCTCCAGGATCAGCTACTCTCCTCAGAAGAGAGAAAATCGCGAAGCCACAGGCTGATTTTAATCGTCTGGGAGGATGTTCTGGAAGGTGATGAGATGATAAATGGCGCGGACAAAAGGATTGTAGAATGAGAGTGCAAGTTCTGGATGAAAACTTTTATAGCGAGTTCGTGCAACCTGGACCTACAAACCAGGAATTTTCAAGTCTGCGGTGGATAGTTAGATTTCAATAGTAAAATGGAGCCATTAACTATAGTGAGGAGAATTTTAGACTGAAGCGATTGAATTCTTTGAAGATTGGAGCGTTTCGTTGAACCCCACAGTTCAATATCGTGCAGACCAGGCGGGGAGAAAATAATTAATATTGTTGTACCTCGGAGGGAAAAGGCACCATGTCCATTTTTTTCGATTTTCAGATTTTGGCATCATTTTACACATTTTTTGTTGCTCTTTCTACAGGTGTAAAGTACTATGTCCTATGTTTACTATTAAGCGATTTATGTATTTTTAAAAAGCGCTATGATACTTCATTACTTAAGGGTAAAAGGCACTACATGGACATAAATTTTTTCACAATGGAGATCAAAATAAAATATTTTAAAATATGGGAGTTAAAGTGGCCATACCAACTATAATAATTATGGTGAGAAGTACAGGAAAGAGTATAACCGGAAAAGTGGAACAAAAAATGAATTTGGAAAAATATCTTCATTTGGCTCCCCTGGAAAATTTACTTTTTGTGACATGGTGCCTTTTCCCTCCGAGCTACAGTGTTATTTAGTCTTTTTCAAATTTATTTCCTTTACTAATTGCATTTAAATACCATGATTGGCCAGATGAATTTAAATGAAGAATTATTTAGGTATATGAGAATGTCTGTCAGCATCAAGACTTGAAAGTAAACTGAAGAAAGGAAATGCAAGCGTTTCCATTTCCGCCTCAGTCTAAATTGAAAACTGAAGTAAGTGCCTTCACCAACCCTATGACCATTCTTGTGTAAGTCCCCCTTCTTCTTCTGGCTATTCCCTAGCCTCAATAACTTTCCCATGTTTGTGTTGGTTTGTTGTCGGGCGCAAATACGCAAGCGTGTATGTATGTGAGGATTGTTGATGAAGCACATAAGTCCTCCTGTGGGTTCGCTAAACTCCAAATAGCAACTATCTTTGCAAGCCACCTCAAAAGACTGTAACAGGTGTGTCCCAAGTTCGTGTTGTTTGGCGCTGGGGTATCCACCAAGGGTATACGCAAAGATCCCTGAAGAAGTGGCTAGTCCCACTCCCCCCCTAAGGAGGTAGCTTCATTCTTAGGCTCATCGTGGCGCTGGAGCGGAAGAAACCCAGTTGTCTCTTGTAAGAGAGTGGTACCTCGAAGGCCGGCCTTGTTCTCTTACTTTCTAAAGTAACACTTAAAGCACACGGACTTGCTGTTCTCAAAGTTTTGACTTAACCACTTTATATTAAATTCTATATACATATCCTTTAAATAATAATAATATAATCTTATAAATAATAATAATATTAAAAGAATAATATAACCACCGTATATTAAAATTTGAGTTGCACTACTTAAGATAGGCTGATGAATATATAATTCTGGAGTCGTTACAGCGAAGTTTCTCATCTTGTAGCATCTTCTTACGATGCCGCAATGGTATCTTCTCCAGTAGAGAACTACATTTGCTTGTGCAATGCTTTTGTAGAAACTTCCTTTTGTCACTTATCTTTTGTTGAGTGAGGAAGACACTCTCTCAGACACTTGCGGAGTGTTGTGCAACTACTTTCTTCCCTGTCACCATTGCTAACTCACTTCCCGCTGGAGATGGAGAGAATACTGGAGTGAGAGAGAGAGAGAGAGAGAGAGAGAGAGAGAGAGAGAGTGAGTGAGTGAGTGAGTGAGTGAGTGCCTACACAGAAGAGGGTGAACAAACAAGCACACTCCTTTTTTAACGTAATGGGGCACGCCAAGAAGATTGTTTGTTGTATGTATGTATAGACAGAGATTTGTATACGAGTTACAGCAAAACCAGCTGGGTCACGTAACGATTCTTCTGCTCTACCGCCTCCCCAACTCCCGGACTATGTAGAGATGACAAGGACGTGCCCAACAATGTAAATACTTGTGGAGCAGCCAGGGACAGGAGGTTTTTAGTAGGGCCTACCCAAAACCATATGTTCGCTCTCGCTTTACTGAGAGTGCGTCTAATTTTACGCACAGAACAATTGATTGCTTTCTTCTTGAAATTTTGTAACACCATCTTTTAGTTGAAGACGGTTTAATGAGGCTACATTGTGCTATATACGAAGAGCAGAAGCAGGGCGAAGAAGTATGTTAATTAAACACCGAATCGGCGTTAATTAGTTCACATAGTCTTTTTTTGACAAGTTATTTATAAGAGGATTAAAGCAATGAATGAATGATAGCCTAGAATGAAGATAGAACTTGAGGATATGACGGACACACCCTCAAGATGATACCCGATATCCCAGAATGAGTTTTTTGGAAAAACTCCAACTTGTGGTACTACATTCCCAGTCTATACCTTTAATGGTTAATATGAGAAATTTATAGTAAAGAACGTATGTTTGTTAGGCGGTTATAGGCAAGACCCGCAAAGCTAAGATGTATTGCGGTACTAGTCTAGCCCTTGGATTTTATTTAATGGTTAATATGAGAACTTTGCAGTAAAGTATGTTTGCTAGTTGATTATAGGCTATTCCCACAAAGCTAAGATGTAAACCAACATGAGTACAAGGTCATTTTAAATTAAAATGGTCATTTTCGTGAAAAAGAAAAATCATTGTAAAAACATTTTTAATAAAAGACATTTTCTTTCAATATAAAGTATGAATAGTTTTATAAAAACTTGGTTTGCGTAAGGTAATACATTTATTTAATCTGTATTTGTTTAATTTTTGGTTTGTTTATAATTCTATGCTATTAATCCGTAACGCAATCACCCTTCTTTCTACGCTCCTTTGTATGGGGTCTACCTCTATAACAAATAAATAGATTGAATTGAATTAAACATTATTAAACATCGATTGAAATCGAAGAAAATGAAAAATCCATCCTACAAAGTTCGCATTGAAAATTATTTTTGCAAACACTATACATTAGCAAACACATTTAATCCGCTTAACAGTACATAAATGATGTAAAACATCATTAGTATTTACCATTAATGAAACAACATCCATTATGATGCATTAAAAATAAGCCTACTTAACATCATCATCCTCCCTTTTCAGAAGCGCCCTTCTGGAAAAATGATTCTCAATAAAAATAGGGAACAACCAATTGCAATTATTCATAATTATTTTGTTTAAAAATCTCCAGACCTTCAGACGGTAAAAGAGGGAGGAGGGTGCTTCTAGCTGAAATAAGGGACTCAGAAAAGCAGAGGAAGCTTTTAAATTCAAAAACTCCCCCAGGATTCCTCTGGTCAAAGAGCTGGATCATTATATCAGTCACTTTGCTTAAGGATTCTAGGAATCGAGAACAGTAAAAAAAAATCCGGATTATCTAACAAAAGTCCTTATATGGGAATCAGAACGGATTATTATGCCGTCGAAGAAGAAGCTAAGAAAGAAAATTAGGAAAATGTGTGTGTTTGTGGCTCATCAAAATTTTTCCTCTCGTAACCCATTCATTGTTCAATTTTCCTCTTTACTTCTGTTTTTACTGAACTCCTATTTTGTTTGGGGGGGGGGGGAAGGAGTAAGAAGGAGACGCTTTTCTTTAACCAGGTCCTAGTCGAAGACCTAAGGAAATTCTTTCTCTAGTTAAACAAACAAAAAGTATACTAGAATAACTTCTGTAAATTTAGAATTTCTGTAAATAAATATAAAATTAAGGAAAAAAAGTAAACTTTTTTTCGTCTTTATTACAAACACTTTTCCGGCGTAAAATAAAATTTTCTATTGACGTAAACTTAGTTGTGGTAACTGTAATTTTATTTTAAGTATTTTGGTAAAAGAGTATTCAAAGCGGAAGTAATAAAAAGGTAAAGAGAGGAAATAAAAATGACGAACGACGTACAGAAAAAGCTAAGAACAAACACACGTGTGTAAAAAGAAAAAGCTCTTTATGAATTTATTTTCTAGAATTCAAACATAAAACTTTGCTGGGAAAATGTTTTGAAAGAGTTCTTTGAAGATTGAAAATGTAGGGATGTAATTTTTTTGGTTAGAAGAGGATGTGAATTATTGACTTCCTGTTTGCGGCTATCCCGAGCCTAACAAAAAACGTAATTAGGAAGTTGAAGAGGTAGTTGATGTGTCCTTCAGTTTGGGTTTCTATAGACCAGCTCTAGTTCATCAACACCCCAAGCACTTAGAAATTTTACGTTCAGTTCTGTGAACGAACATGATACTTAATGGGGGTAACACAATAGAACTGTGAATCCAACTATTTAAATGTAAATATAGAAGTAGAAGATTTGGTCCTCCGAAAGTTATCTCGTAAGAGGAAGTAATGTTATCTCGTAAGAGGAAGTAATGTTATCTCGTAAGAGGAAGTAATGTTATCTCGTAAAAGGAAGTAATGTTATCTCGTAAGAGGAAGTAATGTTATCTTGTAAGAGGAAGTAATGTTATCTCGTAAACTTTATGAAATCAAGTTTTCTTGATTAAAAAAAAATAATAAAATAAAATAAATAAATCCTACGTAAGAGAATTAAATCGATCAGTAGTATCGATTGCGCTTAAAATGCTTACAATGTTTCCTTTTACTGTAATTGTCCTATTCTTAGTTAACTTGAACTGAGGTAGATATTTATCCTAGACGTGTATAACGTTTTTTTTTCCTTAAGGGTTTATAAAAGGGCCCCAAATGGGCTTTGGAATTGCGAAGGGTGTTCTGAATGTTATCGAAGTTTTCAATTTCTTTCAGAATATCGCCTTTACTTTTATGTTGTTCTTACTTTTTGTGTATTTACTTCGACGTTTATCTTGCTACTAAACTGGTATATCTACCGTTAAAATAAACACCTAATAGAGAAGGTAGAAACTTGAAAACTAACAACAATAGAAGTTCTCTCTAAAACTAAAGCGAACTCTCTTCGTTAATTTTTTTTTTTTGTTTTTATTTCAAACGTTTCTTAGAGCCACTTAAAGATCTAATTATTGGGAAGAGGTGTTGATGGGCTATTGATGAAGGATTGATTAGAAATGTGCTGAATTGAGATATCTCAGTGTTCTGTGGGAGGATCGTTTAGAAAGTGAATAGTAGTGATCCCTAGTTACCATCCCACAATCTGGTGCCCTGTAAATACCCTTCTGGTGAATAACCCTAACCTGGTGAATGCTGTTTGAACTAAAGGGTTCCTTTTGGCACACACACACACACGAGTATCTGGTAGAACATTCTGTAACTGTATCCTCTTCGATATCGGTTTAGTAGTGAATGGTTACCTGAAGCAGCTAAACCTAAACAAGATTCCGAGAACTGGGAACATAGAGCCCCTTGTTTAGAGGGTCTCGATTAAACTTGATGTCCTTCTTGAACTTAGCTTGGCGTAGTCCTCTCATTTTAGCGATATATTCCACCATATATTCTCTACTTCTATTTCTGTGTTCCGTCAACCTATAGCTTTCAGGAGTCTTCCATTATACAACAGATTTCGGCACAACCAATAAGCACTACATCATTAAAGGAATCAAAGATAAGTTTACCAACTTTTTTTACTATTCAGTATAAAGGGGGCTTTAAATTAAGCTTCGATTAAAGCTAGTTCCATTACTAGGGCAAAAGCGTAAAGATCTTGGGCGCTCACAAAGCTGGAATATTTGTTTTAACATACGTAGGCGCCACTGTAGCCAAGCGGTTAGTGGCGAGACTGCGAAGCTAAGATGTATTGTGGTACTGGGTTCGATTCCCCCCCGGTCTTAGGTCTTGGATTTTATTTAATGGTTAATAAAAGAAATTTACAGTAAAGTATGTTTGTTAGGCGGTTATAGGCTAGACCCGCAAAGCTAATATGTATTGCGGTACTAGTCTAGCCCTTGGATTTTATTTAATGGTTAATATGAGAAATTTACAGTAAAGTATGTTTGCTAGGCGGTTATAGGCTAGACTCGCAAAGCTAAGATGTATTGCGGTACTAGTCTAGCGACTTTTTCTACAATCTCTCTGGGGCTTGAGATTACCAGAGCCATTCTGTGCTCATTCCAAAATCTTGCACCGCTTCTTCACGTATGCATTACTGTAGTTAACTAGGGACGCAAGAGCTTTTTTACAAGGAAGAAAAGAGCTTTTTGAATTCTGTGCAAAATGAAATCATGCTCGTACTGAGGTCTGAATCTCTATCTAAGAGGTAAAAACGGCATTGCACCAAGGGTTGAGAGCTTCTATTTGTGTGCGCCTAATTCCCCTATCTCTAATACGGAGACCAAACATGTACCAACCACTCAACATTTGGCTGACTCTCTCCACTCCCCTCCGTATAAAATACTTGGCAGTTAGGCGCCACGGTAGCCGAGCGGTTAGAGGCGAGACCCGCAATGTTAAGATGTATTGTTGGTTTAGTGGGTTCGATTTCCCGGTCTTAGGCCTTGGATTTTATTTAATGGTCAATAAAAGAAATTTACAGTAAAGTATGTTTGCTAGTCGCCTCCGTCCACGACACCTAATTGGTAGTTGGACGTTAAGCCTGCCTGAAAAAACAGGCGATTACTTTACTTTACTATTTGTTTTATGTTTGATTGATTTATCCTAAGGCTGCTCTCCTTACCTCTTTTTCATGTTCTGACATGCTGAGGTTGGTCCAGCTTGCGGCTGCTTAAAATACACATTAATCTGCTTTGAATAACAAACAAAAAAAAAAATTAAGATTTAATAAATCGCTAAAAAAAGACATGAGAAAGAATAATCACTGATTGTCTGTAACATTCCCAGTCTTTTTCTTACACATTTTGGAATAACATTCTGTTAGGATTTTTACCAAACAAGGTATTGCTCACATCAATCTTATCTTGGGCTTGCAGTGATGCCAGAATAATGGTAAATGGTATCTCCTAACATCCCTAGAAAGTCCCTGGAACATATAAATATTTCCAACTCATTGGAATGGAAAATTGCCGGTTATCCAAACCCAGTAATAAAAATTACCCCCCCTCCAAAAAGTGATATGCCCCTGGATAAAAGGCGGTAATCAGTTCTTGGGTTGCGGCCCTTCTGTACTATTGAATTTTTTCCATATCTGAATGTAGTATAAGGCTGTTTTGTTACCTGTATATACCTTGCTCCCTTTCGCTCAAAATTTTGGGGAATTACATCCTGTCTTCTTTCATCTTCTTTACCCTTAGTTTATAGTGGTAAAAATAAATGAATAGTAAAAAAAAAAATTCAAAAACAAAGCTGCTAATTATTTGTTTTATATTGCGATTGGGAAATAGGGGATTATGGAGGATAGATCTGGATTTGTGCAGAAGATAGATTATGTGAGGGGTCTGTTCAATAAGCGTATTGTTTTAATACCATAATAATACCTAATCCATAAAAAAAAATTGCTCTGTTTTTTTTTGTTGAGACGTGATTGGCTTATTAAATTAAAATTGCCAATACATAAATCGTACTTCTCCCTGCCACAAGTCAAAACCAAATAATATATTGTTCAAGAGGTTCATTTTATACAAAAAGTAATAAAAAAATAATAATAATAAAATTAAATAAATAAATATTAAATAATATTTAGGTATATTATTAAATATAAATAATTATAAAATAAGCTTTTATAATTAACTTCATTAGGGAAGGGATTTATTAGCTCAGTAATTATATTTACTAGATAGATAATATTCTGTATTTAGTGTATATATACACATTACAGGGGTTCTGTGTTACATGGAATATTTTACAAAAGTTTAACTGATAAAATAATAATATAAATTGGAATAGTAAACATAATAATAGCTGTGGTGGCAACTTAAAAATAAAAATGAATATTAATAAAAATAAAAGAAAAATAATAGTTTTTCCACAAGAACAGATAAAAAATAAAATAAAACAAATTGAAAGCAAACATTGCAAATAAAAACATTCTCAATACATTAATTTTACTTAAATTTTGCTCAATACTTGAACTTAAAAATAAAAATGTAAACAAAAATAATGACCGTAATTTTTCAATGAATTTATAAATTTCTTTACATATTTAATAAAATTTATTGCCCCTACTATTTATGTTTTACTTTCATTCATTTAAACAGAATGACCTTAATTTTAGAGCTGCGATAATGAAAAAATACATTTTGTCTAAATGGTTCCTATTTTGTATGTTTAAGAGCCAATGAATATCGTCTTTATCGGCGATAAATTCAGAAAAATAACGCTTCCTGAATGGGCTATAATTAGGGCATTCTATTAAAAAGTGTTCCAGAGTTTCAAACTTATTTAAATTGCAGACATTGCAAACAGATTGAGTGTCAATAGAGTGGTAGCCCCCAGCTCTATACCATATTCTTATTACTTTGTCGCTAGACACCCTTAGCTGGCTCACCACTCTAATTTTATCTATCGCACTATTGTAAGTTACATATTGTTCTATCGCACCTAACCCACTTATATGTCTATAAACAGTGCTGTAACTTGAATTAATAGCCCTCTGAACATCTACTGAAATTTCGTGGTTTTTCCACTTCTCTATAAGATCAGGTAGCATCTTTTTAACTGAATCTACTTCCGTTTTATAGATAATATCTTCTTCCCCGATAATTGTTAGCCACTTCCGCAACTGACCGAACCAATTCCTCTCTGCTCCTTTATCACTTACTCTATCTAATTCTTTTAGTCTTTCAAAACATAGTTTTGGTAATCGGTTTCCCTCCATTGCCAGAACTCTAATCCAAAAAGACAACATTTTCTTAAAGATAGTTACGCTTAAGCGCACCCTTCCAGTTTCTAGTCTGACTATATAGTCGGGAGTACATTTAGGCCAACAAAGGAGCTGTTTAAAGAACCTTACCTGCCCTCTTTCTACAGAATGTAAATATTGTGATGCCCAAAATTCCGCGCCATACAGCAGTGTAGAGGAGACTATAGCGTCAAATAATTTTAGTCTAGCTTCCCAACTTCTGCATTTACTCTTACATAATATATTTATAATTTTCCCAATCTGAGGGGTAGCCTTTTCTAAAAAATACTGCGCTGCATATTTAAATTTGGAATTAGTAGTGAAAGGGACTCCTAAATAAATGTACTGTTTGTCAATTTTCAGAGGTTCGCCTTGCCAATAGACATTTTTAATGTTTTTTGTACGGTTAGCTGCACTGAACGGCAACATCTTAGTAATTATATTTACTAAAATCGATATTTTGCAATATTGTATAATAATAATCGATATTGTATATATCGTGAATATATTGCAATATATGTTACAATATATTGTGAATTGTTTACACTACATGAGGTATACTTCTTCAGTATACTACTCCCAGAGAAGATGTATCCCTCTGGAATAACCATTGTATGGCCGTGACCATATTTTATGGTACACACCACTTGAGTTGTGTGTGGGGGGGAATCGTTTTATCATCATCCTTTTCCGGTTTTACTCGTCTCTCTCGCTCTCTCTCACTCTCTCTCTTTGAGCGAGCGTGTAACAAGTTCCTTTTTCGCTCCACTTTTAAATATTATATTTTAGAATAATTTTATATTTTATTTTAAGAAAATATTAAATAGAAAAAAGGAAAAATACACAATCTCTTTGCAAAGAGTTTTGCTTGAGAAAATTTCTTTATTTTTTTATGCTTTTTTTTTTCATTCTGAGAATTTTCCAAGCGCATTACTTCTATTCATGTAAGCTTTCCATTATTTTTTACCACCTCTCTAATTCCACGCTTTTGAAAGCCTTTGCGGTTGGGTATTTAGCGGTTTTTTCTTTCTTCTTGTTCCCTTTTTTGTTTTATGCGGCGGAATTCCTTTTAAAATTTAATGTTTAAAGAATATATTTTGGTTTATTTTGTCACAATCCTCTTTTTTATTTTTCTCGATGAATAAGACAAAATTACAATAATCAAATATATTTAAAAGATAATAATGGTTGCAAGTCTCTGATAAAATTTTAGTTCTATGGAGGTAAATTCAAATTAAAAGGCAAATTTTCTAAAAAAAAAAAAAGCCTTCCCTAGAGATACAGAACTTTAATAAATTAAAAGATACTGGGACGGGTTATAGAGTGAGAATGAAGCTGGAAGTTAGGGGTAACCATCCCTGGTGCCAATACAACTGTCTTCTCTCTGAGATAATCTCTCAAGTTATTATAATTGGCAAAAATGAATGATAATTTTATCTTAAACAACAAAACAGATAAGAGAAAATTCAGAAAAGAAAAATGGAAATAACACAATTTAGGTGAACAGCTAAAGATGCATCATTGGTTTAGTTCCTTGGTGTGGGCGTGGCCATCATTTCCATGACTCCTCATTGGTGTAGTTTTTTGGTGTGGGCGTGGCCATCATTTCCATGACTTCTACCTGAAAAAAATTTTTAGAAAATTATTTATAGAAAAAATTACAATTTAAATAATAAATTTTTTAACACGCTAAAACACTACCATTAAGTTCTTCAACGCTCCGGCAACTCCCAGTTAAGCTATTAGTTCTTCAACGCTACAACAGCACTTATTTCAATTAAAAGTATGTGCAATTTTTTGGAGAGAACAAAACTTTACACAAACCAAAAGCCTCAATGGGTAGCTTTCTCTGGTTAAATGTATAGGTGTGTGAGTTTGCGGTATGGTGCGTATGTGTAAGCTAGAGATCGCCTGTGGTCCAGATATTCTGAGGATATACTATTCCCCTTTAAGATATAACCTCACAATCACAAGGTGAAGAGATGAAAATTATCTTAATCCGGGATGTGGAATAATTTGTGCCTGAGCCTGTTTCTAGAAGCAGGATGTAGCACCTCCTGGTTATTAGTAAATTTGTGTACGAGGATTAAAGAAGATCTTCGGGGAAAGTCGTTCGAATTCGAGAAAAAATGAAGCTGGAAAATTGAATTAGAAGTTTGATCGTAGTAAATTATCTACTTTAAAAAACAACGAAATAATTTCTGCGATAATATTTAGATTTAAATGTGAAGTCTTACAGATTGATGGCTGCACAGGAGGGAGAGAGGTGGGAAGAGAGAGAGACAATGTAACCAATATTGAATTAGGAACGTAGAGCGGACAAGAGTAATTGGCGAGGGAAATGAACCAGTACCTCTTCAGTAGGTCAGGTTCCCCCTTCCTGTACTTTGTATCGCCCTCCGCGCCCCGATCCTCTTTGATCGGAATTACTGATGACGGACTTACAAATGAAGAGGGGAATTGGTCCGTCCTAGTCCTTCCTAATAGAATCTGGGGGGGGCGGACCCTCTGTCCGTACCCTAGCGAGGGTATCCTCTTGTAGAGTTTGTGGTGGGGAATGGCTTTGGGTGTATTGGTATAAGAGAATCAGCTTTTCCCTTCGGCACATTCTCTCTCACTCTATCTCTTTTCCTATAATGACGCTAGTACTATGAGGTTCTCGTTCCAGATATGGAAGGAAACCCAGAACACTACGTCTGTTCCCCTCTATTCTCAACATAGCCCCACTTCTATTCTCATTCACCAATACAAATGAACAAATTCAAATTTGCTTTCAGTCTGTTCATTATATTATTTAGAACAATTCGTTAAAATATTTTAAGTTACATTATTATCTAACCATGACATTACACGTGAACTGAACCAGTTTGATCAAATTTACTTGATGCAACATTTGTTGCAGTTGTAAATATGGCTAATAAAGTGAAAAAAAAAGTTACATTATTTGATGAGAATTTGATTTTTGGAAAATTGTTCCATTGTTTTAACTTTGCAATTGTTTAACATTATATATATGAGAATATTTATAATCAATAAGTAAATACAATTTAATGAGGCGCCGCGGTACTGAGCGGTTAGAAGCTAGACCCGCAAAGCTAAGATGTATTGGTACTAGTCTAGCCCTTGGATTGTATTTAATGGTTAATATGAGAACTTTTATAGTAAAGTACGTTTGTTAGGCGGTTATAGGCTAGACCTGCAAAGCTAAGATGTATTGCGGTACTAGTCTAGCCCTTGGATTGTATTTAATGGTTAATATGAGAACTTTTATAGTAAAGTACGTTTGTTAGGCGGTTATAGGCTAGACCTGCAAAGCTAAGATGTATTGCGGTACTAGTCTAGCCCTTGGATTGTATTTAATGGTTAATAAAAGAAATGTAAAGTATGTTTGCTAGTCGCCTTCGTCCACGACACCTAATTGGTAGTTGGACGTTAAGCCCCGCCTGAAAAAATGCAATTACATTACCCAAATTTGTGAATGAACACCCAAACTACTTACTCATACCGAGGTCTACGACAAGTAATTTTATTGAAACTACTTATTACGAAAAAAATTGCTTAAAAAACATGAAATCAATCCATAAAATGATTCTTCTTTTAAAACGATTTTTTTCAAATTTATAATTCTAATCAATAACTCCAATGAGAAGCATAAAGATAATGATAATCATGAATTTTCACTATAATTACGCTTAAAACGGTGATGAGCCCAAAAATCCAAGAACTGCCAAAAAAAAAGAAGCTATCTCCAAAAACCGGAAGTATCATTTCAGTAAACTGACGCTCCCTGATTGGCTTATTTTGCAAAAAAAAAAAAAAAATGGTCACTTCCTATTCAAATTAATAATGAATCAGAGGAACTTTCTGCAAGAGTTTCCAATTTTTGGAGTCCCAAAACTCCTCACAGACTCATAAAACCCATTTCGCTTCCTGTCAGTTCCCAGGGAGGTTCAAAAAAAAAAAAAAGAAATATGAAGTTTTGGGAACTTCCTGCCAATTATTTGTTATGTTTTTTTGTTATTAGTTGAGGTACGTCCCTGATCTTTTTTTTTCTGGACTCAGGGAACCGCGAAAGGGATTATTTAAGGGATATCGAAAATGTGAACATTTGCATTATTCCTATTAATTAATTAATTACCGGACAGACACCAAGAACGTTTACTTCATTTCTCATTTCCATTTTGTTGTCGTAGGGACCGTAGAACATACTAATTGATTTTCCCTTTTTTCCCCCCATTTCCATCAGGAGTTTTATTTATAACAGATGGGGGAAAGATGGGAAAACAGTTTTCCTGCTGCTTGTCGATGCTTGTCAGACCTTTCAGGAATATAGGTTTAAGAAGCAGGAAACTAAGTTAAAGCAGGCGGAAGTTCACTATTTGGGGCCAGCCACTTCTTCCCTTGGTCGTGTCTCATAAATTATTCATTTAATTAAGGAAATATACATTAGTGGGCGAAGATGTGGACGAAGATGAACAAGGGGACCCAAGAAGAAAAGAGAGAAAACAAGAAACGAGCTGAAAGGCAAGACCTACCTACCTACCTGTCTGCCGGTCCTTGAGGAATACGTGAGGCGAATGGACAGCTAAGGAATATGAAGGATATTCTGTTCTGCTAGCCTATTTTTTCAGATCGCTTAAACAACAATCATCGTCACAATTTGGGGGATGGCAAACTTGTGTCTCAGTCGCACAATCACCGAAAGTATAGCCGCTTCCAGGACCTCCATCCATCGTGTTTCTTTTTTATTCTAACTTCATCCAACACCATAGCGGCCCAGCCAACCATCCGGGTTTTTCTGTGTAAAAATCCTGTCCTGAATAATAATAATCTGCGTAGCTTTTTACTCGCTTCATTTAAAAGGAGAAATACTGGAACATAGTAGGAAATCTACAGCATACGTGATAAACATTTTTTTTTTCTTAGATTGTTGATGCTGCACAATCTAATCACGCAGTTTAGTTCTCTCTCTTTTAGCTTATTTCCGTAGAAGATTGAAATAAAAACAAAAAATTAAGTGTAAAAGTTTGATATACTACATTTAACAGGGGGAAAAAAGGATCAGGCCGGAAGTAAAATTAAAACCCAAATAAAATCACATTATGGAAAGCAATTCACATTTTATTATCACAATAAAACTTCACAAAGTGTGTAGCGGAAGGAACCATGTTGGCAGCTACAATGTAAAACATTTCGTCTTCTAGTCGGAAGTTTTGGGACTTCCTGTTTTAGTTAGAGCTTTATGTTTAGCTTAACAACTATTGTATTATATATATATACAATAGTATCCGAGTTTTTGGTTAAAAGTGATACTAACAATGTGCCATCGTCGAGAATATATTAACTAGAGCTAGCATACTAACAATTTATTCATATTTCATAAACTATTTCGAATAATTTAGAACGGAAAATAAAGAAAATATTTAGCTAGTTCAATTTTATGAAAATATGAACTAAAAATTATGTTTAATGTCTTATTAAAACTGTCCTCGGTAGGACAGTTGTATAAGTTGTTGATCGTCAAAAAAGTGAACGAAAAAGCTGTAACCTTGCAAAACACCCAACTTTGACAATTTTTTTCTCTTTTTCTATAAAAGATAAAATTCCCTAATTTTCTATAAAATATAGGGCAAATCCTCCTTTATAACTGTAATTTTTTTTGCAACAACCCAGATCTAATAGGTTTCGAGAAAAAAGTTGCCGAAAATGAGCAAAAATGGCATTTTCAAAAATTGGTCTTGTAAACTGCGAAGCGCCTAAACCGCGTGAATAATATAAAGAAAAACTCTATTCACTTTTGAGGCAGTTATCTGGTTAAGTGTATGCTGATAAAATTAGGCGCTTCGTTCCAGATATCCCTTAAACTTGCGTTTTTTGTTTTAGTTACATTTAGGGGGGTTCTCTAAAGAATAAGTTTTGAACTTATGGTTTTGAAACCTTAAACGCTGAACGGCGATTAAAAATAAAAACTATTTCTGCGGCGTTACTTTAAACTTCAATAAGCTCGAGGAGGTGTAAAAGAATAGTCGCGGTATAGATTTACGCTATCCCGTTTTATGGTATCGAAACTTGGGATAGGGACTTTCCTGGTGTTGATTATCGTCCATGATAATTAGCAATATCTGGTTTACTCACCAAGATCACTATCACTCCACATCCTGTACCACAAATTAGACGTTCCAATCATGATGTTACGCCATCATGACTAAACCTTCCAAGAATGGACTCCAGGTGGTGACAACACTAAAAGCTTCATCCCGGCACAGCGCTGACAGATCTTAAAAAAAAAAATCTATCTCAATATCTGTAAAGTATTCGCCACTTTTTTTTCAGCCGGCGCTTAACGTCCAACTACCAATCAGGTGTCGGTGGACGGGGGCGGAAGCTCATACTTTACTAATAAACAACTTTTTCTGAACAAATAAAAAGTAGTCATACGCAGGATTCGAACTGAGGATCTCCCACTTACAAAGTCATGCTCTTGGACCACTAGACCAACACCTGCCCCTTCTATTTCTGTTATATACGAGTATACTCGTATGCTGCATCTAAAGAGAGGAAGATTTATGTCTGTATCCTCTTTACTACCGCAGTCTCACTTGAGTGTTACTTTATACTGTTGAAGATTTATGAGGTTATGGTTATGGTACCTAAGAGTAGCATTGTTTTTTCCCCATAAAAATGCATCTCCTTCTCCTAATTTCTAAAAATCAAAGCTTGATGGTGATTTGAGGATGTATCTCTGCATAATGATCGCCCATAGTTCTGATCACACGGCGTTTTCAAACGAAGTTCCCTAAGCATTTTGGGAATCTTGAAAATCTTAAGCACAAAAAGTATATTTCCCTAACTGAACAGCTTTTTTCCCTGGTAGAAAGTCCAACGTTCTTGTTAAGTCTCCTGGCTGAGAAATGAAACTTTTTTTGTAAAAATGATAAAAAAAATAATAATAATGAACAAATATTGTGAGAAAAGATAAGACAATATACAAATAGTAAAAGGAAAGATGGGGGCCCCGTGGTAAAGTGGGAAAAAATAGAACCCCCTAATGACTGCGTGAGGAGCTAAACTGGGTTGATCCTACAAAAGCCCTTGTGGGACTTTTCCGGGAATCCTCTAGCTCTGAACTGCGTGCCCTACATCTTCTAGCAGAGGGACTTAACAAAAACATTAGGATTAGGCACGTTAGCCCAGCTAAACCAACAAAGTGGAAAATTAATTTCTGGACAAAAAAAAAGAAGGATATTGTGATAGTTCCTTTTAATTTTTTATCCTTTCCCTTTTAATAAAAGAGGACCTCCTTCTTTAACAATTTATTTCAATTAGTTGATATAAAAATCTTTCTGCAATAAAGAAAATGGGGAAAATCTGTTCTTTTTTTTAAGAATTAATTGTTCTATTGTTTTTGATAATTACTATTTTCTTATAGAACTTTTCCAGAAGAGGCATTGCGAGTATATTAATTGTTTGTAACAGCATCTCTCAGCTGATATTTTAGGCAATGAGACAGTCCCAGATGGTTTTTTTAAACTCTCTAGATCCTAGTACTTTAGCAGTAGAAGTTCTGTTGCTCTGGTTTGGCGTTTCGTCTTAGGGTAGTAACTTCCATTATGATGAGATCTACTTTCTGGAGAATGCAAGTACCTAGTCTCAAACGATTTCTAAAACTTTAGCGCCCCCATTCTTGGTGCAAGATCTGGAAATTGAGTTACTGTCCAGCTTCTTGAAAAATTACAGAGATAATGATCTGAGTTTTGTTTTTTTATTTTACTAAGAAACTACTCGTTGCCTTAGAGCAGAGTTACTCAAACTTATTTCATCTACCTCCACCCCATTTTGAGAATCAGTTATTTTCTAGCGCCCCATAAAATTTTTGTTAACTTTACTACATCTTAAATAATCACAATCTCTATCATTAATTTAGCGTGCCGTATGAGTCTTGTTTTTTATCCTGTTTCTGAGTTTCTGAAATGATGCTGTTCTAATGAGAGCAATAAAACGCATCTTAATAAATAATATTTAGACAGACTTTTATTCAAATTAAAACAAACATCTCAATTTAAATTTTAAAACTAATCTAATGTGAAGGGATGAATCTGGTGATTTTTAAAACAAGTTTGGTTAATATCAGGCTCGAATTTACTCAAAAAAAACAGCCGTAAGTCACCGTGCATGCAAACTATTTCTCTTTCTAGTTAGCAGTGTTGCCATAGCACTAAATCTACGTGCACACAAATACGACGATAGGAATGCTATCAAAAATCGTTGAACAATCGACTATGTACAATCCAGGGTACCAATTACGGGATTGGCTTTTGTAGCCCCAAAAATTAACAAAATAATCGATGTAGTGTAGTTTAAGCAGGTTTAGATTTTAGTTTAAAATATTAGGAAAACCTAAATCAGCCATCACTGCCCTAAACGGCTTCACAACACCCCTAAATTTTCTCTGGGTCCTTTACCGTCCCCCCTCATAGGTAGGCTCTTATCTCCCACTTTGAGAAAGACTGCCAAAGAGCGTTTTTTTTGGAGGTACTGTTTCCCAGATCATATTAGAGAGAACGTGTCTGGAGACACCCGAAGCAAACAGTTCAGGTCTATTATCAATATTTTCAGAAAGGCCATCACGTAGCTGCAGATATAGGGAAATAAGGATGAAAAATCTATTACTTATCTGTATTTAAACCCTGTGCTTCATTGTTGTCAAGTAGAATCGATCTTTGCTGAAGTCTTACGTACCCAGTACTTATAATTGTGTCAGAATTTTGTAAATCTTTATAGTCTGTGCAAAATTGATCCCTTACCTAGGAATTGTCTTTAAGTTGACACCTCTGTTAATGGAGCTGAAAAAGCAGATCATTTGATAGACGAGACATCCATTTATCTCATGACTCAGCAATTTCTGGGGATGAGCAGATGACATTGGAAGGAACTAATTGTTTGAGGGGGAACTTAAGACTGTTTGCCCTTAGGTCCATAGTATACTTGATGTTTGTCTTGATGGTATTGATGTTTGTCCTTTACTCGGCTTAAGTTGCTATTTGGTTAACTGTATAAGGGCCCAAGAAACGCTTCAGTCCTTCTCCGCAGACAAATTATAATAATTTTATTTTGCTGCCAATGTTTTGTAACTTGGACAATACAAGAGCAATATTGTTTAGATGATGTACTCTAGTTAATGACAGTCTCAAGTTAGCAACTGGATACACAAAAGTATTCATCGCAGTTTACTTTTTAATCAGAAAAGTAGTTAAGACTAGATAAAATTAAATGAGCCACCATTTTGCAATCATCTTTATTATATCTCCATTTTTTTTTTTTTTTTTACCAGAGATAAAAATAGCCCTAGGGTAGCTTATTTCCGGTATGGAAAAATCCACAAAAAAAGATAAGACTCGGAGGAAATCCTTGTATTATGTTTCCTTCTTTTCCCCCCTCTCTCATTCCAGCACTTCCGTTTCCTACGGAAACTTTTTTTTATCTTCCGACCTGTGTGATATAGATCGATGGAAATAAATTGGTGAATGTGTGACAAACACTGTTCGTTCTGGTTGTTTTGGTTCTTGATTTGTTTGGCAGGCTTAGCCTAGAGATGTACGACTTTGTGTTGGGCTTTACAATGATTTCTCACTTGTCCAGCTTTGTTTCTATTTCCTGTTTTTTCTGTTTTTCTATTTACTTTTTTATAATGAGATTATACTTTTCTTTTCTGTTTTTCATTAATTCATTTTTCCTGCTTCATTTAGTTACCTCATTGTATTCGTAAATTCAATAGGTGAAGCTACATTGTAAATGTACCAAGAATTTCGTAAGTTTAGGATATATTGGTGGATTTTACTGGAAAAAGCATCTGCCACCAATTTTCTTCTGGTTTGGGTTTAAGGTGAACGTTGTTTTCCTAGCTCCTCTAATAATGCTGAAAATTTGAATCTTAATCGGAAATAACCTAAGCTTCTCCCGCCTAACCACCTTGCACCCCCAAACAATCTATCTTAAGAGGTGACTCCTTGAACCACAATGTTCACAGAAAGAACCAATCAGCTGCCTCTTGACCTCTTTATACTATTAATAAACCTAACCAAAAACAATAAGAAATAAAAATTAACCTAAAGGGCAACAATTCAGTAGTTTAGATAGTTGTCACACCTCAGAGCTCATCGTTAAGGAAAAAAAAACTTCTACGAGGTCGTCTATTCGCCGGAAAGCAAACGCACATATACGTATCAAGCGACACGTAAAATCAAGCTGACTTGGGACCCGGTACCGGGAAAGTAGGGCGCCACGGTAGCCGAGCGGTTAAAAGACTAGACCCGCAATGCTAAGATGTATTGTTGGTTTAGTCTCTAGACCTTGGATTTGATTTAATGGTTAATAAAAGAAATTTATAGTAAAGTATGTTAGGCGGTTATAGACTAGACCCACAAAGCTAAGATGTATTGTTGGTTTAGTAGAGTCGATTCCCGGTCTTTAGGCCTTGAATTGTATTTAATGGTTAATAAAAGAAATTTACAGTAAAGTATGTTTGCTAGTCGCCTCCGTCCACTTAATTGTTAGTTGGGCGTAAGGCCCGCCTGTAAAAATAGGCAATTACTACTACTACTACTACAGGCAAAGTAAATAAAGCTTTCAATTTGACTAGCCTTGTGTTCCTTCCAGTTACCCCGAAATCCCTATATGAGCGGGAATATCTTTAATAGATGTAGCCTGCAGCCTTTCCAGTCTTCTAGAACATTCTAATCAAACACTAGTCTGGAAGTAAAGTGGACACACAAGTATACAGCGCAGTCTAACTAACGAAACAAATGGACCTCTTTTATGGAATACTCCGAAGTCTCTTCGTCCGAAAGTACATCTCATATAAAGAAGTGTTTTATTGGCAGCTGTTTAAAAATAAAAATAGCTTTGCGTTCGGGATCAACTCCTTTAGAGCTGGAATTCTCAGGGCCATCCTGGGGCTGGTAGGGTACCTGCTCCTAGGTATGCAAATACTCCGCCCAATAAAAAGAAGAAGGAATACATCTTCATAAAAGAGATGTAGTTAAAATAACTATTGTGTTAAGTAAATGTGGGTGAAGGTAGTACAAACAGTAGGTACTAAAAAGGGCCCACAATAAGTGAATAGTCATTCTTTTCATTTTTACGCAGGATGTGTCGTCACATTTTATGAATCATCATAACGTCACAAAAAAAAGAAAACTAGGTGAGTTATTTGGGTTGCTAATTTCATTAGCCCTTTAAAAAGATCATTTACAGTTATAATTACGAAATAAGGGATGCGAGAGAGAACAATGAGACAGAAGTGTGTCTAGCAATAACTCACAATGTACGAGAAACTTTAACTTAGTGCAAGCTGGGCTGAAATACAGGATTTCCTGTTCATAAATAACCTCCTTACATTTTACCCACTTTAATTTTTCTGCACCGCAATTTTATTTTGTTCGTTCTTTTTTGAATTTTTAAATTTATCTTTATTACGTTAAAAAAAGAAAGTAGATTAATTAATCTAAACCATTTGGATAGAGCTGCGCATCCCTGATCCAGAAAACAGCGCAGATTATCCACTAATTGTGGTAGGCCTTATTGGTTATTTAAAATATAACAATAAGGATTCAAGATTGGCGAGGAATCGGTCAAATAAAAACAACAACTCGTCTTTTTGCCAACGTTTCGACAGATATATTGTCTTCTTCAGGGCGTGGCTTATACGGGTTGGTTGAGTTACAGAAAACTGTATAGAAAACCCGCATAGCCACGCCCTGAAGAAGGTAATATATTTGTCGAAACGTTGGCAAAAAGACGAGTTGTTGTTTTTATTTGACCGATTCCTCAGCCAATCTTGAATCCTTATTTTAATAATTTACGGTCACGAAGCCTACATATTCATAAATTATAACAATTTTAACTAGATATCGTTAAAAGTGGATTCGATTTGATAAATCACACCAGACTTATTAATAACTCTGATTTATATTATCCAGGGGAAATAGAATTTGACCACAGTTATCCGGACTGAGATCATTGATTGAACACTCTGGTTAGAAGAGTCATTTAGGTCCCTTGCCTGCCCTTTGAGGCTTCTCAAGACTCTTTAAGCGTCTTTTGAGTACAATTGCGTCATTTTTGTTCAAAAATTCCCTCCCCCCAAAAGGAAGTCTCAAATTTCACTTTTTAGCGAAAACCTCTTTATAACACTAAATATAAATTAAGTTATCAATCTTAAATTCATTCACTTTTCTTCACAGTATCAGAAACCTTCCATTGTAGATCTGAAAAAGGAATTAAAGGTAAGTAAAAGGAAAATGGCAGTTCTGGCGCACCTAAAATGTGCACCATTTCTGTGCAAGATGGCCATCATCCCCACTCCACCCACACGTACTCCACCCATCCTTATTGAATAATCATCAAATTAGACGAAGGTTTAAGCCACGCCCCTCCTTATTGACTAATAATCGAATTCGACGAGGGCTTTAGGCCACGCCCCCTATCCCCTCCTTATTGATTAATCATCAACACACCTAAATTGTGCAAGATGGCCGCTCTCCCAGGTTATTCAAACAACAGATTATTCGTATGAAACTTTCTCCTCTTACACACTCTGTTTTACTGAGTAGTATGCTATAGTTTTCTTGAGTACAGATCCATTACTTGAGAAGATATTGTAAGTTGAAATTTGTTTGGGTCATGATTTTGCTGTGAAATGGGGCCCTTATAATTCCCACAGTAAACAACATATTATTCGTATGAAACTTTCTGCTCTTACACACTCTGTTTTACTAAGTAGTATGCTATAGTTTTCTTGAGTACAGATCCATTACTTGAGAAGATATTGTGAGTTGAAATTTTTTTGGGTCATGGTTTTGCTGTGAAATGGGGCCCTTATATTTCCCACAGTAAACAACATATTATTCGTATGAAATTTTCTGCTCTTACACCCTCTGTTTTACTGAGTAGTACGCTATAGTTTTCTTGAATACAGATCCATTAGTTGAGAAGATATTGAGAGTTGAAATTTTTTTGGGTCATGGTTTTGCTGTCAAATGGGGCCCTTATAACTCCCACAGTAAACAACATATTCGTATAAAATTTTCTGCCCTTACACACTCTGTTTTACTAAGTAGTATGCTATAGTTTTCCTGAATACAGATCCATTAGTTGAGAAGATATTGAGAGTTAAAATTTTTTTGGGTCATGGTTTTGTTGTGAAATGGGGCCCTTATAACTCCCACAGTAAACAACATATTATTCGTATAAAATTTTCTGCTCTTACACACTCTGTTTTACTGAGTAGTACGCTATAGTTTTCTTGAATACAGATCCATTAGTTGAGAAGATATTAAGAGTTGAAATTTTTTTGGGTCATGGTTTTGCTGGGAAATGGGGCCCTTATAACTCCCACAGTAAACAACATATTATTCGTATAAAATTTTCTGCTCTTACACACTCTGTTTTACTAAGTAGTATGCTATAGTTTTCTTGAGTACAGATCCATTACTTGAGAAGATATTGAGAGTTGAAATATTTTTGGGTCATGGTTTTGCTGTGAAATGGGGCCCTTATAACTCCCACAGTAAACAACAGATTATTCGTATGAAACTTTCTGCTCTTACACACTCTGTTTTACTAAGTAGTATGCTATAGTTTTCTTGAGTACAGATCCATTAGTTGAGAAGATATTGAGAGTTGAAATTTTTTTGGGTCATGGTTTTGCTGTGAAATGGGGCCCTTATAACTCCCACAGTAAACAACATATTATTCGTATAAAATTTTCTGCTCATACACACTCTGTTTTACTAAGTAGTATGCTATAGTTTTCTTGAGTACAGATCCATTAGTTGAGAAGATATTGAGAGTTGAAATTTTATTGGGTCATGGTTTTGCTGGGAAATGGGGCCCTTATAACTCCCACAGTAAACAACATATTATTCGTATGAAACTTTCTGCTCTTACACACTCTGTTTTACTAAGTAGTATGCTATAGTTTTCTTGAGTACAGATCCATTAGTTGAGAAGATATTGAGAGTTGAAATTTTTTTGGGTCATGGTTTTGTTGTGAAATGGGGGCCTTATAACTCCCACAGTAAACAACATATTATTCGTATGAAACTTTCTGCTCATACACACTCTGTTTTACTAAGTAGTATGCTATAGTTTTCTTGAGTACAGATCCATTAGTTGAGAAGATATTGAGAGTTGAAATTTTATTGGGTCATGGTTTTGCTGGGAAATGGGGCCCTTATAACTCCCACAGTAAACAACATATTATTCGTATAAAATTTTCTGCTCATACACACTCTGTTTTACTAAGTAGTATGCTATAGTTTTCTTGAGTACAGATCCATTAGTTGAGAAGATATTGAGAGTTGAAATTTTATTGGGTCATGGTTTTGCTGGGAAATGGGGCCCTTATAACTCCCACAGTAAACAACATATTATTCGTATGAAACTTTCTGCTCATACACACTCTGTTTTACTAAGTAGTATGCTATAGTTTTCTTGAGTACAGATCCATTAGTTGAGAAGATATTGAGAGTTGAAATTTTATTGGGTCATGGTTTTGCTGGGAAATGGGCCCTTATAACTCCCACAGTAAACAACATATTATTCGTATGAAACTTTCTGCTCTTACACACTCTGTTTTACTAAGTAGTATGCTATAGTTTTCTTGAGTACAGATCCATTAGTTGAGAAGATATTGAGAGTTGAAATTTTTTTGGGTCATGGTTTTGCTGTGAAATGGGGCCCTTATAACTCCCACAGTAAACAACATATTATTCGTATAAAATTTTCTGCTCATACACACTCTGTTTTACTAAGTAGTATGCTATAGTTTTCTTGAGTACAGATCCATTAGTTGAGAAGATATTGAGAGTTGAAATTTTTTTGGGTCATGGTTTTGCTGTGAAATGGGGGCCTTATAACTCCCACAGTAAACAACATATTATTCGTATAAAATTTTCTGCTCATACACACTCTGTTTTACTAAGTAGTATGCTATAGTTTTCTTGAGTACAGATCCATTAGTTGAGAAGATATTGAGAGTTGAAATTTTATTGGGTCATGGTTTTGCTGTGAAATGGGGCCCTTATAACTCCCACAGTAAACAACATATTATTCGTATAAAATTTTCTGCTCATACACACTCTGTTTTACTAAGTAGTATGCTATAGTTTTCTTGAGTACAGATCCATTAGTTGAGAAGATATTGAGAGTTGAAATTTTTTTGGGTCATGGTTTTGCTGTGAAATGGGGCCCTTATATTTCCCACAGTAAACAACAGATTATTCGTATGAAACTTTCTGCTCTTACACACTCTGTTTTACGAAGTAGTATGCTATAGTTTTCTTGAGTACAGATCCATTAGTTGAGAAGATATTGAGAGTTGAAATTTTATTGGGTCATAGTTTTGCTGTGAAATGGGGCCCTTATATTTCCCACAGTAAACAACAGATTATTCGTATGAAACTTTCTGCTCTTACACACTCTGTTTTACTAAGTAGTATGCTATAGTTTTCCTGAATACAGATCCATTAGTTGAGAAGATATTGAGAGTTGAAATTTTTTTGGGTCATGGTTTTGTTGTGAAATGGGGGCCTTATAACTCCCACAGTAAACAACATATTATTCGTATAAAATTTTCTGCTCATACACACTCTGTTTTACTAAGTAGTATGCTATAGTTTTCTTGAGTACAGATCCATTAGTTGAGAAGATATTGAGAGTTGAAATTTTTTTGGGTCATGGTTTTGCTGTGAAATGGGGCCCTTATAACTCCCACAGTAAACAACATATTATTCGTATAAAATTTTCTGTTCATACACACTCTGTTTTACTAAGTAGTATGCTATAGTTTTCTTGAGTACAGATCCATTAGTTGAGAAGATATTGAGAGTTGAAATTTTATTGGGTCATGGTTTTGCTGTGAAATGGGGCCCTTATAACTCCCACAGTAAACAACATATTATTCGTATAAAATTTTCTGCTCATACACACTCTGTTTTACTAAGTAGTATGCTATAGTTTTCTTGAGTACAGATCCATTAGTTGAGAAGATATTGAGAGTTGAAATTTTTTTGGGTCATGGTTTTGCTGTGAAATGGGGCCCTTATAACTCCCACAGTAAACAACATATTATTCGTATAAAATTTTCTGCTCATACACACTCTGTTTTACTAAGTAGTATGCTATAGTTTTCTTGAGTACAGATCCATTAGTTGAGAAGATATTGAGAGTTGAAATTTTATTGGGTCATGGTTTTGCTGTGAAATGGGGCCCTTATAACTCCCACAGTAAACAACATATTATTCGTATAAAATTTTCTGCTCATACACACTCTGTTTTACTAAGTAGTATGCTATAGTTTTCTTGAGTACAGATCCATTAGTTGAGAAGATATTGAGAGTTGAAATTTTATTGGGTCATGGTTTTGCTGGGAAATGGGGCCCTTATAACTCCCACAGTAAACAACAGATTATTCGTATGAAACTTTCTGCTCTTACACACTCTGTTTTACTAAGTAGTATGCTATAGTTTTCTTGAGTAAAGATCCATTAGTTGAGAAGATATTGAGAGTTGAAATTTTATTGGGTCATGGTTTTGCTGTGAAATGGGGCCCTTATATTTCCCACAGTAAACAACAGATTATTCGTATCAAACTTTCTGCTCTTACACACTCTGTTTTACGAAGTAGTATGCTATAGTTTTCTTGAGTACAGATCCATTAGTTGAGAAGATATTGAGAGTTGAAATTTTATTGGGTCATGGTTTTGCTGTGAAATGGGGCCCTTATATTTCCCACAGTAAACAACAGATTATTCGTATGAAACTTTCTGCTCTTACACACTCTGTTTTACTAAGTAGTATGCTATAGTTTTCCTGAATACAGATCCATTAGTTGAGAAGATATTGAGAGTTGAAATTTTTTTGGGTCATGGTTTTGTTGTGAAATGGGGGCCTTATAACTCCCACAGTAAACAACATATTATTCGTATAAAATTTTCTGCTCTTACACACTCTGTTTTACTGAGTAGTACGCTATAGTTTTCTTGAATACAGATCCATTAGTTGAGAAGATATTGAGAGTTGAAATTTTTTTGGGTCATGGTTTTGCTGTGAAATGGGGCCCTTATATTTCCCACAGTAAACAACAGATTATTCGTATGAAACTTTCTGCTCTTACACACTCTGTTTTACTAAGTAGTATGCTATAGTTTTCCTGAATACAGATCCAAGACTTGAGAAGATATTGTGAGTTGAAATTTTTTTGGGTCATGGTTTTGCTGTGAAATGGGGCCCTTATAATTTCCACAGTAAACAACATATTATTCGTATGAAACATTCTGCTCTTACACACTCTGTTTTACTAAGTAGTATGCTATAGTTTTCTTGAGTACAAATCCATTAGTTGAGAAGATATTGTGAGTTGAAATTTTTTTGGGTCATGGTTTTGCTGTGAAATGGGGCCCTTATAATTCCCACAGTAAACAACATATTATTTTATGAAACTTTCTGCTCTTACACACTCTGTTTTACTAAGTAGTATGCTATAGTTTTCTTGAGTACAGATCCATTACTTGAGAAGATATTGTGAGTTGAAATTTTTTTGGGTCATGGTTTTCTTGTGAAATGGGGCCCTTATAACTCCCAAAGTAAACAACAGATTATTCGTATGAAATTTTCTGCTCTTACACCCTCTGTTTAACTGAGTAGTACGCTATAGTTTTCTTGAATACAGATCCATTAGTTGAGAAGATATTGAGAGTTGAAATTTTTTTGGGTCATGGTTTTGCTGTGAAATGGGGCCCTTATAACTCCCACAGTAAACAACATATTCGTATAAAATTTTCTGCTCTTACACACTCTGTTTTACTAAGTAGTGTACTATAGTTTTCCTGAATAAAGATCCATTAGTTGAGAAGATATTGAGAGTTGAAATTTATTTGGGTCATGGTTTTGCTGTGAAATGGGGCCCTTATATTTCCCACAGTGAACAACATATTATTCGTATGAAATTTTCTGCTCTTACACATTCTGTTTTACTGAGTAGTATGATATAGTTTTGTTGAATACAGATCCATTAGTTGAGAAGATATTGAGAGTTGAAATTTTATTGGGTCATGGTTTTGCTGTGAAATGGGGCCCTTATATTTCCCACAGTAAACAACAGATTATTCGTATGAAACTTTCTGCTCTTACACACTCTGTTTTACTAAGTAGTATGCTATAGTTTTCCTGAATACAGATCCATTAGTTAAGAAGATATTGAGAGTTGAAATTTTTTTGGGTCATGGTTTTGTTGTGAAATGGGGGCCTTATAACTCCCACAGTAAACAACATATTATTCGTATAAAATTTTCTGCTCTTACACACTCTGTTTTACTGAGTAGTACGCTATAGTTTTCTTGAATACAGATCCATTAGTTGAGAAGATATTGAGAGTTGAAATTTTTTTGGGTCATGGTCTTGCTGTGAAATGGGGCCCTTATAACTCCCACAGTAAACAACATATTATTCGTAAAAAATTTTCTGCTCTTACACACTCTGTTTTACTTAGTAGTATGCTATAGTTTTCATGAGTACAGATCCATTAGTTGAGAAGATATTGAGAGTTGAAATTTTATTGGTTTATGGTTTTGCTGTGAAATGGGGCCCTTATATTTCCCACAGTAAACAACATATTATTCGTATGAAATTTTCTGCTCTTACACATTCTGTTTTACTGAGTAGTATGATATAGTTTTGTTGAATACAGATCCATTAGTTGAGAAGATATTGAGAGTTGAAATTTTATTGGGTCATGGTTTTGCTGTGAAATGGGGCCCTTATATTTCCCACAGTAAACAACAGATTATTCGTATGAAACTTTCTGCTCTTACACACTCTGTTTTACTAAGTAGTATGCTATAGTTTTCCTGAATACAGATCCATTAGTTAAGAAGATATTGAGAGTTGAAATTTTTTTGGGTCATGGTTTTGTTGTGAAATGGGGGCCTTATAACTCCCACAGTAAACAACATATTATTCGTATAAAATTTTCTGCTCTTACACACTCTGTTTTACTGAGTAGTACGCTATAGTTTTCTTGAATACAGATCCATTAGTTGAGAAGATATTGAGAGTTGAAATTTTTTTGGGTCATGGTCTTGCTGTGAAATGGGGCCCTTATAACTCCCACAGTAAACAACATATTATTCGTAAAAAATTTTCTGCTCTTACACACTCTGTTTTACTTAGTAGTATGCTATAGTTTTCATGAGTACAGATCCATTAGTTGAGAAGATATTGAGAGTTGAAATTTTATTGGTTTATGGTTTTGCTGTGAAATGGGGCCCTTATATTTCCCACAGTAAACAACATATTATTCGTAAAAAATTTTCTGCTCTTACACACTCTGTTTTACTTAGTAGTATGCTATAGTTTTCATGAGTACAGATCCATTAGTTGAGAAGATATTGAGAGTTGAAATTTTATTGGTTTATGGTTTTGCTGTGAAATGGGGCCCTTATATTTCCCACAGTAAACAACAGATTATTCGTATGAAACTTTCTGCTCTTACACACTCTGTTTTACTAAGTAGTATGCTATAGTTTTCCTGAATACAGATCCATTACTTGAGAAGATATTGTGAGTTGAAATTTTTTTGGGTCATGGTTTTGCTGTGAAATGGGGCCCTTATAATTCCCACAGTAAACAACATATTATTCGTATGAAACTTTCTGCTCTTACACACTCTGTTTTACTAAGTAGTATGCTATAGTTTTCTTGAGTACAGATCCATTAGTTGAGAAGATATTGTGAGTTGAAATTTTTTTGGGTCATGGTTTTGCTGTGAAATGGGGCCCTTATAATTCCCACAGTAAACAACATATTATTTGTATGAAACTTTCTGCTCTTACACACTCTGTTTTACTAAGTAGTATGCTATAGTTTTCTTGAGTACAGATCCATTACTTGAGAAGATATTGTGAGTTGAAATTTTTTTGGGTCATGGTTTTCTTGTGAAATGGGGCCCTTATAACTCCCAAAGTAAACAACAGATTATTCGTATGAAATTTTCTGCTCTTACACCCTCTGTTTAACTGAGTAGTACGCTAAAGTTTTCTTGAATACAGATCCATTAGTTGAGAAGATATTGAGAGTTGAAATTTTTTTGGGTCATGGTTTTGCTGTGAAATGGGGCCCTTATAACTCCCACAGTAAACAACATATTCGTATAAAATTTTCTGCTCTTACACACTCTGTTTTACTAAGTAGTGTACTATAGTTTTCCTGAATAAAGATCCATTAGTTGAGAAGATATTGAGAGTTGAAATTTTATTGGGTCATGGTTTTGCTGTGAAATGGGGCCCTTATATTTCCCACAGTGAACAACATATTATTTGTATGAAATTTTCTGCTCTTACACATTCTGTTTTTCTGAGTAGTATGATATAGTTTTCTTGAATACAGATCCATTAGTTGAGAAGATATTGAGAGTTGAAATTTTTTTGGGTCATGGTTTTGCTGTGAAATGGGGCCCTTATATTTCCCACAGTAAACAACAGATTATTCGTATGAAACTTTCTGCTCTTACACACTCTGTTTTACTAAGTAGTATGCTATAGTTTTCTTGAGTACAAATCCATTAGTTGAGAAGATATTGTGAGTTGAAATTTTTTTGGGTCATGGTTTTGCTGTGAAATGGGGCCCTTATAATTCCCACAGTAAACAACATATTATTTTATGAAACTTTCTGCTCTTACACACTCTGTTTTACTAAGTAGTATGCTATAGTTTTCTTGAGTACAGATCCATTACTTGAGAAGATATTGTGAGTTGAAATTTTTTTGGGTCATGGTTTTCTTGTGAAATGGGGCCCTTATAACTCCCAAAGTAAACAACAGATTATTCGTATGAAATTTTCTGCTCTTACACCCTCTGTTTAACTGAGTAGTACGCTATAGTTTTCTTGAATACAGATCCATTAGTTGAGAAGATATTGAGAGTTGAAATTTTTTTGGGTCATGGTTTTGCTGTGAAATGGGGCCCTTATAACTCCCACAGTAAACAACATATTCGTATAAAATTTTCTGCTCTTACACACTCTGTTTTACTAAGTAGTGTACTATAGTTTTCCTGAATAAAGATCCATTAGTTGAGAAGATATTGAGAGTTGAAATTTATTTGGGTCATGGTTTTGCTGTGAAATGGGGCCCTTATATTTCCCACAGTGAACAACATATTATTCGTATGAAATTTTCTGCTCTTACACATTCTGTTTTACTGAGTAGTATGATATAGTTTTGTTGAATACAGATCCATTAGTTGAGAAGATATTGAGAGTTGAAATTTTATTGGGTCATGGTTTTGCTGTGAAATGGGGCCCTTATATTTCCCACAGTAAACAACAGATTATTCGTATGAAACTTTCTGCTCTTACACACTCTGTTTTACTAAGTAGTATGCTATAGTTTTCCTGAATACAGATCCATTAGTTAAGAAGATATTGAGAGTTGAAATTTTTTTGGGTCATGGTTTTGTTGTGAAATGGGGGCCTTATAACTCCCACAGTAAACAACATATTATTCGTATAAAATTTTCTGCTCTTACACACTCTGTTTTACTGAGTAGTACGCTATAGTTTTCTTGAATACAGATCCATTAGTTGAGAAGATATTGAGAGTTGAAATTTTTTTGGGTCATGGTCTTGCTGTGAAATGGGGCCCTTATAACTCCCACAGTAAACAACATATTATTCGTAAAAAATTTTCTGCTCTTACACACTCTGTTTTACTTAGTAGTATGCTATAGTTTTCATGAGTACAGATCCATTAGTTGAGAAGATATTGAGAGTTGAAATTTTATTGGTTTATGGTTTTGCTGTGAAATGGGGCCCTTATATTTCCCACAGTAAACAACAGATTATTCGTATGAAACTTTCTGCTCTTACACACTCTGTTTTACTAAGTAGTATGCTATAGTTTTCCTGAATACAGATCCATTACTTGAGAAGATATTGTGAGTTGAAATTTTTTTGGGTCATGGTTTTGCTGTGAAATGGGGCCCTTATAATTCCCACAGTAAACAACATATTATTCGTATGAAACTTTCTGCTCTTACACACTCTGTTTTACTAAGTAGTATGCTATAGTTTTCTTGAGTACAGATCCATTAGTTGAGAAGATATTGTGAGTTGAAATTTTTTTGGGTCATGGTTTTGCTGTGAAATGGGGCCCTTATAATTCCCACAGTAAACAACATATTATTTGTATGAAACTTTCTGCTCTTACACACTCTGTTTTACTAAGTAGTATGCTATAGTTTTCTTGAGTACAGATCCATTACTTGAGAAGATATTGTGAGTTGAAATTTTTTTGGGTCATGGTTTTCTTGTGAAATGGGGCCCTTATAACTCCCAAAGTAAACAACAGATTATTCGTATGAAATTTTCTGCTCTTACACCCTCTGTTTAACTGAGTAGTACGCTAAAGTTTTCTTGAATACAGATCCATTAGTTGAGAAGATATTGAGAGTTGAAATTTTTTTGGGTCATGGTTTTGCTGTGAAATGGGGCCCTTATAACTCCCACAGTAAACAACATATTCGTATAAAATTTTCTGCTCTTGCACACTCTGTTTTACTAAGTAGTGTACTATAGTTTTCCTGAATAAAGATCCATTAGTTGAGAAGATATTGAGAGTTGAAATTTTATTGGGTCATGGTTTTGCTGTGAAATGGGGCCCTTATATTTCCCACAGTGAACAACATATTATTTGTATGAAATTTTCTGCTCTTACACATTCTGTTTTACTGAGTAGTATGATATAGTTTTCTTGAATACAGATCCATTAGTTGAGAAGATATTGAGAGTTGAAATTTTTTTGGGTCATGGTTTTGCTGTGAAATGGGGCCCTTATATTTCCCACAGTAAACAACAGATTATTCGTATGAAACTTTCTGCTCTTACACACTCTGTTTTACTAAGTAGTATGCTATAGTTTTCCTGAATACAGATCCATTAGTAGAGCAGATATTGAGAGTTGAAATTTTTTTGGGTCATGGTTTTGCTGTGAAATTGGGTCATTATACCTCCCACAGTAAACAACATATTATTCGTATGAAATTTTCTGCTCTTACACACTCTGTTTTACTAAGTAGTGTACTATAGTTTTCCTGAATAAAGATCCATTAGTTGAGAAGATATTGAGAGTTGAAATTTTTTTGGGTCATGGTTTTGCTGTGAAATGGGGCCCTTATATTTCCCACAGTGAACAACATATTATTCGTATGAAATTTTCTGCTCATACACACTCTGTTTTACTGAGTAGTATGCTATAGTTTTCCTGAATACAGATCCATTAGTAGAGAAGATATTGAGAGTTGAAATTTTTTTGGGTCATGGTTTTGCTGTGAAATTGGGTCATTATAACTCCCACAGTAAACAACATTTTATTCGTATGAAATTTTCTGCTCTTACACACTCTGTTTTACTGAGTAGTATGCTATAGTTTTCTTGAGTACAGCTCCATTAGTTGGGAAGATATTGAGGGTTGAAATTTTTTTGGGTGATGGTTTTGCTGTGAAATGGGGCCCTTATATTTCCCACAGTAAACAACATATTATTCGTTTGAAATTTTCTGCTCTTACACACTCTGTTTTACTGAGTAGTATGCTATAGTTTTCTTGAGTACAGCTCCATTAGTTGGGAAGATATTGAGGGTTGAAATTTTTTTGGGTGATGGTTTTGCTGTGAAATGGGGCCCTTATAACTCCCACAGTAAACAACATATTATTCGTATGAAACTTTCTGCTCTTACACACTCTGTTTTACTAAGTAGTATGCTATAGTTTTCTTGAGTACAGATCCATTACTTGAGAAGATATTGAGGGTTGAAATTTTTTTGGGTGATGGTTTTGCTGTGAAATGGGGCCCTTATAATTCTCACAGTAAACAACATATTATTCGTATGAAACTTTCTGCTCTTACACATTCTGTTTTACTAAGTAGTATGCTATAGTTTTCTTGAGTACAGCTCCATTAGTTGGGAAGATATTGAGGGTTGAAATTTTTTTGGGTGATGGTTTTGCTGTGAAATGGGGCCCTTATAATTCTCACAGTAAACAACATATTATTCGTATGAAACTTTCTGCTCTTACACACTCTGTTTTACTAAGTAGTATGCTATAGTTTTCCTGAATACAGATCCATTAGTTGAGAAGATATTGAGAGTTGAAATTTTTTTGGGTCATCGTTTTGCTGTGAAATGGGGCCCTTATAATTCCCACAGTAAACAACATATGATTCGTATGAAACTTTCTGCTCTTACACACTCTGTTTTGCTAAGTAGTATGCTATAGTTTTCCTGAATAAAGATCCATTAGTTGAGAAGATATTGAGAGTTGAAATTTTATTGGGTCATGGTTTTGCTGTGAAATGGGGCCCTTATATTTCCCACAGTGAACAACATATTATTTGTATGAAATTTTCTGCTCTTACACATTCTGTTTTACTGAGTAGTATGATATAGTTTTCTTGAATACAGATCCATTAGTTGAGAAGATATTGAGAGTTGAAATTTTTTTGGGTCATGGTTTTGCTGTGAAATGGGGCCCTTATATTTCCCACAGTAAACAACAGATTATTCGTATGAAACTTTCTGCTCTTACACACTCTGTTTTACTAAGTAGTATGCTATAGTTTTCCTGAATACAGATCCATTAGTAGAGCAGATATTGAGAGTTGAAATTTTTTTGGGTCATGGTTTTGCTGTGAAATTGGGTCATTATACCTCCCACAGTAAACAACATATTATTCGTATGAAATTTTCTGCTCTTACACACTCTGTTTTAATAAGTAGTGTACTATAGTTTTCCTGAATAAAGATCCATTAGTTGAGAAGATATTGAGAGTTGAAATTTTTTTGGGTCATGGTTTTGCTGTGAAATGGGGCCCTTATATTTCCCACAGTGAACAACATATTATTCGTATGAAATTTTCTGCTCATACACACTCTGTTTTACTGAGTAGTATGCTATAGTTTTCCTGAATACAGATCCATTAGTAGAGAAGATATTGAGAGTTGAAATTTTTTTGGGTCATGGTTTTGCTGTGAAATTGGGTCATTATAACTCCCACAGTAAACAACATTTTATTCGTATGAAATTTTCTGCTCTTACACACTCTGTTTTACTGAGTAGTATGCTATAGTTTTCTTGAGTACAGCTCCATTAGTTGGGAAGATATTGAGGGTTGAAATTTTTTTGGGTGATGGTTTTGCTGTGAAATGGGGCCCTTATATTTCCCACAGTAAACAACATATTATTCGTTTGAAATTTTCTGCTCTTACACACTCTGTTTTACTGAGTAGTATGCTATAGTTTTCTTGAGTACAGCTCCATTAGTTGGGAAGATATTGAGGGTTGAAATTTTTTTGGGTGATGGTTTTGCTGTGAAATGGGGCCCTTATAACTCCCACAGTAAACAACATATTATTCGTATGAAACTTTCTGCTCTTACACACTCTGTTTTACTAAGTAGTATGCTATAGTTTTCTTGAGTACAGATCCATTACTTGAGAAGATATTGAGGGTTGAAATTTTTTTGGGTGATGGTTTTGCTGTGAAATGGGGCCCTTATAATTCTCACAGTAAACAACATATTATTCGTATGAAACTTTCTGCTCTTACACATTCTGTTTTACTAAGTAGTATGCTATAGTTTTCTTGAGTACAGCTCCATTAGTTGGGAAGATATTGAGGGTTGAAATTTTTTTGGGTGATGGTTTTGCTGTGAAATGGGGCCCTTATAATTCTCACAGTAAACAACATATTATTCGTATGAAACTTTCTGCTCTTACACACTCTGTTTTACTAAGTAGTATGCTATAGTTTTCCTGAATACAGATCCATTAGTTGAGAAGATATTGAGAGTTGAAATTTTTTTGGGTCATCGTTTTGCTGTGAAATGGGGCCCTTATAATTCCCACAGTAAACAACATATGATTCGTATGAAACTTTCTGCTCTTACACACTCTGTTTTACTAAGTAGTATGCTATAGTTTTCTTGAGTACAGATCCATTACTTGAGAAGATATTGTGAGTTGAAATTTTTTTGGGTCATGGTTTTCCTGTGAAATGGGGCCCTTATAACTCCCACAGTAAACAACAGATTATTCGTATGAAATTTTCTGCTCTTACACCCTCTGTTTTACTGAGTAGTACGCTATAGTTTTCTTGAATACAGATCCATTAGTTGAGAAGATATTGAGAGTTGAAATTTTTTTGGGTCATGGTTTTGCTGTGAAATGGGGCCCTTATATTTCCCACAGTAAACAACATATTATTCGTATGAAACTTTCTGCTCTTACACACTCTGTTTTACTGAGTAGTATGCTATAGTTTTCTTGAGTACAGCTCCATTAGTTGAGAAGATATTGAGAGTTGAAATTTTTTTGGGTCATGGTTTTGCTATGAAATTGGGCCATTATAACTCCCACAGTAAACAACATATTATTCGTATGAAATTTTCTGCTCTTACACACTCTGTTTTACTGAGTAGTATGCTATTGTTTTCTTGGGAACAGATCCATTACTTGAGTAGATATTGTGAGTTGAAATTTTTTTGGGTCATGATTTTGCTTTGAAATTGGGCCTTTATAATTCCCACAGCAAAAGGGCCGCGTCGAATTCGAAGATTAGTCAATAAGGAGAAGGGCGTGGCTTAAACCCTCTTCGAATTCGATGATTATTCAATATGGATTGGTGGGGTTGGTGTTGGCGGAGTGGGGATGGCGGTCATCTTGCCCAAAAAAGGTGTACATTTTAGGTGCCCCAGAACTGCCATTTTCCCTCTACTGGTAAGCCCCTGTGCTACCTTAAAATATTCATTCTTCTCCTTTGAACCTACCCTTGGGCTCGCTTTATGTAAATCCCAGACATCTTGTTCTTCGTATTGCTGATTTCTGCTCCGCTTTTTCTTCTTATTCTTGCCATGCTGCCGTTCGCTGTTCTTACATCATTTCTTAGCCCGACTATCTGATCTGCCACTGTCGGACAGACTGACAGAATGTGTTGTGTATATCTTCTGGAAGATTCCTAGCCATTTTAAGTTGTACGAGGGGTCAGGGAAGGGATTAGCTATGAGGTTAGCATACTGGACTCCCACGCGGAGGTCCCGGGTTCGAATCCAGCAGCTGACCCTTAGATTTTCTCTTCCTAGGAGCTTCTTACAGCTCACTGTCCGGTGATGGACAGTGTTGTCTGTAACGAGAGAACACTGTCCGGAGGCCGGCAGTGCACTGGAAAAAGCTCCGGGCGCTAATGACCTCAGCGGTTGATGCGCCAAAAAAAAAAAAAAAAAAAAAAAAAAAAAAGTTGTACGAGGATAAGTTGAGTATTGTCTTTTGTATTTCCTTTTCTCTTTCTTATCCGTTAGACAGGATGTTCCCCCAATAGATCCTTCTATGCATTTCCGGTTTCGGCTTTTCTTAATAAAATTTTGCACGTTCTTATTTTAATGGTTCAAGCCAATTCAACCCCCTAATTCCTGCTTAATATCTTCTTTTTGATCCTCAACTACCTTTTTTGTTAATTTTAGAGCTGAGGTACTGTAAATTGCCCTTAAATTTCATTGAATGCATTTGCTAAACTAAGCTCAAGCAATTAAACATATCGATTAAAGGGCTCCCTCTTTTTGTGTTTTTAGTCTTAGATTGGGCAATCCCTTAGAGCAGCCAAGATATATGAAAAAGTAGCTAATCCATTTCTACTTAAGGATTCAGAAGCCTTAAAATATAAATTTCCAGATGAAATTTGACTTTCTAAGTATATTTTTTTAAAGCTGCTTTTTGAAGGAACAAAACTAAGACGAGAATGAAGCAGTAAATCTAAGTGAACTTTCATACTAGACAGAAGCTTTTCCAGAACATCATGCTTTCTAGATGGCTATTACAATTTATCTCCGTCGAATCAAATCCTCAACCTTATCAGTTTCATTATCAGGTCCTGAAGGAAGAAAGAAGCTAAGTCAGGATTTAGCTTCCCGATTTGTTGTTTTTTTATTTTTTCTTGTTAAAAGAAGAGATAAGATTTTTAATATAATTTTGATTTTCTTTTAAGACAAGTAATTTTCTACAACATTTGGCGAATTATATTTTTGTAGTGACTGATTTTTCCTGGTTGGTGTTTATGCCTGTTATTTATGTTATTTTATTTAATGGTTAATATGTGAACTTTTTATAGTAAAGTATGTTTGTTAGTCGGTTATATACTATACCCGCAAAGCTAAGATGTATTGCGGTACTAGTCCTTGGTTTTTATTTAATGGTTAATATGAGAACTTCACAGTTAAGTATGTTAGGCGGTTATAGACTAGACCCGCAAAGCTAAGATGTATTGCGGTTAATATGAGAACTTTACAGTAATGTATGTTTGTTAGTTTGTTATAGGCTAGACCCGCAATGCTAGGATGTATTGCGGTACTGGTCTAGCCCTTGGATTTTATCTAATGGTTAATATGAGAACTTTATTGTAAAGTATGTATGCTAGTCGCCTCCGTCCATGAATCCTAATTGTGGTAGTTGGACGTAAAGCCCGTAAAGGCATTACTGCTACTACAGGTTCAACTCAGGTTTGACTCAACTAAATTATTTAGATGAGATTTTTTTTTTTTTTTTTTTTGAAGTTCCTGAGGTAGAGTTGACTTTAACAGGTTCAGTCAGTTTTATAAAGTATCTGGGCGACCATCTTTAAAGATATTTAAAGGAAAATGTTGTGCCCAATCTTTAAAGATGAGTTTATAAAAGAGCTTATGAAATTGTCGTTTTTTTTTTTTTTTTTTTCATAAACGAAAAGGGATTTATTTAGCAAGGGAAACAACAGAGAAAAACTTTTTCACGAAGGAGAAAGGTTGAGGAAATATGAGAATTTTCATCTTTTCTTTTTTTCCTCTTGGGTGTAGGTGGAGAGTGCTAGCATATCAATATATAGTTTTAAGTTATTATTGTACGGGAAGATGTACATACAAGAATGCTTGCTGCATGGTGGTCACCTGTTTCCATTGTTTGTAAGTTCCTTCCTCTTTTGTGGACAATAAACTTTACCCAAAGTGCTTGTACTTAGTTTTCTCTTTTGTATATCTTCCAGGAATGGAGTGTATAAAAGAAAATCTTAAAATGTGGGCGAAAACAGAGAAAGAGAGAGTGAGTGTGGGAGATGAGACTTTAAGCCCAAGTTGTATGAGTGGAAAGATGTAAGTAAAGAAGTGGAAGGTAGAGGTAGAGCGGCTGCGAAAGGACGTTCTAAAGTACACAAAGAAAGGACGCAGTTTAACCAACTACCTACCTCTACAGGAAGGGCCAAAGGACTTTTCCTTTATAAAGGAGTCTCTCCGTGTATACAGGACTAGCCCATCCAAAGTACACAATATACTGGCTCTTGTGAATACTTTGTCCCGATCTTATCCCATACACTTTATATCTAAACAGTAAAGTTCATAAAGTAGCCATGGGGTATATTTATTGAACTTTTTTATGCTCATGTTTGGCTTCATGTTCAACCATCCAAATGTATATTATACATTGTGAGATCCATTTTCTTTGCTGTATAAGCTTAACTTCAAAACTAGATCAACACCCAAACCCCCTGAGTAACAAAAAGGTTTGTTTTTTTCAGGGCCTTAAATCTCTTCTTTAGATAGGATCATTAGATTCCATCTAACGTATCCTATTCTCCAAGCACCACAGCCAAAGGAGGCTCCTTAAGGCTAACCTTGTTAAAGTAGATCTTATTAAAACTCCTATTTGGCAATGTCCGGGGTTTTTATCTCGGCAATCATGCACTTAACTTTTTTTCTGATTTAAAAGTTGTCAAAGGTCATCATATAATGCAAACTATTTTTACGCAATTAGATAGGGCAGAGGTCTGCAACCTATTTTAAGTAGAGAGCCATTTCTCCTTAAATAATTTTAATAAATCTTACCAAGAGCCGCAAGGATGATAGTGTAAAAACCTCTGTAGATCATTTGTATTCACAAATTATTATTTTATGATATCCAATAACATTTAAAAGTTTTATATATTTATTTTCACATATTGCAAAGTAAATAAACAAATAAATAATAACTAAAGCTGTGTTTGAATGAAAATGGCGACAGTCCTATATATCGTATTACGTACTGTATTTTAATATAATTCTATTCAATTTCAAACCTATCACATTTAAAAATTTTTAAACGTCCCTTTTCTTCCACCTCTTGAAAAAATAAATGACTTAAACATTGTTACTGCTCAAAAATCAATGTTCAAACTGGTTGAAAAATAATAATAATAAGGGAAGGGATTAGCTGTGGGGTTAGCGTATTGGACTCCCACGCGGAGGTCCCTGGTTCCAATCCAACAGCTGACCTCTTAGATTTTCTCTTCCTAGGAGCTTCTTACAGGCAACACTGTCCGGTGATGGACAGTATTGTCTGTAACGATAGAACACTGTCTGGAGGCCAGCAGTGCACTACAAAAAGCTCCGGGCGCCAATAACCTTAGATGTTGATGCGCCTTAAATCATTTTTAAAAAAAACAATAACAATAAATAATAATAATAATTTTGTTGATTAATTTTTGTTTTCTATTTTCCAGCCTCGCGTATTCGATACGAGATCACAAGCGGTAACATAGGCGGAGCCTTCGCGGTCAAGAATATGACCGGAGCTATATATGTTGCAGGTGCCTTAGATTATGAAACTAGGAAGAGGGTATGTATTTGTGTTATTGTTAGCTTATTTATTATTCATACATAATTACATAATTGTTTAATTATAGTTTTTTCTGTTTTCATAAATATGTGGTTCATTTTCTCAGTAAAAGGGACAAAACTTAGCTTAAGTTGGATTGTATCCAATCGATCACAGATTAAAACAGGTGTTTGATTTTTAAGAATTACTGCAATGTGATAATCGATTATTTATGTATCATTCTTTGGATGGCAGTGCTTTCTAGGATAGCTCCTATAATCCCTCTCTCCCTTTCAAAGCTTTCCCTAGATGTTCTAGTGTTGCTACTCCATGGAGCGTTCAAGAAGTCCTTCCACCAACTCTGGTAGGTGGATGCTGTGAAGGGAGTGGCTACAAAGCCAAATACATCTGTCATCTAAAATATATATATTGAAACTCCCTGTCTGTTTGTTGGGAAACAATTTGGAGACGTCTTAAATTTTTACATATTTAATAAAATCAGCCACAGGTTGCCTATGGCTTAGATAGTCTCAAATAGTGTACATCTCAACTACCTCTTCGGAATCAGTATCTATTAAAAGAGTGTTTGAGGTGTAAGTGTAAATGTAGCTCATATTGTTAGGCTGGGATTCCCGTAGTGATGCCAAAAAAAAAAAAAAGTGGCTTCTTACCTGAAGTGAAGTACCAATCAATTTAATCAAAGAATTAACTTAAACCCAACAATATAAACTACTTCCGTCAGGTTCAAGAGAGCGGAAAATTATTATTTCCCGCATGTCGGAAAATCTTCACGATTGTAATATTTCCACATAGAAAGGGTGAGACAAAGTAAAAAAAAAAAAAACTTGACAACGTTAGAGTAATGTAACCGACATTAAGTGCTCCTGTCGACAATCACTTGTAACTCATTGGATATTTATATCTACATAAACCTTACGATAACGATGTTATCTACTTATGACACAATGTCCAATAACAAATGACGACAGCAAAGACATTAACAAAACTTACAGACATCAACTAATCTTACAACAAACTTGTTTAAAAAAAAACAATGAATTTAAACCTATCGAAAAGGTAAGCAAAAATCTTCTCTCTAAGAAGGGTTACGAAATGGAAGATCTAAGATCCCTATAAACAACTGAGAAATCTCCTAGAATCAGAAAGATCAAGGAGTGTGCTAGCTCGACGTAACTGGACATTTCACATTTCACATCATCATCATCGACAATTCACTACAAAACTGCAACAATCATAACCCAACTAGAGGCTGAGGGTTTTTCATTGTTTTTCCCCTCATTACTTACTTTTATATTCTGTAACAATTTATGTAATTAGCTGGAGGTAGAGTATTTATACTGGCACTCCTTACGTACATATGTACGAGGTTCGTTTGAAAAGTCCGTGCAAAAATAAAAACTACTTAATTTTTTGGGGTAAACCTTTTTTATTTTTCAACATAGTCTCCTTTTAGGCTTATACACTTCGTCCAACGCTGCTCTAGTTTGTTGATCCCTTCCGAATAATAGAATTTGTCCAAGTCTGAAAAATAGCCATTCGTTTCTGCAATCACCTCCTCGTTTGAATAAAATCTTTTTCCCGCCAGCCATTTCTTCATATTGGGGAACAAATAGTAGTCCGAGGGAGCCAAGTCTGGAGAATAGGGGGGGGATGTGAAACGAGTTGGAACCCTATTTCCATTAATTTTGCGACCACAACTGCTGAGGTGTGAGCTGGTGCGTTGTCGTGATGGAAAAGGACTTTTTTGTGGGCCAATCGTGGGCGTTTTTCTTGCAGCTCGGTTTTCAAACGGTCCAATAACGATGAATAATATGCACCTGTAATAGTTTTACCCTTTTCCAGATAGTCGATGAGGATTATTCCTTGCGAATCCCAAAAGACAGTCGCCATAATCTTTCCGGCCGAAGGAACGGTCTTCGCCTTTTTTTGGCGCAGATTCCCCCTTGGTAACCCATTGTTTAGATTGTTCTTTGGTCTCAGGAGTGTAGTGATGTATCCATGTTTCATCCACAGTGACGAAACGACGCTTAAAGTCCTGCGAATTCTTCTGGAACAGCTGCAAACCGTCCTTGCAACACTTCACACGATTTCGTTTTTGGTCAAGCGTGAGCAATCGCGGCACCCATCTTGCGGATAGCTTTGTCATGTCCAAATGTTGATGCAAAATATTATGTATCCGTTCATTCGAGATGCCCACAGCACTAGCAATCTCACGCACCTTCACTCTTCTGTCATCCATCACCATATCATGGATTTTATCAATGATTTCTGGAGTAGTAACCTCAACAGGGCGTCCAGAACGTTCAGCGTCACTTGTGCCCATATGGCCACTCCGAAAATTTTGAAACCATTTATAAACTGTTCTAATCGAAGGTGCAGAGTCACCATAATGTTTATCAAGCTTCTCTTTAGTCTCCTGAGGCGTTTTGCCTTTCATAAAGTAGTGTTTAATCAACACACGAAATTCTTTTTCGTCCATTTTTTTGAAAATCACTCGACTTCCTCGATTCAAACGAATGCCAAACACAAAGAAATAGACCGATCTGGCTGAAACTTGGTATGTGTTCTTCCAAGAGATGCTACTAACTAAACATAACCTCGATACGCGCCAGTAGTGCTATCTCTCTGACTTTGCACGGACTTTCCAAACGACCTTCGTATATATGTACTTTCATTAAATAAAATGTTTCTTCTTCTTCTTCTTCTTCTTCTTCTTCTTCTTCTTCTTCTTCTTCATAACCCAACTGAGACATTTATAGCCACTTATTAACATAAAAGCACTAACTATAACGTACAAACCCCTAGGGTAACAGCTAGCAAACGACTGACCAAACAACTAAAGTTATTACAAAATGTAATTCACTAAACGTCTCTTCGTTCACCAGAAACTCACTGATTCAAGCAATTGATTTCCTGTTGTATTAAATAAAAAGGTTTTCTAATAATATAATTGTTACAATTTGACAACCTAATGGTTCTTGAAACATGAAAGATACTAATATAACTAAGTAACTTAATTAGCAGTGATTGACTTGATTGATTTGTTGTTTAGTAGTTACTTCTTCTTATAAAGTTAAAGGTGGTGCACATTCCTCAAGTTTTTAATTATAACTTAAATTATTTATTTATTTATTTACTCTGTTTATGCCGTTAGGCATACAGAGGGAGTTGGCTACATATGGAAAATTACATAAAATTATACTTTTGTTATAATTATACAAAATTAATTAAAGTAAAAATAAAAATAAATTGAAATTAGAACACTTTCCTTACCTAACAAAATAGTAGTATGTTACTTATGTACATGAATTAAAACAAGTAAACAAAAAACAGAAAAACAAGCAAAAAAGCAGAATTACAAATAAAGAGAAAGAGAGAGAGACAGGAGATTTCTTGAAGTTACAATAATAATTAACCAATAACATTAAGATAATAAAGAATTTCTTAATTTAAAACTTTCGGTACAAAACAAGTATATATCTTTTATTTTCTCTTCCGACGTATTAATAGAAAAACTTAATAATGAAATAAATTTATCGTAGTCTGGGGTCGCAGAAAAATGTTTTTCTAAATATTTAGTCCTGTGTGATGATGAGGCCGGGCAATTCAATAAAAAGTGAAATAAGTCATTTGGTGCTTGTAATTGGCAGAGAGGACAAGTTAAATCTGCATCAAATTGATAGCACTGGTTATTAAAATGTATGCGACACATTTTTTTGTTATAAAGTCGCAACTGCACTATCAACCTAAGCTTGCTTATATGCATGTTTACCTTAAGATGCGGCTCGTCTAGATCATAGGTACTTAGATTGCGATAATTAAGATTATATCTACTATTTACAATGGCTTCAACATCACGACTTACTAGATTATTTCTAAAACTCGTTAAAATAGACTTATATTTTTCTTCAACTAGTTTCAAGTTCTGTGATTGCCATACGTTGTCAAAACCGATACAAGAAAGATAATGTTTCAGCTCTCTTGCCCAATTAAATGGCATGCCTGTATTGTCTATCAAATCTAATTGCTTCAGAAAACACATTTTAGAGAGGTTATAATCAGGCATTTTCAAAATAGCCAGCCACCAACTTAACATTCTGCTGAAAACTTTAAATTGTATGTGCACTCTTCCGCATTCCATTCTAACATAATGGTTGGGAGTACTTCTAGGCAAATGTAGCAGCAATTTAAAAAATCTTAATTGACCCTTCTCAATTTTATCCGAATATCTACATGCCCAAACCTCTGACAAGTACAAGAGAACACTTTCAGAAATTGCTTCATAAAGTTCACTGATTCAAGCAATTGATTTCCTGTTGTATTAAATAAAAAGGTTTTCTAATAATACGTAATTGTTACAATTTGACAACCTAATGGTTCTTGAAACATGAAAGATACTAATATAACTAAGTAACTTAATTAGCAGTGATTGACTTGATTGATTTGTTGTTTAGTAGTTACTTCTTCTTATAAAGTTAAAGGTGGTGCTCATTCCTCTACTTTTTAATTATAACTTAAATAAAACAAAAAAGTTTAGAAATCAATTTGAAAAAATTAAATTTGGGGAAACAAAGAATGGTAATTTGGTACTTTTGGTTGATTGAAAAGAAAATGTTCAAGAATAAATTAAAAAGGAATAGAAAGAAAGTACGTATATATCCCCATAACAAAGAATGGGGATTTGAACGGATAATCACATTTGAAAAGAAAAGATTAAACAATACGTTAGAAAAGTTTAGAAATCAATTCCGAAAAGCAATTCGGGATTCAAAAAAAAAAGAGGATAATTTGGAACATATAGTCGAACGAGAGGAAAAGACTGAAGAATACATCTGAAAGGGACTAGAAATCAATTCCAAAGAACAATGTGAGAAAACAAAGAATCGATTTAGGGAATTCATTTCAGCAATTTATTTTAAATTCAACTTTAAAAATGTGATACGAACACTTACACGACTTAAATTTTCTTTCAGCTTAAATTTGCTTAATAAAACGTCACTAATTACATATTTTGGTAGATTGTGAATGGTTTATAAAGATATTAACAATTTTTGTTTTGTGGGGGGGGGGCATTAGATTTAAATGCAAATTTTTTACATCAATTGGAAGCTAAAAACCATCGATTTAAGGTTCATCCTTTGATTAAATTAGTTGGCACTATACTTTGTCAAGTATGTGGCGTTATAAATAACAGATAATACTTAATATGGTTTATTGATATTAAATATTAAAAGTTTTTTTTTAATTAATTCCTAATCTGATTATTAAAACTGTTCGGTAGGACCGGTGTTTAAGGGCTGATCTTAAAAACTGCACGAAAATGTATTATACTAACAAAATTATATAATATGGGGCGGATGTTGGGACTAACTTCTCTCCCATTCGATGTACAGCGTCGGGACCCCCAAAAAGGCACATCTTACTTGAAATTTCGAATCGATTGACACCTGATTCATGAAAATCGGTCGGCGCTTTCTTGTTTACAAAAAAAGGAAAAGAAGTAACATCAAGAACAAGAAGAATCACAACAAGAAGAAAATTTTCTGAAAGTGCCGTTTTTTTTTTTTGCTCATTTTCGGCAATTTTCTTCTCAAAATCTATTAGATCTAGGTTGTAAAAACGTTACAGTTATAAAGGAGAATTTGCCCTATATTATAAAGAAAATTTGGGAATTTTATCTTTTATAGAAAAAGAGAAAAAAATTGTCAAAGTTGGGTGTTCTTTAACGTTACGCTTTTTCGTGCAGTTTTTGATGATCAACCCTTATACAACTGTCCTACCGGAACAGTTTTAACCCATTAACTGCCACGATCCCCAATTGGGGATATTTTTTTATATATTTTTTTTTAAAAATTTGTAGAACTGTTTTTTTGGCGGCAAATAACAAATTAATTTAAAGCAGTAAGTAGTAAACTGTATTGATGGTAAACATTTACATTTTCTTGTCTAGTTTTTGGTCAATAAGAAAACAAAGTGAAAATTTCCAGGTTAGTCGTTCATAGCAGCCATGTTACTTTTCAAGTTTGTTTTTTATCAATTATTTTTGTAATAATTAAACTAAGCGTTTTAGCACAGTTAATTCAAAGGTTCTAGTTGTAGGAAACAATATTATCTTCCATAAATATTTTAGAGAATTAGAGAAAATGGATTTTGAACAGTGATCCCCAAATGGGGATCGTGGCATATAGGGTGAACAAATTTCCGAGTTATAGAATACTTTTAGTATTTATTTATAGAAATGGGAACCACAATAATTTTATACATTCAGTGAACTAGAAGAAGCAGTAAAGGGCCTTCACTTTTTAGAGCAGTTTGACTTTGAGTCTGATACTGATTCAACAATAGATATTGTTGAACAGCCTCCGGACTTACTAGATATTGTTTCTGATGTTGAAGAAATTGACGAAAATGAATTAGTTCATTGCCAGCCAAAGGATGTTCCGGAGATATTAGAGCTTCATTCCAGTAATTTTTCTGTAGAGTTCTCTTTTATGAAACCAGACACTGTCAGTTATATCCCACCAAATCAGATCAAGGATGTACAGATAGTGCGATATTACGGTCATCACTATTTGAATCAGTTTATAAGAGGGAAACCAATACGATTTGGCTTCAAGCAAGGGGTCATGTGCAACCGGTTACTGTTTTCGTGCTGAATAATACGAAGGCAAACAAAACGGTGCGTTTCAAGTTGAAAATTATGGTGCTTCCGTCATATTGAAAAATATTTCAATCATTGATAATCCTTCAAATCTATTTTCTATTACTTTTTTTTTTAAATTTTCTATTACTGACAAATAAGAAAACCCGTTAAATCCACAGAGCTAATAAATACATGTTTCAATAAGACGTAACAACTAGTACTCAGTTTTGAACATCCAATCTGCCACGATCCCCAAATGGGACTTTTTTTAAAAAAACTTTTATTTTTTTTATATAATGCATTATTTCATTAATTTCACTTATGAATGACAATTTTGACTCAAACTAAACATGATAGAGCAAAAAAAATACATTAAAAAAATTTGGCAGTTAATGGGTTAATGAAAGGCCTTTGGGCATGTTATGTCTCTTTACTGATTAAATGACCTACCTAATCATTATTTATGTTCATCAAGTATTCAGTTTTTGTATTCGTAATTCTTTGTAAAAAAATCACTCCAGCTTTTAACTCACAGATACCTCATTTACATCGAATCACATAATCATGAACTTAACATTCATAAGATGATCTTGTTTTAAAAAAAAAAATTCGAAAACATTTTTTTCGCCTCCGGAAAAATCATTTTTTTGGAAATTGAATCTGTCACTTTAGAAGCTGGGGTTGATTTTAATCTGAGTCTTTTTGTATTTTTCTTCTTATTTAACTAATGATCTGAATGTTTTCAGCTTTCTAATTGCAGCACTTTAAATTTTGTTTGATATGTTAATTGTAAACTATGTTTCAAATTAAGTAGATGATGTCTCTGAATCAAAGACTACAGCGCACCCTATTTGTGATCATGTCTCTCCTAAGTCCTAATGCGTTCCAATTTTGTTTCCGTTCCTTGTATATACCTAAAGTAAATAAAGTAAATAAATAAATAAATAAAATATTGAACTTTTTATTAGAATTGAATGTTGTTACGTGTCCGGGGATTGGATGCCAATTCAAAATGCGATATATATATATATGTTTTGTGGGTACGCGACAACCACTAGGGATAAAGGATATTATTACAATTCCCAATAGGATATTGCCTTGCCGTAATGTTCCTAGGAAGAACGTGTATGAGGCCTAAAACAGTCTGGGAATGGAGAATTCATAACGGTTACTCCATATTCCTTTGCTGTACTAAACAAATATGGCAGTGTCGCACAAGACATTGGCAACATAAAATTGAATTATTTTCTGTAGATCTTTATGTTAATTATTAATTTTTTTTCTTCTAATTGTTTAAGTTAGTTTTCTGCTCAGCAAGATGCAGTAAATAGAAGCTGCAACATTGAAAACTGTCAACCTAAAAATTTATATTTTAAAATTAAAGAAAAAAACGTTTTGTCTCGTGACAAATCTTAAGTACATAGCTTGGTCCGAACTCATGTCGAATGTTTGGATAATTTAAAGTACCAGTTACCTGTCTTATACTGTAGATTAGAATACGGTGAGAATCCCTGCACTTCATAGGCACTGCAGCTGAATTAGACCAATAGGCTCAATAATAATTGGGTAGTTCCAACAGCAGGAAATCTTCCCATTTTTTTTTACTAGCTCCAGAGTATCCAAGTATCCAAGTGGTCTCAATCAAGACCAGTGTTAAGATGTTTCTTCCAGTCACTTTCTGGGTTGGGGGGACAAGGACCCACAGTGTTGATATCTCTTGGAACTTGAAAAGGCATGAGAAGGCCATAGATTCAGCTGCAGAGGCTGGTAGGATTGTTGTGTCTCTTGGTGGGGGTTTTAAGGTGGCCAATTCTAGGTATAGCCGTGAGTTTTCTGCGCAGGTATGCCCCCAGCAGAAGCACCTTACAAAATCGTCACAAACATACGAAGCATGCGTCTTGCACTAAGACACAGATTTGGGCGATACAAGTGTTACCTGTGTTGATGTTTGTTATCTGATCCTGTTAGCCTGCTTAGTCCCACAATTTTTTGATGATTAAAATATTGTCATCACAAAAATTGTGGGACTAAATCGTAAGTTTTCCCAAGAAATCCTTTCTCATTGGAATGAAATTTACAGTAGTTTTATCTAATTATTTCTAATACTTAATAGAGTTGATTAAAGTGGAACAACTATTACTTCTAACTATATATATACATATAGTACGAGCTACGACTAGCAGCCTCTGACAATCTCAAAGAGAACTACACTACAGTGGTGATCCATGTAAAAGATGTGAACGACAACCCGCCAGTGTTCGAGAGACCTACATATCGTACCCAGATCACCGAAGAGGATGATCGTAATTTGCCGAAAAGAGTGCTACAGGTCTGGCAGTTCCGTCCAACAACGGAAATTCGCATGCAACTACTCTCCCGCTCTGGCCTGCTCGCCCCCTTCACCAAGAACAGAAATTTTTGCATGCGCTATGCACTTTTTTTTTTTTTATTTAATGTTCCGTTCTTTCTGTTCTTTCTGTTCTTTTTAATTTACTTTCAATATCAGTTGTTTGTTTTTACCTGTACTGTTTTATAATTAGTACGAACTGAATCTGGTCGCATCGGACAGCCTGAATGAAAATTTCACAACCGTTGTGATCCACATTAACGATGTAAATGATAATCCACCAGCGTTCAATTCACCACTTTACCAGGCGGACATGGAAGAAGAGATGCCAGGACCGCATCCCGCCCACCTGTTACAGGTAATACACATAGAGTGTCCCCCGGACATATTACAAAATCCTTTAAAAAAAAACCTTCACAAAATTTTTCTTAAAAAAATAGTCCCTTCGTTCATATTTTCTTTTTCAATTTTCCCCCTAAAATTTGTCCATTTTTTGTTTCCTTATTTTTCAAAGACAAAAAAATTTTTTTTTTACAGAATCTTTATACTCGAAACTCTCTTAATTAATTTTGTAATCCATAATAGAATGTATAGATCGTATAAACGGCTCTTTATTAGCTTGATTCTTCAGCTTAGAATTTGGCTCGGAGCTGGTACACGAATCTAATGCCACTGTACAGCTTTGTAGACGAGGGTAAATTTTATTTTCCAATACCCAGAAACCTCATTCTCTTTGAAATAAGGATTCAAGATTGGCGAGGAATCGGTCAAATAAAAAACAACTCGTCTTTTTGCCAACGTTTCAACACATATTTATATTGTCCTCTTCAGGGCCTGGGTATTACAAATACAAAATACAAACAATTTAGAGAATCAGTAATATAAAAATAAAATGAAATAAAAAAAAAAAGAAAAAGTAAAATACAATAGATTCTTTATAATTATAAAGAATCCCTGAAGAAGGCAATATATTTGTCGAAACATTGGCAAAAAAGACGAGTTGTTTTTTTATTTGACCGATTCCTCGCCAATCTTGAATCCCTAGTTTAAGAATTTACGGTCACGAAGCCTATATATTCATATTCTCTTGCAGAAGTAGAGGGAATTGATACGCTGTTTCATTCCCAATCAAATCAATTCAAAATTTTATTGTTTTTGAGTGATACAACTCATAACAAGAGTTAGGGCATAGTATAGAATATTTAACTAAATAATAACCTGTTCAATATACATAAAATATAAGAAAGACGCCACGATAGCCGACCGGTTAAGAGACTAGACCCGCAATGCGAAGATGTATTGCGGTACTAGTCTATATTCCCTGTCTATACCTTTAATAGTAAATATGAGAACTTTAATAGTAAAGTATGTTTGTTAGGCGGTGATAGGCTAGACCCGCAAAGCTAAGATGTATTGCGGTACTAGTCTAGGCCTTGGATTTTATTTAATGGTTAATATGAGAACTTTATAGTAAAGTATGTTTGTTAGGCGGTTATAGGCTAGACCCGCAAAGCTAAGATGTATTGCGGTACTAGTCTAGCCCTTGGATTGTATTTAATGGTTAATAAAAGAAATTTACAGTAAAGTATGTTTGCTAATCGCCTCCGTCCACGCCACCTAATAGTTGGATGTAAAGTCTGCCTAAAAAAATATATAAACGTAATATATAAAAAAATTTACCAAATAATTTTAATGCAATAAATAATCATTAAATAACTGTTAATAAAAGTTAACCAAAAATAAAAGTAATACTATAAAAGACAAGAAAAATCTAAATCAATGCATGATTGTCGAATAATATAATTAGATATGTTAAGATTGATATATTTATTTATAATAATATATTACAAATAGATTAACGCAGCCATCCTATCTTCAGAATAATACTCGTAAATAAATAAAAATATATAGTTACTTTCTAAGCAGAACAAAAAAGGAGATAAAAATGGGAAAATACAAATCTGTGACGACATAATAGTAGATATAGCTTTGGTACCAGGAATACTAAAATTATGGGATATAAAATAATAACTAAACAAACAAAAATAACTACAAACCTGTCTCAATTTATGTTAACAGAGGGGGATTACTCATTTAATAGGGAACTTCATTCATTTCCAGTCGAAACAAAGCAGCTACAGTTATCAAAGTCTGTACTAGCCGGTGCTTAGACAAGACTTAAAAACGACAGTATCCTGGATTTATCAAAAAAAAGGCCTCGAAATTGTTGTTAACCCAGGATTTATAGGAGAACTTGATCTCGTCAAAAACTTTAGAACTTTCGTAAAGATTTATTAGAAACCTGTTCGATTTGTTTGTAAATTTCTCATTTGTCAAAAATTACGCATGCTTGTTTTGTTCAGGATAGCTTTGAGCTTACTAGAGCTTTCTACTTCGGCAAAGGACTGAATTCTGTGCTAAAGCTAAAGCCTTCTATAATTAATCTGGGATTTTGTTACCATATTACCATTCTGTGGCTTCAAATATGGTGACCACAATCTTCGCTTTGTTTACGTAGATTATGTTTACGTCCACCAAAATCGGTCTGCCAATACTAGCACACCACTTTCTAGGATCTAGGAGTCCTTGATATTCCGTAGTGCTTAATTTACCGTTTGTTAATATTTAAGAGTTCAAATTAATTTCATTATTTTAAGGAAAATTCTGTTTGTATTAATTAATTCAGAGTGTGAAACAAAGGAAGAGTGATCTATGTAGGAAAAGCTACCGGAAAATTGTGTACAGTTTGTCATCTGTGCATAGAATGTGGTTCACGTACAAAGCACTGAGTTCCTGAGCAGTAATGTGACCGAACAAATTCCGGCAGGAATGTACTAAGAGGCTGTAAAAGGATAAATTCCAGAAGATGTTTTGTTTTCACTGGGCACCTACCACATGATGTAGGAATTTCGGTTGACTGAAGAAATCGATTAGGCTCTCTCTCCTCTCTTCCTTCCTTTAGAATCGATCCTCCCATTGCCGGCTAGAATTGTTAGTTGGCATTCATTTATTGTTTGAGCTTGGTGATCCACTTTTTTTTAAGAAAAACTTTTCTTATTGAAATTAAAAAAAAATCTTTCGAATCGTATGTCCATATTGCCCCATTCTGTGTAGGCTTTTTCAGATCGGAATTGCCACATTCAACTTCAATTAGTGAACAATGGAAAGTCATTATTGGGTTCCAAAACTGGTCAATTTTTGAGACCTAAATTAAGTGTAAGGGCTATAACAAAAAAAAAAAAAAAGTATGGTAGAATAAGCTGGGTTTTTAAACCAGATTTGCCACTATTTACCTCGTCTCAAATGATTCTCCTTATAAAAGAATGGATGGCAAATACCTCCTGAGGGTTACCATTCCAGATAAGCGGTAGTGCTAAGATGTTGAAAGTCAAACTTCAGTATCCTGGATTTATCAAAAGGACCCGGAAGTTGTGTACTACCCGGAACCCAGGATTTATAGGAACTTGATCTCGTCAAAAACTTTAGGTCTCTCGTAAAGAAACCTATTCGATTTCCTTTGTTAATTTCTCATTTGCCATACATTAAGCATACTTGTCGTCCAGGATAGCTTGGGCTTACTAGAGCTTCTACTACTTCGGCGAAGGACTGAATTCTGTGCTAAACCTAAAGCCTTCTGTAATTAATCTGGGAGTTCAAATATGATGACCACAATCTCCGTTTTGTTAACTCCTCTATCCTCTATCCTCTATTCCTCTATCCTCTATCCTCTATTCCTCTATCCTCTATTCCTCTATCCTCTATCCTCTATTCCTCTATCCTCTATTCCTCTATCCTCTATTCCTCTATCCTCTATTCCTCTATCCTCTATTCCTCTATCCTCTATTCCTCTATCCTCTATTCCTCTATCCTCTATTCCTCTATTCCTCTATCCTCTATTCCTCTATCCTCTATTCCTCTATTCCTCTATCCTCTATTCCTCTATCCTCTATTCCTCTATCCTCTATTCCTCTATCCTCTATTCCTCTATCTTTAATAACAACATTGGGTACCCTAAATTCTACAGACCCTGGTATGTGCACTGTGTGCTTGCTGATGGTGCCATTATTGAGCGTTCTTTGTGTTGTAAGGCTGGGATACCCTCAGCAACTTCAAATTCCCTGAAGGAGTGGCTAGTCCACTGCTACCTACGGGATTCTGATGATATTGCCCAAATCCTTGTTGATCTTAGAAGACTAAGACGTTGATTTCATTACTTTAGATCCCTTATTATGGCTAAAGCTACTCTGTTGTGGGACTTAACTGATTGTTTATAGCAAGTCAAAGTTTGCATAGCTCACGTAGCACTGCGTCTGTGACGTGTGAGATGTGACGTGTGATCTCTCCATGCTGAGCTATCTTAGAAGTAGTTATTCTCAACACATTTTCCCCCCAAAAAAAACAATTACAGGTGTTCCCTCATTCTTTCTGGTGTATACCGGAAATTCATCGATACACAGCCATCTAAATACATTATTTTACAAATAACAAAAGAGGGTTACTTCCTTTATGAAATCAGATAGATTGGCTAGCAAAATAAATTTATCTACCCACTAGTATCTAGCACAGACTGACCAATGATAGTAAATTATTCGATATCTACTGTACGATATTGCAGCCAATGCTGCAAGAGAGGAATTTAATGTGCCTGATGTGGGGGAATGCTGCAATTTTGCATACTAATGAATGTGATCAGCATAGCCCATTTCATTTTAGAGAGGCTCATACTAAAAAATCATGATGGGTATATATAATTTCTCTGCGAACACGTATAATCATTTGTTCATTTCGAATTTCTTGTTAAACCTTGTTCTTTATAATGCGAAATTACAATATAAATTATGTTTGTCAGAAAAATGTTGGGCCAATTTGTTTAGGCTATTCCTTTGGTATTCAATAACGCCTCTGGTTTATATACCGGGTGAACCAGTAAGTATTGCCTGTGGGACTACTGTGTGTGGTATATGACGTATTGTAAAGTGGAGTTCAATGACGTATTGGCCAACTTTATATTTTCCGCTGTTCTTGAGTGACGTCACTTTAAATTTTTTTTCCTAAAATCATTACTTTTTTCCAATAAAAATGTTATTACTCAGAAAGTTTTAGTCCGAATTCGATTCTGATGGACACGGTTAGGAAGGCAGATAAATTTTCTAAAAATTGATACCATTTTGAAGCATAAGTTATTCTCCAAACAGCCTCAATCTTCCTCCGGATGCTGCAAAAATAAAAGTAATGCTCATATCTAAGTTTTTGCAGCCAGGTGTAAAGGAAATCTTATCTAGTTTCAAATATGGGTTAGATATCTTGCAGAAATAAGCTAAAAAAAAAAAGTAATATCATACTATAGAAACGACGAAGATATGAAACGGTTTCTATTGTTCCTGTGTTGTTATTTCCCTTAAAATTTTTGAAAAATACAGTAAACTAAGGGAATAGAAAGAAAAGAAAAGAAACAAACAATTTTCTATTTCTGCGTACGGTTTCACGTTTTTCCCTACAATTTACAATTTTCCTTTTTTACATGTTATCTTATATTCAAAGTTTTTTCTAACAAAGGAAAACAAATATAGCGTTTTGTTATTTTTGTTTTGTAGCGGAGATCAAAAGCGATGCTGTATATTTCGGTTAAAAATTTACATCAATGTTAGTTGTTTTTCTTTGAAAATTTTTTATTTTTCCCGGTTGTTTGTGCAATACTTGAAAAAAAACTTTCACTTTGAGCGATACTTTTGATAAATAATGAAAAATCAAGGAGTATTCCTGTGTTTTGAATTAATTTAAACCCGTAACAAAATTCATTCACAAATAAATAAGTGTAAATTAAAAACACCTCTAACTGTCGAATTAATTCTATAAAACTCGTAACGTTTTAATTAATAGACCAACTATTTCAATTTAAATAACATTTTTAGACCTGAACTGCGCACCTCATCCTACAACTAGATATTCCTTTTAATTTGAATTAAACCAATAATGTGCCTGAGTTTGTTTTGTAATATTATCATCTGATGGTAAAGTATAATGTACAGCCAAACTAGATCAAACAAGCGATCAGACCAGTTTAACTATATTATCTTTAGAGAGATTAGTCCCATCTTTGTCCCCTTGGTGAAATGATCCGATAGTTCAGGATAGTTCCCGGGCACTTTTGGAGTTTGCCGTTGAGAATCACAACTGGCCTGAAAATCCTGCAGAGCTGCATCCATTGGGTTTTTATGGTCATCGCCTCGGTTCAAGGTAGACAATATTACTCATAGGTACCATTGGACTAGATAGGGCTCAACGGTATCCGAGCGGTTATAGGCTAGACCCGCAATGCTAAGATGTATTGTTGGTTCAATGGGTTCGATTCCTGCTGTCTAGGTCTTGGATTTTATTTAATGGTTAATATGAGAAATTTATAGTAAAGTGTGTTCGTTAGGCGGTTATAGGCTATACCCGTCAAGCTAAAATGTATTGTTGGTTTAGTGGGTTCGATTCCCGGTCTTTGGCCTTAGGATTTTATTTAATGGTTAATATGAGAAATTTAAAGTAAAGTGTGTTTGCTAGTCGCCTCCATCTAATTTCCCTAATTTCACTAATACCGCAACCCAATATGTCTTCTTAGTTTACCGAAGGGATGAATAGATTAAGGAGCCACCTGCTTTAGTAATTTTGTACTAATCCTGGGTTGATTATACCTTACTTCGTATTTTGGAGTGCAACTTAAATTCACGTATTTAATTGAGATACTTAAAATTCGTTTAAATCTCTCGTCACGTATTTAATTGAGGTTCTCTTAAATTCGTTCAAATATATAAAAAGAACCATTTTTAAAATATTTTAATATACTTCTAAATTACCAACTTCTCTGTCTAGATCAGAGGTCGGCCAAAGTGGGTTTTTATATAAGACCCCCAAGGGTCTATTTAACAAAAGTAGGGGGTTGAAGGAAAAAACAATTTCGAACCCAATATAGGCGGAACCTTGCAAAGAAACACCAGGCACACCCATCTCATTAATTAAGAAGCAATATTGTAGTTACTTTACTTACTTATAATTACCTATTATTTAATAATTATTAAGGTATTTAAATTTAAACATTAAGATATTTTTCATAAAAACTGTTCTTACAATAAATGTTTAAAATCACAAAAATAAATGTGACAAAGACAGAGTACCTAATAGATAGTTTTATTTTTAATTAACTGAAAATTACTTTTATCATGGGGGTCGATGGAGATTTCGAAAAAATTATATAGGGGGGGTCCATGATCAAAAAAAGTTTGGGACCCCCTGATAGTTTTCATTTTTATTTATTAATTGATTTTTTTGGGGGGAAATATGTGCTTTCTTTTGTGAGAGTTACTTATTCATTTTTGTTTTAATCTGAAATACTGCTTTTCTTTATATACATGTTATTGTTACTTATTTAATTACTCGTAGTTAACATTTTTTTCTCTGTTCAAAATAATTCCTTTGGAAGAAAGTAGAATTGGTTAACCCATAATGTCTTTTGTCCGTTTTTCTTGTTTTTTTTCTCTAATCCCATCGCCTTATCCAATCGCCTATTTACAGACATTCTTTTTTTTATATATTTAAAGCAAACAAAGTAAAACAAAGAAATCCCAAAAAAAAATAACTAAATCTTAGAAGAAGCTACCTTGTGTCTTTAACCTGTGGTGAGGGATATTATATATAAATATATATAAATTGATCTGCTTTAATATTTAGTAAGTACTTCTTCTTTTTTTTTCGCACGATTATGTTAATTATATTACAGCTCATTGGTGCAAATTAATTAACCAAAAAAAAATATCACCTTGCTAGCCTAGAATATATTTGTTTTTTACTTTTTCATTTATCTTTATTAATTAATGCACACACCCTTAACTTGTGAAAAATTAAAAATTCCCTTTTTTTTTGTTTTCTTAATTACGAAATCCAGGAAAAAAGAAAAAAAGGGAAAAAAGTTATATAACACCCAGCATGACGGATCGTTAGTTTACGTCAATTAAAATTCAGAGCATGGCTCCTGTTTTTAAATTATTATTTATTTTTTTTAACCTAGATTAGGGTCGCTGCGATATGGACCGTTTTAATTTTTTTTAATTTATCTAATGACTTAATTAAACAAAATATTAATTTAGTATTTTTCTTTATTTTATTTTTTTTTAATGCACGAATTAAAAATGAATCTGCCTAAATTTCCTAGCGTTGCTTTAATGTAACAAAAGTTTCATTACAAAATTTCATATTTGTATTTTATGGTAAACTTATGTACAACGTAAGTATTACTAGTAGAAATTCACAGCTAAATGTTCAATATGGCTTACATTAGAATTAAGATTTTAAACTTTATATTTGAATAGATCACTTAAGGCTTTTAAAAAAAAAAAAATTAAATAAACGTACAGGTACCGCTTAAGGTTCTAACTTAAGTTCTGTATAACAAGGATGAAGGGCTTTTTTTTTTTACATCGAGAACTTAGATATAAGGCGAGAAGTTCAGCCTGAAAAGAAGATGAACGAAATTACAAATCCTGCAGTCACACGGTCCTTTTGGGAAACACGTAAGAAGAGCATTTTGGATAACCTTTCAAGAAGGGAGACCTGTAAAGCTAAGATGTACGAGTATTGTTGGTTTAGTGGGTTCGATTCCCCAGTCTTAGGCCTTGCATTTTATTTAATGGTTAATAAAAGAAAATAGTAAAGTATGTTTGTTAGGCGGTTATAGGCTAGACCCGCAATGCTAAGATGTATTGTTGGTTAGTAGGTTCGATCCCCGTTCTTAGGCCTTGGATTTTATTTAATGGTTAATAAAAGAAATTTACAGTAAAGTATGTTTGTTAGGAGGTTATAGACTAGACCCGCAATGCTAAGATGTATTGTTGGTTTAGTGGGTTCGATTCCCGGTCTAGATGCCTTGGATTTTATTTAATGGTTAATATGAGAAATTTATAGTTAAGTATTTTTGCTAGTCGCCTCCGTCCCCGACACCTAATTTAGTAGTTGGGCGTTAAGCCCCGCCTGAAAAAATAGGCACTTTACTTTACTTTATTTAATTTACTTAGTCATCCAGGAAAGCCGCACAATAGTTTCACAGTATACCCCCTCAAGAATAATAATAATAATAATAATAATTGCCCAGAACACATGACGGGCGTCTCTCCCAAAGCTTTTAGGGTACTTTCAGCAAAAGATGGCGCCAAATTCAGTTCTCCTTGGTTTTATCCAGATTTTTGGTAAATGTTTGGGTATTTTGAAGGAAGTAAGTTCAAGCTTCTCAAGGGAGCGTCAAAACCATAAAATTAGAGTGATAAATTCCCCCTTCATTTAAAGCCCAAAGGGAGGATACAGTTTAAAAAAACTAATATCTACCCAGGCTCTCTGGGAAAGCCCTAAAGGGAGCCGTCAGATTGGGGTATCCACTCACTGGTACCCCTCCACTCCCAGGGAAGGTATATCCTTCTATATGCAAGATGTTCACTTCCTTGCCATGAAAGTCCATTATATCTTAAAATGGCTTTCCATGCCTCGGATACTCTGTTACTCGCCATAGTAACTCCTTTAGTACTAACCATCCTTTGGTTAGTAGCATAACGTATGGATTTCGTTAAGCAAGACTTATTTTGTTGTGAGATTGCTAAACCCAAATAATTGTACACATCGACTGCCATTGTTATGAACATTGTTTTAAGTTGTTACGAATGTTTGAGAATTTCCTTATTAAATCCTCTGATTTGTGGTTGTTACGCTGGGATACCCGCAGAGACGCCTAATATTCCTAAAAAAAAAAAAAAAAGTGGCTAATACACTCCCTTCTAAGGCAGTCTTCTAGGCCTTATTAAAGTAAAAGGCCAGGAAGAGCCTCGTTTAAGATTTAAAGTCTCTTAAGCACAAATATTCTAGAAATGGTGCTCGAAAGCTCGCAGCAAAACGAGGCCAATTAACAGAAAGATGTTCAAAAGAAAAACAAAGGACAATAATTGATCTATCACGCCATATTGGATTTGACTCATTTGGAGCAACGCAGGGGTTAACATGACTGCTTATTGAACTCATTTTTTTTTAGATTTGTTGACTAATTGATTGACTTTTCACTCACAGCAATAATTTTGTTCATTCCCAAAGCACTTCTATATTCAACTCTAAAATAAAATAAAGAAATGATGCCTCAAAGAACCTTAAGCGGTGCCCATTTTATTGACACAAAATTTAGATCAGTTTAGATTTATCTCAATTAAATTATTTTATCACTTAATTTTAAGAATTTTCTTTACCAAGATAAAATTATTGAACTTATATTTTTTGCTTTTTCTAATTTATTAACTTTAGCTATGATAAACAAAAACGTTTAGACCAATCAATGAATGAGATTATTAAATCGATTGGTTGGATTAAATTGATTCTTGTAATTGTAATCGATAGATTTAATTTTTTTCTAACCTCAATTTTAAATTTAATTCATTTTTATAGGTGACAGCCACCGATGGTGATAAGGACAGACCACAAAATATTGTCTATTTCTTGACTGGCCAAGGTATCGATCCAGACAACCCAGCAAATAGTAAATTTGATATAAATCGAACTACTGGAGAAATATTTGTATTAAAGGTATGAACTTTAGCAATGTAATTTAAATGTATTTTTTTTTTTCCTCTGCCACAATAATTTTTTATAATGCTATAAAATGATATCTCACAAATGGAACCTGTTGTGTGGATCTAAAATCTTAGGTCATTTATTTGGAGTTAAATATTTTGTTAAGTGACGCCAAAAAAACGTCGGCGCTTTTTTTGGGGGGGGAGTTTCCGTCGTAAAAACGCTAAACGGAAATTAAATTTTCTAATCCGGAAAAGTTGCAAAATGAATTGTGCCAATGAAAAGAATGACAAGAATAATAGTGGAATTATGAATTTTTCCCATTTTCATAGTTTAATTCATGAACAGGATCGTCACGGGAATTTTCCTTGTAAAAAAGAAAAGTGAATACGTAAAAGAAAATCATAAAAATTGGAAAAACTAGTTATCTTTTATACCTATAAGGGACGTGGAAGGGATGATGAATAGATCTGAAAAGATAAAAGATGAGGACATCAGCGGAACAGTCAAGAGATGGATGGGTGTGTTTCCCTCCACCAAAATGTAATATATCTTCCTGTTAATTCCTTTTTACTAAGTGTAAAAAGTTGTTCTGTCTCTCTCTTACTTCCAGAGATTTCTTTGCTCTGCCTTTTATTGAAGAACATTTAATAACTTATCGGCTGATCTCCCGCAGCATCCTGATAAAACTGGGAAAAAAAAAATTGCTTCATTCAAATCCCACTGTCGGTTCACTGATTCTACGAATTGAAGTCAATAGAAGGTTAGATTAGATCCTATTGGGCAGCCTCATTTTGTAGTTCTAGGAGGAGAAGCTTCATCTTGTTACAAAGTCCAGTGTTTTCCACACGAGTTACGGAGGTTACAAGATGCAAAATAGCATTTACAATTCAATTCAGAAGTATAGAAAAAAATTGCTTCTTCCCAATTTGAGAGAGCTGCAGAGAGGCTGGGTCCAAACTTTGGGAATGAGATCATTTTCTGATCCTACTGTAGACACTTGCAGACTCCACCATCAACCACACAGAGGGTGGACCTACGTTGCATGGTGATCCCCAGTAACGTAACTTTGCCAGAAGAAAAAAGAAAAGGTTTCTTGGGCTTTGGATGAAGGAATTTCCCCCCCCCCCGTAAGATCTTGGCCACTATCAAGATCTTATGGGATCGCTCAGTGCTGGATGGATACCCACAGACTTCCTAACAGGTTTCCCTAAAGATATCTGGAAACCCCAACTGAATAAAAAAGAAAAAACAACTTCTTTTACTAATAATGAAGTAGTGCGTGGAAAGCATGACTGCATCCAACCCTAACCATAGTTGGGAAAATCTAGTTTGAAATTTCTTCGATTTTAGTTTTTGAGATACCTTTTAAAGGGAACCTTCAATAATTTTGTTTTTGGAGGGGCGGACTCAGTTTTGAATCAAGTAAATGTTGCTTCATTACTCATTCATGGAAGACTGTTGTTCGTTGAGGGCCGAATAGAAAAGATCTGGAGTAAAATACTCACGTGTCTATCTTATACTACAATTAGCGAATGTTCTAAACTTATGCATTTTCCTACTAACTCCAAATATTCGAAAGGTATTTCCGTCATTCTATCACTATGTAGTTTAATAATTTTTTACACACTAAAGTGAGAATTTAAATCAAACGTACACTGACTTATTTCTGCTCAAGAACTGAAAAAGTTTTTAAAAAAATTTCTTGAGCCTTTTTTTGAGTATGAGGAGACGCCTAATAGACCCAATGATAAAGGGTCCATGTGGGATTACCCAATTAAATTATCCAGGATTTTTCTTATTATACTTCCGGTGAAATTTAATATGGAAACCTTAACCTGATCGCAATACCCCCACCCTCACTGATCCTAGAAAAAAGAAAAGAAAAACAAAGAAACAATAACACAGTATAAAAGAAGATTTTTCCGCAAAAGCACTGTCAAAGATGATTTTAAATTCATTAGAAATAAATTTTACTGAAGTTAGTATACTGTTGCCCAAGTTGTGGGGGGGGGGAATGGGGCTACCCGAAAAACAGGAAAAACAATGGGGGAAAACAAAGAGTTTTCCATATTTAATTTTCAATACTCTGGCCCACTTCCTTCCTCGTTCTACCTTCAGTTTTCCTCCGCTAACAAATAGATAGGGACTACCAAGAATAACGCGCGCGCGCGCGCGCGGGGGACCTTGGCAGAAATGAAGATGATTTCCAAAAGAAAGCCTGCTAGTGTTTTTCTCTTTGTTCGGGATAAAAGCACTTTCAAAATTGGTTTATCAAAAGTGAAATCTTGAGAGGCCAGTTTTTGGAGATCTAAGTTATACCCAAGAGACCCCCCCCCCAAAAAAAACCCTCCTCTCTATGGTCTTTCAGTTTTAAAGGGTGGTGGGTGGGTGTGGAGGAGAGAGGGGGAGAAAGAACGCTGGAGATAGAGTGAGCAATAGGGTGTGAGTGAAAACTGAACCACAATACAATTCCCCGTTATAAGATCTAAGTTGTAATTACTAAGTTTTACTAAAGTATTGTGATGCTTCATCTTTGCCAGATTTCCTTTCTCATTTTAAATCTCCTGAAAGCTCCTTCTCTCTTTCTTTCTCTCTCTCTCTCTCTCTTATGAGAAAGTTTAAAGAATTCATTTTCACCTGCGCTTTCGTAAAGCTCTTTGGTGGGTCTTTAAATACTTGATGAATTCTACTAGCAAAACTTCAGCAATTTCCTGTTTATTGCTATTGGAGGGCGGCGGTCATTGGTTAAATAGAATTTGTTAGATTTCTCACGTGCTTTAAACTTTTATATCAAGCAATATAATAAATGTTTGATTTTAAGTAATAAAAAGTTCGATTACAGATAAATTGATCTTATTAACTTTATTAAAAATTCAGCTTCAATGTAATATTTGTTAAAGTTCTGGAAACTGTTCAGTTTGACTGAATGTTCACTCCTTTTTCGGTGTTAAGAACGAGGTTAGATCTTTTCCTTTTTGGCGGAAGAACTTGTTCTTTTCAGTAACATTGCTTAATAATGTGTCTACTTCCCAATTTTCCGGTCTTAAGAGAAAAAAAACCGGAAGAAATCACACAATATATTCCTGCGACACATGAAGTTAACAGGAAAAATTGTGTGCGATCCATTTTCGAAAGAAAATGGAAAACAAGCTTTTGAAGATAAAAAATTTTCTTCAAAATTCTGTAATAAACTTAGGAATGAACGAAAACCTCGAGCTGGGTTTCTAGATTATGGCGTACACCCGTTTGAGAAGAAATTAGATGTGAGAAAGATTTGGGAAAGAGATGAAAACTTCTCTATATTAGAAAAACGCAAATATTGAAATGTTTTGGCCATGAATTGGGTATGGAGGGGTGAAGGGAGAGTTGGCCGAAAAGGGTTGTTCTATATCTCAGGATGTAACTAGGACAGATTTTATTGCTTTAAAAGTATACTTAACTTATAATTAAAATGATCATCCCTTCCTCAGGTTATAAAGAAAGAAAAGGCCGAGAGGGGTATCAGGGCGGCAAGAGGTTTGTCTCTAAGCCAAGATTGCTGAAAGAGTGGAATGTTTAATAGCGGAGCAGGATACGACGATCCCTTCGTTATGGATTAGGGTACCTGGAATTCATTCACACAATTCAGAAAGTGGGTGGGAAAAAGTGAATCCATTTCAAAGATGAAAAAATCTGGAGAAAACTCTTAAGACACAATTTTCCTGAAACAATTTTTGGTGAGAAAATCGTAATTTACGTAAATAAATGAAATGGCATTTTCTCTCAGTCGGTTGCTGAAAAATTTGTAATTTTGCGTACATATTAAAAGTCCTGTTCATTTTAAAATGAATTATTTTAAGCCGGAAATCTCTAATTTCAACGTTCAAAAATAAATTGGTATGTTCAATTTCTGGTGAAGGGATAGAAGAACGTCGAATTTCCAATAGATGGCAAAATGTATTGGATGCTGTTGCTTGGCATCACGTTGACACACACAAACAGAACTGAGGAGAACAGAAAAACAGCAAGTTTGGCGCGAGAACTACATTCAATATGTCCGTCCGCAGATTATCGCAGCCATATATGGTGGATATGGCAAGACAAACGCGGCCTCATAAATCGAAGCATCTCTCTATTTCTCGTACCGGAGAGAGAAAGAGATGTATTACCTCCCACTGCCACCAATATTGAACCAATAGGGCCGTACTACCTGGCCGTCGATAGGACAACAACCCTGTCACTGTACTCCAATGTTAACCAATTCTCCCAGTATACGATTTCCCATACATGGATACCTAAGTTTGGCCCATTAATTTGCTACCGTGATGGCCTCCGCCCCAAACACAAATATACACCAATAAATCTGGATGTTAGTGAGATAATTTCTACTTTGAATTGAGTGATTTGTAAGCATACTAGTGCAGGAGATTGATGTAGTAGTTACGAGCGCAGACTAGTAAGTGATCCTCAGTTTGACGCCTCAATAGGCGTCAAATTTGTAGAAAAAAAATTGTTAATAGTGAAGTAAGAGCTTCTGTCATCACGGCACCTAATTTGGCCTAAGTTGGACGTGAAGTCCATTACCTTAAGTCAGGGGTCCCCAAACTACGGCCCGCGGGCCACATGCGGTCCCCGCCACACTACCGGAAGGGTATCTCTTTCATTGGTGGTTTGTGGTGGCGGCGTCCCTCATGTACAGTACTACTTCCGATGACGCGGGATGCACGCGAAAATAGTGTAAAATAACAGCCAGAAGTAGGAAGAAAGGCAAAGCACTATAACTAAATCGGACGTTGGACCATCTCATTAGCCAAAAGCAGGTCCATAGTTCCCACAGAAATACTGGGCAGTTTGGTGATTTAAATTTAACTTGTTCTTTATTTTAAATATTCTATTTGTTCCCGTTTTGTTATTTTACTTTAAAATGAGATATGTGCAGTGCGCATAGGGAATAGTTCTTAGTTTTTTTTTATAGTCCGGCCCTCCAACGTTTTGAGGGGCAGTGAATTGGCCCCCCTGTGTAAAACGTTTGGGGACCCGCTGCCTTAAGTTATAGTAATAAACGTCTGTACTTCTTTTATTCTTTTTTTGTAGTTATCCTCAATTTTCTGGAATAAGTTGAACTCTAACATTATAATGTTCTTTGTTTTTGATGACAGATTCATTTATCCAATAGGAAGAAAAGAATAATGCCTATTTCTGTCATTATTTTTTAATTTTTCCAAGCTGTCGACCCTAGGGACTAGAACATCTTCAGGGCTTGTTGGCAATATAATGCTTATGATAATAATATAAGGTTGTTCTATCTTCTATCCTGCCTGATTATGAATCTTAGTAGCCATCTGTAGGTGTGCACATAAATAGGATAGAAGACACATATCAGCCTTAGATGTAACAATGTAAAAAAAAAAAAACCTGTGGCTGTGTCATGGACCCGGCCGTGTGTTGTACGTGAATACGTTTACGTAACGGGTTATATTTTTTATAATATAATAATATATTATTAAGCAGCGGTAAGTGTTTTTCTTTTGTTAGCTTCAATGAGCGCAGAAACCATAGACGATCACACACATCACACTTATGTCCGAATGGATTGTTGGCAAACGTCGTAGTGAAAGGTGCACTAGCTGCTGCCCAATGTGTCTTCATAATCGACGATCGAACACAATCTATGCCTATACAGTCCATTGTCGATGTAGAAACGATTTCATCATCCACTTGCATAATTTCAACCGCCCCAGCTGCAGATGTACTGACACCGTCGTTGATCCGCTCGGCCGCATTCATTCTTTTACGTTCCCGGCACAGCTTGACTCGGTCATATGGTGTTTTATTATTACCATTCGATTTTTTCTTGAGAAGCTCTTTCGAACCGTATACGATCTTTGTATTTGGTTTAGGCTTTTCGACGCGTATAGGCCGAAATTATATATTTTTGATAATATTTTTTTATTCTAACACCTTATTATATTCACTATCACTATTTTACACTAATGTTTTATATACAATCGATAGATTGTGACGACAGCTGACGATTAAAACTTAAACGAACATCGTAGCTTCTCCGAGTTAAAAGTTATACTGATCTGAAAATGGCGGCGCTTCCCCCTCCACCGCGCGCGATGCTTTACAGTCCTCGCTTATCGTAATGAATTCTTTGATCCTTTAGCTATCCAGTGGTCTAATTTAATTCTGGATGTAGACGATAGATTCGAAACTATAATGCCAAACTGTATCCCCCGATTTTGTTATCCTTAAGTTTTTTTGGATTGCCTCCATATGATAGCAAATTTAAAGACGTATTCACGTCAAAATAAAAAAACATAATTGTCAATAGCATAAGCTCTGAAGATGTTCTAGTCCCTAGGTCGAAAGCTTGACAAAAAAAAATAACAAAATAAAGACTGGAATTGATAATATTCTTCCTTCCCTAAACTCTAAACCAATTTTTTACTAAAACCAAAGAAGGTACTCATCAATTTTACTTTAATATTGGACAGTAATTGAATGGTCAAATCTAGGTATTCCATTGTTTGTGAAATACGCACTGGTGAATTGGTTAACTTGTAGTACAATGATTGCAATATCCCGACGGCCAGATATCGAATGTTTATTCTGGCTGGAATTTCGTTGGAAGGCGAGTTCCTCGTAAAGAAAACAAGGTACTTTGACTTTTGCCTCTAGAAATTACAATCTATGGTTACCTATCAATTCATATGTTGTTTTTGTGAAATGTGTAGTTATGGTTTCTCGAGTTGGTTGGAAACTATGCAGCATATTGTTTCTTACAACAAGGAGAAATGAAATAAAAGATAGGAGTCTTGCGTGTCCTCATAGGAATGGGCATTATTAAGGAATATCCTTCTTTTTTTTTAAATTACAAAATCGAAGTCCAAGAAAATTTAAATTAAAGGAGGTTGCGCGAGTGTTCACAAAAATTTTCTAGAACATCGAAAATTTGTTCTTACAAAATCTACAAAACTTTCTTCTCTACTTGGGGATAAAAGAGGGAAGAAAATTACCCAAGATTGGCAAGCGAATTCTGACGTGATTACTGGTGAATTATTCACAAAAGAAGGAACAGTAATTAACGCGAAAGGTGTGACAAAGAAAAAGAAAAAAAAAAAAACTCTGATGTCTTATAATTGCGACAAGTAAGAGAAAAAGGAAAGTTAGAGAATCTGCACCAATTGTAATCATATTTAACAAGATGACTTCATTAGTAAACAAAGTCGCTAATTCATTCTTTTGATGTATCTTCCTCCATTCCTCTCCCCTACCACCAAATAAATATTCATTAGCTTGCCATTATGTATTTATAATTGTATCTTTGAAGAAATAAGAAAAAAAGCTTGGGTGAGAATTCTCTTGATGAAATCAATTATTTACAACTTCTCTTCTTCAATTGCCTCTCAAGAGGAGGAGGCTCCACTATCGACTAAACCGAAAGATCTGTTATGGTTCCGCTAGGAAAATGGAAATTTAAGGATTTGTAATGAAGATCAAGAGTTGGGGTGAAATGATGTTCCTTTGCCAGTAGCCTAGAATCAAAAAGGTTCCACCCTTCAGTGGATGCTGCAAGATTTCTCTCCCTATTAAAATCTCTAGGATTTTCACATCAGTAACTTTTTCCACATTTGGGTCTTTTTCTAACAGCATATTAAGAAAAATACTAGCTTTACTGCCTTGGCAATATTTTTAGTAGAAAGGGGGTATGAAAAAAATACATAAAAATGACCTATCGCGTGCTCTTCTTTCTCTTTGATAACAAGTTAAAAAATTGAAATATGATTAATAAATATCAGATTTTGAAATGGCCTAGCTACCTTTAATTTTGAAGATATCGAATTGCGGTTTCCCGTTTCTTTCATAACTTTTTATAGTCTGTATATGGAAAATGGGGGTCAACTGCGAACCCTCACTTTTTGACGCGCGTCAGCCGCGTATGCGGGCAGGAATCTAAAATTAAGTCACATATTCTGAAACTAGAGTTGACGGCCAACAAATTTTTCCTCTACCATTTTTTGCTCTGATTAACCGTTTAAGCATGAAATAAGCATTTGAGCCGTCTTAAAACGAACACCCTGTATATATATATATATATATAAATATATATATATATATATATATATATATTTAAAAAAAACTGTCTCTTGATTGTCAAATATAATAAATAATTTATTATAAATGGGAAATAATAATCTTATATGTTTTGAAGGATATTTCGTCATACATGAAGGTTAAGCTAGGGTACACAGACTGACATAATGACATATTGTCAAGTAGTCGATAAAAGGTGATCAGGCAGGATGCAAGAGATCCCCTGTAGTGCTTTTTTTTTTTTAGCCTTCAAAAGAAAAAGAGGTCAAGGAGAAGATAAGTAGTCATTGGGATTCTGCCCTATCCTGGATCCAGAATCACGGCCAGTCACCGACGGTACCTTGCTGTTTTTGGATTGACAAATTGTGTTTTTCACTCCAGATTATCTGTTCTAAAGATAACGTTTCCCTCAAAAAAATAACAAGAAAGTCGTCTTGAACGAGAGAAATTTTTCAGGCAATAATTTTTTTTTTATACGTGAATCGAAGTGTAAGAATATTAGATCTCAATAGATTACCTAAAATTTGTTTCAATAAATTATTAATTATGGATAGCTCTTCTAGTAATGTCATTAAATATAACTGGATCTCACAGATAAAAAGCTATTTTATAACGTTAGGCTACGACTGGCTGTGGGAGAGCCAGCGGGCAGACTTAATGAAAAAATTTAAAAACAAACTGTTAGGTGATTGGAGGCAGAAATCTATTTCAGATGACCTAGAGAGAGCACATTCTTCCTCGTATAGCACACTGTGCAAGGATATCCTGCATGCAAAATATGAGAACTATTACTTGTTCCATAATATTGGTTTGGAAGCCGTCAGGGTGTACAGCCAACTCAGGATTAGTTCTGCTAAAAAAAATGTACCATTTATGCAAAAAAGATAAGCTATAGCGTTGAACTATCTGAAACCTGTAAGTTATGCAGAGCAAGCGAGGAATCTCTCGATCACATATTTTTAAAATGTCCGTACTACAGTTCATATAGAAATAGATACCTCAACAGTCACTCAGATACTTCTTTAATAAACATTCTTGTATGTACAAACAAAGCTCAAATATTTAACGTATATAACTTTATTACTAAGGCAATGATATTACGTAGTACTTTGTTACAAGAGTAATGTTCAATCTGTGCCTATTACAACTACGTATGTGTAATGTTATTACTTCAGTCAGTAATGCGGAGGTTTTATTTATGATTTAGTTCCACCTAGATTCCCATTTACTAACAGTTTATATTCTATTATGTTTCATTTTCCTTATTCTTTTTAAGTTCACCTGCAGCTAAACTACGTTTAAGTTCTGTATAAGTTTGTATATTTCAATTATTTTTAAATCTTAATTCTTATAGTACAGTAGAAGGTTAACTCCTTCTGTAACATGCAACTTTGTATAAATACAGAAATAAATAAATAAAAAATAAGATCTCAATAACTGGTAGCACCTGAGGGGAAGGGGCCAGACTTACTAGGGGGAGTACATATATTCTAGGATGTAGCTAGGAAAAGTATGCATATTTTATCTTGCTTTCTCCTAGCTTTTCCAACAATATGGAAGCTGCAAGCTTCACGAATTGTGTACTTGGAAATTCTATGAATTACTAAAGGTGTCGAAGTCACGTAGGTGTTTCCTACTTTTAACAAGCTACCTGCGTAATAATTAACTAGATTTATTAAGACAAAAACAAACTTCCGTTTTCTAAAACATTTCCGCTCCACTTTGGAAACCGGATTTATGCTCCAAAAAAAATTACGAAAATTATTCTGAGCAGTTACCATTTTTCATGATTGAAACCTCAAGAGCAGTAAGTTTTGAGATTCTTTGATGGGAACCACTACACAAAGAATCGTATCCTCATCTCCTTTTCTTACATCCTGATTGCCCGTTTACTTTCAATTTCTTGCATTACCTTGTTATTAAAAATAAAATTTCACAGACAAAAACCATGAATGAAAAAGACATTTTGCAGTAATAAAGAACATATGTTCTTTCATTAATAATTTTTGTCCCACATTTTACAAAAACGTTAACGTTGCCAACTAAACTAACTAGCTTCCTTTATTGTTTTTTCCTGCAACAGCCATTGGATAGAGACCAGCCAAACGGAAGGCCACAATGGAGGTTCACGGTGTTCGCCCAAGACGAAGGTGGTGAAGGTCTTGTAGGATATGCAGATGTACAGGTCAACTTAAAAGATATAAATGATAATTCACCATTATTTCCGCAAGGAGTTTATTTTGGCAACGTAACGGAAAATGGAACGGCAGGTTTGTATTTAAAGAAAAACTACTTCTTATTCAAGTAAATACCCCCCCCCCGCCAAGTACAACCAAAATTAAAACAGTAAATCAAAAAGTAAATGTTCTTTTTCTTCAATTTACAGGAATGGTAGTCATGACAATGACCGCTGTAGATTATGACGATCCTTCAGAAGGGACAAACGCAAGACTGGTCTATTCAATTGAGAAGAATGTAATCGAAGAAGAGACTGGTTCACCTATTTTTGAAATTGAATCAGATACTGGGGTAATCAAGACTGCAGTCTGTTGTTTGGACAGGGAACGTACTCCTGATTACTCCATACAAGTGGTGGCCATGGATGGTGGAGGGTTAAAAGGTAACTAAATCATTTAGGCGCAACTAGCTTTGTGATTGCGGAATGGTAGTTAGGAAACAATAGAATTTCAGTCTATGGTAAAACAAACGGCACATAAAATGGAGCAGATTAAAATAATAATAAAAAAAGAAGAATTCAAAGAATGAATAATTTAATTGATATAGTAATTTAATTTATTATTTTTTTGTTCCTATTAAAAGCAAAAATTTAATTTATTATTTTTTTGTTCCTATTAAAAGCAAAAATTTAATTTATTATTTTTTTGTTCCTATTAAAAGCAAAAATTTAATTTTTTTTTCCTCCTATTTAAAGCAAAAATTTAATTTATTGTATATAAGTGGGAGATCCCCAGTTCGAATCCGGCATATGCAGTTATTCATAATACTTAATACATCATAACATCTTTTTTGATAAAATGTAGTCGTACGAGGGATTCGAACTGGGAATCTCCCACTTACAAAGTCACGCTCTTGACCACTAGACCAACACCCGCCCCTCCCTGGCAAGATATTCTTACCGTAATCACAGTTCAAGAAGTCTTGCATACTGGGTACATTAAAATGATGTGATGGTTGCTTTTATTTGATAATAAAACAAATTTATTCTGACTCATCCATAACCATTACATTGCACTACATATTTAAAAATCTTAACGGAAGGGATTAGCTATGAGGTTAGCATACTGGACTCCCACGCGGAGGTCCCGGGTTCTAATTCAGCTGCTGACCCTTAGATTTTCTCTTCCTAGGAGCTTCTTACAGCTCACTGTCCGGTGATGGACAGTGTTGTCTGTAACGAGAGAATACTGTCCGGAGGCCGGCAGTGCACTGAAAAAAGCTCCGGGCGCCAATAACCATAGATGTTGACGCGCCTTAAATCATAAAAAATAATATTTAAAAATCTTTAATTTTTTGTTCTTTGCGTCACAAATCACATTTTTTGCAGTCAGAGGACCTCCCAAAACGTGTATTTCTGGTGGAAAATTAATATTGAAAACCGTTCACGAGTTGATAAAATAGTAACTTTGATCTTAAATATCTTGACAAATATTGCGGATATCGAAATTTTATGTAGTTTTCATTTTCATTGTCAAAATCAGTGGTCTTTATGAAACCCCAATCAGGTTTTTGGCCGTAACTCCGCCAAAAATGATGATACAGCATCGGGGATGGAAAATTTGAAAACTAGACCAAAAAAAAACATATAGTTTAATTCGTGTGTTTTAGTTCTCCTAACCACCATCTATAATTCTGTGTTACGGACCACTCACTTCCCCATTCAGTGGAAACATTCCCTTATAACCCTCATTCCCAAACCTCATAAAAATCCTAGCGAAATGTCCTCTCATAGACCCATTAGTCTCCTCCCTTTTGTCAATGACCTAATCCATTTTCGGCTTCCTTAATTTCCATAATAGGTCTAACCATACATCCTAATCCCACAGCACAAGCCTTATCCACAACAACCCATCCCGACAGTCCTCCACGACGCCTGAAACGACGTTGGCCCCGTGACCTTTTACTTATTTCCTAAACTTCCTTCCAACCCCTAGAGAGTTCCAGCATTAGCTGGCCCCTCTCACCATGCCTTCCCGATTGTGGCGCTGGATCCTCGGGTTCAGCCTACAATCTGTGCCTAACAAATTGATGAACATATTTACTTGATGTATGTTATATGTATACAGGTTGTAAATAAATAAATATATACAATAACAAATTTTATTATCTATTATTATTTCTTTTGAAAAATAGAAGGGGGAAAAAATTAATTTGTTTGTACATAATTATGAAACCAAACTTCTTTGTATAAGATAATTGCATTTTAAAACATTTATTATCAACCTTAATAAATCCAAAGGGCCAATTGAGTACTCATTTCAGGCCCTTCAAAATCTACAAAACATAAAGAAACCTAAGATAAGTTAAAGCCGTTTTCGTTGACCGTAATAAGCCCGGAGTTGTGGAGGTTGCCCTCTGTTGAGCTTGACTTCTAAATAAAGCTCTGTATTAACGGAAATAAAACACCAAATGACCATGTTTTCCCCACAGCTGTTACTTTAAAGTTTAATTTTCACGTCTGTCTACGGCTCTTTGCTCAAACCTTAAAAAACAGGAAATACATTCTGTTACTACGTTAATCAATCCACGAAAACTATTTCCCCAGTGGAGGGATCCTCAGACGAAATTACGTAGAGTCCAATATATTGAGCTGTATCCTGTTTTTTTTTTTTTTTTTACAGGAACGGGTACGGCTTCTATACGAGTGAAAGATATAAACGATATGCCGCCTCAGTTCACCAAAGATGAATGGTTCACCGAGGTGGATGAAACCGACGGTGTTAATCTGCCTGAAACGCCCATCCTGACGGTCACAGTTCACGATGAGGATGAGACGAATAAATTTCAATATAAGGTACGCCTAAAAGTTATATTGTAGCAAACCACACTAGGTTTTTTATTATTGTTGTTGTTTGCTTATTTGTTATTGTTTATATTGTAACAGGTTATTGAAAATAGTGGCTATGGTGCGGACAAATTCACTATGGTCAGAAACAACGATGGCACTGGATCGCTGAAGATTGTACAACCACTTGACTATGAAGATCAACTTCAGAGTAATGGTTTTAGATTTAGGATACAAGTTAATGATAAGGTAAGTGGTCTTATTTCTCTCCCTCTCTCTCTCGCTCTCTCTCTAAAACCTCTTGACTAAAAACTTACTCCAAATAATTCTCCTAAAACTTGGTATCGTCAACATAATAACTCTTCAACGTTTTTTGTTTTTTTTATCACGCTAACGTGTTCTACCAATTGTGCCATTTCTGAACTTAAACATTCTAAAAAAAAGATTAATACTTTTTGCTAAATTTGTTGAACTAATTTTTATTTATTGTTTTTTTTTTTTAAATTGTCCACAGGGTGAAGACAACGACAACGATAAATATCATGTGGCCTATTCGTGGGTAGTAGTGAAATTACGCGATATAAACGATAATAAACCACAGTTCGAAAGACCTAATATAGAAGTGTCAGTTTATGAAAATGCGGAAGTGGGCAAAGCGTTAGAGACGTTTAAAGCTAGTGATCCGGATCAAGGTGGTAAAAGTCGTGTATCATTTGCTATAGATAGGAGTTCGGATCGTAAAAGGCAATTTTTAATCAATCAAGAAGGCACTGTTACAATACAAAGGCAATTAGATAGAGAAGAGACTCCTAGACATCAGGTGAGTTGTTTACTTTTGTTAAGATTATGTCTGTTCCTTCTGATTGTTATCTGTACTTAAGGAATCTTGTCCTACTCAACCATTCCTTAGCCAACATCATCATCTTCCATCTAGAGAGTAACTAACTTGGATTTACCTTTTAATTGAATCTGGTTCTTAAGAATTCGTGAAGGTAGATATCTCTGAGCAGAAACCTCTGCTAGTTTTAACGGCCAATGACTTTACTTCTGGGGTTACTCCTCTAGTCTAAGCTGACAACCAAGAAAGGAAACCATGAAGTGGGACAAATATAGTGATGGGTATGGCATACTGGACTGTGGTAACCCGTGGGGGGCGTTACTCCCCAGAAGTACCTCCTCAGCAAACCTCAGCCTCCCCTTGCAGGAAACTTTGCTAGAAATTAACGTTTTCTACAATAATTTTGACAAAATATTTGTTCATTTGGTTACTTCATCGAATAATAGGTGTTTATCAAGGCGAAATATTTCAGTTTCAGTCAACAATCAGACAGAGTCTCTCTATGCTGTCTTAAGAAGCAATTGTGAGTGTGATAAACCAGTTCTTCAACCTCCCCTGCTCGGGCATATCTCTAATCCTTCTTTTTCTATATTCGCAAATGACAAGATGATATCATTTCAAAGAAAGAAGTGACTTACAAAGAACTGTAGACTTTACCCCAAAGCTTCAGACCTCCATTTCTATAAATTATCAACCAGAAAGTCCCCTAAAAACAGAAGGATGAAAGCAGTGGATGTAGAGGAAACCCAGCATTTAAAACACTTCCACTCACTTTCAAAGACACTTCCACTTCCTTAAGACTTTTCTTCATGTGAGCCTGCCTAATTTGGATTATAGCAAACCAAACGGCAAAAAAACTTTTGAAATAAATGTGTAGAAATTGCTGTAAATCTTTTGAATTATAATGAAGAACAATTTCATATCTTAAACATATTCGATCTTTTTTCTACCTTAAACAGGTGAAGATCTTAGCAATAGATGATGGCGTCCCGCCAAAAACAGCCACCGCCACATTAACAGTTATCGTCCAAGATATCAACGATAATGCGCCAATGTTTTTGAAAGAGTACCGTCCAGTTCTACCGGAACATGTACCACCAAGGAAGGTTGTTGAAGTATTAGCCACTGACGATGATGATCGTTCGAAGAGCAACGGCCCACCGTTTACATTCCGTATGGATCCGAATGCGGATGACATAATCAGGGCATCTTTCAAAGTTGAACATGATCAGAGTAAGTTACTTGTATATGAAATATTTATTTATTTAAGGCTCTGAAAACAAAGATTTCTTTTACTTATTAGAACATTTCTTCTTGTTTCTTTGCAGAGGGTGCTAACGGTGATGGTATGGCCGTTGTAACTTCTCTGAGATCGTTTGATCGTGAACAACAAAAGGAGTACGCTATCCCAATAGTTATCAAAGACTCCGGTAATCCAGCCATGTCGGCTACAAGTACCCTTACGGTTATCATTGGCGATGTTAATGATAACAAAATGCAACCAGGATCAAAGGATATCTTTGTTTATAATTACATGGTGAGTAAATAAGTTTTTAATATATTTAATACCGTAAAATATTTCCCACAAGCACTAAACTTGAGTTTTTGATTTCCTCTAGGGCCAAGCTCCTGACACTGAAATCGGTCGTGTTTACGTTTACGATCTGGATGATTGGGATCTACCAGATAAGAAGTTTTATTGGGAATCAAGTGAACATCCACGATTTAAGCTGAATGAGGACAGCGGAATGATCACAATGAGACATGGTACACGAGCTGGGAAATATCATCTCAGATTCAAGGTCTACGATCGTAAACATACCCAAACCGACATACCGGCCAATGTGACCGTCACAGTCAAAGAAATACCTCATGATGCTGTTGTAAAATCAGGATCAATACGAGTGTCAGGTATCACTGATGAAGATTTTATCCGCATTTGGAATTACAGGGTATGTAATTTAACCACTTATACATTGAATAGTCGTATTATTAAGGCCTTAGTATTCTTCATTATTTTATATGAATGATTTACAGAATGTAGTAAGAAGTAAAATGGAAAGATTAAGGGATAAACTAGCGGATCTGCTGAACACGGAAAGGGAAAAAGTGGACATATTCAGCGTTCAGTTGCGGAAACGATATCCTCCACTGACCGACATAAGATTTTCCGCTCATGGATCTCCTTATTACAAACCAGTTAAACTGAATGGATTGGTTTTAATGCACAGAGAAGAGGTAATTAATCCTTGGACATTTTATTATTGGGTTACTCAGAGCTTATGCTTCCATAAGTTGTCAATTACGATAATGCAATAGGTCTTGCACCAGTAAAAGTATTATCACATTCGAACATCTCCCCGTTATTCTCAGTTTCAAATGCAACTAAAAAGCTGACGAATATTACGGCTGATTTAATCTAAAACTTTTAAAGATTTAGAATAATTAAGATAACACGTATTAATTCTATTTATTTTAGATTGAAAAAGAAGTTGGTATTAATATAACAATGGTAGGGATTGATGAATGCCTTTATGAGAATCAAAACTGTGAAGGCAGCTGTACAAATTCCTTGGATATTTCCAATCTGCCATATATGGTAAACGCAAATAAGACTGCTCTAGTAGGTGTAAGGGTAGATGTAATTAGCGAGTGTACATGTGGAGCCAGGAACTTTACCAAAGGCGAGTCTTGTAGAAATAGTCCGTGCCTTAATGGAGGAAGATGTATCGAAGGAAGATATGGATTGAGGTAATTTTCTTTTTCATCCAATTCAATAAATATAATAAATTAATTTAATTTTCAAGGAGTTAACGTTCTTTTGTTTTGTAATTTTTCCAAATAGTTGCAATTGCCCGGGTGGTTACAATGGCCCCAGATGTCAACAATCGTCAAGAAGTTTTCGTGGCAACGGTTGGGCTTGGTATGCACCATTGGAAATGTGTGATAATTCACATCTTTCGCTGGAGTTCATCACTAGAAAGCCAGACGGGCAACTTTTATACAATGGCCCCATAGTTCCTCCAGAACCAGAAGAACTCATGGTGTCTGGTGAGTAGCTTAACTTCTTGTTTAAGAATAATTTAACCATCAACTGTGAGTTAATGTGCAATGGAAGTTCCCACCGATTACATCTAATTGTCAAGGCCACAGTTTTTTTTATGGCTCCCTTAGTACTAGAGTTTTCATTGGTGGCGACATAGAATTAAATAATCTATTAAGTGTCAGCGTGAGCAACATTTAGACAACATCCGATTGGGTATGCTAGAGTTTGCCTGTGGACTAAAACCAAGTAGATCTAAATATCTTCTGTCCTCATTCCCTTCGTATGGAGTGTGAATGGTAGGATTATAAAAGTGAAATAGTTATTAGGCTAGGATAACCGCAAGAAAAATAAAATTATTGGCTTGCCTCTAAGAGAAAAATGGATGCCCCAGTAGCCCAGTAATTAGAGGCGATGCCCTCAAAGCTATGAAGTATTATTGGTTAGTGGGTTCGATTCCCTCGGTCTTGGCCTTCGATTGTATTTAATGGTTAATATGAGAAATTTATAGTAAAGAATGTTTGTTAGGCGGTTATAGGCTAGACCCGCAAAGCTAAGATGTATTGCGGCACTAGTCTAGGCCTTGGATTTTATTTAATGTTTAATATGAGAACTTTTATATTAAAGTATGTTTGCTAGTCGGTTATAGGCTAGACCCGCAAAGCTAAGATGTATTGCGGCACTAGTCTAGGCCTTGGATTTTATTTAATGTTTAATATGAGAACTTTTATATTAAAGTATGTTTGCTAGTCGGTTATAGGCTAGACCCGCAAAGCTAAGATGTATTGCGGCACTAGTCTAGGCCTTGGATTTTATTTAATGTTTAATATGAGAACTTTTATATTAAAGTATGTTTGCTAGTCGGTTATAGGCTAGACCCGCAAAGCTAAGATGTATTGCGGCACTAGTCTAGGCCTTGGATTTTATTTAATGTTTAATATGAGAACTTTTATATTAAAGTATGTTTGCTAGTCGGTTATAGGCTAGACCCGCAAAGCTAAGATGTATTGCGGCACTAGTCTAGGCCTTGGATTTTATTTAATGTTTAATATGAGAACTTTTATATTAAAGTATGTTTGCTAGTCGGTTATAGGCAAGACCCGCAAAGCTAAGATGTATTGCGGTACTAGTCTAGCCCTTGGATTTTATTTAATGGTTAATAAAAGTTTATTGTAAAGTATGTTTGCTAATCGCCTCCGTTCTCGGCACTTAATTTGGTAGGTGGATATAAAGCCTGCCCTGAAAAATAGGCAATTACTTTACTATGAGAACCAGAGATGTGCAAGGACATCGCAGGTGCAAGAAAAACAGATCGTGAATTGCGCTATAACTTGTCAAATGGCGAGACTTCAAATTTATATTATTTTATTTTCTTTGCAGATTTTATATCGTTAGAACTGGATAGAGGACATCCTCGTCTATTGCTGGACTTTGGTTCAGGCACACTGGAACTTAAGGTCAAGACGAAGAAAACCTTGGACGATGGTGAATGGCATCGACTAGACGTTTTCTGGGGCACTGAAAATGTTCGACTGGTTGTAGATTTTTGTAAATCGGCTGAAATTTCTGAACTTGAGGACGGTACGCCTCCAGAGTTTGATGATACAAGTTGTCAAGCACGGGGCACAATACCACCGTTTAATGAGTACTTAAATGTGAACACACCTCTACAGATTGGAGGTCGTTACGTTGAGGATTTTGATCCTACCCATTACCATTGGCAGGCAATGCCTAATGGCAAACCTTTTGATGGTTGCATCAGGAATATATTCCATAACAGGTACAGGTTTTTTGCTCTACAATTTTATATTTTATTCTTAACATTTTCTTGGAAAGCATTTAAGTTAAGAAAATCCGCTCATTGTACAGGAAATAAAGTGAATCGGTTATTGCAGAAACAACTCATGTTACAAAATCATGATTTCTCAGGTGACTGCAGAAACAACACTGGTGCAGCACATGTGTTATTTCTGTACTGAATGAAATATTTACGCGTTCGTTAAGACTGTTTAAACTGCTGCAGGTGTGTTATTTCTGCACTAAACTGTGCGTTAAGGCTCAAATTATGAAATAAAGTAAAAAACAAAAACAAAATGGCCGAAAGTCACATGTGCTGTTTCTGCAATAACCGATTCAAATGAATTCTCAAGCTTTGAATTAATTAATCAGAAATTAAAAAATTCTTTTAAAAATAATTAATCTTTTTAATTTCTCTTAAAGCTGTTTAACTTTTAAGCAATGGAATTTTTCGAAGCTTCTTGGAAATCGCTTTAGTCTTTTAAAAGTGTTTATTGATCTTGCATAATTATCTAATAAATGATACCACTTTTCCTTGCAGTAAACTTTACGATCTTGCACATCCCGGCCTAACCAGGAACAGTGTTTCCGGCTGTCCACAAACTGAGGAAGTCTGCAACAGTCAGGAATCAACGTTCAGATGTTGGGAACATGGTACATGTGTTGGTAGTTTTACTGAAGCGAAATGTCAATGCTTGCCCGGATTCTCTGGCCCATCTTGTACAACGCCTACTGTGCCTGCAACGTTTAAACCACAGTCTTACGTCAAATATGCTCTTTCATTTGAACCTGACAGGTTTTCAACACAATTACAGCTCAGATTTAGAACCAGAGAGGAACATGGAGAACTGTTCCGAGCAAGCGATCAACACAACAGGGAATATGCCATTCTTGAGGTTGGTTTTTCTATCGTATTTATCGGTGAAATAGGTTTATTGCTATTAATTTCTTATAGAAAAGACTCATCTCTATGCATCTTGTTTTTTTCTTATTCCTACTAGATCAAAGACAGTAAACTGCACTTCAGATATAATCTTAACAGTCTGCGAACGGAGGAAAAAGATATTTGGCTTAGTGCGGTAACAGTAGACGATGGACAATGGCATACTGTCAAAGTAAGTTGAACCTTTTATCTTCATTTCATATCTTGATATTTATTGATGTAAGAATGGTACTTGCGTATTTCGTTTCGTAGTTTATTGGTTCCCGCAAATACGACACACTAGATCGCCCTTTTTGCAGGAATTGATCATACTAATCTGGTCCTTTCTGGTAGTTGGGAAAAGTTAATGGTGGCAAAACATATGCACCCAGTAATTGCACCTTTAGCACATGTAAAAATGGCAAACAAGATAGTTGTATGCCATCAAAACTAGAGATATCCTTGATTAAAAAATGAAAATATAATTTCAGCTGATTTTAACAATTTTTTCCCCCAAAAGGTATCTCGATACGGTTCGGCAGCAACCTTGGAATTGGACGGCGGAGAAGGTAGAAGATATAATGAATCATTCACATTTGAAGGACACCAATGGCTAATAGTGGACAAACAGGAAGGAGTCTATGCAGGAGGTAAAGCGGAATATACAGGTGTGAGAACATTCGAGGTGTACGCTGATTATCAAAAGGGTAAGGGTGAAAAGTTGGATTTGTTTGACGGATTTTTTTAAGGAAATGCAATTTATTTATATTAACATTTGTTTCCAAAAAAATTCAGGATGTTTAGACGATATCCGGCTGGAAGGTAAATCACTTCCCCTGCCGCCAACAATGAACGGAACACAATGGGGCCAAGCTACGATGACTAGGAATCTCGATAGAAATTGTCCGTCCAATAAACCATGTGCCAATGTTATCTGCCCTGATCCATTTGAATGTGTGGACCTTTGGAATGAATACGAATGCACGTGAGTCACTTTTTGTCTATATTTAATTGAAATCATTTAATTTCTTTCAGATTCCAAAGCTGGGAAATACAATGTAATGTATAAGTGACCTTAATTCATAATATTATCAAAAAAATATATAAGCAAATCATTTCAATTATTTCTAATTAATGTGTTAAGCTGCGGCGAGGGTAGGATCGTATCACCGGATGGTAAAGGCTGTACCGACAAGAATGAATGTCTGGACAGTCCTTGTAGAAATGGCGGCCGATGTATCAACCACGATCCACGTCTGAGGTATCGTTGCGACTGCCCGGATGGTTTTTGGGGCGAAAATTGTGAACTAGTACAAGAAGGACAGACGCTAAAATTAGGAATGGGTGCACTGGCAGCCATTCTTGTCTGCTTGCTCATCATTCTCAGTAAGCAGAACTAGCAAAACCAAAAATTTAGCCTAGCAAAACGTCGTTGCCAAGCAATATTTCTTGTTTATAGTTATTTTTGGTTATCCATTTTAGTGTTTGTGCTTTGATAGCCACAGCCTGCATTATTGTATTTGTCTTGTTTGCTTATTCAGTATATATGTATTGTTAATGTTTCTCGATTTTAAGTTTGGACGAAGCTCCAAATTGCCCATAGAACTCAAACGCTTAATATACAACACTATTCTCAAACCTATGTGGACTTACAGGACTAGAGCTGTCTGGGGTTCAGCCAAACCTACAAACACACGGACAGTACAAAACATTACAGTCAAAACTACTCCGATAGATAGCTGACGCTCCTTTCTACGGCGACTAACCTCACTCTTCACTACGACCTCAACATTCCCTTCATAGACTAACTCGCCAGGATTAAATACCAAAAATTCCATACTGCTCTCTCTGCTAGCTCTAATCCTCTTGTACTGTCTCTCGCTTCCTCTGACATCCCTAATACTCCACACCTACTGAATCGCCAGTGGCCTCGCGACTTCCTTGTAGTCTGAAGGCCTAAACGCCATTATTCTCCTATCTCTCCTCTCTCCTCCTCACATTCTCCTCTCTCCTATAGAGAGTGCTACCGCTGGGTAGTTGCTCTCCTCCTGCTCTCCTCCCGCACCAGTTCATCACTCTCTCCATATTTACTTATTGTATACAATGTATACAGATTGTAAATTACAAAATAAATTAAAAAGAAAAAGTTTTTACGGGAAAATTGTACGTTTTAAAAAAATATATTTGTTATGAAAATCGCTGATACTTGAAATTCCAAATTTCGTTCAGAAACCGGCCTAAGTGATTTGATTTTTGTTTTTCTAAATCGAACAACCAGAAATATCGCTTACTGAATCGATTGTTTTTTCATTTAATGGCGATTCTATCGAAAATAGCTCCCAACAATTTTTTATAACTTTTTTTTTATTTTATTTTAACGACTGCTCAGATAATTATCTAATTTTTATTTTATTTTTTTAACATTTTTTTTGTTTTTTTTTAATTTTATTTTTATTTATTTATTTATTTTTTTAAATATGGTTAGTTGTCCATCATGGCTGATGGCCGAAGGTGTGGATTGCGTGAACGTAAATGAATGCGAATGGGTGATCTGTTTAAATGGCGGTACTTGCGTTGATCTGGACGATGAACGGATGTACATATGCCAATGTGCATCCTATTATACTGGTCCACATTGCGAACTGCTGCAGGCCGGCGTTATACATGCATCTTCCGATTTCATTATCTCTTTTCTCACCTGCTTGGTTACCCTTTTTTGTGAGTACACTGTTTGTTTTTTTTAATTTATTTGTTAACAAATTTATGATTGCTAATAATTGTATGTCTTCTTTTTTTTTAATCAAAAAACTTTTCTCCAATCTGAAAGGTATAAATTAATATTTGCATGACTTAATTAAACTTAACCGGCCCTCAGTTTCTACTTATTTTAACTTCGTTCACTCAAACTTTTCGTCCATAGCTACTTAATTTTCAAAACTTTTTGGGTAATTTTAAAATTCGTGCATGTCTGTAGTAACAAGTACTTTTTTTACGTAATAGGGGTCTTAGATTTAGTTAACTTTAAAAAATACTTGCATGCGTAACGCTTTAGTATAAATTTCTAGATAATTATCAACATAAATTTTTGTTTAAAATGAATAAACTTCATGTCTTTGAATAGATCATGTTCCGGTAAAACAGTATTCTACTGTTCTAAGTTTTCTAAAGACTTCTAAGTTGATTAGCCAAATATCTTGGACCCATTCTCCAAGAAAAGCTCATCTCCATAAAAGCTGTTGTTGTAAAGTCACTCTCTCTTCTTAAAAGTACCTTGGAAAATTAGCCGCTCATGCGCATACTTTTCACTTTCCACGATTTAGTACAATGCTGCACCTGTACATAATTCAAAATTTTATGGTCTTTCTCCTGAAAACTCTTCATCAGAATGAAAGTGGCTGCAGTAGCACATAGTTCATTGCTTTTCTAGCTAATTCCCCAAAAGAACAGGTTAGAACTCTTCTCGGACATGATTTGAGACTTCTCTTAAGAAAATTTGGGAAGTAATAATAAGTTTTTTCTCTAATAATGTGCTCATCCCAACAACTATTCTACAGTAGCGAGTGAATTGTTCATCCATGCAGCACAGATCAGAAAGGTGATAGATCTTAAGATGAATTCATCTTATCTGTTTATACGTAGTTTTTACTATAAAAAAAACAGACCTAATCTAACCAATTACTTTCCCATCTTCTATATAAAAACTGCCGAAGCAAAAATGCAACTTCATCTGCAGATTATCCAACCTTAAGGAAGGAAGCCCCAATATTAACAATCTCCAATTAAAGACATAAGAAAATCTGCAATAACTTGTTTCAATGCAGTGCGCTCCAACTGACCTGCATCCCACTTACCAAAAGACATGGTTTATGCGTAGATTTTTTTTTTGCATGAAAACTGACATTATCCTTAGTTTCCGTAATCTTATATATTTTTTACTAATATGAAGTTTAACTTAAGAAGGCAAAAACATAAAGTATCAACAGAATAAATAATGTAATAACACATTAAAAATAAAGAATATTATATTATATATAAATATCTAATTTCAATAAGTTTATGTGAATTTCTTTTAGTTTTGGTGCTGGTATTTGTGGTATACAATCGTCGTAGGGAATCGCACATCAAATATCCTGGGCCTGATGATGATGTCAGAGAGAACATTATTAACTATGACGATGAAGGAGGCGGCGAAGATGATATGACTGCTTTTGATATAACTCCGTTACAGATACCAATCGGTGGACCACATCCTGAGATGCCACCCAAAATACCATGTTAGTATATTTTTAGTTTATTTTAAGATGATTTGTTATTGGTCATCAATAATATCCGGCGAGATAAGTCTCTAAATTGAAACCTTTAGAAGTTGAAACTAGGGTAGGTGATGATCAGTAAAGACTTTTGTAGAGACTGATTCATATCTGACAACCAGAGATCTTGCAAAAAGATCGAATTTCTGTTCTTAAATATATTTTTGATTAATTGACTACAGTAAACAGATATAAATACAAAATAGTTTAAACAGCTAAATCGAATTAATTACAAACAAACAAACAAAATTGTTTGTGGCGCCTTCATACAATTGGGAAAATAAAGGAAATGAACCGACCTGGTGAATGTTCCTTGAGCTAATTGATCGTCGAATAGACGTGCATGTTACGAATTAACTCTTCTTCTTTTATTGAGGAATGATGTCTTGTTGTAATCGTCTAATGAAGAAAAATGGATGTTCCATTTTAACGATAGAAGAAGAGTGCAATAATTTAGATTCTCTGAGGATCATGTTCAGCTCACCGAGATTAGCACTTACACTGCACAATTTTAATTAACGTTTCTCGAATTACTTTATAAATTAGTAAAGATCGCTGACCGTTGTTGTTTTGCTGTTGCCAGATGTAGCTGGAGTAGGTGGTGTAGAACCAAACGTCGGTCTCTTCATTGAGGAACACAAAAAAAGAGCGGATGCTGATCCTAACGCTCCGCCCTTTGATGATCTCCGCAATTACGCTTATGAAGGTGGCGGTTCTACAGCCGGCAGCCTATCCTCTCTTGCTTCAGGTAATTATTACTGGTTTAGGTAAAGGGTAATTGTAAGTGCTTTGATTGAAAAGAAAGGGATGGAAATATTGGGAATATAGTTAATGGTTGGAGAAGGATGGATTATATTGATTCCTTAGTATCAAACATCTTCACAATTTGCTTCCTTCTGGCCTGAAGAAAATACGAGATTTTGTAATCATGAAGTACAATTATTTAAATACATCTTTTGCACTACGTAACCCCCATAGAACTCAAGATTTTTCGGAGAGATCTCCAGACTTAGTGATTTACTGGAACTTGAATAGAAACCTCATTTTCCAAACATGTTGTATTAAATTTTTGGTAATCAATGCCTCGGTTTTCTTCTTTAGAAAAGATTTACTTAGTATAGAGCGCTCAGTTGCGATTATTTGGGTATTCATTCAAATTGTATATTTAACGTAGGTTCTACCATCGTACCTGACAGTAATTTTGGTCAGTAAAATCTACCTAACTAACTAACTAAACAGCTCTAAGCCCGTAGTGAGCCTTGGCTTTCCCAACAATGCTCCACCAGTCCTCTCTACACATGGCCCTTCTCTTCCAGTTCTCCACATTCAGCTAGGTCCCTTTCAACATCCTGGAGCCAACATCTTCACGGTCGCCCTCTTCTTCTCGTCTGCAAATAACATTTTCCGAGGCATTCTGTCATCCGCCATTCTCGCAACATGTCCTAGCCACTCAATCCTCCTCACTTTGATGAACTGTACAATATCACAGAGGCCCCCCCTCCCCCCCGACTTAATTGCTCCATAAAATTTCCCGAAGTCTCATTGTTTGTTCACAATTCTTCAATCTGCTCAACTTTCTTTTTGTAGATACTCCCGCTTCTTCTTTGTGCGAATGATCTTCTTCGCCATTTTTTTTGCGGCTGCTGTTTTCGCCTCGTTGAGTGCTGGAGCATAGCATGTCTGTGTTCATGCCTCACCCTTAACGATTCCACACACTCCTCATCAAACCCACTCCTCATTACTCAGTTCCTTCTTTTCTCCTATGACGTTTTCCGCAGATTTCCGCAATGCATGTTTGATTACATTCCATCTCTCCTCCAAATCCTTTTCACAGCCGTCACTCACGCTCTCTGTAGTAAAATCTACCTATTGTACTGAATCTGTTTTCCAATTTTTTATTTCGTTTTTCTGGATAACAATTTTTTCCTAAAACATAGCACACACTTTTGTTTTCATGGTGTACAATGTACTTCTTCTTTTTTTTTCAAAGGTACGGACGATGAGCAACAAGATTACGACTATTTGGGTGCTTGGGGCCCAAGATTTGACAAGCTAGCTGACATGTACGGTCAAGATGGAGAGAGTGATGAAGAAGATGATCAGTAAAAAAGATTTTAAAAAAAACTAATAATAACAAACTAATTTAAAAACACTATTTGTGTGTTTATAATCTAGTCGATCGAACACTGTGTCTATAAAAAAAAAATAACAAACAAAAAAATGAAAGTATTTAAAAGCAAAATAACCATTTGTGCACCAAAAAAAAGAAGTTAATAATAACATCTCTCGTTTAGCCTCGACAACTACCCTTTTCTATCTTAACTTTCTAAAACAAAATGCCTCTCCCCAAACTTATTTATTTGTCTATTTATATACACTTATGTGTAGCAAAAAGAAAAAAATACATTAGTGGATAAATAAATATGATAAATGAATAAAATAGGATGAGAGATGTGAGATCTCCCCACAAAAATGAATTAAAAAAATAAAATAAAAACCAGAGAAAAACCCCCTCCTTTGATTTCTAGAAGTACTATATAATATAGACGTTGTATTCTCTGTAAATAGTATGAATGTAATTGTGGGCATAAATTAATAAATAAAAGTCTTCTTAAAATGATTATAAGGAGCCAATTATTTGTATATAAATGATATTGTAAAACACGGTGCAGAAAAAAATATAGCCTTTAAAAGAAAAAAAAAAGAAAAATTAAACTAAATAAATCACATTCCTTTTTTTATTTGTATTCCCAATCAAAATAAAGATACATTAATCAATAAATTATTGATTCTCTTTTCCTAAAAAAATAAATAATTTATTTGTATTTATTTGATTTATTTTAATTTTTTTTTTTTTTTTGTAGAAATCGTGCCATACAGTGGCGCAGCTACTTGGGCAACAACTCTGTAATTTAGGGGGTAACCTAACTGGTTGGGACCCCCCCCCCAAATTTTTGAAAATTAATAATTTCAATGAAATGCGCGCGCACTCCTCATATTTTTGTTTACCTGTAGCTTTAAATCCTAAAATTTTAAAAATTCATGAAGTGTTTATATTTTTAATTTCGGATCCATTGCATTGCGGTCGAGCTACATTATTTATATGTTTTTTTTTGCTAAAGAATTCTTTAAATTAATGGCCTTGGAATTTGTGATTTCAAGATTTCTTGCTAATAAGGGAGGGGTGGGGTGGAACAACCAAAATAAAAAGCGGGGCCGTTCCCAATCTCATTTCAGTTCCAGTTGATTAGATTGGAAGATGGGAGATCTTATTCCCAATTTAATGTGAGAACCCAAAAAAATGCTGCGCAAAACTATGCGACCTTCTTCTCCTTATTGTAGTTTAAAACTGTAAACAATGAGAGAATCGGCCCAATCCATTTCTTTGCAATCAACTTTCTTTGCCTTGTTTTTTACCACGCTCCTTGGCTAAGTAAAATCGGCATGGGCATTTTAGCCTAATTCCGAATCTACCCTCCACGGCAATCACTTTGGTATCTCACTTGCCAAGTACAGTTCAAAAGCACTTAAAGGACTGAAAAGCAAAGAGTGTGGTGACCGTATTAATCAGAATTTGCTGGACACAGAATACTCACAAGAATACCCACCAACTACGGTTCGAAACTTTTGGGTAGCAGGATTCCTCGCTAAGGAAGTTGCGCAGTCCTAGTTGTGTTAATGTAAAATTCGGGGAGCAAAAAAGGGCAAATAGATTGAAGCTCAATTTAAAACAAAAACTTGCAATAATGTTTAAATCGGGAACAACCATTTTACTTTATTAGGTTTTTTCCTATTTTTTTTCGTGATTCTGCTGCTAGCTACAGATGACGTAAGCGAAATTGAGGGGTGGGAAAGTAGCTCCGTCACTGGTGCCATATATATATATATATATATTTCTTGGGCTACAAAGAGCAAAAAAAAAAAGTATTTTTTTAAAACGCCATGTTTTTCTATTTATTTATTTTATTTTTTGTGAATTCTATTTTGTCTTTGTATTGCCAAAATTTTTATTTGTATAGTGAATTTTAAAAAGTAACTTAATGAATTAAATTAATAAAAATTTTATATTTAATTAAATGTTCCTTAAATCCCCCCCCAAAAAAATTTAAATTGACTAGTTTGTAGCTAGGAAAAGAAGGTGAATTTAGTTTTTTCAACCTTCTCCCACTAGTTGTTAATATTAGCTTTTTTGAATTAAGTTGTAGTAAAAAAAAAAGAGGAAAAAATGCACTGAGTACAATTTAGTAATATTGTAGTTTAAATATAAATATAAATTTGAGAATAAATAACTTTAAAATAAAAAAAATAATAAAAAAATGTACGTGTGCGCTGAACAAAAATTAAATAAAATTCCATCCCCCCAAAAAAAACATTTTTAGTTTTGGGGGCGAAGAAAAAGAAAAAGGACTATGCCAAGATTGATTGGAAAAATAAAAAATCTCAAAAAAAAAAAAAATAAAAAATAAAGATACTGCTCAAAAATAAAAAACAAAAAAAAAAGTTGATTTAAAAAATAAAATATTAATAATTTTGTCCCCCCCCCCTCTTTGTAAAAAACCTTGATCTTTCTTACTGTACTTAGTTTAAATGTGACTACCTTTTCCCTTAATCACTAACCAAACCTTTTTCTAAATTCTACAAAAAATTGTTCTTTTTCACAAAGAGCGACACCAAAAAAATTAAAAAATATAAAATGCAAAAAAAAAATAAATAAATAAATAATAAATTAACTTTATGTGGGCAATTTTTCAGCCTCCGATCATATCGATTTTTTTTGTTTTTATTTTTCAATAAACTCGCATATTTGATTGACATATATTTTCAAAAATAATCACAAATTTAAAATATTTGTAAAAAAAAAAAAAAAAATGATATCCCAGTATGTTGTACAGAAGCAATTAGTTGTTAGAAGATTTGTTTGGTTGAGGAGTCTTGATGGTGTTCTTTTCTTTGGAGGAAATATTTGTGACAAATGATGCGTTCTTGTAAGCTACATAATTGTATAAGTAACAAGCATGTATCTGAACAAAAAGGGGACATTGTCATCATCTGTCTGTAGAACAAACTGCATTTCAGTTTATTTCACTGGGCTGTTGCTGTAGATGTTGCTGAAGTTTCATGTCAGGGTGATATTGATGCTGGCGTTTAGAGGGAAGGGAGATTGGAGAATGTTTGGCATTGATAAGAATAGTTCAAAGTCGGCGGTTTTTCGACCGTCCCTTAAAAAGGTTACAGAATTTCCCAGCCCTATAGTTCTGTCCCCCTCCCCCCCCCCCCCAAAAAAAATATGAAAATTGAAGTTTGTTCCACTAGTAACTAAGTTGCACAATTATTCTTGTGCAGACCGTGGTGAGTGGGGAGGAACCTGTCAGTGATGAATTTTGTACCTGTTTAGGGGGGATGAATAGGCTAACGATGATTTATGCACACAATTTTCTGGTAGCTGCACTTGTTTCACGTTTTGCAATGCCAAAGATCAGAACCCCACCCCACCCACCCACCCATAAAAGATCCTCCATTTCTTAGCAGGTCCCCAGTTCCATGCCAGGCAGTTTAAATTTACATTTCTCTTGTTCCCAAAAATTCCGGATGGATAATATTTTTTGTTTTTGCATAACAACTCAAACTTGTGCCGCTTGAAGGACAAGGACTCTGTAGGACTTGATTAGCCTTGATTAGGGGCCCGTTTTAGTATGAGAAAATGACGATTCTAATTCTAATTCTTAGTTAGCTCAATCTTAGAGCTGGAATAATAAGCCCGGTGGCTTCTATTAGTGTGGTAAAGTTTTTAAATGGATGGTAAAAAGTGTAAAGAGTAGGCTTCATGATCTCTTGAGATGATAGCTCTTAATTTAACTTAGGCTTACTAAGATGTGAATATAACTATATAGAAAACTTGCAGTCTGTGCAGAATGGAGAAAAGCAAAGATAAATCCACTGATTGTAAAATAGTTATTCTTTTTCAAGGCAGATGGATTAGATTGATTCAAGTTTCACTGCTTTCAGTGTAAAGTGCTGTCATCAGACTGGGATACCACCCCCTTAGGGACAAAATAAAAATTCTGAAAAAGTGGCCCCTTTTTTTTGTGGACCACTAAAGGGGAATTCATTCATCTTCTAACGATTCCCCGCCTTATCCCCTTATTAATAATAATATTTTAGGAAAATACAAACCTATTTAATAAGAACGAATTATTTGTCACCAAATATTTGCAGTCAAGTAAAAAGGAAAAACACAATATTAATATAAAACGAAATTTTTGCATTTTAATAATAATAATAATAACAACAAAAGCTCATCTATTTCACGCGAAATATATTATAATACCCGAACAATGTGAGAAAATTAAAAAAAGAAACTATAGTGTTAACTTGTGGTGTTTTTTTTTACTGAAAACCAAAAAATAACATTAAATTATTATTTTATTTTTATTTAAACAGACAAAAAGAATCACAAAAGACACTGCCAATTTTTTGAATTAGAGACAGAAAACTGAGATGAAAATTCCACATATTGGCACTTCGAAAAAACGTAATGTTAACAAAAATAATTATTAATTGACCTAATTTTTAAAATAAAGTAATTAAAAAATAAAGAACTATTAAATTTTCAAATGATTTTTTTCTGTCTCCGTCATCTTTTACCTTTTTCGATTTAATTAATTTATTTATTTATTAAAAAATTAATTATAAGTATTTCCATTATTATACTTATTTTATGTTGAAAGACTAAACCTCAGGATTATTATAATTGTATAATATAATTAAAAAAAGAAAAGAAAAAAAAAAAATATTGTTATTAAACACAATTAATAATAAATATTTGCCATTTACCAATATATTTATAAAAATTTCTCCTCTCCCTAAAAGAAAAAAGACTCACCAAAAGAGAAACAAATGTATGTGTAATTGTGTAAATGTAATTAAAGGCAAAAAAAAAAAAAAAACAATTACACGATGTTCTTTATAATTGTTAATTCCCAGTGTTATTTAACGAAAAAAATAAATGGTTTAATAAGGGAGAGTGTGCTAAGATAAAAAGCAAAAGAAAAATAAATATTTATAGATAATTTATAAATATTTGAATCAAAGACTTTTTTAATTAATAAAAGAATTTTTAGATTTGTATTTGAATGAAAAATTGAAAATTAAAAAAGAAGGGAAAAAATAAAAAAAACTAGTAGGTACTCACTTGTATGTAAAATATTAATATATAAATTAAAAAAAGGCATTTACAATTATTATTTATTTTATTTAAAAATTAATTGATATCAAAATAAAGTCGAAAAGCTAATACGAAATGAATGAATGTTTGTGGAATAAAAGAATACAAATTACTTAATTAATTTGGATGAATAACAAGGAAAAACTTTTCTTAATTTGTGTCTGTTTGTATGTTTTATACTTATATAAATATTTTTTATTTTATTTCAGCTGTGATTCATTCTCTCTAGCTGTATTATAGGTTGATTATGGAAATAAAAATTTAAAAAAAAAAAAAAAATACACATTCATGATGTCTGGGATTTTATTTATTTATTTAGCTACTTACTAGACTACTTGACCGCAGATCCAAACTTGACTTGAATCAAAAACTGACAATTTACAGAAGTGTGGGGCTCAACCAAACCCTAGTAACTCCAAAACGCCTGCAGACACTACAGTCTAAAATTCTGCGGAAAATCCAGAATGCTCCTTACTACATCTCTAATCTTACCATACACACTGACCTAATAAAGTCTGGCTACCGCAAATTTCACAGCCTCCTACAGCTCTCCATCCTAATCCTCTTGTACAACAACTCTCCTCTCCCTCACCTTCTAGACAATCCTTCTCGTCGTTTGAAGCGGCAGTGGCCTAGAGATCTATTGCTGTGATTAAATCATTGTGAAAGAGTTTCACTAGTTGGGTGATTGGCTCTAACCATGACATTACAAGTGAACTGAACCATTAAGATCAAATTTACTTGTTGCAGTTGTAAATATGCAAATAAAGTGAAAAAGAAAGATTTATTTATATGCATTTTATATTCTCTTGCTTTGTCCTTAGCCCTTTATCCCGTGCGCTTACTTGCAACAAATTTCCTAAGAAATTGAACCTCTAGTAAAATATTGTACTCACTTTTTTATGTATGACGTATTATGCTCCCAAATATTTTTTTTTGATCATTTTAGCATTTCATTTCCGCTACGTTATAGAAAAGAAGCTACAGCCAATTCCGTTTTCTCTATACTCTATACCATTGCTTTGCATTAAAAACAATACCGTTATTCAAAGTTGTTTGAATTCTCGTTCAATAAAATTTATTAGAAAAACACAACATACAAAGAAAAAAACGCTTTATAAGCCAAATTCTCAGAGATAGGAAAGTCAAATTTTCTGCAACAAACTGATCAATCTCGAATAGCGGATGGTTGTAAATCCGTAACGGTCAAAAAAATTAAACAAGTATTCTACGAATGAAGGATAGCAATAAATTAAATTATATTATCCATTATTACCAACTACATTTTCATGTGTAACTTTACAAAAAATAACATTATTATTTAAACAAAAAATAATACAAATATCTGCAAACCATTGGTCAGCGCAGTGCTTCCCAACCTTTTTCTGGTCCATGGCACATTAGTCAGATACCAAACAGTAAACGGCACACTGCAACTGAAATGCTCCCATTTCATTTTAAAATGACGTACTATGCTCAACTAGTGCTGTAATAACAAGACTATTACAATCCTACAAAAATACAAGTTTTCGTGGCAGGCTGTAACGTTATTAACAAACCCAATCATTCACCCGTCTATTCCGTTCTCTGTCAATACAATTAACTACATGTATACAGTAGCAATGAATATTATGGCAAAGAAATTCTTTATTTTGATGGCCAAGAAGTGCCCCTGTAATTCATGTAAAAATTAGAAATCCGTAACTACAAAGAAAATGATTAAAAGCCCCTCTAAATGAGATTAAAGTTACAAAAACTTAACAGTCAATAAAGAAGAACGAAAGCTACGACATATTTTACTAATTCACTATCTTGAACCCTCTTGAAGCAAGTTAACTCCAGTCTTCCAGTGGACAAGCTAGATAATGACAAAACTGCATTGCTTTAATTTTTTTATTTAACTAGCCAATTTTTGCGTTAATATTTGTGTTACGTTGTTAATTTTATATTTATCAGAGCAATTGGAAATTAGGGATAGTGCCATCACTAGTGGGTTAGCGTATGTTTATGGCTCTTTGATTCTTACAGCTCATTGTCCGGTATTGTTCGTACAAAACTAGGGAACACTATCCGAATCTGTTTTTTTATTTTTTTATTTTAGTCTAACACAATGATTCCCAAAGTGTGCGCCGCGGCTCCCCGGAGCGCCTCGGTGCCGCGAAATATTCAATTAAACAATTCGGCAATTTTCTTGGAATTTCCAAATCACATTACAATCGTATAAATTTCAAGAATTTAGCAACTTTCGAGTCCGAAAGTTGTTACTGAAACAGTTGAAATTAGCAAGGAAAATAGTTAAGTATCTGTTTTTAATTTTTCGCTGTAAAATGGGTAATCGCTTTTGAAAAGGAAACGTTTTCCAATTTTTCAAGAAATTCAAAAATTTAGAAAAAATCTTAGGTATTATGGGCGCCGTGGAAAAAATCCAATTATTTAGGGAACCGTATACCAAAAAAGATTGGGAACCTCTGGTCTAACAATATATATTCGAATTGTCGAATTGTACTAAACAATCAAAAAAAGAGTATCAGATATTGAGTGTCAAATTAAAGACCCAACAAAATCATATTCACCAGTTTGTGTGCCTAACATCGGGAACAGATAGTCAATAATGTAGATTAAGTGTGAAAACTTTAAAAGATGCAAATTGGCTGTTATTAAAAATAAAGAAAAATCAGCTGTGATTTTTTTTCCATTAATACAGGTTTGTTTTTAAAAATAAACTGCACGTGTTGTCTTGATTATTTTTGTTATTTTCTATATCTAGATAATGGTTAAAATTTAGATTTTTAGTATGTTTATTTTAATCGGCAAATTAATTAGAAAAATGATTGATAACCATGAACGCAAGTAGCCAACTATTTGTGCTTTTTTTAACAATAATTCTACCAAAAAGTGAGTACCACAAACAAATAATTTTTTTTTTATGAAATCACTGTTTTAGGCTAAACAAAGCTGTTCTCCTACTGTTAAAGAAAGAATTTAATGTGAGCATATTTTTTCTTTGTAAAATTTGAGTTGTATTGTAAATGTAAGTGTTAAAGTTCCTGTGTATGAACAATGTTTGTTTAATAACTGTTATTGGGTTTGTGAGGAAGAAATACGAGTAATAGAGAGCCTTAATAGCTTTAATTAATATTAGGAACAACAGGGCTTTAATCTGTCCATAGAACTTCAGGAGAGCTGAAATGAAGGCATTTCTCAAAAGTCTCTGGATAGTAAACTTCATTTAGTGTTAAAAAAAAAAATAGAATTTTAAGGAAACATTGAGAATTGTGAGAGGACTTGGTGTGATTGTTTTTCACCAGATTTAAAATATTGTATTTTATTCCAGGTATACTATTAGAAGAATTACACGAGAAATCTTTTAACAATCTTCATACAACATCACAACCGAACAATATTTATAGAAATTTATTAAAAAGAAAAGTGTATTGTGTTGAACAAAATTTACCAATTAGTTGTTGTACAGGACCTAAACCAACTAAAGATTATTTAATTATAAGAAAAAGTTTTAGTAAAAAGTGTACAATTCCTGATTGTAAAGAAAAATGTGCCTTATTGGCTAAGAAGGTTAGAAAAATTGAGAGAATGAAAACTAAAACTAACAGGCATAAAAAGAAAATTGCCCAGTGTAATTACAGTAACAATAAAGTAGCGCATGAGAAAAATATCAATCGAAGGAAAAACTATAAACAATTTGATTACGATAGTAATAATAATGATCCAAAAGTGAAACTGAAAAGTGCCAGTGAGAAAAGATCATTGAATAACTTAGCACAAAACGATCAACAAGAACAACCACAAAAAACCAACAATTCATCAGAAGTTAGTAATCGACAAAAAGTAGTTGCATTACCTCAGATGAAAGTACTGATCAGAAATGATGATGATTTTGGTGAAGAAAAAGGTAGTACAGAAATTGCTCACACAAAGAACAGTAAAAACAAGAAATATAATGTTCAAGCTAATATTATAAATGGGAATCTTAACAAAGCTATACCAAAATATGTAGAGGAATTTCTGGAAATATGTAAGTCATTGATGGATTCAGGTGGTGAGAGTAACAGCAACAATATTAGCACTTCTGTCGTTAAGTTGATGCCCAATGATTGCCGTTTGGCGAGGAATAAATATGTTCCTGCAGAAACTTCTTCAAAAAATGGAAATACTATTATTACCCTGATAAAAGATGAAGATAATCAACTGAGAAATGGGGCAGAGACTAATTTTGCTGATTTTATTTCATTATTCAAACATCCAAAAATAATAGAATCATTGAAGCCGAACGGAAGCTTTTCTAATAATTCAATCACTAGTAGATCTAGAGAGAGAGATGAACTGCCAATACTTATTTATCCCAGTATGAAGATCCCTTTAAAAGAGATGGAAGCAAATAGCAGCTTTCTTGGAAACCCACATTTGGCTAGAGTTAAAAATTCCTTTAGCGACGATAATAAGGTTAATCAATCAGAAAATAGTTTTGGAACTAGCAATAATATGCCACAGAAAAACATTTATATAGCCGAATATCCATTTACCGGCTGGTCAAATACAGCATCTTCCACAGCAACTCCTTCCGGACAGAATTCAACAGAAACATTTATTGTACAATTTCCAGGAAAAATGTCACTTCTAAGGAATTTCAGCTTTTCCACGTGCATGACCCCATCTTTTTTAAAATTTCCATCAATTTGTGCAAACCGTCCAACCTTATCAGACAATACAGCAACCTGCATTACAACGACTACAGAGTGTTCAACTACTGAGACAAATACCACTACAACTACAGAGATATGTTCCATAGACTCGGCAACTTATCTTCCAACTATAGAGACATGTACCACACCAACTGCAGAATCAACTAATGAGACATGTATCACAACTACTGAACCCTGTACTACTATCACTGAATGTACAACATCGAGCAGAAATTACCCTAACACCAATTTAACAACTAAATATATAACCACGCCACTTACCCTTCCAATCGCCTCTACTAAGAATGTTACAACCTCTAGAAATTTTATTACTAAAACTTCCATGGTAACTTCTTCAAAACTTCCATGGTTGACAAGACTAAAGCCAATGAAGGAAATTTTACGAGCTGATAAAATATCCACCACAGTGTCTACAATCAGTAAAACTGGTGAAGCTACTACACTGGCGAAAAAGAATAAATTGAATTCATTGATGTCATCTTTCTCAAAACTTGCTAGTCGAAGACCATTTATTAAGAAAACCAACAGTAGAACTTCAACTTTTATGCCGAGTATGTTACATAGATTTTAAAAAAAAATCAAATTTATTATACGAGGCCTGTCTAAAAAGTATCCGACCTTTATTTTTCTCTCGCAAAATAAAGACGATAGCGCGGCGCCACTGTACTCAGTAAAGGAAGACACCTTCGTGCGCATGTGAGAATTTTGTCACCGCCTTCCAGTGCGACAGTCGCTGCCTGTGGGTCGCTGAGTGAGATGCTACACAACGTCGGATTACCGATTCTCTCAAAATGACTGAAACATCAAATTTTGTCAAAAGCTTGGTGATTCTCAAAGCGAAACAATTCGTAAGATTCAGCAGGTGTTTGGAGACGAAGCGATGGGTGTAACACAAATTAAGGAGTGGTTCAACCGTTTCAAAAATGGCCGCACATCAGCGAAGAGTGACCAGCGTTCTGGCAGGCCCCAGACTGCTCGGAGTGCAGCCGTTGTTGAGACTGTGCGAAATTTGGTGATCGCAGATTGTCGCTTGATCGTGCGGGAGATTGCCCAAGAGGTTGGAGTTAGTGCAACTTCAAAACGGAGGTCCTTTTTGTTCCGGCGACAACAACTTGGTCACTCTCCGTTGATGTGCGGCCATTTTTGAAGCGGTTGAACCACTCCTTAATTTGTGTTACACCCATCGCTTCGTCTCCAAACACCTGCATGAATCTTACGAATTGTTTCGCTTTGAGAATCACCAAGCTTTTGACAAAGTTTGATGCAGTGCCTTTGCTCAACACGTTCAGTCATCTTGTGAGAATCGGTAATGCGACGAACACGTTGAGTAGCACCTCACTCAGCGACCCACAGACAGGCGGTGACAAAATTTACACATGCGCATGAAGGTGTCTTCCTTTACTGAGTACAGTGGCGCCGCGCTATCGTCTTTATTTTGCGAGGGAAAAATAAAGATCGGATACTTTTTAGACAGACCTCCTATAGTTTGATTTGAATACTTATATTTTGATTGAATAATTTATAGGTGATGATGATGATATAATTCCATTTGATAATTCTACTTCAATCGATGAGTATGTAGATTATCTAAATAAAAAATGTGAAAGCATGCACAGAAAGTACAGAAAAGCAATGTGGGATTTTGAAACTAACATTACACATCAAACGAGAAAAAAGTCTGTGCGTACAAAATTTATTCTTTCTTCACCTTATTTATTTATTTTTTAACAACTTTCATTTTCACCTAAACGATAATTTTATCTTGAATGGTAAGTAGCTACCATTCTAACTTTTAAGCACATTGTAATGGATTGTTTCAAGAAACTGGCAAAAAACATAAAATTTTATTCTGTAAAATCTCATTTTTGGATTAATAGAGGATTTTCTTATATGTGGAAAGTCTAACTATATTCCTTGATATCAATATAAGTTGCGGAAAAGGCATTTTAGACGGGGCAATTTAGAGGCAATATTAAAGTTGCACTTGCTTAAAGACCCTGCCAAAAGTCAATTTTTGTAGTATGCACAAAGTTTAAAGACGTGGACCATTTTTATAGATATATATATATAATATATAAAACTGGAAAATTGCTTGAGTAAAGTCGCTTTCCGGCTGAGAAAACTTCCTGGCCACTTCAGTTCACACAAACACGGTCATCTGTGTGTGTATTTTCTCAAATCTACAAATATTTCCAGTAAAAACTAAATTTCCAGAATGTTTACGATTGCAGTGCTTCTTTTCACTAGGAGTAAGCCAAAATAATGAGAGGTATTTAAAAGATTTGAATATCCTCTGTCAGTAATTCAAATCTTATTGCTAGAGTTCATCGTAAATTTTAAAAGTAAGCAACATTGTGAAACACTTTCTTTTAGCTTGAAGCCGCAAAGAGGTCTCCAAATTCAGCCAGGCTATCTTGAGATTTTCTCTTCAAAATTGCTGCTACAAGTTTCTGGTGATGGAATGTTTGTGTTACTAGAGTACAGCAAGTGTATCTCATTTCCCGAAGTCGGCACTGCATTGAGACACCTCTAGTTGCCAGTGTTTCTTAGAAGTTGACTTAAATTTTAAAAGATAAAAAATAATTTTTAAAAAAATTATTGCAGATACTAATGATTTTTATTTCTCATATTGAACCAGTATAATATTATGGAAAACGAACACTCTAAATTTTAAGTATTTCTTTGCTTCGAGGGACCCTCGAACTTGATGTGCCTTTGAATTGGATTACGTTAAAAGAAAAAGCTCCATGTTCTATTTTATTTTAATTAGATTATAATTTATTAGCTTGTACAAATCAATTAAATACAATATTAAAGATATTTCATTTCCACAGATGGTAACATCGTTAGAAATGACGCAATTTCAAAAGAACCTCAACGCAGCTTTACAACCTTTGAAATCCTTGCAAATAAATGATGCAAACTTGGAAAGACAAATCAAACTACTTTACCTGCCGGGAATGGCTTCATTGCCTGACTTTAAAATTACTGAGGTAATAATAATGAAGTAATCATTCATTTTATAACGTTTATTTTTCCAAAAATTATTATCGTTATTATTTTTTGTTTTAAGTTTGAACAAGTTCTTTACGCTATGACCACTATTTACAACGCTGCAGCTGTAAGTGAATGGCAAAACCCATCAATGAAAGTTTCCTTTGATCCAGGTATGGCCTAACGTATTATTATTATTATTTTGTAACCTCCCCGTCAAAGTTGGATGTACGAGGGGTACCCAAAAAAAACCGGAATTATTTTTTAAAAGCTATTTATTTACAAATTTTTTACAGAACAACCTTATCCCCTTCAAAATACTCTCCATTACAACTAATACATTTGTCCCACCGGTGCTTCCACTGTTCGAAACATTTTTCGTAGTCATCTTTAGAAATGGCTGACAGCTCCTTCTTCGTTTTTTTCTTGACCTCTTCAATGTTGTCAAATCAGTGACCTTTCATGCCCTTTTTCATGCGTGGAAATAAGAAAAAGTCGCACGGAGCCAGGTCAGGCGAGTAGGGTGCGTGGGGCAGCGGAAACATGCCATTTTTAGCCAAAAACTGTGTAACAGAGATGGCTGTGTGTGCAGGTGCATTGTCGTGGTGGAAGAACCAGTCTGCTGTTTGCCACAAATCGGGTCTTTTTTGGCGAACACTATTGCGCAATCTTTTCAAAACTTCCAAATACAAGGTTTGATTGACGGTCTGACCTGGGGGGACAAACTCTGAATGGACTACGCCTTTGGCATCAAAAAAGCAAATCAGCATTGTTTTGATGTTTGACTTGACTTGACGACATTTTTTTGGTCGGGGTGAAGATGACGTCTTCCATTGGATCGACTGTTGCTTTGTTTCTGGGTCATAACCATAGCACCATGGCTCATCACCAGTAATGACCTTTGACAGAAAGTCTGGATCAGTTTCAAGCTGTTGTTTCAAAGCACGACATGTTTCAACTCGATGTTCTTTTTGATTGTCAGTCAGAACTCGAGGAACAAACTTGGCAGCAACCCTTTTCATCCCCAAATCTTCCGTTAAAATTCGCTGAACCGAGCTCCAAGATAACCCACTACTCTCTGACAGTTGATCAATTGTCTGTCGACGGTCTGTGAACACCAGCTCTCGAATTTTTTCAACATTTTCGTCGATTCGGGCAGTTGATGGACGTCCAGAACGAGGTTTGTCATCAATCGACATGTCGCCATTTTTAAACCGAGTAAACCACTCGTATACTTGAGTTTTTCCCATAGCGTCATCTTTGTAAGCTGTTTTCAACATTAAAACACTTTCAGCAGCATTTTTGCCGAGTAGAAAACAAAATTTCAGAGCTGCACGTTGCTCACTTAAACTTGCCATCATAAAAAACGAAAAAAGAACAAAACAGCGCTGGTAAAAACAATCACTGCAGATGAACAGAACAAGCCAGGCAGACAACACAGGCAGGACTGAACTGGCAAGGAATTGCGGTATACACGTCTAGCGGCAGAAATGCGTACTACATAAGCTCCATGCGCGGCAACGCAATTCCGGTTATTTTTGGGTACCCCCTCGTACTAGTGGTTTCTATTAAGCTTTGTAACTCTTTCGCAGATAGTTCACTTCGGGCTCAGTGAATGTTTGTTTTGTCGAGTGGGATAGACTTGTTTATCGTAAGCTCAAAAAATGTTTATTGTTAGTGAACATATAATGTGATTTCAGTTTACTAATTTAAATCTCAAATATTTGTCGGATAAATAAAGAAAAGTGAAATTAAAATTGCTTGTAAATATTTTAAAAAAAGTTATAACAAGAAATTCAGTTAGTGGTTCGTGGAGGCGATCGTAACACAGCGCATGCTTAGCAATGGAATGGATAAGCGAGTTTGTTTTCAGACAAAACCAAAGTTTCTGTGTTTTATATTGAAACTATTTAAAGTCTTTATTTAAGTTTTGTGACTGATTTTGCTCAGTCAAATATTCAACGTAAAATAAGCACATTTTCTTACTTACTGTGTGTAGTGATTGTAACTAGAATGGCGAAAAGTCGTGATCCGGACGAACTTAAATACTATTGGCTGGAATGGAGGAAAGCAACTGGTAAACGTATTCGCAGTCTTTACGAGCAATATGTTGAATTGATGGACATGACGGCTGTTAGCAATGGTAATTGAAGATTTTTTCTTTTAAATTTTTTGATCTCAGTTAAAATCAAGTATATTACAATAATCAGATATAATTTTAAGGTTTTGCGGATGCTGGGGAAATGTGGACAAGAAGATACGAAACAGAAGATTTCATGCAGCTGTTGGGCTCACATTGGGAAGATATGAGACCTTTGTATAATGAACTGCATGCTTATGTTAGACACGGTCTACATCAGAACTATGGAGAAATCAATCTTGCTAAAGATACAGGAACCATTCCTGTTCATCTTACAGGTAAAAATATTATTATTATTATTATTTCATTTTGCTAAATATCAAGTATAAAGAGAATTGCTGGACCATTTTACTTTATTTGATTTAGGCTGATAAACACTTTCAGACAGATCAGTTTGTAAATACCAGATTTTTGCGTTTAAGGTCCCCTCAAACTGTATTTTAAGTCTCGAAATCTAAAATCTGAGGATGAAGAAAAGTTTCAGTTTAAAATTAAAATAAAATATTTTATTTCGTCAAATGTTAATCTGAATGTTAATCAATCGTCTAGACTGTGGAAATTTTAGTACGAGATGCATATTTAAAAGAAAAATGTTCTCAAATAAACTAGGTCTTAAATTTTAGTTTAAATGATACATACTAAAAAAAAAAGTTGTGACCTTATTTCAATTTTTTGTCGATTCGTAAAGATTTAAGTTGGGAACATAATGATAATAGAGCTTACGGAGTTTATGGTGAACCTAATTCTTGCCTACTCTTCCAGGAGATTTATGGGGTGAAGACTGGAGGAATTTGTATCGAATTTTGGCTCCCTATCATGAAGACTATAATTACATGGAGATGGATCTTATGGAAAAGGTAAACACAGCTTACGGTTTATATTCAGTGATCTGTACGGGTGTCATAGGTTGAATTCTACAAGGTTGCCAGAAAGTCTTCGAGACACAGAGAACCAGAGAGTGGCGTTCACTCGTTTTAAGGCATCCTCTCCGCTACTATATCTGTAAAACCAGACTTGGGATTTTGATGAAAGGGAGATGGTTTCGGTGGCAAGGTAATTTCTTCAAGTGAAGTGTACGCTGGAGGCCTCTCCTGTACATAGACGAATTCCAGCAACCTATTCACGTCAGTATTTCTAAGCGATCCCACATTGAACAGACTGCATTAGAGTAGATGGCCTGTAAACAATAAAACGCCTGCCTGCCCAAGAAGATGGTCGACTCTGCAATTAATTATTCATTCCCCTTATTATGAGCTCAGAAATGATATTGTTAGGCTGGGATGTCCGCAGGGTCCTCGATATCTACAGAAATTACTAATCTACTTTTCTCTACAAGCTTGGAAGTGAGAAATATTGCAAAGGTTTTTCTTTAAAAAAAATAGATAGTCACGTAGAATTACATCCTCTTATGCCCAGTAAGCTGCACGCCGAATTGGTCTGTAAACAACCTTCTTATAACCCCAGTGATTGCTGTGAAAAAAATAATTATTATTATTCAGAATTACAAAAGATCCATCTTCTAGTCAGATATTTCGATTTGGAACAAAGTATTCCCAATTCAGACTTTATGATATTCCTGCCAACTATAAATTGTTTTCTGTAGTTTGCCATCTTAATTGAATTTACCCAGGTTTCGTACCATTTTTAGTTAAATGTTAAAATGATCATTTTATCAATAAGCAAAATTTTAGCCCCTTAGTGCCTTAAAAACGCCCTTCAAAATTTATCATTTGAAAGAACCTCTTTTACAGCTTCCCCTTAAATTTCCTCCTAACAAAACGTCCTTTACTCTTTAGTTTCTCAATCTAAACGGTAGACTTGCACGTTTTTTTATATATTTTTTTTTTTCAAACAGATCATCAAAAATGCGTTTTCAGTTTTAGTGATTGTTAAGCAAATATCTCCGTATCTTCAAAAAAAAAAAACTATCCTGTAATAAAAAACTCATTGAACAGAAAATTTAATTTATCAGGAAAAAGATCCGCCAGTTCTGTTGCCCTCATTGAATAATCTAGTACCAGCTTCTATCAGAACAGGAAATAGAAAAGTAAGTGAGATGTATTTCTAGATAAAGCACGATAGAGAAATCACTGACAAATATAATTTCTATGTTTTTCTAGAGGTATGCTGTAAAAAAAATGGTGATTGAAGCGGAGAAGATGTTTCATTCTTTAGGTTTTCCAAAACTGCATTCGTCATTTTGGATTAATTCTATGTTTGTCAAGTCAAATATCAGCGAAATGTCATGTCAGCCTTCTGTCTGGGATATGTTAAAACCAAATGATTACAGGTTAATCAATTGTCTAAATCTATTTTAGCTGTAATTATTTTAATTCACTTAAAAAGAAAAAAAAAGCAATATCATGTACGTGCACGATCGAGAAATTTGCACGATGCTCCAGTGTTGCATATTTATAACCAAATAAATTATATTATAAACTTCGTGTGAACTCACACATCTCGATTAGTACTGTAGTAAGTTAGTTCGCTTTAATAGTATGTGAAAAAAGTATGATGCAGTTGTAGGAAGGTGTCGTTAAACTCCTCTAGAACCACACTGAATCAACATTTCCGCATAAAAAAAATTCAAATTGTTATATCTACCCCAAATTTTGTGTCCAAGTTCAAATAAAACCCTTTGGCAACTGCCTAGAAAATTACTGCTACCCTAGAAATCGCAATTCCGATGAGCTGATATTGTTCCAACTTCGGATTTTTGTTGGATGTTCAAGTTGAAGTTGGACACATCATTCAAGTGTTGTAGCAGTACAATAACCTTAAACAGTACCCTGGAGGAAAGCATAACTTTAACCCTCTCTAAGAAGCCCATTTAAATTGTGCTTTCTGATTAGTGATGCATGCATTAGTTGTACAAAAACTACTTTAAAGAAATTTGGGAACGTCTTTTAATTAAATATGCCAAAACAAATTATCTAAATGATAACTCAGTATTATAAATCTGCTAGATTGCCGTAATTGTTATTGTGTTCACAGAATGAAAATTTGTGGTAAATCAACTGTGGATGATTTCTTTAAAGTTCATGAAATGTTGGCCAAAATTGAATACTTCATGCAATATCAAAATCTCTCTTTTCCATTTAAGGAAGCTGCCAACCCGAGTGAGTAAATGAGAATTTTTCTTTGTATTTTTATAAAAGTTTCTGTAATAGTGCGTAGGGTTATTCAACCAAAATATTATAGCTTTAAAAAAAATCATTCTTTTAAATGAAAATATAAGTAAATTTAATAAATTTAAACAGGTTTTAGCGATGCAATTGCAGGAGCCGTTGCACTCTCAGTAAAATCACGTCGGCATTTAGAGATGATTAACGTGATACCCAAACAGAAAAGAGTCAAAGAAGCTGATACTAATTTCTTGTTAAGAATGGCCCTTGAAAAGGTGGCTTCCTTGCCATACTCTTATATAATCGATCTCTGGAGGCACAGGGTGTTCCAAGGAGAAATCTTAAGTTTGGAATATAATAAAAAATGGTGGGAACTAAGGTAATTATTAATTTAAAAACAAGTTGAACTATATAAAATCTGTCATACCTAGGTGATTTCCGTTTATTAAGGGAATATTTAGACGTAAGGAGAGAAATAGAATAATTTCACTTTTTTGGAAAGCATAAATAATTATTTTGTCCTTTGATTCACATAATCCTTTTTAGGAACAAAAGTAGTTCTCTTTATGAGTTAGGCCCAATTGGCAACATTAATATTTGTAGGTAATTTTAATAAACTTAATTTTATCGTAGCATTTGAATTCAACAGAAATCAGAAAAAGAAACAACTCTCTGTGCCTTGATGATCACTCTTCATACTTCCTGTTTTCAATTACCGACAAATTCCTTAATTTCAATTCAAAACGATATTTTTTAAAACTAAATCAGCTCAGATTAAATTCTATTTGGTTGCTCTATCATCAGTATAAGAAAAGAAATGTGATTGTATCACAGAGGGGACAGAGGTAATAATCGAAGAGAAAAGAGAATTTAATTTAAAATTTCTCATTTCAAAGAAAAAAAAAGAACCGCTTACTGAGAGAAAACGTGGACAGCAAAGGCGGAAAGTCGGAAGACTAAGAGCGAAAGTTGGATGCACAAATGGATTTAAATCAACAGTCAGCTGTTAAGTAGTCATGGTCATTAACGATAGGCCTCAGGAAGAAAATAAATATAGAAGTAATTCTCAGAGAGTAGACCACCACAGTGCCTTGCGAAACCAAATAAAAAAAGGCAATACTAGAATTTCGAAGAAGTACTTACCAGTTACTCGTATAAGAGAAATATGTACTTGAAGCAATAGAAGAATCATCAGAACAAGGTTGCGACTGAGAAAGTAGTAGTAGAATATGGAGGAACCAAAGAGGCGGAAATTTTTAAGAGGCTTGACGGAAATATTCTGAACGGAAAAGATTCTTCTGCGGAAATAAAGAGAAATCTTTCGGATACATTAAGAGCTGAATATGGATCATTCTACCAGATCGATGATTTGATTTAACTTGAACTTAACCTAATTTTTCATTAACTGTACTTAAATAAGTTTTAATTAACATATTTTTCACTCATAAATAATTTAAATTTTGCCATATTTATTCAAAATATTTTTCTTGATTCATTTTGTAGATAATTTATACCCAAAACCTTTTTAATTATTTTCTCATTATATTCATAATTTTTAGGACCCAATATCAAGGTGTTTCGCCTCCAGTTGAAAGATCTGAGGATGATTTCGACATTGGATGTAAACTTGAAGTTGCTGCAAGCAAACCTTATATCAAGTAATCATGTTTTTCTTAGATATGAATTCACATACTTCGTAAACAAAGTCATTTCTTATTCAAATGTTTCCTTAATCTTCAAGTCTTTATTTACTTAACCAGTTAAGCGCGGAATTTAGTTTTAAAAACCTCCCAGAGTGTGCGGAATTAAAATCAGACAATGACGTGTATACACTTCGAACGCAGGGCAAAACAACCAAAAGTTTACAATAGTCGTAATAGTCACTGCAAGCGACTTTTTCTGCAATCTCTCTGGGGCTTGAGATTACCAGAGCATTCTGTGCTCATTCCAAAATCTTGCACCGCTTCACGTATGCATTGCTCTAGTTAACTAGGGACACAATAACTTTTACAAGGAAGAAAAGAGCTTTGAATTCTGTGCTAAATGAAATCATGCTCGTACTGAGGTCTGAACCTCTACCTAAGGTAAAAACGGCATTGCGCAAGGGTTGAGAGCTTCTTCTTGTGTTCGTGATTCCCAATCTCTAATGCGGAGACCAAACATGTACCAACCACTTATCATTTGGTTGACTCCCACCGCAGTTCCATTGGTAAAGATAAAGGAAACATCCCACCAAATAATATTCTTATTTTATTTTATTAAAATTTCGAGTTCTTATAGTTAATGGCAATTTTATATTTTTCACAACGAGTATACAAGTCGAACGCACTTAACTGGTTAAAGTTAGCATTAAAGCTTTAAGTAAGTAAACCAGAAGTGTAAATGATATGTGTAGAAGCCGCATCAATCAACTGCTATTTAAAAACATTCATTTTGGCTCTTAGAATACGAGCGGAGAACCTAATTTTTCAAATGAATCTTGTTTCGTTCCAAATCTGTTTAGGAAAAGAGAACAACTATTAGAGGTGTCGGCTAGCCGGTTGTTGTAACTCCTTTTAAACACTATAAATTTTACTTTTTAAAGCCCTCAAACAAATCATTGATACACAATCAATTTCTTCAAAATTTCTACATCAGTAATTATTCTGGGTTTTGCAATATTGTACTACCCCAAAATTTGACTGCAATAATCAAAGCCCGACATCGCTAAGTGGAGAAGGGGGTGGGCGGCTTACAGGACACAAATCGCGAAGAGAAAGAAGAAATAAGGAAAGAAATTAATTTTTAAAAAAAGCCGACAATTGTTGAGCGCCACTCTGTTAAAGATAATGCAAGATGAAGTGGTGTTAACAGCGAACCACCAATTAAAAAAAATAAAATAAACAAATCAGAAAAATAACAAACAGGAACATACAAAAGAACAATAAAAGTAAATATCAGAAAAACAGAACGCACTATTTATTTATAACTAAATTGACATGTATACAAAGAAAAGTAAACAAACGAACAAGAAAAGTGTAAAATGAACCAAAAAATGAGGCAGCAAATGAGAGGCAATGAGGCAGTCTCCTTAAAATAGGTATAAAAATACAAATACAACTTACTGAACTAAACAACAAGGTCACTCATTTAAATATTGGCCAACATTAAAAAAAAAATTAGTCTCACAGGTGCTGTTTTCGCAGTTTTCCGCTTGCCGCAGGCCAAAATAACAGTAACTTCCGGTCGTCCACGATGTTGTAGGCATTAACCCTATATCCCCGAGTGGTGGCCTATCTGGGAAACTCCTCCAAGCAGGGTAGTTCTGGTTTCGCCTATTTTCCTTACAAGGAAGTTTTTTTTAGTAAAAAAAATCCGGAATCAACCGTACGTGGCACGTCCGTTTCTCTAGAGGGATACTTCAACACTCCCTGCCGTCTATCCCCTCTCTCTGTCGCCGCACCCACCAGTTCCTGTTTCAAAATTTAATTTTCCTCCACTAAACTAAGGGGTTTCCGGCCGTTCTTCCAGCCTATACTTTATATTAACTAAACAAAATAAATTATCTATATTTCCCGAACTATATTCGGGTAATAATTGATAGCAAAATAAGTTATAATTGGTTAAGGAGAGGAGATAAAAAAAAAATCCATTATGTTTAAAAGATTATTTTGGCTATATTTGGTGTCTGGGTTTCTTTTCTTGAAAGATGGTAGCCTGTAATGTATGATAATGAGCTAAAGTTTGTCTACGGAGGTAATCTCCAGTGTGGGTTTTGTAAGACTGGGATAAAACAGGCTCAGGATCGCTGAGCTCCTGTAGAAATAGCTATCCTACTCCTTCCTCTTCACAGGAGCTAAATATACAAATCACTAGCTAATTGTTTCCAAGTATAAATATTATTTCAGATATTTCCTGAGCACTCTGATGGAATTTCAGATACATGAAGCTTTATGTGAACAAGCCGGACATAAAGGTGATTTATATAATTGTGATATTACAAGTAGCGCAAAAGCTGGGAAAAAGCTGAGGTAATTAATTTAGCTTGAAGTGGAAAAAGAAATGATAAAAGTAAATGGTAAATAAAGACTGCCAAACACGACGGGCATTTGCACACATCCTTCCTTTATTTGATTGACGATTTGATATTTTGTCGTTGATTGCAGCTATTATTTTGTGCTCTCTCTTTTCTTTTATTTGTTACTAAATTAAATGAACAGCTGATATTCTGAATTTGAAGAAAATGACTCGAACGAAAATGCAAGTAGTCTCCCCAGTTTTACGCGAACTTTTCGAACATCAGAAACTATGGGAATTGAAGTAAGAAAAAATCGTATTATAGCATTCACACCTGATCGTGTCATGCAATGTAATCCTTTTATAATATGACTAAATTAAATTAAGCAGTAGCCTAAACGTTTACTAATAAAGAATTCACTGATTTTGCAGTCTATAAGTAATTGAAAAATCGCAGCAGGTTGCTCAGCCAAAAGAAAGCGAAGCAGTTGAGCAACTTGTTGCGAACCGTTGGTGGTTGTTAACATTAAAACAGCGGACCCACCTATTTTATTAGAAGTTCATTTCTCTGAGATGGTCGCAAAGGTGTTTGCTGCTATTTAGTGCAGTCTTTACTTACAATTTCTAAAATATTAATTTTAAAAAAAGACGATTTTTATTTTAACTTTATTACTTCTGTGGCTTGGTGCAAGAAGTGCCAATGTCAGATTTTGGCAAAAATTAGTAAAAAATCTGTTTTGATATGTTAACCATCAGAATATTTCTTGCAAGGAATGCCAAAGTCAATTTCAAAGTAGTAAATGAGTTATACTAAAACTTACTAGTGCCAATGTCAAAATTTAGCATCAATATTTCCCCCCCTCCAGGTAAACCAAAGAGGACGTACACTCGTAATCCTTTTTTGTACATTGGCACTTCTTGCCCCAAGCCACAGGTTTATACTACTGAAAAAAACCAAGCCAAAATTTAAACTTGATAATTTTCTAGAAAAGTGATGTCTATGGGTGCATCCCAGCACTGGCGAGTAGCAATGAAAGAACTAACCGGCGAAAGGAGAATCGAAAGTGGTCCTATGCTTAGATATTTCCGTCCTCTGTTCAAATGGCTTAAACAGAGAAACACTGAAGAAGGACAACATCCTGGATGGGATACTGGGTAAAAGGAAATGAAAGGTTGGTGCTGACTTCAAAAAAAAAAAATATTTGAGATGTATAACTCAAATGATTTCGTCTTTTTTTGCAACAAATTACCCAATAGGCTTACTTAATACTTAATCGGCTTCCCTCTCGTGCATTTCATTTAGCAGGATTATTCTGGATCGCGTTTACAAGCAAATCAGTATTCCACAAGGGACATCGTTTTTAGTAATTTTCCAGGAATATCAAAAAATCGCAAGAATCGAGTAAAGAGGCATTTCTGTTGAGCATATTTTTCCCGACAGATTTTATGCCCAATATTTTATTTACAATTGACCTCACAAGGACCAATTTATAAAAAATACTTTTGTAGTATTTGGTGTCTTCAATACAGATACATCTCCTGTAAGCACTTTTTTGAGAATGCGCGTATCCTAAAAATTAGTAAGAAAAAGAAAGCATTACTTTCTCAACGAAACGCTCCAATCTTCAACGAATTCAATCTCTTCAGTCTAAAATTCTACGCACTATTTTTAACGCTCCATTTTACGTTTCAAATCTAACCATCCACACAGACCTGGAAATTCCTGGTTTGTAGGTCCAGGTTGCACGAACTCGCTATAAAAGTTTTCATCCAGAACTTGCACTCTCATTCTACAATCCTCTTGTCCGCGCCATTTATCATCTCATCACCTTCCAGATCATCCTCCCAGACGACTAAAACGCCAGTGGCCTCGCGATTTTCTCTCTTCTGAGGAGAGTAACTAATCCTAGAGATGACTTAGGGAGTGTTATCACTGGGTAACTTCTCCCCTCAATTAGTGAGTTTGTAGTGGTATCAGCTATTGTCATTGTTACTAATAGTGTATCTAACGCTGGTGTAACTTAACAAATAAATAAATAAATTAAAAAAAAAAATCCTGTGCTAATTTTCTCTTTTTCCATACAATAGATCATCTCCTACATTTTGAATTAATGCTGAGTAGTGCTCAAATTTCCAAGAAATTAGCATTCCAATTAATGATGTTGCTGGAAGCAAGTTGTGCCTTCCCATCTGGACATGAAGTTAACCTAGAACCGAAGTACGATGAACTTTTAAGAGGGTAAGATATACTTCACATCATTCTGTAGCATTCTGTCTAGAGACATTGAGCATCTTCTTGACAAAAGTGACTTTTTCTTTGTCTTTTCCATTATTTACACATTTGTTTCAAGAATATTTTTCATTTTCAGAGTCTAAAGGGATAACGCCAAAGCAAACCTTATTCTCCGGTGAAAGATACTTTCTACGCCAATCGCTTTAAACGAAACTTCATGATTAAGCAATGGCAAATATGTGAAAATAACAGATTGTTGAACTCATTAAATGAGAATTTATTTCGATAAAAATAAATTTTTGAGAGATAATAATAAAAAAACAACAAAAAGAAACAGTAAACAAAACCTACTAATAAATAGTTCTGTTTTTATTGATAAAATTTGTATACTTAGAAGAGAAAATAAAAATGGATGCTGTTTAATTTAAAAGAAAAATCAGGAAAGAAAATATATCAATAAACTGGTCACATTTTAAATTCAACTTTACCATGTTTACAACTTTCTGTTAGTTATTCTGTTTATTTGTTCTTATGTAAAGAAAAAAAAAGTATTTAAATGTGATTTTGAGTTAAGTCTTTATTTTGTCTGACTGCGACTAGATTTAAAAATAACGGAATGTGTGTTTAAAATAGCTCTGGATCAATTACTTTATGTAAATAAGTACTGTGATTAATAATTTAAGAGAATGTTTAAAATCTGGCTGGCATTAATTCAATCCAATTAAAAATTATTACAAAGTAAGGACAACAAAATCGCTAAAATTCAACCCCGAGTCAAGTAAATGGTTTACGAGGGTCGTTTGAAAAGTCCGTGCAAAAATAAAAACTACTTAATTTTTTGGGGTAAACCTTTTTTATTTTTCAACATAGTCTCCTTTTAGGCTTATACACTTCGTCCAACGCTGCTCTAGTTTGTTGATCCCTTCCGAATAATAGGATTTGTCCAAGTCTGAAAAATAGCCATTCGTTTCTGCAATCACCTCCTCGTTTGAATAAAATCTTTTTCCCGCCAGCCATTTCTTCATATTGGGGAACAAATAGTAGTCCGAGGGAGCCAAGTCTGGAGAATAGGGGGGATGTGAAACGAGTTGGAACCCTATTTCCATTAATTTTGCGACCACAACTGCTGAGGTATGAGCTGGTGCGTTGTCGTGATGGAAAAGGACTTTTTTGTGGGCCAATCGTGGGCGTTTTTCTTGCAGCTCGGTTTTCAAACGGTCCAATAACGATGAATAATATGCACCTGTAATAGTTTTACCCTTTTCCAGATAGTCGATGAGGATTATTCCTTGCGAATCCCAAAAGACAGTCGCCATAATCTTTCCGGCCGAAGGAACAGTCTTCGCCTTTTTTGGCGCAGATTCCCCCTTGGTGACCCATTGTTTAGATTGTTCTTTGGTCTCAGGAGTGTAGTGATGTAATCCATGTTTCATCCACAGTGACGAAACGACGCTTAAAGTCCTGCGGATTCTTCTGGAACAGCTGCAAACCGTCCTTGCAACACTTCACACGATTTCGTTTTTGGTCAAGCGTGAGCAATCGCGGCACCCATCTTGCGGATAGCTTTGTCATGTCCAAATGTTGATGCAAAATATTATGTAGCCGTTCATTCGAGATGCCCACAGCACTAGCAATCTCACGCACCTTCACTCTTCTGTCATCCATCACCATATCATGGATTTTATCAATGATTTCTGGAGTAGTAACCTCAACAGGGCGTCCAGAACGTTCAGCGTCACTTGTGCTCATATGGCCACTCAGAAAATTTTGAAACCACTTATAAACTGTTCTAATCGAAGGTGCAGAGTCACCATAATGTTTATCAAGCTTCTCCTGAGGTGTTTTGCCTTTCATAAAGTAGTGTTTAATCAACACACGAAATTCTTTTTCGTCCATTTTCTGAAAATCACTCGACTTCCTCGATTCAAACGAATGCCAAACACAAAGAAATAGACCGATCTGGCTGGAACTTGGTGTGTGTTCTTCCAAGAGATGCTACTAACTAAACATAACATAGCGCCAGTAGTGCTATCTCTCTGACTTTGCACGGACTTTTCAAACGACCCTCGTATTTATCGTTAAAAATTTCTTTTTTCACTGAATCTAAGCTGGAATTTCGACTTTTTTCTTTCACTGTGTTTTAACTTATTAAAACTGCCCGATGGTTACGGTAAAAAGGGTTGATCATCAAAAACTGTAAAAAAAAAAGGGTAATTTTGAAACTTTGACAAAATTTGTTGTCTTTTCTCCTAAAAAAGAAAACTTTCTTTAAATTATAGGGCATAATACTGTTTTCTGTAATTCAACCATCCCGCATAGCCCCACCCTGAAGAAGGTAATAAAATTTGTCGAAACGTTGGTAAAAAGACGAGTTTTTTTTTATTTTCAAACATTTTTTTAACATTAAGTTATATAAATTCATAATGAAATGCTTTTTCTTTTAAAAACTGTTAAGTTTTTGTTAAAAAGAGATAAATTTACATTTTAGTACAATTAGGATATTGCGTGACTATTTTATCATAAGCATCAACGTATGAGTTAACAAAATCTGAAATTTTATAAGCTGCTTTTGTTGACCACGAGTAAGCTGCATTTGTGACAATTAAGGAAATCGTATGGTTCGTACATGAGCAAGAAATTATCTCCTTATAGGAATGATACAATTCAATCGCCTGAAAAATAACAATATTTGATGAAATAATTTTAAATTTTCAATGTACCACATTTTAAAAGTAAATATGCCAACATGTGTGTGAGGATTTAAAAGATAAATTCCATTTCGGTTGACTGCTAAAGTTTTGTGCTCATCCTGAAGAGTACTAGATTTATGTACAGTAAAAAATGCAGAACCGAACGTATGCCATCTTTGTGCCACTTTAAGAAAGTTTATTTTAGCGTCTTCACTGGACATACCTGCCAAAGATAGTAACTATGTTATGATACACAAATACGTAATTTGTTTCAAGACTTTTTCTTATCGAAATTATAAAATTATTTAAATAAAATGTATTTAACAACAGTAATGTATCAGAATATATAGTTAGATTAGAAGAAAGAAAAAAAACTATTTACTTTCTTTAAAATAAAATTTTGATTGAATCGATGTGAGTTACAATCTAGTCCCTGTAGACTCAAATCGATATATTCAGATTCAGCTTCCAGCATGTTCTCGATTTTTATTACACTTTGATCATTCATTTTCTAAAAATCACTTTTTCTAATTAAAAGACCTTAAACCGGTGGGGGAAATTTGACATAATCGCATAAATATCTTAATCAAGTAAGATACGTACAATATAAACGAATTTATTGCATTCAATCTAACCGAATAAGAATGTTTCAAACCAAAAATATTGGACTGTAAAGTCCAATGAAGATAATTGAAGGGAGTGTGACTTCCATGATGAGGATGCTTTGATAGTATTTTCTGGGTTTCTAGGGCATTTAGGACGAAAAGCTTAGTGAGGACGGTAGAGCTTGGTCCATAAGGGTTCCCATAATACCCTGAGCATGCAGCAAAATGCCACAGTAGTTTGTGCAGTGCAACAAAGCGTGGAGTAATCCACAGGATAGAGGCAGTCGAAAAATTTGATAATTAGAGGCGCTTAAGTTAAAGACGGTATTAATCCAACAAAACTGGGAGGGAGGCTATTCGGAAGAACCCAAAGGTCGCTAGATGGTCCACTGCAAAAAAAACAGTAAACAACTGTTGAAACCAACGTGTAGGCCGCCTGACAATGGAGAGTCTGTGTAGGTTTATGTGAATCACTGTGAAGGGCGTTCGGCTCTTTGCGGCCACTTCTAAGAATAGCCTATTTGGAAAATCGAAAAAAAATACCACAAACAGAAAATAAGTCACACTTTTTACGTCTACGGCAAAAACAGAATTGTAAGGTTTCTTTTAAGTGCCTGAGTGATGACAGAGCACCCAGTGACAATAAAAGTAAACTAAACTAATTAACCTGCATCTCAAACAAATAAGAGTTACATTTTTTACTGAGATAAATCTGCGTATTTATCTAAACATAATACCATTTTACTGCAAGACAAATTTTCACCTTTTATTTGTTTGTAAGCTTTATAAATACAGTCCAACCATTCACGAGCTCCAAGTTGATCAATTAAATGCTCCGGGACAATGTGTTGCAGTTGCTTCCTGCAAGATAAATATGGATTAATAATAATAAAATTGCGTTATTTAAGAAAGATTTTAGGGAAAACGAAGAGAGATAGAATCCAGGAATGTAACTGTGAGAAGAGACCTGGACATTGAACCGGCCGTAGAGATTATTTAAAAGGAATCAACTCAGATGGTTCGGTCATGTTATGAGAATGGCAGATAATAGAATTTCTAGGGTAACGTACAGAAGGAAGAAGACGACGCGGCCACTCTCGAAGGACATGGGAAGAAGTGATAAGAGAGAACCTGTTGGAGAAGGGAGTAGAATGGAGGAAAGGGAAGGAGCTTGCCAGGGATAGGGAGTGAATGGAGAGGATTATGTAAGGCCTCAACACTGCCTAGGCGGTAGAAGAGGATAGATTAGGATGATGAACAAACACTGTCCCTGTTGGAGAAGGGAGTAGAATGGAGGAAGGGGAAGGAGCTGGCCAGGGATAGGAGTGAATGGAGAAGATTATGTAAGGCCTCAACACTGCCTAGGCGCTAGAAGAGAATAGATTAGGATGATGAACAAACACTGTCCCTGTTGGAGAAGGGAGTAGAATGGAGGAAGGGGAAGGAGCTGGCCAGGGATAGGAGTGAATGGAGAAGATTATGTAAGGCCTCAACACTGCCTAGGCGCTAGAAGAGAATAGATTAGGATGATGAACAAACACTGTCCCTGTTGGAGAAGGGAGTAGAATGGAGGAAGGGGAAGGAGCTGGCCAGGGATAGGAGTGAATGGAGAAGATTATGTAAGGCCTCAACACTGCCTAGGCGCTAGAAGAGAATAGATTATGATGATGATAAAAAAAAGTGATTATCTATGGGAAGTTAAGTTTGCATTAAAAGGAACTAAATTATTGTGTCATTTGCATAAATGATGAATAAAGTGTAAGGGTCTACAGATCCTAGCTCCTGTTAGACAAAATATACTGTTTTTTTTGTTTAGGCTGTAGAAGTATCTATTTCAGTCTTTTTGAAGAATTTAGAACTCTTTTATTACCTCTACCAATTCTTTTACCGATTCTTTTACTCGTAATTTTAATCTTTATAATTATCTTTACCTCTAAATCTGACACGTATATTCTAGCTTACTTCTTTCTAGTATATTCTACTTAAAATATAAATTATTGTAAACACCTTAATTAGTTGGATATTCGGGACTGTACTTTATTTAATCAAGGCGGAAGAAAAAAAAGTGGAAGACGATTGAACTTCATCTGCATTAATAAATTTCTCGCAATTAAAATCCACAATTTTTGGATTAGACCTTTTTTTTAGGCAGTGTTGTTCTAAAAATCCGCTCCTAGAATTTATTTAATATATAAATTAAAATACTCTATATAAACATTTATTAGCTCACAAGATTTCATTTTCTGGTTGTATAATTTGTTTACGATCGTATTCAGCTATAAATAGAAGAGCTCCAATGTAGATGGCATCGTCTATCGAACAATTATGTACTCCTAAAGTAAAGAAAGAAAAAAATCAAAGCAACTTTTTTATAAATTATTCTTTATGTCTATTAATTAAATCAAATCGTAAATACCAGTCATATATTTTGGCAATTCTTGGTAAAAATGGCAAACAAGATCTGCAATTGTATCTACTCCAGCGTACGTATTTATCCATAACTTCTTGACAAAATGTAATTCATAATTATATCTAGGTGTTTCAGTTCCTAGTAAAAAAATATTATGTTTTTTTGTGAATTTGTTGTAATAATGAACGTAATATAAGTATACGCTTAATATAAAAAATTTGTCATCATCGCAATACTTATTAGGACTATCTAGTGATAGAAAGTAAAGATTTTTTGGGGGAATTATGAGGTATTGGCTGCCACGGATACTTGGTACGACGAGGTATTATTGACGCAGCTTCTAATATTAGAGTTTCCATTTATAATAAATTATCTTATGAAATTTGTATGAAGATTATTTTCAAATTTTTCCAAAATTTAAGTTAATGATCTTAAGATTAGGTGTACCTTAGAAATAATTAGGTTTATTTTTTTTATATACCTCGCGACCCAAATTTCGAATCTAAAATCCGCAAATACATATACTTCTTCTTCTCTAGCACCGGGCTAATGAAAAAGCATCACCTTGGTCATAATTAGAAAAAGTGAAGGGGGAAAAAAAACATCAAACCTGTAGTAGAGAAAGGGAAATTGCAAGCTTCAAGTATAGCATCAAAGACATAATCTTGACTAGGAAGTACAATCGCATTATTTTCTGAGGAAATCATCAAGCTGAAGCCTTCTACATTTTTTAGTCCAAGCCAATCGCCAATAGTAAATATTAGTTCATCGACGTTTGTAAATGATTCAATATAAAAGAACTAGAGAAAAATTACAGTAAAAAAAATAAAATTTCATATTATTGAAGCTTTAGAGCTTATAATTAAGAAAAAAAATTAAATATCCTACATGTGACATTCCATTTGGAAAAAGAACATTATGAATTACTGGACCACCATTCTGTACTGACTCCACTTCGAACCAGTGATGAGATAACCTTCTATTACCTTTATGGTAAATTTTTTCTAATCTTCTTAAACATTCTTGGCTAATTTTTGTTGGCCTTGTTACTAAAAATAGTTTTAAATCCTACAAAAGAACAAAAGTGCAATCTTAGCACAAAATTCTAGCAAATGGAGAAGTATAATAAAAAAGGTTCTTAGGACAATTAATGCATTATATAACAGAAAAAAAAAGAATCAGTAGGGAACCTATCACACAATAAAATCGGTTAACCAAGAAAAGTATTATAAATACCTGCATAAGTATTGAAGAACAAGAAAATAAACCTGTGGCCAACCACATTAATTCCCATATTCGGTTTTCACTTGATTGGTTAGGATTTTCAGTTAATTGTTTCATTAGTTGACAGTAAAGTTCATCTCTTAAGGCTTCCTGAATTCATTTTGTTTTACAGAAAAATTAATAATTTAGTTCTGTTTATTTAATGAAAAAAATATATTCAGTAGCAGGTAAATATTCAGTAACCATTGCTATTTTTAGATCTGCGAAACATGATCTTCAAACATACTGATATCAAGATGTTCTGGGTTGAGTTACAAGAGCGTTTTAACAAGAAAGAATGCATCTATAGTTCTAAAACATGATAGTACAAGGCTAAAACTATCATTTATACCGTTTAACATTTCCCTCATTATAGTCTTAAAGAAAAACTTAATACTTATCAAAATTAGTAAATTACAAGAAGAAGAGAAAAACCTGAGACCTGAACTAGAGGTGGGTCGAATATTGTTCTAGTGTGTGGAATTTGCCCACTAAAACTTCGATCTCCAGAATAGTTGAGAATTGCGGTAAACATTGATGTAGCACCTTGAAGATGTGGACTGAGATCTTTATGTAATGGTTGCCATAGAAGATTTTTAGAAAACTGCCAAAGTTCTGGTCGTTTCTCTCTCTTACTTCCTACAGGCGCTCTGGATACTGCCCTGAAATCAGCGGACATTCAATAAATTATTACTATTAGACTGGATAGGAATGCATGTTCGCTATTTACAAGCATTTATAGAAAAATTATAGCAAACAGCTGTAGACTATTTAAACATCTATATATGTCTCAAGAATTTGGCAGTAAAAACAAGGTTATTCTTGAAGAAACTATAATATTCTGGTGAAGAGAAGCTATTTGGCAGAAATAAGAATGAGTTAAAAAGAATATCAGACTTGATCACAAAGCGGTTGAGGAAAAGTATGGCCACGTTAAGTTTGGCGGTTGAATTCAAACAAATTGTAACTCTTTTTAATTCAAACAATAATTTATTTACAATTTTTTCGCCTAATATTGTAAATTATGATATAATGGATCAGATATTCATTAATTTTACTTGACAAGGTAATATTTATTGGACTTATTACCTGAAATATTTCATAGCGTACGTTTCCAGTGTGTGTTTCCCAACCAAGAGTGATTTCTTAGTAAGATTCTTGTCTGATACTTCATTTTTTAGGGCATCCTTAAAAAAAAAATTTTTTTACAAAAATATTATTCAAATTAAAAAAAAAAGGAAGTGAAACACAAACTCCATTTTTCTAGTAGCAAGGAAAAGTGCAGTTTCTTTTTTAAACGATTTTATGCGATCAATTACTTTTGCTTATGGATCAAATGAATCAACTTATGAAGACGGCTGAAAATCTGAAATAAGGAGGACAATATCAGCAATGAAGATTATGAATCGTTCTTTTACTAATTGGTATCCAAAATCTATACGACTAGGTTGGATGAAATTATATACACATGCTCGAAAGTTATCCGAGTTATTATACACATGCTCGAAAGTCCTAATCCGAGTTATTTTAGAACAGACATGCAGATGTTGACATGTATGCATTGATTTTTGCTTCTTTAGTTGATTTATTTTAGCTTTATTCACTGTTTAACTTTTTCTGAGATTTATTTTCAATTTATACACGCAACTACACAATAGTTTACATAACAATATATTTTTTTATTTATTTTTTTAACTTCGTGAATTTCAATATACTAAGAAAAAGAAAAATGAAGAGTAATTTATAGTGGGGACCCCTGATTTTGGTATTTTGTTTTTTCCGGGCCACGCGAGTGCCAGAGACGGCCATCGGCTAAACCACTAAGAATCCCCCAAGATTTCTAACACAGTTTTGAAACATAACTCCAAGAAATTTACTTACTAATACAAATTGTGCAGGCATGTTTAACGTTGGTAATACTATAACCATTTTTGACGGGAATTCTCCCAAACTATTTGTATTAGAGTTAAATCCTTTTAACCATTCAGAACTCATTGAAAACACTTCTTCGAGGATGACCAAATCGCCTTTATGTAGACTCAGAAAATTTTCATCTAGAAATAAATAAGCAATTAATTTTTTTTAATAAATTTCCAGTTATTTTTATATTTTTTAGGATTGAAAAAAAGGAATCAATACCTGGTGATGAATAATTATTTATGGCCAACGCATATCTAGAACGTCCTCTAAGCTCCTTTAGAATCCAATTTATCAAGTGATTAATAACTTCAGCGTAAGTAGTTTGGAAAACAAATTTACTATTATGAATTGTGAGTATGTGTATCTGATCTTTGTCATCTCCGATTGAACTGTTCAAAATTACATCATTTTCAATCGTAATCAAACATTTTTATGATTGTAATTTCCGTTTCTAACAAAATTTACCTATATTCAATTGCTGCGATTTCAACATAATAGATTTTCATCAATATTTCTGTAGTATTTTTAACGAAATATATTCCATCAGAATTGATGGCCATTAACAACGGTGTTACACCAAAACTGATACCTAAACATAGAATTAATAATTTTAAGGTGTAGAATTTTCTATGGTATAACAGTACAGAATCTAATTTCACGCTGAAATAAAGATTACACTTGTTTTTTTTATGGCATCATCTGATTTACTGACGCTCGTGACAACATCCGTCAAAGCAGGAATATCGTCGTATGTAACGTTCTGACCATTTCATCTTGTTCACCCTGAGGACAAATGAATCTACTAACCCCTTTATCAGTGCAGTTACTTCATCAGAACACCGACCCATCTCTATTTAATCAGTGCATTCTCAGCTAAAAATCGCAATTATAGCGAAGAACCCCTAATCTGTGGGTAAAGCTCTAATTTCCGACCATAAATGTCTTTTCCAGTGTTAAAAACTGCTTATTCTACAATCCTTGATCCATCTGAGTAGGGATAGAGCCTGTTCTGAACGGGATATCGACGAGAGATGGTCTTGAGAGCCATTTGCGAATCTCTCCTTACCTCGTTAAATTCAATTTAGTCTTCGCTAGGAATCTAGGTGGTACATTACTTCAAACGAAAGACTATCCCTCTTTTCTGTTACTATTTCGTGGATACAATCATCCTGACTACAGAACATGATGGGTTAAATTATTATTACTTATTTTTACCTAAATTAAAAATAACTCATGTTATTTACCAGCTATTTGATTGACTTCGTAATATTTAGAAAACAAAAGTGCCCATTTTCTTTTAGCGAATTCCACGACATCTTGTTTAACTTCTTCTTCTAATAAATCACATTTAAGAAAATAACTCTGCAATATACAAGTAATTCACTTTATGTTACACTAACATCACAGATATTTTTGTTTTGCTAATGATTGATTAGAAGTGATTTTATTATACCTTATTAAAAGTGTCCGTCACTAATTTTACCCAATATACTATTCCTTGTTTCTGAACTAATGAAATGGGCACTACTTCTTTGATAAGATTTGTGAGTATTTCTGGCAACAGAATTTTTCCACAGGTCACGTAATAATGTTGGGCTACTAAGAGGGAAAGTTCGATGTCCTGTTAAAGAAAAAAAAGGATATTCAATGATTATGTTCAAGTTCTTAAAAAGCAAGTGGGAAAGGCTGCTTCCTCTGTGACAGAACTTCTCCCTTCATTTCCGTAAAATAGTGGTGTCTCGAAGTAGTGAGAGAGAACGAGCTTTTAAAGTTAGATTTTAATATGGGATGCCTGCTATCTAAGTTAGGACTGGATGAACTAAAGACCGTCTTAGATCTTTAGTCCTATTCTAGAACTGATAAGCAAAGATCCGATTTCTGTTTCAAGGAATACGAATCCACCAATGGCTTTGGAGCGGGAAAGGTAGTTACTAGGAGTTGATAGTAAAGGCACATCCATCCTAATAGTCTGCTGGTCAAGGCAATGATCTTTTTATGAGCACCTGACCCACAGGACAAAGGCATAAATAGGGCGATTTTTCATTTTGAGTTTGGATTATAATCAAGATCGAAATAAGCTCCCAGTAGCCAACTCAAGGGATATATCCATAATTTACTCTTGAACCCAACTGTAATCAGTATTTGGAAAAAGGATTACATCAAAATGAAAATAATTAATTTGAATAATTACCTTAGAACAACGATAATCTCCTAAACTGGAACCATATATTATTTGATTATAAACAAGATTTGTAGCTATCGGGTCAAATATAAAACTTTGCCAAGGAGAAAACATCTCTTTGCGAAACAATAAAGTCCAGACATCATCCCCTTCTGGCAGTCCACGTTCTTTGGCTAATGCTTCACAATGAGAAATTCCATCCATAACATGACATCCTCCACTCTCCAAAGATAAGCACTGTTAGCAAAATAGAGAAGAAGAAGAAATACACAAATTAACATCAAAAACAATTATGTGTCCATCATTTTTTACCTTGCCAAACATGCTGATGAACAAAGAGAAACCAAATTTTTCAGCTAAATTAATTCTTTCGGCAACTTTTCTACAAACTTCATTTGCTGTTGTTGCAGCATCAGCGTTCATTGAGACTGTTGAACCATCCACTAAATGAATTTTTAAAGTGATTGGCTTCAGAACTTTCAATGCCTTTACAATAACAGAAAATAAAATGTCTATTATTTATTATTTAAAAAAAAAAAAAAAAAACCCTTCAATATTACGTTAAGCCACGTCTACATGGTTCCTTCCTTCCGGCCGAATGTTAGTTAGGCCTGCAACATTGATTTGATATTTTTTTCAAAGGAATATTTATTTTTGTGGGGTTCTGGTGAGCTGTGAAGAACAGCTACTCTACAGCTGAGACATATTACTATAATGAGCACACTTAAGATTAATTTAATAATATTCTACATATTTCACGACAATTTAATTACATAAAGAGCTATAAAAAGAAGTCATGGGAATGGACACCAGAATTTTTGATTTTAATTAGTCATGAAATTCGGGATGTTTTCATATAAATTGTGAACTTATCCAGATATGAACCAAAATAAAATGAAATATTTTTACAAAAACCCAAAAGTAAAATGGGCTTGAAGAAAAAAAACCTAAACACATTGTGTTAGCATGAAATCTTTAGCCTCTAGGAGTAAAATTCAATTTGGAAGAGATGTACACAACTATGTAAACGTGGCTTGATGATTAATTATTTAAAAAAAAAAAAAAATTACATTCAATTCAAAAGCTGTAGGCGGATCATTTCTAGTCCCGCAGAGCAACGTTCTTTGTAATCGCATTATACAATCTAATTTGTTGCCATTTTCAGCCATAAAATGTAGTAAAGTTGGTGCAAATTTTGGCGTTGGTGCAAAACATGAAGCACATAAAGTCATAAGTAACCATCCATATAATTCAGACACTTTGCTTGGATTTCTGGATAACTGCTTACAAAGCTGGCAATAGATTTCATCTCTTAAACAGATTTAATCAGAATTTTATTATAAAATTAGGAGTTAAATTAAATCCATCTTCGGAAAGTTCATAAGCAGACAGGATAGTAGATACACCAACTTTATAATAACAACGTACAAATATTATATTGTCAATAAGCCCTGAAGATGACCTAGTAAAAAATTAATTATTGTAATAATTATGATTGAAATTGGCAATATTCTTTCTATTCTACGTATGTATAACGTACGTGCGTACTCAGGTATCTTTTTTCTTAAAAAATTTGCTTAGAGGCAGTTTTGGGAGAGGAGGGATGGAAATAGGCTTACCTCTTAAATTATCATTTAGTTTAATTCACGGGTTTTTTACAAAGTATAATGTCAGAAAGAATTAATTATGTTTCAGAATTTGGAGTATGAAGAAAATAGGAGCTTGAAAATTATGGTTAGTATTCACATAAGATTCTTTTTGTTTCTAGAATTTGCAAGGAACGAAAGATTATGTATTCCGAGTGGTGTGATTCACCATTAGTGATTTGTTTAGAAAAGATTTCTGTTCAAATTTATTAGCTCTTACTGTTTATAACATTTATTTGTTTAGTTTTTAAATTTAATACGCTGTATTGAATGTAACCATTTTGGCACTTGACGTTAATTTTTAATAAAATTAAAAAGTAAATAAATGTGATTGTTTTTTTTTCCTGTCTGTCAAGGCGCTTAGTGTAAGCATTAGTTTTTAATCTTATCAATTTTTGATAAAATCTATTATATTCTAGTACTTACACGTATTTATTTATTTATTTATTTTTAATCTAACACTTTAAATACTCATCTAAGTTTCTTAAATTTCCGCATCATCGATTTGCCCGCATTTTAGAGCTGAAAACAATTAAGAAAAAAGTATTTTGGTTTAAAAATTGGGTTGTCTTTGGCAGAAAAGTACACTTGCGAGTTCGTCCCTGGATTGGATAGTTTTGATAAGTGGCAAGATCAATTGTCGGCCATTGTGCAATGTTTGAGATTGAGGCATTATGAGAAGTCTGTATAGAGAGAGCCTGTTCAGTCTTTGCATAAAGAACTTGAATATTCTTTAGAAGTACTAAATTTAGAGTCCAGCATAATGGATATTTCATTCAAAGACTTGAGTTGTTTTTTTTTTTTTTTAATTACGTTGCGAGTTGTTAAATTTAAATTATAACCCTTGGTTTGAAAGAGAGCCTAGTTGCTGCTCTTTGTGTAATCTTCCGCGTGAGGGAGGATATGTGCCACTTTTTGGGGGTAGGTCAGATACTTTCTTAATTTAGATATCCCTATTTAGGTGCAAAAACTTTATCAAAAAGTCAGCTAGTTCAATTTCTTAATGGCCACAATTTTGTAAGCCTTGTTAAATTTGCACAGCAATCTTGGATTTATCGCCAATACTTGGTTAAAGAGTTTAATTTTAATCAGTAATTACTCTTTATTTTTAAACCTTATCCATTATATATATTTTATTTTATTTTATTTTTAATGTAATTATTATCCCTATCTTTATTTTTGTTTGAGGTCATTTTTATTTTACTTTTTCCTCATTTAATTTAGATATGTACTTATCTACAACATTTGGATTATTTAAAGTAATATTGAATATGTTTTTAAGATTATGTCTTTATTTATTTTTTGTAATTTGGATAGATTTCTTTTTGTTTTTTCTGTTTATATCTTTATTTCTTTTCACACTCATTATCAACCTTCGGCAGACGGTTCTATGTTACCATGCCGTAAAATGTGTTGAATTTCTTTACTTTTGTATATATTATTTTATTAATAAAACATTATTACTCACCTAAGTGTTGGCCTTAGTATACCATGCCCAATTATAAAATGTAGTTTGTCCAACAAATCACTTTCAACATTATTCAGCCAATCTTTATAGCTAGCAGCCAGTGATTCCGCTTCTAACTGTCCTCTTTTTATTTCTGATAGCAATTTAGTTCTATGAGCTAGCGTTAAATGAACCAACTTAGAAGGTCCTACTTCTAATGTGTTCTTCGAAGCTCTTTCTTCTCCCTCCTTAAATCATTAGTTAAACCAATGAACAGAAATAAATTCATAAATAAATTGAAAAGAGGAACGCTTGAATAAGAAATACCTTACCTTAAATGCTTTATAAGCATCTATATATTGCTTGGAGTTTATGTAACTTTTAGAAATAGTCTTACAAAGTTGGCTCATAATAGGTTGTTTCTTAGTTGTAATGTTAACTTGTTTTTGTGATTCATCCAAATCTTCCATAAATCTCAGTATAGTTACCCAGACAGCAGTAGCTGCCTAATAAATTACCATGAAAATAATTATATTCCATCAAATGCAATTAATCTTCTATCAAAATCTTCTGAAAACTTTACCAATTGATCACCAGGTGATGAAAGTTCAAGTAATGGTTGATGTAGTTTTTTAGTTGAATGTCTATAGCTAACATTGCCAGTGAAATTAGTAGCAGCGAACTTTGGAAAACTGATTACATCTTTACTATGGAGTATTTCATTAACGTTAATTGCTGATGAATTCGCTTCCTGCAATCATGATGACAATTATAAAGCTAACTACTTAATTAGACTAACTACTTTACTAACTTGAAGTTGAATAACACAAAGTTTAATAAGCAGATATGTACAGCGGAGTTGCCTAGTCCTGATAAGATAAGCAGACCATAAATGTTAATACTAAATAGTTTATTGCCAAAAAGACTATTGTGGCTCTCTTAGGCAGAAAGTTAGAGGCCGATGAACCGGTTTCAGCTTTCCACAACAGCCGAAAAATAAAGTTTTCGAAAGATATTTTGTATAGCGTTAGTCAATTAGGGGAAGAAAATTTAAAAAGTTTAAGAAAAAAAATAATTTTTTTTTTTTTCCTGGAAGGTTTAGGACGGAAAAAGTAGGACAGCGATTTGAATTAGATCCAAGTGCAGCGATATTCATATTCAAATATTTACTTACTTTTGCAGTTGGTGTGGTACATTGATCGTCTACTGCTAGTTCAAAGACTTTGGTTATCCAGTTTTCGAGGCCTTCTTCGCTGATTGATATATTTCTTTGCACCTGAAAAAGTTTTCTTATTGTTTAACTTCTTTCTTGGTGATACATCCTTTAAGGGTATGGGCGTAAGGGGAAATTCGAAAGTTTAATTTTTAAACAATTTCGTTTAAAACTTACGGCAATTGGAGGCACTAACAAAACTGGTGACATATTGGCTAATTTAATTTGTTTCCTCAATAATAAACCACGACATCTTGCCTGAAAAATGTAGTCTTAATATAATAGATCATAAAACAAATAAAAATTCCAATCAAATTTTCTATTAATAACTACTTTACTTACTTGAAGTCGAATAACACAAAGTTTAATAAGCAAATATGTACAGCGGAGTTGCCTAGACCTGATACAGGCTTGCAGTCTAAGATATCCTTGTCGAATTTGTCGATACAACGATCGTGGTTTATATCCACGCCAAAATAGTTGGACAGTATGGGCTGCTTTCTTCATTTTCATGAACCTGAATTATTCCATTACCATGCGCAAATACTTTATGTGGAAAAAAATTTGTTAATTTAATAGAAAACATTTTTTCATACCTTTTTCTGAATATATAACATCTAATATTTTTTTGAATAATTATTGCACTTCTTGTGAGTATATTTTCTCGATACAGTTCTAATAATTCATCTGGTATTTTTAGAAAGATTTTCGTTTTACCTAGTCTGTATTCATTATTTTTTAACAATTTCTCACAAATAATTTTTGTGGCTGATTTTGGATCTGGAATCTAAGAGAAAGATCAAGTATTATTAACAATGATTTCCTCAGAACAATAATTTATAACAGAACAATAATTTCCAAGGGCGGCCTATAATATCCATATACCTTAGATAAAGGGGGACAACCAGGAAGAAGCAGTCTATATCTAAGAATAAAGTGGATATAAGTATGTCTAATAGGATACCCTGATTGTCTAATAAGTGCCGTTTCCATTATTCCCAAATATCGCAATTGTTGGCAGACCAATGCATGATGAAAATCCTGTAAAAAATAAATAAAAATCTTTAGGTAAATTACGTAATGTCAATGTTGCAACCATTTTCAATGCATTTATTAAAAGCAAATAACTTACATATTAAAAACAACAAAATTTTAACATTAATATGAGTAATAAAGGAGTTAAAAAAAATTTATGATTAAATAGTTAAGTGGAATTACGTGGAACAGCATAACTCAAAAACCAAACATGATAGAAAATTCAAATTCGATAATTCGAATCAGGGCCGGATCCGGTAATAAACTTTTTGACAAAATTAGCCAACGGGAACTATCACTTTTCTGAATCAATTTATTTTTTTTTTTAATCTTTCGCGAAACGCACATTGAAACGTTTTCTGAAACGCTTTTCTTTAAACTTTTTTTGCTCATTGCACATTGTACGTCCATCTTTTATTAAGAACATTTTCCAAGTAGTATGCATCTTAAGGCAGTTTTGAGGGAGAGAGATTTAAGAGATCATTATTGGAGTAAGACTAAGAGGTTTTTTTCAAAATTAACTCAAAAACGACTCTAAAGATGGACTTCGACGAAATGAGTAGTTAAAGAAAACAAAATGAAGATGTAGAGGGAACTGGAATGATCTGTTTAAGGAGAAGTTAAGATACTTCAGGTGATGCAGAAAGGACTAAGCAAGCAAGGATTTTAGGAGGAAAGCTCTATTATATAAAGTATAAACAGTGGAAATCCTTTTTCAGAACAACAAAAAAAAAACATTAATGAATGATACTTTAAATCTAAAAAAGAAAAATCTAATTAACGGTTTTTTACAATACTTACTTTTGGTGATTTATTATGATTCGGTTTAATACAGCGTATAAAAACCGGTTCACAAGCGTTCAAAGTAGCCATTAGAGATTCCATAGAGACCATATACTGAGCCACTAATGTTGGACTATTTGATTTGGAATTAACCAATAAATATTTGGAGAAAATATTTTTCAAGAATAAACTATTAGAATTTCTAATCAAATCCAACCAGTCAGAGCTTAATGTATTCATATTTTTCTCTACAATTCCTATAATTTTAGACTGTATTAATCATAAATAATTTCATTAAATACAAGGTTTATTTTTATATTACTAAAGTATTTGCCATTATTTTTTTGTTTTGTTTTACCTTCTGTAGAGTAAATAACCTTGCCAGCATAATGTTTAATACCAAATGATCTGCTAACTTCTGATTTTGATTGGAAATAGTAATCATGATCTGAATAATATTGATTGACATTCACCAAATAGCCTTCGTCACTGCCCTGTAACAGAAGTAATAAATTACGTCACCAATAAGAAAAATTTTCTTCTAAAACTTGCCCCTTATAGGATGAAAAATTATTGCCAGTTTCAGTCATTATAAACTTTATTATGCCGAGCTTTCGACCTAGGGACTAGATCATCTTCAGGGCTAATTTACAATATACTGTTTACTGGTTGATGTGTCTTCTGTCTTATCTGTTCATGGACATTCATGGAGTCCACATAAATAACAAGGAGTACCTTAGGGTTTGCGTTGTAGGAAATATTGTTGTTATACGTAAAAGTAATGATTTTGATTGTTCTCAATTTTCCTATCCAACTGGATAAGTAGGTAATGATGCACGTTTGTGCGGCTATCATCTATAGCTGAAGGTCGCACCAACAAAAACAAAAATAAGGGAAAGCGATGCATGAAATAACTTTTCTCTCGCTTAAAGTGGTATTAACAGTTGAATTTCCTCCAGAATGGGCATATTTTAACGCTTTTTGAAAAGAAAAGAATGAAGCTATGTCCCCGAGAACAGTTATATATACAGTTGAAGTAAGTTCGTTATAATATTTTAAAACACTGATAGAAAAAAAAAATATGATGCAATTTACATACTTTCGGGAATCTTGATTGTTCATCAATCAGCATAAGAACGCCTTGTTTGGTTCCAAGTAAATTTAGCACACTTTGATTATCTTTATATTCCAGATTGTGCCAATCAATTCCTTCATTTTTATATTCTTCTTGTTCAATTTTGAACACTTGTTGGACGAAAAATTGTTGAAGATGTTCATTGGCAAAGTTTATACAAAGTTGTTCAAAACTGAAAATAAAAATTATTATTCCCATGAATGCAATCTTTAAAAAAAAAAAAAAAAAAAAAATCATTACAAAATTATTAAGTACCTATTTATGGTAAAATTTTCAAAGCCAAATATATCTAAAATTCCAGTAGAAACTGTTCTTGAAGTGTGATGATCCGAAATGGATTTATTAATTTTTATCAAAACATATGTAAATATTCTAGAATATAAAGACATAGCAAATGCATCTCTTTTTGAAAGTGCTTGACTTTTAGTTATATGAGATACCTTGAAAAAAATTAAGAAAAATATTAAGATAAAGTCCAGCTTAGTTGTCTTGTATTTCTATTATTATTCGTCCGAGTATAGGGTCTAGCCTTAAGTCATCTACTGCACCTCTGGGCTCATAGTATCCCTAAACAAAACGACAGAAGTACTACCCTTATGCAGCCTGAATAGAAGTAGTCTAAGAGCCCAGAGTTACACCACACGAGACTGACACCTCAAGCTGACTCCGCAGAATAACATTAATAAATACCACTTATTTTTCCCACATTACTCTCTCCTACAATTGTATTCATGTCGAACACTCCGAGCTGTTACAATCTAATTTTCCTGTTAAATAAAAAAATTTTTAAAAAGCTCTTGGCTCTTTCAAATATCATAACTCAGGACGATTTAATCTGGTCTACGCGCACGATGGGTTCAGAAAAAGTTTCCACATGGAATTCCTCCTGAGTTTACCCGTTTTTTCTTTACTAGCCCTATGCAAACTGTGAAGAAACAGAAGTAATTGGGCTTAGATTAGACTATAAGGAAGTTGGTACAAATAGCCTCTTTTTGCTGGAGTGCCTGGGAAGCAGGATCGAACAATCGAAGATTTGGAAGCATACGTCATTTCAAATTACATAACTAAGGAATAGGTCTTCACAAGATCTAAATACTTACCACTTTATTACCCAGTACAATAATTGTCCTTTTTGTCAAAGTTTCAATTAACAATGATTTCTCAAATCCCAGTAGTTCATTTATCATTTTTAAATGATCATCATGTTGAACATCGCATGCATCTTCATTCTCTTTTTTTTTTAAAAAAAAATGCAATATAAGTAAATTGTTACAAAAGAAATTAAAAAAAAAAATAAAACAATGAAATTCTAGACTGGACGATAAGAATTACCTTTTACACTTTCAGTATATCTTAAATTGCCAATATGTAAGATTGATGCGAGAGCTTTAAACATATCTTCAGTCTCTTGCGCACCAAATTTTAATGTGATTAAGGCATCTTTCAGTTGCAGAAATTCTACACTTTCATCTCGACCTGGACAATGCAATTGACGACCCTAGAAATGTAAACAAAAGTTTCAATTATGAATTATTAAAGCTGATATAAAACTTCAAATTATGTTAAATTGTGTGCTCAGAATTAGATCAGTTGCATATTGCTTACGTTTAGAAATGACAACAATTTGTTATTTGCCTTTTTTTAAGTCTAAAGTTAAATAAGCGTAAATTGTACAGAAAATAAAAGAAATTCGTACAATTTCATAAAAAATACTGCTTCGACGCACTAAACTTGAACATGTTTTCATAGAACGGTCATAGCTTAGGCATGAAACTGGTAAAACTTCTGAGAAAATTGACTGCTTCTGACAAAAAATCACCAGCAGTTGGTAGAACTTTCACCTAGAAATACCAACTCAAGTTCGGCGAACTGTGCCGAAACTATTTAATGATTATACGTAAGCAGGGTCGCAAAAAAAAAAAATTTTTGAAACTGAGAACAGAACTTTTCTTCCAGAACTGTTCTACCCAGGACTGTGGGGAACTCAAATATTCAATTGAAAAGGCTAAGTAGAATAATAATTCAGAGGTAGTGTCAGACAGAAACAATTTGAATTTATCAGGATAAACAAGGCAACACATGCGACGCCGGATAAAATCAGCGATAAAATAAGATTGATTAATCATAAAAATAATCGATAAAAATTGATTGAATTAATTTACCTGTTTTAAATAGAAATATTCTTCTGGATTTTTTAAATGTAGGAACTGCTTTTCACTATTCGATAATCCAGCCAACATGCTATAGAAAATATGATAATTTCTATCGCCCCAGTTCTGTGACTTTATTCTAGATTTTTCAAGTAGATAATGTTGGATACAAGCTCCAGACATAGCGTAATTTGAATCGAAAGAAATCTCAATATATTTCCCAAATCTAGAAGAGTTATCATTCTTCGTAGTTTTAGCATTTCCAAAAGCTAAACACACACCCACACAAATCAATAAAAACATACATTTAAAATTTTTTCAAAAGATGAGTGTTTGTATGCGGATTATATTGAAAGTAATTTTTAGGTTATTTACCTTCTAAAATTGGATTTGCTTTTATAATTTGAGTTCCAACAATACTTTTACTGCTAACTGTTGCCAAATAATTTAACAATAATTTTGTACTCTCAGTTTTTCCAGCTCCCGTTTCGCCACTGATTCAAATTATGACTGTTAGAAACATTTAAATTATTCACAAAATTTTTACTGAAAATCAATTTGAGCAAATTAATTAAAGAATTACCTAATAACTATACATTGATTTCTGTTCAATCTTTTCATATTTGAAACAGTTTGTGCACTAAGTGCATAAATATGAGGCGGTAGTTCGCAAATTCTTTTATTTTGATATTGATAGATAAAAGTATTTGTATATATGGGCAATGTTTCATAAGGATTGACTGCAACAAGGATGCCTCCTATGTATGTCTGAAAATATTTCAAGTAATTAATAAGCAGAGAATAGATATAATGCGGATCTTAGGCAGATTAATATACTAAATTGTTTCATACGCAGGCATCTCAAAATCAGTAATTTCTGGTAAACACTGAAAATAGAAAATCTGCACGATTTTAAAACTTTCTTCTTAAGAAGGGTAAGAGAATCTCATGAATACAGTCTTACTTATTGAACCAGCTGCTAATGTAAAATTAGTTCGTTAATTTGGTTTTTTAAACTATAGTTAGTCTTTAAATTGTAACTACTAATCAATTGACTTTTTTAACAAAAAACAAAAACCTTCACTGTTGTCTTCTGTTCAATGATCGGGTAAGAAGTGTTAAGTAAATTTTCTAATTTTAATCTATCATTTTTATCAACTGGCTTAAAAGACATTAGAATTGTATTCATCAATGAAATGAAAATGCAGACCAGAGTCTTCTTCAAATCTATCCTCATTATGAGAACTGCCAAGTCATGTAACCACTCGGTATTATTCCCGAACATCGCAATTACTTCTTCCACATTTCTTAAGAAAACAACGAAAAAATTACTTACATAAATATTGCCAGCCAAATATCTAATTTGTAAATTACGAAGTATTGCATGTTCTTTTAAATCAGACAAATTTATCATATCATCTATTGGTTGTATGTCTGCATTATTAATACTTTTTATTATATCTTCTGGTTTTACAATTATCACCTTAAATATTAAGAATATATTGTGATAAAAATTATTAATCAAAAAAGCTTGAATCTGTAGATTGACAAATGTTTATAACTTACACTCCCATCATCACTTGCAACTTTAATAACATTTCCATTGGATATAACTTTAGCAGACCAAGGAAGTAAAAATTCGTCACTCTTTACAGGTCTTATCCAAACATATTCACCTACAACCTGTTGCGGAGGGAAATAATTTTAGGTAATTGTTCTAAAACAAGTTTCTTCATTGAATTATCTATAAAATACACTTTTTTTCTTTGTAGAAAGACGATAAGAAATAAAGGGACAAAATGTGCATCTGCTTTTTGATGGTTTCCTCTTTATTCACAAACGGAAATAGCCTTGTGGAAACAAAAGTCATTCCGCTGTAAATCAGTTCTCACAAAATGCGGCTCCGAGATCCCACTGTAGTCAGGTGATATTGATTACCTAAGCACTTCGAGATGATGAAACAACTCATTCCTCTCCATCTTTGTCCTCCGTACCAATTATTGTATGGAAAGCTCCCCTAAGAGGAGGTTCTAAGTAAGGTTCCAGGTACCAGGAAAATCCACGAAGAGCGGAATGTCGACAGGGATAACCAATTCCAGGTGAAACTAACGCCATCCACCTCTCTAGCTGAGGAAACCTGGCACTCTAGGAATGTTTCAGGAAAAGAGAGGAACCAGTAGTTTGATTTAACCATTAACTGGAGTCTTGTATACTCCTTCCCGCAAAACCCTCCGCAGATATTCCAAAGATGGTACCTCCAACTAAGAAAGGGTTCTAGAAAGAGAGTACTGCAAAAGGTTACATGGAATAGAAATTTCTCAGTGAAATTCGAGTCCTGCGAAATGGCCAACATTATTCATCTGTGGGGCTGCACCAGAACTAAACAACTGCAACATAAGCTGGGTCTGACAAAAAAAATAAAAAAATCTAAACCCGGTCTGGTCTTGTGCCACCTATCGTACTCAACTGCTCCAACAAATCGAACATGACCAGAAGCCTACGATAAAGCCATTCCCTACATAGACCCTGCACCTAACCTCCTCACCTGCAAAACAATGAAAGTGAGTGGCTTTTTCCCACTACCTAAATAACCCTATAAAAGCGTATGAATATGATATATTTTTCCTTAAATCTCAAGCTCAGTAAGACATGGATGTAACCTGTCCTTTTGAGATACGACCGACACAAACACAAATTCAAGTACTAACAGTCTGAACCCCAATCAGCATTGCCGACAATACGTCATCGTATGATTAAACCTTAAAGACTTATGCTGTGAAGACGTCCATTTCTGGAAGCTAGAAAGATGACAGATGAAAAAAAAATATTTTCAATAATTTATAACATTATTTCAAGATTATTATTCTTTCTTAAAAAAAACAAAAAACTTTTTTTTTTGTTTTTCAAGCCTTCACTGTTATCTTCTGTTCTTTGATCGGATTAGAAGTGTTAAATAAATATAACAGTACAACAATCTATAACTTTAATCAACTGGCTAAAGAGACTTTAAGACTTTAAAAAGTACTAAGTAAACATTTCCTTTTTATTTCACACTCAACATAATATGCACATGAATGGAGACCCTTTGCAGTAGTTGAGTCCAAAAATGATGTCTGTCATAAAAATTAAATTGACTACACTTAATTGCAACATCGCAGAAATATTTAAATCTTACATAATTATAAAATAAAATTAACAAATTTAACTTACAGGATGCATTTTGTATTAAAAATGATACAAAAACGTAGGGATCACTATATTCCCAGTTTAATTTTATTTAAACACACTCATTAGGGGGTAAAAAATCACTTCACCTGAACATTAAAGTTAGTAAACTGATAAGTATTTTATCGATGAAGTATTATCAAGGATGAGTATATCAATCTGGGTGGGACCTGATAAGAAAAAATGTTGACACAATTTTTGGCATATTTGTAATGTCACAATAAATCATTCGTACCTTCAATATATTTCTACATTGTATTTCTTTATCACAGTTTTCCTGGATTTATTTTTACACTAATTGTGATTTACTCTGATTTAAAAGCTATTTTTTTGCTGACTCATTTTTTATATCTCTTAATACTGTTCTCCTTCTCTCTTGAAATCTTTCAGTCAGCGTTCCCACAGGAGTAGATAGTTGGAATTGTGATTGATTTAATTTTCTTGAAAACTATCTAAATAAAAAATTATATCTGTTGCTTTTTCGCATGTTGGATTGTTTTTTTTTTTAATCCCTCCTTTCATTAAATGTACCTGACTATACCAGGAAGATATCGCTGACGATTCCCATTCAAACTGTATAGTGATAGAGAATTGTGTAATTAATTGGGTTTAGTAACTTCAGGCAAAATTTAGTTTACCAAGAACACAGTCACTTGATACAAGGTGAAGCTTTACACAATGACTGTCGGATGCGAATCGTGAAGGCCAAGATCCCAGGGCTTTTCGCCAAGTATGTGAGAAGTGTGGTATTTCACGGAAATGTATAATTATGGCTATAAGAGTAACAAGCGATGTAACAGCTTTTTGAAGAAAAAGAATTTTTTTTTTCTCTCCCATTCAAAGCCTTTTCTGAGTCACAGACTCTTGAAAATGACTAATAAGCCAGTTGAGGGTATTAGAAAAAAACCGGCACTTAAAAAAAACTGAAAGGAAAATCAATGGAGAATCTGAAACCAGAAAAACCAGACAGAAAAAGAATCAAGAGAAGAGGTTGTCCAAGGAAAATGAATAATTATTCAGAGGACTGTTAACGAGAAGAGGTTAAAATCGGAAAAAGGAGAACTTAGCAAGTACTTAAAGACTTCTACAGAGCAGCTGTATTAGAAGGAGATAGATTTTACAAAATTTCCCTAACGTGGAATCCAGAAGTGCGACCAAGCGAGCTTTAAGTTCACTTTTATTTAGCTAAACTTGCAGTTTCGTATTAACATACTTGCTGATACTTAAGTATTAAAAAATAATAATAATAATAAGTTTTATAGAACCCTAATGTCACAAACCTAAGTCCGCTCCTTGGTATCCACAATTTTACTGTTTGAATCATGAAACACAATTCAAAACCTTTTTTTAAATAGCTTAGAGATGTATATTGAAAAATTCATGGGTTTCCTTCAAAATGTAACTTCATCGCCATAACTGCTCTGCTCCTATGTGAAATTTGATTTTTATGCTCTTTAGGCATTTCAGCATAGGTTTCACCATAACCATTGGGTTGAAAACAAGGATCCCATCCGAAATCTCGGGGACCACGCGGTTCAACAATTTTTCCTTCAGTTTTACCCTGAAATATTAAGACGTCACTTTCTTCATCTTCTGTGTAGGCCATTGTACACACAGCGGTTGCTGATTTATCTTCAAAACCAACTAACATTTTATACAATCCTTCTGGTCCTATCTTGTCAAGAAACCATTTGATGTATGGTCCTGAAACATTGAAAAAAAAAAGTTTTAGAATGGTGATATTTTTCCAAATGAGGGGTTTTGACTAGCTACTTCTACACAGCTTTTGATGACCTTGCTTGCAACACAGCAAGCACAAGTTCGGCCAGCAGATTATTCTTACATTTTACCGATTTTATTCTAGGAACAATGGAGCCTAAGAGCGCCACTCTGAAAATTGAGAAAGACACTGCCACATTAAAAAAGATAAATGTTATTAGGAAGCCTCTACGCAATAAATTAGCGTACTAATAGGTCTAATAATGTTGTTCTGTAGTAGCCTAGCGGTAACCTATACTTGTACGCACAAAGTAAATATCTGTAAGTTTATATTTACAAAAGAAATTTTATATGAGTTGGAGTTTGTGTGAGAGTATTTTTCAATCATCAACTACCTCTGCAAACTCTTTTTGCATTTGGAGAATTAATTTCGCGAGGTTGAGGTATGAGATTTTTGGTTTCCTGCAATCAGAAGAGATCACATCGCAACGAAATCTTGTGAGAAAGATCCTCAGTTTTATGAGGAAGGGCTTGTACCTATTAGACAATTCAGGGATTGGTATAGTAAGCCTTCAGGCTACAGTGCCTTGGGGAACTAGACACTCTCGGTTTGAGTCAATAAATAATTAAGTCAGGGCCAATCAAACTAACTACCTGTTTTAAACACAGATACTTTTTTTCACAATATAAATCTCAGACAAACGTACGTTTCGAAAACTTAAATAAAGTTAACTTGCAGTTATAACAAATATTGTACCTGGTAAGTTTCCAAGCGCTTTGAAACATAAAGACGTATCCTCAACAATGACAGGTCCTTTGACGATTCTGGCTGCTTCTTTGCATTTTTTCTTACAGACTTCATCAATTTCTCCTTGAAGTTCTGGTAAATCTACTTTCTGATTGATTAACTGAAACAGATAAATATCAATAAATACCTGTAGTATTCTTTCATTTTGATTCATTATTATTATTATTATTATTACAGCTATTAAACATACCTTAAAGGGTACATTAGGACCCAAAATTGATATTACTTCTTCTAACTTCTTAGCATTGCCGGTAACGAAAACTACTACTTTAGACATGTTTATTTTAACAGTAATTAACCTTCACCAAGTCCAGGTTAATAAGTAAGGATCGATTAGCATGTGATTAAAAAGAGATACGCTAATCAATAATGTACCTTTTATCCAAAATAAAATTATAACTACTAGTTTTAAGCTGTATATTGCTGTAAAATTTTCACAGCGTCAATAAACCATTATGTGATAAAACTAACCACAAAGGATCAAGCTCAATCTAAACTGGTAAAATATCAAAAATATTGACAAAAGCTTTAATTTTGATTACCTAGTAGCATCTTATTTAGTAAAATAAAGTCTTTCTGCACTTCAAAATTAGATTATTCCTTACTCCTTATTATCGATACGAAAGGTACAAGTATAACCTTCTCCCAGCGATAATTTAACCCGTCTGCTAGCTTTGATTAATAAAAAGGTTTTATTGCGGTTATACGTTTTCCTTTATTACTTGGGTTATTTATTTATTTAATAAAAAAATAAATAATGAGTGGTCACAGGCATGGATGTGATGGGGATCACGACCATGATGAAACGCCTGAAATGGGCCTCCAATATAGTCTTTATTCAAAAATTGATATTGATAATTTACAATGTTTAAATGAAGCCGTAGAAGATTCTGGAAAAGCTATATTCAAACCTTGGGAAGAAAGATTAAATTTTGAAAAGGTATATTTTAGTATTTTCTTAATGCAAAGAGATTAAAGAGTAAGCTTCGTTCATTGAAGATATTGTTTGTCTAATAAACATTAAAAACAATCATGCTTGCTTAAAAATAATACCTTGAATTGTTTTGATATATCAGGAAAATATTTTTTTTTTAAATACTTTACATTTCTTTTTATTTGATTGCGTTGATCATTAGCTCCCTTAATCTTGACATTATTATGAAAAGTTGTGTACTTTGTTGGTTAATTTATTGAAAAAAAATATAAATATATCTTTTGGTGACATATTCATTATCTTTAAATTTTTATTTGCAGTTTGTAGAAAGCGATGCGGACGAAGAATTACTAATCAATATTCCGTAAGCAATCACCATCTAAAATTTATTATTTCCTTTTCTCCATAGTGACAATTACTTGGTATCCAATTATTTTTTGTGCAGGTTCACTGGTAACATAAAACTGAAGGGTATAATTGTAATAGGAGGAGAAGATCAATCTCATCCATCAAAAATGAAACTGTAAGTAAATTAAAAAAAATTATTTATTTTTTAAGTTTAATAAATAATTTTACAATATATACAAGAACAAAAAACATATATATATATATATATATATATACTCCACAGAAAGTATTATTCTAACAGTATATATTGTATGGTGTGTTATTATTATTTTTTCAAGATCTTATGTTGCTCATATACAAACTTTTGAGTTCAGTTTTAGGAGACATTTCAAACAAAGCTGCCCTACTTTGACCTTCACCTTTTTTCACCCAATGCCCGTACACTCTAAATGCACAATTATCAATAGCTTTCCTCAATATTTTAATCCTGTATGGATCTTCTTGACTGGATTCCACTGGTATCGGTTTAGGAATAAATGCAAGCCGACTCAAACGTACAACAGCCCTAACGCACATTATAGCATATTTGAATTTCTTCCTAGCATCAAAATAGGTTTTAAGTTCTTGCGCCATTTGCGAAATTATAGATAATCTTCTTGAGCTTGGTGCTAAGCTTTTCTTCAATGGTGCTATATCTTGATCCCACATTTTTACATTGAAGAATGGATGTGCTAGTGCTCCTTTAACAGTTAGTCTTTTAATTGGATCAACTACAAGAAGTTTTTTAATCAAATCTTTAGCTTCTGCAGAGATATCAGCCCATTCTGGTGATGCAAAGGAATATTTTCCTTCCATGATGTTCCTTAGCATTACTATTTGTTTCCTATGCCAAAATGGAGGACATCCTACAAGTAAAGTGTACATTATAACACCACAAGCCCAGATATCAACTGCTTGACCGTAACCTTCAACGTCGTTGTACATATTAGCTTTGAGCACTTCAGGTGCTAAATAACCTGGTGTACCACATAGATCAGTTAACACTTCACTTTCTTTCAAAACTTTTGCAAAGCCGAAGTCTGTCAATTTGACATTCGTTGCATCATCTAACAATATATTTTCAGGCTTAAGATCTCTATGTACAATTGATTTACTATGAACATATAGTAGTGCTTCGAATAATTGACGCATTATACTTCGAGTTTTTTTCTCTGAAATAGTTACAACAGAAGTCAAATAATCAAACAGTTCACCATTCCTACATAATTCAAATACGAGAAATATAAATGTCTTTGATTGGAACACATCATGAAGGTGTATAATATAAGGATGGCCAGACACTAACCTTAGAATATATATTTCTTCATTGGTACTAGCCAGTGTATCAGAATCAGCACTGATATCAATTATTTTCGCAGCATATTCAACACCAGTTTCTTTTTCAATGCATCTTCTTACCGTTGAACTTATCCCACGACCCAGTATTTCCTTAGGTTCGTATTTAGCGTAAAATTCTTTGGCAGCATCTTTATCAGGTAAAATGTCATCACTAGCTTCTTTAGTCATTGCATTCAAATAAAAACTTGTTTAGGTCTAAATGTGAAGTTTATATATACATAATTAAAAAACACAACTAAGAAAAGGTTACAAAGTAACAGGTTAGTTATTGTGGAACAAGATGGTTCGTTTGTTAAAACTCGTACATACTAATTATAAATGTACATATATTTATATTTAATTTGCCTTTATACTTATTATTCCTTTTTTGACATTTATTTGATGTTTTAAACATATTTCTTGATTATTAAAAAGTATTATAAAATAATTCGCGAAGTAATTTTATATAAATAATTATACATTAAACTTAGTATAATGTTCAAGACTTTTAGATTTAAAAACTTTTATATCCTGATTGAAATGGTTAGTTTAGTAAAATTAATTGATCCTTTGTAATTATTTGAGTTCTTGAGAAGTAATGTTGTTTTAAATACCTTGGACAAGATGTGAGATCCAAAAGTTGCGAAGTTTATTAACTGAACAAAATTTTGTTAATCACTATACTAAAATAACCGCTTCCACTGTGATCTCATTTCAATTTGACTTTCACTCTCCGTTTATTTTGAGGACTTTGTTTAAAGAATTGGTGACCTTTGTTTATATAGCCAAATCGTTATAAATTTACAGATATAAAAATAGACCAAGAATGACATTCGATGATACCGGCATTATTCCAGATCAAGAATTCGATCTTCATCCGGATACTTCAGGAACATTGGAATATTCGACAATGTTAGTAACTAAGCCATCGCTACTTTATTTGATTTTTTATTAAAACACTTTTATACAAAATTGTATGTATAATTCCTGATTTTAGGGTAGTGAAATTCTCTTCCGTACATCATTTATCCATATATTTCCCTCAGAATTTCGGAGCAGAAAACACAAAACTGTATTATATAGGTTTGAGAGGGGAATTCACGCAAGCCCACAGGCACGGTGTCACAATTTGTACTTACGAAGCCAAACCTAATGTTGCTGATCATAAGACTGAAGTTTTCAATCCGGTTTCACATCATGTGCAATAAACAAAAAAAAAATGTATGTACATAAAATGAATGCCTTGCTTTACAATTTTTTAAATGTTTTTTATTTTATAATAATTGAATGTATTTATGTTAAAATTAATAAAAAGTTATGGTTAAAGTTCTACTGTATCGGGATTCATTTCATTGCTTGCCCAGTGTAAGTACAATTAATTGCTTGGTAAGTAGCGTAGGACTAGTATTCATCGTAGAAGTATAAGCTAACGTTAACAAGGAAAATGTAGTAATCGTTTTACGAGGACGTAATTATTAAGATTATTATTTTATTTTTTCTCCAAGAAGAAAAGCTCAATAGATTTTGAGATTTTTCAACTTCTGTTCTAATCTTTACCGACTTCTGCTTGCTGTATAACGTTTGGAGACCAACGAGATAGCTGTCTCACCACGAGAAAGACAATGTCAGAAGCATAGAAAATTAAAATCAATTTCTGGACACCAAACTAATGGATCAATTTTGACGAAAGTACAGAATAAAATAGCCAGAAAATGTAGATCATTAAATTTTCCAATAGGATTTGCAATTCACATCGATTCAATAATACAAATCAAAAAGTGGTAACCAAACCATAGTACTCTCTTTAAACTCCACAGTTCGAACACATTAATGCCTCTCTTTTCTCTATCTGCTTTCCTGGCTGGTCCCCACTCAATTTTTACATAATTCATTGTGAAATCAAGAATCCAAGCTTCATTATTTTCTTTTTTTAAATGCTATGATATCTGCCTAACTTGGTGATTCCTTGTTCCTATATGCAAACAAAAAATCCGATAACTGCTGCTTTCTGGTGGCGAAAATCTGGTATTAAAATCTGGTGGGACAGTAGTAAAAGAATTGATCATCAAAAAGTGCACGAAATAGCATAACGTTGAATAACACCCAAATTTGACAATTTTTGGTTCTCCTTTTATATAAAAGATAAACATCCCAAATTTTCCTTAAAATATAGGGCAAATCCCCCATGTATAACTGTAACTTTTTTGATCTAATTTACATATAACTAATATAAAGTGCAATAAAAATAATCGCCCATTTTTTCAGGCAGTGATTAACGTCCAACTACCCGATTAGGTGCCATGAACTTGGACAGAAGCACATACTTCGCTAATAAATCTATTTTCTAACAAATAAAAAATAGATGCCCACAGGATTCGAACTGGAGATCTCTCATTTAAAAATCCATTTTCTCATACAATTGTTGCGCAGATGGCGCAATTACAAATAAATAAATAAATGTTACAAAAATAAAATGATTTCTATTGTTATTTATTTTTTTTTTTTAATGTTAAAAAGTAAACAGAAATGAAAGATGCTTATTTACTTTAATTATTTACTTTATCAGTTCTATACAGATGTTCATTAACATAACAATTGTTCAGACCTATTTGCAATTTTCCAAAATTATAAATACGCGAACAATCTGCGCCTACAAATTATTGGCCAAATAAATTTCAACCCCAGTGAAATAAACATCAGGTATGATGCGTTATTTTCTTCTTTTTTTTTAATCTGGTTTGAGCTCATGCAAGACTATCTCTGTATACCGACCCCAAAGTTCAATTTCTTAAAGTCCGATTGTTTTTCCAACATATTTAATTCTTCCAAACATAGAACATGTAAAAACCAACGACAAAAAGGCCTAAACCCATCATTCTCCAAAACCGCCCTAAACTAAGTAATCTAGATAAATTATTACTATTATAGTCTTAAAACAATATGTCCCAGAGATATTTAATAAATTGTAATTTTTATAAAACAAAAAACTAGTACTTTTCCCAAATACCTATTTTTTTTTTTCGGCGCATCGACTGCTGGCTCATTAGCGCCCCTAAAAATAATTACTATTAATTTTGCTAAAAGTAAACAATTTTCTAGTTTAATTACACAGATACGAATTATTCAATCCCTTCGACATCATGACTAAGTTTAGCGCAAAATTGAGGAGGCAATTTTTGAAAAATCTCAAAAAATATTAAACATTTTGATCAGATTGCCATATTCTTTCATATAAGTAGAAAAAAGTAAAATAATGACTCATATTTTTCAAGCTCTATCTACCGACTATATACTTAATTAAATAATTTTCAAAATTCAAGTCCACACGGTGTTAAATTTGAATTATTGTATTGTAATATTTGAGGCCAATAGTGCCCGGAAGTGTCCTTATGGATTGGGCAAAACAAAGTGATGCCGAAGTTGTAAAAAAAGTCATAAACCACAAATTGAAGCATTGAACCACTCCCTCCTCTAGTTAGTTAATCTTGTTTCCGAATTTTACTTCTATAGGTTTATAGTACAGATACTGTTTTCTAAGTAAGTTTGTGATTAGGTATTATATCTCTAGTGTGTTTTTTTAAGGAAAAGATGAATGCTGTATATTTCTTGCTTGTCTTATCCGCCGGGTTGTTGCTAACCCAAGCAGATGATGCAAATGAGGAAGGTGCTGAAGATGGTACACAGGGTGGAGATGGAGATGAGGAAACAGGAGAAGATGAGGAGGAGGAGGAGGAGGAGGAGGAAGAGGAGGAGGAGGAGGAGGAGGTGGAAGGTGGCGAAGAAGAGGGAGGAACGGAAGGAGGGCCACAGGAAGAAGGTGAAGTTAAAAAAGAGGGTGAGGGAGAAGGCGAAGCAGAAGAAGGCGAAGGAGGAGGAGAAGAAGGAGAAGGAGAAGAAGAAGAAGAAGAAGAAGAAGAAGAAGGAGAAGAAAAAGAAGAAGAAGAAGAAGAAGAAGAAGAAGAAGAAGAAGAAGAAGGTGGCGAAGAAGAAGGAGGCGGCAAAGAAGAAGAAGTCGAAAGAGAGAAAGATAAAGGCGAAAGAGAGAAAGGTAAAGGCGAAAAAACTAAAGGCGAAAAAGGTAAAGGCGAAAAAGGCCAACGCGAAAAAGGCAAAGAAGAAGGCGAAGAAGAGGTACCTGGAAAAAAGAAAAAGCCTGGAAAGGGTAAAAAAGGTGAAGAAGACAAATATCGTAGAATAGTTGATCAATCCTTTCAACTTAAGTACAATAAAACTAACGCTACCATCCAGTCGGTGAATTATCCAAACGATGCCTCGGCCAACTTGACCCAAACCTGGACTATAAAGGGCAAATCAGGATATAAAATCAGACTTGAATGTTCTGATATCAGATTGTTCTGGGTTAGTACCTCAGTTATTTACCTTAAATAAAATATACTTTAAATTGTTTCGCAAAATGTATTTTAATTAGTTTTACTCAGCTGTATACTTCTTTTGCAGGCATCACCTTGCGGTGATTGGGTGCTGATTTTCAAATATAATGGTAATGAGGAGCAAAAGTGCGACGTTGACTTTTATTTTAAAAAGACTTTTGATACCACTCAATTGGTAATGGTCATGAAAACAGGAATCTGGGATAGAGGATTTACCGCTTGTGTGGCGTGGTTAATCAAGGATAAGTGATCATGGTTACAGAATTAATGGATGCAGATCGTCCCTAGAAAATATTGTAAATTGAACCATAAACAAAAATAAAGTTGGTTGCAATTCAACATTACGCTTTTTCTTTCAGTTTTCTACTATTAATCGTTCGTTATACGACCCGTTCACTGCACAACTCCATAAAACAAAAAGTGGAGAAATACGATGAAATAATGTACTTTTTTTCCCCTTTAATTCCTTTTATAATATAAATTCAAATAAATTTACCATTCAGCGCCTGTTGCTAAATTTGAGTTAAATTATTTCAACGATTTACGATGTAATCAAAATGGTTTCTGAAATAAATTATATATTATTTAATGGCCAAAAACATTTTGTCGTTTAATGGTGTTAATCATTATTATGTGGGAAATTGATTATTAATGTAAAAAGCTGTGAATGGACCAAGTGCTTTGACATTGAAATTTAGGATCTTCTTACCCTCACATACGACTTAAACGAACTGAAGTTAACAGACGTTATCGACTGCTTAAAAGACTACTAGACCGACGTTCAAAACTTTCACTTAATAACAAACGAACTGATTTACAATTCTATACTAAAACCCGCCTGGACTGCACGATATTGAACTGTGGGGTTCAAAGAAACGCTCAAATCTTCACAAAATTCAATCTCTTCAGTCTAAAATTCTTCTCACTATAGTTAACGGCTCTATATTATTATTGAAATCTAACTATCCACCGCAGACTTGGAATTCCTGGTTTGTAGGTCCAGGTTGCACGAACTCGCTACAAAAGTTTTCATCCAGAACTTGCACTCTCATTCCAATCCTCTTGTCCGCGCCATTTATCATCTCATCACCATCCAGATCATCCTCTCAGACGATTAAAATCAGCCAGTGGCCTCGCGATTTTCTCTCTTCTGAGGAGAGTAGCTAATCCTGGAGACGACTTAGGGAGTGTTATCACTGGGTCACTTCTCCCCACAATTAGTGAGTTTTTAGTGGTCAGTTATTGTCATTGTTACTTATGGCGCATCTAGGCGCTGGTGTAACTTAACAAATAAATTTCAAAAAAGGATCTTCTTTCTTTATCATGAGACAATAACAAGCAACTCCAATTTGCTTTTCACTAGCCAATAACATAACAGTTTTATTCCACATTTAACTAGGAGCTTCTTACAGCTCACTGTCCCGGTGATTGGCAGTGTTGTCTGTAACGAGAGAACACTGTTTGGAGGCCGGCAGTGCACTAAAAAAAGCTCCGGGCGATAATAACGTCAAATGCTGACGCGCCTTAAATACCCCCCCACAAAATACAATGTTTAAACAAAGTGGGAGGAAACTTAAAAATAGTTAGATTAAAGTGGTACTTCTGTCAATGGACCTGAGATACTTTCTTACTGATACAGAAGCAATTGCGAGATATTAGCGTCCGTAGTATTGAGATTTTCTGTACAACATTCACACTCACAAGTAAAGGGATGAGAAAGAGAGAGGGGATGATTATGTGTTAAGTAACCTCAAACATGTATTTCTAGTGTAATCTCAACTTAAGTAAATTGGACATGATTACAGTGGAAGAAGTCGACTCTTTTGAAAGTAAGAGAAACACTTGGAGAATTCAACCCAAGAGAAGAAGTTCCTCTAGATATTTCTCATTTACTTTCAACATCTCTACAAGAAGCATGGAGGATTTCTCCAACTCCTACAATAGGTGGACTATAGAGGAGGTTGTGCACAGCAGTCACACTGAGTGTCGTTAAGATAAGGTTATCCCCAGGGTTGTCTTAAATAGTTCCTTTAACCATTTACTCATATTCAAAGTCCTTTTCTCCCAAATTAATCAAATAACGTGTGGAAAATTACATTCATCAAACACCTCTGGCTCGTATAAAGTTGAACTCCTACAAAGTTTGAAAAATAATATAAAATAAAACAACCAAACCAATAGACAGAAATATCACTAATACCGATCTTTAAAAATGGCTTCGAATAGATTAAAAAATAAAAAAAATGTATAAGTATATAGGGTCCTAAATGGCCAGCTTAATAACAATTACTCAGGCATAAAATCAACCAATAAACATATTACTAGTTCCCCTATAATAAAGCCCCCTACCTCATTTCCGATACGAATCTCTTCTTATTTCAGATGATACACATCCACCTGTAAGGTTGATACTTAAGAAATTTATTTTGCGCTAACAGATATTTTCTGACAGTTACTTCTTAATATTAGTTGACTAACAGGATAGCAGGAAGAGCGGAGAGGTAACCAAAAAGACTACAAGGAGAGCAGTAGAGCAAGAGTTAGGCATACTATGAGAGTGTGAGGCAGGCCATCGAAACGGTGCTGGAGACCTTATTCGTGAAAATTAGATTCAAACTCGGCATTGAATCGTTCTATTTATCTCTGAACTCCGACACTAATCAGAATGCAGAAAAATAAGCTCGCTAAACGAACAAGGTATTTGATAGAGGATTAGTGTAATGGATAGACCATTGGACCATGCGTCTGCAACTCTTTACATTATTTTCTAAATGTAACGCTACTGTCTGCTTAGCGAGAATAAATAATAGTATTTATCCCACAACATTCCTCCAGTCTTCATCTTCTTCCCACTAACTTAACACTTTTACATTCTACATCTACCTTCCACTAACTTGGTACCAAGCATTAAAGAATTACCAAGTATAAAAGTATTGCTCATCCAAAATTTTAAGAAATCTGTATACCAGATAAGAAACTTAACAGAATAGGTTTTTAAATGTTTGGAATATTTAGCAAATAGGCATTATCGATTATTTTTAAAGTTATAATGATAATTGAATAAATACTCGTGTATTCTTAGATTGATTGATGTCAAATGTATGTAAGATTAGACTGGTCTGAACTAAGTAAAAGATAAGGTTAGATCCACAAGATATTGATAAATACTTGCTAACTTCTATGTCTGGCGTAAATCAGCCTAATTATTCCCGCTACACAATTATTTAAAAAAATAATTAGATGTTTAAATTTGTTCCAATCAAGGTACAAAAAGAAAAATTTATACAAAGGGTACAACAATCTCCTTAACAAAAACTTACAGTTCTAAGAAAAAGTTAAGTCTAAGGATTCATTAAATGCCAAAAGGTACACAAATCAGCAAGTACCCAACATTTCATTCACACTTCTAGTATCATATTTTTTTAGAATGTTTTTGATGTCACAGACCCTTATGCTGGCCATTTTCATGCATAAAATATTTGTTCAGTAAAGTTTAGCACCTAATTAATTTAGATTGATTTTAATAGGAGATATTGATGCAATTGTTTTTGTTTTTTTAAAGTGAATGAAAATATAATTGTTTTGACGTTTAAAATTAAAAATGCATATACCAACGTACTTACTGATTTTATTTTGTTTTTGACATCTGATTTAAGTGCAAGTTTAGCGCAGCAGAAGGTAGTAAAAATCGTTGGTTTAAGTTCATTGTTCAATTAAACTGATTAGTACTTTACTTTATGCAGTAGTTACACGTTAAAAATAATATGTAATTAATTATTGGTAATCTAGTTCATTAATATTTAATGTTAATGTAGTTTCCTTCAATTACATACTTAATTTCGATGTTCTCCCCACAATGTTATACGAGTATATGTTTAATATAAAGTAGATAAAGACTAGTGTCTTTTTATTTGGTTATAAAACTTCTTTTCAACAAGTACTCAGTTAAAGACTATATTAAATTAAAATTTGAAAACAAATGAATTCTATTTTACTAGTATTATTTATTTGTAACTAACTGTGTGCAATTTGTGCTCTCGTATTCTGCTGTAAGACGAATTGAAGTCTGAAATATCGTTTTAAATCTGTGATTCATTTCACAGCAATCATAGAGCAACTCCAACTTTCCCTTTTTTTTTTCTTTTTAATGTGCGAGTAAATGTGATGATTATTCAGAATTAAGAAAAAATCACAAGAATAATTTGGAATAGAGTTAAAATGAAGTGCCTTTATAATATAAACTGCGATGATGAGATACATCTTTTATTATTCTAACAGAAAAATATTTATTGGCGTAAAAAGGTCAGCATAAGCGTCTGTGACATTAAAAACATTCTAAAAATTATGATACTAGAAATTAGCAAGTTGGGTACTTGCTGATTTGTGTATCTTTTGGCGTTTAATTAACCCTTATACTTAACTTTTTAAACTGTAAGTTTTAGTCAAAGAGATCTCATTATAATTGTTGCACAGATGGCGCAATTACAAATAAAATATTCAATAAAAAAAAAAATGTTAAAAAAATAAAATGATTTCTATTGTTATTTTCTATTTTTCTTTATGTTAAAAAATAAACAGAAATAAAAGATGCTTATTTACTTTTATTATTTACTTTATTACTTCTATACAGATGTGCATTAACATAATAATGCTTGTTCAGACCTATTTGCAATTTTCTAAAATTATAAATAAGCGAACAATCTGCACCTACGAATTATTAGCCAAATAAAATTCAACACCAGTGAGATAAACTAACTCAGGTATGATGCGTTATTTTCATTTTTTTAAATCAGATTTGAACACATGTAAGACAATCTCTCTACACCGAACTCAAAGTTCAATTTCTTAAAGTCCGATTGTTTTTTCAACCATATTTAATTCTTCCAAAAATAGAGCTTGTAACAACCATCTCTCTTAACGACAAAAAAAAAGGCCTGAACCCATCCCTCTCCTAAACCGCTCTAAAACTAAGTTATCTAGAAGTTTTAAAACTATTGGTTATTTAATGTACACGTTTAAGTCGCAGAGATTATTCAATAAATCGTAATTTTTACAAAACTACAAAAACTAATACTTATCCAAAAGACCTAAAAATAATTACTAATAATTTTGCAAAAAGTAAACAATTTTCAAGTTTAATTACTTAAATACGAATTATGCAAACCCTTCGATATCTTGATTAAGTTTAGAGCAAAATTGTGGAGGCAATTTTTGAAAAATCTTTAACATTTAACCAGATTGCAATATTTCTTTCATGTAAGTAGAAAAAAAATAAAAAATAATGACTCATATTTTTCAAGCTCTATCTACTGACTAAACACTTAATTAAATAATTTTCAAAATTCAAGTCCACACTGTAAGATATCTTATTATCGGCTACCATAATCGAGTAGTTGTCGTGGACGGAGGCGAATGTAGCTGACACCACTTAACTATAAATTTCTTTTATAATATTAAATAAAATCTAATACCAAGACCATGGATTTGAACCCAGTACCACAATACAACTCAGCTTTACCATCGTCGTGTCGTGGGTTAAGGAACCGCAAGGGTATGGGGTAAGTTAAAAAATAGGTCAGCTTTGACTTGTACCTGCCATGGCCAAGGGAAAAGTGAAGTAGCTGAAAATGGGTGTGCGCCTATGTTGGCGACTTTCGGACCTGCTAGAGAGCATTGAGCTAACATATGTGCTCCAGTTAATGGTGTAGTTATCACAAAGAAGTCTTAAATTCTTATAAAAAAAAAAGACTTCCAGATTGTTCAGTCTTACAGATATTATTTGTTTTGGTGTTAAATTTGTATTAGTATTGCAATATTTGACGTCAATAGTGCCCGGAAGTGTCCTTACGGATTGAGCTAAACAAAGCAATGCCGAAGTTTTAAAAAAATCCATAAACAACAAATTGTAGCAATGAACCACTTCCTTCTAGCACTATCTCTAGTTAGCTAATCTTTTTTTCCTAATTTTGAATACTTCTATAGTTGAATAGTTCAAGTACTGTTTTCTAAGTAAGTGTGTGACAGAGTATTGTATCTTCAGTTTTTTTTTTTTTTTAAAGGAGAAGATGAATGCTGTATATTTCTTACTTGTCTTATCCGCCGGGTTGTTGCTAACCCAAGCAGATGATGCAAATGAGGAAGGTGCTGAAGATGGTACACAGGGTGGAGATGGAGATGAGGAAACAGGAGAAGATGAGGAGGAGGAGGAGGAGGAGGAGGAAGGAGAGGGAGGAACGGAAGGAGGGCCACAGGAAGAAGTTGAAGTTAAAAAAGAGGGTGAAGGAGAAGGCGAAGAAGAAGGCGAAGGAGAGAAAGGCCAAGAAGAAGGCGGCGAAGGAGAAGTAGGCGAAGGAGGAGAAGTCGAAGAAGAAGAAGGCGAAGAAGAAGAAGAAGGCGGTGAAGAAGAAGGTGGCGAAAAAGAAGAAGGTGGCAAAAAAGAAGAAGGCGAAGAAGAAGAAGAAGGCGAAGAAGAAGAAGAAGGCGAAGGAGAGAAAGGTCAAGGCGGAAAAGGCAAAGGCGAAAAAGGTAAAGGCGAAAAAGGCAAAGGCGAAAAAGGCAAAGGCGAAGAAGGCGAAGAAGAGGCACCTGGAAAAAAGAAAAAGCCAGGAAAGGGTAAAAAAGGTGAAGAAGACAAATATCGTACAATAATTAATGAATCCTTTCAACTTCAATACAATAAAACTAACGCTACCATCAAGTCAGTGAATTATCCACGGGATGCCGCGGCCAACTTGACCCAAACCTGGACTATTAAGGGCAAATCAGGATATAAAATCAGACTTGAATGTTCTGATATTAGATTGTTCTGGGTTAGTATCTCAGTTATTTACTTTAATTTGTTGTGCAAAATGTATTTTAATTAGTTTTACTCAGCTGTATACTTCTTTTGCAGGCATCACCTTGCGGTGATTGGGTACTGATTTTCAAATACAATGGTAATGAGGAGCAAAAGTGCGACGTTGACTATTATTTTAAAAAGACTTTTGTAACCGATGAATTGGTAATGGTCATGAAAACAGGACGCTGGGATCGAGGTTTTACCGCTTGTGTGGCGTGGTTAGAGAAGTAATCAGTAATCAGTGATCATGGTTACAGAAATAATGGATGCAGATCTTCGTTGGAAAATATTGTAAATTGTACCAAAAACAAAAATAAAATGGTCAAAGTTGGGTGTAATTCAACATTACGCTTTTTCTTGCAGTTTCTTTAAACTCTATAAAACAAAATGTGGGGAAATGACCTTTTTCTCCCAAAGTAATCAAATAACGTGTGGAAAATTGCATCATCGAACACCTCTGGCTCGTATAAAGTTGAACTCCTACAAAGTTTGAAAAATAATATAAAATAAAACTAATAGACAAAAATATCCTAATACCGATCTTTAAAAACTGGCCTCAAATAAATTAAAAAAAAAATTATAAGTAAGTATAGGGTCTTAAATGGCCAGCTTAATAACTATTACTCAAGCATAAAATCAACCAATAAACATATTACTGGTCCACCCTATAATAAAGTCCCTTACCTCATTTCCGATATGAATCTCTTCTCATTTCAGATGATACACATCCACCTGTAAGGCTGATACTTAAGAAATTAATTTTGCGCTAACAGATGTTTTCTGACAGTTACTTCTTAATAATAGTTGACTAACAGAATAGCAGAAAGAGCGGAGAGGTAACCAAAGAGACTACGAGAAGAGCAGTAGAGAAAGAGTTAGGCATACTATGAGAGTGTGAGGCAGGCCATCGAAACGGTGCTGGAGACCTTATTCGTGAAAATTAGATTCAAACTCTGCACTGAATCGTTCTATTTATCTCTGAACTTCGACACTAATCAGAATGCAGAAAAATAAGCTCGCTAAACGAACAAGGTAGTTGATGGAGATTAGTGTAATAGAAAGCCCATTGAGCCATGCGTCTGCAGTAATAACTCTTTACATTATTTTCTAAATGTAACGCTACTGTCTGCTTAGCAAGAATAAATAATAATAATAATAAAATACTCTGTAGCTAGTGGAATAACTCTGCTGTGCCTGATTCAAATACTTTTGGAACAATGAACGAAATCGAATCAAAGCCGCAAAAGGCTTTCGTTGTAACTGATAAATGTTAACTGAAAGAGCTACTCCTGGTGTCTAGGCAGTCATTAAATTAAAAGTTCTACTAAAGTCTTGGAATTGAAACTATTTATAAAATTAAGACAAATTAAGAGAACTGGACCAGAAAGTGATTCTGAATGTTTCGTACTGGAATTTTAAAACTTCGTATTTATAAGATTCTATTGGCGACGAAACCTAGATCTCTAAATCATAACTGAAGTAGTCTTAACTGGTGCATTGAACTTGGAACTATGCAACTATGCAGCTATAAATATGATTTAATAACAATCAGGGACTTAGTTAACTTAGAGATTAAAAAGTACTGTAACTGTAGCTAAATTGTTTTCCTCGTGCCAAACATACGTCAGACTCTTTAACTACCATATACATTTATTTTATTTTTTCATTCTTTGCAAGCATTTAGTAGGATGTTAGCGCGTAATTAGTGCTAGAAGCTGTAGATACTTGATGGTTAGTAGCAAAACAAATCCGTTAGTTAGTTTTAAAAGTGGTAAATTCTAGACAGGGCTGTGCAAAGAATGGGGCAAAAGGGCACCAAATTTCAGGGGGGGGGGTGCTGAAATCTACTTAATTAATTCAGTTTTTGTTTACAAAATTATTCAGGTTAAAAATATTTAATTTGGTAACAATCTGGATGCTGTACCCTATAAACAAGGACGTTTATAGAACCCATAAAAACCTTTAACTGGAAACCCCCTAAAATAAATTTTTCAAAAAAGGTTTTAAGCAAAACTATATAGTCCTTAAATGAACCGAAAAAAGATGATCGATTTTTATGAGAAAATCTGTACTAGTGTTCCGAAACTAAATTTAGAAAACTAGAGTTTGCCTTTAGAGTTAATAATAATCGTAACTAAAAATTATGAATAATAAAAATACATTCATTCGTATTCAACCTTCTAGACATAATTAACCAATTTTCTTGCTGTCAGAAACAAGAGATCTGTTGGAGAATAATTTAATGTTCTAACTAAATTTGTGGCATCTAGCAGTGGCAATTCAATAATTAAAAGAAGTCAAGTATTCTTCGGATATAGGTTCGATTGTTAGAAGGTAGTTATTGTGGAAGAAAGATTCTGAAAGTTTCCGACGATAAGATCTAGATCTATGAAAGATTTTTGCTGACAAAACAAAAAAAACCCTAGAAGTAAGTCCAGATGGAGGAGCTGTTTAATAATATGTTACCTGTAGTTTGGTAAACATACAACTCACCAAGCTTAAGGCTGTTTTTTTTTTCTGTGGCTAAGCTCCCAGGATAACCTTGTACGCTATAACCTAAAGAAGGCCTAGGCAGATGTTTATTTTCTAAATACACATATCTATATTTGTTGCATTCAGTTACTTATCGTATTATTAGCTTATAAATTCTTTAAAAATGGTTAAAATCAAACTAAGTGCGTTTTTTCATTGTACAATTTCAAGAATAATCTAGTTTTCTTTTTTTAAACCGTGGCATGAAACGTTATTACAATTTTTTTTGGGGCGTGTGTGCTATTCTCAAATTGTGACAAGTTTTGGCTCAGTTTGAATTTTACTCTCTGAATAAATCAATTTGAAACAAAATCGTTCTTGGAAAATACTTTGGAAACTGGCCTAGATCTATTTTCTTTCATTCCATTGTTTTCCTAGTCTATCACTAAACTGTTAAAAACTTCTTCAAATAGGAGTCACTCTACTTTTTCTCATGCTATAAGGTAAGTCTTATAAGAGATTATTTTTTGCCCTTTGACTGAATTATTCTATCAGAAAAATAGCAGTTTATTTAGACTTGGGAGTATTTAGGTTTAGAAACATCTTGAACTCGAAATTACGGACTATCATTTCTGGGCTCTATGTGAGTATTAAGGTTAATCTATAATGGAGTTAAAACCTCTCATCGGTACACCATCTTAAAACTATTCGATCACAGTGTTATTGCGCTGGAAGAAATGTCAAATAATTTAAAATTAAGTGAATATATTAATTCATAACTGCTTCTCAATCATTTTGATTTCAGCCAAAACGCTGAAAAGCGAAAAAAGTATAGCAAATAATATCCAATCCATGATTCCAGATACATCTAAGACTGGAAGCTGTTCAAATAAGTAATTTGCTAAAGGAAGTTGCTTGAGGTCTTCCACATCTCACTTGAACCTAACATTTTCATATCAAAAATATCTGTCATCAGGTTATTTAAGGATTTTTCATCTTCTATCGCTCACAAACTGAACATTAGTCCCCTAAAAGAATCAAACCTGAAGGTATAAGGAATATTTTACTGTTTAAGCAACCTATGAGAAATATTAATTTGAAATTCATATTTCACCTGCATCATCTCGGACAACCAGACGCGTCTTAAAGGCCGTTAGTTTATTTAGTATGTTCAAGGCTAGTGTGGAAATGCTTATAAATGTGAAAATATTGGTACCCTAAAAAAAAGAAAGTCTTTCTCGCCTGGGAACCAGAACATTTGGATAGTAAGTGCATAGTTAGCCACAGGGTGGATTTATCCTGCCACGTAAACGGAATTACAACGAGTAGTAAAGATGCGATAAAAAGAAATAGAACAACTAAGAGAAAAAGGAAATTCCAGGTGAAAGAGAAGAGAAATTGAGCAAGAGATGTAGATAAATAGCATGGCCTTGAGAAAGGGCCTGAGGACACTAATTGGACTGTTTAGGGCCGTCCACACAAACGCATTCCAACATTTTCCCATTAGCCTCCTCCTTGGGTCTCCATCTCTTCAACCATTTCCAACATTACTGTCATTTCCTTTTATTCCCTCCATATAATATTGTTAGTGAACATTTAGTCTTTGTATCCCAGTGTGGAAAACCTTTAAGAGGAATGTATTCCCAAGAACCTAAAACCTAATTACTAAGTTAATCGGAGAAATTATTTTCTATGATACTTTTTAAATTTTTCTGAAGATTTGAACAGTAGCCGAAAGGATGGTCTGAACCACAAAACTATAAAATATCATCTGCTATTAAAGTGCAAATTTACTTTACTTTTAGGCCCCCTGAATTTGTGCTCATCTACACTCAAGTAAGACGATTGTTGAAGGATTATATAAGACGTCTAAGGAGCGCCAGCCTATGGAAGGAATTCTTCTGAAAGAGAGAGGCGTACATCATCATTTTACGATTTAAAAAAATCACTGAAGTATGTTGGTGAATGAATTTTTTTTAAAAAACTTATTGAAATCTTTAGCCTCATAAGTATTCTTATTTTTTTATAAAGTATTGCTGTTTAACCATTGATTAATAGTTTGATTGTTATAGATTAGCAGATATTACAGTCAATCTTAGTTAAATGGTGTACTGCATGAACAAATCTTTTGAATTTGTAGCCAGCATTAGGACTTGGGCACACAGAAAGCAGTCGGTCGCGGCGGGCAGCAATCCAGCGGTCAACGCAGCAGTCTGCGATATGGGGACATCACATAGGACGCGATTCTTTTGTTAGAGCAGTCCAGTTTGGTAGCTTACTTCTTGAGAAGTAGTAGTAAGTTTTTTGTATTAAAGCTATTAACAACTATTATTAACTTCTTTGATTCTGCATTACATTAGAAGTATAAAACCGGAAATATAATGTTGAAAACATGTTTATTTTGGACATTTTTACGATATCAATTTTTATGGCATTATTCGATTATTTATCAAATACCTATGGGGGAAAAATTAGTAAAAAAAATTTAAATAGTATTTTTCTTAGAAATAATTAACAAAAACGATTGGCTAATCATTGGCGAACGGGATGTGTGAAGTGGGCGGACTTTAGCTGATGACGTAGTAACACCATAAGCCACTCCCTCACCAATAAAAGCACAGTTATCCAGTACATAAAATGGTGCTCTTCCACTTTCATTCAATGATTTAGATTTTACTTTCTTTTACTTCAGGAAAATATTTCGTTAACTTTTTTGATTCTGCATTACATTAGAAGTATGAAACCGGAAAAATAATGTTGAAAACATGTTTATTTTGGACATTTTTACGATATTAATTTTTATTGCATTAAACGATTATTTATCAAATACCTATGGGGGAAAAATTAGTAAAAAAAATTTAAATAGTATTTTTCTTAGAAATAATTAACAAAAACGATTGGCTAATCTCATTGGCGAACGGGATGTTTGAAGTGGGCGGACTTTAGCTGATGACGTAGTGACACCATAAGCCACTCCCTCACCAATAAAAGCACAGTTATCCAGTACATAAAATGGTGCTCTTCCACTTTCATTCAATGATCTACATTTTACTTTCTTTTACTTCAGGAAAATATTTCGTTAACTTTTTTGATTCTGCATTACATTAGAAGTATGAAACCGGAAATATAATGTTGAAAACATGTTTATTTTGGACATTTTTACGATATTAATTTTTATTGCATTAAACGATTATTTATCAAATACCTATGGGGGAAAAATTAGTAAAAAAAATTTAAATAGTATTTTTCTTAGAAATAATTAACAAAAACGATTGGCTAATCTCATTGGCGAACGGGATGTGTGAAGTGGGCGGACTTTAGCTGATGACGTAGTGACACCATAAGCCACTCCCTCACCAATAAAAGCACAGTTATCCAGTACATAAAATGGTGCTCTTCCACTTTCATTCAATGATCTAGAGTTTACTTTCTTTTACTTCAGGTAAATATTTCGTTAACTTTTTGGATTCTGCATTACATTAGAAGTATGAAACCGGAAATATAATGTTGAAAACATGTTTATTTTGGACATTTTTACGATATTAATTTTTATTGCATTAAACGATTATTTATCAAATACCTATGGGGGAAAAATTAGTAAAAAAAATTTAAATAGTATTTTTCTTAGAAATAATTAACAAAAACGATTGGCTAATCTCATTGGCGAACGGGATGTTTGAAGTGGGCGGACTTTAGCTGATGACGTAGTGACACCATAAGCCACTCCCTCACCAATAAAAGCACAGTTATCCAGTACATAAAATGGTGCTCTTCCACTTTCATTCAATGATCTAGATTTTACTTTCTTTTACTTCAGGAAAATATTTCGTTAACTTTTTTGATTCTGCATTACATTAGAAGTATGAAACCGGAAATATAATGTTGAAAACATGTTTATTTTAGACATTTTTACGATATTAATTTTTATTGCATTAAACGATTATTTATCAAATACCTATGGGGGAAAAATTAGTAAACAAAATTTAAATAGTATTTTTCTTAGAAATAATTAACAAAAACGATTGGCTAATCTCATTGGCGAACGGGATGTGTGAAGTGGGCGGACTTTAGCTGATGACGTAGTGACACCATAAGCCACTCCCTCACCAATAATAGCACAGTTATCCAGTACATAAAATGGTGCTCTTCCACTTTCATTCAATTATTTAGATTTTACTTTCTTTTACTTCAGGAAAATATTTCGTTAACTTTTTTGATTCTGCATTACATTAGAAGTATGAAACCGGAAATATAATGTTGAAAACATGTTTATTTTGGACATTTTTACGATATTAATTTTTATTGCATTAAAAGATTATTTATCAAATACCTATGGGGGAAAAATTAGTAAAAAAAATTTAAATAGTATTTTTCTTAGAAATAATTAACAAAAACGATTGGCTAATCTCATTGGCGAACGGGATGTGTGAAGTGGGCGGACTTTAGCTGATGACGTAGTGACACCATAAGCCACTCCCTCACCAATAAAAGCACAGTTATCCAGTACATAAAATGGTGCTCTTCCACTTTCATTCAATGATCTAGATTTTACTTCAGGTAAATATTTCGTTAACTTTTTTGATTCTGCATTACATTAGAAGTGTGAAACCGGAAATATAATGTTGAAAACATGTTTATTTTGGACATTTTTACGATATTAATTTTTATTGCATAAAACGATTATTTATCAAATACCTATGGGGGAAAAATTAGAAAAAAAAATTTAAATAGTATTTTTCTTAGAAATAATTAACAAAAACGATTGGCTAATCTCATTGGCGAACGGGATGTGTGAAGTGGGCGGACTTTAGCTGATGACGTAGTGACACCATAAGCCACTCCCTCACCAATAATAGCACAGTTATCCAGTACATAAAATGGTGCTCTTCCACTTTCATTCAATGATCTACATTTTACTTTCTTTTACTTCAGGAAAATATTTCGTTAACTTTTTTGATTCTGCATTACATTATAAGTATGAAACCGGAAATATAATGTTGAAAACATGTTTATTTTGGACATTTTTACGATATTAATTTTTATTGCATAAAACGATTATTTATCAAATACCTATGGGGGAAAAATTAGTAAAAAAAATTTAAATAGTATTTTTCTTAGAAATAATTAACAAAAACGATTGGCTAATCTCATTGGCGAACGGGATGTGTGAAGTGGTCAGACTTTAGCTGATGACGTAGTGACACCATAAGCCACTCCTTCAACAATAAAAGCACAGTTATCCAGTACATAAAATGGTGCTCTTCCACTTTCATTCAATGATCTACATTTTACTTTCTTTTACTTCAGGAAAATATTTCGTTAACTTTTTTGATTCTGCATTACATTATAAGTATGAAACCGGAAATATAATGTTGAAAACATGTTTATTTTGGACATTTTTACGATATTAATTTTTATTGCATAAAACGATTATTTATCAAATACCTATGGGGGAAAAATTAGTAAAAAAAATTTAAATAGTATTTTTCTTAGAAATAATTAACAAAAACGATTGGCTAATCTCATTGGCGAACGGGATGTGTGAAGTGGTCAGACTTTAGCTGATGACGTAGTGACACCATAAGCCACTCCCTCACCAATAATAGCACAGTTATCCAGTACATAAAATGGTGCTCTTCCACTTTCATTCAATGATCTACATTTTACTTTCTTTTACTTCAGGAAAATATTTCGTTAACTTTTTTGATTCTGCATTACATTAGAAGTGTGAAACCGGAAATATAATGTTGAAAACATGTTTATTTTGGACATTTTTACGATATTAATTTTTATTGCATAAAACGATTATTTATCAAATACCTATGGGGGAAAAATTAGTAAAAAAAATTTAAATAGTATTTTTCTTAGAAATAATTAACAAAAACGATTGGCTAATCTCATTGGCGAACGGGATGTTTGAAGTGGGCGGACTTTAGCTGATGACGTAGTGACACCATAAGCCACTCCCTCACCAATAAAAGCACAGTTATCCAGTACATAAAATGGTGTTCTTCCACTTTCATTCAATGATCTAGAGTTTACTTTCTTTTACTTCAGGAAAATATTTCGTTAACTTTTTTGATTCTGCATTACATTATAAGTATGAAACCGGAAATATAATGTTGAAAACATGTTTATTTTGGACATTTTTACGATATTAATTTTTATTGCATAAAACGATTATTTATCAAATACCTATGGGGGAAAAATTAGTAAAAAAAATTTAAATAGTATTTTTCTTAGAAATAATTAACAAAAACGATTGGCTAATCTCATTGGCGAACGGGATGTGTGAAGTGGGCGGACTTTAGCTGATGACGTAGTGACACCGTAAGCCACTCCCTCACCAATAAAAGCACAGTTATCCAGTACATAAAATGGTGCTCTTCCACTTTCATTCAATGATCTAGAGTTTACTTTCTTTTACTTCAGGAAAATATTTCGTTAACTTTTTTGATTCTGCATTACATTAGAAGTATGAAACCGGAAATATAATGTTGAAAACATGTTTATTTTGGACATTTTTACGATATTAATTTTTATTGCATTAAACGATTATTTATCAAATACCTATGGGGAAAAATTAGAAAAAAAAATTTAAATAGTATTTTTCTTAAAAAATAATTAACAAAAACGATTGGCTAATCTCATTGGCGAACGGGATGTGTGAAGTGGGCGGACTTTAGCTGATGACGTAGTGACACCATAAGCCACTCCCTCACCAATAAAAGCACAGTTATCCAGTACATAAAATGGTGCTCTTCCACTTTCATTCAATGATCTACATTTTACTTTCTTTTACTTCAGGAAAATATTTCGTTAACTTTTTTGATTCTGCATTACATTATAAGTATGAAACCGGAAATATAATGTTGAAAACATATTTATTTTGGACATTTTTACGATATTAATTTTTATTGCATAAAACGATTATTTATCAAATACCTATGGGGGAAAAATTAGTAAAAAAAATTTAAATAGTATTTTTCTTAGAAATAATTAACAAAAACGATTGGCTAATCTCATTGGCGAACGGGATGTGTGAAGTGGTCAGACTTTAGCTGATGACGTAGTGACACCATAAGCCACTCCCTCACCAATAAAAGCACAGTTATCCAGTACATAAAATGGTGCTCTTCCACTTTCATTCAATGATCTACATTTTACTTTCTTTTACTTCAGGAAAATATTTCGTTAACTTTTTTGATTCTGCATTACATTATAAGTATGAAACCGGAAATATAATGTTGAAAACATGTTTATTTTGGACATTTTTACGATATTAATTTTTATTGCATAAAACGATTATTTATCAAATACCTATGGGGGAAAAATTAGTAAAAAAAATTTAAATAGTATTTTTCTTAGAAATAATTAACAAAAACGATTGGCTAATCTCATTGGCGAACGGGATGTGTGAAGTGGTCAGACTTTAGCTGATGACGTAGTGACACCATAAGCCACTCCTTCAACAATAAAAGCACAGTTATCCAGTACATAAAATGGTGCTCTTCCACTTTCATTCAATGATCTAGAGTTTACTTTCTTTTACTTCAGGAAAATATTTCGTTAACTTTTTTGATTCTGCATTACATTAGAAGTATGAAACCGGAAATATAATGTTGAAAACATGTTTATTTTGGACATTTTTACGATATTAATTTTTATTGCATTAAACGATTATTTATCAAATACCTATGGGGGAAAAATTAGTAAAAAAAATTTAAATAGTATTTTTCTTAAAAAATAATTAACAAAAACGATTGGCTAATCTCATTGGCGAACGGGATGTGTGAAGTGGGCGGACTTTAGCTGATGACGTAGTGACACCATAAGCCACTCCCTCACCAATAAAAGCACAGTTATCCAGTACATAAAATGGTGCTCTTCCACTTTCATTCAATGATCTAGAGTTTACTTTCTTTTACTTCAGGAAAATATTTCGTTAACTTTTTTGATTCTGCATTACATTAGAAGTATGAAACCGGAAATATAATGTAGAAAACATGTTTATTTTGGACATTTTTACGATATTAATTTTTATTGCATTAAACGATTATTTATCAAATACCTATGGGGGAAAAATTAGAAAAAAAAATTTAAATAGTATTTTTCTTAAAAAATAATTAACAAAAACGATTGGCTAATCTCATTGGCGAACGGGATGTGTGAAGTGGGCGGACTTTAGCTGATGACGTAGTGACACCATAAGCCACTCCCTCACCAATAAAAGCACAGTTATCCAGTACATAAAATGGTGCTCTTCCACTTTCATTCAATGATCTACATTTTACTTTCTTTTACTTCAGGAAAATATTTCGTTAACTTTTTTGATTCTGCATTACATTAGAAGTATGAAACCGGAAATATAATGTTGAAAACATGTTTATTTTGGACATTTTTACGATATTAATTTTTATTGCATTAAACGATTATTTATCAAATACCTATGGGGAAAAATTAGTAAAAAAAATTTAAATAGTATTTTTCTTAGAAATAATTAACAAAAACGATTGGCTAATCTCATTGGCGAACGGGATGTGTGAAGTGGGCGGACTTTAGCTGATGACGTAGTGACACCATAAGCCACTCCCTCACCAATAATAGCACAGTTATCCAGTACATAAAATGGTGCTCTTCCACTTCCATTCAATGATTTAGATTTTACTTTCTTTTACTTCAGGAAAATATTTCGTTAACTTTTTTGATTCTGCATTACATTAGAAGTATGAAACCGGAAATATAATGTTGAAAACATGTTTATTTTGGACATTTTTACGATATTAATTTTTATTGCATTAAACGATTATTTATCAAACACCTATGGGGGAAAAATTAGTAAAAAAAAATTAAATAGTATTTTTCTTAGAAATAATTAACAAAAACGATTGGCTAATCTCATTGGCGAACGGGATGTGTGAAGTGGGCGGACTTTAGCTGATGACGTAGTGACACCATAAGCCACTCCCTCACCAATAAAAGCACAGTTATCCAGTACATAAAATGGTGCTCTTCCACTTTCATTCAATGATCTACATTTTACTTTCTTTTACTTCAGGAAAATATTTCGTTAACTTTTTTGATTCTGCATTACATTAGAAGTATGAAACCGGAAATATAATGTTGAAAACATGTTTATTTTGGACATTTTTACGATATTAATTTTTATTGCATTAAACGATTATTTATCAAATACCTATGGGGGAAAAATTAGTAAAAAAAATTTAAATAGTATTTTTCTTAGAAATAATTAACAAAAACGATTGGCTAATCTCATTGGCGAACGGGATGTGTGAAGTGGGCGGACTTTAGCTGATGACGTAGTGACACCATAAGCCACTCCCTCACCAATAATAGCACAGTTATCCAGTACATAAAATGGTGTTCTTCCACTTTCATTCAATGATCTACATTTTACTTTCTTTTACTTCAGGTAAATATTTCGTTAACTTTTTTGATTCTGCATTACATTAGAAGTATGAAACCGGAAATATAATGTTGAAAACATGTTTATTTTGGACATTTTTACGATATTAATTTTTATTGCATTAAACGATTATTTATCAAATACCTATGGGGGAAAAATTAGTAAAAAAAATTTAAATAGTATTTTTCTTAGAAATAATTAACAAAAACGATTGGCTAATCTCATTGGCGAACGGGATGTGTGAAGTGGGCGGACTTTAGCTGATGACGTAGTGACACCATAAGCCACTCCCTCACCAATAATAGCACAGTTATCCAGTACATAAAATGGTGCTCTTCCACTTTCATTCAATGATTTAGATTTTACTTTCTTTTACTTCAGGAAAATATTTCGTTAACTTTTTTGATTCTGCATTACATTAGAAGTATGAAACCGGAAATATAATGTTGAAAACATGTTTATTTTGGACATTTTTACGATATTAATTTTTATTGCATTAAACGATTATTTATCAAATACCTATGGGGGAAAAATTAGTAAAAAAAATTTAAATAGTATTTATCTTAGAAATAATTAACAAAAACGATTGGCTAATCTCATTGGCGAACGGGATGTGTGAAGTGGGCGGACTTTAGCTGATGACGTAGTGACACCATAAGCCACTCCCTCACCTATAATAGCACAGTTATCCAGTACATAAAATGGTGCTCTTCCACTTTCATTCAATGATCTAGATTTTACTTTCTTTTACTTCAGGTAAATATTTCGTTAACTTTTTTGATTCTGCATTACATTAGAAGTATGAAACCGGAAATATAATGTTGAAAACATGTTTATTTTGGACATTTTTACGATATTAATTTTTATTGCATTAAACGATTATTTATCAAATACCTATGGGGGAAAAATTAGTAAAAAAAATTTAAATAGTATTTTTCTTAAAAAATAATTAACAAAAACGATTGGCTAATCTCATTGGCGAACGGGATGTGTGAAGTGGGCGGACTTTAGCTGATGACGTAGTGACACCATAAGCCACTCCCTCACCAATAAAAGCACAGTTATCCAGTACATAAAATGGTGCTCTTCCACTTTCATTCAATGATCTAGAGTTTACTTTCTTTTACTTCAGGAAAATATTTCGTTAACTTTTTTGATTCTGCATTACATTAGAAGTATGAAACCGGAAATATAATGTAGAAAACATGTTTATTTTGGACATTTTTACGATATTAATTTTTATTGCATTAAACGATTATTTATCAAATACCTATGGGGGAAAAATTAGAAAAAAAAATTTAAATAGTATTTTTCTTAAAAAATAATTAACAAAAACGATTGGCTAATCTCATTGGCGAACGGGATGTGTGAAGTGGGCGGACTTTAGCTGATGACGTAGTGACACCATAAGCCACTCCCTCACCAATAAAAGCACAGTTATCCAGTACATAAAATGGTGCTCTTCCACTTTCATTCAATGATCTACATTTTACTTTCTTTTACTTCAGGAAAATATTTCGTTAACTTTTTTGATTCTGCATTACATTAGAAGTATGAAACCGGAAATATAATGTTGAAAACATGTTTATTTTGGACATTTTTACGATATTAATTTTTATTGCATTAAACGATTATTTATCAAATACCTATGGGGAAAAATTAGTAAAAAAAATTTAAATAGTATTTTTCTTAGAAATAATTAACAAAAACGATTGGCTAATCTCATTGGCGAACGGGATGTGTGAAGTGGGCGGACTTTAGCTGATGACGTAGTGACACCATAAGCCACTCCCTCACCAATAATAGCACAGTTATCCAGTACATAAAATGGTGCTCTTCCACTTCCATTCAATGATTTAGATTTTACTTTCTTTTACTTCAGGAAAATATTTCGTTAACTTTTTTGATTCTGCATTACATTAGAAGTATGAAACCGGAAATATAATGTTGAAAACATGTTTATTTTGGACATTTTTACGATATTAATTTTTATTGCATTAAACGATTATTTATCAAACACCTATGGGGGAAAAATTAGTAAAAAAAAATTAAATAGTATTTTTCTTAGAAATAATTAACAAAAACGATTGGCTAATCTCATTGGCGAACGGGATGTGTGAAGTGGGCGGACTTTAGCTGATGACGTAGTGACACCATAAGCCACTCCCTCACCAATAAAAGCACAGTTATCCAGTACATAAAATGGTGCTCTTCCACTTTCATTCAATGATCTACATTTTACTTTCTTTTACTTCAGGAAAATATTTCGTTAACTTTTTTGATTCTGCATTACATTAGAAGTATGAAACCGGAAATATAATGTTGAAAACATGTTTATTTTGGACATTTTTACGATATTAATTTTTATTGCATTAAACGATTATTTATCAAATACCTATGGGGGAAAAATTAGTAAAAAAAATTTAAATAGTATTTTTCTTAGAAATAATTAACAAAAACGATTGGCTAATCTCATTGGCGAACGGGATGTGTGAAGTGGGCGGACTTTAGCTGATGACGTAGTGACACCATAAGCCACTCCCTCACCAATAATAGCACAGTTATCCAGTACATAAAATGGTGTTCTTCCACTTTCATTCAATGATCTACATTTTACTTTCTTTTACTTCAGGTAAATATTTCGTTAACTTTTTTGATTCTGCATTACATTAGAAGTATGAAACCGGAAATATAATGTTGAAAACATGTTTATTTTGGACATTTTTACGATATTAATTTTTATTGCATTAAACGATTATTTATCAAATACCTATGGGGGAAAAATTAGTAAAAAAAATTTAAATAGTATTTTTCTTAGAAATAATTAACAAAAACGATTGGCTAATCTCATTGGCGAACGGGATGTGTGAAGTGGGCGGACTTTAGCTGATGACGTAGTGACACCATAAGCCACTCCCTCACCAATAATAGCACAGTTATCCAGTACATAAAATGGTGCTCTTCCACTTTCATTCAATGATTTAGATTTTACTTTCTTTTACTTCAGGAAAATATTTCGTTAACTTTTTTGATTCTGCATTACATTAGAAGTATGAAACCGGAAATATAATGTTGAAAACATGTTTATTTTGGACATTTTTACGATATTAATTTTTATTGCATTAAACGATTATTTATCAAATACCTATGGGGGAAAAATTAGTAAAAAAAATTTAAATAGTATTTATCTTAGAAATAATTAACAAAAACGATTGGCTAATCTCATTGGCGAACGGGATGTGTGAAGTGGGCGGACTTTAGCTGATGACGTAGTGTCACCATAAGCCACTCCCTCACCTATAATAGCACAGTTATCCAGTACATAAAATGGTGCTCTTCCACTTTCATTCAATGATCTAGATTTTACTTTCTTTTACTTCAGGTAAATATTTCGTTAACTTTTTTGATTCTGCATTACATTAGAAGTATGAAACCGGAAATATAATGTTGAAAACATGTTTATTTTGGACATTTTTACGATATTAATTTTTATTGCATTAAACGATTATTTATCAAATACCTATGGGGGAAAAATTAGTAAAAAAAATTTAAATAGTATTTTTCTTAGAAATAATTAACAAAAACGATTGGCTAATCTCATTGGCGAACGGGATGTGTGAAGTGGGCGGACTTTAGCTGATGACGTAGTGACACCATAAGCCACTCCCTCACCAATAATAGCACAGTTATCCAGTACATAAAATGGTGCTCTTCCACTTTCATTCAATGATCTAGAGTTTACTTTCTTTTACTTCAGGTAAATATTTCGTTAACTTTTTGGATTCTGCATTACATTAGAAGTATGAAACCGGAAATATAATGTTGAAAACATGTTTATTTTGGACATTTTTACGATATTAATTTTTATTGCATTAAACGATTATTTATCAAATACCTACGGGGGAAAAATTAGTAAAAAAAATTTAAATAGTATTTTTCTTAAAAAATAATTAACAAAAACGATTGGCTAATCTCATTGGCGAACGGGATGTGTAAAGTGGGCGGACTTTAGCTGATGACGTAGTGACACCATAAGCCACTCCCTCACCAATAAAAGCACAGTTATCCAGTACATAAAATGGTGCTCTTCCACTTTCATTCAATGATCTACATTTTACTTTCTTTTACTTCAGGAAAATATTTCGTTAACTTTTTTGATTCTGCATTACATTAGAAGTATGAAACCGGAAATATAATGTTGAAAACATGTTTATTTTGGACATTTTTACGATATTAATTTTTATTGCATTAAACGATTATTTATCAAATACCTATGGGGGAAAAATTAGTAAAAAAAATTTAAATAGTATTTTTCTTAGAAATAATTAACAAAAACGATTGGCTAATCTCATTGGCGAACGGGATGTGTGAAGTGGGCGGACTTTAGCTGATGACGTAGTGACACCATAAGCCACTCCCTCACCTATAATAGCACAGTTATCCAGTACATAAAATGGTGCTCTTCCACTTTCATTCAATGATCTAGATTTCACTTTCTTTTACTTCAGGTAAATATTTCGTTAACTTTTTTGATTCTGCATTACATTAGAAGTATGAAACCGGAAATATAATGTTGAAAACATGTTTATTTTGGACATTTTTACGATATTAATTTTTATTGCATTAAACGATTATTTATCAAATACCTATGGGGGAAAAATTAGTAAAAAAAATTTAAATAGTATTTTTCTTAGAAATAATTAACAAAAACGATTGGCTAATCTCATTGGCGAACGGGATGTGTGAAGTGGGCGGACTTTAGCTGATGACGTAGTGACACCATAAGCCACTCCCTCACCAATAAAAGCACAGTTATCCAGTACATAAAATGGTGCTCTTCCACTTTCATTCAATGATCTACATTTTACTTTCTTTTACTTCAGGAAAATATTTCGTTAACTTTTTTGATTCTGCATTACATTAGAAGTATGAAACCGGAAATATAATGTTGAAAACATGTTTATTTTGGACATTTTTACGATATTAATTTTTATTGCATTAAACGATTATTTATCAAATACCTATGGGGGAAAAATTAGTAAAAAAAATTTAAATAGTATTTTTCTTAGAAATAATTAACAAAAACGATTGGCTAATCTCATTGGCGAACGGGATGTGTGAAGTGGGCGGACTTTAGCTGATGACGTAGTGACACCATAAGCCACTCCCTCACCAATAATAGCACAGTTATCCAGTACATAAAATGGTGCTCTTCCACTTTCATTCAATGATCTAGATTTTACTTTCTTTTACTTCAGGTAAATATTTCGTTAACTTTTTTGATTCTGCATTACATTAGAAGTATGAAACCGGAAATATAATGTTGAAAACATGTTTATTTTGGACATTTTTACGATATTAATTTTTATTGCATTAAACGATTATTTATCAAATACCTATGGGGGAAAAATTAGTAAAAAAAATTTAAATAGTATTTTTCTTAAAAAATAATTAACAAAAACGATTGGCTAATCTCATTGGCGAACGGGATGTGTGAAGTGGGCGGACTTTAGCTGATGACGTAGTGACACCATAAGCCACTCCCTCACCAATAAAAGCACAGTTATCCAGTACATAAAATGGTGCTCTTCCACTTTCATTCAATGATCTAGAGTTTACTTTCTTTTACTTCAGGAAAATATTTCGTTAACTTTTTTGATTCTGCATTACATTAGAAGTATGAAACCGGAAATATAATGTAGAAAACATGTTTATTTTGGACATTTTTACGATATTAATTTTTATTGCATTAAACGATTATTTATCAAATACCTATGGGGGAAAAATTAGAAAAAAAAATTTAAATAGTATTTTTCTTAAAAAATAATTAACAAAAACGATTGGCTAATCTCATTGGCGAACGGGATGTGTGAAGTGGGCGGACTTTAGCTGATGACGTAGTGACACCATAAGCCACTCCCTCACCAATAAAAGCACAGTTATCCAGTACATAAAATGGTGCTCTTCCACTTTCATTCAATGATCTACATTTTACTTTCTTTTACTTCAGGAAAATATTTCGTTAACTTTTTTGATTCTGCATTACATTAGAAGTATGAAACCGGAAATATAATGTTGAAAACATGTTTATTTTGGACATTTTTACGATATTAATTTTTATTGCATTAAACGATTATTTATCAAATACCTATGGGGAAAAATTAGTAAAAAAAATTTAAATAGTATTTTTCTTAGAAATAATTAACAAAAACGATTGGCTAATCTCATTGGCGAACGGGATGTGTGAAGTGGGCGGACTTTAGCTGATGACGTAGTGACACCATAAGCCACTCCCTCACCAATAATAGCACAGTTATCCAGTACATAAAATGGTGCTCTTCCACTTCCATTCAATGATTTAGATTTTACTTTCTTTTACTTCAGGAAAATATTTCGTTAACTTTTTTGATTCTGCATTACATTAGAAGTATGAAACCGGAAATATAATGTTGAAAACATGTTTATTTTGGACATTTTTACGATATTAATTTTTATTGCATTAAACGATTATTTATCAAACACCTATGGGGGAAAAATTAGTAAAAAAAAATTAAATAGTATTTTTCTTAGAAATAATTAACAAAAACGATTGGCTAATCTCATTGGCGAACGGGATGTGTGAAGTGGGCGGACTTTAGCTGATGACGTAGTGACACCATAAGCCACTCCCTCACCAATAAAAGCACAGTTATCCAGTACATAAAATGGTGCTCTTCCACTTTCATTCAATGATCTACATTTTACTTTCTTTTACTTCAGGAAAATATTTCGTTAACTTTTTTGATTCTGCATTACATTAGAAGTATGAAACCGGAAATATAATGTTGAAAACATGTTTATTTTGGACATTTTTACGATATTAATTTTTATTGCATTAAACGATTATTTATCAAATACCTATGGGGGAAAAATTAGTAAAAAAAATTTAAATAGTATTTTTCTTAGAAATAATTAACAAAAACGATTGGCTAATCTCATTGGCGAACGGGATGTGTGAAGTGGGCGGACTTTAGCTGATGACGTAGTGACACCATAAGCCACTCCCTCACCAATAATAGCACAGTTATCCAGTACATAAAATGGTGTTCTTCCACTTTCATTCAATGATCTACATTTTACTTTCTTTTACTTCAGGTAAATATTTCGTTAACTTTTTTGATTCTGCATTACATTAGAAGTATGAAACCGGAAATATAATGTTGAAAACATGTTTATTTTGGACATTTTTACGATATTAATTTTTATTGCATTAAACGATTATTTATCAAATACCTATGGGGGAAAAATTAGTAAAAAAAATTTAAATAGTATTTTTCTTAGAAATAATTAACAAAAACGATTGGCTAATCTCATTGGCGAACGGGATGTGTGAAGTGGGCGGACTTTAGCTGATGACGTAGTGACACCGTAAGCCACTCCCTCACCAATAATAGCACAGTTATCCAGTACATAAAATGGTGCACTTCCACTTTCATTCAATGATCTACATTTTACTTTCTTTTACTTCAGGAAAATATTTCGTTAACTTTTTTGATTCTGCATTACATTAGAAGTATGAAACCGGAAATATAATGTTGAAAACATGTTTATTTTGGACATTTTTACGATATTAATTTTTATTGCATTAAACGATTATTTATCAAATACCTATGGGGGAAAAATTAGTAAAAAAAATTTAAATAGTATTTTTCTTAGAAATAATTAACAAAAACGATTGGCTAATCTCATTGGCGAACGGGATGTGTGAAGTGGGCGGACTTTAGCTGATGACGTAGTGACACCATAAGCCACTCCCTCACCTATAATAGCACAGTTATCCAGTACATAAAATGGTGCTCTTCCACTTTCATTCAATGATCTAGATTTTACTTTCTTTTACTTCAGGAAAATATTTCGTTAACTTTTTTGATTCTGCATTACATTAGAAGTATGAAACCGGAAATATAATGTTGAAAACATGTTTATTTTGGACATTTTTACGATATTAATTTTTATTGCATTAAACGATTATTTATCAAATACCTATGGGGGAAAAATTAGTAAAAAAAATTTAAATAGTATTTTTCTTAGAAATAATTAACAAAAACGATTGGCTAATCTCATTGGCGAACGGGATGTGTGAAGTGGGCGGACTTTAGCTGATGACGTAGTGACACCATAAGCCACTCCCTCACCAATAATAGCACAGTTATCCAGTACATAAAATGGTGCTCTTCCACTTTCATTCAATGATCTAGAGTTTACTTTCTTTTACTTCAGGTAAATATTTCGTTAACTTTTTGGATTCTGCATTACATTAGAAGTATGAAACCGGAAATATAATGTTGAAAACATGTTTATTTTGGACATTTTTACGATATTAATTTTTATTGCATTAAACGATTATTTATCAAATACCTATGGGGGAAAAATTAGTAAAAAAAATTTAAATAGTATTTATCTTAGAAATAATTAACAAAAACGATTGGCTAATCTCATTGGCGAACGGGATGTGTGAAGTGGGCGGACTTTAGCTGATGACGTAGTGACACCGTAAGCCACTCCCTCACCAATAATAGCACAGTTATCCAGTACATAAAATGGTGCACTTCCACTTTCATTCAATGATCTACATTTTACTTTCTTTTACTTCAGGAAAATATTTCGTTAACTTTTTTGATTCTGCATTACATTAGAAGTATGAAACCGGAAATATAATGTTGAAAACATGTTTATTTTGGACATTTTTACGATATTAATTTTTATTGCATTAAACGATTATTTATCAAATACCTATGGGGGAAAAATTAGTAAAAAAAATTTAAATAGTATTTTTCTTAGAAATAATTAACAAAAACGATTGGCTAATCTCATTGGCGAACGGGATGTGTGAAGTGGGCGGACTTTAGCTGATGACGTAGTGACACCATAAGCCACTCCCTCACCTATAATAGCACAGTTATCCAGTACATAAAATGGTGCTCTTCCACTTTCATTCAATGATCTAGATTTTACTTTCTTTTACTTCAGGAAAATATTTCGTTAACTTTTTTGATTCTGCATTACATTAGAAGTATGAAACCGGAAATATAATGTTGAAAACATGTTTATTTTGGACATTTTTACGATATTAATTTTTATTGCATTAAACGATTATTTATCAAATACCTATGGGGGAAAAATTAGTAAAAAAAATTTAAATAGTATTTTTCTTAGAAATAATTAACAAAAACGATTGGCTAATCTCATTGGCGAACGGGATGTGTGAAGTGGGCGGACTTTAGCTGATGACGTAGTGACACCATAAGCCACTCCCTCACCAATAATAGCACAGTTATCCAGTACATAAAATGGTGCTCTTCCACTTTCATTCAATGATCTAGAGTTTACTTTCTTTTACTTCAGGTAAATATTTCGTTAACTTTTTGGATTCTGCATTACATTAGAAGTATGAAACCGGAAATATAATGTTGAAAACATGTTTATTTTGGACATTTTTACGATATTAATTTTTATTGCATTAAACGATTATTTATCAAATACCTATGGGGGAAAAATTAGTAAAAAAAATTTAAATAGTATTTATCTTAGAAATAATTAACAAAAACGATTGGCTAATCTCATTGGCGAACGGGATGTGTGAAGTGGGCGGACTTTAGCTGATGACGTAGTGACACCGTAAGCCACTCCCTCACCAATAAAAGCACAGTTATCCAGTACATAAATGGTGCTGTTTCACTTGCATTTAATGATCTACATTTTACTTTCTTTTACTTCAGGAAAATATTTCGTTAACTTTTTTGATTCTGCATTACATTAGAAGTATGAAACCGGAAATATAATGTTGAAAACATGTTTATTTTGGACATTTTTACGATATTAATTTTTATTGCATTAAACGATTATTTATCAAATACCTATGGGGGAAAAATTAGTAAAAAAAATTTAAATAGTATTTTTCTTAGAAATAATTAACAAAAACGATTGGCTAATCTCATTGGCGAACGGGATGTGTGAAGTGGGCGGACTTTAGCTGATGACGTAATGACACCGTAAGCCACTCCCTCACCAATAATAGCACAGTTATCCAGTACATAAAATGGTGCACTTCCACTTTCATTCAATGATCTACATTTTACTTTCTTTTACTTCAGGAAAATATTTCGTTAACTTTTTTGATTCTGCATTACATTAGAAGTATGAAACCGGAAATATAATGTTGAAAACATGTTTATTTTGGACATTTTTACGATATTAATTTTTATTGCATTAAACGATTATTTATCAAATACCTATGGGGGAAAAATTAGTAAAAAAAATTTAAATAGTATTTTTCTTAGAAATAATTAACAAAAACGATTGGCTAATCTCATTGGCGAACGGGATGTGTGAAGTGGGCGGACTTTAGCTGATGACGTAGTGACACCGTAAGCCACTCCCTCACCAATAAAAGCACAGTTATCCAGTACATAAATGGTGCTGTTTCACTTGCATTTAATGATCTACATTTTACTTTCTTTTACTTCAGGAAAATATTTCATTAACTTTTTTGTTTCGGCATTACATTAGAAGTATGAAACCGGAAATATAATGTTTACTAAACCTAAAAATGAAAATAAGATACGCAGGTTTTTTTGTGAAAGTGATTAAGCATTTTTATAAATTTTTAATTTACACGCTTTTTTATTATTTGTTTGATATTTCAAAAAAATTATTATTTCCATTTCATTTGAAGAACCCATCTTCCAGAGGAAAATCAGAGATCGTCAACATAGATTTTCGATTAAAATGGAAATATGATTTTCTGTAGAGGTAAGTGATATGATTAAGGAGACCTTCAGATCCCTGATGAGTGCTTTAATATTTATGGAATTAATGTATTAAACGCTAATATTGAATAATGTTAATATTTGCCCACAATATTGTCGATTTTTCCCCCCTTCTCTTGGAGCAAGCGGTGGTGAGTGGCTCCACGTCTTGGACAGCATGAAATTTAAAATGATCGCCTCTACAGAAAAAAGAAAAAAGCTAGATTATTCGTTATGCACAACACAGATTATGCTGTTCGTCTTTTCTTTTCTTTTTTTTCTATAATAATAACAACAGCTGTACGTGTGAAATTTTATTTACATTGAAGGACTTTTTTAACCAAGTGAGGAGGTAGTACAACGGTTCATGAAGACGTGTTTTATTCGTTACTGAAACAAACTGAAACTGCTTATTTTCATATTCACAAAATTTCAAAATAATTGTAATTAAAACTAATCGAGGGAAGGGATTAGCTATGAGGTTAGCATACTGGACTCCCACGCGGAGGTCCCGGGTTCGAATCCAGCTGCTGACCCTTAGATTTTCTCTTCCTAGGAGCTTCTTACAGCTCACTTTCCGGTGATGGACAGTGTTGTCTGTAACGAGAGAACACTGTCCACGGAGGCCGGCAGTGCACTGAAAAAAGCTCCGGGCGCCAATAACCTTAGATGTTGACGCGCCTTAAATCATTAAAAAAAAAAAAAATTAAAACTAATCACAAAATTTGGTGTTATTACTCATATGGTGTTCTTTAATTCTTATTTTAATGTTGAAAGGTTTTAATGTTTGTATTTTTTTCATTCAAACACCAAATTGAGAGGTTGAAGTGTGTCACGCCAAAACATTCCAGTGGCTTCTCAGCCTCATTATTCGCCTGACTTGAGTCCTTGTGACTTTTTTCTCTTCCCGAATTTGAAAAATCACCTCAAGGAAACTCATTTTGGGACAGTCGAAAACATTCAAACGGCTGTAACCGGACCAGCTGAAGGCTATTCCAGTATCGGAGTTCGAGCACTGCTATGAGGAGTGGAAGAAACGTCGTCTCCAGCGCTGTGTGGCTTCAGAAGGAAGTTATTTTGAAGGTGACAATATAGAATTGTAATTCTTTTTGAATAAAAAAAAATTAAAAAAATCAGTCACATTACTTAATTTACAGACCTCTTGCCACACTAGAATGCAGTAAGAAATCAAACTCTGCGCATGTGCATACAATGTTTTGGGGAGAATGGTAGACGCCATTTTCGAAAAAGTGCCAGTAAAGTGGCCAGTCATTAAAGTGCTACTTCGGGTTTGTGAGTTTTTGACCGCCGCCAAGTTGCGGTCAGGTCCGATGGTAGGAGGACTCCATTGAAACAGTCAGCTATCTGTTATTTTACGCTTTTGTGGTAGTTTGTTCCCACACCCATCAATATCTCAGAGACGAAGTAAAGTAAGTAAAGTAATTGCCTATTTTTTCAGGCGGGGCTTAACGTCCAACTACCAATTAGGTGTCGTGGACGGAGGCGACTAGCAAACATACTTTACTGTAAATTTCTCATATTAACCATTAAATACAATACAAGGGCTAAGACCGGGAATCGAACCCAGTACCACAATACATATTAGCTTTGCGGGTCTATCTCAGAGACGATTTAAAACAAAAAAAAAATTTTTTTTTGAACTCAGAAGACCCAAATCTCCAAGCGAATAATTAGTGATTTAATAGGCCTAAGAGGCGCTAATGGCCATAGACGTCGATGCGCCGGCGAAAAAAAGAAAAAAAAAAAAAGGCTTAAGCTTAAGAGCTAAGACAAAGAAGTGCCCCTAAAACGGATGTACAAAATTTGGTATGATTCTAAATGGTTGTTCAGGCAAGATTTTACTAATTTTTGGTCCATCATTATTTCTTAATCAATAAATAAGCGAAGTTTATTTTGTCCGATTTTGGACATTTTGCCATGCACCAGTGAATATATTGACATTTATACCATAAGAATGAATTAAATTTTTAATGTTAGTCGGTGAGTTTTTGATTAATCACTGTTAAATATAATTTTCTAGTATCTGTTTGAACGATTGAAGATATGTATCTCCACTACTTAAGATAGTGTTTAGATTTGGAGGAAGTGCACAATCTGCTTCAATAATGTGGTCACAAGAGTTAATCTCTTCCTTGCGGGTAAATCTCGTAGGCTTAAAGGATGTATTGCGCATTGATCTTGGAATAAATTAGCCGAAAGTGTATGGGATAACTATCTGTCCTAGTTAGTGGAGTCTGCAGAACATCGAACAGTAAACATAATTAGAACTTGAATTCTATGTCAGTAGGTAGACCAAAAGTTTCATTTTCATAAAACAAAATTTCTTTCGTAAGTACAAAAAATGTTTTATCTGCCCCAAACAGAAGTCTGGCAAGTAAAACCCCCCCCAAAAAAATTGCCGAATAGGAATGTGGAATCAAAGTGAATGAAGAACAAGAGAGACCTTGAAAGATACAACCCAAACAGAAGAGAGAGAGCAGAGTCTGTCCCATTGTTCTGTAACTACATCCTTGGCAATGCAATTCAAATGAAGTTTTTAAAAAGTGCATCTCATTTTATCGAAGACACTCCTTTATTTCCATGTTTCATTTGTATGCGATGCATTTAAAGAAGCAACAATATTGATGCGTCTAGACTGAGAAACTAAGTACATAAATTGCCATTAAAGTATTCCCATAATTTTAGTTTAATTTTTAGAAAAAAAAAAATAAAATTCTGATTCCCTAAAAAGTTCAAGTGATTCTTGATTAATAAAGAAAAGAAAAAAAGCAAGAAAAAATAAACGCTCTTTTCATTAAAACTCGTTTATGCTGTGGAAACTTTCAAAACAAATTAGCTTTCATTAATGTTATTAACTTTACATTTTTAAGATTCCTAAATGTACACATGCATTATCTCAAGATATGGTTCATTAGACTGGTGCTGCTATCTAGCAGAGCTACTACGTACAATCCATACTGATATTTCTTTGTACAGTTAGAGCAATGCGAAGAGCTAAGTAATTAATGCGATATTTCTCATTAGGGCCACAAAGTTCAATTAAAGATAATAATTTGTTTTTTTTTTTTTTTTTTCTATTTCCATCTCACATCTCGAGACATCTATCTCTGCTCTCAACATCCAGTTTCTTTATATAGTAGATTGAACACTAGGTACTGCGTACTAAGTACTGGGTTTGGTGTTAGATAAAATTCTTTTAATTATCCTCACAGTCAGGTTCTATATGAGAAGTAGGTTGCACCATATTTGCAACTTCTTCCTGTATTCAACAAGAAAAAGAATTCCTTCTGAATTAATGATGGCGCTGTTCAAAGCCGAGATAACACTTTCGGCTCTTAAATAATCTTAACGATTATTCACACATATCAAACGTTTATTTTTGAAAAAAATCTGATGAGAAAAAACATTCACACGATTTCTCCTTTAAACTTGCGACATTTTATTGAATTAGGAACATTTAATATTCAAGAAATTTAGTTCATTAAAAGTACAGTTTAATGGAAGTATGTTGTACACATACGAGGTCATACATAGGTCTGTAATAAGTAATGAGACTGATTTTTTTAAATTTTTTTATTCAAAAAGAATTACAATTCTATGTTGTCACCTTCAAAATAACTTCCTTCTGAAGCCACACAGCGCTGTGTGGCTTTTTTCTCTTCCCGAAGTTGAAAAATCACCTCAAAGGAACTCATTTTGGGACAGTCAAAAACATTCAAACGGCTGTAACCGACCAGCTGAAGGCTATTCCAGTATCGGAGTTCGATCACTGCTATGAGGAGTGGAAGAAATGTCTCCAGCGCTGTGTGGCTTCAGAAGGAAGTTATTTTGAAGGTGACAATATAGAATTGTAATTCTTTTTGAATAAAAAAAAAAAAAAAAAATCAGTCTTATTACTTAATTTACAGACCTCGTACATCCTTTTATATGAGTAACCATTATTAATTTTAATTTTAATAAAACACAAATGAAGTCAGGTTTTCAAGAAAATCGCGGAAAACTGTAAAAAAAGGAAGCCTTCGGAAAAGCAGCAGTTCTGGTTATTGTACAAAAGGTAAGATCATAAGAGCCCACCTGCAGAGGGAAGCATAGGCCCTTAATTGCAAGTTTTCTTATATAAAAAAAAAGCTATTTAAATAGAAGTTGGTAGATCTTCATTTTTGTAATAAGTATCTCCTTAATAAAAACTTGCAGCTTAAAAAATTAAGCGTAAGGGTTGATTAAACGCTAAAAAGGTACACAAATCCCAAGTACCCAACACCAAATATTTTTTACGTATTCACGTGACTTTAAAACACGTTTTTTACGGTGAAAGCATTTACTTTACTCGCAGTACTTTAATTAACAGTAGTAAAAGAAAGTGATTAGTTAACTGTAAATTAGTTAACTGTTAACTGTTGCGAGTAAACCAAACCCACATAGTATGTTATAAACATTTGCTAGCTGGTTGATTTGCAGACTAGATCGTAGCTGGAAAGTATTATTTTGAAATTTTGTTAATGGCTAAAAAATTAAAAAAAAACGAACACATTTTAGAAGAGAGTAACCCATAAACATAATCACTGAGGCCCAGACAACTAGCCACCCAAATAGGTAATTGTATTTTTATATGAGTGAACCCTTTTATTATAAAGTCCATTTAAAATTTAATAATTATTAGTTATATTCAATTAAACTTGTTTCAAAGCCGTGAAGGTAAATACAGTTGCCTATTGGAGATTGCAGGTTGTATAATGGCTGAAACAAGGTGTATGAAAATCAATTAGTCTTTAAAAGATTAAAAAAATATTTTGCCAGCACTCTTGTTAGAAAACACCAACTTGTTACATTAAATTTTATGACTCTCTCCTATAATGGACCCATTATTAACAAAACTTATTTTTTTTTGCTATACAAAGTAATTTATTACGACCATCCAGCTGCAACTTAGTTTTTTTTAAATTGAAAAACACCGACAATTGGAAAATCAAAGTTTTAATGCAACATTTTGACTTGATTGGGTATGCCATCCATGCCTCGCTTTTCCAAATCTCAAGTTAAGCTTCTGAACTGTGCCTGAGGAGACTGTCATTATTTTTAATTACATTAAATGAGAAAATTAAGTTATCCGCCTACGACCACGGCACTGTTTGGTTTTTAGACGCCTAATAAGCATTACTTAACTTATTTTACTTTTAAGTATATTATTACTACATCGTTTATAATACTCTGAGTTAATCAGAAAATTCGCCTTAATCAAATTGTCCACCAATGGTAAGCTGTAATGTAAGTATAGACCACCATCTGGATGCAAACAATTTCATGATATCTAATAATGATATGCAGATCGTGACGGTCAACTGAACAATCTAGAAGCTATTGTCCTGAGAGATAAGGATACCGTAGAATAGCTGTATAATACTTAATAGATATGCACACAGCTGTACAGAGTGTCAATATAATCTGCAGAGTACCTCTTCTTGGAAGGAAACAAACAAAAAATCAATAAATAAAAAACTAGAAAGAATAATCTTTAATACTTTATGTAATGAACAAATCAATTACGAAAGGTGTTGGCAAACTATTTCTATTGGTCCATTATTGCAATAATTATGATGTCATTTACGTGAAAATAACTGAGAGAGAGAGTGGTAGAGAGAAAAAATGACAGTCATTTTTCTGTATTGCCTCATATACCTAGAGAGACATGTACAAATGTACATATGTTTGTAAATAGTTGCAAGTATATAGAAAAACTATACACTTATCTATTATAAGTGTTATGAAAGTTGTCTGACACGCTATTTACCGCCTACTTCCTTCTTTTTGAATTCTATTAAATCTGTCAATGTTACCCGGTTCACGATCTAGATCAGTGCAATTAGCATAAAGACCAATATCTTACACAATAAGATTTATTTGTACTAGTCAATATATAGATATTTTTTCTTCAACATTATTTAGCTGACATTTGCTATTGTGCGTATTTAACCTTGGTTAATGGAAATGTAACTATCTACAGAAATATTGCGGTCGTCTGTTGTTAGTAAAAAAAAATAAACTAATCTACGAAAACGGCTGACAGAAATCATTTACGTCTTTCTATTACTGTTTATATTATTTATCCGCGTTTTTAGGTGATTTAGAAGAGTGGGCTACGTATGTGAGTCATTAGATTAGAGTAAAGGTGTAAAAGTAAGGGTTGTGCAGGATACAAACTGTACGTACAATGGTTATGAAGCTAGGCTTTGTAAGTTGGAGATCCCTGGTTCGAATCCCGCGTTAAGGTAAATTACTTTTACTACACTCATTAGATTAGATAGACCTGGTATGTATCAGTCCTGTTCCAGGCAAAACAGAAGCTAATGGTTGTGGCCTAGGACAAGTAGGACTTATCACAAAGATGGACCAAACAGGGCCCCCTCCATCGAAGAAAAGAATTACGTTTTCTTCCAGCACAAGGGCTAGAAACAAACCATCCTGCTGAAATGTGAACTTTGTGAAGGGTACTGTAACAAAGACATAAATCCAAACAGAATGGGCGTGGACACTGCAGACCAGTTACTTATCTAACTTTACAAACTAGTCCCTGCTTACTTCTGCCGTAGCATCACACTATAGTCACGAAATGAAGACAAATGATGATTGTTCAGAGCTTCTGCTTTCTCCCAATGTTGACATTGTCTATCCTGAAAAAGTTCAATTTTGCCAGAACCTACATTAAGTATGAATGAGCATAATTACTTACTTATACTGGCGTTTGTTCCTTTAGGGTTATACCATCAGGTCACTTTTTGGATCCCTTAGTGTTTTTCGGAGGATGCAAAATGAACCGGTCACACGCCCACCTGCCAAAATAATAAAAATAAAAATTAGTTTGAACAATAATAATTCCCAGACATTATCCAACGGATTTTTGTTAATGAATAAAATATTACAATTATTTTTTTGTAACTTCAGTTTATTTTATTTTTTAGTTTTTTTTTACACATTTTACCCCAAAAAAAAACAAAAAGTAAATCAAGCAAAGAAGGGCAGTGATACAATAATTATAATCTTTTACCTTTGAATAACAGTTCGCCCTTAAAGTTTTCACCAAGATTTTTGGCATAAAGGTGCACCTAGTACAGCCCGTTCCTTGAAATAAAATTGAAAATTGCCTGAGTATTTGAAGAGCATTAATTGACGAATAATAGTTTTATTGCAAAAAACTCAAACTGAGGCTGTGTGAGATGAAGATATTTCAAATGTTTAAAGTTAAGTCATTTGTTTAATTTTAAGCGCTTAGATTGATGTAATTTTTTTTTTGAAAACAATAGCCAAAACGATATCAACATTTTGTGACAAATTTGATGTTTCTTTCCATAGAGTACTCGAAGAGACTGGATCTGGCCAACTGGAATTTCAATGGATTCCAGGACGATGGAGAAAATCCAAACACATTTAGTTCCTAGCTGTCAGCGATGCCGTTATTCGCGCAAGATTTACGGACACTTAGGATTCAGATATTTCTCCGATATCTTGGCCCTTGTGAGGGGTGCGTCCATCGCCAGTTAAGACTTTCATCTTTGCTTTTTTTTGTTTTGAACATCTTTTGCCAAAGATGACCTAATAAAAAAGAAACCATTAGGCAATAAAGAATGGTCCAGAGTTAATCTTTTCAAAATCCCAAAGGATTTATCCAAATAAATATTGTATACTTGACTTACATTTTTGTGAGACACTAAGGGATATTGTGGTGTGAACTCACGTAATCACATTGCATGTATAATTAGATAGGCTATATACGCATATAATATAAGATGTTGGCGTACACACAAAACATATGCCCTCCCTCCTTTAATACATCTTTTGTATGCAAATTCAATGACGGCAGCCATCTTAGCAGCATGGCTCCTACATTCCCATATGTACACGTCACAATAAATAATACATTTTAAAAAAATATGTATATAATAAATGAAAGAAAACAGGCGCCATGAAGCAGAGCGGTTAGAGGCGAGACCTGCAAATCTAAATATGTATTGTGGTACTGGGTTCGATTCCCCGGTCTTCGGCCTTGGATTTTATTTAATGGTTTATAAAACGAATTTACAGTATAGTATGTTTGCTAGTCGCCTCCGTCCACGACACCTAATTGGTAGATGGACGTAAAGCCTGCCTGAAAAAATAGGCATTACTTTACTTTTACTTTAAAAGAAAACTTTTGCTTTATTTGTAAAAACTCCAAACCAGGCATGATTCACAATTTTGCTTCAACATTTTGCTTTTTTTTCAAGACAATATATGTATTTTTACTAACATTTTAAGTTCTTTTTAAGGCTGTGCCTTAAAACATCAGAAGTTATCTTGTACTCCAAATCCTCCAAAAGCATCCGAAAAGACGATTTAAAAACTCGAATAAATGTTGTTAAAGAGATTCGCAAAAAGCACTTTAAATCATTCGCTTTAAAACATCTTCTTGTCTTTGATGACTATCTTAATTTACTAAAGGTGTGATCTAGGAGAACACACTCTCTCTCTAAACAAGATATAGCACAGATAAATCTGACCCAACTAGCCACATCAGAGCATGAATATCGCATGTTCAACAGCTAACTTGATCGCGAAACATGAGCGCTAAACGCCAAAAAAAAAAGTCTTGCAAGTATTTCAACGATCAGGCCGCCGTTGATTGCGTCCCCGTAGTTTTGCAGCCTTGCGCATTTACTACCGCAGCCAATGTATCTTGTTGATTTATGTATTGTAACGTGTACACGAAATGTATCCAAGCTGGCAGATGTGCATAATTTATTTGTTTATTGGTTTGATTATCTTTTTTAAAGTCCAAAAATGGACTAAAAGTTTAAGCCATTTATGGTCGGTTGGCTGATAGAAGTTGCCATATGTACACGTTAGTTATTAAAAATAGCTTACTATAACTTGTTAGTAGTATTATAAAAAAAAACGCAATCCTGATATTGAAGGTAGAAGTGGTTCACTAGAACCTGCCTACTAGTAAAGTTCGTCACCTTTAAGCGAAATTGAATTTAAATTGCAATAACAACTAAGAGCATATCTATTTAATTTATGTAAATTGATTTCAGATCTTCGTTTTATTAGGTAATTTCTTTATTAATACAGTTTTAACTTGAAATTGTGCTCTTGTCTATTCTTTAATTTATAACGATTAAAGCAATCTGATTAACAGCACTTTTAGGAGAGATGGTGATCAAATATAGCTCTAAAGAGCCATTTTTGTTAATTGCTCTGTCTTGACTCCTAAATAATGATAATAAAAATCAAATTTAGGATTGAATTTCCAAAAATCAAATGAAAATAGACCGGAAATAGCCCTTTACTGATAAGAATTTTCAAAGTTTTTGCGGTTAAACATTTTACTACCATGTAAACCTGCAAACTTTTTCTAAAAAACATTTTTTCCCGGAAATCCGGTAAGGATAATTCCATCAGGAATCGATCTATCAAGAATCCTACTAAGTGATAAGAATTAAATATCACTTCAAACGTTTGGTGTTCGTAGAAAATTCAAGTCACAACATTCGAGAAATTAGTTGTTAATAATTTGAATTCAATTTCGTATAGGAGGGGCTACACAATGGGGTTGTAAAGGCCTTGTTTGTAGGGGAACGTAATAGATCATCTCCACAATTACATTGTGTATTTTTGAACAAAAAAAAAAACAAGTCGGCTTGGTTCAAAGTTGAAAAAAGCACAAGTATAGTGTAAATCTTATTAAATAAGTTCCAAGCTCTTTTTCTTAAAAAAAGGCACACCGCTTATTTACTTTGTGTAGTTTAGCTTATGTGCTTATTGTAGTTTCATTGAATGAAGAACAAGCATTTTTTTTGTTGCCTATTTGTTGTGTGGGCAATTTTAGCTGGAAAAACATACAGCTGTGAGAATGGGGGGGAAAAAAGGCAGAGATTTTCCTTCGTTATTCAGCTACATGAATGTAGTGAACTATATTTTAGAGCACCCAACCGTTCGGGCATTTCTTCTCAATAACAAAGAAGAAAGTGAGATGGTATGTGTGTGTGAATAAGTATACAATAGAAGGAAGACCCCGGGGGAGAGACAGAACAGAACAAACCGAGCGGCAGAATCAATTATCTGCCACAGCAGGTTGGCTAACCTCACAGAACTGTGGTATCGGACTCCTTTGATCCTGGCGGACACAATGTTTGTTGTCCTTCTCCTTCTTCTTCATCTTCTTTTAGTTATCCAGGCCGAACAATACGGGCACACAAAACTGGTCAGGGGTTGGGGGGTTGGGTGAGAGAAAGCTAGCTGAAGAGGACCGAGGTAATAGGTTTGTAATGTCACTAGAACAATATGGTCTTGTTAAAGTAAACTGTGAGATTTAGTTTTTGCCTCGGCTATTTATACGATAATTTTAGCCACATAAATAAAGATTGGCTAACCTAACCAATATACACTACCATTTATTTACTTGGAGCATATTCATGCTCACAGCTTTGGACAAACTCATAGTTTTTACAAACTAACTTCAGATAAAATATTGCTAAATAATAATACGATTAAAATAAAATCTACAAAATTTTGGCCATGTAAAGGCTGCAGTCATTTCACGTAATCAGACAGAAACTATTCGATCCTCGAAAAGATGTGCGGCCCCTCGCTTATAATTTGACCGTTTGATCTGGTCGCGCCGCCCGTCAACAGTTGGCAGAACTGGAGAAGAGGATGGAGAGGGGGGGCTGCAGCTTGTGCCTGGAAGTTTTGAGCCAGTTACCTTGGGGGCTTCTTGCAAGGCTTTTCGCATCTACAATGCGAAGGAGTTGAGCGTCAGTTAGCACGTGGTCAGGACTTAGTAGCCAGGGTCCATGCCATCCGATATGTCTTAAAGAAGAAAACAAAATGGGAAACTTTGTTTCGTTTTGTGTTAGATCAGGAGCCAGAGTCAATTATTATTGTTGAACAATCAGTCGGTGTTGCAATTTTAAAACAAACGAAAAGAACTGTAAGTCTTATCATTTATATTTTAGGTCTAGACCTGTATTTGTATCTTTTGGTGTTCTAGTTTTGATTGTAAAATATAATTATTTTGTTCATCTCTGTGGTATTCTGAGTGTTGGTGGCGTCCCACACCCTTTCCTTTATTTTATTTGTGTTGTATCATCTTGCTCTCTCAAGTTGCCCTTAAGCCAAGAAAGTCCATTATTGTCTTAGTCCAAAGTTCTTTCAGAAACATCGAAGTCGTCATAGTTTAAGTATCATAAATCTTGAACTGATTGAAGTATTAAATATTTTTGTTACAGCTATTAACTGGAAATATATGGTATCAGATTTATGTATTCACTTTCCGTGTACTGTGTATATATTGTAAGAAATTAAATTACATGCTAACGGAACTAATAACTGATCTTCCAAGGGGACACTAATAATTATTTCTCGTTCATTTTCATGTGCTCCAACTTTGGTTTCGCTTTCTGAGCTTGGAACTTGAAAACATAATTGGTTTTCTGAAGTGTAACCATTTGATGAAGTATTTAGAAGTATTTGAAGCAGAATTGAAACACACAGATAGTAAAATATATAACTGGGTAAAACGTCTGGTAGAAGAATAAGGCTGTCAAGATTGAATTGGAAGCTGTTACCGACTGTTCTTCGCCTAAATACTAGCACAAGGTTTGTTTTCTACTTAAAACCACAATCCTCAACATTAGGGAAGGAACTTTGTATGTTACAATGTCCCTTAAGTTGGTGTGGAATTGCCAATCTGAAGTGAATTCCAGGCTAGGTATGTTTGCCCTTAGACATGCATGATAAAAGCACTTTTATAAGAAAAATTCAAAAATGTATTGAAGCAAACTTTAAAGTTTATCACCCCCAAAAGCTATTTAAAGTATACAGTTAATAGCTAATACAAAAAGAATTTATTCATTGAATTGAAATGAATTAAAATTAATACGAGAATTTCATTCAGGCACAGTAATAATTCTTTTAAAGATTCAATTTACGCAAATTAAATAGCAAATATAAAAAAAGATGCTCTTTTTAATAGCCTTAAGGAATTTATAGTTATGTTCATTGCATTTTTATTACATTATTTTTCGCATTTCTAAGGATGTAATAAAAATAAATGGTTGGCATAAATTTTAGATTTTTTCTTCGTTTTACTGTTAAACTATTCGATTATTGTTACGCAATTCAATTTCTATTTTCTACATTTTTTCTGTGCTAGCAAAAAGAGCGATTTTGTTAGGGGAACATACTCCAGTGCTCAATTTAGCGGATTTCGAAGGTGCTTTAAGAAAGCGTTGTTATGACGCATGGCAAAAGCTCTACGATCTGTAAAAAGAAATTAAGGGTAAATATTACGCTGATTTACAGCCTAGGATTCCCAACAAGCCATGGTTTGTAGAAGTACTGGAGGGGGAAAGGCAATTTTACACAACAATAATGCGACTGAGGTTCAACCATAATCTCACAAATCCGCATCTGCATAAAATTAAGTTATTAGATAGTCCCAAATGTGATTGCAATAGCGGGGAGGATGGGGACATCGATCACCTCCTCTTCAGATGCAGCAGATATATAGTAGAAATAGAGACAAGTTCCTAAAGGAATTGGCAACACATGTACGATTTCCCTGTAGCGCTAAAAGTATTTTAGCTATAATGAATCCTGATGCGCTACGAATTATTTACAAATTCATTAGAGAGAATAAAATAAAAATATAGGATGCAGCGAGACTCCATAGTTTCGATTTTAGTTCTTAATTACTCACACAAGTACTATCATAACTACACTACTAATTACACCACTCTAAGCTCACATCAAATAACGAAGTCACATTCAGAGACCATTGTGTTGTTCTAGGAAGGAATGTCAGTACGCAGCGCTCAAGATATCCTTATCTCATGGAAGCCACGAAGCAGAATGTAGTAGAAGAGTGGCTGGCATGACGAAGAAAGAAGGGAAAGAGGCTGCGCTATTCCTCAAATTGAATATTGGAAAAGATAGGGCTGGTTTTTTTCCACCAACATATTGGTAAATTGAGGCGTTAGGAGCCAACTGTAATTGTTCATACCAATATGTTGGTTTTTTCCAGCCCTCATACAAAGTAATTGGTTAATGTGCAAACAAGACCACAAATACAATAAATAAATACATTTTTTCTTTTAATATTAATATCTGTTTTTTCGTCTTTAAATAATGCGGTTTATTGCGACAGGTAACAGGTTAATTGCAAAGCTGAGATGGGCACTGGTTAAAAATATAATTTAATCAGAATTTCATTGGAGAAATTGATCTAAAATTGATGGCACCCATATTGGGAGAATTGACAATTGATGGAGATGTGGTACCAGGTGATTAGGCAATAGCCAGGTAGAATAAAAGTGCATTGGTCCGAACCTGGTTCAACCAGTGGCAAAGTAGTGATTATAAAAATGTAATCACTTAAATTTCGATTAAATTAAAAATTTAATCCTCAAAAGTGATTAAAACTAAATTTAGTATTTAATTCAATCAATTAAAATTCTGATAGTTTAATTTTAATTTTTTTTTTTTATGAATTGAATTTAATTCAATCAACTAACTTTGGCCTATTAAAGTTTTTAATTTTAATCATAATTAAAATTAAATTTTTGTTTAATTCAATTGGTATTTAATTGATTAAATGTTTGCCCTTCTCTGTTGTGACACCAAGAGAAAGTATATATATTTTTTTTGTCAACATAAACCGCTTTTTATATCATACGAACAGGTATGTCTTATAGAAGGACAACCAGTATGCAGTTATTACATTATTGTTATTTATGATTAGGTACTGGAATATATGTGTTATGTATTTTATTGTAGAATGTAATTCATAATTATTTAATTTCCAGTCTCGTACTAATTAGATTCCACATTAGCAACTGTTAATTGGTTGTCAATATGTTTGTAATATCATTATTTTTTTATTAATAATATTTTTTAATCTATTTCTGCTTTATTAACTAAATCTACTACTTTAACTCGCCATTAATAATGATTATAGCTAATATCGTAGATTGTTCATACAGATTTTAATATTGGTACCCACTTGGAGGTTGGATGGAAATTGGCTAGCCACTTCTGTGAATTGGGCATCCAAGTGGATATAACCTCCAGACTGATAGTAGTCGAAAATAGGCTCTTGGAGGTCGACTAGTACTACCACTGATCTAAGGTAATCTCTCGTCTTTAATTATCGTTAATGTTCTCGTTTAATTCAGAAAGTAAAAAACTATAAAAAAAAAATTATCAGAACAGTTCTAGACTCAAAACAATAAACATGAGGCAATAGAAGAGAACAATGTGTAGGAGAAAAGGAACGAAGAACCATCCTCCGCCACCAACCATAGAGGTTCATTAATCTAGGAGAAGGTAGGCAGTCTTGCCTAATTATGCTTTCTGTACGGCCAAGAACAAGAGAATTTTTGTCTACTAGCACGCCTTCCTATTGTAGTTGATTAACTATTTATAGCCAAGAAGAAACTAGGAGAGGCGACAGTTTTAATGTATGTAGGCGTGAAGGCAACAATAAGATAACAATCTTCCAAGTGTTGTAGGAACAGTAAGAGTGTAGAAGTGAAGATTCTTCTGCCACGATTCTTATTTCATCAAACTATTTAGTGTTTGGGTGATAATATTTTAACGACCTAAGTAAGTATGCCTAAATTGGGGAGCTTTAATGGAATTTATGTTAAAAAAACATCATGAAGTTGGTACACCAAGTGGAAGCACGATGTGGATGGAGAAGATGTCTGAATCGATCGGCCAAACAATACTTGGATTGAGTCTTCTTGTGATTCCTTATGTGTCTATGTAGCTTCTTAATGTTGGTCGGAAAGTTCCTATTCATTTAGTGACAACCCTTTGCCACATCCTTCGAATAAAAAGTCTTTATATGAAACTCCAGAATCATAAAAAACTCCTCAATACTTAGCAATAGCATACTTAAGAGCTGCGCTGACGTCAAATAGGAAATCTCCCTTAATCAAGTATGAGGCACAGGACCGTACAATTAACTGAATTGATTCATTAGAGGAAAGATTTTCCTCTGGAAGAACCATTAAATCGAATTTTCCCAGGAGAGTTTTCTAATAAAAGTTATGAATCTAAATGTTTGCGATTAGTATATCCAGTCTTAAGAATATAGACGCGTTTTTGAGGAAATCATCTATTTTCTCCTCGTGGAAGTTTCCCAGAGTGCGTAATAGCAGAACGGATCTGGCGCCCGCATAGTGAGTGCACAATTTACTAAAGGATTCTGGGCAATTACCAGGATTACACTTTAGAATCCAGATTAGAATATCTGAGATGGACTTGGGGGGGGGGGGAATCTTACTTTAAACACCAGACTACTTGAGGCTCTTAGTATTTCTCTGGAAAGTTTCACTTTGAACTGGAGGAGCCTTATAATGTCTGACCTTTCTGTGGCTTCATTTCTACAGATTTTTTTTTTTGTAGGAAATCAGTGATTGCCTCAATGATGTCGCCCCAAATGGATTTTTATATTTTTCAAAAAAACGCTCGCCTTATTCACCGTAATAGTAACTAACTTCCATTTTATATTAGTGTCTATTTGTTTGATATCTCTCTGATTACGGGGAACAGAATATGTTAATATAACCATAATATCGTCTTGCAACAATACCGCTTCTCATCAAAGTATACAGTGGTACCTCAGTTCTCGACCACAATTCGTCCGGAAGTGCGGTCGAGAAATTTATCCCATAAGAAATAATGTAAACTATGTAGTTTATTTCGTGTTTCTAAGCCCCAGAAATATTAGGCCGTTTTACTGGCCTAACTTTTATATTTTGTGTAAAAACATGTATCTAAACAGGAAATAAGATCTAAAAGTGTAAATATAAAAACAACTCGGCTCATCTCGGTGGTGTTCGAGTTCCAAATGTTTGTTCGGATTTTAGGACAATATTTTCTCGAATTTCTTGGTCGAATACCGATTTGTTCGGAAGTCAAGTCGTTCGAAAACCGAGGTACCAATTTGAGCCAATTAAACATTTACGGAAGTGATCTGAATAATTAAACCATTATTTACCATTTTATAATCTTTATAAGGTACACCAAGTTTGTCCAAATTTAAATAAGCAGTTTATTTCCTTATTTGTTATGGTTTATTTTTTTCTTATTTCAACTGTAAGAGAAGTTATTATCGTAAAACAATGTCAGCGGTGGACTTGAGCTTTTTCTTATTTTAATACTTCCTGTTTACCTAGTAATGGATAAAGCTAATGGGTTGAAGCTTAATTTTGTAAAAAGAAGATAATGGCCACACTAACTAGACAGTTGTCAGCTTTATATTCCTGCTGTGAGCTTTATGGGAGTGAAATAGATGCAACAAACCAGGTAACACTTATATCTACTCAGTTTGTGCGTATATCTATGTCCGTTCTATGTACACACTTACAGCAAATTATTTGTGTGTGTTCGCATACATTTAAAGTCTACTCACGATGTGAAAAGTCCACAACAACAACAATAACTTCAGGTAACACCGTTTTCTAAGTGATATCACTAATCCTTGCTGTCAAATGTCTATCAAGAATTTATTAACTTAAACATGGAGTTTTTACATTTTTGTTTAAAAAAAAGGTGTAGCTTTCACATTAGCTTCCTTTCACAATACAGAGCTTTCGACAAAGATAAATTAACATTTGTTCGCCTCTCCTCCAAGATGAAGTCGAACAGAGATATAAAGGTTTGAAAATTGAACGTATTTGAAATACACCAGAATTTAACCTTCAATATCTCGTAAACTATTATGTCTAGAACACTGCAATTTATACCAGTTATACAGTTAACTTTTCTCTACAATTCGGTAAAGAAAGCATTGATTTCTGATAAATATGAAAAGAGATATAAACGTTTGAAAATTTGAACGTATCTAATACGTATTTGAAAACGTCTAAAATTTAATCTTGAATATTTCACAAACTATTATTACTAGAACATAGCCAATTGTACTGCTTATACAGCTAACTTACCTCTATATTTCGTCAACAAAATCGTTGAAATCTGATAAATACGAACAGAGATATAAAGGTTTGAAAATTGAACGTATTTGAAAAACACCAAAATTTAACCTTCAATATCTCGTAAACTATTATGTTTAGAACACTGCAATTTATACCAGTTATACGGTTAACTATTCTCTACAATGCGGTAAAGAAATCATTGATTTCTGATAAATATGAAAAGAGATATAAACGTTTGAACTTTTAACAAATTTGAAAACCTCAAATACGAGTATGTAACCTTTAATATCTAGTAAACTATTATCTATAAAATAATGCTATTTATACCAGTTATAGTGTTAACCTATCTCTACAATTTGGTAATGATCACACACTACTTCCTGGAAGGTTTTTTGTTTCTTTTTTAGGGTACTTTTGTGGGAGGGGTAAATTCGTCGCCACTAGATGTAGTTAGTGAGGCTCTTCTGTTAATCACTAGAACTACCCGCAATCTTGTTTTTCTGTTGTTTTGACAAATTAGGCAATAATAATGGAAACTAGTTTTAAGTTTATTATTGGTATAATATAAGCCCAGTCAATTTTAAAATTGAAGAGGAGAATCATTTTAAAGTAGCCAAAGCTGGACACCATTAATGGCACCACCTAATTAAGATGAGATGGGTTAAAGTGACTTAAGGAAATAAGAGAGTGATGATGCTGACGCCTAAGATTGTTGATATTCACTCAGTTTTTAGTGGCTGCTGTCTGTAATCTCACTTTAAGAATCTAGATGCTAAGAGGATACGCTGTAAGATGATGATGTCCTGATGATATGCCTAGTACGAAAACCTTTGCCGGCACCTTAACATTGTGTTCATTTTTTTTTAATGTAATATAATAAAATTACAATATTATGTTAATATTGTAATAATTTGGTTAATGACAAGGTTGTCTATTTAAAAAAAACTTAAGACTTATTTCTTCCCAAACCAATTTTCGAACACCACACTTGTTTTACAATCATAATTAACATAAAAAGCAATCTTAATGTAACATTTACTATAACTTATCTCTTTTTAGATATAATTCTTCCGACAAAGGTGATATCTAACGGTATTTCTGCACTTTAGGGTGAGATATTTGATGAAGATAATAAAAATTAAATTTATATTCGCGTAAAAAATCATATATTTTATAATTTTTTATCTCGTGCGCATCCAAATTAATGAAAAATTATTTATTTATTTATTTTTTGATTGGAAAAGAGATATTTTGTAAGAAAAATTGCAGGAAGTTGGAATATTATACAGGTAGTCCTGGACTTACGACGTTGATCCGTTCCTACGTGGCGTCGTAAACCGTTTTTTCGACGTAAGTCGGAACATACGTAAACTGTACCATTTACAGTACAGTACTGTATTACCATTTACAGTTCAGTACTGTATTACCATTTACAGTACAGTACTGTATTACCATTTACAGTACAGTACTGTATTACTATTTACAGTACAGTACTGTATTACCATTTACAGTACAGTACTGTATTACCATTTACAGTACAGTACTGTATTACCATTTACAATACAGTACTGTATTACCATTAACAGTACAGTACTGTATTACCATTTACAGTACAGTACTGTATTACTATAGTAAGAGTACAGTATACTATAATAACAGTACAGTAATGTATTACTATAATAACAGTACGGTACTGTATTACTATAATAACAGTACGGTACTGTATTACTATAATAACAGTACGGTATTGTATTATTACTCTAATAACACTTAGGGCGCTAATGGCCATAGACGTCGATGCGCCGGCAAAAAAAAAAAAAAAAAAAAAATAACACAGCCTATCCTAACACAGTACCCTACATTATTATCTTCCTCGGTCCCGAGCCGCTGTACACCAAAGCACGTACAGTAGTTCGCAGGCTTTTCATACTACTGTACAGTACTGCACACTAAAACACGTACAGTAGTTCGCAGGCTTTTCATACTACTGTATAGTACTGCACACCAAAACATGTACAGTAGTTCGCGGGCTTTTCATAATACTGTATAGTACTGCACACCAAATCACGTACAGTAGTTCGCAGGCTTTTCATACTACTGTACAGTAGTGCACACCAAATCATGTACAGTAGTATATACTGTACAGCACTGTACTGTAATTGGGAGTCGTAACCACGAAACGTCGTAACTGGAGACCGTCGTAACTCGTACCTGTATTACGAATCGGTTCCACCAGTAGATTCGGCCGTAACTTAGCCATTCATTGGCTAAGGAGGAATTGGAGGAACCCCTTTACTGAAAGAAATTTCAGTCCCCCTTCCCCTCCGAGCGTAGATTCTCTTTGAATTTGTTAACCATATGGTAAAACTTTATTAAATAATTTTTACTTTTTTTGCTTGATACCGTCAACAAATATATTATACTATACGAAGAGTCATTTAAATAAATTCTATATTATACAGGTCCTAGATAAAGTGGTTTTTACTCCGTTTCAACAGGTAGGAAAAACTGAAGAGGTAAATAACAAGAAGTCTACAAGTGAATCAAGGTTTTTTGAGTTGAAACACATGAATTGATAAAGTCTTAACAAAGAAAGAACTGAACCAATGTAATGGAAAGATCGTAGAGAAGTAGATTTATTACCTTGCTATACCACTCCAACAAAACAAAAGGGGGATAATCCTTGTCCATCCCTTTTTTGTAGGACTAGGAGAGTATTTTAATTCCCTGACACTAATCGTACCGATAATATTCTTAACATACGGTCCAGTAACAGGATCAGATAGGTGACAAGTTGGTCTGTCCACTTGTTCCAGAACCGGACATTTAGTTCTCTCCAAGACTCCCCTCTCTCTCCTTGGCCTACAGTAATTATAATAATAGGCTAGGACCGTTTGAACTCGGCAACTTATCCACTTAACCAGGACTGTGTTTTTTTATATTTTTTTATATTGCATTTATTTATTTTTATACCTACCTAAGTTATCTTAGGTTTGCTGGTTTCCGAAATTATTTCCACTTCTTCCTGTCGTCTTAAAAGAAACTATTGGGTGGCAGACTGAAACTAAAGCTTTCTGTTACCCTACAAAGGAACAGAGATTGGCGCAGAATGCTAGCGGATATTCTGGCTAACAGATCGATCAAAGGAAAACTCAAAACTAAAAAGCCATAGGCCTAGGTGTGTCTATAGATATTCAACTGAGGAAAAAACCAGACGTCACAGAACCCCTTCTTAAAACTTTACTTTAATAAATGACGTTTTAAACGGGGAAGCAGCAAGTCTCTATCAAGACCAGTGATTCTCCAACCACTGTGCCGCGCGGCACTTTAGCTTGCCGCGAAAGTTTTTTGAAGTGTGCCGCCCAAATTTTAGAAATGCATACAATAAAATTTATATAATAAATATGTAGAAGACGATATGGGAGAAGCATTATCATTTATATGACTAAGTATAAACTGTAATTATCAAAAAAACATCAAGCTCAAATTTCTCATTAAAAGTATTCTTATTATTAACTTGTAATTAATCCCTTAATAAAACATACATTGTTGTTTTTGTGTTACATATTATTTACCCCCACACTAGACTTAAAAGACTCTTAGACGATATATCAAAACTTCCTCTGGACGACAAAAGACTGATTTATACGTCTATTTTGAAACCCATCTGGGCGTATGGAATAGAGCTGTAGGGTTCAATCAAACGCTCCAATCTCCAAAGGATTCAATCGCTACAATCTAAAATACTTCCAACTATAGTAAACGCTCCATTTTATATCTCCCAACCTGGACTATACACACTGTGACCTTAACATTCCTTTTATCGGACAAGTCGCTGAAAACAGGATACAGAAAACTCCACTTCAGCCTGCAATCTCATATACGGTATCCAAGGAATCGTCCACAAAGAGTTTCTACCTAAAGGTAAAACGGTCAATCAACACTTTTACCGAGAGGTTCTTGAAAAACTTCGAAAAAGGGTCATTCGTGTGTGAGACCAAACATCAAGAACAAGTGGGTGTTGCAGCATCACGATAATGCTCCTTGTCACACAGCAATAATAATAATACTTTATTTGAAAAGAAATTATAATACAAACATAAAAAAATGAAGAAAAAGAAAAGTATTCTACGGCAACGGAAAACCGTCTGCCGGAGGTTGATATACATAATATAAAATAACAATTACAAATTGCTTTATAAATTGACTAAGTATTTAAAAACAAAAACTGCTAAAAGAGAATACAAAAGATGAGAAAAAAAAAAAATAAATAAATAATAATACAAATAAAATAGTAATAATAAGCAGAAAAAAGAAAAGAAAATAAATTACCATTTTCTATAACAATAATAACAATAATATACTAAATATATGAACTACTATGAATTACTAAACTAAGTACACTTAGTTAAAGCAAAAAGAACCTGTAAAGTGTAATACAAAGAAAGCTTAATCAAAATTAAATTCCATGATTAAATTGTGTCTATATTGCCAGGCACACAGCAATTTCAATAAACCAGAGTTTTTGGCCTTAACATTCCTTTTATCACCCAAGTCGCTGAAAACACGATACAGAAAACTCCCACTTCAGCCTGCAATTTCATATAAATCCTCTAGCTCAAAATCTTTCTTCTAGTACTTTTCCTGACGTCTTAAAAGACAGTGGTCTCGTGATCTCCTCTCAAGTGAAGAGAGTGACTAACCATATAATGTTTTGGAGTGTTACCACTGGGGTAACTTCTCCACTCATTTACTTCTACTGTTCACTGTTATCATTGTTACTTATAGCGCTAACGCGCTGATTGTAGCACAATAAACACCAAAAAAAAACATTTTATTTCATATTGAAAATAAACATAAACTATTTTACAAAGTGTATTATGAGATAAGTAAAATACTTTTAAACTTAATGTTAGCATACCTCCAAATTTTGAAATTGTTAAAAGTATGCCGCGACAAAAAAAAAAAGTTGAGAATCACTGAGTTAGAGGATGCCAAATCTGGTCCATATAATTTTAGCAACATATTCAAATTCTCCAAAAATATAACTTAGACAGTAACAATCCCTTCAGGGAGGGGAAAAAATAAGGTTGAGGTGGATTTTTGCAACCCTAATATAACTGCAAAGTTAGCTATTAGCTGTAGATTAGTTAGATCTGGATTTCTTCTTTCTCTTTTTTAACGGCTCATTAAATATTAAGTCCCCTTTCCAGCTGATGCTGGTGTAGCTTTAAACAAAATGAAGCGCACTTAAAAAGTGTAAGCAGCACTTACGCTGAAGTTAGAAGTCCTTAGTCATTATTTACATTGGGGAGATTAGAGTAATGACATTCTCACTCTATCTCTCTCATCCTCTCTCTCTCTTCCAGCATCCCTCTTTGTCTGAAGATTAGTAGAAAAGTCTCCTTCAGCTGGAGATAAAAGTGGCTTTAACTGTAGTCTTAATAATCACTTAAGAAACCCACAGTAATTTTCAGTCCTCTAGTAAATACGATCCATTAAATTATCTTTTGAAGTTGTAAAGCATTGCTTTAATTTTTAGCTTTGCTTCGGTAAATTTGATTTAACTTTTCTTTTTTTTTATTAAGTTTATCGCGTAGTCATCAGGGACTCTTTTCGAATCCGCGGCGCAAAAAATTGGAAGCTATCCCAAAGGTTTCATTTGCCGGGAGATGGAAAGGATCTACTGAAGAAGATTTTATGTATAGAAATAAAGGGAATAGAGCACAATGATAGAGCTACGAGATGACGGAAGACGGGGTAGCTGGAAGAAATTATTGTCCGCTTGAGGTGTAAGAAAAGATCGAACCTTGATGAACTAACTTCTTAAGACAGAGGAGTGTCCGAAACTTGAATTAAAGATATTAGTAAGGTTAAATTCCATAAATTATTTAAAAATTAATTCAATTACTTTTTTATTGCCTTTTTTGGCATTGACTTCCGCCATACAGCCAGCATCGTCTAGATGCTTATCACTAGAATATCACTCACAATACATTCGCTTCACACTTTCATCCCTCTACTATATACAACTATTTACATACAAACTTACAACTAATGGATGGATCAGTACTCTGTACTCCTGCCATCCTTATAGCTTAACCGAAATTAAAATCACCGTAATCCTTCTCTAATCATTTTCTTGCAATCATTCTAATCGGCTATAACTTTTAAATACACTCCGTATTTCTTTACTAGCTCTGCTTCAGATTTAAGCACATAGATGTTGGTTGGAGAATAATTATGTCTTCGTAGCGAAATGGTGCATCTAAAAATACCTGTATAAGTCGTCGAAACATTCGTTTCCTTTCTACTACATAACCATTAATATATTATCTTGAAAACCTCCTTCTCATCGCAATATACGCAAAGAGGAGAGAGAGGACCTTTTTGTTGATCCTGTGAAGATACGATTCACACACACCGCGTGGTTCGCTCTCTCAGCCTGCTTATTGTCGTAACAACCCATTTATTTAGTGACAGTTCCCTTAAAACATGGTTGTCTAGGTGTCTGATCTACACATAGTTTTATAGAATCTCCCTTTATTACCATTACAGTTAATCTGTCCGGCCATTTTTGTAGTGCTGCTTTTGCAATTGTACACTTGATATCGGTGTGTGTGGTAATTTTCTAATTAGCCATTTCCCCCACTATTGGTGGCTTCCTTTGCAAGTTTCTCAACAATTTCAGTTTTCTTTTACACCTCAATGACCCCTTACCCCCCATTCTCTTTAAAAAGTGGCTATAATTTCTACCAATCTCTGCGATAATGTGATTCATTCCTGCAGAATGGTTGTGTATATGTGACAATTTACACAACGCACTCTGGCTGTCAGTAATAATGGTATATTTTTTCTCCGACAACGAATAAATATATTTTAAAGACGTTAAAATAGCAATATCTTGGCAATAAAAGTGATTGAACTCGTAATTGATTTATTAATCAGTACTTAGTATGAAAATTAAACAGAAAACTTAAAGATGTTTTTATTGTATGGCGACACGATTGGCGAACATTATTTTAGCACATTAATAGAGCTAGTTAATAGAGCTAGTTAATGGTTGATAGAAACTATTTTTAAAAAAACTAGCAATCAGCCTTTCATCTCTGGCAGTAATCTTTACCATCAGTAACCAAGCAATAAAATTGTAAATTCTACCATTTAATAGCCATTTATAGTGTGGATGCTTTTTACCAATTACAGTATCTTTTAGTATTCATCAAAGTTTTAATCACCTGTAGGATCATATTGTACGATACTTCACCTCAGGGAACTCAGCAAAGATTTATAGCAGTAAAGAAACATGGCTGTAGTTTTTAGATTTGTCTATCTATGTAGTTTATGTCCTCTGGTACAATTAATTTCTAATCAGAGATAGAAATTTTTTTTTCTCTCCTCAAGGATCTCACACAATTTATGGTTTTAATGGTGAAGTTATTTCTTTAAAAAAAGAAAAATACTTATCATTTCTGTTAACATTTCCTTAATTATCCTATAAAAGTCGTCAACATAATAAATACTTAAAATACTAACCCGTAAACTGTACGTGATCATATTACTAAAGTGTAATTTTTCTTAATGTCAGTGTACCCCAGTTAGATGGTGAAAGTCTTTTTTAAAGAACAAAACGAATATTAAGCGTCCCTCAGGACGTTGAAATTTATTTTTCTTATTACAAATCAGTAATCGCCTATTTTTTTTTTTTTTTCAGGTGGGGCTTAATGTTCAACTACGGATTAAATGTCGTGGACAGAGGCGGAAGCACATACTTTGCTACTAAAATCTTTATCGAACTACTACAAAGTTGTGGATTAACCCAGTTGTAAATCCACGTTCGTCACTACTACACCAGCGTTCGCCCCCAACAAATAATTATTTAGTTATCATAAAACCCCGGTTCCTTACAGGTACCTAGAAACTAAAAATTGAAAAATCAATTACGAATGCAATACTTCCTCTTAACATAAGTAAGAAGTATTGTGGTACCACTGGGTTCGGATTTCCGGTCTAAGCCTTTACATTTTACCTAATCTTATAACAAGAGAAATTTACAGTAATGTATCCATCCATGCGCTGCACCTAATTTGACAGTTAAAAAATAAAGCTTGCCTAAAAAAAAAAAAAAAATAGGTCGAAAATAGCACTTTAGAGAATGCTTTCCCTCCTTCCTCCCTTCCCCGAATTGCTTATAAAATAATTTTCACTGGAAAAATGGCTAAAATTGAATTTATAGATCTGTGTAATGTATGTGTAAGATTAAGATTCTAATAGGGCGGCCCTTAAGGCCTACACCACTGCTACCCCTTTGGATCTATTGTGGCTCCCTTTCTCTAGAGCTCGCCCTCCAGACCTGTCCGTTTAATCAGACTCATAATTCTGGAAAGCGGCTCCTCAGGGCCTTGGTTTTTCCTCCCCGAGAAGTAACATCCTTAGCCATACAAGCCTCTCATACTCACACAACACGTGCAGTGCCGTTTCCTCCTCTTCCTGACAGAACCTACAAAGGCTAGCCATCTTCCAGGCCTATGCGATGCATGTGCTTACTGAGCCTGCAGTGGCCGGGTTAATAGGCCTACAATTATCCTTATAGCCTCACACGGCCTTGACGGATTAACTCTGCAGTCAGCTTTTGCGTATAGCCCTTAATGGAATCCTTCGCCTGTCTCTCTGCCCTGTGGTGGCAAGCCACCACTCCTGAGACCTATTCTGCACCCATAGTTTAATGGCCGCAGTCTTCAGACACTTGGAGACCCCAAAATAGGGCTCCGGGCCAACGAAGTGTCTCCCGCAAAGCCTTCCCGGGCCAATAAATCTGCCACTGCGTTTCCTTTATGTCCTGAATGACCAGGTACCCAAACCAGAAAGACCTTATTATGGTCACTGAGGCACCCAGACAGTCCCAAACCAGCGTTGAATTGACCTTGTAGGAACTAATAGCTCGTACAGCAGCCTGACTGTCCGAGAAAAATCACAACCTTCTTCTTCTTCTTAAGTGCCACTACAACTCGCTTGCGCGAATCTTGGCCTCCTCTATAAAAGTTTGCCAGTTGTCCCGGTCCAATGCTGCCACCATCCAGTTTCGGACACCAAGGAGTGTTCTTGAATCCTTCGAAACACCATCAGTCCATCGCGACCTCGGTCTGCCCACTCGTCGCGTGCCATATATATTTTCTTTTATTATCTTTTGTGGTATTTCCTCGGGATTCATTCTGGCTACGTGCCCTGCCCAACGAAGCCGTCCAAGCTTCACCACACTCACCACGTCGACGTCCCTGTACAAACTCCTTAGTTCTGCATTACTTCTCCGTCTCCATGTTTCGCCATCCAAAATGGCTCCATAGATCCGGCGAAGAATTTTTCTTTCGAACCTAAGGAGAACAAGCTCGTCATTTTTGATGGTGACCCAGTACTCTGAGGCGTATGTTAAGACGGGTCGGATAAGGGTCTTATAAAGCCTTATCTTAGTCGACCTGGAGAGTAACTGACTTCTAAAATGATGTTGCAAACCAAAGTATGTCCTGTTAGCCAGCAGTATTCTTCTATTAATTTCACTGTGCACGTTGTTGTCGGAATTCACCTGCGTGCCTAGATAAATAAAATTATCCACCCACTCGAAGGTGTAATTTCCGAATTGCACAGTATCCTGTTTCTGCTCCGCTCCAGAAGTGGACATATACTTTGTTTTTGCTTGATTCACCTCAAGACCTATTTCTGTTGCAGCTCTCTCCAAGTCGATGAACGCGTTTTCGACCGCACCTCTTGATCGACCAATCAGATCTACATCGTCCGAGAAAAATCACGACCTTAGAATTAATAATTCCTCGCCCAATTATCTCGGCAGCACAGATCCTAATTGCAGCTAGCTTAGCCTGAAAAACTGTAGCTAGTTTTCCTAGGCTAACCGAAAACCTAAATTTCGGCTTCACCCCGTACACTGTGTATGTAATACGTATAAAAATTATACAAAGATTTAGAGATAACTGTTGGGTCCATTTTCGAAACAATCTCTTTGAAAGGTGACACTTCCATTTTTAGAGATTTTAATCACAATGTAATATTTACAAATGTTACAATTACAGTATTAAAAGAAACCAATAAATTATGCGAACAAATAAAATCAATGTTTATTGATTTTTTTAAAATTTATTTTTATTTTTTTCTCTCAATAAATATTAGAACTAGATAGCCAATGATCCTGTTTTTAAATCTTGCCATATCAAATTTTGATAATGATGGAGGTCAGATGACAGCTCCCAAGTAGCTGGATGATCTAGTGCCCAGCCTCCAGGGCGGTAATTGTAGGTTTACCTTCAACTACCGTATAACTCACTGAACGCTGGAACGCACTCTTCGTCTTTACTGGCAGCCAAAAGATAGACCCCACCTTCTTGGGCAAAATCAAACAACTAACCTACTACTAAACCTCGACAGCACTATTTAAACTAACGATATATAGGTTTGAAGCAAATATGGAGAGCCAATGGCGATTTGTAAATAGCTATAATATCAATAATCCGTAGACAGTTTCTTTTTTATTAAAGGCTTATACTTGCATGGAAACCTGGTTTCCATGCTAGAATGTCGAAGGATGATCGTAAATTTCATTAAATGTGAGCGTGGTTTCCAGCAAATCATGCCAAACAACCTTTTTTTTTTTTGCTAATTCTTCGAGGAGTTCAAGAACATATACTGAAATACATCTTCCATTGTAAGTCTTGAAGTTTCCTTTGCCCGAGGAAGTGCTTAATTATAAAAGAATGTATACTTAATAAACGTCTTTTTGAACACAGTAACTTAAAAAAAGGAAAAATTCAAGGATCTAAATTCATGGGTATTGTATTACCCACAAAAGACCCACAAAAAAAAGGTATCCGTCTAACCTATGTTTGCATGAGGACTTGGTCTTTATCTGAGATTGGAGTGATCTCCGATCTCGAGATCGAGAGATGGATCAAAGGAGCCACCGAATATCTTAAGAAAAGCGTTGGGAGTAACAGCTCTAAAACCGCTGCCACTTTAACTCTAGAAAAACCAATAAATACATCTTCGCCAAAAAACGTTTCTTCAAGGTTGAGTACTTTGGAGAAATGAATCTATTTTCTGTGGGAGTAAGAGAGAGAGAATTGTGTAGAAGTTTTAGAGGTTAGGATTCATTAATATATACTGTACTTTCCTAATATGTAAAAAACGACGCTAACATTTCGACATTCGCTGCAGCACGCAATATGCAACTATCATAAAAGTTTTTGTTGAGGCGATGTTTTTATTCTCTGAGTTAATTAATAACGCTTTGGCGCAGACCAAAATATACTTGCTGTAGTCAGACATGAACGTTCATCACTTGAGAGGTCACGCAGCGCCGTCGGACGTTATTTCGGTTAAATTTCGGCTGTTGGCCATCTCTCCCGATTGGCCATCTCTCCCAATTGGCCATCTCACCCGACTTTACCCTAGTTAATGTGGGAGTAAGTGAGAAGCAGTCGAGAATCTCTGAGACGGGTAGATTTGGAATGTTTGGTACATGGTAGGTCTGTGGTAAATTTCCACACATCTACCAGGTGGAAATGCACGCAATAGGAAAGTGACATCCAGCTTAATTTCGACAGAAAATATTGTAATCCGAAGACCTCAATCCTAGCGGCTTTTAAAGCGCTGACTTGATGTGGGAGTTTAAAAATGTTTTTTGGGAACATCTTGATGGTAAACTCAATGAATCTGGGGATTGGAGGCTACGTAAAATAAGAGGAAGAAAAAGCAGTAGGCATAAAGCAGATCCAAGTTAAAGCTTGGAGATTCATCCTGGCCAAGACCCTTTGCTACGCAAAAGAAAAATTATGAGCCCCTCCCTTTGGTCACTCCATTTACCGCCAAGCCAGGTTAGTTTTAAGTTAGGTTTAGGTTTAAGTTATGTTAGGTTTAAGTATAATTAAAGGTTAAGTTTAGGGTTTAGGTAGGTTTAAGCGGCTTTAGAGAATAATTAGATTAGGATTAGTAGAAAATAATTAGATTTAGATTAGTTAGGTAGAATAGGTACTTAGGGTTAGGATATTAGGATAAAATGGATTGCGCGGAGAAATAGAGAGGACTATGGCTGGAGAAGAAGAGGCGGTGTGGATGAGAATGATGAGGAGGAGTGAAGAGGAATGGAGAGGAGTAGATGGTGGAAGGGAGAGCGATCACGCGCAGTAGTGCGAGTAGTCAGTGTGGGTTGGCCAACCGCAGCGACTGATTGGTATCACAGTGGCGATACGATATTTAACCTTCTGCTTCCCGTACGGAAATCCGTAAAACGGCCGAGCCGGACTGAGGGAACAGAAGAGACGGAAATTCTGTTAGGAGAGGAGACTACGACCAACACAGGTGCTCAAAACGGGAAGCTACCCGGTATCCATCTTGGTTTCGTCGGTGTGGGTTTTTTTTTTAGACACTATTAATTAAGAGGATTATTAGTATTATTATTATGATTTCTATCTTTATTGTGAGTATTATTATTATTAGTTTAAAGTACTAACTGGGCCCTTAATTTATATTTTGGTTAATTAACATATTTTTTTTTTTATCAAGGTGATGTATTTTTAAGTTACATAATTTATTTTTATTTGTGTTTTTTTATACCTGGTTTAGGGCAAATTAGATTTTGTTGTAAAGAGTATTTCCTTTTTTTTTGTTATATTTTATGTAAATACATGTTTATATATATAGGCTGGAAGTATAGTTTTATTATATAATATTGCCCAATTACTTTGTGAGGAGGTAACTGGAGTGGCCGCAGAAGGTAGGTTTGCAGCAGAGAGCGGTGTGGTCTAGTGGGCTGGATAACTAGCTCACGTCACCAGTATTGCAGGATCGCTGCTCGCTGAGCGTGGAACTCTCCCTTTTCTTTTTACCCAGTTAGTTCTTTTATTTATTTATTTCTTTTCTTTTCCCCCTTTCTGCTTTCTTTCTTTTCGGTCGTTTTTTTTTATTTGATTTATTTCTAACCCGGTTCCCTGTCCCAGCCTCTTTATTATCGTCTCCTTCCCGAACCTCCCCACCTCCACTAAGCTGGCAGGCACTTAGTTGCCTCTAAACAAGGTTTTCCCGGAGGAAGGAAAATCTCTATTTTAGGTAGGTAACAAATGGCGCCCAACGTGGGGCCTCGATAAGATGAAACTTTATAAATAAAATAAAAATTAATAATTTCGAAGTGGACCGGAAGTTGACACTTATTGTGGCGTAATTGGGAAAAATTTAATTTCTTCATAGGTTTGACCTTTTAGGTTTTTTTTGATCCATTTAGTGAAATAAAAATAGGATCCGAGAATATTCTCGTAATAAGATAATTTTGATACTTCCTGGAGTGAGGTTCCTGAAAATAGTACTTCGCAATTTTTTTTTTCTTTTTTCTTCAATAGTAACAAATTTCAACAAGAACAATTCAAGAACATAACTACAATAAATAGAATATTATAACATACAGGTAAAATAGTAAAAGCAATAGATCAACAAATAAATAAATCAGTACTTAATAAATTAATAACAATCTTATTCTATATACACAAACTAAGGTTTAACTCAAACAATTGCTTCCTTGCACGCATGAACAGAAGGTCTCCCCATCCTATAGCATATAATATTGTGTTGTGGCTGAAAATGGATATTTACAGACTCCTGAAAGAGGAAGTACAGTATGAGCTTCGCATTAGAGGACTAGATTTCGAAGGCAATTGCGTTGATCTTCGGAGAAGGCTAAAGTCTGCACTAACTAGAAACATCCCCATTGTTCCGGATATTGTTAGTTCTCTAGACGTCAAAAGTGAGCTCGAAGTAGCTCGCCAAAAATTTGAATTTCTAAGGCAAGCTGTATCAGACCTGGATGAAGATATTGAGGTGTCTTATCTCAAAAGGTTGGACGCACGGTTGTGGCACTTATATGGTAGGCTTAATCGGCTCTCAGGGAATGAAGTCGAGGAAAGGCAGTTGAGTCACTTGATTACTGACGTGAAAGACCTGTGGGACGAAGTACAGGAAATTACTCCCGGGACATCCTCTGGTAGGGAACACCATGTGGCCGGGGACCAAGCGGCTAATATAGAGTCCGCAGAACCGGAAGGTAGAAACACGGCTCGCCCACGCGGTGCAGTACTGGTAGCGGAGCCAACATTGCTTGCGGAGATGGCGGACATGTCCTTAAAATGGCCACCCTTGCAGGAAAGTAATCCTCAGGTAAGACCATCCCCGTATCAGCAGTTAAGGGATCCAAAACTTTATAAATGGGGGATCACGTTTTCGGGGGACGGTGCTGAACATTCCTTAGGCAACTTTCTCGAGGATATCGAGGAAAAAAGGCGCAACCGAGGGGTTACCGAAGAGGAACTGTTCAGGGGAATCTCTGATTTGCTTTCCGGCTCAGCGAAGATCTGGTATAGGGCAAACCGGGATCATTTTCGTTCGTGGGATGACCTGGTAAAACAATTTAAAAGGGCTTTCCAAGACCCAGACTATGATGACCGCCTACTACAGGAAATCAGGCGCAGAACCCAGGGGTCGGATGAGCCTCCCCATATTTACATAGCAAAGATGAACAGCCTTTTCGGTCGGTTAAGCGAACCCCTTCCAGAAACCCAAAAGCTCCGAATGGTAGAGAGAAACGTAAAAAGGGAACATTTGCCATTCCTGGCCCAAGCAAACTACTCTACCATAAGGGAACTTGAGGAATTTCTCAGTCGCCTCGAGTCATGGACCCAGCTGGCCGAACGATACAGGGAGCCACCAGTTAAAGGACTGTTAGAGCCTGCTTTGAGCCATCGGAGGGGGAAGGGAAACATTTCACTGTCCACTGCCGAGGAGAAACCTGGTATATCCCAGAAGAAGGAGGTCTCTAAGCCGGTAACGAGAAGCGGTATGGTATGTTGGAATTGTGATCAAAGAGGTCATGGATTCCGATCATGCCAAGCGCCAAAAACAGTCTTCTGTGAGGGATGTGGGAAGAAAAAGATCCGAAAGAAGGATTGTACCCGTTGCACCCCACCCTCACAGGGAAATGGAGAAGGGGGTCGGGCCTAGGTAAAGAACGGAGGACCCGAACTTCCCCAAAGTTCTTAATGCCAAACGAATGGAAAGAGTGGCTACGATTCGTGGGCAACTTTATGAGAGGGGAAGTTAAAAGCCGAGAGAAGTCACCGGCTCAGGTGGTGGACCAACGGCCCCATATAACAGTAAAGATATTCGGAAAACCCGTAACAGGGCTTTTAGATTCGGGAGCTTCCAGATCGTTCCTTAGCCAGGAGGGCTTGGAAAAAATGTCCCTGTCCAAAGGAGAGGCCATGCGCCCTAGCAGTACAACGGTGGCCACAGCTAGTGGATCACGGATGCCTGTTGAGGGGATAATGGTGCTACCGGTGGAACTTGAGGGTAGGATGAAGCTCATAGAGTTTTTGATTGTTGAGAAGTTAAGTAGCCCTCTCATTTTGGGAGTCGATTTCTGGAAGAAGATGTCTTTACTGCCGGATATTTCCCAGGGCAAGTGGAAGTTCTCGCAAGAGGAAGACACCACCTTCCACTCTCTAGCTGCGTTGCGCTGTGGGGAAAGCCTTACTCCTGAAGAGCAAGTCCAGCTTGAACAGTTGATAGAGCGGTGGAGAGCGAAACAACCTGCACAATTGGGTGCTACAAGCAAAGTCCAGCATATTATTGACACCGGGGACAGTCGCCCCATTAAGCAGCGTTACTATCCCATCTCTCCCCATAACCAAAAAATCATGGACCGGGAGCTGGAGGATATGCTAGCACAGGGGATTGTGGAACGTTCTAATAGTGCCTGGTCCTCACCGGTGGTGCTGGTTAAGAAACCGGATGGGTCAGTACGCTTCTGCGTGGACTATAGGAAGCTTAACCAGGTAACCAAGAGGGACGCGTATCCACTTCCCTATGTAACAAATATTCTAGATAGGCTGCGCGATGCCCGAGTCCTGTCCACGATTGACATAAAAAGCGCTTATTGGCAGGTAGCGGTAGCGGCAGAATCCAGGGAAAAGACTGCATTCACGGTGCCAAATCGGGGACTATTCCAATTTAAGCGAATGCCATTTGGACTTCACAATGCGCCGGCTACTTGGCAGCGCCTGATCGATGAGGTTCTGGGAGCTGACCTGGAGCCATATGTATTTGTCTATTTAGATGACATAATAGTGGTCTCGTCAGACTTCCGGACCCACATCCAGACGCTGAACTCGGTGTTGGAGCGCTTGTCGAAAGCTAATTTAACGCTGAATTGGGAGAAGTCTCAGTTTTGTCGCCCTGAGTTGCGCTACCTGGGTTATGTGGTGAATCAGAAGGGTCTCTTAGTTGACCCACAGAAAATCGAGGCAATCATGAAATTCCCTACCCCCAAAACAGTGAAGCAGGTTAGGCAGTTCATAGGTTTGGCCTCCTGGTACAGGCGATTTGTACCCCACTTCTCGACTCTGATAGCGCCACTCTCTACCCTAACGAAGAAAAAACAACGATGGGTTTGGGGAAAAGAACAGGATGAGGCGGTGACCAGCGTCAAGGAGAAGCTTATTGCTGCTCCCGTCTTAAGTTGTCCCGACTTTACCAAACCGTTTTTCCTCCAGACCGACGCGTCTAAAACCGGGTTAGGGGCTATTTTATATCAAGCGTTTGAGGAAGGGGAAAAGCCTGTGGCCTATGCCAGCAGATCTCTGAACTCAGCGGAACGGAAGTATTCCGTCACTGAGCAAGAGTGTCTCGCTGTGCTTTGGGCGGTGCAGAAATTTAGACCTTACCTGGAGGGAACCCGTTTTACGGTAGTGACTGACCATCAAGCACTAAAATGGCTCCATAATTTAAGGGATCCGCAGGGCCGTTTAGCGAGATGGGCTCTCCAATTGCAGGAGTATGACTTCGAAATATTACATAGACCAGGTCGTCAAAACGCGGCAGCTGACGCTCTTTCCCGGGCCCACGAGGAAGAATTGGCCGCGATAGAACTCTCATATGATCAACTGGATCCGTGGTATGAGAAAATGCTGGGTAATGTAGAGAGGGATCCTGGGAATTATCCTAGCTGGAGAAGGGAAGGAAGGAAACTGTGGAAAGAAGTAAGAGCCTTCCGCGGTATGGAAAATCCCGAGGGGCAGTGGAAAATGGTAGTACCAAAGAGCCAGAGGGTGCCCTTGCTAAAAGAGCTGCATGATAGCCCGCTATCTGGTCACTTCGGTACCTACAAAACACTACGCCGAATTCGTGAGCGGTATTATTGGCCCGGAATGGCTTCGGAGGTGGCCAAGTACGTGCGACGCTGTGCGGTATGCTTAGCGGTAAAACCATCCCAGCTGCAACCAGCAGGATTGATGGGCGGGCACCGCGAAGTGTCGAAGCCGTGGCAGTTGGTGGCGTCTGACATAATGGGACCGTTACCTATGTCCAAAGCAAGAAATCGGTTCATTATCACCTTCACGGACTGTTTTACGAAATATGTGGTGATGAAGCCCGTACGCACCGCGACCGCGGGAGCTGTTACGCGAGTATTAGAGGAGGACGTAATTTTGATGTTTGGAGCCCCAAAAGTCATCTTGTGTGATAATGGCCCTCAGTACAAAAGCAAGGAGTTTCGGAAGAAAGCTGAGGAGTACCAGGTCAAAATATGGTATACCCCCTATTACCACCCGCAAGCTAACCCCGCGGAGCGTCCAAATCGGGTGATAAAGACGATGTTGGCCGCGTATGTTAAAGATAATCAAAGGGATTGGGATAAGCAGCTGCCTAAAGTTGCCTTCGCGATGAAGACCGCGGTTCACGAGGTAACCGGATATACCCCCGCGTTTCTAAATTTCGGCCGGGAGCTAGCGAGATCAGGAAGTCAGCACCCTGACGTGGAAGAAACTGAAGGAGTTCCTGAGATGGCCGATAGGAACGAATATGCAGGCTTAATGAGAGATAGAGACGAGCTACATAGGGATGTAGCCAGCCGATTAGCGCAAGCCTATGAGAAATCTAAAAATACGTACAACCTTAGGAGGCGACCTCAAATATTTTCTCCAGGAGATACTGTTTGGAAGCGGAACTTCCAGCAGTCGGACGCAGCAAGCTATTTTGCGCAAAAACTTGCACCAAAATTTATCAAGTGTAGAGTAAAGGAAAAAATAGGAAGGGATACGTACCTGTTAGAGGATTTCAACGGAAGTTCGTTAGGCACTTGGCATACCAAGGACCTGAAACCCAATCCCACCTAACATGTCCCAAGTACAGATCCTCACGTCTCTGTCCTTCTTCCGAGGGAAAGGGGGAGTTGCTACGCAAAAGAAAAATTATGAGCCCCTCCCTTTGGTCACTCCATTTACCGCCAAGCCAGGTTAGTTTTAAGTTAGGTTTAGGTTTAAGTTATGTTAGGTTTAAGTAGAATTAAGTAGAAGGTTAAGTTTAGGGTTTAGGTAGGTTTAAGCGGCTTTAGAGAATAATTAGATTAGGATTAGTAGAAAATAATTAGATTTAGATTAGTTAGGTAGAATAGGTACTTAGGGTTAGGATATTAGGATAAAATGGATTGCGCGGAGAAATAGAGAGGACTATGGCTGGAGAAGAAGAGGCGGTGTGGATGAGAATGATGAGGAGGAGTGAAGAGGAATGGAGAGGAGTAGATGGTGGAAGGGAGAGCGATCACGCGCAGTAGTGCGAGTAGTCAGTGTGGGTTGGCCAACCGCAGCGACTGATTGGTATCACAGTGGCGATACGATATTTAACCTTCTGCTTCCCGTACGGAAATCCGTAAAACGGCCGAGCCGGACTGAGGGAACAGAAGAGACGGAAATTCTGTTAGGAGAGGAGACTACGACCAACACAGGTGCTCAAAACGGGAAGCTACCCGGTATCCATCTTGGTTTCGTCGGTGTGGGTTTTTTTTTTAGACACTATTAATTAAGAGGATTATTAGTATTATTATTATGATTTCTATCTTTATTGTGAGTATTATTATTATTAGTTTAAAGTACTAACTGGGCCCTTAATTTATATTTTGGTTAATTAACATATTTTTTTTTTTATCAAGGTGATGTATTTTTAAGTTACATAATTTATTTTTATTTGTGTTTTTTTATACCTGGTTTAGGGCAAATTAGATTTTGTTGTAAAGAGTATTTCCTTTTTTTTTGTTATATTTTATGTAAATACATGTTTATATATATAGGCTGGAAGTATAGTTTTATTATATAATATTGCCCAATTACTTTGTGAGGAGGTAACTGGAGTGGCCGCAGAAGGTAGGTTTGCAGCAGAGAGCGGTGTGGTCTAGTGGGCTGGATAACTAGCTCACGTCACCAGTATTGCAGGATCGCTGCTCGCTGAGCGTGGAACTCTCCCTTTTCTTTTTACCCAGTTAGTTCTTTTATTTATTTATTTCTTTTCTTTTCCCCCTTTCTGCTTTCTTTCTTTTCGGTCGTTTTTTTTTATTTGATTTATTTCTAACCCGGTTCCCTGTCCCAGCCTCTTTATTATCGTCTCCTTCCCGAACCTCCCCACCTCCACTAAGCTGGCAGGCACTTAGTTGCCTCTAAACAAGGTTTTCCCGGAGGAAGGAAAATCTCTATTTTATGTAGGTAACACCTTCTACAGAGAATGAATGCGACTTTAAAACAAAGTTTGTCAAAATAGTACTACTGGTTGGTCCATGAGAGTGCACACAGATATCAATGCTGTAACTGAAATAATCAAGGTGGTCCATTGTTTGCTTCTTAATCTCCTTGGAGACTTTAACAAATTGAGCATAGTGTGAGAGGGGGGTGGAGTAAAAAAATACTTTTTGGAGACGCACTCAACCCACTTAATTCAGATTGGACAAATTATTCTTCCCAGGCTAAACAAAATCAAAGAGATAAAAAAAGTGAAATCTGGAACATGACCATTTTTAGATCTCTACAGAATATAGAACTATATTATAAAAGAAAGAAGGTCACCCAAAAGGTGAAACCGGCGATAAGACTCCACGAAACGGCCATATGGTAACCGACCATTAGGAGAAGTTTAGTGAAATGTCAATTTTGTATGTCCTTTTTTTGAGGAATATGGGCATCTAAATTTGGTATAAAAGACTAGATTGGGTCAAAAAATAATTGGACGAAAGATTTTGTTTCTCCCAATGATCATTTTTTTGGTCTTCAGAAGAATCAATTTCTTCCTCTATTCTCCAGATTTATTTTTCCCTTGAACAACTTAAGCGTAATTAGTTTGGGGAGATCAAAAGTTTAGATCGCGTCCTTCAGCTTTGGCGTATCAATTCTTTGGGTGCCTAGTACGGAAAGTGATCCATTATTTTGGAAATCTAGAATAGTCCGCAGCTTCCGATCATTCTGAAATCATTCGGTGTAAAATCAAAAGTAATCTTGCCTGATGAACACAACAAATATCTTTCCTCATTCTTTTAAAAGGTAACCAATGATTCGAATCATAAAAAATCATTTCGCGATTGATTGATGCTGGAATGATAGACGTGTAGCTTGCTAAAAATCTGCCCATTTAATTCCTATACGAGGGTCGTTTGAAAAGTCCGTGCAAAAATAAAAACTACTTAATTTTTGGGGGTAAACCTTTTTTATTTTTCAACATAGTCTCTTTTTAGGCTTATACACTTTGTCCAATGCTGCTCTAGTTTGTTGATCCCTTCCGAATAATAGGATTTGTCCAAGTCTGAGAAATAGCCATTCGTTTCTGCAATCACCTCCTCGTTTGAATAAAATCTTTTTCCCGCCAGCCATTTCTTCATATTGGGGAACAAATAGTAGTCCGAGGGAGCCAAGCCTGGAGAATAGGGGGGATGTGAAACGAGTTGGAACCCTATTTCCATTAATTTTGCGACCACAACTGCTGAGGTGTGAGCTGGTGCGTTGACGTGATGGAAAAGGACTTTTTTGTGGGTCAATCGTGGGCGTTTTTCTTGCAGCTCGGTTTTCAAACGATCCAATAACGATGAATAATATGCACATGTAATAGTTTTACCCTTTTCCAGATAGATTCCAGAGGATTATTCCTTGCAAATCCCAAAAGACAGTCGCCATAATCTTTCCGGCCGAAAGAACGGTCTTCGCCTTTTATGGCGCAGATTCCCCCTTGGTAACTCGTATTTATGTCTTTATTCAAAGGCAGGAATTCAAGAATATTCGCTTTCAAGTCATATCATTTTCACTGTTTTCATTATTTTTGGTGACTGAATCATAGTTTCAATAGGATGAAAACCCAGATCTAATAGATTTTGGAGAAAAAAAGTTGCTGAAAATGAGTAAAAACGGCATTTTCAGAAAATGTTCTTATTCTTGTTGCTTTCTTCTTCTTCTGCTTCTTCTTACCTTTTTTGTAACATCGTAGCGCCTAATTAAGTTATTACGACATAGGGTTATAAATTTAGAACCATCAAAAAATCATGACTGGAGTGAATTTACACTAACAACTTTAAGAGTTGTAAGAAAAAGATGATTAAGTGATGCAAACCATATGGGCCTGGTAGGTTCTGTCAGGAGGAGGAGAGGAATTGGGCACTGCGCGCGTGTTGTGTCAGTGTGAGGGGCTTGTCTTGGGCTAAGGATGTAACTCCTCAGGGGAGGAAAAAACCAAGGCCTGTGAGCTTTACCCAGGAGTCACTCTCCAGAATGAAGAGCCTGATTAAACGGACCAGGTCTGGACGGCGAGCTCTAATGTTGGGGGGGGCCCACAATAGATCCAAAGGGGTTGCAGTGGCGTAGGCCTTAAGGGCCGCCCTTTTAGAATCTTATCTTATCTTAACCAATTTCATAATAATTATACTAATTGCGTGTAAGCTATTTTACGTCTTTTGCAACTCCTTAACCATGAATGATCACTGCAAACAAGAAACGTTTCTCCAATTATTTTGCAGACAAAATTATGCTACCATTTCCTCCCTTGAAATCAATAAGTTGATATCCTCAGTAGATCACATTCAGTCCATGAACAGACAAGACAGAAGACACAACAACCCTCTAATGATGTAAAACAGTACACTGTAAATTAGCCCTGAAGATGACCTAGTCCCTTAGGTCGAAAGCTCCGGCATAATAAAGTCTATAATGACTGAAACTGGCATTAACTTTTCATCCTATTCAAATCATTTTCTTAAAGTACTACTTTTCAGCAGCACAATTAATCCCGCTCCAGTATTTTGAAAGGTGGGATAGATCCCTAAAACAGGGTACTCTAAGATGGGAGCATTTCCACCATCATTACTCACTTCTCCTAGAGATTAGATTATATTAGACTAGGACGGCCTCAGGGCCTTCGCCATTGCGACCCCTTTGAATCTATTGTGGCTGCCCTCACTCTAAAGCTCACCCTCCAGACCTGTCCTTTTAATCAGCATCTTAATGCTGGAGAGCGACTCCCTGGGTATAGCTCACAGGCCTTGGTTTTTCCTCCCCCGAGAAGTAACATCCTTAGCCCACACGAGCCCTCTCCTGGAGATGTTCAGAAATGAATTTTCAATGGAAAATGTTTAAAACAAAGAAAATGGATCCTTCTTGGATTTAATGATTTTCCGAAGCTAAAAGAAAACGTCAAAGAAAAGGAGCCATTTTCGAGACATGATAATTATAGAAAAAGAAAGTAAAATTTGAGCTATTTTGACCAAAACCTTACTGTGGCGCTCCTGGTGGCATCTTGACCACCCACTTATGCACAATAATAAATTATTAATTTTTTTAAAAAACTATGAATTAATTTCCAAACACTTGAGAAATAAGAAAAAATGTTCTAAAATTATTTATTAAGTCCATTTTTTGACAGCTCAATTATAACAAAACGATTCTAAACAGAAAGAAATTTATTTCCCTATATTACAAAAAAACATTGTCGTTTTAAAAAACATAACATGTACAGTTTAAAAACAAAATAATATTTATTTTATTATTTTAGGGCGCCAAAAAAACTGTATTTTAAACCGTAAAATTATGTAAAATAGTGCATAAATAACAGCTATGAAACCTCTCCCAATCGTTTGAATGACTTTTTCTTTTTGGACACAAGAGTGTTCAAACGTTGTGTCATAAAATGTTTGGAATTCTTTTATTTCGGATCAGTTTGGAAGTTTAGTACATAAACAAAGAACGATCTTATTTCTCTGGGGGCGATCTCCTTTGTCTTTGCATACTTTAGGTCTATATTGTAAAGATTCTAAAACTATCAAAAGATGTAGCAAAAAATAAAAAGAAAGAATATGAATCAACTGCAAGACAACTAAAATTCTGATGTCTTCTGCTTTTATTACAGTCTTCGCGAGTAAATCTTTTTATTGAGGATATCATTACTGAACATCTCTAGGAGAGGGCACGTGTGGGCTAAGGATGTTACTTCTCGGAGGAGGAAAAACCAAGGCCTGTGAGCTATACCCAGGGAGTCGCTCTCCAGCATTAAGAATCTGATTAAAAGGACAGGTCTGGAGGGTGAGCTTTAGAGTGAGGGCAGCCACAATAGATCCAAAGGGGTCGCAATGGCGAAGGCCCTGAGGCCGTCCTAGTCTAATCTAATCTAATCTCTAGGAGAAGTGAGTAATGATGGTGGAAATGCTCCCATCTTAGAGTACCCTGTTTTTGGGATCTATCCCACCTTTCAAAATACTGGAGCGGGATTAATTGTGCTGCTGAAAAGTAGTACTTTAAGAAAATGATATGAATAGGATGAAAAATTAATGCCAGTTTCAGTCATTATAGACTTTATTATGCCGAGCTTTCGACCTAAGGGACTGTTTCCTCCTCCTCCTCCTGACAGAACCTACCAGGCCCATATGGTTTGCATCACTTACTCATCTTTTTTTTACAACTCTTAAAGTTGTTAGTGTAAATTCACTCCTGTCATGATTTTTTGATGGTTCTAAATTTATAACCCTATGTCGTAATAACTTAATTAGGCGCTACGATGTTTACAAAAAAGTTAACAAGAAGAAGAAGAAGAAGAACAAGAACATTTTCTGAAAACGCCGTTTTTGCTCATTTTCAGCAACTTTTTTCTCTCCAAAATCTATTAGATCTAGGTTGTTGCAAAAAAAAAATTGCAGTTATAAAGGAGGATTTGCCCTTTATTTTAAAGAAAATTTGGGAATTTTATCTTTTATAGAAAAAGAGAAAAAAATTGTCAAAGTTGGGAGGTTTTTCAACGTGACGCTTTTTCGTGCCGTTTTTGACGAACAACCCTTATACAACTGTCCTACCGGACAGTTTTAATGATCGGACTACTGTAAAATATGAATCCTTACAAAGCTGTGTTACCGGATATCTTGGGAGAGTCTCCCGTATGAAGCTTTTGTGAAAAGAGCGCAGCAAGTTGGACTGAACTGTTCAGCTAATTCCTGCCATAATAGCTAGAGGAAAAAGAGCCTCAAATGGTCACTTGAAATTGGTAAACACAAGAAAGATTATTTTAAAAAAATATGTTAGATTCCATCGACTGGATAATATCAATAATTGTATTCGTCCCAGCAATTGTGGTACTGGGTTCGATTCCCGGTCTCTAGCCCTTGGATTTTATTTAATGGTTAATAAAAGAAATTTACAGTAAAGTATGTTTGTTAGGCGGTTATAGGCTAGACCCGCAAAGCTAAGATGTATTGCGGTACTAGTCTAGTCCTTGGATTGTATTTAATGGTTAATATGAGAAATTTACAGTAAAGTATGTTTGCTAGTCGCCTCCGTTCTCGACACCTAATTGGTAGTTGGACGTAAAGCCCCGCCTGCAGAAAATAGGCGATAATCGTCGTAGCACGAATGTATATTTATTTCTAACCAGTCTCATATTTTCATCCATCATCAGATGTGTAATTCATCACTTTTGTGTAGAGTGTTTGTCTTCCAATCACAATAAATCTCTCATTTAACGTACAACTCAGTGAGGGTATTTACTTGATGTATATACTTCTGTAAGTAGAAAAAGAAAATCCAATTCTTTTGAGTATTGTTTTGGAGTCATAAAGTTGGAGTTGTACTTTTTATACAAGGGAAGGTTCGCTAATTTTAGTTGGTAACACTGAATGCATTTATGGTAGGAAGTAATAAGTCTTTAATTAAATATTCTGTGACTTAATGAAAAAAGAAATAGATAATAAAAGTCTCTATGATCTGCAGGTCATCAATAACTCAGTAGTTATGGATTGTAGATTGTAGATTTTGCTAATAATCACAACGTCAGTTACAATGACAAGAAATTTAATGTAAGGTCGCTTACATACTTAATGTATATTTATTCTTAACCGTAAAGTAAATACTTTATGTATGAGGAAACATGAATAAAGCGTTTAATATAAGATGTAACTTTTTTCCCATTTTATTGTTAGAATATTTAATTTTTCGAAACATTCTTCGATTCATTCATCAGTCTACAGCATCACACTTGTTCCAGCAAACACTCGCCTTCGTGCTTTAACCTCTCAACACAGATTCTATCTTCCCCCTGGAGCCAGTGTGCCATTAAATTCTTTGCTGGACCCTCATCTTCTCCCTGGAGCCAGAGTGCCAATTAAATTCTTTGCTGGACCCTCATCTTCCCCCTGGAGCCAGAGTGCCAATTAAATTCTCTGCTGGCCCCTCATCTTCTCCTGGAGCCAGAGTGCCAATTAAATTCTTTGCTGGACCCTCATCTTCTCCCTGGAGCCAGAGTGCCAATTAAATTCTTTGCTGGACACTCATCTTCTCCTGGAGCCAGAGTGCCATTGAATTCTTTGCTGGACCCTCATCTTCTCCTAAAGCCAGAGTGCCAATTAAATTCATTGCTGGACCCTCATCTTCTTTTTTGTAACACCTGGACTGGACACACTACCTCCATGCTTTTTCAGTTTGACTTTTCATTACCTTTAATATTAACGACTCCATTTGACAATGTAGCCAGCCTACAGATAATAGCATCAACGCCATTGTTGATATTAGTGGTAACGGTGAATGTCAATACTTTTTTTTTTATAGTCTGCAAAGTCTATCATGGCACTCCGTGTGATCAACCTTTCTGCAGATTATTATTTATTCTTCTTCTTTGTAAAAAAAAAAAACCGTGACAGATTCACCACAATGAATTTTTACCCACTAGAGAGAGATAAACCAACAAAAGCTCTCGGATGTTTGTGTTGCTGAAGGAAGAATAAGAAGAAGAAGAACAGGAAGACGTGCTTACCCCTTCTTAAAGCACAACTCTCCGCCCCCTTCCTATTTTGTTTAACCATATTAAAGCCATGCTCACACTGCTTGAATTATCTAGACACGAGCTGGACACTTTAAAGAAAGGAACAGTCTTTAAAAAAGACTTCAACGCCGAATAAATAAATAAAAAACTATCTTAAAGAATACGATTAAAGTATTGGACGCATGCGTGTAATGTAAGAACTCACGTAAAATCTTCTTTTCTTTTCGGCCATGTTAGTTTTTTTTTGTACCCTATTCAACTTTAGGCAGAGTTTCTACACGTAGAAGACAATAAAGGATAAAGATAAAGTTTATCCTAACGCTAATTGAACGGCGACATAAAACTTAATCCACAAAATGAAAGGTTGCCCGAGCTTGGCCGATTTTATCCGGCTAAGAAAGCGTTTGGCGCAAGATGTGCAAGGAGGCCGACTTGAAGAGGCTGGGAGTGATTGATTGGAAGAGGAAGGCGCTTAACATAGAGAGAGAGGTGGTTCGAAGTTGTCAGGAAGGCCAAGGCCTGTAGAGCTACTTAGTAAGTATTGGAATTAATTTGATGTGTTAAAAGACAAAATTAAGCGAAGTATGTTATCCGCCCCTAAATTGGTCTGTAAATTAAGTAATGAGACTGATCTTTTTTTAAATTTTTTTTATTCAAAAAGAATTACAATTCTATATTTTCACCTTCAAAATAACTTCCTTCTGAAGCCACACAGCTCTGGAGATGTTTCTTCCACTCCTCATAGCAGTGCTCGAACTCCGACACTGGAATAACCTTCAGCTGGTCCGGTTACAGCCGTTTGAATGTTTTCGACTGTCCCAAAATGAGTTCCCTTGAGGTGATTTTTTCAACTTCGGGAAGAGAAAAAAGTCACAAGGACTCAAGTCAGGCGAATAAGGAGGCTGTGAGGAGCCACAGGAATGTTTTTACTGGCCAAAAACTCTGGTTTATTGAAATTGTTGTGGAGCATTATCGTGATGCAACACCCACTTGTTCTTGATGTTTGGTCACACACGAATGACCCTTTTTCGAAGTTTTTCAAACGTTCAATCAACACTTTTACCGAGAGGCTCTTGTAATTCTTTTTGAGTAAAAAAATTTAAAAAAATCAGTCTCATTACTTAATTTACAGACCTTGTATGACATTGACCTCTAGCTGGACGTTAAAGCTCACCTGTAATAGAAAATATTTTGTTTTTACTTTGTACCAAAACGTTGATAATGTTATCAAGACTGAGTTATCAGAAACTGTTTAAGACATCCTGTTACAGACTACAACATGCGCTAAAAGCTTCTTCTTCTTTTTTTTTTTTTTTTTGCTTCCGGTGAAAATTCCATGCCGAACATTCAGCAAGATCGCATACACTCTTAAGAGAAAGTGTAAGAGAACACTTACACGATTTTCTCCTACGTATTGCAATTTATGTAATGATGTTTTCTGTGTTTGTAAAATGAATTTTTCTTATGCTCAGAAAAAGTTTAAAGAAGTTTGTATTTTAGAAAAGACTTTTCACGAAATCTGGACTCGTATTCAATACTTTGGAAACTCTAGTTCAATAAATATTTCCCTTTCATACATCCGAAAAACTTTTTTTTTACGATGAAAAACTGAATATCAAGAAAATTAAGCACCATTTACTGAGGTGATATAAAGAAAAATTGTTTAAAAGTCGTGAAAAATGTTATTAGCGAAATAGTACTCATTAAGGCTAATTCATGTGTAATTAGGCAATTTTTATCAAAACTAATATCGATATAAATACGGCTCAGTGAAAAATTGTAACAGTTAACAGAATCGGAGTGTTTAATGTACTAAATAACGGTAATTGTAATAGAAGAACAAGTTTGAGTAAAGAAAACATTATAGGCAACAAAATAGTTTTTAAACTACTTTATTAAATGGAGAACAAAAAAAGAATAAACTTGTTCTCTGTCTGGAGAGAACAAAATTTGTGACAGAAGTGAGAACAAAAGAGAAGCGTTAGAAATTTTTAACTAAAGAGACACATTAATCTCTCTTCTCTCTTCTCTCTCTCACTCCTGAAAGCGAGCTGGGTTTGAGAGCAAATATCAAGCAGACTATTTACAGTCTTTAAACTCCTTTCAGGCAGACTCTACTTTGCACACAATAGACCGTGAAGATTCCATTAGAAGACCACTAACCACAAGCTAACCTAAAATATACAATAATTACAAGCCTGGTTGACTTTGTATAAACTAACAGAAAACCAAAATAAGGGGAATACAAATAGAAGGTAGAAAAACCTGAAATATTTAATGTATAACACCAGTAATTACATTATTTAACCAAAAAAAAACTGTTAAAATTAGGGCGACCCATCTGGACGTATGGAATAGAGTTGTGGAATTCAACTAAACGCACAAATCTCCAAAGGATTCAGTCCCTACAATCTAAAATACTTCGAACTATTTGTAAACGCTCCATTTTATGTCTCCCCAACCTGGACTATACACACTGTGACTTTAACATTCCTTTTAACAGGACAAGTCGCTGAAAACACGATTCAGAAACCTGCAGTTTAACCTGCAATCTCCTATAAAATCCTCTAGCTCAAAATCTTTCTTCTAGAACTCTTCCTGATAACCCGAACAAGACGCCTTAAAAAAGACAGTGGCCTCGTGGTCTCCTCTTAAGTGAAGAGAGTGGACTAATAGTCTAATGTTTTGGAGAGTTACCACTGGGTAACTTCTTCACTCGTTTGCTTCATTTTACTCTGTTATCATTGTTACATATAACGCTAACACGTTGATTGTGTAGCACAAATAAACACAAAAAAAAATTAAAAAAAAAAATTAGAGCAATTCGTTGGTCGTTTTCATTATGTAGGAAGGAAGTGCAGCAATTTTCTTGTCTGAATTCAAAACGCTGCTAAAAAAAAAAAAACGCTCTGAAAACTATGAGCAACTTGGTTCTAGAATTTGGGTCTAGGACAGGGGTCGGCAACCCGCGGCTCGCGAGCCGCATGCGGCTCTTTTATCCAAATTTTGTGGCTCTTCAGCCTGTCCATAATGTATTGTATATTTTAATTTTATTGAAACGAATGAACATTCCATTAATTAAAGGTATCATCTCCACTTCGCCAGGATAATGGCTCTTGGTCCAAGTCCGATGAAGAGAAAACCAACTTATTTGCAACCCACCTTACAAATATATTCTTGCCACATATCGACATACTAGACCAGCGACATGCCGCAGACGTTAACAACAGACTGGACATCCCCCTCCAACTCAGCCTACCACCAAAACCTTTTACACCTGCAGACGTAATGAACGAAATTCGCCGACTACCTAAAAAATCACCTGGCTACGATCTCATAACCTCAACCATCTTAAACGAACTTCCAAAAAAAGCCATACTATTCCTCACACTGCTTTACAACTCTGTCCTCAGAACGACGCACTTTCCTACTCTGTGGAAATTCTCAATCATCAAAATGATACCAAATCCGACGAAACCCATCACTAGTATTACTTCATACCGACCAATCTGCTTACTACCACTTCTTTCCAAAATCCTCGAAAAGCTACTTCTTAAAAGACTTTATCCTCTAGTGTCAGAACAAAATATGATTCCTAACCCTCTCATAGATCACCTATCTTCCTCCACATTACCAGGTAATCCTCTAAGGAGATTGAAGAGAAGATGGCCTCGTGATCTTCTCTTATCTTAAGCACGTTACTGGAGTGGCACCACTGGGTGCCTTCTCCAATCATGATTTCCCGTTATTTCTTTCCCCTTTCACCGTATTTGCTTGTTGCAACAACTGTTGCAGTGGTAAATTGCAATAAAAGATTTAAAAAAAAAAAAAAATGTGATAGGTTCGAAATTGAATGGAATTATACAATATTAAAATAAAGTACTTGATTTATATTGTAAGACTGCCGCCTTTTCATTCGTTAAGTTATTATTTATTTGTTTATTTACTTTGCAATACATGAAAATAAATATATAAAACATTTAAATGTTATTGAAAATCATAAAATTATAATTTGCGAAAACAAATGATCTTCATAGATTTTTACATAATCATCCTTGCGGCTCTTGGTAAGATTTATTAAAATTATTTAAGGAGAAATGGCTCTCTACTTAAAATAGGTTGCCGACCCCTGGTCTAGGAGATTCTAACCTCGAAGAAAACCCACGTTCCCATCCTGGTCGGACGAAGATGATGCTTTAATGAGCGTTTCAGAATGCAGTAGTATCCAATCGTGATTTATGATAAAAAGGTGGGTTCCTGTAAAACAATAGGAAACGTTCTGGGTAGTGATTGGACCAGTGAGTTCCACCAAACATTTCTCGTTGGCTGAAACTCCTGAAATTAAAACTAATTGACAGTATTGTGGTGCTATCTACTGTACATTTCTAAAAAATAAAAATAAAGAAACATCCATTTAAAAAAAAATATTTGACACGAAATAGGCGAAATGTACCGTTTATAAGATAAAGCAATGGTCAACAGAACGGGTTAGATCTTATTACATCACACAGCTCGCCTACTCGTTTCACCAATCACTGTCCAAACAATGAACAAGTAGGAGATCAGCGTTCTTTCTCACCCACCTCCCAAGATATCTTACCACCGGATTATCCCCTTTTATAGTATCTGAGAATGACTTTCTTACTGGTAGAAACTTCATAGAGGCGCAGGCTCTTGAAAAACGGAATTCTTTCTAAATCCCCGATCTTCACAATTGATAGGATAAATCGATTGTTTCCAGTAGGTAAAGATGTGCACATGCTAATTGCTGTGTAAATCGATTAAAATGGAACGAGAATTAGTTGATGATAACCCGCAAAAACATGTCTGCCAACCTGTGAAGGGATTAGAGTGTATTGGCCAAACTCGTCTCTGTGGACCCTCTAGAGCAGTGGTTCCCAAACTTTGTTGACCCATGGACCCCTTTTTTTAGTCAAAACTTGCCCTTGGACCCCTTTTTATAGTCAAAACTTGCCCACGGACCCCCAAGTGAAAAAGCTACATAAATGCACTAGTATAAAAATTACAAATTTAAAACAACCTTTTGTTGAAGAAGTATTTATTGAAATTATAACTTTTGTTTAAAATAAAATTAATAATTTGGATGAACGTGATGAGATGTTATGAGTGTATTTATATCCGGCTCAATGTTTGTGAGTAGCAAACCGCAAATCCCCACGAGTAATCTTTGGTTCAGGTCTGCATGAAGAGCCGTTAAGTGTTCGACAGTGAGCTAGCAAATCTTCATCTCTATTTTACAATTTCGAAAGATTTGGAAACTGAGAACGTTCTCCTCTTTCCAAGTTTTGTTTTTACAGAAAACGTTTCGCAACAAACGCAGATATTACGCTTTTAGTTTTGATTAAATTTAATTGGACACCCGTGTTAGTCTCTAATTTCCATAATAATAAAAATGGATCACAGTTTTATTATTTTATATTGAACCTTGCGCGGACTCCCGGACATTGTTCAGGGACCCCCAAATCAATTTTAATTTTCCACGGACCCCCTGAATGATACCGGGGACCCCTGGGGGTCCGTAGGGACCACTTTGGGAACCATATTCTCTAGAGCTTTGGAGGTTCAGCTCTCCAGTAAAATGCACTTTAGTAGAAAGCTTCTCCAGGTTCTTCGGACATAACTGCTGACTACAAAGAGCTTACAACATCCTAACAAATCCAAAGTAATTCCAAAAAAACAAAAAAAATAATCCCACTTTTTTGCTCACATGGACAATCTCTTAGATTACACCATCTCTCGGACACAATAGATTAGCTTCTTCTACTTAAAGCCGCACATGCAGGCAAATACAAAAGAGTGCTAGAGATAAGATTAGTAGGAGGAGAATATAAGAGACAATATGAAAGCGCGTGAAAACGAGAAGTGGAAAATGGAGAAGATAAGAAAGACTGGCCGACGGACGACGAAGGTCTCCCAGGTGCTGGAGTAGACAGCCGACTGGCTTTTATTCAAAGGCTACCATTGTTTACCAACCGGTTATCTCTTTGCCAGCACTTTTATTCTTCTTTTATTTTTGTTCCACTACTGTATTGTGCAATCTCCACCATTCCCTTTCAGGTAATAGAACAATATTCAAGTGAGCAAACTGGCCAAGCTCCACCACACCCGCCTTGTCCTTCACTGTTCGTTAAAATACAAAAAAAGCTATACTGCTAGATTGTTCTTTGTTATTATTGCAATATTTAGTGTGCCAGTAACTGGTAAAAATAGAGAACTGGTAAAGGTAGACAACTCCTTAAACCATGAGAAACTTCAATAAAAGTAATTGACTTTAAATTCTGTATATTTACTTTTTCTCAAACAAAGTAACAGGAAATACTGAAAGCTCTAACTTGAAACGATGCACGGAGCTTGGACTTTACAGCTTTACTTCCCTCTCCATGGGATCCAAACAAAGATAGATAACTAATCCACTAGAAGAGCAATGGTGGCTGCCAAATTCATCTGGGCAAATTATTTAATGAGTAACTTTTTCTTTTTAGGCTGATGCTGACCACCTGCAGACCTTAAGGGCCAATTAGAGGAATATATTTTTTTTTTTTCTAAACTGAAGAGAGTTCAACTCTTGAATACTTGAAACCAAAAAACTGCACGCTGGCAATACTTCCTCTTTTCTTTTTCAGGCGGGGCTTTACGTCCAACTACCCAATTAAGTGTCGTGGACGGAGGTGACTAGCAAACATACTTTACTGTAAATTCCTTTTATTAACCATTAAATAAAATCCAAGGCCTAGACTAGTACCGCAATACACCTTAGCTTTGCGGGTCTAGCCTATAACCGCCTAACAAACATACTTTACTGTAAATTTCTCGTATTATAAAATCCAAGGGCTAGACTAGTAACGCAATACATCTTAGCTTTGCGGGTCTAGCCTATAACCGCCTAACAAACATACTTTATTGTAAATTTCTCATATTATAAAATCCAGGGGCTAAACTAGTACCGCAATATATCTTAGCTTTGCGGGTCTAGCCTACAACCGCTCGGCAACCGTGGCGCCTCAATACATCCCTCTTATTAAGGATGAGAGAACACTCGGTTCACAATACTCCCCGGGAAGTTAGACAGGAAATAGATTGGAGTGGATGAAGAGAACAAAAAAAAATTGAAAATATAATTATGGATTACATAAAATTATGTTCATCAAGATTGTACGTGATTTTCTTTCATCATACTCAAATATCTACTCTGAGAAGCTTGATATTAAAAATATAAAATTATATATGTATTAAATAAATACTTTAAATCATTTATCCCCATTAGATCAAAATCTAATAAATGTATCCATTATGTTAGAACAGAGATATTAGAACACTTTGACATTTCATTCTTTTTTAAAAAAAGCAAGCCCCATTATAATTATAGCTAAAACGAATATAAAGAATTATTATGATTAATCTAATCAAGTTGTCTAATTTAAGGATAGCCTCCAGCAATCTAATCCAGGTGTGACTACGTAATAACTTTGTAAATAGTTGGCAATAATTCCTGCAGGTATTTACATGTTTACCTTTAGAAGGAGAGAGAGTGATTGGAGAAACTGAGTTAGTGGGAGAAATGGATTTCTTTAAATATTAATCCAGTTTCTCTTACTTTTCAAGAATTCAGTCTTATCGTAACTGCCACAGAGCAACGAGCAAAGAGCCGCATGCACATAGTTGCGAGTTTAGTCGCGTTCTCCTTGATGACTAGACATGATGGAGAAATTATTTCTATACGAAAATTCTTCCTTGAAAATTTGGTATTTACAGCAGCTTAGTAGCAGGAGGCTGCAGTGTTCAAGATATAAACAGGACTACACATGAACTCGGTGAATTCCATCACTTGCACCAAACAACTTCGGGAGCATCCTGGCAAGTTTCATTCGTATTTTCGAATGTCTATTTCAACATTTGACTACATACTAGCCAGTGTTGAAGGCATGTTAATCAAGAAAAGGACGAATTTCAATGTTAACCCCATTAATACTGTCCCATTTCTTATCCAACACAGATCGGTTGTGATGTAGAAGATCCTTTTGGTCCCACAGGAGGTTTCTTTTTAAAAAAAAACCTACACCAATATCCATTTTAACCTTGAAAATTGAGCGCGATGAGAGCGAAGAAATCAAACATGTCACAACGCGTTGCTCTACTCTCTCTCTCTTGGTAGCGTTGCTCTCTTATCTTCGCTTTGCTCCCCACTAAGTGTGGTCCTATATGTTAACTTGGTGTTTGTTTTCGCCGCTTTGCTCTTCGCTATCATCGCCGCTTTGCTCGTCGCTCCACTATCTTTCCAGCCTTAAGGACTGGACTAAGAACATAAAGAAACAAATCTGCATCCAAGAATTTGGAGAGAACACTAACCAAGACTCTATCTCTCTTACCAGCGACAAAGATTGTTGGATACAAAATCATTGATACTGTCAAAGAAACTGTAACGTCACGGCTATCCAGGAACCCCCCTTCCAAGTTCGAATAAGAAGCCTTAAAGCGTATTTACAGGCGCCACGGTAGCCGAGCGGTTAGAGGCGAGACCTGCGAAGCTAAGGTGTATTGCGGTACTAGTCTAGTCCTTGGATTGTATTTAATGTTTAATATGAGAAATTTACAGTAAAGTATGTTTGCTAGTCGCCTCCGTCCGCGACACCTAATTGGTAGCTGGACGTTAAGCCCCGCCTGAAAAAATAGGCGATTACTTTACTTTACTTAAAGCGTATTTAACAGTTTGAAAAAAAAATTTTGACAATTTTGCAATTTTCTTTTTTACAATAATTTGAAAAACGAATCGCTAACAATAAGTAGAGTAGCAGGTGTTAAGTTTATGCATTCTCATTGGTATCCGTCACTAAATGTTTAGCATTAAGGTGACATTAAGTTGACGATATTTTTGTTTTGTTTTTGTTTCGCAAAGCATTCAGGTTGAAGTACCTGTCTGCAGGCGACAGGAATAGCAAAAAAAAAGAATAGCAAATAATGTGCTATCTCAACATTGTGATCAATATCTGGTTTCTATCTTCAGAGATCGTTCAAAGGATAGCACACATCCTTCCTCACCTATCTATCTAACCCCCATCACCACCCATTGCAAACATTGCGGAGCCTTCGGTCTATCAATCTTAGGGTAAACAAAGGGAACTTCGCCCTTCTGACCATCACCCTTTCACCGTCCACTGGAGGCGACCCTTCTTGTTTCATGTCTGCCGACCCTACCACTTTATATAGGCACCCTTCTTCCAGCTAGCCAACAACATCACCACCTCTTTGCTCCAGTCGTGTTGTTTGGCCATCAGCACCACCTACACTACACTTAGGGTCCTCTCTGTTTGTCTTTTCACACATACACATACACACACACAAATATCCAACCTCATAAACACAGGACTCTTGTTATTTGTTATCCTAAAGAGGCCATTTTTTTTTTGGTTCTCGCCACAAAAGATGCTTGCTCTTATATTTCCGGTTTGTGTGTGCCAATAATATGGATTCAAAGGTATCTGTATTCTTTATACTATTCTGTATTCAATGGAAAATTTATGAAAAACCTGCTTTTTCCGGATTTTTAAGGTGAAGAAAAAATATATTAACAGTCAAAAATTTGGTATGTACAATCCCTCATGAAAATTGTCTAAGCTAAGTGATGCTTGATTAATGGAAAATGAATTTCCCGCTCCAGATATCTAGTTTTTTTATTTATTTATTAGTAAAGTAATTGCCTATTTTTTCAGGCGGGCTTAACGTCCAGCTACCAAATAGGTGTCGTGGACGGAGGCGACAAGCAAACATACTTTACTGTAAAAGTTCTTATATTAACACATTAAATAAAATCCAAGGGCTAGACTAGCACCGCAATACATCTTAGCTTTGCAGGTCTCGCCTCTTAACCGTTCGGCTACCGTGGCGCCTTTTTTTAATCATTATTTTCGTAGATTAAGCAAGGAAAGTCGGTTCAAATCAAAGACATAAATAACTTACCCCTTTGGACATCTGGGAGATGGGTAGAATGTTTACAAATTGTTGCTTACTTGTATAAGTTCTTGTACTACAAAAAAAGAGTCTGCTGACACGGCCACGTCACTCGATTGTAAGCAATTCCCTATTAGGTATTTAGTTGGTTGTTAAGTTCTAATTTGCTAACTTCATTAAAGACTAACTTTCAAAGCTCCACTAATTCTGGTGATTTTTCTACCTGTTTTTTTGCACCAATAAGTATTAAGTTACAAATAGATACTGATAGATTATACCATGGCGGGTTTAATGGTTAGTGGAACAGGATCTGGTAATTACCACAATTGTGCGTGTTGTTTCCTTTAAGAAAAGGAGAGTTCCGAAGTGAAGTGTTGGTTGTTTTTACTCCCCAATAGAGAAGTCCTCCCTCCGCTTGCGACCCATTTTTGCTAATGCTACATTACTAAAGTGAATGTCCAATCTATATTATTAAGTTCACAATAAAAAGTAAAGTAATGCCTATTTTTTCAGGCGGGCTTTACGTCCAACTATCAAATTAGGTGTCATGGACGGAGGCGACTAGCAAACATACTTTACTGTAAAGTTCTCATATTAACACATTAAATAAAATCCAAGGGCTAGTCTAGAACCGTAATATATCTTAGCTTTGCGGGTCTAGCCTATAACCGCCTAGCAAACATACTTTACTATAAATTTCTCATATTAACCATTAAAGGTATAGACTGGGAATATAGCCTAGTACCGCAATACACCTTAGCTTTGCGGGTCTAGCCTATAACAGTTCGGCTACCGTGGCGCCTAAGTTCCCAGTAAATTCCTATCGAAGTTCTAATTTGTGCAAAAACCGAAACGTCAATTATAAGGTGAGTACTTCTTTCGATTCTCAATCTTTTTGAAACAAGATTGTTAGAATTAGCTGCCTAAAATACCAAGCTAGAGGTCATGATTTTTTTTCTATTGCAATATCAGGTTAAGTATGTGCGTTAAAAGCTTACTTTTAGACTACGGAGAACCTCCTTATTTTCTAAGAGATCTGTCAAGAGTGGATAATCCATAAATTAATTAAATCCAAACAATAAATGCCACAAAATGAAATTAAACTGCAAATAATAAGTACTAGCTATAAGAAAACCACAAAGCCTTAATAACCACCAGATTCCCTGGGGAATTTAATGAAATCACCAATTAAGGAAAGGTTAAGTGACCCATAATAACAAACTTACCGCCCGACCGACCCGGCTCAAGTGAGTACGGCCACAATAACAGAAATTTTGCAATTATAATTTCTCTACCAGTTTCTGCACCTATCTGGTGTTGGGCGGCTTAGTTAGATAAACCGCAATTTCCAGCCAAATTCACCTTTTGCTCTTTAATAACGTTGTTAATGATACACGTCTACCTTGAATCCCATTTACATGTTTACTTTTTATTAGAAACTAAGCTAGGAAGAAATGGGAAATGAAGTAGGATTTATTTTATTTTTATGTAGGCGCCACGGTAGCCGAGCGGTTATAGGCTAGACCCGCAAAGCTAAGATGTATTGTTGGTTTAGTGGGTTCGATTCCCGTTAGTCTAAGCCTTGGATTTTATTTAATGGTTAATATGAGAAATTTATAGTAAAGTATGTTTGTTAGTCGGTTATAGGCTAGACCCGCAAAGCTAAGATGTATTGTTGGTTTAGTGGGTTCGATTCCCGTTAGTTTAAGCCTTGGATTTTATTTAATGGTTAATATGAGAAATTTATAGTAAAGTATGTTTGTTAGTCGGTTATAGGCTAGACCCGCAAAGCTAAGATGTATTGTTGGTTTAGAGGGTTCGATTCCCGTTAGTCTAAGTCATGGATTTTATTTAATGGTTAATAAAAGAAATTTATAGTAAAGTATGTTTGCTAGTCGCCTCCGTCCACGACACTTAATTGGTAGTTGGACGTAAAGCCCGCCTAAAAAAATAGGCGATTACTTTACTTTTACTTTTTTTATTTTATTTTTACGCACAGTAAAGTGATAATAGTTTCCAGAGTTACATTACAGTCGAACCCATAATAATTACCATCATCTAACACATTTTAAAGAAATTACTCATTGGAAAGAATAATTTAAAAAATATCTTAAAAATTTGATTAGATTGGTAAATGAAAAATGGGAAGATAAAGCGTTAAGTCCAGCTTTGCAATATATATAATGGTGCCAGCCAGGACGTGTTGAAGTTAACAGACCAAGAATCCCAACTTATTACATTCCCACTAGTGTGTAATTATGTGGTAGGAATGGTATTTGTCGGCTTGCCTTCTTTATGTGAACAGGACTCCCTTGTCATGTATCAGGAGCTCCTAGGGAACCAAACACAGAGCAATTCATTATTACAATATTGTGCAACAAAAAGAAAGAAAAACCCCTTTACAAATAGCCTTAATCAACAACTTAAGTAACCCGCCCGAGAGGGAACATTTAGAACAACACCTTACTGAAAATATTTCTGCAACATACAAACTGATGTCAAGTCATTAATGGTGTTTGGAATTATGTTTTTATGTCATGGCCTAGTCGATAACGATTCATCAGCTGTATTGTCTTAAACAAAGAGAGAGACAGTCTTTATCTTAACTGTCTCATCTCTAGTTAAGTATTGATGTGCGTTTCTGTAAGTTATGTAATTTTTTTTCATCATTAACCAAGTAAGTATTTTGATTGCATCTAACTTAAACTTTTTCTCTTCTTCTTTGTTTTTTCCAGATAACTCGCGGACAGATGTTTACATCCCACTCTTACCAAGGGGGAACCTAGAATTACAATAAATATAAAATAAACTCTGGTTGTGGTACACACTCTGACCTTTCACCGCCATTATGGCATATCATTTAAATTTTGTGAAAATGCACTAATAATCAAAAAAAGTAAATTGGTTTCGATATTACACGAGTAATTAAAAACCATTATCTGGCCGGTAGTAACCTATGGCTTTGAAGCATGGGTATTGACCAAGGATTATGAGCGTCTTCTAAATATTTGGGAAATAAAAATGATGATACTTGGTCCGAAAAAGGTGACTAATATTTGAAAGATTAGAATTAAAAATGAGCTTCGTGACTTGTGTGACGAACCAGATCTGAACTGTTTCATTAAAGCCGCCAGATTAAGATGATTAGGGCATGTAGACAGGATGCCCGAGACAAGAATTCCCAAAAAAAACTGTTCTATGGAACTCCAGATGGAAGAAGAAAAAAAAGAGCACGTCCTCGCTTGAGATGGTTGGACGATGTAGAGACAGATATTAGAAGGCTGGGAGCCAGAAGATGGAGACTCCGTGCTTTGGACAGGGACGAGTGGAATGCGGTGCTGAAGGAGGCCAAGGTTTCTTACAGGACCGTAGCTCCTATAGTAAGTAAGTGAATAATCAAAAATTGTCCTATTAAAAGAAGTGAGAGTACAATTTCGTCACTGTAAGATTTCCTGAGCTAAAGATGCATCGTGTTAGCTACAGCTTCCTTCTCTGCCACCATGAGGACGGATCTAAAGCTCTGATTACCAAATGTTTCCTCAAAAGGCTGGCAAATGTGCTCTAAGCATTAGCGATTATCTTTGGATACCCGCTGTGATTTGAGCATTTAAAGACAGAACAGAACAAATACACAGGTACCAAACAATATGGCCGCAACTAGCACCTTAACTATTATTATTTACATAATGTATATATTTAATCTGTGCACACATACATAGATAATAAGCTTAAAGATCCGTGACATTGATACGTTCAGTTTGTTTTATCTCTCTCTCTCTCTCTCCCAAGTTTTCTTTTTTTATTTCTGTCTGTTTGTCTGTCCGGTTGTAGGTGGTGCCTAATAAGGTATGTCAATCCATCAAAATAATACGCACTTATCGATGTATTTTATATCGCTTAGCATGTATAAGACGCCTTGGACAGCTGACACATTATTCAACGTGTTATTGACTTAAACTACAATAAATAATATAAAAACTAAATAAAATAAGAATTATTATTAATCTAGTAAGTCATGAGAACTGTACCAGCTAGATAAGGGAAGTGACGTCGACAGGTTTTTCGATTGTAGTTTGCGTCAGTATTATCCGGAAATATTCGATACAGAAGCACGAAATCTATCCAACTATCCGGTGAAATGGAATATTTTGTGTTAATTTACGGTTAGGTGCCTTGAGTTTGAAAAAAAAGTGGTCATTAGAAAACTGTGTTTGTATCCGCGTGTATGTGAACTCTCTTATTTGAAACAGTTTATCCGGAAAATTCAATTTCGGGCGTGGTATAGTTTTCCCATTTAAGAATTGTGGTTAAATATGTGTGGAGAAAATTTTCTGTTTTTTAGAAAACTCCAAAAACCGGAAGTTTTTGGGAATTTGATAATCGAAAAGAGGAAGTTGAATTCTAAGTACTCTTTGACGAACTCTTAGTTCAATAAGTTATAATTAGAAACATTTTCTCCGTGGAAAATTGGTTCTAGGGAAATTCTGTGGAGTAGAGGACTTCCTGCCTATGACGTACGAATTTGTGAGGCACTTTTAGAGTTACCGTCACTGTGAAAAATTTTCCTTCGATCTTAAAACTTTAAAATCATCAATTCAAGCTCCTCTTCCATGATCCATGTTGATTATAAAGGTCTCAAAATGTTGTACATTTACAGAACTCTCAAGGGGTTGAATGTTCTAAGTTGTTTTGATCCCAAAAACCCAAACTCTACAATTTTCCTTCTCTTATTTAAAAAAAAAATCAAGAAGAAAAATGTTTATGAGATAAACACCTCAATAAATCAATAAAGAAAACAGATGACAGAATCACTATGCTAAAATTTTATAATTATGGGACAAAGAAGAGGATTGAAAAATGATTATCATCGTTGCTAAGTGATGATCTATCTTACAAGCCTGTTTCCTCCGCTCGCGCCTCCCCCAACGCAAATCTTCTAAATTTTAATTTTGGAATTCTTACCCAAAAAAAATATTAGTTTACCGTTACAATTAATCCATTATACTTGAGTATAAATGATAAATTACACCTCAATTAAGTTGGGAATATTTTGGAAGGATATTCAAACAGGGAACGTGACGAGGGCGGAGCTCTTTTTCAATCTGCCCCCTCTACCATAAATAATTTGCGTTGAAAGTAGATTTTTTTTGAATAATATTATTTTATTTTTTTAATAATTTAAAATAATTATTGTCTTGCTCACAAAAGTAATTTGTCGTAAATATTTTGAGTGATTTTTAGTAAGAAAATGGAAATTAAAATTTAGAAGCTATTTTTATAGTAAAAATAAACATAAAAAGTAAAAAAAAGTAAAGTAATTGCCTATTTTTTCAGGCGGGCTTTACGTCCAACTACCAAATTAGGTATCGTGTACGGAGGCGACTAGTAAACATACTTTACTGTAAATTTCTCATATTAACCTTTAAATAAAAATCCAAGGCCTAGACTAGTACCGCAATACATCTTAGCTTTGCGGGTCTAGCCTATAACCGCCTAGCAAACATACTTTACTGTAAATTCCTCATATTAAGCATTAAATAAAAACCCAAGGCCTAGACTAGTACCGCAATACATCTTAGCTTTGCGGGTCTAGCCTATAACCGCCTAGCAAACATACTTTACTGTAAATTCCTCATATTAACCATTAAATAAAATCCAATTGCTAGCCTAGTACCGCAATACATCTTAGCTTTGCGGGTCTAGCCTATAACCGCCTAGCAAACATACTTTACTGAAAATTTCTCATATTAACCTTTAAATAAAAATCCAAGGCCTAGACTAGTACCGCAATACATCTTAGCTTTGCGGGTCTAGCCTATAACCGCCTAGCAAACATACTTTACTGTAAATTCCTCATATTAAGCATTAAATAAAAATCCAAGGCCTAGACTAGTACTGCAATACACCTTAGCTTTGCGGGACTAGCCTATAACCGACTAGCAAACATACTTTACTATAAAAGTTCTCAAATTTTTCTAGTACCACAATACATCTTAGCTATGCGGGTCATAACCGCTCGGCTACCGTGAAATAAACAAAATTGAATCAATTATCGCCAATTAACTGAAAACTTTGTTTCTAGAAAAAGAAACAGCGGGTAGGGCTTTTAAACGCTGGATGTTGTTCACTGAAAAAGCGAGGGATACTTGACGACCATTTATTAAGGTCTAGTAATTGTTTCCAATCTTTTGCCAAGGCTAAAAAGGCGCGTCATTACTTTATCTTCTGTTTGAGGGCATGAAACCTTTCAAGGAAGAGGAAGTGGGAAGGAGGTCCAAGAAGGAATACAAGAGCTTGGAATGATTTTTCTGGAGTGAGAGGAATAAAATTGCATCTTGGTTTGGGATGCACTGATTGTCTTACTTTTAGGCTGATTTGTTTGTATTCTGTAATACTGCAATACTTGTTTTTGTAATAGTTGTAAAGTTTCTGTTTTCAGTACAAATCATACAATGTACATTCAACGGGAAATGTGAAAAACGATCTCAGTATTGTTATTAACGATTTTCCCTCTTTTTGGGGGCTAAGCTGACTACACACATATGATCACCGCAGATCCAGGGATTCACACGGGAACTCAAAACCAAAATTTGAGGTAAAGAATTCAAAAATGGGAAATTTTTGCTTCTGTAGTAACAGTAATTTCAAAATATCTGTCCAAGACATGTGATATAAGAGGACCATTATAATGAAGCTTCAACTAGTGAAGCCTGGTGATAGTTTGATGGATTAGATATGTAGCATAATTGGCCAACTACACATTTTAAAGGAATTCCTTCTTTATAGTGGAAGACGGGCCTTCATTCCTTTCAATTTTGGTTGATTTCGCTGCCTCTCTCACATCCTCGGCCTGTCCAAATGTGTCTCTACCCCACTTCCATTAAGGACGTCCACCCTGTTATTCTCTCATTAATAAATGGAACAATCTTCCCATAACTATTCCAGGAACTATTCAAAATTAAAACTTTATTACAGTTATAAAAAATAATAGAGGCCAAGTTACAGTAAATTCTTACATACAGATCATTCTCTACATTTCTACTTTATGTAAGTGCTCTGTACAGCATCTGTGGAGCCTTGCTGCACAACTCTAAATCCAATTTAGATACTTTTAGATAAGAAATATGACCTTCATCAGTTACCAACACTCTTTTGCCTCATCTCTAATAACCAACACCAACTTGCTAGAGTATATTTTTAGCTAACGGTAAATTAACAACATTCAAGTGAAACCAGCTTAAGCATACCTTAACCAGTTAACTGGTTTCGACCTTGTGTCCCCTACGTGCGTCGAACAAATTAAGCGATGACGAATATATTCGTCAAAGCCAGAGTATATTTGATGTGAAATTGGGTTGCAATGAAATGACTTTTATATTTTTTCTCGTTATTTATTTCATGTATATTTATTCACTTCTTTATATTAACATAAATAGGGACCAAAATACATCAAAACATAAATTTACGAATATATTTTAGTTTTAACTAAAATTGCAAAATTAACTGCCGATGGTCACTACTAGAAAACGCATGACGAAAATCACTCGTCATAACGTAAAATTGTTTTACTTTTTTCGTGACAAATATCTTCGTCATAAACAGTTAACTGGTTGATGATGTTGGATAACCATGGAAATTCTTCCCTCCCCCTTTCATAACGTTTTAAAACTTATGCTGAGTAGCATAAGCATAAAGTAGTCTTGCTTTAGGGTAGAATCATTTGTCTGTCTGTCGATCTACAATGGAACCATATTGAAAGCTCTTGAAAATCATTCAAAAGTTACCTCTGGTTTTTTGCCGGGATTTTAATGGTTTCGGCGGTTTTTTTGTACAACGCTTCAACTCGTCTGCATACTACAGAGTGATCATGTCCTTCTTGTATGCAACTCTGGTTTTGGACCAAGGCTTTGGAGCCTTATTCGCGTTCAGAGACTGAGATGTTTTTTTCGTCTGATGTCATGTAAGGATAGAGTCTGCTTTTTTCGCTCCAAGGATATTTGTATTAATGTTTATATAATGGTAACGAAAGAGTTACTAGCGTAAGAGAAAACAACTCAGCCAGTTTAAGAAATGATAAGGAGATACATCTCTTCCTGTTTTTCGGATAGGGTAAAGTCGGGTGAGATCGCCACCATTTTATTTGGAGGGTGCCTGCAAATTTTTGGTAAGGGCTAGGCTTACTTTGTTATTATTTTTGGAAACCTCATACGCTCACAAACATAAGATAAGGAAAAAATTTCAGAAAAAGTGCCAAGGGAAACATTTTTTTATTCTTACAAAAAAAAAAAAAAATAGCAATTGGCCATCTATCCCCACTGGGTTGGGTGAGTTGGCCAATGTAACTTGGGAGAGATGGCCACATATTGTAAATGGAATTGCACTAGTAAAACGTAAAAATAACAGAAAACAGTGAATGGTTACTTAATATTTACTTATTCTTCTTCTTTTTAAATGCGCTTTTACTTCAATTTTGGCAAGAGTATGCAAAAGAAGAGCAATTTTCGTGGAACCACATTCCAACCAATCTTTTTTTTCTGGTCTTGTTTTTTAGCTTTCCCCATATCCTGTACATTCTGTTTCTTCGATTTCTAAAATGGCATCACTTTCCTCTTCAAATTCGATTCCTGTTTCGTCCTCTTTATCGGAACTTGGGGAAGGTGAGCGTTTTCTTTTTCGGACAATCCTTTCTAGTCACAGGTTGCTATCAACTTTTTTTAAGCAAGCTGTGATTGAACTCTGTGAATAGAACTCTCCCGGGTACTTGGATCTGCAGATAGAATGTAATGAGGTAGTCTATGGTGAGTAAATGTCGTGGATGATCGTACTGCAGTCTGGAACCAGCAATTGGCGTCGCTAAAATCAAAGAAGAGTGAGTCTCAACATGTGGAGCACTTAATCGAATTAGACTAAAATCCAAATGTTTTTTCATCTGTAGTAGCTAAAAGAAATAGCTAGGATTTCCGGTCAGACCCTAAATCATTTCTTTAAAAACAAAAATCTCTTGTACGAATTAAAAGAACCTCAATTGACTTCATAATTATAATGAGAAAAATCAGTAGGCTCCAATAGAACCTTACTTTAAATAGAAAGAAAAAACAGTTTGAGAAAGTATCAATTTTCAGAATAAGAAAGAACCCAAGAAGTTAGTGAGCAAAAGGTAAAAATAAGAAACATGCTACATCAGTTCAGTAAGAAACATCTGCAACAATGCTCTGCAAACAATATGCAGATGGTACTTGTACAAACTTTAAACACACACAGAGAAAGAGATAAACATAATATGCAGACAGGCGGTATCCTACAATAAGAGATACGAGATACAAAGGACAACCATGTATATCTCTTTGCCTCGTGTTTTTGTATAAGGCGATAGATACGCTATCTATACACGTTCAAAGGGGGTTTACTACTAGTTCAGTATCAGTTTCTAAAAGAGATTGCTACCTTCCGATGACGTCTTTATTAACAACACTATACGAATTTATTTACTCCTGAAGATCCATAAAGATTCAGCGGTAAAGATCCTTAAATGATAAAATAAGTCTTTACAATAAGTCTTCCGTATAAGGTTGTCTGCAGGATGTACAACTTAATGTACAAATTTAAAGCTTGAATAAGCCATTTAAAGTTTCTATTTACTTCTCTCCGTTCTTACTACTAGTAAGAGGAAGTATTGAGATCGTGTTAAATCGTTAAAATTAGGTTTTTACCGAAAATACATCAAGATTCTCTGATTGCGTCAAAAAAAAAAAAAAAAAAAAATCAGCCTTAAAAGTTGCCTTCCGTTTTAGTTGGCGTTTAATGATTTCCGGCAGTTTTTTACCACGCTTCAACTCGTCTGCAGATTGATCATGTCCCAAGGTTTTGGAGCTTCATTTGCGTTCAAAGACTGAGGGTTGTTCTTCGTCTGATGTCATGTTTTGGATAGAGGCCACCTTTTTTTTTCGCTCTAACAATTCAATCGACAGGTTCGATATTTATTGTAATTATTTATTTATTTGTACGATTTTTTGTTCGATAATTAATATTTTTCAACTTTACAACTTCCTAGACAGCTCGCTTGATTATTTGCAAATCATCAGTTAGGAATCGATTCAACTTAGACAAATCGTGAATTATCACCACTATTATCAGTAGCTTTGGCTCAAAAATAACGAACAATTCAATCGATAAATGGTTCGATGCTTATTTATTTGTACGATTTTTTTTGTATTTTATTCGATAATTAATATTTTTCAACTTTACAACTTCCTAGACAGCTCGCTTGATTATTCGCAAATCATCAGTTAGGAATCGATTCCACTTAGTCAAATCGTGAATTATCACCACTATTATCAGTAGCTTTGGCTCAAAAATAACGAACAATTCAATCGATAAATGGTTCGATGCTTATTTATTTGTACGATTTTTTTTGTATTTTATTCGATAATTAATATTTTTCAACTTTACAACTTCCTAGACAGCTCGCTTGATTATTCGCAAATCATCAGTTAGGAATCGATTCCACTTAGTCAAATCGTGAATTATCACCACTATTATCAGTAGCTTTGGCTCAAAAATAACGAACAATTCAATCGATAAATGGTTCGATGCTTATTTATTTGTACGATTTTTTTGTGTTTTATTCGATAATTAATATTTTTCAACTTTACAATTTCCTTGACAGCTCGCTGGACAATCGCAAATCATTCGTTAGGAATCGATTCAACTTAGTCAAATCGTGAATTATCACCACTATTATCAGTAGCTTTGGCTCAAAAATAACGATTCTAGTAGAATTCATCTGACCATCGTCAAGTTTTTTCTATAGAACAAGATTGTATTTTAATTATTTATTTATTTATTTTTGGCGCATCGACGACTACGGTCACTAGCGCCTCTAGATCTATTTTCTTTTCTCGAACTAGGATGGCACATGTCTCTCCACCTGATTAGCATCCAACTAATATCTCAACCAGTGAGGCATGGTGGAGCCCCAGGTAATCCGGACCTAGGTTCACACTCTCCTTCACAGGTTATCGGCCCAGCCGACAAGAGGGAGTGCAGATACCTAGTTTCTTACCCAACTCATTCATCTCATCTAAGTTTTATTTACTACCTAAGGGCTACTTGCTTCTGTATCCTTTCCCAAACTATCCTAGCTATCAGTTTTGAACTTTGGGGTGTTGTACTCTTATAAATGATTTTAATTATTATTATACTTTTTATTTTATTAATAAAAAAAAAAAAAAATGGCCGAACAAAATCTGAAATTTTTCACTCAGACTTTGTAAAATTCAAAAAAAACTATATGAACAAGACAAATAGTTGTAGGATTGCCAAGACTGGCACTTGATCTTTGTAGTAAGAAATAAAAAGTGTATCAGAGATGTTGAGTTCCGGAAATTTGAAGTTATACACGTCAGCTTAAATTTCAATAAACAGATGTTTATCGTTGATGTCACTAATGAAAGGTTTAGCTCGTTAACAACGTTTAATTTTCAAACAAAAACAAAAGGTTTCAGATTTCTCCTTAAAATAAAAAAGAATTACATAAATACATAATTACATAAAGTATTAAATACATAATTAGGTCGAATAGAGGGAAAAGAAAACAAGGACGTATCTAAATCGTAAAAGAACGCTTTAATAACAGTAATTTTGTCCGTTTGCAAATTATTCTCTCAGCATTTAGTCGATCTGAATTGATAGCCATAGAGTTTCAAGACTGACTAGTTTATAGTCTTATTGACGGATCTGTTTACATACTCCATGGGTGTGCCTCCAGAATCTAGTTTTCTTCTTAGCTAGAAGATGCCGTTACTTCTCACGCTGTTCGCAAGAGATTTTTATTTTTTATCTCCAATCTTCTTTAAACTGCTTCTGTTTCCCTGCACTTTCCATTCTTTTTTTTTTGGATCTTTCTGAATCCAATTCCAGATCATCTTCCTTCACCGGCTCAAACCTTCAAATTAATCTTCAAATCCTTGTTCTCATATTCCTCGACTAGTTTTTTTTTTTTTACAATAAACACAGGATCCTCCTTATCCTTAGGCTCTCACCTTTTGATTGTCAACAAAGACAAAATTGATCTTGAAAACTCTTCCACAAAGGGCACTTTTCGTTCCTCTTTTACATTTCTTATTCCAATTCGCCAACGCGGGTGATTTTAGAGCAACCTATTTCTATTTCTATCTTGGCAGTCTTAAACCATTTTGTGTTCCAGTTGTCCACGTAAGTATTTGCCTATTTTTGCCACTTAGGGTGTCGTAGACGGAGGCGACTTGCGAACATACTTTACTGTACATTTCTTTTATTAATCATTAAATAAAATCCAAGGCCTAGACTTGTACCGCAATACATCTTAGCTTTGCGAGTCTAGCCTATAACCGCCTAACAAACATACTTTACTATAAAAGTTCTCATATTAACCATTAAATAAAATCCAAGGCTTAGACAAGTACCGCAATACATCTTAGCTTTGCGGGTCGAGTCTATAACCGACTAGCAAACATACTTTACTATAAAAGTTCTCATATTAACCATTAAATAAAATCCAAGGGCTAGACTAGTACCGCATACATCTTAGCTTTGCGGGTTGAGTCTATAACCGACTAGCAAACATACTTTACTGTTTTCTTTTATTAAACCATTAAATAAAATCCAAGGGCTAGACTAGTACCGCAATACATCTTAGCTTTGCGGGTCGAGTCTATAACCGACTAGCAAACATACTTTACTGTTTTCTTTTATTAAACCATTAAATAAAATCCAAGGGCTAGACTAGTACCGCAATACACCTTAGCTTTGCGGGTCTAGCCTATAACAGCCTAACAAACATACTTTACTATAAAAGTTCTCATATTAACCATTAAATAAAATCCAAGGGCTAGACTAGTACCGCATACATCTTAGCTTTGCGGGTTGAGTCTATAACCGACTAGCAAACATACTTTACTGTTTTCTTTTATTAAACCATTAAATAAAATCCAAGGGCTAGACTAGTACCGCATACATCTTAGCTTTGCGGGTCGAGTCTATAACCGACTAGCAAACATACTTTACTATAAAAGTTCTCATATTAACCATTAAATAAAATCCAAGGGCTAGACTAGTACCGCATACATCTTAGCTTTGCGGGTTGAGTCTATAACCGACTAGCAAACATACTTTACTGTTTTCTTTTATTAAACCATTAAATACAATCCAAGGGCTAGACTAGCACCGCAATACATCTTAGCTTTGCGGGTTGAGTCTATAACCGACTAGCAAACATACTTTACTGTTTTCTTTTATTAAACCATTAAATAAAATCCAAGGGCTAGACTAGTACCGCAATACACCTTAGCTTTGCGGGTCTAGCCTATAACAGCCTAACAAACATACTTTACTATAAAAGTTCTCATATTAACCATTAAATAAAATCCAAGGGCTAGACTGGTACCGCATACATCTTAGCTTTGCGGGTTGAGTCTATAACCGACTAGCAAACATACTTTACTGTTTTCTTTTATTAAACCATTAAATAAAATCCAAGGGCTAGACTAGTACCGCATACATCTTAGCTTTGCGGGTCGAGTCTATAACCGACTAGCAAACATACTTTACTATAAAAGTTCTCATATTAACCATTAAATAAAATCCAAGGGCTAGACTAGTACCGCATACATCTTAGCTTTGCGGGTTGAGTCTATAACCGACTAGCAAACATACTTTACTGTTTTCTTTTATTAAACCATTAAATACAATCCAAGGGCTAGACTAGCACCGCAATACATCTTAGCTTTGCGGGTTGAGTCTATAACCGACTAGCAAACATACTTTACTGTTTTCTTTTATTAAACCATTAAATAAAATCCAAGGGCTAGACTAGTACCGCAATACACCTTAGCTTTGCGGGTCTAGCCTATAACAGCCTAACAAACATACTTTACTATAAAAGTTCTCATATTAACCATTAAATAAAATCCAAGGGCTAGACTAGTACCGCATACATCTTAGCTTTGCGGGTTGAGTCTATAACCGACTAGCAAACATACTTTACTGTTTTCTTTTATTAAACCATTAAATAAAATCCAAGGGCTAGACTAGTACCGCAATACACCTTAGCTTTGCGGGTCTAGCCTATAACAGCCTAACAAACATACTTTACTATAAAAGTTCTCATATTAACCATTAAATAAAATCCAAGGGCTAGACTAGTACCGCATACATCTTAGCTTTGCGGGTTGAGTCTATAACCGACTAGCAAACATACTTTACTGTTTTCTTTTATTAAACCATTAAATAAAATCCAAGGGCTAGACTAGTACCGCAATACATCTTAGCTTTGCGGGTCGAGTCTATAACCGACTAGCAAACATACTTTACTGTAAATTTCTTTTATTAAACCATTAAATAAAATCCAAGGCCTAGACAAGTACCGCAATACATCTTAGCTTTGCGAGTCTAGTCTATAACCGACTAACAAACATATTTTACTGTGAATTAACCATTAAATAAAATCCAAGGCTTAGACCTGGGAAACGAACCCACTAAACCAACAATTGAACCCAGTACCACACAACTGTTGTCCATGTTCTTTTCAGTTCTAAACAGATTCTTTTCTAAGCTAACATTAGTCAAAGGTTTCCTGAGCACTCTTCAATGATTTTGCAACATCCCAGCTTCAATACTTCTTCAATTACTTCTAACATTTCCTGTACCAGCATTAGACCCGGGTCTATCCATAGCCATTATTCTGGCGTCTTCTATCCAAGTCTGTTAAAAGCCTGTATCCAGTTCCATGTACGTGCTATGGAACGTTATATGTATACAGATGTGATTTATCTTAGAGAAAAGAACTTAAAGATAATTTCTGAGTTATACTCGTAATTTATCAACCAGCAAAAACTAAATGTATCTTTTAATTCTTTCCATCTTTTTCATTTTTTAATTTTTTTGAATTATATTTACATAAAATTACTTAAGAAACCATTTGTTTATTATGCACACTAACACATACACACAGATAGTAGGAACTTGAGAATTAATGGGTGACGTAGGTTTATTTTCTGTAGTTATGTATTTATGTATTTATGTATACCTAAACACAAACATAACTTTATGTATGTAGATGCACAAGAACGCTATTAAAGCAATATTGCATTAATTTATCTTCTCTTTTTATATCCTCTCGCCTGAATATCCGTTATATTACCGCCACGAAGTGATAAAGTATCCTCTTGAAGGAGTAAAAGCAATCTTATTAGAAACTTCCATAAAAAAATATTGCCCATTTTCTTTTAGCTGGGAAAGGCGACACTTTGTTTTCTTTTTTTCTAATTACTAGCTTTAGATAAGATTGTATTTAATTAAAATTTTGAAAATGGTGTCCAAATTATCAAAATAGTGTTCTTATACGAGATCTACGTTTTCAGATGCTGTCAGAGATCTTAAATGATAGCTCAAGAGAGTGGAAAATTATGTATTAAGTAGGCTACTGCTTTTCCGACTTGGTCCAGAGAATGCAAAACTCGATGATAAAGAAAAAAAACCTGTCATAAATGCTATAAAATGCATGGATTTCGAACCGATTTCCTCAATTAAACCGCCAGGTATCTCTAATGAAGAGCATCAAGTTCTGTTCGCGTATCTTCCACTCTTGGTATTAGGACAAAATGGCTGTCGTAAGCTATAAGAGAAGCAATGAAGTAAGCTTAGTAGAAGGGCCGCAATCCTGAAGGAATAAGGAGGAATAGAAATAAGAAGGAATTTTCCGTTGTGATTGCAGTACAAAAGGAAGACTAAATAGGAAGCCAAAGATTAGCAAAACAGGATGGACATATAAGACCCCCTTACGTGCATATTTCTCAATGGATGCAAGTCATGCACTGTAATCCTTAATTCCTCAGAGTATTTTTACTCATTCTTGGCGAAATTAGCTTGTATTTTATTCTTTAATAGTTTTTCTTTGTTCTAAAGATTCTTTTCAGTGTAAAGCACGATCCTTTTACTTGCATATTATTAGGGAAATATGAATGGGTTGCTACAATTCCGTGCAGGAAGAAAAGTCTTTAACCGGAAACCCATTTTACTAATTCTTCAATTCGCTTTTCTGAGATTTTTATTTAAATAATGACTATAAACTTTGCGCAGTAGCCAGATGTTTAAGTTCAAAAATGGTTGAAATTTAAATATATGAAAATGCTTTAATCCCTTTAAGGTATAAAGTAAGGTAAAGTAATCGTTGATTTATTCAGGCCCTTTAAAGTGTATAAAACAATATTTTAAAGGGCCTGAAGAAGTGAAAATGTAAATGTTCTTAAAGTGTACTGTTATATAAATACAAGTTTTGGGTCGTAATTCAGTCATTCAAGATACGTAATATTTTTATTTTGTTCTGATGCTGAGAACTGGACGTAGAAATATTCCTGAAGGAATACTCAGTCCCTAGGCCTAGCAACAGTTCAAAAAAAAAAAGAAGCTGGTAAATTAATTCAGAATGGAACTGTAGTTAGAGAGTGCCCTAACTTTGACGGGGATTTTACTCCCAGTAAGAGGAGATTTAAAGGGAATGAACAGAAGAGACGGGTGACGGGTAGGAAACACAGTTCACTTTTCCTTATTGGGTAATGTCTTGGAAAATTCACAAGAAAATGTTTGTTTCGTTTTATTTTGAACGAATTAAATTGTCTTGAATTAAGTCGGGAAAGCTCCTTAGGGCTTAAGTGATGTTCTGAAGGAGACTAACAAAAGGGAAAACTCGTTATTTATTTCATTAAACAGGGATTTAATAATTTCAAAATGTTAAAATCCTGAAATTTATTCTGGTGCTGAATTTTGTAATTAAATTAAAGGAAGTACAAGTGTAAGAAACGTTTTAAATTGTACTCGAACTGATTTCTGAACGTCTTATTTCAGTATTAAACTCGATTTTACGAAACTTGTAAAAATTAAGTAAGTTTTAAAATTCTTAGTTTGAAACTACTTAGGGTAACTTAGAACGTCGACAAGTATGGTTAAAGAGAATCTAGTGATTATTTAAATGATTTTTTTTCTTGTTACAGCAGCATCTGTGAGTTGCTTGAAATCTCAATATTCTCTCCTGGATTTCAATGTAAATTTAGCCCAGCCACCAGAGATTTGGTCAAATTACTGGCCGCTAGGCTGTGAGTGATGATGGGTCCTAGACTGATCATTAAATGAACGGGACACATCATCCCGTTAAAGTCGTCTTGGTCTTTATTTTTTATTACTATTATTGCCTCTACACCAGAGTGTGCGTGTTTTAATAATTTATAATTTTTACACTTTCATCTTCTGCAAAAAGTTTTTAAAGGGAGCAAAGATTTACTTGTTTACGGTCTCTCATTTTGTGCTTTAAATACTGTCAGCGTAATAATACTTCTCTTCTACAAAACTAATCGATCTGATACATCGAATTTTATCTTTATCAGATTTAAAGGTAGATTTTTTTTTTTTGTGCTAGAACAGAGGGGCTAGAAAAAGATCTGAGTAATTGATTAGGTAAATTTTGTGAATACTAGGTGTGGTAAATCGTTACAATTGGTAAAATTACCATTACAATGTAGATTTAAAGGTAGCCTGCGTAATTTCCTGAAGGCTAGAGGTGCTCCATATTATTATTTCGGAAATCCCCGAATTGATGTTCCCGTTCGGCATCTTATTAAATGGATTGATCCAAAATCGTGATAAAAAGGCGAAAGAAATTACATTTTAGATTCGGGGCTCAGGATGGGGTCCCCCCCCAGATAACGAGCAGGGCTTATTATTTATGCCCTTAAATACGATGTTTAGGTTTTTTTTTTACAAAGCTCAAAGTTTTCGAAGCCAGTAGTTTTTTTGCGCGATCTCCTTAAGTTTCGAAATGCTAGCATTTTTTTAAAAAATTTATTTCGTTATTTACAATCTGTATAATATAATAAATAATAAGTAAATAGGGAGAATGAAGGATAAATGGATGCGTGGGAGGCAGGAGGAAAGAAACTACCCTGTGGTAGCACTCTCTACAGGATATGATTTTTAGGCCTTCAGACTGCGAGGAAGTCGCGGGGCCAATGGCGATTCAGTCGGCGAGGAGGATTAACAGGAATGTCAGAGGAGGCGAGAGAGACTGTACTAGAGGATTGGAGCAAGTGGAGAGAGCAGTATGGAATTTTTGATATTTAGTCTTGGCGAGTTGGTGTTGTACGAATAGGGATGTTGAGGTCGTTGTGAAGAGTGAGGTTAGTCACCGTAGAAAGGAGCGTCAATTATATGTCGGCAGTAGTTTCGACTAAAATGTCTGTACAGTCCGTAGTTGCTAGCAAATTAAAGGTTGCAATTGTCAAGGTACAAGAGACCAAGGAAAGAAGAGATTTCCGTCTAGTTTGTGATACATCCTGTGGAAAGGTTTTCTTAACCAATCATGAGCTCTATCAAAAAAAAAAAAATATGGCGCTACAACTCTCACGACTTTTTATTACCGCAATTGCTGAAGTTTTAACCTGTAAATTTCAATGAAGCTCGAAATTAAAAAAAACAAAAACATATTTAACTATTGCTCATAATGTAGAATTAGTAAAACTATACATTAGTATGAAAAGACACTTTAGAGGAATCACTCCTCAAAACTGCCCCAGGACGAACTTCCCTAGAAAAATGTTATTAAAATAAACGTTGAAGATCTACGTGCTTGAAATATAAACAGGAAGTTTGGAGACGATCGCAGCAGTAACTATTGGAAAAGTTAAGACAAATCCATTCAGGAAGTTCCCGTTGAGGGATTTTGAGGAACTAGCTGGGGTCATCTGATGATAACAATGAGAAATTTGATTTTAAAGAGCCCATGACCCAAAAATCTCTTGCTTCTGACTCAGAGGACCTCAAAAATGGATATTTCTAAATAAAAAAACTATTTTTTTTAATATTTTTTAAAAATTTGACCTCGAAATTTTATTGCACATAACTTTTTGGTCTTCTGAGAGTCATTTTTCAAGGAAATAACAATAACAGTAATTTTCAGTTATTGAACGTTGCTGATTACAGCCAGCCAGACGAAAGAATGTACCCAGTTTTTTGTTCGTTTACATGCAAACAATGGACTTCTCTTACGAAAAAAATCACAATTTTGTCAAAACGATATTTTTTCGTGTGAAAACATGAAATAAAAAAAATCTGCACAAGCGTGATATTTATCTTTCGATCTTAATAATCGATACTCTAAAGAACAGCAATCTCTTTTTTCTTTTTTAAAAAAATTAACCCATCACTTGAGACGTCGTCCAAACGTCTATATGTCTGTCAACTTTGAATTACAGTTAATAAATAAATATTAAATGATTTGTCGCCTTTCACACTTAGAAATAAACACATACATACACGCGTACACGGAGAAAAAATTCTATACATTATTAAACGCCTATAACGGGTTCAAAATTGCTTGTATACTGAACTATACATTCCTTAGTTGTTCAATAACTATTCAGCGCATTGCTCGCACCTCTACAGATATTTTTAAGATGACTTCCATGTGAATAGAAAACAGAAGAAGTGCTAGAGCAAAAAACGAAAATGAAGACAAGAAGAAGAAGTAGAAGAAGAAAATAATGCAGCAATCAATTATTCCTATCGATGCTTGATCTTAGAAGACATTTTTTACGTTGACAGTGAAGAATGTGAAGAAATATTATTGGATTAGAGAAACAGAGAGAGAGTGGGGGTCTTAGAAAATTCGTAGCACATCTAAGCACACTTAGACGGCAAAGGAAGGAGCTGCGTTGATAACAATGACTCCTCAGCCTATTATCCCTGTATCCTATCGACGTTGTAGAACAGAGGTAGAGCAGTGGATTTTGAAAGAACATCGGAAACGGTGGAGATCCCGAACTGACTGCCGCCAGGCTAAGGAAATCCTTGGCCTGTCGAGAACGGATATGGTTGGTCTTAGCAGGTCCCGGATCCGCCAGCTGGTTCAGGTGTTGAGTGGACATGCGAATTTAGCGTATCATCTTTTTAAACGCGGCCTTATCCGGTCGCCAAATTGTGCTGGCTGTGGTGAGTCCGATGAAACTGTGAGGCACTTTGTTGAGGTGTGTCCAGTTTATTCTAAAACTAGATTCCTCGTCTTCGGTAGGGTAAATGTTTCCCTGCCGGAGATTGTGGCATCGGGTAATCTAAACGAACTTTCTAGGTTTATTCAGTGCACTGGGCGATTGAGTCGTTATGCTCCCTAGTGCCCTGTTACTAATTTATTAGTTTATTATATTAGCATCTGGCAATTTTTAGCCGGATTTGTTATTTTTTTTAAACCCCGGTATCTCTTATGAGATGAGGGGTGGGCGGGGAACAATGGGCATTAGGATTGCCTGCGTTCCTTCCACCTTTTGGTGGAACCGCCCGTCTTAAACAATCTAATCTAATCTAAGCACACTTAGAAGAAATTGTAGAGATCGTTTACAGCGTGTAACCCCCCATTCAGAACAACCTTACGTAAAGTTTTCTTGCTCTTAAAGAGGAAGCAGAAGATCGTGTTAAATCTTCTATATATATATAAAAATGAATGTGTGTCTGTTTGTTTGTTTGTACTCGATAGATTCAAAAACCATACATCCAATCGCCGTGAAAATTTGGGAAATTATTAGGTATATCCCCGGGAAGGTTTTTGCAATTTTTTTTTAAAATCAGAGTTGGGGTTCTAGGTGCTCCCGAACAAATATCCCAAAAATATCAAAATAACATTTAATTAGTAATATTTGTTAAAAGTGTAACCATGAAAAACAGTTTTTTGCAATTATTAATACGAGAATAAATTATACCGAAGATGGTGGAAAATCCATTAAACTAAAAGTACTCAACAATACTGTTGATGTTGATAATCGTTGGGTAGTACCATATTCTCCATTACTACTAAAAACGTATAATGCTGAGTACTGCAATTCAGTGAAAGCTATAAAATATATTTGCAAATATGTGAACAAAGGAAGCGATATGGCAGTGTTTGGAGTGGAAAATACAACTGCATCTAACGATGAAGTCACCCAATATCAACTGGGACGCTACATAAGTAGCAATGAGGCTGAATGGCGTATTTTATCATTTTCCATTCATGAGCGATATCCAACGGTTGTTCATTTAGCAGTACATCTGAAAATGGACATCGTGTGTACTTTACATCAGAAAATGTACGTGCAAGAGCAATGTCACCACCTCCAACAACATTAACTGAATTTTTCACATTATGTAGAAATGGTACCTTTGCAAGGACACTACTGTACTCTGAAGTAGGGGTAATTTTATTGTTAATTTTCATTTCGATGTATTGTATACATTTGATCATTAATACATTATGTTTGAGGTATCAAAATTGCCTTTTTGTTCAAACACAGCAACGTGTGAACGGGTACAGCTAGTAATATATAATTATTGTTTAGAAATGCCCGGAATTTGATAAAAACCAATGCAGGAAACATATTCATATTAACTTTCCCTTCCGGAAATTAGTAGAATTTTACTGTCAGTTTAGTTTACATAAAATTTATTAGTGACAGTTCCCTTAAACCATGGTTGTCTAGGTAACTGATCTGCCATAGTTTTATAGAATCCTCCCTTTATTACCATTACTGTAATCTGTCTGGCCATTTTTGTAGTGCTGCTTTTGTAATTATACACTTGATATCGGTGTGTGGTAATTTTCTAATTAGCCATTTCCCCCACTATTGGTGGCTTCCTTTGCAAGTTTTATCAACAATTTCATTTTCTTTTATACCACAATGACCCCTTACCCACAGATTTTAAATATAATTTTTTATTACAATAATGATATTTAGAGTTTTTATTAATAAATGTATTTTAAAAAGAAGCTTATATTGTTTTGATTTAAAAAACATCGACTCGATTTATCCATAATTTAATTAGTTGGATATCTCATTTGTGGTAAATAGTTGGAAGGATTGCTGCGATATGGATTGTACGGATTCTTGTTAACACGATGTGGATCACTCATCGGGTTGGTTAGATTTTCATATCTTTTAAATAATCTCGTAGAAGGTTCCATTGATTGAAACGGCCTAAAATCTTGAGACGGCCAATAGAAGCTTGGTATTGGATATTCCTGGTACACGGGATACGGTTTATTATCAAGATAACCATGCGATGATGGTATGTTGAAGACGGGCGGCATTGGCAAGGACGATTGCGGTTGAGGTAGTTCAACTTCACCCAGATTAACTCCTTCTGTAGCTAACAGGTCAACAAATACGCTTGGATTTTTTGAAGCGTCTAAGTCATTTCTATACAGGGTCTTGATGAAATCTTCACCGGCTTCCGCTAGCGGAACTATCGAATGATTCATCCTCCTCTGTCTTGCTTTCATCAATGCATGCATCATGGCCAGTTCCGTTTTACCTTCTTTTAGACAGGTTCCTAACAGTAGACGTTTCCCGACTTTTTCTCTTTTTCTATTTTCCTGATTTTCCAATTTCATGTCCAATTCTTTATTTTTGGAGAATAAAGATTGTATATTATTGATGTGCGGGTTAATGTTGTTTTTATCGTTCGTCTTGTGTAATGAAGCTGTAGAATCAGATAAAGATGCCTGTCTAGCTAGATTTGAGGCTTGCCTTTTTAATGGTAGAAATTTAGGTGGGTTTTCAAACATTTTTGCTAATTTGTTAGAATCAATCAACTCTATGTAGATTGTAGGCGTTTTGGTTGTAGCATTTACAACATTTATTATTACAAATGGTACAATCCTACAAAAGAAAAAAAAAATATATAAATAAATGTAATAATAACTACAAATCTATTCGATAAAGTACCACTTTCCGTCACATCCGGCCGGCAGATTTGATCCATAAGCAGGGTACAGAATTGAATATTCAAATTTAAACTCTCTACAGTTTTTCCTTTTACGCAGACCAACCTGGTGAAAACCACTTTTCAGAGGATCTTAAAACGATTCAAAATTGAGGAATAAGAATTTAGAAGAGGAGAAGATTAGGTGCTTGACCAAGATTTGGGCTATTTGGATTACATCGGGCGATTGGCACAAAAGCGAGGCCAGACTAGGTTTTCTATCCGAAAATTGGCAAACAACAGGGAAGTGTACATCCGTTGGTTAAAGGCTTAAGTTATCTAAATCTCGACGCTGGAAGGCATTAGAGCATTAGATAAAGAAGAAGAAGAAGAAGAATTTAGAAGGGATTCTATACAGCATGCGTACCAATGTACTAAGTAAGCTAAGAAGAATATAAAAATATAAACCCCGATATTTACTAAGCACTGGTACTACAGACCATATGATTATTAATACCATGGCAAAGCGTTTGGTATTTTGTTATTCCAAGATAATAATAAATTTATTAAAAAGTAATAATGTTAATGAAAGTGAGTACTAAATAAAAAGTAATTATTTTTGAATAGTACACTATAAACCAATAGAAAACAGTTTTGTATATTATTTTCATTTGACCATGCACAACAAAAAGGGACTTGTTTAAACTTGTGTGAACTTGTTAGACAAAAAGTGTTGACACCAATGCAAGTAATTTTGAGTTTTTGTCAGATTTTATTCGCTAATAAACACACACATGGACACAGGAAACGGATATTACAAAGCAGAAAACTCGAATACACCAAGAAAAGATCAATAATATTCAACACATTACTTACCAATATAACATTCGTTTATAATTGCATTGTTATTTTATCCAAAACTGCATAGAGTTTGAAAATAACATTGCAATGAATTTTTCGTTAGTTTATCCCATTTAAGTCAACAAATAGACTACTCTTTTTCTATAAAAAAAAAAAAAAAAATAGGTAAAATTAGACTAATATTTTTGTTGTCTTATTTGACGAATAATTATTATATTTAAATTTATCGCGTATATTAGTTACCAGGGTAAATAACATATGTTCATATCTCGGTAAATTGTGAAAACAAAATCTGTTGCGAATGCACTTACGACTTATCTTACGAAGATAAGCGTAAGCTAAACTCTTAAGTCTCATTTTGGTAAAATCTACGTTTTTACAAACAAATAAATTAGATTAATTATTAATTATCTATTATTTATAACGTTTCATCATTATTAGATCTAGTTTAGTACCAATCAATTTAATGAAAGGATGAACCGAAGCCGACAATGTTAGAGCTCTCACAGCTTCCAGCTTACACTTAATCTGACGTCAAAAAAATAAAAAGTAAAATAATTTCCCGGATATATTTTAGTATTTGAAGTCATTTTATAAACATATTTTCCATTTTTTAGCGTACCCTAATTTTTCTAAAGCATTTAATGGCGTTTTGTTAGAAACCAGGTGAAATAATAGTTTGTTATCTGGTATTAAAATCAATCTAAGCTAAATGTCGAGGGCTTACTGCTCACTGTTAGTGATCAAAATAAGGTCTTTCTGGTATGGGTACCTGGGGTCATACAGGGTATAAGGGAAACGAAGTAGCAGCCGGGAAGGCTCTGCGGGAGACACTTCGTTGGCCCAAAGCTCTGTTTTGGGAGTTTAGAAATGTGTTACGTCTGCGGCCATTAATTTATGGGTGCAGAGTAGGGCTCAGGAGTGGTGGCTTGCCACCACTTGGCAGAGACAGGCGAAGGCTGACTGCAGAATTAATCCGCCAAGGCCGTGTGAGGCTATAAGGATGATTGTAGGCCTATTAACTGGCCACTGCAGGCTCAGAAAACACATGCATCGCATGAGCCTGGCGGATGGCTAGCCTTTGCAGGTTCTGTCAGGAAGAGGAGGAAACGGGTACTGCACGTGTTCTGTCAGTGTGAGGGGCTAGTCTGGCTGAGGATGTTACTTCTCGAGAAGGAAAAAACCAAGGCCTGTGAGCTTACCCAGCAGTCGCTTTCCAGAATTAAGAGTCTGATTAAACGGACGGGTCTGGAGGGCGAGCTCTGAAGTCGGGAAGCCACAATAGATCCACAATAAATGTTAAAAGAAAATTTAAATAGTAAAATACGTTAAGAGAAAGTCACGACATTTATCTTGGAATTTATCATTTATCCAGGTTCTGTTCTTACAGTAATTTTCAGTTTCCACACAATAAGACCAACCAATAACCATTGCAGTAGATAACAACAAAACTATTGTTATAGCAGCTCTACAAACAATATTCTATTAATTAAGGACTAATAAAAGAATGCAAGAAATGATAAATAAAGGAGAAACTGTCAGCTCCTTTATGACATCTAAGGAGCCGCAACCATATTGTCCGCCGACATAATAAATCACACACGGTCGACCTAAATAAAGAGGAGATGTCACCTTTATTGTTAGTTTTATAGTAGTAGTTTATTGAAGAAGAGATTGTATTAAAGTGGTCAGTCTTCTGGAGTTTTTACTCTTTATTATGGGCTATTAAAGTAATTAAAAATAATCAGGTGCAATTATTACTTGTGAGCGAAACCCTTAATTACAACATTCACCCTAGAAACATTAAATTTGTGCTTTATACTTTAAACAAATTATTCAGTAAAGTCACTGCCGCTCAATTCCCCTTGAATTTTAAGTTATACTAACTTTTTTTTGCCTATTTTTTCAAGCGGCCTTTACGTCCAAATACCAATTAGGTGTCGTGGACGGAGGCGACTGACCAACATACTTTACTGTAAATTTCTCATATTAACCATTAAATAAAATGCAAGGCCTAGACTAGTACCGCAATACATCTTAGCTTTGTGGGTCTAGTCTATAACCGCCTAACAAACATACTTTACTGTAAATTTCTCATATTAACCATTAAATACAATCCAAGGCCTGGACTAGTACCGCAATACATCTTAGCTTTGCGGGTCTAGTCTATAACCGCCTAACAAACATACTTTACTGTAAATTTCTCATATTAACCATTAAATACAATCCAAGGCCTGGACTAGTACCGCAATACATCTTAGCTTTGTGGGTCTAGTCTATAACCGCCTAACAAACATACTTTACTGTAAATTTCTCATATTAACCATTAAATACAATCCAAGGCCTGGACTAGTACCGCAATACACCTTAGCTTTTCGGGTCTAGTCCATAACCGCCTAACAAACATACTTTACTGTAAATTTCTCATATTAACCATTAAATAAAATGCAAGGCCTAGACTAGTACCGCAATACATCTTAGCTTTGTGGGTCTAGTCTATAACCGCCTAACAAACATACTTTACTGTAAATTTCTCATATTAACCATTAAATACAATCCAAGGCCTGGACTAGTACCGCAATACATCTTAGCTTTGCGGGTCTAGTCTATAACCGCCTAACAAACATACTTTACTGTAAATTTCTCATATTAACCATTAAATAAAATGCAAGGCCTAGACTAGTACCGCAATACATCTTAGCTTTGTGGGTCTAGTCTATAACCGCCTAACAAACATACTTTACTGTAAATTTCTCATATTAACCATTAAATACAATCCAAGGCCTGGACTAGTACCGCAATACATCTTAGCTTTGCGGGTCTAGTCTATAACCGCCTAACAAACATACTTTACTGTAAATTTCTCATATTAACCATTAAATAAAATGCAAGGCCTAGACTAGTACCGCAATACATCTTAGCTTTGCGGGTCTAGTCTATAACCGCCTAACAAACATATTTTACTGTAAATTTCTCATATTAACCATTAAATACAATCCAAGAACTAGACTAGTACCGCAATACACCTTAGCTTTTCGGGTCTAGTCCATAACCGCCTAACAAACATACTTTACTGTAAATTTCTCATATTAACCATTAAATAAAATGCAAGGCCTAGACTAGTACCGCAATACATCTTAGCTTTGCGGGTCTAGTCTATAACCGCCTAACAAACATACTTTACTGTAAATTTCTCATATTAACCATTAAATACAATCCAAGGCCTGGACTAGTACCGCAATACATCTTAGCTTTGCGGGTCTAGTCTATAACCGCCTAACAAACATACTTTACTGTAAATTTCTCATATTAACCATTAAATACAATCCAAGGCCTGGACTAGTACCGCAATACATCTTAGCTTTGCGGGTCTAGTCTATAACCGCCTAACAAACATATTTTACTGTAAATTTACCATATTAACCATTAAATAAAATCCAAGGGCTAGACTAGTACCGCAATACATCTTAGCTTTGTGGGTCTAGTCTATAACCGCCTAACAAACATAAAGGAACCAGAAAACAGAGCACTTTTAAGGGCACGTCTTTGAATGGCCCTACAATATAAAGTGGATTTTTAAAATGACGTATGGTCTTACAATACCCTGCAGTTCTGGATAAAATTTGAGATCAGTATTAGATTTTATTATTGCTATTTCTAGAAAGTTGTAAACAAAATTTACTAAACAGAAGAAAACGTTTCTTTCCACTGAAATATGGTTAAATGTTATCAAATCTTTTATAAATCTAACGAAACATTAGCTTTTATTGAAACCGAAATTTGCATAAATAATCGCTTATAAATGCAATAAAATTACAGAAGATTGTTATCAAATCTTTACAACAAATATTTACGAACAAACTTATTCGGTATATTGGAAATACGTTTTCTTACAAAATATTATTACACAAATTGCCATAAAATTATTGATTTTTGGAGAAAATCAAGATAAAAATAAATATTATCTTTTAAAAAAAATCAATATTTTGAGCATAGATACATGGACAGAATGTTAAATTTTGATTATTTATAATATCAATGGGTCATTCATGGAGTTGGTTAAAGAGAACTGATCAGGAACAGGTAATCAATATTCATTATTTTTTTTATTATTAATATAAGGCCCACGGCTAACTAAATCCCCGGCTTTACAAATATTAAATGTTGCACATTTGAACTACTAAATACCTACATATAAACAATTCAATTGCCTAAAGCAGCGTTTCCCAACATTTTTTTTGGCTCGGTACTACCACTTGGTAGTACATCATGCTAAATTGTACCACTTCGAAAATAATGATTGTATTTCGTGAAATTTGTGTATTCCAAGTATGTTATTTTATTATTATTATCTTTATTTGTATAGAGATACAATGGATCTGTTACAAAGGAGTTCCAAGTTCATGTTCACTTTATAAACTTTGTGAAGTGTAAGATCTTAGTTTTTAAAACTTTCTTTTAAATTACATTTATAGAGCTTACTCCATTACAATCCAGCCTCTTTAAGCAGATTTTTACGTAGTTATCATTTAAGTTCTGTCACATGATAATTCTATTACATTTTCTTTATCTTTTATTGGATAATGATGTAGCTTTTCCTAAATTTTCTTTATAGAAAGGAGGTTTGGAATCCAATTATCATTTGTGTTTTCAGGTTTTGGGGAAAATACTCCATGCAAGACAATTTTTAATCCTTGTTAAATGTGTATTTTCTCGTATATCTTGAAATAGACTTACTTTATTCCAGTACATATTAACAACTTTACTGTATAATATTATTAATTAAAATAATTGTTATGAATTATAGGAAAAAACGTATCTATGATATTTTTATGATTTAATTTTTTATGTCCGCCATTATTGATTATTTTTCGTGTACCATAGGTTGGGAAACGCTGGCCTAAAGCAATATCTACACCCTGCATTACTTTACTATCGATATTGCTAGACTTATCGATCTTCTAATAGTTTTTCCCCTACAATAATATTATTGATTGCCTTTTGGGGAACCCTTTCCCCCCTCCACTTCATACTATAAAGATTTTTTTGTATATCTATAGTTTCCCCATTATTGTTTCAAATTGTGGATATGTGGCTTCCACAAACACAATTTTCTCATCGATCTGCACAGAAAAAAACCTTCCAAGAAAAAATCACCAAATTGAAAATGGGCATAACGTGTCAAAACTTTACGGATCAACATAAACTCAACGGATAAAAATTGGAAAATATAATTGAGGTGAAAGAATAAATTGTGACTGGGACGGAGGGAGGGAACCAGATGACCTTATATGGTAATAAAACCACTGTAGCAAAATAGCCCACAAACATCTTTATGGTAACTGTTTACAAAATAGGTATATCCATAGTAATTTCACGCCATCTTACCCATAGAACCATAAAACCTGGAATTTATACCATGTTTTTAAAACCATTCTCTGTAACAAAAAGATAGAAACAAACGAAGCGCTTAACTATCGTATTTTAGAGTCTTCGCTGAGAGTAACAATCTATGGCTATCTGTTGCGAGATATTAAATGGGAGAAACAAATTTCTTACTGTAAATTTGTTTTACTTCCGGGCCGGCTTCTATTTTATTCTTAGTTCCGGAAGTTCAATTGTATTAAAAAAGTTAAGAATCTGTTGAGAACACGTAATCGAATTTCCCTTACTACAATTCTAAACGTTCTTACTTATGTAATTAATTATAAATTAATTAATTTTTTAAACTGCACTATAAGGACTATAGTCAACCACTATAGGGACTATAGTTATCCACTATAGGGACTATAGTTATCCACTATAGGGACTATAGTTATCCACTATAGGGACTATAGTTAACCAGAAATAATTTGTGGATGATATTTCAGTTTCCGGAGATTTTCATGTTTTTGTTCATAAATTCACACCGTTCTAACAAAAAAAAAACACATATTCCAGCTCAGAGGACACCAAACCGGATGTGTCTAGTAAAAAAAATACAAACTTATTTTCGAAAAGTTGTTATGATCGTAATACTATAAATGGTCTGATAGTTAGTAGAAGTGAAAAATTGTAAACTAAATCTTTAGTTTACGTCAAAAAGTATTGATACTGCGAAATGTCCTGGGGTCATTCACCCGCAAATGGCTACGTGAATGGGAGCTAACCTGACTTTAAACGGAAGTTTTTCTTCAAGTCTTACAAGTGATACGCGACAATTTCCGATTCTAAAGGGCTATCTTCTATTAGTGTCTGAATTAACCGTTTAAATATTTGTACATAAATTTTTAAAGATTACTTACTTAACCTACTTTGAACAGATGAATTCAATTTGCAGCTAACCTGAAAAAAAAAAAAAAAAATAGATATTATGTATTATTGAATTATGTCTAGTTACTGAATAACCATTCTGCACACTTACAGGAAACATGCACACATTCAGTACAGGGGAACTTCCGATTAAAAAGATTTGATCGATAAGTCGATCCTATTGGATCAACCAAAACAAACTGTCAACTTCCTGCAATTTCTTGCATTGTTTGAGCTTGAGTGCTTAATGGTTACTCATACTAAAGCTCAATATAAAACAATTGAAAAAGATTGCAACAATTGGTGTTCAGTTCCTGGAGCTCTCCCAGAGTAGGTGTCAACGTCCAACCAGTGCTGTCAATTTTGCCATTTTGCAGGACGTGAACTGCACGTGACTTCCACAAAGAGAAAAATCCTAAGGGACAGTAAAACTAGGATTCGAATCCGGAACCTGCACGAGAGGATCCAACAGAGTAATTGATAATTAAGATAAGGTAAGATTCTGGTCGACCCAAGGACTACGCCACCGCTACCTCTTTGGATCTATTGTGGCTACCTCTTTGGATCTATTGTGGCTCCCCTAGTCTAGAGCTCGCCCTACAGACCTGTCCGTTTAATTGAGAGTCTTAATTCTGGAGAGCGACTCCCTGGGTAAAGGCTCTCAGGGCCTTGGTTTTTCTTCCCCGAGGAGTAATAATAATACTATATTTACAAGATAAATAAAAAAGAAATATATAATAAGTATTTTGCGGCATGGATAAATCCGTCTGCCGGATGTAGACATGCGTATATACCATAAAAATGTAAACAGATACAAAAAGCATAGAAAGAAAGATAAAAAAATAAGACAAACTGGTGAAATAAAAAGGAATAAGATACATTCCTTTGAATTTAAATGAATTAAATTCAACCAGACCAGCCCCTCAGATTGACACAACACGTGCAGTGCCGTTTCCTCCTCCTCCTGACAGAGAGGGATAGCCTAAAAAAGCTATCCATCCGCCAGGACATTATTGATAATTAATATAAGATTCTAGTCGACCCAAGGACTATGCCATCACGACCCCTTTGGATCTATTGCGGCTCTTCCTAATCTCCCTTAAGACCCGTCCGTTTAATTGAGACTCTTAATTCTGTGGAGAGCGACTCCCTGTGTAAAGGCTCTCAGGGCCTTGGTTTTTTCCTTCCCTAGAAGTAACATCCTCAGCCAGAACAAGCCCCTCACACTGACACAACACGTGCAGTGGCCGTTTCCTCCTCCTACTCCTCCTGACAGAACCTACAAAGGCTATCATTGATAATTACCAGCCATTATGGCGCCCCAGAGATGTTTTTGTACCCAAAAAATGGTCCATTATTGATCGAATTTCTGGTAAATCAAATCTTAAATCAGATTAATTATAGTTGTGAAAAATATCTCTTATCAAAATAGACTGACAAAAGTGCTGAGTGAGCCAAATCTATAGAGAAGATTTGTATGTCGTGTGTGTGTTGTAAAAGAAGTTTTTCTCCTTCAAAATACAATTCCCCAAAACTGTGAACCGTACATCACAGGAATGGGACAAATTAATGGCCATCTTGGCAGAGAGCTTGGGACACAGGCTGGTGTATAAATCCCCGTTAATGCCATTAGGAGAGTGGCTCTCTCTATCCCTCTAACTTGTTGTTAAGTGGGAGTTCTGTCACCTAACTAATGCCATACTGATTTACAACTTTGCTGGACACTACAACTTTTAAAAGTAACATTATTATCTTCTCTTCTGGATAGAATTTTTAGAAAATGGTTATTTTGTTGTTTAAAAATTAAGAGTTGTAAATCAAGAAAATTAATTGTGCGAATTATTAAAAAGAATTTTTACTTCTGACGCAATTTTATTTTAAATTTTAGAAATTGATTCTTTTTACAGAAAATGCATCTGTTTTAAGGTGCCAACATGAGTAATGTTAAGTTTAATGTAGACTGATTTTTGAGAAAATCGTGGAAAAATGAGCTAAGAAAAAGAAAAACACATTTAACTTCATTTAATTGCATCAAAAAAAGGAAGTACAACAAAACTCGTTGGAGTCTTTTTCGTGCAAATTTCAGAAAAAAAAGGAAAATTCATTTTGAAAAGTGACACTTCCGTTTAAGGGATATTTTTTTACCGGAAATTTTCAGACAGGGAACCCCTTAATGGTACCCATCTAAATGGAAATACGGCCTCCAGGGATTTCTGGAGACAAAGCTCAAACCCCCAACAAAGTCGTGCTTACAAGGAAGTACGCGTACCTAGACTAAGCGCATGACGCTCTCCTAAGATAACCTAGCCAATATTGGTAAGGCTACCAGAGGTTTCCATCCTATTTAAACAGATTCAAAGATCATGGATGACCCAGTTTTTTTGCTCATGATCTCTCTAGGATCGATACAAGATGTGGCCCACATCTTGTTTAGTGCCCACGCTTCGAGTCTTTCACATTATTCACTGTGTGGGGCTCTTCATGGTGACGTTTCACCAACCCTCCGGTCGAACTATTATCGAAATTTATGAATCTTATTCAGAGAAGAGTTGATTTCGTGATTTATGAATGTGATTTGATGTACAGTCGAACCTCTCAATAACGGACACTGGCGGGGGAAAGCAAAATGGCCGCTGTTTGGAGGTAGTCGTTAGAAGGAGGTAAGCAAGTTTCATAAAGAAAAAATATGGGTTTTTTTTCCAAACATCTATTTAAAAATTGTTTATTATTTAAAAACGTACATAATTGCCATAATTATTGCAGCTATATGATATGCATCAAGTTTTTCTCAATTATCAAAAAACTGCATATTATTGACTTAATTAATAATTTTTATAACAATTTTTATAATAATCATCACATTTATTCTTAACAATAATAATTTATGGTAAAATTATCATCATACTATCATCTATTATTAGAAAAATAGAACAAACCTTTCGGCAAGTTGACGATGGCTCGATTTGGTTTTTGCAAAATCTTCCAACACATTTATTTTCTCTTCTAGAGTTAACCACTTTTGTTTGAGTGACATATTGGTAAAAATAAATATTGTTCGTCCAAAGTAATGATTAAAATGGTACAAGATGTATGGAGCTTATATAGGAAAATTTAGGAAAAACTAGAAAAAGCAAAAACTTGAGAGGGGATAATTACTTTTTATCACCACGTCAAACGAACTTTTAAGAATAAGGTGGTCGTTGGTGGGAGGTGAAACATTTAATCCGTTCCCCAAAATCAATGCCCACGGTCGTTATGTAGAGTGTCCGTTAGACGCGGAGGTTCTTTTATATAGAAAGTGTATAAGGGAAAAACGGGGAAATCCAAAAACTGGTCCGTAAATGGAGTTGGCCGCTAGTCAGAGTGTCCTTTATGGGAGGCTCGTCAGTAAATTTCTTTTCCATTCATAGTTTATACGTACGTCAGTCGCTAGTGAACATTTTCCATTTCATGTAATTATTGAGAGATTTCCCATCTTATTTTCTCCACGGTATATGTGCGTGTAAAAACGGTACACGCTGAATAAAAACAAAATAAACCAAATAATCGAAAAAATTAAAAGCAAGTTAATTCCCAAAGGTTCCGTTTTAGAACGTAACAGTAATTTCGTAATTTCCTATCCAATTCCGTCCATTCCAGACCACCCTACAAGAGTTGTTGGGAGTTATTCAAATTATCTTGCCCATACTTCCTAGCCTTTCCTGGATTACCTGCAAAACCAATCATAGCGCTGCTAATTCACAGCTGGATTCATCTTTACAAGAAAAAAAAAAAATACCTTTAATAATTCATTCAAAAAGCAACAGCGAGATGCTGTTAAAAACCAATTTACTTATTCAGATAAATTAAGTAATTTATTGATACAAAAAATTAAGTAATCTAAATGAATCACTACTAAATAAAAGTTTTCTGCAAGCGTCGTCCATTCTAATTGGCTACGAAGAATCTTTGCAAATGTGTAAAACAATTTGATCCAATCGAAATGCAGTTTAACTTTCCTATTCTTGGACGACGCTCCAAATTACCTGTTGAACTCAAACGATTAATATACAGTACTATCCTCAAACATTTTGTGGACTTACGGACTAGAGCTGTGGGGTTCAGCCAAACCTACAAACGTACGGACTACAAACATTTCAGTCAAAACTCCTCCGACAGATAGCTGACGCTCCTTTCTACGTGACTAACCTCACTCTACACAACGACCTTAACATCCCCTTTGTACACCAGTTAGCCAAGACTAAATATCAAAAATTCCATACTGCTCTCTCCACTTGCCCCAATTCTCTAGTACAGTCTCTCGCCTCCTCTGATATCCCTGCCAATCCTCCTCGCCGACTGAATCGCCAGTGGCCCCGCGACTTCCTCGCAGTCTGAAGGCCTAAAATAAATATCCTGTAGAAAGTGCTGCCGCTGGGCAGTTTCTTTCCTCCTGCCTTTCACGCCTCTATACTTCTATCTCCTTATTTACTTATTGTATAGTGTACTATACAGATTGTAAATGGCTAAATAAATTAAAAAAAAAAAATAAAAAACTTTCCTATTGTATTTATTTATGTTTTAACACTAAATTTAGCATTCTATTATCGTTCACATTTTAATATGGTTTTGGTTCAAAATAGATCCACCGGAAGTGCCGATTTAGCGGAGTTCTTTTGGGGGGAGTGGGGGCAAATTTTTCGCAAATCGTTCCGATTCTCTTTAGACTTGGCATAGAAATGGTATTTCCTGTAGATCTATACGTTTTATTTCCTGAATCTCATATCCGGAAACAGTATTATGACATTAACAAGGATATTAAATTGTTGAAAAAAAAAAGGTTGGCACGAGATTCTGGGTTACAGACCAGTGAAACGATATTTGATTAGTTTGTCCAGATAATGGGGCTTACATGGACGACTTAACATCGTAGGGAAAAATCTTCTTCAACGATCTTTGAATGGGCAGCTAGATTGGCTTTAGCAGGTCCCGGAAATCGCCAGTTGGTTCAGGTTGGTTGAGTGGACATGCGAATTTAGTGTATTCATCTTTTCAAATGTGGCCTTATCTAGTCGCCAATTCGCGCTGGCTGTGGTGAGCCCAATGAGACTGTGCGGTACTTTGTAGAGGTTTATTCTAAAACTAGGATTCCTCATTCTTCGGGAGGTTATAAATGTTTCCCTCCTGGAGATAGTGGCATATGGTAATCTTTATCAGAACTCTCTAGGTTTATTCAGGTGCACTGGGGGCGATTGAGTCGCCATGCTCCCTAGTGTCCTGTTGCTACTTTGTTAGTTTATTGTATTGGCATCTGGCAAACTTTAGCCGGATTTGTTTTTAAACCTCGGTATCTCTTATGAGATGAGGGGTGGGCGGGGAACAATGGGCATTTTGGATTGCCTGCGTTCCTTCCCCTTTTTGGTGGAACCGCCCTTTTAATACAATCTAACATAATCTAAGTGGGCAGCTAAGAAAGACTTGTAACAAATACAGTATAGAGAAGCGACAATCATGCTTGGATACTCAAACCTACATCAAAGCATGAGACTACTGCTCTGAAGCAGAGTTGTACTTCTTCGGGCTCGATGGGTACAAGAAATAAAATATTGTGTCCGGAGTGATTAGAAGCAGTTTGAAGCAGTATAATCTACACGTAGACGAGTATATAATGTACATAAGAAGTATAAGGAAAATGTAGGAGTCATTTTTCAAGGAAAAACTAAAAAATAAAATTAAAAAAGAAACATTCTGCTGAGTATTCAAAAACTCAAATTTTAGCGACTCAATAAAACTTCAGTGATAAGACCATACGTTCTCCTGGAATGGCACATTATAGGAAACTCTATTAAAACTCTTCTTCGAGAAGTGACCCTTAATCCAATTTTTTGGAAAAACTTACTTTTCTTTTTTTTACTTCAAATTTCTGAACAATTTAAAGTTGTAGAATTAAATTTAATCGATTAATGGGCCTAAGTTTAATGAAAATCAAAGGAGTCTTTTTTCAAAAAATATAAAAAAATCGATTCAATTAGTAAAGTGATACTTCCAGGAGATCGATTTTCACCCAAAACTTATATACGGGTCTTCCAGTGACATCAGAGCGAAATATAAATGTGTACTTGTTTAAGATGATTAGATTTTTAGACTATGGTTGATATACTACAGACCACTTTGCGAACACAGACGAGGACCTCATTACAGTTACTTTTTTCTTGAAAATCTGCAGCATCCCCCCCCTCTAAGGAGGGGATAAAGCGAGTGTAATAATATTTTTAATAACATTGCGTGCTATTTTACATAGATTGGTATTTTTTTTGAAGTTATAGATAACCGCGCAGGCTAAAACAGGAAAAAAAAGCCTTTTCTATCTAATTTCGTTTACTAACACGATATTTGTGGTGTTAAGCGTTCTGACCTTTCGTGGTACCTAATCGTGCAGCGATCAGCAACGGTTAACAGCTACTTCTGTCCTTATGATTATCATTAATTATTTCAAGACATTAATTTATTTTTAAGAAAAGTGGACAAATTAACTCTAATATTTTCTTACATCTTGCAAAACATATAGCCATGGGAAAACCACGGTTATATTAAGATATTTAATTTTAATAGCTTCCGCTTGATTTATTGATTTTTTTTCGAATATTTAGAGAGATTCATCCCCCTGCAGGTATTGGCTATCTCTAATTGCCGACTTCCATTTCCGCTAGAAGACCCTAGAACTTTCCAGGAAAATGTGAGAAAGTTAGTTCATCACCTGGGATGCTGTAGAGTGAATGGATTCAACTGGTACCATTAGGAGTACAAAAAATTTGTTTTAGGCTGACCTATTACATCACTTAATTACATCCAAAAAGGAGTTATCTACATTTTTTTTTCGGAAAATGTGTTTAGTGGCGCCCCCTATTGTATGTTCCAATTCTACATCTTTTGGTGCATAAACGAGTCTTTATGCAGACTCTTGTTTATTATTACTTATTCTTTAACCTAGGTTAGATTTGGAGCAAAAATGAGTTTTCTACTGCAGATAACTGTCTTTTGCTCCAAACAGAAAAGATGACGCCATCAATTTTTTTATTAAGTTTATTTAATATTTATATTAGGTAGATATTATTATTTTTCTTTTTGACAGGCATAATAATATATCTAACATTCGCTTCGACAAGACACAAAATGCCACTTAAAAGCTCAAAAACAAGAAATCTGTTGGACTAAAGTACTTAATATGTACTCAAGTTTTACTGAAAAATTATGATTTTGGTGCAAAAAAGAGTTAGCTGTAAAATAACTTAAAAAATGCCCTAGAAAGTTCAAATTGAGCCCCAAATGACCCCCATCACAATATATTAACTAATCCTTACAGCATAGACACAACATAAGGAATACATCTTAAAGCATATTTAGTTTTTTGTCCCTACTAAAAATTTTAAAAAAACTAGATAACTCCTTGGTAGCACCAAGATCTTCAATTATGAAAGACAACTGAATGTCAGCTTTAAAACAAATTTAGCCAATTAAATTATAGTTATTAAAATAAAAGCTGTATGAGCGTTTGCTTTAAAACATATTAAAGCTTACAGTTTCACTGTCTGCACAAAATGGCAACAGTAAGTTCAAGCTGGGTAGTAAAAAAAAATAATATGAGCCACTATAATTGGTGATAACATCTTTCAAAGAAGCTGTTGAACGATTTGATTTATGAAAGAAGGTTTCATCCACCAATTAGATGTTCGTAATAAACAATCAGATTGTAAACCCGTTTTTTCTTGCCGTTAGCAATAATTGCATTAACAATAATCACAGGTGTAAATTTAGTTGTTTTTTTTCTCGCTTCTTCATAATTTTTCAAATTATAAAATCAGATTCGCAAAACAGGAAGTATTTAAATCTACGCGTACAAGCTTTCATGATTAGTAAGCAGTCGTGAACTAGGGGCGGATGTTTGGCATCACATTTTAAAGTAAGCAAGTGAATAGGACTTTATATTGTAGGGGATCTAATCCCTAAAAAGAAGAATATTAAATTCTCACGGACAGCTTAATTAATGAGAATCCTATCTTCAACTAGTTAACTGTTTATGACGAAAATATTCGTGTAAAATTTTGTGTTATGACGAGTATATTCGTCAAGCGTTTTCAGTAGTTAATTTTGCAATTTTAGTTAAAACTAAAATATATTCGTAAATTTATGTTTTTATGTATTTTGGTTCCTATTTATGTTAATATAAATAAATTAATAAATAACGAGAAAATAAAATAAATAAAAGTCATTTCATTGCAACCCAATTTCATATCAAACATACTCTGGGTTTGACGAATATATTCGTCATCGCTTATTTTTGTGTACGACGCACCTAGGGCAGGGGTCGGCAACCTATTTTAAGGAGAGAGCCATTTTTCTTTAATTAATTTTAATAAATCTTACCAAGAGCCGCAAGGATGAGAGTGTAAACAAACTCTGTAGATCATTTGTATTCACAGATTATTATTTTATGATATTCAATAAGATTTAATTGTTTTATATATTATATTTACTTATTACAAAGTAAATAAACAAATAAATAATAACTAAACGAATGAAAAGGCGGCAGTCTTACAATATAAATCAAGCACACTATTTTGGATATTGTACGAGTATAATTCTATTCAATTTCGAACCTATCACATTTAAAATTATTTTTGAAAAAATGTCTTTAATAAATGGAATTTTCATTCGTTTAAATAAAATTAAACTATGCAATATATTTTGGGCTGGCTGAAGAGCCACAAAATTTGGACAAAAGAGCCGCATGCGGCTCGCGAGCCGCGGGTGGCCGACCCCTGACCTAGGGGACACATTTTCCAACAAGGTCGAAACAGTTAACTTGGTTAACTGAAATGTGCTTCACTTCTCCTAGGAACGATTTTCTCAGAGAAAACAAGATCCATTATCACAGAATGGGTTGCCCGACAAGTCGCAGAAGTGGGGATGAAATCCAGGAAATTAGCAGCTAAACTTATTCGCAGCCATCATGATCAGATCGGTAGATCACTTGACGGGCGATTTTAACACATTGCCGACCACTTAGGGAAACCTCTCCGTTTTGTAAAATGTCAGTGCACGACCGATCGAGGAAATCTCCCCGTTTGACAATGCAATACAGTGGAGTACTGAATACATGGTTTTAAGTATCTTAAGTACTTATATATTTTGATGCCCGCTTCTCTTCGTTGATCGCTATATATTATCACTATATTTTTTAAATAATAAAGAGTAAAAGAATTAGGAGATGAGAAAGAAAGAAATATTGCTAAAAATAATGCTGATAAACGGTCCATGAAATTTTCAAAAAAATATATACGCCATATTGGATTACAGTTGATAGCATAGTCACCTACAATTCCAGTCTTACAATTTTTGTATTGAGCATAACACCACCATATCTATTTTGTAATTTATCTTTGTAATATAATAAAAGACCTTAATAAAATGTCCCAGGAAATTGAAGATGCTTTTAATGAATTTCATCTTGATACTGCCTCACCAGTATTCTGATGAATGTTCAGAAGACAATTTTGATATCCATGATGGGGGACATTATCAAACCAGGAAATATAGATCTACTCGTAGAATAATTTCAAGCGATTCAGAGAGTAATTTGGAAGATTCAGACAGTGGATTCAACTATATTCAGTTGTAACTCGTGCGGTCGGCAATGTGTTAAGTAAGATTTAAGGAAGCACACGTGCATATTTCTTACGACAAAAAAAGTTTAAAGTGTCAAACACGTGCAAAACTCATAGGAGTTTGGCCCTCCTGAGAATCTTAACTCAAAATAAACACGATGGACTTAGAATTACTTTACCAGTTACAGCCACAACAAATCTTTCGCTCGCAGTGGCATAAGAAAGGAGGCCAATCAATTCTAAATCAATCTATGAGCAAGTTTCCCGCCAGACTTGATTTTTCCACTTTTTCCAAGAATTTTTCACAATTTCACGTAATTTTCTAAACACAACTTCCGCTCATTTCCTAATGGGAATTATTTTCTAAATTTTTCAACAGTTAAATGCAGCAAGAAAACTTTTGGGCATATTTACTTAACGATTTTTTGCAGAGCTTTCCGAGGGCTTCCCGTTTTACTCTTGTCGTGACTCGTTGGACTTAAAATTAAATCATAGGGGAGGAAATTTGGTGAATCTTATGGAAGATAATGGTATGACTGTTTTTAATGGACGCTTTCCCAGTGATTTTCCGGCCCACTTTACATTTATATCTCAACAAGGTTCCAGTGTTATTGATTTTGTCTGGGGTAACTTCAATAGTTTAAATCTTTGTGAAGATTTTATAGTTGATAATAATCTTTTCCCATTCATTTTTCATCTTTCTGCCACGTTAAAATTAAATTTACCCGGAATTACGTCCTCAGATAGTATTAATCGGAGTATAGTTTGTTCTGAGACTGTGCTCACTAAATACAGGTGGAATACCCTTTTAAAAAATGAATATGAACTTTGTATGTCGCAATCCACACTTCTGTATTTTTGTAGTGACGATGTGGAACAGCTCTATACAAATATTATCAATGCAATAATTAGTTGTGCTAATTTTTTAAAGATGGTGGAATCTCGTCGTCTAAAAGAAATAAAGAACGTTTACAGAAAAAATGACTGGTTCGATACGGAATGTTTGACTGCTAAGCGTAATCTAAATAGAATTTTTCGTTATTATAAAAAAGATAAAAATATTAGCATCCTTGAAGAGTATTTAAAATTACGTAAAAATTATAATTATTTAATAAAAAGTAAGAAAAAAGAGAAAACGCTAAGTAAAATTGAAAAGATATCTAATGTTAAAAATTCTAAGGATTTTTGGATTGCAGTTCGGGAATCAACCTTTAAAAATCGCGAAACTTCCCATATAACTAAAGATGTGTGGGCTCAATATTATAATAATTTTTACCTACCTAATTACAATAGTGAAATAATTTACCCTCTCTTCTTTGAAACTGTTAATCATGAATTGGAAAGAAATATAGAATTACGGGAACTGCAGTTAATTTTGTCCAAGTGTAAATCTAATAAAACTCCTGGAAGGGACTTAATTCCGTATGAGTTTTTCACTAATTTGCCTCCATCCTGGGATCATTACATACTAAACCTGTTTAATAATATTTTGGCAAAGGAAGAAGTTCCTCGCTCATGGTCTTACATGGATATGAAAATGATTCTCAAAAAAGGTGACCCAACTAAGCCTTGTAACTACCGTGGAATAGCTTTGTTAAACAGCCTTCCTAAAATTTTCACCTCCATTTTAGCTTACAGAATGAATACATGGTCAGAAAACATGTGCCTTTTGCCGGAAGTCCAATGTGGATTTCGGCCCGGAAGAGGGTGTCAAGATAATTTATTCATTCTCTCTTCAATAATTGATATTAAATTGAGCAGCAACACTCCTCTTTTTGCAATATTTATAGATTTTTCTAAGGCTTTCGACTCTATCTCACATAGGATGCTTTGGGAAAAATTACTAAAGCTGGGCGTTGGACTAAAAATTACCCGGATACTGAAATCCTTATACGACAAAGCATATATGCGCGTCTTAACCCCTACAAGCTCCACTGAGGACATTCGAATAACATCAGGCGTGTTACAAGGGGAACCTCTATCTCCTCTTCTCTTTAACCTATTTACTTCCGATATGTTAGAATTTTTCAAGTCTAAAGGCGCTACCTCTGTTCACTTAGACCGGAACAATGAGATCATCTTAATAGCTTACGCAGATGACATAGTTCTTTTTGCAAATTCTGTTATTAACTTGAGCGAAAAATTACGCATACTCGAACAGTACTGTTGTTTAAACGACCTCAGTGTTAATGCAAGTAAAACTAAGATCATGCATTTTTCAAGCAGTACTCGTAAAAAGAAATTCCGTAATATAACCTTTTCAGGAAAGCCTATTGAAATAGTTCATCTCTTTCATTACCTAGGTGTGCCTATTACTTCTAATGGTAAATACTTCCAGGCCTCAAAGTACTTCGCCAACGCAGGGAAACTGGCATTCAATAAAGTAAAATCTATTTTGTTAAATTCTGCGGCAACACTTCACGAAACTAGAAAGAAACTACTGAACTCTATCCTCAAACCAACAATGCTCTATTGCTCAGAAATCTGGGCTTATAATTATCTGGACTTGCTTGAAACTGTACAATTGCAATCTCTAAAGAGACTCTACTACCTTCCAAAAAGTACTCCCAATTCGTTTGTTCGATTAGAATTTGGATTTTCGCCGATTATAATTTCGGTTTTTAAGTCAATTTATAACTTATTAATTAAAATACTCAGCATGAATAGTACACGCCTGCCTTATGTTTGTTATAATACTTTATTTAAAATAAAACCTCAGAAAAGAAATAATAAAACTTGGATATCTTTCATTGAGAGCACAATGTCGTCTATTGGCGCATTGGATGTTTTACTAACACAGGATCCTTTCATTTTAACAAAAGAAAAGAAAAACATTATGAGCAAACTAATAAATAAGTTCCTATCAGAGGACATTGATAAGGTTTTGAATAGCAGATATAATGTATTTTACAGACATGTCTCTAATTTAGGTATCAATGAAATGTATTTGGATTTAGGTTGCAATGTTATAAAACTTAGGTTGATTACTCAAATACGTCTTTGCAGAATGAAATGCGCAAAACTTTATTTAAACGGATCCACATATACATTTGACTGTAATGATATTTGCTTAATTTGCTCCAGTTCTTGTGAAGATTCACTAATGCATTTTCTTTTCGAATGTAAAACTCTCCAACAGATTAGATCTTACTTCCTTTCAAATTTTTTAGCAACCAATTTTCGTGCTCCAAAAGTAATTCTGTATGAAAAATTATTAACTATAAAATCCAAAGATCAGGTAAATGCCATACACAATTATTGTAAACAGTCTCTAAGAATAAGAAGTTTTGTTTTGGGAGAATAGTTTCTTTTAGTTTATGTTGACTTATCTGTTCTTAAGTTTGTTTGTTATTTTGAACTTTATATTTTATTTCCAAGCATGTCTGTTTCAGTTCTTTTATTTGAAGATATAATAATTATGATTAATTTTTTATTTTATTTTATTTTTTTATTTTTTAAGAAGTTTTATTACTCTTGTTTTATTTTATTATTTTTTTTACTTTTGTATTTCTATTTTATTTTTATTTTTATATTTTGTCGTTAATATTATTATAATTACTTATGTACTTATGGTTGACTCACTTGCTCAAAAGCGTATGTAAGCTTAATAGCAACAAATAAATAACAATAACTTTACGATTTTTGATGGCATGGATCTTAAGTCTGAATACTTTGATCCAAACTTTCGTAATACTTTGATGGCTAGAAGAAACATTTTTTTTTATTCACATTTTAATTACATTCCCAGAGCCAGACTGTAGAATGAAATTATGGCGATTTATCTAGAAGGTCTCAATATGCAAATATCTACTTCTTCTTTATTTTTTTACAACGTGGGACAGTAACTCCAGTTATGAATACTTATTAATTCTATGCAGAAATTATTTATGGTTGCGGTGGTGCCCATTTCAAAATGGTGGTGGTCCAATTAAATGTCTCTTTCCGTCGGCCATATTACCATTATTATACATTTGTTACTTCCTCTCTCCACCCGCTTGATCGACGGACGGATGACATCTTTCATCTTGACACCCCCCCCTTATTATTAATAAAATTATTCTAATACACAGAAATAAGCATTTAAAGTGGGGCTACGCCCATTTCCGATAAACTTCTCAATTAGTGACTTTCTTTTTTCGTCCGCATCTATGCAGGATAGATGATGTCTACACAACAACAGGAGAAAGAGAAATGTACTCATATCCTGACAGTTTGCAATGCAATCTGTCAATATGAGGATTCTGTCACTCGGAGTACAGAGTTGATGTGCAAAAACGGCCGGAAGGAAACCCTGCAGTTTATAAAAACAAAAACAAACAGTTTTTTCCTACTACATCTAAACAAACTCTTAAAAATGGGGATGTCAAGAAATAGATAAAAATGGTCCACCCATTTTCTCGGACTAAAAATCTCTAAGTTGCAGCCTGATTTATTTCTTTGGCATGTTAAGATCCAGAGAAGGTGTCGAAAAAAAACGTCAAACCCTGAAGCTCCTAAAGCGGGAAAAGGATGGGACATTCTAAACCTTTCAAGAGAGAGAGGGGATAGGCCCAACTTGCCTCTTTTAATGCAATGCATTCCAGAAAGGGACCAGCCGGGTTCCAATACTTTGAATAAAATTAGTAAAAAAATGTAATCGCCTACTTTTTCAGGCGGGGCTTAACGTCCAACTACCAATTAGGTGTCGTGGACGGAGGCGACTAGCAAACATTCTTTACAGTAAATTTCTCATATTAACCATTAAATACAATCCAAGGGCTAGACTAGTACTGCAATACATCTTAGCTTTGCGGGTCTAGCCTATAACCGACTAACAAACATACTTTACTGTTTTCTCATATTAACCATTAAATAAAATCCAAGGGCTAGACTAGTACCGCAATACATCTTAGCTTTGCGGGTCTAGCCTATAACCGACTAACAAACATACTTTACTGTAAATTTCTCATATTAAACATTAAATACAATCCAAGGGCTAGACTAGTACCGCAATACATCTTAGCTTTGCGGGTCTAGCCTATAACCGACTAACAAACATACTTTACTGTTTTCTCATATTAACCATTAAATACAATCCAAGGGCTAGACTAGTACCGCAATACATCTTAGCTTTGCGGGTCTAGCCTATAACCGACTAACAAACATACTTTACTGTTTTCTCATATTAACCATTAAATAAAATCCAAGGGCTAGACTAGTACCGCAATACATCTTAGCTTTGCGGGCCTAGCCTATAACCGTCTAACAAACATACTTTACTGTTTTCTCATATTAACCATTAAATAAAATCCAAGGCCTAGAGACCGGGAATCGAACCCACTAAACCAACAATACATCTTACCTTCGCAGGTCTGAATAAAATTAGTATTTAAACTTAAAAAAAGAAAATTCCTACTACCGAGTTCAGGCGCCAAAAAAAAAAAAATGTTTCCCGAATTCAGGCGACTCCATCATAACATTAGACATTTTCATTTCCGGTAAAAAAAAAATCAAATTCGAAAATTTTCTTCGATCGCGTCTTTTCACATTTTAAAGAATAAAAGAAAAAATTGTGGAAATTTTAATTAAAGTGATTGACTTTTTCTTTAATAATTTTTTTAATAAAAACAAAATGCTTTCCAACCGAGACAACAACGTCATAAATTGTCGTGTCATGGGGGAGAGATTCCAGTTCAATTAATGTCAACAGCTTTTAATTTTAGTTCTTCTACCTTCAGGCCATGTATATATCATATTTCAAGAATATCTGAGTGAATAAATATACAATAATAATTATAATTATTACGAAAAAAGGAATATTATATTTAATAAATGGTTCTAGTTGGTTATTTTCTTTCTGGAATCTTGACAAACAAGGGAGTTCACAAGGATGTGGGTGGGCGGGTGAAGGGGCAGGAAACCACTTGGGACTTTATGAATATTAATTCTTTACAGGCAAGACGTTCCACAATTTGCTGAAGAAAATGAAATCCTCTGGGATCAAATCTTCATCCTTCCCCAGGCCCTGGTTAATAGCGTCAAATTATAAAATTGTAGTCAAATATGCGCAGTTTAAAAAGGTGTGAACAAATATGTGCTTGCTGTCAAAAATCTCTGCTTAAGCTTTGTATGCATATTTTATAAGCAGAAAGATTTATTAGACGCCCACAATGATTTTTTTTTTTTTTTAAATGGGACTGGAAAGTTTACTCGTATAAGAGGTCTTACTTTAATTCTAATTGTTCTAAAAATCATTTATTGACGCTCAACTCTTGAATTTTGAGAATATATTCTAGACTTACTAAAAATTTAAGCAGTTTGTAAAAACTATACGTTAAGTAAAATGATATGATGCTTAGCCTATCCCCACCCATCCCTCAGGACTTAAAGAACAATTATTTTTCTCCTGTAATTGCTAAAAAATTGGCCCATTATTGGGGTATATTTAGTGAAGAAGTTCAAATTTCCATAATTTGTATAATACATGATACAAAAAAATATATAAATGTAGTAAATTATTTACTAGGGTGAAACATAGCACAGAAAATCATCACACTTTCGATTTCCCAAAACACAAAGATACTGAAATCCGAAACTAACGCACACACACACACACACACACACACACACACACACACACACACACAAATTACATATCAAAGACAGAAAACCGTCTAAATTTCAAAACTGAAACGAACAATTTAAACAAGGGGGATTTAAACGAACAATTGGTAACACTGACTTCCTCACAACCAAACATATATCACACACACAGACCGATCACACTCAGTCCATGAACAGACAACAAGACAGAAGGCACAGCAACCCTTTAATGATGTAAAATACAGTACAACCTTGATAAATCGGCCCTCGGTTAACCGGGGGATTTGGATTAACCGGGATCATGTTGAGTCATCATAAGAACATCTGGATCGGCGCCCAAAACAAAAGTTGATTTTCGGTGGCGACAGGAAAATTTTATTGTCTTCCGATGTAACATAAAATTGTAGGCGTGGCAACAACTCTTTTGTACCTGATTTTCTTGAAGTGTCATGTATGTATGTATGTACGTATTTAAAAACCCAAAATATGGTGCAATTGGTACTGAATTTCTTGGGATTTACCACGGTCTTACAAAAAATCTTACAAAAGACCATGGGACAAAATAAAAAAAAAGGATTGCCGTCTAAGACAGGAGTTGATCTCTGGGACGAAACGGCTTTTTAATTTACTTATTTTCACATAGGCATCTTACTGATGAGTCTTTCCTATGCACCCGTATAATACATACATACTTATATACACATGTACATTCATAGGTACAAATGTAATACTGTGTATTCGGTTTAACCGGGATTTCAGTTTTCCGGGGTGGTTATAGCCGGAAGTCAGCCCGGTTAATCGAGGTTGTACTGTATTACATTGTAAATTAGCCCTAGAAGATGACCTAGTCCCTTGGTTGAAAGCTCGGCTTAATATACGAGGTGTGTTCAAAAAGTAACGGGAATTTTTAAATTTCGCGGGTTTGGAGAGTCAAAATTTGTTCCAAAATTGTTGAATTTCGAACAAAAACAGCGGAGAATGGAAGTTGCTCAAGAGTCACTCAATGAAGTCGACAACGATGCGGATCTACTGAAACGTGTTATAACAGGTGACGAAACATGGGTTTACGGATATGTTGTCGAAACTAAGGCTCAATCGTCCCAGTGGAGGCATTCTGGATCGCCAAGACCGAAAAAGGCTCGACAAGTGCGGTCGAATGTGAAGGTTATGCTCACTGTGTTCTTCGATTTTAATGGCATAGTGCATCATGAATTCTTGCCACAAGGTCAAACAATCAATAAGGAGTACTACCTACAAGTTCAACGCCGTTTGGGTGAAGCAATCCGAAAAAAACGCCCGGATTTGTGGCAAAACAATTCATGGATTTTGCACCACGATAATGCACCTGCTCACACTTCATTGCTTGTTCGTGAATTTTTGGCCAAAAACAAAACTTTAACGATGCCCCAGCCTCCATATTCGCCAGACATGGCTCCATGTGACTTTTTTCTATTTCCAAACATAAAGAGAACATTAAAAGGCCGTCGTTTTACAAGCATAGATGACATTAAAAGCGAATCGCTGAAAGAGCTGAAAGCTATCACAAAGATCGAGTTTCAGAAGTGTTTCGAGGATTGGAAAAAGCGCTGGCACAAGTGTATTGTATGCGAAGGGGACTACTTTGAAGGCGACAATATTAATGTAGATGAATAAATAAATATTTTTTTCAAAAAACGAAAATTCCCGTTACTTTTTGAACACACCTCGTATAATGACTGAAAACTGGCATTTATTTTTTTCATCCTATTGAAACTATGAATCAGTCACCAAAAATAATGAACAGTAAATTATTTATTTATTTATTTATTTTAAAGGCACATCAACATCTGAGGCCATCTGAGGCGCCCGGAGCTTTTTTTTTCCAGACTTACTGGCGGCCTCCAGACAACTTAGTTGCACAGAAAACACTGTCTATCACTGGAACAGTGAGCTGTAAGAAGCTGCTAGTAAGAGAAAAAAAAATCTAAGCTGGATTCGAACCTGGAATATCCGTTTAACCTATTTTGGGAAGGAAGGAATACAAAGGAAGTGAGAACAATATTTGCATTTTTATTTAAGCAATCTATCGAAAGAGAAAGTTAGCAACATCAAGCAACAACAACAACAACAAAAAGTTTGTTCAAACAACTTTAACGAAGAGATGAAATCTTTACAGTTAACAAAACAACACCAGTAAACAATACTGGTCCAAAGCCGTTATCACCACATCTCCAAAACAACCAAACTTATCTTAGTACATCTTTACGACTTGCTCATCTTTTGTTAGGTTTTTTTTATTTTTCCATTTTCTCTGACCCCTATATTTACTTATTTATTTATTATTGACAATCCAATCATTGCTTTCCAATTCGTGATAGTCCCTCTTGCGTCCATCTTTCACCTTCTTTGTTTTATCTTGTTCTTTAGTTTGTGAATAGTTTCCCATTAATTTTTTTGTATTATCATGACATCAAGTTTTGTACCGTAGCAACCAAATATTTGGCCAAAATATAAGTTCTTAAAAATAGAATCTGTCCCCTTTAAAATTCCAATTTATTGGAATGTATGATGGCTGCCATTTATAAATAAACTCTAGAATAAAGATGAGTTCAATTTAGTGCTAAAATTTCGTGCTTAAAGTCTACAAACCGGAATTATGTCTTTACGGGCACGATATTTTACTTATAAGTGTTCACAATGTTTCAATCATAAATTACGTAACAACATACAGACAGACAGATCCCCACTCACTATGGCAAAGAACACTTTTTCTCGGGCTCAAAACTTGAAAAGTCCACAAAACGTTGCTTTCTGTGGAAACAATAGTTTTGAAAAGTTTCAAAACCAGTTCCATAAAAATGAAAAAAGAAGAAATCCCAGATTTGTACTAAACGCGTAGGTATCCTTGAATATAAATGGCCGTAAAAAGGAAATGTAATAAAGGATATAAATATAGTATTTAATGTGTGGTTATGTTCCATAATCCGCATAAGCAAATGGAAAATAAAGAAATTGAAATCAAAATACATAAATATATTACAATAATAAAATTTCAAATTTATAAACTGACTTAAAATAAAATAAAATGTTTAAATCAAATTGTTTATTTAAATAATATTAATATGATCTTTAAACAGGGAAAAAATAAGAAGCTACTTGGACTAGAGTATTGGTACACTTAGCTGCGGAACTCGAGGAGTGTTTAGACTTAAAATTGATGTGACAGGAGTATAGCCAGTGTACTTGGAAGTAACTCCCTAACCAGGGAGTTGTAGGCACAAGAAAACCGGTCCTACTGGGATAGAATTTCACAATTTAGCATAAGACAATTCCCTGTCTTACAGATACTACTGTTTATAATATAAGAATTTATTCTGGAGGTAAATTACAGCATAAACTACAAGTTTTGTAAGTAAAGTAAAGTAATTGCCTATTTTTTCAGGTGGGCTTTACGTCCAACTACCACAATTAGGTGTCGTGGACGAAGGCGACTAGTAAACATACTTTACTGTAAATTTCTTTTATTAACCTTTAAATAAAATCCAAGGCCTAGAACGGGGGAATTGAACCACTAAACCAACAATACATTTTAGCATTGCAGGTCTAGTATCATAACCGCTCGGCTACCGTGGCGCCTACAAGTTTGAAAGTTAATAATGTAAAAAAAAAAAAAATGGTCAACTTTAAGTACCCTTTAAAAGTATTCTCATCAGATTAAAAAAAGGGACCTAATATGATGGCTTCATAAAATTCTGGAACAGCTTCTGGTTTCGATGCTCTGAATGTGAAGATTAGATTGGGAAAATGAGTTTCATCCCCACTCAACAGAAAGCCGAGCGTGTCTGCCAAGCTGAGAAAAATTTGAAATGCTATCTAGAATATTCGTATGCTGCTATTTACTCTCGAATTATCTCAAGTGGAAATTACTGTATGAAATTTCAGAATTCCATTATAACATTCAATCTTGGCTGACCCAAGAGATTATTCACCCATACTGATCTCTTGGTTAAAAAATTTTGGGTTTATCACAGACTTTATTTTTCCATGTTTGAGTTCCAAAAATCATAACCAAAGCGGCTGTCAACATAGTGGCGGAGCAATATCACCAATCATGACGAAGAAAGTTCCAATACTGATTCGAGACATGTACTCACAGGTGTGACAAGAAATCGATTTACAACTAGGACCCCAACAGTGTACCGACAATCGAGAATATTGTTGCGAAAGTTATCGAATAAAATGTAGTAAAGTAAAGTAATCGCCTATTTTTTCAGGCGGGGCTTAACGTCCAACTACCAAATTAGGTGTTGTGGACGGAGGCGACTAGCAAACATTCTTTACTATAAATTCCTCATATTAACCATTAAATAAAATCCAAGGGCTAGACTAGTACCGCAATACATCTTAGCTTTGCGGGTCTAGCCTATAACCTCCTAACAAACATGCTTTACTGTAAATTTCTTTTATTAACCATTAAATAAAATCCAAGGCCCAGACGCTGGGAATCGAACCCACTAAACCAGCAATACATCTTAGCATTGCGGGTCTAGTCACTTAACCGCTCGGCTACCGTGGCGCTTGGAATAATAAAATGTAGCCCTCACTGAAGAGGAATAATAACTCTAATGATTAGCATGGTGGGACTGCCCGTCTGGGCTAAGCATGATTTTAAAAAAAACGTAAAATTGGAGAAAGTTCCAAATCGATATTTTGTTAAGAGTGTTGCCACTAGGTGGTGTTTAAGAGTGGCAATAATTTTGATTGGATGATGAGTCTATCATTAGAAAAAGAGGAGTCGAGGGTCCGCCAATTTTTGTTGTTATTTCTTGAAGATGAAACCTCTACAGTAACAGATCTGCTAAGATATTTGATTCCTTCAGAATACTTGAAAACCAACACCGAATTTTTAATTCTAACAAGAAATGCGGTTAAAAAAATCGATTCTAACGCAATTAAATTGTTTGTCTACACGATTATAATGACCAAAAAAATGACCACAAAGATGCTAAAACAATTTTAACTGTTCCAAGTAAAATTATCCTGTAAATATAAAAAACAATCACACGGTTATTCGATTCCAGTTTGTTGTTTTGTTAAGCCATATTATTTACAGGTACACGGCTGTAAATGTAGTTAATTTCTTAGTATTTCTAACTGAGAACGGTTGAAAATAATATTGAACGTAGTTAAAAGGATGTACCTACATAGAGAGTAAATTAAGGATATCCGGCTAAAAAACAAAAAAAAAAGCAATAATGTTCCGCTGGGTCCCTTAAGGAAATTAGACATCCTGAACAGGAAATTTAGTTAGTCATACTTCCATTTCCGCAACCCATGTTTTATTGTTTAAAAAGTAAAGTAATGCAACGTTTCAGGAGAGCTTTACGTACTTACTACTACCAAATTAAGTTGTTCCATTGTTTAACCGAGAACTAAGTTATGGCCAGAAAGTACCTGGATATTTCAGTTACTTTTAAAAACTTTTAGGAAATTTAAGGGGGGTTATCAGATCTGGAAGATAAAGATACACGAATAAAATGCTGAACGAACTGGTGTTCACAAAATTGCTGCAGAAAGCGGTTGTCTGTGAGATAGTGATCAAAGAAACGCAAACATAATGGATGAACCGCTAATAAAACTTGGGTTCCTGGCCAAGGATAATCAGAAAGTGACAGTTAAATACTGAAGATATGGTGAGAGTTAACAGAATTGGAAGTAAAAAGTTAAAAAGATAAATTCGAAGTGAAGGCAAACAGCGATGGCGTTGAAATAAAAGTTAAGAAGCAAGAAAACGCAAAAAAAACTTGATGAGAATAAATTTAAAGACCAAAATGCAGAGGGAAATCGAATAGTTATAGTTACGATGTAGTAATGAAGGAGAACAAGAAGGAAGAACACTAAGAAAAAGATGGCAGAAAGGAAGATGCAAAAGAAGAAAAAATGTTGACCACTGAAATTGAGGAATTGGAAAAGGATGAAATTGAATAGTCAATGGAAGAAAGAGGATGCAACAAGGATGAGAAAGATGAAGCAGAAGGAAAGCTTATTGGGAGCGCAAAGGAAAGTGTCTTCGTCCTCAACTCGTGATATTTCCATCGAATATTCAAAGAAGACAAAATTATACTTTTAAGTATTATTAAAAATATAAAAAACATGGAATTACTGTTTAAAAAGTGTGGGGTTACGATCTGAACCTAAAATAATTGCAAAAAAAAATCGTTGTTTGAACTATGATTACCATTTTCTAGTTAATAACCAAAAAAATATTTAAACACGGAACTAATTATCGTAAGAAAAAAAAGTGTAAAGTACTTATTTATTTAGGCTGAAACAGGAAACCAGTTTTAACGAGAAGAAGGGCGTGACTTGACATCCACTTAAAAAGGGTGTCACTTTGTGTTAGGAACGATTTACTTCAATCACTGAAGTTAAACGTTTTAAAAAACAGTTACCCCCTACTCGATCTGGGAAGTGATTTTTCAACTTATAGCCGTTATGTTAAACAGTGCATCGAAATTGGATATCGATATTTTGTTAGTAATTGATAAGAAGTGTATTTTTTTTTTAGGGCATTTTTAAGTACATTTTTTTCGTTTCAGGCCTTAAAGTTGGGAAATTTATAAAAGATGGTAAATTTTTAGTGTCTACATAAATTTTTAAAATTAATACGAGTAGTAGTAAAGTAATCGCCTATTTTTTCAGGTGGGGCTTAACGTCCAACTACCAATTAGGTGTCGTGGACGGAGGCGGCTAGCAAACATACTTTACTGTAAATTTCTTTTATTAACCATTAAATAAAATCCAAGGTCTAAGACCGGGAATCGAATCCACTAAACCAACAATACATCTTAGCATTGCGGGTCTAGTCTCTTAACCGCTCGGCTACCGTGGCGCCATTAATGCGAATACTTTTTAGAATGCAATTTTAGTCTTGTGTGACGCAATTTTGTTTAATTCTTTTAATAACGATTTTTTTTTTTAATTCCTAATTGCCATTTACAATACATATTAGCTAATAATAGGAAAGTATTTAAGGATTTTAATTTGATAAGACTTATTTGGGACTCACACTTAGCGTCCAATTCCCCCTCCCTCCAAAAAAATTTGCTTTCATAATTCATTTTCCAGTATTTATTACCGTTATTTTCCACTTTGATGGGTTCTATTATCGCTTCCTATTCCGAAGTTAACTTCTGTGAAGGCTCACATCCGGTTTATTGATCTTCTTCCCATTTTGAATTCTATTCTGTTTTTAACGCCCCATAATAATAATTGTAAATGTTTAATTCACACGGTTTACCGTAAAAAATTAACCTAAATACCCTGGAGACCACACTGGAAAATAAATTCCCGCAAAAAAGGCACGATTGAAAATGACAGACATTGCAGCAGGAAAGTTGTATCAAATTTAAATAATATTTCTTGGAGTCTTTTTTCGGAATAAATCTCCAAAAGCTGATTTATCGCACTTCCGGCTGACGTATTTAAGTCAAAAAGTAAAAAAATCATAAGCGTTATTTGAATAAAATCGGAAATCCAAACTTGAGTTTTCTATTTTGCGTTTGGGCGCAGTTTTTAAGGGTACATTAGAGCCCGTATTTTTTTTAGGGAAATTGGAAATACTGGGAACAAAGGATCTGTAAAATGGTATTTCCCGTTAAGAGTTTTCTAACCAATTTCCGGGTCTTATTGTACTACCTTAAAGAAATAATGTTTTGTACAACTGCAATATTCGGTTTTTGAACTAGTTTTCATGTACAAGCCAATCTTTTTTGTGCTCATGTGAAGCTTGAAACCTGTACTTCCGTTGAAAAATTAAAAATCCATAATCTACACCAGGAGTCGCCAAAATTTTTTAGATCATGGACCCCTATATAATTCTTCGAAATCTCCATCGATCCCCATAAAAGTAATTTTCAGTTAAGTTAATTAAAATAAAACTATTATGTACTGTGTTTGTACATTTTTATTTTATGATTTTAAACATTTATTAAAGTAATTTTACATTGTCTAACAATAGTTTTTTGAAAAATATCTTAGTGTTGAAATTTAAATACCTTAATATTTATTAAATAATAAGTAATTATAAAATAAGACCCCCCAATCGACCCGCTGGCTCAGATCGACCCCTACTTTTGTTAAATAGACCCCTGAGGATCTATATAGACCACTTTGGCGACCTCTGATCTACACGATTACAATGCTTTCACTTACGCAATGTAAGATAAAGTAAATAATATGTACATATGTGGGTGAGTTCACCACTATCGAACAGCGTCATTACTTATAGTTTATTTCGAAAACTTTTATGAATAGGCTATAAAAGTAAAAATAAAAAGACGTGTGTTTTTTAAAATCGTGAGTGGGAGATGAATTATATAGAGATTTGTCAGTTGTGTGGTTTTTCTAAGTAAATCTACGATTCTAAGATCGTGTGTTCGTTTTATATTAGCATAATACGAAACATGCGCGCAGTTAACTGCGCGATAAACAGGCGTAACAATAGCCCGCATCAGCTTTCAACTATCACTCTTAGATAAAAACAAACCCACATGTGTAGAGTGGTCTGAACTATCAACCAACAAAACGGCTGTCTTTGTTGCCATTGTTGATTTAAATGTAAAAAAAACAAACAAAAACATTTACTCGGGATGATTTCTATTTTGATTCTTTCTTTTACTCAGCAAAGAGCAAGTAACCTCATGGTTTTTGTGTTAACTGGAAATTTCCGGTTTAAGGACATCTGTGTCCGAAAAAGTGGTTCGTGGTAATTTGGATGATGAACAGTAATAAAAAGATAACTAAAAATCCTACAGTTCAAATTTTTGTATTTCATTTAAGCGCTACTAGAATGCGCTACTATAGGGGTTTGGTCAAAATTGGTCCTCTATTAAAACCACAAAATGCACTTATTTTACTTATTCAATTTTTTTCATTTTATTTTAAGGGGAGAGGGAACTATCTCAAAAAATGGTTCAAATGATTTTCTTTACCACTGGTGAGTCTATATACAGTGACTCCCATTAATATTGGGACAGCACAAACAGAAGTTAAAAATTGACGAAAATTAAAAGTGGCACCCATTTATTCAAATTTTTATAAATTCATTTCATTTTATAATTACTATTAATTAAATAAAAACTATTTAAATAAGTAAATAAAAATGTTTTGGTAGATTAAAAAAAATATATATAATAATAAGAGCAAATTCTACCTCTCATAAATATTGGGACACTATTATAATTTATGGTTTGTCCAAGGTTTTGCCCGAATATTTATACAATTTGTAAATATATACCTTAAGCATATATTCAATATGAAATTAATAATTATATTAGTTTATATAAATCAAGCCAGGTGTAACATGTCGCGCAAAAATACAAATACAACGATTGAACAAAGAAAAATTGTAATTTCTTTGCACAAAGACAATAAAAAGTGTTAGAGAGACAGAAAAACTGATCGGACCTAAAACATCTACTGTGTGGAACATCATTCAGCGTTACCAAAAAGAAAAAGAATTGTTTCAACCCCACAATAAGGCCGTCCTCAACTGCTCTCTGAGAGAGAGCAGCGTTATATATTAAAAGAATTAAAAAAGATCACCGACTTAGTGCTTCAAAACTTCAATGTGAAATTTTTGACATGTTCAGAGAGCAAAAAAGGAGCAGAAACAGTTCGGAGAGTGCTAAAAAAACTCGACTATCATGGTAGAGTAGCCTGGAAGAATCCTTTTGTCAGTAAAATTGTTCGGAGAGTGAAATTTGCCGAAAAATATTCCAATGGAAATAGTGACTATTGGAATGATATACTCTAGCGATGAATCAAAATTTAATGTTTTCCAGTCAGATGGAAAGGTTATGGTCTGGAGGAAAGCGAATGCTGAACTCGAAAAGAAGAATTTACAGCCCACTTTAAAGGGTTTTAAAGCTGCACCTCCGGGTGGAGGTGGGTCAGTCCTGGTTTGGGGCTGGATGTCCGCATCAGGATTTGGAGAATTAGTGTTTATTGATGGAATGATGCACAAAATGGTTTATAGTAATATATTAAAATTAATTTGAAAAAAGTGCCGAAAAATTGGGTATTTTAGGGTCTTCTAAATTCTACCAAGATAACGACCCCAAACCTACGGCTTGGGTGATACGTCAGTGACTGTTATATAATTGCCCAAAGATTTCCAAACCTCTCCGTAGTCACCAGATCCCATTGAACATTTATGGCAATATTTAGCCAGTGCTTTAAGTAAACGAGTAATATCTAACAAAAATGAATTAAAACGATGTTTCCTGGAAGAATGGGAAAAAAACACCACCTGAATTAACCAAAAACTTGTTTCACCTGTGCCTGAACGTTTGAGGGCTATTGTAAGTCAAAAAGCAATTATTAATTTATTACCAACCAATTATTAAATAGTAGGAGATTTTAAATATTGAACATTTAAACTCTAGCACTTCTGGTGTCCCAATATTTTTGAGAGCCTTATTTCACACTTTTCCAAACTGTGCTACCTAACAGTTTGGAATTTCATCGATTCATACTTATATATAATTTCCACAGATGTTGCTAATGTTATTTAAAAAAAAAAAAAATCCAATCTTTTGTATGTTGTTTTCATTTTCCTTTTAAATCATTTTGTAATAGGTGTCCCAATATTAATGGGAGTCACTGTATAACTCTGTAACCCCTTTTCCAAGATTTCTTCCCGGAAAATTCGATTAAGATGTCATGTTTATGAGATGTACAGTCCTATTTCTTGTGCAAATTTTAAGAAGGTTACATTTATTGTTTAAAATTACTGCAACAACGACTTTAAATCAACAAGTTTTTCACTAATTCCAAAATTTACACAATTCTCTGTACTTTCACTAGCACACGGCACACAGGAGAAAGCAAAGACGAACAAGTTTAGGGACAGACAAAATTAAAAATTAATTTATTTGTTAATTATCCTTCATAATTTGCATAATTAACCATTTGCATAATTTCAGTAATCTGTTTATAGACATATTTTTTTTTTTAATTTATTTTGTTTCATTTACATATACCAGATTTATGACGCATTGTATGAACGAGATTGTTAATTCAATTTCATCTTAGTAAACTACTTTGCATGTAAAATTAGCCGGTTAAATTCTCTCTCTATATGTAAAAACGTCCAGATGTATGACTAAATATTTTAACAGGGAATTTAATTGATTTATAGCTGGCGGATATGATCCGAGGTTCCCAATCTCCACGGATATTTGGTCATTTCCGCTATTTAAATTTTCTTTCATTGGTCAAATAACTTTCTGCAGCATCGATTTCCATAGAAAAATGGTACAAGCTGATTTGCCAAAAAACTTGTTGTGTGGAAAATATCAGAATGTCTTCTAAGTATTTCCGTCTTACAATATCCATGAATCACCAGAAGACAGCCGTTCTGTCCATGATTAAATATTATTGGCCTACTCCCTACAAAATGGTAGAAATGCCTTCAGCAGCATACAGGGGAAAATCGAGTTGGTTTTCCGATCATACTCTTCAAATCCTCACCGCTATCTGTTTACTCATTTCCAAAATAACTGGATAATTTTTATTCCAGGTTAGAAACCTTCATCAACGACAGCCAGGTGGCAAAAGAAAAAATGGCATACGCGGAATTCCTCAAATCTTTGAGGACCCAATTTTTACAGTGATGGGATTCTAATTGGAACGGATGCTGATGTTCTTGGTTGAGTTATACATATGGTCGCTTCCGGAATCGTTCCCTGCCCCCAAAAGAGCCGGATCAATGGACTTTTTGAACTCGACCGAGGGTTCTGCGCCTGATTCGAGTGTTTTTCGAGTTTTACTTTGAAAACAATGTAGAAATTAAAAAGCATTCTAATTTTTTCTTATTTAAATTCGGTAGATAAAAGTGAATGTAAGATGTGACAGCCACAAATAATCGATTTAAAGGAATCGATAAATGTTTAATACTGAGAAATAACCTCAAAAAAATAAATCTAATACTACAAATTCCCCTTAATTCCCACGAAGTAACAAGTTAAATAGCTCTATTAAACTTGAACTTAAAGAAAAAGGTATCATACATCACGACTTGAAATGAGTACGCGCCCTGGAGCTATACAAGAGCTATACAAGACCAAGAATTTAGGAGGTATTGCCATCTTCCTCTTCCGTGTTTCAGTTGGCAACAATATTAGTTACATCTCATCATTCAACGTCCACTTTCTTGGAGATGCTGCAGAATACTCTCTTTTCCATGTTTAGTTTTAATCTTTAAGATGACTTTCTATCTGTTGCCATCACCATAGTTGTTAAGGAATGGATGAGAGAGAGAGAGAGAGAGAAATACATTTGTGATTCTTGACATCGACACCTTTTTTTATGTGCTTTAAACAAGTAAGCTAGCCCGTTTTTTTTTGTCGTCAAATCGTCACGTATACAAATACTGAAAGCAAGCGAGAGCGATAAAGTACTAGCTTTCAACTCTCTTTTGAGTAAGTATGACGCTCGATGTGAGAACTGATCAAAGAGAGAGATAGATAGATAGAAGGATAAGAGTCGAACGGTATCTGACGGCGGCCACTTTTGATGATCCTCAGTGTGTGTGTGTGTGTGTCAGAATTCACCGCAATCCCCCCACCCCATCACACCCAACTTCGCATGGCTCAGTAATGATAGAGTGTCATCGTACTTTCAGCTCTAGTCTGCCAGTCAGGCACGATCATCAATGTGTCAGGATGGATAATGAACTAAAATTGAGCCGCATGGAGGGGTCAAAGGCCGATTAGGTTGGCAAAGCCTAGACAAAAAAAATGTTTTATTTTGAAAAAAAAAAAAAAAGATTTAAAAACAACCAATAGTCATCATTCATATGAATTTCTTTTGTAACAACTGCAATTATGCGTTCTGCAGTATTCTGTTCAAACTCTAAAACAATCGTCAATAGAGTATGTTTACTGAGGTCATGAAAGAGGAGTGGTATTTAAAAAACATCTGTGAATATGTAAACAAAATAAGTAAAAAAAACAGTAAAGTAAAGTAATTGCCTACTTTTTCAGGCGGGGCCTTAACGTCCAACTACCAATTAGGTGTCGTGGACGGAGGGCGACTAGCAAACATACTTTTCTGTAAATTTCTTTTATTAACCATTAAATAAAATCCAAGGGCTAGACTAGTACCGCAATACATCTTAGCTTTGCGGGTCTCACCTCTAATCGCTCGGCTACCGTGGCGCCTGTAAACAAACTATTTCTAATACGAAACATCGTAGAAATCTTGGTAACTTTACGAGGGTCGTTTGAAAAGTCCGTGCAAAAATATAAACTACTTAATTTTTTTGGGTAAACCTTTTTTATTTTTCAACATAGTCTCCTTTTAGGCTTATATACTTCGTCCAACGCTGCTCTAGTTTGTTGATACCTTCCGAATAATAGGATTTGTCCAAGTCTGAAAAATAGCCATTCGTTTCTGCAATCACCTCCTCGTTTGAATAAAATCTTTTTCCCGCCAGCCATTTCTTCATATTGGGGAACAAATAGTAGTCCGAGGGAGCCAAGTCTGGAGAATAGGGGGGGATGTGAAACGAGTTGGAACCCTATTTCCATTAATTTTGCGACCACAACTGCTGAGGTGTGAGCTGGTGCGTTGTCGTGATGGAAAAGGACTTTTTTGTGGGCCAATCGTGGGCGTTTTTCTGGCAGCTCGGTTTTCAAACGGTCCAATAACGATGAATAATATGCACCTGTAATAGTTTTACCCTTTTCCAGATAGTCGATGAGGATTATTCCTTGCGAATCCCAAAAGACAGTTGCCATAATCTTTCCGGCCGAAGGAACGGTCTTCGCCTTTTTTGGCGCAGATTCCCCCTTGGTAACCCATTGTTTAGATTGTTCTTTGGTCTCAGGAGTGTAGTGATGTATCCATGTTTCATCCACAGTGACGAAACGACGCTTAAAGTCCTGCGGATTCTTCTGGAACAGCTGCAAACCGTCCTTGCAACATTTCACACGATTTCGTTTTTGGTCAAGCGTGAGCAATCGCGGCACCCATCTTGCGGATAGCTTTGTTATGTCCAAATGTTGATGCAAAATATTTTGTACCCGTTCATTCGAGATGCCCACAGCACTAGCAATCTCACGCACCTTCACTCTTCTGTCATCCATCACCATATCATGGATTTTATCAATGATTTCTGGAGTAGTAACCTCAACGGGGCGTCCAGAACGTTCAGCGTCACTTGTGCCCATATGGCCACTCCGAAAATTTTGAAACCACTTATAAACTGTTCTAATCGAAGGTGCAGAGTCACCATAATGTTTATCAAGCTTCTCTTTAGTCTCCTGAGGCGTTTTGCCTTTCATAAAGTAGTGTTTAATGTTGATTAATTAACACACGAAATTCTTTTTCGTCCATTTTTTGAAAATCACTCGACTTCCTCGATTCAAACGAATGCCAAACACAAAGAAATAGACCGATCTGGCTGAAACTTGGTGTGTGTTCTTCCAAGAGATGCTACTAACTAAACATAACCTCGATACGCGCCAGTAGTGCTATCTCTCTGACTATACACGGACTTTTCAAACGACCCTCGAATATTAAAGCTATGCGATTAGCGTATTGGATTCCTACGCAGAAGTCCAGAACCAGTCCATGAGCAGACAAGACAGAAGACACACCAACCCTGTAATGTAAAATATTACTTTGTAAACTAGCCTCTGAAGATGACCTAGTCCCTAGGTCGAAAGCTCGGCAGAATAAATGTATCAAGACTGAAATGGCAATTATTTTTTCATCCTATTGAAACTATGAATCAGTCACCAAAAATAGTGAACAACAATTACTTTACTTTACTTTATATAATTCTTGACAGATCCTGAAGAAGTTGTGACGACAAGCGTTCTATTAAAGAACCATCAAATCATTGTGAAGTTAGTATTAATTAGTTTTTTAATACAAATATTAAGATTTAACAAAATTTTGTGTTTAAACCATATTTTCAAACGTTATTTCTTTACTTATACATATAAAAATATGATATACAGTTTCCTTTCGTAAAAAAGGAAGTGGATAAAAATATATATATAAAAAAAGTTACTGTGACGTAAATTAAACAGGAAGTACAACCACAAACGCTCTAAAGTAACCAAGGTAGAAAACCATATACACTGACCACGCGTTTCCGTTTTAAAACCTGGAAGCCGTGACGCCGGTAAGCCTGCATTATGTTTATTAATAAGGATGACAAAAAGTTTTTTATTTTTATTTTTTTTTTGTCTATTGTGAGGTCGTGAGGACAAAAGGATACATTACCGGAGGAGTCTCATGAGTCACAAAGCAATAAAAGACTCTGGTTCTTCTATGGTACTGCCGGACATAATGTTTTTTCTATATATAGAATATATGTTTTTATGTTTATATTATAGATAAAAATCTGTAGAGGATGTTGGATTTATGAATTTAATAGCTTTGTCACGAAGGGCAGATTCTGTACTTCCTTTAGTTCATTGGGCAATCATTTTTATGCTTATTTCAAGTTGTTATTGACATTGCTAAAGCTTTTGACAGCCACAAATCCTCCTTTAATGTCACAGGCTTACAGAGATAAGTTAAGTGGGCACCAGCATTTGGATTTAGCAAAACTGGCTGGCCAATACTAACTCAAAGGTTTGAACATAAGCAAGAATCTATATTCTGTCTGAATAACTGACCTCAATGAAACCAAAATAGATTTTTATATTCTACAGGTTTCATAAATAGCGCTGAAAAACAGCTGTATTCTCATTAAAACGAGCCAAACATTGTTTTACCGCGAAATTCGTCTTCATATTTGTTTGCAGCCAGTAAATAAACCGCCAAAAAGCACCACATTTCTTGCCACCATGTTTTCTTATATCACAATTCTCGGAGCGAGATCTAACCCGAGGTCTCCTCCTTCTTCTTCTAAGAAAAACGCCCACGTTGTCCTTTCATCACCAGCACCCTACTAGTACACTTTACTTTCTCAGCATTTTATCTGAGGTAATACCTTTTGGACTTGCTTCCAGAGAAAGAAAATGCCAAGGTTTAATTTCAGTCTCCGATTTTATCATTGTTGAAGCAGACACCTTGTGAATCTTCACCGTCTTTGAATGAATATTTGTTGGTGATAATCCATCCAGATCGAACATTTTTGCGATAAGGAGTTATTCAAGATTATCCAATTCATCGAATAACATTTTTCCTTCTACTTGTCCACAGAAAACTGAGAAAATTTAGCTTCCCCGTTATTTGAAGGAGTAAAATTAGCATACCATCTGACGAAACCAATGGAAACTAGTAATTATATCGACGCTAAAGATAAACATTCAACCATTATTATATGACGTAAAATGCTAATTCAATTCTCAATTATGGATTATTTGGTACTTTCTGATACAATAGCGCGGAACAATGCGCGGTTTTTCCAAAGAGTGACTGGAGCCTGAAAGGTAAATAGGCCTTCTTAATCTAATAAAACAATACCTATTATTCAAAGTGGAGGAGAAACGGAAATTTCCTTTTTGTAATTCACCCAGAAATACCTTTCCGCTTCATGAACTTCCCCTACAAAAATGGCTTTGCTAATGGAGTCTTTGCAGAAGAATTATTTTTTAACTGAGTTTTTAGTAAATGTACAGGAAATGGCTACTCCCACTTTGTCCAAGTAGAAAAACTTGAACGGAAGCCATTATTTCTCAGTGGTGGTGTCCATGAAGAGAAAGCAGGAACTAGTTTTTAGTTTGGTTTCTAAACTAGGGGGTACTGGCTATCTAAATTTAAGCCAAAGTTCCGCTCCAGGCCCATGACGTCTTTAAATCTGGTCTTTTACCCAATTTGTGAGTCTACTAAGCTCAGAAAATATCTCAAGAGCGGACGCCAAAAGGTGAGTCCATGTCCTGTGCAGGCTTTGACCTTCCCTTGTTGTGGCACATAACCGCTTTGTTTGTTTTTATGAAACCTCTAAGGCCTTTGGTTTCCAGCTGATACGGAGAAAGGGAAATCCTGTACTTAAAGATTATTCTTCCTATCACAACTATTGGAGATAACAATAATCTTATCTAACAATATACGGCTAATAGCTAATGCTAGTTTAATAGACTATACCCTAATCTGTCTACAAGAAAAGGGAGTATGCGGTTGTTAAAGGCTACTGAACTCTGAACACTGTGATTCGAATCCTAGCAGAGCTCACAGTCGTTTATTGGGTGATGGTGTTTGTTATGAGAGAATATCGTTCAGAGACTCACAGTTGCCAGAAAAGAACTCTGGGAGCCGGGTTCTGACGCGCCCTAAATTGAAAACCAAAAATTATAATTTTAGTAGTTGCTAGTAACAAATTTTCAGCTCATTTTTCCTAGACACTCGGAATTTTCTCCAACTTTACTTTTATTAAATATATTTCTAGATAAGAAAGCTCAAATTCATGCGTTTTCCGGTTGGGGGGGAAACAATTTCTAAAATGCAAATGATCGCGATTTCTCCATTACGAACGAAAGAAAAACAAAATGTTGAATAACATAAGTACCCACTAATATATTCAAATAGGCACTACTTCATAATATTAATGGAAATGCAAATAGCACTTCAAAGGATAATTGGCAAGCCAATAAGGTGGAGGCAATACCGCAGTTTCTGAACTATTGTTCAACAAGAGTTAGTTACGCCTCTAGGTCTTTCGTTTGACGCGCCGCCATTTGCCAGCATTGCCGTTATTGCTGGGAAATATATGTCAGATAAAATTGTAAACGACACTAGGTGCCCTTGAACATGTCCTTCGTAAAAAGAAAGGGTACTTTATTTTTATTTTTTGTAAAGTCTATGGACATATTTATGGGCTCTCACATAGCCAATGGTAAAGTCATAGTTTGTTCAAGAAAATTGTGTTATTGTGGTCAAGTGGTATGGTCGTCCCCGAACAGTAAACACAAGGTCACTTTCTAAGGTAGTCTTTCTGAAGAGATAGCATCATTATGCAGAAAGAAGACCTCTTGTCGACCAATTAAAGACGCACACAGGGTCTTTTTTTTCTGGTAAGTTGGTTTTATGCTTCTGTGAGGATCCAGGTTGGTTTTAAGATAAGAAGAAGCAGGAACCATGATATACTCCGCTTATCCGTAGATGTGGATTTGAGAATTCCACTTTCTAAGTTCCAGTGCACCTCAGTTAAAACCTGTTCATTCCATTCGTTCAATACTTTAAAATCCAAAGCATTCTCCCAAAAATAAATATTACTTTTTACTCCTATCATTCAACTAGTCTTCTGTTCCAATCAACTGGTGTCTTCAAGGTGAGAGAGGGTAAACAATTTGACTGGAAACAAAGATAACATTGATCGATTGTAATGGACTATAGAATCAACCTTAAAAACCAAATTCATCAACAAAACAACATTCTCCGTCCAGAGATTAATTATTGAAAAATACAGAAATGATGTACGAGGTAGAAGACAGAAGCATGGTCAGCTAATTAGAGCATCAATTATCGGAGCCTGTCACCCGACAGTTGCTCTGCCACTAATAGAAGATGAAGATAAATATTTTTTAAGCTGATGTAGGTTGGTTTTATTTTTAATAGTTCCGCTTCACTTATGATATATAATTGAATAATTGAGATAATAGATCAATAGCTAGCAATAGACTGGAATGCCAATTTAAGTTTCATTTTTTATCATAACGCTATCAAATCATTCAAATAATTTATAAATGATCAATCAGATTTATCTTTACAGGTAAACAAAAGAAAAAAACAGTGATGAAATTCACACCACTATCTTTTTTCATGATTTTTCCGAATTCAAATGCTAAAAAATTTTCTTCAAAAAAAGAATTTTCCTAATCATTTTTCATTTTAACGCGCATTTATGGTCTGTAAAACGTTATAGCATATTGAAACAATACTTTAAAAGAGCATTAAAAGTAAAGTAAAGTAATTGCCTATTTTTTCAGGCGGGGCTTTACGTCCAACTACCAAATTAGGTGTCGTGGACGGAGGCGACTAGCAAACATGCTTTACTGTAAATTTCTTTTATTAACCATTAAATACAATCCAAGGCCTAAGACTGGGAATCGAACCCAGTAGCACAATACATCTTAGCATTGCAGGTCTTGCCTCTAACCGCTCGGCTACCGTGGCGCCTAGAGCATTAACACCATATTTGAATGGAAAGCCTACCATCACCACCTTTCCCAGAAATGCTCAAATATTGAATTTTCCTGGGGAAAATCGTTTCAAATAATCGTTTTTTGAACTAAAATTGGGCAACGAGTAAGCCAAGTTGAAAAAGGGGAAGGCACAATAAGCCTCTAGTGACTGCGGTGCCGTGGGGCATGGGTCCCGTCCCGCTTCTAATTTCAATTTTAATCTTAAGCCAAGTTGAAGTTGTTTTTAAGAAAATACGATATAGTAAAGTAAAGTAATCGCCTATTTTTTCAGGTGTCTACCAAATTAGGTGTCGTGGACGGAGGCGACTAGCAAACATACTTTACTACTAAATTTCTTTTATTAACCATTAAATAAAATCCAAGGCCTACAGACCGGGAATCGAACCCAGTACCACAATGCATATTAGCTCCGCTTTAAGGAAATATATATATAAAAAAAAAAGAAGTGAAAAACCATTATTTAAACTGGTATTTTCAGTTCAAAGATTTTCATCAATAATGTCCTATGGGTCTTGCAAAAAGGAAATGGAAAATTTTAGCATCCTGTTTATTTTTGTTTTTGAGCTAGCGGGTTCATATTTACCCATAAAGTAGTAACGTAACTAAACGCAGAATTAATCCGTCAAGGCCGCGTGGGACTATAAGGATAATTGTAGGCTTATTAACTGGCCACTGCAGGCTCAGAAAACACATGCATCGCATGGGCCTGGCAGATGGGTAGCCTCTGTAGGTTCTGCCAGGAAGAAGAGGAAACGGCACTGCACGAGTTTTGTGTCAGTGTGAGGGGCTTGTATGGCTAAGGATGTTACTCCTCAGGGGAGGAAAAACCAAGGCATGAGGAGCTTTACCCAGGAGCCACTCTCCAGAATTAAGAGTCTGATTAAGCGGATGGGTCTGGAGGGCGAGCTCTAAAGTCGGGGAGCCACAATAGATCCAAAGGGGCCGCAGTGGTGTAGGCCTTGAGGCCGCCCTAATTTAATCTATTCTATTCTAACGTAACTAAACAGTCAAGTCAGTTCCTTCAGTAGCGTTTCAAATTTAGACTTGTAAGTCCAGTAACTTGGGCAATGTGCGAGGGATCACCGTGTTGAATAGCCAGTAGAACATTATGTCCAAAAAATACAAATACTTCTTCCAACTTCTACAATTTAGCCTACAAAGTGATAACAGATGAGCAGTAGTAGGATTCATATTTCCTAGTATTAAAAATTACTCTAATTAAAAAATTCAGAACTCTTTAAGGTTTATAATACTCTGTTCACAGCTGTTAGAACATACGAGTATTTATATCAAACAGCAGAATTCTAAATGACGAGTTGAAATAAGCATCTTGCAAAAGAAGAAAGATAAATGGACCTCAAACACGCGTAACCCAGTGAAAAAAACTATTTAAGTAAAGTGACGCAATCACAAAATTCTCTCTTACTGAGTGAAAAACAAATCACTAAATGATTTACCAATTTTTTTTACAAAAAATTTGGTTGGAATCAAGCCAAGAAAGAGAATCATTAAAAAAAGATGAGCTAAAAATATTTAAGATTTTTTTTGAAGTTATTAAACGTTTTGATAAATTTAGAAAAATAGTTCATGGTTGACGCAAAGTTATTTACAAATTCCAAACTTTTCTAACTTGCTTGATAAGTGTTAAAAAAAAAATAATATGAAAACTAAAATAATTTATTTTTTAAGTAAATTTATTTTTATATTCCAAAAAAATAAAAATAAATAAATAAATGAAAATAGAACGTAGCTAAAAACAGATAATAGATAACCTACAGCAGATAATTTTATTGATTACTTTTAAATTTTTGCTTAAATCAAAATTCTATAACAGCAATAAATAAAGATAAAGATGTGAAGGCAAAGATTAACCCATTTTAGAGATATTATTTGACCTTTATTAATGGCGATGCGTGGGAAGATAGAAGAATACTTTACTAGAATTTCAATTTGCAAAAAAACTGTCTGGAGGAGATTGTTTCATTTCAGCCTCCTCGGATCTTGATTTGGAATTTAAATTTTTGTTAATACTATAGTATAGTATTAGTTTAAATTCAAGAGAGAATAAAATCCATTGTGACCTATAAAGTTTATTGCGGTGCCCTTAGGTGCGACCTTTTTCATACATAAATGGGGTTGCCCGTTACTATTCCCAAATCTACTTTCTGTAATAATTTCCGGATGCGTGCTGCGAGGATGAAAAAAAACAGGTATTAATAGCGATGTTCGGCAGAGAAAGCAAAATAGTACTGCAAGTGACCGAGAAGAAGAGCGATTCTCTTCCGTTCAATAAAGCTTTGACAATCTCGCTCCCTAGCAGAAGAAGAAGACATATGAAAACACGATTGAAGAGTATCCAAGAAATGATGATGTCAAGAATGAGAATGCAACAGTTTGATCCTTTTAAGATTAAAGAATGAATCCACGCCTTGTTCTAAGAAAACTTCAAAAAGTAAGGAAAATGAAAAAAAAAAATCTATACAGAATCTATAAAAACGACCAATAGGCTCCCTGGTTGCCGTAAATGCAATCGTAACGCTGCAGTATAAGATCCCTGGCATGGTGAGTGCACAAGAGATCATGAAGCAAAAACCATAGGTCTTGTAAACAGGACCCTTCTAAAAAATAGCCCTTGATCTCTTTGGATGTTCTATAAAAAAGTAAAGTAAAGTAATCGCCTATTTTTTCAGGCGGGGCTTAACGTCCAACTACCAATTAGGTGCCGTAGACGGAGGCGACTAGCAAACATACTTTACTGTAAATTTCTTTTATCAACCATTAAATAAAAATCCAAGGCCTAAGACCGGGGGAATCGAACCCACTAAACCAACAATACAGCTTAGCATCAATAGTGATATTACTGTTAAGGAACTACCCAAAAATCATCCAAATAGTTCTGATGATATGTTTGAGAAACAAAGCTACAATAATAGTATCATCATGAACAACAGTATGGACCTTTGGGCTGATATTTTAACGTGTATAGTTTGAATTCATTATCAAAATCGTTATAAACAAAAAAATTAAATACATAAATAAATAAAAAATTATACTCTTTAAATATGTCGCTATTTTTAATATATTTTTTCGTTATAAATGGTTAATCATTAAATATATTTTTGAGTATGTAATTTGTGGTTGAAAGAAAAGATTACCCCTCAAGGCTGTTCTAGATAATAGATAAGTATTTTACTAGGTTCATAATTCTTTAATGTTAAAGCAAAAAATTATAAACTATTTAATGTTTATAAACTATAAATAGAGTAGTTTTTGTTTATGATTATAGTTGGAAGAAGTCAATATATTCTGGGGCTCACAATCAAACAAGGCGTCAACATTTATAAAGAATTTATTCTTACGATCATGATGACTAAGCAAAGAAGATTTGTCATCTTTCCTTTTTTATTTTAAGAAAAGAACAATAAAACAATTGGAAACTGTGCTGATTAATTTGATGGATGTATTCCATTAAATTTTTCTTCTATCTAATTTTCATACTTATCCCAATTAATTGTAAAATTAACTGACACTACAGCGCACTCATATATTATGTTAAACACATAACGAACGCATAGATGTCAAAGGAAACATATTTTTATAGTTTAAAATGAGTTATTTTGGTTGTGATTGGACAGAAAATGGCTACAAGTCCATTTTACTGCAAAATAAATGGTTTAATCTTGGTTTTAAGTTCAACGTTTGAATATAAAATTGTAAAAGCTTACCTCAAATTCTAATTATCGATGATAGCTCAAGCTTTGACATCCTATAAAGTTGTTTAACATTTGGTGAACAGAAAATCTACGAAATGTGACTATGAATTGTCTGAAATATTAGGTTTTTTTTGAATAATGTAGCAAGAGTTTATGATTTAAGTTCCTAGATAGGGCTGTAGGCGTGTGGATATTGTAACAGTCATAGCTACTTAATTTGTTACCTAATTCCTAACCTATTTGCTGTTGTTTGGATTGATTAATGGCGGCGAGAAAATGCAAGGTACTTATTTCTAAAAGTTAAATAACTTTAAGTGAAGGTGTCACCAATTTTTTTTTTGTTATCATCTTACAAAGCTCCTTTTTTAAGTGTCTTTTTTTTTAATATAGTAGTTTTAAACTTACATAAGATCTATAAAGTTCAAGTACATGCATTGTGATAAGTTTGTGGAAAAGCTTGTTTACCTGTTGCTGGTAGATTAGTCTGTCTGAAGAACTCAGAAAATTTGGTTACTTCACTAGACAGTACACTTATCACCGCAATCACAAGTTCCTGTAAGCAGATAAGATTTTATTTTTTTTTGTGAAATAGGCACTTCTAAAAAGTTTTCAATGTCTAAAACAACTTCATCGTTTATACCCATTTCAATGGTTCGGATAATTCTTTCTTTTGTAAGTTTTAATCTTTTTTTTGTAGTTTAATAAATGTAAAGTGTAAATTATTGTTAATATTTAATCAGAAACTAGTGTTTAAAATTGTGTATTGTAGTGGAATAAGTTATCATGAAGCTGAATGCATCTTAAAATGGTATGTAAAATTGCATTGTATGCTTCTTTCATTCTTAAAACGGTTTTTAAAGTATTTTATTGTGATATTCGTAGCATGTAATAATTATGTAGAAAGTTATTCTAATCAAATGTGAATTAATTTAGGTGTTGGTTTTTAAATGAAGCAGATCTGAAATCACTTAGGCGGATCCTCCATGTGATAAAACGCGTGATTTAAAAAATTTATAATTAGATTTTTTGATAATCCAGTAACGCGATTCATTTTGGCTTCAATTTACGCCAAATGTTGGTTTTTAATTGCATTCTCCAGTCCAGAAGATATTTTTAATAAATACGAGATTTCATCGCATTTCATCTTTAATTTACTGCAGCTAAGTGCCGCTTTGGTGCAGTAAGCGCTGTACTGAATTACTCCTTATTGTTCAACCTTTTAAGAATTATCAATTATTACTTATTTGATTTCTGTTTTATACGTATAAGTAAAAACGTTAATTAGCCAATAAAATGTGACAACTGATTAGTACAAAAAATCGTTTTATGATGACTTTTTTTTCTTGCAAAATACTTATTAAAGTGCAGAATCTTTAATACAAGGGTTTTAAGATACACAAAATGAATGTGGGAGTTATTTATAAAATAAAAATCATTTAAGAAAAAATAAAACACAATTACCCAGCTTTGTTAATGAATATTCATAAGTGAGGATGTTTCTTCATTGTCAGTAACTTAACTCTTCCAAATTACTAAGCAACATTTGACAGCAATTTGCGTCTATTTCTCAGTTTTTATTTAGTTTTTGTCTTTTTTTTTTTATTCATCTTAGTTCTTTTTTAAACTCATTTTATCTAATTTTTTAGGCGCCATATAAGGGCCTGGATTTGCTTGTGTTCAGAGTTTGATCGATCTCTGGATGATGGACTTGGGATTTCTAAGTAAATGTAAGTAACTCCAGTTGTTTTATACTTTATTTTTTTGTAAATTATGTTTGCTGTGAGTTTTTCGATCATGACGCTCATGAAGACTTTATGTGATACTGTTTAAAAAACTCCCATTCTCTTGTAAACGTCTTTACTTACCGAGATACGAACATCCATGTAATATTATGAACTGATTTCTTTTCGCCTTGATTACATTTAAACAAAGCGAGTTTTCCAGGCGTTGCAATGAAAAAAAGGTGACGCCTATTGTGCTGCTGACCCTTTCTAGGTGTTGTAGGAAAACCTCTTCTTTTACAAGATCCAGAGTTTTCTACCAGTCGTTTATTTTTACTAATTTCTTTGGTCTCCAAGGTCTTAAATTGCAAATTAGCTGTTGCACTTATCAGATAAGTTGTTGTTGCACATTCTGTTTTGGGACTGTAACTAACTACGGTGGGAGTCACTGTAGAGAGGATTTTCTGAATCTGTCATATAATTTATGTAAAGACATACGATCAGATTAATTTAGCATTAGTACTTTTCCTGAGTCAGTTCATTTCGGGCAAGTCCTTCAAGAAGATGTGCGCCATTTGTCTTGGCCAACAAAATGGGTGGATGTTCTTGGTATGTCTTCTGCTGGCTCAAAGTAACCACATATGCAGATCAAATAAAGAGTCATTGAACATTTTCTAACGTTATAACGTTATTAAAAGCTGTTAGTGGTATTTTAGAAGAAAACAAAAATGCACCAGTTTTATGAGATATTTCGTATGAGATTTTACCTAATGTGAATCTTTTATAAAGTGCACAGAGGACTCACAAATGTTTTGTGTACTTACTCAATCGATGTGCATTTACTGATTAAAGTCCACAGTTTAATACTACCATTTTTGGTGTTCCTATCAACCGTGTATTAAGCAGTTCATCAATTTTTGCTTATGTTACCAATTAATTTTTTTTTTTATCAATTTCTTCATTTTTCAGGGCTTAAAAATTTAAGCCATTTCAAAAACAGTTCTTTTACTACATTTACGGTTATAAACTAACCATTCTAAAAACTGCAGTTAAGATGAAAATATTACCAAATTAACCAGTACATTTAAACCATTAATTTATAGTGTCCTTGGAATTAGCCTTAGGGTTTGTTTATTTCATTTAAAATGATTGATATTTTTGAAAAATTTATGATTAATTTTGCAAAAAGAGATAATACATGAATATATTCAGTGAGTTTACTATAAGTTAGGCTCTTATTTATGGGGATACTAAGTACCATAAAGCTGTCAGCGTGAGTTTTTAAGGCAATTTTAAAGTTATTGTAGGTGTGGCCAAGTTTCATCAGTGGTTTTATAATATATTTAATGCTAATTTGGTTACTTAAAGCTAATTTAAAGAATCTTAAATTAATTGCTGGACGAATAATTCAGTTTTGATATTTAAATTTTTGTTAAACATTTTAGAATTTTTGAAATATGATGCAAGTTATCAATTACTTGAACTTGGAGTTATTATACGATATTATGAATATTGGAAGAATATACATTAGTTTCGTGACCGTAAATTATAAAATAAGGGTTCAAAATTGGCGAGGAATCGGTTCAACTAAAAAGCAACAACTTATCATTTTTGCTAACGTTTCGACAAATATATTACCTTCTTCAGGGCGTGACTATGCGGGTTGGGGGTTGGTTGAGTTACTGAAAACTGTTTTCAGTTCAAATCAACCAACCCGCATAGCCACGCCCTGAAGAAGACAATATATTTGTCGAAATGTTGGCAAAAATGACAAGTTGTTGCTTTTTAGTGAACCGATTCCTCGCCAATTTTGAATCCTTAAGTTATCTTATTATTATTGATTACACCTCCTTTCCCCCCCCCATACCTCCTTTGTTGTCTAAATTGGTTTCAAACGCATTTAATTGTAGGATCTTTTGGTCTTCTAACTCGGAACTATTCCATCTACTGTGCAGTATTCCTGAGTAACTGTGGATTTAAGTAGTAGCCAGGTGTAGTTGATATCACCCAATCCTACGAATGACTTCCTAACATGCTTCACGCTTAATTCTGCTCAACGGTTCTCAGATCATAGTATAAACTGACACCAGCACATCCAGCATCAAGTGATATTTCATCAGCATATCCTCCTTTGTACTTAATTTAAAAAATACGTTTTAATCACAAAGTGGATCTAAAACAGTTTAGTGAAGTAAAACAAGTTTAACTAAGTTATTGTTTATCAACAGCGAACATCTTTCTGTATGGAATGTAAATAATACATTTCCCAAAGAGTCTGAAAACTGTATAATTTATACATGTAAAAAACCTAACCAAGCATTTAAAAATGGAAAACCATTTAGGGAAATCTCTCAAGCTTGAAATAATTTTGTGCTTGAAATGTTAATATTTGAACCATATTATACGGTTTTACATTTAATCTTGAGTTTATCTTTGCTTGTGAAAGATTAAATCGGGCGTAAACGAAGAACATTGGCTTACAAATGCTTTTTGATTTTAATAGTGCTTAATACTGTACGCTGTTATGAAAATTGAAGAACCTGGATCTTCATATTTTAGAAGATACCTTCATTATCGTTTTATGAAATCTGAATACTGTTCGCGAAGATTGAACCTCTAAGATTAATAAAATTAATACAAAATCTACTAGATATTCAAAGATTTTTTAGTTACTTTACCTTAATATAAGAAAATATTGCATCAGATTCTCGCCATTTGGGCCACTCTATTTCAAGAGCGGCTGGCATTAAATATTCTAGGCGTAAAGAAGTTTTTTTTCTCTTTTACTGAATTCATCTATTGTCTTTTCTTGGGAATAATTTGGTTCGTTTCTTTTTTGTATCTTCTGAGGAGTTACGAGGTGTGGCTATTAAATAACGAGACTATTGCTATAAAACATTTTATTTTAAATTTATACTTATTTAGTTATTATCACCTTCAATATACACCACTCCCCTATACCCTACAACGAACTTCATGCGAATTTACCACTGTTCAGAAACAGTGCTGGAAATCTTTTTCTGTGAGCTCCTGCATGACGCGTGCCGCTTTTTCTTTCACAGCTTCAACGGACTGAAATCGTGTTCCTTTTAATGCAGATTTGACTTTGGGAAACAGATAAAAGTCACATGGGGCCGCCAGGCCAGGCGAATAAGGCGGATGTCCTAAAACTGGGATGCTGTACTTGGCTCTTGAAACGTCTTGACACACAATGCTGCGTGAGCCGGCGCCTTGTCTTGATAGAGAACTCATGACTTGTTCTTTTACAAATCGGATCGGTTTTTTTTTCCTTGACTCTTTCACGGAATTGAGCAAGCACACTGGCGGTAGTAATGTTGATTAATTATAATCGATATTTTCATCCGTTTTGGACGTGGAAGGGCGACCAGGGCGGTCATCTTCTCGGCCATCTTGGAAACGCTTAAACCACTCAAAAACTTGCGCACGTGATTAATATTCATCGCCATAAACTTCTTTTAATAAAAGATAAGTTTCAGTAGCGATTTTACCCAGTTTCATGTGAAATTTCACGACAATTCGTTGCTCTACTACATGTGCAGTATCATGTTTTCGGCAAAACGAAACTAACACCTCTCACACAAACTGACGGTTCCGGTCAGACAGATTTCTCCACAAACACGTGAGACGCCGCTGCAATGGAAAGAGAAGACTTTTCGCTGCATAGCTGTCGGTCGTTAGGATTTGTGGCGTATGCATAGTTCTTCTATAGCAGCATCAGTCTCGTTATTTAATAGCCACACCTCGTTCAGTGCTTTCATTTCTTGCAATCGCACAAAAATCTGCGTGTGTTTATTTAAAAGGAAAATTCATCAGTTAGTCTTTAAGATTGATTGCGGTTCTTTAAAAATGACAAGCTTTTACTTGCTAAGCCATCATGGCAAATGTGGCTCTCTCTTTTATAAATGGTCGCCCTTATTGAATAGTTGGGACAACTAACTGAAGTTACCCAGTAATTCTATTCGAGGTACAGTATAACCTCTATTAACCTGCCCTCGGTTAACCCGGGGAATTCGGATTAACCGGGATCATGTTGAGTCATCATAAGAACACCTGGATCGGCGCCGAAACAAAAGTTAATTTTCGGTGGCGACAGGAAAATTTTTTGTCTTCCGATGTAACATAATTGTAGGCCTGGCAGCAACTCTTTTGTACCTGATTTTCTTGAAGGGTCATTATGTATGTATGTATGCATGTAAGTAAAAACCCAAAATATGGTGCAATTAGTACCGAATTTCTTGGGATTTACCACGGTCTTTACAAAAATTTACCACGGGATTTACAAAAGATCTTACAAAAGACCATGGGACAAAATAAAAAAAAGGATTGCCGTCTAAGATAGGAGTGGATCTCTGGGACGAAACGGCTTTTTAATATACATATTTTCACATAGGCATCTTACTGATGAGTGTACCTATGCACCCGTATAATACATACATACTTATATACATATGTACATTCACAGGTACAAATGCACTATGTAATACTGTGTATTCTGTTTAACCGGGATTTCAGTTTTCCGGGGTGGGTATAGCCAGAGGTCAGCCCGGTTAATCGAGGTTGTACTGTATTTTGTTATTGACAAGAGAACGGTTGGACATGTTGACTATCTCTGTTAGAGGTACTGAGGAGATTTGAATTTTTGTTTTATTAAGAAAGGAAAGGAAACTGAACAACGAAGCGTGGGAAGAAACTTTCAAGGAATAGAAGGACCTCCACGGAGGATGTGGCTTTGTTAAGAGGAGATAGAGGAAAAGGATGTGTGAGTCATACTTTCAGTGCGGAAAGAGTCACCACGATGAGCAAAAAGATCTAGGATAAATGTGAGGGCATGCCTTCAGGGAGATTCGATAATTTCATCGATTATTATTATTTTTTTTTTTTTGTGTATATATTTTTAATTTTTTAAGGTAGAAATCAATTAATCGATAGACTGTAAATTTACTTCTACGACAATTTAATTTCTCGACCACCTGGCAGATAGTGGTGGTGAGGCTCGACGATTAAAAAAAAAGAGAAGTACCCCAATCCCCAGTTTGGCCAATAGATTTTTGCAGACCATAAAATTTCCCTTTTTATCACAAATCGCTCGCTGTACATTCACGTACGAGCATGCCCTCAGGGCGGTATGTTCGACGATTGATGAGAATTCTTGGTTGTCATCATGGTCGTAGCATCTTTATGCTAAAGTAAAGCTTGTTCCTTATGCAAATCTTCTAATCATAGGCTTCTCTTGTTCTTCTCTCACTGTTCTGCTTGCTCTTCCACCTTATCCTTTTAATGGATATGTTAGACCCGGCTCTCATAAATAAGAATAGATACTGTTATTAAAGCAGAAGGATGCTGGTCTCTCTCTCTCTCTCGCTCTGTCACACACATACACACACACTTCCTCTTCCCCGTATGTGCGTGATTATTAAATAGACATCCATGCGCTCTTCAACTTCTTGAGTTTGGAACACCTGCACACTACCCGAAAAGATAACTTCAATTTAAATTTCTTGGGGTAATAGTTTATTTAATTATTTGATAGTAAATAATAATCACGGCCGAGACAGTCTATTTGTCTCGTTATTTTTTTTTTTTTGCGAGCAAAATATCTCTCAATAACTTGGGGGGGAAAATCTGTTATGACCACCCTCATAACTGTTTTTTTATGCTTTAATATTAACAAGATTCTAAATTTTGAAATTTTACTGCACACACTGAATTTTTAATTCTTACTAGCTGTAGGCGCGCTAAGACGCCTACACCCAGAAGCGGAAAACGCGGGAGTTTTAGAGAGGGTTAATCTCTAGTTGCCCTTAGTGCGTAAGCCCCACCACCTCGACAAGGTTGGACACCGAATGGGGTTAAGGCTGGGAAGGGCCAGGGCCATAAATAGGGCAAACAAGAGACACCGAGACAACCCCTGCAGATGAAGATGGAGAGAAAACTGATGCTGAAGAGAAGTGTATATATTGTAAAGGATACAGGAAGGCGGTTGAAAGCTCCTTCTTCTTACCGATGAACGAGATGCACTGTAGCCTGAAAAGAAGAGAAGTGAAAACACAATGAAGGTTACAAGATTCGAGGCTACAGAACTTTTGGCAGGAACCAAAACGCGGGAAAAGCATGGCGGGAAATTTTTATCAAGAGGGGGCGCCAAGAAAAGATGAGTTCGACTGAACACTAGCTTCAATCAGTTTATTATAAAACTTATTCATACGAAATTTTGGGCAAATCTTGTACAACAAATTTTCTTTTAAAAAAAGATGACTCCTTCTTATAGTGCAGAAGTTCTTCCGTTGTAGAGTTTTTCTTTGTACTCATTAGTAACACATTTTAATAGTGTATACGGGGTTGGGGGTTAAATTGCTTAAATTTTAGAGGAGGGAGTTATAACAAAAACCCTCTCATTTACCAATTCAACGTGGAATTTAGTTTTAACCCCCCCACCGACCCACCCACAATGTGCGGAATTAAAATCAGACATGATGTGTATACACGTCGAACGCTGGGCAAAACAACCATAAGTTTACAACGTCATAATAGTAACTGCTAGCACTTTTTCTGCAATTTCTACGGCTTGAGATTACACAGCATTCTGTGCTCATTCAAAATCTTGCACCACTTCACGTTGTGCATTGCTCTAGTTAACTAGAGACGCAAGAGCTTTTTACAAGGAGGAAGAAAAGAGCTTTGAATTCTGTGCAAAATGAAATCATGTTCGTACTGTGAGGTCTGAATCTCTATCTAAAAGGTAAAAACGGGCATTGCACAAGGGTTGAGAGCTTCTATTTGTGTGTCCGTAATTCCCGAATCTCTAATGCGGAGACCAAACATGTACCAACCACTTATCATTTGGCTGACTCCCATCGCAGTTCTATTGGTAAGATAAAGGAAACATACCGCCAAATAATATTCTTATTGTATTTTATTAAAATTTCGAGTTTTTTTTGTAGTTAATGGCAAATTTATATTTTTTACAACGTGTATACACCTAAAACGCGCTTAACTGGTTAAAGCTTATGGAACATTAGTTTTATTTATTAGTATCAAATGTGAATCCCAAATTTCGAGAAGGAAGATATTCCCATGAGTTGTAAATTGGCATCTTTGTGTTTTATTTCATTGCTTAGATGAACGTCCAAAGGTTTCCTTTGAACTTAACACCATGTAGGCCAATTACTTTGGTCTGAAACTTTGAGTGTGCTTTGGGGAAAGCTAGGACGTCACACTCTCCTCAATGATTCATTGTATGAATAAATATTGGAAGTTAACTGTTATTTTAGTTCAAATTGAATGTTCCTTGTAAATTTGATAATTAAATAACCTGTGCAGAATAACGTAAGAGAGTTCATTCAGATTTCTCTTATTGTTATTTCAACATAACACTAATAAATAACTTACAAATAAGGTATTGCTTATTTTTTTTTATATATAGAGATTGAGATAATGTACCTTGAGATAATATATTTACATTGTTAGCTTAGATAGGAAGCCAGCCATTAATTCAAAGCCATTACTGCCCCTGAGATAATAATAGAGCAGAAGTTAATAATGGCGAATCGATAAATAAGTAAATAATTGAAAAGAAAAAATAAAATAGAAAATTGCCTATTATTTATGTATCTAGTAGACTACCCGCATTTAGATAAATTATAAATTGCGGCAAAGTGATTATTTATTTTTTTGAAATTTACCAATTTAATCATTGAAATTGTGCATAAAGTTGACTTTCTTTGAATTATTATTATTCTATTTTGTTCAACAGGTGGTCAATATTATTGTATTACTGATTTTCATACATTTTACCATAGTCTGTATCAGCTGATTTAGGTTGTAGATTGGAATCTGAATATTGAGGGATATTTTTCATTGCTGGTTTTTAGTTTTTCTTTATAGGAAAATGTATCAATCTATGGGAAATCTTTGAGGTTCACTAAGTAGGAAAAACTGGTATTTAAAAAACTAATCTATCCCCTCTCTATGTGTAGATTATAGATTAAAAATGAGAATGAAAAATGAAGCTAAATCCACTGCGACCTAAGCGGTCTGTTGTAGATGTCTTAATATATTAGAGTAAAAAAATAAAGTAATTGCCAATTTTTTCAGGCAGGCTTTAGGTCCAACTACCAAATTAGGTGTCGTGGATGGAGGCTACTAGCAAACATACTTTACTGTAAATTTCTTATATTAACCATTAAATAAAATCCAAGGCCTAAGACCGGAGAATCGAACCCACTAAACCAACAATACATCTTAGCATTGCGGGTCTAGTATCTTAGCCGCTCGGCTAACGTGGCGCCTAATATATTAGTGTTTTAGAGCATTAATATGGTGGGGGACTTTTAAGGGTTGTGTGTGTGTGATGAGCTTGAGTTTTTGGCCCTTGGGTACTTCTAAACCTAAAATTGCGTATACCAATAATCCTGTACAGGCCTTGGGTATATTTTGGGTGATAGGAGTGTTCCAAGGTGAATCAGTGGTAAATGTTCGTATTGTTAAAGATACCCGCAGAGGCTCTCAAGATTGCTGAAGAAGGATATGGGGGTTACACCCTGATTAGTGGGTTTATTACGTATGTTTGTATACCCACCATTACTGAGAAAGGTAAATCAAAATCGGCCTAACGGAAAGAGCATTTTACTGGACTGATTTTCTTTTGTTATCTTTGACTTTTATTTAAAATGTTTTTCCGTACTGTTTTCCTTACTGAGAGACATAGGGATGAAATTTGATATTTTGTGCAAATTACGCGGCTTTATCATCTGTACAACATTAATAAAAATAACATGTGTAACGAAAATCCCAAATTTGAAACCCGGAAGTACAAGTTTACGTAATAGATTTTTATTTATTTTTTTAATTGATTTTCGAAAACGGAAACAATATTTTTTTAAAAAAACTTGGTTTACTAATTGCAAACCTTTACATATATTAAAAACCGTTTTCCTAATTTATGCAACGGTAAATTTGATTAATTTTAATTCTATCTATAAAATCCAATAAAACTATTTATTTCTTTAGTGTGGGAATTCTTGAATAGTTGTATATCATCCCTTTACCTCGTAGACAGTCGTTTAAAATTTTAAAGTTATTCCCTAGACCCTTCTACATTAATTAAATTATGTTTCGCGCCTCTGTAAATAGAGGTGTATATATAAAATTATAATATAAATCATAAAAGAGAAGACATTATTTAAGCAGTTTATTCAAAAAGTACATTAAGTTAGGTATTAAATATGATTTTTATAATTAAATACACAATTACTATAAATTTCCAACTCCATAAACATGTTTTGGCTACATTAATGATGTATACAAAGAAGATAACCATGCCTGCAACCTTCTCTTACTGCAATAGTTTTTCTTTCAACCAATTGGAGCCAAGGATGCGTGCATGCTTTTACAAGTAGAATTAAATGGCAGATTTTTTTTAGCGGCAGATAGATAGGGAATCGCTATTAGCCGAAAAATGTGACTATGTGGTGAGAGAGGGGGTAAGATCGGTTTAAGAAATTAATCGATTTCTTTTTCAGTATAAAACTATTATTTCGTTCAGAATACAAAATAAATCACTTTCAGAATGAAATTGCTTTTGTATACATGTTTACAAAATAATTTAGGCAACATGATCTCTTCTAAGATCAGTGATGTCATCTTTCATTCGTCGTAGAATGCCTGTAGAATATAGATATAAACATTAATCGGTGCCACGGTAGCCGAGCGGTTAAGAGACTAGACCCGCAAAGCTAAGATGTATTGTTGGTTTAGTGGGTTCGATTCCCATTAGTCTAAGCCTTTGATTTTATTTAATGGTTAATAAAAGAAATTTACAGAAAAGTATGTTTGCTAGTCGGTTATAGGCTAGACCCGCAATGCTAAGATGTATTGCGGTACTAGTCTAGGCCTTGGATTGTATTTAATGGTTAATAAAAGAAATTTACAGTAAAGTAGGTTTGCTAGTCGGTTATAGGCTAGACCCGCAAAGCTAAGATGTATTGCGGTACTAGTCTAGGCCTTGGATTGTATTTAATGGTTAATAAAAGAAATTTACAGTAAAGTATGTTTGCTAGTCGGTTATAGGCTAGACCCGCAAAGCTAAGATGTATTGCGGTACTAGTCTAGCCCTTGGATTTTATTTAATGGTTAATAAAAGAAATTTACAGTAAAGTAGGTTTGCTAGTCGGTTATAGGCTAGACCCGCAAAGCTAAGATGTATTGCGGTACTAGTCTAGGCCTTGGATTGTATTTAATGGTTAATAAAAGAAATTTACAGTAAAGTATGTTTGCTAGTCGGTTATAGACTAGACCCGCAAAGCTAAGATGTATTGCGGTACTAGTCTAGACCTTGGATTTTATTTAATGGTTAATAAAAGAAATTCACAGTAAAGTATGTTTGCCTGTTCGGCTCCGTCCACGACACCTAATTGGTAGTTGAACGTAAAGCCCGCCTGAAAAAATAAGCATTACTTTACCTTTTTTGTTTACTTTTTATAAAACATTAATAATTGCTATTATTAATTACTTTATGACGCTGAGATGTTTTCGGACGGTTTCCAAAGAAAGAAGTAGGGGTAGAACCCATATTTTGCAAATCCGAGGTAATTACAGTTCATTTGACTGTTGAGGCTAAAGAGGACAAACAATCTCAAGAGAACTTACTTTTCTCATGACATTCAAGTCCTATGATGTTATTTCAAAGAATTTTGAGACTTCCTGGTTGGGATTCTTTGCAGGGCGGCCATTAAATGACTAGTTCACCTCCCCTATAAGGTAAATTTTGTGGTAAAATCACACATGAATCAGTCAAATCCAATTCAATTCCCAGGAGTTAAGAAAAACCATTGACTTATGCAAACTGAATCCAGTTATCCTCAGTCAACCATTCCTTTGAGTTAAAAATTCTTTTCTTACCAAGTGTTCAGCATACTTGAGAGATCTGTAATGAAATTGATCACATCCTTGTATTCTAATAATTAAATAATTATAATAATGGGTACCTAATAATAAGTTGTTATGTTGTTAAGATAGATAAGCTAATATTAATGAAATCTAGAAGCTAAAAAAACTTTTAAAAGAAAGTTAAGTACAGACAATGGCCATTCTTAAACGGAACTTCTACTTTAAGAGAAGTTCCCACGTGAAGAAATGGTGTACTAATTTCGCGAGGTAGTTTAACTAGATACACGATTCTTTATTATTAGTACGTAATTAGATGATAAAAATTAACTGTTCAATTGGAATCTTGCAAATTTAATAATATAGAATTAGTTTTTATTAAATTAAATTAAGTTAACCCAAAAACTTAGAACTCTATTTAGTGAAAATATTAACAACAAGCTTACTTAAGTGCAGCGCTAGTATCCGTGATGATCTAGAAAAAGTAGAAATGTGCCAGTAATAAATACCTGCCTATTTCTGAGCCAAGATGCTTTCTTTCGTTCAAGAAATTTAATATGTAAACTTTAGGGAATAAAAGGTGGGACTTAACTCGCATAGAGGAAACACTATTTCGTGATCAAGGATCTGTAAAGTAAAACCGCTACTGAAACTTATCTGTTATTAAGAGAAGTTTATGGCGATGAATGTTAATCACATGAGCGAGTTTTTTAAGTGGTTCAACCGTTTCCAATATGGCTGAGAAGACGCCCGGAGATGATGACCGCCCGGGTCGCCCTTCCACGTCCAAAACGGATGAAAATATCGATTATAATTAATCACCGTTACTACCGTGAGGTACTTGTTCAACTCCGTGAAAGAGTAAGGAAAAAAACGACCCGATTTGTGGAAGAACAAGTCACCAGGTTCTCCATCAAGACAACCGGCGCCGGCTCACACTGCATTGTCTGTTTCTAGCCAAGTACAACATCCCAGTTTTAGGCCATCCGCCTTATTCGCCTGACCTGACCCCCAACGATTTCACGGTCCGTTGAAGCTGTGAAAGAAAAAGCGGCACGCGTTATGCAGGAGCTCTCAGTAAAAGACTTCTTGCACGGATTCGAATAATGGTAAATTCGCATGGAGCTTTGTAGTGATAGGGGAGGGGTGTTTATTGAAGGTGATAGTAACTAAATATGTATAAATTTAAAATAAAATGTTTTATAGCAATGGTCTCGGTATTTAATAGCCACACCTCGTATTTCCGGTTATATTTTCTTGTAAGTGTGTAATACGTATTACTTACAGTCGTAATAATTGCTCATCAACTAATCAGCAGGTGTAAAGAACGATTATAACCTATAACTTACAGCTTCTCCTACAGAACAGCGGTTTGTCACCTGCTGACTAAATAACTCCAACAGTTATACTGGGTTTATTTTAACATTATAAACTGTTGATAATTCTCTAGTGAGATGTTTTCTTAGTTTACTGTGGGCTTCAAGATAGTGGGGGGGGGGGGTGATTCAGCCAAGCTCCTGGGGGAACTTTGTGGTGAAGTGCAAATGTTTTCCCTTGACCAACAGGAGGCTAGTGAGATGGACACTTATATGTCGCATGATGGACGTAAAGTAACTCCCTCTCTAGTCCACTTTAAAGCTCCAAGGGCTGGAAGGGTTTCCCTGGAACAGCTGCCTGACTCTACAGAGTTCCCAGATCGGCCAAAAACTACAGCTCCTACCCTACATGAAAGCTAAGCTCCAAAATGAGCAGTTTAAAAACAACAATATTAATAAGATTTTTTTCCCCGGACTGTAATTGGCTAGTTAACAGTTTAAAAGTTATTTGAGTCCTCAGGCTAAACTGTTTCAACTTAATGTGGCACCTTATAAGTTACCCTCACTTTGATCTTACAACTAGCGATGTTTTTTTAAAGTAGCAGTTTTGTTTTCTATTCAGAAAGAGATTTGCCAAAAAGTGCCGCCACATTTTTTGATGTGTGTTTGTCTGTCTATAGTCTATAATATCTAAAAAAAAGTCTTTAAGTAATAGTCCGTCATTACTTCTTACTTATTAATCTACTGCCAACCGTAATCAAGCATATTAAAATATATTGAAATAGCTTGCATTATGGCGGGAATTGTCCCGCCACAAATACTTTCATCAGTTAGATGACTTTAGGCGCCAACTTAACTATACATATTTACTGCTATTTTGAACCGTAGAAATAATATTTTTAAGCCTTTTATCGAAAATAATATTTAAAATTAAAAAAAAAATCGATGTTCGTAATTAATCGATATTCATTAGAATTTTGAACGGATTTTTATTATTATTTATAATTTTAATTTTGAGGTCTCTTTTTTCCTTCTTAATATTCCCCCCCAAAAAATTGAAACTCAATAAATAAGATTTAGCTCCATAAAATTATTCATTAAATTTTACTAAAATTATTTCCAAGATTTTTAACAATTTCACAAATTTAAATACAAAATAAGGCAGCCTTTTCTAACAATCGGCCGGCTGGAAAAACTCCCTCTACATCATTCTCTGCTCAAAATTTCCTCACCGAAGACAGTTCACTTACCTGCATGGAAAACTTTGGAATACAAAGAATGGTTTCTCTCTGGAATGGGTAAATGTCTGTGACGGCGTGGCACTAATTTCACAGAATGGTCTACAGGCATGATTTGTCTTATCTTATCCTGGGATCGGCGGCAACTTTGTGCAGAGAAACCTCTCTCTCTCTGCTCCTTGGGCTGCTTCAGAAAAATAGGGAGCGAGAACTTTAACGTATGCATCTCTCTCTCTCTCGAAGAAGAAGAAGAAGAAGAAGAAGGAGAAACGGAATTAGGAAGTAGGATTTGAGAAGAAGTGGTTCCAGGGAAGTGATTATGTCCGAAATAACGCACACGAAATGTGCGTTCCAGTTTTAGAGCTAAATGATTTGACGCTCACTGTTTAGTCGTACACAGCTTTTCTTGGTGGCCCTTTTAACTTTCCCGCCATGGTTTTTGGCGCGCTTCTGGTTCCCGCCAAACTTCTGTAGCCTCGCACCTTATAACCTTTGCTGTGTTTCCATTTCTGTTCTTTCCAGGCTACATTGTACCTCGTTCATCGGCAAGAAGAAGGAGCTTTCAACCGCCTTTCTGTATCCTTTACAATAAACTTCTCTTCAGCATCAGTTTTCTCTCCATCTTCATCTGCAGGGGTTGTCTCGATGTCTTTTGTTTGCCCTCTTTATAGCCCTGGCCCTTCCCGGACTTTACCCCACTTGGTGTCCAACCTTGTCGAGGTGGTGGTGGGGCTTACGCACTAAGGGCAACTAGAGATTAACCCTCTCTAAAACTCTCGCGTCTTCCGCTTCTGGGTGTGGGCGCCTTCGTGCGCTTACACTCACAATCACAATCTATTTTTTCAAAACTACTTTTTGGACTCAGGAGACCTACAAAGTTGATTTTCCGCTGAAGACTCATTGTCGAAAATCCGGAAATGATTGCAAACACTTCCTTTGACAGTAGTCAGAGAAAGTAATAAATCCAGCTGATTTCATCCACTAATGATAGCAGGATAAAACTTGTATAAAGACCCCCACCCCCTAACAAAATTGGACAGATCGACTGAAAAATATACTGGTAACTAAATAACTATCGAAGTTACGATACATGATCAGACTAGATACGGTGAGGGAATTTATTGACTTCAGTAATGTATGTCAGACTTCCAATATTATTTGCCTTTTTTTTCGCCCCCCACTGCCCCAATTCTGGCAATAAATCTGATAGATTTATAGTTGATTGGTCTCCCCCTAAAAAAATAACATTAGTTTTAAGGAACAATAAATCTAGGCAGTCGGTTAGTTACGGTTAGGCGAGATTTATTATTTTTGCGTGAGGTCATGGTAGGCATCGATATATATTGGAATCGAATTATTTAGATCAGTTGATGCAATTTATCAATCAGTTCTCCACCCTCTGGGCTAATACCACACATGTGTATAAAGGTTTTTAAATTGTCTGAAATTGGTAATCGATTGATTGATTATATAGTTTAGTTCTTACGTGAATAATGGCACTCTGTTAAAAATAGAACATAAAACTAAAAACTTCCGTCGCTTAATCGTGTACATCCTCGAGAAAACACTCTAGTAAGAATGTTCACGCAACAGTTTTAGTTGCTACAATTTCGGAGTTACTACTAGGAAAGCGTAAACTTCCAAAACAGTGAAGCTGAAACTAGCGAAGATCTGAGTAGAGTGCGCTAGCGTGAAAATAAATATTTTAAGAAATCCTTACTTCCGGTGAGTTGAGAAAATCCACCTCAGATTGGGAAATTTAGCTAGCATTTAGGTTTTTTACCAATTTTTTGGATTTTTGTTTGGGCATAATAGTCCATGGCTTGGGCCACCTCAGTATTGGGTAACTAATCTTCATCTTTTCACCTTTAATACATTTAAGTCAGACTCCATGCTGTCATAGGATCTGATTGAGATTTCCATCGGCTTTCCACGTTTCCCATGCGCTTCAAAGGTTCCTAGGCAACTTAGTCTTTTCCTCTTTCACAAGACCATATCCTGATCTGTTTAGAGATAGATTCCCAACTTCTCTGTTTGTACTTATACTCCCATCATCCCACATCCATCATCGAATGGCGCCATGCCTGCTTCAATTAAGCTGCTCCCATTGAGTAGTAGCCGTCGTTAAAGTCACTTTTCACCTCAGATCTGTTAGACGAACTAATTTCTTTCGGAACACTAATTCACTCATTCAAATTAAGAGCGTGTCACTATCCAAGTCATCGAAGGTCTATAAAGAGATTTTTATGTGGGACTTTAAAGACATTTATCCAGCATCATCCTAAAGGAGTTAAATTTGGTGTATAGTGTATCGCTCAGATCTAAACCGCATTGATACTCTCTCCGATCTGAGCATTTACTCCCTCAGATAAACTATTTAACAGCAGGATTGGAGAAGAACCGTTCGCATTATACATTAATCATCTTCATCATCATCTAGCCACTTCTTCCTCAGATTTTTTTTTTGGCATTGGCTTTCGCCATACAGTCAGCATCGTCTAGGTGCTTATCACTAGAATATCACTCACTCTCCATTCTTACTTATAAATACATACGCTTCACACATTCATCCCTCTACTATATACAACTATTTACATACAAACTTACAACTAATGGATGGATCAGTACTCTATATTCCTGACATTCTTATAGCTTAACCGAAATTAAAATCACCGTAATCCTTCTCTAATCATTTTCTTCCATTCATTCTATAACTTTTAAATACACTTCATATTTCATTGCTAGCTCTGCTACAGATTTAAGCAAATAGTTGTTGGTGGAGAATACTCGTATTATGTCTTCGTAGCGATGGTGCATCTAATTACCTGAATAAGTCGTCAAACATTCGTTTCCTTTCTACTACATAACGTGGACATATCATTATTACAGGTTTGAAATCCTCCTCATCTCAATCTACGCAAAGACTCCTTTTTTTCTTTGCCCACCTTGGGTACCTCTTAAGCAATTTCTTAAGAGATAATTACTAAGATTCTTCTGGGTCCCTAAAACATGTCAACCTCTCCCTTTTTATGTATCCCCCTCAATACTGCTCCAGATATAATTAATTAATAGTTTACGGTCTTAAGATTTTTCGGAGACTGTTTTCTGTTCCAGATGTTTAGGCAATAAAACAGCCATGTCCCGCCTGACCGTATATCGTAGTTGGCCACAACAGGGTTTCTGAACAGCAACCATTTCGGCTCTATGGAAAGCACTCTAAAATTGATTCTCTTTAACATTTCAGTTCCCCAGTAAACTCTATTAGCCGTCATTATTCTACCATTTATTTCATCAACTCTAAACGTTCACAGGAGTCATAAATCTTTTCAAGAGTCTGTAGAGGTAGTTTTTTGTGGGCAACAATTTAAGATTTAGTTTTTACCCATAGCCCATCTACCCAGCAGCATATACATGGGCATTTAAGGCATGCCAGTGAACAGTGGGTCTTCTAGATTGCTTCTAGATCAAGGATGAGCAACACGCGGCCCGCCAAGCATTTCTAAAATTGAATTTATTTTATCGACTTTCTCCCATCAATATATTGTTATAAAATTAATTATAATAAAATGGTAGTACATACTAAACCGAAATATTTTTTTATGGCGAGTTACTTGTCGACGACGTTTTTAAACATGCAATACGGACGCGATGCGTTTCGTACGAAGTTTCGTAAATTATTAATAAGAGTTAATCTATGTGCGGCCCGCCAAAAAAAATTTAAATTTAAATTGGCCCATTGATTAAAAAGGTTGCTCTCCCCTGTTCTAGATGGATGTGGCCTACAAAAGAAAAGAAACCTGCGTATACGATTTCATAGATCTAGGTTGCAGTGAACTATGTAGATAGATCCCTAACTATCCAATCGATCCGGCAATGCATGAGGCTCTAAACTGATGATAGCTTGGTAAACCTCAAAAAGTGGCAAAATTCTTCCTTACTGCAGTCAATAAGGGAGACTAGAATAAGTCAATAGACTTTCTAAGATGCTCAGCATCCAGATGTATTGGAAAATGTCAACTTCATGTCAAAATTGGTTACAATTCTTCCTCTTCCCAATTTAAAGAATAAGAGTGGGCAGTCTGATTCTAATTTCCGGTCAGACCCGTTCGATTACAGAATACTACATTTTAGATTGAAAGCCAAAGTGAGATGTTACTTTTATCTATACTTTTTTTCTTTCCAAGTTTGTTTATGCTATTAAAATGGAAACGAGTTCTTTAAATAAGTAACTAATAAAAATAACAAGAACAGTCACCATAACGTCGGACGGTTATCTCTGAATACACACACAGATATCTTGTTCGTCATAAAGTTTCTTTTTTCTAAAGAGTGGAGGGTGGGAGACGAATTAAATTATAAAATCTGTGGCGCGGATAACGACCACTTTTATAACATTTTTATCACCTCAGACTTGGAAAAGGAAAACTAATATGTATGTATATGCGGGAAGAAAGAGAGAGAGAGATATCTGCCAGAGAAAAGATGCTGCGACACTACTACAGTTGGACTGGAGAAGAGAACCAACAACTTTCTTAGGAACTTCTATCAGAACTATTCAAATATCCACTTCTCCAGGTCGGTATCTCTTAGTCATCTCTCTGCTGCATTCCGTTAGAGTACCTCCAAGTATTTCATTCATTTTCCAAAATAGACTCCTATCAGGCGGTGTTGTTCAAAACTAGAAATTACTCTAAACACTATAGATTATTTTCATTTCTATTGGATACAGTATAATCGCTGATAATGTTGAAAGTGTTCCTCCACGTATTTAGAGTGGTTTGTTTAAGCACTTTTTAGGGATGACAGCATCTTTAAGAGAGTAATCTTCATTCTCATATTACCTCTTATCTGTTACAAATTGTAAGGGTAATGCTACAGAAACTTTGCTGATAAAATTTGGGCTCCTAATTGAATTCTCAATTCAATTCTATTTTTATTTATCCTCGATTTTCAAATTTGAGTTTTCATCAGAATAACAGGATATGACGTCAGAAATTAACCAGATAATTAACCAGAGAGAAGTGGAAATAGGTTATGGAGGCCAAAGTTCTTCAAGGACTGAAGGGCCACGAAAGAAGTAGGCTGTCCAAGATTGGTTCGTGTTGGTGTGGTCGGATGACGTGATCCATGAAGTTAACGAATTTAACTTTAATGTTAAGCATATTATGAAATGCTTAGTCTAACGTAATCAAAGATTTTCAAGGGTCTAGTGGATGCTACTCCAGTTTGGCAGTGGGTTTGTCTTCCTCAAGATTACTAGCCGTATGAATGAGTTCCGAACTTGGTTGTTGCCCTTTTTTTTTTTTGTGTGTGTGTGTAGTCTAAATGGGGGATGTCCTAGGACTATCCTGGTATTTCCATTAATAAATTTCCCATCCCGTGGGAACTAAAGTTTACAAAATATTACACAGAGCAGATGATTAAATTAAATTACTAATCTATTCGATTATTTTACAAAACTCCACCCTGAGATTTTGACGTCACCTGAATTTTCTCACGTCATAATGTTGACATGAATCAGCTGGCCCTAATTAAGCTCTGAAATATTATTTTTTTCATCAAACCCATTCTAATTATTCTTCCATTATTAATATTAAAAATTAATAATAATTGTCTGATAATTTGTGACTTCCATTTATTCAATAACGAAAAAATAATAATAAATTGAAAAAAGGGAAAAAATAAATTAAAGTAATTGATAATAATTATCGTATTATAATCGTAATATGAAATGATAATAATATAGTTGGCAGACCTCCCATCGGGATAAGTATAATGCTGCCAGTGTTGTAAATTATAGAAATTAGTGATCTTCTTTAAAAAGGATTATTTTTTGAGGAGTCGTTTAGAGTGAATAAATTTTTTGTTGGTGGGTTACAGCCACAAATTGAGGTGGGTCCCCCCATTATCAGCGCTCCCATTATAGGGGAGCATCAGTTTTAGAAAACGCGTAGAGGTTCTGCCATTCAAATATGGGAAAAATTTCATTGACATGTGTACTGATTAAATTCATCAAATAATTGTAATTACTATACTTATAATTATATATTATTAGCTAAATACCTGTGCTTCATTTACGGAATTAATTATTGTTAGGAATTATTCGCGTATAATAGAACGTAAACGTTCTATTCAATTTTAATAAAATGTACAACATTTCATAAACTGAGGCTCTTGGACGCTGAATGGAGGCTCCAGGCGTTTCAAATTGGGCAAATCGTAGTTAACGAGAATGACGTAGTGGGGGTTAAGTCCTTTGAACCCATCGTCACAGTTAGCCCAGGTCTGCTTAGCCTAAATTTTCAGTTGTTGCCTCAGATTAAGCGCTTAGGTTGTTCAATTCCCGGCTAGTGAATAACCAGGGTGGTTCCTGGCGAGCACATCATTTACAGTCCAATTGTGACAAATTTCCAAACTTGTGTTTTATAATCTTAATCTACTTCGTAATATACTTGAATGCGAGAGCAAATTTCTGATTATGTTTGTGAGTACAGAATATCTAAAAAATAAACTGTTACACCTATACCATATTGAATACACCGGTTCTCATCCGATCACCGAAGTTAAGCCACAACGTGCGTGGTTAGTACCTGGATGGGTGACCGCCTGGGAATACCGCGTGCTGTTCAGGTACTTTGTACTCGCTTCTTCGGTGGTACGCTGAATAGTTAAGTAGTTATTCCGCTTTAGTTACTGTTGCTGTTTCTGCAAGGAAGGTTTCAGATGAAATATGTTTTCCCTCAAAGGATTTTTTTACTTGAGGCCAAAATTTTCAGTTTTTTTCTCAATTTTCTCGCCCCAAGTGGCCATTTTCTTGAAACGTCATTTTTTTTTTCTCCTGAATGGGTTGTGTGGGAACCAATACTTTGAGCACTCCTCTAAAGTGCTAGTTCAGAACAAGAAACAGTTCCGACGCCTACGAAACGTTTAAAATAATAATAAAAAAAATCATTTCAAGATTTAAAAGTTTTAATAACTGGTTAATCGGGTGTTCGCCATTTCGAATACCCTCGCTTTACTTGGAATCCTCTTCCTTCTATTATTAATCCTGCGCTCCCTATTATCTTACTTCTAATATGTCCTTAATATGACTTTAATCCAAACCTGCTCACTACATCCAGCGTCACTCCAGTCTTTGCGCTCATGCCAATCCCTTATACCCTCAGTATCAGCTACAACTTCTCCCTTGAGCCCGAGGCGTCCCTCTAACTCAAAAGATCATTTATATTCCTGTACTACACTTTTACACTCATAAATAAATAAAATTAGTGAAACAGTTATTAGTATAAATTGCTCACAAGTTGTTATATTAATGGTTAAATAAAGCCTTGAAACTGAAATCACTCGTATGTTTGCATAACTTGTCAGAGTTAATGTTAAAACATTTGTCACTCTTCTTCAGCATTCTATTCAAACCTACTTATTATTAGGTCTTTTAAGAATTATTTGCTGGTACAAATTATTTTTAATGGGTCCACACCTTCAATTTTTTTAATTTTTTATTTAATTTGCAGTCTGAGGATTCTAATTTATTTAAATTAACGATGTTTTTTTTAAAAAAAGTTCTATTAGTTTTAGAATAATGGAACATCCTATTTTGGGAGGGTGTTCATCTTTTTCAGTGTGGCCAACCTTCACGGTGTCTAAACAGAGAAACGGAAACAAAACATAAACTTTGCCGGGAGAATAAATTAGTATTTATTAGGTGAACGTAATGGCGTTTATAGCGAATAATATGGGATGGTACCAAACGTGTTGGCAAATATTTATGGGCTTAACGTTATCGATTAAATGACAAAAATGACTAATTATAAGATGATAAATTATTGGATGATGACTAGGTTAGTTAGGTGGAAATAATGAACAACAAGTCATTTGTGAGGGTAAACACAAACAAAACACTTTGTAAGGAGGGGTGAGGATTGGGCCCCTGTGATTAGTATGCAAATCAGTTTTACTCTTAATGATTGTGGGACAATTGATTTCAGCTTTAGCTCATTCTCGGCTTGTAAATGATGTTGTTTAATCTTGTTTGTACATCGTCGCAGAGTGTAAGGGCAAAAAAAAAAAAAAGAAGATAAACGCAGTTCTTTAAAGTGGGAAGATATATTACAACGGTTTCTCCTCTCCTTCTAAGGGGTTTCAGTGCCCTCGAATCATCTTCATGATCCTGTTCTGCTGCCTGGATAGTGGGTGCTTGGCTCTTCCAGATTTCATGATTCTAGAGCTCCTCTTGCTCCAGTTGCTCCTTCAGTTCATATCTTCCGCTTTACTTCTTCATGTACTTCCAAGCACTAGCTCGTCTCAGTTTTCACATCAGATTTCATGCCTGCCAAACGATACATTCGAATGTCAAGTTGTTCAAGCTCTTTTACAACAGATAAAAGTAACCATGAACTTGTCCTGGTAAACGCTCTCAACCATAAAGTAACCCGAACATATGATGCAAGATGATGTAGTAATACGTAATAATTTGAAGGCCATTATCGCTCTCGATACTAGCGATATTTTTTAATATATATATAAAAAAAAATGAATTGAAAACGTTAAGATATTTTTCTTTAATATCATGTTAACTATATCTTAGGGTAGAAGTCGACAGTCTTATCCGGGGCTAGTTCGTGCGCCTATGAGATCGATCAGATTTATGCATAGCCATCGGCATTTTTAGTTACTTTCAAGCACGTTTCAACATGATTTAATTTTTTTGCCCCCTCTTTCCTTGTTTCAAGGTCGTACAAGGTTATAGTAATACAATTAGGATACCGGCGAGGTGGAGGGTGCTTAAGGCCAACTTATAGGTTCCTTAACTATTTCTTTTGGTTTTTTCTTTCGTTTACTGTTTTATTAAGACAATCTGTCGTATCTAATGATCGATATCGTGTTTTGTTCCGGAAATATCGATTTTGTGGTTTTTCAACTCTCCTGAGTCTAGAAGTGGTTTTATATAAAATGGTATTTTTTAGTGTGCATATAGCTGTACCTCAAATTCGAATAATCGCAGGAATATCGAATATTCCCTTTGGAATAAGGGTCGAGCATGGACGCTTTTGTCTTATGAATACTCAGTATGTCTCACCACCTACATCCGATTAGAAATGATTAAATGAGTTGCTTAAGTTCCAAATTTAAGGAATATCCCTCAACCTTAAGTACCACTCAATGGAATTTTCTTTTCAGAAATTTTCTTGGAAATAGTTCCTAGATTTTCTTTATTACTAGTATCTATATTACATAATAATAGAACTGTAGGCGCCATGTTGCCGAGCGGTTATAGGCTAGAACCGCAAAGCTATGATGTATTGCGGTACTAGAATAATATGAGATCTTTTATAGTAAAGTATGTTTGTTAGGCGGTTATAGATTAGACCCGCAAAGCTAAGATGTATTGCGGTAACAGTCTAGGCCTTGGATTGTATTTAATGGTTAATATGCGAACTTTTATAGTCGAGTATGTTGGTTAGGCGGTTATAGGCTAGACCCGCAAAGCTAAGATGTATTGCGGCACTAGTCCAGGCCTTGGATTGTATTTAATGGTTAATAAAAGGAATTTACAGTAAAGTATGTTTGCTAGTCGCCTCCGACCACTTCACCTAATTGTTAGTTGGAAGTAAACTCCGCCTGAAAAAATTGGCATTACTTTACTTTACTTTTAATACTAGAATCGTAAATTTTACTACAATGAATTCTCCAGGAAGCCTCGATTCACAGCGCAGTTCTCGGTAAGGAGTCTGGTGGCATTTCAGAGGTGTAATTTCTGGGTAATATTCTTTTTACCTTTTTCAAACTTTAAAGTATATTAGTAAGAATTTACGTTAGTTTCGAAATTCTGAGTTCAAAGTAAAGGAATACATCATTAAGAATGATACAGGAAGTCGTGTGAGTGTTTCATCCAGGTTTTTTTTTTCAAATTGTTTTTCTAAAAAACTTTTCTCCAATTCGATGTTTCCTATTTTTCGATGACGGATGCGTAAAGAGATTTTTCTAACTAATGTTTTTTGTAATCTTCCTAATTTCCAATATCTATTGGGCTCCTACAAGATTCTAAACTCCTGTACAGCGTGAGAACGACTTTTTAAGAGGAGCCTGCGAGAACAATGGACAAAGGAATGAATATAGAAACCCACGCACACAATAATAAATAAATGAACACATACACTGTTAGCGCAATATGTAGAAACTAAAATGTAATTTTATTATTGAATTACTTTACAGAAAAGCTGTTTTTAAATTTTCTGTCAGGTGGTTGCTGCATAGAATTTGAATTAGAAGTCTGTAAAATTTAGAAACCAATATAGTGGAATATCGTTCCAAGTTGGGCCGTTCCTAAATTTGGATTTTGTACTCCTGGATATTTTTCTCATGCTCTTTTTAGTTTTTCTTAAATCAGAAGGGATTTTTTTTCGAGTTTTTCTCTAAATTTTCCTGATAGTAGTCCACCAAAGAGTTTTTCATTTGAATTTTGTGGTTACGGAATAGTTTTGAAAGGAAAAATTAGGTGTTTCTGGTTACTGGAAATGTGAATGACGTCATCGCTTCCATTAATGATATCGATTTATCATTATTTTTGGTATCGATGTACATTATAGGATCTGGGCTTCAGATGAACTCCTGTTCTTCCCCCAAAAAAAGCCACTATGTTAGCAAAGACTATCTCTTCTCCAGCATTCAGTCTCGTTACAGTAAGTTTTCAAATCATTCAGTCACCTTCAGAGATCCTCTCAGTCTCTGAAACTCGGACATTACCCCGAGATAATGTGCATAAGATTAATTTATTAATCTTAATTGTTGACACGCCGCCCGCCAAATTACCTCTTCATGTTAAATAACTAGGCCACTAGGTCATCCTTAGAGCATTTCTAATGGCATTTTACCATGTTAGCACCAACAACTCATGCCCATTTCTTTCAAAGGGCAACTAAGGTAGCACTGTTTCAAAAAGAACCCACCCTCGACTCTTCAGCGTTTTCATTACTGACGGGATTAATTTGGTACCCAGGAACCGAGAAAGACTTACTTTTTTATAGTGAACATTTATAATATTGATACCAATTATGTTTTTTTTAGTAAACATTCCATGTTTAAAAGAATTGTGATTTAAAAAAGACGAGTGTTTTTCATTACGAGCTTTAAATGTATAAAAAGATATTGATTGAAACAGTTGGCAGCCAATAGCTTATTTATTTTTCCTTTTATTTCAAGTGAGAGCAGCGTAGCCAATAAATCGCTTAGAATTTGCCCAAAACTTTATGCAGTTTGTTAGTTAAAGAAGTAAAAGATCGTAAAAATGAGTTCATTCATTAAAGAGAACGAATCAAAAACTAAGGGATCTGTTTATAATCTACCAGAAAAATCTGCAGTTAAAATAATCCATTAAATCAGTCTTTTTTTAAAAAAAAATTAATAAATATTTAATAAAGGTGAAAATATTATGACATAAAACACCTGTAATTATGGTAACTTTCACTAAAATCAAATAACTACGTGTCGTGTAAAGCCGATTGAGTTCGGCTGATGTCGTCAACTAAGTGGCTTTGCTACGTACAATCTTCTTTATTGTTGGTTAAAAAAGAAAAAAGAATCTCTCTCTCTTTTCCATTGGAGCTCCTGCACAGCACTGTATTCCTGATCATCGTGAGAACGACATTTTAAGAGGAACCTGAAAAACAATGGGCTAGCAAGCAAATAGAACTTTACCACACTCACACAGTGAAAAATAATACTTATTCAACAAACTACTACCCAAGAGACATTCCTTAACTATGAATGTTTCTATCCCATTTTGTCTGTCTGTTCTTGCACTATTTTTTTCCCGTCATATTCTAATTCTAATTTTAACTTTTAATTTATTAATTTCTCAACTATGTATTCCCTTTTAAGTGCTCGCCGGAAGTATTCGTTTTAAAAATGTGCATGCTATAACATGTTCAAAGAAAATCGCTTCGCCGGCGCGCATACACTAAAAATAAGAAACCACCTTTAGTAAAAAGTTAAAATGTGCATATACAGTGGTACCTCGGTTCTCGACCACTATTCGTTCCGGAATTGCTGTCGAGAACCAATTTGGTCGAGAACCGAAACAATTTATCCCGTAAGAAATAATGTAAACTATGTCAGTTTATTTCGTGTTTCTAAGCCCCAGAAATATTAGGCCGTTTTACAGGCCTAACTTTTATATTTTATGTAAAAACCTGTATCTAAACAAGAAATAAGATCTAAAAGTGTAAATATAAAAACAACTCGGCTCATCTCGGTGGTGTTCGAGTTCCAAATGTTTGTTCGGATTTCAGGAAAATATTTTCTCGAATTTCTTGGTCGAATACCGATTTGTTCGGAAGTTAAGTCGTTCGAAAACCGAGGTACCATTGTATGTGGTTTTTTTTTGCTGGAAATCTTGGCTGGATTTGACTTAACTGAATTCTCACTTCAATTCCAATTTCGCACAGACACTATTTCCTCAAAGAACAACTCTTTACCATTGTCCTGCCACCTTGTTGTACTTATTTGCATAGATATATAACTTCATTGAAATATTTTTAAAGAAGGCTTTCAAGAAAGGAAGTTTAGGAAGTAAAAAAGAAAAGAAGTAAAGTAACTGCCTATTTTTATAGGCAGTTACTTTATGTCCAACTACCAAATTTGGTGTCGTGGTTGGTGGCGGCTAGCAAACATACTTTACTGTAAATTACTCATATTAAACAATAAATACGTACAATCCAAGGTCTAGACTAGTACCGCAATACATCTTGGCTTTGCGGGTCTAGCCTATAACCACCTAACAAACATACTTTATTATAAATTTCTTTTATTAACCATTAAATAAAATCCAAGGGCTAGAGACCGGGAATCGAACCCACTAAACCAACAATACATCTTAGTCTAGGGTCTAGTATCTTAACCGCTCGGTTACTGTGGTGCCTAGTTTAGGAAGTTTAGGTATACGTATACCAAACTTTTCAGGTCGGTGTACTCTCTAGAAGAGGCAAGGGTGTTCAGTACTTAACTTTAAAGTTGGTATAAAGTCCACACATTCCCTCAACCATCAAGTCCTCTCCCCCCTCTTATAGGATTCAAATGGATTGATCAAAGTCAATCAAACTTTGACTGTCTCTCTCTCTCTCTGTTTATTTGAACAAGTAGCTCTTGTAGGGTTTCCAAAACAGTTGATTCTGTCAGTCTTTCCTCCACTGCCTCCTCCCCCGCACATGCAGCCTCTGAGCCTAGAGACTATATGTCTTATCGGCAGGGGCGGTAGTGGATTGTTTGCTGTAAGTCCTGTGCATAATGTAACATGACGGTCATCATCCCCTTTGGGTATATATAGTAGTGTAAAGAGTGACTCTTAGCTACTCCTGAGGGACTGCTTTCTAGCCAATTTCAACTTCTGGTGACGTCATCACTCCCTTATTGATGTGTGACTTTGTGAACTCATGAACATAGGAACCATTCCCCTATATATAATTTATCTACTTATTTTTTGACATCCTGACTTTTCATCCTGAAAAATTCTCTCTTACTTTGGGCAATGAGATTCTATATAATATATTATATGTTTTCCATTCTTTTCAGGTAAATTTCCCTATCAGGTTAATATTCAAGCGCCTTTTCAGAAAATATTTGTCATTTAGCTGGTATCGCTAGCACAATCCTGGGGGCTACTGGGAGCTTGACCTCCAGTTTTTAGTTCTTCCTGGCAGAATCAGGAAATCCGTGCCTGCAACGGTTAGGGTTGTAGCCACGATCAGGATATAACAATGGAGGTGCATCTATCCCTCGCAGTCAAAGAGGTAGATATCCTTTGTTACTTCAATCACCGGTCTAGGAACTTCTTATTTTTTTATCGCCCTGTGTAGAGTTGATGAACCCATTATACGGGTAGTAAATTCGATCATTTCTATCGACCTGTTCATTGTGCTAAGAACCGTAATTATTGTGTATCCAATAGCATACTGGGTTTATAATGTTAACAAGGAACAGAGCTTACTTTGAATGACTCGCCCGTATTTGTCATAGCGTGATGATAATGATAATTTTGGAAATAATAGATAGAAGTCGGAGAAAATGACTCTCTTTCCCATTTTCCGGGATTTGTTTTGATGCCATCTTTTTCCAGATAACTTTCTTGTTTTCTAGCCATCTGATTCTGAATCGAGCTTTACTGGAAGCGCTCCCGTTATTCGGCGCTGGGGAACATCCCATCTAAAACATTGCCGTAGTATATTAGGTTTTTTTAAAAAAAAAAAGAAAAAAAAAGTTGATTGCAGGGATACACTTCCTGAGAATAGCAATGGATTGAACTATCGTAGTCAAACAGCAAATTGAGGCAGATAATTTGGCGCAAATGGTGCTTTTTTGGGTGTATCCAAACTCTTTACCAATTTTTTGAGCGATTTCCTGCGGAGATACAGTTTTGGGGACTTCCTTTGACGATTAGAAGCAGTACGTAATCTCATATTCCCTAAGCCTTTTTCTCATAACTTCTACAATTACTATATCAATTCATCCTTGCAAATGGTAGATCGCTACTAACAAAATGGTATCTATTTCAGAAAAAAATATGGCATGAAATAATAATAAAACAAAAAACCCGGTGCGAAAATGTTTAGTAAAGCTAGGGGGTAGATAAGACTCTGTTCCTTACGATAAGCAGGAGAGGAGATCCCACACAGCATGGAGGAAGTGAGTGGAACCTGTAGAGAAGGAAAATCATTGGTTTTTCACCCTCCTTGAGCGTTAGCCAGCTGATCAATAGATATTTCCCCAGCAAATTTTTTTGTATAAAACATTTATTAGTTTTTCCCAACGGATAGAAAAGTTTGTTCTTTTTCTCCTGATGCTTTGGAGGAAAAAAAGGGTACTTTGAGTGAAAATCCAGGGTTCCAAACCCTAATATGTTCGCACCATATTTCTTTCTTCTAATTAAAGAAAGGCGTCTAATTGGTCAAAAGTATTTACTTCCCCAATTTCCCGAAATACCCTTATCGCCTAGCACACTGAAGAACCTCTTGGTAGGAAGATATTTCCTTCAGTTTCCAGAAACTTTACAGCATTTTCCCGGTTAGGCGCAAATCCCTTTTAAAGCTAACTTCCGCCAATATATGTATATCACAACCTCCATAAGTATTATTTCAAACTAGCACGTTTCATAAAATAATTTTTAAGGCTCTCCATAAACGGATAAAACTTTATTATTGCTTTTTAACGATTGTCCGGAAGTTAGCAGTTAGTACACCATAACGAGAATAGAAGAAATAAGGCTAAACAGTGGTAAACCATGCCTTTTCTGTTACCTGATGCCGGATGTTCAATTCCTAATCTTTAATTCTTTATAATTTTCTTTATTACGTTTCCTTCGTAATTAAATATTATGACGTATTATAATTAAATATTGATAACCGCTTAATGAGTAGCCGCTTCTTTATCAATTAATGACGCAATGTAATGTTTCTCTCTTCATTTTACCAAATATAACCATCCTTTTCATCCCAAAGCTTCAGTTTAATCGTATGCTGATGATACGGTCATCCTATCCCATAATTGAGATCCCGTAATTGCCGTTCTATCCATCCAGTCTCAGCTCCATATCCTGGAATCCTGGTTCCTCAAATGGAGAATAAAGATCATTGAGACCAAATCACACTACCTAATCTTTACCCTCGGAATCAATCAGTTCTTCCTTAAATCTATCTGAGCCCTTATTCCTATCTTTTCAGTAGATGAATTGCAATATCTTGGGCTCTAAAAAGGCAAACGCCTCACGTGGAACTCCCACACCTGACTCAGGCGACATTAACTCATAACTTACGTTACCTAATTACCCAGAAGATTACTCGATAATCGATCCAAAGAAGCTCTGTACTGCCCTTGATCTGAAATTGAACAGTACCTTACAGCTAAGCGCTCTCAATTTTCAGCTGCATCCAATTCCTTCAATTTGAAAATTCAACGCATCATCGATAACGCTATCAGCCGAAGACTATTCTCACTGACCTAAAACTCCATTTTGTTCTTGACCTAGCCGAATTCCAAACTGTTCTTACACTTCTCAGCCCGCTCATAGGCAACAACCTGACCTAAGTTTTACCATACCCTCGTAATCCATCCTTAAGGCTGAAGCGTCGACGGGCATCGCTATCTCCTGATTGCATGATGGAAAAGTCATTTCACCTCATCGTTGAATGTTATCGTTGGATGGCTCTCATTTAATCCATTTAATTTATTGTATTCTCTTTAAGTTCTCTTTCTAATCATAGTTACTCTTTGCCAAAAGAGAGTAAAAAACAAGAGATGACGTATGTGAATTAACTTTTATTTAAAATTATTTACAATTTTATTCTACTGCGTAAAATTTATAATAATAAAGTCGTAAAAGAGGTTTCTATGAAGACATTCGAAGTCATCTACGCCCTGAGATCTCACGATTGCCATGTCGTGCCCAAGATGTTGCATGTGATAATTATATGAGCAAATTGTCTCGTTTGGTTGCAGCTAGACACATAGAAGAATATTCTAGAAGGCGCAATTGTTATGAGTGGGGTTGCTGAGGATGGTAAACGTATTTGATTGTTCCCACTTGCTGTCTGATTAGAAGCAGTATTGGAATCGTGGAAAATGGCAGTCTCTCACTTTCCTTCAAAACCTTTTCCCGGGAAACTTTCTTAGGGCAGAGTGAAGTTAACAGTTCCTCAAAGGTGCTGCCTTTTCTGTAGGGTTCTAACTTCTGCGTAGCATTTATCATGGTAAAACGTCATCGTTTAGTTTTGAAACTTGTCAAATAACATGCAGTGTAGTACTGTAGAAACTGTGGCATCACGCTTCCTTTAACGTCATTCATTTCAATGAAACATGCATAGTATTGCAGTCAACTATCTTTTTAGTATAAACTCCAAGTTACATGAACCTTTAATTACGTAAATATGATAAACTTAAAATAAGTTTGTCTAGAAGGAACTTCATTTCTAAAAAAACTTCCTGAGCCCTTAGCCTTTAACTACTTCACTAGTGGACTATAGTACTCAAAAACTTGGGAGCAAGGGGGAAAACAGTAATAATAATAATGGGAACAAATGATTATTACCTGGAAGGACTGTAAGAGTTATCCCATACTAAAAGTACTATCTAATTTCCTTCATTAAGTCTCTCCTAGTTGCTAGTTTTATTGACTAGTTTTCTAAATAATTTACGTACTCATTGAAGAATTAAAATCTCGTTTAACCTGTTTTTGAGGGGGAGGGGGAGGTAAGATAGGTAATTGCGTGAACCGGAAATCGGTGGGTAATTGTTAGGAGAGTGGAACTTTTACATTATTTACCAGAATTAAATGATAGCCTTGATATCTGGGTCAAGTATAATCTCTTGTTCGATGGTAAATCCAAATTTACTGTTTGGCACAGCTAAATAATTCTATTTTTCTGTCAAAAGAGAAACTGTAAATCAAATATTTATCTAGAAATACGAGTATTTCTAACTCTCTTAATTATTTCATTAATATAAAGTAATTGTTTATTTTTTCAGGCGGGCTTTACGTCCAACTACCAATTAGGTGTCGTGGACGGAGGTGATTAGCAAACATACTTTACTGTAAATTTCTTTTATTAACCATTAAATAAAATCCAAGGCCTAAGACCGGGAATCGAACCTACTAAACCAACAATACATCCTAGCTTTGTGGGTCTAGTCTATAACCGCCTGACATACTTTACTGTAAATTCCTCATATTAATCATTAAATAAAATCCAAGGGCTAGACTAGTACCGCAATACATCTTAGCTTTGCAGGTCTAGCCTATAACCGCCTAACAAACATACTTTATTGTAAATTTCTCATATTATTCTAGTACCGCAATACATCTTAGCTTTGCGGGTCTAGTCTCTTAACCGCTCGGCTACCGTGGCGCCTCGTTAATAAATATATAGTTTAATAGCTTAAGACAGCTTTTTGTTTCCCCTCTCACCGGAAGTGAAGAGGTGTGATAATTTGATGGTCCCCCCAAAAAAAACTCTAGAAAGCTTTGAAACCCATCCACCCCGTACTTCCGGATGTTGTGGGTGAACTACTACCATGTTATTGCTATTTTATTCACAAAAATTGAATAATTACACAGCACATACGCGCGTGTTATTGTACTTGTACACGAGCGAAGAGTTGAAGGCCACAACTTTACTTACTGTGTGCACCATTGACCATGACTTCCGACCGTATAGCCGGGCCCCAGACAAGAACAAAAATTACCATAACAGACGCCATTGTTAAAACTGATTATACATATATATAAACGAGTATATATCTCTTGATATATAATGCAAGGCGTGGCCATGCACTAAGAGGCTTGCTTAGTCTCCCCGTACCTTTCCCCTCGTGTGTGTTGTCTTAGTTCCTCTGGTACTGAACATGTGTGGCTGTCCAGCTATGCCACTATTTACATACTTATCTGTTCAGAGTGTCATGACTAAGTACATAGCTAGCTTTTTCTTTTTTTACGTTTTGTTTTGTATGTGAACATATGTTTTGTATGTACGTACATGTTTGAATTCTTTCTAGTATTGAATTATTGAATCCTTGGTTGTGATAGATTGCTGCAATATAGCAGAATTAAATCTATCTGGGGCGAACACTCACAATACTTATTTCTTTAATCTCAAGGTTTCAACACAAAGTTATTATTCATACAATTACATTTATACAGATTTAACTCTTACCAACATTATAAGTTTTATAAAGTGTGGTTAGGAACGCAGTGTTGGATAGTATCTTTGATTTTATCCTTCATAGGACGCATGTTTCTCTGGGTCTGACCGATTTCGGTCTTCTCATCGATGATCTGTGGTAGATTAATCAGATGGTGTAGAGATTTGATGTACAGATTTACAAGTACGAGACATTATCGTAAATGATGTCGAAATCTCAACGCCAACTTGATTCATCTACCACTGATGGTGAGTGAAAGTACGAATCTGGTCAGACCCACGAATAAAATCCAAGAAAATTTACAGGGAGATCCATTTAAAACGCACCAATAGCTATTAACGTTTTTTTTTTTAGGAAAGCGGAATTCCGGAAAAATACATGAAGTAAACAGTATGGTTTTTTTGGGTCTAGTTTTCCAATTTTCCACCCTCCCATTGTTGTATCTTCATTTTTGGCGGAGTTACGGCCAAATTTATCAAGATCAAAATTACAATTTCAACTATCACGCGTAAGATAAAAATAGTAATTTTGATCTTACAATATCTTGACAAATATTACCATTCATTGCACATTACTTCCAAATAAGTAGACAAAACCACTGCCATATATGTTTCTCTTTCCACTTTTTGGGCTCCAATCCTGTTCCCAAGGATGCCCCCGGGTGATGTTCAGAAAAAGCTGGGTCACATTTGGTTTATAGTTGTTGCAAGATTGATACTGACGCTGTAATCCGCTTCAAAAAAAAAAAAAAAAAAAAAAATTAAGACGTCAAAATAAATACTTAACTATTATTAATACTTTAAATATTAAAAGCAATATTATTTATGCTAGAAAAGATACTGTAGCATGAATGATGCTACTAAGAGTGTGGCCAATCGCCACTTTTTATAATTCCATTAGAATGATTTATGGTTGAACGGTTCAGAATGTGGAATCTTCTTCTTAAAGAACTCCGCCTCAGATTCACTCAAAGAAGTAAGGTGCTTAAAAAAAATATATTAGGATAATCTGTCATAGTAAAAAGAAGAAAGAAGTAATTAGAGCAATGTGAGAAAAGCTATGCACGCCCCAGAAATGGAGAATGAATGCATTTAGATAAGAGAAGAATAATAAAGGAATCCAAAACATAGCCATAGAACTAATTATCAAAACCTATCATCAAAGAAATATTCCATTTTAATTGGCCGTATCTATATTGGGATTATCATTTATCGTTTATAATGTTGATTAATCGTTTTATAGTTAAAGAATGCAACAAGGTCATCTTGTCTGACGCACTATATGTATAAAGGGATGATATCTCACTGTTGTTTGCAGCGTTGATAGGGCGCAGAATTTCATTTAATCTGTTTGGACCAAAAAATATTGACTTGAGACTCAATAATAATTTATTATTTTCTTTTTTAAAATCATTTAAGGAGCGTCAACATCTTAGGTTATTGTGCGCCCGGAGCTTTTTTCCAGTGCACTGCCGGCCTCGAGACAGTGTTCTCTCGTTACAGACAACACTGTCCATCACCGGACAGTGAGCTGTAAGAAGCTCCTAGGAAGAGAAAATCTAAGGGTCAGCTGCTGGATTCGAACCCGGGACCTCCGCGTGGGAGTCCAGTGTGCTAACCGCATAGCTAATCCCTTCCCTCCCTTCCCTTATTATTATTATTATTATTATTATTATTATTATTATTATTATTACTATTATCATTCAGGCGCCATGGTAGCCGAGCGGTTATAGGCTAGACCCGCCCGCAAAGCTAAGATGTATTGTTGGTTTAGTGGGTTCGATTCCCGGTCTTAGGCCTTGGATTGTATTTAATGGTTAATAAAAGAAATTTTACAGTAAAGTATGTTAGGCAGTTATAGACTAGACCCGCAAAGCTAAGATGTATTGTTGGTTTAGTGGGTTCGATTCCCGGTCTTAGGCCTTAGATTGTATTTAATGGTTAATAAAAGAAATTTTACAGTCAAGTATGTTAGGCGGTTGTAGGCTAGACCCGCAAAGCTAAGATGTATTACGGTACTAGTCTAGCTCTTGGATTTTATTTAATGGTTAATAAAAGGAATTTTACAGTAAAGTACATATGTTTGCTAGTCGCCTCCGTCCACGACACTTAATTTGGTAGTTAGACATAAAGCCCCGCCTGAAAAAATAGGCAATGACTTCTACTATTATTAATATTATTACTCGTATTATTACTATTATTATTATTATTAACAGTAATTATTTTATCGATTCCATTCGTAATACAAAATAGATGAATACAATATTATATTTGTTCACTTTAAAGATTCTATTTTCGTAAAAAAAATTAACTAAAAACTACAAATATTTTTTCAGCAAATACGTCACTTCCGGTCAGCCCATTTTCTTGAAATTTCTAATTCAGGTTCTACATTTTATCCATAAATGTTTAATAGGTGATAATCTTCGCTTAAGCTCCCCAGAAATGGCGGTTAGAAATGAAAACCTAACCTTAAAGCGAATTTGGAATTATCTAGTTATCCATCTATAACTCGCCTTAAAAATGTATATCAAATAGGGTATAAAAGTACACGCTACCTGGAGGAATCGAACTTAAGGGGGGATTCCATTCTCTCAGTGGGCGCCCTTAATCGAATTTTCCCTGGCAAATGATTTAAATAACAGTTGTAGGCTGCTAAAGAAAAATCGTTCAAGCCAATTTCCTAAAGTGGATGAAGATCCGGATCCGGAGGGGTAGGGATAACATAAAAAAGAAAACTCACGTGCTACGACATATAAAACCAAACTTAAATTTCACGCTTAAAGCCCTGAACTACAACTTTTCTTTTTGTTCAAATAATTTCATTCCATTAACCTACAATAAGGAAATTTATTGGTTTAAGGACAATAAATTAGATTAAAGATAAGCTAAAAAGATCTTTACTAGATTGTAAAGGCTGCTGCTGCTGCTGTTATTATTTGAAATTTATGGTTTTCAAGTTTAAAAAAACATTTTCTGCTTATTGTTCAGAATATGGTCGCATTAATAAAGCTGATTTATTTAGCTTGGAGAAAAAACGTAAGATGTGGCAGCCGAAAGCTCCGTTATTGTTTCGTTAGCTTTTAACCACACTGTGCTTAGAATCCCCCCTACCAAGCATGTTATTGTTCACCATAACCTGAATGTTAGTTACCTTCTACAATATTTTGTCGTTAATTAACACATGAAACAGTTTATGGGCTTGGGAGGGCATTTAAATTTTCATTATCGACAACAGTTGTTTTAACAACATGTAGCAGCAGTACATGGGGCGACCATTTTTCTTGTTGATCAAGATAAAAAGCTAAACAACCAATTGTTAGAGACTATGGGGATATTTACTCACTTAAATAACTAAGAGGTTATGTTATGGTTATAGTTTCAGTTAGTGGATAGTTTTTCCTTGCATTGCATGTTTTCGTGTGTGGTTTGTAGATTTCTTGTAGAGATAAACCCCCCCACCCACCCACCCACCTGTGCTATTGCAATATTTGTTGATTGTATTTATATCGAGATTTGTTCTTAGCTTTACGAGGTGTGGCTATTAAATAACGAGACTGATGCTGCTACAGAAGAACAACTATGCATACGCGAAATCCTAACGACCGACGGCTGTGCAGCTCAAAGCCTTCACTTTCGATTGCAGCGTCTCACGTGTTTTTGTAGAGAAATCTGTCTGACCGGAACCGTCGTCGTTTGTGTAAGAGGTGTTAGTTTCGTTTTGCCCAAAAACATGATACTACACATGTAGTAGAGCAACGAATTGTCGTGAAATGTCACATGAAACTGGGTAAAACCGCTACTGAAACTTATCTTTTATTAAAAGAAGTTTATGGCGATGAATGTTAATCACGTGCGCGAGTTTTTGAGTGGTTCAAGAGGTTTCCAACATGGCCGAGAAGACGTCGGAGATGATGACCGCCCCAGTCGCCCTTCCACGTCCAAAACGGACGCAAATATCGATTATAATTAATCAACATTACTACTGTGAGGTGCTTGCTCAACTCTGTGAAACAGTCAAGGAAAAAACGACCCGATTTGTGGAAGAACAAGTCACCGGGTTCTCCATCAAGGACAACGCGCCGGCTCACACAGCATTGTCTGACAAGAACAGTTTCTAGCCAAGTACAAACATCCCAGTTTTTGGCCATCCGCCTTATTCGCCTGACCTGGCCGCCCCATGTGACTTTTGATCTGTTCCCCAAAGTCAAATTTGCATTACAAGGAACAGGATTTCAGTCCGTTGAAGCTGTGAAAGAAAAAGCGGCACACGTCATGCAGGAGCTCACAGAAAAAGACTTCCTGCACTGTTTCGAAAAATGGTAAATTCGCTGTGGGGCGTTGTAGGGATAGGGGAGGGTTGTATATTGAAGGTGATAATAACTAAATATGTATAAATTTAAAATAAAATGTTTTACAGCATCAGTCTCGTTATTTAATAGCCACACCTCGTATCTCTTTGGCCCGGCAATTTTGCCACTTGTTTTTATTATTGATTTTTTTTTCTCTTTTCCTGCAATCCGTGCAGTTTTTCCTCGCCGGAAATATCCAAAGTTGAGAGCTCCGTGTGTACGAACCATTCGAGTAGGAACACTTACCCGACCAATCACTTTGTGCTTTTGGACAAAATTGGCGAATCAGAAGTTTTAGTTTATTGAGAAAATTTTTCATTTTTTTGTTGGGGGGGGGATTTCCGCAAAAGCATCTCAAAACGAGCTTCCACTTCCTGTTTGGCCAATACCCTCAAGGAAGTGGAATTATTTTGGCCTCTATAACCTTTATAAGTTTGACAAGAATTCAGTATTAGCAAGATTCCAACAAAAGATAAGTTGAGTAAAAAAAACCCAAATTGAACATATTTTACGCATTCAGTTTCAGAAAATTCAATTATATAAATAGCAGTTACCCCTTGCTGATTCAATCTGACCGTTTTACTCAGTAAGTTACGAGTGGTTACGTGAGAGAAGTAGGTCTCGACACCAAAGTGATTAGTTGACATCTGAGGATGGATGAAAGTTAGCAACCAATCAGGGATACCATAAACATACGATGACTTAAACAGCTGTTTCCTTGAAAAATTTAAAAGAACTTCCTGTTTGGGAATTTGGTTTTCAAAGCAGTGAAAATTGCATCAAAGTTATATTTATCTCTTAAATGAAGCTAAACAAAACAAAAAAAATCGATAATTGCATTTGATTATTAGATCGATCAATACTTTAAGACAATAATTACTGTTGTTTGTCTATAATATGCGAGCTTTAAGTAAGCGAAATTATCGTACGGTTTTGTGACTAATAAATGTTATTCTCCTATTTATAATTAGTTAATTTTTTTGTTATCTAGCCAGTTTGTAATTTTCATTAATAACTTATAATTATTTTAAGTTTTGAGAAAGTTTATTCCTTAAAGTACATTTATACGTAATCTTTAAAAGTTCTTGTTACTTTTTTTAATGTTATGTAAATTGCTCCACTGAGATATGTATGATATAATTAGATATTTAGCGATAGTTGATTTTTTTTTTTAACTATTTGGTAAAATATTTAAATGATTTTCACACATGATTTTCTTTTATTGAAATCTCTATTTTCTCATTATTTTGCGTATTCTAAATATCGTTGGTTTAATTTTCGAAAATCAGATAAATATTTATATATCCAGGATGAAGCAGTAAGTATTGTCCATAGGCCTACAGTGTGCAGTACATCTAAAGTGGAGTTCAATGACGTATTGGCCAACTTCATATTTTCCACTGTTCTTGAGTGACGTCACTTTAAATTTTTTTTCTAAGATCATTACTTTTTTTTCCAATAAAAATGTTATTACTCAGGAAGTTTTAGTTCGAATTCGATTCTGATAACACGGTTAGAAAGATAGATAAATTTTCTAAAAATTGATACCATTTTGAAGCATAAGTTATTCTCCAAACAGCCTCAATCTTCCTCCGGATGCTGGAAAAATAGAAGTAATCGAAATTTTTAAGAAAACTCATTAGGCCCTTATCAATTATCAATTACCAATACGTCATTGAACTCCACCTTAGATGTACTACACACAGTAGGCCTATAGACAATACTTACTGGTTCACTCTGTATATATTTTTTAAATCGTAAATATATCTTTTTAAGTTGTACTTCCGGGTAGCCGAGTTTCCGTGAGGAGAGTCCACCTGAAAATATACCAGCCAGCCAGCTATTTAGGTCACTTACTCTTGGGCACGCGAACCATTTACACGTGCACCTAATCTTTAAATTATTAATTTCCGTGGGTGGGGAATAGTTTTAGATTTATTTGTTTCTTCTTTTTTTTTAATTAAATAAATTAAAATTGTAATAATAATTAAAAACTCCGTATTTTAAAAAGTGCACGATTAATATCTTACATTATAAAACTGATCATAGCACTGAAATGACAACTTATAACAGGGATAATCTACCACATCCATTTTCAGATTGCTCTAAAAATAATTTTTGCTAGAAATCTTTTCATACGGAAGTCCAAAGCATTTCCGGAAAAATCACCACATAAAAGTGGAAAGTCCATTCCAGTGAAGTTGTACTTCCGATTGTAGAATTTTCTTTGAAGTCAGACTTTGCAGCCAAATATTTATGGTCTCTTTTAGAATATATAAGAGGCAGGTCCGTAAATTATACTGAAATGGTACCTTAAAGGGAACCATTCCAACGATCAGCAACGTCCAGAAGTCTCCCTATTTGAATTTTAATGCTTATACAATATAGAGAAGATTCAAATTTAAAGTATGCAATTAGGCGATAGGAGAATGAAGCTTAACGGTTTATACGTGAACTTTTGTAACCAATACTCCATAAATCAAGCTAATGTGATTTTCTTTCTACTTCTGTTTCAGGTGATTCCCAGGTATGTGCTGAATTTTCGTGTACCTAAAACTCTTTTAAGTACTGTAAGTTTATCACTTTCTTATATTTCTGACTTAAATCCTGGTATTAAGTAATAACAATGCTTATAATAAGATTGTAGTAGGAAAATTCTAACGCTAAATCTTTTAATGCAGGCTTTTATTTCCTTACTTTTCTTCAGTTTTCCATTGAGTTAAAGATGTTCTAGTAGATAAGAAAAAAAAATTCACTTTCTTGGTTGGACAGGATTTCTAGTTTGGGATTTTGCATAATTATGAAAGGTGAAAGAGGATAAAGATAGATCTTGTGATGAGGCTAGATTAATGAATTCTTAATTATAAAATGACAACAAATTTAAATAATTATTTAACCGAGCTTAAATCGTAAACTAGATAGAATAAGGATTATTGGTAATTAGAGCTTGAGCAAGCTGTAGCAAACGCAAACGAAAAAGGTGCTTTCTACAAAAAATATAATCCGGTCACAGGCAAGAGTAAACCCTGGTTTAGAAATTTAGAGAACTCTAATAAAATATTTATAAGCAGTATGTGCCGGTTGCGTTCGAACCACGCTATTTGCGGTGAGTATTTATATAGAATCGGGAAGGTGAATAATGACTTATGCGAGAGATGCCATGAGGTGGACAGTGCTGAGCACATCATTATGGAGTGTGCGAAGCACGAGATACAAAGAAAAGAGCTTTTCAACCGTCTTGAAAAGGAGCTAACTTCCCCTTATAATTATTATATCTGTATGTTGAGCAGTAGAAATGTAAAGGTATATGAAATATTATATGGTTTTATGGTAGAGGCAGGCATTAAAGTTTAACAGATTTTAGGCACTAATGGGTAGTTTGTAGAAGCATAAAGGTTTAAATCTTTGTAATTATGTACAAATAAATGATATGCTGACTGTATGGGTGCTACCAATGCCAGGGGAGGGGAAAAAAAAAGCTCTAGCAAGTGTTCAACCGGGCGATAGATTCGACTTGGACGTTAGATCAGGGTTGAATGTTGGGTTGATGTGTGTAGAAGGATGTAGTGGGTCCTACATAGGATACTCCTCAAGATCGTCTGTCTGCTCCCTTCTCCTCCAGCTTATGGATTGGATAGAGGTCCTTATTTGCCATCCTCAGATTAAGAGGTACTTCATTTTTTTATCCTCACCTTGACTGTGGTTGATTTTCGTTACCGCATGTTGTACAGTTTTATCTTAATAAGAGAAACAACTTCTTCTGTTTATTATGAGTTCTACCATTACTCTTCCTTACACTCTGCAGAGGCTGGGGTTCCACAAGATAGTATACTTAGACCTATTCTCTTTACACATCAACCTACCAACCCTTCACTTAACGCCGACGATGTAGAGTTCAACCTTATTCTGATCCAGTCCAGAAATCTTGTAGCAATGCTTATATTTTCTTTAGATAGTGATAAATATAGAAAAAGGAAAATCAAAATGAATACCAGATATCTGTGATTTACTAGAATAATATGAAGCGTACGAGTACTTTCAACAGCAAACAATGTTGGTAGAACTGTAATGTAACAATGTTGGTAGTACTGTACTGTAACAAGGTTGGTAGTACTGTACTAATTTCACTTCTGTTCAAAATCATCTGTGCGCATCACTTTGCATCAGTGAATTCTTTAAGAAATCGAAAACAGTTTGTTTTTTTTTGTTTAATTTTAAGGCGCATCAACAAATGAAAGATTTTATTGGCGCCCGAAGCTTTTTTCAATTGCCCTGCCAGTCTCTGGTACAGGTGTCCTCAAGTAGGTCAATGAGCTGTTAGAAGCTCCTAGGAAGAGAAAATCTGCGGGCCAGCAGCAGCCGGAGCCGAATTCAGGATCTCCGCTTTGGAATCTAGAGTTCGCTCACCTCTCAGCTAATCCCTTCCCTGCAGTTCGTTGATGCTGCAAATTATTTTCACATTATCTCTACCTTTTTTTTTTCTAAATTTCTGGCTGCCTCTTATTTCTGCTGGGATGCTGCTGAAAATTCTAATCGATGCAACATTTCGAAACTTTTTCGGTTTCCTTTGACCTCATTGCGGTAACTGAATATATTGTAAAGTTTTTCTTAAAAAAAAAACTTTACTTTCACAACTAATGCCTGCCACTAGTTATTAAATAATATGTGGGTTTGATTAAATAATAAAACTCGCTAAAGTTGTAAGTAATAACCTGATTTATTCACACCTTAACATTAACTAACATTAACATTTACTAGCAACTAACGCTATTCATTACTGTCACCATTTACAACAGTCACAACAGTTTACTGTTCCTTACTCACTTCGTAACGCCACAAAACTGTTCCCCGACTGACCACTGGTCCGCACTGCACCGAATTGCACTAGTCTCAGCTGCACTAAAACAGCTCTACTCATCAACTGACTAATTTCCCAACTAGCTACCACTGAAGCACTCCACAACACTGACTCTCCAAGACTAACTCATAAACTTGACTAATAACTATAAACTCTAATAACTCCTTAAAACTTGCTTGAAACTCGATTAACACTCTTCTTAAAAACTCGATTAAAAACTGACTTCTCCAGCTGTGTCGCCTCCTTTTAACTGCGTGCCTCCCTCCAACTGGGACTGCCCTCCTCCAACTCTCTGAGCATAAGTTTCCACGCCCTCCTGATGTTCATTGGCTGGAGAAAACATACTGCCACCACCTCAGCTGTGAGCCGCCTCCTCCCATTCTCTGTCTCTCTCCAACTCCGGCTGTCTCACTCTCACCTGTCAATCACTGGCTGGGAAACACATATGCCACCACCCCAACTGAGGCCTTTCTCTTAGCTGGCTTTTACACAGGTCACTAACTCCTTGAACAATCTAGCCCTTTCCTTTCTAGTTCAGGTATAGACCGGCCCTTTTGTCTACACAGTGGTGGCCTGTTACCGGCTTTAGTCGCTTAACCCCTAGAACAATCTAGGCCTTTCTTTTCTGCCACAAGTAGATACCGCCCCTTTTGTTTATGCAGTGGCGGCCTGTTACTGACTTTGGTCGTTCAACCTCTAGAATAATCTAGGCCTTTCTTCTCCGCCCAGGTCAACTTCGTTACAATATTCTTTGTTTCTTGTTTTCGATATTCTATTAAAGAGGATAATATTTATTACTAAAAAGAGACCGCTATCATATCAGAAGGTAATTTGGAGTCACGATTCAGGTACACGTTTAGAGCAATTAAGTCGTCAATACTGAACTTAAATTATACCTTTAAATTTTCTCTTCATTGATTGGTATCTATACAAAAAAATAAGTAAAGAAAGCCACGATAAAGATTACAGTTAATGCAGAAAGTGAATTAAAAAGTAGATATTATAAATTACTAGGTGTATAACACGATTGGGTGAAAGTTGTAGATTATTATAACCTATTTAGATGAATTTATAGCTAATCTGAGCGCGGATGGGTGAATCTGCACTACTAGGCTAGAGAGAACGACCGGCCAGGAAGGAAGCTGTTGGTAGTGAGCTATCGTATCTTTCATGATGGTCTGTCATACTTTCACTATGAGAGAAATCCTGTCTGCCGCTTAAATCTGTCTTTAATGTGTAAATTTAAGAGCTTTCATGTTGATATCGTCCTATTTGCATGGTAATCCGATGAAACACTTTGCTGTTGCTACTTTTCAAGATAGCTCTCTGTTCTAACTTTTGGATATGAAGTTTTGGTTCGCAGTATGCTATAGTCTATCCCGGATATCGCAAGCTGTTTTTTTCTGGCCTGAATCACGATTATCATCCATTATCAGTGGTTAATCTTTGACGCACAGCCTTGCGAACTAGAGGGCTTGAAAGGAAAGAGATACGAGGTGTGGCTATTAAATATCGAGACTGATGCTGCTACAGAAGAACAACTATGCATACGCCAAATCTTAACGACCGACAGCTGTGCAGCGTAAAGCCTTTCTCTTTCGATTGCAGCGGCGTCTCACGTGTTCGTAGAGAAATCTGTCTGACCGGAACCCTTCGTTTGGGTAAGAGTTGTTAGTTTCGTTTTGCCGAACGAAATTGTCGAACGCTCTACATGTATTAGTAGAGCAACGAATTGTCGTGAAATTTCACATGAAACTTGGTAAAACCGCTACTGAAACTTATCTTTTATTAAAAGAAGTTTATGGTGATGAATGTTTATCACGTGCGCAAGTTATTTACTGTCAATCAATCAATTTCAAATTATAACAATAAATGAAAAATATTCCCTAATTTAGACGTTTCAGTAACCAAAATTATTTTTGTTATTTAAATTCTGTACGAAACACATAGAAAATGAAGTGATTTTGACGTTAATTTATCGAAATTTTTCAAAAATGTATATTTTTCCTAATATATATTTTTTTTTTAATACAGCTTCTTTAATTATTCATAACTTTGAAAGTAAAAAGGCCATCAAAATGATTCCAACTGCATTGTCTTTATAGCAAATTATATTTAAATAAACTTTGTACAATTACATGTTTTGCTAATAATTTGAAAAGATACAAAACATTTAATTAAGATGTTATATAAAAAAGAAAAAAGCAAAACAAAAATCTTTTGATCAATGGTAGCGATCTCTAAATATTAATCGATATTTTGCTCTGATAAGGACGAAAATTTCTGTTTTTAAATGAACTTTGATTTTCCCTGCCCGGTGCTCTTTAAAATTTAAAAGTCAACATTTTTTTGAAAGACCCTAATGCTAAGGTTATGTGCCATTTCGGTACAATGTGCCATTTTACCATCTGAATAATTTAATAAGAATTAAATAAATTCCTGCACTTTGAATGAAAATTAAAAAATGTAGAATCTGTTCCAGAAGTTTTTTTTTTGATCATTCTTTTCTTCAACTTGAAACTAACGCTAATTTACTAGTCATTTGTGACGCACCACTTCCTCTATTGGAGCCGCCACACTTAGTCATGGATATTTTTCATTTTTCCTCCTCCTCCTGAAGGAAGAAAGGAAGGGAAAAAAAAGGTTTAAGTTGTTAGTAATTGGATTAGGTGCATGCTTGAATACAGAAATTTGACAGTAAAAAATAAGTCTAGTTTATTAGATGGGGCCTAGTTTATTAGATGAATTGGAGAGTAGAGCTTTAGGTTCTTGTTGTTTTTTTATGAAAATAATGTTCGTTTGTTAGTTCTTCTAATTTTTTTTTTCAAGTTTGGTATGTTTATTTGGACAAAATGGACCATTAAGAGGATTTAAAGATTGAAACTGATTAATCATATTCAAAGTGGAAGAACCACTTTAGCGTTAAGAATGAAGAAAAAACAAAGACAAAAATGTACCTTATTCCCGAGGGATAACAGCATCATTGTGTCACAAAGACTTCTCCTTTACTCATTTTGGCCTTTCTCAGTAAAAAAAAAAAAAAAAACCGGAATCCACGATTCCCCCCTGTGCTAGCAACTAATTTGTAACCCAGGGAACTTTAACCTTTTAAGTGTGTTCGACGTGTATACTCGTCAAAACAAATCTCTGTTACGGTGCGTACGACGTGTATACTCGTTGTGCAGAAAATATAAAATTGCCATTAACGATAAAAGCTCGAATTTTTAATAAAATACAATAAGAATATTATTTGGTGGGATGTTTCCTTTATCTTACCAATTAGATTAGATTAGATTAAATTAGAGTGGCCTCAAGGCCTGCGCCACCGCGACCCCTATGGATCTATTGTGGCTCCCCGGCTTTAGAGCTTACCCTCCAAACCCGTCCGCTTAATCAGACTCTTAATTCTGGAGAGTGGCTCCTGGGAAAGCTCTCAGGCCTTGGTTTTTCCTCCCCTAGAAGTAACATCCTTAGCCATACGAGCCCCTCACACTGACACAACACGTGCAGTGCCGTTTCCTCTTCTTCCTGACAGAACCTACAAAGTTAAACGCATTTGATGTGCATACTCGTGAAAAATATAAAATTGCCATTAACTACTAAAATCTCGAAATTTTAATAAAATACAATAAGAATATTATTTGGTGGGGATGTTTCCTTTATCTTTACCAATAGAAATACCAAGTATTTTATACGGAGGGGAGTGGAGGGAGTCAGCCAAATGATAAGTGGTTGGTACATGTTTGGTCTCTGCATTAGAGATTTAGAGATTGAGAATTACGCACACAAATAGAAGCTCTCAACCCTTGTGCCTCAAACCTTAGATAGAGATTCAGACCTCAGTACGAGCATGATTTCATTTTGCACAGAATTTAAAGCTCTTTTCTTCCTCCTTGTAAAAAGCACTTGCGTCCCTAGTTAACTGGGAGCAATGCATACGTGAAGCGGTGCAAGATTTTGAATGAGCACAGAATGGCTCTGGTAATCTCAAGCCCCCAGAGAGATTGCAGAAAAAGTAGCTTTTGGTTGTTATTGCCCTGCGTTCTACGTGTATACACGTCATTGTTTGATTTTAATTCCGCACACTGTGGGTTCTTTTTTTAAACTAAATTCCACGCTTAACTGGCTAAAGAGCTCAATGAACTAACCAGTAATGATGCTACTATACCGCAAAACTGCGGCGGAACTATAGTTCCCTTGAAGTGCGTTTTCGAAATACGTCCTGCTACTTCTTAGCATTGCGCCACGCTAACCTTACTATTATTTCCTTCTCGCTCTTATCCCATTTTGTTCCCGACATAAATCTTGGGCCCACTAATGGACTTATCCCCTCCCTCTCATCCTCTCTCTCTTCAGCACATGCTCATTCATAATAGTTTCCGACGCAAAATTTATGAGCTTTAAACCTTATTTGAGCAATTTATATCCGTTACAACTAACGTGGAGTTCCCTTTTTAAGAAGTACGAGTAAAATTAGAATTATTATTATTATTATACAAAGTAATAAATTCAACCAAACTTTAAAGGCATGAAATTATCTTAATGGAAATAGGCAATTTTGGTTCTGTTCGGAAAAATTATTTAAACGATTTTCTACCTTAACGGTTTAGTTAGAGGCTTAGAATCCGGCTCTTAGCTTAAGTATTATTGCGGCTCTTTTGATGGCCAACTTGACACATTTCTCAAGTAAATGGACTTTTTTTAAAAAAAAAGAATTCCTTCTTAATAAAAATGAATACAGCGATCTTTGACAAATTTTCCACCCTACGGAGGTTAACTTTTCCTGTAAAGAGTTCTGCCATTTTACTGTATTAGTCTTTTTTTTGCCATTTTCTCGTAAATTTCCCTCAACTTGGTTATTTTTTTTTTTTGCCTTCATTTTGGCATTGGCTTCCGCCATACAGCCAGCATCGTCTAGGTGCTTATCACTAGAATATCACTCACTCTCCATTCTTACTTATAAATACATTCGCTTCACTCATTCATCCCTCTACTATATACAACTATTTACATAAACCTTACAACTAATGGATGGATCAGTACTCTATATTCCTGCCATCCTTATAGCTTAACCTCAATTAAAATCACCGTAATCCTTCTCTAATCATTTTCTTCCATTCATTCTATTCGGCTATAACTTTTAAATACACTCATATTTCTGTGCTAGCTCTGCTACAGATTCAAGCACGTTGCTGGAGAATATTATGTCTTCCTAGCGAAATGGTGCACCTAAATACCTGTATAAGTCGTCAAACATTCGTTTCCTTTCTACTTTACATAACGTGGACACATTATTATTGTATTGTCTTGAAATCCTCCTCCTCATCGCAATCTACGCAAAGAGGAGAGAGGACCTTTTTGTTGATCCTGTGAAGATGCGATCCGCACACCGCATGGTTCGCTCTCAGCCTGCTGTAATAACCCATTTATTAGTGACTTCCCTTAAACCATGGTTGTCTAGGTAAACTTGGTAATTGGTACATAGAATAGAATATATATATTTGCCTGAACATATGATTTTTACATACAATATGCTCGTCAACATGTGGTTGCGATATAAAACAAACAGATAAACTTCGAACTATAGTAAATATTATCTTTTAAACAGTACAAGTATGGTAAACAATATCAGATCAGTCAATGTTGAAGTGGTTTTTACATTATCTAAGTCAACTTTTCTATTTTATAAAATGTGTTTTCTAATAAAAAGGTTTTAAAAGTTTTCTGGAAAAACTTTTTCTAAGTTTCTCATTGATTCTGGAAATTTTATTAAATATTTTGGCTGCCATTAAGCTCGGTGCTTTATCGGACTTTTTTATCTATCTCTTTTTGCTATATGTAAGTTATTTTTGCTCCTTACATTATAGGAATGTTTATCACTTCTAAAGACGTTATTCTCGCAGTTTTTTTATATGCATTATATTCGCATAAATAGTAGATGCATATATCTTATATTTCAATTATTTTAATTGGAAAAACTAGTTTTATGACAGTTTTCAGGAGGCTTTAGGGTTTAACTTCGCCCTAAAATTTTAATGGGTAATGTTGAGTGAAATTTTCATTTTATTCTGAAGATCACAAAAACTTTGTACTTCCGGTGGAAATGCAGTTTCCCAAATTGAGAACAAATTGGTTTACTTTGTGAGAAAGTCGTGTCATAATGAGAAAATATTGTCTACAAGTTGTCTTCATTGTCAAACATTGGTGCAGTTCCCCCTCCACCACATTTGCATGGAATAATGCTTGCATGTATTCAATTTTTTTCAAATTACCATTTCAATATGGCCTCGTCTCTGCAATAAATAACTCACTAGAAAGCTGGATAGTTTCACTTCTGCCGCTAGTCCTGCCTTCTTAATATAGAAGATTATTATTCAAATTTAGATTTATTCAAATAGTACTGAATATAGAAGGAGGCTGTGGCACTATCTTCGGTCTATTGAAAACCCACTGATAGGAGGGGGCACTTCTTGATGCATTGCATTAGAGAGAGACAGAGAGAGCTCCCCGATCTCTCATCTGTTTACTGTTTGAGTCGAGCCCACCACCTCACGATTCCATATTATTCTGCGCAGACAAAGGTGATAAAAGGAGCTAGTGGAGTTCTCTGTGAAGTAGTTGTGCGCTGATATGCTAAGATGGAGAGGAGGTGTCTGAAGGAGCTGTGGGTGGGAGGGTCCACTATCCCTGTCTGGAGATAATAAGCAGTAGTTCCTAGCCATAAGTGGGCATCCGGATGGTACTGCTACCGGCCGCACCATGAGCTAAAGCTAACTAGAAACTGTCACGCCCGCGGAGGGAACGTGGTACCTCTCCCCTCTTTGTACATCCTGTAAACCATCTGGAGCGATGTTCTATTGTTCGGAAATGTTAAAAAGGTGCCCTTCTATGAAGATGGTCAGTGAACTGATAGACTACGAGGTGTGGCTATTAAATAACGAGACTATTGCTGTAAAAACATTTTATTTTAAATTTATACATATTTAGTTATTATCGCCTTCAATATACACCCCACACCCCTATCCCTACAACGCTCCATGCGAATTTACCATTGTTCGAAACAGTGCTGGAAGTCTTTTTCTGTCAGCTCCTGCATGACGCGTGCCGCTTTTTCTTTCACAGCTTCAACAGACTGAAATCGTGTACCTTTTATTGCAGATTTGACTTTGGGGAACAGATCTAAAGTCACATGGGGCCAGGTCAGGCAAATAAGGAGGTTGGCCTAAAACTGGGATGTTGTACTTGGCTCTAGAAACGTCTTGACAGACAATACAGTGTGAGCTGGCGCATTGTCCTTGATGGAGAACCCGGTGACTTGTTCTTCCACAAATCGGGTCGTTTTTTCCTTGACTGTTTCACAGAGTTGAGCAAGCACCTGGCGGTAGTAATGTTGATTAATTACAATCGATATTTTCATCCGTTTTGGACGTGGAAGGGCGATCCAGGGCGGTCATCATCTCCGGACGTCTTCTCGGCCATGTTGGAAACCTCTTGAACCACTCAAAAACTCGCGCAAGTGATTAACATTCATCGCCATAAATCATTCTTTTAATAAAAGATAAGTTTCAGTAGCGGTTTTACCAAGTTTCATGTGAAATTTCGTTCGTTGCTCTACTACATGTGTAGTATCATGTTTTCGGCAAAACGAAAGTAACACCTCTTACACAAACGCGACGGTTCCGGTCAGACAGATTTCTCTACAAAACACGTGAGGCGCTGCAATCGAAGGAGAAGGCTTTACGCTGCACAGCTGTCGGTTGTTAGGATTTGGCGCATGCATAGTTCTTCTGTAGCCAGCATCAGTCTCGTTATTTAATAGCCACACCTCGTATTTTTAGGAAGTGACGTAATACTTCTACTCCAATTATCTTTACGATAAACGAGAATTTTTTTTTTCCTGTTCAAAATTGCGAAAACTAAGCAATTGCTTTCTTTTAAGTTAAGTTCAACTTCCTGTTTACGGATTTCCGCCGTAACCTTAACCTCCACATTTTAGTTTGAGCGTGCCTTGTCATTGCCATATCCTTCTTGTTTTCCATTTCTCGTCCAGTTATTCACACGCAGCAATACGTATCTGGAATTGTGAGTGAAGCTCACTTTAACAATTAATAACTATTCTACTGCAGTGCTTTTTTTAAGTGCATTTTTAGTTCATAGATGACACTTTTTTTCCTCTCTATTACTGTTCACGGTTACAACGTAAAATGGAGAATATATATATGTATATATATATCAATAAATATTTATTAAACCACACTCGTAATAGATGGAGTGCAGACCGAGAGCCATATACGAGTATATAAACACAGGCGGCTTGCATATCCTGCAGGGATATTCAATGTCGCAGAAAAAGGATAAAGGAATGAGGACATCTTTTTATGGACTGTGGCTGGCGACATTTTATGCATACCCACCTGGCTGGATTGTTCTGTGCACGCACAGAGTATCTCGCATCGCCTTTCACAATTTAATGTCCATCTACAGAATTTATAGATTAATCAGATTCCTCTTGACAGATATATTATTATATGGTAGAAAACAGAGAGAGAGAAAAAACCTGTTGGAGGTGGAAATATTAATTCCGCCCACAGCTGTCGAATGTTTTTCTTGACCAATCAAAGAAAGATATTCAACTTTGGAATGCTTATCAACAGTGTTCAAGGATATATCTTGAAGATATAAGAGATTCGATTACACGTACAGAACGGGCGAGGGTCCTCCATTCCCTTGTAATCTGACACCATGAAGGTTATGGTGGCATTTTTATATTTATATTGTCCAGAAAACTGTATGAGCTCCAGAAATCTGTTGCGCGTAACCCAGCTGAATTTTGTGTCACTTTCTGGCGGATGTTTAGGTGTAAATCATTCATGGGTAAAGCTTTCCGGTTTGCAACTCCGTTCCTGGTGCTAAGCGCGGTTTTTCGTTTACTCTTTCTTGTTTGATCTATATTTAGAACGTTGTAAGATGTTTCAAAAAAATTGGTCCTTTCCCCCCCCCCAAAAAAAAGGAGTAAGGGATAGTTTTAAGCTATATCAACGGTTCGGAGAGGTGGATGTGGTACGTGTGGATAAGGTTGGGAAGACTGAGCTGGGTGGGGCATGTTGCGAAAATGGATGGCGGATCGATTCCCAGAAGATAGCTGGAGATGGAGATAGGCGGAAAGAGAGGAGTAGGCAGACCAAAGTTGAGATAGGAGGATGGTGTCATCAGTGACGCAAGAAACCTGCTAAAGGTGAGAAATTGGAAAGCGGCTGCAAATGACCGGGATCTATGAAATAGACTCATTGGGGAGGCTAGGACCCTCCAAGGGTTGTAACGCCCATTAGATAGATAAGGGATAGTTTTAAAGTTGTGCTTACAAAGTAGACCGCCCAGTAAAGCTTACGTTCTGGAATTCAACAGTGCTTTACGGAAGATTCTTCCCGACCTTTTAGAGGAAAAAAGATTGCAATACCTAGAGAGTTTTTTAACGCATTTAAGTCTTACAAATGCAAAGACAACCCAGCATTCAAAGGATAAGCAGAATATCAGCCCGAGTTTTTACCGACAAGTTCTGGCACAAGAAGGGGAGCCCGATATTAGTAAACCAGTTCAGCCAACTATCTCACTTCTCCTTAGAAATAAAACGCTATGATTTGCTCCCTGTTTTCAGTTTTGAGCTGTTGGTTTCTATGGAAAATACTAAGAACATTCATACAAACTTTTCCAATACAACGAAAACCATTCAAATTCTTGCAACAACGCACTGCTTCTTAACAAATTACACCGCTTTTTTCCCAACGGATATCAGTTCTTCACAGATGGTTCTAAGAATCAAGACGGTGTGGGATGTGCAATGATTGACCTTTCGGCTGACGTCTCCTTACAATTCAAATTAAATAAGCTCGCTTCCATATTCACAGCCGAATTATTTGCTGTATATCAATGTTTAAAGTATGTCGATTCAATAGACCAATCGCTGGTGTTAATTCTCACAGACAGCAAAAGTGTTCTCCAAAAACTACAAAATTCTGGAAATAATGCTCCCGCTTTAATCTTAAAAACTTCCAAATCGGTACATTTAATCTGGATTAAGGGTCACACAGGTCTGAGAGGAAATGAAATCGTGGATCGTAAAGCCAAGGAAGCGATCTCCCTACAACATACATCGCCATACTCACTGTTGGTCTCCGATATTAAAAACTATGCAAAAGCGGAGTGCTATACAGAATGGCAGCGGACATACGAATTGGCAAAGGCGAGAAAAGGCCAATTTTACACAGCCATCCAATGTAGTGTCCCCAAAAGACCATGGTTTTACAAATACAAAAACCACAATAGGAAGTTTGTTAGCACTGTCATTCGAATGAGGTTCAACCACAATTATTCGCCGCACCATCTAGCCAGGATTGGGGTGGAAACATCTCACCAGTGTTCCTGTACTTCAGGAGTAATAGCAGACGCCAACCATCTAATCCTGGAATGTACTAATAATACTAAAGGAAGAGAGCGTTTGTGGAGGGCAGTGATAGCGACGGGATGTCCGTTACCTGCCAATTTAAATACTATTCTGGCAGCTGATGATGGCAGAATTTACACAGAGCTCTTTGAGTTTATAACAAACAACAGGATAACTCTGTAAATATTCAAGATGCTAAAGAAGAAATTAAATAATGGCTGATTTGCTTGCTCAAGAGGCCAATAACAAAGGAAAAAAAAAAAAGTCTTACAAATACATTACAAAACATTTCAGATTAGATATAGTATGGTCAGCAGTTTTGGAATGGATTGCCATGTTTTTAGCGATAAACGCCAAAGTTGTTTCTTTCGCTGATAACAAAACAAACAGTATGTAAGATATCATAGATAGAAGCAAGATAACATTTTTAACAATAGGAAACTTCTATAACCTCTCAAGTAGTACCTGAACGTGTTGGTGGGTGGTATCTAACTTCAAATCTTGAAGGCTAACTGTTGGGCTCAAAATTTGTCTCATGTTTCTTAAATTAGATCTTGGAAAAAAATGTGAGCTATGTGGTTGGTGGAAGATTTAGTAAGGAAATTCAATGATTTCCTGGCTGGAGAAAAACCATGTGGGAAATCCGATGGGAAAAACACCCATAATTCACGCTTCTATCCTCAAGTTATTAACACATTAATATTGATATTAATTGTCACCAATATTGTTGTTGGTAAAAGCGTACATTAAACGGAAATGTAGCCTTATAGGGGAAGCCTGAGGTAATCCCTTACCTTAGAACTGCCTTAAAACGACTTTTTCTCTCTCTAAAAAAAAAGGATAAAAATCAAAATCCTTATAAATCTATGTTATTATCTTTATCTATCTAAATAGAAGCCTTTAACGAGGTTAGAGGAACCTTTATCAAGGTTAAAGGAGCCTTTATCGAGGTTAAAAGGAGCCTTTATCGAGGTTAAAGGAGCCATTATCGAGGTTAAAAGGAGCCTTTATCGAGGTTAAAAGGAGCCTTTATCGAGGTTAATGGAACCTTTATCGAGATTAAAAGGAGCCTTTATCGAGGTTAATGGAACCTTTATCGAGGTTAAAAGGAGCTTTTATCGAGGTTAAAGGAGCCTTTATCGAGGTTAAAGGAGCCTTTATCGAGGTTAAAGCAGCTTTTATCGAGGTTAAAGGAGCCTTTATCGAGGTTAAAGGAGCCTTTATCGAGGTTAAAAGGAGCTTTTATCGAGGTTAAAGGAGCCATTATCGAGGTTAAAAGGAGCCTTTATCGAGGTTAAAAGGAGCCTTTATCGAGGTTAATGGAGCCATTATCGAGGTTAAAAGGAGCCTTTATCGAGGTTAAAAGGAGCCTTTATCGAGGTTAATGGAACCTTTATCGAGGTTAAAAGGAGCCTTTATCGAGGTTAATGGAACCTTTATCGAGGTTAAAAGGAGCCTTTATCGAGGTTAAAGGAGCCTTTATCGAGGTTAAAAGGAGCCTTTATCGAGGTTAATGGAACCTTTATCGAGGTTAAAAGGAGCTTTTATCGAGGTTAAAGGAGCCATTATCAAGGTTAAAGGAGCCTTTATCGAGGTTAAAAGGAGCCTTTATCGAGGTTAAAGGAGCCATTATCGAGGTTAAAAGGAGCCTTTATCGAGGTTAAAAGGAGCCTTTATCGAGGTTAATGGAACCTTTATCGAGGTTAAAAGGAGCCTTTATCGAGGTTAATGGAACCTTTATCGAGGTTAAAAGGAGCTTTTATCGAGGTTAAAGGAGCCTTTATCGAGGTTAAAGGAGCCTTTATCGAGGTTAAAGCAGCTTTTATCGAGGTTAAAGGAGCCTTAATCGAGGTTAAAAGGAGCCTTTATCGAGGTTAAAGGAGCCTTTATCGAGGTTAAAAGGAGCCTTTATCGAGGTTAAAAGGAGCCTTTATCGAGGTTAAAAGGAGCCTTTATCGAGGTTAATGGAACCTTTATCGAGGTTAAAAGGAGCCTTTATCGAGGTTAAAGGAGCCTTTATCGAGGTTAAAGGAGCCTTTATCGAGGTTAAAGCAGCTTTTATCGAGGTTAAAGGAGCCTTAATCGAGGTTAAAAGGAGCCTTTATCGAGGTTAAAGGAGCCTTTATCGAGGTTAAAAGGAGCCTTTATCGAGGTTAAAAGGAGCCTTTATCGAGGTTAAAAGGAGCCTTTATCGAGGTTAATGGAACCTTTATCGAGGTTAAAAGGAGCTTTTATCGAGGTTAAAGGAGCCTTTACCGAGGTTAAAGGAGCCTTTACCGAGGTTAAAGGGGGAACTATCCTTTGAGTAAAGAGCCTTTTGGTTAAAGAGTATTCTTTAAATTCGTTCAACAGTACCCAGTATAGGGTAGAACCGTACATTACAGATAGAAGGCACTTCCGAGAAATCACCTATTGAAACTGAATAGTGCATTCATTAAAGTCGTACTCCAGGATGCAGGATCTTGCCTAGACACATTCTATGGTGGAATCCAAATTTGATTGTTAAAAATATGGGGATTTCCCAGGATTTCTTGTTTTTTTCGATATTTTCTTCAAATACCATCTTGATTACGATTGCTAAACTTCCGGTTACAAGTTGTGAGCGTATTTTTAAGTATAATTGTTTTATTTTTACAGCATGAACACTGTGTTTAACTGTTTATTAAAGTGAAAAAAGGGATATTAAGGCAGTTAAGGATATTACTTCATTTCATGGCCGAGAACGATGGAAGTTAAAGTTGTCACAAAGAGTTTTTTTTTTTTTTTTATCTATTTCCCGTTTTTATTGTGAATCTTCCAAAAAGGGGAAAAGGGGATGTCGTAAACGGGTTTTTATTGCTGTCTGGCAGCATGGGGGTCTCCCACTATCGGACAATATCTTGGGAAAAACTAACAGTCCAGTATTTATCGTGACTTCTTTCTTTTATATATGTGACAAAGGATACAAATGAAATGAATGCTGTTAAAATAAAGATTTTTTTGGGTGGGCCAGTTTAGTAATAATACTTTTTCTGTCAATATCTTAATTTAAAACAAATTCACGATGATTAACGCGCTAATAGGTCCTCGTAGCAGGTTTTTGCCAAATATCAGAGTAAATAATAATAATAATAATTGAGAGATTTATTGGCATCAGAAATATACTGGTCATGAAATTCTGTAAAATTATGGCCGTTCTATATCTCCCAGTGTGAACCACGTATTCGTATGAAATTTTGTTCTCTTGTACACTTTGTTTTTCTCAATTATAAACTATAGTTATTTTGTGCACAGATCTATAAATGTGGAAGATATAAAGGGTTGAAAATTTTTTGGGTCATGAAATTCTGTAAAATTATGGCCGTTCTATATCTCCCACTGTGAACCACGAATTCGTATGAAATTTTGTTCTCTTATACACTTTGTTTTTCTCAATTATAAACTATAGTTATTTTGTGCACAGATCTATAAATGTGGAAGATATAAAGGGTTGAAAATTTTTTGGGTCATGAAATTCTGTAAAATTATGGCCGTTCTATATCTCCCACTGTGAACCACGTATTCGTATGAAATTTTGTTCTCTTATACACTTTGTTTTTCTCAATTATAAACTATAGTTATTTTGTGCACAGATCTATAAATGTGGAAGATATAAAGGGTTGAAAATTTTTTGGGTCATGAAATTCTGTAAAATTATGGCCGTTCTATATCTCCCACTGTGAACCACGTATTCGTATGAAATTTTGTTCTCTTATACACTTTGTTTTTCTCAATTATAAACTATAGTTATTTTGTGCACAGATCTATAAATGTGGAAGATATAAAGGGTTGAAAATTTTTTGGGTCATGAAATTCTGTAAAATTATGGCCGTTCTATATCTCCCAGTGTGAACCACGTATTCGTATGAAATTTTGTTCTCTTATACACTTTGTTTTTCTCAATTATAAACTATAGTTATTTTGTGCACAGATCTATAAATGTGGAAGATATAAAGGGTTGAAAATTTTTTGGGTCATGAAATTCTGTAAAATTATGGCCGTTCTATATCTCCCACTGTGAACCACGTATTCGTATGAAATTTAGTTCTCTTATACACTTTGTTTTTCTCAATTATAAACTATAGTTATTTTGTGCACAGATCTATAAATGTGGAAGATATAAAGGGTTGAAAATTTTTTGGGTCATGAAATTCTGTAAAATTATGGCCGTTCTATATCTCCCACTGTGAACCACGTATTCGTATGAAATTTTGTTCTCTTGTACACTTTGTTTTTCTCAATTATAAACTATAGTTATTTTGTGCACAGATCTATAAATGTGGAAGATATAAAGGGTTGAAAATTTTTTGGGTCATGAAATTCTGTAAAATTATGGCCGTTCTATATCTCCCACTGTGAACCACGTATTCGTATGAAATTTTGTTCTCTTATACACTTTGTTTTTCTCAATTATAAACTATAGTTATTTTGTGCACAGATCTATAAATGTGGAAGATATAAAGGGTTGAAAATTTTTTGGGTCATGAAATTCTGTAAAATTATGACCGTTCTGTATCCCAGTGTGAACCACGTATTCGTATGAAATTTTGTTCTCTTATACACTTTGTTTTTCTCAATTATAAACTATAGTTATTTTGTGCACAGATCTATAAATGTGGAAGATATAAAGGGTTGAAAATTTTTTGGGTCATGAAATTCTGTAAAATTATGGCCGTTCTATATCTCCCACTGTGAACCACGTATTCGTATGAAATTTTGTTCTCTTATACACTTTGTTTTTCTCAATTATAAACTATAGTTATTTTGTGCACAGATCTATAAATGTGGAAGATATAAAGGGTTGAAAATTTTTTGGGTCATGAAATTCTGTAAAATTATGGCCGTTCTATATCTCCCAGTGTGAACCACGTATTCGTATGAAATTTTGTTCTCTTATACACTTTGTTTTTCTCAATTATAAACTATAGTTATTTTGTGCACAGATCTATAAATGTGGAAGATATAAAGGGTTGAAAATTTTTTGGGTCATGAAATTCTGTAAAATTATGGCCGTTCTATATCTCCCACTGTGAACCACGTATTCGTATGAAATTTAGTTCTCTTATACACTTTGTTTTTCTCAATTATAAACTATAGTTATTTTGTGCACAGATCTATAAATGTGGAAGATATAAAGGGTTGAAAATTTTTTGGGTCATGAAATTCTGTAAAATTATGGCCGTTCTATATCTCCCACTGTGAACCACGTATTCGTATGAAATTTTGTTCTCTTGTACACTTTGTTTTTCTCAATTATAAACTATAGTTATTTTGTGCACAGATCTATAAATGTGGAAGATATAAAGGGTTGAATATTTTTTGGTTCATGAAATTCTGTAAAATTATGGCCGTTCTATATCTCCCACTGTGAACCACGTATTCGTATGAAATTTTTTTCTCTTATACACTTTGTTTTTCTCAATTATAAACTATAGTTATTTTGTGCGCAGATCTATAAATGTAGAAGATATAAAGTGTTGAAAATTTTTTGGGTCATGAAATTCTGTAAAATTATGGCCGTTCTATATCTCCCACTGTGAACCACGTATTCGTATGAAATTTTGTTCTCTTGTACACTTTGTTTTTCTCAATTATAAACTATAGTTATTTTGTGCACAGATCTATAAATGTGGAAGATATAAAGGGTTGAAAATTTTTTTGGTTAATGAAATTCTGTAAAATTATGGCCGTTCTATATCTCCCACTGTGAACCACGTATTGGTATGGAATTTTGTTCTCTTATACACTTTGTTTTTCTCAATTATAAACTGTAGTTATTTTGTGCATAAATCTATAATTTTAGAAGATATAAAGCAGTGGTTCTTAACCGGTGTTCCGCGAAATTTCAATTTTAAATGTATTGAAATTTAGAAACTTAGGAAAGATACGAAAACAAAAAATTGTTCCTTTTTTTTAATTTGAATTTAATTTTAAGTTCTTGCTAAATACCGAATTTCAAATTATTTAATGTTAGTGTTCCGCGAGAAAAATATATACATATAATTGTGTTCCGCGTCTATGAATAGGTTATGAACCACTGCCTTAGACTGTGAGGAAGAATTTTGCTTCCGTAGAAGTACAAATTGAATACGAGAGTTTCAGTTTTCGTCCAATAGGACAGCGTTTCCCAACCTTTTTTGGCTCACGTACCACTTGATAGTACATCATGCTAAATTTTATCACTTCGTAAAAATGATTGTATTATGGGCAAATTTGTTATTCCGAGTGTGTTATTTTGTTATTATTATCTTTATTTGTATAGAGATAGAATGCATCTGTTACAAAGGAGTTCCAAGTTCATGTTCACTTTATAAACTTTATAAAATGCAAGATCTTAGTTTTACAACTTTTTTTTAATAATTACAAATTGCGGACATATTTTTCTCTTCAAGATTATTAATTAATTTACAAAGTTCTTCTTTAGGATTATTATGTTTGTGCCCAAATCTTCTAAATTAATTTCTTTTCAGTACCAATTAAATTTAATGTTGCTTGGATAGAGCTTACTCATTACAATCAGTCTCTTTAAGCAGATCTTTACATAGTTATCATTTAAGTTCTGTCACATGATAATTCTGTTAAATTTTCTTTATCTTTTATTGATAATGATGTAAGCTTTTCCTAAATTTTCTTTGAAGAAGGGGTCTGAAATTCAATTATCATTTTTATTTTCAGGTTTTGGGAAAATATTCCATGAAAGACAATTTTAATCCTGTTAAGTGTTCTATTATATTTTCTCGTATATCTTGAGATGGACTGACCTTATTACTGTACATATTAACAACTTTACTGCATAATATTATTAATTAAAATAATTTTTATGTATTATATAGGAAGAAATGTTTCTTTATGATTTTTTTATGATTTAATTTTTTATATCCGCCATTATTGATTATTTTTCGCGTACCACAGGTTGGGAAACGCTGAATTAGGACATCAATATAAAGGTGTACGTGAACATATCGGACCCTCTAAATATCAGCGTAATAAACATTGTTTGTGTGAACGGCCATTCTAATTGAGAAAGAGCTCAACCTTTTAAAGATAACAGGGTGAGCTGTCTGTACCTGATGATTGTCTCAGCAGATGCTAGACGGATGATTTCTGAATGGAAGGGCAGGGTAACTAAAAGAAAACCCTGAGAGATTCTTGTCTCTCCGTTTTAGGACTACTTATCCTTGTAGAACTTCTCAGAATCTGTCTCAGTTATAATCTCTCTCCGCCATATAATCGTAGAAATATATTTTGTATTTCTAGAATTTATGAATGCGCTACAAAATTTTCGAATCTTTTTTTTTTTCCAGCCTCCGACTTGTTTCGAAGATCGTATCCTCAAAAAATATAAAAGAAGCTTTGATTTTATTACTTCAATGGCCGCCACTTCACTAATTTGCTTAATTTAATTAAATGGAAAGCGGAAACCCATTAAACGAGCCTTTTATTTCCTCTTTAATCAAACGGTTGCCTCCATTAAAACTTTAATGACTTCATAACTTTAGTAATAAAAATTTCTTTTTAATGTACCTAATTTTTATCTAATGTTATCAAATTGTTGTAAATTAACCCCATTATTATTATTAAGACGATGGATGAGCTGGTTTCAAGGGTTATCTCTTGGAAACATTTTGTCGAACAGCTTCTTGTTGGAGGTATGGTCTTTGAGGGCGGCCAGCAAGAGATGTTCACGTCTATCCAGACGTACTTAGATACAAGTTAACTTCTTCTTAGTTTCTTACTAGGTCTCTTCTTTTGAAACCCTTCAACTCGAACATCAACTTATTCCAAATTTTTGTGTGCATCCTGGACGTACCTGTTTCAGACATTTTTAATTCCTCCCTTTTTACAGGTAAAAAATACGCATTCCTTTAAATGGATTTCTTCAAATTTTATTCCTTTTTTGTACCTTTGAAGTAGAAAGTATAGGGTGAAGAATAGTTACAAGAAATAATGTTGAGAATGCCAAAGATGGGAGTAACTATAGAGAGTTTGGTTGAGGTTGTAGCAATAATTGATTATTTTGATAAATCGATACTTCGCTTAATCTGCTCGATTAACGTGGTTTAGATTTCTGATAAACGTTCAAGAAGAAAAAAAATACTTTCTTTTTGTGCAATTAATGGACAAATATTGGATATAATCTAAGATAAAACGAGTTATAGTAGCGGAGATGGAATTTATGCTACTTTAAACGCTACGTAGTACTTGAGGTCCTGCAACCAATAAGAGCAGAGCTGGGTTGATCCTGTAACGTCACGTCCGAATTCGATATTCACCTTTTTGTTTTTCGACTAGGATCGAATGAGGCGGTACACACGCCTACTCAGTGTTAAAGTATTTGTATTTTTACACAGTTATTTTGATCGGATACAAACACATCTGTTTTTTATTCTTTTGTAAGCTTGTAGAAATTTGACTCATTATGTACTGATTTTTTTTAAATATATGAGTTAACTTTTTTTTTCTTTTTCTTTTTTATAATCAGGTTTAAGTAATTTCTTTTGAACATGTTCAAACGTGTCTAAACGTGATGTTATTTAAGGATTAGTTATTCCCGTTAGATTCCTTCTTATATCTTGAATTGTGTATTTGCATATCCTTAGATAAAATAGGGTATTTAATATTGTAACAGAAACTCCAAACAACTTAAGTAAGAATCGTAAATTTTGTAGAAAAATTTAATTAACCAATTAGAAACACTCTCATGGCATTCTTCCGCCCCCACTCCATATTTACGAAAAAAAATTTATCCAATGAAGTGTCACTTCCGCTTAGCCGATTTTCTTAATATTTAAAACTATTGATGATTTTTGAGGAATATCGAGGTGCGGTCATCAATAAATAAACTGTTGATGATATAGTTATGATGATATACTCGTAGCTCTACATTAAACCTCACAAACTTTTTTTTTTACAATACCCTGAAGAAGGTAGTAAAAATTTCCGAAACGTTGGTGTAAAGCAAAAATATTTTTATTTATTGATGACCGCACCTCGATATTCCCCAAAAATCATCTATCAACAACCATCATTTGGAATTATTTTTAAATATTCACATTTGACTGGTCATGTAGAGCGCATGGATAGGGGATAGCTATTTATATTAGTTATATAGAAAGAAACCTGAAGGAAGAAAATGGATTGATGGAAGTTGAGGAAGGTTTTAGGGGAATTATCAAGGAAGCCATGGCCCCGCAACGATATGATCAGCTGTTTTCTGATTGTGCTGTTCTTATTGTTACAGTTTTTTTTAAATTTCATATTCAGAGGAACTCGAAACTTATACTTCCGGTGGCATTAAACACGATCGAAATACAATCCTTAGCAGGGGTTACGAGGAAATAAATATATTTACGCATAAAAATGTCTTTGACAACGGCATGATTTTACATTCAGTATATTCGTCTGTAATTTTGTTCGTATACAATACCAATTGAACTAGCTATTCAGCGTAAAAATAATAATTATAGTTATCTGCGGAGGAGGGTCACCGTTTATGTATTTTTGTATTTCTCACTTTTTACATATTACTGTGTACTTATCGTAATTTTGTTTTGCTTTTTTGTTTATCATTAAAGTCAGCTGTTCGTGTTTTACGTTTGAGTGCATTATTATAACCAAGCTATAAACTTCTCTTCATATTTTATTATAGTTATTAAAAGTAAATACTTTTTAAAAAAAACTATGGTGCACTAATCTTCATGTTCGTGTCAATTTTGATGGCTAATATTTTAATGTTTATTGATACTTATTTTTTTTTGTAAAATAGAAAGGGAACAATCATTGTAAAAGAAAAAAAACTAAATAAATAAAATGTCAATAAAGGGAGATTCTATAAAACTGTGGTAGATCAGTTACCTAGACAACCATGGTTTATAAGGGAACTGTCACTAATAAATGGGTTATTACAGCAAGCTGAGAGCGAACCACGCGGTGTGCGGATCGTATATTCACAGGATCAACAAAAAGGTCCTCTCTCTCCTCTTTGCGTAGATTGCAATGAGGAGGAGGATTTCAAGATAATATAATAATGATATGTCCACGTTGTGTAGTAGGAAAGGAAACGAATGTTTGACGACTTATACAGGTATTTAGATGCACCATTTCGCTATGAAGACATAATATTCTCCACTAACATCTATGTGCTTAAATCTATAGCAGAGCTAGCAAAGAAGTATGAGTGTATTTAAAAGTTATAGCCGATTAGAATGAATGGAAGAAAATGATCAGAGAAGGATTATGTGATTTTAATTTCGGTTAAGTTATAAGGATGGCCGGAATATGGAGTACTGATCCATCCATTAGTTGTAAGTTTGTATGTAAATAGTTTTATATGGTAAAGGGATGAATGTGTGAAGCGAATGTATTTACGAGGGTCGTTTGAAAAGTCCGTGCAAAGTCAGAGAGATAGCACTACTGGCGCGTATCGAGGTTGTTTAGTTAGTAGCATCTCTTAGAAGAACACACACCAAGTTTCAGCCAGATCGGTCTATTTCTTTGTGTTTAGCATTCGTTTGAATCGAGGAAGTCGAGTGATTTTCAAAAAATGGACGAAAAAGAATTTCGTGTGTTGATTAAACACTACTTTATGAAAGGCAAAACGCCTCAGGAGACTAAAGAGAAGCTTGATAAACATTATGGTGACTCTGCACCTTCGATTAGAACAGTTTATAAGTGGTTTCAAAATTTTCGGAGTGGCCGTATGGGCACAAGTGACGCTGAACGTTCTGGACGCCCTGTTGAGGTTACTACTCCAGAAATCATTGATAAAATCCATGATGGATGACAGAAGAGTGAAGGTGCGTGAGATTGCTAGTGCTGTGGGCATCTCGAATGAACGGGTACATAATATTTTGCATCAACATTTGGACATGACAAAGCTATCCGCAAGATGGGTGCCGCGATTGCTCACGCTTGGCCAAAAACGAAATCGTGTGAAGTGTTGCAAGGACGGTTTGCAGCTGTTCCAGAAGAATCCGCAGGACTTTAAGCGTCGTTTCGTCACTGTGGATGAAACATGGATACATCACTACACTCCTGAGACCAAAGAACAATCTAAACAATGGGTTACCAAGGGGGAATCAGCGCGAAAAAATGCGAAGACCGTTCCTTCGGCCGGAAAGATTATGGCGACTGTCTTTTGGGATTAGCAAGGAATAATCCTCATCGACTATCTGGAAAAGGGTAAAACTATTACAGGTGCATATTATTCATCGTTATTGGACCGTTTGAAAACCGAGCTGCAAGAAAAACGCCCACGATTGGCCCACAAAAAAGTCCTTTTCCATCACGACAACGCACCAGCTCACACCTCAGCAGTTGTGGTCGCAAAATTCATGGAAATAGGGTTCCAACTCGTTTCACATCCCCCCTATTCTCCAGACTTGGCTCCCTCGGACTACTATTTGTTCCCCAATATGAAGAAATGGCTGGCGGGAAAAAGATTTTATTCAAACGAGGAGGTGATTGCAGAAACGAATGGCTATTTTTCAGACTTGGACAAATCCTATTATTCGGAAGGGATCAACAAACTAGAGCAGCGTTGGACGAAGTGTATAAGCCTAAAAGGAGACTATGTTGAAAAATAAAAAAGGTTTACCCAAAAAAATTAAGTAGTTTTTATTTTTGCACGGACTTTTCAAACGACCCTCGTATAAGTAAGAATGGAGAGTGAGTGATATTCTAGTGATAAGCACCTAGACGATGCTGGCTGAATGGCGGAAGCCAATGCCCCCCCAAAAAAGCAAAAATAAATAAATAAATACATGTGAATATTTTAATTACATACAAACTTTTAAGGCTTTATCGTTATTATTATTATTCGTTTAATTCTGGCTGATTAAATTCTTTTACATAAAAAAAATAATAATAATTTAGTAAAAATAAAGAATGGAAATTTAATTTTACAAATAAATTAAAAATAAAATAATAAGAGCAGCTGTAACGAACTGGGATAATATCAGATGGTTTGGTATTATCAGAAGGATAGATCTCTTGGTGGGATAATCCCGGATGATAAGAACAGAGTATCCTGTTGTAAGTAGGATTAACCGTAGCTTCCCCTCTATCTCTCTGTTTTTAGAGATCAGCCTTCTGTCTTCCCTTGTTTGAAGTTATAATAGGAATTATAATCCCAAGTTGGAGGATATATATTCAAAACCACACTATTGGTCGCATTTGCATTTGTAAAACCATGATGTAATTGTTCCTTGATCTGTTCCTAAATCTTAGATAGATTCTAGATTCTAGTAGGGTTGCCTTAAAAGGTGGCTACGCTACCGCGAGCTATTGTGGATCTATTGTGGCTCCCACCGCACTCTAGAGCTCCGCCCTTCAGATTTAGACTCCTGATTCTGGAGAGCGGCTCCCTGGGTAAAGGCACTCAGGCCTTGGTTTTTTTTTTCCTCCCCCGAGAAGTAACATCCCGAGCCAGACAAGCCTCTCTCACACTAAGACGACACGTTTTCTTAAATCCAGGTTTGTTTAAAAAAACAAAAAAACTTGTTGAAACAAAAACAGTTAAAAAAAGGGGAAACAATCAAGATAAGATATGCAGAATGAAGCAAAGAAGTAAAGAGAAGAATTTATTGAATCTATAAAACAATAGAGTGTTGTGTAGGTGTTTCAGTTCGTGTCCCAACACTCACGAAAAGTGAAGATCGAAGAAGAGACTCGAAGTGGGAAGGGAAGCTTTACTGTTCAGACCATCATCAGCAATCATAACTCATCACTGTAATCATCATAATGACTCTTTTGTCTATTGTTTTCTCCTTTTTTTTGGAGGGGTGAGGGGGGATGGTGAAGAGAGGAGAGGAGGAAAAGCTGTTGAAGCTGTTAATGCTCCTTACCTATTACTGTTATCCTGTAAAGGGAAATCTTGTAAGAATAGTTTTCTTTCTTTCCGAGCAGTTGAGTTCGCATTGATGGAAAACTTTACAATATTTTTGTCTATAACTATCTGCTTCCGTGGACGCTTCTATTCATTGAATCCGTCAATTGTTGTGAGCTTAGAAATTCAATTGTTTTTAGCCATGTTTTTGGAGAGTTCTTCAGTTGCTTGTATCTTGTCCAGTCATCATCCGTCTTCCTAAGGCAGGCTGTTGCTTCCAGTAATCCGAACTTTCATTCTTGTCGCTGGATTTTCCTGTTTCTTCTTCTTCTTCTCCTTCTTCTTTCCTTCTCAAATGAATCTTAACATTAAGCTTCCCTTTTGCCACGCTTTAACTACATTTATTTCTTATTTTCATCACTACCATTTACTTGCATATTTATTAAATGTTCTTTTTTTTGCGAAATATCCTTTCTCCGCTGTTTTATTTTTATTTGTAATGATTTAAGGGGCGTCAACATCTGAGGTTAATGGCGCCCGGAGTTTTCTTTCAGTGCACTGCCAGCCTCCGTACAGTTTTCTCTCCTTACAGACAACCCAAACCTAGAAGCTTCTATAAAAGAGAAAATCTAAGGGTCAGCAGCTGGATTTGTACCCGGGACCTCCGCGTGGGAATCCAATACGGTTAACCGCATAGCTAAAGCTCTTCCCTCTCAACGCTGTTGTAGTCAACTTCTCTAAAATCTTTCATAGAGCGTATCCAAGTTACTTATATGTTCTCGATTCTAGAAATCGATAAAACTATTTTTGTTACAATTCTTGTGATATTTGCAAGGAAATTTATAGTTCCTTCTTCACCATTTCCTTAGACATTTCGGCGATACTAACACATCAAAAGAAACTTTGTTTACGCTTAGAGTTAGTCACAATAAAATGATTGAATTGAAAATTAACTAAAAATCACTTCCGGGTCAAGCAATAGCGTTTAAACGAAATATCAAAGTTTGAACTTTCACCAGAATATTTGAAGCTTCCTTTTTCTTGATCTGTAGATCACAAAACGCGTATTTCAGATTAGTAAGTCGAAAAAAATCCGTACTAGAGATTAAGTAGAGTAACAAATAGATTTACCAAGTTGTTTGCGAATGAAGACAGGACCAGTATCGTCTCTTGAAACATGAATAAGAAGACAAATGAATTTAAAATAATCAAAATAAATTAACTTCGATAAACCGGAAGTTGAACAATAAATAAAATACTCGTAATATTTATCTTTTATTTAAAAATAAAAAATAAATAATGTGCTCAACATATTTTTCATAAAAATGGAGTTGTGTTTTGTGTGGTGAGGCAAGTTTGGACAGGCTTGGATTTTTTTTTGTGGTTTTGTGAATTTATTTTCTGGATTGCCTCTCTCCTTCCCCCCTCTACTAGGAATCCCCCTCTTCGCTGGTACAACTGGTTTCTACAAAAATAAAAGTGTATTTATTTGTAACATCATTTATTTTCACCACCTTCTTTGACGTTTTGTACTTGTCAGGATAATTGGGATATTTTTGTCGGGTTCTACCAGCTGTAATCCTTTAAAAATGTTTTATTTTTTTCTGTGGTTTATTTAAAATGAAATAAAGAAAAAAAATACTGGATTTTATAGTTGGAGGGAGACGTGGAGCAGATGTTGTAATCATATGTTGTGTTTTTCATATAATAAAAAAAAGTGAAGTAAAGTAATGCTTTTATTTTTTCAGGCGAGCTTTACGTCCAACTACCAAATTAGGAGTATCGTTGGACGTAGGCGATTAGCAAACATACTTTACTATAAAAGTTCTCATGTTAACCATTAAATACATAAAATCCAAGACCTAGACTAGTACCGCAATACACCTTAGCTTTGCGGGTCCAGCCTATAACCGCTCGGCTATCGTGGCTCCTTTTTCATACAATCACGTCCAAATTTATAAAACTGCAGCTGAAATTTCTCTTGTTACTGAGGGGGTAGATGAAGGATTAAAGTTAGATAACGCCAAAGATGTAAGGCACCACGGTAGCCGAGCGGTTAAGGGCTAGACCGCAAAGCTAAGATGCTTGTGGTACTGGCACATTGATTCCCGGTCTTTGGCCTTGGATTTTATTTAATGGTTAATAAAAGAAATTTACAGTAAAGAATGTTTGTTACTCGCCTCCGTCCACGACACCTAACTGGTAGTTGGACGTAAAGCCCGCCTGAAAAAATAGGTTATTACTTTACTTTACTTTTAATGCCTAAGATGTGCATGCAGCTTTAGCTGGGCCTACAGGAGTCTGACCCAGTCCATTATTCTCTCCTAGTTCTCCTTTAAGGACCTTCCTGTCCCCCCCAAAAAATACCTCTTCCTCTCGCGTTTCCTTCCAGATTTCTCTGCCACAGATGACAGTCGTCCTTTAATATAGTCCTATTCCACAAAATCCTTGGCTTCTCCCTGCATTGCTGTTTAAAGCTCAAAACCACTCTTGCAGTGTTAAGTAGCACTTAACCGGCTGGTTAATGAGCCTAATATTCACGCTTTATTTTTTCTATTTGGAAAGTACGTATTATTTTACACCACTTAGAAAACTTGTAGTTACCAGAATTATTGGTTCCTGGTTAATCTTTTCTGAGGTTAGCAATATTCCATTTTAACTAAATATTAATAATATTAATAAATTATCTTTAAAAAAAATTATGTTAATCTAACCGTCCATCTGATGGCGACGTATCGTATATTCCCCAGGTATCTATTTATCTATAAACAAGTCTTGAATGTAAATATATTTGTTATTTATGGATTTTTTTTTATTACTCATTAAAAATTCAAATCTTTTAAGAAGGGAATACAGTCTTAGAGATGGTAAATAGTGAAACCCAAGCGACACCAACTCAAGATTTATTTTTTCTAATAAAATTTTGGTAAAATTAAAAATAAATAAATAAAGATTCTATTAATAATGTTCCTTTAAGTCCCTAAACAAAAAACAGAAAAAAAGATTTACATTAACCTTGAGGAGCATGTCTCATAACGCCATCTTGGATTTATGTTTAAAACATAAGGGCATAGGAAATATGAGAAGTGGGGGGGAACTTTTTATATTACTCTTGTCATTTTTAAATTACCTTTGAAAGTTATTTACTCAAATAATCTCTGGAATGATTCTTATTTCTCTTATTTACAGGTATGGGGATGCATCGGGATGATGTCATATTTTTAGATTTTTTTGGGAGGTGGGAGAATACACCTGTTGAGGTTTTCGCTAAGCCCAAAAAAAAGTAATGGTCTGTGATGTGTTTGTGGTGTGAATACTTCCGTTCAGAAAGAAAAGTGACGCAGGGAGCTCTGTCTTTATGTTTTATTCGAGTTCCTGCTTGAGACTTGGAAGTTACTTAGCTCTAAAATACGATTGGATCTAAGTGAGACTCTAAAAACTTATGTAATATTTAGAGGATTTCACGACCTGTGGTGGCCCCCTCCTCTTGGACTCCTTTTTCAATATTATCTCTCCTAAATGGCTCCAATTTATTTTTTGATTTTACACATTTTAAGGACATTTTTTTTTTGCGGAGAAGGGAGATGGGTAGAACTCGCAGATGCTGTGTGGCAGGGCAAGCAATCATCTTGGAGTTAGCACTCTCATGGGTACCAGCCTTGACTATTTGCCCAAAACAGTAAACATCACGGCTAGCTCACGACTACACTCCACCAGAGGAAATTGCAGGTAACACTCTAGGGGAGATAACCTCCCTCTTAGATCACTGGCTTTTCACCCAAAGAGCGGGGAAGTACACCGCTTTAAAAATGCCCATCCTCCGGAGAATCTGTCTTGTTACAGACCGCGAAATCAAGGGAAATAGACGCCTGGTTTGGAGAATGAAGCTCGTGTACAAGACCCCGGGTTTCCTTTAGGACTGTTGCACCGTAGATGGGTAGATGCTGTACCGTGGGCTGCCACTATCAAGTATCTTGGAGTAGTAATGGATCGCGGGCTGACCTTTAACCCCCTCCCCCCACATAAAGGACAGAGTCAATAAAGGCAAGGCAGCCATTCGAATGTTATTCCCGCTGTTCTGCAGGGACTCTAAACTGTCTCCAGAGAGAATAAACTCCTCCTGTACAAGGTAGTGGTTAGGCCTATGCTGCTTTATGCTTGTCCCTCCTGGTGTCTGACCTGTCGATCCAATATCCGTTTGCTGCAAATAATCCAAAATAAAATTCCTCAGGCTTGTGACAACTTTCCCCCTCTACAGACCGTACTACAGACCTACACTCCCAACACTAATATGGACTATGTAGAACACTACATCAAGTACCTCGCTACTGGTTCCTTCAGTAAATGTGAATCAAGCCACAACTACCTCTGCAGACTAATAGGTGTCTATAATGTAGACACGGTGCACAGGCACAGGAGAGTTAGGGACTCCCTGAATTGAAATCTCTCTTATAAGCTAGGGGTTTTTCATTGTTTTCCCCTTAGTATATAATGTAATTTAATAAATTAGTTGTAAGAAACTCTGTCTGGAGGTTATAGTTCTCAACTGGCACTCCACTGTGTATATACTCGTATGTATGTATTTTGTATGTGAAATAAATTTTTTTATCTATCTATCTATCTAGATGGGTAGTGAGATTTGGGTAGCCTTTCCTTCAAAGTACCATTATAGTGTAATATATGTTTTCACTACAAATCTTACACAATTATTTTACTGCTTACGTACCATTCTTAGTACTCTGCATACACACTGTAACCTACCTCCCACAGTAAGGGAAGCGTGAGCCTCTGAAGCGTTATAAGTGGAATATCTCTACACCAAACTATTGGATCACCTCTGAAGATGGATAAATATCCGAAAACGGTCAGAAATATAAAATATTTAAATTCCAAAAAAAAAAAGAAGATATAAATCAACGACAATAAATTTTGTAGTTGTTCAAAGTGAAGTAAACAATGCATTAACAGCATTTAACATCTTCACAGTAAATAGAATAACAATTAAAAGAAATGAAAACGCATTTATCTTAATTAGCGAGCCGATAGATCATTTTTCCTTTACTTTTTTTTAATTTCCAAGAAAAACCACGTATCTTTAAATACATCACGTCAAGTTGTTAGGCACAAGAAGGTCTGGTTCTCTTTTTAAGGTCACGGACAACGCAGCAACACTTTGCTTGCAAGAAAGATACTTAATGGGCATGATGATGGTAAAAAAATAAATAAAGCAAAAAAAAAATGAAAAAGGTGTTTGCAGGCTTCGCTTAGGAGAGAGAGACAGAGAGAGAGAGAGAGAGAGAGAGAGAGCGACTTCCACATTTATTAGATTTTAGCATCTCTAACCGCACTAATGAGTTTGAACTCGGGCTAAGGAGATTCAGATGCTGCAGCCTACTTTATTAGCAGCTTTGTTTTTCCCATTTTATTTATTTTGTGTTTTATTTTCAATTTATTTGTCACCACATTCTTGTTGGTTACCACAATTGTTTTAAATGAGCATATCCGTTAGTTATTCGTAAGTTATGAAAAAAAAATCTACCGGAAATGACGTTTTGTTTTTTTAAGATTCTAAAAGAATCTTTTTCAATTCTCTAGCTAACTCATTTTCACAGTTTTTTTTTCTTCTTCTTGATAATACTTGAGGGTAAATTGCGTTTTAATTTTGGGTCTTGAACACGACAAATTTGGGCGAATCAGAACGAATCATCATACAGTTTGGCATTATAGTTTCGAATCTATCGTCTACATCCAAAATTAAATTAGACCACTGGATAGCTAAAGGATTAAAGAATTCCTTACAATAAGCGAGGACTGTGACGCATCGCGCGCGGTGGAGGGGGAAGCGCCGCCATTTTGAGATCATTTTGCTGCGTATCGAGATTTGCAATTAGTATAACTTTTGACTCAGAGAAGTAACGATGTTCGTTTAAGTTTTAATCGTCAGCTGTTGTCACAATCTATCGATTGTATATAGAACATAAAATAATACAGTGTAAAATAGTTACAGTGAATATAATAAGGTGTTAGAATAAAAAAATATCAAAATATATATTGTCGGCCTGTACGCGTCGAAAAGCCAAAACCAAATACAGAGATCGTATACGGTTGGAAAGGGCTTCTCAAGAACAATCGAATGGTAATAATAAAACACCATATGACCGAGTCAAGCTGTGCCGGGAACGTAAAAGAATGAATGCGGCCGAGCGGATCAACGACGGTGTCAGTACATCTGCAGCTGAGGCAGTTGAAATTATGCAAGTTGATGATGAAATCGCATCTACATCGACAACGGACTGTATAGGTATAGATTGTGTTCGATCGTAGATTATTTTTTTTAGGGGGGCACTCCCAAAACAAATATTTAATGTAAAAATCGATATCTGTAATTGGATCTGATCAGTAAAACATTTCTTGCCAAGTGAGGTAAAGTAGAAACCTAGCACTGAACGTAATAAAACTTCCGCCTGTTCATGGGCCGAGTCAAGTTCTGGACGAGATAAATAACTATTTTATATCTTGCATATCCATGAACTAAAGATGTTGATGGCTGTCGGTTATCTTAGAGAGTATATTTCTTCACAAAAATAGAATTTATACTTTGAAAGTAGTTAATGATATGACCATAAAAAACTATAGGTCGTAAATATCGTTCTTTCATGTAAATAAGTTAATTGTTTTTTGAAATGTCTAGTAATACGTATTTGCAGTTATTATTACAGCAATTAAAAATTTTATTACATTTTCTATAAATGGGTATATTTGTAACAATCTAATTAGGCAAGGAGCTTTTGTTGACCTTTAAAGCTGTGGGTTCACACGCTGCCCAATCCTCTGCACCTAAAATGGATAGCAGTACTAAGCTTACCAAGTTGCTGGATGACAAAATTAAGTCCCTTTACTCCGTCAGACTTGAGTAGCTAATTATTATTACTAAGAAGAAGAAGAAGAAAATAAATTTACTATCCTGGGACTTTTGTCCCCTAAGAATAAATACATGTACAGTTGGAGGCCCTATTAGTTTGGCCTAACTTTTATATATTTATAAATAGAAATAAATATTTACAAAAATGAATAATTAAAATTAATAAAATAAAGGGATACAATTATAGTTTCGGAGAAAGCTGGTTAGAAAGGAGATAATTGAACAGAAGGGATTTAAAGATGGAAAGGGTAGGAGTATGAAGGACAGATGAAGGTAAGGAGTTCCAGAGAGAGGTAGCACGTATTAGGAAGGATTTGTCGAAGGATGAAGTAAGTTGTGAGGGAATATAGAGATCGGAGGAACGAGATCTAGCGTTACGGGAATGGATCGAGGATTTGAACTTGAAGAGTTGGAAAATATAAGATGGTCTCTTTGAGATTGGATGACTTGATAAAGGAATGAAGCCAAAAAAATATTGTCGGCGGTAGACAGGGGAAAAGTAACTTCAACTCATCATAGTAGTGCGTAATGCGAGAGTCTCTGGGAAATGCTGAAAATAAATCTTATGAAGCAGTTCATGGAGGCGCTTGAGCTTAGCTTCAATATCAGCAAAAAAGACCGCGCCATACACTGAGCAACCATAGTCGAAAATTAGTAAAAAAACTAAGCTGAAATTAGATTAGATTCTAGTAGGGCGGCCTATTGTAGCTCCCACCATTCTAGAGCTCGCCCTCCAGACCCGTCCGTTTAATTGAGACTCTTAATTCTGGAGAGCGGCTCCTGGGTTACCTCCCCGAGAAGTAACATCCTTAGCCTCAGACAAGCCCCTCACACTGACACAATACAGTGCAGTGCTCCTCCTCCTCCTCCTGACAGAACCTACAAAGGCTAGCCATCTGCCAGGCCCATACATTGGTATGTGTTCTCTGAGCCTGCAGTGGGCCGGTTAATAGGCCTACAATATTATTCTGATAACCGCACGGCCTTGACGGCTTTAAGTCTGCAGTCAGCCTTGGTGAATAGCTCGTGATGAACTCCTTCGCCTGTCTCTATCCGTCCAGGAGTGGCCAACCACCACCACTCTTGAGAGCTAATGCTGGAAATTAGTTCCAAGTTAGAGAGCCAGCAGTAAGTACAGATAGGTGAGACGTTGTGTTGCTAATACGCATGCTGACTTAAAATTTGTATTTCCGCTATTCTCTATTGCATTACGTGTCTTTGCATAATGTGAACATAAACTGTCGTCTGCAGATGATGGACTTCCTTTGAAGAAATTTTACGCTTAAAAAGAAACATTATTCCCACTTAAGGAAGTCTTATAACTTTTGCTTACTGCATGTTTCATTAAAAATAATAATAAGAAGAAGAAACGGAAACCTGCCACAATGATCATGTTATGCAAAAAGTATTGCCAACTTGACAAACTTTCGATATATTGGGTTTTGACTGGAAACATGTAGGAAAAGTGTTTTTTTAAGAAATGGTCTGCTATTGTGTGTGTGTGTGTGTTTGAAGGAAATATCTTAAAATATTAAATAAAAAAAACGTAGAAATATTTTTGGGGGGTTCCACCACTTGTGGTTCCCTTCAGCCATCGAGTGTAAATACTTTTTTTCCAAGCAACACTATCCTCTGCCTGTTCTTCTGTCAGACCATATCCTGCCATCATCTCCTTCACCTGGACCAACTGCTTCTGGGGTCTTCCTCTTCTCCATCGGCCATCCACCTCGCTGTCCATCACCATTTTAGGCAGCATCTCCTTCATCTAGTAACTCCATCTACTGCTAGATCTTCCTCTTCAACTTCGGCCATCCACCTCGCTGTCCATCACCATCTCCTTCATCTGGTCCCTCCATCTAGTTCTAGGTCTTACTCCTCTCCTTCGGCCACCCACCTCGCTGTCCATCACCATCTTAAGCAGCATCTCCTTCACCTAGTCACTCCATCTCTTCTCCTTCGGCCATCCACCTCGCTGTTCATCACCATCTTAAGCAGCATCTCCTTCATCTGAACACTCCATCTACTTCTAGGTCTTCCTCTCCTCCTTCGGCCATCCACCTTGCTGTCCATCACCATCTTAGAGCACCAATTCTCCTTGCACCAATGGACTCATTCTCCTTACATGCCTTAATCTCTCTAATTTCCAAGACGTTCCTCTCCACTCCCATCCTATATCGCAGAAATCTAAAAACTTTATATTACGATGAGGAGGCCATCAATGGGAGGGACCTCTGTAACTTAACGATGAAAGTTCATAAAACCGGAAATACCACTTTATTGAATGATCGTTTAGTTTGAATGATTATTTTTTTCAATTAATCGAAATTTTCTCCAAAGTGGCTCCAATTTTCCAATACACATCGTACTCATGTTGATCGAAAACGTTTAATTCGACGGTTTCGTTTTGCATGAAGTGGAAGGGGGATCGATTTCTCTTAAAGCAATTTCAGCTTATCGTACGGTCTTGTTCTTGTAGATTAACGAGGACTAAATTGATTGTTAACGAATACTACTTACGAAAAATAACAAAATTTATTCGGGGGGGGCCTCAAAATGTGCACTAAATTGCCCGATACAAATTATTTGAATGTACATTTACAGCGCGCATAAGCGGAAACGGAACCAACCTATTCCTTCTTGTTACCCATAGTTCTGTTCACACAATTATTGGTGTTAAAAACATTTTAACAGTGTGCCATGCGCACTGCGCACCATATACGATCTTAATCGTATCTTAATCAAATCATGGTGGGGATTCCCTTCTCCTCTCCACTCCGCCACCCCGTCAAGATCAAGAAAAGAAATTTATTACTGGTCACCTACAGCTGGTTTATAAATTCCAAAGAAACGAAAGATTGCGTGTTAAAGTCAGCTGGTTATAAATTAAGAGAAAACTGATCCACGCAGAGGACGAAAAGTAGTTTGCAGACTTGCAACACAAAAGTATTTATACTTAAAATTTATAACTTGATCTTTTTTTTTTACTTTTATTTATGTTTCTAAAGGATTAAATTAAAGAAGTTAGGCCTCAAGCGAGTCTTTAACCAATTTGTCAATGAACAGATATAACCTGAACGTTCATTACCTTCCTCTTTTCCTCAGCTGTCTGTACAGTAGTTGAATCGTGTCAATTGTGTGCTTTCAGGTGATTTTTTTTTCTCGAGGTAACCTCTAAAAATTTACAGAATCCCACATTGAATTAAAGATTATTAAAATGTTTTATACTTTCCACTTGTTATTACGGGCGTTGATTTATCTAAGACACCTCCCCATATCTTTTAATAATTTTAGCCAATCATATAAAGGTACTCCTCCAATGGAGTGTTGCAAATTTAGCAAAGTCCAATGAGCTTTGCAGTTGCATGAGTATAGTTTCTTTCTCATAAGATTAAGATTCTAATAGGGAGGCCCTTAAGGCCTACGCCACTGCGACCCCTTTGGATCTATTGTGGCTCCCCTTCTCTAGAGCTCACCCTCCAGACCTGCCCTTTTAATCAGACTCTTAATTCTGGATGCTTCTTTATCAAACAATACAGGATACAATTCCAGTTTGGACTTTTGCTTCTTCATCTTCCGTTGACAACCGCAATAAATGGGGATCCTCTGGAGCATCTTGAGTATATGGGAAACTACTTGGAAATTTTTTTTAGAGGTTGACAGGTAAAGCTCTTCCTGCATTTTGGCAATTATACCCGGAACAGATCTTATCTTTTTACCTGTCAGTAAAAAAATCAGAACAAAACCATCATAAATAGAATTCAAAAACTTCAAAGTCTCCTCGTTGTTCTTCAAAGATGAGACAATTCCCCTTGCTTCGTCCTGAAATGTGACGAAATAAATGTTAACCTACTTGCACTTCTTTATGTGCATTATTCATATGTAATTTGCACAACGTAGCATTTGATATCATATTAAAAACGTACGAGCATTAGCCGTGTGTGGTCTGGCATTTCATGCAGCAGGCATACTCCCTTTGTCAGCATGCTTCTTCTCTTGTTCTGAATCGCCCTCCGCAATTTTTATTAGGGTCTCACAGTATCTTGCAGAGTTGATGGTCTCCCCTTGAGGCATATATTCAATTAAAATCTTGCCTTGACAATCCCAAAACACGGATGTCATGATTTTCTTGGCTGAAATTGTGGTTTTGAAACTTTTTGGCGGAGAGTGAAGAGGTGTGACGCCACCGTTCGAGACTGCCTTCTGGTTTCAGGTGTGTAGCGCAACCCAAGTTTCATCTCCAGTAACAATGGAGCGGAGAAATTCATCTCCATGGAGTTTGTATTTCGCACTTGGCGGGTGATTGAATTGACATTTTTCACGAAACCTATTGTCACGTCGACAGTTCTCGAACCGGTCTCGTTGCGGAGGGGAGGAATCCAGGCTACACGGCAGTGTAGCCAACATATCGAGAAAAAAAATCCCTCCGGCCGTGAGAGCCTCAGTACACTTACTTTCTGGACATGCCTCGTACTTCGAAGATCATTTGGATAAAACTTAAGGAGCTTAACTCAATCGTAAGCTCTTAACTGGCGTTGATTTTTCAGAGAGATTTAGGCCTACCTGCGGATCTTTCTACCACACAATCCACACTTTAATATACAAAGTGCCTGCGGAGATGCAACTTCTTGGGTATAGCGAACTTGCAGACAGACTTATTTTACCCACACAAAATATATTTTACCGAAGTTCACGTTTCTTGTGTTTCAAAACTCTTGACACTTCATAGGGACAATCAATAGAACTTACAGGTCACAGAGGATTCAGCTTATATTGGTGGCTCATTTTCTCTTCAATCTATTTGCTTACAGTTTAGGGGTTTTTCTAACCAAAATTTCCTGGGAAAATTCGATGTAGAAAACTTGACTTGATCGAAATACTTTCCCCACCACGAGGAAGTCAATAAAATAAGTATTTTCAGAGTTTTCTATTCAAGGTACTATTTCATCCAGGTCGCTGTTAAGTTCTAAGCACCGATAAATTAATCGCCACCGCCTGCTTATAAGTAATTTAAGCTCTTTTAAATCTTCTAAATTAAATCTATGCGTACTACGATCTGTTGAATGTTGCATTTAATGACCTAAGCTATTTTTTTACTTTTTCATGCACAGTCGTGCATTAAATGATCATATAAACACATTTTATTACCATCATATATAAGGCCTATTGTGAAAACTACGTATTATTAATGTCAAAGAGAATAATTGTATTGGTTGGTATATGTTGAACGTTTCTGCGTATTACTTTTTGTGCTCCGCTTCTGGAATTGTGATAAATGTAACGAGTATTATTTCCACATTCCTACAGGTTTCACTTATTCATCGATAGTTTCTTTTATTGCCACCGCAGTATATACTTATATCGATTTTTATTCATTTTATATCCTTTTTTTTTTTTTATTTTCTTTGTTCAAAAAGATTGCATCTTGTTTCTAGCTATGTCATTTCTGCTTTCTGTCCTATTGAAAATAAGGCTGCCCTACAACAACTAACCCTTCGTTTAGGTGAAGGGGCGGCTAGCCCTTTGCTTTTTTAAAGCTAGCCTAAAGATGAAAATCAAAAAGCAGACTTGAATCATCTTTAACCAGTTAACTGTTTCGACCTTTTTGGAAAATGTGTCCCCTACGTGCGTCGTACACAAAAATAAGCGATGACGAATATATTCGTCAAACCCAGAGTATGTTTGAAATGAAATTGGGTCCCTATAAAATGACTTTTATAATTTTTTTTTCGTTATTTATTTCATGTGCATTTATTCATTTATTTATATTAACATAAATAGGAACCAAATACATCAAATTTACGAATATATTTTAGTTTTAACTAAAATTGCAAAATTAACTGCCGATGGTCCACTACTGAAAACGCATGACGAATATACTCGTCATAACACAATATTTTGACACTTTTTTTCATGACGAATAACTTCGTCATAAACTGTTAACTGGTTTAGATTCACACCACAGTCCCAATAAGTTGATCCTTAATGGAAATATTCTGATCCTTTCGACATGAGATGAAAGCGTGTTTCCTTTTCTATCCCACTAATTCTACAAAAAAAGAGTCAGGCAAAAAAAGGACCTAAGTGCGCAAAAGAAGACGGTGGTATTAAGTTTTTTAAATTGATTATTTCCTCCTGCTGCTTAGCTAGTTCCTAGTTTACGAAATTAAAGGAAGTTTAACCATTGCTCTTCCTCAGAAAACCCTAATATTAGAAGTTTTCCCCGGAAAATGATGTTTCAATAAATAAAAGTTGTACGTAGATGAGCATGGGTACGATAAGCAACTAATGAAAATCGATAGAGCCATTTTTCGATTAATTAGGGGGAAAAAATCGATTTAGTAGAGTAGTAGTTCCGGTTAAGGGAATACAGTGGCTGAATTGCAGTCAGAGATCCTCAGGCGGGTCCAAACGGAAGTGCAGTCTCAGCTTCTTCAGGGTCTATCTTCGCATTCACTGATCATTTCCTGTACAACTCATTTTCTTATTCAAAACGGATATTATCGGTGTAACCTCTTTTCAGCATAAAAATTAAGAAACAACAAACTCGATTGAAGCTTCGTAAAATATATTAAGTAAATTTGAAGAATACAAATTTATTTTTCTTATAAAAAAAAGACTAGCCTAAAAAAAAAGAAGAAGAAGAATAGTCTTAATGTTTTTATAGATCCAAGTGTGGTCTGTTTAAAGGTTCTGGTCTTATTTTGGGGGTTGGAGCGTGGGGGAATTGTTGTGATTTTCTCAGAGAACATTATGTCCATGTGGCTGAGAGAGTGTTATCAATAACTTCTCACTCGTATCATCTCCTGTTCAGACGACCGTCTTCCTCTCTCTCTCTCTCTCTCTCTCTCTCTCTCTCTCTCTCTCTCTCTCTCTCTCTCTCTCTCTCTCTCTCTGTTACACACACTCACAAACACAGGCGCGTTTATAGATATATAAAAGATTAAATAATAAAAATACCAAAGGTGTTATGATCTCCAGGTGATATCTTTGTCCCCAGGTTGAGGATATATCGTACAACGTCTCCATTCTTTATCCTAACTTCAAGTTGATGAACTTGTCTTAGTTGTTTAGTGTCTGTGGAGGCGGTAGTGTTAGAGTGAGGAAGAGAGGGTAGAAGGTCGTTGAAATGAGAGAGAAGGAGAATCAAAGCAGTAACATTCTTCTCAGATCTCAATTAGGGAAACTGGACTATAGCAGAAGAACTTTATGAGGGTGTGCGCGCGCGCGCTTACGTACGTAGGAGGAGAGTAAGATCTGAAGACCAGGGCTAGGAAGGGGAGCGACGGCTTCTCCCACCCACTAGCCAGCCGTTCCCCGTCTAAAAGGTTTCTTCTAAAAAGCCAAACGAAGATAAGAGAAACCGGTTCCGTGTGATGGTCGAAGGTTCCTCCAGTGTGGTGGAGCTGAAGTTGGTCTGGTACGGTATTACCATACAGGACTGGCCTGCGTGTCTTTTACTCCACTAAGAGTCCCTTTTATCATCGTCTTATTGGCAACTCCTCCAGCTAACTCTCGTACATACCAAGCACCTCTCCCCAAATGCTGGCCACATTCTTCACAGTGTAATAAGATTTCTGGATAGTGTTTTGGACAAAAATAAAGAATTTTTTATATAATGTATAATATATTTCTTTTTATTTCTTCCAGTATTCTTTCAGAAAAATTGTGTTCCATCTTGTTCATATGATTACATTTATTTATCTTAAGTGATGAACAACACGCACAATTGTGGTAATTACCAGATCCTGTTCCACTAACCATTAAACCCGCCATGGTATAATCTATCAGTATCTATTTGTAACTTAATACTTATTGGTGCAAAAAAACAGGTAGAAAAATCACCAGAATTAGTGGAGCTTTGAAAGTTAGTCTTTAATGAAGTTAGCAAATTAGAACTTAACAACAAACTAAACACCAAATAGGGGATTGCTTACAATCGAGTGACGTGGCCGTGTCAGCAGACTCTTTTTTTGTAGTACAAGAACTTATACAAGTAAGCAACAATTTGTAAACATTCTACCCATCTCCCAGATGTCCAAAGGGGTATTTATGTCTTTGATTTGAACCGACTTTCCTTGCTTAATCTATGAAAATAATGATTAAAAAAAGGCGCCACGGTAGCCGAACGGTAAAGAGGCGAGACCTAAAAAACAGAGATATATTGCGGTACTAGCCCTTGAATTGTATTTAATGGTTAATAAAAGAAATTAACAGTAAAGTATGTTTGCTAGTCGCCTCCGTTCACGACACCTAATTATAGTAGTTGGACGTTAAGCCCCGCCTGAAAAAGTAGGCGATTACTTTACTACTTTACTTATCCCGTAAAGTCATTTTTCCTGCAAAAAAAAAAAAAATAAAAAATAACATTGATGGCGTTTAAATGTAATCCTCTGATATCGTAAGTATTGATGCCATTGATGTGGGTAAAGTTATTTGCGAGCAATAGAGTTGAAATAGAGAGTACATCATTGCTCTCTTGAGCTATCCTTATGGAAATATGTCGTCTAGTACTCGTTATCTGTAATTCCTATGATCTGCATAAGTGTTTCTCAATCCCAGACTACGCCAATAAGCAGTCACCGCAAAATCATCGGTGTATTAGAACACAGAACTTGAAGTGTCTATTATTTATAAATATTTCCACATATATCGATTGCAGATGCTATAAATTGAAGCAATCTATCGATTACAAAAGTGCAAAATAATCTAGTCGGCATTATTCTTTGTAGTTGCTGTCCCTCAACCCCTCCTTACTTATGAAATTAATAGCAGCGGTTCAGCTGTTCAGTTGGAGAGATTTTTCAAACGGACACTTGTATGCCAGGACGATTCAAACAGCCGTGGAATAAGAAAGAGTAAAAAAAGAAAACGAAGGAACGACTAAGTAAAAGAAATAGGCAAACCGGTTTTAGATGAGATTCGCGCTCAAGAATTGCCGCTTCTTCTTTAAACCTCTCTTCTGATTCGTTACTTAAACGGGCTTATTAAATATATATGTATATACCACGGTATAGTTGCATGTATATTTCTGTAGGTACGTATGTACATGCGTGTTTATTTGTATGCCTATCTCTATTTCATACTCTAAGGTGTTTCTTTGTCCACTCATTTTTTTCAGCTGCTTCTTCTACTTCTTTTTGTTTGGACTTAAACCCTCCTGTGCAAGATCTGGTTTTTAACGAAACGAACACGCTGTGGCTTACACCATCTTTCTCTTATTCCAATTTTCATGGTTCCCTTCCAGCTAATTTATGTAGTAAATACTAGGAAAGTTTAAATAATATTGGTTTTTCCGTAAATATAAAAGAAATATGTGAGAAATATGAAATCACAGAATCGCTCCTTGGAAAATTAATTTTCATCAAAACATAATGGATCTTTAAGTAAAGATTTGAAGATCCACTTTACTTCCCCAGGCACTTTCCAAATTTAGCCTCTACTATTTGAAAAAATGAGAGTTAATGATAATTTCTCTGAACAAATTGCTAAAAAAAATTAATAGGCATCAAACTTTTGGAAATCGTTTGCGAGTGAGTTTTGGACCAGGCCATTGGACAAACGTTACCCTCTCCTTGCCAGCGTTTGCCTGCAACCTTCTTCCTCCTGATTTCCCCTTAGTTCTACTTTCGTACTATATATTCACGTTTGTTTGTGAGTTAGTGAAACAGTTTAGATGATTAAATTTTCTATAATTAATTGACAAAAGCAATAATTAGAAAGCAGTTATCGAATTAGAATCCTCCAAGTAATGAGAGCAGAGAGAGTATACTGCTTTTATTTTTGTTACTTCCTGTTGTAATTTGGTGTCGATAGGCTATCAATCTACTTCCTCTTTTTTAAGCGCATCCAATAATTTAATAATTTTGCGAAGATTTTTTGTTTAAACAGATACACCGTAAATTTAGTGTCAAAATCTTCCTGATTGAAATTGTAATTTTTCTGACATCTTCTTCAGACTGTTCCTTGTTCTTCGCGGTACTTAGCGTAAAAATCGTATTGTTTTTCCAAGATTCACTACAGTTTTTCCTATTTTATGCTAAATTATTCATATTAATTTAACCCTGAGCTGATGAAAATCGAAACCTATTCATTGCTATTAAGTTCAGGCATTTAATTTTAAGGAAACTGGACTATAGCAGAAGAACTTTATGAGGTTGTGCGCTCGCGTACGTACGTAGGAGGAGAGTAAGATCTGGAGATAAGGGCAAGGAAGGGAAGCTAGATGTATTGCGGTACTAGTCTATATTCCTGGTCTATACCTTTAATGGTTAATATGAGAACTTGTATAGTAAAGTATGTTAGGCGGTTATAGGCTAGATCGCAAAGCTAAGATGTATTGCGGTACTAGTCTAGTCCTTGGATTGTATTTAATGGTTAATATGAGAACTTTTATAGTAAAGTACGTTTGTTAGGCGGTTATAGGCTATTCCCGCAAAGCTAACATGTATTGCGGTACTAGTCTAGTCCTTATTTAATGATTAAATTCATTATCGATGTACTTTTTTGATGAGCAAAAATAAAAATCACAATTTAAGTTATTATGATTAATAAGGTAGGTTCTGAAGATCACATTTACATTCTGTATTAGTAGATAGGAGAATAGCTATCTAATACAGTTTTTTTTTCTTTTTTTTTCTCCAAGGAACCTAGTTAGTCATTATCTCATTGTACACCAACTTTTATTCCATTCTGTAGAATCTTTAACTTCTAAATGAGAATACAAAAGAAAATCTGGTATTAATGCACTTTGTGGTGGGGGTGGGGGTACTTTGAAAGTGAAAACAAAGGAGGTCAAAACAATTCAGTGACAAACTTAATCAGCATTTTCTCTTCTGCTAGAAATAACAGAGATAGAAACTTGATGAACAGAAAGACACACTTAGGTCGTGAAGAGACATGGTTGGCAAGACGAACTGAGGACACGATGTCCTGTATAAACGTCGTTAGTACGACGACCAACACAACGCCTGCCTTTTGGAGTGTTATAGACGTGGGGTAAACGACCCGAATACCAAATAATGGCAACATTATTAAAGCGAGAACTCTTTACAGCCTCCAGTCTCAGCCTCCTTGCCCCCTAGCTGGACCGTTTAACATTCGGTCTAAAATGGCTTTTTCCCCTTTTAAATAAAGAGTAGACATTGTTTTACCCTTGCTGATGTTCAGTAATCACAGACCAAGTTCTCTTGTGTTTGCTCTACTCCCATCATTTCTTTAAAAAAATCTAAACGACCATCTGTCTTAATCTAGGACGGCACAGGAAGTGATTTAGCTTTGGCTTTCTCTCAATTTCAAATTTTGATAACAATGGCAGTGCTTCCTGCTAACTACAGAAAGTGAAAACAAAGTAAATAATTTGCTTGGAATCAAATACTGAAACCATTTCTAAGTTTAGTCAGCAATGAATCTTGCTTCCATTTGTTCAAATACTTGCTGTAAACCTCGTTATAGCAAAACCTGATTACTTATTATTATTATCTGTTTCAACTTCTTTATTTGGTTGGTCATATTACTAAGTAATGGGAGTCCAACTTAAGTGTACGTAAGATTAACCATTTCGCTGTAAACGTTTAACCTTTTATTTTTACGTAGATAAAACTGTTAGTCCCGTTCCTGCAGTCTTTTTATCAATATTCCCTTAATCTAGACAGTCCATTAAAATTTATTGAGGACCCAAATTGTGTATTTTGACATTATCTAGGTTCTTAGTAATTTATCTCTCTCAGCCTGGAATGGAATTTTGACATTTACTTTTTGGGACAGGTTTTTTTCTTCCTCTAAACCAGTGGTTTTCAACCTGTGTTCCGCAAGAACTAAAGTGTGGTCCGTGAAACTATTATTATTATTTTTATTAGTATTATTATTATTATTATTTTTTTTTTTTTGTGATTTAAGGCGCGTCAACATCTAAGGTTATTGGCGCCCGGAGCTTTTTCCAGTGCACTGCCGGCCTCCGGACAGTGTTCTCTCGTTACAGACAACACTGTCCATCACCGGACAGTGAGCTGTAAGAAGCTCCTAGGAAGAAAAAATCTAAGAGTCAGCAGCTGGATTCGAACCCGGGACCTCAGCGTGGGAGTCCAGTATTCTAACCTCATAGCTAATCCCTTCCCTTTATTATTATTATTATTATTATTAGAAATTTGTTATTATTACAATTTTATGAGAACAATGTATTCCATGAGAAGGTACTTCGAGCACATTCATTTACTACATATTTTCTCCAGTAAACTCCATGTTCTTCGAAACCCTTAAAAAATATCTAGAAATGCTGCCTGGAAAATTCAAAACTACTCTCTCTTCTTTACCATCTTTGTTGTCACGGCCCCCGCGAAACTAGCAGTAGCGTTTAGTGGTGCCAGTAGGCCGAGAAAACAAGGTAAAACCTCCAAGACTTCTGGTATCTCCTTCATTAAGACCTTGCACCCGAGCTCCATCTCCAGATAACCTAGCTAATCCTGACCAGAACCTTCGCAGTAACAAAAAAAAAAAAGCCTGGATGCTCACTCATTTCTATTGCCTCATTGAGGGAGTTCTCCAGTCCAGTAACGCTAACCTTAAAACGCATCTCAAAAACCTGTCATAGCTGGTCGTCAAGTCTCAGCTTATAAGTGAAGTAATTGCCTATTTTTTTTCAGGCTAGCTTTACGTCCAACTACCAAATTATGTGTCGTGGGCGGAGGCGACTAACAAACATACTTTACTATAAATTTCTTTTATTAACCATTAAATAAAATCCAAGACCTAGACACTGGGAATCGAACCCACTAAACCAACAATACATCTTAGCTTTGCGGGTGGATCTAGTCTCTTAACCGCTCCGGCTACCGTGGCGCCTAAGTCTCAGCTTATTATCTATATTATTCCTGGGGAAATTATCCACCAAAAAAGCTGCGATAAGTAGTAGAAGCTAAGAAGTCACCGGCTTCTTTTAAGTTGATGTTTTTTAGCGCCTTGTTACTTATATTCGCTAACAGCGCTTTTGATGTCATTCCCAAATTGGTACATAATCTTAACAGATCAAGTTAAGCCAACTGGTCCAATCTATCTCAGTAATTATCCATCCTTTTCTGTATTTCTTTCTTTTCAAAGTACATTCTAATCAAGGTTGTAAGAGGTAGAAAATGTAATAATACCGATACAAATTGGAAACAGCAAAGTGTAATTGATTTCGTGGAATCTCTATCACAATCTAATATCAGTTAATAGAGAGGGCAAGTTCAAGCTGGAGAAAGAACTGGAGGAGGAGGAGTTGGAGGACGTCGTGACTCAAAACTATAAGGGATCATTCCAGTCTGAGTCGTGTCTGGGAGTGTCCATTTCATTTCGACAAAAGTTCTTTTTAGCTGGTCAGCCTGCTTGCTGGAGTCGCCAACTTAATTCTTATTGTATAGTTACGTCAGATTTGTGCCTCGATCATGAAAGTAATTATTGTTTTTCGATTTACTTTTCTTTTTTTTTAATGCTGCCAAGATTCTATTTGTTGATTTGGATATTTTTGGAATATATGCGGAAATACGTATTGTTTATGTAATCCAATCAGCTGAGCACTCTAGTTGAAAACGTCAAGTTATTTTCAACTTCCTCAAAATTTCTCGTGTTACCGTTTTCAAGCGGCCAATGGAAACGTTCCTCTGTGATGCCTAAGGCTGGAAACATAGTGTAGCGGCGATGATAGCGAAGAGCAAAGCGGCGAAAACAAACACACTCTATAGATAGCGTTGCTGTATTTTCGCTTTGCTCTCCACTATGCGCGGACCTATATGTTAACTTGTGTTTGTTTCCGCCTCTTTGCTCTTCGCTATAATCGCCGCTTTGCTCGCCGCTCCACTATGTTTCCAGCCTTAGACGATTCTTTACGTAAAAGATTACTTTCTTTCTGGGCCATGATCACACTTTATCCCATCTCCCTAAGGAGCTCTGGGAAGGGGATGGTAGACAGGCGGGGATCGTACTCTCTCCCTGGTTCCAATTCATTACGCCTTCCACAGTAAGGGGTGGGACATACTCCTTCAAAGCAAAAAAAAAAAATCCTGATACACACAAACGAGTCTGGGACTTTTCAACAGGGTCAAATCCTTGGACATAAGCCGGTAGAAACGATCCTAGAGACAGGTAGGCTAAGGTGGTACTTTGAGGCAATTGTAGATGTTGGACGACCGGGAAGAACGCCCAGAAACTTGTGGGGGAAGGGAGTATGAGAATCCTTGATGTTGAAGCAGTAATTTGGGGTAGAAAAAGAAGATTTTGGGCTCAGACAGGGACAATATGGGTTTCTTAAACGATCAAAGAAGATGATGATTTCGGTTAAAAACTACACTAATTGTGCATCCCGGTCTTTGTCCTGGCAAATCAAAAGTATTCAATAGCAATAGCCGATTTGATTTGATGCCTAACAAAGATTTTGTTACGTGAGTAATTTATAGTTTGGATTACATGCGCAGAGAGATAGGTAACTGCTCTGAGAAGCCAACTAATAGATAGGTTAAAAAAAAAAGGGTTTAACCTGTAACCCAATATCGGGCAGGCAGAGATCCTCTTTACAGCATGGAACGCGCACAAAGTAATGTAACACGTGCTCCCCTTCCCGCCTCGCCAGCACAGGAATCCTAAATACTTCGGGTTGAGGCAATGAACAGCTGTCAAACTTCCGATGGAAACTTTTGTTTACTTTTATTTCCTTTAAACAGAACTTCCTGTTTATGTGGTCTTTAAGTAATACTAGGTACAAAAATATAATCTAAGTCGTAAATACTTTCTTTTTTCGGTAGTTTACGTAAGTTTTTTGAAAGTTAGATTTTGTTTTTCCTACTGGAGGATCTTTGATATCAAAGATACATGTATACACGTCAAACCAAATCCTCTATTACGGTGCGTTCGACGTGTATACTCGTTATGAAAAATATAAAATTGCTATTAACTATAAAAACTCGAAATTTTAATAAAATATAATAAGAATATTATTTAGTGGGATGTTTCCTTTATCTTACCAATAGAACTGCGGTGGGAGTCAGCCAAATGATAAGCGGTTGGTACATGTTTGGTCTCCGCATTAGAGATTGGGAATTACGCAAACAAATAGAAGCTCTCAACCCTTGTGCAATGCCGTTTTTACCTTAGATAGAGGTTCAGAGCATGATTTCATTTTGCACAGAATTCAAAGCTCTTTTCTTCCTCCTTGTAAAAGCTCTTACGTCTTTAATTAACTAGAGCAATTCATACGTGAAGCGGTGCAAGATTTTGAATGAGCACAGAATTGCTCTGTAATCTCAAGCCCCAGAGAGATTGCAGAAAAAGTCGCTTGCAGTGACTATTACAACTAATGTAAACTTTTGGTTGTTTTGCCCTGCGTTCGACGTGTATACCGCGTCATTGTCTGATTTTAATTCCGCACACTGTGGTGGTTTTTTTTAAAACTAAATTCCACGCTTAACTGGTTAATAATCCCTTTTAAGTGGCTCCTCTACATAAACAGCTGTCTTGAATCAAAACGATGATTCATGATGCGGGCATTTTCTTTCCGCAAGGAATTTACGCAATATAATTAACTCTCCTTAAACTGCAACAAATGTAGGACAGAACATTTTACTTTGGAAATATTTTAGATTAAAGTCGTGTGAGTGTGCTTCTCAACAACAACTGATTGTGATATTGAAGCCCACTATTTACGGGCAACTAACAGTTTAGTAAAAAATGCCATGTAGTTGCTTGTAACATTCATTGCAATAAGCGCAAGTCTTGTTAACGTTCGTAACACGCAACTCAATCTTGATTTTTTTCCTGCCTTGATGCCAACTATTTTAGCCTTCATTTGGCATGGATACCTACAAAACCAGAAGAGAGAGCACTTGGCAAGTGGATGTAGTTGGGTAATTTATTTGTACAGGTCTTTTCTCAGTGTCTCTCTGGTGGTACACAAGATAACTTGGTAAGATATCCCCCAAGAATTGCCTGGACAAAGTGTTCTTACCTTCTACACGCTCGTTCTGCGACAGACAGATCCAGATTACCTCAAGACATCCGTGTTCCACCTTCTTATTCTCCTCTTTTTTCGCCCCATCTATTTAACTAATATCCCCCCTATGTGCGCATGTCTACTTAATCTCTAATACATCTTAGCTACTTCCGTTTTTTACTTACTAACTATGTTGTCATTGAGGCTGTTACCGTATGGAGATAACAGCATCCAATAATTTCTAGCTCTGGTAGAATTTCTTTATCTTTTAGTTGCTAAGAAGTTAAACAGTTAAATAACATTTCTGGTCAAATTATCTTCTTTTAAATTTGGAATTTTGATTGTTATTTTAATTCTCATTAATATTCTACAAGTGGTATTGCAGTACATGATACTGAAATAGGAAATTTAGAAGGGAAAAACATGTAACCAAGACTTCTCTCTTATTAGTGCTCTTAATCGAATTGTCATGAAAAACGAGCATTCAAAAAAACAATGGTCATGTTCTTCAATAAAAACCCAAAAAATTCAACACTTCCGGTTCTCTGTAGCGTCAATATGTTTCCTTTTTTCGGTATTCTATTAACCAAATATTGAATTTGATAGCTCTACGGTTTTTCCGTTTTTGACTTGTGATAATGCGGAAATCACACGGAAACCACTTCATTGAACTCAGGTAATTTCAGAATAGATTATTTCCGGTGCGTTACTGAAAATAGGTAAACCGTAAAATTGCAAATGGTTTCTCTTTCGCGCGCTGGCTGAAGGAAACCAAAGATCCAGTAAGTCAAACGACTTTTTCTTGCTCAAATTTAGTACGAATATTATAAATAATTTTATAATATTATATTTTACTAGAAGCATTTTAATTGATCTATAAGGCCAACAGTTAATTGCGTAAGTTACATGTTTTACAAATTATAATTGCCATTCGCTAAAAACCAGGGTGAAAGTTTTTTTTTTTTCTAGAAACGGAAATGGCGCCCCCCAAAGAATGTTTAAAGCATGTCCTGTCTCTTAAAGTCGTTATGATCCAGCCGGAAATATTTTGAACATCTGCTAGCCAATACCACGATGGATGAATTAAAAATTAATAAATCCAATTAAAATGTAAAATGGTCTTTAAAAATAAAATGAAATAAAATACTGGAAAAAACCATTTTGAAAATTTTATGAGCCTCTTGTCTACATGATTTTAATTAAGGCCTCCATAATATACTGATAAACATCCATAATTCTTTGAGATAAAAATAAAGAGATCTTTATAGTTGCAGCATAGTTTATATACTGAGGTGTACGTGTCTATTTATACATGATGTTGTATTTACGATCTGTTCCAGTATGTCTAAGAACTCATGTATTTTTATAACATAGATAAAATTAGCGTTTATTTTATTTTTTTTGAATTCTGATTTAAAATAAATAATTAAAAAATAAAAAACATTATAATTTTAATTTTAGAGACATTTTACGAGCAAGAGGAAGTGATATATGATCGTGCACATTTTTGATTTACAGTTTTATTTTAGAATTACACGGTTTCCTGTTGTCAGAGAATGACAGAGTTTATACCATTTTCTCAAATAAATTGATGTAAGTTTATTTAGCAAAAATTAGAAGACGTAAAATTGCAACTGGTTTAAATTTAACACGTCAATATTTTTTTTTTAAATTTTTCTCAATAATGGGGTCCGATATTATTTCTTTTTTAACTTTCGAGATTACTCATTGTACTCATGTCACGTAATTTACGGTCGTGTGTCTTGAATATTACTAAAAAAGGTTGAATATTTTGCTATAATTTCTCTTCCTCCCCCCTTCTCCTCCCTCCCAACCGTTCATATACACGCACATGTTTTAAAAAAATTACTTTTAAAAGTATTAATGTTATAATATTCAAGCCACCAATGTTTAAAAGAATTTAGCCTAGGTGGTTCTCTCTGTCACCCCTAGGATGCGCTAGTGAGCAATCCATTGAACCCATGGTAAATTACTTCAATTTGTTAAATTTAAAAAGAATATTTTGTAAAAATATATGAATTAAATATTGGTATAAACATTAATCTATCTAACTGTACTGTTACTTAGAAGTTTTATATTGTCAAAAAATAAAACTCAATGGGTTAACAATGGCATCAAATTCCTGATAGGTTTGGTTATGTTTGTATCTACTATTGAAGATTACCAAGCTGTGTTAGATTAACCTTGCGCAGTGGCAATATCGTAACCAATGAAGGTCTCCTGAGGTGCGATTATTGCTAGTTGAAAACTTTTACCAATACCCCGCCATAATACCGTGAAATACCGGTGTTATAGGCAATTTTTGAAAGCTCCTGCGGGAGTTTGTTAATTATTATGAAAAATTATTCTGTCGTTGTTTCCATGGCTTTTCCAAGGCTAGTATCACAATACACGAAGCGAACGGTGTTATTATGTTAAACTTAGAGTTTACGTACGGTAGATATTATATAATTTCCGTCCTCAGTGATTCATAAAATAATTATAAATGTGCATCCAAACTTTAAAACACGATTACTAAAAAAACTGCTAATATCTATTTTATCTATTATCAATTTTTTTTCATTATAGGTGTGCTACTTTAAAGGCGCCACGATAGCCGAGCGGTTAAGAGACTAGACCCGCAATGCTAATATGTATTGTTGGTTAGTAGGTTCGATTCCACATTCCACGGTCATAGGCCTTGGGTTTTTATTTAATGGTTAATAAAAGAAATTTTACAGTAAAGTATGTTTGCTAGTTAGTCGCCTCCGTCCACGACACCTAATTGGTAGTTGGACGTTAAGCCCCGCCTGAAAAAATAGGCATTACAAATTTTCTAAAAAGTGCCTTTACGGACTGATACTAGATTTCGAACGCTTGTCTTGATTACATTACTACTTCTCATCAGTGGAGAGAGATAATAAATAGCACACTTAATTCTCCACCATATTTTTTTATCGCCGCATTTGTTTTTTAAATAAACGTTTGAGCATTCAGCACCGGATGGTGACAAATTATACTAGCTTATTATTATAAGTGTCTTGTCAAATTTAGAAATTCTTTTAACCTTTTACTGCTTTTAATACCTAAACATTTAGAAAATAATAAATCGCCATTTTATTATTTATTTTAATTGGTAAAATATATCACTACTTAAGTTCCTGGAGGAATTCCTGGAAGGAACGTTGCCAGTCTTTGTTCTCATAAATTAGGGAGGATGTATGTTCCTTTCTTTTAGACATCATTTATTTAAAAACCTATACAAAGAAATTAAAACATGTAAATGTGAATGCAAATCATACATTGGACACTGCTTCTCCTAGGGTCTGCTCCGCTAACAGGATAACATGTTGAGAGGGACCAGGGAGGATCCTACGGCATTGTGGGATGTGGTTAGGGCATGGGCATTGTTAGACTTGGGTTGAGGTATATGTGGATGGTTAACTTTGGAAACATAGTTGGGAACGTTGAATAGTTTGGCGAAGAAGTTAAGACTTAGATCGGATTATCTGATCCAGTTTTTCTGTTTTGTTTCCCTGCCACGATAACATGCCCCGGACTTCCAGAGTAGAGTCCTTGTATTTTCTTTGGCCTTGTTTTTTAATTTTTACATGGGATTTCCATAACATCCTTAAGCTGATTAGATAAGACTGGAGTTCAGCACTATAATGGTAACCTTTTAATCTCTCAGTCGTTTAATCCTGATAGTTCCTGTCGAGGTTAAAATGAACGCATCGTCCTATTGCGTGAATTTCCTCTGAAAGATATTTAGAAAGGAAATTAGCATGAGTTCTGAGTACCTGATCATTGGCCCCCAATACCCCAGCCACAGGTCCTTCAGCAGAGAGGGTGCATTCACAACCCATTCCCCTTGATAGGTCCTGGTACTTGATCTTCGAGAAAAAATACAACAGATGGTAGTAGTTTTCAATACCCTGCCGTATCACTAAAGAAGCGTTGTAAGATGAAAACGGGTGATAGACAACAATAAGACATGCGCTCCTAATAACATAACCTGCTAATTACCTGAGTAGAGGCCGATAGGCCGCCAAGAACTCATCAAACGAAAGAATCAAGAGGCTGGAAAGAAAGAGATAATCATAGTAATCTGAGTTACTAGGGTTACCCTTCTATAAATGGAAACTACTGGAAATACAGTCGTAATTTCCAGACAGAGTGACCAATACAAATTGCAATTATTAACAAAATATAGTTAATAATAATTACAGCTTCTTCGTTTCCAATGTAAAATTAATCTTATTGCCTTTATTTTATTACCCTAGAAATACTCTTTCTCCATCTTTTAATGCTTCATTAAGTTCAGTAACATATTTTTCTCAGCAACTTTTTCTCTGTAAATTATGAGAAAAAAAAAAATTATCTTTTTTCTTATTTTATCATGGTTATTTAAACATTTACAGAGCTGTAATATAAACATATAATTTTTTCTTTATGTAACTTGACAATGCCAATTATATCTATAATTTATATACTGCTAGTTATAGCGGCGTTCGCTGATAGATCATAAAACTATGCAATATTGATGGGTGTACTCGGTTAATGGTAAATCGTAAAATTGGAAAGGAGTGGCCTTGTAAAATATTTCTAGATGCAGTAGATATAATATGTATATTCTGGTACATATCGTCATACTCTGAAGAATTGTTAAGCAGTTTTTTGAAAAATAAAATTTCTCCCACTTCTTGAAAATGTTTTTAAATAAAGCTTTTAGATTTATAATAAGATCAGCTTAAGGAAGAAGCGGATTTTAAGTATTAAATGGTTACTTTTTTGCTAGTAGTTTGAAGAAACCTCAATCGGTGAGTTTATTTCCTCTTGAATTAGCAGTAACCGCAGCTATCTTGACCTTCAATTATTCTGAAAAGACTACGCGGTACTACGTAATCCACAAGAAGATAGCTTTTTAGGAGAAGCCTTACTTTTTAAAGAAGTGTATTAGGGCTTCACATTATAGCCTATAAAGATCGTCCTAGCGCATTATTAAGTAAGACTTCGTCCTGACAGAGAAGGTTCTATTATTTAACAGAACTTGGTGACTCTACACGTGGATATAGGCGTAGCTGCTTATCCAAGGTGGCCCTAAGGGTTGCTCTGAAGATACGCCTGTTACTTTCAATTCTTGGTCTCTTATCCTTTTTCCATTAAGATAATACTATTGGCTAATTTTATATGATTAAGATAAAAAAAAAGAAGAAAAGTGGAGGGAGTTGGATCGATGGTTCTGCACTTGATTTAACCAAGAATCAGGATAATGTCAAAGCCATGGAAGGGGGGCCCAGCAGGACTCCTAAGGGAGGTACGTCACGATTCTGCACTGGCCGTCATGCGAGTAATCAGAGAGGAAAAAAAACTAGGCCGAAATTGTATCTACGCAATTAAAAATCTCGGAAGTAGGGTTATTCCGTAGGATGAAAAAATTAATGTCAGTTTCAGTCATTATAAACTTTATTATGCCGAGCTTTCGACCTAGGGACTACGGCCATCTTCAAGGCTAATAGAGTCCATGAACTGACAAGACAGAAGACACACCAACCCTCTAATGGTGTAAAACAGTATATTGTTAATTAGCCCTAAAGATAACTTAGTCCCTAGGTTGAAAGCTCCGGCATAATAAAGTTTATAATGACTGAAAATGGCATTAATTTTTTTCATCCTATTGAAACTAGGATTCAGTCACCAAAAATAATGAACAGTAGTTATTCCGTAAAGGATTTGGAGTACAAAGAGGAGGGGAAAAGTTCTTCAGCGAAGCTTTCAGAGGATACTGTGGTGTCCAGTTGAAGGGATTTAGCTTACGCCATCCAAGACCCCATTTAGAACGAATACGACAGAATATCATGAGTTGGGCTTGTGATACCCGCACAGTCCAGTCTTTGACGCAATTCAAACGCATTTCTAAAGGCTTGAAGAGAAATGGCATGACCTCTCATACCCTGAACCTTAAAGCCAATGAAAACAAAAGTAAATAAGCCGGTTAAGTTGAAAACAGTCGAAAGAGAGATCACATTGAACTCATCTTAGATAAAAATAATTATTTTAAAAACACCTTTTTATATTTAAATAAATATATAAATAACACAGTACGTTATTTCGAATAGAAGTTGAGATTTCCATTTTGGAAGCTCAGTGGGAACTCTGATCTTCCTGAGAGCTGGGGGGGGACCTCCCCAGTTCTACCCCTGCTGTGATGCTGTGTTATTCCATTTAGTACCATCCTGGACCAACTACACATTCTGTAACAGTAATGATGTTGTTTCACAAACTATAAATAATTTACCATGTTCAATTTTTTTTTCTAACAACGCCTCAGTTAGAATGTCAACAATTATAGTTATTAGTTTTAAGTCGTTTGGTATTCTTTTAAAGCCATGAAGACAGATATGGAAATTTATGTAAATTCTAAGGACAAATAATGACCTTAAGGAAGCCAATAAGAAATGTTGTAAACATTAACAAGACTCCTGTGTTTTGATCTCAAAATATTCATTCGGAAAATTAATGAATTTTTCGCATACTTAGATTTTTCATACAGTTGAAGGAAGGCTAAATTTTCACAGTTTTTACATATAGTAAGTAAAGTAGTAAAGTAGTTGCCTATTTTTTCAGGCGGGCTTTACGTCCAACTACCAAATTAGGTGTCGTGGACGGAGGCGACTAGCAAACATGCTTTACTGTAAATTCCTCATATTAACCATTAAATAAAATGCAAGGTCTAAGACCGGTAATCGAACCCAGTACCACAATGCATATTAGCTTTAATAGTCTCGCCTCAGTTTTTACATATATCTAATTTGACAGGGTATTGACAAACATTCTAAGACATTTGTACATAATTAAATCAGCCGCCTTAAATCACAGCGTCGATTCAACACAACGTGCAGTAAGTTGTTCTTATTTTCCTTCCGGTATTTGGCTGCCTTTACGTCTACTCCATTGGCTCATTTACGACAGGTTTCTTTACGACTATTCCAACCTAGTGACTTACTCGTGGATGCTACAAGATCAGAGAAAATATAAGATCTATTGAAAACTGCTCCTTTACTGGTAAAACTATGTTCCACTTCCTAAAGATAAATAACTAGTCCTGAAATTCCGCCAATTGTCTACACGAAATTTAACAGATTCCCACTTGTAGTCGTTACTATTTTCTACATAACATATTATTGTCCTGAAATTTTACTCGTGTCATTAATTTTTGTCAGAGTTTGGATCAGTTGATGCTACCGCAGTAGTGTTGTTGACGAACTATGCCTACTAAATAACTTCTAATCAACGTATATGATGGTTATTGTCAAATCGTTATTGTAGCTAATTCAGGAGTTAATTGTTTCATTTTCTGTACATTAGAACATCAATTTAAGCGCCACGGTAGCCGAGCGGTTATAGGCTAGGCCCGCAATGCTAAGATGTATTGTTGGTTTAGTGGATTCGATTCTCCTGGTCTAAGCCTTGGATTTTATTTAATGGTTAATAAAAGAAATTTACAGTAAAGTATGTTTGCTAATCGCCTCCGTTCACGACACCTAATTGGTAGTTGGACGTAAAACCCTCCTGAAAAAATAGGTGATTACTTTACTTTACTTTTTTTACAGTAGTTAATTGAACTAAAATTAATAATTACAGAGAAAACTAATGTACTAATAATTTTATCCACAATTAAATTACCCATGGGATATAGAAACCTGCTTCTTCGACTGCTTAGAGGATAAGCCTCTGCTTCAAAATCTAGCGAAATGGGCTGCCTCCTTAAATTTAAGCCTTCTTTTGAGCAGATTGGAGAGCGATTTCAGTACCGTTTCACTTCTCGCAATGCCATAAGGAGATATACCCAAAAGAGGATGCTGAAAGAAATAATCTTCTTATACTTTAAGCATACTTTATTTTGTAATTTATTCCTTCGTATTTCCTTTCCTATAGAATATTTTACATAAATACCACTTTTGTGTCCCATTCTCTGTGAATACGAAATGAACATTTAAATGGAATAAGTTTTTTTACAACAAAAATAAAATTTCTAATAAAAATGGTGGAATGTGTGACGTATATATCACCCCTTGTGCTAGCTTCATAATGGGAGCCCACCCTGAAGGCAGCGGGCCACCTCCAGGTCACAGACCACACAGATCTGCATATTGAACACGAAACTGTCCATTTCAGATTTGTCATGATAATCGCTCAGCATTGCCAAGCGTTTGTTTAGATAGCTGGTGGGTCTTGTTTGCTTTAAAGAAATCGTTAAGTCTTTATTGCAGTTCATTTTGGACAACACTAAACCAATTTATCCTGGAAACAATTTTAGAAGGACATTGGAATTCCTGGTGTGCATTGCTTTATGTCGAAAGTTTTATAGATCCATACTTTTAGGCAATAGAAAAATCACCTAATGAAGAACAAGTTGCCTCAATCAACAATTAATCCATATTAAGAAGTTGGCAGAGCCGTGGTAATGCGGTTGCTGAAGGACTAAGCTTCCAATCTGCATTTAGTCGAAGAGAAGTGTATTTGAAATCCATAGATTAACCCTTCTGACTGAATATCAATGTTAAAAGCTTCGACTTCATTTGTCCGACGATTCTGCAAGCGACACGCACGGCTCACGACAGCAGAAGGGCGTGAAAAACAAGGGCTAAACCAAAAGGTGCGATATTGACGAAAACTAGGCCAAACCAAGGCCTAGAATCTCTGTTTTTTTTCCACAAGATATGTCTCTAGTGTTCTCAGTCCAGTCTGGTGGTCCAACCCTATCAAGGACCTACGAGGACTATAACTCAAGGGACTCGAAAAGAGTTCATTGCTAAGCTTACGGAATTACCCATTAAGGCAGAGTCTTCTTTTCTTTCACAAGATAGTTCTTCAGTGATCTCAGTCCAGTCTCGTGGCCTAACCCTATCAAGGACCTACGAGGATTAACTCAAGGGAATGGGCTTACGGAATTAGTATAAAGAGAATACAAACTCATAACCTTTACACTTTCAGGAACCTCTCTTTACCTGACTCCCTTAAGTCTGGACAGAAAGTACTGAAGCGGACCTTTTTAAGCAAGGGTTCCACGTAGACCAATTGGGTTACAGTGGCCCTAAACTTTACGGTTAACACCATGAAATCTGATGTGTACCTCGGCTAAGTGGTTAAACATTTATTGGTGTACTACGTTTCTATTAAAGTTGGTAACACTTCAAAAAGATGATCTCATATAAGTATTTCCGGAAAATACGATCGTCCCTACGCTAAGCGAATAATAGAAATCAACTGAAAAGCAAGGCACAATGATGACGTCCTCTGTACTGTGTCGTAACATCCATGAAAGAGGCTTTGATTAAGTAATTAATTGGGGAGGTATCATGGTTAACAGCGGCGTTCTCCAGAGCAATCCATCCCGTAAAACCGGTCCTCACGCTCATCTAATGATGCGTTCGTTTCACGGTCTTCTCCATTGCCAGTGCTACCTAAATACAAGTTTTTATCTTAGTTTAGTATTTTGGCACGAGAGAGTTTTTTTTTTCAGTTTAATTTAAATTCCACTAAGACTTATTGTAGTAAATCACCACCTGTTAAACTGGAAGGATTCCAATAACCGGATGTGTATAATTGTACTGCACAAATAAATTAGTCGAAAAAAAAACAATATTTAAGTCCAATGTCTCTCTCTTCCGCCACAAATCGAACAGCTGTAAGCTCAGGAATTTCCTCCATTCTAGCTGTAAGTTCAAGTTCTTTTTTTCTTTTTCAGTCTCCGTTTAACTGTTCCTAAAAATAGATCCCATAAAGGAAACCTTGAGGAGATAGATCCGCAAGAAAGATAGGGTCCTTGGGGAACTAGCTAGTGCAACTGCCTCAGGGGGATTTTTTTTTTTTTAAGTAATTTGCTTCATTTCTTTGTTAAAAACGAGCACGCCAATGAGTGATGACGTCACACAATAGTGATTGCACTTATAAAAAGTGGTTATTTAGGTTACATAACATAAACTATTACTGTAAGTAGTTACTTAGTGCAGAAAATAAAGAAAAAAAGTGAAATGAAGGTTAACATAGAAGTAAAAACTCGTACCTATCGATATTTAATTTATTTTCTTCGATAGCAAACACTCATTAGATTTTTTCTTGAAATAACAACACGCACTTAATAATTTCATCTAAGTAGGAGTGGCTTAATCTTTATGCAAATCATGTTTCTTAAATTGTAGGAAATGCAAAGAAGAATTTATTTTTTTCTTTTTTAATTTCTAATTTTATTGTTTGCGAATGAAAATAAAAAAAGATTGCTCATATTTTGCTCCCACTCATCCAGTAATTCCCATTGTCTCCAGAGGGAATAATTGAAAAACATGCAAATTACCAACATTTATTGGTGTTTCAATGTTTTACATAAATCACTCACAAACTATTACGTATTTAATTGGGGAGGGGTGTAGCACTTACGTGAAACTATGATTATTATATCTTTTGGTAATTCATCATCACACCCAAGACCAGGAAATGCTCTAAATCGTATCTGTTATAGAAATTTCCTGCGTTGAAATTCAAATAAGTAAAGTAAAGTAATGCCTATTTTTTCAGGCCGGCTTTACGTCCAACTACGTGTATAATTAGGTGTCGTGGACGGAGGCGACTAACAAACATAAGAGTACGAATAAAACAAACGTACTTTACTGTAAATTTCTCGTATTAACCATGAAATAAAATCCAAGGCCTAGACTAGCACCGCAGTACATCTTAGCTTTGCGGGTCTAGCCTATAACCGCCTAACATACTTTACTATAAATTTCTCATATTAAACATTAAATACAATCCAAGCCCTACACTGGGAGAATCGAACCCACTAAACCAACAATACATCTTAGCTTTGCGGGTCTAGCCTATAATCGCCTAACATACTTTACTATAAATGTCTTTTATTAACCATTAAATACAATCCAAGGGCTAGACTAGTACCGCAATACATCTTAGCTTTGCGGGTCTAGTCTATAACCGACTAGCAAACATACTTTACTGTAAATATCTCATATTAACCATTAAATACAATCCAAGGTCTAGACACCGGGAATCGAACCCACTAAACCAACAATACATCTGAGCATTGCAGGTCTAGTATCTTAACCGCTCGGCTACCGTGGTATTTGCTTGATTTTCGGAGCGAAGGCTTTCAAACTAATCACGCTACATTTGGAGAAGCTGTATCAGAAAAATAAAGAAACATATTTAAATAAATAAATAGAAATTTATCTGAAATCTTTTCCATATCAATAAAACTATAATTTACGATAATAAAAACAATAAAGATGAAACAATATACTTAATTGTGCAAAGCTCTTTCTCCAACCCGCAGGATTGGCTCCAAAGATCTCCAAAGTTTTACACCAATAAGATTTACGATCAGCTTACTATTTATATGACTAAACGTGATATTCTTTGGCGCGATGATTGGCCGGTATTATCCTGGGGTTTTTATGGAGACGTAAGACAATCTTTCCTGGTTTTTTACTGCTAGTAGATTTTTTTTTTTATTTCGTGGTAAAATTGTTGGGTTCTAGTTTTTTTTTTTTTGCATGTTACAACATGATTTATTTGTTACAAGGGTTCAACAATAATTTAAGAAATTTGTGTATTAAAAAACCCAGAAATAGAAATCCAGCATTCGCAAACTTTAAACTTCATTTAGTGTACCACCGTGGGTCGTGTCCCAACTTTCGGCGACATGTTTTGACTGGTATAAGCACTTCCGCAGCAAAGATTGGCTGAAAATGAAGAGGCGAGTCGAAGTTATGTCTCCATGATATCAGAAACAAATATCTTATTAATGTTTGTGATAATTAAAGTACTAAACTGAGGGAACTAACTTAATTACAGTTCAATTTCAAGAGTGAATGGCCTACTAACTGTATAACTGGAGTGGTCAACTCGTAAAGATGTGTCGGTACAATTAGTGCTGGAATAAAATGTTCCAGGAGAATCACTCTCTTGGGTAAGGGAGTCCTTTCTTTTCCGGAGGGATAACTGATAATTTTCCTGTCCTTCTTTTAAAGCCTCGCACATATCGCTTTTCCATTTTTATGCCCCGCTTTGCCTGAATGTGCTTCGGCTAATAAGCGTTTCTATATTGCCCCAGTGTTCATGATTTCACATAAACTCAGTGAGCTACAATCACAATCAATCACTCTCCAGAAACTCTGAAGCACCTCTATGTAATGTTGAGTAAATTTTATATTATTTATTATTATTATTATTATTATTCTTAGTATTATTATTATTCATATTATTATTTCCGGTTAACGTTAGTATTTTCTCACAATAATTTTCCCAGCAAAGCAGATATGAAAGAGATAATATTTTCCGTGCAGTTAGTCAAACATAATATGAATTCCACTCACCAGCTTTCCGTAAAGCTGTAAGCGCTTCACTTCCACCCTTTAGGATCATTTCCTTCTTCAAAAAAGAAAAAATCTTTCCACTACCAACCCTCCTTGTACGCCGAGATGGTTGTCGAACTACTTCTAGTGACAAACCAATCTCATGGAAAATCGATACAATGAATGCATGAAGAAGGAAAGGGAAGTGATCTTATTTGGTGGGGGTCCCCCCTTAGTAATGTGGGGCTTGAAGGGCAGGGTTTGTTGCCACGTTTCCTTCCAATAAAAATGTATGAGATTTACATTGAACAGTTTTCATTGGTTGAATGTAATTTTTACAAAAATAATAAAAATATAAAAGTAACTGTTACAGCTAAATTCGATTGCCATTCTAAGGATGTAACTAATGCGGAAACTGCAACAAATTAGTTTTTTGTTAAACATTTCTTTGAGTACTTCCTCCATATATGATTTTGAACATCAATATCTTACTTCCTCTTTGGCCCCTCACTTACCTTTCTCCCTCGTACTTCTCCCCTCCTAAAAGGGAACCTTTCTCAATAATATTTATTTTGTCCGTACATCCCAAACTAAAACAGGACTGTATTGCCTGGAGGCGGAATCAAAAGATAGAGAAGAGAAGAGGAGATGAGTTGGAAAGAAAGCATCAAGGATGGTCATGGTCTCCAGGGGTCAATCATCAGTTCGTACGGGGCAGACGACCGACCTCCTCATGAAAGGTCACGTTTTCGACCCGTCTGATATTATCCTTTCAAATAGACAATGATTATCTTCAACTGGATCATCTTTTGATCATCAATCAACACAAAAATGAAAGGCTCGCTGACGTAGGCTTACTTGCCAATTTGTTTTATAAACTTCCGTTTATAAAGAATTCACTAAAATCGGTGGGAAGTCAAATTTTGTTTGAAAATACTTAATTAGATTAATTAAAATTAAACAATTTTAATCTTTCTTGATTTAAATAATCAAAATGGAAGCAACCCAAGTAGAAACTAGGCAATGGAAATACCAAGTTGATCGCCCATTAACTGTAATTTCTTCAGTTTTGTACCAGCTCGAAGAAGGTTCGTGGCTTCTCTCAGAAACTGCAGAGGTTCTTCTATGGCCCATTTTCCTGCAGAGTTTAATATGGCGCCTCTTTACTTATAACGGGAGATTTTTTTTTTTTATATATACATAAGTAAATAAAATTATATTCTTAAATAATTTCACATAATATGTCTACAATTAATTTCTCTCGTTTTAAGGATTATAGTAATTTAAACAATTATCCTTAATTATCAGTTTATCTGAGCTCCTTTTCTTCTCCTTCTGATAAACTGATAAGTTTCTTTTTGTGGTTATCCTCTTAATTAATCTGCGTATGTCTGAGTCTATCACTTCTGACTGGTACAGGAAGTATTGCCGTCTGCCAAATGTTTCGATCGGGAATTCTTATCGGAGATATTCTGCATCCAGAATTAGTGTCTTTTAGAAATTGCCCTTTGTCTACGTGTCTGAATATTACCTCCCCCTTCCCAAAGTAAGAGGAAACTTGATGTTCAGCTTGCGATTTACCAATGGCAGTACTAAACAGTACCTTAGGACTAAAATAAGCCACTTGACTCTTTTATTTTTAGACTGATTCGAAAAGACTTAGAACAGGGATGGCGAACCTTTTTGAGACGTGGGTCAAATTTTGTTCGCTTTTTTTGTAGTACTAGCTCTTGGGTCACTAATACCCATTTGCACAAGAGTTAAGTTTAAAAATTTTAAACTGAATATTTTCAAAACTAAACATTTTTAAAATTCAGTTGGCTTACGGGTAAAAACGGGACGAAACAAGTGCTATGGAAGTCTCTTTTTACAAACATAACTGAACAAAACCTTACAAAAGTGTGTTTTATCTGAAGAAAAATCCAAATATGGTTATTTGCTTTGGGTTGTCGATCTTTTTAACAAACAAAATATGAGTAAAATTATATTAATATATATTTTATTTGATATTTTGTAAAACACTTTTGCTTTATTTCAAATACTACAAAAGCATTTGTCGTCATTTTCGTTTTAGAACTGTAATGATCAAACTAAAGGTTATAGATAGCATTTAAATTGCTTTTGTGTCAATGCGTGATTGAAAAAAATACAGAATATAAATTATCCACACAATTAGAAAATCTAAATCAACCCGCGTAAACAAACAAATGGTTGCCTAGCAATTATGGGTGAGTGAAAAAGCTTGCGCGGGTCAGTGTCTGACCCGCGGGTCATAGGTTCGCCATCACTGACTTAGAGCTTCATGAAAATCCAAATCATTTTCGTCGAAAATTTGATAAGACCTTATTTACTTCCTGTTAAAGATCGAGGAGTAAAAGGGAAAGTAGAGATTACAACAAAATGGCAACAACAAACTAGAGAATTCAATTTTCTGCCAAATTGAAGAGAAATGAAAGAGGAAGAGGAACTATTTGCCGGCCACTTTGCTATATAAACCCTCAATATAAATTGGTTACTGTCATCCCTTTTTAGGAGAGTCGGAGATTCCGTCACATGATTTGTCCTTAGTACTTGTTTATCGAAAGGAAATCATATTTCAAGAGCTCTGCCACTTTGGGGCCCGGGTGGGCACAAATCGGCTCTAGAGAGTGAGGGAGTAAGTGAATGCCCTTTCTGTTCTTTATTATATACTCTGTTTCTTTATTCTCTTCTTCTTCTTTTTGTACAATAGTCCTTGTCCATAAGAAGAAAGGTCGTCCTAGAGGCTAGTTCACGCTTAGTAAAGCGGACCTCGGGTAACAAGGTAGTTAAGGGTTTCCATGACTACCACCGGCGGACCCTCTGTTCACCACTTCTGCTCTAAGGGCCCGAAAAATGAACCCTTATTTATTTTATACCTCATTCAGTGTGTGTGAGTGTTCGTTTGCTATTGAAAGATGAGCGCAGTTGATACAAGTGTGATGTGGAAAATATAATTTTCTTCAATTGGATAGAACGGGAAAATGAAACAGCCAAACTAACTTTCCTTAAGAACTTTCTGAATCAAAGTACTTCTCCGGGACATAGGCAGCGTATAGCAGAAGCATATTCCCTATCCGCCATATCTGTAGGTACCCCTCACAGGTCGCGAGTCAAAACTCAAAGTCACTTCCTTCAAAGTGCTCCTGCACTTTTTTTTGATTATACGAGATATCGTACATCATACGGACGGATCTGCGAATGGCGCAGTAAGGAAGATGGGCGATATTTGTCTTAAAATTAGCCATTTGCCTGAGAAAATTAAGAAAGAACTTAAAAGAACTTAGTAACAACACTTAGTTGAGAGTAGATCGTCGAAACGTTTCAGAACAACACCCGAACATATATTCAACAACAAGGTGTTCCAGAAATAAAAAATATTATATTTAAGGATGATTTAGGGGCAAAGATTGACTGTATCAATTAATTGCTCTGAAGGCAGGAGCAAATTAATCAAATATTGTAATCACCTAATCTAAACTTAACCAAGAAAGCATCCACCATTGAAGTCACCTGATTGTAACCATAGCAGAGTATAACCTATACAACCACTCACGTTGCAGTCATCTTACCAGAGAAACTGATGAGTGGATATCCGTGCGGAAATAGGGAAAGGAATGATTTTTTAATAAATAAATAAAAAAACATATCCTGACAGGAAAATGATGGTTATTTTTCATGTTTTATCTGAAAATATGGAAAAACCATCAAAATATTGAATAACTCCATTGAACGGATATGCTGTTGGTAGGTATAAAAAAGCATGACAAATCTTCGGCTACCTAACATCCGGAAGTACACTTTAAAACAACAAAACTAGAGTACTTGTTATTTGTTGAGGGGGGAACCTACCTTAAAAAAATATAAATATATAGGACAATATCAGGGAATAAGATAGGTAATTCAAATAATTACATTGATATTTCCAAAACAGATTCTTTGCTACCGTATTTGGCGTGATTGAGGGGGGCCCCAACGCTGTCTACAAGTAGTTGTTCACTTTGTAAATAATATATTTACTGCTTTAAATTGAATTTTTGGATCATAAGTATTATCTTTTAGGCCAAATCAAAAGCATGTATTTGATTATTGCAGAGTCCTGTAAAATAAGATTAGGGAAGCTTTTTTTTTAATCTCCTGTCACGTATCTTCTCATTTCCCCCCCCCCAAATTTATTTTTAATATAGTTTTTGACATCTTGATTAATGGATATCCTGTAATGATGACGGTCTCTTTCAGTTTTTAATTAATAAATAGTAATTTTAAAGAATATGGAGAAGAAAGAAAAATGCTGTGCTTGTTAACTTCGCAATTTTTTCCCCCTTCATAAATCAAAATAATTAAAAAAAACTGATCTGAAACTTTCACTTTTTGTAATCAACAAATTTTATATATTTTTAAAAAAAATCTTTTTTTGTAATTTACAACTGCAACGATTGTTGCAACAAGCAAATGTGGTACCTGATAACAATAAATACGTGAAAATAACGAGTAGAGAAGGTACCCAGTGGTGTCACTCCAGTAACGTGCTCTCACGATAAGAGTAGATCACGAGAGACCATCTTCTCTTCAATCTCCTTAGAGGATTACCTGGTAATGTGGGAGGAAGATAGGTGTTCTATGAGAGGCTTAGGGATGATGAATTTGAGAAAATGAGTGTTAGCTAGATCTGTGTAATGAAAGGGTCATTTTGAGGTCATTTTTGGATAGTGTGAGGTTTTAGATACATAGAACGGAGGCACAATGGTAGCCGAGCGGTTAGAGGCGAGACCTGCGAAGCTAATATGTATTGTGGTACTGGGTCCAATTCCCAGTCTCTAGGTCTTGGATTTTATTTAATGGTTAATATGAGAAATTTACAGTAAAGTATGTTTGCTAGTCGCCTTCGTCCACGGCACCTGATTCGGTAGTTGGACGTAAAGCCTGTCTGAAAAAAATAGGCGGTTACTTTACCTTACTTTAGATGCATAGAACGGAGCGTTAAGAACTTTTCGAAGCAATTTTCTGTGATGTCTGGAGGCTTAGTGAGTTGGAACGCTTAGTCGATCCCTCATACTTCGATGGGCCGTATGTCCAAATAGGTCGCAGTCTTTTGTTAAGTATAAGAGTCTTTTGTTATGTAGGTTAAGTTTCGAACGATTGTCAAATAGAGTTTGGCGAGAAGTTTTGTAGCATTGGTTAGTTTCTTGTCTTTTCAGTCTAGTCTAGGGGGATTCCATGCCAACCGTTTGTCTAGGCACAGTCCAAGGTAGCGTACTTTGTCCACAGTTGGTACAGGAGTTTGGTTCATGAAGATGGGAGGTAGGATTTTTTGAATCTTAAAAAAGGGAAAAAATCCTTTCAGGAAATTGGTAGAACGATTAACTTTGAACTCGAGATTTTAGCAACTCATTTAATTCTCTCCTTCAGTGTTAGGACCACAATTTAGGCTGAGATATAACCGGAAGGATACACGGCCTCTCCCTCTCTCGCGGTACAATAAATGCGTCCATTTTAAGGAAAATCGATGCAGTCATTTCCTCCTCCCCCCCCAAAAGTTAAAAACTCCATATGTAAAGGTGGTATTTCCGGTCAAAGAATTACCATCGCTGTTACGGCGCGAGTCTTCATTTGGGGGGAAATGACGTAATTGAAAAATGTTAAATTTCTTGCGCGCCTTCGTTTTTGGAACTTATTTTGTTCACATTTACCAATCATTTCTGGACCTGAAATGAGTTCAGGCTTAGAGAACCTGAAAACCGGATGATTCCCATTAAAAAAACCTAATTTCGAACGAAGCATGATTCAAAGTTGCCTTACCTAGTAAGATGTTCTCACTATGGAGTGCATTTGTTTACTTGTCATTAATGTGTACATCCGGACATCTTTGTGAGATGACAGTGATAACAGTGATCTAGATGTGCACGTTATAAGACATCGAAAATCTTGAAAAAAACTGTCCTTTCCCCAAAATGACATTCGGGTAATCCTCAATCGTTTTTTTTTTTTTTTCTGCAGCATCTGCAGCCTCTTTATCACGGAAATCTCTAATTTTAACCAAAATTAAAATCCTATCCACTTTTTCTGTTCATAAAATATCCAGTTGATCTGCAATTTTTCGTTTTAAATTGTTTTGCAGATTTTGCAGAGATTTTTGGTCGGCTCATGGTTATTTTTGTTAATGAGATTGAAAGGGGGTTTCAAAACGGCAGTTTCTTTGTCATTTCCTGTTTTTTTTAGTTTTTGCTGGAATGAGTTTTGTTTGTTTGTTTGTTTTCCTTTTTTTGTTGAATCTTTAGACGTCTAAAACTGAGATGCTGCTAGCTTAAGGGCGCCCATAAGGATGTTATAATCATCCCCTCATAATTCGTCACTCTTAAAATCGTCTTCTGTGCTCTCCAGTAAATCAGATCTTTAGCTTAGCGACTTTAACGAACTACAGAATCTCTCTATAAATTGCCCTCAAGTAGTCTTCGCCATATGCAAGATCTTATTTACTTTAAGATAGAATAACAGTTATAGATAAAAATTTAGTCAATAAGTTTTTTTGGTTTTTTTAAATCCTGTTAGAATTTAAAAAAAAAACAAAAACTACGATTATAAACTTGTATTTAAGAAAATTGCACGATAAGCCTATGGTTAGTTGGAACGGGCCCCAAGAATTATCTGTTGAGGAGGCAGGCGGAGGACGTGATTATTGGCATGGTAACCTCATCTCCTAGCTCTCATGAATATATTATGCATGTTGTGTGTCGGTTTTCAAACATTGAACTTCTATCTTTTTAGCCACTTCAACATTGAGGTTAGAAAACAAGCTGATTTAATAATAGTCCTCTACGTAGTTTTTGCTTATTCTTTTCTTTCTATTTTTGGATTGTTCCTTAGTTAAATAATAAACATGTAAAAAAAAGTTGTCGTATGAAAAAAATGTATTATTACTTTGTGAGGAATGTACCATCATTTTGGAAGACCGGCTAACTTTTGAGTCATTACAAACAGATCTCTAGTAATTATTCATGATTTCCTGCTACTACAGTTTACGTAATTACATTGCCATTAATCTTTAGACTTCCTATTCAAAAGATAAGTTGGCGTCACTGTAATTGAAGAATTATTTAAATAATTGAAGTGATTCTACTGAGAAAAGAGTGATGTTCCCTCCGGCGATAATGTAGAATCATTGTTCTACTGACAAAATAAAAAACTAAAGTGAGTAGATATAACATAAAGTTTACGAAATTTTATGCAATTATAGACAAAACTTGTCTCAATATACAGATTGTTTCCTACTCGACAGATTTTTATGTAATTTTATACAATTGTAGACAAAAGTAGTCTCCATATTCAGATAAAATATAAACAAAATCTGTCGAGTAGTTTCCAGATATTTAATGTTAAAGATTTCACTGTGTTTAAACGAAACCAAAATTTAACTCTAAATATCTCGTTTCCTACTCGACAGATTTTTGTGTAATTTTATACAATTATCGACAATAGTATTCTCCATATACAGATAAAATATAAACAAAATCTATCGAGTAGTTTTACAGATATTTGAAGTTAAAGATTTTACTGTTTCAAACGAAACCAAAATTTAACTCTAAATATCTCGTTTCCTACTCGACAGATTTTTGTGTAATTTTATACAATTATCGACAATAGTATTCTCCATATACAGATAAAATATAAACAAAATCTATCTAGTAGTTTTCCAGATATTTGAAGTTAAAGATTTTACTGTTTCAATCGAAACCAAAATTTAAATCTAAATATCTCGTTTCCTACTCGACAGATTTTTATGTAATTTTATACAATTGTAGACAAAAGTATTCTCCATATACAGATAAAATATAAACAAAATCTATCGAGTAGTTTTACAGATATTTGAAGTTAAAGATTTTACTGTTTCAAACGAAACCAAAATTTAAATCTAATTTTCTCGTTTCCTACTCGACAGATTTTTGTGTAATTTTATACAATTATAGACAAAAGTATTTTCCATATACAGATAAAATATAAACAAAATCTATCGAGTAGTTTTACAGATATTTGAAGTTAAAGATTTTACTGTTTTAAACGAAACCAAAATTTAAATCTAAATATCTCGTTTCCTACTCGACAGATTTTTATGTAATTTTATACAATTATATACAAAATATTCTCCATATACAGATAAAATATAAACAAAATCTATCGAGTGGTTTTACAGATATTTGAAGATTTCACTGTGTTTAAACGAAACCAAAATTTAACTCTAAATATCTCGTTTCCTACTCGATAGATTTTTGCGTAATTTTATAAAGTTATAAACAAAAGTAGTCTCCATATACAGATAAAATATGAACAAAATCTATCGAGTAGTTTTTCAGAAACTTTGAAACCAAAGTTTAACTCTAAATATCTCGTTTCCTACTCTACAGATTTTTATGTAATTTTATACAATTATAGACGAAAGTAGTCTCCATATATAGATAAAATATAAACAAAATCTATCGAGTAGTTTTACAGATATTAGGTAAACCGCATGCTCTTGCAACTACCATCTTAAGATTTCAGCATTACGGCAAAGTTTCTTTCCCAAAGTTAAAGAAATTCTGATTAATTTTTTATGATTATTTCCATCATAGATTGGAACAGCGCTGGTGATCAACTTACCAATGAAACTAAACTTCAACTCGTTTTCTTCTGGAACCTTGAAAGGTACGTTATCCTGTAATAGATACACGTACACGTTTAGACAGTAATATTAGGTCAGAGTTTAAGGTAAAAAAAGGTGGCCGTTATAACAGCAATGTTTGTGCGTGCCTTCTTGTGCAATTTATGGTGGAACTATCCCCCCTGTTATAACATTCTCGCAACTAAGTAATTAAGAAAATACCAAAGTAAGAATATATAAACCAACAACCCAAAGAAATACTACGCATACTACGTGGTTGTCCAATTCATCAATGCTACGTGACTCTCAAACCAACCCACAGCTTACTGAATATTAATTCTTGCTTTTTTTTTTTATCCAATCATGAGTTAAACACTTTATAATTACAGGTTATAATTATGAACAATGACGAGTATATTTTCACAGAATAGTCTTTATAAAAACCTGGTGTCTATTTAACATATATTTTTTTTAAAAAAAATAAAGCAAAACCAGAGTAAAACAAATCACCTGCGATTGATTAAAGAGTATGCAATCTACGCGGAAATATTCTACGTTCGTTGAAGATCGGTTTCCAAAAATGTACTGATAGTTTCTTGATTACTTGGTTTCCATGGAGAGAGTTTAATGCCAGATAACTGGGTGCCACGTCATTTTTGTATTTCTTATTTTAAGCAGTGGTCCCTTTAAGATTTCTATTTCGAATTTTCATTGAATATATTCTTTTTGAAATCCTCCTGAGTTCTACAGCTTCATTGTAATCCTTAAAAAAATCTTTTTATAAAAAAAAAAGTGCAAATAATAGCATTTTTCTTGAAGAGGAGATAGACATTTTTCCCTTCATTGTAATGCCTATTTTTTCAAACAGGCTATACATCCAACTACCAATTAGGTGTCGTGGACGGAGGCGACTAGCAAACATACTTTACTGTAAATTTCTTTTATTAACCATTAAATAAAATCCAAGGCCTACAAACCGGGAATCGAACCCAGTACCATAATAAATTTTAGCTTTACAGGTCTCGTCTCTAACCGCTCGCCTGTCATATTGGTTTTAAAGAAAGGTTTGGCGTAAAGAAGTTTCTTGAATAAGGACGGACCAGAATTTCGTGGAACTCTTGCATGAGCCGGATATAAAATTATTAGTTCCCTAAGCATCGAATGAAGTAGGCAGAAGCCACAAAAGGACTTTATATAATGTTTATACTTTGTGGGAGATTTGCGGTGGTTGTTGATTAGCCTAGAAGAAGACTATCTAGCAAAAGTTTGTCGTACTGTACCATAGTCCAGAATCTGTTATTGGAAACAATTTTTGCCGTCTTCTGTTCTTGTGGTGCCATCTATTTACGCTAATGATTCTGGTGTAGCTAACACAGTTCTAGAAGTTGACAGTAACAACTGCTTAAATGAAATCTAATCTGTTCATATCAAGCCGTAGCAGCACTACGCTTCCTGAGATTTTGTTTCCGCGTTATCTTCAGCGAGATTCCAAACAGGAAGCCCCAAAACTTTTCCGCTTTGTTCACGTTGAATGCAAAAGCTAAGCATGTGTTCTAATTAAATAACTTTATCTTACTTCCGGTCTTCTAAAATACGAGAACATTCCCACCATGATTTATTCTTCAATTTATTATGGAGGGAATATAAGTGAAAGTTCAGGGTAAATAAAAAGTTAATATAACAAGTTTATGTATAACATAACCTTTCCATGCTTGCATAGGGGGCTGTACTCCCCTGTTCCACTCTGAAGGGTGGAATTCTTCATAAATATTGAGATATTTACATGGAATGGTCATTCTATTCAGGGTTGCGTGTTTAGTTAGGGATCCTACTCCATGTTATTAGTCTACAACTAGCCAAACTAAAATCATGCTCTGTTCATTATTTCATAAATATCAGTTTTAGGAATAGAAAAAGTTCAGTTTTCTTCTAATACTGTATTATTCCGGAATAGTGGGGAAGTATGGACTTCACGACAGATTCAGAAATCTCAGTTTCAGTCGCAGTATAATTAAGTACAACTTTTGTACTTCTTAGTGGAGTTTGTTGGGCAAATAAAATGTTTTATTCTTGATTTATTCTTCGAATTGTTGTTAATAATTTGTTGAGAATATTCATTCTTCGATTTTATTTAATGGTAATAAAAGAAATTTACCGTAAAGTGTTTGTTAGGCGGTTATAGGCTAGACCCGCAAAGCTAAGATGTATTGCGGTACTAGGCTAGGTCTTGGATTGTATTTAATGGTTAATATGAGAAATATAAAGTAAAGTGTGTTTGTTAGGCGGTTATAGGCTAGACCCGCAAAGCTAAGATGTATTGCGGTACTAGGCTAGGTCTTGGATTTTATTTAATGGTTAATATGAGAAATTTATAGTAAATATGTTTGCTAGTCGCCTCCGTCCAGATACCTAATTGGCAGTTGGACTTAGAAGCCCTCCTGAAAAAATAGGCATTACTTTACTTTTACTTTTAATGAATATCCATATTAATTGTTGCGTATTTCTATAATATATCGAAAGATCTGGCCATATTTCCAAATTGTGAACGTTCCTAAGTGAATGCTTACTAAATAGTTACTAATTTCACCCAAAATTAATTCATTTTATTGCTCTGCATCCAAGGAGATTACATCTCTAATGAGAATGGGGTTTAGGGCCAAACTTTTCTTTCATTAACAATATGATAATTAACACGTCTTTTGAAGGGTCCCTTTTTGTAAGATTTTGGTGATTTAAGAGTGCTTCAAACTATATTATTGTTTAAAATGATGGGTAAAAATGTAGGAAATTTGCATTTCAAGAGAAAATTTTATTGTTTACCGGGATTTAGATGCCTGGAGGTCTGGAACTATTAGTACTACAATAAATTAAAGTGCTTAAGCTTATTAATATTAACTTAAGCTGGTTGTTATAACTTTAGCTTGGCTACACACGCCCAATAATTGGCAAAGTTTGAAAAACGTTTTCTGGGCAGAAAGGAGAACTCATAACAATGGCAAACTTTTTTTTTTTTTTTTTTTTGTGCAATACAGAGGCCTAGGTAGAAATAAAATGTATACATTAACATTTCTTATGTCTTGTACAGAATAATTGTACAACTGGTTACAAAATACATGTACATGTATGCACTAACAACAACAACAACAACAACAAAGAACAACAGCATTCATTGAAAAGGATATCTTTTTGAAAAGAGCAAAAATTGAAAAATTTATATCCAGCGAAACGGCACGCACTTTGGTTCTGCACTCTGCGGACGGTCACGTACGTAAAAAATGGAAATATGACCAGAGGGAGACCTTTACAAATCAATTCGTAAGGTTGGCGGGTGATGGGGGGTGTGACATTGCGAGACAGCCACTGAAACGATACTGTGAAAAGTGACGTCAGAAAGGAACTCATCAGCTATTGGACGGTTTATCTGATTCTTTAGACGGTAATTAGTTATTTGTTCTTTTTTTTTTTTTGAGTAATTGATTGGTAACTGTTATGAGTGGGAGTTCTTTTAAGAAGATTCTGCGTCAGCGTTTTTTGGACATCATTGTATCTAACCTCTGGGCGCTAAAAATCCTTTCATGGGGTTCCGGTTTGTTCAAGAATCCAGCGCCATCTTGATATCAACTAATAGACAGGATATAGCCATTTACGGATATTCAGCTGCCTTTAGTCATTTTTCTTCCTGGAAACCTCTTGCTTTTCACTTTTGTCCGGTAATGGCCAATAAAAAGAATAAAACTTCGTTGTGGGCGGTTCCAGGTGCCAGTGGTCGCAGACGTTGACACGCCTTAATTAAAAAAAGATAAAAAAAAAAAGGGAGCTCATTAACGTATAAAAATATGTGTAAAGTTGAAAAGGTTTTTCCAACTTCTAAAGAAAAAGGTGAAAAACTTTAAAAATATTTCCATAGAATTGTTTTTTTTTTTCCAAGATCAAAGAGTTTTTGAAGGCGATACCTGGGTCAAAGGATCTCTTCCGGTGAATAGTTTGTTTAAAAAAAAAAATACAATAAAAAAATAGAGAGGCTGTTTTGTGATATGATCTTTTAGGTATTGTATAACTCTCCATGGGGATCCGAACAAGCACGTAGATCGTTATGGCACTATATAATATGGTATCACTTTTCAAACGCTACCTATCGGCATCTTCTTAAGTACGGTACACTTGTTTTTTTTTAAACGACCCTTAGTGTTTTGCCTTTCTTTCGACATTATCAACCAAAGTTTTTCAAAGCAGCAGTAGGGTTCCTTTGAATTATGGGATAATTCGAGTTTAGTAGAGCTTTTTTAAAGTAAGTAGAGCCTTTCTTCGTCATGTGGGCCTTACGATCAGGTGTGTAAACGGAAGAACTGTTATCCCGTGCTTGTTTCGCCATCTCTTTGGAGGTAGTAGCTCTCTGTTTATCCTGTAGCCTCACTGGAATAATATTAAAACTATAATCTCTTTGCAACATTTTATTATTGGATCTTGTAATAAAACATTATTGTTTAGTGATGCTTCACTTTGAATTATTTAACATTTTTAATAGTAAAAGTATTAAATTCAAAAGTTCTACTAGGGGTGCGTTCCACTAAGCGTTCACAACGATCACGCTCAAGAGCGCGCGGTTTTGCCCGTTCCACTTGCTTGCTAGTGTTACAATCGAAAACCTAAGTGGAATGGACTACGGAGCGTTTCAACCGTTCATGTAAACATTACAAATGGCGACCTCGAAAATAATAAGTCAGAAGCTTGAAGAGGTTATTTTTTTAATTTTAGCCCCGTTTATATGCAGTTATAATAAACTTTATTAATTATTGGTAAAGTTGGCTTATATTAAAAATATATATATATATTTATACAGGGGGCGAGACCTGCAAAGCTAATATGCATTGTGGTACTGGGTTTGATTCCCGGTCTTTAGGCCTTGGATTTTATTTAATGGTTAAATGAGAAATAGTAAAGTACGCTTGCTAGTCGCCTCCGTTCACGACACCTAGTAAATGGTAGTTGTACGTTAAGCCCCGCCTGAAAAAATTGGCGATTACTTTACTTTACTTTATTTATACAGGATGAACCAGTAAGTATTGTCCATAGGCCTACTGTGTGTAGTACATCTAAAGTGGAGTTCAATGACGTATTGGCCAACTTCATATTTTCCACTGTTCTTGAGTGACGTCACTTTTATTTTTTTTTCTAAAATCATTACTTTTTTCCAATAAAAATGTTATTACTCAAGAAAGTTTAAGTCCGAATTCGATTCTGATGACACGGTTAGAAAGACAGATAAATTTTCTAAAAATTGATACTATTTCGAAGCATAAGTTATTCTCCAAACAGCCTCAATCTTCCTCCGGATGCTTGGAAAAATAAATGTAATCGAAATTTTTAAGAAAAACTCATTAGGCCCTTTTATTATCAGACCTAGGTGCTGACACTTTTTAGTAAAAGTTTCCTTGTTTAATGGGCTTTCGAACGGTATATCATTTTCCAGGATTCCTTTTATCTTCGTATGAGAAATCACGTTTGTTTTACAAGAAAACGTGTTCACGAGCACTCAACAGTGTTAGTTTAACAAGTTGTTTAATTCATTGAAAACTCTTTTAGATGGACCAGTAGTCAATTTTTAAAGTAGATTGTCTTAAAATAAGGAAGTCAAAGGTTACAAATTGCACTTTGAAAGAAAAAAAAAAAATTACTTCTGATCTCTCTGAAATATATGAGAAAATGTTAAGGAAATATTTTAAACAAGTACTATTTTTATAAACAAAAATTCATATGTACTTACTCCAAGTTACAATTTCACACAGAACTACCTGTTGGAAAAGAAAATAATGTGAATAAACCTTAACTTTTTTCTTTTTTCTTTTAAAGTGCAATTTGTAACCTTTGACTTCCTTATTTTAAGACAATCTACTTTAAAAATTGACTACTGGTCCATCTAAAAGAGTTTTCAATGAATTAAACAACTTGATAACCAACACTGTAGAGTGCTCGTGAACAAGTTTTCTTGCAAAAACAAAAGTAATTTCTCATACGAAGATAAAAGGAATCCTTGAAAATGATATACCGTTTGTAAGCCCATTAGACAAGGAAACTTTTTGTAAACCGTACCAGCCCCTAGGTTTGATAATGATCACATAAGAGCCTAATGAATTTTCTTAAAAATTTCGATTACTTTTATTTTTCCAGTATCTGGAGGAAGATTGAGGCTGTTTGGAGAATAACTTATGCTTCAAAATGGTATCAATTTTTAGAAAATTTATCTGTCTTTCTAACCGTGTCATTAGAATCAAATTCGGACTAAAACTTTCTGAGTAATAACATTTTTATTGGAAAAAAGTAATGATTTTAGAAAAAAAAAACTTAAAGTGACGTCACTCAAGAACTGGAAAATATGAAGTTAGCCAATAGGTCATTGAACTCCACTTTAGATGTACTTCACACAGTAGGCCTATGGACATTACTTACTGGTTCACTCTATATAAAATTCAATTTTTTATATTACATTTTCGTGGAGTATTTATAAAATTTACGTTTTAATAAAATTAAAATGTCTTTTGTGGCAACAATAGGATATTTATTAATGCAACGTAATAATGCTTTAGAAAGTTCTTCATCTAGTTCCGATGAAGAGTGGAATGCAATTTTACAAAATCGCAATAGTGAAAAGCGAAAACTTAGGCCACGTATTATTAACTATCAAAGTGTAATTGATCGTTATTCAGTGATTTAGTTTGTAAAGGGATAAGTAATTTTTCATTTTATTATTTTTTTTTTAGACTTTCGAGAAACACATTCAATTATTTACATGAGATAATACTTTCATTTACCTGATATAATTTTTTCGGTCGCCATCTTTGCTTTTAAAAATTGCGCCAAATTTTGTGAACGCCCACATCGACCCATCACCTTAAGGTGGGGCATTGTGAGCTTAGCGTGAGCGAAAATAATGACGTCATTAGTGACGTTTTCGCCACGACCACTATGACCGCGCTCGTCAATGTGGAACGGCTGAAGGAATATTTTGATCGTTGTGAGCGCTTAGTGGAACGCTCCCCTAGGAACAGTCGTTGAGTGGCACCAGAAGTGGGAGTGTTGAGAATACATTTACTTACTTCCTGTTCATTTAAAAAAAAAAAAAAACGGAACACCTAATCTGATAGAAAGAGATTCAGGATGAATCTCTTTGTAAACATTTCAGTAAAATGACTATATTTTTGTTTTTTAACTCCTCCAATAAAGTATCTAGGAAATGAAGTAATAAAAAAAGATGCTCGATAGACAAATTGTACAACTTAAAACAGAACAGAACTTAAAAGCTTTTCGTGATAACAGATCTTAAATTAGAGATCATGGAAATAAATTGTGTATTTCTAATTTAAAACTTTAAATTTGTGTTCAAATCTTTCAATTTATTGTGGATGTGTTTAAAAATAGAACAAGAATGTCTAGGATTTCCTGTTGGTTTAAATTTTATTAATTTAATCATTTTAGACATTCATTGGGCTTGTCTTGGGTCAATAAATTCTCAGCTTGCCTTTGATCATAAATTATAGGAGAGCGGATGGACTAGTTCCTCTAATGCATCTATTTGATTATGTATTCTTGAATTGTTTATTGAGGACGAATAAAATGACTTTGTTAGAGATCAATACATTTGTTCTAACCAGGTTTGCTAATGTTGCCAAAAAGTTCGTAAAAGCGAGATGCCAAAAAATACTGAAGTAATAGGTAATGGTTTTTGGCATTGGTTTTCGCCATACAGCCAGCATCGTCTAGGTGCTTATCACTAGAATATCACTCACTCTCCATTCTTACTTATAAATACATTCGCTTCACTCATTCATCCTTCTACTATATACAACTATTTACATACAAACTTATCAACTAATGGATGGATCAGTACTCTATATTCCTGCCATCCTTATAGCTTAACCGAAATTAAAATCACCGTAATCCTTCTCTAATCATTTTCTTCCATTCATTCTAATCGGCTATAACTTTTAAATACACTCATATTTCTGTGCTAGCTCTGCTACAGATTTAAGCACATAGATGTTGGTGGAGAATATTATGTCTTCATAGCGAAATGGTGCATCTAAATACCTGTATATGTCGACAAACATTCGTTTCCTTTCTACTACATAACGTGGACATATCCATTATTATATTGTCTTAAAATCCTCCTCCTCATCGCAATCTACGCAAAGAGGAGAGAGAGGACCTTTTTGTTGATCTTGTGAAGATACTATTCAAGTTTTTGAAACTTTGTACCTTGAGAATTGTAGTAAACATGTTCACCGTATTATTTGGTTCAAAACGAGATTAATAATCTTGAAAAAACTAGTCTTTAAATTTACGATTTATCTCTTATTATCTTGAACAATAATTTATTCCATTTTGAAATTCATTCGTGTCAGAAATTCATAGTTTTTCTTATTTTGGTCATCAGATTCAGCAGAGCCACTGAAGAAGGCAAACAAACATCTGTACCGAAACGGTAGACATGAATGACAAGTCATTCATTCAAGTCCTAAAAACCAACTAAACAAAACTCAAATTACTTGAATTAGTGCTAATCAAGGTTGCTCAATTCAAATTGAGCAACGAATCGATTAGGGGCTACCTAAATTGATTTCATTAGTCAAGAGGAAACGTCACACCTTTACAAAAAAAAAGAAAAGAGAAGATAATTACCTCCAAACATTTATATTAATTAATATGCATGGTGACGAAATCAACTTTCCAATAAGTACGTATTTTAGTAAAAACAAAACAAAACATGCCGGATGTGACGCAACATGCGTGAAAAGCTTTGCGGCAAACTTTAAAAAGACTTTTTAGCGTTTACACCAATCAGTCATGTCGATATTTGGAATTCACAGATGGTGCTTTCATATTTACCATAAAGTAGTGTGTTAAACATGGAGCTAGCAAACAACATTCTGGAAGAATCAATACCACCAGTAGAGCGAGAAATCTATTCATTTGAATGTTGTTTACTTAAAATAGTATTTACTGTTTTCTTAGGAGAGTTGTAGACAAATAGAGATTCTGGTGGATGTAGTGATGACGTAGAAGGTGTAGTTTGAGCTCCTAGTTTAGGATATTAACTTACTGTTTGTTCCTTCTTTCTTCAATGAAGGACCCACGAAGAAATTATAAGACCACGGACAATTTTATGTCTATCCAATTTTAATGATTCTCCTTTCTAAAATTTATCTGCGTAAGAGGAACCCAAAATAGTGGACTTTTTTTTTGGTTCCCACTTCCTCTTCTCCTAGCCTGTCTCTTCGATTGCACATTATGCATTTTTCTGCTTATAGTGGTCCCTGATGCGGTAAATGTTTCAGAAAATGAATGCGATATTAGTAAACAGTCATAGGACGATTTGAGATGAGCTTTAAGCAGCGTCTTTTCTAGCTTGGCAAGATTCGTTCAAATAAATCTAGTCCTTGGATTTTATTTAATGTTTAATATGAGAAATTTACAGTAAAGTATGTTATGCGGTTATAGGCTAGACCCGCAAAGCTAAGATGTATTGCGGTACTAGTCTAGCCCTTGGATTTTATTTAATGTTTAATATGAGAAATTTACAGTAAAGTATGTTTGCTAGTCGGTTATAGGCTAGACCCGCAAAGCTAAGATGTATTGCGGTACTAGTCTAGCCCTTGGATTTTATTTAATGTTTAATATGAGAAATTTGCAGTAAAGTATGTTATGCGGTTATAGGCTAGACCCGCAAAGCTAAGATGTATTGCGGTACTAGTCTAGCCCTTGGATTGTATTTAATGTTTAATATGAGAAATTTATAGTAAAGTATGTTAATTATCCGCGCCCCCTCGAGCACGACATCTGATCAGTAGTTGGACGTCAGCCCGCCAGCAAAAATAGGCATTACTTTACTCTACTACATGACACTATTATGGGCTCACAAATCTAAGGAGTTCACTGAAAATTAGAAATGAAAAAAATATATAATTAATTAATTAATAAAATTGTAAAAATTAACTTTGGTTAATTATTTCTTGTTAGGAGAAAGACTTCCCTCTCTCTCTCTCTCTCTCTCTCCTTCTCTCTCTCTCTGAAATCTTGACGTTCTTACGGGGGTGTCCAAATCTAACAATACGAACAACACTTACATTACCCACAATATACATAAGGGCCTGCAGAGACAGTTGTTTTTTTTTCTTTTCGAACCCACAGGCAATCTCCGAGCTCATCATTACCAAGGACAAGAAAATCACCTCTAACTTACACAGTGAACATTTTAGAGACGCCTAAAATTATGTAAAATTATTATTCGCATTAGGTAGCCATAAAATTATGATTTTTTTAGGTCGCAGTTGATTTGGCTTACAACAACTTCCTTTAAAATCCTCCTGTCTAGGTAGTTTATTGTGGATCATAATTATATTTTTTTTTTAAATTCTGCTCCAGATTGTTTTCTGATTCATGCTGACCCATATTATTAGACAGACAGACTGGCACGCACTGCAGACCAATTTTTAAAAACACACACTTTTAAACATTCAGGAGAACTCGATAATGGGTTATTTCCGGTGAAGAGTCAAACTTTAATAAATAAAACAAATAAGCACGATTGCTCTACTTTCACTTATTACAGTAAGAGAAAGAAATAAGGCTTATTTATTTATTTTTTTTGTTTAGACACCTTTTATCTTAGGAAGTACACTAATTAACCTGCTCAGTCTAGGAGTCACTTTTAGTGCTGCACGAGAAACGAAACAAATCTCGGTCTCGGTCTCCGAGACCGAGACCGAGACGAGACTTGAGCAACCGAGATCGAGACATGATATATATCTAGTCGAGAAATCTCGGTCTCGTCTCGGTTTTTCAAATATTAATTTTTAGCTACAAACTTATAAAATTGTGTTCTTTATTAATAAATAATCATTACGGGTATTGAATTAATTATTAAAAGATACGTTTTTATTATATATTACTACATCTATTTGACTTCGAATTACATAAGTAAAGTAAGCAAAGTAAAGTAATCGCCTATTTTTTCAGGCGGGGCTTTACGTCCAACTACCAATTAGGTGTCGCGGACGGAGGCGACTAGCAAACATACTTTACTGTAAATTTCTCATATTAACCATTAAATAAAATGCAAGGCCTAAGACCGGGAATCGAACCCAGTACCACAATACACATTAGCTTCGCAGGTCTCGCACCGCTCGGCTACCGTGGCGGCCCCCTTCGAATTACATAATTTTTACATAAATTCACTAAATTTCACTATTAATAATCTAATACTTTAGACTTTGATATTATTTGAATTATATTTTAGAATTTTAGAATTAATGAATTTGAAAAAAAGACTATCTATGCACCTAAAAAATATTGCCACAAATTTTCGTTTTTAAGATACACTTTGCCCAAGCATTGATACATAAAAGAGCTTTTACTGAGTCAGAAGTTAGAGAAGATCTTCTATTGGTCATTATCATCTCAGCTTGCGAAAATAATCTTTCCGATGGCACTGAAGTTGCACAGATACTAAAAATATCTTTCGCCATTCTAGACAAATTTTTGAAGGAATTCTCAAGTGTTTTCCACCATTCTAAAATGTCAACGTCTACTGGTGCTTGGTCTAAATTTGGTGTAATTAATTATTTCTGTCTTCCATTCTTCGGTGATATTTGCTGATTTTTTGAGCAAATGGTGCAAAAATATTGATGCAGTCGTCGTCGTCGTCGTCAAAAGGTGAATCATCAGATTCTTTATCTTCACCAACAGCCGTAACTAATGGAGCGGGAAGTTTGTTGAGAGGTGTATTTTTTATTTCACGAATCGACTTGTTATAGTAGGCAGATATGTTATTTGGGTCTTTCATTTGGCGCGTTTTTAACATCTTTTTGAAATTATATGAAGATATATAACAGCAATAGTAATATATGATGCATTGAAGTGTACGAGTAAATAGTTGTCTTCTTTTACACACATTTTCATTACCAATATATAAATTAAAATAATTATTAGAAAATAATAACATTTTTTGAAAAGATTATTAATAGCAAACCGCTTTTAATACTTAAACAAAAATTCAAAAAAAATTGAGACCGAGATATCTCGACGAGACCGAGACCGAGACCGAGACTTGAGCGACCGAGACCGAGACCGAGACTTGAGCGACCGAGTCCGAGATCGAGACTGCATAAAGTCTCGCCTCGTCTCGGTCTCGTGCAGCACTAGTCACTTTCAGTTCACTCTCCGTGAACACGTCGGTCGGCTGCCGGAAGTGCACTTAAGAAATGGCTCCAGCTACCAAATAAGTTCAGCTATTTGATGTGCCTTATATTAAAAAAAAACAAAACCCTTACAGAATAATATTAATTAAGACATTTCTATGGTTTGATTACTTTTAAAGTTAATATTTGTCGCACTGAATTTGATAAAAAAGAAATACCTTAATATATTGAAAATGTCTAAGTAATTATTATAAAGGGAAAACAATTAGGATATCTGATCAGCAAGACTGATCAGATAACCTGTGAATAGAAACATTGAATGTTATTTGAAAAAATAAAATGAAATATTTTGAAGGAAAAATTAAATAAATAAAAAACACATTCCTGACTTTAATAAAATAATAAAATGAAAATGTTTCCCCCCCCCTTTTTTTTTTAAACATAATTATTGAATAAGTTGAATAACTTAAGAGATAGAATAACAGAAAAAAAAAAGATCTCGTAGAAGGTGTACAGTAATTTATACGTCTCCCAACTTTTTTGGCTTTAGTAAGAGGCTGTTGTGCAGGAATGCGATCTATCTCTCTTTCTCCCGTCTTGGCTCACAGTTGACGTGGTTTTGATTTTAGCCGCTCTTAATAATCAGTCCAAGATAAAGGAGAATGAGTTTGTTTGTCTGTTCCATGAAAGAAAACCAAAATTATGCTTTTTGACACCATTGGTTATTTATCTTATTTTTTTGTACCACTTTTCATTTTTATACTTCCTGTTAAGTCGCGTAAGAGGAAGTGGGCTAGCCACTTTTTTTTTTTTACAATTGCCAAGTAAGCCTACACCAATTTTTAAACTTCAGCATTTCATATTTACATTACTTTCACTATTGTTGCTTAATTACGTAGAAAGAAGCTAATAACGCCCACGTTGCTTTTTATCTAATAACATAGAGGGCGTTGTTGTTGGACGGCTTACTTCATATTGAGCAACAATCCATTAAATGATTACGTCATTGATTTGCTACTTTTTCTTTTTTTTTAAAAAAAAGATACCTAATTATCTAGTTGCTAAGTTACTAATTGTGCCAAAATTACTGCACAATATTAAATTGGGCTTAAAATTACGTGCAGTTTTTTTTGTTTCCTAAGTTAAACTGGATTGGTCGAATGTTGTTTATATGTTACAAAATAGTGGCCTAATTTTTATTAGTGACGTTTTCTACAGCCTCTTGGCCTGGCTAGCCTCTGTAGGTTCTGTCAGGAGAAGGAGCAGGAAACGGCACTGCACGCGTGTTGTGTCAGTGTGAGGGGTTTGTCTGGGGCTAAGGATGTTACTTCTCGGGGAGAGAAAAAACCAAGGCCTGTGAGCTTTACCCAGGGAGTCGCTCTCCGGGATTAAGAGTCTGATTAAAAGGACAGGTCTGGAGGGCGGAGCTTTAGAGTGAGGGGAGTCACAATAGATCCAAAGGTAGGCCCTGAGGCCGCGCTAGTTTAATCTATCTATCTACAGCCTCTTGTTTCTCATTTGTTGCAAATAAACGGAAATAATAGAAGTACTGTTAACATTAAAAGATTTTAAATCTTGGTATTAGAGGTCCCAAAATTTAAACTAAGGCTGGGAATTGGTTAAATTTTGAAACTAGAGGTACTTATCAGAAGTTTCGGAAGCTAGATGTTTATATAGATGCAAGTATGGAGAGGTTGTTTGTATGAGAGAGGAGTGCAATGGCGCTTTAATGAACTGTAAGTAAAGTAATTGCCTATTCTTTCAGGCGGGCTTTACGTCCAACTACCAATTAGATGTCTTGAACGGAGGCGACTAGCAAACATACTTTACTGTAAATTCCTCATATTAACCAATAAATAAAATCCAAGGACTAGACCAGGGGATCGAACCCTCTAAACCAACAATACATCTTAGCTTTGCGGGTCTAGCCTATAACCGACTAACAAACATACTTTAATATAAAAGTTCTTATATTAAACATTAAATAAAATCCAAGGCTTAGACTAGTACCGCAATACATCTTAGCTTTGCGGGTCTAGCCTATAAACCGCTCGGCTACTATGGCGCCTCCTTTAAGGAATTGAATGCAGTCCTTTTTTCAGTCAGAAGGACCTGTGTACATAATAGAACCTTGTCCTTCATTAAATGTAACATTTTAAAAAGGTGACGTAAAAAAGGTGACATTACAAGGTTTAATTTTTAATAAATCAGAGAAGAATTAGTTTTTTTTAGTAAATTTCCGTTAATTCAAAAAAAGCTGCCCTATTAGGGATGTTATGCGTCTAATTCTGATTTAGTGGCTGCTGCCTAAATTTACTAACAAGAAAACTATTAAATTTATTCACAACTTTCTCGGAAACTATTTTTAAATCTGATAGCATTATTTTTTGTATTTTTTATTCTTCCCCGCTCTAGCGTATAAGTAGTAATACTGGTTGGCTATTATAATTAGATATACTGTAATTTAACTGTATTTGTGCGTAAGTGTGTTGTTGTTACAAGCTTCTCTCAGCTGGCTTCTAAATCTCTATTAAATACAACATTAAAAAAACAACATCCAAGAGCCTTAATTTGCAATTAGTTGGTGTTATTGCCCAACTATACTTTATCGCTTATTTGTTACTATTCAACTACTGACTGGAGCAATTCCAACTACTTATTAGTTTTTGTATGTAGTAAGAAGTAATCAGTGGTTTGTCCTGTAACTATAATTTTTTAGTAGTTTGTAGTTTGTTAACCATTTCTCTCTAGGGAGGAGAAATAGTTTTACAGATTATGTGAGCATTAGGTGCACGATTAGTGGTTGTATCCAAAGTTCAATGTGCTCTGAGTTTGACTGAAATGATGACAGAGTTTGAGGACTCCAGTTTTGGACCACTTCAATGAATGAACCCCAAAAACTATAGTGGACAACACTTGTACTTATAGTTAGAGTTGGCAACAATTGGGCGAGAAAAAGAATTAAACAACACAAATGATAACATGAACGGGCGCCACGGTAGCCAAGCGGTTAGTGGCGAGACCGGCGAAGCCAATATGTAATGTGGTACTGAGTTCGATTCCCCTGGTCTAGGCCTTAGATTTTACTCGTATTTAATGGTTAATATGAGAACTTTTATAGTAAAGTATGTTTGCTAGGCGGTTTTAGACTAGACCCGCAAAGCTAGGGTGTATTGCGGTACTAGTCTAGCCCTTGGATTTTATTTAATGGTTAATAAAAGAAATTTAAAGTAAAGTATGTTTGCTAGTCGCCTATGTCTACGACACCTAATTGGTCGTAAAAAAATAAATAAATATAATAACATGAATAACAGAAAACCATGTCACCCCATCATATCCCCACCAACAATAACTGCTCTGAAATTGTGGAAAGATAAAGACAAACATTATATTTTTATAGAGTTGATAAACAAAGTCAATGATCCTACGTCAGAATAATTACAGAACAGATACATCCAAATTCTTGACAAGGAGGCTGTGACCACAGCCCCCATTGCGGATCACTTGATTGTAACCACCTCAGAGTATATGTAACCTCCTCCCGAATTATCTTACGTCTTGCTCACAGCATGTCTTTTCTATCATTTCAGAATCACTAATGATCAAATGGTTTATATCCGGATGCTGTGCTGAAGTTTGAAAGACCTTCGTAGAAACGAAGAAGACAAATCAACTAAGTAAGTAAAAACAACTTTTCATTGTTTGTTTAGTGTTGTTTTTTGTTCAAGGAGATGAGGAAATGAGGCAGTCAAGTTTTTAGTTGTTGCGAATGTGGGCGATTGTAAATTACAAGATTTTTCAGGCGGTGGTTGTAGGCAGTTCTGGGGCTATGAACTGAAGAGTATAATACATGAAGGCCCCATATTACTTTGATGAAGATGGGTAATTCTGGGTAGGATTAAGATTAAGATTAGAAGCGGGATGGGACCTATGCCTCATGGCACCGCAGCCACACGAGGCTTATTGTGCCTTCCCCTTAGGATCTAGTAGATGAAACCTTCCCTAAGAGTTTGAGGACTTTCCCTACTAGTTCTTTTTGCGCTACTATCTCCTTAGGCCTCAGCGTTCCAAAAGTTTCATAGCGCTAACGCTCGATTGCAACGCATCAAGTGAGAGGAGGCCGTTTCCTCCTCTTCCTGACATAATCTACAAGTTTCCCGAGCTGATAAGCCCTTACCTTGTGCAGGTACTTCCTGAACCTACCATGCCCCGTGGTGAATAGGCCTGTAAATCAGAGAGTAATCTTGATTTGCGCCCAAGCCCACAGTCTCTTTGGTTCTTTGTTTGCACAAACAAGGGCATGACACTCTCTTGCCGTGTTTGACCCCAGGAAGCATCACCCATCCTGGGTAAAGTTCAGTAAAAAAACAAAAAAAAACTGTCATATGTTGGGCTCCATTCGATTTATAATCTGCACGCGTTAATAATTGTTTTCCGTATTTCCATTTGTGGGCTAAAGATGTAGATATTTGTCACTTGCAATGGCATCTTAAGTCCATCAATCATGAAAGCACTTCCATTGAAAAAATCTGCAGATAACCGATACTTTTCCAGTTCATCTGTTCCTGCGCTTGACTCAGAAGACTTTGATGACCAGTTCCTTGGACTTACTTTCCATTGGAGTTCCATTCAAGTCATTGCTAATTAAAGAAAACTAACTAACTGATCTTGATTTTGTTCTTTCAAAATATTTCTTGCCACATACTAAGAAAAAATATCGCAACTTTGCTGCGATCTTTTTTATTTTATTTTTTTCTTTAAATTCCCTCTCACACTACCACTTCTATTTACGTCCTACAACTTGTTAAAGTAATAAAGAAAACTCTAAAATGGCTATCATAGTTTGTTGATCTTCATTTATTAGTTAGAGAAGTTAGTAGACTTGGTCACATATCTTGCAGATATAATGGGCCTCGTGACCATCCCTAATGGTGGGACGACGACGACGAACCTCCACAAGTTACCTCCTATACATAATGTATGGACACGACAGAAGAGGTCATACCCAGGGGGCAAACCAGCCAGCCAGACCAACACAGCTAAATGGACCCTTTCGTAAGACGACGACCATGAGGGTGGGGGGGATATCTTTGTTTTAAGTTTATTTTATTTTTTTTCTTCAAGATATTTTCCAAATAGAGATAACTGTCTTTAAAATGGCGCCATAAAGAGCGTAGATGTCTTTTTTAGTTCCTCCTTAAGAGGAAGTAATTGCATGATTGTATCAAATTGTCGAAAAACACGTCTCAATAAATGCATTCAGTGACAAGCACTTGCATTTTGAGTGCAGCTGCATTGTTCTAATAATGCTTAATTTGATTCATTAAAGTTCCCTTTCCAATTGGCTGAATTAGTTCAATAGTTTATTTCCGGGTTCCGTTTGGAAGTACTGAGTGGAAATATCGGATTTTATTTTATTTATTTATTTTTGGCGTTTATTTGAGCTGCAATCAGCGCATTGGCGCTGCAAGTAACAATAATAGAAGTGACTGTTAGATACAAACGAGTGGAAAAGTTACCCAGTGGTAACACTCCAAAACATTTAAACCAGTGGTTCCCAACCTTTTTTTGCTCCCCATATCCCCAAAGAAATTTCACTCGAACCTCAAAACCCCCCTGAAATTTATATTTTGCTCAAGAATAAATATAACAAACACACGGAGTATATAACAAAGAAAGTATACTTTACAAGTGCATATGTGCAAGAGAAATAAAAATATGAAAAATATTTAAATAATAAACCCGTAAAGCTAATATGCATTGTGGTACTGGGTTCGATTCCCCGGTCTTAGGCCTTGGATTTTATTTAATGCTTAATAAAAGAAATTTATAGTAAAGTATGTTAGGCGGTTATAGGCTAAACCCGCAAAACTAAGATGTATTGTTGGTTTAGTGGGTTCATTCCCCTGGTCTAGGCCTTGGATTTTATTTATTGGTTAATAAAAGGAATTTACAGTAAAGTATGTTTGCTAGTCGCCTCCGTCCACGACACTTAATTAGTAGTTGGACGTAAAGCCGGCTTGAAAAAATAGGCAATTACTTTACTTTACTTATTTGAATAATATCCTATTATTTACCTGGACTTTTCTTGCACCCCCCCAGGAATATCGTCTCGCACTCCCAGTTTAGAAACCCCTTCATTAGACTGTTAGTCACTCTCTTCACTAAAGAGGAGATCACGAGGCCACTGTCTCTTTTAAGGCGTCTTGCCCCGGGTTATCAGGAAGAGTTCTTGAAGAAAGATTTTGGAGCTAGAGGATTTTATATGAAATTGCAGGTTAAAATGAAGTTTTCTGAATCGTGTTTTCAGCGATTTGTGCGATAAAAGGAATGGTTAAGGTCACAGTGTGTACAGTCCCAGGTTGGGAGATATAAAATGGAGCGTTTACAAATAGTTTGAAGTATTTTAGATTGAAGAGATTGAATCCTTTGGAGATTTGTGCAATTGGTTGAACACTTCAGCTCTATTCCATACGCCCAGAAGGATTTCAAAAATAGAAGTATAAATCAGGTCTTTTGTTGTCCAGAGAGAGTTTTGATCTATCGTCTTTTAAGTTGTAGATAGCGTCTGTTTAGTTCTGATCTTTTAAGTTTAGTGTGGGGATTTAAAATATCCGCGATTTGAATTTAGCTACAAGAATCCTCTCGTACACATTCCAATTTGTTTAAACAACTATTTCTAATCCATAAAGTCACATTTCCGGTTAATTATCTAAAAAGGAAATTAATGGAGTCTTAAACGCGAGAGCCGTATCGCGTAAAAGTTGGAATAGATGCACGATAAAATCCAAAAGTAAAGTCAGTTTATCTGTTACTGTTAACTTGCAAGCATGTTTATTCATGCAGGAGTTTCACTTTCTCGAACATAAATTTTGTGTACATCCACGCCAAAGTTAAAGCTTTTTAGAAATAAATAAATGTAATCGCTGGCTAAGCAAAAATGATGTAATCTAATAAAATCAATAACATGTAGGCGAGCAGTTTATGTATTACACGCATCTTTATATGCACACAGACACACGATATAAATGTACATAAATCCTGTTGAACATTTAATAAAAACAATGGATGGAACTCTTTATAAACGGTTCAGCCATCTGGTACTCCACTTTCTATTTTAGAAGTCATAAAGATTACATTAGTGCCAGTATGTGTATGTATTTTGTCTACAACTACAAAAGAATGCAATCCCAGACTTGAACTATCGCAGTAGTTTGAACAGAACATAGGAAATAGCCTAGGTTAGTTTATAGACACCAAATAACGGCGCAATTATCTAAATACATTCATCGTTTTGTCAGGAAATGTAGATTTTTGTTATGTCGCTGCCTGATAATATTTTTCTTTACAAAAAATAAAAATAAAATAGCCTTTACGTAAAGTAAAGTAAAAGTAAATAAAGTAATCGCCTATTTTTTCAGGCCGGCTTAACGTCCAACTACCAATTATGTGTCGTGGACGGAGGCGACTAGCAAACATACTTTACTGTAAATTTCTTTTATTAACCATTAAATAAAATCCAAGGGCTAGACTAGTACCGCAATACATCTTAGCTTTGCGGGTCTAGTCTATAACCGCCTAGCAAACATACTTTACTATAAAAGTTCTCATATTATACTGGTACCGCAATACATCTTAGCTTTGCGGGTCTAGTCTATAACCACCTAACAAACATAGTTTACTGTAAATTTCTTTTATTAACTATTAAATAAAATCCAAGGCCTAAGACGGGGAATCGAACCTACTAAACCAACAATACATTTTAGCTTTGCAGGTCTCGCATCTAACCGCTCGGCTACCGTGGCGCCTAGCCTTGACGTAAGCCTGCATTTTTTAGGCGATGACTTCGTTAAACACCCGTTTTAAGGAGTTTAAGGAGCGATGTTTTAAAGAGCCATGAAAACCGGCACCAAAGCAATGGTTTCATTTTAGCTTAGTTTCGTTCTAAAAGAGTATGACCCCCTTGAAGCCATTTCTTAGTAGCCTCTAGAAAGGCAATATTGAATGAAGTGGCGTAGAAAAGGTTTAGGGGTCTCTCCATAGGCCCTTATTTTGCCTTATTGATTAGCCTCTCCAACTATTCTGTGAGCCTTTATACCTTAGGCACACCCACAAATTGACCATAGGTTTTGAGCATGATTCAAGGCAACCATCTTCAAAAAAAGGAAGCGTGAATGTTTAAAATGCTAAGACTATGAATATAGCGTAACCTTGAGCTTTGTCTTGAAGCATTTTGAAACCTCCGCAAAAAAAGGAAGCTTTGAGAGCTTGAAGTTATTATAATTACTGGTAAATGTTGAACAATTGTTCAATTTCTTCATTTCTTTGATGCATTAATTGTGTTTGTTGAAAGTAGTTCATGAAATTCTTCTTCTAAGGTTGTTCTCACCTTAAATGTCCTTTTTATTTATTAATAATATGTTTTACAACATTATTTACAACACATTTTCTTACATGCAACAGGTTAATTGTGTAGCGTGACTGGGCTCCAAATGTTTTGCATTTTTTTTTTGTGTGCCGATATAATTATACTGATAAGAACTGTATTGCTAAGGATGATATTTTGAGTATAGTAGTTCTGTACTTTATACTAATGTTGCACGTCACAGCAATATTTGGTCGTAAGGGTGAAATCAGCTTAGATCTTCACAAATATCCTGATAACCCTGTTTGCTTTTATTATATTATTCTTAGGAGCCAGAGGAAGTAATTTGTAACTGATTCTTTGTGCTTGGGTTTCATTGGAACCAATAAACTTCTGGTGCAGACCTGTGCTGGCAGGTCTTTCAGAAATGTGTTTAGGCGATGATTATTTCTATTTAAATATATACACATTTACCGAGTCTTCTGTTTATAGAGATTGATGACTTCTAACCTGTTTGCTACCGCAGTCCCTCCAAGATGGATTATCCAGAGACTTTATTTCTTACTGTTGAAGATTCGTCAGGTTATGGTTGTGCGTACCTAAGTCACAATTATTGTACCGTAAAAATGCCTCTCTCCTCACTTCTAGAAAACCATGGTTTTGTTAGGATTAGAGATTATATATCTCAACACAATTTTTACCCTTATTTTCCTTAATCTGATCTCTTAAAATTCTTGTCAAGATGTATGCCCAAAGCTTGAAACCATGAGCCTCCCAAAAAAAAAAAAAGCTGTTCCGTAGTAAGATCGCACTTGATGGATGTTGACTGTAAATAAAGAAAGGATCACAGTTTCCATCTTTTAATACGATAAGTTGATAATTAGCACAAAGATCATTCTTTAAGAACGCTAAGCTTCCCCCTCCCAAATTGTGCTTTTTTTTGTAGGAAATCAATTCTTAAATACTCCTCCGCCACAATCATCCCTCTTAGAAGAGAAAGTGATTCTGGAGAAAAATACCAAGACGTAAAAAAAATTGCATCCAATAGTGAAGTAATGTTGTTCAGTGTTTAACCTATAACACGACTAGTTGATAGAGAAGTTACCAGCTAGCGAGCGCATGGCACATAGAAGAAGATACTCACTCCTTAGTTAGAAAAAAATTCAACAGTTCTTCTAGCAGAGATCTCCTTTCTGCCCGCCCTGAGAGATATCTAAGACATGTATCTCTCGAGGCCCATGAACGCCGCCATCCTTGTCCCAGTATTGCTGACTCATTCACTCTAGAGCGACTAGTTTTTGTTTACATTCCTTCGAGTGGAGATGCTCACCCCCACCAACTCAAGACGCCCTGTACAGCCTCCTGGAAGATTATTGTACAAAATGTGCTGGCACTTAACTGCATCTCAGAAGTAGAACTCTATTGGATCATAGTTCACTCTCTGCATGAATAGGAGCTAGAGTAATTAACTTATTGAGTTAATATTTAAAGACTACGAACTCGTTTTTATTAACTTAAGTTATAAGCGATATAATTTCGTTCAGTGTAGCCATTTATTTGTCTCAGCGATACTGAATTCTTAAGTTGCTTTCATGATTAGACATTTTTATAAGGTTTTTTTCCCAGTTTCAGTAGAATACTCTCAGTTCTTCCTTAAAAATCATTCTCTGACTCTTCATCTTAGTCCGTAACTTTTCTAATGATGGTATGATGCTTTTTACTGTAGATCAGTGATGGCGAACCTATGACCCGCAGGTCAGACACTGACCCACAATTGCTAGGCAACCATTTGTTTGTTTACGCGGGTTGATTTAGATTTTCTAATTGTGTGGATAATTTATATTCTATCTGTATTTTTTTCAATCACGCATTGAAATTAAGCAATTTAAATGCTATCTATAACCTTTAGTTTGATCATTAAAGTTCTAAAACGCAAATGGCGACAAATGCTTTTGTAGTATTTGAAATAAAGCAAAAGTGTTTACAAAATATCAAATAAAATGTATAATTTTACTCATATTTTGTTTGTTAAAAAAAATCGACAACCCAAAGCAAATAACCATATTTAGATTTTTATCCAGATAAAACACACTTTTTGTAAGGTTTTGTTCAGTTATGTTTGTAAAAAGAGACTTCCATAGCACTTGTTTCGTCCCGTTTTGCCCGTTAAACCAACTGAATTTTAAAGATGTTTAGTTTTGAAAATATTCAGTTTAAAATTTTTAAACTTAACTCTTGTGCAAATGGGCATCAGTGACCCAAGAGCTAGTACAAAAAAAAAATGAACAAAATTTGACCCACGTCTCAAAAAGGTTCGCCATCCCTGTCCTAGAGTCTTCATTATTGCAACATTCCGGTGTGTAGCCGTCAGTTCATCTGTGAGTTGTCCAATAAGTTCCATGGCTCTAAGTAAAGTTCCTTTATTAAGTTTACTAACATTGAAGTTCTTTTAATAACCATCCCTATCATTGAATTTATATTCTTTCGTAATTTTTCGTTAAAAGTCGAAGCTAAGTAAGGCTATTGCTCTGGTAAAATCTTCATTTGAGATACTATCTTCACTCGTTAATATTCACAACTAAACTTCGCGATTACTTTCTTCAGATTCTGTACTCCAGCAATACCTGTAGTTACTGCATGGTACTGAGAAATAGTGCACATTGTAAAAAGGGGTGTTCAACGTGCACTTCTGAATAATCAATTTCTATGTAGGAAATGTTCCAGTAAATGTTGTGGTATTTATTTCCGGTTAAAGAACTCACCCAGGTTCGCCAGCGAAGTTCTGAGAGCAGAAGTGGGAGCCAGCATTTAGGGGATCACCTCTCCCTGAAACCAAACAACTCCTAGCATCAATTTTCCTTCCAGAATAAAACTCATTCTAGACAGGGTATATGCTTTCTAGAAGTCCCAGATAGTTAGAGATAAACCACTCCAGATGTTCGCGTCTGAGATGCTTTGCCTAAGTCTGAGCATGTGGAAAATTGAGTTTTCCATTAGCGCCAGGAGAGTGTGCTGGTTGAGGAGGATGAAGCTTAAAATTCAATACATCGATTACTAAGGGACATTTAGTGTGACGAATGCAACCTTCCGTTTTTTTTTTAAAGTTGTGCCTAGAATTACACAAGAGTTTTATTTTTGTTTTTATTCTTGCCGCCACTAAATGAAATGATATTTCTAAATAAGATAATGGCCATAAAAACAGAATCTTAAAAAAAATAAAAATGGCCGTCAAGGTATGACTACAAATCATCTAGCCAGGTCCATTATACATATGTTTTCATTACTGGACGAGAGCCTGGACTCGAATCATTTACCAGACCATAAGCACCTCAGCCACAACAAGGATAGCCTTCCTTTTCCTTATACGGTGCGCATAATAACCTGTACATTTATATCTCTCATACATACGTATCTTTATTTGAAAAATTTATCTGCTTACGATTATTTCTTATTTATGTTGAATTAGCATGGATCATTTTTTGGCTAACCGTTCGCTGAACCGAAAATGAACCAAGTCCAAAGGAGCAAGGACTTATCTTGCTGCAGAAGAATTTTTTTCCCCCTTGATTAAAGAGGGGCCAAAACAACACGTACACGGTAACAAATGGCTGGTAACAAGGTAACTGCCAATAAAAACACTCAACACTTTTGCTACTCGCCCATTTGTAACTATTTTGAAAAGTTCCTGCCCTAACTGCATTTAATCCACTACATCTCTTTAGATTCCCGTAGAACGAAGTTCTGAAAAAAACTTCTAACTCTAAATTCGCGGCGTTAAAGTCTTTTCCAAATAAATTTTGCAACCAAAAGAAATCACATTTGACTTCCTCATTAATTATCCTCTAACAGTAACTTTTAATATCTACATAGAAAGCTGAGTAAAATCAGTTCAGAAAGACTGACAGACAATCTAGATTAGTGTTGTTTCATTGACACCAGAGGCTCACTGGACAAGCAGCTGATCAAGACGAGAAGAATGGTGAAGTTACTATCTATAGTCTGGCATCTACTGTTTGTATTGTGATCTTATCTCACGCTAAAGATTTATTCACTTGTCGATCGGGATATCGGGTGGTATATCGTTAGATGGCTAAACGTATAGTTTAGATATTTTCAACTTAGAGTAGTGGTAAAAGAAGTAGGGATAAGCAATTGTTTCAATTTTGAAGGGTGGTCAAGTCCTTGTTCCCTAGAAAGTAGGGAAATCATTTTCTATTTTGGAAAGTCCATTTTTTAAAAAAATTGGGTCAACTAGACTCTCCCTAAAATAATCCTTTTTTTGAAAAATGTTTTAAGCAAAAACGATCTCTTAGGGAAACTCTATATTCAGAAAAGCTGATTTTCAGTTAATGCATTTTGATCTTTATATTTTAGATCTATTATCCTCTCACTGGTATTCCCAGGTGAGACCACACTCACCAGCATCCCCAGTTGCTGAACCAATTCATCCAGGTTCACTAAGAAGCTAGGTGGGAGCCAACAGTTTGGGATAATTGCTCCTAGGAGCCAACTCAACACCCACCTCCGCTGCTTCTTCAATAATATTTTGAATAGAGCTCCTCCTTGATAGGATCTACACTCACCAGCATCCCCAGTGGCTGAACCAACTCATCTAGGTTCTCTAAGAAGCTAGGTGGGAGCCAACAGTTCCGGATAATTGCTCCTAGGAGCCTACTCAACATCCACCTCCGCTGCTTCTTCAAAAATATTCTGACTAGAGCTTCTCCTTGATAGGATATCTGTCCCCCTAAACCCTAGGGACTATCCAGATTTTTAGGGAAGCCTCCACCGTATGGAAAGTTGGCAGTTAGGGATAACCATTCCCAGCTACCACCTGCGCTATCCCTTCAACGCTCTCTAATAGTTAATAGCAATTATGTAACAGTAAATTATTCAGTTACATTTTATTCTGATCAGATAATTTTATTCTGACATTCTATCAATGAGAGAAAAGGTGTGGTGTCTTAAAACTCAGGGAGAAACACTTAGTGTGTCTTTGCCTTGCCACTAATTAGTTCTTAAGTTTTTTTTAACACGTTTTTATGTCGCAAAACGTGTCACATATGTTTGTGGCTTTTTTTAATCTATTCCTGTTTGTAGAAAGTAGTTGCAACTAACAAGTGACATAGTTGACGTCAGCTAGAAATTATCTAGGACACTTAATTTTTCTATATTTCTGAAAGTGTTATACTATACGGCAATTAAGTATTTCTTTTTTTTTTTTATTTAAACAATATTCTTATTTTATTTTTATTTTAAAGTACCACAACGACTGAGGTTATTGAATCCAGATAATTGACAAATTTTCTTTCAAATCACAGCGCAATCAGAGCCACTAATAAAGGCACTCATTCGTTCCATATGGTTTTCACAAGTTATATAAAGTGTTTTTACTAGAGATGTTGGTTGGAAAACGATCGTTCAAGCGACCTGGAGTTTTAATAATAATATAGTAATAATTAATAATAATAATTTCAGTCTACCCTAATGTAAAATAATTTTTTTTTTTGCGTTTATTTGTGCTACAATCAGCACGTTAGCGCTATAAGCAACAATGATAATAGAGTAACAAATGAAGCAAACGAGTGGAGACAGTTACCCAGTGGTAACACTCCCAAAACATTAGACTGTTAGTCCACTGTCTTCACTTGAGAGGAAATCACGAGGCCACTGTTTCCTTTAGGATGTCTTGTCCGGGTTATCAGGAAGAGTTCTTTAAGAAAGATTTTAGAGCTAGAGGATTTATATGAGAGGGCAGGTTGAAATGAAGTTTTCTGTATCTTGTTTTCAGCGACTTGTGCGATAAAAGGAATGTTAAGGTCAGTGTGTATAGTCCAGGTTGGAGACATAAAATGGAGCGTGTATAATAGTTCGAAGTGTTTTAGATTAAAGAGATTGAATCCTTTGGAGAATGGAGCGTTTGGTTGAACCCCACAGCTCTACTAGTATTCCATACGCCCAGATGGGCTTCAAAATAGAAGTATAAATTAGTCTTTTGTTGTCCATAGAGAGTTTTGGTCTTTCGTCTATGAGTCCTTTAAGAGAAGTGGTCGATAGCGTCTGTTTAGTTCTGTTCTTTTTAGTCTAGGGGTTCCTAGAAAGTCGTAAAATAAATAAATTTGAAATAATAGCTGAATAGTTCAATTAAGTTTTAGGCTGAATTTCGCACTCCGGTGGAGTGGGGGCCAGTAAGGAAATCTCAAGCCTTGGTTTTTGGAATTCATCTAACTTTTTTTTACCTTCTCTACGCCAGCAACAATATATTCTTAAAAAATGGTATAAGTATTTGAATGAAAAAATTATCTAATTTAAAGTCGCCCCACAAACACAGTCAGTGTTTTTTTTTGTCTTAGAAAATCGCAGAAAATTTATGACGTGTTGTTAACTAAGAACAGTCTTATAAATTTTTCAAGTTTGATAGAAGCTCTCAAACAATATACCTCTCGAAACTACTTCCTGGTTAACCATAGGTATTAAGAAATTCCAGGACTTCCTTAGTCTACACCGTTCTGTTAAAAAAAAAAAATTAACACTATTTGTAGGAAAAAGAATTTTATAAAGGGTACCTAGTAGGCGCCACGATATCTGAGCGGTTATAGGCTAGACCCGCAAAGCTAAGATTTATTGCGGTACTAGTCTAGCCCTTGGATTGTATTTAATGGTTAATATGAGAACTTTTACAGTAAAGTATGTTTGTTAGGCGGTTATAGGCTAGACCCGCAAAGCTCAGATGTATTGCGGTACTAGTCTAGCCCTTGGATTTTATTTAATGGTTAATATGAGAACTTTTATAGTAAAGTATGTTTATTAAGCGGTTATAGGCTAGACCCGCAAAGCTAAGATGTATTGCGGTACTAGTCTAGCCCTTGGATTGTATTTAATGTTTAATATGAGAACTTTTATAGTAAAGTATGTTTGCTAGTCACCTCCGTCCACGACACCTAATTGGTAGTTGGACGTAAAGTCCGCCTGAAAAAAAATAGGCGATTACTTTACTTTATAGGGTACCTATTTATTCCAGCAAAGCAGTTCCTTAAAACGCCATCAATAATGTGACTTTGAAGAAACTGGGACAATCATTTAACTTTGAAGCCCCCACCCCCACCCCGATGTGCTAATTCCTGGAGGAACCTACTCCAGCTGTGCTGAGGCAACATTAGAGTCTTGTTGAGAATCAGAGTCCGGTAGTTCTAACCATCTTTCTGTCTTTCTCTTGTAATTCTTTATAACCTCGTACATTCAATTTGTTGTTGTCATTTAGAGTTGTTCCAACATCTGTTTCTTGTTTGTGGTTGCTTTGAAAAAAAATAAAAAATACTTCGCCGAAGTAGGGATAAAAAATAGTTGATCCCATTAATTATTAAGAATATAAACAATCTTACCTCACTAGGTGGTGTTCCATCTTTCTCTCTTCTCTTTCATTTTATCTTAAAAGCATCTTCTTTTTGAGCTTATTCTGGGTTTAACAGGAAGTATATCTTGCGAGCCTTGAGACGGTGACTAAAGGTGCAAAAAAATAATCAGTAAATATTTATGAGTTGAAACATAAAATTAGATTACAATCCACAGGGTTGTACCAGTCAGCTGTAGTGAACGGGTACGAAATGATGATGCGAGAAAACTTCATAAAAGAAAAAGGTTAGAAAAAGGAGAAAATCCTTTATTAGTAGATGTGTTTCGTTTTAATTAGAGAGTGTTTACATTTTGCAAAAAAATAAAATAGACATTTGTTTCATTGATTTCAGTTCCCAGTGAAGACGAGAACTCCAGTAAAGATGGCCCTTGGAAGACATCATTTTCTGGTGACTCCTTTCACTTTGGAGTCATCAAACTACTAAAAGGATCCCTCAAAATGTTCAATAAATATATTTTCACTCATGTGAAACCCCAAAGAGGTCTTAAGGGGAGTTCTGTATTTCATATAATTTTAGCAGGTGAATTTTTGTTTTTTTTTAAAATAAAGCACACTTTATTATTAAATGAAGTGCAGGGGCAGGTGTTGGTCTAGTGTTCAAGAGTATGGCTTTGTATGCGGGAGATCACCAGATCGAATCCCGCGTATGACTACTTTTTATTTGTTAGAAAAAATTGTTTACAGTAAAGTATGAGCTTCCGCCCCGGCCCACCGTGCACCTGATTGGTAGTTGCGCGTTAAGCCCAGCCTGAAAAAAAAATAGACGATTAATTTACTTTACTGTATAAATAAAGTGTATTTATCATTAAAAATATGAACAAATATACATAATTGTTAAATAACCATTATTTCAATGAATACATTTTTCGCCAAAAAATAGTTTCAATCACCGCTTCTAGGTAGGAGCTCTTCCTCATATCACAATTGAACGAACGGTCCTCCTTGGCCTGTGAACAAACATTACATTAATAAAAAAATCATGACAAACTGACCACATGAGAAGATAGATTCATTTAATGCAATTATTTCATCCAAATTGAAGATTTTTTTATAGCCTTATTCTACTGTTATTTAGTGAACAATAATATTATATCACTTAACGTTAATTTCTTCAAATGAAAAACAGAAGTTAACAGTCAAATAAAAAAGAAGTGCTTTGTTTCAAGTCAAGAAATTGAACCCGCTTCCTATATATGCTAATCACGCCTAACAGATATAACAGAACTTCCGGATCGTGATAGGTAACAGTCTGATTCGCCAACACACGCGCAATTTTCCTGAATTAAATAATTGTAAAGGAATTGTAAAGGAGTAAAAAAAAACAGAAAAAGCTGACTTTAATCCAATTTTAAGACAAAGAAGGTTTGGAAAAGAAAAGTGCCAAAAACAAAGAAGTCGAAAACAATTCATTTACATGAAGAACAAGGTGAAGACAAAGGGAGGAGGGCTTGACAGAATAGCGGGGTAGTACAGGAAGGAGAAATATAGTTCAAAAAGAGTTGGAAGCAGTTTATCTGTAAATAGGAGACTGTTGATGCGTGTCACCCTGATAATGATGAAGAAGGGCAAAAGGAGGCTGTAAAGAACTTCGAGCTACTAGAAGGAACTGTAGAACAATACAATGGCAAGTTTCCGCCCTTGTAAGGGGATATCCCTTCTGCCATTATACCGGTAGTCCTTCAAAAACACCCTAGAAGTACCATAATTATACTCCTGCGATTTGCCAGCATCTTTTCCTGTCTTTTTCTCTCTCTTCTCTTGCTCTAACTTACACTTACGCGTTCCTTAGCTCAAAGGAAGGAAAACCTAACGCTGAAAGTTAAGGGAATTTCCTGTGCTTGCGTGTCCTTTGGTCTGCGATCGTATATATTTCTCGTTGTAGCTCTATTTTTTTTTCTTTTCTGTTAACATCTGACAGAAGTTATTCTATCACATGTTTTAATATAAGAATAGTAATATACAGGGCGATCCATTTAAAACGCACCAATCGCTAATAACTTTTTAGGATAGCGGAATTTCGATAAAACCCATGAAGTAAACTATGTTTTTTTTCTTCTTTGCGTCACCAATAACATTTTTCGCAGTCAGAGGACCTCCCAAAACGTGTATTTCTGGTGGGAAATTATTATTGAAATCCGATCACGAATAGATAAAATTGTAACTTTGATCTTAAATATCTCAATATTAAGGATATCGAAACGGGGTCAACGTCATTTTTCACAGCTTTTTATATAGTTTTCATAATCATTGTCATAATAAGTGGTCCTTGAGAAACCCCAATAGGGTTTTTGGCCGTAACTCCGCCAAAAATGAAGATACAGCATCGAGGGGTGGAAAATTTGAAAACTAGACCAAAAAAAAAAAAAATATATAGTTACTTCATTTTTACGAAATTCGCCTTTCCTAAACAGTTTTTAGCGATTGATGCGTTTTAAATGGATCACTCTGTATATTGGTTTTAGTGATCGTAAAATAATATATTAAGAATTCAAATTGGCAAGGAATCGGTCCTTAATAAAAAACAACAACTCGTCTTTTTTTGCCAACGTTTCGACAAATATCCAGGATCCAGGCCCTGAAGAAGCCAATATATTTGTCGAATTGTTGACAAAAAAAGACGAGTTATTGTTTTTTATTAAGGACCGATTCCTCGCCAATTTGAATTCTTAGTATATGATAATAGTATTTATAAAAACCAAACTGTTAAAACAAATTTAGGAGGCCACATTTTAATGAAAACAAATAAACCGAGGAAAATATTTTGGGATCCTGTTTAATCAGGACAGCAGCTAAGATCCATTCACCCGTCTTGGGATCCTGTTTAATCAGGAAAGCAGCTAAGATCCATTCACCCCAGAAGTTCCTCCCTGTTTCAATATATAATTCCGCAATTTGCATACAAATTAACGTGATTAACCACCGTATGTTGGATGCAATCACATTGTGAATTAGTTTGCGCCTAGCGATCTCTTCAGAGAAGCCGTGGAACTAGAAATTCTGCTTCGTTCTTAAGATAAAGAGAGGTAAATAGTTACAAATAAAAAAGGGATTTTTCTATTTTTTTTGGCAGTTAAATGGTCATACGAAGACGGCTATTTATTTAGAATATTTTATTATTATCGAATTTATTAAGAATATTTTGAAACCATTTTCTTCCTTTTAACAAAGTCCACTTTTCCAAGTCTGGGAAATCAATACTCTTCCTGTATCCGGTGAGATTTAGACATGGGAAAACTTTTCTACAGTTCTATTGTTACTATAAAAGCATGAAGTAGACACAGGAAACGTTTTAAGCGAGAGATGAGTAATGTAGTTACTTGCTTCCTTCATATTATCACATTTGGGAACATCCTGCTCATATCAATGACGTTGGCGAGTTAGTTGAATGACTTAATTTTTCTTTCAGTTTGTGGTTCTATTTGCGTTAATTTTTCAACTTTTTCTTTGTATTTATTATAAGAATTAAAAACAGATACAAAGTAAGTACTATCTACTAACCAAGAGTTAGTCTAAGTAGTCCAGTAATCCAAGATTCTCTCTTCGTTTCTGAAGCTGTGGTTGTGAGTGAAAGTAGCAGAGACTAGTTTCTTGGTCTGGAACGGCCTGCTACCAATGTTAAGACCTCTTTGGCGGTCATTGGACACCCTGTACTTTAAGTCACTTAAAGCCTCTAAAAGCACTACTGGACTTTAAGCTGAAAAGCAAAGTTACTTGGGCTCAGCATGCAACGTACAAGTCTTATCTCTTTTGCGCTCTTCAAAGGTAAGAATACCCCTAAGAATTCTAAAGAACCTTTCCTTAGAAGCCAGACGGATTGTTTCAATGTTTGCCGAAATGAAAGCCGATGTCTTTTTCTAAATTTAATCTATGTTGTTGCAACAAAATTACAGTTATAAAAGGAGGATTTTGCCCGATATTTTAAAGAAAATTTGGGGAATTCTATCTTTTATAGAAAAAGAGAAAAAAAATTGTCAAAGTTGGGTGTTTTTCAACGTTATACTTTTTTGTGCAGTTTTTGACTGTCCTATCGGACACTATTAATACATCAGCCTCTGGCTAGCTGGACACATACGAGGCTACAAAGCAGGGGGAAACTGAATACTGATTGATGATTTTTCCTTGCCCAGAAGAAGAAATCACTGCATTAACTGTCCATCAAAAAAGAAAAAGTGAAGAAGTTTTTGGAGAATGGTCGATGGGTTTGGACCGTCAAGATTTTACACTTTTACTACAACATCATGAAGTTCGTGTTTTAACAAAAGATACGAAATGAAGTTGCTGATGTTAGGACTTTAGGACCAACCTCGGAATTCATCAGCCACTTAATTTCCCCCAGCATGATAAATTACCCGCTATACTTATTGCTTGATCAAGTCAATTAAGTCAGAAAGATATATTAAATAAAAAATTAAAAAAAAACAAAAACTGAACGAGTTGTCTTTAGATCAAGCCCCCCCCCCAAAAAAAAAAAAATTGAGATAAAATTATGTTTCCCAACAACTTAGGCTAAGCTAGTTTTGCAAAACTTAATTAAGTTGCAACTTAATGCAAGGGTTATTTCGATATATCGTTTCCTTTTTATCATTATTATTCTGTTTTCTAAATCATTGGAGCCACGTCGTCGTCTTGATAGTAAATTTATTCAATAGCAAACAGTATGTAAATGAACATATAATCAAGTATTTAAAGAAAAAAGTAAAAAAAACTAGAAAGCATTAACTGTTATTATCAGCAATTTAATTTTTATTTTCATTTTTTTTACTATTACGTACTTCCGTTAATGACAAAAGCTGTCTCATTATAATGGGATTGTCGCTACCAATTGGGGAAAGTTCGCTCCCAGGATCACATCATTTCTTTTTTTTTTTAACTTCCCCTACTTCACGGAACAGGAAGGCAACTTTACAGACTTTTAAATTTTTAATTTTTACCTAAATTTACCTGGATTATAAAGTCGTTTGTTTTTATGCCCACCAGTTATTTTTTAATTAGATCTTCGATAGGAATTTACTATGAACTTAGGCGCCACGGTAGCCGAGCGGTTATAGGCTAGACCCGCAAATCTAAGATGTATTGCGGTACTAGTCCAGGCCTTGGATTGTATTTAATGGTTAATAAAAGAAATTTACAGTAAAGTATGTTTGCTAGTCGGTTATAGGCTAGACCCACAAAGCTAAGATGTATTGCGGTACTAGTCTAGCCCTTGGATTTTATTTAATGGTTAATAAAAGAAATTTACAGTAAAGTATGTTTGCTAGTCGATTATAGACTAGACCCGCAAAGCTAAGATGTATTGCGGTACTAGTCTAGCCCTTGGATTTTATTTAATGGTTAATAAAAGAAATTTACAGTAAAGTATGTTTGTTAGTCGGTTATAGGCTAGATCCGCAAAGCTAAGATGTATTGCGGTACTAGTCTAGCCCTTGGATTTTATTTAATGGTTAATAAAAGAAATTTGCAGTAAAGTATGTTTGCTAGTCGGTTATAGACTAGACCCGCAAAGCTAAGATGTATTGCGGTACTAGTCTAGGCCTTGGATTTTATTTAATGGTTAATATGAGAAATTTACAGTAAAGTATGTTTGCTAGGCGGTTATAGGCTAGACCCGCAAAGCTAAGATGTATTGCGGTACTAGTCTAGGCCTTGGATTTTATTTAATGGTTAATATGAGAAATTTACAGTAAAGTATGTTTGCTTGGCGGTTATAGGCTAGACCCGCAAAGCTAAGATGTATTGCAGTACTAGTCTAGCCCTTGGATTGTATTTAATGGTTAATAAAAGAAATTTACAGTAAAGTATGTTTGCAAGTCGCCTCCGTCCACGGTACCTGATTGGTAGTTGGACGTTAAGCCCCGCCTGAAAAAATAGGCAATTTCTTTACTTACTCTTAAAGAGAAAATAAAAATACCTTTACATCAACTTCTGGCTGCGTGTAGTAAATAACTTTTGATTCTATTATTCGCATATACAGGGTCAGCAACAGTACCTGGTTGTGGTGGAAGTAGCTATATCGGATAAGAGACAATACTGTGGAAGGTTGGTTCACTAACGAGCTCTACTGGAAATAGTATTTCCTGTCTTTGTCGCCGGCACAGTGTGGGCACTGCAGTGAGTAATGGAATAGTTGCACTAACAAGAACAACCAGTCCTCCAGATCTGGCTACCATATGGGTGTTTGAATTCTCAACTAAGAACACATTCCTTCCTTAATTCATGATTATAAAGATTTGCTTCCAAGAATATGGACACTTAATTTTTATGATTTCCTTCACGACAATGGAATAGAAGGAGGAAATGGGTTTAGAACAAAACAAAAACAAAAAGGAAGTGCGTGTGAATGAGTAATCCTTAAAAATCTAACCAAAGTTTCCTGATCAATACTGGAGGAGTCCCTTTTTCATTTCATGAACTCAAGGTTTTCAGGAGGTAATTTCAATTTATTTCCAGCGCTCCCCCCAAATATGACTGCTGCAATTCAGGGTGTGGTACAACTGGCAGACCACACAATTCATTCCTGTTCAATCTTCTATCAATTAACACGCCGCCGCTGCTGGTGAAGGGGTTTCTCTAACTGCACTGTACCAGACAGTTTGCCCAGTAATTAAGAAGTCAGTTGCAATCTAATTCTCTATTAATTTACCAAACACGATTGGTTCTTTTATTGCAAGTAGTCAATTCTAATTATATTGCTGACTAGCTTTTATTACACATCTCAAAGATTTCGAAGACTAAAGTTCAGTAACGTATTTAAATATTTCTTAAAATTAAATACAATCCAAGGGCTAGACTAGTACCGCAATACATCTTAGCTTTGCGGATCTAGCCTATAACCGCCTAACAAACATACTTTATTACTATAAAGTTCTCATATTAAACATTAAATACAATCCAAGGGCTAGACTACAACCGCAATACATCTTAGCTTTGCGGGTCTAGCCTATAACCGCCTAACAAACATACTTTATTACTACAAAGTTCTCATATTAAACATTAAATACAATCCAAGGAGTTGAGGAGTTGGTATTGAGCATTTGTAGAGTGCGGACGTAATTGACTGTTCTGTTTTAGTTTCTGTTTTTCTCTAAGTTAAATTCGAATTACTTAGTTAAATTTAGTATCAGTTTTTTCAGTTTTCTGCCTGCTTTTTAGTGATAATAATTTCATAAATAAGTTGTTTGGCTTCATTTGATAATTTAAGAAAAACTTAAAATAATTACTGTTAAAAATAATCAAGTTTAGAAGAAATTATGTACGGTAAAAATCAAAGTTCAGTTGGTGGGGATGTGCAGAGTGACAGTGTGCCGGGGAGTAGTGGGGGCACCGACTCTAGTAGCGTAATACTGGCCCGACTGGATTATATTTTCACTGAACTGCGAGATTTAAAAGCTGATCGAGCGGAAGTTGTCTCATCTGTAAACGCCTGTAAAAACGATATTGTCACAGCCATTTCTGCGATTGATGAGAGAATAAAAAAATGTAACGACGATAATCGTCAGCTTAAAAAAGCTAACATGAAACTGCAGAAAGAACTTGGAGAAGTTAAGCTACAAATAAATGAGTTAATTCAGTCTACACAATATAATAGCTCTGTTAGGATAAATAATGTCCCTTACACTGAGCAGGAAAATGTGTATAATATTGTACAAAAAATAGGCCTAGCTATTGGCTTTGAAGTAAGGGAGGAGCGTATTTGTTCCTGTTATCGACAATTCTTTAAAAAATTGACGGCCAATTATAGAGAGGAAACTGTCTGCCCTTCAATTATTTTGAAATTTGTGAATACTAAAGATAAAAACGAATTCCTGAAAAGTAAGAAAATAAATAGAGCTAAACTAACCACCGAATTATTCAGTGCTACTTCACCTGGTAAACCTATCTTTATAAACGAAAATATGTCTCCTTATCATTACAAATTATTTAAGAAAGTTAAAGAGCTTCAAAAACAAATTATGATAAAGTATGTTTGGTTTCAAAATGGGTGCATCAAGGTTCGAGTATCTGATACTACGTATGTGAAGTCTGTAAAAAGTGAAAATGATTTAATTTCCCTTCAGTTGGGCTTTACGGGGCAAAAGGAAACTGCTGAGCTGGGCGGAGAGTCAGAATATGACGAACCGGATACTGATGCCTCGGGCATCTCAACTGCATCCACACAAAGCAGCAAGAAAAGGAAATTGAAGAATTTGAAGAAAAACTCAGACTCCAGCTCGATTCTTCCTTTTTTACGAGGCCGACCTCAGCGTCCACTGAGTCAAGGGGAAAAGAACAAGGAGGAGAAGAAATAGAATTTAAAAACAGTCTGGACGGATCTCTGGTAACGATTTTGGCTTACAATGTTTGTGGTATGAAAAGTAAAAAATTTAATTCTGGTTTTTTTAATTACATAAAAAGGTATGAAATTTTTCTCTTATTTGAAACTTTTTTAGTTGAGGAGGAGTTTTCGTTTTTTGTTTCTCTGTTTGATGATTATGAGCTCAAGTTTATACCCGCAGTTCGCGTGTCAAATTATGGTAGAGCCAGTGGGGGTTTTTTGTTCGGCATTAAAAAATCTATTTATAATTTTAATTCAGTGAGATATGTAAATATTAATGGCTTTTTTACAATTAATTTATGTAGCTGTGATAATATGTCTGTATATGTTCTGCCAGTGTACTTAAATTGTAACAGATGGGAAGCTGATTTTATTTTGTTAAGTAATTTAATAACTGAATATCAAGATGAAAATTTCATCTTATTGGGCGATTTCAATGGAAGAATAGGAGATTTACAAAATAAATTATCTAGTAAGCAAATAGAGAATGTTGAATTTATGAACGTAGTCAGAAATAGTAAAGACAATGTAGTAAATAAAAACGGGCTAAGTCTAATTGAGTTATTTGATAACTACGACTTTATTGTATTGAATGGTAGATCACGAGGAGATATATTTGGTGAATTTTCATTTTTAGGCCCTACTGGTTCGTCTACAATTGATTTGTGCTGTGTGTCTAGAGAATGTTTGCCTGTTGTCTTGGATTTTAAAATTGATTCTCAAATTTACTCTGACCACATGCCCATCATAGTTACTTGCAAATTAAAAAGGCAATTCAAGTACGACCAGTCGTTAAATCTAATTCCGAAACTAAATTGGAAAATTCAAAACAAATCAGATTACCAATTTAAACTTGAAATAAGTACCGAAAAATTTATTTATGAATATAATACCACGAACTTAGAGTCTATTTATCAACTAATATTTATCTCTTCACATAATAACCTTTTGTACACAAACAATAATAACATAAAATACAATAGAATGAAAGAACAGCCCTGGTTTGATAAAGAATGTTTTCAAGCTCGTAAAATTTCTTTTAGTTCACTTAGATTGTACAGAAAGACAAATAATATTAATGATAGAAATAATTATTGTATTTATAATAAAGAATTTAAAGATGTTTTTAAAAGGAAACGTATAGAATACTATAGAAATATAATTGGAAAATTTTCTGAAATAAAAGATACCAAAGAATTTTGGGAAATAGTTCGATCTTTTAAAACTAAATCTTACGTCACTGGACCGGATATCTCGTTGAACCAATGGTTAATGCACTTCAGTGATATGTATAATCCACCCTTGCTTGCAAATCGCATTCATTTCTGCCCACCTTTTATGACTAATGAGTTTTTGGACGCTCCATTTACTTTTCCAGAATTAAAACAAGTTTTGGATACTGCTAAATGTGATAAAGCACCAGGCACAGATCGAATCCCGTACGAATTCTATAAATATGCCCCAGAAAACTTTTTAAATGTATTACTTAATTTTTATAACAACATTTTAGAAAATGGTAATATTCCAAAGCGTTTTAATGAAGCAATAATATTTCCTTTACATAAGAAGGGCAACACTAATTGTGTAGAAAATTACAGGGGGATCTCTTTTGAGAACACCGTCGGGAAAATATTTTCCGGGTTAGTTTTGCAAAGATTAAACCAGTGGTTCACTGAAAATGATATTTTAAAAGAATTTCAGGCGGGTTTCCGCCGTAATTACTCAACAATAGACAATGTGTTTACGTTAATTTCTCTGGTAAAAATCAAATTAAGCGTCAAAAGGCAAAAAGTGTACGCCTTTTTTGTCGACTTCAGTGCGGCATTCGATCGAATTGATCGACATGGACTAATTTATAAATTATACAATAATGGGCTCTCTTATAAAATAATTAAACTTATTTTTGGTCTTCACAATGATACTTATGGCAGGGTGTGGTGTAGGGAAGGTTTGTCAGACTCATTTAAAATCGCGATGGGAGTTAAACAGGGTGCACTTTTGAGTCCTCTCCTTTTTTCTGTATTTATTAATGATCTGGAGGAGTATTTAGATGGCGGAGTGAATATTGGTGCATCTAATGTTAAACTTTTAGCGTACGCCGATGACATTGTCTTGCTTGCGTCGTCGCCCATTTCACTACAAAAAATGATAAATTCATTGCACAGTTATTGTAGTACTTGGAATTTGGTTGTTAATCTTGCAAAATCAAAAATCATTGTTTTTAGAAACGGCGGTAAAATCTCTTCAAATAACAAGTGGTGGTATGGAGCTGAACAAATTGAAATTGTAAACAATTATAAATATCTTGGAATCAATATCACGCCAACCCTTTGTCTGACTAATCATTTTAAAAATAAATTAAAAAGTTCAAAGTCTTGTCTAAATTCCGTTTGGAAAAGTTTTATTTTAAACAAAGATATTGGCTTCGAAAGTAAATTAAAAATATTTAATTCTATATCTAGAGCAAGTATCTGCTACGGAGCTCAAGTGTGGGGGGGGCCAAAAATTTAATGATGTGGAAAAATTATTAGTATTCTTTATTAAGAAAGTATTTAAATTGCCAGTAAATACTCCAAATTATTTATTATATCTTGAGACAAAGCTTTGCCCATTATTTACTTTCACGCTTAATTTACATCATAAATATATTTTAAAAGTACTGAAAATGCCCGACTTTAGATTTCCGAAAATTCTTGCCCAGTTTGCTATAAAAAAAAATTTATATTGGTTCAAGATTCAAAATGAATTGTTTCATTCGCACGGAATTCGATTTGATGTGGGTGCTGTAAATCCAGAAGCCCTTAATAATAGCTTTAATAAATTAAGAGAACAAATAAGTTTTAAATTTCTGGAAGATTGCGTAAATGCAGCTACCTCGTCTAAAACCTCAGTAATTTATAAAGATTTAAAATACGATTTAAACTTCATAAATGAGTGGCTCTCCTTAAATGATCTTACCTGGATAATAAAAGCTAGAGGGGAATTGATTTGTTTGAACTACAAACGTTATGGAACAAGCGCATCATCCCTCTGTTCGCTTTGCAATCTTTCTCAGCAGGAGGACATTTACCACTTCATTGCAATCTGTCCAATACTAAAAGAGTTTCGCGTGAAGTGGTTAAAAAAGGCTGTACTTACACGGGAAGAATTAATAAACTACTTAAATGGTGCCGATTTTAAAGCATTGATTAATTACTGCAAAACGGCCTGGCAGTACAGGTATTTCCTAGTACAGGAATTTAATTATTAATCTTTAATGTAATAATCCCTATACGTTCCCTTTCATTTGTATTTCATTGGTTTTGTTTATAAAATGTAGTATTTATTTTTATTTTTGTTTGTTAATTTGGAGTATTTTTGTAATGTATCCGAGTCAGAAGTACCATCTTATAACTTATATGCAGAATGTTGTTTTATTTTTATTTTATTTTTATTATTTATTGTGTTTATTAATGCCAGCTCCCTCTGATGGTTTATTAAACCAAGAGTATTATCTTTATATTGTCAGTGATTGTTTTGTTTTCATCTCTTTCTAATTTGGCTTAATAAAGATATTATTATTATTATTATTATTATATAATCCAAGGCCTAGACTAGTACCGCAATACATCTTAGCTTTGCGGATCTAGCCTATAACCGCCTAACAAACATACTTTATTACTATAAAGTTCTCATATTAAACATTAAATACAATCCAAGGGCTAGACTACAACCGCAATACATCTTAGCTTTGCGGGTCTAGCCTATAACCGCCTAACAAACATACTTTATTACTACAAAGTTCTCATATTAAACATTAAATACAATCCAAGGCCTAGACTAGTACCGCAATACATCTTAGCTTTGCGGGTCTAGCCTATAACCGCCTAATAAACATATTTTACTATAAAAGTTCTCATATTAACCATTAAATACAATCCAAGGGCTAGACTAGTACCGCAATACATCTTAGCTTTGCGGGTCTAGCCTATAACCGCCTAACAAACATACTTTATTACTACAAAGTTCTCATATTAAACATTAAATACAATCCAAGGCCTAGACTAGTACCGCAATACATCTTAGCTTTGCGGGTCCAGCCTATAACCGCCTAATAAACATATTTTACTATAAAAGTTCTCATATTAACCATTAAATACAATCCAAGGGCTAGACTACAACCGCAATACATCTTAGCTTTGCGGGTCTAGCCTATAACCGCTCGGCTACCGTGGCACCTCACCCAAATAATATATTTCTTTTGAGAATATTTTTTTGGGACAGTTCAAAACTGTCCAATTTTGACCCAAACCACACTATATACCTACATATCACTTTTAGTTAAAATATTTTGCTCTCAAAAAATGTGGTTTTAAATAGTTGGTTTCCGGTTACAGTGCAATTGATTATTAGTGGCTTTGATATTGTGGTAATTACGCTAAAAGAAAGTGTAGGAATTTTGAAGGTTTCAGATGTTCTTATGTATTACTTTATTTATATTTGGAAATGGTAAATAAGTTAATAAGAACATCCAGTTACTTAAAGATCTTTTACCAGTAATTTATTCTGCAAGCAATTTAAATTAGATTGAAACTGAATTACATCCCACATCATGTTTTCTCTTTCGATGATCTACAGAGGTGAAAGTGTATCCCTCAGACGGTTGATTTAACAAAACCGTTTACTGTAATCAGACAGTAATCTTCTCCAACAGGTGGCCACAATCATCTGGCCACTAAAGAAGACGAAACAATCTTTGTAAAAAAAGGAAAAGCGAATCTAATTGTGCAGAGTTTTTACTTTCTTCAAGATATATTTTTTGTTTGTATTAAAGACGCGTCCAACATCTGAAGCCCGGCAGCCTTTTTTCAGAGCATTGCCGACCTCCAGTCAGTGTTCTTTCATGACAAACAGCACTGCGCCCAACACCAGCTGTAAGAAGCTTCTAGAAAGGGAAAAATCCAAAGTAGCCATCAGCTGAATCTACGCGTTGAAATCCAGCTAACTATTCAGCCAATCCCTTCCTATTTAACTAGATGTTATTGGTTGTTGATTTCATAAATTTTTGGATCAACTGCTACGGGATCATTATCGTTTATTATCGTCTTTTCTTTATTATAATTGCCAAATTTTGGTAGTAGAGAAATGTTAGCAGTATGAATGAAATTTAGTTGTTACCACAATAAAATCGCGTAAATAACTTCGCAAAAAAAATAATGTTTATGAATCAGATGCTCCTTAGAAGGGCCAAAACGAAAGGTCCAAGTTAATACGAGTTCTTACTGCCACACACATATACAAAAGACACGATATCCAATGCTTCCTTAAACAAGGAAGTAATAAAAAGAAATTATAAAAGGATTTTAGAAAAAACAGTGTTGCCACATTAATTTCTTTTTTTCTACAGGACATCCAAACTAGACTTAATTAAACAAAAACATTAAAAATTTTTAGAATCTTTTTTTCTGTTAATTTTTTATTAGATTTATTAACAGTAAATTTAATTGTGGTGTATTTTTATAGAGTTATTAAATATTTACTTGCACTTTGATTTCATTTTAGTCTAGGCGTTGTAATGTTAATTAATATAACCTATTGTAACGTTAACTTATCTAATCAACGTTTATATAGCTCCGTAAACCTTGGTGGGTTGTTGGTTAGTAATATTTTCTTTATTACATTCTTATTGTTATTGAAATTTTAACTATTTTTAGGATAATTTTGAGGATCAGCATGAAGCTCACTCAAATTAGAAGAGCATGGTCACGAATGAAAGAAGATACCAGAGGATCAGCATGTGACCACGGCTCACTGAAGTTCGCAGAGCCATGGTCACGAATGAAAGAAGATACCATAGGATCAGCATGGGGTCACTACGGCTCACTGAAGTTCGCAGTGTATAGTTACGAATGAACGAAGAAACCAGAGGATTAGCATGGGATCACCACGGCTCATTCAAGTTTGCAGTGCATGGTTACGAATGAAAGAAGATACCAGAGGATCAGCATGAGGCCTCGGCTTACTGAAGTTCGCAGTGCATAGTCACGAATGAAAGAAGATACCAGAGGAGCAATATGGGGCCACGGCTCATCAAGTTCGCAGGGCATGGTCGCGAATGAACGAAGATACCAGAGGATCAGCATGAGGCCTCGGCTTACTGAAGTTCGCAGTGCATAGTCACGAATGAAAGAAAATACCATAGGATCAGCATGGGGTCACCACGGCTCACTCAAGTTCGCAGGGCATGGTCACGAATGAACGAAGATACCAGAGGATCAGCATGAGGCCTCGGCTTACTGAAGTTCGCAGAGCCATGGTCACGAATGAAAGAAAATACCATAGGATCAGCGTGGGATCACTACGGCTCATTCAAGTTTGCAGGGAATGGTCACGAATGAAAGAAGATACCAGAGGATCAGCATGAGGCCACGGTTCACTCAAGTTCGCAGTGCATGGTTACGAATGAAAGAAGATACCAGAGGAGCAGCATGGGGTCACTACGGCTCATTCAAGTTTGCAGGGAATGGTCACGAATGAAAGAAGATACCAGTGGAGCAGCATGGGGTCACCATGGCTCACTCAAGTTCGCAGGGCATGGTCACGAATGAAAGAAGATACCAGAGGATCAGCATGAGGCCTCGGCTTACTGAAGTTCGCAGAGCCATGGCCACGAATGAAAGAAGATACAAACGAGCATGGCGAAATGTCAAAAACCTATTTAGAGGCAATTTATTTTTAATAAAAAAAATTAAGAACTGTAATTGTTGAACACTCAAGAATTACACATGCTGAACTATTGCCGTGACTTAAGCCAATTTGCGTTAAATATATGGTAACATTTATATTTATTTATGTTAATATATGGTAATATTAATATATTTATTGTGTTGTGAACTAAGAAAATGTGCCAATAAATGGCAAATAAAAACAAAAATTTTTAAAAACACAATGCAATAATCATTTCCAGATGAATTACTAAATTTTGAATTAATTAGAACTAGTTTAGTCTTGATAGTTTTTAATAGCGATAAAAGGTGTGGCCTCCAAAGAGGTTAATATTAACGATCTCTCTCTGGGGGAGAGATATTCAATGCGGCAAGTTCCCCGTAGAAAGGAACGTTACTTGCATACTGAACAGTATCCCTACGTGATAATGTGTCGATAGCAGCCGTTCAGGATATGTAAATCGAGGAGTTTGGTATACGGAGCTTGTATAATAATTATTATCGAGTATTGAATTTAATTATCATTATCATTATGAGAACAGAGAATAGCCCATTTATTTAAACAATTGAAATTGTAAACAAAACAAATTTATTTAATGTATGTAACTTTATCGGAGGCAATCTCTAGGTGGTACAGATCAACCACCTCAACAACCAAGCCTTCCGTCGTTTTTTGCGCTGTCCCAAGACCTTCCACCCCTGTGATATCTTCTAGTTGGGCCTCACCTTTAAATGAATCATACATTTTCCTAAATACTTTGCACTCCCTTTAATTCAAACCTGGTAGTAATATTGTATCCCCCCATGATCATGGAAATAAATTTCCTCTGATTTCTTAGGATAGGGAACCAGTTCTTGTATCATTTATAGATGCCTCGATGAATGTTCTTGTCCTTCCTTGTCACCATAAATTTAGCGTTACGCTAATTAACCAGTTAAGCGCTTTTGACGTGTATACACGTCAAACCAAATCTCTATTACGGTGCGTTCTTCTTATTTATTCAGCTAAAAAGTGTTAGTTTAAAGTGTTTATCTGAAGTATCGTGTAAGTTCTCTAGTCTAATCAGATCTGAACAGTCAACCTAAACTCTAGAAGCTTGTCAGTCCTATTGATCAGTAGGTAGGTAGGTAGGTAAAGTCTTTTATTCAGATTCAAAACTCAAATACATATTCAAAAATAAAAATACACTAACTAACCAATTTAGAAAAACTAAAAATACATCTTATATAATTTTATTACAAATCCGAATAGAAGACATACGCAAGGTCAAGGACCATCAGCGGAGGCTATGTTGTGAGTTATACATATTTATAGCAAGAATCTATTAAAATAAATAAACATGGACTTAAATACATAGAACAAAATAAACTGTAAAAACAGCTGTTAGTTCAACTTTTTAACGTTAAATAAAAATTATTCAAAATTTATGAATTAGCAATTTTTACGCTTCTAAAGTACCACGCTGCTTTACAATATTTCAGTAGAACATCCCAGCAGTTTCCATTTAAATATGTTATTAAATCATCTTCTGAAATACAATTTTTTTTTAAATGTTTTACTCTAATTTCCTTGTATGCTGGGCAGCGCGCAATAAAATGCATTACATTTTCTACTTCTATCATATCGCATAAAGTACACAGCTGTGCAGTTAAATCATTATTATACCTTTTGTAATTTAAATTAATTAAATCACCTCTTAGCTTAATAATCCAACTAATATTATCTGTTTTAAAGTTGTCGTTAACATATGCTACATTCGAATCTAAATTATAATTTAGCTTTTTATATATAACTGTAAATTGCGAATTTTGGGCTCTAGTTATGCATTGAACATTGTGTTTATTACTTATTTGGGCTCTGAGTATACTTAGTTCACTTTTCCAATTGGCAAAATTGTCGTAATTAACATTAACTATTGCACCGTGTTCGTTATTGATATTACATAATTCTTTATACCAGTAAGCTTTTCTCTTAATAGCCTCCATCGCTAGTATCTTTGGGTATCTAGTGTCCGGCATTTCAAGAACTTTAATCAAATAATTGTGATGCAACTGTAAGGTGTACGTAAACATTGGGGCCACTTTCGTTTCCAAGCTAATAATATAGTTCGGGGTATTTCGCGGCAATCTCAATATCTTCTTAATAAAGAAAGTTAGCAATTGTTCTACTTGTTTATACGATTTACCCCCCCAAACTTGTGCCCCGTAGCACATAATGGCTCGACTGACTGCATAAAACATTTCCATTTTTGCCGTAAAAGGAACTTCATTATTAGCTATAAAAAACTTCCAGACAGAATTTAACCCCGTTTTCGCATTTAGTAATCTACCATCCAAAAATTTACCTAGACTTAGTTGCGGAGTCAGATTAACGCCGAGATATTTATACGAATTCACTATATCTATCTTTTCATCGCCAAATAGCCATTTCTCTCTCCTGGACGGTTTACCGCCATTTCTACACACCATTATTTTGGATTTTGTCAAGTTAATTTTAAGGTTCCAATTCTGACAGTATTTTTTAAGAACATTAATGTTATATTGTAATTCAGTCGGATCTGAACTAATCAGTGCCAAGTCATCCGCAAAAGCCAGTAACTTAATTCTTGTTCCATTTATATTAATTCCACCTAATAGATCTTCATCAATATCGTTTATAAAAAGAGTAAATAATAATGGACTTAATAATGCACCCTGTTTTACACCCATAGTTGTTTGAAATACATCAGAATAAGCATTTTTACACCACACTGTCGCCTCAGTATTTTCATGCAGCTCCCTTATTAACTGTATTATCTTAGTTGAGATTCCAATTTCATGTAATTTATAGATCAAAGCGTGCCTGTCTATCCGATCAAATGCCATGGACAAATCTACAAAAAAGATATAAACTTTCTGTCTTTTCTGCATCAGCTTTATACTAATTATACTAGAAAGGGTAAAAATGTGGTCTAAAGTAGAATATCCATGCCGGAAACCTGCTTGAAATTCCTTCAAAATCTTATTCTGCTCTATCCAGCATGACAGCCGTTTTAAAAGCAAGCCTGAAAAAATTTTCCCCACAGTATTCTCAAATGCAATACCCCTATAATTTGAGACAGCGTTAATATCTCCGCTTTTGTGTAGGGGGAATATAATTGATTTTTTGAAATCAACCGGCACATAACCAACTTCGAAAATATCGTTATAAAACTCTAAAAGAATTTCATAGAAATTCTCTGAAGCAAATTTGTAAAATTCGTAAGGGATTTTATCAATACCCGGCGCTTTATTATTTTTTGAATTATTCAACACAATTTTCAATTCGGACAGAGTAAAAGGTTTATCCAGAAATTCATTTTTAATAAATGGTGGTGCATAAGACAAACGAGCAGAGAGTAAAGGTGGGTTATATAGATTACTGAAATGGTCAATCCACTCAGCCATCTGTACATCCCCTCCAATTGTAAAACTCTTATTTTTAAAATTGTTTACTAAACTCCAAAAACTTTTAGTATCATTAATTGATTTGAATTGATTTGCTAAGTTCTCATAGTAATTTTTTCTTTTCTTTATGCAAACCTCTTTATAATCACTATTATATTTTTTGAATAAAACCTTACTTTCTTCACTATTTGTTTTCCTGAATATTTTTAGATGTTTAAAGGATAAATTTCGCAATTTTTTACAGTCGTTGTCATACCATTTTTTATTTTTCCGCCCCTTACAACTCCCTACACTAGTTGTCCCAAGACCTTCCACCCCTGTGATATCTTCTAGTTGGGCCTCACCTTTAAATGAATCATACATTTTCCTAAATACTTTGCACTCCCTTTAATTCAAACCTGGTAGTAATATTGTATCCCCCCATGATCATGGAAATAAATTTCCTCTGATTTCTTAGGATAGGGAACCAGTTCTTGTATCATTTATAGATGCCTCGATGAATGTTCTTGTCCTTCCTTGTCACCATAAATTTAGCGTTACGCTAATTAACCAGTTAAGCGCTTTTGACGTGTATACACGTCAAACCAAATCTCTATTACGGTGCGTTCTTCTTATTTATTCAGCTAAAAAGTGTTAGTTTAAAGTGTTTATCTGAAGTATCGTGTAAGTTCTCTAGTCTAATCAGATCTGAACAGTCAACCTAAACTCTAGAAGCTTGTCAGTCCTATTGATCAGTATCTGTACCTAAAAAAATATCTAATATTAAGATCTACAAACTTCAGCAGAGATCATATTTTGGATCACTACCTGTAGTAACAAAACAACTTATCTCTCTTATCTTTCTCTAGATCTCTTTGAACGGTATTTTTTATTTAGAGCAGCTACAGCGGCGCCTAGCACTGTAAATAGTTGGACTCGTAAGATATTAGTTTTTGCAGAATAAGGCAATTCTTAACCAGTTAAGCGTGTTCGACGTGTATATACACGTCAAACTAAATCTCCTATTACAGTGCATTTTGACGTGTATGCTCGTTGTGCAAAAAATATAAAATTGCCATTAACTCGAAATTTTAATGAAATACAATAAGAATATTATTTGGTGGGATGTTTCCTTTATCTTACCAATAGAACTGCCAAGTATTTTATGCGGAGGGGGGAGCCAGCCAAATGATAAGTGGTTGGTACATGTTTGGTCTCCGCATTAGAGATTGGGGAATTACGCACACAAATAGAAGCTCTCAACCCTTGTGAAATGCCCGTTTTTACCTCTTAGATAGAGGTTCAAACCTCAGTACGAGCATGATTTCATTTTGCACAGAATTCGAAGCTCTTTTCTTCCTCCCTGTAAAAGCTCTTGCGTCCCTAGTTAACTATGTGCAATGCATAACGTGAAGCGGTGCAAGATTTTGAATGAGCACTGAATGCTCTGTAATCTGTAAGCCCCAGAAATTGTAGAAAAAGTCGCTTGCAGTGACTTGTAAACTTTTGGTTGTTTTGCGCCCTACGTTCGACGTGTATACACGTCATTGTCTGTGATTTTAATTCCGCACACTGTGTGGGTTTTTTTTAAAAAAACTAAATTCCACGTTTAACTGGTTAAACTGCAATCAGAGCGACACAGCGCCTTCCTGCATCGTCTTACATATTGGATTCCTCCTAGTTACATAAAGACGTACGTACGTTACACTTGAACCATACTTTAGCGGGGGAAGTGAGCTGGGAATGTCTTCCAGGTTGACTGGTAAGATTCAAAATCTTACTTCCTGTTTATTTTCCGTTTTTGGGTTATGCTGACCATCACCCCCAACATACTCATAAAAAGAGAGAGAGACCCCACTTACTTCCGGTGGAAATTCAAATTCGAAGATCGGCACGGTTGCCACACTTCCTTTAAAAATTAATTAAGCAAACAAATTCAGCGAAGTAGAAAACAACTTTAATAAAAAGTTAACTTTACGGAGAGAGGTAAGAAATCTGTTAATATTTGCATAAAATACAAGCAAACGAGCAAATCTTGCTTGTCTCTTAAATTCTAATTTGTAACCAGCGTTTAAAGTTTCATTTGTTTTGTATAAACAACTTCAATCTTCTCCCCCTCCTCTACACACAAAGAGAGAGTAGTTTCTCTCTAATCTTCTCTCTCTTCTGAAAATCTAATCTCTTGTATCAGGCTCTCCATTCTATTAGTCCATTTTCTCTTACTAAAACACTAAGCACCATACTCTTGAATTTCTTCATTAACTGTGACGCGCAAACGCATACAAAAAAAAGAAAAAATAGCATGAAGGTTACAACAAATAATTAAGATGGCAATGATTCTTATAAAGTGCGCGCGCGGGGCAGTACCCAAGACAGGATGCATCACCCGCTCTAATTACATCACGTAAAAACCATCCTGATCACCAGTAATAGCCAATCACCAAGATGGAAAATTGTTCCAGAGTAATCCAAAGCTATAATTGGGAAAAAGCATTCTTCCCGCTTCATCTTCGACTTCTAGAATTTCACTTCAAAATAACACGTTCAACTCTTTAGTTGTTATTATCTAAACTGTTTACATCGCAGCCTTTACACTTTGCTTAGCTTTTATGGTAATTATTAAAAAAATAAAATAAGTAATGCTTCCAAAGTATTACTTGGAACTAAGTAGCTAAATTGATTTTATAAAAAAGGACTTAAAGTTACGTCTACTTCCAAGACTTGACGTTGTAATCAACGTCTTGGAAATTATTTTCTTTCTAAAGTCAATATTAGGAATATTAGTTATGATAATGTAAAACTGTAGCAAAGCAGATGATCTGCATAAGAGAGAAATCTATAGCAGAGCTAGCAATGAAATATGAATGTATTTAAAAGTTATAGCCGATTAGAATGAATGGAAGAAAATGATTAGAGAAGGATTACGGTGATTTTAATTTCGGTTAAGCTATAAGGATGGCAGGAATATAGAGTACTGATCCATTCATTAGTTGTAAGTTTGTATGTAAATAGTTGTACATAGTAGAGGGATGAATGTGTGAAGCGAATGTATTTATAAGTAAGAATGGAGAGTGAGTGATATTCTAATGATAAGCACCTAGACGATGCTGGCTGTATGGCGGAAGCCAATGCCAAAAAAAAAACAAAAAAAAACTGCTTTGAAGAAGTGTACTGTTCACTGCTTCATCTTGATGTACTTATGTGGCTATTCCAAGCTAGTAACGAAGTAAGTATCCAAATATGGTAATCATATCTGCCAGGCCGACATTTAAGCTCTGAGCGTTTAATAACATCATTTCGTAAATTATTTGAGATGTCTGGCAAGCTTGACGGCTTAGGCTGGAAAAATGCAGTCAACTTAATGGGAATACAGAGTCCTCCAGGACGAGCTCTTGGTCTTAAAGACAAAAAGTATAATAAAAGGTTAGAACGAAGCAAAGCATCTGTAGATTCTGTTGGAACAAAGAAGAGACTGCAACGCATTTCCTGTAACGGATTGCTGATTGCTGAAACACTGGAAAATCAATTTTTCAAGAAGTGGATTCTGGTGAAATCTCAACATCCAAGAATTAGGCAAGATCTCAATAAATTCCTCTCACTAGAAAGTGAGGGTGGGGGGGAAAAAAGCTTCAAAAGTTGCGAACAAGATGAATTGGACTACATCGTGTTCATGTTCAGGTAATTCTGTACTTTCTAGTAAGTACATTATATATAATTAATAGCCAGGGAAAACAGGGCTTACAGGATGGATGAAGTAAACACTTTGGGATGTAGACATAAAAATTCCCGGACAGACTAGTTTTATAAGAAAACGGGTGAACTCTCAAATCGCAGGAGGCGTGAATTATGTCTCGTTCGACTTTCGATACACGGAATTAAAAAAAACAAAACAGTCGACCAACTTGAGAGAGCGCCTGTTTATAAAGAGAGTAAAAAAAACTCCACTAACCATCCTATTGCGTACTAAAGATCAGTAACAGTCGTGATTTATTGCCCTTCGCACTCTTGGAGGCCATTAATATTTTCGACAGAAAATATTTCATTTTAAGATTAGATGATATACACTCTCCCTGGATTTCAGGGTCCCCGCTTGTAGGACACACGAAACTTCCAGGACTGATAAAAACTCCTTGGTCCTCTTTTTTAGGCCTTTTCGCTCCCAGATAGGTAGGAGACGTTTTGAACGATGTCCTTGAAAGAAAGAAGGATCTTGTATGGTTTAAACCCAAAAATACTGGAATGCCTGGAGTAATTTTTAAAAAAAAGAGAAGAGACTGGTTTCAGGGTTAGAATTCTATTCTGGGATGCTTGCTGTTAGCCAATTGCAAATCCCTAAAAAAGAGAATTGCCAAATTTGATCTTTTAGGAATCAATGTGACTACCGAGTAAGACAAACATTTCCTGCTTCGTTTTACTGAGATAGGTATGCGCATTAGATGTATCCAGGAATGATGAAGTTTTCTGTAGCTTTTTCCCAGAAAACTGAAAGCTAATGGGATGTCCAGCCGGTACTGCGATTTCCACGCGGAGATCCGCTGCCCTAGCCTTAGATTGTCTCTTTCTAGGAGCTTACAAGTCTGGTGATATAGGTGTTGTCTGTAACTAGAGTAACACTGTCCGTTCTGTACTGAGCTGATCTGTCTCAGATCGGTGGCCATTCCGAAGAAATTGCCTAAGCATGCATTGAGCATTTTCATTTGATAAGGTGGTTTCTTTAGGGCGTGGACAAGACTGTTGATCTTGGCGAATGGCATTCTTGCAATTGTAATTCACGTGGTAGAGTAGGGGAAGTATTGACTTGCCTTATTTGTCCTTACGATTAGTTGTAGCGAATCCGCAGAAGGCACACTATACACCTTTAAAGCACCACCATTATAGCCACCTATAATTTGTGCAAATTGACTCTTATAGGTCGTGGCCAGATTCGACTTTATAACCACTCCCTTTGCAAAACTAATCTGACGGCCATCGACCTTTCTTAAGGCCTTAAGACGAATAAGAGAATTCTTGTTGTCTGTAGCAGACAAGTAACTCTATACAAGCGCGCAATTAAAGAAGAATGCTGGTGAAGAATTAAGTTCGCCGATACAATTGTAACGTATACAAAGTGGCCAACCAACGCTGTGTGTGACACTGGAATTTAAAGAGATTGGTATCCAACAGATGCACACAAAAGCGATAGCGGCACTAATGCACCTGATCTAATACCTTTAACTACGAATTAAAATGGTTTAAACCAAACAGTAAGAACAGCGCTGGGCTTTGGTAGGGTGCTTTTAACAAGACTATAAGCTATGGACAACAAAGCCGGCCATATAAAGTAGTTGTTGTTAGGTGACCTCAGCATCCCACCTTCATTGGACCTTTAGCTGAACTCTCCTAAAGAAATTCCTTCCTCCACATGATCACTATCGCCCCTGTTCTCAGGCGACTTTAAAACAAATCTTTTGATCTTTAAGTGACATTCTTACTTGATTTTGTTCTAATTAAAGTGACAATCACTTTAATTACTAAATCTACTTCAGCACTTTGTTGTGCGTCCAAGAAAGATAATTTTACCTACTTTATTTTAAGGAAACTGTTCTTAAAAAACTGGAATTTTCACTTTCTCTTTCTGCATATTTCCGCTGCAGCTGCACTAAGGTTTTAGTTAACTAACACGTTCCGTGCCAAGCCGATTTTTGCCTGTCTTGCGTTGTTCAGGCCATTTGATATTTTGACTAAAAGTTTGATATGTACATTATCACCACAATCTTTCATTACATCACCAGTCGATGAGTAGTTCTCTTTTGTTTAGAGTAGCTATCACATCGTGTACCACTTGTGGTCTGTAAATAACTTGCGAGGATATAAATAACAACTCGTCTTCAGAAACCGCAACAAACTGCCAGAAGACGCCACGAAATTAAGAAAAGAAAAAGGTCAAAGCGAGTACAAGCAAGACAATGTTGCATTTCTTGCTACAAACAAAATGTTAAAAAAATCAATATCTTTAATGTAAAGGATCAAACTTATTCCTTAATTTATCAAATAATGCACTTTACACAACTTGTGAAGCATGTACTGTGCCTTCAAAGGTGCCTCCTCTGGCTCGTAAGCCAGGTTAGCCTGGAGGTTATCAACTAATCTCTGTATCTAAGGAGGCACCTTTGAAGGCACAGTACATGCTTCACAAGTTGAGTAAAGTGCATTATTTGATAAATTAAGGAATAAGTTTGATCCTTTACATTAAAGATATTGATCACTTAAATATATGGCAGGAGGTTTCCAAATTTTTTTGTAATTAAACGCAACTCTCCCAAAATTACCAAATAATTATTAAACCTTCTTGTTTGTAATAGATGTAAAATTAATTTTTAGCCATTTTATGTATGCTTGAGAACATCTAAAGCTCTTAACATTTGATTTTTCTTAGAAAAAATCACTCGGAAAACAACTTATTTCCCGATATTAAGAAAAATACTAGCTTTACTGCCTTGGCAATATTTTTAGTTGAAAGGGGATGAAAAAATACATAAAAATGACCTATCGCGTGCTCTTCTTTCTCTTTGATGACAAGTTAAAACATTGAAATATGATTAATAAATACCAGATTTTGAAATGGCCTAGCGCCTTTAATTTTAAAGATATTGAATTGCGGTTTCCAGTTTCTTTCATAACTTTTTATACACTTTAAAACTGTATATATGAAAATGGGGGTCAACTGCGAACCCTCACTTTTGGTCGCGCATACGGGCAGGAATCTAAAATCAAGTCACATATTCTGAAGCTAGAGGTGACTGGCAACAAATTTTTCCTCTACTTGTTTTTTGCTCAGATTAACCGTTTAAGCTTGAAATGCATTTGAGCCGTCTTAAAATGAACTGTGTTTTCTTCTATACTCCATTTTGTGTAATGCCTCATTTGAGGGGGGGGGGTAGAAATATATTTTACAGAATTACATTTATCATAAAATATATGTGTTCAACGCATTAAATAAATATGTACACGTGGCCTGAAGATCAAGTTTTACGTGTGGACCACCGGTGGTACACGTGGTATGGAACGTGTTAACAAACGTACGGTGAGAATGTGGACATCCCGCCTTAAAGAAATTCCTATATTTACAGCTAGGTTTCTTACCCTAAATAAGATTCATTTTAAGCCAAGTCGAACAAAAAAATACCCCAAGAATTCAAAATAATAAAAGTCAAACTGTATTGTTTATCTCTCCATGAAAATTTATAGCAAAAAAGATATATAAAAATCATAAAAACATATTCCATGCCTTCTAAATATTCATTTTCTAAGAGAATAAATTTAAATTGCGCCATAAATATATCTGTAAGTTCATAGGACGCATTGCTCGAACTAATATTTCGCCATGTAACTGCCCACACTGTTGCGGCCGAGTCCTCCTTACAACCACCACTCTTCTTAACGAGAGACGACAGAATGATCTACGATTAGAAGAAGCGTACGCCCTTAATGTGATTCCATTGTTTACATGATTAAACTACAATGAAATAAATTATAAGACTTGTTGCCATATATAAGTCCTGCCGGTCATACTGGCGCGAACCGGGGTGGGGTTGGGGATCGTTCGTCTTACAGGACACATAATGTGTAAGCTCCACTCTCTGACCGGCTGGAAGAGATGGAGTCTGTAAGGGTAGGAATCGGGTGAACAACTAGGTGGGTTAGGAGAACCCACGCAGAAATGTTACATCACATTGGCTCTTTCGTAGCACTTTCAGTTATTTTAAAACCGTAATTACTTATCCACATGCGCTATGGTAGCCGAGCGGTTAAGATACTATACCCGCAATGCTAATATGTATTGTTGGTTAGTGGGTTCGATTCCCCAGTCATGGATTGTATTTAATGTTTAATATGAGAAATTTACAGTAAAGTATGTTTGCTAGTCGCCTCCGTCCATGACACCTAAAAAGGTAGTTGAACGTTAAGCCCCGCCTGAAAAAATAGGCGATTACTTATTACTACTTACTTACTACTTACCCACATATTGCTCAATTGAGTAATTATTGCGTAAAAGATCAAATTTGGGAAATTTAATCCACTCCTGAAGTAAACTCCACCATCGTCAACTAAGTCAGCGCAACTCTTAATAGCAGACAAACTGGAAAGAGATGGCCTTGTCGAGCGGTTCCCTTCAGGCCTATTTTTTCAGGCGGGGCTTAACGTCCAACTACCAATTAAGTTTCGTGGACGGAGGCGACTAGCAAACATACTTTACTGTAAATTTCTTTTATTAACTATTAAATATTTACAATCCAAGGGCTAGACTAGTACTGCAATACATCTTAGCTTTGCGTGACTTTAATGTCACATTAATGTATAAAAATAATAAAAGTATAAAAACTCCTCTTTTTTTTTGTATGAGTTCCAAACTTTCTTTTTTAGATTTATGTTTTTTTTATCCTCCAGAAGAACTATGAGTATGTACTCCATATTCAATGGAAAGACTTATAAGCTTATACAGGCGCCACGGTAGCCGAGCGGTTAAGAGACCCGCAAAGCTAATATGTATTGTTGGTTAGTAGGTTCGATTCCCCGGTCTCTAGGCCTTGGATTTTATTTAATTGTTAGTATGAGAAATTTATAGTAAAGTATGTTTGGCGGTTATAGGCTAGACCCGCAAAGCTAAGATGTATTGTTGGTTTAGTAGGTTCGATTCCCCGGTCTCTAGGCCTTGGATTTTATTTAATAGTTAAAGAAATTTACAGTAAAATATGTTTGCTAGTCGCCTCCGTCCATGACATCTAATTGGTAGTTGGACGTAAAGCCCGCCTGAAAAAATAGGCAATTACCTTACTTTATAAGGTTACACACAGCATATTTAAGCAGTGCTTATCCCCATACATAACTGAAATTTAAACTGCCTTCATAAAATTTTGTATTAGAGTATGTTTATGATTAATGGGCCAACCATTTAGCGATTGCAGAAAGATATGAAGAGTCCTTCAAAAAAAAAAAAGGAAGAAACCTTTTCCCTGATCAATTTTTCACTAATTATCATGAGACATGTTGCTCTGACTTGTAGTAGCAACATCAAGCAACATCAGATAGCCCAGAACAGATAACTCAGACTCGCAACAGACTCTACACGACGTAGAATTGACTCACTCCACGGAGACTGCGTCCATTATCCCCCGGTACACTCCCATATCCAAAATCGTCTGCTCAAACTCCTTTCCATCCTAGACTGCCATCCTAATCCACTCTGCCGCGACATAGCCTCCTACAGATCCTTCTACACCCTACAGGACACAGAAGACTAAAACATATCCTACTCTTAACTCTCTACACTAGCTGCAGGTTTTTCCTCTCCTTTTTTCCCTGCATTCCAATCCTCCTCACCTAACTTTTCCCTTACTTCACTTAGCTAAGAAGGTTGAAATGTTTTTATACATTTATACTTCTTTATTAAAACTGTCCGGTAGGACAGTTGTATAAGGGTTGATCGTCAAAAACTGCACGAAAAAGTGTAACGTTGAAAAACACCCAACTTTGACAATTTTTTTCTCTTTTTCTATAAAAGATAAAATTCCCAAATTTTCTGCCATTAAATTATAGGACAAACCCTCCTTTATAACTGAAATTTTTTTCGCAACAACATAGATGTAATAGGTTTCGAGAAAAAAGTTGCCGAAAATGAGCAAAAACGGCATTTTCAGAAATTGTTGTTGTTCTTCTTGTTGTTGTTACCTTTTTTGTAAACCGCGTACCGCCTAAACGCGTGAACCGATTTTCATGAATGAGGTGTCATTCGATTCGGAATTTTTTGTAGATGTGCCTTTTGGGGGTCTCGACGCTGTACATCGAATGGGAGAGGAGTTAGCCCCCTTAATGTAAGGCCCCCTCCAAAATTATTATTTCTAATTTCTCTGTAAATCTTGGCCCGATTTTGATAAAATTTGGTAGGATGATAGGGTTAGGGCTTCCCTATGTACCATTAAAGCGACGATCTGCTCTTACACTTGTTAAGAGGAAGTATAACAATCTTTCAATATATCGATTTGTGTACCTTTTGGCGTTTAATCAACCCTTATACTTATAACTTTTTAAACTGTAAGTTTTTGTTAAGGAGTTTATTTTATGTATTGTATATATTTATTAAAACAAATATTTATTCTTCTAATTCTATTATGAGACAATTCAATGCAAGCAGAAAAAGCGGACAAGGAGTAAAAATTAAATAAAATGAAGTATGAAAAATAAAGTTAAATATTGTTGCCATATTGTGGAAATAGAAATACTAAGTAGGTGCGTTTTAAGTAGAATGCTGATACTGTTCAAGTATCAAAGAGAATTGTAAAGTAATACCATAGATCATATGATCATATCAGTAACAGTGATAATAAAAATAATAATACAAAGGAATATAAAACCACTTCTACATTTATTTTTCCACAAAGATAGAGAGAGTGTTTCTGACAGCCATAATAAAACTTGTAGAGCAACACTCAAGTCAGTACTGGTGGACCAGTCCATTCTATTATCAATGTAGAGAACTAGTTTGTATTTTATATTACTTTATATTCTTTTTATTTTAACTAGAAATGTTTGTTAAAAATTCCATACTCCATATATTTTGTCTTCACTGTCTCTTTAAAGAGAAACGACAGAACGGGAGGAAATAAAACAAACTAACGTAGAACTTTTTCTTTATTTTATTGTATCAAATTCATTCTCATTTTTCCAGGCAATTGTTTGCTGGAACTTTGTAAAGATAATAATAATAATAAGCTATACAATAAAGAACAAGACAAGACTTTAAAAATCTTCTTCTTTTTTTCTATTTTGTACAAGTCAACTCCACAAAGAACATGACAAACCAGTTCATATTTTTCTTTCTTATTTCTATTATGAGAAAAATAAATATTGAACTGATTATAAAGAAAATGGATTTCCATGTGCAATTGGTTTTTATGAGAAAACACGATTGAAAAAAGTGTCAGTTGTCTTTATAAATAAGAAAGAAGTTTGCCCAAAATTACGCCAGAAGAAGATGCAAGAGCTACAGTTCCGTTAGTTTATTGGCCGTAATACGAGGGTCGTTTGAAAAGTCCGTGCAAAAATAAAAACTACTTAATTTTTTGGAGTAAACCTTTTTTATTTTTCAACATAGTCTCCTTTTAGGTTTATACACTTCGTCCAACGCTGCTCTAGTTTGTTGATCCCTTCCGAATAATAGGATTTGTCCAAGTCTGAAAAATAGCCATTCGTTTCTGCAATCACCTCCTCGTTTGAATAAAATCTTTTTCCCGCCAGCCATTTCTTCATATTGGGGAACAAATAGTAGTCCGAGGGAGCCAAGTCTGGTGAATAGAGGGGATGTGAAACGAGTTGGAACCCTATTTCCATTAATTTTGCGACCACAACTGCTGAGGTGTGAGCTGGTGCGTTGTCGTGATGGAAAAGGACTTTTTTGTGGGCCAATCGTGGGCGTTTTTCTTGCAGCTCGGTTTTCAAACGGTCCAATAACGATGAATAATGTGCACCTGTAATAGTTTTACCCTTTTCCAGATAGTCGATGAGGATTATTCCTTGCGAATCCCAAAAGACAGTCGCCATAATCTTTCCGGCCGAAGGAGCGGTCTTCGCCTTTTTTGGCGCAGATTCCCCCTTGGTAACCCATTGTTTAGATTGTTCTTTGGTCTCAGGAGTGTAGTGATGTATCCATGTTTCATCCACAGTGACGAAACGACGCTTAAAGTCCTGCGGATTCTTCTGGAACAGCTGCAAACCGTCCTTGCAACACTTCACACGATTTCGTTTTTGGTCAAGACGTGAGCAATCGCGGCACCCATCTTGCGGATAGCTTTGTCATGTCCAAATGTTGATGCAAAGTATTATGTACCCGTTCATTCGAGATGCCCACAGCACTAGCAATCTCACGCACCTTCACTCTTCTGTCATCCATCACCATATCATGGATTTTATCAATGATTTCTGGAGTAGTAACCTCAACAGGGGCGTCCAGAACGTTCAGCGTCACTTGTGCCCATATGGCCACTCCGAAAATTTTGAAACCACTTATAATCTGTTCTAATCGAAGGTGCCAGAGTCACCATAATGTTTATCAAGCTTCTCTTTAGTCTCCTGAGGCGTTTTGCCTTTCATAAAGTAGTGTTTAATCGACACACGAAATTCTTTGTCGTCCATTTTTTGAAAATCACTCGACTTCCTCAATTCAAACGAATGCCAAACACAAAGAAATAGACCGATCTGGCCGAAACTTGGTGTGTGTTCTTCCAAGAGATGCTAAACATAACCTCGATACGCGCCAGTGGTGCTATCTCTCTGACTTTGCACGGATTTTTCAAACGACCCTCGTACATGCATTCGTTTTTCTTTACCTAATAATTTGGGGAAAAATAAATAAATAAGATTTTTGGTAGTTTTATGATATTGGACTCATACTTTTAGAGGTTGAACTATTAGTCTAGTCACTATGCAGACTACAATTAATTGTCTTAACTGTTCTACATATAGGTACAGAAACTTGGAATCTATCTGATGTCTTTCTTACTTAACCAGTTAAGCGCGTTTGACGTGTATATAGACGTCAAACCAAATCTCTGTTCTACGTGTATACTCGTTGTGAAAAATATAAAATTGCCATTAACTACCAAAAACTCGAAATTTTAATAAAATACAATAAGAATATTATTTGGTGGAATGTTTCCTTTATCTTACCAATAGAACTGCTAAGTATTTCGTACGGAGGGGGATGGTGGGAGCCAGCCAAATGATAAGTGGTTGGTACATGTTTAGTCTCCGCATTAGAGACTGGGAATTACGTACACAAATAGCAGCTCTCAACCCTTGTGCAATGCCCGTTTTTACCTCTTAGATAAAGGTTCAGACCTCACAGTACGAACATGATTTCATTTTGCACAGAATTCAAAGCTCTTTTCTTGCTTGTAAAAGCTCTTGTGTCGCTAGTTAACTAGAGCAATGCATAACGTGAAGCGGTGCAAGATTTTGGAAAGAGCACAGAATGGCTCTGGTAATCTCAAGCCCCCAGAGAGATTGCAGAAAAAGTCGCTTGCAGTTACTATTACGACTATTGTAAACTTTTGGTTGTTTTTGCCCTGCGTTCGACGTGTATACACGTCATTGTCTGTGATTTTAGTTCCGCACACTGTGGGAGGTTTTTTTAAAAACTAAATTCCATGCTTAACTGGTTAAATATTGGACCTAAGTTAAGATTAAGATAATTTTCTAGGTATCCCGTGTCTATCCTTCAATTTTGTGGGAAAACTTTCTCTCAGAGTATGTACTGTGGTTCCAGAGTCACTGTGACGTCACCTTTCTTTCAATAGTAACGTTTACAATATTAAAATCAACCTTCCTTTTTAGAACAAATCTAACTTTCCAAATATTTCTCACTAGAATCTGTTTGGAAAAAGAAGAAGAAGATGGATGTGAGTGAAAGAGGCAGAACACTACTGTTATTCTACCACTGGAAGAATGGACTTGCTGTTCTGGGGGGAGGAGCGTGAGTAAGGGAGTAAAACAGAGGCAAGGAGTTATTTAATGGGAGCAAGGACGTACGTTTTCTGAGACCAGTTTCTGCATGTCTCTGTGTGTTTTGGAGGCTATTATAGAGAGCCGACTGATAGACAGCTGACCACTGGAGAGCTAGAAGCCTCTGGTCGATGGCCACTATTCCCCCCACTCTGCACCCAACTTAATTAGCTTCTATATATACGATACTAACTGACCATGTCTGTCTGTGTGTAAACCTGCTATACCTCTACCACACCTGATCAACGCGCTACAATAACTTGTTATTATTAAATTTGATTCGCTACCAATCTGAATTTATTGATTCCTCTTGTACTTTCTTGTTTTTCTACTGAGGCTGCTGCTACTAACATTCACCCTGATATTTTCTCCAGATGTGGGTTGGCAAGTAGAAACCCCTAGTAACCTTTCCTAGATAATGGGGAAGGCATTTGACCTTGCCAGAAAGCCTTCATAATGGTCGGGTGGGTCATTAACCGGGAAGGGCTGGCTCCTGTTTCTAACCTGTAAGATCCCTAGAGACACTCCAGGTGGTGGGCATGGGTATTATCCATTCTCTGGGAATTAAAGTAAAGTAATTGCCTATTTTTCCAGGCGAGCTTTACGTCCAACTTGGTAAATTGGTATTAGGTGTCGTGGACGGAGGCGAGCAAATATACTTTGCTGTAAAATTCTCAATATTAAACGTTAAATAAAATCCAAGGCCTTAAACCGGGAATCGAACCCATTAACCAACAATACATCCTAGCTTTGCGGGTCTAATCTCTTAACCGTTCGGCTATCGTGGCGCATCACTCTCTGGGAATAGAGAGAGTGTTTATCCCCCCAATCAGCCAGCTCCATGCTCTCTAGAGATCTTGGAACATTTACATTCAAAACGTTTTGGCAAACTAAACATTTCATTGATAGCAGCAACACCATCTCTGGGGCTAGGCTCTTTGAAACTTTCGACTTTTTCTCTTGTATTTAGTTGTAATAAGTTGCAATTAATGTAATCTTGAAGATTAATTCAATTTCTAGACAAAATCAACTAATTATTTTAAACCTAAAAGTCCATTTTTTATTGAAATCAAGGTAACTGCAGCTTTATATTCTACAGCAACTGTTTTGTTTATAGTGACAATGCACTAAGTTCTTTAGTGCACTTATTGGCCATCAGGAGAAGCACAAAGTTTTAGTACTTAATCAAAAGCTCATACTGTTGAGAATGACGGTGGCGTTAAGTCCACCAGATTGTTTGTTTCTTTATGACTGTTTTCTTGGTGAAGTTTATTGTCGTGTGATGTTAATTAGTTAATTGTCACATGGTTTTTAGTTAACTAAAAATTAAAAATAAGCCTTAGTGTTGGTGTTATTAGTTAAGTTTTAATTTGGATTTTTTTTTTTTTACTTTATTTACTTTCACAACTGCAATATATTTCTGCAATAAGTGAAGCTGATACATACAACATGATAATAGATAAGTACATTATTATGATTCGCTAATAAAACCGTACATTTGTAGTATCATAACAAGTTAAAGGTATGCATACCTTTTTCTAAGGGCTGATTTTTTCTGGGACAAACTTTTTCAAACAACAATGATCAGGAGTATCGGGATGTAAAGGGATACTGTGTTCATTCCCGCCTACTCCCTGAAGATCAACCACTCACCTTAAAGATCAGTTTCAATCAGCAACAGCTAGCAAGAGAATTAATTGTAAAATTTAAATGAGCAGTAGATAATAAACGCGAAAAGACTTCTTATTTTTTTAATGAAATATCAAGTAGTTTCAGTATATTCTAAATTAACTATAATTATATGAATGATTTTCAACTCGTAACTAAATTATCATTAATCACTACTCGTAAGAAATACTCATATTTGGAATAACTAATTATCTGTTAGTAAAAAAAATAAATAAATAAATAATAATAAGGAAAAATATAAAATGACAAAATTTATAATTTATCATTATTATAAATTCATCTCCTAATATACCGGTTTTCTCAGCCTGCATAATTAGCAAACTAAAAAGCGTTTTTTTATTCAGAGCGTAGAATAATTTTAGGTTTTTTTCGACTTCTCATTTTCAGATATAAATTCTCGCTGAATGAGACCCTTTAATTTAGTGCAGCCGTACTACAATTATTTTGTCGATCAGTTTATTAAAAAAAAACTCAAATCAAATTCAATTATATAAATTTAAAAAATAAAATAGAATAACATGTTTCGATTTCAACTTGTTATCGATCGCCAATTATTATTAAATTTGTATTTTTCCTTTTACTTCTAGCTACAGGAAGTGTACTGGAATCGTGCGGATTTCCTTTTTGGCGATTTTCACCGGAAATATTCGATGAGTTAACGTGGAAGTGGTTTTTTTTTCAAGTCAGACGGGAAATGGGTACCTGTGTGTTTTGTACTAGTGTTGTTCAGTTGAGGTTCGAGCTGAAGGCTCAACCGAGTCGAGCATCGGGAAGAAGAATAATGGAAAGGTATTGAAAGGTCTGATGGGTTCCAGGGTAATTTGAGGGATGAAGACGGCTTCAATTCTTCTTCTTCTACCCGGACTGAAATTTCAAAGACTTCGATTAACTTGGGGCCATTCCACAGTTTAGTGTAGATTTTTTTTTTTTTGCATGATTGGAACTCCATTCTTAAGTTAGAGGACCATGATTGGTCCTTTCATGATGGATAACCAGATTATATATATAATTTGGTGCTCTGCAGTCGGCGTTAATCTCTAATACCAAGAGAGAGGTCCCTCTACATTAAGTTTCTACACCAGTAATTCTCAATCTTTATTTTTTTCGCGGCACACTTTAAACAATAAGTTTAAAAGTATTTTACTTATCCCCATAATACACTTTGTAAAATAGTTTATGTTTATTTTCAATATAAAATAAAATAATATTGTGCTACAAAAACGACAGTATATGTGTATTAAGGGATTAATTACAAGTTAATAATAAGAATACTTTTAATGAGAACTTCGAGCTTGATGTCTTTTTTTTGATAATTACAGTTTATATTTGGTCGTGTAAATGATAATGCTACTCTCATATCGTCTTCTTACATATTTAATATATAATTTTTATTGTATGCATTTCTAAAATTTGGCGGCACATTTCAAAACTTTTGCGTACCGCGGCACGCTGGTTGAGAATCACTGTTCTACACCGTGAAAACTCAAAATGAAGTTGCACTTACACTTAAAGGGGGTAAAGAAATAGGAGCAGGGCTTCCCGATTTTCCGTACAACTTCCGGTTATTTTAGAGTAGATTGAAATATTGTTTTTCTAGAAGATGAATCGAATTATTTAGATAAATAAAAATAGTTTTTAATCTTAGGAATATAAATATTTTGTATTATTATTTTTGTCACTATATTTATGTAATCAGCTGTTTCTAGTTTCTAGTAGCACAATCTCTCGGTTTTCTCGTGAAAGAAAGCTGTTAACTCAAAAAAACTCGAGTTAATCTCTTGTCGTTCACTTAATTGGTTGGCAGGGAGACAGCTGTTATAATTATTAAAGGGGAGAAAACTAGAATGGATATCCAAATTCTTAAAAATTTGAAGTTTAAAAAAAATGATAATGAAGTTACGACAGCATCATTATCACCGAACCGCCTTAAATTTTGAATGAGATTATCAAAATGAAACGGGAAAACTAGTTCTTATTATTTTTTTTAGAAGTTGATTAAAAAGATCGCCTCCATTCAAAATGTTATTCATGCAGACTGGCAGGCAACATGCGTGTAACCGTTAGTAGCTAATGGCTTTTTTATTCTAAGTGATTTTGATTTCTGAAATAACATCTTACGAAAAGAACTTTCTTGTATTACAATTACCGAACAGTTCTTCGAACTAGCAATTTTTATGTTAATAAAATTCTTTAGTAGGCTTTAATGTAGAGCCAGTGTAATACAAGGATTTTAGGCGGAAGTGGCGACGTTTCGGAAGTTCATCTTAAAATCATTTTTCGTGAAAAGTGGACCATCAAAAGCGCAGATCTGTTTTCTGAATGTTAAAGAATAGAATGATGAAACTGAATCAAAATTTTCCTGAAAATCGTAATTTAAGCAACATAATTGTAAGATGGGTGGGAAGCCTGATGTAGAATATGGTGTCCCAGCCTAACTGCACAAACTCTATACCGACACATTATCCATAGATCTGTAGAGATCGTTGTTTCCTTTAACTATGTGGGTTTATTTAATCAACAGACAACTCTACGGCTTAGCGGTCCTTAAAAGAAGGACCACCTCTTTTTTAAGAAAGAAACCGCACTGATAAACCCCCTTAGAATCTCCTTTACCCCGAGAGCTTACGTTCTATTGATTAAGATGGATATTTTCTTGTACATAGAGTGTAGTGATCACATCCCAATTTTCTCGGCTCTCTTCAAGATCCGGACAGCTCCACTCTTCTGGTATCTTTTTCTTGGGTGATCCCTTAGCTGAAAGCCATGCATAATCAGTGGGTTACCTATGGCACCACAATATTTTATACAATTTCTCGGTAGTTCAGGCGTCGCTGGAGTCTAATAGGGGTTATGTAATCTATACAGGGTGTCCCAAGCTATATGGATAACGACTTCTTCTCGGAAACTAAGATAGCTAAAAAAAAATTAAAAAATACCTGTTCCCTTAGTTTTTTGTTAGAAATGCAAATTTAATTTGTAAATTTTTTTCGCTGCTTCCAGAAGCGAGATACAGGTACCAACTTCATTTTTTCAAATGGGGAGGTGCGGGTTTTTATTTCAGAAATAGATTCCTCTATTTTTTTTAAGAAAAATTTACTTGAACGGTTTTCTTCTGTGAGCGATATTTTACAAGTTATGAATGAAAACATAATTTCTTATAAGAAATGTCAAAATGATAGTATTATAACGGTTTTTTGATTGAATAAGAAGAAAAGCACTATTTTATTATAAATTTTACTCCTCATTAAAATTACAGATCGTGCTCGAAATGGCTTCACCATTAGAGATGTATAGACATGCTCTTTCCTGCCTATAAGGGAAAAAATAGTAAAAAAAAAATTAAATAGTGTTTTTCCTAGAAATAATTACTAAAAACGATTGGCTAATCTCATTGGCGAACGGGATGAGTGAAGTGGGCGGGCTGTAGCTGATGACGTAGTGACACCATAAGCCACTCCCTCACCAATAATAGCACAGTTATCCAGTACATAAAATGGTGCTCTTCCACTTTCATTCAATGATCTAGATTTTACTTTCTTTTACTTCAGGAAATTATTTCGTTAACTTTTTTGTTTCAGCATTACACTAGAAGTATGAAACCGGAAAAATAATGTTGAAAACATGTTTATTTTGGACATTTTTACGATATCAATTTTTATTGCATTATTCGATAATTTATCAAATACCTATGGGGGAAAAATTAGTAAAAAAAATTTAAATAGTATTTTTCCTAAAAATAATTACCAAAAACGATTGGCTAATCTCATTGGCGAACGTGATGTGTGAAGTGGGCGGGCTGTAGCTGATGACGTAGTGACACCGTAAGCCACTCCCTCACCAATAATAGCACAGTTATCCAGTACATAAAATGGTGCTCTTCCACTTTCATTCAATGATCTAGATTTTACTTTCTTTTACTTCAGGAAATTATTTCGTTAACTTTTTTGTTTCAGCATTACACTAGAAGTATGAAACCGGAAAAATAATGTTGAAAACATGTTTATTTTGGACATTTTTACGATATCAATTTTTATTGCATTATTCGATAATTTATCAAATACCTATGAGGGAAAAATTAGTAAAAAAAATTTAAATAGTATTTTTCCTAAAAATAATTACCAAAAACGATTGGCTAATCTCATTGGCGAACGTGATGTGTGAAGTGGGCGGGCTGTAGCTGATGACGTAGTGACACCGTAAGCCACTCCCTCACCAATAATAGCACAGTTATCCAGTACATAAAATGGTGCTCTTCCACTTTCATTCAATGATCTAGATTTTACTTTCTTTTACTTCTGGGAAATATTTCGTTAACTTTTTTGATTCTGCATTACATTAGAAGAATGAAACCGGAAATATAATGTTCAAAACATGTTTATTTTGGACATTTTTACGATATCAATTTTTATTGCATTATTCGATAATTTATCAAATACCTATGGGGGAAAAATTAGTAAAAAAAAAGTAAATAGTATTTTTCAGTATAGCAGAATCGCCACTCGAGTCGATATAACACCATTAGGCATGTAAAGAGATTTCTCGGTAGGCAATTTGATGGGCGCGTTATAGCGACTCGGGGGGCGATTCAGTGGCCACCTCTCTCACCGGATTTGACACCTATGGACTATTTCCTTTGGGGACACCTGAAAAACAAGGAGATTATTCATAACTTTTTTCTTTCTTTTCTTATTTCTGCTTATCTAAAAGCATTTCTAAATCTAGGTGCATCAGAATCAAGCCGGGATTGCATCTGTTGATGAACTTAAGCAGAGAATAATAGATGCCTGTAACTCGGTTAAAGCCGAATCTATTTCTTTGGCAGTAAGGGACAATTGGCAGGAAAGAGCATGTCTATGCATCTCTAATGGTGGAGGCCATTTCGAGCATGATCTGTAATATTATAATGAGGAGTAAAATTTATAATAAATTTAAATAAATGAGTACTCCCATTTTTTGAGAAGAACGCGACAAACGAACGGGGAACAAAATTGGCATATCCAGAATACTTTAATAATAATAATCAATCAAAGAGCAATGAAGAAGTAAACAAAAGGAATCTGAGCAAACACAAGAGATTTAACTTCTTGCTGGAATCATTCCAAGAACAGTGACTCATTGTAACAGTGTGACAAAACAAACCTGCGCGGGAAGGGTAAATAAAATTAATAGGAATGTCCTCCTCATCCTCCTCCTCCTCTTCTTAGAGACACATTGCTAGGAGGGAAACTGCTCATAATTTAGAAATCATATGGATATTTATATTTCCAAGTCACAAATTGGAGTAAATCCAAAACATTAATATTTTACAAAGAGAGAAAATTACAGCGTCTTTTTGGCTGTTTAATAATAGCAAAGTCTTTATGGTGACAGCTTCTTCTCGATGTACGAGAAAAGAGGAAGTGATGGAACAGTTGAATTTTCTGAAAACACCACAGCGGAAATGAATACTTGAGTGCTTTTAACGAATACCTAAAAGTAAGTTTTGTTGCTTAAGAACGAGAGAAAGATGCTTAAAAAAAAATCTTAAAAATGTAAAATTGCTTAAAGTTTACGTATTATTGCGGAACTGGATCGAGCATAACGCCAAAACCGGAAGCGAAGTTTTTACTTGATGAATAGAAAGCCGAAACCGTTCAGAAATATATAAAAAATCAAATCACCGATATTTCACAAGTTTTTTTGAAGGATTTGAAGGAAGTTAAATTTTAAAAAATAAAAAACTTATTTTTTCTGGCGTAGTTTAGAGAAACTAAGTAACAAAGAATTCATATTTTTAAAGCTCATACTTCACTACAATCTTCACTTGAGATTTGTTATAAGAGAATACCAGATTTGTTTTTTGGATAACGTATTATATTTATTGGACAAGTTTTATATTTTTACATTCCTCTGGAGAGCCTAGTCCAGGTTGTACCACTAAAACCATCTGTTTCAAAAGAACAATATCCCACCACATCGTGGGCAGAAGTCGATGCAAGAAATCAGTGAACTTCTTCACAGTCTCCACTCACACTTAGAACTCAGATTGTGTGAATAAAGAACACAGAAAGAAGACAAAACTAACTGTGTGACATGCGCTTTGAACAAGGTTGTTGCTTTGCGTTAATGAATGTAACATATGGCTGCCCACGCGTCCTTCTAAACCATTTACATGTGTTTGATGTTCGACGGACAAATAAGATGAACCATCCAAGTACGTCACACTGTAAGGGTATTTTTAACTTCCCACCTACGCTAACAGGAAAATAAAAATCTGGTGACATCATACGATCTTCTTCCTGTGGCAATTCACGTTACTAAATATTCCTAATAATGAAGATAAGTACTAAAAACATGACTCCAATATTTTGAGGGGAAGAAAGATTACGGCCAATTTGAGACATAATTTTCTGTTATTTAATGCCAACCTTTCGATCTTAAGGACTAAGGTCATCTTCAGTTATGAACATTGGTTATATGTTTGCAAACTCGCATAATCATATTTACTATTGTCCATAACTATGAGGTACATAATTACTGTCCCGCAGGAGGTTGCTGTTGCATGCACAGCTTCCTGGGTGTGGCAATCCCACGGGTTCCTAGCACAGTACTCCATGCACTTTCACTCGAACAATAGGGACACACAATACTCTTAGGCTGCATTCACGTTAATTAGCACATTAGCACACCTAGGCACCAATACCCAAGATCCTCGGAGATAACTTCAGTTAAAGAGAGAGTAAACCCTTTAAAACCCAGGGTCCTCCATTGTATCGGGCTCACAACTTTGCCCTGCCAAACCTCTTAAGTCTCGAAACCTTAACTGGAAAATTGAAAAGGCTAGGGCGGCCCTTCATAGGCTGCAATGCCAATATAATTTACTCTTTTGTTCAACCGATTCTTTAAATTTGAAATTTAAACTTTATTGAGTTCATTAAGTTGAGTTCATTGAGTTATAAAGGTATTGAGACCGAACATTATAATTGAAAGACACTATTGGAAAGCATAACCCTCTAGTTCTCTCTCGAAGAAGCATTTTGCTAGTTTCTTGTACAAAATATAGATAGATTTAGGCGCCACGATAGCCGAGCGGTTAAGGGTCTAGACCCGCAAAGCTAAGATGTATTGAGGTACTAGAAAAATATGAGAACTTTTATAATAAAGTATGTTTGTTAGGCGGTTATAAGCTAGACCCGCAAAGCTAAGATGTATTGCGGTACTAGTCTAGCCCTTAGATTGTATTTAATGGTTAATATGAGAACTTTATAGTAAAGTATGTTTGCTAGTCGCCTCCGTCCACGACACCTAATTGGTAGTTGGACGTAAAGCCCGCCTGAAAAAATAGGCAATTACTTCACTTTACTTTTTATAGAAAGATTTGCGTGTGAGAAATGAGTGTATAAACTAAAACAAATCATTGAAAGCGTATTCGAGAAAATTAAAATAAAATCAAACAAACAAAAATCGAGACAGTATACTTTCGATTGACTGATTTCGTCTAAATTGGTAATACATTAACACTCAAATTTGTAAAACACCACTTTTCCGAACTGGGGGGACTTCAAACGGATTTTTACGAAAAGTTGGCATTCTCTAACGGCCATCTCTAAGAAGGGAAAATACAAACTTATGAAAGCAATGTTCGGAAAAAAATCTTTTAGTAAAGCTCATCGTTGGAGTTACATCATTGTATTTAAACTTTAAGCTTTATAAACGCATAAAACTTTATAATAAAAGTTAAGTACCATGGATAGTACCCATAGAGAAGCTTCTACTAGCTGGATATTAAATGCCAATATAAAAATGCCAAACTTTTGCATAATTTAACAAAAAAGCACGTGTATAAAATAAGATAGAACAGTTAGTTATTAAGTTAGGCCAAGTAGTGGTGGCTACTGCTAGAAGGAACGGCTAGCAGTTGGCATGTTTCCACTGTCATGGTAGCTGTGTAACATCTTGTAAGTGGTTTAATATTAGAGAAACGCTTCGCCGGTGAGGTCGGCCAATGGAGGAGAAGGAGTCTGGTCTCTTAGAGTGGAGACAAGGCCAGCCCAAGGGACGCAGTTAGATCTTATTTATTTAAAACTATTGTTATTTAATCTTTTAGTTTTAACCAAATATCAAATTGATTTCCATTTTTTTTTTCATTCTTGAGAAAGATTTAAATAAGTTTTGAAGTCTATTGTGAACTCTCTAAAACAAGAGTTTTTTAAAAAAGGTTTCCTTGGGTTTCTGAAATACGAAGATATTACTGAAAATGCTGTTAAGATTATGTGAAATGCTGTTAAGATTATGTGAAATGCTGTTAAGATTATGGAAAATGCGGTTAAGATCACAGAAAATTGACGACAATGCTGGTAGCCAGAATTTAAATTCTCGCACCGCCTCTCACCCATCTTTACAATTCTAAAACATTATACATGCGCTAAACGTACGCAACTCTTGAACAATTACAAAAGTTTTTTTACAAAATGTTGTACATTCATCAATAGTTTGAATAACCCACATATACTGTGTAACCTCCATCATTCAGTCAGGGTAGTGCAGTACGAAGCGGTAATATCATGTGAAGTCCAAATCTCTACACCAAACTGACTAAAATACCTCTAGTGATGGATGAAAATCCAAAACCTGTCAGCGATACAATAAACATGCCTGTTACGGCAGATAAAAAAAAAAATCAAAGATACCTCCTTTACCTCAAATAAGAAACAAGATAAAATTCGATCTTAAGTTGCAACTTACTGTCCCTTATTTGTATAAAAAGAAAAATACGTTAATTACAAAATGTTATTCCTTGATAATTTAATGTAGCTCCCAGCCTGTGAAAGCAATAAGTACTTATAGAGCTATGAATGCAGAACTATTTCAGCAGCCCCTAAAAATGCACTGTTCCAGGCAGTGCACATTTATCCCAATAAACATTCCCCCTTGATCTAGCTTAAAAATAAATTTACACATTTTACCCCGTTATATATTTTTTCCCCCATTTTAATAAGTAGAATGCTTTCTTGAGTAGTCCCAAGTTGTAAATTACGTAGATATTTCAGGCGTAGCAAGCAGGTGAAATAGGTTATGAATATAACATGTGGGTACTTGAGTGGGGGTAATAAGAGTTAGAAAAAAAAGGAATAAATGAACAAGATGTCGGAGAAAACCAGTTTCTTCGATTTCTGTTCCCTCCAGTTCTTCGTCAAGAACTACTAAGAAAGAAGTCAGAAAAGATTTACCAGAGGTTGTTAATACAGCTTTACTTTGTTATGCGAAGTATTTTTTTATTTAATTTAAAGCTCGTCTACTTCAACTGAGCTTTTTTTCAGTGCACTGCCGGCCTCCGAATAGTGCTCTCTCGATACAACAGACAACACTGGACCATCTTCGGACAGCCTAAAAAAGTTCCTAGGAAGAGAAAAATCTAAGAGAAGATGGATTCAAACCCGAGGGGGATCTCTATGTAGGAATCCAATACGCTAACCCTCATAGCTAATCCCCTCCCACACCTCCCTTGCAAAGTTTCCGATTTTCATTCACATCTTTAGAGGTAGATTAACCATTTTGGTATCACAGATTTTGGCTCAACTTACGATACCGTCGTCTTCTTTCTCTGACTAACTTTCGATCTAACCAAATTTGGAAGAGTTGGGCGGCCGTGTCCAAAACTGGGGATTTAGGATTTTTTAAAAAAAGTCTTAGGATTTAAAATAAAATTTTCTAAACCATTTTAACTTAATACACATATTTATTTTGTTTTATTTATTTATTTTCCTTTCTATAAACGATAACACTTTATATAAATAATAAAATTAAAAATTTTTTAATTAATTTTCTTTGCAAAAATTTTCCAAAAATATTTGTTCTTTATTTTCTTAATTTATTTTTGTTCCATTGTTCTTTAAATTTATTCATTAAAAATATTTTTATTTATATATTTTTTATTTAATTTGTGATTCAAACACAATTTTTTTTTTGTAAAATATGTTATTAATTACAAACAAAACAAAAAAAGAAAATTACAGTAAAACAAAATGAAAGGGAAGTACTGTAATTTTTAAATTACATACTGTAAATTACAAAAAAAAAAAAAAAAAATTGGCACTTCTTAAAAAATTATAAGAATAAAATAATTTACAGTAAGAATTTCAGTACCATAAAAAAAAAATAAATACAAGTACTGAATGAAAATGTAGAGCTTAAGAAAAGCTCTAAAAAGTGGGGGGAGGGATTTTCAAACGCTTTTTAAACAAGAAGAAAAAAAGTTGAGCGTTTTCATTTTTCTTTTTGATCAATTACTATTTACAATAATTTTATTTACACGGAAAATTCAGTCGAAGGTATTTTCTTCCTTTTTTTTTATCTACCTTTAACTATGACCAGAGATAAAATGAAAATAGAAACAGTTTTCACTTTTTCTTTTTAATTTTCTTTGTTCACATATCGCTCATTTTTGTTTTTCTCATAATTGTTCATTATTATTTTTTATTTTTTTTTTACAAAACATTTGTACTAATACCAATCAGCTTGTTTTTTCACAACCATATTTACACTTAATTTACACGAAAATAATGATTAAAAACAATGTACATAATTATTTACACGTTATAAGAAAGACAATGAGATTTATTTTCATTTATTTTAAAGTTTAGAGCTTTTTGTTACGTCATGATGATAAAACCAAAGAACATTTTTTTGTTTTTGTTCTCAAAACAAATTTTCAATTATATTTAAAGCTTGGGTAACTTATTTAAAATGATATTAATTAATAAAACAGCTTAAATAAAATAAGTTTCGGCATATTTAAAACTTAATTATAAAGAAACAAAAAAATATATTCAAGTAGTGAGAACTATTCACAATCAACTGATTAGAAATTGACTTTTTTTCTTTTGATAAAATGAAGCAATGACTTTTCTTTTTTTTTTTTGAGGCTGCACAAAAATTTTTGATGATAAATTGTGGCCAAAAGTTCAGCTGGACCGTGTTAACTTCCTGTTCATATTTACGATACTTTCGATTGGATTAGTGAGGGAACCGCCTGGAAATGGGGGGGGGGGTAACTCTGATGGAACTGAATGGTTGAAAAAAAAATACAATTACGGGGGGGGAGTCTTAAAACCAGAACATCCCGGACAGTTTTTCCTTCTCATACCGCGATCGGAATATAAATAAAAAATCCTCATGAGTGCCGTTTGTAGGACAATGAAGATGAATAATGGAAATACTACGTTGTCCCGATGCCCGGGTGAATATTATTCTCCAGTTACAAATTCATCTCATATATCCAAGATAAAAGGGAATCATTGGAGACATAATTAATCCAAAAGCACTATTTGGACGCCCAGGGGGTAGGCCTCAACTAGGATGGTTGAACGACGTACAGGACTATTTGGAAGTCCTTGGACAGCTGAGATGGTGAACGTCGGCAAGAGACAGGAGATAGGTGGAGAGAGCTATAGTGGCTGAGGCTCGGGGTCCTTCATGGACCGTTATAGCCCTTGAGTAAGTAATTAATCCAAAAATTGAGAGCTTCTTCATTAGAAGAAGAATTTTAAAGAAATTTCGAGCTGTACCAGCCTTTGAATAAATGGCTAGTGGGTGTATATATATATATATATATATATATATATATAGTTCACCCTTCTCCCTTAAGTTCTTTTAAGGGAATGCAGGAAAGTTTAGTAACCAATTCAGGACTCCACATACAATGTGGCGCACCGATTCCAGCTGAATTGCACTAAGGATCATCGTAGCTGATCAAAACCATCAGTTTAAACACTAAAACGCTCCAATAGAATTTATTGATTTGAGCCCAAAAACGTCTAAGACCAAAAAAAAAAAAAAAAGGGACTAATTAAAGATTTCGGGCTCAAATCAAGGCAACAAAACACTCCTCTTTGTTGATTGGACGTTTCATTATTTAAATAAGAGGCATTGCATCAAGCGATGTTTGGCACAGCATCAAGCTTCAATTTATCACAGCAGCAATTCTGTGAACATTCTGTAGTACATAAAACTAGTTCCATTTTACAGTGTTTCACCAATATTACGATTTAAACTCCATATTTGTGTAAGGCGTTTGGCAGTGATGTAGTTATTAAGAGGATGAACACCATTTTATTTTAACTATTTATTTGGCGGGATGAGTCTTTGTTGAGGTTTTCCTATAAAAACAGAGGGAGATCTTCATTGAAGATCAAGAAAATCGGAAATTTTCGGATTAATTGGCTAAGGCCCCACTTTTATGTTTTCCGCAGTAAATCACCAACAATTAACACACACGATGAAACACAAAAAAGTTTTATTTTAATTTTAAAATTCTAATTCACTTAAGGACACTTTTGGTATTTAAAATGTACAAGATTTAAAACTTAAAAATTGCTGGAGGTAAAAGCAAAAAATTAGGAAGCGAGGCAGAATTAAGGATTCAAACGTAAGCCTCACTTCTTCTACCTCTCAGCCGATAAAAGAACTCTTTCCAAGAGTTGAATGTCTTACCGGACCATATCCAAAATGAGGAAGTTATGCCGACAACAAGTGCCATCAGATACTTAATCATGAACACCTCAAAGTCAGGCTTTCTGCCCAGATCTTTGGCCCGTTCACCAACTGGACATGGTATGGAATATGGTGTATGATGGCCAGGACGAGAGCACATCTCCATGTTCCAGGTTAACATCCAATGGTCCATATAAGCTTGTTCATAGAATAGGCAAGCTAGGACAACTAGTGCCGGCACTGTATACATCACCGAGAATACACCGATACGTATCATCAGCTTCTCTAGTTTATCAGTTTTTGTACCATCATGTTTCATCACTGTACGTATTCTGAACAAAGAGACAAATCCGGCTAGTAAGAAGACTGTGCCCAATACTAGATATACGAACAATGGTGCCAGGACGAACGATCGTAGCGTTTCAACGTTCCACAAGCCGACGTAGCAGACTCCAGTCAGAATGTCGCCTGCAACAAAGAAGAGAATGAATTAGAACAAATATTACAGAACAAAAAAAAAAAAACAGTTACAAAGTGGGACGGGTAGCTCAGATGGACTCCACGGGGAAGATGCTGGGTTCAGCAGTGCGCAGACTGGTGCCACGCATTTTCTCCGCTGAAAAGACATTGAAAAACATTTTCCGGAGGCCCACAATAAATGAAATATCAAATTTGAACTTGCAGAGATTACTTCGTTTTTGAGTTACGATGGAACACACACACACATCAAAAACCAGAGGAAGTGAAAATTTCGTTAACATAATACTTCACAGTAAGGGGTGTGTGAATGATTCGCTGCAATTTCCTGCAATCGATAAAAAACTAATCACCAGAATGCACTTTATTAGACTTCCAGACTTTCAGGAAAACTTAGGAAAACTTTTCTCCAGTCATCAGCAACAAATTTTTCTTGTTCAGCGGAAAATCTACCCCGCGCTAGCTTCTCATAAATAAAGTTAGTCTCGGCTATTCGTCCGGCTGGTAGTTAATTAAAGTGTCTACGGGAAACGCCTCACCCTAGTTGCTGCGGAGATATTTTAATCTTGACTATGGTTAATTATTTCCACAACATCAGACGGTTAAGTTTCGTAGAAACTTAATTTAAGCTCTTCCCCCTTCACCCTCCCTACTGATAAAATTACTGAGACACTGCTGCCAACACTCTGTCATCCGTTATTAAATTTACCCATCGTTAATTTGGGGGACAATCCAGTGCTTTCCAAATTGAGAAGATATTTAAATTTTAATCAATCTTCTCGTGCACAATTTACATCTGAAGTCTTAATTCGTCATTATCTGGAGAAGTTTCCATTCACTGAAATGAGAGGAAGTATTAAGATCGATTATTCCGTTATTGAAATCCCACCGGAAACTTTTAAGTTTATGAGCGATAATTGGAGTAAGAGACAAATCGTTCACCAAAGAGCTTAACTTTATCCTAAGTTAAGGAAAGGAAAATGTTGCGATTAATTCGATAAAGTCGCCCGGTACCCAAAGCCCGAAAAGCTGGGTTTTACAAGATGGTCAATACTGGTAGCGTAACTCTTAAAAACAGAAAATTGCCAAAAGCTCCAGTTTCATTTGGGAATCTGCGCCATCTTTGGGATAAACAAGGGAATGAAGCAAACTTTTGCCATTTTATTGGGATCGATTTTTCAGAGGTTTCGATATTTAAATCTTTCTTTTCTTTCTTTTTGGTTTGATTTCTTTTTTTTTTTTGAGAGAGAGAGGATTTCTCCCAGAGATATCAGTTTTGTTTTGAGGTCCCAATCGCTGCTCCCAGAGCTCGTTAGGCCCGTAGGCAATGAATACATAGATGACAACTCTAACTCTTGGATTTAAAAAGCAGAACTATTTGTGGTGCTCAGTCACAATTACCACTCTTTATTACCAGGAATCCATAATAAAAATTACGAGTGCAATGTTTGGCTCCTATTACTTCTAAATTATTGGGGAAGATCTCACACAATTGTGTGGTTGTAGCGAATTAATTCATTCTATTGTTCATTAGTCAAGCCAATTAATTTAGCCCGTAATCATTGACTTCTAATTATTTCAACTAGAAAAAAAAATGTATTCATTATTATTAAAGAGCTAATTATTCCTATCATTAATCGTGATGTTTCTCTTTGTGTCTCTTATCTAGTATTAATTATTTCATTATTTACATTCCCCAATATAATCACATTAAGACGATAATAAAATTTAATTATATACTAATTTAGAAACAAAATTACGAAGCCGGGCCTGTGTAATGACGATTTTAATTACTCAATTAGAAAACAATAAGTCAACTATGGGAGGTGAGTGTGGGATTTACCAGTAAAGGACTTGACTGATTATAAGCATTAATTAACGCATAATTGGGACTTTTCCGTTAATATTTATAGCTTCTCCCACCCCCCAAATCATTACACGTTTCATGCATTTTGATGAAGCCACAATTATATTCTATCATGAAATATTTTGATAGCCAGTCCCCATTTTGGGCATCTAAATGCATGACAATTTAAATCTGTGTTTTTTGTTTTGTTCTTTTGATTTATCTCAGTTCCTAATATTTACCACAGTTGTGACCATTTTCTCGTAAACAGATTTAATGCAAAAATAAATTTAATTCATACGGAAATCTTGTACTGTCTCTCTGTTCGTTCACAGCTTCATTAAATGCTCCTCTTATAGTGTTCAAATTTGCCAGACAATAAGAATGATCCCCCCTCCACCGACCTAGAGAAAAACATCATGATTAATGATAAGAATAATTAGCCCTTTAATAATAATCGATACATTTTTTTTGCCCCCTAGAACACTACCAAGATTCTAATAGAGCATTCTTCTTCCTCCAATTTCCCTGCCTTAGAAAGAGATAATGTTCTTTCAATTTTTTTTTTCTTTTTTAATGTTAGCTATATCTATAATTTGTAGATCTAGAAGCCATTAGTCATATGTAAATTAGAATGTTTATGGTCTCGGCACAGCCTGGGATGGAGCAGGGGTAACATTAAAGGTATAAAAACACATTAACCAAAAACAGCGTGTGTTCTTTCGGGAGACAGAGAGGAGGGGGCGATTAAAATGACCTTGACAATATATAAAATTAGAGATAAATGGGGGACAAGTATGGTAAGAAGAATGTGCTGTATAAACACAGCTATTGGCTCGCCCACAGAGAGAATATTTCTGAATATTAATGTCAGTACGTATAAAGATCAATCTTCAACTAGTTGGGTTGTTAGCAATAAGTTGTGCGCGTTTTGGTCTTGCGCTAGATAAGAAGGAGCTAACGTTAGCAGGGCAGCACCAAGTGCTGGGAGGAGTGCTAGAGGAGGGATGTATAGATAATTTGGGTTCCTCAAAAAAAAAAAAAACTTAAGAATATTGGGTTAGGAAGTGGAAAAATCTGAGTACCTATCAATCTTGTTTTCCAAGACAATCGTAGGGAAATTCGCGTACCTGGAGCTTACAATTCCATGACAATTCAAAATGGATATAAAGGTCCAAAGTTAGAAACTCAAGATGGAGTCGTTGAACGACTCCTATTTTGGGTAACTTTATGGAATAATGGATTTGATTTAAATCCAATTGGTATCCAAAAAATGTTTTTTTGTTTTGTTTTTGAAGCTTCTGATCTAATGTCCGATAAAGTTTAAGTCCTTCTTAGATTTTGCCCAATTAAGTACAGTTATTTTCGTCACAAAATATAATCCAATATTAGGACGAATCTACCAGGAGAGGGTGTGATAATTATGAAGAAATAATTGTAAGCTATCTTGATCGTTCCACTTTGAGGAACAATCTTCTCCTGCCTAGTCTAAGGACAAGACAAGCTTTTCTCGTGAAGTCTGGGCACGAATCCAGCAAAAGAATGTTCCCACTAAGGGAGTTGTACCTTTTCCTGCAACTGATTTGTAGCCCTTGATTTTAGAAGGTTAACTCTGGAAAGCCAATTTTCATTCAGCAATCGTCTTTATAAATCCAAAATATCGTTTCTTCAGATTTTATTTTCTATACAGTAAAGTAAGTAAAGTAAGTGCCTATTTTTACAGGTGGGCTTTACATCCAACAGCCAAATTAGGTGTCGTGAACGGAGGCGACTAGCAAACATACTTTACTGTAAATTTCTTTTATTAACCATTAAATACAATCCAAGACCTAGACTAGTACCGCAATACACCTTAGCTTTGCGGGTCTAGCCTATCACCGCCTAAGAAACATACTTTACTGGAAAGTTCTCATATTAACCATTAAATCAAATCCAAGGCCTAGACTAGTACCGCAATACATTTTAGTTTTGCGGGTTGGCCTCTAACCGCTCGGCTACCATGGCGCCCATAATTTTCTATATATTTAACTTCGTTACGTTTAAGGGGGTATTCCTGCGCAAAAAAAAAAAAAAATCACCGGATACACCCTAGAACATCCTAAGACACTTTGATATAGGAGAAGTTGAGGCGTGCAACCCATTATTTTAGATCAGCATACTTTCGACTCCCACTAGTCTATCCTTTTGAGACTATTAAAGACTGCGATCAAAATACAAATACATTCCTAGCGCGGGAAATGGAAGCCGCTCAGTGTTGGATTTACGGTGAAGGAATAAAACGGCGGCTTAAGGTTTAATCAAAAATCAATTCTAGGAAAGTTTAAAAAGAGGCAATTTCAGCCGAAGGCAAACAAAATAGAATCAATCGATCAAAAAGCCGCAAGTAAATTCCTAGTTCTTATAAAACCGATTCCAAACCATTAAAGTCTATATAATTATGGTTATTCAAAAGCGCGAATTATAACCACCGTCTCCCCCCCCCCTCCTACTTCTTTAAATCATTAAAATTATATTGTTATTTTTATAGACTCTCCCATATTTGGTCCTCCGATGAAACCATGTGTTTGAAAAGTGAAAGAATTATTATTATTATTTTTTGAGGAGGAGAAGGGAATGAAGCGTCACAATAAGAAAAACATGTAATATGGCCCAATTACAAGGAGTAAGAAATCTAGAAGGTCTTTTAAAGCACGTCCCCCGGTAGCAGCACCATTTTAGTCTGGGTAGGATTCTTGGCGCGCGCGGGCGCGCACACAAAGCCAAGGATCGGCTCCTACGTGACCAGTATGATAATGTTAGCAGCCTCCATTTTTATAATACTAAATCTTTTTTTTTTTTTTTTGCTCATCATCTAAAAACATTTAACAGGAGAAAGAAGGCTGGCGATTGTGGCTAATGTTTGGATAGACTAGATCAGCAAATCGATAAATCAATAACAACCCCAGCGATTTTACTTAAACTTGGTGTATAGTGTATTACAAATGCATTAAATCTAAAAACCTTTATTTGAACCACCTTTTCCCAGTAAATATGATAAACGGGATAAATCAGGGATAATAAGAAGGGGTTAGGTAAAATGATTACTTAAGTAATCTCCTATTAATAGCCAAAGAATGGTGCAAAATGTTAAGCTGACTTCTCTCTATCGTTGGATATGATGGTAAAGAGAGGAAGTCAGGAACATCACACCATATCTCCCTAGCTCCCTCCGCTAGGATACCGGGTATTTTTTGGGGCAAGCACCATTCTAGACTTTGGGGAATAAGTTCGACTGGAAAGGAAAGAGTATGAGGCGCTAATAACCCAGTAGTTGATGCGCCAAAAAAAAGAAAGGGTGGATAGATTCCCTTTGAGGGCCATTTTTGTCAAATTTAGGACCCTTATCTTGGTGTACTCTTTAAATCGATCAAATTGGCACAAATGTTTTGGAATTCTCTCAAAAATGGCCGAAAGGATTGTCTATAAATCATCAGATAAGGGGCGGGTATTTGTCTAGTAGTCAAGAGCGTGGCTTTGTAAGTGGGAGATCGATCCCCAGTTCGAATCCCGCGCAAGACTACTTTTTTTATTTGATAGAAAAAATTGTTTATCGTAAAGTATGAGCTTCCGCCTCCCGTCCACGACACCTAGTTGGTAGTTGGACGTAAAGCCCGCCTGAAAAAATAGGCGATTAAAGTAGTAAAGCCAAGTAATTGCCCATTTTTTCAGGCGGGCTTTACGTTCAACTACCAATTAGGTGCCGTGGATGGAGAAGACTAGCAAACATACTTTACTATAAATTTCTTTTATTAACCATTAAATAAAATCCAAGGCCTAGACTAGTACCGCAATACATCTTAGCTTTGCGGGTCTAGTCTATAACCGCCTAACAAACATACTTTACTGTAAATTTCTCCTATTAACGATTAAATAAAATTTAAGGCCTAGACCGGGAATCGAACCACTAACCAACAATACACCTTAGCTTTGCGGGTCTAGTCTATCTATAATCGCCTAACGTACTTTACTGTAAAGTTCTTTTATTAAACATTAAATACAATCCAAGACCTAGACTAGTACCACAATACACCTTAGCTTTGCGGGTCTAGTCTATAACCGACTAACAAACATACTTTACTGTAAAGTTCTTTTATTAACCATTAAATAAAATCCAAGGCCTAGACTAATACCGCAATACATCTTAGCTTTGCGGGTCTAGTCTATAACCGCCTAACAAACATTCTTTACTGTAAATTTCTCCTATTAACGATTAAATAAAATTTAAGGCCTAGACCGGGAATCGAACCACTAACCAACAATACACCTTAGCTTTGCGGGTCTAGTCTATCTATAATCGCCTAACATACTTTACTGTAAAGTTCTTTTATTAAACATTAAATACAATCCAAGACCTAGACTAGTACCACAATACACCTTAGCTTTGCGGGTCTAGTCTATAACCGACTAACAAACATACTTTACTGTAAATTTTTCATATTAAACATTAAATAAAATGCAAGGCCTAAGACCGGGAGAATCGAACCCAGTACCACAAGGCATATTAGCTAAATAGGCGATTACTTTACTTTTACATCCACATAGATTCGTAACTTTAACTACTCGTATTATCATAGTTCTAGAAAAAAATCGTTTTTTAGAGCACATCTCATGCATAGGTTAGGCTAGGTATTGGATGTAAGGTTATACTACTGGGTAATGTTCTATTTACTAATTTTTAAATGTATTAATAAGATAGACGTGTTCACGCCAGAATTTTCTTAGTTGAAAACCAGCTGTTGGTCATATTCCGCGAGTTAAGCCACCGCTATCTAACCACTTAACCATGACCATGCACTTTGGACTAAAGCAATATGTGAGCAGGGACCTTTTGTCCCTGGAAAATAGTTAATGGCCCCACCTGAACGTAGAAAACCTCATAAAACTAAACAAGCTCCAGGACGCACAATGGTCTGAGACATGACAGTTCACACAACTGTTCTGGCGCAGGTCTGTACTTAGTGTAACCAGCAGCATTAATGCCCTTCTGAACTATTCACTGGGAAAGAATATTCTTTAGGCCTTTCGTGGGAAACAATAGCAAAAAAAGTAAACAAAAGAAACATTAATTTTACTCAAGTCTATTGTTTGTTTTACGTCACTTTTTTCACGAATAAAAGCCGATTGTACTCAACTTACGTAAAAATAGGTGTTTCACAAGTGAGTTGTAATTAAAAGTAAATCAAGTGTAAAGTAATAACAAACACAACAGAAAATGAAAATTTGCTTCTCAAAAAACTATTATTTTTATCCACTTATATCTGTTTGTCTGTCATCTAGTTGATAAGCGATAGAGTAAAGGAAATGGATTAGTTCGGGGGCAAAGACCCGCAAAGCAAGGATGTATTGCGGTACTGCATACAATTACACGACTTACTTTCAAGATTCTAACTCGTATAGAAACAAACTCCTTTCTTATTAACAATTTGTAGCTTTTAAAGCCGTTAATAACGTGAAATAAACACTTAAGTGGGAAGCTTAAATCTTTCCCTCGCCCAGAATTGATATAAGATCAATTTCCATTGAAAATGTTTCAAATAAAAGTTATAGTTATACTATAAATAAATAAACAAAATAGATCAAAACTTTGAAAGATTCGTTCAGTAAAGTGAACCGATATAGACATTTTTTTGTATCACTTAATTTTTTTAACTGAATCTAACAGTGATATCATCAAATTCAATTACTCTGTGGTTTTTAAGTTATATCCCCCCTTCAAAATACCCGAAAATAATTTGTCCAGAAAATTATTATAAATAAAAATGATTCAACTACATTTGAAAATAAAAAATGAGAAATGTTTTTTCGCATTTAGCCCACTTTTTTGTCCGTGCGTGAGTTCAGAGGAGTTCAAAACGGGCATTTCCGGTGAGTTAATAATCACAATTATTTTTCTTTTTAATAAGTAAAACTAGCAAATGAAGTCATAGAAAAAGGCATGTTACAACATGCATACAACCCCCAATCGGGGGGGGGGAATAACCTTATTTATTATTGGTAGGTAACAGCCAAGTTGGTTTGATTGTTCAAAGATCCCACGGTTTGATCGCATAAGAGTCTGTATGGTATTGCTGGAGGTGAAGATAAGAGTGAGAGAGAATAACCTGCCTCTTTGGAAAAGGATGGAGTAATATGCAGGTGTCTGTGTGCGAGAGAGAGATGAAGCGAGTTTGTGAGAAAGAGAGAGAAAAGATTGGGGGGGCCTTTTACTTTTTTTTTTTTTTTTTTAAAAAAACCAGTTCTTAAGAGTTACCATATAAATGACTTTATCTTGAATTTCTGGTCTTCCACTACACGAAAACGCTAGTTCTATTTCACTGGTTTTGGTTAAAAAACAAATAGAGATCAATTACGAATATTAGAAGGAAAAAATAAAATAAAAAATGTACTTTGACTACGACTATCTTTTTTATAACTTGGTATTTTTACTCTCCACGAAAAAAATATATATCTGGCATTTACACGACTTTTTCGTTCTGCACTTTACTTAGGTAATTAAAATTTTCCGGAAGCTTGAAATTTTTTGAGTTCCGCATCAAAGTGATTGGCCTAACACACTTAAATGTCTTGGTCATTGCCTGTTTTATAGGGAAGTAACGAATTAAAAGTCGAATTGAAAATTTAAAATGAAACGAACCCACCAATTTCACAGTATACCAATAAAAATTAATAATAATTTTCAAGTAGAAGTGATTGATGAGACAGACGAAATACAGGGTGGGAGCCGTTTTTTATTGAGAATGAATCAATTTAGAAGTGGAATTGGTCCAGAACAGAAAATAAAACAACAACATCTTGTTTTTTGCCTCTGTAGTTTTCCTGTAACTCAAACAACACGCATCAGCCACGCCCTGAAGAAGACAACAAAAAATTTGCAGAAATATTGGCAAAAAAAAGATGGAGCTGTTGTTTTATTGTTCTGGACCGATTTCTCGCTATTTTGAATCCTAAATAATATAAATATTTTACGTTCACTAAAATCTAATAAAATTTTGAAGCCATTTTTGAAACAAAACGCTATCAAAAATTCCTAGTAATGATCAATTTTTATTAAAATAATGAGTCAAATTCGGTAACTCACTAGTGCTGCACGAGAAACGAGACAAATCTCGGTCTCGTCTCGGTTTTTCAAATATTAATTTTTAGCTACAAAATTATAAAATTGTGTTCTTTATTAATAAATAATCATTACGGGTATTGAATTAATTATTAAAAGATACGATTTTATTATATATATTCAATATTACTACATCTATTTGACTTCGAATTACATAAGTAAAGTAAGTAAAGTAAAGTAATCGCCCATTTTTTCAGGCGGGGCTTTACGTCCAACTACCAATTAGGTGTCGCGGACGGAGGCGACTAGCAAACTTACTTTACTGTAAATCTACTCTAATCATTAAATAAAATCCAAGGCCTAAGACCGGGAATCGAACCCAGTACCACAATACTCATTAGCTTCGCAGGTCTCGCACTATTTTCGTTTTTAAGATACTCTTTGCCTGAGCATTGATACATAAAAGAGCTTTTACTGAATCAGAAGTTAAAGAAGATCTTCTATTGGTCATTATCATCGCAGCTTGCGAAAATAATCTTTCCAATGGCACTGAAGTTGCACAGATACTAAAAATATCTTTTGCCTTTCTAGACAAATTTTTGAAGGAATTCTCAAGTGTTTTCCACCATTCTAAAATGTCAACGTCTACTTGGTGCTTGGTCTAATTTGGTGTAATTAATTATTTCTGTCATCCATGCTTCGGTGATATTTGCTGATTTTTGAGCAAATGGTGCAAAAATATTGATGCAGTCGCCGTCGTCGTCAAAAGGTGAATCATCAGATTCTTTATCTTCACCAACAGCCATAACTAATAGAGCGGGAAGTAGAAACTTCTTTCACGAATCAACTTGTTATAGTAGGCAGATATGTCATTTGGGTCTTTCATTTGGCGCGTTTTTAACATCTTTTTGAAATTATATAAAGATATATAACAGTAATAGTAATATATGATGCATTGAAGTGTAAGTAGTTGTCTTCTTTTACACATTTTCATTACCAATATATAAATTAAAATAATTATTAGAAAATAATAACATTTTTTGAAAAGATTATTAATAGCAAACCACTTTTAATACTTAAACAAAAATTCAAAAAAACTGAGACCGAGACCGAGATATCTCGACGAGACCGAGACCGAGACCGAGATCGAGACTGCATAAAGTCTCGCCTCGTCTCGGTCTCGTGCAGCACTATAACTTACAAACTTTACTCATTACCAAATTGGAACTTTATTTGATCATTGTTTTTCACTTCCGCTTACACAACACACACCGCACAAAACACACCTTCCTCCCAAAAAAAAAATGAATACATTTAAAAAAAAAAAATTTGAACCAAACCCAATAAGTACATAATATTCCCAAACAATACAACAAAATAAGAACGGAATTCTTTAAGATACTTTATTACCTTGACGTGAATGATTCATCATCCATCCCATGTACCCGCCGACTACCACCACAGTTCTTAAGATCTGTCAGACATTAATAAGCTCAGATTTATACTTAAAAAAAAAAAAAAAAAAAAAAAAAAAATCCCCCAGATGTAGCGAGATATTTTTAAAAAATCTGACCACAGACACGAACATGCAGACTAACATATGATCTAGAGTTCCTAAGACTACTAATATAAAACTGGTATTATGTCCACAAAACAAGATCTCTAAACCAGATAACCATTTCAAACAAATGCAACTTTTATAGATGAACGTTAATAAGTAAAAAATATCAAATTTAATTTTTTTGTCAATGAATAACGATTTTGTATACACATAAATATAGAAAATCAAAATTTATTTTTGTGTGGGTTAATTAATTTATTGCTATTAATATTTTTATTAATGAATTAATAAATTTTATGCATTAATTTATTCATAGTAAAATAAATCTTTGAATAATGCTATACAGTCTTTAATATATGTGAGAATAAACAAAATCCATTTAAACTGAACAAATATTTTGTGAGAATTAATTGTTTCTCTCACAAATAATTAATTTTAATTAATAAATTAATTAATTTTGAGAATTCTAATTTTAAAACTAAATGCAAGCGTTTGCTATCGTTTACGATTATTTAAATACTGAGATTAAAAAATGAAATAAAATAATAATGCGTATTATGAGGTCAAGTTGTTTAAAATAACCAAAAATGGAAAAAAAACTGTCTCAATAACCAGAAATGATGTTTTAGTTTTAGAGATTGTAACCGAAAAAATATTGGTAGCTGGCAGGAGCTGCTACATACTATAAATTTGAACTTCGGACTGCAAGACCAGCTGCTATATACAGTTAATACTCCAGAAAAAAATATTCATTCTCTACCGTGCGTTTGGCCTGGCCAGTGCCTACTTATGTTATCTATCGTCTGTGAGTTATATATATATATATTTTTTAATTATTATTTTGTATCATAAATCTTTAGCATAAATTTTCCTTATTATATCAAATTTTCCTTAAGTAAAGGTATTTTGTTGGTTCTAAGCACAAGAGAGAATTTTATTTTACTCCCTATCGCCCCGGGTAATTGTCTCCAGGACCCTCCCTCCTCTCACCAGTGAGCTATCCTGCCAAAGGCACCCTTAAGGGTAATTTTCTTTTGAGGCTGGTTAGGGATCACGTATCTGATAGCGTCGGCTATCTGGCGCCCGCAAAGATATCGTCCCTTTCCCCTGACCAGTCAAAATTAATTAATTTTGAGAATTCTAATTTTAAAACTAAATGCAAGCGTTTGCTATCGTTTACGATTATTTAAATACTGAGATTAAAAAATAAAATCAAATAATAAAGCGTATTATGAGGTCAAGTTGTTTAAAATAACCAAAAATGGAAAAAAAACTGTCTCAATAACCAGAAATGATGTTTTAGTTTTAGAGATAATGTCGAAATAGTCAAAATATTACACAGTTATTTGGGGAAAGCATTTGGTCCTGGCGGTTTAAAATGTATTATTAATTTTGTTCTAAACAAATTTTCCAGTTAGTTTTCTTAAGATCAGGCAATGGCTGGTGATGATTAAGAAGGGAAATTTATAGTAAAGTATGATTGGTAGCCGCCTCCATGAACATCGAAAACTTAAATTAGGCAGTTGGACCTAAAAAGTTCGCTAGAAAAATAGGCATTACTTTAGTAATTAACCAGTTAAGCGCGTTTGACGTGTATACTCGTCGTGAAAAATATAAAATTGCCATTAACTACAAAAAAAAACTCGTAATTTTAATAAAATACAATAAGAATATTATTTGGTGGGATGTTTCCCTTTATCTTACCAATAGAACTGCTAAGTATTTTATACGGAGGGGGGAGTCATCCAAATGATAAGTGGTTGGTACATGTTTGGTATCCGCATTAGAGATTGGGGAATTACGCACTCAACCCTTGTGCAATGCCGTTTTTACCTTTTAGATAGAGGTTCAGAGCATGATTTCATTTTGCACAGAATTCAAAGCTCTTTTCTCCCTCCTTGTAAAAGCTCTCGCGTCTCTAGTTAACTAGAGCAATGCATAACGTGAAGTGGTGCAAGATTTTCAAAGAGCACAGAATGCTCAGGTAATCTCAAGCCCCAGAGAGATTGCAGAAACAGTCGCTTGCAGTGACTATTATGACGTTGTAAACTTTTGATTGTTTTGCCCTGCGTTCGACACGTGTATACACGTCATTGTCAGATTTTAATCTCGCACACTGTGGGTTTTTTTTTTTTTAAATTACATTCCGCGCTTAACTGGTTAAGTGGCAGGTTGTATTATAACTTTTCCGGATTTAGGGATTCTTAACTTGTACATTTCCTGTTAACAATTTTTAACCAAAATTTAACTCAATCACAATACTTGTTTTTCTTGCTGGGAAAGTAAAGAAAGAGAAATACAATAAAGTGAATACAATGCTGAACAAGGAGACGAACTCGTGCATCTAACGAAGAGAACAAAGAGAAGAAGATACATTATGATCATCCCCACCACGGCTGCCCAAGGAGCCTGTTTTATTGCCTGAGGCACGCCTGGGCCCAACCCTCGACCACGATCCTGATAGAGTACCCTGGACCGTCCGTTCCTTCTTCTAAACTCAGGAACAAAAAAATATATATATTGTTCATAACAATATTCCTATCGTACAATGATTAATATAACAATAACATTATTGATGAACCATGATTTATGATGATGTGTGATGATGATGCAGCCAGTCAAAGAGAGAATTAAAAGATATCTCTCCCTCTCACTCCTATAGCTGTCAGTCTGTCTGTTGCGCGTGCTAACTTGATCGAAAGGATTATTTATTTCATCTGTTGCAATACATCCGCCATTACCAAGTGCGTAAATAAACTGTGTATAGATGTAAACTTCTCTATTTCACACAACTAAATATCTAATTTTAAAAATTTCTTTAAACTTAATCTTGAGTTGTTGAGTCAGTCAAAGAATTAGGTTTTCTTTTTTTGAGTTATAATTGTTTCAGACAAAAATAGATTTTCAAATACTAGAGTCGAGATTGAGAAAAATTTGTGGAAACTCGACTAAAATAGGGAACAATGTTGCTTCCGCATGGGGAGGAGGCTATTTTTTCGTATCCAGATGGATCACAACACGGATTTCCGGTGGTAAATCCATTTCGAAATTGAGTTATATTTCTTAATACGATTACAATACTCTTCCTCTTGCTCGTACTTATGGGTAAGAGAGTAATAAATGAACTTACATATATTAGAGTCGAACACAATTCGAAATTTGCACCAAACCTTGAGAGAGTCGAAAACGTGAGAGAGAAAAGTCTCGTATTCGATGTCATACCAGTTCTCAATTATTTATTTTTTTTAAGGGTAACTCAAATTTAAGACGTTCACGGATAGTGTACCACCTTACTGCGGGTATGACTGGCTTTTCTTTGTTCATTTTCCCGCTATAATTTAACCTGAGTTCACGGTATTATCACCTATACTAATATTTGGCGAAACCGGATGTAGTTCAGAATATTCAGCGTATTTTTTTCTGCGCTCATGTGTATCGTATCACTTTTGTATCCCTAAAGAGAGGGGAGTTCTTGACACTATTTAAGGTGTATCAGCCTAAAAATCTCGGAAATAACTGTACACTGATTAAACCTAACTCGACGAAATGCAGTTACTACAAAGTACACATTAATAGGGCGGACTTTAAGGCCTACGCCACTGCGACCTCTTTGGATCTATTGTGGCTCCCTAACTTTAAAGCTCATACTCCAGACCGTCAGTTTAATCAGATTCTAATTCTGTGGAGAGCGACTCCCTGGGTAAAGCTCTCAAGGCCTTGGTTTTTCCTCCCTGAGAAGTAACATCCTTAGCCAGGACAAGCCCCTCACACTGACACAACGCATGCAGTGCCGTTTCCTCCTCCTCCTCCTGACAGAACCCTACAAAGGCTATCATCTACCAGGCCCATGCAATGCATGTGTTTTCTGAGCCTGCAGTGGCCTGGTTAATAGGCGCTACAATTATCCTTATAGCCCCACGGCCTTGACGGATTAATTCTGCAGTCAGCCAAATACACATTCATCGAAGGAGAAGCTAACTTACTTGAAGAAATAAACCTACATTAGACACAATAGTTTTTTTTTTTTATCGACATCGAAAGACTACAGTTTTGAAAGCCGTACAAATATTGAGAGCCTAATAAAAATAGATTATTTAAAAATATTAAGAGTAATGGCTTTGCGCTACTGAAAGTAAGTCTAGAACAAATAAAATATGATAAGTAATTACGTGAACCCTTAGAAAAAAAAATATTACCAATATTTGTTCAACCAATAAGAAAAAAGGCACCCAGCTTTGACCGCTGCCTCTTTAAATTGAATTAACTTAAAAAACAAATTGTAATGATTTCCTTTGGTACATACACACAGGGAAATTAATGACGTAAGAGAGATGAAATACTTAAGGCCCATTCTTAGGGGCGTGGTCAGATCATTTATAAAAACATCTATGCAGCAAGAATTTTTACCTGAGGCAGCTGAGAAGAATTGAAAGATAGGGATGGAATAAGAGTGGACGAAAAAAAGATACAGACTCCTTGGTACTTCTATAACTTTTTTTTTGCCTGTTAACGTTTTTAAAAGAATAATGTAATAAATAATGCAGAAAACAAGATGCACCTGTGGTTTTTTTTCAACGTGTTTTATGACGTTTATATTATTTGCTGCATTTATGTTTTTAAAATGGTGTTACAGGAAATGGGACTTTTTAGTTCATTTTCTTTTTAGAAAGAAGACTCTTAGTGTGGTTGAAACTGCAGACTTGCAAAGGAATTATACAGGTATGAATGGTGGAGAGATTATGGTTTACGTTACCGCCATTCTGTCCTTCTTTCTTGATAAGAAAATGGTATTGTACTGTCTTCTTGAAAAGGGAACAAATTTTAAAGAAAGCTGCGTTGGATAAAGAAATTTGGAAGCCTTAGGATAAAAACAATGACATTCACTTGAGCCATTTAGGAGACCTTAAGGGATTCCTTTATTAGGCCCTTTCACCAGAGCTCAGGAAGCCCAGATCTGTCCGAAAGTCAGAACCTGATAACCGGACGCACCCTACCACAGAATGTAAGATTATTCTCTGCATCACAAACCCTACAATAGGAGTCTATGAAAACAAGTTAACAAAAAATTCCACTACCTATGCAAGAAAAGATGGAATTCTAAATATTGATTGGAGAAATCGTGGTGATTAAGTAAAAAAAGTAAAGTAAAAAAAAGTAAAGTAATCGCCTATTTTTTCAGGCGGGGCTTAACGTCCAACTACCAATTAGGTGTCGAGGACGGAGGCGACTAGCAAACATACTTTACTGTAAATTTCTTTTATTAACTATTAAATAAAATCCAAGGCCTGAGACCGGGAATCGAAACCAGTACCAAAATGCATATTACTCGTCGCTTTGCAGGTCTCACCTCTAACCGCTCGGCTACCGTGGCGCCCAGGTGATTAAGTAGTGATCATTCAATGTTTTTCACCAGCATTCAACCCTAGGGATTACCCTTGAGAGCTGTCGGCAGCCTAAAATGCTAATTAAGGGTTCTTAGATAGGACTGGTTCTAATAGGTAGTGGAATTTTTGGTAACCTCTCTTCATAGACTCCTATTTGTAGGGTTTGTGATGCAGAGAATAATCTTACATCCTGGGGTGAGGTGCGGTCGGTTATCAGGTGCAGACCTTTGGACAGATTACGGCTTCCTGAGCTCTGGTGAAAGGACCTAATAAAGGAATCCCTTAAGGTCTCCTGAATGGCTCAAGTGAATGTCTCAGTTTTTATCCTAAGGGGCTTCCAAATTTCTTTATCCTTTAAGAAGACAGTACAATACCATTTTGTTATCAAGAAGCACTGAATGGTTGTATAACGTAAACCATAATCGACAGATTCAAGTTTGGAAAAAGGGATATTACTCCATGATATCATGGAAACATGATGCAACGTTCTAGCTGGAGAGAGAGTGAATTGCATTTTATGGTGAAAGTAAAGACGCCACTTTTACAGTCTATTTAAAAAAAAAAAACCTACAAAGCACCACAGAATGAAATGCAGGACTTCTTTTAAAAGCTCTACTTAAAAAGCACAGTGTGGCTTCTAATGCTTTCTCCTCCCTCAGTTACCACGACATTGCTAATGAGTTTTCAGTTTACTACATCTAAAAAGAAAAAAAAGGGTTCTTCGTATTAATAAAGAAACAGGCAGCTAAACAAGCTAATACCCTTCAAACCCTTCTCGTTTCAAAGAGAGCAGATTTGTGCTTTCAGGAGCTAGGGAAGGACCGTAAAAGGTGTTTTTTTTTGTTTGTTTTTTTTTGCAATTTTACATAAAAAAAGGGAACTCTGAAATATAGATTATTCATAACCAGAGGGGGAAACAACAACATTAATTAGTTTACATTTTCGCTAAAGACTTGGTATTTTACTTTATTTAAGTCCCCGCAATTATTCCTTTTTGAGAAAATCGAACTTAATTACAATTAGGAAAAGTAGAGGATCATCTGTTTCAGTAAAAGAACAAAGTCTGTCCATTCTACCAAGAACAGTTCTTCTTTCTCCTTTATTGTCCTTAAGTGCCGCCTTGGAAATCAGTCAATTTTGATTGGTCTTCCTTTAAATAGTGGGGGGTGGTCTGACCGTAAGCAATGAAGAGACTGGACAGATGATTGGATAAGTCAGTATTGGGTGTAATTTGAACGGAAGTGAGCAAAATTAATCTGCAATATTGTCCTACACAGGCTGATCCCTATCGTTCTTCATCACAAGAGCAAAAGTAAAGTAATCGCCTATTTTTTCAGGCAGGACTTTACGTTCAACTACCTAAGTAGGTGTCGTGAACGGAGCCGACAGGCAAATATACTTTACTGTAAATTTCTTTTTATTAACCATTAAATAAAATCCAAGGGCTAGACTAGTACCGCAATACATCTTAGCTTTGCGGGTCTAGCCTATAACCGCCTAACAAACATACTTTACTGTAAAGTTCTCATATTAACCATTAAATAAAATCCAAGGCCTAGACTAGTACCGCAATACATCTTAGCATTGCGGGTTTAGTCTATAACTGCCTAACAAACATACTTTACTATAAAAGTTCTCATATTAACCATTAAATACAATCCAAGGGCCTAGACTAGTACCGCAATACATCTTAGCTTTGCGGGTCTAGCCTCCTAACCACTCGGCTACCGTGGCGCCTCACAAGAGCATAATATGGGGGTCTATTTGGATGTGGTCAATAAGTACTAAATGGTGAAGTGAGTAATTATGGTTAAATCTTAACCTATACCATGATACCATAAAATGCTCTACTTTCTGAGTATTCACTGAACCATGGTTTTACCGGGGTGAAAGGACTCCATGGAGAAGTTGAATTTTCCTTTTTTTTTCCGGACACTGAGGACCTCGAAACTCAATGAAAACTCTTCTTTTTTTGCAAAGTTTAGCTTTTATCTCTGGTCAGAGAGGAAGTAATAAATGATCTAGTACAGGGCCAGAGAAGTCCTTTCACCAGTAAGCAGCCTCCTATAAACAGGAGATGAAGTCTCTTCATTATGACCAAAATAATAATATAGAAAATAAATTATTAAATTAATAAATTAAAATACATAGAATTAATTACATAAAACTGTAGGAGTTTGATATTATTTATTTAATGGTCTGCATGAGTCCAGTGACGACAGAAGGAAGTCTGAAGACAGAAGAATATAACGGGAGCAGTTCCGGGCCAATAGATGAACTGGACCAACAAGAATTATCCTCAAGAAGTATAAATCGGAGTTGGGAGGATTACATTCTCTCCAAAAACCTGTTATACAAAAAAGGGGATGTCCCAGCAGCAAGGAGCAGCAACTTTTTGGACTGGATTTGCTTCATTTCAGTTTCAAGAGCAAAAGGGAATTGCCACGACTTCCTGAACTGAAATTTGTCGAAGTGAATACACTTTTCTTTAACCACCGATTTGGAAATCGTTTAAACTTTAAGCGAAACTATCGATTTGATCGAAAGAAAAAAGAAAATCAGCGCCCAAAATCAGCTATAACTAGAAAAGGCACGTTACTGAACGTATTTTTCCCTGTTTTACCAAAAATAACTCCAACAATTTACTTTCAAACAATGTTGACTTTTCCAGAAGTGTACAAGCGAATTTCTGGAAGTGCGGGAAAGGACGAATATCTCTCTTTAATTGAACCCTTTTGAGTGCGTTAAGAATGGCCCTACACTATATTTAAGGAGTGTTGTTAATGAAGAAAATTCCTTAAAACAACGGAAATGCCACCTCTACTTGATTGAGGCTTTTCACAAAAAAAACTTCCACGAAAGATTTCTCACGATTTTTCTTTAAGAAAGACCACACGTTCTTTACACTAAATAACTAAATAGTTTAGCTGAAATAGGCCATTAAAATATAAGTAATGACATGTCCTACAATTAGTTAGTTAAAGGTGAAATAGGGGCAATAAAATGAAAAATAGGCAAGTAAATAACGGCTTGTTATTGCTCTCCTGTTCACCACAAAAAAATTATTATTGCGGCCTTGTTATAGATATATAACATATAACAAATCTTCTTTTAAAAGATATTATGACAACTATAATTGTTCCAGTTTAAATAATTATATGTAGAAGTAATGGATAGCCAGCGATTACCCAATCATAACAATAATCTCCATTCTAATTACTTTGACTCATAACTTTTAGCCCAATTAATACAAACGTTTACTTTAATGAGATTTAAAGCTGCAATGGCTCCTGCGTTTTACTTTATATTATTGATGGGGGACTTATTTTTTTTTAAGGAAATCACCGAAGATAAATAAAAAAAAAAAAGAAGCATTCCACGAAGTAATTGTCTTCAAGCGCGGATTATCTGTTTAATTTTCCTCAAATAACCTAAATTACAACGAAAATCCACTTTCTATGTACAATTTTTTGTTAACAAAGGCAACCTCAAAACCCGTGAATGTAGTAAACTATAGTAATTGCCTATATTTTCAGGCGAGCTTTACGTCCAACTACCACAATTAGGTGTCGTGGACGGAGGCGACTAGCAAACATACTTTACTGTAAATTTCTTTTATTAACCATTAAATACAATCCAAGAACTAGACTAGTACCGTAATACATCTTAGCTTTGCGGGTCTAGTCTATAACCGCCTAATAAACATACTTTACTATAAATTTCTCATTTAACCATTAAATAAAATCCAAGGGCTAGACTAGTACCGTAATACATCTTAGCATTGCGGGTCTAGTCTATAACCGCCTAATAAACATACTTTACTATAAGAGTTCTTATATTAACCATTAAATAAAATCCAAGGGCTAGACTAGTACCGTAATACATCTTAGCATTGCAGATCTAGTCTATAACCGCTCGGCTACCGTGGCGCGTGAATAACTTGATTTCCAAAAAATTTAACCTCATCACAGTAGAAGGAGAAAGTAACCATTAAAGTCAATCTGGATAATTTATTGTAGTAATTAAAGGAAGATTAGGAATTTAAATTAGAAATTATTGTAAAGCAAAATAAAAAGTATTAAATTCAAAATTTATGTCCAAATAAATATAAATAACTAATAATTTATTCGTTCACTATGTTAATTTTCATTATATTTGCAACCTTGCATAAAAACCTATCAATCATTTTGACACTTTTAAAGAAATAAATAATAATATCCTCCCAATGAATTCACAAGGGCAATAATAAAGCTTAGTATTCCATCGATGACGTAATAATTAATATAAGTGGAAGGGGATTTCAGCCACTCCTCAGCAACTGTGCTGCATTAAAATGTTTCCAAGATGATGTCATCTTGGAAAAACTGACGACAGATTTCCCATTCTGGTTAAAATTACTGACCAGCTTACTCCCTAGCAGAACGAATAGAACGGAAGCATTCTTCAATTTATTAAGTAGCTTTTCTCTCGGAAAACCGTGTGTTTTTTCTTTTGTATAGTTTTCTAGGCACCTTAGAAAAATATTTCAGTTTGGACTGAGGGTTAAAAACAATATATTGGAGCCTATTAAAAAGGGCGGCTAGTTACTTACTTAGTTACATTTTATACTTACATTTTACATAGTTACATTTTGGACACAGTTTCAGACAGCCTCCGATAATTAACTTAGCAATTATCTTAACATCTGCCATAAAAAAGCTTCCAAGATTCCATAAAATTCTAATTCTGCATAATATCTCATAAAACAACTTACTGCACAATGGAGTATACAGACCGAAAAAACTTCCAGTTCTTTAAAGAATAATCAAGCATACCAACCTGTAACAAAAAAAAAAAAAAAGTTTTAGATTATTTTGAATAATGAAATACAACTGTTGGCAGAAATGAAAATCTGTTATGTCCTTTGGATGCGCTAAATTTGTCGAAATTGTTTTTTAAACGGGTACAGCAGGAAGGAAGTACAAGTGTATTTGTAGGGGGGAAATTCTTTTTTTTAAGAATATTTTTATTGGGTCCTGCGACGAAAAGTATTATAAAATGGCATTCGCGATATATTATCTGCTCTTAGTGGAATTAGACATGAATAAATTCTGACTAAAATAAAAAATAATTGTTTTACTCCGAAAGTTAGAAATAACAGATTTAATAATAAATTATTTAATATATTTTATCGACCATTTTCACATGGAAAATGGTCGATAAACAAATGAAATCTACAAGGTCAAGTAATTTTGTAACTACAATAATAATTCTCCTAAACTATATTGTGACCCCAACTTAGTATTTTTTTCTACTTTGGGCTCCCGCTCCCCCTGAGGCAATACCAAACTTTGCTTGAAACTAATCTACAATCAAATATCCGTTCACATGACCTCTTTATATTTGCATTTTGTTTATTCTTCCTTAAACTATAAGTAAATTAAAGTAATCGCCAATTTTTTCAGGCGGGCTTTACGACCAACTACCAATTAGGTGGCGACTAACAAACACACTTTGCTATAAATTTCTCATATTAAACATTAAATAAAATCCAAGGGCTAGACTAGCACCGCAATACATCTTAGCTTTGCAGGTCTAGTCTATAACCGCCTAGCAAACATACTTTACTATAAAGTTCTCATATTAACCATTAAATACAATCCAAGGGCTAGACTAGCACCGCAATACATCTTAGCTTTGCAGGTCTAGTCTATAACCGCCTAGCAAACATACTTTACTATAAAGTTCTCACATTAACCATTAAATACAATCCAAGGGCTAGACTAGCACCGCAATACATCTTAGCTTTGCGGGTCTAGTCTATAACCGACTAACAAACATACTTTACTATAAATTTCTCATATTAACCATTAAATACAATCCAAGGGCTAGACTAGCACCGCAATACATCTTAGCTTTGCAGGTCTAGTTTATAACCGCCTAGCAAACATACTTTACTATAAAGTTCTCATATTAACCATTAAATACAATCCAAGGGCTAGACTAGCACCGCAATACATCTTAGCTTTGCGGGTCTAGCCTATAACCGCCTATCAAACATACTTTACTGTAAATTTCTCATATTAAACATTAAATAAAATCCAAGGGCTAGACTAGCACCGCAATACATCTTAGCTTTGCGGGTCTAGTCTATAACCGACTAACAAACATACTTTACTATAAAGTTCTCATATTAACCATTAAATACAATCCAAGGGCTAGACTAGCACCGCAATACATCTTAGCTTTGCGGGTCTAGTCTATAACCGCCTAGCAAACATACTTTACTATAAAGTTCTCACATTAACCATTAAATACAATCCAAGGGCTAGACTAGCACCGCAATACATCTTAGCTTTGCGGGTCTAGTCTATAACCGACTAACAAACATATTTTACTATAAATTTCTCATATTAAACATTAAATAAATTCCAAGGGCTAGACTAGCACCGCAATACATCCTAGCATTGCGGGTCTAGTCTCTTAACCGCTCAGCTTTCGTGGCGCCTTCCTTAAACTATAAGCAATGGACGTATGTATCATATCAAAAGTTACTGCGTATCATTATGCTCCTGGCAATAGTTTATTTTTTTATTCATAGGATTTGACTCAACTATTTTCTACTTTGAACGATTCAAACTGACGCACTTTCCACTAAACCATGAACAGATGGTAGATTTAAACTTTTGACTTTACTGTGGACTGTAAAGCGAATTTCACAAGAATGTTGTAACCAAAGTGATTTGGTATTTTTATTATAATCAATTCAGAATTTATTTTAGCCTCCATACTTTTTGAAAGTTTAGTTCATTATTTATTTTTAAAAAAAAAGTATCGGAAAAGTGAAAAATTTATTCAGTCAGTAATATTTCCGGTTTTAGTGTTTATTCATTTAATTTTCCTTTATAGTATAGTACATAGACCAGGAAAATCTACCCAAATGGTACATTAACACAGGTCTACCACTTTTATTGGAAACATTGTCCCAACATTTACTTCAGAATGTTTATAAAAGGAAATAAGATGTTTGGCTCCCTAGTCCAATACCTCTTAAGCTTTTTAGTAAAAACTCCGATTTTTAATTTTGTAATGTGCGCATTACTTAAGGTGAAAAACCTTCTATAAATAATTCACACACTATTTAATTATTTTCACCAACCAAAAACATCCAACCCCCACCTAAAGTTAAAAAAAAAAAAACTACAAACTAGAAAGGCGGATGATAGCGCATCTTGGGGTCGTCACGGAATGATGCACGCGTGCGCAGACATTTTAATGAGCTTGAAGCTTAAAGTTGGGGTACTTACCTAACCAGGACAGGGGTATCACTCTTACTAGCCATAACTAACTTCTTACTTCAGGATCTAGTGATTAATCAGAACAATTACACCAAAATAGATGCAGTAATTATGAAATCTCCAGTACGGACGTGTTGTATTATAGTTAAAAAGTGTTCTGCAAGTTTTGAAATTGCTTTCATTACATTGACCAATGTTTTAAGCAAGATGAATAGAGGGAGGAAACTTAAAAGATCATTAATTTTGTAAATGTTCGATAAGTTTACCACTTCCGGGTAATTCAATTCCCTACTCAAAGACGGAAGTGGGTTTTTATTAATATTACGCAGTTTTAACTAAAAATCACACAATATACTCGGCATTCAGAGAACACCCTAATTCTCCCAACCCAAATCTCCCTAGAAAAGGTATATTTTCTATTTCCTCCCATTTGGTGTGAAAAATTATTGCGTTTATATCGATTTTCGAAATTGAATTTTAACAAGAAAAATCATTTTACAGATTCTCAAATCATATAAAAAATAGGTACTCATGGTCTCTCCGCCTATTTTCTCTCGTCCTCTCTTTGGCGTTTATCTTCTCGTACGTAATCGGAAAACTCTCAGCTTAATAAACAGTCAAATGATCAGACATGACATTTCAAATCGGCTACCCACCATAAGACCAGATAATAAGCTTTTTGAATAGATTTTTCATTTTTCTTCCCCTAAAAATGGCTCCAACGCTTTTTCCCAAAACTTCCTAATTGGAAAACTTTTTCCAGGACACTGCTTTCTATGGTAGTTCTGGAGAAGGAGGAGGTGTAAAGGATTAAGATGTCCTTTAAGGTGTTTTTTAGATGTAATTAGCAGCCTGATTACCTGAAATAATACGAGGTGTGTTCAAAAAGTAACGGGAATTTTCGTTTTTTGAAAAAAATATTTATTTATTCATCTACATTAATATTGTCGCCTTCAAAGTAGTCCCCTTCGCATACAATACACTTGTGCCAGCGCTTTTTCCAATCCTCGAAACACTTCTGAAACTCGATCTTTGTGATAGCTTTCAGCTCTTTCAGCGATTCGCTTTTAATGTCATCTATGCTTGTAAAACGACGGCCTTTTAATGTTCTCTTTATGTTTGGAAATAGAAAAAAGTCACATGGAGCCATGTCTGGCGAATATGGAGGCTGGGGCATCGTTAAAGTTTTGTTTTTGGCCAAAAATTCACGAACAAGCAATGAAGTGTGAGCAGGTGCATTATCGTGGTGCTAAATCCATGAATTGTTTTGCCACAAATCCGGGCGTTTTTTTCGGATTGCTTCACGCAAACGGCGTTGAACTTGTAGGTAGTACTCCTTATTGATTGTTTGACCTTGTGGCAAGAATTCATGATGCACTATGCCATTAAAATCGAAGAACACAGTGAGCATAACCTTCACATTCGACCGCACTTGTCGAGCCTTTTTCGGTCTTGGCGATCCAGAATGCCTCCACTGGGACGATTGAGCCTTAGTTTCGACATCATATCCGTAAACCCATGTTTCGTCACCTGTTATAACACGTTTCAGTAGATCCGCATCGTTGTCGACTTCATTGAGTGACTCTTGAGCAACTTCCATTCTCCGCTGTTTTTGTTCGAAATTCAACAATTTTGGAACAAATTTTGCTGCCACACGTTTCATACCCAAAACATCCGAAAAAATTTCATGGCATGAGCCAATTGATATGGCAACATCATCAGCGACTTCTCTGATTGTGATTCGGCGATCGTTCATAACCATTTCTTTCACTTTTTTCACGTTTTCATCGGTTGTTGATATGCTTGGACGTCCAGGTCGTTCGTCATCTTCAACGTTTTCGCGGCCATCTTGGAAACGCTTATACCACTCGTAAATCCTTGTTTTACTCATAGCAGACTCACCATATGCCTTTATTAACATTTCACACACTTTATTTCATTTTTTACGCAAAATTTAATACAAATTCTTTGATCCATTTTTTTTAACAAACAAAAATCGCCAAGCTCGAAAAACACGTCTAACCTTAACGGCTGCCACTTAAGAAGTAAACAATGAATATTACTGAAAATTTTATCGTACTTCAGGGGCATGTGTACCAACATAATAAAAAAAAAAAAATTACAATCAGACTCTCAAAACCCGCGAAAATTCCCGTTACTTTTTGAACACACCTCGTATAATAGAATTTAAGAGAAAATCCGGTTTAGCGGATGTGCAAGCATTAAGGTAATGATTTCGTTCGTTTTAACGATTCGTTCGTTTAAAAAATAAATAAAATTGCGATTGTATGAACAAAAAAGAGAAAAACAAAATATATTCCATTTAATGGAACATGGGATTGTAAGAGTGAAAGCAGGAAATGTCTTCTGGATCAACATGACGTAGGGAAAAACAATACTTGAAAACACAATGGATATTTTCATGTAAGAAAGGCCGGAAGTACCAAAAAGTTATGATTGCGTAACAAAAGATTTATTTGGTTACATCTTGTGGGAAAATGTCGTGTTAATGAATGGTTATGCAATTAACTGCAATAAAATTAAGTTATTATTATTTTTTTAAATGTGTCAATTATGATTTGAAATATGGTTAGATACGTGATTAGAATTGAGTAGATTGCAGAGCGCTCTGGTTGTAAAACACTGATAACTAATTTATTAGTTTAGTTCTTTGAGCGTGTGTTCTTTTTTGTTCTTTTATTTTTTAATTAACGTGTAGATAGTTATCTGTGCAAAATGGCAGCCATTAAATAATTCTTCACTGCTACCTTGATAAAACGCTATTGCAATCACAGCTGTTACAATACTGTAACTAAAAAGTAGGAGGGTGCCAACAATAATAGAGCTATTGTGTATAGAGGTGATCTTGTTCATTCACAAATAGTATCGCAAACATCAACAGGTGTCGTCGTCTACCGTGGAGACTCGTACTTCTCTTATCAATGGTTCACTGACGTCACTACTTAGATATCTTTATATCTGTTCTCTGAGGTGTTCCCTGATGGCTAAGGAAAAAGAATTATTTAATGTTTAACTGTCTGTTTAAGTAATCTCAAAGTTCTAACTTTTTCAAATGATCTAGTCCCTAGGTCGAAAGCTCAGTAAAAATAAAAAAAAAAAATAATAATGACTGAAATTGGGCCATTATTCGTTCTGACTTAATGAATCGGTCACCAAAAACGATGAACAATTTCAAGCTTTAATTACACTTATTATTCCATAAGCTTTAATGAGGGAAATTTAATGACCTGTCTATTCGCCAGTAGATTTTACGTCACAATAACTGACCGGTTATAAGCTAGACCCGCAAAGCTAAGATGTATTGCGGTACTAGAAAAATATGAGAACTATTATAGGATAGTAAGCTTGCTAGTCGGTTAGAGGCTAGACACGCAAAGCTAAGATGTATTGTTGGTATTAGTCTATATTCCCGGTCTACACCTTTAATGGTTAATATGAGAACTTTTTTAGTAAAGTATGTTTGTTAGGCTGTTATAGGCTAGACCCGCAAAGCTAAGGTGTATTGCGGGTACTAGTCTAGCCCTTAGATTGTATTTAATGTTTAATATGAGAACTTTTATACTAAAGTATGTTTGCTAGTCGGTTATAGGCTAGACCCGCAAAGCTAAGATGTATTGCGGTACTAATCTAGCCCTTGGATTTTATTTAATGTTTAATATGAGAAATTTACAGTAAAGTATGTTTGGCGGTTATAGACTAGACCCGCAAAGCTAAGATGTATTGCGGTACTAGTCTAGCCCTTAGATTGTATTTAATGTTTAATATGAGAACTTTTATACTAAAGTATGTTTGCTAGTCGGTTATTGGCTAGACCTGCAAAGCTGAGATGTATTGCGGTACTAGTCTAGCCCTTAGATTGTATTTAATGTTTAATATGAGAACTTTTATAGTAAAGTATGTTTGCTAGTCGGTTATAGGCTAGACCCGCAAAGCTAAGATGTATTGCGGTACTAGTCTAGCCCTTGGATTTTATTTAATGTTTAATATGAGGAATTTGCAGTAAAGTATGTTTGTTAGTCGGTTATAGGCTATACCCGCAAAGCTAAGATGTATTGCGGTACTAGTCTAGCCCTTGGATTTTATTTAATGGTTAATAAAAGAAATTTACAGTCAAGTATGTTTGTTAGTCACCTCCGTCCACGACACCTAATTTGGTAGTTAGACGTAAAGTCGGCCTGACAGATTAGGTGTTACTGTAACTGTACTGATCACTAAAAATATAAGTTTATGAGGTCGTTTTAATTGATTTTTTTTAAAGCAAAAGTCTTTAAAGTATATCTTATACTCACATTTTTTTGACAAAACGCGTAGATAACCAGAAAAGGCAATCGGGAATATTTACTACATGTTCTTGCTACAAAACTGCGCGATTGTATTTGTTTATTTCTATTTTCTAGTTATAAATAAACACTACGAACAAAAATACAAACTCATTTGAGTAAAAAATATAATAAGATAGATCTGTATGTATAAGTTTATTAGCTAAGATGGCCGTTAAGCAGGTCTTGAAAGAGTGATACCGTTAGAGGCGCAGACACCATTCCGTTAATATAAAGCATCTCTTGTATTCTGGGCCTAAGATAACTATCATATATATGGCACAACTAGGATGTTATATATATATAATCATTTTAATACAGCCTAGGGTGTGGTTTAGTGGAATCATTATGACAAATCTTGGGCCAGACCATAAAAAAAAAAAAAATAATTCAGAGTGGGTGGCTAAGATTATTATATAGTGCAATAAGATTTTATTACTAATCTTTTTTAATTTTATTTAATGTAAAAGATTCGTTTTCAAAATAGATAACCAAAATAATCATGGCAATAATGATAAATGTAATTATAATAAATAATAAAAATAATTACTAAAACAAACTTACATTTAATTTTGTTGAATTTTATAGGCGTGCGCCATGATATGATTACATATTTTTTTTTTAATGATTTAAGGCGCGTCAACATCTAAGGTTATTGGCACCCGGAGCTTTTTTCAGTGCACTGCCAGCCTCCGGACAGTGTTCTCTCATTGCAGACAATCCATCAACAGACAGTGATCTGTAAGAAGCTCCTAAGGAAGAGAAAATCTAAGGGTCAGCAACCGGGACCTCCACGTGAGAATCCAGTACGCTAACCGCATAGCTAATCCCTTCCCTGCCTTATTATTATTGTGAGGAAACAAAATAGAATTTATCTGAGCGTAAATTGAGTTAACTGAAATTAACTAAAAACAAAAATTAGACAAGAAAAATCTTGCAAAACAATTATATCACTTGTTAGTTTAGATGTCCAAGACGTGTGAAGTAGTGGCTGAACCATTTCTTCTAAAAATAAGATCGGTTTCAGATATATTCTTCACATAATCAATTCTCTTCTTCTCTCTCCCTCTCTCTCTTTCCCTGCCCTCCTCTCACTCGTTTTACGGCTTCGCGATTTTCCCTGAGAAATCCCCTGAGTATGTAAAAATTTCATGAATTTGGGGGGGGATCTGTGTTGACCAGAAATCGCAAAAGTTCAAATTTCGATCTTTTTGGTTTAGACGCCAAGATGAGAGATGAGCTTTTGGGGAAAATCCATCACCAACCGGAAGTGCTTCTTTACTACTCAGATTTCTCACTTTTTTTTTTGAGGATTCTTTTGAGGATGGCACCAGAGCCAACTATTAGAGCTTAGCCTTTCTTTCTTTTTTTTTTTTGCCTCCTTCAATCATTTCCGGCCGGCGACTGCAGCTTTTTCGCATCTCAAGATAGGTTCGAACCTTTCTTCAATTTTTTTTCCTAGCATAAGGAGCTTAATAAGCTCATCTGTTGAACTTCATCTCGCTCACCAGACTGAGTCAATATCTCCGCGAACTGTTTCCTCCTCTTTTTCCAGCTCTGCGGGCGTCCTCTTTTCGAAAAAAAGAGCTGTTATCATTTCTCAATATCGACTACGTTCAAGTTTCAGTTTCATCAGGACAGCAGATTAAGATTTTGAACAGTAAGATCTTCGTGTTCCTAGGATGCTTTAAAGGGCGGGCCAGCAACGAAGTAGCATCTTTTTTACCGATTTGAACAACGCATTTTTAAAAATTTTCGCTTTTTCTAGATAGATAGATAAACTATATTTAACAAATGAAGGTATATATGTTAACATATGTACATAAGGAGTTCCAGTATAAATACTATAACCACCAGCTAATTACAGAATATAATCCAGAATACAGTATAAAAGTAAGTAATGAGAGGAAAATACTCAAGAAAAACCCTCAGCTGATAAGAAAAGTTGCACTTTAGGGAGTCCTTAACTCTTCTGTGCCTGTGCACCGTGTCCAAACTATTGTCCCCTATTAGTCTGCATAGATGATTGTGACTTGATTCACACTTACTGAAGAAACCAGTAGCGAGGTACTTGATGTAGTGGTTCAACATAGTCCATGTTGGTGTTAAGAGTGTAAGTCTATAATACCTGTGTAGCGGGGGGGAAGTTGTCACAAGTCCTGAAGAATTTATTTTGTATGATCTGCAGCGAGGCGATATTGGATCGACATGTCAGACTCCAGGAGGGACAAGCATAAAGTAGCATGGGCCTAACCACTACCTTGTACAGGAGGAGTTTATTAAAAACCCTTCTAAATACAGATTTTTAGATCAAAAATTTTACTGGAGACTTTTTTTTTTAAAGGAAAACTCATTTAGGAGTTGAGAGGGACAGGATTTCCTCACCCAACCTCACTGCTACATTAATATGGAACCAAAGTTTAAATTTAAAAGGAATTGACTGAACGGAAGTGCCACGTTTACTGAGTTCGACAAATTTCCCTTCTATTTTCAAGCCAACTGTATCTATCTCTTTAGAATAAATTTTAACTTCCTTAGAACTGTAGCAAGAGGAAGTCCTGTGATTGTTGCTAAGGATATTCTTTAAATGACTTGATTTTAAAAAAGAAATTAAAGTAAATCCAAAAAACTTTTTTTGCTGTAGAAAAAAAAGAGAGATCACGTGTGATTCTTACTTAACAAGAAATTAGGTGGTCTTCCATGTTGTTTTTTTGGATAATTAATTGTTAGCTATGAACTCGTTTTTAATAACTTCCAACTAAATGGATTTTCACAATATAACGACCAGGTTTTTTTTAAAAAAAATATTTATATGATAATTTCTTCTTCATAAACTATGAAAGCTCCAAAATCTATAATTAGTTTGATGGTTAAAATATTCTACCTGTAATCAAAGGTTTTGCGTATTAAATTAATTTTAAAGAAAAAAAAAACACGAGCTAATTGAAGCTTATTATATTTATTACAGGATCTTAATGAGTGAAGAAACACAACCTGTATGATAGTAATAGCTTCTCAGGTGCCATCCAGTTTCAATTTAATCCTTGAACGTGGTTAAATTACGGTAGTACATCTGCAAATAGGAAAGGATGTGTTGGGAGGGTCTGTCTGCAAGGCTGGATATCGTTGATTTTAAATGTTATTATTTTTTTTTTTTTCAGCGATTAGATTCGAACTTTCACCCATCTTCAGAGGAAACAAAAAGATGTTGCTTTCTTTCTGAAGTCTAAATTGATAACAACAAGCGGGGAAGTCACATGGCTTTTCTTTAAGCTCGTATTCTTATTTTGATAATGTATCTCCCATAAAATTTGATTTGACAGATTTTTTTTTTTTTCAGTGTGAATTCGTTGAGGGGCGGCAGTTCTCAAGTGGGGGTGGATAGTCATTTCCGGTAGTCACTAATTAAACATTGTACAAGACCGGCGGAAGTATTAAGAACGAGTCAAACTAAAATCACGAAAAGTTAAAACAAAAAAAAAAGGTAAATGATTTTAAATAAAAATTCTGTGGGCTCATAATTCCTTTTTAAAGGACTTTCGAAATACAGAAATATTTAATCATCAAATCCCGTGGATTTCATTCCAGGAAATCGAATCGGCTCAAAATAGCCGCCTCTAATGTCTGCAGAAGAGGCTAATTGACTGATCCGCTTGTTAATCAGGCGTTGCAGGCAATAATTGACCCAAGGCCTATCAGCAGCAGCATTCAGGGAGGATAAGACCTCCTTAAGTCCTTTAGACTCCGGCCGGATACGGTCTTCTGCACGGAGCATCATGAAAGCTTAATTAATATACTTACGACATTCCCCACTTCCTGTTATAAATTTTGTCGTTCAGTTTAAACAAAATAATTTCTTGATAATTACTTTGAGGAACCCGAGACTCCTTGAGCTCCTCTCCCCAAACTTTGGCCCCAGATTCGCGTAGATTTATTTACTCTTTTTATCCAGGGATTATTTTGCTCTTACTTAAAGGCGGACCAAAAAAAACAAAAAAATCAATAAAACAAATTAAATAAGTAGTGCACCTGGTTTTTAATTTACAACTCGTAGCCCCGATAATAAACCAATAGGAATATTAGCTGTTGCAGGTGTTGTTGATGGAAGGAGTGTGGAGGGGTGCGGTTGGAGTAGGGTATATATAGGTACACATAACAATAATGCTAAAGGTGAACACGTGCTGTTGTTTAGTGTATACTGGTAACAACAGCAACTAGACCCCCGCTCCCCTGGCCACCGGCAGACGGCTGGCATGCGGTCCACTGAACAACAAATGTAATGTTCTACCGGCACTTCTAGGGACGTCACGCTATCTTAAACACACCGTCACTCAAGAGTACTTCTTTTTTTTTCCATCTCTGTGCAGTTAGCAGTGAGAGTTGATAACCTAGAAGGACTATTATTCTATTATTTACTAGGAAAGACATGGGAAGAAAGAACAGAGAAAAAAACTTTGGCGGTCAGTAGATCAAAGAGAGATCTTAAAAAAAGGAAATCTGGCGGGAACACTTTCACGACTACCGCTCAAAATATATTTTGTCTAAATATGGATTATAGAGAGTGGGCTCCACGGTAGCCGAGCGGTTAAGATGCTAGACCCGCAATGCTAAGATGTATTGTTGGTTTAGTAGGTTCGATTCTCAGTTCCTAGGCCTTGGATTTTATTTAATGGTTAATAAAAGAAATTTACAATAAAGTATGTTTGCTAGTCGCCTCCGTCCACGACACCTAATTTAGGTAGTTGGACGTTAAGCCCCGCCTGAAAAAATAGGCGATTACTTTACTTTTACTTTATATATACCTGATTCTAGGCAGGTATAAATTGAGAGTAACGGGCAATACGGTAGAACAGACTTAGTCACGCCCCATAACCTTTGCAACAGAATTCTACAAACCATTTAAAAGTCAAATTTACACTTTATTACATCCGATTCTCTATATATTATCCTAAAATTACCTGTACAGTTACATATACTTTACACTTAGAATACCAACAATGTAAATCTCCAACTTCTGATAATGATAGGAACTTTCCAAAATGGAAGTCGAAAAATTCTCTGCATCAAAATTGATACTCCCGCTGACGATGGATGAAAATACAAAATAGGTCAGAAGGTTTAAAAATATCTATAAGTAGGTAGTAGAGAAGAGATGAGTTCGGAGGTTACACAGACAGAGAGAGAAAAAGTGAGTTTTAGTTGGCGGTACACCAAAAAAAAAAAAGAATCTTTCTAAAAAATCCAAGGATAAAAAAAAGATGAAGACTAGAACCTGACAAAAAGAAAGATCAACATTAAAAACGATGCACATTGTAATGTAAAGTGCATGAATAAAAGAGTATGCGCGCCCTCTAAGGAAAGGAAGTGGTACTTCTTGAAGCCCCAGAATGCACTCTCCTCTAATTGAATGTTATCCCATTGCTATATAATGGGGCTAGGCTAGACGAAAGCGTCTTTGGCTGCCAGACACCACTTATGTAGTCCCTTCAAACAAAACAAAAAAAACGACGACTATGAGATAGTTAAAAGCAATTATCTAGCACTGGAATTATCATAATTAAAACAAGATGGAGGAAAAAGTAAGAAACCCACTAAATTAAACAAAGTTTTGAAAATCATTAATGGCGTCACAAAATAAAATTAAACATGAACACCTTTAATTAATTAAATTAACTAGCAACGATAGATAAAAAATTAAGATGAAAGAGACAGTAAAAATAACCTAACAACTCCAAAAGCAACCTAAATTAATTTTCAGATTTGTTTATAGTTTACAGTAATTGAAAATTAGTTTCTGATTAATAAGCAGTTTGCAATAATGGGCAGTTAAATTTGCAAGTTCAAACATGTTTAAATAATCGAGCAGTTATTAGGCAAGACCCGCAATGCTAAGATGTATAGTTGGTTTAGTGGGTTCTATTTCTGGTCTAGGTCTTGGATTTTTTTATTTAATGTTTAATATGAGAACTTTACAGTAAAGTATGACCTTGACAATCCCAGGACATGTATTTTTGTTAGGGAAAACATTACCTCTTTACTGCTAATGGAATTTTGTTTCAGAGACCAGACTGCAATAAAGGTGAAGCTACATGTGGATAAGGAGGCCAGGGAGATTGTCGTGGCCTCGACTTACCTTCCATATGACTCTACAGTCCCTCCCCCATCGGAGGAGATGCAGTATCTGACCAACCGGTGTAGGGAGAGAGGACTGCAACTACTGATTGGGTGTGATGCTAATTCCCATAACAAGGTATGGGGCAGCTCAGGAACCAATCAGAGAGGTAAGTATCTTCTGGACTTCATTAGTGCGAATAATTTGCATGTTATAAATGAGGGAGAAGAACCCACCTTCCACAACTCTATTCGTAGGGAAGTGATCGACCTAACTTTGGGAACTAATTTTGTATCGACCCTTGTTAGGAACTGGCATGTGTCGGGGGTCCCCTCACTTTCGGATCACATGTACATTAGGTTCGACATTGGGTTTGACTGTAAGGAGGTGGTTACTTACAGAAACCCTAGGAGAACAGACTGGGACTCGTTTAGACGGGATCTCAGCGCAAACATTGGTACAGTCAACAATAACTTTAGGACCCGGATGGACATTGATGAAGCTGCTGAGAGACTTCAGGGCGTCATCAAGGAGGCCTACTGGGAGAATTGTGCGGAGACAGTGATAACATCTAACAGGAAAGTAGGCTGGTGGAATAACCAGCTGAAGGAGCTCCGCAGTAAAGTTAGGAAACTGTTCAATGTAGCTAAAAGAAGGGGTACATGGAAGGAGTACCGTGAGGCCCTAACTTCTTACAACATAGCCATTAGAAAGGCTAAAAGAGATGCTTGGAGGAAGCTCTGTGAAGAGGTAGAGATGACCTCGGAGGGGGCTAGGCTCCATCGCATAATATCAAAAAGTCCAGGGGGTGCCCTGGGTACCATCAGGAACGAGGAAGGGATTTTTACCAAATCGGGGAGAGACACATTGGAGTGTCTCATGAGAACTCATTTTCCCGATTCGAAGGTAATTGAGTCAGGACAGCATGGTGAGGATACTCTGGGACCCGATAGGTGTCGGGGGACCAGGGAAACCTGGGCCGTGGCTAAATACTGCATTACCTACAATAAGGTGGTCTGGGCTGTAAATTATTTTAAGCCCTATAAATCCCCGGGTCCTGATGGCATTTTCCCTGCCCTTTTGCAGCAGGGGAAAGATTTAATTACTCCTATTTTATGCAGGATAATGAGGGCATGCTTGGCACTCAACCATGTCCCTAGGGCATGGAGGCCTGTAAAAATTATCTTTATTCCAAAGCCTGGGAAGAGAACTCATACCCAGGCGAAGGAATTTAGACCAATTAGTCTAACATCGTTCATGTTGAAGGTGCTAGAAAAACTGATTGATATGTATATTAAGGAGGTGGCTTTAAAGCAACGGCCTCTGCATGCCAATCAGCATGCCTACCAAACAGGCAAATCTTGCGAGACAGCCCTCCATTGTCTGGTTAAGGAGTTGGAGGCTTCGGTATTTTGCAAGGAAACAGCTGTGGGCGTGTTTCTGGATATTGAGGGTGCCTTCAGTAACACTACCTACAGTTCAATTGCCTTGGCGATGGATAGACATGGCGTAGAGTCCACTGTTTCAAGATGGATCTGTAACATGCTATCGTCAAGGAGAATCACAGCGACCCTTTTTGGGGAATCGCTGGAGTTAACGACAGTTAGGGGGTGCCCTCAGGGGGGGGTTCTATCCCCGCTCCTTTGGTGTATGGTCGTAGATGAGTTACTTGAGGTGCTAGACCTTCGTGGGTTCTCGGTCCTTGGCTATGCAGATGATATTTCTGTGGTGGTCAGGGGTAGACATGAGACAATCGTGGCTGAACTCATGCAGGAAGCTCTCAAGGTTATAGAAAATTGGTGTAGAAGGGTAGAGCTTTCAGTGAACCCTTCTAAGACTACTCTGGTTCCCTTTACAAGGAGAAGGGACAAGGAGAGCTACAAAAACCTTCGATTTTTTGGTAAAACTCTGGATGTGTCGGGTGAGGTCAAGTATTTGGGCATTGTCCTGGATACCAGACTCACTTGGAAGGCGCAGATTGAGAGAGTTACATTAAGGGCTAAACAGGCCCTTTGTGGAATAACTAGAACCTGTGGGAAGACATGGGGTCTTAGCCCAAAGATGACCCACTGGCTCTATACACGTACAGTCATACCTATCATCACCTACGGTTCAGTGGTGTGGTGGAGGAAGACTGAACAACAGACGGCAATTAAGGCTCTAGCAAGGGTGCAGAGACTGGCCTGTCTGATGATCACGGGGGCCTTTAGTAGCACCCCTACTGCGGCGCTGGAAGTACTTCTGGGGTTGGCTCCGCTTCAATATGTTATTCAGGCGGAGGCAAGGGCCAGTGCGTACAGAATGGCGAGCAATGGGCAATGGAGGCGTATAAGTTCCTGCATTGGCCATATGATTATTTCAGATAAGGTTGACCCTGGGCCGGTTATTGACATGGCAGGGGACAGTATCTGTCCTAAATACAGTTTCGAGACTCCTTTTCAGGTGTGTATTAAACCGAGGACTGAATGGAGGGTAAACTGGACGGATCAGTACCGGAAGGGAGGCATTTGGTTTACCGATGGCTCCAAGATGGACTGTGGGACTGGGTCTGGAGTGTATGGGGTTAAACCCGAGGTACTCATTGAGAGATCTCTTGGGAGATACGCCACAGTCTTCCAGGCCGAGGTTTTTGCTATTAAAATATGCGCTGAGGAAAACCTGCGGATGGAACCTAGAAATAGGGAGATTCGCATCTTTTCGGACAGCCAGGCTGCACTGAAGGCTCTCGTATCCTTCAGAATCACCTCTTCCCTGGTCTGGGAATGCAGGAAGGCCCTGGAACTACTGGCGCGGCACAACAAAGTTCGGTTGGAATGGGTGCCGGGTCATGTGGGTATTGAAGGGAATGAAAAAGCTGATTATCTGGCCAGGAATGGGGCTAACACTCCTTTCATCGGTCCAGAGCCTGTCCTGGGGATCACCAGGGGTTCGGTTCGCGCGGCTCTCAGAGATTGGATCTGGAGGGAGCACGAAAAGAACTGGGTGATGTGTCCTGGGGTTAAACACAGCAAGACCTTGATGCCTTGGCTGTGTAAGCAAAGATCCAAAGAGACCCTGTGTTTGGGCAGAAATCAGATTACTCTGATTACAGGCCTATTCACGGGGCACGGTAGGTTCAAGAAGCATCTGCGCAAGGTGGGGCTTATCAGCTCGGAGCCGTTGTGCAGATTATGTCAGGAAGAGGAGGAAACGGCCTCTCACCTGTTGTTCGATTGCGTTGCAATCGAAAGTTTGCGCTATGAAACCTTTGGAACGTTGAGGCCGAAGGAGATAGTAGCGCAAAAACAACTAGTAGGGAAAGTCCTTGACCTCTTTAGGAGGGGAGGGTTCGCCTACTAGAACTAAGAAGGGATTGGCACAATAAGTCTTCTGTGGCTGCGGTGCCTTGGGGTATAGGTCCCGTCCCAACTAATATCTTATCTTATATCTATGTTTGCTAGTCGCCTCCGTCCACGACACCTAATTGGTAGTTGGACGTAAAGCCCGCCTGAAAAAAAACAAAACAGGCATTACTTATTTACTTCTACTTGCTAGTTCATTAACAAACAATAATTGAACGTCACAGCTTACTTAATCGATGCACGAATCCTAACAATGTATTACCGAGAACCGAGATTAAATTAGTAAACAATACTTTTGCACATCACATAACTATACATCGTCTTCCAGCGGGGTTCGATATGATGGGAAATGCAAAGTAATTTCTGGATATTACAGTTTGTTATGGATGAATTCACTTGAAATGAAACAACAATAACATTAATTCCTTTTTTAAAAATAAAGTACAAAAATTAATTGGACAGTAACCCAAGTAATGTGAAAGAAGAGGTGGATTTACAAAACGAGAAAACAAAATCCAAGAAATAAATAAGGAATAAATGATGAAGAGAATATTAAATGCAGACGAGAATAGACTTTACGTGAGGATAAAATACATTAAGAATAAGACAAAGAGAGGCAAGAAGAATAACGAATGAAGAAAGTCTGCTGGAGGAAGACGTGATAGCTGGAGGAAGAGATGGATAAAAGCGAGTATAGGCCGGAGAAGAACATTGAAGGCAGGTGTAAAAGGTAAAATCCTGCCGCAGGCTATATCTGGATCAAAGGTTCCCATTAATTTTTCTCTGGATGTTAACAACATTCGGGCCGCACCAGAACTGAGGGAACAGATGAACGTCCGCCCATAAAATCAGCTGTTTAATTTTGTTTTTCCTATTCTATTATTACTATTTCTATGCTAGACAAGCTGGTGTATAAATTATTGCCTCAAACGAACTCTGTGGAGCTGTGCTCATCAAGAGACCTGTTCCAAGCTGGGGGGGGACTTCTAATTTATTAATTTATTTTTATTACACTTTATATATTTTGATGACTGTACAAAAAAAAATTTAATAGTCTCGTAATGCGGCCTTTATAAAATCGAATTTCCTAAGTGATTAATTCGGACGCCACGTCTAAATTTGTTAGTTAAGTTGATTTTCTGTTACTTCTCGGGGAGGAAAAGCCAAGGCCTGTGAACTTTACCCAAGAACCGCTCTCCAGCATCAAGAGTCTCAATTAAACGGAAAGGTCTGAAGGGCGAGCTTTAGAGTGAGGGGAGCCACAATAGATCCAAAGGGGTCGCGGTGGCGTAGGCCTTGAGGCCGCCCTAGTTTAATCTATCTAAATTGATTTCTTTTCATTAATATTTGACTACTTTTGCACACCTGAAAATTCATTCGCTCCATTTTATCTGTAACACCAACCTCTGGACCATTGAAAAACGCTAGCATTTCGTCAGTTTCAATCCTTGACTTAGAGCCCAGCATCCTGCTCAAAATCTTCAATCAAAAAATCTCGAGAACTGTGTCTTCTTCTCAGCGTAATGAACAAAACAAAAAAAAAAAGTGAAGCAGGTAATACCCATTTTAAAAAATCTCTAAAATACCCATTTCGAGGTAATCCTGGATAGGGTATCCCTACGTAAGTCTTGGTACCCCCTGTGAGCGTAGCCCTGATTTGCATCTGTAATTAATTTACAACAAGCCTACTTTATATAGCCTCAACATTTCCCAAGTCCTTAAATAACTATGACCTCTTCTATACTTGTTTGGAACCCTCAGGAACCTCTCATTGTGACCAAATGGGATACGCTATTCAAACTCGTATTCGCTGACCTAACTGATACTTCGTAGAAACTTTTCTTCTTCTTTTCCTTTATTCATACAGCTTGGATCACAGGAGTTCCCGAGGATGTGGGAAAACTGATCCTAGTTGGTTCTGGTAGCTTTCACTTCTAATTTTCTTTAGATATTAAAAAAAAAAAAAAAACGGCCATAAGCGTAAAGACATGAAATATCTCCAGGAATAACGCCATGAAAGATGGAATTTGAGAAAAACAGGAACAAAACATTATTACCGGCATTCATGCTGGAATAGAGAAGTAACTCAAAAAGAGGAATGATAACTAGATCGTCAGAGAGATCGGATTAAAGCGGTGTACCATCCATCTATTACTCCCAGTTTAAAATACAGGAGGAAACATTTGTCCGCTAGATTGATTTATCTCTCTCTCACACAAGTGCTGTTATTAACTGCAGCTTAGAAAGTGCATCTTGACATTGCTGCAATCCAAGATATACTATTCACTTAGCAATTCTTAACTTGTTAATAGCAAAATTCTTTTATCTATTCGACTTCTAGTTTTTTATAAGAATTATTTTAACAAATTTGCTTAGTTTTTTTTGACCTGGTCAATTTATGGGCGGAAATAGAAGTTCCTGTCAGGCGTTAAGGGTATTGCTCGAAACATTTTAACATCTTGACAAGCAATGTCGCAGCAACATCTTTCGGACATGGGAAGATTTTTGTAGAAGACTAAAACTACACTCCTCTCAGCCTTGAAAAATAGTATGAAACCAAAACTAGGCATTCCTCAGGTTAAGACTTCTCTAGGAAGGTCCATGATCTGGAAAGATAAAGAAGCTGGGAGCGGACTAGTTCATGACAGTATCCGCAAACTTTACATGACTTCAATGCGAGACTTCAATGTAATTTTTTTAGAAAACTCTTATCCCCATTATTAATGGAAGGTTCTTCTAATATTCCCGAATTGCTTAGAGCAGGGGTCGGCAACCCGCGGCTCGCGAGCCGCATGAGGCTCTTTTTCACAAATTGTGTGGCTCTTCAGCCTACCCAAAATATATTGTATATTTTGATTTTGTTGAAAAAAAAAAATGAAAATTTCATTTATCAAAGTATAGATATTTTTTTCAAAAACAATTTTAGATATAAGTTAGAAATTGAATAGAATTATATTTAAATAAAGTACGTAATTATATATTGTAAGATTGCCGCATTTTCATTCGCTTAGTTATTATTTATTTGTTTATTTACTTTGCAATATGTGAAAATAAATATATAAAACATTTAAATCTTATTGAATATCATAAAATAATAATTTGTGAATACAAATGATCTACAGAGGTTTTTTACACTACCATACTTGCAGCTCTTGGTAAGATTTATTAAAATTATTTAAGGAGAAATGGCTCTCGACTTAAAATAGGTTGCCGACCCCTGGCTTAGGGTAATACGATAGGTTTGACACAAAGGTACGCACTGTAAACCTCTTTTAATTACAACTGTAAGCCCTCTCTCCTCTAAAACTGAAAGATTCATAAAATGCTTAGAACATATTTTTGTAAACTAAAAACTAAAAGTTCAGTTGAAATGGGGAGCAAAGATCGCGTGTTTGATCTCATTAAGCGGATAAAAATACTAAATATAAGGAAATCGATGAAATTACTTGTGAAGTAAAACTCGATTATAAATTCGATACTCCTTAACAAAAACTTAGTTTTAAAAGTTAAGTATAAGGGTTGATTAAACGCCAAAAGGTACACAAATCAGCAGTTCCCAACATTTCATTAATACTTCATTGATATAATTTAAGTAATTTTACTGCATTAACTTTTCCTTCACATTTTTTAGAATTTATTAGATGTCACAGACCCTTATGCTGGCCATTTTCGTCTACAAAATATTTACTCAAGTAGCACACCATTTAACTTAGATTGACTGTAATATCTATTTATCTATAATAATCAAACTATTAATCACAGGTGAAAAAGAAAACGTTATAAAAAATATAAAAAAAATAAGAGGCTAAAAAATTCATAAACTTTTTTTACATCAATGATTTTATGCATTTATTTTTATTTTTAAATAAAAATCATTGGTTTAAGTTCATTCTTCGATTAAAGTAATTGTTATTTTATGTTGTAGTCAAACGTTTGTAATAATAAGTAATAAATAATCTGGCTTTATCGCAAATAATATAGTTTTCTTCAATTACATTCTCAATCTAGGTGTTCTTCCCACAATGTTATATATATGTAATATAAAATAAAGAAAATAAAGATATGCATATTTTTAGGACAGCTAATTATTCCAGTATTTTACCATAAGTAAAATTAGGGGGACTAAATTAAATTACAATTGAGAAATCAGTAAATATTGTTGAATAATCTACTTGTTATTAAATGTATGTTATTTGTGCTCACGAATATTTCGGTAAGACGAATTTAAGACTGAAATATTGTTTTGAATCCTCCGTGATTGAAATTTAAAAAGTGGCCGACTCTAACTTTGTTTTTTTCTACTTTAACATGCATGTATATGTGACTACTCAGAATAATTCATCACTCATTTTATCATAATTATAATAAAAAAATATTATGAATGAACTGGCCAGCATAAGGGTCTGTGACATCTAATAAATTCTAAAAAATGTGAAGGAAAAGTTAATGCAGTAAAATTACTTAAATTATATCAATGAAGTATTAATGAAATGTTGGGAACTGCTGATTTGTGTACCTTTTGGCGTTTAATCAACCCTTATACTTAACTTTTAAAACTGTAAGTTTTTGTTAAGGAGATTTTTGTACCTTTTGGATAGATTTTCCTTTTTGTCTATTTGCAAAGTTACGTCTGCTTTACAGATTTTTTAAAATTTGGAATAAGCTATTCTATCATTATAACCTGATAAGGTGTTAAATCGGAACCGTAACTACCACTGGAGAGATCTTTTTAAAGAATGATTATAGTTGCGGTCCCCAAACCATCCTCAATAACCATTTTTTTGAGAAAGCGTTTTGAATAAAATAGGAAGGTATTTGTACGTAAATAGCAAAATTAAACTGCGATTTCAGTACTTCCTTTTAAGAGGAGCAAGAAAAATAAACTGCGATTACAGTACTTCTCCCTAAAAGGCAAAGATTTTGAATCGAACGACAATTCATTGATGTAAATCGGTTCACTCATTGATAATTTTAACGATTGCAGTACTTCCTCTTAGTAGGTGTAAGAGCATGATGGCACTTCACAGCCACGTAGAGGAGCTTTAACCACTTATTTGAGCTAAATTTTATCAAAATCGGACTAAACTTTGTAGAAATATTGGTAATAATAGTTTTAGAAAGGGCCTTATTTGGGTGGGGCGAACTCCCCTCCTTATGAGGCATAGCGTCGAGACTTTTAAAGTACAAATCTGTACAAAATTTCGATTCGAATGACACTTCATTCATGAAAATCGGTTCACGTGTCGATAATTTGAAACGATTGCTATACTTCCCCTTAACAAGTGTAAGAGCAGATCGTCGCTTTATTGTTAGGTAGGGGAGCCCTAACCCTATCATCCTACCAAATTTTATCAAAATCGGGCCAAGATTTACAGAGTAATTAGTAATAATAATTTTGGAGGGGGCCTTACATAAAGGGGGCTAACTCCTCTCCCATTCGATGTACAGGGCCGAGACCCCCAAAAGGCACATCTACATAAAATTCCGAATCGAATGACACCTCATTCATGAAAATCGGTTCACGCGTTTAGGCGCTACGTTGTTTACAAAAAAGGTAACAAGAACAACAAGAAGAAGAAGAAGAAGAAGAAGAAGAAGAAGAACAAGAACAAGAACATTTTTTGAAAAAGCCGTTTTTGCTCATTTTCGGCAACTTTTTTCTCGAAACCTATTAGATCTGGATGGTTGCAAAAAAATTACAGTTATAAAGGAGGATTTGCCCTATATTTTAAAGAAAATTTGGGAATTTTATCTTTTATAGAAAAATAGAAAAAAATTGTCAAAGTTGGGTGTTTTTCAACGTTACACTTTTTCGTGCAGTTTTTGATGGTCAACCCTTATACAACTGTCCTACCGGACAGTTTTAATATCTTAATAAAACTCGACCAGAAACTAAATCTAAACCAATTAAATTTACAAACAGACAAGACCACAGGCTACTGGCAAACTTTTGCTAACGAGTTATTTATTATTGTTTAATATTAATATTGTATTCAACATGTAAACAAGATATTAGATTTTCTTCAATTTAGTTAAGTAGAATATAATTAAATTAGTTAATTTTTTGTAATTAATGTACTAACATAAATTTTGGTTTTATTTTAAGACAACGAAGATTGTTGTAGCTGCCAAAAGAAAACAAAAGTGAGTTTATCTCTTAAATTAAACAATAAACACCCTTGTGTAAGCTAAACAGCTGTCTTAAATGGATTTGTAAGGCGATAAGTTAAAGTCGATTATTTTAAATACTCGTTAACTGAATTTAAATGTTTTCGCCTTTACTTGTTCTGTGTAAACGGAAGATTTAATTTTAAAGGAGATCACAAACGTATTTAGTAACTTTATATGTTTTATCTTCTTTCGCCAAAAAAGAGAGAGATATTTCGAAAACTTAATAAGTGATTTAAAAAATAATATATTTTACTTATCTACCCATACCTCGGCATGGAATGCACCTTATACTGAAACACAGTGTGCATAAACATAGTATGCATTTCACACCCCTTCTTCCCCCCTAGACTACGCCTAAGATAAAACACACTTTTAAGATAAAAAGTAGATCTTATATACAGAAAAGTTGGCCATCCCTTTGCTATGGTATACATCACGACAGTAGTCTTTCTTATGACTGTAATTGGGAACTCTATGGAGGATTGTCTTAGATTGTCCAAAACTTTTAATCAGACGATTTCCTGACTGTATGATTCCCGTTGGATTTCAATTCACCTGTGATCTCCTGAGATCTTAAAAAAAAACCTTACTCAAAATTTATTCTTATGATTTTGAAAACGGAATATTTATTCTGAAATTATTCTTTTTAAAAAAATATACATATGAATAAAAAGGATCTTATATCTTCTAATATTCTATGAACCAGTTCTCAAACACATCAATTCCCTGGACCAGTTTAGTTAAGCCTAGTTTGCCATTAATTCCTTTTAAGGTTTAAGGGTGGGAGGAATGTAACGTTATGTTATTAATCATATAATTTTATTTGATCTGCCATTTGCATAATATGCAAAGTATTTAAGAATTTATTTCAAAAGAAACAAATCTTTTACATATGATCACAGTTAAAAATAAAAATTTACCATAAAAATGATCTTACCAGAGACCAAAACGTTATTACTCCCCAGTATTTGGGGGGTGGGGGTTTAATTCAAACGTGATCGTTTCTGTTCCAAACAAGGAGGTTCAGGACTCCCTTCCTAAAAATATTTTTTTTCCATATTCTAAGACCCTTATAATTGAGTATCACATGTGATTATTATATTTATCGATTTTTAAGAAGTTCCCCCGTATACTAAAATATTTCACATGAAACCTTCTTAATTCTTCTCTCAGTAAAACCCTAAAATTAAATCCAAATTTATCCAGTTTGAGGGCCAACAAGACCCGCAGAATTTAAGAGACAGATTATAGAAGTCGATGACCTAATAGATGCCACTTATTTATTTTTTGTACTGTTTTAGAATAATAAATTTAGTAATAATCTTTTCTAAAAAGAAGTAACAAAATTTATGACATCACTGATCGTAAACTTTATCTAAAACAAGTTGTTTAGATCGCTGCAGCATCCAAGACACTAGAGTTAAAAGAAATATACAATCTCTTTCAATAAACTAGTAGCAAGTATTTAAGAACAGTAAGCAATTCTGATCTTGAAGAGTAATTAATAGATACAATATGGGGATAAGAAGTACTTGTGGTCCATTATATAGAGGCGATTAAGATCTTAGTAGTGTTAAGAAAAAAATCAATTAGTTTTTTAATTTACTCTGTGTAATGGTATATATAAAAACTAGTTTAGTTATTGTATTACTTATTATTACATTTATTTATATTTTTGACTTAATATTGGCATTTTTTATTGACTCAATAAATATTGTGCCAATCATAACAAGATCTAGTAACATTTTTTATTTATAATAAAACTATGAATTGTTCCTTATTGTAATTGAGAACTTAATCAAAAATTACCAACATATCAAAAAATTTACAATTAAAAAAAGGGCTCCAACCCTAACGCATTGCCCTCAACGAACTGCTCTGAGGGTAGCCCTAATGCATCGCCCTCAACGAACTGCCCTAAGGGTGGCCCTAATGCATCGCCCTCAACGAACTGCCCTAAGGGTGGCCCTAATGCATCGCCCTCAACGAACTGCCCTAAGGGTAGCCCTAATGCATCGCCCTCAACGAGGTGCCCTAAGGGTAGCCCTAATGCATCGCCCTCAACGAACTGCCCTAAGGATAGCCCAAAAAATACTGGCTGGGTAGAAGATACTTCAGGATGCGGCACGTTCTTAAATACAATGAAAAAGCAACCTCTTTGGCCGAAGCGGTAACGATCAAGCTATCAAGTTACCATTTACCTTAAAGACGTCAACTTTAATCTTCCGCATCTTAGCTACTTCTAACTTTTTTGTGTTTAAAATAGATCAGGTCTTTTTTTTTAGATTGAATCTAAATTTTTAAAAGTTTTCGTAAAGTCGAGTGATCTATTCTTTATTAGATTATTGCCAGTTTCCTCCTGTTAATCAGCAGACCTTTCAAAGGATAAAAAAAAACTTCAAATTTCTGGAAGAGAAAAATCATGAGAATGAGTTCACTCCAGTTTTCAGAACACCATCAACTCATGGACAACTTTCTCTTAAAAACACTCGAACCCCCCCCCAGGGAGATTCAAAACAGATCTTAGTGGTTTTTTTATTGTTACTTCCACTTGACATCTTTCTATAGATTTACACATACAGATGCTTATGCAGAAAAGTGTTCTCTAAGGATCACTTTATCCCTTTTAGGGGGTCGAGGCATACCCAAAGGGACTATAAAGGGGTAACTAGCTGTGCAATGTGGGTTTTAAATAATACCATTTCCAATGAACAGCTTCTCGAAATTATTCACATTCTCAGTAAATGGAAGTAATGGAGTCTTGACATAGTTTCGAAATTTTGACGATCAAAGCGCTAGAAATCGTTCACAAGTTGATTTCAGGAGTTCTTTTCGAAGGAAGAAAGCCCAGGTGATTGGTCCCTTGTAGGGTGCATTTCTAACTATATACTTCGGGTTCCATCTATCATACAAGTACTGCGAATAAGTATGTCGCTATAATTTCCTAATTCGTGTAAAATCCGTAGGAAAATCTTTTCCTCTTTTTAAAAACCATGAGAATTGTGAAGAAAGAGAAAGTCCGGATGTAAGTTATAAATAAAAGGGCAAAACTGGCTGAAGAATTCTTGTAGTTATATACTTTTTTTTTAAAGATTTTTGCTCTTCAATGGTAAAAAGGTTCCTTGTTCAGGGCGGACCCATCCAAAGTATATTTCAACAAAACAATTTATGAATGTGTTTTTCTTAAGAGTTAATTTTCTGAAAGTGAATAACAGGTGGCAAAGTCCAAAGAAGTCTCAACAAGATTGGTCCTCCAGGTAGGTCGTCCAAGGGTCAGTCAGGGTAAGAGAGCACAGCAGCCGCCAGAGTTCCTGAACTCTTATGTATTGGACGAGGGTTAGTAGGTTTGTAGATGTGTAGACAAGAGTGGCGGGAGGGGATGACAAGGTCACTTGATTTACTACCCAACTATGGAAGTTCAGTCCGCCCAGACTCTAGGTATTAGTGTGCTCCTCTGGGAGTGTACACACTGTAATAAGGAGTGTACAGTCAGGTCGAGCTGTAAACATGTCTTCTCCAAGCATCCAGGTAGTAATAATGGTTTTCGGCTTTCCAGAATAGGTCAACATACCCTACCTCTACATCCTGACGATAACAAGGTGTTTTTCTTCTTTTTTTTCAGAGTAAAAGGTTCAACTTTTTTTTTTTCCTTCACTTCACTTCACAAAACATGTGTGTTGGGGTTATGCTCCTTTTCCCTCCAAGAAAGGGCTTGTCCTAAATCTATTACGAACTGTACCTTTTACATTCAACAAACGTTTTATTGATGTCACTCACAAACATGGGTATGAAGCTTTTTAATGGGCTTGTAAAAAGGGAGGCTGAAATCAGGTATGTTTCCGACATTTGCTGAATTGGTTCAGCACTAAAGCCGGTGCTTTCAAATGAAGGGACTTATTGACGGCCGACAGTAAATAAGCTTCCTTTGTGCAACAACTTTTAAGCTCTAAAAAGCTCCACATTCCATCCAAAGTAATGTCTCATCACTTGCGGGCTTGTATGTTACACATTTTCTGTGCTTGAAATGCATAACTCTTAATCATGCTCTACTTAGAATTAAATGCTTCCTTCCACATGTTCCGGAAATCAATCCAGACAGGGATTACTTTTACTGACTAAAAGAAAACGAATACTTCCGTCTTTAATACTTCCCGTTCCCCTGAATAAATGACAGGATTCTGACAGCAAGAAATTCAAGTACCTTGAATAAGGATTTATCCTCTGCAAAGAAGAAAACTAACTCATATATTCTTGAAAACTCTGGACAATCAACGAGAGCACACGAGTCATTGCCCCCGGAAAATCTTTACTAAGTGAAAACTTCGTTTTTTTTTTTGTAAATTGAATTTTCGGAAGAATGATTTTCAGAAAGCAGCTTTCAGGTGAAGATTAAAAACAAAATCTGCGCGATCGTAGTATGTCCTTAAAATCAGAACTAATACGAGTAATAATAATAATAATAATAATAATAATAGTATCGCCAAAGCGAGTACTGGACTCCCAAGCGAAGGTCCCGGGTTCGAATCCAGCTGCTGACCCTTAGATTTTCTCTTCCTAGGAGCTTCTTACAGCTTACTGTCCGTTGACGGACAGTGTTGTCTGTAACGAGAGAACACTGTCCGGAGGCCGGCAGTGCACTGAAAAAAGCTCCGGGCGTCAATAACCTTAGATGTTGACGCGCCTTAGATCATAAAAAAAAAAATTAATAATAATAGTAACAATAATAATAACTTATTATTTTTTATAATGAACTATAATTTTGGCATCTAAATATAAATAATAAATCATTCACGCTTGAACCTAGAAACGTCAACTTTGAATTATATAAATTTATTTTGGCACCAGCTGTATCTCGGACTTATTTTCGTCAGAACTATTTTTAATAATCTAGATCATCAAATAGTTCATAGTAAATAGATATAGCAGTTATATATATATATATATATATATATATATATATATATATATATATAATATTTACAAAAAATAGGTCAAATAATTTGTAAATATTCAAACAGTATGAGGAAGTAAGTACATTAAAATGTAAATAATAAAAGAGACGAGAAATTTACATAAAACGAAAGCAAATAATTTGGCCCCCAGCGTTACCTAGTTTTTTTTAAATTCAATAAAATACCTAAAACAGGTTTTTGTAATATTTGTTTTTAAAACTCATTAAGAGGGGCCCCACCTTACCCAAAGAATATAAATCACATCTTAAGATATAAGGACAGGTTTTCTTTTTAAAAGCTTGTTTTTTTTTTGTGGAACATTCTTTGGCGCCTCAAAGAATATTGTGATAATGTATCGAAAACTTTTAAGACATATTAGGAGGGGAGATGCCATTAATTATAGGGGAAAAGGAGAACAGATATTTATTTTTTGTTCTGTTTTTAGTTAAGATAAATAAAGAAATCTGTGCGAACATAAACGTTTCCGAAGACTCGAATTCTTAGAGCTCTAACTCGTACAATTTTTCCAACAATGTGTTTAAAAACTAATTTTCAGAAAATATTCTAGGTCGTAAGCTCGGCATAATAAAGTTTATCACGACTGAAACTAGCATTAATTTTTTCATCCTATTGAAACTATGATTCAGTCACCAAAAATAATGAAACTAAATATATAGTACCTACACGCCGAGCGGTTATAGGCCAGTCCCGCAAAGCTAAGATGTATTGCGGTCCTAGTCTACCCTTGGATTTTATTTAATGGTTAATATGAGAACTTTTACAGTAAAGTACGTTTGCTAGTCGGTTATAGACTAGACCCGCAAAGCTAAGATGTATTGCGGTACTAGTCTACCCTTGGATTTTATTTAATGGTTAATATGAGAAATTTACAGTAAAGTATGTTTGCTAGTCGCCTCCGTCCACGACACCTAATTGGTAGTTGGACGTTAAACCCCGCCTGAAAAAATAGGCAATTACTTTACTTTACTTACTTTTAGTACCTAGACAATGTTTACGAGGTAATCTAGAAGCCATTTTGGGAAAAGTCCCAAAGAAGGAGGGGGAAGTCCGTTTGGTATTTTTATTTTTTTATTATTTAAGGCTCGTCAACATCTAAGGTTATTGGCGCCCGGAGCTTTTTTCAGTGCACTGCCGGCCTCCGGACAGTGTTCTCTCGTTACAGACAACACTGTCCATCACCGGACAGTGAGCTGTAAGAAGCTCCAAGGAAGGGAAAATCTAAAGGTCAGCAGCTGGATTCGAACCCGGGACCTCCGTGTGGGAGTCCAGTATGCTAACCTCATAGCTAAACCCTTCCCTTTCGTTCGGTATTATAGTCACTTCCTGAGGTGAATTTTTTTTTCTTTAAATTAGGTAAATTAGCGACAAATTTAAGCCTTCATTATAAATATAGGGCACAAAGGCAATACATTACACTGCTTTGGTACTTTAGCAGTGACTCTATTAAAGAAAAAAGGGCCCTAATTAAATTTCCCTGGTAAAAAAAAAGGTTGTAGTCAAACCAAGAGTAAATATAATCCGCCTACTTTTTCCAGACAGGGACTTACCAATTAGGTGTCCAGGACGGGGAAGAATCATTAAACCGGGAATCGACTCTAGTACCATCACAATACATCTTAGAGGATCCGATATGTTCCCTTGTTAGTGCCCAACATATGGGTTTCTATTTTAGAGTATTGGAATAACTATCACGTGGTTTGTGTTTTAAGAACATTATTAGCATTCAGAATTGTGTTTAATATGGTATCTGGTTTTGGGTTTTAGGTGCGGAGAGGGGGAGAGAGACAAAATGTGGTAAATGCCATATTAATTGTTAACTTGTAAGCATTTATTTTCACATATTATGTGCCAAAAAATTGTTTGTAGAAAGGAGTTATCGAGTTATGAGAGAATAAACTCCGTTGCACATTATCCTGGTGTTTGATCTGGGATCCAATACATCCCGTATATCCTTTTATTTATCCTAACCCATATGGTGTCGCATATCAAAGGAAAGGGCCAATCCCATTGTCACCAATCCCAAGTCTGTAGCTCAATAAGAAAAGCTTCTACAGTAATCCAAACAAACGGTGTTCCCTGTTTTTCAGCCCATTTATGGCAACTTTACAGCCCTGTAACTCATAAACCAGTTGACATATCACAGTAAAATTTCATATTTCTCCAAGTCTATACCAATAGTACACATCCCAGCTCGAGTGAATAAAAGATGAGAGAAGATTAAAATGATTAGGGGCGCTAATGACCCCAGCAGTCGATGCGCCGAAAAAAAAAAATAGTACACATGTGCCAAATTTCAAGAAAATCCAAGCTGGTGAGGTCAAAAATGGTCTTTTCTTGTGTTGATTTGACATGGAATGACCCTATACCCTCATGTACTTTAATACGTCTCTAAATGGACGATGGTTATGAGAAAGAAGTGTTCAAAGGATGCACAATACATCTTAACGTACCCGGGGACCTCGCCTCTAACCACACCAGCCATCATCACTTAACAGTTAAGACACTAAACTGGAAAAAAGGGGATCCATCCACGATTAATGGGATTTAAAAAGAATTAAAGAAACTACAAGTAATTTCTGAATCTAGAAAAAGAAATGAAATAGTCAAATTAAGTTTTAGCTGAAGATTCTCATTTGGAACACAGTTATGACTAGACAATTGTGAAAGCTTGATTATAGCTCTCTGCCTTGATTGCTTCATTATTCCTTTTATCACGTGTCAAAAAAAGAAAGAAAAAAAGAGCAATCAATTAAGGACTACATATAAATTATCCTGAGAGAGCAAATAAGTAGACTAATCACTTCCTTACGAGATTAATGGAAGGTAATAATAAGTCTAGGGATAAACCCAGTAACAAAAATTTACGCATGCTTGGAACAGTAGCTCAAAAATATAGTAGGGAGACATTAGTCTGTGTCCGTGACAGCGACTTTAATTTTAGTAGTCATCAAGATCAAAATTTCGTAGCACGTTCGTCCATGTCTCTGCCTCCTCAATCTGCTGTACATCTGAATTTTCAAATTTGGAACTTTATCTACTCATATTCCCGGTAATGAAAAGTGTCAGTAGAACAGCTGTTATAAGAGTTGATCGCTAAATACTGTACGGAAAAAAGAAAAGCGGGTAATGTTCAAATAATACGCAGAAAATAACACACTGTAATTTTTTTGGGGGAAAAATCGTTTAAATACAAATTAACGCAAGCAATGAAGCAGATCAAGATTAAAGAAAAATCGTTGGCACCATTTTCACGGAAATCTGGAAAATAAGCGTAAATACTATTGAGTCAAACTTACGATCTATTAAGATTCACTTCCGGTTGTAAGATTGAACTATCTGTTATAAACCAAATATCAAATTTAAGCTCACAAGAGATTTTTCCTGAGAAACAGAAAAACCAAAAAATAATATCAAGAGTTAGCGAGAAGAGAGTTAATAACTCATAAAATTTGCTTTCATTTTGCAATTTAACTTTCACAATTACAAGGTCACATAACCGGTATAAATGATGGTGCACAAAATAATGGCATGACTTGCATGAATCACTGTAAGCCCAACGTTAAACCATCATTACTTATTAGCAAAGAGGTCCGTCCGTCCGTGGCGGTGACGTCTGTAAAGGATTGTCTTGGCATTGGATGAAAGATTCTGTGAGAAAGCGTGAGATTATTGTGAGAGAAACTTGGTGTATCTGGGGATTTAAGCTAAGATCTGGAGACACCACACTTCAATGTGCATTTGAAACGTAAAATATGAAGCATCGACGATGCGTCATAGGGTCTTAGTAGAATGTCTCGTTGCTGTTATATTCACTTTTGTAGTTCCGTTTGTTTGTAGTTAGTAACTCATCATAGTGTTCACGCTAGGTATTGAATTTCCCGGATGAGCGGTTATTGGAACTTCTTCAAATGTTGGTCTGGAAGGATTCAAAAATTCTCTGCCATCTGTTTAATTGAATGTTTTATTGTTATCAAGTAATAGACACAACTTCCGTCGTTTTATTACAATATCCACCGCTTCCTACAGCGTTATGCCTCCCCAAGAAAGCGTGAATTTTTATTTCTTACGACGTCTCGTGAAATGTTCACTTTGTAGTTCCGTTAAGTTTTATTCCATAATTATAAATTGGTACAAACAGCAAAAGAGATTGGTAAAAATCTTCTTCTTTTTTTTCACGGCAGCGTTCGATAAGAGCGTTTGGAGATCTGGAGAGGATGCTCTAAATTTTTTTTTTTTATGACGTAGAAAAAACTTTTAAGCTTCGAGTAGACTCTTCTCCATTAGTCTTTTTGTTTCATAAGAAATACATATTATCTTTATTTTAATCTAAAAACCGAAATCTTAAAAGGAATGGACCAAAAAGTAATAGAAGAAAGTATACTGTCAAACAGGAAGGTAGAAACCTCGCCGATGAGTGATGAGGGTGGAGGATGCAGCGGATATGCCCAGTTGTAATGCACCTCACTTTGTCTGTGTGTCCATCTTACCACACTTCGGACGGCCGTGCCGTCAATATGGGTGTATGATTTAGTATGTATAATGCATTTCCATTTGTTGTTCTTGCTACCTGCACCAAAGTTCTTGTGCCTTTATTCCTCACAGAATATTAACAAAAACTAATGTACTTCACAACTTTTCTAATTACAGTTGTATCTCGGTTTTCGAACGACTTGACTTTCGAACAAAATCGGGATTCGACCAAGAAATTCGAGAAAATATTGTCCTGAAATCCGAACAAACATTTGGAACTCGAACACCACCGAGATGAGCCGAGTTGTTTTTATTCTTACACTTTTAGATCTTATTTCTTGTTTAGATACAGGTTTTTACATAAAATATAAAACTTAGGCCCGTAAAACTGACATACTTCTGGGGCTCAGAAACGAAATAAACTACATAGTTTACATTATTTCTTATGGGATAAATTGTTTCGGTTTTTGACCAAATTCGTTCTCGACCGCACTTCCGGAACGAATTGTGTTCGAGAACCGAGGTACCACTGTATAAATATTCCTGTAAATTCCTTTTCTAGCCAGCACGAACAAAAAAACGCATTGTTTTGTTCTTAAACGATGGGAGAGATAAGGGCGGGTGATCAAAAATACAATTATTACTTTGTTTTACTTTTAAGAGAAATGTTTCGGATCCTGTCCAACACTCCTGAAAAGACTTCTCACCTGAAACATCCGTTTTGAGATCTCTAGAGTCCCCCCTCCAAAAAAAAAGAGTTGATTTTTAGGGAATGTGCGTGCATTTATGGTTAACAGTTCAGTTCGTAATCTATGGAGATAGATTTGTTGTTGTTTATTTTTGGTGACTGATTCATAGTTTCAATAGGATTAAAAAATAATTGCCATTTCAGTCGTGATATTCTGCCGAGCTTTCGACCTAGGGACTAGGTCATCTTCAGAGGCTAGTTTACAAAGTAATATTTTTACATTACAGGGTTGGTGTGTCTTCTGTCTTGTCTGTTCCACACTCAGTCCATGAACAGGACAAGACAGAAGACACAGCAACCCTGTACTGTAAAGTATTACTTTGTAAACTAGCCTCTGAAGATGACTCTAGTCCCCCTAGGTCGAAAGCTCTGCAGAATAAATGTATCACGACTGAAATGGCAATTATTTTTTCATCCTACTAAAATCTATTGTGATTCTGGGTTTTGATTCCCAGTCTGAGAAACATTTAATCACCACCTTTTATCTGTACGATTTCTACTTCCGTTCTTTGTTTTCCGGACCTTCCACTTCCTACAATTAATTACAAAATCTCTTGACTTTATTAATTATTTTCTTAAGTCTTGTCCTGTTCATGGACTGAGTGTGATCGGTCTGTCTCACACCAACCCTGTAATGTAAAAATATTACTTTGTAAACTAGCCCTGAAGATGACTCTAGTCCTTAGGTCGAAAGCTCGGCAGAATAAATGTATCACGACTGAAATAGCAATTATTTTTTCATCCTATATTCATAGATTTGCATACCCTTGTACATCCCATGACGTCAGTAAGTCCTCTGTTGACGACCGGTGGTGAAGCAAGGCAGAAAATTCCATTTTGAAAATGAAGAGGATAAAAATCCTTAAAATAACTAAAGGATTAATTAAAAAAAGGAATTTTATTTTCAAAGTTAAAAAGAGGAAGAGTTGTCATCAAAAATTAATTTACTTTCAAGTGTTGTATTTTATTACTTCTAATATTTTGCTGTATTTCGCAATGAATAGCCATAAAAAAAATAAAATAATACTAATATTGCGTAATTAATAATCTAAAACTACATCAAATTGAAGAACCCATAATTTGTTACTTTGTAATAAAACGTAGAAAATTATTAATAACGATCAATATCTTTTTTGGGGGGGAAAAAATTTTTTTACCTCAAAAATGAAGAAGCCTACTACAACAACAGGTAATTGTTGTTTAGCAGCTTCTTTTGATGAAGAAGATTCTGTAATATTTAATCATAGTAATTACGGCTACATACGGACATGGAGATCTCCCTTGCTCTGTAGCCAGCTCTGACGAAAGTGGTACGTTGTAGGCTAATTGGCCTAACAGCACGGCTTTATTATAACTATTATCTCTAACATAATTTTTTTTATTACCACTTTTATTTTATTTAATTGTTTTTTTATTACAAATTATTGATTTCCATTAAATAATTAAAAATTTTTATTACGTCGTAAGAAATAAAATACACGCTTTCTTGCGGAGGTATAACGATGTAGGAAGCGGTGGATATTGTAATAAAACTTAGTGGAAATTGTGTCTATTACTTGATAACAATACTACAAACAAACGGAACTACAAAGTGAACATTACAGCAACGAGACATTCTACTAAGATCCTGTGACGTCGATGCTTCATATTTTACGTTTCAAATGCACATTGAAGTGTGGTGTCCAGATCTTGGCTAAATCCTCAGTTGACACCAAGTTTCTCTCACAATCATCTCACCCTTTGTTACAGAAACTTTCATCCAATACCAAGACGTCGCCGCCACGGACGGACAGACCTCTTGGCTAAGTAATGACGGTTTAACATTGGAATTCCAGTGATTCATGCAAGTCATGCCATTATTTTGGGCCCATCATTTATACCGGTTATATGACCTTCCTTGTAATTGTGAAAGTTAAATTGCAAAATGAAAGCACATTTTATGAGTTATTAACTAACTCTCTTCTCGCTAACTCATAAAATTGAATTTTCCCTTTTTCGCAGAGCTTACTTGATTAAATCTATTGGAAACTTAAAATTTGTACTTAAATTTAACTTAACTTTAAAAAAAAAACAACAATAATCATAACGGCAGTCATTTTGACCGCACTTTCTACCGGATCTTAAATTGGCAGTACATAAATGAAACGTTAAGGTTTGAGCTTAAAGCTCCGTTTCCGATTTTGTGCAAGAACAACTCAAAATGGATATTTCCTAGTAAAAACTCCAAATTTAAAAATTTTGTGACGCAATCCCAGTTCTCATTTACACGGACTAAGCAAAAGTAATGTACATACACTTTGTAAGAACACGTAGGGGGAAGAGATTACTTAGTTTAAAATATCGATTAGTTTAGCACGCACTATGAATAGGAGGGTGAACGCCATGGAATTTTTGCCAGAACATTAAGTTGGGAGAAGCTTATTTCCAGAAGGGTAGGTCCTAGAGGGGCAATCCGACTGGGCAAGTACCCTACAATGAAGAAGTTGAAAGAAAAGTTCATGATAAAAATAAGTTGGCAAAGCACAGGACAGAAATTTTCTTAGTTGAATCTTGATCAAATTTTTCTTCATATTTTCGGCCATATTTCCGGTATTTTGGCAACATATGAGGTGTGGCTGTTAAATAACGAGACTGATGCTGCTATAGAAGAACTATGCATGCGCCAAATCCTAACGACCGACAGCTGTGCAGCGTAAAGCCTTCTCTTTCGATTGCAGCGTCTCACGTGTTTGTAGAGAAATCTGTCTGACCGGAACTGTCGTTTGTGTAAGAAGAGGTGTTAGTTTTGTTTTTTGTGATATACTACACATGTAGTAGAGCAACGAATTGTCGTGAAATTTCACATGATACTTGGTAAAACCGCTGCTGAAACTTATCTTTTATTAAAAGAAGTTTATGGTGATGAATGTTTATCATGTGCGCGAATTTTTGAGTGGTTCAAGCGTTTCCAAGATGGACCGAGAAGACGTCAGAGATGATGACCACCCGGGTTGCCCTACCACGTCTAAAACGGATGAAAATATCGACTATAATTAATCAACATTACTACCGTGAGGTGCTTGCTTAACTCCGTGAAAGAGTAAGGATAAACGGCCCGATTTGTGGAAAAACAAGTCACTTGGGTTCTCCATCAAGACAACGCGCCGGCCCACACTGCATTGGCTGTCAAGACGTTTCTAGCCAAGTACAACATCCCAGTTTTAGGCCATCTGCCTTATTTGCCTGACCTGGCCCCATGTAACTTTTAACTGTTCCCCAAAGTCAAATCTGCATTAAAAGGAACACGATTTCAGTCCGTAGAAGCTGTGAAAGAAAAAGCGGCACACGTCATGCAGGAGCTCACAGAAAAAGACTTCCAGCACTGTTTCGAACAATGGTAAATTCGCATGGAGCGTTGTAGGGATAGGGGAGTGGTGTATATTGAAGGTGATAATAACTAAATATGTATAAATTTAAAATAAAAGGTTTTATAGCATTAGTCTCCTTATTTAATAGCCACACCTCGTATTTCGTAGGCAGTAACATTAGATTAGATTAGATTCTAGCAGGGCGGCCTTAAAGGACTACGTCACCGCAACCCATATGGATCTATTGTGGCTCCCACCAATCTAGAGCTCACTCTCCAGATTCAGACTCTTAAATTTGCAGAGCGGCTCGCTGGGTAAAGCTCACAGGCCTTGGTTTTTTTTTTTGGGAGCGGTAACAGTTAAGTAGTTAGCAATGCCTGAATGTTGCATGGAAGTGGGAAATTCAAGGTGAACCCTAATATCCCTAATATTGCCTGGAAACCCTCTAAATCTTAAAAAAGGGTCAAGCAAAACTGACAATCCTTTCTTGAAAAGTTTAAGATTTAAGTTTAAATGAAATCCATCTTCAGTCAGTTCGTGGAAATTGTGGAAAACTGAACCGGAAAATCTGAGGGACATACTGAAGACTTTTCTTCAGAATAAATCCTCAAAGTGAAAATTCAATTTAATGTAACTGAAAGCAAATTGTATAGAATAAAATAAACCTTTCAGCTAATTTATTGAAGGCAATTTTTACAGAACAGGTGAAACAGGAACAATGAAATTAATACTGTCTTTCAGCAGATACTTCTACGGACAAGTACATCGCCCCGTAAGTACCAGCAGCACAATCTCCTTGCTGGAGACGTAGACCAGTGTCTAATAAAAATGTATTATTACGTGGTGCTTTAATATTATGGGAGCCAGAGTGTAAAATAACATGGCCAATATACATTAATGGGCGATCAAGCCGGGCTACCGCCATGCTGGAGCTGTTATTGGTGCATATTTTGATAGCATGATATGTTCACTTTAATAGGTAGCCATTTTAATTATAGTGCAGGGTTTCTTCCGACAAAGAGAGCTTGGGCTACCTCTTTCTCTGTTCTTCCTTCTCTATAGGCATTCTGCTTGTTATTTCATCAGATTTTATGTTTTAACACGCAACTATCTATAGTTTTTTTTTATTGATATTCGGTTGAAATTTGTTAATTTGTAATCTTTCTTCAACATCTTATCATACTGAAATGGATCCAAGTAAAACTGGTACTGAGGGGAGAGAGAGAGGACAGATCAAAAATTCATTATAAACAACGTAACCGGAAAGAAGTCACAGAATTAACTAATAAAATTCCAAATTTTAAAAAAATCTGTTAGCGGAAGAGGGGCCAATATTTTGTTCTTTCCGGCGAGAATTTTAAGACGCTGTCTTCGACCTTGACCTTAGAATTGATGGACATGCCATGTGTTGGTATGAGCCATGTGTTGCGATCTACCATATGTTGCGTTATGACTTGTGTTGCTTAAGTTGTGTACCATTTCCTGCTGTTCCATTATTGGTCCCTTTTTTAAGCAAGAAATCCGTCCAATAGACGCGCTAGGTCCATCATATCACCTCACAGCAATTGAAATTTCCATAATTTCGGAAAAAAATACTTTTCAAAATAGAATTTTCTTCGTAAAAAAAAAAATGCCCAGACTCTATTACCACGTAAGTTTTTATTCCTCGTGTTAAGAAAAATAAAAACAAAATTATCTGTCTTAAATTTTAAAAATAAGATAATGAAAACAAAATAAGAGTAACACGAAATCTTTAGTGACGTAAGGAACAGTCGACAGGTAAATACAAAGAAGAAAAAAACCAAAGAGTTTGGGAAAACTAGTTTTATGTTAAGGCCCTGTTAGAGGGAGCGGTGGTTTACGTGTCAGCAGATTGCCAGAGGGTGGTCACGATGATATGAGAACTGTGGCGGTCGAGGACAGCAAACTAGTTCCTCTGGTTTCTTAAGAAGATAGATGTACGAAGACATGGAGGTCAAAGTGACGTGAAGTTTTTTTAAAGGTCATGACAGTGACGTATTTTTGACTTAACTCCGGGGTTAGGTTAACGATGAATATTATTTTAAGAAATAGTACACACAGTTTATCAATAAGGATATCAAATTTCAAGCATAACATAAGAAGCGAGAAAATCCTAAAAATTAAAAGAATCCTTGTGGTAGATTGACGTATAGTCGGCCTGAAAAATAGGATTAAAATAGGACTTTAAATGGCACTTAGGAGTAATCCGATTTTGACCGAATCCCTTCGCTGCGACTTCTGGAAGAAATAATATTATTTGAACTTCACGTCTCTGTTGAACTCTATACGTCATTTCCTGTCAAAAATTCAAAATCGAAAAACAGCACTTCGATACGCTTCTTCCTCTTACGAAAATCTTACAAGTCATTATTAAATCACAATAAAATCTTACTTCCGGTTTTGAATTTTGAACTCAGTGGACGGATATGGCCAGCAATAAAAAGCATTTTCGAAAATTTATGACGTCCTTTCTTATTCTCGCCATTAAAAGGAAGTAAACATATTTAGTAATTACGTCTTTTATTTTTTCGGCGTAACAAAGGTTTGTTCATTAATGATCAAAGGAAATTTTGTGCCAGTATAAGCAGTTCGTATAAAACTTATATGGTCTAAACATCTCAAAAAAGATACGACTATATAAAGAAATTAATGGTCTTATATATTAGTTTTTTTGAATTATTAAATTCAATTTATTATTATTTTTAACCATTTTAGTGAACAATGTCCTACGCTGTCGAAGACTTTTCTGGGCCCTTACAACCAACCTTAAAAGACTTAACCTGGACTTGACTAAATTAGGATTCAATGTTGATTCAGCAGAACAAGAACCTGAAGCTTTTACATGTTTTGGCTCAGGATCTTGAAAATTGGGAAGCGGTACAAAATTTCTGTGAGAGATGGTAGAGAGATTCAGTAGCCAGTTGCCACCAACACTATTTCCTGCTAGATCATCATTAGCCAATCATTAATATAGAGGAGCAGGACCTTCCTCCTGATTGGTGATTGATATTTGGATAGCGCGTTTCTGAATACCGATTTATAAGTAAAGTAAAGTAATCGCCTATTTTTTCAGACGGGGCTTAACGTCCAGCTACCAATAAGGTGTCGTGAACGGAGGCGACTAGCAATGATACTTTACTGTAAATTTCTTTTATTAACCATTAAATAAAATCCAAGGCCTAAGACCGGAGGAATCGAACCCACTAAACCAACAATACATCTTAGCTTTGCAGGTCTCGCCTCTTAACCCGCTCGGCTACCGTGGCGCCTTGCTGATTTGTATATCACGATACTTTTTAACAGCAAAAAAAAAGTATTTAAATTTTGTTACTTTACACTTGGAAGGAAGTTCGCTTTAAAAGTTATAGCATGAAACATTCTTCTTCTTTTCATATTAAATCCACCTTAGGGCATTTACCAAGCCTTTCTGTCCTGCGTGCATGCGATAACTCTACTCATTTTGGATGATGATTGGTTACTTGGCTGGAAGGCATTGTTCTATTATGAAGGGTCTGAGTCCGGACAGTACGTACTATTGTGTTAGCAGCGAACACTTTATTTAATTGAATTGTTCCAAGACCCTTTGATTATCATCAAAACTACAGCGGGAGGCTGTGTTCAATTATAACTGGTAACATTAAACAAAGAACTGGAGGTTAATGTCCTTGATATGTTGGTTCAAACTATAAAACTATCTTTTTTTATTATTTTTTATTCTTTTCTTTGAAGTTGAACAGATTTTATTTTAAACGAAGATATAACAAAACGTGTAGCAGTGTAACCAGTGTCCAGAGACTGGAAACGCTATCAACCGGCCGGAAATACACTCTGCAAGATATGTGTAGACGACAGAACGTGAACGGAATTTCTAATGCACCATTGTCTTGCATACAGAATTTAGGTCTCCAGGGTTAAATTTTGTAATTTCTTTAAGTTCCAGGCGATTTAGAACTTAAAAAAATAAATAAATCGTCTAAAAATTTGCTTGATTATGTATACGAGTATTAACATAATAGTAAAAAAGGCGCGAAATGAACACGTCACGCGTTTTCTCTCCCCTCTCCACAAATTTGCTCACCTGCTAAATCCATCAACAGGAAATATGTTTTGCAATTTTTCACGAAAATTGCTATAAATTTATACATTTCAGTATCAGTCATAAAAATTACTACGTCAAATACATAAGAAGGCTGAGGAATGTAACTACTTCAAATTCGGTGTTGCATTTTCAAACTATACATGTCGCACCCAAATCAGAGAAAATTAATTTGTACTGGTAATTGGTTACAAATAAGTGTGTTCTTTCAAATTCTAGCAATGAATTTGGTAATTACTAGATAAAGCATTGCAACGAAATTAAATCTCTCATTCTGAAGTGGTCCTGCCAAAACTCTAGGTATAATAAATACTATTCCAAACTATAGTTCTAGTTGTGTAGATGACTTCGAGCTACAGTACAAGCAAGGATCTGTCCAAAGATTTAAAAGAAAATAATCAGGAAAATCTGTGGAAAATTGAAAAACTGAAATCTGTTTCAGGAAATAGTTTTCATTATTCGTCTAATGCATAAGGAAATCTGTTTAACATTGTGCAACCTATTGGAGATTGTCTAGCTCGTAGAGTTGTAATCAGCATCTTGCATCTTCTTTTAAACTACTAATAATAAATGTATAAAAGCATAATTGTGCACAAGTATAAGAATATCTTTTATTTTTCAGATAGAATAAGTATCTCCTTTACACAAGCATGCAGAGATCTTTGTAAAAAAAAAAAAGAAAAAGAAACCTGGCTATTAGAATACAGACTAAAGACTAGAGTGTAGACGATCGCAGTAAAAGCCATGGAGAAGATAACAGTAACAGAGTACTGCAGGTATAGAGTTGGGGAACCGAGAGGTAATTTATAAGTGCTGTTATATGATGCTAGAGCCCTAATAGCGCTGTACAGCCCACATCATAATACCAGGTCCACTGGAGTGGAGCATCATAGGAGGAGCCTCTCCTCCTTAGTTCGATATGCATCTCAAAATTACCCCCTTAATGGACATTTAAGTATAGTGGGGGGATAGAGTGCTGTCGGGTGCGATATTACGGATAATAATGTCGGTTCGTACTAGATAAACGTGGTTTAACAAAATATCTTTTTTTTAAAAAATGTTACATTATATCTTTGAGACTATATCTTCTAGGAAGAACAGAAATCCGGGAGAAACTGACACGACCTTTCACTTACCGCAATACTCACAGCTGTAAGTGGCAAATATTTATTGTATTTTCAGCCAACTAGGAATTTAATCAACATATTTATTTTATTTCACAATATAAAATATCCAAGAAATGGCACTAACGATGAAATCTTAAGTAACCATGGTAACCCTTCTAAAATCAATTTTTAAAAAGGCAATTCAGTTTCAACCAGAACTCTTAAGTCTTTACAATTAAGCATCCAGCTGGAGAATCATGGAACTATTTAAAAAGTATTATCTGTGGAATCTGATGTAGCTAAAATATGTACGACATGAAAACTTGTCAGAGTAAAAAAAAAATAGAAGGAACTCCATTTTACAGAAATAATGTAAAGTAAAGTAATTGCCTATTTTTTCAGGCGGACTTTATGTCCAACTACCAATCAGGTGTCGTAGGCGACTAGCAAACATACTTTACTGTAAATTTCTTTTATTAACCATTAAATAAAATCCAAGGGCTAGACTAGTACCGCAATACATCTTAGCTTTGCGGGTCTAGCCTATAACCGCCTAAAAAACATACTTTACTATAAATTTCTTTTATTAACCTTTAAATAAAATCCAAGACCTAGAGACCGGGGGAATCGAACCGACTAAACCAACAATACATCTTAGATTTGCGGGTCTAGAATCTTAACCGCTCGGCTACCGTGGCGCCTAATATACAAATAAAAGTGTAGGGAAAACTGTCGGTTTAGAGGGAATCCTAGAAAAAAAGGGAAAACTATTTTCCGTAAAGGAATTTCCTTTAGACTACAACTTTTTAGCAACAAGTTAATTCCTGCTTAATGATTAATGACTGATAAGAAAGATAAGACGCCAAAATAGAGATTTCTTGAAAAAGAAAGTATTCCCACATCTCTCTTCGCAGAAGAAGAATGGAATCTTCTCTGGGAAACGAACTGGGATGTCCAAAAGAGCGTTTAAGGCCAAAGGAAAACTACTTCTAGTCGGCAGAATTTGTTGTCATCCTTATTATCGCCATTTCCTGGAGCCAAAATACCAAATGTGAAATTTAATCTTAATGCGATATTCTGTTTTTTAGTTTTGCTCATTATACAGAGAGAGAGAGAAAGAGAGAGATCAAATCACTTTTCCACACTCAGCGAACCACAAAACTTTATAATTTCTTGTGAAGACGCAAAATACAAAATCAACACGATCGTCATTAAATTCTCAACATTCAAGAGTTCGAACCCAAAGAAAACAATTAAATTAAATGTAAACTGTAAATAGCGTAATGTACACCATTTATCTTATACAGAGCGAACTAATACTATCTTAGGAATTTTAATGGGCACTCCATTTTAATTAAATAGCAATGCTCCAAAGCCTTGTAAATATTTACTTTTTTTTAATGTTTAAATATTTTATTTGACATTTACAGGGGATATAAACAACATTGATTAATCATTTAATTATATCAGCATGTTGTTCGCCTCCAAGAAATTAATTTAAAAACTTGAAAAAATAAAATAACTATAAATGGCAAGATATATATCTGTATGCCTTATTTCAGGTATCAATCTGTCAAGAATTAACAATTAACAGGTGAAAATTACGTGTAAATGTGTTTTTACACTTAATGGCTTCTATTTTAATCAAACTAGTCTCAGCTGGAGAAACTGTAATGTAATTAGAACTTCGAATTCGAGAAAATTCTTTCTCTATCAATAATTTTATACAACTAATCTCACAATAATTATAGCCAAGAAGGCGCCACGGTAGCCGAGCGGTTAAGAGGCTAGACCCGCAATGCTAAGATGTATTGTTGGTTTAGTGGGTTCGATTCCCAGTCAAGGTCTTGGATTTTTATTTATTGGTTAATGTTAATTTATAGAAAAGTATGTTAGGCGGTTATAGATAGGCTAGACCCGCAATGCTAAGATGTATTGTTGGTTTAATGGGTTCGATCCCCAGTCTAGGTCTTGGATTTTTATTTATTGGTTAATGTTAATTTATAGAAAAGTATGTTAGGCGGTTATAGATAGGCTAGACCCGCAATGCTAAGATGTATTGTTGGTTTAGTGGGTTCGATTCCCAGTCTAGGTCTTGGATTTTTATTTATTGGTTAATGTTAATTTATAGAAAAGTATGTTAGGCGGTTATAGATAGGCTAGACCCGCAATGCTAAGATGTATTGTTGGTTTAATGGGTTCGATCCCCAGTCTAGGTCTTGGATTTTTATTTATTGGTTAATGTTAATTTATAGAAAAGTATGTTAGGCGGTTATAGATAGGCTAGACCCGCAATGCTAAGATGTATTGTTGGTTTAATGGGTTCGATCCCCAGTCTAGGTCTTGGATTTTTATTTATTCGTTAATGTTAATTTATAGAAAAGTATGTTTGCTAGTCGCCTCCGTCCAAGACACCTAATTGGTAGTTGGACGTTAAGCCCCGCCTGAAAAAATAGGCAATTACTTTACTTTTTTTTTTTTTATAGCCAAGAATTTTTGGGGTCAAACTTTGTTCTATGTATTTTGTTGTTACCGCTTGTTTGTCTGTTTTTTTTTCTGAATGCAAGATCACAGCTTCCGGGCAAAATACTTTTTCATTAATCACGATCCTGTACATCTATTCTTGGACGGAGAATGTAGAGATCTCTTTGGAAGAAATGTTTTAAGATCTGGATAGACACAGTATTGCTCATTCTAAACATGGATCTATCTAGAGGCGGATCTAGAGGTTTTTTTCTTCAGACAGGAAAAAATATGTCCCAGTCTCTAACATTATCTCCCAGATTAGCCCCAGTTTTTAATGTAACGTTGACAAAAATATGAAAGCTGCTTCAGAGGTCCAATTAGAATTTAGAAATGAAAATCTCTCTTTTTTGATTGGTAATACCACACCCAACAGGACTGGACTGGTATAAAATCTGAAACCTCTATTAGAGTAAACTTGATTCTATGTAGATTTGAAATAGAATCCGGCACCAGATTTATCTAATTACACTTCCTGCTGGGGCAGTTAGACGTCATAAAAACTAGTTTACATATGCATTTAGGTTGATTTTAAAGTTGCAAAATATATGAAATTTCCTAGCCTCCCAAAATAAATATTTTGCCAAGATAAATTAGCAAGTGATTATCGTTGCGTGAATCTGCAGCAGCTGCCTCAAATTTCACTTTAAAAAAAACAGTGGAAAACCAGTCGCAGGATTTAGAATCTTTTATAGAACGCATTCAGATGATCTGATATTCAAAATTCTCATTTCGAATGAAAGCTACATATTTATTCAGCTAAAAAGTGTTAGTCTAAAGTGTTTATCTGAAGTATCTGTAAGTACTCTAGTCTAAAAATCAGATCTGAACAGTCAACCCAAAGACTCTAGAAGCTTGTCAGTCCTATTGATCAGTATCTGTACCTAAAAAAAAAAAATAAATAAATATCCAATATTAAGATCTAAAAACTTCAGCAGAGATCATATTTCGGGATCCCTACCTGTAGTAACAAAACAACTTATCTCTTATCTTTCTCTAGATCTCTTTGAACGGTATTTTTTATTTAGAGTAGCTACAGCGCCTAGCACTGTAAATAGTTGGGACTCGTAAGATATTAGTTTTTGTAGAATAAGGCAATTCTTAACCAGTTAAGCGTGTTTGACGTGTATATACACGTCAAAACAAAATCTCTCCTATTACAGTGCATTTTCGACGTGTATACTCTCGTTGTGAAAAATATAAAATTGCCATTAACTATAAAAAAAACTTCGTAATTTTAATAAAATAACAATAAGAATATTATTTGGTGGCATGTTCCCTTTACCTTTTTACCAATAGAACAGCCAAATGATAAGTGGTTGGTACCTGTGTGGTCTCTGCATTAGAGTTTGGGAATTACGCACACAAATAGAAGCTCTCAACCCTTGTGCAATGCCCGTTTTTACCTCTTAGAGATTCAAACCTCAGCACGGGCATGATTTCATTTTGCACAGAATTTAAAGCTCTTTTCTTCCTCCTTGTAAAAGCTCTCGCGTCCGTCCCTAGTTAACTAGGCGGTTCAAGATTTTAAAATGCACAGAATGCTGTGTAATCTCAAGCCCCTAGAGATTGCAGAAAAAGTCGCTTGCAGTGACTATTACGACTATTGTAAACTTTTGGTTGTTTTGCCTTACGTTCGACACGTGTATACACGTCATTGTCTGATTTTAATTCCGCTTTTTTTAAAGCTAAATTCCACTCTTAACTGGTTAAAATACAAAACAAAATAAAAGAAAGAATTGACACCAACAGAAGGAGAAGTTAAAGAAAAGTCCAACTGTTAGGGATCTGAACTATTGTCTGAGACTTCATTAATCTTTACTTCCGGTTCCTCTTCACAAATTAGTTAAACTCCTTTAGTTGTCGTCGGACTTCTAAGAAACATAGCTCGCCTCAAGAATAAAGTTACAAAACCAAAACTAAATGTATCTTTATACTTTAATTGCTTTTATTCAAGAGAATAAATAAATAAATAAGAACAACAATCAAATAGAATGAAACGTTTAAAAGGAATAAATGCACGAGGAAAACGGAAAACTGATAAAGAACGTCCGGGAGCAATTACAAGAGATTGGTTAGCTGAAGAAAGCAGAAGGGGGAATGTTGATGGTCAGTCGTCTAGAAAACATGTTGAAAAATAACTGGGAAGTACAACCTTGAAAAAGGAACGAAAAAGAAAAAAAGAAGAAGCAAGAGAATGAGCCGAGTAGCGATAGGAGGGGCGATTCTCCTGCACCAGGAGAGCTCTCTGGCGAGCCGGCCGCGGCCATCTTGATATGGTCACTTTTATTGGAAGCTTAAACACACGCTTAATATTATAACACGTCCCAGGAATGCGCAAAGACCAACGACATCCTTTCCGGAAAGAGTTTATTACTTGATTACTCTACGGCCATTTTGTTTTCTTAACAGCTGGCGAGAACTGAGTGTCTTTTTTCTTTTTTAGTTCAACTAGTACATCTCGATTTCATGTTAAGTCGAGGCTCGGTATCCTCGTTGAACGCCAAAGAGATAGTTTTGATTCCTCTATATTATTGACCGACCATGAAGGAACCGTGCTTTTAAGGCCTAATCACTTCAACCTCTCTTAGATCTAAATACGAGGTATGGCTATTAAATAACGAGACTATTGCTATAAAACATTTTATTTTAAATTTATACATACTTAGTTATAACCACACCTTCAATATACACCTCTCCCATATCCCTATAACGCTCCATGCAAATTTACCATAGTTCGGAAACAGTGCTGGAAGTCTAATTTCTGTGAGCTCCTGCATGACGCGTACCGCTTTTTCTTTCACAGCTCCAACGGACTGAAATCCTGTTCCTTTTAATGGCAGATTTGACTTTAGGGAACAGATAAAAGTCACATGGGGGGTCAGGTCAGGCGAATAAGGCGGTTATGGCCTAAAACTGGGATGTTGTACTTGGCTAGAAACGTCTTGACAGACAATGCAGTGTGAGCCGGCGGCGCGTTGTCTTGATGGAGAACCCCGTGACTTGTTCTTCCACAAATCGGGTCGTTTTTTCCTTGACTCTTTCACGGAGTTGAGAAAGCATCTCAAGGTAGTAATGTTGATTAATTATAATCAATATTTTCATCCGTTTTAGACGTGGAAGGGCGACCCAGATGGTCATCATCTCCGACGTCTTCTCGGCCAAATTGGAAACGCTTGAACCACTCAAAATCTTGCGCACGTGATAAACATTCATCACCATAAACTTCTTTTAATAAAAGATAAGTTTCAGTAGCGGTTTTACCAAGTTTTGATGTGAAATTTCACGACAATTCGTGGTTCTACTACATGTGTAGTATGTTTTTGGCAAAGCGAAACTAATACCTCTTACAAAAACGGCAGTTCCGGGCAGACCGATTTCTCTACAAACACGTGAGACGCTGCAATCGAAAGAGAAGGCTTTAAGCTGCACAGCTGTCGGTCTTAGGATTTGGCGCATGCATAGTTCTTCTGTAGCAGCATCAGTCTCGTTATTTAATAGCCACACTTCGTCTATCGTAATTAATTCATAGTTTAGGCATTTCTTTACAATTTATGGATTTCTTTACAATTTCAATCACGGTTCGCAAAAGTGATAGGGCGTTGAAGACAATGAAATGGCTTTTCCAGGTGAATCTTAAGCTAAGCACGTTTCAACAGTTTTTCCTTAAATTTAATTTAATAAAATACTGCAACAATAGTAAATAGAAAAGTATATGCGAAAATTCACATTGAAACGCCTGTTAAGAAAAGATCAACTAAGATTTGCTTTTACTTTACAATTTATCCACAGATAAGTGAAACTTTAATTTAAAGATTTTAATTAATTTAAACAAAGAAGTCTTTTTTTTTTTAATTATAATTAAAGTACATAAGCTTGGTGAAAATCTGCATTTTTCAACTAGGGCAACACCTTTCATTGCACACCAAATCCTCCAATCAACATTATTCATTTCTACCCTCTCTCAACGCACTTGAAAAGTCACCTGGGCGGAAATTAATTAAGACCGGAAACGCTCTCCCTCGATAAACACATTCATTCAAAAAGTGATGCTCACGAGCAACTAATATTCTTTAAATTATTATTACACAAAACTCATAAACAGAACATACGCAAAAACATGGCATGTTAAATAAACTAAAATTATATTTTAGAACGAAGTACCGTCATCAGCCACTTCAAAAAGTTTTAGATTAACATGAATTAAATATGTACACGAAAAAAATTAATAAAACGGAAATAGGTCATACTAGTTTTCTGAAAGATAAAACAAAATTCCTCAAAATAGCACCACCCACATCAAATAATTGATAAATTTAACCACAAATTTAAACGAATTTGAAACAGTCCAATATTCAACCCTATATCTCATTTGCCACAATCACTAAAACATTGCTATGTACTGTGAACCACGTAATGGTATGGAATTTTGTTCTCTTGTACACTTTGTTTTTCTCAATTATAAACTATAGTTATTTTGTGCACAGATCTATAAATGTAAAAGATATAAAGGGTTGAAAATTTTTTGGGTCATGAAATTCTGTAAAATTATGGCCGTTCTATATCTCCCACTGTGAACCACGTATTCGTATGAAATTTGGTTCTCTTATACACTTTGTTTTTCTCAATTATAAACTATAGTTATTTTGTGCAAAGATCTAAAAAGGTAGAAGATATAAAGGGTTGATAATTTTTTGGGTCATGAAATTATGTAAAATTATGGCCGTCCTATATCTCCCACTGTGAACCACGTATTCGTATGAAATTTGGTTCTCTTGTACACTTTGTTTTTCTCAATTATAAACTATGGTTATTTTGAGCACAGATCTAAAAAGGTAGAAGATATAAAGAATTGAAAATTTTTTGGGTCATGAAATTCTGTAAAATTATGGCCGTTCTATATCTCCCACTGTGAACCACGTATTGGTATGGAATTTTGTTCTCTTATACACTTTGTTTTTCTCAATTATAAACTATAGTTATTTTGTGCACAGATCTATAAATGTAGAAGATATAAAGGGTTGAAAAATTTTTGGGTCATGAAATTCTGTAAAATTATGGCCGTCCTATATCTCCCACTGTGATCAACGTATTCGTATGAAATTTGGTTCTCTTGTAAACTTTGTTTTTCTCAATTAGAAACTACAGTTATTTTGTGCACAGATCTATAAATGTAAAAGATATAAAGGGTTGAAAATTTTTTGGGTCATGAAATTCTGTAAAATTATGGCCGTTCTATATCTCCCACTGTGATCCACGTATTCGTATGAAATTTGGTTCTCTTGAACACTTTGTTTTTCTCAATTAGAAACTATAGTTATTTTGTGCACAGATCTATAAATGTAAAAGATATAAAGGGTTGAAAATTTTTTGGGTCATGAAATTCTGTAAAATTATGGCCGTTCTATATCTCCCACTGTGATCAACGTATTCGTATGAAATTTGGTTCTCTTGTACACTTTGTTTTTCTCAATTAGAAATTATAGTTATTTTGTGCACAGATCTATAAATGTAAAAGATATAAAGGGTTGAAAATTTTTTGGGTCATGAAATTCTGTAAAATTATGGCCGTTCTATATCTCCCACTGTGATCCACGTATTCGTATGAAATTTGGTTCTCTTGTACACTTTGTTTTTCTCAATTAGAAACCATAGTTATTTTGTGCACAGATCTATAAATGTAAAAGATATAAAGGGTTGAAAATTTTTTGGGTCATGAAATTCTGTAAAATTATGGCCGTTCTATATCTCCCACTGTGATCCACGTATTCGTATGAAATTTGGTTCTCTTGTACACTTTGTTTTTCTCAATTAGAAACAATAGTTATTTTGTGCACAGATCTATAAATGTAAAAGATAGAAAGGGTGGAAAATTTTTTGGGTCATGAAATTCTGTAAAATTATGGCCGTTCTGTATCTCCCACTGTGAACCACGTATTCGTATGAAATTTGGTTCTCTTGTACACTTTGTTTTTCTCAATTAGAAACTATAGTTATTTTGTGCACAGATCTATAAATGTAAAAGATATAAAGGGTTGAAAATTTCTTGGGTCATGAAATTCTGTAAAATTATGGCTGTTCTATATCTCCCACTGTGATCCACGTATTCGTATGAAATTTGGTTCTCTTGTACACTTTGTTTTTCTCAATTAGAAACTATAGTTATTTTGTGCACAGATCTATAAATGTAGAAGATATAAAGGGTTGATAAATTTTTGGGTCATGAAATTCTGTAAAATTATGGCCGTTCTATATCCCACACTGTGATCCACGTATTCGTATGAAATTTGGTTCTCTTGTACACTTTGTTTTTCTCCATTATAAACTATAGTTATTTTGTGCACAGATCTATAAATGTAGAAGATATAAAGGGTTGAAAATTTTTTGGGTCATGAAATTCTGTAAAATTATGGCCGTTTTATATCTCCCACTGTGATCCACGTATTCGTATGAAATTTGGTTCTCTTATACACTTTGTTTTTCTCAATTAGAAACTATAGTTATTTTGTGCACAGATCTATAAATGTAAAAGATATAAAGGGTGAAAATTTTTTGGGTCATGAAATTCTGTAAAATTATGGCCGTTCTATATCTCCCACTGTGATCCACGTATTCGTATGAAATTTGGTTCTCTTGTACACTTTGTTTTTCTCAATTAGAAACAATTGTTATTTTGTGCACAGATCTATAAATGTAAAAGATAGAAAGGGTTGAAAATTTTTTGGGTCATGAAATTCTGTAAAATTATGGCCGTTCTATATCTCCCACTGTGATCCACGTATTCGTATGAAATTAGGTTCTCTTGTACACTTTGTTTTTCTCAATTAGAAACAATAGTTATTTTGTGCACAGATCTATAAATGTAAAAGATATAAAGGGTTGAAAATTTTTTGGGTCATGAAATTCTGTAAAATTATGGCCGTTCTGTATCTCCCACTGTGAACCACGTATTCGTATGAAATTTGGTTCTCTTGTACACTTTGTTTTTCTCAATTAGAAACTATAGTTATTTTGTGCACAGATCTATAAATGTAAAAGATATAAAGGGTTGAAAATTTTTTGGGTCATGAAATTCTGTAAAATTATGGCCGTTCTATATCTCCCACTGTGATCCACGTATTCGTATGAAATTTGGTTCTCTTGTACACTTTGTTTTTCTCAATTAGAAACTATAGTTATTTTGTGCACAGATCTATAAATGTTGAAGATATAAAGGGTTGAAAAATTTTTGGGTCATGAAATTCTGTAAAATTATGGCCGTTCTATATCTCACACTGTGATCCACGTATTCGTATGAAATTTGGTTCTCTTGTACACTTTGTTTTTCTCCATTATAAACTATAGTTATTTTGTGCACAGATCTATAAATGTAGAAGATATAAAGGGTTGAAAAATTTTTGGGTCATGAAATTCTGTAAAATTATGGCCGTTCTATATCTCACACTGTGATCCACGTATTCGTATGAAATTTGGTTCTCTTGTACACTTTGTTTTTCTCCATTATAAACTATAGTTATTTTGTGCACAGATCCATAAATGTAGAAGATATAAAGGGTTGAAAATTTTTTGGGTCATGAAATTCTGTAAAATTATGGCCGTTCTATATCTCCCACTGTGATCCACGTATTCGTATGAAATTTGGTTCACTTGTACACTTTGTTTTTCTCAATTAGAAACTATAGTTATTTTGTGCACAGATCTATAAATGTAAAAGATATAAAGGGTTGAAAATTTTTTGGGTCATGAAATTCTGTAAAATTATGGCCGTTCTATATCTCCCACTGTGATCCACGTATTCGTATGAAATTTGGTTCTCTTGTACACTTTGTTTTTCTCAATTAGAAACAATAGTTATTTTGTGCACAGATCTATAAATGTAAATGATATAAAGGGTGGATAATTTTTTGGGTCATGAAATTCTGTAAAATTATGGCCGTTCTGTATCTCCCACTGTGAACCACGTATTCGTATGAAATTTGGGTCTCTTGTACACTTTGTTTTTCTCAATTAGAAACTATAGTTATTTGGTGCACAGATCTATAAATGTAAAAGATATAAAGGGTTGAAAATTTTTTGGGTCATGAAATTCTGTAAAATTATCGCCGTTCTATATCTCCCACTGTGATCCACGTATTCGTGTGAAATTTGGTTCTCTTGTACACTTTGTTTTTCTCAATTAGAAACTATAGTTATTTGGTGCACAGATCTATAAATGTAAAAGATATAAAGGGTTGAAAATTTTTTGGGTCATGAAATTCTGTAAAATTATGGCCGTTCTATATCTCCCACTGTGATCCACGTATTCGTATGAAATTTGGTTCTCTTGTACACTTTGTTTTTCTCAATTAGAAACTATAGTTATTTTGTGCACAGATCTATAAATGTAAAAGATATAAAGGGTTGAAAATTTTTTGGGTCATGAAATTCTGTAAAATTATGGCCGTTCTGTATCTCCCACTGTGATCCACGTATTCGTATGAAATTTGGTTCTCTTGTACACTTTGTTTTTCTCAATTAGAAACTATAGTTATTTTGTGCACAGATCTTATAAATGTAAAAGATATAAAGGGTTGAAAATTTTTTGGGTCATGAAATTCTGTAAAATTATGGCCGTTCTATATCTCCCACTGTGATCCACGTATTCGTATGAAATTTGGTTCTCTTGTACACTTTGTTTTTCTCAATTAGAAACTATAGTTATTTTGTGCACAGATCTATAAATGTAAAAGATATAAAGGGTTGAAAATTTTTTGGGTCATGAAATTCTGTAAAATTATGGCCGTTCTATATCTCCCACTGTGATCCACGTATTCGAATAAAATTTGATTCTCTTGTACACTTTGTTTTTCTCAATTAGAAACTATAGTTATTTTGTGCACAGATCTATAAATGTAAAAGATATAAAAGGTTGAAAATTTTTTGGGTCATGAAATTCTGTAAAATTATGGCCGTTCTATATCTCCCACTGTGATCCACGTATTCGTATGAAATTTGGTTCTCTTGTACACTTTGTTTTTCTCCATTATAAACTATAGTTATTTTGTGCACAGATCTATAAATGTAGAAGATATAAAGGGTTGAAAATTTTTTGGGTCATGAAATTCTGTAAAATTATGGCCGTTCTATATCTTCCACTGTAAACCACGTATTGGTATGAAATTTGGTTCTCTTGTACACTTTGTTTTTCTCAATTATAAACTATAGTTATTTTGTGCACAGATCTATAAATGTAAAAGATATAAAGGGTTGAAAATTTTTTGGGTCATGAAATTCTGTAAAATTATGGCCGTTCTATATCTCCCACTGTGAAACACGTATTCGTATGAAATTTGGTTCTCTTGTACACTTTGTTTTTCTCAATTAGAAACTATAGTTATTTTGTGCACAGATCTATAAATGTAAAAGATATAAAAGGTTGAAAATTTTTTGGGTCATGAAATTCTGTAAAATTATGGCCGTTCTATATCTCCTACTGTGATCCACGTATTCGTATGAAATTTGGTTCTCTTGTACACTTTGTTTTTCTCAATTATAAACTATAGTTATTTTGTGCAGAGATCTAAAAAGGTAGAAGATATAAAGGGTTGAAAATTTTTTGGGTCATGAAATTCTGTAAAATTATGGCCGTTCTATATCTCCCACTGTGAAACACGTATTCGTATGAAATTTGGTTCTCTTGTACACTTTGTTTTTCTGAATTATAAACTATAGTTATTTTGTGCACAGATCTATAAATGTAAAAGATATAAGGGGTTGAAAATTTTTTGGGTCATGAAATTCTGTAAAATTATGGCCGTTCTATATCTCCCACTGTGAACCACCTATTCGTATGAAATTTGGTTCTCTTGTACACTTTGTTTTTCTCAATTATAAACTATAGTTATTTTGTGCACAGATCTATAAATGTAGAAGATATAAAGGGTTGAAAAATTTTTGGGTCATGAAATTCTGTAAAATTTGGGCCGTTCTATATCTCCCACTGTGAACCACGTATTCGTATGAAATTTGGTTCTCTTATACCCTTTGTTTTTCTCAATTATAAACTATAGTTATTTTGTGCACAGATCTATAAATGTAAAAGATATAAAGGGTTGAAAATTTTTTGGGTCATGAAATTCTGTAAAATTATGGCCGTTCTATATCTCCCACTGTGAAACACGTATTCGTATGAAATTTGGTTCTCTTATACACTTTGTTTTTCTCAATTATAAACTATAGTTATTTTGTGCAGAGATCTAAAAAGGTAGAAGATATAAAGGGTTGAAAATTTTTTGGGTCATGAAATTCTGTAAAATTATGGCCGTTCTATATCTCCCACTGTGAAACACGTATTCGTATGAAATTTGGTTCTCTTATACACTTTGTTTTTCTCAATTATAAACTATAGTTATTTTGTGCAGAGATCTAAAAAGGTAGAAGATATAAAGGGTTGAAAATTTTTTGGGTCATGAAATTCTGTAAAATTATGGCCGTTCTATATCTCCCACTGTGAAACACGTATTCGTATGAAATTTGGTTCTCTTGTACACTTTGTTTTTCTGAATTATAAACTATAGTTATTTTGTGCACAGATCTATAAATGTAAAAGATATAAGGGGTTGAAAATTTTTTGGGTCATGAAATTCTGTAAAATTATGGCCGTTCTATATCTCCCACTGTGAATCACCTATTCGTATGAAATTTGGTTCTCTTGTACACTTTGTTTTTCTCAATTATAAACTATAGTTATTTTGTGCACAGATCTATAAATGTAGAAGATATAAAGGGTTGAAAAATTTTTGGGTCATGAAATTCTGTAAAATTATGGCCGTTCTATATCTCCCACTGTGAACCACCTATTCGTATGAAATTTGGTTCTCTTATACACTTTGTTTTTCTCAATTATAAACTATAGTTATTTTGTGCAGAGATCTAAAAAGGTAGAAGATATAAAGGGTTGAAAATTTTTTGGGTCATGAAATTCTGTAAAATTATGGCCGTTCTATATCTCCCACTGTGAAACACGTATTCGTATGAAATTTGGTTCTCTTATACACTTTGTTTTTCTCAATTATAAACTATAGTTATTTTGTGCAGAGATCTAAAAAGGTAGAAGATATAAAGGGTTGAAAATTTTTTGGGTCATGAAATTCTGTAAAATTATGGCCGTTCTATATCTCCCACTGTGAAACACGTATTCGTATGAAATTTGGTTCTCTTGTACACTTTGTTTTTCTCAATTATAAACTATAGTTATTTTGTGCAGAGATCTAAAAAGGTAGAAGATATAAAGGGTTGAAAATTTTTTGGGTCATGAAATTCTGTAAAATTATGGCCGTTCTATAACTCCCACTGTGAAACACGTATTCGTATGAAATTTGGTTCTCTTGTACACTTTGTTTTTCTGAATTATAAACTATAGTTATTTTGTGCACAGATCTATAAATGTAAAAGATATAAGGGGTTGAAAATTTTTTGGGTCATGAAATTCTGTAAAATTATGGCCGTTCTATATCTCCCACTGTGAACCACCTATTCGTATGAAATTTGGTTCTCTTGTACACTTTGTTTTTCTCAATTATAAACTATAGTTATTTTGTGCACAGATCTATAAATGTAGAAGATATAAAGGGTTGAAAAATTTTTGGGTCATGAAATTCTGTAAAATTTGGGCCGTTCTATATCTCCCACTGTGAACCACGTATTCGTATGAAATTTGGTTCTCTTATACCCTTTGTTTTTCTCAATTATAAACTATAGTTATTTTGTGCACAGATCTATAAATGTAAAAGATATAAAGGGTTGAAAATTTTTTGGGTCATGAAATTCTGTAAAATTATGGCCGTTCTATATCTCCCACTGTGAAACACGTATTCGTATGAAATTTGGTTCTCTTATACACTTTGTTTTTCTCAATTATAAACTATAGTTATTTTGTGCAGAGATCTAAAAAGGTAGAAGATATAAAGGGTTGAAAATTTTTTGGGTCATGAAATTCTGTAAAATTATGGCCGTTCTATATCTCCCACTGTGAAACACGTATTCGTATGAAATTTGGTTCTCTTATACACTTTGTTTTTCTCAATTATAAACTATAGTTATTTTGTGCAGAGATCTAAAAAGGTAGAAGATATAAAGTGTTGAAAATTTTTTGGGTCATGAAATTCTGTAAAATTATGGCCGTTCTATATCTCCCACTGTGAAACACGTATTCGTATGAAATTTGGTTCTCTTGTACACTTTGTTTTTCTCAATTATAAACTAAAGTTATTTTGTGCACAGATCTATAAATGTAGAAGATATAAAGGGTTGGAAACTTTTTGGGTCATGAAATTCTGTAAAATTATGGCCGTTCTATATCTCCCACTGTGAACCACGTATTGATATGCCATTTATACTACATATACAGTTAACGTTTCCCTACAATTCTGTAAAGAATTCATTGAAATCTAAACAAAAGTAAGACAGATATAACAGTTTGAAATTTTTACGAATTCGAAAACCTTAAAAGTTTACCCATCTATATCTCATTTGTTTCAATCACTAAAACATTGCTATGCATGCCACTTATAGAGCTATCTTTTTCCTACCATTCTGTAAAGAATTCATTAAAATCTAAACAAAAGTAAGAGAGATATAATAGTTTAAAATTTTGACGAATTCGAAAACCTTAAAAGTTTACCCATCTATATCTCATTTGTTTCAATCATTAAAACATTGCTATGTATGCGACTTATAGAGCTATCTTTTCACTACAATTCGGTGAAGAATTCATTAAAATCTGTACAGTAGGAAAAGAGATATAAAGAGTTGAAATTTTAACGTTTCAAACCTCCAATCTGAAAACATGAAAAATTAAACCTTCTATAACTTGTTAACTATTATCACGAAAACATTGCCATTTATACCACATATACAGCTAACATTGCCATTTATACCACATATACAGCTTACTTTTACGTACAATTCTCTAAAGAATGATATTCGGTACATGCTTCGATAATTTCATAGATCGCTATAAGAGCAGTATGTCTCTTTAATATTACGTAGAGGAGTACTAACCCTTTGATCGTCTCAAATTTTCATCAAAATCGGGTTATTGGCAATAATAATTTTGGGAGTGGGTCTCACATACATGAGGCTAACTGCTCTCCTATTCGATGTACAGCATGAAGACCACAATATGGCTCATCTACATGAAATTCCGAATCAAATGATACCTTTATTCATGAAAATTGGTTCGCGCGTTTAGGTGCTACATTGTTTATAAATAAGGTAACAACAAGAAGATCAAGAACAATCATTTTCTGCAACTTTTTTTTTTCGAAATCTATTAAATCTGGGTTTTTGCAAAATATTTATAGTTATAAAGGAAGATTTGGTCTAAATTTTTAAAGGAAATTTGGTAATTTGATCTTTTGTAGAAAAAGGGAGAAAAAAAAAATTGTCAAAGTTGGGTGTTTTTCAACGTTACGCTTTTTTTTCGTGCACTTTTTTGACGATCAACAACTTATACAACTGTCCTACCGAGGACAGTTTTAATTAAAGTGCAAAAAATAAATAAGTGAAATTGAACAGCTGTGAACCTGTTTTTCTTCGTGTCACATGCCAGCTGACTAATGAATGTGCGTATGTTTGGTGTATCGACTTAATTAAAAAAAAAAATCTTTAAAATTAGCAACTAAAATATGTCAAGATTTTCAAAATGTTGTACTACAGGTTTTTTTACTGGCAATAATGCAAATCTATTAGTCTATCATTTAAAAATTACTGCTCCGACAGAATTACAACAGAACATCTTCATGCATAAATAAATTTTGGTTAATTGAATGAATAAGGAGAGGTTGAGATTGAGGATGCTGTTTTCCATAACACGTTTTGGATTGTCAACCATTTTCAGAGTTTAGTCTTAAGGTTTGGTCAAACTAATTGTCAACAAGGAAAAAGACTATCTTTTTAGACTATGCATGTGTCTTTAATTAACCTTCTGTTATTTCTAAATACGAGTATTATATTTTACAATTTAGCTGACTTTCATGGATTAGGGAAAGACTTTTCACAGTTAATCTTTCACTTTTTCACAGGACACCATTAAAAAAAAAAAGCATCACCTTTTTTTCCGTAGACAATGTTGGGCCTTGTTCTTCTGTTAACCGATGAAAATATCATTGGGTTAACCAAATCTTTTAAGAAGAATAAATATCTGAAATAGGATTAAATATCTGCCAGAAATAAAACTAGGATTGATTTGGAAAACATATATTTCTAAAGAAAATTCCATTTCAAATGTTTTTTTCTGGATTACGATACACCTTTCCCTTATAAATTATTATAAAATAAATATTATTAATTATAAAAAGTTTTTAAAAAAAGGGAATACTGAAACACGTCACCCAGCAGAAAATAACAATTATATCATAATTAACAAATGGCTCCCATCCAAAAAGGAACATAAGAACTCCATTAAAATAAATAAATTTAGAGTAGTTAGTATTTGCGTGACCTGTTCTCTCTTTTAGTGCAGCATCCCAATGCTAGGCAGGGGCATTCTAGACGGTTAGAGAGAGTGAGTGACTTCTCCTCTCGGCCTAGATCTTTCGCTAATTTACAATCACTGTTGTAGATGTCACACGTTCCCAAAATTATGGTCCACTATCTCTGACGCGCCATTACGTGACCTTCATGCAGAGAGAGAGAGAGAGAGAGAGAGAGAAATACGATCTAAAAGATTTCATCTTTCGCTTTTTCTTAAATTAGAGATGTGAAATTTTCACGCTTTTAACGGATTTACGAAACAAATGAATGGTTTACTGCAAAGTGAAAATTTTGACTTTGGTTCTTTTAGGGGTATTTTAGCGAAAAGATGGGGCAGGAAGCGAAGGAAAAAATTTAACAGGGTCAGGAAATGATCGTTCTCAAAATTTAATATCTAGATTTTTTTTTTTTTTTTTTTTTTAACGGAAGGAAATCTGGAGCAAAAACTAAAACACTTCCTGTAATTACAGTTTCTCGAGGTACTGACAAACATTTGTACAAAATTCCGAACTTGTAGCAAATTATATTTAATCCGTATTAACATCAAGATGGGAAAATTGTACATTACACTGAATCCGCACTCAGGCGCCGTGGTAGCCGAGCGGTTAGAGGCGAGACCTGTAAAGCTAATAGCGGTACTAGTCTAGGCCTTGGATTGTATTTAATGGTTAATAAAAGAAATTTATTGTAAAGTATGTTTGCTAGGCGGTTATAGGCTAGACCCGCAAAGCTAAGATGTATTGCGGTACTAGTCTAGCCCTTGGATTGTATTTAATGGTTAATAAAAGAAATTTACAGTAAAGTATGTTTGCTAGGCGGTTATAGGCTAGACCCGCAATGCTAAGATGTATTGTTGGTTAGTGGGTTTGATGCCCGGTCTTAGGCCTTGAATGTATTCAATGGTTAATAAAATGAATTTATAGTAAAGTATGTTTGTTAGTCGGTTATAGACTAGACCCGCAAAGCTAAGATGTATTGTTGGTTAGTGGGTTTGGGTTTGATGCCCGGTCTTAGGCCTTGAATGTATTCAATGGTTAATAAAATGAATTTATAGTAAAGTATGTTTGTTAGTCGGTTATAGACTAGACCCGCAAAGCTAAGATGTATTGTTGGTTAGTGGGTTTGGGTTTGATGCCCGGTCTTAGGCCTTGAATGTATTCAATGGTTAATAAAATGAATTTATAGTAAAGTATGTTTGTTAGGCGGTTATAGGCTAGTCCCGCAAAGCTAAGATGTATTGCGGTACTAGTCTAGCCCTTGGATTTTATTTAATGGTTATTAAAAGAAATTTACAGCAAAGTATGTTTGTTAGGCGGTTATAGGCTAGACCCGCAATGCTAAGATGTATTGTTGGTTAGTGGGTTTGATGCCCGGTCTTAGGCCTTGAATGTATTGAATGGTTAATAAAATGAATTTATAGTAAAGTATGTTTGCTAGTGCCTCCGTCCACGACACCTAATTTGGTAGTGGGACGTAATGCCCCGCCTGAAAAAATAGGCGATTACTTTACTTTACTTTTTACTAAATTCGCACTTCCCACTGATAACTTCCATTTCTCCTGCAGAATGCTAAAAATAAGTTATTTATTGATCCTATTGAGCGGAGGTCCTCAGATGATTAAAGTAATTAAAGACCATTTTGGGGCAAAGAGATTTCTGTGTAACTGCAATGGTAGCAGTGAAAAATGAAAGAAAAGGCGATCAAAAAGATGGTAAAACGAGAAACAAGACCATAAAAACCAGCATCAAAAAGGGAAATACCAGCATGGCGAATCCAATATTCGATACTCAAGATCTGTAACTAGTTTTATTTATACTGAACATTCAACACATTTGTTTCCTACAAGAATTCTAGATCTAATATTTAGTCTACAGACTATTTTTGTCACGTCATTCATTCAAGAGCAATCAATAGAAAATTTCTTATTAATATTACTTTAACGTAATCATTAGATGTCGGCCGTATCATAGGACTTTGTTTGCAAAAAGATGCTGAGCAAATTTTTAGTTGTATTTTCTCCAGCTTAACGCTTTTTCTTAATCCATGAATATTTTTAAAATAAATTAGACTATTCATTTCAATAAGAAGGCGTATAAAAGCAATACAAAACTATCTGTAAAATTAATGAATTAAAAAACAAAAAAACTGATATCTCATTTCGTAATTACTCGTCTAACCAGTACTGCCAACTAATAATAGTAAAAAAAAAATTAATATTCATTAGTTGCTTTTTTTGTTACGTCTATTTTAATAACTTCGCAACATGTATATCGATAAATAATGTTTTGGGTTATTCGATACATTAATTATAAACAAATTGGAAAAATGCACTTAGCCCCCCCCCCCGGACTTAAGATTTAGAAAGTATACTACTAAATTAATCGTATTTAGATTAATTTTTAAAACATTATTTTTTTTGTCTGTACTATGGCAATAATAGGCGTTGAACGTAGGTAGTATTTCTGATTTTTCTATACCGTTATTACTTGTAGGCTGGTTATTTGTAATTCTTTAGAAAAGGAAAACCAATTTACGGTTACTTATAGGCTAATGACTGTAGGCATTTACTAGAAAATTGCCTATAGATTAAGCAGGCTCAAACAGGACTCGTTCTAAATTAGGCCTAAAAAACCCTTCACATTGATAGATCTATAATAAGGCTAATACCTCTGTAAAGGAGTAACACAACTCTTGACTAACTGACCAATGACGGAGCGCACAGCTAACGGATCCCAAAACCATAAAAAAAAAAAAAACAAGATATTTTACGTACTTAAGTTTATCGCCATGTCCCCACAACTAAGTTTTAAAAATAACAGTAGCACTGTAAATGAGCTCACATAAGAATTTTGACTAATGACACCTACCATCAACAAGATTTCCTGAACTTGTCCCAGAGGAAGAACAGTCTGGATGATTCGGTTCCAGTTCAACTCAAATGTAGTAACTTTTAGTTACTATAGTTACCTCATAGGTAACTTCTGTAATGATTTTATAATTGATACCCTGGAAGTGGCTGATTCCCCACGCATTGCAGGACAATTAATTGTTCTAATAGGTTAATCCTTCTCCCACCTTTCTAGCTGCTGGATCTTCAACCACTAAATAATCTCCCTTGGCCGCGGTGAGCCAAATGATATCATTAAATAACCGGGAACTGAGATGTTTTTGTTTGAACGTAGACTGATCTGTGGGTTCTGGGTCTTCACAGCTTTGAGTTTACAATCTTTCTACAAGGTTTGATTCTTGAAATGATCCTATTCCCTCCATCAAAAGCCATTACTTGAGAGCCATTCTCACAGAGCCTTTGGTATTACACCAAGGACAATTTCTGGACCCTCCTCATATCTCAGCATGAAGCCGGCACCCACTCAAAGACTGCACCAGTAAAAAAAAAAGCGCCGATGTTTTAGGGGTTGTTTAATTCTTGAGGTATTAGAATTAATGATTTTTTTTTCTTGCCTCCGCCATAGCCTCTCAGTTAAACCTGCAGTTTCTTCTGTTAGTGGAGGTGGGCCTAAAATAAGCCAAGTTTTACCAGGTTTACTCACCGCTGGTTCCTGTTTATTTACAACATAACTGCGAAGGATGTTATATAAAATCGATGTTATACAAATAATTGACAAAATAATAGGCACCCATGTCCGCAATTGATCCTCATCAACAATGATTTGCATTGTTTTTGGTTGGCAGACTCCTATTTCTTAAAAAATAGCATAAACAGTTTTGTTTTGAAAGATAGTATTTACAAGTTATGAAGAATAAGTAACTGGGATTACGGCCAAGATATTAATATTTCTCGCTTGATAGTTACGAGATCTAACTTCAATTTAATTTAACAATATAGATTATTTAAAGTTTTTTACAATCTATTATTAATAATATAATTAAAAAAGTTTTTCATAGAGTGCATCTACGAGATTGACGTTTCAATAGCGAGTGACTAAGTGGTTTTCTTTTTTAATTTGTTATCTTTTTAGATGCAGCTTCAAAAGGAAGAAATGATCTATCGTCACGCGTATGATATGAAAGTCAAAAAAAGATTTCTTCTTCCACAGCCTCCCATTACTCGGGACGTCAAACAAGATGAGGTTTGGGATCTTCATCAATACAATACGTTAGTTTTTTGTACTCTTCTTCTTAAAAAAAAACAACAGAAAAAGAAGCATGTATCGAAAGAACCATGATGTCTGGAATGAAATAGAAAAGATGATATTGTCTTACGGCTCTGGGTTTCTTCATCAAAAAATGTTTTTTTTTTTCCTGTGAAATGCCTGTAGACGTGAGGAGTGAAATGCCGTCATTGAATGAGTCAATTCATTTAAAGACGCGTGTTGATCGAAAATGATTGGAGAGACTAATGATTGGAGAGAATGAGTTTAGGCATTCTGCAACACATTTAATACTTTTTCAAAACCAATTTGAAGGCGTTGAAAACAATGATTTGGAGAAGCGCCATCACAAATCGTAGCGTTAGTCCGTTGGTGGAGGGAAGCATTTTGGGGATAATAGGTAGCGATGGTTTGCTCATATTTTTCTAGTACCGCAATACATCTTAGCTTTGCGGGTCTAGCCTATAACCGCCCAACAAACATACTTTCCTATAAAGTTCTCATATTAACTATTAAATAAAATCCAAGGCCTAGACTAGTACCGCAATTCATCTTAGCTTTGCGGGTCTAGCCTATAACCGCCCAACAAACATACTTTCCTATAAAGTTCTCATATTAACTATTAAATATAATTAAAGGCCTAGACTAGTACCGCAATACATCTTAGCTTTGCGGGTCTAGCCTATAACCGCCCAACAAACATACTTTCCTATAAAGTTCTCATATTAACTATTAAATATAATTAAAGGCCTAGACTAGTACCGCAATACATCTTAGCTTTGCGGGTCTAGCCTATAACCGCCCAACAAACATACTTTCCTATAAAGTTCTCATATTAACTATTAAATATAATTAAAGGCCTAGACTAGTACCGCAATACATCTTAGCTTTGCGGGTCCAGCCTATAACCGCCCAACAAACATACTTTCTTATAAAGTTCTCATATTAACTATTAAATATAATTAAAGGCCTAGACTAGTACCGCAATACATCTTAGCTTTGCGGGTCTAGCCTATAACCGCCCAACAAACATACTTTACTATAATTACCAGGCCGGGATTAATGGAGAAATAACAGTGGGAATTTTACAAGGTAAAGACAAGATAGTCAAGGCTTCAAAACCCATAGCAGTGATTTTAGAAGAAGAAGACTTGAAAAGCCTTGAAGAAGTGCTATGCTAGGTTCATCTGGAAACATCGAAGAAGGAAAAGCACATCAAGCGTTGCCATAACTTTTTGCGACAGATCAATTTACAAGAGCATTTTAGATTATTTTAAAGAACAAAATGCTACTAAACTTTTGAAGACTTTAGACATTTTAAAACTTTTCTTTGGCAATAACAATAACTCATGCAACTTAACAATAATAACACTTCTTTTAAAATAAAACAAAATGCTGTTTGAACTTCTTTAAAAATTAAAAAAATAGCAAAAAGGAATGTACAAGTCATTCTTAGTCACCTGTTTGACAGCTGCAACGAATGAGTACGTGATTTTTTTGTTCTCACAGAAGATTGCCACTAGTTAGCGAACCTTGCTTTGAAATTGCTGCTTAAACTACTAAGTACCGTGTATTCGAACTGAACAAAGCACTTAAATATGGTGAACTGAGAGGAGAGTGACGATAGAACTACTTCAAACCGAAAGAAATAACCGATTAACTGGTGAATAAGTTACAAAAACATAAATCAAAAGCATCAGAAACAAAATAAGCAAAGATGAAAACAAAAATCTGTCATCGCCGACAAAGTATACTTCAACTAGCGGAACTGGCCGTCGAAAAAAAATCTTGTCAAAATTACATCACCAATTCCTTTCACCTCTCTGATATAAAAGCGACCATTATTGAAGTTCTCTTTTTTGTCCGCTAGAGGTATCTGTTCCGTCTACGCTACGATGTAATTTTCAACTTGATATATAAAGAATCGTCACACGACCGGTTAACGGATTTCCGTTAGAGATGTTGCTTCCTGCTAAGGCTCTAACCCTCATCTACCCAAAATATATTTCGAAAAAAATATAAAACATTGCTTTTATTAGTTTTATGTAATTTTTTTGTAACTTCTCATAAAGGAATTTACCATTAAAAACTAAGTAAAGGTAAAGTAATACCTATTTTTTCAGGTACACTTTACATCCAACTACCAAATTAGGTGTCGAGGACGGAGGCGACTAGCTAACATATTTTACTATAAATTCTCTCATATTAACCATTAAATACAGTCCAAGAGCTAGACTAGTACCGCAATACATCTTAGCTTTGCGGGTCTAGCCTATAACCGCCTAACAAACATACTTTACTATAAATTCTCTCATATTAACCATTAAATAAAATCCAAGGGCTAGACTAGTACCGCAATACATCTTAGCTTTGCGGGTCTAGCCTATAACCGACTAACAAACATACTTTACTGTAAATTTCTCATATTAACCATTAAATAAAATCCAAGGGCTAGACTAGTACCGCAATACATCTTAGCTTTGCAAGTCTAGCCTATAACCGCTGTTATTTTTTTTTTTAATGATTTAAGGCGCGTCACCATCTATGGATATTGGCGCCCGGAGCTTTTTTCAGTGCACTGCCGGCCTCCGGACAGTGATCTCTCATTACAGACAACACTGTCCATCACCGGACAGTGAGTTGTAAGAAGCTCCTAGTAAGAGAAAATCTAAGTGTCAGCAACTGGATTCGAATCCGGGACCTCCGCGTGGGAGTCCAGCAGGCTAACCGCATAGCTAATCCCTTCCCTCGCTCAGTTATCGTGGCGCCTTCATTACAGAGTACACAACCAGACGTTCAATTGTTCAGCAAATGAGTCCCTTCAAAGCAAAATCTTCACGTCATCAAAGATTTTAGCCAATCCTGATGAAATAACCGTGCTACATTAAGGAGTAGAGAAAGCGAGTTAATATCCAAACGGATTTACAACTTCGTGTTCCACGTGAGAATTCATTTTAAAAATATTTTGTGCACGCATACAATGATCATCTGAAGGCACTGATGATGATGATGATGATGGGCTACTCCCCCAGGCTGGTCCGATGACCATAGAATGAAGAATGATGCTATTATAGAAGATTATGTTTGTCTGTCATAATTTGTGAGAATATCATTTTCAAATTCAAAAACCAAACAACTTTATAATTAGTCCTGTATAATGCTCCCTGAAGTCGTTGAGGAGGGAACTAACATATTTTGGGATATGTAGTACATTGCGTCTGTTATTTCAATTGTTTTATTGCTTTTTTTTTCATATTTCCACCTCAGCCGAATGATGCCACTTCCGTTCTAAAGGTCAAAATCATCATTTTACTACGATAAGAAGTTCTCCATGAACAGACAAACAAGTGCAATGTACCCCTAAATTAACTTGCGTGAAGAGTTAACATCCTATCCACTACTAACTCCATAATTAAGATGTCAAACAATCAAGAAATGTACACTTAACTGATGATAAATGACTTTGGGGCTAGCATTAATGACACAAAGATATAATGGGATAGGAGGGGGGCGGGAATAACCTGAATAGAAAGTCCTTCTTCCCGGCCCAAAACAATTCTGGGCGTAATTCTTTCTTTTTAAAGGAGAAGGTACACACTAATCTGGAGTCTCTTCAAGATCGTAAATGTAATTAACTCTCCAGATGATTATCACACGAGATGACGATCTTTTTTGCATAGTGGGAAGGATTTTCATTTTTTCTTTTGTGGAGAGGGCACCATTAATACCACCTGGATCTTAAAGTCCTTGTAAAAACACTGTTAACAACTTTATCTAATGGTTCTTTAGTAAGATTTCAGGACATTGAGTAATTCGGGGTTTAACGAGAACTCACGCGAGGGAAATATGTAAGTCGCTCACTTCGTTTCTAGTATTGATTTAGGGTTTTATACACCCCCTCCCCCCAAATAAAGCGGAAGGAAAACGTCTGGAAACCTTGAAAAGAGCCATCTATTCGATTCCCGTGAGACTGCTTAACTATACCATTTCGATGCTCTCTCTTCAGGACGTTTGGATTGGAGCAAGATTTGAAGGAGCGAGTACTTGATTACAAGCGTAGCTACAATAAGAGTCTATTGACGGGCGGACCCACTTTGATGTATTCCCTTAAGGATATGATTTGCATACTGGAATGTTTTTGCCAGCAAAGTGAGTCCTATATTGGACTGCAAGACTGCGTATGACAAAATTGTGTATAACAACACAATACTCGAGAAAAACCAAAGTAATTTTGTATGATTTTTATCAAAATTTCGAAACTCAGAATTCATTGAAAATAATAGACTAAGCCACACTAAGTTGTATCCCTGCCTAACAGCACACTCAATATTTGACACCTGAAAGTCGTCTAGAGATGGTGATATAGTATGGTAGTAATATCAATGGTAGGGATTACAGCTGAGGACAGCTGTGTTCACGTCACCGAGGATTTGCAGCTACAATGTGGAAAAAAAAAAGAAGAAGTTTTCCATCATATTATTGAGAGACAGCAACAGTGAGTATAAATAATGCAGACTTATTCCATCGATCTATTGCCAGAATTATACTAGACCAGGTGATGGCGAACCTACGACACGCGAACTCGTATTGGGTGGTGGACACGCATCGACAGAGCTAAAAAAAAAAAAAAAAAATTATTATTTAATTTCAAATACGTACAACGATCTGGCATTCTTTCCTCAGATCAATGATCATAAAAGTGGTTCAATTAATAGATCTTATTTTCTACTATGGTTGCAAATATAAAAATTTTTTTTGAATATTTCTATATGTGACTCAGCACCAGAGTTAAGTTTAGGGTTTTTCAACATTTTGACACGTCGAGCTAAAAAGGTTCGCTATCACTGCAATATACTTTACTCAGTTAAAAGCTATAGTTTTTTTGGGGGGTACAGATCCATAAATTAAAAAAATTTTGAGAGTTGACATTTTTTTTGGGTCATAACTCGCTCTGAAATTGCGCCCCTATATCTCTCACTGTAAACAATATATTTGAATCAAATTTTGTTTTCTTATACCAGGGATGGCGAACCATCCCTGAGACGCGGGTCAAATTTTCTTTATACAGGGTGTATACGGAGGAGTGGTCGAAACTTGGGGAGGTGATTCTACAGCTCAAATGCACCAAAAAATATTCTCTTCACTTTGGCCCGATTCTCAATAGTGTCCAAGATATTTGCATTTTTAACTTTTCCATCGATATTCGCGTTTTTCACCATTAAAACGGCCGTAACTTTTCTATCCTTTAGCCTACATCAAATCTGCTTATTCCAAACGAAAGAGCATTAAATTTCCTATAAATCCGCTTAACCCAGAGCCTCAAAACGTTTCTTATAACAATGAAATTTTTACTTTAATGTCTGAAAAATTCGTTCTCGATGATTTCTGTTAAAATTTTCAACTGCATTTTTTCAGTGGTTAATGAATCAAGGGATCACATAATTTCAGAAAAAGTTGCGCATTTATTGAGCTTCAAGATCATATGGATTTTTTTGGTTTTTAATAAAACCCTACCCCGAACAGAGGGGTGTAAATGCAGAAAAGTGGGATTTTGCCAACTGACTTTTCAGTACTAATTTACTCAAATATCAATTTTTACCAATTTAGTAACCATTTTAGTTTTTAACAATTATTATTATATAAAACGGAAGTAAAAAATAAAGTAGCAATAAAACACAGAAGTGAAAAAGTACAATAGGCAGGTGCCTAGTTAAAATTGCTACAAAAATCGTTCGAACTATTCAAACAAGGAAGTGGGAAAGAATTGTGGCAAATTTTTAGTTTCTTGACTACAATTGTTTGTGCAACATATTTTAACGACAAAATGGAGGTTTTTTTTTATCAAAGTTAATTAATAATAATTCAAAACTAATCAATTTTTGGAGAAGGAACAAAAAGAAAATAACCATTTTATTTTTGAATTATTATTAATTAACTTTGATCAAAAAAACCTCCATTATGTCATTAAAATAGGTTGCACCAACAATTGTAATCAACTACTGCGTTTTATTGCTACTTTATTTTTTACTTCCGGTTTATTAAATAATAATTGTTAAAAACTAAAATGGTTACTTTTCTTTTTGTTCCTTCTCCAAAAATTGACATTTGAGTAAATTAGTAATGAAAAGTCAGTTCGCAAAATCCCAGTTTTCTGCAATTACACCCCTCTCCTGGTCCAAAAAAAATACAGATAGAATATAGCTTATCCATACAATTAGAAAATCTAAATCAACCCGCGTAGAACAAAACAAATGGTTGCCTAGCAATTGTGTGGGTCAGTGAAAAAGCTTGCGCGGGTCAGTGTCTGACCCGCGGGTCATAGGTTTTTGCCATCACTGTCTTATACACTAAACTTTACTCCAGTAATGTGCTATAGTTTCATGTGTTCAGATCCAAAAATTGAGAAGATATTGTGAGTTGAATTTTTTTTGGGCCTTAACTCACAGTCGTCAAAATTTATGTTATACTTATTAAATAAATTTAAAGACAACAAGAAATAAATTATCTTAAATATTTGATCAATACAAAATCTTCCCTAGTAGGCGGACAAGTATTTATGTATAAGAGAGAAATAGAATTAAAAAGAAAAATTAAATTAAAAATAAACTGTAAAACGTCTTAACTAAGTATATAAACATAGAAGTGAAGAAGTGCAGATGCTAGTGAGCGAGGGTGGATAAAAAGACATTAGGACAGATACACGTAGATTGGCATGCTGCAGGAAACAGGTACTACTACTACTACTACTACTAGGAGAGTAATGATATTTTTAGCTACAGTCTGCAAGAGAACGTTAGAGAAGGCCAGTTAGTAGGAGTACATTTAATGAGCTCTGGAGGAGGAAAAATTGTTTTTTTTTTAAAAAAACATCGAAGCATGAATATAAATACAGAAGGAAATGCTGCATGGACCAGGAGAGGCAATAGAATTACTTACTTCTTTTCTTTTTTTTGTAACGATGGAAGTCGTGTTTGTAAATATGCAATCGATATACTCTGAATCAAACCGGTTTTATCTCATTTTTTGTGCTCCCTCTGCAGAGAGAGAATGAGCAAACTAAGTGGTTATTGATGGTAAAGACGACAAGAGATGATAACCGCGTCTAGTAGCTCTGGTAGCCATGAAAGTAAAAACTAGAAAATAGTGCTTGGACATATGATAACCATTGATAATCTGTGGTTAGAAAGACTTATCAGCTGTGTTCTTGGTTTTTTGTTTGTTCCTTGTTTCCAATCCATTCTTATTTTGTTTTGTTTTCTTTCCTACGAACTTCCTCCACTTAATTAAGGAAAACTAATCAAAACGTGAAACAATAGGAAATAATAGTGGCCAGATGGTGAACACACGAAGGAGCCAGTTTTAAGTAGAAGAAAAAGGGTGCGGCGCCAAAATCAGGACAAAATATAAATTGAGATTCCCACCTTTCTGTACCACTGGTAGATGTCGCGATTAGCGTTCATATAGCTTGACACATGTACTAAACAATCATAACCTCTAAACAGTCACAATGTTGAAACCAAGTGCGGAGTATAACCGTACATCCGCGATTATCGTAAGTGTTCGCGCTAGGCGCTCGGCGACAGAAATAATTCGGTTCTTCTGGTACCCAAGATCGATTGTGTATGATGTTATCGCGAAGTATAATGAGTCGGAGAAGTCCAACGAAGGTTTTGCAACACCGGCGAGAAAAACACACTCGAACGAGCGCGTTATCAGGACGCCCGATAGCATTGAACGGGCTCAGGAGCTGATTTTTGAAGATCCAGTGCAGTTGACCCGAAAAAGGTCGTCAGTTATTGATGTGAGCGAAAAAAACTATGCATCGAATCGTCTAGGAGGACCTCCGCTATAACTCTTACACAATTAAAGTGGAACAGATGCTTTCCGAAGCCGCCAGGACAAAAGCAGTTGAACGCTGCAATCTGCATTTTGTGTTCCATTAAGAAACAATGCTGCCGGACGACTCAGGTTTTTTCCTGACAAGAAAATTTTTACTGTGGATGCGAAAATCAATAAAAAAGGAATGACCACAGGCTCGCCCACGACCCTGAAGATGTCCCCATTGTTGTAAGAACGAAATTTCCTGCGAATGTTCACGTGCTAGGAGTTGTGTCCAGTGAGGGTGATGTCATGCCACACCACATTTCTTTAACAACGAAGGAAAATGTCACAAAAGAAGTTTATTTTGCGTGTTCTGACAAATGTAGTGAAGTCGTGGATGGAGACTGTGTCGTCTGGAAAACCGTATGACGCCCACACAAGTCATTTGGTGCAAAATTGGTTGTCGGACAACGTCGACATGTTTTGGTCGAAAGAATACTGGCCTCACGACAGCCCAGATTTGAATCCTTCTACGTATGCAGCGTAGTTGAAAGGGCCACTAACAAGTCCAGACATCCAAACGTCGCATCATTGAGAGCCGCTATTGAAGCGGGATTCGCCGATAAGAACCGTGACACATTAAAGCGCGCCTTCACATGCTTCAGACCGAGAATGGAGGCGGTCATTCAAGGTAGCGAAAGATCTATTGAGTAAATGTGTTCTTTATGACCTTACAATGTGGATAAATTTTTTTTTTTTTGTAAACCTTTTCGTTTTTGCAATCAAAAATATGTCTGGAAAAAATGTATATTTTGTCCGGATTTTGGCGACACACCCTGTATTTTATTTAATCTGGAAAAAAGATGGTGGAATTTTCATCGATAATGCACGAACATCGATAACTGTCAAATAAAAACCAACCTTTTTTTAAAGAACTCAAGGACTCCTTCTTCTCACTGATACTTTTAGGGAAAACGGTACAAAAAAACACCAATACAAGAGTTTGTTTGACGTGAAAACTGTTATCATTTTGGCAGATTTCAAAACAAAGTTTAGGACAATGCAGTAACGAATTTAGTTCACTTGGACCAGTGGAAGGCTGTATCATCAAATATTTGCAACACCTAATATTAGATGAGTGGACAAGGATAGTGTAAAAACTATGATGATTTTTATATTTTCTATTTATACCAATAGTGATAATAATGAAGAAGAAACCGTTATTATGGTTCCCACTCACCGGAAACCAGTGGTTTTTTTTACAAATTGGTTTACGTATTTTTTACTCAGGGTGTGAGCTTTTAAGCTCCAAAGAGGACAAATTTTTGAGACCCAAATTCACAAGCTTTTTTGGACCAAAATTACCCAACCGGAAATGGCACTTTACTGTATCGATTTTTAACTTGGAAATTTTCTCGAAAAGATTTTCTTTGAACTTCGTACGCTCATTGCATGCCAAGTAAATCTGTAAACTTTATTTCGAAGGTTTTTCCCCCCGGAAAATGCCTTTTTTAAGACGGTTCTTGGGAATAGAGAGGGCTTGGCTTCCTAGTGCTATTTAAGTAACCGGACTGGTCAATATTAAAGAAAAGACCAAGTCTGAAGAAAGCCAGCAGAGCGGAAGTGCCCCTTTACAGGACATCATTTCTGCTGCTTTTCAATCACAGTACATTTCCAAGATAAGTAAAGTAATCGCCTATTTTTTCAGGCGGGGCTTTACATCTAACTACCAATTAGGTGTCGTGTACTAGGCAAACATACTTAACTGTAAATTTCTTTTATTAACTATTAAATAAAATCCAAGGCCTAAGACCGGGAATCGAACCCACTAAACCAACAATACATCTTAGCTTTGCGGGTCTAACCTATAACCGACTAAGAAACATACTTTACTGTAAATTTCTCATATTAACCATTAAATACAATCCAAGGGCTAGACTAGTACCGCAATACATCCTAGTTTTGCGGGTCTGGCCTATAACCGACTAGCAAACATACTTTACTATAAATTTCTTTTATTAACCATTAAATAAAATCCAAGGCCAAAGACCGGGGGAATCGAACCCACTAAACCAACAATACATCTTAGCTTTGCGGGTCTAGTCTATAACCGCCTAACAAACATACTTTACTATAAATTTCTTTTATTAACCATTAAATAAAATCCAAGGCCAAAGACCGGGGGAATCGAACCCACTAAACCAACAATACATCTTAGCTTTGCGGGTCTAGTCTATAACCGCCTAACAAACATACTTTACTATAAATTTCTTTTATTAACCATTAAATAAAATCCAAGGCCAAAGACCGGGGGAATCGAACCCAGTAAACCAACAATACATCCTAGCTTTGCGGGTCTGGCCTATAACCGACTAGCAAACATACTTTACTATAAATTTCTTTTATTAACCATTAAATAAAATCCAAGGCCAAAGACCGGGGGAATCGAACCCACTAAACCAACAATACATCTTAGCTTTGCGGGTCTAGTCTATAACCGCCTAACAAACATACTTTACTATAAATTTCTTTTATTAACCATTAAATAAAATCCAAGGCCAAAGACCGGGGGAATCGAACCCACTAAACCAACAATACATCTTAGCTTTGCGGGTCTAGCCTATATTACCGCCTAACATACTTTACTATAAATTTCTCGTATTAACCATTAAATAAAATCCAAGGCCAAAGACCGGGGGAATCGAACCCACTAAACCAACAATACATCTTAGCTTTGCGGGTCTCGGCATTTCCAAAATAATATTGTTGCGTGAATAAAATTGTTCAATACCTAGTTTTATAAAAGAAAAATCATACAATTACACATTAGACATTTCCTTTCCACCCCAACCCCCCCCCCAAACACACCAAAAGTCAGCTAAAAGTTTATTGTTCATAGCTAAATATTTTGTTCCCAGGTAACTTGGTCCCGTTTCAAGTATTTTAAGAAAAATCCGGAAGTAAGAACTTCAATAACTTCTATTTATTTAAATGCGCATCAACTGATGAGGTTATTGGCGCCCGGAGTGCTTACTACTCAGTGCCGACATCTGGACAGTGTTATCTCGTCGTAACAGGCAACTTGTCCTTATCATCTTTTGTTCCGATTTCTACTCCTCTTCGGCGAAACCACGAAGGATGGATCTCTAAGAAATCGATACACTGTAATAGAATGTTTTTTTTTTTTTAATCCAGAAATTTCTGAGCATACTCCATCAGGATGGATTACCTAATTTGTCATATTTCAATTTCAATTTAAATTCAACCCACGGAGATTTTTTTTTTCTTAATCTTTATAGCCTTAATGTAATTACACTCTCTTTTTTTTAAGTTAAATCATTGCTATTCTCGAGCAACTTGTAAATAATGTTATCTATTTTATATTCCTCTTTATTCAGGAAGTGATAAAAAGAATGATACACATAAGGGATAATGTTTACGACGACTTAAAGGACACAGTGAAGTTACCGACAGCAGGATAATTCTAGATCCTTAACTGGTCAGATCAAACTAGAAAACTAGAAACTAGAAAAAAAAGAAAAATACTTGTGAAGACTTAAGATTGCTGGTAGAATTATATATAAAGAGAAAAAAAGATAGAGTTTATATATATATAAATTATCGGAAAAGGAAGTATGTTTGCGACACGATAGTAATGGTGATTATTGCAGAATGAGAAAGAAAAAGTTGAGAACGTGAGAAAATTCAGCATAAATTTCTATTTTCTCTTACGCAGTCTTAAATAATAACAAATCCATCGGCTCTACAGCCCATAACTGAGCCATGGCCTCCCTCAACCCACTTCCGCCGCCTCTGTCATCTCTATTTGTTTCCTGGAAGGTTTACTGGTATCCTCCACTTACCCCCATCCGTTCATCTTAAATTTTTTTTTGGGCTCTGCGAACTCGCTTATACCACACCCGGATATACATCCTGCTCCACAAAGCCTTTTTTGGGCACTTCCTTATTTCCGGACATCCTAAATAAAACTAAGTGGTCCGCCCATCTTAAGCCTGCCTGCCATCGTTTAATCGTGATTCGTGATTCTTTCTACAACTCCAAACCCCTTTCGAAGCTTCTCAGATTGGCCAGTAGATTCGCCAGGAGAATTCTTTTTACAACTTTTTGGCATATAATAAAACAAAATTTTAAAGGATTATGAAAAATCTAACTTACGTAAAAGACTTGTCCAACATTCTTAACATTAATCAAGAAACAGGCGCACTAACCTGGAAAAGAAAAATATAAGTTAATTTTCATTAATATTTTGCTAATTATAAGTAAGATTAATTCGTAAAAAATGGTGCCTTACAATGGAGACGGCTCATTCTCTTTTGGCAGTTCTTTCAGTTCTAATCGATCAATATAAAGTTTAAAGGTAGTAGCAATAAATATAAGTGATGAGGCTAATTGTAGGGAATTAAGTGCATTGCCTAGTAGCATTATCTGTGATTTGTAAGGAAAATCTAAACTTTGACAAGACATCTTGAGAGCTGAAGCTAAAATATCTTAAATCATTTAATCCTCCTTAATATTATTACGTATAAGTGGTGGACAGAACATTTATACAGTAGTGGCACTTTAGATGGGGTAGCTATGCTCCGGAAGTGCCCCCAAAAAAAAGGTTTCTGATGAAAATGTATCATATATTACCGCAATAAAAAGATAAAAATGTAAAAAAAAAATAGAAAAACACCAACAAAATATGTTTCCGGTCTTTGAACCTGTTTAATGGATATCATTTAAGTGGTACTCATCTTGAGAATCTCTTTCAAGAATAATTTTAAAAGTGTTTACAAATGATTCAGAAAAAAAAAAATCAATTAGCGGTGATAACGATCGATGGCTTCATCAATAAAAAAAAAACTTAAAACAATAGCCCTCCGCTCAGTTCAGTTCCAGACTAGTGTACAGATCGCGTGCAACAACTAAAAGATCACCATTATGTTCGTCCAAATTATGTACTAAACCCAGCTCTGGAAACAACAACAGGTTGTAAAAGATATCTGGAAGGCATAAGGTTCATTGTATACTTTCACGACCTGTTTCAAAATAAAACTCCTCCCTCTGTAGCCTTAACTGGTATATATATATATATATTTTTGCAAAAAAAAATGGGGAATAACAGTGAGGAAGAGGAGAACATGCAATATTCTCAATTCTTTGCAAGTTCTTCCTTTTTGGTTTTTGAACTGTCTTTATTTTCCTCGCGAGGTCTCAAAATAAAATAATACTAATCCGGCAAGGGAACAATAGTAGATTTATGCAGATTATTTTGGCCTATATTCGTGAATAACCCCTATCATTGTCAAAATTAGTTGTTAAATAAAACCTAGTAATATACTAAACTATGTAAGAATGAGAGATGGAATAGATAATGTAGGATAGAGTGGATATCAGTCTAAAGAACGAGCGGCTTAAAATTTATATATATATATATATATATATATATTTACAACCTATACATATACATCAAGTAAATGTGATCTTCATTTAGTTATGCACAGATTGTAGGCTGAATCCGAGGATCCAGCGCCACAATCGGGAAGGCAGAGGGGTCCCAGCCAATGCTGGAACTCTCTAGAGGTTGGAAGGAAGTTTAGAAAATTGATAGACTGTCGGGTTGGGTTGTAGTGGATAAGGCTTGTGTTGTTGGGATTAGGATGTATGGTTTAGGCTATTTATGGAAATTAAGGAAGCCGAGAATGGATTAGGTCATTGACAAAAGGGGATATTGAGGTCTATATGGAGGGCTGAAATTGGATACATAATAAGGAGCGTCGAGGATATGATGAAGGACTTTAGATTGAAAGGATTTGGATTCTTTGGATGTTGGAAGCTTTCGCAGAGCACCCTCACAGCTCAGCTTCGTAGGCCCGGATGGGTCTTAGTAGAATGTAGAGTCAGTTTGTTCTGTACGTTCATGGCTGATCTCCGCCCTAGCAGTCTTCGTAGTTATCCGTATCGTCTATTGAGTTCTTGTCTTTTCAGTCTAGTGTGTGAGAAAAAAAATAAAATATAGATCAAAGAAACTGAGAGCTGTTAAGGCCTCAGTGCGAGTTTGTGCCTGGGTATGCTCGTCCGGGAGCGAGTTCCTGGTGAGAAAAGTTTGTAGGACTAGCTGGGATACAGTAGGAGGAACATCAACCTTGCTGAAGATGAATCTATTGTGTTGAGACTGTGTGACAATCAATTCCACCTTCCAACTTTACTGACTGAATTTTTCACAATTTTCCAGAGATTACTTTTGAAAATGCCTCCCACAAATTTTCATCATATCTTCCACACGAGTCCGAGCAAAAAAACATCAATAAAGCAGGCGAAGCAGAAAAAGGAAGAAAACTAATTTCATTAAAAATAATATTTTAAAAAAAAAAATTATTGGAGATAACAAATAAATAAAGAAATAAATTTTACCGTTTATTTAGCGACAATAAATAACAAGATATATGAGCATGCGTAGTAGCAGTAACAATACAGTCAGCTGTCAATGCCACTAAAATATGTCTATTTATAAAAGACCGGGATAACGGGACTTCAAAAAGCAAGGCAGCCATTCTCAAGCTCCACCAGTTGTTGGACACTATCGATATACGAGGGTCGTTTAAAAAGTCCGTGCAAAAATAAAAACTACTTAATTTTTTGGGATAAACCTTTTTTATTTTTCAACATAGTCTCCTTTTAGACTTATACACTTCGTCCAACGCTGCTCTAGTTTGTTGATCCCTTCCGAATAATAGGATTTGTCCAAGTCTGAAAAATAGCCATTCGTTTCTGCAATCACCACCTCGTTTGAATAAAATCTTTTTCCCGCCAGCCATTTATTCATATTGGGAAACAAATAGTAGTCCGAGGGAGCCAAGTCTGGAGAATAGGGGGGGTGTGAAACGAGTTGGAACCCTATTTCCATTAATTTTGCGACCACAACTGCTGAGGTGTGAGCTGGTGCGTTGTCGTGATGGAAAAGAACTTTTTTGTGGGCCAATCGTGGGCGTTTTTCTTGCAGCTCGGTTTTCAAACGGTCCAATAACAATGAATAATATGCACCAGTAATAGTTTTACCCTTTTCCAGATAGTCGATGAGGATTATTCCTTGCGAATCCCAAAAGACAGTCGCCATAATCTTTCCGGCCGAAGGAACGGTCTTCGCCTTTTTTGGCGCAGATTCCCCCCTTGGTAACCCATTGTTTAGATTGTTCTTTGGTCTCAGGAGTGTAGTGATGTATCCATGTTTCATCCACAGTGACGAAACGACGCTTAAAGTCGTGCGGATTCTTCTGCAACAGCTGCAAACCGTCCTTACACGATTTCGTTTTTGGTCAAGCGTGAGCAATCGCGGCACCCATCTTGCGGATAGCTTTGTCATGTCCAAATGTTGATGCAAAATATTATGTACCCGTTCATTCGAGATGCCCACAGCACTAGCAATCTCACGCACCTTCACTCTTCTGTCATCCATCACCATATCATGGATTTTATCAATGATTTCTGGAGTAGTAACCTCAACAGGGCGTCCAGAACGTTCAGCGTCACTTGTGCCCATATGGCCACTCCGAAAATTTTGAAACCACTTATAAACTGTTCTAATCGAAGGTGCAGAGTCACCATAATGTTTATCAAGCTTCTCTTTATTCTCCTGAGGTGTTTTGCCTTTCATAAAGTAGTGTTTAATCAACACACGAAATTCTTTTTCGTCCATTTTTTGAAAATCACTCGACTTCCTCGATTCAAACGAATGCCAAACACAAAGAAATAGACCGATTTGGCTGAAACTTGGTGCGTGTTCTTCCAAGAGATGCTACTAACTAAACATAACCTCGATACGCGTCAGTAGTGCTATCTCTCTGACTTTGCACGGAATTTTCAAACGACCCTCGTATACGGTACATTAAAAATAGGCTGGACAAGAAATGCTAAACACAATGTATCGATCACTCAGTATCTAATAAACTAACCATCGATAGTACGTCAAATTTTATAAGTGAAAATGATTCCGCACAAAATCGATCATCCTATCTGTGGAAAAATCGACAATACATGAGTTTTTTTTTTTTTTTTTCACTGAATAATACCACATTTTGAAATCTGAAATTTTGTCTGTCTGTAGAAAAGGATAATTTCAGTGCAATTTACATCCTCGTCTCCTCGATTACATCCCTCGATTTGAGAAAAATCGAACTATCAGAAATTCTTCTAGTATTTCAAAAAATCTAAAGAACTAAAAACTTATTAAAAATCAAGAAATTGGCAGTGAAAAAAATAATCTAACATTAAGCTACTATATACATGGCTAGTTTTTACGATACAATAAAATCGTGACTCTAAAACAATGTTTTCAATCGATTAAACACATCGCTTTACTGGCAATGACCTGACCCAATGCATTCACCTATAGAAAAGATTCGATTATTGGTTACATTTTTTATGAATACTAACAACTTACTATATCTACAACTACAATGTTTAAAACAAACACTATTTTGAATTCTAAAATTGAACTTAAGAAAATAATTAATAAAGTAAAGAGATTTTGTAATTAATTGTAGGAAATGGAAGGTCCGGAAAACAAAGAACGGAAGTAGAAATCGTACAGATAAAAGGTGGTGATTAAATGTTTCTCAGACTGGGAATCAAAACCCAGAATCACAATAGATTTTAGTAGGATGAAAATATAATTGCCATTTCAGTCGTGATACATTTTTTCTGCCGAGCTTTCGACCTAAGGACTAGGTCATCTTCAGAGGCTAGTTTACAAAGTAATACATTACAGTACAGGGTTGGTGTGTCTTCTGTCTTGTCCTGTTCATGGACTGAGTGTGGAACAGACAAGACAGAAGACACACCAACCCTGTAATGTAAAGTATTACTTTGTAAACTAGCCTCTGAAGATGACCTAGTCCCAAGGTCGAAAGCTGCGGCAGAATAAATGTATCACGACTGAAATGGCAATTATTTTTTCATCCTATTGAAACTATGAATCAGTCACCAAAAATAATGAACAACAATAAATTTTAGCTTTTAGCGATGCTCATCTCTAAACCTTCAGACTATCGTGGTCTTATGGACCATCTTAAAATGTGAGCGTTACTTTATAAAGTTAATCGATACATCGTTCCTTAAGAATTGAACTTCTTTATACACAGACTCAGCTGGTTTTCGGCAGCTGTGATCATCAGGAAGGAGAGATTCGTAATCATCTATTTCCGCGCACATTAACTGGTAGACAAAACAATAAGTCAACGCCATGCATGCAGATGCAGAAGATCAAGGCCTAACTAAAAATAGAAGCTAAGTATTAACTGTAAATTGCCATAAAAAGAAAAGAGGACGGAAACTTACGAAGATCTTGAGGATTCTCGCAGTTTTATTGGTTCCTAGATGCCAATCACATTGCCGCAAACTACTGGACAATATTTTTGTTTTTTAATTGCTAATTTAAACCTTATCTTGACACATGTGATTCGTATTTTATATTATTTTGTTATCTATATTAATTTAGATATAAGGAGGATTAAAATATAGTCTCACCCAATGCGGAAGTTAACAAAATCTAAAATAATAACAATAAAGCATCTTCCAGCGATTACCAATATAAATTTTTTATAGGTTAACCAGATAAGGACTGGTTGGCTTTATACAGTAATAAAATTTGTAGGGCGTCTGCTACTGCATCCGCTTTGATGTTTTCTTTTTCTACGCTATCGGCTTTTTTTTTTACAAGAACATAGATCACGGCTTCCGCTTTTCAAGAAAATTCCCTTTCCCTATCGTTTTGTACAAAAAGATCTTAAAAGAAATAGAAAAAATTAATCTAATTAAAATTTGAATTATCAAGCAGCAAAAAAAGAAGTCGTAAAAACCGTTGAGACAAGGACAGAACCTCTCTCTCTCTCTCTCTCTCTCTCTCTCTCTCTCTCTCTCTCTCTCTCTCTCTCTCTCTCACACACACACACACACACACACACACACACACACACACACACACACACACACACACACACACACACACAAGAACCCAAACATGCTTCTTTTAATTCTCTGTCAACAAACAAGTTATAATAACTTGCATAAAAACTATAAATTCCTTGACAGATTTCAAAAAACTAGACCTAACTAGAAACTCGTTAAATAATTTCAAAAGAGGCTAGCCGAAAGAAATACTAAAAACACAAAATAACAGAGCGAAGCAGAGTGTAAAAGAAAAGAAAAGAAACGAACCTATGAAACAACTTCCAGAAATGATGCTAAGAATTTTTTGGTAGAAGAAAACCAGTAGAACAACAACCTTGGTGACATAATCCAGGAGTGTTTCCCTACCTGTTCCCCTTTAATGGACAAAGGAGAAGCTGAAGAAGATAAGTTCCAGAAAACAAGCAGGTGGCTAACGGTAATATTGGAGAGAGACAGGACTTTTATAAAGTAGCCGCATACTTTACTCCTTGGAAGGGTTACTTTGTAGCTTCATTATAAACAAAAGTTAGAGTATTTTATTCATACTTATAGTTACTGATAATCTCGCTTGTTTAAGACCGAGAGCTAGCTCGGCTAACTAGATCTAGAGTAAAAAAGAACTGTATTCTAAATGAATGTCTTCATTACTGGAGCTTACTTTAGTACTTGAGAACTTGATCTAGACACTCTTTTTTTTTTTTGCCACACAGATCCAGCATCCAGCAAGAGAGCTTCTTTATTAAATGCTACCTCTAAACCAGGGATAGCGAACCTTTTTGAGACGTGGGTCAAATTCTGTTCATTTTTTTTTTTTTTGTACTAGCTCTTGGGTCACTAATGCCCATTTGCACAAGAGTTAAGTTTAAACATTTTAAACTAAATATTTTCAAAACTTAACATCTTTAAAATTCAGTTGGCTTAATGGGTAAAACGGGGACGAACAAGTGCTATGGAAGTCTCTTTCTACAAACATAACTGAACAAAACCTTACAAAAGTCTCTTTTATCTGAAGAAAAATCTAAATATGGTTATTTACTTTGGGTGGTCGATTTTTTTGAACAAACAAAATATGAGAGTAAAATTATATATTTTATTTGATATTTTGTAAACACTTGCTTTATTTCAAATACTACAAAAGCATTTGTCATTTGCGTTTTAGAACTGTAATGATCAAATTAAAGGTTATAGATAGCATTTAAATTGCTTTTGTGTCAATGCGTGATTGAAAAAAATACAGATAGAATATAAATTATCCACAATCAACCCGCGTAAACAAAACAAATGGTTGCCTAGCAATTGTGTGGGTCAGTGAAAAAGCTTGCGCGGGTCAGTGTCTGACCCGCGAGTCATAGGTTTTCGCCATCACTGCTCTAAACCCTTTTGAACATTCCCCCCCCTGTTAAATTTCAAAATGTCACGATTTGGAAGGCATGTAATTTTTAAATATGACAATTTTTTATGAAAATAATTAAATTAAAATCTGATATGATTCACTCTTAGTACAATTCTGGAAGTTCTGACGTATACATAGTTTCAAACCCAAAATCGGGACTTCAGAATGCTCAAAAAACAATTTAGCTAGAAAAAAAAAAATTGTCAATAAAATCGATTGATCTACATGTACGTAATGTATAAGTATAATCGAAGTTTTTTCAGATAATCGTAATAAGAATTTTCGAAAAATGAAAAAAATCTATTCGAAATAGTAGTACTTCCGGTTGGGCAATTTTCTTTCAACTCAGAATTGGGGTAGCACTTCCTGTTCACTCTCTCACTCTCTCTCTCTATCTCCCGGAAGTTGTTCCCTTCATCGAATCGTTTTGGGCAAATGTACGAAATTAAAGATGTAAAAGTGAAAGACGTTAAAGACATGACTGCAGTGTATGTGTTCAGTTAAAAAAGGAAAAAAAAATTGGAGCCATTTTCACGAAAATATGGGAAAAGAATTGGTAAAAAGTAACTTCCGGTACAGAATTTATGATCACTAAGTTACAAAGTAGTCACCTGGTGGCTACAAAGAGAATTACAAAATTCCTCCTTCCGGTGGTATTTTAAAAAAAATGAATCATATTTTGGTCCTAGAGGACTACAGTACAAAGATTTCCTGGAAAAACTTCAATTTAGAAAAGTTAACATGTACGTAATTCTTTCCGTATCCTGTAAAAAACGTAAAAACGGAAGAGAACTGCGATCGTTTAAGCAAGAGGAAGAGATCTAAAAATGATTTTAACGCATAGACCTGTATGATGAAATTACAACTTTCAACAGGTTACAATGAATATGGCAGATCAGAGAAAATGAATGAATTAATAGGTTACAATGAATACGGCAGATCAGAGAAAATGAATGGATTAATAGGTTACAATGAATATGGCAGATCAGAGAAAATGAATGGATTAATAGGTTACAATGAATATGGCAGATCAGAGAAAATGAATGGATTAATAGGTTACAATGAATATGGCAGATCAGAGAAAATGAATGAATTAATAGGTTACAATGAATATGGCAGATCAGAGAAAATGAATGGATTAATAGGTTACAATGAATATGGCAGATCAGAGAAAATGAATGAATTAATAGGTTACAATGAATATGGCAGATCAGAGAAAATGAATGGATTAATAGGTTACAATGAATATGGCAGATCAGAGAAAATGAATGGATTAATAGGTTACAATGAATATGGCAGATCAGAGAAAATGAATGGATTAATAGGTTACAATGAATATGTCAGATCAGAGAAAATGAATGGATTAATAGGTTACAATGAATATGTCAGATCAGAGAAAATGAATGGATTAATAGGTTACAATGAATATGGCAGATCAGAGAAAATGAATGGATTAATAGGTTACAATGAATATGGCAGATCAGAGAAAAAGTGTTCTTTCCCCCTCCTCCAAAAAAAAAAAAAAAAAACCGGCCTCAAAATGAATGAAAATGTTGAATGGAATCAAAAATGAACCATGGAATGTCGTTTCCTATTAAAGGCATAACGATCACTAGACCTCACACTAATTGGTAATTTACTCAATGTAATAAATAAATGTTCTACAAATGTACATATATATAGTATGTATACTAACCGAAGTAGGAATTCCAAAAGCGGCCAATCCTACAAATGTAAAAGCACACGTAATGAAAGTTGAATTACAACTATTCCACTAGCCAGCAAGTTCAAGAAACTAACTAAATTAAGGCCAAGTTCATCGCTTTTAGAAGCTTTCGTATTGCGAAAGTATTATTCTCTTTGTATCTCCAAGTGGAAGGAAGGGTTTAGTGACTTTGTAAGATATATGTTATATAAGTAATTTAACAGAAACAGATATTTGGAGGTGACTTCCCAGTATTCTTTATCAAAATTTAGTTTAAAAATGGCCTAAAGAATGTAAGAAAAAGGTAGAGATTCGAGAGAACTGTGGAAAAAAAAAAAACAGACAGGCTGAGATGTACATATAAGATACAGTGAGAAAGGATCCAAGTAAAAAGAAGAAGAAGTTGAATGGCAAGTCTGAATGGTGCGAGAAGAAGCCGTGGAAGAAAAGGCCCTTTATGAGATGTTATGGATATAAGAGTGTGAAGATGTGAGAAGAGAAGCCAATGTATCGTGTGAAGATGGATAGTTGAGTAGAAACTACTGCTGATAAATTCGATGAAGGGCTCTTCAGGGAAGTGAAAGGTGAGGTAGGCTTTCCTGTAAAGGGGCCATTTTGGAAGCTTCATAAAGTTGAATCAAAATTTAACCACATTTGCTTGTCCAGTTATCTAAAATTTTAGACAAAAAACAAATCTAGCTGGACTGTTTAAACTGACTATAGAAGAGACTTATCACTTTTGCTCGGAGAGTTTATCAGGGAAGGAGTTATCAGGAATATCCTGTAGTGTCATTACTCATGAGTTCCACTAACAATAATGGTCATCATAAATTAAGAATGTTGCTAAAATTTCTAGCTGATTGGAAGTTCAAAGCACAACAATGAGAACAACCATAAGTGGAGCGTTTCAAGCTCAAGAGCTTGGTATTAATAGAAGCTTTGAATACCCTTTACTAGACACTAGAAACATAATAGTATGTGTAAGTAATAAAAACTAAACATCATCACCAACGAACACCAATAAAAACTTATCTCTGTAAACCTCTATTTAGTTCAAGAAAAAGTTAAAAGCAAAGTAATTACCAGATAAACTAGCCAACATGTTCCGTGGTGAATGCAATGCAATACCAGATGCAGACCATATGCTAGCTTCCACCACGTGGAAAGAACGGTCCGCTACCCAGCAAACTTCTAGTTACCCTGGCAACACTTTACAAAACACTGCTCACAGAAAACTGTTTACTGACTCCCGCCAAACACGCAGTTGTTAATATTACATATTAAACATAAACTCCACAAATTGTAACAAAAACATCGAGTTTTCCACAAGTAATTAGGTAACATAAGAAATGCCATTTCCTTTACACACGTAATTGAAAACAACATCAAAATCCTCTTCAAAGATTACGATTAGAAATAGGGAGGTTGCAAAAAATTATTCAGAATTGGTAAGCACTTACTTTCTAAGAAGTTCCCTTAACAAACTTAATAAGCCAAATAAAAGAATTTGAGTGCAAGCAATTTGAGTACTAAGGCTTAAACATTTAAGCGTGGAATTTAGTTTTATAACCCCCCCCCCCCACCACAGTGTGCGGAATTAAATTCAGACAATGACGTGTATACACGTATCGAACGCAGGGCAAAACAACCAAACGTTTACAATAGTCGTAACAGTCACTGCAAGCGACTTTTTCTGCAATCTCTAGGAGCTTGAGATTACAGAGAGCATTCTGTGCTCATTCAAAATCTTGCACCGCTTCATGTATGCATTGCTTTAGTTAACTAGGGACGCAAGAGCTTTTTACAAGGAGGAAGAAAAGAGCTTTGAATTCTGTGCAAAATAAAAATCATGCTCGTACTGTGAGGTCTGAATCTCTATCTAAGAGGTAAAAATGGGCATTGCACAAGGGTTGAGAGCTTCTATTTGTGTTCGTAATTCCCGAATCTCTAATGCGGAGACCAAACATGTACCAACCACTTATCATTTGGCTGACTCCCACCGCAGTTCTATTGGTACAGATAAAGGAAACATCCCACCAAATAATATTCATATTGTATTTTATTAAAATTTCGAGTTTTTATAGTTAATGGCAATTTTATATTTTTCACAACGAGTATACATGTCGAACGCACCTTAATAGAGATTTGCTTTGACGTGTATACACGTCAAACACACTTAACTAGTTAAAAGAAAATCATTAGAGCAGTTTCCGATTTTTATTAAAAAACCGCTCAGTAACTTCGGGGGTACTTCCGTTTTAGCAATTTTTCTTTGTTATCGCCAAGTTACTAGCACAATCATCTGCACCCAAATGGTGAAACGAAGTTATATTAGTAGAAGCTGATGAGAGAATTAGAAATGATTCGATAAACAGCATTGAACCCAATAGAAACTAGCAGACTGTAATGATTTTTGACGTATATAGGATATGATAAAACAGGATCCTGGATATAAAAAGGAAAAAACAAGGAGATTGAAAGTATCCAGGAGTGGAATGGATGAAGACGAACAATGAGATGAGATATTTTATTGGAAACGATGTACTGAACTGAATCTTGAATGAAGAAAGAAAAACCTGAACTGGAAAAATTGGTTAAGAAAATGCTCATTTGGGGAAAGTACCTAGAAAAGATAACTTCTTCAAAAACACTTGTAAAGTAGCCGGATACAGGCTTAGCGGAAACTTACTTCGAATCAATTAAATATGATTGCATTTTTGTGCTTTTTCATTCATGGGGCAAGAAGATACGATAGTTTTCAAGGTCTTTTGGCCTCTAATAAAGGTGGGTGCGTGTGTTCTGTTTAATTAGTATTCTAAGAACCAATTTCTGGAGAAGAATCTCCAGCAGAGGAGGAGAGTTGAGCAAGAAATGGAACGAAAGAAGTTAATTAATACAAGCAGGCTTCGCTCTAAATCACTTCTATAAATAGCTCTCTATTAGATAACTTACTATGGGTTATTGAACAAGAACTGAATTAATTTTTTTTTTTTATTCTTTTCTATGAAAGTAAGTTTTGAAATAAAATTAAATTGAATTTCATAAAAGTAAATTAATGAAGCATTTTAATAGAAGCGGTCAGTTTCCCTTACTGGGAGCAACGAGATCGTGAAAAACTGGGAGCACTTAGAAATCTATTCTGGAAAAAAAATCCTTCTTCCGGAATTAGACAATGCTAGAACGGCAATTTAGGTAAAAGTCATTACAGAGATCTCATATATAAACTAAAGAAAATAAAACTACGTGAAAACAATAACCTTTTAAGAAAATTTAAGAGAAAGATATAGGAAAATGGGGAAAATAAAGGTTTTTCTTTGCCAGGACGACTGGGGAGATTACCTTCCAAAACTATATAAACCATTAACCCTTTTAGTACCGAACGATATATCGTTGTTCGGTGCACTTGCCAAAAATACCAACGACGATATATCGTTGCGCCTCCGTTGGGGCCTTATTGTACTCATCACAAGAGGTCTGTGTTTCAAAATAACTTTATAAAATGTTAAAATGGTTCATATTCGATGCAACACTAGTGAAAAAATGGTTATTAACTTTTTGTTATATTGTAGGGAGGGGGAAGGTACGGAAGGAAACCAACGTAAACGAAACAAAACAGAACTTTATTACAAATAAACGAAAACTCTTTACACACATACGTATTAATAGCAACTAAGAATAGTCTCTATCTCAACCAGGTTGACACCAGGACGACCGTAACGAACTTCCGGCTCGCAGGTCACACTGACTCGGGCTATATTAGCGGGTCCCCCGTTTCGGCGTACGGCCGTCCTCGCCCGTTTCCGCTCTCTCTACAATATTTTATGCTGATTAGTGCCGCGGGTCTGTATATGTTAGAGTGATAAGATAGAAACGGGACCCGGGATATCCCTCGGATATTCGTCGACACGGGATAGTTTCTCTGGACCGTAATCGCAATCTTTATGATGTTTATGATAGTTATCGGAGTATTCAAGTGGCATGCGTGCATCGACTCGGCAAGCCTAAAATCTTTTTCAGTCTTTCTTGATCCTTCTAACGTGCAGTCAGTATTCAAAAACCGTCAAAGTTTTCATAGAGACACAATTAGCAGTAGAAAATTTTGTCAGTTTTGTTGATACCTTTTTGAAAAAATTATACCCTGTTACGAACATGGATGACGCAGAATTAGTGCGAATTATTGACAATAATAATGTCTATACATTATACTAAAAGATGTATATAGAGCTATGACCAAATGATGACTTTTTTTATGTGCAATTACCATTTGAAAAAGAGAAATCACTTTTGTACGATTTTTGTTAAGTCTTATGTTCATGTTATTCTTATGATTTTCAACAAATAATGAAACACAATTCGTATCGTTTTATTCTCCCTTTATTTCCGAATATGCTGCTTTTTATATTTTGTAAATATCACTTCTACTTTCGTTTTTACGAGCATTTTCGCAAACTTCTGCAAATTCGCCGATTCGGCCCTTCTTCTTTCTTTTCGCCGGTACTAAAAGGGTTAAGCAGTAATATAATCAAATCATTTCCACAGTAGCCGAGCGGTTAAGATACTAGACCAGCAATGCTAAGATGTATTGTTGGTTTAGTGGGTTCGATTCCCGGCCTAGATGCCTTGGATTTTATTTAATGGTTAATAAAAAGAAATTTACAGTAAAGTATGTTTGCTAATCGCCTCCGTCCACGACACATAATTTGGTAGTTGGGCGTAAAGAAGCCCGCCTGAAAAAAAAAATAGGCAATTACTTAATCAAATCATTTAGTAATATCTCCACAATGGTTGCGCATTCACCAGTTGTATTTAGTTCCTAGTTATTAGAATCAGAACGGGAAGCCTTACAAGGCGATCTATTATTGTAAGGATACAGATATAATCAAAACGCCAGAATAGAGAACGAGTGAAAAAGTTACTAGTTAACGTGACGAACCGAGTGATGATAAGCTAGGGAGAGCCCTTTAATTAATTCAATATCTGATCTGGAGAGTAAAGTGCCATCATCAAGTGTTTTGACTGCTACAGCTCTCTTCAATCATCATCACCACAGAAACGTTGAAGGAAATGTTGCTGAAGAAGATGATAAAAGAAATTAATAAAAAAGAATATCCCTACAACTTTACCAAAAACAAAAAAAAAGGAAAAAAATCTTCTTGTTCTTTTTTCATTTTTTTGTGAAGCCAACCCGGCATTGAACTTGGGAGTTGTTGTAGCTGAGCAACAATCAACACACAGGCCAGCCATCGTGAGGTTGTTATATATGTTGTTGTGGTTTTGAAAAGGTGGGGGCAGTTGAAAACCGGTTGATCATCGACCCTATACAACCGTCTACTTACATACATGCATACTTGCACATCAAATAACAAGCCAAAGCAGGCTCCAACTGTTCCTTTTTTTATTTCTTTTTATATTATTGGCTTATTATTAATATTTTTATTTTTTATTTTTTTTGAAATAGAGGTTATATGTGTGGTTGTTCTTGGAGCGCCAACGGTTATTTATTTATACTTTTGTAATTTAAACTTATATTAAGAAGAGGATGCACTCGTTGACAGATTTCCTTTTGCAACCGGAAATGTATAATTTTCCTGCTTCTCGAAACTGACTTAAAAACTTAAATAACAGAATTCCTTCAGATATTTTGTTCCTGTTAGAATCCTACAAGATATCAAACTTGGATAGATGATAACCTTTAAAGTTATTTTTGGTTTAATTTCAAGTTCGAAACTTAGTAGTTACACTTCCTTTTACTGGCAGGAAGTGAAATAAATCAGCTAGGAATACAGCCACACAGAATTCATCTTAATTACCTTTTCTTCAATATATTCAAATGTTAACAGCGAATTGATTACCTTTAAAATGATTTTGATTTATTAATAATGATTAAAAAAGGCACTTTTGGGGACCCTGACGGTCACAAAACCCATCGAAAAAAACAAAAACAAAAAAATTACGATGAAAATTGTAGATGAAAACTGAAGATTTTTCTCAAAATACCAAAAAAAAAAAGTGGTCCATTGAAGTCGATCAAAGAATCTTTCGTCAAATTCAGAATTAAAACCATTCCTTAAGTTTCCAGAACTTTCCCGGAAAAGAACGTTTTTTAACCAAATTTTTGGCCCTATTTTACGGGTAGTTATTGTAATATAAGTACAGGGTGGAGGGGAGTTGTAATGGTTTAAAAGAAAATCACGGAAAACTGGAAAATAAGAGAGAATCCTTTGGGAAAATGAGTATGAACACACCAAAAGAATAAGAGTCTCCTGGCTGCTGGAAAATATGTTCAAGAGAGTTATTAAAGAAAACATAGTTAACAGTTTAGAGAACTATATTAAGATTAGGGCAGTAGTAAGAACGCAGGGGAATCTGCAGTCCCTAAAAGTGAAATTGCTGAAATGGCACCCGGGAGATAGAAAGAAGAAGTCCTAGGGAAGAGGTGGCTGGATATCGCCGGAAGATGGTATTGTTAAGAAAGAAGTGGGAGTGAGTGGTTGATGGAGGTTCTTTGAGGGCCGAAGTGGCTTAGAGAGTGAAATTGGAGCATAATTGTCGCCAGCCTTCTTGTAAAGTATTTAGATCTTAAATTGTATTCGATGATTTCAAAATAATGCCCGACCTTTCATTTACTTTAGAAGTCACTTTAGAATTTAAAAAATAAAATAAAAAATTCTTTATCAAAAACAAAAGAAAGGATAGCCTGACATAATAAAGGTAACCTTCATTTGCATATCCTAAAGTCATAAAGCTAATTATTACGTCACAAAATATAAAAGAGAAAAGAAAAAACAAAGAGGGAGAGACAAGATTTAAATATGAATAGTGTAATTATGACAAGCTTAATAGTTAATAAAAACTAGTGAACAGTTAAAAAAGAAGAAGCAAGACGACGAAAGACACAATAGGATGGTCGTTGAGATTGGCTTCTTAAAGTTTCTGTAAGTGGCCAGCCTGAAGAAGGCGGCTGGCTGGCAAGTAGTTTGGCAATATTCTAAGTATGTGAAGTGATCTCAGGGGGATCTCCTATGTTATTATGAAGGCAAAGAAGCAGCTGCTTGATCATGATGAAATATATGCTCCTCTCTTGATTATTTACAAGAACTGGTCTCGCCCGTCTACCGTCTGCTGAGAGTGGCGCTTATTAATTGTAAGACCAGCTTCAGAGAGCTAACTTCTATCTTTCCTACTTGATTGATAGTTTCAGTATACAAGACTTAGGGGTCTCCTTTCTTCAATGCAATTACCGGTTATCTACCTTGCATTCACCAATTGCAGCTTTCTTCGTTTTTAAAAAAAAATAAAAGAGCGATAAATCAATAACTACTTGATTAAGATATTGGAAAAAGAAATGCTACAAATGTCCATTATCTTAAGCAAAGGATTTTTTATTTTTTTAAGCTTAGTCCTGCTTACTAAAAAGTAATTACAAATAAGGGCAAATAGCTGAAATTAAAAACTTTTCAGTCAGTATTAATGCTTACATTTCCAACAATCTTTACTTTGGAAGCAGACAAAATATTCCCTACGTATTTTCCTTCTTAATTTAAGTTGCAGCGAGTCGAATCCCCCATATTATTAGAGCAGACTTTACTTTCTTATTCCTTACACATCCTTCAACATCGTCAACTCCAGAAGTTATATCTATCGCTTACAAAACTTCCAAAAATGGTATCAAATAAAATTGATTGTTTATTACACAAACTAATAGTAAAATTAAATATTTTTGCAGCCATTTTTAATATGAATATAAGGCGCCACGATCGCCGAGCGGTTAGAGGTGAGACCTGCAAAGCTAAGATGTATTGTTGGTTTAGTGGACTCGATTCCTTGGTCTTAGGCCTTGGATTTTATTTAATGGTTAATACAAGAAATTTACAGTAAAGTATGTTTGTTAGGCGGTTATAGGCTAGACCCGCAAAGCTAAGATGTATTGCGGTACTAGTCTAGCCCTTGGATTTTATTTAATAATAAAAGAAATTTACAGTATGATTGCTAGTCGCCTCCGTCCACGACACCTAATTGGTAGTTGGACGTTAAGCCCCGCCTGAAAAAATAGGCAATTACTTTACTTTACTTTTTTTAATATGAATATGACGTAATTCCGTCCTTCCCGATAACCTTTTTTTCAAACATAAAACCCTTAACAATGCTTTTAACGTTATTTTGATGTTATACAAACGGAAAAACTATTTATAGTACTTTAGTTGTGTAATTGATATCGTGATTTCTTGATAACCCTTTGAAAAACCTATTTTTTTGTTTTCAGGAAAACCTTTCTGAAAATCGATCGGTATATAAGTGCTTGAATGGTATGACAAGGGGTAAAGAAAATCGTAATCTTATTCGATGTATCTCGATACTAAAAAAAAAATCGATTCAGTAAGGGCGCATTTTCTGTTGACAGAATTCGGATTAAAATATCGGAGCGACAGTAGTTCCGAAATGGATTAGCAAGCTTGAAATTACTTTCCTTAGCAGGAGTTAGAGGAGGTAAAAGATTAAGGAAATAATTCATCGACTTCAGCGTCTTCGGGTCAATGAAGAGCCTCTTCAGCCGTTGTCCTTCTCTTCAGCAAAAGAAATATTAAATTTTTAAGCCAAAATATAACTAAATTAGGGCATGCTTTTCTTGCTAGATTCTTTAGCTGCAAAGCAGGACAAAGGAAACAATAGGACAGGAGTACAGAAAAGTTTACTGACCTAGAAGACTATCACAGAAGAATGGCTGTAACCAAAGCACATATACATGAGTACATGTTCATTAGAAAGTTAATCATACCTTGAGGCCAATACTCTATAGAGCTAGAGATAGTAAAAAAAGTAAAAGAAAAAGATAATTTTCTATAGAAATGATGCTGTGCAAGAGGGAGAAGCCATCCCTGGTAGATGGCGCAGACTGGGTCCATAATAAGGATGTTGGAATGGAGACAAAGTGGGATGCAAGATCAATTTCATCTCTTCCAGTTCAACTAACTACATTTCTTTTACTCTTGTGTGTTGTTGCTCTTCTTGTATTCGTTTTTTATCATTTCTTTTTCTTCTTCTTCTTCATTTCTTTGTAACCAAGTCCTGACAATGTTGGAGCATTTTAGAGAGATAATCTAAGTGTACACGGCGAGAATACTGGGGAGCAAAAATGGACAGCCTAGAATGGCGGTGGATCGCTGAAGATGTCTTGAAGAAGATATAAAAAGAAAGAACTAAACCCAAACAAAAGTATTAAAAAGAATTGTTATTCCAAGTCATAACCGAAACTAATCACTACCATTAAAAGACTCTGTTCTTGCTTGAATCTGCCAAGCATTCATTTTCATTGGCTCCCTCTACAGCAAAATACCCTGTTATCAAAGAATATTTTTTTTAAATTGAGCTGGACTGGGTTCACTGTTAGGGAGAACAGTCCTATCGTTTAGAAGAGAGAACTTCGCCTAGACAGAAATGGACCACTTCTGGGTGTCCAAGTGGTTATCCCAATCTAACATCACAAAATGAACACTGTGACATTCCCCAATACACTGAAGACTAACATTGATGTGGTAAACCTCGTTGGTCTTCTCCACAAGAAGTAAACTCCATTTCCTTCAGCGCCTATAGCCCAACTTGATGAGTTACTTACTTTTTTTTCAGGCGCCACGGTAGCCGAGCGGTCAAGAGGCGAGACCTGCAAAGCTAATAGCATTGTGATACTGGGTTAGATTCCCCGGTCTTGGCCTAGGATTTTATTTAATGGTTAAATGAGATATAGTAAAGTACGTTTGTTAGTCGCGTTCGTCCACGACATCTAGTAAATGGTAGTTGGACGTTAAAGCCCCGCCTGAAAAAATTGGCGATTACGTTTACTTTACTTTTTTTCTCCCAGTCGGCTGCCAAAATTTGTTAAGTTGTTGACTGAAAAAAGTAGAATTGTCATGAGCAGGTTATTTCAAGGCTAAGAATCTTGTGTGGACACTGTCATGAGATTCTCTCTTACTTAAATATCTCAAGATTTAAACTTCGACTTCAGGAAACTCATTTAATTCTTCCGGTTTGTTAGTGGGTAGCCAACTCCCACCCTTTCCTCAGAGGTGCCAAAAAAAAAGCTAAATTCTATTAAAATTATTACGATAAAATTTTTTAAAGCTGTTTACGTAGTAGACAGGAAATTTAGAGAGAATCGTGTTGGAGCTGTTTTTTCAACATCCGCTAACAAGAGGAAAACTCTACTTCCGGTTTAATACTTTTCTTCGAGCTTAGAATTTATTCAATTCATTCAAGTCTTTAAAGAACTTTTGCTGAATTCATTCACAATTCAGGAATACATTTTTTTTTTAATTTTAAAGAAAATATTATAGTTTTTCCTGATGCTTTCGTAGTCTTAATTAAGTTCTAATACGTACATACAAAATCTCTGGACCAGAAATGATTAGCTAATAAGCGGCCAATCAACTGTTCACTTGTCTGGCAATGCAGCCATCAAAGGTTATAAAAACTAAAAATATAACACAGGGTTTTAGTTACCATTAATTACCGCCTCCAACATACTTACCAGGTGTATAATAAATCAACCAGGTAATTAGTAAAGAAAGCCGCTTAAAATAAAACTCCCATAATTACCCTGGAATAAGTTGGTGGTAACTCCCCAATTAATCTTATCCAAATAATAGACTTCTATGATCTCTCCCACATCCGGACTTAGATTTAGTATTTTTCCGGTCGTTATGAGAAACTTACAAAGAGCTATGTCAGTATTTTCTGAGGAAATTCCAAAAGAGAGCGGTGTGTTAATTAAATACTTATACAGGTAACAAATACAGAATTTCATTAGCATAATGGGGAGCTATGTGTTCCGGTTCCCATTACGATGGTAAAACAAAAACATAAAAGAAAAATCCTGTGAACCCTTCCTCTTTTTTTTTTTGTTTAACTTGGATGTTTTACTAAATGATCGTTTGCTTTACTAGTAGCAAACTTACGATTTATCTATGCTGCCCATATGAACGAAAAAAAATTGAAATTAAAGAATCTCAAATCATATATTTTCGATAATCAATCAAAAATCGAAAAATAAAATCAAAACAATTTGTCCTCCAACCACAAAAAAAAAGAGGATCCTCAGGATCCCTGCTTATTTAGGATTTCCTTTTTAAGGATTAACAGTTTACAAATTGAGAAATTTGAAATAAATCACTTCTCTAATCTTTTAAAAGCTGTCTTCTTTCAAAACAGTTCAATGAACTACTTTACGACCACATCTTATGTTACACGGCTGCTATTAGAGACTTGAAAATATTTGTCCAGTTGGATGGACAATGCGTAGAAGGTGACGTAGGGTTATTAAATACCTGACTGAACTATTTACCTAAGGCAAGTTTTGTGACAAATCTGGGCTTAAAAAACAGTATTTTTAGTTTAAATAAATCTGGTAAAGGGTTGAAACTAGTCGGGAAATGTGTTGAGGATTGATTAATACTAACTATTACTTTACCATTTGCTCTGTTAACTTGAAAGAAAATTTAACTGACTAAAAAAGACAAACAGAATATTATAGTTATATTTGAAATGTTCAGAGAGAGGTTTCAGTGAAGAGAGAGAGTTTTCAGTGGAGAGAGATAGGTTTTAGTGGAGATAGGGAGGTTTCAGTGGAGAGAGAGAGAGTTTTCAGTGGGGAGAGAGGTTTTAGTGGTGATAGAGAAGTTTCAGTGAAGAGAGAGAGTTTTCAGTGAAGAGAGAGAGAGGTTTTAGTTGTGATAGGGAGGTTTTAGTTGAGAGAGAGAGAGGTTTCAGTTAAGAGAGAAGTTTTCAGTGGAGAGAGAGAGGTTTTAGTGGTGATAGGGAGGTTTCAGTGGAGAGAGAGAGGTTTCAGTGAAGAGAGAGAGTTTTCAGTGGAGAGAGAGAGGTTTTAGTAGTGATAGGGAGGTTTCGGTGGAGAGAGAGAGATTTTAGTTGTGATAGGGAGGTTTTAGTGGAGAGAGAGAGGTTTCAGTTAAGAGAGAGAGTTTTCAGTGGAGAGAGAGAGGTTTTAGTGGTGATAGGGAGGTTTCAGTGGAGAGAGAGAAAGAGGTTTCAGTGAAGAGATGGAGTTTTCAGTGGAGAGAGAGAGTTTTCAGTGGAGAGAGAGAGGTTTCAGTGAAGAGAGAGAGTTTTCAGTGGAGAGAGGTAGGTTTTCAGTAGAGAGAGAGAGAGGTTTTAGTGGAGAGAGAGGTTTCAGTGAAGAGGGAGAGGTTTTAGTTGAGAGGGGGAGGTTTCAGTGGAGTGAGAGAGAGAGAGAGAGGTTTCAGTGGTGATAGGGAGGTTTCGGTGGGGAGAGAGAGTTTTCAGTGGAGAGAGAGAGAGGTTTTAGTGGAGAAAGGGAGGTTTCAGTGGAGAGAGGGAGGTTTCAATGGAAAGAGAAAGAGAGTCAGAGATTATTTAAAACGGAAGAGAAAAAAATTGTACAAACCACAAAGTTAAAATAAGAGAACAAAAAACAAAAAGGAAGGTTTAAGATGATGATGAAGAGCATGTGGTTCTCCAGCAGCCGTCCAGCTAGTTAGCGATGGACCAAACGCTTCTATTTACCACATCACGTACATAACAACTGCACACAATGTACATAATAGTGTGTACAGTTTATCTCAGCTAGACAAATGAAACATTACAAACATAAGCTGGTGCAGTGCACTAAGCACACATAGAGGCTGATAAATGTATCGCTGTGGTTCTTGATATGATCTGTAATCTATGTTTTGTAATTATTTCATTTTTGTTTTGCTAAGTTCATTTATTACCTTCCCTTTTTTTTTTTCTCATTAGAAGGATCATTGCAATCTTGCTGAATTACGAAATAAAATTATCACAGGAAAATTCAAGATTTAAGTCCCCCTCACTGTACGAGAAAAAAGCAGTCTTCACAAAATAGCTTATGCGTCACATTGTCCCAGTCCCTGTCAGTGAAACTCAAAATTTTGGGGAGGGAGGAACCAGGTTCCCAATTTGATATTTCGCATTGGTGCCAGGAATAGACCTAAAATAAGGCCCCCCAATAGCAAAGCTCCATATTCAACAGAACATCATGAAAATCTAAAGTTAAGGTTCTAAAATAGTAGCAGCTAAACTTTTTCTACTTGTAGTACAAAACAAATCCCGAAGATAAAAAGCAATATAGAGTCTACCGGCTGCAGTCTTAAATGTATACATAAAAAAAAATAAATATCGGAATCAATCAAAGAAACCAATTCATTCACAAGTCTTCATATCGTTTAAACAAATTATTTTCTTATAAAATTACGTAAATCTAGGATTTGGGAAAATAGAAATTAATACCAAAGAGTATAAAATGAAGTTATAACAGAATTTAAACTGACAAAAAAATTCCACATACGAATACCACCAGCGCTACCTTTCAAAACGGCCTGTTTTGTTACTATAAATACTCGCGACAAAAATAAGAAAAAAAAAAGTTTAAAGTTGATAGAAAATTTTCAAGTTTATTTAAATTAGAAAATCACATTAAATTGGTTTTAAAAAATCACCATAAAGTATAATTTTAATTTGTTACTATTTTTTTTTATTATTATAAATGAAAACAGACAAAGACGTGATAAATATAGAACACAGACTAACCTTATCTTAATGTAAAATGTAACCTTATCATATTTTTATGTTTATAGCTGTCATAAACAATACGACAACTAATCAAAAAAGATTCGAATTAGATTTCAGCTTTTAAAAGTTTTTTTTTCTAATATTTTTTCGTCCATTGTTAGGAAGTTTTATAGATAATTCTTTTTTTTATTATTATTAATTGAGTCTTAAAATAAAAAGTACTAAAAACTGTAAAAACAAAAAAACCTTTAGCGTTAAAGAAGGATTCTGCAAAAAACGTTTTGTAGGTTGACTAGAAGGTTTATTGGCCCTTTTTCTGGGAGCATCTCTAAGAAATACCAAATTTGACCTCCAATTTTCCTTTTTTCTTTTTCGTAATGGTGGATGGTGTAATGGTGAATGGATGGTATAATGGTGGATGTTGTAATGGTGGCTGGTGAAATGGTGGATGGTGGATAGTATAATGATGAATGGTGTAATGGTGGATGGTATAATGGTGAATGGTGTAATGGTGGCTGGTGGATGTTGTGATGGTGTAATGGTGAATGGTATAATGGTGAATGGTGTAATGTTGGCTCTTGTAATGGTGGATGGTATAATGGTGAATGGTGTAATGGTGGCTCTTGTAATGGTGGATGGTATAATGATGAATGGTGTAATGGTGGCTGGTGGATGTTGTGATGGTGTAATGGTGAATGGTATAATGGTGAATGGTGTAATGTTGGCTCTTGTAATGGTGGATGGTATAATGGTGAATGGTGTAATGTTGGCTCTTGTAATGGTGGATGGTATAATGATGAATGGTGTAATGGTGGCTGGTGGATGTTGTGATGGTGTAATGGTGAATGGAATAATGGTGGATGGTGCTGACGGTGAAATTCAAGAATAGAGAAACTGCTCAATTTCTTCTTGAGAAGACTTATGGGTAAGTACTATAGTAAAACAAAATGCGAACAAACTATAATTCCTCCTCCTTATTCAGCGAAGAGCTATTGCAGTGGCTCTCCCGAAATAAAACAATTTAGGATGAAACAGGTCTGAAAGAAGATAATAATTAGGAAAGAGAGAAGGAGAGAAGCAGGCAACATAATGAGAATCGAATTTCACCTTTTGAATCATGGTGAGGACGAAGTAATTACACTGCCATGGGAAGTTAAGAGAAAAAGAACTGCTCCGGAGAGTAAAGGGACCTAGCAGGTCGGGCAACAAGGGCCCCGTTTATGACTGGCACATTTCTCAGTAGAAAAGAGCATGGTACATGGTGAGCCCAAGGCCAGGAGGAGGTGGATATGTTGGTAGTCTTGCTGTGAGACGTCCTAATTGGAAGCGTCCCCTAAGTGCTGCACGCAACCAGCACTTATATGTGCCTGTTGTGCGAACAGGCGAGTGGGGGAGTCAAAGTTACTATGGTAACTGTTACACCCACTACAGGCAGCAAACTGCTTGTTGTCTCATTTCTCCCAGCTAGGAGGGTGATTTTCGCTTGGCCCTTTACCTTCACTCGTATTCAGATGACACAAATTATCTTGATATTATCCAGCTTGGCCATTCTCCAAACAGATCACTGGACAACCAGCTGGGGGTAAATAGAAGAAAGAGGCGCTCTAAATCAAAAGGAAACTTCAAAATTTCATTTTGAATTATTTTTCTTGAAAATCTGATTTTTTGCACGGTTTTCGATTCACACTAAAGACTACTTTGATGGTAGCCCCATTCAGTGGAATGGCAAAAAGAAACTGCCTCTCTCCTGTCCAAGAACTGCAAAACTGGAGAATCCTTCAAAGAAATAAGCACTTCCGATCTACACCACCTAATACGAACTCAGAATTTTAGCATTCATTTAATTTCCGTTAATAATATACAGACTAATGACGCGAAAATTCTACTAAAATTGCACTTAAAAGCGAAATCTAATCGACCCCCCCAAACTTTACCGAAATTATAAAATTAATAGAGAAATTTAGTTGCAGCATGGAAATACAAGAAAAATTCTTAGAACTATATGCTCAGTGTGATATATTTGTAGAACGAGATGCGTGTTTAAACTTCCACGACCTTGTTGATAGGAGATCTCGCGTGGCAATTCAGCGAGAATTCAAAAGTTCCAAAGCTAAAACGTCTCGCGTGAAATTTATGTGCTTTTTTTTTTAAAAAAACATTTGACCTTCAAAGTAAAAGCTCATTACGCTTATAAATTTGAAAGCAAAAGTGTTCGGATTTATGGAGCCATCTTGGACAGGGAAATAATGGTGACGTGTGGAAATTTACCGCAAGAATGCTTTTTAAGGAGTAAGTTAATTTATTTTTTAAGTAAGCCATTTTAAGTTTTTAAGTTATGCAGATCATAAGATTATAAATATACAAAACAATTTGTAAAAATAAAAATCACTTTTCCATCTTCAAGTAGAACTGAACACGAGTATTTCCCGGGGTGAGGTGAATACAAATAAAATATCTGCAATTTATAATACTCCAGCAAAGGGTATGAGTTAGTAAAACAAATTGATAGATAGAAAAAAATTGTAATTCCTACACAAGGCCAGCCAGTAGTGTATTGTTTTCCAAAACTATCGATTGGGGACGAAACACTGACAGTAATTCACCCGCGTGACTCATATAGAGAATCTAGTTCAATAAAGCTTGAACTGAGAGCTATCAAATACAATTCTCTAATGCCTCCATTGATCAATAAATCTATGTTTGAAATACCAAGTGTTGTTTATTCTCAAAAGCCGTAATGTACATATAATAATAACAGATATCTACAAATCTATTTCACTAGAAGATGTATAATAGAATAAATAAACACTAAGATTTGTTTATTTTTCAACAAAAGCGCGCATTTAAAAGGAATTCATTAGCAAAATCATTTAGTGATGGATCGCGTTTTGACGCCAAGGACCTTCAAATGTCCTTCCATTAAATGATTTAAAAAAAGATTATCCCGTTCTAGTTTGACTTCCTAGAAGGGGAATCTAATTTTAACATGAATTCATTTAGAAGACTTCCCACAGACTACAGTTCCATCAAGAAGTAAAATTATTTTATATTTCAATATATTCTAATAAGATATTTTAACAGAAACTACACACAATAAATTAATGGAATTCTGTTAGCCAATATAATTTCTTAATTTCAACTGTTCATTATTCGGCTTAAAACAGCTGGCACGCTTTTAATTTGTAATTTTGTTTTGCATGAATATTTCTACAATTCATCGCTTGCCCCCAGAAACGCACTAAATTCCATGTTCACTGAGTAATAGTTTCAAACATAAGTGTTTACATCCAGGCTCTAATTTAATTAACTCTGTCTAGAAAATTATCATACCCAAGAACTGCTGCTTTAATACTACTTTTCTACAAAAATATTCTACATAAAAGTTACATATGTACTGTTATTAATCAGGAAGATCGTTCAAGAAAAACTAACTGCTTGGAATCAACAGGTTGCAGTACAGAGACTATCTCAAGGAATGTCGTTGTTTACCAACAGACTACTGGATACCCCAGCTAACTCCATTTCCATAAATCTAATTCACAAACTTCTGCCGAGCACTTAAGTTTTTGGGAGATTTAATGGGATCATACAAAACGAAAATTCTATTAAATTAAGGACCTATTCATCCAACTAAACTTTAAAAATGAATTTAATACTAAATATTTCTGAACAATTTTTCTTACCTTCAACTTTTCCCATGGCTAATATGGTAATAGTTTTAATAGCTGGAACAGCCCAAGCGGCAAGATGAAAATATTGTGAATTTGCTTCGATCGCTTCATGGCCCCACTTCAATCCAGCGGCCAAAAACCATGTCAGAGTTAAAATTACCCACCAAATTGACGAGGCCATTCCAAAAAAGTAAAGTATCATAAACAATATTGTACAAGGTTCATGTTTGGTGCCCTGCGTGATTGTTGATACCATTTGCAATCTGGGTAGATCGACTGGCGATTGAAATGGTTTTCTACAGGCGATTGTATCGCCTGAACCAAATCCGACAATGTAGGCTGAAGCAACCATTAAATAACACAATGACAAGAAGATTATTGGTCTTTCTGGATAGCGAAATCTATCAGTGTCTATCATGAAGGTGAGAACTGTAAAGAGACAAGATGCTGCACATAGAACAGACCATACTCCAACCCAAATCCTAGCAAATTTCCTCTGGTCTTCACTGAAGAACATACCATCGCATGGAGCTCCACAATCTTTTACAGTCTTATCACCTACTTTCAACTGATAATCCATTCCTTTTGGAACTTTAAACTGTACAGGGCATACGAAACCGTAATCCATAGCGCCTTCTGGCAGCGCAGATAATGCAGGACTTTCGTACATGTCAGGCCGATAACCTGATGGATAATGTGGTTGAGTTGGCTGTTTTACCGGTTTGTATTTAGTTGTACTACTTGTGGTTGAGGATGTCGAATTATTTTCACCAACACATATATCCGGCGGGTCTGGAAATCTATCACATTCCAAATTTTCCGGCCAGAGAAATCCAAATTTGTGCAACACTTCTTCACATCCACTTCTAGCTGAAATACACAACGAACGGCATGGCGGTATTGGACGATCAAGTATTGTACACACTGGGACGTAAACTGAACACAGAAAAAATAAAAGAACCGAATTACAGTCTATTTTAACAAGTGGATAAAATTGGTGCACTTCTAAAGCGGCATCCTCTTGGGTATTATGATTCAGAAGGTTTGGCATAATAGTCACATTGTATTGGATTTTTTTACAAATAGGGACAGTAATGGGTTCACACTTTCCATGATGTGGTAGGCTATCCCTTTCGGACATCCGGCTAGCTCCTTTATACTGTGAAGCCTGGCTCAGCCCGGCCACCAGCAATACGAACAACGACACCAACATTTTCACAACATCACAACACTATACACACCATTGTATCCATGTTTTGGCGTCGGCGACACTTACCCAACTGGTTTCATGTGGCGCCGTAAACATAACAACTACTAACCACTTCAGGTTGGCCAACAGAGCAACAATGAAAGTTTCTACTTAAGCTGATAAAAGTATTTATATATAATTCTTCTCAAACTGCTTAAATTCTTCATTTATTGCTAAAATGAATGATTTTGGACAGATAAATATACAATTTAAAAAATAATCTTACGCTAAGGAAAAATGAAGTATTTGGTAAGGGCCGCAAAATGTTTTTGCTAGTAAAAGTTTTTACGATGTTAGATTTGGGCCCATTTCCACTTTTTGCATAAAATGTTTTAAAAGTATAATTGCTGTTCTCATAAAATATTCACTTCACATTTCTAATCTTGGAAACGGCAGAGTACGTCCCTGCACGACCGAAAAGATGCTCAAAATGTAGCCCATCTTTTTAATGTAGGAAAATGTTTCTCATCATTATTGTCATTTTATAAGTTAGGAAATCAATTGCTAGCTTTATTAAAAGGCAATAATAATTTCTTTAATAATGTTTTAATTTAATAATTAAATAATATTATAATAATATATTTTTTATTAAAATTAAACATTTTAAGCCTTTTAGTTTCTTTGTCTCAAACGACCTTAAATTCAAACTTAGTATTTTAGCTGAAGAAGCTAAAATAAGAAGCTACATACAGCTCGATATCAGAATTTGTTAATTAAGGTAATGTTAAGATAGTAAGGGCCTCTGACGGTCAGTTGTTTCATTTTTTTTTTTTTATATAAATAAAGGTTTATCATTATTATTAAGATAGATAGGGCATTTTTACTGTAGCAAGAGCGGATTACAAAATGCAACTCAAAACGAAGAAGGAAAAGAGATCAAACTCAATTTGTGTGAGGGAAAGAAAGCTGCAAATTGGTATTTGACCTGGATGGAACAGAAAGAATAGGTAACTCAGGAGGGATCAAACTTGACAGCAACTCGCTAGAGGAAATGCCGTATAAGTCATTTCTGTGTAACTTGTTGAGATACTTATCTGGTCCACGAGCTGGCAGAGTCTAAAAGTGGCTCTCCAGCTCAAAAAGGCGCAGCACACCAGCTCTAACTGGCAGGTTTTATCTAATCTTCGGCTCATCTGATACCATCCCTAAGCCCTATTGCTCCCTCAACAGTACTTAATTATTATCGTTAACCTCACTAAACGAGGCCTGATACGTCATTAACTAGACCTAAAAATCTAATAAAGCGTCGATGAAAGAGAAAACTTTAAGATATCTGCTGAATAATTTACAAATACATTACTATTAAGGTTAGCAGCTTACTTCATTTCAGGCTTATCACTTAAATAATCGTTAAGAAAACCTAAAATAGTTCAAGCTGAGAGCCATCTTTCATTATTAAAAAATAAATCTAACGAACTCCTAATTTTAATTTACGAAATTGCTTGAACTGACGCTCTCATTTGCTAAATTTTTAAAAGAAGCTTTTTTTTTTTTCAGTCAAATGAAATGTTGGGTTTAGCGGAAAACCTACAACGGGAACAGTGGTAGAGAGTCTCCCCTTATTCGGCCTGTACAATAAAACCACGTACTCGTAGCTACTCTTCTACAATTTGACACGACTTTAGATGGCTTCTTTTCAAGTTTCACTTGTCTCCTTGCGAAGTAAATGGAAACCACCATAATATAATTTAAAAAAAGAAGACAATTCGAGATATAAGCAGCAAATTTATTTCCTTTTAAATGACATAATTATAAAAATATTCAGTCACTATTTTCACATTTCCACTCGAAATCTGCAATAAGAGCAATATGATCTGAGGGAAATGTTATGCTAGGTATAGCCACATTTGCTTTCAACGTTTCTTCATCAGGAAAAGGGACCACCTAAACAAAGAAATCATTATTTAAAAAATAAAACTAATAAATCAATAAATAAATAATTTACTGTAATACTTACTTGAAGTACATTCAGTTTATCTTTTTGATAATATATGTAATCTAAACATGCGGAAAAGCCAGCTGTGAAATTTGTAAACTGTGGAGTTCCACAAGCACTATCTATTGAAAAAGGATGCTTTAACTCAAGATCTTCAACTTCTTCACCTTCTTCTATGAATAATAATTGGATAAAATTAATAAATTAAAGACATTTTTACAACAATAAGCTAACTAAACTTTAATTAATAACAAAAATAATTAGACGAAAGGCGAGGCCCGCAAAGAAACCAGATCAGATTTCAGAAAACAAGGCTAATGATAGACTGAAGACAATCTACTGTGGAAGCTGGCTTTCTCAGAGAATGAAATGAAATAAAGAATCAAGAAAAGCAGTTGACTAAAGACAAAAGGCTGAAGGTACGGTCAGATGAGCCACATTAAATAGCCTACCAAAGTTTTTTAGCCTTTCGATCGAATATGCATAAGAACGCCAATGTCTCTGAAGATGCGGTTATTCCACTTCTACTGTAGAAAAGAGCAAGTTTTAAAGGATGCATTGGAAACGCGATCATTAAAAACTTGAGAACAATTATTTCACATTATAGTTTACATAATTGCATCTACTTTTTAATTTCATAATAAAAATAACTAACTATTTAATCATAATGTTGGAAATATAAAGCTTACTAAAATATTTGTAATCGAAAAATATCCACGTGAGAGCCTAGTTTTTCTCAGATTGATGCATTACTTCTTTCAAAGAAATCACTAAGAATTTTATTTTTTAAAAATGTGCCTCTTAAACATCAAATTTTTATGGATAAATATTAACTTTCATAATTTGCATAAAACCAGTACGAAAACTAAATTGCCCACTATCACAGAAATCAAAGTGAAATCTAATAATAAATCTTAAATACTTGATTTCCAATCTATGATATCTGCAGGAACATGATTTGTAGTCATCAAACGATATATTCCACTGTCCGGTGTACTGTTGAAATCGCCACACATTATGAATGTCAGAGTGTCTTTAGGATACTAAAAAATAAAAAAATAATGGTTATTGCTTTAATAAAAGAACATGTTTTTTTACAAATTATATGTCAAACCAGTGTTAATACTGCGGATTTTAATTATATTATTTTTGGGAAAAGAATATATAAGCTAAAAAAGGGAGCATGATTCCAAGATTCAGCCTGTTTTGAAAATATTTTCCAAAAAAGAGCTTGTAACAAGAATATTTGTTTCAAATTTCAATGATTTTTTTTATGCGATCCTGCTACTGATTTTCATTTTTTTCAAATGTCTTCCCAAACGATTCGGGCCGAGTATCTCTCTAACCTCCTCTCCCAGTACCCCATAAACTCTTTATGTCCCATCAGGCAACGAAAGGGTTTCCTGGCTAGAAGGCCTAACAAAATCCACTTTCCTTAGGAGGTGTTGTGTTCAATAATATCACATTCCATGGGAACGTATATTTTAAAGCATTTATTATACAAAGTAATAAAATAATAATTTCTCACCTTTATCCTTAAATTTTTTAAAATATTTTCTAGATATGCTAATATCATTCCAGCTTGCAAAAGCCTTATATGATCTGCGTCAGGATGAAAAAATAAATGGGTATTTCCGACGATAATCTTTCTCGTAGAGTCCCATAATGATTCTAGAATCACTACCTTAAAAAAACAAAAAAATTGTCCTGAATATCGTATTTATTTAACAAAAAAATATGAATGCAAACACACCCACACTATCACGCAAGAATGACCTCTGCGGGGTAAGAGAAACTTACCAACACCAAATTTTATCTTAAAATTTAAGACATTGAAATACTTTACTTGTAAAACGGTGGTCCTTTCTTTGAAACGTTCACTCAAATTTTTGTTTTTCTTTATTTTGTTCCAAATATTTCTGTAAATGAGATTAACATCAACTTCTTCTCCCAGTTCCGATTTCATTGTTTCAACTAACCTGGGGAAAAAATGAAAAATAAAATGCTGAATACTTCTGGGCAGTAATTCCAGTAATTTCAAACAGGATGCCCCATAATTTGAGGTCAGCAGCTGAACGCATTTTGAATAAAAATAATTAATGAATATGCTTTCTAACTGCATTACAAGCAATAAAAAATCTTATGGGTCCTCAGAGAACCCTCTGAGGTCTGAACCATTCAAATTGTTCAAAAATGAAGTAGAAGTTCCCCTTGTCTTTCCATGAAAAGAAACATATCGCATTGTTAACATAAACTAGCTACTATCTAGAATATCCTGCTCAGTTAATTCCATTAAAATTACAACAGGAAGGTGTCATTAAATAAGCAGTGCACCTTGAAAATCGGATATTACTAGATATTTATAGATATTTTTATATTTTAATTACCCACTCACTTCACCTGAATTTACGGGTGGAAAAAAAAGTAGCAACGCCTTCTGCAACACTCGCTCCCTTTCTTGTGAGCACACCTTGCATGTCCTTTAGAAGTAAAACGTCTTGTAATTCGTTATCAAACACTTTACAATCCACTTCTTGAAGGCACACTATGTCGGCATTGTAACCTGGTAACAATATTTTATAAATAAGAGAATATTAATATAATACTAGTTCCAAAAAAAGAAAAAAAACTTGCACAATGTATGATTTAAAGAGTAATTAATAATTACCTACAATTTCTTGCAGATACAACTGTTTACGATAATCTAAAGAGAGGGCATATGGAGCACAATATGGAAAAAGCTCAGTTTTGGCTACATCAGTTTCAGCATAAAGATCAGCCAATATATTGTAAGAAACGACTCTAAATCTGCAAGAAAAAAAAAAGAATCTTTTCTTTAAATAAAACGAACACTATTTCCTAATTTTAAATTAAATCAATCAGATTACCTTTCCAGAGGTAGAATTTCCTTTGTAAACAACTGCCTTTCTTGAAAGGGACACAATCCAGGGCCGGCCTCAACTTTTCCACTTGTTTCAACCGTTGATTCTGGACCAAAGGTAGTTCCATTGCCTGGTACACAGCAAAGTTTCAACTTGTGGTCTATTTCATCATTTGATGGAATATACACTAATCCGGTACCAACTTCAATCCAATCATTACTTGAACTACGTTGCCTATACCAAGTTAATTTACTTTTGTATTTATTACCAAATTTTATATCTATAATGGGATATACAGGAAAGCCAGCCATTATTGACGATGGTAATGCTAATTTTACAATCCATGGAGAATTCACTGTCACATCGTACTCTGTGTCCGACACCTTAAGAGTCATTTTATTTACATCATACACATCACTAAAAAATACCTGTTCACAAATTTCATCAGGAGATATTTCTAATGTGTCACAAAAAACTTTAACACAAATATCTCCTTCAAAATTGTTTACTGTTTCAGGTGAAGATTTCTTTTTTCTTTTTACTTTATTCAGAACCACTTTTTCAACGTTTGTCTTTATTCTGCCTAGAAAATCTTCTAGTTTTTCTGTTATCCTTCGATTAAAATTGAATTCTCTTTCAATATTCAGACTACTATTGTGCCAATTAAATGATGCCTGGAATTGTTCTGCATGATCTTCACGCCTTAAGTACACTTTGTTCCTTTTTATAGAATCCATTTGGAAAGTTGAAAAAGTCAATACACTACGAGGATTAATAGGTGAGGTGAAGGATTTAACTTTTATTCTACTAAGAACGTGTTTGTAAAAAACCATAACTTACTTGCCTTTTAAAATAAAACTGGTAATGAACGTCTAAGTGATCCTAGCAGCATTATTCATCTAACATACACAAAGTTATAAAATTAATTAATATTGAAGTTGCATTGATTATTTAGCCAATTCAGGGTAAAGGCAAACCAACAGAAATTACCTATCGTGTAAACATAACCTGCCTCACTCGAGAAGTGGCTCAGTTATGAAGGTTGCAGCTTCAGATAACATTCAAATTACATCAGTTTTCAAAGTTATAACGCGAATAATCCTTTATTTGAGAACTCTAACGAACATAGTTTTCATAGTGAATAATTGAAATAGTTAAATAATTAATTTCATTGGACAAAAATGGTTTCTTTCTGTGAGTTCTATTAAATCTACTTCTATGGTTTTTCACGAAAGCACAGTTGTTTGCTATGAATAATTTGCATTTTTTTAGTTACGGATTTTACCCATGTTATATCTGATGACCATGAATTTGCTGTTCCAAAAAAAGCCGTATTGACTATTCAAGATATGTCAAATTGGCTCAAGTCTGAAGCATATTTTGTAAGTTATTATCTGTACAAGAACCTTTGTTTTATTATTAATGAAAATAAATATATATTCAATTTTTCTTTTTTATAGGAATATTTTGGATTTATAACAGCTATGAATGAGGAAATCAAAGGTAAAACTTGTAGAGGGCAATATCCAAAATCACCAGCTGTGGAAGGAGTTTTAGCACTTCTTACTACATTTAAAGGATGGGTGACAGATATTCCGCCTATAGAACAACCACAGAGGTTTGGTAACAAGGCATTTCGAACTTGGTATGATAGGTTAAAGAAGGTACTTTTAAAGTTCAGATTAAAAATTTTGTCAATTTAATTACAACTAAATATTATCACCGTTCATTCTCTTTGAAAAAGTTAGTGAAAGGAATTTTATGTGTTATTTATTTATTTTTTAGGAAATTGATGAACTATTACATTTTACATTAGCCGATCGTTATCATATCGCTCTTACTGAACTCAAGTATTATTTACAAGAAGGCTTTGGAAATGCAACTAGAATAGACTATGGCACCGGACATGAAATGTCCTTTTGCATGTTTTTGTGTGGATTGTTTAAAATTGGTGCATTTACTGAAGACGATAAATTAGCGGTTGTCTGTTATATTTTTCCAAGGTATTACTCATTTTATAATTGAGAAATAGTTTATCGAATTTAGCATTGGTTGCATTATTTGTAATAATGGGGTGTGAAAAAAAGTGGCTTTGAAAAAGTACATTATAAGGCCCACAATGTTCCACAGTAGCTAGCCGTTTTTCGACGAGCAGTTGTTTTTTCTGGCTATAACATTCCTGTAACTTTTAAAAGCAAAGACTTCTTGATCTCCAATTGAGGCTCCCACTAATTTGTTAAATCAACATCCCCATAGAAAATGAGCCATTGGTCGGAACAAATAATGAAATGATTGTGCTAGATCGAAGTTTTCGAAGTTAAATGCATTTTGGTGCAAATTAATCTGTTCAAGTTCCTGAATTTTTGTTGAAAATCAGTCGGTTTCTATATAAAAAAAAGAAGAAAGTATATCATCTTGTTAGAAGTGTAATCATCCTGTCTGAGGCCAAAGCTGCAGCACTGTGCCCAGAAGAGGTGGGGATTAGCAATTGACTCTAGGATAAATTCTTAAAGGATAATACTCTCGGATTCCAAAAATAAAAACATTTTTTCTTACAACTTTTTCTCTAGGGTTGGGCTGATTAGATCACTGCAATCTAGGTATTCGCATAATTCTGTTGATGTAACGATCACCGAATACGAATAAAATACGTTCGACCAGTTTCTTATTGAGCTAAGCTTTTGTTGGTGTCATCTCATGAAGAACCTAAGTAAGGCTGGAAACATAGTGGAGCGGCGATGATAGCGAAGAGCGAAGCGGCGAAATCAAACACAAGTCAACATATGGGACCGCGCATAGCGGCGAGCAAAGCGAAGATAGAGCAACTCTATCTATTTCTAGTTTTTGTTTTTGCCGCTTCGCTCTTCGCTATCATCGCCGCTTTGCTCGCCGCTCCACTATGTTTCCAGCCTAAGTGATCTTTATCTTTATAGATATAGTGAAGGTGCGATTTATAGTAGACTAGGACCTCCATGGTTAGGTCGGTGTCCAGATCATTCATGAACCTGCGTTTCCTCACGGGCTTTGGCAGTACCCAAATATGAGAAGTATTCGTGAAAATCTGTGAGGATAGGGTATTAAGCCTGAGATTTCCAGCGGATGTCCTTTAGATACGTTAAACTCTTATTAAACATAGGCACCTCAGACGCAGAGTAAGATCGGTGCTTTGTGTGTGTGTGTGTGTGTGTGTGTGTGTGTATTTAGGCGCGTCAACATCTAAGGTTATTGGTGCCTTAAATATTCTTAATTATTATTTTCAGGTATCTGGAAGTTGTCAGACAGTTACAAAGGGTGTATAACATGGAACCTGCTGGATCTAGGGGAGTTTGGGCTTTGGACGATTTCCAATTCATTCCATTTATCTGGGGGAGTGCTCAACTAATGGGTAAATATTCTCACAACAAAATAAAATTAATTAAGTGAAAGAATAATTTTTGTTATATATATTTTGGGAATATATTTCTTTAATTTTTAGACCATCCACAGCTGGACCCATCTCGATTCATGTTGCCAGAATATATCGATAAATATTCCAGTGATTACATGTTTCTTTCTTGCATTGAGTATATTTTAGAGGTAACTTTATAACAGTGAAATAATTTATTATTTTTGCTTCAATTTGTATAAAAACAAATAAAGCTTTCTCTACTTCAGTTCTCAGTATTGTAACTGACGAATTATTTAAGACAACATAGTGTCCCGCAAATATCTATATCAATGTTCTCTAAAAAGAGGTAATTTTAAGATCAATTGCCTTCTAGAATCTCCTTTAATTGACCACGTTCAAAGTTCTCGTAGTGAGAGCATCAGGAGAGTAATTGTTTTACATTGAGGTTTTTTAAAAAGCATTATTATATAGGTAATCAGAGGCTAAGTACTAACTGGGTACTCGGAATCCTTTGGTAATTTTTTCAGGATCTTCCAATATTCACTCATTGCATAGGCGCGTTCAGATTTAAGCTGGAAATGAGATTGTTATGAATACCGATAGCCAGGCCGCCATCAAAGCGCTCGAGTTATCAGCTTAAAAATGATTTCGGAATGCCATGGTAAACTTGATGTTGTGGACAGAGAAATATTTCAGAAAGAGAGACCAAAATGTTGATGTTTACTGCACTTTTTCTTTCTGTTCAAGAAAATTTAAATTATTCAACTATTAATCAGAATACAGAAAAGCAGTTATCTAAAGAAATTTCTTTATCATTACAGGTTAAAACTGGACCATTCGCTGAACATTCAAATCAGTTGTGGAATATCAGTGGAATATCGTCTTGGGAAAAAGTGAACTCTGGTCTTATAAAAATGTACAAAGGAGAGGTAAGAAAAGTTATTAGTAATCAAGACAGTGTTTTGCTTATTATTCTTCCTTAAATTTATTCATAAAATTAAGAAATTTCATGTGAACTCTGAAGAAAAATTGGCGCCTGGAGCAAACCAATAATTTTGCGCCCCTATTAGATATTCCATGATCCCATTCCATGAAACTACCACTTAATAATGAACTTACATACAGTGATGGCTGAGGTAAACTGGAAACTTCTAGGTAGGCCAGACAAAAATTTCAACTACGACTACCTGGGGTTTCAGGTTAATTTTTTTGTATTTTTACCTACTCTAAAGTAAGAGGGAGTATTATGGCTGTGACATGTTTTCGATATCCAGTTTGCAGATTGGTTTTTAGACCTTTGTTTCTTTGGTGAACACTTTTAACTTAATAATGAAAAATTCAAAGGTCTTTTTGTCGTTTGCCTACCCCAGGAAACCTGACAATCTAAACAGATAAAAACGAATTGGTTCTTAATTTGTTTTTAGTTTTCTTAAAAACTAATCTAGCAGAATTTTTCTTTGTAACTGATTGCAAGATGGCTGAGAGATACTCTTCAATTACAAAGTAGTGAATTGTTTCTTCAGGAAAAGATTAACTTGGTGGTTAGTGCATTGGATCTCAAGCAGAGATCTTACGCTTGAATCCAGTTGCCATCCTTAAAATTTACTGTTTCTAGAAGCTTCTTCACTTGTCCGTTGATGGGCAGTGTAGTCCATATCAAAACTGCTGATACAAAGCTGACAAAACAAGTTCTTTTGAGCTGATTTTATCGCCTCAGAAATTTGATGCCCAAAGCGGCCGAACCTTCTGTTCCCCCTTCGTTTGGCCCTGGTCGAACACTCTCGTGGTTTAATGCGAACGCGATTTGCATAATTAACTTTTATCGAAATTCAGAATGGGATACAAGAAAATTGTTGACGTCAATGTTGTGAAAGTTGATTGTAAAAAGTAGATAATAATGAAGGAATGTGGCGTCCCATCTCCAAAACCCCTGTAAAACCTCTCAGAGAAATAGTTTTAAAAAAAAGATTGGCTTAATTTATGATTTTGCCAAGTTTAAATTAAACTCTTTGCGACTGTTAGGAAAATTTCAGAAATCTTGAAAATGCTTCTGTGGACAGTCGCACTACGGTGAACTGATATACTTCCAACCAAGAGCTCTGCACTACAGAGTACGGTGTCATTTCTTGCTGTATCTGCCCTGGTATTCCCCTCAAGTTATTGCGGCACAGACCCAACATGTTTTGTCAGTGGATACTGGAGGTAAACATGGTATCGGGTACCGTGGGCTTATGTCACCAGTTATTTTCCCAGCTCACTGTGTAAAGTCACTCTGCGATCTAGGAGTACAGTTGTAATGTGCAATAGAAAAAAAAAGAATCCGATTTCACAAACAAAAGCTATTGGAAAACAACTTCTAAATTAAACACTTAAACAGAACAGAATCTTTCAAATTTACAAATTCTTTCATTTAAGCTTTCCATAACATGACTAACTTTCAGGAGCCTCAATTTTTCATTTAAGACCCGCAAAATGTAGAAACTGACCCGTCGGAATATATTCGTACATTTATTTTTTTTAAAACTAATTTATGATTGTCTCTCCATAGGTATTAAGCAAGTTTCCAGTCATCCAACATGTCCTGTTTGGAACTGTATTTTCAATAAAGGAAGCCGATCAACAAGATCCCAACCGAAAAGGAAGTAGAGTATCTGATTTGGCAGGTGCAAGTCACGCCCCATAATGTTTTCAAATTTCTTAACTTATGTAAATCATCGTTATTTATTTAAACTTTACAGCTTCCTCGTTTATTTGTTCTTGATGTTTGTGATAAAAAAAAAATCGACAAATTACATCTGTTCTAGTGCAATTTGGAAACTATTATAATTAAAGATAGAAAAAAGGACGTTTATTTTCGTTATTTTCTTTTTAGTTTTTAAGTGGTAAGAATAAACAACTTTTAATTTCATGTTTTATAAAATTGAGATGGTTTAGTCTATTTTTTGTCTTATTAGAAAAAACTATACATTTATTGTAATAAGTTTATAATTTAAAGTTTTAAAAAATAGAAAAATCAAAGATTATCGATAATTTTATTTAGAAGAAATTTATAAAATAAGATAATGAACCGTTCTAAAATTAAAAAAGAAAAGAAAAAAAAATCCGTTCGTTCTAATCGATCATATTTTTTTTTTTTTTTTTTAAAGTTGATAAAAGCTTATTTTTCAAAGACAGTGATATTGAAGTAAAAATCCGAAATATTGATGTGAAGGCATTTTAATCAATACTACACGTTCTAAACCCTGATTCGATGAGAATTTGTTGTATTTCGCCCATTACTTCTGTCGGTTTTTTCGTAAACCGATAGAGAAACATGAACATTCTAATTAGAAGAATGAATGAAGCATACAAAAATTTGGTTCAGAAAAATATTTTCGTGTAAATTATAATTTTCATTAGGTTTTAGTAATAAATCGTAAGCAGATACCACCTATCTGTAAGATAAATATGTTTCAATACAAACATGATTTCACCTTATCTTCTTGGTTTTATTGTAATAGTATTTCCTTTAGAAATAAAAAGACGAGAAGCGTATCAAGATTATCTATTTGGCTCAGTAAAGGTTACTTTATTGTCATCAAAATGTAATAAAACAGTTGGGGGTTTGATGGATAGGTTCCGATTTGCTAGATTTTATCCGTCATTATAAACTTGTTTTCCTTATTTCTAAACCTTTTTCGGATTTTCAACCATCATCAGAGATTGGTTTACTGTAAAACAAGAATGCTACAATGGATGGAATCAACGACAGAAATTCTTTTAGGGTACACTTTAGAGGATGTGTTGCTCTTTTTGGTTGGGTTTTTTTTCTCCGACCTTGAAATATTACCTTGAGCATATGAAATTTATAGAAGATTGAGTAGCCATTTACTGTAAAGATCCTTTCTGACCAACATGAGGATTTAATTAAAAAAGAAGTAGTCTATATACATATTTTATTAATTTGCAGTTTTTAAAAGTATACATAAAAATAATTCTAATCTTTTAAGTTTGGAATGCGAGTGCTACTTTATAATAATGACAAAGATGAAAAACAAAATGATTTCTAAAATTATGTACATACATAGCTTTTTAACTACTATTGTTGTAAATCAAGTTTTAAATTTGTAAATTTAAAGGTAAATAAATAACCAAGGTAGCCTTAAATAACTTGTTTAAATGATATATGTTGGAAGAAGTGAAAATTCGCTATGAAGTTTATATGTTTTATAGATCGTCATGAATTTGGATTGTTCAAAACTTCCTGAAGAAATTCTATGTTCCAATCAACAAGATACACTTGCTAATTGAGAACCATAAAGAAATGTTATCGTACTATTGGAATTAATGGAGAATATTCAGTGACAGAACGGTAATTCAAAATATTTACTAAAAAGATTTTTTTATAAAACAAAATACTTATGGAAGATAGTAATTAATACTACTATAAGTAATTTAATTCAATTTTATCCCAATATAAGGACATTCTGTATCTTATTAGAGCTTGCCTTACATTATGTACGATTCAGGCTATTTCTTCTTGTTCTCTAGGCCCATGAGTACATTTGAAAGTTTAATGTTTGCCTTTCAGAATTGGGAAATCTGAAAATTCACAGTGACTCACTCCACTCTCAGTGAACCACTCACACACATTCTCTTTCCCTGAACTTTTTGAGAAAAGCCTAAAAAAGAGGAATAACCTCAGTTGTGCTTTTGAATAAAATTTTCTTTGCTTAGTTACTATCATTTACTTTTCAAACGAAATGTGAAATCTGAGTTTTTAAATAGTTTTCGTCTTTGAACTGGTTATTTTCACTCATTACTATTTTCTAATATAACTTTTTTTTTTTTTTGCCTCTGGGGACTTCAAATTGGATATTTAACGAGAATACGTGAGAACAAAAATTCTACATGATACAGTACTTCATAATTAGATAATGTAAAAATATAATAACTCTTGCAGTTCTTGAATGATTTGGAAAATGTATTCAACTGAAATAGTAAATATCGCGAAAAAAGTATTTAAATTATTCAATCATATTTCCCTGAGAATATTCTTCTAATACATTTAGCAAGACTTGACAAGAACAGGCAATTTTCAAGGTTTTTAAATAATGAGTCACTCGAATGTGAATCCCAGTAAAATTTAGTAACTTCATTGGACTAGAGCTGGACTGGTGTCTCACTCTGTTCATGAATACCGGTTTCTTCATGCTATATGCTCTGCTTAGTTAATTTATATACGCAGACATAAGTCAGATCGTGATCGTAGAATATTGTTGACGATAAATTCAGGTGTTAGTTATTCCTTAACTTTAGTATTATCATTTTCCAAGATAAAAAACTACTAAACTCGTTTACGAAGATAACATCTGTCAGTAGTGATAAGAAAAACAAGAGGTAGGTTATTTTAAACTAATTTATAGCTTTAATGATGGTTATAAAAAATGTAGTTAAACACATTTATTGGGTTATGCGGAGAAATAAAAAGTATATGTATGCTCTTAAGTTTTTTGGAAAGAATTTTTTGAATCTTGAAGATAATTTCATTGGTACTTTCGAAGAATTAAATATTATTTTATGCGATTGATTGGACAATCTTAATGGTCAAAACTCGAATCGTTTAAAAATCTTACTTGTTGGTAAACAGGTTTTTGAAATTGATCAAAATAATTTGTTTTGATTAAAGCGTGTAAGTATTGCTCAGATTCATTTGAGACGTCAGTGTGAAATATTTATTTTAAAATTTTCCGTCTTGAAACGTAGTTTCTTCCATATCACGAAACGTTATTCGATTAGAAAAATTGATGTCTACTATAATTATTGTAAATTACTGTTACTGGAAAATGAGAGGAAAAAAGATATTCTGGAATAATAATTTTTAATGATGTCTTCATTTAAGATAATGACGTAAGAAGAGCTTGTCTACAACGTTAATTTTAAACTTGAGTATTTACGCTGATTATCTTTAAACTTTTACATTCCTTATCTCGCTCTTAAGAATTATATCAACTGACGAACTTTTACTGTATAAATAGGCAATGATTTAAATGGTAGCGGTGACTAAACACTAGGCCCTTATAGGTTATTTATTTATATTTTTGTCCTGGAGTAAATACAAAAATTTTGAATTTAATAATGTAGGTTGAAGAGTGATAACCGGCTGTAGGCATTAAATCGTAACCTACTGTTACAAATTTTAATTGAGCAACAGGTGTTCACATTTCATTCAACCACCGTCAGGAGGCACCAACATAAATACGAAGGCATCCTCATCTTTCTCCCTAAGCCTTAAATCAAGCTGAGAAACTGTTTCTACTAAATTTAAGCTGTAGTAGAATCTATCAATTGCTCTATTTTCTTGAGTCAGTAACCTCAGAAAATATGCCTGAAAGACTGCGCATCACTTTCAAACAAGTGATCTTATTTCTGATTGCAAACTTATGAACATCATTAGTTCTATTTAAATTTCAATTAATGGTTTTATTTTTAAAAAAACATATACAACCGTCCTACCGGACTGTTTTAATCAATCAACCTGGCAACAGTTATAAGATCAAGCGTAAAAATATATTTTTACATTCTCAATATGAAAGAGTGTAACAGTCAGATAATATAATTCGCTTGCCTTAGCTTTTCTTCTCATGTTTTGAGAGTTAGTTTGTTTAGGCGGTAAGGTCTCTTGATAGTTCGTCTTCCTCAATTCAGATATCTACAATTGTACATAATGTGGTCAGGTACAAGAGCTAGATAATATAGCTGATTCTGTCTTAGCACGAATGTTTATTTTATTTCTATCCATTCTCGTGATTCATTAGCATTCGTTATCAGAGGTACATTAATAAGATTGGTGTAGAGAAGAATTCGACTTCTACTATGATTCCGTCTCCCGCTGATTTGAATTCTCTACATTAAACTACCCTAATATATCAACTCTGAATTATATACATACAACAACAAACAATACCTAAAAACAACGCGCCAAACTTACTTTTACGTACTCTACCGAAGCAGAGTAAAGACAAGATATGACAAATCCCAATGAAAAAAGGCTACACATAAACGTCACAAGGATAGTAACCAATCCCCACACAGTTGGTTTGGCCAGACAAAAAAAGTACGGTACAATCTACCATCTTTCTCTTGCATAAAAGGCAATGGACAACAAATTATTTAGAGCTCGCAATGACATAACAATTGCGCTAAACAACGTCATGAAAGAGTCTGTACACAAAAATAAAAGACTCTTTCTTCTACAGTGGAGCCTTGAATTTAATGAACTAGTAATATTGTTGAAACTAACTCGTATCTTTTAAATGAAAGTTTAATTACAAATAAATTTCAAGAGAATTTAATTATGTAAACCATTTTTCTTTAATTATTTTTCATCATAAATTAGTTTAGGCCTCTACGTGGGGTAACTGCCCACCCTAGGCGGTACCCATGATGGTGCCTGTTACTTTTGTTTTTCTTATCAGGGAGTCCGTTTTTTTGCTAGAATTTAAGCCAAATACCGTCGCTCTACTCAAAGGAGGCGGTGATTTTACGCAGTATAACAAGGCTTAATATTAATAATGTAAAAAAAAACGTTTATTTACACTGTTAATTGATGAACTCCCATAAATTCTGCCCAATTGGCTAACAATTATTGTCAGTATTATAAATTAGCTTTCCACCCTTAGCGCTGCTCGAACTCCCGTGAATTTTATCAATACGGCCAATTCATTTCAATAATATTAACAGTAATAAAGGATATTAGCAATTAAGTTTAAAGTTCCGCATTGTCTCATGACACTTTTGGATAGATATTTGTTGAGAGCAATTTGGGCTCTACATGAAATAACTAGTTTCAGCCTTCGGTGATTTTTCGTCTTTTTTTTATTCTCTGTTCACACATTCAGACACCTTTTTGAATCATTTACCTGTAGAGGAGGTAAAGATTATACTTCTGAAGAAGAGAAAGAGGGACTTTCCTTTTAAGTTGTATATTTCAAAATCTGATTTACAATTTTTTTTTTTTTCTGAACTTAAATCTGCTGACATTGCAGTACGTAGCTGGCAACATTCTATACTTATAGAAAAGGCATTTTATAAGAAATTTGCAAAAAAAAAATTAAGCTTAATGCGAAACTTGATTTTTGACATAACTTATTCACGTGCAAACTCAGACAGACCATGTGCTAATACAAAATTTTTCATGTTCAGGCGACCTGAAAATTTTACCTCTGGTGAAAACTCAACAGAAAATTTGAAACGATTGCCATAAATTCTTTTATTAGACTAACTTAATTCTCAGTATTCAAATATTTACAGAGTTTGATTATTTTCTCTCTATTCTAAATAAACATATTTGTTTACAGATTCAATAGTTGATTTCGTTTGCATGAAGAATTGTGCATCATAAACAAAATAAGAAACGGCCAGTTTACGATAAACGTAAATATTATTTTTTTAATGAATCATAACCGCTCTTGACATAAACAGTAATATGGATGAAATAGATGAAGTACATAAAATAGATGAAGAAATAGAGTTGAATAGAAAATTTCAATTCCTCTCTGCCGTTCTTCCGAATGCAGATTTTGATTTCATAAGAATGAAATGTCTAGAACTGGTTGATAGAGATGAAGAATTTGAATCGTTTGTGTCAGAAACGCTAATGAATATGAAAGAAGAAGAAGACGCTCCGCCAAAAGTAAATGAAGCCAGGAATTTTCTAATAAATACATCATCCTTAGAAAGCCTTCAGTATTCTCTCGAAGCGTTTGTGCATAGATTTAAAGATCCTATCGAATATTTCCATAAGTGCCCCAAAGGTCCTGATTATAAAGATAAAATGGTGGAATATTTAAAAGATAGGTAAGTTATTTATTTATTTTTTTTTGAATTATTTATTTCATTGCACGGCTAAATTTTAGAGAGAGTCTTCACGCTTACAACTTACTATAATGACTGAATGCAGTTCGTAAAGGCACGAACAAAAAGAAGCAAAACGATAAAAAGAACTAAGCATTTTTTTTGTCTGCGACATCCTTTAACCCTCGCTTTATTAACTTCGTAATTCGCAAGTACTTTAGGAGATACTCTTCACATTTAATCCTTTTTTTTTTTTTTTAATTTAATAAGTGAAGGGAGATAGCGATTGAGTTTTGAAATCGTTTCGTATAGAAATGCACCGAAAATAATTCTTTTAGGGATAAGTCCCCTAAACTAGAATAAGATTTTTAGAAAAATAATCTCTCTTTCCTTCTCTCTAAAACATACTGAAAAATGATTTTACGCAGAAAGTACATGAAGTTCCTACTGGTTTAATAAATGTATATTTATTTAACTTCATTCTTCCCCAGATTTAGGAACATAACAACTGAGCGGATTGAAGAAATATCCGTAGAGAACGATTATAATCTTGTGGAATGTATACTAAGATTAGAAGATACTCCACCGGATCCAGTATATTTTAATGAAGTACCTAGAACTGATGAAGAAATCAAGAAATATATTAACGATGGTGAAGATGATTTTTTGTATGAGGTAAGCATGAATCATCATTTTTTTTTTAATGTTATCGCCATATACTGTTATCAAGTGTTAGTGAAGTGGCAGCATCTTTGATAAGTAGTTTATTATTTATCGTTTCCTTCATCATCCATAAAGAAGAAGTAGAATCTTTGGATTAAACAATTATATACTACTAAATAGTATCTTAATAATATTGTATTATTATATATTTGTTTTATTGTAAACGAAATATTGCTGAAAATTAACAGAATGAAGTAATCAACAGAATCCCCGATTTAAATATTACCCCATTATTTATTGATTTTTTTTAAATTAGTTGTACATGAATGGGATCAAAGAGTGTAACATTATAATGTCTTGTGGTATTTAAAGATAAATGTACACGAAAATTAAATTATATTTATTTATTTTTTGTAAAAGGTAGAATTTGTCAAGCATAAAGAGGAAATTTTAGATTTTATGAAGATTAAACAAGATGAAAAAGAAGCCGCTTTAGAAAAGGTAATTTGGGTGTTATTGATATTTGCTTCACCGATTAGTGCCAAGTAACTATGTACTTTTTGTTAATTTTTTAGGCAAAAATCTTGGGTGAACTTCTGGAATGTGAGTGTTGTTCAGATCAGGAGGTTTTGGCGGAGGAGGTTGTTACTTGTGAAAATGGACATGTATTCTGTAGTGAATGTTTTCAAAGGTAATGCTGTAAGTAATCATAAAAGAGTTTAAACACTATTTCATTAGATATTAAAAGTAATGGCATATAATAGAAAAAGTTTCTATGGAATACCATGAACATTAATCGGAAAACTTTCTTTTATGAGCGGTAAAAGAAAATTAAACATTTGTTGGTTTTTTAAATAGATAAGCAGCCATTTTATAATATTTCCTTAAAAATAATTTCCTGTTTATATACTCTTAATCTTGCATTTTATTACTAGAAGTGTGGAAGTAATTATGGGTGATGCCAAAGTAGAATTTCCTTGCTTCCAAGAATGCAATGGCAAATTCCCGATGTCCACAGTCAAAGTTAGTATTTAAAATTTGTTTAATTGTTTTACTCTTTTATTTTTTAAAATCTTTTACTTCTTAATAATTATACTGTTTTATCAAAACTTTTTCTGCTGCCTTAAGATGGATTTCTTTGAAGAGTATGCCTTTAAATTTCTATACAACTTCAACGATACGGATGCATTTCTCAGACAAATTTTAAAGGGAATATCAGAAGCATTGAACATTTGCCAAGGAAAGTTCAGTTTGATGTTTTAAATGTAAAATTGGCCGAATGTTGTCTTATTTCTTGTAATTAATAATTAATAATAATTTTTTTTTATTGCTTTAATTACAATTGTAAATAAGCATGGAGTTGTGTATAAATTCACACAAAAGAAAATAAATAAATAAAAAGCATACAAAACTAGAGAAAAAACAATAAATCATAAACAATATTGAAGAAAATTAATAAATTGAAAACAGCTATAATGATTTAAAGAATATAAAGCTTCCGCCTAAAATCAGTAATAAGGAAAAATAAAATAAATACCCTCAATAAACCTGATAACCAGACGAAAGAAAAAATAATAAACTTTTTACATAAACATTAAAATAATAATTAATTCACCCATATAAAAATAAATACACATACATAAACTTATAACAGAATAAAATACAAAAACTTCAAAATAAAGATCATTTACATTTATAATTTCATGATTTAGTAACTGAATAATACATTAATTTTTGACACAAAATTTCTATTAACAGAGTCTACTTTTTTTGGAGGGGGAGTAGATAAATCTTGAGCACAACTGGTAGCCGTTAAAGGAGGCACCTTTGGTTTCAGAAACCCCAAAATTCGACCAGATTGTGATTTCTTAAGTTTTCTCTTTTTGGCTGATCTGTCGATCCCTTGAGAAGTCAAAACATCTCCAGTTTCTGTATCTTCTCCAGTTGCTAAGGAAGATCCATCTTCTAAGTCAACAGGAACTTCATACCCATATTTTTCATCAGATCACTTTCGCTCTTGATTAACACAACTTTTAGACCTTCTTCTTTTCGAATCAATATTTTACCATTTCTGGACCAACAGTATTTTACTTTACCAGATTTCTGCGCAGCTCCTTTGCTTTACTGAATAATCTGTAAGTTTCCGAACCCATATCGTCAGAAATATATATTCGCTTCAAAGTCGCCTCACTAATACCAGACAAAATTTTAGTATTAATTAATTCTTTTTTCACCCAAAATAATTTAAAAAAATTATTTTTCAGATCTCTTCTTACAAATTTTAAGATAATAGGCGGATTTGGCATAAAACGCTTCCTTTTTAAATGATAGAAAAAGTCCAAATCATTTTCATCAATAGAGCAACCAATAAATTCACCAATAGCTTTAATAATACAGAGGAGATTTTCATTTTCAGAGTAAGGAATGTTGGTCAATCTGACTCTATTACCATAACGAAACTGTTCATAATCAACCATTAAAGAGTTCAAATAGATTAATTTTTTTTCAAACATCACATTTTCTTTCCTTAATTTATCAATTTTAACATTTAAAATTTTCAAATCATTTTTCAGACTATTAAAATCAGATTTGATCTCAGTCTTTAAACTACTAATACTGGTTGAGAGATTGATTTTCTATTTTTAACTCAGAAAACCTTTGCTGAATGGTATTTAAAATTTGATTTATCTGGCCAATTTCTCCAAGAAGTATTTCAAATTTATCATTACTATCGTTGGTGCCCATTTTAGTAGAAAAGATAATATATATATTATATATATATTTACATATATATACCTTCAGTGCGTAAATGGCTGCAAATCTAAAAAGATGATACTAACTTGAACTTTAGAATAGAGCGAGACAGACAAACAAAACTTCTTCTCAAATAAACACTGCCACTGCCTCCCCACCACCAAGTTCCTACAGTCCACTGATAATTTTATTAATATGAAAATTAATTTTAATTAATATCTTTAAAACTGCTCGTCAGATTTTCACTAAATTTCACAAGTGCACAGAAAATCCTTTAATAAATACGTCTGCCAAAAATCGTGAATCAAATCAGCCTAGAAACCACTTAGAAATCAACTAAAACAGCACACGATGTGCACAGTAACAAAGACAAAACACAACTCAAAGTTCAGTTTGATGTTTTAAATGTAAAATTGGCCGAATGTTGTCTTATTTCTTGTAAAACTGTGATGTCTGTAAAAAAAAAGTAATTGGATTCATGATACGGTATTGAATGTAAGCACATTTCTTAGGATCACAGTTGAATTGGTGTTCAGAATTACTTTATGGTAAAAAATATTTTGTTAAAAGTGGTACTTTCCAAGCGGAATGTTATATTGCATTCTCAGCATTTTTTGTTCAATTATCTACAATTAAAGTTCTAAAAAATGACAATTTCATTTAACTTTTGGTTTGTTTGTTTTTTTAGAAAGTTTTAACAATTAAGGCTTACGAAAAATTAATGTCACGTATACAGTACAGAGAAGTGAGGGCTGCCGAGGTTCCAGGCATGGAATTTTGCCCTTTTTGTGAATATGGTGCAATTCCAGCTGAAAATGATGAACTATTTAGATGCGAAAAATGTTTAATAGATGTTTGCAGGTATTGTTTTTTTTTTTTTTTTTTTTTTTTTTTTTTTTTTTTTTTTTTTTTGGCGCATCAACAGCTAAGGTCATTAGCGCCCGGAGCTTTTTCCAGTGCACTGCCGGCCTCCGGACAGTGTTCTCTCGTTACAGACAACACTGTCCATCACCGGACAGTGAGCTGTAAGAAGCTCCTAGGAGTTTGCAGGTATTGTTTTTATTTTCATTCTTTTTATAGGCGAGGGAAATATATTGCGGTCGTGATAACTTTTCAATTGTTAGTGTTGTAGAAAATAAAGAAAGAAGGTAGAATTAAAGGTATTAATAATCTATTTTTTAAATGTAATCTTTATCCAGTTCTTTTTATTTTTTAAATTTCGTGGGCTACTTTTGTAGTTCTATAAATTATTTTGTCTTAAGAAGTTTTGCTTGGGATGGTTGGTTTTCTCTCTAAAGTAAAATTTCAATGTTGTCTGACCTAAAATTTTAAAATATTAACGAGAATTAAATATATGTTTAGCAAATTTTGATTGAGGATTAAATATATGTTTAGAAAATAAATTAACATTTATTTTTTGTTTTGGTTTTGTGATTTAAGCATTTAATTTAATTATAAGGTAGTGATAGTAATTTTACTTTCATTCTTTTTTATTTTAGAAAATGCTGGAAAGAAAATCATAAACCTAGAGCTTGTCACGAATCGGAAGAGGAATATAGAAAAACTAAAGAAAGGGTTAAATCGGAAGAGCAGCAAACTTATGAAGTAGTAAGGTGTGCTTGATTATTTTAATATATTAAAAAGTTTCACATCTGATAAAAGAGTTAAAACAGCTCAGGACCTCCCTAGATTTGGGCAAGCGAGGGTATTTGTCCTGGGCCCTGTGGTTAAAGTAGTGTAATGGTTTTTGAGGAGATGTTGGTTGTAGACTAAACGATGTGTACAACTCAAGTGTAAGACTTTGAACAGAATATCAGAATCTCCTTTTGACTTTCCTCTCGTTCTTATATACATTCACCGAGCCTCCCTTCTCTGTGTGCCGTGGGGGCTGTCTCTCTCTCTCTGGCTAGAGTGGGTGAGTGGTGGGGTTTCACTACCCTTACATCATCCCAAACCCCACCACTCATCCACTCTAGCGTAGGGGTAGTGAAACCCCACCACTCACCCACTCTAGCCAGAGAGAGAGAGACAGCCCCCACGGCACACAGAGAAGGGAGGCTCGGTGAATGTATATAAGAACGAGAGGAAAGTCAAAAGGAGATTCTGTGATCCGGGGATTCTGATATTCTGTTCAAAGTCTTACACTTGAGTTGTACACATCGTTTAGCCACGTCAGTCAGTTCTGTTCTTGCAGTGTAAAGTATACAGTCCTTGGCAGTCAGTCATATAAATATACATAGTCTTATACCGATACTAAAAGTGTTATTTATCCATCAACGTCTACAACCAACATCTCCTCAAAAACCATTACATTGGTGGCAGCGGTGGGATTTCACTACCCTTACAGTAGGCTGACTGGTAAAATTGGCCTTAGATTGAATTGACAATATTGTTCATTGTATTTGGTGACTGATTCTTATTCCAGAAGGAAGAAACAAGAATGCTAATTTAGCTATTATTCTGGATAAAATTTATTTAATGCAAATTTTATCTAGTAAGAACATTGCTTAAGCACTCCTTTTAAATGTCTCATACTGTTGTTCAGAATCTCTTATTCTTGCTAAATACACCTTTGATCCATTCAAAAATCTTATTATTAATGTGAGATTGTTATTACAATTAAAATGGGTGCGGATTAACAGTTTGTTTTACATTTTCTATGTTAAAACTGATAAAAACCTACCAAAGGGTCAAAAAAGGACGTCCCTGAAGTGTTATCTGATGTTTATATCAACCAATAGGAACTGTGAATACTTTTAAAACACTTTTTGAATTTATAAGAAAATGTGTCCAAAGTAATGTTTCCGAATTATGGATGTGTCAAGCGGATTGTTTTCTGCCCTTCTGAACACTTTCTTAACATTCAATTTTGCTTTGCAGCTTTTCAAACATTTCCTTTTACTTGTAAAAGACATTTCCATTATGAGTATATATACTCACCTACATAGGTGAGCCGGGAAGTAGGCCCTTCAAATTCCTTTTTCTTAAGTGGCTTTAGTCTTTGAAATAATTCACTGCTTTGAGAGTCTTAGATTCTATTATAGGAGCCGGATCGAATTCCGGGGTGTTCTCTTCCTAGCTAGTTTTTTTTAGTTTTAGCTTTGCCTTGGGTCTAGAATATAATTAGACCGTAGAGATGGGAGAGGACAGCTAAATTTTCTACTTAATATAGACCTAAATGTTATTGTTGTTAATCTTAAATGTATTACCAGAACTTTTTTTTTTTTTCTAGGGTATGCAAAAAGTGTAACGTAGAATTTATAAAAGAAAATGGTTGTAATAAAATGACTTGTAGCAGTTGTGGAATACATATGTGTTATATCTGTCGTGAAATTATCGAAGGCTATGAACATTTTCAGAATGGGTAAGTTGAAAATTGTTCGGTCTTGACTTATTTTGTCTCTAAAGTTTTGTAAAACATTTTCAGGGGAATGTAATGCAAATATGTTCTTTTCTTTCTTGTTTTTTAATACTTTATCATTTCACATCTTAACTAATAGAGGTATTCTTCAATATCCTCAAAAGAGTTCGGGTGCCATGAAAAAAGGGGTCTAGTCTCTTAACCGCTCGGCTACCGTGGCGCCTGTATGTTAATATATTTTCTGATTATATTATTTTGGGGAATAATTGTCTTTTCTTCATCCGAGCATTCTTTAAACAAACTTTCTCTATTAATCAATTATTAACATTATAATTGATTCATAATTTTATCAGCTAGCATTCTTTAATATTATTTTAATATCTTTTATAGGTGTCCTTTACATTGACAACATTCAATGGTTCAAAAAATTCTTTAGTTCTATGTTTTTGAAGTCAACGATTTATATGGTTAATTAACGTCAAATTCTTGGTTTAATTTTTATTTTATAAACAAAATTTTAAGTTTATACATGAGTTTTGAATATTCAATTATATAATTGAGAGGATTGAATAATAAATATTACTTTACTTTATTTTAAAATGCATTTTAGGTTCCTCTTGAAGAAATAAGAATTTATTACTTTTTTAAGAAAACTTTTTATCATTTTTTTTTAACAGAATTTAAACTACAAATGGTTTTTTTTTTTAAAGAAAATTATTGTTCCACAATATTATAACAAAAATAATTTTTTTTTTTAATTACTTTAAGTTTCTCTTTGCACGCTTCTTTATTTTAATTCTTATTTTATTAGGATGGTTTTTGTTTTTTTATATTGCTAGTAAAATTAATTTTTATATTATAACATGTCAAATGTTTTAATATGAGATAAATTTTGTTTTGATATATATATTTTATTTTATTGGATAATAAATGATTGTCCAATGCATAATGTTAGTTTAAATATAAAAAGTTTTACATATGTTTGTGTTTTTTTTTGTTTTTTTTTAACAAGACTAGCGATTTCTTTTAATGATCCTGTAGTGTTACTCAATTATTTGTTTTGGTCGAATAGATTCAGTTTTAGTATCACTTGCACTTGAAGATGCCTCTGAACTGTATTCTTCTTCTTCTTCATCATGACTTTCCGAATCATCGTCATTTGTTGTTACTGATTCATGGCGCTTAAAAACAAAACAAAGGAAAATTTAACAGAAAACGTTCGTCTACTTAATATTTATGTAAGTTTTAAATTGTAATAATACAAATTTTATATTACAGCTGTCTGGTCAATAGATTTACTCGGCGAAGTATCTTCACTGCTCAGACCAGGTTGACTAGATGATGGTGATGATACAATATTATTTGTTTGCCCCATTGTTTTTCTCACTATGTCAAGTCTCGAAACCGAGGGAGATTGTTTCAAAATCTCCTGGAATGCCTGTAGGTAGAATGAGGGATTCAACTTAGCTATTTGTTGTTACTATTTAAGGAAAGAGTTAAATAGAAGAATCAGATTCACAAAGGAAGGATGTTTCTTTGGACTTTTAAATAGAGAAAAAATTTACTCAGCTTTTCATAAGAAAATCAAGAAAAAATAACTCAAAAACTCGAATCTATTCAAAGTGAGTAATTACAATTTTTTGTATTTTTCATTTCTGTTTCTTGAGGAACAATTAATTTTAAACAATGCAATACCTGAAAATCACTGTCCACATTTATTTCCATCAGACTTCTATAGGCTTCAGTATATACTTCTAGTGCTTCTGCATGAAATCTTAATTCAGACATCACGAATTCCATCAGTATTGTTTTTATATCTAAGATTTTCTTTCTTTCAAATATTTCTATATGTTCTTCAAGTGCTCTTTGAACTTGTGATGATTCAGCCGCAGCTTTTGACAATTCAGTTTCTGCTTTTATCTGATTTTATAGTGTACTTTTAGAAAAAAAAATTGGATTAATCTGAACCACTAAAAACATAGGGAAGAAAAATGAAAAAACTTGTATCATTTTATCTATTATTGATTGATAGAACTCGTGGTTCCTAACCGACGGATGCCTTCTCTAAACAATTTTAGGGCAGTCAAAAAGTGGAGAAATAAAACTGCTGGAGGGATTTGAAAGGTACCTCAAGCAGAAGGCATGTAAGAGGAATTTTCCAGAGCGATACCCATGAATCTTTACTTGTTAAGTAAAATGCGATAAAGTTTTCGATCTGTGCTGAATGAGCAAATATGGATGTAAGAAATATTCACAAAATAAGGACTATTAGTGTTAAGCAGATGACATGGTTTATCATTACCCAGGCCGATGCCCCTAATTCGCAAAAAGTATCTTTAGCATGAACAGGAGAGGTTCTCCCTCATGGGTATGCTTAGGACAAGTAAAGGATACTACAACTTTCCTGTTATGTTGATCCTTTTGGCGAACTTTAATCAAATGACGCCTTCTACTTAGTTCATTTTCTTTAGCACTGAGTAAATTACGCACTTCATTCTTAGCGTTTCGACAAAGTGTGCTGTACTGTAAGAAAGGTTTAACTACATTCTGTTCAATAACAGAAATTCTGCTTTCCCTTGAAAGTAATGTTAATTACATTATAAATAACAATCAAATAAGGTTAGCTGTTAGAAAATGTGATATAAATACCCCAGATCTCCAATAGTAGCCATAGATTCTGCAAATTTAACTAAATTTATTTTCACAGTTTTATTAATTACTTCCTCTGTACCGTACTTAAATACAGTTGAAGCTATATCATCGCCAGCATCTCTCAATCTAAAAATTTAAATGATTAATAACTATAAATGAGATCCTCTAATTAAAGCATACTAGACAAAACTGTACCTGCATATCTTTTGAAAATATGTTCCAAAAACAGTGCATAAAGATGCTAATTTTTCTTCAGTCGCTAAAATTCTCTCCTGAACAAATTTAGCTTGATTTTCACTAAAATAAGGTCGTAATATTAGTTGAGAGTAACATTGAAAATATAATAATTTTCCCAGTTTTCTTATACCATTCTATATTTTCCACTTTACTTGCTCTGAACATATTCATTTCACACAATCAACTTTATTTTTTTACACATGCACAACATACCAAGTGTTTGTTGTGATACAAGCTTCAAGCAAACTTGATTAGTCGTAGCCATGGTTACAACATGATTTCCTAACCCCATTTCTTATAACCTCTAGTACTCGGTGTAAGTCAACCTTCGTTGTACGTTGGTGGTTAAAATTGAAGAAATCAGTAACGAACGTTTTTCCGGAGGTGGCTGTATTAACAATTTACGTTTGCAGTAAAATGATTTTAAAAGAGGCTCTATATTAATTATTCCAACATAGGTAATTTACCAGCTTCTATTCTTCACACCTTTGGTCGCATTTTAATTTATAAAAATTTTATATGGCTCGAGAACGTTACGGGCCTGGTTCGGCAAAATTTGGAAATTTCAAGAATTACTATTCTTTCTATCCACCCCAAGCAAGGATTCAACACATTCCTTTCAATCTCCTTTTCCAGAAATCAAGAACTATTGCCTGCCTAGATGTTGGTTGCAATAGTGGTGTAAGTATATTAAAAGTCATATAAAGAATTTTGATAATTAATTTTTTTCCAATACTTGCTTCTCTGGTCCTAAATAAGTGCTTTGATTTAAAAATTGGTGTTAATTTTTTACCATATGGTTCATGAAACAAAGTGATTTGGATGAAATTTACCTAGTGTCGATAATCTAAACATTATTATCTCGTTAGTATCTCTTATCGTGAGGGAAAAATTATTGCTTGCTCTTATTCTAACGAACGAAAGTATTGTTCTTAAAGCTTTCCAATGTTAAAACAATGTGATTCTTTTAATTTTATTTTCTAGAGAGCTCAGGATTATAAGTACTGAAACCCTCTCGTACTCCAAAATAAATCTATTAATGAAGATTTATTAAATGTTCCCTGTCACTTTCTTGTTTTATAACACATTTTTTCCTTAAAAGAAGTGTACTGAGGGTGCCTCATTTGATTTTAGTTGTAGTCGCTGGTATCTACTGGATACCTTCCAGAAATTTGCTTACTCCATCACTTCTCAAGAGTTATTTGCTACAACTCGAATAGCCGCAGCTGTTTTTTTCATTGGAGCTTCAATCTGAAAACCTTTAAAACAAAACTGTACACCTAATGTGGAGCCTCTGTCGGTCCATCGTTCAATGTGAAATCAACATTTTCAGGTCACCGCCCTCTCCACTGCTCTTATTCCAAACTGGGGCACCACTCTTTCACAAATGCTTTAAATACAAGACTCTTAGTTGGCCAAGTTATGTAGTAATATTGGAAATTTGTATCGAGTTTATGATCTCTTTCTGCCGCTGATCCCACCAATGAAGTTTGACTTTTCATGTTTCATTTTTCCAGCGTTTTACTTTCTCGAACAGCTTTGTAGCTCGAGAGCAACTGTGGAGCTAGACCGGTAATTACCAAATAGTTCAGTTTTGCCTAAGGCATAGCTATTTTTAGTGCAAACGCTGCAGGTAATAAGTTCAGGCTTACTCTCCATAACTTGACGCATACTACTGACAGGAGGACGGACTTCTTGGGCGCAAGCCCTTTGGTTCCTGCCAGACTTTTTACTAGACAATAAAAAGTTATTATCTCAAAGAATCGAAGTATCACAAAAGTTAGTCAGCCTTGAGTTGGATAACGAAAAAGTGTGTTCTACTCTGATTCAAATAATGTCTTTTCACCAAACTTAAATTCTTAATTAATAATAACCTTTAACAAGGTGATTTTTTTCTCAACTATTTATTCAGAAAAATTAAGCTATTGGCTGTTTTCTTATTTTTTGTCCCATCAAAAATTTCTATATTAATTAATTGTTTCAGGAATTGACTTTTGCGTTATACAACGCCATTTGCTGCAATGCAGAAGATAATGAGACCAAAGGAATATGCAAAATCTTGGCTGTGGACATCGACCCTGACTTAATTGAGAGAGCAAAAGAAGCTAGCACAAATCTCCCAATTGTATTCGAATGTATAGATGTATTAAGTAAGGATTTTGAATGTGTTTGCGATTCTTTTTTAACTCAAAATTCAAGGAATGAGTTTGATATAGCTTTCTTGTTTTCTATCACAATGTGGGTTCATTTAAATCATGGGGATGAGGGGTTAATAAGATTTTTGAAAAAGATTTCTCTTAGAGCTAAGTTTATAATAATGGAACCACAACCTTGGAAATGTTACAAAGCCGCAGTTCGAAGGATGAAACGCGCAAAAAAAGATATCTTTCCATTTTGGAATGAAATTTATTTTAAGGAAACTATTGAGAATGATTTGGCCAAAATATTACGTGAAGAATGTTCATGTAAATTGGTGTGGAAGAGCAAAAAGACGATCTGGGGTAGAGAAATATCACTGTACGAAAAGATTCATAGTTAAGTGTCTATATTTATTATTAAGGAGGTGGTTTTAAATTAATACTTACGGAGACAACAGTTGAAAATATTTCTCAAGAGGTATTACAATGTAAAAAAAAAAGAAAAAGTAGTTGCCTCCCAAGAAGATGTATACCAAGAAATTATCGGTTAGGGAAATTACCTCAATACGCAGAAAGCTACAGCGGAACTAGGACTGCAAGAGAATAAAGAAATGTGGAAATACAAGCATGTAGGGCTTAGCTATTGTAAGGAAACTTGCAAAGGTTACTCTATGATCTTAGAGGAGTGATGGAGTGAATGCTAAAACACATGTCCAGAATAAAATAATAATAGTAATTATTATGTTTACTTAAGATATTGATAGAATGAATTATTACGCAAATATTATATGTTGATGACTTTTCATAGTTTTTTTTTTTTTCTCGAACATCTCGAATTCCCGAAATTTGAAATCAGGTGTATCCCAGAATTTAGAACTTTAGAGGTTTACATGGTTACGGCAGTAACTGTAAAAGAAATCTGTTAGATCTAAAGTTATTTTGAAGTTATCTGTAAGCCATAGTATATTTCTCGATTCACTAGACTCAAATAATTGCCAACATCAACGTTTTGTGTGGACTTGGATGGTATGAACAGTTTTGTGTTTTATTTGTGACGTTAGGCTAGTAGCTCGCTAGATCAAAATGACGAGGCTAATTCACTTGTCCTAGATTATCTGAAAGTCTAAGCTTAAGGGCAAAGGAGTCATTATAGATTCAATATAATATTCATTAAATTTGCTAATGAGAAAGTTGTGCGATTTTACCATGATTGTGAACTGAACAAATACACTTTACAAAGAATATCATTTACAAGATTTTAATTTGGTCACAGTTTCAATATATAGGTAGCAAGTCCAGCTTGTCGTACTGTATTGATCTGAACTGTATTATTGAACTATTATTGAAAAAATTGGTAAAATAAAGATCATTTTTATCTTTTATTTGTTTATTTTTTAATTTAAAGCGTGGTATCATCTGAGTTCATTGCTAAAGTGCAAGGCATCACAGTTGCCGAGCAGTTAGAGGCTTTTTCTGTGCACTGCCAGACAGTGAGCTGTAAGAAGCTCTTAGGAAGAGAAAATCTAAAGGCCAACAACTGGATTCGAACCCAGGATCTCCCCACGAGAATCCTGTTCACTAAGCACTAAGCTTATTCCTTCTAAGATTGTTAATTATTATCTAAGGTTATTATTATCTTCTGAGATTATTATTTAATTATTTCGTTTGTCGTTTCGGTTTTTTTGGGGTATTTTTTTAAAAGTTTCAGTGAATAATGTATAAGAAAGATCTTCAGTTATAAATATTTTTTAAATATAATCACAGTATTAAAAATAATTATGTCAACACATAATAAATATTTCCTTAGGGTTGATTTTATACACTTACCATGCTTGTTTCCACCAAAGCTGATCTGAATATGAATCATTTTTCTGATCCGTATTGTTTCATAATGATTTTACAGAACAGTGTTTTTGCCACTTTTTTTATTTTCCTTTTTAATGTAGTAACTTAGGGAAGGCGTTTTTCTGAAGTGCCAATTCTGTGTAACGTAAACGTACATCTCATCCTTTAAATGATTTAATTTTTATTTTTGTTTGCATTACAGCCATTAACAAGCCCTGATATCCCTAGTGGTTCTCATCCAGTCTTTCCCGTTTCTGGCTTTCGTCCTTATATCCAAATTCGTATCCGACCTCATCTAACCATTTCTGTTGTTTTTTAACTTTTCTTCTTCCATCATATATGTGATGGACCAATCTAATCTTTCTCCTTTAATTTTAGGCGACCCATATAACACGTCTGATGTTTCATATTTTCTAAGTCCCATTCCCCATTTTGGACCAAACAAATATTTGTCTACAATTTGTTTTCACCAACACGAAGCATACTTTTTTCCGCTTGGTTCAGAATCCAAGAATCGCTCACATTTATAGCGGAGGGGCGTATTACTGTTTTATGTAACAGTTCTTATTCCAATATTCTTAAATTTTTAGCTACTAATACCTCATCGTCACATGATAAATACTGCACGCGGAGTGGTTGAAAATCGTTCCATTAGGTTTCACTTATTTCTTAAAGGGAAGTAAAAATTTAAATAAAATTCCTAATTTGAGGTAAATCGGTTGGCCGGAAGGGCCTCTAACTGAATAGGTTTTTCTACCTTTAATTAATGTCATGATTCCCGACCATGTATTTCGTGCCAAGAAGTTATAAGGTATCTATGGCATCACGCATCAGTAAGGTAATGCGTAAATTACTCGAACAGTTGTGTTAATTGTAAAAATTTCGTATGAGTGGTGAAACCCTTTCTCGGTGAAATTTAAGATTAATTTTTTTAAAAAATTGATTGTCGGCCCCTTCCCATAAAAAGTTTTAATCAGTGAAATGGATTTTCAGCCATCTTACAAACTTAATGAATACAGTAACAGAAATATTTTCTTCTTTTTTAAAAATTCTACCATGAAAAAAAGTTACTTTTAGAAACGTATATATTCTTCCATGGGAACACTGTAAAGGGACGCAAATCAGCAGGACGCAGACGCCCGGCACTGTATAGTGTGTACTCCATGTCTGTTTTTGTATTTGGTAGTTTGGTTAGTGGATTTGACATTCTTATTTGAAGAATTCTGAAAGGCAACTATAATTTGGCAAATTAATCTATTCGCTGATCTTGAAGTTGTAGAAATTTTATCATCATGTCGATGAATTCTGCAAGCAAGGTAAAACAATTGAGAAATAATACAGTAATATGTTTTATATATTAAAAGTCCTTGTGTGGTCCATATTTTAAATTCTTAACTAAATTTCATATTGATAGAAAATTATGTAATCATAGGTCGGTGAAATCTTTACTGCTGCTGGGGCAGCTTTTAATAAATTGGCAGAATTAACTTTGCAATTGCATCCTACAGCAGATTCACCTTCTGGGTTAGTATTATTTCTTTTAATTTTGTTATATTTATATTGACTAAATAGTTACAGTTCATATTGATAAGTTATATTTTTTTTATACTACTTTTTTTTTATCTTGTTAAAAAGACTATCTTCACAAAATTTATTTATACATTATTGCTCAACATATGCACAAAGATTAATAAAAACTTGATTATCTGCATATATTTTTGACTTGTACAACCGAGCTTACAAACTTCGTAAAAGAAAACGTCACTAGGATTACAATTATGTGTGAATAGTACCTAATATATAATACTTAAGAACGATTTTTTTTTTTTATACTGTAAGTTTAATAGAAATAATTGAAAAATTGACACACCTAAGGCGCAATTAAAACTGACATGTCATTTTATTATAAATTGCTAGGGGAAAATGGACTGAAGAAGACATTGACAAACTGCAATCAGCTATCCTTAGGTTTAATGAGGACCTTAGCCTAGTTAGTGATCTCATCAAAAGAAGGACTGTGTAAGTTACTTTATTATTTGTACTTAGAAGTTTACTTACTTCATTCTTTTGTTTTCTCGGAAACTAATTCTAGCGATATTTTCTGGGAAGTTTTAAAAGTGAATAGAATCCATATTATTTCCCAGAAGGTGCCTATTACTTCATGGAAGATATATTTCAGAAGTTGGAGCATGAAATTAGAGGCATCTTCGTGTTAAAACGATGAATATTTGAATTTTGTAATTTTCAGATTCATTAATAGATATTTAAGAATTTTTTATTCTACGATTATCTCCGTAGAATGGCATTGTTCTTAATTGTGATAAGTAAAAAAAAAATCTCACTTTCATTCTCGACCTAGCATTCTAGTAGAATCAACAATTCTTAACTTTTTTTTTGGTCCAACCTGTAAGTTACGTCTTAGATGTGTCAATTAAAAAAAAATTAAAATGAAATACTGAGTTTATTTCATTTAACTGTTAATTTTTTTTAATTCAGTACATTTTTTTTTCAGCCTTAGGTTTGTTTATTTTGCTGCAGTTTATATGTTCAATTGTAATTATTTGATAATACATTGAATTATCTCTATTATTGGTAGTTAGTTACCAGAACAGATGATTGCTTTCATTGTCATTGTGGCGTATTTTTGTTTGGGTAATTTATTCCGGCCAGTCATGATAGTGCTCTCTCCTCACTGGGGCATCCCTTTTCTCATTCACACCTTCGAAGTCATCACATCTGGCATCAAAATTAAGCAACTCATGTAAGTAAATGGGTAAATCGATTGCCATTAAGTAAATCTTTTAAAAACTTGGCACTCCGCGGTTTTTCCGGCCTTACACACCTATATAGGTTTAGCTTACCCTCAAGTAAATTCTACTTCGTCGTCTCACACACTTATTCCTTTTTATGTATTACAATGTTACTCAAGGGGGTCACTGTAGATTTTTTAGTTAACTGGGAATTTGCTTATTTACGCTTTCCTTCTACAACCACAATCAAGGTACTCTTGCCTCAGAATAATTCACATTTAACTTCAAATTGTTTTTAGATATATTTCTTTTCTTCAAATATTAATTTATTAGATTTATTTTAATCGAGTTATTCTTCTATTAAGCGCCCAGATCCGTACTACGTTACGAAAGAAAGCTTTTGAAGATGCCGGCCTACCAACAAGACAAGTAATGTCTGGTACAAGTCAAAGTGGAGCAACAAGTGGTGCCATGTTAGCTACTACAGGAAAATCAGCCGAAGTGACGTTGAATATGCTGAACGCACAAGAAACGGAAGTTGACATTGAGAGTATGCACGAGGATGTGAAACTGGAGTATAGTTCTGGTGGACATGACCAAGTTAATCCTTAACATGTTTTTTGTTTTTCTTTTTGTATATATTTCTACCCCTTTGTTTTCTTTATTTGGTTGATTTTTGCCCCCTTCTTTGCTTTGCAAAAAGTGTCCACTTTATTTTTATTTATTCTATCTGTTCAATGGAAATAGCAAAACCTAATAACTGAAATTCCCTTATGCTTAAATGTGTAAGTGTACCATGTAATCCATTCAAGCAGTTTATTTTCTGAAGGTTATGACAAAAATCACTATTTATTGTCAGAAATAAAAATTTAATTAATCAAGTGATTCATCTATGATAAAAAGAAAAGAACAAATCTTTAGTATCAATACATTTTTATTAATTTTTTTTAATGTGTCAAATCAAATTTTTCGTGGGCTCATTTATTAATATAAGCATCCATTTATTTTGTGGAATGCAACGTAATAATCTGTTACCAAGTTGTTAGTTCTATTTGTAAAATAATTTTCTTGAATTGTAATTTTCATAAAAGTTGTAAAGAAAGGAATATTTTTTTTTAGTTTCGGTCACTATTAAGCGGAGGTTAGGCAAGTATAAAAATATTTGAATTTAAGATTATATTTTGTATGTATGTAGATATCTTTAATTAGCCATAATATTTGATTTATAGTTTTAATGAATTTATTTTAATTTTATTTTCATGGATGGCCTTGCTCATATCAAGGTTTTTGTAAAGATATGAGAACGATGCGAGTTGGTCTGAAAGTCATTTTCAGAAAACTTTTTTTCTTGTTTAAATTTAAATGTGACTTAAGATGCAAAATTGTAGATTATATTTTAACCGTTTTTACTCCTAAAAGTAAATGATGTCATCCCGTGGAAAAAATTAAGGTCTCTGAAGTAACTGGTAAGACTTAGTGCTTGCCATACATGTTCGGATTTTAGTGCGCTAATTTCTGAAAATATTCATTTTTTTGTTGTTGTTTTTTCTTCAACTGTGACTTAGTCAAACTTAGTGGCAATTGTTTTTTTAAAAAAAACTTGTCCTTGAATTCCTAAATTTCTTCGAGTTAAGAAATAAAATTAAGAAAATGTTTTGTAAAAGAAATAATATATAGTAGGGAAAGGGATAGCTGAATGGTTATTGTAGTCCATCGTAGATTCTGGAAGAGAAATGTGACTTCTCGCCTAACTTCCATTCTTATATAATATAAACGGAACAATGCACATGTCAAAAGAACGTTGTTAGAATTCCAAAATCGCCACTCCAGATTCCAAAGAGAATCGATTGGTTAGAATTTTTTTTTTTTAAGTGGCATTTTCTAGATTCGTGAATTATAGGAAGTATTGTAATCGAGTTGAATTTTGAAAATTGTATTTTCGTCAGAAACTGATTTTAGCACATGTTCTAAAGTGGCATTTGAGTTGTGTGAGAGTGAATGAGTCTGGGTGCTACCAGATTAGATACTCTAAACTAATTGAGAATGCTCATAAACTGTATACTGTTTTGGTATCGTTGCTGCTTTTGTACAGAGGTTATTGCTGGAGTCTTTTAATTTTAAAATGCTAAAATACTGATTTTTCATATTTTGTTTCTCGAAAAAAGGCTGCAATTTTGTTTAGTTTAGATTAATATCAATCAACATCGCTAGGATATTGATAAAATTGATGTGAGTGTCCTCAATTATTTTTACTTAAAAAATATTTCATTTTTGAAAGAGTGTTTTGGGTGTTGGCAAAGCTGATTAAGGTAGTTGATTTTATTAGCGCTAACATGTTTGATTTCTTCTACTTCTGATCCAGTTTTGGATTATCGTCCCACCTTTTTATCAAAAGATTTATTAGTTATTTTACAGGTACTGATCTTCCTTAATTCAGGTGATGATGAACTAATATAGATGAAAACTGGTCAGAATTTTAAGAAAAACAAGCATTCTGTGACGAATCGATAATACTTAGTAATAATACTTCGTGTGCAACTGACCAAAATGGATGTTTAGGCAACAATAAGCCAAAAATGGTTTGCCCAGTCGTGAAGGCCTAAGCAATTAAATGTGAAAAGATGTTGTGTTCTATTAAAATATGATTTCAGATGTTTAGATAAAGTTGATTAAGAACGGTCATTGAGAACTTCATTTTTGACCTCTTCTAACTCACATACTAACTATATTGTTGGAAACTACGACGTTCAAAAACAAAAATCAGGATTGAAATTTAATTGCCTTTATTTTAAGGCCAAACTTTTATATATTTTGAACTTTGTTAGCAGTGGTCATTTGCAGAGATCTATCGTTCCAAAGTGTCAAGCCCGTTTTATTTTATTTTTTAAAAGAAATATCAAAATGACCTAATTTTTAATTAAATCTTAGTCGTATTTTCAATGCAACATTGACTGTGTACATCTTATATATTTTTTGTTTTTTTTTTTGTTTAAATTACTATTTTATCTATGTTGTAAAATAAATATTATATATATTATATTTAAAAAGGCTGGGTTTTATTAAACTTCCGTTTTTTTCTAAGGCCCTAAAGGCGGCTTAATCTCAAACCTACATTTAAAAGAACCTATCACTAAAAGGTATGAATAGCCTTTTTAACTGGCATCTTCAGTGCATGCTGGTAATAGGATTCACCCCCAATTTGAAGACAGTCGTAATAGCACTTAACAAGCCCCTTAATCTCACACCTAAAGAGAAAATCTTGTCTGAAATAATGATCTGAAAACACTACTTCAACGGTTGCGTCCTGAAGCCATAAACAGCTTGCTTGCTCCAACTCGTTAGAACCAGCAAGCCTCCAGTATGTTCATTGATTTATAAATATTTTTTACTAGAAACGGGATATGAGAGGTACTATCCAGATGATAAGTTGCATGTATATACAAACTAGTTAGCATTTCAGTTCCTCTATAATTTTTAGCTACTTTGGCGCGTCTAACTTTCGGAGCGAAGTACGTGTTCTGTTGAGCACTAGCCTGAACGAGGCTAGAAAACTATGATTTTTCACATTATCATGCAGTTTCAGACGGTTAGTTCAAAGACGGAAGTGAAAAAATCGCACCATAACATACTTAACTTTTAAAAAAAAAATCCTTAGAAACTGAAAGATGCTGTCATCATCCCTAAACAAGTAAACAATACAAAAGCGTTACACTTCTCACAAAATTCCTGCAGGGTTTCTCACCTCATCTAACTAATCTTCGTAGTATGCTCTACTGATGAAAACACACTGACAAAACGATTACGTGGTGGCATCGTTCTGTTTCTTTATCTGTTCTGCCTTAAGAAACTATCCTCTGTGACAGATGGACCACAGTGTATCACATTTTCAAAAAGACTATTTTATAATCTTAAGTTTTATTTATAGGGGTTTGTTATCTGTAAGTGAGCTGGCTCTTATTTCAATGCCTACTTAAATAAAATACTTTTTCTAGTCGAATATTGTTTTACTTCTCACATTACCTTGCTAATATTTTTATTACTTAAAAGGCTGATTAAAGAAAGAATTATAGAAATGAATAAAATATATTTACAAAAATGTATGAACATATATATTTTTTATATATAAATAAAAAAATACGTAGAGAAGTCTTTGATAAAGTAAAGTGAATTTATAAAGAAATAATCTTCTTTATTGAATTAATTTTTTTGTTCTCTGTCTTCAAAATACTCTCTTTACGTCCCAGTTAACTTTGAAACAAACAATTTATAAACATGTCTGCCTAATTGCGTTTAATTAAAAACACAACACCAAACTTGCTTTCACAGTAATTTTTTTCTTATTTCATGTACTTTTCTTCTGTGCTTGACTTAACGTTAAAAACGCTAGATGACCTTTCGGACATTTATTCGCATAATGACCTTTACAGCCGCACTAAAAAAATAAAATAATTATTTAAAATCACAAAACTCGTCAAAATTTTTATACGCTTTATTCTTTCTTTCTCACCTGTACTATATAACCTGTACTTTATTTTAATTTGCAAATTTTGTTTTACCTTATAACAGGTGACTTCTTCTAGAGGTTTAAGTCCAGTCTTTAACAAAGGACTGTTTCTCGTTTCCTTATCTTCCCCAGAAACATTATTCGAATTTGCCTGCACAAAATATTTTTTTAATTTATAAAAAACTTATTTGTACGTAAAGTTCAGAAAAATTCGAAATCATTCAAGGTAAAAATAAAATATTGAAACAAATATATAAATATATATATTTTTTATTCAGCTCAATTTAAAAAAATCATTTTACCTTCTCTTGTAATTTAGATTCATTTTCCCTCATTTCCTGAGGCATCTTATGACAGAAGAGCGCTTTATGACCTGTATCACCACAAAAATGACAAACTATCACAAGTTTCTTTGGATCCCTCAAGGTGGCATCTGCTGCAGGAAGTTCAAATCTTGGGCTGTAGTGAGAAATTATTCAAGAGCTCAATAATTACAGGTCTATTAATCAGGGTTTGATTTTTTATTTTTTATGTTAAATTTAAGTATTGATAAGTAAAAGAAACTTACTGCATAAATTTGCATTCTGGACCATCAATACAGAGTCCAGCGAGATAATTCATACACAGTACTCTCCTAACGTGCCGATGTCTACAATTTGGGCCGTGTCTACAAAAACCACGATCATACCATGGGCAGTCTTTCATTTTACTCTCTGGATCAATGTGTAGAAAAGGACATTCTTTATTGTGACATGCATCTGAAAAAAAAAGTTAGAAATTGTGAGTTTAGTACAAGGGAGGGTGCCGCAGGAGGAATAATTTCTTTTAGTAAAATAAAAGAACAAATTACATTTTAACTTCCCCTTACTTTCTTAAGATTTTTAGACTGAAGAGGCTTCGAGCCTTGACAAAAAGATATAAAGGCATTTAAAGAGCTCAGTGCCACTCCTCACCTCTGTAAATTAGATTAGAAGATTGGGAGGCTTTTTTAGCCAACCCTTTGTAGTTTTAGTTAGAGAATCATCCCCCTTTTTTTAAAAAGGTCCCAGCCTTCCCACCAGTCGACTTCCCTATTACCTTCTTTCTTCTGCCTCGTCACTCAGAGGTTGAAACAGACAAATCCACTGTGGCAGATGTTTTCTGAGCCCTATTTGTGTTCAATAAAAAGGCATATTGTTGACACTGACAATTGGAATGGTCGAATTCAAGGCTGAAGGTTAGTGCCATGAACAACATAGGAAAATGGAATGGATTTGTATGCTCCATGCTGGCCTTATGTCTCTTTAACACCATCACAGCCACGAAAATAAGAAGAGAGAGTTGAACACGGAAAGAACAATTACTTCCCGCCTGGTATGTGTGAAGGGGTAATGATGAGTTGGACTTTTGACCACGGATTCATTACATCTATGTAACTACACCTATATTTGCCACATGTGATGTACACCTCTATTGCATAATTTTGACGAATAATCTTACACAACTCACGGATAGTTTCAATCACTACAGACTCTTCTCATATTATAGATGCCAATGAAAATGTTCTTCGTGCTGTTAAGCACAAACGAGAAGACTTCTAGAGTTCAATGTCGATTCTGTCACGTAGTTTAGATAGATTAGAAGCAAATCCTGTCCCTCACTGTACCAAAGGTACAGCGTTCAAAAGAGATTAATTGTGACAACGAGAGATCAATTAGAAGTTTTACAAAATCCAGGCTTTCTTGTATGATGTTTTGAAGTTTCAAGTGCCAGAGGTCTCTTTAAAAAATAGCGATTGCAACGCAAACAGAATTATTAAATAAAATATTGCCAACTGAGGCTTCCTTTCCTGAAAAAGTCAACTGAAATGAGTTTACAACATTTTTCTTTTAAGGCAACTATCTGCTTTAGACCGTGAATAAAAAAATAAAATAAAAATAAAGATGGAAGTAATCTCATTCGACATTACTCAAAGTTCTGTCACAACGTTTATACTTCTCGGTGTCTGGCAAAGACTTAGGAGTGCAATAACAAATAAGTATTGATAGCAGACATTTAGACATTTAAGCTTTGAGAAAGTTGTTAATAAAATGAAACTGGTAGTTGGTCTAAAAATTCTCTACTATAAAACAATTGAGCTACCAATGAGGACGGATTTCACATTCTTCTAATATATTATGGAAAACTTTTAGCCCAATACTTTAGCACATTTACTTCTATTTGTTTATCCTATACATTTTTTTTTTGTTTCTTGCAAGGCGCAAATGAACTAAAACAACCTAGCTTAGGACTTTGCCTATTAAGAAGATGTGATTTCAGTACGTTCATAATGTACACCAGCATATGTAACTGTTAAATATTCCAAGGCTTTATAGTTTAACAATTATTAAACTATAAACAGGGCTGCATGAATTTATTTTCTGCATAATTATTTCATTTGTTAATATCTTCCTACTTTAGAAGGATTAAAAATAGAAAGTAGTTGTGTATATGGTTATCCAAGCAGTCTTTCTGAATTTATGAACTATACTTACTGAACTTTGAATAAAAATAACATTCAGGCATTTTCGTCATGTCATACTCGTGCAAGAATTCACAGTGATCTCCCTTTTTACAAAGGCCGCGAAGCCAATGTTTGCAAACAATTGTTCTATCACCACGAACATGTCGTAAAGGACATGCAGTTCCTTTTGCACAACTCCCTTTGGCATAAAATTCACAAACGGCGACAATGGATTCTAAAATAATTATTATGTAAATTAATTTATACACTTTCTATGTATATAAAAAAAGTAAATATTAGTAAACAAGCTTTACTCACTATCCATGCCTGGAAATGGTAAAGGTAATGCCCCATGTTGTTCCTCTAGGGCAATTTCAATGTCGAATTTGATATTTTCTACATTAGCAACAATAAATTCCATCGCAACAATAATTTTTTGTATCAGCACCTCATGTTAAAAAAAAAAAACAAGAACTATCATAACCTTCCTCAGGGAAACCGGCACAGTGCAAAACTTCGGTCACACGGTAGGGATTGGCGCTTAGTGCTTGGGTATGAAACAAGCGAGTTGAAAATGGTTTAAAAATCTAATTTTACTAAACTTTTCTTTTTTATAATTACTGATTCTAAACTACCGAAGAATAAGCTAAAGGGCACTTAGCTTTCGTTTTTTTTTAATTAGTAAGATAACAGTGCAGTGGAAATGAGTATGTTCTATTTATCTTAAAATAAGTTGTTACTCAATGAATTTGTAAGTTTTGTTTATTGCAGAAAAGTAAAAATAATGTATATTTTGAGTTGGAAAGTTTTAAAAGCTCAATTTTATGAGATGCTTTTTGTGATTTATTGAAGTACTTTCCTTTTGAAGACAATCTTCTGTAATGCTTGACTATGGATAGTAGTCCCATAAAGTTGAATTTGCAGGAGGTGAAACACAGTTTGCAGAAAGCAATTTTTGATTGTTCTTGCAGAGGCCTTCTTAACAGTGCAAAATGGTGTGTTTCGCCTAAATTCTTTGATGCATTTTTTTTTTAACGAGTTCTTCAAGTTTTATGATTTTACTTTCAATTTTATTTAGGCTATCAGAGATGAATTACAGTTTAAAACAGACAGAAGTAGAAGGTTTTATGCCAGAAGGTCTAATTGTAAAACCAGAAGAATATGATTCATATTTGGTCGCTAAAAATTACTTTGATTTAAAGGAATATGACAGGTAATTTTTTCTCTCACTGATTAGATTATAATGAATTTACATTTATTGTTTTTTTGATAATTTTTTTCATCCCCAGATGTGCATTTTATACAGAGAAGTGTGTGTCGCCGTGTGCGAAATTCTTGCATTTGTATTCTAAGTATTTGTCACTGGAGAAAAAGAAGATAGATAATTTAACTGAATTGTTTTGTGGTCCCGATGCAAATCATGTGTCAGAACTTCAGAAGTTGTGTACAGAATTAAGAAGTAGTCATGTGCGTGGACAACTGGATTCATACTGTTTATATTTGTATGGTGTGACTTTAAAACGACTCGACTTGTTAGACTTGGCTCGGGTTGTACTTGCAGAAGCTGTAACTCTAGAGCCCTTACATTGGGGAGCTTGGCTTGAGCTGGCTACTCTTATTACGGATAGAACTAAGGTTAGTAAAATGCTCTGTTTCTAATTCCTATTTACTTTCATAAACTGAAGAAGATCTTCCAATTGTTGATATTTACCAGCAATACTGGCCTAAAAACACTTTAAAAAAACTAATCCTTTAATTCATAGTTAAAGTCTTTGGCTTTGCCTTCCCACTGGATGAAACACTTCTTTTTGGGCCATGCTTATCTTGAACAACAGTTGAACGATGAAGCGTTAAAGATATATACAGATCTGCAAAATGCAGGCTTCTCACAGAGTACGTACCTTTTAGCACAGATTGCTAATGCTCATCATAACAAAAGAGGTAAATGTTCTAAATTAAAATCAGTACTAAAGTTATTCCTCTTTAATTTCAATCAATTGGTTTCTTTCAGAAAACATTATATGTTTAAAGTGTCTAGTTTACTGTAAAGCGTTATGCAGACAACATTTCTAATCTTTCTTTTTCTAAGTATGGCGATGTGTCAAATTTTCAAAGTAAATACTTGAAATATTTAATAATTTTTTGAGGCTTTTTGATTATGGGAGGGAAATAGTTTTTAACGCGTGTTCTGTGAGCGAACAGGTGTTTTCTAAAATAAGAGTCGCAGAAAACATAAACTTTGTATTCCGTTTGGCCGAAAACCATTAACGAGAAGTAATGGAAGGAACTATTGAAGCGATTTTGTGTATTTTCGTTTTTGTTAACATTTGACATTTAGGGCTTCATAAACTTATTCATTCAGATGCAAAGGAAAAGTAATGCATTTAGTCCCCAGAGAAACATTTTTTTTTTGTCACAGAGAACGATCGTCAACTCTTTCAAACTTACAATGAAAGGTCCTTTTTTTTTTCTTCCATTTTATTTGCAATTTGGGCATGCCGACTGATAAGCAAAGTATTGAAATATTTTGCAGGCTAGACAGATTATTTGATCTGTTGTTTTGAAGTCAATGAATGCCAGCTTAATCGATTTCTATGTAAAGAGTAATCACGTGCTTTTAGAAAACGTTTTGAACTCTTAATTTCTAAATTCCTAATCCATACTTCATCGTCTCTTGCTCCAATGATCTACTCGCTCTCGGTTTAAATTAACTTTAAACAATCCAGTTACCAAAATGAAAAAAATTATTTTCATTGACTCCGTCCTATTCTTTCTCATTAAGGATTCTCAACAATATGTTTTTATAAGACTGGATGTCGTTGCTAGTTGGAGATCTGAAGTAGGTAATCGATCTCATGTGAAAGACTTCTCATTCCGCACAGAGGGATCTGCGTTATAGATTGCGATTTTGTATAATTCAATTTGTTTCCTATTGTGCATTCAGTATTATTGGCATTACTGCATTCAAATGTTTTGACATGATGTATTAATTATCATTCTTGCATAAAAAAATGCCTTTTTTAATTAAATTTCAGAAGTAAACGAAGCAATACAAGTGTTTAAAAAATTGCGCAAAGTAGATCCGTACAGATTGGACAACATGGATACTCTTTCAAATCTGCTCTACGTGAGAGAAATGAAAGTAGATCTAGCTTATCTAGCTCATGAAGCTTCGGAAATAGATAAATATCGTGTTGAAACTTGTTGTGTTATTGGTAAGTTTATTTATTTACTTTTGTCAAGAAAGTTTAATTTCTCAATGATTAGAGGTTCTTTTTCTGTAAGGGGAATCTGGGGGCTTTATTTTAGTGAATCTACTAGCTCAAGTACTGATTAGTAATTAACTGAATGCAGATAATGTTTCCCCTCCCTTTTTTGCGATATTCATGTGAACAGTCCCAGGATGCATGATCACCTTCGCCACCGATACTCTTAAATGCTTCTTTCACAGATCTAACAAGTAGGTTCGCATTAATTGCTTCTCTGAACCTCTTGGTCTGTCGATTTAGAAATCCTGTTATCTCCATGTAGAACCTTTCCAATTCCCTCATCCACAGTCTTTTTGATTATCCTATCAATATATCGCTTCGAGATCTCCAAGGCGCCATGAAATTATACATTCTCTTACAAGATGATTTGTGGCCCTCAATCCCTGATCGTACCCATGCTAGCATGAATTAATGCACTAATTTTATCAGTGTGGAGGATTTGTGTAGCTGAGGTCAGCTCTTTGAAGTGGAAAAACTCACACCTTCACCTAAGAACCCCATTCTGTACTCCTTATCTAATTAAGAAAAGACTGGAGGGATGCTGTGATTGAGGGCTGCCATTTTCTATCTAGTATATGCCCCTAATTTAATAATTCATTTTAACTTCCTTTTGTTTTTTTTGTATATATGTAGGTAATTATTACAGTTTGCGAGCTGAACATCAGAAAGCAGTTTTATATTTTCAAAGAGCTTTACGTCTTAATCCCCAATATCTAGCTGCTTGGACCCTTATTGGACACGAATATATGGAAATGAAAAATACAAATGCTGCGATTCAAAGCTACAGGCAGGCTATAGGTAATTATTTATCTTTTTTAAAAGAATGTATTAGTTCTTTTTGTTACTGATGTTTTTTGAAAAGTTAGAAAAAAAATATGTCTTTTCCAAAGTCTTGTGAGTAAAACTAATTCTAAAATGCAGAATACCATAGAAGAATATGTATCTTTTGAAAAAGAGCAATATTTTACTTTGGACAAATAATTTGAGCCTTACAAATGGGGACAGTGATAGACGATTATTTTACTTTTTATTAAATATTTTAATTGCAGAAGTAAACAGAAGAGATTATAGAGCATGGTATGGACTTGGACAAACATATGAGATATTAAAAATGCCATTCTATTGCCTCTATTATTATAAACAGGCACATCTTCTTAGACCAAATGATTCTCGAATGCTAGTTGCGTTGGGTGAAACTTATGAAAAATTAGAGCAGATACAGGAAGCGGTGAAATGCTTTTACAAAGCTCGCAGCGTTGGTGACGTTGAAGGGACAGCTATATTGAAGTTAGCAAAGTAAGTTAAAAAAAAAAATCATTTAGACAGATTCTTCTTTTTTAAGATTCAAATAAGTGCACGAATCTTTCTTTTCACGCTTTTCGATATTGAAATTTTCAGACTATTTGATCGATTATCAGATCATGAACAAGCGGCGAACGCATTTACAGAATATGTAAATGAAAACGATTCGCCAATAAATGCTGAGAACAAGATAGATCTTAGTCTGTCCTATAAATATTTAGCGAATTTCCATCTGAAAAAGAATCAGCTCGATCTCGCTTATATGTTCGCTCAGAAATGTTTGAATTTTGAAGAGGTAAGCAATGTTGAAGTCGTATATATCGTAGGTTTACATTTAAATAAACTTGAAATTCGTTAATATAAATAAAATTAAGTGTAATCTGAAGCTCAACTTTTTAAAGTAATACTGCATTAGAAACTTTGAAAGATTAAATACATGCTCAAACAGAGTTCTGAATTTAAGAGAGTATTTACTAATTTCAAAAGAATTAATAATGAATCTCTTCGGACTAATTGTGAACATACAGTGCTCTAGATTCCCTCACGGAGATGTTGGGTTTGAGTCCAGCTGTCTGACTGTGGTTTATTTCTTCCTGGTTGCTTCTTACAGCTCATTGTTCAGGGATAGAACTTCTTTCAAAAGTATGAGTTTGAATGCTCTAAGCACCAATGACATCAGTGTTTTTTGAACCAATTATTAAATTATCAAGTTTGCAGAAAAAACTTGGTACTTAACTTTAGTGTAAGGGTTTTTTTTAACTCTCAATATTCCTTCTTCTTTTTTTATTTTTTATTTTTGGCAATGAACCTAAGGGTTATTATGCCCTTTGCCCTTGTTCCTTTTGACTAAACTTACTACTAACTAACTAGATAACTAAACAACTAAATAACAATAACACATAACAATGTACTTAAAAATATTATTCACAACAGATTTAAAATTATCACAGTAATTTAATATCACTAACGAAGATTTTATAAAATAAAATTATTAACTATTTAATATTATTTACAGTTCAGTAACTTCAGGTACAACTAACTAAATTCTATCATAAAGGTGTATATCTTTCAGGTACTGTATGACTCTGTTAATAGTGTTCGGATCATTGCCGAGAGCATCCTCTATTCTTTCTGGTATGCGATTTGATATTCTTTTCCTATTGAACACGGAACAGTCTTGCATTATGCGCTTCACTGTAAGGGAGACATTACAGGAACTACAGGTCGGCGCCGCATCTCTATTCATTAAATATCCATGGGTTAGTCCGAGTATGGCCGATCCTCAGTCGAGCTAACTTCTTCCCTTCTGTTATCTCTGTAACTAGTGTCCCAGGGTGTGACGGTACATTTAATTTCCTTCAGTTCTCAATAGTCTTGTTCAATTGACTATGTATTCCAGTAATCACTAGTTCACTTGTTTTCAACCTTACTTAAAGTGAAAGATTTTCAAACAATCGGTGAGGCTGTGTTTTATGTTCTAGACGAAAGAGGAAGGTAAAGCCCTGTTGAGAACTATTGCACACAAGCGAGGTCAAGAAGATGATCGAGATATGCAGGTACATATTTCAATGAGGTTTTGGATCGTTTTGTTTTTTTTTTTATTAATGAAAAAAAATTATATTTAAAAAATGTATATCGACTCTTTTTTGTATATCAACTTTTCGTATTTCTAGTCTTTAATTTAAATTGTTTCTTATCACTTAATTCAAGTTTAATAATTTTGTTCTGGTGTGTTGCAGACTGAATACGATTTAGAAGAGGGTTCTTTTTGAGAAGTAAAATCCAAAAAAAAAAGAAACCATGTAGAAACAAAAACTTGCTAGAAGTGTTATCGTTTCACCTGTTCACCTGCCATTACAATTTATATTGGCTTCAAACAATTACTTTTTTAGAACTATTTATTGTACATTAAAAATTGTGATTATTTGTTGTATATTTTTTAAATCTCTAATTTTAGGTAACATAATTGGTGGTTCAATTTTATGAACGATCCCCTTAAACTTTTTGTATTCTATTTAATGAAAAGTCGCATTTTTGAGAGGAGATTTAGAAACAAAATATGAAATTATTTTTATTACAACCACTGTATATTCTAACCTCGTTCACATACAACATTACCCTACCCTACATTATGATTCTTTGGAGAGAGAGGTGATGAATGGTAAACTAGATATGTTTAGAGTGGCGAGCGACAAAGCGATCTACCCCCATACGTCACTAAAGTCGTACGGAAGAAAATTTGTTTACGAATTTCAGGTAGGTCTACACGGAGACACCTAGAGTAGCTAGAGCAGGTGTCGCAATGTGGACGGTTCCTAGGGCAGTCTCCTCCTAGACCGAGTTGCATCCCCACCACCAGTTGCGGGAAGTGTTGGCTTTTCTCTAGAGTACACGCGTGTAGACAGTGACCAGTAAGTGTCTGAGATTAGTGTCTCCTAGTTTCACGCAGGTGTAAAGTAGGAGTCCTACCAGAGTTGTGGGATGCGACTGGTGATTTGTACAAGGACCGCAACTGAAAGCAAATATTGCCCAACTCGCAACAGCGTTTATTACAGATCACAAGGCGCTAATGACCAAGCTGTCGATGCGCCGGAAAAAAGAAAAAAAAATACAGATCACAAGGAAGTGACTTGGAAAAATTACACAATTTTCGGACTTGTTCAATTCAACAACGAATTGAGGAAAATTAGAAAGAAGTGCAAGAGCGGAAATGGCGCTGACCAAATCTTTCCCCAAGTGATATGGAACACCTCATCACTGTGTCCTCTTTTTGGATTAGTGGTGCCACTTTTTGCAGAAGTTCTTTGAAAATTAGAGGTTGATATACGAAGAAAATTTTCAGCTGATCTGTTGTCGCCATTTTTTTTTTTAATATACGCCGCTCGTAAGTCACGGCAGTTCTGCCATCCGACGTTGGGCTTCCCAGTGCACAAATGATCCTCGTCTGAATACACCGTCAACGGACGTGTTACGTATAACGATACGTAACAGAATTTCTTGACTTCGATGGAAGGACACGCCAAGATGTTCGCGAGGACATATCCTCTTTTCCACACAGAGTGCAGATCGGGTCCGCGCTAATCCAATGCGATGTAGGTGGGCCTGCAAATAATCATGTGGCCCGTGAGCAATCTGAAGCAGGCCACACCGGCCCTTCTTGTCAGGTTACGTGGAATTCTTCCACTAGGTTCAATCAATATTTGCCAACACCACTTCTGAACGGAGACATGCAGCAGTTGCCCTATTGAAAGCATGCATGGAGATTAGTTGCTCAGGTTGATCCACTTTTGCACCTCTCTTTGTTAATTCATCCGCTTTTCGGGTATATATTATATATGCCTCTCGGTTTGTGCAGTCTAACTGCAGGCGCTCCATTACTTCTTTGACATTAGTTAAGTCTTTTGGTTCTTCAGTCTTTGTGTTGGTGCCTGATATCTCAATTTCAGGTCTCAATATTGGATTCAACCAAACGTCATCGTGTAAACCGCATCGCGTTTTTTTTTCTCTGTACCCATTTTCTTTTAATAAGCACAGCTATAGCTATAGCCGCACAAGCAATTGACACGAGGTCTGTTTCCATATTAAAGAGGCGAACAACTAAATTGCACTAGAGCAGTACAGGGCGGAGAGACCATGTCCATGTAGACAGATCTGACACTACTCTCGCAACTTGACACAAGGCGTCATATCTAGAGCACTCTAGCAACATAGTCTAGCTCTTTTTAACTCTCACGTCTGGACGGAAGTGAGTCACAGCTCTAGCAAATAGAAATGGTCTAGCAACTTTTTGGTGTCCTCGTTTAGATTTACCTTTATAGGAAGAAGCTATAGCAGTGCTATCTATCTAGTGGTTCTTTTTAGAACTATTTTTACCTGCCTCTGACGCATTTTTGTAGAACTAATTTATTAACTTTTGATATTTAGCGTTCTCTGACGGAGTTTTTTAGAACTAATATTTTTTAACTGAAAAAATCTTATCTTGAAAACGAGTAAAATGTGTTACCTTTATGTTAAAAAATGGAAATGGAAAAGTACACTAGCATTTGTTAGGACTATTAGAAAAGTGCAGTTCAAGCTTTATAGCTGATTTTGTGTGTGTGTGTGTGTGTGGGGTTACGTCTTATATTCATCTCCAGAACAGGCAGCAGTAGAATTATTCACTGTCTGAGGCAACATTGGAAAAGTCCAAAAGCGTTTTTTTTGCTCTCAATTTAAAAGAGGCCATCCTACAGGAAATTGTGCTCCGTTTTCGTCCTAAAGTTGGAATATAGGTTTCTTTTTTAAGAGTTGCGCAATTTTTCCTTTAGAAGGATTTCCCTTCGCCTTCCATTGCAGCCAACTTATTCTAATCCAGGATTTAGCCTGTAGCAGATGGTAGGTAGCTCAATTCCTTTGTCTGTACAGTCTAAAGCTTTATATTCCTCATTAAAACTGGCGCCTTTCCAAATGCGTTTTCATCTTGGAACAGATCATTAATTGGTAATTCATTTGTCTTTAGAAAGAACGTAAGACATGGAACTTAAAAGCGAGGTTTAAGATGCTAGTGTAGCTCCCTCTTAGTGCCTTATTCCTGTTGCTTGAAATACCTACTATATACAGAAATGAAGGAATAAATAACAATAAAATAACAATTCCGTTTGTCTTCCAAAATATGTATAATATTTATCATACAAATGGTTTAATATATATATTTATATTTGTGACATATTCGTGTATTCTTATTTTCATTTCTTTTATTTTATTAATTGTAAAATTATAATATTGAAATGTTTAAAAGAAAAAAGATTAAATGAAATTGATGTTTGTTGTGATAATATCTTTTAAAATAAAAAAGATATGTTATTTGTTTGCGTTTTTTCTTCCCTTTAAATATGTAAGAAGCTTTTCACTTTTAAATCATACATGTTATTTTTGAGATCAAAAATTTTGCAATACATTTTTTTTTATTTGCATTAAAAAATATAAATAATTTCATAATAAAATTATTTGACTCATTTAATTTAAAAAAAAAAAAAAATTAAAACAACAAAAATCACATAATTAACTAATTCTAGGATACATTATACACTATATACAAACAAAATAATTTAAACAAAATTATTATTTTTTTTTTTAATTTATAATTAAACAAAAATGCTCAGGTAACAAACAGTGATATCGTACTTTATAGCTCGACATTTTTTTTTTTTTTTTGAAAAGACATATTTTTGGAGTAGTTTAAATGCTTGCGTATCGTATATAATGGCGGTTGCCTTAAAAAAAAAAAAGAGTAATCTCTGAGTGCGTTTTAATTATACATATTTTGTTTTGTTCATAATTAATTTAGGAAAAAAAATCAACACCAAGCAGCTAGTTCAGGTGTAGGAAAAGTAACGTATTAACGAAAGGAGTACATATAACAAAGTTACCTTAGTAACTGGATCGTTGAAAGGAGAACTCTACAGAGAGAAGAGAAGACTCATTAAATTTCGTTCGTTTAAAGAAAGGGATTAGTTATTCGTATTGGACTCCCACGCGGAGAGGTCCCGTGTTCGAATCCACCTGCTAAACCTTAGATTTTCTCTTCCAAGGGAGCTTCTTACAGCCCAGTATTGCCTGTAACGAAAGAACACTGTCCGCGGAGGCCGGCTGTGCACTGAAAAAAAAAAGCTCCGGGCGCCAATAACCTTAGATGTTGACGCGCCTAAAATCATTTAAAAAAAAAATTCGTTTCAAATTGAAGCAGCACAAATGGTACGGAAGAAGAGACAAAACCGGACAACAATTATTCAGACGGAAATTAAACAAAAAATGAAGTAGACAGAGATCAAAATGGAAAGAAGACGTAGGTTAGGTTAGGTTAGGTTAGGTTAATTGTTGTGTGGAACTTCGTTAAACTAGGCCTAGACAAAAATAATTAATAAATTAACAAAAATAAGTCAATATCAACATTTCGAATGAACTTTTCCTTTTTGCCTTACAACAGAAAAACAAATTTAAACCAAGATTACTGGTGTATTTCCCAAGTCTTTTCAAAAAAAATATTATGTCGAACAATTACTAAAAGACATTTTCTCTTGCGATATTAATGTCATATAGTTTTTTTTTTTTTTAGTTTTTTATTTATTTTATTTTATTTTTTTTAAATTTAAATATAAACATCGAATAAATATTTGGATAGACATACAATTTGCCACACATTTCAAATAGGTATGATTTTCTTTGTTCTTGTTTACAGAAAAAAAAAGAATATTTATTTGTTTTTACAGAAATAAACAAAATTTATGTATTTTTATAATATAAAATAAAAAAGTTTTAAATTTGACGAAAATTTCTAAAAGGCAGGCATACATGTGCGACTTAAAATTTGTTTATTTTTTTGTTTTCATATTTTACCCACTACACATAATTTTTTTTTTTCTTTTTTTTCTTTTTTCATTTGTATAATTTATAATTAATTTTCACTATACACTAATAATACAAGTTTATTTTTTTAAATTTGTAAATATTATTATAGTACAATTGTTGTTTTTATCGTTTTCTGTGTTTTTTTTTGTTTTCCTTTGACATTACAATAAATCTACAAGATATTTATATTTTATATATATTTTCATATTTACTACAATCTTATACAATAAAGGACCAAAACTTAATTTAAAAAAAATTATTATTTTTTTAGTTATTTAATGCTTTCCTATATTTATTTTTTGTTTTTACCTTAAATATTCATATACACATAAATGTACAAAATTTACAAATTCAAAAACCGTTGGGCCTAAAACATAAAAACAAAGAAAATGCCACGTTTTTTTTTTTTTTGTTTAACCGTAATTACATTATAAAAAAAAATATATATATATATATATTCGTACTGCCACACTCATCTAAATCTAAAGCGAGCCAAAAATCAGATAAATAGTATTTTTTTTAAAAAAAAGGCGTGAATTTAAAGTAAATTTACTGTAATTTCTTGGGAAAGAAAGGAATTTTTTTTTAGTCAAACCTAAAAAAATGTCCCAACAAAATTCTGTATCCTATTTTTTTGGGGGGGGGGGGGATTTTATGATCAGAATAATAATGTATTTAGTCACATTAAAAAAAAAAAATGCCTAGAGAAGCTGATACGTAGTAAAAAAAAAACAAAAATCAATCGAAATCAGTGTTTCATTAATTTAGGGAACGTTTCCCCCCCCAAAACAATAAAGAATGATATGGGGATAACCGTTCAGAATTAAGGAATGCTTTGCTTATTCGATACTGTTGTTATGAAATTAAATCGTAGACACAACTTTCTTGATTCTTTTTTTAAGAAATCACACAAAAAAAATGGTACAGTACAGTATTATTTTGTTTGTTTCAACTAGGTGATTTTTTTGTATTACGTATTTCTTATTCTATGTGACAATTTAAGATACACAAAAATTTAAACTGAAATTTGTATCCCCATTTTTTACTCTCTTTTTTTTTTTTATCACAGTGATTAAAAATGTTGAAGTATCACTTTTTTTACTTTTTCTAATTTTAAATCATTAACTTAAAAAAAAAAAAATCCTATCAAAATTAAAAAAATTAAAATGAAAAAAGCCCACATTTAGTTTTTTAAAATTTTTTTTTCTTTGCATTTAACTGCAAAAAAAGTATTTTTTTTTTTCAAATAAATAATACTAAAAATACGTTTTTCTTTTTTTGTTTAAGCTAATTAAAAAAGTCTATTTAATTAATGCAATGCCCCGTTTGTTTTTATTTATTAATTATTAGAGATTTTTTTTTAAAAAGAACTTCATGTATTATGTCTCTTTTTCTCTCTTATTAATACATAAATATTGTATAAAGTATTATTATTATTTTTTTAATAAATGACATTTATTGTTTATTAATTAATAATTTTAATATACATTTTTATTAAATATCATTATTATTTATTTATATATGTATATTTATTTATATTTTATATATAATTAACATATTATTTAAATTCAGTCCTGTTCCTCAATAATTATTTCTTATGCCTCCCAAAAAATAAAAATAAAAAAAATCACTGAGTGATTTAAAATTTCATTTTAATTTGCGCCGTTTAATTAATTTTTTTTTCAAGTAGAAAAAAAAGACTAGTTTGATATAGGAACGTTGCAAGCAGCTTCACCGCACTCAAATTTAAAATATTTGCGTTTTCTAATATTTACTTACGTCACTCCTTATTTATTCCCCTTCTCGTTTATTAATAATTTAATAATCACATTAATAATTGGACAAGATATGTATTTATTTATTTTTAACGGTAGCCTTAAAAGAAATTGAATAAAAACAAAATGTCTACAAAAAAAAAATTAGCTGTAAAGACCTCTTCTTCTTCTTCTTTTTTTGGAATTAATTAAATTCTTGCACCACACTTGAACATCACCATTTTAATCATCTTTAAATCAAAAAGTTCACTACGCAATGAAGTAACTCCTAAATATACTTAATAATATATTTTTTTTTTGTTTTAAATTTCTTTTCTCTCTAATTTATTCTCTCCCAAAGTTTTTTGTTTTGGTTCAATCAATAGTCACTTGAAACGGTAGTACATTTTGGAAATGATATGTGCGGTACGATCAACGGAGATGTTGGCTATGGTTTATGGTGTGCAATGAACTGGTATCATGCGGCCAGACCTTCACCTCTTTGCGGTGGTGCCAACGAAGGCGGTAGCGGAGGCGACGATGGTACCATTACCTCATCGTTATTAGCGCCGGTCGTCCCACCGTGCAATCCGCCAATACCACTAGATTTCCTATCGTGGAAATGTAGGTCCCATAGTGATGGCGGAGTGGCCGCTATTGTCGGCTTTTCTGGTGATCTTGGCTCGCCGCCGCCTTTCATTTCCGTATGATGATGATGATGATGGAATACACCAAAGTTCATCATGCCATTGTGCCCGAGGCTGCCACCTCCTCCGGCCCCCTGTGGTGGTATTGGCATCTCCGATAGCTGTAAAATAAAAACAAATAAAATTACTTTTTAGAGTTTCAATTTTTGCTCAAGATTTTTTAAAATAATTATTAGGGAAGGGATTAGCTATGAGGTTAGCATACTGGACTCCTACGCGGAGGTCCCGGGTTCGAATCCAGTTGCTGACCCTTAGATTTTCTCTTCCTAGGAAGAGCTTCTTACAGCTCACTGTCCGGTGATGGACAGTGTTGTCTGTAACGAGAGAACACTGTCCGGAGGCCGGCAGTGCACTGAAAAAAGCTCCGGGCGCCAATAACCTTAGCTGTTGACGCGCCTTAAATCATTAAAAAAAATAAAAATAAAAAAATAATTATTAATCTCAAGAGTGGGGACATCTTTACTAGGCTGACTTCGTAGATTAATGAAATCAGCCTTGTAAGGATGGTTCTAGGAACTAGACTGATGTTAGTGTCTTCAACTATAATAATTGTGGGATGAAAGAAACTAAAAAAGCAATAGGATGAAAAATTAATGCCAGTTTCATTCATGACAAACTTTATTATGCCGAGCTTAAAGACCTAGGGACTAGGGTCATCTTCAGGGCTAATTTACAATATACTATTTTACATCATTAGAGGGTTGGTATAACTTCTGTCTTGGCTGTTCATAGACTGCATGATGGATGCAGTCCACCAACCCTTTAATGATGTAAAATAGTATATTGTAAATTAGCCCTGAAGATGACCTAGTCCCTAGGGCGAAAAGCTCAGCATAATAAAGTTTATTATGACTGAAACTGGCGTTAATTATTTTTATCCTATTGAAAATATGATTCAGTCACCAAAAACAATGAAGTGTGGTTAAAAAAGTAACTTTTTCTTTTTAAAATTTCAGAAATCCAATCACTTTTATGTCCTTTTACAATTTATTTAAATATTTGCGAAAGCACTGACATAATAGAAAAGATTGAAAATTGCTTTTGGCTTCTTGTAAATACCCAAGACACGCTTTTAGGCCGAAACCTTACAAAGATGTCCCCAAAATCTCTTCTTGCCAAACAAGAACTAGAATCCCGTGCAAACAATTAAGCCGCCATCTGATTTCGTGATTACCAATACAACTTTTTAATTGATTAAAGAATATTTTTAAGATTAATTGGTTCTATTTTAAGAAATCTGACTATCACTTAGATATTAAAACATTGTTGGAATACCACCTATTCTGGTGGCAATGAACTTTCTGTTCAGACAAAGTCCTCGTAGAATCGGTTTGAACATACCCTTTTTGCATAATTGTTCTTCTCTTGTAATCAACCAAAATCATACGTACCTTTTGGTGAATGCCGTTAAGGAATGGCGCTGGAAGATATGGGTAAAAAAGATCTGGCCTCCTGTGTAGGAAATCTGAATCCTTGGGCAGTGGTGGGAGCTCTAAAGACATTCTCCTGCCCCGCCTCGATGCGCCGTTGGTCCACATGTGAGTGCCCATGTGAACCTGTCCAACAACAACAAACAAAATAAACAAAAATAATATAAATTATTAATTAACAATGTGTTTGGGGGGAATAAAATATGTTTTCTAATAAATAAATAAAAACTCAACTTACGAAAACTTAACGTGACGACAAGGTCTTGTCACCCGTTTTCTATTCTATTTTACTAAATAATGAAGTCGGTGTGTTTTTTTTTATTTTTAAGTAATAGATTTAAATTTGTTTTTTGTTTTTTGAAAAGACAACACACACGTACCTTGAGGTTTCCCTTGGTGGTGAACGCTTTTTGGCAGATGGAACACCGGAAAGGTTTGTCGCCCGTGTGGGTGCGCATGTGAATCTGGAGGGCAGACGACGAAGAGAAGTTCTTATTGCATACATGGCACAAGTGCTTGGGCAAGCCTGCAAACCACACAACCCCACGTGCTGTTAGACACACTCTACCACACAGTATTTTTTTTTTTTTTGGTTTCTTTACAAAACGGGAACGAAAAGAGAGTTAAAAAGAAAAAAAATAAGAAAAGTTGGATCCGCCGAAGCAGTGGGCATTAACAAAAGACTTTATACGTCTTAGCATGTTTCTTTGTTATAACCAGTATCACAGGGACTTTTTTAGATCTTCTTCTAGATTTGAGACATCAAGTTTATGTCGCGAATTCTGATATGCACTTAAAAAGTTTCAATCACTATAGAAAGCAAATCTTCTTAAGTAACTGATGAAGGTGGTTACGGATGTGTAACCACCATCATCTGTAAGAAATGCAACAGAATCTAATTTTAAATGCAAGCAAAATTCTCTACATAAATTGGATGCGCCTCTGAAAATAACAGCAATCAACAACGGGCAAAATCTTTGTTGATTGAAAGAATTTAGTAGTTTACCTTCTTTTTTTAAGGGAGGAGATCCGGATTGTAAGTTTACGGAATCTATTGCGAAGGAGAATAAATTATTTTTATAGTTTGACGTATAATCGTCACAAAAATATGAATAATCTAAAAGAGAATGCTCCTTGTCCCGTAGGGTAATAATAACAGCAAAAAAAAAAAAAAAAATCTATCTAAAAAATTGAGATTATCTCATTGGGGCAAACACTCTCGGAAACCAAATGTTATATTAAAGCAAAATGTGAGTAAAGCAAAAAGCATTTAAAACTAACAAATTGGAGTTAGATTAACACTAAGCAATATTTGAGTTATTCAAAACTGAAGGCTTCCTTCTTGAGACGACTTTACTTAGAAACTTAAGTTATTTAAAAAAAAAAAACTACACACAGCTGTAGTAGTCATTTAATAAAAACTTGGGTGACAAGACCATTGACTCTTTAAGTAATTAAAATTCTAATAAAAGTTTAGAACTTATCAATTCAAGTAAACAGAAACACTAATAATAAAACTTAAAATGGAAAATTTAGCAAAAAATAAAAGAAATGCTTATAATAAGTAATTAAAAATTTAAGTTTACTTCAATGGAGGATTAATAGTGATTTTCCTGAATTATATCTATAACACGTTTGATCAATTAATTTACACTAGGCTATCTGTTTCTTCATTGAAGATCAAATTACTTTGAAGAAAATTATAACTAAAGATGTAATTTAAAAGGGCGCTCAAATTCTGATCAATTTTTCATATTTCTGAAATTTGAATAAATTATAAAAAAAACTGTATTATTAATTAAAACAAAATTTTCCGGAATGTGAAACTAGTCAAGTTTTACTACTACTGTTATTATAGAAATAAAGTATACACATATGTGTACTACGAAGCTGAAACAAGCCTTCGAAGCTTGTTCTTAGGCTGGGGTATTTCACCACCAGATCTAATAGATTTACTGCGAACCCATTGCAAAAATGGATTTCATCAAATCCGCAAAATAGTTTCGAAACTATAATAGGTTTATTTCATTCTAGTAGGGCTTAATTAGAGTACTTTTGTAACAAAACATAGCTCCTTTTTTTTTTGGGTTGCTTCAGTTGTTAAAACCGAAGTCAGTGGGCTGTAGATTATTTATGTTTAACAAAAAATTATATATCGAACAATTCTGTTCACTTTTCCATTGAAGTAAAAATTACTAGACGGGCAATTTAGTAAAAAAAAACAAAACACAGAATGTATATCTTACTTGGTTGTCGTTTCGGCAATGGCATTGAAGTAACATCGCCCTGAGGTGGTGATCGTTTCACGCCAATCTCAGGTTTTGGTACCTGCGGTGGACTGATGCAACTTCTCGGCTGTGGTGGTAGATGATGCGGAGACACAGCTGGATCGAGCGCTGCGCCCGAAGAGGTCTGTTGTGCTGTAGATGCTGCTGCTGCTACAGTGGCTGAGGCTGCCTTAGCAGTAGCTGGCAGAGGTTGTGGTGTACTAATTGCTGGCGGTTGCAATGGTTGATCATCACTATTAGTGCCAATCTGCTGGGAGGTCGTGCTGACTTGTGCGGCCACTGATTGTCCACCAGCACTAGGTCCAATAGGTGGTCCAACTTGTCCAACACTATTGCTGTTTGCTCCTAGACTCGACATTGGCCCACTTCCACCATTCTTCTGTTCGAATAAATGTGGAGGCATATCCCTTATTTTATGGGTGAGCATGTGCTGTTTCATATTACCCTAAAATCGATAACAATCATGAAGAACACAAGTCGAATACATATAATATATAGCAAGCTTATTAGTATAATTTTGTGCAAAAACAAGATTGAATCCACAAATTCTGAAAAACTACACAATTATACCACTTTAAAACACGGGAACACTCAAATTAATTCACGTATGGAGTGAGAAAAAAGAAAAAGTCATTTTTCTTATTTTTGTCGAAATATAGATTTGTTTATTTACAAAAACCTATTTGGAATCTAACACCAAAGCCAAAACATGGAGAACAACAATAAAACAAGATGGAATATATTTGCAATATTAGCTTTAATTTATCTGGTTTTACCTCACTCACCCCTTGTACCTTCCAAAACAAATATTTATTGGTATAACTGTGTCTTTTTCCCTCTATTATTGTGGATCCTTATGAACTTATTACTTGGTATTGGAGAAAGTGAGCGGTAGATGTATCTCTGGATATCCTTGCGGCTTGTGCCCGGCTTACATGCCGACTCCTGGGGGCTTCACATCGGTGCGCCTGCCCCTGTGGGGCAGAGAGAACAGTATGTTTTCTCTGCTCTTTTCTCTTTTTGTTCTCTATTTCTAAAATTATTTATCTAATTTTCCAAATTATTGGAGAACTCATTTCCAAATAAAAAAATAAATAACCATTTTAGTATGTATGTATTGATTACTTTTGTCTACTATAAGTGACGTTTGGAAGAGTTTAAATTAAAACTCACTATACTGACTGCGCTTTCTTAACTTATATTTAGTCATAACTCCAATCATGTTATTGTTAACTTAAATTTAAATACTAGAATGTACACAAAAGTTACTTTTTTTTCCTTTGCGCAGGACACTAAGATACTTAACCTCCAAGAAAAACAAAACCGTTTAACATCAACAATCACTCAACTTCTTTTACGTCCCGTTACAATTTAAAAATTTAATACAATATAAGAAGTGTAGAGTATGCCCAGATTGGCCAGATTTTCACATTTTATTTCAAGATAAGGCGTGCAAAACTCTTTAAATACCACGAATAGTGCTCAGTGAAAAAGATACAGAGAGAAAAAACTGAAAGAGAGATTGAAATTTGAATAATCTTAGCAGTAGAGTTATTAATTTTATTAGTAAAACTAAAGTCTCCAAAAAAGATACTTCGATGTATCAGAAGCAAATCTTAAAAAAGAATGGTAGAACATGTATTTAGGTTCCTACCATGAGGACCACCCTCTTGTAGGAACTATACAAAGTTTTGGCACTTCTAACATATCTAAACTTGAACTACGAGGGTCGTTTGAAAAGTCCGTGCAAAGTCAGAGAGATAGCACTACTGGCGCGTATCGAGGTTATGTTTAGTTAGTAGTAGTGATGGGCAGAACGAGTCCGCGTTTGGAGTCGTTGGATTTGAATCAGTTCCAGGGTTGGAATCGATTCCAACAACTCGTTCACTGATTCCAGTCTGTACTTACCCTATGCATTTGTACAAATGTCACGCATTGTAATTAAATAAATAATTAAAAGTTAGCTTTTCCAGTTAATAACAAAACTATATTTCTTTAACACACATTAAGTAGTTCCCTAATTCCCAATTGATCTGATAAATATAAAATTAACAACGTAACCAAATATTAACAAAAATAGGCTAGTCAAATATAAAAATTAAAGCAACTGCAGTTTTGTCGTTATCTAGCTTGACCACCGGAGTTAACTTGATTCAAGAAGAAAAACGCAAATGGGTAGGAAATTATTCCCATAAAAAAAAATTATAACCCTTCAAACAAAATGATAATTACTCATAAAGAAAGAAATATTTATTTACTATGAATTAATATCAAGCTTTTAAAATATCTTATTATTTTACAAAAAGAAAAAGCTGTGTGCCAAATCTTTAACTTAGCGGCTGGACGCTCTTTCTCTTATCTTCATTGGCGAAAGTTAAATCGTGTACATGTCATGACGACGATCAAAGTAATACTGAGCTAAAAAATAGTATTACCTAACTGCTTTACTTACTGCTGTATCCCTCCCACTCTATCACCTATTTCACAAACATTCGTCGATTGGAAGTAGGTTTTAGTTAAATATTTGTTTCATTTGAAAACAAAAAACATTATAACGCTTTCTCAAGATGTTTTTAAGTTTTAAAAATTTGTTTTTGTCCATTACTCTTGTAAAATACGAAGAATTTTAAATAAAATATAATATACAAACACAAATGATCTAGAATGCAGGTGGAGTCAGTCGGCGTTGTCATGGTGATGGAACCGTTTAACGACTCCGGTTCCAGCTCCAGCATTTTCTATTGGCTAGATTCAGTGAACGAAAAAATGGAACGAGTCCGGTTTCAAAAGGATTTAAATCACTCCGGATTTGACTCCACCAATTCCAGTGGATTTAACCAATGAAATTGCTGGTGTTGGGCCGGAGTCGTTAAACGGTTCCATCACCATGACAACGCCGACTGACTCCACCTGCACTCTAGATCATTCTGTGTTTGTATATTATATTTTATTCGAAATTCTTCGTATATTATAAGAGTAATGGACAAAAACAAATTTTTAAAAATTAAAAACATCTTGAGAAAGCGTTATAATGTTTTTTGTTTTCAAATGAAACGAATATTAAACTACAACCCATTTCCAATCGACGAATGTTTGTGAAGTAGGTGATAGAGTGGGAGGGATACAGCAGTAAGTAAACCAGTTAGGTAATACTATTTTTTAGCTCAGTATTACTTTGATCGTCGTAATAACATGTACACGATTTAACTTTCGCCAATGAAGATAAGAGAAAGAGCGTCCAGCCGCTAAGTTAAAGATTAAGCACACAGCATTTTCTATATGTAAAATAAAATATTAAATAATAAGTAAAGTAACTACAGCATTGCTTTTTAATTAACGAGATGGGTGTGCCTGGTGTTTCTTTGCAAGGTTCGCTATATTGGGTACGAAATTATTTTTCCTTCGACTCCCTGTCTTAGATCGACCCCTACTTTTGTTTAGAAATTAACAAAATAATAAAATGAATATTATTTTAGAATCGATATTCTAAAAAAACCTTGGAACTTATTTTATTCTTCAAGCATCAGTATTTAAGCTCGCCAGATTTTGTATTTTGGTGTGGATTCCTCTTACAAGTTGGAATGTGTCAGTGAACTTCTACATAGTAGCCTTAAGTGAGTTTTATTTTAGTGTAAACGACTACAGTATTAATTATTTTCATTTTAATTTGCCTCAATTTTTTGGGGCGGGGCGGAATCACTTTTTTTTAAAATAGGGATTTGAATCAACTCGTTCCACCATCGGACTCGTTCCAGTGGAACGAGTCCGCTCTAATAGCCCATCACTAGTTAGTAGCATCTCTTGGAAGAACACACACCAAGTTTCAGCCAGATCGGTCTATTTCTTTGTGTTTGGCATTCGTTTGAATCGAGGAAGTCGAGTGATTTTCAAAAAATGGACGAAAAAGAATTTCGTGTGTTGATTAAACACTACTTTAAGAAAGGCAAATCGCCTCAGGAGACTAAAGAGAAGCTTGATAAACATTATGGTGACTCTGCACCTTCGATGAACGTTCTGGACGCCCTGTTGAGGTTACTACTCCAGAAATCATTGATAAAATCCATGATATGGTGATGGATGACAGAAGAGTGAAGGTGCGTGAGATTGCTAGTGCTGTGGGCATCTCGAATGAACGGGTACATAATATTTTGCATCAACATTTGGACATGACAAAGCTATCCCGCAAGATGGGTGCCGCGATTGCTCACGCTTGACCAAAAACGAAATCGTGTGAAGTGTTGTTAGGAATAATCGAAACGGAATAACTTACTGGAGCACTTTTTTTATTCTTAACAATCGAAATTAAAAATAATCTGGACCATTCAAAGGCATAATCTACCATCAAATATTTTTAAAAATAAAATAAGAAGCGAGAATAAGTTTTACGAATCTTTAGAAAAATTAGAAGGTTGGAAAACCTACTTACGAGAATATCGTAACCCATTTTAGTCTTCTTGGCCGAAGTAGATTCGATTCTTAACTTAACGAACACTTTATAAAACTATTCTTCAGAAGTATTATTTTAAAAAAAGTCATTTTACATAAGTTTCTAATTAATGTACAATTACTTAGAGAAATAATGCGGCTTCAACATGGAACCTAAACTGACTTTGTTATCTTTATGCGAAGCTGCACTTGACCATGTGCATACTAGTGATGGGCTATTAGAGCGGACTCGTTCCACTGGAACGAGTCCGATGGTGGAACGAGTTGATTCAAATCCCTATTTTAAAAAAAAGTGATTCCGCCCCGCCCCAAAAAATTGAGGCAAATTAAAATGAAAATAATTAATACTGTAGTCGTTTACACTAAAATAAAACTCACTTAAGGCTACTATGTAGAAGTTCACTGACACATTCCAACTTGTAAGAGGAATCCACACCAAAATACAAAATCTGGCGAGCTTAAATACTGATGCTTGAAGAATAAAATAAGTTCCAAGGTTTTTTTAGAATATCGATTCTAAAATAATATTCATTTTATTATTTTGTTAATTTCTAAACAAAAGTAGGGGTCGATCTAAGACAGGGAGTCGAAGGAAAAATAATTTCGTACCCAATATAGCGAACCTTGCAAAGAAACACCAGGCACACCCATCTCATTAATTAAAAAGCAATGCTGTAGTTACTTTACTTATTATTTAATATTTTATTTTACATATAGAAAATGCTGTGTGCTTAATCTTTAACTTAGCGGCTGGACGCTCTTTCTCTTATCTTCATTGGCGAAAGTTAAATCGTGTACATGTTATTACGACGATCAAAGTAATACTGAGCTAAAAAATAGTATTACCTAACTGGTTTACTTACTGCTGTATCCCTCCCACTCTATCACCTACTTCACAAACATTCGTCGATTGGAAATGGGTTGTAGTTTAATATTCGTTTCATTTGAAAACAAAAAACATTATAACGCTTTCTCAAGATGTTTTTAATTTTTAAAAATTTGTTTTTGTCCATTACTCTTATAATATACGAAGAATTTCGAATAAAATATAATATACAAACACAGAATGATCTAGAGTGCAGGTGGAGTCAGTCGGCGTTGTCATGGTGATGGAACCGTTTAACGACTCCGGCCCAACACCAGCAATTTCATTGGTTAAATCCACTGGAATTGGTGGAGTCAAATCCGGAGTGATTTAAATCCTTTTGAAACCGGACTCGTTCCATTTTTTCGTTCACTGAATCTAGCCAATAGAAAATGCTGGAGCTGGAACCGGAGTCGTTAAACGGTTCCATCACCATGACAACGCCGACTGACTCCACCTGCATTCTAGATCATTTGTGTTTGTATATTATATTTTATTTAAAATTCTTCGTATTTTACAAGAGTAATGGACAAAAACAAATTTTTAAAACTTAAAAACATCTTGAGAAAGCGTTATAATGTTTTTTGTTTTCAAATGAAACAAATATTTAACTAAAACCTACTTCCAATCGACGAATGTTTGTGAAATAGGTGATAGAGTGGGAGGGATACAGCAGTAAGTAAAGCAGTTAGGTAATACTATTTTTTAGCTCAGTATTACTTTGATCGTCGTCATGACATGTACACGATTTAACTTTCGCCAATGAAGATAAGAGAAAGAGCGTCCAGCCGCTAAGTTAAAGATTTGGCACACAGCTTTTTCTTTTTGTAAAATAATAAGATATTTTAAAAGCTTGATATTAATTCATAGTAAATAAATATTTCTTTCTTTATGAGTAATTATCATTTTGTTTGAAGGGTTATAATTTTTTTTTATGGGAATAATTTCCTACCCATTTGCGTTTTTCTTCTTGAATCAAGTTAACTCCGGTGGTCAAGCTAGATAACGACAAAACTGCAGTTGCTTTAATTTTTATATTTGACTAGCCTATTTTTGTTAATATTTGGTTACGTTGTTAATTTTATATTTATCAGATCAATTGGGAATTAGGGAACTACTTAATGTGTGTTAAAGAAATATAGTTTTGTTATTAACTGGAAAAGCTAACTTTTAATTATTTATTTAATTACAATGCGTGACATTTGTACTAATGCATAGGGTAAGTACAGACTGGAATCAGTGAACGAGTTGTTGGAATCGATTCCAACCCTGGAACTGATTCAAATCCAACGACTCCAAACGCGGACTCGTTCTGCCCATCACTAGTGCATACACAAACGTACATACACAACAAAGGGACCTGCTACAGTGCAACCTTCAAGATGTAACAGTCATCACTGTCTAACCGATTTTTATTTTTCACTAGATCGCTCTAGTGGAGATGAAAATTGGTACAAAAAAAAATTTAATTATTGATTAAGTTTTTTAATACATTATTTTTTAAAATTTCATTCGGAATCTAATTGGCTAAATTAATGGTTTGACAATTAATTAATTCAACCACAACATTTGGGTCACTTTTTTTCCCACCTTAAAGTAATTTTGAAAAACTTGGTACCACTTTTTGTGGTAATATGAGCCAAGTAATGTTCTGAGATAAAGATTTGATTAATTTGATTTTCAATTTTTCGAACTATTACTTTTTATGGAACAGTGATGGATTGGAGATTATTTGGTAGAATTGCTGGAACATAGGGATAGCAGTAAAAAGTAAAGTAATCGGTAATATTTTCAGTAGTGCCTTAAGGACTAACCACCAAAATAATTGACACGGACAAGGGACGTAGCTCATACTAAACATTTCATCAAATAAACAAAAAGTAGCTACAAGTTGATTAAATTTTTGCCCATCTCTGGTACATACAGTAGAGTCTAAAACGTTTTTATTAAAACCAGCAGGTTAGTTGTAAGTAATTATTGTATATTTGTGAAATAAATGTATGTACAAGTAGGTTTTGTAAAAGACATTCCGTTTCTCCCTTTTTTTTTAAGTCCAAAAGGTATTAAAATATAAATAATGCCTATATGTTCAGACTGTTATTAAAAGTTATTAAAAGCAGTGGGCTACTTTTAAACACAGGCTATTTATAGCATTGAAATAAATCTAATGAAAATTCCTATTTCATAAAAGGGACTGGAAGAACTAGATCGTTTTTTAATACTTTTTTTTAAATAATTTTATTTATTAAAGACATTACTACTTACCTTAGTGGAAAAGCCTCGATCACAAATTGTACATTTAAACGGCCTTTCTTTAGTGTGACTTCTGTAGTGGATTTCCAGAGCTGAATTGCACGCAAAAGTCTTGAAACATAGATTACACGTGGTATTCCCTCTCACTGAAATAAAAGAAAAATCATATATACAGTTTATATACCTATATCTAAATGAATTTTACTTCAACTAATTTGACATTATAAATTTTTAATCTTTATTCATTAATTACAAAAATCTCCTAATAATATTTACAAATTATAAAAGAAGTTAAATAGGAGCAGCAATTTATTTCGTAGAACATCCAGTGTCTTCACTTCTAAGTAACAGGAATGAAATATTGTTAAAATAGAGTATAAAACATTTTCAAAGTTCTATTTCAAGAAATATCCGGCAAGCGATATATAGAAATCAAGTGACATTCGGTCCAAAGCGGCAGACGAATACTAAGAGTAAAAATAGTTTGGATTGCATCTTTAAATAAGAACAAATAGATTTGTGCATTGGCTCTATACATAGATTCGATTGCATCTTGGCTCTAGTACAATTATTTTAAATCTAGTATTTTTTTATATTTTATTTTTTTAATGTACAAAGAAAGTAAAAGCAAGGTTGACGGTATGCGAGTCGATGGAGATTTATTGTGAAGGTACTTGTCTGTAAAGAAATATTTGAGTTCAACTGAAAGGTTACTCTTTCTTTTTTTTGGGGGACTCAACGATGACACTGGATGTTTCTTCTCACAAAAACTTCTAAATCTATCTGGAACATTAGAGAGATAAAGAAGAAATTGAGAGAAACAAAAGAGGTACTACCTGGTTGTTTACCTGGAGGTCCGACTGCCAGACCTAGCGGGTTGAAAGCTGTGGTTGTAAGTACGGAAGAGGTGAGTGAAGACAATGCCGATGTCATGAGAGGTGAAGTTGCTGCAGGTCCCATTGTGCCGGGCGGTAGCAGGCCAAAACCGCCAAATAATGATGGCGGCCCGCTGCCCAGACTTGAAGTAGATCTTAGATCTAGTGCGCCCATCGAAGATGATTCAGACGCCTGCGACGGACTGGTGGGTGGCTGCGGTACTCTTGGTATATTCATTCCTGCATTTGGTGGATGCAATGGCGATGGTGTTAGCGGACCTTCTGATCCACTAGGACTTTCCATACCCCTGGATCCTGGAGATTTTTCGCCGTTCACTGTAATAGGGTTGAAGTCTTTGTTACTACATATTTCGTCATTAGAATCGTTTATAAACTTTGTAGGAAGGTATTGGGAGGCGATGGTGGTTATAGTTCGAACTTGGTTCTCGAGTGCGGTAATGGAAGTAGAAAACGCAGCGTCGGAGATAGGACTGACGCTGCTTGCACGGCTCTCCTCCAGGTAGTCGGGTTTGTCGTCCTCTTTTGTACTAACACTGAAGTGAGGAGACGAATCTCTCGACGGAGGCCGAAGGCCTGGAGTAGAGGGCGGGTCTCTTGGGAACATATGTTGAGGAAAGCTATGATGTAGGAATGGTCGGATTGGCTCTGAGGACGAGGACGATGACATTTGCGGGATGTAATCTTTAATTTCTGCCGCCTGGATTTGTTCAGGAGTTAGGTCAGTGGGTTCGCCAGTGTGGAGCCTTATATGCTGTTGTAGTACAAGACCGTTAGTAAACTTCTTATGGCAGACCGGACATTGGTGTAACATTCTCATTGGTGGCTTTATCCTATGTACGCCCATGTGCGTCTTAAGATTGCCCTTGGTTGTGAAAGCTCTACCGCAGATTTTACACCGGAACGGCCGTTCTCCAGTGTGAGTCCTGTAGTGCATCTGTAGGGCGCTTTTACAAGATAATACCCTGTGGCAGATCACACACTGGTTTGGATCAGTCAATTTATTTTCGATATTGTCCACTAACTGCTGTAACTTGTGAGTTTCTGAAGTTTTAGTTATCTCAATAAGACTCTCCCAAGAATTGTCTGTGCTCCCTGGCCTAGGCAGAAGACTGGAATATATAGCTGGATCTTTAATAGGATCAGGTTCTCTTTCTTGGGAAGAGGAAAGGAAAACTCTTGGAGTTAGTCTATGGACACTACCGGATGAAGTACTACTGGGAGGAGATGCCATGTTGGGGAATTGCAGTGGAGGAGGTAGCCGATGGTCGGTAAGTAAAGATAAGTGACCAATTTCAGACGTACTTTTATTAGATAGATTTTCCGGCTGATCCTGAAGACTGTCATCATTCTTTTCCAAGCTGGGACTGTCTCTATCTCCTGGCAGGTCCTCGCCCGTGTATTTACTGTCCAGACTGCAGTCATCGTAAGGAGATGGCGAAGGATACCTTTCAGTTTCATGCTCAAGGTCATTATCTAATTCCAATTCACGTTTAGGGCTGAGGCGAGCAGAGGCATCGCAGTGTTCAGATTCTGACAAATCTCTCGGTTCCTCCTCTGGTTCCTTCTTATAGCGATCACCAGATTCTGAAACTAAAGGCGAAGATCGCCCAGAAGATACAGTTTTGCTCAAATTTTCAGGCATGTCTTGCTCTATTCGAGGGCCGAAAACCGATAGAGGGAGGATAGGTTTACCTAGGGAATCATGATTTCTATGATGAGGGGGAATTACAAGGTCGTGTGGTGGCGGTGGAGGTGGTCGATAAAGAGGTAGGTTAGGTGGGAACTGCGGTCCGCCGGGAGGAAAGCCAGGGTGAGGTCCAGTTCCATGGTGTGATCCTGGTGGTAGACTCTGGTGGGCTCCCATTTGAGCCAGGAGAGGAGGATGGTATTTGTCCAAGTGTTCGGGTACTGGATTTGGGTTCATTTTGATATGAGGGAATTTGGATTGGTGCCGTTGGAAGTGTACCTTGAGATTGCCCTTTGTCGTGAATCTGCTGCCACAGACATTGCATTTAAATGGTCGTTCTCCAGTATGTGATCTGATATGTATTTGAAGCGCTGAGTCGCTTCCGAAAACTTTACCACAGTAACGGCACCTGTGCTTAAAGAATGGTTCATTTCTGCCACCTGTCTTCGAGTCGTAAGGAGAGAGACTGCCTTTTCCACCATTTTTTCTGAAGGCTAATTCGTCTGCCAAGTTGTTGGCAAGTAAGCCCTGGCTAGCGTTGTCTAAAACTTCTTGAGCTCGCCTCTGTAGCATTTCCAGTGTGTTTGGCTCGCTTGGCGACGGCGGCGGATCTAAGTTTGTTATAATGGAAGATGCAAAAGAAGAGGATATGGAACATGGAGGTAAGGATGCTGGAGGAAGAGCAGGGGGAGGAGTTACTTCAGGTTTAGGTGGGCCTGTCGGAGTTTGGCTCGCCGGGACGGACTGCGATGTGGGCGGTGTAGGGGACACTTCCTGTTTGATTGGTGTTGGAGTTCTGCTTGGCTTTGGAGGAGGAACTATTGGTTGGTTGAGGATTACAGGAGGTGGTGGAGAAGTAGGACTGCCCTCTTTCGGCCTGGTAATCTGTAGCTGTTGTTGTAGTTGTTGAATTAAATTTAACTGCATCATCTGTTGATGTTGTAACGTATACAGTGTTGATTGTAATACGGCAAGTTCTTGCAGAGCGGCCGGATTGTCCGCATTGTTTGCCATGGCGGTTGCAGCGAACTGAGCCACTGCCACTTTGGTGTTCTGTAGTGCTTCTAAAGTTACATGACCCGCACTTCCGGCCAGATTAAATGGAAATCCAACAGGTACTTCCGTTTCTTGTTCATCCTCTTCGACGCTATTGTTATTTTCAGCGTCTTGTCGCTGCCGCCTGGCCTCTTCTTGTCGTTTTTCACCTTCGTATTCATCCTCCGTGCAAGGCGTATCTTCGGTAGCCGAACCAACAGGACTGCACGCTTTCTCCACTAAAACTGTACAATCTTTGCTATGTTCAGCCAAATCGGCGAAATTGATGAACTCTCCTTGACAGTGTGGACAAGTGACCGAACCACCTCCCTCAACGGTGCTGCAACCGCCTTCGTCTTCCGAATCTGAGCAGCTGTCACCTGAACAAAAAAAAAAAAAAATTGTCAAGAAAGTTTCCCTCTTTATATTGTTAAAGTAAATAAAACAAAAAAAAAGGGTATTCAAGTAGTCTGGTAAGAAGGGAGATTGAACTGAGTGTCTAAATGTAGAGGGTAACCTGCGAGGAATGCCATTCGGGAGCGATATTTGGCAGACATCACTATGATCATTCAAATCGCCCCACTACGATTTACGATTTATATTATCACAAACTTACGTTTCCTCACTATTTACATAATTTGAGTTAATTAACTCCCCAATATAACGAATTAGCATTTCTTCTATTTCAAAACACTTTATAAAAATGTTTGCCTTCACTTCTTCCATAGGTAAAGTAAGTCAAATGTTTTAAATTTTATTTTACCCGGAAGTACAACAACAATAACAGCAACCAATACAATAACAACTACAACAATAATAATAATAATATAGGGAAGGGATTAGCTATGAGGTTAGCATACTGGACTCCCACGCGGAGGTCCCGGGTTCGAATCCAGCAGCTGACCCTTAGATTTTCTCTTCCTAGGAGCTTCTTACAGCTCACTATCCGGTGATGGACAGTGTTGTCTGTAACGAGAGAACACTGTCCGGAGGTCGGCAGTGCACTGGAAAAAGCTCCGGGCGCTAATAACCTCAGCTGTTGATGCGCAAAAAAAAAAATTATAATAATAATAATAATAATAATATAAATAATAAATTAAAGATGCCTATAACTGAGGGCCATTTTCAACTACACATTATTTTGTACACCTTAATGTTCCATCATTTTTATGGGTATCGGGGATATTTTTGTTTTTTGCGGTGGGATCCGGTCATTAAGTATGTACTTCCGTGAAAACTTAAAGTTCGTCAAGAATGCTACTGGGTTCGATTCCCGGTCTTAGGCCTTGGATTTTATTTAATGGTTAATAAAAGAAATTTACAGTAAAGAATGCTTGCTAGTCGCTTTCGTCCACGATACCTAATTGGTAGTTGGACGTTAAGCCCCGCCTGAAAAAATAGGCGATTACTTTACTTTATTTTTAACTAATCCAAGCTGAAACCGGTAGAGTTCGCTCTCATCCAGGAGAGGAGTTTTTCTTTTCTTTTTTCCATTTTTGAGAAGCAAGTTTATCTATTAGCTATGAAATAAGAAAATGGCGTGGGTAAGTTTGTGATTGGCCATGCACGTAGCCGCCGACTTAGTTCATTCGTTCAACCACAAAACTACCACTCTTCTTCGTCGCCACCTGTGGGGCTTCACCTTTCATAACAAATCATGCATAAAAATAAATGCAGTATTCATCTAGCCGAAACGCCTCTTCTCTTATATCCACGGATCACAGCCTCAGAAGATCGTTAGACAAAGTGACAAGACGGTAAATCACTCTCCTTGAATTCATCTTTCTTTGTTTCTTCTTTAATCTTTATTTTCTCAATAAAAAAAATAATAATAATAAATAATGAAGTCTGAAATGTTTAAACATTTCTAATAATTGGGAAAAGTTTTCTTTATTCTAACTAATGGGTTTATTATGGATAATGAGTTACTTGATTCAGAATTGCCTATTTTTTCAGGCGGGCTTTACGTCCAACTACCAATTAGGTGTCGTGGACGGAGGCGACTAGCAAACATGCTTTACTGTAAATTTCTCTTATTAACCATTAAATAAAATCCAAGGCCTAGTCTAGCACCGCAATCCATATTAGCTTTGCGGGTCTAGCCTATAACCGCCTAACAAACATACTTTACTATAAATTTCTTATATTAACGATTAAATAAAATCCAAGGCCTCTAGACCGGGAATCGAACCCACTAAACCAACAATACATCTTAGCATTGCGGGTCTAGCCTATAACCGCCTAACAAACACTTTACTGTAAATTTCTCATATTAACCATTAAATAAAATTCAAGGCCTAGACCAGGGGAATCGAACCCACTAAACCAACAATACATCTTAGCATAGCGGGTCTAGTCTCTTAACCGCTCGGCTATCGTGGCGCCCTAGTTACTTGATTCATCTAAGCGTAATTTTGGTTTTTTGAAGGATGTTGATCTAAAATATCTTGCTGGAACTCATAGTGATAATTAATCTATTATCAAGTTAACTTTTTTTCGTATTCCTTGAGATATAACTTTTTTTCTAGTTGGGATAGAGAGAGAGTAATCAAGTCTGGATGGAAGAAACTGCCAAACAAATTTAGTAATGGCTTTTCATTTCCCTAAAAATAATAAAATACTGTATCATCTATCAACATAATTTTCAAAAGGAGAACAAAAAACGCTAAAAATAATCAGTGGATATTAGAAATGGGAGAAAAGCTGACGACAGGGACTGTAAGGTTAGGCAGTTGCCACAAAAAAAGAAAAGAAAAAAGAAGCTGCCTGGACCATTTTACAGATATTCAGCGGAAAGTGACATATTTATATGGAATGTTAAAGGGGGGAGCTGCCGGGCGAAGAAGGAGCCTGCCAGGGGGGAACTAGCTGCTACAGCGAGGGGAGTCAAACAAATGGCAGCCACATAAAACATCCTAGAATTTCCTTTTTCGGGGGCGTTGCTGGCTTTGTGCAGGGCTGTATTAGTTGTGTAAATAAAGTGCACGAGACTAGGCGCTTTATGAGTTGTACTAATTTTGAAACACTATTTATGTACATATGACAGGATCTATTTCCATGTAAAAGCCTCGGATTTATGTTTCTAAGAATAATGCTAATATTATGAGTCATTTTGAGTTTTCATTACCATTTATTTATTTTGTACATAGAATGAAAATTGCTACACTGAGACCCAATTTTCTCACCGAGAAAAGTTCCGAGTTTTAAATTTTATACATGAATTTTCTTTTTTATTGACCTACGAGGGTCGTTTGAAAAGTCCGTGCAAAGTCAGAGAGATAGCACCACTGGCGCGTATCGAGGTTATGTTTAGTTAGTAGCATCTCTTGGAAGAACACACACCAAGTTTCAGCCAGATCGGTCTATTTCTTTGTGTTTGGCATTCGTTGGAATCGAGGAAGTCGAGTGATTTTCAAAAAATGGACGAAAAAGAATTTCGTGTGTTGATTAAACACTACTTTATGAAAGGCAAAACGCCTCAGGAGACTAAAGAGAAGCTTGATAAACATTATGGTGACTCTGCACTTTCGTAAATGTGAGAGTTGGACCCATGAGTCTACTAAATGTGAGAGTTGGACCCATGAGTCCATGAACAGACAAGACAGAAGACATACCAACCCTTTAATAATGTAAAATATTACTCTGTCAATTAGCCCTGAAGATGACCTAGTCCCTATAGGTCGAAAGCTCCGGCATAATAAAGTTTATAATGACTGAAACTGGCAGTTATTGTTTTCATCCTATTGAAATCAGTCACCAAAAATAATGAACAGTAATTAATATATTTTGAAGAATGTTCCTAGAAAATTTCTATTATTCGTTAACGTTTTGATGGCAAAAATACTTATTTCGCAGATCTAAAAATTAATGAATTAAAAGAAATTAACCAATAAGAATAGGCTTCACATTTTTGCAAAACTTATTGGCGCTAATGTAAAAAAAGTAAAGTAATTGCCTATTTTTTTCAGGCGGGGCTTAACGTCCAACTACCAATTAGGTGTCGTGGACGGAGGCGAGTAGCAAACATACTTTACTATAAATTTATTTTATTAATCATTAAATAAAATCCAAGACCTAAGACCGGGAATCGAACCCAGTACCACAATACATATTAGCTTCGCAGTCTCGCCTCTAACCGCTCGGCTACCGTGGCGCCTTATTGGCGCTAATGTAATAGAAATTAGAAATTCTGTAAGAAAAATATGGATTACAGAGCAGCACCATTTTACAGAAGATTGTACAATGAAGATTTCATTAGGTAGAGGTGTTTTTCGACTTAAAACCTAATTGTAGCCCTGGTACCACCCTAAACGATATATTGTTGAGATTTTTGGGTTTTTTGAGTCATGATATTACTCGCTTTCGGCCCAATATTTCGCCCTCGTGAGGAAAGAATCACTTTAATCACTAGTCACATAAATTACTTTAATATTTATTTCTCGCCAGCCTACTTAAAAAACGATCGAAACTTAATCTACCTAGCAAAAAAATCATATATCTACTGTTACTACGACCTATTTGGTCATACGGCATCGAGGTATGCGGGGATCGACTAAGCGTTCCAACTCACTACGCCTCCAGGCATTACAGTCCAAAAATACTTCGAAAACTTCTTAACGCTCCGTTCTATGTGTCTAACCTCACACTATCCATAATGACCTCAAAATCGCTTTCATTACAGATCTTGCTAACACTCGTTTTCTCAAATTCATCATTCCATTCTACAGCAGCTCATCCCTAACCCTCTCATAGAACACCTATCTTTCTCCCACATTACCAGGTAATCCTCTAAGGAGGATTGAAGAGAAGATGGTCTCTCGTGATCTACTCTTATCGTGAGAGCACGTTACTAGAGTGACACCACTGGGTACCTTCTCTACTCGTGATTTTCACGTATTTATTGTTATCAGGTACCACATTTGCTTGTTGCAACAATCGTTGCAGTTGTAAATTCCAATAAAAGTTAAAAAAAAAAAAAAAAATTATTAATATTATTATTTTTTAAGATTTGAGGCGCGTCAACATTTCAGGTTATTGGAGCGTGGAGCTTTTTTCAGTGTACTTCCGGCCTCCTGACAGTGTTCTCTCGTTACAGTCCATCATCGGACAAGGAAGAGAAAATCTAAGGGCCAGCAGCTGGATTCAAACCTGGGATCTCCGCACGGGATTTACTTTAACGTTACTATGACATTTATTGTTAATTTATGGAATTCTGGATAAAAATTTATCCAGTTTATGATGAGAACAAATTGAATACGTAGTGGAGAAAACTAGGAAAAATTGAATATAATTTATATAAGGGAGTAATAAGAGTTCTCCAGAGCTCCAGGATTTAGGCTGTTCGTCTACGATAATAAAGATAAGTTGAAATGAGTGGTAAATGTGGGCCCTACGACCATATATCTTACGCTTCCGACAGAGGGTCTCTCGCGTGCGCGAGCCGTTCCCTTGGAGTTTTTATAACTATCTAGTTTCTCGCTCTCTCTCTCTCTCTCTCTCTCTCTCTGGTTCCATCTCACACAGCAGTTGCTGCACACACCAAAACCTCTGGCTAAAGAGTGCAAGAAAGATAGAAAATAAACGCCCCCGTCCCAGCCGTAACCAGTAAGGTTATATGGTTTCCCTAAATGTGGAACGTGTCCCGGAAATACCATTGACATATTGGCTTATACTTGTGCAGGATATGAAGCATATGTGAGTGTTTTGTCTGTGCGCACACGCTCTCCTGAATTCTCCTCCTTACCCACCTTGGATCTTTTTTTGTTTTTCTTAATGCATTTCGATTTAGGGAGCACTGCGTCTGGCAAAGCGAACAGCTGTTAATAGCTGGGAGTCTGCTAGGCTCCCATAACCTGCTGCTGATCACTAACTTAGGCAACACTAAAATGTGACACCTTTTACCCACTTTATGATTGAAAATATTTACAACCATAAAAACAAAAAGCTGCGCTGTTACGTACTCCCCCTTTTACAAGAGTAAAATTATTTTACAATCTCCAGAAATAGAATCTACGACACATATGCTTCTTTTTTTGTTAATTTAAATAATTTTAAATATTCTGTCTCGAAACATATGATAAACTTTTTTTTTTTTAATATCCCTTTATTTGAAATTTACACCTGTACCTACAGGGCACAATAAGTAAATGTGATGAATGTAGGTACGTGGCAAACGTGAATGACGATCATCCAATGATGGCCGCCATAAGTCACCCAGTTGGTCACGGGGCCAACGGCGTCTCAGCCGTCTTCGAGGATTGGAGGGTTGCGGTAGTTGAAGACGAAGTTTGCAGCTAGAGGGTTGGGATGAAGTGAGAGTTTTTGATGAAAAATTGTTTGTATCGGATTTTGGCAAGTTTCTGAGATGAATGGAATTTGGAGATCTGTATGTATTGTGTGGTTGCTAACATAGGAATGGAGCGTCTACTATGAGGCGGAATATTATCCGGATTGGAGTGTTTGCACAGTCTATTGATGTTGGATTTTTTTTTTAGCTGTTCCGTAAAGTTCGAGTCGCGTAAGTCCATATTGGTGTGAGAAGAGCTGTATAGAGCAGGGGTCGGCTACCCGCGGTTTGCGAGCCGCATGCGGCTCTTTTCACCCAAATTTTGTGGCTCTTCAGCCTGTCCAAAATAAATTGTATATTTCAATTTTATTGAAACAAATGAAAATTTCATTTATTAAAGTAAAGATATTTTTTTTCAAAAAGAATTTTAAATGTGATAGGTTCGAAATTGAATAGAATTATATTAAAATAAAGCACGTAATTATATAAGACTACCGCCATTTTTATTCAAACACTGGTTTAGTTATTATTTATTTGTTTATTTACTTTGCAATATGTGAAAATAAATATATAAAACATTTATATGTTATTGAATATCATAAAATAACAATTTGTGTATACAAATGATCTACAGACTATCATCCTTGCGGCTCTTGGTAAGATTTATTAAAATTATTTAAGGAGAAATGGCTCTCTACTAAAATAAGTTGCCGACTTCTGGTATAGAGTCGTCGTTTGTTCTGTAGTGAGAGTTTTGAGCGTTTGTCAAGTAGTCTGGCTAGAAGTTTGTATCGTTTGTTTAGTTCGGTACGTTTAAGTCTCGTATGATGAACTTTAAATTAATATTTATTTAAGGTGTCTGTTAGAAACGGTAAGTTAGACTGTCTTCGCCGATAATGGTCTAAAATAACGTTTCGACCACAGGTTCACTTAATGAAATTTCTTAGTTCTCTTGTCTTGCCTCTCTGCCGGAACCATTTCTTGTCCTTCCGCTACCTACGTAAGCAACATACATAAATGGTATATTTTTTTTTGTTTTTCTTTTCGATATACAAAACGAAGAAAATCTTCAAATAACAGTTATTGTAAAATATATTTTCATTTTAACAGTTAAATAAAATACAAAAGATAGGATTTAGTAAGGAGAAAAAATTCCCTAGGGGGTGGCCTCCTCCAGAAGAATATTCTTTTCTAGAATTTTCTCTATTCTTTTTCTGGTGGGGAAAAGTGGTAGACAACGTTGAAAGAAAAAAGAAAGAAATAGAAGGTGGAAACCGCCTGAGGCAAAGTTATGTCCTCTGTGTGTGTGTGTGTGTGTATATATATAAAAGCGCCGAATAAATAAAAAAATAGGCGATAAAGTTTGGTTAAAGGAAGGAATGGGAGAGAATATACACGCGCGGCGTTGGACCAAAAAGGAGTAGAAGCAAAAAGAGTTTGTAGAAGGTAGAGGACGCCTTATTTCTTTTTAGTTATATTTACTGGTATATAGAGGGGAGGTTATACAGAAAGGTTATGTATAAGGAGGTTACATAGAGGGAGGTTAGTGTGCACAAGGTAGGTTATACTCTGTTCTTGTACGAACGAGAATGAGCAGAAATAGAAGAACGAAGTAAATCTGTGTTACAGTCAGGGTGTAGATATTAAAAGTTGGCTCCGCCTCAATATAACAGCATCACTACCTCTTTCTCTTTGCTCATTGTTTATGATGGCAACACTGTTGGTGCAGCATTGAGGAGGAAGGAGGAGGAATAAAGAAAAAATAAAGGGACAAACAACAAGCAGTGTTGTCCTGGTCCCGTTTGTGTTGGGAGAGACCCCTACATAATACCATGTCTCTCTACTTCTTGTCTCCAGTATCCCTATTTCTCTCGCGCGTTGGTGTTTTCTTATTAAAGATACCGCAAGACGGGGGAGGGGGCCGCCTTACCATAGCCTATATATATTTCTTATATTAGTAACCTCCCCTCCAAGATGTACCAACAAAGAGAAGGGGGTTTATATATGAGATCTATATAATAAATAGGGGGTCGCATCTTGGCTGTTCTAAGTTTACATAAGGAAAATTTTCCCCAAAGTGAATTTTCTCACCCGCGTGAGATATCATCTTCCCCCTCATAAGGCTTTCCCTTACAGGAAAAGGGAAAGGTTATTTCCATTCCTTAGATTTCAATGCGCAGTAGTTATTTATTTGTGAAGGTGAAGAAGCGAATGGGCATCTGATCAAAGGTAGTTCAGTTTGGGACCGTTTTTATGGTTCTTTTTAAGGTTTATTTAAAAAAAAAAAATGTTCTAAAATGAAGGATTCCAATTTGAGATGACTAAAAATTTATATACAGGGTGAACCAGTAAGTAATGTCCATAGGCCTACTGTGTGTAGTACATCTAAAGTCGAGTTCAATGACATATTGGCCAACTTCATATTTTCCACTGTTCTTGAGTGACGTCACTTATTTTTTTTTTCTAAAAACATTTACTTTTTTACAATAAAAATGTTATTACTCAGAAAGTTTTAGTCCGAATTCGATTCTGATGACACGGTTAGAAAGACAGATAAATTTTCTAAAAACTGATACCATTTCGAAGCATAAGTTATTCTCTAAACAGCCTCAATCTTCCTCCGAATTCTGGAAAAATAAAAGTAATAGAAAATTTTTAAGAAAACTCATTAGGCCCTTGTGGGGATCATTATCAGACCTAGGTGCTGACACTTTTTATAAAAGTTTCCTTGTTTAATGGGCTTTCAAACGGTATATCATTTTCCAGAATTCCTTTTATCTTCGTATGAGAAATTACGTTTGTTTTGCAAGAAAACGTGTTCACGAGCACTCAACAGTTATCAAGTTGTTTAATTAATTGATAACTCTTTTAGATGGACCAGTAGTCAATTTTTAAAGTAGATTGTCTTAAAATAAAGAGGTCAAAGGTCACAAATTGCACTTAAAGAAAAAAAAAAGGTTGTTAAATTAAATAAATAGGTTATATTTTTTTTTTAAAGGACAGAGTTTGCATTTCTGAAGTTCGGCCAATCATATCGTGGTGAGCGTTACCAGGCTTGTTCTTTGAAGCGGATTTACGACGAAAATAAATGCATTTTTCGAAGAGTCATTTAGATTCTTCTAATTGACTAGAAAGAGATTAGTCATTCACTATCAGTTCGAGAACTTGCCACCAGTCCGCGTCGAAATAGCCGTACCTCAATTGATATTAATCAAATTCGGTGACTGTGGCTGATAAAAGACTTGAAATGATTGATTCATTGCTTTAAACAGAGCGAAGAAGCGTAGTACAGTGGCAAAATGTATGAAAATCTGAATACGAAGGGTATACAATAGGAAGAAATGTATGAAATAGCAAAGCGGAGTTGCCCTTCTGCCGGGTGGATGATAAAAGGGGTTTTGTAAGGAAGATTGGAATGATTAGATAACAGAATGAATGCGCGGGAGTGGGAGTATTCGAGAGAGAGAGAGAGAGTGACGACGGGTGAACGTGTATAATCCTGCTCGGTGGTCTCCCTTGGCAACCAATACAATTAATACCGCAGGAATAATTAAACTGTAATTGTATTGGTTTATATGTGTACCATTGTAGCGGGTAGGAGGAGGAGTTAAAGCTAAAACCATACTGACGGGCCCAGAGATCCAATGAACTGGGGGGCCGTCTGCAAATGTTCGTATTCCAGTGCAAGTGGGAATATATTCTAGACAGGGGCCTCAATTACGACATTCCCTTCCAGTCGAGAGACCTCAGATTATATCAATCCGGGGAGAGTTACTATTCTAGATGATTATCTGGCGAAGGGTAGTTACAGATAGGAACAGGAACAACAGCGAGCTGTAGGGGCCAAGTTAGAGTGAGTTGGTGTGTCTGTGTCTGTGTGCGAGGAATGGTATAAAGCTTAGCGATTGGCTAAATCCCTACAGATGCATATCTACTCACTGGATATGGGTGGGCTATACACTAACTCTATATCTATATACACAAGTCAATAGTAATTAAAATTAAAATATATTATACACTAAATTTACTGTGTAGCGTATACGTTGAAGACAAATCATTCAGCATGACTCACCGTCATGTCCGGTTTGACGGGCTGGATTGACAGTGATTATTTTCCGGTTTAGTCGCTTATCTGTGGGTATTATTATTTTAATAGAAACTTTTTGTTTTACTTTTTTTTTGTATTTTTTTGTTTTTAATCAAAAAAGAATAAAAAAAATCCGAGAGATAAAAAATCTGGGTAAGAATTTGGGATACATATGCAACCAATATTAGTATTTAAAGTAATTCCTTAAATTACACTGAATAGGCACATTAGAAGGCCGCTCAACTTTGCCCTCGTTCTGAAGCGTGCTTAATTGTATTTTACTAGGAAATTCTTTTTAAAGAAAAGTTCTAGGATTACTGCGAAATACTAAGTGCACCATGTTTGAAAGAAAACCATAGGAGGCATTTTCAAGAAAAGCGTAAAAATAAGAGGGAAAATCGATTCAGTTAAGCAGTAATTAAGACTTTGACCAGAAATCTTATTGGTGCACCTGATTGGTAGCTTTAAACCAAATATCAAATTTTAATTGGTGTGATTTTTCCTATTTTTGAATTGCGGTAGATCAATACGTTCAGCAGAATTTGTTAAAACCATTTTACACAAGAAAATAGAAGATTAGGTATTTTTGGGGGGGGAGGGGGTTAATATTTAGAATTCTGCAAAGCTAGTTTCCTGTTCAGATTTACAAAACGAAAGAAGTAAGGATTCCAAAACTGTAGAGAATACTGTAAATTTATAGGCGCCACGGTAGTCGAGCGGTTAGAGGCGAGACCCGCAAAGCTAAGATGTATTGTTGGTTTAGTGGGTTCGATTCCCACTGTCTAGGCCTTGGATTTTATTTAATGGTTAATATGAGAAATTTACAGTAAAGTATGTTAGGCGGTTATAGGCTAGACCCGCAAAGCTAAGATGTATTGTTGGTTTAGTGGGTTCGATTCCCACTGTCTAGGCCTTGGATTTTATTTAATGGTTAATATGAGAAATTTACAGTAAAGTATGTTAGGCGGTTATAGGCTAGACCCGCAAAGCTAAGATGTATTGCGGTACTAGTCTAGCCCTTGGATTGTATTTAATGTTTAATAAGAGAAATTTACAGTAAAGTATGTTTGCTAGTCGCCTCCGTCCACGACTCCTAATTGGTAGTTGGACGTTAAGCCCCCACTTTGAAAAAATAGGCGATTACTTTACTTTTTTTTTTTTACTGTAAATTTACTTTTAGCGAGGTTGCTAAAGCACGCTCCTTTTTTAGCGCCAGTTCTTCCAGTGTCAGTACATGTGGTACTATACTGTTGTTCACGAAAACCGGAAATGGGTAAACGACTTTAAAATTTTCTTTTTTAAAAAATCTTATCTTGGCCAGAAAATGAAGTAAAGCTGTCAGTTATTTTTGGCTAAATTTTGGAAACAATTGAAGAAGGTAGCCAGCCTTTTTAGATGAAACTTTCTCAAAAATAATTTCCAGAGCCGAAAATGGAAACCACCAGCTCCTATTAATTTCTGGGAAACTTCTTGGAAGGACTAATGAAGAAAGCACTCTACTCAGAAAATGGTAAATGAATTCTTCTGGTGGACGCCTTAATGGCTAGCATTGTTGGAAGATTTTTGTTGTTGTTATTTTATAAAAATGGCAACCTTGGTACTTTAAAATGGCAGAGAAAAAAAGAAGGGAGTTGAAATTGTATTGTTTATCCGGCCACCCCTTTTTCCAAATACCGATTTGTATGACTGGGTTTTGGAAGGGTAGTTTTTAGAGGTAGGTAGGAGAGAGGAGAAGCGGGGCTGCTGTTGTTGTTGTCGTCGTTGTTAACAACACAGTAGAAGGACATTAGTAACTTCATGCAGCTTGCATTAAACTTGGAAAAATCCACTTCTTTTTTTTTCCCCCTCTACTTCTCAGCGACTGTCTCAGCCTCAGGAAGTTCAACAACATTAACAATCAATCATGATTCAAGAAAACCAATGCCTGTTGGATTGATGTTTCTTAGCTTGCTTTCGACTTACTAGAAGTTATTTTAAAAACTTTCAAGCTTTCACTTCAGTGTGTGTGTGTTAGTGTGGGTATACATGGGGTCTTCCTCTACTCTCTACCCCCCACCAACCAGGTGACGCTCCTTGGTGACGAAGAATTATTGTCACCTATTGTCGCGAGAACAGTCTTTAAACCCTTTTTTTTTCTCTTTATTTTTGTACCTTTTCCAACTGTGTCTCTTTGACTATTACAGACAATATCCAGCCGCCGCGTGTTTTATAGACCCTCATCATGGGATATCTCTATTGATTTACTGATGTTAAGAATTTTTAACTTGATGATCATGAAGTTAACTCTAACCCGTATAATGTAAGTAGTAATACAGTGTATGTTTTATCCAGTTTTATAAATGTTATTACGAGACAGATCTATTTGAACAAATTCTTTATAATAATATTATAAAGGGGAAATATATAAATTATATATTTTCCCCCTTTATTCTTAGCATTTTATATCTTTATTTTGTTTTTTTTTTTTAATTTATTTGTTAAATTACACCAGCGCTGGATACGCCATAAGTAACAATGACATTAACTAACCACTACAAACTCACTAATTGAGGGGAGAAGTTACCCAGTGATAACACTCCCTAAGTCGTCTCCCAGGATTAGCTACTCTCTCTTCAGAAGAGAGAAAATCGCGAGGCCACTGGCTGATTTTCAATCGCCTAGGAGGATGATCTGGAAGGTGATGAGATGATAAATGGCGCGGACAAGAGGATTGTAGAATGAGAATGCAAGTTCTGGTTGAAAACTTTTATAACGAGTTCGTGCAATTCCTGGACCTACAAACCAGGAATTTCCAAGTCTGCGGTGGATGGTTAGATTTGAAACGTAAAATGGGAGCTGTTTAACGATAGTGCGGAGAATTTTAGACTGAAGAGTTTGAATTTTGTGAAGATTGGAGCGTTTCGTTGAACCCCACAGTTCAATATCGTGCAGTCCAGTTGGGTTTTAGTATGGAATTGTAAATCAGTCGTTTATATCTTTTAAAGGACTTCTTTATTTCAATAAACTACTAAGGATTTAAATAGATGTCAGTTTTTATTCAATAAGGGTAAAAAAAACTAACCTAGAAGCGTAAAAAAAATCATTTAGAAAAATTAATTTACTTCTTCCCCTAGTTCCTCTAGATTTCCATAAAATTTTCCTCAATTTCCTTTCAACTATACAACCACGATAAGCCAATAACTTTTGCTTAATAAGACATTTTCTCCTCTCTCTCTCTCTCTCTCTCCCAAAAAAACATCCAGGAATGAATATTGTCGCACAAGATATTCTTAGAAGATTTTACAGCGTTCTCATCCTCTGCTCTAAATCTATTACTAGGCACGTTGGTCGATTCTTTTGTCTTTTGTTTTGAAGAAAATCTTTTATTTAGGAAAATGTGAAAATTTATAGAAAAACTTTCGTGCGCTCGTTGAAAACACAAGAAACAGATGATAAATATTGTTTGTTTATATATAAAATCTAAGTTTCAATGGATTTTGTCGTTTTGTTGAGAACTTCAGTAACTTTTGAAAATTCAAAGTATAGAAAATTTTTTTTTTGTATAAATTATTATCCACAAATAAGCGATCTAAATTGACAAGGCTGGAAATTAATATTATATTTTTTTAGGAGAAAGAACTGGAACTAAACAAAAAGAACTGGTCAATATAAGAAAATATTGAATAAATAAATATATAAATAAAAAAATAATAATATTCAAAGATAATGAAGAGGAATAGTGAGAATTAGAGAAAGATAGCACTAATGAGAGACAGAGAAAGTAAACATATATTGATTGCATACCACAGCATCCCTCGCGAGATTCAATTTTTAGATTATAAAGTGAAAAAAAAAACAATAAAATAAAATAAAGGGAACCTGGTAAGAAAACGATCAGTTCTTATCAAAGTTGAATAAATAAATAAAATAAAGAAAAAAACAATTTATGTACATACTCGTATATATATTAACATTTTTTTAGTTCTCTTCAATATATTATACATTATGTATAATAAAAAAATTAATTGACAAATAAAAAAAAACTTGAAAAAGACTAGATCCTTCCATTAATGGACTTTGTTTGAAGAAATACAGATTTTTAGGAACAGGAACTTATATATATATATATCAGTTTATCAGATATCAGAAGGGAAGAAGACAAATACACACACACACACACAGAGAAAAGAAGAAGAAAGGAATTGGTAGGGATAAGTGAGAGAGAGGACAAAAGGATATATGGAATAAAACACTAATTGGAAGATATTTATAGCCAACCTATAGGTATGTTCATAAATTGGTAAACTAGGAGGCGCTGGAGGGGAGGGGAATCGGTCGTTTTTCCTACGGGGGGGTGGTTGTTGGTGAGAGGAGGGAAGCTGGTAAGAGGAAGAAGAGGAGTGAACAATTTATTCTTGTGTCTAATGACGTATTCGATTATTGGACCGGTTTAGATCTCCCAATGTAAAATATAGAGGACGGAAAGAGTCTGGAGGAACAAGACGTTGCATTAAACAAAAACAAAAAAAAACAAATATTCAAATGAACGATAAAATAAAATGGAATGGGTAAAAGAATGAGGGATTGATATAATGTTTTGTTTTCCAGTACATATCTGTCGGCTGCATCAAGAGTCGGACTCCAGACGGATCTATTGGAGTCAAGCAACCAACTGCCCCCATCTGTCATGCAATATTTCATCATGCAATTATTATGCAGGTTAACATTTAACACCGAATGCTTCATGCAATATAGGCCGTTTACGCCACCCTCTGTGACCGTTACACTTCAGGGCAAGTGTAAAGTGTTAAGTGTACAATTGTCTTCCAGCAATAGAGAATTTAAACTGGAATTCCAGTATAAAAAGGCGAAAATTTTACGAGACCCCACGAAAAAGCATTTAACGTGAGATATAGTTATCAATTGAAATGATATGATCAAATATATGAGTGATAAGAAACTGAAATGAATCAGTGAGCACATACACACGTATGTACTGAATTTTTATCGAAACTTGGCATTTTTATTAAAAATGATTGTTGAATGGTTGAAGGAAGAAAATCAATAGGACCATTTACGAAAAAAAAAAAAAATGCCTAATACCTGTAAAACCATTTCAAAACCAGACGTGGATGATTTTGTGCAAATTTTGAATTTTATATATTTAATTCATTTTAAGGCGCCATAGTATCCGAGCGATTATAGACTAGACCCGCAAAGCTAAGATGTATTGCGGTACTAGTCTAGCCCTTGGATTTTATTTAATGGTTAATATGAGAAATTTATAGTAAAGTATGTTTGCTAGGCGGTTATAGGCTAGACCCGCAAAGCTAAGATGTATTGCGGTACTAGTCTAGCCCTTGGATTTTATTTAATGGTTAATATGAGAAATTTACAGTAAAGTATGTTTGCTAGTCGGTTATGGACTAGACCCGCAAAGCTAAGATGTATTGCGGTACTAGTCTAGCCCTTGGATTTTATTTAATGGTTAATATGAGAAATTTACAGTAAAGTATGTTTGCTAGTCGGTTATGGACTAGACCCGCAAAGCTAAGATGTATTGCGGTACTAGTCTAGCCCTTAGATTTTATTTAATGGTTAATAAAAGAAATTTACAGTAAAATATGTTTGCTAATCGCCTCCGTCCACAACACGTAATTTGGTAGTTGGACGTAAAGCCCGCCTGAAAAAATATTTACTTACTTTTTAATCCATTTTAATTTTTTAAATTTATGTATCCATGTGTATAATACACAAAAAAGTTGTTCTTTAGGGCACCTCTCTTCCAAGTAAGTTACCCGCAAGTGATAGGAAAACGTTTCTAACTAAAATTATCGATCTAAAATAAGAAGGGCATAAGAAGTTTAAAGCAAATCTTTGATGCCGTTTTCGATTGATATCGATTTCCAGAAATATCGAATATACTGAAAAATCGATTCAAATCAATTCAAAAATCGATCTGTAAAGTGCCACTTCTGATTAACTGATCTTTTATTGTTGTTTTACATTATTATTGAAACTGACCATTTTTATCGATTCACAGAAGCTCAAAACGATTATTTCTAACACAAGACTCAATTTCCAAAATTTGATACAAACTCTACAAGCTTCATTTAATAAGAAAGTAAAATTATCAATCTGATTAGCTAATCAAAATCGATAATGAACAGAAAAAACATTCTTCAATGAAAATCGAAAACAGTTTAAACACAAGACCAGTTTAAGTTCAGAGTAAAAGTCAGAAAAAAGTGAAAGTGATTAAATGAAACCATCGTTAGGTTATCGAATGGTTACAAGTTTCCTTATTTTGGAATGCAGGTTATTTCTCCATTTTTAGTATTATATGTTGTTTACATTTTTTAGTCATCGTGTCTTGTAAATCAGTTTGAATGTTAGATCTGTTCTTTTTTTTTTTTTTTTTTTTTTTTTTTTTTTACAATTTGTAATAAACAAATTGGGATCATCGTTAGGAGATTTAAATCTGTTGTTTAATGGGATGCTGGATATCTCCTAAACGTGGCTAAGCTGGTCACAATCATTCGCCATACTCGTACACATTTTGTTCTAGGATCATAAATGGGGACAGTGACATTGATTTTTGACTGCTACCAATTTAAAAACTGGTTTTAGGACTGCTTGAAAATGTTGCCTAGGTCGCCAAAATAAGGTCTTATCTAGTGGTAAAAGCTTTCGAGGGTTACTAAGGCGGATCACGTCAACAATTGCCATTCCTCAGGATCGTTGGTTATGAAGTATGCCCCAGATGTTCTCTCCTAGGCCTTAGATTGGAAAAATAAAGTTTTCCCATTGTTAGGCCATTGACTATCCTGGAATAGAACTATGGGCAGTGTCAGTTATTCATCCCATTTTGTAATTAAGAATTCTTATTTGAGAATACGAGAGTAAACAAGAAGGAAAGTGACCCTTTGGTGATCATAAATTATAGAAGCGAAGAAGAACAAGGAGACGAGAGATAAGGCTACGTTAGAATGCAGGCCTTATTGCAGATTTTCTCCCCTAACCCCTCCACCACTAAGATTATTAAACAATATAATAAGAAGAAAAGGGTAAAAAATAAAAACAGAACAGACTTAAAAAGAAGAGAGAAGAAAATGCAGCAGTATGGCTGAGAATGTAGGCCGGACAGAGAGCTCTCTGGTGGGATAAATAAAGAACTCTAATTACCCAGGGCGACGAGTTAAGCTGCTGGGGAGCTTCGGCGCACCAACTGTGCATAAATCCCCTCGCTTCCAGGGTGGGAATGTGGTATAAAGTAAGCGCGTGAACAAAAAAAAAAGAAGGTCTTTTTTGCGCCCGTACGTCTGTCTCGTACAAGTCTGCGTTACAATGCAAATGCACCGCTCAAATAGCAGACCTTTGCAATTAATTGCAAGCGCTCTCTCTCTCTCTCTCTCTCTCATTCTATTTCCCTCTCTCTATCTCAAAACTGCCCACACCTACATTAAAGTTTTCTTCTTAAAATTTATTTTCAAATTATTTCTTCTTGCACACAAAAGACAAAACAATGAAAAAACGTACGAAACTTCCTTTATAGACTGCTGGGAGGATGCTCCAAATTGCCCACACAAATACTATTTACAAGGGCGCCACGGTAGCCGAGCGGTTAAGAGGCTAGACCCGCAAAGCTAAGATGTATTGCGGTACTAGTTTAGCCCTTGGATTGTATTTAATGTTAAATAAAGGAAATTTACAGTAAAGTATGTTTGTTAGGCGGTTATAGGCTAAACCCGCCAAGCTAAGATGTATTGTTGGTTTAGTGGGTTCGATTCTCGTTCTTAGGCTTTGGATTTTATTTAATGGTTAATATGAGAATTAATAGTAAAGTGTATTTGTCAGGCAGTTATAGGCTAGACCCGCAAAGCTAAGTTGTATTGCGGTACTAGGCTAAGTCTTGGATTTTATTTAAAGGTTAATATGAGAACTTTATAGTAAAGTATGTTTGCTAGTTGCCTCCGTCTACGACACCTAATTGGTAATCGGACGTAAAGCCCGCCTGAAAAAATAGGCAATTATTTTACTTTACTTACATTTACTATCCACAAGGTAGCCGAGCGGTTAGAGGCGAGACCTGCGAAGCTAATATGTATTGTGGTACTGGGTTCGATTTCCGGTCTTAGGCCTTGGACTTTTTTTAATGGTTAATAAAAGAAATTTACAGTAAAGTTTGTTTGCTAGTTACCTCTGTCCACGACACCTAATTGGTAGTTGGACGTTAAGCCCCGCTTGAAAAAATAGGCGATTACTTTAATTTACTTTCTTTTACTATCCACAAACCGGAAATGATCTAGAGGCTGTAGAGTTCAGCCTACGTGACTATAACCTTACTTACTTCATATTGAGCTCAACATCCCAATTCTACAAACAACTTGCCAAAAGACAAAAGGCAAAATATCACTAGTTCCGGTTCTGATCGCTCTGGTGGTTTCAAGACTTCCTGAGGGGCTTCAGCTTCTACCTTATAAGGATTTGTTTTGAGTTTCTTCAAATAGATATGTGATTAAGCGGCTTTTTGCTACCCATTTAACTGGTAGTTAAGCCTACCAATTAATTCGTGTTATTGACCATCCCGCATTATGGTAAATTTGTCGAAATGGGCAAGTTTTAGGTTAAATCTCTGATGTCAAGCAAAATTCGGTAGATTTTGTTTTAGCTAAAAAATGATTTTTATGTTTGACCTTAGTGAAACTCAATGATTTTTATAAAATAGGTTGGCCAAACTGTCTTTACTACAGCCATTTCCCTCATTTCTGGTTTTTTTTTCCGTAAAACAATAGAAACGACAACACGGATCACAATAGTTGCGTGCAATGCTTCGTGCAACAACATGCAATTGCTTTTCTTAAAAAACGGATCACAACTGACAGCTCAATGAACAACAATGGCGAAGAAGATAAGAACAATGAAGAAGATTTTATTCTAAGATTAGCCAATAAAATTTAATCGTTTCACTGAACTTTCTAAATTTTGGATTTTTTGTTTTTATATCAGAAAAAAATGTAGAAAATAACGTTTAATCGATACCCAAAACTGCGCACAAGTAAATCATATAAACCAAGTGATGATAAACTATCAGTGGGATAAAATTGCATATCTTTTGTTAACGTATGTCTGACTGTAGAGTTAACCATTAGGAAATAGAATATTATTCATTATTATGCATACAGAACTCGGGATGCACTTTACGCTTGAGAGATGATGAGCTTTAAAGTCACAGCTTACGCACTTTGTAATTACGTTTAGTACGTATAACGTATAGTTTAGTATATAATATATTTAACTTTAGACATTTTTATTTTACTTCAATTTTTCAGACTTTGTGGAGATCCTTCGTGGATCGATTTTCAGTGTACAACATTCACTTTGTCCAGCCTACGTAATTCTTAAAACGAATAAAAAAGTAAAGTAAAGTAATTGCCTATTTATTCAGGCCATCTTTACGTCCAACTACCAAACTAGGTGTCAGGACGAAGGCGACTAACAAAGATACTTTACTGTAAAATTTCTCATATTAACCATTAAATACAATCCACGGGCTAGACTAGTACCGCAATACATCTTGGCTTTGCGGGTCTAGCCTATAACCGCCTAACAAACATACTTTACTATAAAAGTTCTCATATTAACCATTAAATAAAATCTGAGGGCTAGACTAGTACCGCAATACATCTTAGCTTTGCGGGTCTAGCCTAAAACCGCCTAACAAACATACTTTACTATAAAAGTTCTCATATTAACCATTAAATAAAATCTAAGGGCTAGACTAGTACCGCAATACATCTTAGCTTTGCGGGTCTAGCCTATAACCGCCTAACAAACATACTTTACTATAAATTTCTCATATTAAACATTAAATAAAATCCAAGGGCTAGACTAGTACCGCAATACATCTTAGCTTTGCGGGACTAGCCTATAACCAGCTAACATACTTTACTGTAAATTTCTCATATTAACCATTAAAGGTATAGTCTGGGAATATAGACTAGTAGCGCAATACATCTTAGCATTGCGGGTTTAGTCTCTTAACCGCTCGGCTACCGTGGCGCCTCCCTTAAAACCAATATTTCCAGCGGAAAACTCATAACTGAAAATCGTCACTACTCTAGTAGTTGGAAAAAAGTATTGCAAAACGTGTTTCAAATTTCCACTTTTCAGGTTTTTAAAGGGGGATTTCGAAAATAGAAATAATTATTTTGAAATTCAATTAAGCATTCGTGAAAACTGTCATCGGATGTTTAAAGCTATTACTGCAAAAGGAAAAGCGTCTGGGAAGAAATCTAGGCAACCACCGCTTCGCATCAACATTTCCAGTCTGCCAGAACCCGGTGATTCTCGGCAATTTTACTTAAAAATGAAAATATACTTAAAACGGATATCACTGTGGGTGTAATTAAAGAAATTCAAGGCGTATTGTGAGGCTTAAACGGCAAGAGTCGTCGAGAGATTCAGATAATCGCTTTTCCAAAACTGTGTGTAAAAATTTAAAAATAATTTTTACACATTTAAAAAGAGATTTTTACACTTAACAAATGACAAAAGAAAAAGCACATTGAAAAACTACATAAGATAATTATTACATGGCAGGAAACTAGCCCTGAAATATTTTTATGCAAAAAGGGAGCGAAAGAAAGAAATACATCCATAAATAAATCTTATGGAGAATGGGCACACTATGTTTGCTATTTAGTTCAACCTATTTACTGTGGAGACCTCCTACAATGTAAGGGGCATAAATTATTTCTAAGGGCTGAGGAAAGAAAAGAAAGCAGTTTTTGGAGAAAAAATGACCTTAACTAATTTAAACTTGTCCCACCTGCCCTACCTGGTCATGTCCGGTCGCAAAGGTTACTCTGAACACTAATATAGACCAACTTCAAGCACTCTTCAACTCAAATATTGTTATTGAATGAACAATCTGATTGGGAACCCTTCGCCCTTATTGTAATCATTAGATTTCTATTTGAGAAACTCAACTCCTCATTTCAGTTAAGAGTTACATTAAAAATTGTTCAAAAAAAAAGAGCAGTTTTTCCGGAAAATGCTAATGAATAATTAATTGAAAGAAAATTGATGGCCGTTATCGAGAAAATTCCCTAAAAATCACCAAAACACAGTCTTTAAAAAAATGAAAATATTTAAAGCAATTGAAGAGCTTGGTGCAAAAAGGAGTTATCTACATTTTTTTCAGAAAATATGTTTGGTGGCGCCCCCTATTGTATGTTCAATTCTACATCTTTTGGTTCATAAACGAGTCTGCATAAAGACTCGTTTATTATTACTTATTCTCTAACCTAGGTTAGATTTGGAGCAAAAATGAGTTTTCTCCTGCAGATAACTTTCTTTTGCTCCAAACAGAAAAGATGACGCCATCAATATTTTTATTAGGTTTATTTAATGTTTATATTAGATAGATATTATTATTTTCCTTTTTGACAGGCATAATAATATATCTAACATTCGCTTCGACAAGACACAAAATCCCACTTAAAAGCTCAAAAACAAGAAATCTGTTGACTAAAGTACTTAATATGTACTCAAGTTTTACTGAAAATTATGATTTTGGTGCAAAAAAGAGTTAGCTGTAAAATAACTTAAAAAATGCCCTAGAAAGTTCAAATTGAGCCCCAAATGGCCCCATCACAATATCCTTAACTAATCCTTACAGCAGACACAACATAAGGAATACATCTTAAAGCATATTTAGTTTTTTGTCCCTACTAAAAATTTTAAAAAACTGTAGATAACTCCTTGGTAGCACCAAGATCTTCAATTATAATAATGTAACTTGTTGGTAAACCTAAAGTGAGATTACAATCGGTGGTCTGTAATGGCCACTGCCTTTTTTTGATATAGTTTTATCTATTTTGTATACACATTTAATGTACTATTTAAATGTAGCTATTTTGTGTAAATTGTGAAATTAATTGTGGCAGTAACCTTTTATACGTGTTTCAGATTAATTTTAGATCAATCAGTATATCATGTAATAAACACATTGTAAGTGTGGTTGAACGTTGTTAGCATCTTTCTAAACCAAAGAATTTGATTGGTTTTTCTGTTTTTATTCCCCCACTCACGTTGTTTCTGTTCCGTTTTTTTAACTACTTCAACAGCTGTTCGACAATTGCAGTTAATCTAGTACATTAAATTTGAATCTAGTATTTATTTGGGATTTTTTTTTGTGCCACGGAAGTAATGTTGCATGCTCTCAATTGATTTGTAACTGTTTCCAAGAGGAAGTTTATGTCTCATACGGCACTTTATGACACATAAAGTGTCATAAAGTTTTACAGGAAATAAATGTTATAATGATCACGTAGACCAGCGTTTCCCAACCTTCTTTTTTGGCTCGCTACTACCACTTGGTAGTAAAAATAATTGTATTTCGTGAAATTTCTTATTCCGAGTCTGTTATTTTACTATTATTATCTTTATTTGTAAAGAGATACAATGTATCTGTAAACAAAGGAGTTCCAAGTTCATGTTCATTTTATAAACTTTGTAAAGTGTAAGATCTTAGTTTTAAAACTTTTTTTAAACAATTTAAAATTACGTAAATATTTTTCTCTTCAAAATTATTAATTAATTTACAAAGTTCTTCTTTAGGATTACTAAATTTGTGCCCAAATCTTCTAAATTAATTTCTTTTCAGTACAAATTAAATTTAATGTTGCTTGGATAGAGCTTACTCATTACAATCCAGTCTCTTTAAGCAGATCTTTACATACTCGTAGTTATCATTTAAGTTCTGTCACATGATAATTCTATTAAATTTTCTTTATCTTCTGTTGATAATGATATAATAGCTTTTCCTAAATTTTCTTTATAGAAAGGGTTTGAAATCCAATTATCATTTGTATTTTTGGGTTTAGGAAAATACTCCATGAAAGACAATTTTAATCCAGTAAAATGTGCTATATTTTCTCGTATGTCTAGAGACAGACCAAACTTGTTACTGTACTTATTAACAACTTTACTGTATAATATTATTAATTAAAATAATTTTTATGTATTATAGGGGAAAAACGTATCTATGATAATTTTATGATTTAATTTTTTATGTCCGCCATTATTGATTATTTTTCGCGTACCACCAACCAGCAACTCGCGTACCACAGGTTGGGAAACGCTGACGTAGAAGATAATTACACATATAACAAAAATACCATATTTATTTATACTTCCTGTTTATAATTATGTATTCATAAAATATGAGAGTTTGTTAAAAGACAAAATGTCTCAAATTGTTTGTTTTTAACTTTTAGTGAGTTTCATGAAGTCACCCACATTTTTAAAAATATATCTCCCACCGTTCGTCGTTTTTATAATTTTTTTAAGAAAAAGATAAATTATTTAATAAGACTAAATAAGACTGGGATTAATAAGTTTTTTTTTTTTTAAGAATTAGAGGTGTCACAAAGAGAAATGTAGGTAAGTTTAATGAGAGTAATAAAATAAGTTAAACAAGGATGATGCTCCTGTGTGTGCGTGCGTTTGGAAGCTGTGTGGTCATTAATTGTTAGACATTAATCAGGAAGCTGTATGACGATCTCTCCTACTTCCTCTTATTAATTAGAAAGAGAGCGTAGTTTGAAGGAACAACTCATTTGTTATGAATGTGTAAAAAAAAGAAATAGGGTGGTATATCGCTAAGGTGGTGTGGAGCTATTCATCTGTGTCGCCATGGTATGACAGTTTGTGTGTCTGTCGGTGTCCACGAGTATCCCACTCTCGGCTCGATCTACCCAAAATTCCAGGTGTTAGTTCACCCATTCCAGTCACAGTCTCCTGATCAGAATGAGTCCCTAAGCAGATCGTATTCACAAATATAGCGTAACTCAGCCACACACCCTTCATCTTTTAATTTATTAAGTCTTAATTCCTTGTCTGCCACCCGGAAATACGTACCAACTGACAAACTCTTTATTCTCTTCCTTAGTCCACTGCCTTACCGAGTAGAAAAACAAATTTTTTTCTTTGAATACTCACGACAATTACCCTGATTCCTAACTGCTTCCAACTTCCTCAAGCAATAATAAAAATGTCCGGTAGGACAGTTGTACGAAGGGTTGATCGTCAAAAAATGCACGAAAAAGCGTAACGTTGAAAAACCTCCCAACTTTGACAATTTTTTTCTCTTTTTTTCTGTAAAAGATAAAATTCCCAAATTTTCTTTATCATGTAGGGAAAATCCTCCTTTATAACTGTATTTTTTTTTTTTTTTTTTGCAACAATCCAGATCTAAAAGATTTCGGAGAAAAAAAGTTGTTGAAAATGAGCGAAAATGGCTTTTTCAAAAATTGGTCTTGGTCTTGTTCTTGTTACCTTTTTTGTAAACTGCGTAGCGCCTAAACGCGTGAACCGATTTTCATGAATGAGGTATCAATCGATTCGGAATTTTGTGTAGATGTGCCTTTTGGGAATCTCAACGCTGTACACAGAATGGGAGAGGAGGTAGCCCCCTTTATGTAAGGCCCCCTCCAAAATTATTATTACTAATAACACTGTAAATCTTAACCCGATTTTAATAAAATTTGGCAGGGTAAATGAGGGTTAGGGTTCCCCCTACGTTCCATTAAAGCGACACAAGTTCTGCTCTTCTACACCTACTAAGGGGAAGTTTTGCAATCATTTAAAATTATCGTTTCGTGAACCAAATTTTCTTCAATGAAGTGTTATTAGGTTCATTATGGACCAAAGCTTCAAAATGTTATTTCCGGTTTAAAAAAAAAAAATCGGAAGTTTGCCACAATGAAAGACTTCCTCTACTAGGAGTACCATTATATTGCGGAAAAAGCATGACGAACAAGCAAAAAAAATAATTTGGTCTATCAAATTCTTTTTGCTGAATCTAAGATAAATTGCATCTTCTACCTACTTTTATCACTTTGTGTCAACTCCACTGAATTAAGGGCTCTTAAATTTAACGAAATTTTAATTTATTGTTCACACTTTATACACACATTTTTTCGACTTCGTATTCCCAGATGGTTTGATCTAGATTTCTTTATGTTCCCTTTTTTAAAGTTATACGTCATTCCTTGATCTACCTTTCACGACCCTTTTAGAAAAATTTAACACTTTAGTTTGTTGTGAGATATTTATGGGTTATTTGGTTGTGATGGTATTCTTTTTTCATGATCTTTATTCGTTTTGTTTGATCTCTTCTTCTTTTCTGTTTTAGGAAGAAGCTAAAAGTATTTTAGAGATTAAAAGAAATTACTGGTGACACTTCTACTTCAGATTGTTGGCTATCATTAGATTACCGTCTTTTATTTTAACATTTTTTTTGTTTTATCCCTCATAAGAGTATTTTGTTCGTAGATTTTCGGCTTTAAGTTTTCAAATTCACGATCCCATGAAGGATCAATTTAACTGGAAAGCCTGGAAAAATGTGCATAAAAAATCACATTCAATATTTTCATTTAGTGACCATCAGAGTAGGCCTAATAGTAAAAGGCTGAAAATGCTAATTTGAGAAGAGCATGATTTAAGCGGGAGAACACTTTTTGTGGTTATAAATCCAGAGATTAACTTCAAATCTTAGAGATTAACTTCAAAACTCAGTAATTAACTTCAAATCTCAGAGATTAATTTCAAAGTAAAGTAAAGTAATCGCATATTTTTTCAGGCGGGGCTTAACGTCCAACTACCAATTAGGTGTCGTTGACGGAGGCGACTAGCAAACATACTTTACTGTGAATTTCTTGTATTTAACCTTTAAATAAAATCCAAGGCCTAAGACCGGGAATCGAACCCAGTACCACAATACATATTAGCTTCTCAGCAGGTCTCGCCTCTAACCGCTCGGCTACCGTGGCGCCTTTAATTTCAAATAACTACATTTATGATTGGATTATGAATATATGATGATTAATGATTGTAAAGCAAAAGATAGACGCAGTGGAATTGAGAGGGACACCATTTACCATCAATATTATCATCATTATGAATTACGTCAACGGTTCATCAACTCAACACTTCATTTCCTCTCACGTGACTCCAAAGTGACTGTGACCAACAAACTCCTCCCACTACAAAGTGGACATTAGGAGCGCCGACGTTACTCTACGCCTGCTCCACCTTGGAGCCTGGACTTATAGTAGGTAACATCAAGAAACTTCAGGACAATACAGAACAAATTTCTGGAGACTGGCAATAGACTCTTCCTGGACTCACTCCACGGAGACTGCATCCATTATCCCTGGTACACTCTTACATCCAAAAAAAAATCGTCTGCTGAAGCTCCTTTCCATCCTATACTGCCATCCTAAATCCACTCTACCATGACATAGCCTCCTACAGATCCTTCTATTTCCCTACAGGACACAAAAGATTAAAACAGATACTCCTCTAACTCTCTACAATAGCTGCAGGTTTTCCTCTCCTTTTTTCCCTGCATTCCTATCCTAGTCACTTAACCTTTCTAGTTCCTCACTTGTTAAGAAGGTTATAATGCATTGTTCATTGGCACTTCATGTCTGTATCTATTGTACCTATTTATAATAAAGATTTATTCATCTATCTATCCAATTCTTTATTTCCCAATTACCTCCAGCTTCCGCTGGAACAAACACGCCATGTCTATTTTATTATCATCATAATTAAGAGATAAATTAAGTTAATAAATTAGAATATTCACAAATTATCACCTTATCTTCTTCGTACCCGCAGCAATGACTTAGTGTTGCCGCAGTAACCCTAGGAATTCGCTTATATTATAATATTAGGTTTAAATCAAATATATTATTAAACTAAAAAATAACCTTTCTCACAGAATGTTTTTAGTACGTTTTGCTGCCAGTAATAGAGCAGAGAGAGATTGCCCAATATTTACCTAACCGTTTTGCTCGTACATATCTTTTAACATATTCATTAGAAAGATAGATCGTGCGCAGATAGTTTACACCATGTTATTTGACCTAATTCATTACCTAACTTGGTATAATTTGCCTTCTATTTATTCTTTATTTATTTACTTTATTTTTTGCTCTCTTCACCAAATAGATGATTATCTTTCTTTATTTTACTTTATTTACTTAATGAGTTATTACTCAACAGAGGTTAATTTAAATTATATACTAAAGAGAGCGCGCACAACAATTCATTCTTTAATACTTTCAAAATTAGTTAAAATAGTGTAATTATTTTTTTAATTTTCTTTAGAGAATTAGGTTAACCGTTATAACAATTAATGTTAGACTGTTTTTTAAAATTATTATCCTTAAATAGGAAACCTGATTATTGTCTATTTACATGTTTTAAATTAATTTACTAAATTATACAGCAGCTTGACGTTTGAATAGCCAAAGTTTTCAAAATCATCTCATTCTAAAATGGGAAACTCTCATGTTCTAATCCCTGTTTTATAACTTAAATTTAGGGAGGGATTAGCTAAGAGTCTGGAGTATGTCACTTAATGCAGTTTTACATAATTTTAGTCCAGAATATTCTAAAAAAAAACATTGCATCAAATTTCAAACTCAAAATGGTAGGCTTAAGTTGAATCAAAACTCTTTTGACGAAATCTCCACTTGAAGACTTGATTTCTCTCCAACCGGATGTCCGGAAGTTTGGTCAATATAAAAACATGTGTTTTTTTGTTTTTGTTTTTTGAAATTACAATAGAATAAAACTGCACTTTAGGGTTGAGCTTTATTCACCCCGTTTAGGAAAAATCAAAGGTACCGAATTTGCAGTTTTGAAGGTCAAGAAAAATCTAAGGGACCCGAGAGCTTTTTACAAGGAAGAAAAGAGCTTTTTGAATTCTGTGCAAAATGAAATCATGCTCGTACTGAGGTCTGAACCTCTATCTAAGAGGTAAAAACGGGCATTGCACAAGGGGGTTGAGAGCTTCTATTTGTGTGCGCCTAATTCCCAATCTCTAATGCGGAGACCAAACATGAACCAACCACTTATCATTTGGCCGGCTCCCACCGCAGTTCTATTGGTGAAGATAAAGGAAACATCCCACCAAATAATATTCTCATTGTATTTTTATTAAAATTTCGAGTTTTTATAGTTAATGGCAATTTTATATTTTTTACAACGAGTATACACGTAGAACGCACCTTAATAGAGATTTGGTTTGACGTGTATTATACATATCCAACACACTTAACAGGTTAATTACATCGCCTAAAGGATATCGCCATTGGGTTTACCTGTCATTTCTAATGCTCATTTCTAATGTCCACGATCTTTATCTCTTGCGGTTTGCCCTGACGATCTTTATCCAGTGGTCCATTTCAAGGTTATATCCCGTAGTATAGAAAAAAGGATAGTTATCTTCCCGATTTGATAAAAATATGATTTTAAACACTACATAAATCTTAAACAGTCCCATATCGCGTATTTCTTGGACAAGAAGAAACCTTTAAAAAAAAAAACATCTAAACTACTGACCCCACTATTTGTCTTCTTAAACTAAAGGCCATATATATTTTCCACCAATAAACTATAATGATTAAATTAATGCTAGCTAATAACAGAAAGATCGTATAACTGTCAAACTGAACTGAATAAAGAAAGTGATTCAGAACAAAATGTAAAGTTTGTGACCAGCTGTTCCTACCGCAGCCTTCAATATAAATGGCGGCAACTAGCCAAAAACAATGTGCCCTCTAAATCTAGAGATACAGTAATATCTTTAGTCTTTGGAAATTGTACACATGTTTTATTACTGAGCAAAATATCTTTAGCTGTGAATTAAACTTTTTATTATTGTTCTTATTATTATTCTTATTATTTCTTATTATCATTATATTATTATTCTTATTTTTTTTTTGCCTTTTTTTGGCATTGACTTCCGCCATACAGCCAGCATCGTCTAGGTGCTTATCACTAGAATATCACTCACTCTCCATTCTTACTTATAAATACATTCGCTTCACACATTCGTCCCTCTACTATATACAACTATTTACATACAAACTTACAACTAATGGATGGATCAGTACTCTATATTCCTGCCATCCTTATAGCTTAACCGAAATTAAAATCACCGTAATCCTTCTCTAATCATTTTCTTCCATTCATTCTATAACTTTTAAATACATTCATATTTCTGTGCTAGTCTGCTATAGATTTAAGTACGTAGATGTTGGTGGAGAATATTATTACTATTATTATTATTTCATTTCTGACTCCTTATTAGGGAAATCACTTAGGGGGGTGGACTTTGCCACAACCCCTTATCTAAATTACATAATCTTATTATTATTATTATTATTACTACTACTACTACTATTATTATTATTATTTATGAAAGAACAGAAGGAAACCGATGGCTGGTTAAAATGGAGGCCAGACGAGACACTCTGAAGAAGTGGCAAGAAGAATGGGAGTCCTGTAGCAAGGCAGCATGGACAAGAGTGTTGATTCCCAGGATTGAAGGATGGTATGATAGGAAACATGGTCAAGTAAATTTCTACTTGACTCAGTTTCTAACAGGTCATGGCTGCTTCAGGAAGTATCTGAACACCATGAGTAGAAAGTCCTTGCTGTGTGTAATGTAAGGAAGTTCAGGACGATGCACGACACACATTTTTCGAGTGTAAGAGTTGGGACCAAGAAAGAATGGAACTGGAGTTGGAGATAGGAGGAGTATTACTCCAGAGAATATCGTGGGCAAAATGTTAGCCGAGAGGTCCAATTGGACTAAGGTGGACCAAGACCGTCAGCGATATTTTTGAAAAAGAAGAAAGTGGAAGATGTATACTTCAGCTAAAATGAGGGAAAAATGACGGAGTGTATAGTGTTCCTGGTCCAGCCCGAAATAATGTGATAAACGGTCCCGGGCTGGGTCCATCAAGGAAATCGAGGAAGTGAGGTTTTTCAGTGGGTAGGAATCACACATAACCTTTCGCATCCGGTACCTTTAGGAAGGTTTTCCTCACTTAGAAAAAAAAATTATTACTATTATTACCGGACAGTGTTCTCTCGTTACAGACAACACTGTCCATCACCGGACAGTGAGCTGTAAGAAGCTCCTAGGAAGAGAAAATCTAAGGGTCAGCAGCTGGATCCGAACCCGGGACCTCCGCGTGGGAGTCCAGTATGCTAACCTCACAGCATACTCAGGCAATTATTATTATTATTATTATTATTATTATTATTATTATTTGTTTTAGAGTTTTTGTATCTACCATACATAGTTCCTTCCCACCGTCAGTTAGCACACTGTATCTTTAATAAATTATATATCTAAAAAATCTAATATTTTCGAAGTATTTTTCTAGAGTATTTATAAAATGTATTCACTAAAAAATGCCGGCCAAGTCTGGGATTAGAGGTGGAACCCCTCCAACCAAAGTGACTCATGTGTGAATAATTCTTACTTCTTTGATAATTTATCTTTTCGCTTTTTTTTCTTTAAATAAATCTCCAGCCATTCCAGTCCAAAACTAGTATGTTAATGAATTGTTTGTTTATGTGTGTGTTTGTTTGTGTCGTCAGTAGACTGCACATATGAGGTGTGTGCCCGCTGCTGGTCCAGCGGTCGCCTGGAGTTCCATCGGCAAACTTGAGATTCTCATTCTCTCTCTCTGTCTCTCTCTCTTGTCTGCTATAAAACATACACACACACACTACAAAACAATGCAATCTGCATACATCGAACTCTTACGCTTCTCCCTCACTTTAAATTATTATACACATGCCATTTATTGCATATTATTTTAGTTTTAATTGCACTCATATTTCAATTTAACACCTGATTATCTATTACACATATTTCTGGTGAGGAACTATTCTAATCAGCATTTTTAACGATTTTTCAACCGGAAATACAAGTTTTTGCAAGATTAACGGTTTGTAGTCAAACGGAACTCAAACATCGCGTTTTTTTTTGTTTTTGTTTTAAAATCGATTATAAAGTTTTTTTTGATCAACATCACGAATTCGAAAAATTCACTCTGATAAATCTCGTATTTTATACATTTCCTATTTTTTAACATTAGAAATTATTAGACTGACTTGGAACCCGCACACACGACTTAAACGAACTGAAGTTAACAGACGTTATCGACTACTTAAAAGACTATTAGACCAACGTTCAAAACTTTCACTTAATAACCAAACGACTGATTTACAATTCTATACTAAAACCCGTCTGGATGTACTGGTATTGAACTGTGGGGTTCAACGAAACGCTCCAATCTTCAACGAATTCAATCGCTTCAGTCTAAAATTCTCCGCACTATCGTTAAACATCTCCATTTTACGTTTCAAATCTAACTATCCACCGCAGACTTGGAAATTCCGTTTATAGGTCCAGGTTCCACGAACTCGTTATAAAAGTTTTCATCCAGAACTTGCACTCTCATTCCAATCCTCTTGTCTGCGCCATTTATCCATCTCATCACCATCTAGATAAACCTTCCAGACGATTAATTTTAGTTAGTTAGTTCTCTTATTGCTGGTAAGAGGGACGTACTGCAATCGTGCAGAAGATTTTTAATGTTTTGTTTTCACCGGAAGTGAGGTCACTTTAGAACGCTTGCGTCTGAAATCAGAGTTTTGCGTTGGTCCAACTAGAGCCTTTAAGTTGGGTACACCACCAGAGGAACTTGTAATAAATATTTGAGTGCTTTGGAAGGGATTACCTACGTGGTTAGCGTACTGGGACTCCCACGCGGAGATCCCCGAGTTCGAATCCAAAGCTGCTGGCCCTAGACTCTTACAAGCTCACTGTCCTGGTGATTGACTGTCTGTAACGAGAGAACATTGTCCGGCAGTGCACTGTAAAAAGCTATGGGCGCCAATAACCTCTCAAATGTTGACGCGCCTTAAATCATTTTTTTTTTTTTAAATATTTTTGTCAAACTCAATCGACCGGAAATATGGCACGATGGATTTTATTATGAATATTCACATTAAGGGGCAGAGAAAGAATAGAGTAGGCTCCCCACTGAAGGGTCAGTTTAGTGCATTGTACAGGTTTACAAACTGCATAATGATAGAATTAAATATATCTGTTATTGACGTTTTCAGTTTCGAAGTAACTATTTCCGATTGTTTCGAACCTTGAATTGAGAAGCGATGATTTGTACCTATTAGCGTATAGAAAATACATAAATGAACTCACTCACAAAAGTGAAATGTCCTTGTCCACACACACACACACAGCACTAAATAATGGACCAAACAGGAGGCTGTATGGCCTCAGTGAGTAGATCTGTCACTACAGAGCTCACGTCCTCTATTCCTCAAAAATAAAACACACCTACAAACACACGGACGATATAATACCCTCTTTAACTGCTACAGATCTCATTTATACTCTCCCAGCTTTAGATTCGTTATACCAATACAAGAATTAGGCAACCAGCCATTTTTATATAAATATATAGAATATCATATATAACTTCATTAATTATAATTTTTTTTTTTTTTTGTATTTTCGTTTCTTTAATGACTTGCAATTAAAATTAAAATAATTTATAATAACCTAGCAAAGTATTTTTAACCTTCCAATGCTGCCGGTATACAAAAAAATTGGGGAACAGGAGATCGTATCCCAACTTTACCCGATTTTGGGGAGTTATTAACCCCTGCTAGAACTCTCCTACCTAGTGCTGTATACGAAATATTTGGGAACCGGGTTTCAGTCTAGGAAATATTTGCTTTGAGGAACCGGTTTGAGTTCGGGAGTTATCCCATTTTTGTTGGCTCCCATTCTTATCCTAGAACTTCCGCTAGAGTAGCTGGGTTTTACGCGTGAGTGGGGTGGAAGGCGGAGAACAAAATAGGTCTAATTATTAGGTCACAGTGCAGAATTTCCTGTCCCCCCCCAAGAAAATGAAAATCTGGGAGTTTTCCGTAATGCTTATGAATTTTCTCGGGAGTTTAAAGACCTGTCTGTTTTTTTTTGTTTTTTGAAAAGCGGCATCAGTCTGACATAATTTGATATTGCAATATATTCTTTGAATTGAATAACTGAATTATGGTACAGCATAAATAAATAACTGTAAGTGAAAAAATTAATTTTATGCATTCAAAAAAAAATACTATTATTAAAACAAAAAATGGAAATAACTGGAATGAAAGAGAAAATGCAATCATATGAAGTTGAATGTAGCGCTGTCATTGTGGGAGAGAGGCAGCAATCATGTGGTCGGCGATGAAACGAATGTCATTATATGCGGTCAAAAAATAAATTGGACGCATGAGCCTACCATACGGACCATACATACAAACACACCTAACTGTGGGTACCCCTTCCACAGCATCATCATCCTGACGCTGTCCAGCCTGTTTTTCCATGGTGGCTAAAATTAGGGGCGAAATATTAAATAAATTACTTGGGGGGTGGCCCAAGTGTAGCACCCACAAAAATACATGAAATCCGCGCAAAATTTCCCCCCATATTTACCCAGCAGCACAACGGCCTCCCCCTCCACACCTCTGACTTTATTACAGGTGGAAAAACCACCTCATACCGTTTTCCACACAATCAAGAATAACAATATATCACCATTTACGTTTTATATTATATTTACAGGATATGATGGAGGTGAAGGTGAGGAGGTAAAACAGGTTTGCTTTAATTCCTGTGTGTGTGTGTGTCACAAATTTTGGATGGGGGTAAACTTTGCGGGGGATCTGGATAAATGAAAAATTCTATATTTCTTTTAATTTTAAATTTCAAAAATTATCGATTAAGAATTTGATTATTATTTTTATGAAAAGCACGAAAAAAAGAAGTAAAGTATAAGTAAAGTAATCGCCTTTTTTTTCAGGCGGGGCTTAACGTCCATCTACCAATTAGGTGTCGTGGACGGTGGCAACTAGCAAACACACTTTACTGTAAATTTCTCATATTAACCATTAAATACAATCCAAGGGCTAAGACCGGGGAATCGAACCCACTAAACCAACAATACATCTTAGCTTTGCGGGTCTAGCCTATAACTGCCTAACATACTTTACTATAAATTTCTCATATTAACCATTAAATACAATTCAAGGCCTAGCCTAGTACCGCAATACATCCTAGCTTTGCGGGTCTAGTCTATAACCGCCTAACATACTATACTATAAATTTCTCATATTAACCATTAAAGGTATAGACCGGGGAATATAGCCTAGTACCGCAATACATCTTAGCATTGCGGATCTAGTCTATAACCGCTCGGCCACCGTGGCGCCTGTAAAGCACGATTATTCTATAATAACTGTTAAAAAAGTTGTGAAATAAGTAAGGATAACATCGATAAAGTTGGAAAACAAGGATGCGAAAACCAACTCGATTTCCACTTGTAGCAGGTTTGAAGTATTAACTTTTCTTTTAACTTTTTTAAATTTTCAATTAAAGGAATGTTTATTTAAAAGTTTTATTTTAAAATGTCAGTTTTAAAAGTTACAATATCCTTACGTGGTAAGGGCAAATAGAAAGAAACGTGACGTTTAACTTCTCCCAGCATCCTATTAAAATCAATGTTAAACGAAAAAAGCTACAGCACCAATCAATCAATTCCTCATGTACAAATAAAACCTCTTTGGACATTCTGAACGGCGTACTTCAGGTAATAATGAGTGGAGAACAGTCATACTCTTTTTTTGTCAAGTGTCAGAACGGAACAATATTCTTTAACGGCACTTCAGAAGGAGGTGAACTTCTTTCTTAAGAATGGGACTGTGCTTAAATAGGTTTAAAGTATCCTAGAAGAATGGTTCAAATAAATAGATCAGCCATTGGCAATCGATGACGACATAGTTACCTGCAGTTTATGGTTTTAAAACTAAGAATGGACCAGCAGAAGTTGGAAACATTTAAATGAATTTAGGGTTTTGAAACTGAAAGGGTGGCTAATCTGATTGATAATAAGTTAACAAGGGCTTCATCCTCAACAGTACTTAATTAACTGCATTGTTTTGAACTTATTTCTATATAAATATTTATCATCCTGCGTGCACTTCATCTATCCCTAGATTCCTTATACTGTGAAAGGTTTAGTTGGGATCATGATAGTGTTGTCCCAGGGCAAGAAAGGGCAAGACCTTCGGAATAATTGGTACTAGTACTTCGATAAGAACTTAACCTCAAGCCTCCTTTTTCAAATTGTAGCATGTTTATGATTAAAGCTAAACGAGAGATTCAGTTTTTGTAATTTTTATATGAATATAACTTATTTCGATGGATCGATTGTTTCTAAAATACTATCAAACTTTGGAGACTGATTAGATGACAACGAACTGATCTAAGATTTCGAGCCTTTATTTCGAGAATTTATGTCTACAATGCGCGAACTCAGTGCAGACCAAATACCCGAAGAGAAAAATAGATAAATAAAAAAGATAAATAAAATTTTATATCAAGAATATCGAAATAAGAAAATCGAAATATTTAATTTTATTTGACGCCTTTTTCATGTTATGAATGAAACAATCAATGAAACAATAACATGCCTAAAGCCTAGCAGTTTATATGCAAACAAATATATACAGAACCAGACAGAGGCACCTGTATGTATGTATGTATAAATTCAATCAAGGCAAGAGAGAGAGAGATAGAGAGAGAGTGAGCGCAAGAGGAATGGAGGAGAGAGAGCCCATGCAGGACAGCGAATACAATTTGCGGTTATTTGGGTTTTGAAATCAATTTGTCAAATCCAGTATGTACCAATATCTAAATGTATACATAAGAGGGGTTTTGTATAAACTATGATATAATTAAATGGTGTTTATATACAGCCTCAATTTATACAACAATAATGCTCTTTTAAAATAACAAAATTGTGGTAAACAAGAAAAAAAACAATTTAACCACAAAAGAACGTGAAACATAAATTTTGGTTTTTCCCCTTTTTTGGAGTAAAGAGGAAGTCACTACTTAAATTATTCGATATAATCCATCAGCCGGAAATCCTTCCAGAGCACGGAAAAGATGGTGGTAGGAATTGTGTGAACAGAACCTCTGAAAAAATCACTCTAGGAAATTCGTTTTGATTATTTTCATCTTTTAACGTAATATTTTCTTCGTACTTCTTTGCAGCACTTTAACTTCCGGCTCCAGTTACGCTACTGGTACGTGTCAATAAAAAGCGCTCATTGAATGACATCACCTGAAACACGGTTGGGAAAACCGGGGCTCTTCCGGTAGGCTACTTCCAAAAATCTGGTCTATAAACTAACTTTTTCTTATCTAACTTCAACGTAGTACGGAATTAAATTTGCTTTAAAATTAGTACTGGTACTTTAAAACATTATTAACATCAATATGATATCCTCGCAGGGTGCGAGAGATCACAAAGGTCTTAGAAAACCACCTCAATCAATATTCAAATCAAGTTCCAAAAGTGACAAGCTCATAGTTATACCCAACTTCTAATGAACCCATTTGATCTAAAAAATAAAATTTAGGAAAACCCAACCGCAGGATGTCCTGCAGGTGGTAAGTCACAGAATTGGGGTACCTTAGAAGAAGTCCTAACCGAACCTTTTTTCCCTAGAAATGCCCTCAATAGAATTTGCAAGAAAAACTTGTTCCAAATAGAAGTGGTATGCCTTCTTGAGGCTGTGGAGTTAAAAGAAAATTCTCGAAGGACCTAAAATCGCGTATTTCTTGGAAGGCTTTTCCAAGATGGTAAAACAAAAGATAAATAAATAAATAAAGAAATAAATAAAATTGGTAGATTAATAAAGGTATTATGGACATACTTAAAATATCCTGGATGCGATGCTTTTCATATCTACTCTCGGCACCATAGTCTTTCATATCCGCCACCAAGTACTGAGATAATAACAGTAGAGTGAGAAATATATTTCAAGAAAAAGTGGGGGTAAACAGCCGGCGGAGTTATGAATATGAAGGGACGAATATTACTGGTGGGGATGGAGTCGTGTCTGAGTGTTGCGCGCTCAATTTCCCCCGCTCTATAACTGAGCTTCTCTTCCGCGCGCGCTCTTTTCTCTTTCACTCTCTCTGTGCGCAAACCTAAGTGTATTCCCCCCCGCTGAGGCCAGGCATGGAGCGGGAGTGGAGCAGGGCGGGAAATATGCTTTATGACGAAGTAGCTGAGGCCAGTGGCAGCTAGACGGCCCATTGGACGATATGGACCACGCCTACTCGGGCACCCTATCATCATCTTTCATATACCCGTCTTCGTACTGGCCGGGTACCCCCCCTAATATTCATAACTCCTCCTTGGGCGGTCGCCTACACCCACTATACTAATAAAAAGAAGACGTAAGGAAATATTGGCGCTTTGGAATATTTACTTTTGGCTATCTTACAAAAAGAGAGTGGGGGGTAGAAGTTGGTAATTTTTGTTTGTTTTAGCGGATATCCGATAGTCACTCTTACTATTTTCTAAGAAGAAGTATTGCGATCGTTTGAGTCGCCAGTAAAACGGAAAAGTTGTTTTTACAAAATTTTCAAGAGCGTGAACAAAATAGCTATAAGGGGAACCGTCAAAGCCTTCAAAACGGAAGTTCCACTTAAATAAATATGTATCATTTTTTTTTAGATTTTTGCGAAAATTGATCTTAATTAACTACTAAATATATAATATACCAGTCCTTGAACAGACAAACCCTCTATTGATGTAAAACAGTATATTGTATGTAAATTAGTCCCTACGTCGAAAGCTCGGCATAATAAAGTTAATAATGACTGAAATTGGCATTAATTTTTCATCCTATTGAAACTATGATTCAGTCACCAAAAATAATGAACAGTAATATACGATAATATACATTAGATTTAAGCTTAGGATGGAAGATTTGCGAGGAATCGGTCAAATAAAACAACTCGTCTTTTTGCCAACGTTTCGACAAATATATTGTCCTCTTCAGGGCCTGGATATTACAAATACAAAACAATATACAGAGTCAGTAACATAGAAAAAACAGTAAAAATCAGTAATACAAAAATAAACAGTAAAATACAATAAATTCTTTATAATTATTGAAACTTACGTGGCTATGCGGGTTGTTGAGTTACAGAAACTAAGAGCCAGAAATGGAGAAGCAGGTATATACGAGTATATACAGATATAGCGGGACTTACACGGGAATTTTGGTAATTACAATTGAACAGATACAATAGACTAATTACAACAAAAGAGTAAATACAATAAATATTGGGAAATTTCTTTAAACAACAAAAACCGTTAAACACAAAACACAGGAGAAACCAGATAACCCTTATGCACTAAATAACAAATAACCAAAAGATTTGAAGTAAATTTAAAAAATCTTTCATCCTAAGTTTAACGATTTGCGGTCACGAAAACTATATATTCATTAGATTTAAGGACAGATCTAAGCGAGGATTCTGGGTAGATTTCCCTAAAGTATAATTACTATGCGTTGTATAAATCTTACATCAGTTAAGGTGAAGTAAATGTGATATCGAGACTATCCGTGATTTTTCCTGGAAGGCTTTCCAGCGATGTTTTTCGTAAAAACCATTATATTGATTTATCAAACATTATACAGGAAAATTATTTTCACGAAGGCGGGTACGATTTTGAGAAAGCGAACTAAAACTTAATCGGAAAAATTGTACCTTTTTTTTTTTGTTCTGCTGGCCACTTAATTGATATCATGTTACATTAAAAGTGTTTTTAAAATTCCTGGCTTAATGGAAAACCTTAGGGGTTTTAATTCGTTGTACTTCTTGTTATTTTGTTTTTTTTTTTACAGAAAGTAGATTTTAAAATGGTTCTTGAGCCCATATTATCTCTATCGTTGTCAATAAAAGATTCAGTACATTATAAACAGCTGCCATGGAAACCAATTTCTATTCCAACAAACCCAATATTTGTTTGGAGACTAACTGAAGATTTTTTAAAAAAGGAAATGACGTCATTTTTTCACTCAGCATTATTACGGAGAGACGTAACCCCAATAGCTGAGTAGTTAAACGCTAGACTCGCAATGCTGAGATGCCTTTTACCAGCCTCAGCTTTTTTGTGGGAAATTTACAGCAAAGTATATCGCTTTGACATCGATAACTGATCGATCATTTGGAAGTTAAAGCCTTGAAATAATAATTAATTAATACTAAGTGAAGGCCACTTTACAAATAATTAATAAGAACATTTTTATCGTAATAATATACATTAAATTCTAAGAGCGAGACAAATATTAAAAGCCAAGATGAATATCGTACATTGCTGGTTGATTGCAGCTAGGAATGTCGCACGGTGGGTTTGTGCACACCCACCTAGAACGTGAGCTTACAGTTGGGAGTACTGCCGGGTAGTAGATCGATAGAAACCCATGGGTTGAATGCTCTTACCGCTCGCTTCTCTTTACTCTTTCCACTTCCTCAAAACTTCCCCAATTTTAATGATTTCGTTCCGTTTCCTTTTTCTCTTTGACCTAAATTACAATTTGGTCACTTATTATTATTTTATCATAATCTATTCTCTTTAGGCACCACCACGATATTCAAATCACTTAATATTATTTAATTTTTTAATAAATGACTATTAAATTGATTTGATCGTAAATCTACTAAAAAAGTTCAGGTGCTCCAGGTCTCTTCTATTAAGTGACCCCTCCTTCAAAACCAAAGCATAAAAACCATTTAAAAGATCATTTGCCTCCCCCCTCCCACACAAGCTCCCAATTACCAACGGATTCTTGCTGAGTCCTTATCAGTAAAAGAAATATTTGACGAGGCGAGGGGTCTCACTTTTTTTAAAAAAATGGAGGAGGAATCAGCCAGAAATATCCGACTTCTCTCTGCACTGCGCAGAAGATCATTTCCCAAACAAGTAATTGCAAAGGACCGCCCAAACTGTACAGTGAGGAAAGACGTGCAACTGGTTGTTGTTGTTGGAAATTGCCCGGAAGAAGATTATTGTCCGTATCGAATGTATGGTTCTTTCAAGACCGTTACGTTATTGATTAATTTATAAAATGGAAGTACAAAATCTGAAAAAAATTTAATTGAATTTTTCCTTTAAAAGCAATCTAAAATCTTGAATACGAACAATAAGGATTCATAATGAATCGATTAATAATCTCGAACTTAATATAAATATGATCATAATTTTCATTTTGCCTGGGGCTCGCTAGACACTAGTACATCCGTTAGAGCTCAAAAACTTTGACGTCATCCCTTTTACTTCCTCTTTCTCAAAAAGAAAGTGATGTAGACACTCCTACAAAAGATCAAAAGATCTAAACCAATAATTTTTTTTTTATCCTTTAAAATTACCACATGTTCAGACTAATTGGCTTATATTAAACTTTAAAAGCAGACGCAAATACATATAAACCTTGGTTATATGTGAATATAATAGTTTACTGGTAATTACCATATAAATATGTTCCTAATAACTCGAACCTTAGATAACTAGAAGAATAGGATGAAAAAATAATTGCCATTTCAGTCGTGATACATTTATTCTGCCGAGCTTTCGGACCTAGGGACTAGGTCATCTTCAGGGCTAGTTTACAAAGTAATATTTTTACATTACAGGGTTGGGTGTGTCTTCTGTCTTGTTGTCTGTTCATGGACTGAGTGATACTCAGGTCGAAAAAGCTCGGCATAATAAATGTATCACGACTGAAAACTGGCAGTTATTTTTTTCCTCTTATTGAAACTATGAATCAGTCACCAAAAATAATGAACAGCAATAACTAGAAGAAGTAGAAATCCAAATTAAAGTGAACATTTATCCAAGATCAATGTCCGCTAATGATTCTTCATTGCAACAAAGTTTGATCATGATACGTCTAGCGACCTAAAACTAGAATTCAATGTTATAGTAAACAACTCATGGTTAATCGTTGTTCTATGACTATTTACTGCCTCCTTCGAACTTAATCTAGTCAGCAGCTAAGTAAGCTCCACAGAAAACTTCTCTACAGCGGGAGTATCTACAGCCTCCAACCTTCTGTGCTAGAAACAGCCACTAAAATCCTGTCTAATTGCGTCGTAAATCGAAAGTATTGTGATATGAGATCCGACTCCTTTGGTGACTAGAAGGACTTAAAAACGACTGGTGGTAAAAAAAGAAGAAGTGAATCTTGTGATTCCTTCTATTCGAACTACAAGAGGTTAGCCACTAACAATAAGCTCTTCAGGCTGCCAGGTCAGGACTCTATTTTAGCCCAATCTAGGTTCTTCTATTGTTCCAAAGAAATTGAGAAACTGTTCGTTTAAGGATGTGAAGTAAAAAAAGTATGAACTATTTCAACCAGGCGCCACGGTAGCAGAGCGGTTAAGAGGCTAGACCCGCAATGCTAATATGTATTGCGGTACTAGTCTAGCCCTTGGATTGTATTTAATGGTTAATAAAAGAAATTTACAGTAAAGTATGTTTGTTAGGCGGTTATAGGCTAGACCCGCAAAGCTAAGATGTATTGCAGTACTAGTCTAGCCCTTGGATTGTATTTAATCGTTAATAAAAGAAATTTACAGTAAAGTATGTTTGTTAGGCGGTTATAGGCTAGACCCGCAATGCTAAGATGTATTGCGGTACTAGTCTAGGCTTGGATTGTATTTAATCTTTAATAAAAGAAATTTACAGTAAAGTATGTTTGTTAGTCGCCTCCGTCCTCGACACCTAATTGGTAGTTGGACGTAAAGCCCGCCTGAAAAAATAGGCAATTACTTTACTTTACTTTACTTACTATTTCAACCAATCATTTAAAGCAGAGATTATCACAATTAATTGACTAGAAATTTTTGAACAAAGAAACATCTATAAACACTTAAAATAAAACAAATCAGAAGAGGCAAACTTTTTTACAGTTTGTATCATGTTAAAACAACGAAGAAAGAGAAAAAAAAAGAATTGGTAATCAAACAACCAATTTATAGTGTGTTTGATAAAATTAAACAAATTCTCTAAACTGGTAGAAGTAAACATTTAACAGAGCCATCTAGTGGTAGTGATGTGGAATGAATAGCATGGGGAAGGGGGGCGAGACAAGTTGTTGTCGCCTTATGAAAGGAGAGTTGCTTTCAAATAATTGACAGACACCTTTCTAACATTTGTTCTGAAAGAAGATAAGTCAGTTTGGAGCGGAGCCAATCTACTTCTTCTCTGGCTCTAACCGCTCCATCGTTCCACTATTTCTAAATCGCTCTACACAAAACAGTCAATTCATTAATCGATTAAATTGAAATCGAAATTACAAATCAGGTGTGCGTATGGATTTTTCTCAAAACAATTTATACAACAAAACAATTTTCTAGCAACTATTTAGTACGATAAAAACGCTGAAAACCACAAACCTGATTCAAAAACGCGTCACTTCCGCTAAACCGATTTTTTGTTTTTGTTTTCCTATTTAGAATTTTTGCTAATATTTACTTGCTGCAAAAAAAAAATATATATATATACACAAATGAGACTGCTCATTGGAGTGGAAAATGACCAGGAAGCTATTTCCAGGGGCAATGAGCGAACGATGTCCTCAAGCTTATTACTGGTACGCAAAATACGAACTTCGAACTTAATGCGATATTTAATTTTTTGAATTACGCAGCTCACACACACCCCCAAGAGATCAATGTGTAAAAACCCCTTTTTCGAACTCAGGGGACCACAAAATTGGATACTTCCGGTGTAAACAGGAAATCCAAATCCCTCTTACCACAAATCACGGCAACATTTAGCCCGCCTACTTGTAGGTAAACATTTTTGTAGATAACATTTTCATCTAATAAATATAAAGAGAGAAAATATATCGACAACATGAGCTTTATTTACGAAACAGGAAAAAAGAATACATAAGTTACACGATCTCACCTCGAGGAGTTTGCTTTTAAATGGTGGGGCATTTTGTTGAAATCTTTTCTGTTCTCAAATAAGAAGATGAAGGTTTTTTTTTTATTTATACTTTGGTACAGGAGAGGAGTGTACAATCTAAAATAGATGGGCAGACAGACACCCAGGGAGGCAAGATCTGAAGGAAGTGGAAGACACCAACCACAAAGTGTCGCACAGGACGTGTTAAAAAAAAAAAAAAAAACAGGCACGCCACAAAGACAGCGCCAGAGCGCGATGGTTGCTCTACCAAAGGCATATTTATGGCACTAAAGCCATAATAAAGCCATGGACACTTCATCATTCTCTCTCTCCCTTTCTCTTTCATTTAAAATACACCCTTTCTGTCTTTATTCCCTTCCACCACCACTACCGATCTTCCACTTCTTGTGGTTAAGCAATCTTCTCTCTCTCTCACTCCAACTCCAGATTAGCGGCCAAACCGACAAGAGTTAGTGGCCCAAAATGGCCGTCGTTGAACATGCTGCGCTACATATTATTCTGATTTAGTGAGACAGTTGAAGGTGTGCATCTTTTATGGATTGGCTCTGAAATCTCTGACGTCGCTCCAATCCTTTATTCCTCTCCTTCCCCCCTCACATTGCATTCTTAATTTATTTATTCTTATTCATAAAGTTTATTCAGAATAAATGTTAATTTCTGTTCTCTAAACAGAGATCTGAGGTTGTCTCGTTCTCGTAAAAAGAAGTTTAATTTAAGATTTTTTCAAAAAGAAAAGAATGGCCATTTTACTCTTTATGGAATTGTTAATACGCTTGTCGTCCCTATATTTAGATTCTTTTCCTTTTCTTTTGATTGTAGATAGTGAGTCAGTTATCTTGGGCCACTCTATAATATTTAATGGTCCTGTTTATAGCTGATAAAATTAGTAATTTGAATTTCAAATTTGGATGACTGAACATACTGTAGCTTTACAACTTTATATATGCAATTTGAAAGGTTTTTATAAGTTTTATTATTATTATTTTTCTGTAATCCGGATTATTTGTTTGTTATATAGAAGATCTATTTGTCCTTTGAAGGATTTTATTTTGAAGATAAATATTTTTTTTTGGCGTTTATTTGTGCTACAATCAGCGCGATAGCACAATGGCTTTTTCCTCTCTATCGACGCCAATATTTTTTGGCTTCTTTCCTTTTTCAAGTCATCCAGTCGCAAAGGCCTTCCTATATTTTCCAACTCCTTAAGTTTAAATCCTCGATCCATTCCCGTAATACTAGATCTCGCTCATCTGATCTCTATATTCCCTCACACCGTACCTCATCCTTTGACAAGTCCTTCCTGATACGTGCTACCTCTCTCTCTGGAACTCCTTGCCATCATCTGTGCGCCATGCTCCTACCCTATCTATCTTTAAATCCCGCCTATTCAGTTATCTCCTTTCTATCCAGCTTCCTCCGAAATTCTAATTGTTTTAATTTATTCCCTTAATTTCTGCTGTTATTTTTATTTTCACTTTTTGTAAATACTTATTTATTTATTTATTTTCTGTTTAATCACAGGCCAAACTATTAAGGCCTCTATTTGTACCTGTATAATTGTCCCAGAATAATAAATTTCTTTTCTATTCTATTCAAAATAAGTAACAATGATAACAGAGTAACAAATGAAGCAAACGAGTGGAGAAGTTACCCAGTGGTAACACTCCGAAACATTACGACTTGTTAGTCACTCTCTTCACTAGAGAGATGATCACGAGGGCCACTGTCTCTTTTAAGGCGTCTTTTCCAGGTCATCAGGAAGAGTTCTTGAAGAAAGATTTTGAGTTAGAGGATTTGAATGAGAGGGCACGTTGAAGTAGAGTTTTCTGAATCGTGTTTTCAGCGACTTGTGCGTTAAAAGGAATGATAAGGTCACAGTGTGTATTAGGCCAGATTGGAGACATAAAATGGAGCGTTTACAAATAGTTCGAAGTATTTTAGATTAAAGGGACTGATTCCTTTGGAGATTTGTGCGTTTGGTTAAACAACCCTACGAAAATAAATAAATAATTTTGTCCGGTAGAACAGTTGTATAAGGGTTGATAGTCAAAAAGTGCACGAAAAAGCGTAACGTTGAAAAAACACCCCAACTTTGAATTTTTTTTTCTCTTTTTCTATAAAAGATAAAATTCCCAAATTTCCTTTAAAATATAGGGCAAACCTTCCTTTATAACTGTAACTTTTTTTGCAAATAGATTTTGAGAAAAAAGTTGCTGAAAATGACCAAAAACGGTCTTGTTCTTCTTGTTATTGCTACCTTTTTTGTAAACAACGTAGCGCCTAAACGCGTAGACCGATTTTCATGAATGAGATGTCATTCGATTCGGAATTTTATGTAGATGTGCCTTTTGGGGGTCTCAACGCTGTACATTCAATATAATAAAGGAACGTTTCCGTTAAGTCTTCAACAAATTCAATTAGTTGAAAAAAACAAACAAATATATTTAACGAAAACTATATTTCCTATCGATAGACTGTATCGATTTAAAAGTCGAGACTTGTAAATAAGAAGGCAGTTTTAAGGCTTCCGGTATTTTTTTTTTTAAGCTGCATGAAATCAACACTTTCCTTACTAGTCTGCACTCTCTTCCTGTTTGGCGCCGCTTAACGCGAACTTGGTAGCCTGCCTCAGCGCTATCTATTGAAGAAGTCATTTAAGGTGCGTTCGTGCGTTTTATTATTATTATCTAGCCGTACTATACTAACTAAATTGACTCTCTCAGAACAGACATACAAACCATTCTGCTATGCTTGTCCAGAAAACTGTTACTACAGTTCAGTTTTTTTTTTTGAAACTGAAAAGTTTTTACTTTCTTGTTTTAATACGTGATATTTATTGAAATATCTTCTTTTTTTTTATTTAAACATATGTCTTCACTTATCTTAGATCTTGTGGCTACCTGCTGCATGATATCTTGTACTCGTGCAATAATTGGCTTGTTAAAACAACGATCATTTCCTCCGTACTTTATAGTCAAATAAAACTTTGCTATTATAGCAATAAAAACAAAATGGCAGTCGTTAGTTTTATTGCACTAATTTTTTATTCCATTCAAAAGTCAACAATAATTGCAATTGCTCTATTTTAAAGCAATGATAATGGATCAATTTCCAGGGCAACAATTACTCAGCCAATCAGAGTATTACGCTTAAACAAATCGGTGGCTAAAAATAAATTATTGCTCCTCCCTCCAAATTTATTAATTTATGTACTAATGGCCGACTATAATGTATCGCTATTACTTAAATTACTAATTACTGTTCATTATTTTTGGTGACTGATTCATAGTTTCAATTGGATGAAAAAAATAAATGCCAGTTTTCAGTCGTGATATCTTTTTATTATGCCGGAGTTTTCGACCTATAGGGACTAGGGTCATCTTCAGGGCTAATTGTGACAAGGTAATATTTTACATCATTAAAAGGGTTGGTGTGTCTTCTGGTCTTGTCTGTTCATGAAGATCGGAAAGCTCGGCATAATAAAAATGTATATCAATGACTGAAACTGGCAGTTATTTTTGTTCATCCTATTGATTTACTAAAAGAACATTATCATAAAAGCCCTCGCCACAAATGATCTTAGATTTCCTGATACTGCACCAAGAGTAATTAAATCTTGGATACTTAAGAATGGTTTAAAGAAATCACAGTGATAATAATAATAATAATAAACCCAAATCAGATGCATGGACGTAAGAATGAAAATCGAAAAATTTACATTTAAAAATGACTGCCCCAGCTAAGCCTGAACTTTAAAGCTCATATCTCCTTCTATGAATTTTTTTTTTTTTTTTGACAACAGTGAGTTAAAACGTGTCGATAAAGCAATGAGCCCCCCCCTTAAATTTAAAAAAATTTCGAGCTGCAGCTACTATAAAATTGCCCAAATTTAAAACTCTTAACCACTTATTATACAGGGTGAACCATCTTCAATTATTATTATTTTTGTTCTTTGCGTCAAAAATAACATTTTTTGCAGTCAGAGAACCCTCCCAAAACTTGTATTTCTGGTGGAAAATTAATATTGAAAACCGAAAAGATAAAATTGTAAATTTGATCTTAAGTATCTCGACAAATATTACGGGTATCGAAACGAGATTAACGGCATTTTTCACAATTTTTTATGTAGTTTTCATAATCATTGTCAAAACCAGTGGTCCTTATGAAACCCTAATCAGGTTTTTGGCCGTAACTCCGCCAAAAATGAAGATTCAGCATTGCGGTGGAAAATTTGAAAACTAAATAAAAAAAAAACATATAGTTTACTTCGTGGATTTTTTCGAAATTACGCTTTCCTAAAAAGTTATTAGCGATTGGTGCGTTTTAAATGGATCATCCTGTATACATATATATATATATATTTATTTTTTTTTTTCAGACTGAACTGATTAAACTTCGACATATCTGTTACAGTCTGTAAATTTCATTGGTCAAATAATCAAGTATTATGGAACCAAAGTACAATATCAACACGCAAGTTTATGTAAACCGTTCATTCATTGAATGAATATGCAGACTTGTAACATCGAATCGTAATTATGTCCACGTTATAATCGATGCGCACAAAAATCAATGAAATCTTTTTAAATCGATTTTAATGTCATAATATTTTCCAGAGAGGGAGAGAGAGAGAGAGAGAGAGAGTGAAAATTTTAGAAAAATCTAGCTAAATTGCCATTTTTTAAATTGTCATAAGCAAAAAGTGATTACTCAATATTTTTTGGACACAATAGATTTCATTTTATGGTAATGAAAGAGAAAATTGAGTAATTTGGAACAAACAATGGGGGATGAAAAAGGTGTTAAAGCTTTGAAAAGGATAAGTTCAAACTTAAATGGTCCAAATTTTGGGTAGGAATTTTGTAAGTTTGGTTTAGAATGAAAACAGCAGCTGTTGTAAGGCTAAGAAAGGAAATATTGTCCGGAAGTAACAATATATATATAGCCGTAATGTTGATATTGTCGAATGGTGGGTGCTTTGAACTGTGAGAGCAATCCTCCCGGTAAGTATGTGGGCGGGCCAGATGAACGGAAAATGCAGGAAAACAATAAGCATCAGTAATAAAATGTAATGGGGGTAATGAAGATGACCAGTCTAACCTTTGTGCCGATCAAAGAAGGGATCCCCGAAGGAAGTACATGAAATGGCCAGCAATTAAGGTAGGTTCAAAAACATTTATCGACAATTGTCGGCCAAACCATGGGTTTAATGTAGTGTATCGCGGCGTGTGCCCATGAACAATACAAAATGCAGCGTTAGTAGCCTAGGCTTTTCTAGAGGACCCACCCTAGTCCACAAGGTGTGAATCGGGGCCAACTTGCAGATGTTGTCTATGTGGTGATTCCACCCACACATTGATCTAGCCTCCAAAAACTACTTGACCATTGTCCACGTTCTCCCGGCTACACAGCTGCCCTGTCCAGTCACTTCAGATTTAGCTCGCTCACTACCATTGTCTTATATTTCCTTTCATTTCTTAACTGACACTACATCAATCTTTCCTCCCCTTATCTCCACCGCCGGCTATTGACTCTTCACAATATATTGTGTTTAGATTTGAACGTCCAAACCAAACAAACAACCCCTTTACTATCGAACCGTGTTTGATATCGACCGCAACACATATTCACGTAGTCAGTGAACACAATCGATAGTCAGTCATTGTATCGTGAGATCTGTCTTCTATACGACGACAGTTTGTGTTGTATATCTCACTCAGTAAACAAGCCTCGTGTCACCGCAGCAGTCTCAACGTCTACCACTAGCTTCTTATTTTCTTTGTCCACTTCTATAAAGAGAAAGAGTAGTGTTGCTATTTTTTTTTGTTTTTTTTACAGGAAAGAGTAGTATACAGTTTGAGTTCCGGTCAGTCCGAAAAGTAGATTGAGAGGATATCAGTCAGTTGTGTAGTATTCAAAGCGGTGTAAAATTTTGTATACTAAATCAGGTCGTTTTGATTTCGAGCTCTCTCATTGCGTTTCATGTTTAAGGCACTCTGGGTGAAAAACCGAAGCCCCAAATTCAAAATTTGGGGGAAAATAAGTTCACGAAATCGCCACTATGCATGAATGAATTTTTCTTATTTTTCCGTGTGGAAATCCTCACGTATTCTAGTATTTTTTTTTTAACCTTAGACCGCTACCTTGGGCTTTACTTAGACCGAAGACTTTCTTGGAGCCCCCACACTAGACTAAAAAGAACACAACTATTCAGACGCTATCGACTACTTAAAAGACTCTTAAACGATAGATCAAAACTCTCTCTGGACAACAAAAGACTGATTTATACTACTATTTTGAAACCCATCTGGGAATATGAAATAGAGCTGTGGAGTTCAACCAAACGCACAAATTTCCAAAGGATTCAGTCTCTTCAATCTAAAATACTTGGAACTATTCGTAAACGCTCCATTTTATGTCTCCCAACCTGGACTATACACACTGTGTCCTTATCATTCTTTTTATCGCACAAGTCGCTGAAAACACGATTCAGAAAACTCCACTTCAACCTGCAATCTCATATAAAATCCTCTAGCTCAAAATCTTTCTTCGAGAACAGGGGTCGGCAACCTATTTTAAGTAGAGAGCCATTTTTCCTTAAATAATTTTAATAAATCTTACCAAGAGCGGCAAGGATGTTGGTGTAAACAAACTCTGTAGAAAATTTGTATTCACAATTTATTATTTTATGATATTCAATAACATTTAAATGTTTTATATATTTATTTTCATTTATTACAAAGTAAATAAAAAAATAAATAATAACTAAACCTGTGTTTGAATGAAAATGGCGGCAGTCTATATAATTATGTACTGTATTTTAATATAATTCTATTCAATTTTAAACCTACAACATTTAAAATTCTTTTTGAAAAAATATCTTTACTTTAATAAATGAAATTTTCATTTGTTTCAATAAAATTGAAATATACAATTTATTTTGGACAGGCTGAAGAGCCACACAATTTGGATAAAAGAGCCGCATGCGGCTCGCGAGCCGCGGGTTGCCGACCCCTGTTCAAGAACTCTTTCTGATAACCCGGACAGTGGCCTCGTGATCTCCTCTCAAGTGAAGAGAGTGGACTAATAGCCTAATGTTTTGGAGGGTTACCACTTCTCCACTCGTTTACTTCATTATTTCTGTTACTTATCACTTATCATTGTTAATTATATCGCCAACGCGCTGATTGTAGCAAAAAAAAAAAAAAAACGCAAAAAAACCTTAGACCACTTAATAAATAATGCATAAATGCATAATAAAAGAATATCCGTCTGCAGGAAATGATTTTCCTAGTTTTCAGTTTTTAGGCAGCTACCAAAGGAATTTATTTGGGACTTGGACTTACGTCAAGTCCGTCACTTTAGTTTGTAAAACGTTTTCCCTCAGAAATGATAGATTTTTAAATTGATTGATTAAATTGAGGAAGCTGTGAGGATGATACACGTTCTCCAGTAGTATCATTTTACATTAATGAAGATTAACAATATTTTTTGGTATAAAAATTTAAGAAAATTCCGTTGCACAAACTGAGAGGACAAACAGGATTTCCTCTCTCTCACTCTCGTTCACCACTTTCATTTCCTTTAAAAAGGGCACAACACTAATATAATATTAAGAGTCTGGGTGAGAGAATACAACCTGCCCTTGTGATGTGGTACTTTGTGCCAAGAGATTCAGAGAGAAATACCTTCTAAACGTGAAGACGATCTTATAACTGCAGGCTATTTTCAGCCCCCAAATACTTATACTATACAACACCTGTGTAAACATTATTCTTTGTATAAATGGTTTAGTTAAATAAGAATAGGCTAATGTCGGTAGGCTTTCCAGTAAAAAAGAACAAATAGAAAATTTTTTAGACGATCGCATTCTCTTACCAATATAAGGGAAAACAAAAGTTACATTTAAAGAATTTTTTTTTCACAATAATCGAATTCAAATCTGGTGTGAATCGATCTAATTTTTCTTTTTTAAACTGTTAAGTTCATACGTTCCACTCCAAACTTTAAAAATGGCACCGTTGAAGGAGATGTAAGCCCCAATAACCCAATTAAAAACAATGTTCTCTTAAAATTTTTTCAAATAAACGTGATGGGCCTTAATATACGTCAAACAAAAACTTCCGGCGTCTGTCTAGAAAATTAACGAAAATTCGAAAAAAAGCCGTTTTTGTACAGTCTCACTTCCGGGGTGGAGTGATATTCACCGATCTTGGAACCAGTGTATTTGTTAATCATAAATATAACACAGATGTCCGTGTTCAGTACTGAAATGGGGAATTGAAGCCTGGCTAAGGCGTTCAGCAAAAGTGCCCTTAATAAAAGTTTTATTTCGCCTGAAAGTGGTTTAAAAAAATCCTGTAAAATGGGTAGATAGATAAATCGATTAAACTAGGGCGGCCCTTAAGGCCTACGCCACTGTGACCTTTTTGGATCTATTGTGGCTTTCCTCTCTCTAAAGCTCCGCCCTCCAGACCTGTCCTTTTAATCAGACTCTTGATGCTGGAGAGCGGCTCTTGGGTAAAGCTCTCCGGCCTTGGTTTTTCCTCCCCGAGAAGTAACATCCTTAACCATACGAGCCCCTCACACTGACACAACACGTGCGGTATCGTTTCCTCCTCCTCTTCCTAACTGAAACTGCAAAGGCTAGCCATCTGCCAGCCCCATGCGATACATGTGTTTCCTTGGGCCTGCAGTGGCCTAGTTAACAGGCCTACAATCTTCCTTACAGCCCCTCTGCAGTCAGCCTCGGCGAATAGCCTTTAATGAACTCCTTCGCCTGTCTCTGCCCACTCTTGAGACCTACTCTGCACCCATAAGTTAATGGCCGCAGTCTTCTCACACACACACACACTTCGGAACCCCAAAACAGGGCTCCGGGTAAACGAAGTCGCAGAGCCTTCCCTGGCCAATAAATCTGCCGCTTCGTTTCCCTTATGACCTGAATGACCAGGTACCCAAACCAGAAAGACCTGTAAAATGGGTATTTCCGGTAAACCAATTCTTGCCTAAACCAAAGATAAAAATTAGAACTTTTTTGTTTTTTTCTGAGTTAACACCTTTTCATAATCTGTGGACTTCCGGTAGAAAATCTTTAATTCGGAAATTTGCATGATTATAACTACACTTCCTGAACACAAACAAATCATTTCCCCCCCATTTTTGATGGCCCACTTTACTTGTTTTGCTGGTCTGTTTATTTATCTAAAATACCCACATAAAAAACCGGTGTCCAATCTTAGACGATCAAAATGCATGTATATTGTTTTCAGGTTTTATAATGTGAAAATATGTAGAACAAAGAAGAAGCGCTAGAAAGCAGACACATCATTGCTGCAGATAACAAGTAGCTGGGGGCGTCTTAGTTACGAGGATTCCTCTCTCACTCTGTCTCTCTCGCCGATATAAACCATACAACTCACCCATGACTGGTTACCCAGAGAGTTTGGTCACTGTTAAGACTGTGACGATCAGTAATTCTGATTATAAAAAAATAGGGAATAAAGGGAAACCTGTCAGAGAGTGTATTCTATATCCGGTTATCGCCTCACCGAACCCCCCCCTCCAAAATACACCACGCTAATAACACTTAACATATCGTTTTTATGACCTCATGTTCCTCACTCTTTCTTTTCTTCGGCATTCACTTTTTTTGGCCTCCCATTTATTCCTGTTATACGAGTACATCCATACATTCGTAAATAAATTCTCTTTTATTATACAGATTTTAAATAAAACAATTCTTAGTGAAATATTCAATTTAAATCAAGGGAAAGTAAAGTAAAGTAATTGCCTATTTTTTCAAGCGAGCTTTACGTCCAACTACCAAATTAGGTGTCGTGGACGGAGGCGACTAACAAACATACTTTACTGTAAATTTCTCATATTAACCATTAAATAAAATCCAAGGCCTAAGACCGGGGGAATCGAACCCACTAAACCAACAATACATCTTAGCATTGCGGGTCTAGCCTCTTAACCGCTCGGCTACCGTGGCGCCTAGAAAAGTATAGAACAAATATTTTTCACATTAATTTTTAAGATTTTTTTATATTTATTTTACTATTTTTGTAGAACTAGAACTGGAACACTACAGTTGATATTATTTCTTCTTTATAAGCGCATCTAATGCCGTGTTCTACTTTTTTTAGAAATATTTTGTTTTGAAAAATGAAAGTATAGTTTTATAATTTTTATCGTTAAATCAATACTAAATTATAATTCTTTAGGCCAGTTTAATCTATTTCCGGCCGCTTCCAAATCAGAGATCTAATTCTGATGTGATCTGTTCTGATTCTGAATTTTTTTTTTCCACTTATCTTTTTACTCAAATGTTGCCTGGTTTTCCGAATTTTTCTTTTCCCTTAAAAAATATCCACATTGGAAGTATTCATCTACTGAAATGACTGAAGAAAATATTCAAATTTGATATTTCCTGTAGCTGCCACTAGAGGACGCGAAAATGAGGTAAACAAAAGTCGATAAACCGGAATTAACACTATTATTTATCGATATTTTCCCAAAAAACAGCGATTTTCTTTAATCTTGGCTCACCTAATATGCCAAAATAGTTTTGTTTCCTTTACAAAGTAGTCATTGTCATACCCGATGTTGCTGTACGCCTGCTCCGCCCCTGGAGGTCATGACTTGTAACATTAAGAAACTCCAGAGAACAACAGAAAAACAAATTTCTCGAGACTCGCAACAGACTCTCTCCACGACGTACTAGAATTGATTCACTCTACGGAGACTGCATCCATTATTCCACGGTACACTCCTATATCCAAAATCGTCTACTGAAACTCCTTTCCATTCTAGACTGCCATCCTAATCCACTGTACTGCGACATAGCCTCCTACAGATCCTTCTATAACCTACAGGACACAAAAGAATAAAACAGATACTCCTCTAACTCTCTACACTAGCTGCAGGTTTTTCCTCTCCTTTTTTTCCTGCATTCCTATCCTACTCACTTAGCCTTTCTCGTTCCTTACTTGATAAGAAGGTTAAAATATATTATACATTATACTACTATAGTTATTTTATGTATTGTATATATTTATAGAAATAAATATTTATTCAATTCAATTCAAAATAGTTTTGTTACTCTTATTTGATTTTTTGGGGGGGAATTCCATTAAGAGCGCTTAAGCAAGAGGAAGGAGGTAGTTTAGGCTCCCCTCTAAAGAGCTATTTCATTGTATTATAAAGACTTGTTAAAAATATAAGCATAAATATTTTTTGTTTTTAGCATTTTTCGAAAATGTTCCTATTGAAGTAAACATGTAAAACATTGAACTAACATAAAATCGTCATCATCATTAATATAAGAAAAATAACTCCCTTCCGCCCCCTTATGTCTTGAGATTATCATTAAAAAATAAAAATAAGAACTCTTCCCTTACCTAATATGAGAACATTCTAGCGATAGATAAAGGTGTAATAAATTTTTTGAAAAAAAGGGCCGAGTTAATAAACGTCTACAGTTTAAAATCATATAATGTACCTGAGATTGTGTGTGAATGTAGACGTGTGACATAAGGGCGTTTGGTATTAAGAATGGAAGGGAATAAAAAGAGTGAGACCCGTAAGTGGGATGAAAAATAAAGTGAAATAGAAAAAGAAAAGGTCCTTAAAAATAGGAGCGCGCGGAGGGCCGGGCAAGCGGCGCCCATAATGGTATGCCCATTACTAAATAGGTCCTGCTGCTGCAGGAGGAGGAGAAGAGAGGTTGTGCCCTCAAGAATAGAGACAGAACGAATCCCTCCACCCTCTCAAGGAGGAGAACAGAGAGCGCGAACAACCCACTCTCCTTCTCACTCTGTTACACACGTGAACCTTCTTCTTCACACAAAGAGCTTTGCTTTTATTGCCGGGCTGTTCTCGGGTCTTGGACTTGGATACTGGGACGACAACCATCTTACTGTAATATCTTTTTTTCATGAAAAGGGCTTGAAGTAGGAACAACAACAACAACAACAAACTACTTTTCAAGTACAGAAGAAGAGTGGGAGGTAGACAAAAAAATAATAATGGGTAATACCACGCCCCATTGTCGGCTAGCTCTCAAAGTAATTGGATCTTATTAATTTTATAATTGCTCTATAATAGTTATGTAGGGCAGTACCAGTAGTTCAGCTTGGTTTTGCTCTTCGGTTAGAAAAAAAACCCAAGGTTATTATAGTTTATAACTACTAATAGAGTATTTTATTTATTCTAAAACTTCTATATAGTTTGAGGCCCCCGAAGAACAAAAAATAATATAGATGTTTTCAATTGTAAATATACTAGTGGTGAGCAGTTTTTGTGCAACAGTTCATTGATGTTATAGTTAGGTTAGGATACACTGATGTTAAAGGTAGACTAGCCAGTTCCTCAAAGAACTTGCTGTAAAGTAATTGCCTATTTTTCCAGGCGGGCTTTACGTCTAACTACCAAATTAGGTGTCGTGGACGGAGGCGACTATAAAATTTCTCATATTAACCATTAAATAAAATCCAAGGCTTAGAGACCGTGAATCGAACCTACTAAACCATCAATACATCTTAGCTTTGCGGGTCTAGTCTCTTAATCGCTCTGCTATCGTGGCGCCTGTTGATTCTCTAAATAATCATACCTAACCACATATTCTACAGATTCCACAATACACGTTAGTTCTGAAAAGGAAACGGTGTTAAAGGAAATGGAAATGATTAGGAGATCGAAGATAGAGCCAGCCCTCATTTTCTCCAGTTCAATCCAAAAGATTTATGGATAAAGTCAAACCACAGAATTCTTTAGTTATTTAATAATTGGAGCAGCATTGTTCTTATGGAACATGCTAATTTGTTGCCATAGTTTGTGCAGGCCTAATGTCAGGGATTCAGGATCAAAGGAATATGAGAAATAGTTTAAGATAACATGCCGAGGTTTGGTAAACACAACCTGGCGGCAGAGGGTATTTGGTACGGATGTCGTAGAAGGATCAGTGATTTCTTCTAGGTTTAAGATAAGATTCTAGTAGGGCGGCTTTGGATCTATTGTGGCTCCTACCACTGTTGAGCTCCGCCCTTTAGACCTGTCCGTTTAATTCTGGAGAGCGGCTGCCTGGGTAAAGCTCACAGACCACTCCGCAAGGAGTAACATCCTTTGCCCCTCACGCTTTCATAACACGTGCAGTGCCCGTTTCCTCCTCCTCCTCTTCCTGACAGAACCCTACAAAGGCTAGCCACCTGCCAGGCCCATACAATGCAAGTGTTTTCTAAGCCTGCAGTGGCTGGTCAATAGGCCTACAGTTATCCTGATAGCCGCACGGCCTTGACGGCTTTAAGTCTGCAGTCAGCCTTGGCGAATAGCTGTTGATGAACTTCTTCTTCTTCTTCTTCTTCTTCTTCTTCTTCTTCTTCTAGGTTTAATTGAGAAGACTAATTGGGGAGGCTCAGTGGTTGGCACGGAGATTGAGAGGTGTTTGGATGCGATAAGAGCCATTCTAGGCGCAGGTCATGTACCTTAAAGCGCACCAATATCCATTTAAAATGTTTCGACTTCATTAGCCATCAATTGGAGGAATCAAACTAGCTAAATTAATTTTGCTCTTTCTGTCCCAAAAAAATCCATTTATTTGACTTCCTTAGAGAGGCGAATTGAATCAATAATAATGAAACAAGTGAAATGATGCTAATCAAGTATTTGGCTGATCTTAAGACGACTACTTCTATAGTAATGCCCACATTTGCCGAGTAGACGAGAAACGAGAGAGGGTGGGCTGAGGAGGATATCCCCCACTCCTCTTGGATGCTGAGCCTTAATAAGACTGGGTAGGGGAGTGGGAGTTGCCAGATCTGTGCGCTCTCCAAGGTCGACTGCTATAATTGTAGCGGCTATCAATAATTTTGCATAACCGTCGCCATTATTTATGCACAAAGGTGAATAACTCTCCCGCAACGCTCTCGGCCCCCCCTCTGCCCCGCCCGTGTCTGTCTTTCTGTTAGTCCGTATGTGTAAGAGAACAACGTGGGAAGATGTTGAAAAACATCACATTTTTTTCTCAACACGTTCCAAAAACATTTAGAGATCAATTCCAGGTAGGTCTATTTTTTTTTTTTTTATTATTAAAGAAAAAAATTAAAGTTATATCACGTAATAGCCAATAATTTTTAGGTTTTTCATTGGGCTATGCTAATGGCTATTTTTAACGTAGCGTAATTTTTTGTTTTTTAATTGGAAGAAGGGACTTTATTTTGCCAATAAAAACACCCAATTCCGAATGAATGAATTTATATTAATTTTCATGGAAAACCAAGTTTGGGCATTCTGAGATTTTCTTGTCAAAAAAGAAACACAAAAAACTTTGTTTTCCCCCATGTACCGAGAATTTCAAAACACCTATTTCTGGTTAAAACTAAGTTCGGAAAAAATTTGGAATCTAGTTAAGGAGAAAGTAAGAAACAAGCAGCTGGGATAAAGAAAAATCTCATTTAGAAAATTGATGAAATCTAAGCGGGAAGCCTTGAAGAGAAAGAGCGGCAGAATAAGTGAAAAACATATTTTTCAAAGCCAGGGTTTGACTTTTTCATAATCGAGATCTAGAAGCAGCCGGGAAGGGATTTCCTTGTCCTGCAAAAAAAAATAAAAGGGTTTACCTAAGAGAGGCTCCTCTCTGTTTTCTTCTCTCACATTGGCAAACCTTTTGGAAAAGGGAAAAGAGGGTCCGTGCTAAGATAAGATCCAAGATAAGACATCAAACGACTTGACTTAACCAAGGATTTCTCCCTTGCTTTTCTCCCTCGCACATTTCTCTTTATCAGAACCCAGTATTTTCCTTATCATTTCATAAATTCATAATAGAAAGAGTGTGCGAGAGAGAGGGGGGAAGGAGAGGAACGTAGAGACTCATTAGGGAATTGAATAGGATATCACACGTTGTAACTCAAGAGATAGCACCACTAGCAGCCGTAAAAGGTTATAAGGGTTTTTGGGGAGGTTATAGGTTGGGGAAAAACAAGATAGGATAGGGTTCGTGGAATAAGGCGGCCCTATTCCGCCCTATTTGGAGCGCTAGCGTTAAACTGATATCTAAGAGACCAGGAGGCCAAGGAGGAGTGTGAGGAACTGAGGTGAAGAGCCCCATGGCCAGGCCGAGTAACCGTCCCGGGGTCATTTATTAGAGAATTATGAGCTTTCCAGTCCATTCAGACTCGGGAGCTACCCACTTCTCCCGTCGGCCGCCAACACATTGCCCGAATCAACTACAAATCAATCAGTTAGTCATTACTCTAAAAGCATTCCTCTACTTTATTAATATTATCTGGGAACAGTGGCCCGAGCCGCTCACTTACTAATATACTGGAAATGTGTAGGGCACTCAAAAGCACCCAAAGGTAATCCTCTAATTGGACTAATTTTAAATATTCCCCTTCTTCCAGAACTTTTATTATTGTATTTTTATTACCGAGGTAGATTTCATTTCATACTATTTATGTTTTTGGAAGTAGCGGGGCAAAAAATGGGATTATTACTTAATTTATTAAGATCTCCCCTAGGTGAGGAGAAGGAGCCACCACTCTGAACATGTTCTCCCTTCATTTGCTGAGTCTTTATAAGTCTTGGTGGACACGAAGAGGTGGAACTGGCGCAGAGAAGTGAAGACCTGACGGACACCGTTTAAATCTGCAGCTCCAGGTGATCTAGGTTACGTATGGCCAGCATGTGTCAAGTTAATTCCCCCTTGACTTGCCAGGTTGCAGCAATGTTGGTCTATTGGTGCCAGAACAGGTGGTGTCGCAAAAATACCATACTAGAGGGAGAAACGATGGACCTCAGTAAAGAGGAACGGACTATACCTTCTTTTAGAGCTTTCCAGTAAGTTCCTTTATTGCAGCTACTTAAATAACAAAATACCTCCCAATAAACAGAATGTTATTCAGAATGGAAGACTGTTCTGTTAAGTTCAAAAGTTAGGAGCCTCTTTAGTTTTTATTTTTAAATCAGGATATCATGAAGATACTCGAAGAAGTATAATTGGATATGCAGTAGCATTTGGAAGAATTGGAAATCATGGATTCCGAATTCTCAAATCTAATAATTCAATTGTATATAACAACAATATTCTTATTTCTATAAGCAAAAACAAATTATAAAACAGGAAACTAAATAATGTGTACTTCCGTTGAAAATTATGAATTGTATTTAATATGGGAAATACACGAAGGAAACGAAGGAAGCCACTATATGAACTTGACCTAAGCTTAAAAACAAAATCTATTCAATCTGTGCAACTAGTTGACAATAAAATGTATTAACGCATGTATCCGGTAGACCCTGGCCTTTGAATTAGTTATTGGGCTATCTGTGGCCTGGCTGGCTAGACACCCAGTCAGTGGTGCTATGAAAATCTCATTATTATTACAAATACGAGTATATCATAGATTTAGGACAAATTAGATAATTGAAGACCTTTCACAACCTTACTGCTATCCCTCAAAGCAATCCTTTGCAATACTATGACAATCCTGGTATCTTTGGTGAAGTCTAGGAACCATCTATGAGGAAAATAAAAAAAAACGAAAACAAGGTGAAATCATCTTCTAGGCATTCAAGTTTCTGATTATGTCTTCTACAAGGAGGGGCCACATATTGTACGTATTTCTTAAGAAAGAGGACATCATGCCAGTAATCCTCATTAGTTCATCTTCTGAGGAACTACGATATACGGGAATGTTCAGCAATCTCCAGAAACTACTTAACCAGTTAAGCGTGGAATTTAGTTTTAAAAACCTCCCTCACAGTGTGCGAAATTAAAATCAGACAATGACGTGTATACACGTCGAACGCGAACGCAGGGCAAAAACAACCAAAAGTTTACAATAGTCGTAATAGTCACTGCCAGCGATTTTTTCTGCAATCTCTAGAAGCTTACAGACTACAGAGCATTCTGTGCTCTTTCAAAAATCTTGCACCGCTTCACGTATGCATTGCTCTAGTTAACTAGGGACGCAAGAGCTTTTACAAGGAAGAAAAGAGCTTTGAATTCTGTGCAAAATGAAATCATGCTCGAACTGAGGTCTGAATCTCTATCTAAGAGGTAAAAACGGGCATTGCACAAGGGGGTTGAGAGCTTCTATTTGTATGCCTAATTCCCAATCTCTAATGCGGAGACCAAACATGTACCAACCACTTATCATTTGGCTGACTCCCTCCACTCCCCTCCGTATAAAATACTTGGCAGTTCTATTGGTAAGATAAAGGGAAACATCCCACCAAATAATATTCTTATTGTATTTTATTAAAATTTCGAGTTTTTTTTTTATAGTTAATGGCAATTTTATATTTTTCACAACGAGTAATACACGTCGAACGCACCGTAACAGAAATTTGGTTTGACGTCGAACTCACTTAACAGGTTAATGTACCTCTGACTCTCTGTAATCCAGCAGTATTCGGTGCTCCATTGTAGGCTCATTTCATGATAGCCTCCCAGCAGTTTTTATATCAAGCGACTAAATCCAGAAGGAGCGCTACGACATCCTTGGGACTTTGAGACCAAAGGAGATTATAGCGCAGAAGGAACTGGTGGGGAAAGCCCTCAACCATCTTAGAAGGGGAGGTTTCACCTACTAGACTTAGAGGGAAGGCACAATAAGCCTCTTGTGGCTGCGGTGCCGTGGGGTATAGGTCCCGTCCCGCCCGTTAAAATCTAAAATCTAAATCTAAACCCAGACGGTGTTCTATCCTTGCCAGGCAAACAGCCTTTGGAGCTTTTGAACTGAAGAGAAGTATGCTGCTAATCAAGGCTCATGATTTCTCTTTTGCTAAGAAACAAACAGTAGCGAAATCCTGGATGTTATAATAAGGAGAGGTAGTTCTCCTACTAGATCTACTAGTGGTTGGCCATTAACGGCAGCAGTACCTACCCAACAAGATGTCACCGCAATTTTTTTTTTTTTTTTTAATTCAGGAAACCTAAAAACTCATTCAACAGGTGAGAAATCCAATTTTCAAAAATTTCTGATCAGGAAATATTTCCGGTTGCCAGAAATACGAGAAACAATTCATGGAGCATAAGGACAGCTGTTATAATTGAACAAAAATTACGATACTCATCTTACAGATTATAGAGATGATGAACAATGGAACGCCTTTAAGCCATTTACCATTAATCAATCCATTAAGGTTCCATAAATTAATTTTCGTAATGAAGTTATTTATTTAAACAAACAAGGTGTAAAAGCAATAAAATTGGTAACACGATCCAAAAAATAAAAAAAATGACGCCCCTCTCGACAAAAGGAGATAACAAGATTTGATAAAATATTTTTTTTGAATGAAAAGAAAAAAAGATGAAGTGATGACAGTTATAATAACAGAGTAGAAGAAGGACGAAATGCAGCGATTAGAACACCTAAGGGGAGGACCAAGTTCTAGCATACATTAGCATCAAGTATTACATACTGACGCACGCACAAGAAAAACAGTTTGTAATATTACCTGTTGTAACATGCACACAGACATGTATACACATATACAGACGGACAAAACACATTAACAATGTTCATATATTCATTATCTACAATGTTCCGTCAAGCATGCAACTTCTAAAATTTTTACATAAAAACAATTACAATAATCATAAACAATTATGGTTATTTGTTGTTGTTGTTGTGACGCTCTCAACCTTCGTGCATTTATCCATGGACTCACATTGACCATAAATGCAACAACTTCGAGCGGATATTCGACAGTAGCGCTCCGAACAAAGATGCGTTGGTAATTTATAAATTATGTTATTATTATTTTGTGTTAAATGAAGCATTAAGTTAACCAGTTAAGCGTGTTTGACGTGTATACGTCAAACAAAATCTCTGTTACGGTGCGTTCGGAGTGTATACTGGTTGTGAAAAATATAAAATTGCCATTAACTACAAAAAAAACTCGTAATTTTAATAAAAATCCAATAAGAATATTATTTGTTGGGATGTTCCCTTTATCTTACCAATAGAACTGCCAAGTATTTTATACGGAGGGGTGTGGAGGGAGTCAGCCAAATGATAAGTGGTTGGTACATGTTTGGTCTCCGCATTAGAGATTGGGAATTACGGACACAAATAAAAGCTCTCAACCCTTGTGCAATGCCTGTTTTTACCTCTTAGATAGAGGTTCAGATCTCAGTACGAGCATGATCTCATTTTGTACACAATTCAAAGCTCTTTTCTTCCACCTTGTAAAAAGCTCTTCCGTCTTTAGTTAACTATGTGCAAAGCATACGTGAAGAAGCGGTGCAAGATTTTGGAATGAGCACAGAATGCTCTGTAATTTCAAGCCCCAGAGAGATAGCAGAAAAAGTCGGCTTGCAGTCGGCTGCCAGAACTGCTAAGTATTTTATACAGAGAGGATTGGTGGAGCCAGCCAAATGATAAGTGGTTGGTACATGTTTGGTCTCCGCATTAGAGATTGGGTATTACGCGCACAAATAGAAGCTCTCAATCCTTGTGCAATGCCTGTTTTTACCTCTTAGATAGAGATTCAGACCTCAGTACGAGCATGATTTCATTTTGCACAGATTTCAAAGCTCTTTTCTTCCTCCTTGTAAAAGCTCTTGCGTGCCTAGTTAACGAGGAGCAATGTATAATGTGAAGCGGTGCAAGATTTTTGAATGAGCACAGAATGGCTCTGGTAATCTCAAGCCCCCAGAGAGATTGCAGAAAAAGTCGGCTTGCAGTGACTATTTTACGACTATTGTAAACTTTTGGTTGTTTTGCCCTGCGTTTGACGTGTATGCACGCGTCATTGACTGATTTTAATTACGCACACTGCGTTTTTTTTTTTTTTAAACTAAATTCCACGCTTAACTGGTTAATAAAAGTTCAGAAAAAGCAGAATTTATTATTGGAGAAATCGTCCTTCGATGCGAGTGGGTCTTATTTTCGAAACTTTTTCCTCAATGAATATTTATTTATTTCAGTAGAAAATACGAACCGTGTGACGTAACAGCATGTCTCAAACGTTCTAGCGGAAGTAAAACAATTTGTTTGTTTTCTCAATACAGACAAGAAAGATAGTTAAGCCAAGATATTGAAACTATCCGGTTGATCGTTAAAAAACTGCACGAAAAAGCGTAACGTTGTAAAAAACACCTAACTTGGACAATTTTTTTTTCTATTTTTGTATTAAAAGATAAAATTCCCAAATTTTCTTTATAAAATAGGGCCAATCCTCCTTTTTATTGGCCAAGGATTAAAGAATTTTTTAATTTTCTTTTCAAATAATATGCATTTGTTTTTCTTTTTTAAAATACAGTCCACATGTTTAACCAATAACTTTGGGAGAAAATTTTAACCATGAGAGTATAAAAATACGATACTATGTGTGTTCACTGTTTACATTGCTCTTAAATAATTTTTTGTTTTATTTCCTATTTTACCCACAAGTATGGGGGTGGGGCAAACAACGGAAGTACATTTTTGTAAAACATAAATAATAATAAAAACTCCTTCAGTTTTTTGTTTGTGTAAACAGGATGTGTGGGTATTGTTTTTAGATTTTTGTTTCATTTCATTTTACGACGTCAGTTTATAGGACAGATGTAGTTCTTCTATTGGGTCCACGATAACTCTAGTCAATAGTTCGTGTAAACAATAAACTATTATATTAAGATCTAGTTTATTACTAATGAAAATATTTTCATTTAAAATTGTATTTTTAGGAATAAAGGAACTGGCGGAGAGGGGAGGCAATATTAGTAATCGAGTGTTTTTACTGTTGCCAGTGGGACACGCAACCATCTCTCAAGTCTTTGCAGGATAAGTTTAGATTTAAGAAATTCTAAACTTGATATTCTCCATTTGGGCAGCAAGACCAACACCAGTTGGCTTTAAAATAATATATTTTTAGTTTTTATTGAAATTAATATTCATTCTGCTGATAGAATTCAGTTCACGACAACACAATTTAAAAAAAAAGACGTTTAACGTCACTGAACGAAAGCTATGCTTGGACGGAAACGTAGGATATACTACGCAGGAAGTTACAAAACGGAAAAATGGCGCGATTGTTCGGGGAAGAAGGGGAATTTTTCAAATTAATGTTTCAATTAAAAAGTATTGATTAAAATTTTAATAAAAACAATATTCCTAAATTTAATATTTGTTAATTTATTTAAATTTGAGACTGTAAAATCAAATTTAGAAAAGAGTATGAGCTTTTTTATATACAATATATATAAAAAAGAATCTATATACGAGATTTATTTGGCATATGCTATATATATAGATATGGTGCTGCCTGATTGGGCGCTCGGTCATCTCATCTGTCATAGCAATATATCTGTTCGCCGACTGGCCGCGTCACATCCGTTTCATAATGCAGCAGATCATTCCGGTCTGTCAGTTTTGTCGCTGTCATCAGAAGACGTCCATGAGCATTTAGTCGCTATGCAGTTATTTTCAATTAATATTAAATTGAATAATTCAATGAATAATAAAAAATTTAAAAAAATGTATATAACACTGAATTTAATATCTTTTTTTAAAAAAAATATTTTATTGCTAACTCGTCCACAAAAAAATAAATAAATAAGATTAAAAATTAAATAAAAATAAAGTAATGGCAATAATAATAAAATGTTGCTTTGTTCAATTGTTAAAAATGTTGTAACTAATTTTACTTTTAATTAAAAAGTTCTTATTTTTTGGAAAATTAATTTGTTATTAACAAGATAAGTATCCATTTAAAATGAGGCCTCAAGAAATCAGTTAATTTAAACAAATTAATTTTACAGTTATATTGTTCGTTAAATTAATGAGTTTTTCATTTATTTATTTGTATAGCACAATAAATGGCATATTTTTTTTAAATTAAATTTTAACAAATAAATTATAAAGTTGAATGATTTTTTTTAAAGACTGAGTAGACAAGAAACTAACCAACGCTACAAAACTTCTCGCCAGTTGACAAGCGATCTAAACTCAGCTTACAAAACAAAAGGCTCTTATACCTGTTGTTACTGCGACCTATTTGGTCATACGGCATCGATGTATGGGGATCGACTAAACGTTCCAATTCTCTACGCATCCCAGACATTACAATCAAAAATACTACGAAAACTTCTAAACGCTCCATTCTATTATATCTAACCTCACCATCCATAATGATCTCAAAATCCCTTTCATCAAATGCCTTGCTGGTACTCGTTTCTTAAAATTGCATTCCTCTCATGTCAGCTCATCCTAACCTCTATAATAATAGAACACCTACCTTTTCCATAACACCAGGTAATCCTCCAAGAAGATTGAAGAGAAGATGGCACCGCGTTTCTACGCTCATCATAAGAGAAATACAGTTTATATTCACGTTATTGGAATGACACAAATCCGATCAAATTCACGATAGTTTTATCTTATATCGCATTTGCTCGTTGCAACAATTGTTGCAGTTGCGAATTTCAATAAAAGATTTAAAAATATATATACATAATTTTTGTATAAATCAACAAGAATAGTTTTGAAAAGATCCTTTAGGAGGAAACAAAATAGTTTTAGTTAAGATAGTTCTTAGTCACTGACCAAAAATTCGACGAAAAAACCACAAATCTAAAAATAAAATTTAAAAAAATTAAAATTTGTTAATATATTTTGTTAATTATAAATTTTTTTTTAGCATAAAAAGAAATTTAATTTCACCGGAAGTCAGGAAAGTAAAAAAAAATAGTTCCTGTTTATTGTACTAACGCATGCGTACAGCTATTCTCCAGTAATACATGTCTCTTTAAACGTGTAACGCTTGTTTGTAAACAGAGACTGGTTTGATCACATAGATTATGATATAGCACAGAAGGCCGTGGGGCTTAACTCATAAACACCCATCCGTTTCTCTGTAATCGTTTATGTTTTAGGTTTCTTTTAAACTCGTAGAACATAAATGTAACCACTTATCACAGATTGTGATGTCTATCGTGTAGTTTACTTTATACTTTATGTTGATTTTTTTTAGAACTGATAAATGTATTTATTTTTCTATTTTAGGGCATGTATTAAATAACAAAAAAATAAAAAATAAATTATTTCGAACCTCATATTAGCCCACTGATCGGAATAACTAATAGTCAGACGGAGGCGCCACGGTAGCCGAGCGGTTAGAGGCGAGACCTGCGAAGCAAATATGTATTGTGGTACTGGGTTCTGTATTGGATTTTATTTAATGGTTAATAAAAGAAGTTTACAGTAAAGTATGTTTGCTAGTCGCCTCCGTCCACGACACCTAATTGGTAGTTGGACGTTAAGCACCGCCTGACAAAATAGGCGATTACTTTTTTACTTTACTTTTTTAGTCAGACGGATATAACATATTACCTAGACTAGACTTAGTTTCCGTTTTTCTTTTTCTTACAACACAGTTCCGGCAGGCTGAACCAGTAACACAACTATTGGATGTGGAATTTCCAATTTGGAGAAAAACTAGGTTAACATTGCAATTCTTTTCTAAACAGACTGCAATGATTTGCATCAAAAACTTAGTTATACTATATTGGAACCAATCACTTTGCAAGCAACACCATTTATTTATTATGAAGTATAAATGCAGCTCAATGAACTTTTTAATGTTAAAAGGATGTTTGTCAATAAAATTTGTAATTACTACAGTAAGATAGAACCGTATATTTTATTATATTACATAAATTATTTTTGGTGAATATCGAGGTGCGGTCATCAATAAATATAACTTTTTTGCTTTATACCAACGTTTCGGTAATTTTTACTACCTTCTTCAGGGTCTGTACAAAAGGAATATTACACTAATATACAGGTTGTATACGAAGGAGTGGTCGAAACTTGGGGAGGTGATTCTACAGCTCAAATGCAACAAAAAATATCCTCTTCAATTTGGCCCGATTCTCAATAGTGTCCAAGATATTTGCATTTTTAACTTTTCCGTCGATATTCGCGTTTTTCACCATTAAAACGGCCGTAACTTTTCTATCCTTTAGCCTATATCAAATCTGCTTACTCCAAAAGAAAGAGCATTAAATTTCCTATAAATCTGCTTGGTACAGAGCCTCAAAACGTTTCTTATAACAATGAAATTTTTACTTTAATGTCTAAAAAATTCGTTCTGGAAGATTTCTGTTAAAATTTTCAACTGCATTTTTTCAGTGGTTAATGAATCAAGGAATCACATAATTTCAGAAAAAGTTGCGCATTTATTGAGCTTCAAGATCATATGGATTTTTTTGGTTTTTAATAAAACCCTATCCCGAATAGAGGCGTAAATGCTGAAAACTGGGATTTTGCGTAACCGACTTTTCACTACTAATTTACTCGAATGTCAATTTTTGGAGAAGGAACAAAAAGAAAAGTAACCATTTTAGTTTTTCACAATTATTATTTAATAAAACGGAAGTAAAAAATAAAGAAGCAATAAAACGCAGTAGTTGACTACAATTGTTTCTGCAACTTATTTTAATGACATAATGGAGGTTTTTTTTGATCAAAGTTAATTAATAATAATTCAAAAATAAAATGGTTATTTTCTTTTTGTTCGTTCTCCAAAAATCGATTAGTTTTGAATTATTATTAATTAACTTTGATGAAAAAAAAACTCCATTTAGTCGTTAAAATATGTTCGGGGTAGGGTTTTATTAAAAACCAAAAAAAATCCATATGATCTTGAAGCTCAATAAATGCGCAACTTTTTCTGAAATTATGTGATTCCTTGATTCATTAACCACTGAAAAAATGCGGTTGAAAATTTTAACAAACATCATCGAGAACGAAATGTTTAGACATTTAAGTAAAAATTTCATTGTTATAAGAATCGTTTTGAGGCTCTGTACCAAGCAGATTTATAGGAAATTTAATGCTCTTTCGTTTGGAATAAGCAGATTTGTTATAGGATAAAGGATAGAAAAGTTATGGCCGTTTTTATGGTGAAAAAAGGCGAATATCGACGGAAAAGTTAAAATTGCAAATATCTTGGACACTATTGAGAATCGGGCCAAAGTGAAGAGAATATTTTTTGTTGCATTTGAGCCGCTGAATTACCTCACGAAGTTTCGAACACTCCTCTTCGTGTACACCCTGTATAATAAATACGTCGAGTAAAAGTTCTCGTAATGTCTCTCTCTCTCTCTCTACCTGCATTCAACAGTTTGTACAGATGTATTTATAATGTATAAAATAGCTACATTACGTAATTTGTAAATAACATGTAAATAACCATTATTGTGTAAATTAACTTCCCAAGTTGTAATGAAAACTATAAAATTAAAGAAATTTAATTTTAAGTGCAATTACAATTTAAATTTACAATTATTATCTACAAGATTTCTTTTTTTAATTTACGTGTAATTTATTCTACCAAGAAAATCATCTTATTCTTAAAAAAAGAAGAAAAAATGAATTACAAAACTTTTTAATGAGATAATGGGCTCATTGAATATTCGTAGCTAGGGAAACCGGAAGTATAAATACATCTGTACAAACTGTTGAATGCAGGTAGAGAGAGAGAGACATTACGAGAACTTTTACTAGACGTATTTATGTACAACCCATAATGGTGATAGCGGGGTGTAAATGGTACAGAAAACAATTTGTGTAAATCATTTTGTTAAGATCAAAAATAAAAGGTAACCATAAATTTTGTTTTTGCCTTACAAAGAAAGTGAAACCATAATTTATATTTGACATATATTTTATTATTTTTTTAACCAGCCTGGTTAACGTAAGGCAGATGTTAGTGGTTGGTTAACAAAAATAAGGAAGAAGCAGAAATAGGAGATTATTCTCTATTGCGAGATCATCTTAGTTTTTTGTATATTTTTGGTAGAACCAATGGTTGATTGAGGTTGATTCAGTGGTTAATAAACCAACTAGACTCCCACGGGAAGTCAAGAGAGATCCAACAATCGAGAAAACATGTCCAGAGAGAGAGAGAAAAAAAGCGGTCCTAGTTTTGCTGCCCCAATACATACACCAAAAGTTTAGCAAGTATTTCAGGAAAAATCTCCTGAAAAAGTGGAAAAACCATTCAGCAAAGTGAGCGGTTAAAGAATTTTCTCCAATATTCAAAAAATTTAGCAAAACATTTAACCTTTCTTGATTATACATACGTGGTATGATTAGTAAATTACCCTAAAATAGCACTTTCATCTGGAATAGATGGAAACCTAGATAAGGTAGATAAAAAGTTTTTTATTAAACATATAAAATATAAAACATATTAAACATATTGTACATATACAGGGTGACCAGAGCTATATGCTCCACCCACTTTTTTTTTTAACGGCGGGAAATTTCGAAAAAATAAAAAACACGTATTTAATCATTTTTAGTCTAGTTTATGTTCAGTGATTGACCCATTTTTTTAAACCCTTGTATCTCGAGATACAGCATCCAACTTTTGTTTTTCAAATGGAACGTTATATTTTTTGTTGCATATTTTTGTAGTATTTGAGCTCCTAAAAACAACAAAAAATTTTTTTTTGAAATCGGTTAGGTTTTTCAAAAGTTATGGCAATTTAAAATATGGAAAACAAATTCCAGTTCACTGTCAAAATTACGTTATTTTTTTTATAAGAATCTATTCAAACTGGGCACAATCAACGGATAGGCAAGCCAAAACTCTGGACTCCCACGCTTTGCTTGTAGCAGCACTTATGGTGGCGAAGTCAAGATCTAGGCAGGCTAGAGTAATTCGACGTTCAGGTGTATTTTTCTACAAACGTTTGGTGTGGAGTTTTAGGAAATCAACTAATCGGCCCCATACTTCTACAAAGAGAACTTAACTGGTGCAAGGTGTCTAACTTTTTTTTAAGAGACATTTTGCCAGTTCTGCTTGAAGATGTTCATCTACAACGTCGGCTAGATATGTATTTTCAACAAGATAGTTGCCCGACACATAATGTGAGAGTTGTTCGAGGTTACCTGGACAGAAATTTCCATGAAAAGTGCTTAGGGACTCATTGACCCTTCCAATGGCCACCTCGATCTCCGGATTTAACCCAAACGGACTATTTTTTGTGGGGATATCTAAAAAATTTAGTGTACAGTATCCTTAATCCCGTGGCTTCAGTCGATGATCTGAAACGTCGATGATCTGAGTGCCAGTTGTGAACTATAACCTCCAGACATAGTTTCTTACTACAAATTTATTAAATTACATTATATACTAAGGGGAAAACAATGAAAAACCCCTAGCTTATATGAGAGATTTCCATTCAGGGAGTCCCTAACTCTCCTGTGCCTGTGCACCGTGTCCACATTATAGTCACCTATTCCTCTGCAGAGGTGGTTGTGACTTGATTCACACTTAACTGAAGAAACCAGTAGCGAGGTAATTGATGTAGTGTTCTACATAGTCCATGTTGGTGTTGGCGTTGGAAACCTATTCACCACATTCTCATAAAAATGATCTTAAATGGAATTTTGACGGGAAAAAGGTTTTCAAGTAAAGGACTTATAGAGAGCTTCCTGTGTGCAATGTGGGTGGAAATTATCAAGAAAATCTTTTACACCATTTAAGAGGAAAATATTCTAAAAATATTCTATAAAAATTCTATAAAATGGCACTTCCGGAAGAGAAATTTGAATTGTTAACTTCCGTCAGAGATCCCTCCCCAGAAAAAAATTTACTTCTAAATTTCATTTATACGTTAATATACAAAAATAGATAATTTTTATACTAATAATTTTTTAGTATTTATTTTTTTCGGGAATTCTTTGATGTAATTTCGTTGTAATGAATAATTTTACAATGTGGTTTAATGTAAGTAAAAATTCAGTGTTCGAAAAATATATATATATAAATATATTAGAACTTTGAAAATTGAAAGGAAGTGGTGTATAATGGTGGGAGAAATTAATTAATTAATTAAAAAGAAGAAAAAAAAAATTAAAAAGGAAAAAGTTGACAACTTAATCCACAAACTAATGAACACATTCGTAACATTAACAGAGGTGTAATTGGGTCCATTAACCTGGCGGCACTTTGGTTGAATTTTGAGACAAAACTTTTGCACCGAGCTCGAAACACATTGCACTCTTATGCACCACCAAAAAAAAATCTAAATTCGCCAAGGAAAAGCCACAATAAGCAATTAAAGTTTTTTTCCCGCCAAAAAAAATTTGGCCGGATTTGATTGAAACTTACTTCATTATGTTAAGTACACTTTGCACTCCATTGCACCACTTAAAAAAATTCATTAACTTTAATAATTACGGAGATATGGCCATTCAAAAGATCAAAGGAATTTGCCGCAAACACTGAATTTCGAACCGCGACTTAGTATACAGGTAGAGGAGAGCTAGCACCAGCTAGAACCACAAAAAAAATCTAATAAAATATGCACACATTCAGAAATATAAGGAATTAAAGTGCTAAAAAAAGCATTAACTTGGCGGCACTTTGGTGGAATTTTGGGTAAAAAATTATTGCACCCTGCTCAGAACACTTTGCACTCCTATGCACCACCAATAAAAAAGCTAGCACCACCAAGGAAAAGCCTCAATTTTCCATTTAAAGTTCCGCGCGAAATTTAAATTCAAAAAAAATGAGTCTTATTTGCGGGAAAATTGGAGCGCTTTTTTCCAAAATAGCAAGTACTAGTATTAGAACAACTAGCCCCACACAGGAAATGCCAAAAATTAGCATATTTTCAAAGTAATTTACAAATTATTCAACCGATTTTCCCGCCAACTTACCTTTAACCGGAAGTGCTCTAAATTGAATTGAAACTCATCCTATTTTGTTCATGGTAGCTAGCACCAATATGCACCACAAAAAGAAATTTTGAATTTACACTAAAAGCTGATATATTGATAATAAAAGATGCACTGACAGACGTGACCATTAACTTTGCGGCACTTTGGTGGAATTTTGAGAAAAAAATTATTGCACCCAGCTCGGAACACTTTGCAATGCCAATAATAAGCCAGCAACACAACGGAAACTGTAAAAATTCACCAATTGTACGCCAAATATAACTTTAACCGGAAGTGCCCTAAATTGAATTGAAACTCATTCCATTTTGTTCGTGATAGCTAGCACCAATGTGCACCACAAAAAGAAATTTTGAATTTACACTAAAAGCTGAGATATTGATAATAAAAGATGCACTGACAGACGTGACCATTAACTTGGCGGCACTTTGGAGGAATTTTGGGTAAAAAATTATTGCACCCTGCTCAGAACACTTTGCACTCCTATGCACCACCAATAAAAAAGCTAGCACCACCAAGGAAAAGCCTCAATTTTCCATTTAAAGTTACGCGCGAAATTTAAATTCAAAAAAAAATGAGTTTAATTTGTGGGAAAATTGGAGCGCTTTTTTCCAAAATAGCAAGTACTAGTATTAGAACAACTAGCCCCACACAGGAAATGCCAAAAATTAGCATATTTTCAAAGTAATTTACAAATTATTCAACCGATTTTCCCGCCAACTTACCTTTAACCGGAAGTGCTCTAAATTGAATTGAAACTCATCCTATTTTGTTCATGGTAGCTGGCACCAATATGCACCACAAAAAGAAATTTTGAATTTACACTAAAAGCTGATATATTGATAATAAAAGATGCACTGACAGACGTGACCATTGACTTTGCGGCACTTTGGTGGAATTTTGAGAAAAAAATTATTGCACCCAGCTCGGAACACTTTGCAATGCCAATAATAAGCCAGCAACACAACGGAAACTGTAAAAATTCACCAATTGTACGCCAAATATAACTTTAACCGGAAGTGCCCTAAATTGAATTGAAACTCATTCCATTTTGTTCGTGATAGCTAGCACCAATGTGCACCACAAAAAGAAATTTTGAATTTACACTAAAAGCTGAGATATTGATAATAAAAGATGCACTGACAGACGTGACCATTAACTTTGCAGCACTTTGGTGGAGTTTTGAGAAAAAAATTATTGCACCCAGCTCGGAACACTTTGCAATGCCAATAATAAGCCAGCAACGCTACGGAAATGGTAAAAATTCACCAATTGTACGCCAAATATAACTTTAACCGGAAGTGCCCTAAATTGAATTGAAACTCATTCCATTTTGTTCGTGGTAGCTAGCACCAATGTGCACCACAAAAAGAAATTTTGAATTTACACTAAAAGCTGAGATATTGATAATAAAAGATGCACTGACAGACGTGACCATTAACTTGGCGGCACTTTGGTGGAATTTTGGGTAAAAAATTATTGCACCCTGCTCAGAACACTTTGCACTCCTATGCACCATCAATAAAAAAGCTAGCACCACCAAGGAAAAGCCTCAATTTTCCATTTAAAGTTACGCGCGAAATTTAAATTCAAAAAAAATGGAGTTTTATTTGCGGGAAAATTGGAGCGCCTTTTTCCAAAATAGCAAGTACTAGTATTAGAACCACTAGCCCCACACAGGAAATACCAAAAATTAGCATATTTTCAAAGTAATTTACAAATTACTCAACCGATTTTCCCGCCAACTTACCATTAACTTGGCGGCACTTTGGTGGAATTTTGAGAAAAAAATTATTGCACCCTGCTCAGAACACTTTGCACTCCTATGCACCACCAATAAAAAAGCTAGCACCACCAAGGAAAAGCCTCAATTTTCCATTTAAAGTTCCGCGCGAAATTTAAATTCAAAAAAAATGAGTCTTATTTGCGGGAAAATTGGAGCGCTTTTTTCCAAAATAGCAAGTACTAGTATTAGAACAACTAGCCCCACACAGGAAATGCCAAAAATTAGCATATTTTCAAAGTAATTTACAAATTATTCGACCGATTTTCCCGCCAACTTACCTTTAACCGGAAGTGCTCTAAATTGAATTGAAACTCATCCTATTTTGTTCATGGTAGCTAGCACCAATATGCACCACAAAAAGAAATTTTGAATTTACACTAAAAGCTGATATATTGATAATAAAAGATGCACTGACAGACGTGACCATTAACTTTGCGGCACTTTGGTGGAATTTTGAGAAAAAAATTATTGCACCCAGCTCGGAACACTTTGCAATGCCAATAATAAGCCAGCAACACAACGGAAACTGTAAAAATTCACCAATTGTACGCCAAATATAACTTTAACCGGAAGTGCCCTAAATTGAATTGAAACTCATTCCATTTTGTTCGTGATAGCTAGCACCAATGTGCACCACAAAAAGAAATTTTGAATTTACACTAAAAGCTGAGATATTGATAATAAAAGATGCACTGACAGACGTGACCATTAACTTGGCGGCACTTTGGAGGAATTTTGGGTAAAAAATTATTGCACCCTGCTCAGAACACTTTGCACTCCTATGCACCACCAATAAAAAAGCTAGCACCACCAAGGAAAAGCCTCAATTTTCCATTTAAAGTTACGCGCGAAATTTAAATTCAAAAAAAAATGAGTTTAATTTGTGGGAAAATTGGAGCGCTTTTTTCCAAAATAGCAAGTACTAGTATTAGAACAACTAGCCCCACACAGGAAATGCCAAAAATTAGCATATTTTCAAAGTAATTTACAAATTATTCGACCGATTTTCCCGCCAAATATAACTTTAACCGGAAGTGCCCTAAATTGAATTGAAACTCATTCCATTTTGTTCGTGATAGCTAGCACCAATGTGCACCACAAAAAGAAATTTTGAATTTACACTAAAAGCTGAGATATTGATAATAAAAGATGCACTGACAGACGTGACCATTAACTTTGCAGCACTTTGGTGGAATTTTGAGAAAAAAATTATTGCACCCAGCTCGGAACACTTTGCAATGCCAATAATAAGCCAGCAACACAACGGAAATGGTAAAAATTCACCAATTGTACGCCAAATATAACTTTAACCGGAAGTGCCCTAAATTGAATTGAAACTCATCCTATTTTGTTCATGGTAGCTAGCACCAATATGCACCACAAAAAGAAATTTTGAATTTACACTAAAAGCTGATATATTGATAATAAAAGATGCACTGACAGAAGTGACCATTAACTTGGCGGCACTTTGGTGGAATTTTGGGTAAAAAATTATTGCACCCAGCTCGGAACACTTTGCACTCCTATGCACCACCAATAAAAAAGCTAGCACCACCAAGGAAAAGCCTCAATTTTCCATTTAAAGTTACGCGCGAAATTTAAATTTAAAAAAAAATGAGTTTTATTTGTGGGAAAATTGGAGCGCTTTTTTCCAAAATAGCAAGTACTAGTATTAGAACCACTAGCCCCACACAGGAAATGCCAAAAATTAGCATATTTTCAAAGTAATTTACAAATTATTCAACCGATTTTCCCGCCAACTTACGATTAACTTGGCGACACTTTGGTGGAATTTTGAGAAAAAAAATTATTGCACCCAGCTCGGAACACTTTGCACTCCTATGCACCACCAATAAAAAAGCTAGCACCACCAAGGAAAAGCCTCAATTTTCCATTTAAAGTTACGCGCGAAATTTAAATTAAAAAAAAAATGAGTTTTATTTGTGGAAAAATTGGAGCGCTTTTTTCCAAATTAGCAAGTACTAGTATTAGAACCGCTAGCCCCACACAGGAAATGCCAAAAATTAGCATATTTTCAAAGTAATTTACAAATTATTCAACCGATTTTCCCGCCAACTTACCATTAACTTGGCGGCACTTTGGTGGAATTTCGCGCGTAACTTTAAATGGAAAATTGAGGCTTTTCCTTGGTGGTGCTAGCTTTTTTATTGGTGGTGCATAGGAGTGCAAAGTGTTCCGAGCTGGGTGCAATAATTTTTTTTCTCAAAATTCCACCAAAGTGTCGCCAAGTTAATGGTAAGTTGGCGGGAAAATCGGTTGAATAATTTGTAAATTACTTTGAAAATATGCTAATTTTTGGCATTTCCTGTGTGGGGCTAGAGGTTCTAATACTAGTACTTGCTATTTTGGAAAAAAGCGCTCCAATTTTCCCACAAATAAAACTCATTTTCTTTTAAATTTAAATTTCGCGCGTAACTTTAAATGGAAAATTGAGGCTTTTCCTTGGTGGTGCTAGCTTTTTTATTGGTGGTGCATAGGAGTGCAAAGTGTTCCGAGCTGGGTGAAATAATTTTTTTTCTCAAAATTCCACCAAAGTGCCGCCAAGTTAATGGTAAGTTGGCGGGAAAATCGGTTGAGTAATTTGTAAATTACTTTGAAAATATGCTAATTTTGGCATTTCCTGTGTGGGGCTAGTGGTTCTAATACTAGTACTTGCTATTTTGGAAAAAAGCGCTCCAATTTTCCCACAAATAAAACTCATTTTTTTTTAAATTTAAATTTCGCGCGTAGCTTTAAATGGAAAATTGAGGCTTTTCCTTGGTGGTGCTAGCTTTTTTATTGGAGGTGCATAGGAGTGCAAAGTGTTCCGAGCTGGGTGCAATAATTTTTTTTCTCAAAATTCCACCAAAGTGCCGCCAAGTTAATGGTAAGTTGGCGGGAAAATCGGTTGAATAATTTGTAAATTACTTTGAAAATATGCTAATTTTTGGCATTTCCTGTGTGGGGCTAGTTGTTCTAATACTAGTACTTGCTATTTTGAAAAAAAGCGCTCCAATTTTCCCACAAATTAAACTCATTTTTTTTTTAATTTAAATTTCGCGCGTAACTTTAAATGGAAAATTGAGGCTTTTCCTTGGTGGTGCTAGCTTTTTTATTGGTGGTGCATAGGAGTGCAAAGTGTTCTGAGCAGGGTGCAATAATTTTTTACCCAAAATTCCTCCAAAGTGCCGCCAAGTTAATGGTCACGTCTGTCAGTGCATCTTTTATTATCAATATCTCAGCTTTTAGTGTAAATTCAAAATTTCTTTTTGTGGTGCACATTGGTGCTAGCTATCACGAACAAAATGGAATGAGTTTCAATTCAATTTAGGGCACTTCCGGTTAAAGTTATATTTGGCGTACAATTGGTGAATTTTTACAGTTTCCGTTGTGTTGCTGGCTTATTATTGGCATTGCAAAGTGTTCCGAGCTGGGTGCAATAATTTTTTTCTCAAAATTCCACCAAAGTGCCGCAAAGTTAATGGTCACGTCTGTCAGTGCATCTTTTATTATCAATATCTCAGCTTTTAGTGTAAATTCAAAATTTCTTTTTGTGGTGCATATTGGTGCTAGCTACCATGAACAAAATAGGATGAGTTTCAATTCAATTTAGAGCACTTCCGGTTAAAGGTAAGTTGGCGGGAAAATCGGTCGAATAATTTGTAAATTACTTTGAAAATATGCTAATTTTTGGCATTTCCTGTGTGGGGCTAGTTGTTCTAATACTAGTACTTGCTATTTTGGAAAAAAGCGCTCCAATTTTCCCGCAAATAAGACTCATTTTTTTTGAATTTAAATTTCGCGCGGAACTTTAAATGGAAAATTGAGGCTTTTCCTTGGTGGTGCTAGCTTTTTTATTGGTGGTGCATAGGAGTGCAAAGTGTTCTGAGCAGGGTGCAATAATTTTTTACCCAAAATTCCTCCAAAGTGCCGCCAAGTTAATGGTCACGTCTGTCAGTGCATCTTTTATTATCAATATCTCAGCTTTTAGTGTAAATTCAAAATTTCTTTTTGTGGTGCACATTGGTGCTAGCTATCACGAACAAAATGGAATGAGTTTCAATTCAATTTAGGGCACTTCCGGTTAAAGTTATATTTGGCGTACAATTGGTGAATTTTTACAGTTTCCGTTGTGTTGCTGGCTTATTATTGGCATTGCAAAGTGTTCCGAGCTGGGTGCAATAATTTTTTTCTCAAAATTCCACCAAAGTGCCGCAAAGTTAATGGTCACGTCTGTCAGTGCATCTTTTATTATCAATATATCAGCTTTTAGTGTAAATTCAAAATTTCTTTTTGTGGTGCATATTGGTGCTAGCTACCATGAACAAAATAGGATGAGTTTCAATTCAATTTAGAGCACTTCCGGTTAAAGGTAAGTTGGCGGGAAAATCGGTTGAATAATTTGTAAATTACTTTGAAAATATGCTAATTTTTGGCATTTCCTGTGTGGGGCTAGTTGTTCTAATACTAGTACTTGCTATTTTGAAAAAAAGCGCTCCAATTTTCCCACAAATTAAACTCATTTTTTTTTTAATTTAAATTTCGCGCGTAACTTTAAATGGAAAATTGAGGCTTTTCCTTGGTGGTGCTAGCTTTTTTATTGGTGGTGCATAGGAGTGCAAAGTGTTCTGAGCAGGGTGCAATAATTTTTTACCCAAAATTCCTCCAAAGTGCCGCCAAGTTAATGGTCACGTCTGTCAGTGCATCTTTTATTATCAATATCTCAGCTTTTAGTGTAAATTCAAAATTTCTTTTTGTGGTGCACATTGGTGCTAGCTATCACGAACAAAATGGAATGAGTTTCAATTCAATTTAGGGCACTTCCGGTTAAAGTTATATTTGGCGTACAATTGGTGAATTTTTACAGTTTCCGTTGTGTTGCTGGCTTATTATTGGCATTGCAAAGTGTTTCGAGCTGGGTGCAATAATTTTTTTCTCAAAATTCCACCAAAGTGCCGCAAAGTTAATGGTCACATCTGTCAGTGCATCTTTTATTATCAATATATCAGCTTTTAGTGTAAATTCAAAATTTCTTTTTGTGGTGCATATTGGTGCTAGCTACCATGAACAAAATAGGATGAGTTTCAATTCAATTTAGAGCACTTCCGGTTAAAGGTAAGTTGGCGGGAAAATCGGTCGAATAATTTGTAAATTACTTTGAAAATATGCTAATTTTTGGCATTTCCTGTGTGGGGCTAGTTGTTCTAATACTAGTACTTGCTATTTTGGAAAAAAGCGCTCCAATTTTCCCGCAAATAAGACTCATTTTTTTTGAATTTAAATTTCGCGCCGAACTTTAAATGGAAAATTGAGGCTTTTCCTTGGTGGTGCTAGCTTTTTTATTGGTGGTGCATAGGAGTGCAAAGTGTTCTGAGCAGGGTGCAATAATTTTTTACCCAAAATTCCACCAAAGTGCCGCCAAGTTAATGCTTTTTTTAGCACTTTAATTCCTTATATTTCTGAATGTGTGCATATTTTATTAGATTTTTTTTGTGGTTCTAGCTGGTGCTAGCTCTCCTCTACCTGTATACTAAGTCGCGGTTCGAAATTCAGTGTTTGCGGCAAATTCCTTTGATCTTTTGAATGGCCATATCTCCGTAATTATTAAAGTTAATGAATTTTTTTAAGTGGTGCAATGGAGTGCAAAGTGTACTTAACATAATGAAGTAAGTTTCAATCAAATCCGGCCAAATTTTTTTTGGCGGGAAAAAAACTTTAATTGCTTATTGTGGCTTTTCCTTGGCGAATTTAGATTTTTTTTTGGTGGTGCATAAGAGTGCAATGTGTTTCGAGCTCGGTGCAAAAGTTTTGTCTCAAAATTCAACCAAAGTGCCGCCAGGTTAATGGACCCGGTGTAATTTGTAAGTATAAACGTATTGTAATTAGTATATTATGTACAATGGGGTAACCATTACACGAGTAGAAGCTAATTTCTCCCTCTTCTTAGAGGCGTTAAAAAAAGTGTTCATGTTAGCCGTAGGTAATATATTAATATAAACATTTAAGATCACCTCATAAATTAGGCAGGAAATAAAAAAATCCTTTAAGTTGTAAAATTAAAAAAGTAAAGAAGGGGGATAGATATCACTGACCACTTCCGGCCAACGCTTGTAATAGATGGCTTCCGGTTACCGCGGGGTAGTTAAGGTGAACTCGCAACAAAGCTATTGTTAACTCAACCATTATTCAAACCGCCTTCCCTCACCTGATATCCCGTGGCTAGGGCAGAGTCTGAAGTTATGTATGTCCGTATCTTATTATTATTTTTTTTTTTATATATATAAATACACGGTTCTTTGTCTAAAATTATTATAGTCATACTTATTCTTGGAGAATTTTAATCCTTTAAAATACTTTAATTGTATTTTTGTGATATTTTGACGATCGCGCGCACGATTTTTGTGTGTAATGCGCGCGCACTTTATTGCTGTGTTTGTTTGAACAGGAGCAAAAAATAAAAGGGCGCAATTTAAGCTGCTAAACCAGCATTCCATCTCTGCAAGGCGGGTCCCTTTCTATCTACCTTAATTTTTCGCACGTTTCATTTCTCAAAACTCTATCATTTGTTAACTTTGTTAAAGAATAAAAGATAAATATATATATTTTTATGTATTTTTCTTAATTTAAATTCATTGCCCATCTGCTTTGTCCACATAAAAAGAAATAAATAAATAAACTGGGAATTTGTATTAATTCTTTGTATACAAATTACTTGATTAAATTAGTACAATGTTTTTCTTTTTTAGCATTTGCAAAGTCACGCTTGTTTTATATTATTTTACGATGTAAAACACGGCCTATCTGATCAAGGCTGAAGGAAGAGAGTTTGTTGAGGAAAGTGAAAAATCGCCAGATGTTAAGTTGTAAATCAAGCATTTTTTTTTTTTTCTAAGTGAAATTTTCAACTTTATTTCACTTTAGCGGTTACTTGGTTAACAGTAAATGCTGCAGGTGTAATTTTTATGTAATATATATGTATAACAAGACGAAAATTTTTGTAGGTACGAGGGTCGTTTGAAAAGTCCGTGCAAAAATAAAAACTATTTAATTTTTTGGGGTAAACCTTTTTTATTTTTCAACATAGTCTCCTTTTAGGCTTATACACTTCGTCCAACGCTGCTCTAGTTTGCTGATCCCTTCCGAATAATAGGATTTGTCCAAGTCTGAAAAATAGCCATTCGTTTCTGCAATCACCTCCTCGTTTGAATAAAATCTTTTTCCCGCCAGCCATTTCTTCATATTGGGGAACAAATAGTAGTCCGAGGGAGCCAAGTCTGGAGAATAGGGGGGGATGTGAAACGAGTTGGAACCCTATTTCCATTAATTTTGTGACCACAACTGCTGAGGTGTGAGCTGGTGCGTTGTCGTGATGGAAAAGGACTTTTTTGTGGGCCAATCGTGGGCGTTTTTCTTGCAGCTCGGTTTTCAAACGGTCCAATAACGATGAATAATATGCACCTGTAATAGTTTTACCCTTTTCCAGATAGTCGATGAGGATTATTCCTTACGAATCCCAAAAGACAGTCACCATAATCTTTCCGGCCGAAGGAACGGTCTTCGCCTTTTTTGGCGCAGATTCCCCCTTGGTAACCCATTGTTTAGATTGTTCTTTGGTCTCAGGAGTGTAGTGATGTATCCATGTTTCATCCACAGTGACGAAACGACGCTTAAAGTCCTGCGGATTCTTCTGGAACAGCTGCAAACCGTCCTTGCAACACTTCACAAGATTTCGTTTTTGGTCAAGCGTGAGCAATCGCAGCACCCATCTTGCGGTTAGCTTTGTCATGTCCAAATGTTGATGCAAAATATTATGTACCCGTTCATTCGAGATGCCCACAGCACTAGCAATCTCATGCACCTTCACTCTTCTGTCATCCATCACCATATCATGGATTTTATCAATGATTTCTGGAGTAGTAACCTCAACAGGGCGTACAGAACGTTCAGCGTCACTTGTGCCCATATGGCCACTCCGAAAATTTTGAAACCACTTATAAACTGTTCTAATCGAAGGTGCAGACTCACCATAATGTTTATCAAGCTTCTCTTTAGTCTCCTGAGGCGTTTTGCCTTTTCATAAAGTAGTGTTTAATCAACACACGAAATTCTTTTTCGTCCATTTTTTGAAAATCACTCGACTTCCTCGATTCAAACGAATGCCAAACACAAAGAAATAGACCGATCTGGCTGAAACTTGGTGTGTGTTCTTCCAAGAGATGCTACTAACTAAACATAACCTCGATACGCGCCAGTGGTGCTATCTCTCTGACTTTGCACGGACTTTTCAAACGACCCTCGTACGTAAACTTTCGTGACTTTTGTTTATTTTACAATTTTCAAAGATCTAACACCTATATTTTTTGGCTAACTTAGCATTTTTATGAAACATTCTTAGTTAATTACTCTGAAATGGTCACTCCATGTCTCCTCATACCCAGAATCGCTCCCAGAACTACAAAGAAAAAACCAGTAAAAGTGGTAAGACAGGTGTAAAGATGCTGGGTAACCAAGGCCACAAAAACTAAATACCATAATAGCTTAAACAATTTAAACCTTTGAAATATAGAATCAATTTGGGTTAAACAGTTAACCATAAAAAAAAAAGAAGTGTTTTGGACATTGACCAAAAAAATTGAAAAAACCAAACTATAATATTATAATAGTTTTGAAATGAAATGGGCTGTAAAACGTGCTCATAAATCATATGATACCGAGCTTAGATACTACATTCTTGGTGGGCCTTTTTAAGAATTATCCTCTATTAATAATTACAATCTAAAATATTCAACGAATAATTATATTTAATCTGAAGCTAAATAGAATTTTACAGAATAATACGGTGCAATATTGTTGCTGAATATCTACACGTAATATTGTTAATTCCAATGATGTTTTTTTTTCCAAGGAATCAATAGAATAATTGATTTTATAGAAATTGATGACCTCAATTTTCAAGTAGCCTTGAGTTTATAGCTAGCTAAAAAAAAATCTATTGGCTAAACTGTACTTTGTATTCATTAAATAAATAAATAATTATTCATTAAATAAAATTAATAATTCTAAATATTGTGGTACTAGGTTCGATCCCAAGGGGTCTTAGGCCTTGGATTTTTTATTTAATGGTTAATATAAGATATTAAAACTGTCCGGTAGGACAGTTGTATAAGGGTTGACCATCAAAAACTGCACGAAAAAGCGTAACGTTGAAAAACACCCAACTTTGACAATTTTTTTCTCTTTTTCTATAAAAGATAAAATTCCCAAATTTTCTTTAAATCTAACTCCAAACCCTCCTTTATAACTGTAATTTTTTTGCAACCACCCAGATCTAATAGGTTTCGAGAAAAAAGTTGCCGAAAATGAGCAAAAACGGCTTTTTCAAAAAATGTTCTTGTTCTTGTTCTTGTTGTTGTTGTTGTTGTTGTTCTTGTTGTTACCTTTTTTGTAAACAACGTAGCGCCTAAACGCGTGAACCGATTTTCATGAATGAGGTGTCATTCGATTCAATATTTTATGTAGATGTGCCTTTTGGGGGTCCCGACGCTGTACATCGAATGGGAGAGGAGTTAGCCCCCTTTATGTAAGGCCCCCTCCAAAATTATTATTACTAATTACTCTGTAAATCTTGGCCCGATTTTGATAAAATTTGGTAGGATGATAGGGTTAGGGCTCCCCTACGTAACATTAAAGCGGCGATCAGCTCTTACACTTGTTAAGGGGAAGTATAGCAATCGTTTCTAATTATCGACACGTGAACCGATTTTTATGAATGAAGTGTCATTCGAATCGAAATTTTATACAGATTTGCACTTTAAAATTCTCGGCACCGTGCCTCACAAGGAGGGGAGTTTGCCCCACCCAAATAAGGCCCTTTCTAAAACTATTATTACCAATATTTCTATAACGCTTAGTCCGATTTTGATAAAATTCAGCTCGAATAAGTGGTTAAAGCTCCTCTACGTTGCTGATTCTCTTGCTCCTACTAAGAGGAAGTACTGCAATCGTTTAAATTATGAATGAGTGAACCGATTTAAATCAATGAATTGTTCGATTAAAAAATCTTTGGCTCTTTGCCTTTTAGGGAGAAGTACTGCAATCCTAGTTTATTTTTCTTACTCCTCTTAAAAGGAAGTACTGAAATCGCAGTTTAATTTTGCTATTTACGTACAAATACCTTCCTATGTTATTCAAAACGCTTTCTCAAAAAAATTGTTATTGAGGATGGTTTGGGAGCCGCAACTAGAATCATTTTTTAAAAAGATCTCTCCAGTGGTAGTTAACACCTTATCAGGTTATAATGATAGAATAGCTTATTCCAAATTTTAAAAAAATCTGTAAAGCAGATATGTAACTTTGTAAAATAGACAAAAGGGAAAATCTATCCAAAAGGTACAAAAATCTTCTTAACAAAAACTTACAGTTTAAAATGTTAAGTATAAGGGTTGATTAAACGCCAAAAGGTACACAAATCAGCGAGTACCCAATATTTCATTAATACTTCATTAATATTTAAGTAATTCTACTGCATTAATTTTCATTAATAAGTTATTTTTTAGAATTTATTAGATATCACAGACCCTTATGCTGGCCACTTCATTTATATTATTTTTTTGTTATAATTATGATAAATCACATACACGTACATGCATGTTAAAGTAAAGATAAAGTTAGAGTAGGCTACTGTCTAGAATTCGTCTTACCGAAATATTCGTGAGCACAATTAACACACAGTTAATAACAAGTAGATTATTAAACAATAATTATTCATTTCTCTATTGTAATTTAATTTAGTCCCACTAATTTTACTTATAGTAAAATACTGGAATAATTAGCTGTCCTAAATATATGCATATCTTATTTACTTTATATTACATATATACAACATTGTGGGAAGAACACCTAGATGGAGAATGTAATTGAAGAAAACTATGTTACTTGCGATAAAGCCAGATAATTATTATAAACGTTTGACTACTTCATAAAATAACAATTACTTTAATCGAAGAATGAACTTAAACCGACGATTTTTATTTAAAAATAAAAATAAATAAATAAAATAAACAAAATCATTGATGTAAGTTAGTGTAAGCATTTTTTAAACAAGGTTTTGAATTTTTTAGCCTCATATTTTTATTTTATTTTTTATAACGTTTTTCTTTTTAACCTGTAATTAATAGTTTGATTATTATAAATAACTAGATATTACAGTCAATCTACAGTGCTACTTGAACATATATTTTGTAGACGAAAATGGCCAGCATAAGGGTCTGTGATATCTAATAAATTCTAAAAAATAACTTATTAATGAAAATTAATGCAGTAGAATTACTTAAATATTAATGAAGTATTAATGAAATATTGGGTACTCGCTGATTTGTGTACCTTTTGGCGTTTAATCAACCCTTATACTTAACATTTTAAACTGTAAGTTTTTGTTATTTGCTGTAAAGTGTCCTATGTCCGCCATACATGGGACTTGGAAGTAAAGTCTGCCTAAATAATTAAGCATTCTAAAAGTATCTCGTATTATTATTTTGATACCGCACATTTGATTGATGCATTCAAATTAATGATACTGAACAGAAGGAGCTGTAACCATATAACTTAGGCTCTTACTGCAGACTTAAGAAGCGCAAGCATCAGATATGAGTATCACCGGTCATACTTCTTGTTAAAAGGTTAAACGTCTAAAAGATTAATTAAAACGACCAATTAAAAGACTTAATATTACTGCAGGACTGGAGTTGGATACTCATACTCTAAATCAGGGGCCCCCTGAGGACATTTATCCGGCCCCCGCCCTCACTTCCGGTAGGGGCATCTCTTTCATTGGTGGTCCAGTAAGAGGAGCACTATATATGGCGGTGTCCACAACAAAGCTGTTTACAAATATTATTTACAATAGGTTATATAACTGGGTGGAATCTCGCCATTTATTTCCTAGAGAGCAATTTGGATTTAGGTCAGGTATGGGTTGTAGGGATAGTATATTTGCTTTAAGCTCTATTAGCAATCTACAATTAAGACTAAAAAAACGGAAAATGTTTGTTGCATTTATTGACCTAAAGCGGGCATTCGATTCCATTAACCACGAACTGCTGTGGCAAAAACTTTATGATCTGGGGATTAGTAAAAAACTTTTAAATATAATTAAGAATCTTTACGAATCATCTTTTTTTATAATCAATCAGAGCAATATAAACTCCTCAGATATAGTTATTACAGAGGGTGTACTCCAAGGGGAAGTTCTAAGCCCATTATTATTTTTATTATATGTTTCTGATATAGTTAGTTTTTTCTCAAAGCATGGTTCAGTTGGCGTCAATATTGACAATAACGATATCAGCATGTTAATGTATGCTGATGATGTGGCCATGTTGGCTTCGACATATTGTCTGGAAAACCATCTTACAGTAAATACAAATAAAACTAAGGTTCTCATGTTCCAAAAAGGTGGGCGAACCGCCAAGTTAAAACCCTTTAAATATAACAATAATGTAATAGAAACTGTAAAGGTCTTTAACTATTTAGGTGTTCCATTTTCCCAGTCAGCCAAATTCAATCAGGCAGCAAATTACTTTCTAAGTAAAAGTGGTGCGGCTAAAGCTATCGTTATGAATTTATTGAAACAGTCTAAATCAGATTCATTGAGATCTAACTACTTTTTGTATGATGCTCTAGCGCAAAGTGTTTTGCTATATAACTCGGAAATTTGGGGATGTAATTATGTGGATATCTTAGAAAGAGATCAATTGGGTTTCTTTAAAAGATTGTTACAACTGCCAATTTCCACTCCTGATGCATTTGTTAGAATTGAAGCTAATATAGTACACACACAATATAAAGTCTTTAAAAAGATGTTAAAATGGTGGCTAACATTACTTAAATTGCCAGATTCTTGCATAGTCAAAATTTGTTACAATAGTTTACTTAAATTTATAAACCATTCAAATATACCATTTAACTGGGCATTTGAAATGAAAACTTATTTATGCATGATCGGAGCTGAAGACCTCTGGCTTTCTCAAAAAGCTGAATCAGTTGAGAAACAATTTGTTAATTTAATTATGACTTTTAGAAATAATTTGAATTCTAAAGACATTAACAGGATACTTAATTCTAATTACAATTTATTTTACCGACTAATATGCCCATTCAACGCCGATGCTTTTTACTTAAATTGTAATGCTCATGTAGAAAAAATTAGACTGATCTGCCAATTAAGATTATCATTCAAAATTCAGACTAGGTTGTTTATTAAAGGTAAAAAAATTATTTTTGATGTTGATAATATTTGTAAATATTGTAATCAAAATAAGGACTCGATATATCATTTCTTACTTCATTGCCCTCTCTTTACGGATCATAGAAATAAGTTTCTAAACAAATATGTAAATATAAATGATGATATAAATTACCAAGTTGCCTCTATTTTAGACATCGACAATACCGATAAATTAAACAATGTTTATTATTTTGTTATGAATAGTATCTATAAAACCGCTGATGGTTAATTCTTTACTTTTATTTTCACTTTATTGTCACTTTACTTTATTAAGTTAATTTTACTTTGTTTTTGAGTTTACTGTTTACTTATTGCCGTGCTCCCAGCAATGGCACTCTGTAGCCTAAATGCTTGTAAATAAATTGAAATAATAATAATTGAATATATGGCGGTGTCGCAAAGCGTCGCGTCGCTCATGCGGGATGCACGCGTCACGACTCCGAAAACAGTGTGAAAATAACAGCCAGAAGTAGGAAGAAAGGCAAAGCACTATAACTAAACCGGACATTGGACCATCTCATTAGCCAAAAGCAGGTCCATAGTTCCCACAGAAATACTGGGCAGTTTGGTGATTTAAATTTACTTTGTTCTTTATTTGATTTTCACTTTAAAATAGTTTGTTTTATAGTCCGGCCCTCCAACGGTCTGAGGGGGCAGTGAACTGGACCCCTGGGTAAAAAAGTTTGGGGGACCCCCTCTAAATAAACCCTAGTCTGTTATTGAAGCGTTCGCTTCATTAGATCATCCTTTCACAAGGTCCAAAAACCCAATTTTAGGATTTAGGCTCAGCAGGAGCGCTTCATCTCGTATCAAATCGGAAGCCTGGGCCTGATTCTAGGCCACGAAATTCTTAGTTTTTCTATGCCTAAGAGACTCTGCAGCTCACTGTGATGGACAATAGTACTGAGATGAGATAACACTGGAAGCGATAGTACGCATAGAAGGCACCGAGCTCGAATGACCTTAATTCGTTCTAATTAAAAAATAAGAACAATTCCCAATTCAAATATTGAAAATTATTTCAATAAATTTATTAAATTTGGCTGCAAAAAAAATCGTACGAATCCAAAAAAACAAAAATTTAAGAAAATTAAATAAAAACCTGAATTTATGAAACGCCAAAACAAGGAACAGCTGAACAACAGGTGTTTAATAAAAATTAAATTTCTATTTTATGACAATATAAGAATTGATTGACATTTAATGCAATTTATGCATATTGAAAAACATTTTATATTTGTTTTCTGGTTTTAATGCATTTCTTTTTTCGTTTACAAAACTCACAAACAAAAAATGCAAATGCACTTTATTCAAATTGCATTTCAATGAACCACTTAATTAGAATAAAATATGGTAAAGTCACTATACAAATATAAAACAACAGCCACAAGTGGGAAATTTATATTTTCAAACAAAAATTTAAGAAATTTAAACTATAAATAAGGGGACCAAGATACGATAAAATCATTATCTGAAATATATAAAATTCAATAAAAACAAAAACTGAAACAACCAGTAAAACATTAAAAAATTGAAACCTCCCTAGCAAGCTGAACAGCTGTCTTTTTTAAGGTTACATGACCGCACTGTTTTCATCAATACATCTGTTTTCTGTTTTTTTTTGCTGAAGCAAAAATGCAGAACTATACAGGTAGCCGAGCTAACAGATTAAACTATATATGCAAACAAATCTTTTTAATAATATTAAATTAAAATAAAAATTCTGCGCGTGGGCCTAACAGACAACAAGGCGGCCCCCCCCCTTAAATACTCGTACGTTCACATAAAAAAGTGTAAATTTTGGACGCCCACTCCACTCAAGTTGGATCTTCAGTTAATTACGATTCTCGATTTTTTTCTCTCAAATTCGATTTTATCAAGATGAATTTGAAAACTAAGATGGTTTAGTAGGTTCGATTCCCTTAGGGTCTTAGGCCTTGGATTTTATTTAATGTTTAATATGAGAAATTTATAGTAAAGTATGTTTGTTAGCCGGTTATAGGCTAGACCCGCAATGCTAAGATGTATTGCGGTACTAGTCTAGGCCTTGGATTTTATTTAATGTTTAATATGAAAAATTTATAGTAAATTATGTTTGTTAGGCGGTTATAGGCTAGACCCGCAAAGCTAAGATGTATTGCGGTACTAGTCTAGCCCTTGGATTTTATTTAATGTTTAATATGAGAAATTTACAGTAAAGTATGTTTGTTAGCCGGTTATAGGCTAGACCCGCAAAGCTAAGATGTATTGCGGTACTAGTCTAGTCCTTGGATTGTGTTTAATGGTTAATATGAGGAATTTACAGTAAAGTATGTTTGTTAGCCGGTTATAGGCTAGACCCGCAAAGCTAAGATGTATTGCGGTACTAGTCTAGGCCTTGGATTTTATTTAATGTTTAATATGAAAAATTTATAGTAAATTATGTTTGTTAGGCGGTTATAGGCTAGACCCGCAAAGCTAAGATGTATTGCGGTACTAGTCTAGCCCTTGGATTTTATTTAATGTTTAATATGAGAAATTTATAGTAAAGTATGTTTGTTAGCCGGTTATAGGCTAGACCCGCAATGCTAAGATGTATTGCGGTACTAGTCTAGGCCTTGGATTTTATTTAATGTTTAATATGAAAAATTTATAGTAAATTATGTTTGTTAGGCGGTTATAGGCTAGACCCGCAAAGCTAAGATGTATTGCGGTACTAGTCTAGCCCTTGGATTTTATTTAATGTTTAATATGAGAAATTTACAGTAAAGTATGTTTGTTAGCCGGTTATAGGCTAGACCCGCAAAGCTAAGATGTATTGCGGTACTAGTCTAGTCCTTGGATTGTGTTTAATGGTTAATATGAGGAATTTACAGTAAAGTATGTTTGTTAGCCGGTTATAGGCTAGACCCGCAAAGCTAAGATGTATTGCGGTACTAGTCTAGGCCTTGGATTTTATTTAATGTTTAATATGAAAAATTTATAGTAAATTATGTTTGTTAGGCGGTTATAGGCTAGACCCGCAAAGCTAAGATGTATTGCGGTACTAGTCTAGCCCTTGGATTTTATTTAATGTTTAATATGAGAAATTTACAGTAAAGTATGTTTGTTAGCCGGTTATAGGCTAGACCCGCAATGCTAAGATGTATTGCGGTACTAGTCTAGGCCTTGGATTTTATTTAATGTTTAATATGAAAAATTTATAGTAAATTATGTTTGTTAGGCGGTTATAGGCTAGACCCGCAAAGCTAAGATGTATTGCGGTACTAGTCTAGCCCTTGGATTTTATTTAATGTTTAATATGAGGAATTTACAGTAAAGTATGTTTGCAAGTCGGTTATAGGCTAGACCCGCAAAGCTAAGATGTATTGTTGGTTTAGTAGGTTCGATTCCCTCGGTCTAGGCCTTGGATTTTATTTAATGTTTAATATGAGAAATTTATAGTAAAGTATGTTTGATAGTCGCCATGACACCTAATTGGTACTTGGACGTAAAGCCCGCCTGAAAAAATAGGCCATTACTTTTCTAACTACTGGAATTATTCACCAAAAACAATGAACAATACTGGTAAGTTAGCAATCATTTTATCAAATCCCTATTTAAGCAAAGCACCTACACGAATTTCAGTGCCACAGGAGCTACAAATAGATTTTCTAGGCTCGTCAGTGGAGCTCTCAGTCACTAGCAATGCTAACTTTATGAAGAACGTTAATAACTTGATAAAAAAGAAATTAAGATTAACAAAAATAAATAAATAAATAAGTATGAAAGATGAAAGCAAAAATACCGTACAAATTTTAGGCTCCCTGCCATTGCTTGACACCATCTTCTACCATTGTCTAGCAATATAATATAATTTATTAACTATAATAAATAATATCAAGACTAACTGAATTGGCATGCACCATTTAACGGCTAGCTACTTGGAATAATCAGAGCCTCGCCTTACTAGAATCTTCTACAGCATCCTCTATTAAGAGCCTACTTTTAATACGATTTCATAATTTCTCTTTAATTTTAGATTTATGCTTTATTAATTACTTTATTAGTTCTTTGGTAGAATAACAGCTAAAGGTTAATAAAGTTATTGTGGTTTTGTAGCTTTTGCTTTTAATTTTGTTTTTGTTTTGTTCTGTTCTTTATTTGATTAATTACCGGGTTTTAGATTAAGCGTTAACTACGAAGAAAAAAGTATTAACCAGTTAAGCGTGGTATTTAGTTTTTAAAAAAACCCTACAGTGTGCGGAATTAAAATCAGACAATGACGTGTATACACGTCGAACGCAGGGCAAAGTTTACAACGTCATAATAGTCACTGGAAGCGATTTTTTTTTTGCAATCTCTAGGGGCTTGAGATTATAGAGCATTCTGTGCATTCAAAAATCTTGCATCGCTTCAAGTATGCATTGCCTAGTTAACTAGGGACACAAGAGCTTTTACAAGGGAGAAAAGAGCTTTGAATTCTGTGCAAAATGAAATAATGTCTGAACCTCTATCTAAGAGGTAAAAACGGCAACGCACAAGGGTTGAGAGCTGCTATTTGTGTGTCCGTAATTCCCAATCTCTAATACGGAGCCCAAACATGTACCAACCACTTATCATTTGGCTGACTCCCTCCACACCCCTCCGTATAAAATACTTGGCAGTTCTATTGGTAAGATAAAGGAAACATCCCACCAAATAATATTCTTATTGTATTTTATTAAAATTTCGAGTTTTTTGTAGTTAATGGCAATTTTATATTTTTCACAACGAGTATACACGTCGTACGCACCGTAACAGAGATTTGGTTTGACGTGTATACACGTGAAACACGCTTAACTGGTTAAATGATTTACAGAGCAGGAATTGAGGTCCCCCCAGAGCAGAAAGAAAATGTTTTTAGCGTGTGTGTATTTTTGTTAGAATAGAAAGACTGAAAATCCAGTAATGCCCCAAAATTTGATGGTATTCCATTTTGAATAGTTTGGTTATTAGGGAGGGGGGCCCAAAGTGGTTGAAATTTATCAACTAGAAATGTAAGTTTTCTCTGAAGAGATCTTCAACAGTTTTTATCTCAAAAACTAACTCAAACGAATGCCTCTGAATTTAAGAGTTCCATTTTACTTTGAGATTATACTTATAAGTTAAGTTGTAAAAGAATGTGTAATAATTGCTGTTAAGCCATATGTTCCACGCTATATTTACTTATTTTTATCTATTCGATCCTCTCTGACCGATTTCCTGCTCGCTAGAAAATTCTTCATCATAATTGAAACCAAAACATTTCGTCATTAATTTTCTTTAATGATTTTTCACGCTTTATCATTCTTTTTGTATTAGTGTTCATTTATTTGTTGAATATTTGTGTGTGTGACTAATTTTTAATTCCTTTCTGAATACAGATTCATCATCTTTTCGCTTTTTTTTTCTCTTTTGTTATCTTTTCTTTGTCTACCTGTGGGGCAAGGTGATGGGAAAAAAATGGGAGACAACAAAAAACCAAACATTTTTTATGTGTTATTCCGGAAATTGGAAAAAAAAGAAAGTGAGAAAAGCTATGATAAAGTTAATGAACAGAACGGAAAGCACAAGAAATAGCTGTTCAATTTCATCAATGAGAATTGGTTTTATGTGTTGAAAGGTTCTGCGGTTCTGTGGTTTTTGTTCGCTCTGCCCGAACATCGGGGGTTGCGTATATTGTGTAGAATGTGTTTATTAGAGAGAGAATATATTTATGTATTTAGGGTGGCGCCACGGTAGCCGAGCGGTTAGAGGCGAGACCTGCGAAGCTAATATGTATTGTGGTACTGGGTTCGATTCCCCGGTCTTAGGCCTTGGATTTTATTTAATGGTTAATATGAGAAATTTACAGTAAAGTATGTTTGTTGGGCGGTTATAGGCTAGACCCGCAAAGCTGAGATGTATTGCGGTACTAGTCTAGTTCTTGGATTTTATTTAATGGTTAATAAAAGAAATTTACAGTAAAGTATGTTTGCTAGTCGCCTCCGTCCACGACACCTAATTAGGTAGTTGGACGTTAAGCCCCGCCTGAAAAAAATAGGCAATTACTTTACTTTATTTATGTACCTATTTAGGGGTGGACCCCCTCCTAACTAATTGAAAGTTAATAGAACCTCTATGATGCTGTGTGTGTGTCGATGTTTTCCGCGTTAAACCCCAAGAGTACAAGATACTTCTTGACTACTTCTAAACTTGATCAGCATCCATTCAATTTCTATTTTAAGAGAGATCTTCAGGAGTACGTGCGTGTATTATGGTCTTGGATATGTGTTAGTGAGCTTTACGTATTTACTACAACTAGTGGAGTTCCGTACTGTGTGTTTGCTGCCCAAAACATTCAGGTCTATCTGTCTCTCTCTATCAAAAACCCACTTGTAAGCCGAAAGTCAAAACGTTCCATCGTCTGAGTGTGGCCACTATGTTAGGTGGTATAGGTTGGTGGCCCCCGTCAATGATACGGGCGCGTGTAGAATGTGTAATAGGTCTACACATACATATATATGTATGTTCCAGGTAGAAAGAGAGAGTGAGAGAGAGACAGAGAAAGAGAGAATCGGTCATATCCAACATGGCCGTCCGCTAACAAATATATTGATCTAGTTGCTTACATGCTTGCCTCTCCGCTGGCTCGCTTCGTGTACACAACTAGTGGACTCTATGAGCATGTTACCCCCCACTCTACCGGTTGCTGAACTCCCCCCCACACGTCGCCGCGAAGTGCGCCTCCGGAGTCGCCCCCAAACTACTCAAAAAAATAAACCCACAACTCCAGTTTATTTCTAATCAAGAACATGAAACTACTTGTACGTGAACCCTAGTGATTCTGAAACTATTCATTTCAAATATTGAGATGCAACAAACTTATCCTTTCGAATTCTGTGAATATAAACATGAAACTGGTACTTTCAGAGGTTCCCCGGATTCGTGCACAGAATTTATCTATCCACAATCTATTTGTAGAGAACATTTTATTTCCGCCTAACCCAAGATGTGGTCTGTTTTTTTGAACACTCACACGACTTCCTGTAACTTCTAGTAATGTATTATAATTAAATTTTCTTTTTACTTAGTACTTTCCCTAAGAGTTAGTTTAGATTCAATGGGAACTGAATTTTTGGAAAAGTGATAGGTTTTATCCGTCATAGCGCGTGTCATCTATCCCTGACCAGTTTCTGACTTCCGTCCAACCCACTCAGTCCTGACTCACTGAGGGGATTACATGGTGTACACGTGTCTTACACTCTAATGTTAATGAATCGTAAAATAAAAAAAATAAGCGTAAATGTTATTTCTGTGTATGTATACAATATATTTTTTTTTAAATTTATGTTACTACACTTTCCGCTACCTTGGGCTTTACCTTACCTTGACAGAAGACTTACAAGGAACGACCCAATACACGACTTAAGAGAACAGAACTCAACAGACGCTTCTGACAACTGAAAAGACTAGTAGATAACAGATCAAAACTCACTCTGGACAACAAAAGACTTATATATGTAAGTACAGTCGACTCTCGATAAATCGAAATCTAAGGGACTACAAGAAAAATTCGAATTATCGAGAGTTCGAATTATCAAGAAGTTTGAATTATCAAGAAGGGGGAAAAAAATTCGAATCATTAAGAGTTATTATTATGTATATATGTATGTACATACGTATATTGAAAATACGTACCTAAGTTTTAGACATATATAGCCTCAAGTAAAAAAGTAAAAATGAAAACGACAAAAAAGAACAAAAAAATTACATATGTATTAACATTTCAATAAATAATAATATACATATGTACCTAATTAAAAAAATGAAGAACAGTTTTTTGTTTGAATGTGGCTTGACTTAGTCAGTGACTTAGAATTGTAGAAAGCGTTGATGGTGGAATATTGAAAGTTTTGGCGATATCTTCTTTTTTTCGAACCACTTTTCACGGCTGCGATAATTTTTCTTTTTTATCGGACACAGTAAGGGAGACGCACTTTCCATCGTGACAAACTAAGAAAGAGAATTGTAAAGTTAAACTGGGCTGGAAGGAGGGAAACATTACGCAGGAAATGAACAATAAGCGGAAAATGAGAAATAAACATTACTAGGGAAAATTCGAATTATAAAGAGGTTGAAGCGGCCGCGTTCGAATTATAGAGCCTTCTCTCCCCCTGTTGTTAAGAAAAGGATTTCGAATTATCGAGCGTATCTAAATACACTGCATTTTTTCGATTTACCGAAGTTAGCAGCTGTAGAGTTCGAATTATCGAAAAATTCGAATTATCGAGTTTCGAATTATCGAGAGTCGACTGTATAGCTTTTAATAACTTTTCATTGAATAGTTTTTTGCCCAACAAGAATTAGGGATAAGGCTGAAAGAGGATTAGATTGCTAACTTCTGGCGGGATATATAGTTTTACAGACTACGTGAATATTTGGATAAAAAACAAAATGTAAAAGAATCTTGAGAATTTAATTAAGAGGAAGCTGTGTGCATCAATATGATTTTTTGATTTTTAATTTTGTTAAGTAGCCTTCAGGAGATTTGGAATACTAAAAAAATTCATCTTTATATAAACATTTGTCCACTTTATTCTAACTTGAACATTGCGTGACGTACCACAATTACGAATAAGATGTATGCTAGAGAATAAATAATATAATTTCTAATAATAATAAAAAAAGATCTAATAGCGACGGTCATCATCACACCCATTATTCTATTGGCTATTATTATTTTAATTCTCTCCCATAGAAAGCAAAAGGAAGTCTGGCAATCGTGACTCTGTTTCCATATTATCGTGTTCTTGGCGAAATTACAAGTTCTGATGAGTACAGCGTAAGTTGCTAAGAATTTATTGGTGCATGCTGCTGTTATTTTACCGGAAACAAGATAGTTTACGGAATATTTTTTAGAAAATTCAATTATTTGGCTACCATACAGTAATTTATTCTTTAAAGCCAATCTGGGTTTATGGCATCGAACTGTGTGAGGTTCAACCAAACGCTCAAATCTGCAAAGGATCCACAGTCCTTGCTGTCCAAAAATTCTTCGCTCTATAGTAAACATCTCCTTTCAACGTCACCAATCCAAATCATGGCACACAGATTTTGAACATTCCTTTCGTGCAACACAAGTTGCTGAAAACACGAATACAGAAAATTCCATCTTAACATCATAAACACATCACAATCCCACTTGTACAACATCTATCTTTAAGAACATTTCCAGACAACACTTCTAGGACAGTCTTAAAAGACAGTGGCCTCGCGATCTTCTCTCTGATGAAGAGAGTCTGTAGAATTTAGAATGTTTTTGGAGTGTTACCTACCGCTGGGTAACTTCTCCACTATGATAAGTGCGATATGTTGCTTATTGTTATCATTGTTGCTTATAACGTAAAATGCGTTGATTGTAACTAAATAAATGATTAAAAAAATTTATGTTAAAATATAGAAATTAATTATGCAAATTATTTTAATGTTTTTTTTAAAAAAAATAGGATAATGTACGATAAAGTGAATGATGCTGGGGTACTTCTTTTTTTAATTAATGTAAAATACATCACGATTATAATTTTATATTTAAATAAGGTTATAAAAATAAAGTCAAAATGGCGGACAAAAAAAATCTGAGTTGTTTAATTACAAGATCTAGTTTTATGATAACAAACTTCCGTTTCTTTTTCTTTTCTTACTTTATTTTTATTCTTTGGAACAGCCACCATTACTAGGCCATGTTAGCCTCTGGCTAGCTTCAGTCTACTTTATGTTCTAATTTTAGCATTAATTTTTCCGTTACGGTTTGGTAAGCTCTGTGTGTATAGAGTAAACAACAACAAAAATTTAGTAAAAAAGGTAGTGATCTTTAAGAGCTGATAAGAAGCGAAGAACTTATCACAACCAAAGAGGGGGGAATGCAGGGGGAATCATCACCCCCTTGGAGTTGGAGGAGTTTTCAAGAGAGCGTGGAGAGAGAAGCCGAAGAAGGGACAAGCAAAAGGGCAACATGGTTAAGCCCTAGAAGAAGGTAAAACGGACGACCTAAAAAAGGGAAAGAAAGTTTTTTTTTTTTTTTAACCAGGATTCAAGGCAGAGTGTGATAGGGTCGCCGGAAGTCGAATGGAAAATGGATGAAATAAGGCGAACTGAGCGGGAGATGGAAAGAGAGGCTGCCGGGAAGCTTAATTCAATATTACGCGCACCGTTTGTTAAAAGCCCGCTCCGAAACCATCAGAGCAAATATCAATATTGTAAATTGAATGATTGATTGAAGGGATGCTAATACTGCATTCCCCAATTTATGGAGGGGTGGGGGGTCTTATACCAACTAAATTTAACACAAAGAAAAAAAACATCGTGATTAATTTTACAGGATTCTGCTCCTCAATTTAAATTCCATGGATTAATTAATAAAATTGGAATTATGTGTAATCAAAATCTAGTTTCATCACTGATTTAAGGCGCGTCAACGTCTAAGGTTATTGGCGCCCGGAGCTGTTTTCAATGCTCCGGACAGTGTTCTCTCGTTACAAGACAACACTATAACATCACAGGACAGTGAGCTGTAAGAAGCTCCTAGGAAGTGAAAATCTAAGGGGCCAGCAGCTGGATTCAAACTTGGGACCTCCGCGTGGGAGTCCAGTACGCTAATAGCATAGCTAATCCCCCTTCCCTCTCTTTCTTTTATTATCGTGTCAAAGGTTTTCTTAAAAGTTGGAATTTTTATTAAAGCAAAATCGCTTGAAACACTTCGATAAAATTAATTTTCAAGTAAATAAACTAGCCCAATCACACACCCCAACTATAAAGTTTGGGAATCCTGAAATATTTTGTTCATATACACACTCACACTCACACTCACATTCTGTAAAATAAGTTCAATATTTGAGAATTTGTTTGTGTTTTACAGTTCGACTGAACGGTGTAACGATTCCTCAAGATGACGTAGTACGATACTTAGGACTGTACATTGACGTGGGGGAACCCACATACTCGATTGAAACGACAAGACGTGAACAGACGCTACAAGTTTATTACTAGACTACTTGGCCGCAGATCTAAACTCGACTTGAATCACTAACTGACAATTTACAAGACACTGTTAAGTGTCCCATATGGACATATTGAGCAGAAGTGTGGGGCTCAACCAAACCCTCGTAACTCCAAAACGCCTGCAGACTCTACAGTCTAAAGTTCGACGGAAAATCCTGAATGCCTCCATACTACATCTCTAACCTTATCATACACCCTGACCTAATAAAGTCTCGCTATCGCAACTTTCACAGCCTCCTAGCTCTCTCCATCCTAATCCTCTTGTGCAACAACTCTCCTCTCCTAACCTTCTAGACAATCCTCCACAGTCGCTTGAAGCAGAAGTGGCCTAGAGACCTATTGATGTGAATATCCACCGAGAAAGAGTTTCATCAATGGGTGATTACTCTTATCATGGACTTCCATGTAAATTTAACCAGTACCATCAAATTTACTTGATGCAACATCTGTTGTAGTTGTAAATATGGCTAATAAAGTGAAAGAAAAAAAAAGTGTTTGTATTTTAGAGAGAGAGACAGAGACAGAATGAACGCTTATATCGGTTATTCTGAATGAGTCAGCTGTCTGATATTTCGCCTGCATCTATAAATCTTCCATGTAATCACTCCCCCCTCCACTCTCTTTGCACATTCTAGTTTATTGGAGGGTTTTTAACTGTAACCCGTCATGGTGGTCATTACTGCAGAGCTAAGCCCGCATCTTTAACTCATCTGTGAACAAGAAAGTATCACTAGCTAGTGAGAGAGAGAATGTGAGGCAAATATAAGGAAGGGGTAAACTGGGTGTAACCTCAAAAGAAACCACCGGAAAGGGAATTCTGTCTTGAAATGACGTTTATTATATAGAGTAAAGTGACAACATTAATGGCGGAGATACACAATCCGTCTATTCGATGATTTAGTTGAAACTTTTTTCATCAAAATATTTGAAAAAAAAAAAAAAAAATCTGGATTAAACCACTCAGAATGACTTCCTCTGCCAACAATCCTCAACATCCGGTAAATTACGCTGAAAAGGACACTACAGTAGAGAGCCTTCCGCCAACTCTCCTACAGAACTGCCTTAAAACTAAAATTTCCCAGAAAGAAAAATACTACAAAAAAAAAAGCTGTTCAACTAAGGAAACCTATTCACGAAGTCTGAGAAAATCTAAGCCAATATTTTCATTTAAAAAAAGAAAATCTCAAGTAAGTGGAAAATACTTTCAACAAATACATAATTTCGGTAGAAGAAAATTGTCGAACTCAAAACAGAATTCTCCTGTGAAAACTCTTTATTAAAAAATAGGACACAATCACAATATACGTTTCCTTACATCTGAGAAAATATTTGTTGCGGAGAGCGTGTTTATTTTAGAACAACATAATCATAATGATTACGAATTCGTTCTTCATAATAAGAAAGAATTTAATATGTTCTCACTAAATAGATAATTTTTGTAACGTATTTTATATAGAAGCAAAATGAGTAAATAAAATAGCAAAAAATGTTAAACAAACTTTCAGGACCTTTAAACCAGTGGTTTGCAACCTTTTTTAGCGTCCCATACCCCTAAAGAAATTTCCACTCGAACCTCAAACCCCCCTGAAATTTATATTTTGCTCAAGGATAAATATCAACCGCACGGAGTATATAACGAAGAAAGTATACTTTACAAAAAATAATAATTTCCTTGAAATATGTGCGAGAGAAATATCCTATTATTAACCTGGACTTTTCTCCGCACCCCCTGGAATATCGTCTCGACCCCCAAGTTAGGGAACCCCTGTTTCAAAGCTTAAGGAAGAGAATATTGTAATTAGCGGATTCGAATATTCCAGGAGAAATCAAGAAGGCCAAAAAATCCATGGCAACTTGGAAAAATCAATGGGCTTTTTCTTGTTTTTTAAGAGCCTCGGAAGTGCTGCAATAAATTCAACTGTTTTTCCCATCAAATTTTTAACAACCTTTAAATTTAACTTTAGAACCATCTTATGAACTGGAAAACCTAAGATTTTGAATAAATCAATTTTAAAATATAGAAAACAAAAGAGGCGCCACGGTAGCCGAGCGGTTAAGAGACTAGACCCGCAAAGCTAAGGTGTATTGTTGGTTAGTGGGTTCGATTCCCCGGTCTAGGCCTTGGATTTTATTTAAAGGTTAATATGAGAAATTTACAGTAAAGTATGTTTGCTAGTCGCCTCCATCCACGACACCTAATTGGTAGTTGGACGTAAAGCCTGCCTGGAAAAATAGGCAATTTCTTTTTTACTTTAATTTTACGATAGAGAACAAAAGTATGTGTTCATGAGTTCATAAGATAAAAATGTTATTTAAGAAACAGGAACTAAAAATATTTTACCAAAATAAAATAAAGAATAATATTTCTTTATAGAATATCGTTAAATGTATGACTAATCAGCCTACCATACTTTTTTTAAAAATAAGAAATATATAGGAAACAAATTCAGTCGTAAATCAGTGAGACAAGAGTTCCATTAGGATGCCCATTAAAACGGAGGGAGTAGCAACAAAAGGAATCTCTTCTCCTTTTAACCTTACAATTCTGTATAAATATCTACCGGGAAGGTAAGATGGAAGTCTTTGGGCTCGTTTTTACTCATTCTGTCTACTAACTAGTTCTGCTCTTCTAGTTTACTTTTTTCAGCTTTTTTTCTTTTTACTCGTAGAATTAATAGGAAAAAAAAAAAAGGAATAGCGTAAGGATAATCTGGGACACCCGGGAATTATGTTTAGTCCGATTGCAGGAGTGTGTACCTGTTTACCATCTCTTCTGCTTCTACAACTTCTACACTTCTTTCTGTGTGCACACTTTGCTCGCAGTATTACTTTTTCTCTTTTACTAGAGACTATCATTCTATTTGTTTGGCAATATTTCTTTGTTTTACTGACTTAAAGACACTGGAAATATAACCTCTCGCAAGCGTCAAAATCGTGTCGGTTTTAAACAATTTATTTATTAACAATTTATATATTTCTTGAGTGTGCGTTATCGAGGAGCTGTGACGCCACGTGTTCTTCAACAATAACATGTTCTTTTACTGAAGATGTACAACATCGAACTTTCTTTCTAGTTGGAGACAAGAAAGAATAAAGTTTAATATAAAAGCAAAAGATGGGAGCCAATAAAGTTTAATCAACTGAATCTGTGGAGTGCTTAAGAAGATCGCTAAAAGCAACAAGAAAATGGAAGCTTAAGCACAGCGGATAAGCTCAAGGGAAGGTACGGCGTGCTTTGCGCTTGCTCTAAGGATGGCTAAATTTCTTATTTTCACCCAGCAAGAAGTGGGTTTGTGGTCTAGTTTCGTCTGTTATCCGGCTACGATTATCTTCAGGAACATCTCCATCCGATGCTGGCCGCTCTCCGAATTAGTCCCTTTCGTCGTACAGTGGTTATGACAAGGGTTCTCGAAGAGCATAAAAGGTCAAATTTAAATTATAGTTTAAGCACTGAAAACTGCATCACCAGTCGCCTTGTAGGCTAAATTATTTGGGCTGTTCGCCATTTAATGGCTGATTGCCAATGACAAAGACACAAAATGAGCAAGATAATTTAATTTTGTAAACTGAGGTGGATGAAAGTCGTGTTGTTCTCTCTCACTCCGGGGTCGAGCGGTTTAGAGGCGAGACCTGCAAAGCTAATATGTATTGTGGTACTGGGTTCGATTCGAGGTCTTAGGCATTGGATTTTATTTAAAGGTTAATAAAAGAAATTTACAGTAAAGTATGTTTGTTAGGCGGTTATAGACTTGACCCGCAAAGCTAAGATGTATTGTTGGTTAGTGGGTCCGATTCCCGGTCTAGATGCCTTGGATTTTATATAATGTTTAATATGAGAAATTTACAGTAAAGTATGTTTGTTAGGCGGTTATAGACTAGACCCGCAAAGCTAATATGTATTATGGTACTGGGTTCGATTCCCGGTCTTAGGCATTGGATTTTATTTAATGGTTTAATAAAAGAAATTTACAGTAAAGTACGAGTATGTTTGCTAGTCGCCTCCGTCCACCCGCCTGAAAAAATAGGCATTAATCTTGATAAGCAGTAACATTTGCCCACGATATACATAAATAAAGTTCAAAATCATTTAAATCCTTTTGGCGGAATAAAAACTAGAAAAATCTTTTCAGAAGTGATTCGTCTAGTTGATCGATTGGGACCAAATTATTGTCGTGATCACTGATAGCATCTAAACTGGAATTAAGTTATAGAGGCCTCAAAATCAGCTGGCAATTACCGAACGTATCACGGTACATTCCAAGCTCTTCGTGTAAGACCAGGAAGTGATATTTTTAAAGACAAACTTACATACGTACACTTATTAAGTTTATTTCTATTAGAAACTGACTAGATCATGATTATCCAGTTACTGTCAGCGAGTTTTCTTTTTATTCTCCCCTCTGAGATTTGATGTGCATGTTTTTGTACAGTAAGAAATCCTGGACAAAATAAAGAAACATATCTAAAACAAAAAAGGGAAATAGTATTGGCTATGAAATTGGAGCACGTATCCGGGAAAACGCGTACTGCTGAAACACATTGAGCCGCATAGGGGATTGGGTTTGAAGGAGGCGAAAACAGTAAACGAAGGGAGTGATTGGGAGTGAGCACGTGAAGACCTACTACACACCAGCGCGTCCCTACACCTCTTTGCTTGATCCCAAGGGACCAGTTAGGGATGGCACTGGGTATCTTTACAACCCTGGCCCGTCCACTACATGTCCAAACTGGACCGTTTCTCCACACCCTCTTCCATCGTCCCTGATGGCATTATATTACGTACGTCCCTCTACATATAGTAACACATTTTATATCATTTCTTTTATGAGTAACTTTTCTTTCTCTTCTTCTTCTTCTGCCTTTTTCTGAGGAGTCACTCCGTAACTGTGGACACGCCGTGGATGATTCTGTTCCACCACTATCTCCCATACTTGTGTTTCTTAAACCAACCTCCCGTATCCAACCCATATTCTGAATGTTCTATATGTGCCACACAGTGAATCGTCATCATACACACTTCCACATAACAATACGATATTGAGGGTCTCTAGCCGGTAGTTGACACGTTTTTACCACAACTTTGTCAACTCCCTTGTGATTTTACAAACCACATCTTCTAAATTATTATCCCTATTTCCTTCAACGGGTACATATACATATGTTGTTCTTGCACCCTTATCCTCCAGGACAATCTGCAGAATCAGATGTCCAGCTCAGCATATTCTAATTTTTTTTTTTTCTTTTTCCCCATTTTTATGTGTTATCAACTTCCTCCTGGCCGTATTTCCTGGGCAGCATTTTTGTGACCATCAATTTAGATCTGTGAGAGTGCGCACTTTCTAAGGCACAATCCAAAGCATCTTTCTGTGACACATTTTTTCTAGTTATTAAAAATTACCAAGAGTACCGTTTCAAAGAGGGGATTATCTTTATCTCCCACCCAGGCATTTATCTTCACAGCTATCTCCCACTTAAATTAGGCAAAACTCAATAACGAGGACCAGAAAAAGATGTTGTTATTGTAAAGATAGCCAACAAAATAGTTAAGATAAGGGTGTACTTTTTTTTTTTTTTTTTTTACAAAACTTTGTCAGTATTACTCGATTCTATGTCTAATCTTCTCTAATTGGATACTTTGTGGCTGCAGGGGTACCTCTGAAGATGTTTGATTCTCGAATTCCTTACTCTTTTCTGATTCTGTGTAGCTGATGAAGAACATGTTACACAAATCAGAAACGAAATAGCGAAATAAGGAAACTTCTTTCAACGGTTCTATATTGAATTTATCCAGCAATTGTATCAATGATTAAGAAGATAAATTACTCTAAACATAAAGGCTACCCCACTGAAGATTAAGCTAGATTAACAGCACATTGGTCTAGCTAAGATGTTCGGAAAACTGTTAACAATTAACAAAAATTCTGAGATTATTTGCATCTAACTTTTTGTTTTTTACGTACAATTTTATACATACCTGACATGATAGGGAACATAGTCGTGGTTTTCTTCCATCGATTTAAAAAGTAATCGATTGATAAGTATTGATTATATCGCGTAAAGTTTGGCCGCTCATTATTTATCATGAATTTGGGATGGAATGTAAGGAGTTAATTACACCGGTTGCAAAACTCATGAATTCTCCAATTAATCGAAATTACTTATTTTTAACTAAACGAAACACTTATATTATTAGAGATTTGAGCAAAGTAACTTCTCAACTCGATAAATAACTCGATTATTTATTTAGCCCAAGAAATATCTCATTGCTCCTTAATTGAGCATAATTTTATGTTAATATGTTCCTTAAAATTTTCATCCAAATATTATTTTTATGTTACATTCGTCATTTAGGTATTTTTTTAAAAAATTTGTATTACAAAAATTAACCTTGAGAAATAAATGTAGAATTTGCTATGAGAGATGCTACTAACTAAACATAACCTCGATTCGCGCCAGTAGTGTTATCTCTCTGACTTTGTACGGACTTTTCAAACGACCCTCGTAAAATCAGTTCGAAACTGATTTTACGAGGGTCGTTTGAAAAGTCCGTACAAAGTCAGAGAGATAACACTACTGGCGCGAATCGAGGTTATGTTTAGTTAGTAGCATCTCTTGGAAGAACACACACCAAGTTTCAGCCAGATCGGTCTATTTCTTTATGTTTGGCATTCGTTTGAATCGAGGAAGTCGAGTGATTTTCAAAAAAATGGACGAAAAAGAATTTCGTGTGTTGATTAAACACTACTTTATGAAAGGCAAAACGCCTCAGGAGACTAAAGAGAAGCTTGATAAACATTATGGTGACTCTGCACCTTCGATTAGAACAGTTTATAAGTGGTTTCAAAATTTTCGGAGTGGCCATATGGGCACAAGTGACGCTGAACGTTCTGGACGGCCCTGTTGAGGTTACTACTCCAGTAATCATTGATAAAATCCATGATATGGTGATGGATGACAGAAGAGTGAAGGTGCGTGAGATTGCTAGTGCTGTGGGCATCTCGAATGAACGGGTACATAATATTTTGCATCAACATTTGGACCATGACAAAGCTATCCGCAAGATGGGTGCCGCGATTGCTCACGCTTGACCAAAAACGAAATCGTGTGAAGTGTTGCAAGGACGGTTTGCAGCTGTTCCAGAAGAATCCGCAGGACTTTAAGCGTCGTTTCGTCACTGTGGATGAAACATGGATACATCACTACACTCCTGAGACCAAAGAACAATCTAAACAATGGGTTACCAAGAGGGAATCTGCGCCAAAAAAAGGCGAAGACCGTTCCTTCGGCCGGAAAGATTATGGCGACTGTCTTTTGGGATTCGCAAGGAATAATCCTCATCGACTATCTGGAAAAGGGTAAAACTATTACAGGTGCATATTATTCATCGTTATTGGACCGTTTGAAAACCGAGCTGCAAGAAAAACGCCCACGATTGGCCCCACAAAAAAGTCCTTTTCCATCACGACAACGCACCAGCTCACACCTCAGCAGTTGTGGTCGCAAAATTAATGGAAATAGGGTTCCAACTCGTTTCACATCACCCCCTATTCTCCAGACTTGGCACCCTCGGACTACTATTTGTTCCCCAATATGAAGAAATGGCTGGCGGGAAAAAGATTTTATTCAAACGAGGAGGTGATTGTAGAAACGAATGGCTATTTTTCAGACTTGGACAAATCCTATTATTCGGAAGGGATCAACAAACTAGAGCAGCGTTGGACGAAGTGTATAAGCCTAAAAGGAGACTATGTTGAAAAATAAAAAAGGTTTACCCCAAAAAATTAAGTAGTTTTTATTTTTGCACGGACTTTTCAAACGACCCTCGTATTGTTACAAATTTATGACATTTTTATGGATATTTAGCTAAGAAGTTACGTTTGAGTTATATGATGAAATCAGACTAAAGAAGAGTTTTATATTTTTTAAATATATACTTATATATTTTTAAATTTAAATTTGCTGTAATAAAACTCCTATAATTTCCCTTAAAACCTTCTTGAGTGTAATCCTAGGATATATTTTCACGTCGATTTGATCGAGGTACTCGCAAACAATGACAGAGAATTAATTTCAACACGTATCAAGGAATAGCAATAAGATAGGAAACGATCACAAGCAAAAGAACAGAGAGAGAGAGAAACTAGAGAAATAAGAATCTGGGAGCAGATCTAATCAAAAACAGCTGTACGCGATATCAGTACAGTAGATAATAGAACGATTAGGATTATCGGTAAGTTATTTATCGATATAAGGAAATTTTAGCTGAATGAAATGGAGAAAAAGACAAAAATAGTAGGATAGTAAAAATCAATTTCACTCTTCCTATTTCTGACATAACTCTTGAAACTGTGGTCCTCGATTAAAAATTAATAAATCGATTATTTTGAAGTCAAAAATGTGAGACTTTTTCACAACGAAAAAGACTAAAAGTGATTTAACTTATCGGATCACATAAAATAAAAACTGGTTGTTTAAAAGGAACCCATTAAACTCAACAATTATGCTATTAAGATATGAATCCCGACTGAATCACCAATAAAGCCGGGCTAGAAGGGCGAGCAAGTAAAAAAAATAAGGACTGAAATTAGGGGGGACAAGATTAAGGGAATCTTAAAAAAAAAAACGAGGATCTCGGCTGGAGCTAAGGACAAGATACAAATCTTCCGGCTATCTTTATGGCCGTAGAAAATCCTGAAAAATTATGTTAACAGGGATGAATTTTCTATAAATTTTGGAAATTTTATTTAGTTTATAAATATCTGTTAGTTCAGTAATTTATTTTGTGAAGAAAAATTAAAGATTTTTCGAAAAAATCTTGGAGGTTCTGCGATAGTTAAGGCACAACTACTTCCGGTGGCCCTCTTCGTAGCAAATCTATGGTTAGAATCATTAGTACCCCAAAATCTGAGGAAGATCTTAAATATTTCACACAAAAAAATATTTTCACTTTATCCTGAATTCTATTCTCAGATGTTAACACGGCTCTGGGGAGATTAAAGAAGAAGAAAAAAAAAGGGAGCTTAGAACGGAAATGAAGTGTAATAAGTAAGTACAACTGCTACTGAAAACCGCCCTTTTTTACTTTTAACGTAACTTTAGGGAACTAGAAATAACAGATGTTTCAGTCATTGTTCAGTTTGAAGCTAGCCATTGTTATTTTTGCCGCCAATATGTTGGCATATTTTTGTTTTCCAGAATTTTCTCCTGGTTCTGATATTATTTACGTAATATTCTTCCAGAATTTGGATTATTTATTGGGCATTTTCAGGATAGAAGAATCTCTATGTTTTACTCTTTTTTTTTGGACAGGAAAAACCCCTGAATATGCAAAAAAAAAAAAAAATACGTATTATACTTCCGGTACCCCGAAATGAACCTTACAGAGATAGCCTACTTCCTTCCTGCCTCAGAACTGTTTCCTAACGTTTTTCTTTTTAAAGGGAAATTAATCAAAAAAAGCTAAAGATCTACGATTATTGTAAGGTCGTATACTGAAAATTTAATGAAAATCTAGAAACCATCTTTGGAAAAATATCTTAGCGAAGTGAAAAATCCAATCCAGTGCCGAGTTGAGAAATTTTCTTTATACCCAGAATTTTGGTAATACAATAAACCAATAAAATATGAGTGAGATAGGTTCTTACATTGTTGCACTGAAAGAGGAGGACGGAAAAAAAAGCGTAGCCACTCCACTCCTTCGATTAAATTTTCCTAGACAATTTTTCCTAATAAGGAGCCATTTTAAAGGAAATCTTTGAAGAAAATTTGAAAATTCCATTGTACTTAATGTTCTTCCAGCAGAAGAATTTTAAAACGCTGTGTTTCCGTCTGGTACTCTAGTAGGATCAATCGATATATCGATTTTTAGCTTTCTGTGATATTTTTTTTAGTCTTTAAGCAAATTTTATTCAAATTCTCACACTGTTTAAAAAAAAAAATCTCTTTTTCGAACTCTTAAGACCTGAAAGTTGACGTACTATATGAAAACTGGGAGGGAAACTGATTATTAATAATTTTCTAACCAGTAGAGGAAAATAAATAAGAAAACTTTGCGATTCAACTATCGTGGCGCAGAGTTCGATAAAATATTAAAGATTTAAGTAACTAATCAATTTTCATTGCAGAATATTGTAGTTACAAAGATGATACAAAAACTCTCTTTGAGTTCTTCGATTCATCGACCAAAAATTCTCAGACGGGGCATTCTCTCTCGCTGTCTCTCTCGTAGAAGCCCTAATAAAGTTTAATAGCTGACAAACGTACTTTAAAGAGAAATACCATCACTTCCGATAAGTCCTTCAGGAAATAAAAAGAGTGTGAACAAAAAAAGAACAAGAAACAAAAAACAAGACCGAAACATAAGACGTTTGTTACAAAACCTACGTAATATAACCCAAAAAATATGTTACTATCTAGAAATAAAATACAGAATTATATATTATATATTATATATATATATATATATATATACACAAAAAAATTCAAGTATAAATTTTATAATGCAGTTTACAAGCGACCATATTTGTTTTCTATAGCGCTTAGATAATAAAATATATGTATCCTATATTTTCATTTATAACAACAGTAGGTTGGCAGAACTGTAAGCATGGCTATCTCTTTCCCTTGTGCTTATGTATATACACTTTCTCTGTCTCTCTCTCTCGCACATAAATACTCCACCATACTGCTCTTTCACTCATTCACTACATCTCTCTCTTTATATAATATATTGTTCTCTTGACACTAGGCGTCATTACTAGCCACATGGTAATTTATATATCTGCATATATTTTGGAGTTTCACACATATATATATATAGTATACCCCCTCTTGGGTAATTAATTCTGTTTAATTATTCTGTCTATGGTAATCTACTCACAGTGAGCGAATGAATGCGGGAGTCGTGGTGAAGAGGTGGAGGAAAGAGATAGAGAGAGAGCGTAGTATAATATAACATTGTTTGAATTTATATATACTCTCTAAATGGCAGTGGAATATTATAGGAAGTAGTAGAGGAGTGGATGATGAAGGGAGGGAGGGAGGAAAGCTATGAAGAGAATGGAAAACAGCAGCACGCTACGAATGCTGTACCCAGCAGCATCCCTCTCATAATAATACCTATAGTGAGCGAATCGTTCGAATATTTTCCTCTTGAAAACTGCCTACGTATAAATACATTCCATGATAATTTAGTACTAGATACACCGTTGCCCATTTAAAATGGTTGCATATATAAAATTACAAAAAGGTACAATTCATTAACGTGAAATTGGAAAGTGAAAACAGAATCTGGGCTGGGTTTTTCAGAATATTATTTAACCATTTCCCGCATTCATTTCCATGACCAGCGTTCAGCTGAATTTAAGCTGAAAAAATGAGAAAACTACGCGGCCTTTGAATGTTCCCACATCCAATCCCTGAAAAGTTATTTTTTCCCCCACCTGAAAAAATTAGAGAAAAATTGTGGCCAGCGAAAACGATTTGGACGTGACATGTATTCGATTTCTTTTCCAACAACGTTAGGAAATCGATTCATTCATCTTACTGTTGTGGCGCCACGGTAGCCGAGCGGTTAAGAGACTAGACCCGCAAAGCTAAGATGTATTGTTGGTTTAGTAGGTTCGATTCTCCCGGTCTATACCTTGTATTTTATTTAATCGTTTATATGAGAACTTTTATAGTAAAGTATGTTTGCTAGTCGCTTCCGTCCACGACACCTAATTGGTAGTTGGACGTTAAGCCCCGCCTGAAAAAATAGGCGAATTTTATTTTACTTACATTTGTTTTTTTGAAAACAACGTTAGGAAATCGATTCATTCATCTTACTGTTGCGGTATAAGTAGGCGATCGAGCCAGATTTTCGATTTTTTTTTTTACTTTTTTATAGGGTTATATCCGTTTTGAGGTATTCTATGCGCGGGAAAAATTTTTGCGGCAGTTCTGGGAGAGAGAGAAGTGAGTTTAAACTAACCTCATAAAAAAGGGAGTCTTTTTAAGTATAACGTATAAGCTCGCTGTACTTAACTGTTTGAAATACAGTTAGTAAGTATAAAATTCTCTCCCAAAAATTAAAGGAAATAGTTGAACGGAAGTCGGGTGAGGTTAGCAAAAGTTTTTTGATGTTTACAACACAAAAAAAAAATAATAATTTTTTTTAATATCCTGTTTAACAAAGCACCCTACCTTGGACTGCACCTAAACAAACGGTTGAAATCCCTCCATACTAGACTGAAAAGACAAGAAACTAACCAACGCTACAAAACTTCTCGCCAGACTCTATTTAACAAACGTTCGAAACTTAACCTACACAACAAAAGACTCTTATATCTACTGTTACTGCGACCTATTAGGTCATACGGCTCATCGAAGTTTGTGGGGATTGACTAAGCGTTCCAATTCTCTCTACGCCTCCAGAAATTACAGTCAAAAAAATACTTCGAAAACTTCTTAACGCTCCGTTCTATGTATTTAACCTCACTATCCATAATGACCTCAAAATCCCTTTCATTACAGATCTTGCTAACACTCGTTTTCTCAAATTCATCATTCCATTCTACAGCAGCTCATCCTAACCCTCTCATAGAACACCTATCTTCCTCCACATTACCAGGTAATCCTCTAAGGAGATTGAAGAGAAGATGGCCTCTCGTGATCTACTCTTATCGTGAGAGCAGTATAGCAAGAGCCCGTTACTGGAGTGACACCAATGGGTGCCTCCTCTACTCGTGATTTTCACGTATTTTTTTGCTATCAGGTTCCATATTTGCTTGATGCAACAACCGTTGCAGTTGTAAATTCCAATAAAAGATTTAAAAAAAAAAAAAATATCCTGATTAGATTAATTTGTTTAAAATATAATGTACCTAATCTCCAACAAATAAACTGATTTTAAACAATTATTTATAGTTCCGTTTACAGAATGAGCAGAGATACAAAAAAAGTACAAAATCCAAACTAATTAATTTTACAAAATAAAAAATATAAAAAAAGGGGATAAAAACAAACATTGCCAACCGCCCCTACCGCTCCTCCTCCCCTTCCGCCACCCCCCCCCCAAAAAAAAGAAGTATCTTCGATTTTATGTCACTCTACCACCGTCAATGTTCGGTCAATTCCGTTCTATATGTATATATTGTATCTTTCTCACTTCCTGACGGCTCAATAAAACTCCTGCCTGCCGGGGGATCTAATACGCGAGTCCGCTTGAATTTATCGCATCACCGGAAACTAAATAAAAAAAAAAGAAAAAAAAATAGTATAAAAAAAGGAGGTACGTCCACCGTTAGGGATTTATGTTGGGTGTACAGGACATGACGTATCAGTGGAAAAGGGCGTGTCCTGCACAGAGAGATTTGTTAAAATCAAATAAAAAGGTACAATATGTATGTGTATACCCAGGATGGAGGTTGAGATGAAAATGGATCCAGCGGTCAGCTGATGCAGTCGGCTAGGGTAGTTGCACGTGATAAATGACTTCTTTTCCCGCAAAAAAAAGAAAAAAAAGTTTATGCACGTTTATTGTTTCCGAACATTCCGCCATCATCAGGGGTAGTAGCTTCAACAGCTTGGAGTCCCGCACAGAAAGTATTAAAATGTATTTCCGGCAGTTCTTTTAAAAACAACTATTTTTTTTTAGGAGCATGCGCTAAAAAATGAATACCAATTTCCATAGCACATGGATTTGCGCAACTAGACTCTACGTTGTATAGCCACACGAAGTGGCTATGTCGTGGCGGTGGATAGCACACCAATGAAACTGGGTCTCTCTCTCTCTCTCTCTTCCTTCCCTGCGGGATCGTGAACTTAGCCCAGTCACGGTCTTGGTCCGCGACATTCTCCCTTGTGGGTGGGTGGAGAGTAGGACGAACAGGCTAAACCCTAATACACTCCTATCGACGTGTCTAATGTTTCGTTCGTCTTACACATCTCCACCAATTCTCTCTAGCTTTTCTTTTAATCTATTTTTCGCTCATGTCTTCCAACCCTACTTCCATGTAGTCTCTTCTCTTCTTGGGTAGGAGGAGATCAGTAGAACAGACAAAATACAAATTGCTACCGTGTAGCTCTCCTCTCCTAAAACATTACGACTCGATTCTCACGTATAATCAAGTCTTACCCAATGAAATTACATAATCAATTAACCTACAACTAACTCGAATTGGGCCATGAACAAAAAATCTGATGTGCTCACGCACACAGTTTCCTCTTATACCATCTCGCAATATAGTAAAGTAAGTTAAGTAATTGTCTATTTTTTTAGAATATCTTGCCAGGGTGTTGGTCTAGTGGTCAAGAGCTTGGCTTCGTAAGTGGGAGATCCCCAGTTCGAATCCCGCGTATGCAGTCATTCTTATTACTTAAAGAATCATAATACTTTTTTTAATAAAGTGTAGTCATACGCGGGATTCGAACTGGGGATCTCCCACTTACAAAACTACGCTCTTGACCACTAGACAGACATCCGCCCCTCCCTGGCAAGATATTCTTACCGTAATCTTAGGTCAAGAAGTCTTTCATACTGGGTGCATTAAAATGATGTGATGATTGGTTTTTTTGATGATAAAACAAGTTTATCCTGATTCTCCCACAACCATTACATTCTTTAAAATCTTCAATTATTATTATTTTTGTTCTTTGCGTCACAAATAACATTTTTTGCAGTCAGAGGACCTCCCAATATCCCTAATATTAGGGATATCGAAACGGGGTTAACGTCATTTTTCACAATGTTTTATGTAGTTTTCATAATCATTGTCAAAACCAGTGGTCCTTATGAAACCCCAATCGGGTTTTTAGCCGTAACTCCGCCAAAAATGAAGTTACAGCATCGGGGGTGGAAAATTTTAAAACTAGACCAAAAAAAAAACAGTTTACTTCGTGGGTTTTTTCGAAATTCCGCTTTCCTAAAAAGTTATTAGCGATTGGTGCGTTGTATATACTTTGAGTATTGATTAGACTTTTACGAAGACAACCGTACCACAAGAAAAGCTAAATATGCCAGGGCCTTCTCAAACTAAAGCTTTTATCTGAGTACATCCGAAAAGAAATAAATTGTAAAAGAAATCTTTCGTGACTGCGACTTCCGGACTTCTTTAAAGACTACCTTGCGAATTAAATGGGGGGGGGGGTGTTGAAATTCCGTAGAACATTGCCCACTATAGCTATGAGGATTCAAGTCATGAGAGTGTGGACAGAATGTATCGGACATATTGGGAACCAAAAAATAGGGAGAGCAAAGTTTTGAAACAAGGAAACACTTCCTCCCAAAACGACGGGATAAGTTAAAGCCGCGCCTCCCAAAGCACCAGATCCAATTCTTAGTCGCCTCTGTGCTAAGTAGTGTGCACCCTCTTACAGCCCGGTGGTGGAGGGTAAGCAAGACCACCACAGAACAGCCCGCCTCCACCTCTCAACCGCCCTAACCGCCCCCGCTGTCGAGCCGAGTTCCTACTCCCTGCCTCTTGTTCCAAATGTTGTCGCCCCCTTTCCCTCTTCTTTCTCTTTAGATTCAGTTCGCCCACCTCATGTTTATTCCTCTCCATCCAACTTTTCTTTTTCTTTTTTTCCCCACTAACAAAAGGGGCGTTGCGGCAGAAACATATTTTTCCAGTTCGTTGGATATCTTTTTCTCGCCCATTTCTGGCACGCAGAGATACCGACAAGGGAATTACGTACACACACACTCATACACAGGAACAAAATGAAAGAAAGGAAGAGAGAGGAAAAATAGGAAGCCCTGTCTTTAAGGGAAGCCAGCCGAATGGAAATAAAAGGGGGATTATAATACCTTTTGGCCCAGTTTCAAAAAGGGACTGGATAATCTTGCGCCTCCTCAGCTTTGGCTTACCTGCAACAGAAAAGAATAATACTGTCTTAAGAATAACATAATTTTACGCATCATTTGCAATTATTATATTCACTTTTACTTATAAAAATTTTACTAACATAACAACTAGTTTTCTTAAAGTAAATATAAAAATAAAGACATCTGCAGCCAGGATGTATTGCGTCACAGTGTGAAATATTCCAAATTGAATTCTTGCAGGAAATATAGTTTTGAGGCGTATAAGTAAAAATGTTTGTGTATAAGAGGAAACTTTAACGTGAAATAACCTAAACGAATTTAGCGGAAATACAAAATAAAAATCGGAAGTGAAACTTTATTATTTTCCCGGAAAAATTTGTATTTCTTAGAGGGTTCCTCTAAGTATAGAATCCTTAGCACCACTTAGTTCGACTTCAGTCATCCGCAAGTTTCTGCTATTAGTGTGGAGAATCAAATGGAATGTATCTTCTGGACAAACATGATCTTATTGCCAATTCGTTCATGTAGAAGAAGCAGGATGAATATCAGGGTTGTGGCTGAGGAGGAGATGAAGAAAGTGATCCAAGGGTGGAGTAGAACAGTAAACGTAGAATACTCTTGTGTTGGACCCCAATACCTTTTAATCCTAGAAAGATGATAAAACGTCTGTGACCAATATCTGGGTTTAACGGCCAGTATGATGTAAGATAGAGGTAGTGTGTAAAGGAAAGACACTCTGAAAGGTTAAGTTCTACAAATTCTTCAGCCCAATCTTTTTAGTGCTGAACAGTACAAAGAACAAGACCTGCAAAGCTAATATGAATTGTGGTAGTGGGTTCGATTCCCCCTGGTCTTAGGCCTTTGAATTTTATTTAATGGTTAATATGAGAAATTTACAGTAAAGTATGTTTGCTAGTCGCCTCCGTCCACGACACCTAATTTGGGTAGTTGGACGTTAAGCCACGTCTGAAAAAATAGGCGATTACTTTACTTTACAGTACATAGAACACACGCACTTATTCCAAAAAAAACCCCCCCAAATTTGAAGTGAAATTTCTTCGTTAGGCTATTTTGTTTTCTTTCGCTGTTCACAGGAAGAAAGGCAGATTTTCCATTACGAATGTTACATGTTCAAACATGTCATTTTCAAGAGAGAGAATCTCAAAAAGTGAAAAATCCATTCATTGTGTTTTTTTTTCTCGATTAAGTCAGATTTCCCTGATTAGACCAAATCAAAATGTAATGTCTCAGTTTCCTACAATATTTCCTTTTTGAGATATTGTATTTACACACACACACACACACAGACACTTTTTCTGACTCAGAAGATCTCAAAACGGATGTTTCCAGTGAAAACTTCCGGAAGTTTGACATGATTGCCAATACCTTTATTTACCCAATAAAATAAAGTGAAAAAAATTATTAGAAATGTTAAACTAATATTAATAATAAAACTATTTATTTAAAACAAATAACAGCTGTGCAGCATTCCTAGTTAATAAAAATAGTTAAAACAAAAACAGAAAACATTCAATAAACATATGTTTACAAAATAGTTGAATATTAGAACGACATGAATAGTAATAAAACTTTGTTTCTGGTTTGTTAAGTAAACCGTGGAACTATTTTTAAAAGTGATTTGCTTTGTTTATATGGTTTAGATTAAATATCAATAACAAGAACTGGTTGGATCTTTATAACCGGACTTAACCTAAACAAGTAACCAATCGGAGAAGTTAGTTTTCTCTTTTTTGCCGAACAAGAGTATGGCCATATTGATTACCAATTTTTGAATGTAATTAACTTTAAAATGGCCACAATTTAGATTAAAGAGCAAACTAAAACTAGCTGTTCTATAAAATTAAAATATTAGCCATTGATTGGTTGGCCAATAATTTGGTAAGTACGAAATAAGAATTCATTCTTGGCGATTACGCTGAAGAGTATTGTTGGGGGAGAATCAGAGAAGGGTGGCGAAATGTAAGTTCATTGATGGTTATAAAGATACACTGAGCTCTTGTAGAGGAGCATTAACGTCAGGGCACAGGAATCTGGATAAGTAAAGTATGAAAAACCGAAGCTTGTCAGGCAGAACCACGTAGTTCGACTTCTTACATCCAAATTGGTCCAAATAGTGTGAGAATAAAATTATATCGAATAATGTGGTTTATTTGCTGCTGGATAAGCATGAGCTGTTGTTGAATACAGAAGGAGAAGAAAGCGGAAGATATCACGAAAGCGGAAGATATCACGAAAGTGGAAGATATCACGAAAGTGGAAGTTATCACGAAGGCGGAGGATATCACGAAAGCGGAAGCTGGACAAGGAGGTGAAGAAAGCGGTCTCAGAAGAAGACAGAAGTCACAGAATATTTTCGTGCTTGAGAAGCCGTTTTAAGGAACAAAAGGGGATAAAAAGAGTAAGGGCCTGAGAAGCATGATGTAAGAAAAACTTAGTATGTAAAGTAAAGACATCCTAAAGATTAAGGATCGGCAAGGTCTATTTACGGGAAGGCCACATTTATTCTTCATAAGTAAAGTAGTAAGTATTAGTAATTACCTATTTTTTCAGGCGGGCTTTAGGTCCAACTACCTAATTAGGTGTCGTGGACGGAGGCGACAAGCAAACATACTTTACTATAAATTTCTTTTATTAACCATTAAATAAAATCCATGGCCTAATGACCGGGAATCGAACCCACTAAACCGACAATACACCTTAGCTTTGCAGGTCTCGCCTCGTAACCGCTCGGCTACCGTGGCGCCTTTATTCTGAATTTTTGGAGTGAACCGTCGTAAGTGTACGATGTAATTTCAAACCCCACCAAACTGTGCTGTATATTGCATAGACAATATATTCTGTGTGAATCGACTATAATAAATTCTTTAATTTTGTTTTCGTAGAATAAGTTGTGCTTAACAGTTCAATTTTTCAAAAACGGTACTTATTTTTTCTAAAGGAGGAATGATGAAAACAGGCTAACCTCTAAAGTGCCTTTCCTGTTTAACGTACAATCCTATCGATCGATCATATAATTTCAATCGAAGCCAAATAAGGTTACCAAAAAAAATTGGTAAATGTAAAGAATAGTTACCCCCGGAGGTGTGGCCTAATTCGAAGTGATTCTGATTCGCTGTTACTATATAACCCGCCATATTCAAATATAAATATAAAACTATTTTATATTTACATTTAAATCTGGCGGGTTTTATGGTAACAGCGAATCAGAATCACTTCGATTTATTTATTTAAGATTGATAATTTTATTTAAACCCCCCTTTATGTGAGGGCTTTGCCCCCACACCCCCTGATTTATTTATTTCTTAATGGGGAGCTTCACCCCCACACCCCCTCCTAACCTACCTAATCACCCTCAATTTTTTAATTTGAGTCACAAGATTCATTACAATAATTACAAAGAACAACACAAAAGAAACTTACCTTATTCTGTGGAGTCCTTTTCCTGAGGAGGGTATACTTGGCGGACTCCCTCCAGAACATCCATACAAAATTTTAAAACATTCATTACTCCATCCTCACTCACACTACATTCATGCTTTAATTTTTTTAAAAAAAACTGCAAATTTAAAACGCTCATGCTCATAAAGTTACAAAAAAAAAAGGCACTTCAAGTCACAAAAACAGGGCACTCGCGGGAACTGATAATACATTAAAAAGGAAGCAGTTGCTATGCAGTAAGCGTACTGCGCATGCGCGCGAAACATAAGAGGTAAGAAATTCAAACAAATTATATACAGTACATTGGCGGGAAGTAGTTTAAAAACTCAACGGTAAGTGTGCTGTACTGCGCATGCCCTAAAAATAATCAGGCCACACCTCCGGGTAACTATTCTTTACATTAGCCAAAAAAATTCAACTTTGAATAAAAACGTTTAATCAAAGTGCAAAGTTTATAGCCCCAAGAATGTTTTATTCCTCAGATTATTATAAAATAAATAAAAAAAAATAAAGTATACCATATTTTATAAAAATAATCTTAAATCAACACAAATTCCCCTGGATATATGCCTAGTTTACATACATCATATTTATTTTCTTAAAAAATATTTTCTTAAAAAATAAATTAACCATATGATGGTAGATAAATTATAATAAAAAAAAAAATAACTATACTTTATTAGATCATTCACCAAAAAACAAATAAATTATATTACATTCTCACGCGCGTGCACACAAAATCTTACATATTCCAAAAAAATAAGGATACATAAATCGCTGAAAAATCATAACGAATTCTTGATGATCATAACTTTAACTTAAATGAAAAAAAAAAAAAAAAACAAAATGTAGGGGAAAGTAAAAAATTGAACAGTTAAATAATAATCATCATAAAGAAGAAGACTTGGCAATCATTCCCTACAAATCAGTTAGCTTTTATGATTGATAATGATGCTGATTGTAACGGAGAGGGAAGTAGAGAAAGAGAGAGATAGAAAGAAATGTCAGCGAGAGAGTCGAAAGAATTATTAAGAAAGACGATCTAAGCCATTCGAACTGACAAACTCACCGGCTAAATACAAGTTTAGGGTGGGGTTAACAAGTTATGAATGGAAGAGTGTCACACACACACATCATCTGAGTGTGACGAAATTGAACTGTCTTAAAGGTCTTTTTGGGCATGATGCCATCCATAACATTATGAACTCTTTATTTTCATAACATTACCTCTTTCACTAAATTTTGGAGTAAAATAAAAAAAGAACTAACCTGTCGATGAGTGACAGAAGTAACAACAAGAAATATGATCTACATGGAGGACTCCTCCAGCTTCCCCTCTATGTATCTCCCTAACACCCTATTTACAAAATTAATGGCTCATATAATTGGGTTCTTTTACCCTGCTTCAAAATTCCAATATGAATGATATATTATAATGTTTTAACGTAGTGTAATAATTAGTTATGATGTAGATGGCAAAGATAAAACAAAATGAACTAAGGCGCCACGGTAGCCGAGCGGTTAAGAGACTAGACCCGCAAAGCTAAGATGTATTGTTGGTTTAGTGGGTTCGATTTCCGGGGTCTAGGCTTTGCATTTTATTTAATGGTTAATATGAGGAATTTTCAGTAAAGTATGTTTGCTAGTCGGTTATAGGCTAGACCCGCAAAGCTATGATGTATTGCGGTACTAGGCTAGGCCTTGGATTTTATTTAATGGTTAATATGAGAACTTTACAGTAAAGTATGTTTGCTAGTCGCCTCCGTCCACGACAACTAATTGGTACTTGGACGTAAAGCATGCCTGAAAAAAATAGGCAATTACTTTACTTTACTTTCACAAGATGAACTATGACTTCATGGTGACAGCTCCCCTATGAACCTAATTAATCTGGTGTTCCCTGGAAAAAAGTTTCAATTTAAAGTGATAGGCCTAACCCTTTTTTTTTTTGAAAAAGACAAAGAAAACACAAGAAAAGCGTTTCATAAGTTGCACTTCCTGAGGACTGATAATCTTCCCGAACTTGTTATTCAATAAAATAAAATAGTAGTAGAAACATCCAATAAAGTAAAATGGCACATTAGAGCAGAGCTTATGTATGTTCTCCTCCATAACAATCTGGAGAAGACTCCTAGTTTCCTGGGGGGGGGGGGAATGTTACAAATAAAAGTAATAGACCCAGATGAATATAAGGAGAATTTTCGAAATTTCAAAATAAAAGAGTAAAATCTAAATTATCAGATTGCTCCAGCGATCCTGCGTTAAATCAATCCAAATCAATTTTTTTGGAATAATAAGCAAGCTCTGCTTTGAATGTATCGCTCAAGCAGAAACAGCCTACTGATCAAGCAAAGCTGCTCGTCGACCTCTGATTGTAGCCCTTCTTATTGTAACGATATTTTTGTAGAGCACATTATAACTGGAAAAATTTTCGACTTTTTTGCACGCTCTGTATTCTAGCTTTTTTTGAAATCAATTTTACACAATTCCTCTCAAGCCTAACTTGATTTAATTAGACAAAAATGATACAAATAAAGTAAATATTTACTAAAATCAAGACATTCACGTGATAAAGCAGATTACATAATTAATGTGGAATGTAGCTTACACGTAGTAAGCCTCAGAAATGAGAAACATCCAGTTCGTGACGTACAAAGGGGGAAGCAAAGTAAACTAGCCCCTTAAATACTAAGGAATGTTGTAAAAGGGTTTCTCTCATAACTCTTGTTCATTTAGCCTATAATCTGGTAAAGGGAACAAATTCTTATCTTGATGATATATTTAGAATCTGACGACACCAAGTCAAGAACGGTAGCCGAGCGGTTAGAGGCTAGTCCCGCAAAGCTAAGATGTATTGTTGGTTTAGTGGGTTCGATTCCCGGGGTGTAGGCCTTGTATTTTATTAAACAGTTAATAAAAGAAATTTACAGTAAAGTATGTTTGCTAGTCGCCTCCGTCCACGACTCCTAATTGGTAGTTGGACGTTAGGGTCTGCCTGAAAAATAGAATAGTTACTAAGGGGTTTCATAAAACTCAAATTGTTGTGAACTACCTGAACAGATCTGCCTTTTAATGTGTTGCACGCAGTGTTCTTTTTTCCTAAACCGAGGTTTCCCTCTGTGCATAACAGTACGAGAATTTGTTCAATAGGTTAACAAATCTTCCATTATAATATCGAAAATTATTGTCAATAACAGAGAAATTTAAAATCGATCTAGCCACTAAACAGACCAACCATTTTGAATAATTATAACATCGATAAAACCAGAAAGATTAACCTACATAATAACAGATCAACTTTATGGTGTAGTATTCAATTAGCATATCCAGCTCCAGGAAAAAGAAGAGCTCTCCCACCCCCGTTCATCAGCCGCCCCAAGTCTAACAAGACTTGCTCTACCTTTTTCTTACAGAAGAAATATCGTTAACTTTTTAAGGTAATAAATAACTTACTAAATATATACTTTAATACCTTAATCCGCCTAAATGCAAGAATACATCTGTTGGTTAAATATTTTGTAGATAGGAATCTGTATTCAACTGTAATCTGTATTATATAGAACAGGGATGGATACAGAATGTAAGGGCAGATAGATAGATGGGAGAAGGGGCGTACGATACTCATTAGATTAAAAAGGAGGGCCAACAATTTTAGTAATGGTAGATTTTAGAAAGAGATAAGAAGAAGGGGCATGTAGAGGGGAATTTCAACAATAGGATAACCTAAATACGCAAGCGTACACTCTGAACGTTAAGAGATATTTGCACTAATAAACGAAAACGACTTACGTAAAATAAAAATAAATAAATAATTCTGATGCTAACATAACTTTCTATTGGCTCAATTTATTTATGTATTTTTAAATTTTACTTTAAGTAGAATTTGACAGCAATTTGACATTCGACTGGAAAAGCCCTGGATCTTCACTAAACTAGAGCTATCGGATCATATCAGGTCAACTCAAGGCTGGTATGGGACTGTCAGGGTGCCCTGAAGGAAATTAGTGACCAAAATAAGGTCTTTCTGGTTTGGGTACCTGGTCATTCAGGACATAAAGAAAACGAAACGGCAGATTTATTGGCCTGGAAAGGCTCTGCAGGACACTTCTTTGGCCCGGAGCCCTGTTTTGGGGTTCCGAAGTGTGTGAAGTCTGCGGCCATTAACTTATAGGTGCAGACTAGATCTCAGGAGTGGTGGCTAGCCTCCACAGGGCAGAGAGACAGGCGAAGGAGTTCATAATGGGCTATTCGCCAAGACTGACTGCAGATTTAATCCATCAAGACCGTGTGGGGCTATAAGGATAATTGTAGGCCTATTAACTGGGCCACTGCAGGCTCAGAAAACACATGCATCGCATGGGACTGGCAGATGATAGCCTCTGTGTAGGTTCTGCCCGGAAGAGGAGGAAACGGCACTGCACGTGTTGCGTCAATGTGAGGGGCTTGTCTGGCTAAGGATGTTACTTCTCGGTGAAGAAAAACCAAGGCCTTTACCTAAGAGTCGCTCTCCAGAATTAAGAGTCTCAATTAAACGGACAGATCTGGTGGGCGATCTCTAGAGAAGGGGAGCCATAATAGATCACCAAAGGGGTCGCAGTGACGTAGGCCTTAAGGGTCGCCATATTAGAATCTTATCTTCACTAAACTATAATGGTATACAGTTTAAGGAATCGGAGCGCCTTCAATTCCCAATTAGAATCCAAATACTCAGAAAATAAGTTTGATCCCTAAGTGATCTCCTAACGCACGATACATCCCAGTTTAAATGAAACCCCTTTTGATGATCGTCTAGCCAATTACAGAACACTAGATGATGTTCTACACTTGTATTTCCAGTTGGTTAACAGTCTTTTTTAACAAGAAAAGGTTTGGTAACACATTGAAACGCTATTCATAGCAAAAAATTACTTTAGACAAAAAAGTTAAAACTTCATTCTTTCTAAAGAAAATTAAAAATTTAGGTAACACAATGTATTAGGCAAGATATTGGCTAAGTAGGTAAGCGAACCTGGAATCCCCGTGGGAATCCCGAGTCCCGAGTGGGGCGGCCCCTTAGATTTTCCTCTTCCTAGGAGCTTCGCACGATAACATGAGTGAGCACGAAAATTCCTAATCGGAAGAATATCAGACCACACCGGAAATGCACACGTACAGGTTTCATAGTAATTTTCTCTAGACAGATCCCGTAGATATCCCTTTTGAACTTGGCTTTAACCTTTTTTCCCAAAGAATATTAATTTTATTTAACGTGTCGCTTCCCCTAACATCAAATTAGAAAACAAATCGCGCTCTGTACCAAAACAATCTTGTAATTAAAAATTAAAATTCTCTTTGTAATGCAACAACAAAAAATGAACCTAGCTCAGCATTCTGAGCCAAGAAATTATAATTAAAAAATATATTAATTTATAATTATTTGTTACACAAAAAAATTACAAAATGAAGTCCTAAAGAGAGATAGATATAGAGATTTGATTCCGTGTAGTAATACTACAGCAGTCAGACGTCAGTTAAATATAATCTTTATATTAATTAACCTTATCCACAAATATTTAACTGTTAATTTGATTTAACAAGTTATTTGGCTCTTCTACAAAATAAATGAACAGTTGTAGTTAAAATTTATAAATTTTCTATTATTACTGTTATGATTTTTTTTGTTTTAATTTAAATTTAAATTTATATATAATTTAATATTTTTTTTGACGTTACGCCAAATTTATTTTCCTTTATTGTATTTGATTTATTAATATTATAAATTGAAATCAAATATTTTGTTAATAAATAAAAATTAGTAGTGTATATCTGACCAGTCGTTTCATTTAGAGAGATGTATGTTTTAGATGATCAGGTGAGTTGATATAAAGAGAAAGGTAAATTAAGGTAAAAATGATGGCACCTTAAGATACTAAACTATATTCTATTATCTGAGCATGAGTAAAGTAAAGTAATTGCCGTGCTTTACGTCCCAGCTACGTAAGATAAATCTCAGTTTAAATGAAACCCTTTGGTGATCGTCTTGCCAATTACAGAATACACGAAAAAAGACGACTAGCAAACATAATTTACTATAAATTTCTCATATTAACCATTAAATCGAATTCAAGGGCTAGACTAGTACCGCAATATATCTTAGCTTTGCGGGTATAGTCTATAACCGCCTAACATACTTTACTACAAGTTCTCGTATTAACACATTAAATAAAATTCAAGGCGTAGAGACCAGGAATCAAATCCACTAACCAACAATACATCTTAGCTTTGCGGGTCTAGCCTATAACCGCCTAACAAACATACTTTACTATAAATTTCTCATATTAACCATTAAATCGAATTCAAGGGCTAGACTAGTACCGCAATACATCATAGCTTTGCGGGTCTAGTCTATAACCGCCTAACATACTTTACTACAAGTTCTCGTATTAACACATTAAATAAAATTCAAGGCGTAGAGACCAGGAATCAAATCCACTAACCAACAATACATCTTAGCTTTGCGGATCTAGTCTATAACCACCTAACAAATATTCTTTACTATAAATTTCTCATATTAACCATTAAATCGAATTCAAGGGCTAGACTAGTACCGCAATACATCTTAGCTTTGCGGGTATAGTCTATAACCGCCTAACATACTTTACTACAAGTTCTCGTATTAACACATTAAATAAAATTCAAGGCGTAGAGACCAGGAATCAAATCCACTAACCAACAATACATCTTAGCTTTGCGGATCTAGTCTATAACCACCTAACAAATATTCTTTACTATAAATTTCTCATATTAACCATTAAATCGAATTCAAGGGCTAGACTAGTACCGCAATACATCATAGCTTTGCGGGTATAGTCTATAACCGCCTAACATACTTTACTACAAGTTCTCGTATTAACACATTAAATAAAATTCAAGGCGTAGAGACCAGGAATCAAATCCACTAACCAACAATACATCTTAGCTTTGCGGATCTAGTCTATAACCACCTAACAAATATTCTTTACTATAAATTTCTCATATTAACCATTAAATCGAATTCAAGGGCTAGACTAGTACCGCAATACATCTTAGCTTTGCGGGTATAGTCTATAACCGCCTAACATACTTTACTACAAGTTCTCGTATTAACACATTAAATAAAATTCAAGGCGTAGAGACCAGGAATCAAATCCACTAACCAACAATACATCTTAGCTTTGCGGGTCTAGCCTATAACCGCCTAACAAACATACTTTACTATAAATTTCTCATATTAACCATTAAATCGAATTCAAGGGCTAGACTAGTACCGCAATACATCATAGCTTTGCGGGTCTAGTCTATAACCGCCTAACATACTTTACTACAAGTTCTCGTATTAACACATTAAATAAAATTCAAGGCGTAGAGACCAGGAATCAAATCCACTAACCAACAATACATCTTAGCTTTGCGGATCTAGTCTATAACCACCTAACAAATATTCTTTACTATAAATTTCTCATGTTAAACATTAAATAAAATCCAAGGCCTAAGGCCGGGGAATTGAACCCCAGTACCACAATACATATTAGCTTCACAGGTCTCACCTCTAACCCCTCGGCTACCTTCTGAGCTGAACTGAAATCATCTGAGCATGATAACCGAGCTGAAACTAATATACGAATATTATTTGTGCATATTATTTAGTAGCAAGTGCATGAATGCATTTTTACGTGGTGTCGTGGCTGGAAATTAAGCGTAACTTTTTACTAAGTGAGTGTATGACAATTAAGTTGAATTAGTCAGGGGATAAGTCCATAATAAGTCAAATTCTGAACTAATAGCCGGGAGGAAGTGACTGCACCGTTACTTCTTGTCCGCTGGAACAATTAATTTGATTTTTTTTAAATCGCGTTATCGCTACACAATCGACTGCTAACTTCTGTAATCGATTGTTAAGGTCATAGCTGTGCTCAAGGATAATTACCTAATTCACAAGCAATATTATATTGGAAGTAAGAATAAGTTTGGTTTATTAGTACTCGATTTAAGGATTTTACTGCTTCCCTTCTTGGACCAGGGCATTCCCATTTTTTGGTTTGCATTCTTAGCCAGAAAAGTATATTTCGTCATTAAGTTTGACAACTATTTTTATGATCAGCGCTCATGTTTTTAAAGTATCAGTAAGAATTTATGGTTAGATAAAGTTGGGAATATCTGTGCTTAGATGTCAGATTGGGCGGTTTGGTTTGCTTTAATCCCAAAACCTTTTTACGACCCTTTAAATAGGGACCCCCAATTAATAAAGAAACCGCTCCCAAAACTGTTTTCAAACTGCATTTCCCATGAGCCTTTCATTTTTGATGTTTCCAGTTCACTTATTCCATTTCTACGTATGTAATATAATTGTATAGGAGATGGTCGTTATCTCAGTAAAAATAAACCGTTATAATAAAAATATACATGGACAAACAGACGGACAAACATATATATCCATCCAATAAGGATTATGTAAATATAAATGTATTATTTGCTGAGAATAGCCCCCTAAACTAATAGGTGGAGGGGGGATTGGTTTCTAATGGTAAGAGAACTAGGGGTGTGAGAGAAAGAGAATGCGAGAGAGAGAGGGACAAGTTTTGTGACAGACAGACGGACACATTGAATACGAATAATAGATACAAATACATATGGAAGTATTTATATAAATAATAGAGAACATAAAAATGTTCACACGCTTGTTCACTTACTCAAACTCAAGCTTTGCTATCCCCTCCTTTTATTAAAAAATAAATAAAATTTTACTCATCAATAATAAGACCCCCTCTAGTTTTTTTTTTTTTTTTTTTTTTTTTTTTTTTTTTTTTTTTTTTTTTTTTTTTTTTTTTTTTCCTCACAGCCGTTTTCTCTGCTAATCGTACAGTGCGTATGTTCGTAGTTTAAATAAACATATTGCCTGCCGTAAGTGTGTCGGAGATTTTTTTGCGGAAACGTGTATAATAAAGTACGATTGATCTGGTCTCATTATATTGGAATTGACAAACAAACGTGGCCCCCATATACATTACGCACCCGTCTACTATATACACTCTGTGCGAATGCGTAATACACTGTATATATACAACATACAGCGTGTGTTAGAGAGGATGTATAAATGTTGTCCGCGAATATGCGACAAATCGTACGGAAAGCCTTACTTACGGCCTAGTCCCTGGGCCCTTATGTAGTTAGATAGAACACGCCCTTTCACTGTTATCATACCGTATAACAATATTGGTGGGCCCCCCCGCCGCATTCTGTTTTGCCCCTTCTTCCACCCTTATAGGTATATATATATTTTTATTTCATATGGAAAGCTTATTGCTTCTGCATGACAATCATACGTGCCGCCCTTCTTTCGCTGTGGAAGATCTATTCTATCAATTCTGTTTTTTGTAAGATAAATCACAGAAATAAAAGAATCGTTTATTGTTCTTATATTATTTTATTTTTCTGTCCTGACAACTACAACTTACATTCAATTTCAGTAATATTAAAGGCCATGCATAAATAATACAGTTTATTACAGTTGAGATGGTTTAAGACCGGAAATGATCTTTAATAATTGTAGTAATTAAAAAAAAAAAATTATAAAATTTCACACCATCCTTCTAGCCACCTATTTCCTCATTTTGAAATCATACTTGACTGACAGACATTTTAGAGTGAAGGTAGGAACTATTATTTCCCCATTCAGCCATGCTGACGCTGTAGTTCCGCAAGGCAGCATACTAGGGCCCCATTCTGTACACAATCTACTCCTCAGACATACCTACTCATCCTCAAACTACTCTTCTCACCTACGCTAACGATACTGCCATCTTATCTACTAACAAAGACCCAATAATAGCTCCAGTCTCATCTCACCTCCTTAGAAAAATGATTCAAAAAATGGGCTATCAAACTGAACGAAACAAAATCTCAAAACATTACCTTCACTCTTCACGCTTCCTCCTGTCTTTTACAATTTAATTCCTTTACCAGTAGTCAACGTAGTCCGCTACCTAACATGGAAACCTCATACTCGACTTAAGAGAAAAGAACTCAACAGACGCTTCCGACAACTGAAAAGACTACTTGACAACAGATCAAAACACTTATAAGAATTATATATGTAAGTATATAAAAGCCAGTCTGGGCTTATGGCATCGAACTGTGGGGTTCAACCTAACGCTCAAATCTGCAAAGGATCCAATCCTTGCAGTCCAAAATTCTTCGCTCTATAGTTGTGACACTCCTTTCTACGTCACCAATCCAAACCATTCACACAGACCTAAACATTCCTTTCGTGCAACACAAATGGCTAAAACACGGTACAGAAAATTCCATCTTAGCATCCAAACACATCACAATCCACTTGAACAATTCCAGACAACACTTCTAGACGTCTCAAAAAAGACAGTGGCCTCGCGATCTCCTCTCTGATGAAGAGAGTCAGTAGAATTTAGAATGTATATTGGAGTGTTACTGCTGGGTAAATTCTCCACTCTGATATGTGCGATATATTGCTTATTGTTATCATTGTTGCTTATAACGCAAAATGCGTTGATTGTAACTAAATAAGTGATTAAAAAAAAAAATTCACACGATCTTTCCCAAATCTGATTTAACAAAATTTTCTGCAAACGTTTAGTTATTTTCTTCAAAAGAACATGGACTTGATAGGAGCCGAATTTTGATGATTACTTCGCAGATTCAACATAAATGGTTAATGTTGTCTCTAAGCAGTAGTTTTAACAGTCAAAAAGTTTGTTCAGTAAAATGTCACTACCGCTAAACTAAATTTTCTCTTCGAAATTTTTAACTTTTTTTCTTCTTACTTATTTGAATTCTAAAATAATATTACACAGTTAATGAGGTTTTGCATGTTACACTTGAAGATGGTACTTCAAAAGAAAAGCTTAACTTCAATTCTCCATTTTAGAGAGAGGGGAAGTTACAAAACAAAAGCTTCAGATCTCAATCTGAACAATCAATAAGTTTACAAAAAAGCTTCAAGAAAATCCAAGGAGCCATTTTCGAGAAAAATCCTGGAATAAAACTAAAAAAAAAAATCAACTCAGTAGTCACTTCCGCTCAAACTGACTGTGCCCAAATGCTTGCCGGAAATAGTGGCACTTAGTCGTAATAACATATTTTAAATTTAAGATTTTACCTAAATTATTACAAAACAGATATTTACGAGCAGCAGTACATTCTCACTTAAATATTGGCACGTTCCTTTTCCGGTTACAGAGAAAGTCCACCGAGAAAACAGTAGTATATAAAAGAGCGTTCTGGCCCAGTGACGTCATCATTTGAATGAAACGTAAACAAAGATAATTAATAGGTTAAAAATTAATAGCACAAAAATTTCCCCCCCTTTTTTTTTAATGATATTATTAACATAACGATATGTGCTGTGAACTGTTAATACGTATGTATGTGCTTTAATTACTAAATAGAAAGAGATCGTATTTTTCAAATCATTAAAGTTGATAGCTAATTAATAGAGAAGGAGGGGCTAGAAGATATTACACAAGGAATGTATCTAGTAAGAGTAATATGATGAAATAGGATCCATTTTACCATTCTTGTTAGTTACTTATTTCACAATTCTGTTCTCATTTTATGTAATTTAATGTAATAATTCTTTTGGTTTGTAGTAATTATTTTATTGCTGGGTTAATTAAGATTTTCTGTAATGATAGCATTCATAAAGAAGTAGAGGTAATAAAATGCAAGTAATATTTGTAAACTTAAAGAGCTTCTACAAATTAAAACTTATTAAGTAAGCGCTATAAAATTATTCGGAATAATTTATGTAATAAAGAATTATTTTTAATAAATAGTTAATGGATTCTCAGCATTTTTATGTTAAGTCGCAGTTTTAATGTTCATGTTTTTTCTTGCTCCACAGTAATCTTTTTCTTCTTAAGTGGGCTAAAACTCATGTAGTAGAGTCTTCGCCTCCTGAAGATGTGCCATCTTCACTCATCTTAGCTACGTGTCCTGCCCATCGTAGTTTATCAAGCTTTATTATTTTTTACTTATATCAGGAGGGCGCCACGGTAGCCGAACGGTTAAGAGACTAGACCCACAATGCTAAGATGTATTGTTGGTTTAGTGGGTTAGATTCCCCCGGTCTTAGGCCTTGGATTTTATTTAATGGTTAATAAAAGAAATTTTGCAGTAAAGTATGTTTGCTAGTCGCCTCCGTCCATGACACCTAATTGGTAGTTGGACGTTAAGCTCCGCCTGAAAAAATAGGCGATTACTTTACTTTACTACATCATGATCCGTGAACAGAGTGTACAATTCCTTATTTTTCCTATTTCTCCAATTCGGTCCATCGCGTGTAGGACCATAGATTCTACGTAGACTCCGACGTAATATACGTAATACATTATATTACTCTATGACCATGGAAAACGTTTTAGGCTGGAATTTTGGAAGGAAATACAATAGAATTTATTTCATAAATGCTGGCAATGCTGTGTATTTTATTAAATAGAGCTTTGAACCAATGATTGCACGAGTTAAAGAAATAAAAGTGCCTAGAAGCGTCACCAGGGGCACTGCAGATGCAACAATGTCAACTATTTCGGAGGTTATGTTTAGTTAGTAGCATCTCTTGGAAGAACACACACCAAGTTTCAGCCAGATCGGTCTATTTCTTTGTGTTTGGCATTCGTTTGAATCGAGGAAGTCGAGTGATTTTCAAAAAATGGACGAAAAAGAATTTCGTGTGTTGATTAAACACTACTTTATGAAAGGCAAAACGCCTCAGGAGACTAAAGAGAAGCTTGATAAACATTATGGTGACTCTGCACCTTCGATTAGAACAGTTTATAAGTGGTTTCAAAATTTTCGGAGTGGCCATATGGGCACAAGTGACGCTGAACGTTCTGGACGCCCTGTTGAGGTTACTACTCCAGAAATCATTGATAAAATCCATGATATGGTGATGGATGACAGAAGAGTGAAGGTGCGTGAGATTGCTAGTGCTGTGGGCATCTCGAATGAACGGGTACATAATATTTTGTATCAACATTTGGACATGACAAAGCTATCCGCAAGATGGGTGCCGCGATTGCTCACGCTTGACCAAAAACGAAATCGTGTGAAGTGTTGCAAGGACGGTTTGCAGCTGTTCCAGAAGAATCCGCAGGACTTTAAGCGTCGTTTCGTCACTGTGGATGAAACATGGATACATCACTACACTCCTAAGACCAAAGAACAATCTACGAGTAAACAATGGGTTACCAAGGGGGAATCTGCGCCAAAAAAGGCGAAGACCGTTCCTTCGGCCGGAAAGATTATGGCGACTGTCTTTTGGGATTCGCAAGGAATAATCCTCATCGACTATCTGGAAAAGGGTAAAACTATTACAGGTGCATATTATTCATCATTATTGGACCGTTTGAAAACCGAGCTGCAAGAAAAACGCCCACGATTGGCCCACAAAAAAGTCCTTTTCCATCACGACAACGCACCAGCTCACACCTCAGCAGTTGTGGTCGCAAAATTTATGGAAATAGGGTTCCAACTCGTTTCACATCCCCCCTGTTCTCCAGACTTGGCTCCCTCGGACTACTATTTTTTCCCCAATATGAAGAAATGGCTGGCGGGAAAAAGATTTTATTCAAACGAGGAGGTGATTGCAGAAACGAATGGCTATTTTTCAGACTTGGACAAATCCTATTATTCGGAAGGGATCAACAAACTAGAGCAGCGTTGGACGAAGTGTATAAGCCTAAAAGAAGACTATGTTGAAAAATAAAAACGGTTTACCCCAAAAAATTAAGTAGTTTTTATTTTTGCACGGACTTTTCAAACGACCCTCGTATGAATTGTGGTACTGGGTTCGATCCCCAGGTTTAAAACTTGGATTTTATTTAATGGTTAATAAAAGAAATTTACAGTAAAGTATGTTTGCTAGTCGCCTCCGTCTACGACACCTAATTGGTAGTTGGACGTTAAGCCCCGCCTGAAAAAATAGGCTATTACTTTAGTTTTAAAAGAACTAAAAGCGGAAGCTAATGTTAGCCTGCGAGCCCTTCTTATTAAGTGGGTCCCTAAAAGTTCTCTTCCGGTAAAAAACTAATACTAAAAATTTGGCATAATTGAATACTTCCTGTGTCTAGGTGTAAGTGAATGGAAAAATATTTTCAATTACATGCAGAGTTTTGGTAAGCCTCTATTTTCTCCTTTCTAGTTAGATAATATTCTCAATATTTTCTCTTACAATAGTAAGAGAAATTGGGGCAAGGAGCCCGGTGACTTAGTCCCAAGCTTGACCTTCTTTCCTCCCCTTTTATCAAAAGATAATTATATCAAATTTAAACTGGCAGCCTTGGCCGGGGAAGACACAGCAAAGTACCCAAGTAATTAGCCGATGGAAATAGAGAATAAAACAGCGCAATGAACAGTGAATAGCTCGGAGAGTGCAGGGGGCCTCAGGGTGGTGCACAGCAAAGAGGAAGAAGAAGAAGAAGAAGAATGTAATGACGCGACAAACTGGCCCCTATTATGATCTTATCCCCCCTCCAACCGGTAATATCATCACTCACATCTTTGCAGCATCTCTCTCACATACGTAGCAGTAGTCCTACCCGGGCTGGACCACCTCTACTATTTTCCTCCTTACTTTCTCTAGGTTTTACTATTTATTTACCACATTCTATTGTTTATGGTGTTGTTACGGAATATCGTTACGGCATTAAAGTGAATATAAAAAGGAAAATTTGTTTTTCTGGAAAAGCGTGATTTTACAAATAATATATACAATTGCACTTTAAAGTGGTATTTCCGGTTATTAATTTTCTTCAAGCTCGAAATTACAGGAACTTCCGTCTTCGTATAATAATAATAATAATAATAATAATAATAATACTTTATTTAATAAATAGAAAATACAAAATACAAGGGTATAAAAGTACCATACGGCATGGAATATCCGTCTGCCGGAGGTCGCTAGTATTTAGAATTACAAAATTAATTAGAATTTACAAACTGAAAATTAAGAAAATTTGCCTCAATCAAACATAAAATAAAAATAGATACATATCAAAAAAGAACACACTTATTAAACTAAAAATTCAACTAAACATGAAAATGGAAAAAACTTTAGACAGAAAATGCTTAACATATAGAAAATAATAAAATACAGATAAAAAAGTAAAGAATACAATTTAAAATTAAATAATAGTGAACACAATAAACAGATAAAATAATTTTTTTTTTTTTTTTTTCCTCCTTTTATTTTTATTTTTTTTAAATACAGCTAACATTGAAGAGAACAAGTTGTTTTAGGGTTTAGAAATTAAAGGCCTGCACTAATTGATATCTGTAAGCCCAGGCGTGGCGGGCAAACTGAACAATCGGCTGAATAGTGGTGCCATTCAGAATGGTTATAAGTTGCGGTCTGGTTAGGGACCGGCAACCCATGTAAAGCAGTCTGAGCTCGACTAGAATGGTGCACTCGGCGACAAAATGAAAAACATCTTCCCTGGCACGAGAATTACATAATGAACACATCACTATAGGACGCTCTAGCCAAGGGGTATAATTTAACCACAACAACTCACACCTTAACCTAAAAAACCAGCGCAGTTCGTAGAGGGTAACCTTCGGAACTTTTTGAACTAATATGTCCATCGTAGGGGAGCTATGACTAAGAACCTTGTACAAAAGAAAGCGGTCTGAAGCTTGGGCCGACACTACAGCCTCCTCCCGGGAGCGGGATGCGATAGCTGAAAGTAACGTGGAGAAAAAGAGCTTCCAATCAGCCATATTACTATTGCTAAAATTAAATGAGCAATCATATTTATTACAGAGTACATTCCAGTGGGCAAACCACGAAGAATTATGCCTAATTACTTCCAAGGCAGAAACTTTAGGCAGGCGGTTATCTGGAAGCTGCAGGGATTTTAAGACATATTTAAAATGAAGCCTCAAAGTAAAAACTAAAATTAATTCTACAGAAGTTTCCAGATACACCATATAATTAGGGGTAGAACTCGGCAAACGAAACAATTTTTTTTATAAAAAACCTCAGTACTCTTTCAACAATCTCATACCTTTGGTACCCCCAAATTTGACAAGCGTAACAGAGGATCGACCGAGAAATCGAATTAAATAATTTATATTTCGCTGACAGTGGCACTTGATTCTGCGACATAAAATCCGACCAGATGCTGTTGAGCCCCTGTTTCGCAGTGGAGACAACCTGAAGTAAATGCGGAACATAGGAGAGACGCGGAGTCAAATTAATCCCCAAGTACTTGTAGTCCCTAACAATTTCAATTATAGAACCTCCATATGACCAACGATCCTTTTGGGCCAGTCTACCTCCCTTTCTAAAAACCATGACCTTGGACTTAGAAAGGTTGACCGTCAGGTTCCATTGCGTACAAAACTCCTCAAACAAATTAATATTTCTCTGCAATCCCAGGGGATGGTCGGCCAACAACACAACGTCATCCGCATACATTAAAACCTTAACTTTGGTGCCTCCCACCCAAACACCACTTTCCAAGACATGGGGGAGATCATCCAGAAAGAGGGAAAACAAGAGAGGGCTTAGGATACAACCCTGTCTAAGTCCAGAAGTTACTGGGAAGAAATCGGAAACCCCATTAGTCCTCCTTACAGCCGAAACAGTTCCCTCAAAGAGTACTTTCAAGATTGTCACCACCTTAGAGGACCCGTCTTCGTATATAAGTGATAGTACCTCATAGAATTTCCCAAGATAATGTTGGAGTTTTATTTAGAGGAAAAATCGTTGTTGGAGCTTTATTTGGGAAAATCTCACAAACGTGGAAAAAAGAATTCATTGCACTTCCGGTGGAGGGACATCCGGTGAGTTACTTGGTCATGTCCCTTGGAGATACTGAAATGGAATATAAAATCTGCGATTTTAAGCACAAATTTTGACGTACAAACATATGTACATACAGACTAAATGGCAAATCTAAAAATTGGATATTTTCCGTGAATATAGCATGTCCAAAATTTGACTTGGTAATACTTCTCTTAATTACTGAACGGAAGTCTCGAATTACTGAGTGGTGGGTGGTGGTGGTGCAAACTACCTGTTTAGTTTATAGCAGACTTGATACCAACTTAGATCATCGCGTTCAAGTAAAACTTCTGTATTAATAGAAAGGTGGTTAGCGGCCATGGACAGTGAGGAGTGGGGAAGGTTGTTGCTGGAAGCCAGGGCCCGATCTGGGCTGTAGAGCCGAAGATTGATTGATTGATTGATTGATTACGATTACGATTGTAATAATAAGTGTAAGAGGCAATCATGTGTGAGTCCACAATAGATTTTTGTTGGAAAAAAAACGGATGTTACCAGAAGAAAACCAACTCTTTATCAATTAAATCAATTCCTAATCAATTGATTGATTGATTGTAATAATTAGTGTAAGAGGAAATCGTGTGTGAGTCCACAATAGATTTTTGTTGGAAAAAAAACGGATGTTACCAGAAGAAAACCAACTCTTTATCAATTAAATCAATTCCTAATCAATTGATTGATTGATTGTAATAATTAGTGTAAGAGGAAATCGTGTGTGAGTCCACAATAGATTTTTGTTGGAAAAAAAACGGATGTTACCAGAAGAAAACCAACTCTATCAATTAAATCAATTCCTTGCCCATCATAAATTGTCCCAGTAAATCCCAAGAAAAGTACAAACCAAGAAGAATGAAGAAGTCACATAGCCTTGCCACATTAAGTCCTCATTCCTCTAAGTCCCTCGCTTACATAACGGGTCATCATTATTTCTTCCAACGGAAATTAACGGAACTTCCTCCACTATATGTACATTTCAATAAAATTTCATAGCAGAAAAATATCTAGTTATCTATCTGGATTTCTATAATAGTATTGTTTAATTATTATTTTCTATTACCAAGTTTAAAAATAAAAACGATTTCAACGTGGAAAAATGCAGATGGCAAGGTGCAAACGTTTATACGTATCTAGTTAATTGTTGAATTATATGCAACCACGATTTCTCCCCAGTTATGTGGAAGTGAGATCATTTTCTAGAATTAATTAAAAGAAAATTAGTTGATCACAAGATGGTGGTGACGATTATCTTAAAAAAGAAACTACGTGAACACTCTCATGAGTTTTTGGTTACTGCAATTCTAACCAATATAAATAAATTTTAATCCATAAAATTGGCATTTTAAAACATATTTAACACTTTCTCACATTTTACAGTCTATATTATTATAAAAACTTTTATAAAAGGAGCTTAAAAAATTTTAAACGTTTAGTAAAACTGTTCATTAAAATGAAAGTGAAAATTTAGAGGGAAATCTACGGTGAATCCTTAGCCGGTATTGTCCCGAAACGAACTCTATTGGAAAAATTATTGATCTACATAAATGTACGAGCAAAGTTTAAGGAAAATCTTTCAAGCTATTTTCCAAAAAAAACTTGAAAACTCTACTTGGTAAAGCGGTAGGTTCGGATTAAAGGGTTTTGATCCTGTCTGGTCAGATCTCAAAAATGGAACCAAATCTGGAAAATAATAATGGGTCAGCAACCTTCCAAGTTGTCGTTTCTGAGATTTATCGTAAAACTTACCCACACATCGATCATATACTACATTGTAATGCATCAAAAAGAGATCAACATCCCCTGAAGACTTTTACAGTAAACTGCCATCTTTAGGACAATGTTAAAATATTGCTTAACACCAGACAGAGCAATTTTAATTGGCTCCTAAAGAAGGTGAAAGGTCTATTGATAGGTAACTGGAGTAGAAAATCTGAGATATCTTTGAGTTTAAGGGAGTCCACTAAACGATTTAGGCGTCTGCTAATAATTTTTGAGTGTTAGGCGCCACAGTAACCGATCGGTTATAGACTAGACCCGCAAAGCTAAGATGTATTGCGGTACTAGTCTAGCTCTTGGATTTCATTTAATGTTTAATATGAGAACTTTTATAGTAAAGTATGTTTGTTAGGCGGTTATAGACTAGACCCGCAAAGCTAAGATGTATTGCGGTACTAGCCTAGCCCTTGGATTGTATTTAATGGTTAATAAAAGAAATTTACAGTAAAGTATGTTAGGCGGTTATAGACTAGACCCGCAAAGCTAAGATGTATTGCGGTACTAGTCTAGCCCTTGGATTTTATTTAATGTTTAATATGAGAACTTTTATAGTAAAGTATGTTTGCTAGTCGCCTCCGTCCACGACACCTAATTGGTAGTTCGACGTAAAGCCCGTCTGAAAAAATCGGCAATTACTTTACTTTTCTTTACTTAATTTTTGAGTGTGTGCTTTCAATGAATCTCAAAACATTTACTTCCGTTCTTATCCCAAATTTGAGAATTATACCACGATCTTTATACGTGATCTCGTACATCTTTCCAGGAAAGAGAGAGAAAGAAAAAGTTGATACTTGGAAAAGTATAAAATGTTATCACAAAGTTTATTTAACAGTTGAGGTATCACATTTTCACAAACCTAACCTCAACCATAGCCTTCACAATCAACAAATTTATAGAATAATTTTAAAAAATAAAGCAATTATTATATTTTAAAATACAGTTTAAAATACAAAGTTCACTGTTAAGATTCATTCCAGCTAGAACAATGTATCCATTTTTATTTTTTGTATTGTTTTTCTTTGTAGTTCTAGTTCAGTTAACTGGGAAACATAAATCGATGAACCGTGAAAAAGAAAATGTTGCTAAATAAAGTGAAAAGTTGAAAAGGAAAACTTGGTCACAGTCTAAAAATGTTTTTTTTTTTTAAAGAAGAATAAAAATAATAATGGAGATTATTAAACGGTCTTTGTTTTTATGGATATTAAACAGATTTAATATTTTTTTTAAACCTTTATTTATTATATAATACAAAAAAATTGCTTGTTAAGTTGTCTAGTTCTACTTTCAAACAGGCGTCATCTTTCTAAGCTGATGGTTTTGTTAAGGTCTTAGTATTGCGGCTTTTTTAAGTATGTGATGTACAGTACAAAATAATGTAACCACATTTGCAATAATAAAAAACTTAGAAAATGCATTGGTAAAGACTAGAATACCAAGTGAACATTGCTTTGTTGAGAAAAACTAAAAGAAAATTAGTCTGATTGCCATTGAAAAATAATTAACCAACTCTTGAAGGAAAAAAAATTGGCAGGAAAATTGGCGATAAAATAGTCTAACAAAACAGAAACTATAGAACTATTTAACATTTTTCTTTTTCCCGATTAAATGAATACCCTCAACAAATGTGCCCAAAATAAGAAGAAAAATAAATGGCGTAAAAAAAATACTTAAATACAAGGGTCGTTTGAAAAGTCCGTGCAAAAATAAAAACTACTTAATTTTTTGGGGTAAACCTTTTTTATTTTTCAACATAGTCTCCTTTTAGGCTTATACACTTCGTCCAAGGCTGCTCTAGTTTGTTGATCCATTCCGAATAATAGGATTTGTCCAAGTCTGAAAAATAGCCATTCGTTTCTGCAATCACCTCCTCGTTTGAATAAAATCTTTTTCTCGCCAGCCATTTCTTTATATTGGGGAACAAATAGTAGTCCGAGGGAGTCAAGTCTGGAGAATAGGGGGTGATGTGAAACGAGTTGGAACCCTATTTCCATTAATTTTGCGACCACAACTGCTGAGGTGTGAGCTGGTGCGTTGTCGTGATGGAAAAGGACTTTTTTGTGGGCCAATCGTGGGCGTTCTTCTTGCAGCTCGGTTTTCAAACGGTCCAATAACGATGAATAATATGCACCTATAATAGTTTTACCCTTTTCCAGATAGTCGATGAGGATTATTCCTTGCGAATCTCAAAAGACAGTCGCCATAATCTTTCCGGCCGAAGGAACGGTCTTCGCCTTTTTTGGCGCAGATTCCCCCTTGGTAACCCATTGTGTAGATTGTTCTTTGGTCTCAGGAGTGTAGTGATGTATCCATGTTTCATCCACAGTGACGAAACGACGCTTAAAGTCCTGCGGATTCTTCTGGAACAGCTGCAAACCGTCCTTGCAACACTTCACACGATTTCGTTTTTGGTCAAGCGTGAGCAATCGCGGCACCATCTTGCGGATAGCTTTGTCATGTCCAAATGTTGATGCAAAATATTATGTACCCGTTCATTCGAGATGCCCACAGCACTAGCAATCTCATGCACCTTCACTCTTCTGTCATCCATCACCATATCATGGATTTTATCAATGATTTCTGGAGTAGTAACCTCAACAGGGCGTCCAGAACGTTCAGCGTCACTTGTGCCCATATGGCCACTCCGAAAATTTTGAAACCACTTATAAACTGTTCTAATCGAAGGTGCAGAGTCACCATAATGTTTATCTAGCTTCTCTTTAGTCTCGTGAGGCGTTTTGCCTTTTCATAAAGTAGTGTTTAATCAACACACGAAATTCTTTTTCGTCCATTTTTTGAAAATCACTCGACTTCCTCGATTCACACGAATGCCAAACACAAAGAAATAGACCGATCTGGCTGAAACTTGGTGTGTGTTCTTCCAAGAGATGCTACTAACTAAACATAACCTCGATACGCGCTAGTAGTGCTATCTCTTTGACTTTGCACGGACTTTTCAAACGACCCTCGTACCTTTCACGTAAGGCCATTTACGTGATTAAATTTACTTGAAACACAGAATTTGTTGGTACTAAAAAAACGTGGTTACGGTAGGATAAACTGATATTGTAGAAGACATGTGACGTCACGGCTCCTCAGTAGTATAGTTTAGGGGCTCCGAGGACGGATTTTTGCGACGGAATCACTTTAAAATCATAATCTGCCTTGAAAAAAGATTTTTGAACCGAAAATCTTAGGCCTAATGTAACATACATTATTATCTTAAGTTCAAATAGAACTTATTGGTAACTACTAAGAAAAATCACAAAAAAAAAAAATATCTGGAAAAAAAGAACGTCCTGAGAAGACAGTCACACTTACGGATGTTTATCTAATATCGATTGTGAACATCCTGCTGTTTTTCCAAACCATTTTACTAACATATGTACATACACACAAACCTAGAGAGTAGGACTAGGAGACTTACACAGATCGATTGGTTAAAACCAAATTTTCTCACTACAAATGAACACGCTCACTTACAGTTAAAAGTGAAAAATCAAAAATTGAATCAAAATTATCGCCATACTTCCGTCTTCTTCTAAAAGATATGAAGAAATAAAAATGTATATAAGAACAAATTAGAAAAATACGATCTTAAATTTGAAATTTACAAACCGAATTCCATGGGTGGTAGCTAATTCCGGTAATTAATAAAAACCGGAAACTAGACCAAAATTAATTATCTACAATAAAAATCCAAAAAAACTAATTCTTTAATTAGAATAATAAATAACAATAAAAAGAAAATGTTATCTTTTTTTTCAGTAAAAAGATTAATATCCTAATAAAGAAAAGTTACTGTAGTTTATACGAAATTTGCATTTATTTTCTAGGTTTTCCTGCTCATTCTGTGAGAAGTAAATAAAAGTAAATAAATTTATATCAATTTATTATAAAACATTTTCAAGATTAGACGTGTAGATAATTTGGTGTAAATATATATATAACAAGATACTAAAGCCAATTATCTATCTATCTCTTGATTTAATTAACTAAATATATGTGTAATAATGTAATTTATTTTACATTCTATTTACATGTTGATGCGAAAGAGGTAGTATTAAAGATTACTACACTAATAAATAAATCGGTATTAAAGAGAATTTTTTTTTTAGAACGTATGAGGTGGGTTATTCTGGTTATTATGGTGGGAGTATTCTGGTGTGATTCGGTATTCACCTGATTTTCTCTTACATAAACGATCATGACCACAAATGAACGATTTTTTTCTTTTCCAAATGGGTAAAACTGTTATTATTAAAGGAGTAAATGTAAGGCGCCACGGTAGCCGAGCGGTTAAGAGGCTAGACCCGCAAAGCTAATATGTATTGTGGTACTGGGTTCGATTCTCGGTCTAGATCTTGGATTTTATTTAATGGTTAAGAAAAGAAATTTACAGTAAAGTATGTTTGCTAGGCGGTTATAGGCTAGACCCGCAATGCTAAGATGTATTGCCTTCTAGTCTACATTCCCGGTCTATACCTTTAATGGTTAATATGAGAACTTTTATAGTAAAGTATGTTTGTTAGGCGGTTATAGGCTAGACCCGCAAAGCTAAGATGTATTGCGGTACTAGTCTAGCCCTTGGATTTTATTTAATGTTTAATAAAAGAAATTTACAGTAAAGTATGTTTGTTAGGCGGTTATAGGCTAGACCCGCAATGCTAAGATGTATTGCCTTCTAGTCTACATTCCCGGTCTATACCTTTAATCGTTAATATGAGAACTTTTATAGTAAAGTATGTTTGTTAGGTGGTTATAGGCTAGACCCGCAAAGCTAAGATGTATTGCGGTACTAGTCTAGCCCTTGGATTTTATTTAATGTTTAATAAAAGAAATTTACAGTAAAGTATGTTTGTTAGGCGGTTATAGGCTAGACCCGCAATGCTAAGATGTATTGTTGGTTTAGTGGGTTCGATTCCCGGTCATAGACTTCGGATTTTATTTAATGGTTAATGGGAGAAATTTACAGTAAAGTATGTTTGCTAGTCGCCTCCGTCCACGACACCTAATTTGGGTAGTTGGACGTTAAGCCCCGCCTGAAAAAATAGGCGATTACTTTTCTTTAAAGAGTAAATGTTACTTTGCTCTAAAGTCCATCTACCATTCCTTCTTAATCTATTCGACAAAACAGTAATTCAGTCAGGTAACGGAAAAATTTTATTTACGTTTGTCTGTCATAATGGAGCACCAAAAATAGTGAAAAGCGGTGAAATAATACACTTTGTTTTTTTTTTTAAAAATTCCGTTTCATAACATGAATTCAAATAAATTTACCGTTATCATTCAGCACCTGCTGCCTGAATTTGAATTGAATTATTGCAACGATTAAAGCACGTAGTCAATCAAAATGGCTTCTGTATACAATGGCCAAAAATGTTTTGCTGTTTAATGGTGTTAAACTTTATTATTTGGAAGAATTTATTATAAATATAAAAACCTTTGACCGCACCAAGTGACAATTTGACACTAAAAATTTAAGATATTTCCAAAAAAAAAAGAGGAGTTAATCTGTTCGTACAAAGAACGGGTTCAATTTATGGCTAATTTTAGAAGTCCTAGTTTTCCACGATAGAACAGAGTAATGCCGTAAAGAGTAACTCGCATCAGACCCAGATAAATAATCACGCTACGCTATTTATTAAAATGCAGTTATATATTATTTAGTTTATACAGTATATAATTGGTATATATTTACAATTATTTATGTGTTTAGATATATACGCAGAAAATATCGAGGTTTTTGTGTTTTATTACAATAAAAGAAGGAACATTATGATAGGCTATCAAGATAGCATTATACATACATATAGCTAGTTAGTACATGTGTATATACATATACTACGACAGAGAGAATGTCAAAACAACTTAAGGTGTCCCGCAGAATTCACAGTGAGGAGTTCCGGTAGTGCAGGTGTCTATAGTTTTACCATGTGCTCTTATCCGTTAGTGTACAGCGCCATCTTTTACCAATAAAAACTACTAAAGTAGGATTTAAGATAATTTATGGGATTCTATTTTTTATAAACAAGTTGTAGGCTTTTTTTTTTTTTCGAAGGAGGAAGTAAGTTATGGAAATTAGGTAGAGGATTATGGAGAATGAAAAATAGTTACGATTGATCCGATAATCGATTCTGATCAACCAGATAAATCGATAAATTAATAGCTTAGGGTATTTATTTTGAGGTTATCATTTAAAATGAGCTTATAAATGGGTTTTGAAGGCTTCTTTTTCTTTGTTTAAATTAAAGTTACGAACTAAGGGATGCTATTTATTGGATTACTTAAAGGGCTAAGTTGAGAGCTGGTTTGCTGTGTTTGACTTACTTCCCTTTCTTTGGTACTAAAAATTCAGACTTTTTTTTTTAAAAAAAAGTAAAGTAATCGCCTATTTTTTCAGGCGGGGCTTAACGTCCAACTACCAAATTAGGTGTCGTGGACGGAGGCGATTAGCAAACATACTTTACTGTAAATTTCTTTTATTAACCATGAAATACAATCCAAGGCCTAAGACCGAGGGAATCGAACCTACTAACCAACAATACAACCTAGCTTTGCGGGTCTAGCCTATAACCGCCTAACAAACATACTTTACTGTAAATTTCTTATATTAACCATTAAATAAAATCCAAAGCCTTGACTAGGAGAATCGAACCCACTAAACCAACAATACATATTAGCATTGCGGGTCTAGCCTATAACCGCTCGGCTACCGTGGCGCCCAATTCAGACTTTCATTTTCACGTAAAATTGAATTCTGTTCAATTTGAAGCAGAAATAGCCCCCAATTGCACCTAGATTGGCCCTGTTTGTTTGTATTTTTTTTTGGAGGGGGGGCAACAGATTTCACTAGAATTAGAAATGCCTAAAAAATTTAGGCTAAACCTGGCTAAATTTTTGTTATGTACAGTTTTAATTTTTTCACTTTTCCTTTACATGGAATTTTCATGGTTCTGAACACTGATTACCTGACCGGAAATTTCCCATTTGTTTTTCAGTCATTTTAAGGTTGACTCAAAAAATGTTCTTACGATTTTTTTTAAACATTGATAATTGATTAATAATAAATCTACAACTTTTATTAGAAAAATTATTCACGAATAATCTCAACTATGGATTATTCTGGCCAAAAAAAAAAGTCCAAAAAGTCCATTGTCTGTTTGTACGTCTAAACAGACGTTTTAAACAAAGATGTGGTGGTTGTGTGCCTGCCCAAACAGGTAAAAAAAATTACTAACTGTAAAAACGATTTACAATATATAGTAAGATCCACCTTTCTAGTTTAGATGCTATTTTACAACTTCACATTTCTATGTGAAAAGAAGATTACTCTTAAAATCTTAGCTCCCTTGAACATCACAACAGAGCACTGGATGAGAGAAGCGGCTCCTGCCAATTAAGGTTAATTATGATTAAAAAAGAAAAATAAAAATTATAAAAAAGAAAAAGGAGATAAAGGAAACAAAACAGAGGAACTGGATATACGTAAAAAAAAAATCCTTCGAACAAATCTTCGAATCAGTTGGACGAAATAAAAAAAAATATCGAAGAGTTGTAGTTTCAGTTTAGGGGGAAAAAAAAAAAAAATGTATAAAAATCAGCCTTTATAATAGGTATTAAATCCCTCAATCTTGGGATACCCACAGAAAGGTACTCAAAGTCAAGTGTGAGAGAGAGACAGAGATATCGCAGCGTCTCTCTTCCATCAATGAAGTATTTTTCAACCTAAACTATATTTACTATTAAGGTTCCAGAAAAATATGTAACACTACCTCATAGTTTGAGGGGTTGTTCTCACTGGGTACTGTTCAAGAAAATTATAGGGTACCGTTTCCCTTTAAATTCTTTTAATTCCTATAGGAAGATGTTTCAGTTGACATGGGTATGGCACAAATACAGATCGTGGTGTAATGATAATTTCTTAAATTATTCCTTCAATCATTTTTTTTGATTGACATTAGATGTTTTTCTTTCCTCTTTCTATTGCTGAAATTCTCACAGTTGGAAGCTTAATAATGACTTTAAAGTTTAATTAAATGTTTAACCAGTTTAAGCGTGTTTGACGTGTATACTCGTTGTGAAAAATATAAAATTGCCATTAACTATAAAAAATCTCGAAATTTTAATAAAAATACAATGAGAATATTATTTGGTGGGATGTTTCCCTTTATCTTCACCAATAGAAATGCCAAGTATTTTATACGGAGGTGAGTGGAGGGAGTCAGCCAAATGATAAGTGGTTGGTACATGTTTGGTCTCCGCATTAGAGATTGGGGAATTAGGCACACAAATAGAAGCTCTCAACCCTTGTGCAATGCCGTTTTTACCACTTAGATAGAGATTCAGACCTCAGTAGGAGCATGATTTCATTTTGCACTGAATTCAAAGCTCTTTTCTTCCTCTTTGTAAAAGCACTTGCGTTGCTAGTTAACTAGAGCAATGCATAACTTGAAGCGGTGTAAGATTTTGAAAGAGCACAGAATGCTCTATATAATCTCAAGCCCCAGAAATTGTAGAAAAAGTCCGCTTGCAGTGACTATTACGACTATTGTAAACTTTTGGTTGTTTGTTCCATGTGTGTACACGTCATTGTCTGATTTCAATTCCGCACACTGTAGGGGGGGGGGGGGTTTCTTAAAACTAAATTCCACGCTTAACTGGTTAATAATAATAATTGTATTATCCTAAATAAACAATACAACAGCGCCACCCCCCTCAAATTCCAAGGAAACAGACAGTTCCTGTCAACCACCTCCCAATTATGAAAATATGCCCAAAATGAAAAATATGTACATATTTTGATTAAATATATAGAAATATTTATTTATTTTCATCAAATATGTATAAATATACGATAACATCCAAATATGTGGAAATATGTGAAATAAAAGTAGACTCAAATGGCTTAAAAAGTGTCAGTATGAATACTTCTAGTTGAAAAACGTCTGTAAATTGCCTAGAAAAAAATATGTAAATACATACGAATCCGTTCCCTACTAATAACAAATTAAGCAAATTTGTCTCTATTGGTAATCAGAAATTTTCAAATTTTATTAATACTCTCTCGGATATCCGGTCATCTATTCTAAAATCGTTATCGATAAGAGTTATCGTTATCTATCAAAGACCCTGTCACAACACATTTAGTAAATTTTATCACAATTTCAGGACAGAAAATCGTTCCCAAAAACCTTTTCATCTCTTTCATAAAAAAATTTCAAAAAATGTTTGTTAAAATTAATCGCTAATTTAATTTAAACACATGCATTTATAAATTAATTAAAATAAAAAAAACATGTGATTTATATAATTAAACAAAAAAAAAATAAATAAAATAAAACAACCAATGGAACACTTTATCAATTAGCGTTATAAATAAAACGTGTAAATAAATTTTGATGAGAAATTTTAGTAGGCAAAATTTTGTGTAAATTTAATCAAAGACAAAAGAATAACTCTTCTAAGTTGTTCCTGGTTTCAGTGGATTGAGCTTTTAATTGACCGTATCCAATCATTATCATCACTGCAACTTTAATTGGAAACACAAAATATGGCGGACGATGCATTTTTCTGGGACACTGGTAACGCTAACCGAGAATTCAAAGGTAAGGTAGAATTCAGCGGTATCCTACCGGCTTGTCATCCGGACAGAGTTTGTCATAATGAGTCCTTAAGGAAGAAAGGCTTACTGCGGGATATTAGAACTGTACTAAAGAAGCTGGAACAGTTGTAAGTTCTATTTTTATACAAGAAATCTTGGAAGTCAGTAAAGGGGAATATTTATTATGTTACAAATAAATGGTTGTATTTACCAGGTTAACCTTTTTCCCTTTAATAAGAAAGAAAACAACATTAATAAATGAAAAGATGTTACATTTCAAAGAAAGGGGGGAAGACTTTTTTAAATTTTATTTCTAGTAAAAGAATATTTACTTTAAACACAGAAAAGTATAGAATAACTTGGATAGTTTTTTAAAAATAGATATTAGAAAAATAACATTCCTAATTGGTCTGAAGTTGGTGAAAACAAATACCAAAAGGATTACCGGGTCAATCACTTCGAAATTCTTGCGAGTGTAATGCTTGGCCCTCCTAGACTTTAGGGGTTTCAATTTAAAAAGAAAAAATCCTGGCCGACACTTGAACACTTTATTAGCTAATCATATAATCCCTAAACTAAATAATAATGCAATTAACTACTTCTATAGATAATCGTACAAACCCTTAACTAATAATCATGAAAATAACTACTAAAATAAAAGTCCTCCCAGGCTCCTAGCCGCCTGTCACCCCGCCTACCGGGACCAGAGAGTGGTAACCCCAAAGACCATAGACTGATTTGGCTTACCCGCCGCCAACACCTTCAGCTCGACCATTCCTCGCCAAAATCTTGCCAGTCTCCGTCAGGGTTCTTCACAATCAGCACCAGCCACTTTTTTTCGGTCACACACTGTTCTAGCGTTCTGTACTCTCTCACACAGCTCCGCTCCACATAGACACACACACCACTCTCCAGGCCCCCACCAATCTGCCGGCAGCGTGAACAATGCTCCTAGCAATTTCACGACTATGCATAGTCTACGTATAGTATTACATGCTCCATGTATAACCATTTAATTTAAAAAAAAAAAAATATAACTACAATTCACAAAACCACAATTCCGTCCCCTACACGAGTACTTCCGTTTTGGCCGCGACTGTCTAGGCGTCAAAGGAAAAATTGCATAAATTTTTTCAAAGAAAACATCACATTCCTAGTTCTAAATTTACAATATCAGCACTGAGCACATTATCGATATTTACAGTATCAATCATGCATATTATCAATTTTAAACATTCACCAGAAAATAACTTGTTTTGAGATCGAAAAATTTTTTGTCCCCCCCTCAAATTTGTTTTATATCTGTGGGCGGCATAAAAAAAAACGGAATTTCACCGGAAGTTATTTAAAAATTAGGGAGAGATGGTCATCTAAAGTGCCATTCTAGTACAGTGTACGGTTTTCATTAATAGAAATAGCATAATAGGTATCCTAAAATTGTCTACGAGAGAAAGTCGTGTGAGTTCATACGCCAATTTTCTCTCAATAAAATTTTTTATGAATTCTTAAAAATCATCTTTTTATTTTGGTACACAAAGCTGTACAAATTTTTCCTTTTTTCCAGGCTATTTAACATTTATTGTATTATGTAATTGTGTAAGTGATATTAGTCTAGCCTTATTTCTCTAGCCTTAAAAACCAAAAATAAAACTCCTTGATAGAGTTACGGGTACAGCAAAAAATAATATTGAGAACAAGTTAATAATGATAGTTTTCGTCATTTTTAGGCCTGAATGTGATCAATGGGATCCATTTTATGACAGCGATAAACAAGTAAGACCACAGAATAACATGAAAGGGCCCCATAGATTTGGTGTATATTGGGTAAGGACACTGAATGACCTTTTTTTTTTTATATAGTATGTATATATATGTATAATTATAATCACAATAAGGGAACGGATTTTCTGGATTGAATACTTAGTGAGCCGGTCTCCTTCTTTTTAGGGAGCGATGGAACTGTTATTCTTGCAACTTGGATTTACTGGACATTTAATGTTACACCGATCTTTAAAGTTCGTCTAAAAAGTGCCCTTAAAAGAAAAATTAGGCGTATTTCCGGAAAACCTGATTACAATTCAATGAAAAGCTATTTCCGGTCAGCCGATCTTCACCAAAATTGGCACTTTAATTCTATACTTACCGTTATATAATATGAGAAAGTTTTTAAAATAATAAAATATACCGGAAATAGCCCTTTAAATGGGGAAACCTATAAAGGGCTCCTAATCTAAATCCTGTGGGAAAGTTGAGGCACATAAAAGTTACGAATGGATAATGTACACAAATTGAGTTTCCGTTTTGAAAAATATTTAAAAAAAAGTGGTATTTTGGAATTACTAATTTTTGACTAAAACGTTTTGCAGCTTCCCTGTTGGAATCTTAAATGGATTTCAAATTTGAATTTTTTTTACAAATACAGCGGAAGTTTTAAAAACTAAAACATAGAACGTCTAAAAAATTTTTATAATAAAGATCAGAGTAATTTAGATCTATTTTCGGGGGAAAAAATCGAATAATACGATTAAAATTCAATTTTAAAAGTAAGTAATAATCTAAGAAAAAAAATCTTTGTTTTTGCTTTTCCGATCAAAACAGCCACGTGGAAAACCCTGGCATTGTAATCGGGTGAAAAGTAGCGAACTGATCGCTGGTAAGATGATCAAATTTTGTGCATGCTGCAAAAAGAACGGTCTACAAGATGATTGCCATCGTACACAATGTCAAGGAAAACCATGGTGCATGTACGAACCATTGCCAAAATGTCCACCGTTCACCCAAATTCCTGGACGATATGTCCCGCCAGATCCGCTTGAGTTAGTCTTATATTCCTTATTTATTTATTTATTTATTTATCTACAATATTTTAAATACATAATTCTTGAGATTAAAACAAAACGAAATTTACAGAGATTGCCCCGAAAAGCCATGGTTAAAATCACCCGAATATGATGCTTACCAAAGGATGATAAAACGAAGCGAAAATCGACAACCTGAAGGCTGTGTCCCAGATGATGTGAAACATCCACAATGTCTGTGCAACTAAAGATGATACACACACACATCCAAATTGGAAATACGTACACCAATAGTTTTTATTATTTGATTGCTTTTATTGCTTTCCTATAATCTTATTTGCTTTTTAATTAAATTATTGATTTTATTTGTGTATTTATTTGTATTTTCTGTTGTGATAATTTAATACAAATATTTCAAAAATTAAGTAATTGAAGACTACACGGGAAGAAAAGGGTGTAAGTCCATTTTATACATTTTTTCAGGAGAGCAACTTTAAAGTTTGAAAACGTTTACTGTTTCAGTGTTTATTGAAATATGCTTTTGTAATTTATACAGTGCATTGAATGGATCACATTCTTTAGTATTCCTTAAAAGTATCAAACAAATATATTTTTATAAATTAAGATATATATAAAAAAAAAAAAAGGTTGAAATGAGATATCAAGAATAAGAACAGTAACAAATGATGGGTTAACTCCCTGGCTATTTCCAAATAACTTATAGAAAAATGATTGTCCCCACTCACTCGCAGTACAAGGTAAGGGTGAAATCACTTGGGAGGCATTAGATTGACCACTTCCCTCTTCTAAGATATGATGTGATGCTATATATATATATCAAAACGATGGAGCTAACCCTCCACAGTATATCAAATTGGTCTCCTTCTATTATAGAGACCATGGGTACTACTAGAGGGCCTCTGACACACCAAAGGCGCCCTATACAACCCCTAAATGGCAAATAATCCACATCATATTTTATGAAAGAAATCTTTCTTCTTTCGGCCCTACAGCTCCTTATGTTTACTTTTTTTTCCCCATTCTATTTATGTTTTTTATTATTCTTGGTCGGCCATTAAAGGAATGTGTCATACATTTATTAGTTTTATTACTATAACTTCTACGAGAAATTATGGACCTTAATTAGAATTTTATGATCACCTTTAGGTTAAAAATAGAATGAAGCAGCTAAAAAACAGACTAATAACCAGTTTAAAGTTTTAAGTATTCGACATTGAATATACTTGATTGGCTAAAGCGCCACGGTAGCCGAGCGGTTTGAGGCGAGACCCGCAATGCTAATATGTATTGTTTGTTTAGTGGGTTCGATTCCCCCGGTCTTAGTCCTTGGATTGTATTTAATGGTTAATATGAGAAATTTACAGTAAAGTATGTTTGTTAGGCGGTTATAGGCTAGACCCGCAAAGCTAACATGTATTGCGGTACTAGTCTAGCCCTTGGATTGTATTTAATGGTTAATAAAAGAAATTTACAGTAAAGTATGTTTGTTAGTCGCCTCCGTCCACGACACCTAATTTGTGATAGCTGGATGTAAAGCCCGCCTGAAAAAAATTGGCATTACTTTACTTGATTGGGTAAAAATCGAATTAAAAAGTGTAAGGGGGCAAAAAAAATGTTAGAACTAAGAACTGGAAAAGACTATGGGTTGCTTTAAGGTAAGAAAAATAGTATGGAGCTAGGTGGTGTGTCCTATAGGGCTCATACAACCAATAGGGCAAAAGAAAAATGAATGTTTAGACATATTAAGGAGCTGTAAGGTGGACAAAGGTTCAGGAATTTGGATGGAGCAGACATCGTGATCAGTGGTAGAGAAGTATTGGCTAAGTTGATTTCATAGATTGCAATGCTAATGCATTTTGAGAGAGAGAGGGAAAGAGGGATGACGCAATAATCAATGACGTCAGTAGATGATAAAGCATTGAAAGATTTTTTCTTTTATATTTCCCTTTTTTTCATGTTTACCCAGTCCATAAGTGGAAAGAGTTGATAAAAAATTCAGTAAATCCAAAGTGCAGTGAAATGTACACATCTAGTTATTACTATTAGTACACGCTTCTATGTCAGCTGATAGTGGACAGATGTATCAGAGAAGGACATATGCTGGGCAAAGTTGACTAGTCAGTCAGCCTATAGTGGAGAGGGGTGGGCACAGAAAGTGGAGGAGAGCAAGGGAGGCGAAGGGAGGCTGTGTGCGAGACCCTCTCTCTCTGTGCCAGAAACCCTGGATGTCAGATGGGACAGATTGGACTATGCACACTCATCACTAGTTGATAGCTTCTCGTATGAAATATCCTCCTCTTTTTTATTTTTTGGGACGCCAAACTGTATCCCTTTCCATGTTTTAGGGCAATATAACCTACTCTGCACACACACACCAGAGAACCCGATAACCCCTATCACCATCCACTGGGGCAAAAATAAGATATACTCCCAAGATATGAGGGACAAATCTGTCCGACCAATTTTGTCTTATAGCCTATAAAACGGATAACCTTTGGCCGGATTCTGATACGAAAATAAGTTTCTTTTTTCCGCTTTCCACCAACAGAATTTTCTTTGTCAGCTGATCTCATATTTCCATCATAAATTATACTTTAAATCAGTTTCCCTTTTCAAAATCAAGAGATCAGGTAAAGGAAAAACTGTTCTTTGACGTATTCATTTTAAAAATCAGAATTTCAAAGAAATATTTCATTTTTCCACTCCTAAGAATGCCCTAAAACGATTTTTCCTAGAAAAGTCGATCAAATAGAAGTTATAGACGGAAGTACACCTTAGTTCAGTGCACTTCCTAGGCGCCTTTTTTTTTGACAAAGTACCGGAACAATGCATTCAGTTTGATTTCCGGTTACTCCGATGGAATTTCCCAGAACTTTTAGCAACACATTTTAACCCCTAATCTAATAATATACTAAGACACAGGACCATAATTTATACTGAGAAACAGTTCTTTAGCTGGAAAGCAAATCTAACTCTGCCTCGCAGAAGGGCCTGGCAATCGGAAAAAATTCCCTGCCAAAGTTTAAAAAACGTTAGTGTCATTTTAGAGGGAATCTAAACACACATACCACTCTAAAAAATACTTCTTCTTTTTTGTGGAGGGCCTCAAACACTGATGCTGAGCCTGAGAGCAAGATTTGCATTATTAGACTGACTATATTATGCATTATATCAAATAATAATGCTCCAATCGGCGAATGAGTTCATAACGGGCTATTCGCCAAGGCTGATTGCAGAATTAATCCGTCAAGGCCGTGTGGGGCCCCGGTCACTGCAGGCACAGAAAACACATGGGCCTGGCAGATGAGACAGCCTTTGTAGGGTTCTGTCAGGAAGAGGAGAAGGAGGAAACGGGCACTGCATGCGTTGTGTCAGTGTGAGAGGTTTGTCTGGGGCTAAGGATGTTACTTCTCGGACTTTGAGCTTTACTCAAGAGTCGCTCTCCAGAATTAAGAGTCTGAGTCTGAAGGGCGAGCTCTAGAGTGGTGGGAGCCACAATAGATCCAAAGGGGTCGCAGTGGTGGAGGCCTTAAGGGCTTCGCTATTAGAATCTTATCTTAATGCTCCAATCAAATCTCATTCTACTCACATACACATAAATATATATATCGTTGTATTTTATGAAATTGTAAATTTCGGAGTATATGTTCCCATCGTCCTGAGATAATATCATCTTCTTCTTCTTCTTCTAAATCATTCCTCGTTTACCTTTCAATGTCGAGGTGCCTTTCACTAAAACTTTCCAACTATCCCTATCCTCAGTCAAATTTTCTATTTCTTCTCCAAACCAAGTTCCACTTTCTGAAATCCTCTCTCACTATCCCTTCCCATGTTGTGCGCGGTCTGCCCCTGCCTCTTTTAACCCTGCATCATAGTCTCATAACAAAGTCTTGCTATACGGCTTGTGTCCATCCTCACATCATGTGCCCAAACAATCTTAGATACCTGAGATAATATAGTGTACTAATTGAGGGGATGTTCGGAACATCCCGTCCTAAAGACTGTTTCCCACAATCGGTCTCCTGCAGTTTACTGCAGTCTTAGCTGTGATTGGTTACTGTCAGCCAGAAAAAAAAAAAAAACAAGGTCTACCGAAATAATAAAAGTTTTCTCTGAATATATATAAATAATAATTGGTAAAAAAGCGAAATAAATTTTGAAAATTAACAAAAGTTTGTAAAGATCGCTGAACTTCTACTTTACTGTAGAAGAGATGATTAATAAATAATTACAGGAAAAACTTTAAGAAAAAAAGGAAATTATACATTTTTCCTTTAAAAAAAATGCTAATCTAATATTAACATTTGTAATTTAGCTTTTCTAACCCTTCTCTAAAAATAAATATATAAAAAAAAAAAAAGAATGTCGTAATTTCTCTCTGAGATCATCCAGGATGATGTTCACCGGAAGTTGGTATTATTTTCATTTAAACTTCATTTAGATGTCAAAAAAACTTTTTGATTTTTTTTTTTTGTTCCTGTTTGTCAGAAATGTTTTCAGAAATTAGCATTGTCAAGTTAGAATGTGCCTTAGACAAGAAGTGTCTGTTTTTTTATTTTAATTGTATCCCTGGGCCCCCCCCCAAAAAAAAACATTCTGGGAAATCTATCTCAACATTGTAAAAAAACCAAATATATATTCTATATTTAAAATATTAATGCGACCATCGACATGTCCATTCTTGCAGAACGCCCCCCCCCCCTGAAGAGACTTTGCCCATAAAAGGATAGAAAAAGTGGGTTTTTGGACATAAATTTTTAATTCAGGGCTGGATATTTCAAAGAACACTCCAACCGGCAGGAGGGCCATCTGTATTTCATAACACGCTACCAACCTCTGAGACCCCAGTCCCGCACCCCCCCCCCCCCACCACCACCGAAACACTAACACATCACTCTCAATGTTCTGATCAAAGTGCATAGAGTAAACGCTTCTTTGATTTTTTTTTTAACTTTAAGAATTTTTACTAAAGTAGAGAAAGAAATAAGAAGAAGAAGAAAGAAGTTAAAATAAATAATTCCACCAACATCTGGTTTAAGTTTTTTTCTTTGGTAATGGCGTGATAGTTTACAAGCTACAAGGATAAGACATATTATTGGGAAAAGTGTGCGACAGAAAAGAAGCTAAAGAAGACTCAAGAGTTAGGATAATCAAGAACGCCCGAGAATCACACAAGTCTAATCACGGCTTATTATCAAATCCATTCCTAAGAGTTAAGCATATTCCTCATTGCCTCTTGAGGCTATTAAAATAGCCCAGTCGACGAGAAGATAAGATAATAGAACCAAAACTAGCTTTATTTTTTTCCTGGACATCAAGATATTCTAAGGATACGTACGCTCATAACCAGTTAAGCGTGTTTGATGGTGCGTTCGACGTGTATACTCGATGTGAAAAATATAAAATTGCCATTAACTATAAAAAAAAACTCGAAAATTTAATAAAATACAATAAGAATATTATTTAGTGGGATGTTTCCTTTATCTTACCAATAGAACTGCCAAGTATTTTATACGGACGGAGGGGAGTGGAGGGAGTCAGCCAAATGATAAGTGGTTGTCCATTAAATGATAAGGACTCCGCATTAAAACTGTCCGGTAGGACAGTTGTATAAGGGTTGACCGTCAAAAACTGCACGAAAAAGCGTAACGTTGAAAAACACCCAACTTTGACAATTTTTTTCTCTTTTTCTATAAAAGATAAATTTCCCAAATTTTCTTTAAAATAAAGGGCAAACCCTCCTTTATAACTGTAATTTTTTTTGCAACAACCCAGATCTAATAGGTTTTGAGAAAAAAGTTGCCGAAAATGGGCAAAAACGGCTTTTTCAAAAATTAGAGATTGGGAATTACGCACACAAATAGAAGCTCTCAACCCTTTGTGCAATGCCGTTTTTACCTTTTAGATAGAGGTTCAGACCTCAGTACGAGCATATATTCATTTTGCACAGAATTCAAAGCTCTTTTCTTCCTCCTTGTAAAAGCTCTTGCGTCCCTAGTTAACTAGAGCAATGCATAACGTGAAGCGGTTCAAGATTTTGGAATGAGCACAGAATGCTCTGTAATCTGTAAGCCCCCAGAAAATGCCGTTTTTACCTCTTAGATAGAGGTTCAGACCTCAGTACGAGCATGATTTCATTTTGCGCAGAATTCAAAGCTATTTTCTTCCTTCCTGTAAAAAGCTCTTGCGTCTCTTAGTTAACCAGAGCAATGCATAACGTGAAGCGGTTCAAGATTTTGGAATGAGCACAGAATGCTCTGGTAATCTGTAAGCCCCCAGAGAGATTGCAGAAAAAGTCCGCTTGCCGTGACTATTACGATTATTGTAAACTGTTGGTTGTTTTGCCTTTGCGTTCGACGTGTATACACGTCATTGTCCGTGATTTTAATTCCGCACACTGTGGGGGTTTTTTTTAAAAACTAAATTCCACGCTTAACTGGTTAAGAAGGTTTTTATGCGGGACATAGGACCTATGAATTAGAAGTTGGATATGGCTAGCCGTAGTAAGATTGAATGTCGGCAGTTTCCAAGATAATGTAAAGGACCATAGCCGCGGACTTTAGGTTGGGGCCCCTCTTCTGCAGATGAAGAAGAATCCTTCGGATTAAAGTTGAAGAAAGCTTTCTTCGTTTTCTAAAAGCTGTACGCCAGATGTGTGCCATACTGTTTTTAATTTTTACTTTAATTCGATTTTAGTTATTTATTTTTCTCATCCACTATCCTCAAATTTCCTGAGCAGTAAAAAATAAAAGTCCCTCACCCCTCAAAATCTTTTTAGGCGCCACAAAGTTTTTAATGTAAACAATTTGTCATTGCTCCCCCCTACATGTGTACACAAAATGGTTTTGTTATAACATTTACGTTAGGAAAGAAAAACAAATGGATATATAGTATTGTGGGAGATGAATTGATGAATAGGAAAAAAAAAAAAAAATTCTAAATATATTGGTTTTGGTGGAAAGATGAAAGATGAGAGAGAGATGATGCAGAAGGAAGAGGCTGTTGTCTTGTAAGAAGGGCAAAGGAGATGTGGGAAGAATAAATCAACTAAAATAAGTTTCTATTAACCAACCCCCACTTCTCATTCATATACCAACTATTTCTGTCCGGATGGTTCACATTTGGACGGAAGTAATTCTTGTACACTGTGAATGCATATAGCAACAACAGGGCCATGGACTTCTTTTACACTCAGGGGCTGCCCATCCGCGGCTCAAAAAATTACTTCAATGCTGCCCAATACCAGCAGTCAGAGAAAAAAATATTCAATACTGTAATTTTATTTTTGCTTAAGGATTATCCAACCCAGAACATTTTATTCCCTACGATTCTAAAACTAATAATGAGACAGTTTAATTTTACCCAAAAGCGTAAAAAATATTGATTCTTAAAACATAAAGAGGGTACAGAGAAAAAAGAAGTACTGAGACATTATGCCTTATTAAGGTACTCGAATATTTGGGTAAGGCAGGAGATTAGGCGCAGTAGAAAAAAAGCCTTCGAGTTGTGGAGAGTATTAAGGGAGGTGAAGTTCATCCTTTTTCCTGTCCTGTAGGGAATGAAGTACAGCAGCACTGAAGGATTGTAGGTTCTGTCAGGAGGAGGATGAGGAGGAAACGGGCACTGCACGCGTTGTGTCTGGGTGAGGGGCTTGTCCTGTCTAAGAATGTTACTTCTCGGGGAAGAAACACCAAGGCCCTGAGGAGCTTGACCCAGGAGCAGCTCTCCAGAATTAAGAGTCTGAGTCTGAAAGGCCAGCTCTAGAGTGGCGGGAGCCACAATAGATCCAAAGAGGTCACAGTGGCGTAGGCCTTAAGGACCGCCCAGATTACGAGTAGAATCTTATCTTACCTCAGCACTGGAGCTATTTCGAGGGCAGTTAAGTTGTGATGTACACCCATAACTGATTCTGTAGATCCAGCATTGGTTCAGCGAAAAGACTTTTTCGGTTCAGTTATGTCTGCAGTTTCTGGATATTATTGGAAATTGATTTTTATCAAAGTGCGCTTTGAGTTTCTGATTTTTTGTTTTTCGAAAATGTAATAGTAAAGTAATTGCCTACTTTTTCAGGCGGGGCTTAACGCCCAACTACCAATTAGGTGTCGTGGACGGAGGCGACTAGCAAACATACTTTACTGTAAAGTTCTCATATTAACCATTAAATACAATCCAAGACCTAGACTAGTACCGCAATACATCTTAGCTTTGCGGGTCTAGCCTATAACCGACTTACAAACATACTTTACTGTAAATTCCTCATATTAAACATTAAATAAAATCCAAGGGCTAGACTAGTACCGCAATACATCTTAGCTTTGCGGGTCTAGCCTATAACCGCCTAACAAACATATGTACTTTACTGTAAATTTCTTTTATTAACCATTAAATAAAATCTAAGGCCTAAGACCGGGAATCGAACCCAGTACCACAATCAAAAATACAATAATTTATGTAATTTTGTAAACTAACAAGGAACCACTCAATTATTTGTAATTTTTAATTATTTGCGACATCAGTCAAGATCTATTTTTTTTTCTTCTTTACTAAATGATAATTTAGACTTCAATTAAAATTTTTAGGTTAAAGATCTAGTTAAAGAAAGATGGCCGCTCCATAAGTCTAGGCCCAAAAATTGCTTCTTGGACACTAAGAATTGCCTATTGATACATAGTTGATGATGAAGAAATAAACTTGTATTCAATGCCCCAAATGTGATGCAAATTAAGATATTTTTAGTCTTAGTCTTAGTGTCTATTTATATAAAGCCAAAAGAACAATTTAGAAATAAAGGGTCCCCCCCAAAAAAGAGAAGAGAGTAAATGTTAGGACTGATCGGTACAGATGTAGGATGCTGGATACAAGCAAACATAGCACACACACACTCACACTTATCTATTCGTAGACAATAGTATTTAGCTGGCAGACTGTGTGTGAGAGTAGACTGTCTATTCCTGGCCCGGGCGTGCTAACTCTGGTTCAGTCATTTGCACCTCTTCCATGAGGAGCAGGAGGAGGAGGAGGCAACTACCGCAGGAATCTCCCTCCACTCCTGTGTTTCCAGTTTCTATCGGGCGAGCCGTGCTCTAATCCCTACTACCTCATTTGCTCACTCACTATCGTCTGGAAACGCTACTTCTCTCTCTCTCATTGTCTTCTGCTTTGTGCCTCTTTCTTCTTCTACTTCTTACCTACTACTTGTTCTAACAGGAAAAGGAGTTTAGGAAAGATTTTTCATAAAACTAAATTTTTTACTGATTTTTATTTTCAATTTATCTAATGCACGCCTTTAGCGACTCGGCCAGTCGATTATTCTTCAATCTCGATCGATAGAATTGTGTCTGTCTGTGGATACGAGTTAAATAAGGATACGCTCTGCTGGAACGTTTTTTTTTTTTTTGCAATCATTGTCACCATCAACCATCAATCTTTTTCTTTTTGATACAGAAAATCACTGAGTTCTTTCGAGACCCGCAAAGCTAATATGTATTGTGGTACTGGGTTCGATTCCCCGTCTAGATGCCTTGGATTTTATTTAATGGTTAATAAAAAGAAATTTACAGTAAAGTATGTTTGCTAGTCGCCTTCGTCCACGACACCTAATTTGTGGTAGTTGGATGTTTGAAAAAATAGGCAATTACTTTACTTTTCATTTTTACTGAGTTCTTAGCCTGCTAGTCTTAGATTTTTCTTTTCCTTAGAAAACTTCTTACCTGTCAATGTCTGGTAATGGTTAGAGTTATTTGTGACCGGAAGAATACTCTGTCTGATGCCCCATAGTAAACGGAAAAAGGCTACAGGCGCCAATAACGTCTATCTGATGCGTCTTAAATTAATAAAAAACAAAAATCCAGAAATCTAGCAAGCAGATGTAAAAGTGCCATCAGCGGGGGATGCCGACAACGTCACACAGCCTGAAGGTTAGGTTATAGTCTAGGAAGGTTTAGCGACATTTTAGAGTGTTTACGTTACAGTTTTTCAGTGTTTAACGACGGTGAAATATAATTAGTAATTTAATTATTCTTTACAGAATAAAATCTGTTTTTGAAAACCGTCTTACACAGAGTTATGTGCCCAGAATTCATCGGATCCCTCCAGGTATAGAAGTCAACTCCTCCAGCTAAAAAAAGAGGAATAATTCGGCGGCTCATAGTGTGGAAAAGCTTTTCCTTATTTTTGTTTTTTTTTTGTTTTTGAGTAATGCAGATAGACCGGACACACTCAAAATTTGCAAAAAACCACATTTCGAAATTAGTGTACCTCAAAACGGGCTCAAAAGGAAAATTTTGTAATAAAAAAATCAGCAAGATCCACCAATAGCTTTTCTTTTGCTTCAAAAAGTTTAAGACAATATAAAAATTCTTAGTAAATACTAAAACTGTTCCCCTACATACAACCAGAGGAGGGGGATTCTGGCGACAAAAAAATGTAAAAGCCCAGCTCTTTACAAAAAGTAGCTTTCCCTGGTGACGTAGTAGCTGAAATCTCTGTCCAGATTTATTGCATGTTTACTTGAACTTTTTATTTCAGCTCGACCGTACACACTTTGTGCAGTACGTAGATGTAACATGACATAGACATCTGCCCTAGATATTATATGCGCTCACATACAAAGACACTTAGAAGCAATGTTACGCCCTGCAGCTAAGTACATTAGCGTTTTCTTGCTCTATCTCTCTCTCTGCTTACAAATCAGCAGCAGCCCAGCTTATGCCCTATCCCCCCTCCTAACAATGTGTTCATAGGCGACACAATAGAGTACTTAGTGATTCTGTGTGGGTCTGATGACAACGCTGATGTTTAAATAGAATGAAGAGACAACAGTAGGTAAATACTACCTAGCAAGAACTGGCTGATCTGTTTTATGTAGTAATAATAGGCCCTATAGGTAAAGGACAAAGAGGCCAAGAGAGAGAGAGAGAGAGAGACAGAGTACCTTACCATGTCACCGCGTGTAAACAGTCTTCTATTTAAAAAGATTATTTACTGAAGAAAAGAGAGAAAAAAGGACCTTCCGCCCTAAACTTGAAGCCTCTAGAAAGGTAAACTTTCCAAACATGTGTAAACTATTTCACTTCCTTTTATTCTCGGAAGTTATGCGGTCATTTCAAAATTCTAGAATTTATATTTACGTACACCAGTACTAGTCATTTTGAGGCGCCCCGCTCCTAGAAACGGGTGCTTCTTTACGCTCTTTGGTATGGCTATAATGGAATTCAGCGTTTAGAAAAATGGTGCCGAGAAAATCGCAAAATAGCGTCTAACTTCCGGTTTACAGCTTAAGCTTCAGTAATAGTAGCCACAAAAATACCCAAACATCTTTTTAAGCATAATAATCTTCTTCTTTTTTTTTTAACTTTTATTGAAATTTGCGACTGCAACGGTTGTTACAACAAGCAGATATGGTGTAATATTGTGTCTTGATTATTAATGAAGATTAGAGAAGGCACCCATTGGCGACACTCCATTAACGTGAATAGACGCACTGTACTGCTCTTTTAAGGAGAGTAGATCGCGGGGCCATCTTCTCTTCAATCTCCTTGGAGGATTACCTGGTAATGTGGAAGAAGATAGGTGTTCTATGAGAGGGTTAGGAATGAGCTGCTGTAAAGAAGTGAAATTTTAAGAAACGAGTTTTAGTAAGGTCCGTTAATGAAAGGGATTTTGAGATCATTATGAATGGTGAGATTAGAAATATAGAATGAAGTGTTAAGTAGTTTTCGTAGTATTTTTGATTGTAAAGTCTGGGATGCGTAAAGAATTGGAACGTTTAGTCGATCCCCATACTTTAATGCCGTATTTCAATTGATTTGTTTAACATTGAAATGTTTGAGTTTGGTATTGGGCATACATAATAATAAAAATAAAAATAATAATGCTAATATATAAAAAAAGAATTACGACGCCATCAAAATAAAAGCAATAATTTTTATCGTTATATTAAGAGCTGAGGAATATTCATTCAAAATAATCCAAATAAACAATTCATATTGTGTGAATATCCATATTAAAAAATAATACACAAATATTGATGTAATTGGACACCTGGTATATTAATGAGAAACGTCATAAAAAATATCAGTATGACGAAAAAGATGAAAATAAATAAAACAAACGTGATAAATGTTGATATATTCCACTAATAATTGCTCATGCTTGTCACTACGCACAGTCTCCACCATTTATGTTGCGATTGGTCCATAACAGAGTGTTTGTACGTAAGCTGCGTTTATTACCATTTTTGGGCCAAACATGTAAACTAAACAAAACGAAAAATTGGTCCAGTATTTTTGTTTTGTTTCAATTTGGAATTTAAAACATTTTTAAATGGTTATTTTTCGTGTTCCTGTTAATGCCGGCCCAACAGGAAGAAGTATTGCGTTCGTCGAGTTAAATATTCCCAAATTGAGAATTTAATTTTTTTTTGTACATAACCTATTGGCTACGGAAAAAGTTTTTCACCAATTAGGTGATCTTAATATAAATTTGATTTAAATAAAGTTCAATGAAACGATTCTTTTTTTTTTTAAGTAATTAAAACTGTAAAAAAGGGTTGATCGTTAAAAAATTGCACGAAAAAACAGAACTTTGAAAAAACACCCAACTTTGACAATTTTTTTTCTCTTTTTCTATCAAAGATAAAATTCCCAAATTTACTTTAAAATATAGGGCGAATCCTTCTTTATAACTGTCATTTTTTAAGTAATTAAAACTGTCCGATAGGACAGTTGTGTATGGGTTGATCGTCAAAAAGTGCACGAAAAAGCTGTAACCTTGAAAAACACCCAACTTTGACAATTTTTTTTCTCTTTTTCTATCAAAGATAAAATTCCCAAATTTACTTTAAAATATAGGGAAAATCCTCCTTTAAAACTGTATTTCTTTTTTGTAATTAAAACTGTCCGATAGGACAGTTGTATATGGGTTGATCGTCAAAAAGTGCACGAAAAAGCTGTAACCTTGAAAAACACCCAAATTTGACAATTTTTTTCTCTTTTTCTATAAAAGATAAAATTCCCAAATTTACTTTAAAATATAGGGAGAATCCTTCTTTATAACTGTCATTTTTTAAGTAATTAAAACTGTCCAGTTGTATATGGGTTGATAGTCAAAAAGTGCACGAAAAAGCTGTAACCTTGAAAAACTCCCAACTTTGACAATTTTTTTCTCTTTTTCTATAAAAGATAAAATTCCCAAATTTACTTTAAAATATAGGGAAAATCCTCCTTTAAAACTGTATTTTTTTTTTTTTTTTTGTAGTTAAAGTGTCCGGTAGGACAGTTGTATAAGGGTTGATCGTCAAAAAGTGCACGAAAAAGCTGTAACCTTGAAAAACACCCAAATTTGACAATTTTTTTCTCTTTTTCTATAAAAGATAAAATTCCCAAATTTACTTTAAAATATAGGGAAAATCCTCCTTTAAAACTGTACTTTTTTTTTGTAGTTAAATCTGTCCGGTAGGACAGTTGTATAAGGGTTGATCGACAAAAAGTGCACGAAAAAGCGTAACGTTGAAAAACAGCCCAACTTTGACAGTTACATATTTTCTCTTTTTCTATAAAAGATAAAGTTCCCAAATATTCTTTAAAATATAGGGTAAATCCTCCTTTATAACAATAGGATAAAAAAATAATTGCCATTTCAGTCGCTATACATTTATGCTGCCGAGCTTTCGACCTATGGACTAGGTCATCTTCAGGGCTAGTTTAGAAAGTAATACTTTAACATTTCAGGGTTAGTGTGTCTTCTGTATGAACAGACAAGACAGAAGACACACCAACCCTGAAATGTAAAAGTATTACTTTCTAAACTAGCCCTGAAGATGACCCTAGTCCCTAGGTCGAAAGCTCGGCAAAATAAATTTTACTCGACTGAAATGGCAATTATTTTTTCATCCTATTGAAACTATAAATCACCAAAAAAAATGAACTCCTTTATAACTGTAATTTTTTTTTTGCATTAAAAAAGGTTAAATAGATTTCTAGAAATACGTGTCTGAAAAATGGGGGAAAAATGGCATTTTCAGAAAATTCTTGTTGTTGTTGTTGTTACCTTTTATTTGCGCCTAAACGCGTGAACCGATTTTCATGAATGAGGTGTCATTCGATTCGGAATTTCATGTAGATGTGCCTTCTGGGGGACGCTACGACTTTGTACGAGTCGTTTCGTATGTCTCATATGTCGTTTAATAAATGAAATTAAAAAAAAAAATAAGGTCACGTATTTAGTAGCCATAATTATTTTATAAAGTTGTTAGAATAACTGGAACTTTATGAAATGTCTAGTTATAAAGTGAGGAGGAGGGGTGAAAATAAATAAAAACTAATCTCCAGGAGATGTATAAATTATAGAATAATAAAGTTTTTTAGGCAGAAGTTGAACACGCTGTAAACATGGTTAGCTGGGCTTGAGCCAAACTATCAGACAGTCGGGCCTAGTGTCTAACTAATACTAACGAACTCGCCACACTATCATCCATTCTTGGGGCTTATAATTAAGCAAGAGCCTAGAGGATAAATAATTAGTCTGAAAAAAATGTGAATAGAATTGTGCCTTAGTGACACTCTATAAAACCATATTATAGATTTCAACCATCGAAGAATCGTGGGGCCCTATAACCACTTTGACGTCAGGAAAAGACGTCAATGACGAGCATTGAAATAAATTTTGGATTATCCGATTGCTGATATGATTTTGTTTTTAAAATGGTAAAGGTTGTTAAGTTCTTGATGATCAGAATATTTAGATCATTTCGGGGTTGTTCTTATCTTTGAGATGTATACTATTAACGAGAGATATTGGGATTGATGTACTAATTTCAGATTTGGCACTGTTTCTACCGCCCGAGTTTGCTTGACAATATTTTTAAGTTTTTATCGTCTACAAACTGCCGAGCTAGTAAGAGAAATTGCTGATGTAATTCTGCCAGATTTGAGGGTAAATTGATAATCAATCGTTTGTCAGTCTGTAGTCTAGGGGATACAAGAACTGTTTTAGGCTAGAAATCACAGTAACATTTTAAATAAAAAGTAAAGTAATCGCCTATTTTTTCAGGCGGGGCTTAACGTCCAAATTAGGTGTCGTGGACGGAGGCGACTAGCAAACATACTTTACTGTAAATTTCTCATATTAAACATTAAATAAAATCCAAGGCCTAGACTAGTACCGCAATACATCTTAGCTTTGCGGGTCTAGTCTATAACCGACTAGCAAACATACTTTACTGTAAATTTCTCATATTAACCATTAAATAAAATCCAAGGGCTAGACTAGTACCGCAATACACCTTAGCTTTGCGGGTCTAGCCTATAACCGCCTAACATACTTTAATATAAATTTCTCATATTAACCATTAAATAAAATCCAAGGCCTAAAGACCGGGGAATCGAACCCACTAAACCAACAATACATCTTAGCTTTGCGGGTCTAGCCTATAACCGCCTAATATCCGTACTTTACTGTAAATTTCTCATATTAACCGTTAAATAAAATCCAAGGCATAAGACCGGGGGAATCGAACCCACTAAACCAACAATACATCTTAGCATTGTGGGTCTAGTCTCTTAACAGCTCGGCTACCGTGGCACCTTCCATTTTAAATAATCAGTGGTTTAAGTGGTAGCTTTAAAAGTTAACCCAATATTCTGTCATTATATTAATTAACATTATAGCTTTCAATTTTTTTTGCCCTTTATCTCTTCCGTTGTAGAAGGTTGCTGCTTTAGGGTGAACTCGTAGAGGTCAGAAGTGAACATTAAGACAATTTAGTTTTGAACTCAGCAGTTACGGCTAAGCAGAGCGAAGAATTACGAGAGTAAAAAAGAACTGTGTGGGCATTAGTTCAACGAGCAAAAATAGAACTGAATACTATATCTTGGCAATTAGGAGAAACGCTAGCTTTTATTAGAAAGATATTAAACAACTAATTTTAGACTATCAACAACCGGATAGTGAAGTGTGAACGAAAAGGGGTGATCTATACGATAATTAGATAAACGGATCTCTCAACATTAACGAATCCATTCGTTCATTAGTCGGAGGAACTAATCCCTAAACTGAATCACTCCTTTCTTAAAAAGCAGCAGAATCCCAGTGCCAAATAAATTACTATCTTTTCATTCGCTTGTTCATGCAAACAGCTGGCCGTAAAATATCTTCCGTTTTCTTTTTAACTTCAATGAATACACTTACTCGTAATTCTTTAACAATATGTACACTAACTATAGACAAAAGAAGAAATAATCTTTTTCCCAAAATTTTATTGGTAACTTTTGAATTAAAAGGAAGTTGGACAACCGGAAATAGTACTTTCTAGAGTTCCAGAATCAATTTTCATCTTTTTTGAGAATTTTATTAGATCAATAATTTTTGACTAAATAGTAAAATTCCTTTTAGGGGAATTGACTTCCGCCAACTTCACGGGAAGTATTATTTGCTGGCCTAGAAAAGTTTAGGCGATGATTTCTGTATTTGTATTTGATTTGTAAGGAAAGAATAGGCCCTCATGCACTGCCGCCAGTCTAACCAATTTACACGTGAGTATTTTTAAAGTGGACCGGGTTACAGTTTTAGTCTTGTGTCAGTTTTATTTACGACCAAAGAGAGATTCCACAATATCAATTTGCCAAGGGAATTAAGTCTGGTTGCCAGCCGGCCAGCGTTTTGATATGTGAGCCGTTTTCATAATTTTTTATTATGTATGTTTTTGCATATAAATTATAAGTAATATTAGATAATTGTATAGTTATTTGTCTAATTAAAAATAAAACGATAATTTGTATACGATAAAGTAAGAGTTCAATCGATATCTCTTCTCGATTTCATTTCACCTTTCTCCCTAAGAGTCCCGCATTTTTTTTTTTGTATTTTAAATAAAGAAGTGAAAAAGCTACAAGATTTACAGAAAATCTCTTTAAACAACTTCGGAAAAAAACGCTAAAAACCGCTAAATCTGTTCCGGAAACAAAGGCACTTCCAGCCAGCTGATTTGTTTAAGTGCCCTAAACGTGTTCAAGATCTAAATTGTGTGCAATTATCGTGCTATCGATACCCCAAAATACAGACAAAATTAAATTCATTAATACGTCACTCCCAGTTAGACGATATTTCCTGAGAGCTTATTGCGGGATCAGACGATATCCGGTTTGCCTTTTTTCTTTCTCCCTTTCAAGGAAGAGAAATTAAAAAATTAAAAGCATAATAATGAAGTTACAAATATAGTAAAAGTGTTACGTTAAAAACAAATGTTGCTAGCGGACAGGAGTAAACCAATAACAGTTGGCTGAACTGCAAACTTCCTCAAAAGTGACTAATGAATCCAAGAATACTTGAAATATACACGTAATACTAACTTATACAAGAACATGATGCATTAACATCATCTCCGGGCGAATCTTGGATTTTATTGGAATATTAATTAAATTTATTTTTTATTAGGTGGGCATTATTATTCAATATTATCTAAGAACGTTAGGGCTCAGAGCTTTCTCAGTACAACTACCGAATATTGACACTCCCTTCAAATTTCAAACCTTTATATCTCCCTTCGTATTGATCAAATTTTAACAAATTCTTTATAATAATATTTCCGAAGCTATGTGCGTTTGGGTACATCAGGATAGGGACACAAAACATTCCCCATTCTGTATTTGATCATGACGCTGTGATAAAGTTATTGTTTTTTTTCGCATTCATTTAACAATCAATATGTAAGCGATTGCATTTAACACTTAAGACAAATGTTTAAAATTGCCGTATAATTTTACTGAGCAACACACCACATGCGTACGATGTATTAAAGTATACAACCGGAGACAAACGAATACTATTAATTTTAATGAAATTGTAATCATATTTACAGAAAAATGCTCGAAACATTGTCTTCTTCATGAATCTTTAGTAGTTTGTCTGTTACTCTGTTCAACCACATACATTGACAACATTGAGCCTGAGCAAATAAGGGAATAGCTCTTTCAGGACGCGAAGGATCTAATTAACTACGAGGGTCGTTTGAAAAGTCCGTGCAAAGTCAGAGAGATAGCACCACTGGCGCGTATCGAGGTTATGTTTAGTTAGTAGCATCTCTTGGAAGAACACACACCAAGTTTCAGCCAGATCGGTCTATTTCTTTGTGTTTGGCATTCGTGTGAATCGAGGAAGTCGAGTGATTTTCAAAAAATGGACGAAAAAGAATTTCGTGTGTTGATTAAACACTACTTTATGAAAGGCAGAATGCCTGAGGAGACTAAAGAGAAGCTTGATAAACATTATGGTGACTCTGCACCTTCCATTAGAACAGTTTATAAGTGGTTTCAAAATTTTCGGAGTGGCCATATGGGCACAAGTGACGCTGAACGTTCTGGACGCCCTGTTGAGGTTACTACTCCAGAAATTATTGATAAAATCCATGATATGGTGATGGATGACAGACGAGTGAAGGTGCGTGAGATTGCTAGTGCTGTGGGCATTTCGAATGAACGGGTACATAATATTTTGCGTCAACATTTGGACATGACAAAGCTATCCGCAAGATGGGTGCCGCGATTGCTCACGCTAGACCAAAAACGAAATCGTGTGAAGTGTTGCAAGGACGGTTTGCAGCTGTTCCAGGAGAATCCGCAGGACTTTAAGCGTCGTTTCGTCACTGTGGATTAAACATGGATACATTACTACACTCCTGAGACCAAAGAACAATCTAAACAATGGGTTACCAGGGGGAATCTGCGCCAAAAAAGGCGAAGACCGTTCCTTCGGCCGGAAAGATTATGGCGACTGTCTTTTAGGATTCGCAAGGAATAATCCTCATCGACTATCTGGAAAAGGGTAAAACTATTACAGGTGCATATTATTCATCGTTATTGGACCGTTTGAAAACCGAGCTGCAAGAAAAACGCCCACGATTGGCCCCACAAAAAAGTCCTTTTCCATCACGACAACGCACCAGCTCACACCTCAGCAGTTGTGGTCGCAAAATTAATGGAAATAGGGTTCCAACTCGTTTCACATCCCCCCTATTCTCCAGACTTGGCTCCCTTGGACTACTATTTGTTCCCCAATATGAAGAAATGGCTGGCGGGAAAAAGATTTTATTCAAACGAGGAGGTGATTGCAGAAACGAATAGCTATTTTTCAGACTTGGACAAATCCTATTATTCGGAAGGGATCAACAAACTAGAGCCGCGTTGGACGAAGTGTATAAGCCTAAAAGGAGACTATGTTGAAAAATAAAAAAGGTTTACCCCAAAAAATTAAGTAGTTTTTATTTTTGCACGGACTTTTCAAACGACCCTCGTATTGAATAAGTATCCTTACGAGTAACAAAATTTGCGCAATCCCGTTTTTTTAGAATAAAGTTTTATTATTATATTTTTCTGGTGTCACTATATAAACAACTGCATATATTTTAATATATCATAAATCGAACGTAAACAAAATTAATATGTATTTTACTTGATGCAAAACAAACACATATAATATAAAGATAAAAATTTGTAAATGGGGTCAAGACAAAAACCCCAGCTGGTTTTACAACCAAATTTAATGTATAAATAAATATTTTCGATTCTTGCATAATGTATATTAAAAAAAAGATTCTTCCTGCAAAAATTTATTATCGATTGATTGGTTTATTTACTTGATTTTAATCGATTATTTTTTTTTTGCCTTTTTAGAATTTCTTTCGTGTCTAATATTATGTTTTTAAGGGAAATTATTTTAATTTCAAAGGTATTTATAATCAATTTATTGAAATCTATTCGATAAAAATCGTACTTTCGATTTACTGATGTTTATCAAATCTGGAATTAAAAGCTGATGGAAACCGTACAGTTTGCGGAAGTGACATTTTAAAGGAGTGATGGTTTTGGTTTTTTCAACCGTTGTACAGACCCTGAAGAAGGTAGGTAATAAATTTACCGAAACGTTGGTATGAAGTAACAAAATTTGTTTTCTGTATTTATGAACGCACCTCCAATATTCCCCAAAATCATTTTTAAAGCATTGTTTAACGTGATATCTTCCAGAGGAAAAAAGTCTCTCTTTCACCGGGAGAAAAAAAAACGATTTTTCTGAAATAATGCTACAAGCCACAAAAAAAAAAATTGTGGAAACTTTTAGGAGCAGTTTCCAGCAGCAAGTACTTGGCGGGCGTATAGAGGGGGTAAGTTAGCGAGAGAAGCAGCATATAAGTCCATTCAATTAGCTTCTATGGCCAGGAAAAGCACCTAGTAGGCCTCGTTGGTTGCAAATTCTAGGTTTTAATTGGGGACATTAGATCAACTTAGCTTAAAGGAAAATCTGTGACCTGAGGGCTGTGGAAAAACCGCATTTCCAGTTTTCATGTAAATCAAATAAAATCTTTGTGATTTCCACTAGTGTGTAAAATGGCTTCAGCCCAACTGTATACGAGGTGTGGCTATTAAATAACTAGACTATCGCTGTAAAACATTTTATTTTAAATTTATACATATTTAGTTATTATCACCTTCAAGATATACCCCTCCTCTATACCCTACAACGCTCCATGCGAATTTTACCACTGTTCAGAAACAGTGCTGGAAGTCTAATTTCTGTGAGCTTCAGCATGACGCGTGCCGCTTTTTCTTTCACAGCTTCAACGTACTGAAATTCTGTTCCTTTTAATGCAGATTTGACTTTGGGGAACAGATCTAAAGTCACATGGGACCAGGTCAGGCGAATAAGGCGGATGGCCTAAAACTGGGGATGTTGTACTTGGCTAGAAACGTTTTGCGACAGACAATGCAGTGTGAGCCGGCGCGTTGTCTTGATGGAGAACCCATGACTTGTTCTTCCACAAATCGGGTCTTTTTTTCCTTACACTTTCACTGAGTTGAGCGAGCACCTCACTGTAGTAATGTTGATTAATTATAATCGATATTGCCATCATCTCCGACATCTTCTCGGCCATCTTGGAAACGCTCGAACCACTCAAAAACTTGCGCACGTGATTAACATTCATCACCATAAACTTCTTTTAATAAAAGATTAGTTTCAGTAGCGGTTTTCTTCAAGTTTTGATGTGAAATTTCAAGACAATTCGTTGCTTTACTATATGTGTAGTATCATAGTTTTCGGCAAAACGAAACTAACAACTCTTACAACACAAACGACGGTTCCGGTCAGACAGATTTCTCTACAAACACGAGAGAGACGCTGCAATCGAAAGAGAAGGCTTTACGCTGCACAGCTGTCGCGGTCGTTAAGATTTGGCGCATGCATAGTTCTTCTGTAGCAGCATCAGTCTCGTTATGTAATAGCCACACCTCGTAGTTGCGATTTATCTTCAACTAGAAGATAACAGAAAGGTTATAATGGAAAATAGAAGAGAAATACTCCCCAGAATCACTCCAGATCAATTCCAAAAGTACAAGTCCTGGAAAGGATGATTTAGAAGTTGTAGAAGGGAGTGTCTCCTTACATAGAACCAAACGAGTCCAATGAACCATAAGCCAACTTTAATTATTAAATAATTTTTCAAAACCTTTAATTAGCACTCCAAAAAATTAACAAACATGGAAATTAATAATTATGAATGAGTTCCTGAGGGAGTTGATTTTTTTCGTTTTTGACACTTAACAGAAATAAATGATAAACTAATTAAAAAATTATGTAGCTAGCCACCCAACCCTGTATTTTGGCCATTAGTCATCATTTATTATGAGAAATATTATAGAAAAAAAATAAAAAATATTATAAATGATTTAAGTCATTATCTTACAAGGTAGAAAAAAGAAGAAGAGATATTATGGCACTAGTTAGAGAAAGAACGAGTTAGAGGGGAGCTGAAAACGTTTAAAGGTAGAAGAGGATGGTGGAGAGGGCGGGGGTAGAGAATTATGGACCCAGTAATGGGGGGTTAATGTGGTAGAGATGAGCGATGTGACATCGCTTTGGAGTATCGCCAGCGATTATGAACGACGATGCTTCCTAATTGGGGCCCAGTCATAACAACTAGACACTGATCCACTGCGACTCAAACATACAAACCCTAACCTAAATAACATTCCTTATATATACAAATCCATATTAAAATACTTGCTTATTAATATTATTAATATGAAACATCGTTTTTTAACGAATAATTATGGTTCTGTTTGGGAGAGCGCCTGTTGTTTTAAAAGTAAACCATTAAAAGAAAGAGAATAAATGAGGAAGGGATAAATGCAATTCATTTGTAAATCCCACAATTGTATTTCGCTCGCTTTCTGTTCTTGCAAAGACTGAATACTTTACTATTAAAGTTCTCATATTAACCATTAAATATAATTAAAGGACTAGCCTAGTACCGCAATACATCTTAGCTTTGCGGGTCTAGCCTATAACCGCCTAACAAACATACTTTACTATAAAAGTTCTCATATTAACCATTAAATACAATCCAAGGGCTAGCCTAGTACTGCAATACACCTGAGCTTTGCGGATGTAGCCTATAACCGCCTAACAAACATACTTTACTATAAAAGTTCTCATATTAACGATTACAGGTATAGACCGGGAATGTAGACTAGTACCGCAATACATCTTAGCTTTGCGGGTCTAGCCTATAACCGCCTAACAAACATACTTTACTATAAAAGTTCTCATATTAACGATTAAAGGTATAGACCGGGAATGTAGACTAGTACCGCAATACATCTTAGCTTTACGGGTCTAGCCTATAACCGCCTAACAACCATACTTTACTATAAAAGTTCTCATATTGACGATTAAAGGTATAGACCGGGAATGTAGACTAGAAGGCAATACATCTTAGCTTTACAGGTCAAGCCTATAACCGCCTAACAAACATACTTTACTACAAAAGTTCTCATATTAACGATTACAGGTATAGACCGGGAATGTAGACTAGTACCGCAATACATCTTAGCTTTGCGGGTCTAGCCTATAACCGCCTAACAAACATACTTTACTATAAAAGTTCTCATATTAACGATTAAAGGTATAGACCGGGAATGTAGACTAGAAGGCAATACATCTTAGCTTTACGGGTCTAGCCTATAACCGCCTAACAAACATATTTTACTATAAAAGTTCTCATATTAACCATTTAAGCTATAGACCGGGAATATAGACTAGTACCGCAATACATCTTAGCTTTGCGGGTCTAGCGTATAACCGACTAGCAAATATACTTTACTACAAATTTCTCATATTAACCGTTAAATAAAATCCAAAGCCTCTAGAGGGGGAATGGAACCTAGTACCACAAAGATTTACAACGTCTTACAAAAACTAAGCAATATTTAAAAGGAATTTTCCTTTACAGAAAACTCAAGGGAAAAATTTAGAACAAAAACTAATTCTGACTTCAATTTAAAATCTTCTATTCAATAATCGAATGCCTTTTTCGTACTTAAATATTAAAATAAATCCGTTTAAAAGTATTTTTCTTTTTTTTATCTTGAATTATATTGTATACCTTAATCGTCTTAAAAAGAAGGAGTTGTGGAAGAAGCAGAGATGAGAATACATAGCAGGAGATAGACTGAGAGAACTATATTAATGCAGTATATGAAAAAGCGAATACATTAATAATAAAGTGGTATTAACGCGGAACATATATCTATAAAGTGAAATGAATAGAAGAATAAGAAGGCCGAGAGACGTTCCATAGTTTGTAATAATAGAAATGTTAGAGCAGGTGAGATGTACTCTCTTCACATCTGAGAGTCTCCTGTTCAGATGATTAAGGGGGTTGGTTTAGGGACCACAAGACGGAGGAGGAGGAGGAGGAGGAGAATCCTAGTCTCCACCTACGCGCACGCACACAATAGCGTGCTCATACAAAGCGCAAGCCGCAATACAATACGGAGATGTCACCCACTCAAAGCTGACATTTAATACAAAAGAAATTCATCTCTTATAAAGCTTCAATTTATTTCAATAATTCTTCAAACTTTTATTTTTATGCTGTGGGGAAAGGAAGAGGAAGGAAATGAAAAAGGAATGAAAAAGAAAAAAGAAAACATAAAAAAAGAACTGGAAAGAAATGTACGTATATTCCAGCCCACTAAACAATCTACTCCATTTTTACTTTCTACTCATGTTCGTACATGATTTCAGGAGTTCTTAGTACGAATTTGATGTTTGATTGCTTGTGAAAGCAATACATTAATTAATTATGTTATTTTAGGCCAATAATTTTAGGGTGAATAACTTTAGTTTCGAGAAAAATCAAAGAGAAATTGGAAAAAAGATACTCTAATCAGTGGTCCTTCGGTTTAGATCGCTAAGTTATCGCTCAGGCCCTCAGATTTTTAGTATCAGCAAAAATTTGAAATTCAGCTTTCTACGATTTTTTTATTGTTGATATTTTGGTATTCTCAGACTAATATAACGTGGCATTACTTCTTGTTTGGACCTTTCGTTATGGTAATCTGCCAAATTAGCGTCAAATATCGTAAGGCGAGCGGTTATAGGCTAAACCCGCAATGCTAAGATGTACTGTTGGTTTAGTGGGTTCGATTCCCCGGTCTTAGGCCTTGGATTATTTTTAATGGTTAATAAAAGAAATTTTACAGTAAAGTAAAGTGTTTGTTAGTCGCCTCCGTCCACGACACCTAATTGGTAGCTGGACGTTAAGCCCCGCCTGAAAAGATTATAACCGTAGTAGAAACGCATTGTTTATTTGTATCCATATGATTGGATTTCAGAGTTACATCTAACGTCAGAGATGGGATCCAACATTAGTTGGACTTTATGATTTCTGACTACACTTATGACTTCCGTCTAGTACTACACTTGCTGACACAGTCAGCTGGTCTATGGATAAACATGCATACTACAATGGTAGATAAAATTAAAGATATTATCTAGCAGTAAGCCTTAATTTCATTTTTAATGAAGTAAATTTCTTTACGAAAACTAGTTAGAACCTTTAAAGTTTACAAAAAAAGTAGTAAAAGATAAAATTCTTAAAAAAAAGAAATTTTAAATCCCCCCAAAAAAATTACTTTAAAATTAAATTTTTAGTCGAAAAAAGTCCATCTCTAAAATCAGAAAACAAAAAGGAAATCTTGGATCGTGTGCACGGACTTAGTCCGTCTGCCGAGTTGACTCTAATTTATTTATTAAACACACTAAATTTACAAATATTTGAATAAATATATAATAAAACATTTGCTAAACTTCGGAACTAAAACTTATTTCAATATTAAAAATTAAACTGAATTATTAAAAATTGCCTATAATCCAAGCGGATATTGTTTATACTTATGCAGCTTGCACCAATCAAGGCCATTCTAATAAAGAATAATCTCACTCTACTTGAGTTTTCTATTTCCCGAGTACTGTACCCTGAACTCCTGTAAAATCGGACATTCCCCAATAAAATGGATGATATCTTCTACCGCTCCAAGATTACGGAGAGAACAGTAGTATCAAATTTTTCATCCCTATTAACACTGAAATCTATTATAATGAAGCTGTTAAATTTAAAAGTTTGTGGGGGGGGGGGGAAACCCTAAAACCGGAAGTAACACATTTTCCTGAATACGTTTTGCCCTTTTCCAAAAAAATATAGTTACTACAATCGATTATTTGTATCGATACTTTTATGATTACAAAGTCTAAATTGTGAGTAAGAGAGTTAATAAATTAATTTCGAATACTTTGTAGAGTTTTAAAATAAAAGTATTTTGAGAAAATACGTAAGAATAAGTTCGTCTGTCTGTTCACACAATACTTTGTTTTTTTTGAGGAGAGGGGTTTTTTTTGTTTTTGGAACTAAATTAGTGGTGTATTATTAGTTAGAATTGGAATGATTAATATCTAAACAGTGGTGGAGGTGGAGGAGTGGGGGGAAGAGCTGAACAATCAGTTTAATGTTTTAGATGTACAGATGGCGAGAATAGAGACAGTTTGGAGCTCTCCTCTGTTGGAATGACTCCAAAAACGCTCGTGAGTCGTGTCGAGAGAGAGCCAAAGAAGAGAGAGCGTTGAGAGAGAATTAATTGTAGAGCAAGTAGAGAGTTTTTTTTTTTTTTTAGGAGAAGAGGCTACAAATACATACTTTGTACGCTACCTACTTGCTACATCTTTACGAACAGACAGACCCAACACAAGAATATGAAGATGAAATCTTCTCACCGAGAGAGTGCAAACCGGTCACAGACTCCCCCCTGTTTTCTCGTAGTAAACTGTAAGTCTTTCTACATTTCATCTTCTACTTCTAATTCAACCCCACTACATCGAGAATCTCCACTTGATATTAAATATATTACTCTCTAATTATCTCTTACTTTAAGAAAATAAAATAAGGAATATTTTATAATCTCATTAAAAATTATAAGCTATGCGTACTAAAGGAAATACATTAAATTCTTTCCTCTTTTTTATCATTATCTTTTTCTCGAAAAAAACGCATTTAATGGCACTTTTTTTTTAGGCAATAAAAGATTTATAATTTATTAGAGATTCTAAATAGGAATTTACGACTTTCCTGTCGAGAAAAGTCGAGAGTTTTTTGTGTTTTTTACTTTCTCTAACGGAAAAAAGTAAAAGGAAGCATTACTGATCGTGTTTTAGTTTTCAAAATTGACTTTTCGGCCGAAAAAGTCCTTGCTGATTTCCGCTGAGTCCAAAAAAAGAGCGTTAAAACGCCGGAAAAGCTTATCTATTTCCTTAACCCAATATCTGAAAAATGAAAAAAAAAATATACGTATATACAGGGTGATCCATTTAAAACACACGCTAATAACTTTTTAGGAAAGCGGAAATGCGGAAAAAACCTACGAAGTAAACTATATGGTCTAGTTTTCAAATTTTCCACCCCCTGACGCTGTTATCTTCATTTTTGGTGGAGTTAAGGCCAAAAAAAAACTGATCATCCACTTCTTATGCATTATGCAGTCACATTCATAATATTTAATACATCATAATGCTTTTTTTTAAAAAAAAAATAAAATGTAGTCATACGCGGAATTCAAACTAAGGATCTTCCACTTACAAAGTTACGCTCTTGATCACTAGACTAACACTCTGGCAAAGATATTCTCACCGTAAAATTGAAAAATTTGATCTTAAATATCTTGACAAATATTAGGGGATATGGAAACGGGGTCAACGTCATTTTTTCACAATTTTGCATGAGTTTTCATAATCACTGTCAAAAACCAGTGGTCCTTATGTAACCTTGATCAGTTACGCTTTGTGGTCATAACTCTGCCAAAAATGAAGATACAGGGATGGAAAATTTGAAAACTAGACCAAAAAAAAAACATAGTTTACTTCGTGGGTTTTTCCAGATTTCCGCTTTCCTAAAAAGTTATATAGCGATTGGTGCGTTTTAAATGGATCATCCTGTATATCGCAGGAAGTTAAATTTAAATTTTTGAATAACTTGGCGATCGAACCGGAAGTGCCACTGGAATAGAGTTTCTTTTTTTTCAATTTCTCTTTAGGTGAAATATTTTTTCCCAGGAAAAGAGATTTAAGGAAATTTTTTTGGGGGAAAAAGGGGGAAATTAGTATAGCTTTTCTTTTTAAGTGCCGTCTCAGTACGATCCCTTGCGTTCGTATTACATTATAAAGGAGGGTTTTATATTGACTCTTAGGATTTTCTTTAACTTTGCTATACTAATTGCTCACGTACAGATCTAAAATTTTAGTTCTTCGGAAAACTTTATAGGAAAATTTTATTTAGAGCCGTTTGTGGGGTGAGAGGAAGTAGGCGGGGCTAGTTTTTCTTTAAAATGCCATTTCAGCGTTTGTGTGCTGTCTCTAACAGAAAATTACTAAACCGGAAATAACAATCTATTGAATAGATTTAGACACGTTCTCTAAATTATATACTTAAAACATTTAAAAATTTTTATTTGAAAACTATTGCTAAGAAAATTCTTGGGGTAGTTTTCCGACTTAAAGTGCCAAGTTTGAAGAATCTATATAGGTTAGAACTTTGAGAGTTGTAGTGAAAGAAAAACTATCAGTTTTTCAGAACAATTTTTTCAAACTAGTGTTTACGTACACAAATAGACTTTTCCACTTTGTTAAATAAATTTTCATTACGCGCAGAGCCTGCTTTTCTATGAAAACTTGATCTCGAAAATTTGATCTGATCTTAATACTTCCTGTATGAGAGAGAGAGAGAAAGAGAGAGTTGGTAAGAATGAAGATATTAAATATGATTTATGCAATCCACTGATCAGATAAGATGTATGGTTACACAACTTAGTGGTGACAGTTATCATGGTAAAGAAAAAGAAAGATTTCTCAACTATACGTGAAGCTGGACCAGTGAAGCTGCCATATTGTACAACATACAAACCTACCTTCCACAACCTGTATCACATCATCATCTCCAGTGAGTGCTGAACTGAATGAGGAGAAAGAAGTAGTTCCCGTTATCATCTCGCGCACAAACAAACCGACTCACACACTATTTCCTGTCATATAGACACAGCTCACGTTTCTGACACGAACAGTAACTTCGTCATAGTTCTTCTAGTCTCTCTCTTTATACAGAGAGAGAGAGAAAGATCGTATTTCTTTACGATAGTAATTAATTTATCTACAGGCCATGTATCTTAGAATGACTAAAAAGAGCTTGGAGAGAAATATACAACCCGAGCTCTCCATTTCTAGGGACCATTATTACAATCTTTCTCTCTCTGTTCCAGAAAAAAAAAAGATCATCAGGTATTACCTTTATATACATATTCTTTATAACTGTCATAAAACTTTATTTCATATATTTTATTGCCTGCCGTCCAGTTTTGGCTGCAAGGTAAGGTGTTATTCTGATAAGTTTATTATCATTATTTCTCAGAAATTAATGGTGGGTTAAAACAAGACCCCCCCCCCAAAAAAAAAGAATTGTCGAATCAAATAAAGTTAAAATAGAGATTATATCATCCAGGCAAAAATCACAATCACTCCCTAATTGTGGATGCTTAGATGTTTCAAATTATTTTTAATAAGCAATTCACTTTCGTCAATTTTTTTAACCGTTTTAGTCGAACTTTTATGTATAGTTCAGTGAAATGGCTTTGCGGGTCTAGCCTATAACCGACTAACAAAAATACATTACTATAAAAGTTCTCATATTAACCATTAAATACAATCCAAGGCCTAGACTAGTACCGCATTACATCTTAGCTTTGCGGGTTTAGCCTATAACCGACTAACAAACATACTTGACTATAAAAGTTCTCATATTAACCATTAAATACAATCCAAAGCCTCTAGACTGGGAATCGAACCTAGTATCACAAATATTTTCAACGTCTTACAAAAACTAAGCAACATTAAAAAGGAATTTTCCTTTACAGAAAGCTCAAAGGAAAAATTTATAACAAAAACTAATTCTGACTTCAATTTAAAATCTTCTATTCAATAATCGAATGCCTTTTTCGTACTTAAATATTAAAATAAATCCGTTTAAGAGTACTTTTTCTTTTTTATCTTGAATTATATTGTACGAATACCTTAATCGTCTTAAAAAGAAGGAGTTGTGGAAGAAACCGAGATGAGAATACATAGCAGGAGATAGACTGAGAGAACTACGAGGGTCGTTTGAAAAGTCCGTGCAAAAATAAAAACTACTTAATTTTTTGGGGTAAACCTTTTTTATTTTTCAACATAGTCTCCTTTTAGGCTTATACACTTCGTCCAACGCTGCTCTAGTTTGTTGATCCCTTCCGAAAAATAGGATTTGTCCAAGTCTGAAAAATAGCCATTCGTTTCTGCAATCACCTCCTCGTTTGAATAAAATCTTTTTCCCGCTAGCCATTTCTTCATATTGGGGAACAAATAGTAGGCCGAGGGAGCCAAGTCTGGAGAATAGGGGGGATGTGAAACGAGTTGGAACCCTATTTCCATTAATTTTGCGACCACAACTGCTGAGGTGTGAGCTGGTGCGTTGTCGTGATGGAAAAGGACTTTTTTGTGGGCCAATCGTGGGCGTTTTTCTTGCAGCTCGGTTTTCAAACGGTCCAATAACGATGAATAATATGCACCTGTAATAGTTTTACCCTTTTCCAGATAGTCGATGAGGATTATTCCTTGCGAATCCCAAAAGACAATCGCCATAATCTTTCCGGCCGAAGGAACGGTCTTCGCCTTTTTTGGCGCAGATTCCCCCTTGGTAACCCATTGTTTAGATTGTTCTTTGGTCTCAGGAGTGTAGTGATGTATCCATGTTTCATCCACAGTGACGAAACGACGCTTAAAGTCCTGCGGATTCTTCTGGAACAGCTGCAAACCGTCCTTGCAACACTTCACACGATTTCGTTTTTGGTCAAGCGTGAGCAATCGCGGCACCCATCTTGCGGATAGCTTTGTCATGTCCAAATGTTGTTGCAAAATATTATGTACCCGTTCATTCGAGATGCCCACAGCACTAGCAATCTCACGCAACTTCACTCTTCTGTCATCCATCACCATATCATGGATTTTATCAATGATTTCTGGAGTAGTAACCTCAACAGGGCGTCCAGAACGTTCAGCGTCACTTGTGCCCATATGGCCACTCCGAAAATTTTGAAACCACTTATAAACTGTTCTAATCGAAGGTGCAGAGTCACCATAATGTTTATCAAGCTTCTCTTTAGTCTCCTGAGGCGTTTTGCCTTTCATAAAGTAGTGTTTAATCAACACACGAAATTCTTTTTCGTCCATTTTTTGAAAATCACTCGAATTCCTCGATTCAAACGAATGCCAAACACAAAGAAATAGACCGATCTGGCTGAAACTTGGTATGTGTTCTTCCAAGAGATGCTACTAACTAAACATAACCTCTATACGCGCCAGTGGTGCTATCTCTCTGACTTTGCCCGGACTTTTCAAACGACCCTCGTATATTAATGCAGTATATGAAAAAGCGAATACATTAATAATAAAGTGGTATTAACGCAAAACAAGACATACACAAAAAATTGTCGAATCAAATAAAATTAAAATAGGGATTATATCATCCAGGTAAAAATCACAATTACTCCCTAATTGTGGACCCTTAGATGTTTCAAATGATTTATTATTATTATTATTATTATTACTTTCGTCAATTTTGTTAACCGTTTTAGTCGGACTTTTATGTATAGTTTAGTAAAATTGCTTTTACATAACTATTATTAACTAGTATCTTAAACGTAGATATCTATGATCTTTTGTTTCTTAGTGTAAAGTATGAGTTAATGTGCATATATAAGTATTAATTCTCTATGTATTAGTAGAAAAACAGATACACACTACAGATAACAGGTTGAAAGATCAACTTCCATCTTGTAAGTATAGGTATCTATAGTATTGTCAGTGTGTATTACCAAGACTAGAAAACAAACACATATAATAGCGCTGCACAGCATGTTGGTGGAGGGGAGATAATGTGCTGCCACCGGATAGCAGTTTCTAATAATTTTCATTTCCTTATATCAACAAGTGGACAAGATTGCAGGCGAGTCTACAGCATGTACATTCCACATTCATACACCTTTTTAGATAAAAGATCTGCTTTTTGTTTTTTTCTTTTTCTTCTCTAAAGCGAAAACAGAATCTTGCCATACTAGATTTGTTATAGCATTTTATAAAATACACAAAGCTGTCTGCCTTCTATATAACAACAACAACCTTGTAATAATATTCTTAATATTTGGCACGTATTTCTATTTGTGTTTTATTTATTTCGTAAAGGCTAGAATTGTTCTTTAAATAATATTAGCTGCGTTTAATTGCACCATTAACAATTTTTTTTACATGAATATACAAAAATAGGCATGATTCAACAAGTGAGCAAATTAAAATTGAGCTATTGGTTAGCTAAAAGTGAATTTTAAATTTAAAAATTGGGTCTAGGATAGAACAGGAATCCATCACATCGTGTTAAGCACTTCTATCTTGGACATTAAAACTAAGAATAATAATAATAAGAAAGCTGGAAAACGAACAGATGTTTGGAAAGAATAAAAATACTGCTTCATAAAAATCTTTCATAAGAATGGAACAACAACTTATCATATCCATCCGAGAACTATTCACAAAACCTTAAAAGGCAGAACTTATCGGTTTCTAAAATAATAACAGAGAAGTTCGCCGAACACTGCGAGAAGATGTTATGAATATTGGCATACTGGAAGCTGTCTGGAGCATCTACACTGCAAATAGATCTTCAACTTGGATGGAAAAGTCTGTTTCAGGAGTGACCCAGTGGGGAAAACCCCCTAGGAAAAGGTTTGTACTAGATGGCTTGACAGATCCGGCAGATGGGAACAGTTTCATTCACGATGGTAAAGTAAAGTAATTCCCTATTTTTTCAGGTAGGCTAATTAGGTGTCGTGGACGGAGGTGGCTAGCAAAACATACTTTAAATTTCTTTTATTAACCATTAAATAAAATCCAAAGACTAGACTAGTACCGCAATACACCTTAGCTTTGCGGGTGTAATCTATAACCGCCTAACAAACATACTTTACTGTAAATTTCTTTTAACCATTAAATAAAATCCAAGGCCTAAGACCGGAGAATCGAACCCACTAAACCAACAATACATCTTAGCATTGCGGGTCTAGCTCCTTAACCGCTCGACTACCGTGGCGCCTCATTTGTAATATTTACTCTAAACATTTATTTGGAGCAGCAGAATTTGGTTGTTTTCTAATGTTTTCCGATAAAACGAGCGCTGTTTATTGGTGAAATAGAAATAATAATGAGATGTTTCTTGTTTTAGAAACTTAATACACCTTTTATTTTGAAAAACATTTTTAATGTGACAGGTGTCAAGTAATGATCAAATTTATTGTTTCGGTATAATGTTATTTAATTATGAAAAGTTCATGCGGTCAATTTTGAAACAAATCTAACATTCCCGTAATATTATTCCCGTAATAATCATCCCGTAAATATTTGACTTTTGGAGCATAAATCTTATGAAACAATAGCAATTAATTTCTATTTGAAAGACAACCAGAGATTTAACCCTTTAAACAAAATTAGTACTGGTGGGTTAAATTGTATAAATTTCTGGTTGAAGCATTAGATAATCAAATATTCAATGAATTGTACAATATATATATATATATATATATATATATATATATATAGAGAGAGAGAGAGAGAGAGAGAAAGACAAGTTTGCGATTCAATATGGCCGCCACAGTTGGATGTCTTTTGCTTTTAACCAAAATTTTCTGACTGAATAATTAATAAATTTCATTTCCCCTGGAATCTAATGTCATGTAGAGGTAAGTACCGAGTGACTTAGCGTCTAAGAAAGGGGCTTTTTGGGTTTTGAGAGAGAGAGAGAGAGAAGAGGTCGTACGGTATGCTTTGTAAATTGCGGAATGGTATTAAGGTAAATTACATTGAAATACGTATTATATATACTGAGAGATTGTATACATGGATTTAGTAATTATCAAATATTCAATGGCGTCGTGTGTGGGTTTTGTGCGTTTGTATGTGTGCGCATAAAGTGAGCAACATTCAGCTCTCTCATATATGGACGAGTATGAAGGGTTGTGGTATGATCAGAAGTACTGTATGTATGTCGGTACACTGTAGACGGAAGTACACACTAAAGCCGTGCAATTAATTCACTAGCAGTTCACACAGTTCGGTGGGTACACACACACATACCTATATCAGGGCAGAGCATTTGAGTTGGCGGAGAAAAGGGCTGGTAGGGTAGCCCTTAGTTGGTCTAGGGAGGGGGGAGAGAGGCATGTGATAGAGAGGATGTGCGCCCATGTACACCCTTAGAGCGGGTATTTGTGCGCGCGCGGGTCCCATGTCGCGCAATATGAGGGCGTCGTCGAACGCGCGGTAAAACAGACACATTCATAATAAATGACGTTGACGCCATTTTGTAGGTTGGAACCCTTTACCTGCGAAATCCCCTTTATATGATAATCTGGTTAGCGTACAACTCTCTCACTCTCTATAGCTGCTGGGTAAGGGGTTGTCGTCGTCAAAGGGTTTCCTAAAGGGAGAAAATAGAGGGAACCCCCCTTGGTTGTTTGGCCGTGTTTGGCACATATACTATGAGTATATACACATAACGACAGACACAAGCTGCGTTATGACACAATCAACGAGACCACCCACCCACCCAACCATCTATCTACTCAAACTCTATTAAACGTCTCCAGCGTTCACACTTAATGCAAAATCTCTCCATCTCTCTTATATATATTCACCATCTCACTTACCCCATGTAATTAGTCATGTATCGCTTATTTGCTCAACTCCCATCTCCTCCTGCAGGGTTCACCCTTCTTACTCGGCTGACAATTATTACCATTCCCAGGCTATGTCAGAATATACAAGACTGTGTTCCCCGTCTTATGAGACCCGCCATCATTTTGCCTCCCGTTTCCTTCCTTTTGCACCTTCTATTCCACCTTCGTATAATACTATTCCCTATTCATGTCGCACACACCACCTTCTACTGACGAGTTAATTATTCCAGCTTTCCACTAAAAGCCCGCCCACTGTTTGGCGCCTTCAAGCGCCCCCATAAAATTTTCAGCAAACGAATTCCACAAATATACAATAAACTTGCTTTTTAGTAATACATAGGACTGACGTACAACATTCATTACAGCACTTTTCTCTAAATTACCACTCTCGCCTCTCTAGTGCCCATTCTCGCCGTACATACATTAGTTATTTACTTGTAGGGAATTCTCATTAATGCTAAATAAGTTTCAAAACCCCTTTTACAAGATCTACATAAAAGGAGAAGTAGCAGTACCTTTTCTTTAAAACCCTTCCTACACTCAAACTATAAAAATCTGGTTTCGAAAATTCCCTAGACTTTTACTGTCCAACCATTCAGAGTGATCGAAATGTTGTCTTTAAGGGAAAATATACTTCCAAGGGCTTGAATGGCCTCAGATGAAATACATACGAGGTGTGTTCAAAAAGTAACGGGAATTTTCGTTTTTTGAAAAAAATATTTATTTATTCATCTACATTAATATTGTCGCCTTCAAAGTAGTCCCCTTCGCATACAATACACTTGTGCCAGCGCTTTTTCCAATCCTCGAAACACTTCTGAAACTCGATCTTTGTGATAGCTTTCAGCTCTTTCAGCGATTCGCTTTTAATGTCATCTATGCTTGTAAAACGACGGCCTTTTAATGTTCTCTTTATGTTTGGAAATAGAAAAAAGTCACATGGAGCCATGTCTGGCGCATATGGAGGCTGGGGCATCGTTAAAGTTTTGTTTTTGGCCAAAAATTCACGAACAAGCAATGAAGTGTGAGCAGGTGCATTATCGTGGTGCAAAATCCATGAATTGTTTTGCCACAAATCCGGGCGTTTTTTTCGGATTGCTTCAGGCAAACGGCGTTGAACTTGTAGGTAGTACTCCTTATTGATTGTTTGACCTTGTGGCAAGAATTCATGATGCACTATGCCATTAAAATCGAAAAACACAGTGAGCATAACCTTCACATTCGACCGCACTTGTCGAGCCTTTTTCGGTCTTGGCGATCCAGAATGCCTCCACTGGGACGATTGAGCCTTAGTTTCGACATCATATCCGTAAACCCATGTTTCGTCACCTGTTATAACACGTTTCAGTAGATCCGCATCGTTGTCGACTTCATTGAGTGACTCTTGAGCAACTTCCATTCTCCGCTGTTTTTGTTCGAAATTCAACAATTTTGGAACAAATTTTGCTGCCACACGTTTCATACCCAAAACATCCGAAAAAATTTCATGGCATGAGCCAATTGATATGGCAACATCATCAGCGACTTCTCTGATTGTGATTCGGCGATCGTTCATAACCATTTCTTTCACTTTTTTCACGTTTTCATCGGTTGTTGATGTGCTTGGACGTACAGGTCGTTCGTCATCTTCAACGTTTTCGCGGCCATCTTGGAAACGCTTATACCACTCGTAAATCCTTGTTTTACTCATAGCAGACTCACCATATGCCTTTATTAACATTTCACACACTTTATTACACTTTATTTCATTTTTTACGCAAAATTTAATACAAATTCTTTGATCCATTTTTTTTAACAAACAAAAATCGCCAAGCTCGAAAAACACGTCCAACTTTAACGGCTGCCACTTAAGAAGTAAACAATGAATATTACTGAAAATTTTATCGTACTTCAGGGGCATGTGTACCAACATAATAAAAAAAAAAAATTTACAATCAGACTCTCCAAACCCGCGAAATTTAAAAATTCCCGTTACTTTTTGAACACCTCGTACCTTAATTTAAAAAAAACAGTAATTTGTATTTAATAATGGAGGGCGCCACGGTAGCCGAGCGGTTATAGGCTAGACCCGCAATGCTAAGATGTATTGTTGGTTTAGTGGGTTCGATTCCCGGTCTTAGGCCTTGGATTTTATTTAATGGTTAATATAAGAAATTTACAGTAATGTATGTTAGGCGGTTATGTGGTAGACCCGCAAAGCTAAGGTGTATTGCGGTACTAGTCTAGCCCTTGGATTTTATTTAATGTTTAATAAAGGAAATTTACAGTAAAGTATGTAAGATGGACTAGACCCGCAAAGCTAAGATGTATTGTGGTTTAGTAGGTTCGATTCCCAGTCTTTAAGCCTTAGATTGTATTTAATGGTTAATACCAATTACTTTAGGTAATTAAAATAGGCAATTACTTTACTTTTTATTTAATAAAGGCCACGCTTTAAAGAATAACTCAAAGTTCCCCGAAGCTTTTTCTCCCCGCAGATTGTGAAATTTGACTTAAAGTTAAGCTTATCTTCTTCTACATTACCAGGTGGTAATCCTCCAAGGAGATTGAAGAGAAGATGGCCCCGCGACCTACTCTCTTCATAACAGTACAATAAATAGTTCACGTTAATGGAGAGTCACCACTGGGTGCCTTCTCCAATCTTCATTAATAATCAAGTTCATGATATTACACCACATTTGCTAGTTGCAACAACCGTTGCAGTCGCAAATTTCAATAAAAGTTTAGCAGAATTAGGTCGATAGTATAAAGTCCCTGAAAAGAGTGGTACCTTGAAGCAACCTGATAGCCCTTTAAATTTACTATGAAATAGCAGAAAATCTATTCAGTTACTTCTAGTAAAAAAACACGAGTTTCAAAAATAAAAATAAAAAATAGAAGCGTATAACGGAACCTGAATATGGAAATTTATACAACAATGAGACAAAGATGAACGAGGCTGTAAAAAAAAATGGGGACAGTTAAAAGAAATTGAACATAAAAAACGTTTAAGTTGAGAGAAACAGGTTCAATGTTTGTGAATAGATTGTTGGGATCTTTAAGGTTCTTTTTTGGGGTGATGGGAAGGCAGGGTAGAGGTTGCCTAAAAGGAAGGGGGAAATCTTTTACCTTTTTCTCACTAATATTTTTACTAAACAACTTTATGACATGTTTGCAAATATGCCAGTTTACCTGACGATATTACAAACACAGTACTGTTTGTAAACTATGATTGACGGCTACCCACATACACGTCATATACTTTACACACTCACAAAGTAAAGTAAAAAGAAAACATTTAACCATTTTTCATTAATAAACAACATGTCTCCACAGAAGATAAGATGTTTGAAAGATTTCTCACTCTCTCTCTCTCTCTGTGTTTCTCAAAAAAAATATAAACTATATTTATGCCACTAACTCACCTTACAACTATTTAGTTAGCTTTTAAACTAGAAAGAAAACCTATTACACTAAACTATAATATGATTTATTAGGGGGGCATTGAGCGAGCCACAGTTAGAAGGGAAGAAAAACTATCTAAGAGAAAATATATATTATTTTGTTTTTCTTTTGTACTGGTAGGCCGTCGTAAATCTTACATTTCTTGCTAACAAAAAGACCTGAAAAATTCATTAGCAAAACTATGTATTTAAGTTTGGGTTCCATCACTCTTCTATTTCAGTAACATCGAATACACAAACTGACAAAAACTAAACTAAGATTTAACATGAAATTCTTTCACTAAAACTATTCATAACAGGATAGTCTTAAAAAATTTATTACTTTTAAATAATTCATTTTTATTAGTGTTATGTTAAGAGTTTTGTTTGAGAAGAATGCTGGGCATGCTGGACAATATCAAAAGATTCCACGTCTATTTTTAAATAAAAGAATGATTAAGAAACAAGTCTGCCTAATAATGGAGGCCGCCCTGGGGAAAAGTTTGGTGGACATTGTTGGGGGCGTTTGATTTTGTGAGAAGCTAAATTCTATTACAGTGGGTTCCTTCACCGTATCAAGACATTCAGAAGTATGAGCATTTGTCTAGGAATTCAGCAACAAGTAAAGTGATCCAAGAAAATAAAGAGCTGATCAGGAGAAGAGCATAGGAAGAAGCTGAGAACAGTGATGCCTCCTTTGCAAAGCCGCCAAAAAAACTGCTCAATGCTCCAAAAAGGTTTCTGGTTTCAGGAGTGGCTTTCTTTTTTCCTAACCCTAGTAAATGTTCCCGTTTAGGTTCCCTGTTTCCGCGAGTCGTATACTCTGAGGTGAGAAATGACTATTAGGATAATCATAGTACCCTTAGCTCCATTCTTAGGGAGAAGTAACGGTTAATAGTAAAGTAATTGCCTATTTTTTTCAGGCGGGCTTTACGTCCAACTACCAAATTAGGTGTCGTGGACGGAGGCGAACAATCTAACATAATTTACTGTAAATTTCTTTTATTAACCATTAAATAAAATCGAAGGCCTACAGACCGGGAATCGAACCCAGTACCACAATGCATATTAGCTTTACAGGTCTGTAACGGTTAATATCCACGAATGATGCACCAAGAAAAAGTAGAGAAATCCCAGCTATTCTGGGATGCATTTATTAGGAGACCCATTGGCGTCATTTCCTAAACAAAGCGGAACTTCCGGGAGATAGATTTTGATGAAACAATTGTTGAAACATCAAATTTTAATTTTCAGTGATTTTTACTTTTTTCAGCAGACCATTTTATACGCATTTTGTTTTTTTAAATTAAAAATGTAACTTCAAAATAAAAATAAAACCTATTAAATGATATCTAAAAAGTAATAAATGTAAAGTTGGTAAAGCAGTTAGCGTTCTTGAATGACTTGGCACAGTTTTTTGAATGACCAGGTAGCCCAGTTGAATGGGATAGTTTCTGTAGCCCCTAAAGGCTGCGTATGGACGATATACACACCACACAACTATAACAGCCTCTTCCACTAACACACTGACATACACAAAAAACTCATTGATAAGAAGATGTTCCGGGGGCGCCGTGCCGTGTCCATGTGATAAAAGAAACGAGTGCCCGCCCCGTGTCCGATCGATTAACTCTCCTCTTGGGGTATCCTAACCCGACAAAGAGATTTCTATTCCTTACCTTCGGCTACCTCTCCCACGTCTTTTTTTTTTTCTTCTTCTTCTTCTTCTTAAGATCGGTTTCCTTAGCCCTCCTCCCTAAAGACTAGGGACCCTCCACACGTCTAGCTGATCTTCTTCATCTTCATTGCTACTTCATTTCTTTCATATCCCACGCTTGTTAAACTGCTAACCAGTGTCAAGAGATATAAGTCATCACTTTGAACACGGTTTCTTTTTCTTTGTATTCCTCGTTCTCGCCTACCTTAAGATAATACAGAAATGACGAAAGAAAAAGTGCCGACAGTCACTGATTGATGCTGTGATGCTTTGACACGGCTCCTGCTCTAAACATTCACTTCCCAACAATCTAGTTTTCTATTAACTCCCTATTTTCAATTTTGCACTAGGAAAAACATTTTCCCACATCTGATTTCTCTTCCTGTTCGACTTTTTACCCACTTGGCGCTTCCATAAACAATCTAATCACTTATAAATAGCAGTTTAAAATATTTAATTTAACTGCAGTGAGATAAAGAGACTTTTATAACACTAGTTAATAATTCTAGCCAAATTATACCGACATTTGTGCCTATTATTGATTTCTAATTAGAGAAAGTGCAATAATTGATATAATGTATATATGTGAGCATAAATAATGTGTATATATATTGCTCTATGTAACGAATGCTCGTTCATTATTATGAAACTAAATGAGGACCATGTATTATACCATGTAAATCGTGAATATGTATGCAATCATACTTACTGGGGTTATTCAACAATATATATTGTATATAATTGCATACCAATTTTTCCCACGACTCTGTTTATGACACTAATTTACTACTTGCAGCGTGACGTAAAACCAATAGAAAACCTATAAAATGCATTTTAAATGCATAAATGGCACCAAAAAAAAGAAGCTTGATTTATTGGTTAAGAGCAAGGACTTGTAAGTGGGAGATCTCTAGATTAAAATAAGTTAGAACGAACAAACAAGTTACGCATGTTGTTAAGTATTATTTTTTTAGGCAACGCGGGGTTCAATGGAGCTTCAGCCGCCTCCACAGCCTCCTATAAAAAAAAAACTAGTTGAGGATACCTCCATTTGGAATCCATCTACAGCATTTTTACAGAGAGCGCAGGCATGAACTGTTCTCTCAGTTTTTCTGGGATGAATTGTTAATATTATCCCGGGAACTTTACCGCTTTTTTTTTTTTTTTTTTTAAAAAAAAAAGAGGCATTATTCTTTGGGATACGTTCAAGTGAGCAAAACATTTAAATTAATGGGGAATTTTGTATTGAAAACGAATTTTGAGTTAAGTTTGGAAGCCCATACTTTGCTAAAGTTGTGGATTATTTAAATTTGAAACAAGCACTATCACCACAAACTTGTCGATAAGCATCTTTGACGGGTTAGTTACTGTGTGGTGACTGTGTTAAAAGACTTAAGCAACGACAGTGCTTCTTATAGACTTCAACTCCGTGGTGGGTGTTGGTTTATTGGTTACGATGCGATGATTTAGAAATAGGAGATTCCTAGTTCGAATGCCGCGTATATGAATTAAGCGGAAAACTCTTTCACACACTCACCCCCAAAAATATTTTACACTTTAAAGCTAAGATGTATTGCGGTACTAGACTAGGCCTTGGATTATATTTAATGATTAATAAAAGAAATTTACAGTAAAGTATGTTTGTTCGGCGGCTATAGGCTAGACCCGCAAAGCTAAGATGTATTGCGGTACTAGTCTAGGCCTTGGAGTTTATTTAATGGTTAATACGAGAACTTTTATAGTAAAGTATGTAATCTAGTCGCCTCCATCCACGACACCTAATTGGTAGTTGGACGTTAAGCCCTCCTGAAAACATAGGCAATTACTTTACTTATTCTGACTGACCAGTCGATTACCGTAAGCGTAACTCCAAAACTTAATAGGCAAGGAATGTAAAATTTTAATGACTTAAGAAATTAACATTTTGCAAAGACCTGCGGAAGTAAAAAAAATGCGAAGAACAAAGAAAAACATTGGTGCCATTTTCGGGAAAATCTTTGAAAAAGTGTAAAAACAAGAAGGGACTCAGTAAAACGGTTACTTGCGTTTCAAGAGATTTTGATTGCTAAATTAAAGTCGGGGGGGAAAAAAAACAATCGAATAGATTTCCACCATTTCCTTCTTTGAACACGTTCTTCTTACGTCACAGAACAAACAGACAGACACACACAAACACACGGACGAATTCATAAAGTTGGTTCCGGTAAACAGGTATGAATAAGCTGTGTTTTTTCTCTCCCCATCTGTTCCATTTACGGACATTAAAATATGGGAGAAAGGGCATCCGCAGGCACTTATTTTCTTTTGAAGAAAACCGACCAACTGGCGGTTTAACCCTTTACGATCTTCCCACCCACAAATGCTGACATTAATTTTTTTTTTCCGGTACTCCGAGACCCGATATTCAATTGCTTCTTAACTTTTTTTTAATTTTTTTTTTCTAGAATAATATAGAAAACTTCATACTTCACTAATTCGACTGAAGGTATCCATCCGTTCTTCTCTCTCTCTCTCTCTCTCGGTCTTTTCAGAGAAAGGTAACATGATTTATTTGTAAGCCGACCGAGGGAATTTTAGAATAATTACGGAAGGAAGTTCCTGGAACTTTTCAAAAAGCGGAAAAAGAAATTCTCCTTTTTTTAAAAAAACATTTTACTCATCCATTAATCTACAGCATTTTATGTATTCAAATTAGTTTTTCTACATACAAATTGAGCGTACTACAAGGTAGACATTAAGCTTCACACGTCGTGCTCATTCATGGTCTAATAGAAAGGTCATTAAAAACTTTTGACATACGAGTATTATCAATTACTTGAGAGAAAGAACCTAGTCTAATTCTCTCTATCACTCTCTCTCTCTCACTCTCTTTCCAACGTGACTTCCTGTTTTTTTGGAAGTCTTAACTCCTCATAAGGGGAGACAAAGAAGAAAAGTTCTCCATCTTGCTCAAAGATAGCGTTGTTCATTTTTTATTTTTGTAAAAATTCAAAATTTTAAAAATACGCGATTGTTGCACTTCCTCTTTAAGTAATAAGTAGTAGTAAGTAAAGTAATTACCTATTTTTTCAGGCGAGGCTTAACGTCCAACTACCAAATTAGGTGTCGTGGACTGAGGCGACTAACAAACATACTTAGCTATAAATGTTCTCATATTAACCATTAAATACAATCCAAGGGCTAGACTAGTACCGCAATACATCTTAGCTTTGCGGGTCTAGTTTATAACCGCCTAACAAACTTTCTCATATTAACCATTAAATACAATCCAAGGGCTAGACTAGTACCGCAATACATCTTAGCTTTGCGGGTCTAGCCTATAACCGCCTAACAAACACACTTTACTATAAATTTCTCATATTAACCATTAAATAAAAATCCAAGGCCTAGACTAGTACCGCAACACATCTTAGCTTTGCGGGTCTAGCCTATAACCGCCTAAAAAACATACTTTACTATAAATTTCTCATATTAACCATTAAATAAAAATCCAAGGGCTAGACTAGTACCGCAATACATCTTAGCTTTGCGGGTCTCATTTCCTCTTTAACTGATACTTAAAACTATAATTAACATTTTGGACACTCAATATTTACGTATTATTGAAGTTTTTTTTTTTTTAAATTAATTATCGCTATTTTTAATTTTTTAATTTAATCTAATTTTAAATTAAAAAATCTAATCTAATTTAATCTAAGTTTACAAAAAATTAATCAGCGCTATTTTTAATTTTTTAATTTAATCTAATTAATTAATGAAAATTATTATAAATGGAAAATTAATTTAGAAATTAGGTCTAATTAAAAAAAGAACTTTTAAAAATGATTAAAATTTGATAATTTTATCTTTAATTTTTTACTTTTAAATGAATTTTAAAAAGACAAAGAAAAAAATGAATGACTAATGGCTTAAAATATATATATATATATTTAATCATTAATTATATTTACCAATGGAGAACAATGGCTATTAGAATCAATTATTTTCTAAATAGATTTATGATCATCATTTTTTGTCATCTCAAGGAAAACCGGTTATTACGAGTTACAAAAGATACCGCTTTTGTAAATAATAAATGTTAATGCAAATAAACGATTAGCATATATATTTTAAGATTGCGCATAATATATCTGTATATCAGTAATAATATATAAAAACAGGTTTCTTATTGAATAGACATTGATTGTTTTAATCGATAATGAATATTTAACAATAATACAAAAAAATAAAATAAAATAAAATAAAAGTGTCTATTTAAAAGACAAATATATAAAAATAATTTAAACATTTTTTTATTTTTTTTTTGGACACAGGAAATATTTGAACCGTGCGGATTTTCACCCGGAAATACTAGTTTTGGAGTTCATTGTGCGTGAATGAATAAATGGTTTCAAGCTATGAAATCATTATAGATGAGGGATACCCACTGAAGTGCCATATTTTTTTGGGGATAATTCTCGATTTGAGGATTAACTCACGAGTTTTGAATAAGAAAAATTATGAATTTTCTAAAAGTTATTTTCCATTTTTCCTCATTCATACAGAAGGCTATCATTTTTTTCGCACCCCGAATTAAAGAAATACAGATTCATACAATCATTGGAGAGGACATGATTTCTACCGCTCATTTGTTCCCGCATAAAATATTCATATAAAATCACGGATCGATTTTCATCCTATATCGATTAAAAAAAAAAACAATTTTCTAATTTTTGTACTCTACGCGATCTTTTCCCTTTAAAAAGACTTCAACTCCTAGCAAAGTTACAGCTTTAGTAAATTTAAATTTACGGCCACTTGAAATTAATAATAAATTTCCCATAAAATTGATGATGTCATTACGTGAATTATAATTAAAGTGATGGTTTTCATTAAAGAGTAAAACTTAAAGAAGTGCCAGAGTTTCCAAATTTGAAAAACCTTTCAACTTTTCTTATCACGGTGTTTTCTTTTTCGAATAATACGATGTCCAAAATTTTCATAAACGCTCTTTTAATACAAATTTTTCCATAAAATTTTCTTTTTGCGCAAGAATACAGGAAATACGAACAAAGCAAATAAATAGTAGTTACAAGAAAACTAATTCTAATATTTTCCTAATTTACAACGACATTGATATTCAACTTTTCATCTAGTTTTAAGAAAATAAAGATGCATTTGGATGCTGCCATTCCATGGAATAAATATGAAAAGAGCGTATGGATTTTTACGAGCATTAATTGACGTAATATTTTAAGAGATTTAACAGGAAGCGATCGTTTTACTTTTTAGCTTTTCTTTAAAAAAAACATAAAATAAAATAATAGAGACTTCCTCTTTCAGCCGTTCTAACCCCCACCACCCAGTCACCCCCCCAAAAAAGAAACCTCTAAATAACCTCTCACAATAACCTCAAAAAAGTTTCAGATAAACATTGACGTGACTTTTAGTGACGTCATTTAGTAACATCCCTAAACCCCCCCACACCAGCAACAAAAACCACACACAAGTAATGTTTTTACACAAAAAAGTTGTTGACGCTATATTTTAATAATACTTTCCCGGTATAACGGTATTTTACTGGGTAATTACAGGTGGTGAGTAGCAATAGGTTCAAATCGGGGTGGTTGGTGCGCGGAGGGGAGAGCAAATCATTTAACCTGTAATTATTTAAATTGAAATTACCTCTTTTAAAGTTGTATGCAATTTACTAGCTGTTTTTTTTTAAATCTTATTCACTTATTTTACCGGGAATAAAGAGGTTTTCGCGGCTAATTTAATTTCAAGAGTTGTATTTAGTCAAGTAATTGTTCAATAAACAATTGTGGGAATTAGGGAATTAAATTAATATTATTGTTATTATTATCCCTCACCTAGAACTGGATTATTCCAGCTTTCTCTCTCGTCCATCTTCCACAATTAACTTCATAGCTAACAACGAGCAACTTACCTGAAAAGATTAAGAATGGTCATTAGATACAGTGTAATTAGTAAAGCAAGAGATTTAGATTAGTTACAAAAATTAATAGCTAAATACATATTTTCTAGAATAGGAAAAAATGACAGGATTTATTGTATCTCAGGCGCCACGGTAGCCGAGCGGTTAAGAGACTAGATCCGCAAAGCAGATGTATTGCGGTACAAGAAAAATATGAGAACTTTCATAGTAAAGTATGTTTGTTAGGCGGTTATAGGCTAGACCCGCAAAGCTAAGATGTATTGCGGTACTAGTCTAGGCTTTTACTTATATTTAATGGTTAATATGAGAAATTTACAGTAAAGTATGTTTGTTAGTCGCCTCCGTCCACGACACCTAATTTGTTTGTAGTTGGACATTAAGAACTCCTGAAAACATAGGCAATTACTTTACTTATTCTGTCTGACCAGTCGATTGCCGTAAGCATAACTCTAAAACTTAGTAGGGCAGAAATATAAAATTTTAATACTCCCGGAATTCTAAGGTTACGGGCTCTGCTTTCAGCATGAATAGTGTCCAAATGCTCTCTCTGTACAAGAAACCGTTTTCATCACCCTTAAAAAACCAGAACTGAATGGTTCTGGTTGAAACAGATAATTTGAAACCATGGAATCTGCCCATCTTTGGGATAAAGTCAGAGATATCTACCAAGAAAGATCTCTGGGTAGTTTTACTTCACAACTGAATGCTTTGCTAAATAAAAGTTTGTGTGCTTTGGGAGAAGAGAACTTGAGAGAAAGACTTTCAGATTTTCTCCAGACCGCACCAAAAGCGCCAGGGTAGCTTGTAAAATAACTGGGAATGAAGGTTAATATTGCTTTACTCTCCGAGAAGTGAAGCCAATTTAACTGAGGGGGAAAAAAAAGTCATGAAGCTTTAAAAACTTTTAAATTGGTCACTTTCTAAGCACTATTAAAGTAGGCATAATACAATGAAACTACTTTGTACATGTTGACAATGAAATTAGATGAAGATATGATAAATTACATTTTAGAAGTTATTGTGAATGCACATGGAAGAAGGTGTTGTTTTGTTGCAAATAATGCACAATTCTCTCTGGCCATTCTCTGTTAGATTCCTCTCCCCCCCCATTTTACACACACAGACACAGACACACACACACTCACAGACACAGACAAACTGCTATAAATTACCATAACAGATTGGTATAGCCAGATAGTAAGAGGGATTTCACTTCACCAGGACACTGCAAGGCTTATGGAAGTACTTAGGGGAATTAGGCTTCAAACTAGCCCACACACACACAGACACACACACATACTACAGTCTGTGTGTATATGTGTCCGTATATAGTAAATATAAGAGAGCTGGAGAGAACGGCGCGTGGCTCTAACTACCACTATATATCACACTAGCTCTTAAAGCTTTCAAAGTTATATGTGGCCACTATTTTCCAGGCAAGCCTGTATAAGTTTTGACAACTGGAACTAAAATATTTTTCACGCTTATTTTAAAGACCAAAAACTACACAAGACAAAAAAAAAAAATCTTTCTCTTTTTTCAACCGTTTATACCATAAAATATGAAACTAAAATAGAATTAACAAAGTTAAAGACAACCTCATGCAATAAATCAAACTCCCTTAGTACTATAGAATTCCACGGAAATAATATGAAAGTTTCTAAATATAAGTATTAGATTTGTACCTGAGAAGTAAGTAAACCAAGTACTGGAAAGGAGCAATGGAGCTTTTTTCCTGAAAAATAACAGAAAACCCTAAAAAGAAAAACAGAATTGCATTTTTGGTTAGCCAATTATCTTCAAATAAAGATATTTAATAAATGCCCTAAATGCACTTTAACATTATATAACATTTAGAAACGCACTTAGTTTTTAAGTGGTACATCTATTGTTACACTTTCACGGATAATTCCCCCCGCATAATATCATATTGTGAGGGGGGGGGGAAGTTTCAAATCGTTTGAGTCATTTTTTTTTTTTTTTAAAGAAAACCGGATCAATAAATCGATAACATTTATGGATATTGCACCATATTGGTTTGTGTATCCAACATAAATTCAAATATATTTGAGCCCACCAGGAGGGCTACGAAAGTAAGGATTCTGAAGGAGTTTTTTTTACACCAAGAGGGCTACGAAAGTAAGGATTCTGAAGGAGTTTTTTTACACCAAGAGGGCTACGAAAGTAAGGATTCTGAAGGAGTTTTTTTACACCAAGAGGGCTACGAAAGTAAGGATTCTGAAGGAGTTTTTTTACACCAAGAGGGCTACGAAAGTAAGGATTCTGAAGGAGTTTTTTTTACACCAAGAGGGCTACGAAAGTAAGGATTCTGAAGGAGTTTTTTTACACCAAGAGGGCTACGAAAGTAAGGATTCTGAAGGAGTTTTTTTTACACCAAGAGGGCTACGAAAGTAAGGATTCTGAAGGAGTTTTTTTACACCAAGAGGGCTACGAAAGTAAGGATTCTGAAGGAGTTTTTTTTACACCAAGAGGGCTACGAAAGTAAGGATTCTGAAGGAGTTTTTTTACACCAAGAGGGCTACGAAAGTAAGGATTCTGAAAGAGTTTTTTTACACCAAGAGGGCTACGAAAGTAAGGATTCTGAAGGAGTTTTTTTACACCAAGAGGGCTACGAAAGTAAGGATTCTGAAGGAGTTTTTTTACACCAAGAGGGCTACGAAAGTAAGGATTCTGAAGGAGTTTTTTTACACCAAGAGGGCTACGAAAGTAAGGATTCTGAAGGAGTTTTTTTACACCAAGAGGGCTACGAAAGTAAGGATTCTGAAGGAGTTTTTTTACACCAAGAGGGCTACGAAAGTAAGGATTCTGAAGGAGTTTTTTTACACCAAGAGGGCTACGAAAGTAAGGATTCTGAAGGAGTTTTTTTACACCAAGAGGGCTACGAAAGTAAGGATTCTGAAGGAGTTTTTTTACACCAAGAGGGCTACGAAAGTAAGGATTCTGAAGGAGTTTTTTTACACCAAGAGGGCTACGAAAGTAAGGATTCTGAAGGAGTTTTTTTACACCAAGAGGGCTACGAAAGTAAGGATTCTGAAGGAGTTTTTTTACACCAAGAGGGCTACGAAAGTAAGGATTCTGAAGGAGTTTTTTTACACCAAGTGGGCTACGAAAGTAAGGATTCTGAAGGAGTTTTTTTACACCAAGAGGGCTACGAAAGTAAGGATTCTGAAGGAGTTTTTTTACACCAAGAGGGCTACGAAAGTAAGGATTCTGAAGGAGTTTTTTTACACCAAGAGGGCTACGAAAGTAAGGATTCTGAAGGAGTTTTTTTACACCAAGAGGGCTACGAAAGTAAGGATTCTGAAGGAGTTTTTTTACACCAAGAGGGCTACGAAAGTAAGGATTCTGAAGGAGTTTTTTTACACCAAGAGGGCTACGAAAGTAAGGATTCTGAAGGAGTTTTTTTACACCAAGAGGGCTACGAAAGTAAGGATTCTGAAGGAGTTTTTTTACACCAAGAGGGCTACGAAAATAAGGATTCTGAAGGAGTTTTTTTACACCAAGAGGTCTACGAAAGTAAGGATTCTGAAGGAGTTTTTTTACACCAAGAGGGCTACGAAAGTAAGGATTCTGAAGGAGTTTTTAAGTTTTTTTTTTTCAAATTTACAGGATCATTGAGAAGATCTTGCTGGATAATTAAAGATTATAACAATCAACTATAATAGTATTAAAACTGTAAGGTGGGGCAGTTGTAAAAGGGTTGATGGTCAAAAACTGCACGAAAAAGCGTAACGTTGAAAAACACCAAACTTTAACAATTTTTTTCTCTTTTTCTATAAAAGATAAAATTCTCAAATTTTCTTTAAATTATAGGGCAAATCCTCCTTTATGACTGTAATTTTTTTTGCAACAATCCAGATCTTATAGATTTCGAGAAAAATATTGCTGAAAATGAGCAAAACCGGCATTTTCATTCAAAGATTGTTCTTCATCTTCTTTTTACCTTTTTTGTAAACAACGTAGTACCTAAAAGCGCGAACCGATTTTCATGAATGAGGTGTCATTCGATTTGGAATTTTATGTCGATGTGCCTTTTAGGGGTCTTGATGCTGTACATCAAATGGGAGAGGAGTTAGCCTCATGTATGTGAGGCCCCCTCCAAAATTTTTTTATCAATAGCATATCATTGTTTTTTTTCCCCCGGATTTAAATCGATGTGTCAACTGTGTTGATACTAAAAATTAAAATGATAACAAAGAAAATCGATTCACAACAGTTACTTTTTTATGAAACTTTATCTTAATTGTTTAAGAAAGAAGGTTTAACAAATCAAAAGACCTGTTTAAAATTTAAACAATAATAGAATAAAGTTTAAACATTAAAGAAAAATCAATAAAAAACATGAATAAATAAATACAAAAGCGAATAAAAAAGAGAATAAAAAAGAGAATAAAAAAGAAGAACAAAGTGATTTTTGTTTGCTTTGAATAAAACATTATTTCAGGTTGTTTTTTTTATTTATATTTTAGAATATGATATTAATGTATGAAATATTTTAGAAGATCTGTGACAGATCTGTCTCTCCCGCATTTACACTCCATATTGAATAATTATTCATGAAATACGACCATTATATGGGCATCCCATAAATATAAACCCATATATGTCCATATGATAACTGAGGGCAAAGCACTACAAACATTATATTGTATATGTTATTGGCTGCTGCCACACAGGGTAGTAGAAAATTAAAGAAAGTGTTAACTTTAAAAACAAGATGGTGAATGTTAGAAAAATTTGTTTGTAATAATAGTATTTTTTTCATAATAAACAATCGGAATATTTGTTTTTGTGTATAACAAATTTCTAGACACCAGCAAGGTTGCTTGGTCTTTTGTAAGTAACTTAAGTTAGAGTTCTGTAATGACTTCGAGACAAAATGGAAGCAACTTCTAGCAAGATCTTGAAATTCCAGAGGATTTCCCAGTTTTTCTTAAAAAGAAAACTCACTCTGAGGCCGCCAATGCATTGGGTTCTTGCACAGTTACCTGACAATTGCATCTATTTAGCATCCGAGGTAGACTCATGAATTCAGAACTTAAAAGATTGCGCTCAGATTTCGGTGGTGGAGCACAAAAGTCACTTGTTCACAGTTCAGGAGATCTTAACATTCTTGCGGGTATTCCAGTCTAACCAACAACACAAGCGATACTCTTAAAATCATCAACTCTGACAATTTACATGAGGCCCTACAGATCGGGTTGATGAGTGATCTAATTAGGTTTAGCGTACCCATAGGCAAAATGAGGGTCGCATTTACGCATTACTCTTTACAGAGGGTTAATCTAAGAAAAGGTTAAGGAACCTAGAATAGTTCTTTTACGGAGGCACTATCTTTAGCTGTAGCTCTATGTAATAAGATGTTTATCATGTATTTGTTATTACATTACATGGCCTTAACCTCGTTATTTTATTGTTTCTTTTTTTCAAATTCAAGGTACATAAACATCATGAGATTATATTGTTGCTCGGAGGCGCCACGGTAGCCGAGCGGTTATAGGCTAGACCCGCAATGCTAAGATGTATTGTTGGTTTAGTGGGTTCGATTCTCTATCTCTAGGTCTTGGATTTTTATTTAATGGTTAATAAAAGAAATTTGCAGTAAAGTATGTTTGCTAGCCGCCTCTGTCCACGTTAAGTTGAACGTTAAGCCCCGCCTGAAAAAAATAGGCGATTACTTTACTTTACATACTTATTGCCGCTCGGAGCTTTCTTCACTGCGATACCCGCCAGTGTTTTCTCGTTACTAAAAGTACTAAACTAGATTGTAAGCTGGAAGAAGGTCCCAGGAAGAGAAGCGATCAGCCAAACACAGTCCAAAGTACCCATTATAAAAATGAGGGATAACTGGAGTTGACTCCAGAACTACAAAAAAAACAGTTTAGAGCAAGAGACCAGAACCTAATCCCAGCCTAACCTCCTCAGCAGTCCGGTCAAACGAGGAATAACCTTAAAAAGAATGCTTAAGGATATATCTGTTCCAAAAAAAAGAAGGGATTCCTAAATCAAATTCCCTCAAAGCCCATTGTCAAAAACCTATCTCCTTTCGTAGTACCAAGTAATTCTCCAAGGATCTAAACACTAAACTTGAGAGCACTGCGATAAGTGTTAATGATAATGGAGTATGACACAACTAGGTGCCTTTTCCACTGAAATAATCCTTATATCGTTTTATCATGTACCTAAATTTACTTGTTGCAGTTGTAAATTTTAATAAAAGATTTAAAAATAATTAATAATCATTTCTAGAAAAGAAAATTTAAATAATTCTATCTAAATTATTAAAAATAGAATTTATCCGACATAATTATAGCAGATATTAATGATTGCAAGCCAGTTTGGCAAGGCAAAATGCAAGGATTTATTATTATAATTATCATATATACGTTGTACTGTCAAAATTACAAATGCATAGATAAATGCAATTTATTTAAACAGTCTAATAAAAATTTCTTATTGTGCAAAATATAATTGTAAATTAAATTGTAATTTAAATTGTCTTTTTTTAAAAATATATCTAAATTTATTAGAAGTAATATATTTAAATAAAGATCACGTCACCATTTTAGTTGGAAGCTGCAATATGTATTTTTAAAAATGGGATGCAGTTTTTAATGTTGTAAAATATGAGGTTTTTTTTATCTACCCCCTCCACTTCACAGTAAGAGGGATCTTTTGCGTTCGTGTTTTTGGTAAATAAGGAACACCGGAAATTACAGGTGGTTTTGAGTTCCCTTGATTTCTGTTTTCTTTTCTTAAAACTATCCCAAATTTTAGCGATAGACCAAAAATATCAGGAGCTTCTCAGCTTTTTGCGTTCATTTGACCAAAAAAAACAACTTGATATCAAATAATTTAATTAAAAAAATCCACAAACCGGAAGTAGAACTTTACTCCATTTTCCAGTTCTCCGAGTAATTTCCACCAACGTTTATTTATTTATTTAAAATGATACCATTGAGTTTTCACGAAATAAAATTGATGTTCCTGGTAGATTAGTATGACGTAATACTATGCTGTATGCTGTTATTTTATTACCTAATTTAAGAACGTATATTGTTGAATAATATTAAAAGTGAAAAGACAAGAGACCTAACTACGTATAGAAAAATAACTACGAAAAAACATAGATTTATGTAGATTTAAAGCTAATCTAAATGAAATCAATATTCTAAAGGACATAAGTTTAAGCTTTTAATAACTCTCACACCTGTAGAGTTCAAGCTGACGGAAGTCAACAGTCCAGTAGTGAGTAGAGGTAAAGGTAATTGCCACTTTATATAGTCCCTCTGTACATTCAACATTATGCAATTACCCAGATGTGTTGCATCAAAGTGGAATGAAAACGATCTTTAATTTAAATGAGATTCTCTTCTGTCTCTGTCCCTCTCTCTCTCTCTCTCTCTGTCTCTTTCTCCGCAGCTTCTTTTTAAACATCTTCTTAATACACAAGTTTGACTCGACTCTTTTTTTATCCCCGCCTAAATAATTATAGTTTTAACAACAATACCGTATTACTGGATTTCGTGCAATGAGAGAACCAGAAATAAGAAAGAATCTATACTTAGAACTAAGCCTTGTAGACAGTTTATCTTAGAACTGAATATTCAAACTCAGACTCTGTAAAGTAGAGCCTCGTTTCACCCTGAAGTAATTTTTTTGATGAATTCATAGTACTATATATCACATCAAAGAGAAATCTTTGACGTTAGATACATCAACATTATTACGGAAGTATCGCACTAATAATTCGTTCTTAGTTTGTCCTTGTTTTTTTTTTTTTTTTAAATAAATATTTACAACTTAATTGGGCGCCACGGTAGCCGAGCGGTTAAGAGGCTAGACCCGCAATGCTCAGATGTATTGTTGGTTTAGTAGGTTCGATTCCCCGGTCTTAGGCCTTGGATTGTATTTAATGGTTAATAAAAGAAATTTACAGTAAAGTATGTTTGCTAGTCGCCTCCGTCCACGACAACTAATTGTGGTAGTTGGACGTAAAGCCCGCCTAAAAAAATAGGCAATTACTTTAGTTTACTTTACAAATTAATTGAAATAATTCACCCATGATTTAAGTAATAAACTTAGCGAATCAATTAACTAGAACCAAGTTTTTATTTTTTTTGTTTTTTAGTTAATTTTCGTTATTAGACATTTGATTTACATTTCAAGTTCAGTGCATCCATCAAAAGTGCAAGAGTAAAATCATTGCAATCAATTATATGCAACAACATGAAATGTACATTACTTTTTAGAATTTACTGTAACACACGCAAATGGGGCTTTATTTTCATCACAAAACAATCTGTCAGCCGATTTTTCATGAGAGTGACGGGAAAAATTGGGAAACATGTTTTATCTAGAAAAACTCTTGTAACAATGAAAATATCTACCATGGTGTTATGTGTCAGGGAATAGGCATTGGTCCAAAAGTAGAGATACGTATTCGTTCGTGGAAAACGGAAAAATCATTGGGAAATTTACATAAAAAGTTTAAGTTAAAAAAATTTTCACCACATTTGATTTTTCCTGATTTTTAACTATTATAAAAAAGTGAAAGAATCATGTAAAATACTAAAAAAGGGGGCGATAAACTTTAGTAGAGAGTAGCCCTAAAAATAATGCTCGCACCTAAAACTGCCCCTAAATCGGCAAAGTTTTCAGGAAAAGCGGTTGCAAAAAAAAGAAGTTCTAATTCTGCATAAATGTAATCAGTATACAAAATTTAAAGGAAAAAAACAAACTTATTTTCACGTTTATTGAACCTCAAACGTGTATATCCGGTAAGAAGACGTAACAGTAAAAATCTGGGCGATTGCAATATTTCCGCTTACAAAGGTAAGAGAAAATAATAGCCGAATATAATTTATAGAGTTCAAAATAATTACAAATATTAAGTTTTGCAGCATCCATAAATCAGTTCAATGTGAGGCTACATAATGCACATTAGCTGCGTAAATATAGTTACGAACTTATATACGAGTATTATATAGAATAGGAAGGGATAGGTGCTTATTTAGGGGAGGTAAGGGAGCCATTACAGCCTGCGATTATAATACGAATGTTAATGTAGGGCTAAACGGGTGCTTAAGGGTCTAAGGGGAGCAAGGTTTAGAGAGAGAGAGAGAAGGAATTGTGAATTGAAGTCCCTTGTCAGTCCTGCATAGATTATGGAAATGATTTAGGGTCGAGTCATTCATATACAATCAACTAAACAGCTATCTAAACTTAGTATATCTACCTTTGACAAATCAGCATGATCATGATACAAATAGACAAATATGGCCGACATAGGGACAAATATAGATAAAAAAAAAAATGTCTGGTTCAAAAACACACACATCCATACACACAGCTCTCCTTTATCTTTTGATTTTAATGAAACAATTTAAACGAAAAATTAATAGATTTGACTTTCTTAAAATGTGTGATTTTAAATACTTTTTTAAATCGTACGCAGGAAGGAAGAAAGAGATAGAGGAGAGAGAGACAGCCTTCAATGTGTAAAAAAAAACCTTTTTAGGACATCAATGACGTCAGATACCTTAAATTAAAATAAATAAATACAAAAATTACCAAAAAAGAGCCTTAGTTACCAATGGCAACATTAATAATAAGAATGTTAATTACATACTTTTTTTAGTGGCTTATTTGTTTTTATTATTATGCCTATATTTTTATGGCAACACACAAATATTCATAATTTAAGATTTTTGCATTCAATTAATAGTTTAAAAAATTCCAATAAAAAAGACTTAAAAGTACAAAAAACTCGAAACCGGTTCAAAACAATGGACAGTGGAGAGAAGGGCAACCAGTTTCTTTGCAAACAGCCTTAATATAAATTTTAATTAACATTTGATAAATTTATTACTCTTCAAATTAACAATAGTTTTTGTTCCTTTTTGGGGAGAGGGGGAATTTAAATCAGGTTTTTGGGAGGAATACAGGAATGTTGTTGCCGTTTAAAGAAATATTTTTGAATGTCATTGATTTGATTCATATTTTTTATTGCCCATTAATGATGATATTGAAAGATGAAGATTCAAATATGTTGCAGACGATGGTTTTATTATTATTATTGAAGGCGCCACGGTAGCCGAGCGGTTAAGATACTATTCCCGCAAATCTAATATGTATTGTTGGTTTAGTGGGTTCGATTCCCCTGTCTAGAAGCCTTGGATTTTATTTGATGGTTAAGAAATTTACAGTAAAGTATGTTTGCTAGTCGCCTCCGTCTACGACACCCAATTTCTTCTTCTTGTAAAGTGAGCTTTACGTTCAACTAACCGAACTTATGTTGTAGACGGAGGTTGTAAGCTAAGATACAGAGTAAAGTAAAGTAATTGTCTATTTTTTTAGGCAGGCTTTACGTCCAACTACCAAATTAGGTGTCGTGGTCGGAGCCGAACAATCTAACATACTTTACTATAAATTTCTTTTATTAACCATTAAATACAATCCAAGGCCTAGACTAGTACCGCAATACATCTTAGCTTTGCGGGTATAGCCTATAACTGCCTAACATACTTTACTATAAAAGTTCTCATATTAACCATTAAATACAATCCAAGGCCTAGACTAGTACCGCAATACATCTTAGCTATGCGGGACTAGCCTATAACCGACTAACAAACATACTTTACTGTAAATTTTTCATATTAAACATTAAATACAATCTAAAAGTCTAGAACCGGAATTTGAACCAACTAACCAACAATACATCTTAGCTTTGCGGCCGTTTACAACAACCTTTACTGAGTTGGAATTTTTACTTTTTTGCAGATTTTTCCGGGGTTTTCCCTAAACTGAGTCTTGTTATTTCAAAAATTTAGATATAAAAATAATTTTTTAAGAGATTAATTCTCGGGTAGTTTCTATGGGGAGATGGGATGAAATTAATAGATAACAGCCATTAAAAGTGACATTTCATTGTCAACTATGGTTTTAAAAAAAACTGTATAATGTAGAGATTAAGTATGTTTTTTTTTTTTTTAAATTTTAAGTATGTAGAACATTAATTCTGACCTTAAGGTTTCCAGAATTAAATTCCCTGAAAGTCGTGTGAGTGTTCCCACTAATTTTATTTTTAAACTGGAGAGCGGAAGAAAAATACAAATTTCAAAAAGCAAGAAAAATTAGACCACCTTCAGTGTTTCTCCCAGCAATGGTGGGTCACCATGGGAACCATTGTGACGCGTTTTCTTTTTTTTTTTTAACAATAAATAGGAAGTAGTCTCTTGTAAAAACCGGAAAAAGGACTAACAAAAAATGACCCAGACCCGTTCTACGGTGAACCAAATCAATCTAATAAAATGATAATAGCGTATCCTAACACAGCGTGTAATTTCTTGGTCATTTTAGTTGACCACCTAAAAATATTTTCTCCCACCTAGTTTTTCTTTTTTAGGATGGCGGATATCACTAATGATTCAACCACAAAAGCCATAAAAAAGAGGAAAAAGAACAAAAACTATTGGCAGAACGATGTGTGCGGGAAATAAAAAGGTAAAGGTAATAAGATGCAAAAGGTTGGATGGATATACTATATAAATTATTATGCAGTCAAGCATGCAACGAGAATGCACTTTAGGCCTAGCTAATTTCACTTGTAAAGCTAGCAATATAACTAGCCAATAAAAAGTCTACTAATGATCCTCACCAAGAAAGTATATGCAACTCGTTTTATCAAAGAACATTAAATAATAACTTTTTAAAAAACTACCAGAACTTATCAAATTGTTTAAATAGTATTTTAGTTTTTCTGCCTTTTTTCTCGCAATTAATTTATGATCTTAAGTAAATAATCTGTGCTAACGATTTTTTAATGGCAGCTTTAAAAAGCTTTAGCTTTCGAGTGAGAGAGAAGTAATAATTTTAATACCAGTAAGTTCAAGCTCCCCTGGTTAACTTTACCCAATACTTTCATATTAACTTTGCTTTGCCAATTAACTGCTATGTCGTAATTGAAATAGCTTTCCATTAAGAAAATTCAATATGTCTTCTAAATAGAAAATTAAGTCCCCCTTAAGTGTTGGGGGGGGGAGAGAGGTGGCTAAAGTTTTGTTTAACTCAATTAAAAAGTTTGAATTTCTTTATCTTTTCTTAAGAAAACATTAATTCTTATTGGATGAAAAAAATAATTGCCATTTCAGTCGTGATACATTTATTCTGCCGAGCTTTCGGACCTAGGGACTAGGTCATCTTCAGGGCTAGTTTACAAAGTAATATTTTACATTACATGTCTTGTCTGTTCATGGACTGAGTGTTACTCAGGTCGAAAAAGCTCGGCAGAATAAATGTATCACGACTGAAAACTGGCATTTATTTTTTTCATCCTATTGAAACTATGAATCAGTCACCAAAAATAATGAACAACAAACAATTAATTCTTATTTTTTACAAAAAAGAACTTTATGTCTGTAATTAATAAAAAAAAATTCGGGGTATTGGTTACTGTTTTGTATTAGTCCGGAAGTAAGGCGAGGTCTCCGGAGCTTTAATCGAAGATCGCCAAATTTTAGGTTTTTTTTTTGGACCGAAAATACCTATGCTGTTCAAGATTTTAACTTGTACTTAACCTATTTAATTCTCCTCGCCAAATATCTTTTACTTTTTCTTTTACCCACATATTAGTTTAAAATTATTCCCTTTTAAAGGGAAGTCCCCCCACACCTCTAACTGCTGTGATAAAAGTTAAAAATCGTTTCCGGGGAAATCATAAAAAAAAGAAAGATGGAAAATCGATTCTGTTGGAGTTAATTGCTGACCAATCAACCTCTCACCACATCGTACGTGTACAGATATTATTTGTGAAAACTACATTTTTACAGGCACAAGAGGATCTCAAGATGAATTTTTCCTGAGGAAAATTACAAATATGAAAATTAGCACGATCTATAGAAAATTTCTTTGAAAAAAAAAAGATTAAAAATAGAAAAAAATTCAAAAGATGTCACAAAAAAGTTGATTACAAAAAAAAAAAGAGTAAGTAATTGCCTATTTTCTCAGTCGGGGCTTAACGTCCAACTACCAATTAGGTGTCGTGGACGGAGGCAACTAGCAAACATACTTTACTATAATGTTCTCATATTAACCATTAAATAAAATCCAAGGGCTAGACTAGTACCGCAATACATCTTAGCTTTGCGGGTCTAGCCTATAACCGACTAACAAACATACTTTACTGTAAATTTCTCATATTAACCATTAAATACAATCCAAGGCATAGACTAGTACCGCAATACATCTTAGCTCTGCGGGTCTAGTCTATAACCGCCTAACAAACATACTTTACTATAAAAGTTCTCAATATTAACCATTAAATACAATCCAAGGCATAGACTAGTACCGCAATACATCTTAGCTTTGCGGGTCTAGTCTATAACCGACTAGCAAACATACTTTACTGTAAATTTCTCATATTAACCATTAAATACAATCCAAGGGCTAGGCTAGTACCGCAATACATCTTAGCTTTGCGGGTCTAGCCTATAACCGCCTAACAAACATACTTTACTATAAAGTTCTCAATATTAACCATTAAATACAATCCAAGGCATAGACTAGTACCGCAATACATCTTAGCTTTGCGGGTCTAGCCTATAACCGACTAGCAAACATACTTTACTGTAAATTTCTCATATTAATCATTAAATAAAATCCAAGGGCTAGAGTAGTACCGCAATACATCTTAGCTTTGCGTGTCTAGCCTATAACCGCCTAACAAACATACTTTACTATAAAAGTTCTCAATATTAACCATTAAATACAATCCAAGGCATAGACTAGTACCGCAATACATCTTAGCTTTGCGGGTCTAGCCTATAACCGACTAGCAAACATACTTTACTGTAAATTTCTCATATTAACCATTAAATACAATCCAAGGCATAGACTAGTACCGCAATACATCTTAGCTTTGCGGGTCTAGCCTATAACCGATCGGCTACCGTTACGCTCTAAAATAGTTGATTACACTTTTAACCCAAAATTTAAATGGAAAACTGTGAAAGTGAATGGGATAAAAGTAGAAGAAAATTCTTTCAATTGAAAATTAGGCATATTTTCCTCAAATAGCCTATTTTAATCATTTAATTTATCAAAAGAAAAAAAATGTTTTTTGTTTTTTTAAAAAATGCCGTCTGCATTTCTGTCTCCGTGAGTATACAGTAGATATTAAGTGCAGCATCTTTTCGGCATTTCTCTTTAGAAGATGAAACCGTGAGTGATTGATTTGAAACACGGTAAACTTCAATAGATTTCTTTTTTCTTTTTGCTTTTATTCTAGTTTTTTTGATAAACAAAAGTTTTTTCTTGCTATCCAGAAGTTAATTCACTTTCAAATAGTTCTAATATTATGCCATTTTTTAAAGTTATTAATAATATTTAATAATAATATTTATAATTCAGGTGTGAACCCTGAATATTAGAGAAAAAACCCAATTAGCTTTTGTTTTGACGCAATAATTATAAAACCAGGTTACAAGCAAAATTACGAGACTTTTAACTTTTTAATTAATTCATATAAAATTAAATAGAGCTCTTTATTAAATAAAAAATTTATTCCTGAATATATAGCATATTAAAAACTAAATAGAAAATAAAAATAAAAATTTAAAATTGCATTTAAAACAATTTACATTTTAATACATATTAATTCAATAATTTTGTAAATTTAGTTATAAATTTATAAGTATTTACTTATTTTTCGCTCTCTATTTATTTCTACATCTTATTTATTTAAACTTTATTTATTATTGAATAGTTTTAAAAGAATTTTAATATTTCTAGTTTTGAAAAATAAGGACACTAGTTTAAAGCTATTTTGCTGAGAAATTTTACTTTAAAAATATACTTTTCAAAATGCATAAATAATAAATTATATTGAGGAAAATAATATCATAGATTTTTTTTGTAATGAAAATGGTTTTTCAATAAATTATAACTAGATTTGTTTTTTTTTCGTATATCTTTCTAAAGATCATTTTCATTTTAAGATGAAGAATATTTTAAACTTAAATTTCCATAAAAACTGATTTTTAATGCAGTTTTTTTTCAGGGAAAATGATGACTAAGAATGCAGTTTTTTAAATACGATTACTTCGCGAATAGTTTACGGGAAAAGTTAAGTCTTGTGGCTATGCGAGGCATAAGACTTTATTTAGATAAGTGCATGATTCTTTGCGATAAATCTTACAATTTTAATGCAGCAAATCCATTGAACTTTTGGTTCCACTTGACGATGGTCTCCAGAGAGAGAGAGTGAGAAAGAGAGAGAGAGAGACAGAAACTATTTCCAGCTGTAAGTAAAACTTCTGACTGAAATCGACTCACTATTTGGCACTCCAATTGGCGGCTCAGTTGACTTAAGTTACTCTTTCAAGAATCAGAGCATAACTATATAATTAAAGTAAAAAAAGTAAAGTAAAGTAATTGCCTATTTTTTCAGGCGAGGCTTAACGTCCAACTACCAATTAGGTGTCGTGGACGGAGGCGACTAGCAAACATTCTTTACTATAAATTTCTCAAATTAACCATTAAATAAAATCCAAGGCCTAAGACCGGGAATCTAACCCACTAAACCAACAATACATATTAAATATAATTATGGCATGGAATGGAAAAAATTTACAAAAAAAAAAAGTCCTGGAATTCTCGTAATGAATTTAAGAAGTCCAGCTGGAACTTGCACTTCTTTCCATGGCCGCTCGGTCGGTTTTTAGGCCCCCCCCAAAAAAGGAAAAGATATAGAAGATTAAAAAACTGACCAATAAAAGCTCAAAATCTTATTTTGAATATTTTTTTAACGTTTACCTAATAATAAAAACAAACATTTATGGTAATTTCAACGGAAAATTTAACTATATTTACAAGAAAAGCTCGATTAAACCGTAAAGCATTAAGAGAATATAAGTGAAAAGTGACCCACAATTTTCAATACAGAGAAAAGCTACACTCCAATTTCCGAAATATCTCCCTCTAGTGAGGACCCTCCAAGGATAACAGAATTCTGAATATCCGTCAAGTAATAGAAAATTCTTTTGTTACTTAAATTTTCCATTATATTTTTGACGTTGAAAAGAAAACCTGCAAAAATTGAAATAGAATTTTCCTAAATTTAAGAGATTCAACTCTCACAGTTTAGATTTAACAGTAAGTTTTTGTACACTAACTTTTAAGTTTACCGCAAAAATGCAAAGCTTAAAAGCCTACAAAAAAAATTAACAAAAATAATTTTTTATTTATTGAATTTAAACTGCCGGATGAGAAATAAACAAATAAACCAATTTAAATAATTTATAGGAAATAAATACAATATCAGGAAAATTGATTCTAACCAAAGCCATATACATTGTTATTTTAATTATGATTAAAACCGTGCTTTTTAAGGCTTCCCTAAACGTATACTTTGTATATATATGCAACACATATAAGTAGCCCTTCTAAATCCCTTCAACTAATTGGATCTACAGGGAGCGAAAGTATAATAATAATAATTATAGTATAATTTATTTCAACTAAAAAAAATATATATTATAATTATCAAATGAGAAAAAAACATTACGGCTCGGAAGAATCTAGAGATTGGGTTGTATAAATGAGATGAGAGATACTATTTTGAAAACTAAGAGTGTAAGGAAAAAATAAAATAAATAAATAAAATTAAAAATAAAGTAAATGTAAAGTAATTGCCATTAATAACCCAATAACCATTAAATAAAATCCAAGGGCTAGCCTAGTACCGCAATACATCTTAGCTTTACGGGTCTAGCCTATAACCGCCTAACAAACATACTTTACTATCAAAGTTCTCATATTAAACATTAAATAAAATCCAAGGCTAGACTAGTACCGCAATACATCTTAGCTTTGCGGGTCTAGTCTATAACAGCCTAACGTAATTTACTATAAATCACTCATATTAACCATTAAATAAAATCCAAGCCCAAGACCGGGGGAATCGAACCTACTAAACCAACAATACATCTTAGCTTTGCGGGTCTAGCCTATAATCGCCTAACATACTTTACTATAAATTTCTCATATTAACCATTAAATAAAATCCAAGGGCTAGCCTAGTACCGCAATACATCTTAGCTTTACGGGTCTAGCCTATAACCGCCTAACAAACATACTTTACTATAAAAGTTCTCAATATTAGCCTATAACCGACTAGCAAACATACTTCTTTTATTAACCATTAAATAAAATCCAAGACCTAAGACCGGGGAATCGAACCCACTAAGCCAACAATACATCTTAGCTTTGCGGGTCTAGCCTATAATCGCCAAACATACTATACTATAAATTTCTCATATTAACCATTAAATAAAATCCAAGGGCTAGCCTAGTACCGCAATACATCTTAGCTTTACGGGTCTAGCCTATAACCGCCTAACAAACATACTTTACTATAAAAGTTCTCAATATTAGCCTATAACCGACTAGCAAACATACTTCTTTTATTAACCATTAAATAAAATCCAAGACCTAAGACCGGGGAATCGAACCCACTAAGCCAACAATACATCTTAGCTTTGCGGGTCTAGCCTATAATCGCCAAACATACTATACTATAAATTTCTCATATTAACCATTAAATAAAATCCAAGGCCTAAGTCCGGGTGAATCGAACCCAGTACCACAATGCTAAAGTAAATGGCACTTCCAAATTACACAGTTTCTTCAAAATTGCCATTATAATAAGTGCATTTAATTCCTATTAATATATAGGTCATAGGCACTTCTATTTGAAATAATAGTTTTAGACATACAAGCATGCAATGAATTCGCTAACTTAAAATATATACAAATCATTTTTATCGTTTTTTTTTAAAATAAAAACAGCTGATTTGGTTTTTAAAAATATTGCTCGATTTTTTTTTATTTTTTATTTTTAGACTTATCGGCAGTTTCCGGTAAAAACATGAAATCAAAAATCAATCATTTCCGTCGAAGAGGGAGTTAGAGAAAGTAAAAATAGTTTTTTGTTTTTTGAGCTAAAATTATTTAAAAATGCAAAAAGAATAACTCCTTGTTATGGGTAAAAACAGGAAATACATATTGCAACCATGTACCATTCACACTAACTTTAAAATTACTAAGAAGTGAGACGGAAATGAGCAGCAAGATGAGGAGCGCTTCTCCGAGAAGCTCAATAAAGCTCTAACCTTTTCAAACAAACACTTGCCGACGCTCCAAACTATGTTTGGCCACCAAAAGCTTAAAAAACTGATTACTCCAAAAGAAGTACAATTGCAATTAAACGGGCAACTGATATAAATCGATTAATTTGAAGAAAAAAAAAATAATACTTAGTCGATATAATTTGATTTTATCCGTCGTAACACGTATATTTATTGTATCTCTGACCGGTTTCGCATTTGCCTCTATAATCAGAGGTAGAATTGATCAGTTAGTTGAAGAGATTTCGATTTCACCGTCTCACACTGCTAACTAGATTGATGTAAGTCCGCAATCACATTTATTAATACTTAGCCTTTCAAGGCTAAGAGATGCAGAACTGAGGTAAAATCTGAGTGAAAAATCTTCTAAAAAGAACCTCGAATATTATTAAATAAAATTCATTTTTAATTAACTTTCTAAGATGGGGCATTTTTCTCACAAATGAAAAAAAAAACTTGTTTTCACTTCTTCAAAAACTTTTTTCTTCCCATCAGACACCCAAAAACTCTTAAAATTCTATCGCCCCCAAAATAGACTACACAGAAGATAAGCAGAACAAAATTGGGAAAAAAATTATCTTTTGTCTTTTTACGTAAAGCTTTCATAAGAATACTAAAATGGTTGAAAATAAAATTTCTGCACAATGAATATTACTAATGTTATTTTTGATGTAGAATAATTACCACTTTTTCAAACTACAGAAAAATATGACTTACGGACTTTATCATAAGAAAAGTAATTAATATTTCCCCCTCAATTTTAACAAAATTTTCTTAATCTTTAGTCTTGAGGAAAAATTTTAAATGCTGGATAATAATATTAGCGTAAATCAATACAGGAATAAAGCTCATCAATTCTGAAATAAAGCTCTTATACTTCGATAATTTTTTGATAATAATCGGCTTCGATAATTGTGTTACGTATTTATTAATTTATTAATGCTATAGAGTTTCGAGAATGATCAGCAAAAAAGTAGGTACGTCATTAATAAAAATATTATAAATAAACAGGAAATAACAAAGAGAAACTTTTTGAGAATGTATAAAGTTTTCATTTATTGGCGGGAAATAAAGACGCATCTAATTGTGAAATAAATGCAGTATTTTTTTTAAAGAAATTATTTTCACTTTTCAATAAAAGAATTGTGCAGATTTTCAATTTCGAATCTTTAACCGGAAGAGGCCCTAAGGCCCCCATGAGAACGGAAAAGGTATTTTAAAAATTGGTCAATGGATAAAAGCACTACTCAAAATACAAACAAACAATTTGGGAACGCGATAATAAAGTTCTACAATAAAATCTACAAAACCGGAAAAGCTATTGTTTTTCTTTGTAGATGTATTTTTAGTTTTTTTTTTAATTTTTTTAAGCGGAAAATGGTTACAACAATTTTTTACCTTTTAATAAAAGTTCGTTCATTATACGCATGCACAGCTACTGGAAACAATTTTCCACGATTTTTGGGTTTAAAGAGGTTTTTCTTTTAGGGGAAAAGGAAGTTGAGGCAACATCTTATGTTTCCTTTAACTGAACGTTTACGACTTCCTTAACTTTATTACAAAACTATTAAAAAAAAATTTTAGGAAATTTTAATAAAATTTCTAATTCGAAGAAAATTGATTTTTAGTTTTTAGCGTTTTTCTTTTTTTTTCCAGAAGTACAGGAGTTTCACTAAAATGTAATTGGGTATTCCTGTAGAATGAGATAGAGAGAGACAGTGAAATGGGTGTTCATCTGAAAATGGCTTTAAATAGAAATTTCCCAACTGAACACAAGTTATATAAATCATTTGAGAAGATTCTGAGAAATGATCGAGAAAAATAAGCAACTCCAAATGAACAGGAATTCTTAAGCCATCTAAAACATAGAATGCAAAAGACAAAACCCGTAATTATTTAAAAATAATAAAAATACAAGGAATGTGATAAGAAAAAAAAAAAAAAATCAAAATTGAAAATGAAGAAACTGTAAAAAAAGAAGAAGAAAAGATACAAAGATAAACAGGAGGAGATGGATGTTATGTAAAAATGTCCCAAGAATAAAGAAGAAAGTAGAAGCGAGAAACGAGAGTGGTCTACCGTCTTGTTGGTTATAACAGCAAACGTTATGACAAGAAAGAATTTCAGTAGAAGAAGTAGAAGGTACCTATCTGAAGTGGTCATGAACAACGATGATCATGTTAGGAAGAAGAGTGTACATATCTAAAAAGAAGAGCGAGAAAAAAATGATGGATAAAGCACAAAACACTGAAGAAAGAGTACGTAGTAAGAAGCAAGGCAGAGGCAGGAGCCAAAGCAATGTCAAAGAGAAAAGAACGAAAACGAACACACGCACATTAAAAAGGAACGAGAGGTTAAGACAAGCGCGCGGGGGATTCGAAGGTTCGACAAAAAGGGGTACTCCGTAGTTAAAGCAAAAGGTGGTATGGGGGAGGCTGTGAGATAGAGAGAGAGAGGAGAGAGACAATCATTTCTGAGAAGAGCATTGAAGACGAAGGCATGCCGATATCTGGTTTTTCTTCTACATACCTACCTGGGGATGAAGGTTTATTAATTAGTCTGCTAATTGCTGTCGCGGTATGAGAAGGACTTGGGCAGAGTCATGAAAGCCGTTTTTCTAACTTTAACTTGAAACGTGTCCCCCCCCCCCAGCAAATCTGAATACTTGCAACATCTCCGGCCAGCTAGAGTTTACACGATGGATGTGTGGGGGAGACTTTGAAGAAGCAATAAAAATAAGAAACCCCCAAAAAAATAAAAAGGTTAATATTTGCAAACAATATTTGCATCTAAGTTATCTTAAATTACAGTTCGAAGATTCTCGTTATTCAATGTAATTTTTAAAAAAAAATAAAATAAATGCATTTATTCTTTAATTCGAATTTATTTTTTTTCCACCGCAATAACAGCGATTCAAAACTCGATAATTCAAGAAAACAATATTCCAAGATTATCTTTCTTTCATTAATTTATTTATTATTTATTAATTTATTTATTTTACATTCCCCCCCCCCCAAAAAAAATAAATTTGATAAGAGTAAACACGAATAACGTACAAAAAAACGCATTTATTGTTTTTTTGTGCATTAACATCATCTTCACATCAATGAATGGAATAATGGACCCGAAAAATCTAGTTAGAAGTCAGTACTAAGCTTTTATTTGAGTTTTGATTTTTTTTTTTCTTGCATAGAAAAGCGGAAAATTTTAGAAATAAAAGGAAATGCTTGAAATTACGTATGATTTTTTTTTTGTGCAAAATTTGCAAAATTAAAGAGATCTGTAAACTATTTTAAGATTTAAGGTATCAGGGATGCCTCAAAAATTAAGATGATTGCATCGAATACCCAAAACAAGCGCTACCTATTAAGTAAAGTATGTAAAGTATTCGCTGATTTTTTCAGGCGGGACTTAACGTCCAACTACCATTTACTAGGTGTCGTGGACGGAGGCGACTAGCAAACGTACTTTACTATTTTTCAATTAACCATTAAATAAAATCCAAGGCCAAGACCGGGAATCGAACCAAGTACCACAGTGCAAGCTACGTATTATTTGATGATTATTTATTTTAAAAAGGTTTTAATAAAATTTTGTAAAGTCTAAATTCTTTGATAAAAAAAAAGGCTCTTTAATTGACTCTTCCAAAAACCGGGTCCAAAAAAAATTGATGAAAACAATCACGCCTATGATGAATAGCAAAATCAACTGATGCAAACCACACGTCATCTATAATTACAACTGATATTAAAGCGAAAACTAGATAATTTTAACACGTGATTAATTCAGCGCGCTTAAAAATTAATCTGGTGCAAAAGATGATTGCGTTATTACTTTGATTATTGATGATTATTTTTAGGGGGGTTAGATAAAAAAAAAAGAGATTCTGTAGAACTCCGGAAATATTTACCAACGCACTAAAGTTAGCAGATGTTCTATTTTTGAATGATAAATATCTTTCACAGTTATGACAGGTTGTAAATTAGATGTACTTTTTTTTGGGGGGGGTTTGCCGGAATTCGAAGACACACTTCCACTGTTATCTCTACCAAAACTTCGAGTTGGTTTATTTTAGATATATCTAAAATTAATAAATAGCAGATTCACCAAATCCGATGATTGTTTGAGATACGGATATTTTTGCCGGTATATCGCGCTACTACGATTTATGGGGATATTTTTTGGTTTAAAAAAATAACTGAAACTTCTTTCTATATAGGCTTACCGTTGGGTAACGGTGGTGCCGGTATACTGCCATCCTCTAGAACTCTGATGGGACGTGCCTGTTTCCTGCGGGACATGTTGATAAAAGTTGTCCCGCCGTGACCACCCTGTTATCCCGTCTACTTTATCTTCTCTCTTCTCCACGACAGCTATCGTCTGCGGCGACACATGATGAAAAACGATTCGTCTTCTTTCACAACACACGGAGGGGAGAAGGGTTCAATAAAGGAAATGCAAAGTAATGAATAGGGTGGGGGAAGGAAACACTGTCTTCTTAAATATTACATTAATAAAATTAAACAAAAAAAAAAATAATTTTAATAAACACTCAAATGTCCCCGGATTTAATTTTGAATTCTATTAAAACTTTATAATTATTTTTTTAAATTTTTATTTCTTCCCTTATTTTTTGTTTACAAAAAAAATAACTATAAAAACAAAAACAAAACCAAAAATTTAAATAAATAGTTGTAAGTTCATATAGGTTATCGTCAGTCCGGGAGCGAACGATACCGAAGCACGCACTACCGAGTCCCTAGAACGAATGAAGTATGTTGTTTAAGGCGGGGGGTGTAGCCGGCAAGTCGGTTTCAATCGTACACTATCGTTAGCGTCCGTTATATTGGAGGCGGTGCTTGTCTCCCCCACCAATAAGTACTCATTGCGCCTGTCTTGCCTCTTGCATCCCTTACCCATTATGCCGACACCTTCCAAGCTATCAGGGTCTTCCTAACCCTTTCTACAAAACTATATCATATATATACCTATATATATATATATAACCTTTGTCTCTTTGTTTTATATTTTCTCTCTCACTCACACACACTTCTGCTCTTTCAACCTTCCAAGTTGTGTGCTGCCAACCATCTTACTTCTTAATGTAACAATTCTTTTTGAAATAAATGTGGTTGCATTGATTTCTTTTTAAGGATTCAAAGATACTGCATAAAAAATAATGTTAATAATATTCACAAATTGTTATAACAATGTAAATAATCTGTTGGAATTTAGGAGTATTGTTAAATTTTAAAATATTTCAGCTAATTTTTAAGCACAAGTTTAGCACGTCTTCGTTTTCGGTCTGTAAAGTAGAAGAATGTATTATAACCAGTTAAGCGTGTTAGACGTGTATACACGGTCAAACCAAATCTCTATCACGGTGCCGTTCGACGAGGTATACTCGTTGTGAAAAATATAAAATTGCTATTAACTACAAAAAAACCCGAAATTTTAATAAAATCCAATAAGAATATTATTTAGTGGGATGTTTCCTTTATCTTTACCAATAGAACTGCGGTGGGAGTCAGCCAAATGATAAGTGGTTGGTACATGTTTGGGCTCCGCATTAGAGATTGGGAATTAGGTGCACACAAATAGGAGCTCTCAACCCTTGTGCAATGCCGTTTTTAACTTTTAGATAGAGATTCAGACCTCACAGTACGCGCATGATTTCATTTTGCACAGAATTCAAAGCTATTTTCTTCCTCCTTGTAAAAGTTCTTGCGTCCCTAGTTAACTAAAGCAATGCATAACGTGAAGCGGTGCAAGATTTTTTGAATGAGCGCAGAATGCTCTGGTAATCTCAAGCCCCCGAGATTGCAGAAAAAGTCGCTTGCAGTGACTATTACGATTATTGTAAACTTTTGGTAGTTTTGGACCTGCGTTCGACGTGTATTCACGTAATTGTCTGAATTTAATTCCGCACACTGTGGAGGGTGTTTTTTTTAAAACTAAATTCCACGCTTAACTAGTTAAGAGCGAAGTTTCAACTGCTTTAAAAAAAAATCCTCCTAATCAGTTTCAAGAACTGATTCTAAGCCTTTAGAATCGAGCGAGCAAAAAAGAGTTGATTGAGTCATGCGTTGAGTAACATTATAATCTAAAAAGCAGTAACGTTCTAAAATAGCTGGAATCAAAGTTCTAGAAAGATGGTTTCATTGATTAGTCTCAAACCATTTCGACAAGTTGTACGACCGCGTAATTGTCCTCAAGGTACGCGGTTTATAGGCCTGGGGCAGCGGAAGAAGAATTCATATGAAAAGGATACGGAGATCCTAGTTTTGAGCCCAACTAGAAGCTCTTGCATTCATTCTTCCTTGGAGCTCTTTTTCTTTGAAACCAACCCTGTGCAGAATATGGGAGAAGGCTCCAGCCAGGTAGCCCTCGATAAAAACTTGGTTCTACCCAATAGATATTACATGAACAGAGCGCAGTAATGATATATATTATATATGTAGCTAAATTCTGTTCACCTGGTTCCCCTGATCAGTATTTAAATCGAAGAAAAAAAAACTCTACATTATAATGAGGCCAATGACCATCCAGATTTAAATTAAATGTACCAAACTGCTGCTAATATTCCCACACATGATCTATTATCGGGCCTATAAGGGCTGAAAATTGGTAATAAAAAATTAAAGCAAATTCAATTAATTGTTTCTCTCTTTTTTATTAATTTAAATGTCTTTAATTGCAAATTTTTCAATTTGTTTAATAAAATTTAATTAATCAATTAAAAAAAAGTCAATAATTAATTTTATACATTATTATTATTATTCAATAATTAAATACTTTTATGGGACTTTTTGATTGTTTTATTCAGCGAAAAATTAGTAAAAGTGATGTTATAACTGTGTTTTGTTACTTGAGAGATTAACTTCTTGTAGTAGTAATTGCCTATTTTTTCAGGCGGGCTTTGCGCCCAACTTCCAAATTAGGTGTCGTGAACGGAGGCGACTAGCAAACATACTTTACTGTGAATTTCTCATATTAACCATTAAATAAAATCCAAGGACTAGACTAGTAACGCAATACATCTTAGCTTTGCGGGTCTAGCCTACTACCGCTCAGTTATTGTGACGCCTAATTGATTAATATCTTGTAATTTGGGCATTTTTCTAGTTATGCACAACTAGAACTACACAGGTGTAATGAGGTACACCTCATTGCATACTCAGTTTACCATAAGAAGGGGCAAACCCATTCTATAGCTCATAATAAGAATATTTTACTCGACAAATTTCAACACAGTTTGGCTATCTATATACGACATAATATACGACACTTTTTAACTGTTAATGTTTGTAAATACAAAAGTATTTACTTAAGAGACCTCATATCGATTATCCAGCTATGTGACTCAACTGAATAGACCAAAGTTGTTGATTTCCTCAAGAATCCTAAGAGGTGCTCTAAATTTAGACTTTTTTTTTGAGTTGCATCGAATGGCTTAGGCTCCCTGTGTAGAATACCCAAAAGAATGTAGAGTTCCTTCTAGCGATAAACTTAACTCTGAAGACAAGAGACTAACCACTGAAGGCATCACAGTGGGTTGCTGCGCCAGCTCTTCTATTCCGGGATCTTGAATACGACAACTGAGACAATCATTAATTCCAGATTCGTAATCTTTTTTTTCAGAAACATTTCCAGCTTACCACGTCGAAAAAGAGAAAGTTATGAACAGGCATAAACTTAAGTTCAGAACGTACTTTTCATTTTCTTTTAATTGTGATAATAAATATATATATTATATATACACATTTTTTTAGAATGAATAATGTACGGACCTCTAGGCAATACGTGACGTAGGAGGAAATGAATCAAATGAGAGGTTCCTTACTATCTTTGCTGGATAAATTACGCCTACAATTAAACCATCACATTGTTTTGGGCGACAGTGTGTGGGACAACACGCCATTATTATCAAAATGTGTTTTCATCAATCAACAGATCTCCCCCCCCCTAGCATGTGTGCGAGAGAGAGAGAGAGAAGTATGTTTATGTTCAGCGGAAGGAAATCCGAAATATCTAAAATTTTTAATTTTTTGTTATTAAGCCGGGTACTTAGTAAGGCGTGAAGTTAAGCTGGAATTTAAAAGTGCAGCCTTTAGTATTACCTAAAAAATAGTTTTAATACTAAGTAATTAACCGGAAATCCCCGGATTGGATCCACCCAATTTAATTTCTTCTTACAAGGAGGCGTAAAAGAAAATGTGTGTAAAGCTTTCAGAATTTAAGTTGAATAAAAAAAAACTTACCTAACCCAATCGATAGATTCGAAACATAACATTTTATGAAAAAGAAACGTTACAATTCAAATAAAATGTATGGAAACCAAATAATCGTTTTTCATTAAGTTCTAAATTTAAATTTAAAAATTCTATATCAATATATATAATGTTAAATAATGAAAAATAAATGTAAACGTGTACAAGAGCAAAATAATAAAATGAATAAAATAATAAATAAAATAAAAATAATAAATAAACACAAAATCGTAGCATGTTAAATATATTATATTGAATTTATGTGAGTCTGTTTGTCTATAGATCTGATATAAAACATTAGTGAGGAGAGTAAGATAGACTCCCACATAAGAATTAATTAAATGAGCTGGAATACCTATCAATTAACGGTGAAATATCGTCTAACTACCAGTCTATGTACTTCTCTCACAAACTTTTTCTCCCTATTTATTTATTTATTTATTTATTATGTATTATATAGTTAAATAGTTGATAATTAATAGTCCGCGTCATTATTATTATTATTATAGGGCGTAATTATAAGGGTTTATATACGAGGGTCGTTTGAAAAGTCCGTGCAAAAATAAAAACTACTTAATTTTTGGGGGTAAACCTTTTTTATTTTTCAACATAGTCTCCTTTTAGGCTTATACACTTCGTCCAACGCTGCTCTAGTTTGTTGATCCCTTCCGAATAATAGGATTTGTCCAAGTATGAAAAATAGCCATTCGTTTCTGCAATCACCTCCTCGTTTGAATAAGATCATTTTCCCGCCAGCCATTTCTTCATATTGGGGAACAAATAGTAGTCCGAGGGAGCCAAGTCTGGAGAATAGGGGGGGGATGTGAAACGAGTTGGAACCCAATTTCCATTAATTTTGCGACCACAACTGCTGAGGTGTGAGCTGGTGCGTTGTCGTGATGGAAAAGGACTTTTTTTGTGGGCCAATCGTGGGCGTTTTTCTTGCAGCTCGGTTTTCAAACGGTCCAATAACGATGAATAATATGCACCTGTAATAGTTTTACCCTTTTCCAGATAGTCGATGAGGATTATTCCTTGCGAATCCCAAAAGACAGTCGCCATAATCTTTCCGGCCGAAGGAACGGTCTTCGCCTTTTTTTTGGCGCAGATTCCCCCCTTGGTAACCCATTGTTTAGATTGTTCTTTGGTCTCTGGAGTGTAGTGATGTATCCATGTTTCATCCACAGTGACGAAACGACGCTTAAAGTTTTGCGGATTCTTCTGGAACAGCTGCAAACCGTCCTTGCAACACTTCACACGATTTCGTTTTATGGTCAAGCGTGAGCAATCGCGGCACCCATCTTGCGGATAGCTTTGTCATGTCCAAATGTTGATGCAAAATATTATGTACCCGTTCATTCGAGATGCCCATAGCACTAGCAATCTCACGCACATTCACTCTTCTGTCATCCATCACCATATCATGGATTTTATCAATGATTTCTGGAGTAGTAACCTCAACAGGGCGTCCAGAACGTTCAGCGTCACTTGTGCCCATATGGCCACTCCGAAAATTTTGAAACCACTTATAAACTGTTCTAATCGACCATAATGTTTATCAAGCTTCTCTTTAGTCTCCTGAGGCGTTTTGCCTTTCATAAAGTAGTGTTTAATCAACACACGAAATTCTTTTTCGTCCATTTTTTGAAAATCATTCGACTTCCTCGATTCAAACGAATGCCAAACACAATGAAATAGACCGATCTGGCTGAAACATGGTGTGTGTTCTTCCAAGAGATGCTACTAACTAAACATAACCTCGATACGCGCCAGTGGTGTATCTCTCTGACTTTGCACGGACTTTTCAAACGACCCTCGTATAACTTTAAAAATAAATTAAAAAAATATTTTGTTGAATTCTGCTTAAATCGAATTCCATTAATCCTTATCTCAGATTATGAAAGATCGTTCAATAAAATTGATGCTGTCAGCTAAAGCAACATTGGTTTAAGAGATTTCGGACGGGAGATTAGATTTTGAAGGCCCCTAAAAGTCAGTCAATATCTCAGTTAAGGGTGCCTTGGGACCTAGTCAATCCGTTCGAGGGGATTACGGAGCAACTGAATGTAACTGACATTTGGCGGTGGGAAGGGGGCCCAAAATTGTAACGTTAGTCATTTTTTTTCACAGTTTTTGCGCCTTAAAAATGATTTATTTGGAGATCAAATCATGTCTTGTGATGAATAGTGTATCTTATCTTGTGCAGTACAGAACAGTACGTCTAGGACAGTGATTGGCTCAAACCCTTCCCAAAGGGCAAAGCTCGGACAAACCAATACTCCCCTCCAAAAAAAAAAAAAAAGGCATCACACTATCTGCACATATTCAAAAACCTGCTGAAACCATTAATGCAAAAAGGTATTATCAAGAAATCGACCAAAATTTACCGGACAATTTACGTCAACTACAGCCAGCATTGGTCATATGAAGGAGTTCTATGGGCATGAAAACGAACGCCTTCTGATGTTTCACAAATCACTGGCCAAAAATTCATTGGAGTTCATAGTGGGTCAAAGTTGTGCCTCTCCTGTGCACACGCTCACAGATCATGCAATCGGAAAAATCGACATTCGTCGCATTCCTTTTACCAAGAATACTCAATATTCAAAATGATAAAATAAATCGAGACCTGTTGGCAAAGATGTACTTATATCAATTAATGATCACTTGTTTCTTGTTGGCAAAGATGTGCTTAAATCAATTAAATTGAATGATTATTGTTTACGATATTCGATTTTAAACTTTAATTCCTCTAATATCCATAAAGCTTCCCTTCAAATTTGCTTGAACACGAAAGAACCGGAAAAAGAAAACATTACCTCTTATATCCAGCATATCTGCTCTATTTAAATTCGATCATCAGCAAAGATTAGCCTTCACAGCATTACAGAAGACCACAGAATTAAGTCACGTCATTAAGAATACGAAGAGAAAAGAGAAAGAGAAGAGAAACTACTAACAGGTGGCAGGAAAATTTCAATTAAATTTTCTATTAAAATCTAATTTGTAACCAATAATAAATAATGCCAATAAATACAAATTATTTGACAAGTAAATACATAAATAAGAAAGTACCCACATATATATGAAATAATTTGCAAAAGCTAAAGGGATTTCTATATTCCTGGTCCCATTATTTTGAATTTTCAAGTAAATATTTTCCAGCATAAAAAGACAGAGAGTAATTGAACTAAAAAAAAAATGGGGGAAGCATTATTTCCGTTTATTGTGGGCGCCCCCAGAAAGGTGCAGCAGAAAGACGCTCTGAAGACAGGTGACTCTGGGAGGGCTGAACAGGTTGCAGATGTGGGTCCAGTTTTGCTGAAAGTATAACTTTCCATTTCTATAGAATCTCCTACGTCAATAGACCACCACCACAACTGTATCTATACACCCAATTAGATAGGCCCACTTTTACCTTAGTCACAACACACTCAGCTGGGCTGACGCACAAATATATATATATATATATATATACAGAAAACTAGACGCCGTCCAAACAACTTGTTTTATTTTTTAAATTTGTACACACTTTGTGATCACAATTATTATATTTTATCAATAATTTGTATAAGCAAGTTATAAGAAAAATTAATTGGAATTATTTGTGAGTAAAGCAATATTTTCCTGTAGCCGGGAAAAGTGGTGGGAAAAATTAATTTGGGAAATGCATATATTTGTCGGAAAACGTTCTCGTAAGAGATTATATAAAAAGTAAAAGTAAAGTAATGCTTATTTTTTTCAGGCGGGCTTTACATCCAACTATCACAATTAGGTGTCGTGAACGGAGGCGATTAGCAAACATACTTTACTGTAAATTTCTTATATTAACCATTAAATAAAATACAAGGGCTAGACTAGTACCGCAATACACCTTAGCTTTGCGGGTTTAGCCTATAACCGCCTAACATACTTTACTATAAATTCCTCATACTAACCATTAAATAAAATCCAAGGCCTCTAGACCGGGAATCGAACCCACTAAACCAACAATACATCTTAGCATTGCGGGTCTAGCCTATAACCGCCTAACATACTTTACTGTAAATTCCTCATACTAACCATTAAATAAAATCCAAGGCCTCTAGACCGGGAATCGAACCCACTAAACCAACAATACATCTTAGCATTGCGGGTCTAGCCTATAACCGCTCGGCCACCGTAGTGCCTGTGATTATAATAAAAAAACCCAAAGAAAATGCTAAGACAGAATTTTCCCAATGTAAAGTGGTTCTGTACATTGTGAGAAATGATCATGGAAAATTTAAAAACAGACCAGATCTCATTTGTAAGGAGATATGTCTTATAGCTGATAAATTCCACCGCTATCTGTTTTAATCTCATATAAAGTAAAGTAATAACGTACAAAATAATAAAGTAGAATTTGAGAACAGTAATATTGCAATTAAAACAACAAAAAATAGAATTTTAAGAAAATTTTCCAACCGGAAGTAAGTTATTTTCCTTTTAACTTCTTATTTACATCAAAAAAACACGTAGATCTACAGCATTGACTTAAGTAATCGGTCAGAGAAAATTCATTTTCACGTAGTTCTGCTTCATTAAATATGATTATATAAATTTTGAGTTTGAGATTTAGTATGAGAAAGTCGAGCTTGGGGTTTTCTTTTTTACTAATATTAATGATTTTCCGCCATGACAGATTCGTACATAATTTGTGATCTGTTTGTGGAATTAATGATGAAAAAATGCCTGAACCTGAAATCTCAAAATTTGGTGAAGATCTAATCTCGAAGATTGATCAGGATTGCTTTTAATTTTTTTAATTAATAAATAATAATGGCACTTGTTTTAGCATTAAATTTTGTGGGAGATTTATTCAAACAAAAACAAGCTTAGAAAGATCCTTACACCTTCTTTATTCAATTAATATTCAGAAAAAAGCGTTAGAGTAGACCAAGTATATCTACTTATAAGTAGATAAGATCTTGATATAGTATGTAAAATATCTATTCTGCGTACAAAACTTTACACTTACAATACAATGCGAGTACTTTATAGAGGAGATCACACTTTACTCACTGCACGCATGCGCGTTGTATTTAAAATTTTAATTTTATTACATATTTTGATTTTTCTCCCCCACCATGGTAATGGGAAGTAGTAATTATTGCGACCGTGCAGCTTTCACGAAATTTTACCGGAAGTGAACGATTTGACGTACTTAACGAGTACTTACATCAATAACTCGGATGATCAGAAGAGCCACCAAAAGAGCCACTGCAAGGAATTAAGTGTAATTACGGGATTAGAACGGGACGGGGATTACAAAACCACTCTCATAACCACTGGACCAACATTCAGCCTATAATCAAAAGCTATACACTATCAATTAGTAAAGGATGTGGTGGTAATATGGAACCCTTCTTTGTTTTTGACTTACCAATGCTAGACATTCCAAAAAATGGTATTGCTTTCTCTGGTAATTATTAGCTTTATACAGGGTGTTCAGCATGAGACTACCGTAACTTCGGGAGGCGATTCTGGGCATCATTTGCGACAAAAAATTTAATAGTTTGAGAAATATAGACAACTGCTAAAAAGTAGTAGTATCTTGAAAAAGCATAAAATTAAAAATATCTATAAAAACGGAGCCTAATCAAGCCATAGTTTATATGGAATTTTTTGTTGCAAATGATGCCCAGAATCGCCTCCCGATGTTACGGTAGTCTTATGCTGAACACCCTGTATATTAGTCTTGCACTATTGTCTTCAAATTTACTCTCCTCCAACCACCAGATGAGCAACCTTCAATTTTATGGAAAAAAGTGGAAAGTGGTGCCTCTGACTTCAGGTGAGGGTAATATGGAACACCTTAGTATTTTTATGGCAACTCGACGTAGAGTGGGTTTAGATACAATTAATATTTTTGCAGCTTTTTTTTTAGCCCTAATTTTAGATTCTTCTCCTTTTTTCTCCCAGAAAAATAAGTGATTTGCTAGTAATGCTTGCAATATGGAACCCTAGGAAATTTTTCTACTGCGAGTGTAGAACAGGGTTCCATATTACCAGCATCGCTATCTTGGATTTGATATGTCACCCAAACAAAAATTGGAAGACTTAAGAACTGATTCACAGATGAAAATCGCTGCAATACATCCCTTTTGAACCAATATAGTATAGTGCGGATAACTACCACAATTTTGATAACTAAACAAAAATAACAGTTTGAACTTACCATCTTAAAGTTTTCAAGAATCGATAAAAACATAGTTACATCGATAAACAAACCTAATTGAAAATTTCAAAATGAATATACAGTATCAATTGAACCAACCACCTGCTTTGCACACTACCGTTATCTAGCTACAGTTTGAGCCGGATACTGGTTAACACAAGATCACTTGCTGCCAAAAAATATTACGAGAGTTCCAAAATACCAGCAGGGTTCCAGATTACCATCACTTTCTCTACAAAATATAAGACCCAGAAACTTGTTGCTTATCCAAAGAAAATGCTTCTTAAAAGATAGGTTATTCTTCCCTCTAAAAAAAACTAATTTTAGTGCCTCAAAGCTCTATAATATTAATATGAACTCAATTTGTGACTAAACTTAAAATAAAATTTGTACCAAAACATCGGTACAAAAAGCGGAAATGCGAATTTTTATTTACGACTAAATTTTGTGGTTTTCAGTAGAAAATAATTTTTTTCTCCGCGCTAATTCTATTTTTTTAAATAAATTGTTTATTTACATGAAATTCCAATTATTTATTTTTTATGTAAATTTCTTTTAGTTTATATTTTACTTTTAGCCTCTTAAATTAAAACAACCTTTTGAGGAGGCTGGGCAGGAGGAGGGTAGTTAATGATTTTTATTCTGCTGAGAGGATCTATTACCAGATAAATAACGAATATAATAACGTAAAATCTAAATCTGCAATCATAATATATCGTAGAATATATAAACAGAGAGCGTTTACATATATGCACTTATAGAATAAATAAATTAAATGTTCTTGTTTATCAATAAATTGATATATACGTATACATATATACAAAATTTATGGATGCCAAGAAACTTCAACTATCTTGAAATACTACTTATATTATTTTTCTACTTTTTATTTATATATTTATATATATTTTATTTTTGCTTATTTATTACCATTTTTCTGCTCTCACAGCTGGCCAGTTCTTATTAATATAATAATAATAAAAAGAAGTAGAGACTTCTAAATGATCTGAACTTTGTAGGTAATAAAAGTTTTTTTCTTCTTTTAAGACCTCCAGTTAAGTTTGAACTCAAAACTTAAGTTGGATAACCAATATTAGAGATGTTTATCATGTTCTGATCGATGGCTAGAAATGTGAATCGTTGGTCGAGTAACTTTGGTATTATTATTATGTTTTGATTTATTTCCCAAGTGTTTGGCAATGCGATGTTGTTTTTTATCTCTCTCTCTCGGAGAAAGCTCTGCATCGGCTCTAAACTCTTGAAAATGAGCCCAGTAAATATGTGGGGACTTGAAGTCCAATGTATTCAAAGCAAAACGAACGAACGAACAAGATTTTTACAGGAAACAGCGTGATCAAGACTACCCGACAATCGGCTCATTGAAGCATATTAAAGAGTTTCGTTACGTTATTTGCGAAAAGAGGAAGTCAATGTGAGTTTTCGCAGTACATTTTCAAAATTTTCATCAATATTAGTGTTACTAAATTCTTTAAGGAATCTATACTGTAGATTTGCTACGATATCTTGCTGTAACTTGCATCAATCTAGAAATGAACTTTTTTATGTATAATGGGCTAAGTCTAAAAAGTTAATGTGAGGTGGGAAATAAGAAATTAAATGGTGGAAAAGAGAGAGAAAGTGAGAGAGAGAGAGAGAAACTGATTACGTCATAACTTAGAAGTTTGTTGAACTGAACGTTAGCAAGCTTGATTGATTTCAACACCTATTAACCGACACACGTACCTACGTAATAAAGAAAAGACCAAAGCAATTAATTCCAGATAAATCATTTAAGTGTAGAAACTGCTAATCTGTTTCCATGCAACTTTCTATTGAAGTTAAAGAGGAATACCAATTCCAGAATCACAAAGCTTTTAAGCTTCAACAGTCGCAAGCTGGAAAAATGTATATATGTGGTGTGAAATTGGTGAGAAAAGTTAATGTTTAGCCCTGAGATGTGAAGCTGTGAAGAGGAAACGGGCGGCATGGAAGATAACAAGTGTAAGCTAAAATGGACCAGCTAAGATCTCAGCTAGCAGTTAGCATGCCGGAAACTGTTTTACGATACAAAAAAAAAATGTCAAATTGGAAAATTTTGGCACTAGAAAAGGGACACGGAAAACGCATGAGACTTTTTGAACAGGGAAACAGGAACTTTTCTTTTTACTCAGTAGACTGTAATTTAGAGTTTTGGTAGGTTTACTTACTGGGCACACTTTGTGAAGAGCTAGGACTTTAGGCACAAATTAGTTGTTGTACTAAGTGACAGGATTGCCATTTTTTTAAGTTGAGGAAATGGTATGCCACTGCTTACTAGGCTTAAGGCGTTTAGAAGAGGATGGTCTCCCAAAGGAAAGCTTTGGAGATTTGAAATTTCTAGTCTACAGAATGGAAGGCTACTTCTAGAGGGAGAACCTTTGGGTTTTATTTGGGAGAAAGGGGACATAATCCACATTAGGCTCCGCATTCTAGGGTATTTTGTCTACAATATTACTTCCTGTTATGAGGCAGAAGGAGAAAGTGGGAAATAAAGAAAAAGGAGCTGCGATACTTCCGGCTAGTAAACGTCATACAATCTGGAAAGAAAAAACTTCAACCAAAGTTTGACTTTGATCCTCCCTCGCTCTCTTAATGGAATAGAACTCTCTCTTTCTCCCGAAGAGTAACCCACGCAATCCATTTACTGAATAGAAAAAGGTAAAAAAGGGATACGTGAGAAATCAAGAATCTCTCCATCGGCCCTTTTTCCTTCACTTCTCTATCATCTCAGGTTATTTTCGGTGTATGTATGTTCATGTCTTCTTCATATACAGCGAGTATATACACGAAAACAAGATGGTGTATGCATCTATATACAGCCACTTAGTGGCTCGAGACTTCTCAGGGCAGGCACGAGTAGAAGGGATTTTGTAGCAAGCAGTAGAGGTCTCCAGTGGTCTCCTCCAGGTTGAAGTGACGGTTGAATAGTCATAGACAAGGGAATAAGATGTGTACTGTAAATGTTCCCAGACCAATGAACCGCGATACCCGCAGGTCAACAGCTCCCCCTTTAACCATGATTGAATTGCTATTTGATAAGAGGAGGCGAGGAGTAGGAAAAAATAGAACCTGGTGTAAACATGGCGGCTATTTACGTCATTAAATTTTCCGGAAACTTGGAATATTTATTGTTTATATATGTAACTATATAGTAAAATGACGCAGTTAATGGAAAAGTGATGTCACAGCGCCTCTAGAATCAATGATTGCTAAAAATCAACCAAAATTAAGTCCATCTTCAAATCGATTTTATTGTACTTTTGGGCTTAGGTATTTTTAACAATTTACATTGTCTAAGATTATAAGAATGGGAGAAAAAATAAATAAATTGTGAAAAAATAAAAAAAATAAAAAATTTAATAAAGTGATGGCGTATGATTATGTAAATGTTGGTATGGACACGAAGAAGTAGAATAAGAAGAGGTAAAGAGCTGAGGTAAAGGTGGGGGCAGGGTGCAAGCTGGCTGGCGAAGGAAGGTGTTGGCCAGCACACGATTTACAAAAAGAACATGAAAAGTAGAAAGAGAAGGAGATCGCTGAAGAAGAGAAAAGAAGAGACAGGAGAGAAAGAGAGACAGACCCTGTTCGACCACTCGAGACCAAGAGAATGAACAGATCTTATAGAACCAGCCGAAGGAGAATAACTGAGAAAGATACAACCCAACCGCCTCACTAAACCTCGCTCAGCTCATTACAACAGGAAGTATTCAAATATGATGTACCGTTATTGCTGTTTACATTTATCAAAATTTACTTTTTAAAGTAATTTCTTGGAGATTTGTAATAATATTTTACAACGATTTACTTTCAAAACATTTCTTGATAATAGCGCACGTTCAAAAAAATTAATACGCTACGATTTTGTAGACGTCAAATGGCAACCACTCAGGAAACTCTACGTAATTCACGAAAAAGCGTAATGTTTAAGGTCGTACTTCCGGTGTACAGATATTCTTCCAACTTTGACTGTTGGCTTATAAAATCAAATATAATACAGGCGTTAGAAGTGTACAGTACCTAAAATGGCACATTAGAGATGAGCGTTACTTCACCCCTTCCCAAGAACCCTGCATAATTAGTATTAATTAAATATTAATACTTCCCTTCCCAAAGAAAATCAAAAATAAGAAGAAAAATTATGCGAAATAATTTAAAGATAGAACTAGGAATAATACAAGAACTGTTAAGGTTTTGATTAAAAAACAAACTTCAAATCGCAAATATTTATCCCGATTGCATTATTTAGTAGGAAAAGAATTTTCCTCACAGATGTTTAACAGCAAGTTCCCAGTTTTATTTTTTTCTACAAAATTTTCCGAATCATAAAATATATTTAATGCCTCTAAGATATGTGACACGAATAAAAATTATACATCTATGTATTTAAAAAGGGGAACAAAGTTTGGGGAAAATTGTAGAAGCTATTTCCAGCAAGAAAATAAAAAAAGGAGTAAAATTTTGTAAAGGAAAGTGGTACATATCCGGTTGGAGCGATTTTCCTTTAAACTCAGATTTTAGCCTGTTAATATAATGGTTCTCTAGGCGCCACGGTAGCCGAGCGGGTTAAGAGGCTAGACCCGCAAAGCTAAGATGTATTGCGGTACTAGTCTAGCCCTTGGATTTTATTTAATGTTTAATATGAGAAATTTATAGTAAAGTATGTTTGTTAGGCGGTTATAGGCTAGACCTTCAAAGCTAAGATGTATTGCGGTACTAGTCTAGCCCTTGGATTTTATTTAATGTTTAATATGAGAAATTTATAGTAAAGTATGTTTGTTAGGCGGTCATAGGCTAGACCCGCAAAGCTAAGATGTATTGCGGTACTAGTCTAGCCCTTGGATTTTATTTAATGTTTAATATGAGAAATTTATAGTAAAGTAGGTTTGTTAGGCGGTTATAGGCTAGACCTGCAAAGCTAAGATGTATTGCGGTACTAGTCTAGCCCTTGGATTTTATTTAATGTTTAATATGAGAAATTTATAGTAAAGTATGTTTGTTAGGCGGTTATAGGCTAGACCCGCAAAGCTAAGATGTTGGTTTAGTGGGTTCAATTCCCCGGTCTCTAGCCCTTGGATTTTATTTAATGGTTAATATGAGAAATTTATAGTAAAGTATGTTTGCTAGTCGCCCTCCGTCCACGACACCTAATTTGGTAGTTGGACGTTAAGCCCCGCCTGAAAAATATAATGACCCCTAGAATGGGTAGTACCGCACAAAACACTGGAATAGCGCTTTAGAGAGAACATTACCCATTCCTCATCTTCTACAGGAGCTTTTAAGCCAACTTTTTCTAAAAAAATAAAAAATAAATATGTTTTTGTAATAAAGCGCTACTACATCCGGAAAAGATATTTTAATAGCTAAGTTGCTGTCTAGGCTACTGGTAGAGGAAGCCGGTTAGAGTTCAACTTATGACGATTTTTTGTTGTTGAGAGATATCTGAATATCCTATATCCCTATATATCAAAATGCATAGTTATTGGGGAAAACTTAATTTCGGAGATCTGATTTGTTCGCAATAATCACCTTAAAAAAAAAGAGAGAAGAAGTAACAAACACAAAGCTTTGGAGATTAATGAATGAAAAGCTAGATAAACTGAACAGAAAAGGAGTAAAAAACACCAGAGAGAAGATGAGCAAGAAGTGAAGAAGCAGGGGTTTGCCAGAGAAAGATAGACAGCGAGAATGACGAAAAGATAATCCTTAGATAGACAATACTACCAACCAACCCGATCTATAAAAAGATAACCTCTTTCAAAAGTTTAAAAATCTTTTAATATCTTTCTCAATAAAAAATCTTTAAAATATCCATAAATTAACATTAAATCGGTTATATTCAAATTCAATTCTTTCCAGCTTCACAAAACAAGAGATTAACATCTTTAGATTCTTTTAGAATGAGTTTGTATCATTCAAATAAATTTTTACTTACATTAAATAAAATTTACATTTTAATAGTTTTACAACTAACTTTGGTTTTTTGTTTTTAAATTAAAAAATTGAAATAAAGATTAGTGATTTTTATTTAAAGCACTGATTCATCTGTTTGGCTGAAGATGGTGGAGTTTTAAAAAATGTGTATTAATTGAATCGATTAACAGGTTCGATCTCGTTTGTAAATAACTTTATGGACAACTTTTGTCTAAACAAGGTTACTGAATCTTAAAAGAGGTTACTGATTCTAAAAAAGAAAAATATTAGTCTTATTCTAAATTTACTTTTTTTAATTTTTGCCTTACAATTCACGTTCCAGCAGTTATAATGGACGGACTAAAGCGATGTCTCTCATTTTTTGATATCTTTATCGATTCTCTTTGAATTTCGTTAATAAATACAGTCGACTCTCGATAAATCGAAATCCAAGGGACTAAAAGAAAAGTTTGAATTATCAAGAAGGGGAAAAAAATTCGAATTATTAAGAGTTATTATTATGTATATATGTATGTACATACGTATATTGAAAATACGTATGTACATACGTATATTGAAAATACGTATGAGCTTACCTAAGTTTTAGACATACGAGTATATAGCCTCAAGTAAAAATAATGAAAACGACAAAAAAGAACAAAAAAATTACATATGTATTAACATTTCAATAAATAGTAATATACATATGTACCTAATTAAAAAAATGAAGAACAGTTTTTTGTTTCAATGTGGCTTGACTTAGTCAGTGACTTAGAATTGTAGAAAGCGTTGATGGTGGAATATTGAAAGTTTTGGCGATATCTTCTTTTTTTCGAACCACTTTCCACGGCCGCGATAATGTTTTCTTTGTGGGACACAGTAAGGGAGACGTACTTCCCATCGTGACAATCTAAGAAAGAGAACTGGAAAGTTAAACTGGGCTGGAAGGAGGGAAACATTACACAGGAAATGAACAATAAGCGGAAAATGAGAAGTAAACATTACTAGGGAAAATTCGAATTATAAAGAGGTTGAAGCGGCCTCGTTCGAATTATAGAGCCTTCTCTCCCCCTGTTGTTAAGAAAAGGATTTCGAATTATCGAGCGTATCTAAATACACTGAATTTTTTCGATTTACCGAAGTTAGCAGCTGTAGAGTTCGAATTATCGAAAAATTCGAATTATCGAGTTTCGAATTATCGAGAGTCGACTGTATAGCTTTTATTAACTTTTCATTGAATAGTTTTTTGCCCAACAAGAATTAGGGATAAGGTTGAATGAGAGTTAGATTGCTAACTTCCGTCATGAAATAAGTTTTATAGTTTTACAGACTACGTGAATATTTGGATAAAAAACAAAATGTAAAATCTTGAGAATTTATTTAAGAGGAAGCTGTGTGCATCAATATGATTTTTTGATTTTTAATTTTGTTAAGTAGCCTTCAGGAGATTTGGAATACTAAAAAATTCATCTTTATATCTTCCAATAAACATTTGTCCACTTTATTCTAACTTGAACATTGCGTGACGTACCACAATTACGAATAAGATGTATGCAAGAGAATAAATAATATAATTTCTAATAATAATAAAAAAAGATCTAATAGCGAAGGTCATCATCACACCCATTATTCTATTGGCTATTATTATTTTAATTCTCTCCCATAGAAAGCAAAAGGAAGTCTGGCAATCGTAATAAGTTTCCATATTATCGTGTTCTCGGCGAAATTACCAAGTTCTGATGAGTACAGAGTAAGACGCTAAGAATTTATGGAGGTGCAAGCTGTTGTTAAATTACCGGAATCAACATAGTTTACGGAATATTTTTAGAAAATTCAATTATTTGGCAACCATAAAGTAATTTATTCAAGCGAAATTGTCGCTTTTTTTAAAGATTTTGAAGACTTTTATTTAAAGCACTTAAGCGATGCTTAAATAAGTGAACCAGAATTGTCGATTTGTAAATTTGGAGCGAAGACAGAACTATACACGGTCGCCAGTTCTATTGTTTACGGAACTGAAACTGATGCTGTAAAAACGTGATGATAATAAAATGCATCCAGAACATTATAGTGAGCCTATAAAACTTGTGATGCAGTGAAAAAGTTCCAAACCTACAAACTAGCCATAGTGAATGCCTTAAAAATAATATTTAAGGTAAATTTTATTTATTAGGAAGGCGCCACGGTAGCCGAGCGGTTAAGAGACTAGACCCGCAATGCTAAGATGTATTGTTGGTTTAGTGGGTTCGATTCCCGAGCTTTAGGTCTTGGATTTTATTTAATGGTTAATAAAAGAAATTTACAGTAAAGTAGGTTTGTTAGTCGCCTCCGTCCACGGCACCTAATTGGTAGTTGGACGTAAGGCCCGCCTGAAAAAAAATAGGCAATTACTTACTACTTTTCTTTTGTTTATTAGGTATTGCTTTTTTTAAAAAAAAAACTAGTAAGAATATGCAACGTCTTTGAGCTTATTATGACCCAAAAAGATGTGGTTACCTGGTGATTCAGAAAATTAAGATCTCAGTATGTGTATATGACGTCACTTTAGTTTAAAAAAACGACCAGAAGCTCAAACTTCATATTTCCCAAAAAAATTTAAACTTATATGGACAAAAAAAAAATTAGCGACTAGACTAAAAGAAATTTTCCACTTTCTCAAGAAAAGCTTCTACACGGTCTTCTTCTTTTAACTTTGGGAAATCTTTGAACATAATACTTTGAAATGCTCTAAATCTAGACCCATTTGTTCAAAATCCGGAGTTTCATAACGTTTTATAATCTATAAAACTATAACTACACTATAAATGCTTTCCTCTACCCTCCATCATAAATATGCAATTAAAAAGTACGTTCATCGAAAACTATTGGAGAAAAATTGTCCACCTGTATGTGTGTAATCTGAACAGAAAGTCCAAGGAAAAATTCATAGACGACATCATCGATAAAAAGGTTAAAAAAACTAGAATAGACGCATCAATTGGCTGAAATCTATCATCAACACAATAAAAGTCTTAAAAACGCTCCCAATTATATCATTATTACTTTAAAAGTATTTATTGATTAAAAAAAGGAAACAATACTAACCTAACAAAAAACAGTAATTATTAACCGTGTACAACCTTCCACATATCCGGGAAATTATAACACTTTATACAACGGACTGGAGCGCCGTCTATAGGCTGAACATATTGGCCAAGGAATAAATTAAAATAGAAAACTAGTTGAATAGGATTTTATGAATAATTATAATGTATAGTTTTTATTGTTTATTTTAATGTATTGTTTCGACTGTCTAAAATAAATAATACATTTTATGTAACGGGTTAAGTAGAAATACTGATTTAAAATAAAGATAAATTTAAAAATGGTGTTTTTGTCTTTTTTATTTATTTATTTTTAAGTAACAATACAGAAACGGAAAAAAGGGAACTAATTGGCCATTCATTGCTACATTACATAATATACATTTAAAGTTTAAATTATTTTCTAATGTACAAATAATTCTTAGTTTTAATTAACCTAACCTAACCTAACCTATTTATCTATTATTATTTTAAATAAGGATTTTCTTAATTTAAAAATAAAATTTTAACTTTAATTAAAGTCAATAATGCGGATAATGTTGGCAAAAAGTTTTTTAAATAAATGCAGAGTTTGAAAAAAAATAAATAAAAATGTTTAAGTTAGAAACCACGAGAATTTTAGCAAGATAAATTCGTATAAGTAGAGGAGGAGGTGGTAATATGGGACAGCCTTTTTTAACCTTAGATATTTTGAGCACTACAGAATTTAAAATCTACTCTGAAGTAAAATCATAGACATGCATTACGAGGGTCGTTTGAAAAGTCCGTGCAAAGTCAGAGAGATAGCACCACTGGCGCGTATCGACGTTATGTTTAGTTAGTAGCATCTCTTGGAAGAACACACACCAAGTTTCAGCCAGATCGGTCTATTTCTTTGTGTTTGGCATTCGTTTGAATCGAGGAAGTCGAGTGATTTTCAAAAAAATGGACGAAAAAGAATTTCGTGTGTTGATTAAACACTACTTTATGAAAGGCAAAACGCCTCAGGAGACTAAAGAGAAGCTTGATAAACATTATGGTGACTCTGCACCTTCGATTAGAACAGTTTATAAGTGGTTTCAAAATTTTCGGAGTGGCCATATGGGCAAAAAGTGACGCTGAACGTTCTGGACGCCATGTTGAGGTTACTACTCCAGAAATCATTGATAAAATCCATGATATGGTGACGGATGACAGAAGAGTGAAGGTGCGTGAGATTGCTAGTGCTGTGGGCATCTCGAATGAACGGGTACATAATATTTTGCATCAACATTTGGACATGACAAAGCTATCCGCAAGATGGGTGCCGCGATTGTTCACGCTTGACCAAAAACGAAATCGTGTGAAGTGTTGCAAGGACGGTTTGCAGCTGTTCCAAAAGAATCCGCAGAACTTTAAGCGTCGTTTCGTCACTGTGGATGAAACATGGATACATCACTACACTCCTGAGACCAAAGAACAATCTAAACAATGGGTTACCAAGGGGGAATCTGCGCCAAAAAAGGCGAAGACCGTTCCTTCGGCCGGAAAGATTATGGCGACTGTCTTTTGGGATTCGCAAGGAATAATCCTCACCGACTATCTGAAAAAGGGTAAAACTATTACAGGTGCATATTATTCATCGTTATTGGACCGTTTGAAAACCGAGCTACAAGAAAAACGCCCACGATTGGCCCACAAAAAAGTCCTTTTCCATCACGACAACGCACCAGCTCACACCTCAGCAGTTGTGGTCGCAAAATTAATGGAAATAGGGTTCCAACTCGTTTCACATCCCTCCTATTCTCCAGACTTGGCTCCCTCGGACTACTATTTGTTCCCCAATATGAAGAAATGGCTGGCGGGAAAAAGATTTTATTCAAACGAGGAGGTGATTGCAGAAACGAATGGCTATTTTTCAGACTTGGACAAATCCTATTATTCGGAAGGGATCAACAAACTAGAGCAGCGTTGGACGAAGTGTATAAGCCTAAAAGGAGACTATGTTGAAAAATAAAAAAGGTTTACCCCAAAAAATTAAGTAGTTTTTATTTTTGCATGGACTTTTCAAACGACCCTCGTATATTTGTTTTTTGTAAATTTAGAGTCATGAATGGATCACAGCAAGGAGTCCTGGAGTTACACTGAAAAAGTCCGTGGTGGTGCCATATTGGGTTTTCAGAAAGTGTGGTCCGTAATATGGGGATACAAATAATAATTATAGTTAATGTTCTCCGTTTCTCCATGAATTGTAAAAAATAAGCCTTAAATATGGCCACAAAACTATATTTTACACAATTATCGTACGTTAAGGATAAAAATTAGGGTGTAATCAGTTTTCTTAGAGAAATGTCTTTGTAATCTTTGAAATGATCGTTTTAGGCCCTTTATAGTACCCTGTAGAAAAAAAAAAAAATGTATTTATAATATTTATAAGACACTAGTTTCATCCTCAGTGCCACTTTTCACACTTGTTCGGCAGACGATTAACGAGGTTGTTATATGGGGACAACGCTGTCCCATAACACACCGCGTACAATATAACCTCATTTTTTCCCCCAATATACATTCATATTTGAAATCCGTAATACTGGCATTTCAAACTCTCTACTTTCTACATTTTTAATGTCTAAGGGAAATTTTTCTAACTTTCCTCTATTTATTAACCAAAAACAGAGGAAAATCCACCTTAAGGATAAAGGATTTTTAGCCCTGACAAAATCAACACGGTCCTCTCTTGGACAAAGCTACCACTCGAATGAAACGCTGCCTTCTGCAGCAGACAAAGCCTGCCCCAAAAGAGTAGTAAGGCACCAAAAACTAACAGATAGCAGCACTACTGGTTTCACAAAAAACAGAGGTGACCCAAATTCCAACCCCGGTCCCAAATTACCACCACCTTCTCCTCTATTCGAATTTTTGCACTTATGACATCATCATTTCTTAGCCAATTATTTGATTTTGTTTACTTCTTTTAACCGGCCACTGCAATTGAATTGTGACGTTTTTCCTGTGACTTAATTACTGATCACCCTAAACTAAAATGAATTTACAAGATTTTATTCTAAGATGCCTACTTCCGATTGAAGAATTTTTAGTCGTTAAGTTGCAGCAAAACGAAATATGATGTTTTATGATGATTCCTGCATTTTGTCTGTGTGTATCTACCTCAAGAAAATAACAACAAAGCCTTTCCCCTACCCTCAAACGAAAAATAACGCCATTAAAAATTAATTAGCAACTTTAAAAAGACCAAAAAAGGGGAAAATAGAATAGAACCGAAACTAAATACTATATTCGGGGTGCAAAAATTCATTTTCATTTACAAAACTATGGCGGCCTTTTTTGTTTTGTTCAAAATACAATCATTTGTAATAATGGAAAGAAGTCTGCAAGTCATGATGTTGTGCCACAAACTACTTACATTGTGGGGGTTGATAGTGGGAACAACTAGTGAACACTATACTATCAAAACAATGGGAATAGTGTTTGTGCAGTTCTTCACAAAAACCATCTGTTAACTTGTTGAAAAACCATTTTATTTTCAATAAACTGTTCGACTATTGGATGTTAAGGTAATTATTACTTTTCATTTTACGATAGCTCGTAAAAAACAAATAAACAATTTATAAGTGTTTAAGACGAAAATTGAAATTCTGAAGACAGACAAAATATCTCTGAATATAAGTTTTTTTGTGCAGAAATATTGCAAGAGTGTCTCTTGACGCTCTTGTGTGGCTTTATAAGTTGGAGATCACCAGTTCGATTCCCGAGTATTATGACTACTTTTTTATTTGTAAGAAAAAAGTTGTTTCATCATCATTTCACGACACCTAATTGGTAGTTTCATCAAAACTGTACGAAGGAAATAGTTCCGATTTTCATGGATATGATCATAATGACAGAATTTAATAATTAGAAGAAAATATTGAATATAGAAGATGACTTTCTTATATTTCAGATTCATGGCCACAAAATTATTCAGCTCAACGTTTCTTTTCTAGGTTAAAGTACTTCATCAGATGGATTATGCAACAAGGAAAGCTGGTTGCATTATCACTTATAAGTGTAGAAGCAGATGAATTACATAAGATTAGTTTTCAGGAACTGAAGAAATATTTAGCAACTTAAAAAAAGTTGTAGGACATAAATTAAGTCAGAAGTATTCGAAAATAAACATCATTTTCCATCTTACTGAAAATTTTGTTAAATTTCGATAAATTAGATTTAAACAAATTTTGAATTATGTATGGGGGGACACGCCAAAATCTTTAAGCGCTTAACTAGTTAAGCGTGGAATTTAGTTTTAAAAAACCCCACAGTGTGCGGAGTTAAAATCAGACCATGTCGTGTACGAGTATACACGTCGAACGCAGGACAAAACAACCAAAAGTTTACAACGTCACTGCAAGCGGACTTTTTCTGCAATCTCTAGGAGCTTGAGATTACAGAGCATTATGTGCATTTCAAAATCTTGCACCGCATCACGTAAGCATTGCTCCAGTTAACTAGAGACGCAAGAGCTTTTTACAAGGAGGAAGAAAAGAACTTTGAATTCTGTGCAAAATGAAATCATGCTCGTACTGAGGTCTGAACCTCTATCTAAAAGGTAAAAACGGGCATTGCACAAAGGGTTGAGAGCTTCTATTTGTGTGCGTAATTCCCAATCTCTAATGCAGAGACCAAACATGCACCAACCACTCACCATTTGGCTGGCTCCCACCGCAGTTCTAATGGTAAGATAAAGGAAACATCCCACCTAATAATATTATTATTGTATTTTATTAAAATTTCGAGTTTTTTGTAGTTAATGGCAATTTTATATTTTTCCCAACGAGTATACACGTCGAACGCACCGTAATAGAAATTTGGTTTGACGTGTATACTAGGTTGAAGATCATTTACCTAAAGGAAGCGGAGACTTTTAATGATTAATAAAATAACCAATTTTAAAGGAATTTAGCCAATTATAATTGTAAATAAATAGGGTTAGAAAAAGTCAAATGAAATGACAGAAATAAGAAGTAGACAAAAATGAAAGAAAATAAATGAAGCAATAAAAAGAGAAGAAAGATAACCATTTTTAATGGGAGAGGACGTGTGAATTCATTGTGTTAAAACAATCTTCAGGAATATCAACAGCATCAGACATAGAAGAAGAAGCAGTTGCTATTGCCGAGGAGATAGTTGTAAACACGAGAGAATGGATTTGAAGTTTTGCAGTTGTTGCTGGTGATGAACTTAACAGTAAAATGGACAACAGCAACAGCAGGAGCAGGAGCAGAAGTGCAGAAGTGCAGAGTATGCAGGAGAATTGCAACAAACCAAACAGACAATTTAGTGTGTGACCAGATTGCAAACGATGTGTTAACTTTACTTTGAATGACAGCTAACCGCCATCTCGTTATATTTTCATCCTGATTGTCTTCAGCATGTATGTATGTATGTGTTAACACAAGGAAAACACCTAATTCACAACTACCAGCACACTAACAATATTCAAACCAGGAATGTTGATTGAATACAAATATATACGTACATATTTTATATACAATTTACTTATATATACATTTTAGCTTGTATATTCTAATAACCAGCTTGCATTTTCTTTTCATTAAAAGCCGTGCCAAGATAAAACAATATTTACCTGAGTTTAAATTTAAAAAAACTTTGAAAGAAGATTTCAGAAAAGTGGTCTGGGGCAATTTGAAAGAAAACGGTTAAATTCAACACGTCGTCAACAATTTAAAGAACAAAGATTGGCTGGAATTTTCTTCTTGAAAGATTGGGGTTATGAAAACCTCATGTCCGGGCTTGCTTTTGCAGATGACCTAGGAGTAATGGGAGCAGTGAATGAGATTAGAGCTACCCGCTAATTAGAACACCTCTACCTATTCCTTTGATCAGATCTAGTCATCTGGTGAGGAACATCTGGGCCGAGTTTGAAGGCATTTGAAGAAGAAGGCTCTCTTCAAAGAGCTGATGACTTCCTCATCTCCTCGCTGGCACAATAGCTGCCCTATAGTTTTCTCTACTTTCTAGACTATCGCCTAACTAACCCATAGATTCCCCAATCTAAATGACCGTAAAGAGGTGTAAGTCCGACCGAATGACCGTGGTCATTACATGCAGGGAACACCACATTAAGAAATTAATTAAATTCTAAAACTACATGGGATAACACTGGAGAGTAGGATAAGAAGGTTTGGCTACCTGCTGCGAAACCTGCGCGATGATATGGAACTCGGGTGCAGGAAAGAAGAGGAAAGCGTAAACCCTGATTGGTGGATGGAGTAAGAGATGCCTTCAGAATAAAATAATATAGAGGAGAGCAAAGCAGTGAATTTGGCCACAGACCGGAGTGAATGAGTGAAGCGGTTAGACAGAAAAGACGTGGCAAGAGAGTTTGAAAATCAGTTTCACTCTGTAACCTTCTTTTACATCATTGTGCCAAAGACTGAGACTTACGGTATTAACGGTTTAAAGTTTAAAGCAAAATATGCTGAAAGACTGGAATACTAGATAGAGCTCGAAATTCCCACTAGTCTAAGTGCCTTAAGTTCTCTGGTGAAGCTCCTATAAGATAGCTAGTCGAAACCATGCAAATTTAAGCTGGCAACTGAACAGAACACAAAGAAGGAGAAGCTGCATTCACCTCCAGAAAAGAACTCATCCAATCTTTTCTTTTGTGGCAACATTAAGGTACAAATAAAACAAAATATTCTTAAAAAGAATCCTTATTCATAACTATACTTAGATTGCGATTAGCACTAAGCTCCGAAACCCCTATCTTGCTTTAAAATATTATCTTAACGAAACTTGAAGATTATCAAATAAAATTATAATCAATACAAAAATTAAAATGTTCAAATATTAAGTTGTCCGAAGCAACAGATTATGGTACTTATATTAATACCCTAAAATCGCTTTAAAAGATTTTAAAAAAACAATCCTTCGAAGTGTTCTCTTAGAATAAAACAGTCATGAAAGTAAAATTTAAAAAATTCCATTTTAACTTTGTAAAGAAAAATAAATAACTGCGTAAATAATCATAAATGTAAGTATAAGGAATCTAGAAAAAATAAAGGAAATAGATAAAGTTAAGTCCCTCACTGATTAGTAAGCCAGAAAATGACGTATAATTGCAATGAAAATGGATAATACTTGTTTTTCAGTTTATAGGGCAATTAAATATGACATTATTTTTTAATCAATTATCATTATTAAGTAATACTGATTGTCTGCTAATGATTAACAATAAAAAAAAACGAATATACAATAAATAAATAAATAAAAACTATTATCACGCAATAGGTATTTATTATTTCTCTGGGTAGGTAGGTTGTGAAAATATTTTAATTCTAGAAAGTATAAATAGCGAAATAATTGAATGTTTCCCATTTCGCAAATCCAGTAAAGCATTTGAAAATGCTTTAAAAAAAAATCCTCTAGAAATAAGCTTGATAATTGGATAAACTCCTACAAGAATTATCAACTCATTGTACTACTTATAAAAGGATCCCTAAATAGATTATCTTCCTGTACAACCTTCAATCCACCTGATAAGCACTTTCATTTCTGAACTGTTTCTTTAATGGAATCTACAATCATGAAAAATTCGAATATAAGAGACCATTTCCTTGAACGACCAGAAGGCCAAGAGCAGATGACAAGATACAAGGAGGTCAGCTATAGCTGACGAGGCTTTGAACCGATAGAAGATGACACGGATATGATAATAAATAACGTAACATTAAATGATATATAATATTTTTAATATCAAGTACAGCAACCTTTTGTTCAGTTTGACTTGTAATACAAACGAGGAAAGTAAGTGAAATAATAAGTAAAAAAACACTTGTAAACGTGCATCACTTTATATTACAACAATTTATATTTCGCAGTAGTGTGGTTATTCCCAGATACTTATTAAATTTATTGAAAAATTAAAAAAAACTCAAGAAACCCAATTTGACAGATGCAATCAATAATCAAGAATACTGTAAGACAATCCAAATATGTATGAAGAAATCAAAGAACAAAAAATTGAACTCATCTTGGAAATAGTCTAAGCACTAGCCTGTGCTAAAAATTTGCCCACAATTACCAGTGTTTCTTAAAATTGACTACAAGAAGCTCTGATTAAAATAATTGTTCTAAATTGTCATTTCTTAATTCATTTGATAGCTCTATTCTTCCAAAGATTTTTTTTTAAGTCATTAAACGAATGTAAAAGTTTGGTATGTTTCAATTAGAATTCCAGGATTGTAAAGAAGTTTAAAAAAAAAAGAGTTAAGACAAAACCTTATTTAAAAAAAATTTTGAAATCATTTTAAAGAACTCACAATTTAAAGAAAAAGTGGTTCAATTGAGTGATTTTAAAAAAATACCTAATTAAAATGTGATCCAGTAATAATCAAATTTGTCAGCAATCATTACTTTTTATCAAAATCTAGGAAAAAATAAGATAATTTTGAAACATCTTGCAACAGTTCAATTTGTTACAAGAAATACGAGTAGTAATTGTCCAGTCAACTATAATGTTAATACGTGATCTTAAGTATTGTGAAGTGAATAATGTTATTTAATAATGCTGAAAAGATTCAAATATTGATACGTGCAATTTTTTGAACGGGCAAGACAAACTATTTTGTGTTAGAGCAATCTTTTTAAACAGTTTTCTTGATGCCCAAAAAAGCTTACCAAATGTATCCCTAGATAGGGCTGACATTTGTCTTTCTGATTACAGTTATTGTAGTTATGGTGGGATAAAAAGTAACTACTAAACGCTCTCATTTGACAAAATTGTTTACAAGAATTGCTTGTTAGGTTATGAAATGTGAGGACATCATGGTGATATTCTAATAATGTTAAAAATATGTTTTTTATTAATAACATTTCTATTCGCAATTTCCTAACAACGCTGTTTTAACAGCCAGTAAGTGATTTATCAATAATTCATAAAATAATGCAACGTGCATTACAATTCCAGTCATGAGATGCCGTGCTTTAGGTTAAGTTAAGAGATAGTGTGGATACATTATGTTTAAGGTAAGTGATTATTTTTGTTCATAAGTGCATAAAATTTAAGTAATTTAAAGAATGTAATTTCCTACCTTACACATTGTAGAAGATCGACTAAACAGCATCCATCCTAGTTTGGTGATCTCGTGTTGTATCCAAGTATCCAAGCATCTGGGATAAAAAGCACAGGACACTAGCACAAATCACAAACGGCACTGTACAAGCACATCATGAACCTGTAATCAAAAATCTAGAGTAAATTTTTTCCTACACCATAATAGTTATTGAAAAATTTATGAATCTTGTGGAATATGTACTATGTAATGTAGTTCCTTAATGTATTCATCAATGGTTTATCAGGAAAATAACTTGAAGTTTATGGCATTTTTGTTTTAGAGAGAAAATAATTGACAAGATTGCTCAATGAAGAGTTCCAATGCAGTGCTGTTGAAGAAACAATGTTCTTACTTAAAACATAAAAAGTGATGTTTTATGTTAACTTTAAAGCTAAGTTCAAGTAAGAAATCAAGAATGAGTGATATTTATCAATACAAAGCCATGGGCTTTGTTTTAACTTTAAGCTAAAGTTCAAGTGAAAAATCTAAAGTAAAGTTTCTTAATTCTGAACAAGATGGACTCTTTGGTAATGCTGTCTGAATTTTTCGACACCTCAAAAGGATAGATTTGAGTTTTGAGGTAAGAATTGATTTGTTAATTATTATTTTGTAAAACAGATTCTTGTAAAGAAATTCACTCAGAGCAACTTGCATTTAACGAGTTATAAAAGAAGTTAATTTTATTACTAGTATTAAAAATTAGTTAAATATTGCTAAATTTAGCTATGAAAATCAATTGCACAAGATAGTTACTTAAATAATGTACCATTTTATTGGATCTAACGCATTTATAAGAGTGAACTACGTTCGAAATAACCTGATTGTTAATCTTAAAGTATAATACTAGTTTTTAATGTGTATTTGAAAAAATAAGCTAGTAATTGCTTCTCAACGACGTATTGTATGTAAGTTGCCCCAAGTTGAAAATGAATTTCTTTACAATCAATCCTACAAAATATTAACTTATACATACATATTTTTACTTATTATAGTTCAGCTAATGTATTTTTATTATAATTTGATTAGATTACTTAATTTTACCTTGATTAAACTTCAATGAAAATGGACTTACACGTAAGTTACTGATGTTCAAGCTGCATGACGTCACGGGACTGGTCCAGCAATGGAAGCTGTTAGGAAATGGAAATTCGTATAGAATTTTGAAGTATACAAAATTATTATTTTTTCATTAAAATGTTTTTATATGTAACAAAATAGCGTTTGAATTATTATTATTTTTAAGTTTATTATATTTTAATTATAAGAAACTTAAAAAAATATAAATGATAAAAATATTTTTGCTTTTAGAATTGTATATTAAAGTTATATTAATATTTAATTATTATTTTAAAATATATTTATAATAATTTGACAATTTTTGTTTAATACAATAACTATATGATAATTTAGATATTAAATCAAGTTTGGATCTGATTTTTTTTTGGAGGCCATTACCGTACATCCCTTTCAAGTGACCCAATTGTGTTAAGTGAATTTAAGTGTTCGTAATTAATTAAGTGAAGCTAATTTTATATAGTTAAAGTAATCATGTAAGTTTTTTTCTGTTAAGAATTCAGTTATAATAGTGTAAATCGGTTTAATTTCATTCTGAGATGAATCTGGTGAATTGACCTTGGGTATGTAAATGATTTCTTTCTATTTCTCTTCTTTTATCTAATATTAAAAGTGCAATAATCTCTAATTACATTATTTACACTTTATTACGTTTAAATAGAGCTCTAATTTTGATTTCAATGAATAATAAATTAATGCTTAATCCAATCGAAAAAGTCTTGCCCAAAGTCTGGATAATTTTTTTCGGCCATCTTTTCTTTTAAATTCCATTTTAAGTAAGAATTAATGTTGTTTTAAGCAATCTTTATTAGTATTTGAATTGCGATCAATTTTATAGTGAAGATTAAGATGATACTGTCTTAGAAGTTCTAAAGTAGGATTCTGTTCTTGTAATTATTTTGTTAATTTTTTTGATTTAAGCTTATAATGGATTAGATTGGTTAGTCATATTACAATCTGAAATCTTAATTCTTCTAGCTTATTATAATATTATTTTTCTACTTTTACATTATTTAACACATAATTCTTATCATATTTATGCGTGACTAACTTCACTCTTCACAACGACCTCAACATTCCCTTCATAGACCAACTCGCTAAGACTAAATACCAAAAATTCCATACTACTCTCTCGACCAGCTTTAATCCTCTTGTACTGTCTCTCACTTCTTCTTACATCCCTTATACTCATCGCCGACTGAATCGCCAGTGGCCCCGCGACTTCCTTGTAGGCTGAAGACCTAAATTATTACTCTCCTCTCTCCTCCTCGTATCTCCTCCTCACATTCTCCTCTCTCCTATAGAGAGTGCTACCACTGGGTAGCTTCTCTCCTCCCGCACCAGTTCATCATATTCAGTCTTCATATTTACTTATTGTATACTGAATATAGATTGTAAATAACAAAATATTAAAAAAAAACAAATTATGCTATCATATTTTTAAGAATTCTATATTATAAAGAACAAAAGGAATAAATACTGATTGAGATGGGAATTTTCCTTCGAATATCGATTTGGGGAAAAGTCTTTCTTAAATTTTTTCAACTATTAAGTTGTTAATTATCAAATCATCACTATCCAAAAGTTTCAATTTTAGCCAAAGTAAAATTTTATTCTAATAACTTATTGTACTTTTTTCTGTGATTATCATTCACCATTCCTTCTAGTTCTTATTTAACATATACTCGTACTTCACACTATTCGTGGATGATCATATGATTTCTTTTGTAAAATCAGAACATTAAGTAAGAGGAAGTATTACGATCAAACTAAATTTACAAAATTAAGTTTCTTCCGGTACATGTATACATATAACGAAATATAATTTAAATTGAGTCATCCAATACTGTTAATTGAGACAGGCTAAATAAACGACAAAAAAGAAATATATGCTTCTTAAGTAAAATCTTAATAAGTTGGGGACCAAAATTGAGTAAATTATAAGCTGTATAAAAACCTCGAAAAATCAGAGAACTTGGAGAGAAGCAAGAAACTTGTCTTAAGTTACCATAATTTGTGGTGTGAAGCAATGTGATAATCAAAGATGAAAAGTCGTTTTATTTTTGTGAAACAGAAAATATCGCATATTTTATTATTATTATGAAGCAAGTAGGGGAAAATAGATGAAAATTAGTGGCCAAAAGTTTTCCTGGCTTGGAAGGCGATGAGATGTTTAGTAAGTCGTAGAATTTCGCCAGACTGATCGCCCTAACAGCTACTCGTGCACAGCTTCGGCTGAGTATTACTCCAGCATGATAAGTAGGTCTTCTCAAAGAAAACCAGTGCGCCACATAGGTTCTGTCTATGCATAGCCTCTACTCATTTGATGATAAAGAAGAGGAAACGCACTGCACGCTTAAGATCAATGTGGGGGAGGCTTAGGAGCTCGATTGAGAAGAAAAATCATAGCCTGAGTTAACTGGTTTTTAAGATTTTTAACCCTCAAACCACAAGATGCGGGTGGGATCCGACCCGAGGCGAAAAAATATTTCCATTGTTTCCCCCACAATTAACTCTTAGCGATTAGACTCGGTATACCCGTTCGGTGAGACCTTAGGAATTTTCCACACTGTTTCCGCCGATTCGGTAAGTGACACTCCGCGCTCTAGGTTTGTATTTGTTTCAGTAAGTCAGATTCTAGGTCGGATCCGACCCGACCTTGGTATTAACGTTATACCTTTTCGCCTGTACAAGTGGAATAAAAATGAAGAAAGTTACGTTCGACGTTTCTCAAGAACCTTACGTTTGCCTTGACGTATCCTCTTGTAGAAAAAAGGACTGAAAAACGAGCGTTTTCCAAAGGAATTACTGCTTACGATTGGAAAATATGTCCTACTTGATCCCACTGATAATGGCGAACAATCAAATGATTTTTTTTCCATAACGATGCGATAATTTTGTTACCACACAATTATTTTACTTTAATTTTCATTCAAGCTTTTTGTAAACTGTTTTATTTTTATTGAGACAAAGTTCCTTTTTCAAGTTCATTTCTTCATGTATTAGTCTATTCTAAGTTAATTGTGCCATAAAATTATACAATTTATTAAAACATACATTTTATATAGAAATAAATGTGTTATTTTGAGTTATATTTGAGTTTTTCACTGTAAGTAAGAAAATATATTATCGGGTCGGATCCGACCCTACGTCGTCAGGAAAATTCATCTTGTGGTTTGAGGGTTAAGAACAAAATAGACTCGCCTATAGTTGCAATACTTGCTAAACTAAACCGATTGGATAAAAATCAAAATCACTGAATTCACTTATTTACAGATATCATGCAAACAAAACAGAAAATGAATTTAAAATGTTATTTAAATTAATGTACAGGTGAAAATGACAATGATTTTGTTTTTAAAAACAGCATTTGGTTGCACAAAAAATTGTATTTCTGGGAAAAGTATAGTTTTACAATGTGGATAACGTCGGTAAGAATGTTTTAAAAATTACAGTAAGAGAAATTAATGTAAGTGCTCACACTAAAAGTTTTCTTGAAAATGAAATTTAACCTATAAATGTTGGCTTTGAAAGTTGGTTAAAACACAAATCAACTGGCCTTTTACTTTTTTTTTTAAAATTTACTATATTTAAAACAAGGATCTGTTATCAGTTTTATCGAGCAGGTTCTATTCTGTTCGGTTGTTTTTTTTGTTTACCTTTCCCCCCTCTTTAATATATTTTTGCAGCTTCCAACTGTTAAAAATGTAGTCAAACCGCTTACTGGCAATCTCATTTTATGACTTCTGTATTTCATTAAATTGTTCAGCTACCTGTATTTACCTTTTCTTGTAGCTTGTTGTATTTTCTATACGGCCTTCAACTCTTATAAAACACACGTAACGAACACACTACGAGTCTTTTGTCGTGACTCACTCAATCTTTTATTTTAGTTTATTTTATTTTTTTTACTTTTGTTTGCCATGCCCAACTATTTCTTATATTCCTTCATTCTTGTATGTTAAAGGAATCGTGGTTATTATTACTCTTATTATCACTATTATCGTTTATATTTCTGTTTTGATTGTTGGTATTTTGTGTTTAAAAAAAAAAAAAAAAACGCATTCCTCTTTAAGAAGATTCTGAGAGAACAAAAGAAAAAATATAAGATGTATTGGAAGTTCTTATAAAATAATCATTTCTATGCAAATCTTCTCGTATTTTATTCACTGTTATGAACATTTTGACTAAGCCTCAAGGACTGGAAATGCTCCAGTCAAGTAATGTGGGTAACTGTTACGAGACAAGTTTATGCAATCTCTCCAATATGTTGATAATAAGTAAAAGTAATGTCTGAGTCAAAAGATGTCAACAACGTTAACACTTAAAAAAGTGAGAAAAAAGAGCATTGATAGTAAGCTAGTAAGGATTTTAATTAAGGATGGTAAAATAAGTTTTAAAACTTAAAATATACTTCATTAGGGACAATTGATTAAAATTTAAGCTGGAACATATTATATGTAAATGGAGCATGTTTTACAAACGGAAGTTTAGCCGCGGGATATCCGGTAAGCAATACCCGTGAGTCAGTCACTTCTCACTCCAACGATTGTTTTTTTTAGGCACCTATACATTATGTAATATATACATGCGCCTATTATTTGGCACTTGAAAGACTTATTTAAAAAGTTTAGGGGGAAGTAATATAGCTTTATATGGTCTATATGTTACATAGATAATATTACATAGGGCCTAATTAATTTATATTACCCTTAGGGGGGTCAAATATTTACGTATATTATACACCGTATTAAGAGTTTATCCCCATTTAGTTTAGTTTTTTTTGGGGGGGGGGAAGGGGCCGACTTATTCGGTATTATATCACACCTGTATTGCATTACATAGAGCGTTAGTTTGCTTTCATGCATCACTTGACCCAACTTTATGCTGCAAAAAGTAATTTCTGTTGTGGATTATGGTCTCTTAATACTGAGAGATCAAGTCTGTTCTGGATTGTGATCTCTCTCAATAGTGTGGAAGGAGAAGGAATATTGTGAAATTTTAAGAAAGAGCTCCAGACGGTCTGTAGATTCCTCAACGTTGACGTTGTTGACTCTGTGCCCTGCCGAGTGTTCTTCATGTGGCGATTAGTTAGATCATTTCCTGCTCCGTTTAGTAATATCGAGGCAGTACTTTTTTTGGCATTGGCTTCCGCCATACAGCCAGCATCGTCTAGGTGCTTATCACTAGAATATCACCCACACTCCATTCTTACTTATAAATACATTCGCTTCACATATTCATCCCTCTACTATATACAACTATTTACTTACAACTAATGGATGGATCAGAACTCTATATTCCTGCCATCCTTATAGCTTAACCGAAATTAAAATCACCGTAATCCTTCTCTAATCATTTTCTTGCATTCATTCTAATCGGCTATAACTTTTAAATACAACATTTGTGAGGAAGTACTTAGACTTAACCATCTGTATAAATCTCTTCTACAGGTTGTAAGAGGTCAATTGGCACCATCTTAAGACCATTTCCTTAATTACAATATCAATTCCTTGATTACAATAACAGTCCAGAAACAGGTAGTACTCTGGGGCCTACAAACCCGCTGTCGTATGGCATCAGCTTTTTCACATTACACACAATTCTTCTCTCTGTTCCAGGAACCCAGAAAAGCTCATTGTTACTTTTCTAGGACTGCTTCCTAGTTTAATTGAATCTTCTCCTACATTTTCCTTACCAGCTTTAACGAGTTCGCTGAGAAAGAAAGAAAGAAAGAAAGAAACTTTTATTTTGTCCTGGGACAATATCCCTTAAGGACAACAAACAAAATTTAAATTACAAAATTAATTACAATAAGTTCTCTATAATGAGAGAGAGAGAGAGAGAGAGAGAAAGAGAAAACTTATTGCCCCAACCCAGTGATGGCGAACCTATGACCCCCGCAAGCTTTTTCACTGACCCACAATTGCTAGACAACCATTTGTATTTGCGCGGGTTGATTTAGATTTGCTAATTATGGTGGATAATTTATATTCTATCTGCATTTTTTTCAATCACGCATTAACACAAAAACAATTTAAATGCTGTCTATAACCTTTAGTTTGATCATTAAAGTTCTTAAACAGACATGACGACAAATGCTTTTGTAGTATTTGAAATAAAGCAAAAATGTTTACAAAATATCAAATAAAATGTATAATTTTACTCATTTTTTGTTTGTTAAAAAAATCGACAACCCAAAGCAAATAACCATATTTAGATTTTTCTTCAGATAAAACCCACTTTTGTAAGGTTTTGTTCAGTCATGTTTGTAAAAAGAGACTTCCATAGCACTTATTTCGTCCCGTTTTACCCGTAAAGTCAACTGAATTTTAAAGGTTTTTAGTTTCGAAAATATTCAGTTTAAAACTTTGAAACTTAACACTTGTGCAAATGGGCATTAGTGACCCAAGAGCTAGTACTACAAAAAAAGCAAACAAAATTTGACCCACGTCTCAAAAAAGTTCACCATCCCTGTTCTAACCAATTGTACCCTGGTTACACTCAGTAAACCTAGAATCACTGTATCGTCTGTTTGGAAAACAGTTTAGGGCTCCCTGTACTTTACTGCATTTGATCCATCCTTAAAGCGGATCATGTTACCAGAAACCGAATCTGTTAAGCGTGCATCCTCTAGTTCATACAGACTTGCTACAATTCAAATTCCTCTTTTACTGCTTATAGTTTACAACCCTTTTACAACTGTCCTACCGGACAGTTTTAATGTTCTAAACTCAACAGCATCGCATCATCTTTTGTGATATGAAATTTATTGTGGGATTTATATTGTAATTTTAAATAATTTTGACTTCAAAGCGTAGATAGATGAATACAAAAAATTGAAGTTTATTTCTTTTAGATTTATAGATCAAAGATCAACGTAAACAATGCATAAATAGCTAAATAAATAAATGCATTTATCTATAATAATTGGATTCTTGGGTTTATCCCTTTCTCACTTCTTTTGATGTGATCTCTCCTTCTAGTAGCCACTCAGTATTGACAGTAAGAGTGAGTTAGTGGTTTGAAGTGTTAAAGAAATTCGTCATTATGTACTTAGTATGTTGGGGACTTAACAGGAGCAGCACAAGAAGCTGGAAGAAGTGGAAAAATAAACCAAAAAGAAAAAAAACATCTTGACGACACTGGTGAGAGTCTGATACAGTGAGTGAGGGGTGGGGGGAGAGAGAGAGACAGCCGTGTTACATAAATCTATGCTCGCGCACGCGCACACAAAAACCTACGGATACACAAACTGTTTCGCGGCTCGTTAACAGGAGTTACTCTCGAGACTGGAGACAGGATGAAAGGGGTTCCCGTTCTTTGGTAGGTCATAGTTAGGTGTCACTCAGAGAGCTTGTTGCTTTGGTGTACACACAGACACAGTCATCCTGCTCAACTCCCTGTCCAGCTGATAGTAAGGGACATCCACACACTCTATTCCCTACCTCATCATGGATATGTGTGTCCAATCTCCAGCTTCTTCTTATTCCACCAGAAGGACGACCTTTATTTTAACATCAATTCTGACATACTCTATTATTCGTTCGTTTTATTCTTAACACTTCTTCTTTGTTTTCTCTTCTGATGCTGGTCTTCAGTAGCTTCTCTGTTAATTGAACTTAAGTACTTAGTTGCACTTTATATTTAAGAAACGCTTTGAAACAAATCTTTGGTATAAAAAGGTAAGAAACCTAATTGAAGTAACTGTCGTTAATGAACCGCCATTTTCAATCGATTGGCTATTTCGTTTAGCGAATTTTCTCTTATTCAATGATTACTCTGATTTATCAACATTAAATTTTCATCAGCAATAAGTTGATTAACTTTTTATTTTAAAAGCTTCGTCTTCATAATCTTAAGCTATTTTCACTAACTTGGTAGATGAAGCATCGCGTTCATTCATATTATTAGGTTTTAAAGTTTACGAGTTTTATATTTCCTACATATTTACACTATGCTGTATCTCCTACCCTAATGGTATTATCTCTGCAAAAATATGGGCAACTATAGTACTCATCAACCTCTCCAATTCTGCACAAATCCCGTTTTCTATCTATATTTTTGAAGGAGATATAAGGTGATAAAGTTAGGGAGTTTTACATGATAAAGTTAGGGAGTTTTACATGATAAAGTTAGGGAGTTTTACATTTCTTTCATATTTTAAATTGCTACATCTGCCCTATTGGCATTATCCCTGCGTAAATATAGAAAATTATAGTACCCAACGAACTCGTTAATAGGAGATATAAGGTGTTAAATATTTGGAGTCTTGCATTTCCTTCAAATTTCAAACGGCTGTATCTCCTGATATAAAAGGGTTATTCCTGCGAAAATACAAGCAATTGTAGTACTCGTTTAGCTCTACAATTGAGCACAATTCTAGATTTCTAGCTGAGTTTTAATAGGAGATATAAGGTGTTAAATATTTGGAGTGTTGCATTTCCTTCAAATTTCAAACGGCTGTATCTCCTGATATAAAAGGGTTATTCCTGCGAAAATACAAGCAATTGTAGTACTCGTTTAGCTCTACAATTGAGCACAATTCTAGATTTCTAGCTGAGTTTTAATAGGAGATATAAGGTTTTAAAGTTTGGAGTCTTACATTTCCTTCAAATTTCGAATGGCTGTATGTCCTGTTATAATAGGGTTATTCCTGCGAAAATACATGCAATTGTAGTACTCGTTCAGCTCTACAATTGAGCACAATTCTAGATTTCTAGCTGCGTTTTAATAGGAGATATAAGGTTTTAAAGATTGGAGTCTTGCATTTCCTTCAAATTTCGAATGGCTGTATGTCCTGTTATAATAGGGTTATTCGTGCGAAAATACATGCAATTGTAGTACTCGTTTAGCTCTACAATTGAGCACAATTCTAGATTTCTAGCCTCCTTTTATTAGGAGATATAAGGTTTTAAAGTTTGGAGTCTTGCATTTCCTTCAAATTTCGAATGGCTGTATGTCCTGTTATAATAGGGTTATTCCTGCGAAAATACATGCAATTGTAGTACACGTTTAGCTCTACAATTGAGCACAATTCTAGATTTCTAGCTGCGTTTTAATAGGAGATATAAGGTTTTAAAGATTGGAGTCTTGCATTTCCTTCAAATTTCGAATGGCTGTATGTCCTGTTATAATAGGGTTATTCCTGCGAAAATACATGCAATTGTAGTACACGTTTAGCTCTACAATTGAGCACAATTCTAGATTTCTAGCTGCGTTTTAATAGGAGATATAAGGTGTTAAATATTTGGAGTCTTGCATTTCCTTCAAATTTCGAATGGCTGTATGTCCTGTTATAATAAGGTTATTCCTGCGAAAATACATGCAATTGTAGTACTCGTTTAGCTCTACAATTGAGCACAATTCTAGATTTCTAGCTGCGTTTTAATAGGAGATATAAGGTTTTAAAGATTGGAGTCTTGCATTTCCTTCAAATTTCGAATGGCTGTATGTCCTGTTATAATAGGGTTATTCCTGCGAAAATACATGCAGTTGTAGTACTCGTTTAGCTCTACAATTGAGCACAATTCTAGATTTCTAGCTGCGTTTTAATAGGAGATATAAGGTGTTAAATATTTGGAGTCTTGCATTTCCTTCAAATTTCGAATGGCTGTATGTCCTGTTATAATAAGGTTATTCCTGCGAAAATACATGCAATTGTAGTACTCGTTTAGCTCTACAATTGAGCACAATTCTAGATTTCTAGCCTCCTTTTAATAGGAGATATAAGGTGTTAAAGTTTTGGAGTGTAGCATTTCCTTCAAATTTCGAATGGCTGTATGTCCTGTTATAATAAGGTTATTCCTGCGAAGATACATGCAATTGTAGTACTCGTTTAGCTCTACAATTGAGCACAATTCTAGATTTCTAGCTGAGTTTTATTAGGAGATATAAGGTTTTAAAGTTTGGAGTCTTGCATTTCCTTCAAATTTCGAATGGCTGTATGTCCTGTTATAATAGGGTTATTCCTGCGAAAATACATGCAATTGTAGTACTCGTTTAGCTCTACAATTGAGCACAATTCTAGATTTCTAGCTGCGTTTTAATAGGAGATATAAGGTTTTAAAGATTGGAGTCTTGCATTTCCTTCAAATTTCGAATGGCTGTATGTCCTGTTATAATAGGGTTATTCCTGCGAAAATACATGCAATTGTAGTACTCGTTTAGCTCTACAATTGAGCACAATTCTAGATTTCTAGCTGCGTTGTAATAGGAGATATAAGGTGTTAAATATTTGGAGTCTTGCATTTCCTTCAAATTTCGAATGGCTGTATGTCCTGTTATAATAAGGTTATTCCTGCGAAAATACATGCAATTGTAGTACTCGTTTAGGTCCACAATTGAGAACAATTCGAGGTTTCTAGCTGTGTTTTAGTAGGAGATATAAGGTGTTAAATATTTGGAGTATTGCATTTCCTTCAAATTTCAAACGGCTGTATCTCCTGATATAAAAGGGTTATTCCTGCGAAAATACAAGCAATTGTAGTACTCGTTCAGCTCTACAATTGAGCACAATTCTAGATTTCTAGCTGAGTTTTAATAGGAGATATAAGGTGTTAAAGTTTTGGAGTGTTGCATTTCCTTTAAATTTCAAATAGCTGTATCTCCTATTATAACAGTGTTATTCCTGCGAAAATACAAGCAATTGTAGTACTCGTTTAGCTCTACAATTGAGCACAATTCTAGATTTTTAGCTGAGTTTTAATAGGAGATATAAGGTTTTAAAGTTTGGAGTCTTGCATTTCCTTCAAATTTCGAATGGTTGTATGTCCTGTTATAATAAGGTTATTCCTGCGAAAATACATGCAATTGTAGTACTCGTTTAGCTCTACAATTGAGCACAATTCTAGATTTCTAGCCTCCTTTTAATAGGAGATATAAGGTGTTAAAGTTTTGGAGTGTTGCATTTCCTTTAAATTTCAAATAGCTGTATCGCCTATTATAACAGTGTTATTCCTGCGAAAATACAAGCAATTGTAGTACTCGTTTAGCTCTACAATTGAGCACAATTCTAGATTTCTAGCCTCCTTTTAATAGGAGATATAAGGTTTTAAAGTTTGGAGTCTTGCATTTCCTTCAAATTTCGAATGGCTGTATGTCCTGTTATAATAAGGTTATTCCTGCGAAAATACATGCAATTGTAGTACTCGTTTAGTTCTACAATTGAGCACAATTCTAGATTTCTAGCTGAGTTTTAATAGGAGATATAAGGTTTTAAAGTTTGGAGTCTTGCATTTCCTTCAAATTTCGAATGGCTGTATGTCCTGTTATAATAGGGTTATTCCTGCGAAAATACATGCAATTGTAGTACTCGTTTAGCTCTACAATTGAGCACAATTCTAGATTTCTAGCTGCGTTTTAATAGGAGATATAAGGTTTTAAAGATTGGAGTCTTGCATTTCCTTCAAATTTCGAATGGCTGTATGTCCTGTTATAATAGGGTTATTCCTGCGAAAATACATGCAGTTGTAGTACTCGTTTAGCTCTACAATTGAGCACAATTCTAGATTTCTAGCTGCGTTTTAATAGGAGATATAAGGTGTTAAATATTTGGAGTCTTGCATTTCCTTCAAATTTCGAATGGCTGTATGTCCTGTTATAATAAGGTTATTCCTGCGAAAATACATGCAATTGTAGTACTCGTTTAGCTCTACAATTGAGCACAATTCTAGATTTCTAGCCTCCTTTTATTAGGAGATATAAGGTTTTAAAGTTTGGAGTCTTGCATTTCCTTCAAATTTCGAATGGCTGTATGTCCTGTTATAATAGGGTTATTCCTGCGAAAATACATGCAATTGTAGTACACGTTTAGCTCTACAATTGAGCACAATTCTAGATTTCTAGCTGCGTTTTAATAGGAAATATAAGGTTTTAAAGATTGGAGTCTTGCATTTCCTTCAAATTTCGAATGGCTGTATGTCCTGTTATAATAGGGTTATTCCTGCGAAAATACATGCAGTTGTAGTACTCGTTTAGCTCTACAATTGAGCACAATTCTAGATTTCTAGCTGCGTTTTAATAGGAGATATAAGGTGTTAAATATTTGGAGTCTTGCATTTCCTTCAAATTTCGAATGGCTGTATGTCCTGTTATAATAAGGTTATTCCTGCGAAAATACATGCAATTGTAGTACTCGTTTAGCTCTACAATTGAGCACAATTCTAGATTTCTAGCCTCCTTTTAATAGGAGATATAAGGTGTTAAAGTTTTGGAGTGTAGCATTTCCTTCAAATTTCGAATGGCTGTATGTCCTGTTATAATAAGGTTATTCCTGCGAAGATACATGCAATTGTAGTACTCGTTCAGCTCTACAATTGAGCACAATTCTAGATTTCTAGCTGAGTTTTATTAGGAGATATAAGGTTTTAAAGTTTGGAGTCTTGCATTTCCTTCAAATTTCGAATGGCTGTATGTCCTGTTATAATAGGGTTATTCCTGCGAAAATACATGCAATTGTAGTACTCGTTTAGCTCTACAATTGAGCACAATTCTAGATTTCTAGCTGCGTTTTAATAGGAGATATAAGGTTTTAAAGATTGGAGTCTTGCATTTCCTTCAAATTTCGAATGGCTGTATGTCCTGTTATAATAGGGTTATTCCTGCGAAAATACATGCAATTGTAGTACTCGTTTAGCTCTACAATTGAGCACAATTCTAGATTTCTAGCTGCGTTGTAATAGGAGATATAAGGTGTTAAATATTTGGAGTCTTGCATTTCCTTCAAATTTCGAATGGCTGTATGTCCTGTTATAATAAGGTTATTCCTGCGAAAATACATGCAATTGTAGTACTCGTTTAGGTCCACAATTGAGAACAATTCGAGGTTTCTAGCTGTGTTTTAGTAGGAGATATAAGGTGTTAAATATTTGGAGTATTGCATTTCCTTCAAATTTCAAACGGCTGTATCTCCTGATATAAAAGGGTTATTCCTGCGAAAATACAAGCAATTGTAGTACTCGTTTAGCTCTACAATTGAGCACAATTCTAGATTTCTAGCTGAGTTTTAAGAGGAAAAATAAGGTTTTAAAGTTTGGAGTCTTGCATTTCCTTCAAATTTCAAACGGCTGTATCTCCTGATATAAAAGGGTTATTCCTGCGAAAATACAAGCAATTGTAGTACTCGTTCAGCTCTACAATTGAGCACAATTCTAGATTTCTAGCTGAGTTTTAATAGGAGATATAAGGTGTTAAAGTTTTGGAGTGTTGCATTTCCTTTAAATTTCAAATAGCTGTATCTCCTATTATAACAGTGTTATTCCTGCGAAAATACAAGCAATTGTAGTACTCGTTTAGCTCTACAATTGAGCACAATTCTAGATTTTTAGCTGAGTTTTAATAGGAGATATAAGGTTTTAAAGTTTGGAGTCTTGCATTTCCTTCAAATTTCGAATGGTTGTATGTCCTGTTATAATAAGGTTATTCCTGCGAAAATACATGCAATTGTAGTACTCGTTTAGCTCTACAATTGAGCACAATTCTAGATTTCTAGCTGAGTTTTAATAGGAGATATAAGGTTTTAAAGTTTGTAGTCTTGCATTTCCTTCAAATTTCGAATGGCTGTATGTCCTGTTATAATAGGGTTATTCCTGCGAAAATACATGCAATTGTAGTACTCGTTTAGCTCTATAATTGAGCACAATTCTAGATTTCTAGCTGCGCTTTAATAGGAGATATAAGGTTTTAAAGATTGGAGTCTTGCATTTCCTTCAAATTTCGAATGGCTGTATGTCCTGTTATAATAGGGTTATTCCTGCGAAAATACATGCAATTGTAGTACTCGTTTAGCTCTACAATTGAGCACAATTCTAGATTTCTAGCTGCGTTTTAATAGGAGATATAAGGTGTTAAATATTTGGAGTCTTGCATTTCCTTCAAATTTCGAATGGCTGTATGTCCTGTTATAATAAGGTTATTCCTGCGAAAATACATGCAATTGTAGTACTCGTTTAGGTCCACAATTGAGAACAATTCGAGGTTTCTAGCTGTGTTTTAGTAGGAGATATAAGGTGTTAAATATTTGGAGTATTGCATTTCCTTCAAATTTCAAACGGCTGTATCTCCTGATATAAAAGGGTTATTCCTGCAAAAATACAAGCAATTGTAGTACTCGTTTAGCTCTACAATTGAGCACAATTCTAGATTTTTAGCTGAGTTTTAAGAGGAAAAATAAGGTTTTAAAGTTTGGAGTCTTGCATTTCCTTCAAATTTCAAACGGCTGTATCTCCTGATATAAAAGGGTTATTCCTGCGAAAATACAAGCAATTGTAGTACTCGTTTAGCTCTACAATTGACCACAATTCTAGATTTCTAGCCTCCTTTTAATAGGAGATATCAGGTGTAAAAATTTTGGAGTGTTGCATTTCCTTTAAATTTCAAATAGCTGTATCTCCTATTATAACAGTGTTATTCCTGCGAAAATACAAGCAATTGTAGTACTCGTTTAGCTCTACAATTGAGCACAATTCTAGATTTTTAGCTGAGTTTTAATAGGAGATATAAGGTTTTAAAGTTTGGAGTCTTGCATTTCCTTCAAATTTCGAATGGTTGTATGTCCTGTTATAATAAGGTTATTCCTGCGAAAATATATGCAATTGTAGTACTCGTTTAGCTCTACAATTGAGCACAATTCTAGATTTCTAGCTGAGTTTTAATAGGAGATATAAGGTTTTAAAGTTTGTAGTCTTGCATTTCCTTCAAATTTCGAATGGCTGTATGTCCTGTTATAATAGGGTTATTCCTGCGAAAATACATGCAATTGTAGTACTCGTTTAGCTCTATAATTGAGCACAATTCTAGATTTCTAGCTGCGCTTTAATAGGAGATATAAGGTTTTAAAGATTGGAGTCTTGCATTTCCTTCAAATTTCGAATGGCTGTATGTCCTGTTATAATAGGGTTATTCCTGCGAAAATACATGCAATTGTAGTACTCGTTTAGCTCTACAATTGAGCACAATTCTAGATTTCTAGCTGCGTTTTAATAGGAGATATAAGGTGTTAAATATTTGGAGTCTTGCATTTCCTTCAAATTTCGGATGGCTGTATGTCCTGTTATAATAAGGTTATTCCTGCGAAAATACATGCAATTGTAGTACTCGTTTAGGTCCACAATTGAGAACAATTCGAGGTTTCTAGCTGTGTTTTAGTAGGAGATATAAGGTGTTAAATATTTGGAGTATTGCATTTCCTTCAAATTTCAAACGGCTGTATCTCCTGATATAAAAGGGTTATTCCTGCAAAAATACAAGCAATTGTAGTACTCGTTTAGCTCTACAATTGAGCACAATTCTAGATTTTTAGCTGAGTTTTAAGAGGAAAAATAAGGTTTTAAAGTTTGGAGTCTTGCATTTCCTTCAAATTTCAAACGGCTGTATCTCCTGATATAAAAGGGTTATTCCTGCGAAAATACAAGCAATTGTAGTACTCGTTCAGCTCTACAATTGAGCACAATTCTAGATTTCTAGCTGAGTTTTAATAGGAGATATAAGGTGTTAAAGTTTTGGAGTGTTGCATTTCCTTTAAATTTCAAATAGCTGTATCTCCTATTATAACAGTGTTATTCCTGCGAAAATACAAGCAATTGTAGTACTCGTTTAGCTCTACAATTGAGCACAATTCTAGATTTTTAGCTGAGTTTTAATAGGAGATATAAGGTTTTAAAGTTTGGAGTCTTGCATTTCCTTCAAATTTCGAATGGTTGTATGTCCTGTTATAATAAGGTTATTCCTGCGAAAATACATGCAATTGTAGTACTCGTTTAGCTCTACAATTGAGCACAATTCTAGATTTCTAGCTGAGTTTTATTAGGAGATATAAGGTTTTAAAGTTTGGAGTCTTGCATTTCCTTCAAATTTCGAATGGCTGTATGTCCTGTTATAATAGGGTTATTCCTGCGAAAATACATGCAATTGTAGTACTCGTTTAGCTCTACAATTGAGCACAATTCTAGATTTCTAGCTGCGTTTTAATAGGAGATATAAGGTTTTAAAGATTGGAGTCTTGCATTTCCTTCAAATTTCGAATGGCTGTATGTCCTGTTATAATAGGGTTATTCCTGCGAAAATACATGCAATTGTAGTACTCGTTTAGCTCTACAATTGAGCACAATTCTAGATTTCTAGCTGCGTTGTAATAGGAGATATAAGGTGTTAAATATTTGGAGTCTTGCATTTCCTTCAAATTTCGAATGGCTGTATGTCCTGTTATAATAAGGTTATTCCTGCGAAAATACATGCAATTGTAGTACTCGTTTAGGTCCACAATTGAGAACAATTCGAGGTTTCTAGCTGTGTTTTAGTAGGAGATATAAGGTGTTAAATATTTGGAGTATTGCATTTCCTTCAAATTTCAAACGGCTGTATCTCCTGATATAAAAGGGTTATTCCTGCGAAAATACAAGCAATTGTAGTACTCGTTTAGCTCTACAATTGAGCACAATTCTAGATTTCTAGCTGAGTTTTAAGAGGAAAAATAAGGTTTTAAAGTTTGGAGTCTTGCATTTCCTTCAAATTTCAAACGGCTGTATCTCCTGATATAAAAGGGTTATTCCTGCGAAAATACAAGCAATGGTAGTACTCGTTCAGCTCTACAATTGAGCACAATTCTAGATTTCTAGCTGAGTTTTAATAGGAGATATAAGGTGTTAAAGTTTTGGAGTGTTGCATTTCCTTTAAATTTCAAATAGCTGTATCTCCTATTATAACAGTGTTATTCCTGCGAAAATACAAGCAATTGTAGTACTCGTTTAGCTCTACAATTGAGCACAATTCTAGATTTTTAGCTGAGTTTTAATAGGAGATATAAGGTTTTAAAGTTTGGAGTCTTGCATTTCCTTCAAATTTCGAATGGTTGTATGTCCTGTTATAATAAGGTTATTCCTGCGAAAATACATGCAATTGTAGTACTCGTTTAGCTCTACAATTGAGCACAATTCTAGATTTCTAGCTGAGTTTTAATAGGAGATATAAGGTTTTAAAGTTTGTAGTCTTGCATTTCCTTCAAATTTCGAATGGCTGTATGTCCTGTTATAATAGGGTTATTCCTGCGAAAATACATGCAATTGTAGTACTCGTTTAGCTCTATAATTGAGCACAATTCTAGATTTCTAGCTGCGCTTTAATAGGAGATATAAGGTTTTAAAGATTGGAGTCTTGCATTTCCTTCAAATTTCGAATGGCTGTATGTCCTGTTATAATAGGGTTATTCCTGCGAAAATACATGCAATTGTAGTACTCGTTTAGCTCTACAATTGAGCACAATTCTAGATTTCTAGCTGCGTTTTAATAGGAGATATAAGGTGTTAAATATTTGGAGTCTTGCATTTCCTTCAAATTTCGAATGGCTGTATGTCCTGTTATAATAAGGTTATTCCTGCGAAAATACATGCAATTGTAGTACTCGTTTAGGTCCACAATTGAGAACAATTCGAGGTTTCTAGCTGTGTTTTAGTAGGAGATATAAGGTGTTAAATATTTGGAGTATTGCATTTCCTTCAAATTTCAAACGGCTGTATCTCCTGATATAAAAGGGTTATTCCTGCAAAAATACAAGCAATTGTAGTACTCGTTTAGCTCTACAATTGAGCACAATTCTAGATTTTTAGCTGAGTTTTAAGAGGAAAAATAAGGTTTTAAAGTTTGGAGTCTTGCATTTCCTTCAAATTTCAAACGGCTGTATCTCCTGATATAAAAGGGTTATTCCTGCGAAAATACAAGCAATTGTAGTACTCGTTTAGCTCTACAATTGACCACAATTCTAGATTTCTAGCCTCCTTTTAATAGGAGATATCAGGTGTAAAAATTTTGGAGTGTTGCATTTCCTTTAAATTTCAAATAGCTGTATCTCCTATTATAACAGTGTTATTCCTGCGAAAATACAAGCAATTGTAGTACTCGTTTAGCTCTACAATTGAGCACAATTCTAGATTTTTAGCTGAGTTTTAATAGGAGATATAAGGTTTTAAAGTTTGGAGTCTTGCATTTCCTTCAAATTTCGAATGGTTGTATGTCCTGTTATAATAAGGTTATTCCTGCGAAAATATATGCAATTGTAGTACTCGTTTAGCTCTACAATTGAGCACAATTCTAGATTTCTAGCTGAGTTTTAATAGGAGATATAAGGTTTTAAAGTTTGTAGTCTTGCATTTCCTTCAAATTTCGAATGGCTGTATGTCCTGTTATAATAGGGTTATTCCTGCGAAAATACATGCAATTGTAGTACTCGTTTAGCTCTATAATTGAGCACAATTCTAGATTTCTAGCTGCGCTTTAATAGGAGATATAAGGTTTTAAAGATTGGAGTCTTGCATTTCCTTCAAATTTCGAATGGCTGTATGTCCTGTTATAATAGGGTTATTCCTGCGAAAATACATGCAATTGTAGTACTCGTTTAGCTCTACAATTGAGCACAATTCTAGATTTCTAGCTGCGTTTTAATAGGAGATATAAGGTGTTAAATATTTGGAGTCTTGCATTTCCTTCAAATTTCGGATGGCTGTATGTCCTGTTATAATAAGGTTATTCCTGCGAAAATACATGCAATTGTAGTACTCGTTTAGGTCCACAATTGAGAACAATTCGAGGTTTCTAGCTGTGTTTTAGTAGGAGATATAAGGTGTTAAATATTTGGAGTATTGCATTTCCTTCAAATTTCAAACGGCTGTATCTCCTGATATAAAAGGGTTATTCCTGCAAAAATACAAGCAATTGTAGTACTCGTTTAGCTCTACAATTGAGCACAATTCTAGATTTTTAGCTGAGTTTTAAGAGGAAAAATAAGGTTTTAAAGTTTGGAGTCTTGCATTTCCTTCAAATTTCAAACGGCTGTATCTCCTGATATAAAAGGGTTATTCCTGCGAAAATACAAGCAATTGTAGTACTCGTTTAGCTCTACAATTGACCACAATTCTAGATTTCTAGCCTCCTTTTAATAGGAGATATCAGGTGTAAAAATTTTGGAGTGTTGCATTTCCTTTAAATTTCAAATAGCTGTATCTCCTATTATAACAGTGTTATTCCTGCGAAAATACAAGCAATTGTAGTACTCGTTTAGCTCTACAATTGAGCACAATTCTAGATTTCTAGCTCAGTTTTAATAGGAGATATAAGGTTTTAAAGTTTGGAGTCTTGCATTTCCTTCAAATTTCGAATGGCTATATGTCCTGTTATAATAAGGTTATTCCTGCGAAAATACATGCAATTGTAGTACTCGTTTAGCTCTACAATTGAGCACAATTCTAGATTTCTAGCTGAGTTTTAATAGGAGATATAAGGTTTTAAAGTTTGGAGTCTTGCATTTCCTTCAAATTTCGAATAGCTGTATGTCCTGTTATAATAGGGTTATTCCTGCGAAAATACATGCAATTGTAGTACTTGTTTAGCTCTACAATTGAGCACAATTCTAGATTTCTAGCTGCGTTTTAATAGGAGATATAAGGTTTTAAAGATTGGAGTCTTGCATTTCCTTCAAATTTCGAATGGCTGTATGTCCTGTTATAATAGGGTTATTCCTGCGAAAATACATGCAGTTGTAGTACTCGTTTAGCTCTAAAATTGAGCACAATTCTAGATTTCTAGCTGCGTTTTAATAGGAGATATAAGGTGTTAAATATTTGGAGTCTTGCATTTCCTTCAAATTTCGAATGGCTGTATGTCCTGTTATAATAAGGTTATTCCTGCGAAAATACATGCAATTGTAGTACTCGTTTAGCTCTACAATTGAGCACAATTCTAGATTTCTAGCCTCCTTTTAATAGGAGATATAAGGTGTTAAAGTTTTTTGGAGTGTTGCATTTCCTTCAAATTTCGAATGGCTGTATGTCCTGTTATAATAAGGTTATTCCTGCGAAAATACATGCAATTGTAGTACTCATTTAGCTCTACAATTGAGCACAATTCTAGATTTCTAGCTGAGTTTTAATAGGAGATATAAGGTTTTAAAAATTTGGAGTCTTGCATTTCCTTCAAATTTCGAATGGCTGTATGTCCTGTTATAATAGGGTTATTCCTGCGAAAATACATGCAATTGTAGTACTCGTTTAGCTCTACAATTGAGCACAATTCTAGATTTCTAGCTGCGTTTTAATAGGAGATATAAGGTTTTAAAGATTGGAGTCTTGCATTTCCTTCAAATTTCGAATGGCTGTATGTCCTGTTATAATAGGGTTATTCCTGCGAAAATACATGCAATTGTAGTACTCGTTTAGCTCTACAATTGAGCACAATTCTAGATTTCTAGCTGCGTTGTAATAGGAGATATAATGTGTTAAATATTTGGAGTCTTGCATTTCCTTCAAATTTCGAATGGCTGTATGTCCTGTTATAATAAGGTTATTCCTGCGAAAATACATGCAATTGTAGTACTCGTTTAGGTCCACAATTGAGAACAATTCGAGGTTTCTAGCTGTGTTTTAGTAGGAGATATAAGGTGTTAAATATTTGGAGTATTGCATTTCCTTCAAATTTCAAACGGCTGTATCTCCTGATATAAAAGGGTTATTCCTGCGAAAATACAAGCAATTGTAGTACTCGTTTAGCTCTACAATTGAGCACAATTCTAGATTTCTAGCTGAGTTTTAAGAGGAAAAATAAGGTTTTAAAATTTGGAGTCTTGCATTTCCTTTAAATTTCAAATAGCTGTATCTCCTATTATAACAGTGTTATTCCTGCGAAAATACATGCAATTGTAGTACTCGTTTAGCTCTACAATTGAGCACAATTCTAGATTTCTAGCTGCGTTTTAATAGGAGATATAAGGTTTTAAAGATTGGAGTCTTGCATTTCCTTCAAATTTCGAATGGCTGTATGTCCTGTTATAAAAGGATTATTCCTGCAAAAATACATGCAATTGTAGTACTCGTTTAGCTCTACAATTGAGCACAATTCTAGATTTCTAGCTGAGTTTTAATAGGAGATATAAGGTTTTAAAGTTTGGAGTCTTGCATTTCCTTCAAATTTCGAATGGCTGTATGTCCTGTTATAATAGGGTTATTCCTGCGAAAATACATGCAATTGTAGTACTCGTTTAGCTCTACAATTGAGCACAATTCTAGATTTCTAGCTGCGTTTTAATAGGAGATATAAGGTTTTAAAGATTGGAGTCTTGCATTTCCTTCAAATTTCGAATGGCTGTATGTCCTGTTATAATAGGGTTATTCCTGCGAAAATACATGCAATTGTAGTACTCGTTTAGCTCTACAATTGAGCACAATTCTAGATTTCTAGCTGCATTTTAATAGGAGATATAAGGTGTTAAATATTTGGAGTCTTGCATTTCCTTCAAATTTCGAATGGCTGTATGTCCTGTTATAATAAGGTTATTCCTGCGAAAATACATGCAATTGTAGTACTCGTTTAGGTCCACAATTGAGGACAATTCGAGGTTTCTAGCTGTGTTTTAGTAGGAGATATAAGGAGTTAAATATTTGGAGTATTGCATTTCCTTCAAATTTCAAACGGCTGTATCTCCTGATATAAAAGGGTTATTCCTGCGAAAATGCAAGTAATTGTAGTACTCGTTTAGCTCTACAATTGAGCACAATTCTAGATTTCTAGCTGAGTTTTAAGAGGAAAAATAAGGTTTTAAAGTTTGGAGTCTTGCATTTCCTTCAAATTTCAAACGGCTGTATCTCCTGATATAAAAGGGTTATTCCTGCGAAAATACAAGCAATTGTAGTACTCGTTTAGCTCTACAATTGAGCACAATTCTAGATTTCTAGCCTCCTTTTAATAGGAGATATAAGGTGTTAAAGTTTTGGAGTGTTGCATTTCCTTTAAATTTCAAATAGCTGTATCTCCTATTATAACAGTGTTATTCCTGCGAAAATACAAGCAATTGTAGTACTCGTTTAGCTCTACAATTGAGCACAATTCTAGATTTCTAGCTCAGTTTTAATAGGAGATATAAGGTTTTAAAGTTTGGAGTCTTGCATTTCCTTCAAATTTCGAATGGCTATATGTCCTGTTATAATAAGGTTATTCCTGCGAAAATACATGCAATTGTAGTACTCGTTTAGCTCTACAATTGAGCACAATTCTAGATTTCTAGCTGAGTTTTAATAGGAGATATAAGGTTTTAAAGTTTGGAGTCTTGCATTTCCTTCAAATTTCGAATAGCTGTATGTCCTGTTATAATAGGGTTATTCCTGCGAAAATACATGCAATTGTAGTACTTGTTTAGCTCTACAATTGAGCACAATTCTAGATTTCTAGCTGCGTTTTAATAGGAGATATAAGGTTTTAAAGATTGGAGTCTTGCATTTCCTTCAAATTTCGAATGGCTGTATGTCCTGTTATAATAGGGTTATTCCTGCGAAAATACATGCAATTGTAGTACTCGTTTAGCTCTACAATTGAGCACAATTCTAGATTTCTAGCTGCGTTGTAATAGGAGATATAATGTGTTAAATATTTGGAGTCTTGCATTTCCTTCAAATTTCGAATGGCTGTATGTCCTGTTATAATAAGGTTATTCCTGCGAAAATACATGCAATTGTAGTACTCGTTTAGGTCCACAATTGAGAACAATTCGAGGTTTCTAGCTGTGTTTTAGTAGGAGATATAAGGTGTTAAATATTTGGAGTATTGCATTTCCTTCAAATTTCAAACGGCTGTATCTCCTGATATAAAAGGGTTATTCCTGCGAAAATACAAGCAATTGTATTACTCGTTTAGCTCTACAATTGAGCACAATTCTAGATTTCTAGCTGAGTTTTAAGAGGAAAAATAAGGTTTTAAAATTTGGAGTCTTGCATTTCCTTTAAATTTCAAATAGCTGTATCTCCTATTATAACAGTGTTATTCCTGCGAAAATACAAGCAATTGTAGTACTCGTTTAGCTCTACAATTGAGCACAATTCTAGATTTCTAGCTCAGTTTTAATAGGAGATATAAGGTTTTAAAGTTTGGAGTCTTGCATTTCCTTCAAATTTCGAATGGCTATATGTCCTGTTATAATAAGGTTATTCCTGCGAAAATACATGCAATTGTAGTACTCGTTTAGCTCTACAATTGAGCACAATTCTAGATTTCTAGCTGAGTTTTAATAGGAGATATAAGGTTTTAAAGTTTGGAGTCTTGCATTTCCTTCAAATTTCGAATAGCTGTATGTCCTGTTATAATAGGGTTATTCCTGCGAAAATACATGCAATTGTAGTACTTGTTTAGCTCTACAATTGAGCACAATTCTAGATTTCTAGCTGCGTTTTAATAGGAGATATAAGGTTTTAAAGATTGGAGTCTTGCATTTCCTTCAAATTTCGAATGGCTGTATGTCCTGTGATAATAGGGTTATTCCTGCGAAAATACATGCAGTTGTAGTACTCGTTTAGCTCTAAAATTGAGCACAATTCTAGATTTCTAGCTGCGTTTTAATAGGAGATATAAGGTGTTAAATATTTGGAGTCTTGCATTTCCTTCAAATTTCGAATGGCTGTATGTCCTGTTATAATAAGGTTATTCCTGCGAAAATACATGCAATTGTAGTACTCGTTTAGCTCTACAATTGAGCACAATTCTAGATTTCTAGCCTCCTTTTAATAGGAGATATAAGGTGTTAAAGTTTTTTGGAGTGTTGCATTTCCTTCAAATTTCGAATGGCTGTATGTCCTGTTATAATAAGGTTATTCCTGCGAAAATACATGCAATTGTAGTACTCGTTTAGCTCTACAATTGAGCACAATTCTAGATTTCTAGCTGCGTTGTAATAGGAGATATAATGTGTTAAATATTTGGAGTCTTGCATTTCCTTCAAATTTCGAATGGCTGTATGTCCTGTTATAATAAGGTTATTCCTGCGAAAATACATGCAATTGTAGTACTCGTTTAGGTCCACAATTGAGAACAATTCGAGGTTTCTAGCTGTGTTTTAGTAGGAGATATAAGGTGTTAAATATTTGGAGTATTGCATTTCCTTCAAATTTCAAACGGCTGTATCTCCTGATATAAAAGGGTTATTCCTGCGAAAATACAAGCAATTGTAGTACTCGTTTAGCTCTACAATTGAGCACAATTCTAGATTTCTAGCTGAGTTTTAAGAGGAAAAATAAGGTTTTAAAATTTGGAGTCTTGCATTTCCTTTAAATTTCAAATAGCTGTATCTCCTATTATAACAGTGTTATTCCTGCGAAAATACATGCAATTGTAGTACTCGTTTAGCTCTACAATTGAGCACAATTCTAGATTTCTAGCTGCGTTTTAATAGGAGATATAAGGTTTTAAAGATTGGAGTCTTGCATTTCCTTCAAATTTCGAATGGCTGTATGTCCTGTTATAAAAGGATTATTCCTGCAAAAATACATGCAATTGTAGTACTCGTTTAGCTCTACAATTGAGCACAATTCTAGATTTCTAGCTGAGTTTTAATAGGAGATATAAGGTTTTAAAGTTTGGAGTCTTGCATTTCCTTCAAATTTCGAATGGCTGTATGTCCTGTTATAATAGGGTTATTCCTGCGAAAATACATGCAATTGTAGTACTCGTTTAGCTCTACAATTGAGCACAATTCTAGATTTCTAGCTGCGTTTTAATAGGAGATATAAGGTTTTAAAGATTGGAGTCTTGCATTTCCTTCAAATTTCGAATGGCTGTATGTCCTGTTATAATAGGGTTATTCCTGCGAAAATACATGCAATTGTAGTACTCGTTTAGCTCTACAATTGAGCACAATTCTAGATTTCTAGCTGCATTTTAATAGGAGATATAAGGTGTTAAATATTTGGAGTCTTGCATTTCCTTCAAATTTCGAATGGCTGTATGTCCTGTTATAATAAGGTTATTCCTGCGAAAATACATGCAATTGTAGTACTCGTTTAGGTCCACAATTGAGGACAATTCGAGGTTTCTAGCTGTGTTTTAGTAGGAGATATAAGGTGTTAAATATTTGGAGTATTGCATTTCCTTCAAATTTCAAACGGCTGTATCTCCTGATATAAAAGGGTTATTCCTGCGAAAATGCAAGTAATTGTAGTACTCGTTTAGCTCTACAATTGAGCACAATTCTAGATTTCTAGCTGAGTTTTAAGAGGAAAAATAAGGTTTTAAAGTTTGGAGTCTTGCATTTCCTTCAAATTTCAAACGGCTGTATCTCCTGATATAAAAGGGTTATTCCTGCGAAAATACAAGCAATTGTAGTACTCGTTTAGCTCTACAATTGAGCACAATTCTAGATTTCTAGCCTCCTTTTAATAGGAGATATAAGGTGTTAAAGTTTTGGAGTGTTGCATTTCCTTTAAATTTCAAATAGCTGTATCTCCTATTATAACAGTGTTATTCCTGCGAAAATACAAGCAATTGTAGTACTCGTTTAGCTCTACAATTGAGCACAATTCTAGATTTCTAGCTCAGTTTTAATAGGAGATATAAGGTTTTAAAGTTTGGAGTCTTGCATTTCCTTCAAATTTCGAATGGCTATATGTCCTGTTATAATAAGGTTATTCCTGCGAAAATACATGCAATTGTAGTACTCGTTTAGCTCTACAATTGAGCACAATTCTAGATTTCTAGCTGAGTTTTAATAGGAGATATAAGGTTTTAAAGTTTGGAGTCTTGCATTTCCTTCAAATTTCGAATAGCTGTATGTCCTGTTATAATAGGGTTATTCCTGCGAAAATACATGCAATTGTAGTACTTGTTTAGCTCTACAATTGAGCACAATTCTAGATTTCTAGCTGCGTTTTAATAGGAGATATAAGGTTTTAAAGATTGGAGTCTTGCATTTCCTTCAAATTTCGAATGGCTGTATGTCCTGTTATAATAGGGTTATTCCTGCGAAAATACATGCAATTGTAGTACTCGTTTAGCTCTACAATTGAGCACAATTCTAGATTTCTAGCTGCGTTGTAATAGGAGATATAATGTGTTAAATATTTGGAGTCTTGCATTTCCTTCAAATTTCGAATGGCTGTATGTCCTGTTATAATAAGGTTATTCCTGCGAAAATACATGCAATTGTAGTACTCGTTTAGGTCCACAATTGAGAACAATTCGAGGTTTCTAGCTGTGTTTTAGTAGGAGATATAAGGTGTTAAATATTTGGAGTATTGCATTTCCTTCAAATTTCAAACGGCTGTATCTCCTGATATAAAAGGGTTATTCCTGCGAAAATACAAGCAATTGTATTACTCGTTTAGCTCTACAATTGAGCACAATTCTAGATTTCTAGCTGAGTTTTAAGAGGAAAAATAAGGTTTTAAAATTTGGAGTCTTGCATTTCCTTTAAATTTCAAATAGCTGTATCTCCTATTATAACAGTGTTATTCCTGCGAAAATACATGCAATTGTAGTACTCGTTTAGCTCTACAATTGAGCACAATTCTAGATTTCTAGCTGCGTTTTAATAGGAGATATAAGGTTTTAAAGATTGGAGTCTTGCATTTCCTTCAAATTTCGAATGGCTGTATGTCCTGGTATAAAAGGATTATTCCTGCAAAAATACATGCAATTGTAGTACTCGTTTAGCTCTACAATTGAGCACAATTCTAGATTTCTAGCTGAGTTTTAATAGGAGATATAAGGTTTTAAAGTTTGGAGTCTTGCATTTCCTTCAAATTTCGAATGGCTGTATGTCCTGTTATAATAGGGTTATTCCTGCGAAAATACATGCAATTGTAGTACTCGTTTAGCTCTACAATTGAGCACAATTCTAGATTTCTAGCTGAGTTTTAAGAGGAAAAATAAGGTTTTAAAGTTTGGAGTCTTGCATTTCCTTCAAATTTCAAACGGCTGTATCTCCTGATATAAAAGGGTTATTCCTGCGAAAATACAAGCAATTGTAGTACTCGTTTAGCTCTACAATTGAGCACAATTCTAGATTTCTAGCCTCCTTTTAATAGGAGATATAAGGTGTTAAAGTTTTGGAGTGTTGCATTTCCTTTAAATTTCAAATAGCTGTATCTCCTATTATAACAGTGTTATTCCTGCGAAAATACAAGCAATTGTAGTACTCGTTTAGCTCTACAATTGAGCACAATTCTAGATTTCTAGCTCAGTTTTAATAGGAGATATAAGGTTTTAAAGTTTGGAGTCTTGCATTTCCTTCAAATTTCGAATGGCTATATGTCCTGTTATAATAAGGTTATTCCTGCGAAAATACATGCAATTGTAGTACTCGTTTAGCTCTACAATTGAGCACAATTCTAGATTTCTAGCTGAGTTTTAATAGGAGATATAAGGTTTTAAAGTTTGGAGTCTTGCATTTCCTTCAAATTTCGAATAGCTGTATGTCCTGTTATAATAGGGTTATTCCTGCGAAAATACATGCAATTGTAGTACTTGTTTAGCTCTACAATTGAGCACAATTCTAGATTTCTAGCTGCGTTTTAATAGGAGATATAAGGTTTTAAAGATTGGAGTCTTGCATTTCCTTCAAATTTCGAATGGCTGTATGTCCTGTTATAATAGGGTTATTCCTGCGAAAATACATGCAGTTGTAGTACTCGTTTAGCTCTAAAATTGAGCACAATTCTAGATTTCTAGCTGCGTTTTAATAGGAGATATAAGGTGTTAAATATTTGGAGTCTTGCATTTCCTTCAAATTTCGAATGGCTGTATGTCCTGTTATAATAAGGTTATTCCTGCGAAAATACATGCAATTGTAGTACTCGTTTAGCTCTACAATTGAGCACAATTCTAGATTTCTAGCCTCCTTTTAATAGGAGATATAAGGTGTTAAAGTTTTTTGGAGTGTTGCATTTCCTTCAAATTTCGAATGGCTGTATGTCCTGTTATAATAAGGTTATTCCTGCGAAAATACATGCAATTGTAGTACTCATTTAGCTCTACAATTGAGCACAATTCTAGATTTCTAGCTGAGTTTTAATAGGAGATATAAGGTTTTAAAAATTTGGAGTCTTGCATTTCCTTCAAATTTCGAATGGCTGTATGTCCTGTTATAATAGGGTTATTCCTGCGAAAATACATGCAATTGTAGTACTCGTTTAGCTCTACAATTGAGCACAATTCTAGATTTCTAGCTGCGTTTTAATAGGAGATATAAGGTTTTAAAGATTGGAGTCTTGCATTTCCTTCAAATTTCGAATGGCTGTATGTCCTGTTATAATAGGGTTATTCCTGCGAAAATACATGCAATTGTAGTACTCGTTTAGCTCTACAATTGAGCACAATTCTAGATTTCTAGCTGCGTTGTAATAGGAGATATAATGTGTTAAATATTTGGAGTCTTGCATTTCCTTCAAATTTCTAATGGCTGTATGTCCTGTTATAATAAGGTTATTCCTGCGAAAATACATGCAATTGTAGTACTCGTTTAGGTCCACAATTGAGAACAATTCGAGGTTTCTAGCTGTGTTTTAGTAGGAGATATAAGGTGTTAAATATTTGGAGTATTGCATTTCCTTCAAATTTCAAACGGCTGTATCTCCTGATATAAAAGGGTTATTCCTGCGAAAATACAAGCAATTGTAGTACTCGTTTAGCTCTACAATTGAGCACAATTCTAGATTTCTAGCTGAGTTTTAAAAGGAAAAATAAGGTTTTAAAATTTGGAGTCTTGCATTTCCTTTAAATTTCAAATAGCTGTATCTCCTATTATAACAGTGTTATTCCTGCGAAAATACATGCAATTGTAGTACTCGTTTAGCTCTACAATTGAGCACAATTCTAGATTTCTAGCTGCGTTTTAATAGGAGATATAAGGTTTTAAAGATTGGAGTCTTGCATTTCCTTCAAATTTCGAATGGCTGTATGTCCTGTTATAAAAGGATTATTCCTGCAAAAATACATGCAATTGTAGTACTCGTTTAGCTCTACAATTGAGCACAATTCTAGATTTCTAGCTGAGTTTTAATAGGAGATATAAGGTTTTAAAGTTTGGAGTCTTGCATTTTCTTCAAATTTCGAATGGCTGTATGTCCTGTTATAATAGGGTTATTCCTGCGAAAATACATGCAATTGTAGTACTCGTTTAGCTCTACAATTGAGCACAATTCTAGATTTCTAGCTGCGTTTTAATAGGAGATATAAGGTTTTAAAGATTGGAGTCTTGCATTTCCTTCAAATTTCGAATGGCTGTATGTCCTGTTATAATAGGGTTATTCCTGCGAAAATACATGCAATTGTAGTACTCGTTTAGCTCTACAATTGAGCACAATTCTAGATTTCTAGCTGCATTTTAATAGGAGATATAAGGTGTTAAATATTTGGAGTCTTGCATTTCCTTCAAATTTCGAATGGCTGTATGTCCTGTTATAATAAGGTTATTCCTGCGAAAATACATGCAATTGTAGTACTCGTTTAGGTCCACAATTGAGAACAATTCGAGGTTTCTAGCTGTGTTTTAGTAGGAGATATAAGGTGTTAAATATTTGGAGTATTGCATTTCCTTCAAATTTCAAACGGCTGTATCTCCTGATATAAAAGGGTTATTCCTGCGAAAATGCAAGTAATTGTAGTACTCGTTTAGCTCTACAATTGAGCACAATTCTAGATTTCTAGCTGAGTTTTAAGAGGAAAAATAAGGTTTTAAAGTTTGGAGTCTTGCATTTCCTTCAAATTTCAAACGGCTGTATCTCCTGATATAAAAGGGTTATTCCTGCGAAAATACAAGCAATTGTAGTACTCGTTTAGCTCTACAATTGAGCACAATTCTAGATTTCTAGCCTCCTTTTAATAGGAGATATAAGGTGTTAAAGTTTTGGAGTGTTGCATTTCCTTTAAATTTCAAATAGCTGTGTCTCCTATTATAACAGTGTTATTCCTGCGAAAATACAAGCAATTGTAGTACTCGTTTAGCTCTACAATTGAGCACAATTCTAGATTTCTAGCTGAGTTTTAATAGGAGATATAAGGTTTTAAAGTTTGGAGTCTTGCATTTCCTTCAAATTTCGAATAGCTGTATGTCCTGTTATAATAGGGTTATTCCTGCGAAAATACATGCAATTGTAGTACTTGTTTAGCTCTACAATTGAGCACAATTCTAGATTTCTAGCTGCGTTTTAATAGGAGATATAAGGTTTTAAAGATTGGAGTCTTGCATTTCCTTCAAATTTCGAATGGCTGTATGTCCTGTTATAATAGGGTTATTCCTGCGAAAATACATGCAGTTGTAGTACTCGTTTAGCTCTAAAATTGAGCACAATTCTAGATTTCTAGCTGCGTTTTAATAGGAGATATAAGGTGTTAAATATTTGGAGTCTTGCATTTCCTTCAAATTTCGAATGGCTGTATGTCCTGTTATAATAAGGTTATTCCTGCGAAAATACATGCAATTGTAGTACTCGTTTAGCTCTACAATTGAGCACAATTCTAGATTTCTAGCCTCCTTTTAATAGGAGATATAAGGTGTTAAAGTTTTTTGGAGTGTTGCATTTCCTTCAAATTTCGAATGGCTGTATGTCCTGTTATAATAAGGTTATTCCTGCGAAAATACATGCAATTGTAGTACTCATTTAGCTCTACAATTGAGCACAATTCTAGATTTCTAGCTGAGTTTTAATAGGAGATATAAGGTTTTAAAAATTTGGAGTCTTGCATTTCCTTCAAATTTCGAATGGCTGTATGTCCTGTTATAATAGGGTTATTCCTGCGAAAATACATGCAATTGTAGTACTCGTTTAGCTCTACAATTGAGCACAATTCTAGATTTCTAGCTGCGTTTTAATAGGAGATATAAGGTTTTAAAGATTGGAGTCTTGCATTTCCTTCAAATTTCGAATGGCTGTATGTCCTGTTATAATAGGGTTATTCCTGCGAAAATACATGCAATTGTAGTACTCGTTTAGCTCTACAATTGAGCACAATTCTAGATTTCTAGCTGCGTTGTAATAGGAGATATAATGTGTTAAATATTTGGAGTCTTGCATTTCCTTCAAATTTCGAATGGCTGTATGTCCTGTTATAATAAGGTTATTCCTGCGAAAATACATGCAATTGTAGTACTCGTTTAGGTCCACAATTGAGAACAATTCGAGGTTTCTAGCTGTGTTTTAGTAGGAGATATAAGGTGTTAAATATTTGCAGTATTGCATTTCCTTCAAATTTCAAACGGCTGTATCTCCTGATATAAAAGGGTTATTCCTGCGAAAATACAAGCAATTGTAGTACTCGTTTAGCTCTACAATTGAGCACAATTCTAGATTTCTAGCTGAGTTTTAAAAGGAAAAATAAGGTTTTAAAATTTGGAGTCTTGCATTTCCTTTAAATTTCAAATAGCTGTATCTCCTATTATAACAGTGTTATTCCTGCGAAAATACATGCAATTGTAGTACTCGTTTAGCTCTACAATTGAGCACAATTCTAGATTTCTAGCTGCGTTTTAATAGGAGATATAAGGTTTTAAAGATTGGAGTCTTGCATTTCCTTCAAATTTCGAATGGCTGTATGTCCTGTTATAAAAGGATTATTCCTGCAAAAATACATGCAATTGTAGTACTCGTTTAGCTCTACAATTGAGCACAATTCTAGATTTCTAGCTGAGTTTTAATAGGAGATATAAGGTTTTAAAGTTTGGAGTCTTGCATTTCCTTCAAATTTCGAATGGCTGTATGTCCTGTTATAATAGGGTTATTCCTGCGAAAATACATGCAATTGTAGTACTCGTTTAGCTCTACAATTGAGCACAATTCTAGATTTCTAGCTGCGTTTTAATAGGAGATATAAGGTTTTAAAGATTGGAGTCTTGCATTTCCTTCAAATTTCGAATGGCTGTATGTCCTGTTATAATAGGGTTATTCCTGCGAAAATACATGCAATTGTAGTACTCGTTTAGCTCTACAATTGAGCACAATTCTAGATTTCTAGCTGCATTTTAATAGGAGATATAAGGTGTTAAATATTTGGAGTCTTGCATTTCCTTCAAATTTCGAATGGCTGTATGTCCTGTTATAATAAGGTTATTCCTGCGAAAATACATGCAATTGTAGTACTCGTTTAGGTCCACAATTGAGAACAATTCGAGGTTTCTAGCTGTGTTTTAGTAGGAGATATAAGGTGTTAAATATTTGGAGTATTGCATTTCCTTCAAATTTCAAACGGCTGTATCTCCTGATATAAAAGGGTTATTCCTGCGAAAATGCAAGTAATTGTAGTACTCGTTTAGCTCTACAATTGAGCACAATTCTAGATTTCTAGCTGAGTTTTAAGAGGAAAAATAAGGTTTTAAAGTTTGGAGTCTTGCATTTCCTTCAAATTTCAAACGGCTGTATCTCCTGATATAAAAGGGTTATTCCTGCGAAAATACAAGCAATTGTAGTACTCGTTTAGCTCTACAATTGAGCACAATTCTAGATTTCTAGCCTCCTTTTAATAGGAGATATAAGGTGTTAAAGTTTTGGAGTGTTGCATTTCCTTTAAATTTCAAATAGCTGTGTCTCCTATTATAACAGTGTTATTCCTGCGAAAATACAAGCAATTGTAGTACTCGTTTAGCTCTACAATTGAGCACAATTCTAGATTTCTAGCCTCCTTTTAATAGGAGATATAAGGTTTTAAAGTTTGGAGTCTTGCATTTCCTTCAAATTTCGAATGGCTGTATGTCCTGTTATAATAAGGTTATTCCTGCGAAAATACATGCAATTGTAGTACTCGTTTAGCTCTACAATTGAGCACAATTCTAGATTTCTAGCTGAGTTTTAATAGGAGATATAAGGTTTTAAAGTTTGGAGTCTTGCATTTCCTTCAAATTTCGAATGGCTGTATGTCCTGTTATAATAGGGTTATTCCTGCGAAAATACATGCAATTGTAGTACTCGTTTAGCTGTACAATTGAGCACAATTCTAGATTTCTAGCTGCGTTTTAATAGGAGATATAAGGTTTTAAAGTTTGGAGTCTTGCATTTCCTTCAAATTTCGAATGGCTGTATGTCCTGTTATAATAGGGTTATTCCTGCTAAAATACATGCAATTGTAGTACTCGTTTAGGTCCACAATTGAGAACAATTCGAGGTTTCTAGCTGTGTTTTAGTAGGAGATATAAGGTGTTAAATATTTGGAGTCTTGTATTTCCTTCACATTTCAAGTGGCTGTATGTCCTGTTATAATAGGGTTATTCCTGCGAAAATACGTACAATTGTAGTACTCGTTTAACTCTACAATTGAGCACAATTCTAGATTTCTAGCTGCGTTTTAATAGGATATATAAGGTGTTAAACTTTTGGAGTCTTGCTTGTCCTTCAAATTTCGAATGGCTGAATTTCCTGTTATAATAGGGTTATTCCTGCGAAAATGCGTACAATTGTATTACTCGTTTAACTGTACAATTGAGCACAATTCCAGGTTTCTAGCTGTGTTTTAATAGGAGATATCAGGTGTTAAAGTTTTGGAGTGTTGCTTGTCCTTCAAATTTCGAATGGCTGTATGTCCTGTTATAATAGGATTATTCCTGCAAAAATACATGCAATTGTAGTACTCGTTTAGCTCTACAATTGAGCACAATTCCAGGTTTCTAGCTGTGTTTTAATAGGAGATATAAGGTGTTAAAGTTTTGGAGTGTTGCGTGTCCTTCAAATTTCGAATGGCTGTATTTCCTGTTATAATTGGGTTATTCCTGCGAAAATACGTACAATTGTAGTACTCGTTTAACTCTACAATTGAGCACAATTCCAGGTTTCTAGCTGTGTTTTAATAGGAGATATCAGGTGTTAAAGTTTTGGAGTGTTGCTTGTCCTTCAAATTTCGAATGGCTGTATTTCCTGTTATAATAGGGTTATTCCTGCGAAAATACGTACAATTGTAGTACTCGTTTAACTCTACAATTGAGCACAATTCCAGGTTTCTAGCTGTGTTTTAATAGGAGATATAAGGTGTTAAAATTTTGGAGTGTTGCTTGTCCTTCAAATTTCGAATGGCTGTATTTCCTGTTATAATAGGGTTATTCCTGCGAAAATACGTACAATTGTAGTACTCGTTTAACTCTACAATTGAGCACAATTCCAGGTTTCTAGCTGTGTTTTAATAGGAGATATAAGGTGTTAAAGTTTTGGAGTGTTGCGTGTCCTTCAAATTTCGAATGGCTGTATTTCCTGTTATAATTGGGTTATTCCTGCGAAAATACGTACAATTGTAGTACTCGTTTAACTCTACAATTGAGCACAATTCCAGGTTTCTAGCTGTGTTTTAATAGGAGATATCAGGTGTTAAAATTTTGGAGTGTTGCTTGTCCTTCAAATTTCGAATGGCTGAATTTCCTGTTATAATAGGGTTATTCCTGCGAAAATGCGTACAATTGTAGTACTCGTTTAACTCTACAATTGAGCACAATTCCAGGTTTCTAGCTGTGTTTTAATAGGAGATATCAGGTGTTAAAGTTTTGGAGTGTTGCTTGTCCTTCAAATTTCGAATGGCTGTATTTCCTGTTATAATAGGGTTATTCCTGCGAAAATACGTACAATTGTAGTACTCGTTTAACTCTACAATTGAGCACAATTCCAGGTTTCTAGCTGTGTTTTAATAGGAGATATAAGGTGTTAAAATTTTGGAGTGTTGCTTGTCCTTCAAATTTCGAATGGCTGTATTTCCTGTTATAATAGGGTTATTCCTGCGAAAATACGTACAATTGTAGTACTCGTTTAACTCTACAATTGAGCACAATTCGAGGTTTCTAGCTGTGTTTTAATAGGAGATATAAGGTGTTAAAGTTTTGGAGTGTTGCATTTCCTTCAAATTTGGAATGGCTGTATCTCCTGTTCTAATAGGGTTATTCCTGCAAAAATACATGCAATTGTAGTACTCGTTTTGCTCTACAATTGAGCATAATTCCAGGTTTCTAGCTGTGTTTTTATAGGATATATAAGGTGTTAAACTTTTGGAGTGTTGCTTGTCCTTCAAATTTGGAATGGCTGTATCTCCTGTTCTAATAGGGTTATTCCTGCAAAAATACATGCAATTGTAGTACTCGTTTTGCTCTACAATTGAGCATAATTCCAGGTTTCTAGCTGTGTTTTTATAGGATATATAAGGTGTTAAACTTTTGGAGTGTTGCATTTCCTTCAAATTTGGAATGGCTGTATCTCCTGTTCTAATAGGGTTATTCCTGCAAAAATACATGCAATTGTAGTACTCGTTTTGCTCTACAATTGAGCATAATTCCAGGTTTCTAGCTGTGTTTTTATAGGATATATAAGGTGTTAAACTTTTGGAGTGTTGCTTGTCCTTCAAATTTCGAATGGCTGTATTTCCTGTTATAATAGGGTTATTCTTGCGAAGATACATGCAATTTTAGTACTCGTTTAGCTCTACAATTGAACACAATTCTAGGTTTCTAGCCTCCTTTTAATAGGAGATATAGGGTGTTAAAGTTTTGGAGTGTTGCATTTCCTTCAATTTTCAAATGGCTGTATCTCCTGTTATAATAGGGTTATTCCTGCGAAAGTACATGCACTTGTAGTACTCTTTTTTCTCTACAATTGAGCTGAATTCCAGGTTTCTTGCTGTTTTTTTAGTAGGAGATATAAGGTGCTAAATTTTGGCAGTTTTAGTTTCAAATGAAGAATAATCAAAATAGTAATAATAATTAATTATCATTTGACTTTGCTTTGCTAAACGTTTATGTTGTCGTTCCAATTGAATAGATATAACATACATTTAATTTTATATGCGGCCCTCGGGGTTATATTGAATTTCCAAATTGGCCCTCAAGATCGATTTGGTTGGCCACCCGGAATTTAAATTAAACTCATGTCTCATATTAGACCCAATTGTTACCAAATTAATGTATCTTTACTTATTTATAATTAATTCTTGGGTCATAAATAAGTCGTTAAATATCTCTAGTTGACATTTATTGCTTTATTTCATTCTGTGTATCTAGTATTTCCTGAGATTGTCTCGGCCAAGTGACGTATTTGTTATAATAAAAGATTTCTTTTGATTTGAGCAACGGTGGCTCTCTTTGTTTAAAAAGAAGAAGAAAGATCTCTTACATGGGTGTTTGAGAGAGAGGGAGTGAGAGAGTTATTCAGCGGAGGGTAGTAAGTCTAGTAAGTGACTATCTGTCAGACTTAAAAGTCACTCTAAATGACTATAAGACAAGAAAAGTAATATAACGGATGTCCACTTAATCTTTCAACAAATCATTCTATCTGGACAATCATACTTCCTGCTTACTTATCAATCTATTGAGTATATATGTAACATAACATTACTAGTATTTGAATTAATTTATCATGTATTGAATGTAATAAATACAAATGTTGTCAACAAGAATGGCTCTTAGATAGGTATTGTTACTTTGGCAGTATTCAGGAACAATTCCCTGATTTTTTACTTAAATAAAGTTGCGAATCAAAAGTTCGATTGGTCAAGTTCTCGCGTTGATGCTGGTCTCTAGCCTGAAAGCTCCAATAACTTGGCGTTGACATCTCCAACTTTGGCGTTACGAAAGAAGTATTGAAGGGCTTAGTGAACTACAGGCAAACTCCAGCTTATCTCTCACCTACGCATTCACCTTGTAAGTTTTACATTAGTTCCATGTCTGTACGGTATGAACTCTTGATTGCCGGTTTCTTTAGTAACTGGGAAGAGATTCACCTATATCAGCGTTTCCCAACTTGGTAGTACATCATGCTAAATTGTACGACTTCATAAAAATGATTGTATTTCGTGAAATACAATGTATCTGTTACAAAGGAGTTCCTAGTTCATGTTCACTTTATAAACTTTGTAAAGTGTAAGATCTTAGTTTTAAAACTTTTTTTAAACAATTAAAAATTTTCGTACATTTTTTCTCTTCAAAATTATTAATTAATTTACAAAGTTCTTCTTTAAGGATTATTATATTTGTGCCCAAATCTTCTAAATTAATTTCTTTTAAGCATTCAACTACCTGTAAGTACCAATAAAATTTAATGTTGCTTGGATAGAGCTTACTCATTACAATGCAGTCTCTTTAAGCAGATTTTTTACATAGTTATCATTTAAGTTCTGTCACATGATAATTCTATTAAATTTTCTTTTATCTTTTATCGATTAATGTCGTAGCTTTTCCTAAATTTTCTTTATAGAAGGAGGGTTTGAAATTCAATTATCATTTGTGTTTTCTGGTTTTGGGGAAAATACTCCATGAAAGACAATTTTAATCCTTGTTAAATGTGCTATTTTATATTTCCTCGTGTATCTTGAGACAGACTGTATAATATTATTAATTAAAATAAGTTTTATGTATTATATAAGGAAAAACGTTTCTATGATATTTTTATGATTTAATTTTTTATGTCCACCATTATTAATTATTTTTCGCGCACCACCAACTCGCGTACCACAGGTTGGGAAACGCTGACCTACATACATAGACGAACAATTACTAATTATTCATTTATACGATTTTCAATTAATAAATTTACTCAAACGCTAAATTTGGGAAACTTTTTTTAATTTCAATTATGTATTAATTTTTAAATTAAATCAACGTAATTCTTTCCTAAAACGATTATAAATTAATTAAAAAAATTAATTTATGTAGAACATGTTAGTGATGATAATTATGTGGTTAATAGTGTCCAACGTTAGTTCTAGAGGTAAACAGTTGAACTCTGGTAAACTATCAAGGGCTAACTTTGGTGCTATAGCAAGCGCCATGCCTAGGCTATATATGCCTTTGTTATCTATCAATTATACTACATTTGGAAATGTTTATCTACTTGAACTAATACATACTAATCTATAGGAGCATTAGTTTAATTCAGAGAGAGCCAAACTATCACAGAGCTATATATATATATATATATATATATATAGAGAGAGAGAGAGAGAGAGAGAGAGAGCGAACTGGGAGCACAGACTCCAAACGATCCTCACAGGATGTGGACAGGTCAGGCTGACAGATCCACAGACAATATAGAAGAGCCCCCCTTCACCCACCCGAAGTAAATTAACCCCGCCAATGCATGGAGCGAAGCTCTCTCATTCAGTGAGACAATGAGGCCGAAAATGCATCTCTCTCTCTCTCTCTCTCTCTCTCTCATGTTCGTCATACCAAATTAATTAGTTGTTAATTTAACTAATGACATACTGGATTGGAAATGTGTGTCTGTAAGTCCGCACTTGTGGGTGGGTATGTAGTATCACGAGGTAAATTGTCTACGCCATGTATTGGTCCAATTGTTGGTAAAACAGGTTCGCCATTGGGTAGTTTGTTATTTTGTGACTAGGTGGGTGTCCAATTTTAAAAGTCAATTTATCAAATTTACTAGAAATAACTTTTTTTTACTTAATAAGATTTGAGAGATCATGAAGATCTTCAATTTGAGTTTATAAAATGAATTATCTTCTAGTTTTAATTAATTTTTTTTTTAGCCCGAAAACTGTTAGCACATGGTTTGTTTTTTTCTTTTTTAATTGCTCCTGATCATTCACAAATCATTTGAAGCTGGTTTCGATTCTGATGGACCAGCGTACAGTAGGAAATCGGTTTTAGAACTCTTGAAGAATCATCAAACTCTCACTGCGCATGCTCTGTACAATCGCAAACCAGAAGTTTTTGGCCTTTTTATTGGCATTGGCTTTCGCCATACAGCCAGCATCGTCTAGGTCAGTGCTTTCCAAACTTTTTTGACCCTTGGACCCCTTTTTATGGTCAAAACTTGCCCATGGACCTCTTTTTATGGTTAAAACTTGCCCACGGACCCCTAAGTGAAAAAGCTACATAAATGCATAGTATAAAAATTACAAATTTTAAAAAAAAATTCTGTTGAAGAAGTATTTATTGAAATTATAACTTTTGTTTAAAATAAAATTAATAATTTGGATGAACGTGATGAGATGTTATGAGTGTATTTATATCCGGCTCAATGTTTGTGAGTAGCGACCGCAAATCCCCACGAGTAATCTTAGGTTCAGGTCTGCATGAAGAGCCGTTAAGTGTTCCGACAGTGAGCAAGCAAATCTTCATCTCTATTTTGCAATTTCGAAAGATTTGGAAACTGAGAACATTCTCCTCTTTCCAAGTTTGGCTTTACAGAAAACGTTTTGCAACAAACGCAGATATTACGCTTTTAGTTTTGATTAAATTTAATTGGTCACCTTGTTAGTTTCTAATTTCCATAATAATAAAAATGGATCACAGTTTTATTATTTTATATTGAACCTTGCGCGCACCCCCTGACGTTGTTCAGGGACCCCCAAATCAATTTTAATTTTCCACGGACCCCCTGAATGATACCGGGGACCCCTGGGGGTCCGTAGGGACCACTTTGGGAACCACTGGTCTAGGTGCTTATTACTAGAATATCGCTCACTCTCCATTCTTACTTATAAATTACATTCGCTTCACACATTCATCCCTCTACTATAACAAAAACAACTATTTACATACAAACTTACAACTAATGGATAGATCAGTACTCTATATTCCTGCCATCCTTATAGCTTAACCGAAATTAAAACCAAAAGGTAATCATGGAATTGTTCTAATATTATGGTTTTGTTCTTTTCTAATTCAGTTCATCAATGTCCGCATCTCTACTTTGTCCAGAATATAGTTGACTAGGAGTGTTTAGAATGGACTTGGTGATTTTTGTTATTCTTTCTGCTTCTCTGAAGAAAAAAATTCAAGTCTTTTTATTTCCTTTATTTCCGGCTACAATACTCTTTTATTATCTTTTGGTTCATCGTAAGCTTAACTTTTTTTAGGGGTCCGCTAAATGTAAATGATCTTCCAGGATAATTCTTTAAGGATAGATCTTGGAAAATATAGAAATAAGCATCCTTCTAATGCAGGGGTCCCCAAACTATGGCCCGCGGGCCACATGCGGTCCCCGCCGGCACATCCAGAAGGAGCATCTCATTCATTGGTGATCCAGTGAGAGGAGGAGCACTATATGTAGCGGTGGGCCGCAAAGCGCTGCGTCTCTCATGTACAGTACTATTTCCGATGACGCGGGATGCAAGCGTCACGGCTCCAAAATAGTGTAAAATAACAGCCAGAAGTAGGAAGAAAGGCAAAGCACTATAACTAGACCGGACATTGGTCCATCTCATTAGCCAAAAGCAGGCCCATAGTTCCCACAGAAATACTGGGCAGTTTGGTGATTTAAATTTACTTTGTTCTTTATTTGAAATATTCTATTTGTTCCCGTTTTGTTTTTTTTGTTTTTTTACTTTAAAATAGTTTTTTTTATAGTCCAGCCCTCCAACGGTCTGAGGGACAGTGAACTGTGGCCCCCTGTGTAAAAAGTTTGGGGACCCCTGCTCTAATGTGTCATTTCGGTGAATTGCAAGATTTTACCACTGTATACCTTTAATGAAAATTAAATACTTTGCTAAAATATCAAATTTGAAGTTTTCTATCTACTCCGTTGCTTTTGTTTGGAAATCTTTCCACAGGGATTGGTTTTAAGGAGGTTTGAGTTTTACTTGTAGTCCTTTTACTTCAGTGAATCTGTGTGTAAGCGAAAAAAAATTAGTAAAAATGCTAAGTTTTAAGAAAAAAAGTCGAGAAATAATATAATATAGTGCATATTAGGCGCCACGGTAGCCAAGCGGTTATAGGCTAGACCCGCAAAGCTAAGATGTATTGCGGTACTGGACTAACCCTTGGATTTTATTTAATGTTTAATATGAGAACTTTTATAGTAAAGTATGTTTGCTAGGCGGTTATAGACTAGACCCGCAAAGCTAAGATGTATTGTTGGTTTAGAGGGTTCGATTCCCCTGTCTAGGCCTTGGATTTTTATTTATTGGTTAATGTTAATTTATAGTAAAGTATGTTAGGCGGTTATAGATAGGCTAGACCCGCAATGCTAAGGTGTATTGCGGTACTAGTCTAGCCCTTGGATTGTATTTAATGCTTAATATGAGAAATTTATAGTAAAGTATGTTTGCTAGTCGCCTCCGTCCACGACACCTAATTTGGTAGTTGGACGTTAAGCCCCGCCTGAAAAAATAGGCGATTACTTTACTTTACTTTTACTACTTTCCTAGTGCTTATTGTCAAATCAGTTTTTCGCCAGGCCCAAAAGACAATACTATATAATAATATTTTGTTTACCTTGTGTTATAATTAATTGTAACCAATTTCTTACCTACTCAGTTAACCATAAAAAAAAATAAATAAATATCTCTAGTAAAAAAGAGAATCTCATAATTGAGCCAAAGAGTTGTGGGTAATATATTCAAACGCGGGATTACTTAAAAGAGGGCTTTTACGGGAAAACCATTTCTTGATTTGAAAGGAGTGAGGATGAAAAGAAAGAAAGAGGAAAAAAATTAGCCGTCGGAATGCATTACATCCAGCCAGGAACATATATCCTTCAGGAGTTAAGGGTTACTATGGTAGGGGGGAGTTATACTGTGTAGGTAGACGTGCAACATAGTGCGGGAGAATGACATCTGAATGGGCAATGGAATTGGCGGCTATCTCGGGAGAGAAATCTATATCGCGTCAAATCGGCCCGACTCTCTTTTTGAACTTTGAAGATGGAGAGGCGACTGAGTGTGCGTGTCTGAGAGAGAGACGACATACTTCAATGTATCGCTCTCTCTCTCTCTCCCACCACACTCTTCAAGAGAAGAATGAAAAATTCTCGCGGAACACCTCGGATTTTTCTCTCTACAGAGCTGTCTTCTGTCGTATGTTCACCACAAACCTCGGACTTGACCAACAACTTGGGTGCCATCCTAGGAGCACCACTGCTGCCGGCTCCCGTACTATGGGAATGTGTACAAACCTTTATACAACATGTTCATCTGTGTACGTGAGCATGAGCGAGCATAATCCCCCCCCCACCGCCACCACTCCTTGGTGCAAGATCAAGACAATCAGCAGTACGACACAGAACATTAAGAGAATCTCTTTTAATATCGCCTTGACGATTGGAATTCAGTTAAATTTCCTTTTATTTATTCCTCCTCTCTCATTTCTCACGCCCTCTCTCTCTGGGCAATTTCTGAAGGCTCTTGGTAGTTCTGGAAGATGGCGATATATGAGCTTTCACGAACAATAGGCAATATGGTCTTACTTCAGTTTTTAGTTTTCATTTGTGATCGGCTGAAAAATTATTTGTACTAACAGGATGAAAAAAATAATTACTATTTCAGTCTTAATAGATTTATTCTGCTGAGCTTTCGCGTGATCACACTCAGTCCATGAACAGACAAGACAGAAGACACACCAACCTTGTAATGTAAAAATATTACTTTGTAAACTAGCCCTGAAAATGACCTAGTCCCTAGATCGAAAGCTCGGCAGTATAAATCTATTAAGACTGAAATGGCAATTATTTTTTCATCCTATTGAAACTATGAATCAGTCACCAAAAAGAATGAACAGCAACTATTTGTACTAAGTTTATTAAGGGCCAACATTGGATTCTATAGGTAAAATTCCAGCATTTGAAAGTCCAGTTTACTAGGAAATATCTGAATCATTAGGCAGTTTCTCTGCGAGAGCGATACATTATCGAGGTAGGACACTGCATCGTTCCCGTCCACTAATTGGAAATACTAGTCATGGAACGCGGCCATTTCGGAGTATTAAGCGACCTGGAGGTTGGTTTCTCCAGCCATCTCCAGCAATAGTTAAGTCAGCAGAGCTAAGTTCTAACTTCCGGTACTGAGACATGTTCAACTCTTTCTGCCAAAAGAGGAAGTCACAGTGTTCTGTCTTTATAAAGAAAAAATACCCATGCCTTGGATTCGATTCCATGGATCCGAAAAACAAATTTTAGCTGTTCAATGAACTGCATTTTTGCCAATATTTCTAGCTGATTGTTTCTTAAAATCGTAAAATGAGATGGTATTTTCGCAAATTATTTAACAAACAACAAAGAAATAAAACCATAAAATGCTCCACCAATAGCTATCCATTTACTAAATTAATAAAACTTGTAAAGTGCACGCTTATAAACAAATTATAACTGTATTATAATGCATTTTACACAGCTTTATAATTAAATATGCACTAAAAATAAGCATTATGTTCATAATGAAATGATAAGCAATATAACAGGTCATTTAATTATTTTTTATAGTTTACAAGACCTATTTCCGGTGGATATTGTGCTCATACTCTAGTGTGCATTTCCTTACATTTATTAAACATAATGTTCACTTCCGTAACACGTGCCATTCACCTAGCCAGTGATACAAGTACAGTTTGGTGTACATCATGTATATATATATTATTATTGTTGTTCCTTTAAATTACAAGGGAGTGCAATCAAACGGGTCAAACGCTTTAAATATAAATTACCCTGGACACTGGGGGCCCTTGTGAGTTTTAAAATTTATTAAATATTAATACGCAGATTGTAAGCCATATCCGATAAAACTACGTTTGTGTACTCCGTTATTTCTTAAGCTGTTTCTTAAGTTATTTCTTAATCTGTTGAATACAATTTTTTTTTTACACTTATGCGAGTCAAATCTGCAAATACAGGTGATTTGTGAACTCAGCTTCTGCGATCATCAGTCTAAAAGAACAATCAACCCAATCTAAAAATTGGGCAGAAATTTAAAATATTTGATGAACGCTAAAATAGTTTTTAGCGCGTTGACAATCAGCTGTATAATAGTTCACTGAGCGTTGGCTATCAGCTGTAATACGTAGTTCTTAGCGCGTTGACTATCAGCTGTAATAGTTCACTGAACGTTGGCAATCAGCTGTAATAGTTCTCTTTGCGTAGATTATAATCTGTAATAGTTCACTGAGCGTTGACTATAACCTGTAATAGTTCACTGAGCGTTGACTATAATCTGTAATAGTTCACTGATCGTTGACTGTAATCTGTAATAGTTCACTGAGCGTTGGCTATCAGCTATAATAGTTCACTGAACGTTAGCAATCAGCTGTAAAAGTTCTCTGAGCGTTGGCAATCAGCTGTAATAGTTCACTGAGCGTTGATTATAATCTGTAATAGTTCACTGAGCGTTAGCAATCAGCTATAATAGTTCACTGAGCGTTGGCTATCATCTGTAATAGTTTTCTGTGCGTTGATTATGATGAGTCATGATTATTTTTAGTTATTGCTACATTGGAATTGTTATATACACATGCACATGGAATATTTCTAAAAACCATCTTTTTTGGGACTGAGAATACCTTAAAGGGTATGTTTTCGTTAAAAACGCAATTTCTATACTTTATAATTTAAACACATTACTTAGCACATTTAATATGTATTGTGGTACTGGGTTTGATTCCCGGTCTTAGGCGGCCTTGGATTTTATTTAATGGTTAATAAAAGAAATTTACAGTAAAGTATGTTAGGCGATTATGGGCTAGACCCGCAAAGCTAAGATGTATTTTTGGTTTAGTGGGTTCGATTCCCGGACTAGAGGTCTTGGATTTTATTTAATGGTTAATAAAAGAAATTTACAGTAAAGTATGTTTGCTAGTCGCCTCCGTCCACGACACCTAATTGGTAGTTGGACGTTAAGCCCTGCCTGAAAAAATAGGCGATTACTTTGCTTACTTAGCATATTTAATACACAATACTTAATTCAAATCACACTTTAATTTGTTAGCTTTCTAACAAATTGTTTGCTTTTGGCCATGATTGGCCCAAAACTGTTGACCGAACAAAACCAAGTTTCAACTGCCTTCCTGTCTTTAAAAGCGTGTGTATAAACGATTATACATTAAGATTTTTTTTTTTCTTTTTATAGTGAACACAATTTAGGCAGAACTATTTACCTATTTAATTACAGGTGACCATAAATTAACTTTTAGAACAAGAAACAGAAACACTCAAAAAATTTAAAAAGAAAAGACAAGAAATAACAATAATGTATTAAAAAAAAAAATAACAGTATTAAACTCGTACATCCGGTCATGTACTTGGCAGTCTACATCCGTTATTAAAAACTCCAGTGACCCATCTTAAAATGAATGTTCAAACTTTTGTGGAAAAATCACCAATGCAAAACTAATTGGACATTTTCCCTTAGAATCGTGGTGAAATCGTTTACATGACAAGTCGTTAGTTTTTTACTTAACAATTTATTGTGTACGTACGTATGTATGTGCAGGCAATTAGTGAGCAAAGTATTGGTACTTTGGTTGTTATAGTCTTCTTAGCGTACTTAATGTAAAAGCAAAAAAAAGAATAAAAATAAAAATAACTAACATAACTTTTGATCCGGATTTGAATCAGCAGGTGAAACTACGAAAACTTAATGCCTTTATCATGTTCTATGGCCAGTGTTTTTGCGGTAAAATAATCATTTGCCCACCATTTGGTTTATTGCAATAAAAAAGAGAGTACGTAATAGTAAAACGAAGTAATCTATTTAGTATAAAAATTTGGAGTGACTACTCTCAAGACATCCTGTTACTGCAATTTACGTAATTAAATTTTATTACAACTTTGGCCATAAAAACTTCAATACTATATATACACGCCCTTAGTAAATGATTAAAGGATACTAATTCCGCACTACAATCAATATCCTGGGCAAAAAAGTTTCGAAACCACTATATGTTATGCCCAAGGTCAAATGAAATACAATGAGACGACTCGCTAGAAAATTTCAAAAATATTTGTAAAAGCCGTTCTACTTCCGCTGCACTTTAAAAATTCACTCGTACTTCATAAATATTCTTGACTTTAAAAACGGTCCACGAGGAAAACCACAGTTCACCGTCTCTTGCTATATCGGCTGTCCAAGGGGCATCTAAGTCTCCAGCAACATTCAGCTGGAGCCTGCCTTCTCCTCTCCCCTTTTATCCACTAGGAAAACAAAAATTTCCGGAAAATTCTCTTTTCTCCTCCACCCGCTCTTTTCCATTTTCTTCTCCAAGAGCATCTCTGTCCCTGGCTACTCTGGTGCAATGTGGGCCTACTTCTTGCCGGAAAAAGTCGGCCCATCTCTTAGGTCGACGACGACCTCTTCTTCTTTTCAGGTTGTTGGGCGTCACGAGCTATTACTAATTGTACGTAAATCAAAATCAACTATCTTCCAAATACATGCCATCTCAATCTACCAGACTTTTACGGTGCCTACTATATCTGGCTCACTTGAATTGTACAATAAATTCTTACCTCTGTACGTCATGTCCGGGTATACTCTTTAATACTTCCCCTTTCTCATCTGCACAATCTTTGTTTTTCCAATAAGTTTAATAACCATGTTTCTGAACCATTATGTTATGATCGACCTAAACTGCCATTCGGTAGATTCTAATCTTTACTGCTCAATGCAAACATTTACTTCACTGGCTCCAGCGCCAAGAGCGCCATCTATTTCCGGCTGTAAATACTCTTACCTACGTTAAAAGTGCTTCAAGTATCTGAATTTTTTGACAGAATCAAGTATTTGCCTACTTGAAAGTTCCGGAATATTCTTCATGCCCTTTATATTAACCATTTTCTTGGTATCTCCTCTAACCAAAATTCCTTAACGGCCTCGTTCACCTCTGGAAAGACTAATTTTAGGTAGGCCAACTGGCCAGTTTTACTGCTTCATTGTGGCGTACAGAGATTAGCATTGATAAGCTTCTATTAACAGCTTCCACGATTCTCAGATCAATCCTATTAAAAAAAGTGATTTAGCTGTGAAATGAATGATTTTTTTAACTGTAAAAGTAAAACATTTATTTCTAGACGCCACAGTAGCCGAGCGGTTAAGAGGCTAGACCCGCAATGCTAAGATGTATTGTTGGTTAGTGGTTCGATTCCTGCTGTTTATGCCTTGCATTTTATTTAATGGTTAATAAAAGAAATTTACAGTAAAGTATGTTTGCTAGACGCCTCCGTCCACGACACCTAATTGGTAGGTGAAAAAATAGGCACATTACATTTACTTCTCTCCATCCTCCGAAAATAATTGTAGGTGCGCCAATAACAGATATTTATTAATTAAGAGACGTTCACTTTTGTCTTAAATTAGACCAGTTTTTAGTCACGCATGACATATTAGGAAATCTTGAATGTCGTGAAACTGTAATAAGTAAGTAAGGGGTGAATGCAATTTCAATAGTTGGAATGATGTTACTCTCTGTACGTGCGGCGACGGTAGCCAATAGCGCTAATAGAAAGGAGACTGGAAGAGCATTAGAAGATGGTGCTGTTTTGAAGTTTTACCAAACACAAACAAACTAGTACTAGAAGTGGAAGCTACACGGAGTTATGGATAATGAGAGTGCAAGTGAATGAACATGTAACAATGGCTTTGGTAATAGGAGATCGTGGTCCATCCTGGGAACACGTTTTCATGACCCAGACCGTCATAAAGCATACCATATTAACCCTCTCCACAGCTACCTACATTTCAACATTATTTACTACTGGAGTTTCTACCTTTCTTGCATTATTCTAAATTCTTAACCATTTAAATTCCTAGCGCTCGTAAGATTTCTGATTATTTACCGGAAACACATATTTTGAAACTTATTGAGGCATCACAAGATTAATAAATAATTAATAGAGTGGCACTTTAGAATTGTGCGATTTCCCTGAAAATCCTTTGAAAAATTAACTTTTCCGGAAAACTGTTTCAAATAAAATTTATAAAGTAGTTTTTATGCATTTTTTTTCTTCAATTTAATGCACGTCATTATCTGAAGTCATTGGCGCCCGGAGTTTTATTCAGTACGATTACGGTTTCTTAGTCAGTGTTCTCTTGTTACGGACAACACTGACTTTCATGGGACGATGAGCAGTAAGGAGGAAGAGAAAATCTAAGGGCCCCAGCTGCTGGGTTCGAACCTGGGATCACTTCTCTTCTTAAAGTGTTTAAATAGTGAAAAGAATTTCGGAAAATCGCTACAATGGAGACGCACATCTCTATTGGACGAATTTCGACTAAAAATTATCACAAGCTGTAATATACTAAGTTTGGGTTAGTTTTGCCTGCGGGTACCTCAAGCCATACTCTACTGATAGTTTCGAAAAATTTTGTTTTAAAGTTCGCAAAACTTTCAGAAGCCGTTGTTTGATCAGTAGTAGTGTTATTATTTGTTTTATTGTTTATAAGAAATGATACATTTCTATAGCAAGAGTTTTGGCCTCTGCTAGTAATAACAAATCAGTGGTAGTGGATTTAGCGGTTATGATTTTTGTAGGACATTGTCTAGCCCAGCGTTTCCCTAACCTTTTTTGGCTCGCGTACCACTTGTAGTTCATCACCTAAATTTTAACACTTCGTAAAAATGTTTGTATTTTATGAAATTTATTATTTCGAATGTGTTATTTTATTGTCTTTATCAAGAACAAAGGAGTTCCAAGTTCATGTTCACTTTATAAACTTTGTAAAGTGTAAGATCTTAGTTTTAAAACTTTTTTTTAAATAATTAAAAATTGCGTACATATTTTTCTCTTCAAGATTATTAATTAATTTACAAAGTCCTTCTTTAGGATTATTATATTTGTACCCAAATCTTCTAAATTAATTTCTTTTAAGCATTCAACTACCTGTATCAATTCAGTACCAATAAAATTTAATGTTGCTTGGATTAGAGCTTACTCATTACAATCCAGTCTCTTTAAGCAGATCTTTACATAGTTATCATTTAAGTTCTGTCACATGATAATTCTATTGAATTTTCTTTTATCTTTTATCGATAATAATGTAGTTTTTCCTAAAGTTTCTTTATAGAAGGAGGGTTTGAAATTCAATTATCATTTGTGTTTTCTGGTTTTGGGAAAATACTCCATGAAAGACAATTTTAATCCTTGTTAAGTGTGCTATTTTATATTTTCTCGTGTATCTTGAAACGGACTAACCTTATTACTGTACATATTAACAACTTTACTGTATAATATTATTAATAAAAATAATTTTGATGTATTATATAGGAAAAAACGTATCTATGTATATTTTTATGATTTAATTTTTTATGTCCACCATTATTGATTATTTTTCGCGTACCACCAACTAGTAACTCGCGTACCACAGGTTGGGAAACGCTGGTCTAGCCATTCGGCAGTACGTAGATGGGGAGAAGTTTGGCCGAAGAAGAAAAAACCAGTGGTAGGGGATGATATAAAAATATGGTATTAAGAGACATGAATTTGTAGTTGACTGAGAGGAATGGCGAGAGAGATGCTCTTGTAGTTGAACAGCAACACCAGAATGGTGGTCATGCTCTTCTCTTTCATGCTGCTCTTCAGATGTTGTTGATGATGTTGCGGCTGCTGTTACTCCACCAATAAAACAATACCCAGAGAGGGGGGGAGGGAAAGAACAAAAACAAAAAATAAAAAAATAAAAAATAAAACGGGCGAGACATAGCTCTCCCTGTATATATAAACACCTTCTACCGGGACAATTAAAATCGGGCCATAAATTTTTAAACCCGCCTCCAACAGAAAGGACCCAGGGTTATCTGAGAAGAGTGCAACTACACGAACACTCTGGATTCCCTGCCCGGCCTTCTTCTCTTCTCCTGTTTGTTCCCTAACACGGCTGTCACACATAAATTAGGAGTAATGGGTGCGGTCCCTTCCCCCTACCCCACACATTGGAGTCCTCCTCTTCCACCATTTCATCCAACGAGAGCCAGAACCTGGGCGAGAGATTTCATATTTATTCGACTGGATGCTCTATTTCATTTTGTTCGCATTCCCCTCTACCTTCATTTATTCACTCACTTCTATTCCAGCATCACCACAATCCCAAACATAAACTTTATCCATATATCCATCCTGGTACACCTCCATCCAATCTGGAATATATTTTCCTTTTTCTCCCCTTTTCATTTCGTGCCCAATGTAACAGAGAACACAAAGGAATATTGATTTTACTTTCAGAATAACTTATATAAAACCAGCGAGTGGCAGAGACGATCATTCTGTTAGCAATTCTGTTCGTAATCATTTCAGGCACCGGATGTATCCAGAAACGTCTTTTGCTTAGAACTCACTCTTCTTTAGAACTGCAATTACTTCTCCAGAAACTGTAAAAATACAGATTTTTCTAAAAAAAAAGCTCTACAGGTATACAGGATGAACCAGTAAGTATTGTCCATAGTCCTACTGTGTGTAGTACATCTAAAGTGGAGTTCAATGACGTATTGGCTGGCAACCTTCATATTTTCCACTGTTCTTAAGTGACGTCACTTTAATTTTTTTTCTAAAATCATTACTTTTTTCCAATAAAAATGTTATTACTCAAGAAAGTTTAAGTCCGAATTCGATTCTGATGACACGGTTAGAAAGATAGATAAATTTTCTAAAAATTGATACTATTTTGAAGCATAAGTTATTCTCCGAACAGCCTCAATCTTCCTCCGAATGCTGGAAAAATAAAAGTAATCGAAATTTTTAAGAAAAACTCATTAGGCCCTTACGTGATCATTATCAAACCTAGGTGCTGGTACGGTTTACAAAAAGTTTCCTTGTCTAATGGGTTTTCAAACGGTATATCATTTTCAAGGATTCCTTTTATCTTCGTATGAGAAATCACGTTTGTTTTACAAGAAAACGTGTTCACGAGCACTCAACAGTGTTATTTTATCAAGTTGTTTAATTCATTGAAAACTCTTTTAGATGGACCAGTAGTCAATTTTTAAAGTAGATTGTCTTAAAATAAGGAAGTCAAAGGTTACAAATTGCACTTAAAAAAAAAAATTACTTCTGATCTCTCTGAAATATTTGAGAAAATGTTAAGGAAATATTTTAAACAAGTACTATTTTTATAAAAAAAAATTCATATGTACTTACTCCAAATTACAATTTCACACACAACTAAACTGTTGAAAAAGAAAAGAATGTGAATAAACCTTAACCTTTTTCTTTTTTCTTTTAAAGTGCAATTTGTAACCTTTGACTTCCTTATTTTAAGACAGCCTACTTTAAAAATTGACTTTTGGTCAATCTAAAAGAGTTTTCAATGAATTAAACAACTTGGTAAACTAACACTGTTGAGTGCTCGTGAACACGTTTTCTTGTAAAACAAACGTGATTTCTCATACGAAGATAGAAGGAATCCTGGAAAATGATATACCGTTTGAAAGCCCATTAAACAAGGAAACTTTTAGTAAAAAGTGCTAGCACCTAGGGTCTGATAATGATCCCCATAAGGGCCTAATGAGTTTTCTTAAAAATTTCGATTACTTTTATTTTTCCAGTATCCAGGAGGAAGATGGAGGCTGTTTGGAAAATAACTTATGCTCCAAAATGGTGTCAATTTTTAGAAAATTTATCTGTCTTTCTAACCGTGTCATCAGAATCGAATTCGGACTTAAACTTTCTTGAGTAATAACATTTTTATTGGAAAAAAGTAATGATTTTAGAAAAAAAAAATTTTGAAGTGACGTCACTCAAGAACAGTGGAAAATATGAAGTTGGCCAATACGTCATTGTACTCCACTTTAGATGTACTACACACAGTAGGCCTATGGACAATACTTACTGGTTCACCTTGTATAGATAACATAGCAGTTTCCTTGGTACACCACATTAAAAACATCACACTTTCGGGACTGCCAAAACCTTCGGGGGTAGCAAATTGTATAATACAAAGTTATACCAGTATTCCGCGATTTTTTTTTTTAAATTTTCCAAATAGATACTCCTAATAAATTTAGTAAAAAGAAAATCTTTTCAAATTCAAGGAGGGGGCCAAACCTCACAATGTATTTTCCGTTAAATGCTGATTATTTACGAAGGGGGAAATGCGAGTAACGGAAGCTATGGCCCATAAAGTAGCAACAAAACGGAATACTATATAGAGTTTTGGACATCTCTTGTGATTTGTTTTCTTTTTCACAGCATCATTGACTCAGAAAATCTATGAAAAAAAATAATTAAAAGTATACTTAAATTGAAAACTCACTTTTCTTTGTAGTGTAAGAAAAATTTGAGTACCAGATTGAACAAATTAGAATTTTGTTAATGATATATTTCTCCAAAATTGACTTGGAGAAATGGTCCACTTTAAAACAAAACAAAACAAAGTATGGCGCCCTCCATATGATCATCATCTTTGATAAAAATTTTACAGAATCATAAATTTACTAATGACAATTAATTTTTAAAGCTGCAACAGAGAAACTGTTTATTATCTTTTTAATTTTTCAGTAATCTTCTCTTGAAATCTTGTACTTTTTTTCTTTGCTTCTTCTACTTTTACAAGTTGGAAGAATTGTGCAGAGGCCCATCTGTCTGTCCGCTCCATTGACAATACTCAATGTTCTCTCTCTCTGCCTTTCGGTTCGACCATTCAAAGCTGAGAACAAGATGAAGGTAGCCGCGAGAGAGAGAGACAGACAGAGAGAATAGCCGATCACTGTGATCCTTAATTGGCTCTCTTCACTACAAGAACAAAGAAAAAAAAAAAAAAAAAAGACTTCTCCTAGATTTTAAGTTCTTAAACTTCTAGATGATGAGTTTTCTCCAAAGTTTTTATTTATTTTCTCCTGTTCCCTCTTATTTCTATTTTGTCCTGTATTTTATCTCTCTCTCTCTTTTTTTTTTTAAAGACTTTTTTAACAGTAGCCATAGACTAAGTAGGCAGGCATCGCTTTCAACCTAATTTATTCCCTTTTTTTTTGGGGGGGGGGCGGGTTCATTCATTTGAAACATTATTTCAATGATATATTGAATGAAAAAACATCCAGGACCAGAGAGCAAGAAAGATTCTTGGACTAGGGTTAGTCGGTCCCAGATAATATGGTAGTTCTTAATGGTCTAGTTCCTTTAATGAACAGGTTGGGATAAAACAAAAAAACAACCCTTATTCCTAGTCTTAAATAAATGAGACAGGAATTTTCACCCATTTAATTCTCGGTTGTTAGGAAAGGGGAAGAATTACCACACACGCACACACACACACACACACCGATATCAAGGGTATAATTGCAAAAGCAGCCCTACAAAAAATGGCCAGACAGATTGCAGTAATGGTAATAAAGGGAGGATTCTATAAAACTATGTGTAGATCAGTTACCTAGGCAACCATGGTTTAAGGGAACTGTCACTAATATTAAATGGGATGTTACGACAATAAGCAGGCTGAGAGCAAACCACGCGGTGTGCGGATCGTATCTACACAGGATCAACAAAAAGGTCCTCTCTCCTCTTTGCGTAGATTTTGCAATGATGAGGAGGATTTCAAGACAATATAATAATGATATGTCCACGTTATGTGGTAGAAAGGAAACGAATGTTTGACGACATATACAGGTATTTTTAGATGCACCATTTCGCTACGAAGACATAATATTCTCCACCAACATCTATGTGCTTAAATCTGTAGCAGAGCTAGCACAGAAATATGGCTGTATTTAAAAGTTATAGCCGATTAGAATGAGTGGAAGAAAATGATTAAAGAAGGATTACGGTGATTTTAATTTAGGTTAAGCTATAAGGATGACAGGAATATAGAGTACTGATCCATCCATTAGTTGTAAGTTTGTATGTAAATAGATGTATATAGTGGAGGGTTGAATGGGTGAAGGGAATGTATTTATAAGTAAGAATGGAGAGTGAGTGATATTCTAGTGATAAGCACCTAGACGGTGCTGCCAAAAAAAAAGCCCCCCCCCAAAAAAAAATTACGATTATCCAGATTTTTTGGCCACCGGAAATGAACACGTTTTGGGATCGTCTCCCGAAGTTTGTAAACCAAGATTTTTTTAACTTTCACTTACTCAGACAAGGAAAAAAAAACATTGCTAACATTTCCTAAATTGATATAGTTATCAAAATTACCGGAAGCTTACACTTAAATAAATCTCTGGAATTTGCCTGTTAGTTGGCGAGATTGATATCCACCAATCAGAATTGCCGATACACAAAATATTTTTTTGTTTACAACATATTTTTGAGTTTATCTTCCCCCCAAAAAAATTGCTCCTACGAGCTGTTACTATAATAATAATAATAATAATAATAATAAAGCCTTTATTTATACAAAGGATATACAAAAAAACATATATATATTATATATAATTAATCTATATATATCTGTACCTCGGAGGGAAAAGGCAGCATGTCACAAAAAGTAAATTTTACAGGGGAGCCAAATAAAGATATTTTTCCAAATTCATTTTTTGTTCCACTTTTCCGGTTGTACTCTTTCCTGTACTTCTCACCGTAATTATTACAGTTGGTATGGCCACTTAACCTCCCATATTTTAAAATATTTTATTTTGATCTCCATTGTGAAAAAAATTTATGCCCATGTAGTGCCTTTTACCCTTAAGCAATGAAGTATCATAGCGCTTTTTAAAAATACATAAATCGCTTAATAGTAAACATAGGACATAGTGCTTTACACCTCTAGAAAGAGCAACAAAAAAATTGTAAAATGATGCAAAAATCTGAAAATCGAAAAAATGGACATGGTGCCTTTTCCCTCCGAGGTACAGATATAATAATGAATGTATGTCTGTTTGTTTGTTTGTACTCGATAGATTCAAAAACCATACATCCAATCGCCGTGAAAATTTGGGAAATTATTAGGTATATCCCCGGGAAGGTTTTTGCAAAGTTTTTTTAAAATCAGAGTTGGGGTTCTAGGTGCTCCCGAACAAATATCCCAAAAATATCAAAATAACAATTAATTAGTAATATTTGTTGAAAGTGTAACCATGAAAACCATGAAAAACAGTTTTTTGCAATTATTAATACGAGAATAAATTATACCGAAGATGGTGGAAAATCCATTAAACTAAAAGTACTCAACAATACTATTGATGTTGATAATCGTTGGGTAGTACCATATTCTCCATTACTACTAAAAACGTATAACGCACACATAAATGTTGGGTACTGCAATTCAGTGAAAGCTATAAAATATATTTGCAAATATGTGAACAATGGAAGCGATATGGCAGTGTTTGGGTTGGAAAATACAACTGCATCTAACGATGAAGTCACCCAATATCAACTGGGACGCTTCATAAGTAGCAATTAGGCTGTATGGCGTATTTTATCATTTTCCATTCATGAGCGATATCCAACGGTTGTTCATTTAGCAGTACATCTTGAAAATGGACAGCGTGGGTATTTTACATCAGAAAATGTACGTGCAAGAGCAATGTCACCACTGCCAAAAACATTAACTGAATTTTTCACATTATGTAGAAATGATACCTTTGCAAGGACACTACTGTACTCTGAAGTAGGGATAATTTTATTCTTAATTTTCATTTCGATGTATTGTATACATTTGGTCATTAATAAATTATGTTTGAGGTATCAAAACTGCCTTTTTGTTCAAACACAGCAACGTGTGAACGGGTACAGCTAGTAATATATAATTTTCAATTAAAATAAATAATTATCCTGCAGATAAGTAATAAATTAGGTACATAAGAAGAATTAAACTTAAAACATTTTACTTTTCACTTAATTTTTTATTTATTTAATTTTATTATTTTTTCCCCCCCTTGTACAAGCCTTCCCTTACGGGATTAGTGGTCAGACTTCCCACGGGGACCAATCCTACTTTGGAAGCAGAGTCCTCTGCGAGCTCTTTTCCATTTTCTTCTCCAAGAGCATCTCTGTCCCTGGCTACTCTGGTCCAATGTGGGGGCCTACTTCTTGCCGGAAAAAGGCGGCCCACCTCTTAGGTTGATGACGACCTCTTCTTCTTTTTTTTTTAGGTTGTAGGGGGTTACGAGCTATTAATAATTGTTCGTAAATCAAAATCTTCTTCCCAATATAAGGTACATTTTTTACAAATGGCGGTACCTAGCGTTAGAGAGAATAGAATTTGAGCTACAGTCTAATAGTATGAATTAATATATTCAATGTTCAGACGTGTACATGCATAACAGTTTACAGATAATGAATATTATATATTCTTTTAATTAAATTATTCCTAACATGTAACCAGCTTGAAAAACAGTCCACCTAGTATTTTTTTTAATTTTTTTTATTTTGTTTCTTTCTGTTGTATTTTTATTTGTCTATCTTTTTCTACCTCCTCTGTACATGACATGTATCCAATAGACATTATTATCTATACATTACAAGCCAATGAAAACATTATGGTAAGATATTATTAAAATTACCCTACGTACATTTACCATGTAAATACAAATATTATATTACAATAAACGTGTTGGTCGTTATTTTTTTTTTACTTTTTAAGGAGTTTTCACTTACATTTTACACTCTAATAATTAGCTTGTCCTTTGGCTTAAAGGTTAACTTTAAAAAGTAAAGTTGAATGAAAAATAAATGCGCTTAAATATCAATGCTTTGTAGATTCTGTGTCTATATAACATGTATAATTTAAGAAAATAATGAAGTTTAAATTCTATTTAGCAGCGATAAATGTCTTCAATTTATTTTGTATTTGAAATATTTTTTACGATAGTTTCATTGATTATTTATATTTTATTCATAGGGCTCTCAAAATTCTTGTGGCCAATCACTCTAGGTCCAATTTCTCTCTTCACAGCTCAGACTGTGAAGATGTCCCGAAATAGTTTTTAAGTATTAAGGTTAGGTTTGGTCCATAATGGGGACGGGAGGTTCTCCTTAGATCGTTGGACACATCCCGCTACCATCTCTCTCTCTCTGTGTCTGACCTGGCGATTGTTTCATGGGTTTGCCCTTAACATCTGTTGAACTTGGCAGCTTTCAAGCTGGAGAGATGGTTTCTATTTAAGTAGAAGCAGTTCATACCTCTAGCCTGGGCAACCCACATTAGACATAGTTTATGGCCGCAAACGTGACCTATTCGATGTAATCGATAGATTGACATGAGTATTTAGCATCTTGGGATTGGAGCAGATGATTCGCTAAAAAACTGGTGAACTCACCAGTTATAAAAAATAATAAAAAAAAATAGGCCAAAAAAAAAGTAAAGTAATTGCCTATTATTTCAGGCGGGCTTTACGTCCAACTACCCGGTTAGATGTCGTGTACGGAGGCGACTAACTAACTTTACTGTAATTTCTTTTATTAACCTTTAAATAAAACGGTGGGCCTTATAAAAAAAAAGAAGTAATTGCCTATTATTTCAGGCGGGCTTTAGGTCCAACTACCCGGTTAGATGTCGTGTACGGAGGCGACTAACTAACTTTACTGTAATTTCTTTTATTAACCTTTAAATAAGATTCAAGGCCTAAGACCGGGGAATCGAACCCAGTACCACAATGCACATTAGCTTTGCAGTTGTCCCTCTTAACCGCTCGGCTAAGTGGCGCCTTGGTTGTGACCTCATCATTGAGTAGGTTACACGTACTGAACCTTTAAGCGAATCGACAATTAATTCTTTCGTGGAAAAAGATCCATGAATTATTGGTTCAATTAGAAGAAAAACAACATTCTATATTCCAATTCTTGCAGTCTACTGTAGAAATTACATAATTCAGTGTAAAATTAGCCCAAAAAGCTGATCTTTTACTGGCCAGTGTTGGCCTCAGTACGATCCTACTATTTGTCTTCTAGCAGACTTGCATCCTCCAAAATTGACCGAACCTATTTCCATCGATAAGCCCATCCTTGGGAGCAAATATCTTCATTGCTATCGTAGAACTACCAATATTTCTTCTATGCCCTCGTAAGTAAAGTAATGCCTATTTTTTCAGGCGAGCTTTACGTCCAACTACCAATTAGGTGCCGTAGACGGGGCGACTAGCAAACATACTTTACTGTAAATTTCTTTTATTAACCATTAAATAAAATCTAAGGCTTAGAGACCGGGAATAGAACCCACTAAACCAACAATACATCTTAGTTTTGCGGGTCTAGTCTCTTAACCGCTCGGCTATCGTGGCGCCTTGTTTAAAGTTATATTTAAGTTATATTGTTGAGAAGTTTGTGTACACAATTTACATATGAAGTAAGAGAAACATTTTCGGAACATCATTATCCTAACTAATTGGGACACTCCGTTGTTCCTCGTCTTACCTTTTCTAGTTTATTTAACCCTTTTTTTTTTTTTTAATTACTTAAAATGCATTGCAACTAATTCACTGTATTAGCAACAAACTAAGTAATATACAATTCCAATTAAGGGGTCAAACAACTCAGTAAATATTCTACTAAGGTTAATATACTTAGTATATATAAATGCAGTTGTTGAAGTAAATAACATGTTATATAGAACGATAAGGCCAAGGCCATTTAGCAACCTGTGCCAACTTCTTGTGATTTTGGCATAGCTTTATTTGTGAGAACACGTTTCTAGATTTAACAATTAGAAGACCTGGTCTTCCAGGTTATCTTGTTGGTTAGGGCCAATGAACATTATCTGGCACTGTAATCAACAAATGAAGAGACTTTTATAATGAACTTTTTATTTTATTTACAATTACAGCGTTCGGTCAATCTTTAATTCAAAAAAATAAATCTCCTTGAAGTTCACATTTTGAAAAACAAAAATTTGTTGAAATGAAACTTCACTTTTACTTCCAATTATTTCACTTATATTTGACAGTTTTAAACACTTTTGAAAAAGCGTGCTTTTAATTTACTAAACGTTTCATCGACTAGGATGTGTCCTCATTGATGGCTTTATGTAATACGGAGGTTATAGTTACTAATTGTGGAGGTTATCCTCTGTCAAGTGGTTACACAATCAGGTGGGTACAAGATTGACCTGTAGCTGCTTGATTAAGAGGTTTCATATTTTGGTTTATTTATACTTTTAAGTGTTTCTCTAATATATATTTCTTACGGAATAGTTATGAGGCGGCTTCGATTTCAATTATTATGTCCTCCATTTTGTTTCTCTCATTGAAAGTAATAATTAGAGTAAAAGGAATTCATGAGAGGCTTTGTTCCAGATATTCTATCGACTTCTAAACTGAAAATGGTTCCAACAAATTTTAATTTAAAATACAAATAAATGATGAAGTACTGATGAATGATTGATATAATGCATTTGCAGGGAAGATGTATTTGGTGTTGCGAGATGCAAATCTCTTCTTATCTAACTAATAAAAGTACATTGGAAGGAGAAAAAATAAAATGAAATAAAATAAAATATCTCGCTTTTACGAATGATTTGGTGAAAACGAGTAGGTAGATGTGCGAAGAGTAACGACCGTGTGCGAACAATAACGACAGTATGCGAACAAGAACGACAGTGTGCGAACAATAACGATAGGGTGCGAACAAAAACGATAGTGTGCGAAGAAGAACGACAGGTCGAATGAGGGCGAGAGAGAGAGTGAGAGAGAGAGAGAGATAGAGAATGGTAGCGATTTATTTATTTAGAAGATATTGAAGAGACGTTAAAGGACAATACTCAAAGCTCAGCTTCCCACGGAGCTGGTGTTTTCACTTATATATCCTATGTTTGCGTATGTGAGTGTTTGTTCGAATATGCGATCTGTAAGCGTGTGGTATGTGTTGCCTATATATATGTTGCATACAAGTTTCTCTTATAAAACGTTCCTGTGTTAACATGCTTCCACAGCTACACTGAAGTGAGGACACTTCTTACCACCATCTTGTGTTTTACCAACACTTTTCCTTTTTTTCCCCCTTGAAATAAAATAAAAAAACTACAATAAGACAGACTACCATCGTAGGTGGAATTGAAACTGCACCCAGTTCTAAGTGGGAACTGTTCTGTACTTAGATACGTGCAATCCCTTTTTCATTTTGGTTTTTTTAGAAGGATGTATTTGCATTTTATCTTATATTTTATATAATTTCTTAGGAGTTTTAAAATTTAGAACTCATTCTTTTTTTAAGCGAAGGAGATTCATTGAAATTAAACTGCAGTAAGAAGGATTGAAAAAAAACCATTGTTTTTAGCTATAACTAAGAACATTGACAACAGAAGGTTTCTTAAAGTTTCTTAGAGCACTTTCGGCCTTTGGACAATGTTCTCTCGCTACAAACAACACAGACCATTGCCAGAGGTGACCTGAAAGAAGGCGTTTCTTCGCTGGTCATGGACGAAACAGAGTGTATCTGAAGAAGTTCAGGGATCTAAAAGAACGTGATATCACCGACAGACTTTGTGTAGAAATGCTGACTAATTGACTCTACTCTGTCGTCATCCAAAGAAGTTTTAGTCACCTGGGAAGATTTTCCAGGTTCTGAGAGAGAATCCAACGTGGACCTCTCTCTCTCTCTCTCTCTCGGATCCCAGGATTTCTTGGCCTGCACTGGAGGAGGGGTTTTAGGGAGTAGTCTGGCACTGGTGAGGCGGCACAAAGCACTTTTACATCCTGCGGGAGGTTATAAAGACAGTCAGAGGGAGTAAAGAGGCAAATTCCAAACTGGGATCAAGAATCAGAAGACGGTAATCCAAAAAAGCAAGAAAGCTGTACAGACATATTGAGCTGTGGAGTCACTGTTGTTGATGATGATGAATTTAAACATCTGTTCTAGTTTTTTTTTTTGTTAAATAATATTATTTACTTCTACTTTTTTGTTCGTGTAATCGCTGAGATTTCGTCATCCTTGCAAATATTCTCCAAAACGGAATAGAAATACAGTTTAATTGATTTCCGTTTCAGACAGAATAAACAGATACCTGACAGAAACAAATCGAAATGCCAAAGCTGTACTTTCTGCTGATTATGCACACAAATTAATCGATCCATACACCCATTTCCTATATTTGACTATATATTGTCGTCAAAGTTTATATTGTGCATTTTAGTACCCCTATAAAAGTTAATTAACCCTAGGTTATTAATGATAACTGAAGATGGTTCCTCCTCTTGTTCCAGGCCGATTGGGACGCTGCGTAATAGCTCCAGGACCGGTATACTACTTATTACCCAGACTCATTACATCAGTTTGACAGGATGTGTAATTAAGGTAAGAATACAGTTTGCCAATTACCTAACTTCTCCTTGCTATATTCTCGTATTCTCCTCACCCCTCCCCAGCATTGTGACCAACCTCTTGGTCCTAAAGTGTTCTTCTTGTATTTCTGTCAGCACGACCAACTGTAATGATCTTCCAAGTTGATATCGCATGCTTCTCTATTTAATACATAACTGTAGTTACCATCAAATCTTTTTTCTATTTGCAGGGGGAAAAAAAACTTACTTATTTAAACAATCTCAAGTCTTTGAACCTGGGAAAGTGAAATACGCTTTTCAAGTCTTACTAATTTAGTTCCAATAATTTTCTAGGAAATTAATTTTTTTTTCCGGGTTCTCTTAGCGCAAAAATTTTCCGATCATGTAAAGTAAAAGTAAAGTAATTGTCTATTTATTCAGGCGAGCTTTACGTCCAACTACCAAATTAGGTGACTTGGGCGGAGGCGACTAGCAAACTGACTTTACTGTAAATTTCTCATATTAACCATTGAATAAAATCCAAGGCATCTAGACCGGGAATCGAAACCACTAACCAACAATACATTTTAGCATTGCGGGTCTAGCCTATAACCGCCTAACTTTACTATAAAGTTATCATATTGACCATTAAATAAAATCCAAGGTATCTAGACCGGCGGAATCGAAACCACTAACCAACAATACATCTTAGCTTTGCGGGTCTAGCCTATAACCGCATAACATATTTTACTATAAATTTCTTATATTAACCATTAAATAAAATCCAAGGTATCTAGACCGGCGGAATCGAAACCACTAACCAACAATACATCTTAGCTTTGCGGGTCTAGCCTATAACCGCCTAACATACTTATTATAAATTTCTCATATTAAACATTATATAAAATTCAAGACATCTAGACCGGGAATCGAAACCACTAACCAACAATACATCTTAGCATTGCGGGTCTAGCCTATAACCGCCTAACATACTTTATTATAAATTTCTTATATTAAACATTATATAAAATCCAAGACATCTAGACCGGGAATCGAAACCACTAACCAACAATACATCTTAGCTTTGCGGGTATAGCCTATAACCGCATAACATATTTTACTATAAATTTCTTATATTAACCATTAAATAAAATCCAAGGTATCTAGACCGGCGGAATCGAAACCACTAACCAACAATACATCTTAGCTTTGCGGGTCTAGCCTATAACCGCCTAACAAACATACTTTACTATAAATTTCTTATATTAAACATTATATAAAATCCAAGACATCTAGACCGGGAATCGAAACCACTAACCAACAATACATCTTAGCTTTGCGGGTATAGCCTATAACCGCATAACATATTTTACTATAAATTTCTTATATTAACCATTAAATAAAATCCAAGGTATCTAGACCGGCGGAATCGAAACCACTAACCAACAATACATCTTAGCTTTGCGGGTCTAGCCTATAACCGCATAACATATTTTACTATAAATTTCTTATATTAACCATTAAATAAAATCCAAGGTATCTAGACCGGCGGAATCGAAACCACTAACCAACAATACATCTTAGCTTTGCGGGTCTAGCCTATAACCGCCTAACATACTTTATTATAAATTTCTTATATTAAACATTATATAAAATCCAAGACATCTAGACCGGGAATCGAAACCACTAACCAACAATACATCTTAGCTTTGCGGGTATAGCCTATAACCGCATAACATATTTTACTATAAATTTCTTATATTAACCATTAAATAAAATCCAAGGTATCTAGACCGGCGGAATCGAAACCACTAACCAACAATACATCTTAGCATTGCGGGTCTAGCCTATAACCGCCTAACATACTTTATTATAAATTTCTTATATTAAACATTATATAAAATCCAAGACATCTAGACCGGGAATCGAAACCACTAACCAACAATACATCTTAGCTTTGCGGGTATAGCCTATAACCGCATAACATATTTTACTATAAATTTCTTATATTAACCATTAAATAAAATCCAAGGTATCTAGACCGGCGGAATCGAAACCACTAACCAACAATACATCTTAGCTTTGCGGGTCTAGCCTATAACCGCATAACATATTTTACTATAAATTTCTTATATTAACCATTAAATAAAATCCAAGGTATCTAGACCGGCGGAATCGAAACCACTAACCAACAATACATCTTAGCTTTGCGGGTCTAGCCTATAACCGCCTAACATACTTATTATAAATTTCTCATATTAAACATTATATAAAATTCAAGACATCTAGACCGGGAATCGAAACCACTAACCAACAATACATCTTAGCATTGCGGGTCTAGCCTATAACCGCCTAACATACTTTATTATAAATTTCTTATATTAAACATTATATAAAATCCAAGACATCTAGACCGGGAATCGAAACCACTAACCAACAATACATCTTAGCTTTGCGGGTATAGCCTATAACCGCATAACATATTTTACTATAAATTTCTTATATTAACCATTAAATAAAATCCAAGGTATCTAGACCGGCGGAATCGAAACCACTAACCAACAATACATCTTAGCTTTGCGGGTCTAGCCTATAACCGCCTAACAAACATACTTTACTATAAATTTCTTATATTAAACATTATATAAAATCCAAGACATCTAGACCGGGAATCGAAACCACTAACCAACAATACATCTTAGCTTTGCGGGTATAGCCTATAACCGCATAACATATTTTACTATAAATTTCTTATATTAACCATTAAATAAAATCCAAGGTATCTAGACCGGCGGAATCGAAACCACTAACCAACAATACATCTTAGCTTTGCGGGTCTAGCCTATAACCGCATAACATATTTTACTATAAATTTCTTATATTAACCATTAAATAAAATCCAAGGTATCTAGACCGGCGGAATCGAAACCACTAACCAACAATACATCTTAGCTTTGCGGGTCTAGCCTATAACCGCCTAACATACTTTATTATAAATTTCTTATATTAAACATTATATAAAATCCAAGACATCTAGACCGGGAATCGAAACCACTAACCAACAATACATCTTAGCTTTGCGGGTATAGCCTATAACCGCATAACATATTTTACTATAAATTTCTTATATTAACCATTAAATAAAATCCAAGGTATCTAGACCGGCGGAATCGAAACCACTAACCAACAATACATCTTAGCATTGCGGGTCTAGCCTATAACCGCCTAACATACTTTATTATAAATTTCTTATATTAAACATTATATAAAATCCAAGACATCTAGACCGGGAATCGAAACCACTAACCAACAATACATCTTAGCTTTGCGGGTATAGCCTATAACCGCATAACATATTTTACTATAAATTTCTTATATTAACCATTAAATAAAATCCAAGGTATCTAGACCGGCGGAATCGAAACCACTAACCAACAATACATCTTAGCTTTGCGGGTCTAGCCTATAACCGCATAACATATTTTACTATAAATTTCTTATATTAACCATTAAATAAAATCCAAGGTATCTAGACCGGCGGAATCGAAACCACTAACCAACAATACATCTTAGCTTTGCGGGTCTAGCCTATAACCGCCTAACATACTTATTATAAATTTCTCATATTAAACATTATATAAAATTCAAGACATCTAGACCGGGAATCGAAACCACTAACCAACAATACATCTTAGTATTGCGGGTCTAGCCTATAACCGCCTAACATACTTTATTATAAATTTCTTATATTAAACATTATATAAAATCCAAGACATCTAGACCGGGAATCGAAACCACTAACCAACAATACATCTTAGCTTTGCGGGTATAGCCTATAACCGCATAACATATTTTACTATAAATTTCTTATATTAACCATTAAATAAAATCCAAGGTATCTAGACCGGCGGAATCGAAATCATTAACCAACAATACATCTTAGCTTTGCGGGTCTAGTCTCTTATCCGCTCGGCTACCGTGGCGCCTTCTCTTCATGTTTCATGTCTTCCAGAAATTACATTTTGATGATACGTATGTTTATGAGTATCGTCTGAAATTGCTTCCTACATGTTGCTAATTGCTTCCTTAATATTATTGCTAATTATTTTGAAAAAAAATAATAAAAGTTAACTAAAACGCAATGGTGCATTTTTTAAAACTGCAAAAAATATGCTATGATGTCTTCAAAAAAAAAAAAAATGCCGCTTTAAAAAGTACGAATCTATCGCCAAACAAACGATGACAATACTTCCTTTGACGACGAGTAAAGTTTTTTTTTACTTATCACAGTAATGAACTTGACGGAAGTAAAGCAAATTTAAAGTACGGGCATCCAAATTGTCGGTGTTCATATTTGTCCGTTGTACTTTTTTTACTGCATTATTTTTTTTTCGATTTATTTATTTCTTATAGTCTAGCATTAAAGAGTTGTGTGAATGGTGATGATGTCAAACGATAAATCAAAACGTGATAAAATTAAGGTCCTTCTCCTAATGAATAATTCAAACAATTGGTACATTTCTGGTGAATCTTAATGAGCACTGAAATCGGCCTCTATAATCTCTAGAATCCATGGGAATGCCTCCCCCCCCTCTCAGTCACTGCCTCATATATCGTCTACTGTTTCTAAACTCTGACATCTTCAAAAAATGTTATTCTGATTACAATGCTGAATTGAATCTTAAACTTTTTTTTGATTAAATACTTGTATAATAGTATTACTCGTATATTTAAGGAAAAATAATAAAGTTTAAAGTCTAGCTTTTAATGCAAGCTTTATACTTCGTAATTGTTATTTTCATTAAAATATAATTCCATCTAAATAAAAAAAAAAATAAGTAATGCCTATTTTTTCAGGCGGGGCTTTACGTCCAATTACCAAATTAAGTGTCGTGGACGGAGGCGACTAGCAAACATACTTTACTGTAAATTGGTATCCTGTTTTAGCCAAAACATGATGGTCATCGTTGGATGGCCACTCTTCAATTAGTGGGCTAAGAGAAAATCCTGTAAATTTTTCATCTATCCTGATTTTCCATCGGTCCAACAACATTGAGGAGGGATATTTCATGGGGGTGATTGAGTAGTTAATATTATAGGAAAAAGTCCAGCGTTTTGATTCCTATTCAAATGATTTTTGCAACAATTGAAGAAAACCTCCTTAAATCTTGGCCACAAAAATAAAAGCCAAGAAATCAAAATTAGGATGTTCGTTTTGTTTTCAAAACTTTTACTTTTAGATGGGTGCACTTTTCTTTTTAAGGAGGATGAGCAAAGTGTAGGGAATATAGTGGGAATTGGTTACCCACCTTCACAGTTTTATATCTTCAGGTACAAAAAAAAGGAACTGGGAAAGAAAATAAAAATAAAACAACACAAACATTTAGACCAGAGGTACACACACTTTTTGGCGACACATGTCACGGCCAACTTGATTTACAGCTGTTGCTCAGAATGTCCAACCTAACGTGTAACTCTGCTGAATATCCCTCTTTTTTCCCCCCCCGTAGAGGGTGGAAATTAGTTTATTTTTATTTATTTGTTTATCCCTAGTTTTTTTGGGGGGGGTTTCTTTAATTTCATCATTGTTCTCTCTCTCTCACTCATATCTTAGTGATCTTATCACCATTAAAAGGAAGTATTCGTGTGTAATAGTTTTTTTCATCGGAAAACAAACAGATTACGTATTTTGCTGGCAATAAAAAAGTAGGAGCCTAATTTTTCGTGTCTCTGACTTCTGATCAGAATCAGACGTAGATGAACGATGACACAAATTTGGTCCAAATATTTTGGGCCTCCATCCGGGTCAAAACGTTTTTAATAAAAAGAAAGAGTCATATCAAGACAATAACGTTTTTGCTCACTTTTGGCGATAAAATGTTTTCCTCTGCCTCCCAGACACAGGAAGTGCATTCAATCAAGATAATTGCATTTATTTTTCTGTAATCTTTTCTTTTCTTTTTTTTAAAATCTTTTATTAGAATTTACAACTGCAACGATTGTTGCAACAAGCAAATATGGTACCTGATAAATAAAATTACGTGAAAATCACGAGAAGGCACCCAGTGGTGTTACTCCAGTAACGGGCTCGGACAGTTTTAGGGTACGTTTACAACGGAGCTGTGAGTATAGATGATAGAGTAAAATATAATCGCTGATTAGTGTGCACAACAGAGCTCTGATACATGCAACATGTCCGAGAAGTGAAGAAGAGTTTTTATGTTCAGCAGCAACAAAAAGGTATATTTTAAAGAAAAAACGCTTTAGAAAATATCATGTACATCCCATAAATAAAAAACGAAGTACTTTGGGCGAATTTCACTATTTATATAAGGAACTTAGAAATTATCCGGATCGTTTTTTTGAATATGTGAGGATGGGTCCACCCACATTCGACTATATTTTAGAAAAAATAAGGTCAAAATTAAGAAAACGTAGGAAAAATTGTCATGGAAATCCTATAACCATAGAAGAAAAACTAGTGATTACTCTTAGGTAAGTAATGATTTTATTGAAAAAAAGACAAATAAATACACATGAAAATAAATGTAAGCACGATTTAAAAAACAAAATATTGTTTAAAAGTAAATAATAAAATAATAACAAAAAATAATGAGTAAAGACAGCACTAAATAATTTTTCGACGTCCATTTTGAAGCTCCGATACTGGAGTTCGGCTAGCAGAAAAATGAAAAATTTAATTCTATCATCTATGCTCGTTTATACCAGCGCGTATGAGTCACTAGTCGCAGCTTCGTTGTGCACGCTCACATTCGAATGTATTATGTTTTTCTTTAAGCGCTGATGCCTCACTGCTACCATCTCCGCTATCATCTATGCTCACAGTTCCGTTGTAAACGTACACTTAGAAGTTAGGATTCATTAATGTATACTGTACTTTCCTAATATGTAAAAAACAACACTAAAATTTCGACACATTATAGTACATTCGCTGCAGCACGCAATATGCAACTATCATAAAATTTTTTGTTGAGAAGATAATGTTTTTATTGTCTGAATTAATTAATTACGCTTTGACGTAGACCAAAATGAACTCACTGTAGTCAGACATGAAGGTTCATCACTGGAGAGGTCACGCAGCGCCGTCGGCCAACATTTCGGTTAAATTTCGGCTGTTGGCCATCTCACCCGACTTTACCCTACTACTCTCACGATAAGAAAGAAAGAAAGAGAGAAAGATACGTTTATTGTGCCCTGGGACTCATGTCCCTTAAGGGCAACAAAAATAAATAAAATTTATATGATAAACACAAAAAACTCTCGGTTAAAATAATATATATAAAATAAAATCCACACAGCTGTTCACAAACAATTATTTACAATAAATATAAACTAATAAGAAAAAATTATAAATAACTTTCACAACTAGAATAAATAATAAATAATAAAAATAAATAAATAAACTATTTCCTCCTAAATTCCTGTAATAAGTAGTCATAAAATAAAAATCTGAAATTAAAAATTGTTTTCCTGTTCGTAAGGTCCGTTGGTAGGTCGTTCCACAGTCTACAGGCAGTGACGAAAAAAGAATTCTGATAGGTAGCAGTCGTGTAAGTTGGTATGTACAATCTGGTGTGGACAGTCCTTGTAGTCCGTAAGTCCAGTACACCCTTAGCAGTAAACATGTCTAACAGATATCGTGGAGTCTGCGTCCTAAACAACTGGTACAGAAAATTGCCCTTAAAATATTTCCTGCGGAACTCAACATTAAGCCACCCCCAACTCATGGCAATGTGCTGTTATATGTTCGTCTTTTCGCACATTTAATATAAAACGGACACATGAGTTCCATTTTTAAGAGTAGAGATCACGAGAGGCCATCTTCTCTTCAATCCTCCTTAGAGGATTACCTAATAATGTGGGAGGAAGATAAGGTGATAAACCCTATGAGAGGGTTAGGGATGAGCTGCTGTAGAGTGGAATGATGAATTTGAGAAAAGCGAGTGTTAGCAAGATCTGTAATGAAAGGGATTTTGAGATCATTATGGATAGTGAGGTTTAGATACATAGAACGGAGCGTTAAGAAGTTTTCGAAGTATTTTTTTTGACTGTAATTTCTGGAGGCGTAGTGAGTTGGAACGCTTAGTCGATTCCCGATCCTTCGATGGGCCGTATGACCAAATAGGTCTGTAATCTTACATAATTAAATAAATAAAACACCCATGTTAAAAGAATATTTATGTACTTTATAACAATTATATGCATAATATTAAGATCTCTTTTTTAAAAGAAACTTAAAACATTGAATTTTAAATCAGTTCTAAGGAAGGGTTGGATAAAAAACAAAGGAATAAATATAAATAAACAATATTAATTTAATAGAATAAATTTCCTAGTGTGTGTGGGGCGCAGAATGTACCATGGACCCAGATGAAGTGTATATTATGCATAGAGAATGGTAAAATAAATAAATAAATTTAAAAAAAATAAAGAAAGAAAAGAAAAAATAAATCGGGGTGAACTAAAAGAAATATTTTTTTTTCTGTCTCTCTCTTCTTCCCTCAGCTCGCTCCCTTAACAGCGCAAGAGAGAGATGGAGCGACTGAGAAGAGGGGTAAGGCAATAAATTTAAATAAAACGTCTCCTTTCTTTCTCGAGTCTCGATTTAATTATTTGACCAGCCTCCAGAGGAATATAATGAGCCACAAGGAGTAAAAGTTAAAAGATAAAGTCAATACAAGAATTATAATGCTCTCCATTTTAATGGATTCTTTATTTTTATTATATGTATCAATATATATATATATATATATATAAAGGGGAAGGGGAGAAAGAGGGGATAATGAAGAGAAAGAGAAATAATCTGTGGCTAGCTGGACTCTCTGTTTCCTTCTATCAATATACTACTCACGTCGCTCTATCTCACTCACTCCCATAGAATCGCCAGCTCCTGCTCTCGCAAGAAGTACATATTATTGGCTTCCAACGCTCCTTTTATAATATATATTTTTATATTCTCTAAAGCTATATAAATATTTTATTTATTTAGTAATAAAAAGCAGATCTTTTACAACAAACTAGTGATCGACCATTTCCTTCCACCTCCTCCCTTCAAACAGCCAGCTAGTCGCGGGAAATTATTTATTAATAACAAATTTTGAAATAGGTTGATTTTTCCAAGTAGACGATTTATGAATAATAAAAAGAAAAGTCGTACAAAAGCTTTGTACTTCCGGTGAAGCGATTTTAGCTACATATTTACATTTCGACGGTAATACCTCGAGACCTTTTTCCGCTGATGTTAAGTGTATTAAATGACGAGAAGAGATTTAAACCCTTACTCTTGTGTCTCTTGTGTTAGTGTCTACCCTTACTTAGTGTCTACTCTTTTAAACCTAAAATCACCTATCGATGGTAACATATATCGTACATGGAATTTAGGCGCCACGGTAGCCGAGCGGTTAGAGGCGAGACCCGCAAAGCTAAGATGTATTGTTGGTTTAGTGGGTTCAATTCCCGGTCTTTAGGCCTTGGATTTTATTTAATGGTTAATAAAAGAAATTTACCGTAAAGTATGTTTGTTAGGCGCAAAGCTAAGATGTATTGCGGTACTGGGTTCGATTCTCGAAGGGATCCAAGGGTCTAGCCCTTAGATTGTATTTAATGTTTAATATGAGAAATTTACAGTAAAGTATGTTTGCTAGCCGGTTATAGACTAGACCCGCAAAGCTAAGATGTATTGCGGTACTAGTCTAGCCCTTGGATTTTATTTAATGTTTAATAAAACAAATTTACAGTAAAGTATGTTTGCTAGTCGGTTATAGACTAGACCCGCAAAGCTAAGATGTATTGCGGTACTAGTCTAGCCCTTGGATTTTATTTAATGGTTAATACAAGAAATTTACAGTAAAGTATGTTTGCTAGTCGGTTATAGGCTAGACCCGCAAAGCTAAGATGTATTGCTGTACTAGTCTAGCCCTTGGATTTTATTTAATGGTTAATAAAAGGAATTTAGAAAGATACAGACAAACTTACAGAAAAATAAGAAAACCACTGTTGAAAGAAAGATTGCATGGACATAATGGTGTCAAATACAAAATCGCGTAATATGTTAATATACAAAAACTTTATTGTTTAGGAAATAAGCATACATTAAAATACAAAAGTAGAAAAAGAGTTCGTTTAGGTAATATCAGTTTAGGCACTAACTATAACAGCATTCAATGAGTCCCGTTTAAACACTAAAGAATAGTCTAATTTATTAAGATTTAAAGGTTCGTTTACAGAGAAAAAAATTACGTTTAACACCTTGCTTATACACCTTAGTCTCGAAAAACTCTACTTGTCGCACCGCGCGTGCTTCTTTAAAGGGTGAAGGGTGCTATTCTGCAGCACAAACAACCACATTTTCATCTCTGGGGGACATCTGGAAAATCTACGTCCAAGTCTACAAGCCTCAAACTTTGATTGCTCTGGCTATACTATTGGAACAAAAGAGAGAAATGTCTATATCGAAGGCGTCTTAGAGTCTAAGAAAGTTTTCAAAAGTCATCCAAAGATTATGGGAAGCTAAAGAAGAGAAATTAATAGAATACCTCCATCAGCTTCTTCTTGTTTTTCATTTTCAACGAATCAATTAATTGTTCTGTAAATAGTTTGACGTTAGAAATTTCATCTCGTTTTGAAAAGCAGCGCTTCCCCTTTTTCTTCTTCTTCTTCTTATTACAAAATAAAAGCCAGTTTTGCCCGCAAATAGAAGGCGAACTAGTGAGAGGAATTAATGATCGACAATGACGTTCCCAAGTTCTCGGCCGGGAATCTTAATTATCGTACTTATAAAAGGATGTTTGTGTCAGCGTCGGTTGTGGAGGAAGTGGGGCAAAATGCCGTCTTTGTCTTTGGGGGGGCTGCTTTCGTCTTCTTCAAATCCTTCTTCTAAAGAGGATATGGTAGGGAGGACTGGGTGTTCATGTGAGATAAAGAATAGAAGGAAGGAAGAAGAAGCAAGAGAGAGTAGACAAATTAAGGGTTTTCTCCCACAAGGACTCTGTGCTGAAATGTTTATATCTTTGGAGAACAATTGGATTTATGGTCACGTGACTATGGCAGATGTAATTATAAGAGAAGCGATAAAGTGCAGCCGGTTTGACCCGGGACGACGGGGAATGCGGTGTGTTAGTGTGGTTCGCAATTTGTGTGTCTATAAGGTTCGTTGTCGGGATCTCTGGAGGACACAGGGTGACACCAAACGGGGAACAGAGAGTGCGCTCCCTCTCTCTCGCTCTCTCGTGTCCAAGACAGCGTCATCAAGCACTTCTGCCAACGATGCCGCTGCCGCCTCTCTACGCAGCAGCATCTTTTGCAACGCCCCGATATTTGAATGGTCAATTCCATCCTTTTTTCTTTTCAACTATTCTTCATTCTTCTACGTCTGAGGAGGTTCTTATTTAAAAACTTTCCAAAACACCAGCACTTACGAAGAATATTCCTTCCTGTCCCCCCCCTTACCTTTCACCCCGCCTACGCACACGCTACGCCCAGAATATGCGTTAAGATGGCCATACTAAACCGGTTTATTATATTTATATTTTTTTTTTTTTACAGAAGACGACTGACCAATCTCTTGTAGAAGATTATACATAAAGACACATGGACAAATGTACACCCTGAGTCTTCTTCTGTATACCCGGACTGAGTCATTGAGGTTTTGCGCACCCTCCACGAAATATATTAGGCGCGAATAATTTCTTTTCAAGTATATAGATTTTATCTTGCCTCCATAGTTTTATTTTCTCGATAAATTTAGCTTTCTTATGATTTTTTCGTTAAATGGTTGTTATCTTAAAGGTTAATAGTTTAGAAGTGTATCATTCTTAGACTTATTCTTTAAAATCTCTTTTTCTTGTTTAGAAAAACCTATGTAACTTTGAATTTACGTGAAATAAAAAAAAAAAAAAGTCGCTGTGTCATGGAAACGGCCGTGTGTTGTACGTGAATACGTTTACGTAACGGGTTATATTTTTTAAATAATTTTTTTTTTATTTATGTATTTAGGATGAAACAATGTGTCTTCATAATCGACGATCGAACACAATCTATGTCTATACAGTCCGTTGTCGATGTAGAAGCGATTTCATCTTCCACTTGCATAATTTCAACCGCGCCCAGCTGCAGATGTACTGACACCGTCGTAGTTGATCCGCTCGGCCGTATTCATTCTTTTACGTTCCTAGGCACAGCTTGACTCGGTCATATGGTGTTTTATTATTACCATTCGATTATTCTTGAGAAGCCCTTTCCAACCGTATACGATCTCTGTATTTGGTTTTGGCTTTTCGACGCGTATAGGCCTACATTATATATTTTTGATATTTTTTTATTCTAACGCCTTATTATATTCACTGTTACTATTTTACTCTAATGTTTTATATACATTCGATAGATTGTGACGACAGCTGACGATTAAAACTTAAACGAACATCGTAGCTTCTCCGAGTCAAAAGTTATACTAAAGGCAAATCTCGATACGCTGCAAAATGATCTCAAAATGGCGGCGCTTCCCCCTCCACCTCGCGCGAGTCGTCACAATCCTCGCTTATCGTAATGAATTCTTTGATCCTTTAGCTATCCAGTGGTCTAATTTTATTTTGGATGTAGACGATAGATTCGAAACTATAATGCCAAACTGTATCTCCCGATTTGGTTATCATTAGGTTTTTGGATTGCCTCCATATGATAGCAAATTTATAGACGTATTCACAAGAATCAGAGGCTTCATTAGTATCACTTAGGGATATACAAAATATGATATCGATGACATGAATTAACGTTGTTTCTACAATAACGATAATCGATACGCTCCTTTGCTTTAGAAAATATAGATAAAAAAGAAAGAAAAAGTAAATCCGTTTATTTGACAATTTTCCACAGTAGTAAAGGTGGGCCGCCTATTTTCTTCCAGCACTTCTTATGTCCACTTGTTTTCACACTGGATCTTCCACGGTAGATTATTCGTGTTAGCACAGGAAGAGACCACCTCTAAATACTGAAGCACACGGTCCTTGCGCGTACTCAGGATCTGTACTGGAACAGAGCAGAAAAAAAAAGAGTTAATCTTTCTTTAGTTTTTTGTTTATGGTTGTAGTTTGATGTTCATGTCGGTCCGTTTAGTATTTAATCGACAAAGCGGAAGTTCGGATCAAGTTAAAAAGGATGTGGTGTCGTAAAAAATAGGGGGAAAATTATTCCATTCATGAATAAATTCAGTTTACTTTTTTTTTTTAAATAAAAACTCCTGTATTTTTATTGAATAAATTAATAAGGTGAATACATTAATTAAGGCACCGCCGGATTGTTCTTCGGGAAGAGGAAGTTGATTTTGAGCAGTAAATGCATTATGGATCCCTTTTTCTGGATTTTCTTTCATTTAGGGTACTACTAAGCAAAACACTTTTTGAATGAGAATGTTAATTGAGACAACATGTTTTTTGTTTACCTTTTTAAATACCTTGGGCTTTACTCAGGACCGAAGACTTTCTTGGAACCCCCACACTAGACTTAAAAGAACAGAACTGAGCAGACACTATCGACTACTTAAAATACACTTAGACGACAGATCAAAACTCTCTCTGGACAACAAAAGACTGATTTATACTTCTATTTTGAAACCCATCTGGGCGTATGGAATAGGAGCTGTGGGGTTCAACCAAACGCCTCCAATCTCCAAAGGATTCAATCTTTACAATCTAAAATACTTCGAACTATTTGTACACGCTCCTTTTTATGTCTCCCAATCTGGACTATACACACTGTGACCATAACCATTCCTTTTGTCACACAAGTTGCTAAAACAAGGTACAGAAAACTCCACTTCAACCTGCAATCTCATATAAATCCTCTAGCTAAAAATCTTTCTTGTAGAACTCTTCCTGATAACCTGACAAGACGTCTTAAGAGACAGTCTCGCCTCGTGATCTTCTCTCAAGTGAAGAGAGCGACTAATAGCCTTATATTTTGGAGTGTTACCACTGTAGTAACTTCTCCACTCGTATACCTCTGTAATTCATAGTTCAGTTATCACTGTTACTTATAGCGCTAATGCGCTGAGTGTAGCAAAAGTAAACGCCAAAAAAAACTATATTAATAAAGATCTTTAAATAAACCATAATCTTTAACCATTTAAAGCAATGCATGCTTATGATTGTGTGTGGCGTTATCGGACGTCTCCGTGAGACAGAAGATCGAACGGGTACGACGAATCCGTGGTTTTGACACTCCGGACAAGTCTAGAGAATGGCCCATATTACTCCAGGGATAGCTAGCAATAATTCTGTGAGCTGAGTTAAGGTAATGGAACGATAATTAAAATGGTATGCAATCCTAAAAAGCATTAAGAAGTTCATTCACAAAGCAGTGTGAGACCGGATGTAGGAAACAGTATGTGGATACTCCAACGATATAGTAGCATTGGAGAATGAAACTACTAGTAGTTTATAGATTACTAGTAAATAGTATGAGTCTGCCAACTGGAAAAAAACTGTTTATATTTGGGAGAATCCAAAAAAAAGAAATGGCACTACACTACTAAGTATTTCCTGCCAGTCTTAAAGGGCTTGATGGCTGAAAGTTTGGCACTTTAAAGACCAAAAAAAAAACAAACAAATTGGTGCCTTCAAGCTTGATCCCAGCAGTACGTTTAAGTCTAATACCCGTAAGAGAACTGGGAACTTACATTTAGGGCAGGATTTGGCCCAAGACATCGTAAAAACAAAACAAAAAAAACGGATCTAAGACTAAAGAATTTAAGGCGAAATCCCAATCAATCCGTCCAATTCTTGGTTATTAGGACGCCAGTCGTATTTCTAGCTCTGAGTCCTGGATACCCACTCCCGGTTGATTAAAAAAAAATTAACGTGTGGCCGTGTGTTGTATGTGAATACGTTTACGTAATGGGTTATATTTTTTATATAAAATATTTTTATTTATATATTTAGGATGAAATCAAGGAAACAAATCGACGATCGATCACAATCTATGCCTATACAGTCCGCTGTCGATGTAGAAGCGATTTCATCATCCACTTGCATAATTTCAACCGCGCCCAGCTGCAGATGTACTGACACCGTCGTTGATCCGCTCGGCCGCATTCATTCTTTTACGTTCCCGGCACAGCTTGACTCGGTCATATGGTGTTTTATTATTACCATTCGATTGTTCTTGAGAAGCCCTTTCCAACCGTATACGATCTCTGTATTTGGTTTTGGCTTTTCGACGCGTATAGGCCTACATTATATATTTTTGATATATTTTTATTCTAACGCCTTATTATATTCACTGTTACTATTTTACTCTAATGTTTTATATACATTCGATAGATTGTGACGACAGCTGACGATTAAAACTTAAACGAACATCGTAGCTTCTCCGAGTCAAAAGTTATACTAAAGGCAAATCTCGATACGCTGCAAAATGATCTCAAAATGGCGGCGCTTCCCCCTCCACCTCGCGCGAGTCGTCACAATCCTCGCTTATCGTAATGAATTCTTTGATCCTTTAGCTATCCAGTGGTCTAATTTTATTTTGGATGTAGACGATAGATTGGAAACTATAATGCCAAACTGTATCTCCCGATTTGGTTATCATTAGGTTTTTGGATTGCCTCCATATGATAGCAAATTTAAAGACGTATTCACGTCAAAACTTTCGATTTTACGATTTCTGAAGTGAAGAAAAAAAAACCCTCTACTTGATGTCTACACATTATTTTATATATCGCTAAAAGTATTTATCGTTAAGTTGAAGACAATAAGTATAGTTAGTGTTGAACCTCTTTTTTCTTAAATCTGATCTGTAAGTCACGGTTTCTCGCTATGGGTTCTGTACTTCAGAAGCACTACTAGGAGGAGTATCGTTCACTACTACCTTTTAGTATATATAAATTAAATACTATTATAACATACAACGGAAATGGGAGGACTTTTGTTTATTTTACAAACAGTGGGGAAGTGCCGATTTCTACAGTAGGTACAAGTTTCTAAAAACGTGCTTCATTACTATTCCTCGAAGTGGTGAAACAAAGCACAGTGAAGTACTGGCGGCTTAGATGCTGTTTCTGTACCACGAAAATTGTAACAGTAAAACGGAACATTTGTTTTTTTTTTTTATTTTAACGAGGAGTTTTTAGTGGTAATCAATATTATACCTCTTCTTAATTGTCATTAATTTCGAACAAGAAAACCTCTCCTTAAGTTGGGTAATAAGAGTTGTATATCAATCTTAATATTTATAGATATTTTCAGAAAAGATTCTAAATACGTAAATGTTAACTGGTCGCATCTAACTGATCTTCGCCACGACGGCATACTTTTTTTTCTCCCAAAGACAGCATTTGAATTAAATAAAGAACATCATAAAGTCATCTTTCTTTGTTTCTACTTGATGTTTCCTCCCACTTCTTCTAGCATTATTAGCCGTACAGCGTTATCTTGTTTTTTTGTACAGCGCGTTATCCTCAGCGTCATTCATACGTACGTACGAGCACATTAGGCAAATGATGATGTGTAGAATATAAGATAGTTGTTTATACAAAACGGTGATCGTAAAAAGGGAACGAAAATGATAAAAGGAATATTCCAAGGAAGGAATAAAATTCAAAAGAATAAACAACCAACAAAATGCCACGTCATGAATATATTTATGAAAGTATATGCAAAACCTTCAACAGAGATTTATTGCAGTACACCACAATGATCATACTTAATGTATTTACATAGAATTATTATATGGTTGGATAGGCTAGTTTATTGTTTTTGTTTTATTTACAACAATTTATCCAGAATTCTCTTCAATGGAGTCTTATATTTAAAATTATGGCGAAAATGCTCCATTATTTGGCCGAAATTTGCTTAATTATTTTCTCGTCCAGCTTAAGGAAGCGAAATGATGTGATTTGAATCACTTTAGGGTGATCAAAAGTTGTGACCTTCCGACTGGAAGCCTATGAGATCATACTAAGACTTAAGCCAGAGATCCTAGAATCTTAAAAGTATTGTGATCATTTTTTTTACTCCAGTAAACCGTATCCAGAAGACTTTAAAAAAAAAAATAAGAATATTTGCAGATATAGGATTATGCTCCAAGCTTTGAGCAAGTCAATTTTTAGATTCCAAAAATTGATGATGGAATGGTAGAAGAAGATTCGAATGATTCCTGATTACTCCTGGACCTTTCTGGGTTAGGAGTCATCAAGAGAGAGGATCAAGCTGCTCAACCCGTTCTGGGAAGTAACGCTGAGTTTAAAGAACCGACGAAATGGCCAGAGACCTTTGAGAAAATACAGTCACTCTTCTTAGAAAATTGCAAATATTAAAGAGCATTGCTATAATTGCAAACTTGGGTAACCGGAACAATGACTTTTCTGAACACATTTCCGAGAGTATATTTTCATTCGGAAAATGGCTATATCGATATTTATGAAATTTAGAATTATTTTTTTTTTTATGAATAATCAATCACTTTGGAATTGATAGATCCGAAATTGGAAACTGCTAAATACAAATTAGATACGGAAGCTCCTCAACCCGTTCTGGGAAGTAACGCTGAGCTGTTCATCGCGGAGCAGAGAAAATTTGGGAATTATAGAAGCCAAGAAAGGATGCAGAAATGTGCCATCAGACTAAAAGATTAATATAAGTGGTTAGCAAAGTGGTTACTGAAGTATCATCTCCGTTTCCTGACCAGGATGCTACTAAGAGTTTCGGTTGAAGTGCTCCCGAGAAATCTTGGTAGCTAGCCAATCTTGCCAAAAATGAGGGCCAATCTTGAGGGCTAAAAAAAATTGAGCTAAGAAAAAAAACAGGGAAAAACCAATTGGATAATCCTGTAAAATTTAGTTTTAGTGTATCCAGGACAGGCATGATCATAAAAGGGTTCGCTGGGAACTACTTAGTTTTAAGGAACCGACGAAATGGCCAGAGAACTTTGAGAAAATACAGTCACACTCTTCTTAGATAATAGCAAATATTAGAGAGCATTGCTAGAATTGCAAAGTTGGGTTAACCGGAACAATGACTTTTCTGAAATGATTTTCGAGAGATTTTCCTTCCGAAAAATGGCTCTATCGATATTTATTAAATTTATGAAATCTTTTTTTATGAATAATCAATCACTTTTATTCGTCTCTGTCTTTCGGAACAAATTTTGGGGTTGATAGATCTGAAATCTGGAAACTGCTAAATGTTACATATTACTCGTAGATATGGAAAATTGCGCTTGGGAAATTGAAAATTAGTAGAAAATTGTTATATATTGGAAAATAAAATTAGAATTTTTTATCAATGGGGGTCTGGGGAAGTCGTGCGAGTTACTACAGTGACGCTTAAAAGGAAGCTTAGACTTGCGACAAAACTTTCATATTTGAATATCTACCTAGCTAAGTACGATAAGAACAAGTTTCATCAACCGGTGGATTCTCTTTTTCAGATATTTGCTTCATTACTTTACGTAACGCTATTTCAAAATTCAGTCACTAATCTATACACGAACTACCTGTAAAGCAAACACATAAATTGAATAAGGCAAATATTATTTATTCTTTATATAAGAATAATTTCGAATACACAAACGTACATACCATGTTTGTTTGTTGGTTACTATAGAAACACACACATATCTTGTTTGAGTCATAAATATTAGATTTACGACTTATTGTCTATAACTGGCAACCTTGTTTTTTAACTTCATGACTTCCAGTAGAGTCACGATGTCTTCTACCGTATTACACTGGTGTAGTGTAGAATTATTTTGCTAACAATACAAATACCAAACGTTAATATATCGTTTAGCTTGTTATATTTTGCACTATAGTTTTTTAATTATTGTTTATAATTTACTTTAAGAAGGGCTTGGCATTATTAGATAAATCTAACAATTATTTTGATTCACAGAATATATGTAAACAAAGATAATTCCATTCTCCCGCAAGGCGAACTATTCTTCCATCCGTTTACCTAAACGTCACTCCTCTTCCAACAACAGATGCTGGGTCAGTAGGGCGCCACGGTAGCCGAGCGGTTACAGGCGAGATCTGTGAAGCTAATATATATTGTTGGTTTAGTGGGTTCGATTCCCGGTCACTAGACCTTGCATTTTATTTAATGGTTTAATAAAAGAAATTTACAGTAAAGTATATTTGTTAGGCGGTTATAGGCTAGACCCGCAAAGCTAAGATGTATTGCGGTACTAGTCTAGCCCTTGGTTTTTATTTAATGGTTAATATGAGAAATTTATAGTAAAGTATGTTTGCTAGTCGCCTCCGTCCATGACACCTAATTGGTAGTTGGACTTTAAGCCCCGCCTGAAAAAATAGGCGATTTCTTTACTTTACTTACTTTACTTTCTGGGACAGTACCTAGGACTCTTCATGGACAAACGCCTAACCTTGAATCCACATACTAGACTTAAACGTAAAGAACTGAACTAACTATTCAAACTTCTCTTTAGAATTCTCGACAAAAGATCCAAACTTTCATTAAACAATAAACGACTAATCTACACCATGATACTCAAACCTGTCTCAACGAAAGCTTCCAGTATCTATAGAATCCAATCATTTCAATCAGAAAAAACACATTCCGTCGAATGTCGCTAATGCTCCTTTACTTTGTATCTAACTTAACCTTGTACCAAGGATCTTCTTGGTTACCTATGTTTCTGAAGCTGCAAGATCCCATTACGCGAAATTCTACACTTCAATTTCCTTACATTTTCTACTCCTCTAGTTTTCCCAACTTGGTGTATTACCAGGAAATCAATCAGTGCCGGTCTAATCTAACTGCTTATTTAAAATTGGGTCCTACGGAAGGAAAAAATTGAAATTGAACTCTTCCTGTGACTTTTTATTTATTTATTTTTATTTTCTTTTTGGACTTCGGACAACCTCAAAACGGATATTCCGGTTTTATTTTGTTCTGAAAACAAAGTTTCAAAAATTTGACCATAACTTGTTGGCAACACATATCTCTTAAGAGGAAGTGAAATACAGAAAGGAGCAAAAAACAAATGACATCAGGAAGAGCTAGAAAAAGGAAGTTAAGACCGATGTATCTTGTAGAAGGTTGGTAAAATGTGCAAGTTTGAGTGTGTCATTAGAAGCTGTAAGCTGTGCAATGTTGGACATTATCTAGAATTGATACGAAAGCCGTATACTGGGTATAGCAATACCACACATGCACAAGTAATGCAGTGTACAGGTTATAAGAGATGTTAGTGTATAGGACTAGGTGGTTGAGCTCCCTCTCCCACTCCTACCAATCGTATTTAGTAGTTGCTGGGTCGGTTGGTCAGAGAAGGTGGAAGAGATCTGTCAACCAATGGCCAGTATTATGGCGAAGTAACATTGGTTAGGCAGACAACAACATCATCATCAACAACAACAACAATCTACTAATACTAAGTAAAACACTAGCTCGCACTCTATTGCTTACATAGACCATAGTACAGAGTACTAGAGAGAGTGGGGATATGGTCAAACATACAAAACACTACTACACTAGCGTACAGGTCTTACAGGTAACACTCTCTCTAATCAGTTGGAGCACAGAGATCAGCGCTAACGATGCTGACACCAACATAGCTGTTAGCTATATATGTATATTGATTGAGGGAGTTATTAAGAGAGAGGCAGACAGAGAGAGAGAGAGAGAGGAGAACTAAACCAACCAAGTAAACCCTAAAGCCAAAGCTCCCCAAACTCCCTTAGCTTTGCAAACCAAACCCAGTAGTACTCCCAATTCCAGAACCTGGGGGAACCTCGACCGACACTACCACATTACTAAACTTGATTACTTGACCTTGCTAATTATCTCCTTACCTCATTACTCTCTCTGTCTATCTCACTCACACATACCGACAATATATCCTTTATCTAGTATCTGTAGTGAGTACACCCTGGATTGTGTGTCTGTACCGTATTATGTGTTAACACAATTACACACCGGCTACGTTTACTAAATCTAACAACATTTGCACACAATAACAAAACACTAGGAGAGAACCTAGACATCAGCCAAAACTATAATAGTCCACACTATAACTGCAGTTTAACAAAAAACATAAATTCATGATCATTTACCATCAAAAGAAAACCCCAAAGTTCCATTCCCGCGTAAGTCCAGACAGGTTTCAGTATCATAGTGTAGATAAGTCGTTTATTCTGTATTGAGAGTTTAGATCGCTTGTCGAGAAGTCTGAGAGAGAAGTTTGAATCGTCTGTTCAGTGTTTTTTTTGGGAGAGAGATGACTGTTGATTGAAGAGAATTGGTAAGATTAGTTGGGATCAGTTTGTGTTGAAGACAGTTTTTTTTTATTAGAATTGCAGTGCCTCCTATGGGCAGTGTCATCAGGGTGATCAGTTCTGTGGATAGTGTAGTCGGTTATGTTGAAATAAGATCTGCTAGTAAAATGAGTCTTTGCAATTAGATCTGTTAGTAAAATGAGTTTCAGTGATGAGTCTTCTGCATTTCGAAGCATTAGTTTATGAAATAAAACCCTTATCATTGGTTTTAAAATGCCGTTGTATTTAACCTTACGCCAGATATGCTGAGAATGACAATGAAGTAAGTCACATTTCTGCATTTTCCAAAATAATTTAAAATCCCATTACATTCTAATATGCACCGAAACATTTGATTCTATGTAATAATAATAAAAACAAAAATAATAAAGCTATTTTTATTATCTGCATCTTTTTACAGAGCAAAACATAAAACTCGTTTTATCTCAAAACTGCTCAAAATGGACTTACGCCACTTACATTCTCACCGGGACTATTGTACGTAGATGGATCCTTAATATAGCTAAAATAAATGTTGGCTGGTCGAAGATTATTTGAAGAATTTATTTGGAAAGAATATTTAAAAGTATTTGAAGTGATGCAGAGAGAGAGGGAACCGTTCGAAAAGAACATTGTAATGAATTCCTGAAGCAAACAATATACTAGGTTGTCTGGTTTGAAATAATAGCCAACATATAGGTGTACAGAATCTAAATTAGCTATCTTTCTAGACTAATGAATAATTAAAGAGGGAGGATCCAGGTTGGATAGAAGGGGAGGGGTGAGGAGGTGGTCAGGTGGTTGGTAAAAAGCTAGCCACTCGATATGTTATCATATTTACCTGTGCGGCGTCCTGGTGACATTTAGATAGGCTCCGCTTCCTCAAGACTAACTCATAATTTTTATTAGAAGCAGTTGTCTAATTTTATCTCATTACACTATAAGCCGAACTATTATTGCTCACCAGTAGTGGAACAAATCTTGTGTGAGAATATTCACAAATCTAAGCCTCAGTTTAGGTAATTTAATTTTCTTGAAATTAGGAATTTTTACTTAAAAAAGTTGGGCGCCACGGTAGCCGAGCGGTTAGAGGCGAGACCTGCAAAGCTAATATGCATTGTGGTACTGGGTTCGGTTCCCTGGTCTTAGACCTTGGATTGTATTTAATGTTTAATATGAGAAATTTACAGTAAAGCATGTTTGCTAGTCGCCTCCGTCCATGACACCTAATTTGGTAGTTGGACGTTAAGCCCCGCCTGAAAAAATAGGCAGTTACTTTACTTTTACTAAAAAAAAACTCCACTATTTAGAAGACTCCACAACTTCCTTAGAATCACACTAAAATCATTGATAGTTTTGGTTTTCGACCGTTGTTAATTCATGATTTTGGGGGGAATATTGAGGTGCGGTCAATCAATAACTTCAAACACAAATTTTGTTTCTTTATACCAACGTTTCGGTAAATATATTACCTTCAGAGTTTAATGTTAAGCTACATCATCATAACATCATTATTATGATGATATTATGAATATTATTAGGAACATAAAACATTGTTATGATGATGTAGCTTAAACATCAAACTTCACAATTTTTACAATACACTGACGAAGGTAATTGTATTTACCGAAACGTTGGTATGAATAAAAAGAAATTTGTTTGTTACATTTATTGACCGCACCTCAATATTCTCCCCCCCCCAAATCACATTAAAATCATTGTTCTCCGATTGACGTTTGAAACGTCACTCGTTACACGAGTACAAATGAAACCTTTAGGGCGGACTCTCTCAGGAGATTTATAGAAAAGTCGAAGAAGCCGCTGAACTGGACATCTTCCAATTCTTCCAATTTCGGACACAAATCTAATTCTCATCAAATTATAGAGATGAGCATAACTTCATCCCTAACTATTATTCGTAGACTTACAAGTTCAGCTTCCAAAAAAAAAAAAATCAAATAAAAGTAATCTTCTTTCAAAGTTTAAAGATACTCATTAGACGTCAATTTTCAGAAAATCACTAAAAAATGAAAAACCTATTTATTAAAAGGTTATTTGCGATTAATAAACTTTTATCACCAACTTACTACCTTCTTCTTCTTGTAGTTAAAGCTTCCTGCAATTTTTGAGCTTAGTGATCACATACTGACTGAATCACTCAAATTCACAAATAAATAAACCATTTCCTAAAAATCACTTAAGCTCAGGGGGACTATAAATAGAATATTTCGATGAAAAAGAAAAATTTGACACTATTTCATTATTTTCCTTACCAGTAAGCAAGACTAGATTGGCAGATAACAATTAATATGTGAATATTATCTTCGTTATTTTCTGTAGATAGCTTCTAAAATTAAAGTACCAGCCAAGAAAGTAAGAAGAAGAAGAAGAAGAAAAGAAAAAGTAATCGCCTATTTTTTCAGGCGGACCTTAACGTCCAACTACCAATTAGGTGTCGTGGATGGAGGCGACTAGCAAACATACTTTACTGTAAATTTCTCCATATTAAACATTAAAATAAAATCTAATGTCTAGACCGGGAATCGAACTCACTAAACCAACAATACATCCTAGCTTTGCGGGTATAGTCTATAACCGCTCGGCTACCGTGGCGCCCAGTAATTAAGAACATAACTTCTAAATACTCACAAACAACTCAAGCAAATTTTTAATGCGAACTCCAATTGTACTGGAGTCCCTTTGTTCAGATCTCTATGGAATAGCTGGGGACAAAGGCAACTATTGAAACTGAACATGAGCGCAAGAAATAGCGAACAGTCGAGATGACTAGGCAAATATGATGATTGTTGCTTCATCATTTTCATTTTTTTTCCATCAAAAGCGTGATGATTATGATTTAAACTGGCGCCTGGACTTGCTTCAGTGGTGATATTTCTGGGCCAGTAGTTATTATGAACAGATTTGTATGTAAACCTACATTGTGCGGTGGTCTTTGTGATAGACCGCTAGTTGTTGTCTTGACATCTCTATTAAAGTGAATGCTGAGAGTGGAATAGATGGAATAGGTATGTCATATAGAGTGAGATAAAATGATGAGGAGTGGTCATGTGACTAACAATAACCAACATATGAGTACGTTGCTCCATCATTGTGTGTGTCTAAGTACCTACAAGTGAATAGAGAACAACACTATGTACACACTTACCTTGTACATAACCCATACACTTGATTACATTCAAATCATCTGTCCAGCATCTCTCCCACATGGATATGTCTTCATCCAGACCCAGGAATGGGTGCGTGCTTGTGTACACGTAGGACTAATTCTAATCGCAGTGATTGGGCATTTTCTAAAGCCGTCTATCCCAATTACACGGTGTGTCCTGAACTGGACCTTGTGCTATATTACACGGTAACATAACCTTATCTTTCTGTAACCTGTATTGCTTAATGTTTTTTGTTTCCGCTTACAATTTTTCCTTTTTCTCTCTGTATGTAATTCTCTTTTCATGAATTTGGTTTTTATTTATAGCACAATCCTCTCCTTAAAATTATCAGGATAGTTCCAAGATTTTAGAATAAGTTAGAATTTTTAGGAAGTCGTTTGGGTGTACTACCGGTAATTTCTGTTTATTTCCTTCCTTAATATTTAATGTCCCTCCTTAGAATACAATGCAGAATGGTTTTTAAGTGATTTTCAAATAAATTCAATTGTTTTAAGAAGTAAAAATAAGGGAAAAAGGGAACGAGACGTGATTCAAGATTTATTTTATTGAAAATCAGGGAAAAATTTGTACAAACAATGGGAGTTGATTATTAGAAAGAGAGAGAGACAGATATGAGAACGAACAGTATTTTATGGTGGAATACTGTATATTTAAGATGCACCACGATATGTAACGTAAATAGGTATAAAGGATAATAAGATTCGTTGATGGTCGGAAGAAGACGGAGAGACGGTGAAGAAGTAGACAGGAAAAAGATGAAGGGAATGCAGAAAGGAAAATGCGGGAGATGAAGGTTGGAGTGTGTGTGTGTGTGTATGATACGTTGGTAGCCAGTTTTGACAAGTTATAAATCCAAACTAGCCAGAGAAGTGGAAATCTTATTGGGGGACCCAACCACTCACAACTACAAAACCAGCAAAAAGGAGCGCGTCCGAGTTGGGGTAACCAAAAATTTATGTGGATGACCACAAGAGTTTGTTGTTGGTTAGTGTGTCTTTGTGTATGTGAAAATAGCTTCTATATACAATGCCCTAACACATAAGAGAGCGTTATACTACTACAGTACATTCTGGGGCCTATATACCAATGGTATTTTTTTTTTGTTTTTTTTACTTTCGCACACAGACAAACGCACATACACGTTTGCTACAAAACTTGTCCTCTTTTGTTTATGTTCCTCCTCATATGCGGAATAGTAAGTAGGAAAAAGGATCGTATACAGAGTGCGCGCTTTCAAAGCTTTTGTCACAATAAAACAAACCAAAAAAACAAAACAACCAAAACGAAGACAAAAACGGCGATGAACCAACTGTTCCAACCCAGGAGCAAGAAGGAAAGGAGGGCTTGCGTCCACCTTCAACAGGACGGACATCAAATAAACAGAGGTACATAAAACTGGCCGTGTATAAAGCTATCTCTCTAGAATGTATATAAAACTTGTTTCATACATAAAACTGTATAAATTTGTTTAAAAAAGTATATATATATATTTATAAAAAAAAATATCGTGTGAAACAATCACACTTCTACTCTGGAGAACTACTAGAGAAGAAGGCAGAGGCTATAGTGTCTGCTCTAGGGGTCAGGTAGATTTCACTGGATACGAGCAGTTAAAAGCTCACCAGAAAATGGTCTCACAATCCAGGAGTTGGTAATGCTCATTTTTTTGGGGTGCCATCATAGCGCTGAGCTCAAGATCATTAACTCAGGGGAAAGCTGTAAACTCAATGAACTGAGAATGGAATTAAAGTTTAAGCTACCTACTTTGGCGTGGCAGGAAATAAGGAGATCGCCTAACTGATAAGGGCTGCATCTCTTCTTTTATGGTCGGAACCGTTGAATGGGATAGGCGACAGGCTTTTATAGGAGGAGCTCTAGAAGATGGTGGAGGAAGTCAGCGGATTTAAGCTTGGGAGTGATCTCCCAGAATCCCAGAACTAAGTCAGGTAGAAGGTTGGATTGGTTAATCGGAAACGGGAAAGTTCTGAAGCTTACTTTAATATGAGCAAAATTAGGCAGCCTAAGCTGACAGGTTTCACTATGAGGCACCGACTACCTGATGGCCAGCTGAAGAAGCTGGACCTGGAACGGAGACTCCTGAACCCCTTATCGTCAAACCCTAATGGCATACACTAAACGAATAAACAAATCTGAAAATTTTCGCATTTTCCTGTTTTGATGTAATGATAACCATAAACGCCAAGTAGCGTCGAAAACTCGTGACCTTTTTCCTTATTAACTTTAGAAATTTTTGTTTTTTTTGCGTTTATTTTTGCTCCAATCAGCGCGCTTGGCGCTATAAGTGATAACAGAACTATGAATTACAGAGGTATACGAGTAGAGAAGTTACTATAGTGGTAACACTCTAAAATATTAGGCTATTAGTCGCTCTCTTCACTTGAGAGGAGATCACCAGACAACTGTCTCTTAAGGCGTCTTGTCCGGGTTGTCAGGAAGAGTTCTAGAAGAAAGATTTTGAGCAAGAGAATTTATATGAGATTGCAGGCTGAAGTGGAGTTTTCTGTATCGTGTTTTAGCAACTTCGGTGATAAAAAGAATGTTAAGGTCAGTGTGTATAGTCCAGATTAGAGACATAAAATGGAGCGTTTACAATAGTTCGAAGAATTTTGATTGAAGAGATTAAATACTTTGGAGGTTGGAGCGTTTGGTTGAACTCCACAGCTCTATTCCATACGACCAGATGGGTTTCAAAATACGAGGGTCGTTTGAAAAGTCCGTGAAAAAATAAAAACTACTTAATTTTTTGGGGTAAACCTTTTTTATTTTTCAACATAGTCTCCTTTTAGGCTTATACACTTCGTCCAACGCTGCTCTAGTTTGTTGATCCCTTCCGAATAATAGGATTTGTCCAAGTCTGAAAAATAGCCATTCGTTTCTGCAATCACCTCCTCGTTTGAATAAAATCTTTTTCCCGCCAGCCATTTCTTCATATGGAACAATAGTAGGGGAACAAATAGTAGTCCGAGGGAGCCAAGTCTGGAGAATAGGGGGGATGTGAAACGAGTTGGAACCCTATTTCCATTAATTTTGCGACCACAACTGCTGAGGTGTGAGCTGGTGCGTGGTCGTGATGGAAAAGGACTTTTTTGTGGGCCAATCGTGGGCGTTTTTCTTGCAGCTCGGTTTTCAAACGGTCCAATAACGATGAATAATATGCACCTGTAATAGTTTTACCCTTTTCCAGATAGTCGATGAGGATTATTCCTTGCGAATCCCAAAAGACATTCGCCATAATCTTTCCGGCCGAAGGAACGGTTTTCGCCTTTTTTTGGCGCAGATTCCCCATTGGTAACCCATTGTTTAGATTGTTCTTTGGTCTCAGGAGTGTAGTGATGTATCCATGTTTCATCCACAGTGACGAAACGACGCTTAAAGTCCTGCGGATTCTTCTGGAACAGCTGCAAACCGTCCTTGCAACACTTCACACGATTTCGTTTTTGGTCAAGCGTGAGCAATCGCAGCACCCATCTTGCGGATAGCTTTGTCATGTCCAAATGTTAATGCAAAATATTATGTACCCGTTCATTCGAGATGCCCACAGCACTAGCAATCTCACGCACCTTCACTCTTCTGTCATCCATCACCATATCATGGATTTTATCAATGATTTCTGGAGTAGTAACCTCAACAGGGCGTCCAGAACGTTCAGCGTCACTTGTGCCCATATGGCCACTCCGAAAATTTTGAAACCACTTATAAACTGTTCTAATCGAAGGTGCAGAGTCACCATAATGTTTATCAAGCTTCTCTTTAGTCTCCTGAGGTGTTTTGCCTTTCATAAAGTAGTGTTTAATCAACACACGAAATTCTTTTTCGTCCATTTTTTGAAAATCACTCAACTTCCTCGATTCAAACGAATGCCAAACACAAAGAAATAGACCGATCTGGCTGAAACTTGGTGTGTGTTCTTCCAAGAGATGCTACTAACTAAACATAACCTCGATACGCGCCAGTAGTGCTATCTCTCTGACTTTGCACGGACTTTTCAAACGACCCAAGTAGTAGTATAAATCAGTCTTTTGTTGTCCAGAGATAGTTTTGATCTATCGTCTAAAAGTCTTTTAAGTTGTCGATAGCGTCTGTTTAGTTCTGTTCTTTTAAGTCTAGTGTGGGGGTTCCAAGTAGAAAAAAATAGACTGCCGCTTCATCTTTAAGTCCATCCGTTGAACAACTATAAAAATTTAAAATTGAAAAATTATTACAGTTTTTGCAATTGTTACAGTGTGTCACAGTTTTTAAGTGTTTATTTATTTAATTTTTAAAAATTTTTTATTTAAACTTTGTATCATTTTCATTTCCATTAGCAACAGCGTCAGCCCTAACAGCGTGCTTGTTAGGGGGTCTTTCTGTTGGAAAAACTTTGCACTTAGATAACACGGTTTTCGCGGACAGAAATCAGGAACTCATGTTTATGGCCCACGTGGAATCTTCGTGCCAAATCTTTAAGAATGTCGGCTTGTGATTTCGGGACTTTGTGAGGCAAAAGTTATTGGGCTATAATACGAGTATATTCGGTGATTATACTTCTAATTTCTTTTATTGTGTATTTTATTTATTTACTTTATTATTTTTAAATGTGCAATGGTTTAAATTGCAATAAATAACTTTACTCAAAAATTGCATATTTAAAATAAATTTAAGGCGAAAAGATATTTCATAATCAGAATTTTGTGGGGGGGTCTGTCTCTGGCAAAGTTAGAATTTTTGTTGGTATTTATATATTTAGAAGGAAGAATTATTTTGAAACAAAATTCTCTAAAGATTAAAAATAGGAATTAAGAAAAAGTAGAGGCTGTGCAAAGAATGTGCACATACGTCACCATAGGGTAAGGAAGGGACGTCACTTCATTTGCTCATAAATCCATCGTCAGCTGGAGTTAAAACTTTGCTGCGCTCCCCTCTCTGACGATCTATGTTTTGCTGTGAGGCGGCTGTGCGTTCTATTTGGTCGAATTAATCTTGGTCGAAAGAGAAAGATCGAGTTAAATTATCGGATCATATGGAAACGATTATGTGGTATGCTCAGATAGTTCTGTGATCTACTAACGGTGGCCACGTTTTACTGAAGAATTTTGTCATTGAATCGTGTTTGTCAATGTTGATCAGCCAATCGTGATATTGCGATGTCTCTAAGAAAGAGAGGAAGCACATGATCATTGTAGCCGCCCTCGTCAACCGGAAATAAGCCCATATCTGAAGAGAAGTGAGCCTTGATGACTTCATCATTTTTTTTTTTTTTTGGTTGCGTCATGATCTTCTTTGCGTAACGTTACCAATTAAATGATCCACCTTTTCATGATTCTGATTTCGATCTGCTGTGGACTTTGGCCTCCTCCAGGCCGTCTCCAACTCTTATCGTTCGTCATTCCCCAGCTGATTCTTCAGGGAAGATTTTTTTTTAATTCTTCATTCTTCTGAAGACTTTTCAATCTTTTATAAATTCACCTCAACTCTTTGTGTTTGATTACAAAAGATAGTTAAGTTGAATTGGCCGATGTTTCCAAAATTAGGACGTACAAATTTTCTGCTTCTTCTTTCAAATCAGTATCATTCATTCTGCTGAGAGGCAAATTTCAGATTTTCAGTCCATAAAATTCTGGTCTTTTTCGTGCCAGAGGTCTCTTATCCTGTACTAGTGATGGCTATAAGAGACGTTTTCCTCTTTTTTTAAGAGCATGATTTCATTTTGCACAGAATTCAAAGCTCTTTTCTTCCTTGTAAAAGCTCTTGCGTCCCTAGTTAACTAGAGTAATGCATAGTGAAGCGGTGCAAGATTTTTTTTGTTATAGAGGACGTAGTCTGCTTAGGGGATGAAATAAACTTACATTTCCCTTGTAGGGAAATTTTGTAAGCGTAAGGGGCACTTAGCCTAGTACGGGTCCAAGACCCGCATCCAATTTCCAGCGGGAACTCCAGGTGGTTTGACGTTTGCTCTGGGCTAGACTGGAGCTGTTCCTTTGCTCCCAAGCTCTCAGTTAGAGTAGATCCTTCGGGTATTTGCCTCTGGAGCAGATTCCGAGGGAACCGCTCAGTACTGGACGCCGTAAAACCCCTCCAAAGTAGTTCCAAAACTTAGGAAGCAGACATCCCATAAATACTTTCTTCTTCATCTTTTTGGTGACACCACGGAAATGAAGGAAGTGTGGGCATAAAGAGAGTACCTACTTCCTGCCCCTAAATCAGCTTTTGTAGATACGTCAAGTGAATTTGGGCTAATTTGAGTCAAAGATGTGGAGTTCATTATGAAATCAGAGAGTACATTTCAGTCTCAATGTATGCACATAATAATGTCGCCTCTCCTTGTACTTATCTGGGCAGTTACAGTTAGTGGTAGGATTGTATTATAAAAATTTAGAATTGTTCAACGTTTATTTATATTTTGTAGAACATTTTGTTGACAAAAAAAATTGTTATGTATTAGAGGTTGTGTGAACAATTGTATGTGACTTGATCAAACTATTCCTCTAATTAGTTATTCATAACTAAACTTTATTTGTGTTTTATGTATACATAATATGCACACTGTATACTAGTGTATAAGTTGGGGCCCAGAATGAGAGGAAGCGAAGGTATTGTCTGTAGTAGTATGTAGTATATAGGTACACCTATCATTAGAAATGGTGGTTATGTCCACACACAAAAACATTATACTTGGTACACATACAATTATTGTGATGTTGGCAGACACAAACGCATACCACTTGCGTTGGTACTCACAATTCAGTTCGAGTACTTTGCTCCGCCGTACTTCACTTCAGGTGCCGAGGACGTGGCCTTGCCTTTGTTTTTGTTCCTTACAGCCCAAGGTCTTTGTCCTCAGTATTCACATTAACCGATATAATGCCATTCACACTCTTCTAATCGCCATCTTCGTCGTTTATACCACATTCCTGCTTTCTCTCTCTCTCTTTCTCTGTAACTTCCGAAATGTCTTCGCTTATTGACCAGCCAGTTACTAACAATGCTATTGCCATCCCCATTGTATAGCCATTAATTTCTGATGTTAAAAAAAATAAAAAAATACCTACAAAAGTCTTTGACTCGGTTAACCAGATTGGTAACCTTCAGAATTTACGTGGTAACAATTGTTTCCCAGAAAGATACCCACTTATTTTCCACAGTATCCACTTAAATCGTTGTAAGACAACAATATAAACAATGGTATTACTTCAAATTTGACAATGTACATATACAATATACGAGTATATGCTGAGTATTAAAACTGACTGAGAACACTTTGGACAATAGGGCACACCAAAAGGGCAAAAACTTCGTATTTTCTCTGGTTCTCTATTCCTTGAGAAAAGCCTCTCAATTTTTTGAGACGGTTCTGGCAGAGGTTCAAGCATTTGACCAGAGTACAGAATGTACGTAAAAAGCTTTTTTCTTGCTCAATTTCAATGTGTTCTTGGAGGCAATATAATGCTGCACACGGCCTTAGAAGAACGTGTCAATACTAGAGGTTTAGTTTTCGATCTGTCAGGTGTCTGAGAGCGACTAGTTTTATGTTGAATAGGATGGTAGGAACTGTTGTGTATAAATAGTGTCAGTGGACGTTGGGCTTCCTGAATATTCCGAATTCCAAGTTGTTGCCACTTGCAGTAAGTAGAATAGAATAATTATTTATTATAATAAATATATACATAAAATAAATATAGAAGTGTAAATGTATCGTATTATACATTTCAACCTTCTAATCTAGGAGGAAAAACCTGCAGCTAGTGTAGAAAGTTAGAGTATGATATGTTTTAGTCTTCTGTGTCCTGTATGTTGCAGAAGGATCTGAGGAGGCTATGTCGCGGCATAGTGGATTGGGATGGCAGTCTAGGATGGATAAGAGTTTGAGCAGACGGTTTTTGGGTGTAGGAGTGTACCAGGGGATAATGGATGCAGTCTCCGTGGAGTGAGTCAATTCTAGTGAGTCGTGGAGAGAGTCTGTTGCGAGTCTGAGAAATTTGTTTTGGGTTATCTGAAGTTTCTTGATGTTGCCTACCACAAGTCAGGCTCCAGGCGGAGCTGGCTTAGAGCAACATCGGCGCCTAATGACTACTTAGTAGAGGAGGAGTTTGTTGGTCACCAGTCATTTTGGAGTCAGGTGAGAGAAGAGGAAATAGAAGTCGTGTAGTCCAGTTTGCCTGCGTTTACTTTGTCACTTGCAGTATGTGAGATAGCCCGGAAGATAAGAATTTGATTAAATCTTCCATTTCTCTTAAAACTTTCCCAATAAATTAATTTTTCTTGGCCAATTATCTTGTAGTCTTATATTCGATCAATACTTATCTTGGAAGTTGTTCAAATCTCCAAGTGGTCCATCTATAAAGTAGGAATCTTAAAACAACTTCCAGTACCGCTTCCGACAATATCCCCATCTTATTGCTGGATTTCTCTCTAATTTTCCTTAATTGATTATGAAGGCCTGTTTTTTTTTTTGGAATAATTCTTGAGAAGTGGAAATGACAAGAGAAAATGTTGTGTAAAATCTATTTTGGAAATTAACATCATTTCTCATGGTACTTAAAACTGTTCATTTACATAAATCACTCCCTTCATTATATGTATTTAGATTAAAAATGTAAAATAGCTTTTCATTCTCTAAACTTTTCCACGTGGTGGGTAGTTTTTCCTTCCCCTGGGGGAAAGCACTAATTAAATGGAGGTATACACACAAAATTTCCTATTTCGGAATTTGTATACAAATGGTATTGGTGCCCATATATATTAAAGCTTTTGCAGACTCAAATACATAAACAAAGCCCAAGGGTGGGGGCAGGGGTTTTATGGCAGACATTTTCTAATCATTAGCTTACATTGATGTATTGTAGGTTTTAGGCCAATAATAGAACGGGGCTGGAGGGCTTTTACCGCTGAATGGGGGTCGGTGGGAGAAGATTCTTTCTGGATGCGCCGCTGAGGGTATGTGTTTTAGCCCCACCAGGCCAAAAAACACACTGTGACAGATTAAACGAAATTATATTAACAAATTTGGTAAGAGAATGGGGGGGGGGATATTGTGAACTAACTAGATAAGCTGTACATTGGATTTAGAAAGAGATAGTTAGTAGTGTGTTTAGACAGGATAGCGAGAGATGGAGAGATATATACACTGTGGTTTTTGTGTGTATATATGACCCGAGTTAAAACCCACGGGGGTTTTTAACATCATTACGTCAGCCAAGCCCACCATCAGCTTCTGCTCTGGTATTGTTGAACTGGATGGAACATATGGAACGTTATTCACTATATTCTGCTTCTACTATTAAATGGTGCAACCCAGAGAAATGCTGCTCCCCATGAGTTTATTTTTACCTGCGGACGAGCGCCGCGTGCACAATTTTTTCTGCTTTTAGAATGCAAGTGATGATGCACAGGATAATGTTGTGCATTTGTTTTATTGTGGCAATAGGTACAGAAATGAGGGTTGCATCCTGGATCCACTTTGTAGCTTCCCGATTCTCTCTCTTTCTGTTCAAAATAATCCCTCGATTCACCCACAGCAGCGTTCCGGCTATCAGTAGCACTCCCGGAATTCACCAAAAAAACTCATCGTTTTTCTGTAAAAAAAAAAATAGCCTGTTTCCCATTATTTCCATATACTCCCGTAGTTAGCGAAGTAACCCTCCCAACTCCTTCCAAAATGTTCATCCCCAACCTTTTTTTTGGGATTAGGGGGATGTATTTATCAGAAATTAATCCCATATCTCTCTCACTCCCTCTACCTCTTTCCGGTTACTCCCTCTCTAGAATATAACGACCCCCCCTTTGGATGAAAACAAAAAAAAACTCAGTCTTGCATAATATTCCCCCCCCCCATTCGACGGTCATAGCACAGAAAATTTTCATGCTTAATCAATTGACCGGGGAAGCGCCGATCTGTTTGAATGGACAGAAACGATGGATAAACGCTGAAGGTGGGGGAAATCCGCGCTGGAGAGGGGGGAAAAAGTCCGATTGTTAGGAAAAAAGGGTTGCAGGAATTGTGCAAATGCATGGACGTGACTCACCACAGTTCGTTAAATAAAATAAAATAAAAAAAACATTAATTTAGGATCGATTGCAATTTTGTAGCTGTTATTGTCGATATATAGTGTGATTAATGCAAGAATGTTTTGAAGGGTGGTAAAAAAACATTTATCAGCCAACATTTTATTTGGAAAATACAAAAAAAATTAACTGATTTTTTGTTTCCAACAAAAGTGGTGTACACACTACTTCATTTAAATCGCGGCGGAAGTTGTACTAAAATGCGCTTAATAAGGCAGCATCCAATTATACTGATCGCTTCTAACCTGGGACCAAGGGTTATATTCCATAACTTAACGCCGACCGCTGCTAATTGGATTTATCTTATGACCGGCTGCCATCAAGGTTCACCGCCAAACTATGGCCCCATTTTTTTACTTCCGTTTTTGGTCCAATCACTGTAATCTTTCCTACTTTATGGGAGGGAGGCGACAGAATTCGGTATAAATGACACTTCATTCAGGTACTGAGTGTTGAGGCCAAAGGAGATAGTAGCGCAAAAAGAACTAGTAGGGAAAGTCCTTCACTTCTTTAGTAGGTTTCGTCTACTAGATCCAAAAGGGAGCTGGCACAATAAGCCTCTTTTGACTGCGGTGCCGTGGGGCATAGGTCCCCACCCCCGATAATCTAATCTAATCTATTGAGTGATTCTGTAGTGTACGTAACGAATATAACTCAGCAACAACAGAACAGAAACTGGGACTCCACTAGAAATATTGAAGATCACTTGAAAGTGTTAAAGACGAAGCGAAGGAGACAATGATGACGTGTTAAGAGTTAATAATCAAAATAAGGATTATTGACGGAAGACAGTCAGCGTTGAGAATTTTGTTATTACGTCATAACTATATCGTCCAATATAAATAAATGGATGTGTGATAGTTGGTACAAGTGAGGGAGGCTGAGAAGTTACTATTTGATAAGATGATGATTTGATGTTGATATGATATGATGATGTGTGCGCTTGTATGTGTGTATACGTTCAGATATGATGACTTGTTATTACGTTAACAAATACATAGACACAAATTACGACAGTACGTACACATATCACACAACTATTTAAGTGAGACAGACACATCCTGTACGATGAGGCTAAATACATATTATATTTACTTACGTCGTATCCTAGCTCAAATTGTGGTGTTGAGCCAGTATGTAGTAACTACAGTGCAGTCAAATTGTTATCCGCGTTGAGTTTACTTGAATACGTGGAAGTGGTCTCTAAAAATTGGGTCTGTCTGCCGTTGTGTGTCTATCCATAATCTACTCGTATACGAGGGTCGTTTGAAAAGTCCGTGCAAAGTCAGAGAGATAGCACCACTGGCGCGTATCAAGGTTATGTTTAGTTAGTAGCATCTCTTGGAAGAACACACACCAAGTTTCAGCCAGATCGGTCTATTTCTTTGTGTTTGACATTCGTTTGAATCGAGGAAGTCGAGTGATTTTCAAAAAATGGACGAAAAAGAATTTCGTGTGTTGATTAAACACTACTTTATGAAAGGCAAAACGCCTCAGGAGACTAAAGAGAAGCTTGATAAACATTATGGTGACTCTGCACCTTCGATTAGAACAGTTTATAAGTGGTTTCAAAATTTTCGGAGTGGCCATATGGGCACAAGTGACGCTGAACGTTCTGGACGCCTTGTTGAGGTTACTACTCCAGAAATCATTGATAAAATCCATGATATGGTGATGGATGACAGAAGAGTGAAGGTGCGTGAGATTGCTAGTGCTGTGGGCATCTCGAATGAACGGGTACATAATATTTTGCATCAACATTTGGACATGACAAAGCTATCCGCAAGATGGGTGCCGCGATTGCTCACGCTTGACCAAAAACGAAATCGTGTGAAGTGTTGCAAGGACGGTTTGCAGCTGTTCCAGAAGAATCCGCAGGACTTTAAGCGTCGTTTCGTCACTGTGGATGAAACATGGATACATCACTACACTCCTGAGACCAAAGAACAATCCAAACAATGGGTTACCAATGGGGAATCTGCGCCAAAAAAAGGCGAAAACCGTTCCTTCGGCCGGAAAGATTATGGCGACTGTCTTTTGGGATTCGCAAGAATAATCCTCATCGACTATCTGGAAAAGGGTAAAACTATTACAGGTGCATATTATTCATCGTTATTGGACCGTTTGAAGACCGAGCTGCAAGAAAAACGCCCACGATTGGCCCACAAAAAAGTCCTTTTCCATCACGACAACGCACCAGCTCACACCTCAGCAGTTGTGGTCGCAAAATTAATGGAAATAGGGTTCCAACTCGTTTCACATCCCCCCTATTCTCCAGACTTGGCTCCCTCGGACTACTATTTGTTCCCTAATATGAAGAAATGGCTGGCGGGCAAAGATTTTATTCAAACGAGGAGGTGATTGCAGAAACGAATGGCTATTTTTCAGACTTGGACAAATCCTATTATTCGGAAGGGATCAACAAACTAGAGGAGCGTTGGACGAAGTGTATAAGCCTAAAAGGAGACTATGTTGAAAAATATAAAAGGTTTACCCCAAAAAATTAAGTAGTTTTTATTTTTGCACGGACTTTTCAAACGACCCTCGTAATAACTCAAAATTTCAGTATTCTGAGATTGACTCGAAAACGCCTTTTCGATTTTATTTTACGATACGATTTTATTTAAATCTCATAAATGAATTAAAATAAATAATTAAATAAATAAATAAGCAATTCTCACAAAATAACTATTTCCTCTTCTAAGCTGCAAATGAATTACAAACATAAATCTACACAAAAAAAAATTCCCAGGAAAATTATATTAACCGGGAGAGAGGGAGGACAGTCTTCCGGCTAGAAAATAAATAAAAACACTGCCGAAAGTGCTACCCACATTACTCAAAGAAATTTTTCACTTATTTGAGATTTTTTCGAAAATAACTTCCGAGAATTTTAGCAAAAACTTCGTACTTAGTGATACTTAGATCATTTTAAGTACCTACTCCTTGAGTGTACAAGTTATGGTAAGCTTCACTGTAAAGTTTGATTTTGCAGTATCTCAATGTACGGTTTCGCAAACTATATATATTGTTAGTAAGAAAAAAAAAATTGACTAAAAAGAAAGGGAGTTTGAGGGAAAAATTGGGAATTAGTCCTGAGGAGTGATCATAGCATTCCCTTTCTTTTTATAAAACCATGAACACCCATTACCCAAATATACCAATCATTTATAATGGGTGAGATGCTGTCTCTCATCTTAAATGCAAATACATTCATCTTAACGCTGACAACTCTTACTTGATGGTCTGTCACTTACCGCGAACATACTCTTGTAAAGCAACCATACTAAATATTCTCTTCACAAATGATGTTTATGTCAATCAGTACTGAAACGGAAATCACACATTTCAGAAATAGCTATTTCCAAACTTATTATTTAGAATAAATCTATAAATAGGATTTAAAACAAAAATACAACTAGCTTTATTTTTAACAAATATGATAATTATTTCGAAAAAGTAATCAAATAATTGAGGGCAATCGACACTTGTAATATTTCCGTTCCAAAATAAAGATATGCTAAGAGTATCATGAATAGAAGGAAGATAGGTATGTGATAGACAACTATCTACTTACCCTGAGGTGCTACGTTCCCTACTTGGCCGCTTTCACTATTTTCTTTTGCTATATCCTATCGCAGGCTTTCCTTCTCCAAATTTCTGGTTCCCATTTCCTGTACAATTCCTTCAATACCATCTATCCACCTTTTTAGATTATCATAAACTAAAATTAGTTCAAGAGATGGGCTATAAAGCTTAATGAAACTAAGTCGCAAAACATCAACTTCACTCTTCGTCGCATTACTCTTCCACCAGTCTTCTATAACCTAACACCTCAACTAGTAGTGAACGTTGCCCGCTACCTTGGGCTTTACTTAGACCGAAGACTTTCTTGGAACCCCCACACTAGACTAGAAAGAACAGAACTGAACAGACGCTATCGACTACTTCTCTTAAAGGACTCTTAGACGATAGATCAAAACTCTCTCTGGACAACAAAAGACTAATTTATACTTCTATTTAGATACCCATTTGGGCGTATGGAATAGAGCTGTGGGGTTCAACCATACCTCAAAAGGATTCAATCTCTACAATCTAAAATAACTTCGAACTATTGTAAACGCTCCTTTTTATGTCTCCGAACCTGGACTATACACACTATGACCTTAACATTCCTTTTGTCACCCAAGTCGCTGAAAACATGATACAGAAAACTCCACTTCAGCCTGTAATCTCATATAAATCCTCTAGCTCCAAAATCTTTCTTCATAGAACTCTTCCTGACAACCTGACAAGACGTCTTAAAAGACAGTGGCCTCGTGATCACCTCTCAAGTGAAGAGAGTGACTTACCATCTAATATTTGGGAGTGTTACCACTGGGTAACTTCTCCACTCGTTACCTTAACATTTGTTACTCGGTTATCCACTGTTACATATAGCGCTAACGCGCTGATTGTAGCATAAATAAACGCAAAAAAAAAAGTTCCACTAGAACTTCTGTAATTCTCTTGAGTTATGTGCTCCATCTGATGGATGTAGTACTCGTTTGACATTAAATAATTGATCATATATTGAAACTAGAAGTATCTCCTGCATGAACCTGGGCGCTTAAAAATCTTACCTTTTTATTGAATCTGTAAAGGCTGGGTGTAGATTCGTCTAGCAATAAATTATCAAATTTAGAAGGAAGGAAGAATATTGCCAATTTCAGTCATTATTTGTAATTTTTGGTAAGCTTTCGTCCTAGAGGTACTAGGTGGATCTTCAAGGCTGTGGAACATATTTTACTGTAACAGAATTATAATGTACATTAATTTGATATGAAAATTAGTTTACCTAAAGGTAATTACCTTTTGCTATGGACAATTACATCTTATTACGCCGTTATAAAGTTAATGCATCTTCTATCCCGTCTGTTTATGTACTGAGTGTGGTAGGTTTTAAAGATTTGGTTTTTGAATAGGTCAGAGTTGCCAATTGTCAAAAAAAAGCAAGTTTTTCACTGTTTTGTAGTAAGGGGGGGCGCATATATGTTTAGATTGTTCGTGTCAGTTTTCAAGTTTATTCCCTCTTTGATATGAAAATCATTTCTAGTACTTTCTTTTTAATGTCCGTCTTCTTTCTTACTTCCATCTGGATTAATGAATCAATCACCCAAAAACAATAAACAATACCTACTTATTCATTATAATTTACCTAACTGCTGTGCACTGAAGTGTCACTATTGGATAAAGCCCCAATGGGTATAATTTCTATTTTAAGCTATAAACAAAAATAAGAATGCAAAAGCCAATCGGAAGCTAGAGACAAGAAGTGGTTAAACACAGACTGATAGATAATACGATTGAAGTGGTGTCGTGTCGCGTGTGCGCGTATTTGTGGTGTGACATCATGAACGAAGAGAGGCTGTGTGAATGAAACCATCATCTTTGAGTGCTACATCCTTCTTCTGATCCGTTTATCCGTCACCACACGTTTCTATTGCCACAGGATATCTTCAAAACTTTAATATGATTTCATTTCATCAACGCCCAGTTGGTTGTTACTATGAGTTAATCATTCTGACCTTTCCTCCACTCTCCCTGTAGTTATTGTTTATCTCTGTCCCTATCTGAGTCTCATTCGCGCATGATACACAGCTTCATTAAGTACCCAATCTACACTTCCAAACACGCATATCACCATCATTCAGTATCTTTTCGTTTATTCGCTTTCTTGATTGGAACAAAAAAAAAATGCACGATTTTTTAATCGTAGTTTTCTTCACGATAAAACAATCTAGCATGATACTTGCGCAATGTTTTCTAACTGCAATTTTTTGAGGTTATAAATTATAAACTTTTACATATTAAAACTGTCCGGTAGGACAGTTGTATAAGGGTTGATCGTCAAAAACTGCACGAAAAAGTGTAACGTTTAAAAAAACGCCCAACTTTGACCATTTTTTTCTCTTTTTCTATAAAAGATAAAATTCCCAAATTTTCTTTATAATGTAGGGCAAATCCTCGTTTATAGATGCAATTTTTTTTCGTAATAACATAGAATAATTAGTTTTCGATTAAAAAGATGCCAAAAATGTGCAAAAACGACATTTACAAAAATTGTTCTTGTTCTTGTTGTTACCTTTTTAGTAAACTACTAGTTTAATTCTAACTAAAATTATCCACATAGTAAAACTGGACATTGACCTTAAATAGCACCATTATTCTACCCCCTCACTCTCCTCAGATTGCCCCAAAAACGAATTTTCTCATCAAAATTATTTTTTTTAAATTTATTGAGTTAAAATGAAAAATCCATGTTCAAAAAAGGAATTAGATATACACATATTTTATTTTTTAAAAATAATAAATGAAATCCAGAGCTATACATTATCATTTTGTACATGTATTGTTCTACTTTAGGGGGAAGTCACCGACTCCGAGTAAGTCCCCTAATTTCCTATTTCCTATTTTGAATGTTCATCACAATATCCTTTTTTCTTTTTTTTTACTTTATTAGTATATTTACAACTGCAACAAATGTTGCATCAAGTAAATTTGATGAAACTGGTTAAGTTCTCATGAATGTCACCTAAGAGCAACCACCCATTGATGGAACTCTTTCTCAGTGGATATTACACTCACATCAGTAGGTCCCTAGGCCATTTCCACTTCAAGCGTCGAGGAGGATTTTCTGGAAGGTGAGGAGAGGAGAGTTGTTATACAAGAGGATTAGGATGGAGAGAGCTAGGAGGCTGTGGAATTTGTGGTAACGAGACTTTTTTAGATAAGTGACAAAAGTGATGTGAAGGTCAGTGTGTATGGTGAGGTTAGAGATGTAGTATGGAGCATTTTTCTTAAGATTTTAGACTTTAGTGTCTCACAATATCCTAGAGAATATGTTGTAGATTTTCGTTAAATATTTTCTACGATTTTATTTGTGTATTTTCCAAAAAAAAACAAAAATCTTTAGTTTAAGCAAACTATTCGATTCACCAAATCCAATGAAATATTGCAGAAGTTTAAATTAGCAGATAAATGGATGAAAAACTGGAGGTAAAAAACGGTTAATGCTCCTACAGGATAAACTCTAAGAAAAAATAAAAAGAAAGGAAAACAAAAAAACGTTAGTGTAATGTAGAAGCTGCAACAGTTGTTGCATAAGGATCATTATTACTTGCAATAAAGTGCATCTGAAGTATATATACATAGTAGAGTGTAATATACATTAAACCATAACAAGAAGTATTTACTTTGATTAGTATTGGTGGGTAGTTGGATAAACTAGAGGAACTAAGAAGATGGTAGCGGAGAGACGGCGTCAAGAAGAGGCCCGAGAGAAACGGGAGGCTAAATGATTATAGTGGCAGGAGTAGAAAAGAAGTGGAAGGCCCCAGAACAAGAAAGCGCCCCCAGAGACGCGGCCGGTACTGACCGTCCAACCGCTGCACCAAGAGGACTTCCAGTGTGGTCGTGCTGAATGCAGTTCGTGTTAATGACTGCAAGTTTTTAAAACTGCCCACAGCCAGTGTACAATATGCTCCTCTTATACACGGGGGTCCTAACATCACATACACATACACAATTTCCTTGTAAAGAATGGCTATTCTATCTCACTCACACCTGTATAATCTACACAACGGCTTCTTAGTAAAGAGCATCGTTCTTTTTCTCTTTGTATTATTTTTTCTTTTTTTTTTTATCTGCACCATCTTTAACTTTTCTTTTCTTTTATATCATTGTCTTCTCTCTCTCCCCGTATTGAGCAGAGATGGTCGTTTTATTTCTTACATACCCACAATCATTCGTCAGAGACAAGGAGGAAATGAGTAGCACTTCACATGAATGTCCTCAAATGATTTAAGGCGGGAATTTTTGGGTATTTTCGTGAATGTATGCCTGGGTGGGAAGTTGCTAAGTCCTTCCTTTTGCTTATGGTAAAGCTTCTTCATTCATTTCCGCAAACACTTAAAGAAGTAAGTTTTGGCCGATAAGTGGAAGGCACTTTAGCGGTCGTTGGGCGATTACTACTCATTCTGCCAGGTGTTTCGAAGCAAAACCCCTCCAATACAGCCCTCAGTAGTGTAAAAGTTGAAGCTGCAAAGAAAAAGGAAAAGGCCAAAGCGGTAAACCAGGTCGCTGTATATTACAGCTTTGAAGGAAAACTTCTGGAAAGTTTGTAGGACTTTGTCTGGAATTTTCATATTTGTTAAAAGTTCCTCGTATCCGATTAAGGGCACTTTCTAGAATAAGGGATGATCCTCTAAGTTCTCTCCAACATTCCGTCACATCTGTATTAAATTACAGATGGTTACATTGTTTGTCGATAACATTCTGAGTTAAAAGATATAGTTTAAAACACGTAAATAAGTCTTTTATGTATCTCGCAATAAAAACTGCAATTTTTTTGTTTGCCATTGGCTTCCGCCATACAGCCAGCATCGTCTAGGTCTAGGTGATTATCACTAGAATATCACTCACTCTCCATTCTTACTTATAAATACATTCGCTTCACACATTCATCCCTCTACTATATACAACTATTTACATACAAACTTACAACTAATGGATGGATCAGTACTCTATATTCCTGCCATCCTTATAGCTTAACCTAAATTAAAATCACCGTAATCCTTCTTTAATCATTTTCTTCCATTCATTCTAATCGGCTATAACTTTTAAGTACATTCATATTTCTTTGCTAGCTCTGCTATAGATTTAAGCACATAGATGCTGGTGGAGAATATTATGTCTTCGTAGCGAAATGGTGCATCTAAAAATTCCTGTATACGAGTCGTCAAACATTCGTTTCCTTCCTTCTACATAACGTGGACATATCCATTATTATATTGTCTTGAAATCCTCCTCCTCATTGCAAAATCTACGCAAAGAGGAAAGAGGACCAAAAACTATGATTGGCTTTAACCATTGCAAATTATTTACATTTCATATAGTATATTTAGGATCTGTATCTTCTATTTGAATAGTTTCCATAGAAACTATTTGTGTTTTTAGGTTCTTCAGATGAATGCAGCTGAGTCTGTCTTGTTCTTACTTCAAAGTACCACAATTCTTGTTCCTTTGCCCATACACCTTTGCATTCTAGTTTCCCTTTTTTTTTTTAAATAACTTACATCTCATGAAGGTGATGAAACCTCATCTTCCAAACTTGCCTCTTTCTATGTACCTCTCTCTCAAATTAGAGTAACAACCAAATCAGTTATTCTTTTTCTTATTTTGTTTCTTTTTAATAATTAATGAAAATAGTAATAATTAAATAAAAAAGAAGGCCTACAGGGAGATCTTAAAATAGTAATTTCCTCACACGTACGAGCGCTAAAATTACTCAAGTGTCGGTTAAATCATTTGAGTAATTAATATAAAAAAAAAAATAAGAAACTTTAAAACCAAGTTTTAGTTTGTGCTGATGAAGAGTATCCGTCAACATCATTCATACGTCACTCACAGCTTCACCAATCTACCATCCCTACATAGATATATATAATAATTCTCTAATAACTCATCCAGATTGGCCAGCTGGTTGCCAGCTATGATTACACTTAAATGTTCCTTCGTCTTCTTCTTCTGTCTTACAAAAAGAAAACAAAACAAAACATTCATATTGTAATTATATGTTTAGTTTTTTCTTTTTTTTTAAATTATTATTATCTAAACGAACTTACACACGTCTATGCTGTGCACGTGCATGAATGATTACAGCATTGATTCTGCTCATTTAGGGAAGTAGAAAAGGAAAGAGGAATCTGGAATCACTTGCAATGATTTTGTCACAGATGAGGAATTTTTTAATCAAAAAGAAACTGATGTAAATTTCTCTTACTGTAATTTACAGAACCTTTTTTTTTGGGGGGGGGGGAATTTGTTTAAAAAAACACAAAATTAGTGGTGGAGGTCGCCAAACAGTTGTCAGGATTTAGAATTCTAAAATATTTATTTAAAAAAACTAGAAAAACTAAAAAAGTTAGGCGGTGTTTTATGCTAATAGACAGGTGATTGAGGTTAAAAGACAAGAGAAATTCATTCTAAAACCTTTAGTTTTCCTTACCTCCATCGGGCGCATTTAATCTGTGAGATGAAGATGGCATTTTTTTTATTGATAGCCACTCAGATATTTCTTAGAATGAGCCATGGTCCTCAGTAGCTTCCTCTTTTACCTTCTCCTAACCAAACGACCTGTGTTTTACTCTGAGTTATGTGGTGTTACTTAGCGTTCGCGTAATCTGTAAGATTAGTTGCACCCGATGGTCCTTATTCTTTTGGTATTGAAATTTTTCAAGTTTTCTTATCAAAAAAACTGTTGCAAAGTACCATATTATCATTTAAAAGACAGTTTTCTACTTATTGACTATTTTGGCAACGGAGTGTCTTTTGTTGAATAGTATTGGCTAGAAGAAAGAGAAGGGGATTCGGACACTAAACAAGCTTTTTTTTTTAATTTTTAGAGGATCATGATGCGTATGTACAGGATAAAGTAACCAAATTGTCGGATAAAAAACCTACTTCTAGTGTTAGACGAGAGAGTACATAATTTTTTATAGCGTTTGCTTGGTATAGTTGGTGACAATGTCGACAGAAACGTTCGGAGATGGTTCATGGTCATTCTTTCGCTCTTCTGAACATAGGCGGGCATCAATGCGTAAACAATTTCTTGGATAATGCTAATAAACCATTCATTCATAAATGTGCACCTCAAAATTAGGGATGACTGACTGATTTTTCTATTCACATTAATGTTCTGTTCCACTTTACGAGGTTGTTTTTTTTGTTTTTTTAAAGAAAATCTTAAACTGAAATTTTCCATCCGTTTCCAAAACATTTTTGATGAAATTAACAGCTATCGGGTCATTAATCTCAACAGATTAGTTGCGCCCGATGGAGGGTTAAAAAGGAAATGAACCTAAATTGTAAATAAGAATGGACTTTCTCTGGCAGAAAATCAATAAAAAGAGGTTTTAAGGTTTAACAGTTAGGTTATCATTTACAACTGTTATCTAGTTTTATTATTCTAAAATTACAAATTATTCTATTCATTAAATTAGTTATTTCAAAGTATTCTTTAAGTTTGCACTTCTAAGTCTTTAGTTAATAATTCTATTTCTTGAAATAAATTATCCGCTCTTGCCAAACTAAGTGGTTCTTCTAAAATACAATCAACTTTTCTAGCAGATTTTCAGTGTCCATCCATTTTCAGAGAATAATCAAGTTTGTGCAGAGAATTAAGAGTTCTATACACAAAACGTTTACCGTGAATGAAGTACCTTTAAAAATTTAGGAAACCGGGTAAATAATTGATTGGTTAATTTCACTTTCAAGCCCACATCTAACATTTAAGCGAAATGATTTAGGCAATTAACAACTCTAGAGAGAGTATGCTTTAATGGTATTGAAAATATTTAGATGAGATTATCAAAAAAAGTAGAATTATGTCTATCGCTTTTCGCCACCAATCTGAAACAACAACAGCAAAAATTGTGCTCCTTTATTAAAAGTTCCAACTTTTAGAAAATCATAACAACTTAGTAAAGTACAAACTTACAGGGGGCAAAGTCCGTGGTATTCTACACAATCATGTACACATCCAGAAGTTAATCAATACTAAAGTTACTATATTTATATACATATAAAAAAAAAAGTATCAGATATACTCTAAAGTAATGGTTTTTAACTTTACAAACCTCCCAGCAGCACCAATAGCTTGTGGTAACAAACGAGCTAGGCAGGCCTAAAGATGGTAAAACCTTTCCCCAACCTTATTAACCAGAAATTATGGTGATGGTTTGTCCAGAGCCAGTAAGAGAGAGAGAGATATATATATATATAAATGCATTGTCCCTCACTCTTCCAACATGCACATGTAACCATAGCAATGGATCGTGAAGTCCATACACTTCAATAAACAATCAGACTCCATCAATCAGCATAATTAAATATGCCCAACTGTGTTTTCATTATTATACTGTCCAATTCAAATACAAATATACTCTAAGCCCATATTTGGACAAACTACCCCGGTCTATACACATTGTACGTAGTACACAATTGTGTGTATGCAATATTTGTATAGTTTATTTCTGTCAATTATAGAGAAAATTTCAAACTCGTTTTCGTACCATCACTAAAATGGATTGTTTTAAAATTTCATTTTGGTTCAATTATATTAGTACAATTTATGTTTATTTATGGCAAATCAAACAATGATTGCGTACGGCTTAGTCGGGACATTGTTAGCAATTCGAAAAGCAGTGGTTTCTTCCTTATTTAAACAGACAAAGTCTGTAAAATAAAGATGCGATTAGTATAATTATGAGAAAAGAGAAAAACAAGTAGATCTACTACTCTAGATGGCAGCCAGCCATCATAAAGATAAAATGATATGATATCTTATGCTCTTAAAGTATAGCCTAAGACAGAGTGAATCAGTTTGGGACCCTTAGCCTGGGCTACATCAAAAACTGTGACCAGATTGGCGAGAACCTCGAAGTAGTGATTCACCTTAACTAACAGAGGCGTGAAGTGGTTTTGGGCTATCTCTAAAGAAGTACCGCTTCAGATCAAAAGCTACAGGGATCTTAGCTGGGTAAGATGTTTTCTCAGAACAGACGTCAGAAATTGCCACTGCTAGAAATGGGGAAAACGCAAATTTTTGATAGGATGTCTGACTCGTAACGTCACTCTAAAAACTAGTGCAGCTGCAGCTCCATAGTAACGAAACGTAGGGATGTATTTGGGTGTGAAGAAAATAACTAATTTCTGCAAATCTATACAGTTAACATATAGTAGGTAGATACTAATCAGCACATACATGTAAGTTCTATTACCAGCTTAGATTCTGATATTTATTTTAATAAAAGTGCTTAATTTATAAGTTCTTTTAACAAGAAAAATGCTTCTAATCGGTTGAAAAATCACATTCTCGTTCAAAAATTCAGAAATTTTCTTATTTTACATAAATTCTCGAGCATTTTTTAAAAGACAATTTAAGATGTATTTCATACAAATATTCATACTTTGATGGCAAAATACATAATAGTATGTTAAAATACATTTAGAGCACTGAACGTTACGCATTAGAATCCAAAATTTCATTATAATTCATGCTATAATTCTAATTCTTTTAGATTAGAATCCCTATTAGATGCACACAGTAATAATGGTGCACAAATTGTATTTTAAATTAAACAATGCAACTGTCTGTTTTTAGTTATACCCAATTGTCTAATAAATTCTATCTAATTTCAGGTACGCGAGTGTTGTGAACAAGGTTTGGTGGTCCAACTTGAAGCAGGCTTAATTTAGATATCTTCAATAAGGTAAGAAACATTTCAAACTAAGTTTCATTGTATTGTTTTTACTTTACCACTGGTACTTAAATGAAGTTTTTTAATGCATATTTAACGATCTAGTAAATTTAGTAAAGAACTTAACTTAATATTCTTTAAAAGTGTGTGAATATACGGAATTTAGTTGGCCCTCGCTTGTTATTTCTTTTGTTGCTTAAAAAGGGAATGAACTTGTTTAGACTTACCTACTTTAAAGTGAAATGAAACTTAAACTAAAAGTATTTTGATTATTGTACATCATCTATTCTTGATTACAATGACTCTACAATCTACATAACCTATACGGTATATCAACATCAACCAATTCCTAAGCAAAATGTGCCCTCTACGGTCTTAATTTATAACTTCTTTCAATTGACTTAGATTTTAGCTTATTTCAAATTTCAATTGTGATTCTGTTTTCAATGCTAAGTCTAATAATTGTTATCTTATAAATAGTTTTCTGTTAATAAAAATTATTGTGATGGTAAGGAATACATAAGTTGCTTAACTCATTGTTTCGTCTCAGTTTTAATTCCTTTCTGTCCCCCAATGTAGGCTAATCGCATCGCACGCATCGACCTCGGCAGTTGTCGTACTTACGACAACCTCCGACGGCTCATTGCTCCGTTTCAACCTTCAGTTCAAGTTTGCAGTTCAAGTTTGTCGTACACCGCATCTGTTCGTAACGTTTGTTCTCTGGCACTCGTACGGAAGTGTTTTCCGTTTTCCGCTATTCTCGCTACACCGCACGTTCACCACTAGTGTACGAGTGTCCAGTTTACTACTCTCCAGTTCAATTTTGTCGTACACCGCACTCTGTTCGTAACGTTTGTTCTCTGGCACTCGTACGGAAGTGTTTTCCGTTTTCCGCTATTCTAGCTACACCGCACGTTCACCGCTAGTGTAGAATGTCCAGCTTACTACTCTTCTCGTTACACCAGTTCAAGTTTGTCGTACACCGCAGTCCGTTCATAACGTTTGTTCTCTGGCACTCGTACGGAAGTGTTTTCCGTTTTCCGCTATTCTCGCTACACCGCACGTTCACCGCTAGTGTACGAGTGTCCAGTTTAATACTCTTCAGTTCAAGTTTGTCGTCCGAATCGCTCTCCGTTGCCTGTAGTAACGTTTCTTCCGCTGGCACTCGTACTGAAGTGCTTTCCGTTTTCCGCTATTCTCGCTACACCGCATGTTCACCGCTATAAAGTGTACGAGTGTTCAGTTACTACTCTTCCTGTTACACCGCCATTTCAAGTGTTAACCCGTGTTCACTTCTATTCGTTACATCGCATGTTCACGGGTACGCAGTTTTCCGCTATTCTCGCTACACCGCATGTTCACCGCTATAAAAGAATATTTACGCCTATTTGGCCTTCAATCAGCTCGCCTTTAGTCAAGAGGACATAATCTACGCTCATAAAGGTATCTGTGGCCAGGAGGTGGGGGAGTCGACTCTCTTTTCCCTTTGGGGTTTCCATTTCCTTAGAGCTTTGTCACGCCAGTGTCCACATCTTGGAAGGTAAACTTTATTATTTCATTTTATTTGTATAATTTCATTTGATTGCCCGCATTAAGAACTACACCCTATTTTATACAGTTTTGAAATTTTGAAAACATGGTTTTGAAGCAGTTGGATGTCATCTTGTTATGTATTCTGGAATAGAGACGTTCATTGTAATCTTAAAATCAAATTGACATTCTTGCCCATTTGTAGTTTTACTCATCTTAATTTCTATTCCAATTTTGAAAATACCTAAATCTCATTTAGGCAAGATATTTGACTTTGTTCAGTAGATAGTTGTTTTTTTTTATCTGTTTACTTATTCTTGCTGATAGTCAATTTACCAAACTTGAATCTTTACTAGAAATGCCTGTGTGAGATATATCTCTTGAAATTTTGGCTGCGATAGAAGTAACTGAATGGCTTTTCATTGAATTTATTTAAGGAAAACAGAACGTTTGAAATAGATTCTTTGATTATATTTGTAATTATTGCAATAAGAGAAAACTATTTATAGTGCTTTACTCCAGACTTTCAATTTCTCTTTCTAAAAGAAAAGAAAGTGTAGCACTCGTAACAATTTTTTTTCAAGATTTAGAGAAGGAATATTATGTTTTCTGTTACCTTTAAATTTTGCTTCGGTTATTGTTTATTGCCGCCATCTCTCCTACTTGTTGGAGCTTATCAAGAACAGTTTAGGCTTATTAAATGTATTGCATAAACTGCAGAAACAGACGCTGAAAGAGAAAGAGAGGGGGAACAAATCACACCTGCATGTTTTCTAACATATGTAGAAGTACATTTTACCAAGTATTGCACATAAACTATTTAACCATAATGAAATTTACTCGACAAAATGAGAATAGAGAGAAAAAAGAAACAAATAGCTGTAAAGCGAATAAATAATTTCCCCAGTCGCATACATATATGGGGATAATAAAAACAATAAGCTGGTATTAATTAGGAGTGAACTATTTATTTGAAATCCACCATTACTTATGGCTAACTTTGGATACAAATATGTTAACTAGCAAGGATATTACAACTAACATACCGCACGTTGCATTGCTATATTTGTTTTGGTTTTATTATTTGTTTTTCTTTACAATTCATATTGCTTGTTCCACGTTGTTCTTGTTCTTTTTTCTTTCTAAGTAATACATTATTACATGGGATCTAGGTGAAATATGGAGGTGACTTTCAAAATAATTACATAACCATAATTAATGGTTTAAAGTCCACAAACTGTACCTGGTGATATGTCAATAATAATTAAATGAAAAGGGTAAATTCAAGTTGTACTTCAAAAATAACCAGTGACAATAATTTAAGGCCTCTGTTACTTTATTTAAATAGTGTGAACTTTAGCCACTTTGGCCAAAAATCTCATCTACTTAGGGTGATTTTTCTTCTTTTTTTTTTTTTTTTAACTTTAAGAGCGTTATCGTGAGATGCCATTGGCGTCTGGAGCCTTCTTAGTTAACTGCCGGCTCTCAAACAGTGTTCTCTTGCTATAGGCAACCTTCTTCATCACCAGACAGTGTGTCCTAATGCCTAAGAGCAGCGTTCTTGTGTTTTTTTGCATCCAGGATCTCGCTCCGACTATCAAACTAGATATTATCCTGTTTTTCGTAGTTCAATCGTTCTGTTTTTAATATAAAATTATATGCTAAGGATTTATAAATTTAAACAAAATATTTATTACTAATTTTTTAAAAATAATTATTACTATCTTGGAACCCCCACACTAGACTTAAAAGAACAGAACTGAACAGACGCTATCGACTACTTAAAAGACTCTTAGACGAAAGATCGAAACTCTCTCTGGACTACAAAAGACTAATTTATACTTCTATACCCATCTGGGCGTATGGAATAAAGCTGTGGGGTTCAATTAAACGCTCCAATCTCCAAAGGATTCAATCTCTATAATCTAAAATACTTGGAACTATTGTACACGCTCCTTTTTATGTCTCCAACCTGACTATACACACTGACCTTAACATTCCTTTTGTCACACAAGTTGCTTAAACAAGATACAGAAAACTCCACTTCAACCTGCAATCTCATATAAATCCTCTAGCTAAAAATCTTCTAGAAATCTTCCTGACAACCCGACAAGACGCCTTAAAAGTCAGTGGCCTCGTGATCTCCTCTCCAGTGAAGAGAGTGACTAACCATCTAATATTTGGTAGTGTTACCACTGGGTAACTTCTCCATTCGTTACTTATGTTATCATTTATTGCTCTATTGTATCATTGTTACTTATAGCGCTAACGCGCTGATTGTAGCATAATAAACGCAAAAAAAAAATATATATATTAATATTTTTTAGTGCTAAATATGTTATTTATGATTTTGCGGTAATGTGTGTTTATAGATAGCCATTTTTAGTCTGAAATGATGCCGTTTTCAATGAATTACCCGTTCTGGCAACCATTTCATCCTTTTTCTTATTTATGCCTTCAAGAGGCAGTACTGCGATCGTGCGAATTTTGTTTATGGAGTTTTTATCCTGAAATTTACGTTTTGATTCAATTCAAGTGAATTAAGTCCTGAATGAGAGGTGTAGGTTAGGCTTCTTTTTCTAAGGCTTCATTTCTAATTTAGGGTTTTGCATGCGCCAAATCCTAACGACCGACAGCCATGCAGCGTAAAGCCTTCTCTTTCGATTGCAGCGTGTCACGTGTTTGTAGAGAAATCTGTCTGACCGGAACCGACAGTTTGTGTAAGAAGAGGTGTTAGTTTCGTTTCGCTGAAAACGTGATACTACACATGTAGTAGAGCAACGAATTGTGAAATTTCACATCAAAACTTGGTAAAACCGCTACTGAAACTTATCTTTTATTAAAAGAAGTTTATGGCGATGAATGTTAATCTCGTGTACGCGTTTTTGAGTGGTTCAAGCGTTTCAAAGATGGCTGAGAAGACGTCGGAGATGATGACCTCCCGGTTCGCCCTTCCACGTCCAAAACGGATAAAAATATCGATTATAATTAATCAACATTACTACCGTGAGTGTGCTTGCTCAACTCCGTGAAAGAGTAAGGAAAAAAACGACCCGATTTGTGGAAGAACAAGTCACGGTGTTCTCCATCAAGACAACCGGCGCCGGCTCTCCTCACTGCATTGTCTGTCAAAATGACGTTTCTAGCCAAAAGTACAACATCCCAGTTTTAGGCCATCCGCCTTATTCGCCTGACCTGGCGGCCCCATGTGACTTTAGATCTGCTCCCCAAAATCAAATCTGCATTATAAGGAACAGGATTTCAGTCCGCTGAAGCTGTGAAAGAAAAAGCGGCACGCGTCATGCAGGAGTTCACAGAAAAAGACTTCCAGCACTGTTCCCGAACAATGGTAAATTCGCTTGGAACTTTGTAGGGATAGGGGAGGGGTGAATATTGAAGATGATAATAACTAAATGTGTTTAAATTTAAAATAAAATGTTTTATAGCAATAGTCTCGTTATTTAATAGCCACACCTCGTACTTGTGGGGTTGGACAAAGAAAGGTCATGTATACAAGAAGTAGGTCCTTTAAGTTCTTTCACTTTGAAGGTGGAAACCCACTCCCTGGGAAAACTTAAAAAAAAAGAAGTCTGCTCGGTTGGGAATAATTCTTTTAAGATAAAATTGTTGTCTGTTAAAGTAGAAATTGACTATTTTTCAGGAGGATTTAATATCTGTCTACCTATTAGGTGCCGTGGACGAGGGACGTACTTTGCTCTTAACATTAGATTAGAACCTGGAGTATCTTGCACTTACAAATCTATGGTTCATAACCTCTTCATCAACACGCAGCTTCAAGTATATCTTCTATTTTTTACGAAGTCAGACTGAGGTTAAGTACAAATTACTCAAAGTACACAACTCGTATCTTGTTCAGTTGAAACATTTGTAAGATCCAGTGACGCCATTTACACCGGACGACTATTGCCCATATCTTGCAACAAATTGATTTACAAACATTCAGCGGAAATTAACTGTTTACAAAACATTAATTAAATTACAGAATAATGACTCTTAATTAATATTACATTAAAAAAAAGCCAATAGCTGTTATGGTATATCAGATTCCTGGGATAGAAAACTGCTTTGTTTATTTTTTTGAAGTAATTTTAGCCTGTTTTACAAATTTACCAAGAGTTTATGCCCTAAAGGGCGTGACTAGAGAGGGGGCGAGAGGAAGAGGTAGGGTGGGGGATGAGCTCTATTTTGTAAAAATTAAGAGAATGCAGGGAGAAAGTTTTTAAGCTATTAGGAATGCTTCCCCTCTCGGTAGAGCAAAAATGATCTTGAGCTAACCTCCACATAGTAGTTAATTGAAGAACTAGGGTATTAATGAGGGGGTGGGGAGTTCCAAGAGAATGGGCTCCAAGAAGTTGATGGATGGGGGCAGCAGAAAGGAGATATCGAAAAACTAAACAAACTCCCTAGTATTTGGCTCTTGTTCTCGTTTTCATCCCAAAGACTTAATTATGGTCCAAATCAGGAGATTCTCATTAGCCTGAAGGCTTTCTTAGCGTGGAGCGGAACTTGGCGGGAGGGATCTCAGATGATTGAGAAGGCGGAGACTGTGGAAAAAAGGGGTGCACTTTATGAAGGAGGAATTCAACTTTTCCCATCAATCAGGACAATAGTTATTTCCACATTTTCTTACTTCTATCAAGTGGAAGTACCGCGATTGTGGAAAATTTTCATTTTCTATATTGTGTTCCCCCCCCTCGGGAATACATGTTTTTTTATTTTTTTATTTATCCTTTTATTGTAATTTCCACCTGTACCCACAGGGTACAATAAGTAAATGTGATAAGTGTATAAATAAATATCGTGTCAAACGTGAATGACGGTCATCCAGTGATGGCCGCCATTAGCCACCCAGTTGGTCACGGGGCCAACGGCGCCTCAGCCGTCTTCGAGGAGGATTGGAGGCTAGTGTAGTTGAAGACAAGTTTGCAGCTAAAAGGTTGGGATGAAATGAGAGTTTTTAAAGAAAATTTTTATATCGGATTTTGGCAAGTTCGGAGATGAGTGGAATTTGGAGATCTGTATGTATTGTGTGGTTGCTAACATAGAATGGAGCGTCTACTATGCGGCGGAATATTTTCCGGATTGGAGTGCAGGCTATTAATGTTGGATTTTTTAGCTGTTCCTTAAATTTCGGGTCCGTAAGTCCATATTGGTGTGAAAAGAGCTGTGTAGAGTCGTCGTTTGTTCTGTAGTGAGCGTTTGTCGAGTAGTCTGGCTAGAAGTTTGTATCGTTTGTTTAGTGCGGTACGTTTAAGTCTCATATGGGGGTTCCAGGTAAGTCTCTTGTCTAGGTACATTCCAAGGTACCGCACATGGTCGGCTGGTGGGATAGGTGTATGATGTAAGAAGACAGGTGGTGTAGTTTGAGTGTGAAGACTATGTATTTAGACTTAGTTGGGTTAAGTTTTATACGCCAGTTTTCTAACCAAGGTTCTATTGAGTGAAGGTGGGACTGCAGTGAGCGTACTGCGAAGATAGGGTCAGAGTGTGTGGAGAGAATGGCAGTGTCGTCAGCGAAGAGAATACATGTTAAGAGCAAAAACAAAAAAAACTGATTTCTGCGATTAATCCATATTCAAAAGTATGTACATAAGTTCGTGTTAACGGGAATATCTGGATTAAATTTAAAAAAAAAATCCAAAGCTCAACTTGGACTTGTACTTTGATACTGTCCTCTCTTTCGACGCTCAAGTTTTGGCTGCAAACCGTTAATAAGAACTAAAAGACTTTTCTTTCTTTTAGAGTTTAGACATTTTAAGTAGCTTCCGGGGGGAACTGTGACGTAACACTTCCTCTTTTAACTATAACATTTTTGTACGTAAATTTCGCGAATATTTAATTACTAATTATGGCGAATCTACATACCAGATTTATTTTAAATATTTTTAATGAATAAATTAAAATAAAGTATCGATTAAATTTATTGAATCTAATTGTACATCCGGTTATTTGTTTAGTAATGCAAATAATTAAATTAAATTGTAGCAATCGATATTATTTGTACCTAAAAATGAATAATATATCTTTACCTAATATGACCGGATATAATATTCTAAACATAAAATGATGTTTGGTTTTTGTGACCCCAATTTAATTTCTCTCATGATTTAGGACGGGGGCGGCGCGGTTATTTAGATCAGATTATTGCTGGCAGTGAGCTCTGGTGGGCAAGATGATCAAACTTTCATCTGAATTATTTTCTCTGATTAACTGTAAACATATTATATTTAGATTTATAGATTTGTAAAATTATTTATGCCAATTTTGTTATGCTAAATTATATGCTAAATAATCTAAATATTAAAATATGGTTGAACTTAATTCAAATAGAATGCTGGGGTATATTTAAATAATTTCAGTTTCATCTCCCCCCCACTTCTGTGTTTATTTCGTCCTGTTTGTTATTTATATCCTTGGTAATTGCATTGCCACACTCTCTGACAAATAGATCATCAGGATTATTTTGTACTTGGATGGAAATATTCACCATACGATCAGCTGAAATAATTATTTAAATTAAATAATCAGCTGTTATTAACACCCATATGATTTTCACTTTCTATTTATACATTTGTTTGGAGCTACAAATTTTAAAACAGCACACATTTTTGGAGGCTACCTTAATCCGTTCTCAGGGTGCTCTAAAAGGAATTGTCCGTAGAAAAATTATTCAAAAAGTAGTAAGTAGTAGTAATTGCCTATTTTTTCAGGCGGGGCTTAACGTCCAACTACCAATTATGCGTCGTGGACGGAGGCGACTAGCAAACATACTTTACTGTAAATTTCTTTTATTAACCATTAAAGGTATAGACCGGGAGTATAGCCTAGTACCGCAATACATCTTAGCTTTGCGGGTCTAGTCTATAACCGCCTAACAAACATACATACTTTACTGTAAATTTCTGTTATTAACCTTTAAAAAAAAATTCAAGGCCTAAAGAACGGGGAATCGAACCCACTAAAGCAACAATACATCTTAGCATTGCGGGTCTAGTCTCTTAACCGCCTAACATACTTTACTGTAAAGTTCTCATATTAACCATTAAATAGAATTCAAGGCCTAGACTAGTACCGCAATACATCTTAGCTTTGCGGGTCTAGTCTATAACCGCCTAACAAACATACATACTTTACTGTAAATTTCTGTTATTAACCTTTAAAAAAAATTCAAGGCCTAAAAACCGGGGAATCGAACCCACTAAACCAACAATACATCTTAGCATTGCGGGTTTAGTATCTTAACCGCTCGGCTACCGTGGCGCCTACAATTATTCAAAATAAAATTTTATTAATTTGCTCGATTGTAATAAATATACAAAAGTTTTTTCTTCAAAAATACCTTAAAAGTAAGGGCAGCATTCCTTCGTATCGTGTCTGGGCCACAGAAAAGGATGTACATCCATTCCACGTCGTATTTGTCAATTGTAGAAGAACTATTTGTCAAAGAACTGCATTTAGTTTACCACTGTTCAGGTGTTAATAAAGATGAACTAAGTTAACATTACAAAACGTGACTTTTCTTTAAAATAATAAAAACTACTACTTATAAAAAATATAACAAGAACAAAAAAAAATACAAAATCCAACTATAATTATAGTTAATTTTAGTTTAAAACATGGAGATCTGGTGGTCTTGAGCGGGGAGCGGGGAGATGGAGACTGAGATGAAGAGGGAAGCTGTAGGATGCTGCGTGTGGAGAAAAAGCAGATAATCCAGTTCGCTGCTTCGCGCTTCTTCGGCCCCATAACTTCTCTCTTACTGGAATTTCAGAATGTTTAGAAGATACTTGTTATCCTGAGGTTTTTTTTTCCCTTCCTAGGATGTCTAGCACTTCTTGGAAGGGATCTTAATTTTATTTCCATCTTCACGGAGGTCATCCACTGTTTTATTGCTGTAGAACGTACTGTTCGCTAGTTGTAACAAGTGTACTTTAAAAAAGAAAATCATTTCTTCTCTACAACAAGTTGAGATATGTGTGCCTTCTGTTGCAAAATAATTACCACCTTCAGGAAATGAAGTTGTACCGTTTAATCGCTAGAGGGTAGAAATTGGATGGATGAAGTTCTTTTATTTATTTGACCCGGATACTGAAAGCCAAGAAGCCTGATTGGACTGGGCAAAGAATAGTGGTGGAGTTGCTCGATCTGTAGGAGAAATCAGTGGTCCAGGTGATCTCACCCACTCGAGATCCTCAGGATTTGAAAAGAAGCATATTCACCTTGTACAGAAAGCTGCGCTTGTTTGTCAGATAGTTTCGAGTCATGTTTGTAAGGCAAATTCCGTCATTTTAAGGCAACGGAGATATCATTTTGGCTTTTCTTTTTTTTAACCAAGCGTTTACGTCTTTGTTGTAACGCTCATGGATAAAAATTTAAGACAGTATAAAATTTTGTTTTAATTTTAAGTAAATTACACGTTACAAGTAAATTCCATCTTAACATTCAATCACATCACAATCCATTCATACAACATCTATCTTCCAGAACATTTCCAGACCACACTTCTAGACGTCGCGTCGTCTTAAAAGACAGTGGCCTCGCGATCTCCTCTCTGATGAAGAGAGTCAGTAAAATGTTATTGGAGTGTTACTGCTGGGTAACTTCTCCACTCTGATATGTGTGAATGTTGCTTATTGTTAACCCTTGTTGCTTATAACGCAAAATGCGTTGATTGTAACTAAATAAATGATTTTTTTAAAAAATAATAATAATTCTTTTTTAAATATTTGTTGAACATGTTAAATCCACAGTTCTGGGTAAATATCTTTGATTTCAATTGTGGTGGCACGCCTGTTTATAGTATTTCTAGTCCGGTATCTTATTTTCATCCACCTTCAGAAGTAATTTACTCAATCTGTTGTAGAGTTTTGACTTGATTTACATCATCGTTTCGCACTACACTTGCTGTCCTATTTAGAATGAAAAATAATTTTTTAAAATTATACGGGGTGATCCATTTAAAACGCACCAATCGCCAATAACTTTTTAGGAAAGCGGAATTTCGAAAAAACTCACGAATTAAACTATATGTTTTTTTTTGGTCTAGTTTTCAAATTTTCCACCCCCTGTATCTATATTTTTGGCGGAGTTACGGCCAAAAACCCGATAAGGACCACTGCTTTTGACAATGATTATGAAAACTACATAAAAAAGTATGTAAAATGACGTTAACAATGTTTGGATATCCCTAATATTTGTCGAGATATTTAAGATCAAAGTTACAATTTTATCTATTCGTGAACGGTTTTCGATATTAATTTTCCACCAGAAATACACGTTTTGGGAGGTCCTCTGGCTACTACAAAACCAGTGGTCCTTATGTAACCCCGATCAGTGTTTTGGCCGTAACTCCGCCAAAAATAAAGTTACAGCATCGGGGGTGGAAAATTTGAAAACTAGACCGAAAAAAAACATATAGTTTATTACGTGGGTTTTTTCGAAATTCCGCTTTCCTAAAAAGTTATTAGCGATTGGTGCGTTTTAAATAGATCACCCTGTACATTTTCAAGAAATAAGCTTTTTGAAAAAAAGCAATTTTCCACATAATATGAAGAAAATTAGATTCTATTTCCGGGGTCTAGAACTTGTCTAGCTAGAAGCGGACATTGAATTCTTGATCACTTCCGTACTTTTCTTCAACAGTCTTTAAGTAAAAATTGCGGCAAAAAAGAAGAAGTCATGTGAACCAGATTTTGTTTCTCTTTAGATTTAGATTCACGTAACAGAATCCCCTAAGTACAATTATTTCACTTTAATGACTATAAGATGGGGAAATTATCATCCCATTTACAATTAGTGGCGACATGTTTTTACTGTCTTAAAGTGAAACAGAGATATATTATGCCTAGAGTGAGAGAAATGAAAAACTTTTAAGAAGAAACGAAATAAAAAGTACAAACCTCATATATGCAAATACAATTCCAACATTCTTATTGGTCCCCAATACTGTAAGAAGATACTAATCTATACAAACCGTCCAATTATAAATAAAGTTAATAAACAACTATCATCAAAGAGGCATTATAAATAAGTTAATAGTGGAAGGGGGAATGGGGTTTCAGAGGAGAGAGAGAGGAGAAGGCTGAGACTAGCAAGAGATTAAACACTAATTATACATATTCTTTTCTCTTTATACAAAGAGAAAAATGGTAGGGTTATATGCAAATCAGTGTATATAGTTTGGTTTCTGTTTGTCTGTGAGTTACACAGCAGTGCGTAGCGCTGAATGCTTGCGTTCTTTCTGCTCTAGCTGCGTGAATCACACTGTAATTTCATTTGTCTCGAGATCTATTCTCTGCGATGAAAGTTAATGGAAGAAGAAATCTCCAAAGATATTAGATGATTTCACTAGATATGATGATTGGAATCTGTGAATAAATATTTTTTTTTCCCCCTAGATTAATCATCTTAATTGTGTAGATTATTCTCGCTTAGAACTTGCAGTAATTAGTAAAAAAACTTGCACAGTTGTTTTCTATTAATTTTGAATCAGTTTGAGGTTACTGTTTGTTCTTAAAAGATACTTTAAAGGGAAACTTAACCCACCTCTCTCTCCCAGAATTGCTTTAGGGAACTTTTTTGGGGAAAACTGCTGAAAAGCCGTTTATGGGGCTGATGATTCATCGATGGAGCTAAAGTTTCCCACCCAATCATCGCCCCGGAAGGAGGCCTATACTCGTCTGAGGTTCTGCTCGGATTAATTCGTGTAGTTAGCTCCCAAGAATCCCGCAAGAGGTAGCTGTTGCATACAGTGCTCTTGGGTGTTGCAATCCTATGGGTTCTTAGCACAGTATTCCATGCATTTTTCACTATATACAATAGCTTCACTGACACTAAAAACAAGCAAACTATGCGTACATAGACTACCCATCCAAGGGCTAACTTCCCTCTTGGAAATAGCTACGGGCAAAGGGAGAAAACCCTTTAAATCCAACCTCCTCCATTATATCCGGGGGTTAGGCATAGGGGCCGGCAACCCTAGCCGGCAAAACCGTCAAGAAACCTCATTTGGAAAATTGAGGATGCTAGGACACTCAACGAGCTGTAATACCAAGAAAGAAGAAGTAGAAGAAGCAGATCTTTCGGTATTCCTTGCTCGACTATTTTTTTGGGGGGTCTTGTTTCAAACATAAGACCTGGGGCCTAGTATTTCTAGAAGAGATCGTGTTTCACATAAAATATTCGATAGGTAAAAGGCTTCTTATTAGGTACTTTCGGGAATCCTTTAAGTACGCACCTTTTGCAAAACATTATATTTATTTTTTAATGTACATTTAAAATTTAATTTGATGGTAAAAGTATTCAGCTATCCAGCAGTTTTTTACAACTAAGTAAAAGTGGGTATTAATGTTTCTCTCTTTCCGGGGCATGCAGCCATATCATTTCCGGACGTAAAAAGAGGATAGACGCAACAAATAGCCTAAACAGTGTCATGCCCAACTTTCATGGTGAATAGGCTACTATATAGCTTCTCAGTGCTGCCTCTTTACATTTTTATGTACTCTACTATATTTTAAGGTAACACTAGGCGAATTTATTAGCTTCATATAAAGTATTACCCTAATGTGATTGACTCTGTCTCTCTCGGTTTTGGTGGCAAGACTGAGTGTGTGGTGGGAGGGGGGGGGGGGTTGGTGTATCCACCAGAACTTAGAAGAAGAAGGTGTTTGCACTGGGTTATGGGCGGGTATGCAAGCCAATAGTAAGAACTGGCTGGCTGAGTCGCAGATAAATTAGCAATAAAATAAAATTAAGGGTTGTGGTTGGTGAGGGCCGTCAATCTTACTGCTGGAGCGAAAGAAGAGGGCGTCCAGGGAGAATGTACGCCCAAGCTCCTGTAAATATTTACAACGATTGAGATTTACAAGTGTAACGGCTTAGGGTGGGGCCCTTGGTTGGAAAGTAGAAAGCGTGGGTCGGAAGGGACTTTTTGGGCCTGTGTAAAAGTGTCTCACAAACACATACGGTGGTGGTGGGGTTGGTGAACCCAGGATGGGTCTTCTGCAAGAGCAAGAACCACCACCTCCACCTTCAACTAACACCCTTCTTGTCTGAAGGTGCCACGCCAAACAATGTCCCTTTAGAGTTATTGAGCAGAATAGGTTGTGTACGCAGGATAGACGACCCTTTACAAAAAGGGCGGAATGTTGAGTCCATTCTTGTTCTACCACCTCGCAACAACTCCCCGACACCAAAAACGCCTGTCCAATACTCCCATATAGACTGGCCTATTCTTTGCGTATAGCTAGGCTAGCTTTTGTTTTTCTAATTTCCCTTGCGTATTTGACCCATACCTCTTCGTAGATCCCACCATACAGTAAATCTTCATCTCTGCTTTGAATGTCCACCAGAAAAACCTGGACACTTTTGCTGTTACTTGGGTTGGGGTGGGGAGAGTTGATACCTTGACCACACTCTATTGGTAAAACTATTGCCCACACTATATCAATGTTACACACTAAACGTTTCTCTTAAAAAAAAAGGGTATATCAAAATCAATTCTTGATTTACGTAAAAGTCAGGTTTTTATTTTCTCCATGAATATACGCTTATTAATTTGGGATCAAAGTTAGTAAATATATAATTATTTTTATTGTTTGTGCTGGATTCATTTTGCAATGTTCACAAAGAATTTACCCAGCGTATTAAGTTTCTAAAAAGATTGATGTTCAGCGCACCCTGTTCACTGTATGGTATACTGAAGAGTTGTCATGCAGTAGACTAGTTTCAGGCTCCATGCAATGAACAAGTGTTAAGGGTGCGCATGAAAATTGGCTGAACGCTGAACAGTTTTTTTTTTTTTTAAAAAAAAAGCACTTGTTGATTGGAATTTACCACTGCAACGGTTGTTGCAACAAGCAAATATGGCACCTGATAGCAAAAAAATAAAAGAAAATCATGAGTAGAGAAGGCACCCAGTGGTGACATTCCAGTAACGTGCTCTTGCTATACTGCTCTCACGATAAGAGTAGATCACGAGAGGCCATCTTCTATTCAATCCTTCTTAGAGGATTACCTGATAATGTGGGAGGAAGATATAGGTGTCCTATGAGAGGGTTAGGGATGAGCTGCTGTAGAATGGAATGATAAATTTGAGAAAACGAGTTTTAGCAAGATCTGTGTAATGAAAGGGTCATTTTGAGATCATTATGGATAGTGTGAGGTTAGATAGATAGAACGGAGCGTTAAGAAGTTTTCGAAGTATTTTTTTGGACTGTAATGTCTGGAGGCGTAGTGAGTTGGTACGTTTAGTCGATCCCCATACTTCGATGACCAAATAGAACCCAGTAACAATAGATATAAGAGTTTTTTGATATGTAGGTTAAGTTTTGAACGTTTGTCAAGTAGTCTGGCGAGAAGTTTTGTGGCGTTGGTTAGTTTCTTGTTTTTCAGTCTAGTATGGGGGATTCCATGTCAACCGTTTGTCTAGGTGCAGTCCAAGGTAGCGTACTTTGTCCACAGTTGGTATAGCATTAAAACTTGATGAGTGTTTGTGCGTGATTTAATGTAGTGCAAGCTATTGTTTCATTTTGCTTCATTGATCAATTAAAAATTTCCAGAAATTGTTGGATAATAATTAGTGTTTTCAATTCGTACAATTTCCTTTATCCTGAAAAAAGTTGGGAAAAAAGTATTCCCGGTTCGGAGATTTTCCATCGCTTATTGGCAGTTTAAAAAAAAAAAATACAATTTCTCTGACCCAAGTGACCTTAAAACAGCCATTTCCGGTGGGAAACTAGATCCTGAAAATGTTGTACACGATTGCAATACTTCCCTTTAAAAGTGAAACTAATAAAACAATGAAACCATTTCACTTTCGTTAAGTCCATTAACTTCTTTTGTTTCATGGTAGCTATTAAGGTATTCCATTATTGATGTCTCTAGTTGATGGAAATCAAGTTGTATTCAAGATGAAAGATGTTAAACCGCCTACTGATCTTGGGCCAAGATATACGTACACCCACCGAGTTTCCACTTATAGATTCTGGGCTAGAAAGATGAGTCTAGTTACCATCCCAATCATCGGCTAGTTGCATCCATTTGCGGTGAACTATTTTACTAGCGATTGATTTACATACAGAGATTCATTTTATTTTATGTTTGACATAAATCCAACTAATGGAAACAATTGCTGGCAATACAGACTGACTCACTTACAGCAGACTATACATATATACGTATATATGTGGTTCCGATTCTTTAGTTTAGTTCCATGTTCTTGTTGTGTGTTGTTTGCCCTTGGTACATCTACTAAAATTCAACAACTGCCTGTAACAACTGAACAGTATATATATGTAGGTATGTAAGGAACAGTGATGTGAGGTGATGTATATTATTATATACATTGGTGGTCCCTCTATACATCCCCCTCTACACATGGAATTGTATAAACAGATCGACTACTAGAAGCTTTACCTGGCTATTAGCGCTCCCTGTTAAAGGAAACCATTCCTTTCCAAGAAGAATTCTTGTTATCCTGAGGGACTTGTTCTTTCTGTTTGGGCTATTTGATTACACAATATGTCCAAATAATGGTGACCATTTTATCCAGCTTAAGAGGGGAATCCTGGAGATCATTTCCAGCATTGAATTTTCCACTCCACCCCAAAAAAACAGCGTTCTTATCACAACTTCCTATCACCTAAGCCGGGCCAAGAAAAAGCACATTCTTTCTCTTTCCTTTTCTGTTCAGAATCCAAAATTTGGGATCTCTCAGTCTTTTTCATCTCATACGAAAAAAGCTGACGTGCAATTGCATTAAATTACTTTTCCGCCCACCTAGCTTTTTTCTAACCTTGAATAACTTACGAATAGATCGTCAAGGATAGTGTATGCATTGTTACCAACTTAACTTGTTAACTATAATTTCCGTTAATTATTTATATCATCCGCTTTATTATCTTTTGTCATCATATTGTTAGATAATAGAATTTATAACTTTAATTGTGATGAACATTGGAAGGTATGTTCATGGATTGAATCTTTAAATCTCTTTTAAAGTTGCGCCAGTTTGTGGGTCAAGAATTACGCTAGGAATTAAGAGCTCTAAATATAGACTGTCATTATTTAAAGATAATCATTATTTCAACATCATTTTGCGGCCAAAAACAGTTTTTGTCACTTTTTCTTTTTTTAAATGATTTAAGGCGCTTCAACATCTAAGGTTATTGGCGCCCGGAGCTTTTTTCAGAGCACTGCCGGCCTCCGGACAGTATTCTCTCGTTACAGACAACACTGTCCATCACCGCGCACAGTGAACTGTAAGAAGCTCACTAGGAAGAGAAAAATCTAAGGGTTAGCAGCTGGAATCGAACCCTGGACCTCCACATAGGAGTCCAGTACGCTAACCGCACAGCTAATCCCTTCCCTCTTTTGGGCTTATTATTTTTCTTTAGAAAAAGAAAGAAAAGAGGAACAACCTGCTAAAATAGATAAATAAAATCCAAGACACATGCCAAAAAGACTACTATTTATTCTATGCCTATTTGATGTCATGTAACTGTAGTTCACACACTGTTGTTGAGGTCGTCCCAATATACTGTAATTTTAACTGTAACACAGACAGATATATGTACATTGTTGTGTCAGACATTCACATATACATCGACGGAAATTATCATATTATGTTTTATGAGATTAGTTTCAAATTCATTGCACGATTATTTCCTACTTTTAAAGTTTTATTACTGTTTTATTTTTTCTTATATATGTATATAGTGCATTGCTATATGCATTTAAATAAAATGCAGTTTTATTAGATTGAAGTGCAATGATGGTATAGAATGGTTGTGTATTGATTCCATGTGGTGGCAAAATTTACATGGGCATTGAACATGACTAGTTTGTAAATAATATTTAGAGTGAAACAATCACACGGATTTTTCCATTCTAATCACAGGATTAGTGACAAATTTTCATTCAAATTAAACTGTAAATTTAGTATTTTAGCAACATTCTCCAAATTAACTGTTCCCTCCTCTGAGCTTCGAATACAGCTGCAGGCGCCTTAATGAACTCACATGTTTACGCGCCTTAAATTGAGGGAGATAGGTAATGATTTCGTACATTATATTTTTTACGTTTATAACACGCTTTAATTGTACTTCTAGAGCGGAAGTGCTTTAAGAATCATTATTCTGGGTAATTTTTGCAAAATAAAACTTATAGAAGTGTGCAATGAGTATTTTGAAGTTTCAAAAGAAAATCATCACAGCTGTTTTTGTAAAAAATAAAAAAAAAGAGATATCGATCTACAGTAAAGTGTCATTTCCGGTGTGCTGATTTTCGTTTGCCATTGTGAGACCAATTCAAAATATAAATTTTGTACTTACTTAATTTTTGGTCTATAAATCCAACACGGACACACCAATTCAGAGGATCTCAAAACGGATTTCCGGTTCTCCTCCCAAAATCTAAGGCCTGCAGTATTCACTTCTCTTACTAGTAGAAGAATAAAGGCACCACGGTAGCTGAGCGGGTTAAGAGGCGAGACCCGCAAAGCTAATATGCATTGTGGTACTGGGTTCGATTCCCGGTCTCTAGGCCTTGAATTTTATTTAATGGTTAAATGAGAAATAGTAAAGTATGTTTGCTAGTCGCCTCCGTCCACGACACCTAGTAAATGGTAGTTGGACGTTAAGCCCCGCCTAGAAAAATAGGCGATTACTTTACTTTTTACTAGTACAATAAAAGTAAGCTAAATAAATAAATAATACGCAAAAAAATAAATAAGTAAAATAAAATATATAATAATAATAAGAATATAAAAAACAACTTTCAAACAGACATACTTACGACAATGTATGGAATGAAGATGGATGATTGGCTAGTATAAAACCTCACTCAACGTTGCGTACAGCTGATGTTGGGTATATACCACTTAGTTTTTGCGAGCTGAAACTCACGTACACCATCATAAACTTTCCATTTAGTCCTCTGTACACGCTTTAGACTCCTCTGGTCTGGTTTTATGATAAGAGCTGTATTATTGTCAACCTTTATATTATACTATGCGCACATCTCTCTTTGGCTTTTTTTGTTCTCTTTGGTCTCCCGCCCTCCCGCCTAGATCTGAGTTATATTCTTCTTTTAGTTTTTGTTCGCTCTGTTTTGGCTTACAAAAGAGGAAACCATAAACTTACGTAAATATTATGTTGGTACTCATAAAAATTTTCTCCTCCAATACTCTTACCCATTTATCCAGGAATACTTATTTTTTTTATTGACTTCAGTTTCTCCTTGTAAGAGGAACTTTTTTAATCGGTCATATCAGAATTTAGGAAATTGTGCTGGCAATGGAAATAATCTTTAAGTCTTCTATTGGTCTTTTGCAAGACTGAAGAAGCCATAGCCAATAGTTAGAACGGTTTGGGGAAATTACAAGATTCGAACAGTTGCTCATGAAACTAAGTAGCAATAGAGAAAATGTTTGCTAAATTTTCGATGTTTTGAATACAGTCGGCACACCGGAAATGGCTCTACTTCCGCTACGATTTTCAGTAACTTACGCAGTAATTTTTACGCCCTACTACCAAATTAAGGTGTCGCAGTCGAAGGCACTTTACTATAAAAGTTCTCATATTAACCATTAAATAAAACACAAGGGCTAGACTAGTACCGCAATACATCTTAGCTTTGCGGGTCTAGCCTATAACCGCCTAACAAACATACTTTACTATAAAGTTCTTGTATTAACCATTAAAAAAAAACCAATGCCTAAGACCGGAAAACGAACCCAGTATTACGCAATTCAACTCAGCTCTAACCGCTCGGCTATCTACCCTTCTGGAAAATTTGATTATTTGGTAGAACTTCTTGGTTAAAAAAGGTTGAGCAGATTTCTGTAAAATGTACGCGGGTCCTAACTGTGTAAAAACGTTAAATGTGATCAAACAAATTTTTGAACCTGAAGTAACTCTACAAAGATGGCCATAAGACTTTTTCTCTTTTAACTTATTTGCGTTTTGAACATAAATATAATTGGTTGTATAAACAATCAAGTAACCTCCTTTAGAGAGTGCTCATATAGGCGCCTATATTATATACGAGGGTCGTTTGAAAAGTCCGTGCAAAAATAAAAACTACTTCATTTTTTGGGGTAAACCTTTTTTATTTTTCAACATAGTCTCCTTTTAGGCTTATACACTTCGTCCAACGCTGCTCTAGTTTGTTGATCCCTTCCGAATAATAGGATTTGTCCAAGTCTGAAAAATAGCCATTCGTTTCTGCAATCACCTCCTCGTTTGAATAAAATCTTTTTCCCGCCAGCCATTTCTTCATTTTGGGGAACAAATAGTAGTCCGAGGGAGCCAAGTCTGGAGAATAGGGGGGATGTGAAAAGAGTTGGAACCCTATTTCCATTAATTTTGCGACCACAACTGCTGAGGTGTGAGCTGGTGCGTTGTCGTGATGGAAAAGGACTTTTTTGTGGGCCAATAGTGGGCGTTTTTCTTGCAGCTCGGTTTTCAAACGGTCCAATAACGATGAATCATATGCACCTGTAATAGTTTTACCCTTTTCCAGATAGTTGATGAGGATTATTCTTTGCGAATCCCAAAAGACAGTCGCCATAATCTTTCCGGCCGAAGAAACGGTCTTCGCCTTTTTTGGCGCAGATTCCCCCCTTGGTAACCCATTGTTTAGATTGTTCTTTGGTCTCAGGAGTGTAGTGATGTATCCATGTTTCATCCACAGTGACAAAACGACGCTTAAAGTCCTGTGGATTCTTCTGGAACAGCTGCAAACCGTCCTTGCAACACTTCACACGATTTCGTTTTTTGTCAAGCTTGAGCAATCGCGGCACCCATCTTGCGGATAGCTTTGTCATGTCCAAATGTTGATGCAAAATATTATGTACCCGTTCATTCGAGATGCCCACAGCACTAGCAATCTCACGCACCTTCACTTTTCTGTCATCCATCACCATATCATGGATTTTATCAATGATTTCTGGAGTAGTAACCTCAACAGGGCGTCCAGAACGTTCAGCGTCACTTGTGCCCATATGGCCACTCCGAAAATTTTGAAACCACTTATAAACTGTTCTAATCAAAGGTGCAGAGTCACCATAATGTTTATCAAGCTTCTCTTTAGTCTCCTGAGGCGTTTTGCCTTTCATAAAGTAGTGTTTAATCAACACACGAAATTCTTTTTCATCCATTTTTTTTTGAAAATCACTCGACTTCCTCGATTCAAACGAATGCTAAACACAAAGAAATAGACCGATCTGGCTGAAACTTGGTGTGTGTTCTTCCAAGAGATGCTACTAACTAAACATAACCTCGATACGCGCCAGTGGTGCTATCTCTCTGACTTTGCACGGACTTTTCAAACGACCCTCGTACGAGTGAAACGTTCAGACATTTCGGACTCCCCCTAGGGAGTCTATGTATGCCCGAAACGAAACTTAAATAATATAAATTAAATAAACCAATATATAAACTTAAATTGAACATAATTATAATTGGTTGCATAAACAATCAAGTAACCTCCTTTAGTGAGTGCTCATATAGGCGCCTATATTATCTCTGTAACGGTTGTACAACCAACATAGTGACTTTCTGTACACTCATTACAAGAAGTAATTCTTTGTCAAATTTATGTTATTATAAATGAAAATTATTATTTTATTATTTGCGTTTTGAGTTATATTACTGTAAGAATGGGTAGTTAAACAGGAAGTTATTTTGAGTAGTCACAGCAGTTATCCCTTGCTTTTTATCCTGTTTTATGTTTTTTTTCCCCCACCAAACTTTCTACTTTTACTTTGCAAAATAATGTTAAAGCAATTTATTATCTGGTTATCTTTTATTAATAATTTTTTTTCTTTTTGTTATGTTGCAGGCAGTGCCGGTAGTGTTAACATTCCGGGCAAAATGTTTGCATCGGTGTGAAACTCATTTAAGAAAGAAAACTTTTTCTTTTAACCAGTGCGTACAGAAAATTAAAAAAAAAAAAAAATTCTTGGCTATTCCAAATTTCTCTATTGCGTAACAGTATTGCTGCGTTAAACTTACTTTTAAACTGTGTCAAGTGTCCAGTGTGACGAGGAGAAGAAGACCTCGATGGATAGGTAACTGCAAGCACTGGTTACTCATCCCATTCTACAACATTTCAGGTAAGCTGAGGAATTATAGGTGTTCATATTTATGTAACATTAATAAACCTTCCGCCTTTATAAAATGCAGTCATCACTTTATGATTCCATTTTTTGCATGCAATTTTATTTATTTTTAATAAATAGGATTACAATTTTTTAAACCAGGGGGTGAGCAACCTTTTTAATCAATGGGCCAATTTAAATTTAAATTTTTTTTGGCGGGCCGCACATAGATTAACTCTTATTAATAATGTACGAAACGTCCAATCGACAAGTGTGTATCTCGTCACAAAAAAAAATCGCGCAGACTCGGCGCGTCCGTATTGCATATTTAAAAACGTCGTCGACAAGTAACTCGCCATAAAAAAAATATTTCGGTTTAGTATGTACTACCATTTTATTATAATTAATTTTATAACAATATATCGATGGGAGAAAGTCGATAAAATAAATTCAATTTTAGAAATGCTTGGCGGGCCGCAAGCGGCTCGCGGGCCGCGTGTTGCTCATCCTTGATTTAAACCATATATTATATGGCCACTATTAATATCCTCCTTCGGAACTTCAAGGCCCAAGTAGAGCTGAGAAAGTTAAGTCCATTTTCACGTACTTTTTGCTTTATTTAATGCAATTTCTTTATTTCCAGCAAAAATTATTGCTTTTCTCATCAAGTTGTGTTGTAATTCCATTCGTCTGTTTTCTTTCTGATTTTTTCACACTTCTTATTTCAGTTTCCTGCATTCAGTTCAAATGGTAGTGTCTGTTTTATCTTTCTTTTCTTTTATCTGTAGACGGACATCACCTTAGTCAAGCTTAGATTCTAGCCAGTACGACTTAATCGCCTTATTTTTTGTTATATAACCTGAAAAAAAGGGTTGTCAGTTTTGAACACTCGTCTTTTGACGACTTTCTTGAGGTGAAGTACTTTTTAATGATTAAACGATCGATACAGCGTCTATTATCATCCCATCTACTCATCGTTATCAATCCTTAATCCGCAGTGTCCTTCATTTTTTTGCCTCAATCACGAGTCTAATAAAATGATTTCTTTTAAAAAAGAAGTTTGATTTTTCATGCTGTTTTGTTTTGTTTTTCAAAGTTCTGTGAAAATTTGCACAACTACGTATGGGACAAAGTAAAACTGATAAAAACATTTAGAGAAGCGCATAGTTTGGCTGAAGGCACACCTCAATTTGACAGCGATAGATGCTATTAAAATAATTCTTCAGCGAATTCGGATTAATGGGGGAAATGAGGTGGCGGAATTACTGTTCAATAAAGGGCATTTCCTGGTAGCTAGCGATGGGAACGATTCTCTCTTACGTTCTGGACGCCCTGTTGAGGTTACTACTCCAGAAATCATTGATAAAATCCATGATATGGTGATGGATGACAGAAGAGTGGAAGGTGCGTGAGATTGCTAGTGCTGTGGGCATCTCGAATGAACGGGTACAATAATATTTTGCATCAACATTTGGACATGACAAAGCTATCCGCAAGATGGGTGCCGCGATTGCTCACGCTTGACCAAAAACGAAAATCGTGTGAAGTGTTGCAAGGACGGTTTGCAGCTGTTCCAGAAGAATCCGCAGGACTTTAAGCGTCGTTTCGTCACTGTGGATGAAACATGGATACATCACTACACTCCTGAGACCAAAGAACAATCTAAACAATGGGTTACCAAGGGGGGGAATCTGCGCCAAAAAAGGTGAAGACCGTTTCTTCGGCCGGAAAGATTATGGCGACTGTCTTTTGGGATTTGCAAGGAATAATCCTCATCGACTATCTGGAAAAGGGTAAAACTATTACAGGTGCATATTATTCATCGTTATTGGACCGTTTGAAAACCGAGCTGCAAGAAAAACGCCCACGATTGGCCCACAAAAAAAGTCCTTTTCCATCACGACAACGCACCAGCTCACACCTCAGCAGTTGTGGTCGCAAAATTAATGGAAATAGGGTTCCAACTCGCTTCACATCCCCCCTATTCTCCAGACTTGGCTCCCTCGGACTACTATTTGTTGCCCAATATGAAGAAATGGCTGGCGGGAAAAAGATTTTTTTCAAACGAGGAGGTGATTGCAGAAACGAATGGCTATTTTTCAGACTTGGACAAATCCTATTATTCGGAAGGGATCAACAAACTAGAGCAGCGTTGGACGAAGTGTATAAGCCTAAAAGGAGACTATGTTGAAAAATAAAAAAGGTTTACCCCAAAAAATTAAGTAGTTTTTATTTTTGCACGGACTTTTCAAACGACCCTCGTAAGCGCCATTCCAGCTTTCTGTACTGTTTGTCAGCTGGTTTATTACTTTAAAAAATATTTTCTACCGAAAGTCCCACACTACATGGGTACTATTCTTTTTTTTTATTTGATTTTTTCTCATTATCAATAACTGGACCTGGAGACTTACCTGCAATCACGTTATTATCAGTCCAATTGTATTATTATAAAGTAAAAACAAAAAATCTGGTATGAGGATTCTGTTGGCTCTTAAGCTTTTTGTATTTTCTTAAAATTGAAAACTTTTTATTACTCAGAAAAGACAGCTTACAGGGAAGCTTACTCCAACCCTTAGAAAAGCTCTACTAATAGCATTTTCTTTAAAACATAAGGTTATACATAGATCTGTGTACATACTAGTACAAGTTTTAACATATTACTCAATTTATGCACGATCGTAATATTTTCCGGAAGTACAATTCTGGTTTGCTTAATGACATCACTTCCTCTTACCACAGTTTACGTCATATTTTTAGAAAAATTCATTTCAGGATAGTGTTGGTGGAAATAGTTAAGGTAGAAATTCCATGTAAAGAATCATTTCAAGGTAATGAACAATTTTACATTTTCAAATACGAAGTTTGGAAAATTCAGAACCATAAGAATTGAACGAAAGACAAAGTCTTGTTTGTGTTTACAGCGGAGGTTATTTTTTCTCCATTTCTTCATTGGAAAAGCTTTACTTCCGAGTTCTTCCTAGTCGTTTCCGGTGGACATGCACTGCTTTTTGTTTGCAGTTTAGCTGTAGCTCACTTCCAACTAATTTAATTCAATTCGTTTAAGTCGAATATTAGGTGGTTCAATGTCCATAGTTTGTCAAGATAAACTAAATATTATATTTAAATTCAAAGTAGTGTTAGTCCAATAAGAAAAGCCGGACAATGAAATACTGTAGCAGACTATTATTTGTTGTAATGTCATCTCCTTCTATCTCAGGGGTCAGTCTATCTCGCTCTCACTCACTCCCCTTGTTAAAAGTTAGTCAGCAGTGGTTTAAATTGTTGCAGCCATTATAATGTAAGCAAGAAGCATTTGTAACTAAATTATTATAAAGCTTGGGTCTCACTAGGGTCTCTTCTCCCTCTCCCTCTCGCTTGGCAAAGCTAACTTGCAACTCCAAGGGTGGTCGCGCTGTTCTTGGCTCTGCTGTTACTGGTCCTTCCGCCAGCTATTGCTGCTGACTAATTAAACTTGAGACTATGTAATTAGGAACGTGGATGGCGAAGTGAGGCAGTTGAAAGCTTGGTGGCCTGGCAGTGGTACAGTGGGCTTTATCTGTAGCTTGTGATCTGTACAAGGGACAATGGCATCCACTTGGGTCTTCTTTAGTATAATTGGACCTGGAGACTTACCTGCAATCACGTTATTATCAGTCCAATTGTATTATTATAAAGTAAAAACAAAAAATCTGGTATGAGGATTCTGTTGGCTCTTAAGCTTTTTGTATTTTCTTAAAATTGAAAACTTTTTATTACTCAAAAAAGACAGCTTACAGGGAAGCTTACTCCAACCCTTAGAAAAGCTCTACTAATAGCATTTTCTTTAAAACATAAGGTTATACATAGATCTGTGTACATACTAGTACAATTTTTAACATATTACTCAATTTATGCACGATCGTAATATTTTCCGGAAGTACAATTCTGGTTTGCTTAATAACATCACTTCCTCTTACCACAGTTTACGTCATTAAATTTCCTCAAACTATGAATTTGTACTAAAAAAAAAAAGATAGTTTACCTTATTACTGAATGCGATTGAAGTTTTGCGTTTAGTTGTCCCGTAAAGTTCAAGTCCGTAAGACGATATTGGAGTTAGTAAAGTGCTATATAGTTTTCGTTTGTGGCGCAAAGTGAGTTTGGAGCGTTTGTCTAGTATTCTTTAGCTGTGGTTCAATTCAGTTCGTTTTAGCCTAGTATGAGGGTTCAATCATTAGTCCAAAATCCCACGTGCCATAGTCAATGGAGCATTGACTTCAAAAATTCCTTTTGTTTCCGCTAAAGCCAAACTCCTTTACCTAAAATTTCACTCCAAACTATTTCCTCAAATCAAATCCACTTATTTCAAGGCTCTCTCAATCTCAAATCTTCCCCGCAAACTCTCCTAGACGTTTAAGGCGCTGCTGGCCACTCGCGATCACTTGAATATCTGACGTCGGCTATCCAGAGAGGCGGTAGTACTCCTCTAACGCCTAAAGGGCCTATTGATCATGGAATCAAGTACAGTGTAAGTGCGTTGGCGCTGGAGTTAGATTTTGAAAGGCGTGGGCGAGACCCATGCCCCACGGCACTGCAGCCACAAGAGGCTTATTGTGCCTTCCACTTTAAGTCTAATAGATGAAACCTCCCCCTTCTAAGAAGGTTGAGGGCTTTCCCTACCAGTTCCTTCTGCGCTACAATCTCCTTTGGCCTCATAGTTCCAAAGAAATTGTAGCGCAGTCTCTTGATTGCAACACAATCGAACAACAGGTGAGAGGCCGTTTCCTCCTCTTCCTGACACAATCTGGCCCAACGGTTCCTAGCTAATAAGCCCCACCTTGTACAGGTGCTTCCTGAACCTACCGTGCCCCCGTGAATAGGCCTGTAACCAGGGTAATCTGATTTCTGAACCAAGTCCAGAGTCTCAGCGCTGGCGCTAAGTCAACGCACTTACTTATTGTACGTTCATCTTTTTTTTTTTTACATGTACTTACTCTAAGTACAGTTGTAAAATTCTTAAATAAAGACCTTCATTACTAAACATGTTCATTACAACCAAATGGCAGTTGAAGGAAACGTCCCATCACAGTTCTCCCTCCAGAAGCTCCCTGAAAACCCTAAAAACTGCCCTACTTCTGGTAGATTGATGTCCATCCAACTTAGGAGTTTGGTTAGACTTATCGCACTCAAAATTTTTATACTTGCATTAGAACGGTACAATTTATAGAAATAGCACTTTAGAGAAAAAGTGCTTTAAACAAAATTTTCGTGAAAAAGATTTTCCATTTTCTTTCCTAAAAAGAAAACTAGTCAACAATGGGAAGTATATCCGCTTGGCATTTATCTTGTAAAATGTACTTCTCTCTAAAGATGCCGTCACTAACTGTAGTAATTTCCGGGCAATTTATAGACTATAATTTTCACTTGACTTTAAAAAAAAGAAAAACACAAAATGGCTAGAAATTAATTTTTAATTGGGTTATTTTATTCAATTATCTTTTTCACGAGAGATCGGCGAATGGTAATATCTATTTATTTTAGTTGGGCATAATAAAATGCATTAGATATTAAAAAGCAATCTTCCAGTGTTTTAATAGGCTGTGACAACGTCATTAATGTTTTATAGGGTTGGTAATAAACTAAAAGTGGAATAATTCTTTGTTCAAGATAAGATGTTGTTTCTGGGGAGGCTGTATTATTATTATTATTATTTTATCTGCTAATTAATTGTATTTATTCATTCTTACTCCATTTGATGGTATAAAATTTTGTTTCTCGCTTAAAACAATAAATAGTTTTGATGGGGGGCGCTCTTCTTACTTGCATGCCGTTCATAGCGTTCCCAAAGCGTCATCCTCTTTTTATCCTGCTTCCAAAGGTTCCTTCCTCTTCCGAGTTCCGGTTAAAAAGACCTTGGGGCAACAACTGAATGCATCAAAGCGATGTAGTTCTACAAATAAGACGGACAAAAACACATTAACAAGATTCAACGAAATTGGAAGGGGATCTGATAAAACACTTAGTTTCTACGTCTTGACATCAAGAAGACGCAGAAATACCAACACAAATCTTCGCTCTGAAGGCAGTCTTAAATGAGGGAGTCAGCAAATCAACATTATTGCACGCTGGAAACTTTACCGAACAGTTGCTATGGAGGAGGTGTTTTCCGTGATCCCAGATTTTCCTACCGCCATAGTAATTGCCAGAAGTTGGATCAGAATTTAGCGGAGATACTTGTCCTGGGCACTGGGAAGTCCGGAGGTTCCACGAACTTCAATAAACAGAAAGCAGAACAAAACTGCTGCAGTATTTCTTAAAACTAGATCGACCATCTTAGGGATCACGTTACCGAGCAGCTGCTTTGGAAGAGGTGTTTACCGTGATCCCAGATTTTCCTACCGCCATAGTAACTGCCAGAAGTTGTAGAAGAATTAAGCGGAGGTGCTTGTCCTGGACACTTAAGTCCGGAGTGTCTACGAACTTCAATAAGCAGAAAGAAAAACGAAACTGCTGCAGTATTTGTTAAAACGAGATCGACCATCTTAAAGATTGACGTAACCTTTCGAACAGATAGTTGTCTTGGTTTTTGTTTAAAGAAGCACTTCGCCATTTTAAACAATTCCTGATGAATATGTTAATAGAAAATAGTTTTTATATTTTAGAATAAGTTAAAACGATATTCTAAACAAAAATATGTGCCTGCATAATGCAGCATATACAACGATGCTTTGTTTGAAATGAAACAAGAATGAATGAAGTAGACGGAAACGAAAGGGAGCAAGCAAGAGGAATAGAAGGAGAGAGGTATGGACCAGAAACCGAGAGATTATGAATATATAAAAGAAGCAAAAACCAGAAGAAAAGAGGCTGTTTCGGTACCAGATGAAAGGATGACTATATTCTCCGGTCAAATACAGGCAGTGAGTGTAAACCAGGCAGTAGTAGTGATTCTGCCAGACTCCTGTGGTCCACAGGCAGTGGGTAACATTTCTCCCTCATGTATCATGCATTGGAGTGCACATGCTTTAAGTCTTTTACCACCACCACCACCACCACCGCCTCCACCGTTCTTGAAAGAGGCTGGAGGCAACCCTCCAGTATAGTTTATAACTTGAATAGATGATAAAATCAAAAAAGAAAAAAAAAGGTTCTTTCTCATGAATCGATTCATATATTCGATTTCCAGCTTCAATATGTAAGTAGGAGTTGTGAATACTCATCTGAATTGATATTTACTCTCAAATTCATTCAAGATTTTTCAAGAAAATTTTACTTTCAAATTTCCTGAATGGATTTTATTTTATATTCTTAAATTATTTAGTTTTCTTAAATCCAAGAAAGTGGACGTTCAAACAGGAAAACCCAGGAGCTCTATCTTTAAATTTCGTCCAGGTGCCTCGCGGGCGGGACCTGACTGCTAGTTGGCGTTCCAAAATCCCTGAACCGGAAAAAGCATTTCATAATACAACGGAAGTTGTGGAGTTTTTGTCACTTTTTTTTTTTGTATTTCCTCGAAAATACTTCAATTTTTTTTAAACTTTTTGCTCACTTATAGATCAAAAAACTTTTATTTACTGGGATGACTTTAAGTTCTTAACCTGAAGGAACGATTGGAAGCCTTTATTAGCCTGGTTGCGCTATCCAAACAGTCAGTGATGGTTGTGGGTTCAAACGTTTTAAGCCAGTCTATTTTGTATTGATGTTATCGGCGATTAGAAACTGCTTGAAACTTATCGCATCGTTTGTGGAATGTTTTAAATTGAAACTTGAATGGAACGTTATTGTCCATGAGGCTCCAATAATGAGTGAAACCAGCTGTTTTGTAGTGAATTGGAATGGGACAGATGGAGGATAAGAACCAACAAGGAAGTTCAGTGACCTTTATGCTGATTAGGACCTAGTTGGCCTTATCAAGCAAGAAAGAATTAGATGGTTGGGTCACTTGGAACGAATTGGGCAGGGAAAGAATATCCCAAAAACTATTTCTTGGACATCTAGGGGGGAGGGCTAGAAGGAAAGGGAGGCCCCGGGTGAGATGGCTCGACAATGTTGAGTAGGATCTGAGAGATTTGGACGTAAGAAGATGGAGTAGAGCGGCCCAAAGAGAGAGAGAGAAATGAATGATACAAGATTATTGAGGCGGCCAAGGTCCTTCTTGGACTGTAGTGCCAAGCAAGAAGTAGAAGAAACCAGCTGTTTTAGCTATTAACAATGCCATCTATTGTTATGTTCTCCAAATAGTTTAGGAAGTAATGCGATTAAATCAAAATTTGTGACATCCGGTTTCCACAGGAAATATCAGCTTTGAGGTGCCTTTGAGCCTGGAAAAGTGTTTTTTTTTTCTCCAGAAAATGGATTTAGCCTCAAAACAGGAAACTGAAATTTTATATTTCAATTTCAACAGTCAATTTGCTTGAAACTTTGTGATCAAAATTTCCCCGACTGAAGTACCATTTTACTCAACAAATTGAGCCAACTTTTTGATTTTTTCCAATGATGGCATAGGCGATATTTTATTTAAATTTAAGCCATTGCACGTACGGTTAGTTCACGTTTCTTATGAGAACATTTTCCAGGAACCTTGGATTATGAGCACTCGTGGAAGAGAAGGTAGATGGGTTAATGCATCAATCGGAAGTGCAATTTTTCTTGAGCGGAAGCTAAATGAGGGTTTCGGAACATTTCTGTTTCTTGTAACACTAAGAAAGTAATGCTATTCTGTGACCTTAAGCGAATTAAAATCTGTCGTAAAGAAAAAGAATTTCAAGAATGAAGAAATCTTTGAATACATCTTTAGCAGATGGAGAGTACGAAAACAAAATAAAGAAAAATTTCTCTTTTTTTGCTCAAAAACCAAGTTTAAGTGATTTATTAATGCCCAAATGGAGGCAACCTGTGCTTATATGAATATTTCATGGGACATTTAGTCATCAGTGGATGTCATTCAGGGGAGAGAGAGGAGAAACAGAAGGGGAGGATAGAAGTAGAGAGCGGAAGAGAGCCCAAACAGGAAAACAGGAGAATAAAAACGGGGACCTCTTTGTAATTGTGTTCACGTAAAATCCTAAAATGAAATCAATTCCAGTGGGGTGCTAAATTTCTCCCCGTTCTTTTTTTTGGGGGTTTATCTTTTTATTTCTCTCGACCCCACCGCAAATATGTACAAGTGGACCAGGATGGCCTTCTAAACTAACTCAGCGGTTGGTAACACTTGAACTGATGAATGTATGGCGGCGATTGGATGAAGGCATGTCATCCGAAGAGAGAGAAAAAGAGGCGAGAAGTGGGTGAACGTTGTGGAGTGTACTTGAAGAAACAAGGCTCTCTCTGATGATGATGATGATGATGATGAGGGTACCTCGGCACTAAAGAAACCAACCAACTAGAAACCATTGTGATGCTGTTACTTCCACGAATGATTCCAACAATTTCCACCTACGTCTATCTTGAGTTCTCAGTCGAATGACTTTGTAAATCAATAAGTTCATTGAAATAATTTACTTTTTCCTGATGATTTGATTTGATTCTGTATTATTGGACGTTTAGTGGTTATAAGGAGCTTAATCTTATTATTAGACATCCTCTTTTTCACGGGAGAGAAGTGGCCATTCCGAGGGGATCTTCAGTTGAGTGATGCGTCAAGGCAAGTCCACTTATTGACGCTTCTAATAGATGTTAGGTGCTAAAGCTTTTCTTACTAACTATAAAAGTTTGTTTTTTAAAAAATGATTTAAGGCGCCTCAATATCTGCGGTTTTGAGCTTTTTTCTGTGCACTGCTAGCCCTCCGGACAGTGTTCTCTAGTTACAGACAACACTATCCATCACCGGACCGTGTTATCTGCAAGAAGTTCCTAGGAACAGAAAATCTAAGAGCTGGATATGAACCTGGGACCTCTGCATGGGAATCCAATACGCTAACCTCATAGCTAATCCCCTTTTAGAAAAGATCATGCTACAAATGACGTATTGCTACATCATCAATAGCTGACGTCCTCACATCTACCCAAAATTTCAATCATTTCATCCGTCACAAAAAATAAAGATAATTTTTTGTAATAGAACCAATTTTAATTAACCCACTTCATACCTCATTATTTCTCAATCTTTTTGCGCTTCTTCTCCTCAGCAGTTCTTCTTTCTCTTTTCTTCCATTGGGTGGTTATGCTTCATTATAAACAGTCACTCGAGGAAGATTGTGAGATACAATTTAAGCTAAAACTGGCACTTACAATCCTTGCTTCCTCTAAGTTAACTTTTTTTTTTTTTTTTTTTTTTTTTTCCGGGGCGGTCCCTGAGCGCTAGCTCACACCCGCCCCACGCTCACACTTCAACCGTTACAAGATTCAAAAATTTAATGACCCACTGCGGAACACCCAAATCCCGTCAAAACAACAAATAAAAACAAACAATAGCCAAAAACAAGATAAAAAAGAATAAAATATCAGCAATTAACAACTAACAAATGTAAATAAATAAATAAATAGATAGATAAAATGCAACCTCACACTCATAGACACCCCACACATAACCCCGCAGCCACACACACAACAACAATCCTTCAAAAACATCAACATCATCCGCCCACTACCGATGCCATCCGCCTATCAAAGGCTGCCCGCGCAAAATCGCGGAAGGCCGAATACGCAGAAGCGTTCTCTAATATGCCATGCCATAAACGTCCACGGTGAACGGGAACCCCAACTTTCGCCACATAACAGAGCGCAAATCATCGTATAGGTCACATCGTAAGATAACGTGCTCCGCCGTCTCCGGCTCCCCGCACGCGCAATATGGATCTGTTTCCATGCCAATTTCAAACATTTTAGCGCGCAATATGCCATGCCCCGTGACCAGTCGCGCTACCGCATACGGCATATCCGTAGGAACCAGTCTTCTACCTCCGACAGCGTCAGGGATGAAGCTGAATGTGGTTCTGCCCTTCGATGAAGCTCGCCATCTATTCCTCCATTCACGGTTCACCTCCTCTTCCACCTCACCATACATTCTATCCCTTAACCATACCCAATAATCGTTAGACATATCAGTCACCGATACTCGTATGGCTCTAACCAGGGGGACCCTCACCTCAATACCTCTGCGCAAACCATAGCGCACCGCGGCCTTAACCACCTCCAAGTCCAGTGGTAAGCACCCCGTGAGCACCTGCAAAGCCTCCGTAGATGTGGTCCGGCTATAATGCCCCATGAGCAACAGTATAGAGCGCAGTATGGCCATAAGGTGCGTCCTCACTATCACGGTCCACACCCGATGGGCCCAAACCGAAGCGCAATAGATAACCTGAGCGACCAAAACCCCACGGTATAGAGTACTCACTACTCTCCTTTTTAATCCCCACTCCCTCCTTGTTACCGTCCTCAACTGTCCGACAAAAGAACCAACCTTCCTTCTTAAGTCCCTGACATGTGGCACAAAGCTTAATTTCGGGTCCAAAATCATCCCCAAGTATCTCACCTGTGACACCCAACGCAGCCTATCGCCACAGTATCTGACTACTGGCTGACGAGTAGGGGCAAGCGACCCCCTCAACAACATCGCCACCTTCTTATTTGGAGCAATCCTTAGTTTATTATGTTTACACCATGTGCAAACATAATTCAAAGCTGACGTCGCATTAGCCTCCAATTGCGCCCTACTGTCATCCTCTAAGTTAACTGTCTGTACATTCCTCTTCAAAATACAGTGCAAGTTCTTGAATCTCCAGAAAGATCCACTAAAAATAGAGGAACTTTTCAGAAATAGCTTTACTAGTTTTCCCAAATTCCTACAGGAATTTGTGACGTCTACTTCTTCTTCACCAGTCATATCGATGTATAAATTGAATTATATTCAGTCAAGACGGCACAATAAAAAAGTTAGTTCAGTGTATTGGTTTGTTAGTTGGTGGATTTTTTTTCTTATTCGCCAACAGCTGGCCAATCGGTGTAGGTTTTGGGTTTAGGTTATGTGAGACCAACCAGTCAGCTGGTTTCTTTTTTTTTCTTTTACATTTAATGTGTACGTGTTATGTGTGTATTGGTTCATTCTTCAAGTTGCACCTTATGTTTATTGATGATGTGAGGTCGTCTTTTTCAAGGTGAAGAAGAAGAAAGAAACGCGATCGTTTTGGGTGGTGTAGAATAAAAACGCCTCCATGGAATTTATGTACACTTTAGTCATCAATCTGTTTATGGATAGAAGTGTGAGGCATACCCACCAGGACCGGGGAGCGGCGGAGAAGTTTTGCTGGCTTTACACTTTTTTTTAGTTTACTTCCATTTGGGTTCGTTTAATATTTAAACATGTATCACAACGTGTGTTTGTCTTCAACAGCTGTGAGGTTTTTCTGAGAAATTTGGAGGGGATAATTCTATTTTAAGCCAATTTTGAATTTAAAAATTTTGCTACTTTGTCTTGCTTAGCGTTTCGTGGCTCCTTTCCTTTGGTATTCTTCTTTTTTTTATTAATTTTTTTAAAGGAATTTCGTGTTTGGACGTCTTTGAATAAGCCGGAAGTAAAACCAAGGAAACAACTTTTTCGTGTTTCTCTAAATTTTCAGGGTTATCTCCAAAAATGTTTTGTTTTTTTTAAACTATCAGTCTTTGACTTTGACTTTTACTAAGGTAATATTTACTTAAGAAGTGTCCTGAGGGAGCTGTGAGGGTCACGTATCCTTCAAAAACTACCCACAGTTATTGTAGTGGTGCCCAGAAAAATCTCATATTATTTCTTTGTTTTTTTGCCTTTTTCTTTTTTTGCCATTGGCTTCCGCCATACAGCCAGCATCGTCTAGGCGCTTATCACTAGAATATCACTCACTCTCCATTCTTACTTATAAATACATTCGCTTCACACATTCATCTCTCTACTATATACAACTATTTACATAAACTACAACTAATGGATGGATCAGTATTCTATATTCCTGCCATCCTTATAGCTTAACCGAAATTAAAATCACCGTAATCCTTCTCTAATCATTTTCTTCCATTCATTCTAATCGGCTATAACTTTTAAATACACTTCATATTTCTTTGCTAGCTCTGCTACAGATTTAAGCACATAGATGTTGGTGTAGAATATTATGTCTTCGTAGCGAAATGGTGCATCTAAAAATACCTGTATAAGTCGTCAAACATTCGTTTCCTTTCTACTGCATAACGTGGACATATCATTATTATATTGACTTGAAATCCTCCTCCTCATTGCAATCTACGCAAAGACGAGAGAGAGAGGACCTTTTTGTTGATCCTGTGTAGATAAGAACGTGGTTCGCTCTCAGCCTGCTTATTGTTGTAACAACCCATTTATTAGTGACAGTTCCCTTAAACCATGGTTGTCTAGGTAACTGATCTGCCATAGTTTTATAGAATCCTCCCTTTATTACCATTACTGTAATCTGTCTGCCATTTTTGCCAAGTGCTGCTGTTGCAATTATACACTTGATGTCGGTGTGTGGTAATTTTCTAATTAGCCATTTCCCCAATATTGGTGGCTTCCTTTGCAAGTTTATCAACAAATTCATTTTCTTTTATACCATAATGATGAAAGATTTTATTTAAGGGTTAATTTGTAAAGAAATTCGTAAGTATGTCTGCTAGTTTCGCTGCCTAGTTACTTCATTGTTTTATTCAAAATGGTCTTCTAGTGCAACTCCTCACTCCCAGGAGTGCTCTTTTAGGCCACCAAGAATACAATGTGTATGGCTAGACTGCTGAAAAGCGTTTATACGATTTTTTAGAAAAATCTATTAACAAAAAAAATAATAATAATAAAAACTGAGAAATCCGATTGGTTAAGTCGTAATTTAATTTTCTTTAAAGTAACTTCTGTTAATACTGTCACTTGTTGATCTTACAACTTTTTCCCAATGAATTTTTTTTTTTCTACCAAGACTGTATTTTCTTCTAGGATTCTAAATGTTTCTACATCTAGATTGATCGATCTGCAGAGAACAGAAAATACGTGGGAATAGCCACCGCTGAATAAGACGTAAACACCAGTTTATTGAAATTCCATTAACTGTGTGTGAAAGGGGGGGAAAAAAACTTAAATGTTGCAAATTTTAACAATGACCAAACACATATCCATACGTTACGCATATAGGTAATGTTGTTTATACATATATCGTATACACAAAACAACATTTACATTTGTATGGTGGTCTGTTGTCTAAGATATATGTATATAGTATATAATGTAATGTACATAGTGAATATAAAACAAGTTTTACACCGATGATATTCCCATAGGACACAACGGTAGCATTTAGGACACGTAAAAAATGAATTAGTTATTCCAGTGACTGGAATAACTAAAATATAAAATGTCCAAAACACCGTCTCTTCTTTACACTCTCTCCCCCACCCCCTCTCACCAACTATTCTCACGGAGAGCGAGTGAATATATTTATTTTTACTGTTTTAAAAAATTTAATTCGTGGAAAAACAAATAAAAAATAAAGTGCGGCATATTTATTATTTTAATGATTTATTTTTGCTATCTGTACTAGTATGTTGTAGGCGCCGCGGTAGCCGAGCGGTTATAGGCTAGACCCGCAAAGCTAAGATGTATTGTTGGTTTAGTAGGTTCGATTCGCCGGTCTTAGGCCTTGGATTTTTTATTTAATGGTTAATATAAGAAATTTATAGTAAAGTATGTTTGCTAGTCGCCTTCGTCCACGACACCTAATTTGGTAGTTGGACGTAAAGCCCCGTCTGAAAAAATAGGCGATTACTTATAAAGAAAATCGTCCTTTTTTTTTCTGAGAAAGACCCAAAAAACTGAAAAAAGAAAATAGGCACAGTATACTACTTTCGGTTAAGCTGATTTTGGTTTAAAATCTGTTTTTTAATTCAGTTCTATGATGGCCCTAGTTCGAACTTACCCTGATTTTTCGTTTTCGAGTTATGATGAACACAAACACTCAGAAATGTTAAAAAAACACTTTTTCGGGCTCAAGGGTCTATTTTTTATTATTTCTAAGAGAACAAAATTACGAAATAAATTACGAAATCTACATCGAAATTATTATTATTTAATTAAAGGTTAAATTATTACTGAAATGGATTATTCCATAATTAGTTTATGGATTAGTGTTATTGATTATTATCGTATCAATTATTGTTGCCAATTTATTAAATTAGTGTTATAAATGAAATGCAGGATTGGTGTAATAAAATTAATTGCTTCATACAAGATGAGTTATGTATAGGAGGAGATCGATAAGTGACAGAAGGGTCTATTAATCTAAGTGATATCGACATCGAAAGGCACTATTCTAGATGGATGCGAAATGTTAACACACTTCACTTAGGACGTAAGACGTTTTGATCGATATCCTTCAAACATGGATAGAGAAAGCCTCCTACCATCTCGCCAAGGGAGCTCGCTATCCTCCTTCCTTATCCCAGATCCAGGCGTTACACACTAGTGTATAAAATTTTCTTATTCTATATTGTGAACTGTTTATATACTAGACTATGATTGAATTACTTGCACAGTTTTCTGTACAAACATGGAATTTTTACTCGGTTAGGTTCAATAATAAAATATAAGAAATTTCCGTAGAGCAATGTTGCCCCACAATTAAATCAGTTTTATGATTAGAATTTCAAATAGAAGAGTTAAAAGTTGTTGATGTTATCCGTTGCAGCATGCATGTTTTTGGGACCAGATTCATAATTTCATCCATCATTAGTGGTTTACTCATCGGTTTGTTGAAAAGAATTTGACTTTGACTCTAACTTGCTGACTAAGAATTGCTAGGTAGGGTTCATTCATTTCCGTTTTGACTCAAAAACCACTCCAGTTGACTGCTTCAAACTTAGCACATTAAACCACCTGTAGAGAAGACCTTTTTTTTACTTAATGTTGACTAGGAGAAGTATTGTGCAGAATATTTAAAAAAAAAATACACATTTTTAGGCCCTCAAAGAACGATAAAGTATTTCTTTTTAAATCAAACGTTTTGTTAATGTTTGAATTGAACTATTAAAAAAAAAGTTCCGACTGATTTATACTTCTACGAGTATATCTACTAAAACCCGCATGGACGTACGGTATTGAACTGTGGGGTTCAACGAAACGCTCAAATCTTCAACGAATTCAATCGCTTCAGTCTAAAATTCACCGCACTATACTCCATATAACGACTCCATTTTACGTTTCAAATCTAACTATCCACCGCAGACCTGGAAATTCCGTTTGTAAGTCCAGGTTGCACGAACTCGCTACAAAAGTTTTCATCCAGAACTTGCACTCTCATTCCAATCCTCTTGTCCGCCATTTATCATCTCATCACCATCCAGATCATCCTCTCAGACGATTAAAATCAGCCAGTGGCCGCCTCGCGATTTTCTCTCTTCTGAAAAGAGTAGCTAATGCTAGAGACAACTTAGGGAGTGTTATCACTGGGTAACTTCTCCCCTCAATTAGTGAGTTTGTGGTGATGTCAGTTATTGTCATTGTTACTAATAGTACATCTAGCGCTGGTGTAAATTAATAAATAAATAAATTAATAAAATAAATGGTCGAATTTGGTAATTTTTTCATCGTAATTGATAATTAACTTTTCGACAGATTGGCCAACTGAATGTATCAATTATTTATTTTTTACAATTTTCTTGAAACATCATCTATAGCAGCTTTCTTTATGCGTTTAAATTGACGATGACCTTATTTATATTTTAGTTGGGGGCCCTCCCAAATAAAATGTGAAAGAACATTTACAGTAACCAACTGAATCCGCTTTCTGACTTTTAATATTAGCTATTGGAATTTCAACCAGAATTCAAGGTAGGTACCACGTAGGGAAGTAGTTAAACATTAAGTGACTTCAATGTTATTAGTAATGGTGCAGATTCTGTAAATTATTTTGTGTTTAGCCGAAATAAATTTAGGGAGGCTGTAGCAGCAGTAGATGAGCCAACATGCCATTGGACCGTCACACATTTTTGTGGCTCCTACTCTCTTCATCATCTCTCTTTCCGTTCCACTCTCTCTCTCTCTCTCTCCGAAGGAAGTAAAAGTAATGGAGTCACATTTGAGATATACCTTTACTGCTTTTGCTAACATCAATGTTATGGTTAAAAAGGATGGGCAGTGCTCGGTACTCCAGTCAGGGGGTAGAAAATCTACAGCCGTTATTTAGAAGCGTTATCCATCTGACGGTGGTTGTAGCTGGAGGAGGTATAGACGTTGAAGAAAGTCCTTCTTTTAAGGAGTGGTTTTTATGTTTTACACAGTTTGATGTTTTACAAATCGCACGTTAGGGTCTTATATTAAGTAAACTGACTTGTGTATATATATATATTGAGGCAATGGTAGCAAGGAGAACCCAACCAGGGTGGCTACATATCAAAAGAGGAAGGGGAGAGCCAGTTTGGGTCCACCGCTGCCTCCAATATGTACCCTTTAATAGTTCTCCACCGTCTAGTCCCTCAAAAAAAAGAGAGTATCATAAATACAGTGTAAAATATCTATAAGGGACCAGTCAGTGGAAAAAGGAGAAGAAGAGGAACTGGCAAGAAAGGTTAACCCTGTACTAAGGGGCCGCCAGCTTGTACATAGTTTATGGATATCGGGGGCGGCGATGGTTATACTAACCACCTATCTGCCCCTGTACATGTATATACGCACAGCTATCTATCTAAAAGAGGGACACCCTTAGATCATATGTAGCCCTTCTCTTACCCTTAGGACAGCCGCTTCCACGTCTTCTTCTACAACTTCTATACATCTTCATCCAGCAAAAGGAAGCACTAACATCATCGCTAACAGTACAACAAGAATTTCGTTCTTCTTCCTTTAAAAAAGAACCATCCTCCTTCAATCTTTATTTCATGCTTCACAAACTCCGAATGGCTATTTATTTACCCGTTGAAAGATTGTAAAATGAATATATTTGTCAGGTTATCTGTTTTTATGTTATACATTAACTAGAAGGTATTATTACGGTTATACATTGGGAAGGGTCTTCAAAAAACTGATCACTATAATTTGTATATTTTGCCATTTATTTTTCTCCCACTTGGCCTGACTCCTGTACTCCTTGTTTGATTTTCCTTCGGGAAAAAAATCACCCTCTTAACCAGTAAACTGTTTCGACCTTGTTGGAAAATGTGTCCCCTAGGTGCGTCGTACAAATTAAGCGATGACGAATATATTCGTCAAACCCAGAGTATGTTTGATATGAAATTGGGTTGCAATGAAATGACTTTTATATTTTTTTCGTTATTTACTTCATGTATGATTTATTTGTATTAACATAAATAGGAACCAAATACATCAAAAATAAATTTCGTTGCACTTGAATATACTATTGTTGTTGATCTCGTAACAGCTTGCTACACACTGATTTACTTTCTTCGATCCGACAAAAATATTCTCTAAATTACCTTATTATCTCAAATACGCCTTCTAATGATGAAGTTTTACTGAGGAAATCCGACAAAGAATCATTAAACTCGGAAAAACCTGGTGCCACTAAACAGCTCACTCAATACTCTCCTTGCATAAATACCAAATTACAAAGAATGCACACTGCTGCAATTATGCCGAGTAGGTGGCAACATTACAGGACACTGGTATTTATGCAAATGAATCCCTGACCAGATGATGAAAATTATGTAGTGAAATATCCTTGGCAGTTTAGTAGCCCAGGACTCAGCAATTTGGATGATCGCTAAATCCCCGCACTTGAGCCAAAAGCTCCGTCTCTTGAATACAGGTAAGTAGGGAACAAAAGGATCCTCATCCCGTTTTTTATTACCAGGCGCGCCACTTACTGCATAGTCTAGCCTAACACAATATATCAATTCGTTATTGATTCAGTAAATAAATGAAAGACAACGGATACATTTACGAAGACTAATTCATACTATATCTATTTTATTAGTTCTTTTTATTTCGAGATGGCCTCAAAATACGAGGGTCGTTTGAAAAGTCCGTGCAAAAATAAAAACTACTTAATTTTTTGGGGTAAACCTTTTTTATTTTTCAACATAGTCTCCTTTTAGGCTTATACACTTCGTCCAACGCTGCTCTAGTTTGTTGATCCCTTCCGAATAATACGATTTGTCCAAGTCTGAAAAATAGCCATTCGTTTCTGCAATCACCTCCTCGTTTGAATAAAATCTTTTTCCCGCCAGCCATTTCTTCATATTGGGAAACAAATAGTAGTCCGAGGGAGCCAAGTCTGGAGAATAGAGGAGAAGTGAAACAAGTTGGAACCCTATTTCCATTAATTTTGCGACCACAACTGCTGAGGTGTGAGCTGGTGCATTGTCGTGATGGAAAAGGACTTTTTGTGGGCCAATCGTGGGCGTTTTTCTTGCAGCTCGGTTTTTTAAACGGTCCAATAGCGATGAATAATATGCACCTGTAATAGTTTTACCCTTTTCCAGATAGTCGATGAGGATTATTCCTTGCGAATCCCAAAAGACAGTCGCCATAATCTTTCCGGCCGAAGGGACGGTCTTCGCCTTTTTTGCCGCAGATTCCCCCTTGGTAACCCATTGTTTAGATTGTTCTTTGGTCTCAGGAGTGTAGTGATTTATCCATGTTTCATCCACAGTGACGAAACGACGCTTAAAGTCCTGCGGATTCTTCTGGAACAGCTGCAAACCGTCCTTGCAACACTTCACACGATTTCGTTTTTGGTCAAGCGTGAGCAATCGCGGCACCCATCTTGCGGATAGCTTTGCCATGTCCAAATGTTGATGCAAAATATTATGTACCCGTTCATTCGAGATGCCCACAGCACTAGCAATCTCACGCACCTTCACTCTTCTGTCATCCATCACCATATCATGGATTTTATCAATGATTTCTGGAGTAGTAACCTCAACAGGGCGTCCAGAACGTTCAGCGTCACTTGTGCCCATATGGCCACTCCGAAAATTTTGAAACCACTTATAAACTGGTCTAATCGAAGGTGCAGAGTCACCATAATCTTTATCAAGCTTCTCTTTAGTCTCCTGAGGCGTTTTGCCTTTCATAAAGTAGTGTTTAATCAACACACGAAATTCTTTTTCGTCCATTTTTTGAAAATCACTCGACTTCCTCGATTCAAACGAATGCCAAACACAAAGAAAGAGACCGATCTGGCTGAAACTTGGTGTGTGTTCTTCCAAGAGATGCTACTAACTGAACATAACCTCGATACGCGCCAGTGGTGCTATCTCTCTGACTTTGCACGGACTTTTCAAACGACCCTCGTATTTCAAACTTCTTGCAGTTTACGAATATATTTTAGCTTTAACTAAAATTGCAAAATCAAATGCCAATGGTCACTACTGAAAACGCATGGCGGATATACTCGTCATAAACAGTTAACTGGTTAACTAAGCTTTCCTTAACCTTTATCACCTGATCTTACTTCTGGCAATAGGAAGTATTGCAATCTTGCCAAATTTTTTTTTTTGGAAAATCAGTTTTCATCAGTTTCTGAGTTAGAAATGAGTGAGTAAAAAGATATTTTTCCGGTCACACTTACTCAAACTGGGTACAATTAGTTTAGCATCTGGAGGGGGGAATAATTTATAGCAGGGAAGGAAATAGCTCTGTGGTTACTGAGGGATCTGCACAGGGATCTCCACGAGGAGATCACAGGTTCGAATCCCCAGTTACTATCCCTAAGATGTTCTTCTCCCTAGAAGTTCTTTACAGTTTTGTCTGTGACGAGTGTACACTATCAACAGGCCCGGCTTTTTGCACTAGAAAAAGCTTTGGGCGCTAACGGCCTCAGATGTTGTCGCGCCTTAAAATAAAAAATAAAAAAATTGTAATAATCAAATGAGTTGCCTTAAAATAAGTACATATGTACGATAAAAAGGGAGGACAAAATGAATTACGGTGACTATATTGCATTATGGGGCGGATTATAAAACGATTTTCCAGCCTATCATATAGCGTTAAGTGTAAAATAAACAACAGGGGCTGAAATATGGAAGGGGTGTGGAAAAAGAGAGATGCAAATTTGTTGCATTACCATATTTACAGTTATATATGTGTGTGAGAGAGAGAAAGACAAAGGAACGGTTTGGAGTGTGAGTGGGCATACATTTAGGGGAGTTGGGAAAAAGGAGTCCCCAGGCGTCGATTATTTTATTAAGGCTATTAAATCTTCAATTCTAATCTCACAGTCAATTTAAAAAAATTGAAATAATGAAATCGGATATGCCTGACTCTTTATGGTTTAGTTTTGGAGCATTGCGCATTTATAGTGAGGAGGAAGTATGTAACATTCAACCAACTGTTTCCGCTCCCTCCATTTCCTACTTTGGGGGCGGCTACAAATTGGCTGTTAGGGGCATTTTTCGCTATTAGAGTGAAAGATTCTAATTTAAACTAAAGAAAAATGCATGTTAATCGTAATGCCTATTTTTCCAGGCGGGCTTTACGTCCAACTACCAATTAGGTGTCGTGGACGGAGGCGACTAGCAAACATGCTTTACCGTAAACTTTGTGGGTTTAGCCTATAACCGCCTAACAAACATACTTTACTATAAAAGTTCTCATATTAACCATTAAATATAATCCAAGGGCTAGACTAGTACCGCAATACATCTTAGCTTTGCGGGTCTAGTCAATAACCGCCTAACAAACGTACTTTACCGTAAATTTCTCATATTAACCTTTAAATAAAATCCAAGGCCTAAGACCCCGGGAATCGAACCCAGTACCACAATGCATATTAGCTTTGCATTGGTCTTGTTAATCGTAATGCTAGCCTGTAGAGAAGAACCCAGAGGAATCAGCTTCCCTCCTTTCATGTGGTTCCTATATATAAGGAGCGTATTGATTTTTCTGTTTCTTTTGAGATATTCTCGCGTCTAATTTGGCTCTTTTGCTCGGGGCGCCATTCTACTGTTATCAAAAAAGAAGCAAGCATGATTTCTGATTGGCCCAGATTTATTTAATGTTTCTAATAATAATGCTTGTACAAAACTTTCTCCTACTTTTAGTCTTAAGATTCTTAAACTAGATTGCAACTTTGCACTTAATGGTTGCGTTAAGTTTGCTGATCTATCATCTTACCTCCCAGTATCATATCTGGCAGCTTCAGTTAGGTACAGCGACTGGATGGATGAAATGAGCTTCAACAGAAACTGACCACAGCCCTATCATGTCCTTTTATTGACTGTTGTAACTGCAGATTTGATTTAGTTTAGTTTTAATTTTAAATAGATATATTGAAGGAACAATGTTCTTTAAATGTTTTTTATAAATAGCAGTTGATTGGCTAGAAGACAGACCAATGATTAACGGCCAATATTACTTGGGCAATACGTGTGCCACCCAGTGAGCAGTCAGTGTTTCTTATTAGATATCCCAGTTTGAATGATGGACAGCAATAGGATCTTTAGAATAATAGTAGCAACTAGTCCTACTCCCCGGGCAGACCACCCTTCTAACAACAACAGTCCGCTGTTAGCTAGTCCCCCACCACGGCCGTTTGTTCGCTCTCGCTTGATGACGGCACCTAATTGAAACGTTGATAAAGCCGGTTTATGCTAATCAATAGAGAGGCTGTCCTAGCCATCTGTAAGCCTCCTCCGTTCCAATATAGCCTCCAGCAGCTCACCTCCCACCTTGCCAAATAACTAAACCAATAGAGTTAGGCTAATAGTAGTCGCTAGTTAATCCTATAATAGAATTAAAATAATAAAACAGTAGCTTTTAAGGGGATGTAATGAATTGCTTTTCATTTTTTTTTTTTTTATGAACGGTCATAAGTTTTATGACCAAATTTTATGGCTATGTTGTGTTTTATTAATTTTAATTAACGTCGTTTTATTCATCGATTTTGGCGTTAACATTAAAACTAAAAATAATATTAGCTAAAAACATTCGATAACATCAATAAGAAGTGATTCTCATTATAAAATATTTTCATACACTTACGCTTCATAAGAAAAGGCATGGCAATCGGGCTTCTTCTTTTAACTTATCATTTTGTATTTATCTTTTCAAATATTGTTTATTATATTTATTTAGTTATTTCTGTACAAAGGTTTATATAAAAAGAGTTCTGATACTTGGCACAAATGCTATAAATCAAAAGAAATAATATAATGAAAATTATAATATCTGACCCAAACATCTAAAAAGCAAGAAATATATATAATATACATATATACATATATATATATATATTAATCTTTTATTAAAATTTACAACTGCAACGATTGTTGCAACAAGCAAATATGGTACCTGATAAATAAAATACGTGAAAATCATGAGCGGAGAAGGCACCCAATGGTGTCACTCCAGTAACGTGCTATAACTATACTGCTCTCACGATAAGAGTAGATCACGAGAGGCCATCTTCTCTTCAATCGTCCTTAGAGGATTACCTGGTAATGTGGGAGGAAGATAGGTGTTCTATGAGAGGCTTAGGGTTGAGCTGCTGTAGAATGGAATGATGAATTTGAGAAAACGAGTGTTAGCAAGATCTGTAATGAAAGCGATTTTGAGGTCATTATGGATAGTGAGGTTAGATACATAGAACGGAGCGTTAAGAAGTTTTCCAAGTATTTTTTTGGACTGTAATGCGTGGAGACGCAGTGAGTTGGAACGCTTAGTCGATCCCCACATACTTCGATGGGCCGTAAGACCAAATAGGTCGCAGTAATAGTAGACATAAGAGTCTTTTATTAGGTAGGTTAAGGTTCGATCGTTTGCCAAGTAGTCTGGCGAGAAGTTTGTACATATATAAACAAAAAATGAAAGAACTATAGAAATAATGTTTCAAATAATACATAGCAGGTAAATAAAGATTAATATAGTGAGAGAGCTTTAATCCAAAAAAATCTGTTCTTTAAAAGCGAAAAACTCTAACCATCAGCACATTTTTTTTTTTAGAAATTTTTGAATTTGAAACGATATTTTCAGATTTGAAAATTCTAAATTTGGGGTCATTTTGAACAGATAAATTTAGAGCTTTCCCAAATATCTCATACAGTGGATATTGTATAAAAAATATATGTGATAAAGTAAAAAATATTGTTTATTTTAAGATGACGTATTGGTCAGTATAATTTTCAATAAGTATTCAAACAAAAAAAATTACAAAATTTTGGTGGAAAATTTAGATAATGACTATATTACAATTTCGTCACAATTTCCACGTCATTACAATCACGTCATTACAATTTCCTCGTCAGAATATAGTTTATATTAAAACTATCTCATCTTAATTTGAATATTCTGTGTAGCCATTGATTAAAAGGGCCATCATAAACTTGGATAACAAAGTACACTTACTGACAAACTTTAGTTAATACTTAATACATTTAAGAAAGATAAGGACTAGAATTTGAGAACTTATATATATTTCCTTTAAAATTATTTCTTTTTATATCTTTTTTTATCCCTTAAATTGAACAGTTTGATATTCAAATTATAAACGATATTACTACAAAAACACAAACTGGTCAATTGAAAGCTGGAGCGGCTGGAGGGGAGCTCAGGTGAGTGGGGAAGGCGATAAGCATTTTCAATTAGAGTGGGCCGATCAAAGTACCAGGACCTGAAGTCTTTTAAGTCCCTATACTAATTCTATCGCTTGCTTAGTTCTAGGGGAGAAGGGTTTTTTGTAGATTTAAGATCGCTCCACACCCCCCCCCCCGCAGTGATTTAGTGATTTGTACTTTTCTCTGACTAGGTGAACCAAAGGATTGTGATCTTGTCCAAATTTTCGACAGCCTGAGGAGGCTTCGGAAGCTAACGTTCCTTAGATGATGACGTTCATTCACTTAAAATGATACCCCCCGGTCGATATAACACCATCAGGCATGTAAAGAGATATCTCGATAGGCTATTTGATGGGCGTGTTATATCAACTCGGGGGGCGATTCAGTGGCCACCTCGTTCACCGGATTTGACACCTATGGACTATTTCCTTTAGGGATACCTGAAAAACAAGGTGATTATTCATAACTTTTTTCTTTCTTTCCTTATTTCTGCTTACCTAGAGGCATTTCTAAATCTAGGTGCATCAGAATCAAGCCGGGTTGGCATCTGTAGATGAGCTAAAGCAGAGAATAATAGATGCCCGTAACTCGGTTAAAGCCGAATCTATTTCTTTGGCAGTAAGGGGCAATTGGCAGGAAAGAGCATGTCTACGCATCTGTAATGGTGGAGGCCATTTCGAGCATGATCTGTAATATTAATGAGGAGTAAAATTTATAACAAAATAGTACTTTTCTTCTTATTCTATCAGAAAACCGTTATAATATTATCATTTTGACATTTCTTATAAGAATCATGTTTTCATCCATAACTTCTAAAATATCGCTCACAGAAAAAAACCGTTCAAGTAAATTTTTCTTTAAAAAAATAGAGGAATCTATTTCTGAAATAAAAACCGCACCTTCCCATTTGAAAAAATGAAGTTGGTGCCTGTATCTCGCTTCTGGATGCACCGAAAAAAATTTACAAATTAAATTTGGATTCCTAACAAAAAACTAAGGGAACACGTATTTTTTAGTTTTTTTCTAGCTATCTTAGTTTCCGAGAAAAAGTCGTTATCCATATAGCTAGGGACACCCTGTATACTCTAAACCAATTCAAAGTGAAAACAATAACATGTTATGGATAGAAAACGGGGAAAAGAGATTTAAAAAAATTACAGATTTAAAAAACCAAACATGCTACAAGGATAGTGACCAATGGGGGTAGACTCTGGTTGTTAAGGGTGAACACGCTACGAGTATTGTGATGATGATGATGTTGTTTTTGGGAGGGGTAGTATGGGTTTGGCTACTGGAATAGCGGCTCTCCAGTGAGTATATCTCGTTTATATACTTAGGAGAAAAAAAAAGGGTAACAGTTGTAATTTAACGAATCAATATGGCGTAATCCAGGACGAGGATTGGGATTACTGTTTAGAGTGGAGGGGATGGCAGTGGCCGCCATGGAACATGTCCAGACTGGCCTGCGGATTCCGTTCCGGATATTTGGGTCTGATTGTTAGGATACTGTTTTTTTTTAAACCAGAGAGAGAAATGGGCAGACTAATATACTACTAGACTATAGTCCGTAGCTCGGATACCAGAACACACTGGAAGCCTCCTCATTCTACCAATTTCTCTTTGGATACCACCCGTTATTAAAACTCATGAATTGTGTAACCTTTCATTCTGTTCTCATGGTGACTATGTGATCTCGGCAAACACAGCCTCTCCTTGTTTTATACGCTTTCATTTCATTAAATGAATGTTTTTTTTTATCATTTCACTCATTTAATATCATTGTTTTAGTAATGAATATTCCCATTCAAAGATTCCAGCCCAAGTATTTATTAAGTTGGGCCAACTATTTCAACTAGTAGCTTCAACTTTTACCTCGCACAACCAATAGATATAGATAGTTATACCACCAAGTTAAATCTGTATTTGGTTTTATTTGAAACAATGATAGAACTATTTGAAAATGTGGTTAGATCCACAGTGCAGGTTAATATCGCACTACACTGGTCTGCAAGCAAGACCAAAACGAAAATGAAGTGGAAATCTCTACACCAAACTGACTCTGACCTCTGACGATACGGAGAAAGTTCGAAACCTGCCCGAAATACAATAGGTATGCTCGCTAAGACGGATGAAATCAAAGTTACAACTTGTAACTTTTATTACTGTTCATTATTTTTGGTGACTGAATCTTAGTTACAATAGGATGAAAAATTAACTGCCAGTTTCAGTCATGATAAACTTTATTATCGACCTAGGGACTTGGCCATCTTCAGGGCTAATTTACAATCTACTGTTTTACATCATTAGAGGGTTGGTATGTCTTCTGTCTTGGACCGCTCATGGACTGAATGTACAGAACAGACAAGACAGAAGACACAGCCAACCCTTTAATGATATAAAATAGCATATTGTCAATTAGCCCTGAAGATGACCTAGTCCCTAGAGGGGTCGAAAGCTCCGTCGTAATAAAATTTATCATGACTGAAACTGGCATTAATTTTTCATCCTACTGAAACTTTATATAAATCTAGCACTAAATTAATCAATTCTGAATGAATCTGATTTAACTCTGAATTTTAATGCTGCATTACACATCTAAGAGATGATACTTACGAGTTCTTGAGTCTGGAAATGGTAAAAACAGAGAAGAATATTTGGTTCATCCGGTGAGACATTTGTTCGTGAACAGATATGGGTAGTGAAGCGTGGGTAAGATGGGTTGAGATTCCTGGGCAAAAGGAGCTTGTTAGAATCTAGAAAAAGGTTTTTCACCACGCCATTTTAGAGAAAGAAGATAAAGAGAGGAAGATCCCGGAAGCTGGGTGACGTAGAACAAGAGCTAAGCTGGGGATTGGGAACGAAGAAAACTGTTACTCGGTGAAAGACAGGAGCCCAGGATGCCAAGAGCTCTTCAAGAAATGCCAAATGTGGATAAGAAGCTCCTTTATATGTTCACCACTACATTCTTCCCTAATATTCTGGCAACACTCATGCAATCAAACTAAAACACAACCAGGGTAGCTTTACCCGAAAAAGGGGTAAAGTCCACCGGAGTATTGTTACGCTACTCCGCTATCAGCTCTCACAGTGTATGGGTCTCTCTTATTAGTATTATTTGTATAGATTGGATTATAATAGCTACCTTAATAAGTCAATATAATATTTTTTTTTTTTTTAATAGGAGGTGTTTTGGTGTACACATACGGACCCCCCTTCCTCACATGGCCTGGCCGAGGAGGAGTAAAACTTTATTTTTTGCGATATTTAAGTACCTTAAGCCGCTGGAAATTTCTCGGGTCATAATATTAATATTAATATTCATTCGTTAAGCTCTAATAGGCTTCAAAGCCTAAAGTAAGAACTACAAATAATATTAAAAACTAAACTGCTCTTAAACTATTACAAAAACTAACTATTCTATTCTAGTATCCAAGTGCTTATTTCATTCACACTAATTGCTCAATAAATTTTTACTAATGACCATAAAAAGTATAAAGTTTAAGTTGAGGAGAGAAAGACACCCCGCCTAATCACACGCTTATATTTATTACTTAGCTTTAAAGTATGCAATCAATTTGCAATTCAACCTGCTGCTTTATATCCATATTGTCAATAATTCAACTAAGTTCTTATTAATTAAATAGAATGCACCATTATCTGGTTCACTTTCAGAGAAAAACTCCTTTCTATGGATAAACAAAAAGGTAATAAATACCATGGTGAACCTTTTCTGGTTTTACTACCATAATACATACATGTACCTGTATTGAGCAAAATTTATTTAAATTAACCAATAAATAATAATGATTCCAATTGCTATCATTCTATAAAAATTATAAATAATTATTTGATTGGTTCATTCAAAAAAATCAGCTGATTTTTGAGCATCAAACAGCTGTTTGGTGGGAAAAACTGGCATGTCTGTCTATCTCTCAGAGTTTACGTAATAAAAGTTTTTGAATCAACTATTTTTAACTGATTTCTGGAGAATAAAAATGCCAAAAACCACAAAAATTATTTACTTAAGTCAAAGAGCTTGGTACCCCTACTTTGCTCGATGTTACAGTCGATCTTATCGATATACGAGGTGTGGCTATTAAATAACGAGAATAATTCTGCTACAGAAGAACTATGCATGCGCCAAATCCTAACGACCGACAGCTGTGCAGCAGCGTAAAGCCTTTTCTCTTTCGATTGCAGCGGCGTCTCACGTGTTTGTAGAGAAATTTGTTTGACCGGAACCGACAGTTTGTGTAAGAGGTGTTAGTTACGTTTTGCCGAAAACATGATACTCACACATGCAGTAGAGCCTACGAATTGTCGTAAAACTGGGTAAAACCTCTACTGAAACTTATTTTTTATTAAAAAGAAGTTTATGGCGATGAATGTTAATCACGTGCGTGAGTGGTTCAAGCGTTTCCAAGATGGCCGAGAAGACGTCGGAGATGATGACCGCCTGGGTTGCCCTTCCACGTCCAAAATGGATGAAAATATCGATTATAATTAATCAACCATTATTACCGTGAGGTGGTGCTTGCTCAACTCCGTGAAAGAGTATCTCCACACCTCGTATTTACTATTAAAAGGGATTCAATAAGTTGTTAAAATTCTCAATTTAAACAAAATTTCTGAACAGGAAGTCATACTTCACAGAAAGAATTTTTTTCTTTTTTTTTAAAGTGCAATTTGTAACCTTTGACTTCCTTATTTTAAGACAATCTATTTTAAAAATTGACTATTGGTCTATCTAAAAGAGTTTTCAATGAATTAAACAACTTGATAAACTAACACTGTTGTGTGCTCGTGAACACGTTTTCTTGTAAAACAAACGTAATTTCTCATATGAAGATAAAAGGAATCCTGGAAAATGATATACCGTTTGGAAGCCCATTAAACTTAAGGAAACTTATTTAAAAAGTGCCAGCATCTAGGTCTGATAATGATCACATAAGGGCCTAATGAGTTTTCTTAAAAATTTCTATTACTTTTATTTTTCCAGCATTCGGAGGAAGATTGAGGCTGTTTGGAGAATAACTTATGCTTCGAAATGGTATCAATTTTTAGAAAATTTATCTGTCTTTCTAACCGTGTTATCAGAATCGAATTCGGACTAAAACTTTCTGAGTAATAACATTTTTATTGCAAAAAAAAGTAATGATTTTAGAAAAAAAATTCAAAGTGACGTCACTCAAGAACAGTGAAAAATATGAAGTTGGCCAATACGTCATTGAACTCTACTTTAGATGTACTGCACATAGTAAGCCTGTGGACAATACTTACTGGTTCACCCTGTATAATAAGGAAGAAAAATGGGGAAAAAAGATTACTTTATAAAGACGGCTACCGTGGTCACTGACCGTTGGTGGTATAATTAAATGGAAAATTATTCCATTGATTAAGTCTAAGTCCTTAAATTGTAGTAATTTCTGCTATAAGAGGCTACACTCGTAACTATATTTAATTTTTTTTGTCACCTATTCTAATTTTCAGTTGACACTATTTCCCACGCCTATTTCTGTTTTCTACTTTTTTTTTTAAATCAATCCTTAAGTGAAGAGGGTTTAGCCAGGATGTGCTCTGGAATTATAACGGGTAGCTAAATAGTTAGATGGAGAGAATTGGGGAGGGGAAAAGTTTTTAAAAGTGGAGGACCTCCTGTAGAGAGTTTTGACGCCGCTATTAGCAGGTCACGTGGATGACACGTGTCCTAAACGGGCACTAGTGCTGTTGTTGTTGTTGTTGTTGTTGCTAGTGTGTTTAGAAGTGACTAGCTACTTCAGTTTCTCTTCACATAATATAGACGTACCCAATACGGGCCCTATATTGCAACTAGACTGGACTTGCCACCCTAACAACACCAACAACACAGACATAGGCAGAACATAAATGTATGTATATATACATTAATAAGTATTAATAGCATAATCCGGAATGAGGGCTCTACATTTTTGGCTGGAGGTGAACAAAGATGATGGTAGGACATGACATAATGTCGGGTCATCGGCTTTACGGATGGTTTAACGGCCTCAATACTTTAAATAGTTATTCCTTCTTTTATTATTTATTATCCTTTATCATATCCCTTTTGGATATGTGTTGCCGCACGGTGAAGGGATGATATACAGTTATCACGAGATAATGGCAGAAGTGTGCAACATTAGGCATTAGACAAGCTGCCGGATGGTAATGCCTTTATGTCCTAGTGCAGTGTAAAAAAGCTCGCATTTGTTTAGCGTCCACTCTGCTTCTTTATAATGGGCATACAAAAAATCTGTTAACTCTAACGGGCATAACCGTTTAGAAAAAACGATCATGATGTAATTTATTTAAATCTTAAGATTGCCAAGCAATTGGCTTTGGAGAGAACCTGGAAAACAGGTACTAAACATATAGTAAGAGCATTGTGCCCGGGTCGGCGTAAACTGAGAACTGAGGAGATCCTGAAGCTTGGTAGGAATCAGATCATTATTGGTAACTGGCTGAACTACAGGGGAGACGATAGGATACTTTACAGAATGGGATTATTTAACTCGGAAACGCTGTGTCAGGATGATGTGAAAACGGCTTCTCATATTCTGTTTAACTGCGGAGCTGTCGCGAAGTTGCGATATGAGAAAACTAGTCATTTTCCGGCTAGAGGATATCAAATTACAACAATAACTTAATGAGTAAAACCGTAGAACTCGTAAAAAGGGAACAATTTGTCTACTAGATTACCTAGCGGATTATAAATAAGCCTCTTGGCTGCGGTGCCTTCAGGAACATGACCCTCCGCTTGCTCCAATAGCAATGATAAGTACAGGCCGTAGAAAGGCTTTATGGAATTTCTCTTGTATTAACTAGGAGTCGCTAAACAGGCGTCATCTAAATGGTTAAAAAAATAGTCAGGTAAGGACTATTTTTTGGGCAGGCTTTACGTCCAACTACCAAATTAGGTGTAGTGGACGGAGGCGACTAGCAAACATACTTTACTGTAAATTTCTTTTATTAACCATTAAATAAAATCCATGGGCTAGACTAGTACCGCAATACATCTTAGCTTTGCGGGTTTAGTCTATAACTGCCTAACAAACATACTTTACTATAAATTTCTCATATTAACCATTAAATAAAATCCAAGGCCTAGACCGGGAGAATCGAACCCACTAAACCAACAATACATCTTAGCTTTGCGGGTCTAGCCTATAACCGCCTAACAAACGTGCTTTACTGTAAATTCCTCATTTAACCATTAAATAAAATCCAAGGCCTAGACCGGGAGAATCGAACCCACTAAACCAATAATACATCTTAGATTTGCGGGCCTTGCCTATAACCGCTCGACTACCTTGGAGCCTACATCCAGAATTGATTGTTCGCAGGAAATATTGATTTTGTCGGGATTAAAAGGGAACTCGGTATAAATGTACAATTTTAACAATTTAAATTTTAAGAAGAAATGGAACTGCCAACGCGATGATGAACACCGATCAAACAAATGAAAAGATGATTCCATCATCATCTGCTAATCATCTATAAGATAAACTTATTGCACAGTTACAGCTTCATTGTCAGATGAATGAATTTTTATTTAAAAAACAACAAAAGAAAAAACCAAAATTATCGGTAAGAGTTGAGTTTTGGCGATATAGGACTGGAGAAAGGGAGGAGGGGTGTAAGAACGGGAGTGTGGCCGTTCAATCAGAGCTCTTCTCCAGGGAGGTGACTTAGCCGAACTGGGACTCCACCACTCCGACAGGGGCTTTAATGGAGAATCAATAGCCTGATGTCCATCCACTACCACCAGCTAGTACTGGATACTGGGATGCTGGAGTAAGCTTGCCAGTAATGCTTCCCCAATCAACACTATATCCTTACTATACCTTCTTCCCAGATCTTCTACACCACCATTACTATCAAACTTGTTCTGTTGCCCACTCACACATCCCCAAAACATCTCCTACTTTCTTCAGCTTGTTCTTGTTCATTCTTCTACCATGGATATTGTGCTCTTTCTTCTTTTTTCTACTTTTCAACAATCAGACATTCAACTAAACTTTATCTCATTATTTCCTGTTTCTATTATCACTCCTTTTGGGTATTTTCTTTTCTAGTAAGTGGAAGTCTTGCAATCCAACTGATCTTTCAGGGGTTCATTTTGAAAATGGGGCAAGTCCATTTTTGAAAAAAAAAAATGAAGATAATGGTAATTATAGATAAAACTTAGTATGATCTTTTTATCTGTAAACAATTTAGAGTCAAAAAAAAATTCAGAATCCTATTATTTGGGAGATGGAAGTTTTAGCTCTTAACAATATTGCAAATATGTTTAATTTGAAAATGGTGCAAGTCTTACATCTTAGGTTGAAATTATTTAACCGTACAGCAAAATTTAACTCCGGTTGCTGTATGGTGAAGCAAATGTGATGGTTTAACATCATGTCTTATCTATCTATCTTTGATACTGGTAATCGGTGATTGTATAATATTTCTTAAAATTTATTATTATTTAATAATAATAAGTACATCTTAATTTTGTGTTTCGATAATAACACCAACATCGGGAAATTTTAGTACTATTGGCTCTGAAAAACTGTAAATTGTATAACATTGGACTTATATTATCGGCTAGTTGTGTTGATTTGTGCTCGGTGCACGAAAAAAGTATCATTATTTGAAAATTAATAACGGATTGTGGTTTATTTTATAAAAAGAAAAAATGGCTGAAACCGATTACAACGGTAATTATAACTCTGATGCATCTAAAAGTGAATTTGGTAGGTAACAAATATAAAATAGAAATACTTTTCTGGGTAATAACGCCATTTCAATTAAAATCCTCATTTGCAAGTAATTTTATTATGTTTGTAGAAATAAGACCCATGAGAATCGGTAATAAAAGAAGAATCTTGGAATCAGAATCTGAATACGAAGGCAATTCGGACCAAAATGATTCAAAAAAAGAAGAAGAATAGTTGAACTATTGATTAGTATTTTGTTTTTATTATTAAAAAAAGACTGATCAGACTGAAATGTCCATTTAAATCAACGATTACAATAATTCATTAATTTTGAAAGTGAGGCAAGTCCATTTAGTTACAATAAAACCTTTACTTTTCTTAGCCAGCACTATAAACACTATTGGATTATAAACTTACATTATCTAACACCACAAAATATAAAAAAATATGTCTATTTAATATTTACCAATAATTTTAAATTTATTGAACCGCAAAACCTTAAATATCTCGAAATAACGAAAAAATGGACTTGCCCCACTTTCAAAATAATCGGCAAATTTACAGGTTTTTGAAATTCCCTGCGAATAGAAATTTGATTTTTATATATTTTTAATTAAATAACATGGAACAGCTGATAATTTCATGATAACTAAATATACAAACAAACTGACATATAATATCTAATCAAAATAACAATTTTTTGTATTTTTTGTAAACAAAAAAAAGTTCCATACCTTGCTTTACAATCACACATTCACTTCCTTTTTCTTGGGTTTACAAAATACGTCATTAAGCAAGATTAACTCTGTAAAATTATTTTATATCAAATATTCATTGATTCAAAGCAAATATTATTATTATATAATCATTGCTCAGATTCGTAAACAAACCAATGTTTCGCTAACTAGCAAAGCAAATCAAACAGAAATCCATATTAGAATGTTGTCTCTCATATTATTGCAGTTTAATCGAAACTATCAACATTATACACACGGAGCAGTTTATGGTATGTTATCCATATGTTTCTACTAAAGCGAATCAAACACATAAACATCATAATACACATAGAGCAGAACATAAAGAGAGGAAGATGAAGATGAATAAAGATGGTTAAAACAAATTTTGAAGCTAATAAATTTATTTTTAGTACTCTCTTCTTCATCCTTCTTCTTTTATGCTTCACAATCATACATTTCACTTCCTTTTTCCTGGGTTTACAAAATACGTCATTAAACTTGTCACAAGCGCACACATGTCTTAACTTGTTTATAGATATATAAATTACTATTTAAAATGGCGTTAACATACATTAAAGGAAAGGTCGTAGCGATTCTTTTTTTTGTTTTTTTTTTTTTTGTTTTTGAGGGGGCGAATGGATATTAAGAAGGGGCCCCTCTCCGTGTTTTGTGTAATGAAATATAAATGTCCGTTTATAGTTTCGGAATTTCGAAACTCTTTTGAAGATTTGGAATCACATGATGATGGTATTATTTGATCTAAGTGTGGGTGTATATATTGGTATAGTGTGAAAGTAAGGCTCCCTCTCCCATATCTAGTCCTAAACATCATCTTTCTCTCCTCTCTTTATCTAATGTTTACTTACTCACTAGTCCTGTAGAAAAACATGTGTGTTACGTACAACATACTGGTGTTGATATGGGGTCCAAGTTATGAGCAGTAAGGTCGCCACAGCCGTCTTTATTAACGCGCGTTCGCTCTCTCTCTCTCTCTCTCTCTCTCTCTCTCAATGTTACAAACTTCTCCCACCCTCCCCAAGTTTTGGGAATAACTTACGCCATACAGTTTTTAACTACCAACATAATCACATTGAGTTAGTTAAAAATAAACGGGAGCAAATATATCAACAGTTGGTAGAACATCCACGTCCTCTTTTTTATTTCCTATGTATGTACAATAATGTCAAACATCCGTCTAAACAAACTATTTGTCGACAACCAATAAATCATTTTTGATATTTTTTTTATTTCCTGTGAAAAAAAAGAGTAAGTAATGCCTATTTTTATAGGCAGCCTTTATGTCCAATTACAAAAATTAGGTGTCTGTGGATGGAGGCGACTAGCAAACATATTTTACTATAAATTTTTAATATTAAATATTAAATACAATCCAAGGGCTATTCTAGTACCGCAATACATCTTAGCTTTGCGGGTTTAGTCTATCACCGCCTAACAAACATACTTCACTATAAAAGTTCTCATATTAACCATTAAATACAATCTAAGGACTAGACTAGTACCGCAATACATCCTAGCTTTGCGGGTCTAGCCTATAACCGCTCGGCTACCGTGGCGCCTTATTTTCTGTGAAATTAAAGCAAATATTTGACTTGGAGTTTTAAGCGTTTGGAATCCAATTACAGACGTTTTTATCCAACCTAGATGTGTTAATATGTAGTGTTACGATATAACAATACACCATTATGATATGATATAAAGAAGAAGGAAAACTGTTTATCAAATGTTTTCTCAGGGAAAATGGGAGTGATGTTCTCTCATGATGAGTAATTAAATAATCATGCTATAATCATGCCATTTACGAGTGAATCAAGTTAACATGTATTGTGCATTGTGCATTGTGACAGGCAAGATTAATTTATATTCTAGTTTCACATTATTTACTTTGTTCCACTGATTTTTTTCAGTGGTAAAATCTGTGGTCTTTCTTCTGCTAAATGGCTAGGGTTTCGATATCGTCCTCACGCAAAGATAGACTCCTTCAATAGCTGGCCTATTAGATTAGGTTTGTTAACAAACATGGATGGTTTGAGGATACATCTTCAAAACATCTGGGTATCGTTGGGGGAGTTATCCGTAACTGCTAAAAATGCTCTAACTGGTGCTCGCTCTACCTTCGGGGATCTTTCTGGAGAACCCGGGTATTTTCCAATTATTTAAGGGGCTTATTATCCTACTTATATCCTTCTCTATTCAATTTGAAGGAATCTTCTTTGAAATATCCAGATATAGGATTAGAAGAGAGTTGGGAATTTTCTTTATCCAGTGATGCAGCTCCTATCGCTGTTCCTCGAATTTCCCTAGAGATCCTGGTTTGGTTTCATAGCATCTCTCTCTTCCTAGTGTTCCGATTTTATTGAATCCTTTATCAAATTGTAGAGAAAAGTTAGCTCTATAACTGATATAAATAGGAATGTTTTAACTGCTCTAACTGCACCTCGCTCAACCTGGGGATCTTTTTAGAGAGCCCCAGGTATCTTCCAGACAAAAAGTGCCTATCATGATTTTCTCCATTCATTCTCAAACCTCATTAAAGGTTCTTATCCCAGTTTCTTGGAGGATACTAACACCTCAAATATCAATACTTAAAATGCTAGCCTTCTCCAATTGTGAAACAGCGCTTCACTTATCACTGCTCGGATTTAGGCAATTTATCGCTAAATGATTAAAGAGGGCGTGGCTAAAGCAAAAAGGAAGTGATATTTTAATTAAAAAAAAAATTTCTAAATGTGTGTTTTGCTCTTTTAATATATGACATTGGCCAGGTGCAATAATTTCAGCCACTGTTTATTAACAACCCGCATCGTAATATTGGCTATGACAAGAATGAACATTATTTTGGGACAATCGGAGGGGGGCACAGACACACACACACACACTCACACTCAGAACACGTCATAAATAATTAGTAAACAAGAGAGAGGCAGATTAATTGGTGGTTATATACTCAGTAATTATGATTTCAAAAAAAAAAAAGGATAACATTATAATCGGGGCACAATATAAATTAATTTAGGTATTAAAAAATTTATTTGATTCGTATTAACACGCGCCCCCCTCCCAGCATGTCTTTAGACCGGTTAGCCTAAATGCAGAAGAGAAGGGGCAACATAATTAGAAATGGAAATTGGGTGAAAATATACATAAAGGGCTAATTGGTTTTGGAATTGAAATTAAAAATCGATTTTATAATTCGATATGAATTACGGACTAAACCATCCATTATGCCTTAAAATGATTAATTGAAATGTTTCAATTTGGTTATCGTGAACTTATGAGAATTTAATATGACGTGACGTTCATATAAATTTAGTTTAGGTTTATTTGTTACAATTTTGGTGCTGGCAGAGATGTTTCGAATAAGTTCGAATTACATTTTTCATTTTTCTGATTGTAAATTTTAGTCTTGTGTGGATTTGAGTTTTGTAATAAATCATTATTAGTCTCATAAAAAGTACTTTGGCCTAACTAAGATTCACCTGTCCAATTGCATCCATATTCAAAAGAGAGAGATAAGAAACATCTACCTGCCTAATCCCGATCTTCCGGTCTCATGTTTCGTGATAGTAACAAAACCAGTGTTGTAGCTGACCAAAGCAAAGTCCTCCTTCCCATTCCATCCCGGGCATGTCCTTGACACCCTGAAAGCTTCGCTGCCACGAACCAGGCTATGGAGTCTTCCCACATATTCCCCATTGATTGGGAGCTGATGAACAGTTTAGGTATAACGGGTATTGTTTACAATATTTTCTGTATAATAAAATGAATTAAGTAAAAAAAAAAAGGACAAGTAAAGTAATTGCCTATTTTTTCAGGCGGGGCTTAACGTCCAACTTCCATTTACTAAGTGTCGTGGACGGAGGCGACTAGCAAACGTACTTTACTATTTCTCATTTAACCATTAAATAAAATCCAAGGCCAAGACCGGGAATCGAACCCAGTACCACAATGCATATTAGCTTTGCAGGTCTCGCCTCTTAACCGCTCGGCTACCGTGGCACCTAGAATTACTTGAACCTTGCGCAGTGGCAATATCGTAACCAATGAAGGTCTCCTGAGGTGCGATTATTGCTAGTTGAATTAAGTATATTTAGGCCTTGGAAATGAATATTTCCAAAACGTTGGCACGAATGTGAAATATAAAATGGTTTGACTTAAACCGTCCTGATAATTCTGATAATTGTAAGTACTTTCTTTATGATCTCCTTGCCACTGGTCCAGCAGGCTGCAGCATTCTATTAAGACATAGTAGATTTGGAACCATCCGGATACCTAGAAACAGTTCCATTCCTCTTCTCACAAATTTCTTGAGATATCCTCGTCTAACAATAAGCATCCCTTGGATAAGTATTAACTAGCCCACATTAATTACATCAGCTGCAATTTTCTTGAAAATATTTGTGGCATAAAAAATTATCTATTTTTCTTTTAATGAAAATCTTAATCACATTTCCTGGCCAATTTTAGAAAATTTATTGCTTATTTTCACCAAATAAATAAAAAAAAAATACATTTTTTTGTTTCTCTATTCAACTTTAATAACAGAACATTATGGATTGTTGAGGATCCGCCAAGACTTCCAAACTTGTCAGTTTTGCTTATCCATTTTAAATAATTCATCAGACAGTCACAAGAGTTTGGTAATTAGGTAGAAATGAGACTCTGTCTCGTCTTAGTGGAGCGGATGGAAAACAGGGTCAACTGAAATATTCAGGACGAGAAAACTGTTTATCAAATGTTATCTCAGGGAAAATGGGAGTGATGTTCTCTCATGATGAGTAATTAAATAATCATGCCATAATGATGGTTTTTACGAGTGAATCATCAAGTTAACATTTATTGTGCATTGTGAAGTGTGACTGGCGAGATTAATTAATATTCTAGTTTCACATTATTTACTTTGTTCCACTGATTTTTTTTAGTGGTGAAATCTGTGGTCTTTCTTCTGCTAAATGGCTAGGGTTTCGATATCGTCCTCACGCAAAGATAGACTCCTTCAATAGCTGGCCTATTAGATTAGGTTTGTTAACAAACATGGATGGTTTGAGGATACATCTTCAAAACATCTGGGAGGTTTAATTTTAGAGGTTTTGCAAATGGTTCAAATTTCAAACCTCTAAATCTCTCTTTCTAGTGTTCCGATTTAAATGTATCCTTTATCAAATTGTAGAGAAAAGATAGCTCTATTAGTGATATGAATAGGAATGTTTTAGTCGTAATGGTTATTGAGATATAGACCGTTTAAGTTTGGAGGTTCTGCAAATGGTTCAAACTTCAAACCTCTATATCTCTCTTCCTAGTGTTCCGATTTAAATGTATCCTTTATCAAATTGTAGAGAAAAGATAGCTCTATAACTGATATGAATAGGAATGTATTAGTCATAATAGTTATTGAGATATAGGAGGTTTAATTTTAGAGGTTTTGCAAATGGTTCAAATTTCAAACCTTCATATCTTTCTTTCTAGTGTTCCGATTTAAATGTATCCTTTATCAAATTGTAGAGAAAAGATAGCTCTAAAACTGATATGAATAGGAATGTTTTAGTCATAATAGTTATTGAGATATAGAAGGTTTAATTTTAGAGGTTTTGCAAATGGTTCAAATTTCAAACCTCTATATCTCTCTTCGTAGATTTCCGATTTTAATGAATCCTTTATCAAATTGTAGAAAATAGTTAGCTCTTTAACTGATAGAAATAGGAATGTTTTAGTGATAATAGTTATTGAGATATAGGAGGTTTAATTTTAGAGGTTTTGCAAATGGTTCAAATTTCAAACCTTCATATCTTTCTTTCTAGTGTTCCGATTTAAATGTATCCTTTATCAAATTGTAGAGAAAAGATAGCTCTAAAACTGATATGAATAGGAATGTTTTAGTCATAATAGTTATTGAGATATAGAAGGTTTAATTTTAGAGGTTTTGCAAATGGTTCAAATTTCAAACCTCTATATCTCTCTTCGTAGATTTCCGATTTTAATGAATCCTTTATCAAATTGTAGAAAATAGTTAGCTCTTTAACTGATAGAAATAGGAATGTTTTAGTGATAATAGTTATTGAGATATAGGAGGTTTAATTTTAGAGGTTTTGCAAATGGTTCAAATTTCAAACCTTCATATCTTTCTTTCTAGTGTTCCGATTTAAATGTATCCTTTATCAAATTGTAGAGAAAAGATAGCTCTAAAACTGATATGAATAGGAATGTTTTAGTCATAATAGTTATTGAGATATAGAAGGTTTAATTTTAGAGGTTTTGCAAATGGTTCAAATTTCAAACCTCTATATCTCTCTTCGTAGATTTCCGATTTTAATGAATCCTTTATCAAATTGTAGAAAATAGTTAGCTCTTTAACTGATAGAAATAGGAATGTTTTAGTGATAATAGTTATTGAGATATAGGAGGTTTAATTTTAGAGGTTTTGCAAATGGTTCAAATTTCAAACCTTCATATCTTTCTTTCTAGTGTTCCGATTTAAATGTATCCTTTATCAAATTGTAGAGAAAAGATAGCTCTAAAACTGATATGAATAGGAATGTTTTAGTCATAATAGTTATTGAGATATAGAAGGTTTAATTTTAGAGGTTTTGCAAATGGTTCAAATTTCAAACCTCTATATCTCTCTTCGTAGATTTCCGATTTTAATGAATCCTTTATCAAATTGTAGAAAATAGTTAGCTCTTTAACTGATAGAAATAGGAATGTTTTAGTGATAATAGTTATTTAGACATAAAAGGTTAAGGCTTCTGAACAAATTTTTTTTATATGAAAACTATATAAAGAGTTAAGAGAGGAATGTACACTGCCTAGAAATCATTTTGACCTAGGTTTTTCTTTATTCTTATCATTTAGGGAGCGCATTGAAATTGAAGGGGTGAGTTGGCCCGTGGGAATGGTTATTCCTATTGCTGGCTCTTGCTTCTTCTAAACAAGCTGGACGAGAGGTTTCACCATTTTGTGATGCTGCAGTACGAGTAAGAGGAGAGCATCACAGACTAAAATAGAAGTCACTGTGCACAATAGACTGTGATCTATCAGATGTAGAACTAATGACGCTCATAGAGTTATACAGCTACAGCATCGAGCAAACAAATGTACATATTATTATTTATTTCTTTTTACATATAGATGTATAATGAATTTGTAAGGCATTTTTTTTTTGGTAGAAAGAGAAAAAGAATAACTAAATAGGAGTTGATGTAGCACACAGAGCCCCTTGGGGCATAGCTCCACCTACTGCATTTCTGTAGGCCGTTATGGCTGTTTGGCGATGTATATACATCGTTTTCTATGCTGTGAGTGATGATCTTCAATTTGGGCACTCCGTGTCATAAGACGCACGAGCTCAAGTTCTTATTCTTCTTCACGACGAGTTATATCTGTTACAGCTGTGGCTGGGAGGAACAAACATTAAAAAAGCTCAGCTTAATTTCTAAAAAGGAAAAAGAGTTTATCTTTTACATTAATCTTAATTACATGGTTTCTTTTTTAAAAAAAAATTGTTACACTTACAACATATATATATTATGCAAAAGAAGGATTAAAACAAAAAATGTAATAAAGGATAGAAAGAGATAGCCGAGAGAGACTGACAAGAGTTGAGAAAGTGTAATTTATACAACTCTTAAATGTATCCATCTAATTAGGCAATTAAACAATAAAATATTCTCTATTTCTCAAGAGAGAGGGAGAAAATAAAAGGAAATGGCATGTCAAAACATGAAAATGAGAAGATTCCCCCTCTCCCTTTATTCAGTGGAGGATGATGAAGACGAACACCGTCGGCAGAATTACAAACACACACACAGAAAAACCCTTCCTTGCTCTACAGATGTTATCAAAATAAAAACTTAACGTGAAACGTTTCGTTAACAATTACAAACCGGCAATTATCACGTCTACGCTGCATTATTAAATAAGAATTGTTGTAAAAAACTAAAAATAAAGAATAATTACTTTCTAGCTGTTAATTTTACATGTTTTTTGTTAATTTATAAAACTGGTCGGAACAATTCATGCTAATGGTTAATTGATATATTAAGATTATATCGTGTAGATAACAGAAATGTTCCTTTTTGTTTTTGATATATTGCATGCTGCCCATTTATGTTGGTAAGCATTGTTTTTAACAATTTATGGGTATACGCATATGACGTGCGATGAGGGGGATTCCTCCACACATGGAAAATACATGGAATGTATAATATAGATAAACATCTTAACATTGTTTGAATAACTTAGATACTAATATTTAATATAATTGGACAGGCTTAAACATGCCCAATTGTTGTATCATTTATAAACGGTCACATCCGCAAGTCTGCCGCTGCGCCGACACAAACAACAGATGTGTGATATTTTGTTGGAATTGTGCCCTAATTTTTTGTGTCTCTGTATTTGTGTTTATGAATAATTCAGGATGTGCTGAATAATTTTTTTTTTTTTCAGCATTAATATTTGTCTCAGTATTGAACTTCCAATAATTTTGGTCAGTTATATAGATAGTTTAGGGTATTTTCAGGTTTTTTTGAAGCTGAAAGCGGTGATTTTGTGAGTGTGCGGGTGATTTGGAGTATTCTTCAACAATGCGACCAAACAGGGGCCACCAAGGTGGGACACTTGCTAAGAAAACTTAGTCTTACTTCTTATAGATGATGGTCTATTCTGCACAGTGACTTCTATTTTAGTCTGTGGCGCTCTCCCCTTACTCGTACTGCAGCATCCCAAAGTGGTGAAACCACTCGTCCAGCTTATTTAGAAGAAATAAGAGCCAGCAATAGGAATAACCATTCCCACGGGCCAACTCACCCAGTCAATTTCAATGCGCTCCCTAAATAATAAAAATAAATCTGAACATTTAAGAAGAAGCTAGCTCAAAATGATTTCTAGGCAGTATACATTCCTCTCTTAACTCTTTATATAATTTTCATATACAAAAAAATTTGTTCAAGTAGCCTTAACCTATTATATCTCAATAACTATTATGACTAATACATTCCTATTCATATCAGTTATAGAGCTAAGTATTCTCTACAATTTGATAAAGGATACATTTAAATCGGAACACTAGGAAGAGAGATATGGAGGTTTGAAATTTGAACCATTTGCAGAACTTCTAAAATTAAACCTTCTATATCTCAATAACTATTATGACTAAAACATTCCTATTCACATCAGTTATAGAGCTATATTTTCTCTACTATTTGATAAAGGATAAATTTAAATCGGAACACTAGAAAGAGAGATATAGAGGTTTGAAATTTGAACCATTTGCAAAACCTTTAAAATTAAACCTCCTATATCTCAATAACTATTATGACTAAAACATTTCTATTCATATCACTAATAGAGCTATCTTTTCTCTACAATTTGATAAAGGATACATTTAAATCGGAACACTAGAAAGAGAGATATAGAGTTTTGAAATTTGAACCATTTGCAGAACCTCTAAAATTAAACCTTCTATATCTCAATAACTATTATGACTAAAACATTCCTATTCACATCAGTTATAGAGCTATCTTTCCTCTACTATTTGATAAAGGATAAATTTAAATCGGAACACTAGAAAGAGAGATATAGAGGTTTGAAATTTGAACCATTTGCAAAACCTTTAAAATTAAACCTCCTATATCTCAATAACTATTATGACTAAAACATTCCTATTCATATCAGTTATACAGCTAAGCATTCTCTACAATTTGATAAAGGATACATTTAAATCGGAACACTAGAAAGAGAGATATAGAGGTTTGAAATTTGAACCATTTGCAAAACCTCAAGAATTTAACCGTCTGTATCTTTGTAACTATTATCATTAAAACATTCCTATTAATGTCAGTTATAGAGCTGACGTTTCTCTACAATTTGATAAATGATTCATTAATATCGGAAAACTAGGAAGAGAGATATAAGGGTTTGAATTTTGAAATATTGGACTTTAAAGCCATGGGTGTTTCTTGAACTTAATGTCAATATTTTGACTCAATGCAGTATTAAGAGTAAAGATTTACCCAGAAGTTAAAACTGATAGCCATATTTTTAAATTCATTTCTGGGCCTTAGATATTTTAGCCATTTTATTCTAAATTGATGCACAATTGTGCTAGATTTTCAGCGGTTATATTCCACCTGTAATTTATGTACAAACAATGCCAATAACAAAATGGAGCAATTACAAATGAATTAAAAGAAAGTCAATTATTGCAATAAAAATTTAATGGCGTGTAGCTATGCATTAAGTGATACCATAATTTGGTAATAAGTTTAAAAAAAGAGGCAAGATATTCATCTACTTTGTTTCTTGTTACTGTTTGTGAAGTTTACAGATGAACACGATGCAGTAAAAGTGATAAGCAAGTATATGAATTGTTTTGGTGGTTCTGTTTTGTATAATTCTTGGTCAAGATAGCTATCAGTTTATATCAATTAAATATATCTACCTTCCCTCCGGTTATTTTAATGTGGGGGCGGCAGTTAGACCTGGTGAATGTCCTAACATGAGTAATCTGATGTACCACCTTCCGCTGTGTCAGCTCATGAATTTTTTACTTTTGTGGTTGGGTTTTTGGTACTATTTTCGATTGGCTCACGGAAAGTTCACTGAATTCACCAGAATTGGCGCTTCTGACTTTCATTTGTTCTAATGATATAGAATTGGAGAGAGGAAATCATCTGGTTACTCACCATCGACGAACATATTCCTGGGTTGGAGTCTATTCCTTCTTGGAATATCTCTGGACCCACTGAACTAAAGCGGAACTAGGAAGAGAAATGAATGCATCTTTTGAACTAATAAAAAATACATCCTCATTAACTAAAGAAGATTTATTTTGTTTCTAAGAGCTGTTATAGAATCGTGTTGGTTGTATCATCTGCTTTGGTAGGTAAGAAGTTTTAGCATGCATTAGGATGTCAGAAAAAGAACACTCAGATTTAAAAACGCTTAGAATTGATTCACTCCACGGAAACTGCGTCCATTATCCCCCGGTACACTTCTATATCCAAAATCGTCTACTGAAACTCCTTTCCATCCTAGACTGTCCATCCCAATCCACTCTGCCGCGACATAGCCTCCTACAGATCCTTCTATAACCTACAGGACACAAAAGAATAGAACAGATACTCCTCTAACTCTCTACACTAGCTGCAGATTTTTTCCCTGCATTCCTATGCAACTCACTTGGTGATTTAAATTTACTTTACTTTATTTGAAATATTCTATTTGTTCCCGTTTTGTTATTTTACTTTAAAATAAGATATATGCAGTGTGCATAGAGAAAAGTTCTAGTTATTTTTTGTATAGTCCGGCTCTCCAACGGTCTGAACTGGCCCCTTGTGTAAAAAGTTTGGGGACTCCTGATTTAACCTTTCTCGTTCCACACTTGTTAAGAAGGTTAAAATGTATTATACATTATACTTCTCTATTTATTTTATGTATATACAGGGTGAACCAGTAAGTATTGTCCATAGGCTTACTGTGTGTAGTACATCTAAAGTGGATGACATATTGGTGTGCTCGTGAACACGTTTTCATGTAAAAAAAAAAACGTAATTTCTCATACGAAGATAAAAGGAATCCTGGAAAATGATATACCGTTTGTGAAAGCCCACATTAGACAAGGAAACTTTTATAAAAAGTGGCCAGCACCTCTAGGTCTGATAATGATCACGTAAGGGCCTAATGAGTTTTCTTAAAAATTTCGATTACTTTTATTTTTCCAGTATCCAGGAGAAAGATTGAGGCTGTTTGGAGAATAACTTATGCTTCGAAATGGTATCAATTTTTAGAAAATTTAACTGTCTTTCTAACCGTGTCATCAGAATCGAATTCTGACTAAAACTTTCTGAGTAATAACATTTTTATTGGAAAAAAGTAATGATTTTAGAAAAAAAAATTTAAAGTGACGTCACTCAAGAACAGTGGAAAATATGAAGTTGGCCAATACTTCATTGAACTCCACTTTAGATGTACTGCACATAGTAGGCCTATGGACAATACTTACTGGTTCATCCTGAGTATTTATAGAAATAAATATTTATTCATTCATTATTCATTCATTCAGATTATTTCAGGCTTCATCATACCCTAAAAGGGAAGGAATATGACCGGATATTGACCCGGAAATACCTAAAATAAGAATTGAGAATTCAAATACGCTACACTTTTATCTCTTTGCGGATTTTTTATGCAACGAAAATCCCCCAAAAATTATTTATAATTATTTTAATGAAGTTTTATGCGAAGGAATTAACTTGGGTTTAATAATTTTGTTTTTCCCCTCGCCCGCCAACTGTAGAATGGTTGCAGCCGCTATCTTCTAAAGTTTGTGATTTAATTTGCACTGATTTGAATTTAACGTCTTCATTAATTAACTGAAAAATAAACTCTACCTTCTCAGTCCGCTCGTTAGAGATATATATATTTTTTTCTCCCAGCATCTCTCTTTTATTTTTTTGTTATTTCTCGTTCTTATTTTTAATTTAATTTTATCAAGTATATATAATTAATTAATAGTGATGAACTTGGATTGGAGATGAGGAAGTTCTGAACTGGCCAATGAGAAAAGGGGAAAAACACATAAATAACGTCAGAGAGAACAATGGCTCTGTTTCCTTTTATTATTCGAGCAGTTATAATTATAACTTATAATTCTACTTTTTAGTTATAATTAAAGAGGAGTGAATATATTATTCTAGTTGGATCTAAGATGTTGGTCGATATAGAGCACATCAAGTTAGATGGAAAGGTACTGACATGAGAATTAACATTAGAGGCTGTACAGTATCTCATAATGTACCGCTAACGTAAATAAACTAAATGAAAAATTAATTCATTTAAAGTCCAGTTAATGATGCTGTAGGCATTACAGGTGTTTCTTCTTGTGGTGCACCTGTTCATCAAGAGATATCCGAGTGGGTCTATCCTCACTAGTTATGAACAATATGTCAGTTTACCGGTTAAGGAGTGATTAAAACTTTAATAGTTTCTATATTGGAATTGTAACAGACTATTTTCTATAAATTTGGAATATTTACCAATCAATTTGATTGTAGTTTTGTTTTCTTTCTTTCCGGTGTGTGTTGGTAGGACCTGCGGCTCTTCCGCAGTAAAAATTCAGCGAATAAAATCAGTTAATATATTTCCAGACTACTCGACAACAAATCAAAACTCACTCTGGACAACAAAAGACTTATATATGTAAGTATATTAAAGCCAGTCTCGGCTTATGGCATCGAACTGTGTGGGGTTCAACCAAACCCTGAAATCTCCAAAGGATCCCAGTTCTTGCTGTCTAAAAATTCTTCGCTCTGTAGTTGGACACTCCTTTCTACGTCACCAATCCAAACCATGGCACACAGACTTTAAACATTCCTTTCGTGCAACACAAGTGGCTAAAAAATATGATACAGAAAATTCCATCTTAACGTTCCAATCAAATCACAATCCCTCACTGGTACCAACATCTATCTTCCAGAACATTTTCAGACAACACTTCTAGGACAGTCTTAAAAAAGACAGTGGCCTCGCGATCTCCTCTCTGATGAAGAGAGTCTGTAGAATCTAGAATGTTATTGGAGTGTTACCGCTGGGTAACTTCTCCACTCTGATATGTGCGATATGTTGCTTATTGTTATCATTGTTGCTTATAACGCAATTCGTTGATTGTAACTAAATAAATGATTACAAAAATATATATTTCCGGTTTTATTGTCTCTTAGCGTAAAATAAATAATGGTGGTAATTGGTAGAGCGAACTTACCATCTTAATTAAAGATTGTCCCATCATTTTCTCTGTATTAGCTTTCCGAAAGTATAATTGGCGAATCAATTCACGTTAGGCCGATTAACGCTAAAGTGGTCACAGTTTCCCGTATAAGTTCATCTAAATGCTTCCTGCTAAAAATTAATTTATTCTAATTTTGAGTCTCTAGCAATGCGTTATGTAAAAAGTAAAGTAATTGCCTATTTTCTCAGGCGGGCTTTACGTTCAACTACCAAATTAGGTGTCGTGGACGGAGACGACTAGCAAACATACTTTACTGTAAAGTTCTTATATTAAACATTAAATACAATCCAAGGCCTAAGACTGGGGAATCGAACCCACTAAACCAACAATACATCTTAGCATTGCGGGTCTAGTCTCTTAACCGCTCGGCTACCGTGGCGCCTTGCTTTATGTATTAAGGTACTTTAAATATGATAACGTATCAGAAAAAAACATTATCTTGCCTGAAATGACTGATGCATATTTACAGGAAATTTGTGGCGATCACCATACTTCCTTCCCCTTACTACAATGAAAAACTTCTTTGAAGCAACAGCAATATTATTAGAAGGGAGAATTTTTGTGTCTGCAGTAAGAAAAGAAAATTCTTTCATTTCTTTGTTACTGTGCGGGGAAAATTGTTTGAAAGAAGGGTGGGAGGGATATGTAGGGCTAGCCGGATATTGGAGCAATATGTTTGGGTGATGTTTTCAGCGGTATGTCTGTCGGTCTGTTAGTGGAACACCTACATTGTTGGTATGGCTGTAATAACTTTATGATAGCGTCCGCTGCATTCTCCTGTTATTGTGTTCTACGAAAGAAGTGTACCATCCTGTTGGGAACATGCCGCCGCGTACACGCGTATCCCTCATACTAATTTATCCCTAATAAAAAGAATTTCTTCCCACAATTTTTATATTTGATCCGAATTGAAGTAGCCTAATGGTAAATGGAGTTGGACAAAATAAATGCCGGACTTCAGATATATTAGCACGTACTACTCGCTTTTAAGCGGAAGTACAGCGATCTCATGAGCTTTCTTCGATTCCCAGGGCTCCCAGCGTTTCTCAGTTTTGCGCTTCAGCTTTGCTTGTGCTGCTCCTCAGTCGTCGTCTGCGCCCTTGATTGTCTTTGCGCTTTCCAGTCGTACAGTACCCTCATTCTTGTGGGTGATCCTTAATTAGTGCTTGCTACCCTCACTGGTTACTTGGACATTTTTTTTTTTTTTTACTTCCCTCGCGTTACCCAGTCATTCCTACTTGCCTCAGTTGTGATGCTTCGTTTTCCAGTTTCTGCGGGCAACCTCAATGGAGTTTCTCAGTTTTTTTTTTTGCCATCTTTTCTCGTTTCCGCTTGAGTTCTTCACTGGTATCTTACAAGTGTTAGAGTTTTCAGTCGTGTCTGCATTTCTTCGTGTGCCTCACTATGATCGCTTTTTCTTTTTTTCAATTTCCACTTCCGTATACATTCACTTCCGTACAGCAATCATTAGTTGTCGATTCCATGAACTAATTAGTGGTTTCCCCGTGTGATTTTATGAAATTAAATGGTATTCATTCAGAAATAAAGTAGTCATTTAAATGAAATAGTCATCCACCATTGAAAGCCAAAATGCTGACTAAAGTAAAATTTCCTTCAAACAGGATTTTGAAAGCAATACCAACGAGGAAATGGTGGTTTAATTTAGTAGATATGTTTAGGGTGCGGGCTAGATACATTTTACATATTGCGTATTTACTAAAGTCCCATCGAATAGAGAGGATTAACGCTTTCATAAAGGTGTTCTAGTGTGCGTGCTTGATCCGATTTCATTTACAACTTGATTTGACTGCAGATGGAAGCATAGAAGAGCTTTATTACGGCTGGCCGCAACCCTCCATCCCAGCTGGGACTAGATTCCCTATGCACTAGTCTATTACTAATATAATACTATTTAGAGAGAGAGAGACACACACACAGTATTCGGCTCTCTACTATACTATCCATGTATACATACAGAGTCTACATCTATATATAACAGATGTGGTATGTTTTGATCGAATGTATATGATCGAATTGCCACTACACTGATATAATGTATTACCGGGAGATTTCAATCCAACAGCAGATTAGCATTCACAATCATTAACACCTCAGTTATTCACACGGTGCTCTATGTGAATACAAATTTTGGCCACACTAGGGTGAAATTTGTTTTTGTATGGTTGGTAGTATTAATTATATTTTTCAGCTCCTTTAATAACCTTTAGATCTTGCTTAAGCATAGATTTTTTTCCACTAAGTAACCATCTATAAAACCTACTACATTTCATTGAAAAAGTTGGTATAAGTTTCGAAAAAGTCAACTGGTGTTTCGAGTGTTGGCGGTATCGACTGGAAATTCAAATTTTTTGGCCATCAACCAACAATGCTCAAGAAACTCTCCAACGGTAATAACATTGTTTTGATAACATTTTTCCGAAAATTTAAAGAAGATAAAATTTGTGTATTAACTGGAGAATGTGCGAAACAAGAAGTAAAAACAAGGCAAACAAGTTAGCAATCTACACCAAAATCTCCATGAAGGTTATCATCTCAAAGAACTGGAGAATTTCTAGCACTCAACTAGAATGGTATAGGGCAGCGGTCGGACAACCTATTTTAAGTAGAGAGCCATTTCTCCTTAAATAATTTTGATAAATTTTACCATGAGCCGCAAAGATGATAGTGTAAACAAACTCTGAGGATCATTTGTATTCACAAATTTTTATTTTATTGTCGGGCGCCACGGTAGACGAGCGGTTAGAGGCGAGACCCGCAAAGCTAAGATGTACGAGGTGTGTTCAAAAAGTAACGGGAATTTTTAAATTTCGCGGGTTTGGAGAGTCTGATTGTAAAATTTTTTTTTTTATTATGTTGGTACACATGCCCCTGAAGTACGATAAAATTTTCAGTAATATTCATTGTTTACTTAAGTGGCAGCCGTTAAGGTTAGACGTGTTTTTCGAGCTTGGCGATTTTTGTTTGTTAAAAAAAATGGATCAAAGAATTTGTATTAAATTTTGCGTAAAAAATGAAATAAAGTGTGTGAAATGTTAATAAAGGCATATGGTGAGTCTGCTATGAGTAAAACAAGGATTTACGAGTGGTATAAGCGTTTCCAAGATGGCCGCGAAAACGTTGAAGATGACGAACGACCTGGACGTCCAAGCACATCAACAACCGATGAAAACGTGAAAAAAGTGAAAGAAATGGTTATGAACGATCGCCGAATCACAATCAGAGAAGTCGCTGATGATGTTGCCATATCAATTGGCTCATGCCATGAAATTTTTTCGGATGTTTTGGGTATGAAACGTGTGGCAGCAAAATTTGTTCCAAAATTGTTGAATTTCGAACAAAAACAGCGGAGAATGGAAGTTGCTCAAGAGTCACTCAATGAAGTCGACAACGTTGCGGATCTACTGAAACGTGTTATAACAGGTGACGAAACATGGGTTTACGGATATGATGTCGAAACTAAGGCTCAATCGTCCCAGTGGAGGCATTCTGGATCGCCAAGACCGAAAAAGGCTCGACAAGTGCGGTCGAATGTGAAGGTTATGCTCACTGTGTTCTTCGATTTTAATGGCATAGTGCATCATGAATTCTTGCCACAAGGTCAAACAATCAAAAGGAGTACTACCTACAAGTTCAACGCCGTTTGGGTGAAGCAATCCGAAAAAAACGCCCGGATTTGTGGCAAAACAATTCATGGATTTTGCACCACGATAATGCACCTGCTCACACTTCATTGCTTGTTCGTGAATTTTTGGCCAAAAACAAAACTTTAACGATGCCCCAGCCTCCATATTCGCCAGACATGGCTCCATGTGACTTTTTTCTATTTCCAAACATAAAGAGAACATTAAAAGGCCGTCGTTTTACAAGCATAGATGACATTAAAAGCGAATCGCTGAAAGAGCTGAAAGCTATCACAAAGATCGAGTTTCAGGAGTGTTTCGAGGATTGGAAAAAGCGCTGGCACAAGTGTATTGTATGCGAAGGGGACTACTTTGAAGGCGACAATATTAATGTAGATGAATAAATAAATATTTTTTTCAAAAAACGAAAATTCCCGTTACTTTTTGAACACACCTCGTATTGTTGGATTAGTGGGTTCAGTTCCCCGGTCTTAGCCTTAGATTTTATTTAATGGGGGTTATTAAAAGAAATTTACAGTAAAGTATGTTTGCTAGCCGCCACCGTCCACGACACCTAATTAGTAGTTGGACGTTGAGCCCCGCCTGAAAAAATAGGCAATTACTTTACTTTACTTTTTTTTTACTTTATTATTTGATTGATATCCAATAACATTTAAAAGTTTTATAAATTTATTTTGGAAAGTATTTCTTATTATTTTTCTAATAAATTAGATAATTCTCTCTTGATCATCTCAAAAGCATTGAACAACCCACAAATAGTCAGCCACCGACAAAAATTTGTGCATAATTTTGCCTCAATCTGAGGTACCCCAGTTTTGCCCAGTTAAATTGTTTCCTCATGCTGGAATCACAAATGCGATCAATGTAAAACGTGACGAGAAATTTAAGCGTTATGAATAGCTGGAATCGTAAATCAAGCTCCTCGTTTTATCTGAGAGCTGATGCTGGGCTGCTTGGATACAAAAAGAGAAGGCACAAACTATCGCCAAATGAAGGAGAAAACGTTAGTCATTATTGTAAACGCTAAGATTGAAAGCATGCCATGCACAATTATCGATAGAAAAAAAAAAATCATTTGACAAAGCTTAAAGAAAACTATCGATTAAATTTATTACATTTGTGTATCGAAATGGAATCGATGAATCAAACCGAATGATAATTTCACTCAGTGTATAATAACAAAAAAAAAACAGCTAAAGATGAAAAAGAGGGGGAAAAAAATAAAGAATAGAGCTCAACAATAAAATGAAAGACAGTGTGAGCTTGTGTGTTCAAAGGAGAGAGGATGCTGCGTTGAACCTCTCTCTGATCTAGAACAGGATCAGAATCCTGTCTCACAATGTCTCCCTCTCACTCTTTCCTTTTCTTTTTTTTTGTGTAACTTTAGCTAATCTTCAGCTTGCTCAGTAAATCACGATGACCACTTTGCACAAGTAAATATTTCTTTTAGCTTATTGTTGGTAGATATGGAGGACGTCTGCTACAGCAATACGACGGTGTCCGATTACTATGTATACACACACACCCATTCTCTCACGTCCTATACACAGAAACTATTGACACATATCGATTAACTATCGACTATTATACTGCGCATTGTCTGATCATGGCTTTTTAACGTCTTTTAATTTATTTTTTTTTGCTATCATTAGGCACTACCCACATTGAATTCAATGAAACACCCACAATTCTGTCATAATTGTTTAGAGTATTTCATAAATAGGTATTCGAATTGTTTTGCAGCCCTAAACTGTTGATGTAAGCAATAATTTTTATAACGAACCCTTGATTCGACTTAGTAACAAAGGCACAAGTGAGGAAAATGGCCAAAACTAGGAAATATAATTGGTTTAAAAGTGAGTTTGAACAATAATGAGTATGATGTGGAGATAAACATGGAGAATTCCAAACACAAATGAGAAACGCAATCTCAACTGAGATAGAGAGAGACTCACGCCCAACCAGGAGGCGACGGTATGACTAGGAAAAACATAGAAAAAGTGATTGAAAATTTGTAAATTGCTTCATCAAAATTTGTATAATGATGGGCCCCCCTACATTTTAACAGCGATTGTAGATAAAAAGAAAAAAATCTTATTCATTTATTTTAAAATGTGGTTTTATGTGACAATAATCTATTAAAAATAAAAATAGAACAAGCTAGTTCCATTTAGAATAATCTAAAATAAATAGCAATCACACTATATTCAAGAATATTTATATTCTTTTTAATGTCTCACTATTTTGCGCAATTAGAAAGAAGACGGAAGTTGTTACAGGTGTAGTTTGGTCACTACCTTAGTTCCTCTTTATATTCGCTTTTTTCCTTTTACGCTTAGAGTTCTTCCTCATTAAGTGGTTTTAAGTTCAAAGGCACTTAGCGGAACTCATTAAAATCTAAAAAAATATGCTTTTCTTTTAAAGTAGAAAAATAATTAGTCCAATATTATTTAAGCATGACACAAAACATACATTGCTTGATTAAATTGGAAACTATTTACTACAATGAAGACAATTGATTTTATGTGTAAGTCTTGAGATAAAGTAACAATTACAGTAACAATGAAAGCATTTCAAAATCTATTAACAAGTAAAAGATAATTTATCCAAGCAATGATAACAGTTGGCCAACCTTTTCCAGAAAATAGAGAAGGAGAGAAAAGTGGACTGAATTTTGGTTGAAACTAATTTATTTATATCCCAGTCCTGGGATCGTAAAGGTACTACGAGGGTCGTTTGAAAAGTCCGTGCAAAGTCAGAGAGATAGCACTACTGGCGCGTATCGAGGTTATGTTTAGTTAGTAGCATCTCTTGGAAGAACACACACCAAGTTTCAGCCAGATCGGTCTATTTCTTTGTGTTTGGCATTCGTTTGAATCGAGGAAGTCGAGTGATGTTCAAAAAATGGACGAAAAAGAATTTCGTGTGTTGATTAAACACTACTTTATGAAAGGCAAAACGCCTCAGGAGACTAAAGAGAAGCTTGATAAACATTATGGTGACTCTGCACCTTCGATTAGAACAGTTTATAAGTGGTTTCAAAATTTTCGGAGTGGCCATATGGGCACAAGTGACGCTGAACTTTCTGGACGCCCTGTTGAGGTTACTACTCCAGAAATCATTGATAAAATCCATGATATGGTGATGGATGACAGAAGAGTGAAGGTGCGTAAGATTGCTAGTGCTGTGGGCATCTCGAATGAACGGGTACATAATATTTTGCATCAACATTTGGACATGACAAAGCTATCCGCAAGATGGGTGCCGCGATTGCTCTCGCTTGACCAAAAACGAAATCGTGTGAAGTGTTGCAAGGACGGTTTGCAGCTGTTCCAGAAGAATCCGCAGGACTTTAAGCGTCGTTTCGTCACTGTGGATGAAACATGGATACATCACTACACTCCTGAGACCAAAGAACAATCTAAACAATGGGTTACCAAGGGGGAATCTGCGCCAAAAATAGTTTAAGTGTCCAACATATTCTTCGGATTTTCATAATAGAAATATAGACGCCACGGAAGCCGAGCGGTGAAGATACTAGACCCGCAAAGCTAATATGTATTGTTGGTTTAGTGGGTTCGATTCCCCTGGTCTAGGCCTCGGATTTTATTTAATGGTTAATAAAAGAAATTCAAAATAAAGTACGTAAAGCCGGCCTGAAAAATAGGCATTACTTTATTTTTTTTTAAATAATAAGTAGAATTGGGACATCTACTTGACGAATTAGGCCACCCAAACTGAGTAATGCTGGTTTGACCATTTCTTTTTTGTGAGACAAAGTGTTGTTATATTGTCAGCCAGCTGAAATCTTGGTTGATGAAGGGGGATTAATTTTCTATTGGCAGATTTTATTAAACCCAATGAATCAGCTTCTATATTAGACCATGCTGCCCTTCTCCGGTGGCCCAAATCCAGATAATCGCTGGGCCACTGTCAGTATATAGATATCTAGGATTAATTATATCTAGGGATAAGGGTTTTATTGCCCTTCTTTTTATTGTTTTTTTGTTTTATCTCCTTTTATAAAGGGATTATATTGCAGGAAGTGATAGTGGGGGTATTATTGTTGTTGTTAGTTAGCAATTATTGTTTCTATTGGGCCTTCCAATAAGTGCGGGACTGAGAAATCCGAACGGATCAGGAAGAACATTGGCCACCATATAAGACGGTGGGAGATAGCAGGAAGTGTGTGCTGCAAGTTTGGCAATCAAAGCTTTGTTAAAAGTGTCTTAGAGAAGAATAAGATAGCGCCCTAGCCGGCAATTATAGGTATATAGCCGGGGATTATCAGGGGGTGTCAATCAAGGGTTCCCGAGGGAGTGGTAGGGAGAATGCCTAGGAGATGTTAGTAGTGTGCTACTAAGATCTAGTCTGCAGCAAGGCGGAGTAAGCTGGTGGGGGATGGGTTTCCTAATCCTTATATAACAACATTAAAGCGAAGAGTGAAGGAAGTGGGATCCGTTTTTGACGGGGGGTGGGAGAGAGAGGAGGCGGTGGTTGTTTTAGTGGAGGCGGCAACGCACTCTACGTGTACGGGGGGTGTTGGTTTTCGAAAACATGAGTTTGGGGAAACGGGTTTTGGCAATTTACCGGCCGGCCAGCTACCCCCTGCAGATTATTCTAGACCGAAGCAAGTAGTTGCTTCACTTTAATTATGTCTAGTTTAGGGGCCTACTTATCTTTCTACCCTCCTCTACGCTTTGCCCACCTCTCTGCACTGTTGTTACCAACATATATTACAGAATGTGTGCCTGGGTAGGCTAACTAAGCGAAGTGAACTAAAAAGGATGGGTTCAGAGAGGTGCAACACCCCTCCTTTTTAGGCCCTAGACCGCAGTGAAGGAGCCGCGCGCCCTACTATCACCTTGTTAGGTCCTTTCCCTTTACACGCTCATCCTGCTCCAACCTTGTTTCACTTCCTCCTCTTACTGGCCGCCCACTCTCGGAACACTTTATCCAAACCCTCTTAGTGTGTGAGGACGCATATACTAACCAGGATGTTGGGAGCGTCGAATTTACTACCAAATATGCCTTTGTGTATGTACACCAAAGAAAGGTAGTTACATTAAATCTTCACCAGCCGTAACCAACACATATACCGTTCCAAAACAGGAAACCACTGGACGTCTCTGTTTAGCAAGAGCCACCTTGTTAACTAAAACTATCATCTATCTTTGATATTTATTAAAGCTTCATCGTATTCTACGACTTTTGGAAGTCCATCTCTAGCTAACGAGTGTCCAGTAAGTTGGCTTTTTGACGAAAATATGCAACAAAACGAAGCTCTCCTCAATTAGAGTCTAATTCCCTTTCCTGAGGAAGTCTCGAGCGACTCGTAAGGTTTTTTAGATTTCACCGGAAGTTAACGTTCCCTCTCTGTGCGAAACAATGGTTCAAATAAAAATTAGTGCAGCTCCTCACACGACTTCCGTATGGAATTCCTGTTAGTGTTATAGAAGCAATAAGCTAGTACTTTTCCCAAGAATTACACTCTATCCCCATCTTTTGCCTCAAGAACCATTTCCCAAATGTTATTAATAAAAGTTACTTATTGTGCGTAATTGCTGTTCATTATTTTTGGTGACTGATTCATAGTTTTAATAGTATGCAAAAAAATAAATGCCAGTTTTCAGTCGTGATACATTTATTATGCCGAGCTTTCTACCTAGGGGACTAGGTCATCTTCAGAGGCTAGTTTACTTTACTCTTAGTCCATTAACAGACAAGACAGAAGACACACCAACCCTGTAATGTAAAAATATTACTTTGTAAACTAGCCTCTGAAGATGACCTAGTCCCCTAGGTAGAAAGCTCGGCATAATAAATGTATCACGACTGAAAACTGTCATTTATTTTTTTCATCCTATTAGTGTGCGTAGTTTAAAGAAAATTATTGGAGCTATTTCCAGAAAATTTCCCTAAAATCTGGAAAGAGAGAGAGACAAACCAAACAATGGATGCAGTTAAATTTGGCATTTCCATATTTAGCTGATTTTGGATTGTCCAGGGCTCCAAAGAGGTCGGAAAATTATTTCTCTAGAAGAGAGAAAAAAAAAATACTTTAATTTAGTTTCCAAATCACTATGAGGTACAAGAACTACGAACGGCTTGCCAAAGATGTATGGTACACGGACTGTACACTCTTATTTCAATAGATTTCCCATTAAAGTCATCTTTAGTTTAGTTCTTGTGGAAGATTGGTGGTGAAGTTTCTGCAGAAGATACTGTTCAGGTTCACCTACCGTACATTGGTAGTAAGTAGTTTCATCTGAAACTTAGAGTTGAAGAAAATGCACCTTCAGAGTTCTAGAAAAAAAAATCAGATTTGCTATGAAAAGAAATCATCCAACACTTTTGATTGGTTTTTAGCTAACTCTAAACCCGTGAGGATGTAGCAGAAGGTAGGATAAGACTTCTACTGATTTAGGGATCATCAGGATGCGTGCTGTGTCCAGGCTAGATCCTAAAGCTCAGCAGGGTCCATTTGGCGTATTTTAAAGGAAGCTGTGTTTTTCTTGTACGTCTGTCTGTCGGTACAGTTTCTTTTTTAAGACTCGCAACTCCAATGAGTATTAATAAAATAAAGTTGAAGGCTGGACCATGCTCTCTCTGTTCAACTGTTCCACCTCACCATCTTCTTCATACCCCATTATGGGATATACCCATCAATCTAGACTGCATCTTACTTGCCCACACAATACACGGGCACTTTGTGCGTCCGTACGAGGCTACAAGAATTACTAACACCATCTCCCTCCAGCCTCCACTTCCTCAATGTCTCTCTCTCTCTCTCCCTGCTCATACTCTCTGCCAGTACTGACCATTTACTTAATATTTTTTTATATTACTCGTACATCCATCATTTTGTCACCTCTTCTACTGACGGGTCTCCTTAGGAACGTGGTTTTTTTTTTTGTATTTTTTGTTGTTGTTCCTGTTTTACTACCGCTGTTCTTGCGCCCTCCTTTCTTGCCAGGACAGTCGGTCGCACTTACACAGGGCGAGGAGAAAGAGTAAAAAGGGACTTCACAAGGAAATACTCTTAGCTCGACACCCTGACTTGACTCTGTTATGTCCATACCCCATACTGAGAGCAAAGGAAAAAAAAGACGTTCCATCTAAAGCAGAGTACTGCAGCAAATATGTCTATTTATTTTTCAAGTACGGGCTAAATAACTTAAATGATTGGATTTTAACAAATGGCCTTTCATTATCGCAGTCAAAGTCGGTACTTTGCCCCTTCACCAAAAAGAGAAGATTGGGCATATCCAGGGAAATGCAGCTGGCTAACTGGAGATTCCCTTGTAGTTCATCAGTTTTTCCTAAAGTTTCCTATATAAGCTCCATATATCTTGTACCATTTTAATCATTTTTCAATATTACTTTAGATGAACAATATTATTTTTTCTGTTGTGTCTCTCAAACGTGGTTAACTCTAGAAGAGAAAATAAATGTGTTGCAAGATTTTGCAAAAATCAAATCGAGTCATCGTCAACTTGCCGAATGGTTTGTTCTATTTTACTAATGATAGATGATAGAGTGATGATTATTATAAAAATTGTTTTAAAAATTATTAATTAAGTCAATAATATGTAGTTTTTTGATAAATTTTGTGAATAATTAAGAAAAACGGTACATATCATAATTATGCAATTAAGTAAAGTAATTCCTATTTTTTCAGGCGGGCTTAACGTCCAACTACCAATTAGGTGTCGTGGACGGAGGCGACTAGCAAACATACTTTACTGTAAATTTCTTTTATTAACCATTAAATAAAATCCAAGGCTTAAGACCGGGAATCGAACCCAGTACCACGATACATATTAGCTTCGCAAGTCTCGCCTCTAACCGCTCGGCTAGCGTGGCGCCTAATTATGCAATTATGTACTTTTTTAAATCTATTAACAATAAACAATTTTTAAATAGATGTTTGGAAAAAAGCCCATATTTTTTCATTATGAAACTTGCCTACCTCCTTCTAACGACCACCTCCAAATAGCGGCCACTTTGCTTTCCCCCGCCAGTGTTCGTTATTGAGAGGTTCGACTGTATATTGTTTTAAGTTTTATCTTAAAGGACTGCGTATAGTTTGTGTTAAAGCCCTCAGAGTCGGTAAGATTCCTGAAGATATGGCTAGTCCATTGTCTCTCTCCCCTTTGTGGTCCTTAATTTGCTGCAATTATTCTCCAGATACATGAAACTGCTAATTGAATCTTCTTGACCCCCCCTGGCCCAAAGATAACTGAAGTACAGATTTTAACATAATCATTAACAACTAATGGAACAAAACAGATAATTTAGGTCAATTAGAAGACGCATTAAATTTGTTCTTTTGAACAAAAAAACAGGATTATTGTCAGCCCAGGTTGGCACCCACCGACAGATAGTTATGATAGTTTGGGAACACCTGCAACAACAACACACCTGGCCTAACGTTCATCAGCCTTAGCTTATGCCGAGCTAGAGAGAACCCCCCCGGCTGTCACAGAACCATAATTTATAATATTGTTCGCCCTCACACACAGTAACCAATAACTGCGGATAGATTTAGAGCTTGCGTACGGATGACGTATTGACCGCATCGCTAACGTTCACTTCCTGTTTTCATACCAATAAAAATAAGATATAAATTCCCATTTCCGTTACCATTCCCTTCCTTCTATTTCCATCTCAAAACGTGGCTATCTCTTGGTTCGTACTTTTTGATCTTCTTCTCTGTTTTTTTTTGTTCATTTCATCATTGAGATATTAATCATTTTTGGAGTAAGAGGAAACCAAATAAGTGGTTTTTATTCCACTCAATTCATTTATGAATGAATTACAGACCAACGTCATAGATTTGGAAAATCATAGAAAATTCGGCTTTTACTCAGCTGTTAATAGATAGGAAAGCCGCTTTAACTATCTATATTTCTCTAGTTCATTAAAGTCTCTTTCATATGCAGGATGCAGGTCGACTTGTAGATTAGATGCAGGTGACACTCTGCGATATGTGAACATTTTAGGTCTTCTCTCAATCTACTTGCTGCAAGTAGCTTGCTTCTTTCACTGTGGTTAAGCTGTCTTTGGGGCCTTAGGCATTCTTCTTGGGCAAATTTTTGGTAACCCTTTCCTGAAAATGACAAGCAGCTTTTTAAAAAATTTTTTTGAACCGTTCAATTTTAATGTTTCTTAATTTTTTTCAACGTAATTGAGCATTTACCAACAAGATAAAGAACAATTAGTAGTTCTGAATGAAACAATACACGCATTCCCCCATTTACTTGCCATGAAAACCTCATGAAAGCTGGAGACCGTAAGCTGAATGGTACCTCAGGCGATAGAAAGGGTACGAGAAGAAAATGCCGCCAATGAAGAGAACAGGATCCAGAATACTTCCTTAGGGCATCCTTGCCACGTTTCCCTAACCTATGGATGAAAGGATGATGTAACTAATGAGAGTATTCCCTTTGACCTACCAGAGCAAGTCCTGGGTCAAAACCCGTTCAAGATCTAGCTTAACGTCTAGTAAGTCCGCTCAGCAACACTTCTTCCGCTCAAGAGGGAAAGTGATGGCATCTATTACGCGATGTAACTGTTTGATAATTGGAAGGTGGCTGTACCTAAAACCAAACTGATGATTCGGAATGAGGTAATCCAAAATGACGAATAATTTTTAATAGCAATTTAATGAATATTCTTCAGTAAAGGTAGCGCCACGGTAGCCGAGTGGATAGAGGCGAGACCTCTAAAGATAATATGTACTGGGTTCGATTCCCATTCTTAGGCCTTGAATTTTATTTAATGGTTAATATGAGAACTTCATAGTGAAGTGTGTTTGCTAGTCGCCTCCGTCCACGACACCTAATTGTGGTAGTTGGGACGTTAAGCCCGCCTGAAAAAATAGGCAATTTAATTTACTCACTTCAGCAAAGAAAACATGATAAATCCAGTTCACCTTGTCTCTAAAACTTATATCTCCTTCTAACAAAAGCACAAAGATCATAACAAACTCATCTACGTCTTAAAAGTGCATCTTCTTCCACAGGAACTTACGTAATGTAGTTTAGATTATATAGAACTGTACTTGGATCGTTCACGACTATACTAACGGTCCAAATATTAAATGATTCCATTAATTTAGATTAATACGCGGTCAAAAAGGATTTATAATTTAATTAACGTTTATTTTATACTATATTTCGTTTATCTTAAAGACTGTTATTCTTCTAGATTGGCCTAAAGGGTTTCTTCTTTCTTCAAGAACATTAGATTAGCCTTCAGGGCATTTTATAAGTACTTTGTAACTGTACACGTAATTAGATATACAATAAGACAGTTGTGAATGTAGGAGTTGAACTGTTTCGCCTCTCTCTTTTAAATATTAAATATCGGACAATAAAGTGCTTAAAGTGAATGGGATAAAAACAGTGAAGAAATTAAATTAATAATTATAAGATAATGTTAATGTTAGTGGAATGTGTGCATGTCCCAACTGGGCATAAGATCCGGCTGGCTAGGGAGTTGTGCGGGGTGAGGACAATCACGAAGTACGAGAACACGGTATCATTTCTGGTTCGACCGCTACAATTATTTCTCACTTCAATTATAATTTGGATTCTGTATGAAACTATCAATTTAATTTTTCAAATAATGGAAAATAAAAAAGATAATTTGACAGGTCATGAAAAGTTTTTGAATAATTTACTATAAAAACATATTTTAAAAAATAAGAATTAAATGCCGAAGGTTCAATGACATCCAGAGACGAATAACTTTTATTTTATTATATCTTAAGATTATTTTAAAACAGAAATTCTCCTACTAAGAACTCCTGTTGGCGTTTTCAAGTTTCAAAACTACTGGAGTACTTGCCAAAATTTATTTTTCCAGAAAAAAATGTGATCTCTGGTGCCAGGAGAGACGACATTCCCTACAACACTCCGGGTTCATGGGATCTGTTCACCGGTTTCCTTTTGGGAAATTTCAAATTAAGCACGAAGCCGGTAATCATGAGTACTACTCTCAGTAGTACTCATGATTTACTTCTTTTCTCCTCTCAAGATATTCTAAAACAAGGTTCCTTCAAATTATAAGAAACTGGAGAGGTTCCTTCGTTCCTTCCTCTCGAATTTGTTATAGCCCAGGCTTTAGAGAAGTTTTAGTAAGTGCTTGGATCCAGCGGTTTCCTCAGTCTCCAGTGTGGTATGTTTGTTAACTCTGCCACAGCTCATTTGCTTGTTATATCTTTTAGAGGCGACTGGTCTAACCTCTTCTTCTAGGATCTAGATCTTCCCTGGGCGTGTTCCAGTCTTTCTAGACGAACAAATTTTTTTACTGAAACCCTAATGCACTTAGGACCTGCCCAGAAGTAGTTGAGGTGTAAAATTATTTGGGTTCAGCATTCCCACTGGCAAGCTCAAGCTAATCTCTTAAACTTATTAATTAAACAGTTCTATAGTCATTTACATAATAAAAGTAAAGTAATCGCCTATTTTTTCAGGCGGGGCTTAACGTCCAACCACCAATTAGGTGTCGTGGACCGAGGCGTCTAGCAAACATACTTTACAGTAAATTCCTTTTATTAACCATTAAATAAAATCCAAGGCGTACAGTGCGAGTCTGTACCGCAAAACATCTGAGCATTGCAGGTCTAGCCTATAACCGCATAACATACTTTACTGTAAATTTCTCATATTAACCATTAAATAAAATCCAAGGACTAAGACCGGGGAATCGAACCCAGTACCGCAATATATATTAGCTTTGCAGCTCTCGCCTCTAACCGCTCGGCTACCGTAGCGCCTCATTTACATATAAACTAAGTTGGAAGAGACAAGAGATGTTTTAAGTCACAATAGATTTGGATTTTCTTCAATTTACACTATTCAGATATACATTTACAAATATGTTGAATTAATAATATTTATTTAGCATAATTTGATGCTAGCTTTAACCAATAAAAGATTATTACCGGAGATTAACATGATGGATGATGTTTAGGACAAGTGTAAAGAGACTAATCATAGAGCGTGATGATCTGCAATATAATCACCATCGTCATCTGATAAACCTTGCAGGATCAAGAGAGAGGAAAGCAACATTATCTGCTATATAGTTAGGCATTTGTATGATAGGAAGGGGGACCCGAGCAAAGGAGGAGACGGTTTGGGTGGGGAAAGATATTTCCCCTATACATTGAATAAATGACTAACAATCAAGTCTGAGTGTGCACATATCGTCAGGTGTTTGATGCTTCATCCGGACTAGCTTCAGGCGACTCTACCATTTCTTCCATCCTCCCTTGATATCCTTCTTGTAAACATTCATTTCTGACGTGTGTTTGTTGGGCACTCAGACACAGACAGACACATCAACACCACAGAAAGCAGAAAATAGGTTCCTCTGCCTCCTTTATCCTTAAAGATAAGCACAACTATCCATCCGGGACATTTAGTTGACTGCATTTATTATTATTGTACGCACAACAACTGTTGCCTTTATTATATGGTTCCCTATTCTCTTAGGGAGGCGATAATCTCCCGCCAGTCCTCTTTGTTTTATCTCATTGCACTGAAAGCCTAATTCTACAGATCTTTCAAGTTAGTGACAGTTAAATTAATTTTTATAAACAGATATGATCAATGTGTTAACTGATAAAATATCAGATAAGTACATTCTACGTATTTTTTTTAATGTGGGAGTGCCATTATCGATGATAATCGATTCCTTTGTGACTCCTCGTAAGTATAAAGTGAGTATTGGAATCGTGCATATTCTCGAATTCGATTATTCACCGAACATGCCCTTTTTTTGGGGGGGGGGGTCTCCTGTGAACGAACGTATCGTTTTTTACAAATTGGTCTGTATACGTCCACCGTAACCCAAAAAACCTAAAAATCAATTTGATTCAAATTGGTTATTTTGCTTTAACTACTACCAGAGGACTCTTGAGTTTACGGTCCTTCCATTTTTGTAAGTTAATTTGTTTCTGTTCTTTTAAGAAGTTCTCTAAACTTGGTTAACTATAAATTTCAATTGAAACCCTATTTCACGGCACTACTCTTATTACGCTGCATAAGTTATGTAAGACTCGGAAATCACTTTCTAAAAATAACTTTTTTTTTTGCACTCACGGTCTCAAAATAATGTATTTCCGGTAAAAAATGATTACAAAACATGGGCACAATTCCAATACTTTTTTGTTTTCTTTTTTTTTTTTGGCATTGGCTTCCGGTATACAGCCAGCATCGTCTAGGTGCTTATCCCTAGAATATCACTCACTCTCCATTCTTACTTATAAATACATTCGCTTCACACATTCATCCCTCTACTATATACAACTATTTACATAAACCTTACAACTAATGGATAGATCAGTACTCTATATTCCTGCCATCCTACCATTGAGGCTGATTTTAGAAAAAAAAAATTAAAGTGACGTCACTCAAGAACAGTGGAAAATATGAAGTTGGCCAATATGTCATTGAATTCCACTTTAGATGTACTACACACAGTAGGCCTGCGGACATTACTTACTGGTTCACCATGTATACCTGCCATCCTTATAACTTAACCTAAAATTAAAATCACGTAATTCTTCTCTAATCATTTTCTTGCATTCAATCTAATCGGTTATAACTTTTAAGTACATTCATATTTCATTGCTAGCTACAGATTTAAGCACATAGATGTTGCTGGAGAATATTATGTCTTCGTCGCGAAATGGTGCATCTAAATACCTGTATATGTCGTCAAACATTCGTTTCCTTTCTACTGCATAAAGTGGATATATCATTATTATATTGTCTTGAAATCCTCCTCCTCATCGCAATGTACTCAAAGAGGAGAGGACCTTTATTCCAATACTTTTAACAATAAATCTACTAACTTAAGCAAAATTACAGAATACTAATGTTCTTGCCAAAAAAAAAAAACATCATTGCAACCACACTGTAACCTACTAGGTAAAGGTTAAGGTGAATTTGTAGAAGGGAAAAAACTTCGCAATTCCATCATGCAAAAAGCAATAAAAAATAAGACCGATATTGCTGCAATCTAGATCATAATAAAAACCAATAAATAAGAAAGAATTGAGAGCTTCCGTTTATAAGATCTACTGACCAATAACTGCACATATCTCACCTAAACCTAGTGATTTATCTTAAAATGAAATAAAGGACATGACTACGGCCAGTATATGCTTTACTGGTAGTATACCTTATCCCTTATAAAATATCCTCTTAAGATATATCTTTTTCTATCGGCCTACTGGGACCATCTTCTGAGAGATCACATCTATTTTCCTTACCAACATTATGTCCATTCTGGAAGCGTCCATTTTTTTAATTAGTTCATCCAGGCGAAAATATTGGAAAAAATGTAGTTTCGGTTGGTGTAAATAAAGTAAAAAATAATGTAATGCCTATTTTTTGAGTAGGGCTTCCAACTACCAAATTAGGTTTAGTTGACGGAGATATTAAACATTAAATAAAATATGAATATACAGGGTATCCCAAGCTATATGGATAACGACATTTTCTCGGAAACTAAGATAGCTAGAAAAAAAACTAAAAAATACGTGTTCCCTTAGTTTTTTTGTTAGAAATCCAAATTTAATTTGTAAATGTTTTTCGGTGCTTCCAGAAGCGAGATATAGGCACCAACTTCATTTTTTCAAATGGGGAGGTGTGGTTTTTATTTCAGAAATAGATTGCTCTATTTTTTTAAAGAAAAATTTACTTGAACGGTTTTTTTTCTGTGAGCGATATTTTAGAAGTTATGAATGAAAAGATGATTCTTATAAGAAATTTCAAAATAATAATATTATAACGGGTTTTTTGGTTGAATAAGAAGAAAAGTACTATTTTGTTATTAATTTTACTCCTCATTAATATTACAGCTCATGCTCGACATGGCCTCCACCGTTAGAGATGCATAGACGTGCTCTTTCCTGCCAATTGTCCCTTACTGCCAAAGAAATAGTTTCGGCTTTAACCGAGTTCTAGGCATCTATTGTTCTCTGCTTTAGTTCAACTACAGATGCAATCCCGGCTTGATTCTGATGCACCTAGATTTAGAAATGCTTTTAGGTAGGCAGAAATAAGAAAAGAAAGAAAAAAAGTTATGAATAATCACCTTGTTTTTCGGGTATCCCCAGAGGAAATAGTCCATAGGTGTCAAGTCCGGTGAGAGAGGTGGCCACTGACTAAGTTCTCCAGATCTGGCTCTTAGTTTCTGTAACTCAACCAACCCTCATAGCCAAGTAAGTTTCAATAATTATAAAGAATTTATTGTATTTTACAGTTTTACTGATTTTCTATGTTACTGACTCTGTATATTGTTTTGTATTTGTAATATCCAGGCCCTGAAAAAGACAATATATTTATAGAAACGTTGGCAAAAAGACGAGTTTGTTTTTTATTTGACCGATTCATAGCAAATCTTGAATCCTTAGTATTAAATAAAATTCAAGGTCTAGACTAGTACCGCAATACATCTTAGCTTTGCGGGTCTAGCCTAGAACCGCCTAAAAACATACTTTATTGTAAATTTCTTTTATTAACCATTAAATAAAATCCAAGGGCTAGACTAGTACCGCAATACATCTTAGCTTTGCGGGTCTAGCCTAGAACCGCCTAAAAACATACTTTACTATAAAAGTTCTCATGTTAACCATTAACCAAGACCTACCGGGGGAATCGAATCCACTAACCAACAATACATCTCAGTTTTGCAGGTCTAGTCTATAACCACCGAACAATCATACTTTACCACAAAAGTTCTCATATTAAACATTAAAGGTATAGACCGGGAATATAGACTAGTACCGCAATACATCTTAGCTTTGTGGGTCTAGTCTCTTAACCGCTCAGTTATCGTGGCGCCAACGTGTGATCTAACGTATACTTTACGTTTTAAGGGCTTCATTGACCCCCACCCCCGAGAATTTATCATTGTAAGCCGGAGTCAGGTCAATGTTCTCTCTTTCTCGCAAACACCAACCGTTAGCTTTAAATGACAACTTATTACTACACACATTCTCTTTAAACTTTACGTTTTAAGGGCTTCATTGACCCCCACCCCCGAGAATTTATCATTGTAAGCCGGACTCAGGTCAATGTTCTCTCTTTCTCGCAAACACCAACCGTTAGCTTTAAATGACAACTTATTACTACACACATTCTCTTTAAACTCTTCCAAAAAGTCGCACATTCCTCTGCAATAATACTTAAGTATACGTTACTTAATTAAGAAATTAATGTAATGGGGAAGATGTACCATACGTTCTAACGCGATGTACTCTATTGGCACACTTAAACTGTGCAGATCGATAGATCTCCTCTGGATGAAAATGCCACCCTGCTTATTGAGGGAGAAGTTTTTTGATGGACAGAGATATAAGTTTGCCTTAAGCTGTAAAAGAAATGCAGTAAAATGGTTTTGAATTCATCGAATCGCTCTAAAGTGAAGTTCACTTCCATCCTCTAATTCTGTCTAGCAGGGAAAAAGGGGCCTAATGCATCTCCCCTATATCCATCCACTCGGTATATCAACCTAAAGATGCAGCTCTCCATCTGTAATGAGAGAGAGAGAGAGAGAGAGACCTTGCTCAGCGCATCTACCGTCTTACTTTACATTATAAATAACGGAACTAGCCGACACACAAACACACCAGCCCAGTCTTCAATTTATTAGAAAGCTCTGGATTCAACAGGTGAATAGAAACTACGTAATGAATATTGCTCAAAAAGAAATGCTGCCAATATAAATCGCTTTTTAACCAATAATTTCTCTTAAAAAATTAATCACTTCTCTGTTTAATATGCGAGAGCGATTTATAAAAGGGATCATCAATTTATTAATTCGACATTAATACGAATTTATTAATATTAATAATTTTAATATATAATATTGAAGTCAACTATTTTGAACCAAGGCCAATGAATATTGAATAACATCGAAAGAAATTTTAGCGTTAATTTTAAGAAGTAAGCTAGAACAGTTAGGGTTCCACTAGTTCATTGGCTAAAATACTGTTTTTTTTATTTTTTCTTCTTTCCGGACTTACAGAGAACCATGGATTTCCGGTGATAAACAATATGGAATTTTTCCATGTTCCTTGCTACGAACAGCAAATGTTAAACAAATTTGTACATATAACCCCAAAATATAAGAAGTTTTTTGGCGGATATAGTGAGTGACATCGCGACCCAAAATAAGACTTCTACAATACGTATATGTATATACAATATAACTGCAGGCGGATGTGATTATGGTGTCAAGGTGTAAAGCGTATATCATGTTTTTTGATGCTGTACGTCGGAGGACAAGGAAAGGCAATATTCCAGACAGAATAGCTTCTTCAGCTTCTTATTGACAAGAACATGCGATAGGGTTCTTTTCCCATCCCCATTTACCTTCAGGAGTTTGTTGCAAGTCTTCACAGTATACACTAAGAGTATTGTGACATCTCGCTACTCCATAGGGAGATTTAAAGGACTTCTCAGCATATTCTTCGTAAAAACATAGAATTGTTCCCCATTTATGTACACGTATTTGCCATATATTCGTGAAAGCTTTGTACATAAGAGATATTTCTTTCAAAGAGGGTCTAGTGTGCTGAAGATTGACGGAAGTAAGATGCACAATCTTGAACTCTCTCATCCGCACACATTCATCAAAAATAAGAATTTTTATTTTAAGGAATTGTAGAGAGTTGAATAGATCCAGAAAAATCGCAGTACTTTGTAACCTCCAACAAAAACTATGGGGTTTAAATTTAAGATAATGGTTTAGCGTAGGACTATGCAGCAGAAAATAACAAACCAATCAGAACGTGTTAAACTATGTGCGTATATGTGTGCAGAACTTTATTATAACAATGAAGTTGTTGCGGCCACCAAGAGTAGTTGCTGCAGTTGGGGGCGGTGGTAAAAGGTAAGAAGAGGCAGTAAGAGAGTGAGTGAAAGAGAAAGAGGGGTGGCTCCAGTTAGATTGGTGTATGCAGTATGAAGGCGGAGCCACAACTCGGTAAATCTAAATACAGTTCTCTGTTTGAAGCATGTACCAACAAAACTTCTGAATAATTATGGCATAGCAAGGCCCAAATCCCGGCGGGATCCTCTCCCGCCTCCAACTAACCTCCTCCTCTAACATCTGATTCCTCGCCATCCCAGCCGCCAACAGTTATTTTGCTTCCTCCAGTTTGTTTCCAGTGTGTTCCACAGCCTCCAGTTCGCCAGTTACGTCCTACTTTCAACTTTCCTACCCCTACTTCATACACCACTGTTGTTCTTCAACACACTATCCTAAACCCACCTAAACCGGTCCAGATGTAGAGGATACGCGCGATAGAACCTAGGAGGTAGCAGACACAATTGGACCAGGTTCCGCCGTGGATACATTCAACATTTAAATTAACCAGGAATACCTCTGCAACCCCCACTCTTTTCAGTCTTCTCCACCCCCCTAGCACCCCTCACCACGTACCCTCACATTTACGAAAGATTTATTGCGGGTAATATCTTACGATTTTATTCTCATGGGCCCAATTAATCCTTCAGTTGAGCGGGATTTAAATTTAAGGTATGTTTGGTTACATTATGTTGGTTGATTTGTGGTAACCGGTTGTGCAGTTATGTATCCTTGAATTTATTACATAATGAGAATAACTGTGCAGTAAGGAAAGAATTGAGATCGAGTCGAATTTCCGAAATTCATTTCCAGCGGAAATGCATGTTTTCTGAAGCTCTTGAGGGCAAAATAGCGATATGAATATTATGAAAGTAAAGTAAAGTAATGCCTATTTTTTTTTCAGGCGGGCTTAACGTCCAACTACCAAATTACGTGTCTTGGGACGGAGGCGACTAGTAAACATACTTTACTGTACTCATATTAACCATTAAATAAAATGCAAGGCCTAGACTAGTACCGCAATACATCTTAGCTTTGCGGGTCTAGACTATAACCGCCTAACATACTCTACTAAAAAGTTCTCATATTAAACATTAAATAAAATCCAAGGCCTAGAGACCAGGGAATCGAACCCAGTACCACCAATACACATTAGCTTTACAGGTCTCACCTTCAATCGCTCGGATACTGTGGCGCCTAATATTATGAGCATAAACACGTTACTTTTCTACACACTACGGTGTGGAAAAACTTAGGACGGAAATGACTGGATCCTCAATGTATAGTGTCCAGAAAAAAAAATAGGCAATGAGCTAATTGTGATCCTTCACACAATAAAATCAAGTTGGCTGTAGTTAAAGGAAAGAAGAGGCTATGGTAACTTATGGGATGCCTAACGGAGCTATCTAGAAGAACGTTTTCACCGGATGCCTAAGAGAGAGAGAGAGAGAGAGATCGAAAAGCATTTGGCACTTAAAAGAAGAAGCGATCTATTCAGTAATACAGACATATTAAGCGGTTTTTCCTCAGATACTTGCATATTTATCCTATTGCGCACTTCTTATTATTACCGTCCCTGATTTTGTTTTTTCTCCTGTTCACCCTATTTGATGTGTTAGACTTAGACTGCTTCCACAGTCCACTGTCCGGGGTTAGGCTGAGTTGTTCCGTCGGCCACTGCTGATCCTCAGATCCTTCTCGGAATAAGTAAATAAATTCAAAATTAAACAATACCAATCCTTACTATGTATAATTTTTACTTCTTCTTTGGCGCGACAGTCCGTCTAGCGAACCTTGGCCTCCGTCAAATGCTTCCGCCAGTCTTCCCTGTTTTGGGCAGCCACTTTCCAGTCATGTACGCCCAGCATCCTCCTTCACTCCCTCCAGCCAACGTAACTTTCGCCTGCCTCTCTTCCTACCGCCGTGTAGCTAAGTCTCTTCGGCCACGTCATCATCACACATTCTAGTCACATGTCCCGCGCCCATCTTAGTCTGCCCATCCCTTATCACTTTACTTATGACCGGTTCTTTGTGACAGAGAGTAGATTTCCATGTTAGTGTGGGGCCATCCCGCATTGGTCCAAATATTCTTCTTAAGATCTTTCTCTCAAACATCAGTTCCACCTGTTTTAGAAAAAGCCCACGTTTCCGTACCATAAGTTATAACTGGGCGAATTAGTGTCTTGTAGAGGATGATTTTAGTCTCCCTTAGATATCAGCTTGCTTTTCAACTGCTTGGCGAGTCCCAAAGTAGCATCGATTCGCGCTTTGTTGTTCTACTTTTAATCTCTGCTGATATTTCATTCCCTTGGGTATAACCACGGATCCGAGGTACTTTTAAAGTGGTCAACCCTCTCGAATTTATAGGAACGCACCGTTATATCGGTGCCACCATCGCCTGTACCATTTCCACCAGTTCGCATATACTTTGTCTTGGCTTGGTGGACCACTAGGCCTTATTTCTTTGCAGTTCCATCTAAATATAAGAATGCTTCTTTCACCCCCTCGAGAGATCTCCCGATTATGTCGACGTCATCTGCGTATACCAGGATCTGAATGGTTTTTATCGAAGATCGTTCCTTTCAATTGTTTCCGTATTCCCAAATTTGCTTCAGCAAGTTAGCCATATACATCTCAATAAATAAGATTGAACTTGCTAGATGCTTTTCCGTCTTCATTTTGCTACCTCCAGTAGTCTAGAGTTACGTTTCCATCCTCTATACATAATATACTTCACCACTTACTCTACTTCCTGAACATACACTTGTTATGTATGGAAGTTGAACTTCTTTTTTTTTCCAATGCTCTTTTCATCGCTCTGAATGTAAGATAAGGATATAAAACACGGAACTAGGTTATAGGAAGGGGTCTTTTGCCAGAACCAGAACTTACTTTACATAGCCAAAGAGATTGGGAGAAGCGGAAGTGGGTGGTTCAAACTCCATATCCGCTAAAACCTCCGAAAACCTTCTGACTACTAGTACCACAGCACCAGGAAAAAAAAAATACTAGGCTTTTTATTTTTTTACGATACAAAAAAGAAAAAGAAAAAGGAGAAAATCTGGAGCCTCCTTATTGCTCCTGAAACCTCAGATATGGTTCGTGCATGTTCCTCATGCTGCACACACACACACACACATACACAAACCATCTTTAAAGAAAAACTGTGCTAGTAAGTAAAAAGGGAAATGTAATGGTGTAGACGGGCGACCAAGATTTCTGTCAGGTTTTCTCCCCACCAATCGAATAGGGATGAGGTATCCTTTCACGCAAAACCACTTCCTCCCTAGGGAAGAGCGTCACACATACCTTATACATATTTAAAAATCTACATATCCCCCCCCCCAAAAAAAAGGAGAAGAAGAAGGATACAGATATTCTCACTGCTTTCTGAGCTATTCTTTCACTTGAAAACATTTTCAGGGTAAAATATAGGTGCATACAGGGTAGACTTTTCGGCTCTCAGTAGTTCCCAGGGAAGATCAGTAAAATTGGATCATTTTTCCATAATATGAGAAACAGGAAATACCCAAACAAGTCTTCTACTTGTGACGCAACTTCCCCTACCATTATTCGAAAGTGGAAGTAAAGTAAAGTAATCGCCTACTTTTTCAGGCGGGGCCTAACGTCCAACTACCAATTAGGTGTCGTGGACGGAGGCGACTAACAAACATACTTTACTGTAAATTTCTTTTATTAACTATTAAATAAAATCCAAGGCCTAAGACCGGGAATCGAACCCAGTACCACAATACATATTAGCTTCGCAGGAAAAGTAGAAGTATTTCAAAATTGATTTTATAGAATGTAACATAAATGCTCAGGGCGGACCTTGCCAGTCAGGCTTCGCGGAGGGAAGCGGAAAGCCATACTTAAATACTTTGCTATAAACGTCTCTCATTATTCCATTAAATAAAATCCAAGTCCAAGACCGGACATCGAACCCAGTGCCGATAATGTCACTTCTCTGTTAACCTCCTCGGCTATTTGTATATATTTCGAAAGAGCAGATTGGTGGGAATGCAAGAATTAATTGTTAATAATAAGTTTCATGCATCAGATGAATGCTGTGAATTGACTACCACTTATAAAGCTTTGGTCCATACCCAACACTAGCTGATCTCTAGCTAAGATCAGTTTATTTCTGGTTCAGTGGATCTCAGTTCATGAATCTCCGGAGAAACAATCAAAATAATGCCTGTTAACCCCACACTAGCCACTTCTTGACAGCCTAACCATACAAACTTTTCCACGTCTAAAGTCACACATTATACCCAAGACCTGCAGAGAGGTAGTTGATTTTTCTGCAGCTATTTGGTTTTTTCAGCGAACCCAAAGCCAACTGGGAGCTGCAGTTCATCATACACAGTTTCCCACAGTTACACAATGTGAGCTCCTACATCGTTAAGTGTTCCACAAAAAGGTATTTTAGAGCCTAATAAGTAAAGGAGTCAGCCAATTTTTTAAGAGTCATATATTCCTAAGGATATCATTGCCTAGCATCATTAACAATACTTATCACAGACTAATCAATGGCACCTCACAATGAACATACTGCTACTACAGTACAATGAGACGGAAATCCAGTTGAAGTTAAATTCTCTGATCACTCAACCTCTCACGAAAATCAATATGCAGTCGGTCGGTAATACAAATAAAACATGCGTGCTACAACCAGATAAAATCAGTTAAAACATATTAGAAACGTGCAGAATATTTCGAAACCCGTATTTTGGAAATATACATATACTTATACTGCCAAATATGGTACCTCTAGAAGAAAACCAAACTTAACTAACAACCTGCCTGTTTTAGTTAGATTGTTTAAAAATAGTAAAAACAGTTTACTTACAATGTACAAACAATTTATAGAAATTGCACTATAAAGCTGTACAAGTACAGATGTTCTGTGAATAGGCCCATTGTATGCATATCGCCAGTAGAGAAATATATATATATATATCTAACTTTCAAATTAGTAAATAATATTTTAAAGTAAATAATGTTGACTATATACTAGTTAAATGTTAGCTAAATAAATGGCACGTTCATCTTTGATATGTAAATACTGAAAAACTGAAATTTGCTCAGCACAATTCTCACACTTGTTGAATAGTTGGTTATGGGTACAAGAAATTTATCTTGCATTGTAAATCTTTTCCTTGATATGTCCTGAAGAAGTGACTTTCTAATATTTACTGAAGACTAAGATGGTGTAGCTGTTGAATGAAACGGACTTTTACTCTAACTGTAGGGAATTAACAATAATCTTAGTATTTAATGTGGTGGAGAATGTCTAAAGTTATTATAATGGTTTATGACTTCAGATAAACTGGACAGCATCTAAACTATAATAAGTTATCTTCTGGGTCTAGGATTGTGGATTTACAAGTACAGGAAATTTGGGCTTCAGCGTTTCTACATCTTTCTTTGTTGCGCATCATATCTTTTACCAGCTCGTTCTTTCAGCTAGCGCTGTTACCCCGACCAGCGGAATCATAATCAAAACTTATGATTAAAATAGATATTTATATATTTTAGAAATTTTATCTGTTTCTGAAACTTAATTTCCAAATTCCAGGATTTACAAAGTCGATTTCCAAAACCCGGAGTAATTCTTGAACAGACGCACATAAGTCTGAGCTAAATAATTTTATATACTTGTAACTATGAAAAACAAGATACCACCCCACTACCACCAACTTATCGTGACGTAATTTAAAAGATTCTTCTAGGCTATTATTTCCTGACAACAATCTGCATTATACAGTTTTGCTCAATTAAACTTTACAGTTAATTGTTAATTAGTAATTATGGAGAAGCCTCACGATAATCGTGAGCTAGCTACTGTAGAGCAACTCACTATTTAGATGGTACAGCTTTTAATGAATTTCAAACAATTAATTGAAAATAAAAGAGAAGTAGAAGTGGAAGCTGAGTTGCCAAAGAATTGGATCCAATTGGCTGGTATAGGGTAGCTACCTAATAGAGCTTAAATTCACTTGGAATCCACTTCAGATGAAATGTTACAAAGTTAAGAAATTGCAGTGCGTTTTTCTCGCTAAAGAAAAATCTTACGTAGACCAACACCTCAAGGAAAGAAAACAGCTTTATCCTTTTTTCAAAGAATTATTAATTTTCCTATCTTTAGAATAAACTTATCAGTGACACAGTAACGGATTTCACTTGAGTGTGGAAGCAGTTGTCTTCTTGGCCAGTTACCCCTGGTATTGTCCGGGGCAGGAAGTTGGTACTTTTTGCCAACTTCGGCCTTGATGGATGTGGTACGTCGAAGGTGTTTGTGATATCCTTTAACGTTTCCAACAGGAAACCACTTAAGGATAATGTAAAGTTTGATACTTCCACCAAGTAGGTGAGTCTATCTTCCTTTCGTGAAGCTGATACGGGATTTATGATTTGATGTTAATGTTAGACTACGTATATCGTTTACATTACGAAGTCTTTATTTCCGGTTCTGTTAAGGGTTTAGATTAGTGTTGTTCAAGAGCTGGAGCTATAAGGTTACAAGGTTTGAGCCTTGAGCGCTCGAGCTCTCAGGGCACAGCGGGTGGCTCGAGTCAGAGAGCTCGAGCTGAAGCCTCACAGAGAGCTCGGTGAGCCTCCAAGGCTCGAGTTTGTTGTTTTTTTTTTGTTTTTTATACGAAGCATTTTATTTGTACTATTAATAAATTCATTTCTCCAAAAATTCCATACTACTCTCTCGACTAGCTCTAATCCTCTTGTACTGTCTCTCGCTTCCTCTGACATCCCTGATACTCCTCGCCGACTGAATCGCTAGTGGCCCCGCCACTTCCTTGAGGTCTGAAGGCCTAAACGCCATTATTCACCTATCTCTCCTCTCTCCTCCTCGTATTCTCCTCCTCACATTCTCCTCCTAACACTCTACTCCTCACATTCTCCTCTCTCCTACAGAGAGTGCTACCGCTGGGTAGTTTCTCTCCTCCTGCTCTCCTCCCGCACCAGTTCATTACTCTCTCCATATTTACTGATTGTATACAATGTATAAAGATTGTAAATTACAAAATAAATTTAAAAAAAAAAAATCTTAAAATAAAATCAAGTTATAGCAGAAAATGAATACAATATTTTTTAAAATGTTCATTGTTCATTGATTACTCGTCATTCCTTAAGAATTTAAAAAAGGCTTGCACTTTGTGAGCCTTCAACTTGAGCTTCACCAGCTCCAGCTTCGAGGGCTATAAGGCTCGAAGCTCTGAAGGCTCAAGCTGTAAAGGCACGAGTCGAAGCTCGACTCGGTTGAGTCTTCAGAGCTCGGACCTCATCTGAACAACACTAGTTTACGAAACTCTCCTGAAACTATTTTGTGAGAGAACCATGGTTCATTCCCATCTAATGTTTAATTTCAACTTAGCGTAGCCTCCGATGCATGTAGAACGGTTTCAACTTTAAAGCAAATTAAAACCCATTAAAATTTGGGTAAACGGCAGCCTAAAAAAAGAAAGAATTCAAGATAGCCATTTTTGACCTACCTCAAACTAGGGAAGGAAACTATTTCCTTATTGATAATATAAATCAAAAGATTTATGGAAACACTTAAAGCAGTTGTAACCACAGAAAAGGGAGAGAACACGGTAAAAGAAATAGTTAAAATTGTCGTATACAAATTTATTCAAGGCGCTAATGGGGATTTTATAGTTAATTGGTAATAAAATGAGACAACCTGGTTATCAAAATGGGAATCGTAAATATTTCTCTCTCTCCCTACTTTCCCTTCCCCCTTCCACGTTTTCGTAGTTACTCATTATAAGTTGGGGAAAAAATAAATAAAATATATTATTTAATAGTTAATGTATAGTTTTTCTAAAAGTATATGGGTGGTAAAGGATACTTGTTAGAACTATCAAGTCTTTAGTTTTATTATAATGTGTTTTGGCCGAGTAGGTGGTGAATTTTTTTTTTTTTTGTAGTAGTAGTTTGTTGTTTTCTTGTATACGAAGATGCTCTTTAATAGAAGATGTGGCTCTAGGTGGGGGAGGAACATCGCTTGGTTTGGAGAGAGAGAGAGATAGATAGATAGAGTCCCCCAGGTGTAACTATTAAATACAGAGCGATACTCTTTGTCTTTTAAAATACCAACATCTTTGCTTTAATTCTCTTTTCTGCACACTGGAGTAGAATCTAGAACCTCCCTCTACAAGAATGGCCAATGGCCACGATTTTAAACGCTCTCTTTCCAAGGTATACAAGCTATTGTATCCCACTATTTCACACCTTTGACTTCTTTTCTCTTATTCTTCCTTGGCTACCACAATGTTCCTTCGTTTCTTTGTTCTTTCAGTGTACAGTACATAGAGTTCTGTGAGGAACTGGTTCCTTAGCAGTGAATTGTTTTGTTTTTTTGAGCCAAGATTGTATGTAATTTAGGTGATCCCCAGTTCGATACCCAGTTATAGCCTACATTTTATTTTGTGTTAATTGTTCGAACTTCCGCCTCTGATCGTATTTAATTTGGTGATAAGTAGTAAGCGTCGCCTGTGGACCATTTCTTTATTTCTTAATTAAAAGACTTTGACATTCTTCAGATTCTGCTACGAGAGTGTTTGCTTTGGACCTATGACCGGCACCCTCAAATGATGCTCCAACAAGTGGTTTATTCAAATCATCTGCTCTTACATCTGGCCCAATTTCAGTTCCGGTTTCATTTCCCAACAAGTCCTGGTCACCGTGACTGACATGACTTCCTCTTATAACAACTTACGTAATAAAGAGTTTGTTTATGAACTATTTGGTCCTAAAAAATTGCAAAAAAAAATGTTATTCATTATCGAGGCTCTTCCGTTTTACTTGCATACTTAATTCCTATTAACACTACACTGGTGATGAGGCTACTCATCACACTTAAATGGCACGTTAGAGCAAATCTTAACATCACCTCTTCCCCGGAACTGTCTTTAGAGGTTTTTTTTTTTCAAAAAACAAAACAAAAAATGATTCTAATAAACGTATATAAATCAACAGGCGTGCAATGAGCATTCGATGTTTAAAGAAAATCGTTAGATCTGTTCTCGAGCAAATCGATTCAGCTCATTGACATTTCGGACCGAATGATATTGCCACTTCCCACCAAAAAAACAAACAGTTCTTGGTACTCTGGCCGGAAATACTAAATTTGAACTTACTGCGGCGATATTCTGTGTATTAATTATTATGCTCATGTATTAAACAAACCACGCATAGACCAATTGGTGAAAAACCACTATTTCCAGCTCACAGTACCTTTAAACAATGGATATATCGATGAAAAAAAATCAAAATCGATAATCTAAAGATAAAATAGAGGGTGAATTAAAATAAAGTAAAAAATGGATGATCGCGTGTTCGATTAGTTTTTCTTGTAGATCGCATTGAGGCAATGTTAATTGAAAACTATGAGCAGACTCTTTAAGCACTAAACAGGAAAACACGGAAAATCATCTCAACATTTGAGATAGAGGAAAAACTAAAAAAAAGAAAAACTCTAAATGAGTCTTTCCTTTTTAATTAAGATCTTCTCCTTTTCCTTATTTTCCTTTATTTTATGTCTTATAAAGGGAAAGAAAAAAAACCACCGGAGAGGGTCTGCAGTTTTCCTATCAAATAAAGACTGTTCAGCTTTTCCAGGGGGGGGGGCCCTATCACTGCCCTTCTTTTACATCCTGCTAAAAGGCTGAGACATTGTTTCTATAGTATCGAATCTCCTTGCGTGCGACGAGCTTCTCTCTTTCTCTCTCTTGCTTCGACTGCTTCTTGGGCACTCTCAAGATACACGTGTGCCCACTAAGTAAACCAAAACCCTTTCAAAATGGACTTCTTGCTTAATGTGTTCTCTCAATATTGTATTTCCCATAAAAAAAAAGAAGGTGTAATGTCTACCAGGGTGTTAGGGTATATATGTGCTATTTCATTGGCTAGGGTTTTAGAAATACTATCTATTATTTTCTTAACAACTTAAAATTTATTAAACATTATAACAAGAGAGGAGTTTGAAGGAGAGGGCCCTATATTTTCCGAAGGAGAGAATGAAGTGAGGAGGTCAGTGGATTGGTTCAGGCTAATTCCTTCGTAAAGAATAGCAGAGGACCTATAAGTTATATTGAAGCTTAGCTTTAAATCAACCAAGCATGCTGGAAGTATAGAGTCAAATTCCGCTAGAGAAGTGGGGGAATACGAGCAAGACTAAAAGTATAGGCTTTCAGGTAGAAGTGTGGAGCACATCGAAAAGAGTTCAGAGAGAGGTGAGGGAATCCTTCACTTTCCTGGAAAATATGGCCACCAGAGATATAGACAAAAGAATCCACAGAAATGAGAAACCAATTGATGTAGGCTCACGGATGCTACTTTGGGATAAGAACCAAAATTCTTCGTCGTTGGCCAATTCTGATGTACGACTCTGAAGCATGTTTTGTCTCTAAACGAGAAATGAAAAGACTCTTCGAATGAATGTTCCTCAGGTACAAATACGATCCAGTTGAAGATGGCGTTATCAGAAGGAGAAGAGAAAATGTTTAGCTTATGGATTTGTTCTAAGAACTGAAGATTTTAATAAATTAATTAGACCCGCCATACTGGATAGGACATCCAGCCAGAATCATAAATGGTGGAGTAAGTGAGGGTTACAGCAGTCCTGGCGGAGGTGGATCTAGAAGTTCGTGGTATCTCACTCAGCACGACAATCTCCACACTTGATCTTGATACGCGTCGCTGCGGATATCCCAGCCTGAAAACTAACTACTCTAAACACCCTGACATCCTTAACATTCTTACAACATATTTGATGGCACTGACACTAAGGAAGCACAAAATAGTAGAGCTGTTAGGCCGCACAGAAGAAGCAGAATTTGGACCTTCCAGCCATTCCCAGACAAAAAATCTAATTAGCTTCAGAATATTAGCTTTGTGGGGGCTCTGTAGATGTTATTACTGTCATAACAGGTGGACCAATTTGCAGGTTACTCCAAATTCATTGACTAATAACTCTTGAGGCGAAGGAGCTTCTCGTGTATTGACGTATAAAAAAAAAGAAATCTAACTTAAAATCGGCAAAGATCAAAATGGGATGGAACTCAAATGACTGAGGATGAAAGAATGAAAGAGTAGGATAGTTCGAGAGAGACAGAGATAGCCGAATCGCTCTCTCTCGCACACAGATCTTCCTCGGTATGAGTTAGTATTCTATGTACATTTCTAGCTAAAAAAACTTCTATAAATAACAGTTTATTTCTAGATAAATGTTGTCAGTCGGTCCTCTGTATATGTGTAAGCTTTAGGAGAAATGTGTTCGGCGCCAATGATTCGAGCTGATCCTAATTCCTTTAGAAAGAAATGAAGGGAATAATCTATTCTTTCATTCACACATTACGAGCATTTCTTTAAATATTGACTCCTTCCTTTTTGTTGTAAAAGCATTTTTTTTTTACTTCCTCGTAAGTTCTGCTGATGAGAAGTGTTGGCATTTACGAAATTCAGTTTTTATTGGCAATGGTTTGAGATCCCCAAATTGGGAATTGCTAGCTTATAGTTATTTATTAGGCGCCACGGTAGCCGAGCTGTTATAGGCTATACCCGCAAAGCTAAGATGTATTGCGGTACTAGTCTAGGCCTTGGATTTTATTTAATGGTTAATATTAGAAATTTATAGTAAAGTATGTTTGTTAGGCGGTTATAGGCTAGACCTGCAAAGCTAAGATGTATTGCGGTACTAGTATAGCCCTTGGATTGTATTTAATGGTTAATAAAAGAAATTTACAGTAAAGTATGTTTGTTAGTCGCCTCCGTCCAAGGCACCTAATTGTGGTAGTTGGACGTAAAGCCCCGTCTGAAAAAATAGGCAATTACTTTACTTTTTACTAGTTATTTATTTATTTTTTACTTCCTTAATAATTATTAGAAAAATAACATTAAATAATCACCAAACCGTCTTTCTTCTTTTTACTACTTCGTAGAAGGCACGACTGACAACTCAAATTACCTCACTAAATATTCAAATAATTTGATTCACAAATAAAGCAGCATTACCACTTATTTCAAACTTGCTCTTACTGGATGTGCCTAAAATATACCCTAAAATCAAGTATCCCATAAAAAATATTGTCAATTTCCCAATTTTTAAGGGCTACTTCCGGTTAAGAGGATATTGATCGCTAAATTAGTGTCAGCTGTGTCTCAATAGAAATTTTTAATTTTTTGATAAACTAAACTTGTTCTGATAGATGCTGAACAATCTGAGATTTGATTAACGTACTTGAGTAACAGACAGAGCAAGGAGTGTCTGTCGTACGTTCAATTACACATAATTTATTACGTGAGTGCATGAATTAGCCATAAATTACCGGAACATAAAAAAACATTACTCTCGGTTTATTAGAAACATGCTTGGATGCTGCGTTCTTATAATTTCTGTTTCACTTTCTTCGGTAGAAAAAAGTATTAGTTGACAAAAAAAAGGGTGGGAAAAAAATTAGTTTTTACTATTTTAGAATGTAAATGAGGAAGAAGAGAGGCCAGCTGTTGCCATAAGTAATTTGTTTTGTTTCCGTATTTTAACTTTAATGGGGAGTCCACCCCTCGCACAGTCCCCGCCGAGCCGCTGAAACCCTTCAAGTGGTTCCCTCTTTGTTCGCATCTCTTTTCCGTCGCGTTGTATTTTTGGGGTGTTTTCATAATTTGTGTGTTTTTTTTATTTTACACTTATTTATATTTTTTTAATTTTGTAACTTCTTTCATTAGTAACGAACACATTCTTGTTTTGTTGTTTGACATCTCAAATAATGTTTGAAGAAAGAGGGACACGGAAAATTATTTAAAGTAATGTTTGTGATCAAAGTACAGGAGTATGTTAGCTTTTTTAAAAAATGTATATGATCAGAAATAAACGCATGTATAAACGTTGCATTAAGGCCGTATATAATATAAATGAAGTTGAAATGTAAAAAAGCAGAAGTGTTATTTCGTGTTTTTTTCCTGGATAATTAGAAGAGTACAGATGTCTCCATCTTCTTCTAGCTGGGTGTGGGTATGTAATAGCAGAAGAGTGGAATTGTTTGTATTTGGGGGGTGTATGAGTGCCCTGACACTCTGGGCCAGGATAAGAGTAGATCAGTGGTGTGGCAGGATGAGAAAGAGAGTGAAGTCCTGGATGTGTGAATATCAGTTACGGGGGGGTTGCAGAAGCTCCAAAATATGGATGTGTAAGGTAGACTCTGTGAAAAGTAAAACATGTGTCGACATTCTCCTGGTGATATGTGCCCGTGAAGAGTGTGCGGAAGTGAGGTTATACGTGATGTAGAAGTGACGGTGATGCTGTAAGTGAAACAGCACCCAGGTTTTTCGGAGCCGTATCAATATTTCAGTTAGAGGGATAAGAAGGGCAACACGATGGGAGCTACTCATACCCTTGAACAGTATCCCAGGGGATTGCTCCCGCACATCTACTACCACACGGTTCTCTGTGGCAATCGTATACTCACACCCATACCACATATCTAACAAAAATGGAAAAAAAAAACCCACAGACCTCGTACTATGCCGGGGGAGGGGGTGAGCAGAACCCATCTAGGTAGAAAAGCGGCTATAAGAATGTCTGTAGGGTTGAAATCTATATCACAGGAATATAACTCTCGCCCTTTGCTTCAACAGGCAACTACTCCAGGGGTTTTTTACCAGGAAAAAAAATAAGGGAGAAGAAATATGAGGATAGAAATAAAAATCTTTATATCTTAGATCGATTTCATGAAACAAAAATGGGACAATATTCCTTGAAAGTTCCTGGATATACAGTTTTTTTCTTTTTGATGGTCAAATATTTCAGAGTTAATGAATTTTTCAATTTTCACTAACCACTCCCATCCAGGAGGAACACGTAGTCTTGTCGAATTTCCGTAATGGGTGGCTCGAGATGCTATTACACCGACTTTTTCTAAGGAGCGATTGCAGTAGGTATACAGGGTGTTCATTTTAAGACGGCTCATGCTTAAACGGTTGATCTGAGCAAAAAAATGGTCAAGGAAAAATTTGTTGCCCGTCACCTCTAGTTTCAGAATATGTAAATTGATTTTAGATTCCTGCCCGCATACGCGGCTGACGCGCGACCAAAAGTGAGGGTTCGCAGATGACCCCCCTTTTTCATGTACATAGTTTTAAAGAGTATAAAAAGTTATGAAAGAAACCGGAAACCGCATATCTTTAAAATTAAAGGTGCTAGGCCATTTCAAAATCTGATATTTATTAATCATATTTCAATTTTTTAACTTGTTATCAAAGAGAAAAAAGAGCACGCGATTGGTCATTTTTATGTATTTTTTCATCCACTTTCTTCTGAAAATATTGCCAAGGCTGTAATGCTAGTATTTTTCTTAATATCGGGAATTAAGTCGTTTTTCGAGTGATTTTCTAAGCAATAAGAACTTTAGATGTTCTCAAGCAAACATAAAATGGTTAAAAAATAATTTTACATCTGTTACAAACAAGAAGGTTTAATAATTATTTGGTAATTTTGGGAGAGTTGCGTTTAATTAACACAAAAATTGGAAACCTCCTGCCTCATATTTAAGTGATCAATTTCTTTCATTTAAAGGATAAAACTTATTTCTTAATTTATCAAATAATACACTTTACGCAGCTTGGCCAGCATGCACTGTTCCTTCAAAGGTGCCTCCTCTGGCTCACTCGACTTTAAGATTAAATTGAGTAACTAAAGATTAAATTCCTCTTATCAACTGTGAGAAATTTTTCCTCTACCACTTTTTGCTCAGATCAACCGTTTAAGCATGAAATGCATTTGAGCCGTCTTAAAATGAACACTCTGTCTGTATACGAAGTTTTAGAGGAAATCGTTTTGAAAAAATATCAAATTAGCCCTACTTCCGGTTGAGGAATTCGAGTTTCCTGTGAGCCGAGAATATTCACGAAGAAATTGTTTCCGTTATAACCGCTTTATTGGACTCATTGATCTTCAATGGGATATTTCCGGATATGATGTCGAATTTACTTCCGTAATACATCCATTTACTTTTAAACATGAATAAAAATAGATAATGAAGGGTACAGAGGGCAAATACGGACCATTGGGCGCCCTTCTTCAGCACCGACAGTGATGAACTTCGACCGCTTTTATGTTCTCACCTCTGACTCAAACACGCCGACCTTTCTTCATTACCTTCTAACACTAGTTCCGGTGCGCTTCATTTACTCATTCACTAGTTATTTCTCCACACACACACTCCAAATATACTGGAAATTTGGCCCCCTCTCCGCCCGCCAAAAAAAGATCATGAATTGGATGACAAGCGTACAGTTTCTGGATATCTCCAGCAGTATTGTCCTATCTCCAGCTCTATGTATAGCACCCCGCCAAGTACTTAGTCGGCGTCACACTCTCTCTACCAGTAGCTCAGCAGCAGTCCTTTCTCCTGTTTATCCCTTTACACCCTATCATACGCCCTGTCAACTTTAATGTTCTGTCAGGATACTAAGGGGTCGTAGACTGTACTCTTACCCAGCTGTTATATCTGAAATATGCGGGCCATTTTTTTTGTGTTTTGGTCTGGAAGCCAACAAGAAACTGGAAGAAGAAAAGGGTCATTATAAGGGACATGGCGTTTCGGGTGAAGGGAGATATTTCTCTCTCTTAACGGAAATTATCTTACATCATCTTGTGACTCTTCTTCCTCCAATAGAACTTCTGCTTTAATTATCCTGTAACAATTAGACAAACTGCTCCCTATTTAGCACATTCGTGTCATATTTATTTTCTTAACTTTTATATTATTTTATAAATAGCCGAGAAGATAAGGAATGTAAAAGGGAGTCGAATAAATGTTATTTTTCTCCCCTTTTAACTCCACTCGTTCCTCCCTCTTGCTTTCTTATCCGCTAAATCATTTATTTAAACGTTCTTAAGATTACTTTCTGTGTCGTTTATTCTGTTAGAAGAAATTCCATTTAAGTAAAAACCAATGACGATGGTATAAATGGAAGCAAACCCTGCAAACCCAAGCGGGCTCAACTGAGACCAGGTCTCGTGGCCGGAAGCTGACAGCAAGCATATTTTACGAGGTTGGCTGTTAAATAACGAGACTATTGCTGTAAAACATTTTATTTTAAATTTAAACATATTTAGATATATCACCTTTCCCTATCTCTACAACGCTCCATGCGAATTTACCATTGTTCGAAACAGTGCTCATATTTCTGATATGATCATATTTAATAAAATTGAAGAACAAGTCCCGAACTCTAATAAATCTTTTGTTTTGCGAGACTCGCAACTTTACTGCTCGTAACTACTGTTTGCAAAAATTTGTGCCGTTCTATTTGCATGATACTTATGACGCTGCAGATCTTCTAGATCGCCACCTTTATTTTTCTAGCGATTCCTAAACAAATCTAATGTAATCTACTTCCTCTCTCTCCCTCCTCCACTAGCAATCACATCCTTGCCCTCGTTGATCCGCTTCCGCTCCAGTCCTCTCTATTTAATGCAGCAGCTTTCCAATTGCGGGTGTTCTTGGAGTCCTAGCCGGACACCATCAACCCATCGTAACCTAGAGCGTCCAACTCTTTTTGTGCGCTGCACATTTTCCTCCATTACCTTCCTGGGCATCTCCTTATCCGCCATTCTAATTACATGACCTGTCCAACGTAATCTACTTAATTTTACAAAAACCATAATAACTGTTAACTTATCAGCTGTTTAGTTTTTTTTCCAATTTTGCGCCATTACCCACCAAATTAGTTAAAGTAGCGCAAAAAAAAAATGCGGGTAATAATGGATATGAAGTGTGAACAGTTAATCGTTGACAATGCTTGTATCCTGTATATTTACCGGAAATATAAACAAGTTTTAATAATAGAATTGACAATTTATTGCGATGATATATTGCTGCAGGTGGCTGTTGCGGGTGTGAATATGTTGGCGTATTTCATACTTCCGGTATGTACAACTTACAGTTTATGGGTTAATAGTTTTTTATATTTTGTACTTTTTATTTTTAAGAAACTTATTCAAGTTAATAACTTATTGTTTTAACTTTTTTGGCACATTCATTACGAAATACGCGGTAAGTAACCGGATTTTGACGAAGTAATCAAGCGGTCTGGTCGTTCTAACAATCTACCCGAGATTATTTTCAAGTCGCCTTCAGATTGAGTAATCAACACGTTTATCTCTTATTCTTGAGCTCTGTGTGCTGTAGACAGTCCAAAATTTTGATTCGGGACCCGTTCAGAGTCCATCTTCTTCTTGCTCGGCTCTACAGCTCATCAATGAGCCTTGGCCTCCTCGATCCGCTTCCGCTCCAGTCCTCTCTATTTAATGCAGCAGCTTTCCAATTGCGGGTGTTCAGCATGTTCTTGGAGTCCTAGCTGACACCATCAACCCATCGTAACCTAGAGCGTCCAACTCTTCTTGTGCGCTGCACATTTTGATTCATTGCTTTTCTGGCATCTCCTTATCCGCCATTCTAATTACATGACCTGTCCAATGCAACCTACTTAATTTTACCACCCTAACGATCTCCGGGGGCCTGGAATAGGTGTAAAAGTAAGTAAAGTAAAGTAATTGCCTATATTTTCAGGTGGGGTTTACGTCCAACTACCAAATTAGGTGTCGTGGACGGAGGCAACTAGCTAACGTACTCTACTGTAAAATTTCTCATATTAACCATTAAATACAATCCAAGGGCTAGACTAGTACCGCAATACACCTTAGCTTTGCGGGTCTAGTCTTAAAACCGCTCGGCTACCGTGGCGCCTGGAATAGGTGTATCAGCTTCGCATTAGAGCGCCTTATCTATCCAGGTTGAATAGATAAATGAATCTTTCTTTCAAAACTTAATAATAACAGTTTTTCATCGACATTCACCGTTATTACCCAGGCTTCTGATCCATATGTGAGAACAGTCATTCAGAGTGCTTAGTAAGATTAATTGTGGTGTCTTTTACGGGCCTCTGGTTGGTTCTTCATTGGACAATGTGGTTTAAGGTGACACCTTTATAAACTTTACGACGAACTTTGGTGGCTCAGATCCTTGCTAGGATCTTGTACTCAAATAGTGGCTTGGACAGCGTAAGTATTAGTCCGTCCCTTTAGAATTATTAAAAATAAACAATATGGGGGTAACAGCATTATTTTAGTTTGAGAAAAATTTGGCTGTTACCATAACTAAATTTTGTCCTTATATTATGTCTGCGCAACTCGGTTTTACTGAACAATACAGCTGTTTAGTTGGCTGACATAATCCCAGCTAAAGTTAGATATTTACCTTCATAAGTCAGTTGATATTTCGCTCCTAGTAATAGTCCACTAGATTTTTAGTTAACTTGAGTCTGTCAGATGGCTGATAGACGGCTACTCTCTTTCTAGACTTTCTGTATGAAATTAGCTACATATTTATTTTCCTCCTCCCCTCCCCCAAGCAGACTGGCCGTCTAAATATAAACCCCCCCACAACAAGGTAATAAATTTTGATTCCTTGACAGGAACCCTGCTTGAGCCCTTTTCATATTGAAGGAAACCCAGACATCTATATCCCATTCTGCTGTACACAGCCCTAGCCTTATTTTATTGTAACATCAAGCTATAATGCAACCCTAGGGAATTACCTATCTCACAAAGTTACTGTCCTTATTTCATTTAATTTCTTTATTACTTATATATTACACCTAAAATTATAACTATATATAAAATTAATGGCTTATAGATCTATTTGTATAACTCGGTTTATTTAGACACCAAATCTCAAATATTTATAGCTGAACATTAATTAAAACAGCTGCAGTACCAATGGGAGACTTGACTATCAACCCCTGCCCCATTTAACGTCTGTAGTTTGGACGACCCCTGACACAAAAAAGTATTTCCGTTACAAATTTCGTCTGTCTGTCTGTCTATGTGGTGTGCTGACAGCATAATGGCAAATCGCTGAAAGTTCGAATTCGATATTTTGTCTAGAGGCTCCACTATCAGATTCGACTACAAACTTCCGGCTAAGATCAGTTGAACGGAAGTGCTACTTTTCCTTTTTTGATAATTTTTTATTTTTTAGATTTCCCTAAAAATGGCTCCTATTATTTTCTTAATACTTCGTTCGTTTATTTGGAACATTTCCCCGTGAAAATTGTTTAAGTTCGAAGACTTGTTGAACTTTTTCTTAAACAGTTAAGCGCGTTTGACTTGTATACAAGTCAAACCAAATCTCTATTACGGTGTATACTCGTTGTGAACAAATATAAAATTGCCATTAACTATAAAAACTCGAAATTTTAATAAAATACAATAAGAATATTATTTGGTGGGATGTTTCCCTTTATCTTACCAATAGAACTGCCAAGTATTTTATACGGAGGGGGGAGTCAGCCAAATGATAAGTGGTTGGTACATGTTTGGTCTCCGCATTAGAGATTGGGGAATTACGCACACAAATAAAAGCTCTCAACCCTTTGTGCAATGCCGTTTTCACCTCTTAAATAGAGGTTCAGACCTCAGTACGAGCATGATTTCATTTTGCACAGAATTCAAAGCTCTTTTCTTCCTTGTAAAAGCTCTTGCGTCTCTAGTTAACTAGGCAATGCATACGTACAAGATTTTGAAATGCACAGAATGCTCTGTAATCTCAAGCCCCTAGAGATTGCAGAAAAAGTCGCTTGCAGTGACTATTACGACTATTGTAAACTTTTGGTTATTTTGCCCTGCGTTCGACGTGTATACACGTCATTGTCTGATTTTAATTTCGCACACTATGGGAGGGTTTTTAACACTAAATTCTACGCTTAACTGGTTAAGTCCCATGGCACTGTAATGCGTGGACTTAACACCTAATTAATTTTAATAATTAATTCAGCCAAAATTCCATTTTATTAATAAAACTGGCCGACTGAAAGTTCTATTCGACTGATTTCTTTTTCTTTATCAGAAGATCTAAGGAACTTTGTAGCTCGCTATTGGCTCGCCACTTTGTTCATCAGCCTCTAATTAGCTACTTCATTAACTAATTGCTGAAATCGGTGACCCATCCCCACTTCTATATACGTTTAAAATTCTCTTAAAAACCCCGGTAAATCCATTATAATTGAATATAAATTCCATATACGATTTAAACAAGAGTTCATCTATAAAGGTGATACTCTTAAAATTGGTCTAAATAATCAAGTGATTATTCTGTGATCGATTAGCTACAGTCGAAATCTGCATTTGCAGTACAATATTAAATGGTGTTGGTGTTTTTGTTTTAAATATGTAATATTTTCAATTAAGATAATTTATGTAAATATGAATCTGTATTTATGTAATCTGTATATATGTAGTAATAATGTTCATCTCCCCTCTTTACATTTAGCTTTTACTGTAATGTAATAACGTCCATATATTACATCTAAAAGGTCATTTATTTTAACAGCTGCCTAACGGAAACATATGTTAGACCTTTATGCCCAAAAAATTTTCTAGACATTTATACTAAAGCTGTACTACTTAAGGGCATTTCTACTCTTATCTTTCTTTCTATTCTTACTTATTTGGTATTTTTACTGTTGAAATTTAGAATTTGTACAAAAAAGAAAAAAGAAAGCTCGTTGAATTTCATACTAATTTAGTCATTTCAACAAAAGTATACTGTTGAAGGAAGCGTAATACGAAAACCTCGATAAAACAATATACGAAAAATCGAGAACAAGTTTTTGAACCAGGGTTTAGGACCAACATAATTTGTAAGAGAAAGTAAAAAAAATGAGTAAAAACTAAAGTAATCGCCTATTTTTTTTCAGGCGGGGCTTAACGTCCAACTACCAATTAGGTGTCGTGGACGGAGACGACTAGTAAACATACTTTACTGTAAATTTCTTTTATTAACCAATAAATAAAATCCAAGACCTAGACTGGGGATCGAATCCACTAAACCAACAATACATCTTAGCATTGCGGGTTTAGCCTATAACCGCCTAACAAACATACTTTACTATAAATTTCTTTTATTAAATGTTAAATACAATCCAAGGGCTAGACTAGTACCGCAATACATATTAGCATTGCGGGTCTCGCCTCTTAACCGCTCGGCTACCGTGGCGCCTAAAAAAATGAGTAAAAAAAATATCGATGGAGAAATCCCCCCCCATAAAAAAAAACCTATTCAGCTTAGTGGACTTCCGGTAGACTTTGATAAATAGCTTCAAAAGGTCGTCTTCCCCACCGGAACCACGTTATCAAAAATTTGAAGATTTTTTTTTTTTTTTGGTTAAGTTGTGCTGACCGCTCAAATCAGAGCTGACAGACTGACTGACATTTTTACTGATCGTACATTGTAAAAACAAAGACGGACATTACCGGTGTCACCCAGAAATCTGCAAATCAAATTACTTTCTAGGCGTAAGGAAAAAATAAGAAAGTAAATATCGTTCAAGAGTTCATCACCAATTACACACCAATTTTTAATCTTCATATTTCTCTTCATAGTTCTCCAAACAGCCTCATAAGGGCCTAATGAATTTTCTTAAAAATTTCGATTACTTTTATTTTTCCAGTATCCAGAAGGAAGATTGAGGCTGTTTGGAGAATAGTTTATGCTTCGAAACGGTATCAATTTTTAGAAAATTTATCTGTCTTTCTAACCGTGTCATCAGAATCCAATTCGGACTAAAACTTTCTGAGTAATAACATTTTTATTGGAAAAAAGTCATGATTTTAGGGAAAAAAAATTAAAGTGATGTCACTCAAGAACAGTGGAAAATATGAAGTTGGCCAATACGTCATTATACTCCACTTTACTCGTAGATGTACGTACTACACACAGTAGGCCTGCGGACATTACTTACTGGTTCTCCCTGTATACCTGCCATCCTTATAACTTAACCTAAAATTAAAATCACGTAATTCTTCTCTAATCATTTTCTTGCATTCATTCGAATCGACTATAACTTTTAAATACACTCCATATTTCTTTGCTAGCTCTGCTACAGATTTAAGCACATATCGTAGATGTTGGGGGGAGAATATTGTGTCTTCGTAGCGAAATGGTGCATCTAAAAATACCTGTGTAAGTCGTCAAACATTCGTTTCCTTTCTACTACATAACGTGGACATATCATTATTATACTCGTATTGTCCTGAAATCCTCCTCCTCATTGCAATCTACGCAAAGAGGAGAGGACCTTAAGAAAAAGTTTTGTGGGTTAAACAAGGATTTTTGTTTTTTCTTCCTGTAGAAAAGGTTTTTCATTTTTGAATTACAAATGGAAGAAGGAAAAGCTGTTTATTTTTTACTCCACAATATTACAGAATTTACAAAGCATACTTCTGTTTGAGAGAAGGTAGAGGATGAATAAAGCGCAGAGAATCTTACTAAAAAAGTGGAGCAAAGTACAACTGCTTCACCAAAGAAGGGACAAGCAGGGGGCCAAGGAGAGGAGTTTTGAAAGTGATTTGTATAATCAGAGCCCCAGAATGGAGAGTTGATTTGAATACAAAAGAGTAGAAGCGTTTCTCAACTCTGTAATATTTTAATTTATACGTTAGGCAAAGAGTTAGGCTACGCCACTTCTGGAGGGAGTGAGGGAGAAGGCGTCGGATTGGCTGACTGTGGAGGAGTATTTATCTAAAAGTTAGTAATTTTCATTTGGCGAGTAGCGCTTCGCTTTTACCGCCTATGGAAGGTTGGCTCCGGCTGCAGCTCTGGCAGCATCCAGAGCCTGGATGCTGCCAGAGCTGGGCCTAGAGCGTTATTAAGTTTAAACTTCTGGCAACTCAAACACTGATGAAGAGGAGGAAACTTGCGTATGATAATGAATAAGGGTGGGCAAAGATGAAGATGCTGTGTGAGTAAGAGTGATGAAGTGGTGGGATGGAACAAGGAGAGGAGGTTAAGATTACCACCTCCCCGTCTCCTCCGAGCGAGCTGCCTTTGAATATAGCTAATGATTTCGCTAAAGGAAGCATTTACCGATGACTTAACTTTCTCAGAACTTGAAGAAGTTTTATAAGAGAGATTGCCACAACTTCCCAGCATCCCTTGACTGTGCACGCATCTCTGTGTGTGAGGGTGTTTATTATACACTACTTCCTGCTGACGCCAATTTTCATATTGAAAAGTAACCCGTTTTCATTTACAAAACAGAAGTAGAAATCTTCTAATTCTCCTTTTAACAGTTTTGAAGAACTTTACAAACTCGAAACATCTCTACCAGTGCGTTCTCGCTTTGTAGTCAACTTAAATGCTTTCCACAAAACTAACTTATAATCATGGAAATATTGATAGTTATCCTCTTAAATGCTGAATAATGTTCTTTCTCACTATATCCTGGGTAGCAGGGCAAGGCAGAAGTGGACCAGGAAGGACGAGAAAGTGGGGTCTCATAGGAACTTCTCTTGGACCGGGTTGAAATCAACTTTAAGGGGAGAGAATCTAAGGTTTCCCGTAGCAAACTCAGGCGAGGTAGTCGAGTGTGCAACTAAACCATAGGCAAACTCATCCACTTAAACTTGTGTGGGTAATACGAGTATGTTCCTAACTTGTACTTTGTATTAACCTGTACGAGGAAATGGGCTAGCTACTTCTTCGTGAATCTTGGCGTCCCCCACCTAATACGCTCACGTACAACAATACCCATTGGGTATTTAATGGAACTACATGACTGCATGAGTCCAGGGAACCCACAACGCAATTCCTCGAGCTCATCGTCACACACACACACACACACACACACACATGCATACACATCACACATTCTGCAGACACTTCAGCATCCACGGAATACAACTTTTACGATGTATCGCAAAAGATTCAATGTAAATTTCTTTCCAGGAATGAGGAGAAGATATCCAACTCTCGTGACGCTGAAGGATGCATACAGAAAGGTATGGTTGCACTGATTAAGTTTGCGAATGTGTTTGGGGGTATTTATTGGGTACCATTAGGGTTTAATAAAAGTGAGCACTTCCTGTTTTGAAGCATTTTGGAACGCTCCATTGCAGTTGAGGATCGTACGGCACAATTTGAGCTTCCTGCAATATTTATGATATTTTTTGTTCAAATTTATTCCATTTTTCCTAAGCACTAACTTTTTTTTTTTTTAAGAGGGTACGGGGACCCTCAAAGCGAATACTTCCGGTGAAAATCGATATCTTAAGTTTGTCTAAATCGAAAAGGAAAGCGAAAACAGGATCCAAGTTTGGTAAGAAAATCTTTGTAGAAAGAAAATTCATTTGAAGAAAATAGCGAGAGAAATTAGTTTCAGTTTTCATAGTTTTCTTTTTTAGAGAGCTCATGAATCATAATTGAAAACTGAAATAACAAAGAACATTATTTTATGTGGATTTTATTGGATGTGTCAGTTGGCAAAAGGATGTATTGACCGTGCAGCCAGTCCAGAACTCTGTATGAGGGATGTGTACTCCTGGCCTCGCTCTAATGGGATGATGGAGATGGTTGTAAGGCCCTGACTCCCTCGGGGAATCCAGTTCAGCATGACACACGGTTCTCAGATTGAAATGTATGGCCGAAGATTAAACAGTCCCCAGCGAGCCAACTCTAGTCCTAGAACCGTTCCTTTATAAACTTGCACCTTCTTATCTTAGACCTATAAATTTATAAATAGGTCTTCTAGCCTTAAATTAGTCTTTCTTCTTTTTGCGTCCCTAGTAACAGCTTTCCTCCCCTAGTTGGGATCGAATCCATCACGTTTCTCGTTGACCAATATAAAGCTGCTATTATAAAGTGCGCATACAAAAAAAAAATGGGCAATTTAAACGATTTGGAGTCTTGTTTAGTTACTACGAAGCAGTCGATTGAACCGCATCTAGGGGCACCAACTTCTATTAAGACAGTAAGCGTGTGCTGATCCATTTTCTGGTCCCCTGATTAAGAAATTGTGGACTTTATAATTGATCTAGGGCAGTGATGGCGAACCTATGACCCACGCAAGCTTTTTCACTGACCCACACAATCACTAGGCAACCATTTGTTTGTTTACGCGGGTTGATTTAGATTTTCTAATTGTGTGGATAATTTATATTCTATCTGTATTTTTTTTTTCAATCACGCATTGGACACAAAAGCAATTTAAATGCTATCTATAACCTTTAGTTTGATCATTACAGTTTTAAAATACAAATGACGACAAATGCTTTAATAGTATTTGAAATAAAGCAAAAGTGTTTACAAAATATCAAATAAAATGTATAATTTTACTCATATTTTGTTTGTTAAAAAAAAATCGACAACCCAAAGCAAATAACCATATTTAGATTTTTCTTCAGATAAAACACACTTTTGTAAGGTTTTGTTCAGTTACGTTTGTAAAAAGAGACTTCCATAGTTTCGTCCCGTTTTACCCGTTAAGACAACTGAATTTTAAAGATGTTGAAAGATGTTTTGAAAATATTCAGTTTAAAATTTTTAAACTTAACTCTTGTGCAAGTGGGCATTAGTAAGAGCTTGTACTAAAAAAAAAATGAACAAAATTTGACCCACGTCTCAAAAAGGTTCGCCATCCCTGATCTAGGGGGTATGGTCAATGGCTTTCTGGAAAACCTCCAAGAAATCTAATCTAATACCAAGTCTCCTGTCAAAATGGTAGTTAATCCTTGTTAATCCTGGTTAAAAGATAACAGGCGCAAAACTCATTGGGCTTCTCCATAGATATTGATTATTCTAAACTTTGATGAAACATTATTTAAATGGTTAAAACATTACAGTAGAATATACATATATATATGAAACAATACCATCAGTCCCCCCCCTAAAACATTTGGAAACAATCCCAAACTATTGTTAAGAGTTACGAGGAATAGAGAAAATTAATGTAACCCTTTGCAATCAGTGACCATTAAGGGTAACAAGGGAGAAATAAGAGGGCATAACTTTGAATAGGATATAGCGGAAGGTTATTATTGCACTGCGAGAGAGTACTGGGGGGGGATATGCACATTGACGATCATGAGGAGTCAACAAAACCAGGAATGGGGGAAGCTCTATATTCGGGAGGATGAGAATGATGGAAGAATGTCAGAAGTGGAACGGGAGAGCAAGTACTCCGGGATGTAAAATGAAAAGTAGTACTACTCGGGTAAATTAGGCGCAAACATGAATTGGGATCTCGCGCAGTATTAGCAAGCAACCAAGTTCAATCCTCTAAATTATAATATAGATTGTGTATAGTATTCGGTCTGGAGTTTGGGTGTAGTAGAACAGTAATCGCAGGAATTCTGGCTAAGTGTTAGTGTGTGTGTGGAGGGTTAACTGGAACTGGCAAGGGCGTTTCTAAGGGAGTTCGGCAGCAATGATGGACAATAGAACGAGCAAGGGAATAACAACAGCCAGACCCGAACAACCTTGCAGTACGGGTCTACACGCTAAGAGAAATGGGACGCAGACAATGCGTATTGCAATCAGTCATGCCATGCACTGTCTGTATAGGGGAGGAGGCCCTCCGTATTATCCAAATTGAGCTCAACAGTCCCATTAACTCTACTCTCCATCTGTATATGTGTATATATATATATATATATATACATAATATACAACTCACACCCACGCACGTACATCTCTGCATTATAGTGAGCTAATACGCCGTCCAGAGTGCCCAGTGACACGTAAGAACTTGAAAAGAAGAAGTGAATAATCTGGCGTCATAATTCCATCCAGTACGCAAGATCGCACAAAGAACGCCACACGCACACCACTTGGCGCTCAAATCCTACCCGCATGGATCTTGACCATCTCCGCTAGTATTCTCCAGTTTTTGACAAGGGCTACCACAGTGAAATATTCACACTAGTTCACTTTCATATTTCGCTATTTACTAGCAGCCCAAATACTAGTTTATAAGAGTCTTCATCTTTTTTTCACTAGATCTAGACCTGTACTGTTTGTTTACATATTATTTTGGCATAATCAACGATACCACTTACGTAAATTTTGCACGTCTTAAAAACAAGGCAGATGTAACTTACCAATCGAAGAACTACACTAAAACTTCAGAACACAGGTTCTGCTGAGGAGTGTAGCTTAAAAGGTGTCGTTTCTTAGTCTGGTCTCCTGGCGCAGATTGTTTGGGTGTGATAAGTGAGGAGAAAATCTGCCAATGAGCGGATTGCGATTGAACTTGGAGTCATGGACATTATTGTAAACGTTTTTAAATTAGTTGTACTAAAGCAATTCAGAGTTACTCGTATTGTGAAAGGGTTTGATACGTAGAACGACAGACCGCTGTTCACATCAATGCAACATACAGACTCATATCTGTATGCGAATTTCTTTTTTTATTAAATCTGTTTCCGGTGGGAGAGCTGTATAAGGGTTGATCGTCAAAAACTGCACGAAAAAGCCTAACGTTGAAAAACACCCAAATTTGACAATTTTTTTCTCTTTTTCTATAGAAGATAAAATTCCCAAATTTTCTTTAAAATATAGGGCAAATCCTCCCTTATAACTGTAATTTTTTGGCAACAACCTAGATCTAATAGATTTTGAGAAAAAAGTTGCTGAAAATGAGCAAAAATGGTATTTTCAGAAAATGTTCTTGTTCTTCTTGTTGTTACCTTTTTTGTAAACAACGTAGCGCCTAGACGCGTGAATCGATTTTCATGAATGAGGTGTCAATCGATTCAGAATTTTATGCAAATTCATTAGATATGCTTTATTTATCACACACATCCTTCAGCTTTAAGAAACTGCAGTCAAACTACAATCCTAAGCCTAATTGATGAAAAATAGTACTTATCAGAACCAAGCACTCGTTTAATATTAAGTTGTATTTCTTTCATATTTATTTACAACCAGAAAATATCTACCACATGTAAATGTAAATGAATCCCGCTGGATACAGCGCCACAATCGAGGAGGCATGTTGAGAGGGGCCAGCTAATGCTGGTGATAAAAGGTCGCGGGGCCAACGCGTTTCAAGCGTCGTGGAGGACTGTCGGGATGGGTTGTTGTGGATAACGCTTGTACTGTGGGGATTAGGATGTATGGTTTAGGCTATTATGGAAATTAAGGAAGCCGAGAATGTATTAGGTCATTGATGAATGGGATATTGAGGTCTGTATGGAGGGCTGAAATTGGATATATAATAAGGTGCGTCGATATGTCGAAGGACTTTAAAGGATTAGAAAGGATTGGATTCTTTGGATGTTGGATAGTTTCTTATTAAAATAAAATCTATTGCACTCGTACCAACTTTTTCATTAATAAATACGTTCATTCAAATTAAAAAATCAGTGGAACAGAATCTAATTCACAAGCATCCTGCAAACTCCGGACATTTGATTCACATTCTTACCAACATTATGTAGTTGATAACAGTAACATTGAAATGTTACCTTACTAGCAAGCCTGCAAGTGCAAGAGGAAGAGTGAGGGACGCAATAGTAGAGAGAGAGGGTGTGAGAAGGAGAAGTAGAGTTGCGTAGGAAATGGGCGTCACTGAGGCAGATTTAATTCATTTTGCGGCATCTACATTAGGACAGCAATTGTTTGGAAGTTGTGCGTACAAGAAAGAAGAAATGGAGTCTGTTCGTCGTCTAAAGAATGAATGAGCGGGTTACTTGTGGAAAAAGATAAAGAGTAACGCAGAGGGTTTTTTTTTTAAAAAAAAAAAAGTCGCCGGAGGTGGTCGTCTTGATATAACGAGACTTTGGGGCTGAAAGTTGGGTTTGGAGGCGGCCGTGGACTAGCGCAGAAAGTTGGCACACCCCGTCAGAAGAACCTGCAGAAGAAGAGCGCACATTAGAGTATGGGGCGACACAGGGGTGTTCTTCTAAGATTTTACTGCCAAGGAACGTGCACCGCCTCCGACTTGTCCCCCAGCCAGATTCTCTTTCTTACTCAATCACGCCCTCTCTTTCTCTGTCTTGCCCGCACTTCCATTTAATTTAAATGCCTATCTAAATACTCCAACACGGCGGAGGCGGCGGAGGCGGAGGGATATGGCAGCGGACAGGAGAAGCGAGGAATTCATTTTGTATTTTATTATCAATTTAGTAAAATCTGAGGTAGTTAACTTGAATTTATATCTCAGGCCATTAAGGCGAGATTAAAATCGGGGTCCAGGCAGCTTCTTCCTCCCAGTCCAAGCTACGTTATAGCGACCTCTCTCTCTCCCTCTCTTACCGCCCCCACAGTGCTGGAGGCAGGAAGAAAACCTTCAACCATGAGGGGGTGGCAAAACTTGGCCTAACTTTAGTATAAAGTCTTTATTATAAGCGAGAGAGAATAAGCTGATACTTAGGCAAGGACAAGGTGCATACCCGGCAACTATTCAAAAAATAGGAAACTCCTGAGCTGAAGGGCACAAAGCCCTTCTTTATGAGCTTCAAGTTTTATTATTGCCTATTAAATTTATATTCAACCATTTAATGAATAAGTTCAGGAAGGATGCTTAAATCTTTTGTCAGTTAAATACTGTGTAGCTTTCAAAAATTCATCTCTTTACTAAATCTTTTATTTTAGACATCTTTGCATTGGATTTATTACTTATTACTTCCATAAAAGGAACTTTATTATGAAGAAAGTGCACTAGAGGGAATCACATTGAGGAAAGTGGCCTGCACTAACCTTCAATTAAAAAAAAAAATCTTGTTATCCAAGTGCCGTCAGCTGGATTCGAACCCGAGATCTCCACATAGGTCAACAAGTTATCATCTCTACCCATTATTTCGCTACCTCATAATATTCAAGTATAACGTGGTATAAACAATAATTAATAATTCCAATAATTTTATTAGATAGCCAATTACTAGATCACTAGTATTAAGTACAAATCACCAATAACTTTTATCGTTACCAAAATAAAATAAAACCCAATCAGAAGGCAGTGTATGAATGAAATTTATTGTTTTTAAGATGATTTCTTGCAACAAAGGTTGAGTCAATTTACAAGATAATAACAGTAATTACAAAAAGACGAAATAATATAAATTATAATAATAACAAATAATTATAAAATAAACTTACTCTGTTTGATATAATACAGAAAATAGATAAATAGGAGTAATAGTAATAGATAAAAATAAATGGTAGTAATAATATCTAAACACAATCATTTACCTCGAAACAAAATGGCGGGAAAAAGTGATATAAAATAAATCAGTAAATAAATAAGTGTCAATTGTCAGTAAATTTGACAGTGTATCCTCGCCCATGGGGTATAAAATGTAGTTTAAAAGATACATTTGTCTAAAGCAATTCAACATAGGGCATGATAAAAGGAAGTGACTTAGATTATAGCTTTCAAATTCATAGAAGTGACATTGTTGCTCAGGATTAAAATCTATATGAAACCTTATTAAGGAAGATTCTGCAGTACTTGCTTCCAAATAACACCCAATCAGAAGGCAGTGGCAGCAGAAGTCATTGCAGACACATAGTAGTACAAGCTCCTCATAGATCATACGCCACTTAAGTAGAACATCTCAGTATTGTAGAAGCCACTGATGATATTTATCGGTGGAAACGATTGGCAAATATTTGTACCAAAACAAAAAAACAAGTAAGTGCACGTTAAAATCCCTATTGTAATGCAACAAGTTGCATGTCATTAAACTGCATGTTTTTAGACAAAGTGGGGAAACAAACGGTTCGGTTGCTACGAGTACGCAAGTTCGGTGTAGGCCCCCCTTAGTGCTTACTAAATCCATATTTTGCATAACTTAGTATCTGGTAGCCCCTCCTACGGCGTTATGGCCACGCCTTTTCTCTTTCATAGTCATACAGTTGCTTGCTGGTGGTTCTTCTTGCTACATACTCTCTTCAAAGATCTTGTTTGTCATTCAGAGAATGATATTTTTTTTTGGGTTTTGAAAGTTGCACACATCGAAGGTCCTTTGCACCTGAACTATACCGGAAAATAGACATTTTACTCGTATTACTTGATTTACTTTAACATCTAGTTTTGTCGAAACTAAACCATTGGTTGTCCTAACTCGTATTTCCTTTTAACCTAACTAACTAATGTTAGGATGGAGTACTCGATCCTCGCACCCCAGAGATCTAGCCTAAATTTTAAAATCACCTATTTACATAAAATTTATATCCATACACTCATCCTAATAAATACGTTCATCCTAATAAATACATTCATCCTGTGCCTTCAAAGGTCTTTGGCTCGCAAGCCAGGTTAGACTGGAGGTTATCAACTGCTCTCTGTATCTAAGGAGGCACCTTTGATGGCACAGTACATGCTTCACAAGTTGACTAAAGTGCATTATTTGATAAATTAAGGAATAAGTTTGATCCTTTATATGAAAGATATTGATCACTTAAATATGTGGCAGGAGGTTTCCAATTTTTTTTTGGTAATTAAACGCAACTCTCCCAAAATTACCAAGTAATTATTAAACCTTCTTGTTTGTAACAGATGTAAAATTAATTTTTAGCCATTTTGTGTATGCTTGAGAACATCTAAAGCTATTAACATTTGATTTTTCTTAGAAAAATCACTCAGAAAACGACTTATTTCCCGAAATTAAGATATTATTATTGCCTTGGCAATATTGTTAGTAGAAAGGGGATGAAAAAATGCATAAAAATGACCTATCGCGTGCTCTTCTTTCTCTTTGATAACAAGTTAAAAAATTGAAATATGATTAATAAATACCAGATTTTGAAATAGCCTAGCACCTTTAATTTTGAAGATATCGAATTACGGTTTCCGGTTTCTTTCATAACTTTTTATACTCTTTAAAACTATGTACATGAAAAAGGGGGGTCATCTGCAAACCCAAAAATCAAGTCACATATTCTGAAACTAGAGGTGACGGGCAACAAATTTTTCCTCTACCATTTTTTGCTCAGATTAACCGTTTAAGCATGAAATGCATTTGAGCCGTCTTAAAATGAACACCCTGTATATACATTGTTACATTGAATTAAAAAACCTTAATATCTTTAAGGAATTGCAGAGTGTTTTGTTCGATGTCTTCTGTTAAATGAACAATATAATTTTCAATGAAACAGTATTTCTGTAACAAACGTGCAGCAGTTTAACATAGAAATCACGTTAAAAGTTGTTGTTTATTGTTGTAACAGTTATTTTATAATGCAATATCTGTTAAGGGAAAAATTTGATGATAATCTTCTTTGGGAAAATTTACTTAAAAAATACAACCTTTCACTTTTTTAATTACTTTTATTTTAATAAAGTTAATGAAAGAAAACGAAGAAAAGAAAGGTAAATTCGTGTAATTAATTGTTAGCTAAACAATTAATTAGATTTCAAAGAAAATTAAACTATTGTTGCTATTGTTGTGGTGTTATTGTATTTTTATATTATTTTGTAATGTTTTGTCCATATTTTATATCGTTTCCCAGCAGTCGCTATTAGACCTCCTTTTTTTAAAGATTTATTGTTTTTCCATTATCACTTACTATTTTTCCAGCATTTTGTCTAGGCGTAAAGCGTATGGTTTTGAGTTGAGAACCTTTTACTTTGGTTGTGCATCTTCTGTTAACGGCTTACTTCGATTGAGAGGTTAGTTCTCTGATTCGCCTAGAGCAGAGAGGTCGCCAAACTTTTTTTGATCATGGACCCCCCCCAATATAATTTTTCCGAAATCTCCATCGACCCCCCCCCACACACATAAAAGTAATTTTCAGTTAATTTAAAAATAAAACTATCTATTAGGGTTACTGTGTTTGTACAATTTATTTTTGTGATTTTAAACATTTATTAAAAGTAATTTTACATTGTGTAACCAAATAGTTTTATGAAAAATATCTTAATGTTGTAATTTAAATACCTTAATATGTATTAAATAATAAGTAATTATAAATAAGTAAAGTAGCTACATTATTGCTTCTTAATTAATGAGATGGTTGTGCCTGGTGTTTTTTTGCAAGGTTCCGCTGTAGGAAAAGGACAGTAAAGTAAAGAAATCGTCTATTTTTTCAGGTGGGGCTTTACGTCCAACTACCAATTAGGTGTCGTGAACGGAGGCGACTAGCAAACATACTTTACTATAAATTTCTTTTATTAAACATTAAATAAAATCCAAGGCCTAGACGCCGGGAATCGAACCCACTAAACCGACAATACATCTTAGCTTTGCTGGTCTAGCCTATAACCGCCTAACATACTTTACTGTAAATTTCTTTTATTAACCATTAAATAAAATCCAAGGCCTAAGACCGGGGAATCGAACTCACTAAACCGACAATACATCTTAGCTTTGCTGGTCTAGCCTATAACCGCCTAACATACTTTACTGTAAATTTCTTTTATTAACCATTAAATAAAATCCAAGGCCTAGACATCGGAAATCGAACCCACTAAACCGACAATACATCTTAGCTTTGCTGGTCTAGCCTATAACCGCCTAACATACTTTACTATAAATTTCTTTTATTAAACATTAAATAAAATCCAAGGCCTAGACGCCGGGAATCGAACCCACTAAACCAACAATACATCTTAGCTTTGCTGGTCTAGCCTATAACCGCCTAACATACTTTACTGTAAATTTCTTTTATTAACCATTAAATAAAATCCAAGGCCTAGACGCCGGGAATCGAACCCACTAAACCGATAATACATCTTAGCTTTGCTGGTCTAGCCTATAACCGCCTAACATACTTTACTGTAAATTTCTTTTATTAACCATTAAATAAAATCCAAGGCCTAAGACCGGGGAATCGAACTCACTAAACCGACAATACATCTTAGCTTTGCTGATCTAGCCTATAACCGCCTAACATACTTTACTGTAAATTTCTTTTATTAACCATTAAATAAAATCCAAGGCCTAAGACCGGGGAATCGAACTCACTAAACCGACAATACATCTTAGCTTTGCGGGTCTAGCCTCTTAACCGCTCGGCCTATCGTGGTGCCCATCAAGGTTCCGCTATATTGGGTTCGAAATTGTTTTTCCTTTGACCTCCTGGCTCAGATCGACCCCCTACTTTTGTTACGTAGACCCCTGGGGGTCTATATAGACCATTTTGGCCTAGAGAAAAGGTTTTTAAAAAAAAAACTGTCTAAAAACTAGTCGCGACACCAATTACAGTTACCTACAAATAAAGAGAGAAAATCTTTAGCCTATATCACCTCTCTAAAGCTGCCCAAATCACCCAGTCTTTCATAGATTCTATAAAAGTGCTTTGTAATAGCTTTTTTTTAGCTGACTATAGGAAGTACAAGTGAAGACGAATGGAGAGGATTGCCAGTTCTACTTTACAGCATCTCCTTCTATAATCTGATCTAATCTTAGATGGGTAATTACCCCCCCAAAAAAAGAGCTGGAATATAAAGAGGTGCTACTCACTTTTTTTAGTTTTTCTTTTTAGAATCGGCTAATAACGTTTAATTTATCCATTTCAATCGGTGAGTCAAATACGACTTGAATTGTTAAAGTGTCAGACAGTTGTATCTTCAATGCAGAGGACAGAGGACACCAGTTTGAATGGTGTCTAAACAGCATCCTTCACTAATTTTTGCTTCCATTCCAAATTACTTCACACAAAACCGTTTCCTTCCTTTTTCTTGCTCTCTGAAAGAAGAAAGACTGATGATCGCTCTCAATTAGGAAATCAAATGAACAAAATAAAAATAAAGATCTTTAAATAAATAAAGTACACAATGGATAGATTACCTTATTTGTGTTGATCATAACAAAAGCTTCTAGATCAAGATAATTGTCTAATTGTGCTTTACTATTTCAAGTAATAAGTTTTAGCGACTGGTTGGTTGATAGCCCCGTGCCTGATTTAAGAAGCACCATTGTCCAGTGTTGTTTGTGTTTATGAGCAGTCAGTGTTGCCAACCACTCCCATTGGGCTTATTGTAATGTCTCGTAGGGCCCCCCTTCATATAATTCTTTTACAAAGTTCCATACCATTTCTAGTTTGCTCATAGTTTTTAAACTTTTTTTTTACTCTCCTCTTTTGTGCCTCATTTAATTGCCCTTTTTAATGAGTCTCTATTTTGTCTGAATAGTTTTCTCTCTCTTTCTTTTTTGATTTTGGAATCTATTGATTGGGTAGAGATTTTTAAAATATACTAACATTTTGTCATGCCCTTAAATTGCTTGGAACTCAGAGCTATTAGTGATTTGCGGCGATTTCATTTTATGGATATCCATTCCTTACCTGACTTCATTTCTCTTTTCTTTCCTCTAGTTTCTCTTTGGCTTAGAATTTTAATTTATACTATTCAACTGAGCATTTATCTATTTACGAGTAGCTTTTACTAGGCGTTGTTCGTTTTGGTTTTCTTTAGTATTCTTGTTGAATTATTTCTTAGAAAAGAAATAAGAGGTAGTTTTTGACGATAGTGTTAATGTTTTGGAAATGACATTTTTTTCACCAAAAATGCACGTTTTGTGCGTGCACAAAATATCTCAAAGACGAAAAGTGGCAGATAGTAGTAATTTGCTATTTTGTCAGGCATGTTTTACGTCCAACTACCAAATTAGGTGTCGTGAACAGAGGCGACTAGCAAACATACTTTACTGTAAATTTCTTTTATTAACCATTAAATAAAAACCAAGGACTAGACTAGTACCGCAATACATCTTAGCATTGCGGGTCTAGCCTATAACCGCTTAACAAACATACTTTACTATAAATTTTCTCATAATAATAATAATAAAGCCATTTATTTGGTTTCAGAATAATACATTTTATATATATAATACATGTTTTTTATGAAACAAATAAAACAATAACCTTTAAAAAAGAAAGAATACTATAATACTGAGTAATTCTTGAAACCAGGCCCACTACTGAGCATAGGCCTCTCCCATTAAACTCCATAATCCTTCGTCTTTCGCCTTCCTAGTCCATGATGGTCCAGCATGTTTTAAGATGTCATCCGCCCATCTCTTCTTTTGTCTGCCGACCCTTCTTTTCCTGAATTCCAGAGACCAGTTAGTAAGTCGAGTAGTCCAACGACCATCTTTCACTCTCATCAGCTTTCCTGCCCATTTCCACTTTGCCCGCTTCACCTTTTTTATAATATCCGTCAAACCAGTTTGCTCTCTCTTAAATTTATGAGAGAAATTTTCTCATATTAAACGTTAAATAAAATCTAAAGCCTAGACTAGTACCGCAATACACCTTAGCTTTGCGGGTCTAGCCTACAACCGCCTAACATACTTTACTATAAATTTTAACCATATTAAACATTAAATAAAATCTAAGGCCTAGGCCGGGAAACGAACCCAATGTCACCGCAATACATATTAGCTTTGCACGCCTCCTAACCGCTCGGCTACCGTGGCGCTAAGTGGCAGATATAGTATAAACTTTATTACGTTTTAGGAGACTTTAGAGACACTGGAAAAGTCATTTTACAGAATCGATTTTTTTTTAAGCTTTAGGAGATTTCCCGAATTTAGAGCTCCTCTTTTTTATTTTTCTAAAGGAAGATTAGTTTCAAAACCTTTCTGGTGATTTTCTCTGTAGAGTGTAATGTGTGTTCCTAACACCAACCCGTAAGCGGGGAAGTGCAGCTAGCCACTTTTTCTGGGTTCTCGGCGTCCCTGCGGGCATTCCAGCCTTGCCACACAAACAAAACTCATTACTGTCGCACCCCCCACTACAAGCACACAATACACACACTGTTGACTTGTAGAACTTATTAGAGTTTTGTAAACCAACAGCCGAACTCTAGTTCTGATTGTCTTCCTTGTACTTCTCTTTTGAAAATTCTTTCGTTAGAGATTATTTTCATTAACATTTATTTTAAGAAGAAGGTTATGGGACATTATGCGTCTTTTGAAAGTTTCATTTTTTCTATTAAAGTACTCTATTGAACAAGGCGCCACGGTAGCCGAGCGGTTATAGGCTAGACCCGCAAAGCTAAGATGTATTGTTGGTTTAGTGGGTTCGATTCCCCGGTCTTGGGCCTTGAATTTTATTTAATGGTTAATAAAAGAAATTTATATAAAAGTATGTTTGCTAGTCGCTTCCATCCACGACACCTAATTTGGTGGTTGGACGTAAAGCCCGCCTGAAAATATAGGCAATAGACTATACTTACTTTTTACTTTATTGAACACAGCTTACAATTCAATAAAAATGCTAAGTTCGAAATTAATCTTTAGAATTTTGTTAGAGAAATTTGATGGATTGTGCTCAGTGGGATTTTCTCTTGTTAACTCTTTTACCATCTCATCTCATCTTGGCTTATTTGTTTTCCAAAAAAATTAAACAATTTCTGCATAATTCTTAAAGATCTTTAAGTTATTGTTTGGTAATACACTGATGACACGAACTGTGTACATTTCATGTGCTTGCGTTGAGACTGGTGTCTGAGTGGTAGAAATGGGAAGGGATGCTGGAGAGAAGACATTAGAAGCTGTATTGTACCAGCCAGACTGCTGGTATATACAGTACATATGGTGTAATTAACTACAATCTCTAAATGACCGTTATTCATGTGACAATGCTATAAATTTCGTATTATTGTTGTCACATTGTCTGATGTTGGTTAATGGTGGAGTGGTGGAGTGGGGGGGAATAATTGCAGATTGATCACAGGAGGCTGTGCACACAACACTTCTACTATTTAACACAATAGTATTCAATTATATAATATTATTTATTGACAATTACTATTAATTATAGATTTATATGAATTCCTGTTTCACTTTATTTGTGTTAATGTCAGTTTGTTAATTTGTGTTAATGTCAGTTTGTTAATTTGTGTTTTAACGTTTTATTTTCATTTTGGTGGCTAGAGTCATTTTAATTATCCTGTGTATGTGTAAAACGAGAAATGTTCCATTTACGTATATGCGCACACTATGGTCATCCAATCATAATGCAGGTAACCGGAAGAGAAAATAGAATTATGCAGATTTTTTATTTTTTTTATTTTAACTTTTAGCCGGAAATAGGTTTTGAGATGCCCTTAGTCAGAAAAACAGTTTGGTTTTTACCAGGAAATAAACTTTTGGGTAAAATCAGCCAACTCAGGAAGTGCCACGTAATTAATAGTCACGTGACTTTTCAGTTTTGTGTCTTTGTGTGTGTTTTTTTTTTGTGGAAAATAACTCTAGGAAAATTCTATTAAGTGCTTTTCTTGGTTAGGCTTTCCTCTAAAGAATGAAATTCAATTTAATATAAGATAATTATTTGGATATATTAGTTTCGTGACCGTAAATTGTTAAACTTAGGATGGATGATTTGCGAGGAATCGGTCAAATAAAACAACTCGTCTCTTTGCCTAGAGATTGCGGGTCTCTGTAACTCAACCAACCCGCATAGCCACGCCCTGAAGAGGACAATATATTTGTCGAAACGTTGGCAAAAAGACGAGTTGTTTTATTTGACCAATTCCTCGCCAATCTTCCATCCTAAGTTTATAATTATTTGGTTTAATATAATAATAATAATAAAATCAATTCTAGAAAAAGGCTTTTTTGGGATACTTTCTATGAAAATTAAGTAAATTTATTTAGCATTTAGGCAATAATCTGGAGTCAAGTTAATAACAGAAAATCTACTTATATTGCCAGTCAGGAGTCGAAATGACTCCGATATATTTACGTGTAATGCCAATCTGGAGTCAAAATGACTCTTATGATTCAAGTAAACTAATCTGCAAAAAAAAAAAACACTAAGAATTCCATGGTCTTCAGCTCGTGACTATCGAATGGTGAGAGAGTGGGGATAGCATATCTAAGAGCTTTTTGGGATAGCTATGAGATGTGGGGAAACAGAGACCATTCCTATTTTTTTTTTTTATTCAAATTGACTTCGGATTGGCAATTCAGTGATAAATATATATTTGGCTTAATATAAGGTAGGGTTAAAACTCTGGTTAAAATCCTGAGATTTGAAGAAAATTCCACTCCGAAAATCCAACTTTACTGAAGCGGAAATTCATTCAAAACTTCCAGAAATCCTTCCCATCGATTGAATCTAAACAATGTCCGTTATTCAAGTCGAAATTGTCAACTTTAATTAACCATTAAGTTATATATTCCCTTAATCACCAAAGAATCACAAAGAATAAAGGATGGTTTATGTTTATGAAAGGACTTAAGTAAAAAGCAAATAAAATCTAGTAAGTTTGAAATGAATTTGTTCTTATTATTATTAGTGAACAGATGGCCTAATAAAACTTATTTGAGACAATAACTTATGGAAACATAAATCAAGTTGTGTCCATATTATATATTGGCGATGGATCTAATTGCTGTTTATATCCATGGATGAGTCAGCCATCAATACAGTACCAGCAGCAGCAGCAGCAGCGAACCCTTCATCAAGAGCAGTAGGGACATTCACATAACTGACCATTGGTCAGCCATTCACAGACGGAAAGCAGTACTATATCACCGATCTCTTATTTCTAATAATGCCATATATAGGACAACATGGGGACTAACACTTATTATCGGGATTGTGGGACGCCCTTGACCCCCCCCTTTCCAGCACTCTGACCTGTCGCCCTCCAACACTCTGACCCTGTGCACACACATCAATGTTAGCCACACATATTGTGTCCACTTCTTCCGCCCCCCCGCATCCTAATCGCTAAACAAGATTTACGATCTTTTGCTGGAATGAGAATGGGGACCCCACCCTGCACCTCATTATACTTACTGTACATTATAACTGTGAAATGTTTTGGGCCAATTTTATATAGAGAACTTCCTATTAATATAATGGGGCTGTCATTTCCTGTATCTGATGGTGGCCACTAAGGGAACTTTAATATTTGCCTTATGGTACTGCATGCTTTGATAGAGAAATTTTTAGCACAATTTTTGTATCCTAAATTCTTCCAAATCAAAAAAGTAAGTAAAACAAATTTTGTGATTAAGTTATCGTGTCATAATCTAGAAACTAGGGTAACTTCCGAACACACTGCATGAATAGGTTTGTACAAGAAGAGCTGTAATCTGGAGCATTCTGGAGAAGATATGAGTGAGAGGTTTACTAATCCAATCTTGAAGTGACCATGCCCTGAACTCCCTCTGTCAAGAGGATATTTCGGCAGGTTTTGAAAGAGAGCTCTTCATAGCAAGAAATCTTTTTTCTACAACCATTTACTGCATGCTTGCAGTACACTCTTAGATCTAAAGGCTGGTAGGTAAAAATTGCCATTGTCGTACGAAATCTGGATTCATTCTTTGGTTCATCCAAGACATTCAAGAAATAAATCCATTTTGTACAAGATACCCTGATGAAACATTGTCTTCAATGTAGAACATAGACTACTTGAATGTTCTTATTCTGCCCTCTGTTACTCCCCCCTCTTTCACAGTAACTAATAAAATGGGAGGGTTGGCGATTCTCTGTAAATATAAACACATTTATACCATGTACATGCATGCACACATTTATATATATGAAAGTGATCGATGAGCCATAACTACTCCACTGTGAGTACGTATGGTCATGCTAGCAGTTGTACACGTGACCTCCACAGACAAATTATCCTCTACTGACGTCTCTCTTATACATGTGTGAGTTGGCGAAAGGGGGTGTGAAGTGTACACTATTGTTCATGCCCTACTCATTTTTCATGAAATAAAAACGTTTCATGAAGTTAAAAAGCTGCCAGCATCCACTTTAGATTCAATAAAGATGAAGGATGTAATAATTTAAAATGAAAATTAGGTCTAATGCGAAAGGGCTGTTAATTTTTTATAATATCGATTTGATTCAATAATTTATTTCACAGCTTAATAGTGTTGTGATTTACCCATTAAATATTAGAATGTTCACAAAGTAATTGCAGATTTTGCTTTTGTCAAATTGCCAGTAATTCCAGTCCACGATATCTATTATAGGCGACTATCTAATGTACTTTACTGTAAATTTTTAATATAAGCCATTAAATAATTATCCAAGGCTAGACCGGGAATCGAACCCACTAAACCAACAATACATCTTAGTTGTGCGGGTCTAGTCTCTTAACCACTCGGCTACCGTGGCGACTCAATTATTTCTATTTAAATAATAATTTTAAACAAAATTCTGTAACGGTTATTATGAGGACTAATGAAGAAAGGATTGCTCCAAATAGTCTTTTTTTTAATTTACTGATTTATTGAGTCTTTACTGAGTCTTGATGATGATATTTAATAATTAAATAGGAATTTTGAAGAAAATATACATTAAGTAAATGCATGTAAAACACAATCTTTTTTAATAAGTCATTGTTTTCTAGGCGTCTCTTTATTTCAGTCTATTAAAAGATAGACTGTTACCTAGGCATTTTCCAAGATCTTTTTGTTTCTGATGTTCTTGACCAAGTTTTTTTTTTACGAAGACCACATTTTCGCTTCTTCTGATTTATCGTATGACGTTGTTAAATGATTAAATTATTTTTAACTTGGACCAAAAGTACATACGTAAGTATATAAGACACAAAATTAAAATTAGACAAAAAAATAATGTTTATCTTCACTGTGCCATTAATTTTTAAATTATATTTACAGCTGTTTATTTATTAATTAGTGCCATGGCTATATAAATGAGGGGACAAGACTAGCCTCCAGGGTGTGCTAGTGTCAACCGATCTTTGCCTTCTGCTGGGTTCCCTTACACCAACCAAACTATTCCCTATTTGTTTATACTAGTTACACACAGCAGCGCATCACTTGAATTATGTTTAATCTCTGCTGGAAAATGTAAATTCAAATATTATCTCAACTTGGGTGGTCTGTTTAATATTTGTTTATATTTTTCAGTACAACATGTCACAAACTAACTGACTCGTTCGTACGTTATATGTACGTGGGTCCCCTGTATATATATTTATGTTGTGATGTTTACAGCTTCCCACTTCCCTGTACTATTTAACATTAAAAAAAAAAAGTTTAATTTAATATTTAAAACAGTAGCAAGTTCGTCTTTAAATCCTTTTATACTTCATTAACTCTGATAGAAATTAGTAAGGATTCGTTTTGCTGAAAGAATTCTCTTTTGAAACGTTCACAATTTGAAAATAATCTCTCATTTAAAATTAATAAACATCGTGATTACAATTCTCGACTTTTAAGTAAATATCTTTGGAGGTATTTCTGTAGAGATCGTAGATTTCCCTCAGAATTTTCTTGAAATTATACTTGTTGCACTTATTGCACATTTCGCTAGGAAAAATCTGGAAAAATTATGTGCAACGTTTCTGTTTTTAAAAATGACACTTATCGTTACACGAACTCTTCAAACGCACATCAACCACTTACAGGACTGGCTTATCAAATGGTGAATCAAAACTAATGTTACGAAATCATAATATATAGTAAAGTAAGACGAAAAATCCTACCTCCCATCATCTTGAACCAAACTCCTATACCAACTGTGGACAAAGTACGCTACCTTGGACTGTACCTAGACCTAAACGGTTGTCATGGAATCCCCCAGACTAGATTTCAAAGACAAGAAACTAACCAACGCTACAAAACTTCTCGCCAGACTACTTGACAAACGATCGAAACTCAGCTTACAAAACAAAAGATCTTATACCTTGTTGTTACCGCGACCTATTTGGTCATACAGCATCCAAGTATGGGGATCGACTAAACTGTTCCAATTCTTTACGCATCCCAGACTTTACAATCAAAAATACTTCGGAAACTTCTTAACGCTCCATTCTATTATTTCTAACCTCACTATTTATAATGACCTCAAAATCCCTTTCATTAACGACCTTACTAAAACTAGTTTTTTAAAAATTTCATTCCTTTACAGCAGCTCATCCTAATTCTCCAAATGAACACCTATCTTCTTCCACATTACCAGGCAATCCTCCAAGAAAATTGAAGAGAAGATGGCCCCGCGATCTACTCTCCTCATAACAGTATAGTGATCTGTTCACGTTAATGGAGTGTCACCAATGGGTGACATTATGTTATATTACATCGCTTTTGCTTGTTGCAACAACCGTTGCGGTCGCAAATTTCAATAAAAGATTAAAAAAAAAAAAGAAAAAAAAAAAGACACTTAAACGCTTTCTGTCCCGCATTATGTGACGAAATCAATGGACACTCAAAGCTAGTGCTGACTAGATTTGTGTAGTTCAATACTTATATTTGGTAAAAAATACTTTCCTGTACAAGGAATTTGAGGATCAGGGAAATTTATTTACATAACCTGCGGAAATCGTGAAACTCTGTACACCAGTTCTTTTTTTATTTACGGAACGTTACAAGTTTGGGAAATAAAATTGTATTTTGCTGCTCCGCGCAAATGCATGTGATCACACTCTTGGAGCAGGTCAGAGCCGGTCCTACCTGGGTGGCAGTTTCGTCCAAGATCACATCTAGAACAAATAAAAATATTTAACAATAATTTTTTAAAAAGGTAATAAATAAAATTTAAAAAACAGCTGTAAGACAGTAGAGCCTCTCTCTTGGCATAGTTATGTCAAAAACAAAAAGGACTATTGCCAGTATCAAATTTTGAATGATGGTAAAAAAAATTATGGTGACAATATTAGGACTAGGATATGTGGGCAGTAGGATTCCAAGAGACATTCCTAAGGATGAGATGCTGCAGCGGTTTGTATGGGGGCACCGATTTAGGAGGGGTACGGGGGACACTAATTGATTTAATTATAAAACTGGGCTACTGTGCGCCCACTAATATGTGCACCGACACACGAACGCCTCAACGCACAACGCTACTATGTGTCTGTCACTCATAAATAAGAAGAAGTAGAAGTAGAAGAGAGAGAGCACCAGAGTGAAGAATCTTCAAAAAAAAACCAGATCACAAGTACCGCCATCAATTCTTATCTATGTTATCATCTGGTGATCAGAGAGTGTCGCCGCCTGGTGAACAATTCTCAGAAATATCATTACAAACATATGTATAACATTACTCTGCCGTTATTATTTTTTACAAAAAAAAATATCTCGTCCATAACTTCCAACTTATTATTAACAGCTACTGTTATTTTCAAAATAACATGTTTTTTTAGTTTGTGTGTTTAAATAGTTTTGAATAGTAGTGGCTGTTTGTGATTTCATTGCTATTTTTAATAGATACGATTGATGCTCTTACGAAGTACGCTGCTGCACAGACTGAAATCTTGATTTGGTACTTGTGACACTATCAAGCGATGGTAATTCAGGAATCCTAGTTATTAGCCTAGTTTTTTCTAAACTAAGTTTAAACTCTCCTAAAGCAGCGTTTTCCAATCTTTTTTGGCTCAAGTACCACTTGGTAGTACATCATGCTAAATTGTACCACTTGGTAGTACATCATGCTAAATTGTACCACTTGGTAGTACATCATGCTAAATTGTACCACTTGGCAGTACATCATGCTAAATTGTACCACTTGGCAGTACATCATGCTAAATTGTACCACTTGGCAGTACATCATGCTAAATTGTACCACTTGGCAGTACATCATGCTAAATTGTACCACTTGGCAGTACATCATGCTAAATTGTACCACTTGGTAGTACATCATGCTAAATTGTACCACTTGGCAGTACATCATGCTAAATTGTACCACTTGGCAGTACATCATGCTAAATTGTACCACTTGGCAGTACATCATGCTAAATTGTACCACTTGGCAGTACATCATGCTAAATTGTACCACTTGGCAGTACATCATGCTAAATTGTACCACTTGGTAGTACATCATGCTAAATTGTACCACTTGGCAGTACATCATGCTAAATTGTACCACTTCGTAAAAACGATTGTATTTCGTGAACTTTGTTATTCTGAGTGTGTTATTTCATTATTATCATCTTTATTTGTATTGAGATACAATGTATCTGCTACAAAGGAGTTCCAAGTTCATGTTCACTTTATAAACTTTGTAAAGTCTAAGATCTTAGTTTTAAAACTTTTTTTTTTAAATAATTAAAAATTGCGTAAATATTTTTCTCTTCAAAATTATTAATTAATTTTACAAAGTTCTTCTTAAGGATTATTATATTTCTACCCAAATCTTCTAAATTAACTTCTTTAAAGCATTCAACTACCTGTAAGTACCAATTAAATTTAATGTTGCTTGTATAGAGCTTTCTCATTACAATCCAGTCTCTTTAAGCAAATCTTTAGATAGTTATCATTTAAGTTCTGTCACATGATAATTCTATTAAATTTTCTTTATCTTTTATTGGATAATGCTGTAGCTTTTCCTAAATTTTCTTAATAGAAGGGTGTTTGGAATCCACTTATCATTTGTGGTTTCGGGTTTTGGGAAAATACTCCATGAAAGACAATTTTAATCCTGTTAAATGTGCTATTTGATATTTTCTCGTATACCTTGAGACAGATCAACCTTATTACTTGTTAATATTGACAACTTTACTGTATAATATTATTAATTAAAATAATTTTTATGTATTATATAGGGAAAAAAAACGTTTCTACGATATTTTAATGCTTTAATTTTTAATGTCCGCCATTACTGATTATTTTTCGTGTACCACCAACCAGCAACTCGCGTACCACAGGTTGGGAAACGCTGTACTAAAGTCATGATCTATTTTCCTACTAAAACACCCAGCAAAGCAGTGTTTGGGTATCTTTCACCACAGTATTCAGTAGTTATTTTGACTAAGGAATTATTTGCAGCTTACCTACAGTATATCCACTACAGTATCTGCAGATGTTTGCTGGGAATGTCTGCTCACAGACGCAGAATTGTATGTTTATTGCTGTATCATGATAACAAAGCGTGGGTGTGTATATATATATGTGTGTGTGTGTGTGTGTTTGTGTTAAAACCAGTGGGCAAATAAATAAAGTGAAATAAGATTGTCCGGTGAGTGCGGAAATAAGATTGTTGGTGGGACCTGTCGTACAGCATCCTCTATATATCTGTCTTCGAGTTAAGTGGCGCTGGTACAAAATGTCCGGCCAGATAATTTAGCACCCGGGGACCGTCCTCTGGGGGGCAGTGGCAGACCCCTGGCACTGTCTCTCTCTTCTGAGTGCAGCGGCATGCCGTCTCCAGTAGACAAACCTTCCCCCGCTATACCCTTCCACCCCTCTAAAAATCTCACCCTTCTCCAAGCTATTTCTACTGTTCCTTATCTATTCCAACTTCTGCGTTTCCTTAATTTTTTTTGTCCTCTGCTACTTGGTCCACTATTTCTTCTTCTTCCACCACTATCTTGATTTATTCCATTCTCTGAGTGTTGACGTTAGAACAACTTTTCCTTTAATTAAAAAAAATCTTCTGCTTTTCTTTCTGCAGTTTTCCATTAATCTAAATTTATGATTTTATTACTTGAATATTTGAAAACAATTTTAGGTGGGTATCACTCTGTTTTCTCAACTCTTCAATCTGCACAGCTTCAGAAGGACAAATTTATTTAGGTTACCATTTCACCAAAAAAATAATGGAAAGAATAATAATAAAAAATTGATATTTTCAAGTTTTATTTCCTGTATGATTTATGAATCTGTAAATTGTTGTTTTATCTGGGTAGACTGAAGCTTTAGCTTGAAAGCTCTCCTGTACTCATACAGTAAAAAATTCTTTAACACAACCTGATTAGAGAAATATAACTAACTTTTCACGATTTCCACAATATATTTTGTGGTTACTTATTGCCTCTAAAGTTCCATGTCCAGTCACCATCACTCGACCTACTTCTCGCCTTCATTCAGTACCTCAATTTCCTGCCCTTTGTCGTCCTACTTACGTGGCTGATAACATTCTATCAAAAACCCACTGGGTACCAAATGGAATAGAACGATCTCACTTCCGTCGTGGTTTTTTGTTTTGTTTTTGAATACATTTTTTATACAAATATAAAACACTTTTTGAGACTATTTCCGCTTGGGAACTCGCTGTGACTTATGTTTTATGTATTTAGTTAAAGGAAGTAAAAATTCTAGAAAAAGTAAAAAAGTAAAATTAATGTAATTGCCCATTTTTTTCAGGCGGGGCTTAACGTCCAACTACCACAATTAGGTGTCGTGGACGGAGGCGACTAGCAAACATACTTTAATGTAAATTTCTCATATTAACCATTAAATAAAATCCAAGGGCTAGACTAGTACCGCAATACATCTTAGCTTTGCGGGTCTAGTCTATAACGGCCTAACAAACATACTCTACTGTAAATTTCTTTTATTAACCATTAAATAAAATCCAAGGGCTAGACTAGTACCGCAATACATCTTAGCTTTGCGGGTCTAGTCTATAACGGCCTAACAAACTCTACTGTAAATTTCTCATATTAACCATTAAATAGAATCCAAGGGCTAGACTAGTACCGCAATACATCTTAGCTTTGCGGGTCTAGTCTATAACCGTCTAACAAACATACTTTACTCTAAACTTTTATTAATCATTAAATATAATCCAAGGGCTAGACTAGTACCGCAATACATCTTAGCTTTGCGGGTCTAGTCTATAACCGTCTAACAAACATACTTTACTCTAAACTTTTATTAATCATTAAATAAAATCCAAGTCCAAGACCAGGAATCGAACCTAGTACCACAATACGAGAAACTGGGTTATCGAAAAACAACACCAAATGTATCAACGTCCAGGTTGTTTTTTACTCTTTAATTACATATATATATTAGTATATTCGATTAATTGCAAAACCATTAAAAATGCATTTGAATGAAATTTATCAAAACTGGCATCTTCCCCCATCATGTGGGGAAGATGCCAGTTGATGCGGGGGAAGATGCAACAATATCTTAAGATATAAATTGAGACAAATTTAATGTTAGGTAAACAGCAGAATATTCTCATTATACACTGAGGGGAAGGAACACCGAACAAAAGACATTTTTTGTTTCATTTTTAACATTTTTTGCCTTTTTTTTTTGTCTTTGCTGCAAATTTCATGTAGCCATCTCTTGCATGTTATGCATTGAAGCCAATAGCATTTCGGGCCCTTCCTATCATAAAAATATCCTATACAAAAATCGTCGTCCTCCTCTTTAATGTCACTCTCACCACTGGTCATTACCAAATTATCGGGAGCGGAGGATGCTGAAGATGAACGGTCCTTCCTTTTCTTTTTCTGCAGTACTTTTCCCCCTTTTTTTGTCGACAGAGCAGCCTTTCTTCTCAATGCCTCCCGTTTCTCCACCGTCGTAAGAACTTCAGCAGTTTGTTTCTTTCTTCGAGTTTGCTTGGGTTTCTGAAATCTGGGGATAGGACTAATTTCTTCAAAAGAAGTGATGGCACCGCTGCTGCTTGTTGAAGCTATTGCCAGAGGTGCGTTAACTTCTTGTGTGGCATTCAAATTTTCTTTCATATTTTAAGAAATGGTATAAGCATGTTCTGGAATTTTTTGCGGATCGTACGGATAAATTCCGCATGCAGAAAATCCCACGCTGCCATTTCCAACAGAGGCTGCTCTATTCCACGCGGCGCTCAGCAAAGACCCAAATTGAAGTCTGTTGATTCTGCGTCCTGGGTTAGAATGGATCCAGTTGTTAAGGGCCTGCTGCCAAAAAGTTTTGTCTTTGATTTCTATTCCCAATAACATGATATTAGTTAGTTTTTCCTTTTTATTTAATAGTTTTTAATGCTGGGTCAATATGACCAGAGATGACGGCTTATGGCACTTCAGAGGTGACGGGTTAATAATATTAATGTATTATACAAAAACTATATTTCGTGTGTCAGTAATTGTTTTATATTGATTTTATATTATAAAATATATCATTATAATGTAATAATGAATGAGAAACAATATGAAATTGAAACAGTTCAATAGGTGGCATCTTACCCCAAGCACTGGAGGAAGACGCCTCTTAGTTTTATTTTTGTACTAAAGCTTCAATCATGTTGTTTCAAGCTAACACGTACTCACCAAGATGTAAACGACACAAATATCACGGAATTATTACGTTTAATCTAGTCAATCCGTCACCAAACCTTAAGTATCGACAACGCAATATTATAACATGGGTACTCACCAAGTTCAAAGAGTTGAATTTTCAGTTTAACGACGATTAAACTAGATATAAATAGAAATACTCACAAGCACGGTATTCACAGTTGTTTACTACACACTTTAACGTAGGAATCGCTGTCATCCAGTTATAGATATGCAAAATATGACGATACTTGCATCTTCCCCCAACTGGCATCTTCCCCCCACTTACCTTATAATATACATTACATATGAATAAAATTCTCTGTAAAATTATGCTGACGAATAAACGCACCTTATACGAGGGTCGTTTGAAAAGTCCGTGCAAAAATAAAAACTACCTAATTTTTTGGGGTAAACCTTTTTTATTTTTCAACATAGTCTCCTTTTAGGCTTATACACTTCGTCCAACGCTGCTCTAGTTTGTTGATCCCTTCCGAATAATAGGATTTGTCCAAGTCTGAAAAATAGCCATTCGTTTCTGCAATCACCTCCTCGTTTGAATAAAATCTTTTTCCCGCCAGCCATTTCTTCATATTGGGGAACAAATAGTAGTCCGATGGAGCTAAGTCTGAAGAATAGGGTGGATGTGAAACGAGTTGGAACCCCATTTTCATTAATTTTGCGACCACAACTGCTGAGGTGTGAGCTGGTGCGTTGTCGTGATGGAAAAGGACTTTTTTGTGGACCAATCGTGGGCGTTTTTCTTGCAGCTCGGTTTTCAAACGGTCCAATAACGATGAATAATATGCACCTGTAATAGTTTTACCCTTTTCCAGATAGTCGATGAGGATTATTCCTTGCGAATCCCAAAAGACAGTCGCCATAATCTTTCCGGCCGAAGGAACGGTCTTCGCCTTTTTTGGTGCAGATTCCCCCTTGGTAACCCATTGTTTAGATTGTTCTTTGGTCTCAGGAGTGTAGTGATGTATCCATGTTTCATCCACAGTGACGAAACGACGCTTAAAGTCCTGCGGATTCTTCTGGAACAGCTGCAAACCGTCCTTGCAACACTTCACACGATTTCGTTTTTGGTCAAGCGTGAGCAATCGCGGCACCCATCTTGCGGATAGCTTTGTCATGTCCAAATGTTGATGCAAAATATTATGTACCCGTTCATTCGAGATGCCCTCAGCACTAGCAATCTCACGCACCTTCACTCTTCTGTCATCCATCACCATATCATGGATTTTATCAATGATTTCTGGAGTAGTAACCTCAACAGGGCGTCCAGAACGTTCAGCGTCACTTGTGCCCATATGGCCACTCCGAAAATTTTGAAACCACTTATAAACTGTTCTAATCGAAGGTGCAGAGTCACCATAATGTTTATCAAGCTTCTCTTTAGTCTCCTGAGGCGTTTTGCCTTTCATAAAGTAGTGTTTAATCAACACACGAAATTCTTTTTCGTCCATTTTTTTGAAAATCACTCGACTTCCTCGATTCAAACGAATGCCAAACACAAAGAAATAGACCGATCTGGCTGAAACTTGGTGTGTGTTTTTCCAAGAGATGCTACTAACTAAACATAACCTCGATACGCGCCAGTAGTGCTATCTCTCTGACTTTGCACTGACTTTTCAAACGACCCTCGTAGTATTGTTTTATATACATAGAATACGTACATAACACCTGATTGTCTGCATACATTATTTTCGGTATATTAACGCCAGAAATTATATTTTAAATCATTAACAAATTTTTGATATATAATTATTTTTAGAATCGTGTAATTTCTTTACGAAAAATTTGTGTTTAACGTGTTCTGTCAGAACCTCTCTGACAAGAGACGTACAACATAGAATTTTAATAATAAAAACATATGTATACATTTATGTAAAAACCGTGTACATCTACCTTAATCACATGTACATTAACATCTCCCTTTCCTGTACCCATCCCTTTGTTTTTAGGGCATATGACCCGGGCCTATCGCTCACAATTTTACATGTCCAAAAAAAACATGTAAATCATGTACGTATATATAGAAATATTCGTTTATTTATGTACATGTATGTAAATTACATCCTACTACAGAATTATGGGAAAATGCTAATCATTTTCTTTAATCAAGCCATTTTTACTAATAAGTACATATTGGGAAAATTATAAATTTTGTTTTTCATTTGCAATATAAATGTACAAGGTGAGCGCAGGTAGGGGAATTGTAAATTACCATTTCTCTCTTATCCTGCAAAATCTGTTATTTTTTTCTTTTGAAGTTATTTGTTCATGCAAAAATTTAATTTATTTATCCCTGTTCAATTTGGGGATGTAAATTACATCTTTTCACTTGTTGGCGAATCGCTTGGAAATTACGTAGAAAGTCAAAAAATTCTCTTATTAAAGATAAATATGGTGTTTACTGGGACTGTGACTATCGCATAGTTGTAAGAGACAGAAGGTTGTTATGGTGTGAGTGAATTTTAAAGGCAGAAGCAGTCGAGATTTCTGGGTTCGAATCCAGTATATTCGCTAATAATCTCCCTTCCTATAATAGCTGATAAATTCTTTAGATAAAAGGCACTTTAGAGGAATGTCCGAACAAATTTTTCCCTGAAAAATTATTGAACTCTTCTTTTCGAGTAATTGTTGTTTTATCTGGGTAGACTGAAGCTTTAGCATGAAAGCTCTCCTGTACTCATACAGTAAAAAATTCTTTAACACAACCTGATTAGAGAAATATAACTAAATTTTCACGATTTCCCCAATATATTTTGTGGTTACTTATTGCCTCTAAAGTTCCATATCTAGTCATCATCACTCGATCTACTTCTTGCCTCCTTCAGATCCTCAATTTCCTGCCCTAAGTTCCAAGTAGTGGGTACTTTTCGAGGAAAATCTCATTAAAGTAAAAAAAACAAAAAAAAACATCTTTTTCGAAAAGTAAGTTTACTTCCGGTTTTCCGCTTTTCACTAAAACTATTGCCGCTTCCAAAAACTCACATAATACACACTCACACTCTGTCAACAATCACTTGATCCTGAAGGAAGCTTCAACAGTACTTTTAGATTCCTGTCTGATCTGATCTGTAGCTGCATAGCGTGTAAGTATGCCATAGTTTAAGAAGGTCGCGGAAAACTTGAGAAAAGTCGCACTTCTGGTCTTGCGAATTGCCTTATATAGAGTCTGGATTTGTCTTATATAAAGAATTTGGCAGCAGTCTTAGCATTTAGCTCTTTTTTTTAAAAATAGATTAATATGATTGTGGTACTGGGTTCGATTCCCGGTCTTGGGCCTTGGATTTTATTTAATGGTTAATAAAAGAAATTTATAGTAAAGTATGTTTGTTAGGCGGTTATAGACTAGACCCGCAAAGCTAAGATGTATTGTGGTACTAGTCTAGGCCTTGGATTGTATTTAATGGTTAATATGATGAGAACTTTTATAGTAAAGTATGTTAGCTAGGCGGTTATAGGCTAGACCCGCAAAGCTAAGATGTATTGCGGCACTAGTCTAGCCCTTGGATTTTATTTAATGGTTAATATGAGAAATTTATAGTAAAGTATGTTTGCTAGTCGCCTCCGTCCACGACACCTAGTAAATGGTAGTTGGACGTTAAGCCCTGCCTGAAAAAAAAGGCGATTACTTTACTTCTTTTTTTTTTTTTTGAAAGCTTGCGCAAAGTAGCTAGAAGTATATAAATGTAACAAAATGAAATCTAAAGATTGATTTCATTGATCTTACGTTGGTTCAGAAAAATTATCAACATAAAAGTGATTTGTGTGTTTGGATTTCCCAGAAGGGAAATTAAGAATAGGGTATACAAATAATTTTGCTAGAAATTGAGTTGGGAAATAGCAACTGTTTGGAAAGTACATGTAATAGAGAAGTAAGAGGTCAGTGGAAATGGGATTTAATTGTCTAATCCCAGAGAAAGTCATCCTGAGAAGAGTAGAGGAGTTCGTAAAGAATGAGTTGGTCAATGATTCAAAAGGAGTTGCAGGTCGTATACTGTATAACACTGGTAGGGGAGCAAGTCTTTGTCGTAGGCTTTGGGATAACACCTCTCCTCCCTCTCAGAAAGGAACACCACACCATACGCAAGAGTGGTTTTTGAAGAAAGAGGAAAAAGAAGACATGAAAATCAGAGTCGTTCTGGGTCTGGGGGGGCTATCCTGCATAGCCTCTCTGTAGAAGAGGGTGTCTATGCTATACGGCCCCTTGGGGACATGGTTCACAATAGATTTAGCCATCCCCAGGGAGCCGCCTACGACTATAGCTCTGTTGAACGCGCCCAACACGTAGACACACACGTAGAACATAGTTCGCATCAATATTTCAAGATGCACAAACATGAACTACTATATACCCAAAACGGTGGGTAAAGAAAGAGAGATGTTTCTCATCTCTTTGTTGTGCAGCATCTCGGTTTCTCTCCTTACGTCCATCCATCCGAGCACTTTAGATCTCACCTTTACTCTGCATCTCTCTCTCTTTCTCTCTCTCTCGCGCGCGCTCTCTCTTTAACGAACGTCCTTCAAAATGAACAGACCCAGGAGAGCGCAAATCTGGGGTATCTATCGCTGATTTGGGTGCATGACTCACTTTCCAATATTGGATAGGTCATTCTGAATTCTTTCTGTAGGGGACACCCATTTAGTACCATCAATTCGTTACATTCATCTACCTCCTTCCAGTGAATATAGTTAGTAATTCCTTTCTTCCATGGTACTACGTAGAAATTATTCCCATTTGTATCCTTCCACGGGGATCTTCTTAAAATGTTTTAACAACAGAAATTACAATGTTGAGAACTGCAAATAAAAACAGACAAAATATTTTTGATGCTTCTAATCTAATCCGAAATGGACCAACACTCCTGACCTGCACAAATTTAAGAACGCTTGGATTAAAACAAATGGGAACAAGCTGTACATCCTGGCTAGATTCCCTTCAATTGCATCACAAATATTCTCGTCCTATGTTTTCTTAAGAAGCAGTACCCTGTAACCAGATCTCTAGCTCTTAGGAGACAGACCAACAGGGAGGTTTGAGAAGCGGCACAATGGGAGCCATCCTTAGAACAAATGGGGAAAGCTGTTTAGGGAAGCGAGTATGAGGCTCTAGGGAGTGAGATATCCCTGCCTGCTGCTCCCTCCTCTACCTAGCCTTACCTTATCCCAATCTTCATGCGATCCTTGCCTAGAAATAGTTAGTGGAGTGATTAAAGTCGAGAACTGGACCTCCTTCTAATAGTATAGGAAGGGTATTTGACTTTTCTACAAGGATAGTGAAGAAAAGTTCATCTTCTCTTTGTTTAGGGCTCAGGAAGAGTGGTGATCCCTACCTTCTGGCTCTCTCTCCGCAGATCATTTAACCTAAAACATGGACTTCAGATGGTAACTCCAATAACGGATACGGATATGATTGAAGAACTTCCACTCTAAAGAGTAATTCTTAATTATTACAGATGTTTTGCAATTGGACATATTGCAATTCTTTATGATATTCAAGCTGTTGGAGGACTAACCAGAGAACTTAGCATCTCTACGGGTATCCCAGCCTAACAATACTAACACTCTAGCCTACAATGTTGATGCGAGCAATGATTTAGCGATCCCAAACGGAAATTCCAGCATTACAAGACCACTATTTTTTTTTTTTTTTTTTTTTTTGGCGCATCAACAGCTGAGGTCATTAGCGCCCGGAGCTTTTTTCAGTGCACTGCCGGCCTCCGGACAGTGTTCTCTCGTTACACACAACACTGTCCATCACCGGACAGTGAGCTGTAAGAAGCTCCTAGGAAGAGAAAATCTAATGGCCAGCAGCTGGATTCAAACCCGGGACCTCCGCGTGGGAGTCCAGTATGCTAACCTCATAGCTAATCCCTTCTACAAGACCACTATTACTACTACTCTGAGAACAAACCCTGACAAAGATGATGAACTTAAAGATATTCATGCATTCTTTACTTTCCAAATCAATTTACATTACAGATGTAACACTCACTTTCAAAATACTTAAATTAATTTTATGTCAACTGGAAATCCTCACTATATCCTTTCTTTACAATTGCCCACAATTTTTTAGAATTTAAAAGAAAAATTACGGTACTTTGATTTGCATTCATTTCCTGTATCACTTTTTATAATTGCGAAATAAAACCTAGAGTATAATTAACTTTAAATTGTCTTAACATTAAGTGCAGCATAATAAAGGGAAATAGAATGTATCATTTTAAAGACATCCAATAAAGATTGTCTAGCTAATTGGGAAAAAGTTCTATTATTAGATAAAAAAAAATCATAGGAGTGGCAATTTTAGTTTAATTATTTCAATTTGGATAGTTTTAAATTCTTTTTCTTTGAACAATTAGAAAGTGCTTATCTTAATGCGATAAGATGAATGAAAGGTGTTTTTTTTTTTAGAAATTTATACTTTACTAAAAAGGTGAAATTTTCTTATTTCCGTTTGGAAATGAGTGCGATTTCCTGTTATGATTATTTTTTACTGTTAAGGAGACTGATTGTCGGTGTTGATTTATTTTTATTTAAGTTGCATCGTTAACACAATAGGCCTTATTGTTATTTACTAATTATATTCTAATTCTACAGTAAAATGTATTTTGAAGCAACCAAAAACTCCCGGTAGATTCAGGAAATAAATTTTTGATACATACATCTATTTTTGGAAGGAATTTAAAATGTAATGATTGTGAAAACCGAACGTAAGTTTGGCCAGAAATGATAAATTTCGAAATCGGAATAGTTACCTTACTCTTCTCATTGATTAATGCATCGAAATTCGCGTAACAGCCGTCATGTCTTCATCACTAGGCCCGAGCGCACGTCCACGCTCATTATTGGAAGCCCAAGACTACCACACATGGCCCTAAATTTACTTAAATAGTGAACAGGGATCCCTAACTAGAAACTATCCCTGCAAGCACTTTCCTGACTCTAGTTAAGAAGAGAAATCGGGACATGAAGAGAGTAGCTTGTCCCTGCCACTATTTCGGGCCAGCTGAGGGTTTTCCTTATTACTTGCAGCCTGAGACCGGAAAGAAAGAGAAAGAGAAAATCAAAATAGAAACAGAGAAATAATCTGGGAGCCTCAATAAAAACAATTAGCCTAATAAGCGCAAGTGATGGGAAATATTACGTGATAAATCGGCAGAGTTTTTTTTTTATAGCTTCACGTTGAAACGGGAATAATGTTCCAGAAAATACTGGATCTTCGAACTGGAGCTAGGGATTTAGGTGGTAGTTCATCAGCCCATTCTCTGAACACTGAATGGACTCATATCGAATGTAATCAGGAGAACAATTATCAGTCGCCCCTAACACCCGCAAGCTGGCCGACCAATTCTCTGCTTTCAAACTAGATTTCCACTTCAGGATCTCCCCACAGCTAAGGTGGCTGCCGTGGAGGAGGAGAAAGAGAGAGTGTGTGCGGGCGGCTGCCAGCACTAGCCGCCTCTCCAGGGGCTAGATACAAGGATCAGCACTCCCGGCACCCGATCTCCTTTAATCGGCTATCCTTCTCCCGCCCCTTTCCTTCTCCACTAAACGGTTCAACCAACACGTCAGCAATTAACTCAACAATCAACTGCTATTAGTGGAAGCCGGTCGTCCACCCGAAACTAACGCGTACCAATTCTATGCCCACCTAAACATAAATTCCCAAAAATTATTACTAAATTCCTGGTCATCCCCTTTTTTTTTGTCATAAAATTGTGGTACTGATGGAGATAAACTGTTCTTGAAGCTGAATGTAATGAGTATTATTACATTTCATAATCGTAGGAGGCTGCTTTCGGCCGAGATTTGCTCTAAAACCCATAGTTCCCTTAATTTGTTGAGCCGTATTTTTTGAAGAACCTCTTCATCGGAAATGCCCTTAATTGAATTTCTCTGTGAATATTATCCAAAAGTTTCTTACTCAAGAGACGTGTTTTTTCCTGCATAAACTCAAAATGGAGGATTTGACCCGATCGCACTGCTTCCTCTGGCCCAGCAGTAAGGGAAAGTTAAAAAAAGAAAAAATAATATAAAATAAAGGGAATATTTATTTTAGAAAAAGGCGCCCGAAGCAAATTTTCACACTTGTTCTTCTTATACAAACAGACTGACAGACAAATTATTAACTGCGTTCTTGTCACACGCCACACCCAGTGAGTGAAATGATCAATTGTTGGAGGCGTTAGAAAAGGGTTAAATTGAGTGGAGGGAGGGTCTCTCGTCTGTGGGCTCGTGCGTGCGTACGTTCATCACAGATGAACTAAGTAAGAGAGTTTAGTAAGTAGTGAGTGAGTTAGTCAAGCCTAGAGTTCAGATCCCACCAGTAAGTAAGTATTGGCAACTCAACTCACTTTGGCCTCACAACCCTGTCATGTTTACACACTACAGAACATGTTGAAACGTGCAGCAATATTGTTTGTGTGTATTTTATAAAGCATGTTACAGTGTACGTACGTCACAAACAACAAACATTGTATTGTGCTCTCATATTACTGTGGCTATATCTTGCCACTCAAAGTGAAATATTCCCCCCACTACCCTGCGCAAATACCCACCCACACCCACACTTGTTGTCAAGGCAAATGTATTAAAATATCAATTTATCACTTGATCATCAACTTCATCAAATGTTTACCAACTCAATGTTTCTGTTTCATCTCCAGACTCCTTCCAACTGGACCAGCTTTGATGATTCATTCTCTGTAAATATGATGTTATTTGATTTTGGTTTTCTTTTTTATTGCTCTTTGAGTGAATATATGAATTTTTACTCATCTTGTTACTTCCCTTTGCAACAGGAAGTAGTGTGATTGTACCCATTTTTTTTGAACTGAGTTTCCCAACAACACGTCTTGAGTTCCGTTGAATGAGACAGATCTAGTTAGTGAACCCTCTTGGGTTCTGACAACAATTTAGCGACTAGCGTACGTTATATCATATTTTTGAAAGTACTTCCGGAGCTATGGGTAATGGAAGATTGATTACAGATCCTCCCCTTCTGTAACCACTGGGTGACAGCAGGAAAAAAAACCTACTTGTGTCATATGGTTTGAAAATAAAGGTTCAAAAACTTTGGTAAAACCTTTAAGTCAGCCTCGGACTGCCGTCAGTCCCATTAAAGCTATGGCAAAGTTTCAGCCAGCTATTTGTGTGCCTACCATTTTTGAGACTGCATAGGGTTGTCCCTCACCGTAAACAAACATTATTTGTACTGACAACATAGTGTCACTTTCCAACTGATTATAAGATTTTGCTACATATCATGGCGTCTAGTTCTGGAACCACCAAGTACCCATTCGGTGTACACCAACCCAGAGCTCTCTGCGTTTTCCGTTTTCAGACAATTTTATACACATTGACATCATCCACAAGACACAGGCAAAGACCTTAAAATGGAAATTCCATGAGAACAATCAGTTTTAAGAATACTGATACTGATTGCTAGTACTCCCTCTTAAGTTCGCTGATTTTCTGTCAAGGATATGTCCATAATTCAGGCTGATTTTCTGTCAAGGTTAAGTCCATAATTCAGGCTGATTTTCTGACAAGGATATGTCCATAATTCAGGCTGATTTTCTGTCAAGGATATGTCCACAATTCAGGCTGATTTTCTGTCAAGGATATGTCCATAATTCAGGCTGATTTTCTGTCAAGGTTAAGTCCATAATTCAGGCTGATTTTCTGTCAAGGATATGTCCATAATTCAGGCTGATTTTCTGTCAAGGATATGTCCATAATTCAGGCTGATTTTCTGTCAAGGTTAAGTCCATAATTCAGGCTGATTTTCTGACAAGGATATGTCCATAATTCAGGCTGATTTTCTGTCAAGGATATGTCCACAATTCAGGCTGATTTTATGTTAAGGATATGTCCATAATTCAGGCTGATTTTCTGACAAGGATATGTCCATAATTCAGGCTGATTTTTCTGTCAAGGATATGTCCATAATTCAGGCTGATTTTCTGTCAAGGATATGACCACAATTCAGGCTGATTTTATGTTAAGGATATGTCCATAATTCAGGCTGATTTTCTGTCAAGGATATGTCCATAATTCAGGCTGATTTTCTGTCAAGGATATGTCCATAATTCAGGCTGATTTTCTGTCAAGGTTAAGTCCATAATTCAGGCTGATTTTCTGACAAGGATATGTCCATAATTCAGGCTGATTTTCTGTCAAGGATATGTCCACAATTCAGGCTGATTTTATGTTAAGGATATGTCCATAATTCAGGCTGATTTTCTGACAAGGATATGTCCATAATTCAGGCTGATTTTTCTGTCAAGGATATGTCCATAATTCAGGCTGATTTTCTGTCAAGGATATGACCACAATTCAGGCTGATTTTATGTTAAGGATATGTCCATAATTCAGGCTGATTTTCTGTCAAGGATATGACCACAATTCAGGCTGATTTTATGTTAAGGATATGTCCCCAATTCAGGCTGATTTTCTGTCAAGGATATGTCCACAATTCAGGCTGATATTCTGTCAAGGATATGTCCATAATTCAGGCTGATTTTCTGTCAAGGTTAAGTCCATAATTCAGGCTGATCACCATTATTTTCAATGGTTTTTCTTCTTATTTAATAACATGAAAAATTAATGCTGTAGGGAGCAGACAATCAATAATGTAGATCATTGAATTTGGTATTTTCTTAAAATATTTCATAACCAGAAGAGGTCCTTAATGAAGTAAAAGAACCCTTGGATGCGACATAATACAGGAGACAAAATGATCGTTTCATCTTTAATAACCTGCTGAAGATTTTATCTCATGCAGCAGCTGGACCTCACTCGCTAAGAATTCCATCCGGTAGGATAGAACCCAGAAGTAGTACTTTACTATCATCTCCCACCATTCTACCTCCCTAGATTATTTGGATTCCTTTTCATTAATAAATATTAATTAAAAGTGTTTTTATTAAACACGCTCAACTATTTAAATCAAGATCGGAATGAAGTTCAGATAATGACTTTTTAAAACCAACAAACTTTTTTGTAAAATATTACCATCATCTAGTCGTGGAATTTAACTTTAGTGGAAAAAATAGTGTTGATTTTAAGTTGCATATTTGAATTTTTTCTTTAAAAAAAGAATTTTACTGCCAAAATATTTAAATTTAGCGTAAAGATAGGATGAAAAAAATAACTGCCAGTTTCAGTTATGATAAACTTTATTATGCCGAGCTTTCTACATAGGGACTAGGTTACATCTTCAGGGCTGTGGAACATATTTTACAGTGTGTTAACAATAATTATATTAAAATGAATATGTATAATGCCACGTAATTTACAAAATTATTTACCTAATTTACCTAATGTAATATTTTTAATATCATTAAAGGGTTGATGTGTCTTCTGTCTTGGCTGTTCATGGACTGAGTGTGATCGGTCTGTGTGTGTGATATGTGTTTGGTTGTGAAAGTCAGTGTTTGCCAATTGCCAAGTAAGTAATTGCCTATTTTTTCAGGCAGGCTTTACGTCCCAACTAGGCGCCTAACAAACATACTTTACTGTTTTTCATTTATTAACCATTAAATAAAATCCAAGGCCTAGAGACCGGGGGAATCGAACCCACTAAACCAACAATACATCTTAGCATTGCGGGTCTAGTATCTTAACCGCTCGGCTATCGTGGCGCCTCAATTGTCAAGTAATTTTGTAGTGTCAGTTTTGAAATTTAGACTGTTTTCTGTCTTTGATATGTATATACTTATCATCATTTTTTTTCATCCTATTGAAACCATGAATCAGTCACCAAAAATAATGAACAGTAATTAGTGTAAAGATGTTCCAATAAAGTATTTTGAAACGGAGAAATCGTGAAAAGCACAAATACACATTATTGAATCCGTTTATGTCCTAGTATTTGGTCAGCACAGCCTAAAGGTGCCATAAATGGCGCTAAGACTTATTCCTTAGTAAACAATTTTGAATAACCAGCAATGCTATTAGTGGGGGCCTTATTATATAGTTGACTAAATCGTTCAAATATAAATGACATGGCTAGTTAAGGGAGGCGATGTCTTCTCAAAAAAGATCCCCCTCCAAAAAAATAAATTTCTCTGGGAAAATAGTTTTCCTCTTTACAAAAATAAGATATGATTGCACTCACATGACTATGCTAATTATAGATTTTTAAAGGAAGCCATCCAAACATTGACTAGAATTTATTTATTTTATTTATTTTCTGGTAAAGAAGCGACTTCCAAGTCGTCTGAGTGATTTTCGTTTCTACAAAGTTTCGATCTGGTTCACATGGTATTCAAAATAAAAACTGAATTCACTCTTATCCGTAGTATGGGAAAGTAAAAGAGAACTTAGTTGTTAGTGAATTACGTATACTTAACGTAGATGGTAGAATATTAGCATTGCCTCCTTAATCAGCTGTCAACCATGCGACCATCCGGTGTATAGGAAATATACTACTTTTCAATGAATGAAAACAAAACTACATTTCGAGAAGGTCTCTTTAATTTATTGCGTCCATTAAAACAGTTTTGGAGGTGTATCTTCTGTAGCCATCATATTTGAATGACAAACGTTACGATGACAAAATAAAAAAAAATTCAACACTTATAATTTATAAACAAGAGGACAATTTGAATTTGGTACGTCTGTCTGTCTGCTAGGAACGTGTATTGGTAAAAGGAAGTTATATATTTAGCTTGTCAAATCTCTGTGTGTCCATCCTACTATGGGTCCACTATTAGATAATATCAATCATCCTTCCAGAAAGGGAGGGGGAGATGCTCTTCTTACCTCTTTTTTTGTGACGACAACGGAAAACGTCCGACTCATTAACAAATCTTTTTGTATCATCTTTAGATGACGTTATAGTTTATTGCACTCATTTAATGCAGTCATTTCCTTACATTATGGGCAACCCTTAACAAATTTTTTGGAGATCCTTTTTTTGACAAAGGTTTTGAATAGCTGTCTTAAAGGGACAAAAGCTTATGGTGTTTGTTAGCCCTTTTTTTTAAAAAACTTTACCCGTACATAGCCGTTAACATGTTGCTTGTAAAGATTGTTGGACAGGTAGGATATCATTCATTGGGATAATGAAGTGTCGAGTTGGATGGTTTTTTTTGTTCCCTTTCTCTTGGAAAAAGCTGTTAAAAAAAAATAGACAAACTATAGTTCTAGTATAATGAAGACTCCAAGCACAGATTGGAACTAGTATCTATAGCCGTTGGCTGGCCATCACCAATAGTTGGGGTCTAGGCAAATAGTTTCTATGCAGAAATATTGAGAGGTCTAGGCAAATAGATAGCTGGTTTCTATGCAGCAATACTGAGACGTCTAGGCAAATACACTGCTGGTTTCTATGCAGCAATATTGGGCCAGAGAAATATTAGAGCAAGATCTCCATTTTCATTTCTTCCATCTGGTGGCTATCAAGTCGATTCTAGGATAGTATGGGACTCTATTTAAAAAAAAAATGGACGTTGAGAATGCCTCGTTAGGTTTCTTCATGGGTACGGAACCCTTCTTCTGCGTTTTTCTAGAATCTGGGATGAAAGTAATGCCAAAGCAAGCGAAAGAGTTCTTTTAGAAATATCTTGGAATGATAAAACATTAACTTAACCATTAAACTAAAAAAGAGGTACAACCTTAGAGGAGAGAAAGAAAGTATATACTACGTATATTCCAGAGTGGCCATACTTTACTTTAATGACCGCTTTCGATAGAAATCCTCTGGATTTCATCCCGGCCGTGTGATCTTGTCTTTAGACTAATAATTCCATCACAAACTAAGCAAGAGTGAGAGAGAGAAAGTGAGGGAAGAATGAAGGCGAAGATTTGGGATGTTGTACAATATCCCAGGTGGTAGAGGTATAGGGAGGAGATAGCTAATTGTCCCAAGACGATAGATTCGTGAGCCGGGCGGCCAGAGCTCTCTCTGCACATCGTCCTACTATGTCTGTAATTATTGTGTCCTAGCATTAACGTAAATATGAAAATTACTCTACCCGTCACACTGAGGGTAATACTTCCATGGTCTTCTACTTCTGATGCTGTCTAGCTCCGGCATCATCATATCATCCGTGCGCCATCTTCTCAACTCCAGGCTCGCTGATGGACCTCACACACTTCCACTTAGCCGTCTTCTTCTGTACATCCCCATCTACGTCATATTCCTCCAGTCCTTTACTCCTTCTTCTTCTAACACAGAAAACTTCGTGATTCCGTCTGTAAGCTTTTAATAAAAAACAAAAAAAGAAGACCGTTCCAGTAATAGGTGCCACCCTCGTTCGTGTATTTTAAGGTCAAATCCAAAATGGCGGTACTTGCTTTATTTTTAAAAACTGTTATTTTCTTCTACTAACGAGGAAATTTCAAAAAACTACTTTACCAGATATGAGATTTCAATTTTGTATTTAAACATATTTATTTATTTTTTTTTTAATTTATTTCGTTATTTACAATCTGTATAATATAATATACAATAAGTAAATAGAGAGTAAGAAGTATAAATGGATGCGTGGAAGGCAGGAGGAAAGAAACTGCCCAGTGGTAGCACTTTCTACAGGATATGAGTGATGTTTATGGTCTTCAGACTACGAGGAAGTCGCGGGGCCACTGGCGATTCAGTCGGCGAGTGGTATTGTTAGGGATATCAGAGGAGGCAAGAGACTGTACAAAAGGATTACAGCTAGTCGAGAGAGCAGTGTGGAATTTTTGATATTTAGTCTTGGCGAGTTGGTGTGTACGAAGGGGATGTTAGGTTAGTCACCGTAGAAAGGAGCGTCAACTATCTGTCGGCAGTAGTTTTGATTGAAATGTCTTGTACAGTCCGTACGTTTGTTGGTTTGGCTGAACCCCACAGCTCTAGTCCTGTAAGTCCACATAGGTTTGAGAATAGTTCAATGGGTAATTTGGAGCGTCGTCCAAGAAGTTAAACATATTCATGAAATTCATTTTGTTCGCATATATCAAGTCAATAGCCCTGACACATTTATTTTGAAATATTTTTGCCAGCTACTCAGGATGTCCGGTACCGAATCATCTTTGGATATACCTGAAACGTCATAAAAGCTTAATTATGTTGGTCATGATGGTTTTGATAGCCATCAGAATCTAGTTTGGAATGCCTACTTCCATCGTGATATCTTGGACGTTCTTGGAATATCTAGCACTAGGCTCTGACTAATTGGCGAAGATCTTGCTGTGTTCCGGAGGTTTAAACTGTAGTTTGGTTAAGGGAAATGGGACATCCGTCCAAGTTCCGGTGGAAAAAAAAGAGAGAGAATACGGTCTCCTATTTCTTTTCCGATAGCACTGCATTCGCTATATTGCTTTATAAGACTGTGGAAAAGACTCGAGGAGACACATTTCACATACTTTTTCATTAAAAATAATTTTTCCATTCAAAATCCAAATAAATAAATAAATAAATGAAGTAAATGTGGCTGAAAATAATAAGAGAATTTTTGAAGATGATAACTACCTGTGATATCAACCTAATATTTACAATTATTATCATGGCTGACAGTTACAGCGTTAATAAAAGTATAAATGAAAACAGAAATATGTTAAAAAGCGAGGATTATGGGTTCCCACGCGAACAGTTTGGAACAGATAAGATGTGAAATATAATTATTTATAAAAAAAAAAAATCTAAAATAAAAACAAAGAAGAATCGAGAGAAGTGAGAGCGTGTTAGTTGATGAAGGAGACGCAAAGAAGCCGAAATGTTTCCACCAGACAGTTTGGAATGAACTGATTGGCAGTGATGAGGTGGTTGGGGCGGGGAAGACGTGGAGATGGACCGCAAGATGCTGGAAGTAATGGTTGCCATGGTAATAATAATTTCTAGCCGGCAGCACACACTCAAGACTACAATCAATGACTACGTTTCTCTTCACACATTCACTCTCTGGACAATGTTTTAATTCCTTTTACTGACCCCATTATTCGTGTTTCCGGTGCATTTTCTAGTAATAACAATTTCCGCTTTCTGTATATTTACAATAGCAAGCAATAGTTGTGTATGATTGATGAATTTTCAAAAAGAGTACAGCAAAAAAAGTGATGTCACTTGTTTGCGATTAATTGTAAGTACGATATTACTTCCGCTCATCTTGTTTGAGGAAGTACTAAGATATTCTTTTGTTCGTAAGTATGTTGCTCTACGGAAAGCGAGAAATCGCAGAAATCTCGTACATTATTCTTAGTTTTTGAACTCCCATAGGGCTCTACTGTAACCTAATGATGAAGGTCCCTTGTCTGGAAGTACCAGTATACTAAAATAGATTGTTCGCTTCAGGGTGGCTTTCCCGAATTTAGAGAAATTTTAAAAATGAAATTCAGGGAGAGGGTAATTAGAAAAATTGGCTTTAAACTACCATCCAGGCTTCTCCTATAAAGTTTGCCTTAAGTATTAGACAGTATTATAAAATCCAAGACCGAGACCTGGAATCGAACCTAGAGTCACAAGTAAATCTCAGCTTTCTAGTACCTGCCTTCATAATGTTTCGAACAAGTTAAAGGAAATAACTATTAAAAATATATATCCAGGATGAAACAGTAAGTAATGTCCATAGGCCTACTGTGTGCAGTACATCTAAAGTGGAGTTCAATGACGTATTGGCCAACTTCATATTTTCCACTGTTCTTGAGTGACGTCACTTTAAATTTTTTTTCTAAGATCATTACTTTTTTTGCAATAAAAATGTTATTACTCAGAAAGTTTTAGTTCGAATTCGGATTCTGATGACACGGTTAGAAAGACAGATAAATTTTCTACAAAATTGATACCATTTCAAAGCATAAGTTATTCTCCAAACAGCTTCTAATCTTCCTCCGGATGCTTGGAAAAATAAATGTAATCAAAATTTTTAAGAAAACTCATTAGGCACTTATGTGATCATTATCAAACCTAGGTGCTGGCACTTTTTATAAAAGTTTCCTTGTTTAATGTGCTTTCAAACGGTATATCATTTTTCCAGGATTCCTTTTTATCTTCGTACGAGAATACAAATTGCACTTGAAAAAAAAAATTCATATGTACTTACTCCAAATTACAATTTCACACACAACTACCTGTTGAAAAAGAAAAGAATGTGAATAAACCTTAACCTTTTTTTTAAGTGCTATTTGTGACCTTTGACTTCCTTATTTTAAGACAATCTACTTTAAAAATTGACTACAGGTCCCATCTAAAAGAGCTTTCAATGAATTAAACAACTTGATAACAACTTGAGTGCTCCTGAACACGTTTCCTTGTAAAACAAACGTAATTTCTCATACGAAGATAAAAGGAATCCTGGAAAATGATATACCGTTTGAAAGCCCATTAAACAAGGAAACTTTTATGAAAAGTGCCAGCATCTAGGTCTGATAATGATCACGTAAGGGCCTAATGAGTTTTTCTTAAAAATTTCGATTACTTTTCTTTTTATCCAGTATCCAGGAGGAAGATTGAGGCTGTTTGGAGAATAACTTATGCTTCGAAATGGTATCAATTTTTAGAAAATTTATCTGTCTTTCTAACCGTGTCATCAGAATCCGAATTCGAACTAAAACTTTCTGAGTAATAACATTTTTATTGAGAAAAAAAAGTAATGATTTTAGAAAAAAAAAATTAAAGTGACGTCACTCAAGAACAGTGGAAAATATGAAGTTGGCCAATACGTCATTGAACTCCACTTTAGATGTACTACACACAGCAGGCCTATGGTTCACCCTGAATATTTGCAATGTCTTGAGTGGATGGTTCTAAAGAAGGGTACAGGGAGGAAGGGATGGAGAAATCGAGAAATGGAAGAGAGGAAGATACCTCCCTTAAGTAATGCAGATCTGACACAGTAAAGCGGCTGGAAGGGTTTTGGCTGAGTTTAGTCCAAATCGTGTTTGCACCCTTAGCGAGAAATCTCATTAAGGAAACTGCAAATTATCATAGTGGGTACAAGTCAGGGAAGAGTTGGCTAAAGGAGTGGGGGATGAGGAAGTACGGGTTTTGGTTTAGAATAAGGAGATTGAAGGCGAGCGGGGAGTTGGTATTGAGACTGTGTAATCAATGGGGACACAAGAACCTCTCTCTCCCAGGGCGTCCCGGGATCCGAACTATTAGTCCTCGGGGGTATGCTGAACCGAGCGGCTTCTACAACTCCCTGGGTTATTCCTTCTACTTGACTGACCTCCGGCAGTGTGCAGAGTTACTCACCTTCCGTCCTCTTCCACTAATCAAAAGCCGCAAAACACCTGATCTATATTAACCGCGGCTGCTTTCTTGATCCTCTACCACTACATAATTCATCCACTGCAAGTTCTCTGTCTATCTTCCTGTCCCTTTTTTCAACCTCGGCGTTCTCATGTACCCCCACCTAGACATCCTGGTTTCTGAGCATGACGTGTCTTATGGTCATAATTGAAACATGGTCAGAATTAATTCGACCAGCATATTGTATCCAGAGGTCGCATATTGGCTTTAACTTCCTGTTTATCTTGAAAGCTCCTAGGACCGTATTAGTGTAGGTACGTAATATGTGGGATATCAGCTGAAGGGCTTCTTTGCCTTGGATGGATCATTCCATGGTTAATCGAACCACGACCGGCCACGATGACCTTCCCAATTTGGCCAAAACAAGCGGAAGACATCTAAGATTACAAAGCTAGTCCCAGCTTCCCCATACGTGACACCAAGTCAACCTCTCACATGATATATAGTTTAGAAATCACCATCCCAGCCAGTGAAACCAAAACCTACTAACCGTTTCTCTCAAATTTTTTACTCTTAGTATTGCTTTTATTACAAATTATATTAGATGGAATTGAATTTCCTTCACTGATGCATGGCCTTCTATTTTAGAAGAAAAAAATGTGCTTAAATCTATAGCAGAGCTAGCAAAGAAATATGAAGTGTATTTAAAAGTTATAGCCGATTGGAATGAATGGAAGAAAATGATTAGAGAAGGATTACGGTGATTTTAATTTCGGTTAAGCTATAAGGATGGCAGGAATGTAGAGTACTGATCCATCCATTAGTTGTAAGTAGGGAACGGATTCGTATGTACTCGTATTTACATATTTTTTTCTAGGCAATTTACAGACTTTTTCAACTAGAAGTATTCATACTGACACTTTTTAAGCCGTTTGAGTCTACTTTTATTTCACATATTTGGATGTTATCGCATATTTATACATATTTGATTAAAATAAATAAATATTTCTACATATTTAATCAAAATATGTACATATTTTTTCATATTTTTCATTTTGGGCATATTTTTATAATTGGGAGATGGTTGACAGGAACTGTGAACCACAGACTGTAGGGCTGTGAATCACAGTGGGTACAATGGTTATTGTAATTTATACAGAATGCTGCTAAACAGTGACGGGCACTTGTTAGTTCTTTGAAGTTGTCTGACGTTGTCTGTTCTTTCAGCTCGTTCGTTGAAGTGTCCAATTCATTTCGCTCGGTCACTTAGTGTATTCTTTTTTGGGTGAAATGCCACGAACATCGGCCTCAAACAAACAACTGGTTGCTAAATATCTTCGCGAGTTTCCAGCAGAACTTTTTCGAAGTGATGGAGACATTTTGTACTGCACAGCTTGTGACAAGCGCGTTTCTTGCTCTCAACGTTCCCAAGTCACCCAACATATTGCCACCGGATCGCACATAGAGAATAAAAACAGAAAGAAAGAGAGGACGTCCTATCAAGCCTTCCTTACATCTCCATCATCAAGTAAGTCTACTCTGAGTACAGATCTGTGTCGGGCTTTGGTTAGAGCAGATATCCCTATCCACAAACTTAAAAATCCTAATTTCAAAGGATTCTTAGAGACCTATATTGGGAAAAAAATGCCTGACGAGAGCGCTCTGAGGAAAAACTACCTGGAAGATATCTATAAAGATACACTAACCAAAATTCGAGAACATATCAAAGATGGACCGATTTGGGTGTCAATTGATGAAACCACTGACGTTGAGGGCAGGTATATTGCCAATGCAGTTATTGGAAAACTTGACAGTGATGCTGACTGTGAGGTTCTCGAAAAATGCAATCATTCCACCATTTCACGATTTTCATAAAAAAAAATGTCCATTTTACTTAAATATTCCAGAAAATATTTTAAGAAAATCACATATTTTCCACATAATTGACGAAAATAAATGCATATTTTAATTAAATATTTGGCATTTTTAAATACATAAAAATCCGTTCCTTAGTTGTAAGTTTGTATGTAAGTAGTTGGATATAGTAAAGAGATGAATGTGTGAAGCGAATGTATTTATAAGTAAGAATGGAGAGTGAGTGATATGCTAGTGATAAGCCCCTAGACGATGCTGGCTGCATGGCGGAAGCCAATGCCAAAAAAAAAAAAAAAAAAATATGAACGTTCAAACGAAATCGCTTCAGATCTCTAAATAAAATCTCCATCTTTAAATTAACTTGAATAGGAATCCATCTTTGAATTAAAATAGGATTATGGCCGAATATCTGAATATTTTATAATTTGGCCGGAACCCCTATAATTAACAGAAAACCTAAACAGGAAATTCTAGTCAAACAGGAAACACTAAGCAAACAAACTTTTCCATTCTCTGAACATAATCTTCATTTTACCGACCCGATGCAATATTTAATAGCCACATTGGAGCCAAGGATAAAAAGTGCATTCATGATTGTAAAAATACACTATTGCAGTAATACTCTCCTCTATGCTACTATATAGGTATATATGCACTAGATATAGCAAAATTAACAATAGATATTCAAAATAGCATATACAGGCCATTAAAATGTCCCTGATCCATATATTGGTTCACTATAACTATAACCTAATTTCCTCAATTTCCTTTTCTGTTAGGAAAATGCGCGCAATAACAGTTTAAATAATAAATAAAAAGGAAACCGCTCCTTCCATAATAATAGCAGTTAGTAAATAAACTATCGTATAGTTTACAGGAAATGATAAACATTTATAGTTGGGATACAAAAATATCTCTAATAACAATAAATATAGTTTTCTTTATTACGTAAACAGGCCAATTAAGAACAGTTTTCTTCTTTTTTGAATTCTTAATACTGTTAAGAAAAGTTGGACATTTTTTTGCGTACAAACCACAAATTTATTGTAAAAGTTTTGGAAGCGAATTCTGGAAATCAGTAATATGATCAGTAAGGGAGCGAATTTTCCCGCAGGGGTGTGGCTGTTGCATGATGCACAGCTTTCCTGGGTGTTGCAATCCCACGGGCTCCTAGCACTGTACTCTTATGCACTTACACTTGTACAATAGGGACACTCAATACACTTACGTAAACTAGCACCAATACAGTGTTCCATACCCAAGGACTACCTTCCCTTGGAGAGATAGCTACAGCAAAAGGGAGTAAACCCTTTAAATCCAATGGTTCCTCCATTAGGTCAAGGGTTGGGCCTTAATACACCTCGAGACATCAATTAGAAAATTGAAGAGACTAGGGCCATGCATGGACTGTAATGCCTAGTATGAAGAACAAGAAGAAGGTAGCGAATTAATGTTATCTTGGGTTAGGACCGTCTCCTAACCTCTCCTCGCCCCGCTCTGCCTGGAGCACCGCAATCAACAGTATTTAATTTAATAATTGACTATTAAAAAAATACTTATTACATATTTATGGTTTTTAATGTTCCAGTAAAGTCTTCAAAAATGAAAAATATGGTTAAGTATAAGATCCAATGATTAGTTCGGGAAATATTAATACATGGTATGGCATCTTTCAGAGCATACAGACGTGTGTCCTGGAGGAATTTAGGAATAAAGTTAAAACAGAAAATTAGTGATAATTGTACAGAAGGGATTTAAAGATGGAAAGGGTAGGGTCATGAAAGACAGATGAAGGCAAGGAGTTCCAGAGAAAGGTAGCGCATATTAGGAAGGATTTGCCGAAGGATGAAGTATGGTGTGAGGGAATATAGAGATCAGAGGAACGAGATCTAGTATTACGGGAATGGATCGAGGATTTGTAATTGAAGAGTTGGAAAATATAAGATGGCCTTTGAGACTGGATAACTTGGAAAAGGAATGAATGAATGAAGGAAGAAAATATATTGTCGGCTGTAGACAGGGGAAAAGCCACTTCAACTCATCGTAACAGCGGCGAAATGCGAGTGTCTCTGGAAATGCTGGAAATAAATCTTATGAAGCAGTTCATGGAGGCGTTTGAGCTTAGCTTCAATATCACCAGAAAGACCGCCATACACGGAAATGGGGGAAAATAAGAGAGAAAACTAGGAGTTGCTGGGTCTTAATTGGTGTCAGGGAACTATTAAACTGCTTCAGGATGTGGATGGCAGCGGCGAGAGATTTGGGAAACATGGTTTTTCCAGGATAGGTTTTGGTCAAAAGTGATGATAACAAGGTTTCCTGTCGGAAATTAGTTCTATTCCAGAAATTCTTCCTCTTAGAAACAGTAAATTGAGTGAATCACTTTCCCTAAACTACTCGTACAATCAGGTCTACCAAAATAAAAATGGAGAGAGAGAAATACAAAAAAAGATATGAAACGAATTCATCTGTCAGTATAATAAATTTATATGTTGGCCATTATGATTCCAAACAATACCGACATAGTAGAGGACAGAATAGCCGTTTTGTGTGTACGTATGTACATCGTTGTTTCTATCGCGTAGCTCCCCGTAATATACTGGACAATACCAAAACAATATTCAAGTTACATGTGGATGGTCTGTTGTGAACTGGTTAAATATGTTTATATATATATATATATAATAACGGAAGTCAGGTACAATAACTACGAAGTTATCACCTTACATAGTGCACGCTTGTTGAATATATGAATTCTACCTCGCCCCGCGTCACCTCACTTCATTAGAACTGAACCACACCGCTCTACTAACTAGCTTCACTTCCGACCTTTATACATGTAAATTATAAAGGCCAGAACTATTGTGCTTCGCTCTCTAATATCGCCCCCCATCCCTCACCATCAAACAAAGAGCCCCACTATCAGTACAATTAATATGCGTTATTATTAATTACAATAGCCTGTATTGTAGTAGCAGTGGCCAGCTGACAGCAGGATTTGCTTTCTTTTACATGACATTATTTGCAAAAAAAAAAGGCATTTATAACGTACAACAAAGTGGCATGAATCATCAAGCCTCAATTGATGATTCCATTGTTGAATCCACTTTACTCATCTCATTTAAAAAAAAAAAAAATGTAATTATTAACTTATCAGTATTTTTATTATCAAAACTTAATTACAGACTGAACAATGCACAGCTATTATTTTATAAAACTAAACGTTTGACTAATCACCTAATGGCTACAAAAATGGCATAAGGAGTCCACTTATTGGAACAAACCTTTGAACACGCTACAACAATGTGGCTTCAATAATTAGCCATTCCATGGTAGTTCTCTGAGGGTTCAACAAATCGGGCCAGGAAAGAAGACGTCAAGAGTACTTCAACGGTTATTAACGTAAACGATACTCGGACGGCAGAAATGCGTCTTGACATCGCAGGGTTTAGCGTATCTCCACCAAGCTCCAAACTCAAGTTATCGTCACACATGCATAATCTTCCCACTCTTATTGGTCTAATCATTTCTTTATTTCACTTGTGCTGAACTCCCGTGCGAATCCAGCTGCTGGCCCTTGGATTTTCTGTTCCTAGGTGGAGCTTCTTACTGCTCACAGTCCGCTGATGGACTGTGTTGTCTGTAACAAGAGAAGACTGTCCCGGAGGCTGAAAGTTTAGGTTCTTAAAGTTTCTTAAAACGTACAATTAGTACTAAAATGTAGTTGGCTTCAATATTATACTTGTTCAATTTAAAGATACCATTTCATGAAAAATTCATTAAAAACTACTAAATCTATTTAGTGAAATGTCACTTACGGGTAGTCTACTTTCTTCAAATTCTTAATTAAGTAATCGCCTATTTTCTTCAGGTGGGCTTTACGTCCAACTACCAATTAGGTAGTTTGTCGTGGACGAAGGCGACTAGCAAACATACTGTAAAGTTATCATATTAAACATTAAATGAAATCCAGGGCTTAAGACCGGGAATTGAACCACTAACCAACAATACACCTTAGCTTTGCGGGTCTAGCCTATAACCAACTAACAAACATACTTTACTATTAAAGTTTTCATATTAAACATTAAATACAATCCAAGGGCTAGACTAGTACCACAATACATCTTAGCTTTAAAGATAAATTCTCAATTAATCTTATTAATATTTAACAGATGATAAACCCTCACCTTACACTGAATTGACAGAAGAAAGCCGAAACAATGGACTATAAAAAGTGCCATGTTCGATACGGATAATTTGGTCCAAAAGTTCATTATCGGATGCCAAAAGATGGCACTGATTCGAAATATATCAAATTACAACTTCCTGTGGTGATTTTCCGGTTTTTAAAAGTTACCTCGAACATGAACAAGAAACGCCGGACTCAGGGAACCTCAAAAACAGATATTTCCGGAAAATTTTAAAAAACTGCAAAATTTGCACCTTCTCTCTTACTAGAAAAGTGAGAAATATTTTTTTTTTTTAATCTAAAATGGGCTACAATTTTACAACTTTATTAACGTACACTGGGGAGTTGGTTTGGATATTTCTAGCATCGTCAGAGTATAATAATCATTTCTAGTTCCCTCCACGAGTGATACGTCTTTCACAATAGTTGGTTTTCTTCCTCTTCATATCTGAAGACCAATGACACAGTCAAACTAGAGGCTAAGATGTTTTGCGAGAACTCTCAAGGCAACATAACCCTATAGCTTATATTATTTTATTTTTCTGGAGTAAAATCTTCTCATTGATACTAAAGAGAAACGTTCTAATAGAGATGGCGCTCCAGAAGCTGATAAAACAAAACGAGGATCGACAATAATGGTACACAATAAAAAATCAAGAAGCGCCCAGAAACGAGGAGCTTGAAGAAGCCATTCCCAAAACAAATTTGGTTATTTGTGAGGATAGTTTATTGGTTGAAGTTTTTGTGGTAACTACCGACCGGCTACCGCACACGTCACAGCAGGACGCCACCTCGGCACCGTGGGGTGCCTCCATTTAAAAACAGATTTTGTTTCTTCTTCTTCCACCTAAATTACACACTTTATTCTCTTTATTCTTCTACTAAATTGCTTTATTCCCTCCCAATTAGTTTTATGTAGTGTGAAGAGGAGTGTTTGTTAGTTTCTATAAAATTTATATATCACTGGCCAATATATTCTATGATTTGTTAGTTTTTATAAAACAGACAGACGATTCAATAACAGCTTAGTTGCTGTATTCTTCTACAAAACATTAGATGCCTTGTGCGCTTTTTGAGGGCACCACCCACAGACGGAGGCAGATCTTGGACCGAAGGCAATTTTACATCCCCAAATTACAGTTACAAGTTACAGTTTTCACTCTTTAAACACATCTGCAAAATTAGCTTTGCAGGTCTCGCCTCAACGTAGTTAAAAGAATTTTATTGTGTGCCGTTTTCTTGGTTAACCTAGTTCGTACCAGATTAAGATACAAGAGAATTACCTCTAAAATGCCAATTCCTGCATATTGTGTATCAATGTGTTGCAAACGTCGAGTTTAAGAACAATTATTCCGCCGGAAGTACTGCATTACTCAATAGACATTTCACATACACGAAAAAAAAATGCCTTCCAAGCAACGCTGAAAACAACAATATACAAATCTCGTACATTGGATTTTATAAATTTTACTTCACAGCAAAGTTAAAAAATTCACCGCAAAACATAATACGAAATAAATATGAGGAGAGCAAATGGATGTTAGGAGCAAATAACCATTATTTTAATATTTTGACACCTCAGTGCACATAAAGTTAAAGTTTACTGACCCCTAACATTATCCAAACTTACACATTAAAAATATCTCGGCTTCTATTGTCCGGAATTCTATGTATTTTGGCACAATTATAGACCACAACGATCTCTACAATTGACTGAAATTTGGACATTCTAGATGCAGTTATAAAGGAAGTATAGAATGTTAAAAGTTTACTGTTCTTTAACATTACTTAAACTTTGATTCCAAATATCTCGATTTCTATTGTCCGGAATTCTATGTATTTTGGCACAATTGTAAATAAAAGTTGTCTCCATAAACAAGTAAAATATAAACAAAATCTATCGAGTAGTTTACCAGATATTTGGAGTTTTAAAGTTTTCACTCTGTGAAACGAAAGCAAATTTTAACTCTTAATATCGTGTTTTCTGCTCGATAGATTTTAACTAAATTTTACACAATTATAGACAAAAGTTGTCTCCATATACAAGTAGAATATAAACAAAATCTATCGAGTAGTTTACGAGATATTTGAAGTTAAACTTTTCACTCTGTAAAACGAAAACAAAATTTAACTCTAAATATCTCGTTCTCTGCTTGATAGATTTTTACGAATTCTTACACAATTATAGACTAAAGTTGTCTCCATATACGAGTAAAATATAAACAAAATCTATCAAGTAGTTTACGAGATATTTGGAGTTTTAAAGTTTTCACTCTGTGAAACGAAAGCAAAATTTAACTCTAAATATCTCGTTCTCTGCTTGATAGATTTTTACGAATTCTTACACAATTATAGACTAAAGTTGTCTCCATATACGAGTAAAATATAAACAAAATCTATCAAGTAGTTTACGAGATATTTGGAGTTTTAAAGTTTTCACTCTGTGAAACGAAAGCAAATTTTAACTCTTAATATCGCGTTTTCTGCTCGATAGACTTTAACTAAATTTTACCCAATTATAGACAAAAGTTGTCTCCATATACGAGTAAAATATAAACAAAATCTATCAAGTAGTTTACGAGATATTTGGAGTTTTAAAGTTTTCACTCTGTGAAACGAAAGCAAATTTTAACTCTTAATATCGTGTTTTCTGCTCGATAGATTTTAACTAAATATTTCACAATTATAGACAAAAGTTGTCTCCATATACAAGTAGAATATAAACAAAATCTATCGAGTAGTTTACGAGATATTTGAAGTTAAAGTTTTCACTCTGTAAAACGAAAACAAAATTTAACTCTAAATATCTCGTTCTCTGCTTGATAGATTTTTACGAATTCTTACACAATTATAGACTAAAGTTGTCTCCATATACGAGTAAAATATAAACAAAATCTATCGAGTAGTTTACGAGATATTTGAAGTTAAACTTTTCACTCTGTAAAACGAAAACAAAATTTAACTCTAAATATCTCGTTCTCTGCTTGATAGATTTTTACGAATTCTTACACAATTATAGACTAAAGTTGTCTCCATCTACGAGTAAAATATAAACAAAATCTATCAAGTAGTTTACGAGATATTTGGAGTTTTAAAGTTTTCACTCTGTGAAACGAAAGCAAATTTTAACTCTAAATATCTCGTTCTCTGCTTGATAGATTTTTACGAATTCTTACACAATTATAGACTAAAGTTGTCTCCATATACGAGTAAAATATAAACAAAATCTATCAAGTAGTTTACGAGATATTTGGAGTTTTAAAGTTTTCACTCTGTGAAACGAAAGCAAATTTTAACTCTTAATATCGCGTTTTCTGCTCGATAGACTTTAACTAAATTTTACCCAATTATAGACAAAAGTTGTCTCCATATACGAGTAAAATATAAACAAAATCTATCAAGTAGTTTACGAGATATTTGGAGTTTTAAAGTTTTCACTCTGTGAAACGAAAGCAAATTTTAACTCTTAATATCGTGTTTTCTGCTCGATAGATTTTAACTAAATTTTACACAATTATAGACAAAAGTTGTCTCCATATACAAGTAGAATATAAACAAAATCTATCGAGTAGTTTACGAGATATTTGAAGTTAAAGTTTTCACTCTGTAAAACGAAAACAAAATTTAACTCTAAATATCTCGTTCTCTGCTTGATAGATTTTTACGAATTCTTACACAATTATAGACTAAAGTTGTCTCCATATACGAGTAAAATATAAACAAAATCTATCAAGTAGTTTACGAGATATTTGGAGTTTTAAAGTTTTCACTCTGTGAAACGAAAGCAAATTTTAACTCTTAATATCGCGTTTTCTGCTCGATAGACTTTAACTAAATTTTACACAATTATAGACAAAAGTTGTCTCCATATACAAGTAGAATATAAACAAAATCTATCGAGTAGTTTACGAGATATTTGAAGTTAAAGTTTTCACTCTGTGAAACGAAAGCAAATTTTAACTCTTATTATCTCGTTTCCTGCTCGATAGATATTTACTAAATTTTACACAATTATAGACAAAAGTTTTCTCCATATACAAGTGAAATATAAACAAAATCTATCGAGTAGTTTACGAGATATTTGAAGGTAAAGATTTCACTGTTTCAAACGAAACCAAAATTTAACTCTAAATATCTCGTTTCCTGCTCGATAGATATTTACTAAATTTTACACAATTATAGACAAAAGTTTTCTCCATACACAAGTAGAATATAAACAAAATCTATAGAGTAGTTTACGAGATATTTGAAATTAAAGTTTTCACTCTGTAAAACAAAGTTTTCTGCTTGATAGATTTTTACGAATTCTTACACAATTATAGACTAAAGTTGTCTCCATATACGAGTAAAATATAAACAAAATCTATCAAGTAGTTTACGAGATATTTGAAGTTAAAGTTTTCACTCTGTAAAACGAAAAGAAAATTTAACTATTATTATCTCGATTTCTGCTCCATAGATTTGTACTAAATTTTACACAATTAAAGACAAAAGTGGTCTCCATATACAAGTAAAATATAAACCAAATTTATCGAGTAGTTTACGAGATATTTGAAGTTAAAATTTTCACTCTGAAAAACGAAAACAAACTTTAACTATTAATATCTCGTTTTCTGCAACTGTACAATTGTAGACCACAACCATCTATCTCTACAATTGACAGAAATTTAGACATTCTAAATGCAGTAATAAGGGAAATATAGGAAGTTAAAGTTTACTGATCTTTAAACATTACCGAAACTTTCATTACAAATCTCTCGGTTTCTATTGTACGGAATTCTATGTATTTTCGCTAAATTGTAGACAATAAACATCTCTACAATTGGCAGAAATTTGGACATTCTATAAGGAATTAAAAATTTAAAAATATCTAAACACTTATTGCAAATTTCATTTTCAAATAACACTAAGGGAAATAAAAGTAAAAAGTAAAGTAATCGCCTATTTTTTCAGGCGGGTCTTAACGTCCAAATACCAATTAGGTGTCTTGGCGACTAGCAAACATACTTTACTGTATATTTCTTTTATTAACCATTAAATAAGGCCTAAGACCGGGAATCGAACATAGTACCGCAATACGAGGTGTGTTCAAAAAGTAACGGGAATTTTCGTTTTTTGAAAAAAATATTTATTTATTCATCTACATTAATATTGTCGCCTTCAAAGTAGTCCCCTTCGCATACAATACACTTGTGCCAGCGCTTTTTCCAATCCTCGAAACACTTCTGAAACTCGATCTTTGTGATAGCTTTCAGCTCTTTCAGCGATTCGCTTTTAATGTCATCTATGCTTGTAAAACGACGGCCTTTTAATGTTCTCTTTATGTTTGGAAATAGAAAAAAGTCACATGGAGCCATGTCTGGCGAATATGGAGGCTGGGGCATCGTTAAAGTTTTGTTTTTGGCCAAAAATTCACGAACAAGCAATGAAGTGTGAGCAGGTGCATTATCGTGGTGCAAAATCCATGAATTGTTTTGCCACAAATCCGGGCGTTTTTTTCGGATTGCTTCACGCAAACGGCGTTGAACTTGTAGGTAGTACTCCTTATTGATTGTTTGACCTTGTGGCAAGAATTCATGATGCACTATGCCATTAAAATCGAAGAACACAGTGAGCATAACCTTCACATTCGACCGCACTTGTCGAGCCTTTTTCGGTCTTGACGATCCAGAATGCCTCCACTGGGACGATTGAGCCTTAGTTTCGACATCATATCCGTAAACCCATGTTTCATCACCTGTTATAACACGTTTCAGTAGATCCGCATCGTTGTCGACTTCATTGAGTGACTCTTGAGCAACTTCCATTCTCCGCTGTTTTTGTTCGAAATTCAACAATTTTGGAACAAATTTTGCTGCCACACGTTTCATACCCAAAACATCCGAAAAAGTTTCATGGCATGAGCCAATTGATATGGCAACATCATCAGCGACTTCTCTGATTGTGATTCGGCGATCGTTCATAACCATTTCTTTCACTTTTTTCACGTTTTCATCGGTTGTTGATGTGCTTGGACGTCCAGGTCGTTCGTCATCTTCAACGTTTTCGCGGCCATCTTGGAAACGCTTATACCACTCGTAAATCCTTGTTTTACTCATAGCAGACTCACCATATGCCTTTATTAACATTTCACACACTTTATTTCATTTTTTACGCAAAATTTAATACAAATTCTTTGATCCATTTTTTTTAACAAACAAAAATCGCCAAGCTCGAAAAACACGTCTAACCTTAACGGCTGCCACTTAAGAAGTAAACAATGAATATTACTGAAAATTTTATCGTACTTCAGGGGCATGTGTACCAACATAATAAAAAAAAAAATTTACAATCAGACTCTCCAAACCCGCGAAATTTAAAAATTCCCGTTACTTTTTGAACACACCTCGTACATGTTAGCTTTGCAGGTCTCGTACTAAGGGAAATATTAAAATATCATATTAAATTTTTTTAGCTTATGTTAACATTAATAAAGTTTAAAATTCCATTTAATATGGTCGAAATACATTCCTACTTAGTAAATGTCATAATTTTAACATTAATACAAACAAAAAATTATAAAGGAATGTTTTAAACACGCTTTTATGATAGAATAAAATCTATAAAGAGAAGAAAATAAATAAAAGAAAAAAACTTACGTATTTATTCCAAGATTTACACCTGAACCCACCTTTATATAGATAAATATCTTCCATAAATATGAGTTATATATATATAAATACTTGAGGAAGAAAGAGGAATTATTGTTTAAAATAAAAGACAAACACAGAGTCACGACAAGCCAGTGAATACAATGTTCTCCCACTTACACTAGAACAAGCAAAAAGAAGTAAGAAAAAGAACAAAGAGCGGCTTCTTTTTGAAAAAATATTCGTAGAATGCGAGATATGGGTGGAAAGGAGAGTGAGTATGAGATTTTCTGTTCGGTAAGTTTTTACTTGAACTTACTGATGAGTTATAACATATTTTTGCTGTTCCCTATCTTCCTTCTGCTTCTTCTGGATAAAAAAAAAATAAGAATCTTAGCCTAAATTATGAGTTAGACGTTAAGAATGCATGAGAAAAATATTTTTTTATTTATGTTTACCTTTTACAGCTCTCTTCCTGCACTCTTATATATATATATATATATACACAAATTTTTTTTCATATGAAATTACATATAAACACTAAAAATAATAATCCACATACCAAACCAACAAACTAAAATACAGCACACAATAAAACAGGCCCATTAACCAGGGCCTTAATGTCCCGCTGTATTATTTTTATTATTATAAGTATTTTATCTCACTAATGGGATGTAAAATTATTGCATATAAAATTTAAATTATATTTATAATCGTCATGATTATTCAGAATTTTGGTCACGTGTGACTTCCTGAGCTAAACGGAATATGTTTTTCTTTTTTGTAAAAAGAAGTTAAGAATCTGAGCCAAAAATTATACTAAAGTAGGACTTGACGAAAAAGCTTAAAGTTAATTCTTTCAAAAATTCAACTTTCTTGTAAAAAGTATTTTGTTTTATTCTGCACTTAATTCAGTTAGATTTATTTAGATCTTTAATTAGATCTATTGTTTCTATTAGCCTCCGCTAATGCCCTGCAGAGCCTCCAGGTGAGAAAGTGCACATCCTGGACGGTAAGGGGTAAACTACTTCCTGCAGCCACCTCACTCTTCCAGAATATTCTGAAGGAAACTGTCTAAACCAGATATCCACATATCAAACAATACCAATGATGAATAGTAGAACAGTTTCTACTACCTCACCAGATTCTGCTGCAAAATAGATCTGTATCTCCATTTAAATCATAATACCTAATAAAGAGATTCAACTGGTATGTGAAAGGTGTGTGTGTGTGTGTTCATGAAAGGCTGATAGTGTGATAATGTTAAGAGAAGCCATCTTCCACCAATTCAGCATCCACCAAAAGCTTTAAATCTGTAAGGATTATTATTGGCTGTGAAGCTGTCCCCAAGACATGTCCAGTGCAGATTCGTGACAGGAGAGGAGCGGGAGCCCCTACTTTGGAGGTTCTATCCTCCGCTTAACCTAACTTGCAATCTGTCAATTGCGCCACGGTAGCCGAGCGGTTAAGTGGCGAGACCCGCAATGCTAAGATGTATTGTTGGTTAGTGGGTTCGATTCCCCGGTCTTAGGCCTTGGATTCTATTTAATGGTTAATAGGAGGAATTTACAGTAAAGTATGTTTGCTAGTCGGTTATAGACTAGACCCGCAAAGGTAAGATGTATTGCGGTACTAGTCTAGCCCTTGGATTGTATTTAATGTTTAATATGAGAAATTTACAGTAAAGTATGTTTGTTAGTCGGTTATAGGCTAGACCCGCAAAGCTAAGATGTATTGCGGTACTAGTCTAGCCCTTGGATTTTATTTAATGCTTATTATGAGAACTTTTATAGTAAAGTATGTTTTATTAAGTATGTATCCACGACACCTATTTAGTAGTTGGACGTAAAGCCTGCCTGAAAAAATAGGCATTACTTTACTTTTTTTTTTACTTTTTACTGTCAATTGAGGAGCTGGTGCCATTTTTATTCCTAGTGAAAGATCATTTTCAACTAGAAGCACACTTTTAGGAGGTTTCGGGAGTACTGTGAAATTTAGGCTCAACTCCTTACAGAACTACACCTTTTCAAAATCCTTTTGGCCATTTTTCCACCCCCTTCTAGCTCCGCTATTAAATACCCTGCTTTTCAGCACATCTTCTTCTAGATCGTTTCATTTTGAGATCATGCTATTTCCCTTGTTTATTTGTTTTTTCTTTCTAATTCTTGAACACAGCTATGCTGTTGTTTCTGCTAAGCCAGGGGTCTTTTATTTATTTACACCATATTTATTTATTAAACCAATCTAATAAATATGTAGCCCAGACCGAGCGAATAGAAATAAATAGAAAATAAAGAATAAAATAAAATAAATATTCTCTAAATATAAGTAGAGACAATATCCAGATTCAGGGCCTGAGTTTCCGTTCTTTTCTCTCTCTCGTTCTAGTTCTCTCTTTCTACATTTTTATTTTTCTTGTTATTTTTATTGTTAAACAACACTATTGTATAAATACATTAGGAAGAATAATGTTATGTTTATGTATTTAAGTTTCAGAAGTTCGTTCCGTTTATTATTTCCCTTCTAGACGCGCTGTATTCTAGGTTCTCTCTTTTTTTACTATATAAAATCCATTATGTAAATATACATGAAACCCTCCTATCGGTTTGTAAGTACATAGAGTTATGTATGTGAATGTGTTTATAAACTATAATCAAAACTAAACTGATATAAACCTATTTTAGAAATTCGGATATTTGTTGATTCTTCTACAACTAATGTTTTATTTAATTTCCTAAATCTAATATATTTATATTTGTTAACTCATTTTATTTTTAATTGAAAATATTTAATGTACAGGGTATGTAAGTACGGCTGTTCAACTGCAAAGCATGTTGTACAAGTTAGTTGTTTTGTGGAAATCAACTACATACTTGCAATAGTTCAGTCATATTGTGGAGCAGTCCGGATTTAAGTCAGGAAGTCAGTTAGAATAATGAATTTGGCTAAGCACTGTTGGCTACATCAATATGCCGATCTAGTAACGCCCACTTCTGAGGCACGATTCATATCACCTGTTTCTCTTAGATCGGAAAGACTAGTCTCATCTGTTGGCATTGCTTTTAATCTCTCTCTCACTTAACTTCCTATAAGTTGCCATCTCTCCATCTCTCTCTGTGTCTCCATTTCTTCTTTGCTTAGCTTTTGATTAGTGTGATGCATCTAATAGACTGATTCTGAAACCTCCCGTTATGTAAATATCTCTAGTAACAGCATAGATTCACCGACAGCCACCTCACTGCCGGCAGAGCTATATTGCAAATCAGTGTGACTGTAATATTACTTTGGGAAATAGATTTTAAGTAAAGAAAATGTTTTGAATTATTTGGTTACTGATAAAAATATTTTTCTAACCTAAGAGGACGGATAGGGAGTCGGTACAGACAATTAAATTATTCATTGTGAATTCATTGGCACCCTAAGACTTCTAGTGTTAACTTCTGCCTTCCGAGGACAGTACTGCACAGAACCTGTACAGGCCTCTAGGAATACAAAAAAAAAAATCTAATCAGCCAGTTGGATTTCGGGAATAATTCGTCGAATTTCCTCCTTACGGGAATGATCAAACTCTCATTTCCGGCTTCCGGACCAATGAAGGCCAAAATATGTCCACCGAAATGGCAAGTTTACGAGAGATTTCAGTATACCTATAACTGTAGGCCTTGATCTTAAGTGACTCATAAGATTCTAATGGTTCTATCGTCTACGCATAAGATTGAGGCACTTTCGATGTGACTTTGTAAATACGATAATTTGTTAGATTAATACGATAAGTTGTTCTGGGTTACAGAACTGTGGACAACACTCCTGACCAACAGTTAGGCTTTTTGTCAGCTTCGTCATTATTATTATTATTATTATTATTATTATTATTATTCTTCTTCTTCTTCTTCTTATTTTTTTTTTTTTTGCGCATCAACAGCTCAGGTCATTAGCGCCCGGAGCTTTTTCCAGTGCACTGCCGGCCTCCGGACAGTGTTCTCTCGTTACAGACAACACTGTCCATCACCGGACAGTGAGCTGTAAGAAGCTCCTAGGAAGAGAAAATCTAAGAGTCAGCTGCTGGATTCGAACCCGGGACCTCCGCGTGGGAGTCCAGTATGCTAACCTCATAGCGAATCCCTTCCCTTCTTCTTATTATTATTATTATTTTTATTTTTAATAATTTAAGTCGCGTCAAAATCTATGGTTATTGGCGCCCGGAGCTTTTTTCAGTGCACTGCCAGCCTCCGGGCAGTGTTCTCTCGTTACAGACAACACTATCCATCACTGGACAGTGAGCTGTAAGAAGCTCCTAGGTAGAGAATATCTAAAGGTCAGCAGCTAGATTCAAACCCGGGATCTCAGCGTGGGAGTCCAATACGCTAACCGCATAGCTAATCCCTTCCCTCGTATATTATTATTATTATAAATGTGATATTTCACTTTATTCTGTTATTCCACTTTGAAGAGACTGAACAGAAATTGGTGTGAGATACTTTTTATTACGGCTTCAGGAAGTCAAATGCTGGAAAAGTGATTTTACGCAATACTTTTTCCGTTTTTTAATTGTCTAGAAATGACCACGATTTTCATGAAACAAAAACAATATTTGGAACATTTACCCAGGGAAAATCTATTTTCAGGTTAATTTCCGGAAATGAATGGTTGAAATGATAGTCGTGTTACATCTCTAAATGTAACGGAATTAAAATGAAGTCGTGCGAATGTACTTTTTGTTCACATGGTAGCCGTGGGCGGGGGTGTTAAGATTTAGGGAAGCTGCAAGATGATAGAGAAACTTAGCACTCAGCTAGTCCTAGGCTAAGCAGCCTAAAGGGAGGAAAGTATTCTGGACTAACTTTTAAGGGTAGAAGTAAATCTCTGTGCTCTTTTTTGTCGCCTCTGGTCACACTGTTGGAAGCGGTCAAGAGTGGGGGCAAATGGTAGAAGAAAACTACTACTTCTTGTTATAGTGAAAAACTCAAAAAGGAAATGATTTGTTCGTGAAGAAATTTTAGTCATGAAATTCATTACGTAAAGTTTGCTGAAGCTGGCCACAGCTGCTGCAAAAAAAAAGGCTTTTTCACCGAAGATCGGTGAACCAGTCAGACATTGCATCTAATAGAGATATCTGATTAAATCTTTTATCTGTTAGTTAATTACTGTTGAAAGCCTCAATTTGGCCACTGATCTGGTCATGAACTTTAGGCTCATGAGGCCTAGTATAAAGTTGTGGTGGATAAATAAATAGTATATAAAAAAGCGTAAGATGCGCCACGGTAGCCGAGCGGTTAGAGGCGAGATCTGTAAAGCTAATATGTATTGTGGTACTGGGTTCGATTCCCGATCTGAGGCCTTGGATTGTATTTAATGTTTAATATGAGAAATTTACAGTAAAGTATGTTTGCTAGTCGGTTATAGACTAGACCCGCAAAGCTAAGATGTATTGCGGTACTAGTCTAGGCCTTGGATTTCATTTAATGTTTAATATGAGAAATTTACAGTAAAGTATGTTTGCTAGTCACCCCCGTCCACGACATCTAATTGGTAGTTGGACGTAAAGCCCGCCTGAAAAAATAGGCAATTACGTACTTTACTTACTTAATAGTAAAGATTCTAATTAATAATTCTCTTTTTACACTTCCTAAAGCCGTAATAAAAAGTATCGCACACCAATTTTCTGTTCAAGTTTCTTCAAAGAGGAATAACCAGATTAAAGGGAAATATCACAATTTATTGTAATAATAATAATGATGATGATGGTGATGCTGACAAAAAGCCGAACTGTTGGTCAGAAGATAGCGCACTACAGTGTTGTCCACAGAACAAAACTCTGTCTTAGATCCTGGAGACTGCGGGCGCGATATAAATGGACCACGATAACCATCTCGACAAGCATCTTTCATTCTCACACTAAATACGTAACCGACTTCTCTCCCCCCCTCTCCTCCTTTATTTATTTTTATTTCCACATTGTTATTAATTTAACTTAGACTAGAAATAAATTTCTCAAAGGTGTCTCTTAAATCGAATTAACTTTATGGAATGTTTGGATGAGATAAAAGTAAAAAAAAAAACTAGCAACTTCTTCGTTAACATCGTCTCACCGTAATCATTATTATATTTAAATCGCCCCGTTTTTTTTGGGGCGGGGGTCATATGTCTGTTTATATATTTTTAGCTTTTTGGTATTCAACTACTCCATTCTTATTGTGCCGACAATCGTTTGTAAATTTGCCGCTAATCTCACAGCCAATATGCTGCTGTCTAAAAGAGAGAATGATTTTTTTTTTTTTTTTTTGTTTAGTGAAATTCTAATCCAGAGGTCGCCAAAGTGGTCTATATAGACCCCCGGGGGGTCTATTTAACAAAAGTAGGGGTCGTTCTGGAGGACAGAGGAAGGCTTCAGAATCAGGACGAACCAAGAAATGGCTGAACTGTTTGGTGAGCCTGATATCGCTCATGTACAGTAATACTTCCGATGATGCAGGAAGCACGCGTCACGGCTCCGGTAGCAGTGAAAAATAACAGCCAGATATAGGAAGAAAGGCAAAAGCACTATAACTAAACCGGACATTGGACCATCTCATTAGCCAAAAGCAGGCCCTTAGTTCCCACAGAAATACTGGGCAGTTTGTTGATTTAAATTTACTTGTTCTTTATTTGAAATATTTTATTTGTTCCCGTTTTTTTTTTTTTTTTTTTTTTTTAGTTTAAAATAGTTTGTTTTATAGTCCGGCCCTCCAACGGGCCCCCTGTGTAAAAGGTTTGGGGGGCCCCCAATGGGGGCCCCTGAATTAGACCATTCCAGTTTAAACTACACAAGGACGGCATTAAATTCACATAATTTTAAAACGATTTAATCTTTATTGAATTCAATTAGAATAATATTTGGCCTTAAACTTCCTAAAAATGTATTAGCCTATTCAATAAATAAATAATTTCATATAAAAAGAAATCTGTACATAAATTTATGTTTTATATTGTTTTTACCAAAGTAAATAAATGACTCAAACATTTACTACAGAACACACAAATTCCTGTTGTTTAAAATGAATAATCAGAGAAGTGACGTCATTGTCGCGTTGAACCCTTGTATACTTGAAATCAATTGTCTAATGACGAAATATTTTAAATAGTTTTGTGTTTGGTCACAAAAGATAGGAAGGAAATGATTGATGTTATGTTATTTAATTGTCGTAAAAAATAAATGGCCTCAACGGCAAAATAGTTGAAACTCCTCAAATAACTCGAACTACCAACATTACGAGGGTCGTTTGAAAAGTCCGTGCAAAAATAAAAACTACTTAATTTTTTGGGGTAAACCTTTTTTATTTTTCAACATAGTTTCCTTTTAGGCTTATACACTTCGTCCAACGCTACTCTAGTTTGTTGATCCCTTCCGAATAATAGGATTTGTCCAAGTCTGAAAAATAGCCATTCGTTTCTGCAATCACCTACTCGTTTGAATAAAATCTTTTTCCCGCCAGCCATTTCTTCATATTGGGAAACAAATAGTAGTCCGAGGGAGCCAAGTCTGGAGAATAGGGGGATGTGAAACAAGTTGGAACCCTATTTCCATTAATTTTGCGACCACAACTGCTGAGGTGTGAGCTGGTGCGTTGTCGTGATGGAAAAAGGACTTTTTTGTGGGCCAATCGTGGGCGTTTTTCTTGCAGCTCGGTTTTTAAACGGTCCAATAACGATGAATAATATGCACCTGTAATAGTTTTACCCTTTTCCAGATAGTCGATGAGGATTATTCCTTGCGAATCCCAAAAGACAGTCGCCATAATCTTTCCGGCCGAAGCAACGGTGTTCGCCTTTTTTTGGCGCAGATTCCCCCTTGGTAACCCATTATTTAGATTGTTCTTTGGTCTCAGGAGTGTAGTGATCTATCCATGTTTCATCCACAGTGACGAAACGACGCTTAAAGTCCTGCGGATTCTTCTGGAACAGCTGCAAACCGTCCTTGCAACAGTTCACACGATTTCGTTTTTGGTCAAGCGTGAGCAATCGCGGCACCCATCTTGCGGATAGCTTTGTCATGTCCAAATGTTGATGCAAAATATTATGTACCCGTTCATTCGAGATGCCCACAGCACTAGCAATCTCACGCACCTTTACTCTTCTGTCATCCATCACCATATCATGGATTTTATCAATGATTTCTGGAGTAGTAACCTCAACAGGGCGTCCAGAACGTTCAGCGTCACTTGTGCCCATATGGCCACTCCGAAAATTTTGAAACCACTTATAAACTGTTCTAATCGACCATAATGTTTATCAAGCTTCTCTTTAGTCTCCTGAGGCGTTTTGCCTTTCATAAAGTATTGTTTAATCAACACACGAAATTCTTTTTCGTCCATTTTTTGAAAATCACTCGACTTCCTCGATTCAAACGAATGCCAAACACAAAGAAATAGACCGATCTGGCTGAAACTTGGTGTGTGTTCTTCCAAGAGATGCTACTAACTAAACATAACCTCGATACGCGCCAGTGGTGCTATCTCTCTGACTTTGCACGGACTTTTCAAACGACCCTCGTATTAGCTACATATTATTTTTTTGCACTTTATCGATTCTTTATCGAAACTATTTGTAGGGGTAGTGAACCCCCACAACTCATCCACTCTAGCGTAGGGGTAGTGAAACCCCACCACTCACCCACTCTAGCCAGAGAGAGAGGGACAGCCCCCCTTGGCACACAGAGAAGGGAGGCTCGGCGAAGGTATATAAGAACAAGAGGAAAGTCAAAGATCATCATATTCAGATTCATTATTATATTCAATTCAGTGAGATATATATTCAATTCGGAGATTCGGAGATTCTGTAATTCTGTTCAAAGTCTTACACTTGAGTTGTACACATCGTTTAGCCACGTCAGTCAGTCTGTTCTGTTCTTGTAGTGTAAAGTATAGAGTCCTTGGCAGTCAGTCATATAAATACATAAAGTCTTATACCGATACTAAAAGTGTTATTTATCCATCAACATCCACAACCAACATCTCTCTCTGTCTCATCTGAACCCATTACACTATTACGTAGTTAATACGCGGCAGTTTAAGTTAAAAAGGATAAAAACAAAGTAAGAATTTAAAACAAACCCCAATGATGTCATGTCGAATGGAACTTTAACAAGTGCATCAACAACGAACACCAACAACCATAGTGTGCCTTTAGGAGCCCTACAAGGCGACCTCTGCGCTATCTCTGTACGGTTCTTTTAACTAAACCGTGTTGGGAAATGATTTCAGTTCCTTTGAAAGCGTTTTCCTAATTTGTAGAAAATTTTTAGATTATTTTTATTTCTGGTTTTATTATGAATACAATTTTCATCTGAAAATATAACCTGCACTAGGCGGATCACTTCCGAATGAAATCAGTCCTTTTGTCTGTGTCAGGTCAGTTTGATCTTTTGACAAAGAGCAGCTTCCCCTTCTAATTGATGGTCTGTAAAGGTGCCTTTTGTTTGCTCGGATGTAGATAATTGAGTCACCCTTTTCCCCTCCTTGTTTATAGTTGCGTTACACTTTAATTTTCTAAATTATAATTAGACTTTTTTGCATTAAATTATTATCGAAAGAAATAGTATAGCTCCTTGGTACCTGGCGTTCAGTTTTAAAAGATATTACTTAACTAGAAAAGGAAAGATTTACTCTTCTGCCAACTCTTTCTTTAAAGTACTGAGCGGTACACCCAATGCCGAGCCCAGTACCTGCTTTACCTGTACGAACAACGAAAGAAATTTGTTTATTTTTGGAGGGGTCCCCTAAATACGCAAAATATAGTAATTAAGCACGTACAGTTTAAACCAAAAAATATTCAAATTTCAATCAAGAATTCAGTGGCGACAGCTGATTGTAACCATAACAAAGTACGTATAACCTCCACAAGAAGGTCATCACTAATGCTTATTTGATCTCATTTGGTTTAGTCCATTGATGTCTTTCTTAGCTCCTCTGAGAAACCTGTCTGCCACAGTGTACAGCGAATGATGTTTTCACGGATATCCTTTGTCTTCAAAGCATTTAGCCAATCCACCTTAACCGCAGTCAAAAAAAGGACCAAAAGGACCTCTTTCTTAATCTCGAAGATGCCATCTGCGCTTTGAATGCTTAACTTTAAGGACTTCAGTTTAATACTCGAACGGATTCTTTACTTTAAGACGAATCAGAGAGAGTTAGGCTACTTCTTCATGTACACCCATAAAATTCTTCTTCATTCAGATTTAGGTGGCTGTGTATACTGAGTTAGCCTGTCTTATAAGTTCACGAAACAATTCTAAGCAAATAAATATTCACAGAAATTTAAGTCGCTGACCTAAGGGTTGCTGAAATAATTTCGTCCATACGTATGGTTCAGTATTATTTTATTTTTATCAAAGCTTTCGATTGGTGAAGCTCTACCATCTTCAGTGTATAAAATATACCTATGTTTTCGGCAAAACGAAACTAACACCTCTTCTTACACAAACGACGGTTCCGGTAAGACAGATTTCTCTACAAAACACGTGAGACTCGCTGCAATCGAAAGAGAAGATGCTTTACGCTGCACAGCTGTTGGTCGTTAGGATTTGGCGCATGCATAGTTTTTTTTTCTGTAGCAGCATCAGTCGCGTTATTTTAATCCTCGTATGATAAGAACTTATCTCCCATAATATTTTGTAGCTTTCAGATTTGTACAATGATAGCATCATTTCACCCAACCTGTAAGTAAGTATCATTTTTAATCATAATTAGAATCACATGCATTACGATTAGTGATTCGAATTCTATTTTCTTTTATCTTTAAATGAATTTAAAACTAAAGATTGTCTCATTTGCATAATGTATTATTCTAGTTTACGAATTCAGGTATTTATTGATGATTAAATTATGGTAAAACAAAAACCAGTTATAGATTTAATTATGGTTAAAACTGACAATAGACCCCCCACTTAGAGAATATCGTAATGGCATACAATGCAAAGCCTGCTGCAGTTTGCCCAGTGCATAGATTGGTAGGAAAGTGCACCACATATATCTTACAGTAGATTGGAAATACAAGGGACATATACAACAAATAGCATAACAGGAATTAGTACTATTTACTGGTAGAAGTTGCTCTGAGAGAGTAGAGACACAGACACTACGTAGTACCCTGGTAGAATGATGTTGAGAGCGCTTGTAACATGGCTATTGTGTGTACTCCGCATTTATGTACATTGGGACTACGTCGGTAGAAGAACATTTCGCTTGTAGTTTCAACACCTAATATCTCTGGCAACAGCCATGTTCGTATATAGTGTGTCTCATCTGCGCATGCAGACCTGTACGCTCTCTAATTCTCTCAGGCTCTTTCTAAATCATTTACGCCTCCAATTATCGATTCTCTCACAAATTTCAGTTTAAAAAAACAAAAAATCAATCGCTCTTAAATAATTTTTTATCATCTCAAGATGTAACCACATCAAGTAAATAATAGTCTTGGTAATAGGTAAGTAAATAAGGTATTGCTTATTCAAAAAAAAAGTTCTGCATCTTGCCCACCTATTCCTTGATTCTGTGGTCCTAAAATAGCCTAAATCTCCGCCACAATCCTGAGCCACTCTTCTCTTTCCTGGACATCTCTTATCCGTCTTCTCTTAAGAGGCACCAATTCTCTCCAATACTTCCTCCAAACCTCTCAGCCGAAAACGCGCTTTTCTAAGACGAACAGCATCTTATCTAGCACAAATTTTTGATAACAAATCCCTTGAGCCTTACATTACTGAAGTTGTTCAGATCTATTTCTTGTAAGTGTTCCTCAAAGCGGCATTTTTTTTTTATCCTTTATCCTCTCTAACCTTTATGGTATTCCGCTGACAAAGCTATATCAACATTTCCTTTCCATTCAACCGATTTTAAGCGTTCAACTTCCGCTTTAACGATGTGATCTTCTAGTGTCCATCCCTGCAATCCAAGAAAATCCCTGATTTCTTTTTAAAGTTCTAGTGTGGCCACTGTTAAAAAACTTTTTCTACGCGTTTTTTTTTTTTTAAAGTACCCTAATTTGAATTATACGCGAGCTTCCTTTTCTAAGCTGTGCTGATCACAGTCAGATCCATTGTCCGGTAAGCTTAAGGGCTTGCATTCTCTATTTCAAGATTGGAAAAAGCTTGACAGTTGCAGTAGAAGAGAAAGTAGAAATATAAGACGTAATAACATCACCGTTTCATCCGCATTTCTGAGTAGGATGCTTTTTTATTCTACTCAAGGATATTAAATAAATAATAGTTTGTTAATTGTTATGTAACCACAGTAACGGAAAATCCTCAGTGTGCCCATTTATATATTTTTTGTAATTTATTTAAAAAAAAGAGTTTTACTAAAACCTCTGCCATAACATTCAGACATTAATTGAGTCTAATCAAAAGTGTAGGATAGCAATTGCTATTATCCGGAGGTAATGGCGAACACTGGTTGTCTAGTTAGACCACTAGGCGTGTCTATATACAAATAGCCAGAATAGCTATTGACTAATTAGCTGGTGGAGAAGATTAGACTCTGCTGCACATAGTCTAATTTACTTCCAAAGGTTCTATTAGCGCTCTCTATTTACATATAATTATAATCTAGCCAAATTATCATATTACTACTAATAATAATTACATAATGATAATTACAATATTGTAATTATCATACTATTTGGAGGAACAGTTTTTTTTTCTCTCTGAAATAATAATATCTGTTAATTTCTGTGCAAGATGGCGTCACCTGATATTTGCAATGATGTTCTCCCGTTCTGATTCCAAGCTATGTTAATTATTTGAAAATATTTTCAGGTAGGCTTTACGTCAAACTACCAAATTAGGTATCGTGGATGACTAGCAAACATACTTTACTGTAAATTTCTTTTAAAAACCTTTAAATAAAATCCAAAGCCAGAAGACCGGAGAATCGAACCCACTAAACCAACAATACATCCTAGCTTTGCGGGTCTAGTATCTTAACCGCTCGGCTACCGTGGCGCCTATTCGAAAATAAACGAAAGGGCACTTCTTGTATTAATTATTACTAATTAGTTCATTTTGAACTAGCCCTGAGAATTATTATTATTTATTTATTTTTGCAAATAATAATTATTATTTTAAATAACATCAGGGGAAAATAAAAGGAAGAAATATGTCTAAATTAGTGAACCATCTATCTCTTTATCTCCTGAAATGAAAATATAACCAGACACCCAATTAGTAGAAAATACTTGGTAGGAGATACTGCAATTTCGAGGTGATCAGAAGAATTTAAGGGCCTTCAACGCCCTTTAAGAACTTAAATTCAGTTACCACTCGTCCGAACTACAACAAATATGCACCCAAAACTTCCGTCTTATTTTGGTACACTTAAAGCAATCATTTGCTATCATATTCACACGAATTGATCATTACAGCTAACATCTTTGTCTCTCTAAAAATCGAATAGAACTGTGGTCTGCCTCTAATATCTAATAATTATTTCTCCGTCTGTCTGTCTCTCTCTCTTTTGAATCAGTTAATCACACTCTTCTTCTAAAAAAATTAAAATTATTGGAATTTTCTGATGCAACTCTTAGATGGTTTCAATCATATTTGTGTAATAGAAAACAGTCCGTTGTCTCTGGGCGTGGAGATTATTCATCATGGGAACCAGTTTATTCGGGTGTACCCCAAGGTTCTGTTCTAGGTCCTCTTCTGTTCTCTCTGTATATCAATGATATCTCATCATCTATCAAGCATTGCAAATATAGTCTATATGCAGATGATTTACAGATATACCTTCATTGCCCATTGTCTGAATTAGAACAGGGTATAGCCCAAGTCAATTCCGATGTTTATTCAATTAATGAATGGGTGAAACAAAATTGTATTGAGTTTAATGTATCTAAAACCAAAGCCATGATTGTTGGAAGTGCCAGATATGTCAACGATATTGATACGAGTTCTATTTCAAAAATAACAATAGATCAGGCTTCTATTCCTTATGTAGATTCTGCTAAATGTTTGGGTGTCACTATTACTAGTACTCTATCATGGAATAATCATGTTGGTGACATATCTAACAAAATTTCTAAAACTTTGTGCCAGCTTAAATACAATAGGAATATTCTGCCTATTTCGCTAAGAAAACAGCTGATTACCACACTTATATTTCCGCATTTAGATTACTGTTCGCTAGTGTACAATGATTTAACAGCTGAATTGAACATAAAATTACAAAGGTCAATAAATTCCTGTGTTCGTTTTATTCTAAATGTAAGAAGAGATGAGCATATTACTCCTCATTTTATTTTTCTTAATTGGCTGAATGTCAAGTATAGAAGGAAGTATTTATTGGGAAGGTTTCTGTTTATGCTTCTAAAAAATAAACGTCCTGAATATTTATTTAATCTGTTTATTAGGAAGGCCCACTTAGATTTAAAAAATACCAGAACTGCTAATTTCAAATTTTATATTTCTCCATATCGAACAGTTACCTATAAAAATTCATTTCTTGTGCAATCTTCTCTTTTCTGGAATTCTTTACCTCTTACATTAATTCATAAAAGTACAATAGCTTCATTTAAAAATGCATTGTATGATTTCTTAATGCAGTCCTTCATAGAAGACGCTTCTCATTAGAGAATTTATTATTTAGTTTTATATCTATTAATTAAGTGTATTTCAATGTAATTTTTGTTATAATAATTTTACTTTTATATTGCTTTACTTATAGAGAACTTATTGTAAATAATTTTGTAATTTAAATTTTGTTTGTTGTCCTTAAGGGATATTGTCCCAGGACAAAATAAAAGTTTCTTTCTTTCTTTCTTTCTTTCTCTCTCACTCTCTCTCTCTCTTAAGTTAAGCGTGGAATTTAGTTTTAAAAAAGCCCCCACAATGGGCGGAATTAAAATCAGACAATGACGTTTATATAAACGTCGAACGCAGGGCAAAACAACCAAAAGTTTACAACGTCATAATAGTCTCCGCAAGCACTTTTTCTGCAATTTCTGAGGCATGAGATTACAGAGCATTCTTTGCATTTCAAGATCTTGAACCGCTTCACGCATGCATTGCCTAGTTAACTAGGGACGCAAGAGCTTTTACAAGGAGGAAGAAAAGAGCTTTGCATTCTGTGCAAAATGAAATCATGCTCGTACTGAGGTCTGAATCTCTATCTAAGAGGTAAAAACGGGCATTGCACAAGGGTTGAGAGCTTCTATTTGTGTGTCCGTAATTCCCCAATCTCTAATGTGGAGACCAAACATGTGCCAACCACTTATCATTTGGCTAACTCCCACCAACCCTCTCCGTATAAAATACTTGGCAGTTCTATTGGTAAAGATAAACAAAGATTTGATAAGGAAACATCCCACCAAATAATATTCTTATTATATTTTATTAAAATTACGAGTTTTTATCGTTAATGGCAATTTTATATTTTTCAAAACGAGTATACACTTCGAACGTGCTTAACTGGTTAAACAAAATGTAAACCTTAAAGAAAAAGATAAAAGCGGAAGTCTCAACCAAGACGGCGCGTGAATCATATCGGGTAAAGTGACTCATAAATTTATAGGTTTTTTAAAAGAAGTATCAGTGTGCCCTTCGAACATGACTTACAGCTGTCATCGTAAAATACTTTTGTGGTGTAGAACTCCTTCACACAGTTTCAACGGGGGACAAGAATATTGTCCTCCTCTTCCACATAATCTGATATCTATGTAGCTAGAAGTAGGTAAAGAGCATTAACTAAACACACACACACAAATATTTTATAGCACATAAATTAACCTGGGGTTGACACTTTCTTCCATGAAGAAGATCTAATCACAGATGGCGCTAGATCGGGCAGACGCCACCAATATGGCCAATGGACCCAGTGCAACTAGATCTGATCTTCTGTTAGTCGACAGTTGCAATAATTTTTAAAAAATTTTCTTTTCTTTTTTAATAATAACACCAACTTCAGTCCTTTAAGAGGGTGCATTTATTATTTATACTTTGGGAAAATCTTTTATACTGACTTCAGAGTAAAGATGGCAGTTGTAGTTTAGGTGGCAGTGTCAGAGGTATAGGGCCTGCCGTGCGGGCGGTGCTCCCCGAGCCGTGGGGGATCCCTTGAGTTAGGTTCAATAATAAGGCAAGATGTGTGTGAAATGCATATCAAAAAAAAAAATCAGAAAAAAACGCAGAATCTAGGAAGCAATAAACACGCAAAAAAATGATCTTCCAAGTGGTCTATTAAGTTTGAGGCGATTTTTTAGCAACACTTTTAACTCTCCTTAATTTATACTAGCATTACGACCGTTCATTGGCGCTTTTGAGGGAAATTCAGGAAGCTATTGGGTAAAGCGTTTGAGGTTGAAAGATTGAAATCAAGTCCTCATGTGCATACACTTAAATGATATATTCATTCAAGCACCAGGAAACCTCAAAACAGGATATCGTTTCCTTCCTTCCACTAGTCTCTTCAGGATTTCCCCTTTGTAGTCTTTCTCAAACTAGCGATTGCAGGGCAAACTGGACGAGGATAAGAGAGAGAGAGTCCCGTTTCCCCTCTCCATCAGTCATAGTTACCACAGGGGCTGTGAACACCACCTACGGCGGTAACCTCACGGAGAGCTTGTCTTACCTGATGGAGCCTAGAAGGAGAATGGTAAGATCACAGATTCAAATCAGCTTGGATGGACATGGTGGCCTAGTCCGGGTCAGGACGCAATTACTGGCGGAAGCAGAGTCTAGTGGGTTGAACTTGCTCAAAAGCTCTACGGCCCGCAGGTGGAAGACCTCTAAAATTGACGCTTCAGATACTACAGTCCAGGCTACAAACCTATCTCCTCTAAAACTAATTTCTGCTATCTAATTTCCAGCAAAGTCGCGCAAATAAAAAGAACAAACTTGAGCATGGAGAACTTGGACCTGCAGGGCGAGACCTGCGATGCTAATATGTATTGTGGTACTGGGTTCGATTCCCGCTCTTAGACCTTGGATTTTATTTAATGGTTAATAAAAGAAATTTACACTAAAGAATGTTTGCTAGTCACCTCCGTCCACGACACCTAATTGTTAATTGGACGTAAAGCCACGCCTGAAAAAATAGGCGATTACTTTACTTTATTTTACTTTATAGTAATTATGTTAATTAAGTTAGAATAATTCAATTTCAGGCACGTACGGCTTGATCCAAAAAATATTCAAATTTCAATCAAGAATTCAGAGGCATCAGCTGATTGTAACCATAATGGAGTGTAACCTCCACAAGAATGTTATTGTTACTAATGATTATTTGATCTCATTTGGGTTTGTTCCATTGCGGTCTTTCTTAGCTCCTTTGCCGTGAATAGCAAATGATGTTTGCACGGATATCCTTTGCCTTCAAAGCATTTAGCCAATCCACCTTAACCGCAGCCAAAAAAGGACCAAAATCTCTTTCTTAATCTCGAAGACACCATCTACGCTCTGACTACTTGCCTTAAGAACTTCAGTTTAATACTCAAACGGATTCTAAGAAATAATTCAACAAAAATACTAAAGAAAACCAAGTCTCCTTAATTGAATTTCTCTGTGAATATTATCCGAATTTTCTGTACTGGGTTTCGATATCCCGGTCTTAGGCCTTGGATTTTATTTAATGGTTAATAAAAGAATTTACAGTAAAGTATGTTTGTTAGTCGCCTCCGTCCTCGACACCTAATTCGGTAGTTAGACGTAAAGCCTGCCTGAAAAAATAGGCAATTACTTTACTACTTACATGGACCTACAGATTCTTGAACGGCTGTCGAATAAAGTGTCTTCAATAAAAGATTTAAATCGATAAGAAGGAATTGTTCCGCTAAAGGATCCTCCTCATTTTTCGTCGCCGTGAGATATTGGTAATTTCAGCACAGTATCTATATTCTCCCTTATTCTGAATCTGTAATCTCATCTAAAATTCTTTTAAAGTGATTTACCTCATTTCTCTCAACTTTGTTTTGGTGTACTTTATTGTTAATTGCTTTATCTCTTACACAAAAAAAAAAGATTGTCTGTAGCAATAATCTATTTATATTTTTAAAAAAAATTGCCGGTATCTAATTGTATAAATGACACGATCTAACTGGAATCTAAAGAATGGAGACAGAGAGAGATCAATGAACTCTCCTAGATATGTACGAGTATGTATGTTTGATACTAAATGAATGTCTTGTACATAGCATTATGTACTCTCTGGATTGAATAATAATTTTTAGATTCTAACTCACTAGAATACCATATTTATCTAAATTGGGGAGTGCCCATCTTTAAACAAAAAAAGTAAAGTAATTGGTGAATCCAAGGTCTGATCAGTCTGATTGAACTCTTGAATTTGCACCAAGTGATGAAAACTACGCCCTCCGAAGTCAATTCAAGTCAACTATACAAATCTTGATTATTGTCTTCACCATAAAGGGTAGGTTTATTGATTGATTTATTTAAGTATTGTATAAAGATATGACATCATTACAATAAAGTTGTTTTAATAAAGAACTTATTTCGTAAATTATAACTTTTTGAACTTAAAATTAAAGGTGTAAAAAATAAAAAATGCAAATTCAAAGATTTCAAGTGTAAACCAAGCTTCAAGTCATAAAGTGTTTTATAATGATTTAAGGCGCGTCAACATCTATGGTTATTGGCACCCGGAGCTTTTTCCAGTACACAGTGCCGGCCTCCGGACAGTGTACTCTCTCGTTACAGACAACACTGTCCATCACCGGACTGTGAGCTGTAAGAAGCTCCTAGGAAGAGAAAATCTAAGGGCCAGCAGCTGGATTCGAACCCGGGACCTCCGCGTGGGAGGGTCCGAAAGTATCCGTGTGTTATGTTTTAGTGAATAGTCACCTAAACATTCTGAATACCAAGTCTTAAAGTGTTTTTCCTTTTATAAAGAAAAGAAAAGAAAAATTGTATATCTACCATAAGAAAATCTTTTTTTTAAAAAAATAAATGACACCTTAACTACCGTTTAATCAAAATATAGTTAGTCAAAAATAATTTAGAACAAAATTCATGTACTTATAACCTAAAAAAGGCTTTATTTTTTGTTTCTGATTTATAGATACTCTTTCCAAGCAAAACTGGCCGTCAAAAACTTCCCTGTAAGGCCTTGAGCACACAGAAAGCGTTCTGAACGTGGCGGGCAACGATCTCCGACCTTTAATGTTGCATCATCTCAATGTCAAACAGAACGCGGTCTATCGCCGCTGGTTAGCCTTTGTTGCGACGACAAGCGATCTGGTAGTACAAAATTACAGATTTCAACGTGACCGCCTTGCCATCTTAGTAATACGAAATAAAGATTCCAATGTTAAGAAACTTTATTACTCATTTTTTATTTCATTCTCGCGACATACGCGAAAATACTAGAAGAACCTATCTTCATGTGACTCCAGTTCGATACATAAGCGGTGATATTCCCCTAATTGTTCTCACTTCTTATGCACCCAACTTTGTCTTTTCTTCTTTTTGCTTTGCAAAGCTAATCGCAGAAGGAGTTGTTCTACGTCCGAGCTCATACTCAAAATATAAAAATTAAAACAAATAACAAGAAAATGCACTACTGCTTCTCAAGAAGAAAGCGACCGAACTGGGACCGCTCTAACAAAAGAATCGCGTCCTGTGTGTCGTCCCCATATCGCAGACTGCCGCGACTGACCGTTTTCTGAGTGCCCAAGGCTTAATTGTTGGTGAGGGAATATGTTATTGTATTGTATGCAAAAATAATCCTATACAAAACATGATGTTAGGTTTAAGGTACAGGTAAACGCCACTGGCGGCAGTTAAACTGTAGTGTTCGACATTGAATGGACTGTAACATTTACTTCTTTTGTATCATGCTGGGAAATACTAGACAAAATTATGTGTCTTGCAGTAAAAATACCTAGTTTTAAATAAACAATCACTTAAAATGTGTACTTAAACAAGAGTTAAGTACAAATGATAAAAAGTTGGCGGCTACAATAAAAGTACATTCAAAAGACAAATCATTATTAAGGTAAAACGTTATTTTTATAGGCACATGTACGTTTTTTCTCTTTTGGCAGACGCAAAGAGAGCTTGGCAGATGGCAAAACGAAGAGCTTGTCTCTAAGCATTTATTAAAGTTAAAGCTTTGTAGATCGTGGTGTCAGTGACACTGGTGTCTCTGGATGAAGAAGCAGATGCCTGAGGAGGAGGTAGGAGATTTTGATGATTGCTTGAAGTTGTAGTTAGTTGATGTGTTTTATTTCGTAGTAGTTAGACTGCGTTGATGTTGTTGCAATAAACGCGTTGGTAGTAAGTACTTAGAAGCGGCATGAATAAGATAACAGTAGCTGCCTGCGTTAGTTTGATGTAGCGAGTGAGTCAGTGTGTGTGTGTAGATGCTTAGTTAGCAGTGGAGCTTCCAGTGGGTTGGTGAGATGAAGTGGGGGGGGGAGAAGAAGGATTTACGAAAGTGGGCGGTGATGAAGTGAGGTCAGAACTCGAAAAGTAGACATTGTAGACAACAAGCCGGTCTACAGGCGTTGTAAAGTTGGTAAAACGGTAACAACGACTGAAAAAGGAAGAGGGGACACAAGTGTGGTGTTGGGCGGTAGAAGAGTGAAGCGATCAAGTATTCAGTGTAGATCTGGTGTTGTACAAGCTGTACGATGTGATACCATGGAGTTGTTTTGCAACGGAAAGAGGAAACTTGGAGTAGGAGAAGGACTCCAATTGGATGGAAAGCCGGTGGTAAGCGCCCAAGGAGATGGAGAGTTTGCTGTAGGTGAAGCGCTCAGGAGATGAGAGGTGAAATCACTTCCTCCATTCTGGTAGGCGGTAATAATAATAGCTATATTGGAGCAGTGGTCGGTAAGCTGATTGTAAAGTTGATGGAACAATAAATAAAACAGTGGACACAGTCGACATCAGTGAAGATGAGGGTTTGATGTAGATGGGGTACAAGTAGTAACTACTTGCCAGGGTTTCTCCAGCAGAACTTTATTAATATTTGATAATTATTCAAGGGTAGAACTAGAAGGCGATGAAGGCAGGCCTCTTCCATGGACTGGCAGGACGGAATACCCTTTCCCCTTTTACCTTTACAGAGAACAATCTAAACAGGAAATCCCAGTTGCCATTAATCTTTCAGTGATCATATTTGACAAGTACTGCTTAGAGCCTTTCTTGCCCGTTTGGCCACCCTCACGGATGAATGAAATGAAGTCTTTAGTTTAAAGCAGCGAAGCAGCGCTCTTGAGTGTTGGCAGCCACGATATAAAGTCTGAACCCGTTCAATCTGTGGTGGCTCGAGCTCACGTTGCACGCTTAATTGTGTGAACTTAAAACGAACCATTTTTTTTTTAAATTTTATTGTGACTTTTGAAATTTAAAATAATAATAGTACTCTAGTTTTCAAAATTAATACGCGAGCTTTCGGCCAGAGAACTGTACCAACCTCAAGTTGACCTAGCCATGGTTTTAGTTTTCACTTTTTGTTTTTGGGCTGGATAAAAGTAAAGTAAAGTAATCGCCTATTTTTGCAGGCGGGGCTTAACGTCCAACTACGCAATTAGGTGCCGTGGACGGAGGCGACTAGCAAACATAGTTTACTGTAAATTTCTTTTATTAACCATTAAATAAAATCCAAGGTCTAGGACCGGGAATCGAACCCAGTACCACAAGCCTCTAACCGCTCGGCTACCGTGGCGCCCTCTTTAGGCTGGATAACAATATATTTTTTTTTGTACGAAAAAAAGATGAACTTATTTAATTTTTTTACGAGACGAATTAGTCTGCGAAATCAGTTTCATTTATTATATCCTAAGTGACTGGAACAGTACGTTAGAGTTTAATCAAATACAAATTGGTGTTTACTTCAATAAAATGATTCCATTTGTTACTTTTTATTTGCTGAGAGCCTTCTAGATACTCAGAACAAAAGAAAAGACTCCCGCAATGCTTTCTCTCTTGAGAGATCTCATTATGAAAATTGACCAAAGAAAAATGAAGAAAAGTTGAGGCGCCACGATAGCCGAGCGGTTAAGAGGCTAGACCCGCAATGCTAAGGTGTATTGCGGTACTAGTCTAGCCCTTGGATTTTATTTAATGGTTATTAATAATAAAAGAAGTTTACAGTAAAGTATGTTTGCTAGTCGCCTCCGTCCACGACACCTAATTGGTAGTTGGACGTTAAGCCCCGCCTGAAAAAATAGGCGTTACTTTTTTTTTTTTTACTAAATGAAGAAAAGTATTCGCATTTTGAGCTCTGCTTTTTCCGGCTAAAGAATTGAGCTAAACTTTGTTTAATATCAAATTGTAAGAATCATTTAGCATTTTTGGCAACCAAAAAACAAAGGGTTAACATCAAGGTGTCCAGCGAGATGATAAAGGGCTCTATTTTCTCAGAAACTGACTGCCACCGTGCCTCCAATGAAGGGCCCTACTGACGTATGGAGGAATTTTCTTCCCAAGTTTGAAATCAGATCTCTTTCGGATTTTCAGTCTGAACTTGCCGCGAATTTCCGTTTAATGGCCATTCTGTTCACACAAATCATTTTTAATGACCAATAATTTTTTCGAAACTTAAAAAAAAAAGAGATCTCCAAAACCAGCCGCCAATTAAAAAACAAGACTACCCACATATAACTGGTCTACAAGAAATATGCAAGCTATTTGAAAACAAATAAGACTAAGTCTAATCGAATACAGAGCTTTTATAATAGTCTAAAGCAGACAATGTGTGGCAAAGCAAGCAAAAAAAAAACACATTCAAAGTTATTGTTTATTAAAATTTATGCACTTACTTATCATATTTCTCCTTTTGTTTTTCCTTCTAGCTGAGGTGGAGGAGGAGGACGTTTGAGTGGACTTAGGAACTCTGGCACAGACGGGAGGCCTGACGATGTTCAAGTAGCTGAAGCAGAAGAAGAAAAATAAATACAAAAAAAAAAAAAGAAACTACAAACCCCACATTTATACACAAACAGACGAACATATATTCAGTAGCATTCAAATAAATCAAACCTTGTACGGGATACTGAAAAGGACAACAGGGATAGTGGACACAAGGGTGAACAGATTTATAATCTTGGCGGCAACTTCAAACTCTATCTGAAACTTTGTATAAATAATTAAATCGATTCCAAAAAGAAGTTATTTCCTTTCTTTGTATTCCGTCTCTTTTGTATAAACAGAAAGTTATATTAATACGTCTGATTTTAGCTACAAAAATATTTATAATTATTTATTTATTATTGTTAAATTATTTCAAAGGGAAGTTCTAGAATTTTTATTGCGTAATTAATTTCTGTTCCAATGAAAATAGATAACGATCTAATGCAGAGGAAATTGCAAATATGCTCCTTTGAATCACAAAGACAGTCTCATCCTTTTTCCGGTGCTTAATTTAAACTCTGGACATCGGGAAAAGTAACAATACCCGGATTTCGTCATTGTTACGTCATTATTAGGTATTGAAGAAAACTTTCTGTAGGTTTCGGGTGTGCTTGGACCTTCACTCCTTCAGCTCCATCGGAAAACATCGGGAAAAGTAATGAAATCCGGATTTCGTCATTATTAGATATTGAAGAAAACTTTCCGTAGGTTTCGCAGATACCTTGCCCAGACATTTCACCTTCAGTTATCCCTGGAGTCCTCGTCCTTACTCTAACTTCTCTTGCTTGCCTTGCTAGGAAATCGTGCGTCAAAGTAAAGTAACACTATGTTTCCTATTCAGGTCTTTGTGTTTGCCATTCCCTAACAGGTTTTTTTTTTGAAAATACGCAGCATAGCCGACGAGATGTACTGCAGTCTGTTCCAAACATAATTTCTACTTCTTCAGCCTTAAAGAAATTACTTATTTATAGAATTCTTTTTTAATACGTTTAATAACACGATATTACAACAGATATTTATATTCAAAGTTTTAGATCTGCAATATACGCTGACCATCTTGGTAACCGTCCGGCCGTTGGAAAAAAGGGCAACCTAGAACGATTAGAAGCCAAGAACAAAATAGAACAAGTAAAAATCACAAAGACTTGCTTTGTATAATGTAAAAAGAAGGACAGAGTTCCCCCCCCCCCACAACACCTTCAGAGCATAAATCCTAAGATGTTTTGGATTCTCGGACAAAGTCCAACCTCACCACCCCCGGCCTTTCTCCTTTCCGAATTGATCGCTTCCCTACAGCTTGTCTCTTCTTCTTCTTCTTTTCTAAACTCTTTCAAAGTGGAGGAGGCATTTCTGATTCATGTATTCGCTAGACATGTCTCTTGGTAATTGACAACACTGGGACAATAACTGTTGCAGAGATTGAGAGAGAGAGAGAGAGGAAAGCTCCACTTCCACCGAACTGTCTGTCCGATCCAAGACCGACCAATAGTAAAACGTCTCCAGCAGCAGCACAAGAAGTGGAGGAACACGTACTGACGCACGGAGTGGTACAGCTCAGCCTAATTAGAATCCCTTTATTTCTTCTCCTTCTATTTATATTTATTTATTTTTTATTCCTACCTATCTTATATCCAATACCTTTATATCCTCCCCCCTGGACATAATCTAGATCAATATTTTATATTTTATTTGTTTTTTCTTCACTTTTTTATTTTATTTCACGTATTTAAATTGCTTTGGTTCGGTCTCCAGTGTAGGCTTTTTTTCTTCTTATGTTTCGCTCCCGCCCCGCACCTTGATAACTTCTCCAATTATTCCCATTCCTTTTTTTTTGCATACGGACCCAGGACAAAGAGCCACAAGCACACACACACACATGAATATCAAGAGATTGGTTATATTTATTATTCAAAGATGCTGCTATCAATCTTTGGTAAAAAACCCTCTCCTTTCAGGCAATATTTACTTCGTTAATTGGTGTAAAACCGTTGATATGTTTCAAACAGTAACTTTACATGCTGGATAGAATAATGGGTAATTCATAATAGCGAACAAATAGTGAATTGTTCTCTTTTCAGAAATGCAGCCTAATTTGCATATGAAGACAGAAAGGCTTGGGGCAATGTTTAATGCACATTAAAGTGGGAAAGGGAAGAGACCATGTTACCCAGAAAGCGTAGCCAGAAGAGGCGTATCGTATCATTGGGATACTACTAGGAGTAAATCCGTCTTTGTGCAAGGATCAGAGATTTGACAGCTATCGTTTTCTCGCATAATAATGACAATTCTCGAGCTACCTCTTTTTGGAACTCCTTACACCTTCATCTGTCCACCGTGCTCCCTACCCTTTTCATCTTTAAATCCCTTCTGGGACCTCATACTGAGGTGGTACAAGGTTAGTTTACATTCTATAGCTATTGATCAATTCGGCTGTTCCTTTAGTTGTAAAACTAAAGATTAGGATTGGCCTCTTGACTGTGATTCATTGATTAATTATCTCCTTTCTATCCTTAATTCTCATTTTTGGTAAATTCTTACTTATATTTTTTTATATATAAATATCTAAATTGCAGGCCAAAACAATAGGGCCTCCAATTGTACATGTAACAAAAGTAAAGTGATTGCCTATTTTTTCAGGCGGCCTTTACGTCCAACTACCAATTAGGTGTCGTGGACGGAGGCAACTAGCAAACATACTTTACTGTAAATTCCTCATATTAACCATTTAAATACAATCCAAGGCCTAGACTAGTACCGCAATACATCTTAGCTTTGCGGGTCTAGCCTATAACCGACTAACAAACATAATTTACTATAAAAGTTCCCACATTAACCATTAAATACAATCCAAGAGCTACACTAGAACCGCAAAACATCTTAGCTTTGCGGGTCTAGCCTATACCCGCCTAACAAACATACTTTACTATAAAAGTTCTCATATTAACCATTAAATACAATCCAAAGGCTAGACTAGAACCGCAATATATCTTAGCTTTGCGGTCTAGCCTATAACCGCCTAACAAACATAATTTACTATAAACATTCTCATATTAACCATTAAATACAATCCAAGGGCTAGACTAGTACCGCAATACATCTTAGCTTTGCGGGTCTAATCTATAACCGCCTAACAAACATAATTTACTATAAACATTCTCATATTAACCATTAAATACAATCCAAGGGCTAGACTAGTACCGCAATACATCTTAGCTTTGCGGGTCTAATCTATAACCGACTAACAAACATAATTTACTATAAAAGTTCTCACATTAACCATTATATACAATCCAAGATTAGACTAGACGATCTAATACATCGTAGCTTTGCGGTCTAGCCTATACCCGCCTGACAACATTACTATGAAAGTTCTCATATTTTTCTAGTACCGCAATACATCTTAGCATTGCGGGTCTAGCCTCTTAACCGTTCGGCTACCGTGGCGCCTATTGTACATGTTTATTCCATCATTTCCACTCTTCTAAGCAATCCATCCTAGATCGTAGCACCACCAGTAAATCGAAAAAAGACATGCACAACTTTGGCACAAAGAATCCAAAAAGGAGAGAGAGAGAGAGAAAAAAAAACAAAAAGACCACAAGAATGGTGTAAAATTTATGCAAAGAAAAGATACGTAACTCGTATAAATAGTAGTTTCCACAAAGATTGTGCTCAGACTGAGAGAGCGTAAGGAATGGTTGTGCACAAGGTTGGTGTTTGTTTGTGTATTTGTGTTTGTGTCTGTATTACCCCCAAAGGATGTGTGCACCTCTCATTATCTTCTCAATCATGAGCTCCAACACTCGTGACTATAGTATTGTGCTCCATTTAGTATATCAGAAGAAACATTCAATTTATACGGAGTATGGTCTAAACTAACTTTAACAAAAACACAACTAAAACTACAAACAAAAAAGTTACTAACAAAGATAATGTGGGCAACTTTTCTGTTTTAATTGCAATACTATTTTAAATACATGCCGTCTTAACAGAGAAATATATATAACTGCTTAATAATATATGCCGATATAACATTATTGTTTATTTTTTATTTCTTTGCGAATGCTTCTAATTATATGAATAATTTAAAGAAACATTATCATTTTCAGATTATGGACCAACAGATTTATAGCCAAGACAACAATAGAATCAAACCAAGACTGCAAGCAACACATTTTAGCCAATCTTCCATAAACTTTTATTACTTACAAAAAAAGAAAAAAGAAAAAAGAAAAAAGAAAAAAGAAAAATTATTAATTGAATTAGTTTGGAATATTGTTACCTAGTTTTTTTTAGCCTTAAACTATACCTAAGAATTTCTACAAACGTAAATAATGATTTTTATCTTGTAAAATCTAAAAGTTATTAATATTCTTTTTTTAAAAAAAAGAAAAAATGTTTTAATTAAAGAAATGCATACACCTTCTATTTAAAGGCTAAAATAATTGTTAATAGCCAAAAACCTTGAAAAATTAGGTAATTCGTAAATATTCCCATCTACAAGTGAAGTAAAATTTAATTTTAGTACCAGTAGAACATAATGGTACAGGAGCTCACAGCTACGTGTGCGAAGAGGGAAAAGTGGGAGGTTATACAGCAGCCAATCAGAGTACAATACACCATTTTATCCAACTTAGACTTGGCCAATGGGACGAAAATCTGTACTGCGCATGTGTTGTGAAGGTTTTGCTAGTGCTTTCTCATTGGCTGTTACTCTTTTAATATTTAATTCCACATTTAAACCGTGATTTCTGCATTAAGCTCCTACAATATTATGTTGCACTGATATCAAACTGGCCTTTTTCTTTACTTTTTGTTTAAAAGATCTTTTTCTCTATATTTCATGGATTTTTATAATTAATTTGTTATTATTAACTAGATTTAGTGAGTTATTTTGTAAACATTAAACTTTATATCAATTTTGAGGTGATGGAAATGTATTTTCAAGTATCAAATAAAAAAAAAAAAAACTTTTGATGTAAGTGAAAAGATGTATTTATTTATTTTTCCAGTTTAAATTTCTCCAGAGTCGGGAGATTTCGTAAAGGTTGATCACCTTATAACCGCTAAGGTAGGTTCTCATCGGTTTCTTAAATTCTTTGTCAACTAAATCGTGTCTTTCTTGTTGCATATATTAATTTAAAAAAAATAATACTTTTCGAAATACTTTTTGGTCTAGATCGCAAAAACAAGTAGTTAATTTGGATTCTATTGTATTTGCAACTATGCCGCAAAACAAAAATACTGAGCAATAATGAGAATAGTCCGGGGGGTTTTTAAGGTGAACAACGGACGAATAGGATGCAGCCAGACTCTTGGGGAAACGTGGACCCACTGAATTAGTCTTCTTTTTTTTTTTTAAAGGCTAAGTGCCGCCCCTGGAGGTGGCTAGCTCGGAGTGGCAGTGAATAAATCCAAAAGAAGAGAACTCCCCAGCGGACGTACCTGGGTGACATACTTCCGTTCTAAATAATCACCCCCTAATTTGACCTAGCTATTCTATTCCAGATTCCACAATCTTTCCCTCTTACACACAGGAGACCCAAGCGAGTACACTGGAGGGCCCTCTTTTCCCCAACCCCTTAACCTAGTTAATTGGCACCTTTTTATTGGACATAAAATTTATTTAAATAAATTAAAATTAATTCTCTTAAATATTTTTGGAAAATTTAGAAGAAAAACTCTAATCTTTTGCATTGAAAATAATTTTTCTTTTTTGTTTTGTTAATTATAATGTGAACATACAGACGCAATTTTCCTTACTATAATTCTTAAAAGAGAAATTATTAGTTTTAATTATCATTAATATTTTGTAGGTATTGAAACCGTAGGTTGTACAGAATTAAAAATTGGATCCTTAGGGTAAAAACCTTCTTTTTTCTCCCCTTCGAAAAAAAAAATCTTACGCAAAACAAATATGCATTTAGGCGCCACGGTAGCCGAGCGGTTAAGAGGCTAGACCCGCAAAGCTAAGATGTATTGCGGTAATAGTCTAGGCCTTGTTTTTTGTTTAATGTTCAATAAAAGAAATTTATAGTAAAGTATGTTTGCTAGGCGGTTTTAGGCTAGACCCGCAAAGCTAAGATGTATTGCGGTACTAGTCTAGCCCTTGGATTTTATTTAATGGTTAATAAAAGAAATTTATAGTAAAGTATGTTTGCTAGGCGGTTATAGGCTAGGCCCGCAAAGCTAAGATGTATTGCGGTACTAGTCTAGCCCTTGGATTTTATTTAATGGTTAATATGAGAAATTTATAGTAAAGTATGTTTGCTAGGCGGTTAGAGGCTAGACCCGCAAAGCTAAGATGTATTGCGGTACTAGTCTAGCCCTTGGATTTTATTTAATGGTTAATATGAGAAATTTATAGTAAAGTATGTTTGTTAATCTCCTCCGTCCACGACACCTAATTTGGTAGTTGGATGTAAAGCCAGCCTGTAAAATAGGCAATTACCGGAAGTACAAAACATTTCCATCTGGGAAAACCAGCTTTCCACGTGAAACCATTTTTTTGACCCACCAAATTGAATGTCTAATCGATTTATTGAAGTCACATTTGTTGGTATCCGATTTTTTTATTTTTTTAACCAAGTTTTCAAACCTTTCTAACCACAATCAACTTTTAGATACTTTGTTTGCTGGTAGATGAAAAGATGAATAAGAAAATGTACTCATAAATTATTTACAGAGAAAGAGAAAGAGAACGAGAGAGAGTATACGATGAAGGAAAGAAACAGATGGAATGTTGTCGTCACCTTTAGCTCCATTGTTCTGTAAGAGCAACTGAGAGGGATAATTTGATTGTAGTGGTAGAAGAGGGGGGGAGAGATCCATGGTCACCGGCCTCCTCATTACTTTTGTCTTTTGCCTTTGAAGAGGGTCCATCTTCACTAGTATTAGTGGCTGAGAAGGAGGCAGACGAATGGGACAAGATCTGGCGAAGTGTCCTCTGACATCTTTATGGTGTCCCACACAGCTCGACTTCTGCCCTGACTTCTAGCGACGATTTCTTCTTCTTCTTCTTTTTTTCTTAACACGACACCCCTCCAGCTGTGCGTTAGTGTGAGATGCACACGTCACAGGAACACACGTAACTACATCACACAGGACTTTACCGTAGGCGGGGGGGACTTCATTCTCACATTATTTCTGCTTTATCTATACTTCATTACTTGTTCGCTCATAGCGCCTATTTTATGCTTGTTTTGGCCACCTGTTTAATTTTCATTCCTAAACTTCTACCAGATGGCATCATTTTCAATGATTTCTACTAGGCTTGGTGCCTACTAAAATTGATATCTTTAAAAAAATCGATTACGTAAAGTGTCACTTCCGTTTGATCATTTTTGTTCAAAAAAAAACATTTTTTCACCAATTCCTATAAAATCGCCTAAAAAAACGGTCATAAATTTGTATGATGCGGAAGTTATGGAAGAATGCCTCTTAAGTATCAGAGAGGATGACCCCCCAAAACTATTGTTTCCGGTAAAAAACACTGCTCACTTTTTATTACAACTTCTTACAAAAAATATTTCAGAAATACGAAATTTTGTATTTGAACTTCAAAAAACTCACAATTTAGTGCCTCAGTTATAAAAGAAATTATTTCATTGGGAGGTTGTTTGTTTATATATATATTCACGAAGTTTTAATCGCCTAATACATAAATAGTTTATCGGAAGTCACGAATTGACGCCTTTCACCATATGTGCGCCAAAGCAGAACTATTAACGTAACAGTGTGAACTTACGTACTTTCATAACTAAAGACAGTTAACGCTTACAACTCACTATCGATTGCGCTTAATTATTTAACAAGTGAGAAAGCACAAGAATAGCATCTCTATAGAGAGGCGAAAAACGGGATATAGGAGCGCTTCAATTTCATTATGAGCACTTCTCTGTTTTTATTGCTGAATTTATGAGCTTTGGGCGAAAAAAAATCGAAGACTCAACTTTGTTGGCAGATCTTTGAAGTCCTTCTGAATTGTGAACGACACATACCTTTTTATGTGATTCGTTCAAGTTCTTCCAAGCTATCCGAACTCATTCTAGATCCAGCGAACTACGACTAGGATATTATTAGGTAAAGTGTCGATAATCTCAAACAGCGGATGGCTTAAGAAGATCTCCCACTTCCGTTTCCAGCACAAACTTCCTCAACTTAGTCTACTCACAATCCAATCAAAATCATCATATAATATGAATCTATTTGTCCAGTTCCAGCTTACAAACTCGTAAGTACAATGTAGGTAAAAGGGGTCTTGGCCATTAGCCCAATTACGTAATAGATGCCACAAAGCGGAAACTTAACATTTCAATTTGTTTCCCGCCTTCAGGAAAGCTTATTAGCGATCTAAATTTTATGAAGCAGAAGTGTTCTGAATTTTACTGAAGTGATTTTTTCACTTTTTTTTTGGAGGTTTTTCTCTGCTAACTTAATCTGAGCCAGTGTAGCCGCAGTCCGCAAAGCTAAGATGTAATGTGGTTCTGGGTTCGATTCCTGGCCTTAGGCCTTGGATTTTATTTAATGGTTAATAAAAGAAATTTATAGTAAAGTATGTTTGCTAGGCGGTTAGAGGCTAGACCCGCAAAACTGAGATGTATTGTTGGTTTAGTGGGTTCGATTCCCCGGTCTTAGGCCTTGGATTTTATTTAATAGTTAATATGAGAAATTTATAGTAAAGTATGTTTGCTAGGCGGTTATAGGCTAGACCCGCAAAGCTAATATGTATTGCGGTACTAGTCTAGCCCCTGGATTGTATTTAATGGTTAATAAGAGAAATTTATTGTAAAATACTTTTTGCTAATAGCTCCTGTCCAAACACCTAATTAGTTGTTGGACGTAAAATGTGCCTTTTACTGCGCAAGCTTAAATCTAAAAAATTGTTACTTGAATTACTTTTCCGGAAGTACTCGTTTTGCGGCAGTTCTGGAGAGATGAGGATTCACTCTTAAGTGTTATTTTATTATAACGTACGCATGTATCACCTGTAGTAGTGTTAATAAAAAATAATGTTTTGATATTCCAAGTTTTAGAACCTCCAGAATCGTAGGTTAGCAAGTCATGTGAGTTTTCAACCCAGACTTCTAATAGTTTATACAGAGTTCATATATAATTGTGTGTATGTGTGTGTGAACAAATTATAATACTATGATAGTAACAATAATATGGTGTGCATGTGTTAGTGTGTTTGGAAGGCAAAGTGTAAAACTAGTCGATGCTAAGTGTTGCTATTACATATTGCCTACGCGAAGTGCACATATATATATATATAGCACAGACATGTAGATGTGTAGGTCGTACACTAAATGCACAATAAACTGCATTGGTGCATACACATTCATGGAAATCTATATTCACATCAGATTATGTTACAATCGCATATTTATTCTCTCGAATATGTTGCTAGAAGGGAACTAGCTCATGATTGGGGTTTTTAGAGATTCCCTAATGTACATCTAACTATTTAGGGGAATTGAAAAGGATGAGGATGAGACAATAAGCACCTGACTGATATGGAGTTGCTATGGAGGTGAGAAGATTCCAAGTTATGGGATATCAGCATATGGGATATGGGATATGGAGGCATGGTATACTCGCCAATAACCCTGAAAAAGAATTCTATAAGTAGAACTGAAATTGAATGAACAGCCAAAATTGACCACTATTTGGAGTAAATTAGTAAACTAAAACGGATAAAATCAAACCATGCAGCCAGAATGCTTTCAAATCCCTTCCTAAAGCGTAAAGTTAGCAAAGGGACCTAAGACAGTCTTGGAAAAAGAGGTACATAAAAGAGGAAGAGTTCAAGAATGAATGGACCATTTAAGAACTTGGCCAAAACCATTAATAAATGGAGGGGATGCCTCCAAGAATGAAACAAAATTCAGTTGAACTCCACTAAATCAACCTCTCAGAGTCCTGTATTTCTTAGGGAAGTGACCCTTCATCACATTTTTGTGTTTGTTTTTTGTTTAACTAAAAAAAAACCCTATCCAATAAAATTAGATATATTAGTACTAAGGAACTATTTCTCACATCCTGCGCGCAGGAGAGGAAGACGATGTGGAACAACCTCTATAAATACTACGTTTATAAGAATGACGAGGACATAAAAATTTAAGGCGCCATCCATTTATATATATATATAGTTAAAAACACCCAATGAATTGCATTGTGGTTTATATAAGCCCTTGCTGTAGGTTGTCAATGAGCGGCCCACAAAGTGGGTACGGTGTCACATTACCCACGAAATAGGTAAAAGAAGGAAGGGTATATTGGGTTCAAAAAAAAAGAAAGGTTAGACAGAGAAAGCTTTATTTCTGCCATAAAGAGAGATGTCCAGCAGATAATGTCTGTCTCTCTTCTTTCATTTCCTAACCACTCTTCCACTCACAGTCGGTGAATTTCTATTTAATGTTCTCTTCTTGTTCTCACTACCATAACCAAAAAAGCTGCGTAAGTAAAAAGGCTGGAAGGTTGTAAGATAAATCAATAGACAGACAAGAGAAGAATTAGGGTTTCCTGCTAATATTGTCTGTTTTGACAGTTATCAGATTTCAATTTCCGGAAATATAATATAGAAAGATCTATTTTAGATAATTTTCTGCATTTTGAGTGGTGGGAGTTCCGGTCCTTTAAGGGCATTCTCTGTTTATAGGAAGAGGTTTCTGGAAATATCAGTGAAGAAGGTAGGATCCCGAGGTCAACCTTAAGACCAAAAAAACTTAATTAGAAGCACCAAAATCAACTCTAAATCACTGTGGAGATCCAGGCTGACTAGAACAGACGCAAAGACCGCCCTGAAAGGATAAGATTGGTCCACTCTAACTGTTTCCCCATTTTAACGGAAACAACACTAGTTGAAATCGAAAGAATCGAAGCCCTAAAAGAATATTTCCTGACATTACCTATCTCAGCGTTTCCCAACCGAGTACGCGAGTTGCTGGTTGATGGTACGCGAAAAATAATCAGTAATGGAGGACATAAAAAATATTTTTATAAAATCAAAGCATAAAAATCTCCTTTCCTATAACTCATAAAAATTATTTTAATTAATAGTATTATACAGTAAAGTTGTTAATATGTAGAGTAATAAGGTTGGTCTATCTCAAGAAATAAGAGAAAATATAATACATTTAAGAGGATTAAAATTGTCTTTCATGGAGTATTTTCCAAAACCCGGAAACACAAATGATAATTGAATTTCAAACCCTCCTTCTATAAAGAAAATTTAGGAAAAGCTACATTATTATCGATAAAAGATAAAAGAAAATTCAATAGAATTATCATGTGACAGAACTTAAATGATAACTATGTAAAGATCTGCTTAAAGAGACTGAATTGTAATGAGTAAGCTCTATCCAAGCAACATTAAATTTAATTGGTACTTACAGAGGTAGTTTAATACTTTAAAGAAATTAATTTAGAAGATTTGGGTACAAATATAATAATCCTTAAAGAAGAACTTTGTAAATTAATTAATAATTTTGTAGAGAGAAATATGTACGCAATTTTTAATTATTTAAAAAAAGTTTTAAAACTAAGATCTTACACTTTACAAAGTTTATAAAGTGAACATGAACTTGGAACTCCTTTGCAACAGATACATTGTATCTCTATACAAATAAAGATAATAATAATAAAATAGAACTCTCGGAATAAGAAATTTCACGAAATACAATCATTTTTACGAAGTGGTACAATTTAGCATGACGTAACTACCAAGTGGTACGCGAGCCAAAAAAGGTTGGGAAACGCTGACCTACCTCATTGTTCGTCATGAGTCCTCGAAAATAAAATCAGGGACGCTAAAAAGCGCTGTCGCCTGCACCGCATCAACCGCAGGCTCTACCAATCCTGAGAGAAGAAATTGGAGTCGATTCTTTTGCGCTGGTCATGAGGAGAAGCATTGGAACTTACTAGAATAATCGCTATTTGTTACTGGAGCTCTGGCTGACGGTTTGCTAAGTCTTAGGATATTTTTCCGTTCTTTTGTAACGTACTCTTCCGTACTAAGTAAAGAAATACTACTCGTACTTTAACTCAGAGCGACGAATTCTGGTTATCAAGATTCTACACTAAACAGTCCCACTATACCTTCGAGAATTGCGTTCTCAGCATCTTAACCTTTATTAAAAAATAAAGTGCATAAAGTAGCTTTTTATACCACGATATCGGTTTATGCATATAAACATATTATTGCATTAAATGTTAATCTGAATGCAGAACAGTTTTTGAGATAAACTTTTTTGTCTAATTCTATTTAAAAGCCGACACAACAAAAAAGAACAAAACAATAAGACGTTTGTGAGTGAGTGCAAAACCAATCGAAGAACTCGAGAAGTAGTTAAAGAGATAGTTAACTGTCAATTGGCACTGAGTGCTCGATGATCGTGGACAGAAAAACTGGAAATGTAAATATGTGTGTGAGTTAGAAAGGAGATGCATAGAGTGTGTGTGTGTATATAACAGAGAGAGAAAGAGCTTAGTGCACAAAGTGGCAGAGTGAGAGTGAAAGAAAGAATAAAAGAGGAGCTCTACAGTCGAGAGTCGTGAACAGGAGGCTAAAGTTACAAGGAGTTAGTTAGTGAGGGCCGTATGTTAAATCAACTCGCGGACAAGATAGTACCTGCGGATTGAAAAATAGTCCCGCTTCTGGATACACCTGGCCACTTCACACCTCAACTATCTTATACATACGGACAGCTCTTCTATGCAATCAATATATATATATATATACACATACATACAAAACAGAGTACATAGTTATCTAGTTTACATTCTTTATATGTATTTGATACCATTTCTGCTAACTATACATTATAGTTATATATTTAACTCTTTTCTCACTATCTCTCTCTCTCTGTGGGCGTGTGTCTGTGTGTGAAGTAAAATGCTTTGTGAACAAATCAAATTACGACTTTACAGATAGACATTGATGTCAATATTTATTTATGTGTTTCGATCTATTATCCTCATAGGTTTCTCTTACCCTGCCACAACAGGAAGTATTGTAACCGTGTATATTTTCTTGTTTTGTCATTTTTTTGTTAACCGGAAATACATCAGGTCAAAACATAAATAAATAAATAGAGACAAATATTTTTCTTTCTAAAAGAAAAACATTTCTTGTTGCTGGAAAAGTGTTTTGTTTTTCTATTCTATTCGTTTGTGAGTTGGTCGCTTAGAGATTCCACAAGATTCTGCGCATGATCTTTACAAGAAAAAAAAAAAAGAAAAAAGAAATTAAAATGCATAAAATTATGTACTTCCCATCATAAAAAGTGATGAAAGTTCATGAAATTATCGTCTTTAAATACCATTAGTGTGTTGGTCTAGTGGTCACGAAAGTGGATTAGTAATACGAAGATCACCAGTTCGAATCCTGAGTGTAGGTACTTTTTATTTATTAGAATAATAAAAATGTTATTGGTAGAGAATGTGGTTTTTGTCTTCGATTATCACAATTAAAAATCGCACTCGAGTAATTCTAATGGAAATAAGACATTTCTTTAATCCACTATAATAGAAAATGCTGGAAAATTATCAGTATTATTGATGAAAATTCTAAATTGAAAATTGAACCCACCAATCATAATTGCCCTCAGCCACAACTAACTGCTTGTAATTAATAAATAAATCAGTTTAAAAATTTTCAGTTAAACAACTTTTCCAATTTAATTGTTATTTACTAAACACATATCATTTGTTTTCACGTCATGCGAGCCTAATTTGTTGATTAATCATTTGATTTAAATAATGGAACACACTAAAACTCAACTTTGTTGAAGATAATGAGTGATTTTAAAATCACCAACCAATAAAAGAACTCTAAAATCACAAATTGGGCCAATCGGTTTGTTTTTTATGCAATTCCATTGTATTTTAAATAATTTCTTGTTGGTTGAAAATTTAGGTTTTTGTGGTTCGGTGGCCCCCCCCCACCATGAAAATTTGTTTTTCATTACTTAATTTTGTTTGGAAAATGTCTGTGTGTACAGTCATTGATCACAAACACACACAGCTCCCAGTTAACCACATTTACTGTCATTTTCAGCGAATTAAATTTACCTTTTTTTTTTTTTGTTTTTTGTTTTAGAGATTGTTTGAATTATTTATTTGTAAAGTAATTAAATGGTGAAAAAATGCTAATTAGTGGTTCATGTTTTTATAAAGTGGGTATTTATTATTTTTTGATTTTGAACGCCTACCAGATTTAGTTACTATTTCGACAATTTCACTGGAAATGATCCAACAAAACCTCCGCTGGAAATGTTAAATAATTCATTGAAATACTGAATTTCATTTATTTAATGGCATGACTTGTTCATTATAATATGTAACAATTTTAAGTGCGACATATCGTTCCTTTATGGAATCATATACGAGGGTCGTTTGAAAAGTCCGTGCAAAAATAAAAACTACTTAATTTTTTGGGGTAAACCTTTTTTATTTTTCAACATAGTCTCCTTTTAGGCTTATACACTTCGTCCAAAGCTGCTCTAGTTTGTTGATCCCCTTCCGAATAATAGGATTTGTCCAAGTCTGAAAAATAGCCATTCGTTTCTGCAATCACCTCCTCGTTTGAATAAAATCTTTTTCCCGCCAGCCATTTCTTCATATTGGGGAACAAATATTAGTAGTCCGAGGGAGCCAAGTCTGGAGAATAGGGGGGGATGTGAAACGAGTTGGAACCCTATTTCCATTAATTATGCCGTCCACAACTGCTGAGGTGTGAGCTGGTGCGTTGTCGTGATGGAAAAGGACTTTTTTTTGGGCCATTCGTGGGCGTTTTTCTTGCAGCTCGGTTTTCAAACGGTCCAATAACGATGAATAATATGCACCTGTAATAGTTTTACCCTTTTCCAGATAGTCGATGAGGATTATTCCTTGCGAATCCCAAAAGACAGTCGCCATAATCTTTCCGACCGAAGGAACGGTGTTCGCCTTTTTTGGCGCAGATTTCCCCCTTGGTAACCCATTGTTTAGATTGTTCTTTGGTCTCAGGAGTTTAGTGATCTATCCATGTTTCATCCACAATGACGAAACGACGCTTAAAGTCCTGCGGATTCTACTGGAACAGCTGCAAACCGTCCTTGCAACACTTCACACGATTTCGTCCATTTTTTGAAAATCACTCGACTTCCTCGATTCAAACGAATGCCAAACACAAAGAAATAGACCGATCTGGCTGAAACTTGGTGTGTGTTCTTCCAAGAGATGCTACTAACTAAACATAACCTCGATTCGGGCCCTTGGTGCTATCTCTCTGACTTTGCACGGACTTTTCAAACGACCCTCGTACTACTTTGACGCTATGTTGTTAATAATAATAATATAAAAATTAAGGTAGAGATTAGCTAAGTGGTTAGCGTATTGGATGATCTACTAATTAGCCACTAATTTATAGGTCGATCGAGGAAGTGTCTAACATGAATACACAATTAGTTTCCTGACCATAAATTATTAAATTAAGGATTCAAGATTGGCAAGGAATCGGTCCAAATAAAAATAAACAACTCGCCTTTTTTGCCAACGTTTCGACAAATATACAGGGTGTTCATTTTAAGCTAAAATGCATTTCATGCATAAACGGTTGATCTGACCGAAAAATGGTAGTGGAAAAATTTGTTGCCCGTCACCTCTAGTTTCAGAATATGTGACTTGATTTTAGATTCCTGCCGGCATACGCGGCTGACGCGCGACCAAAGGTAAGAGGTTTGTAGTTGACCCCAATTTTCATATACACAGTTTTAAAGAGTATAAAAAGTTTTGAAAGAAGCCGGAAACCCCAATTCGATATCTTTAAAATTAAAGGTGCTGGGCCATTTCAAAATCTGGTATTTATTAATTATATTTCAATTTTTTAACTTATAATCAAAGAGAAAGAAGAGCTCGCGATAGGTCATCTTTATGTATTTTTTTCATCCCCTCTCTACTAAAAATATTCCTAAGGCAGTAAAGCTAGTATTTTTCTTAATATCCGGAAATAAGACGTTTTCCGAGTGAATTTTTCTAAGAAAAATCAAATGTTAAGAGCTTTAGATGTTCTCAAGCATACACAAAATGGTTAAAAAATAATTTTACATCTATTACAAAGAAGAAGGTTTAATAATTATTTGGTAATTTTGGGAGTGTTGCGTTTAATTACCAAAAAAATTGGAAATCTCCTGCCACATATTTAAGTGATCAATATCTTTCATGTAAAGGATCAAACTTATTGCTTAATTTATCAAATAATGCACTTTACTCAACTTGTGAAGCATTTACTGTGCCTTCAAAGGTGCCTCCTCAGATAGAGAGCAGTTGATAACCTCCTGGCTAATCTGGCTTGCGAGCCAGAGGAGGCACCTTTGAAGGCACAGTACCATGAAATGGACCCACTATCCATTCAGAGATTTTCATTTTGTTTATTATTAAGTACAATGGAGTCTCGGTTATCCGTCATGACCGGGACCGGACACGTGACGGATAGTCGAATAGACGGATAATGCAAAAAAACAGGAAAATTTCCAGATTCTTTTGTTTAACGTGTATAAAACTTTGTATTAACTGGTATACATATTTTATACGTTTTGTACGCTTAAGCTATAAATCTATAAATGCTTATAATCTTTCATTATTCAATTCATTCTATTGTGTATTAAAATTAATTAATGCGACATCTAATCGGTTTTGTGGGCGGTTTTGTTTGTGGTTGACCTTTTTAGGAAAAAACCCACAAACTGTCGAATGATGGACACGAGTATGTACCTAAAAGACAAAGGAAAAAATCTCAAAAGAAAATATTCAGATTTTTTTTAAGACAAAAGGACTCTTTTTTTTAAGGCTAAAGGACTCTTTTTTTTAAGGCTAAAGGACTCTTTTTTTTAAGGCTAAAGGACTTTTTTTTTAAGGCTAAAGGACTCTCTTTTTTTTAAGGCTAAAGGACTCTTTTTTTTAAGGCTAAAGGACTCTCTTTTTTTAAGGCTAAAGGACTCTCTTTTTTTAAGGCTAAAGGACTCTTTAAAATTTCTGTAGACTTAAAATAAATTTTTAAATAGTTTTCTTTTTAAAATAATTTTTCTTTTTTTTTTAATTTTAAATACTGAGGAGAGTGTGACGGTTAACTGGAATAGAGGGATAAAAGGGTGACGGATAACCGAGACTCCACTGTATCGTATTGCCTCTCCCTTGTCACATTCTGTGGCACCTAATTTTTCCGATATTTGGCTTTCCTGGAGATTGGGAACCTCAGTCCTTATAGTGCTAACGGGGTAGCTAAGAGAATCTCAAAAGATGTGATTCTGGTAAAAACTAAATTATTAGAAGTAATAGAAAGTAAAAATAGAATGTACTTAAAGGAGAAACCGGATAGAGTGCCTTTATTCCCCAGGTATCACTTTACGCAACATTATGGTGCAAGATATCTAATAATTTTTGTGGGACAAAAGACAGAAATTCTAAATAATAAGTTGGGATGAGCAGGTAGAAATGTGGAAGCAATATTTCTACCTAAAGTATGCCTCTATTGAGGGAGTGGACAATCTCTCGTTCTACATCCTTCGGCTGTGCATTAATGTCTCCAAATATTTTTGTAGTTGCAATCTTTATGCACTAATGGATGTCTTATATTCCACAGATTTTTTCCAGCCAGTACCTGTTATTGAGCCCTACACTCCAATAAACCTCTCAGCAGCATTGCCAACCGTATAGTTACATAGGGACCCCATTAAGAAACAATTCCTTTACAATAGTTCGAGAGGGTTTTTATTTGTGGGTCTCGGGTATTTTTTTTTTTTTTTTGTATGGCAAAATGTGTGTACGTGAATTGTTAAGAGCCAAAAAAAAATAAGAAAAGAGAGAAAGACAGATAAAGCTGGATTTGTGGAATAGGGACACATTATTTTGTACAAAAGGAAATGTCCTTCTTTTGCAAGGCACTTGACACCCGTACATACAGCGTACACAGGTAAATATAATAATAATAAGTACCTGAGAGAGAGAGAGAGAGAGAGAGAGAGTGGAAGAGAGCGTCAACCCGATCACCGCAAGAAGTGTGTCTATTGTCACCGCCTCCAATTGGTGTTCACCAATATTGTACGAGAAGTATTGGTTACAAAGAAACTTTTGCCGACATACTTCTACCATTTGGAAAAGGATAATCCAGAAGTACAAACCACCACAACTGGGAATGGATCAAACCCGAAAATGTGCTTTGACAACCTTTTCATACAACCATAAAAGAATTTTTCTTTTTTCCCTTTTTTTCTTTGCCCACAACTATTGTGACAAAAACATGTGCACTTATATTCCTACAGCAGTGCTATTCTTGATGAGGCTCTTTAGAGTTGGCGGTTTAGGTAACTATTATTCAACCTTATGTACAAAACTATTCGCCGCATAACCGCCCTCCAGTGATAAAAAAAAAAAACTAAGTATGCACAAACGCAAAGTCATCGGTACCCTAAATTTTTGGCTTCAAAAGCTTTAAAAAAAAGTATAAAGTTTGACTGATACTAAACAAATGAAGTTTAACATGCCCCCACCCCAAAAAAAAATCAACGTATTGTGAATCATTTATTCATTTTAATGAATTAACAACGGAATTCACTTATCATGTGGTACACCAGCTGGGTTAATAATGGATTCCATACCACATCAGTGGCCATCAGTATCTATTATTATTAAACAATTTAAATAGTATTCATAATAGATATATTTTTTTAAATTATTTTCTGTAACTCAACCAAACCGCATAGCCACGCCCTGAAGAGGACAATATATTTGTCGAAACGTTGGCAAAAAGACGAGTTGTTTTATTTGACCGATTCCTCGCAAATCTTCCATGCTAAGTCTAACAATTTGCGGTCACGAAAACTATATATTTATTTATTGTTTTACATCCATGTTCATACAATGAGTACATTATAGATGGAGAGTTGTGTTGTGCCTACCAAACATAAAACTTACTAATTAAATGAAAAGTTATATTAATTAGAAAAATAAAACAGAAATGAATAACTTTTTTCCAAAAGAAATTTAGAATGAAATAAAATATAGAACTCCTATACAAGTAAACAATACAGAGTGACCAGACAGAAATAAACATATTAACATAAATTGAACTTCATAAGAACAGTGATATATTGACTTTGGAGTTTACAGTTGAAATCTAACAATTATTATTTTACTTCTCTGGCTAACTATTTTGAAGCGGCTATGGTTTGTCAAATGCTTCTTCGATTACTAAATCAATAAAAATAAACTAATTTATTGAAAAATAGCCGGAAAATATTCCAAAAAATAAAAATAAAATAGAAATAAATAAGGAACAAAAAGAAAATAGAGCTACGTCTGCAGTATAGATTTTCTTAATTTAAGGCAAGCAGTGATAAAATTGTATACATCGAGTAAATGGCTTTTGTGTTTAATATTTAGAATATTTTCGGCTGTGAGGGGTCGGCATTTTGATAAGTACTTATTTCTGATTGAGGCATAGTCTGGACAGTCAATAAAGATATGTGCAAGGTTCTCATTTTCATAATTACAAACTGAGCATATTTCCTGACTATTTATTTGATAGCGGTCACCTTTAACATACAATACACAAACATTATCAGAGGCCATCCTCACTTGACTAATTATTCTTATAAGCTCAAAAGATACATTCAACTTTACATATGAATTAAAATTTTTATTTCTAATTAAGAGTTTATAAAGGGAACTGTAGGTAGAGTTAATGGTTCTTTCCAGGTCTCTATTGATTAACCTTTGTTTTAGGTCATTAAGTATATTATTTTTAAACTTATTTATGGTGCACATATCTTGTTGATGCCATAACCACCCGTAACCAAGTTCAAAAAAGTATTTTTTTATTTGAGAAACCCAATTATATTTTTGAATATTATTGGTGGAATTATCCATCAGTAATAACCTGTTGTAACAAATTTTCGGTAGTCTGTCACTACGCATATCCAATAGCTTTACTAACCAATTCAGAGCACGTTTAAAAACAAAATATTCTAGCTTAAGTCTATCCGATTCGATTCTGACCATGTAGCCAGCAGTGTTACGTTGCCAAAAAAACAACGATTTAAGCAGTTTTGATTGGACTACCTCTATCTGATCTGTATACCTGAGAGCCCAAAATTCACTTCTGTATAAAAGTACGGAGCAAATGCAACTTTCAAGGATCTTTAGAAAACTATATATTAATAATAATAATAATAGTAATAGTAATAATAATAAATAATAATAATAATAGTAATAATAAATAATAATAATAATATAATAAAGGGAAGCAGCTTGGACAAGAGTGTTGATTCCTAGGATTGAAGGATGGTATGATAGGAAACATGGTCCAGTAAATTTCTACTTGACTCAGTTTCTAACAGGTCATGGCTACTTCAAGATGTATCTGAACACTGTGAGAAAAGTAGAAAGTCCTTGCTGTGTTTATTGCAAGGGACTTCAGGACGTGCACGGCACACATTTTTCAAGTGTAAGAGATGGGACCAAGAAAGAATGGAACTGGAGTTGGAGATAGGAGGAGCATTACTCCAGAGAATATCGTGGGCAAGATGTTAGCTGAGAAGTCCAATTGGACTAAGGTGGACCAAGACTGTCTGCGATATTTTTGAAAAAGAAGAAAGTGGAAGAGGAACACTTCGGCTAAAATGAGGGAAAAATGACGGAGTGTATAGTGTTCCTGGTCCAGCCTGAAGTAATGTGATAAACGGTCCCGGGCTGGGTCCATCAAGGAAATCGAGGAAGTGAGGTTTTTTTAGTGGGTAGAAATCCCACATAACCGCTCGCATCGGTACCTTTAGGAAGGTTTTCCTCACTTATAAAAAAAAAAAAAAAAAAAAAATAGTAATAAAGCTTTATTAACACCCTTTACAGAGAAAAAGCCTCTTCTTTTGGAGGATTTAGACATCGTATTGAACAATTCAATTTAACAAAATTCAAAAGAATGCAAAATAATAAGAAAATAAAAATTCATTATAAATAAATAAGTCCTACCGCACTTGAAGGTTCGATTCTTCTGCTGAAAACTGAGGAGCATGCTGAGGATCCAGAAAGACTTTTAGGCGTTTCAAAGCAGTTCATCTTCACTCAGCTGAAATATGATTTCAGTCTTTTTCAACCGCTTGTCTTTAACCTGTAGCTAAAAAAAGAAAAAGAAATTAAATAAAACATATTGATATTATAAGAAATACAAAAAGGTTAACTTTTTTTAATGTCTGATTTTAAAACCCAAAATTTACTACGACCCATAACCTAAAAATTATGAGCTGTTAAACGCTTAAAAGCAAAGAAAATTTAAAATTATGAGACTAAAATAAGAAAATCTTGGTTTTCCTCAATATTTTAGATTAGATGATGGTTTTTGTTTTTTTCGACCATAGTTGATGGATGATTTTTGGGGGAATATCGAGGTGCGGTCATCAATAAATACAACTTTTAGAACAGTTATGATGATATATGGCTCTACATTAAAATTCACAAACTTTTTTTTTATAAAAGTCTGAAGAAGGTAGTAAAAATTACCGAAACGTTGGTTATAAAGCAAAAAAGTTGTATTTATTGATGACCGCACCTCGATATTCCCCAAAAATCATTAATTTTAGATGTTCTACCGAAGACAGAGATACGCATAAGAGAAATGAAATTACTGGAGAATAAGAAAAGAGATTAGCGTATTGGATTCTCCACGCGGAAATCCTGGATTCAAATACAGCTGCTGGCTGTTAGATTTTCTCTTCCTAGGAGCTTCTTACAGCTCACTGTCCTGGTGATGAACTGAGTTGTCTGAAACGGCAGAGCACTGAATAAATCAGCGGGCGCCAATAAGATGTTGACGCACCTTAAATTTTTTTTAAAAAAAGAAATGATTCAATAAAAACAAGAGTGAATTAGAGAGAACCATTTTACCATACAAAAAGTAAACTTCGTCCCTGATGATGGCAACAAGATGGAGATTGTTCTAGTTGTAGATGAGCATTCAAAGAAGGCGTTTTACACTTTCTTTCTTTTAATAGATATTTCTAAAATAAAAGTTTTTTTGATAGAAGAGGACTCATGAGTAGCTGCAGAACAGAGGAGATCTCCCCCCAGGGGATTGTTCTAGGACACTGTCCAGTAGAGAGGCGCCTCCCCACGAGACTTCTAGAGATCTACATCAAACAGAAAATAACTAGAGACTGAGGGGAGGAACACAAGAAGAAAAAGAAGATCAAGAAAGTTGAAGAAGAAGTTGTGGCGATAGTCGCTCGCGATGACGGCCATCTTGTATACACCCAGTAAGCAGGAAACTTGCACAAACACACAGACAGACACCATTACATTCCCAAAGAAAGCAAAGATTCATATACAAAATAAATGATTAAAAGAAAAACAAAGGTAAAGAATAGAAAAGAAAAAAGAATACAACTTTAATTATTTCTTCTGTAGCTGTGGCAGTTATTTTAATTACACTTTTTGCCATGTCTGGTTATGGAGAAGATGAAGAAGGGTGTAGACGCCAAGATGTACAGTATCCATGTATAACGTAACTATCAATGCATAACTGTGCCAAAACTTACACGCGGGGAATCATGGGAAATTTTTTTGGCTTTTTTTTTTTTTGGCAGCATCGTCTAGGGAAATCTGTCTTTAACTACTTTTAATTTCTCTTAGTCACAATTAAAAAAAAGGAAGTTACGATCGTGCAGAGATTTTCAAATTTTTGAGATTACGCCGGAAATATCGGTTTTCTAGTGCTTGCAAGTCCGGAAAAGTGTTTTTCTGCGAGTGTAACTGTGAGCAGAATTCAAAATTTAAAAAAAAAATCAAATTGGACACTTTCTCAGTGATGTAGACAAATTTAGAAAAAATGGTAAAGATTGGCCTTGCGGAAGTTTCACCTTACTGAATAAATTTTGTAGTTTTTAACTTCCTTCCCACCCCCCTATTAGCCTAGACTGTGACCGCTAATCCTTTCTTTGATTTTTGTGGCCATCAGGATATCATCACAACATAGAGTTGTACGAGATCAAAAAAGGACCTCCGAAAACTGAGGCCATGACAACAGATTTTTCGATTATAACTTGAATTATCAAACGTCATATAGCGAATTAATATGACTTGCGTTTTTTCACTATATTTTATTTTCTTACTCTTATTTTATTGTATTCTTGGCGGAAAATCTTTCAATCATTAATAATAATATAAATAATAACAATAATATAAATAATAATAATAATAACAATAATACACTAAATCGTTTTACAAAGTACAAAAAGCACGGCTAACGCCATCGGACAGACTGAAATCGTGTTCCTTTTAATGCAGATTTGACTTTGGGGAACAGATAAAAGTCTCACATGGGGCCAGGTCAGGCCTAAAACTGGGATGTTATACTTGGCTAGAAACGTCTTGACAGACAATGCAGTGTGAGGCGGCGCGTATATTCATGTTTTTATTAACTATTTTATAGGTAACAATTCATTCATTTGTTATAGGCCACAATTCATTCATTTGTTATAGGCAACAATTTTTCTTTCAATCATTGATTTCCAAATAAAAGTCTAATTTGAGTGCAAATACTTCCTCTTAAGAGCAGAAAGACAAACAAAATCTTTTACCAAGAAGTGTTGAAGACTTAGAACAAGAGAAGATAGTAGTTCAATAGACAAGAACTATGCAATAGAAGTTCCACTATAAGTATAAATAAAGTTTAATCTAAGCATTTAAATAGTATGAGGTAGCCGTTTGTTTGCTTATAAAACGGGTAAATAGTTGAGTTGGTTTTAGCCGGTGGCAATAGCTAGTAATGTACGGAGTGAGCTCCGATTTATGGTAGCGCTCAGTGGCGGGGGCTATATGGGCAGCTTCAGTTTGCTTTTATTCTTGTTCTTCTTTTTAGAAATTAAAAAAGGAAATAAGAGAAAAGTGTAGAAGAAGTGATAGGAAGACAATTAGCTATTTCATGGAAGTGTCCTCCCCTCCAGAGATCACGACAGCCGAGTGTGGTTGGCTCTGTAGAAGTTGGTGGAGGCGGAGTGGCTAAACTATGGTGTAACTACTACAGCCAGCAGCCAGCAGCTTCAGAAGTGGAAGGCGCACATTTGCACACATGTAGCAAAAGAGAAGGGAGGAGAAAGACAGACAGAGAGAGAGAGAATGAGAGAGAGAGGTGCTTTTGAGTAGTTTGTGTAGAGTGGTAGGTAGCCATTGTGTGTGAATTGTTGACATTGTTCATGTTAGATACATGCACATGCAACATGCTACACAGAGATTCATGCACAAACACACATGGCTGTAGAAGAAAAGAGGAGGAGGAGGAGGAGACCTTGCACTTCACAGCTACCCCTTTTTTTTACGCACTTTGTCCACCCACGCGCTGAATACGGTGTCTCATACACATACACACACTTGCAAATAAGAAATATACTAACTGCGGGAAAACCTCGCATACCAAACTGTCTACAAATGAACAGCCAATAGGCGTACATGATTTTAACACTCGATTACCAAAACTCAATTCTGCTACAAAACACTCATATTTGCAACCTTCTATATGCAATTTATATAATTATGAGTGACCATTCTTCTTTAAACTCAGGAGTTCTTACTGAACTGTCATGTGACATTGCTTAGCTCAATTTTATTTTAAAAAAGTAAAGTAATTGCCTATTTTTTCAGGCGGGCTTTACGTCCAACTACCCGTTAGGTGTCGTGGACAGAGGCGGTTAGCAAACATACTTTGCTGTAAATTTCTCTTATTAACCATTAAATAAAATCCAAGGCCCCAAGACCGGGGAATCGAACCAACTAACCCAACAATACATATTAGTATTGTGGGTCTAGTATCTTAACCGCTCGGCTAGCTCAATTTTTTAAATACCTACAGAAAATATTTCCTTCAAGTTTGCAAAATACATTCTTTCTTGAATGCGTTAAATCTCTCTGCAGCATCTTTGCAAGATTCAGCCTAAGATTAAAATTAAAATAGCGGGTCGGGACCTATACCCCATGGCACCGCATCCAAAAGGTGCTACCCTTTTTTGGATCTAGCAGACGAAATCACCCCTACTAAGAGGGTTGAGGACTGTCCCTACTAGTTCTTTTTGCGCTACTATCTCTTTTGGTCTCAAAGAGCCAAAGGTTTCATAGCGCAAACAACTCGATTGCAACGCCAGTTAGAGGCCGTTTCCTCCTCTTCCTGACACAATCTGCGACTACGATTCCGAGCTAATAAGCCCCAACTAGTACAGACACTTCCTGAACCTACCATGCCCCGTAAATAGGCCTGTGATCAGAGAGAGAGAGAGAGAGAGAGATTCAGCCAAACTGCATGAACTATTTTTTAAGGTCAGTCATTGGGAGTTCCTACTGCTGCAAGGTGCCCTTAGTTAACACTACTATTAGGATTACTTAATGATGCTTTATCTGAGCTAGACAAAAGTTTCGATTAGTAGTACCCCGTTGATGGCTAATTTTCCTACAACTTCTAGAAAAGACGAAAATATTAAATAATTCGTGATGCGATATCCTACTATTTATCGATTCTTTTGTATGGTTTGTAATGGAGGTCGGCGAGAGAATATCGCTCATTTGTTTTTAGAATGTTCTGCATATAGCATTTAAAGGCAAAGTTTAAATCTTGACAACAACAATTTAGCGAGAGAAATGGAAAGATTAGCTAATGATTACTCTCATAGAAACATTCACAGAGTGTACAAATATGTTATGTTAAAAATATACTAAGGTTACGGTCATTTCTGTTAAATGAGTAATGTTTGAATTTAATTGTACGTTAGATCTTTATTATTTTGTTTGTATTTTTTGTACCACGTTGTATTCATTGTTGTTGTATAATATATAATTGATAATGATAATGATAATGATGAAACCAACTCCTTTTGTTACAGGTTTAGAACCCATAAAACAAATAAAAAATATAATAGTAATAATATTTATTGATTCTTATTCGACGTTCAGACTTCATTGCCACACGAAAAGTTTCCTGGTTTTTGTCTGTTTTGGAGTGACATCTCGGAAGTCTCCTCAAACGTTACACTTCTTTACCTTGCAGGGGAAAAAAGAAGAGGGACAGCCATATCCGCCATATCCGGAGAGTTTCCGAGGAATGAATTAGAAAAGGAGGAATGTAGCAGGGGAGTGAAATCCCCCATTCTGCTGGCTCCCTGATCTGGGAATGCTATAATCTCTTGAGAAGTACAGGTTCGTTCCAAATTTGTTTACAAGGCTGAGCACCAGTTACATGGAAAATGTACCATTTCAGGCGTCAAAGAACTTGAGGAACGTATGTTACACGGATGGGGTTAGGTTTGAGTAAATTTCCCAGCATCTGCAGGCAAGGACACATTAGTGAAATGATTTAGAACCCTTATTACCGCCGGCATGGCCAGGCGCTGTAGTCTCACTCTTAAGGTGACTAAACCGTTTTGTGGCCTAAGCGGAAGGAAGTGAAAGAATCGAGAATAAGCAATTTGAATCATAAGAGAACTGAGCTTATTTTAATCTGATTTATAAATTTATGGTACCTTTAAAAAGTTAACCTCAAAATTCCTTGTTAAAACTTGTATTCACATATAATGCAAGGCCGAAGTTCGTCAATCTGGAGAAAAACCTGAATACAATCACTTGTCCACCATTTCTTATGGACGCAAAGTGCATACATCAGCCACGCTAATTCTCAGAAAGAGTTAACCAAAAGCATAAAAACTATAATATGCTGAAGAGGACGATGACAAATTCATTTGATAATAAATTTACCAAAGATAAATATCTTTTACAAAAAAATAAATAAATATATATATAAGATGGGCGAAGATTTTCCTTTTTTCTTATAAGTAATTTAATTTTTATATCATCCAAAGTGAGTGCACAACCAAACGGTCGTCTGCTTTACGAGGGCGGACCGGCTACTAACGACTGGCTGGCTCTAAACACCGACAAGAACATCTAAAAAGCTATTAATGGGACATTATCACCATTAAGAGTTACTCTTGTGAACAATGTTGGACGACAAGGCGCGCGGCCTGCGGCTCTTTGTTAAAAACTTACTATTTCCAAGTGGTCCTCTATTCATTCAGCTTGTTTTTTCTCTTTGCTTTTTACTTTCATATTTGTCCGCATCCTTTACCACAAACCAAGGTTGTTTGTTTTAAAAGAAAAAAAGGGAATAACTATAAATAAAAATTTCAAAAAAAAAAATGGGAAGAAAGGTTATGCATTAAAAAGAGGTTATCATTTCTAGGACCACACAAGCTGTTCTACGCTCATCTGTCAAATGAAAGACTATTTCTTATTTTTTCCATTAAAAGTTTTATGAAGAAATGGAAAGAAAGAAAGATTCAGTTTAAATAGAAAAATCACTTGAATGTAACTGGAATAAATCGAGCATTCCCTGCTCCAGAAGATTCTCCAGATCTTCATTTAATGTTTATGAATTCAACGGCTGACGTTTAAATAGATTTTGGATAAGATTCCTTGGAAAAAATCCCAAGTTCAACCCACATTCTTACTATATTGTTCAGGCGGGTTTTACATTAAACTACCACAATTAGGTGTCGTGGACGGAGGCGACTAACATACTTTACTGTAAATTTCTCATATTAACCTTTAAATAAAATCTAAGGGCTAGACTAGTACCGTAATACATCTTAGCTTTGCAGGTCTAGCCTATAACCGACTAGCTAACATACTTTACTGTAAATTTCTTTTATTAACCATTAGATACAATCCAAGGGCTAGACTAGTTCCGCAATACATCTTAGCTTTGCGGGTCTAGCCTATAACCGACTAGCAAACATACTTCGCAGTAAATTTCTTATATTAACCATTAAATAAAATCCAAGGCCCTAAGACCGGGGGAATCGAACCCAGTAAACCAACAATACATCTTAGCTTAGCGGGTCTAGTCTCTTAACCGCTCGGCTACCGTGGCGCCTAACTCACATTCTTACTGTTCCATTATTTTTGGTGACTGATTCATTGTTTCAATAGGAACAAAAAAAAAAAATCAGAAACCAACACACACGCAAAAATAAGGAAAGTGCTAGAAATGATTTAGAAGTACATACCAAAGACAGAAAACAGTCTAAATTTCAAAACTGATACCAACAATTTATAGACAACATGTACGCCAACTTACTTGCAAAATACTTGATGATTGGCGACACTGACTTCCTCACAACCAAACACACATAAAACCGATCACAATCAGTTCATAAGCAGACAACAAGACAGAAGACACACTAACCCTTTAATGATATTAAAAAATATTACATTGTCAATTAGGTAAATAATTTTTGAAAAATTCCGTTACATTATAAATATTCATTTTTAATATAATTATTGTTAACACACTGTAAAATATGTTCCACAGCCCCTGAAGATGACCCTAGTTCCTAGGTCGATAGCTTGGCATAATAAAGTTCATCTTGACTGAAATTGGCAGTTATTTTTTCATCCTATTATTCTTACGTTCTTAGTTTAACTGTGTGACGTATTCATGGCTTAAATATTTAAGCTGTATTAGGCCTTGGATTTTATTTAATGGTTAATATGAGAAATTTACAGTAAAGTATGTTTGTTAGGCGGTTATAGACTAGACCCGCAAAGCTAAGATGTATTGCGGTACTAGTCTAGTCCTTGGATTTTATTTAATGGTTAATATGAGAAATTTACAGTAAAGTATGTTTGTTAGGCGGTTATAGACTAGACCCGCAAAGCTAAGATGTATTGCGGTACTAGTCTAGCCCTTGGATTTTATTTAATGGTTAATATGAGAAATTTTCAGTAAAGTATGTTTGTTAGGCGGTTATAGACTAGACCCGCAAAGCTAAGATGTATTGCGGTACTAGTCTAGTCCTTGGATTTTATTTAATGGTTAATATGAGAAATTTACAGTAAAGTATGTTTGTTAGGCGGTTATAGACTAGACCCGCAAAGCTAAGATGTATTGCGGTACTAGTCTAGTCCTTGGATTTTATTTAATGGTTAATATGAGAAATTTACAGTAAAGTATGTTTGTTAGGCGGTTATAGACTAGACCCGCAAAGCTAAGATGTATTGCGGTACTAGTCTAGTCCTTGGATTTTATTTAATGGTTAATATGAGAAATTTACAGTAAAGTATGTTTGTTAGGCGGTTATAGACTAGACCCGCAAAGCTAAGATGTATTGCGGTACTAGTCTAGCCCTTGGATTTTATTTAATGGTTAATATGAGAAATTTTCAGTAAAGTATGTTTGTTAGGCGGTTATAGACTAGACCCGCAAAGCTAAGATGTATTGCGGTACTAGTCTAGTCCTTGGATTTTATTTAATGGTTAATATGAGAAATTTACAGTAAAGTATGTTTGTTAGGCGGTTATAGACTAGACCCGCAAAGCTAAGATGTATTGCGGTACTAGTCTAGTCCTTGGATTTTATTTAATGGTTAATATGAGAAATTTACAGTAAAGTATGTTTGTTAGGCGGTTATAGACTAGACCCGCAAAGCTAAGATGTATTGCGGTACTAGTCTAGCCCTTGGATTTTATTTAATGGTTAATATGAGAAATTTTCAGTAAAGTATGTTTGTTAGGCGGTTATAGACTAGACCCGCAAAGCTAAGATGTATTGCGGTACTAGTCTAGTCCTTGGATTTTATTTAATGGTTAATATGAGAAATTTACAGTAAAGTATGTTTGTTAGGCGGTTATAGACTAGACCCGCAAAGCTAAGATGTATTGCGGTACTAGTCTAGCCCTTGGATTTTATTTAATGGTTAATATGAGAAATTTTCAGTAAAGTATGTTTGTTAGGCGGTTATAGACTAGACCCGCAAAGCTAAGATGTATTGCGGTACTAGTCTAGTCCTTGGATTTTATTTAATGGTTAATATGAGAAATTTACAGTAAAGTATGTTTGTTAGGCGGTTATAGACTAGACCCGCAAAGCTAAGATGTATTGCGGTACTAGTCTAGCCCTTGGATTTTATTTAATGGTTAATATGAGAAATTTTCAGTAAAGTATGTTTGTTAGGCGGTTATAGACTAGACCCGCAAAGCTAAGATGTATTGCGGTACTAGTCTAGTCCTTGGATTTTATTTAATGGTTAATATGAGAAATTTACAGTAAAGTATGTTTGTTAGGCGGTTATAGACTAGACCCGCAAAGCTAAGATGTATTGCGGTACTAGTCTAGCCCTTGGATTTTATTTAATGGTTAATATGAGAAATTTTCAGTAAAGTATGTTTGTTAGGCGGTTATAGACTAGACCCGCAAAGCTAAGATGTATTGCGGTACTAGTCTAGCCCTTGGATTTTATTTAATGGTTAATATGAGAAATTTTCAGTAAAGTATGTTTGTTAGGCGGTTATAGACTAGACCCGCAAAGCTAAGATGTATTGCGGTACTAGTCTAGCCCTTGGATTTTATTTAATGGTTAATATGAGAAATTTTCAGTAAAGTATGTTTGTTAGGCGGTTATAGACTAGACCCGCAAAGCTAAGATGTATTGCGGTACTAGTCTAGCCCTTGGATTTTATTTAATGGTTAATATGAGAAATTTTCAGTAAAGTATGTTTGTTAGGCGGTTATAGACTAGACCCGCAAAGCTAAGATGTATTGCGGTACTAGTCTAGTCCTTGGATTTTATTTAATGGTTAATATGAGAAATTTACAGTAAAGTATGTTTGTTAGGCGGTTATAGACTAGACCCGCAAAGCTAAGATGTATTGCGGTACTAGTCTAGCCCTTGGATTTTATTTAATGGTTAATATGAGAAATTTTCAGTAAAGTATGTTTGTTAGGCGGTTATAGACTAGACCCGCAAAGCTAAGATGTATTGCGGTACTAGTCTAGCCCTTGGATTTTATTTAATGGTTAATATGAGAAATTTTCAGTAAAGTATGTTTGTTAGGCGGTTATAGACTAGACCCGCAAAGCTAAGATGTATTGCGGTACTAGTCTAGTCCTTGGATTTTATTTAATGGTTAATATGAGAAATTTACAGTAAAGTATGTTTGTTAGGCGGTTATAGACTAGACCCGCAAAGCTAAGGTGTATTGTTGGTTAGTGGGTTCAATTCCCCTAGTCTAGGCCTTGGATTTTATTTAATGGTTAATATGAGAACTTTACGGTAAAGTATTTTTTTCTAGTCGCCTCCGTCCACGACACCTAATTGGTAGTTGGATGTAAAGCCCCGCCTGAAAAAATAGGCAATTACTTTACTCACTTTACTATTTAAGCTGTCTAACTTTTATTCGAATGCAGACAAAAATACCTGTGACAACGTTAAGCTTCGTAATTTTAATGAATTAATAGGAAACAATTAATTAGGATCTTTTTTAAATGTTTTTAATAAAATCGTGTCGAAGTAATTGACAGATTGATGGTTTTTAATAATAATAAAAAACAAAAACAAAAATACGTCACAGAGAAGAAAGGGATAGGGCTCAATAAATTCAACAGCTCCATCAATCTAGCTCAATTTTCATAAAGGACCATCAGTGTTAGCAAAACATCACTCTCACTCTGTTTCTGTTTCAAGTTAAGACCTCCGTCTTCCATAGCAGAATAGAAAGAGAGCGTAAATCTCCAGTAAACAACTCACCTCAATAATCCAATTTTCTCCAGCAGGCAGGAAATTAAAATCGCTCCCCAGCTCTCGTTTGGACTAGACACAATATTCAAGACTTAGCCGGGAGCGGCAGAGTGGTGCCCCAAAAGGGTGGTTGGGATTTTAAATTTAAATAAATAAATGAAAAGAAAGAAAAAAAAGAAGAAAATCTCATCCCATGCTGACAGAGGTTTGTCCGGAATAGAAGACAAAGAACACGATATAAGTCTAAACGTGTTGCCAACGGATAGTCAATAAGAGATTAAGGCGGCGAGAGAGAGATGTTTTAGAAACGAGTTGAATTGGGATAAATGTTAGTAAAAGGTTGATTAGGTAAACCTGGTGTCGATACCATGTCGCTTTCCATTTCCACACTACCGCTTTCCCAACGAGAGAACACTCCCGCACCACACCACACACAGACAGAATGTATAATGGTTTTGTGTAGTGAATTAACTTTGGCTGAACTTTTATTGGCAGGATTTGTATTCTAAATTGGATTTAGATGTGGAGGGCGGTAAACAAGGATCTTACTGTGTTGGGATAGTAACTTGGAAAGCTGGTTGTAGTTGAGCGCAATATATCATATATATATAGGGGACTTGTGTGCCCCAGTGGCGTGCCGGGAAACCTCCCCGGCAGGCGAGGGGATCAGTGCCCCTTTCATTATACTAAGGCCGCTTTATAACCCCCCACCCCCTTCTCGGCTCATCGCTTACGCGGATTTGACTTATATTGGACTATCCAAGAGCCGCGGGGGCCGGGCAGCTTCTGCTTTACCACCTCTCGGGACTCCTTCTTCCTCTTCATTCAGTTCTTCTTGCTATGCAAGAAACCAGGGCACAAATCCTGAACGGCTTTCGAGCTTTGGGAGGCGCACCATCCTTTCTCCAAATAATACCATCTAATTCTAATTGACATCACACAATTATATTCAAATTCGTCCTCATTCTGCTTTCATGTCAACTAATTCGAATTAATGAACACTTTTGGTTGAATTCAATTTTGAATTCGTAGTTTTCAATAATTTTTTTTAAGCATTTCGCAATTTTTGTTCTGTTTTTATACTGACCTAGGTTTGTTGGATGAACCCCGTTGCTTAAGTCAACCGTAACCTTCTGTACACTGCCTAATGGTAGGTGTAACTCCGTTTAGGTACTCAAAAACAGAGTTTTGATCAAACGAAGCAGAATTGTTAAAAGTTTGGTCGAAAGTAGCAGCCCTCTCCTTACCCCTGGATCTTCTCCCATCTGTCCCGGACAGCTTTTAGGGAGTAGTTTTAGAGTTAGGTTTCAATCTAAGATGAATCCAAAGTAAGTAAAGTAATCGCCTATTTTTTCAGGCGAGCTTTACGTCCAACTACCAAATTAGGTGTCATGGACGGAGGCAACTAGTAAACATACTTTACTGTAAATTTCTCATATTAACCATTAAATAAAATCCAAGGCCCTAAGACCGGGGGAATCAAACCCACTAAACCAACAATACACCTTAGCTTTGCGGGTCTAGCCTATAACATATCTAACAAACATACTTTACTGTAAATTTCTCACATTAACCATTAAATAAAATCCAAGGCCCTAAGACCGGGGGAATCAAACCCACTAAACCAACAATACATCTTAGCTTTGCGGGTCTAGCCTCTTAACCGCTCGGTTACCGTGGCCTCGCCTTAGATGAATCCAAAGATTAACCTGTGGTAGGGAGATGGGCTTCTGGTGGACTTAAGATGTCCTACACTCGGCGACTGTGAAGCAGGGAGCCAATCTGCCAACCATTATTAGTGAAAGATAGCATAATAAATCTTAATAATAAGGTATTTGCTCTAAGTTGATGAAGCGGCTGTATGAACTTCTTTTTTTTAAATCAAGTCTTCAAGGAAGCAGTTTATTTTCAATTTCTCTTAGTAATCGATCGTTAAGCGGAAGTGGAGAAAAATTTTGAAATCGAGTTGTCCGTAAAATCAGAATATCTTTAAATAACAGCTCTCAGGAACCGGAAACTTGATATTTCGATTGGTAATTAGCAGTTCATCATTTATTTATAATATTTACATTCTTTAAAAAAATATTAAATTATTTCCTAAATGAAAATAGGTCGGGAAAAGTAGTACCTAATTTTCTATTCATCAAACTAAACCCCAGCTGTTTTTCTACTTTACTTTATTAATGTAATTGTAAAAGTGTTAAAAGTTTTTTCAGCAGGTTTTTTTACAATTGTTATAGAACAATCAGTAAACATTATGTCAAATACAGACTATAGAACACCATTACACCCTCATTACACGTGTATATATAGTCCTTTTTAAGCCGAGTATTTCTAAATTGTAACAGACATTCTGTCCATTGCTATTGTCCTAAAAGTGAGCACTGCTTAGCTCCTAATGAAAATGGACTTGCAACTGTGACAATAGTTGTCCTTCTCTCTTTCTCTCCTGCCCCGCCAAACTTCCAGGACTTCCAGGTAACTTCGCTAACATCATTTAGAAATTAAACCTTCAAACAGAAATCTCTACCACATACTTCGCCCTGCACTCTTTTCCATTTAGTTAAATACCTAATAAAAGAAAAGAACGAAGACATTATTTCTTTTTTCTTTTTTACTTTCCCTCACTTCTCATAAGCGGAAGTGGGGCAATCGTCCAGGTTTGCCATTTTAGGCTTTCACCGAACATCTCACTTCTCTCTAAATGTCATTTTAGTGAAGTCCTAATGTTTGGTCCTAATTTTCAGCAAATTTATTATTAGGGTTTTTTGTTTGGAAAGGATCAGACCCTATGCTATTCAAAGCCCTACAGTGCCCATAAAGGTACCCTAAAGAAAACTTCAGACCCAATCTGGGGGGGGGGTCACCAATGGTTCCAAATCAAAATTCAAATTCAAATTCAAATTTTTATTGTCTCAATTTATGTTAACAGAGGGAGATTACTCATTTAATAGGGAACTTCTGAGCGCTGTGGCTCCTCAGAAATAGTTAAATATCAAGATGGCCTGGGCTAAGGATTCAATTACAAGCGTTGTTTCTAGAAATCGAACCATATTCTTAGGGATACAGCTTAAAAAACTGACTACCATAAACCAAAATTCCGATCAAATGTCTTTAGGCTAATCCATCTCACATCAGATTACTGTCTGAGTCTGCCGTTAGCAGATTTAGGAATAATAAATTAATGAAAGAGGCACCTCAAAAAGGGTCTTGCATTGAATTGAGGACAGCTTGGCCGTCCATGAAGTTGACGCGCTATAGTAGTTGTCTTCAAACTTTACGATTTCAGCTAGTATTGAGCCCTTTCTGTGACGTTCTAGATCTTCTTCTTTTTTTTTTTGTGAAAAACCATCACAGATTCTTTCAATGACATCCTGATTAAAGGAGTTCAGTTCATTGTCCACTGTGTTCAGGAATTGTATAGGTATTGCACATCTTAGCGAATTCTGTTCTTCTTTTTTATTTTTTTTTTTAAAGCAACTCAGTGTGAGCTCCTGCAGTTTCCTTAATGTTCTAATATCCTGTGATGCATCATAAGACTAGACGTCCTTCAGTTTTGTTCAGAATAGAACAAATTCACTTAATGCAACTGATTCGAGTGCAAATGGTTTGTGGGATTTGAAGTCACCCTCTCTCTCTCTCTCTCTTTCTTTCTTTCTCTCCTGAGTCCCAGGGCATAATAAACGTATCTTTCTTTCTTTCTTTCTTTCTTTCTTTCTATCTCTATCTATCTATCTATCTATCTATCTATCTATCTATCTATCTATCTATCTATCTATCTATCTCTCTATCTCTCCTCTAATGGTGCAGGTATGTTGACATCAATGCTCAAAAAAGGGTCAATTCGCACCATCTCTTCACTTAATGCTGCGTTTTGTCATCTTGGAAATGAGCTGTGTGTGCCTTGATAGGAAAAATTGGAAATGATCTATTCCGATTGAGCATCCTAGATTGGTGCAGTTTTATTTTAAAAAATACTCTTCTCTCCGCGGGAATTTTCATTCCAAGAGAATATTTCCCTCGCTAGTCGGGGAAAAAAGTTATTATTTATTAATATTTAGTTTAATGCTTTAAACTATTTTTAGTTTTAAAGAACATTTTAAAGAATCTCTTATATATTATATATACAATACAATATCTGTCAGCCCTTTTTAATAAATGGAGAATCAGAGGGTAATAAATTAAAGTTAAAAAATTCCACTTTATATATGTCCTGTAAATAGAGTTATGTAAAATAGTTTATGAGTCAATAAAATAAATGAACGGCGGCTTTGACTGGAGCAGAGCTGGAGTATTGGAGAAGTAGCGCACATCGAGTTATCTGTGTCTAAATACCAGTTCTGGTAAATTAACTTCCAAGACTTGGTTGGATATTACAATGCTCTGTCTCCCCTGAGTATCGTATCCATCAATCATGCTTCTGCTCCCAGCTCGATGGTAATTCTTGTTTAGCCCAAATGGTCCGCTTAGAACCCTTCGACTGACTGGAAGCGTATCATTTCACGCTCTATTTTACAAATTACTCTCATAAGATCAACTAATATTTTGTATATTTATAATTCTAATTAATTCTAAAATTATAATATTTATTTACGCACTAATTAAATTCAATAAAAGCAGCAAATATGGCCCAAAGTTTGACAAAAAAGAAAATGCTATGATTCCCGCGTACAAATTTATCCTTTCTACATTATTAAGAGTTTTCTCAAAGATGGGCAAAGATTTATAATTTGGTTTTAAAATAATCGATAACTTGTTCTGACCATAGATGCTGATCCTAGCGCCCTTAACACCCTGAACAATTCCTCATGAGATAAATGGGTGTGTTCCTAATCTGTCTCTAAAACCAGAAATATTAGGGAACCCCAATCAGATAAACGAGACAAACACAGAATCATCTTTCTTACTCTCAGCCTGGTCCTGGAGCTTCAATCAGCAGCATTTTTAGGTGGCCGAGAATCTATCTGATTCATTCATAAGGATTTAATATTGTGAAGCCATCCATTCCTGAAAGCTACGCAGCCATGTGTTTGGAGACTCGACAACAACAAGTCCGCGGGACAATCAAGGGAAGTGAGGTGTCCAATTTGATCTCCTGTCTACCTCCTTATTTCCTGAAACATTTATGTGTCCCCCGACTTCTAGAACATTCCTACCTAATGTTTAGTGGAGGAACAAGAATTTCAATGCCTTCTTCGCAGATGAATCACTTTATAAACTGGTTACCTGTACTCGTCCGAATTGCAACAAAGATAAGCGTAAATTTTAGACTAATTTATGCTGACACAAGCCAATTCAGAAACACACTTGAAGCAATAAACTAAAATATTAAATTTACCCCAATCCTCAAATGAATAGTAACCAGTAGTTAGGAAGTAGACCACCTAGCGTCGTAATAATGGCTGACATACAGAAGACAAAACCAAAACTAGAGAATTGTTTTGTTCATTAACCAAGACCCAGTGCCAAGTACTCTGCTATCTCGAAATAGACCACTATTTCTAGACCTTCTACCTTCTTTGGGACCACATCCTTGTTATAAACTGTCATCGGTTATCATTCCCAGACAGACTCATTGTTAACCAATCCTCACTTGAAGCTGGCAAAACCTAACGTTGAAAAATAATTTCAAAATTTCAAATTTTAAAGAGCCAACAACCTGCACCCTGTAATTGTGTAATAGGCCATCAATGTCAGGTTTTTTTTTTCGACAAAGAGAGGAAAGAAGCACACAGGATGTCACTCATGAAATATTGAGTGTAGCATAGGCGCCACAGTAGCCGAGGCGGTTATAGGCTAGACCCGCAAAGCTAAGGTGTATTGCGGTACTAGTCTAGCCCTTGGATTTTATTTAATGTTTAATATGGGAAATTTACAGTAAAGTATGTTTGCTAGGCGGTTATAGGCTAGACCCGCAAAGCTAAGATGTATTGCGGTACTAGTCTAGCCCTTGGATTGTATTTAATGTTTAATATAAGAACTTCATAGTAAAGTATGTTAGGTGGTTACAGACTAGACCCGCAAAGCTAAGGTGTATTGCGGTAATAGTCTAGTCCTTGGATTGTATTTAATTGTTAATAAAAGAAATTTACAGTAAAGTTCGTTTGCTAATCGCCTCTGTCCACGACATCTAATTGGTAGTTGGACGTAAAACCTGCCTGAAAAAATAGTCATTACTTTCCTTTTTTGAGTGTAGCAAAATTATTGTTCCTTTAATAAAATTTAACATTTTTTAAATGCTTAAAATATTAAGTCAATAATAATTCAAACGTACATAATACATTCATTAAGAATTCATAATTTCGCTGCACCCTAGCAGTACTGTAAAAATACTGTGCAAAATTAAAATATATTACACAAATTATTTGTAAATCGATTTAATCGATTTAAAGCGTAATAAAAAAAAAGTTTTTAATAAAGAGATCAAAAAATGAGAGAATTAAATACTAGAAAGTGTGACTAAAGTATTGTCAATAAGTTTGAGCAGACAGGGAGAGAGAGAACAATATTATAGATTTAGTCTCGGGTTAAGTGGTGACAAGCGCGACAACAATGTGTATCAGTCATAGCAAAGTGACATATTGTCATCAGCAGCTAGCGTGAAATCAAATCGGAAAAATTGTCTGCAGAGAGTAGGCAGGGGTAGGTTTGCCGTTGAGAAGAAGGGAGAAGGGTGATAGTTTCATGATGACAAGTTGGAGGGTGGTGACTGCAGTTGGAACCATGAATACGCTATACCATGGACCCGGAGGAGTAATGTACACACATCCTGGAGGAGACTTGGGACAGCTGGCCCTCAAATAGTAGTGCTTTATTAAGCCTATCTCCAGCTAACTTTATTACTCGTAATGGTAGCATCTAGTTACTTAACTAGGTTATCTTATTGTATACGCAACATTGCCTTAATTAAGTTTTTACTCCCCTGATTATGCTAGCAAATCAAAACAGGTGTGATCACTCACGACTAATCTCCAGAATCCTAACTTATATATTTGATCAAAAACTCTAAATATTACCGGCTCTGCCAACATTAGTTGGTATGTACTAAAGTATAGTCTTAGGCGGTTATAGGCCAGACCCGCAAAGCTAAGATGTATTGCGGTACTAGTCTAGCCCTTGGATTGTATTTAATGGTTAATAAAAGAAATTTACAGTGAAGTATGTTTGTTAGTCGCCTCCGTCCACGACACCTAATTGGTAATTGGACGTAAAGCCCCGCCTGAAAAAATAGGCAATTACTTTACTTTACTTTACTTTTACAGTTCGATCAACTTTGTAAAAGTAGGTGGACAAAGAAAGATAAAATAAATAAGATAGAATAAAATCTGTCTAAAATATTTGCTGCTTAATTTATTAGTGAGCAATCAAACATCTCAATTTTCAACTTTTTATCCCTTTTGAATATTTCATCATTTGTGTCCGTGAGATAAGTTCATCAAAGTTTCAAAAAAAGTTTTCATCTAACTTTATTTCAGTAGTATTTGTTCCCCTACTTTGTTGCTTCATTCCCATCCTTCGCCATTTTCTTTTTTGCTTCCTGTTCTAATGAAGAAGCAGAAAGAGAGAGAGAGAGACTTCAATTATTAAAGAGATTACCAAGTGATTTAACACGGAATAAACTTTCTGAATTATTTTCTCTGTCTTGCTTTTAATAATTAAGGCCACTCAGATGGAGTTGTTGACTTTGTTAAAGCGGTTTTAGGTACTGCAAACAATCTAACTGGGAAGATGGAATGATCGTCTATCTAGCTGGCAATCCGCGCATAATTTCTTTTTTTTAAAGTGCCAAGTGACGTTATATTCCATTTATTTTTTGGAACGCGTTAAAGTATAGTTTAATTCTAAAGTGCTGTGCCCCGGAATCACCCTGCTTGCACAGACAGTGGGTGCCCTTTCTGTACATTTGGTTGCCTCAAAAATGAATCTGGTTGTGGTGAAACGTAAGGTATTAAGAAATTTACACTTTTATGTTGAGGTTTCTATGTTGAGGTTCCTATGTTAGGTTTCTATGTTGAGGTTCCTATGTTGGGATTCCTATGTTAGGGTGATTGATAAATCAGAAACCAACACACCAAAAAGGAAAGTGCTAGAAATGATATACATATCTAAGACAGAAACAACAGCGTAAATTCCAAAACTGACGCCAACAATTTATACACAACATATACGCCAACTTACTACAAAATACTTGTGACAATTGGCAACACTGACTTCCTCACAACCAAACACATATCACACACACAGATCGATCACATTCAGTCTATGTACAGACAAGACAAAAGACATACCAACCCTGTAATGATTTAAAAATATTACATTAGGTAAATTAGGTAAATAATTTTGTCAATTTCATTACATTATACATATTCATTGTAATATAATTATTGTTAACACACTAAATATGTTCCACAGCCCTGAAGATGATCTAGTCCTTAGGTCGAAAGCTCCGCATAATAAAAATATATCATGACTGAAACTGGCAGTTATTTTTTCATCCTATTCAAATAGAGGAAGTTATCGCCAACCGAGGCGCACTTACAATGCTCTACGACACATTTCTATTTCCTGTTTACTCTACTGGCAAGAAAAGCTATCGATATTTTGATTATTGATTATGGTAGATTATTGATTTTCAAAATTCACCGGAAATATCTAGTATTTCATTTTCATTCTAGTCAACAATCTAAAGGAAGTCAACAGTGTTTTTTTTCATTTCGAGCAAAATTGCAGCAAGAGAAAGTCAAATGAGTGTTTAAAACTTATTTTAATCTTAAAACTAAAACTTGAAATAAATTAAGAACCAGATCAAGTAAGTATGTTCAAGGGACTTGAAAACAAGTATTCACTCTAGAAACAAAATTTTTGAAACTTAGACTATCGCAATCCTACTTTTTTTCCTGTGTTCGGGGTGGTGTTATTACAAAATGCGGAAATGATAGGATCCTGCCACCGTCCGCGACACCTAATTGGTCGTTGGACGACGTTAAGCCCCGCCTGAAAAAATACTTTTTTTTTTTTTTACTAAATACACAAATAGATATATCGCACTCAACCAACCAATGGACACACAAAATTGATCATTAGCACGAATGCAATCATTTCAGCTACATAGTAAGAGGAATTTCAAAAAATCTCAATTTTATTCCAATAAATACTTTCATCCCAATAATTACTTTCATCCCCCAAGTAAACGTGTAATAAATACTAAATACACAGGGCGCCACGGTAGCCGAGCGGTTATAGGCTAGACCCGCAATGCTAAGATGTATTGAGGTACTAGTCTAGGCCTTGTATTTTATTTATTGGTTAATATGAGAACTTTTATAGTAAAGTATGTTTGTTAGGCGGTTATAGACTAGATCCGCAAAGCTAAGATGTATTGCGGTACTAGTCTAGCCCTTGGATTGTATTTAATGGTTAATAAAAGAAATTTACAGTAAAGTATGTTTGTTAGTCGCCTCCGTCCACGACACCTAATTGAGGTAGTTGGAAGACGTTAAGCCCCGCCTGAAAAAATAGGCGATTACTTTACCTTTTTTTTTTTACTAAATACACAAATAGATATATCGCACTCACTACGTGTACATACTCGCTTCTGTTCAGCAACTTCTTTTTTCTTTTCTTTTTAAATTCAACCATATTTAGTCATGCGCAGTTACCATATTCCAGGTTTATAGATAACATTCACCACTACTCACTAAACATGGAGTTATTCAAAGATACATGGCTGTTTACCGGACATACTGAGAGAGAGAGAGAGCGACATATTGGACATAAACAGACACAGTGGAAGTTTGATGGATCTCTCTAATGAATATCCATTATTGTGCACTATATATATATAAGGCCGTGGATTATTTATTGTTGAAGAAATAAAGAAAAATATAAATAGTTGAAATGAAAATAAATAAATAAAAGAAAAAAAAAACCATTACACATTGGCAGTGAACATTATAACCATTTCTAGTTAATCCATAAAACTATACGTAATAAGGGAATGTTTAGTGGACATAACTATATAAACTATCTTCTAGCCGTGCTAACTGCTCACTGTCACTAGATTAGATTTCAACAGCGCTATCTATAAGAAAATAGAGAATTAGATGATGATTGAGTTATGAGCTATACCAGGTGTGTATTGAATACAGTAGCTCAATATATCCCTGCATTTAAACATAACTACTTCTCATATAAGGATTTTATTTTTATTTACCTTTTTATATTAGTTATTGTAGTTTAACATTTTTATTAGCCTTCGTTTGGAAAACAAAAAGAGAAAATAGGGTTGAGGCCATAAATTTTATTTATGGCTACTTATTTATGTCGAAATAGCCATAGTTTATTTATGGACAAAGAATTTTATTTACGATAAAAAAAAAATCTAGGGTAAAATAACCTAATCGATTTTCTCTTAGAGATAGAATTTATCTGTAGCAACAATATTAGTAAAAAGTAATCGCCTATTTTTTTAGGCAGGGATTTACGGTTAACTACCAATTAGGTGTCGTGGACGGAGGCGATTAGCAAACACACTTTACTGTAAATTTCTTTTATTAACCATTAAATACAATCCAAGGGCTAAGACTGGGGAATCGAACCTACTAAACCAACAATACATCTGAGCATTGCGGGTTCAGTCTCTTAACCGCTCGGCTACCGTGGCGCATATGTGTAATATAGTTACTAGTATTAATTGTCATGTGATGTAAAAAGGTGTGTTAAATAAAAACCAAATAAAGAGTATCTGGTACAATTCTAGAGATCTTTCTGTTGTAATAGTAGAGTTATTACAGAACGTATAAGCAAAGTTTGGGAAAAAATTTATTGAAAATGTAGCCATTTTTTTTACTTTGGGGGGACTTTAGCCAAGACGATAATAGCCAAAGGATGCTGTGAAACCAATGTAAGGAGTTATACTCAATGGGTGCTTCCACGTTTTGGTGGCCATTTTTACCCTTTAATTCCCTAACTGGCCTTCTCCCAAGGTCAAATGCTTTCACCAATTACAGAACAGATGATTAGATTACATTTCCAGTCATGTGTTTCTCAGTAATTTGTTTAGGGACTCCATCAAGACCAGGTTATAGTAAAGTTAAAGTAAGATCCAGAATATTGGTTCGAACGCTATTAAACTGATGGCGCTTTCACAATCAGGCATGACTAATATATATATAGATGTATTGTTCCTGACATATTGTTAAATGAAGTGACGTTTTAGAGAGAGACCGAGCGGTTATATATGCCCTGAAGGTTTCTGTTCCAGCAAACACAAAACCACTGCGACACAGTACACTGTGCTGTGCATAGTCTGTCTGTCTCTCTCTCTCTCTCTTACCCAAAAAGTGGAGGGAATTAACATGACTACCAGCAGCTTCATCCCCGAATGGGATGATTGTCTCCCCGGGGCTGCTGGATCCACTCATTATTTCATAAATAACACTTTTTCCTAATCAGAATGGCTGTTTCTAAAATAACATCTTTATTTTCTCTTAATTGATTGCGATTGATTAGATTTGGTGACTTTCAGAGTTTCATCCTGAAATATCCGCTTTTCGTTAATAATAAAAAAAAAAAAAATACCGGAAGTAAGGATTCAAGATTGGCGAGGAATCGGTCAAATAAAAAACAACTCGTCATTTGGCCGATTCCTCGCCAATCTTGAATCCTAAGTTTAATAATTTACGGTCACGAAGCCTATATATTCGTTACCAGAAGTATTGTTACTTTGTTTTTTCTTTAAATTTTCCGTGTAATTTTCACGAAAACCAACAAATTTCTAATTACACTACTTATTCTAAATACTTAAGCAAAGATTTAGTAGTTTTGTAAAATTTATTCCCCAACTTTTTCTTATTTGGTAAACTTAAGGTTTCTAAGAGGTATTATGGTTTCCTAATAAGGAGCTACGTCTTGGAGTGAGGGTAGTTCAAATTTGGTGTCTTGGTTTTAGAAGCTTCGGTTGTGAACTTTTGGACCAGTGATTCTCAAACTTTTGTCTTGTCGCTGCACACTTTTAACAATTTCCAAATTTGGCGTTACACTAACAATAAGATAATTAATACACTATGTAAAGTAGTTTATGTTTATTTTCAATATAAAATAAAATAATTACAAGTTAATAATAAGAATACTTTTAATGAGAAATTTGAGCTTGATGTTTTTTGATAATTACAGTTTATATTTGGTCATATAAATGATAATGCTACTCTCATATCGTCTTTTACATATTTAACGTATAATTTTTATTTTGTAGCATTTCTAAAATTTGGCGGCACATTTCAAAAACTTTCGCGTCACTCAAAAGTACCGCGGCCCAGTGGTTGGAGAATCACTGTTTTGGACAGTCAACCAACTAGAACTAGAAGAACAATTTTACTGAATAGGGAAGAAAATATTGCTGCCAAATTCAGTGTCATTATTTAATTATTTTTGGTAAGCTTTCGATCTAGGAATGAAGGTCATCTTCAGGGATAGAAAGTCTATGAAATGTTAGCAAGAAATAGGATATTATGGATTAAAAGAGGAGGAAAAAACCATTGGCAGATGTTATACGTACAATATTGTGGAGATATCATCACCAAAATCAGAACGCAGACCTACAGTGAAAGAGAGTGGAGTTGGAATAGAGGAGAGCAGCAGCATCTCCTGTGGGTGCCTAATGAAATTTTAGATCTCCCGTAAAACTAAAAACAAAAAATTTTTAATTAATTCCAGAGAATTGTAAAAAAAAAAAAAGATAGAAGGAGAGAGTAGGGTTCTTTATAATTAATTAGGGGACTACGACTTGGCAAATTTTAATAAGGAACTAATTGTGTCACCCGCTGGAAATAGAATTAAAAAAAAAAAAAAAGGTTGGTTTCACAGGAATAGAGTACGCCCACTCGCAGGTTCTTCTCCAGTCGTAGTGTGGCCGCTGGAAGCTTCACCCTGGAAACGGTCCTCTCTCTCTGTCTCTCTGTCGGATCTTTCACTTTTTTTTTTTTTAAATCCCTCTCTTTGTCGCCCAACACAAAAGCAACTTGGTTCGAAAAAGGTTAATGGTGGCGGTGAAGAGACAATGAGGAAAAGAATGAGGTTTTGGTGACGGCTATCTGGTGGTCTACAACAAACACACTGTGTGATTTAAATCAATTTTTGATTCGTCAAAGTGATGCGGTTGGTTTGAATGATTCTTTTTTTTCTATGGAAAACAGCTGGCCAGAGTTGACTGTGGCTCGCTCACCTGGAGGCGGCCGGTCGGATGTCACAGGTATTAAACATTTGTAAAAAGATAATGAATTAAGGACCACCAGTTCTGTGGTCTGCCTGTCTCTCTCTCTCTCTCTCTCTCTCTCTCTAATTCTATCTCCATTTCCTCTCTCCCTTCACCTCTATTTAACACTTGGCCAGATTCACAAGCACTGGACCTCCTCTGTCCGCCAGTGGTGGTACATTCAAAACAGTAACAGATAGAAATCTGCTACTCCAAGTTTAAAATTAAAAACATATATCGGGATACACTGACCTTTCATTTTTAGTCTCTCCCTAACTAGACACCAAATAATTAATGATAATAATTAATTCAGGGCGCTTAATGTTCACCACCAATCGATTTGACCGGAAATAAAAAAAAATTAGTAATTAATTAATATAAATGGAAGGCAATATTACAGACGAACTGCCCACTTCCGGCCCAACTTAAAAACTATACTGACTTACCCAAACATTTACCCAGACTTGTATTAACTACATTAGGATCTAATAAAATTAAAATATAATTCTCGCGCAACCACCCCGGACAGGGACTTTAACACTATACATACTAACAGACAAACCACCCGCAATATAAAGACAAACCGCTGCATCATGAAATCACCATAAGGCCAAAAAAGAAAAATGAGGAAAAACAATCATTAATTTAAAATTTTAAATAATCTAGCGATCAATTTGCTTTGCGAATGCCATCAAAATTTGTGCTGATTGATTAAGAATCGTAATTCCAAAAGAACTAAGAGAACAGTGTGCTAGAAAGCAAAATTAGAAAGAAATCAACTTAAAACTCGTATTTTTCGCTAACTGAATTCTGCATTTTATTTTGCTTATTTATTTGGGCATACGTACATAAATGAGTACATACAGAAAGGATGCCAAAGGAAAAAACAACAAACCATTATACATAAAATTAATAAAAGCACATAGTAATAAAAAATAATAATTTCTGAAGAAATGTTTAAATTTTACGACATACTATAGAAATAAATATTATGTACGAAATAAAAGAAACGTTCCCAAAGTTATAGAAGTGTCATAAAGTTGATAGCCTTGTTTTTTTTTATATTTTACCTGGGATAGACGGAGGGTGCTCCATTAATAACACCTTATTATAACTAATAAACTCCGGCTGGGAATCAAACACACGCACTAATGGGACCATATAAATATTAGCTCGTACCTTGCAGAAGTGAGAGCGAGTGATGAAGTGTGTAAGAGAGAGGATGTCCTTTCTCTATTTGTAGTGTGTGAGTGTCTAGGAAACATTTTGAGGTCAAATTATGTAGTTTATGATCTGGATAGCCACGATAGCCGTGCGGGTTAGAGATGCGCACCACAAAAGTTTTTAGATATGCTAATTGTTGTTACTGGATCGATCCCTCTCTTGTAACCGGATATTTTTTACTCTTCATAATGTATTAATATAAAATTTCGTACTATAAAGTAAGTTAGTTATCCTCCTCTAACCAATTCTTGCTCAAGTAAAGTAATTGCCTATTTTTTCAGGCTAGCTTTACGTCCAAATACAAAATTAGGTGTTGTGGACAGAGGCAACTAGCTAACGTACTTTACTATAAATTTCTCATATTAACCATTAAATAAAATCCAAGGGCTAGACTAGTACCGCAATGCATCTTAGCTTTGCGGGCCTAGTCTATAACCGACTAGCAAACATACTTTACTGTAAATTTCTCATATTAACCATTAAATAAAATCCAAGGCCTAGAGATCGGGAATCGAACCCACTAAACCAACAATACATCTTAGCTTTGCGGGTCTAGTCTCCTCTTAACCGCTCGGCTGTCGTGGTGTTCAAGTTTTTAAAAATGCCAAAATGCCCCCTAAATTCATTTCTTTGATAAATACACATTTTTACGAGCGTTTTAAAGGAACTTTTGCTTTAAAAACAAAACCCCGCTCATCCAGAACAGTTTTCTAGGATCAACAACTGTAAATCACGATATATCCCTGGCTTTTTAAAAGAACTTTTGCTTTAAAAACAAAACCCCGCTCATCCAGAACAGTTTTCTAGGATCAACAACTGTAAATCGCGATATATCCCTGGCTTTTTAAAAGAACTTTTGCTTTAAAAACAAAACCCCGCTCATCCAGAACAGTTTTCTAGGATCAACAACTGTAAATCGCGATATATCCCTGGCTTTTTAAAAGAACTTTTCCTTTAAAAACAAAACCCCGCTCATCCAGAACAGTTTTCTAGGATCAACAACTGTAAATCGCGATATATCCCTGGCTTTTTAAAAGAACTTTTGCTTTAAAAACAAAACCCCGCTCATCCAGAACAGTTTTCTAGGATCAACAACTGTAAATCGCGATATATCCCTGGCTTTTTAAAAGAACTTTTGCTTTAAAAACAAAACCCCGCTCATCCAGAACAGTTTTCTAGGATCAACAACTGTAAATCGCGATATATCCCTGGCTTTTTAAAAGAACTTTTCTTAAAAAATTTTTATAAAAGGACGATATAAACATTTGGTAAAGCGTGGGATGTAAAACTATTACAGTCCTAAATTAAGTGTTCTAGATTTGATGAAATTTTTTTCTCTCGTGAGTTTGTGGAAATCCGAAGAAATCTGTCACATAAATTGGTGAAACGTGCACCACGAGAAGGTCATGTGAGTTACTAAGTATTATTTTTTTTATTCCTCAATGTTAATCTAAAAATAGGAATCATTCTGTGATGGGGAAGGGCCCCCTAAAGTTGCTTTGTTGGAGCACCAGTATTGTACACTCAAAGGTTGTTTAACAATATCCTTTCTTAGTTAAGCTATTTTTTTGAATTGTCTCACATTAATAGCTGTAATTAAGTTGAAGAGTTGGAACAAAGCTGTTGCATACTGAACAGGGCTCGGCCCGCCTACCTTTACTCAGAACGGTGACAACTCCTGAGGATGGCGGTAAGTTCGCAATGGATTGTTTTTAAATACGATTTTTTGGAATCCGAACGGCCAGCGAGCGGGCTGATACGTTGCGAATACCAGATGTACTACTCAGTAGTAGATATAATAATTTAGATTGTGTGAGTATGTGTGTGTGATTTGCTGCTTGTCATACTCTTTGTCATACTGTTTGTCATACAAGCGACATACCTAAGGTCATCCATCATACCAGACCTACCTCAAGTCAGAGAGGGGGGGGGACCAGTCTCTTTCTCTGCCTGTCAGTCAAGTCAGCACCCAGAACCTGATCTGTAGACCACAGCATCCACACTACTCCCTCCACAATGCTCTCTTGGAGGACCACCATATCGCTTTCAACTCCCAGCATCTAACACTAACTCATCTACCTGTTCCCGTCTTTTACTCCTCTTATACACTCATCAACCACTCTGCCCACCGCTTCTCCAACTGCTTCTTTCATCGCTGTCACTTGTCGTCTCCACTCTTTAATATATCTATCACATGGCCGAGTTTATGTGAATGTGAAGAAAAAAAAGTTGCATAAAAACAGCTTCTTTCAGATTTTTTATTTTCAATTAAACTTTAAAGTTGGGGCAAAGCGAAATTTACCGAAAATCTAGTTTCAAGGCCATTTTTTTAAAAAATATTATTCTGTGATAAGAAGGGGGGGAAAAAAAAACCTGCCTATCCAAAGCCACTCTAGCCCCAAAAATGGAACATCAGTTTCAGACAGAGCCTAGGCGGAAATCCCAGTCACCCGTCTGAGACTCCTGAGATACTCAGGACTATTCAGGAGCGTCAAGTCTAGGCTCCTGTACCCACCAAAGATCCTAAACCTAAACAAGGTGGATGAAAATTTCTACAGCACCATTTTACCAGCTCCAGGGCAAGGCATAGACCAAAACCTTCGTCATGAAGGTCAAAACTCTTTGTGGGGTAGGCCGCACGTACTAAAGAGTCCTCCAGGGCTACGCTCTTGATCAGGACTCCCAGATCTAAGGCTGGAAACATAGTGGAGCGGCGAGCAAAGCGGCGATGATAGCTGCTTCAAATCAAAGAGAGCGACGAGCAGCGAGCAAAGATTCGCATGCACATAGTGACGAGTTTAGTCGCGTTCTCCTTTTGACAAAACAAGATGGAGGAACTATTTTTATATGAAAATTCTTCGTTGAAACTTTGGTATTTGCAGCAGCTTAGTAGTAGGAGCTGCAGTGTTCATGACATAAATAAGTCTAGAAATGAACTTGGTAAATTTCATCACTTGTACCAACAACTTCGGGAACATCCTGGCAAGTTTCATTCGTATTTTCGAATGTCTTATCAACATTTGATTACATACTAGCCCAGTGTAACCCCATTAATCAAAATCAAATTTTATTGTTTTTGAGTAATACAGCTCATGCAATACACCTAACATGAGTTAGGCACAATATAGAAAAATTAACTATGTAGGTTATTTACAAATCTGTGTAACCCCATTAATCCTAGCAGTTACTTTAAGATAAGAAAATCAAAATAAATAAAAATAAAATAGAAATATATGCAGATAAAAAGAAATTAGTCAATTAAAAAAACACAATAATTTTATTAAATCACTACTCCATGATTTGTCGTAAATTAATGTTGTTCATCTGAAAAACTGGAGTAGTAGGACGCTACAGAAGAAGGATTGGAGAACTCGTCCTGATCAGAAGTAGTAGGACGTGAAAATGTAATTTAATTTTGCCTAGTATTTAGATGAAAGTTAGCATTAAGGGATTGAGAACCAAATTAAATGTAGCAAAAATTACCTGAATTCTCCATTAACTACTTGTTAATTAATTTTAACTATTAATTATTAATTGTTAAAAACTATTGTAGCTTCACAAATACTATGGCCCCACAGAGGTTTCTTTAAACAAACTAAACCAATAATGTAACAATATCCATAACCTTTGAAAAATAACCTTTACAAATTGAGCGCGATGAGAGCGAAGAAATCAAACATGTCATAACGCTTCGCTCTACTCTCTAGAGATAGCGTTGCTCTATCTTCGCTTTGCTCGCCACTATGCGCGGTCCCATATGTTTACTTGTGTTTGATTTCGCCGCTTTGCTCTTCGCTATCATCGCCGCTTTGCTCGCCGCTCCACTATGTTTCCAGCCTAAGGCAGCCTTGTCAAACGTTACACCCCAAAAAGATTCGATTAAGGGTACCTCTACGAGAGTTAGTGGATAGCAGGTTCCTTCTAAAGAATTTAAATATAACTCAAATATTTGGGAGTTGGAAGCAAATATTATTGAGGTAGAACCTTGATAATAGAATTAGAAAATCGTGTAAATGCTTAAATACTGTTATTAAATGTTTTGTCCAACTGGGGGCGGGGCGCATAACTGCTTAAGCTCATCCATAAAAAGATAAAGGCCATAAAAAGGCCGACGTGAAAGTGCCAAAATGTTATGCTGAGATAATTATTTAATATTATTATTATACAATATTGTAATTTAGTGACCAGCTGATTTCATTTAGATTTCCTTTCTCTCTATCTCTCTCTAACAGCTGATTATTCGGTCATTGTGTCTGTAACGAGCGAACACTGGCCCACAGGCCGGCAATGCACTGAATAAGACTTCAGCCATCAACAAGTAAATGTTTGTAAGAATTGATGAACTGAAATTCGGACTTGCAAGAAAATGTATTTTCTTTTTTTTTAAAAAAAAATCACTTACGACGACATAAAAGACAGAGAACAATATGTCAGCCATTATAAACTTTTTCTAAACCCTCATTAAAAGTAAAAGAAAAACAGCGAATAGCAGTAGAAGATACTTGAGACGCCCCACGATCTATAACATCCTCATATTAGGTAAGTAATTATCTTTATTGAGATCTCAATACCAGCTGCTTTCAAGTATAATGAACTTTAACACACCATTATTGGGAAGTGAGGAAGTATATATACTTTTATATATATATATATATATATATACAAATGTTTTTGTGTAAGTGTGTTGTGTTTTTTAAAGTAAATGTTTTGAGATGGTAGAGTATTAAAAAAAATATATATATATACAATAAACGAACAAACAAAAGCATACAACGAGCGTATACTTTAATCAATAATAAAAATTCTTGGACGACAAAACAAGCACAATTTAAAACAATCAGTTGTATTATCTCTCTGTTATGGTGGCAGTGGTTTTGTCCATAAGTTTTATTACTGTCACAGCCTTAGAGAGAGACAGAGAGAGAGAGACAAACAGACAGACAACTGGTACGTACATGTTAATGTTTATACGACCACCTGCAATCTGTACAAATAGCCAGTATGCGCATCATCAACATCATCATCTCCTCAATCAGAGAGTCCAGCATCAGCTTCTTGGAAATATATATATAAAATGTTCATCACAAACAACGACTATACTTACTACTACTAATACAAACACAGCAGATAAGAACATATATGTGAGTATTTTTTTTTTTTTTTTTATACGTTTTCAATGTGCTTACCAGTTTGGCTATCTTAAGCTACTTTTATGAACTAAATGGATATATCATATAAGCACAATGAGCTTTGAAAAGAAGATGGATTAAAAAGAAGTTAGAAGAAGAAGAAGAAGAAGAATTAAAATAAATAGAAAAAAATGCAATCACACGCACACGAACACACTTTCATTAAAAGAATGTAAATTTTTTTTTAAACGTTAATGGTTAATGGTTTTAAACTCTAGGAATAAATAATCGTTTTAGTGAGAGGTGGTTATAGGTTCGTTAGTACAGTGGAGCGCTCTACTTGGAATTATTGGGTACATAGTGTTTGATAAAATTCTTTATCCAATATGGGTAGCCAATGAGAGTTAGTAGTTAATTAAGAATTCCAATGGAAAATGCTTTTGGGTCAGTGTAATTTTTTCTTTTTTAAAGTTTTAATTATATAAAATTGTTGAACTCATTTCGCTTTGTATTTCTATTTTATTTAATCTCTACACAATTACGCTACCTAGGAATTGTATTTAGGACCTGGAATCCACAAAGTAGACTGAAAAGACAAGAACTAAATAGACGATACGGGACAATTACGAAGACTGCTTGGGGCGGAGATCAGCCATGAATTAGTACTGAATTAATTAACTCTTTACTAGACATTACTAAGATCAATCTGGAACTAAGGAGCTGAGCTGTGGGAGGGGGCTCTGCGAAACCATCCAGCACCCAAAGAATCCAATCCTTTAAAGTCCTTCGGCATATCGTCAACGCTCCTTATTATGTATCCAATTTCAGCCCTCCATACAGATCTCAATATCCCTTTCGTTAATGATCTAATACATTCTCGACTTCCTTAATTTCCATAATAGGCCCTAACCATAGGACAAGCCACAGCACAAGCCTTTTCTACAATAACCCGTCCACGACACCTGAAACGACCCGCAACCTTTTATCACATTCCTAACCTTCCATTCAAACCTCCAGAGAGTTCCAGCAATGGCTGGCCCCCTCTCAACATGCCTCCAGGATCCAGCAAACAATCTGTGCTTAGCTCGATATAGACCACACTTACATGTTGTAGGCAGGTAGGTTGCAAATAAATCTTTCATTGAATTTACAACTGCAACAAGATTGTTGCAACAAGTAAATATGGTAAATGATTAAAAAAAATAACACGTGAAAATATACGATTGGAGAAGGCACCCAGCAGTGTCACACCACATTATCTTGGACATATGTATTGCTCTTATAAAGAGTAGATCGCGGTGACCATCTTCTCTTCAATCTTCTTGGAGGGATCGCCTGGTATCGCAGCAGAAGAAGATAGTTTTTTCGATTAGAAGGTTAGGATGAGCTACTTGTAGAGGAGTGAAATTTTGAGAAAACGAGTTTTAGCAAGATCTGTAATGAAAGGGATTTTGAGGTCATTATGGATAGTGGAGGTTAGATACATAGAACGGAGCGTTAAGAAGTTTTCGAAGTATTTTTTGACTGTAATGTCTGGAGGCGTAGTGAGTTGGAACGCTTTTTCGATCCCCGTACTTGGATGCCGTGTGCAAATAAATACTAAATAAAATTATTTAATCTACATTACTAAATAATTATTAGGTATTTATATTACTAAATTAAGAATAAAAAAGTAAAGTAATCGCCTATTTTTTCCGGCGGGGCTTAACGTCCAACTACCAATTAGGTGTCGTGGACGGAGGCGACTAGCAAACATACTTTACTGAAAATTTCTTTTATTAACCTTTAAATAAAATCCAAGGTCAAAGACCGGGAATCGAACCCAGTACCACATTAAGAATAGTTCGATGTATTTAACGAAAGGATAATTTATAATAACATGTTAGAACTCTGAGAATATTGTAAGAGAGCAGGCGATTATATACGATTTTTTACGTCTCAGACTCCTTTAAGGGTGGACCATGGTGTAAGTTGAGCATTGGTGAAATTCCATGAAAAGATAAAGACAGGAGATCTTTAAGAACAGCTCTCTCTACTAGTCGAGCGTTATATTGATATTGTTGCAATATACAATGTGGAAACGCAGATGCAATTTCCGAATATAAATAAGTGTATTATTAGTGCGAACGAGAAGATTGTAAGCACATTAGATAAATATATGGAGATAAGCTGGAAGATTCAATAAAGCTTGCAATATAACACTTGTTATCATAATCCTGGAGTTTAGTCCCCCGTTAAATTGACAAAATGTTAACTACCATTGTCCAGATGTGTTACTGTATGTAAGGAAGGGAGTTAGAGGAAATATAGTGGAATTCCCTGGGGACGTTCAAGACTTATTTAATGGAGTCCCTGGTGGGAAGGCCGGCGGCCCCTGTCCTCTTGTGGATCCCCAAGGGGTCTTGCACATTTATACATTGATATCGAGGGGGGGAAAATAAAAGAGAAAGAGAAAGAGAAGGTAAGCGATATAAAAAAGTGTGTAAATGTGTGGGTGTCTGTATATTGTATCCGAGGAGAATGGTGTTAGCAGAGTTTTAGAGACATATGGGGACGATTCACCTAAAAAATTGACATGTCATCGAGGGACCTCTCCTAGTTCTGGATTGACCTGCTGTGTTTTATGGCAACTGCTAGGGTAATTGGGTAAGCGTACGAGGAGTTGGAAGAACGAACGGACCCCGTGACGTCATCAATACTATATGCTACAGCAAGAGATAGAACTGGACTGAAAGGAAAAAAAAAGAATCAATTTAAGACTCTTTTACTCTTCTATTTCCATCCAGTTTGAAGGGGAAACCTCCTACAATCAAAAATAGGTACTCTCTGTTTCCTGCTTTCCTGATCTGAAAAGTTCATTTCCATTTTCACTTTCTTTGTCTGAAATGAATGCAAACAGAACTTTAATCTGGAACGTAGCTCACATAAGACAAATATCAAACAATCTTTCAAGGAATCTCAAAACAAGGAATCATCATGGGATCAATATTCTAGGGAATAAAAATATGTGAAGATTAAGCACAAATTATTCTGGACACTTAAAGATGCGAAAAATAGAAAACCCAAGAGAAATTAGACATGAGGCTGGAATCAGAAGAGATGTTTGAAGTGCCGGGTTTTTTTTTAAAGACAGGATGCGAAGAAGACGATATAGAAAAGATTTTCTCAAAGGGAAGTGGCATAGATTTGAAAGGATTTGTTACAAGATGCTGTCCTGTGGGAAGGATGCTGTCCTGGAGGGGTTGTTAGCATCATTGAGGAAGTCCCAAGACAGTGTTAGCCTTGAAAGGGCTATTTACTGCTGGAATAGGGGTGCAAATTTTAGGCGTTACGTACGGAATAATTCCAATAATTCGGAGTTTACTTGAGAGCTATATAACGAAATGAATACAAAACCTAATTTCTGAATTTTACCAAGTTTTAAAGTCAATGAACTGTAAATAAAGAAATCAGCGCAAGATTTGAAGAATGCAATAAACTTAGATTTATTAATGAGATTAAGAAGACAATATTAAAGTGACAAATATGAGTCAGCTAATGGGTGCTAGCTAAGGGAGATTGTCAAGGCAATTGCCCTACAATCCATTAACACTTGCCCACTTGCCACCCCAGAGCTCTCCTGTATCTGCTGCCATCACAGAGTGTCGCCGCCTCCAAACCAGCGCACCAAAACACTCCAAGGATTATAACTGCTATTATCATTTTAATTTATTTCCTTCATCCGGGATTATTCCCTGTTCCTTTTTCACGGTACTCCATTATGGTGCAGAACGAATCCGATTAGGAAGTGAAATCCCCTGTTTTTAATAACAAGAGAAGGATGCTAACACGATGGAATAAATAAAGTGGAGGGGGTGTCCAGAGAGAGAGAGAGAGAGGGGGAAGGATCTCTTATTCCTTTTTTTTTTTTTTTTTTATTAGCACATAATGACTTTTCTGGAATAAAAGAGGGAGTTTAAAAAAAAGTCGTTAATTTTAATTCTTACTTCACTCAGATTGGAGCCATCTACTTTTTCGTCTGTCATTTGATTTCAGGGATTCCATTTTATTTTAAAGAATATTCTATTGAAATTGATTATTTCATTATTAGACCCCCAGGGTATTCCAAGTGTGGACAAGTGAGCGAACGGAAAAGGAAATCAAAGTCAAGAAATTGCCGTTTCATTCCCGCATCTAATAAAAGTAAATTACCCCAGTATTCTCCAGTATATCAGAATGACTTTTAATAAAAATCTATCATGGATACGCGAAAAGAATGTTTACCAAGAATTGTGGACAGATGAAGAAGGCCATTTCTTAAAACAGCCATATTCGTCATGAAAAAAGTGTCAAAATTTTGTGTTAAGACGAGTATATTCGTCATGCGTTTTCTAGTAGTGACCATCGGCAATTGATTTTGCAATTTTAGTTAAAACTAAAATATATTCGTCAATATATTTTTTATGTATTTGGTTCCTATTTATGTTAATATAAAGAAGTGAATAAATATACATGAAATAAATAACGAGAAAAAATATAAAAGTCATTTCATTGCAACCCAATTTCATATCAAACATACTCTGTGTTTGATTCACGAAAAATTAGGAAGTAGAAATAGGTCCACTATCGAAAAGGGGAATGGTCCACTATCGATAAGGAGGAATGGTTCACTATCGATAAGGGGAATGGTCCACTATCGTTAAGTGGAATGGCAGTTCTAGCAGAGGTCATGGCCAAGGTTCTCTCTGTATAATATTCATGGAAATGCCGTATCTAAGGAAATACTCCCAATTAGAGAAGGCTAGACTGAGCGGAAGTGCATTCGTGTGAAATACAATAGATCTTCCTTAAAAGCTTTAAAAGAAAATGATATGCACAATATAGTTTTGGTAAGAGGTTTGACAAGAAAATGACATTATTGAATTATAGAGTGCACTGCTCTCACTCTGTGAGTAATATATATTTGCTAAATGAGTTCAGATGAGGTCCATATGTTGGTAGAGTGCTTGTTGCATACGCAGCATCCTCATTCCATTCATCATCCCTCTCCCCTCAAACTGCCCCTCTCCCTCTCCCCGTTAGATCAACAACAATAACTACACAACCCCCTGTGTTCCTTTCGTTCCAATTCGACTTATTCCATTGCTATATCCATAATATCCACTGATCGAATCTACATTTTTTATTCAACCGTTGACACGATGCCTCTCGCCCCAACTTCTATTCGCTACTGTTACTGCATTAAGATTGTACCCTCTCTTCTTACAAGCCGATTACTTGTCAATTCAGAGGCGTAGTAATGAAATATTACTTTTGGCCGCCCATACCCTGGAGAGATGTTGGTTTGGAGCTGGAGAAAGAGGACAGGAGATAGCGCTGCTCTGTCTGTTACAGTAGTAGAGCTCCTTTGCTGCGACAGGAAAAAAAAGACCCCTTACTATATTAAACTGACTGATTGTGTATATATGTACGTACGTTTGAAAGGGGGGTTGCCCTCAGAACCCTGTATTTTAACTCGCACACATTTTACTCTCGGCCCCTGTCAATACATTAAGTGATTATGAGTGTTGCCAGACATTCTTTTTTTGCACCCATCAATCATTGCTTCACACTCCAGGTCATTACAAGATCAATATCTTGAACGGGTGTAGACACATTTAAATAATACACCAAGAAATCTGATTGATTTATTTTTTTGTACTTCCACAGTTAGGAGTTAGTTGGCTAAGTTGAACAAGATGAAGTATTGGGTTAAAATAAGGATTCAAGATTGGCGAGGAATCAGTCAAATAAAAAACAACTCGTCTTTTTGCCAACGTTTTGACAAATATATTGTCCTCTTCAGGGCCTGGATATTACAAATACACAAATACAAACAATTCAGTAACACAGAAAATCAGTAAAGAAAAACATTCATATAAAAATAAACGTGTATTTCTGGTGGAAAATTAATATTGAAAAACTGTTCACGAATAAGAAAAATTGTAACTTTGATCTGAAATATCTCGACTGATATTTGGGATATCAAAACGGGGTTAAAGTCATTTTTCACAGTGTTTTATGTAGTTTTTATAATCATTGTCAAAACCAGTGGTCCTTAAGAAATCCTAATCGGGTTTTTGGCCGTAACTCCGCTAAAAATGAAGATACAGCATCAGGGGTGGAAAATTTGAAAACTAGACCAAAAAAAACATATAGCTTACTTCGTGGGTTTTTTCGAAATTCCGCTTTCCTAAAAAGTTATTAGCGATTGGTGCTTTTTAAATGGATCACCCTGTATTATACATGTTCTCCAGTTCTGGCTCTTAGTTTCTGTAACTCAACCAACCCGCATAGCCACGTAAGTTTTCAATAATTATAAAGAATTTATTGTATTTGATTTTTTTTATTTCATTTTATTTTTATATTACTGATTTTCTGTTTTACTGAATTGTCTGTATTTGTGTATTTGTAATATCCAGGCCCTGAATAAGACAATATATTTGTCGAAACGATGGCAAAAAGACGAGTTGTTTTTTTATTTGACCGATTCCTCGCCAATCTTGAATCTTTAGTTTAATAATTTACGGTCACGAAACCTATATATACGTATTGGGTTAATGCAGGTTTGATTTCGCCGGAGATTTCTTTTGGATGGCCTCTGAATCCGAAAAAATGACTTTAAGAAAGTGGACTGTGTTTAGAATGAGCTTTAATACAGATTTATAACCAGCTACCGCACATAAAAAATGAAAAAAAATAATAAAGTACAATTTTAATAAGTAATCTAAAACAATGACCCAAAAATGACTTAGTCCTTACGGCCAAAAAAATTGGCAAAAATAAAGTAAAAAATAAAGTGAATTTGGCATGAATGTCTCTTTTTTTTTCCTGATCATTGAGATTTGACACTTTTATTTTGGTGAAGGGGGGAGTTCAGCGGAAATGAAGGAGCTGTGTCGTCTTACTTCCTTCAACGGAATAACATTAAAGTACAGTGAACGTTAATATTATCGATAGTCTACAATCTTTTCTTGCTTTAAATTTCATGATACAAAAAAATTTAAGCGCCTGAACTTGATAGATCAAAAAAAAAAATTTCCTAGTTATAGAGAACGCATAGTTTCAAATCAGCCAGGCACTGTCACACAGATCTGATAGTGAAAAATCCACTTTATTGCCCAAAGAGATGTCAACCTTTTTTTTGGTTTCACAAGAAAAAGAATGGTCGGAATTTCCTACAGGAACTTCTTTTCCAGAAAATAGAAACAGGAAGATGAGCCGAATAATGGAAGTCCAGAGAAATGTTCAAGGATATTCAGAGATCTGTGTGGAAGAGGCAGATCATTTCCGGTTATGGTTTGCAATTTCCATAATTTGCTCACCAATGAGAATGTGGCCATGAATTTTCTCGAATAGAATTTAATATATAGAATAAATAATTTATAATCAAAATTTTGTATATATTGATTTACTCTGTTAGGAACTGTAAAAACCTAGCTTCAAAACTTTATTGGATATTATAAGTATATATCTACAGCTAACAGGTATATAAAGTATGCTTGGGATATGCTTTGGTGATATGTGTATATATGTATTGTAAGGATATGTACCTATGGGTGGGTATGGCCTGCAGTAACGTCTCTGTATGTGTGTTTGTAGGATATTAAACAAGGAGATTGGATAATATATCTTACCAGGCCGTGGAGTTGTCCGGGCATAAACCAGCCATAAAGCTGAGCAACTCCAAAGTAATGTTGGCCTCGTCTCTTCATTAATATGGATGCTGGGAGTTGGTTTTATAGGACCTCCGAGCTGTTTGCCACCTTCTAGCCTAGCACTTTCTGTACCAACGGTAACAACCACGGGGAGAGCACTTCTCTCATCTGTGTCCATGAGTAGGTAAGTGTGTTTCCATGTATGTTGTACATAAAAGTAACCAAAACTGCCTTTACCCGGGACACAAGTATTGTACAAAGCTTCCATATTTCTTACGGATGTGACTCGAAACTATCTTCAAAGTACCACCTTCTTCAGGTGTTATGCTCTTTTCATTCGGATTACATGTTAGAAATGATAACAGGAGTTGCACAGACGCCACTTCTAATCCTCTCTTACTATTTACAATAATAATGATCACCGGCAGAGCAATGCACTTTCTCAAAAAGAAAGGCGAGATATATATCAATAAGACTCGCGGTAACCGTCCAGCGAAAAGAGCAATAAATTGAAAACCATCATTAGCGGAAAAACCGGACAACAGTCACTAAAGATAGTTTATCAGAAAACAGTTTTTCCAAAAAAAAAAGAGCATAAATACCGATTTTTCTTTCCATATTTTAAGAATTAAATTTTCTAAATGAAGTTTAAGGTTTCCTACAAAAGTCAGATCCTAGGACGAAAGGAATGAAGAAGTTTTTGCTAATAAAGAGAATGCGCACTGTCTTCCTGTGGTAAGAAGTCCCGATCCCGGTCTTCCAAGTCTTGGTATAACTGAGGGTAGCCTGCTGTAGGTGTGGCAGAGGTAAATTGAGGTTGGTTGGAATTAAAATTATAGATATGCTAGTGGTAGGGTTGGATGTTACTTCTCGGAGAGGAAAAACCAAGGCCTGTGAGCTTTACTCAGGAGTCGTTCTCCGGAATTAAGAGTATCAATTAAACGTACGGGTCTGGAGGGTGAGCTCTAAAGTTGGGGAGCCACAATAGATACAAAGGGGTCGCAGAGGTGTAGGCCTTGAAGCTGCCTTAATCTAGTCTAATCTAGTGGTAGGGTTACGGCTAGTACCTAGGGGAGTACTGAAACCAGAGTGCAGCTTAAAATCCCAAATAATATAGAAATTATCACCGTGTATCCTTGGTATAAAGGTAACCCTAAAGGGTAAAATTCCACCGTAATAACGAGGACGCTACCGGCGAAGGTAGAGTGGGATGTGGTTCGAAACTATCTTCAAAGCACCTTCTTCAGGTGATATGCCCTTTTCATCCGGATTATATCTTCCGCTACCGGTACTCTAGGAATACACATCTCTCTATTCCTGTTGTAAATATTTTACAAAATATTGTCTTATCTTGGAGTTTCCTTCGACCTGTTAGCTGACAATTAGCGAGGTTTTTGGGTATTTGTGCACGGACCCTTCCCTACTCTCCTGGTCTGGCTGAAGAGGTTTTGTGACTGGAGAGAACCCAGGTAAGCGACCTTCTACCTTGTTGCGCTGGGAATCATTTTTTTTGTTTGGCATTGGCTTTCGCCATACAGCCAGCATCGCCTAGGTGCTTATCACTAGAATATCACTCACTCTCCATTCTTACTTATAAATACATTCGCTTCACACATTCATCCCTCTACGATATACAACTATTTACATAAACCTTACAGCTAATGGATGGATCAGTACTCTATATTTCTGCCATCCTTATAGCTTAACCTCAATTAAGATCATCCTGTAATCCTTCTCTAATCATTTTCTTCCATTCATTCTAATCGCTATAACTTTTAAGTACATTCATATTTCATCGCTAGCTCTGCTATAGACTTAAGCACATATATGTTGGTGGAGAATATTATGTCTTCGTAGTGAAGTGGTGCACCTGAATATGGGAATTATCCGGGCTCATAGTACACTTTTAAAGTTCTTCCGCTCTTTAATAATAATAATAATAATAACAATAATAATAATAATGCGGTTAGCAAATTGGATTCGCACGCAGAAGTCCCGGGTTCGTATGCAGCCCTTAGATTTTCTCCTCCTAGAAGCTTCTTACAGCTCACTGTCCGGTGATGGGACAGTGTTGTCTGTAACGAGAGAACACTGTCCGGAGGCCGGCAGTTGACGCGCCTTAAATAATAATAATTATTATTATACCCAAACAATTTTTATTGATAATTTTTGTAAAATGGAAAATAATAAAATATTTGATGAGTTTGATCGTAAATAAAGGAGCGATTTAATGAATAGTGTTACAACCCATTTGTATAGGAACAGGACAACCACTAGATGGACGGGTCTACGCCCTTCCGGTCTGCCCTAAACACCCTTCTCACTCGCTCTCTCTCACTCTACGCACCATTCTCATGTTCCTTTGGTCAACCTAAAGCCTTTAGCCACCCTTGGCGAATAATCGAAGGCGAAATGACTTGATTTCCCTTGTAGATTTCTAAAGTGGAGAAACTATAGAGTAGTACCACCAGGGTGGTAGAATATGAGGGATGAGAGTTTTGGCTATTAAATAATGTACGGTTGTTGTTAGTTCCCCCATATATGCATGAGAAAGGTTGATGCGCTTGTGTTGGGCGGGGAAGTGGTGGATGGTTGGTGGGGATAAGGTTGGACCAATTTGAATATGTCAATAGTTTGGGAGGTTACTTGGAGATAGAGAGAGATAGAGGAGGGCGAGAAGTTTGAGGGAGAGAGAGGTTTTGGGCCCGGCTAGAGAATGGTTAGTGAGTGAGTAACACAACTCTTGGGCCTCCCAGAGAACTGCTCTAGAACCTCTCCCACCAACACGCACACGATGGAAACCACACTGTTACTACAATAAAGCAAAGTGTGGCCCGATTTCCATGTAGACTCTGGGCCGTCGCGACTAATTTGTGCCTTGCATTAAACATGCGAACACCGCTAGAAGAGCCACCGATATAGACCCCCCTCTCCTATACTACCCAAACTAGTGCATTATTTATGTTTAAACTATATTGCTTTATGTTAGCTTAAATTTATATAAAACTGCATTAAATATCTAACAGTGCATTTAATAAATATATTATTAGCTATTAATTTAATGTATTTAAGGGGGATAAAAGGATATTTCTCTGCCGATACTCCTAGGATTTAGGTTGCCATGCACATTTTTCCAAGAAGGACTTCTAAATAGGACTTAAGGATGAATAATTAATGTTTTAATTTTTTTTTTCTAAAGAAAAACCACAGGAGCCGTTTGCCGAGAAAATTAATTCAGTAAAATGACACTTCCTGTAGGTTGATATGGCCCAAAAGTTTATTGTCGGGAGTATGCAAACTAAATATCAAATTTGGGGCTTTCTGCGATTTGTCTTTACTGAGTTATGTTGGACCTCACTTTCCATAGACAGTCCTGCGCACATAAAATATTAAATTAGATTAAGGCGCTACGGTAGCCGAGCGGTTAAGAGGCTAGACCTGCAAAACTAAGATGTATTGCGGTACTAGAAAAATATAACTTTTATAGTAAAGCATGTTTGTTAGGCGGTTATAGACTAGACCCGCAAAGCCAAGTTTGTATTGCGGTACTAGTCTAGGCCTTGGATTGTATTTAATGTTTAATATGAGGAATTTATAGTAAAGTATGTTTACTAATCACCTCCGTCCACGATACCTAATTTATGGTAGTTGGACGTAAAGCCCGCCTGAAAAATATTAAATTAGATTAATTATTTTTATAAGAATTCGCGCTGATGGTCCTGTAATTAGATGATAAACAGATATACTGACCAACGCTCTAAACACTCGTCAATAAATCATTCCAGATTATATGGATTACAATGTGATGACACTATATGGAGGAATGCCCGAACACAGCATATCCTGCGGCCTCCGGAGGATGTACCAGCTTGCACATCCTCAGTTGTCTCTCAATCTGTGATAACACTCTACTGCCGCCCCTGTACGAATACTCCCTTCATCTTCCATCAACTAGTACAGATAGATACCTCCGCCCCAACACACAAACAAGGGCCTACATATGGAGGACACGTGGCCTACACAATCCAGACTGTATGCAACATCTTCCTGGTCTAGTCCCTGGCATTACACTATAATAGCCTCGAACAGTTATGCGGGGTGATAGCAAAAATGTAAACATCCGATTTGATATATTGCTTCCTGCTAACTGGGGGTATAAGGTTATTTGACTAGTAACAGAGGCGGCTGTTTATGATGCTGATTTGTGATACTTATGTAATGCCTAAGCATTATATACTCATTGTTACGATTTATGAAGAAATATAAGGGATGCGCGTGTTCCTGAATACTATTTTTTATTGCTTACTCTCCTGTTTTTTTTTGCCCTCCTGCCTATTATCCTGGGTTCTTGTATAATCCTGTCCCATCACTTCGATTCACTGATAAATAGCGAGGAGAAATTTCAAAGATAAATGATGCGTGAACTTACAGTAAGCATTTATTTTTGGTAAATACTTCGTACTGGGACCTACTTTTACAGCACTTAGGTACAAGGTCGTACCTAGGTTTTAACGAAAGTAATGTAATTGGATGAAATTTTTGGTATCGAGGAACCGAGGGCTTTTGAGTCAGAAAAAGTGTTTTTTAGAACATATGTGTGACTCTGTCCAAAAATAAAATGTCCCAAGAAGTTTAAACCGGATATTTCGTTTGGGCACATCCGAGGATTATGACCTAACTTAACGCTCAAAATCTTTTTTTTAAATTATTGTTCATTATTTTTGGTGACTGAATCATAGTTTCAATAGGATGAAAACAGAGTCCATGAACAGACAAGACAGAAGACATACCAACCCTCTAATGATGTAAAACAGTATATTGTAAATTAGCCCTGAAGATGACCTAGCCCCCAAGTCGAAGCTCGGCATAATAAAGTTTATAATGACTGAAAGTGGCATTAATTTTTTCATCCTTTTTTTTAAACTTAGACTTTACTAGACATCAACAAAGCAATTAAATTTTGGACGTGGAAGAACTTGAGGAAGCTCTATAATTCCAAGTATGTGAGAAAGAATAATGACTTCAAGCAAACTGAGTAAGTCGTGTGACACAGCCAAAGGACCACAGATGCCTGCAGATGTTGATAATGAAACGCAAAAATTCGTTGAGTAAACATTCTAAGTTTTCAAAGAATCTTATAGTAATAAAAGATATTACCAAAACTGTACGATTGTAAATAAGTATTTTCTTTGTAAAGGAGTAAACTGACATATTGAATTAGAGTTAATTTCCTTCTTCGAGTAAATAGCCTGTGGGGGTGAACTTGTGCAAAAAGTTCCCATGCTCGACAATCACGAAATTAATACAAAGTTACAAAGCATCATCCCAGTGAAGACGTTGCAATTCTAGTAAGTGGGGATAATAAGGCACCAAATGAGCAGAGAGAATGGATACTTCCCCCTAACCCACTCCTCCTGTTACGATTTCCTGGATATAGAGGTGGGGCGATTTTCTTCTGAACGCTGCGCGGGTGTAGAAGTAGAAAAAAGTGCAAGAGAAAGAGTGGGCGGGGGACAGAGAGCAGATTGGTCCCTATAATAGAAGAGGATCGTGGACTTCCGGTCACGAGCTACACCGGAACTGGCGCCTCACTTCCACTAGTAAATAAAAGAAGTATAGAAGAAGCTAGTCTAACAGGCGTTCATGATCGCAGGAATCAAGCATCAACGGCCATCTCTCTGTGGAAATATTTCCTTTTATGCTATTGTTGATTGTTAACTTTACGATATAAGCGCACAATGTGTGCGTTTTGCAAACAAAGAGGACCCTGTCTGCTAACTACTGTCATCTGTTACAGCACGAATTATTGGCAAATCTACGTCTTACAAATCAATAATTCACACAAGATATTGGATACAAAAAAATATGTTGAATATTAAATGTTCGGGAAATTGATAATCGAACATTATGTAATTGCAATATATCAAATATTTGTATTTTTTCTCCTCCTCGCCCAAGAAAGATCAATATCTTGAATTATAATTAGGCGCCACGGTTAGGGAGCGAGCGGTTAGAGGTGAGACCCGCAATGCTCAGATGTATCGTTGGTTTAGTGGGTACGATTCCCCGGTCTTAGGCCTTGGATTTTATTTAATGGTTTATAAAAGAAATTTACAGTAAAGTATGTTTGTTAGGCGGTTATAGGCTAGACCCGCAAAGCTAAGATGTATTGCGGTACTAGTCTAGACCTTGGATTTTATTTAATGGTTAATAAAAGAAATTTACAGTAAAGTATGTTTGCTAGTCGCCTCCGTCCACGACACCTAATTGGCAGTTGGACTTAAAACCCCGCCTGAAAAAATAAATAAATAAATATTTAGAATTGTAATGATTTGAGATACAGAAAATTGAGTAATTTTTCTTTGAGTGTTTATTGTACGTAATGATCAAATAATTGGTAACCGCAACTAAATTAAGTCCCTATAAATAGAAGCTGTTAATCACTTTGGTTTTCCTATTTATATAACATCTCCCAAAAGCCCTTAAAAAGTTTCTCCTGAGTTTTTTTTTTTATTTCATATTATTTTTTTAACAACTACAGGTTTGTTAAGTTAGTATTTTTAAGTTAGAGATAGTAAAGAAAGGCTCAGGCGTTATGCTACATGGAGTAAATGGACCGTGGAAATCAGTTAAGAAAGACCCAAGCAGTTCGGGAGCAGCTAGCAGCTCCTGGATGGTGCCGCAAATATAAAGAAAAGACTATTAGTGCTTCATGCACAGACATGTGTTATAGTCTGGTAGTTTTTTTTTTTTTTTTGTTATGGGGAACGGAATTGATGTCATGAACGTGATCATTCCACCTTTATGGATAATATCAGAGATATTGGTTTCCTGTTTGCGGAAGAGGATGTGCGAAACTATTAAGTCATACTATCGTTAAATATTATATAATTTTAATTCAACAATAAGTCTTACTTTTAGTTAGCAACAAGGAGATACCACAGAGATGGTGTCAACCATTTTATTCTATTTAAGAAAAGTAGACTGCAGCCTATTTTCCTTATCGTAAAATTTCTCGTAACTTCTGAACCCACAGGAGAAGTTTGCTAGAACGATCCACGAGGATACATCTTGTAAAAAAGCTTGGTCCTTTAAATTTAACCTCGTCAGCGACTTGGTCATCCACACCACAAGCTGCAGGTTTTTCCTTCCTTTTTCCCCTGCATTCTTATCCTTCACATCTTAAGCTTTCCCCATACTATTGTTATGAAGGTTATAATGTATTGTTCATTGGCACTTCATGTATTTATTTATTGTACATACTTATAATAAAGAGGGGCCACAGGTAGCCGAGCGGTTAAGAGGCTAGACCAGCCAGCAATGCTAAGATGTATTGTTGGTTAGTGGGTTCGATTCCCCCGGTCTTAGGCCTTGGATTTTATTTAATGGTTAATAAAAGAAATTTATAGTAAATTATGTTTGCTAGTCGCCTCCGTCCATGACACCTAATTTGGTAGTTGGACGTAAAGCCTGCCTATAAAAATAGGCGATTACTTTATAATAAAGATTATTTATCAAACTTAAAAACAAACTAAAAATCCGGCCATTCTCTCCGATATCCAGGCTGCCATAAAGACGCTGGACTTCAGTGTGGGTCAGCTCAGTTTGGAAATAACCCTGTAAAAAGGATGCGTATTGTTTGATTTCGGAAATTTTAAGGTATTTATCTAATATTTGAATATTTGATAAGATCCGCAGTGCTGCATCATCACTGATGCTCTAAATCTTCCGCTCCTGACCTACCATGCGAAAGATCTCAAGCTATAGCCGACAAACAGACACGCCATATCCACCTCTTCCTGACCAAGGCTCCAGGCAATTAACCCCTAATCTGTAAAGAAAAGAGGATGGCTTTTAACGACTCCTAACAATTCTTTTATGATGTTTTGAAAATTTGCTTCTCTGTCCATTAAACTAGCGGCACAATCTCACAGGTATTTACTGCTTTCCTTTTCTGAAACCATCCGTAGCGGACACTTTCTGTAGGGATGTTTTCTGGCTACAGTGAATTCCAGAAATGCGCTAAATAATTCCTGGCAGTTTTTGTTGAACAACTAACTACCTTTGTTAGGATGAAAAAATAACTGCCATTTTCTGTCATTATAAACTTTATTATGCCCAGCTTTCGACCTAGGGACTAGGTCATCTTCAGGGCTGTGGAACATATTTACAGTGTGGTAACAATAATTATATTACAATGAATATGTATAATGTAACAAAAATTTACAAAAATATTTACCTAATTTACAATATACTGTTTTACATCATTAGAGAGTTGGTAACTACATCGTAGCAGCATGATTTTTACGAAATCGATTGATTTTATCTAACAGTTTGAAAATGCTAAGGCTTTAACTCCATCTTTAAACCCCCCCCCCCCAAAAAAAACCTTACTTATATCACCTTACTTTAATTTTCTAAGAAGCTTGCAATTTTATCAATTACCAATTGATTAATTGAACGAAAACTGGTGAATGGAGGCCAAGTTTGCGCCCCCCCCCCACCCACCACAACCCCGCTATCATCCAGGACCCCCTCAGTTATTTGTTCAGCACTAGACAAAATATATAGATGTCGTTAAAGTAAACTTTGAAATGTTCGCCATAAATAAAAAGAGAGACAAAAAGGAAAAGAAAAGAAAAATAAATAAATTGAAGAAGAAGGAGAAAAAGAAGAAATAATCTTCCACAACAGAGTTATATATGACTACAATAACCTAGATTTTTAGTTGGCACATTTCCACAATTTTTCCATCTTTGGAAAGAACTCATACTTTTAGCTAGGTGTGCTAGTACTACGATGAAGCAATAAGTTCAAAAAAACCTAAGCAATGTGTTGTATTTTCTTAATTATTTATTCTTTCTAGGTTTTATCTTTGAGGAAAAGCTATTATTTTTTTTAACAGAAAATTCAGACTACGCTGCATTGCTGAACATAAGATTTCCGCGTACTGGTTAGTCGTAATTTTCTCCACAAAGCGATTACAGATTCTTTTATCCCAAAATCTGTCTGGGAAAGTTAGTTGGTTTTTAGAAACAATAAAAAAAAAGTATCTAGCTGTATCTTCGCAGGAGAAAATGGATTAGACCCTATTCTCCAGGGTTCTTAGCAACCCTTCTAAATAAGTTCCTACAACAATCAAACAATACAGTCGGACTAACAAAGGTACATAGCACAGAAGATCATCACATTTTCGATTTCCCAAACACAAAGATACTTAAATCAGAAACCAACATACAAAAAAAGGAAAGTGCTAGAAATGATACACATATCTAAGACAGAAAAAACAGTCTAAATTTCAAAACTGACGTCAACAATTTAAACAACAAATACGCCAACTTATTGCAAAATACATGACTATTGGCAACACTGACTTCCTCACAACCAAACACAATCACTCACAGACCGATCACATTCAGTCCATGAACAGACAAGACAGAAGACACACCAACTCTCTAATGATGTAAAACAGCATATCGTAAATTAGGTAAATTTTTTGTAAATTTTCGTTACATTATACTTTTTTTTTTTAATTTTATTGTATACAGCTTCAGCTGGTTACAAGAGTAGTTTTTTTCGTAATTATACAATCCAATTGCAAAGTAAATAGAAATATATAAATTTAAGATTTTTACTGAAAATTTAAAACAGGTAAGCCGAAATTATTTGTAACCTCTAAGAGTTAATATTTTTTCTAATAAAGTACAAGAATTTATCACTTCACACCTATTTAAACAATTTTTTTTGGGGGTTCTTGTGTGTGAATGGGAATTTTCGTTTGAATGGGACAGAAACAGGAAGGAGAGGGCGGCAGTTCAGCAGAGTATAGGTAATCCTGGGCGGAGCAGCAGACCGCCGACAAGGGGGGGAATCTCCGGCTGCCAGAAGTGTAATACCGGCAATAACAACGCTCCACCCAGTGCGGCGCGGCAGAGAGAGATAAGCCAAGCCCGGTATGAGAGGCGAACAGAACTGACAAGCCAACCCCGGCCGTTATAGCCAAACCAACTCCTGCCTTTATCCATAGTTTCCTGCTGGTAGATAGCATCTAGTAGACTTCTCACACTCTAGCTCTTGGCGTATCCTAAGCGATACATTTTTATGCAGTCAGAGAGAGAGAGAGAGAGGGCAGGAGTGCCCGAGGGAGAATGCGGGAGAGAGGAGTCTAAAGCACGCAGTGTTGACGTTATGCCTTTAACCCCTGTTATATTCCTTTTTGCATATTGTGTGCATTTAAAGATGCTTATCTCTTTTTTGAAAGGAGGAGGGTGAGAAGGAGCCTCAGCCCCCCCATGGACTTGGGGAAATCTCTCCCAACAGGCTCTGCTTATCGTGCTTCGTCAATTACACGCACACTTAAGCACTTCTATTAATAACACTGATATGGTTAAAGTTTGACGCTTTCCTATCTTTGTCTCTCTCTTTCTCCTTCACACTCCCCTCTCAGCCACCAACCGCCCCGGAGTTAGCCGGCCCCGTTTACAACAATTGCCCTAAAACACGCCTAAAACTAGAAGGAGGAATATATTTATGCTTCTTGCTCACCCCTGTTCCTTCTTTCTTCATTATCTATTGTTGGAGAAAACGCTATTCAAGTTGGGCTTTTAAACAACATCTTAATCCTTAAGATTTATGCTTTTGAAGTTACCGATTTATCCTTGCCATAATGTTTGTTCCAGTTTAGCTTTTATTCCTCATTCTGTAATAAATTGTTCCCTTTTATGTAATAGCCCAGGGTCCCAAAAGTAATTTAGAATAAGTTCTCTTTTAATATTTATTTATCCCTTTTTTATTTTTTTTCTTTTTTGGTTGCCGCAAAACAAAGAATTGGAAAGCGTCCAATTTTACAAATTGCATTTTCACTGAAAAATTTATATTTTGGAATTTTCCTGATAAAAGTTTAATTCACCTGTCTCTAAGCTTTCCCCTTAAGTGCTTTTCCAGGGTTTTTCTCCCCTCTGCGACATGTATAAAGTAGAATTAAAACAATGCATGTATTAAAGAAAAAGCACTTTTCAGAAAAATCCAAGAGAAAACAGTCACTCAAATATTTTTTCCCGAATCGCGTAGGATTTCAGGAACAGCTACTCCGTTCATTCCTAAATTTCTCCTTTATTCCCGTGACTATGTTGTTCAAGGTACGAAGTGGTAGCAGCAACTGGTTTCTAGAATTTGAGCCACCGTTAAAGGCCTGTTTAGCGTTTATTTTTTAGGATCACACGCTCCAGTACGGACCATCATACTGACCAAGAACTAATTGCGAACTCCATAATAAGTTTGTGGGAGTACCAGTGCCTCATAACTTCCTTGGAGCTTATAGGCTAAAAAGGTAGAGCCTTTTGTAAAAAATATTGTAAAAAACATAGTAGTCATATGACTTCTTCTCAACTTAAACTCTTCAGGTGTTAAGTTCGTATGCCGACCTGTTTAATAGTCAATAAGATATACGAGTTCACACTCGTATGAGAAAATTCCCATTCACACACAAGAACCTCGTAGAAGGTTAAATTTTGGACGTTTTCTAAACCCTTCAAATTTCCAACCTTAATATCTCTTTTCGTACCCATAAGATTTCAATGAATTCTTTACCAAATTGTAAAGAAAACTTAGCTCTATAACTGGTATAAATAGGAATTTGTTAGTGACAATAGTTAGATATAGAAGGTTTAATTTTGGAGGTTTTGCAAATGGTTCAAATTTCAAACCTTTATATCTCTCTTCCTAGTGTTCCGATTTTAATGAATCCTTTACCAAATTGTACAGAAAAGTTTGCTGCATAACTGGTATAAGTTGCATTGTTTTAGTGATCATGGTTAATGAGATATAGAAGGTTAAAGTTTGGAGGTTTTCATAATGGTTCAAATTTCAAACCTTTATATCTCTCTTCCTTTTGTTCAGATTTTAATAATTTCTTTACCCAATTGTAGAGAAAACTTAGCTTTATTAACTAGCATAAATCACACGTACTGAAGAGAAGGATGGTAAAACAATTCCTCATGTTACCTCATATGGCGGTGTAGTTCTCTGGGCAAAAGCCTATTTGGCTATTATCTTGTACCTTCAAGAAAATGCACTTTTTGCCTGGACCATCAGAGGTTAGATGATGTCATTGCACCCGTTTGTTGCCCCAAAGAAACTCCCACATCGTCAAACTTTCTCTTACGAAGGCTAAGAAGAAGTAAGAATTACGTTCAGACAAGTTATATGAATACCAGAAAGCATTATGACGTCATGGTCATTGCGTGTGAGATATAGAATAAACGGTAGTTCACACGTAAATGGCGATTTGAAGGAAGTGTAAACCATCTGATCTATTGCAGGGCTTCCTTCCTTCGTCCACAATAGTGACGTTCCCACGGGGCTACTCCTCACGTCGCAGATCTGACCTTCATTATGAATAAGGATTCATAATTATCGTAACCAATGTAAAAAAATTCGCGCGAATTTTCATGAAAATGGAAAATCTAAAGGGCTTGTAAAAGCTTATGTGAACTTAAGGGCGATTTTCAACTTTTTGTTCAAACTTATCAAACCTAAAAGAAATAATCTCGGTTTTTTTTAATGGAAATCGCGGAAAACTGAAAGAAAAACCTGCAAAGTGTATTGCTGGTTATGCTGTTTTCCTTTCTTCTGGATATTTTTAGTAACTCAATTAATACTCGTACTACTTAGACCTGAGTTAGTGATGAGATGAAACCCAACTCTTTATAGGTTATATCTCCTGGAAAACCTAACTTTCCTAAATGAGTTTCATTGAAAAATAATTTTAAATCAAATTTAGGAAGAGTGGCACTTCCGTTTACGTCATTTTTTTCGCCACTCGGAATTTTAGTGAATCATTAAATCATCAACATCAATTTGATATAAGTGATATAAGGCTGCAAAGTTTCTCTAAATACGAAAAAGTTTCCGGCAGAGTGACAACCTTTGTTTCTACTACGAATTAGATAATCCCGCATTATCCTAAACTTCCTAATATAATAATCCTAATAATTATATTCCAAACACCAATAATCATGCTAACATCCTAAACAGTTTGTAACATCAATCATTCTAAAGACTCTTTAGGGAGAACGTTATCACTGCCTAGCTTGCAGTAGTCTCCAGGAAGTTCCTTGAAAGAATACGAAGAGAAGTAAGTGAAGTAATCGCCTATTTTTTTTCAGGCGGGGCTTAACGTCCAACTACCATTTACTAGGTGTCGTGGACGAAGGCAACTAGCTCACGTACTTTACTATTTCTCATTTAATTGTAATTAAAATTCAAAGCCTAAGACCGGGGGAATCGAACCCAGTACCACAATGCATATTAGCTTTGCAGGTTGAAAGAATACGATATTTCTACAGGAAGTCTTAGAAGATGAACATGTGCGCAACCAATACGCTATCGAGGTGATGAACGAAAAAGGTAAAATCCATTTCGACTGAGGGATTTTTGACCGCTACGTCATGGCCCCATTAGAAGTACAATGAGCTTCCTGCGGTTTGGTTTCCTTTTTGAGATAGTAGTTTTGTCAACTTTTCGATCTCAAGGAACCTCAAAAAAAGTTTACTTCCATTAAAAGCTTGATTTTTTGAAACCTTCCATTTTACTAAATTCATAAAAATAATTGTACTCTAACTTGAAATACTTATTATATTTTGTACTACATATAAAGTTAAGTGTTGTCGGACAATATATTGAATAATATATTAAGTTGTTGTGGAGGGAGGTGTCCGTGCACTAGTTCCAGAAGGAAGGAAGGAGAAAAGGGAGCTCCAACTTGGAAGAGAGAGATGTATAACAAGTGACTCTTGAATAATTGAACGACCCTTTACTTATTAAGGGCAGCCCAGACGATGCTGGGAAGTAGGAAGAAGAGTCTGCTTTTGGCCTTCGTTGTCGTCATACCTTGAGGACAAAAACTGTAAGAGGCAATTTCTTAGTCCCCTTTACTCCTGCTCCATAGTTTTCCTTCTTTTCCAGGATGGCCTGTGTGGCTTTTCTTTCACTTCAATTTATTCATAGCAGAGAGTAAAATTGAGAGAACGCGAGGAGTGAAGATGAAGCAATAGGAAAAGGAAAAAAGAAAACGGTTTCTTGGTAAAACGGTAATGAGAAACAGTAAAAATGGACATTTGGTTTAAAGGAGAAAGTTTCCAGAGAAAAGGGAAAAACAAGCCCCGACATGAATTTACATGATATTTTTCCACTTACAAGTCTTAGAAGGAATAAAAATACTACTTTTCTTTTCTCTGGTCGGACTGTATAGCTGTTAGCTAGCTGACGTTAGCAAGCAGTCTGGGGAGTTAAATTGCAAGAAAAGAAGAAGAAAAAAGAAGTCCAGCTCAAAACACAGCCTCGAAGTCCCTGGTATTTCCGGTAGAGTGAAGACTTCATTTTTGGACGACCGTTTTACATAATAATGCGGGGTATATCCTTTGTTGTATCAATAAGAGACAAGGTTCTTTGCGGGCCGGGTTTGGAAGCGTAGAAGCTTGTTATCGCTCTCTGACCCCTGCTGCTTCCAATCTTCTTCTAACCCCTCTATCGCCCTGGAACTTACCAGAGTTTTGTTTTTTTTTGTTTTTCACCCTGTTCAACTTGGAAGGTATTTTAATTTGGGTATGAATGTTCAAACAAATTCCAACTATATGAATTCTGTTAACTGTTTTTAAGTGGTTCTTTCATTTGAAATGTAAAAAAGTATTGTAACAGCATTTTGTCCGATAAAAAAAAGAAATAAAAAATATATATATATATATATATCCAGCCATTTTTGAATACATACCCTTCCTACGTACTATTGGGCAAGTTTTTATACCACTACTAAAAGTAAACGGTGTTTATACAGAAAAAATATACATCTTGATCAGTTTCGATCATTTCGACTATTACTTTACGAATCGAAATATCAAATTCTAAATTTTTCCACTGCTCACAAACAGGAAGTCCAACTTTTTCTTGGTTCAAGGTATCACAAACTGGACATTTCCGGTGAAAATCTGCACGAACCGGAATCAAGTAAGGATAAGTGAAAAGTGAAAACTAGAACAACGCGATTTTTCAAAAAAATGTTATTGTAATTAATTAACTGTTTTAATTTTAATTGTAAACTGTAAATATTTTCTCTGTTTTTCATTACATGCTAAGCAGCACCTCATTTAGAAATTACATCTTTATGTTATTGATTTTTTTTAAATTTGTATTTCTGTTTTATTAAAGTATAAATAAATGTTTTGTCTTCGATTTCTATTCCCTATAACTTGATATTAGTTAGTTTTTCCTTTTTATTTAATAGTTTTTAATGCTGGGTCAATATGACTCGAGGTGACGGCTTATGGCACTTTACATAAGGTGACGGCTCAAGGGTTAACTTTTGAATGTTTGGATTTTGAACTGTTCCATAGAAGTTTATATTCTATTCAAAATTGCGGAAGTTAGATAGAAAAGACTCGAAATAATTACTAATGCAGTTTTTTTTTGTGTTCGAACTGCCAGGCCGAATTCCTCTTCATCAATTTGGACCACCAGTTGAAATACTTTTTCCTTTTTTGACTTTGGTATGTTAGACAGGATAGTCCTTCCTGTGTTTTTCTTTTCTTTCGGGAAAAACTAGGATGTTTGAAAAGGAGAGAAGAGTGTTGTCTAAGCAATTCGCAAGGAGAAAAAAAGTGTTGGTCATGTGTGTCAATTGACAGACAGAGCTAAGAGTCCAGGGGGAACATTGGCACATTTTTGACCATCGAGTACTGCTCGACACAAAGTTATTATCACTTCAAATGTTCTGTCCTCGTAAATTATAAGTTAGTTTTACTAGAAAAGATATTGGATTAAGTCTAGTTTTTTAGAGGAGAAGTCCGATACGATGTACAGTATCTTTCGCTGACTTTAGGAGACTTCTTGGAGAACCTGTGAAGTGTCTTTTAAGCACGGAGTTAGATTTAAGCATTCTGGCCACCACAATGAACTCTATCGTTATTGCAAGAAATTTTCATTTACCCTAAATCAAGCATTAAAATGAAATCAACTCAAATGAAGCTAAAGCAAAACATTTATCTTTGAGTACTGCTTTAATCATGCACCCATTAATAGCATTAACATGACAGGGCAGAGAGTGACAGAGATAGAGATAGATAGAGAGAGAGAGAGAGAACTAGCGTATGCTAATCAAAACCAAAACATGCACAGTGAAGGCACTCTCTCGATAGTTTCTGATTAATCAAAATGCCCAGAGAACAATAGAAAATAAACACTGATAGAATCATGTTTAGCAATGATTAGCCGCCCCATCAGTGTGCTTAGAGTCTAGGACTGCACAGAGGAATGCCCTAGACACCCCAAATTAACTTTTAGATATTTATCTATAATAGTAAAGCATCGTTTTTGAACACTAATTCAATCACGCAAACCTACTTTAATGCTATTGAGATTCCTTAGTTTCTGTTTTTTGGGGGTAAATTATTAACTGTAAGAACAAAAACGTTTTCTTTCACCTTTTATTGACTTGAATCGATTAATTTTTATTTTATTTTATGAGACAATAATTTTTCCGTAGGCTATTAAAGTATAATTAGTATGAAATAATGTATTGCGATTAACGACCAATTAGTTTTAAAGAAAGACTTAAGAGTTTAATTTCTATACTAACAGCTGATCGCAAAAACAATGACGTAAACAAAACAAATTGCACATTGTGTTTCAAAAAATTAAAACCAGTTAAGCGCGTTTGACGTGTATACACGTCAAACCAAATCTCTGTTATGTGGTAGAAAGGAAACGAATGTTTGACGACATATACAGGTATTTAGATGCACCATTTCGCTATGAAGACATAATATTCTCCACCAACATCTATGTGCTTAAATCTATAGCTGAACTAGCAAAGAAATATGAATGTACTTAAAAGTTATAGCCGATTAGAATGAACGAAAGAAAATGATTAGAGAAGAATTACGGTGATCTTAATTTCGGTTAAGCTATAAGGATGGCAGGAATATAGAGCACTGACCCATCCATTAGTTGTAAGTTTGTATGTAAATAGTTGTATATAGTAGAGGGATGAATTATGTGAAGCGAATGTATCTATAAGTAAGAATGGAGAGTGAGTGATATTCTAGTGATAAGCACCTAGACGATGCTGGCTGTATGGCGGAAGCCAATGCCAAAAAAAAGGCAAAAAAATCTCTGTTCGACTTGTATAATCGTTGTGAAAAATATAAAATTGTCATTAACTATAAAAGCTCGAAATTTTAATAAAGTAAAATAAGAATATTATTTGGTGGGATGTTTCCTTTATCTTACCAATAGAACTGCCAAGTATTTTATACGGAAGGAGGAGCCAGCCAAATGATAAGTGGTTGGTACATGTTTGGTCTTCGCATTAGAGATTGGGAATTACCACACACAAATAGAAGCTCTCAACCCTTGTGCAATGCCGTTTTTACCTCTTAGATAGAGATTCAGACCTCACAGAACGAGCATGATTTCATTTTGCACAGAATTCAAAGCTCTTCTCTTCCTCCTTGTAAAAGCTCTTGCTTCCCTTAGTTAACTAGAGCAATGCATAACGTGAAGCGGTGCAAGATTTTGAATGAGTACAGAATGCTCTTTAATCTCAAGCCCCTAGAGATTGCAGAAAAAGTCGCTTGCAGTGACTATTATGATGTTGTAAACTTTTGGTTGTTTTTGCCCTGCGTTCGACGTGTATATACGTCATTGTCGTGATTTTAATTCCGCACACTGTGGGGGGGGGGGTTATTTTAAAACTAAATTCCACGCTTAAATGGTTAAACAGAGGATGAAAATTAGACAACAGTTCCTTAAAAGTTATCTTCCTGACAAATAATCTCAAATAAATGAAAGAAGTTAGTCTTCCTTTAATGTGAAAAACGTCTTGCAACTAACTATTTGAGAAATACTAGAAATATTCTAGTGAATAGACAACGTAAGCATAAAAATATATAAAGGAATATCCAGGCCTTTTTGAAAGAAAACCATTCACTGACGTAGAAGCGCGCAGTACACTATGTCTAGACTGTGACAAGAGTGATTGTACCTAGTGGTAGATAATTACAAGTATTAAGAAGTGGAAAGAAAAAGAAGAAGAATAAGAATAGTGTGTGAGAAGTGGTGTTGTGTCTGAGAAATTGGGGAAGACAAAGAATCGCGTGCATTACATATCCATGTGTGCGTACTTAGAGGGAATACTGTGGCCATGATTATTTAAGGGAGATGGAGGAACACAGGTTAAGATGATAGACAGCAAAGTGTTGGGCATAAAGCTAAAGTTTAAAGTCCAAGTCATTCCTCAAGTTCTACATCAGCATCAGACCATACATCATCTAATGACCAGTTTTGGGTAAAAAAAAAGGATGCTTGGGAATTGTATCATAAACCCCTTCTTAAACTATCTTTATATTTCCTTTTTTTTTCCTCCTTAAATAAAAATCCAGTCTTAGCCCTATTTTTGTGAACTTTTTTTTCTTGTTTACCCTTTTCTTTGAACCTTCTCCATGTTTATTCATCTGAATCCAAGTTATCGGAAACCCTTTCTTTTATTCCATTGCACAATTAGGGTACCTTTCCTTCAAAACTCACCTGTTGGTGGCCATTACCACAGCTAATTCTTGCCCGAGTTGATTAAGTCAGGTAAAAAAAACCCTGAAGATGTAGATGCTGCAGACAGATTAATAACGAGAAACAATACTCTAACTTGGGATAATAGTTGAAGGTGGAAAAGTCATAAGAAACAAGATTCTCCACAATTTTGGCCAATTAATAGGATAATTTCTAACAATCCATTGATTTTTATCTAATCTTAATTTTAGCAGCCTAAGCAGCCTATTGGGACGGAACTAAGCACTACGCGTGTACCTCTCATAGCCAGCAGACAAGGCTAGCGTAGAACAAAAAAAATTAAATTCAAGATTTGAGCCACCTAAAACTCACAGCAGACTGAACAAATATTACAAAAAGCTTAAAGAAAAAACTGCAGCTTGAAACCGTTCTGTCCAAAGCTCTTCTTCTATCTTATCACCTTACACACACCCCTCCAAATAGAACATCATGAGTGTATCTTCAGATATCCCACATCAAACTGAACTTAGTTTTTTTTTTTTTATTCACTCTTCCTTAAATGGCAAACTGGTGCTTTAAGGAAGAAAATTGCGTAAAAGAATAACAGTAGAAGATTGGCCCTTCAGGATGAGAGATTTATCTTCAAACTCAGAAAAATTGGAAACATACGTATATGAGGGGAAAGAGATAGAGAAGAATAGAATAAGGCTGGAAACATAGTGGAGCGGCGAGCAAAGCGGCGATGATAGCGAAGAGCAAAGCGGCGAAATCAAACACAAGTAAACATATGGGACCGCGCATAGTGGCGAGCAAAGCGAAGATAGAGCAACGCTATCTATAGAGAGTAGAGCAAAGCGTTATGACATGTTTGATTTCTTCGCTCTCATCGCGCTCAATTTGTAAAGGTTATTTTTCAAAGGTTATGGATATTGATACATTATTGGTTTAGTTTGTTTAAAGAAACCTCTGTGGAACATAGTATTTGCAAAGCTACAATAGTTTTTAACAATTAATAATTAATAGTTAAAATTAATTAACAAGTAGTTAATGGAGAATTCAGGTAATATTTGCTACATTTAATTGGTTCTCAATCCCTTAATGCTAACTTTCATCTAAATACTAGGCAAAATTAAATTACATTTTCACGTCCTACTACTTCTGATCAGGACGAATTCTCCAATCCTTCTTCTGTAGCGTCGTACTACTCCAGTTTTTCAGATGAACAACATTAATTTACGACAAATCATGGTGTAGTGATTTAATAAAATTGTTTTTTTAATTGACTAATTTCTTTTTATCGGCATATATTTCTATTTTGTTTTTATTTATTCTATTCTAACCTTAAAGTAACTGCTAGGATTAATGGGGTTACACAGATTTGTATTTAGTTAATTTTTCTATATTGTGCCTAACTTTTGTTGTGAGTTGTATTATTCAAAAACAATAAAATTTGATTTTGATTAATGGGGTTACACTGGGCTAGTATATAATCAAATGTTGATAAGACATTCATAAATACGAATGAAACTTGCCAGGATGTTCCCGAAGTTGTTGGTACAAGTGATGAAATTTACCAAGTTCATTTCTAGACTTTTTTATGTCATGTACACTGCAGCTCCTACTACTAAGCTGCTGCAAATACCAAAGTTTCAACGAAGAATTTTCATATAAAAATAGTTCCTCCATCTTGTTTTGTCAAAAGGAGAACGCGATTAAACTCGTCACTATGTGCATGCGAATCTTTGCTCGCTGCTCGTCGCTCTCTTTGATTTGAAGCAGCTATCATCGCCGCTTTGCTCGCCGCTCCACTATGTTTCCAGCCTAAGATGTTAGAATGAGAAATCCACTTGAGTTAGGCAGTTGTTATCAATTTGTACAAGTTGAAGACGGTTTTTTGATTTAAGTAGTACACAGCTGTTTAATGGAGTTTGTTTATTTAAGGTTGCTAGGTTACGGATGGTGTTTTGGTTTTTTGGTTAATTTAAACAGTTAACCAGTTGAGAGGTTACAAGAAAAGTAAACTCCTTTTTGAGAGTTCAGTGGTTTTGGTTGTTTGTTTTTTTAAAGAAAAAGGTGTTTTAAGGAATTTATTAAATTAGTTTGATTGAGCTGCATTTTTGGAAGTTGAATAAAGCAGTGATTTCTGAAGTTATTGCAAATAACAGTTTTCGTCATCAAATCTCTTCCCCTACACTATACAGGGTAAATCAGTAAGTAATGTCCATAGTATGCATGTAGTACATCTAATGTGGAGTTCAATGACGTATTGGCCAACTTCATATTTTCCTCTGTTCTTGAGTGACGTCACTTTAAATTTTTTTCTAAAATCATTACTTTTTTTTCCCAATAAAAATGTTATTACTCAGAAAGTTTTAGTCCGAATTCAATTCTGATGACACGGTTAGAAAGACAGATAATTTTTCTAAAAATTGACACCATTTTGAAGCAGAAAATTATTCTCCAAACAGCCTCAATCTTCCTCTTGGGGAAACTGGGAAAATAAAAGTAATCGAAATTTTTTAAGAAAAACTCATTAGGCCCTTACGTGATCATTATCAGACCTAGGTGCTGGCCACTTTTTATAAAAGTTTCCTTGTCTAATGTGTGCTTTCTAACTGTATATCATTTTCCAGGATTCCTTTTTTTCTTCGTATGAGAAATTACGTTTATTTTAGCAAGAAAACGTGTTCACGAGCACACAACAGTGTTAGTTTAACAAGTTGTTTAATTCATTAAAAACACTTTTAGATGGGGATAATTTTTGCTTCAAAATGGTGTCAATTTTTAGAAAATTTTATCTGTCTTTCTAACCGTGTCATCAGAATCAAATTCGGACTAAAACTTTCTGAGTAATAACATTTTTATTGGAAAAAAGTAATGATTTTAGAAAAAAAAAAAACTTAAAGTGACGTCACTCAAGAACAGTGGAAAATATGAAGTTGGCCAATACGTCTTTGAACTCCTCTTTAGATGTACTTCACACTGTAGGCCTATGGAAATTACTTACTGGTTCACCCTTTATATATTTTTTAATTTTCTCAATTACTTCATATTATGATAACCACCTTAAGCCTAAAACAACCGTCTCCTCAACAAAGGATATATATTAAGAATTCTGGGCTAGCTCAACCGAAAGAAAAACAGACCGGAAGACGATTGTCTATTCACCAAATGCGTCTTAAAATAGACGCTGCTCTAGACCTTCCGTCAATTTTGGAAAATGAAGTAAAATTATTCGATGACATAACTATCGATACCAAGTTTGTTCTCCAATTAAGGTAACTAATCCCTTAGAGCAGTAATCCATCGTTATCCCTAAATAATATATTTTTGAAATTCCTGATTATTTTTTTTTTATAAGAACTCCTACAGGAAAAGCAGAAAACAAAGCCTGTATCCCTTACAATAAATAGTAACAGTTAAATACTTAAAAAAAAAAAATTATTCTTTAATTACTGCTACAAAATTAAATTTAAAAAAAAAAGATCGAAGATAAAATGAAAGAAGAGGGTAGTCTGTAAACACATCTGACATGTATAAGGTTTCTGTGAAGCCAATCAACAAGAGGGAAACTATGAACCTAACTAAATATTTGTTGAAGAAAGGTTTCAACGATAACTGGTAGAAATAATATTAGTATAACTTCAGTTATAACCACTCCTATATATGTATAACATGTGTATTGCGTCTTTTTGAATCCTTATATACGATATTAATTCACACCCTTCTACAAAATTCTCAAAGACCGATTCTGCTCAGTGATTTCCCATATTAGTATTTAAATCAAGAGTAATGGTCGATCTATTACAATTTTTCGATTCAACAGATGGGGAAATCTCGTACATACACGTACAATACACGTATCCTTTTATAAAAATTTTATGGGACTCAGGATACCTTAAAACTCGTTACAGCAATCTGGACAGGATCGCTGAACCAGTTAAGCGTGGAATTTAGTTTTTTTAAAAAAAAAACCCACACAGTGTGCGGAATTAAAATCACAGACGCGTTGAACGTAGGGCAAAAACAACCAAAAGTTTACAACGTCATCATGGACACTGCAAGCGACTTTTTCTGCAATCTCTGGAGGGCTTGAGATTAAAAGAGCATTCTGTGCTCATTCAAAATCTTGCACCGCTTCACCTAGGCACTGCTCTAGTTACCTAGAGGCGCAAGAGCTTTTACAAGGAGGAAGAAAAGTGCTTTTTGAATTCTGTGCAAAATGAAATCATGCTCGTACTGAGGTCTGAACCTCTATCTAAGAGGTAAAAACGGGCATTGCACAAGGGTTGAGAGCTTTTATTTATGTGCCTTATTCCCAATCTCTAATGCGGAGACCAAACATGTACCAACCACTAATCATTTGGCTGACTCCCACTGCATTCTATTGGTAAAGATAAAGGAAACATCCCACCAAATAATATTCTTATTGTATTTCATTATTAGTTTTTATAGTTAATGGCAATTTTATATATTTCACAACGAGTACACACGTCAAACGCACCGTAATAGAGATTTGGTTTGACGTGTACACACACATCAAACACGCTTAACTGGTTAACAATACTAAGCAAAAATGAAACCGGAAGTGGTAACAAAGCTGACGTCACTGCTTGGCGAAGCAAGGAAAGTACTTCATCATTCTTTAAGCACCCCAAAATTTTTATAAATAATTGAAAGTAAAAACAAAGTAAAAAATTCTTGTTTGAAGAAAAATCACTCTAGTTCAACTCAATTCAAGGTGTCATGCGACCTATGATGACAACGCAGCCTCGCGAGTATGCTAGGTCCTTGTGTGAGGTTAGCACCATGGATCAGAATAACCCGGTGCAAATAAAAACAAAAAAATAACGTTTTAGAAGACTCCTTAAAAGAGAGAGTGTGGCCTCGTCATCTCTTCTCAAGTGAAGAGAGTGGACTAACGGTCTAATGTTTTGGAGTGTTACCACTGGTGGTAACTTCTCCACTCGTTTGTAGTATCTACCAATCACTTCTATCATTGTTACTTATAGCGCCAACGCGCTGATTGTAGCAAAAATAAACGCCAAAAAAAAACCCTTTTAGAAAAATATAATTAAAATTGAGGCTAAAAGGAGACACACAAAAATTGAATGAAAAGTAATCTAATAAAATGTTACCTATGAGAAATAGTTAAGAAAATAAACAAAAACCAAAGGCAGGGTAAAAAAAAAACACGATACAACACTTAATGCAACACGAAGACGCGAGAGAGCGCTGTTTCCCTTTTTGGATAACAGCAAAAAAATAAATAAAATTATGTTGTCTGTAGATCGTCAAAAATGATCTAATAATTGAATAGTAGAGGGGTTAACGGCAAGGGGGCCCATCCCCTCTACATGTTTATCCTCTTTACCGCGCCTCTCTTTGAAAGATGCTAACACTTGGTAATAACATAATAAGGGGGACAGACAGACCTAGAGGGACCTAGAAGGGAGTTTTCCAGAACACATATGCAACACGCAAACCCTTCTCTAGAGTTCATAACCAACCCCCCCTCCTCTTTGTTAGTTAGAATGATAACTTTATTACTAAAATAGACACGTCTGTAAACGATATAAACATGTAGGACTTGCGGTTAATATTTTAGACCCCTTACTTGCAATCAACAGGTTGGACTGGTTTTTGAGGCAGTGTCCTAATCGTTTTGTTGGATGTAATTGTCAAGAATGGAACACATTGTGTATATGGAGTGTATATATCAAGCTAAAGTAAATAATCCCTGAAAAATGGTTTTTACAATAACGGACAATATTTTCATAAAATTCTAGTTATGCTTCAAGTGCTTCGAATCATCTGGGGGAACCATCTACTCTGAACTTCAGACTGACTCACCATTTCACTCTGAACATTTCGCTCACCAGCTCGTTGCTCAAGACTGCTAGGCATAGCGCTAAATCTAATCCATCCCAGTGCTATGCTTAATCAGACTTGGTCATCTACTGGTAGATCCATTTGGATCTTTGAGAATTGTACAAATACTATACTCAAACCTATGTGGACTTACAGGACTAGGGATTTAGCCAAACCTACAAACTTACGGACTGTACATACATTTCAGTCAAAACTCCTCCGACAGATGGCTGACGCTCCTTTCTACGGTGACTAACCTCACTCTTCACAACGACCTCAACATCCCATTCGTACAACACCAACTCGCCAAGACGAAATATCAAAATTCCATACTGCTCTCTCTACTTGCTCCAATCCTCTAGTACAGTCTCTTGCCCCCTCTGACATCACTAACAATACTTCTCGCCGACTGAATCCCCAGTCTACTTCCTTGCAGTCTTAAGAGCTAAACGTCATTATTCTCCTATCTCTCCTCTCTCGTATTCATACTCGTAATCTCCGTTTAATCGACAAACCAGTTATAACTCTCATTCCGTGTCTACCCACGTGAAATACTTAGGGCTAACTTTAGACAACAAACTGACTTTCACTAAGCACGTACAGGACAAAGTAAACGCAAGCAGGCAAACTGGACTACACGACTATTATTTCCTCTTCTCTCAGGTGACTCCAAAATGACTGGTGACCAACAAACTACTCCTTTACAAAGTAGTCATTAGGCGCCGAGGTTGCTCTACGCCTGCTCCGCCTGGAGCCTGACTTGTGGTAGCAACATCAAGAAACTCCAGGACAAAGCAAAACAAATTTCTGGAGACTCGCAACAGACTCTCCTCGACGCACTAGAATTGACTCACTCCACGGAGACTGCGTCCATTATCCCCCGGTACACTCCTATATCCAAAATCATCTGCTCAAACTCCTTTCCATCCTAGACTGCCATCCCAATCCACTATGCCGCGACATAGCCTCCTACAGATCCTTCTACAACATACAGACACAGAAGACTAAAACATATCCTACTCTAACTTTCTACACTAGCTGCAGGTTTTTCCTCCTTTTCCCTGCATTCCAATCCTCCTCACCTAACTTTTCTTTTACTTCACTCAGTTAAGAAGGTTGAAATGTATTATACATTTATACTTCTATATTTATTCTATGTATATATTTATTATAATAAATATTTATTCTTGTTCGTATTCTCCTATCTCATAGGATAGAGAGTGCTACCGCTGGGTAGTTTCTCTCCTCCTGCTCTTCCCACATCAGTTCCTATCTCATATTTACTTATTGTATCCATGTATACAGATGGTAAATTACTAAATAAATATAATAAAATAATAAGTCCGAATTAATTATTATTAAATATAAGTTAAATAAACGATGGTTGAACGCTGCGCTGTGCGAAAGATCTTTGATTAAGTTTAAACTCTGTTCAGTACCGGAAATTCATCCTCAAATAGCCTTTCGGAAACAGCAAAGCAAGTAGGTGTGCCTACAAAGGAAGTGACTTGAGACTTTACCGAACTATCAAACCATAGGATTTCGAAGAGGGGATCAAAACATGTATTCCTGTACTTTCGATCAGAAAGATTTGGTCCTTAGCACCGTCTTCCTGTTCCAACATTCTGGAACAATACACCCAGACAATCAAAAAAAAAAGGAAGGCACACTTCCTTTGGTAATAAAAATTCCAGCTTTTATTAGTCAATCACCAGACTACATGAAAATCGTTTAATGTTTGTTTCTATTTAATGTGTAAATGTAATTGTGTAATGTGTAATTGTTTTCAAATTAATGATATGACAGATATATGCAGGTGAAATGGGCAAATTATATTTACATTGTAGAAACCACAAAGCCTTAAAAGTGAGATATATATACAGTAAAAGAGAACGCGACACATTAGTACTACATAGGTGAGAGCAGAGACGAACAGATGGGCAAACGGACACCACTATTACAGACTAGTGGTGACACGATTAGACTAAAACAGACAAAACAATCTATTTAACAAATTATACATTAGCAACTAAATCGTTACCTCTTTCTCTAATAGTTTTCTCTAGTTTTATTTTATTCTTTCTTGAAAATAAAAGAACAAAACGGAAATCTTCTTCCGTTTCACTTTGACTACAATCTATTATAGTTTTCTTTCCTTAACGGTACTTTTTGTCTCTAGTTCTTAATGATTCTTCTTATCAACAATAAACTTTAAAGAAAATATCTTTTGCTTTTTTTTGCTTTATCTTAGTAACAGATTAAGTTATCATGTTTTTTAAGTTTCTTTCTTTTGGATGGACGAGGAAACATTTAAAATAAATTAAGCATTTACAAAAAAAAAAGTATTCAAACTTACCATTTCTGGAAGACTTCGTTGAAAATCATCTTCACAGATCCTGCAATGTCAATAAGATGAATTAGTCACTGAAGCTGTTTTAAAAAAATAGATAATAGATAATACAAAATTTAGAATTTTTTTGAAGTAACAGAAATTTAAAGATGCTCTATTGTATGCGAAACAAAGTAACTGATATTGTTTTGGAAGAATCTAGACTATTAACCAGTTTAATATCTCTTTTCGAACTATATTTAGTACATCATAATGGCTTAGTTTTCTGATTAATAACTGTATGTACTAAGTTTTGTAAAAATTAATGTATACAATATCACTTATTGCCCTATAAATTATTTTATATCCTTTTAACAAAGAGGAGTCAAAGAAACAGATCTACTCAATCATTTCGCAAAAACTGGAAAGCCTGGATTCGAGTCTAGGGCGTGTTCTTTGCAGTAGTCTCTACTGCTTACCAAATCTATGTTGTCGGCCAGTACTGTCTGCAATGAGAGAATACTATCTTGAGGTACTGATAGTTTACTGATAAGTGAAGATTTAAGACCTCTGAGGTTAAAAGTGCATTAATTTAACGATTTAGAGCAGTGGTTCCCAATCTTTTTTTGCGCCCCGTATCCCTAAAGAAATTTCACTCGCACCTCACAACCCCCTGAAATTTATATTTTGCTCAAGGATAAATATCAAACACACGGAGTATATAACAAAGAAAGTATACTTTACAAGTGCATATGTGCAAGAGAAATAAAAATATGAAAAATATTTTTATAATAATAATATCCTATTATTTAACTGGACTTTTCTCGCACCCCCTGGAATATCGAGCACCCCAGGTTGGGAACCTCTGATTTAGAGGGTAAAAGGAAATGACGATCTTTAAATTTAGAGTGTTTGGAGTCGTTTACTTCTAATAAACATTGAACTTTCAATAAAGTAGATTGTCTTAGAAAGATAATTGCAAAGGATATTATCAGTGCAGTGGGTTCTTAAATTAAGTAGTCAGAGTAGAGAGGAAGCCTTGAAGTCATTTTTCCAGAAAACTTATGGGCTATGAAAGATAGCATCTGTAGTACTAGAAGAGTTTTTAGATAATATTATTATTCTAACACGAAAAAAACAGGAATTCGTGGATGGTTTACGGGATTTGCAACGCAGTAGAAGCCCTTAAAGAACGGTACGAAGACAGAGCCCAGAAGAATTCGGACTACATTACAGGTCCGTCTTAATTGGATAGTCATCGCTTTTTCGGCGCACAAGTAAGTCTTCTAAATATTGCCTGGACTTCAAGAAGAAGGCTCCGTCCATCTGAAACTAACTTGCTAACCATTTATCCATTCCACCTACCATTTATTTGAAAGTAATGCTAATAATAAATCAGGATCTTCACAATTTTAAGAGCTCAAAAATAAATCTGTTATCATTCAGTACTTCAGAATTACCTTTGATTTTATGCCCTTAAATCTTCTCATTTAAGTCTCTAAACAAACTCCTCACCACCACTCCTATTACATGATGGAATCCCGATCAATGACGGCCTATTTCCGGTTTAAAGTTTTTCAATGAAAAACTTGTATTATGTGGGATCGAAGTTTACTTAAAGGAAATTGCAAACTTGGGCTTCCTGTTAATTTTCTTAGAACTGACTTTAAAAGAAAATATTTTGAGTATCTGAAACTGGAATTTTCCTTTTTCTTGAGTTACATTATTTTGTGAAGACGGAAGATGCATTATCCAGGTAGAGGTGTTACATATATATGGTTAAGTGTTATTCTAGGCGAGTACCTAGGATATATATACATATATATGTATAGATGGGTTTGGGCGTGACCTAAGGGAATGTTGACCATAGACCAAGGTGTGAGTCTATGGTTTAGCTCTCTAATGTATATATACAGTGAGAGATCTACAGAAGGTTTGTGTTGTAACAGTGGCTCAGACTCCCACGGCAGGATCTAGTCGGCCGCGTCACACATAAACACATACAGTGCCTCTCCTATTATAACCCCTTGACACTCACTAGAATGGGCAAAGAGGGGCGGGGGGGCGAACTTAGCATTTGACACAAGCACTAGCCGGCATACTGCACAGGGTAACAGCATTCAGTCTCAGCTGATTGAACGGGGGCCCCATTGTGCTCACCACCCTTACTATAAGTCTATTTAGTACAGACCTCCACTTGGTGTAACCTGCCGTACGTATTATCACCATAGTGGTGCCACCTTCTTCAACAATGCAGCTCAATTCGATGTCTCTAAACTGCAGTTTCATCTAAGCTGGCCACTGATTACAGATTGCATTTGCAAAATGAGGAATTAGGAGTATGTCTGACGACATATACAGGTATTTGGATGCACCATTTCGCTACGAAAACATAATATTCTCCACCAACATGTATGTGCTTAAATCTATAGCAGAGCTAACAAAGAAATATGAATGTGTTTAAAAGTTACAGAATGAATGTAAGTACATGATTAGAGAAGGATTACGTGATTTTAATTTAGGTTAAGCTATAAGGATGGCAGGAATATAGAGTACTGATCCATCCATTAGTTGTAGTTTATGTAAATAGTTGTATATAGTAGAATGTATATAGGATGAATGTGTGAAGCGAATGTATTTATAAGTAAGAATGGAGAGTGAGTGATATTCTAGTGATAAGCACCTAGACGATGTATGGCGAAAGCCAATGCCAAAAAAAGAAAAAAAAATTAGGAGCGGATCGTCACTAACTTCCGTTCACAAGAAGTTTTGAATACCACTTCCGGCATACCATCTTTATTTTAACCCTCTCTTTTTCGAATTCAAAACAGATATTTCCGCTCAAAACTGGAAACCGAAAATTTGACATAATTATTGTACTTTTTTAAGGCGCCACGGTAGCCGAGCGGTTATAGGCTAGACCCGCAAAGCTAAGATGTATTGCGGTACTAGTCTAGCCCTTGGATTGTATTTAATGGTTAATATGAGAAATTTATAGTAAAGTATGTTTGTTAGCCGGTTATAGGCTAGACCCGAAATGCTCAGATGTATTGTTGGTTTAGTAGGTTCGATTCCCGGTCTAAGCGTTGGATTTTATTTAATGGTTAATAAACGAAATCTACAGTAAAGTATGTTTGCTAGTCGCCTCCGTCCACGACACCTAATTGGTATTTGGACATAAAGCCCACCTTAAAAAAATAGGCAATTACTTTACTTTACCTACTACTTACTGTACTTCTTTGTCCCGTAAATTAATGAGTAATTGTTAATATGTATTTGCGACTCTACCTTGAAGTAAAGCTTCGTAAAGCTTTCATTTCAACTCTAGCGCCCATAAATGATTAGCTGGGATTCATCTAATTACTTTTAGGGATAAAAGTATGGAGTGAATCAATTCTTGAAAATCTAAATAATATTAAAATAAAGTTGAAGAGAAATAATATTGACAAAAAAAGAGAAGAAAAAAATGGAAGATTTGTATTTTCTCTTTCCTTTTTATAGAAAGAAAATGGCGCAAGTATGAAAGAATAAGAAAGATGGAGAATATGAGAGAGTAAGAGAGAGAGAGAGAGTTGGTACGAAGAATTGGAAGGGGGGGAGATTCGTGAAATAAAAGGAGGTATAAATCAGACTGCAGTACGGGTGGTGTAGACTACGTCGAGCGAGCGAGTTTTATGGATAAGAGAGAGAAGAGGAGGCGGCGAAGAAGTAGGAGGGCGAATGGGGGAAGAGAATTCTGTCCTGGATCTGTGAGTCAGTGACAGACAGCCGATAGTTGACAATTTAGATCGGTTCCTCTAGCCAATTGGGGTTTATGTCTCTTGGAGAGGAAAAATACAGGAAAATAATAGTTGTCAGAGAATATATATATATATATATATATATATATATGGGAGGGAAGACAGTGAGTCGGAGGCAGTGGAGGCGGCAAACTCTTGAGCGATGGTATCCCCGGGCCAACCCAGACAAGCTATTACATTGATAAATATGTCTAAAAAAAAAGGGGGGAGGACCTCTTATTCTATACTCTGGAGAAGTTACGTCACAAAAGTTGGTGTGCTTATGTGTGCGTATTTATTTATATGTCCCTTATTGCCATATCTACGCTCGCTAACTGTCCTGACACAAAGAGATTAATAGATAGCTTAGACTGTAATTAGTAGAGAGCAAAAGGAAGCTGTAAGTTCAAGTAATTACGCGACTTCCGGTTAAACTCGTAATTTTAGAAATTTAATTTCATTTTCAGCATCATTTTTTTTTAATTTTCATTTTGAGTAGATTAAAAAAACAGTTTTTGCTACCTGATTTTGGTGCAGTAAGTGTAGCCAATAGTAGCAAATACCGGGCTCAGTATTTTGTGAGTACCCAGTAAAACACGCTACCAATCGACGCGAACAATCATCGCAAACTTTTTTTGCCCAATCACTTTCTAAGTGCTAAATAATTTCACTAAACGTGTGAATATATTACGTATATAGCTAGAGGGCTCTGTATTCGAACATTTCAACAAGAACTCCAACACCATGTTGCAATCTTAACAGTATTATTTGTGATTTTTTCTTTCTTTTACCATTGTAACTAACATTAAGAAAAACCCTCCTCCAAAAAAAAAAGCGTGAAATAATTTAGCCAAATCTTAAGTTCACCTTAATTTCAAGTAAAAAAAAAAAAAAAACCAACGACCTTTTGACATTTCATGACTTGACTTAAAAATACGTCAAAATCCTCTCCCCCCCCCCATGGGAATTTTCAGGTTAATTTTTTATTTTTGAAGTTTAGTTTCATTAAGTGAAATAATTTAGTTTTTTTTATATGATTGATCGATAGTAGGGAATAATGATCGATACTAGAGAGTAATAGTAATCGATAGAAGGAAATAATGCCTATAGTAATTTGGTTCACAAAAATAAACCCTTCAAATTGGGTCAAATTGATGTTAAAGGTTGACTTAAAAATTAGTTATAAAATGTTTTAATTCAACATTCTAAAATCACGATTATTTTGTTTTTAAACAAGAATGCTCCTTTTAATTTTTATACATTTTTTCATACTATGAATTTTTACTAAATGATTTTTTTTTACTCTTTCCTGAGGATTTCCATTCCCCTTTAAAATTCTACCGAAAATACGATCAGATAAAGTCTAAATTGCCTATTTTTTCAGGCGGGCTTTACGCCCAACTACCAAATTAGGTGTCGTGGACGGAGGCGACTAGCAAACATACTTTACTATAAATTTCTTTTATTAACCATTAAATACAACCCAAAGGCCTAGACTAGTACCGCAATACATCTTAGCTTTGCGGGTCTAGCCTATAACCGCCTAACAAACATACTTTACTGTAAATTTCTCTTATTAACCATTAAATAAAATCCAAGGGCTAGACTAGTACCGCAATACATCTTAGCTTTGCGGGTCTAGTCTATAACTGCTCGACTACCGCGGCACCTACGATTAGACAAGGTTTTATTACTAGAAGGAAAGACAACCCAATACATATTTTAGGGCTTCCTTTATATATAATAAATCTATATTTACAGAAATTCAATTCGATTTTTTGTTTTTTGAGCTACAGTTGATACACGAATAATTTGTAAATAACGCTTTTCCCTACTCGTGGGATCTCTAAACGAATATTACTGGTTAAAATCTGAAATCCGCACGAATACAAAACTTTGTGTTAACGATGTAAGAGCAAGTCTATTGTAACAATATCATCCCATTGGTAGCATTAAGTGAAACACGAATTCTAATTAAAATTTGTTTAATTATGATTGTTGAGAAAACTCATTTTCAAAATACAACTCAATTGCAAATACCTCTCTTTATTTTTACGAGCTGCGATAGAAAGTAGAAAGAAAGGAAAACGATTAAAATTAGAATCAGCTCGAAAATAAAATGAAGATTTGAATGCAAACAGGGCGCCATATTAAAAAGCAAACTTGGCTATACAGCAAATATCAGCGCTTTACATGCACAGCCAGCTATCTAATACCTAATATAATACTTTAAAGAGACAGAGGCCGGTCCTCCAAGAAGCGGAAGTGAACTCACAGGAAGAGAGTGCACTTCCAGTTTAGGGCGGCCGAAAAGAAGCCTCCATTACTGTAAACCCTAATTTCTTTTTCTTAATTTCTTATAGTCATTCTCTTTAGTGTAAATTGTTCTTCGGCCGCCTTCAACTTCTATCTTACGCAGTTTTCGCCGTTCTTCTGGTACCAACCACCCTCACCGAGTACAACAAAGACCTATTTTGATAATGTCCTTGGCCGTTATTATAAACGTGCCCTGAATCCTATTCCAATAAGCATAGTGTTCCTCTTTTTTTGTAGGAACTCTCTGCGGGATTGATCAATATTATTTCTCTGTTATCCTAACTCTTTACTTTAAAATTGTTACGCTAGTTTGAATGGTTCTTCCGGAAAGTGAATGTTGGCGGCACCTTTGTATCATTCAGATGTAAATTAAAAGATGCTTGCGTAATTCAATGAAGTAAATTAGTACCAATTCTTTGAACATTGCTAAAGTTTTTTACGGATAAGGAATCATTTTTCCTCATTGAAAATATGGTTAGGTTGGCAGTGCTGGTTAATATCTTTGATTTTATCTGACGTAACACACATGTTTATTGTTTCCCTCTGGTCGTACCGGTTTCGAACTTTCAATCGTCATTAGAGATAGATTAACCAGTCTGGTATAGAGATTTCGACTTCACTTACGTCACCATCTTGGTGACTCAGCAAACACCAAACTAATTAATCTATTCTACCTCTGACGATGAATGAAGTGTCGAAAACCGGCCAGTAGGGATGCAAAATACATTTTGACTGTACCAAATTTTCACCGGAACTATAAGTATTGGGGCCCCCTTGAAAGGAAATGGTTTGTGAGTGTGACGCATTTAAGCGGATTACTTCCGTTCAAAAATGAAAAACTTGCTGGAAGATCAAATTTTATATTACGTTTGGGAGATTTTTAGTTTTTTTTAAAACGGAAGTTCTGGATAACTACTCTGGAGATAGTAAAAAAAAAATCTTGAGCCATTTGTGACGTATTTTCTTCGAGCTAGATTAGATTATCAGGGTGGGACCTATGCCACACGGCACCGCAGCCAAAAGAGGCTTATGGATCTAGTAGACGAAATCTCCCCTACTAAAGAGGTTGAGGACTTTCTCTACTAGTTTTTTTTGCGCTACTATCTCCTTTGGTCTCAAAGATCCAAAGGTTTCATAGCACAATCGAACAGCCAGTGAGAGGCCGTTTCGTCCACTTCCTGACACAATCTGCACAACGATTCCTCGAGCTAATAAGCCCTCCCCCCACCTTGTACAGATGACTATGCCCTACGTGTACAGTGTGAATGTTGCTCATGTTCATGTTGTAAGGCTAGGATAACCGCAGGCACGCCAAGTACCCTGAAAAAGTGGCTAATCCACTTCCCACTACGGGGGAGCTCCTATATCTCTTTGGGGCTAGGTGAGTTAAAAACTGTCCCACCTTTTGCTTAGCTTTTGATGCATGGTGGGATATATTTTAGCCCACCTCGAAAAGTTGAAGTCATTCATACATACAGCTTAATATGTTATTTAAAGTTTTTCATTCAGTTGGCAGTGCTGTGCACCAATGGTAAATGCGTGAATAAGTGAAATAATTTTTATATTTATTATAAACTTGACCGATAGTAAAAAATGGTGGCACCGCTTACTGTTCTATTATTTGGATGCAGCTGTTGTTAATTTATATATTGTTTATAAACAAATGGGTCAAAACATGGAACTTAAACATTTCAAGGAACAGTGCGCTGAAGGACAGTGCTGTACTGTCTGCAAAGTTCCGCTTTGTTTTGGTAAAAAGTTGTGTTTGAATGAACATCATATAAAGCATTAGTTGCATAGTGGTATTATACAATACCAGCGCCCCGCACTAAAAAGGACTATTGGAATGGTATTAATTTTTTCTTTTCTTTTTTTCCTATTTTGAGAGTGATGATTATTTGAGAGGGATGCTTACATATGTCAGATAATGGAAATGAATGTTTATTTCCAGTATTTTATAATAAAAGAAATTCTGTGCAACTAGGGCTTTTATTTTCTCTAAAATCGTGCGCCTCAAAGAGATATAAGTGATCCACTCTTATGATCCAATCTTTATTGATTTATCGAAATTTAACGAGAAGGATTTATTTACGTATTTATATAATACACTTCCGGCGAAACACACTTGTAAGAGGAAGTAGTTGAAAAAAATTAACCGCTAGGGATTGATTGTTATTGATAAACATTTAGGAATAGTTTCCCCCCCCCCCCAACATTGTAACCGGACAAAAAACTATTTAGTTCTCAAAACTATAAAAAAAGAAAAGAAAAAGAACTCAATTTGATAAAATTAAGTTCATAATCAGAACTTAATCGAGACCGCTATCAGTAAAATCACTTTAAAAGACTACATTTACTTTTTTACTTAGTAAAAGATATAAAGGGTCAATGAGCCCTCTTTAAAAACTTTGAAGAAAAAAAAGATGGCGAAGAATAGAGAGAGTGGAGAGAGAGAGAGGGAAAATAAGAGAGAGGGAGGAAGAATTGTTGAAAATTATCCGCTATTTACTAGAAATGAAATCATGTGAAGCATAGCGATGTACTGAACATGTAATGAGCATGAAAAAGTCCAGAGCTTTTTTTTTTTTTTTACACAACAAGGAAACGGATGTACCACTTTAGAAATAACGCTAACGATTACACCGGATATATGTGTGTGCGTTGGTTTAGTGCGAGGACAGGAAAACGTTGTTGTTTTTTTAGCAAAAAGCTAAAGGTAATTGGTTCCAAGTGGAGAGATAGTTGCATGCAAACAACATTAGAGAATTAATCTATTTTCATTATATACACTCACACACAGAAGTAGACGCAAATAGTGAATGACAGTCCTCAGTGTGTGTGTGTGAGTACAGAGGAGGGGTAGAGAGAGTCCATCTTTATTACAGCAATTAGCACCGATTACTCTCATATTAAGAATCTACTTTCTCTTCTTGCAAGTAGTGTCACAATGTACCCACTAAGGCGCTGTGGTCCAGGCTACCACTTCCATATAGTCTAACCTGAAGTAAAGTAATCGGCAATATTTTCAGACGCTGCCTAAAGATACGTTCACAACAGAACTGTGAGTATAGTTGATAGCAGAGATGATAACTGATAGAGTAAAATATAATCGCTGATTAGTGTACACAACGGAGCTGTGATACATGCAACATGTCCGAGTAGTGAAGAAGAGTTTTTATGTTCAGCAGCAACAAAATGGTACATTTTAAAGGGAAAACGCTTTAGAAAATATCATGTACATCCCATAAATAAAAAACGAAGAACTTTGGGTGAATTTCACCATTTATATAAGGAACTTAGAAATTATCCGGATCGTTTTTTTTAATATGTGAGGATGGGTCCACCCACATTCGACTATATTTTTAGAAAAAATAAGGTCAAAATTAAGAAAACGTTGGAAAAATTGTCATGGAAATCCTATAACCATAGAAGAAAAACTAGTGATTACTCTTAGGTAAGTAATGATTTTATTGAAAAAAAAAAACAAATAAATACACATGAAAATAAATGTAAGCACGATTTAAAAAACAAAATATTGTTTAAAAGTAAATAATAAAAAATAATGAGTAAAGACAGCACTAAATAATTTTTCGACGTCCATTTTGAAGCTCCGATACTGGAGTTCAGCTAGCAGAAAAATGAAAAATTCAATTCTATCATCTATGCTCGTTTATGAGTCACTAGTCGAAGCTTCGTTGTGCACGCTCACATAAGAATGTACTAGGTTATTCTATAAGCGCTGATGCATCACTGCTATCATCTCCGCTATCATCTACGCTCACAGCTCCGTTGTGAACGTACCCTAAGGCTGGAAACATAGTGGAGCGGCGAGCAATAGTGCTTCTCAGATCAAAGAGACCGACAAGCAAAGAGCAAAGAGTCGCACGCACATAGTGACGAGTTTAGTCGCGTTTCTCTCCTTTCGACTAGACATGATGGAGGAATAATTTCTATATGAAAATTCTTCCTTGAAAATTTGGTATTTACAGCAGCTTAGAAGCAGGAGCAGCTGCAGTGTTCATGATATAAACAGGACTAGACATGAACATGGTGAATTCCATCACTTGTACCAACAACAACTTCGGGAGCATCCTGGCAAGTTTCATTCGTATTTTCGAATGTCTATTTCAACATTTGACTACATACCAACTAGAGTTGAAGGCATGTTAATCAAGAAAAGGACGAATTTCAATGTTAACCCCATTAATTCCGTTACTTTAAGTTAAGAAACAAATAAATAAATAAATGTACTGGTTGAAATTGGAATAGGCTACTTCTGCTTAAGGTTGTGGGTGTGAATGGCTCACGATGCTGTCCTAAGATTGGATTGATTATTGTTATTCTTATTGATTTTGGGGGCCTAGAGTGGTTTTGAGTTCAACAAAACATTTATTGAAACAAGACGACTAAAAGAATTACAAATATAAAAATTAATGTTATTTTTGTTTCAAATGAGTAGTATTTATAAAGAGGAATACTTTTCTTCCTATCGACTATTTCTTATCGCTAAAATAACTTTGAATTCAAGAACAAAACGACAAACACTGAGTTGAACTCAGTGTTTGTGAATTTGTATATATGTGCGTGAATAAATTCACACTGTATAGCTAATAATGTACTAAACAGGGGAAGGGGCAGGGAAATGGCAATATAAGATGATAAAGATCGCTAGAAATAAAGACTCTTGTTCTTTTACACCCTAGGGTTTGCCTAAACACACACACTATTACGCAAAGTGTTTATTTTAAACAAAACGTAGAGCTCTATAACTTTGTGTTGTCTTACATGTTTTGCAGACGTACAGACTTACGGGAGTGGCTATGCTAAATACTTGGTTATTTCCACGCAATGAGAAACTTTTTTTCATAGATCTTAATCATTATTCTAGCATAATACTTTATTAGATCGAAAATATTATAAGCTATTAATTAATATTAATATTAATAAGTTATTAATAGCATTGAAATGGAATCCCCCAGACTAGACTGAAAAGACAAGAAACTTCTCGCCAGACTACTTGACAAACGATCGAAACTCAACATACCGTCTGTTACTGCGATCTATTTGGTCATATCGCATCCAAATATGGGGATCGACTAAACGTTCCAATTCTCTACGAATCCAGACTTTACTGTCAAAAAATACTGCGAAAACTATTTAACTCAGCTCCATTCAATGTATCTATAACCTCACCGTTCATAACGATCTCAAATGATCTCCGTTTCGTTAAAGATCTTGCTAAAACTCTTTTCTTAAAATTTCATTCCTCTACCGCTGCTCATTCTAACCCTCTCATAGAAGACCTCTCAATATCAGGTGATCCTCCAAGAAGATTGAAGAGAAGATGGCCTCGCGATCTACTCTCATCATAAGAGCAGACTAACATATGTCCACGATACTGGAGTGTCACTCCACTGGGAAGAAATTCCTGAGGATAGGAACTCCCAACCACCCTAGGTTTTACGGAAATTTGTCCGGAAGTGTGGACGATTTTTGTTGAACAAAACTTTCGTTTCGATAAAATATAACAGGAGAGGATAATTTGGGAGTGCTCTGTTTTTTTTTTAAAGCCAAGCTTTAAGTCGAGGCCATCTTTTTTTACTCACAGCCCACAATTACCGGAAATAAATGAAAATTGGCAAACTATATGATTGGGCCAATTTTTTTGAGCATTGATCAAAAGTTGAAGGTTTAAATAACCTTCAAACTATCTAAAAAGTTGACCCAAGTGTAGTAAAACGTGGAACTAGTAATAGAATCGTAGTAATGGCCTCATAGTTCTCTCTCTTTACAAACCGTCAACTCTACTATTCACGCATGGTCACATTACTTAATTAAGGAGCACCGGCCACCAGCGGATTTCTTTCAAGATGACAATAAGAATTTTCCGGTTAAACGATTGACACGAGTTGATTGACCAGTAGGAAGCTGCGGGCTTGCCAATTGTAATTTGACAAAGTGATTTGGTTCTTTTTTTATTATTATTATTTTGTAAAAGATCATTTTTTGAGGTCACTTTAGGAAACAATCCCAATTTTGATGTAGAAGCCTTGCTGGAGGATAGTAACAGGAAATACGTAACGTGATTGAGGTCGGCATTTTGGCTTAAGATTAGGAATAATCATCACTTCCTTAATCATCCTCCAGAGAGGTTTTTGCGTTAAAATTAGTTTATTTTTCTAAAGTGCTGACAACGACCACAAATGGAATTTTAAGGAACAGAAAGTGTTTATTGGATTGGAGCTCTGGATTGCCCACACAGAGATTCCTGGTTCAAATCCAGCTGCATCCAGCCCCTAGAGTATTCTTCCTGGGAGTAGTCGCTTACAGCTCACTGCTCTGGATGAATACGACGTTCGTATTGTCTGTAACGAAAGAGCAGTATCTGGAGGATGGCAATGCATTAGGAGAGGTTCCAAGAACTATTGACCTTAGATGTGACGCCTCATTAACTGAATGATTAACTGAGCAGTGACCACTCACTCCAGACTCTCACCTACCACTAATTCCAATCTTCTAACTCCAAGAATTTCCAGTCATATTTAATTCTTACCAACACTAAGCAGTTTATAACCGAAATGTAACCTCACAAAGGACTTACCTCAAACTACTACTCAATAGTTGCTCCAAAATAAGTTTGCTAGACACATGGGGGGGGGGAAATAAGTGCAAATCCATTGAACACAAGGGTTAGGACCGGAAAAGATACAGAAAATGGTACTTTAAAGGAAATCTACCTAACAATTTTCCAAAAAATGGTCCTTAAAAAAAATATGTTTAAAATGAATGGTCTAAAAAATAGTACAAACAATTAGACCAAATCTACAGGAAAATTTGTAGGAGCCCTTTTTCGTGAAAATATCTGGAAAAACCAGTCAGTAAAGAGATACTTCTGATTTTCCCCTGAAACGTTTCTGAATATGGTGGACCCATATACAAACACAGAGAGCATTGAAGACTATTTAGTAGAAAGGCGTCACAGTAGCCGAGCGGTTATAGGCTAGACCCGCAAAGCTAAGATGTATTGCGGTACTAGTCTAGCCCTTGGATTTTATTTAATGGTTAATAAAAGAAATTTACAGTAAAGTATGTTTGTTAGGCGGTTATAGGCTAGACCCGCAAAGCTAAGGTGTATTGCGGTACTAGTCTAGCCCTTGGATTGTATTTAATAGTTAATATGAGAAATTTATAGTAAAGTATGTTTGCTAGTCGCCTCCGTTCACGACACCTAATTTGGCTGTTGGATGTAAAGGGCGCCTGAAAAAATAGGCAATTACTTTACTTTAGATTTAGTAGACATTCCGAGTTGGGAAAAACATTTTTTGTAAAAATCTTTCTCAGGCGCTCCAACTTCTAGTTTATTAGCGGCTCCCTTGTTCTTTTCCCCTCGAACAGATCCCACTAGATCTGGCTTGCCTTAACAATTGCCCAGCATCCGAATCGACGTCTTTAAAAACAATTATTGTAAAGTAAGTCTCTTGTGAGTTTACATCACTTTTGTTGTTGTTGTTTAATAATTTGAAGTAAAAAAATCATAACCATTCAATTACGATTAGATTGAACGCTATTCGATTATAGAGGCATAACCGGATATACTGGACATATTGTTTACATTGTTACAGTTTACAGGAAATGGAGGTAATATTTATGTAAATTTATTCCATAACTATAATACAAGGTAACCGTAATATGAAGAGAGAGAGGGAGAGAAAATGATTATAAAATATTAGGTATCTCTAATTAGATGTTAGCTCTCAGAGAATGGTGATAGATACGGCAGAGTAGAGTGGATAGTCCAAAATGTTCTACATAACAATATGGGTGATTGTTGGATATTATTAAAGGAAACCGGAAATCCTGTATTGTTCATCACAAAGAAGAGATTGTTATTAATTAAAAATGGCATTATTTGATATGTATATTGCGCGCTTATTACTTAATGTATCTGGAGAGGAAAGGCGAGCCACAAATCCAGAGCAAATCAGTATTATGGAAGGATTTTTGTTCACAATTTACTGAAAAAAAAACTAATTGTGAACCAACTAATTGTGTGGTTGTATTTAAATGCATTGGTTTGCCGTTGCAAATATATGTTCCCCTTGTCTGGAACCTCACATCCTGTTATACTGCGTCTTGCTATAACCTGCAGAAAATCGACCTACTCGGCTAATCACCAGTAGTAACTGGGTGATTCTGTCCTCTTATAGTCGATTAAATATCGCATTATCTTTCTTTAAATTAGAGTAAACTTACGATGAACATAGAATTTACAAGAAACGAATGCACATGTAAACTTTCATTAGGATGAAAAATTAATGCCAGTTTCAGACATTATAAACTTTATTATGCCGAGCTTTCGACCTAAGGACTAGGTCACATCTTCAGGGCTAATTTACAATATACTGTTTTACATCATTAGAGGGTTGGGAGTGTCTTCTGTCTTGTCTGTTCATGGACATGTTCATGAAGAAGGAGAAATAATCTTCCACAACAGAGTTATATATGACCTACAATAACCTAGATTTTTAGTTGGCACATTTCCACAATTTTTCCATCTTTGGAAAGATCTCATACTTTTAGCTAGGTGTAGCTAGTAGGTAATACAAAATACTACGTTGAAGCGATAAATTCAAAAAATCTAAGTAATGTGTTGTATTTTCTTAATGATTTATTCTTTCTAGGTTTTATCTTTGAGGAATAACTATTATTAATTATTAAACAGAAAATTCAGACTACGCTGCATTGCTGAACATAAGATTTCCGAATACGTGTACTGGTTAATCGTCATTTTCTCCACAAAGCGATTACAGATTCTTTTATCCCAAAATCTGTCTGGGAAAGTTAGTTGGTTTTTAGAAAAAATAAAAAAAAAAGTAGCTAGCTGTATCTTCGCAGGAGAAAATGGATTAGACCCTATTCTCCAGGGTTCTTAGCAACCCTTCTAAATAAGTTCCTACAACAATCAAACAATACAGTCGGACTAACAAAGGTACATAGCACAGAAGATCATCACATTTTCGATTTCCCAAACACAAAGATACTTAAATCAGAAACCAACACACCAAAAAGGAAAGTGCTAGAAATGATTTACATATCTAAGACAGATAAACAGTCTAAATTTCAGAAACTGACACCAACAATTTTTAAACAACATATACGGCCAACTTACTACAAAATACTGATGATAATTGGCAACACTGACTTCCTCACAACCTAACACACATATCACACACGGACCGATCACACTCAGTCCATGAACAAGACAAGACAGAAGACACACCAATCCTCTAATGATGTAATACAGTTATATTGTGAATTGGGTAAATATTTTTGTAAATTTTCGTTACATTATACATATTCATTGTTATATAATTAATTGGTAATATAATTGTTAACACACTGTAAATATGTTCCACAGCCCTGTAGATGATCCTAGTCACCAGGTCGAAAGCTCGGCATAATATAGTTTATCATGACTGAAACTGGCATAACTATTGAAACTATGATTCAGTCACCGAAAATAATGAACAGTAATTACTAATTACTTTCAAGAGAATTCAATGACGCAAGAGAGGAAGTCATGAGCGTGTCACTCCAGGTTTTGTTAGTCATTGTTTCACGGAGTTTAATCCTTAACAAAGTACTTTTTACAGTAAATTTCTTTCCTCGGTTATTCATTGACTATAAAGTAGACAGAAACAGACCGGTAGTTCGGAGATGGGAGAGAGTGCGAGTAAGAAGACAAGAGAAAGAGGGACACGAGGGAATAAATGTGATTGAAAAAGGTATGTTAATAAAATAAAAACTAAGGGATAGCAGGGAAAGATTTGAATTGTACATGGTGTACTTTTTTTTTCTACTTCTACTTCTGAAGAAGTCGGAAGGGATTTCGATCAGCAAATTAGGCAAGAGCAAGCAGACCTCTTGGAATACGGTCTTCTGGTTGGGTTTTTCCTCCTAGTCCAGAAAGATGGGATGAAAGGTGGAGAATTCCTCGAAGGAATGGTAGGTACAGTTCAAATTAAAAGGTTGTGGACTCATTTTATACATATTCAATCGAGTTAGGCTTGCTAGGAACATTAACAGTGTGGCTCCTCCTACTCCCTACTAAACTACACAGTTCCCTTACTACTGTTCCCTCTTATCCCTTTACAATATTTGCATATATATTCAAAGAGCAATAGGGGGGCACCAGAGAAGATGGAGGCAGAAGTAAAAAAAGAAGTAGTAGATACTAGGATGGAAGTTTATGCGGCCAATATAAAAAGAAATGAAAACCAATAAAGTGGCCCGAAAGGCGGCGGGTCTACAGTCAGTAGAACTTGGAGATGGCACATGAACCTTCCTACCGCCTCCAAAAAAAGGAGGGAAGAAGTGGTGAGCAGCTTTTTCAGCCGAAGGGTGAGATGCTCGCTCCATAAAGCTGAAACTTCTGCCCGAGCTTATTTTTATCTTTCAAACACCCCTCCTCTAAAGGGGGCCACCCCCCTTATACTTATATCTGTCTTTGGGGCGCGTGTATTACTTAGATAGAACGCGCGACACCAGTATCCCCTCCACTGTCCCATATCCTTACTGTTTTCCTTATATGTTATACATAGTCGACACATTCGAGAAAGCAAACTGCATGCATTATTGACTGTTCTAGAGCTAAGGGTGTGTGCCCCCGCTCATCCTGGCACCTCCCGCACTGTCGATGACAACAACAACAACAACGGCAACGGTTTTTCCTTTAATATCCTCCCACAGAGTATTGTTTCCTTTTTTTTGGGCTCATACTCCTGCCCTCCTTGCTATCCATTCCTCAGTCTCCTTGTTTATATTTTAATGAAACTTTCATACTCTTCTCGTCAACACCATTTGCATCTCAATGGTCTTCTCCTCCGCCATCATCCTCTGCTTTTTTTTCATAACGCTAAACTATCCCCACTTTAAAAAACAAAAAACGCTGTAAGGCCCTTTTATTAGTTTTCCCTTTCTCTATTTTAATTCAACACTCATATAAACTGTATTTAGCTAAAGAAAATGAATTTTTCCTAAACCCTCACACTAAACTTATACAAGTCACAAGCTATATACAGCTTTTAATCAAAAGCTCCGCAAAAAAAAAAAGCTAATTGTCCCATTTAAGCATACAAGATTTTGGAAAAGATTGATTTTTTTTTTTTTGAAGCACCAGTCCTTACCCTAAAGTCCATTTTTTCCACGCAAACTTAAGCTTATTTTGTACTTCCCAGCTAGAAATAAGTTTTTGATCATATTAGAAAACTATCTTGTTTAAAAAGTCGAAAAAAAAAAGAGGCTTTCTGTAAGTCTTGACATACAGCTCTGAAACCTGGACCACATCTAAAACAGATGAGAGAAGCCTCCTCCTAGTCTTCGAAAGGAAAATACTGTGGCGAATTTTCGGCTCAGTACGCGTGGGACAGGAATGGAGGTCTCGGACGAATCAGGAGCTGTATGTAATGTTTAAAGAAATAGATGTGTGTTAAATTCATGAAATTGGCTAGACTTCAGTGGGCTGGGGATATGTGGTTAGAATGAGGGACGAGGACATCCCAAAGAAAGTGACGGATGAGCACTTCCATGGAGTTAGGAGAGTTGTGAGGCCGAAGCTGCGCTGGGCGGACGGTGTTGCTGGTGATGCTAGCGGTCGTTGTTGAATATCGCCAACTGGAGAGCGGCAGCAAGGAGTAGGACTGACTGGCGGAAACTGGTTGAGGAGGCCAAGACTCACCAATGAGTTGTAGCGCCATTGGATGATGATGAGGCTTTTATAAAACATTAAGGTCCTTCTAAAATTATATGTTTTCGTAATACAGGAAGTGCAGTAAGCACTAAAATCCATTTCCGTGGAAGCCGCCGTACTCGCGCTTTTTTTAATACAAAAAAAAAATGAAAATTCACATCAGGGAAAGTAATAATATCCGGTTCTAGTGGCATCTAAGTGGAATTTTCCGCTATTTTCCGTTTTGAGTTATGGTGGTTAAATACGCATACAAGAACACACATACAGGTCCTAGTCCTCGACTTACGACGTTGATCCGTTTCTACGCGGCGTCGTAAACCGTTTCTTCGACGTAAGTCGGAACATACGGTAAACTGTACCATAGACAGTACAGTACAGTACTGTATTACCATAATAACAGTACAGTACTGTAAGCACTTAGCCTATCCTAACACAGTACCCTACATAATTACCAAAAAACAGTACGTTTAATAATGAAATTAAACAGTAGTGTACTTTACGATATCTAATTTCACTTCCACGGTGATGGCCTTCCTTTTCTTCGATGCACTGCCATCAGAAGAGTCTGCCTTACGTTTGGGAGCCATAATAAAGGGCAAAAAGTGATCATGACAACGATGTTAATGGTGTACAGGGATGCTGGTGACGCCGTCTTCCTCGGTCCCGAGCCGCTGCACACCAAATCACGTACAGTAGTTCGCGGGCTTTTCATACTACTGTACAGTACATACTGCACACCAAAACAATAATTCTGGCCTGCCTAGATCTTGACTTCGCCACCATAAGTTCTGCTACAAGCAAAGCGTGGGAGTCCAGAGTTTTGGCTTGCCTATCCGTTGATTGTGCCCAGTTTGAACAGATTCTTTAAAAAAAAATAACGTAATTTTGACAATAAACTGAAATTTGTTTTCCATATTTTAAATTATCATAACTTTTGAAAAACCTAACCGATTTCAAAAAAAAATTTTTAGGAGCTCAAATACTATAAAATATACTATAGAAATACGAAACAAAATATTTATTAAGAGCGTTCTTGTAGCTGTTGTTATTTTAAGAGATTTGGATGTCCGAACTATATATATATATATATATATACAGGCACAGGGTGAGTGAGGGAGGACTTCTCTGCCTTAGCAAGGTGGTAAAAAGGGAGTAAGCAGGAAGATCGTCGCGAAGAGAAGGAAATGTTGTCTAATGGGATTTGAATACGTAACTTAGAAGCTGTATTACACGTTATAATCAGATTGGTTCCCTTCAACAGCATTAGACAAGTCAGTTAAGGGCCTTAAAAAGTAGGGAAACCCAGAGAGAAAGTGTGGCAAAAAGACAGAGATAGTGAACAGGAGTAAAAAAACGGGGTCGCAAAGGGAATTGGGTGGTGGTGGTGTGAGTAGAAGAGGGAAGATGAAAAACAAAAAATAAAAATGGCCGACAACCGAAGGCGATCTTCTCTCTTCATATAGAAATAAAGGGAATGGAGGGACCCCAAAAAGGAAGAAAAAAAAATATGGTGCGGTGTTGGGAGACAAAATGGGAGAGAGACGCACCAAAGACAGGGCGGTTATGTTCGACACTGTAGGGCAGGAAGAGCGGGGAGTAAGGGAAATGAAATTTATCCTGGGACCTGTAGAGGAGAGAGAGACAAGAAGTGGATGACGGTGAAGAGAGGTGGCAAAGCTCCATGGAAATGGACAAGCATTCCAGATAAATAAGGGCATTGGCAAAGCATTAATATGGTAAAAAGCTGTCAGTGTTAATTCTTTAGTTAAAACTAAAATATCTGCTGTGAACTACTCATCAGACCTTTTCTTGTCACTATACTCTAGGTTTGTAAGTTCCAATTCTGAATTTATTTAACTAATTCTTTTTAAAATTTTACTGAAATAGAACTTTAGAGCGATAACTACCCTCTCCCTATTCCCTAGAGCACTTTCCCTAGAACCGGACTGCCGGTGCTTTAGCATTTTCAAATAGGATTTTCTTTTCTTCGTTATGGAAATGTGGGAAATAAGGAAAGACTGCATTAAGTAGTATTTAAATGGGAATTGTCCTTTTTTTTCTGTCTTCACCGTCATATGTAGTTTGAAAGATTGTAGCATGACGAAGAACAGATAAGGAGAACCTGGAGAATGGCCGCTGCCATTTAGAAAAGATGTTTGGATAGAAAACTCAAGAATACGCCTAGAAGTTGAGGGGAGCTTTTGGTGTAATATACTTTTATAGTGCTAAAGAAATTGTAGTCAGAATGGCCAATAACCAGTTATGGGGCGGAGAACATTCCTTGTTCCATGCTGAGAGGCGGTAGTAACTGGAAGAAGATGGTAGTAGCCAAAAAAAAAAAGAAAAAGAAGTGGAGTTTGAAAGTAGAGAAAACTGGTAGGTCGCAGAACGAGATCCCAGAGTAGAGCAATCAAGGTGGCACACTGGCCGAACGTCTACGACCCCCAGGGGTTGGGGAGTAGAGGTCCCCAGTATACAGTGAATTATTCAGAGCCGATAAGAGGGGGGGCAGGAGATGAGTAGGAGATTGTAGAGTCGGCCCGCAGTACTAGGGCGAGGACATACTGACGCTTTGTATTGGTGTGTGTGTATGTCCACTCTTAGCTCATGTTAAGTGGTCTGCCTGGGCCCTACAGGAGGGCCCTACTCCTGTGAGTTAGCTAGGGCGCGGAGGAACCTTCACTCGTCCGCTCCCGCAGCGGGGTAACTCTCGATCAATACCTGGACATTCACATCAGACAGCATCCCCCAACTGTGCTGAGAGCCGTTATCTCTTACTTGGCCACTTCATATCCTATATATATATCTACCTTACTTCCTTGTTTTCAGCCATATCTTATTCTCTTCCCTAGAAAATGGTCACCTTTTCAAGGCTTTTCATGAAGATGAAAAAGAAAACTTCATTGCATCCGTTTATAGTGTTTTCTTTATTTTGAAAAACTGAGTTTAATAAGGAGAAAGAATAACACTAGGTCTATGCATCCCGCTGACCACCGGTAACCAACCAGTTATCCAAAAATTTCTTTCTTATATATCCCTACCCTTTTAAATTTATGCTAATGTCGACTTATGAAAGATCTATGCGATTTAAAAAAGGAGAAGTTAGTTAGATTTTATAGAAGTACTTTTTTAAAAAAATCTGGCGTATTCACACGAGTTAATCCGCAAGATATTTTGTTATACTGAATGTTGATAATTAGGGCCTCCAATATTGGTCTCATCGTGACAAACTAAGGAAACCGGAAACTTAGAGCCCCTCCTTAACATCAATATTCATGAAAAGATTTTCTCTAAAAAGCGACAGAACTAGATGGCATAATTTTTGTTGGCGTTTATTTTTGCTACAATCAGCACGTTGGTGCTATAAGTAATAGTGATAACAGATAACAATGAATAACAGAAGTATACGAGTGGAGAAGTTACCCAGTGGTAACACTCCAAAACATTAAATGGTTAGTCACTCTCTTCACTTGAGAGAAGATCATATATAGTAGAATGATGAATGTGTGAAGCGAATGTATTTGTAGGTAAGAACGGAGAGTAAGTGATATTCTAGTGATAAGCACCTAGACGATGCTGGCTGTATGGCGGAAGCCAATGCCAAAAAAAGAAAACAAAAAAAAAAAAAAGATCATGAGGCCACTGTCTCTTAACTAGTTCAGCAAACCAAATCTCTATTAAGCGTGTTTGACGTGTATACTCGTTGTGAAAAATATAAAATTGCCATTAACTATAAAAAAAAAACTCGAAATTTTAATAAAATACAATAAGAATATTATTTGGCGGGATGTTTCCCTTTATCTTACCAATAGAACTGCCAAGTATTTTATACGGAGGGGAGTGGAGGGAGTCAGCCAAATGATAAGTGGTTGGTACATGTTTGGTCTCCGCATTAGAGATTGGGGAATTACGCATACAAATAGAAGCTCTCAACCCTTGTGGCAATGCCCGTTTTTACCTTTTAGATAGAGGTTCAGACCTCCAGTACGAGCATGATTTCATTTCGCACAGAATTCAAAGCTCTTTTCTTCCTCCTTGTAAAAGCTCTTGCGTCTCTAGTTAACTATGTGCAATGCATACGTGAAGCGGTGCAAGATTTTTGAATGAGCACAGAATGCTCTGTAATCTCAAGCCCCAGAGAGAGATTGCAGAAAAAGTTGCTTGCAGTGACTATTACGACTATTGTAAACTTTTGGTTGTTTTGCCCTGCGTTCGACACGTGTATACACGTCATTGTCTGTGATTTTAATTCCGCACACTGTGGGGGGGGGGAAGGTTTTTTTAAACTAAATTCTACGCTTAACTGGTTAAGGCGTCTTGTCCGGGTTATTAGGAAGAGTTGTAGAAGAAAGATTTTTTGAGCTAGAGGATTTTATATGAGATTGCAGGTTGTTTTCAGCGACTTGTGCGACAAAAGGAATGTTAAGGTCACAGTGTGTATTGTCCAGGTTGGGAGACATAAAATGGAGCGTTTACAAATAGTTCGAAGTATTTTAGATTGAAGGGACTGAATCCTTTGGAGATAGATGGCATATGAATGCTAAAAAGAAATCGTTCAATGGATTCAATCTTGTGGTCAGGTGATTTCCGTGAAATTCAAAATTTTTCAAAAAAAAAAGGATACAGTGAAATTTTAGTGGGAAGAATGCTTCAGAGCATTCTTGCATTTTTTTTTTTTTTTTTTTTTTGGAGGGGTAAAATAATCACTGTTGGTTTATTATCCCAAACAGGAAACGAGGCTGTGTTGATCTCTGTTGCTCAGGACAGGCGCTAGCTCTTTGGCAACGTTTGGGACCATTTCTCAGTTAATTTTTTACCAGAATTTTGTGATAACAACGTAGTTATTTAATTAGGCATTTTGGAAGCGCTTGAAGAAGTTATTTTTCGATTTGAGAAAATCGATTGAATGTTTTTTCCAATCAAAAGAAAAAACTTCATTGGTAGAGAGTTTTCTTTTTTGTCCTTGGCCTGGAAAATGTGGAAAAATCTTACAACAATAGAGAGAGAGTACATTATAGGATTTGGGGATGCTAAAACCAATTGTAATGAACAACTTTGAAAATTATTAATGAGTCTTAAGTGGTAAGAGAAAGGAAAAGTGGTCAGTAAAGTGTGTGTTGGTGGGTGGGGGTGGTGACGATGAATGTTATGGGAGTTTTGGTCCAGCTGCTGCGACTGTCTCTCTCTCTCTCTCTGTGGAGAGGGGGACCTGGAAACTCACTCTTCCTCTCCGTCCCGCCGTACACACATTAACTGGACAAGTGTGCCCGCTCTCCAACTAATACTCTGTGTTCCTCTGCACACTCCAGCCTCCAAAACCTTAAGTGAGCTGGATTGATAGTGCAGACCATTTCTGCGACACACCCAACACCTAACTCTTGGGCTACTAGGTATTGTACACCATCGTCATCCTCTCCTGCAGAACACAAAAGGTTTCCCTAGTTTCCTCTCTGTTTCTCTGTCTCACACACGCACACTATCCCTTCTCCCACTCTCTCGCAGAAATATTGATTGTACCGGTCAGCTCAAAACTCCATTAAGTTCCAACAAACCTGGGAAACAGTTTACAGGCACCCAGGATGGTCTCCTCCTTTTCGAAGTGTTCCTCTTAGTGTATAATGTATATAAAATATATAGAGTGAAAGAGTGTGCCATTAATTACTTGGCTGTAACGACCACTGCTACTTGATTGGATTAATTAAACCCATTACTTGGACCCAAGATGGCCGCCATAGCATAGTGACTGGTGCCACCTTTAGATTTCCTTTTTTTGCCCACACCCAAAGAGTTCTAGCTCCTTTCTACTACATGTGCTAACCTTTCAACCCTTCAACGTACTGGTTGGTTCACCTAAAGCTCTCCCTCATGTGTCTAAGAGGGTAAAGCACATTTAGTCTAATTTTACTTTGATTTCTTTCTAATTTTTGTTGCTGTTAAAGGTTGCAGAGGAATGTTTCAGTTAATGAAGCTCCCTTTTGGTCTAATTTATGGTCAGTATTAAATAACCCGTCTAATCCACTGACCTGTAAGGAACAATGGTGAATTCCTCTTGAGTAGCCTCAAGTTATCCTCTCCAATAAGCCCATTCTAGCCCAGATGTTTATAGAAGATTAAATTCTGGTTCATAGTTTGTTATTGAACTATTTTCTTAAATCCCCCCTACATTGTTTACAAATCATTATAGACCGAATTTGACGAGAAACGTCAATCACAGTCAAACCAGGTGTCAATAAGTTTCTTCTTTTCAATTATTGGACTCGCAATGCTTAGTGAGTGAGCTGGTGTACTTTACTCACTCTATTCATTCAGTGGAGAGAGATATAGACAAGGGTTGAGGAAGCTGCATCTAGATTTATAAACGGATTGTGTGAACGATACAACGCGGTTAATTGGTCACGACCAGTGCGGCTCTTGCTCCTCGTTTTATACGAACAGATTTCCATCTCATCGGAGAACCACAATCTTTTACTAAAACAAAACACGCACACACACACACACACACATTTTGAAGAATACAGATCTTTCTTCTATAAGATTATATATTTTTAAACAGATCTCATGACTTTCGCTTACAGTAAATTATGAAAAAGAAATATTTGGTGCGCTGTAAACTACAAAATTTATTCAATAGATTGAAAAAAATAACTGCCAGTTTCAGTCATGATATATTTTTATTATGGCGAGCTTTCGACCTAGGGACTAGGTCCATCTTCAGGACTAATTGTCAGAGTAATATTTGACATCATTAAAGGGTTGGTCAGTCCATGAATAGACAAGACAGAAGACACACCAACCCTTTAATGATGTAAAATAACTTGGTGCATTTTTTGATACACTGTCCCATATATAACAGTTTACGCAATAGTTTTCTCCATCAGTATTTGAAGGGAAATGCAAGTAATGAGGAAAATATTATAAATTTATTAAATAATATTACATGTAAGCAACAGATTAACAATCTATATTGGTATACTGAGGCAGCTTTAAAATTAAGAGCATTTGCGTTAAACGAATAAATAAATAGAATTAAGATGTAAATAGTCGGCAAAGGAAAATATAATTAAATAATCAATATTAATAAAATTTAAAAAAGGTTAATGTCTTAAAAAAAATAATTTTTTTTGTTTTGTTTCTTGTTTTTTCTTTTGAAATGCTACTTTTGTTTTGGGTACTTATTTATTTGTTTTATTTATTTGTTTATTTATTTGTTTGTATTTTTTGTTAATAGTAGTAATGTATTTCTGTTCTGTTATAATTTAATTACTGTAATAAGGATAATAGAGAATACTTTTATGTTTGAGATAGTTATTTTTCTGTTTTATTATGCTTTATTAATTTCGTTGCTATCAACTCCTTGCCAGGAGGAAATGTATATATGCAAATAAACATATATTCTATTCTATTCTATATTCTATGTAAAATATTACGAGGCAAGTCCAGAAAGTAAGTGTACTGAGGCTCTCACGGCCGGAGGGATTTTTTCTCTACATGATTCCTCCCCTCCGCAACGAGACCGGTTCGAGGTCAGTACGTTGAGAACTGTCGACACGACAATAGGTTTCGTGAAAAATGTCAATCCAATCTCCCGCCAAGTGCGAAATACGCGGTGTCATCCGTTATCCCGTTTGGAAGGGAAAAACTCCGGTTGTGGTTTATAATGAGGTAAAAACTGCATATGGTGATTAAGCTATGAATCTTACTAGTGTGTTCAAGTGGTGTCAAGCGAGTTTAAAAACGGTCGTACGTCTGTGCATGATGATCAGAGGAGCGGAAGACCTTCAATTGACTGACTGACGAAATTGTGGAAAAAAAAAATCGAAAATGCGCTCCGTGACGATCTGGAGATTGACTGTGGATGAACTTTCTACGATGTTTCCGCAAATCCTTGTTTCCAAATCTACACGAAACCATCACAGAAACTCTCGGATATCTCGGAAACTGTCCGCGAGGTGGGTCCCAAAACTACTGACAGACCAACACAAGTTGAATAGAGTGGAGGCCGGGCAAGAGTTTTTGAGATGCTACAAACTCCATGGAGGAGATGAATTTCTCCGCTCCTTTGTTACTTAGAGATGAAATTTGGGTTGCTCACTACACACCTGAAACCAAAAGGCAGTCTCAACAGTGGCGTCATACCTCTTCACCCTCCGCCTAAAGAATCCTATCACACTAAGTCCATGAACAGACAAGACAGAAGACACACCAACTCTTTAATGATGTAAAATACTATATTGTCAATTAGCCCTGAAGATGACCTAGTCTCTAGGTCGAAAGCTCCGGTATAATAAAAAGATATCATGACTGAAACTAGCAGTTATTATTTTCATCCTATTGAAACTATGAATCAGTCACCAAAAATAATGAACAGTAAATTATTTATTCAAAATTATCTAGCTCTTTCATTTAACTGATTTAGTTTTTTGAAATTTAATTTGCATTAGGTATTGCAATTCCTTATTCATTCATTTTTTTTTTTTAATTTAAGGCACGTTAACATGTGAGGTCATTGGATCACAGTGCATTTCCGGTCAGTCTCTGGGCAGTGTTCTCTCGTTATAGAGAAAACCATCTTTTCGAATGAAATTCTCTCCAGAAAAAAATTTTTTTTTTAAAGAAAAGATTCTGGGACATCACACTTCCCCCAATAATTCCTTCGAACGATCATTTAGTAAAAATACAATGTTTGAAAGAAGAAAAGTTAGAAAATAGGAGAAAGAGAAAGTAATTTGTGGATTTCTCAATTTTTTTCTAAAATTTTATTGGATGTTTTTATTCCAGTGGAACTATTAAATAGCCATAAACATTTAAAATCTCAATTTAAGTCCAGAATGGGTGAAAAGAGACAGTGATGATCAGTGATGCAGCAAGACAAGAAGTCGAAGAACAACAACACGAAAGTGAAGGTAAAGAAGTGGAGATCAGATCGGAGCAGCAACAGGAAGTGAAAGAAATGCTCCTTTACTGAGACGTTTAAAGGTGTGACGTTTCCTTTTTTTAAAAAACAAAAAAAAACAAAAAACAAAAACCAACAACAAGAAACAACAACAAGAAAATCAATTGTTGATGTTGCATTAGGGACTGTATTATAGATTTCGTCGCTCCTCCAACCCGCCACCTCCTTACAAAACAACATCTACAAAAATCCAAACAACTGTGTACTACACAAACTACTATTGGATAGAAGTAGTAGTTGTGTTTTTTGTTTCTCAAGTGTTTTTAATGGACCAACTAACAAGCTTACTTCCTCCATGATCGGATATGCTTGAATAGAGGCTGCACCATCATTATAATCTCAGTTACTATTTAAATAAAAATCACATTTTTTATTATAGTTTTTTTTTAGTTTTATTTCTCTATAGTTTTTTTTTTTTAAGCCTAGTAGACCCCCCATTATTTGAAAACACGTAAGTTTGGAAAAAAGATAGTTTAACCCTGGTTCAGTATTTATTAGCACACGGCGCTGAAGGCCTCACAAAACTTATACGTTAAAACCATGCAGTGAGAGGTCATTTTAATGGTTAAGTAGTTCCTCTTCCGGAACTTACTTAGATAAAATAAAAATTCCCCTGTAAAAAAGCCTTCAAATTGACATCCTGCTTTAACTTTAAGTGGTTAACACCTAATTTTGGTTTCATCAAAACAAGCGGAAGTTTATACTTTTCAAGTTCAAGTTAATCTCTAAAAAAAGTCGGAATTTCGCTTAAATTATCCTCTTTTATTAAGTGGTAGATTCGATGATAAGAAAGACTATGGAAGTAGAGAAGGACATCCTCCAAAGAATTATGGAGAAATGGTTGAAGTGGCTCGGACATATTTCAAGGGATGGAAGAGCAAAGGATCGGTTGGAATGGCTCGGACATGTTTCAAGGGATTGAAGAGCATAGGATTGGCTGGAGTGGCTCGGACATGTTTCAAGGGATGTAAGAACAAAGGATCGGCTGGAGTGGCTCGGACATGTTTCAAGGGATGGAAGAGCAAAGGATCGACTGGAGTGGCTCGGACATGTTTCAAGGGATGGAAGAGCAAAGGATCGACTGGAGTGGCTCGGACATGTTTCAAGGGATGGAAGAGCAAAGGATTTCTAGACGGATCATGGAAAGGGACCCAGAGAGAAGGAGGAAGGTCGAAGCTGTCATGGCTGAAGATGGCTAAGGAGGATATGGCTGGATTTCAATTGAAGACGCAAAAAACCAGAGAGATTTGGGAGAGAAAAATAAAAAATTAAATGAATTTGGGCGATGGGTTTGACGGCACCTCACTGTGGGGAAAACCCTTAGAAAAAAAAGAAGAAAATTACGAGGTAATCCTAGATGTTACGCTAAAAATAGTCCTATTATTGAGAGAAAGACGCGTAATTCTCTTTCAGCTCTTACCCAAAAGTACCTACCCATAAGTTTTAAATGAAAACTATAAATTTCCAAGTATGAAGAAGAAAAAGATTAAGGAAAATCGTAAGAGCTATTTTTTTTTTTTTTGTGGAAATCTCAATTACACTGGAAAATCTAATCAGCTGAGCGGATATTTCTTTCCTTATTTTAACGCCTTCCAGAATGGCTGCTAAGCAAAAGTATAAATGATCAATTTTTTCCTGCAATCTTAGACTTCCGGTGAAAATCTCAAAAACCGCCCGACTAATAAATACTTCCTCTTAACAAAAAAAAGAACAGCTGATAGGAAAAATAATTTTTATCTTTTCCAAATACTTGTTCTATTTTAAGATATTTTTTATTATTAAATGGAAACAGTAGCGAAGGTGTTATCTAACTTTAGCAGTTTCCTAGAAAGATTTCATCTTAAAAGATCGCAACAAAGTAAGTTAAGTTCCGCCATCAGGTAGGAGTTGAGGGGAAAAAGTAAAAATAAGGATTTTAAAAAAAAAATCCCCCCTCTTTTTACCCTAATATTATCAAAATGTAAACCCTAAATATTGAAAGGAAACGAATGGTACATAAATTAGATCAATGAATGAGCTCCTTATGCTGAAAGGGCTATAATCCCTTTCAATCTCCATTGTAACAAGCGCTCTTTTATCAGTGTTCTCCCCTCTCTAGTTCACACGACACCTATTAAGGAGCGGGCGATGTTAAAGAGTCACAAAATCCCTTTACTTTTACAAAATACCCAATCATGGCTTATTATTATATAATTTTTTTTTTTTTTTTTTAATTAAGAATTGAGTTTTCACTCACGAGCACAGGTTTCGGAAACTCGAGGAGTTTTGCTCAAGTGATAAAATTTTACTCTTTTCCTGCATTCGTATCTATCATTCACAAAATGCATTTTCTGGGAGGAAGAAAATATACAGGGTGATCCATTTAAAACGCACCAATCGCTAATAACTTTTTAGGAAAGCGGAAATCCGGAAAAATCCATTAAATAAACTATATGTTTCTTTTGGGGTCTAGTTTTCCCCAAATTTTTTTTTTTACTTTCTTTTTTTTATGATTTAAGGCGCGAAAACATCTAAGGTTATTGGCGCCCGGAGCTTTTTTCAGTGCACTATCGGCCTCCGGACAGTGTTCTCTCGTTACAGACAACACTGTCCATCACCGCGGACAGTGAGCTGTAAGAAGCTCCTAGGAAGAGAAAATCTAAGGGTCAGCAGCTGGATTCGAACCCGGGACCTCCGCGTGGGAGTCCAGTACGCTAACCGCATAGCTAATCCGTTCCCTGTATCTTCATTTTTTGGCAGAGTTACGGCTAAAAAACTGATCGGGTTTTTTTATAAAGACCACTGGTTTTGGACAATGATTATGAAAACTACATAAAAAAAAATTGTGAAAAATGACGTTAACCCCGTTTCGATAACCCCTAATATTTGTCGAATTATTTAAGATCAAAGTTACAATTTTATCTTATTCGTGATCGGTTTTCAATATTAATTAATTTTCCACCAGAAATACACTTTTTTGGGGAGGTCCTCTGACTGCAAAAAATGTTATTTGTGACGAACAAAGAACAAAAATAATAATAATTGAAGAAGGTCCTGGGTTCGAATCCAGCTGCTGACCCTTAGATTTTCTCTTCCTGGGAGCTTCTTACAGCTCACTGTCCGCGGTGATGGACAGTGTTGTTTGTAACGAGAGAATACTGTCCGGAGCACTTGTAAAAGCTCCGGGCGCCAATAACCTGAGATGTTGACGCGTCTTAAATTATTAAAAAAAAAAAAGTAGTATAATGTAATGGTTGTGGGAGAATCAGGGATAAATTTGTTTTATCATCAAATAAAAGCAACCAACACATCATTGTACCCTATATGCAAGACTTCTTGACCTATGATTACGGTAAGAATATCTTGCAGATCTAGGTAAGCATTATGAGTATATTAAAGTTTAATGGAAATCTTAGAATAGTAGGGAAACTCCTGAGGTACTTGTGGGATCAGCCTCCAGAGATTTTTGGTCCCTTTTCTGTTCGAGATTCGTCCATGTACACGAGAGAGGGATACTACTTTTTAAAAACCTTTTTTTTGGTGGGAGGAGGGGACACAGGAAGTCCTTGAAACGGATCTTCTGCTGAAAACTCTTCCCAGAAAATTGGGTACCAAAGCAATCCTTATCCTAGTAAGAGGAAGAAAATATAAAAAGGAAACAGGACTTTTGCGAAAGGTGCTCTCAAGTTACTTCCTTCGATGTCCTTCTAGTTCCAGGAACCCTTTAGTTTTATCCTACATTTCCAACTACTTCCTTTTTTATATTCGATCACATTTATCTCAATCCTGAACTCCATTCATTCTAAAAAAAATGTTAATAATAAATAAATAATACATTGTCATGGAAACTCATATCACACTGCAGTTCTAGCCTAATCATTGGACCACGTTTATGAGGAAAAGAGATAGTCGTTTCAAGACTGTTAGGAGCGGAAAAAACAATTATAAGACTGTTTTAACCTGTTAACTGAGGAATGTTTTCAATTCCAAACCATAATGGATGACTTGCAGAAATGACTCGGCCGCAAGAAGAAAGACCTAGAAGATTATTAGTAAAGGAAAGCAAAGCGGAGGTTCTTTTACAGAGAGATAGAGAACACCTATTTCTATTATAACGGCGACACTAATCCAAAATCTCATCAAGACTTTTTATTAATAACTATGGAGCGATTCGACTCCCGATTCCAGAACACGCAATATGAAGTGTTGTAGTTGTTTATTGGACGCGCTTCCTGGAGAAAGAGAGATAGAGGTCTTTGATATAGTCTTCAGTCATGGTTGTCAGATTTTTAATTTCCTTCAATAACTGGTCATGCTAATAACTATGTACATCTTACATGTCTATACGAGTAAGAGGGAGAAAGCAGAGCAACAGCATTCCTCCTGTATTCTTTTATTGAAATTGATCCTTTATTCTCCTCGTACATAGGAATAATATCTAGTTCTATAAAACCATATCCTTTATGGGCATTTACGAAGGAATTTTGGTCCCTTTTTAGTGCGGATCATAAATGAACAATGCTATTTTGGGGACTTTTAATTTTATTGATTCTCTTTGACTGGGAGACTCTATTAAGAATGGTAGAAAGGTTTACAAACCCTTGAAGACGGGTGCAAGGTACCCGGAAGAAGAAGAAGAAGGGCCATCAACTTCTGCCCTCCTGTGTTTACATTAAACTGATTTCAGCATTGTCCCAGGGGGTACCTTTATCTCTTCCTAGGCCTCATTCTTGTTGGATTGATTTATTAGGAGTTACAGTTCTCCTATTTTTTTTTGTGGCCCAGGCTGACAATATACAAAGTTATTGCCTTAGTTTTTGGAGCCTGCTCCAACATTACCTGCATCAACATGTGAGACCCACCCAATGGAGTTCTGCATGGAGTGTACAGTGAAAGTGCTACAATAAAACTGAACTATGAGGTCACCAATTTTTTGCTTATTCTTTTTTTTTGTCTAAGTATTAGTTAGAAACTTGTTAATTGCAGTAAGAGAGAGTCGTGTGAGTGATCATAAGTATTTTTCTGAGTGCGATCTTTTGTAAACATATGTTTCTCTTATTATATTATTGTTTTTTTTTTTAAAATTTCAAAAAATCTGAGATCGTCAAGTGTCCGGAGTATTTTCCAGTTTCCGGCCAATGTTCTCTTACCCGGAAGCTATAAGAAGCTCCTAGAAAAAGATAATTCTGAGACACAGGGCGCTTTAACGTAATATTTGTTTTAAAAGAAAGGTTTTTTTTGTTTTCTTTAAATAGCCAAGGCAGAGTAACAACAGTTGTGTGCATTGAGTTACCCAGATTTTGATTCAATTCTATTTTGTAGACCACTGGTGGTACGCGAAAAATAATCAATAATGGCGGACATAAAAAAATTTTAAAAAAATTTCAGCATAGAAATATCAAAGAAACGCTTTTTTTCCTATATAATACATAAAAATTATTTTAATTAATAATATTAAACAGTAAAGTTGTTAATATGTACGAGGGTCGTTTGAAAAGTCCGTGCAAAGTCAGAGAGATAGCACTACTGGCGCGTATCGAGGTTATGTTTAGTTAGTAGCATCTCTTGGAAGAACACACACCAAGTTTCAGCCAGATCGGTCTATTTCTTTGTGTTAGGCATTCGTTTGAATCGAGGAAGTCGAGTGATTTTCAAAAAATGGACGAAAAAGAATTTTGTGTGTTGATTAAACACTACTTTATGAAAGGCAAAACGCCTCAGGAGACTAAAGAGAAGCTTGATAAACATTATGGTGACTCTGCACCTTCGATTAGAACAGTTTATAAGTGGTTTCAAAATTTTCGGAGTGGCCATATGGGCACAAGTGACGCTGAACGTTCTGGACGCCCTGTTGAGGTTACTACTCCAGAAATCATTGATAAAATCCATGATATGGTGATGGATGACAGAAGAGTGAAGGTGCGTGAGATTGCTAGTGCTGTGGGCATCTCGAATGAACGGGTACATAATATTTTGCTATCCGCAAGATGGGTGCCGCGATTGCTCACGCTTGACCAAAAACGAAATCGTGTGAAGTGTTGCAAGGACGGTTTGCAGCTGTTCCAGAAGAATCCGCAGGACTTTAAGCGTCGTTTCGTCACTGTGGATGAAACATGGATACATCACTGCACTCCTGAGACCAAAGAACAATCTAAACAATGGGTTACCAAGGGGGAATCTGCGCCAAAAAAGGCGAAGACCGTTCCTTCGGCCGGAAAGATTATGGCGACTGTCTTTTGGGATTCGCAAGGAATAATCCTCATCGACTATCTGGAAAAGGGTAAAACTATTACAGGTGCATATTATTCATCGTTATTGGACCGTTTGAAAACCGAGCTGCAAGAAAAACGCCCACGATTGGCCCACAAAAAAGTCCTTTTCCATCACGACAACGCACCAGCTCACACCTCAGCAGTTGTGGTCGCAAAATTAATGGAAATAGGGTTCCAACTCGTTTCATATCCCCCCTATTCTCCAGACTTGGCTCCCTCGGACTACTATTTGTTCCCCAATATGAAGAAATGGCTGGCGGGAAAAAGATTTTATTCAAACGAGGAGGTAATTGCAGAAACGAATGGCTATTTTTCAGACTTGGACAAATCCTATTATTCGGAAGGGATCAACAAACTAGAGCAGCGTTGGACGAAGTGTATAAGCCTAAAAGGAGACTATGTTGAAAAATAAAAAAGGTTTACCCCCAAAAATTAAGTAGTTTTTATTTTTGCACGGACTTTTCAAATGACCCTCGTACAGTAAATAAGGTTAGTCTGTCTCAAGATATACGTACGAGAAAATATAATAGCACATTTAACAGGATCAAAAATTGTCTTTCATGGAGTATTTTCCCAAAACCCGAGGTCACAAATGATAATTGGATTATAACCCCACCCCCGTCTATAAAGAGAAAAACTACATTATTATCGATAAAAGATAAAAGAAAATTTAATAGAATTATCATGTGACAGAACTTAAATGATAACTATGTAAAGATCTGCTTAAAGAGTCTGGATTGTAATGAGTAAGCTCTATCCAAGCAACATTAAATCTAATTGGTACTTACAGGTAGTTGAATGCTTAAAAGAAATTAATTTAGAAGATTTGGGTACAAATATAATAATCCTTAAAGAAGAACTTGGTAAATTAATTAATAATTTTGTAGAGAGAAATATGTACGCAATTTTTAATTATTTAAAAAAAGTTTTAATACTAAGATCTTACACTTTACAAAGTTTATAAAGTGAACATGAACTTGGAACTCCTTTGTAGCAGATACATTTGTATCTCTATATAAATAAAGATAATGATAGTAAAATAACACACTCGGAATAACAAATTTCCATTTTTACGAAGAGGGTACAATTTAGCTTGATGTAGTACTACCAAGTGGTACACGAGCTAAAAAAGGTTGGGAAACGCTGTTGTAGTGTATTGTTAATTGTTTTTTTGATGACTGATTCAATAATTAAAATATATATATTTTTGCCCAGCTTTCGAACCTACGGAACTGTTTACAAATCGGAAAATTTTAAAACCAATCACCTTAAGTGCCTAAACAATCCAGGATAGAAGACCCAATCAACCTTTGAATGTTAACAAAGTAAAACAAATTGTACGACTAATTGTCCATAGCAAAAGGTAATTAATTACCTTTAGGTAAACTAATTTTTATATCAACATTATAATTCTGTTACAGTAAAATATGTTCCACAGCCTTGAAGATCCACCTAGTACCTCTAGGACGGAAGCTCGGTAAAAATATAAAATAATTATTATTGAAATTGGCAATATTCATTCTTCTTTTATTTATCAATCTGATGGTTGATTACTGGGAGAACTTCATATCTAATTATAACTATTGTTGTTATTTGAACTAGACGAGAAGAAAAATAAATTATCTTGTAAAGAGACTAATAACGACTAAGGATTGGCGTTTAGTACATCAATTAGGGTGATTTAGGGAACGTTTTGAAGCGGACCATTACACCATATATATGGAGACTCTAAGTCTCGAGCACTAGTGCAATTAAGAGAGCTGAGAAACTATAGAGAAGAGGAGATTTGGATGGATATGAGTCAGCAGCACCCTCCTACAGATGTTTTTGTATATGTCTGTAAGAACTGTTCATGATTACGATCGAGAAATTTTCTCTTGTTTCCAAGTTATCACAGTCCCTCTCTCTCTCTCCCTTTCTCTGTGATAAGAGATAGAATGAAGGAAGCTGGAAAAAAAAAGAATAAAAAGGAACTTAGAGTGGAATGGAACAGCTAGACAGTTCTGGAACCACCTCCCCGCATATAAGGAATCCGCGTGCGGAATATGGAGACTGTAGTCATTTATCAACAAGAAACAGGGCGACTTCCGTCCCTTTTTTTTTTATAACCCTCTTTGACTCCACACCACTCAATGGTATAAACCCAGGCGCTCGTATGTCTAGGGCACATTTATAGTCAACCGGTGGATAAGGTATAACGGATTTGAATAATAGAATAAACGTGAGTCGCAATCGACGGGCCGCAGGATGTGAGAGTAGATTTCTGTGTATGTCATTTGTTTTGGGCAACTGGAGAAAAAAAAGCTTCGTTTCCAATGGCGATGCGCGAATCTACTACGTCCGCCCTCATAGCTTAACTTCCATTTCGTGCTGCTATTTTACCTACGGCTCTTTGCCTTTTTCTTCCTTTGGCTTTTCCATGCACTTATTTTCCTATTCCTACAAACTTTGTTATTGAATTTAAAGAAAAAAAGAGAAAGAAAATTCCAGGAAGCAGCAGCTGGATTTGAACCCAAGCTCTATAAGTGGGAATTCAGCACGCCAATCACTGAGCTGATTTCTTCACTGAAAAACTCGGTTTTCCTGTACCACCTAAGCTAAATTTTTCAAATTTTCTGCAATTTCCCAATTTTTAAGTTATGTCACACGAAAACGCATGTAGCCGAGGAAACCCATAACCGATTGGTTTAGAGGGCGGCCTGCAAAGTGTATTTCCTATGAAAAATCCCCCTATGCATTTTTAACTCAATTCCTTTTCCTTCTGCTACTTTAGTTCGCTACCTTGTGATGTACATCGATAAACCGTTAACGTGGTGTTAAACTAAAAAGACTTGAACGCAACCGACGAAACAAATTACTGTTATGACTAATTGACGGACAATCAAAGCTACCACTGGAACATAAACGACTAATATTCAACAGCGTACTTAAACCGATCTGAACTTACGAACTTGAACTGTGGGGTTCAACCAAACATTTCAATTTACAAAAGATCCAGTCCGTTCAATCAAAAATTCTCTGTCATTTTATGTCTTTAACTCCACCCTCTATAAAGACCTCAAAATCTCATACGTAACTGACGAATCTAAATCTAAGTATAGAAAATTCTTTGACTCTCTTCCATTCTGTACCAATCCTCTTGTTCAAAAATCTCGCCTCCAAAACGATTCCAGATCGACCTCCACGACGATTGAAATGCTGTTGGCCTCGTGACCAGCTTCAGTAGTGCAAGAAACTCCAGCGAGAGTGTTGCCGGTGGGCAGCAGCTTCTCTCCTCAAGCTTATTCCAGTCATGAAGTCTTCTTTTATCATATTCACTAATTACATTTTATTATTTTTGTAGATTGTGGATAACAAGTATTATTTATTTGTTACTAAATTTGTAATTTGTGCTCATGTGAGATGAATTCATGACTGAAATTTCGTTTTAACTCCGTAATTCAAATTACAATAGTAAAAGACCAACTCTAACTTTCCATTTTTCTTCCTTAATATGCGAGTGAATGTGATGATTATTCAGAATAAAGATAAATCACAAGAATAATTTGGAATAGAGTTAAAATGAAATGCCTTTTTAATACTAACTATGATGATGAGATACATCTTTTATTATTTATTAGAAAAATATTTATTGGTGATAAAAGGCCAGCATAAGGGTCTGTGACATCTTATGCATCCTAAAAATTATGATACTAGAAGTACGAATGAAAAGTGGGGTACTAGCTGATTTCTGCACCTTTTGGCGTTTAATAAACCCTTTTACTTAACTTTTAAAACTGTCAGTTTTTGTTATAAAAAATTGTGAATAGTAAATAAATTGTTTAAAAAAATTATTAAATCTAATTAAAATCTAACATCTGCTTTGATCCAAAACTGGAAATTTCGATTTAGTGAAGTGATACTCCCTCCATAGTGAATCGATTTTTAACCAAATAAATCCTAATTTACCCAGGACCTATCGAATTCGGATCTATCTATAATTTTCCTTTTTGTGTTTGATGAACACGAACCAACAGACGCACACAAAAACGTAAAGGTTTTTCTTGTAAAGGGATCCTCAATACGAACGTTTATTTCCGTTTTTTTTTTATTTCACAATCGAAAATCACCTCAATTACGATACTTTCCCTACAAGGCAAAAGAGAGAGGAAGAGAGAGAGAGAGAGAAAGAAGCCTAATGGAGAATTCCCAGATATATCGAGCAATTTAGACGGACCCACATACCCATATCCTGGAAAAAAAAAGAAGGTCCTTTACTCCCCACTAAGTTGTTCAAACATTGAAAGTGAAAGTGCCTCTCTAATAAAAATTCTTCCGGGTTCAACATTCTGGTAATACTGAAGATGAAAGAAGATGAGAACAGTAGGTGTACGTGTGTTTGAACGATTTATGACTGGATAGCTGTATAGCTGCTCAAGATGGTTGGATTGTAAAATGGTTGGTTACACTTTCTGGAAAAATATATGAATATTTTAGCATAAGTAATGGGTCACCTGTGAAGGGTTAGGGAGGTTTTTTTTGTCCGTTTACCCTAACATTACCCAGATTTCCTGGTTGGCTATTAAAATTGTTGTAAGTCGGTGTGCTTTATGTTAATTTTCTAAGATCTAAACCGAGAAAGGTTTTTATACGTTTAACAGCAAAAAAGAAATCTGATGTGAAGACTCTCAAGACTTGTTCTAACTACTATTCTCAAAGTTCTTACCCAGAAGTTGTCTTCAAACTTCAAAAATTTGAGTTATCGTAATTATTCTTTATACAGTACAGTATAAAGTTAGTTTGTAACAGTACAATTACTGTGCACAGAAATAGAAGCCCTACCCAGGGACTATCTTGAAAACTATTTTTCCTTAGAAGGAGGATGATAAAGGAAAAAGCTATAAATCTATGAATATCTAATGAAAATTCTCAGTTTACCGTAAAAAACCAGGGCCAAATTCGGTTAAGTGTAAAAGTGCTTTGAGTGAAGACGTAACTTCCGGATGAAGAATAAATTCATTGAATACCCTCCCCCATTAGAGTACATTAGAGGAAGTGCCATTTTTTGCGGGAAGCCTATAAACTTCCTCTTCTAAAAAGGGCCTAAAACGATTTTTTTTTTAAGCACAAATCTTTTCAAATAAAAATTCTGTATCTACATATATCTACAATTGGAATTCACTAAGTTTTCTTTAAACATTGTCAAGTTGCTTAGTGTGGGGGTGCTCTATCCGGAATGAAATTTTGAACTCTTTTGCCGAATATCATCTTACGAGTGTAAACATCAAAGCATTAAGATATAGAAAGTTGTAGTGATGTCAGGGAAGCAGCACGAGCACTTACGTATGAGTCTGGCAAAGGGTTGTCGTATGTTGTACTGTCCGAAATAAGTGGAAAAAAGACATGCTCGGACATGTCTTTAACGTAAAGAATTTGGTGCGGCTAAGGGAAGAAATTTAAAAAGTAAATATTGCAATCCAGATACCTTTATATTAGTCTTCAAACATACGTTTCCTTTCTACTACATAACGTGGACATATTATTATATATAAATAATAAAAAGATACATTATTATCATTAAATTGTTTTAAACAGTTTTAAATGAATCTCTCTTGCTGAATCTCTTATTTATTTGCTCTTTCCCCAGCAGCTGATTTGAAAAGTATGAATAGGCAAACAACTGTGATAAGAAGGGCATGACAATCAGCGCTATCTCAGCAAGATCCTTCATACGACCAAGCGCTCTGGTATAACAACCACACTCGTTTGCGGAGAGGGCGGCAAGGCCCTGGAGGCGCCTTATGGAGGAAAACAAATATTGGCGATTGTAGTGGCGCGTTGAAGAAGGTAGGGGAAAGAACGATGGTGTAAGGGAGAGAGAGTAGGGTACAGGAAGTGTGATGCTGTACAGAGACTCCGACTATTGCAACGATCTCCTCCTAGGGCCGCCGCCGAGCACATAGTTAGGGTGACACTGGTGTATAAGGGTACGATCGATGTCCCTTGACGCGGCTCGACTACGATATACATGATACTTCCTCAATCGATATTACCGTTCGGATACAGTCAACTTTACCTCACACCTTCCTCTTCACAATCTAACAGTTTTTCCCCTCTTTTTCTGCGTCAAATCGTTCCACTATTTCCCAAGTTTTTAACTGTCTCTTTAAAGGAAAATCTTTTTAAAATTTCCCAATCATAATTTTATTACATTTTTTTTCCCTTTTTATTGAACTAATGATTAATTTTCATTAAAATATTATCAAAATACTCGTGTTTTTTAATAATATAAAACTTCATGACCCCGCACACTGTAAAAAATTATTAGACTTTTATTCTGGGAACCACAAAGTTACATTTGGGGACCCTTTCAAGTCCTACGATATTTATTTTTTGAGAATTTTGGATAACTCAAGACCATTTTCTAAAAAGCACTTCTTCTTCTTTTTTAATTTAGCGGGACCTAGAAATGCAGAGATATTTTTTGCTAGAAAATTCGATGTCAAAAAAAAATTTGAAAGCATGGCAATAGTTTTTCCATATAAGTAAGGTAAGTAATCGCCTATTTTTTCAGGCGAGCTTTACTTCCAACTACCACAATTAGGTGTCGTAGACGGAGGCGACTAGCAAACATACTTTACTATAAAAGTTCTCATATTAAACATTAGGAACATAGACTAGTACCGCAATACATCTTAGCTTTGCGGGTCTTTTTTGTAAATTTCTTTTATTAACCTTTAAATAAAATCCAAGGTCTAAGTCCGGGAATCGAACCCAGTACCTCAATGCCAGTTTTTCCATATCTAGCTTGAGAAAATTATTTATTAATTCAAATCATTTTATTCTCGTTAGAGGAAATTTTTTAATATATGCAGATTTTTAATTTTGAGTACACCCACCAGAAGTTTACGTCATACGTTCTCCTGAATACGAAAAAAGTGTTTCTCTTTTCCAAATTGTTCTTTAATCAGTCTGTTTGTGTGACGACAACAAGGTTTTGGTGAAAAATCGATTGGAAATTACCACTTTACTGATGAATAAATTTTTCAATTTAAAGAGTTTTTCTTCGAAACATTTTCTTTGATCTTGTAAACTTACTAATTGCGGATGAGAAGTTCTATAACTATTATTTGTTACATTTTCCGAGGAAATTTTGGGCAATTTGAGCACTTTCTAGCTACGATGGGTTCTAGCTAAGTTGGGTGTAAGTGACGAGGAAAAGGAGAACATTTACTTCAAGTGTTTCAAAAGAGCGATTCGGAAGTTCAGATTGCACGATCTTCCAAGGAGACTTCCGTTGGTGAATAAATAAGTAATATTTGACTCACTTGTATAATGAATTTTTTTTATAAAGTAAGTAGTAAGTAACTTCTTTTTAAAATAAGGAAATGAGTAGAGATAGAAGAAGAAATTGTGATCAGGAAGTGCAAAAAGAAAAACCAGTGGTTAATGAGTGAACACCAACACAATGTGGTGGTTGTTATTGTGTTGTGTTTGTCTGTGCTCCAGTATTAGTGGGGAAGTAGATTGTTGTAATTGGAATAGCAATGTTTGATGAATAAGTAAAGAAGTGTAAGGTAACATGAAAGCGATGTGGCATCAGGAACGACTGGGGTCTGTATGCGGTTCTACTCTTCAGCTAACCATCCATCCAACAAAACCCCTTTTACTACTTCATTGATTCAGAAGATTTGGCGGTCTGTGTAGATGCGGAGTGGCGGCGGAAGAAGAAGAAGAAGCAGAAGAAGAAGTAGGAAGAGCGAAGTGAGTAGAGAGAGGCTTTAGGGACGCACAAAGATGGCCGGTTATGATAAGGCGATCGCTTTAATGACAGGGTCGTCATGGTAACGGGAGGCGGCGATCGAAGCCGGACCGTGGTCAGGTGGGGGTGGTCCCGCCCCCAGCGTTGGGGGTAGTACAGGGCACCCACAGTGTGCAGGACACCGGAGCCAGCAAGAAGGGTGTCCTTTCTTCTACAACACCCTCTGCACGCTCTATCCATCTATCTGGCCGGCTACCACCATCTCTAGCCACTGCTGCTGCTGCTAGCCACCTCCGCCTTCACATTGCTGTGCACACGAACACACATTCCAAGACACCCGAGACGACCTCCTGATTGAAACCACTTGAGAGACCGAGAGGCCGCATTTCTCTCCCAATTCATTTCCTTCTCAATGCTTTTGCGCTAGCAGATCCCAGAGCTGGCCAGTCCTCTGGCCAGTAGCGTCTGCACCTATGACCACTCTCTGTCACTTACTTATCATACTCAAACGCTAACCAATATAACCCCCCTCTTTCGATAACCTCCCTTCCATCCCTCCACACCAAAAAAAAAGTGACCATCCACTTAACTCTTATTGCTTTTATACTTCGCCAACAGCAATCACTAACCCACACACTCACAAATATCCATCTGCCACCCCCCCAAACAAATGTCCATTTTAAAACGGAGGGGCTCCTTCACTTTCTTTCTCTTTTTTTCACAAAATTCTCACAATCAGAGTTGCTATTCAATTAATGCCCTTCTTCATCGTCTTTCCCCCACGAGACCAAAAAACTGTTCTACAAAGTACTCTCATGGACTTTGTTTTATTTCAAAATTATTATTTATTTTCTACATCCCGCCTGGACGTACGGTATTGAACTGTGGGATTCAACGAAACGCTCAAATCTCTTCAGTCTAAAATTCACCGCACTATCGTTAACGGCTCCATTTTACGTTTCAAAACTAACCATCCACACAGACCTGGAAATTCCGTTTGTAGGTCCAGGTTGCACGAACTCGCTATAAAAGTTTTCATCCAGAACTTGCACTCTCATTCCAATCCTCTTTGTTCGCCATTTATCATCTCATCACCTTCCAGATCAACCTCCCAGACGATTAAAATCAGCCTGTGGCCTCGCGATTTTCTCTCTTCAGAAGAGAGTAGCTAATCCTGGGAGACGACTTAGGGAGTGTTATCACTGGGGGTAACTTCTCTCCTCAATTAGTGAGTTTATAGTAGTGTCAGTTATTGTCATTGTTACTTTTGGCGTATATAGGCGCTGGTCTAACTTAACAAATAAATTTAAAAAAAAAAAAATCCTGTTTCTTGAGTAATATAAAGAAAGCTTAAACGTGTTTCTGAAAGCTTAAGAGATTGAGGAAAATTTTAAAAATGGAAATTACCATATTTTCATAGATTTTCGTTTAAAGCTTTTAATTACTCTTGCTTTATTAAGAAACATCTTTCAAGTGAAAGAAAAATTTAAACGCTTTTTTTTTCCAGACATAAATTTAATTATAAAATTCAAAACAAACTGCCATAATTTTAGTAAATTGTTTAGTAAAAGACATGCCAAATTTGTAGAAAAAAAGGCATCTTCCAAATTTTAGACGTTTGGATTTAGACGTGTGGATTTTCACTTCCTTTTTTTCTTTTAGTAATCCTGGACTCTGTCAAAATTAGAACTTCCGGTGAATACTAAATGACGTCAGTATGAAACGATTGCAATAATACCTATTATTACCTGGAAGAATGTAAGAATTTTTTATGAATTGTGTCGGCTAAGTCTACTTTTTAAGTTCCATGTTATTTGATGAATACTTTTTGGATGTTAATTTTGGAAAGAAGACGTGCGAAACCGGACATAACCACAGTCGGAGGATCTACTTGGCCAGTCAAGCGGACCCACAAATCGATTTATTTCAACCTTGAATTGTCAGAGGTTACCATTCTTTTAATGGCTTGCACTCTAGCTAGTTGATCCACAGCTATACAATAGTTTTTCTCACAAAATTTTTTGTTATTAATTATTGTTTTAGGGTAATTGTATTTTTTTTCTTTTAAGTGCAAAACGAAGACTTGTAGAGCGTTCTTATTTAATATTCAGATTAGGTTCCCCCAATGTCAATCTCGACTACGAGGTTCCGGATTAAATTAGCCAGCCAATTGGTGGCCACTTTACTGAAGTCGATTTTACTTTAATGCGTCGTTTTTTTAGACTAAATTAAAATAAATTTTCTTGATAGATAGATAAACTTTATCATTAGATATGTTCAATTAGACTACAATTACATTACAAACATGAAGAAGCATGTAGGAGGAGGATTTCAAGACAATATAATAATAATATGTCCACGTTATGCAGTAGAAAGGAAACGGATGTTTGACGACTTATACAGATATTTTTAGATACACCATTTCGCTACGAAGACATAATATTCTCCACCAAACAACTATGTGCTTAAATCTGTAGCATAGCTAGCAAAGAAATATGAATGTATTTAAAAGTTCTAGCCGATTAGAATAAATGCAAGAAAATGATTAGAGAAGGATTACGGTGATTTTAATTTCGGTTAAACTATAAGGATGGCAGGAATATAGAGTACTGATCCATCCATTAGTTGTAAGTTTGTATGTAAATAGTTGTATATAGTAGAGGAATGAATGTGTGAAGCGAATGTATTTATAAGTAAGAATGGAGAGTGAGTGATATTCTAGTGATAAGCACCTAGACGATGTTGGATGTATGGCAAAAGACAATGCCAAAAAAAAGTACCAATGCACAATAACATTACAATCTTCATTACATAGTGAACGAAACGCTTAGTAGAGAAGGATAAAATATGCAGGAAAAAAAAAAGGATGGAAAAATCTGCAGCTAGATGGGAAAGTTAGGATAGGATATTGATTTGATTATATTTTGTGTCTGTAGGTTATAGAAGGATCGTAAGTGGTTATGTTGCGGCAGAGTGGATTAGCATGACAATCTAGGATGGAAAGGAGTTTTAGCAGACCGATTTTGGGATCATGGAGTGTACTCCTGATAACCTGCTTCTCTGGAACATGTCGAGGAAAACGATTTCAGACAATATTCTGTTATGAATTAGAACTAGTACAAAGCTAAAGTGTTGCAATGGATCGTAAAAATTAATGAAGTTATTTAGGTCTAAAGATTTTGATATTCATTCCGTAATCTGGATTCGCGCTTTGAGCATTCCCACTAAGCACCAAATCTACCCTTCCCTCGTAGAAAGCCTAATACTGTATGGATCCGAGACATGGACACAGACAACTACAGAGCGCAAATACCCTAAATACGACAGAAATGGGATTCTGGAGGAGATGTTTAAGGAAAACAATCTTCGATAGTGTCCCAAATATGGTTATAAGGGAAGCCGTCGGTATATAGATAAAACCATAGTCTGGATAGGGTGGACGAAAGAAGGCTGTTGTGGTTTGGACATGTTCTTCGTATGAACAGTTGCTATACTATCTGGTTATGCTGGGTGCCGAGGACATTTGGGTATCACAGGATGTGGAAATAATCAGTGACAATTACAAAAACTTGTTGGAGAGAATGGAGAATCACCTAATCAGTAAAGATGTGGATGCCGCAATTTCCAGCTCTTTTAACACACTCTATAGAACTTATAGTTTGCTAGGTGGTTGTGAAAGCTATTTAAAAGCGAAGCTCCACATAAATAAATTAAGAATTATTTCTCAATTACGTCTCTCTGGAAACTTTACAAACCGTTTAAATTATCAAAATTACTCTGCCAAATTCTGCCTTGATTCTGTTTGTCCACTATGTAACCATGATTTAGATAACATTTCACATCTACTCCTAACATGTCCGGTACTCAATCAATACAGAAACAAGTTCATCACTCAGTATTTCTCTCCCCACCCTGGTAGTGATAATAGTAATAAAATTTCAGATCTATTGACTATAGATGATCGAGATAATGAAAAAGTCAATAATATTTTTCTATTTGTCACTAATTGTCTCAAATTTAGAAAAATAGTGCTACAATGAAGCTTCCTTGCTCACCTTAACTTATCAATGTAGCAATAATAAGAAAACACAATTAAAAGAAGCCATGTTAGCAAATTCCCTATTGTATCAATTGTTATTTTATTTTAAGTAGATTACCTTCTTTACTGCAGAGAACTATTCAGTTGTGTTTCTTATTTTCATTTTTTATTTTATGATTTATTTTTCTATATCTTGTTCTGATTTTATTTTGTTTTATTTTTTACTTATGCTCAAAAAATTATTCTCCTCAGTTAATTTATTTATTTTATTAACAAGCTTATAGGTGCAACACCTTTAGCCCGGAGTTGCTACAAATGAAAAAAGAACTTAAACTACACATTCCATGAATTAAAATAATAAAATACAAATAATAACATAATACATAGTAAACATAAAAAAATACATTATAGAGGTGATGAAAAAACTAAGGAAGAAAAAATATAAAAAAAGAAAAAGAAAAAAGGAAAACCCGAATGACATCATTCGTTCATCAAGAAACTTTTAATCTTTACAGCCTCAGAAACATAGTTATAAACATCACACATTTGTAATTTAGACCCAATTGATAACAAAGTCTGGTACTGATGTTGGGGAGGTGACAAGGAATCAAAGCTTAATGCTTTTATTACTTCAACTTTGTTATATGCTGGACAGATTTGGGCAGTCGATTATGTTAATCAAATTGAGAAAGTACAGCTCCAATTTATAAAGCGAATCTTTAACTTAAATATGTCCACCCCGAATAGTTTTATTAGATTAGAATTTGGACTTAACCCATTGAAAGTAGCTGTTTTTAAATTAATGTTGAATTTTTTATTAAAAATTCTGAAAATGCCTTCAGGAAGACTGCCCAGAATCTGCTTTGATGTTCTTTACCAAAAACATTTACAGGGTGCTTTTTGTAAGTATAACTGGATATCTAAATTGAATAGCTTCTTAACACCTATAGGTTCGGCAGAAATTTTACGATCCTTGGACCAACGGGTCATTAAACAAGAGCTCAAGAATCTAATATTACAATTTAAAAATATGTGTTTAAGTGAAGATATCCATTATGTTGTAGATTCTTGCAGATTTAATGCACAGTACAGAAATTTAAGCGCCTTAGGCCTAACAGAGAATTATTTAGATTGGAATTGTTCAATTAATTTAGTAAGGATTGTACTTCAGTTAAGATTAGCAAACCTTAAAATTGCAACTCTGTACTGTAATGGCATTAAATATGTTTTTGACAGTAATAGTATCTGCAGTCTGTGCCATGACTTGGCCCCCGATTCTTTAATCCATTTTCTATTTGACTGCCCCGTCTACCAAGTTTTACGTACATATTACTTAGCAAAGTATATTGATTCCTTGTCACCTCCCCAGTTAATTTAAATAATACTTGATATCTTATTTCTTTACTAATATTTAATTAATTATTGTAATAAAGTATTATAATTTTTGTATTTATAAATTTGTAAGGTCAACCCTTGCTATGAGATCTGTATCTCTTTAAGCAATAAAGATTCATTCATTCATTCATTCATGTTCTTCGTATGAGTGATACGCGCCTCCCAAGAAAGGCTCTCTGCTGAGGCAACCTGCTGGCAGACAAAGAAGAGGAAGGCCTATGAATAGCTGGCTAGCGCAGGTAAAGGAACTAATGATAGCGCGAGGTCTATGCGAAAGCGACGCTCAGCATAGAGAAGGGTGGATGCTTGGCGCAAGGAACCCTGGTTAGGGAAACTCCTGGAAAGAAGAAGAAGAAGAAGAAGAAGATTTTGATATCTTCGAAGATAGATTTTGATAGTAGTTGGCCTATCGTTAATCGTAGATGATATTTTAAGGATTTCCGCTTTGGGAGAGATAACGAGACTACTTTTGGGGATGGACTCAAAAATTCTCAGAAGAATGGTGCCACTTTGATTTGTACGAATTTGGTGGTTCATTATTATCAAACTGCATTCGAGAAAGACTAAAACAAGCCTCCCTCAAAAGAGGAATGGTGATGGGAGGCATACTTCTAAAGTCCTATTTCAAGGATACACGGCTTCTTTACCATTTCAACGAGTAAACTATCAAATTCTAAGAAAATCTTCGTTTTAATTTTCTTTACGCAAATTTTTTTCAGAAAATGATTTTTAATTTCCCAAAAATACTTTTTCAAAGATGGCCTTTATACAAAAAAAAAAAAAAAATTATAAAAAAATGAACTTAATTTAAGATTTTAGGATATAGAACTAGAAGCATTGTACTGGGTACCATTCAGACCAAGTAGAACATCCGTCAGAGAGATACATGTAGTGCTACCTATCGGGCCCATTGCTAACTACTCTACCTTACTCTACCCTTACATGGATATATTCAATGGTCATTTTCCGGCCTTTTCTTTTTAATTTTGCCAAATCCTTTGGGTAATTGGAAGTAAATTTTTTAACATTAAAATGAACAATACTTAAAATTCCATAATAAATGTATCCAGGGATACTTGTTGAATGTTTTGTGCAAAAAAGTTCTAAAAATTTGTGTTAAACATACAAGGCACTTCCTTTTCCATGCACTTAGCGAAGTTTTAAGTCACTTATTTTTCTTTAAACTTTAAATTGGTACTTAAATATTCAGTGGGTGTTTTGCCTGTAATGTGTACAGGAAGTAACGTAGATATCATTTTTAAAAATTCCTCCAAAAATAATAGTGAATAATCTGTTTCGTAAAGAGTTATTTCCGTTTTAAGAAATTTTTTAGCAACACGTAACTTTTTTTTCAGTTGAATTTCAGAGCACCAACTCCTGGAGATAGAGAACGCGGGGGCGTTCCAGTTTGTTACTGGTGCTTTACAGAAAGAATTCGGCTTTAATTAGATCACTTATGGAAATTGTTCTGCCAAGTTTCTGTAGCTTAAAAAAACTTAAAAGTGAAGTTCTACGTTTCATAAAGGATTAAGGTGGAGGTGTGCTTGAAGTGGTTTGCGACCATCCTCGAAACTTTCGTGATTCTAGATAGACTAGATTTAAAAGAACAGAACTGAACAGACGCTATCGACTACTTAAAAGACTCTTAGACGATAGATCAAAACTCTCTCTGGACAACCAAAGACTGATTTATACTTCTATTTTGAAACCCCTTTGGGCGTATGGAATAGAGCTGTGGGGTTCAACCAAACGCTCCAATCTCCGAAAGCATTCAATCTCTACAAACTAAAATACTTTGAACTATTGTACACGCTCCTTTTTATGTCTCCCAACCTGGACTATACACACTGTGACCTTAACATTCCTTTTGTCACACAAGTTGCTGCTAAAACACGATACAGAAAACTCCACTTTAGCCTGCAATCTCATATAAATCCTCTAGCTAAAGATCTTTCTTCTAGAACTCTTCCTGACAACCCGGACAAGACGCCTTAAGAGATAGTGTGGCCTCGTGATCTCCTCTCCTAGTGAAGAGAGTGGACTAATAGTCTAATGTTTTGGAGTGTTACTACTGGGGTTAACTTCTCCACTCGTGTACCTCTGTAATTCATAGTTCTGTTATCACTGTTACTTATAGCGCCAACGCGCTGATTGTAGCAAAAATAAACGCCAAAATAAAAAAAGTAAAGATAGATCAGATACAAACAAAAACTCAATTGTCTATTTGAGGCGTAATTACACTCAAAACAGTTTTTAGAAGGAACCCCTCAACTCAAAACTGCCCTTAATCGTATATACCTGGAAAATCGTTGCAATGAAAATAAAGAAATTTGTTATCGCTAAGTTATAGGTTAGAGTCTTGCGATGGTACTTAAAAGCTCCATAGTTGGAGCTTTGTCTGGTTTTCAGACTCAGGGGGGGTGCTGAAAACGTGGTATCGATAGCTAAACTCAATAATGTAAGAAAAAAGTCAAAGAAGTTTAAAGCAAAACTAGCGAATCGTGTTTACATCGTTCACAAATCGTTTTTAGTTTACAAATCAAATTTTGGAGTTCTTATCTGTTGCATTAATAGAGTTATCTTTGTGATTGAACACTTCTTAAACCAAAACTCTTGATTACATCTTCAATATTACTTCCGCTGTGTAAATGAATGCAGTTTATAATATAAAAAAGTGAATTAAAAAAAAGGTTTTCTTGTTAAAACAGATGTTCTAACACTTTTGCCCCTTAAAAAGGAAGAATTTCCGTCGCCGCTACGCCATTCTTCCTATTTTCTTAACAAAAAGGAAGGAGTAGGCTAAAGAAATAAATAGGAGGCAAAAAGAAAAATTAAGAGAAAACTCGGTTTTGTTTTTTTTTTATATAAAGTAGATGAGTTTTTTTTTAGTGCAATGCGATGAGAATTCTTAGGCCAGGAATGTGTGTGACTGCTTCTTGTTGTGGATGCTTGAAGAAGGAGACGTAGCAGAAGATGAAGAAGAAGAAGAAGAAGTAAAGGGTTTTAATAGAAAGGAGAAATGGTTTTACTCTCCTCTTCTGTTTTGTGATGGGTAGATAAGGGTGAGTCAAAAAGGGGGGCAAATGAAGAGACGAGAAACTGTCTCCCAGGAATTAAGGAAACTCAAGGAAGTGAGCTACCGTGAGTTAGTCAACAGGAAGAGAGAAGAGTAACGGTCGTATTTATACATATAAGAGGGATGCAGATGGTTTTCTAAGGAGTATTTCTATACGTGGAAGCGAGATACGCGGGAGGCTGCGTAGAAAGACGTGGAAGTAAAACCCAGTGAGGAGTATATCCAATTATAAGTTTAGAAACGAAATTTCTCATTTCGGTACAATTAGTAGCGGAGGACTAGGGGCTGGAGAGAGATCTACGTGGAGCGGCCGAGGGTGCTGTATTGTTCGTCGGGGGCGGTCAGAGGAGGTGGGGGGACGGCTGTGCACATGGAACTCTCGGTGGATGTTGCCGCCGCTCTCTCCTTGACGTAAGAAGGATATTATGGGCGCGCTCGGTACGTATAGGCGCATGCGCCCTATGTACACTATATATATATATATATAAGAGTTCCTCCGCTTCACAAATTATACTTGTGTACCGCATTAATTATTGTCCCTCACACCTCTTACAACTTCTCCTTGCAATTAATTTCTCCACCCCCCTTTCCGCTCTCTCTCTCTCACTCTTCTGGTCCATTCGCCTCTCCTCCGCATTCTCTTTAATGTCTATTAATCCCGGGGATACTACCGCCTTTACTTCTGTTACAGCCGCGCGCTCTCTTTATGTATTAATTCCATTACTCCCCCAGCACCAGCGCCAAGCCAAACCCTTTCATGCCTCATTTTAACTTAGCCCAGATGTAATCTGTAGAGAGCTGAACTCGGTTTGAGGCTGTGTATCGCCTCCTGCTTGCCGGAAGAAGCTGAGCAACTTCCTCTCGCATCTTTATATTAAAGTAATATACATTACTTCCTTCTTGTTCGTACTATCACTCTACACTCTCTCTTTTGCATTCTTCTCTCCTTTCTCTCTGATTCTATTCTAATCTTTAATAATAATAAACCTTTATTTGAGCTAAAACATGAAAGAAGACGCAATAAAAGTGAAACAGCGATATTTTAGTTACTTCTATTTTCACCAACTACTTACTGTTAAAAGGAAAGTAATATGATAAACTTTTTATTATAAATCCCAGACTCCAAAAAATATCGGGAAAAGATGTTACCGATTCGGGTAACAGAAATTATTAACAATTTTTAGTTAAATAATAGAATTAAAGAGCAAATGGAACCCCCACACTAGACTTAAAAGAACAAAACTGAACAGACGCTATTGACTACTTAAAAAACTCTTAGACGTTAGATCAAAACTTTCTCTGGATAACAAAAGAAAGATTTATACTTCTATTTTGAAACCCATCTGTGGTGTATGGAATAGAGCTGTAGGGTTCAACCAAACGCTCCAATCTCCATAGGATTCTCAATCGCTACAATCTAAAATACTACGAACTATTTGTAAACGCTCCATTTTATGTCTCCCAACCTGTACTATACACTCTAGACCTTAACATTCCTTTTATCACCCAAGTTGCTGCTAAAACACGATACAGAAAACTCCACTTCAACCTCCAGTCTCATATAAATTCTCTAGCTCAAAATCTTTCTTCTAGAACTCTTCCTGACGTCTTAAAAGTGGCCTCGTGATCTCCTCTCAAGTGAAGAGAGTGACTAACCATATAATGTTTTGGAGTGTTACACCATGGAGTGGTAACACCACGGGTAACTTCTCCACTAATTTACTTCTACTGTTCACTGTTATCATTGTTACTTATAGTGCTAACGCGCTGATTGTAGCACAATTAAAGGCAAAAAAAAAGTGTATGCCTGGAATACATTGTAAGTGGAATGTATGTATGTGTATATACTCGTATTTCTTTGTATAAGTATAATAGAGAAGAGTTGGACTTCGGATTGTTGTCGAAGAAGTAAACAGAGCGGCGCGTAGGGGGTACGCAGAGTTCGCGAGAGTGAGGAGTGAGACTCCGGGGAGCGCTTGTGAGAAGTGGTGCACTGTATTTTCCTTTTCGACGGGTTGCCGGATTTGGATTTCCAATTTCCTGTACAAAATTGGGGAAAATTTCATAGAAGTGAGTGCGTTACTAGTGTGGCGTATATAACAGTCCTATGGTAAGATTTCCCATTGAGAGGATTACATTCTACGGAATAATCAACAGAAAGAAAAGAAGGAAAAGCTCAGGAAAATCTTTGTGTGGGGATCCCGAAGAAAGAAGAAGGCGCTTCGGAACAATCCGTAACAAAGAAACAAATCGCACAAATCGCAGGAAGCTGAGACTTTGTTTTATTTGAAGTATCTACTTGGGATCTTAAGTAAGTTATCGAAGGAAGTCTCTAAACCGGAAGGGCCACTGTACAGAATGCAGTTTTTCGGTCACTTTTTTAAAAATTTTCCCAGTTACTAGCTACTCATTGCACACATTTAATTCTCAAACTATTTTGAAAGCTTATTTTTTTGTTTTTTTTAGGAGATTTTGTTGAAGAGCACTTCTAGAAAATTGAAAAGAACTTTTAGAGTATATTTGCGTCACGATTACCATAGGATGAAAAAAATAGTGCCAGTTTCAGTCATTATCAACTTTATTCTGCCAAGCTTTTCGACCTAGGGACTTGGTCATCTTCAGGACTATTTGAGTCCATGAACAGACAAGACAGAAGACCTCCTACCCTACCCTCTAATCATGTAAAACAGTATATTGTAAATTAGCCCTGAAGATGACCTAGCCCCTAGGTCGAAAGCTCCGGCATAATAAAAATATATCATGACTGAAACTGGCAGTTATTTTTTTCATCCTATTGAAACTATGGATTCAGTCACCACAAATAATGAACAATAGTCACGATTAACTGAAAGAAAATGCGCTAAAGAAGATTGTTAGTTTCAGGAGTCTAACAGTTTATGTGTGATAAAGGTTTTTTTGCATAAAAGGGAAGCGTTAAAAAATAGCAGAAGAATGAGGAATCTGGAGAAAGATATTTTTGGTTTCAAAATATTCGGAACTAGTGGAGCTAGAGAGAGCCTGTATAAAACCCTGTAGGACTAGCAGGACATTACCACTTGTTGTACATTGAAGGAAGTCTTTGATCAGTCTTTGAAAACTAAGCCAGATGGATGATTGGCAAAATTGCAGACGATTCCTCAAGGAAATTTTCAAAACAACGTTCGTCCAAAACAATAATCAGCTATCAACATCCTTTTTTTCCAGCAACAGGAAAAGCTGGTCTCATTTCCAGGTTGTAAAAAAGAAAAAAAATTGTTTAACAATAAAAGCAAGGCACAATAGAAAGCTATTTTATTGATCCTCACGTACAAAGAGCTTTAATTTTTTTCTACTTCGTTGTACTTCCGGACCCTATCTCACCCCTCACCCCCCCAAAAAAAGAGAACAGAATTATTACTTTTCAGAAAAGCGAAGAAAATAAGGGTCCCTATATATTCCTCTCTCTCATTAATTAATTTACATTTGAAAAGCAATTAAATACAGGAAAGTTAAAAAGGGACAAGGGTTTGAGAAATGGTTTTCTTTTTTCAACGGGGAATGAGAGGACCGTACACGCTGTGGCAATACCATGGTATATAGTATACCCAAATAAGGAGAGTTCTGCGGCGGGCGGGGGCGGCGGTGAGGAGCGAGTGATGTTGCCTATGGACTTGCGAGGAGTTAGTATTGTGCGACCAACTCCAGGGCTTTTACAGCATCTCTTCTTCTTCTTGTTTGGAAATTAATTTATTCTTACTTTCCTTTAGTTCTGTTTATTTTTCCTTTTTATTATCTATAAAACAAATATAAATCCAAAGTAGAAGTAGAAAGGAGAAGAAGAAGAAGCTGTAGATGGAAAAGAAAAGAATATAAATGATACCTTCATTTAATTATTAAAATTATTACTAGGGCCGCGTCATAAAAGTGGTCCTTTATGACGCTCAGAAGAAGATGTTGAGTTTTAACAGGTGGTAGTAAATTAAAAGTGTATCCTCTTTTTATCGTTGAACGAAAGAAGTAATGTGTACAATATGTATTATTACTCACAAAGTAAGAAATACATTTCGCATACATTATCATTTTCACCAATGGAGCACAATCTATTATTTATTATCATAGATCTAAATAAGATTTAAATCTTTGTCCTTTGATTTCCCCCCCCCATCACGCCAAAAAAAGAAATTAAGGGTAACTTTCTTTCTTTTACTAAAAAACCTGGAGATTCTACAACAATTAGAAGAGGAGAAAGTAATGTCATTTCAGAAATCGAGGAAACTGAATGTACAGGATATGGGGAAAGCTACAACAAGACCAGGAAAAAAAAGACTGGTTGGAATGCATAATAATCGTATGCCGGGAAGTGGTTTCCACGAAAATTGCTCTTCTTTTGCTGCATACGCTTGCCAAAATTGAAGTAAAAGCGCATTTAAAATGAAGAATAATAAGTAAATATTAAGTAATCATTCATTGTTTTCTGTTATTTTTACCTTTTACTAGCGCAATTTCATTTACAATATGTGGCCATCTCTCCCAAGTTACATTGGCCAACTCACCCAACCCAGCGGGGATAGATGGCCAACTGCTATTTATTTATTTTTTTGTAAGAATAAAAAAATGTTTCCCTTAGCATTTTTTCTTAAATTTTTTCCTTATCTTATGTTTGTGAGCGTATGAGGTTTACCAAAAATAATAATAAAGTAAGCCTAGCCCTTACCAAAAATTTGCAGGCACCCTCCACATAAAATGGTGGCCATCTCACCCGACTTTACCCTACACTTTTTCATAATCTTCATTTTTTTTAATATTTAATTCTTGCATTAGATTGTAAAACTGCATATTAAACGGAAATGGCACTTTATAGAGAACTCATTGAATGCCCTAATATGAATTTTCCGATCAAAGTCATTTAAAGAAAAGTTTTATTAATCAACATACATGAAATTTACATACGGAATTCACCAAAAAATCGAAACAGCTTTTGCGCAAAAAGAAAATGTCAGAAAAGTCAAACGAAAATCTAAGAAAATATGGTAATTTCCATGTTTAAAATTTTCCTCAGTCTCTTAAACTTTCAGAAACACGTTTAAGCTTTCTTTATATTACTCAAGAAACAGGAATTTTTTTAAAATTTATTTGTTAAGTTAGACCAGCGCTTAGATACGCCATTAGTAACAATGACAATAACTGACACCATTAAAAACTCACTAATTGAGGGGAGAAGTTAGCCCCAGTGATAACACTCCCTAAGTCGTCTCCCAGGATTAGCTACTCTCCTCAGAAGAGAGAAAATCGCGAGGCCACTGGCTGATTTTAATCGTCTGGGAGGATGATCTGGATGGTGATGAGATGATAAATGGCAGACAAAGAAGATTGAAATGAGAGTGCAAGTTCTGGATGAAAACTTTTATAACGTGTTCGTGCAACCTGGACCTACAAACCAGGAATTTCCAAGTCTGCGGTGGATGGTTAGATTTGAAACGTAAAATGGAGCTGTTTAACGATAGTGCGGAGAATTTTAGATTGAAGAGATTGAATTCGTTGAAGATTTGGAGCGTTTCGTTGAACCCTACAGTTCAATACCGTACGTCCAGGCGAGTTTCAGTATAGAATTGTAAATCAGTCGTTTTGTTACTAAGTGAAAGTTTTGAACGTTGGTATAGTAGTCTTTTAAGTAGTCGATAACGTCTGTTTTAACTTCAGTTCGTTTAAGTCGTGTGTGAGGGTAGGAAAAATTTAAAAACTTATTTAAATGTTCGCAACATTTAAACAGTTTGTATAACTATATACATTGCTTCAAATTGATTCCTTCCTGAAAATTGTCAATAAACTTATTGACTGCAAAAAAAAAAAAATCTTATTGGTAGAAAAATTGCAGACCAATGTGTATGACAGTACCTGAACGAACATTATCGTTGGAACTTATCGTTGGCGTTTATTGACGAGATAATCACGAAAAAAGGTTAATTTATGAAGTACAGGATTTTGATCGCGATGTTATTGTTATTGTTTCAATTTTTTCAGGCTCAAGAAATACTTCAGAACGGATGTTTCCGGGGGGAAAAAAAACTCATTTTTAAAAAAAAAAAATTGGCAGGAAATCAATATTTTTCTTAACAGGAAGTAATTACAGAGGGCGGCGGAAATAGATGAAAGTTATACTTTTTTTTGAACAAATTGGAGTAAATAAAATTAATATTTAGTAAATATTTAAATAAGTGCAACGAATAAATTATAAATTATTCTTATTTATATGTAAATATTCCAAATAGTTTACCAAACATTAACGTACATAAATAAAGTATAAAACCGGATAAGATGTATTGCCAACTTTAGCAAAAAAATAAAAATAAACATACGACAATTTTAAGACATATTACATATTAGCTTGTCTTTTCTCTGTATAACTCTCCATTTGCTATATCATAGTCTTTATTTTTGTCTAACTTTGTAATATGTTTAATCTTCTGTTTGTACACTTGATTATAATTTGTCTGTCTGTCTCGGTGCATATATATATATTTACTAATTATAGCCCGCAGACTATAGTAGTAAGTAATAATTATACCAAAAATATGCTGAAAACAGATAAATTTGTGTTTTAGAATGTTTGTATTTTAATAATTCAAGAGTGTTTAACGGTGTTGGTATTTGTCTCAGATGGTTTTGTACAAATAAATATTTTGAAAATAAGGTTACAAGTAATTTGTTGAATTCTCTCTCTTTCTCTCTCTAATACTTGTTTATACAAATTCCTTCTTATTTTATACAAATTTATTATTCTTATTTATATAATTTAGATGAATTTCAAAATGCTGAATCTCTATTATAAATTTGTGCATGAGATTATCATAAATTGCACGTTAAATTTAACAATCATCCAAATTGAAAGAAGAAAAAATGTTGCGTTAACTATTGCTTGGACTATAGTTCGAATTATTTACAGCTTAGTTCTAGCTGAACTATCATCTATTGTTAGATTGTTCTCATCAGAGAATTAGCTAGTCTCAACTCGGGCCAATGCAACCCACCATGGATTGATTCATTGTAATGCCCACCTTTAGAGGCACTTTCTTCAATTATAACTATTTAATATTTAGGATTAAACTAGCGAGGATTTGGTCAAAATAAAGAGAAAACAACGACTCCTTCTTTATGCCCAAAAGTAAAGTAGCGTAAAGAGGGAGATGCTGTTTTTCTTTTATTTTGACCGAATCCTCGCTAGTTTCAATCCTAAATATTGTGATAGTTTACAGTCACTAAAAGGAAATACAAGTTTGTTTATGCTACAATCAGCGCGTTGGCGCTGTAAGTAACAATGATAACAGAGTAACAAATAAAGCAAACGAGTGGAGAAGTTACCCACTGGTAACACTCCAAAACCGACTGTTAGTCCACTCTTTTCACTTAAGAGGAGATCACGAGGCCACTGTCTCTTTTAAGACGTCTTGTCCGGGTTATCAGGAAGAGTTCTATGAAGAAAGATTTTGGAGCTAGAGAATTTATATGACATTGCAGGCTGAAATAGAGCTTTCTGTATCGTGTTTTCAGCGACTTGTGTGATATAAGGAATGTTAAGGTCCCAGTGTGAATAGTCCAGGTTGGGAGACATAAAATGGAGCGTTTACAAATAGTTCGAAGTATTTTAGATTGAAGAGATTGAATCCTTAGGGAGACTGGAGCGTTTGGTTGAACCCCAACCAATGATGGATTTCAAAATAGTAGTATAAATTAGTCTTTTGTTGTCCAGAGAGAGTTTTTGATTTTTCGTCTAAAAGACTTTTAAGTAGTCGATAGCGTCTGTTTAGATCTGTTTTTTAAGTCTAACGTGGGGGTTCCAAGAAAGTCTTCGGTCTAAGTAAAGCCCAAGGTAGCGGGCCACGTTCACTAATGGTAGAGGTGTTAGGTTACAGAACACTGGAGGAAGAGTAATGCGACGAAGAGTGAAGGTGATGTTTTGAGATTTGCTTTCATTAACCTTATAGCCCATCTCTTGAACCATTGTTAAGGGGAATTTAAAGATAATTTCTTAGTAAATATTCAAAGTAAGAATAGAAATTAATTACGAATGCTTTACTCTGCAAAGATTTATAAAAAATTTAAATTTATTACAGACAGAATTATATTTATTAAATTTATTTAATACAAGTCTAAAGCACATAGCTAGTGGAGGCTTTGTATAATTAATGACAGCTGTCAAGTGAACAGTAGAGAGAGAGAGAGCAAGTGAATTAGTCAGCTAGAGAGAGGTTACGCGGACGCGGCAAGAATTGAGCAAGTCTAGACTTGTCAAAACAATAATAGAAGTGTTAGGACAAAAGGGATAAGCTAATACTAAGAGAAACTTATTGTCTGCATTAATATACAGACCAATTCTTAGACAGACGCATAATCCTCTAGGAATGTGTGTGTGTTTGTGTATTTCTTTGTTGTGTTTACATAACTAACACAATCATTTTCCGTACTGTTGTTTGTTCATCTTCTGACACATATAGTTCATACAGTTTTAGACAGTAAAAAGTTTATTTAATTTTTTTGTGGGAGTGAATCCAAATATTTTTTTGACGTCAGATTTAGTTTTATGATCCGTCTACAACGTCAATTATAGACTGTTATTCTAATGTGAATTCGTATCACTAAACATTAACTGTTAAATGTCTGATTAATTAATTAAATTTTATTTTTTAATTTAGATCAAACAAAAATTAGAGAATGAGGAAGCCGCTACGAGAGGTGGTCTGTTTGTCTGCCAGTAACAATAGTCAAACTGACAGACATTGGGTGGCGCCTTCGACTCTACTAAATTCTTTATTTATTTTGGAATAGTGACTCAAGATGACATCATAAGGGATTCAAAAAAAACAAAATATGTAGTCAGGAGCGGAATCCCCCTCTGACGTACAGTTCTGATCGAATGATTGAAATTTTTTAAAAATTTGGAACGGTTACTAAATCTTCTTAGTTCTCTTCCCCCCCCCCTAGGTAATGCAAGGAGCAACGTTTTACAATGAAATGAAAGAGTAATATCACAGCTTCCCAAAACTTAGAGTCCAAAATAACTTAAAAAAGGGAAAAAATAATTGAAAGAGAATGTAAGGACTCAGAACAGCTGGTATTATTACAATATAAGCGCCACGGTAGCCGAGCGGTTATAGGCTAGACCCGCAAAGCTAGGATGTATTGCGGAACTAGTCTATCCCTTGGATTATATTTAATGGTTAATATGAGAAATTTATAGTAAAGTATGTTTGGCTAGACCCGCAAAGCTAAGGTGTATTGCGGTACTAGTCTAGCCCTTGGATTGTATTTAATGGTTAATATGAGAAATTTACAGGCTAATCGCCTCCGTCCCTACGGCACCTAATTTGGTATTTGGACGTAAAGCTCGCCATGAAAAAATGGGCATTACTTTACTATTATTATAAAAAAAAATATTATTGTTCCGTAGAAGAATTGAATAAAATTAGGAAGTTAAGTTGTTACTGCTGAGTTCCCTGTAAGTAACATCCTTAAATAAGGACCCGCTCTCTCCTTGATACTTTAATCTTAGAGGAATTGTTTTTAATGAAAGAGAAAGGTATGCAAATGTGAGGGAGTTAGTTTAGTAAATTACGACATTTTTTATGAGTTAAAATTTGCGGGTGGTTCGGTTGTGATCCTATATTGCTACATTATATGATGCGGGAATTCATTGAACTTCCTGTCTACGTATACAGGGTGAACCAGTAAGTATTGTCAATAGGCCTACTGCGTGTAGTACATCTAAAGTGGAGTTCAATGACGTATTGGCCAACTTCATATTTTCCACTGTTCTTGAGTGACGTCACTTTTAAGTTATTTTCTAAAATCATTACTTTTTTCCAATAAAAATGTTATTACTCTACTTTAAAAATTGGTCCATCTAAAAGAGTTTTCAATTAATTAAACAACTTGATAACTAACACTGTTGAGTGCTCGTGAACACGTTTTCTTGGAAAACAAACGTAATTTCTCATACGAAGATAAAAGGAATTCTGGAAAATGATATACCGTTTGAAAGCCCATTAAACAAGGAAACTTTTATAAAAAGTGCCAGCACCTAGGTCTGAAAATGATCACATAAGAGCCTAATGAGTTTTCTTAAAAATTTCGATTACTTTTATTTTCCTAGGTTCCGGTGGAAGATTAAGGCAGTTTGGAGAATAATTTATGCTTCCAAATGGTGTCAATTTTTAGGAAATTTATCTGTCTTTCTAACCGTGTCATCAGAATCGAATTCCGACTAAAACTTTCTGAATAATAACATTTTTATTGGAAAAAAGTAATGATTTTAGAAAAAAACTTTAAAGTGACGTCTCTCAAGAACAGAGGAAAATATGAAGTTGGCCAATACGTCATTGAACTCCACTTTAGATGTACTACATACAGTAGTCCTATTGACAACTTACTGGTTCACCCTGTATACGGAATCAGATGGGTTAAGAGAAAACATCCCTCAGGACTTTGATAGCAGACAACTTCAATGTTTTGACTGACTATCTAATGAGAATGTATGATAATAGAGAGGTATTCAAAAAAAACTTTTTGCGAACCCCTTAGAGGACAAAAATAGAAGGAAATGGCCGGAACAGTATTACAGGAAGGTGACCAAATCATTGGGAACTTATGGAGGAACAAGAATTTGAAAAAATGTTATAATTGTATTCAGGACACAAAGTGGCATGATATCTGCCCAAAAAACACCTTTTTCAAATTAGATCAGAGAATGTATCACATTTAGCTGTCGAGTCAACGCTTCATTATTTTCTATCCCATTATGTCCGGGTTAGCCATAGGAGAACAACTTTTGCTAAAGAGATTGTAATTTTGGGAGAGATTCTCATCACGTTTCATAGACACAGACTGCGAGCAATACCACATTGTATGACGTACTTTAGGGATGATGTCATAGTCAACTTGTGTTATTGACTACAATTTGAATAATGGAACAACACATATACAGTCAAATAGTTTTGTATATATAATTCCTTCTGTACTGGTAGGTACCCACGGTCAATGGGGAACAAAGTGCAGTTTGGGTTACAACTCAAATGTAACTGTACACAAACACTGACAAAGGCGTGTGAGTGATAGAAATAGTTAAAACAGTTAATATTTACCGTATATATGTACGCTAAAACGATGTATGTGTATCTATGTGTACATAGAGTGTATAAAGGCACATCTGTATATTATACAGTCACCAATGGCTGGTTGTATCAACATGCAAATTGTTGTAACCATGTCCTGTCCTAAACCCATAGTTCATCACCGGCATACAATTGGGGAACACCCCTCCCGGTCGCCAAACACTATATATTCCTAGTCTCTGTACGAGTTTCTATCTAGTTCTAACCCCAACTTTAACTCCCCCTTCCCTACAGCATCCCCTTTTATTAAATCATTCAATGAAATTTAAATGCAATACCCTCTATCCGCTTTTACACTATCAGGCGGAAAATTACTATTGAAATCAATTTTAATACTTGAATAAAACAAAGTAAGGATGGTAAATATGGTGACATTTATTCTATTAGCAGGGTTTAAAAGAAGACAGTGGAGTAAAGGTAGATTACTTTAGAAAGTTCCAGGGATGAGTCAAGGGACTGGTTGAGAATTCCACGAATTGCAAGGGAGATTGATCAAAAGCTTGCAGAAGTACGAGCGAATCATTACTCAATATAAAGTAAAAAAATTAAATAAAGCACTTTTAAAGTAAAGTAATGCCTATTTTTTCAGGCAGGCTTTACGTCCAACTACCAATTTAGGTGTCGTGGATGGAGGCGACTAACAAACATACTTTACTATAAAAGTTCTCATATTAACCATTAAATAAAATCCAAGGCTTAGACCAGGAGAATCGAATCCACTAAACCAACAATACATCTTAGCTTTGCGGGTCTAGCCAATAACCGCTCGGCTACCGTGGCGCCTTAAAGCACTTTTATTGTATTAATAATCTTTTCAAGAAAATTTATTTCAAGAAGAGGTTGTGACTTCCTGTTCTCTTTGTTTGTTGTAATGAACTTTGTTGACCCAACTTAAAGCCATAATTCGAATCTTAAGAGTAATGTAGTTAGAGATAAGTCGTGGGAGTGTTTCTCTTAATTTTTTCTAAAAAATATTAAATCTTCCAAATTCGGTTAGAAATATCCTTACGGTTGGATACAGCATCATCAGTGTTTAGTCAGGAGTGTGTGCCTGTCAAATCCTGAGGGAACCTTGCCAACTTTGTTAATAAATGTGTTCTTCCCCCCCTATCTCGCGTTCATCCTACAGTTCTATGTCCACTAAATTGCTCCTTTATATCTGCTAGATATTTTATCCAAAATACATAAATTTTTTAATTAAATAATAAGAATGTTTCAAAAAAATAGGGGGAAGAGAGGCAAAAGAGTTTCTTGAATTATGGACGCTATTTCCTGTAGGATAATTTGAAACGTGATTTCATTTTTCTTTTAAAAAAATAATCGCAGGTCATTATATTTGCTTTTTTATACTAAGAAATTGACTGAAATCCGCCAACTAAAAGTGCGAAGTTTATTAGAGATTTTAAATTTTTTCGTTTTGAAAATGGTATCAACGATTTTCTTGAACAAATTGAACCAATCTGAATTCTGATCACTTTTATCAGTGACGTTATCCGGGGAAGTGCGTGATTAAGAACCTCTCTTTCCGACACCTGTGTGTAGCATATCAAGTAGTAGAAGTTAACTCTTGAGTTGGCAAGAAATTTAGGCTAACTAGGTGGTGAGTTTGGCGTAAAATTAAGGCTAACTAGGTGAGTTGGCGAGAGATTAAGGCTAACTAGATGAGTTGGCAAGAAATTAAGGCTAACTAGGTGAGTTGGCAAGAAAGTAGGGCTAACCAGGTGGTGATTTGGCGTGAAATTTAGGCTAACTAGATGAGTTGGCAAGAAATTAAGGCTAACTAGGTGAGTTGGCAAGAAAGTAGGGCTAACCAGGTGGTCATTTGCAGGCTTGTCCGTGGAACATATTTTTCTGTCCCATCTCATGGCAATTTATGCCTGTCCCATCCCATCCCATCCCACGGGATTCCCATTATAATATTAATATGGAATACAGTTCAAATAAAATTATTAAATTTATGAAAGTTTACGTTTAGTGTCTACTAAATAGGACTACATGTACAAAGAGACATGCAAAACGACAAAATTTATTAACTTTATTAACTTTAACACTCAAAAGTATAATCTAAGTATGACAATTCAGTATCATTCTGACACTCTCATTCTATTTCTGAGTCACTCTGCTCATTCAGCACACTATCAATTTTGTTGCACTTACGCAACTGCAAATTTCAGCCTAAATTTATTTTACAATATCAAGTATCAACTACCATGGGAAATACAAATGTGTGCTGTCCCATCCCATGGGACGTTTCCCATGGGATTCCAATGGGAATAACAATCCTATGGACAGCACTGGGGATTTGGCGTGAAATTTAGGCTAACTAGGTGAGTTGGCAAGAAAGTAGGGCTAACTAGATGAGTTGGCAAGAAATTAGGGCTAACTAGGCAAGTTGGCGAGAGATTAAGGCTATCTAGGTGAGTTGTTTCACCAATTTACATCGCTAACATCCGTAAAGTTAACTTCTTCGGACACTCCTCAAATGCCCAAGAAACATTCTGAAACTCCAAAGCTTTTTCGAAGATTTCCAATCTCAGGATAGGGTCACCAAAATTGTTGGACCAAAATTTAAGAATCGCTTAAAGAACCAAGCAGTGGTCCAGTACTGGCATCTCCCACAAAAAAAGACGTAAAATGAAGCTCTCCTGTCCGCAAATAGCATTTCCATAGTTTTGCTCACACGAACCCCATCCCAAAAAAAGGGAAACTAGCTCTAAATAGAGGTTTCCTCTAAAGAAAATACCCAAACTCCAGGTTTAGAGTTGAAAGAAAGAAAAACCGTAAAAAATTTACGGAATCGAAGAGTTTACCAGTAAAATGGTTTTCCCATTTTTCTTCCTTCAATATCCAAGAAGAAAGAAGGGGAGAAATTTCAAAACTCAGAACCAGTGGAGGGGAGTTTAGAATTCTTTACACAGAATTTAGAAAATCGAATCTGCGACCGGAAGCAATTTAGTTAGAATCAATTACCACTGTAGAATATTTACTAGGTATTTTTATTAAATCAAAATGAGATATCAACCGTTGTAGTACGCACACGTACGTTATGGGCAAAGTGGGATGGCACACGGATATCTGTGGGGTGTGGGTGGGGGAGAGGAGATTATCCGACAGATGGAATCTTGAGGATGAGTGAAAGAGTGGAGAAGAGAATCTAGTTGACAACAGAGAGAGAACCCGGGAATTGCAATATTTACTTTTACGACCGTCCATTCTTTACTTCCAATCCTTGGGTGCGGATTATACGCGATGTAAACAAATTTAAAAGGATCTAATAGATATAATATGTGAGGTTATTTACTGTTATACATCTGGCCTACACACTACAATTGTAATAACATTAAACGGAAGTAATTGTATTTAGAGAGATGTATTTGTTTTGGGGGGCATCTTTTTTTTTTTGTAATCTATTTTCTCATTTCCGGATCTATGAGAAAGATTGTAAAGCACATTATTCAGACTTTTTACAATAGATAAATGTAAAATTTTCCAATTCGTTCACATTTTAGTCAGAGGCGATCTGAATAAAAAAGTATCTACATTTTATCCTAAAAATCCCGCGGGTAAACGGCTATTTTTCCCAGAGAGATTTTGACGGTTAAGTTGCGTCGAATCCCTGATCTCTCCCAAACGATAGATAATATCTCTTACAGGCGAAATCATGATATTGAAAAATTTGACGATATCGTCCTTCGCAGTTAAGATAAGAGATCAAAAATTACCCAGTGAAATGGTTTCGAAGTCTCTGTTTGTCCTACAAAAAAAAACAGAACTCGAAAAGGGAAGAAATTCGAAAATCAAATCTCTTTAAGGGATTACAATTAATGAAATGACGCATTAGTTTAAACCCTTTCTCAAGACAGCTTTAAAAATTAATTTTTTAAAAAAAAAAAGCTCCAGCCTTTTTTGAAAATTTATTAAGTTTAAGTTATCAATTGCAGCAGCTTTTCAGAAAATCGTTGAAAAACTGACTGAAACTTGAGGAAAATTCGCATACTATTTTCTTCAAATATTTAATTTTAATTTTTCTTTTGATCCTTATATATTCTTTATATTTAGTGGATAAAGGAATAATAATAATAGCAATAGTGGTTAGCGTACTGGACGCCCGCGCGGAGGTCCCGGGTTCGAATCTAGCTGCTGACTTATAGATTTTCTCTTCCTAGGAGCTTCTTACAGCTCACTTTCCGGCGATGGACAGTGTTGTCTGTAACGAGAGAACACTGTCCGGAGGCCGGCAGTGCACTGGAAAAAGCTCCGGGCGCTAATAACCTCAGCTGTTGATGCGCCAAAATAATAATAATAATAATAGCAGTTAGCGTACTGAACTCCCATGCGGAGGTCCCGGGTTCGAATCCAGCTGCTGACCTATAGATTTTCTCTTCCTAGGAGCTTCTTACAACTCACTGTCCGGTGATGGACAGTGATATCTGTAACGAGAGAACACTGTCTGGAGGCCGGGCAGTGCACTGAAAAAAGCTCCGGGCGCCAATAACCTTAGATGTTGACGCGCCTTAAATCATCTAAAATAATAATAATCCAGCATTGCTAAGATACAAACCAGGTAGAACATTCTATGATTTGTTTAAGGCACAATAAGCCTCTTGTGACAGCGGTGCCGTGGGGCATGGATCCAGTCCTGCTTTTTAATCTTTAATCTTCTATGATTTTGTTATATAAGTGACGAGCTTATCTTAATTAGATTAGATAAGATTAGATAAAAAGCCCATTGATAAAGAAATATGAAATGTTTACAAAGAAAATAGAGTTACTGTTCATGGAGCTGGGCAAAATAGCTTAAGCTAGAATTGAGATGGATAGGAAAGCTCAGAAGACCGAAGATAGCACTGTGTGGACATAATAAGAACCCGAGAATGAGATGGACAGGTGATGTAGGAGATGATCTGGAAGTGTTGGCTTTGAGAAACAGGAATAGGTTGACATGGTAATAGAATTTTTGATCTTTAAAGGACGGCAACCCTGCAGGTACACCCAGTAATTGCATTCAAAGTAGAAACAGAGCATTTGGACAACGAAGATGCCTTACAAAGTAATGTGAACGAGACTCTAGCAGACAGGTTGATCACCCTGAAGTGGTTCACTTAGGATGTCGCTAACACATCCGGTCCTGTTCGATTCCCATTCTCTCTGGTCCATTCTTTCACTCACTCTATCTTTGAGTTCGAGTACTAGGCTATCAGCATCAGTCCTGTGTTTATTGATGATAAACTCCAGTTTAAAACAGAGAGAAACTTCAACAGAAAGCAGGAGGAGTTCCATCCCCCATCCTATTGGACCTGCACTTGCGCTATCTATGACACATATGTGCATCGTCAGCCGCCACATTTACATGCAAATTCTTGGCACCCCTATTTCTGAATTCCCTTACGTTCCACCCCTCATTCTACGGGGGGTATGAACTAAACTATTAAATCATTCAGTGATAAAATTTGTAAATGATCTCCTCCAGCTCTCCCCTAAATCCTTGGCGCCTGACACCACCCCAGTACAACCGGGGACAGTTTGACAACTGGAAAATGATTCACTTTGATGATATTAGCATGTGTCAATATTGGGAATACTAAAAAAGACTATTATCTGCGTGAAATGTTGATCTAACTTAGCATTTGTAAAATTAGAATCTCTTAGAAGTTACATATTTAGATGTTAAATCTAATATCTACCCAAAAAATTGGTGTGAACACTCTCGCATTTTAAAACCCAATGAATTCTTACAGATTGGGAAACAGCACGCTAAGCTGTAATCCCACTTTAGAAGGAACCTACCCAGAATTCCTTTTTCGAAAAACCCTAAAACGAATTTTATTTAGGAAAAATTATCGATATAGTGATCTAAATGCGTATTTAAACAATTTTAAAAGGAAATCTTTGGAGTCATTTTCATGAAAAAAAAAAAGTTCAGGAAAGTGAAAAAAAAGCAATCCATTCAGTAACTTCCGGTGACGTTTTGCTTACACAGACCTCAGAGCGGACATTTCCTGGGAAAATTCCATATTGAAAAATCTTTTGTACAGACGTCACACTTCCTCTTCACCTACAGGAAGTAACCGTATCCTTATTTTTTGGAGGAAATAGCGACAGTATTTTCTTTCTTAAGTAAGAAGTTGGTTTCCCAATATCCAGAAATCGGTAATATTTAAATTCCCTAGCTTACAGGAAGTTACTATGACAAATCTTCATTCGACTTTTACAATCGACTAGTTGGAAGTTAGCACACAGCTACCTGTACAAGGTAGGGGCTTATTAGCACAAAACCGTTGGGCCAGATTGTGCCAGGTAGAGGAAGAAATGGCCTTCTCACCTGTTATTCGATTGCGAGACTGCGCTACAATATCTTTGGTACCTTGAGACCAAAGGAGATTTTAGCGCAGAAGGAACTGGTTAGGGAAAGTCCTCAACCTTTTTTAGAAGGGGAGGTTTCATCTACTAGACATAAAGTGGAAGGCACAATAAGCCTCTTGGTGGCTGCAGTGCCGTTGGGCATGGGTCCCGTCCTGCTTCTAATCTTAAAAAATAATCTAGCACACAGCTACTCCGAAAGATTCATCAAAGAAGCTGAAAAATACCTATATCCTGCCGTTGACAACATTCTGTCTACACTATCCCTGTTGATATCACTGATGATCCCAATTTAGAGAAATCCTGGAAGATTTTCCACTTACCTGTAACAAAAAAAAACAAATATTAAAAAAAATTAATTTATAACAAAATTAGTTTTTGTTTTTTTGTTTATAAAATGAGTCATTCTTTGCAGTTAAATTCTAAAACGTGTTTTGTTTTTCTTTCAATTAATTTTTAATTATCGTTACTTTTAATAAGGGAGAAAAAGGTCAGTTAGGTACAGAGAATGGTTGGCTATATCTAGCTGCTGGTTCCAACTGCTCCTCGAACTCTCCTAGGCTGGAAACATAGTGGAGCGGCGAGCAAAGCGGCGATGATAGCGAAGAGCAAAGCGGCGAAATCAAACACAAGTAAACAAATGGGACCGCACATAGTGGCGAGCAAAGCGAAGATAGAGCAACGCTATCTATAAAGAGTGGAGCAAAGCGTTATGACATGTTTGATTTCTTCGCTCTTATCGCGCTCAATTTGTAAAGGTTATTTTTCAAAGGTTATGGATATTGATACATTTATTGGTTTAGTTTGTTTAAAGAAACCTCTGTGGGACCGTAATATTTGCGAAGCTACAATAGTTTTTAACAATTAATAATTAATCGTTAAAATTAATTAACAATTAGTAGTTAATGGAGAATTCAGGTAATTTTTGCTACATTTAATTTGGTTCTCAATCCCTTAATGCTAACTTTCATCTAAATACTATGCAAAATTAAATTAAATTTTCACGTCCTACTACTTCTGATCAGGACGAATTCTCCAATCCTTCTTCTGTAGCGTCGTACTACTCCAGTTTTTCAGATGAGCAACATTAATTTACGACTGATTTAGTAATTATTAGTAATAATAAAGTGATTCAATAAAATTATTGTTTTTTTTTTTAATTGGCTAATTTCTTTTTATCTGCATATATTTCTATTTTGTTTTTATTTATTCTTTTCTAACCTTAAAGTAACTGCTAGGATTAATGGGGTTACACAGATTTGTATTTAGTTAATTTTTCCATATTGTGCCTAACTTTTGTTGTGAGTTGTATTATTCAAAAACAATAAAATTTGATTTTTATTAATGGGGTTACACTGAGCTAGTATGTAATCAAATGTTGATATAGACATTCGAAAATACGCACGAAACTTGCCAGGATGCTCCCGAAGTTGTTGGTACAAGTGATGAAATTCACCAAGTTCATTTCTAGACTTATTTATGTCATGTACACTGCAGTTCCTACTACTAAGCTGCTGCAAATACCAAAGTTTCAACGAAGAATTTTCATATAAAAATAGTTCCTCCATCTTGTTTTGTCAAAAGGAGAACGCGACTAAACTCGTCACTATGTGCATGCGACTCTTTGCTCGCTGCTCGTCGCTCTCTTTGATTTGAAGCAGCTATCATCGCCGCCTTGCTCGCCGCTCCACTATGTTTCCAGCCCTAGAGTACCAGGGCGAATTGTTCGATAATCTAGGATGTTGCGGAGATTTCACAGACACTTTAGGGGAAACACGATAATTGCCATTAAAAAAAAATTCACAGAGCGGAATATTTCATCAAAAAAATTACCTCATTTTCTGCCTTAGAAACAATTTGATTTATTGTAGGATGAAAAACAGTTTCCTTAAATTAAAAATTTTCCGCAATTCAGAACGGATATTCATAACAAAGCGGAGAATAACTCCAGCTGTAAAGGAAGTAGAAATAAAATTCAGTTTTTGGTTTGTTAAGTGGTTGAATTTCAGAGAGGGCTCCACCAATCAAAGAGAAGAAGAAAGAAAAAATTAAATTGGTGAAACAGAAATTTCCCAAAATAAAAAGACTGATGAAGTGATGGTAAACGAGGGTTGGTGGAAAGAAGGTGTAAGGTAATAGTGAGCTGGAAATGGTAAAGTATCGGATACAGGGATGCTGGCTGGACCAGAGCGAGGATAAAAGAGAGAAATTGGGAGTGAGAGAGAGAGAGAGAGAGAGAGAAAGAGACCAAAGATGAAGAGCGGAAGCACCTCTAACGACGAACTGGCACACTGCCAGGCTGGCCGTGTGACTATTGTGTCAGTGTTACCAACCGTGCTACATATTATCGTCCCGGAGAAAACATTTACACGCCTCCCATTTCACCTTGTAGCCAGGGTGTGGGGGAGTCCTTGCTTGTGGACGCCGCAGTAGCAGCAGAATCTAGAAAGGTTAGCAAGTTTGCACGCCTGTGTAATTTATCTTCCCGGGGACCCCAAAAAAACCCAATCGATGATATACAGTTCCTAGCAAAGACACACACACCACCAGAATCATTCTGGCTATTCCTTATCCAGGCTTGACCAAACTTTTCCTCTATATAAGAATTAAATGGTAATCCAAAATGTCTGCCCTAAAAAAGAGAAGAGATTTTTCCAACAAACACTCGCAAAGAAAAGCTGATGTGGTACAGACAAACTACAACATTTATTTTGAAGCCATTTTTTTCTAAAATTATCATTTTTACCCAAAAATTTAGACATTGAATATTTTATTGAAATATTTTTAACTCTTCTTTCACTTCCTAGTATCTTAGAAGTTATTAGAATCGGCGTCAAATATTGTGGTCTCCTTAGACCAGTGGTTTCTCCAGCATTAAGAGTCTAATTAAAAGGACAGGTCTGGAGGGTGAGCTTTAAAGTTAGGGGAGCCACAATAGACCCAAAGGGGTCGCAGTGGCGTAGGCCCTGAGGCCGCCCTAGTCTAATCTAATCTAATCTAGACCAGTGGTTCCCAACCTTTTTATGACCAGGGACCATTTTAATAATTTTTATTGTTAGCAGGGACCACAAGGTTCAATATCACAATAAACTACTTTTAGATTTTAAAAATAAACTACAATTAACATTGGATTATGTTTTCAGTTATATTAATGTGCTTTTTGGAGCTTGCATTTCCTTTAACAAGATGGGTAATCCTGGGATTGATGAGATTGCTCAAAGCGACACGCATATCATCATTTGCTTTTTAGTCGACTCCTGGACCTGTATTTAGGCGCTTGACGTCCCACTCACCGCGCCGTCGCCGCACTCGCGGCCGCATGTCAAATAAATATATATTATTATTTTAAAAATGTTTAAGTGTTTCGCGGACCATATTTTAGTTCTTGCGGACCACAGGTTCGGAACCACTGCCTTAGACCAATAAAGTAGTTTCTTTCCTTTTTTTTAAGTGGCTCTGAAAGCGTGTGTGGTGATTGCTTAAAAGTTGCAAGAAACACGTCACACAATGTTTGGGCATAACCACGAAACCCAACTACAGATCCACGATGGAAATCCCACAACTGGAGGAACCATTTTAAAAAGAAGGAGAAATAAAGTGGGCAGCATCCAGATGACAGTTGCAATGCCAGGCTCCTCTACTAATGCCTGAGAGATTTTGTCAGCTATAGCACTGCTTGTGTCAATATCTCAGGAGAAGCTCCCGAATCTGGGAGGTTGTAACCGGCTCTAAGGCTTAATAACTACCCAGACACCTAAATCTTTGAACAGCATCTCTACAGACAATCAGGAGGAATCGCTTCCAATCTCCCCCAAAGAATCTACAGGTGATGTTACCTGTTGTTTCAGGCCCAGCATTTTCTGGTGTCCACTGAGTTGGACAATTAGAAAAGGGGCAATTTTACTTACCAAGAGAAAGTAAAAAAAGTATTGAGAAAGAAAAACAAAGAAAAGTTTAATACGTGGTTTAACCGGAACTATACGATGTGACTCATAACAGGAAATAAGAACAGAACAGTTTGGTAAAGAGTGGAAATCCACACTTAACATTCGTACAAACTGACCCACAGGCTAGATGAGGTGGTGAATTGATCAAGTACGTATATATGTTCAATACAACAGAATGAGTCTAATAAAATGTGTACAGTACATTGTCGCATGTATATATGTATATATATAGTATATGAATGGGGGAATATAGAAGTGGTTTGAAGAAGCTTTTGGAATTGATTCTTATACATATATATACACGCTCATATGTTGTGTATATACTTTGAGAAGTACACCCTGATTTGTTGAATTAAATATTAGGCATTTTCTAGCGGACGGCCAACTGCCAACTTTATACTAATCATAGCACATATATATATAGTACTTCCCCCCACCACCTACCTACCTACCGTACGTCATCTGTGATTTCTGGATAAGTATACTGTCTCGCACAATATTGTTTTATAAATGAGCTGTTCTCATTAGTGATTCTTTAGGGACTTTTTTAGTTGGCTTAACTATCTATGACAGTATTGTAGCTCTAACCTTGAGACACGCTACCATTATAGAGCTTCTTCATTATCAACTTTGTAATTTTTGCTATTAATAGTTAATACCCAAAAAAAACTATTTGAACATAAATAACTCTTGGGAAATCCTTTGGGAAAGCACAGAATTTTGAAGGGAAAAAACACTGGGATAAAAACAAATATTTGTGAACTTACAGCTCTCAAGGTTTTATTTGAATTTTTTTCCTGAAATAAATTTAAATTAATTCGTGTCCTCCAGAATGAAGGAACTTGGGGAATAACGATAAGACTATTAAGGAATAGTGATAAATTTTTTTCAGGCAAGGCTTTACGTCCAACTACCAATTAGGTGTCGTGGACGCAGGCGACTAGCAAACATACTTTACTGTAAACTTCTTTTATTAACCATTAAATAAAATCCAAGGACTAGTGTAGTACCGCAATACATCCTAGCTTTGCGGGTCTAGCCTATAACCGCCTAACAAACATACTTTACTGTAAATTCCTCATATTAAACATTAAATACAATCCAAGGCCTAGACTAGTACCGCAATACATCTTAGCATTGCGGGTCTAGAATCTTAACCGCTAAGTTATCGTGGCGCCTAAGTCCCAGATCCTCTCCTTAATATTAACTTTCGTTTAACAAATAAAAATAAATAAATAAATATATTGATGACTTTTCGTTACCACAATTTATGTAATTACATTACATAAATTAAATAAAAAACGAAACAAATATTAAAGTCTGTTGAGGAACTAGTCGAAAGACCAGTAGCATAAAAGAGCCAAGTCTTCCGCCTCGATAGGTAAGTATAATAATAAATAGAGGACACATTACATAGTGAGAGTGCGTTTAGGGTTTATATTATATAGACGGGTACGTCTCTACATCTGCGACCCTTCATTCATATAATCTAAATACTAATATATATGTGTGTGTGTAAGTTTAAATAGATCACACTATCTGATATGTTCACAAAGATGGCTCCCAGCATCAGCGTGCGGTATTATGACGGCAGATCGGAACTTGTCCAACCGTATAAAATATTTTCTCTTGTTAAAAGCAGACCTAAGGATTATCCAATAGTATTTTTTTATAGTATAGTTCCTATAGTTCCGGTTACGATACAGACACGCGTCCATACACAAAAATACTTTTGTAAGTAGTTATTAATACAATTGTAGATATGGGTAAATGAGTTGTAGGGTATTGTGGGTAACGATTTTTACAGCTGTAACGACATTTCTAATTCTATTGTTATTTGGCACTGGTCCAGTCTACTTTTTTTGTCCATTCTTTGTAAAGACAAATTGTTTGCGTTCTATTTTCTTTCGTTTTCGTTACATTGTTTTTATTTTTAGCAAAGGCAGCCATACATTTTAGAGCATTCTATTCTTCTGATAAGTATATAGTTTCCTTTTTTATACAGAGTGTATACAGAGGAGTGGTCGAAACTTCGGGAGGCGATTCTGGGCATCATTTGCAACAAAAAAATTGGTACTACTACTTTTTAGCAAATAGTTGCCTATATTTCTCAAACTATTAAAGCTAAAGCGATTTCAATCAGCTCATTAGAAAGAAGGTTAAATTTCCTTTTAAAAAAGCTAATTTATATTTCAAAATAATATTATCAAGTGTTTCATTTTGAGGCCCAAACATAAAAAATGGCGTTTCTAATTTTTTCCAAAAAAAACTTTGACTTCATTTTTTCTCAAAAATATTATATAAGTTTAAAACGTGCACTACTCATGAAAAACATCTACATACAATCACCTTTCGAAAGGTATGCGATGAATAGGGGTTATTTTAAAAATTGATGCAGAAAATCGGTGATTAATTGCAAAAAAAAGTAGGCCTCAAAACAGCGTCAGCGTTATGGAAGGAATTCACCTACCATAAGAATATAATTTATCAGAAACATCAAATTCAGTACGTTTTTTTGCAAACGTGTAATTTAATAATTAATTAATTAAGCACTATATTAAAAAATATAAAATTCTAATTAACTAAAGAAAAACCACAGATCTAAACTCGTTAAACGAAAATCCTTTCTTTCGAATTTGGTACCTAACTCTCATTTAAACTCATATACCATTTTCTTCTTTTTATTTTATTTTATTATTTATATTGTAAACTTTAGATTTTTTAATATAGACATTTTTCACCGTCGAATCTCATATAATCGATAAATAGAGTATCTGGGGGACGACCTAATAGAAAAAGAGAAAACAAAAATTTAAAGTTGGATGTTTTTTCAACGTTTCGGTTTTTCGTGCAGTTTTTGTCGATTAACCCTACTGAACAGTATTAGTACCACCCTACAGCCGAACTGTTAGTTGTATAAATTATCTAATATTCTACATATAATAAGGTAAAGATGTTCACACTTCATAAAATACCCGATCATGCATTCAATTGGGCAACAAAAGAAACTGGATAAAAGATTAGAGATATCGTTACATGTACGTAGAAGGCACTTCACAAACATAATGAAAATACAAGTATGAACACATTTTTCGAACATCTGTTAACATTCAAAGTGATGACAGTATGTTTCGAGCACTTGGAAAATCATCTATTATAGTACATTAAATACATTACAAAAAAAAAATAGAAAAGTTGTGATATCTGGGTGTAAACAGCAAGGGGTAGTAATTCATCCAGAGTGGTGTGTCTGTGTGTGTGCACTAGAGAGAGATAATGATGACAATGATGATGTCCGTGATGAGACTGATGCTTATAGGGAGGGAGTAAAAGAATTTATTGATGATGCACACCAAGCATAGTGTATGAGAAAGTTTATGTTGTAACAAAATGAGTAGTTTGGTTAAAAAGATGAGAGAGGGAGCCTTGCTCTGTGTCCTGTACCCTTCATGCTGCAACATTAAAAAATTACGCACCAGCAACATTCAGCTTTTGAAGATTCTTACTCACAATTTTGGCCGAATCATGATCTTTATCAATGCAATATGTACTACCCATTCATAGTGGTCAGTATTCAACATCAAAGGGCCCTCCCTACTTGACTGCCCTTTCTTCTATCTTACTTTCAATATGTTACAAAGGTCCGCACACAGAACCAGAAAGACAGAGCAATCTTCTTTCAAACTAACTTGGCTCTCTTCTAGTTAGTAAATAGTTTGGCGAACTAGAAGACGATGGACCATGCTGGACATAAAAAGGCACAAAAGACCTCTCGTTCAGCCTCCTAAAGATGGATTATCTTTCATCGCTTTTAAACATTACATTCATTCTCCATTTTCTTAACAATATTTAAAAGGAATTTAATACAATAAGCACGAAGAAAGGTTTTCTCTGACGTAAGAGGAAGTTCTGTAAACTGGAAGCGGTCGTATATTTGTGGATGCAGTTGCACGTGTTTCCGATTTCAATACTCACATAACTTCCTTTAAACCTCAGTTTCAAGTCTGAGTCGTTTTCGAGAAGAAAAACAAAGTAACCGCCTGTTTTTTTCTGGCAGGGCTTAACTTCCAACTACCAATTAGGTGTCGTGTACGGGCGCGGAAGCTCTTACTTTACTATAAACAATTTTATTCTAACAAATAATAAGAAGTCCTTCGCAGGATTTGAACTGGGTCCTCTCCTCTTTGCGTAGATTGCCATGAGGAAGAGGATTTCAAGACAATATAATAATGATATGTCCACGTTATGTGGTAGAAAGGGAACGAATGTTTGACGACTTATACAGGTATTTTTAGGTGCACCATTTCGCTACGAAGACATAATATTCTCCACCAACATCTATGTGCTTAAATCTGCAGTACAGCTAGCAATGAAATATGAATGTATTTAAAAGTTATAGCCGATTAGAATGAATGGAAGAAAATGATTAGAGAAGGATTACGTGATTTTAATTTGGGTTAAGCTATAAGGATGGCAGGAATATAGAGTACTGATCCATCCATTAGTTGTAAGTTTGTATGTAAATAGTTGTATATAGTAGAGGGATGAATGTGTGAAGCGAACGTAGAATAGAATAGAATGGAGAGTGAGTGATATTCTAGTGATAAGCAGCTAGACGATGCTGGCTGTATACATAGACGATGTTGGTTGTATGGTGGAAGCCAATGCCAAAAAAAGGCAAAAAAAAACGGGGTTCTCCCACTTACAAAGCCACGCTCTTGATCACTACACCAACATACGCCCAAGGAATAGTTTTCTATATTGTTAAATTTGTTAAATAAAATGGACTTTTTAATCATTTACATTAAAGATTTATGTAGTACAGAAGAATTGGACCCAGAAAATACATATTACGAGTACAAGCAATTTAAAGTACATTTCTTAATGCCCAAAATAGTATATTCATCAGAACACTTAAAGATTAAGGACCCGTAGTTGGTAGGGTTTCAGCTTACATTCGTTATTTTCTTCCAGCTCGCCGGAATGCTGTGTGCATTTTATAGAATTTAAGTCCAATATTGTGTGGCCACTGGGCACTTCAACCGTTTTGGAAGATTTACTTACAACTTAGCGAGTTTAGTAACTAAAGGGTCCTTATGTGAGGAAACTGAGACGTGGAACTTGACATAGTGGATGCTTGCACCTTCAGAGTCATTGGGGACAGAGAGATTTTTTTTTTTTTTGGAGAAAGAATTGGATTCTGATTTAGATGGAGCTCAGATAATTGTGCGGTACACTTCGTGGAGGAGATAAATACTGAAAACTTCACAGAGCATCGTTCATATACAGCGGGAGGATTGGGTAGGTATTCCCAAAAAAGGCGCTCAGCAATATAAAAAAAGGAATTATTAAAAATATGTAGCAGTTAAGATGCGAATGAGTTTAGAGCAAGCAATCCTGGATTGCTGATCACAACCATGTCGACAAAATCTTCGGGTCAACATTAATCATTATTTATGGAGACCTTGATTTCTTCTACAAAATCAATGACATTCCCGAACTGTACAGCTGGAAATTGCTGGAAGAGAAATACTCCATGTTATTCCAGAAAAAGTTACATCTATTCTAGGAGCGGTTTCTAATGATCAGTTTTAGTAAGAGTGGACGGGCAGTTATAGGAGGTGGGATTGGATTCCGAAGCGGAGATCCTGGATTCGAATCCAACTGCTAACCCTTAGATTTTCTCTTCCTAGAAGCTTCTTACAGCTCACTGTTGTCTGTAACGAGAGAATGCTGTTCAGAGAACGGAACTGCACTAAAAAAAAAACTCCGAGTAAATAATTTTTTAAAAAAAGTTACAGGAGGAAAAATCACTGTCTATTGGCTGCTCAGTTTTAGGAAACATTATTATTATTTTAAGGAATTTCCACAGGATTAGGGAAAAGTCTGGTCCTGGAGTAATGAATCGTGAAGGCAATAGGTTGGAAGATAGTAGCCCCCCCCCCCTTAATGAAGGCCCTTTTTTTAGGATATGACAGAGATTAGTGAAATAGCCCACATCAAGGCTTTAAATAATTGTTTAAGGAATTTTTACTGAGAAAAGGGGTTAAAAAAAATATATATATCTTTTTTAGAGTTTAAATTGAAATGAGTTAGCTTTGAACACTAAAGTAAAGTTGAAATTGATTTGATGGGGATCTCTCCTCATTCCCTTCTCCCAATTCTAATAATAAAAGCTTCCCTCATTTGAAAAGTTGATTTGGATTGATAACGATATCAATTTGTTAAAAAGCTCAACTAAGCTTAACTGTTTTCAGAAGCAGCAGACAAAGTCAAAGAAAATAATGCCCCAAACGGCTTCGAAGAGAAAACATTTTTCCCAGTGTTAACTTTAAAAGCGGTTTTGATTGTTGATATAAGATATGGGGATTGGTTTTTTGGTATTCTAGCGTGCATATCCCTTATTTTATACAAATGAGGAGGTGGGAGGGGGTGGTTTTACAACCTGGATACAAAGCATGGAGGGGGAATGAGTTGGAGAACTCTACTGCCGCCCTTGTATCTTTGCGCTCTCGCTTCCCAAACCTTTTTAATAAGGTTATACCTACGACCTACTACAAACTAGTACCAGAGGTGCTAAAACAGCAAATAGTGGGCGTCACGCTATCACTTTCAATTATTACAGGTGTGCCCTTTCCAATAATGAAAGTTTTCAGCTTTATATCATTTGATAACGGGCTATCACGCGACCACCAGAGTGTAAGCATGAAGCATCTCTCTCTCTCTCTCTCGCCCCCACTCCAGTCACTCAATCACTCTTCATCTCCCTAATTCTCCCAAATATATACCTCTCTCCCAGTTTCTCATTTCATTAAATTCACTTCTTTTCCCAACAAATAATTGGAATCTAAATTACTTTTTACCTTTACTCGCTTCCTTATCACTCAAAAAAAAAAGAAACGGGTCACCAAGATTCATTACAAATTATCGAAGTAGAGTGTGGAAATAAGGAATTTAGAGAATTTTTTGTTTCTTTTAAACCAGGTTGGTATCACTGAGACTTGAACTATAATCAAACTATGAACGAAGATTGTTTGGGAATATGGCAGAGCTTTAAGGTTTTCCTTAAAATTTACGAACTACTACGTACGTACAAACAGGAAACTGCAAGAGCCTTTTGGGCGGGGTAGAGTCAGAGTAAGGTGGCCTAAAAGAATTTCACAGGAAATCGCACCTTGAAAGCAGCATGGACATGCTGGAACATGGTGACCCCCTCCTACATTTGCCAGTCTACGTGGAGAAGGTCCTCCAAAGGACGTCAGAACAATTGAAATTGAGAAAGCCAGGCTAGGCTGTTGCAAAAGATCACGGGTTGAAGCCTTAAAGCTTTCAAGGATCATTGAGTTATTTTAGACGAAGGAAAATCTTCCTTAAAAACTTTTTCTGAAATGAAATTAGAACATCAAGAGGCATGTCCTGGAATTATTCTGTTTCTGAATAGGGGGGGAAAAAAAGCTGACTTCCGGAGAGGAGCGGATGAGAAAGAACTTGCTATCTGCTGCTGTCTTCTGTGGTAAAGAACATAAAACAACAAAAGATGGAGATGTTAGGGGAAATAATGCTCAGACGATTGAAATTAAGAAATTGAAGTAAGAGGAGTAATCTGATGGCATTGATAATAGAAGACTTCAGAGAAATATCTGCGAACAGAAACTCGGGAAAACTCAGATTAATCCCAACTGATGTGTTACCATCTCTGGTTACCTTCTGTAGGATGTCAATTAAAGATTACTGTCTGTAAAAGATTTCTCAGAGAGGTGAAGCTCCATCTAAAAATTTGGAAAATTTACAGCAGGGAAATAAAAGGTTGTATTTGATTTGAGTACCCCATTACCCCAAGTCTATTTGCCAGACTATTTGGAGAAGGTCCTTCAGAGGACGTCAGAACAGTTGAAATTGAGAAAGCCAGACCTGTCTCATAGGATCTTGTAGCCAAAGAAGATATGCCAGTCAATCAACAAGTACTTACTCGTAGACTCCTAGATAAAACAGTTCGCAAGGTAGTTCTTGTAGGTATCTAAATGGTTTTGCAGGCCTACTTGAAAATTCTAGATTTTACTCTAGTTTCGAAAATAGAATACAAGTCTAACAAACTTTTTGAAGAGGGAATAAAAGTCGTTATGATTTGAAATATCTAAATGGGTGTTCAGGAGTATTTTTTCGGAGCAATAGCTGAGTAAAGAAGAGATTAGCTATGCGGTTAGCTTACTGGACTCCCACGCAGAGGTCCTGCGTTCGGATCCAGCTGCTAAGAGCAGTTCTTTTCTCTTCCTAGGAGCTTCTAAGAGCTAACTGTCCGGTGATGGACAGTATTGTTTGTAACGAGAGAACCCTGTCCAGAGGCCGGCAGTGCACTGAAAAAAGCTCCGGGCGCCAATAACCTTAGATGTTGTCGCGCCTTAAATCATTAGAAAAAATAGCTGAGTAACTGAACGGGGAAGGTAAGGAAAGATATTGGATTTGTAGAGAACCTAAAAATGTTGAGGATATAAGACAGGTTTACCACGGGAAGTGCGGAAGGGTAAAGTCGCAGAGAATGAGCTGTAACTTAGAGGAAACAGGGATCTATGGTTTTTGTATCCTGTTCATCCACTTCCTGCGCGTGTCTACAATGTGTTTTTGGTCGTCCTTAGTCCGGGTATGTCCGGTGTTCCCCCCCTGACCCTGCTTTTCCTTCATTCTTCTGCAAAACTCGCCTGCCGAACTAGGGAAGAACCAGTTATATAACAGGATATAGTGGCAGAAGAATGGATACAAACGGCAATGAAATGTAATATGTGTCAAAGTGTCCAATTTAGTAGCACGCTTGTCGCCACTACCGGGCGAGTATCTCCTTTGATGGTCAGTCAGCGGCCGACCTAACTGAGAATGTCGGGAATCCTGGCTGTTGCACACGCTCCGCCCCAGGGACATTCCTACTCTTCTGCCCTACCCAACCACCCCTGTTTCCTGTGTTGTCAGTACACTTCTGCCGTTCCCCTCTGCCACCAGCAGACAGATCACACTAACAATCACACAGAAACGCTGAAGGCAAGTATTACTAGTCCAGCCCCCACTTTGCCGTCCCCGATATCATTTTCTTTCTCTGTCTTCCTCCTCCTCCTCCTCCTCCTCACCACCACCCAAACAAAGAGAAGAGAATCGCGCTGAGTATGCTGTCAGTGATTGAGAATAGCCAAAAACTTTGCCAATTCTTCCAAGAAATCTTTGCATTACTTTCAAAGAAAAAGTCAAACTCCTAACATCTATTAGATTTCCTGTCTGCAGAAAAAACTATCCTTTCACCACCTGTCTAAGAAACTAGAAACTAGAAAGAGAAGACCATAAATCCTATCCTACAATTTTATCTTTAAAAGTATTTATCATCATAAACTGGCCAAATACATCTTTTCGTATCTTTAAACTTGAGAGAAAAGATACAAAAATCTGTTATTGAAGCACACTAAATTGTGTTTAGCTTTTCACCGCGCTTTTATCAGTTCAATTTTCTTGTATCTCAATTTTTTTTTAATAAAATAGTCAGCTGATTTTAATACAGTAAATGTAAACTCATTCTAAAAAACTAAATTGAGCAATTAAATTTGTGTTCAAGGTTGTCACTTATTGTAACCAAAATCTCATTGTCGCCAAAACTCTTTTTTCGAAATCAATGGACCACAAAAGAGACAGTACCGTGAAAAAGTCGAAAATCGAAAATTTGTTCTCAAAAAAAAACATGCTACTCATGAAAAGTATCAGAAAAATATGAGAATCAATCGCTGAGACGGCTCTCATTCTTATGATAGTTTACGTAATTTTTGAAACTTAAATTAATTTTGGACTGAAAAAACAATTGCATTTTTTTGGGGGATTACTTTAAGGCGCATTACTGCCTTAAGATAATGACGCTCAACAATGGACAATAAGCCTTTACAGGCTCCTAGGTAGAGAAAATCTACGAGGTAACACGCCTGGATTTGTGATTCCGAGACCTCTAATCTAATTACTCCCCTGTGTTACCAACTGAGCTATAAAAAATTTTATTGACTGAAATTTTAACTCTAGAGCTTATAGAAATTATACAAATTGTGTTTACTCGAAAGAAACTCTTCTTTCAGTGCCTGATTTTGCTTCAGCCATATCTAGCAACAGCAAGAACCCGAGGTGTTTAAGGAAGGCAGTGAATTGCTTCAGCTGTATTCTAAACCAAATTCAGTAAGAATACATCCCCAAAAAAAACCTTTTATGAGCTTAAGTATCCTCTAAAGTTGGTTTTAGTTAGACGCAAAGAGCTTTAGATTTAACCAGAAGGATTGATACTAGCTCACACTGCATTGTCTGCTAAGACGTTTCTAGCCAAAAGTACAACATCCCAGTTTTAGGCCATCCGCCTTATTCGCCTGACCTGGCCGCCCCATATGACTTTAGATCTGTTCCCCAAAGTCAAATCTGCATTAAAAGGAACACGATTTTACAGTCCGTTGAAGCTGTGAAAGAAAAAGCGGTACGCGTCATGCAGGAGCTCACAGAAATTAGACTTCCAGCACTGTTTCTGAACAATGGTAAATTCGCTGTGGAGCGTTATAGGGATAGGGGAGTGGTGTATATTGAAGGTGATAATAACTAAATATGTATAAATTTAAAATAAAATGTTTTACAGCAATAGTCTCGTTATTTAATAGCCACACCTCGTATGTTCTCCTGAAATTGATACCTAAACCCTTCAGAATTTCGGGACACCAAGTGGTATTAGTCTAAGGATTATAAGGATTTCAAAGTGGTAACCTTTATTAGTAATTTTTGAGGGTTTTTTTTTTGTTTTTGTTTTTAAGGCTCGTCAACATCTGAGGTCTGAGGTGCCCATTGCTTTTTTCAGTGTACGCTTGCCCCCGGACGGTGTCCTCTCGTTACAGACAACACTGTCCATCAACGAACTGCATAAAGCAAGGCTTTTCTTAGTATTATTGGAAAATTGCTTTATATGAGGTGGAAAAACTAATTCTTAGGATTCATTTACAAAATAAAATTTTGAATTCCACCGACAATGGCCGACATTCTTGTTAACAGTGGCCAGACCATTTGAATAATAGTTTTAGTTCGTCATAAAAGAAAACTAAAGAAGTGTTTGATCCCCCTAGTCAACTCGTATTACATACATATGTACAATTATCTCACATTATATTATAAAGTGTAGACTAAATACACACACACGCCGAACAATTTAGGGACCAGCAAAGAAAGGGCAAGGCGACGTACTAGGTATGATGATATGAGCGGGTGTGACGTCAGTGCAAATATTTAATCCCATGATTGCAACTAATCCCTAACTCTTGTCAATGTTGAATCTCTCCTTCTCGTCTCCTCTCCCACTCTCTCTCACTCACTCTCTCTCTCCTTTCATCTGTAATACTTCCCCTCCTCCCCTCCACAGCTCCATAATTACGGATTTTCACACTCAAATTACAATATATTCACCCCTGGGCCAATAGAAAAGAGTGAACAGACTAAAGACTAGACAACGTGCCCAGCATCACACCAAATAAATACGCACACATACCCTCACTCACACACACACACACACAAATAAGCACCCCTCCAGAAATTAATTTCCAACGTTTTCACAGATCGATATCCTATTAATTCACAAAAAGGGATGAAGGGCGCGTGTATGTCTGTAGGTTAGACTATGAGGAGAAGCACAAAGTGTCAGATTTATGCTATTTGATGCCGGTTAAAAACCATATTATGTTAATATAGGGTATTAGAAATTGTAGAAGGTCTTTAACTTTCTGTTCAGCTTTTTCTTGGACATCCCGAAATTTATTTCTAGTATTCAATGGTGCTTAAAACTCTTGAATACTAGTGCAGGAATTAGCGAATACTGGAACTAGAATTTGGCCTTCCGTTTTTTGTGCTATTACTAGTTTTTCAGATAGGAATGTTTAGACCGAAATCTAGCAACTGGAAATGAAACGTTTCTTAATTAAAACATTTTTCGGTAAAAAGTAATTGTAAAATTCAATTTCGGGACTTTGGAAATATGATCCTCATTTCAAGTGCTATTAGAACGGGACTGCAAGACAATGGAACAGTCTATTTCTTCCCTCAATCGACTCCAGAAAGGCTCCTTCAAATGGTTGAAGAGGGAAGATATGCTCCAGTGTCTCTGGGCTCCATACTGCTTCCCAATGGAAGGATGTAACGAGGGAGGAGAAGAAGGTGCCATCCGAGTACGAGAGGTTTTTATATGACGAGACGGCGCTAATGAACAAGCTGACGATGCGCAGGAAAAAAAAATACATAGAAAAGTCCAAAATCAGTGCTATTAGAACGGGACTGCAAGACAATGGAACAGTCTATTTCTACCCTCAATCGACTCCAGAAAGGCTCCTTCAAATGGTTGAAGAGGGAAGATATGCTCCAATGTCTCTGGGCTCCATACTACTTCCCGATGGAAGGATGTAACGAGGGAGGAGGAGAAGGTGCCATCCGAGTACGAGAGGTTTTAATATGACGAGACGGCGCTAATGAACAAGCTGACAATGCGCAGGAAAAAAAAATACATAGAAAAGTCCAAAATCAGTGCTATTAGAACGGGACTGCAAGACAATGGAACAGTCTATTTCTACCCTCAATCGACTCCAGAAAGGCTCCTTCAAATGGTTGAAGAGGGAAGATATGCTCCAATGTCTCTGGGCTCCATACTACTTCCCGATGGAAGGATGTAACGAGGGAGGAGGAGAAGGTGCCATCCGAGTACGAGAGGTTTTAATATGACGAGACGGCGCTAATGAACAAGCTGACGATGCGCCGGAAACAAAAAATACATAGAACAGTCCAAATTCTTGGCAGAATCATATATAACCCCATATATGAAGTACTAAGTAGTTACTTCATAACTTACGAGTTACAATTAGAGTTAGATAGGCGCCACGGTAGCCGAGCGGTTAGAGGCTAGACCCGCAAAGCTAAGATGTATTGCGGTACTAGTCTAGACCTTGGATTGTATTTAAAGGTTAATATGAGAAATTTACAGTAAAGTATGTTTGTTAGTCGCCTCCGTTCACGACACCTAATTGGTAGTTGGACGTTAAGCCTGCCTAAAAAAATAGGCGATTACTTTACTAATTGGAGTTAGAGGAAATCAAGTTTCACACCCAATTTTGCCAGATTTTCTTTGAAGCATGAATTTTCCCTAAGTTAATTGATGGTGGGTAGGGGCAAGGTTTTTTCTTTTCTGCTTTTCCTCCTAATGATCCGACTGGAGAACAAAAAGCTAAAAGAAGTTTAGTGGTATTTCCGGACATAGGATTATCACGATAAAGGGGAAGGGACGGACAGCTTTCATTTGTCTTGCCCTACCATCCACTCTGAACAGGAGACAAATCTCACAACAATTTGAGAGCGACAGGATTTACATCGTAACAATTTGAGAAAATCTTTGGTTTTGTTTTTTTGTTTGTTTTTAAATGGTTTTGAAGGGAGAAGAGGGGGGAGACATTATCTTGGTAGAGCTTAATTTACATGTGTCGTCGCTTTATGTAAGATAACCGTAAAATTGGAGAACGGTAAATGACGAATTGGTACCAGTAAACACATCCGGTCTGTAGATAAGTATAATTAGTGTTGTAGATACTCGGCTGGGATTGCTTGTCAACACTGATGGAGAATTGATGGCTGCCGTGAGCTATCAACTAACTTCCTTTTTTTTTTTATATATAAATACTTAAACTCTAATTCACATTTCCGGAAAAGAAAATTAACATATTATAAATCCCCCCCCCCATAATTTGGGAATCTTAAAATGCGTATTTCTTGTGAAAATTCAAAATGGAAAAATCTGCATGGTCCTCTAATATGCGAGATAACAGGAAGTGAAAGAAATAGATGATCTACTATGATGAGTTATAAAGCACAACAAACAGGGATTAAGCACCTCATCTTTTTGAAAACATCACTTGGGAATCCAGAATCCACATATCTGGAAGAAAGTTCCGAATTAGTTGGCATTTATAGGAATCTTCCACAAACTTGGGGGGGGGGCTTTCAGAAGGTACTTTAAAGCTCATTTTGACTTTATGAAAGAAATCGTAAACTGTATGAAATTCACATATATATTCAGATCATGGTCTAAACAAAAAGACTATTTCAGACTAAGAGGACCTCAAAACCGTATATTTCTGATTCTAAATTTCACACAAAGGCAATAATTTCATTAACAGTTATAACCGAAATTAGAAAACACAAACTAGAAAACTAGAAACTAACACTTACTTAACAACACATACGGTCTCGTAGAGACCGATTTTTATCTAACACTTTACTGTCGCGTTCAATTGAGACACTTCTAAGAAAAAACAAATTTGAGTCTTCCACTTTTACGTAAACAATAACCATAACCAAAATGCGAGGAATACGATGCATGCAGTACGCTGTTCTTTTAACGTACAAAACTTTAAAGAAAGAGATGGAAAGTGTCTTGAGTGTATGGATGCAATTCGCCATTGATTGCAAAAAAAATCATGCATCGCCCGGCAATGCATTGTGTTCATTGTCAAACACGCAGAAATCTTGAAATCGCCCAATATGGAAGCGTTTATGGAATAGTTACAACAAATAGAATAGATTTACTGTTAATAAAGATTGGAATTCTTTATTTGAGAGTAAAGAATGTTTTAAATAATTATTAATAAATTTATTAAAAATGTAAACTATAAGAAAGATAATATATAATTTATTAAAATTCTGAATTTAACAATAAAACAGGGTTGACAATGAACTTTATTTTACAGTTTAAGTAAAGTAATTGCCTATTTTTCTAGGCGGGCTTTACGTCCAACTATCAAATTAGGTGTCATGGACGGAGGCGACTAGCAAACATACTTTACTATAAAAGTTCTCATATTAAACATTAGGAACATAGACTAGTACCGCAATACATCTTAGCTTTGCGGGTCTAGTCTATAACCGACTAGCAAACATACTTTGCTGTAAATTTCTTTTATTAACCATTAAATAAAATCCATGGGCTAGACTAGTACCGCAATACATCTTAGCTTTGCGGGTCTAGTCTAAAACCGACTAGCAAACATGCTTTACTATAAAAGTTCTCATATTATTCTAGTAACGCAATACATCTTGGCTTTGCGGGTCTAGCCTATATCCGCTCAGCTACCGTGGTGCCTATTTCATAGTTTTTCAGCAATGAAGTTGGGTTATAACCAAAGGACGGGGAATTATAAGAAACTGATTTATTGAAAATGAAATAATACGAGTATTTGTGAACTTTGTTAAGTATAATTTGTTTATTGACGCAATATTTTGTAAAGAATAGCCACTAAATTATACGTAAAGTGCCGAAACAAAATGGTGTTTCTCACTATTTTAAACGTAATTTTAACTTAACTAAAATACAAAAAAAAAAAACGCTCAAAGTTCGACGCTACCGGAGGAAACTTGCACCCAGTTTCCGCAAGTATTGTAATAGGACATTGTTGCGGAAAACGCAATTTACGTACGTTACAGGAAACCTCCATTATCTGGAGAACATAGTGCAAAGCTATACACAACTACGGATACTAATACCCACATTAAGATTGTGAATCAACGTCTTTAAAAAAAACCCTGCACCACTTGTTCTTCTACTCACGAATCAGAGAAGGTAAAAAATAATCACAATTAAACTAATTAAATGAAAATATTTAACGAATAAATAGCCATTAATTCTTTTTTCTCTCTCTCTCTGTCTCTCTCTGTCTTTTTTTGTAGCGCTTTAGATTCTTCTGGATTGAAAGACAGACAGAGAGAGAGAGAGAATAAACTATTGTGGGGAGGGATGAAGACCACAGAGCCATAGTTGCGTGTGTATGGATTTAGTCTGGGCATTTGGTATTAGTTTAATTGTCTTTAGAATACAATGCCTCAATAAAATTACTGTAGAAAGCGTGCGTGTGCCTGTTTGAACATGTTTTAGAATTACACCAGGTATATATATTCTTTCTCACGAATCACTGAACAGGTATGTTTGTAGTTTGAAAACTGGCTGGCTATTCACCAAAAAAAAACTAGTGATCGTCTTTCTTTGCTTTTTTCGATAGTCTTAGTAAGAGTACTGTATTGCAATAGAGTCAAATTTTCGGCATTGTGAGTACACACCGGAAATATACTTCTTTGAGGGGTATCCTGTTTGTAGAAATTGGAATCGAGTACATGCAAGTGTATATGAATCAAAACCTGACTAAAACAATAAGATCTAAATCACTCCAACTTTACCTTTTTACCTATACCTTTAACTTTACCTTTACCTTTTTTTAGAGAATCTACGATTAGAGAATCTATGATTCTTTTTAAACGTTCTATACATTTTTGTTTTTTACGTTTATTTGTGCTACAATCAGCGCGTTGGCGATGTAAGTAACATTGAAAACAGTGAAACAGTAGAATAAACGAGTGGAGTAGTTACCATCTCATTTTAAAATGACGTACTATGCTCAACTAGTGCTGTAATAACAACACTATTACAATCATACAAAAATACAAGTTTTCGTGGCAGGCTGTAACGTTATTAACAAACCAAAACATTCACCCGTCTATACCGTTCTCTGTCAATACAGTAGCAATGAATCTTATGACAAAGAAATTCTTTATTTTAATGCTCATTATTGATGGCCAAGAAGTGCCCCTGTAATTCATGTAAAAATTATAAATCCTTAACTACAAAGAAAATGATTAAAAGCAACTCGAAGTGAGATTAAAGTTACAAAAACTAAACAGTTCAATAAAGAAGAACGAAAGCTAGGTAAGAAATATTTTACTAATTTTTTTGGGCTGTCAGAGAAAGAGTTGAAAGATTTTGAGCTACAGGATTTGCGTATGATTGCATGTTGATGTGGAGTTTCCTGTATTGTGTTTTGGCGTTCTCGGATGGATAAAAAGGAATGTTAAGATCTGTATGTTCCGGTTAGAGGACGTAAAAAGAAGTGTTTTCGTTTGGATCGAAGTAGAGATTCCTTTCTTTGGAGATTTTCTTTTATTTTTTTAAATCTTTTATTGTAATTTACCACTGCAACAGTTGTTGCAACAAGCAAATATGGTAAAAGAAAAAAGAAATAAAAGAAAATCACGAGTGGAGAAGGCACCCAGTGGTGTCACTCCAGTAACGTGCTTTGCTCTCACGATAAGAGAAGATCACGAGGCCATCTTCTCTTCAATCTCCTTAGAGGATTACCTGGTAATGTGGGAGGAAGATAGGTGTTCTATGAGAGGGTTAGGATGAGCTGCTGTAGAGGAATGAAATTTGAAGAAACGAGTGTTAGCAAGATCTGTAATGAAAGGGATTTTGAGATCATTATGGATGAGGTTATATTTGAGGTTAGATGCATAGAACGGAGCGTTAAGAAGTTTTCGAAGTATTTTTTGACTATAATGTCTGGAGGCGTGTAGTGAGTTGGAACGCTCAGTCGATCCCCATACTTCGATGGGCCGTATGACCAAATAGGTCGCAGTAACAACAGGTATAAGAGTCTTTTGTTATGTAGGTTAAGTTTCGAACGTTTGTCAAGTAGTTTGGCGAGAAGTTTGTAGCGTAGGTTAGTTTCTTGTCTTTTCAGTCTAGTCTGGGGTATTCCATGCCAACCGTTTGTCTAGGTACAGTCCAAGGTAGCGTACTTTGTGTACAGTTGGTATAGGAGTTTGGTTCAAGATGATGGGAGGTAGGATTTTCCGTCTGAGAGTAAATACTAAAAACTTTGATTTCGTAACGTTAGTTTTGATTCTCCATTTGAAAAGCCAGTCCTGAAAGTGGTTGATGTGTGTTTGTAGAGTTTGGAGATTGAAATGACTTTTCGCGAAAATGGCCTTCTAGCTTTTCTTTAAACTATGTATTTTTTTTATATATATATAGTATCTATCACTAAGTAGTAACTAAGTAGTAACACTAAGAAAACTCGATTACGTGGCCGTCCTGAGGGAGGTAACAAGTAACTGTTTTTCCAATTCGAAGAAAAAAGAACCTCGATGTTCGTAGTAAGAGAAATTCGTGCGAGTGATCATCACCATTATTATCAGTATATCCTGAAGGCTCAAAATTACAGAAATATATATTATCTGGATGATTCACCCTAGGCATAATTCAACAAACAAAAAAATATATCCAATTTATCATCGCCTACAATAATGTATTAAATTTACGAACAGTAGAGGGGGGCCCATCACATCATCATAAAGAGTGTTAGCGAATTTAGCTATCTTGGTGGTGTTGGTGGGGAGGGGTGTGGCAGAAACGGGAAATTGAATATATCACTTTGACAGTTGGCAGCAATGGCTGGGGTGGCGGTGTAACTACTATAGGAGAAGTAAACATCGACCTGAGATTAGAGTTGTGAGTCGCTCATTAAATATATTCCTGTCTCACTCGCTCCTGCTTTACTCAATGAGTGAGTTATTCACTCACACCCTCTAAATGTCAATTAGCCCCTAAATATTCATGGTTCCAAGCACTTGATTACTACTAATACCGCTAGCAGAGTGTGCTGCCACCGGTTATATCGTATATATATATATCGTATAACCTCTAACTTCTAACATTTCCATATCAAAAGCAATCTCTTCAACCATAGCCAGAGAGAGAGGAGAGAGAGTGACTAAGGGCGTGCATAAGGGAGAAAATTAGCTGGAGGTCGCACTCTGTAACTGAGCATGACTGGAAATTCCCTTTATATATACCTATATTATATAAAGGCTCAGATAAATATCATAATTAATAGAGGAAAACCACTAAAGAAAATACACTTTCCCAAACATTGACGTGAAGTCTGTCACATGACTTCCTTTTTCCCTGCACTTTTCAAAGCTTCCCAAGCTTGAATATTTTCTATAAAAAATATTATGCAATTTGAATAATTGTATAATGCCCTTAAATGACCCAAAAGATGTAGGAAGCTTGGATTCAATCCTCCCAAAAGCTGTCTATAAAACGGATGTGGCACTTTTGCTGATAAAGCATTTTCTCCGAACGAAGGACTTTTAAGCTTAGAAACTAATATTAATAATTAAAAGCTTTAATATTGAATAAATGTAAAAACCATAAGTTTCACTAAAATGGTTTTTTAAAGGTACTGGTCTCCAGGTACTGTGCTTAATCGAATTTTACCATCCCAAAAAAAAAGGCAATTAATTAACGTAGTCCGCTACCTTGGGCTTTACCAAAGACAGAAGACTTACATGGAATCCTCATTCTCTGACTTAAAAAAACAGAGCTCAACAGACGCTTCCGGCAACTGAAAAGACTATAAGACAACAGATCAAAACTCACTCTAGGCAACAAAAGACTTGTATTTGTAAGTATAAAGTAAAGTAATCGCCTATTTTTTCAGGCGGGCTTAACGTCCAACTACCACTTACTAGGTGTCGTGGACGGAGGCGAATAGCAAACGTACTTTACTATTTCTCATTTAACCATTAAATAAAATCCAAGGCCAAGACCGGGAATCGAACCCAGTACCACAATGCATATTAGCTTCACAGGTCTCGCCTCTTAACCCGCTCGGCTACCGTGGCGCCTGTATTTGTAAGTATATTAAAACCAGTCTGGGGTTTATGGTATCGAACTGTGTAGGGTTCAACCAAACGCTCAAATCTGTAAAGGATCCAGTCCTTGCAGTCTAAAATTATTCGCTCTATAGTTGGACTCTCCTTTCTACGCCACCAATCTAACCATGGCACTTTGAACATTTCTTTCGTGCAACACAAGTGGCTAAAATACGATACAGAAAATTCCATCTTAAAATTCAATCTCATCACAATCCACTTGTACAACTTGTATCTTCCAGAACATTTCCAGACAACACTTCTAGTCGTCTTAAAAAGACAGTGGCCTCGTGATCTCCTCTCTGATGAAGAGAGTCTGTAGAAAGTAAAATTTTATTGGAGCGTTACCGCTGGGTAACTTCTTCACTCTGAGGGTTTATTGTTATTGTTGTTACTTATAACGCAATCAAATGCGTTGATTGTAACTAAATAAATGATTAAAAAAATTAATAACTTAATTATTTAATATGTGCAGACCAAATTAAAAATTTGTCTAGCTTCCTTAAATTTTTCTATTTGGATGATTTACGTACGAACACAAACAGATCAATTTCTTCCCCCCCCCAAAAAAAAATTTCTTTTTACGTGACTACAAAGCGGAAATTTCCATGTGAAAAATTCTCAAATTTGAAATTTTGAAAGTTTGCAATACTTCCTGTTAGTTAGTAAGGTGCCACGGTAACCGAGCAGTTAAGAGACTAGACCCGCAACACTAAGATGTATTGTTGGTTTAGTGGGTTCGATTCCCGGTCTCTAGACCTTGGATTTTATTTAATGGTTAATATGAGAAATTTACAGTAAAGTATGTTTGTTAGGCGGTTATAGGCTAGACCCGCAAAGCTAAGATGTATTGCGGTACTAGTCTAGCCCTTGGATTGTATTTAATGGTTAATAAAAGAAATTTACAGTAAAGGATGTTTGCTAGTCGCCTCCGTCCACGACACCTAATTTGGTTGTTGGACGTAAAGCCTGCCTATAAAAATAAGCGATTACTTTACTTTACTTACTTAGTAAGAGAATGAAAAAATAGAAAAAGAGTTTTCTTTATCCCCTCGCCTTACTTTGCTATTTCCTAATTTAATTTCCCGAAAAACAAAATTCTTATAAAACACACTGTAATGAGGAAATTCGTTTTCAGCAAATACTAGCCGGTGTGATAAGAGGGGGGAGGGTGTTTACCTCAGTCTTATCTGCTTGATAAGGAGCCAGCATCCTGACTTTATCTCGCTAATAACAGACCCTTCTCTACTTCTCCCCTTACAGATAACAATCCCTCCCTCTACCCTCGGCTTCCTCACCAAAGGGAAGTAAAAAAAAAAAAAGAATCACTTTTTAATTAATTATTACTGACGAAAGTGTGGTCCATTACACTTTGTACGATATTACCTAGTTATGAGTCGCTGATTTTTTGAAGAAGAAAATATCGTATTCAGAAAAGCTATTTCCTTTAAGAGTTATACCAGTTTCCGTTACTTTTTTTTCTCTCAAACCCCCCCCCCCCCAAGCGGAAGACCCATTCTTGGCGCCTTTGACTTTCTTAATCTCTCTCTCTCAGTGACTACGTCAACAGTTTAGCCAAAAAAATAGATCCACCTAGCGACTCCCACGTTCTAGTGATATGCCGTCATCGTATATACAATTTGTTATTATTTAATTGTGCATTAAATAGAATAGAATAGATTAAATTAGGGCGGCCTCAAGGCCTTCGTTACCGCTATGGATTTAATGTGGCTCCCCGACTTTAGAGCTCACCCTCCAGCCCCTTTCTCTTACTCAGACTCATAATTCTGGAGAGTGGCTCCTGGGTAAAGCTCTCAGGCCTTGGTTTTTCACTCCCCGAGAAGTAACATTCTTAGCCATATTGTGCATTAAATTCTTATTTATGGTGTTCAACTTTCGTAATATTCAATGTATTTCGTTGACCAAGTCGGCTGTATTTCGTATACAAATTTAGCGGTACTAATACTAATGGCTACTTTTGACAAAGATGCTTAAAGTAAGATTTGTTTCTTTCACTTTTTCGCCTTTAGACAAATTGAGAGCCAGCTAGCGACTCCCAGGTTCTAATGATGTCGGCACGGACATTGGACAAAAGAGCTAAAGGGTCACTTTAGGTATGAACGACCATGGAAATTAGAGCTACTAGATCTGCCTCAATCGGACTTCACTTTATGTAGACCTGGGCAGTTTTGTTTTCCAATTTAGGACACCTGTGCTCTAAGTATTTTCGGTGCACTCCCCAGTGCTGGGTCAGTATTCTCTTAGTAAAGAAGGAAAAAAATCCATTGGTAGTAAGTTGGACATGTACTCGGAGACCTTCGCGTCCTTAAATCATTCTAAATTTTGTAATGTTTCTTTTTTAATTGTAATCATGGCCACTAGAGAAGGAAGCAAGTTGAGCGTACCCAAGATAAAAACTACATTGATTACGCAGAACTGAAAACAATCCACAAGATCTTTAGGTACCCTGTTGTGTGAATGATTTCAAGCGGTTGTGCTTGTGGTACTAGTACTGTTGGTACTTGTATGAAAAGCAAAGGAAATCAAGAGGATCATAAACTATAAAACCGGGGTTTTCTTTTCCCTGTTCTTCAGCCTCCACCTTTTTCTTCCTCCTTCTACTGGATCCTCCCTTCTCAAAGTCCATGACTACTTACTCCACCAAAAAAAAGCACCATAATCTAAAAGAAGCATGTTACACAAAATAAGCCTCAGTTTTTACAGCTTCTTCGTTTGTTTACCGTTCTACAGTTTGTAGGGCCCTCCGATCTGTACAATTTAGCTATACTGTTTTTGGTCGTACAATACTCCTGTAAAAGGGAATTGAGGAGTATATAGTTTGTGAAACTCTCTCCTCCCAAAGGAAGAAATATCTCCTGAGCATTGGTTTATCTTGGGTTTTAAGATTGTCAACATCCCTCTTGCTTTTTTTTTTATTCCTTATTTGTTATCCTTCTGCATTCTTACACTCCAAAGTTCTGCTTAGTGCAGACGCGAATTTATCAAAAGAAAGAATGAAAATTCTCCATCCAATCCCAGTAGTGCAACCACGCAACGATATATACGTATCCCAGAAGGATAGAGTCACCAATACCAGGACCCAGAATGTCGTACACTAGACCAGGACCCAGGACGCACCAATGTAATACTTCATACTATAGTTATTCTGTTGAGTTGAATTCTTAGTCCGCAGGCCACTCTTTCTCTCCTCTCTCTCATCATACCCTCTTTCTCAAACTTACAGACCAACCACGCCCACTTGCTTCTCTACGTGAACGGAATAAAAGGCATCCTCTGCTATTCCTTTATTGACTCTAGCTCGGATTTCTTTCTATAGACACAACAATATACTATGGAGGAAGGGAATCGACTGGGGATGAGTTGGAAGAGAGATTTGCTAATACTCCGCCCCCAAACCCCTAGGGCTCCTCCAGTCTTCATCTATTTAGTTTTCTTTAGGCTTTGCTTTTTTCTAGGTTTCTTTAAAAAAATATTATTTTTATTCTTTTCTCTAATAGATTAAATGTTTACTCCGAATAAATACCATTATGTAATTGGATACATTCACATAGAAGACACGTTCAATAATTGGGCAATTATCATTTAATGAAAATACATAAAACTGTTTAGATTTTGTTGCACAATCCGGTTTGGCGGGTGATAGATTTTCTATATACAGGGTGAACCAGTAAGTATTGTCCATAGGCCTACTATCTAAAGTGGAGTTCAACGTGACGTATTGGCCAACTTCATATTTTCTACTGTTCTTGAGTGACGTCACTTTAATTTTTTTTTTTCTCTCAAATCATTACTTTTTTCCAATAAAAATGTTATTACTCAGAAAGTTTTAGTTCGAATTCGATTCTGATGACACTGTTAGAAAGGCAGATAAATTTTCTAAAAATTGATACCATTTTGAAGCATAAGTTATTCTCCAAACAGCCTCAATCTTCCTCCGAATGCTGGAAAAATAAAAGTAATCAAAATTCTTAAGATAACTCATTAGGCCCTTATGAGATCATTATCAGACCTAGGTGCTGGCACTTTTTCCTTGTCTAATGGGCTTTCAAACGGTATATCATTTTCCAGGATTCCTTTTATCTTCGTATGATAGTTTGAAATAGTTTGGTAGCGGTACTAATGGCTACTTCTGACGAAGTTGGTTAAAGTAAGATTTGTTTCTTCCACATTTTCGCCTTTAGTAGGCCTATGGACAATACTTACTGGTTCACCCTGTATACACAACAATAAGATCTTTTAACTAAAAATAGTTCGATTAGTTATGTAGATAGTGTTGCAATAGTTACGAAAAAGATATTTACTAAAATGGAATAAGATTATAAAACTTAAGAAAGCAGGGTAAAATAACTGAATTGCTGTCGGTGGACTCAGTTAATAAAATGATTTGAATAAATAATTATTTGATTAAAATGTTATTTACCAATGATTGTGAAAAATTTTATTTCATTATTAATTATATGCGAACTTTATTGATTATTAATAATTTATTATTATTTAATTGTGCATTAAATTCTTATTTTTGGTGTACAACTTTAGTAATATTCAATGTAAAAAGTAAAAGTAAAGTAATCGCCTATTTTTTCAGGCGGGGCTTAACGTCTAACTACCAATTAGGTGTCGTGGACAGAAGCGACTAGCAAACATACTTTAATGTAAATTTCTTTTATTAACAATTAAAAATAAACCAAGGCCTAAGACCGGGAATCGAACCCAGTACCACAATACATATTAGCTTTGCATGTCTCGCCTCTAACTGCTCGGCTACCGTGGCGCCCATAATATTCAATGTAATTTAATGTATTTTGTTGGCCAAGTCGACTGTATTTCGATGGTTAAAGTAAGATTTGTTTCTTTCACATTTTCGCCTTTAGACAAATTGAGAGCTAGCTAGCGGCTCCCAGCTTCTAACGATGACGGCATGGACATTGGACAAAAGAGCTACAGGGTTACTTTAGGTATGAGTGGCCATGGAAACTAGAGCTACTAGATCTCGTATCTCAATCGGCGTTCGCTTTATGTAGACCTCTAGCAAAATGTTTTCCAATTTAAGAGACACCTTTGTCCTCAGGTCCTTTAAAGGGTTGGACCACTCTTCCAAGCGTCTTAATAAAGTAGGCCTTACACTGTTTTTCTTCTCTAGAGATTTCCCAATTCTTCCAGACAACAATGAAAAATTGGTTTGTGGGAGTTCATCATAACTAAGACCATGAAATTCCTTTTGTTTCCCCAGGGATACTTCATTTTGTCACTCGTGCTTCTACTAGTTCTCCGTGATTTACCATTTTTGAAAATCAGCTTTTCTATTTGTTCGCTTCCTCCCACTTAAGTAATTAATGCGATCGTTTCCTGGAACCTGAGAAGGTTACTTTTAAAAAATTCTTCTCTCACTTCTTCTTACATGCACAATTACAAATGAAAATCCGTAGGGAGCTCACAATCTACGTATACTCGTATTTCCTTTGATATTCTCATGGTTTCCGTCAGAAACGTATAACGTATAACGTGATATACGTATAATATGTTTAGAAATTCCGAATTTGAATAAAATGTACACGGTAAGGTTTAGGGAATTTTAGTAAGAATAATTAGTGTAAATTCGTGTTTTGGCAATCCTGATTGAAAAAATATTGTTTGCGGCCAACTGTAATGTATTACCATCGGATGAAATGTTCAAACTACACGGGTGTTTCCAGGGATATGTATGGTTTAGGTTTGGGATAGCAGTCGGTCAGGCTTTTTGGCGAGGTCTAGCGGGTTAAGGGAGGAAAGTACTGTGAACCAGTAGGGTCCCAGCCATATGTGGCTAACACATTGGGGGTTTATTAAGCGGGTACAATTTTTTTTCCCCCCACCATGAGGTTACATTTCGCTTTATAACTGCAATATTATACAGTGAGCGGATTAAAAACTGGCAATGCGGTTATTGTCTCTCTCTCTCTCTGTGGGTTGGGGGCCAACAGAATTTCAAGAGCTAACTGGTGAGAGGATGGTGGGGTAGTTAACGTTTCAAGCGCAGCACAATATTCTTCAACAAGAGGCTTCTTCCTTCTCTTTTAATCAGACAGATGACTGTTAGCTATTAGAACATTTGGTAGCGAAGATCGGACAGCCAGCCTCATTGTCATGGTAATGGAGACAGTGTGGATGATTTAGTAAAGGCAAAGCAATCAAGACAGTCTGGGTGATTTTTGCTCTGATTGATCAATTAGAAATTGATGCAATAAACTATTTCCAATTTGAAAGGAGGATGATAATAAATAATGAAAGAATGATCCATAAATTTTTCAGTTTCATTACATCATAAATCATTTTTCAGCAAAGAAAGAGAAAAAATGGAGTGTCTCGCAGATTTTTTAATTCTTTTTCTGCACCGGAAGTACACCCAATTCTTTTTTCTTAACCAAGGTCAGACAACGGAAAAACCTCACCATGAAACATATTCGATATCTCGTTTAGATATTGTCAAAGTATACTGTTTGCAAAAATGTTTTTTGCTCAAAACTGATCCACCGGAAGTGCTAGTGGAGACGTAATATTTCCGTGTCAAAGGAGAAAGTAAAAAAGGTATCGTGCTGTAAATCGATATATTGTATTTCTCCCTATATCAATCCGTAAGTGTTGAAGATGTTTTATTCATGAAATTAATATTATGATTATCATAGACGGTTAAATTCTTGTCCCAATAAAAGACTACCTTTTTTTTATTATTAGGTACCAGTGGGGGGGGGGGTCGGTAGGAGGAAGGAAGCAAGTTAAGCAAGATTAGTGGTAGGGGAGCGACCGCTAGTAGCGTGGAGTTGATGATGATCATGATGCTGTTGATGAAGTATCAGTTGCTATATCCTATTAAATGAATCTCGGTCTGTTTGGACCATCTGTCCACACCAAGCTGTTCTCCAAATTAGTTTGACATTCGAGTATGGGGAAAAAAAGGTTTATTATTATTATTTTTAAAGAAGTTCCATGGTTTTGTGGTTGTTTGCGTGATTAAAAAACGTATTTAAATTTTTTACTCACATTCTACAGTTTGTAAAACCATATAACTCAGTTCTCCACTGAGAACCGCCCGAATTCAGTTAAAAAAATAGATTGAAATTATTTCAATTCGAGAAAAAGGTCAAAGAAAGTTACTCTAAAGCAGGGTGGCCAAAACGAGGGTCGTTTGAAAAGTCCGTGCAAAGTCAGAGAGATAGCGCTACTCGAGGTTATGTTTAGTTAGTAGCATCTCTTGGAAGAACATACACCAAGTTTCAGCCAGATCGGTCATTTTCTTTGTGTTTGGCATTCGTTTGAATCGAGGAAGTCGAGCGATTTTCAAAAAATGGACGAAAAAGAATTTCGTGTGTTGATTAAACTACTTTATGAAAGGCAAAACGCCCCAGGAGACTAAAGAGAAGCTTGATAAACATTATGGTGACTCTGCACCTTCGATTAGAACAGTTTATAAGTGGTTTCAAAATTTTCGGAGTGGCCATATGGGCAAAAAGTGACGCTGAACGTTCTGGACGCCCTGTTGAGGTTACTACTCCAGAAATCATTGATAAAATCCATGATATGGTGATGGATGACAGAAGAGTGAAGGTGCGTGAGATTGCTAGTGCTGTGGGCATCTCGAATGAACGGGTACATAATATTTTGCATCAACATTTGGACCATGACAAAGCTATCCGCAAGATGGGTGCCGCGATTGCTCACGCTTGACCAAAAACGAAATCGTGTGAAGTGTTGCAAGGGACGGTTTGCAGCTGTACCAGAAGAATCCGCAGGACTTTAAGCGTCGTTTCGTCACTGTGGATGAAACATGGATACATCACTACCACTCCTGAGACCAAAGAACAATCTAAACAATGGGTTACCAAGGGGGAATCTACGAAAAAAAAGGCGAAGACCGTTCCTTCGGCCGGAAAGATTATGGCGACTGTCTTTTGGGATTCGCAAGGAATAATCCTCATCGACTATCTGGAAAAGGGTAAAACTATTACAGGTGCGTATTATTCACGATTGGCCCATAAAAATTCCTTTTCCATCCCGAAAACGCACCAGCTGACACCTCAGCAGTTGTGGTCGCAAAATTAATGGAAATAGGGTTCCAACTCGTTTCACATACCCCCTATTCTCCAGACTTGGCTCCCTAGGACTACTATTTGTTCCCCAATATGAAGAAATGGCTGGCGGGAAAAAGATTTTATTCAAACGAGGAGGTGATTGCAGAAACGAATGGCTATTTTTCAGACTTGGACAAATCCTATTATTCGGAAGGGATCAACAAACTAGAGCAGCGTTGGACGAAGTGTATAAGCCTATAAGGAGACTATGTTGAAAAATAAAAAAGGTTTACCCCAAAAAAATAAATAGTTTTTATTTTTGCACGGACTTTTCAAACGACCCTCGTAAGTCCAGTTTTGGACAATCGCTCGCAATGTCTGAGATGGAATTCCGTGTACCATGGACTTTGAAGCGATTGTAGAATCGGCATTTTCATACTTGAAGCTAACGAAGACTAAACAACGTTCTATCCTGACTGATTCCCATACTGAAGACTCATTATTATTATTATCTTTGTCAGGGTATACACGTAATTATGATTCTTTGGTTAGAGACAGAGCATACTCAGTCTTCCCATTAATGATTTTTGGGGAATATCGAGGTGTGGTCATCAATAAAAACAACTTTTTTGCTTTATACCAACGTTTCGGTAATCTTTACTATCTTCTTCAGGGTATTGTAAAAAAGATTGTGATGTTTAATGTAGAGCTATATCATCATAACCGTTGATGTTATGATGATGATAATGTTATGTTGATGATAACTGTCAACAGTTATGATGATATACTCGTAGCTCTACATTAAACTTCACAATTTTTTTTTTATAATACCCTAAAGAAGGTAGTAAAAATTACCGAAACGTTGGTATAAAGCAAAAAAGTTGTATTTATTGATGATCGCACCTCGATATTATCCAAAAATCATCTATCAACAATGGTCGAAAAAACCAAAACCATCATCTCCCCATTAATGTTAAGGCAACAAAGTAAATTCTAAAACTCGGAAAATATGTCTTAATCTGTAGCGACTTTGACTTAATAAATATTCTTAATAATTATCCATGTTCTTTTAATTCCCCCTGCTTGTGAGTTTTCTGCCCCTTTAAATAATAATTATTGTTGTTGTTTTGTTACGTAGGTAGATAAGCCGTATATCTATATTTCAGTACGAGGTGTACTCAGCGAGCTATTGATAGATTAGCAAAGAGTAAGTCATATTATTCTTTCATGATCAATTTTCCTGGCCCCAAAAAAATACGCGAAAGTGAAATATTGAAATCAAATTATCAACCATACTGTGCATTTTTATAACAACTTTTTCATATTTACGAACAAATAGTACAACTTATATATTGCAGTTGATAAAAAAATTAAATTGCATTTTAAGTTAGTGAAAATCTATCTTGGAAAAAGTGTCGGAAAATCTAAATTTTTAGGTGCCGCATGTACGGAATGCTGCTATCAAAAGTTAGGTCTGGAAATTTGTTTTCTTCTTGAGCCTATATCTCGAAAACTCATTAAGTGATTTAAAAAATAATATATTTTACTTATCTACCCGTACCTCGCTGGGATGCACCTTATACTGAAACACAAGTGTATAAACATAGTATGCATTTCACACCCCTTCTGCCCCCTTTAGACTATGCCTATGACAACAAGTCGATCGCGACACACTTTTAAGATAAAAAGTAGATCTTATATACAGAAAAGTTGGCCACCCTGCTCTATAGAATGGTTCTTCCGGTCGAAGGATTTCCGCAAAAAGCTCAGAATTTTAGGAAGTCTCATTAATAATAACAGTTTCGAACTCATGGTAGCTCACTTAAGACTTTAAAAACATAAGCAATTAGACTCGATCGTAATACATTTTTTAGTTAGAAGAATGTAACAACAAGATTCATGTTTTAGCTAGGAACGTCCTAGCTAATTCTACTGAATTGTTAACTCTGTAGGAAAGCCTAACAATTTCCTTTTTCCAGAATGCGCAATTAGTACACCAAGGATAATGGAAATTGCAGCTGTAATTCTGGAGGAAAACTCTTTATTAAATTTTTTTTTTTTTTTGCGTTTATTTGTGGTACAATCAGCGCGTTAGCGCTATAAGTAACAGTGATAACCGAGTAACAAAGGATAAGGTCACGAGTGGAGAAGTTACTGCAGTGGTAACACTCCCAACACATTAGACTATTAGCCTACTCTCTTCACTTGAGAGGAGATCACGAGGCCACTGTCTTTAAGAAGTCTTGTCGGATTGTCAGGAAGAGTTCTAGAAGAAAGATTTTGAGCTAGAAGATATAATATGTGATTGCAGGCTGAAGTGGAGTTTTCTGTATCGTGTTTTCAGCAACTTGGGTGACAAAAGGAATGTTAAGGTCAGTGTGTACAGTCCAGGATGGTGGCATAAAATGGAGCGTTTACAAATAGTTCCAAGTATTTTAGATTGCAGTGATTGAATTCTTTGGAGATTGGAGCGTTTGGTTGAACTCTACAGCTCTATTCCACGAGTCCAGATGGGTTTCAAAATAGAAGTATAAATCAGTCTTTTGTTGTCCAGAGAGAGTTTAGATCTATCGTCTTAGAGTCTTTTAAGTAGTCGATAGCGTCTGTTTAGATCTGTTCTTTTTAGTCTAGTGTGGAGGTTCCAAGAAATTCTTCGGGTCTAAGTAAAGCCCAAGGTAGCGGGCAACGTTTACTACTGGTAGAGGTGTTAGACTGGAGCAAGAGTAATGCGACGAAGAGTAAAGGTGATGTTTAGCGACTTAGTTTCATTGAGTTTAATAGCCCATCTCTTGAACCACATTAAAAATATAAAGTACAATAACAGTCGTTACATTCGATTGATCAATTTAAACCAAAACCTCTTTTTTTAGCGTCTTTTTTTAGTGTCTCCAGAGCTGAATATAACTAGTTTTGGTTTTTAGTTATAAAGATCAAACAAAACAATCAAATCAACAAAACCTAGATCAATTTGTAAAGAACCCGTTTTTTCTTTGATTTTTCTTTGGGACTAAAACGGGTATTTCCGGTAAAAAGCGCAAAATAGAAAAATCTCCTCTATTTCGTCACTTTCTCTCCTTTTTAGGAGAGTAACAGGAAGTATAAATAAATAAATCACCAAAATAATAATCTCCCTCCAATATCCATTGGGAACTTTATAAAAATTATTATTTGAACATTACATTTTTAATTGGAAGTCATAAAACTCTCTCTGTTCATTGGCTCGTTAATTGCTTTGTTGGTGACTTGGTAATTTTGGTATATCCATTAAATGTTCGATTAATCGAATAGCCCCATATAAATCACCCTCTAATAAAATAGAAATAATATGATATTTGTTTTAGTGTAAGTTTTGTATGCAATCTAAACAGTTGTAACAAACATTACTACAATTTCAATTATTACAGCCAGTAATTACTATTAGCTACCAACCAGTTCCCTACAGTTTGATGGGTATTACAGAGTGCACACAACATAGCTCCATTCAGTTGTTACAGTATTGGGATCTATAATAAATTATCTGTTATCGGTTTACTAATCGATTTTGGAAAATGTTGACTAGGACTATTGGGATACTTTATACGGGCAAATTTTAGAAAATGAAATTAAGTCTGATTATTATTAATAATATAATTATTATTATTGTGTTAATTATGTAATTCTGAGTGCATTTAAAAAAAAAAAAGAGTTCTGGGACACCAAGTGGCCCATAAAAGAACATATAGTTATTGAATATTCCGTAAAAATTCCAAGTATGAGGAAAACCTTGAGAAATGAGTAAGTTCTGTGAGATTAGCACGCTTGTAGAAGACGTACGCGTCACATAGAACTGACATGGACGATCTCGTCTTGACGGAAACAACCCTGAAGCAAACTTTTCACCGAAGAAGATGGAGGAAAGAACTAGTCGAAAACAAAAACGTTCAGGTTTGTACCTACAATGATGTTGATGGGATTTGTTTTTTTTTTGGGTGGGGGGATGGGGAAAAGCCATTTTAGTCGACGGGAAAAGATCATGTAGACATTAAAATGTTGTCCTTTAAAAAAGAAAAACACAATTTGGAAAATCTGATTCAATCGCAATGCTTAGTAAGAGTAAGGAAATATCTTCATTAAATAATTACATAAATAAATAACTAGATCAGTGAGCGAAGTTACCATAAACTTGGAACGGCCCTTTGTTGCCAATTCCAGTCTCAAAACCATATATCCAATCAGTTTAATAATAAATTAATTTGAATGGCGGTAGTAGGTTTTTGGGAGAGCGCTGTCTAGGAGACATAATAGCTAAGTCCCTGACTATCCCTAGCTGATATATAATTCAGTACTTCAAGAGGCAATAATGTCATTAGAAGTGGACAAAAAAAAATGGCCATGTACTTCGGGGGCCATCTAAAGCTGGGACTCCTTTCCCTCCCGGGGTAATCAAATCATTCTTATTAAATATTAAATTCTCTCTTTATCTTACTCAAACACAAAGCTTTTTCTTGGCCGAACTAATGTACTGGCACCGAGGATTAAGTAATTACATAAAATTTAGAATGGTACATTCGAAAAAACCATAAATATGTTTATCATTCTTAATGTAGAAAATAAAATTGAATTGATATTACATGACTTAGACGCCACGATAGCCGAGCGGTTAAGAGACTAGACCCGCAAAGCTAAGATGTATTGTTGGTTTAGTGGGTTCGATTCCCCGGTCTAGGCCTTGTATTTTATTTAATGGTTTATAAAAGAAATTTACAGTAAAGTATGTTAGGGGGTTATAGGCTAGACCCGCACAGCTAAGATGTATTGCGGTACTAGTCTAGCCCTTGGACTGTATTTAAAAGTTATTCAAAGAAATTTATAGTAAAGTATGTTTGTTAGTCGCCTCCGTCCACGACACCTAATTGGGTAGTTGGTCGTAGAACCCGCAAAAAAAAAAGAAAAAAAAAAGGCATTACTCTACTTATACGACTGTCTTTTTATTATATTTTCTTGAAACTTAATATTTTTACTAAAAAAGAAAGTTTATAGATAGATTATTCATGCTTACAGTAACACAAGGAAACTGTTGAAGGAAATATAGGGCCATAGCTTTCCCCGAATCACATAAAAATGAATATTTCCTGAGGAGAAGTTTTGAACCAAAGGTCACAGCCTTACAAGTTCAAAGAAACCGCTTGGATAATTAGGAAAGCGAATCGCCCATCAAGGGAACTGACATTCTTCCAGGCGAGAATTTGGGCATCACAGTTAATGCTCATCAATATGACCAGGGGGGGTGTTTGACCCTTAGGTACACGGTAAAGGATGCTTAGAACAGAATCTGTTGTATCATCAACACGAAAGGTGTTTCTCCCCCCCGTGACTTTTTTTGAAGGCTGGATTGTGAAGTTGATTGGCAGCCATATTTTACCCATGCTGGCTTGATGCCTTTATTGTTTTGAGGTGGCTAAAGGGCGGCACCGGGCATAGGTTTGTTCCCTCTCTCACTCTATCTCTGTCACACACACCAACAGCGCCAATAGTTCTCGGCATATTCTCTGCAAGCATCTTCTCAATACTCACTCCCTGTTCTCTTCTACCTCGATCCACTACCCAGGGTTATTTGATTCGGGTTGAAAAACAAATGCGAATTCAATGCTCCAATATAGGCAACGGAAGTAGAGATAGGAAAATAAGCTAAATAAAAGCGAGAGAAATGAACAAGGGCTACCAACTCAGCAGGCTTGCTGTCTATATATATAAATGTGTTTGTATATATTTTGAGAAGGATGTATTTTGAAGAGAGGGCGGTTGGTTAGGTTGGCTAGACTGGGGTAAATGGCGTGGCTCGGCCTTGCTATATAGCAATATAATAAATGTGTACTATATTGCTTGTAGGGCCCCATCAATCGCTGTGCTTTCCACTATATCGTAACAACACACTAACACAAACTCATATTGCTCGCATATATATAGAGCACACAGTTGCACATATTCACCACTGCCTCTTGCCCTATTATATCACTCGCTAGGCCCTCGTCAACCCTGCCTTACTTCCAACCCCTAGGGTTATCTACCTTCTAGATAGATACTAACACTCACACTAGTCTAGCACGTATCACCAATATAACTTTGGGCTGTGAGATAGTGGAGGGGAGAGGGGGGTTTACAGGAAACGCAAAACGTACAACAGGAAAGGCGCTGTCAAAACAAGCTATCCCCCTCCTCCTCCTCCGAATCCACATCTACTCGTGTCTTATATTTGTTTGTACTTATTGATTCCCCTTAGGGCTTATTTGAACGACAGATTGTATATATATTCTGCTGCTTGCTTGCCTAAGTTCGCCCAATAAGTCCTTTCTTTCTCTCCCTATAAGACTATCATACTTTCTTTCTACCTCCCACTTCTTGAGGGAGAACAAAAAAGAAATCCTTCCCAATAGATAAACAATAATGGAACACCCAGCATATTGCGTCCAAAGTGATCAGAAACAGATCCCCTGTGCATCTGGAATTTTCAAAAGTGATCTGGAGATTAGGAGAAGAAAAATAGTTTCCAATAAATGTTTTGGTACTTAAAAAAATAACTTAATAAGTCCGGAATGTCCACTTATACTCGAGTTACTCTGAACGCAGTTAACCTTATTTAAATGTACTTATAACTTGGAATTTGATTACAAATATTGTAGCTTTAAATAGTTTAGCAAGTTAACTGAACTTAAATGATACTGCGAAGGAAGCGTGACGTCACAGCTGCTTCCCTTAAACGAGAAAAATGTGTTCGAAATTAAAAAGATCTCCTCTTCAAACTTTTGAACCCAAGTTCAAATAAGAATCTTCTTTGGCGACCATCGTTTATTAGACTCGAAGAACTTACTTTAGACACTCTCTTTCACATTCGGTGAGACTAACTAACCATCTTCCAATTCGGAATTTTGCCAAAAAACATTTTGTACGCCCCTGAAATATCCACGTAAAGTTAAGGGAACTATACAATTCACAGTAACAGTACTTTATAGACGGAGGGGGAAGTAGCCTCACCCTAACAGAAATTTTAAAATAATTGGAGTAATTATTTTCAAATAAGTTGATATAAACGTGTGTTTTATAATGGAATCATTTCCGCAAACATTAATTTACTAAAATGGTACTTCCGGGCAAGCCAGTTTCTTTAAATTGCTATTCAAAAAAATCCTTGTTAACAGGTAATGAATGATGTCATTATAATATTTCACTGAAATGCACTCTAGAGGGATCCTGAATCATTTGCCTTACCCAGATAAGCTACGGAAAACAACTGTTTTAAATAAACGCTTAACCAGTGTATACACTCAGTCCAAATCTCTGTTACGGTGCGTTCGACGTGTATACTCAGTGTGAAAAATATAAAATTGCCATTAACTACAACAAACTAGAAATTTTAATAAAATACAATAATAGCATTATTTGGCGGGATGTTTCCTTTATCTTTACCAATGGAACTGCGGTGGGAGCCAGCCAAATGATAAGTGGTTGGTACATGTTTGGGCTCCGCATTAGAGATTGGGAATTACGGACACAAATAGAAGCTCTCAACCCTTGTGCAATGCCGTTTTTACCTCTTAGATAGAGATTCAGACCTCAGTACGAGCACGATTTCATTTTGCACAGAATTCAAAGCTCTTTTCTTCCTTGTAAAAGCTCTTGCGTCCCTAGTTAACTAGAGCAATGCATACGTGAAGCGGTGCAAACTTTTGAATGAGCACAGAATGGCTCTGGTAATCTCAAGCCCCCAGAGAGATTGCAGAAAAAGTCGCTTGCAGTGACTATTACGACTATTGTAAACTTTTGATTGTTTTGCCCTGCGTTCGACACGTGTATACACGTCATTGTCGGATTTTAATTCCGCACATATAATAAATAAATATTTGGAATGACTATAATATTTATTTATTTAATTTTATGTTTTAGAAATATTCTTTATTAATTTATTTTTTATGGTCTTCAAGTTATATCTATATTAGTGTAATATTCCTTTTGTACAAGCCCTGAAGAAGGTAGTGAAAATTACCGAAACGTTGGTATAAAGCAAAAAAGTTGTATTTATTGATGATCGCACCTCGATATTCCCTAAAAATCATCGTTAATATTTAAGGCACAAAATGGATGACCAAAATATAGAATTTTGTAATAATTAAGTACCATCTAGCACACTCTGTTGGACCGACAAAAGATTAAAATAAAAAATTCTTATTTAGGTAATTAGTGAATGAAACAAACGGCGAAAAAAAGCAACGTTCTGTTCAGTGAAATGAATACCACCACATACACGTGTATGTGCTTCAGTGTTAGTGGACAGGTGGAATGCCTAAAGCTCCTTATACTCGTCACGTGACCCTCAACATTACCGTACTGCCATTCCCCCAGCCATACATCGCGTGACCGGTCAGTCTCTGTTGGAAACATATTTACCTTGCTTATAAGCGCGCTTTTCTATCCAGGGATTTGAATATATATATTTTTTTCCCACACAATTAATGTATAAGTGTGTGTCTGTCTGTCTGTATATTGTTGGATGGGTATTCCAGGATGTAAATGCACCATTTATTCCTTTTTCTTCTTCTTTTACTTCACCAGAGTGCAATTAACTTCTATAAATATGTAGAAATATTCTTGAAAGTGAAATAGGATGGGGTAAGCCTTTTGTTTTGGGTGCTCTATTCATCACTGGTACCACCATCTTGCACTCCTCAGGAAATACGAATAGAAGAGAAAGTAAAAACCACAATCTAATCACTTACGAACATCTTAACTTCATTACTTAAATTTTACAATTTAATTGTAGTACAATTGGTTATTTAATTTTTTTTTTAATTATTTATTATTGTAAAAATATTGGAGCAGCGTTTCCCAACGTGTGCTGTGCGAACCACTGGTGGTATAATAAATGAAAAATATTTTAATCAATAATATTATACAGTAAAATTGTTAATATATAATTACAAGTATTATTTATTTATTTTTGCTCACGTAAGACGAATTCAAGACTATAGCTTTCCCTTTTTTCTTCCTTAATGTTCGAGTTGAATGTGATGATTATTCAGAATAAAGATAAACGTTTGATCTTGAGGTAGAAACTCTTTGTGGACGATTCCGTGGATATTCGGGAAAAAAAACAAATCAGCATGCATTTGATCTTCGACTTCGCCAACCTTGTTGTTTTTTGGGGGGGGGGGCTTGGAGTGGTTGAAGTGTGCCACTCCATGCTCTGGCGCTTGGTTTCTGGGTCGTACTCAAATACCCAAGACTCGTCACCAGTAATGGACACGTTCCAGAAAATAGGGGTCATTTCACCTCAAGGGTACTCATTTTTGGAACAGTCGAAAACATTCAAACGGCTGTAACCGGACCAGCTGAAGGCTATTCCAGTATCGGAGTTCGAGCACTGCTATGAGGAGTGGAAGAAACGTCTCCAGCGCTGTGTGGCTTCAGATGGAAGTTATTTTGAAGGTGACAATATAGAATTGTAATTCTTTTTGAATAAAAAAAATTTTAAAAATCAGTCAACGACGCACTTTCCCACTCTGTGGAAATTCTCAATCATCAAAATGATACCAAAACCGACGAAACCCATCACTAGTATTACTTCCTACCGACCAATCTGCTTACTACCACTTCTTTCCAAAATCCTCGAAAAGCTACTTCTTAAAAGACTTTATCCTTTAGTGTCAGAACAAAATATGATTCCGGATCATCAATTCGGATTTCGGAGACATCACTCAACTTCTCACCAGGTGCTTCGCGTTGTAGACACTATTGTTACCTCCCTCGAGCGAAAGCAGTATTGCCCGAGTGTTTTCCTTGACGTCGCTTAGGCGTTCGACAGGGTGTGGCACGAGAGACTACTGTTTAAGCTGAGGGAGATTCTTCCTCATACTTATTACCTCATCCTCAAATCTTACCTAAAAGATCGATATTTCAGAGTCAACTGTGGAGCAGCAGACTCTGATATCCCGTCTAGCTCGAGCTGGTGTTCCTCAGGGCAGTGTCCTAGGTCCTATTCTTTACTCCTTGTATACAGCAGACATACCTCAACATCCAAATACTATCCTCTCCACCTTTGCTGACGATACTGCTATCTTATCTTCACATTCCGATCCCCTTATCGCTACACGAACTCTACAAACACACATCAACCGGATTGGCTTTTCAAATGGAGAATCAAAACCAACATTACGAAGTCTAAGTTTATAGTATTTACTCTCAGACGGAAAATCCTACCTCCCATCATCTTGAACCAAACTCCTATACCAGCTGTGGACAAAGTACGCTACCTTGGACTGTACCTAGACAAACGGTTGGCATGGAATCCCCATTCTAGACTGAAAAGACAAGAAACTAACCAACGCTACAAACTTCTCGCCAGACTACTTAACCTACATAACAAAAGACTCTTATATCTAATGTTACTGCGACCCATTTGGTCATACAGCATCGAAGTATGGGGATCGACTAAGCGTTCCAACTCACTACGCCTCCAGGCATTACATTCAAAAATACTTCGAAAACTTCTTAATGCTCCGTTCTATGAATCCTAACCTCACTATCCATAATGACCTCAAAATTCCTTTCATTACAGATCTTGCTAACACTCGTTTCTTCAAATTTCATTCCTCTACAGCAGCTCATCCTAACCCTCTCATAGAACACCTATCTTCCACCACATTACCAGGTAATCCTCTAAGGAGATTGAAGAGAAGATGGCCTCGTGATCTTCTCTTATTTTAAGCACGTTACTGGAGTGGCACCACTGGGTACCTTCTCCATTCATGATTTTCTTTTATTTCTTTTTTCTTTTACTATATTTGCTTGTTGCAACAACTGTTGCAGTGGTAAATTGCAATAAAAGATTTTAAAAAAAATAAAAAAAATCAGTCTCATTACTTAATTTACAGACCTCGTACATTGTACCTCTATAAATAAATAAAGATGATACTAATAATAAAATGACAGAATAACGAATTTCACGAAATACAATCATTTTTACGAAGTGGTACAATTTAGCATGATCTACGCGAGCTAAAAAAAAGGTTGGGAAACGCTGAGTTAGAAAAAAGAATAATTTTAACGAAAATTTGTTCTCCTAAAATATTAATCTTAAAAATAATTTTGTATTTATATAAATATATTTATATTTTGTGACAAATTATTGGGTAGAGTAATTTCATCTCTCTCGCACAAACTCCTTCCCTCACCCTTTAATATTAATAATATTTGAAGTGAAGTCAACCATCGCCGTGTACAGCCGACAATGGCTGACAGGTGATTATAAATTAGACAAATATGAATGGTTATATTTTATAAAGGCAACTGAAGAGGGGGGAGAGCCCTTCTTCTTCTATCCTTCTCTCTCTCTCTATTATTTCATTGTAGACAAATGTGACAGATATTAAAAATATGGAGGTGGCGTCTCCATAGAGACCACACAGACTGCGTTAAATAATTTTTTCTGTGTCACCGCAAACACAAACACACTGAATAGGGAGAGGGGCGGGCTTGATATCTTCGTCACACTAAATAATAAACCAGCTGCAAGGTTATAAAATAATTCAGTATAACATGTGACAAACTAGCGCACCACCGGTCATAGTGTGTAACTAGAAGAAATCTGTCCACTGGATTTATTGTTTCACTTCAGTAAATGTTCCACATGCATTTATCGTTTCTACTATAAATAGTCTCGCATTTACAATATTTATTTAATAGAGTGGAAAAATAAGTAAAAGTTTGGCCAGTACACTCATATAACTTTCATTTACCACTTGATTGGGTGATTATATTTTTTTTTGAAATTTTGTATTTTTACTAAAAAGACAGAGGCACCACGGTAGCCGAGCGGTTATAGACTAGACCCGCAAAGCTAAGATGTATTGTTGGTTTAGTAGGTTCGATTCCCCCGGTCTAGGCCTTAGATTTTATTAAATGGTTAATAAAAGAATTTACAGTAAAGTATGTTTGCTAGTCGCCTCCGTCCACAACATCTAATTGGTAATCGCCTATTTTTTCAGGCGGGGCTTAACGTCCAACTACCATTTACCACTACTACTACCACTAGGTGTCGTGGACAGAGGCGACTAGCAAACGTACTTTACTATTTCTCATTTAACCATTAAATAAAATCCAAGGCCAAGACAGGGAATCGAACCCAGTACCACAATGCATATTAGCTTTGCAGGTGGGTAGAAGTGTACAATGTACTAAAACGGCACTTTAGAGGTAAACTTTGCCTCTCCCTAATGAGAGTCCTGGTTTTAATAAACATCCCTAGAAAAACATTTGAACATGGAACTTTTAGATCTACTTGTAAGTAGTCAATGGCCACAAGTTTCAAAGACATCGTTGGGACAGTTTCCGGTTAAAAATCTATAAAATTGATTCAGCCATGAGCTACTTGATTTCATCGCATAGCCTTATCAATGACGGTTTCTAAACTGATACCGTATTTGAAAACTGTGCGAAATAAATCTAAAATACCAATTAATAAATTTTGGCAAAGCCTGAGGTTACACCAGGTTACAGGTAGTGATAATACCCGACTTTATCCGGGTTCGCTCTATTCCTAGAACTTGCCTGAAGAAACTGGTTCCCTTGTGGTTGGAAGCCTTGGGTGGTTAGCATGGGTAGCGCCTAAGATGTGGTTATCTCGAAATGTTGGACTCCGCCAGCTTTATATGAAGCTGGAACCTCAGGAAATACCATTTCCATAGAAACCTCCTAGGGGCAACTTTCTTTAGAATATTTCAGTGTAATCAATTTTTGTGGAGGAAAGCAAGCGGAAGAATTCTTAACTACCGGCTTCCCTGGAGTTGTTTTCACCAACTGCAAGGATGCAGTGTTGATATTTCTTACTGACTCCAACGGGGAGCACAACAGATCTAAATAAAGCTACACCGTTCCTCAAATCATTAGTTCGACTACTTCATTTCCAGTGAAATCAACAATATTATAATTGACCATCGCCTTAATAGGGCGCCTCTTTTCCCCTCTTACCCTCCCTCCAAAAGGGCTCTCTGAACCCCTTCTGAGAGAGTAATATAAACAAGAGTTAAAATAAACTTAGTTTAGTCCAATTTTAATTACACGTTAACGTTCTAGTTTTAAAAATTATCATATACAATATTATTATTACAGATAAAAGAAATGAAAGCAGATTAATCGTTCCAAAAAGTACTATTTATTTGAAAAATAAATGTCAGATAAAACAATATTTCATTTAATAGAAAAGACTTCAAACAAGTCTGTGTTTGATTTACTACGAAATCTAAAAAAAATATTTCTTTCGTGTTAAGGAACGTCACAATAATATTTAGATAAGCAGGAAACTAGTCCTGTACAGTAATCAAATTATAAGTCTCAGTTTTTATTGGTTTATTTTAATGAAAAAGACGGGCGTGGCCATAACATATTTGTTGTTATAACAGTCAATATTTTGTGAGGTGAGGTTATGTATGTTAACCTGTTAGAGACGGTTAAAAGTATGGAATGCAGTTTAATGACAGTTTTTAGTTTTTTTTAAAGAATAAATATCGCAGGTATGTTTTTCCAGTTTTTCCAAAAAAAAAGAAGATAATTGGCTAAACGGAAGTTGTGTTAATTTACTTAATAGATTGTTCATTTCCTTTTCTTTTTGTTTTAACTACAGACACATTTCTTGCAGGTATGTTACTTAAAAACGAATTATGTAGTTTTTGCTTCCCAAGAAGTACAAATGAATACCAGAGTTCCGTCCATTAAGGACATCAATATAAAGATGTACGTGAACATATCGGACCCTCTTAGAGGGTCTAATTATGTTCTCTGTTCACTATAATTTCAAATTACTTATTTGTGTGTTACTTATTTGTACCTCGTATTTTCTAGGGAACTTTGTATCTATGAAATGCTGGATCGAAATTGCGGATATGGAAGAAGATGTGTTACGGAAGTTGCAACTCTACGGAAAGGTTTTTGATTTTTTTTTTTCCTCCCATTTTTTATCATTTTAGATTAATGAGTGTTGGATGGATTAGCAGAAATATGATTTTTAGTGAGCTAACCAATAACCGAATTTTATGAAAATGAATTTTTTTTTTTTTTTTTTTACTTTATTTCTGCAACTGTACATATATACAACAAGCAAAATTGATGTGTGAATAATGTACATATAAATAAATATATATACAAATTGGCATGAGCGATGTGAACGGCGACCATCCAGTGATGGGAGCCGCTAGTTCGCCAAGAAGGCAATCTTACACAGCAGCCATCCTAGGAGGCCGCCGTTCTGCACTTAAATGATCGCGCGGCCACCTCCGCTTTAGTCTTCGATGAGGATTTGAAGGAAGTGTTCTTGAGGATAGGTCACGGATTAGGGGATTAAAATGGAAGGATAGTTTGGAATGAAATTTTGTGTAGCGGGATTGGGCTAGGTCAGAGACAAATGGTATGTTTAAATCGGAATGGATAGTATGGTTGGAGACATAGAAAGGAGCATTGAGGATGGTTCTCAGGATTTTGGATTGTAGGGTTTGAAGACGGTTAAGGTTGGATCGTTTAGCAGTACCGTAAAGTTCAATTCCGTATGTCCATATTGGGGCTATCAGGGCAGTGTAGAGTCTCTTTTTGTTCAGTAAAGTTCATGAACAGACAAGACAGAAGACACACCAATCCTCTAATGATGTAAGAATATTACATGTAAATTAGCCCTGAAGATGACCTAGTCCCTAGGTCGGAAAGCTAGGCATAATAAAGTTTATAATGACTGAAACTGGCATTAATTTTTCATCCTATTAAAACTATGATTCAGTCACCAAAAATAATGAACTTTAACCTTAAGTAATTAGTTAATATTGTGTGCATAACAGTAATTCGTTTAATACCAAAAAATATTAAAGAGAGCTTTTTTTAAAACTTACCTGCTGATTTCTGGAAGGTTTTTTTTTTCTGCAGCCTTCTCTAGCATTTCCAGTCACTGGACACTTGACACTCCACAATAGTACACTACTACCTGTAAATAGAAAAGTGATATAAATTAACATGCAATCATTTTGCACATATTTAGTGAAAGAATGACCTTTTTGGGGGAAAACATTTTCTTGCTTTTCTATTAAAATATTTCAGTGAAATTAATTAAAACTATTCATTGTTCTTATAGGGGAAAATATTTCTCCAGACTAAGCTGAGCTTTTCCACAACCAGAAGAAGAAGAACTTCTTGTATGAAAAACTGTAGGATTTACTTTCACCAAATGTGAGCACCAATGAGATTCATTTTTTATGGTGTTGTGTTGTGCTACATGTGATTTTTGACTTTTTTTGGTTAAAAATTCATTTTGTGATAGAAGAAATTAAAGAAGAAAAATTTATTTTCTCTGGATGCTCAAGAAAAAATTATAAAACATTTCAAGATATAGGAAATTCCAGGTATGTTCTTTAATTTGATATTCTTTAATTAAATCTCGTGCTTGAAATTACTGTAATTCCTAACTAATATGGGGAAAATACATACATGTTTCCCCAGTTACATTTTGAGTGTTCCTGTTGCCTCAGTTTACCTAAGTACTTCTTAAAGATTTAATGAAAAATACTTAAAATATTTCACCGATATCTTTTTTTTTATATTGTGTTTCAAATATTTAGATTTAAGCACTTTGCCTTAAGAATAGTTACTGTTGTTAATAGAATTGATGAGAAATTCTCACTTTTATTATATATAGTCTCATCTAAGTGTAACTTAAATTTAATTATAACAAAATCTAGCCAGTCTTTACTTAAAGGAAAACAAAAAAAAAGGTGTCTTGGATACAAATGTTAATAGATTTACTGTAAAAAATCTTCAATTAAGTTGTGATAAGCTATAGAGTTAGCTTTTGGGTTCGTATAACCCCAAAAATGTTAAAAATATCTCTGCAAACCAGATTTGATGTAGTTGAATAATCCAAAATTGTCACAAATTTAAATTAAGACTCATAAATTCAATATCTTTACTAATATCTAAAATATCTAAATGTTAATAATTGAATTTTGACTTGGATAAATCAAATGGATCAAGCAATAGAAAAATTAATGTAGATAGTTTCAATACTTATGCAGAAACAGTGAGAAAAAAAACTATCTATATAAAAAAACTATTTGATAACAGTAAATAGAGTGTGGTCAAACGAATGTATAGTTAGTTTTAAAGATTTTTTTCAAGTTTTGGAGGTAATTCTGGTTATTTAAAAAACAAAAATGCATTTACTTATCTTAAGACTGTAAAGCCCTAAAAAGCTTCTTTAAAAGTTTCAACATGGCTGCTAATTAAGATAATCAAAAATTGTATTGATTTTTTTCTCAGAAAGAGTTCTCGAAACTATTAAACATATGCAAATGTATAAAAAAAAGAAAAGAAAAAGAATAATTTGCTGGAAAAAAAACTTCTAAAAAGAAGTTATCAAGTTAGATTTAAAGTAATTTCAACCTTGAACAAAAAATAACTAGCAAAAAAGTTGAAAGTAGCATTTTATATTTGTTAATTAGAATAAACAGAATACTAATTTTGAAAAATTAATGCTTCAAATAGTTGATATATATATTTATGTATGCATATTAATATCATTAGTATATAATGTATTAGAAAAAGAAATGAAAGATGCTTATGTTAAAATTGGGCAATCAGAAATTGGAATCAAAATTTAGCCCAACCTATTTGTACCTATTGTATATTTAAAAAATAATAATTAACAAATAAATAAACCTTTCTTAAATAGATTCCATAATTATTTTAAACTATAAAACCAAATTAAATAAAGATTAAGTGTTAAGTACCTTTAAGCCAGCCATCTTGTGTAAATTTGGGGGGCCTTATTTTTTCTAATCACTTTTCTAAAGTAATATCGCATGAAATAAAACATATTTTATGTTCAATTTAAAGTTAATTGTACCCTTTATTTATTTGTTAATCAATTCTATTGGATTTAATGAAAAGTACCATTAAAAATTAATTAAATATAACTTACATATCAAACTGGTAATTCATTACGTCACATCGCCTTATCCACTAACTGCCAATGAACTGTTGATCCAGATATAGTTACAATTAGCTTATTTTATGATATACCCTATTTTATTTTTTTAAAAAACAATGATTTTTAATTAAAATTCTTTAATTAGTATTTATTTTTTTAATTAATTGACAAAAAACTAAATAACAAAAAATATTGTTGAGGAATTTGTAAAACATAATTTCAATTAAAAAAATTATTGTATATCATAATTAATTTTATTTACAATTTACGTGTTTTATTTTGTTATAAATTTTGATTATAATAAAACAAAATAATTAATTCTTATTAATTTTATTATTTGTACTACCTATATACGTCACTGGCAGCCATATTTAAATGGAGGAATAAAAGTGCTTATGCTAATTATTCGTTTGTGTTAAATTTTCAGTTCTTATTAGGTAATTTCGAGTTATTAGTTAAGTGTAAAGTGTCAAAAAAACAATTGTTAATATTTGACTGCTAATTGTTCAAATTCAAAAGTCGAATTTCCAAATAATTGATTAGTGGCAGTGCTGTGAATCTCTCTCTCCAAATGGAATTGGGAATCTGTGCGCAATTTAAAGGTGAGTTTAATGCCAAAATTTAAAATTTAAAATCTTTTTATGGTTTAATTTAAATATCTATTTTATTTTTATTTTAGGTAAGTGAAGTATGAGATAATTTAGCTTAAATTCCATTACTTCAAAACTAAGATGTAACTGGATTGAACTTGATTTCGTCATAACCATTTTGAATTATATTAAAATGATAATTATGTGACTTTACATTATTATTCGAAGAAAATTTAAATCTTTAATTTTCAATGAAGGTAAGCCTTTTCTTTTTTCAATGAGTTCCAGTTATTGCTAAGCTTTTTTATGATAACCTTTTTTTTTTTGAACTGAACTGGAATCTAATTATCTTACATCAATTAGAATCTGCTTCAAATTTACAAATAAGTTTTTTAAAGAAATATCTGTAACGATTGAATTACAAAGAAAATCAGACGGGTCTTTATTTAAGTTATTGCAAACATATTTAATTAAAATACTTACTGATTATTCCTAAGTTATTTTATATCATATCTCGTTATATTTATGTATCATTTTTACATTTATTTTTGCATAAATTTAAAAATTGAAGCTATGAAATACAAATGTATCAATACAGTTTTTGAGTGTAAATTTTTATGTATTTATAGTACATATTTTTAGCAATGATTTCTTTAGTGAGGAGTGCCATTAATTTAAACCATAAACTACTTGTTTTATTTACTAACTTTACCGTTTTTTTAAATGATTTAAATTACATTATATTTTTTATATTCACAATTTTTGCTATATACTTGGTTGATTTATATGTACGTATAATTGAGTTCGGTGTTGAAATTGCTATAATGGCAAAACCCTAACTCTGAAATTCTGCTAAGGACAGAATCTTCATTTTCTCGTCAGTTTCTTCGTCATAAGGACTAGAAATTGGCGAGGAATCGGTCAAATAAAAACAACAACTAGTCTTTTTGCCAACGTTTCGACAAATATATTGTCTTCTTTAGAGCGTGGCTATGCGGGTTGGTTGAGTTACAGAAACTGTTCCAACTCGTCTTTTTGCCAACGTTTCGACAAATATATTGTCTTCTTCAGAGCGTAGCTATGCGGGTTGGTTGAGTTACAGAAACTGTTTCAACTCGTCTTTTTGCCAACGTTTTGACAAATATATTGTCTTCTTTAGAGCGTGGCTATGCGGCGTGGTTGAGTTACAGAAACTGTTTCAACTCGTCTTTTTGCCAACGTTTTGACAAATATATTGTCTTCTTCAGAGCGTGGCTATGCGGGTTGGTTGAGTTACAGAAACTTGAGTTTTTATTTGATCGATTCCTCGCCAATTTTCAATTCTTAGTTTAATAAGTTACGGCCACGAAAACTGTATATTTCTTCGTCATAGTTCATTGAAATCGTAGGCTAGAGAATCGTTGATTCATGATACTGTGATTTTATTTTAGGCCTACAATCGTTGGTTGGACGATTTTTTATTTCGCATGACAATTTTTTTGTATTCTTCGTGAATATTTTAAGTTACTTTGACTTCACCTTGGTTTCATTTCCTCTTGACTTCTTGCTTTGGATATTTAAGTTTCTTTGACTTCCTGTGTTTTTTTTTCTTTGGTTCTTAATTGAGGAAATTCATTGCATCCTCTTTTTTTTACTTCCTATTTTATTATCTATGGTTTGCTAATTGTCATTCATTTAAGAGAATATTTCCTGTTTTTCTTTCTTTTATTGTTTTCCCCAAATTAACCATTGAAGTTACCATTGAGGATTTTTTTTTAGTGCATCCCCTCTCGGAAATATGTACGAGGGTCGTTTGAAAAGTCCGTGCAAAGTCAGAGAGATAGCACCACTGGCGCGTATCGAGGTTATGTTTAGTTAGTAGCATCTCTTGGAAGAACACACACCAAGTTTCAGCCAGATCGGTCTATTTCTTTGTGTTTGGCATTCGTTTGAATCGAGGAAGTCGAGTGATTTTCAAAAAATGGACGAAAAAGAATTTCGTGTGTTGATTAAACACTACTTTATGAAAGGCAAAACGCCTCAGGAGACTAAAGAGAAGCTTGATAAACATTATGGTGACTCTGCACCTTCGATTAGAACAGTTTATAAGTGGTTTCAAAATTTTCGGAGTGACGCTGAACGTTCTGGACGCCCTGTTGAGGTTACTACTCCAGAAATCATTGATAAAATCCATGATATGGTGATGGATGACAGAAGAGTGAAGGTGCGTGAGATTGCTAGTGCTGTGGGCATCTCGAATGAACGGGTACATAATATTTTGCATCAACATTTGGACATGACAAAGCTATCCACAAGATGCTTAACCAAAAACGCTTGACCAAAAACGAAATCGTGTGAAGTGTTGCAAGGACGGTTTGCAGCTGTTCCAGAAGAATCCGCAGGACTTTAAGCGTCGTTTCGTCACTGTGGATGAAACATGGATACATCACTACACTCCTGAGACCAAAGAGCAATCTAAACAATGGGTTACCAAGGGGGAATCTACGCCAAAAAAGGCGAAGACCGTTCCTTCGGCCGGAAAGATTATGGCGACTGTCTTTTGGGATTCGCTAGGAATAATCCTCATCGACTATCTGGAAAAGGGTAAAACTATTACAGGTGCATATTATTCATCGTCATTGGACCGTTTGAAAACCGAGCTGCAAGAAAAACGCCCACGATTGGCCCACAAAAAAGTCCTTTTCCATCACGACAACGCACCAGCTCACACCTCAGCAGTTGTGGTCGCAAAATTAATGGAAATAGGGTTCCAACTCGTTTCACATCCCCCCTATTCTCCAGACTTGGCTCCCTCGGACTACTATTTGTTCCCCAATATGAAGAAATGGCTGGCGAGAAAAAGATTTTATTCAAACGAGGAGGTGATTGCAGAAACGAATGGCTATTTTTCAGACTTGGACAAATCCTATTATTCGGAAGGGATCAACAAACTAGAGCAGCGTTGGACGAAGTGTATAAGCCTAAAAGGAGACTATGTTGAAAAATAAAAAAGGTTTACCCCAAAAAATTAAGTAGTTTTTATTTTTGCACGGACTTTTCAAACGACCCTCGTTTGTTATAATGATAGTTTTCGTTTTCGACCGTTGTTAATTGGTTTTTGGGGAATATTGAGGTGCGGCCATTAAATTCACAAACAAATTTTTGTTTCTTCTTACCAACGTTTCAACCAACCTTTTTTTACAGACCCTGAAGAAGGTAATAGATTTACCGAAACGTTGGTATAAAGAAACAAAATTTATTTGTGAATTTATTGACCCCACCTCAATATTCCCCAAAATCATACAGTGTAATTATGTTGCAGTAAATACAAATATATGTGCATATTAACAAATGATTTACACCAATGAATATAGTAATATTAAACTAAGAATATTTGTCGCATGAGAAATAGATGTCTTTGTAAAAGAATTTCTTACCTCATCTTTGTGACTTGAGAGTGGGCGACCTCCACTTCCGAATGTTGAGGTAGCACCTTTTCGATACTTTTTCTGGGTAGTCGTCAAGCTATAATCGTATGGTCACAAAACTTACTAATTCAGTTCCTGACTGGTACTTTTTGCGCTCAGACAAATCTTTCTAGTCAAAAGTTCTAATCGTTTGCTAGCTTTCAGTGGCTAGCATTTCCACCTTCGTATTACCAAACAATTAGCTTTAAAAAACATAATTTTTGCTTTATTCAGGAATAAGAGACAACTTTAATAGTTGGTTAGCTGTATTAACTGTTATAATTCTTTTCATAATCTTGTCGCTGGTCTTGCTCTCTTAAGAGTTAACCCTCCCACTGTCGTCTCATTACACTTACACTCTGAACACAACAGAAGGTCCAGGACAGTACAACTCGGATTTGAATTAACTTCATAGAATGACTCTGGAATTGATTGTCCCTCATTTATGCTCTCACTTAAATTGCAACAAACTCTGTCTAGATGTCTTACCTCACCAAGATTAGCACTGTGTACCTTGGCTTCCTCTTCTTCGAGAACTGGACGGAAGTGTGATTATGATTGCTGTAAGAGAATTGGGCTGAGAGAGAGTAAGAGATTGGTGGAATTTGGAGCTATGTATGGAACTGTTCGATTGCATGGAAAATAATTTTTAATACCCAAATTTTCTTTAATAATGTCATAAATAATTAACTAATTTAATACAATTTTAACAAATTATTTATCTAGTTTTTTACGTAAGTGAATGAAAGATGAGATTTACATTTATTAACTGGCACGTGTTTTGTATGTCTGTCTTTGCGCATATGGAATACATATATTAAAATGAGTTGTCCCCAAAGCACATTTTATATACTTTATTATGTGTAACTTCTTGGAAGGTGTTCTCCATCCCTGAACGTTGACGCCCCCCTCGCTTGCTTAGCTTTCTTTAAATCATTCGTTTTGGACGTAAATAACTTTACCCAGTTCACAAAAACTGACTAGTAGAAGAAGTGTTTATTATGCAAAACAAATAGTTATGGGAACCTAAATTAGTTAGGTAGGGTGGTTGCTGAGTCTGGTGACTCTAGTATCTATTAATAAAATTTAACGGACCTGAGTCTACTAGCTAATGACGACTCAGCAGAACTGACCTAGGACTCTTTTTTTCTTCCCCCTTTGTCACCGGATATTTTGCACTGCGACCTGAATAGTCTATAGTACGTTGCATTGAAGCCAGATAAGAGGGTCAATCACACTGCAGCACTTCTAGGTGATTAGGTGGTTGCAAACTCTCTCCAACCCTAGCAACCCTACTCAGGCTCTCTAGGAAAATCCTAGGGATCGAGCAGATTGGGATAACTCCTTAGTGCCAGACATTCTGCCCTGTTTTTTATTATTTTCTCTTGCACATCACTATTGCTTAGATTGTGTTTCTATCGGGAAGACTGTTTCGGAATTCGTGAGTATGAAAAAATATTTTTGAAAATGGTGATTTCCCTTATCTTTCTCTCTCTCTGCGTTCCTTCCTGCCAGCATTTCCGTCTGTCCGTCTGTGCGGCGGAAAGAGATCAGCAATACTCTCTTCTTCTGTTTCTATGCCTTTTGCCTTCTACTACCTGGACGTAGTAAGATTTCTTCCTATAGAGGTTGGAGCGTTTACTCCTGGAGGTAATATTAACATTATTATTATTATTATTATTATTATTATTATTATTATTATTATTATTATTATTATTATTATTATTATTATTATTATTATTATTATTATTATTATTATTTACAATTCATTTACAAATAAACTACAAAGTATTTACAGGAGTACCAATAAAGAAATTCTAGCTCCTACACAGTCTTAGTATTATCACACAGGCTAAAAAGGAAGTAAAATTTTGATTAGAGGGAAAAATTGCATAAAAACCTCTACAATGTAAAATAAAATGCTAGAGCCTAAATTGAACTATAGTCTGAGTATATGTTTAACTCTTATGTCTTTGATGTACGTGGAGTCGGTATTTTTGTGGAGCGTCTCGATGTAAGTGTATCTGGGTGAGACGGTGGCCTAAGTCTTAAGAACTTGTTCTGTATGATTTGAAGCTTCTTTTTTAGGTTGGTAGCCTTTAAATTCTACTTTGGCGTTTTGTTAAGCGTTCATTCCTCCAGAGTAAATGTCAATCCTTAGCCTATCGTTTCTCTATCACTTCTTCTGCTGGCTTCATTTTCAGATTGGCTCTTATTGTGTCAGTTGCCCTTTCTTAATCTTCTTAGTACCTTAGCTCAGTAATCTGAAACTGTTTTTTTTAGTTTCTTTACAACGATCCCCAGACATGAATATCGATTTTTTTAGTAGGAAATCTTTTTCTGTTCATTTTCCTGCGATTAAGTAAGCCATTATTAACAGAATTGTACAGTCTAGTGAGGCCACTAATTCGTTCTTTAATTTCTATAGCCACAATACTATCGTATATTTTATTTGCCTTTTTTTTGGCATTAGCTTTCGCCATACAGCCAGCATCGACTAGGTGCTTATCACTATAATATCACTCACTCTCCATTCTTACTTATAAATACATTCGCTTCACTCATTCTTCCCTCTACTATATACAACTATTTACATAAACTACACCTAATGGATGGATCAGTACTCTATATTCCTGCCATCCTTATAGCTTAACCGAAATTAAAATCACCGTAATCCTTCTCTAATCATTTTCTTCCATTCATTCTAATCGGCTATAACTTTTAAATACACTCATATTTCATTGCTAGCTCTGCTACAGATTTAAGTGGAGAATATTATGTCTGTTTAGCGAAATGGTGCATCTAAAAATACCTGTATATGTCGTCAAATATTCGTTTCCTCTCTACTACATAACGTTGGACATATCATTATTATATTGTCTTGAAATCCTCCTCCTCATTGCAATCTACGCAAAGAGGAGAGGACCTTTCTGTTGATCCTGTGAAGATACGATCCAAACACCGCCTGGTGCAGCTCTCAGTCTGCTTATTGTCGCAACAACAAATTTATTAGTGACAGATTAGAATCGTATAGTTATTATAACTATAGCAATAAACTATAGGTATAACTATACGCGGATATCTATCAGTCCTTCGAGATGATTTTTTTTTCACTTCCAAACTAGCTGAAAAGTATGAAGCAAGATTTCATTCTTATTTGCGATTAATTTGAATATTTCGTGAGTTATCTGGTAATAATAGAAATTAATTGTTTTACCTAGTTTTGTGAACTTATTAATATAGTTTTTTGACGAAATGTGGTAATGGAAAGAGAGACTCCATAGTTATGCAGACACTTCTACTACACACAGACACACACACACACAAAAAACCCTATACGCATGCGTATTCATTTCCACCACGATCTACACAGAATCTCGTTAACTCCACTTTCTTGGCAAACTGATTTACAAGGCAACTCTGTTGATTTATCGTCACCCATTCAACTTTTAAAATAAGTCCTAACCGCAAACATCATCCGCCAATCCTTCATTCACATACTTAGGCCGTTACCGGTTGCTTTTACATCATTCATTTTTTTTTTTAGTTTTCGTTTTATTAATAATAAGCAGATTACTATTTTCGTCTTTAGTAGAAAATTTATAATACATATAACCATTTATTATAACGCCTGGTTTTTATTATGATTTAATATAATTTATAGCTGCTATAATGTTAATTATTTCTAACTTTACAATAATATAAATATTTTATGCGACATAAGTATATATAATATATATGCAATTTCTGGAAAGATTTACTAACATCCTGTTTTAAGTTCACACTTATATTAATGTTTTTTTTGGGTAATTTGAGATCGCAAAAAAATTTCTTATCTTCTACACTGAAGGAAGGAATCAGTTTCAAATCCAAATTGAAGATTGTTTCAAATCTTGTTCCTGTTTTCGCGAGTACTATACGTCAAGGTTTTTTTGTATTAGAAGTAAAGTAATCGCCTATTTTTTCAGGCGGGCTTTACGTCTAACTATCAATTAGGTGGACGGAGGCGACTAGCAAACATACTTTACTGTAAATTTCTTTTATTATCCATTAAATAAAATCCATGGACTAGACTAGTACCGCAATACATCTTAGCTTTGCGGGGCTAGCCTATAACCGCCTAACAAACATACTTTACCATTAATTCCTTATATTAACCATTAAATAAAATCCAAGGCCTAGACAAATACCGCAATACATCTTATTTTTGCGGGGCTAGCCTATAACCGCCTAACAAACATACTTTACCATTAATTCCTTATATTAACCATTAAATAAAATCCAAGGCCTAGACAAATACCGCAATACATCCTAGCTTTGCGGGTCTAGTCTATAACCGACTAGCAAACATACTTTACCATTAATTCCTTATATTAACCATTAAATAAAATCCAAGGCCTAGACAAATACCGCAATACATCCTAGCTTTGCGGGTCTAGTCTATAACCGACTAGCAAACATACTTTACCATTAATTCCTTATATTAACCATTAAATAAAATCCAAGGCCTAGACAAATACCGCAATACATCTTATTTTTGCGGGGCTAGCCTATAACCGCCTAACAAACATACTTTACCATTAATTCCTTATATTAACCATTAAATAAAATCCAAGGCCTAGACAAATACCGCAATACATCCTAGCTTTGCGGGTCTAGTCTATAACCGACTAGCAAACATACTTTACCATTAATTCCTTATATTAACCATTAAATAAAATCCAAGGCCTAGACAAATACCGCAATACATCTTAGCTTTGCGGGTCTAGCCTATAACCACCTAACAAACATACTTTACTATAAATTTCTTTTTTTCTGCAACCATGTAGGAATGTTCTCATTACTCAATTAAAATCAGCTGAGTAATGCCCAACTTTACCTCACTAGTGGGGGGAAATTCCCATTAGTGTCACTTTCCTCACTAGTGAGTGAAAAAACTTTATTGTGCTTCCTTGATATAAGAAGTTTTGTTATTAAATATTTTCTGTAAAACTTTAATAAGCTTATTTAACGCAACTAAATAATTAAAAAACGAATATTAAAAAATAAAATAAAAATTGAAAGGAATATAGAAATAAAAATAATACTTTAATAAATAATTAGATATTTTTAATTATAACAGTTAAAAAGGTTATAGTGTTACCTTATAGAAATTTAAAATGGATTCTAGTGATTCCTGTTTAGTTTTTTTTTTAGTTAATAACCCTAATGGTTGCAGAAAAAATATAATATTTAACTCGAGTGTAAAGTATTTTCCTCACACGAGGCAGGGTTTGCACGCACGAGCGAGCGAAGCGAGTACTGCTTTTCACACTTGTTAAATAAATAACTTTTATTAACCATTAAATAAAATCCAAGGCGTAGACTTTGGCAAATTATTAAAGAAATAAATACGATGAACCAAAAGACATACTCGTGACACTAATAATAATATTTCCTTCGAACTAAAAATTAAAAATTCTTTAATTAAAAAATCTCTGCAGGAGGACGCCGCTGCAACAAAACTTAACCGAACCCATCCAGTCTCCGCCATTGAGACACAACACACATTCCTCCATTATCAAATTGGTTCCTGTTAAAGCAGGTTATTCTAAATTCTTTTAAAATTGGTGCACACTGCCAGAAAATAACTTTTGAGTATAATTCAAAAGTTTTGGGTCCAGACCTTTGAGCTGGAAATCGTAGGAGAGAATCACACCTTGCAATATCACTTAGTACAGGCTCATATTTTTTTCCTGTTCTTCATCTCTGCAGCCATTAACTGATTTTTCCAATTTTCCGCTTTATTGTTCAAGTTGCTTTTGTAATTTATCTTTATTTCTAGATAAAGTTTTTCCTCTATTATTTCCAAAAGATTAATGAGTTTCTTGGGGTATTTATTGTGCGTGGGCGTGTGGGTGTGTGTGCATGTGATGAAAACCTAATAAAACTGGGTTGTTTTTGAAGTTATCCCCAAGAGTAACGGTGGGGGGGGGGGGGTAGTAGGATTGTATGGGATAGGCAGACCTCCCCCGCAGAGAAGTAAGAGACTGGGCCTGCCTCAAACGGCCCCGCTGTATTAGTTAGTAAAGGAGAAGATGTTGTTGTTGTTGTAGGCAGAGAACTCTGTTAGGCACATTGTTCAGTGATTAGATTGCTAACTTACCCATTCTTTACTTTTTCATCCATTCTTTCTTTTGTTTGTCTGTTACTTTCTCTCGGAACTTCCTCTTGCTTTCTCTTTTCTCACGTATTTCTCTCCCACTTCCTGTCTGAGTTCCCACTCTTTCTCTCGCTCGTTCGTTCGTGCGCGCGCGCGCGCGCATATTCCCACCTGCTCTTTCTGTTTCACTTCCTTGCTGCTGCCTTAAAGCCAACAACTAACGACTACAAAACTAATTATCACATGATTCTCTGCCCTACAGCAAACCCTAGAACCTCCGCCTGTCCATTTTGAATCGATAAGCCATACCTCGCTCTACCTTTGTATAACAGAAAGCCTGGTTCTGCTTTATGTTTTCCCCCCCTACCCTAACCAGTTTTACTTCTTCTTCGCAGTTATCCTTCGCCTCCTTCTCCTCTATCCGGGCGAAAAAGAAAAAAACCCTTCTTGGTCTCAGAATCTTGCCTCTTAAAACATACGTACTTCCGTTTTACCTTGTAAGGGGTTAAGTGAATTTAACGGATTTATCTCGTACCTTCCTCTTTTTTTTGGCCTTTTATTTATTTTTTCTCTCTTTTTGTTCATCTCTCCCTCTCACTCCCCCAAGGGCTCTCCTCTCTCTTCACCTTTACAACTACTTTTTCCTTTCTTGACCCGTTTGTTTGCTTCTGACATTTACGTTCGTGTACTTTTCTATCTTTTAAGGTGCTGCTAGTGTACTATAGATGTAGTACTTCTGCTCCTGAAAGAGATTTACAGCATCCCTCTCGCTGTTTGCAAAGGTTACAGGTAATCTTCACTATTGTGTTTGCTTTTTCTTAAAAAAACAACTATTTCCCGTTCTTATAGCCTTCTCTCTTCCCATCCTCTCCAGAACAGAAGGAAGTATTAGGCTAGAATCTAAATTTACGAATTTTCTTGTTTTGACAGGATGTTTCATTATTTTTAAGGCTAATATTATGATTTTTTATAGAGTTCATACCTTGTACAGGGTGTACAGAATCTAGTTTTTTACATATAGTTTGAAAGATGATATCACGTAGGTGGCGGCCGACAGCCGCGATGCACTCTTGAAGGCGAATTCTGAAGTTTTCAACCGATGGGTATTGCCGTAACTTTCTCACTGATTCATCCTTAAGTTCTTCCTGGGTATGTGGACGATAAAGGAAAAAGTTTTTAAACATCGTCCACGTACCCAGAAAGAACTGAAGGACAGAATCAGAGAGGAAGTTACGGCAATACCCATCGAAATGTGCGGAAGAGCGGTTGAAAACTTCAGAATTCGCCTTCAAGAGTGCATCGCGGCTGACGGCCGCCACCTACGTGATATAATCTTTCAAACTTAATGTAAAAAACTAGATTCTGTACTGAATTAAACAGTATAAACATAATTTCTGTAAGTTGAATTGTTTTTGTTTTACATCCCTTTAAAACCGGTTCATACCTTTTGCCCCACCTTGTAGTTCGCCAAATTAGCCTTGAAGACCTTCATTTTTAGGCCGGATTTTTACTTTCTTTAGCACTTCATTTAATTTTCTTACCGACATAATCTTGTCAATATGTCTCCTAAACTAGTTTCCCACCCACGTAACCTAATTTCTGAGGATGCCCACTAACACTTGTTGGGGGCTATTGCCGATTACTTCTTAAAAGTGGTTCCTTAGCGTCAATTTTGGTACCAAAAAGGAGGCCTAGGTTCCTATAGCTATTAACTGATTTCAGTTCTCATTCTGTGTTTTGCCCATTCACTTTCTTGCGCCATAATATGTGCACTTTCCCTATTCATCCTGAAACCCCACTTTTCACAATGCTGCCTCAAACATAGGATATTCTAACTGCAGTTCGCCAGCATTTTCAATCAGAATTACCTCTTGTTTGTCTGTATTAATAACAAAAGCTTAAGGGAAGAAGAGTTTAAAAAACTGGTAACATCAATAGTGTCCGCAGTCCTGTACCCTAAATAAGACCCTTCACCGAAGTGTTAACTATGCACCCTCCCAGTACAAGTGGATTGTACCCATCATCTGATGAACACGCGAAAGAGAAGGGATAGGCTGCATTCTTCATTCTTCTTGATGATTTATCACTTTTACAGACAGACAGACCGACAGACTTTAAATACTTAGCAACAGTCCAATAACTGGTCTTTGAAAAATTGTTTTCCCAGCAAGGAAATTAGTTTTTACATAAAGTAAAAAAAGAGGGAAAAGTTGAAAGGAAATTTATCATGCAAATGTTTTTCTTTCTCTACGTGTTCTTTTACTTCCGGTTTTCTTCCCTTCAGTGTTTTAATAATTCCAATACTTTAAAAGGAAGTCCCTCCTAAACAAAACCCCTAATTTGGTTCTGGATCACTCTTTATCTGCACGCATGATCCTCTAGACTCTAGACAGTTTGCAAAAAGTTGATAATTCTTTATTGTTGCGAATAGATGTAGTACCCGCAGGTGGTAAAAAGCCAATTTTTATAAAATTATTTTTGCAGGAAATATACTGCAAAAGAAAACGTCGCTCGCGTGAAATTTATTTGATTTCCAGATTCCATTAAGCAATATTTGTCTTTTACATTTGGACCGAAATGATAGCATTGGTATTTCTAGTTATTGGAAAACTTGACCATTTTTAAGGTGCTTTTCCTTTTTGCCAGATTTAAAAATCGTTTTGGTTGGTTGAAAGGTTATTGAGTGGTTATCAGGTGTCTGAAACCTATAATAGGGGATGTTTTCTGATGACATACTAATTAACAGCTAGGCGCCACGGTAGCCGAGCGGTTATAGACTAGACCCCCAAAGCTAAGATGTATTGTTGGTTTAGTAGGTTCGATTCCCCCGGTCTTAGGCCTTAGATCTTATTTCATGGTTAATAAAAGAAATTTACATTAAAGTATGTTTACTAATCGCCTCCGTCACGACACCTAATCTGATAGTTGGACGTAAAGCCTGCCTGAAAAAATAGGCATTACTTTACTTTACTAATTAACAGCTGTTATAATGAACGTTTATTTCATTTTTTTTCTTCATGAGTTTGCAAATCATTTTTTTCTGTAAAATACTATTTATAATATTTGAATGTTCGTCATTCTTTGGCCCAAAAAGGAGCAAGGGAATGTTAGAAAGGAGCAAGGAGTGAGAAAGGTATCCCTTGTATAAACACTAGAATCCCTTTTTTCTCCCGATCTGCTGCGTTTAGGAGTGTTATTAGTATATTTCCGCTCTCCAGTATGGCACCCTCTTTTTCCAGGATTTTGTAGAAAGAATAAACTCTTCGGGAATTTCGTGGAGTGGTGAAACATCCCCAATAATTCTTAAAATGAGTCCAGAATATCCGCCACTGGATCCATCCCTCTTCTTAAAGGATAAATATAAAAAAAGAAATAAGTAAAAGGTGGTGATTTAAAATGCAAATATCTGTGCGCCGAAGGGTGTGTAAGAGGTTGGCCGTAAAGGGACACAAAAGGAATGAATACTGGTGAACAAGGGTGTTATTTTCTTTTCTTTTCCGGTATCCCTGCAGAGAAAGAGGGAAAGCCGAGAGGAGTGGGAGTGGAAAAAAATTAAAAAGTTTTCATGTCGCCTTCATTTAGAATTCATGTAAAAAGACGTCATCTAATTTATTCTCCTCTCCTCCGCTTGTTTGACTCTCCAAGTCGCTCTGGAGGATTAATTCTGGAACTGGAGAGACCCAGACTGGGCCCCCTCCAGCCACTTCTCTTTTTTTTCTCCTTATTCTCTGCTATTTCCCCTCCCCCTATCCTGGTATGTGTCCTCCGGATTTATTCATCTGTGTTCTCTTCTACATCCTCTTTCAAGGGAGCTCCAACTGCTGCAGGCTGGTCCTGCTCGTTGTGGCCGCTGTTTCTATTCTTACAAGAGTTTATGGTAGTGGTGGAATATCTGAATTATTGTCACCCCCTTTTTATTTGTGTCACCTCACTATTTATCCGCTATTCCTTCTGGGATGTTCCCCCAGACTTCCTCTGTACCCTTTAAAAGAATAACCTCGCCCACTCTCTTCTAACTCCTCCTCAATAAATGGCCTCTGGACTTGAATATCTGGACCAACCATCTTTTTTTTTGCTCAATACTATCTTGTACTTCTTTTGAGGGGGGAAGACACGCACTCAGTTTTTTCCCCCACCAAATTTATGTCTAATCGAATTTTTCGACTTCCCCTTCTTACTTGAATTATTTTCTCATCTGTTAGAGAACATTCCATAATGTAAAAGATACTTTTTCCCAGCAATCCGGCAAAGAATAAAGCAGTTACTCGGAAGTATGGTAATAAATAAAAGTTTTTCTCCTTATTACTTTTTTCTCACTTCCGTCAGTAAGAAAAATTGCTTCTTAAAAACAGCTTCATCAATTTTGTAAATTTTATTCATCCATTTATTTGTTATTATTGGTATTGTTAGACTCGACGTCATACCTTCACTTTTTTACCGCCTTTTGACGCCATGTGAGGAGACCCAACGCTACGACTCCTGCGTAGTGAAGTACCTCTCTTTAAGAACGTTCTGGGAAGAGTGAGAGAACCTGTATTCAGGGATTAAAGCCCCTGATAATGCTTAGAAACAAGTACTATCCTGAAGCTTTCTAACGGTAGCCTCAGGATGTGGGGAGCCATCGTCAGTGATAAAAACAATTCTTGGTGCCAATACTCCCTATTATGTCACCCATTGCGTATAATGTACGTTTCGCTAAACACCTTTTGTGTCCCTTTTCGTCGAACCTCTTACACACCCTTGTTCCTTCGGCGCACAGATATTTGCATTTTAAATCACCATCTTCAGGCTTTAACAGAAGTTCTTCTATTAAGGGTGGAGAGTCCCGTCAGTCGGGAATGACGACCACACTGCTTCCCAAACGCAGGACATCTCAGAAAGTTCTAGAAAAATCAAACAAGGTATATTTATTTTCCCAACTCTTGGTTACTACCCAGCATTTCAAGCTTTCAAGTTCTAAAAGCAGTTTCTCGGGGCCTGCACACCCCCTCCAAGGACGTGCTCATACTGTCCCAGGATAGCATCTCGTCTGTGACAATCTGGGAGGGTTACCAAGGTACTATCCTTATGGCCATCCAAGAAGGTGTATTTATTTTCCCAACTCTTAGTAACTACCCAGCATTTCAAGCTTTCAAGTTCTAAAAGCAGTTTCTCGGGGCCTGCACACCCCCTCCAAGGACGTGCTCATACTGTCCCAGGATAGCGTCTGAGACAATCTGGGAGGGTTTAGCATAAGGTTCTATCCTTATGGCCCTACGTAAAATTTACTTATTGTTTGAAACACTTTAAAAAGTTCATTTTAGAAAAAGAATCTATACGATTATAAGCAAATATTTTATTTAGTATAAATTATAAGTTTAAAGAAGCTGTACTTAATTAAGTAGACTTTTTAATAACAAGAGAAAAAAACCGTCGAACATCGTATTTTTTCTGAACTTGTGAACACATTCATTTGTTGAAGTAGGTGCCTTAATCTAGTATAGCATCTATACCAGCATAACACTTTTTTAAGGCACATTGCCTAGCTCTGGTTTTCAGGCATAAAACCTTAGTTTTTGTATTTAAATTCCCTTGACACACCAACAGAAAATTACAATAACAAAAAATAAAATTATAATTATTTATTTTCAGGAATAATTTAATTAAACCCGTGGTTTTTACACGAGATATTTGTATTCTATTCTTGCCATGTTGAAGAGAGAAGTACTGCTACACGAGGGTCGTTTGAAAAGTCCGTGCAAAAATAAAAACTACTAATTTTTGGGGGTAAACCTTTTTTATTTTTCAACATAGTCTCCTTTTAGGCTTATACACTTCGTCCAACGCTGCTCTAGTTTGTTGATCCCTTCCGAATAATAGGATTTGTCCAAGTCTGGAAAATAGCCATTCGTTTCTGCAATCACCTCCTCGTTTGAATAAAATCTTTTTCCCGCCAGCCATTTCTTCATATTGGGGAACAAATAGTAGTCCGAGGGAGCCAAGTCTGGAGAATAGGGGGGGATGCGAAACGAGTTGGAACCCTATTTTCATTAATTTTGCGACCGCAACTGCTGAGGTGTGAGCTGGTGCGTTGTCGTGATGGAAAAGGACTTTGTGGGCCAATCGTGGGCGTTTTTCTTGCAGCTCGGTTTTCAAACGGTCCATTAACGATGAATAATATGCACCTGTAATAGTTTTACCCTTTTCCAGATAGTCGATGAGGATTATTCCTTGCGAATCCCAAAAGACAGTCGCCATAATCTTTCCGGCCGAAGGAACGGTCTTCGCCTTTTTTGGCGCAGATTTCCCCCTTGGTAACCCATTGTTTAGATTGTTCTTTGGTCTCAGGAGTGGTAGTGATGTATCCATGTTTCATCTACAGTGACGAAACGACGCTTAAAGTCCTGCGGATTCTTCTGGAACAGCTGCAAACCGTCCTTGCAACACTTCACACGATTTTCGTTTTTGGTCAAGCGTGAACAATCGCGGCACCCATCTTGCGGATAGCATTGTCATGGTCCAAGTGTTGATGCAAAATATTATGTACCCGTTCATTCGAGATGCCCACAGCATCTCACGCACCTTCACTTTTCTGTCATCCATCACCATATCATGGATTTTATCAATGATTTCTGGAGTAGTAACCTCAACAGGGCGTCCAGAACGTTCAGCGTCACTTGTGCCCATATGGCCACGCCGAAAATTTTGAAACCACTTATAAACTGTTCTAATCGAAGGTACAGAGTCACCATAATGTTTATCAAGCTTCTCTTTAGTCTCCTGAGACGTTTTGCCTTTCATAAAGTAGTGTTTAATCAACACACGAAATTCTTTTTCGTCCATTTTTTGAAAATCACTCGACTTCCTCGATTCAAACGAATGCCAAACACAAAGAAATAGACCGATCTGGCTGAAACTTGGTGTGTGTTCTTCTAAGAGATGCTACTAACTAAACATAACATAGCGCCAGTAGTGCTATCTCTCTGACTTTGCACGGACTTTTCAAACGACCCTCGTATTCTCTTCTCACTAATCACTAACTAGGGCACTTCTCATTTCAAGAGAATTTACGTTCACTATGGTAAATTTGAGAGCGATAAATTGTTTCAAAAAGTGGTCCCCTAAATTTCAACGCCACAAAAATGTAATGGCTATAGCTTTATTGGTATTTATTGCTTGAAACAATAAACCTATTTTTGATTTAATTTTGTTACACAAAAATTTTTTTTGGTGGTTTGAATCAAATAATTTGATCAGCTGTAAAGGTGCAGCCAAATTGCATTTATTACTATCCAAATTAAATGAAAGCTAATACTTAGCGGTTTATATAAATATTTAAATTGCTCAAAAATAACTTGTGAATGGGTGTGAATTGTGGGAATGTAATTTGAAAATTTTGTTTAATGTAAACGATATTACGATGTGTGCGCGTATGTAAACAATTGGAAATGACGATTGCGATGGCTGTGATGATGTTTGATGACGATGATATATGATATATCAACATCATCCATCCAACGTGATGGATAAACGTGTGAAGTGGATTGCGGTAAAGTTAACCTCATATAGTGTGAGGCACAACTGTCAAAACAATACTAATTAAGTCATATGATACATGGTATAACATATATATGTGCCCCTCTCTACGTCATGGTACGCCTCTTGACACGCACATATGCATATATACACCCTTACATATATAACTTAAGTACATTTCATTGTGCTCATTGGGGCGACATATGTACAAATAACTTTGTTAGATTATAAGTATAGGGGCGATAAGTTATAATTAATTTGACTTCTGCATTATTATGTTACATTATTCAGATTATTATTATTTAGAAAACAAACTGCGGGGGCCAAATGGGGCAAATGTAAGAACGTTCCGAACTATCCTAAGCAGCTTTTTGATTTGAAGAACTCGCAAGAGGTAGTCCAATCTCTCCCATATCGGGTCGCCCTAATATTTTCTCTTACCTTTCCCCCAGATGCCCTGCTGGCTTGTAACTATAGTACAAAGTTTTTTGCCTAATTAGGTCCTGGTTTATTGCCAATTCCTGGTAGGCTGCTCCTAAGTTAGGCCCCTCAAGGTACAAGGTGGGTAGCTAGCACTGGGGACGACCCTCTGCAAAAAAAAAAATTGGTCGTTGTTCACTTTTTTTTGTGTACTTTGGCTTTTACATCTTCAACATTATGCCTCGAAGCCTTTGGTAGTTGCTGATCGCTTATGACCTGGTGCTTATTTAATACTCTTCCACTTTCATCTCACACGAAGTCCCCTAATTCCAACCACCAACCAAAAAAAAAACCAGTCTGTAAGTCAGGATTTTGACACAGCTGCTGTCCAAGCCTCATCATCGTCGACTCCCCACGACTGCTGTCTTTTGCTATCTTAAATGGCTCCACTCTGGGAATGGACTTTTAAGGCAGGTTTCTGAAGGTCACATTTTCTTAATGCAAGCAATATAAAAATGAAAATCCATCCACTAAACTAACCACCTTCATCTTTTGCGATTTAACCTAAACTATTTAACTTATTGAACCCTTGTAAATTTTTCCTCCAAACATTTATCCAAGAAAATTCTATTAAGGGAGGTTTTTCCCCAGATTCCCATATTTTCTTCCACAGTATGGTTCGTATTTCTTATTTTTGCAACCAAATTTCAAATTTTGTGAATTAAATATGTTGTTGTTAGTTTTTAAAAGTTGACGAAGTTTTTGAAAATTTGTACAAAACTACTTAGATCTAATTTTCAAAATGGACAAGCCTTATTTCTATTTACAAATAACAAAGCTAGTGAACGTTTCTAGTAAATAAAACATTGACTAATCTAAAAATAAATGAACAAAAATAACTCTACAGTTTAGAATCTAATAAATTTCTATAATTAAATCTAAAAAGTTCTTTGTAATAGGCTGTTGTGACATTCCAAAGGCTGTTGTGACAATTCTTAAAGTTATTACAACTTTCTTCTTAGTATTGTTGAAAGATTATTAATAATAAACGATATATTTAAAATATATTAATATAGATTTAAATAATGTTTACTATTTTGGAGCTACTAATATATTTTGGGTAAAGATAGTTTTTCTTTTGATCTTTGTTTGGTTTGTTCTTTTTAAATAAATCATTACAAGACCAAAATGAGGGGGTATTAATTAAGATTACATTTCTTTAAAGCTAAGATTTATCTTCGTGATATTGGTTTCGATTCCAGGTCTAGGTCTTGGATTTTTAATTAATGGTTAATATAATGTGAGAGAATTACATTAATTGTATGCGTTGTTGTTAGCACTGATATCATACGACCGGTGTAACACACATCATTCACGGCCAAAGTATTGGGGGGGGCCGATGCTGCTCCAAAGAGATAAGTTTTGGTATTATTCAATCGACTCTTGTCTTTAAATATCGATTGTGGATGGTATAAAGAGAATAACTGATTAGAAGTAGGAATCTATTCTGGGCGTATACTGTTCTTTTCATTTCTCCTGTGAAGTTAGGCCTTCTTGGTAGCTGTAAATACTAAAATTAAGTTTGTTATTGATTTTAAGATGTGTAGAAAAGTTATCTAAAAGTGTTTGTAACGTACTGGAAATGACGCTGATGATTCTCAAACCAAGACTTGATTTGTTTAGATACAATTGTTCTTTAATTATCAAATCATTTTTTTTTAGTGTCTAGCGGATGGTTCTCACACTAGATTCCATATTTTTGATGAGATGAATTCCTATGTATTAGCCATCAAATCTGGTTTTGATTTAACGAAGTTGAACTTGCTGTTTGTACTTGCTGAATTGTAAAGTGAAGTAGTTCAATCCTCAGTACTTCTAAAATGCTATTAATTAAAGTATTGCGCTTTTTACCTCATTTTGAGAAACTTAAGCGGTTTCAGAATGTATATTTTTTGTAAAAACGATTTTTTCAGGCGGCGTTTAACGTCCAACTATCAACTAGGTGTCGTGGACGGAGGCGACTAGCAAACATACGAGGGTCGTTTGAAAAGTCCGTGCAAAGTCAGAGAGATAGCACTACTGGCGCGTATCGAGGTTATGTTTAGTTAGTAGCATCTCTTGGAAGAACACACACCAAGTTTCAGCCAGATCGGTCTATTTCTTTGTGTTTGGCATTCGTTTGAATCGAGGAAGTCGAGTGATTTTCAAAAAATGGACGAAAAAGAATTTCGTGTGTTGATTAAACACTACTTTATGAAAGGCAAAACGCCTCAGGAGACTAAAGAGAAGCTTGATAAACATTATGGTGACTCTGCACCTTCGATTAGAACAGTTTATAAGTGGTTTCAAAATTTTCGGCGTGGCCATATGGGCACAAGTGACGCTGAACGTTCTGGACGCCCTGTTGAGGTTACTACTCCAGAAATTATTGATAAAATCCATGATATGGTGATGGATGACAGAAGAGTGAAGGTGCGTGAGATTGCTAGTGCTGTGGGCATCTCAAATGAACGGGTACATAATATTTTGCATCAACATTTGGACCATGACAAAGCTATCCGCAAGATGGGTGCCGCGATTGCTCACGCTTGACCAAAAACGAAAATCGTGTGAAGTGTTGCAAGGACGGTTTGCAGCTGTTCCAGAAGAATCCGCAGGACTTTAAGCGTCGTTTCGTCACTGTGGATGAAACATGGATACATCACTACCACTCCTGAGACCATAGAACAATCTAAACAATGGGTTACCAAGGGGGAATCTGCGCCAAAAAAAGGCGAAGACCGTTCCTTCGGCCGGAAAGATTATGGCGACTGTCTTTTGGGATTCGCAAGGAATAATCCTCATCGACTATCTGGAAAAGGGTAAAACTATTACAGGTGCATATTATTCATCGTTATTGGACCGTTTGAAAACCGAGCTGCAAGAAAAACGCCCACGATTGGCCCACAAAAAAAGTCCTTTTCCATCACGACAACGCACCAGCTCACACCTCAGCAGTTGTGGACGGCCAAATTAATGGAAATAGGGTTCCAACTCGTTTCACATCCCCCCTATTCTCCAGACTTGGCTCCCTCGGACTACTATTTGTTCCCTAATATGAAGAAATGGCTGGCGGCAAAAAGATTTTATTCAAACGAGGAGGTGATTGCAGAAACGAATGGCTATTTTTCAGACTTGGACAAATCCTATTATTCGGAAGGGATCAACAAACTAGAGCAGCGTTGGACGCAGTGTATAAGCCTAAAAGGAGACTATGTTGAAAAATAAAAAAGGTTTACCCCCAAAAATTAGTAGTTTTTATTTTTGCACGGACTTTTCAAACGACCCTCGTACTTTACTGTAAATTTCTCATATTAACCATTAAATAAAATCAATGGACTAGACTAGTACCGCAATACACCTTAGCTTTGCAGGTCTAGCCTCTAACCGCCTAACAAACATGCTTTACTATAAATTTCTCATACTAACTATTAAAGGTATAGACTGGGACTATAGACGTGTACTGCAATACATCTTAGCTTTGCGGGTCTAGTCTCTTAACCGCTCGGCTTCCGTGGCGCCTATTAGTAAGAATAATTGGTTTACGAGACCAAAGTTACAGACTTTACATACACTATACTTGAGGATTAAATTCTTACACGATTAAAAATAACATAAAGAGAATCCATTATTATTCTTAGAAGATTCTAAATATTGCTAGACAATAAAATATGCTCTGAACGTATGCCAAGCTTAATTAAGTGTGGAAATATAAAAATGATTTGTCGACACATAATTTAAAGATTTTTTTTTTTGTTAATTCTTATTTTTAATTTAATAAAGCACTAGCTCCTGAAAAAGCTATCATTTATACATTAATAATAGCTCTATTAACTTTATTAATGAGACGTAATATATAGATGACGGTGAGTGCTTAATCGCAAAGAGGGGAGGGGAGAATATAATTGATTTTACTGTTTGTAGTTATATTTAATATGAAATATTACAGTTTGTTTCACTGAGAGTCTGTTAGTGCGTTAGTTCTACAGGGCATAATTAGGTGCATTTTAATTTCTAATTTTGAAATAGTAAAAACTGATTTACTGAAGGGCCATCTCAAAGTATTTGAGAATAAGGGTAGTATATTTTATAGGAGCCATAAGAAAACCCTTTATTAGGGCTACAGATTGCAATTAAATAACCTAACATTCCGGTGACATGTGAAGTCCCATATTTTTTCAACCGTCTAATTTCTTCTCAAATAGGTTAGAGAATTTTAATTATTCATCATTATTAACAAATGGATAATTCCAAGATGGATTGGCTTGCTGTCCAGTAGCCATCTTTCTATTCGTGGATTTAACTACCAATTGAAAATAACATTATCTCATGTTGGTTTAAATCAGAGGTCGCCAAAGTGGTCTATTTAGACCCCCCCCGGGGGGTCTTTTAAATAAAAGTTGGGGTCGATCTGAGCCAGGGGGTCGAAGGAAAAAACAATTTCGAACCCAAAATAGCGGAACCTTGCAAAGAAACACCATTGCACACACACACATACCCATCTCATCAATTAAGAAGCAATACTGTGTAGTTACTTTACTTATTTATAATTACTTATTATTTAATAAATATTAAGGTATTTAGATTTCAACATTAAGATATTTTTCATAAAAACTATTTGTTACACAATGTAAAATTACTTTAAACAAATGTTTCTAAATCAAATTGTACAAACACAGTACCTAATAGATAGTTTTATTTTAATTAACTGAAAATTACTATTATGTGGGTCGATGCAGATTTCGGGAAAATTATATAAGGGGGGGGGTCCATGATCAAAAAAGTTTGGCGACCCCTGATTATAAAATTAATTTATAACAAAAGAAATGAACATATGTTTTACCTAACTTTTGAGAACACGACATTCTGTGGTTTTATTCAGAAACAATTGGTGTTTCCTTTATTGTTGTTGTTGTTGTTGTTGTTGTTGCATCTTAATAAGATCTATTATATCCATTGCTAGCGCCAGGAGGAACACCACCACGTCATGAAACAACTCTCCCTGGTACTACTGAGGGGTTCTAGAAGAAATGGGAGCGATAGTTGTTTCCTGCAGCCACCTCACAGCTTTCCTTCATTGCTCTTCCCAAATATTCTGAAGGAAGTTTTCCTCTAACCGGGAATAAAATGGCTTTTTCAGCTTTCCAAGCCCTTGTTAATCAGAAAAAGCTTTTTCCCCCCGTCGTATTTTTCACAATCATCCTTGTGTCACATCTATTCTTCGGGCAAGGTGTGACCGCCTTGGATTGAGTGCTGGAAAAGGAGTTTTCCCTCATTGTTCTTAGGATGACTTCATTTGTCCACTTTTCAGCAAGAAGGAAAGTTGTTTGATAGAAAAGTTAATCAATTGCGGCCATAAAACTAGCTCACACCGGATGACTGTGAAAAATATGGAGGAAAAAACAAGGTTTTTCTGATTACCTCGGGCTTGGAAAGTTCAAAAAGCCGTTTTATTCCCGGTTAGAGGAAAACTTCCTTCAAGAATATTTGGGAAGAGGAATGAAGGAAGGAAAGCTGTGAGGTGACTCCAGGAAACCACTTCCTCTCCAATTTCTTGTAGAGCCCCTTAGTAGTACCAGGGAGAGAGTTGTTTCATCACGTGGTGGTGTTGCTTCTGGCACTAGCAAGGGATATAATAGATCTTATTAAGATGCTTGCTCCCTGGAGCAGTTATCCCCGAGGATCCTGCACCCTAGCGATAGTATAATAAATACACATTAGTTTTTATAACCGGGAAAATAAGCTTGATCGCAATGTTCCTTCTACGAAGTATAAGCTAGAGTAAAAACAGTTAAATTGTTGGTATTTCCAAATCGATGTCCTCCTCCTTCCCCCTGCTTCGAAAATAAATAAGAAAAAAAGAAAGAAGAAGAATAAGGATTTTACTGCATCTGGTTTCTATAGTCGCTTTCCTAGCCTTCTTGCCCGGAATGACTTAAAGCCAGTAAAACAGCTCGACTTCTCGAACAGATGACTCAGCAAATCCTATGAATACAAATCATCTTTATGACCTCCCTCTTGTTCTCTCCTTTCTGACTTGGCGAACATAAAAAAGGAAGAAGAAAAAAACTTAAAAAGAAACCAACAGGATAATGGCTGCTGGATAAGAAAGGGACGGCCCTTCAAACAAGAAAAAAGCAAGAATAAATAAAAGAAAAGGGAAAAATTAAAATACAAGAAGCCACTTTTGTTTTTTTGGTAGGGAAGAAAGAGAGAGAGGGAGAATAAGGATGAAGATCAGCAAAGGAAATTGAATTTAAAGATGATAGTACCAGTTTGGCAAGGGCAAGGGCCAGGATAGAAGAGGGAGAACAAAACCTTTCCATTTTCATAATGTAAGGGACACCCTTAAATAAATAGCTCCTTCTGGGCGGACGGAGTGTCAGTGGACGGGACACCCTTGTCTCTGAGGCCTAGGAATCACCCTCTACAGTCAGTGGAGGCGGGCCAGCAGAATTATGCTTCTTCAGCAGCTTCTTCTTCTTCTTCTCCTTCTACTCCTGTCTACCGAATTAAAATTGCCCAAAATAATTCCAAATGACAAAGTACTATAAAGTGAGATTAGAGATTCCCTACGTGTGTGTGTGTGTGTGTGTGTACTGCGGGTACTTTGTGCGGGATGAGAGCGAGCAACTTACCCACTTCTCTCTCCCACTCTCTCACTCCCCCACCCTTAAAAATGAGCCGGAGACGAGGGAGCTCTACTCAGGGAACGGTAAGCAAGGGAGGCCAGTATTTCCCTCGCCGCCTATCCTACTAAGTGCTTTTATATACGTAGGATCTGTTTTATGGACACGATTTATTAGGCTAAATGGTGCTATGAAACTGAATTTTCTGCTTACTTGGCTATTCCCAGGATGGAAGCGAACTGGGAGCGATAGGCCATTAGAGGAGCATTGCTCAGAGCAATACATATAACCCTTCTCTTACCTCATCGTACTATATAGTTACAGGACCCGCGTCTAGCAAAAAATACAGCTGCAGCTAAGAGATGCTATTTTAACTATATAATTATCTACCTGAACTAATACAGGACGTTACGCTGAGAAATCCCCTTTTTTAGCTATTTTAATGACGTACTATATATAATACAGTATAATACAGTTCAAACTACGCCATCGTGTTACCTGCATCATAAACTACCTGCAACATAGATTAATTTTTATTCTATTCTTTTCCTTAGACACTGTAATTTTGGACATGACCTGTTCTACAAAGAACAAAATTCTGAATTAAAATAGAAACATCTATAATAGGTTTATGCCAACAAAAGTTAGGTATCTTACGTATCAATGAACACAACTTAGATGTCCGACGTAAACACTTTATTGACATTTTCAATCCGCACTTGACGTAAGAAAATTTTTTTGCAACGAAAATTCTTCAAATTTCGAGTGGCTGTATCTCCAGTTATAATAGTGTTATTCCTTCGAAAATACATGCGTCGTTTAGCTCTATTATAGAGTACAATTCTAGGTTTCTAGATGTCTAGGAGATACAAGGTGTTAAAGTTTAGGAGTGTTCCATTTCCTTCAAATTTCGAGTGGCTGTATCTCCAGTTATAATAGGGTTATTCCTGCGAAAACACATGCAATTGTAGTACTCGTTTAGCTCTATAATAGAGCGCAATTCCAGGTTTCTAGCTGTGTTTTAATAGGAGATATAAGGTGTTAAAGTTTTGGAGTGTTGCATTTCCTTTAAATTTCAAATAGCTGTATCTCCTATTATAACAGTGTTATTCCTTCGAAAATACATGCAATTGTAGTACTCGTTTAGCTCTATAATTGAGCACAATTCTAGGTTTCTAGCTGTCTTTTAATAGGAGATATACGGTGTTAAAGTTTAGGAGTGTTGCTTGTCCTTCAAATTTGGAATGGCTGTATCTCCTGTTATAACAGTGTTATTCCTTCGAAAATACATGCAATTGTAGTACTCGTTTAGCTCTATAATTGAGCACAATTCTAGGTTTCTAGCTGTGTTTTAATAGGAGATACAAGGTGTTAAAGTTTAGGAGTGTTCCATTTCCTTCAAATTTCGAGTGGCTGTATCTCCTGTTATAATAGTGTTATTCCTTCGAAAATACATGCAATTGTAGTACTCGTTTAGCTCTATAATTGAGCACAATTCTAGGTTTCTAGCTGTGTTTTAATAGGAGATACAAGGTGTTAAAGTTTAGGAGTGTTCCATTTCCTTCAAATTTCGAGTGGCTGTATCTCCAGTTATAATAGGGTTATTCCTGCGAAAACACATGCAATTGTAGTACTCGTTTAGCTCTACAATTGAGCACAATTCTAGGTTTCTAGCTGTCTTTTAATAGGAGATACAAGGTGTTAAAGTTTAGGAGTGTTCCATTTCCTTCAAATTTCGAGTGGCTGTATCTCCGGTTATAATAGGGTTATTCCTTCGAAAATACATGCAATTGTAGTACTCGTTTACCTCTACAATTGTGCAAAATTCCAGTTTTCTAGCTGTTTTTATGAAAGAGTTATAAGGCCTTTAAAATTTGGGAGTGTTGCATTTTTTTCACATTTCAAGTTGCTGTTTCTCCTGGAATCGGAGTTGAATAAATTGTGCAAGTCAAAATCTTGAGAATTACTGGGGCAGGGAATTATGTGAGTTTTTGTTAATAAGTAGAAATGTATTTACTTGTATTTTGAGTTTGCTCAGCAGCTCTTTGACATAAGATTGTAAAACTAGAAAATAATAAATAAATATTAGATAATAAATAACAGAGAACAATATAAAACTTACAAAAGAGTATAGAAGAAAATTTAATAATAAAGCAATTGCCATTATGTATATATATACAAGTTAACTCCTTTCTATGGGCCATAAAATAGAGGAAGAAGGAAAAAGATTTAGAAAGAGAGGAAGAGTTGGTCGGTGACGTGGGTGAGGAAGTGAAGCGATAATACGGTAAGGGGGGTCGCAGAGTAGGCATGAATGTCCTCCGTCCAATCACAACTGATTGGACAACCTAAAAATCCCCTTTATTCCTGGTTGGAAGTCTCTTGTGCAGAGTCTCTGGAGAGCTAGAGAGAGAGAGAGAGTGAGAGAGACTCCCTGATTGGATTAACCGTCTAATCTCTAGGAAAGTGTACGGTTTGGCCACTAGAACGACGACTTAGTGTTATTAGAGAGAAACTATATCTAACTTATCTTCCACTCTAGGAGGCACCCACAATCACCTTGTACGGGACAGACAGACTTACCAACGTTTTTCCCATCAAACTATTGGCTAAAAAAAAACTTTCATTCTTTTGTCTCTAATCATTTTTAAAAGCTCAAAAAGAAAAGTTCATTTTCCCACTTTTTCCCCAATGGTTCAGTCAAGACTGTTGACGCCTTTGAAAATTCTTTAAAAATATCCTTTCCCTCTTCTTTTTAACTGGCGCTACAAGTCGCTAGCGCGAATCTTGGCCTCCTCTATCAAAGTTTGCCAGTTTTCCCGGTCCAATGCTGCCCCACCATCCAGTTTCGGACACCAAGGAGAGTACTTGCTTCCTTAGAAACACCATCACTCCATCGCGACCTTGGTCTGCCCACTCGTCGCGTACCACATATATATTTTCTTTTATTATTTTATATGGTATTTCCTCGGGATTCATTCTGGCTACGTGACCTGCCCAACGAAGGCGTCCAAGCTTCACCACACTCACCACGTCGACGTCCCAGTACAAACTCCTTAGTTCTGCAATAATTCTCCGTCTCCATGTTTCATCCTTTCCCTCACAAAATATATTCTTTTGGGGGGGATAATCTATTAACTTTCCCATTTTTCATTTGGGATATAATCAGGTTTTATAAGGTTTTCCTTTATTTTCAGAGAAGCTATAAGTATTGATTAGTTTTCCATCAAATTTAACTTTTCATCTCTAAAAACAATAAAACATTCTTCCCCCCTTTGATGAAAGTGTATCCACCTTCGTAGGCCTTCTGTGGAGGTCAAATGCCCACCCAAGCCCACGTTAGTCAGAAACTGTTACTCTCTTCGAGAGGAAGCCTTAGAGTTCCGTTTCCAAAACAATGTGCCTTTGTGTCATTCATTCATCTTTCAGTTCGGGGTTTCTGGACGCCTGGGATTGGATCAACTGTATGTAGATGGGTAATAGTCTTGGATATATCCTTCCTCCAAACATCTTCCCCCAGATGTTCTCTAGGATGAATCCCTTAGCCTACCTCTTAGCAAGATGGAGTAGGCGTATGATAGAGGATTTCTCTCGAATCCCTGCAGCGGGACAAGTCCTTATAACGCCTTTATTGGCCTGTTTCTAGGAGCTAGTTTGTCCGAAAGGGCACCATGACGTAGTTAAGATAGGATTTTGCCACCTTCTAATAATGTCCTAATTTACCAAATTCATAAAAACATAACTGAACTTTGCTAAGTTGACATTATTTTATGGTAGTTTTCAAGGATTAAGATTTTAAGGATCATCCTCGGCTAACATTGATTAGTTTCCCATCTAATCTTAACTTTTCATCTGAAACACCCTAAACAACAGGTGAACGTAAACTTGATGAAGTTATTGTAATAGAAAAGAAGTGTTTGTATGTGAATGCAATATCTATGGAAGTAATTGAATATACAAGAAGAATTTGTCTCGAAGAGTAATAAAGATTCATGGTTTTAATTTTAAACGGGCATCCCTTTTACTAAGAAACTAACAGTGGTGCAAATCTGTGGTAGAACTCCACCATATATACAGGGAATAAAAAGTATAAGTGCAAACTGAGTGAGAGATGAACATTAAGATCAATAGGGGCGGATAGCTAGAGAGATCTAACGACCGGATATGGTTCCCTCATCCATCTAATACGGTCAATGCGTCTTCGTTATGTCCACCAGCTAAAGGTTGATCTCCATTCCACGTCACTAAACTTCTTACTACACTAATCTTTACCAGTTTTCCAACTGAAGAAATCTACTAACTTATAAACTAGATTACGTAGCACCACATACTCAAAGATAATTTGGTACTTCTTTGACATATATACAATCATCCTTTCTTCTATTTCTAGTTTAAGTAAATGGTATTACGATCGAATCAGATGAATGATTACCGAAAAAAGAGAAATTCTTTCGATAAAGAAAATATGATTTTATCACTTCCGTTGCGATGGTTCAAGTCGAAATACGTCGACTAAGAGTGCGATATTTCTGAATAAAGTTTTCATTTTGTCTCGATGTTCTTCGTAACTTCCTGTGGCTAAGTAAACACATGAAGTCCTGTTCAAAAGAGGAAGTAAGGAGCTCCTTATCGCGTAAACTCTCCACTCTTACCTGATAGTTCGTTATAAACTCCTTGGATTGTTCCTTCATCCTCGCGTTCTCTTTAGGTACGTCACGAAAGCAGTAGTAAAAGTAAAGTAAAGTAATCGTCTATTTTTTCAGGCGGGGCTTAACGTCCAACTACCAATTAGGTGTCGTGGACGGAGGCGACTAGCAAACATACTTTACTGTAAAATTCTTTTATTAACCATTAAATAAAATCCAAGGCGTAAAGACCGGGAATCGAACCCAGTACCACAATGCTTATTAGCTTTGCAGGTCTAGCCTCTAACCGCTCGGCTACCCTTCGGAACGATACAGAAAGCAGTAGTAATTGAAGTAAAATAAGTCGTTTAAGTGATCAATCTATATTTTAAGGTTATAATCGAATCAAGGTTAAGAAGAATAATTTCAATAAAATGAGATAAAAAGTTAACTATAAAAAGAAATGTAGCGAAAAAGAGGAAGAAATAAAGCAATGGAAGAAGGAAAAAACTTAGCAATTCACTTAAGTGATATTGAAGATGAGAAGTATTTGGTAACGAAGAGTGTAAATCAGGATGGAGAAAGTGCTGATACTTGGTAATAGCTGGTCAAGAAGATGTGTGTGAAGATGTACGAACGCGTTGTGAAGATACAGAATGGGAAGCAGATACGCGGACATACAATCAAACAGATTGTGAACGTTAGTAGAAAGAGAGAGAGAGAAGAGCCCCGGTGTTTCTGCATTTCCACCATTTCATTCTCTCAAAGTAGTTCGGGAGTATGAGGGCCATTGAGGGCAGAAGAAGCAGAAGAGCAACATAGTTAGGAGCACGTTAATCCTCTTCTTCTTCTTCTTCTTCTTGTTCTTCTTCTAGGTTCTTACCTAACTCTTCTACGGGGCCTCCTTTAAAGAACACTATGGGGTAGTATAACTGGAGGGGCGAGCGCTATTTTGGTGAAAAAGAGGTTCTGGAAGTGGGGGGGGAGGAGTAAGAAGCGGATGGATACTTCTGTGTGTGGCAAGAATGATGCCTCAGCCACAACTATAACCTTTCCTTTTATCCCCTTCCATGCAGTCACCGGTGACCACTCTCTCTCCTCTCTTTCCTAAAGAGAAGTAGTTGGAAGCAACCCGGGCGTTTGCTAACCAAACCCCTGGACCGGCGGACTACTCTACCCGCTATGTACTAAACATTAATCTTATTTATGTGGCTACAAAACTGTGCAGTGGCCGCTCCCCACGGGGGGCCTTCGGGGGTGGCTAGCTGAAATGGCTGCTCAGATAGCCACCATACTTTTTCCCTTCTCCTCCATTTATTTCTTCTTTTCCTCTCTCCCTCTCTCTCTCTCTCTCTCTCTCATACTTCGCTGCTTCCAGTTATCGCCCTCTCCTTCGTACTTTCAACATTGACCATTTTGTGTTCTCACTATAGTTATATTGCTAACCTTTCTTACTTCTACCTTCTTCTTCAAGAAGTGCAGCAGACCCGAGGAAGAAACCTACCGAACTATGAAGGTATCGCGAATAGTCTGTTACATCACTTTCTTGTTCAACTATTTCTCTTACAACTTCTATGAAGAAATTATTGGAATTGTGGAGATGTAAGCGCGTGAGGCTTACACCCAGATGTGGAGGGGGGAAGATGACGTAAACGCAACTTCCCTTACGCGATATGTGCCCGAGGGGAGCACTGCAATCGATTATAATATGTAATACAAAGAAAATATATAACAATAGGAAACACTTACCTACGAAGTACCGGAAGCGAGCGCACACAGCATCTGCCAGGCGGTGAAGGATCTCTAAATAAGCGGTAGAAGGGAATAGGAACTATTAAGGAGCTTAGGTAAACAATTGAGTAGAGATGTGTGTGTGTGTGTATAATGTGTAGTTGAGCTCCTAGAAGCGTAAGAAATATTTGGGTTTAGGCCCAAACAGGTGCAACAGAATTGGGTATCGGGTTAAGCGGAAGAATGAAGGGTAATAGTGCACTAGATGCGGATGAGGAAGGGGTAAATAGTACAATCAATGCACTAGATGCGGATGAAGCGAAGTGCTAGCTATCAGCGGAAGTGAATCGTACTAGGCTGAGATGCGGTAAGAAGTACAACAACAGGCAGACTCGAGTGACGGAAGTAGACAACGGTGAAGCGTTGTGGCAGTAGCGGTACTTGAAGCGTACAGCAGTTCCTGGCGTAGACTCACGAACTGGTAGCTGCGTTGACTCTCAGATGCGTTATAGGCACGGGGTACACAATAAGATTTCCTTGGCAGAGCAAGAAGTAGTCGCGTGATGAAGCGGTGCGCTATGATGCGGGGATGCAGCGTTTGCGAACTAGATGTGAAGCATAGCAGAGCCGGACGTCAACTACTATGAAGCGGTATATACAGCGGACACGTATTAGATGTGAAGCAGAGCAGGGCCGGACGTCGTCGACTGACTACAAACGGATATAACAACTCCGTTTAGTGAGAATAGAGAAGGAGAAGGGTTTGATAGCGAGGGAACCTTAAAGAAACACAAACATAACTACAAAAGAGTAGAAAAATTATATATTTAGCGGCGACAAGAAAGGAAAGGATTATCGCGAAATAACGCGTAGTGCGAGAAAGGGAAAAATGAGAAAGAGACAGAAACAGAAGAAGGTGAGAGGGAAAACCGTCAAACGGTGCCGCCAAGATAGGGCGGCACACGCCTTTACGGGAGATTTACTCTTTTTTTTCTCTTAAGTTCTAAAAAGTGGTGTAATGCATCACAACTGCAACTCCAGAGAACGTTGAGTTCCAGCTTTGCTGGAAAACATCAAGAGAAAGAGGCAGTTTGAAAAAAAAAAAAGAGTCACGAAGCCTTTAAATGCGCTCTAAATAGGAAGTGTAATATCGGAAGAGCCATTAAGAAATGAAGAGGACGGAAGGCCATCCTAAGCAATTAGAAGAAATGTATTTAAGGGTGGTATATGTCCATCCAGCGGGAGGACCCAGCGGCCAGTAAGAGTTGTGGTGTATGGTTGGTAGCTTACGTCGTAAATTGGTCGCAATTCGTAACGAAGGTATGGCCATCTCTGTCTAGCTTTTAATACGAAGAGGGATGTTGTAACTGGGCAGAGATGTTTGCGGTTTATACCTGCCGACTATATGCGAGAGAGAGAGAGAGTGGGACAGATAGATATGCATTACATGTGTCCAAGCGAGAAGGAGCTAAGAGCGGAAGGAAGAAAGACCCCTCCAAGTAATAACCTTCTCTAATTATGAAGACAAATGTACCCCACTCCACGCAATGGTCCTGACCATCTACCCCCATACACAGGAAATTCCTCGTTAGCGTTCTAAATTACAAGAATTAATATTCACAGTTCTGCACCTCTCCACCAACCACAAATGCTGTACCAACTAAATTTTCCCTTACTCCTGATAAGCGGAAGTACTATAGGCAATCAAAACAAATTTCTGATATCGTATTTTACCGGAAGTTATGTTTTTAAGATCCCCCTTAGCCTTGAAAAAAAGGAAAAAAGGTTTTCCAGAAAATGAGGCAAATTCCTCAATAATTACTCCAGGATAGGTTGCTAGTTGCTACCTAATTACCTATTGGTACCTTCATTATTTCCTCTTTCTTTTTACCAAAAATATCCGCATTTGTATCATTTTAGATTAGATAATCGATCTCTGTAAATAAGGCAAAGAAAGTGTTTCCATCGTGCCAACTATTTGATATCTACTTTTTTAGCAAAAATATCCTGATTCCCGAAAAAGATTTTATAAGTATGTATACACAGGGTGATCCATTTAAAACGCACCAATCGCTGATAACTTTTTAGGAAAGCGGAATTTCAAGAAAACCCACGAAGTAAACTACATGTTTTTTTTTTTGGGTCTAGTTTTCAAATTTTTTACCCCTGATGCTGTATCTTCATGTTTGGCGGAGTTACGGCCAAAAACCCGATTGGGGTTTTATAAGGACCACTAGTTTTGACAATGATTATGAAAACTACATAAAAAAACTGACTGAAAAATGACGTTGATCCCGTTTCGATATCCCTAATATTTGTTGAGATATTTAAGATCAAAGTTACAATTTTATCTATTCATGAACGGTTTTCAATATTAACTTTCCACCAGAAATACACATTTTTGGAGGTCCTCTGACTACAGAAAATGTTATTGGTGACGCAAAGTAAAATAATAATAGTAATTGAAGATTTTAAAATATGTAGTGTAATGTAATGGTTGTGGGTGAATCAGGGATAAATTTGTTTTATAATAAAAAAAACGCTTAAGTTCAATTAAATCAAATCACCAGAGTTGTCTAAATTTTTGTATTTTTGTTGGCGTGATTTTATTTTTAGTTTGGGTGTACCAATTTGTCATGAAAAAAGGGTAATCAAACCCTGCAAACCGGAAGGACCATTTTCTTGTATCCTTCTTATAGTAGTGACAGGAAATAAAAATTTATTGAAAGGTTATTAAATTGTGTGACGTATAAAATAAATAAAAACAACTACTCTTAAACAGGAAGGATATTAAGGATTCTTGGTAAGACGTAATAAATTGGCGACAGTGACGTTTAGGTTGATAGGAAAATGTCATAGGTTGTGCTGCAGGTATTGAGAGTATTTCCGTGGGGGTGTACACACGCGAAATTTGAGCAAGAGTCTGATGATTTATTGCCGGGTGGTGTGTATGCGTGTGGTACGTGTGGTAAAGTGGAGGAAGAGAAAGAGACTGTGGAAGGGACGAAGAAGAGGGTCAAGCAATAAGCCGGTCGGCCCCAAAGGCGCTGCCTCCAGTGGAGGGGAGGTATGTCCTGCGCGCACGCACCCCTATATAGACCATATATCTACACGTGCACACTATCGGACATAAGCGTTTTCCTTCGTTTTCTATCCCTCCTCCACTACTGGCCAGGATATAACACACAATATTGACGTTCCTTCGTCCTGGACTTCCCCCTCCACCTCCTAGGTATTTATATCTAACACCGGACTTCAAAAAAAAAAGAAAAAAGAAACACACAGGAAAGATAAAACCCTTTTCTCTCAGATCTACCCAACCATTCACGTAATTTCCTTTTAACGATCATTATTACAGGAAATTTAATAATAATAAGAGCATACATTTCCGTTATTCCTCTTAAGTGGAGTAATCTCGCAAAATCCTCTTTTCTCTTCTTTTTTGGAAGAGAAAATCTTCTCGTACTTTGAAAAATCTGATCAATGCGCCACAATCGATTTTCCACGCGAACTTGTTCCATTAAAACTAAGCTATCCTGTGTTATTCATGTCTGGACGGCGTTCACATGACATTTATCCTGCTAGATGGAATGAAACCTTAGAATATCAAATATTATAGAACTGTTGCAACAATATGTACGTAGTAGTTTCCAGCTAGAAGAGTTGGCTGGAGAGTAAAGAGACCAGCTGTTAGTTGGTCATGAATAACGTTAACTGGGTATTTGGAATCGCTTATCCTTGTTGCAATATGCAGATACGGGAGATATCGTCGTTACTTTAATTGCACTTAAATTGTGAAATTCCGTTTTCTCATTTCTCCAAGATTTAACCAGTTTTTTTGGTGATGGGAGAATTCTGCACTGAGTCCTTTATTCAGATCTACTGTGGATCTCCCACTGAAGCGAAATTCCCCTCACAGCAAATAATGAAAGCAAGCTCTAGGATAGTTCTAGGAGGAGAAGTAGGAGCCAGCACTCCCTGGAGCCTTCTCACTCTCCCCTCTTCCCTGAATTCTGTAGAATGCTCTTCTCTTCTAGAAAAGGGTGTATTCTCTTCCAGTACCAGGTAATTACCCAGACCTAAGGTAAAGCGGAAAGTTGTCAGTTTTGAAACCTCTAATCATAGGATATCCAATGATCCTAAATTTCTTTCTTAAGACACAAGTAAACAAGTAAAAAACTTAAAAAAAAAAAATTAAAAAACAAGTACACATGATGGATTTTGGATCCATGAGTGGTGGCTGTTATCCCTTTATCTTTATAAATCATGTCAGCAATATTCTCATTTGAATCCCACGATCACCGTTTCGTCTGGGAAACATCTTTTGCAGAGGTCATGGGTTTTTTTTTCTTTATCTCCAAGAATAGTCCAGCTTCATCCTGGAGATTTAAACACAAGAATTTAATTTCTTCAACGCAGCAAACAGCTTCCGTTCTTGAAACTTACTTTTGTAGTTGAAATGTGTTTAGAATGGCGACATTATGCTGGATGAACTGGCATTACCTAGAGGTAAATTCCTACAGCTCATTTGTGGCAACATGGTTTTTCATATAAACCTCAGTCCGATTCTCAACAGTTTTCAAAAATCGGTCATTTTTCCCAGCTTCTCGACATGTTTTCCTAAAGAATCCCTTCACTGTTCAGATGATCAGTGATGTAGCAATGTTGTTAGACCAATCGGAAGGTCATTACAGATTCGTTAAGGTGCTGACGTCAAATTTACCTATTATTGTAAGAGTGGTACCATTGGAGGAACTTGAAAATAAAACAAATGCCGTAATTTTTAAACTATGTAATTTCTTCGTCTCGTGTTATTTCTGATTCTTTTGAATACAATAAGCTACTAAATTTCTTAAATATTCGTCAATGAAGGCTCAATGTCAGAGGATGGCTGCTCCACGACTTGGGTGGCATGAAATTTTCCAATTGCATTACAGAATAATCATAATAATAATAGCCTTTATTACCAACTAAAAATTGTACACAAGTATTTAATTTAAATTATAGATATAATTTATTATATAATAAAAGATAATTAAATTCAAAGATTCTACAAAGTAACCTTGTACAAATCAAAAGAATTAGCCTTAAAATAAACTTCAAATACGGATAAATCAAATAACCCTTTAACAGAAATTTTGATATACTAAAATAGAAGATTAAAATTAAAAATAATTAATAAGAATAAGTACAAATAATTTAAGTAAAGTATGTTTGCTAGTCGCCACGACACCTAATTGGTAGTTGGACGTTAAGCCCCGCCTGAAAAAATAGGCAATTACTTTACTTTACTACAAATAATTTAATTGGTAACTAGGCCGATCTCTCCTCTCCTTGTTTCTTCCATGCAGTTTTATTTTGAGCCGCTCTGCTTCATAGTACCTCACAAAATTTATCCAGATCATCCTTTCATCTCAAAAATTGTCTTCCTCTTTTCCTTGTTCTGTCTAGCGGTATCCACTCTGTGACTCTCCTCGCCAAGTTAATCTCCCTCATCCTGGCCACGTGTCCAGCCCAATTCCATTTCCAGCAATAAAGCCGCTCTCACAACATCACTCATTCCAGTTTTTCTTCTAATTTTGGAGTTCTTAATTTTCTGTGGGCACTTTGAATTCCCAGCGTTCTCCTTTCCATCGCCCCCTGACTAGCTCTTTACTCTGTGTAGATGACCAAAAAAATACTCAAGTTTTCATCAAATTATCAGAAAGAAAAACCTGTTGTAATCATCTCGCGAAATAATGTGGTTAAATGAGAGAAAGATTATAAAAGTTTTTTTAACATTATTCCAAAATAGAACTACTCACACCCAGATATCTATTCAGAAGTAGTTGCGTGTTCTATGATAATGTTTTAGAATCAGAGTACCAAAAAAGAAAGGAAAAGGGTCTGTACCCCCTTTTCTCATTTGGAACTTAAGGGAAGAGTGTGCTTTCAAGTACTTCTGAATTACAATATGGGTAGAGAGTCGAGTTACTGGGGTTCAGCTAGCGCGGGGGCAGTTGTGTCTGTCTGTGTGAGAGAGTATGGAGGTGGCGAGCTGCCTTCCCAACCTTAACATGTTCGCCTCCAAATACCTCCCCCAAAGGACGCTCAGTTAAGTGTTACTACTGTTCAGATAAACTCTGTTTTTCCAGTTCTATATACTCTCTTCTCCTTTCTGTTTTTTTTATCACTCCCTCTCTCTCAGAGCAAACTAACACACTCTCTACCTGGTTCTCCCTCCCTAAACTTGGAAAAGCTAAGCTTTTACGATCGCCACATACACAAGCACTTATACTATGGCACATATCCCATATTCAGACTCCAAAACAAAACAAGAAAAAAAGAACTCCATATCCGCCTCCAAATTCTTCCCCTTTCTACTATACATCTACATATTACATGAACAACTTCCCATATATATATACGCAACTCTCCTCATCCTGACTGTATAATATAGAAACACATACATATATAGCCGTTGGGTATATAGCATTATAACCCGGGCTGTAAAAATGTATAAAACTCCATATTATTACGTATTAACGCAAACGGTTATTACCACGGAACTTTCCACTATGTACAGCCTTAACTATTATTGTGTATACAGAAATAGTAACGTTGTTTAGCAACTGTACGCCGAATATTTCATGGGCTAGAATTTTCCTCCTCGTTTACAACAATATAATAACAAGAATATTAATTTTTAATTTTACCATCACTTCCTTTGGTCTAGAATTATTGGCGCGATCACTAAGGAAATATTGTTCCTAGGTTTTTCCCCCAACCGACAACGCTTTTCTCTTATAACAATCTACGTAATTAAATTTTCTTCAAACTTAAAAAAAAAATTGGTTACAAAAGGAAAATTAGCCTCAATATTATTGGCTAGTTGAAAACTGAGGTGCCACGATAGCCAAGAGGTTAAGAGGCGAGACCCGCAAAGCTAAGATAGATTGTGGTACTAGTCTAGCTCTTGGATTTTATTTAATGGTTAATATGAAAACTATAGTTAAAGTATGTTTGTTAGGCGGTTATAATACTAGACCCGCAAAGCTAAGATGTATTGCGGTACTAGTCTAGGCCTTGGATTGTATTTAATGTTTAATATGAGAACTTTTATAGTAAAGTATGTTTGTTAGACGGTTATAGGCTAGACCCGCAAAGCTAAGATGTATTGCGGTACTAGTCTAGCCCTTGGACTGTATTTAATGGTTAATATGAGAACTTTTATAGTAAAGTATGTTAGACTAGACCCGCAAAGCTAAGATGTATTGTTGGTTTAGTGGGTTCGATTCCCGGTCTTAGGCCTTAGATTTTAGAAGTATGTTTGCTAATCGCCTCCGTCCACGACACCTAATTCGGTGGTTGGACGTAAAGCCCGCCTGAAAAAAATAGGCAATTACTTTACTTGTTATTAGGCAATAGTTGAAAAGAAAGATGATGTCATAGCACCCCCAGAAACGCACTAGATTCTGTAAGAAATGCACTTCAAACCAAACTGCTAGTTCTAGCGTTTTGTCCACATTCAAATTAATCCCTTATATGCAACTGGCTATAAAATTACCGCCAAATATTTAGGGTGGGGGAAGCCTTCCCGCATAATTGCACTTCCTTGTGCTCATATTGCTTCAACTTGGGTTTTTTTTTTTTATTAGACATTTTTTATAATCACATATTACAAAGGTATTAAAACCGTTCAGTACCCAAAATAGCACTTCAGTAGAAGGCCTTACTTCATTCCCCCCCCCCCCACTTAAGAACGCTGCATAAGTACCCAGTTGGGCTGGGAAAAGGTTTAAAAATCGATTCAGTCGATTTTCCCCCTCTTTATTGATCGATTCGCAACTGCGTGACACATTGACGCAACAAGCAAATATGACGAACGTATAAGAATGTACAGCATAAATATGAAATAGAGACAAAAATAAAATAAAGTAATAAATAAACTTAAGATGGAAGATTTGTGAGGAATCGGTCAAATAAAACAACTCGTCTTTTTGCCAACGTTTCGACAAATATCGTATATTGTCCTCTTCAGGGCCTGGATATTACAAATACAAAACAATTTACAGAGTCAGTAACATAGAAAAAACAGTAAAAATCAGTAATACAAAAATAAACAGTAAAATACAATAAATTCTTTATAATTATTGAAACTTACGTGGCTATGTTACTCTCTATTACTGATTTTTACTGCTTTTTCTATGTAACTGACTCTGTAAATTGTTTTGTATTTGTAATATCCAGGCCCTGAAGAGGACAATATATTTGTCGAAACGTTGGCAAGAAGACGAGTTGTTTTATTTGACCGATTCCTCGCAAATCTTCCATCCTAAGTTTAACAATTTGCGGTTACGAAAACTATATATTCATGGTAATAAATAAAGTAAAAACAAAACAATACAATACAATAAAACAAAATAAAATACTAAATAAATCACAGGAAGGGCCTGAATGAGGGCCATCCAACGATGACCATCATAAGTCGGTTAAAGTAGAATACCGAATGGATAGAATACGAAGGTTACCTAGTTTATCTCTCGACTAGGTGATCGCGATCGGCCTTCGGCGCCTCAGTCTGCGAGGAGGAATGCAAGACAAGTTAAGAATAAAGGGATTTATGGTGTAGCTAAAGTCTGGAGTGGAATTTTGGAGTGGTCAGAAACAAGATGGGATTAGCAGGTCTGTGTGGACGGTATGGTTGCTGACGTAGAAGGGTGCGTCAGTAGATGGTTCACAGGATTTTTGGACTGAAGGGTTTGGATCCTTTTTTAGGTTCGAACGCTTAGCTGTTCCGTGCAGTTCAAGTCTTTAGGTTCGGGCTGAATACAGTCGTTTCTCGTTTGTGATTCAGTTTTTCAGTCGATTTAAGTAAAAGTATTCAGTTAAAAATCAAAAATTAAGAGAAAGTCTAATAATTAACCGGATATTTTAGAAAATGGTCCCATTAAATTGCATACGTAACTTTTTTGTACAAATTCTATATTTAAAAAAATTGATTTACATCCGTTTCACGTAAGTTTTTTTATGCAGCAACCTTAATTAAAACTTGGTACAAAATTTTGGTAAAAGATCTTGTTCCAGAGAATATAATAGGATATTTAATGAAGGCCGAATCAGATTGCTAACGCTCGCTCGCGCTCTCTCTCTCTCTCTCTCTCTCTCTCTCTCTCTATCTATCTATCTATCTCCACTATATTAGGCTATAGCCTAGGCTGTGTTTCAAACTAACACAGAAAGCTGTGAAGTGAGACATTACCAGGCTGTATTCTATATACACAGACAGATGTACTTACAAACACAGAAGCAATTCGCACCACACTGGCGGCATGTTAAAACCACAAGTACATTCACCTTTAATACCAGGCTAGTAAGGTTGTATTTGTTAGTATGTGTGTGTGTATATATTACAAGTCAGCGTGTATATCCGTTTCCACGATTAGTCGAATGAAACATTCCTACCAATGGCTTTAACAACTTAACTAACACATTAGATAGAAATCGATAGTAGTTTAGAAATCGATGGACCTTGTTATCAGACATCTCTAAAGCAAACTAACACACAAATTCCGCAGTTACTAGCGAATAGCCCAGCCCCTGGTAGTGTTAAGACAATGTGGAATAGTATATGATATAGTGAACAGGAAATGGGCGCCCAGTTAAACCAAACTAAAACAGGATCATGAAATCTAGTAAACCCTAAAACTGAACTGTAGGATGCATAATTTGGTGCATGTGTAAGCTGCTGAGTGCTATAGAATGCAGAACTGTATGCAACAATATATGTATGTACGTACGTAGTAGTTTCCAGCTAGAAGAGTTGGCTGGAGTAAAGAGACCAGCTGTTAGTTGGTCATGAATAGCATTAACTGGTAGGTATTGGAATCGCTTATCCTTGTTGCAATATGCAGATACGGGAAATATAGTCGTTACTTTATGCACTTAAATTGTGGAATTCCGTTTTCTCATTTCGCCAAAATTTAACCAGTTATTTTGGTGATGGGGGAATTCTGCACCAAGTCCTTTATTTAGATCCACTGTGGCTCCCCACTGAAGCGAGATTCCCCTCATACCAAACTATGAAAGCATCCATCCAGGTTCTCTAGGAAAGTTCTAGGAGAAGTGGGAGCCAGCACTCACTGAAGCCTTCTCTCTCTCCCCTCTTCCCTGAATTCTGAAGAATGCTCTTCTCTTCTAGAGAAGGGTATATTCTCTTCCAGTACCTGGTAATTACCCAAACCTAAGGTAATTAGATTAGATTAGATTAAATTTGGGTGGCCTCAAGGCCTGCGCCACCGCGACCCCTATGGATCTATTGTGGCTCCCCGACTTTAGAGCTCACCCTCCAGACCCGTCCGTTTAATCAGACTCTTAATTCTGGAGAGTGGCTCCTGGGTAAAGCTCTCAGGCCTTGGTTTTTCCTCCCCGAGAAGTAACATCCTTAGCCATACGAGCCCCTCACACTGACACAACACGTGTAGTGCAGTTTCTTCCTCTTCCTGACAGAACCTACAAAGGCTATCATCTGCCAGGCCCATGCGATGCATGGGTAAAGAGGAAAGTTGTCAGTTTTGACAACCTCTAAGTGGTCTCATCCATTACATTCCCACAACACTCTTCGAAGAGTGCCAGCAATTTCCAGAGAAGTTGTAGGAACACATACTTTTTTTTATATATAGGCGCATCGACTGCTTTGGTCATTTGGACGATGGTAGTCTCATCTGCGGAAATAGGATGGCACTAAAATCTTTCGCGAACATCCATCATGACTTCTTTAAGAAGTCGGTGGAGCCTGTGAATGGTAGTGTCAGCCGTCGATCTCGTTCACAGAAACACATACTATTACAGAATGGGTTCTTCAGTTATTGTTTTTTTTTTATAAGATTTTCTTGTAACAAAGTTCCTCTAAAGTTCCATTTCAGTATAATAGGCGCTACGGTAGCCGAGCGGTTAGATGGCGAGACCTGCGAAGGTAATATGTATTGTGTTACTGCGTTCGATTCCGGAATGGAAAAAATGCTTTGACAAGTGGTTCGAACGCATGCAGAAGTGTATAGATCATAAAGGAGAATATTTTAAAAATCAATAAAGTCATTTTCAATGACAAATTACTGGTTTTTTTTTTATTATTAGGCTCAAAATATAAATAGTGCCCCTCGGTACTATTATTAAGGCTCCACGGTAGCCGAGCGGTTGATAGACTAGACCCGCAATGCTAAAATGTATTATTGGTTAGTGGGTTCGATTCCACGGTCTACGCCTTGGATTTTATTTAATAGTTAATTTAATGGCGGTTATAGGCTACACCCGCAAAGCTAAGATGTATTGCGGTACTAGTATAGCCCTTGGATTTTATTTAATGGTTAATAAAAGAAATTTACAGTAAAGTATGTTTGCTAGTCGCCTCCGTCCACGATACCTAATTGGTAGTTGGACGTTAAGCTTGCCCGCCTGAAAAAATAGGAGATTACTTTACTATTTTACTACTTCAGTATAATGTACGGTCCTGAGATTTATATTTTTTTAGAAGGGTTAAATTTCAAAATTTGGAGGAAGTTTTCCAATCAAAAGTACGACTTAACTGAGTGCATTTTTGGCTATTCCGAGATTTTTAACAACAATTCCTGATATGACTGCCCCTACATACATACATTACTTCCAAGGAGGGACCGGGTATTGGTTTATAGTAAAGTATGTGTTTCCGTCTCTGCCCACGATAACTGATAAATGTAGAGGAAGTGGTATGAGTCTTCCACCAAGATTTTTTTAACCCCCACTTGAGCGAAATTTAGCCTGCAAGCAATTTTTCCCTCAAAATATTGGTTATCAAAAGAGAAGGGAAATGATCAATCGAAAAGAAATGATCGATTTCATCTAACTTTAAACTTTTTCCTGTAAAAAGGGGGGACTTAAATAAAAAAAAAGAGTAACATAAACCACTTTAAATTTCTTTCTTTTTATCGATATATATATTTACAAGTATTCAAGCGATGAAAGGGTTTTTGCAAATTCCAATTTTAAATGGTTGAAAGATACGTGTAGCAGAGCACGGGGGGGAATACCCAACCACCCCCGGGGGTGGCGGCCCGGCTAAGCTCTCTCTCTCTCTCTCTCTCTTTCCTTCAAAGGGGCGGATTCTTTTTCAATTTTGTTAGCTTGTGGTGGTAACACTGTCGGTATGGGCGGGAAGAGCGAACCGCTGTGGCGGCTAAAAGCGATATAGAGGCGAACTGCTGCCAGTTGGTTGGTTTAGTTTGTTGTTGGCGGCGGCGGTGCCCAGGGTTTGGGTAAGAGAGGAAGATTATTGAATGAGCAGAGAGAGAGAGAGGAGAGAAAGAGAGAATTCAATCACTGTGTGTGTGTGTTTACGCGGGCGGTAGATCCAGGATACCTGTTTGATCTTGGTCATTCACCTTGAAATTACAAATTAAAGAAAAGTTTAACGACAAACTGTCAGCTGCAAGCACAAAATAAGTACAACAACAGACGGAACTAACAGCACTGTTTTTAAACCTTTTGCTGGGGTTGCAATGTTTTTTAAAGTATTTTTTTTTCCAATATAATTTTAACGATTAGATTGGTACACTGGAGATGACATTAAGACTGTGTATGTAAAATAGGGAATCTGCAATTGACATCTACCAGTAGTCATGATGATAAAGATAAATCGTACCTGCAAAGAAAGAAACAAAAACAACCGTGGGTGCCACTATTTTCCAGGTAATGAACGATTTTTCCAGCTGTTTAGTTGCCGCCCCCAAATTAGACTGGAGGCGGGCTCACAACATAGTCTTCTTAAAGCGTATTTTCAAACTGATTTAAAATCTTCTAACTGTGGTGCATTCGTACTTAATACTATATTTTGGCAGAACTATTATTTCATAATTCCAGCAGGAGGGTGGATGTTGCGAGCCCAGCTTTCTGGGTGTTTTGCAATCCCACGGGTTCCTAGCACAGTATTCCATGCACTTTCACTGCACAGTAAGGGCACTTATGCTACATTTTCGCACACCAAGGCACCAATAAACTATTTACTCAAGGGCTAACCGACCTTGGAGGGCTAGCTAACGGCAAAACGAGTAAACGGGTAAAGAGAAGGGGGGGTCTGCATTAATTTTTTGTGGGTAAGAGGTCATTGTGTGGTATAAAAGAAAACTGAAATTGTTGATAAACTTGCAAAGGAAGCCACCAATAGTGGGGGAAATGGCTAATTAGAAAATTACCACACACTCCGATATCAAGTGTACAATTGCAAAATCAGCACTACAAAAATGGCCAGACAGATTAACTGTAATGGTAATAAAGGGAGGATTCTATAAAACTGGCAGATCAGTTGCCTAGCCTTCCATGGTCTAAGGGATACTGTCTCTAATAAATGGGTTGTTGCGACAATAAGCAGACAATAAGAGCTGTACCACGCGGTGTGTGGATGGTATCTACAGGATCAACAAAAAGGTCCTCTTCTCTTTGGGTAGATTGCAACAAGGAGAAGAATTTCAAGACAATATAATAATGATATGTCCACGTTATGTGGTAGAAAGGAAACGAATGTTTGACGATATATACAGGTATTTAGATGCACCATTTCGCTACGAAGACATAATATTCTCCACCAACATCTATGTACTTAAGTCTATAGCAGAGCTAGCAATGAAATATGAATATATTTAAAAGTTATAGAATGAATGGAAGAAAATGATTAGAGAAGGATTACGTGATTTTAATTTCGGTTAAGCTATAAGGATGGCAGGAATATAGAGTACTGATCCATCCATTAGTTGTAAGTTTCTATGTAAATAGTTGTATACAGTAGAGGGATGAATGTGTGAAGGGAATGTATTTATAAGTAAGAATGGAGAGTGAGTGATATTCTAGTGATAAGCACCTAGACGATGCTGGCTGTATGGCGGAAGCCAATGCCAAAAAAAGAAAAAAGAGTAAACCCTAGGTTAAAAGCCAAGGTTCCTCCATGTTGGGACTGTGCTTAGGGCTGGACAAACCACCCAGCAAAACCTTACTAGGTCTTGAACCCTCAATTGGAAAGTTGATGATGCTAGAGCTCTTCTTAAGCTGTAATGCATAAATATTAGCAGAGAGAATTGACAATACTTAATAAGAGACAAAGAGTAACAAGATCAATTTGTAGGTGAGATATTAGTTTGCAAATTTCTCTCTTCCATCATTTGCTGTGGCGAACTAACAACAATAGGAACTATTTATTGGGTATATGAACGGAATATGAGATAGAATTACTAGAGGTTTTTGGTCGGCGGCCAACTAGCACTAGAAGAGCGAGCGAACAACATCACACGACTATTTCTAGTTCTGGTATTATGTATGAGATCTGGGTTTTGGGAAAGAGGAGATAGTGGGCTCCCACCACACCGGAAGAGGTAATGCCGATGATGGCCGGCGGGTGGGGGGGGGGGTTCAACATTTGCATGAGTACATGCTTAATGCACAAATGTGTAGCCATACCATTGGTTATGTAGTTGGAAGCCCTAGTACATAGTGCAATAGGACTAAAGGTAAGGACACAGGGCGCACACACATTTCCAATGAGGATGTTGAACACTGCGGACTATAGCGATGAAATATGCAGGTTGAATGATGCCGTCCCCCAAACCTGCTAACAACCTTTATATACTTAACCTTGTCTGGGTTGTAGCACTGTTAACTCTTACCCTCGGAATGGAGTTGTTGGTCGGCCTGTCTCACTCACTCTCTCTCTCTCATGATTCTCTCTCCAGTATACCCATGAGATCTCTCTCTACCCATGACAGTCATTAACCATTGTGGTTACTATGGTAAAACATACTGCATTGAAATGTATTACCTTGTCACTGGGCATTCCCACAGCCTGATGAAAGTATATCTATCTATACATTATAGAGCTTACATTGCTGCTTCTAGATATAACTGTCCATCAATGAAGCCTTGGATGTCAGTCATCACTATTTTCTGTTGCAATCTTCCACCCTGACAGGTTTGTGGTATCTTCCTGTACAACCATTAGTCCAGAAACAATTTCTTCTTCTTCAACCGCGGGAGCCCCTTCTCCGATGGTTTCTTTGGAGAGTTTTAGTACCATCCTTCTGGTTGGCCTTTTCTTTTTTTCAGGAGAATTGGGATTCGCTTTTTTATTCATCTTGAAGAACGCCCAAGATTTTGGGACCGTAAATTATTACAGATCAACTTACAATCTCTACTGTGGGAGATTTATCCAATATTGAATCCTAATTTGCATCTAGATAAGAGGTTCTTCTGTTCTATTTGGTCCTCTTTCCAGTCACTTGATCTTGCATGTGATGAGGCTTACTAGCGTTATATGGATCTTAAACTGGTAGACGTTATTTGGCCATCAGGGCATTGAATATGGGAGCCAGTCCTGCGTTCTGTTTAAATAATTAGATCAATTTCTATTTAAATCAATAAATATTTTCTGTTTTAATAATTTAACGATTTATGGAATTTAAATATTGGTGATATATTAAAATATTTTTGTCTTATCTGACTTTCTTGTGACCATAATTCGTCTTTTTTTAATGGCCATTAAAAGCGAATTGAAACTGACTTTATCATCAGTTCCGCTAGGCGCAGTGTTCAAACACAGGGCATGTCTTCGATAGTAAGCAATGAGAAGAAGAAATTTAAAGAGTATCACAAGAAAAACTGAGATGGTCCCTAGACCATCCTTGGAGGTCCCTAGTAGACAGTTTTCAATAAGGGATGCACGCGCTTGACTCTATATTTATGCATGTTGTTAGTGCATTGTGCATTTGCCAATCTCTTGCCAGTCAGTTTGTGCTCTATGGTCTGGAGTTCACCCCTTTTTCTTGGCTAGTCCATTATAAGCTTAAAAAGGGCTTTGTTTATGTGTGTTGTGTGTGTGTAAGTAGAAGGGCACCCTGTATATTGGTATGGAACAAAAGTACATCAGATCTTTCCTCATTTCCTCAGACCCTTCCACACCTCCAGGACTCCTTAATGCCCTTCAGTAATGACCAAACTGAATATAACAAATTCTCACTTTTGTACGTATGTATGGTGTACGTCCGTCTGTAGTATGCTGGAAGTATATTAGTGGTTCAAATGGTGCAGCTGCCCTAAGAGATCTTGCTACTCAGGATTCCCAAGAGATAGAGGGATAGAGAATTCAGAGCAACCGCGCGCGCGAGAGAGAGAGGAGATTCAGTGTAAAACTGGAATGATTATCTGCTGCAAGAAAATTGGAAAATGCTGTGTTAAGGGTTGGATAAGATAATATAATTTTGTGAGTTTGAGTAGGGTCTTGGCATCCCTAAATTGCTGCAGTAGATCTGCTAATCAAGCCGGCAGCTGTCCACTACCACATACTATCCCGGTAACTACATTAAACACAGATGCACAAACGCGAATAGTACGAGCTCTGTAAATTAATTAATTAATTTTTATTCAAAACGAATCACAATTCTATATTGTCACCTTCAAAATAACTTCCTTCTGAAGCCACACACCGCTGGAGACTCCACTCCTCATAGCAGTACTCGAACATCGATACTGGAATAGCCTTCAGCTGGTCGGATACAGCCGTTTGAATGCTTTCGACTGTCCCAAAATGAGTTCCCTTGAGGTGCATTATCGTGATGCAACACCCACTTGTTCTTGATGTTTGGTCTCACACGAATGACCCTTTTTCGAACTTTTTTCAAGAACCTCTCGGTAAAAGTGTTGACTGACCGTTTGACCTTGAGGTAAGAAACTCTTTGTGGACGATTCCGTGGATATCGAAAAAACAAATCAGCATGCATTTGATCTTCAACTTCGATAATGCTCCTTGTCACACAGCAATTTCAATAAACCAGAGTTTTTGGCCAGTAAAAACATTTCTGTGGTTCCTCAACCTCCTTATTCGCCTGACTTGAGTCCTTGTGACTTTTTTCTCTTCCCGAAGTTGAAAAATATCCTCAAGGGAACTCACTTTTGGGACAGTCGAAAACATTCAAACGGCTGCTGTAACCGACCAGCTGAAGGCTATTCCAGTATCGAGTTCGAGCACTGCTATGAGGAGTGGAAGAAACGTCTCCAGCGCTGTATGGCTTCAGAAGGAAGTTCTGAATACAATTCAGACAATATAGAATTGTAATTCTTTTTGAATAAAATTTTTTTAAAAAATCCATCTCATTGCTTAATTTACAGACCTCGTATGCAGAGTGAATCAGTAAGTATTGTCCATAGGCCTACTGTGTGTAGTACATCAAAAGTGGAGTTCAATGAAGTATTGGCCAACTTCATATTTTCCACTGTTCTTGAGTGACGTCACTTTAATTTTTTTTTTCTAAAATCATTACTTTTTTCTCAATAAAAATGTTATTACTCAGAAAGTTTTAGTCAGAATTCGATTCTGATGACACGGTTAGAAAGACAGATAAATTTTTCTAAAAATTGATACCATTTTCAAGTATACATTTTTCTCCAAACCACCTCAATCTACCTCCGAATGCTGGAAAAATAAAAGTAATCGAAATTTTTAAGAAAACTCATTAGGCCCTTACGTGATCATTATCAGACCTAGGTGCTGGCACTTTTTATAAAAGTTCCCTTGTTTAATGGGCTTTCAAACGATATATCACTTTCCAGGATTCCTTTTATCTTCCTATGAGAAGTTACGTTTGTTTGACAAGAAAACGTGTTCACAAGCCCTCAAAAGTGTTAGTTATCAAGTTGTTTAATTCATTGTAAACTCTTTTAGATGGACCAGTAGCCAATTTTAAAGTAGGCTATCTTTAAATAAGGAAGTCAAAGGTGACTTTCTGAGTAATAACATTGGAAAAAAGTAATGATTTTAGAAAAAAAAATTAAAGTGACGTCACTCAAGAACAGTGGAAAATATGAAGTTGGCCAATACGTCACATTGAACTCCACTTTAGATGTACTACACACAGTAGGCCTATGGACAATACTTATTGGTTCACCCTGTATAAGGATGCTTTTCCTGCAGTAACTCCAAAATACTCTTGTTATCTTGGCCACCAGTTAAGGCGCTGGCACTAGCCTCAACAGAAAAATTTAAACTCTCGAGACAGGAAAAATCATTATTCATAAGGTTCCAATAATGAATCGATTTTGTAGGTGATCACCCACAGTTTTTTTTAATTTATTTTTACCTGTAATTTATCTTGGAATTAATAAATATTTGTGCTATGAAGTTTGAACATTAGTCACTGTCTTGTTAATGCTTGAAAATAAAGCAAGTTAAAAAATTAACTTTTATCATTAGCAGTAGAGAGGGAATGTAGAGGGGAAAAAGGGGGAAGCAAGGTTTTTCCGGGAAAAAGTTGATGGGTGTTGTTGAGATGGAGAAGTAAAGGAAGAAGGAAAATGTAAAAGAGAAAGGAGCAGGGAGAAGACTCTGTGGGAAGTTAGCTAGAATGATGAGGAGCGTAGGAAGGGTATAGTATAGCTTGCCGGAATAGTATATGTTTGGAAGACGAAGAAGGAATAACGACCGGGTCCTGGGAGTATGGCGAACTGCAGAGCCTCTCCGGACGGCTATAATAGAGCCTCCATTTATCTTCTGGTCAGTATATACGGCCAGCGTCTAGTTACAACTACGGAATACGATATGAGCGTTACCATAGGCTCTACATACTGATAACACCCCCTCCCTTCAAACTAAATATATATATATATATATATATATCTACCACTACCACTATGGCCGGCAGTATCAGCAGCAGCAGAGTATCCTGGGCTTGTGAGGCGGCTTTCTCGTATGAAACAAGAAGGGCTCTAGCAAGCAGCCCTTCCGGTGTGGAAGGTTTTCGCAGAAATTGTACTTGCAATGTATGTGTGTGTAGTGAGAAGGGCTATTGTTCACACTCTGAGCCCTACTATATCTGGGCCAAATAACCCTTTCTGTTCGCATATTGATAACTTGTGTGTGATTCTCTGGTGCGCTCACGTTCGCCCGATTCTAGCATCAATCACTGCATGATAAAAAATGGAAATGTCTTTGGCCCCATTCTAAAAACAGAATGAGGAAAAATCTGGTATTTTCTTTCTTTTTCCCCCTTTTTTTTGCAGCAGATTTTTCCCCTTTTTCATTTTTCTCAGGAAAATACACATTTTGCTGCTGTGAAAAATAGGCCATTAAAAATCTTGGTCTGCCTGGATCTGCTGGTAGATCCAGATAGTTAAACCAGTATCGCTAAAACAAAACTACACAGGAGTTCTGGTGCCGCCTTGGAAATGCGGCGTCATTTAGCTTTTAATCCAAATCGGAAGTGCCTTTCACTGAATGAACTCTCCAGTGCATGGTTTTGTTCACACTTGTTAAACCCTTTTCTATAACTTTAACGTGAATATTTCTCTAATTTATTTAAAGACAATATTTTGGGGGGTGCCCAGAAAGGGGCACACTTTCCTATAAACATGAATATATAGGCTTCGTGACCGTAAATTATTAAACTAAGGATTCAAGATTGGCGAGGAATCGGTCAAATAAAAAACAGTTGCAAGCCACGCTGTCAGCGTAATGGCAACATGCTGATAACAGATTCCCAAGGATGGATGAATTTCTCTTCTTATTAAACATTAAATACAATCCAAGGTCTATATTAGTACCGCAATACATCTTAGCTTTGCGGGTCTAGCCAATAACCGCCTAACAAACATTCTTTATTAGAAAAGTTCTCATATTAACCATTAAATAAAATCCAAGGGCTAGACTAGTACCGCAATACATCTTAGCTTCGCGGGTCTAATCTATAACCGACTAACAAACATACTTTACTGTAAAAGTTCTCATATTAACCATTAAATACAATCCAAGGGCTAGACTAGTACCGCAATACATCTTAGCTTCGCGGGTCTAATCTATAACCGACTAACAAACATACTTTACTGTAAAAGTTCTCATATTAACCATTAAATACAATCCAAGGGCTATTCTATACCGCAATACATCTTAGCTTTGCGGATCTAATCTATAACCGACTAACAAACATACTTTACTGTAAAAGTTCTCATATTAACCATTAAATACAATCCAAGGGCTAGACTAGTACCGCAATACATCTTAGCTTTGCGGATCTAATCTATAACCGACTAACAAACATACTTTACTGTAAAAGTTCTCATATTAACCATTAAATACAATCCAAGGGCTAGACTAGTACCGCAATAAATCTTAGCTTTGCGGATCTAATCTATAACCGACTAACAAACATACTTTACTGTAAAAGTTCTCATATTAACCATTAAATAAAATCCAAGGGCTAGACTATTACCGCAATACTTCTTAGCTTTGCGGGTCTAGTCTCTTAACCGCTCAGATATCGTGGCGCCTCTGTTTAACGTTAAAGTGAAATTTGCACAAATACAATTCATTCCACTAAAATTAAGTAAACATTTTGACCTTAATCAGTGAACACTTAAGGCCTAAAATTAAAAATTATTCTATACCATAACTGCATATATGTATGTACTATTATTTACTTTATTTATCTAAACAAAAAATACTGCCTCTACACATTAATTGTGAACAATTTACACGGATATATAACAACATGTTTATTATTTAAATTTGACAAAAGTAACGAGCCCATTGCGCCATATAGTATTTGTTGACAGAATTACTAAACAATGCTTTATTAAGTCAGCCATGATGTAATTACATTTGTAAATGGTAAATTAAATTTACCAACAGTTGGGAGACATCGGTGGGGGGGGCAGAGGGGTGCTATGCAAGCGCAAACATATCTCTGGAAAGTGGATACAAAAAATTAACTGGATATAATAAATTTTTTGTGTTTTTTTTTACAGTACTTTTAATTTTTGAAAAGAGAAAAATAAATGTTTCAGGCATTTATAAATATAACTTTCTCTTGCTTTAATTTTAATAAATTTAATTCAACAAACTTTTTATTGAAGTTTTGGTTGGTCGAATTCATGGGGGCATGGGTTGACAGCTTTAGATTCTCTAGATATGTCATTCTCTGCTAAATAATGGCAATAGGGTGATGCTTAATTGCAATGCTTTTGTTTTCACTTAACAGCTGATATTTAAATCATTTTGATGGTTCAAAATTTGACGCTCTTCCTTTCTCGGAGTAAACAGGAAATAAAACTGATTTCTTGTATCGTAAACATATTTTTATGAATGCTATATAAAGTTAACATTAAAAAAAAAAAATAAAAAAAATGCGTACCTATTGCTCATGCAATCAATTAAACAGTGGAGACAATAAATACGAACAAGGGGGTTGGTAACAGTGATTGGTTTCCACCACAAACACGTACACACACACTCACACAAACACCTGCTTCTTTGTCCCCACAAAAAAAAGAACAAAAAACAAACATAAAATAATTAATAGGGAGTAAAAAACTCTTTGGACCGCAACAAAACATTTATAATAATAACTTCCGATCACGTGACCAGCCAGTTAGCACGCACAATTTCCTGTCCAATTATCCTATCCTAAATCGGAACACCGCATCAAACATCGTAATAATATCAGTGACGTCTATATATTTCATAACGCTCCCTATCATCAGTTACACTTCTCCATCATTGTTAACGTTTATTGTAAGGGTTTGGCTTTTTAATAATTGTAAACACAAGTGGATGGTGATTTCTTTATCGATAAGATTTAATCGATTCGCCAACTGAACGATTAGTCAATCGTTTTTGTTTTTTTTTGCTACACTATTTTAAAAGAAAAAATAATGATACAAAACGACTTCTGTTCGTCCAAACTATTTCACTTTGATTCTAAAAGGGATTTTTTCATTTGCCTGAACTGACAAGGTAGAGGATATAAGGCTTAATCTTGACGTTTTGCCACAGATATTGTTCTAATTGCGAACCATATGGATGTGAATCAATGATTCAGCGTACAGTTCGGCAGACTTAAGATAACTAGAAAATAGCTTTATTTTTTGCAGTTTCCTAGGTGCCATCAAGTCAGAAACAGCTCCCCTCTAGTCGCAGGTGCAATAAAGAAATCATAACGTGATTCTTCGAGGATGATGAAAGAGAAGAGATGATTCTACTAGAGCTCGAAGTAATTAGATTTTCTAAAAAAGTTGAAAAGAGACCTGTAATGAATTATTCCGAACAGGACTTAATAAGTCTATCAGGAGAAGAAAGCACCATGTAACAAATGCTTCGGCTTTCATCGGGCAAAAATTTTGAGAAGAATGCGAGTATAGAGAGTTCGAAGTGTTTGGGTAATAGTTTCAATCGAGCAGAACGTTAGCCTAGAGGGGCTAAAAATGTTTCTTTCACATTATGGACAAATAGAATGGACCGTTGTAGAAGCCTGTTGTACGATTGTAACCTGTTATCCTGGAAACTGTTCTGACGGATACCCCTCATTCTACCCCTTAGTTTGTGAAATACAAGCTCCCCATCACCTGTAGTCTCTGCTGAACAACATCAAACCTCTTTGGCACCGCCGGTAACTGGTCTTAAGATGTTGACCCAGGGACCAGGCGGAGTTTCCATGCCGACATTACCTGGCTCTATGCCTACTTAGGCTGAGGAAACATCTCAGCTTAAATGGGACCACTCTGTGGACTGTGAAAGAGACGTTTTTAGCTTCATTGCAATCGCTAGCTTTGATTTGGTGGCTAGCAAGGATATGATGCACCAGGGAATGCATATAATGTGCAAAAAAGAAAACCCTAAAGTTGACAAAAAAAAAACTAGTTTACAAGGGTCATTACAATAGATTTCTTTTCAGGATGTAAATGATAAATCTACAGTCCTTGTGTAGAGTATGCCAGAAAGTGTTATCAGCTCATATCCTGTTTGTATTTAATCGATGGGTTACTGTATGAGATCTATGGCATCCTGATACCAGAAGAGATCAGATCCTAAGATACAGCTGGTGGTTAAGGCCATGGTTCTTGTGGGGAGGCTTTACCTATTGAGCCTCTTTGGTTAGCTTCTTCGGCCTAGAGCCTCATAGTGAACTAGACCATCCAGTCTTCTTATCTCATTTAATATTCTGCTTTCTTCATTTCTGCTTTCTCATTTAATATTCTGTCTTCTTATCTCATTTAATATTCTGCTTTCTTCATTTCTGCTTTCTCATTTAATATTCTGTCTTCTTATCTCATTTAATATTCTGCTTTCTTCATTTCTGCTTTCTCATTTAATATTCTGTCTTCTTATCTCATTTAATATTCTGCTTTCTTCATTTCTGCTTTCTCATTTAATATTCTGTCTTCTTATCTCATTTAATATTCTGCTTTAAACAAAATCGTAGAAGAAAAAGAAACAAAAGAAATGAGAAGAATCTTTTTTGCCCCAGTGCCTTCTATAACCGGAAAAAATTTTTGCAACTACTAAACAACATTTAACCAATCGATTTCTATGGGCTTTTCCGGCAATCCTATGGAAAAAGAAAAAAAAAAACTATCCATTGTGGAGAAACTGTGTTTATTATCTGAGAGACATAACCATAAATATTCCCTTTTCCTGGCTGTATGTGGAATGAGTGTTCTGAATGTGATGGAGAGAGTGGCTCGGGAAGAAAAGGTAATAAACCGTTTAAATTTCTCCCAATCTGCACGTATCGTCATGGCCTGTTAATGGGAGTTTGTTGTCGGTGGCTTTGGTACGGGTGTCTGGGAGAGAGGAAGAGAGACGGAGACGGAGAGAGCAGATCAGACGCTGGAGGTATCTTGGAGACTCTCCGGGTACTACTGCTCCGAGAAGCTGTAAAAGACGCGGCACGGTGAAAAGTGTTGGGAACATGGCCGCCATCAAGGATTTCTCAACTACTTCAGGGGTGGTTACTCTTGCCGCAGTATTGTTACCAGCGTACACCATCCTCCAAGTCGGCTACAGTTGCTCTGGCTGGTGGTAGTATATACTGCTTGCTAGTAGAACAGATTTATGAAAGTGCTTTTCTTCCTCAGGGGCGCTATATACCTCTCCTCCTCCACCCCCGCACTATACTCCCGCCCTCCTCTCCGACTATTCCTTACGTATACACTAGATATATATCCGATATATATATGGGCCCTTTCTTCCAGTCCTATCTGAGAAACGCATTGCCCCCCGTAATTTTCGGACCAACTGATTTATACTTGAAGAAGTAAAAGAAGAGAGAGAAGCGGCTGAGAATGATTGCGCAAGAGGAAGAATGAGAATTGCAGAGAGAAAGCGAACGTTAAAGGAAAACGTAATGGAAAACTTATTGTTACTCCAGCTACGAACACTCATACCAGAAAAACGGACTGACGCACATACAACAGCAAAATAACATTCCCCATCATTCTTGTTTACTTATTACGATTATCTCCCTCTCTCTATCTCTTATCATGCTCTCTCACTCAGAAAAGTTTACGTTTAATGTTCTACACCCTCTCCCCTACTCGTGGACATAAGCGCAGCCTCCGTAAATTCAAATAATGAACTAACACAAAAAATAATTAGCGGTTTAAAACTTATTTTTTCTAATCCTTATTCACCTTTGAACTCGAAGAATGGGGTCAGAAGAAATAATGGACTTAAGGAGATAGTTATTTTTTAAGTCAGTGGTTCTCAACCTTTCTGATGCCGTGACCCCGCAATACAGTTCCTCATGTTGCGGTGACCCCAAACCAAAAAATAATTTTGATGGCTACTTCATAACTGTAATTTTGCTACTGTTATGATTCGGAATGTAAAAATACCTGATATGCTACAAATCAAACATAATTTAAACATAGTAATTATTCACAAAAACAATATTTAATTATATATTGAGAAATATTTATTACTAATTCCAATAAATAACATTAACGGCCATAAACGTCAGGCGTTCCAGCTGAAAAGCGCTGCTGCAGACGTTAGCGCGGTTTCTCAGCGGCTAAAGCCATCGGAAATATGTATTTTCCCGCCGGGGTCGCGACCCACAGGTTGAGAACCGCTGTTCTAAGTGAAGGACCTTATTAAAGAACTATCTATTTAGGCAATTAAGGTGATTTAAGTAATAATCAGAGAACATTGTATTTTACACTTATGCTGCATTAAATATAACAAATATCAAGCAGATTAGAGCTTGACTACTAAAGAATGCTGTGGAAGAGACTTACTGTGAATTGATGAAACAACAAGAACGGTGGTGATGATTGGATGGAAAGGAGATTCAAGATGGAAGACAGAGACTTTCATGATGATTCGTATTAGAATCTAGATTTGATTGGTCCTTTGCTAGCGCGGTTTGTCTATAGAATTTCTTCGGCCTTTCATGTAGAGAAGCGAGAGCGCAAATATAATTAATAATTAATTTCTATTCATGACTCTATTACAAAAATAAAATAAACTGTAAGAGAAGTTATTGCGAATATGAAGATTTCCGGTTTTTCGTTGTCACAGGCAATGTCCGTTTTGTGGTTTCTTAAATCAGGAAAAAGGATTTTTCACTAATATCTGATTAATATTTAGAATATTTAACAATGACCAAAAGAAAACTTAAATTGTATGGATAGAAAACGGACGATTGGCTACAATGTAGGTTAATGGGCAAATAGAAGTTACACAATAATGAAGGGAAATGTTTTCTCCTTAGCTGAACAAAAGGGCTGTCTAAGATGGATTATAAAGGTTGGAGGTCTAAAGATGGGAGTGGGGGGGGAGCCATTAGAAGCCCTCCGGGGGCTTGAAGATTTGTAGTTAGTAACAGCAAGTGATCTACGTAGTCTACTGGGAAATATGGAAGGAGATGTTCTATCAACCTCTTGTTGGTGTCAGTATTGGGTGGAACTAGGAAGGGAAGAAACACCTCGTCCTGCAGGTCGATTACTGGCAAGAAACTTGGTCCAGAGTAGTCTCTTTCTCTTTCGGGAGACTTTGGGGGGGGGATCTAGTCAAATAATTTAAATTTGAAGTCGTAAAATCAACGTAGACTGAAACCTTGTACTCATTTTAAAACTGCTATTTTGAGGCCTACTTTTTTGCTATTAATCACAGATTTCTGCATCAATTTTTAAAATAACCCTATGCATTGTATACCTTTCGAAAGGTGATTGATTGTATGTAGATGTTTTTCATGAATAGTGCACTTTTTTTACATATATAATATTTTTGAGTAAGATGAAGTCAAAGTTTTTGGAAAAAATTAGAAACTTGCTATTTCTTATGTTTGGGCCACAATTTGAAATACTTAATATTATTATTTTGAAATATAAATTAGCTTATTTAAAAGGAAATTTAACCTTCTTTCTAATGAGCGAATTGAAATTGCTGTAGCTTTAATAGTTTGAGAAATATAGACACCTGTTTGCTAAAAAGTAGTAGTCCCTTGAAAAAACATAAAATTAAAAATCTCTATAAAACGGAGCCTAATCAAGCCATAGTTTATATGGAATTTTTTGTTGCAAATGATGCCCAGAATCGCCTCCCAAACTTACCGTAGTCTTAAGCTGAACACCCTGTTCATATACAATAATTCTTGTATATACGAGACCTGTATCTAGGATGCTTAATACACACTCGCCTTATGTAAAGCCCTGCACTCTATTCAGAGACATTTGTTGTAGTAGTGAGAAACTCACGTACACAAACTGCACTTAACCGCGTCACAGACACTAGCACACACTCTGTTGGCGGTTAGTTGAACCACCATAGTACTTCCACTTCCTATAACCGACAGATATTTATAACTGTTTGTAAACTTTCCAGGAGATTTGTCCACCCTTGGTTCTTCCCAAGTTGCCCTTATCAAAATCCTTGTTACCTGCCCAACCATCCACTCTGCCCCAAACTTGGGCATTACTGTTGTCCCCCGAGATTATAGCCAGTTGACAGTAGCTATTATTTTTGACCTAGCCTCTTTGAGGGTTGGCCCTACTTCAGGGTCATTTGTTTAGCTTCCATCTCCCCTCTTAGGGCTATTTTCCTCTGTGGGACGTTATGGTGACTTGTTTTGAAACTTTGGAATGGAAATATGATTTAAGATGCTTGATTGCTGAAATAAGTTGATGACTCATACAGTATTCCACAGGCTCCCAAATTCATTTCTAACTTTAAAGTCTACTCATTTCACTTAAGTTTAACTAACAGAAGGAAGGTTCTATAAAACTATGGCAGATCAGTTACCTAGACAACCATGGTTTAAGGGAACTGTCACTAATAGATGGGTTGTTACAGCGAACCACATATGGATCATATCTTCACAGGATCAACAAAAGGTCCTCTCTCCTCTTTGCGTAGATTAAGATGAGGAGGAGGATTTCAGGACAATATAATAATGATATGTCCACTTTATGTGATAGAAAGGAAACGAATGTTTGACGACGTATACAGGTATTTAGATGCACCATTTCGCTACGAAGATATAATATTCTCCACCAACACCTCTTGTGCTTAAATCTGTAGCAGAGCTAGCAATGAAATATGAATGTATTTAAAAGTTATAGAATGAATGGAAGAAAATGATTAGAGAAGGATTACGGTGATTTTAATTTCGGTTAAGCTATAAGGATGGCAGGAATATAGAGTACTGATCCATCCATTAGTTGTAAGTTTGTATGAAAATAGTTGTATATAGTAGAGGGATGAATGTGTGAAGCGAATGTATTTATAAGTAAGAATGGAGAGTGAGTGATATTCTAGTGATAAGCACCTAGACGATGCTGTATGGCGGAAGCCAATGCCACAAAAAGAAAACAAAAAGAAAACTAACAGAAGGGTACGAAGTTCTTCCAAGTTATGAATTACTAAATGTGACTTAACTTTCTTTGCTCTGTGTATAAGCACACCCTAAAGCATGACCTTTATCTTGGCGCATCAACTGCCGAAGACATTAGCGCCTTTACGGTTGCTCCAGCTAATGTTATTTTATTCTTCTATTCAGGGTTATCCTTCACCCAAGTAATTATCATCCTGATGACTGCGCACACCCACAAATTGTTACACAGCCTGAAATATAGAAAGGTTAAAAGGGGCAGGAGTTCATGTAGCGATTAAGAGTTGTGGATTACGTTCTATTTGTTAGGGAAAGTATGTGCTACGATGCTTCCACTTCGTCCACGACTCTTACTGATAGTTGGGCATTAAACCTCAGCTGAAAAAGAAGCTATATTCTTCTAGGCACAAAAATACTTCTGCACCAATAAGAAGTAACCACAACGCTATTCAAACTGAATTTAGAATTAATTTAGAACTCTAAATTTTTCAGATTTTTCGCTAAGCCTAAATCCAAATCTCAAAATATGTATTCCCCCCTCAAAAAAATAACTAACCACCATCTTGCTTAGAAAGATCATTCGTTTTTGGCCCCTGAGGCCTAAAGATCCTAGCCTTCAGTTGTTTAATATCAGGATCAAGGAACCAATTACTGGACTAGTCAACACTGGCCACAGAAGAATTTATTTTCCTCTCCGCGCTTTTCCTTCCTTCCTGTTTACCGACGAACCCAGCCACTCTTCGCTTCTGCCCGGACATATAAGAAGAAACTGAAATACAAGAACAGTAGAGGCAACACCTCACTATAGTTATATATATACTTTTGCTTCCTCTGTTCTCATCAAACTTTGATTAGTTCTGTTTCACTTGCTGAGTTTCCCTCTCATTTTTACTCTCCTCAGGGAGCTTCACGTACTACTTCGTCCTGCTCCCGACCTACGTGTACACTCCACTCACTCACATATCTCATCCTGGTATCCTTTTTGTTCCCTTTTTCTGTCTGCCTGTCTATCTAATCCTCGCTCCCTTTCTTTCGCTTACTCTTCCCATCTACTCGTTGCTGAATCCCATCTACAAACTGCCCATCCAATAACAATACACCAAAACAGAGAAAAACATTTCTTCTACTATTTCTTCTACTTCTTATTTAGCCCTTGTAACCCATCGTCTGCAGAATCTTATTTCTTCATCGAAACAAAAAAATACTTTTTACCAAAATTAAGCTCTTTAAACTCATCAGATTTTTCTTCCTTCTTCCTTTTTCTAAACTCTACGTTACTCCTACTTAAAGGGAATCTCGTTATTCTGCAAATTTTTCATTTAATTTCTGGAAGTTATGTTGGCAAGTGATTTCTTCTAGAGAACAGTTTTTGGTGGCTTTTTCTCGAAAAATTAATTTTCTCCTTGATTGCTGTCTATCTTTGCCTAAGTTAACACTAGAAGCGAAAAATGGAAAATTAAATAGTAAACATAACTAATAATGTGTTTTTCTTTTTCAGGTAAGTTACGTTTTTTTATGCTGCTCATGAAACGTTGAAAATTTCCATTTCCAAATTGGTTAGTAAATTTAAAAACAGATTAATTTTTTCACTTTAATAATTTTCGTTTTTCCTCTTTACTTTTCTTTAATTTGAATTTGCAGCATTTTTAGCATTTTTCTAATATTTAGCGTCTCGTCTCGTCGGATTTCTCAGCCTAAAAAAAAAATACCTACAACATTTCGTCAACTAGTAAAGTAAAGTAATCGCCTATTTTTTCATGCTGGCTTTACGTCTAACTACCAAATTAGGTGTCGTGGACGGAGGCGACTAGCAAACGTACTTTACTGTAAATTTCTTTTATTAACCATTAGGAATATAGACTAGTACCGCAATACACCTTAGCTTTGCGGGTCTAGCCTATGACCGACTAGCAAACTCACTTTACTGTAAATTTCTTTTATTAACCATTAAATTAAATCCAAGGCCTGAGACCAGGGAATCGAACCCACTAAAACAACAATACATCTTAGCTTTGCGGGTCTAGCCTTTAACCGCTCGGCTACCGTGGCGCCTATTTCGACAACTAACTTAGTATATACAATATTCTACATACCATTAGACCTATCAACATTATTTACCACATTTTTTCTATTCCACTTTATTTGGCGTGTTTCCCCTCGTAAGGTACAGTTTCAGCGTATTGTACGGTTCTAAAACATTTTTGCTACACCTGTGAATATGAAATGTGATGCCAAATTTCCGAGTTTAACGCAAGAATATCAGTTTATAGGTTAAGGGATTGTGCGGAATGGCTTAAGTAAAAAAGTTTTATAAATATACTGAATTATGTCAACTGCGGAGCAAGAAGAAAATCAGCGCTAAAGACTTCAGCAGTCGATGCGCTGAACATAATGACCAGCCCAGCTCCCAATATTTCAGGCACTGTTTGGGGAATGCAAGTGTGAGTGATGTTCTTGATATTAGGCGGGGATATCCAGCAGAGATCTGAAGTACTGGAGCATCCTATTCCCATTTCGGGGAGGAAACTTACTTTACTAGTTCAGAGGCAACGTAACTTGAAAGGAAACGCAACTTTCAACCAGTACGTTGTAGATTTCCCTATAAACAATTTGTAAGGGAAAACACGGGATACGATGGATATTATTGAAACTATGTTTTCCTGGCTGCATTTAGAGGAATGGTACATGCCCAATTCTGCCCAAAACTCATCTTTCTCCCTTCTGCTCTAAGTTATGGCATTCCTGTTCATTTCAAGTGTATTACAACCACAATCTTATACATTAGTTTCTTATTCCATACAGAATAAGTGGCTGTTGTTAGTGTACGCTGTGGTATATGTTAAGACAGATAGCCTGGCTATTTAATGGTCAACAACAACAACAGGAAAATGTAGAAGGGAATAAATTCTGCTAAACAAGGGGTCCAGCAGTGGCCGGAATGACACGATGAAAGGGCGAGCACTAGCTCGGTCCACTTGTGGTCACTTTCCCTTCGGCTGGAAGTAAGGGGGCCCTTCAGGAGACAGAGAGAGAGACAGAATGAGAAATTAAATTTGTGTCTAGGGGAGTGGGTTTATGAAGGATAGGGGTAGAAACTGCACTATAATCCCCCCAACTGGACATAAACACACATATATATATTGTCTGCTGCTAGGAATGCGTTTCTACAAGAGATGGTTTATGTGCCCATAGTTACCCCAGAGATCAATGTAGCCTCAAATTGAACATATATTTCTTGTTTTAATATAAACATTTTTGTTATACTTAAAATTTTTCTCTCTCAGAATTTCTTTAAATACGAAGTTACCTGGGTGAACTCTGTAAATAAGATACAAAAGTGAAGTAAAGTAATTGCCTATTTTTTCAGGCTGGCTTTACGTTAAACTACTAAATTAGGTCTCATGGACGGAGGCGACTAGCAAACATACTTTACTGTAAATTTCTTTTAATAACCATTAAATACAATCCGAGGACTAGACTAGTACCGCAATACATCTTAGCTTTGCTGGTCTAGCCTATAACCGCCTAACAAACATACTTTACTATAAATTTCTTTTAATAACCATTAAATACAATGCAAGGCCTAGACTAGTACCGCAATACACCTTAGCTTTGCGGGTCTAGCCTATAACCGACTAACAAACATAATTTACTGTAAATTTCTCGTATTAACCATTAAATAAAATCCAAGTCCTAAGTCGAGTCGAACCCACTAAACCCTCAATTCATCTTAGCTTTGCGGGTCTAGTCTATAACCGCTCGGCTATCGTGTGTTCATGATTTTCTTTTATTCCAACTACCAAAAATTTCAATTAAGAAAATTCCCGTTTGACAGTTTTAAAGACTTTCACAAAAAAAATTGGGTAGGCATTTAAATTGAGGCGTATATACCCTACTCAAGCGACAGGAATTAAACTTATGCTATCGAATTATTAAATACTATTTGACTTTTTTGAACAATAATAAAATCTGGGTGTAGTTAAGCGCTCCAAATCGAAAATCCTATGTACGTTAACGCACCTTTTTACGTTAGCAACCAGACTATCCATATTGACCTAAACATCCCTTTTTTGTTGTCAACGTAGCCAAATTCCGGTACACCCAAATTTCATTCCAACACTTCATCGAACAAAATACTTCTTTACCAAAATTAAGCTCTTTTAACTCATAAGATTTTTTCTTCTTCTTCTTTATCTAAACGTTACGTTACTCCTACTTAAAGCGAATCTTGTAATTCTGCAGTAATTACTATAAATATATTTTAAATATCTTCTGAAGAAGAGAAACTGGTTTTCCAAAAAAAAAAAACAGTCTGTTTCTAATCTGCATAAATCATTAACTCGCTCATGCAGAATCTGTTTCCAAAGTATTCCTCTCTCGAATTCTCTCCAATGACTGAAGAAGCGTCGTTGGCCTTGTGTGTTCACCTAATCGCATAATAAAAAACGGCATCCTTCGAATTCACTTCAACGGCAACCTGTTTTAGCCGGACTCATGATGGCCAACTTTGGATTCAGTCAAGTAATTTTGTTTATTCGTATACTTCACGCAATCATATTTACATACTTGCTGCCAATAGGCAGTTGTAAAATTAAATATATGTTAACAAAAAAAAAATGAGAAAGATAAACCCAGTAAAGTTAACCCTACAGTATTGGCTTATCAATCCCAAAAATTAGGGTGGCATTCCAAGGATTCATCATGCCCAGGAGCAAGTTAAATGCACACATTTCAGAGCTCAGTTTGTAAGAATTTTTTTGTTGTAGTGTACGAGCTTGTCATGAAGGGTTAATAAATTTTTAATAAAAGTCTACTTTCTCCCCTCTCTCTGGCAACCATTTAAATTTATGTAAGAGTATTGTTGGTCACAAAAGAAATTGACAACAAAAGAGGGATAAATAAATAAGAGGTGTTGGCGGGGAGAGAGAGGTGGAGGGAGTTGGTGGCGCGTGAGTAAGAATAGAGCTTGAAGTGAAGAACTATATAGGAGGGCTGGTGTAGGAGTTTTTGGGTGATGGATATCGACCTCGGGGGTCCCGACTGTCCAGTTCCCACTGACCACTCAGCCCGCGAGCAAACAAAGGATTACCCAAACACATACGTACACACAATAAACTCACACACTCGTTGGTGCGAGAGTTGCTCGCAGCAACAGCGCTAACTCCCTTTTTACTCTCTTACCCAAGAAGAGTTTTCAGATCTCCTACCTCTATCACTTTGGTTCTTTCGGATGTTACTCATATACTCTCTCCATCATCTCTCTCTCTCGCTCTCGCTCTTACACCCTATCACAACGCTTTTCCATCTCCATCCATTCCCACTCTTTACTTATTTGTTATTTCATCTTAGGCCGCCCCCCGCCAGCCTCCGGACCAGAGGCTCCGCCAGTGAATAACACAGACAACACCCAAAACTCTACACACACACTTCCTCTTATACTCGTACTACTTGCACTTCTTCCTTCTACGTCTTCTAGTTCTGCTTTCTCTTCTACAGCTTCTTCTACAACCTAGGTTCTATTTTTTTACTTTTCCTTTTTACTACAAACAACAAACAAAACAAAAAAAATGACCCAAACCCATCCTTTCTATAACACCAGTTTCTTACCGGTCACTCTCGAGTCTTCGTCAGTACGAGACTCGAGTAACACGCGTGCATATTCACCTGCTCTGGAGGTTTTACTCGTTCCCTCTGAACTTACGTATACACAGAGAAATATACGTACAACAGAAATCTTCTCCCGTTCACTCTTACTGCATCTTCTTCTTCATTTCCTGCTCACCCAATTACTACTTCCTTTATCTATCCTTTCTTTTCTTCCTTATAGATAAATCTAATACGCCTGTATTCGATGTACAAATATTTACTCGGTTTATCCTTATCCTTCCTTTAAATGCAATTATTGCTTCTTGTTTTCCTTTTTTCGTTTGTTTCTTATTCTGCAAAATTTAGTTTATAGACTGCTTTAAAGAGATTAAAATAATTGGTTGCACACCTATAAAGGCATTATGTATTAACTAATTAATAAGTGTTGGTGAAATGGAATTGGCCATCAATTTTACCTTTTTCTGACGCTGTGTAATAAAGAATCAAGGAAAGCGAAGAGGATCGCTTGTCGAGAGTTTTGATAAAAGGTTGCCCAGAACTCCGGTATCTGCCAGGGTACAGGGTTCAGTTTAGGCTACCCCAGGTAGATTTCTTTGGGACAGACAGCAGAACAAGTTGGGAGCAATCCTTGGAAGCACTCATGAGATCTGTTTATCTAACGGTTCGTGAGTTAACAGAAAGATTGGGTGTTTGCAGAAGTCCAGTTCTATAAATCACTGGGTCTGGAGGGAATTTTAAAGATACTGCTCTTCTTTTGTACAGAGAACAATGGAGGTGCTGATAAACATATGAAGTACCTCGGCTGATTTCAATGATGGTTTTTGTTTTTTTTCGACCGTTGTTGATAGATGATTTTTGGGGAATATCGAGGTGCGGTCATCAATAAATACAACTTTTTTACTTTATACCAACGTTTCGGTAATTTTACTACCCTCTTCAGGGTATTATAATAAATTTTGTGGTCTACATTAAACTTCAAAAACTTTTTTATAATACCCTGAAGAAGGTAGTAAAAATTACCGAAACGTTGGTATATAGCAAAAAAGTTGTATTTATTGATGACCGCACCTCGATATTCCCCAAAAATCATATGAAGTACCTTCAGAAACTGCCAAGTTTGGAGATTCGTTCCAAATATATAATGGAAGGCGAAGTTCATTTTCCAAGTGATGGAGACGCCCGTCTTGTCTAACTATCACTTAAAAACGATAGAGAGGGGATGATAGTCATTTAAGAGGCAAAATTCTGAGAAATTACCCTCCCTTAATCTCCGCCATTTTGCCCACTAAACTGGAAAATCCATGATTCATGCTTTTGGTGCCTTTGGCAGATTGATAAATCCCTTGAGAGCGGTAGCATCCTTGATCTACAATAGATGCCTTTAAACAATGTCTCCGCCGTGATGGCACGTTGCAACGATTTTGGTAGCAGTCTTTCTGGATGTAACCACCCTTGGTGCCTTCGAGTAGAGATTAGATTCCTTGTGGAATCAAATGGACTTTAAGCCCAAGATTCAAAAAAACAAGCATTGACCAAAACTGGTTAAACTTCTTAACCGATTTCTACGGCAGTCATTCTAAATTGTCAACGGAACTGTAAAGACTAATATTCAACCCTCTTATTAAACCTATCAAACCTAACGGACTTGCGCTAGAGCTGTAGGGTCCAGTTAAACCGTAGTGACATGCCATTCTTAGTTACTCTGTCAGATTGCGGAAGCTGATGTGATTTATTATTTCGCTAACCTTATTCTTCGTAAAGTTTCCCAATATTCCTTAAGTACCACAACTTGTCAAGACAAAATATCACACCCTTCTGTCTTTCAGTGTTCCATCCCTTTATCCAGAATCTTGTTTCTCCACCACTGAACGACCAATGGTTCCTAGATTTCCTTCGGGACTGTCTTCGAGACGTGCCACTGGTTTTCACGTAGACAGTGCACCCATTGGGTAGTTTCTCCCCTCCTATTCTTCACGCCTTACTTATTATTTCTATTTAGTTTAAAATAATTTATGAATTAATTATAAATTAAAAAGTTAATTTAAAATCTTATTAGATAGCAGCTGAAACAAATAAATTTAAAAAAAAAAAGGTTTAATTAATTCAGAGAAGGCAGTAAAACAGTTGTGCCAACGGTGAGGAAAGTATTTCAATTTCCTCGGCGGCCACGCTTGCAAATAGTTTGTGAAAAACGAAAAATCTGGATTTAACGCCTATGCGTATCTGTGATTAATTCTTAATGAGATAAACAAGGGATTTCCCCCCCCCCGCACTCACAGGAATGGGTTTGAGTAAAATAGAGAAGTGAGTAGAAAGATAAAGAAAACGCTGGAAAAACCAATCTTACTCTCCACTGTTTACAACTGGGTGGAATTAAATAGTTTTTTGGGTTTCTATATTTGTGTAAAGTTTGTATGTGTAAAGTTTGTGTGTTTTTTTTTTAAGTACATATGTATTGTGCTTAAGGGAGAACAAGGATTTATCTTATTTTGATAGGTATTGACCAAGTCAATGGCCCCAAGTGTGCCTTCCTCATACTCGTCCAGAGCAGGGAAAAAAAACAAGAAGAAGACTTCTGTCCTATCAGATGATGACGTACAAAAAAAAGGGGAGGAACGAAAGGTCCTTTTTTTACTCCCCCTCCCCCGTAAGGTCCAAAGTGGTCACTCACACAGTGGCCGACGACGGACAGTGCTTTCTGGATCTGTCTGTTTGTCCACTCACGAGGGACACTGCTGGGGCCTTAGCTTGATATGGCCTCCTTCTACTAGGAAGACCTTTGATGGAAAATTGGAATCTCCTTCCGGAGGGGGTGGAGGCAAAAAAAAAGAAAAAAAAGAGAATCGGAAATGGGCTTTGGGTTAGGAAAATGGAATAGAGTGAGATAGAGCGAAAGTCCATTGAGCAGGGTTAGAGGAGGAGGTAAACAAGAAGAAGGAGGAAGATCAGTGCCTTGGAGTACTCTCACGCAACGACCACTTCGTCTCCGATACCCATACAGCCCGGTGGGTTACAGCACCAATGTACCCATCCAGAGTGATGCCTTCATGACTTCACTCCTCCTTGTTGGGAACACATTCTCGCTCTCTCTCTTTCCTTCACTTCCCACTTGGCCCCCCCCACTCCATCTCACCTTCTCTGTCCCACAGAATCACTGGTCCTCTAATACTGTCCACTCAGTTCCCATACTCCCCATCAGAACTCTTCAACGAGGGAATACACATATCCTCTTCTTCATCTATCTTTTCTTACTCTCCCACACTCTCTTTCTACAAAAGCTTCACTACATTTTACTGCACTAAGGCCACTCTGGAACTGAAGGCTGAAGGCTGCGCCTATGAGAAGAAGTAGAAGGAACATCGCATTAACCTTTCATAGCCGCCTTTCTGTATTCTTCAGCTTCTTGCAACTCTTCCCTCTCTCTATCTTTCCCTTACTGTCCAGCAGAGGAGCTGTCAACATCACCACACCATCTTCTTCTCTCAGGATCAAATGCATAGTCCAGTAAAGAGACGAGGGTTTTTGTAGTCCAGGGTAGCTCCTACTTGTCCAGATACTACATGAAGAAGTAAGGCCTACCGTACTAGTCGCTAAATCCTATTACAGATACACTCTATCTTTTTTCTCTCCCCCACCCCTAACCCCCTCTTATACCTACTTCTTAGAATGGATCCTTGTACAGCAGATACTCTATTAACATCCAGAAATAGAGGACTTCTAACAGAAAAAGATCCAGCAAAGTTGCACATACTTGTACCCTTAAAAAAATTTGCTATGACCGACATTCAATTCACAAGATTTCAACTGATGAATTATCTTTGTTGTTATATTATATTCTTATTATTAAGGAATTGGGGTATTCACTGAGACGGGCCAAGGTGTGCACACAATCAACTCTGTTTATTAACTGACATGTTACATTAGTAATTAGAGTGGGGATATGTTCTAAGTACAAACTATAAACATAACATCTTCCCCATAAATAAAAATTAATTATATCTTTTTATAATTAACATAAACTTTAATTAAATTGTGGAAAACACAAAACTAATATCAACTATACTATATTTAACAAATTAACTATTATCAATATATTTTTATTATTCAATTATTTTATTTTAATTATTTATAATATATTTATTTTTTTTTTACATAATTCAAATACAAAAAATACAAATAACTACTTAACAAAATGCTATCCTCTATTTTGGATATTTCTGGGGCTTGATGGTCAGCCTACCCCTTGAGGATCTGTACTGGACAACGTCTCTGTATATACTTGTATCATCCCTAACGCTACAATTGTTCCGATTATTAGTGCTGTCATGACTGTCATATGAAGGTCTTATATGAAAGGAATTCCTTCTAATTTTGTTATTATTTTCGTTTATTAAAACGAACGATCTGAGATTTATTTTCTCAACTATCTTCCCTTTCTTCCACTCCTTACCTTCTCTATAATAGATTTCCTCATTCACTTGGAATTCTTCTCTACGTCGCGTTGATCTATTATAATAATCTCCCACTTTATTCCGATATTTAGACAGAAATTCTGTAAACCTACTAACTGTAACTACTTCCGGTCTTAATAATGACTGTTTTATAGGAATCTTAGACCTAAGAATTCTAGATTGTAATAGTTGAGCAGGTGCCCACTCACTACCAAGAATATTGCAAAAGGGCAGCGTCAAGGTCATAATTTTGAGATTTACATTTTTTAAGAATTTTCTTAGAAATCTGTACACCCATCTCGGCCATTCCATTTGACCGGGGATATCTAGGGCTGGAATATTGGAATTGAAAATTCCAATCTCTTGCAAAATCCTTACACATGTTTGAGCCAAATGGCATATTATCAGCTACTACTAGCTCGGGTATACCAAAGGTAGCAAAGATATTTTTTAAACATTTTATTATTTGGCTTGAGTCTTTCGATTTTATTCGCCTTCATTCTAGCCATTTGGAATAATAGTCGAATAGCACAAGATAAGATTCTACTCCAAAATCCAACAAGTCAACTCCAACCTTTAAAAACGGATAATCAAGCACTTGGTGTGGAATTAACGGCTCCTTAATGTTATTATTTCTAAACCTGGCACATGTTTGACACCTTAAAACAGTACTTTTAATATCATCGGTTATACCTGGCCAGTACACATGATTTCTTGCTAATTGCAGGGTTTTTGTAACGCCGATATGTCCTTCATGAAGCTTACCCAATATTTCACCTCTATATTTGGAAGGTACTATTAATCGATTGTTAATAAATATTGATCCCTCGGAGCTAACAACAATATCATGTCTCATATTGTAAAACTTTTGTAATTCTGAGTTCAACCCTTTGCTATCGTTTGGCCAGCCATGAAAGAAGCCCATCGCTTCTATCCCTTCGGCGAGATTGCAAAGAATAAGACTTAAGTTGTTAAAGTATAAAATAAATCTAAAATATATTCCGGGTAAATCGATGAATATATCAGATACCCTGTCCAGATTTAGCCCACAAAATGTGAATGATGATGATGATTTCTTAAACGAATTAGTTCACACTGTAACAGTTAGCCCAAATATAACATTGTCCCATAATAAGAGCAGAGATCTTGCAGAAGCCACTAAGGCCGATGAGACGTTAAAAAATATTACAGAATTTTATTTTCACGGCTGGCCAAACGATACGGTGATGTGGAAAAGCTCCAGAGATTTTTCCTTAAAAAAATCTTTGGTCTCCCTCAAAACACTGCTAATTAGTTTTTGCAATTTGAACAGTATGTTCTCCTATACTTATCGACTCCATCTGAGCTATGTGAATAAAGTGTTGCGCGTAATGAGTGATGATAGGTTGCCGAAAAAGCTGGCTATGATGGCAATTAATAGGCGAGTGTGTTGGGTTGAGCAGTGGCACTCATTGTTAAATAAGCATAATCTATGTATGGAAGCTAATAGGCCTTTGGCGTAACAGTGGAGCGAGCTATCTAGTACATTACTGAAGGCTATTGTTGATCATGAAAAGTGTAAATTGCTAGAAGCAGCAAAAAATAGTACCACTCATTCAGTTTACCCCTTTTTAAACTTTTCACTGGCTAACCATTATCTGTGTACACAAACATTTCAAGATTGCAAATTAATTATAAAAGTAAGATCGGATATGCTCAACTTGACACATAAACCGTGGTTAAACGATAGCACGCTCTTCTGTCCGCTTTGTAATCTGCTTATAGCTGAGGACCTTCAACATTTCATGGCGGAGTGCCCTACTTTGGCGGAGTTCAGAATGCGTTTTTTTGGTTCCGCATACTTAACTTCCGTTAAATGTTTAGAACTGTTAAACGGTTGCAACTGGGTTGCACTTAGTAAATTTGTGCATCACGCTTATGGCTATAGAAATTTAAAAAAATAAGATAAAATAAAATAAGAAAAATAAATAAATAAAACTGTATTTTGAGAAATGAATAATTTAATTGCAACTCTTTCTCTCCAATCACAATATAATATATTTACAATACAATAAACTAAAATCCATTTATCATATATTTTAAATTTAGTGTAAAAAATATTATTGTTCAATTTGTAAAAAGAACTTTGGTTAAAATATTTTATCTATTGTACTGTTATTGTACGGAGCTCGCCTGACGGTCTTTGACCAAGGCATTTACGTTTTTTAGATTTTTTAAAGTATTTTTGTTCTGTTGTACAATAAACGTTAAAATAAAATAAATTGTTGGCACGTCAGCTTTAGCCTATTTTCTTTAATATTATTAAATTTTCAATTTATCTTTCTTTTTCCTTGTTTTTTTTTTCAGTTTTCCAGTGTTGTAAAATTTATTACATAATTATTGTAAGAATTACTTTTATTTTCTAGTTTTGTTTACAAATTATAACCAGAGACCCATTTCTAAAGAGTCTAGCTCTAAAAGCAAATAAATTTATTCTATTCTATTCTATTCTATTCTTGTTATATTACAATTATTTACATTACTTACGTATTTACATTACTTATTACTTATTACATTTTCTGCTGTTTCTTTTATTGATGGAGTATTCTAAACAGGAATCGCAAGAATCCATTTTAAATTTCTATAAGTTAACACTATAACATTTTTAACTGTTATAATTAAAAATATCTAATTATTTATTAAAGTATTATTTTTATTTCTATATTCCTTTCAATTTTTATTTTATTTTTTTAATATTCGTTTTTTAATTATTTAAATAAAATAAATTTAAATAAGCTTATTAGAGTTTTACAGAAAATATTTAATAACAAAACTTCAAGGAAGCACAATAAAGTTTTTTCACTCACAGTGAGGAAAGTGACACTAATGGAAATTTTTCCCCACTAGTGAGGTAAAGTTGGGCATTACACAGCTGATTTTAATTGAGTAATGAGAACATTCCTTCATGGTTGCAGAAAAAGATATTTTTCAGTAAAGTATGTTTGCTAGTCGCCTCCGTCCACGACACCTAATTGGTAGTTAGATGTTAAGCTCCGCCTGAAAAAATAGGCAATTACTTTACTTTTTTTTTACTCTTTGGAGTTATGGAACTGCAGCTTGCAGTTAGTATTGGGTAATATTTGGAGTTATGGAAGATCGTTAGTATACACACCCACACAAAAACACACAGACTCCTATTTTCCAAAAACTCCATTTTTTTTTTTTTATCTCTGGAGACCACAACGTGAAATTTCGACTTGGCCGAAATGCTTCTTCTTACCAGGAATAAGTGACCCCCCCCCCCAAAAAAAAACTAGGACATCTAGCAAAGTGAAAAAAGGGGAAGCAAAGGATATTGTTGTATATTTAACGTTTTGTGTCTTTAACCAATTTGGGGATGTAGTGGGCATAGTATTGGATACAATATGCATGTGACGGGAACACGCAGCAGCGCAGTTAGCGGGTGACATCGTGAAATAAAGAACAAGGGAAGGAGTCGTACAACACTAACAACAGCAACAACAACAACGGCAAAGACACCCAAACTGAAATATAAATTAAAAAGTTGTGTGCCCAACAGTCTGTGGGTGAAAGGGCCCGCGGGGGATTAAAACCAGTTCACAAATTGATTGAATTCCACTTACAGTGAACAAGGGGGAACTAAGGGTTGTTCGTATGGCATGTGCGGGGAGCCCCGCCCTTCGCCAAGAACGGAGGCGGCGGCGGGCAAAGAAGTCCCTTTCAGTATCAGGGGATAGAAGCAGATCTAGTTCCACTTTCTGGGAGAGGGACGGGGTGGGTGACCGCCCGCAGAAAAACCGTTGTTTTCCTTTTTTCTTTTCTTTTTTCTGTTTGACACAAAGTCAATTTCTTAGGTACTAACCACCTCCAAGGTCCGACCGCTTCTAGACTGCAGCCTTTCAGTATGAGTATGTCAACAGGGTGGTCTTTTTATTGGCCAGGACGTCCTATCCTTTTTTACTTTTACATTTTTCATTTTTTTAAACTTTAAAATTAGAATTAAAAAAAATAATATTTCCAAAATCTAAAATAAAATGACAGTCACAACACTGAATGGCACATCTAACCGTACCTCAGTTTGCCATAAAAATTTCACTTTTTCAGAAAATTTTTGGGGAAAACTATCCACTCAGAAATTTTCTCCAGAACTCTCCTTTATGGAATTAACCTGGGAAAATCTCTCATATAAAAGCTGAGGGCCAAAATGTTCCCTAGAATACACTGCACAGATTTTTGTTGTTTTTTTTTTTAATTAATTTTGTAAGTAACACCAGCGCTACACTATTAGTAACAATGACAATAATATTGGCACTACGTCACCACTCACTCACTTACTGAGAGGAGAAGTTACTCAGTCCTAAGTAAACTCCAGGATTAGCTACTCTCTCTCTCTCTTCAGAAGAGAGCAAAATCGCGTTTCAATCGCCTTGGAGGATGACCTGGCAAGGTGATGAGATGATAAATGGCTGACAAGAGGATTGGATTGAGACTAAGTTCTCATGAAAACTTTTATAGCGAGTTCCAGCCAGCTGGACCTACAAAACGGAATTACTAAGTCTCTGTGTATGTGTGGATGGTTAAATTTGAAACATAAAAGTGGAGCCGGTTAACTATAGTGCGGAGGATTCCAGACTGAAGAGATTGAATACTTTGAAGATTGGAGCGTTTCCTTGAACGCCACAGTTCAATACCGTACGGTCCATGCGGATAGTATACTAGTATATATCAGTCGTTTGTTATTAAGTGAAAGATTAGATCGGAATTTCTAAGTCTTCGTGTGGATGCTTAGATTTGAAACAAAAAAAATTGAGCCGGTTAACGTTACTGCAGAGGATTTCTGACTGAAGAGATTGAATCCTTTGAAGATTGGAGCGTTGAATCCCCAACGTCTTTGAAAGTGGAAAAAGAATCGCTGCCGTTGTGAAAAATCTCCTTAATAAACTGTTACTTGTGGTTAAGCGATTTGGATCGCTAAGAAACAGTCTGTGATCTTGTAGCGATCGGGTTCAATGGGTTTTATATTTTGTTTTCTCTAGATATTTTGTTCATAACTTACCATTTTCTAAGACCAATTGCGTTATCAGTACTGAAACTTCTGGTGAACAGACGAAGAAGGAAATTCTATATGGTCACAGTAATTTTCCTAATCACTTGGAAGAGAAAATTCATCTTAAGGAGAAGGAAATAATAATAATAATAATAAACCTTTATTTGTTATACAAAATATACATACATAAATCATAAATTATAATATAAGGAAATATTGCATGGCTAATAGCCGTCTGCAGGAGTTGGTACATTCATTAGAAGAAAATAATAATTAATAATAATAATAGTAATAATAAAAGAAAAATGATGTCATGTAACAGTGAAAGAAACATTAAATAATATTTTCACCAAATTTTATAATGTAAAGTAAAAAATAGAAGGAGCAATATAGGTAATAATACCGACATAAAGATAATTAAAAGAAGAAACAAGCAAACTCTGACAATGAAATGCAAAGTTATGATTGTGTTGATTTCATAATTATATTAATATAAAACAAAAATTGAAAAAATAAACCGACCACTTCTAACTACAATAACTATGGATTTAAAAGTTTTGAATGGAAGAATCGTCTCCCTTAAGAATTTTAATTCTAAGACTCCACGCTTTTCTGGAAAATTTTACAAGTGGGTGATAGTCTAGAGAGGATAGCAACTGAACAATCTGGGGTCCGGAAATATTAGAGCGTCCCATATATTTAATGCGAAGTTCATTTAATCTCGGACACTCTGCCAAAAAATGGAACAGATCCTCTCTCACTCCAAACGTACATAATGTACAAAGTCTCTCATCCTCCACGCTGTCTAACCACGGCACACTACCCAAATTTACTAACTCGCCTCTCAATCGGAAGAACCATCTCAAATCAATCAACTTACTTTTGTTATCCAGATTCTTACCAAAATAGGCCCCAAATTCCACTTTAATAGTAGTCAGTTCCCTGTAGAGGAGGAAACGTTCCGTATTTTCAGCTCTTCTAACAGATTCGTCCCTAGAGGTTGCGAGGATTTTTGCTCTTAACAACGATAGTTGTGACTGCCATTGATCGTGACTGGCCAATGAAGTGTCAAACTCCACAGAATGTTTTTCGGCAAGATTCTTCCAACGTCCAAAGAAAGCTGTGTTTCTCTTAATTACTTCGAGAGCTACAATACGAGACAGTCGAAACGAGGGTAGGGCTAATACTTTAAGGCAATATTTAAAATGCAGGTGTAAAGTAAAGAGGAATAAAGGGTCCATGGCGGTTTCGATATGGAGAATGTAATTAGGAGTACAGGAAGGGAGTGCAAATAGTTTTTTAATAAAATACCGCTGAAATTGTTCGAGAGCGTCAAATTTTTCCCATCCCCAAACTTGACATCCATAACAGACAACCGCACGTGAAGCTGCATTAAAGACTTGAAGCTTGGCACTTAATGGAACCTCATTCTCAGAGATAAAGCGAGACCAGATACTATTAATTCCCGCTTTAGCGGATGAAATTTTATCATCAAAGTGAGGCTTAAAAGAGAGTCGTGGAGTTAATGTTACTCCCAAGTATTTATACTGATTTACATTCTCCAAGCGTGAGCCTTTGTAATACCAACGCTCACGGGCAGCTGGACGGCCTCCTTTCTTAAAAACCAGTACTTTAGATTTAGTAAGATTGAGATTAAGGTTCCAGCGGTCGCAATACTGCTCAAGAAGGTTAATATTCCTTTGAAGTAAAACAGGACTATCTGCCAGCAACACAACGTCATCTGCGTATAGGAGGATGTTGATTTTGGCGCAGCCAACACGTACACCGCCCTCCAAAAGCAGCGGTAGGTCATTAAGGAACAGACAAAACAGAATAGGGCTAAGGACACACCCCTGTCTGACTCCACAAGCAACTTGGAAAAAATCTGAAATCTCATTTCTGCCTCGAACTGCCGACCTCGCGACAGAGTATAATGACCTGAGCACCTGAATAAATTTAGAAGAAATACCTACGTTAAAAAGTTTATACATTAGTGAATCACGATCAACGCAGTCAAATGCCGATTTGAAGTCTATAAAGAAGCTATAAAGTTTCTGCCTGGGTCTTTGAAAAGTCAACTGTACCAGATTGGTTAAAATGAATAAATTATCCAGAGTCGAGTAACCGCGCCTAAAACCCGCCTGGTTTTCGCACAGAATGTTATTATCTTTAACAAATAACTCTAAACGGTTTAAGAGAAGTCCTGAAAAGAGTTTAGATATAGTGTCTAAACACGAAATGCCTCTATAATTAGAGGGATCATTAATGCCACCCTTTTTAAAAATGGGAAAAATTATTGACTTACTAAATGAGTCTGGAGTTATACCTGAACTGTATATATAATTAAACAGTGACAGGAGCATATCTAAAAACATAGAAGGAGCATTTTTATAGTATTCAAATGTTATACGGTCGTGACCAGGGGCTTTATTGTTCTTGGAGTTATTGATGACAACAAGAAGTTCCTCCATAGTAAAAGGCGAATCTATTAGCGGATCAACGATACTAGGTTCCGCGTACAGAGTGAGTGCAGCTCCCCCCCGCGGATTAAGCAGGTTGCGGAAATGATTAACCCAAGCACTCATGCAGATCTCGTTACTACAAACGAAACCCCTATGTTTGAATTTATTAATTAGGTGCCAGAACTGTTTTGTATCCTTAACCACTCGAAGCTGCGAGTAAATTGAAGCAAAAAAACTCTTTTTCTTGTTTCTACAGAGCAGTTTGTATGAGTTAATCGCATCGTGATATGCAGCAAGCACAAAGCAAGAACTAGTTTTCCGAAACAGGTTGAGCAGGCTAAAGGATCTTCTTCTCGCATGAAAGCAAGAATAGTCGAACCATGGCTTTTTTTGATGTAGTTTAATAAAAGAAGCGAAGTGGCCTGAGGCAGAAGGATGAAAGGAAGACTTGATTAGATTTGCGAAATAATCAACACACGCCTGCGGATCCTCAGGAAGTGAAGGAGCACTACCGATAAGCGCCAACAATGATTGTGTGTACTCTTCAGCGTCACTATCTTTCCAGACTAACTGAGGCAATAACGGAAGGGTAGCTACGTCTGACGAGCCTTTAAACCCATAGGAATCTAATGAAAAAAATACAGGTAAGTGATCAGAGAACGTCTGTGAGAGAACTTTAAATACACCGAATGAAGAGATACAACTAAAAGAAGCGCAACACAGATCAATCACAGAACTCCCTGGCCCCCCGAGAAAAGTAAATTCACCTCCCCTGTCTCCCGCGAATCTACCATTTAATATAATTAAGCCGAAATCGTCACAAAAGTCTAGAAATTTAGAACCATTACAGTTTAATACCTCATCCTTAGATTGTCTATCGGAAGAGCAAAGAGCAGAATCCAACAAAAGACCAGCCGGAAGAGACTGTGCAGTGCCAATCCTCGCATTAACGTCACCCACTATAACAATATTGTTAGATGGTAAATCCTGTATGAGTTTAATTAAGTTGTTAAAGTCTTCTGCAGACAGACCTTTCTCAGAATTGAACAGAGGGCTTGGTTGAAACTGGTAACTGGGCAGGCAGTGAGCGAAGCCTCTGGAAGTAGTCCTTGGGAAGAGAGTTTTTTAGCAGTAAAGAAACAAATTCCCTCAAATCGACTCCAGCCAGTTCGTGTAGTTTCAACACACCATCATTATTTTCGTGACATAATCCCTTCATACAACACCAGGTAAACTTAGTACCTTCCACAGTTAAACAACCATCAAATCTTAGTGATGTCTTCAGCTGGTCATTTAATCTAAGTAATTCTTTACGCACTAGCATAAGTTTAGTTCTGTTCCTTCTTGTACTTGCAGCCAAGTCCTGATGAATCACAAAACCAGTATTTTTTAGAATTCGGACTGCTCTCAATACTGACAACTTATCCTCAAAACACGTAAATGATACTAACAATGGTGAGTTGGGGTTATCCTTTGAGCCCAATGGAAAAGCATGAATTTTATCCTCCTTAATTTCAACTTTAAGTATTTCACTACAGAATTCTGAAATTATTTCAGAGTATCTCTTGAATTTCCCACTGGGTGAGTGCTTTAAAACTCCCCTAAATATTAAATTTTGGCGTCGTAGTTTGTTATCGAGAGTTTCCAATAACTTTTCATTCCTCGAATTAGCTTCTCTTAGTTGTGCCAATTCACACCTTAATTGTACATTTTCCTCCTTCATAGAATTATAAGCCTCTCTTAGCTCTTGTATGTCTTGTTTACTTGCTACAGATGCCAACTTACTGTCCAATAAATCAGATAGCATTTCCCTTATTTGGTTTATTCCTAGTTCACTTGAAGTATTAGGATTATTCATTTTCTCCAAGTCCTTTTTTTTACTAATATTCAGAGATTCAGGCGAACTTCTAGCACGCTTACGCCTGCCAGAGTCAGAATTCAATACTTTGGGACTGGGAGACTCTTTGAATTTCTTCGGAGGCATACAAGAAATAAAAAATAATAAATACTTTACACAGTATCAGAAATATATTTTCTCCAACAGAAAAATGAAAAATAATGATGATTAAAAGGAAAATGTGAAATAAAAATTATTCTCTCTAGATTCAGTAGAAGCGAGTGGGCTTGTTTATAAACAGAGTTTATTAAAGTTTATGAAGTTTCTATTGGTATCAAACTAGTCAAATCTGATACGTTTCACAAACACTCTGGTGTATAAAATCTGAACTACAAAAATCGTATTAAAGATAGAGTTAATTATTTAATTTTTCAAACTTACTTGGAAGGAAATACATGAAATAAATGTTCACAAATGTTAACAAAGGCTTACTGTTTATCACTGTGAAAAAAAAGTTTATCTAATCACTGTTATTTAGTTAATAAGATCACAAAAATTGCAGAGCACATAACATACATGTTGACTGGTTGAAACATGAGACCCAACTCATGATTAGTGACGTTTTCGCCACGACCAAAACGACCACGGTCGTCAATTGGAACGGCTGAAGGTATATCTTGATCGTTGTGAGCGCTTAGTGGAACGCACTCTAAATTATACGAACGGTTTAGTTAGCAAAGCATTCGCTAGTGAAAATATCTGAGGAGAAGGAAATCTTAACGGGAAAATCATGTGGGGCTTCCTCACCAATCTTGTAAAGGTAAAACTAATTAAAACTGATAAAATCCAACAATATTAATGGATAATTGAAAACCTAAAGTTTCCAAATGTTAAAACCAGAATAAACGATAATGAAAGTGCCGAAGGAAAATTGTTTTCAATGTTTTGAAGTTAAAATCATTAGGATGAGGATAATTTAAGAGAGATAGGTGAATAAATTGTGTCTCTACACACAAAGTGGTGGCAGGGGAGAAGATTGTGATTGAACAGAGAGGGAGGTATAGGTAGTGTGTGGGTTTGGGACTTTGAGGATGGCGTTCGCCTAATGAGTTCCTCAATGCGGTTATTGTGTAAGCGTGGGGGGGGGGAAATAATGTGCCGAAGAAGTATGGGGCCGCCGAAGAGCGGATACAGATTGTCTTTCGCTTTAACTCTTTTCAGAGATGTTTCTGGTTTTACTTGAACAAAACCCCCGCCTCAATTCCATGGATAACCCGGGGGAGCCTGTTCCATGAGTGGGAGAGCCCCTCGCCCAATCCAGTTTAATATGGGAAGGTGCCGCTTCCTAACAATCATTATAACTTGTAATACTTTTGCTGTTCACACCTGGTAAAACGGGGGATATAGAATTTCCGCCCTTATAGCATCTACTATCCCAATACAACCTTACCCATTAAGTTTAAGTTTTCCAATCTGGGGAAATCTCCCCCCCCCACTCCTTGTCATTCCCAATAGTCTCTCACACACACACACACACACACTGACTCTAAGAGTGACTAATGACACCACCATCATTTACACTACACTCTACCTTAACGAATCAACAACAATTCCGGAAGTTGCTACAGAATAACACAATTTTAAGAGTAACATACCCCCACTATAGTTTCTCCAAAAGCAAAACTTACTAATTGTCTTTTGGAGTTCTAGACGTGTTTTAAACAATTGTATGTCTTTTTAGAGCGCTATGGTTCTTTTGTTACACAGATTTTCATTCAAAATCTTTACAAAAATAATGGCTTTTAATTTATTACAAATACCACAATGAGCTATTTTTTATGTTCCCACTTTTATTTTCATTTTGGGGGGGGAGAGGGAAATTTAAAACTGCTGCTCCGCTAGTAGAACAGCAACAAGCTGGAAAATTGGCTTTTCAGTGAAATCACTAGTCACCCTCTCGTGGTAATACACGCTTCTGCTCCAATGTCGATTCCTCGCCAATTTGAATCCTTAATATAATTATTTACGGTCACTAAAATCAATATAAATTCAATCTTTGTACTTGTATGCAAAACAATAAGTAATGTGAAGGAAAATATCTTAGTTTATAAAAGAAAATAGTATGAAAAGCGAAGTAAAAACAAAATTGTAAAAGTATTCACATGAGTAGGTACATATAAATTCTATGAAAGTAGTCCCCAATTTCCTATAATGTTCACGTAATTTTCTTTTCGCCCTTTGTACATACAAACGGATACAACCTCCACAGAGAGTGAGAGAGAGCAGTGCTCGTCCTCTCTCTCGCTCTCTCTCTTCTCCCCACTTTTATTTTATGTCCATGGAAGGGAAAGGTCCAGTATATGTCGTTAGGACGAGGAGAAAAAAAAAAAGAAGAAAAGGATATAGTCGGAAATCTGCTCTCTCACTTCTCCAATCTCCTTTTTACTCTCCGCTGTCGATGTGATCAAAGGGTAAGTCCAACGTCATGCACTCAGTGAGGTGAGTTCCAACTTACATATGTTACGACAAACGCATTCAGTAACCAAGTTCAGTGAACATCACTTAGAATGGCGGAGATGCAAAGACAGACATATAGTATACAGGGTGATCCATTTAAAACGCACCAATCGCTAATAACTTTTTAGGAAAGCGGAATTTCGAAAAAAACCCACGAAGTAAGCTATATGTTTTTTTTTTGGTCTAGTTTTCAAATTTTTTACCCCCGATGCTGTATCTTTATTTTTGGCGGAGTTACGGGCAAAAATCCGATTGGGGTTTCATAAGGACCACTGGTTTTGACAACGATTATGAAAACTGTATAAAAATGACGTTGACCCCGTTTCGATATCCCTAATATTAGTTGAGATATTTAAGATCAAAGTTACAATTTTATCTATTCGTGAACGGTTTTCAATATTAATTTTCCACCACAAACACAAGTTTTGGGAGGCCCTCTGACTGCAAAAAATGTTATTTGTGACGCAAATAACAAAAATAATAATAATTGTTGAAGATTTTAAAACATGTAGTGCAATGTAGAGGGTTGTGGGTGAATCAGGATTTTGTTTTGCCGCACATGATTACACTTTATTAATAAAAGTATTATGATTTTTTTAAGTAATAAGAATGACTGCATACGCGGGATTCGAACTGGGGATCTCCCACTTACAAAGCCACGCTCTTGACCACTAAACCAACACCCTGGCAAGATATTCTTGCCGTAATCATAGGTGAAGAAGTCTTGCATACTGGGTACATTAAAATGATGTGATGACTTTATTTGATGATAAAACAAATTTATCCTGAGTATAGTAAAAAGAAAAACGTCAAGTAATCGCCTATTTTTTCAGGCGGGGCTTAACGTCCAACTACCAAATTAGGTGTGCACGGAGGCGACTAGCAAACATACTTTACTGTAAATTTGTTTTAGTAACCATTAAATAAAATTCAAGGCCTAAGACCGGGGGAATCGAACCCAGTACCACAATACATATTAGCTTAGCAGGTCTCGGCTAGAGTTTATAGTAAAGTATGAGCTTCCGCCTCCCGTCCACGACACCTAATTGGTAGTTGGACGTTAAGTCCCGCCTGTAAAAATAGGCGATTACTTTATTTTATAGTATAAAACAAAACGACACAACACCATTATATTATTCATTTCAAAAAATTGACTGAGCCAATACCATTTCGAAATAATAACCTAATTTCGTTTCACTATCGATAGACTATATCGAATACATTACTCAATAATAATGGTAAGACAATTCAAATGTTTTATTTATAGAGGTAATCTTTTCTTAAAAAGTCAATATTCTTAACCATTTTTCGATTTGAATACCATTCTCAATTGGGCCAATAATATTGTCATTGTTGTAATGAAAGGCGTGCGGGGCCCATTACAGCTAGGTATACTTTATTGTTTTATCGTTTGCGTGACTCCAATATTACCTAGAAATTGTTATGGAAAAACCATTTTCCCCAGTCTATTTTTAGTTTGAGAAGAATTTTTTATTTTACTTTGTAACAAATTATCGATTATTTTATTTTTTATTTTCACCCATTTTGACTAAAAGAAAGTATTGTTATCGTGACAAATGTTTGTGACAGGTGACCAGCCTGAAACGTTCAAGATCATTTCGCTGCAAGAATTTTTTTATTTCCCCCCTCACCACAAACAAAAATGTGGCTCCGACAATTTTCTAGAAACATTAATCGCAGTATAGTGTTTATATTTTTTGCAAAATTTAGGCTGTGATTAATTTAGTGTCATAAATGCATTCGGAAAATTGGTTTTAGGGCATTTTTTTAGGATGGTTGGGTTCTGCCTAAAGTGCTATCTTACTGTAATTAATGAGGTGCCATTAGCCGAGCGGTTAAGAGACCCGTAAAGCTAAGATGTGCTGTTGGTTTAGTGGGTTCGATCCCCGGTCTACGCCTTGGATTTTATTTAATGGTTAATATGAGAAATTTATAGTAAAGAATGTTAGGCGGTTATAGGCTAGACCCGCAAAGCTAAGATGTATTGCGGTACTAGTCTAGCCCTTGTATTTTATTTAATGGTTAATATGAGAACTTTTATAGTAAAGTATGTTAGGCGGTTATAGGCTAGACCCGCAAAGCTAAGATGTATTGTTGGTTTAGTAGGTTCGATTCCCGGTCTACGCCTTGGATTTTATTTTATGGTTAATATGAGAAATTTATAGTAAAGTATGTTAGGCGGTTATAGGCTAGACCCGCAAAGCTGAGATGTATTGCGGTACTAGTCTAGGCCTTGGATTTTATTTAATGGCTAAAATGAGAACTTTTATAGTAAAGTATGTTTGTTAGGCGGTTATAGGCTAGACCCGCAAAGCTAAGATGTATTGTTGGTTTAGTAGGTTCGATTCCTGGTCTACGCCTTGGATTTTATTTTATGGTTAATAAAAGAAATTTACAGTAAAGTATGTTTGCTAGTCGCCTCCGTCGACGACACCTAATTTGGTAGTTGGACGAAAAGCTCCGCCTGAAAAAATAGGCAATTGCCTTACTTATTTGCTCACTGTAATTAATGATTTTTATAATTTAAAAAATAGTACTAAATATTGAACAATTGCTTAAAATTATAAGTTTTCTCAAAATTTGACTAAATTGGAAGTGAAAATTTCCTGAAAAGTAATTAGTTTTAGTTTTCCCTGGATTTTCTTGCATATTTTAATTGCTCGCTTAAAAGACTATATCTTATTGGCTATAGTAGGCTTAGATTTCTCTAAAATGTGCCATTTCATGGAATTGTACGTTTTTAACACCAAATAAGTCATTGTTAAAATTAAATAGAAAAATTTGACGACTGCAATATCCCCCCCTTTTATTAACGACGGAAGTAACAAGATTTCGATTTAATTCGTTAAATAATATCTCCTTCCTTCAGATATCCATAACACATTCGACTACAGCTAAGAGAATAGACCAGAACTGTTTACTGGGAGCAATAGAGATAACGAGCTGCTTCATCTGTGTTCTTCTTCACTGTACCGCCATCTCTGGTAACCGCGTCGAGTAAACCACATTACCGCAAAATGTGGCTTCTCCTCTACAAAGGCGTCAACGCGCCCTTAGGGTTTTCTTTAAGTTAAATTACCACAACTATACCCCACTAAGTAGACGTGCTTTCCAATACCTTTTATGGTCCCTTATTATTGTAAAATAAGTTAAGAATCTCTTTGTAGTCTTTCTTTACTTCCTTAAAAGTAAATTATTGCAATGGTGGAGATTTTTTTATTTAATAATTTATCATAATTTTATCATGGGGACTGACAGGGTTTCCGGTCTAACTTAAAGTGAAAACTTCCCCCTACAGGAAGTATTATTATTTCTTTTAATTTTAATTAATATTGTTACTTTAGGACGTAAAATTACAATCTTATCTCCTCATTACGATCCTCTTATCGCTACACGAGCTCTACAAACACACATCAACCACTTACAGGACTGGCTTTTCAAATGGCGAATTAAAAATAACGTTACGAAGTCTAAGTTTATAGTATTTACTCTTAGACGAAAAATCCTACCTCCCATCATCTTGAACCAAACTCCTATACCAACTGTGGACAAAGTACGCTACCTTGGACGGCACCTAGACCTAAACGGTTGCCATGGAATCCCCATACTAGACTGAAAAGACAAGAAAGTAACCAATGCTACAAACTTCTCGCCAGACTCTATTGGGCAAACGTTCGAAACTTAACCTACATAACAAAAGACTCTTATATCTACTGTTACTGCGACCTATTTGGTCATATGGCCCATCGAAGTATGGGGATCGACTAAGCGTTCCAACTCTCTACGCCTCCAGGCATTACGAGGGTCGTTTGAAAAGTCCGTGCAAAAATAAAAACTACTTAATTTTTTGGGGTAAACCTTTTTTATTTTTCAACATAGTCTCCTTTTAGGCTTATACACTTCGTCCAACGCTGCTCTAGTTTGTTGATTCCTTCCGAATAATAGGATTTGTCCAAGTCTGAAAAATAGCCCTTCGTTTCTGCAATCACCTCCTCGTTTGAATAAAATCTTTTTCCCGCCAGCCATTTCTTCATATTGGGGAACAAATAGTAGTCCGAGGGAGCCAAGTCTGGAGAATAGGGGGGATGTGAAACGAGTTGGAACCCTATTTCCATTGATTTTGCGACCACAACTGCTGAGGTGTGAGCTGGTGCGTTGTCGTGATGGAAAAGGACTTTTTTGTGGGCCAATCGTGGGCGTTTTTCTTGCAGCTCGGTTTTCAAACGGTCCTATAACGATGAATAATATGCACCTGTAATAGTTTTACCCTTTTCCAGATAGTCGATGAGGATTATTCCTTGCGAATCCCAAAAGACAGTCGCCATAATCTTTCCGGCCGAAGGAACGGTCTTCGCCTTTTTTGGCGCAGATTCCCCCTTGGTAACCCATTGTTTAGATTGTTCTTTGGTCTCAGGAGTGTAGTGATGTATCCATGTTTCATCCACAGTGACGAAACGACGCTTAAAGTCCTGCGGATTCTTCTGGAACACTTCACACGATTTCGTTTTTGGTCAAGCGTGAGCAATCGCGGCACCCATCTTGCGGATAGCTTTGTCAAGTCCAAATGTTGATGCAAAATATTATGTACCCGTTTATTCGAGATGCCCACAGCATTAGCAATCTCACGCACCTTCACTCTTCTGTCATCCATCACCATATCATGGATTTTATCAATGATTTCTGGAGTAGTAACCTCAACAGGGCGTCCAGAACGTTCAGCGTCACTTGTGCCCATATGGCCACTCCGAAAATTTTGAAACCACTTATAAACTGTTCTAATCGAAGGTGCAGAGTCACCATAATATTTATCAAGCTTCTCTTTAGTCTCCTGAGGCGTTTTGCCTTTCGTAAAGTAGTGTTTAATCAACACACGAAATTCTTTTTCGTCCATTTTTTGAAAATCACTCGACTTCCTCGATTCAAACGAATGCCAAACACAAAGAAATAGACCGATCTGGCTGAAACGTGGTGTGTGTTCTTCCAAGAGATGCTACTAACTAAACATAACCTCGATACGCGCCAGTGGTGCTATCTCTTTGACTTTGCACGGACTTTTCAAACGACCCTCGTACAGTCAAAAATACTTAAAATCCCTTTCATTACACAGTTCTTGCTGACACTCGTTTTCTCAAATTCATCATTCCTCTACAGCATCTCATCCCTAACCCTCTCATAGAACACCTATCTTCCTCCACCATTACCAGGTAATCCTCTAAGGAGGATTGAAGAGAAGATGGCCTCTCGTGATCTACTCTTATCGTGAGAGCAGTATAGCAAGAGCCCGTTACTGGAGTGTCACCACTGGGTGCCTTCTCTACTCATGATTTATGCATGGTATAGGTTTTATAAACTTACTTAAAAAAAAAAAAATTTTTACTAACGTAAATGGCTATATAGTGTGTAACCTAAAGCCAAAAAAAAATAAAATAAAATAAAAATAAATAAACTTACTTCATTCGCGTAAGTCGTTATATTAGGATTTTCTTTATGGTCAAGGCAATCCTCTCAATCATCCCTAGTTCATTCTAAAAACCTCTCCTTGCAGACAGACTCTTTTAAGTTGTTTGAAGGTACCTTGCTCTTATGGACAACCTGTCCATGAAGGCGTCCACCAATCAAGTGTCTTAGCACCTTTTTTTTCCTACCGATTCTTCCAAATAATACCTTAGTTTATAATTTCGTCGATGACATTGGTACACCCTCATCAAAAACCCCCCTATAACTGCCAAAACCTCCATCCGTTCTCTCCGAGTTCACATCAGATTCTTTGAGAGTCCTGGCTTTTAAAATGGAAAAAAGTTAACTTAGTAATAAATTTAGGTTCTTTCCATTTATTTCCAATGGAATCGCCAATTCTCCAGCTGATCATATGAGTCAAAAGACCCTCTTAGAACCTTCATACTCGATTCAAACGGAGTAAAGACAAAGTATCGTACTTCTCTTCAGATTGCTTACTGATCACTCTAGAATCTAGATCATCACCTGCTCACAAGAGTATTCTCACCAGAAGGAGCTCAAAATTCTATCCGATGATAATACTTGTTCATTTCTAGAATCTAAAGAAAATTAACTGGAAAACTACTAGATTAAATAAATACACAGTCGAATGAAATATTGGTAAATTCAATGAAAATGAAGTTCGCTTTTCTTTTTACTCCTTTTGCATTTTCATTTCATTTTATTGGAAAGAGTTTGAATATTGTGATCCAGAGAAAAGTCACAGGGAGCTAGTTTCCCGATTCTAACACGCACACATACACCATATATACGTAGACGTCACCAGGGAAAAGTTTTTCTTTATATTTTCTTGGTATACTGTACACTGTACTTATTGTGTATAGATTTTGTATATATATATGTGTATGCATGCTCGTACAACAAAGCGTATTGGATGTGATTTAAATAAAAGTGAAGACCTAGTAAGATTGACAACGTAGAATTGTATAACATAACAGGGAAAGCCTCTCCAACTTAGAAGTCGACAGCGTATACTTACTCCACGAACGTACGTTCGTGGAGTTTGACGTTGCAGTAGAAGAGCTGGCGTATTTCTCTCTTTGTCGTTTGAGTAGAGAAAACTGCCTACTTCCATCATTCAAACGCAGCTATACTTTCCGCTGTCTGTCTCACTCCCTCTCTTTCTCTCAGTACAACAATAGGACCTTATACTGTTTCTATCTCGCTCGAACTCCATCAATATTACAAACTTCCTGGCCTGGGAGTCGTTAGCAAGATGATGGTATAGTTGGAAGTCAACAACGTTGGTATTTCTTTGTCTAAATGGTCTTTTTGTTGATGTCATCTCTGAAGAAAATAGAAACTTTATAAATAGGGGAAAGAAAATTCCAGAAAGAATTTTGGGGGAAAAATTTTTTTTCAGGGAAATTAGAAACATTTCCTCCTGTTTAAATCCTAAAGTTTAAAATACCCTAAAACCAGGATATTCCAGGATAATTATTCAAAGGAACCCTATGGATTTATGTACGAAGTTTAGAAATAACAAGGGATGGTAAAAGAGTGGATAAGCATCTGTGGTCCAGTGTTGCAGAGTCTCCGGCTGCTGGAACTTAGATTTTCTCTTGTTAAGAGCTACCAACAGTTGACGGTCCGGTGATGGACTGCCATTTCAGAACTTCAGAAATACGTATTAATCGCAGAAACGTACATTGTATTGAAATGGAGCTTTAGAGGGAAGAATACTCACCGCCTTTCCAGAACTATACCATACTTATTCCAATTTTCTTGTAAACATGTTTCAAAATGAATGTAGACCAACATGGTACAAACCTGTACAGTGCCATTTTTGGATAAATCATCAAAAAAAAAAACAGAGGAAAATCTAATCAGTAAAAGTCACACTTCCGGTCAAAGTGCTTTTAACCGCTAAGTTGCAGCCAGCTCTCCTGGTGGGATTCCCAAGTATTAAGTGTCAGTTTCCTGCAATTTTATTCTACAAAACCCATACTCAAAACACAGACCAAAATCTAAAAATTGTATTAGAGGAAACTTCCTCTTACAATGGGTAGGAAAAACGGAAAAAGCTTTCCCAGCTAATACGTACCATAATTTCACACGAATTAATGCACACAAATAAGATTTATTTTTTATTTTTTTTTGAAAGTAAAACAAGAAAACTGGAAGCCAATAATAATTCACCTGACTCATACCCCCACCAAGCTAGACCCTGGCCGGCAGCCCTTCCTTTTTGTTCGGCCCCCACCCTTTCTTCTGGATTTTGGGTGAATATTTTATCACGTGCGCGTGATTGGGTTTTCTGGTTTCCGTATCACGTAACAATAACCTCTCCACTAGAGAAATCTAAACTACCCCCAGTGACCTTAAGACTATCAAACCGGAACAGCGAACATATGTTGAATTTTCATAAGTGTGAAACAGAGAATACGGAACATATGATAATATTAATTAGGTATTTTCTAACTCGTAATTACACTTTAGTTTAAATTGTTAATCTTTTTCGTTAGGATAACATAGATTTTTACTTATTATATTTATTTTATTCAGTATAAGATCGGAAATAATGTAGCTAAGACACTGGAAATCAGGGAACAATTAATATAACTATGAAAGGAAGGGATTAGCTTTGTGGTTAGCGCCTTGTACTTGTGCTTGGGTTTTCTCATACTACGAGTCTCCTATTGCTTGTTGCCCCGGATAGAATGCCCAGTAAACAATTAAGGAATGTCTGGAATGTGGAATCCACTGTAAAATGCTCCAGAGTCAATGATCTCTGTTGACGCGCTTTAAAGGGGGGGAAAAAATAGAGGAAATTCAGTACATTTTACGGATTTCCTGCAAATTAGTACAAAAATTGTCGTCAATACATGGTGATTGAATGAATGATCCTTGCCAAAGTAGTTGGGTATCCAGATTTTGGATGAAAAGGCAACAGGAAGAACTCTTACAGCTTCCAGTTTTAAAAATGTGTTGAATCTAATTGGAAAATTGCTTGTACTTTCTGATTTCAGTGTTGCCAACTGCCTAGTCTAGTAGAAGTGCAGTTTTACCGTTCTTTGTCTAATAGTTACGGTAGATAGCTGATCTGTTTTGTGGAACATACTTCCGTCCTTAGTTGAGTTCTGATGCAGCTCCAATTTTTCCAGCACCTTTTGCAGGCTGGAACGGTTCATTAGTATCCTAGTCTCTCAGGGAACTACCTCGTTCACATCTGCACCAATTGTTCGATAGCCTGAGTCGTCACATTTTGAATCTTTATTTGACCATTGTGACATAATTCGTGCTAGGAAGCTAGACACTAGTCTGAACTTGTTCCTAACTAACTTCCGGATTTACCATCCGTTTTCGGTTTACCTGGAAACGGATACTAGTATTCTTAGCTTGGCATTTCAAGATTTGACGTGCTCTCTTTTCAGCCATCACTTAAGGGAATTTCGCACATTGCTTGGTTTTTTTACCAAGGCAGGTTTTTGTTCAATTAATAGAATGGGGATGGTTTATTCCCTGGTCATGTAATTGGCGATTTCGTTTTCTCATTAGCTAGCTTAACCAGGCATACAATCTAGGATATCCTTGTTTTGCCGAGAAATCCAATCTCAGGGCCCCTATGAGAAGGTTTTTGTAAGCTGTCACCACCTTTAGTGCAGCCTGGATGTCCGTTTATCTTCTTCTGCTTATCAGAAGATCTTTTCACAGGATCTCCTTAGCCTTAGTTTTAATAGCCAACATTTCATTCTTTCTTATATCTCCGGTTTCATCTTATGCCAAGATATGCTTACAAGCAATCTCGAAACCATATTTGAAGCAGACAATTCCTCTAAGTCCTTCTCTGTCACTTGGAAAGGGTGTACCAAACCGATATCTTGGGTGGTTTGATCCCCCAGTCTTGCCAAGATCTCGGTCAGTAGTAAGAAGAAGTAAAATCAACATTCACCCAGAAAAGAAAAAAAGTTAAAATGAAAAACACGATAAAAGAAAAAGGAAAAGATTATTGCTTCGGAAAAAGATCTCTTGGTAAAGTTGAAATAAAAGCAGGCGCGCATGCGTTCTATATAAAGGAGAACAAAATAGAAAAAGTAGGAGGAAATAAAGGTAAGTTATATAATGTATTATATAAGGGAAGAAAGTAACATGGATGCTGTTACTCTTGAAGGAAAACTTCTATATCTATATACAGGTGTGGAGCGTGTGCCCGGGGTAGGTCTGTGGTGTGGGATGCCGGGTCTCTAGCGAGGAGTAGTCCTGTATATGAGATGTATATTTAAGTGCCAAGAGATAGAGCAGCAGGTGGTGGTGTCCCAGGGCAACCCAGATATTAAATTTCACGTCAGGTACAGTAGGAAGCTCCGCCCTACGACCAATCCGGACCCCATTTCTCTATTACATAATAAATCCCTCATATCTCTATGGATTTTCCTCGGCAATATTGGGTGGGGTTAGGAGAAGCACGCCCACCAGAACACGGCTAGCCAACCCTAAGTTATAACCTCTAATTCTCCCCCCCCCTTAGTTATTAATATTGAATTTTTTTTTCTTTCTTTCTCTGTCTTTGTACATATATCGTCCGCCTCCCTCGCTGTATATGCTTTTTAGCCCTACTATGGGTAGGTTCTTCGGGGGTTGCTCTGTATATATGAAGAAAGGGGGATGAAGTGGTTATAGGAGGGATGTAGAAATATAGGGGAAGTCTGGGAACACTGAGAGAAATAGAGAGGGAAGAGCCACTTGGCGTTCTCTCTCTCTCCCTCCTTTTATAAAGAGGGTAAAAGGGAGATGCGCGCGCAACTGGTCAAGGGTCAGCCTGCTCGTTATGGAATCCTATTATAGTCTCTCAGTACGCCTTGGACTTTTACCAGCCAGCTCCTGGATATCCTGGAGAAAAGCGAAAGGATCTCCTCTCTTCTTGTCTTCGGCTTTCCCCCAAAAAAAAGAAAAAGAAAAAAACTTGTCTGCCATCATATATATATAACTATATACACCCAAACCCTCCTGAGGGAGTAGAAGAGGACTTCTCTGGTTCCCATCACCCGACAAAAAAAAGAAAGGTCCCCAATGTTTTCTCCTGTTTTCTTCTTTTAACAACAATGACAACTGGAGAAGAGTGAAAGCAGTCGCTCCCTCACTCACACACACACGAAGATCTCCCGCAGGGGAACTTCCTGAAAAAAGAAGGGAGATAACTCTGACGTTATCTTCCCTAAATAATACACACACTGGTCAGTGTCAAGTGGAAGAGTCCAGTTCGGCACTCACTTCCTCTAGCCAGATATCGATCGATATGTTGTCATTCCCTCTCTCTCTCTCAGTTTCTCCAGTAGACCCGGACAGCTCAGGGCACTACCCTTGTCATTCACTCTCTCTACTTCTTGTAGTTATACAATTTACTTTAATTCTCCTTTCACTTCTTCCCTTAATATAACAACAAAGACATTTCACCTAATTCTCATTATTTGCTGCAAGAGAAATCTTGTGCAAGCACGAGACTTGCTAAAGTTTGTAACTTTAATTTTTTACCAAAAAGAATGATATCTTTAATGTTATAGTAAAAAAATATATATATATACAGGGTGACCAAAGTTATATGCTCCACCCACTTTTTTTTAACGGCGGGAAATTTCGAAAAAATAAAAAACACGTATTTAATCATTTTTAGTCTAGTTTATTTTCAATGATAGACCCATTTTTTAAACCCTTGTATCTCGAGATACAGCATCCAACTTTTGTTTTTCAAATAGAACGTTATATTTTTTGTTGCATATTTTTTGTAGTATTTGAGCTCCTAAAAAAAAACAAATAAAATATTTTTGAAATCGGTTAGGTTTTTCAAAAGTTATGGTAATTTAAAATATGAAAAACAAATTTCAGTTTACTCTCAAAATTACGTTATTTTTTTCAAAGAATCTGTTCAAGCTGGGCACAATCACCGGATAGGCAAGCCAAAACTCTGGACTCCCACGCTTTGCTTGTAGCAGCACGATGTCAAGATCTAGGCAGGCTAGAATTATTCGACGTTCAGGTTGTTTTTTCTACAAACGTTTGGTGTGGAAACACTCACGGCGAGTGTTTCGGACATGATGTTAACAGCTTCATTGGTGTTAACCCTTAAATTCCTCAATTTGTTCGTTAGAGGAAATTATTTCCAGTTTCTTATCCACCACTGGGACCTAATCTTTGATCTAAGATAACTTTTCCAGTCTGAGGGTAGAATAATAAGAACTGTTGTTCATTATTTTTGGTGACTGATTCATAGTTTCAATAGGATGCAAAAATAATTGCCATTTCAGTCGTGATACATTTATTCTGCCGAGCTTTCTACATAGCACAGAAGATCATCACTCTTTCGATTTCCCAAACACAAAGATACTTAAATTCAGAAACCAACACACAAAAAAGGAAAGTACTAGAAATGATATACATACCTAAGACAGGAAACAGCCTAAATTTCAAAACTGAAACGAACAATTTATAAACAACATACACGCCAACTTACTTACAAAAATACTGGACAATTGGCAACACTGACTTCCTCACAACCAAACACATATCACACACACAGACCGATCACACTCAGTCCATGAACAGACAAGACAGAAGACACACCAACCCTGAAATGTAAAATATTACTTTCTAAATTAGGTAAATAATTTTTGTAAATTTCGTTACATTATACATATTCATTTCAATAGAATCATTGGTAACAATCTGTAAATATGTTCCACAGCCCTGAAGATGTGACCTAGTCCCTAGGTCGAAAGCTCGGCAGAATAAATTTTACTAGACTGAAATGGCAATTATTTTTTCATCCAATAAGAACAACATTTTCTCACGCATATTAAAAGAAAGGTAAGAATCGTACAAAATGCAGAGTTCTAGTTTCTTGAGTTTTTTTAGAATTGAATGAAAAATCGGAACAGTTTAGATTGAGTAAAGTAAACGATGAGACTTTTAGTGTGTGTTTGAAAGCGGAAAGAGGGCCGTATTTGGGCTCAGTAACCTCCCTTCCGGAGGAAGTACTACCATTTCACATACACACACAGACAAACTGCTTCTTTGTAAATATATGGGCGGTTTGAACGGAGATATGTGTTACTCATAGCTTTTATGGGACTTTAGTCAGCCTCAATTTAATTTATATATTTTGAGGCAGTGGGGTGACAGAAGCGCCCTTTTACCAGCACACCCCCACATACTGCGCGCCACTATCAATACCTTCTGTATTTATTCAGCCCCACACTCCCTAGAGTTAGCCTCCACCCCATTCGTTCAGCAATTCCCTTTTAGATTTTCACGCGTTTAAACTTGAGTAGTAGGGAGTTTTCCTGGTCTTCTCACTCTTTCTCTCTCATCAGTCGCTCTCTTTCTCTCTCTAATTCTCCCTGTCTCTTCCAGGGTCCAAAGTTGGATGTTCCCGAGCTTACAATTCCCTGTTCAATAGCCAAGCATTACCGTTTTGATGGTTTTAAGCGTTTGATCCTATCGTAAGGGGGCCGACTTCCCTATTTCATCCTAGCGGAGGGAAGGTTATACCTCACCGGCATTCTCCTCTGACAGCCTAATTTGTTAAATAGAGGACCCTGCCAGAGGAACTTTGTTGCTTAGAGCATATCGCTTCCACTTAACAGTCCAGCTATTCTTCTAACCGTTTCCAGCCTTTTTGACATCTCTATGTTTCTATCTCTTTTTTTTTTTTTGGATGCTCAATTTTCGTTTTATCTTAATTGTCTCTTTCCCTCGGGAGTGTCCTAAGCCAGAGTCGAGATTTTTAGCTTAAACGATATCACAGGTAAAGATTATTTGGCTTTATTCCAACCTGATTTATGTAATTTTATCAATAATGGGGAAATTAAGTCGAAAATTTTTAGGGATAAACAATAAATAATAATAAAATTAATTTTAGTTATTTATTCATTGAAACTTTAAAAAGAATTTGGAAAAATTAGGATTTAGGATTTAGAAAATAGTTGTACTTAAAAATAGCAGCCACAGACTCAACTGTGTGATCATGATCTTCGGTTTTTCCGCTACATCTCTTGATGTAGGATTGATCATTCCGGCTGAAAATTGATGTTGTTCTCTCCTTACAATAAAATCATTCGAAATAATCACTCTCGTGCTAATTATAATGCTTAGATTCCACTAAACCTAACTGGGTAACGGTACTTGAGATTCCAGACCTTACCCTTATACTCTTGCTCGCAGTCAATCCCTTATACTCTTGCTCGCAGCCAATTACTCATATTATCCCACTTTCCCTTCTCTCTTTATCTTTCATGAATTCACATGCAAAGTGTGAAGAACATTCAAATCCAGCGTTATTGATCAAAAGCCTTCTCCCAGTACAGCCCAAATCTTCCTTGCTTATCTTGAACACTGTCCCACCTTAAATAAGCCCAATTTAAAAAAACTGTCTTCCTCAAATCCATCCGGAGCCAGCATCTGAGCAATCTACCTTTATTTTACTTAATTTCTCCGGATTCCACGATATTCTGGTAGAAATCAATCGAGCTGAACTCTTTCGAATAAGTATGCTTATGTAAGTACTTAAATCAGTTTTATTAAAATATTTTTTGGGGGGAAAAAATGTTTTTCGGAAAATTTCCCCGGAAAATTTGGACTGAACTCAAAATATTGAGCTTAGGGGGGGAAAATATAAAGAATATTTCTTTACTATTGCTGCTATTATTAAATATTTAGTTTATTTATTTATTATTGTCTTCTTAAATATTAATATGGCATGTAAATAGGCGGGTACACTACACATTGGATGCCAGAAATGTTGTGCGAGAATCAGTGTAACTAACGTGAAGTAATAGTAACCTCAACGTAGAGACCGACTGTGGACACTACTGCCGCCTTTGTGGGGTAAGAAGGGCGGCACAATCTGCCACCCCTTAATATTGCCATGGTGACACGAAATGTGGACAAAGTTTTGCTTGCTGATTAGATAATAATCTTGGAAGATAATGTTTTATAATAAAGTATTAGATCTCTGGTTGTGAGAAAGTGGAAAGAGGAAAGAGTGGGGAGTCCGAGACAGGGTTTGGTGGTTGGTGATTGGCTGGATACGATAGAGACACGCAATTCACTGGTTCTCTCTCAATATTCTGTCAAGTTATAGTTCTCTCTGGCTATTTTGGCATTGTTCGTTAAAAAAATATACTACATCCGGTTGCAGGTAGCTCTGTGTATTTCCTATTTCTAAACTGCATCTTAATATCCTGGAAAAAAAGGTGCGAATTTTTACTAAATCTTATCTTGACTCTAATATTGGTTTATTTTAAAAATGAAACGAACATGAAAATCTGCACGATTGAGTGGTGAGAATTCCATGAATTGTTATGGTAACTCGCTGATCTTAGAACAATACAAGATACTGACGTGGCTCACCTTTAGAGGTTAGCACCTAAGGGTTTCCCTCTGTAGGGAAAAATCTATTTCGAATAAAAAGAGATAAGCCTTCAAGTCGATAGGCCTATAAGTTTACCAGAACTGTTTAATAATAACAAAAGGAGTTCCGTAATACACCAGTATTTATTTCAGTAACAAACATCAATGGTTATACTAACCAACCATACCTACATGTATTGTATAACAAGTATCCAACAGAATTAGTTCTATTAATGGGTTTATGTTCAGATACTGCACAAGAAATGCGTACTTTTGAAATATTAAACATTTATTGTAAATATTCTGTAAAAACAATGGCGTATTAAATATGGCATCTAAGAAGAATGAATGTTTTTTTTTAAAAAAAAATGACGTTTTCATAAATTTTGTATTGTTCTAAGTGCAGATATAACGTTGTACATTTAATTTTTAGCTCAAGTGAATTACTTATTTGGCATAAATAGTCTTGAATTAAATGAAATTAAACTGTGTCTGGATGCATATCTGTGCCAAAGTTGTAATTTAACGTGATTAATTGCAGTAGATTTTTTTTTTTTTAATTTATTTATTTATTTTGCAACTGTATCCAGTACAATAGGCTAAAGAGATGAGAGATAAGGGATGGCGCAAATATACATGCATGTATATATGTGCGCACATACATACACGCGCACATGCATGTGCGCCAAGTGATGTGAGTAGAGTGAACGACGACCATCCAGTGATGGAAGCCGTTAGTTTGCCAGAGAATAGCAAGCTTACGCAGCAACCATCCTAGGTGGTCGTCGTTAAATGTTGAGATGATCGCGTGGCCACCGCTGCTTTAGTCTGCGCTCTGGATTTGATGGAAGTGTTGTAGTACGTAGACATGTTGTGTCGATCAGAGGGTTGTAATGATTGTGTAGATTTTTGGTGTAGTTTTGTGTATGGAGATTGGGGCTATTTCAGAGACGAGAGGAATATTTAGATCAGAGTGTATAATATGATTGGAGACGGATAGATTTAATAGTAATATAACTCTGAATATTATTTTTAAAGAGGTCGGTTGATTTGCCATCGTTAATGGCTAAGATTTTATACTGTGCTTTTTTATTTTATTTTAATTAATATTATTTTTGTAAGACTTTATTTCACAGTTCAATGCATAAACTGTGGAAACCCAAATATTCTGAAAATTAACAATTTTTTTAACTTTAAAAAAGTATTCGTAAAGGTTCAAGATTATATTATTAAATAGATGTTCATTCACAACATCCGGTACAGTGCGCATAATTCTAGTATTTGGCTACATATGAGTCCAACTTCCTGGTCTAATAACAAACCACTACTAATTGCTTCCCTCAAATTAGCAGCCAGCCTTCCCTCTCTGCCTTCTGTTGCGACGTCGCATTTCGACTCACGCACGATTAGCGCGTGTCAGTTCGGCCAAACGGCTATTTAAATATACAGCTAGTTGTAGTCACATAAACACAGATTTGAGTGGAAAGAAGTGTGGGTCCCAATATGGAAAAGGCTCACCATAGTTTTTGGTTACGCTGACAACGCCATCAGTGTTTGTGAATCCCAAAACGTTTCATAATAGGTTACATTGGAACCCATCCCATTTAGCTTAATATTCCTTCCATAACGTTAATCCTATTTTTTCGTATCACTTCCTCCTTTACCTCCCTACTCTTTGGCCACCACTATCCATGGTCCTCTGGAGGTACCGCCATTTTAACAAGAAAAAAAATTTTTTTTTAGATCCACCCCAGTTATGGTCATAACAATAAGCGGTCAGCTATTGGCGGATATGAAATATGTATCTATGGAGGGGTAGGTACGGTGATCCAATAGGAGCTGGTCGTGGGCGGACCCAATCAATAAGAGCCAAGTGTAGTGTAGTTGGCTGTCCAGTACGCCAGGTGGCTCTGGTGTTGTGTGTTGCCGAGTTTCTTCTATGACGCCTCCTTTCATAACTTGCTACACTATTACATACACACGCACGTACGCTCGCGTACAAACGCGCGCGCGCACACACCGCAGCGCGTGAAACTCGTCGAGAGAGAGAGAGAAAGAGAGATCATGATCTCTTTTTTGCATGTATGTGTGTGTGTGTGTGTGTATTTATTGAGTAGATTTTGCTGTGTGAGGATTTTTTTACTCGATTCTCTCTTTCTCTTGGCCAACTCTCTCTCTCGCGAAGAGAATGGGATTTCTCTAATTTGCGTGTTTGTCGCCGCTTGTCGGTTTGTATGTACGTGATTCTATTTATTAATAAAATTAGTGAGCGATTATTTATTTATTTATAACAAAAAAACAAATCTGAACAAAATTATTTTTTTTCAAACTCTTAATTTAAAAAATTATTTAAATCTTATAATTAATAAAACTGTACATTAAACGGAAATGACCCCAAGAGGAAATCGTATTCTCCCCTAGAACTGCCCTGAAAAACAACTTCTCTGGTGAAAGTATTAAATATGTGAAAGTAAAGTACATAAAATTCGAAATTGAGGCAAAAAAAAAAAGCGGAAAATGCATTTTTTAAAGCAGTACTTCCGGTTGAAAGATCGAATTGGGTACTTTAGAAAAAAAAGATGGATTGAAAGATTGTGATTTCTGCAATTTTCAAGTCTGACATTTAGTTGATAGTTTAAATCTGAAATACTTCGTCAATATCCACCCACCACATCAAGCGGTGTACGATGAGTTCTTAAGTAATTCGCTTGAAGCGCTCATTAGTTCATTAGCTCATTATTTAGAAGAGGGGGTGAGAGAGGGACCGTTGCCTCGGATTCAAGGGAGCTGCAAGTTTTTCCGGAAATAAATCCAAATAAAATCATTCACTCGATTAAAATATTTCCTCTTGCAAAAAAAAGTTTAGTGAAAGAGAAAAACAAGTTCTAATTTTGCTTTATTCTGATCCAAAATACAAAACGTAACTGGCAAACGTTCAATGCCCCGGCCTTCTTCACCGTCATACACAGTCAAAGTCATTCTATCTCACTCACTTACCCCCTCCCACTCTCTCTCGCTCTAGATAAATGACCAGTAAACGTTCCTTAGCCAGATCGATATAAAGCCACCCTGGCTAAGTATAAACGCTTTTCCTTTTTGTATACAGGGTGTCCCAAGCTATATGGATAACGACTTTTTCTCGGAAACTAAGATAGCTAGAAAAAAACTAAAAAATACGTGTCCCCTTAGTTTTTTGTTAGAAATCCAAATTTAATTCGTAAATTTTTTGTCGGTGCTTCCAGAAGCGAGATACAGGCACCAACTTCATTTTTTCAAATGGGAAGGTGCGGTTTTTATTTCAGAAATAGATTTCTCTATTTTTTTTTAAGAAAAATTTACTTGAAAGGTTTTTCACTGTGAGCGATATTTTACAAGTTATGAATGAAAACATGATTCTTATAAGAAATTTCAAAATGATAATATTATAACGGTTTTTTGATTGAATAAGAAGAAAAGTACTATTTTATTATAAATTTTACTCCTCATTAATATTACAGATCATGCTCGAACTGGCCTCCACCATTAGAGATGCATAGACATGCTCTTTCCTGCCAATTGTCCCTTACTGCCAGAGAAACCGAGTTACGGGTATCTATTATTCTCTGCTTTTGTTCATCAACAGATGCCAACCCGGCTTGATTCTGATGCACCTAGATTTAGAAATGCTTTTAGGTAAGCAGAAATAAGGAAAGAAAGAAAAAAGTTATGAATAATCACCTTGTTTTTCAGGTATCCCCAAAGGAAATAGTCCATAGGTGTAAAATCCGATGAACGAGGTGGCCACTGAATCGCCCTCCGTGTCGATATAACATGCTATATCGACACGGGGGACGATTCAGTGGCCAACTCTCTTACCGGATTTGACACCTATGGACTATTTCCTTTGGGGATACCTGAAAAACATGCATGTCTATGCATCTCTAATGGTAGAGGCCATTTCGAGCATGATCTGTAATATTAATGAGGAGTAAAATTTATAATAAAATAGTACTTTTCTTCTTATTCAATCAAAAAACCGTTATAATATTATCATTTTGAAATTTCTTATAAGAATCATGTTTTCATTCATAACTTGTAAAATATCGCTCACAGTGAAAAACCTTTCAAGTAAATTTTTCTTAAAAAAAAATAGAGAAATCTATTTCTGAAATAAAAACCGCACCTTCCCATTTGAAAAAATGAAGTTGGTGCCTGTATCTCGCTTCTGGAAGCACCGAAAAAAAAATTACAAAGTAAATTTGGATTCCTAACAAAAAACTAAGGGAACAGGTATTTTTTAGTTTTTTTTTCTAGCTATCTTAGTTTCCGAGAAAAAGTCGTTATCCATATAGCTTGGGACACCCTGTATATTTTCTAAAAAGCTCTCCATTTCTAGAGAAAAGAGATTTCTCTTCAATCTATGAGTGTATACACACACACTTTTATCTTCTCAGATTTCCCAAAATAGAAAATTTTTTAATTTGTTTCCATGGAAAATACAAATTTTAAAGTCATCTGAACAAATGAAAAGTGGTTTTATCCATGTGGAATTCATGTACACCTCTTGATGTGGTGGGTGGATATTGACGAAGTATTTCAGATTTAAAGTATCAACTAAATGTCAGACTTGAAAATTGCAGAAATCACAATCTTTCAATCCATCTTTTTTTTCTAAAGTACCCAATTCGATCTTTCAACCGGAAGTACTGCTTTAAAAAATGCATTTTCCGCTTGTTTGAAATTTACTCCTTTGACTATTTTTTTTGTGCTTAAATTTAGAATACATGTACTTTACTTTCACATAGATCTATTAAAGTATTTTAATACTTTTACCAGGGAAGTTGGCTTTTGGGGCAGTTCTAGGAGTGGATAGGATTTCCTGTTAGTGTCATTTCCGTATTTTTGACATTTTTTTTGTATTTCTTTGGATTGCTTAACTCCAAAACGAAATAAAAAGAAAAAACACCGTTAGGAATCTAATTTTATAATAGAGCACTTCCTGGCCACCTGAAACTAACTAAATCTCTCCAGTCGGAACAACAACCACACTTCAGAACATTTACCGGAAATACATCCAACGATTTTGTTATTAACTTAATATAACGATTGCAATCATATAGTTCTAGTAACTTAATAGTTACGTAAGTAATATACTATAATGCTACCAAAAACTGACTTTAATTTTTAAAGAGTTTTTTCTTCGGAGAGGAGATACTGCTGGAAAACTATTCTATGAGCTGACTAACGGAATGTGCTCCTTGCCCTCAACTTCGTAGCTCTTCATGGCAAAAGGAGCTGTGCTCAGACTCAGGAGATCTGTGGAAAAAATGTTCGAGAAAACGTAAGAGCACCTACGGCGTAAAGTAATCTTTACAATAGATGTATGAACTCGCAGTGCTCAGTCGTAACAAACCAATTGAAAGTGTTCTAGGGAGGATAATTAACAATCCTCCAGTCCTGCTAACTACTCACGTTTCCATTTGGGAGAGAGAGAGAGACCCCTAAAGAGAAGACCCGTAAGTTAGAAACACCACTCCTAATGCTCCCTTTAGGGAGGATTTTTACCGCTCTAACTCCTGATGGTGCGTAGGCTCTTTAGGCAAGCCTAAACCACAGATTGGCTTGAACATCCTCAAGGTGGTGAGGAGAACTGCAATCTGGGTTATCTCTTACCTTTCCTCGAACATTTTTTTCCACAGATCTCCTGAGTCTAAGCACAGCTCCTTTTGCCATGAAGAGCTACGAAGTTGAGGATTACCCATATCCGGCTGTGGGGGCATGGATCATACCCTTTGTCCGCTCATAGGAATAGTTTTCTGGCTGTATCTCCTCTCCAAAGAAAAAAGTCTTTAGAAATTAAAGTCAGTTTTTAAACTTCAGTTTTTGGTAGTATTGTAGTAATATTAAGAGTTTAATATTACTTTGAAATAATGCTTTAGGGAGGCGCCACGGTTGCCGAGCGGTTAAGATGCGGGACCTGCAAAGCTAATATGCATTGTGGTACTGGGTTCGATTCCCGGCCTGTAGGCCTTGGATTTTATTTAATGGTTAAAAAAAGAAATTTACAGTAAAGTATGTTTGCTAGACGCCTCCGTCCACGACACCTAATTGGTAGTTGGACGTAAAGCCCGAATGAAAAAATAGGCAATTACTTTACTTTACTTTACTCTAATGCTTTAGGGGGAAGCCGAACTACCAGATCTTCCTCCTAAAGGACGTGCCTTCAAATAAAAATGTTAGATCTCCAGATAAGTCGAGAGTATTTCGAATAAACTGTAAAATTCATTCAGTAAAGGGGTACTTCCAGATTTTTCTCGGTTTCCTGTTGGCACCTAAATCGAATATCTTATTTGAACTTCCGGCAATTCTTCGCCTTTTCTGTTAAGTTGGATTTCCACATTGATTTTTTTTTTTAAAGCATACTCTAGGGTCTTTTTAAAATTGTGTTCCTCGTAAAAATTCAAAATTGTATTCCTGCATTTCCTTACACACAAAAAAAGTAGGAGATACTGTGGGAACCTTATCAAATTATCCCAGTGGGATTAATGAATGAAATAGCCAGTCTAGTTAAATACTTCGGTCAAATGGTGAGGAAGCCGAGCTTTATTTCCCAATTCAGTATGATGATCGTCCGCAATAAACATGTGTTCGTGATTATTCCCGGAGTGTACGTACCAGTTTATTACAGGGTTTTTAAGGGATCTATGTGTGTGTGTGCAGGGGTTTGGCGGAGAAATGGCAGTTGTGAGGCGGCAACGTCCAGGGGTGAAAACTAGGGAGGAGAGGAGCAAAAAAAGAAACGGGAATACTCTTTGCAGCGTTAGAGTTGATGTCAAGTTAAAAGTGATTCGGATTCAAAAGCGGTAAACTAGACCCGGCTATGGGTTCACTGTGTATGGGAGAGAGAGGAGAGCTTTTAAAGCTCACTAAAGAGTGAAGGAGAGGAGGGGGTGTGTGGTTGGTTGTAGAAGAGTGAACGAAAGAGAGCTTTGTGGGAGCCGGCCCGCTCTCTCTGTGCTGCCTCAGTTATTGCAACAGCTATAGTGTTTCTAGCCTCTGGCACCAACTTTACGACACCGAGCTTTCCGCTCCCAAAACTTGTTTAATTAAAATAACTTCTATACGCCGCTCTGAGCTTACTAAGCTTATATATCAACTAAATACCCAACCATATTCTCCTCAAACCAGTGGTTCTGTTTCCTTTTAATACTAGGTCATCATGCCACTTTTTACGAGTTTTGAAAAGGGAAATTTCTAGAATTCAAATTCTAGCTACAAAAATTTGAAAATTTATTTTCGTCACAGTGGAAATATCAAAACCCAGAATTTTCTAGTTGGCCTGTTTAGTTACCAACCATGGATAGTACCACAGCATTGGTGGTTTGGTCGAGGCCCTGATCTGTGCTCCAGGGATGTTTTGGTGCTTTCATACGCCTTACTCTATGCTTCTGAAGAAAGTACTGATCCTGGGTGTTGTCTTTTAAGGATGACACTCCCTTCAGTTAAGTGGGTCTGGGCCTACAAGTGAATCTTCCAGTTCTCCTAAAATTTCCTTCACTTCTGTTTTTTTGGCTACTTTTTTTTGCCTTTTTTTTGGCATTGGCTTCCGGTATACAGCCAGCATCGTCTATGTATACAGCCAGCATTATGTATATCCCACTCTCCATTCTTACTTATAAATACATTCGCTCCACACATTCATCTCTCTACTATATACAACTATTTACATACAAACTTACAGCTAATGGATCAGCACTCTATATTCCTGTCATCCTTATAGCTTAACCAAAATTAAAATCACGTAATCCTTCTCTAATCATTTTCTTCCATTCATTCTAATCGGCTATAACTTTTAAATACATTCATATTTCTTTGCTAGCTACAGATTTAAGCACTTAGATGTTGCTGGAGAATATTATGTCTTCGTAGCGAAATGGTGCATCTAAATACCTGTATAAGTCGTCAAACATTCGTTTCCTTTCTACTGTACATAACGTGGACATATCATTATTATATTGTCTTGAAATCCTCCTCCTCATTGCAATCTACGCAAAGAGGAGAGGACCTTTTTGTTGATCCTGTGTGGATACGATCCGCACACCGTGTGGTTCGCTCTCAGCCTGCTTATTGTCGTAACAATCCATTTATTAGTGACAGTTCCCTTAAACCATGGTTGTCTAGGTAACTGATCTGCCATAGTTTTATTGAATCTTCCTTTATTACCATTACTGTAATCTGTCTGCCATTTTTGTAGTGCTGCTTTTGCGATTATACACTTCTGTTCATTATTTTTGGTGACTGATTCATAGTTTCAATAGGATGAAAAATTAGTTGCCAGTTTCAGTCATGACAAACTTTATTATGCCGAGCTTACGACCTAGGGACTAGGTCATCTTCAGGGCTAACTTTCAAAGTAATATTTTATATCATTACAGGGTTGATGTGTCTTCTGTCTTGTCTGTTCAACCTTGTAATGATGTAAAATATTACTTTGAATATGACTAAACTGGCAACTATTTTTTCATCCTTTTCCTTAACTTCCATAACTTCTTTCCCCTGGGGACTGCACCTCAACACCTGAAGATGTACTAAAACACGTCTACCAAATTCTATCGTTCTAAGAGAGTGAAGAAATTTATGCGTGTTCGTCCTGGACCCCCTTAAGCCTGGAGCAGGCATACTTTCTGTTCTTCCCCCAATTCTCACAATCTGCAAATCATTACATCTTGACGGCCACCACAGAACAGTGTTGAGAAACTCTCTCTCAAGCCCGACTCGTCCAACGTCTCTCATAGCCTTCTATGCATTTCCGGCTACCCCCAAAAAGAGTATAATCACGTTACTTCTTCGAGCAAGGTGATTTGGTCTTCTCCTACCTTGGACGCAGCCTTGATGAATTCAGGTGAATGAGTATCCGTAGGATGTGGAAAGTTTACTTTTGATCACCAGAGGGTGTCACAATAGAGCTTTGATCTAAATCCTCGAACTGGCTGTACCACTTCACTCAATTTCCCCCTTCTGGAATATGGATCTTACAATTTAAGTTTTAGTTTGATGCAATAAATGCAGCTCTGCACAATATTGCAATAATTTCCCCTTCTAAAGAGTTGCTACAATCATAAGTTAAAGAAAAATGACATGACCGGAAATGTAAATTCCTTGGACGGTACTTTTACGTTTAGCGATTTTGGTTTTTGAGAGCGTTGATTTCTTGAGATTTGGTACGTAAAGTACTCATGCAGGTGGCTGTTACTTTTTGTTTTTGTATCTTTTTACGAAAAACTGGTCTATTAGGAGAGGGCCTATTAGTAATTTGGACTTCCTTTTGCTCAGCATCTATTAGTACTAAAAAGTGAGTAAAGTAAAGTAATTGCCTATTTTTTCAGGCTGGCTTTACGTTCAACCATCAATTAGGTGTCGTGGACGGAGGCGACTAGCAAACATACTTCACTGTAAATATCTTTTATTAACCAATAAATAAAATCCGAGGCCTAAGACCAAGAATCGAACCCACTAAACCAACAATACATCTTAGCATTGCGGGTCTAGCCTATAACCGTTCGGCTACTTTCTATTAGTACTGCTCAAATACATATTGCTTTTTGGAAACGGATGAACGGTTAGCTGTCCGTTTGACCCGACGGTAGAGTGGCTGCAGATCACTTTTATTCATGGCAAGCGCTTGTTGCTATTCGTAAGCGGATATCGGTCGAAAAATAAGACAAATTTAGAACATCATTCCATCATCATTAATTGGTACGCGAAGCTTCAATTAAAATCCATTTATTCTAGCACCGCTACAATGTTACACGTACGCTGATTAGAATCGTTAGATTTGTTCCATTGAAAGAGTTATAAGCCAAAAGTAGCCATGAGTTAGTTTAAAAAAAAATAGTCCCATAAGTGGCCCAACTACATGGACTTTGTGTTTCTACAGGTCGAAACACGAAAATCACTCAGGAACATCCTAACATCCTAGGGGATGAATCTTTGGAGACTAGTTCATGTATACATTTCAGGGGTTTGGCGTAGCCGCAGGCAAAGAAAGACCTCAACATTTAAAGGTTTCACAATAGATGTTTGATTGGTCGTTATGGATTTAACTTTAATTATCAGGCGCCACGGTAGCCGAACGGTTTAAGAGGCGAGACCTGCAAAGCTAATATGCATTGTGGTACTGGGTTCGATTCCCGGTCTTGGCCTTGGATTTTATTTAATGGTTAAATGAGAAATAGTAAAGTACGTTTGCTATTCGCCTCCGTCCACGACACCTAGTCAATGGTAGTTGGACGTTAAGCACCGCCTGAAAAAATAGGCGATTACTTTACTAACTTTAATTATCGATAATAAATCCTAGTTTGGAAAATATGCCTTAAAAAAAAATTATAAAAAATAAAAAACATTGGATCTATAACTAGGCTCATAAAACGGTATCTTGTTAAGGTAAACAGGCGACTTACCGGTAGCAGACAGTAAAAGGCTTACGGAAGTTAGGCCTTCGAAGCTACGGACCTCCTGTTCGCACAGTACGGCACTCCGAACCACACTGAGCCAGCAAATAATTCACCCAACATTGGGTACACAAACTATTGTTAGAAAAATTTTTTCTTTTCAAATTCAATAATTCAGACATATATATATATATATATGGTCTACATGATGTCAGATGATTCATACCAAGTAGTGTGCCTCCCCTCCCCGCCTACTTCATTTGTGTACTTACGTACTTACAGATATAATTCAACAAAGAGTGGAGATTCCATAAAGTTGGAACTTACAGGAGAGTACTAAAGCCCAAGTCACGTGTCATTGACGCCTTCTCCTCTTCTTCACACCCGTGTGCGCACTCATGGAAATAGATGATGACCATTGTCCAGATGATTTTACAATCATCATAATAACAACTGTCCAGTTCTGGAATAATATTTTTGCACGATAGTCATACTGAACATTGGCCGAGAACATCGTTCTGTTGATTAATAATAGTAATCCCAGACATGTCCCATACAGGGAAGAGGAAATTGTTTAATCAATTTTCATAGGGAATTATTTTCTCTTCCTAGGGATTGGAAGAGTGTCCAATTATTTGAAGGAATTATTAGGAAGATGAAAATCATCCTAATAATATAAATAACAATCAAATAGATGATACTCTATAAAAAATAATAATATTTCAAAAAAAAATACCGAAGGCAGATTAAAAAAAGATATACACTTTCAAGTAATTAAAACTTCTTAAAATACAATCTCAAAAAAAAAAGAAGCGCTGCTGCAGAAAACTTCTTATTAGAACCTTCATTGCTTCTTTAACATAACACCAAAGACTTTGCTAATTAGTCAATATCATTAATTAAAGATAAGATGGCCAGCATACAATAGAAGAAGAAGAAGAAAAAGAAAAAAGAAAGGAAAAATAAGAACCCTAAAGTTTGATATTACAGGGGTGAACCCGAGAGCCTCTATTTATAAGAAGAGCGATGATAAAAAACAGAATTAAAAAAACAAAATAAAAAAAAAACCGGGATAAAATTACAGGATCAGGAACTAGAGGGAGGAGGTGGGAATACTTCCTGGTGAAACTTTGTTTTAAATTTTCACAAGGGATCAGCATATCAGGAGATAGCCTCTGGTTAGTGAAAACTGAAGCTGGGCTTTCTGCATGAGTCTGATATTAAGTTATCTGATCCTCTTAGCAAGTTATTTTTTTTTTATTTTTTTTTTGCGTTTATTTATGCTACAATTCAGCCCGTTGGCGGTACAAGTAACGATGACAACAGAGTAAAAATGATAAGGTAACGAGTGAAGAAGTTACCGCAGTCCCACTCTCTTCACTTCAGAGGAGATCACGAAGCCAGTGTCTCTTTTAAGGCGTCTTGTCCCGGGTTATCAAGAAGAGTTCTTGAAGAAAGATTTTTGAGCTAGAGGATTTATAGGAGATTGTAGGTTAAAATGAAGTTTACTGAATCGTGTTTTCAGCGACTTGTGCGATAAGAGGAGTGTTGAAAGGGGAGGAGGTTAATGGTGTCTCTCAGGCGCCACAGTAGCCGAGCGGTTAAGAGACTAGACCCGCAAAGCTAAGGTGTATTGCGGTACTAGTCTAGGCCTTGGATTTTATTTAATGGTTAATATGAGAAATTAACAGAAAAGTATGTTTGTTAATCGGTTAAGAGACTAGACCCGCAAAGCTAAGATGTATTGCGGTACTAGCCTATATTCCCGGTCTATTCCTTTAATGGTTAATTTGAGAAATTTATAGTAAAGTATGTTTGTTAGGCTGTTATAGGCAAGACCCGCAAAGCTAAGATGTATTGCGGTACTAGTCTAGCCCTTATATTTAATGGTTAATATGAGAACTTTTATAGCCAAGTATGATTGTTAGACTGTTATAGGCTAGACCTGCAATGCTAAGATGTATTGCGGTACTAGAATAGGCCTTGCATTTAATTTAATGGTTAACAAAAGAAGGTTACAGTAAAGTACGTTTGCTAATCGCCTTCGTCCACGACACCTAATTAGGTAGTTGGACGTAAGGCCCGCCTTAAAACATAGGCATTACTACTACTACTAATGGTGCCTCTACAAAAAAAAAACCTGTAGAGTCTTCACTACATAAATCAATCTGGAAGCGCCTATTAGAGAGTATTTTCTTTGGCAACCGATCTCTGTTCAAGCCACTCAGATGAGCCTAGAAATACCCACCTATGAAAACCCAGTACCTGCTTGCTACCTCTTCGTGGCAGTCCCAAAAATTTGGCCAGAAATGTGATCATGGATATACAAGTAAATAGAATCTTTTCCTGTATTTTTGCTATCTTTTACAAGAACCATACTATACGCTTCGATACCCCAATTCTTTGATACTTCTTACTAAATTTCCACCAATTCTTAAACGTACATTCAACCATCATTAAAGTGTGAGTTACATATTTACGAGGGTCGTTTGAAAAGTCCGTGCAAAGTCAGAGAGATAGCACTACTGGCGCGTATCGAGGTTATGTTTAGTTAGTAGCATCTCTTGGAAGAATACACACCAAGTTTCAGCCAGATCGGTCTATTTCTTTGTGTTTGGCATTCGTTTGAATCGAGGAAGTCGAGTGATTTTCAAAAAATGGACGAAAAAGAATTTCGTGTGTTGATTAATAACTACTTTATGAAAGGCAAAACGCCTCAGGAGACTAAAGAGAAGCTTGATAAACATTATGGTGACTCTGCACCTTCGATTAGAACAGTTTATAAGTGGTTTCAAAATTTTCGGAGTGGCCATATGGGCACAAGTGACGCTGAACGTTCTGGACGCCCTGTTGAGGTTACCACTCCAGAAATCATTGATAAAATCCATGATATGGTGATGGATGGCAGAAGAGTGAAGGTGCGTGAGATTGCTAGTGCTGTGGGCATCTCGAATAAACGGGTACATAATATTTTGCATCAACATTTGGACATGACAAAGCTATCCGCAAGATGGGTGCCGCGATTGCTCACGCTTGACCAAAAACGAAATCGTGTAAGGACGGTTTGCAGCTGTTCCAGAAGAATCCGCAGGACTTCAAGCGTCGTTTCATCACTGTGGATGAAACATGGATACATCACTACACTCCTGAGACCAAAGAACAATCTAAACAATGGGTTACCAAGGGGGAATCTGCGCCAAAAAAGGCGAAGACCGTTCCTTCGGCCGGAAAGATTATGGCGACTGTCTTTTGGGATTGGCAAGGAATAATACTCATCGACTATCTGGAAAAGGGTAAAACTATTACAGGTGCATATTATTCATCGTTATTGGACCGTTTGAAAACCGAGCTGCAAGAAAAACGCCCACGATTGGCCCACAAAAAAGTCCTTTTCCATCACGACAACGCACCAGCTCACACCTCAGCAGTTGTGGTAGCAAAATTAATGGAAATAGGGTTCCAACTCGTTTCACATCCCCCCTATTCTCCAGACTTGGCTCCCTCGGACTACTATTTGTTCCCCAATATGAAGAAATGGCTGGCGGGAAAAAGATTTTATTCAAACGAGGAGGTAATTGCAGAAACGAATGGCTATTTTTCAGACTTGGACTTTCAGATTCGGAAGGGATCAACAAACTAGAGCAGCGTTGGACGAAGTGTATAAGCCTAAAAGGAGACTATGTTGAAAAATAAACCAAGGTTTACCCCAAAAAATTAAGTAGTTTTTATTTTTGCACGGACTTTTCAAACGACCCTCGTAAATACCAAAAAAATTAAGTGATCAAGTACGTATATTTATTCTATTTTAAAAAGCGCACAAGTTTTGTGTTTCACTTATCTAAACATTGTGTAGGATTGTTAGAATTGTGTTTAGTAAAGTGTGTGTCTGTGTGTGTGTGCGTATAGCGGAAGCTTCCATTGAGCAAAGCACCGCCAAAGCAGCTAAAGTTTCTTGCTTATCTCGCACCATTGGGCGGCACCCAGTCTCCCCCCCCGTCTCCCGATTCTCTTCTTTTCAATTGAATCTACTCTTTAAGTCCCACTTAACACTCGACAAGTTAATGAGTATCACTTACTTCCGTCTCCGTACTCTCTAACTTTAAACTTTCTCTTATTGTTTCTTCTTTTCTATTTCTTACATCTTGTAATATGAGTGTCTCAAATGAGTGTAATATTGTGTCTCAAAATTTTCAATATTAAAATTTCCACTGCAATAGAAAAAAAATGGTTCAATGAATTTCCCAGACTGAGTACTTTATTCTAAATTAAAATATCTCGACTTTTTATTTCTTTCTTTTATATTTGGAACTCTTATTTGTAGGATCAAGTCTTGAAATTATGAGTGAAATCTTTTGTGGAAAAAGATGGCAACAATAAAAAATGAAAATAAATTAAAAAAAAAAAAAACCTAACACAGTTTGGGGGCCGTCAAAACCATGAATTCTTTCATTGATCTCAGTCATCTAGGTTTCTTCTTAAATTGAAGTGGTTTCTCCCTCTTTGGTTTCTCCATTGAACGCTGTAATGCTGAAAGGGAGATGTGTTTATTATTTGAAGGGATGAATAATGCTAGTAATATAGGTAATTAAAGATTTTATCTTCTTAAAAGAATTAATGCTGAAAATGTCTGCACCGTTGGGTAATATCTTTGATTTCATGTCGTAGCATGCGTGTATCCTTAGTCCAGGTTCTTATTTTCATCCCTTTCATTCATTTCATTCACTTACGTCACCATCTTGCGGTCACTTGCAGAACTCAAGAAGATGTTAAAACAACTGGCAGCACTCTCGAGGAACCTTGCTTGTAAATTTTCTAGTTCTCTTTATTAGAGCCATCAGCTTCCACAAGAATAAGTGTAATAAGATTTTCCTGTATCAGAGACACTCTCTCTTTGGCTAGGACATTGATGTATTGAACGCGTCTAGTGCATGTTGTAATTACAAATGTAGCTTACAAATGAATTAACGATGAAGTTGTGGTTAAAAGGAATGTTTATTCTTGTTGTTGTAAATGATGTATAGCATGAATAAGAACGGAGGACATAGTACACTAAATATTGAATAGGATAGTAATGAAGAGAGTAAAGACGAGGATATAACAGTAGCAATAACAATAGGTTGTCCTTTAGGAAAATAATAGGGGCCTGTACAAGGGGGCTCGGGTTAGTAGAGGGAAGAAGTCCAGTGTCCAGCCAGGAGAGCCTCCAGGGGGCCTTGGCCGATACAAGAAGCGTACCCACTGTACGGTTATAGAACACCACCTGACGCTGTAGTTCCGCCCGCCTCCGCCCCCCACCAAGTCTTCTATGGGCCATATACACTTACACAGACAGAGGAATAGGACACCCCTGCTGGCGTGCCAATCCCATCTGCAATAATGGCCAGTTAGAAGTCTGCCGGCCCTCGATTCTTCCTAACTAACCCGTCCTGGCTCATTTCACACACATCTACACACGCACACACGCCGAAAAACCCCGTGCCTGTAACCTTATTATGGACCAAATGTAAAGGGAAGAGCATCCCTTTCTTTTCCCTTTTCGTGCTTAGTGCACTACCACCTCTCTCTCAGCTATTGTGTTCGTGTCTGTGTCATAGAGTGGAGCGCGCTAACCTTTGCAAACTCCAAATTATGCCATTTACCCCAGGCGTGTGCTATAGTATGTGAGACGAGACAGTACTGTTCCTGGGAGACCATACTAGCCAGGCAGATGGCCTTTGGTCAGTCTTTTCTTCACACTCCAGTCCAAATACTATTATTGCCTTTTTCCAACATTATAGCCAATTTCCGGAAGTTGGAACTGGTTCATCACGTCAGGCCTCACTGTCCACTGCAGTAATAAATCTCTATACATAACCTAACCGTCATCCGCATCTTCACAAATGCACACGTATTTTATTTTTCTAACTTTTCAAATAAAACTATAATTGCTAACAACTTACCCGTGTTCTCAGCACGATCAACTTTTGACGTCCTATTGATGGCCAGGAACTTTCGGTTATTTTCAAAAATAAAGAGAAAAATTTAGTCTGCAACATTTGAACACTTATTTCTCATAACTATTGTCCATTTAAAGACGTATTGAAGCACATAAAGATGTACGGGAACATATCGGACTCTCAGCAGATCTTGAGCCCTACTTCCTCAGGTACTTGGACCGTGAATCAGCTGATCGCATCTTCTATATTCCACTTCTGATATTTCATCCTGGTTCTCAGGCATGGGGAAAAATGTTTTTATCAAAAGCAGCGCTCTTTTGCACTTTTCATCTCTTCAAGAGATTAATGCACCCCGACTGTGTTATCCCAAAGACTTCTCTGGAGATTCTGTTGGATGGCCGCTTTCATCCATATCCCGCTGCTAGAAACTATTGATCAAGAGGAAGAGAGCCACTACTGTGGCTGATTCATGAAAATAACCTCTATTTACTGAAGAGTTACAAAGTAAACAGCACATTAGGGGTATTAATTGGATATGAACACGCTCTACAAATCAGAATAACTAATAAGTTCCATCAAAGATACACACACAGAGAGAGAGGTCCTTGTAAATAGTGTGTGGGGGGATGGTTAGGGGCGACCGAGAGAAATAGGGATACATTAAGATGAATTGCAATGGCTGATCTGCTATAATCTTCTAGTCTTGATTTCCTTGATAAATATGGTCATTTACGGTGAATGATCCTCCTAAGAAAGGGGTTTCCCCACCTCCCTTCCACAAACCCTTTGGTAGTAATTAACGGGGGCCTTATGTGACTAAATCAAGGCACTACCACTGCTACCCAAATAGTAGTAGTAGTAGTACAGGTAGGTTATCTAACTGTTCAAACTATTAGGGCAAGGGATGGTAGGTTAAGTTACTGGTATATACGAGTACATTTTGCAATGAATAAACCCTTTACAAGTTATTGCTTCTTGCCCCCCCTTGCCACTTCTAACCCTTTCATTTATAAACTGTATCCCCGGCGCCGACCTTAAGTTAAATATAGGCTTTATCTTCGAGCTTTAAGTATCCTCTCCTCCGGGTTGTTTCTAATTATAGTAAGTCCTACTTCAAAAATAGATCCAATTTATTTCTAAAGCCCCTTCCAATATTTTTTAATTTCTCTTATTCTAAAACTTCTGATAAAAAGGAAGGAAATTATGATCGTGTCCAAGTTTCGAAATTGAGTTTCCGTTGTATAATTCATGGCAGAAATAAAGAACATTGTGGTCACAATGAAAATGTGAAGTGAAAATGTGAAAAACTCAGAAAATCCAGCATTCCATATTGTGATATTGAAGCATCATCCAACTCGAAACATTGGTGACTTGTCGGCTCTCGTTGGTCTGTCCGTCTTCCTTTAGCCATTCCATCTTGCTCTTAGCTATCTGCCGCTTCTTCATTCTTAACATACGCCTAAAAGCCATCTCATTTGCCTTTTTCTACATGTATGCACACGTCGCGTCTTATCTCCTTTCATCTTTCTTACTTCTCTTCCCCGTTCTAGAAATTACTGCTAATCTCCTCCTTAGCGAAGGAGTTTACACTCAATTTTCTTCAACTTCGAGTTTTTTGAACATCCATTTAATGCTTAATTCTTATTTTAGGTTATTAGAGTAATGTAAAATAAATGAAATAGCATTCTATAGGAAAACCATACCTCCGCCCTTATTGATGCACTTATCGATTATCGATTCCATTTAGAATTCAATAAATAGTCTAGGTGTTGTTGGACTGGAATTAAACCTTCCACTACCAATGTGTGTATCCCGAGCATTTATCCCGAGCCTGATATAATGCAAATATCCCGGATAGACCGGGCGCGTATCACCCCGGATTAATCTCCCAAATCTGCTGCTTGTTTGTCCCAGGGATTTACATTTACCGCCGATGTGCACTGCAGGCTGCTCTACTGTAGTAGATTGTGTGCAAGTATGTTTGCTCCAATCTGAGTGTGTAGAATTTGTGTTACACTTGCGCTAACTACGGATCCCCGAGTGATTGTTGAACGTTCCAGATAACAGGATAACAATCAAAATCTATGAATCCCAGTTTTAAACCTTTTTACTGTTACAAACCTGTAAACTAGTTTTAGAAATTATAGACACTTAAAATAAAAAAGATTTGTTATCAAATTTATGTTTAATTAATAAATTAATAACTTTGCCATACTTGCCAGGATAAAAATCTAAAAATTACTCGGCATCTTCGAGTTCCCTGTTTATTTGCCCAATCAGTCGTCAAAATGTTTCCTTTGATCTTGGACATTAATATTCAGTATGACTATCAAGTTGGGTTTTGGAACTTACGTCAGAGAACAGTGATTCTAGGGTGGAACTGTGTCGCCACACTTCCTTTAATAGAATCACTATAATTACGTGAATAACCTAGTGCTGCACGAGAAACGAGACAAATCTCGGTCTCGGTACCGAGACCGAGACCGAGACCGAGACGAGACTTGAGCAACCGAGACCGAGATCGAGACATCATATTATATCTCGTCGAGAAATCTCGGTCTCGTCTTGGTTTTTCAAATATTAATTTTTAGAGACCTGCGACTCACTGACTGGGAAAACACACACTGCCCCCACCCCAACTGGGGCCGCTCCCTTGGCTTTTATACAGCGGACCGTTATAGGCTTCGGTCACTAAACTCCCAGAACAATCTAGCCCTTTCTTCTCCGGCTCAGGTTAAGTCTGGCCTTCTGGTAGTCAATATAATTGCCCAAAAAATGGAACACTATAAAACAATACACAGATACCGCCACAGAAGTTAGGTTTTTCCGATGTTTTGTGTTTAACGTTTTTGTTAATTGTTAATTTTGTTAACTGATTTTCTACATTACTCATTCTCTAAATTGTTTGTATTTTTGTATTTGTAATATCCAGGCCCTGAAGAAGGCAATATATTTGTCGAAACGTTGGCGAAAAATACGAGTTCTTGTTTTTATTTGACCGATTCCTCGCCAATACTAAATCCTTGATTTAGTAATTTACGGTCACGAAACCAATATATTCAAAAAAATAAGAATAAAAAATACAAAATAATTGGCCATCTATCCCAATAATGTTTGATGGCCATCTGTCCCGAATGCTAGAGATGGCCAACATGATAAACATAACTCAACGCGTACTTTTTGACAGTTTTAAAAGTTAGGATTCATTAATGTATACTTTGTACTTTCCTAATATGTAAAAAACGACGCTAACATTTCGACATAAATTCGCTGCAGCCCGCAATATGCAACTATCATAAAAATTTTTGTTGAGGCGATAATGTTTTTATTGTCTGAGTTAATTAATAACGCTTTGACGCAGACCAAAATGAACTCACTGTAGTCAGACATGAAGGTTCATCACTTGAGAGGTCACGCAGCGCCGTCGGACGACATTTCGGTTAAATTTCGGCTGTTGGCCATCTCTCCCGATTGGCCATCTCACCCGACTTTACCCTATAGAAAAAGAGAAAAAAAAATTCAAAGTTGGGTGTTTTTCAACGTTACGTTTTTTCTTGCAGTTTTTGACGATCTACCCTTATACAACTGTCCTACCGGAAACAGTTTTAATAATAACAATTTTTGAAAATATTATTAATAACAAACCATTTTTTTATTCATTTTGACTGCCTCGGATATTGGGTTCATGAAGTGTATATTCACTCGATGCAGGCACACCATCACCTGCGCTTATCTCTGACTGCATCTGATCTGCGTCTTGAGTTCAACAAATCTTCACAACTATGCCTAGCCAAATAATATATAACTAAGTTCCTTCCATTCCTGGTGCTTTCAAGTTGGTTAGCTTTACTATTGATTAATTTTATTTGCCCCCAAAAAAGTAACCTATATGAACCAGATGTAATCTAAGTTTGAGATTGCAAAGATTCTGCAAAATTTCTGGTGAAATGTTAGTGGTAAAGTTGCAGCTAGTTACTTGACTCTGGAAGAAAAGACTATGTCACGTGTCGGCAATGTGTTTTGACAGAGAAGCGTATCTGGTTAAGCTAAGATAGGATTGGATTGTCCTCGGGGTGAGAACAGTAGTGTGCTACCCCCTAGCGGCTGGCTGGCCAGCACGTCTCTAATCAGACATAGGAGATGTGGCCTGAACCTCGCATCCCAGCCAGCTGCTTCTCGTCGGTTTCCTCCGTCTTCTCCTCTCCCTCTCTCTCTCTCTTTTTGTACGTCTCTTTCTCAAAGTCCAGTAGTCTTATACTACAGGTACGTGCTATCTGTGCCGAGATGGTCTCTTCCGAGTTAAAATGAAATTTCCTATCGGGACAATAAAGAGGAGATGCTAGGGGATTCTACGTGGATGTGAGTGTGTTTTTGTTATTGCCCTGTGGTGAACAGGGAGAGACGGCGATCAAGAAGGCACTCAAATCTATACCGTCCGGTAATTGCTTTAGGTTATCCGCCCGGGTTTACTAGGTCTTCATCCAGTGGACTATTCTTGTTACTCTCCTTATTTCTTCTCTTATACCTGCCATCACCAACCTTCATCAACCTTAAAAGTCTCAACTAGTTAAAGTACAGTATTGATGTTTACTTACGCAAACCTTAAATGGTTTAAGCTGGAGTAGGATGAGTGCGTAAACTTTATGGAATAGATTTTTCCATTTGTTTTGCAATTTTTTCGAAACAGGATCCTGCTATTTTCATTATTTCGACAGTGTATTTTCACAAATGTAGAACGACAACTTTTTATTTTGCAAAGTTTTGTGCTGCTAGACTTTAAAATTGTTGAAGGGCTTTTTGTTTTTTGGAGTTCAAGAAATTTTGGAATTGTTTTCGACAAATAAACGTTCAATCCATGGAAAAGATTCGTTGGTGAACAGTCCTGGGGTAATGCTGAAACGTCGACCTGTGCAAGTCATTCGATCCTCCGGAAGATCAACAACTTTATAGGCTATCTCCAAAAGTCAAAATCTCCAAAAAAAAAACGAAATTGCTAGTACCAAGAACGTTGCACAGTATTTTCCATTAACAGATTAACAGAACACTGGTTTTTTTCTGAACAAAATGGATATTTCGAGTCGTTTTAACTCGAAGTAAAAAATCATTCGAAATCGCTTCGTACGCATATTGCATTGAACCTGAAAAAATTAGTAGTTTAAACCAACTTGATATGTAATTTTCTGTAGGTACGATTTATTCATTTATTCTCGTATTTAAGAGCCATCTAAACTTTGATCGATTATTCAATTAATAATCAATCAATTAATCGATTTAGGTTTATTTATATTTTTAAATTATAATATTGTGTAAAAAAATATTCACTTTTCTAATTCTTTAGACTTAACAGGTCCATACATTATACGTGTGACGTTAAATTAACAAAGATTGTGAAATATTTACAATGTAATAATTGATTTAACGTTTAGTGTGATGCAAATGTCACTTTTTCATTTGTAGTAAATGTAAGTTAGTGATTCTGTACTATATAAACAATTTATTTCTGGACTGAAGAATTTCTTTCTCGGATTATATGAGAATGTTTATTCAACACCCCCTCAAAATTTAGGTAAACCACTTTTTCAGCTTCCCTGAATCTTTAAAACAAGTATTTCCGGGAGTGGGGGGAACAACTGAAAACGGAAATAATATGATTACAATACAATTTTCTTAGCTGAACGTGGCAATCGAGTCTCTTTTTACAGGAACTTACACGATCTATCGGTGGACTGTGGAACTATTGTTAGTTCAGAACTACTTCTACAGCCTATTACGTAGAAGTTCCAACAGAGAGCTCTGTAATAGATCTATTTCATCATTCTTATTTTTCTTGAATAAATTAATATAATATTTATCATAAAATTGACCCAGTTCTTGGATTCTTTGATTACAGAAACTAGTTTTACTTAGCCTTACTCTGAGTAGTGAGAATTATATTAGATTTCGATTCTAAATAAAACATTAAATAGTATTTAATCGATATTATTGATCGCATAACCTCCTCCATCATAATAACCTACCCTCTTTTCTTTAATAAACAAAAAAAAAAACCTATAAGATGCTGTCGTATGATTAAGGCACAATGAAAAAGTTGTAGCAGCCCAGTATCTCCCCTGGAGTATTACATCAAATCTGTTTACATGGAATGTGTTTTAGATATAATCGGGGTATCATTGAAGTTGAGAGAAGTGAAAAAGGGGAGAAGTCTGGTCCCAGATGGGACTTGTAGCACGACAGAGCGTGAAATCGACTCAAAATAAATACACTTACGTAGCAGCGTGAGATTGTGAACAACAGCAATGGAACATATTTGTGACAGCATAAAAAGCTGTATTACCCCTATCTCTGTGTGTGTGTGTGTGTACCACTGGTAGTTTCGGTAGTGATTAATAACAGCAGTAAGTGTGTGATATAACAGCAAGCTGAGTGAATATAACAGCCTGCGCACTACCCTACCCACAGAATGCAATATGCAAATATAACATTACGCTGGGCCCCCTTATATCGCTTCAATATATGCATTCGAGCGCCCCCTCTCCGAGATCATCAACATACTTCTATCCCCTTTTAGTTACTTATCCGCTATTAATTATTCCAATTCTCGACCATTAAATAAATTAAATTTAGCTCAGTCTACGTAATCATTTTTAGTCGCCAGCATCAATTCCATACTACCATCAATGATTTGAATGAAAATCAATTGCTTGTCGGGGTGTCTTGTGCGTTTGTCTTATTCTTTTGTCTGTATTGTTTTCCCCGTCAACTTTAGATGTTTATACTTCTTTCTGTGGCGTAATGTATCTCCAAGCTCAAATTTGTTTCATCATGACTTCCTGGAGTCACAAAGTAGATGAACATACAGGCTGCCTATAATAATAATAATAATAATAATAATAAAATTTTGAAACATTACAATACTTTTGGATGTACTATATACTAAAAGCACTTGTACATAGACACCGTAGTCCGCCTTCAAGTTAACTTTCACAAACTTAAAAAGTTTATATTAAACTGACTATATTTCGGCATAAAAAAAAACAAGTAATTTTGAATTACGTGTTCTACAAACAAATTTAAATCCCGGAAGAATCAAGAATTAAACATATGTTATCAGTGAGCTTAACACGAACTGTGGTGATAAGAATAATCGGACTCCATCCATTGAAGGGAGACCTAAAGTCGCGGAAAAATTGGTTCCATACTGGCAATTTTGAAACCTAATTACGTCAATAAATTCGCTAAAGATTGCAGCAGTTGCAGCCGAATGCTTGTGAGTTCTTAAAGCCTTCAAAATCTTTGGTGGAATTTAATGACATTTAATCTATTTAATTGAAATAACCCATAATTCCATAAGAATAACCCTGGCACGCGTATGAATGGGCTGCGTAAATGTAAATAGATTTAGGATTGTAAATGAGTGAGAGGAATATAGAGTACTCCACTCAATGTATATATAGGAATATAACTATTAGGATGAATGTATTTATTAGGATGAATGTATTTATTAGGATGATTGTATTTATTAGGATGATTGTATTTATTAGGATGATTGTATTTATTAGGACGAATGTAATTAATAAGATGAGTATATGAGTGTACATATAAATGTGTAAATAGGTTTTTTTTTTAAAATTTAGGTTAGATCTCTATGGGGTGCGAGGAATATCGAGTACTCCACCCCAACATTAGTTGGTTAGGTTAGAAGAAAATAGGAGTTAGGCCAACCGTTAGGTTTGTATCGATCAGATTGACTAGGTGTAGGTTAGGCTGTGTAGTAATGTGTCTATTCTACAGTATAGTTTAGGTGCAAAGGACCCTTGTTGTTGCGCACCTTACAAAACCCCAAAACAAAACATAAGAATAAATACGGACATTTATCTGAAAGACCTAATGGCCTTCGGATGAAAATTAGCTTTTCAAAAAAAAAAAAATCTTTTGGAAATTTTGAACAAGCTAAAATGAAGAGCTATGCGGTGCCGACTTATTATGCTAACAATTTTAAAGTGTTAAAACTTATTTATTTAAAAAAAAAAATTGGGCGCCACGGTAGCCGAGCGGTTAAAGGCGAGACCTGTAAAACAAATATGTATGTATTGCAGTATAGTGAGTTCGATTCCCGGACTAGAGGCCTTGGATTTTTAATTAATGGTTAATAAAAAGAAATTTACAGTAAAGTATGTTCGTTAGTCGCCTCCGTCCACGACACCTAATTGGTAGTTGGACGTTAAGTCCCGCCTGAAAAAATAGGCGATTACTTTACTTACTTTTACTTTACTTTAAAAAAAAAAATTGGACAGTAAAAAGTTGAAAATTGGAAGCCTCAAACTTGAGAAGATGCCACTGCTACAAAAAAGAAAAGATTACACACAGTTAGCTAATAGTTCTAATTATCTGATGGATTTAAAGAGTGAAAAAAAAAACCATAATATCAGTCTAGTAAGTTGTAATAACATCAGAAAAGTTAGAGTGGATGTTTCACATTAAAATTTTATGCAAAAAAAAAAGAATACGTTAGGTGGGAGAAACTTAACAGTTAAAAAAGCAAATTCTAATCTTTAAGAGGGAGAAGAGCTCAATATTGTAAACTGAGGAAGAGGGGATGAAATAGGTTGGATCACTTTGCTGTGTGAGTTTATATTCTATATTTGAAATGGTTGGGGAATAAGTCTGCATTCTAAATGGGAAAACTTCTTATTTGCTTAAGCATTTCAACGTTAACGTTCGGCCCATTTATTTTTTCTTCTTTATTTGTATGAGAACCAAGCGAGAAAGAGGAGGCGTAGGACTCTGGAAAAGGAGGGGCAAGTGGTAGATAAGAAAAGTATATCTCGGGAAAAAGTGGGGAAAAAAAGTTGGCGCGCAAGTTAGGGCACGCTCTGAGTGTTTTCCGCGCCATACTTCTCTACTCTACACCCACTAACCTTTAAAAGCTTTCCCAGATCTATTCAAAATTGTGAACCTTTTTCTTTTTTCCTCAAGTTTATTGAAACATTTATTGAAATTAGGTTGCACAATTGATCAAATATTGATGGAGAAATTCGTTTTTTTAAAAAATAAATATTTTCTCAAAGAATTCACTCTTACGCCCAATTTATGTTATTATCCCTAACAAAATTTGCTTTTAAACTTTCAAAGTTAGCTTAATTTTTGGGAAACCTCATTTTCTTGTTAAGAGTTTCACTAAAACCGAGCTTTGGATACTAATCATGGAGTAATGCCCTGCAGTAGGATGACCTTCTGGACAGTGCAAGCTGTGCCCTTTTTTTGTAATATCAAATTTAATACATCTACTCCTTCATGCTGAGAGTGATAAAAGCTGGTCCAGGAAAAAGTAAGTTGATCCAGGGAATCATGTATTCCCGGTAAGGATGATCTTTGGTAACTCTTCTACAATCTAGTGGCAAAAAACGATGCGAGAGGCAATTACGAGTATCCAGCTAAGATCTTAGTCTGTTCAACAAAGTCTCTCACCTGGAAATATGATTGGAAGGAGGTAAAAAAAAGTAAAAGTAAAATAATAGTAAATTTTTTCAGGCCGGCTTTACGTCCACCTAACAAATTAGGTGTCGTGGACGGAGGCGACTAGCAAACATACTTTACTGTAAATTTCTTTTATTTACCTTTAAATAAAATCTAAGGCCTCTAGACCGGGGAATCGAACCCAGTAGCACAATACATATTAGCTTTACAGGTCTTGCCTCTAACCGCGCCTTGAAAGGAGTTCATTTCAACATAAACTGCGTCAATCTGTGTTGATTAGCATTTCATCTCTCAACGCTCAAGTTTTTATTCAATTTATAAGAATTGCGGAGAAAGCTGAAAACAAATACAAAATAAATGATAAATGATGATAAACTATAGACCAGTGATGGCGAACCTTTTGAGCTCGGCGTGTCAAAATTTTGGAAAACCCTACCTAACCTCTGGTGCCGTGTTAATATAGAAATATTCATAATTTTTTGATATTTGCAATCACAATGGAAAAAAAAAAGATTTACTAATGACCCACTTTATGGTAATTGATCTAAGGAAAGTTTACAAGATACTTACTTTCAATTATTACTCCACTAATCGCTATATTATTTAAAGGTATATAATAATTTTTTGTCTCTGTCAATGTGTGTCACACAAAATGTTGTAACCTTTGACACGTGTTAGGTTCGCCATCACTGCTATAGGCTGACAAAGAGTTTTAACTATTACAGAACGAACACAAATTACTTAAATTAAAATTTACAATTTCATAATATATAATAATTACACTATCCAAAAGGCAGTAATAAACTGCCAGTGCAACAGCTGATGGTAACCACAATAAAGCTCTAACTAGAAAATGTTACACGGTTCAACACTTATGATTTATGGTCTTGCTGCGGCAATCTACAGAAATAAGTGAAGACATCTAGACTTCAGCAAAATGTTCGTTGTCCTCGAAAGGCTGTGGGTCCTCATTGTTTAGAACGCCAGGAATCTGCTGCTGCGGGTGGATCAAGTCGGGTATGGAGTTTTGTATTGTCTTTTATTCTTTGATGGCTACTTGAAGTCAGGGCGAATTTTGAATGGCTTATGGTTCCACCTGTAATAAAACTTACAATAAAAATAATCCTTAAATCCTATATTATAAAAGTTTAATATTGCTAATTAAAAGTATGCAATTATGAAATCTTCGCTTCACCGTAATAACTCCTGAATACAGAAAAGGAACCAACAGTTTATGTTTTTATTCTTCTTCTTTAGTGGAAAAATATAAAGTAATTGTGATGTGTGAGGGTGAAACTTTGTTTGATTATGTTATTAGCAAAAAGGATGTAGGAGATGAGAGAGTCTGGCGAAGAGGAAGTGGAGCTGAGGTATGCTCGTGACTTGCATTACCTTCATACATGAGAAGAACTGCCGAATGAAGGTGGTAGAAGTGGATATACCTGGGCGTAACATCCGGCGACGCTCCCAGCCGGGAGGGTGGTGCACGGGGCATCCACCTTGATGTGGTTAACCCTTATTAAAGACGAACTCCATTGCACGCATACTAAAACACTTTTCTAACATCATCGCGCCGTTCAAACTCCTCTCTTGCCTTCCTCTCACTTTACTAATCTAAACCTGGTTTTGCCATCTCTGTCTACCTACATTTTGTCTGCTGTTCTAGCGACTACCTGAAATGGTAAAAGAGACAGAGGGATCTACGCGGGAGACATGGAATTAATTTAGTTTGCATATTTTCTGTGAAACGCTAGCACCATCTCTAAACTGTTCCTCCTGCTCAAGTGGGCGTCACGTCCCCAGTTATTCCATCTAAAACCCCAAACCTTTCGTCTCCCTTCCTCTTTTTAACACTTCAATTTCCACGTCAGGTTTTATCCCTTAATTAAACGCTTTAACCAAATTATTAAACTTCATTTTATAAGAAGAAAGTTAAAATGGTAAAAATAGAAATAATTTAAGGCGCAAATTCGCAATTCGCTCCACTTCACTTACAGCAATTCTCCTACCCAAAAACAATCCTTTACAAATTTTATATCCTTAAGGCACAAATGATTGACATAAAAGTTAATATCAACGAGTATATATGAAGTTCAGAGAAAAATGTGGCAACTTTTCTCGAAAGAAGTCCGTTTACGTCCGCCTCTTGAACCTAGTTCAAGGATTTTGATTGCTATGTTACAGTCGAATTCCCTCACGGGACCAAATCTAAAAATAATATTTCAGCTTCCAGAGATTTTCAGGATTTTGAATCCTACTTTGCACACACATCATTTTCTAAAAACTACTTTTTTTTAAATGCAGCTCTCTTACATGGTGCATTTGCATTGAAAACTAGTTAGCCCAATACTTACTTCTTAGATTAGACTAAGAGAAAATAAAAATTTACTTACAAAACTTACTGTAGCAAATCACTAAGTTCTATCGCACATTCTTCTAACATTGAGGATTTACTAGTGAGTTCGTTGTCTTCATTCTACTTTATGCACATAGTTTAGATCAAATACACAGATGTGAACAATTTTCAAATACATGTGTATTGCTTTCAAAAATTGATTAAATGTTTTGTTAGCTTCGCTTGTCCACCATATTTTGCGATCTTAATCCTTCTTTGGGAACCCAGAAATAGTTGTCTAGATAAAGAAACTCGCTAAAAGCTGGCAATTCAATTCAGGAAAGTGGTACGTCCCCATGACTGATTCTCATCTAATCCTTTACGGGACTTCGCTAGAACCAGAATGAAGTATCAAATTGGGGACTTTATGAAAGCTAAAATCGTGGAAAAAGAAATCACAGCAGATGTTCTTGGTACCCAAAGTTCATAGATTGCAATCTTGAATTCATGAATTACTAAGTAGACTAATTACCAACGGATTGGCAAAAGGAATTAAAATAAAAAAGACAAGCAATTAAATAAATAAAAGTTTTATTTAAATTAAATAAATAAACATTTTTGAATGCTGAATATTTTATAGGTAAATATAAAATGATTTAATCATCACAGGATTGTTGGCAAGAATTTTTTTTAGAAATCATTTCTTAATTGGTAGAATGGTAAATATTTTACATCATCCAAGCGCAGCCTAAAGATTCTGTATTAAGTTTAGCGTAAGATTTTGAATATCATCACTTTATAACAGTACTTTATCGTCTTTGTAGATAATGATCGCTTGTTGAAATAGCTTGGATTAAATGTGTGCATACCACTTCAGCAATTGTCGAATCATTTCTACAATAAACCAGTCCACAAAAGGGATTTTGGTAATGTGAAAACTGAGGTATCTGCTAAATCTACAGAAATTAGTGACTCTTAAATAGTTTTTCGATTCAAATGAAGAGATGATGATTACAGATTACATCGGCACATCAGGGTTGGAATGTATTTGTCTGATGTTAGATCAAGCGTCCTTGGAAAATACATCCGCTAAAGTTATTGTTGGTAACAAGGTTGGAGATGCATTTCATGTACAATCTGGAGTGAGGCAGGGGGATGCACTTTCAGCTACCTTATTTAATATCGCACTGCACGATGCTGTGAAAGATGCAATCAAACATGGCACTGTTGCTGAAAAAACATGGCAAATATGCGCATACGCTGATGACCTTGTTGTTGTGGCCAGAAGCGAAGCAGCATTAAAAGAGGCAGGTGAAATAATAATAAACAGTGGTGCCAAAGTGGGACTTGTTATCAACGAAAACAAAACAAAGTATTTAAAGATGTCATCGGCAGAGCACAGGAGATCCGTTAAGGATATTGAAATTATGAATTTTAGATTTGAAGGTATTTCTAATTTTGTTTATCTGGGATCCCTGGTGAATAATGAGAATAAGGTTAGTGTTGAGATCGATCGAAGAATAATGGCAGCCAACAGAGCTTACTTTGCAAATCTAAGACTTCTCAAGTCAAAATTGCTCTCTAGGGCAACAAAATTGAGACTTTATAAATCCCTTATTAGGCCAGTTGTCACGTACGGCGCAGAAACATGGTATTTATCACAGAACGACTGCCGCAAGTTGGCTGTATTTGAAAGAAAAGTAGTAAGAAGAATCTGTGGTGCGACGTTTGTGAATGGCCGATGGAAGTGCTAAACAAATGAAGAAATTGATGCCCTATTAAAAAAAGAAACAATTATTAATGTTGTAAAAACAAGTAGATTGAGATGGGCTGGTCATGTGGCACGAATGGAAAGGGAAAGAATGCAAAGTAGGGTACTGGAAATGGAGTTATGCGGGAAAAGAAGAAGAGGAAGACCCAGAGGCAGATGGAAGGATGAAATCGATAGGGACGCCAGGAAGTTGGGAATAAGGAATTGGAAGCGTGAGGCGCAGGATAGAGATAGATGGAGAGACTTAATTCGGCAGGCCAAGGGTCGGACAGACCTGTAGTGCCAGGGAGTTAGTTAGTTAGTTAGATCAAGCCATAAGGTGACCAAGTAGACAAATAAATGCATCTTTGAATTAAAAAAAAAAAAAACATCTTTTAACGCAAACTTGCGTGTAGTACTGCATGCTGAAAACGGTACCCATGCGCATTAAAACGATAAGGAGTCACACAGATTTTTCCCAAGAACTACAACCAACAAAACCGTGATCAAAAATCTACAAAAACCGTTTTAATTCAAACACTTTGAACCTAGATTTTAAATACAGTTACATAATTTCTATTTTAAAAATGACTTCAACCTACTGAACTAATAACTCTATTAATAACATTCATTGTATCATTTTTTTTTTAAATATAGTTCTCGTTAAGATTATAGACTGCGTGTATGGTGTCGCCAAACCGTGAAATATGGTGGTCACTGACCTCTTTCTTGTTGGCTAGTAAACCTCCCTTATGGTTATTTATTATTTGATTACTTAATTCTTTTTATTTTGAGCAGGTAGTACTGTATTTTAATGAAATTCAAAATTTCCCTCTTTTATATTAACAATTGGATTCTGTTAAAACGTTATACAGGTTTACAAATAAAATAATTACTATCACTGATTTTATCCGACCTAACACGCACCTATTTGGGTCATATAATGAAATTCTCTAAACTAAATTGATGAAATAAAAACCTCTGGTAATGGATGAAAATGCGAAAACGTTTTAAAATAAGAAAAAAACATGTGCGTGCTCTAAAGATAAAATCAACGATAATATCCAGCAATGTGGACCCAACCACAATTTCAAAATTACTCCTAAAGTAATGGATTTACAAAAATTGTATAATATATCAAATTGATTCAATAAAGATTTTTTTTTTTTTTCAGAGTAACACAAAAAATAGAAGCACAATTTTGACTTGGAATTCTGTAAGTATTCCTTTCTTTTATTTCATCAGATTACATTAACAGTCTTGCACTTTTAAAAGATTGGCCATTTGATACTCGTACCTTCATCACTACGGAAACATCTACTTTTCTATTTTTTTCCTCTTTATCTTAAAAACTTGACGATATTTTGAACATTCGTCTCAGTATACTAAAAAAAAAAAAACTATGTTCTGCTACTCGTATTTGTCATGAAAACAACATTGAATCCCTAGAGGTTGTTAGATTTTCTTTACGTTAACAGCTGGCGAAATCAATTCCAACCGTTTCGAGTGATAGGATCATTAACTGACCTTGTTTTCAGGAATAAGGGGGCTTCTCTTTCTGCCACTAATGTTGGACCTCGCTTAATTTAAGTTATAAAAAGCGTACCTTTGCCTAAAACAACTAACCAGTTGGGTGTTTCTAAGTTTTGCTCAGGTTTGTCGCAAGACATTCTCCGCATTCTCACCAATCATACAGCTTCTTATTCAAAACTTATACCAAATGAAAATAAGATTTTCCGAACAAAAGGATTTTCTTTTTTCTTTTTTTTAAAGAAATGAAAACAAATCGGAAACTGAAAAGCCTGTGGCTATGATAAAGAGGTTATGATAAATCCTAAAGAACTCAGAAAGAATGAGTTCAAAAAAGAAACTGTGCTCTAGAGGATGCAAGCTAGAATGATGCAAGCAATGACAAAGGTTCTGGCTAGACAGCTACAATCTCCAGAAAAAGAATGATGTAGGCATCAAACTGGTTGCAAATGCTGACGGATTTCCTGATGATGCGAGTTACAGACTAGGAGAGCATCTTAAGTCCAGCAAACATCTTAGTTCTTTCCTAACATTGATTATATTCCAATACATGAACATTACAAGAAGTCTTATAAGAAGTTAGTCTATAAAGGAAAAATTCCCTCTTCAAGTTTTGAAGAATAGAGGGCCCTTTATGCCCTATTCCAAAGCTATTTTAGAACTATTCAGATTAGCTACTTTAGGAAGCTAAATTTTGTTTTCATCAATAATGCCGCTACTTCTTTGTTTTGGATCTTTTATCAAAATTTGGCCATCAAAAGAAATACTTTCTACACACACACATAATTATCGTTAAATAAATATTGAATTTTTTTTTACCATATTTAGCAAAGGTAGGACTAAAAACAGGGAAAATCTGTTATTGATAATAATCGACTGAATTGCCAGGTGGAAGATCGTAGCCACTGTAGGCGAGGTAATGTCCTTGATCACTTCTGTGCGCATCGTAGTGGACATGAGTGGTTTCTTCGTGAGGTTTGCTGACCAGTGTCTTCAGGCCCACCAAGGATGTCAGCACTAATGCTATCTTTCCGATTACCAGTGCGGATGCAGCCATTAAGGCTAGAATCTTCAGCTTTATTGGTATCAGAATTGCAGCTGCAGTGGCTGCAGCCACCGCTATATATCTAAATATCTTCTTCTTTTTTCCTCTACCTTCTTCTACATCTGTGGGAGAAATGAATAAACAAATTTGATCAAAACTTTTAATACAATAAAAAAAAATTCTAAACGCAATTCAAATCTGGAATTAAAACACACATATTACGTCGCACACAGTGAAGACCTACTCCAAATAATTTTATTATTATTGAAATTTACATGTAAATGTCTACATGGGAACACAATATTGGGATGTTGAACTGTGAGAAGGCACCTAGTGGTGTCACTCCTAATGGAACGATAATTCGTGCTATTTCTCTGCTGTTCAGATCATGAGAACATCTTCCCTTGGAAGATTACCAAGTACTGGGAGAAGAAAGGTGTACTATTGAAGGATTGGGGTTAGCAGCTGTAGAGAAATGAAAATTGAGGAAATGAGTATTCGTAAGATCATTAACAAAACGAGATTTTGAGGGCATTTAAGGAAAGTTGGGTTTGATAGAAAACGAAGATTGGATGCTTAGAGACTTGAAATGTTGCTTTCGAACAAGTATCCCCAATAGGGACGCAAGGAATACAACTCTACGAAAGTGCCAAAAAAATCGAACATCAACCGACTTCAAACCTTACAGTCTCAAATTCTAAGAACAATAGTTAACGCTCCCTTCTATGTCTCCAATCACACAGTACATTCTGATTTAAAAGTTCCCCTAGTTTCTGAAATAGCCCAAACTCGATACACAAAACTCCACACAAAACTAGACAGTTATTACAACCCTCTGATCCACAATAAGTCTACCAGAACACTTCCTTCAAATCCACAACGCAGACTAAAGCGGCGGTGGTCAAGCGACCAAATATAGTTCAAAATTGCAGGCTTATATTCATTTTCAACTTTTTCTAATGCTTTTCTATCTTGAAAAACTAAAACTCGTTTTAGTTATCCTTAATTCGATTAAAGGAGTATGATCGCTAACACGTTATCGTGGCCCTGGGAGTGTCCTAAATGAAATATAAAGTTTAAGCTTCCTACAATTTTACTTTTTTAATTACTGTGATCAAACTTACAACATGAAACATCGGTCATTTTCTAAAAGACACTTTTTTTCAGACTCAAGAGACCAAGAGAAAATTTCTAGAATGTCTGAATTTTAAAAGTGTTAACTTCAGGTTTCTTAACAACTCCAAAAGAAAGAATCGTTCACCCAGAAGGAGGAGAAAGTGAAAATTAATTGCCCTTCCCAATTTCTCTTTTAATAACAGCTTCATTTACTCTGGAATCGATAGAGGAAAGTTTTTTTTAAAAAAATAAAAGATGATGTTTTGCCCATCCTTCCTCGAGCTCTCAGCTGACAGATAACCTTTAAAATAATTAAAAGATCTGACCAAGCAATTTCTTACCTTGATTACCAGTCAGTTGAATATTTACGGACCAAGAAGATAGAAACTTCTGCCAATTATCCCAGAATCTGTCAAAACTAGACATCTGTGTTCTTCCTGTAGAAGCAATAGAATTGGTAAGTTCCGTTATTTCTTCTTCGGGCCTCCTTTGTAGCGTTACTCCGGGCAATAATGTTATAGAATTGGTTGATTTTAATACTGTGACCAAAGCATTTGCTGCTTCATCCTTAAGACATTCACTAACTTGTTCACGGCTCATACAGTTATCCAATACTCCGTGTACTATCTGAAAACAAGTTAAACATGAAATTATTCATCTCACACTTTGAAAACCATGCAATCATATTTCTATCTTCTAAAACCTCAATTAGCTAGCATAAAAGCTGATGCGAAAAAACTCATGCCTTACTTTTGTGTCGAATATATTTCGAATTTATAGCAAACTAAAACACAATTACTGTACATGCGTGGTAAAACCGTAGAAACAATACGTCACAGAGAAACCCAACAACCTTGGGGTAGAAGGTTACCCAACGGAAACCTTCATAAAATCAAGTTTAATGAAAAAACATTCAAATGAAAAATGTCTGAATGAAAATTGAACACGATTGCAATACTTCCTCTAATCTGGTAAGAAAAAGTGAAATATATATATATTTTTTTTAATTAGTAGAAGTAAGTTTATCAATTTTATTCTTCTGTATAATTGATTACCTACCGTATTATTTAATTAGTTATAAATTAATAATAAAATATTCAGTATTTTTAAAAAAAAAGATGAATATTAACTGGGAATAATTAAAGTAATAATAAAGGAGACAACCAATTATACAGAAGTGGGAGAAAACTAATAAATCTGTTGCCTTATAATTCTGAGGCAATTCTGCTAGGATAGTCAAATCTTAAAGTAAAATTCTGTTGTGATAACTCAGGTATTTTTCTCATTACAATGTTAATTGTTATCTAGACTCGGCATGTCAAAACAATTTCGCCGTCAAAATGGTACCAGTTTTAAGAAAAGTAACATCCTCACAAGTTACAAAAGAAAGTTTTTGGTACATTACGCTCAGTTAATATCGTTACTTAATGGTGCATGGAATTATACTAGTACTTGACCGACCTTATTATTTCCCAAAAGTAAATGACCATAAAGCGAAATTACATATTTTAAAATAATAGAACACATATATGCAAGTTGTATTGATGCGCTTGAAGGTGAAAATGAAATTGTTGCCAATAATGATTTGGCAAAATTAGATGAAAGTTTTATGAGGTAATGGCGAAAGTTTTGCCTTAATGACTAAGTGAGGAGTGACTTATGAAGAAATTGACTAGGAGAACATGTCAGATCAATAGAAATAGGTTGGACTTAAGGGTTTTTTTTTTTCCTTCAAACTGAGGAAAGATTGGACTTGAGAAATAGAGGAGATTCAAAATTTCGAATATCAGCTCACTAAAGATGGGAACCCAAGAAACTGAAATAAAAAGCAGAATCATCCACCAGCAGATTCTACTTTGGGCTCCAAACTCCAAGCTGCTTTAACGATCTACACACAAGAAAAAAATCAATCCATTAACAACTTTTGATTTTATCCGTCTTAAGACGAATGTTCATTCTATTCTCGAGCGGTTTCAGACTTTCAAACCACATTTTCTACCATTAAAAACTGTTGGCTGTTCATTATCAAGGCCAAAAACTATTCATAGCTGTGACTTTTGAGTGAGGAAGGTCTTTTGTTTAACAGAATGGTCTATAGCACAATTACCGAGAGATAATATTCATTATGCCGAAGTAATAATGATGCTATTACTGATTTTATCTTTCGTAATATGCTTCTTTGACTTCTTCTTCAGTTCTGGCCTATTCACGATTTCACATATCGTCAAAGTTTCCTTCACACCAAGTTCGTATATATCCCATACGAAGTTTCTAAAAAGAAAACAGATGTAGCGTCTAAAAACTGAATTTTAATTAAAAACTTCTATCGTATCTGATAATCCAAAGATTAAAGATTGACAAAAATTTGAAATCTGTCAGAATTAAAACAAGTTTTATGGGATACGAACTGTAGTGGTTAACCTAAAACCTGAGGGACAAAAGAAAATGGCATATCATAGAATCTCACATTAAAAAGTACGCAACTAGCACAATGGTAGTTTATGCTTAGGATCAGCACAAAGCAATTGTTTGGGTTACATTACGAACTAAATAAAAACTTCATTATTTAGTTTGAACTCCGTTTCTTGGGTGCTGGACTTGATAATTCAGTTTGCCAGACGTTTTGATACATGTGTGCCCTCATCAAGAGTTGATATGATTCGGGGTTTTCTTTAAAAATAGAATTATACATAAATAAAATCAGTAAAACCCTAAACAACCTGCATCAAAACCAGCTCTTCCAATGTGGCAGATACATATATATACGATCAACAAATCCTACAAAAGTAAAAGCAGGTAATTACAAGGTCTCATAATCACCATCACTCGGAAAGCTACCAGTAGGTATCAAAGTGTCAGCGCAATATTGCTGTCGACCAAGTCAGGCTGAGCAAAATATATACAAATCCGTACCTTACAAAAGGCCTGCCAGATGCTAGTCTGGATTTTACTCACTAGTCAGGGCCAAACCGAGTGACAAAAGTCCACAATAGTCCATAGCATTTCTAACTACGGTAACAAGGTTTCCTATTAACATATCTGTATGAAATTAACCTATTGTCGGCATGATTCAGTATTGTGATGAAACCAAGATAGATGAGTGATAGCAGTGATATACAGATTGCGTGATTAAAAACTGTAAAACTATCAATTAAAAACATACACCAACAAGTTTTCGTTAGTTCACCAATTTTGAAAAATACCCGCACAATGAAAATGCTGTCGAGAGTTATGCATTTGGCAGGGTCTAATACATCAGACATAATGAGAAAATTAGTAAGTTACTCAGTAAGATAATACGAAATTGCGAGCCTGTATAATTTTTTACAGGTTGTTCCAGGAAGCCTCAACGTTTTCTTATGGAGGTGCCAAAGGGGTATGACCCTAGAGTTAGTGCCCGGGATAGTACTGAGTTGCGCTTTAAAGATAGCAGTTTTACAGGACCCTCCAAAATCAATTTGAAAAATGTACAGAACCGACAAGAGATCAAAATAGAAAGAATTAGTTTACTAGAATCAAAGAAAAATTAGCAAATAGAAGGAACCTTAACCAAAATCTAAGAATATAAACATTGTAAAAATACCTTACCTTGACCATTGATAAATCTTCATGTTCAGCTGCTAGTAATGAAGGTAGCACGAACAAGAAAAGTGTTATCCAATGAGACAGAGTGCACATCGCGCGGCTATTCTTAAATCTGAACATTCGCGAGGTTACTGTTTACACTGTAGTTATATAGGTGCCCCCACTTGAATCAACATTTATTCCCCACTGTCAACTTTTCATTATTAAAGACAAATTGAAACTAATTTATCAACATTATCTTTTCAAAAAAATCATTGCGTGCAGTTTTATTGTAAGTAATTTCCAACATAATTTATAATTAGAAATATTTTCAGTAACTCTCCACCGAAATTGCTCACGAATGTTTATCACATACAGTTGTTTTTATGAGTTTATAGTTTTTACCTTCTTGCTTACTCTTTCAGAAAGATAAATTTCCAAATATTGTTGACCTGGTTTATTTATTATTACTCTTACATTACGGATTTTTTCAAGAGTAAGTATGATTCCAATACCAATGCTCATTGCTCAGGAAAAAAAGTCGAGGAGAAATTGAAATAGCAGAGCAATAATTTAAAATTAAAATTAGGAAATCTTACTTATATTACTATATGCCAAACCCTTCAGTTATTTCTTATTGTTACTATTGAGTACGTTAATTTCTGGCATGTTCCATTAATATATAACACCTGCATATATACTGCAGTAATATCCTCCCTTGGAAGGAGGTGTAGGGTCTTATCTAGAACCAGCAACAGGGTACACTAGATTTAGAAAGGTAGTACATTATTGTATCCCAATAAATCTTCACACTTGGTTACCATGGCAAATACAGCTCGTCAAGAATTCCTCCTCTTATGAAAACTGTGTTCGTTAAAAGCTGTAGGCAAATTACACCGAATATTTTGAACTATGAAAATGTATACTTGATTCTTTAAATGTTAAATCATCTGTCATAGTGTTTGCATTGTAAAATATAATTCACAAAATAAGAAGCAATTTATTTCAACTAAAAAATAAACTAGCAATTAAAAAACATCAAAACACTTAGTGTATTTTGCATAACATAATTAATAACACCTTTTGTCTCTCTCACTCTACAGCAGGTGTCCACCGAGGCAAATCATTTCTTTATAGAAGGATCTGCTTAATTTTTATGGTAGCCAGAAACTCAGTTATAATGTATGTGTTTTAAAACCATCTATTACATCCTTTCGTTTATAAGAATATAATAAATTAATAAAGAATGATTAGATAGAGCTAAATGAGGATTATAGTGGAGGATAATTAGCCCCCTTTTTGGGACACATGAAACATTTGTAAGAACAATATGAGTGATGTTATGCCCCCATTAACTTACTTCTCGACATGATTCTTTTTTTTATGTTTTTACTGATTAGATCTCATGCGTTTTGTTTGTGCTGTAATTATATTCCTGAAGTGTTGTTTACGTTCATGCGAGATGTTTTTTGTTTTTTTCAGATGATATTTGAGCTCCATTTAGCTCGAGCTGCTAGCACTCTCTCCTTTGCGTGAGCGTATTAATCTGGATCAGATTCCTCTGAAGATCACCGACACTGGTCATCTTGTGTACTTTCTTTAGCAGTACTTGGTTAGTACAAGGTTGTAAATTAGATAAGAACAGATTTTTGGTTAAAACCTTCTCACTAATATCTGTGATTGGCTAGCTACTCTCTTCATATCCGAATTTCACTTTCGTAACTATAGTGATTGCAGGATCTAGAATTTAAAGTTAGGTTTTTCAATTCTTCAACCCTAAATGCATGCTACCTAACTTTAGGCCAATGTTGAAGATTTTTAATAGGCCGTTAGGGATCTAGCATTAAACGATCCATCTGATTTTGAATCCAGTAGCGAAGAATAACCAGCTACTGTACTCAGAAGTATCCCTCCATCAAAAACCCTTGCAGCTTTTGAGACGAAGCATGCGGTCAAGTCAAATGGCCTTAAGCTGCTAACTGGCGAAGGTCCATTGTGAGAGCGTATGCTGGTTTTACTCTGGGCGTTGTGCCTTTTTTAAATAACTTGACAAGTTATCTAACTGATAATGGGATTGTTCATCCCTTGGGTATGTATGACTGTAGCAATAATCGCCCTCTTTCACCCTTGCTGTCAGTAAAGTAAAGTAATTGCCTACTTTTTCAGATGTGCTTTACGTCCAACTACCAAGTTAGGTGTCGTGGATGGAGGCGACTAGACTAGCAAACTTTCTTTACTATAAATCTCTTTTGTTAACCTTTAAATAAAATCCAAGGCCTAAGACCGGGAATCGAACCCAGTATCACAATACACATTAGCTATGCAGGACGCCTCTAACCGCTCGGCTACCGTGGCGCCTCCTTGCTGACAGTATTGCAAGCACTATATTGCAAAATAAGACCAATGGCAGGTAACATTAAGAATCCTGCAGTAAGAAGAAGTAATTGTGTACATTTTTTCGCCCCGTATTTTTTATTGTACATACGAACTATTCAACTAGATGAAATACATAATTATTTTTATTATTGTAATAAACAATTAACGTAAAAACTGTTTACACAGGGCCTCATTATAGAAATCATTAGTATTTTTCTAATTACAAGAAATCAGCAATGTTTAATTTTGAATATTGTATTTTATGTACGTACGGCTAGTTGCATTTAGACAGAAGCGGAACAATTAAATACATATCAATCATTTTAAAAGAAACTATTGTCCTCATTGTTTACTTCTTAATTTTGCCAGCATCACACAACATTTAGGTCAAATTAAAATGTGAAAAGTATAACCTATCACAACATATGCGTGTGTCATTTGATGACACTGTATTGAAAGAATGAAAGTAATTACAGCGTACCTATTTATTCTTCAACAGCTGGCTACTTTTCTAACATTATTCAATTGCTTAAAAAAAGGAGAAGAATTGACTATCCTAGCAATATCCAAGTTTAACACACTTTGATGTTTCCATCATTATTTAACTTTCTCTGAAATCACATTCACCTATAATAACATTATAGTGGTGAATAAGTCAAATGATTGTTCACTGTATGTTTCTATCTCTCGGTTAGTGAGTATTATTCTGGAATTCAAGTAATAACTTTCGTAAAAGAACATTTTTATAGCCAGCGTTTTTTTTAAAGCAAGATTTACCTTTTTTCTTTGGTCTCGAAAGCTCGTTGTTGGTATTCCGTTTTGTTCCTTACAAAACGACCTTTAATACAGACATAATACAAACATTTTGGTCGAAATTCATCAAAAGTCGCTACTTTACTAAATCATTTACAGCTTTTATTTATTTTTCTCGAAAATGGTTTCAAGGATTTTCTTTTCACTTTGAATAAAATTTCCACCTAAATACCTTTCACTTTTATATAAAACATTTTTCTAGATAGTTGATTTATTTCATGATTCAAAGGAAACTTTAAGTACACCTCTAATGTGCCAATAAATCTATGTTTAGATTCACTTATTAAAGTTTAAATCATTGCCGAAATTCCAACTTTAAAGAAAATGGGACGGCAGAATGGATTATGATTTTTATGTCGGACAAGAGACAAATTGGAAGTATCTGGCCAGTTAAGGTGAAGAAGGGATAATTAGTTTGGATATAACGTGGCAGCTTGAGAAGATTAAGAAGGTTATTTTGGCCTCCCTGGACTATTTCCTCCCTATTTGGACACTTCCTCGGCAACCCTAAGGTTCATATTTATTCTACCTTACACACGCGAGTGCTCTAAAAAGAGCGTGAAACCTTGAAGAAATCAAGAGAAAGTCACATGAGTGTTCTTCACTAAATAGAATTTCACTCATAATTATTTGATAAAATTCCGTCTTTGAAGAAAAGCGCTTATTCTAAAGAATGAATTTTCCTCTGCGATGTTCCCAGGAATCACACAATCAAGTTTCTCTAGAACAACGTTTCCCAACCTTTTTTTGGCTCGCGTACCACTTGGTAGCTACCTTATTATTGTACATAATAACAAATTTACCGTAAATTAATTTAATAATTAAAACAATTTTTATATATTATAGAAAAAAACGTTTCTATAATATTTTTATGCTTAAATTTTTTATGTCCATCATTGTTAATTATATTTCATTTACCAGCTACTAGCAACCCGCGTACCACAGGTTACGAAACGCTGAACTAGAACATTGCAATTTATACTACATATAAAGCTAACTTTTAATCAAAAATTTAATCTTGACTATCTCTTGAACTGTTATTACCAGAACGTTGCAATTTATACTACATATAAAGCTAACTTTTAATCAAAAATTTAATCTTGACTATCTCTTGAACTGTTATTACCAGAACGTTGCAATTTATACTACATATAAAGCTAACTTTTCTCTACAATTTGGTAAAGAAATCATTAAAATCTGATAAATAGAAAAAAAGATATAAACGATTCAAATTTGTAGGATTTTGAAAACGTCTAAAATTTAACCTTCAATATCTCCTTAACTATTCTCTCAAGAACATTGCAATTTGTAACAATTATACACCTACCTTTTCTCTACATTTCGGTACAGAAATCATAGAATTCTGATAAAGGCAAAAAGAAATATAAATGATTCAAATTTCATGGTATTCGAAACGAATTTGAAAACGGCAAAAATTTAATCTTGAATATCTCTTGAACTGTTATTACTAGAACGTTGCAAGTTATATTACGTATAAAGTTAACATTTCCCTACATTTCGGTAAAGAAATCATTGAAATCTGATAAATAGAAAAAAAGATATAAACGATTGAAATTAGTAGGATTTTGAAAACGTCTAAAATTTAACCTTCAATATCTCGTTAACAATTCTTTCTAGAACATTGCAATTTGTAACAATTATACACTTATCTTTTCTCTACATTTCGGTACAGAAATCATAGAATTCTGATAAAGGCAAAATGAAATATAAATGATTGAAATTTCACGGTATTCGAAACGAAGTTGAAAACGGCAAAATTTTAATCTTGAATATCTCATGAACTATTATCACTAGATCTTTGCAATTTTTATTACTTATAAAGCTATCATTTCTCTACATTTCGGCAAAGGAATCATTTTTTTTTAATTTTGTATGCCGGCTATTATTGATTTTTTTTCGTACTTCCAGTGTTACGTGTACCACAGGTTGGGGAACGCTGCTCTAAAGCATGACAAGAAATGTGTCAATTCCAATGGAAGACAATAGTAAAGAAAATACCGAAATTAGGTTTTCAATATTTCGTTTCAAACCTTATTTTTATAATTTCCTTTTCTATAAATTGATTTCTTAAAATTGAGATTGGCCTGGAATAGTGAAACTACGTTTTTTTCAATTTTTTCATTTTAATGTAGTTTGTAATTATAAAATTTCCTTTAATTTATCAGCACTGATAAATTTGGTCAATTTGGATATTTAAATTTCATAACTAAATTGTGATTTGATTTTTTTAATATCTGTACTTTTTAGTTTAAAACAATATCGTGAACATTTTGAATTCTCGCGGGTAATTTACCTTGCTGATTAGTAGAACACACTGCAGGAGGCAGTGATTGGAACCATGTAATATGGCCGGTATCTGTAACAAACTCTTCAAGCTAACGATTTCCACCAATTTCTGCTGCTTGGAAACTACCTACAAAATTAGGTACTAATTTTTTTTTGTAACTTGATAAGATAAATAATATAACGAATAATGGTAGTTAGTAAAAACTAATTAGTTTATTGAACTGATCGTTTTGAAACTTATTTTGCAGCTTGCAGGTTAGAAATAGGCAAAAGAATGTGCCCAGACTTAGGTTTCCTCTTTGGTACTTAAAGAAAGAAAGGACTGTTAGTAATTTACTTTCTTATTATATTTAATTATATTATTTTGTATTTTTTCAAGATCATTAATTTTTATTATACTTTCCAGCTGTATCCTGAAAAATTGACCCTAGAAAATAAAGAATTTATCGAGGAAGTGGTTCATGATACGTTTGGGCCTCCAGCTGTATTAAGTGGAATATCCACGTACAAAACAACTAGTCCTTTGAAAACTCAACCTGTCGAAAAGGGAGTATGGACAGAAAATAGTAAGAGATGCGGCCTGATTACAAGGAAAATAGGATGTTATCCTATGTGGGATAAAAATGGGAAAATTATTTGGTCAACATTATTGCAAGTATTACTGATTAAATTATGCTTTTCAGTTTCGATAACGAAATTCTTTAAGCAGTAAATTTCTTAAACCAAGGTTCTAATAAATTAATTCAATTTCTTCCAGGTAATTGACAACCACGTAGTTAAGTATACACCACCTGAAGAGGTTGATCCTCCTAGGAAGCCCAAACGATTTTTGAAGCCTAATAAATATGGCGTTTTACTCGTTGGTGCTGAAAGTGCCAATCCACAGTTGGTAATTATACTGTACACTTAATTCTTGTTAAATCACTTACTTTTATGCGCCTAAGTTTATGTAAGTTTGAGATTGTAAGAGAATGTTTTTGCTGTTCATTGCCGGGATCATCATGAACCATAGGCTGGCTCTCCCTTATTTATTTATTTTAATATTGGTTACTCAACTTACCAAGATTTTCTTCAATTTTTTTTCCAGTACACAAAGGAATATTGCGGACTATTTACAGCTGCAGGACTACCACCAAAGAAATTTCTTGGTAAATTTAACATAACACCTGATGCCATCATTCAACCTGGTACACCTTTAACAGCGTGTCATTACCAACCAGGTGATATAGTTGATGTCTGCGGTAAAACGTATGTTAATCGTTTAATTAATAAATTCACATTGAAAGTCTTTATTGTTGCCTTAGCTTTAATAAATTCTACCTGTTTTTAGTGTTGACCGAGGATTCCAAGGTGTAATGAAGCGATGGGGTTTTAAGGGAATGCCAGCGTCTCATGGTGTAACTAAAACTCATAGACGAGGTGGCAATATAGGAGGTGGTGGAGAAAAAGGCAGAGTTTGGCCTGGTACGAAAATGCCAGGTCATATGGGAAATAAGTGGAGAGTTCTCAGAGGACTTAAGGTATAGAATAAAAACTTCTAACTTAAGGTATAGTAATAAATATTTATGTATTTTTAAAATATTTTCTGAGCCCCTCTTCTCAAATATTAGAAGAACCACATTCCAATGCCTGAGGAACCTTTTTTTCTTCCCATTGAGACAGTCTTCCGATTGGAAAATGGAGACAATAACTCTCCGTAATGCCAATGAATCTCTCCCACATTCCAGGAATGGTACCAAAAATGAATTTTCAAATGGTACTAGAATCTAGGAATGTTATTTGCATCTCTTCATCTTTAGAGGAACCCGAGGAAAGAAACGGAGAAAACAGTTACACATATCGACTCTCTTCCAGAAAAGACTCCCCTGACTTTACCAGGCTCAAGAACTTAAACAGCTCGATTGAGGATTACTCTAACCCAGTTGTGGAACTCTTCGTCCCGCCTCTCTTAGCCTGCTCCTACGATACGAAGTACTATTGAATAGTACGGATTGTGACCCTTCCTCTCTGCACCTTTAGTAAGATGTCTCGAAATCGGATTAATAAATTTTCTTTTCTGTTTTATTAGAGAACCGAGTCCACAAACTTTCCTATTTCTTTGATTCTTTCCTCCATTTCTATTTATTTCATTCTCTGTTCCTCCCTTACTTTATGTCACTGACTCCAAATACTTAAACTTGAATTTAACTTTCTTTTTTTTATTCGGCTTCATCACTTTCTTTTCTAGTTAAAATACAAAGACAATCTTCAATTGTTTTATTTATTTTGCATTTTTTTTTATTGAATTCTTTATTGTTTCACAGTTGATGGCATTACTGTGGATAAACAAATCAGAATCATTATTTTACAATTTTTTTCCCCACAGATTTGGCGAATAAACACAAAATACAACATTTTATACGTACAAGGTTTAGGAGTACCGGGGGAAACCAATTCTTTAATTTATGTTCATGATACATTGCTTCCATTAAGGTAAAAATAGTTTTAAAAAAAATGTCATTTATTTTATTGCATGATCTTAATCTCATTAGTGTAAAAATTTATCCAACTAAAGATAATCAAATGATTTACAGGAAGAGGAAGGAATCTCCGCTGTATTTTCCCACATTTTATCCACAACTCGTGGATACTCCACTTCCGGACGATCTATACGACAGTACTGTACATCCTTTTGATCAGCCGAGCATTACTTTTGCTGAATCTAAGTAATTAATTTGTATATTGTAGTTATAAGAAATACAATTTTTATTGAATGTATTTGTATTCGTCTTCATCATGAAGAAATTACTTCATATTTGTTTTTTTATTCGACCAATCTACTTGGGTATGACCTACTGTCATTTTTTTTTTTTTCACAACGTTATTTGAAGAACATCTAATGAACGTAGTACAAGTGATATTCACTAACAGTATAATTAGATGGTATTCATTTTCACTAAGTAAGAATTGGAGGCACATGCGATAAAATCTCATTTACAAAATTGTGTTCGGCGGAAATATATGTTTTGGTCCCCATGGAAGGAATAAAAGTTCTTAGCGCATAATTTGTGTGTTCATAAAACATCTCAAAAAACGAAAACCTTAGAAAGATCATCTTTGGTATACGTTTTTGGATCCACTGACGCTAGTTTTTTGCCGAAAAAAAAACACCGAAAAAGCATTTTATAGAAGCTGTAACTTGCAGCGCATCTTTTATAATGTCTCGTTCATTACAGTTTTACCATTTTTTAATATTGTAAAGCGTTTAATCATAGGGGTTCCACATTTCAAGCAAATCAATAAACCAGAAGTGTGCCCTCGGGGAACAGATTTCTGAGTTTCCATAGCTTCAAAAATTTTTATTAAATTTGGAGTACTGACTGCTAGCGTGTAATAGATTAACACATTTGTCCCACTATTCCATGTTCTTTTAAACTAATAAAAAAAAAAAAAGATGTTGCAGCGTGGTAATGTTACTGGGTAGTAGCTTAAGATACCTGAAATGTAATTTCTCTTAGTCAAGTCTTAAATCTTCTCTTTAGATAATTTCCATTATAAAACGGAAAAATTCTGTTAATGTTTTGAGCACTTCATTTTAAACATTTCGGGATGGTAATATTGTAACGTGGGTGTAATAGATCAATCATTCAATTTGTTTCTAGAAAACAACGGTTTTTTCGGCAACAAATCCATTATCTCATTAAATACTGTAGTTAATTCTGGGCTTTTTCAAATAAAAATTCTTAAGCTGAAAACCAGGCCCCCTACAACCCTCAATTATTTGGTTTTAAAAAACGTTCCTTTATATCTGTTATAAAGTTATCAATTATCTGTTAAAAATTATAGCAACAATCACAGCATAAGCACTGAATAAAAGTAAATAAATAAAAAGCTTTGTTTGAGGTTCCAAAATAATGTGAGAAACTGAACACAAAATTATGTTGTTTATGGTTTTTTTTAGCTAAAATAAATATTATTTACAAGTATTTTTAAGGCTTTAAAAAATAAAAATTATGTATGTGCACAATAAAAACATTTCTGGCATACTAAATAGGAATTAAATTCGATTTAACATATGAATAGTAGTAACAAGTTTTAAAATGGCTAATTAAAAACCGCAGAGTGGACAAAACATAAAGGCAATCTCTATGTGCAACGTGTGCTTCGTTTATTCAAAAAACTTTTCGAAGAACTATTTTGTAACTTGATGCATTGCGTGTGCGAGGTGTTTATAATTCTTTGTGGTCACTCCGGCCATTGAAATTCGTCCATCTTTAGTTAGGTATACATTAAATTCTTTGGTCAGTCTTTCTACCTATTTCAACAAGTAAATCAGAATATTTAGTATTTTTTAATTTTATTTTTATGCATATAAAAATTAGCGACAAATTTAAAAGATATACCTGTTTTGGATTAATCCCAGTGTAACAAAACATGCCAATCTGATCAGTAATATGATTCCAGTTTTTAGTAGTACCTTCAGCTGCCAACTGAGATTTCAATTTTGCTCGTATTGAGATAATCCTATCCGCCATTCCTTTCACTTCTGATAACCTTTTACAAAAACAAAATTAACTTAAGTTAACTGTGGAGTCAAAAATAATTGTAAACTTAATTGTAATTTTGGAATATTCTTTATTCCATATGCTAAGTTCCATGGACCTGGGGTCCCGGACAATAAGTAAGAAATGCTTAAATAGCTTTTGAAAAAATGATAAATAATAGGAGCTTCTTATAGCTCACGTTCCGGTGATGGACAGTGTAACAGAGAACACAGTAAAAAAAAACTAAATTTTAAAGTATTTGATACACCGGAAGAGAAGACAATTTTGCAAATGATATTCTATTTGTAAAACGCATAAGGTGAGCAGATGGTGTTTAAGATCGAAGCAGGAAACCGATTGGATGGTAGGAATTGGGAAGTGGATTACACACAATGGTGATGACCGGCGATTGCTAGTTGAGAGAGGTCTAGGGTCCTCCGCGGCTTGTATGCCAATTCATTTGAAAGATACGACATTAATTCTACATAATTTTAAATATCCGTTTTGCTTTTTCCTTTGTTTAGCTACAAAAAAAGTAATATATTAAAAATAATAATAGAACAAACCATTGATTTTTTAATTTTGGATCGGAGAGGATTTTAGTGACAATTCGAGCACCATGTATAGGAGGATTGGAGTACATTGGTCTGATAAGAATTTTGATTTGAGACATAACTTTTGCAGCTTCCTCCGAAGAGCTTGCAACCACAGTGAACGCTCCTATTCTTTCGCCTGTAAATTAAAACAAATATATGTCAACAATATAAACTTACTTACTAAAACTATTAATGATTATTGTTTTACAATGAGTGGTAATTAGTACGTGTCGTACGAAGAAACTAAGCACTGTCCTTTCAGATCGATCAAAGGCGGATTGATTATCAAAGTTTTCCTTAAATACAGATATCTCTGCAGCAGCTGAGTTCTGGGAATATGTACAGTTTATTTTTTCTTCTTTGCCGTGTACCGTTTATTATTCGACCCAAGGGTAACTTCCATAGATGAAAATTTTTTTCCGATAAGAAACCTATGAAGTTGGTTTCTCGACAAAGGAATGTGAGTTGCTGATCCATCTTGCATTTATTCGTGAAACTAATTAGCATTCATTTTTTTTAGCGCACAGATATCACTCAGTGGCAGTAAATACTCCGGTAGTAGCTAGTACCACCAGAATATGTAGTACATCTTGCCAGGAGGATCTTCAGACATCCTTATTTATTAACTACATTTGGACTCAAGAGAATCGAGGAATGCAAGAATTTTATTGTAAGAACTCTTGTATGTTAATTTTGTCAGAACATCGTCATTGTGGATGATTGGACTAAAAACAAGAACTTGAGGAATTTATCTTTTATTCATCTATCACAGCTGGCTAAAACATCTTTATAGTGGGTGCTATCTCATAAATCCAAAAAGTAAGTACTCATAAATCCAAGTTAAAAGTTATGGGGTGGGGGGGCTAACTCATAAATTCAGTTAAAAATATGTCAAACTACGAAATTTTCTCTAAAAAATTTTTATAGGAAAAAAGATTCTTACCATAAAGACCGAGATTTTTGGCATATGACTGTGCAAGAACTACTTGATGGCCCTCATTTAAAAAGTAACGTAAAGCAAAAGCATCGTTTGCTACATCACCTTCAAGCAGAATTAAAAAGTTATCACAAATTGAATGTAGAATATTTACATAAAGTATAATAATAAATTAACACCTGAAGCAAATCCTTGGTAAGCCATATCAAAAAATGGAAAATGATTTTTTTTCTTTATAATCGCTGATAGTTCTTTCCATTGTTCTTTTTTTGGATCGATTCCTGTAGGATTATGTGCACAAGCGTGAAGTAAAATAATTGATTTCTCTGGAATTTTCTTTTGAAGATTATTAATAATGACAAAAGTATTAAATTAGGATTTCCTCTGGAAAAACAAAACAGTAATATGTTCAACTATGATTTAACCACTTACTGATAGATCTTCGAGTGCTCCATTAAAATCAAATCCTACCGTCTTAGGATCATAATATCTATACTTTTTTATTGGCAAGCCTGAATGATTGAAAATAGGAATGTGGTTTCCCCAGGTTGGATCAGGAACATATACCTCTTTGTTTCCGGGAAAAAATTTTTGTAAAAATGCAGCACCAAGCCTCAAGGCACCCGTTCCAGATAATGATTGAACTGTGGCATTCTAGAAAGATAAACTAACATTATCTTAATTTCACTAATCAGTAAGTAATAAAAATACATTCAAACTCAAGGACACAAATCCGGAACTCTTTTTTTCTAAAAATAAAAAGTTATTGTTTAACTTACTTTTTGTTTATTGTTTCGGATCTGTTATGTATATATTAGTGTACAATAAATTATTTTTTTTTAGAAAAAATATGTTTATAGTCTTACAATGTGTAACAAGTAAGAAAGCGTTATGTGGATACAATCAGGAGATCCAACCAGAAGTTGCGGTCAACAGCTCTCATATAACTTCTGAAATGATTTTTGGACTGGTTTGTTTTCTCAAAAAAGGACTTCTATGATTTTTTTTAGAGAAGATTTGAAATGATTTCAGCTTTTTTATATCCTTCAAAAAACTGTAATAAACTAAATCAATAACTTCTTGTTAGAGCAAATACTTTAAAAAATGAAGGGTGAGCCAGAAGTGTCAATTACAAAGCCAAATTTATGAATTTCTGAAAAATCACTATCAAAAAAGAGCCTCTTCTGGACAGTAGAGCATTAGAAAAAGAAATTGTTCTTTTCCATTTCATTTTTACGAACTGTAAAGTTCATAATTCCATGCGTTAGAAGTTCAAAATTCTTAAATTTTTAAAAATCTAATACTAATATTAGTAAGTTAACTATTTACTGACCAAGCCATTTTTAATTATCGGACTGTCATCTCCTAAAGCTAACGCTGCAGATTTTGCACAAAACTCTTGAATTCCATGAATAGCTGCATACTCTTTGTCCAAATGTTCACTCATTATTTGTTCTTCTGCCTTTGTGTAACAAAAAAAGAATACAAAATGACATTTTTATTTACCACTGATAGAATTATTCTAGATGTGAAAGTGCATGACAAAAACAAATCACCGTATAGCTCATACTTCTTCTTACTCCTTTTTTTAGGAATAGATGAGCGGGATTAGAACTCGAAGGATTCCACTTTGGGATCTGGTCTTGAATATAGGATAATAAATTAACCAAATCCAAACTACATCAATGAAAGAATTGCGTTTCCTCTCTACCGATATTGATTTGAGGAACTAGTATTTATTTATTTTTTCAAAGAAACGTAGGCAACAATAAAGTGGCTTTTCAAAGAAGACTTTCTCCAGCCATTGCCGAACATCTTTCCTCTTGTAATTTAAGGCCTGACAAATTAAGAAACAGGTTCTATTCAAAAAATTTATGTTTAATCTCAAAATCTATTGCAATATTCACCTGAATTACACTCGGTAACACATAAGGTTTGCCATTATCATCTCTGTAGGCTCCAACTCCTAGATTAATTTTTTGAGGATTAGTATCTCTTTTGAAAGCTTCTGTGACTCCCAGAATAGCATCTGGAGGCCCCATTTCTACCTTACTCCACCATGATGCACTGAAATAAACATACCATATTTTTTAGGATTCCATTTTTTTAAATTAGCCAATATACATCAGTTAATCCGCGAACGAGAATATAAGATAGAGCTTATTTAAAAATCAGATCCAGTTTCTCACGTGAAATTATAAAAAAAAGTTAACATCTAATAAAAATACGTAATTAACCTTTAGTCATTCAGTTCCTTGTGGACCTAAGAATTTCATTTATACTTTTTAAGATATATAATTTTAATATATAATAATTTTCTGTTACCTCTTAGAAAAATGGCTGCAATTTGTGGCTGCTTTTAACAGTTTAGAAAATTTTACCAACATTGTTCAAACAAAATAAAAATAATCCAAAACTGCAGTCACAAGTTAACGCTTCGAAAGGGTAATAGATTTTAAAAATTTCTGTTTGCTTAATTTGTTTGTAGCATGTGCTTTTCTAATTGTTCGTTGAGTGTACTTTAGACTAGACTGGCCTCAACATGATACTACGACGTGGGTTCTTTCCACGGAGGAGAGGGAGTAAAATAATCGTTGCAATCAGAGATTAACACTAAAAAGAAACAGAATTTAAAATTACTCGTAATGATTAACCAATGGTGCCACATACAAGCATCACTGCACGTTTCACATACATGTTACCGGTTCGGGACATTCATCATGCACCGGTTTACTCATTTCACGTAATGCCAGTCTGCCTGATTAAGGGGGAATTTTTCTAGTAAGAACCGAAAAAAAAATTAAGTGAACAATTTTGAATTTTAACTGTTCAAAAAATTTAATGCATTACCATCTGTGATATCATGTGCATAAATTCGTGGGGGGTTTTCTGATAATAAATAATTAATTCTTTTTCTAAAAGGTTGACTGTTGTTGAGTTAACCACAAGTACTTAATTCTCCATTTTTTATCTATACAGTTAATTTCATGATGGTGTATAGTAATGTAATGAAAAGGCCAAGAGGCAAGTATTGAATTTCATTAGTATTGAAAATTATTTCACTTTAGTAACAAAATAGAACACTGAATTTTCAATATTAATTATATCTACGAAAATGCTTCAACTGATTAACCTTTCCTATACATATACTGTTCTTTCGAGAAAATAAATTTATATTTTTGTAAATTACGTTGTTGTTTACTATTACTTTAAATTATAATTCAATTCTACAGTTTTAAGATGGCAAAATTATCTATAATATAAGAGACGAAAAAAAAGGCCATTGGCACTAACTCCACGCGCAAGCGCAATATGAAGTAGGACTTATACTCTGAGCGTGGCTGGGGCACAAGACTCAGTGCAAAGAGCTAGGATTTTAGTTAGTTTCGTATGGTGAATTCAGCTCTTAGTATTTGCGTTTACTGCTTTCTTAGATATGGAAACAGGCGATGTAATTGGAAATGGCTTAAATGAATCTGTAAGTAAATTTTTGCTTTTTCATAAAATGTGCAAAATTGAATTCAATATTTTTTAAAATAAAACGTCGCATACTAGTAAACCAGTTGAAAATTCTAAGTCCAATATGGCGACTATCGTTTTATTAAAATTAAAAAGTTTTCTAGTTTTATTTTTCCCATTTATGCATAAATCATTTTTGTAGGAAAATCATTCCCACGAAAATACAGGTGCTGCATATAACCATTCCGAAGGTAAGCTGGTTTTTAAGGCAGTCATTCAATTTTTTTTCGTATTTCCATGTCTTTATTTAAGCTTTTTTAGCGTTAATTTTCTTAAAGAATAGAATTTAATTTATTTTTTCATGGTTTTCTGTTTACTTGCATGCATTTTGGTTGATATTTATAGATTTGGTATATAATTTACATGGTTTATATGTTTTGGAAACGGTTCACGCATATATACATATTTCTTATTTCTTTGTATACCGTAATGCGTGGCCACCCAGAGGTCATTGAGTTGTATTGTATTATAAATTTTAAATACTTGATTTTTATTTTATTATAGTGTTTTGTTAGCGTATATGTTTTCTGAGTATTTTATTTTATGTTCCTATTTAACTGTCAGGGACACCATTAATGAATGGTATATCCAATGGGATAGGTGACAGCAAACAGAAAGAGAAAAAGCATAGAGACAGTGATCATCGAGATAAACATAAAGATAAACATCGAGAAAAAGATCATAAACATAAGGATAAAGACCGAGATAAACAGAGGGATAAAGATCGAGAAAAGAATTCGAGTAGTCATAAGGTATATCTTCTTTTTTGTTTCTTATGTTTTTATCCTTTTTAAATTATACCATGTATTAGCTCAGATATAAGAATTAGTTTTCTATTTTTTATTCATTAGACCTTTTCTCAACTATTTTGTTTTTTTTTTTTTTTTAAATTAAAAATCTATCAAATAAAGTTGTTTTTTTATTGATAACTAAAAATAATTTCTGATTTATCACTTGATATTTTAAGTACTTATTAGTGTTATCTAATTAACGAATATTAATAAAAGGTTTTGTAAGGTCAAAGAAAGCTACACGTTTTCTTCAAAAGTTGTGGTATAAATGTTAGAATTGTTTAAAAATATTTTGTATACTTTCTCTTACTAGGTAAGAAAAGTATTTTTGAATTGATTTTGTTGTTCCGATTTTGAGGAAGTATTTCGAATGAATACTATAATTTAGAAAACTTTCTTCTTGCTACATTTTATAATTTCTTCCAGGGATTTAAAGGTTCAAATTTTCAGTAAAGAACAAATGAAAAAAAAGTTGGCTTACATTAAGTTTCCTTTCTCTCTAGTTTCGATAAGAGGAGGATTACGATCAAGTCTAATTTTCGAATTTGATTTCAACGAGAAATACATATCTGTGATGCAGTTTTAGCTGATCACCCCTAATACTTACCGCCTTGTCTTACCGGACAGTTTTAATTCCTACAAAATCCTATAATATGGTTTTTAGATTGTAGGCTGTTTTAGTACATGTGAATCCTTCAGAAATCCCCATTCGGAAATAATGGTTTTCCCTCAATTTTTTTTATACATCCTTGAAGACTACAGATTATGTTATAATTTCGTTCACAGAATGAACACTTGCAAAATTACAATTTTTGTTTTGTTTTAAACATTTGTTCATTCGATTTAAGGCCCTTCTGGGAAATAGGGTGGTTAAAAGTCTCTCTTAATGATTGAACTATACACTGTTACCTAAGTCCGGGGTCGGCAACGCGCAGCCCGTTGCAAGTTTTTGTATGGCCCACCAAGCAATTATAACTCTATATAGTAAAGTAACGATTAGGAAGGCTTTTTAATTATTTATTCTATTATTATTACCTAATTATTTATGCAAACAAACTTTTTAAAAATGAATATCATATAATCAAAATATAGAATGAGATTGACCGATGAAAATTTGCCAAACATTTTGAAGATTTCAATTTCTCAAACCCAACCCGACGTAGATGAATTATCGAAAAACATTCAAGAAAAAAAATAGCATTAAAATTTATTTTTATACAAATAAAGTAAATTATTTTCTTATTTAAGAATTGTCACTCCAACGCTGTTATAGCATGTAATTAAAATAGTTACAAATTTAATTTAATTTATTTATATTTGATTTAAACCTACTTAAGCTATGGTACATACTACATTACCAAACATGACTTTGTAGCCCACTTAAACTTCCGTTCCGATACCACTATGGTGAAATTCTTTTCATAGTAATAAATTTTTAGGGTGATGTATGGGAACGACCGCGACTCTAAAGTCCTTTTATTTTAGAGAACTTATTACTTAGGCCAACAACTTATATTTAGGAAAATTTTAAAGCTTTTAGAAAACCTTGATAATAAGAGTCTTAGAAAATCGTTTGGAGTTAGTGTTGGAGTTGTTTTTAGGTGTGTTGAGGCTTCAAATGATTTTAATTTGGTCAAAATCTACATAAAGATAAATTCTTTTTTATAAATGGTTCTCTGCATTTTTAGAAGCTCAATAAGCAATCAAGGACGTAAGTATTAGGGCATTTCTCCCCCAAAAACTTATTTATTTTCCCTCTCGTACCTACCATTATTTATTTGCTCAATGAAAAAATAAAAAACTATTCGTTTAGCTTTAAAACATACACAAAAAAGATATTTTTATATAAAGAATTTGGCAGATGATGTGGCGGATCCATTGGAGTGAATGAATCTATTAACATAATGGGATGTCTATGTGACAGCAGACCTATTATTGTCTAATATCCTGTATAAGTGATAGATAATTTATTTTAAAGTAAAAAGTACTTAACGCCTAGTAAGGATTTCTATTAAGTTTTATAATTAAAGGGAGTTGTATATGTTTTTTTTATTAAATAGTCAAAGGACGGTCATTCCAGTAGTCATAGTAGTAGTCGAGACAAAGACAAGAATAGAGAGAAAGATCGTGATAGAGATAAAGAAAGAGATAAGGACGGAAAACATAAAAACGACAAGAAGGAAAAGGATCATAAAAGTAATTCCTCATCCAGTAAGGATAAAGAGAAAGAAAAGGATAGGGAACACAGTCATAGGTATGGAACATTTTCTGACCTTTAACTATCCTTAAAACAATTTGAATATTTCCTCTCTTTTTTAATGTATTTATTTTTGTATAGTAAACACAGTTCATCAAGCTCAAAATCGCATTCATCAAGCAAAGATAAAGAAAAATCTAGTAGCAGCTCAAAAGACAAAGAAAGGTCTTCGGACAGAGACAAGGCATCCGACAAGGATAAGTATCGCAGTGACAAAGAAAAATCGAAACATGGCTCAGAGAAATCCAAACATAGCAGCAGTAGTAGCAAGGATAAAGAGAAGAGGGACAAAGATAAGGAGAAAAAAAGCGAAAAGCATCATAGATCAGACAGCGACAGTGCGAGAGATAAAGTTCGTAGTTTTTAATTTTTTATTTATTTTTTTATGCTTTATTTTTTACTTTTTCCACATGTTGCGATGAGAAAGTGTGGTAAACGAATCCAATTTCCGATTAAAAGGGGTTTCGCTGTTTTAAGAAGAGCTTCTGTGGTATAAAGTTGTATATGACCGTCGTTGTTAAAAAACGAAATTCACAAGATGCTGTAACTTAATATTTTGGGTACAACAAAATCTGGCAAATTAAGAATTTCGTTTAAGTTTTTCAGCGCTTTTATACAAACGCATTTTTTTTATTTTTTATTATAAACATTAATGATCATCTTATATAGAACATCTGAATAGAGTCAGAGGTCGATAGTAATTTAAACAAAGTGAAATACGACATTTTTTCTCGCAATAATAATTACCATTAATATTAATGTATATATTATTAGAAAAAGAAATTAACCTTAGTCCAGAGGCAGAAAAAGTTGCCTCATTCTAATAACTTTAACACATTTATAAAATAATAGTTTGCCTAATATAAATATATAATTTACAGGTGAAGAAAGAATCCTTAGAAACAGGTAAATATGAAATTAAAAGTGAATATAGAAATGATATTAAAAAAATTAAAGTTGATTGTGACGAAACCATAGTGAAAGAGGAAGAACATTTTGAAATAAAAGAAGAACCGTATGAGGATCAAGAAAATAGTTCATTTAGTCAAGTAGAAACTACTTTTGAAGATGTTGGCATCAAAGAAGAATTGTCTGATGATGATGCACCTTTGGTAAATTTTACTTTTACATTAGCCTAAAACTAATTTGCACTTGTTTCAGGAAATTATCGTCCCCCCAAAACAATAAAATGGAATTTTAATTATTAAATGTTATTGATTCAAATAAAGCTAAAACAATTTAGATGTTCCAGTCTTACTAATTATTCGCAGTCTTATTAATTCGTGAAACATATTCGTAACTGGTTCGTGAGTTGCTCCACATGTTTTCTTGAATGAAAAATCTACTTGCCTAATTTTTTTTTTTTTAGAGCAAAATATTGCAGCAATAGTCTCCACTTTCAGAATGTCTTACATTGTCCTTGGAATCAGCCTAAAGATTTTTAGCTTTCGAATTGAAGTTCTATTAATTATTCAAAAATGTTTATATGCTTTTGCTTTTACCAATACGAGGGTCGTTTGAAAAGTCCGTGCAAAGTCAGAGAGATAGCACCACTGGCGCGTATCGAGGTTATGTTTAGTTAGTAGCATCTCACACACACCAAGTTTCAGCCAGATCGGTCTATTTCTTTGTGTTTGGCATTCGTTTGAATCGAGGAAGTCGAGTGATTTTCAAAAAATGGACGAAAAAGAATTTCGTGTGTTGATTAAACACTTCTTTATGAAAGGCAAAACGCCTCAGGAGACTAAAGAGAAGCTTGATAAACATTATGGTGACTCTGCACCTTCGATTAGAACAGTTTATAAGTGGTTTCAAAATTTTCGGAGTGGCCATATTGGCACAAGTGACGTTGAACGTTCTGGACGCCCTGTTGAGGTTACTACTCCAGAAATCATTGATAAAATCCATGATATGGTGATGGATGACAGAAGAGTGAAGGTGCGTGAGATTGCTAGTGCTGTGGGCATCTCGAATGAACGGGTACATAATATTTTGCATCAACATTTGGACATGACAAAGCTATCCGCAAGATGGGTGCCGCGATTGCTCACGCTTGACCAAAAACGAAATTGTGTGAAGTGTTGCAAGGACGGTTTGCAGCTGTTCCAGAAAAATCCGCAGGACTTTAAGCGTCGTTTCGTCACTGTGGATGAAACATGGTTACATCACTACACTCCTGAGACCAAAGAACAATGGGTTACCAAGGGGGAATCTGCGCCAAAAAAGGCGAAGACCGTTCCTTCGGCCGGAAAGATTATGGCGACTGTCTTTTGGGATTCGCAAGGAATAATCCTCATCGACTATCTGGAAAAGGGTAAAACTATTACAGGTGCATATTATTCATCGTTATTGGACCGTTTGAAAACCGAGCTGCAAGAAAAACGCCCACGATTGGCCCACAAAAAAACCCTTTTCCATCACGACAACGCACCAGCTCACACCTCAGCAGTTGTGGTCGCAAAATTAATGGAAATAGGGTTCCAACTCGTTTCACATCCCCCCTATTCTCCAGACTTGGCTCCCTAGGACTACTATTTGTTCCCCAATATGAAGAAATGGCTGGCGGGAAAAAGATTTTATTCAAACGAGGAGGTGATTGCAGAAACGAATGGCTATTTTTCAGACTTGGACAAATCCTATTATTCGGAAGGGATCAACAAACTAGAGCAGCGTTGGACGAAGTGTATAAGCCTAAAAGGAGACTATGTTGAAAAATAAAAAAGGTTTACCCAAAAAAATTAAGTAGTTTTTATTTTTGTACGGACTTTTCAAACGACCCTCGTAGATATCTATAACGATTAATTTGGAGGGAAAAAAAGTTTTAAAAACAAACGAAACAGTGGATTTTTTTTTATTTAGAACGTTTCTTGCCTACCACTTAACGTCCATGGACTTAAACGTCTACTCTCCTAGCTATTTTCGCAATTATACAATTTAATTTTTAGTTTCTATAGAAACCATTTTAATCACTAGCTAGCATTTAAAAGCTATTTCAGTTTACCTTACAAATCGAAATTTAAAATGCCTCTATATCAAGAAAAATCAATTTCATTTCGTGATCTATTGCGGAACTTGCCTTGGTACTGTTCAATAATTTAACGTTCATTTCTACGTGCTTCACTTAAATATTAAAAGTTTTATGAATAAAAATTTACAGTCGGCGCGTGTCTCAGTTTTAAAAAGGGAAGCTTCTGATGAAGATGAGGACGACATGCCGTTAGTACTTAAAAAGAAGGTTAAAAAAGAAAGCATTTCCAAAAGGAAAAAGATGAGTGATGATGAAGAGGATGATGAATATTCTGAAGATCTTAAACCAGTAAGTTAATCATTTTCTGAAAGTGGAGGTATTGGTTTAATTTTTTATGTAAAATTATGTTGTTTTTTTTTAAAATAACTATTCCTTCACGTATATAATCTTGTGTAGAAAAAGAAGAAGACGTCCAAAAAACCAAAAGTAAAAGCTGAAAGTCAGGCCCCTAGTAGTCAGTCAGCAGAGCCTAGCCCCAAGAAGAAGAAAGTGAAAGAAGAAGAACAGGAAGTTTGGAGATGGTATATTTCTTAAGTAATATAAAAACATAGATTATTCGGTTGTAAATATTTTAATAACTTAGTTAATTTGCCTCTAAAGGTGGGAAGAGGAGAAAAAAGATGATGGCGTAAAATGGAATTACTTAGAGCACAAAGGTCCCGTGTTTGCTCCCCCCTATGAACCTTTGCCCAAAGATGTTAAATTATTGTATGATGGTAGGTACAAATTGATTTAATTAAATTAATCAATACATTTGATTTAAGTTAACTGATTATTTGATGGATGAGTAAAAAAAAGAAAGTCGCATTTTCATAAAATTTTATTGTTTTATATTAAGAACATAAAGTTAATATTGATATTGTCGAATGTTTGAAATTTATGTCGAGGCCCTTATTAATTTTTTATGGCTTAGAATTCTTGAAGTGCAGCTAACCTACTTGACCTCACCAAATTGATGAATTGCGGTCCGAAAACTAATCGATTAAAAAAAGCCAAATCAGGGGGATGAATATAGGGGTTATAGTTACACGTTAATTATGAGATCATTCTTGATTGTTCAGTTGGATCAATTTCGATATATTGTGCAGATTACTATGTGATTATTTATTATTTTAAGGGGTCAACTAAAAACAGGCTACTTCTGAACCATATCTGCAAACCTTATTTTCCAACTATACACCGTAGATGTGGGCAACGATTTTAGCAACTAAGATTAATTAATAAATCGATGATTTCTTTATAATAATAAAACTCACCATCACTTCTTCATTCTTATTTCTTCTTCTTCTTCTTCTTCATTTTGACTTCTGATGAACCAATTATCCAGTGGATTTTCAATTAGCTTTCGAAAATTTGCTAAACGAGCACTGCTGGACGTAATCTATCTTCATTTTTGGCGAACGTATACAGATTCTGGTATATAGTGCTAATAATTTCCTGTCTTGAATCTTTTAAAACAACCTTGAGCAAATCTAATAAAATCCTTTCCACTTACCTTTCAAAAAAAAAAGAATTTGTATTATGTTTAAAGAAAATTTGATTCAAGTTAAATATTATTCACAGCTAGGTTTTAGAAAAATGAACAGAGTTCATTTTAATCAATAATTCAGAGTTCAATAATAATTTAAACAAAATGAAAAACGACATTTTTTACTCCCTATAATAATTACCATTAACTATTTGTGAATATTTTATTAGGGAAAGAAATTCACCTCAGTCCAGAGGCAGAAGAAGTTGCCTCATTCTATGCCCGTATGATTGAACATGATTACACTTCAAAAGATGTGTTCAATAATAATTTCTTCAAAGATTGGCGTAAAACTATGACGTCCAAAGAGAAAGAATTGATTACCGATCTCAAAAAGTGCAATTTCAAAAAAATGCATGCCTATTTTATTAAAAAATCTGAAGAAAGAAAGGCTATGTCAAAAGAAGAGAAGAAGGTATTTTTATTATTTTACTTTATTTATTCGATTATTTCCTTTTTATGAATAATTTGAATTCTACTAATTAGTGTTCTACGAGTCCGCCACTAACTTAGTTTAACTACCTCACCAACACTCATATTAAACAAACGTAATGATTTTTGCAATTACTTGAGTTTTGCGAATCGCACGCCCAAACTTACTTGTAGTTGTCCACTTTGTCGGCTATTAATTTCTATAATCAACTGAGACAGATTAACTGTTAATGGGCTACAAAAGACATGGCCGGAAGATGTGCTGATTAATTGTAGTAAAGATTCTAAACCTGAGGAGTTTAGGTTTGCTTACGTTTTAGGCTTAACCTGGGATAAATAAAATAAAATTTAATATGTATTTATACACTCTGAGCCTGCGTTTAGCAGTTTCGACCATGGGTATGGATACACTCAAACCACTATAAAACCAAAACCTCCTTAGGTAAGAAAATCCACCAAACTTATCTCAGTACATTTGAGCGGTAATATGCTTTTCAGACACCTGCTTTTCTCTATTTCAAGAAGGCCGCAAGTCTGGCTCACCATTGCTTTTTCCGGCAATTTGGTTTATCTGCTAGATCAATGGTTCCCAAAGTGGTCCCTACGGACCCCCAGGGATCCCCGGTAACATTCAGGGGGTCCGTGGAAAATTAAAATTGATTTGGGGGTCCCTGAACAATGTCAGGGAGTCCGCGCAAGGTTCAATATAAAATAATAAAACTGTGATCCATTTTTATTATTATGGAAATTAGAAACTAACAAGGTGACCAAATAAATTTAATCAAAACTAAAAGAGTAATATCTGCGTTTGTTGCAAAACATTTTCTGTAAATACAAAACTTGGGAAGAGGAGAACGTTCTTAGTTTCCAAATCTTTTGAAATTGTAAAATAGAGATGAAAATTTGCTTGCTCACTGTCGAACACTTAACGACTCTTCACTTGGGGGTCCGTGGGCAAGTTTTGACTATAAAAAGGGGTCCATGGGTCAAAAAAGTTTGGGAACCACTGTGCTAGATCTTTTCGATCTCCTTTCATCTGATGATTTTTCACTCAGCTCTACCTCCAGATCGAAAATATTTTTTAAACTTTTCCCTTTCAAATTATTCTACAGCTTGGGTAGTAAGAAAGTTCAAATTTTTGCAAAATTAAAACCGTTAATTAAAGTGTCAGACGCCAATAACTTCTAGTAGGAGGCAGTACTAAAACCTTTGATGTAGAAATTGAGCATTCATTCTGAAGCTCCTCTCACTCATGAAATTGCGTGGGTATCTTTCATTAGGCCTTTTTTTTCGATTTTAGAGATTTCAGTTTTATTATGTCTGTATTTATTTTGCAGGCATTGAAAGAACAAAACGAAGAATTGATTAAAGAGTATGGGTTCTGTACTATAGATGGACATAAAGAAAAAATTGGTAATTTTAAAATAGAACCGCCAAGTTTGTTTAGAGGACGTGGTGAACATCCCAAAATGGGCATGTTAAAGAAGAGAGTGATGCCAGAAGATGTGCTGATTAATTGTAGTAAAGATTCCAAATATCCACAACCACCACCCGGCCATAAGTGGAAAGAGATTCGACATGATAATACAGTTACTTGGCTGGCAAGTTGGACGGAAAATGTACAAGGTCAGGTGAAATATGTCATGTTGAATCCATCTTCAAAATTGAAGGGTGAAAAGGATATGCAAAAATATGAAACAGCAAGAAAATTAGCTCATTCCATTGAGAAAATTCGACGGGAATATCGTGAAGATTGGAAGTCAAAGGAGATGCGCATCAGACAGCGGTCGGTTGCGTTGTACTTCATCGATAAAGTAAATAAGTAACTTGTCTTCTTTCTAATTGAAGTTATCGTGTCGTGAAACAAAGCTATATTTTGTTGTAAATTACAGCTTGCTCTGAGAGCTGGTAACGAAAAAGATGAAGACCAGGCCGATACTGTTGGTTGTTGTTCCTTGCGTGTTGAACACATTCAATTACACGAAGAAAAAGATGGTATTTTTTGAAATTTATATCTTGCTATTATTTTTTAAATATAGTTTAATTCATAGTTTTCTCTTTTAGGCAAACAATACGTAGTCGTATTTGATTTTCTTGGTAAAGATTCTATACGCTATTACAATGAAGTGCCCGTTGAAAAGAGGGTTTTTAAAAATTTGCAACTCTTTATGGAAGGCAAAAACGGCAGCGATGATCTCTTTGATAGGTTAAATACCTTGATATTAAATAAACATTTAAATGAACTTATGGAAGGATTAACCGCCAAGGTATTCCGTACATACAACGCTTCGTGGACATTACAGGAACAGTTAAAGGAACTTACAGATCCTGGATATTCGCTCCCAGAAATGGTAAATTGTGACAAATATTTTAATGTATTCAAATATTTGTTCCATTGCTTGGAAGTTCTAGCGATAATTAAATGAAGTTCTTTTTGAGCTGTTCGACCTGTTAAGAGTTGTCTAAATATAGATTATTTGAAACTGATTTCTTGAGTGGTAGGCCTTTCAAACATTAAGTTCTAATTTATTATACATTCAAATGTTATTCTATGTTTAAATAAAACTATAAATTCTTTGCCAATCAGTTTCAATCAATTTCTTTCAGATCCTGGCATATAATCGAGCCAATAGAGCAGTCGCTATACTTTGTAACCATCAAAGATCAGTTCCTAAATCGCATCAGAAATCAATGGAAAATCTTAAAGAAAAAATTGCCACAAAAAAAGAACAAATAGAAGAAGCAGAAAAACAATATAAATTTGCAAAGAAAGATGCGAAAAAAGGCTCAGCAAAAGAACAGATAGTTGCGGATAAAAAGAAAAAAGCTTTAGAACGTTTAAAACAACAATTAACAAAGCTGGAGGTTCAGGAAACTGACAAGGAAGAGAACAAAACTATCGCCTTAGGAACCTCAAAGTTGAACTATTTAGATCCTAGGATATCTGTAGCGTGGTAAGTTTTTAGTACATACGATATACTAATCTAATCTAATCTAATCATTGGCGCTACAGCCCATTAAGGGCCTTGGCCTCCATCAACAAATCTCTCCACTCGGAACGATCCCCGACTTTCCTCCTCCACTGCCCAATACGGAGTCTTTGGAGGTCTGCCTCCACATCCTGCAGCCAGCGCAGCCTCGGGCGACCCCTTGGCCTTCTCCCTCCAGGATGTCCCTCATATATTTTGCGGGGCCATCTCTCCCTCTCCATCCGGTGCAGGTGACCCAACCACTGGAGCCTTCTCAATTTTACACATGACACCAAGGTGTCCTCTCCGAACAGTTGGTATAGCTCCGTGTTTTTCCGAATCCGGAAAACCCCGTCTTCGCTCACTGGGCCGAATAGGCATCGTAGCACTTTCCTCTCCCAACAGTCCAATCTGGCTTCCTCTGCCACTGTCAGGGTCCAAGTCTCCGACCCGTACATCACTACAGGTCTAAGCACTGTTTTGTATATGGTGATCTTGGCCTTCCTGGAAACATCTTTTTTCCGGAGCGTTCTTTTCGGAGCACCCAGGCACTTGTTTCCTGCCGTCAGTCTGCTCCTAATGTCCTGGCCTACCTCATTCTTGGATGTGAGGATAGTTCCAAGATACTTGAAAGCCCCCACTCCTTCGAAACGGTGTTACCCGACCTCGAGGTCGCAGAACCTTCTTCCATTTCTTGTGGTCACCATATACTTAGTTTTTTCTTCATGGATACGATATACTCTAAATTAAAATAAAGAGGCATTACTGCGAAAAGTGAATACCTTCTTAAGAGGAGTTTACAAAATCAAAACTGGCCAGGATATTATATATATAAACCGGGGCAGGTGTAGGTCTAGTGATAATGAAGCGTGGTTTTGGGAGATCCCAAGTTCGAATCCCGTATATAACTAATTTTTATTAGTTGGAAAAAATGCCTTTTGTATATATAAAAAAAAAAAAAAAAAATAGTAAAGAATGCCGTCTGCCCCGTCCCCAAACCCTAATTGTTAATTTGGCCTTAAGCCCTCAAAAAAGTAGGCAATTGATTACTTTACCTTGTAAGAAACCATGCTGTCAACTATCTAGTCAGTTTTCATTGGAAATATCAGTTTTTCTTCGTCCGAAAAAAGTATAATTCTTTCTCCTTTTCTAGTTTGAAGTTTTTCCTAAACTTTATTTTAAATAAAATTTGGGAATTTTTAATTTTATATAAAAAAAAAGAGGAAAAATATGTCAGAGTTGGGTGTTTTAATTAACATGATCCTTTTTCGTGCAGTTTTTGATGATAAATCCTGCTATACAGTTTTGATAATTATAGACACCCTTTGTCTATATTATTTCATCAATTAATTTTCTTTCTTTTGTTTCAGGTGCAAGAAATACAATGTACCGATAGATAAAATCTACAATAAAACCCAACGTGATAAGTTTAGATGGGCTATAGATATGGCTGGGCCAGATTATGTATTCTAAATAAAAATAAATGAAAGAGGAGGTAAAAGTAACAATAAAAACCTCGAAAAAATGGAACTAGTGAAACAAAAAACACTTTTTTTTAAGTAAATATATTAAAAAAAAACTTTTTGAAGAAACCCGAACAACTCTTGCGGTGTTTTGTGAAATGTACATTGTGATTTAGCCGTACAAGTGTTTGTATTTTATGTTGTTTTTTTTTTAATTTTTATTTTATAAACAATTTTTTTTTAATTATTTAAGAAAAACTCCTTTATTCTAAATTAAAATTTATAAATATATATATATATAAAACATAAAAAAAAAAAAAAATAATTAAAACATCGTGCGTGATATTGTGTACTTGTGAGACAACTTTACTTTTTCCAAACATTTTAATTTTCGTACTGTTTAAAGAACCATTCTGTGTTCTTTTTACTCTCGAAAACTCGGGATCATCTACAGTAATAATTTTTTTTCGTGTCCATAATTTAGTTAAAACTGTAATTTATTATTATTATTATTATTTTTTTATGTAACAAGTTAGTTACATTAAGAAGCTATATATATGCAATAAATTTTATTTATTTATACATATTTCATAAATAATTTTACTCTTTTTCCCGTATAAAATGGGGAACATCGGTCCGATTTCGCAGTTTTTTGGAAGTTTATCGGAATGCAGAGTCCGTAGTGGCAAATATCCACAAGTAGCTCATTAATCTTAACCGGATAAACATCAATAATTTAGTGGTCAATTCTTTCTTGACTGAGGGGCTCGTGTTCATTGCCACAATTCCATACAAAATAAGCAGGAGCCGGACTTTTGAACTGAGGAGGCTCCTCCTAAATAGGTTTCCGTTACTTACGATATCGAGTGAATGGAGGTCCTTTAGACAGAATGATAGGTGAATTTTGGAATGTTAACTATAATTAACTGTGAAAAGATTAGGAAATAGTTTTTTAAAAAAAATGATCACAAATTATAGTTGCAATTTAATTTTAATATTTTTTTTTTTTTTTGTCCTATAATTGTGCATTTCCAATGAAATTGCTACTGTAATTTATTATATATATGTAATAAATAAGAGAAAACATGTAATGACGTAACAAATTAAACAAAAAATGACGTATTTAGGAAGTATTTTTTAAATCTACTTTTAGGTAATATTTTTGTTTTCTTTTTTTTTTCAATTGTAACATACCTATCAAAAAATAAAAAAAATTGTAAATATATTTCCCAAAAATAATTGCCGTTCTGAAAAGAAAAAATACTTTTCCTCCCCCAAATGTACCTAATTTTTAAGAGAAGATTTTACCTATACAATAAATAGAAATAAATTATATATTTAAATATATATAAAACTGTTTCTTACAAATTGTATGTTGTACAGATATTTTTAGTATTTAATTTTTTTTTTTTTTTGGCAAATTTGAAATAAAAAAAAATTTCTATGTGCACGTTCTTCGTCTTATTATTTTATTTAAATATTTAAGTGGTTTTTTTTTTATTTATTATTATTTTTTTAATTGGATCTTCTGGCTTCTTCTCACTCTATTAAAATTAAGAATTTAAAATTTTCTGAAACAGTGGGCTTGACTGGCTGGGAGATGATCACATGGTACGTGCTAAGTCACCGTCCATTGCAACTAAGTTGGTGAAAAACAAAAGTATAGAAAGTTCAATCTATATTCTGCTTTGGCACTCCCAAAGGACTTGGCAGCAATCAAAATCACTAAACCTAAAGTTTATTGAAGTTTCACTGGCATAGTACTAAAGGTAGATTCTATTTACTTTTGGACATTTAACAGTCTAGTGCTACGAAAATATTTACAAATTTATTGTACGCATTATGGTAGAGTAATATTCCAAATTTTTCAGCGCTCCAGTTCAATTTATTTTCAAATATACAGGATTAATGGCAACATAGAAATTCCAGTCCTAAAATCCTAAGTAGATGCTTCCAGTTTACAGTACAAATTATATCTTGAAACACGAAAAAAAGAGCATGTAATAAATAGTGTAAATTGTAATGTAGAAAACTCTCAAGAAATTCTATCTTTTCTGATTCTTATTGAGACATGAATCGCAACAACTACTTCCCGATTCTTTCTCCCCTTCCTAGAATATAATTTATTTCATGCAGCATTGAAAAACTAGATTTTATATCCTTTAGTCGGCTAAAAGGTAGGCATTACTTTTATATTGAACTATTAGCTGTACAGTTTTTATTTTGTTAAGGACTTCAGTTGAAGAGCTCTTGTACAAAAACAAAAAACTGTTTAGTTTCTATTTTATTTTCGAGGCAGTTACATCAAAGCCACGAAAATCTAAATACTGATTAAGATAATAAATTTCCGTTAGTTGATGATTGTGACAAAAAATTTACTTTACTAATTGTAAAAGCAATAAAACAGCTTCAACCTGATTTCCCGTATATATTTAGACTATACCAAGGGTCTTCAACCTGGGTTCCGCTAGAGATCACTACTTGCTGAGCCAAAACAAATCAACTATACAAGTCCATGTAGGAACGGGGTAAGTGGTCTGTCTTATTAAAATATTTTCGTTATGATGGTTTTTGGTTTATTTCGATCGTTGTAGATGGATGATTTTTGGGGAATATCAACAGTTATGATGATATAGCTCTACATTAAACTTCACAAATTTTTTTTTTTAAGAAGGTAGTAAAAATTACCGAAACGTTGGTATAAAGCAAAAAAGTTGTATTTATTGATGACCGCACCTCGATATTCCCCAAAAATCATTTTCATTAATGTAATATTTAAATAAAAATTAAACTATTAATATAAATTGGATAAAAATATAGAACATGGATTTACTATTCAACTTGACGAAACTACAGGTACAGTTGGATTAGCGATCTTGCGCGTTATTGTGATATATCCATGGAACGGCTGCTCAAGAAGATACGCTTTGCTAATTTGCAAAAGTCTGCCAACCAGTACAACAACGGAAGAAATTTTTAATTTTATAGATACATATTTCAAAAAGCAAGATATATCTTGGGATTTATGTCGTGAAGTGTGTACAGATGGAGCTAAGGCAATGTTTGGTTAATTGATTGACCCCTGGACTATACTGTTTTATGGCATAAGTTTTAGATGTCAAATTGATTTAAAAGGATTCTGAACGCTTGTGAATTTCGGTTTATTGAACCTGCTTGCAAAAAAACAAAAACAAAATGCTGCTTAGAAGACGTCCTTCTGGTTAGTAAAAGTTAGCATGTTTTGTGAATATAATAGATAGCTTTCATCCATGTTTGAGTTGAAGACAATTATGGGAAATAATCATAAAAACGTATGTAGCTTTAATAATAAGTTTTATTGAAAGAAAGAAATATTTTCCAAACCTTCTGGCATATAAGTTAAGCCGGACTCATCTTTGTGATTCATGTTGTAGCCCTTAGCATAACCTTTAAAAAAAAATACATATATATCTGCTACATATTCTTGAAAACATTGCAATAAGAAACTTAGAACTAAGACACAAACCTAATTCCCTCATTAATCTTGTAGGTGCATTTCGAAGATGGAGCGGTACAGATGGTAACGGCCCTTTATGGTTTTGTACACATTCTTTAGCCTTTCCATATGCATGGTAAACTTCTTGTGATTTATAAGTCCTAAAAAAAAAAATAATATATTGGATACACAAGAACAATGTACGTGAACTAATCACTCTCAAAACTTTACAATCCAAAATTTACATTCATAAAACTAAGTGTACTATAGACATATAGTAATTTTAAACATTTTTGTAAAAAATAAGAGATCGAACGTTTGACTCTTCAAGTAAAGAACTAGAAAGAAAAAAAATTCGTAATGGAAAAGAGAGGTTAATAATTAGATTTCAATTAGATTACCTTGCTAAATATACTGCAACTTGAGCTAGCAAGACATCACATTCTGGCTTTCCTATTAGCTGACAACCTTGCATTGCTGAGACTGCCAGTGTTAAAGCCATTGGGTCTACTAAACCTTTAAAAATAGATTTTATTAGGTTGTTTTAATTTAAACAAGAAAGATATGAGGCCTCTGCACCTGCGGAACTTTTGACTCCTGGATCTAGTAAAAAGAGGAAAGTTATCAACCATTATAGACCTTTAGAAGCCTATTTTGGCTGCAGTGCCTGGAGGACAGGACTCATCAAAGCTATTACAGGTACACTTAAGCTCACGTCTGTTTTTAAACTGTGGATGAAATTCAGTGGTTTTGTGCTGAAATGGTACCTGACTTCGAAAGCATAAGTTTTGATTCGAGTTTCGATAATACACTTGAGATTTTCTTTGTTTAAAGGGGATCCTAAAGTACTGCCTGTAGTGAGGGAATACTGTCTAGAGGCCGATTATTCACTTGCGAAAACGAACACAGATAAAAAGGTAGAAGACTTCTTTCTGGAAAACATGAGAATTTTACATGATTTCTTCTTAATTTCTGATCTAACTCCTCTTCTTCAGGGATCTTAGCGTTCCTGTGCTAGCCAAACTACTAAACAATTTCACTGGCCTACTCAACCGTTACAAAATGCATATAGGAGCTGCAAAGGTATATGATGTGTTTGCCATTACTTAGGTTTACCGAACCCACAAACTCTATTTGTTACCCACACATACACTTTGCCATGTCCATGAACAAAAATTTAAGGGAACCACAAAAGTCTTTTTAATCGAAGCGAACTTCACTTTACTAAATCACCTACACAAATCTAATGTAATCACATTAATTAAAATTTGAAAAGTCTCTCTGCGCCAATGAGCAGAGATGTTGATGCGACTTAAATTAAAATAAAATTGGTCCTACCAACATCTTCACTAGCTGCCCTCACCAGTCTTCTAGCGATGAATAGTGGGTCTTCACCACCTTCTAGCATTCTTGCTAGCCAATATAAGGATGCATTATCGTCTGACGCTCGAATAGATTTATGCAATGCAGATATAATATTGTAATGTTCTTCACCTTTTCTATCATATAACAAATGTGAACGCTAAAATAAAAAATTGTATTTACATTTACAAGTCAAAACATTTCAATCATTCGCTTAAAAAGCTATGGCTATAACATACTTTTATTCCTTCTTTGATGTCGTCTAAAGTTATATGCAAAGATTTCCCTTCATTAGATTCTACAGCCATTTGCAAACTATTAAGTGCTATCCTAGCATCTCCATCACAGATTTCAGACAACCAAGAAATGGAATCCTTATTTATTGTTGGCCTAAAATAACAATAATAACTTAAGAATTTATTTCTGATTCTTAATATTTTACAGACATTATTAATTCGTACCTTGAATTACTTTTTACATTATCACTTGATTCATCAACTATTTCTATGTTTAAATTATTTACAGCTTTAGATAATAAAGTCGAAATATCAGAAGTTCCAAGTTTCTCCAAAACAAACACCCTACATCTGCTCAAGAGTGCTGAATTCAGGCTAAACGATGGATTCTCAGTGGTAGCTCCAATTAATGTTATGATACCACTTTCTACGTGAGGCAGGAAAATATCTTGTTGTAATTTATTAAACCTATGAATTTCATCCATAAAAAGTACTGTGTGCCTCTTTGATAAATTTATTTCGTTTTTCGCTACTTTTACTATTTCTTTTACATCATTAACCCCTGCTAAAGTTGCAGACAGTTTGATAAATCTAACTTTGTGTTTAGCTTGACACATTTTGTGTATGATATGAGCTAAAGATGTCTGAAAGAAAAAATTAAAAAATATGTAAATATACATATATTGTCATATACTAAATATTGAGCCTGCACTGCCTTAACGCAAAAAGAGGACTGCCTCCTTAAGGCTTCGCTTCTCAAGAGTTTTTCTAGGGAAAGTGACATAGAATATTGAATTGGAAAGCAATACGATGGTTTATGAAAGAATATAGTGTAAAACTCTAAAAGGAACAGGTGATTTGGCCCGCTTCCTTCCATTAGACGCGTCAAATAATATGCAGTAAGCACTGTAGGGCCTGTTATATTCCTTACGTTAAAGGGAACATAAAGTAAGGCTTTATAGCAGCGAAAATTAAGATAATCTCCCAACAGACTCAGCTAAAATAGTTCAGGCAGGCCAAACTGCCGAACCATAATCTCTCACATTCTTTTTGAATAATTCAGAACTTGGCAAGCCTAAGTACACGGGCTGGAAATCTGTTGTTTATAAAATACAGTACACAGAATTTAATCGTCTACAAACAGTAAAATTAAATAATCTGAAAGATTCGAGGGTGCAGAGCTAGAATTGTCTAAGCGCAGCTACAACACTATCTCTGGTAGTTAACAAAGATACAGTCAATTCATTTCCAAATATATTTAACTTACTTTTCCACATCCTGGAGGACCCCACATTATCATGCTTGGAATGTTTTGTTGTTCCAGTAAATTTCGAAATACAGTATTTGATGCTAGGATATGCTGCTGACCTACGAAATCTTGGAGTGAAGTAGGGCGCATTCTTTCTGCTAATGGTATTTTTGTATTCTCTAGTTCTTTCTTCTCTTGATTCTGCAGAGAAAAAAAATCTATACATAAATTACGTACTAATTTTGGCTCATATAACACAACTAATCCAAGGGAACAATTACACTTTTCTCAGTCACGCTCGTGGAAGCAAAAGAATCATTACATTCATTACTTGATTTATGTCTTTTAGGAGAAGAAAAAAAAGATTTTTTAGAAGCACTATCTTCGCAACCCCTCTTAGGAACAAATTCATTGGAAGAGTTGAGAAACAAACATTTTTCGGCGTGTATTTCAATTTCTTCATTACTGAATTCTTTTTCACAAATAGGGCAGGCTGTTTTATTAGAAGAAAACATTTTTTTTTTATATGTTGAAAAATTCTATGCAATCTGATATCATGCAACTCGAAATAAATTAACCAAAACACATTACTATTACATCAGTGATCACTAAAAGTTCTGTCGTCCTTAACATAAGCATTAATTAAGGTAAGGAAGGTTCTACTTCAAGTGTGATTTGTGACTTTTCCCTCTTTTTGAATCAGCCCGCCTTTGTCACTCCTACCTTTCCAATATCTTTCATTTAAAATTAAAGATTATGATTATGTGCTTTTAGGGGATTGTTTCAGAAATATTTATTTCGTTTTATATGAGAAAGATAACAGATAACTAAAATAAACAAGATAACGTTTGTATTAGTAATTTACTAGAATAACTTTGGATAAAGTTTGGTTATTTTATTTGGAGGGGGGAAATGAAATTTCCTCTAATATTTGGACAGAGTGTATTAATCAAAGAAGGGTTTCAACGAGTTATTTCAAAACTTTATATATGTATATAAATTAATCCTATATATATATAACAGTGTGGTAGGTTGTTGTCCTAATTATCAGCTGTACTTCGTTTCTCCCTGTTTGTTTTAGTGAGTGTGTCCCTTGTGTCACATTCACGTTCACACAACGATTAACCAATTATATTATTCATTTACCGGGAAGATCGCTAAAACCCAACTAATTTCAACTAGAAAGCTTAGATATTTTTATTTTTAAATTAAAAATTTATATTTAAGTTTTGTAGCAGAATTAAAAATTGTAATCGATTTAATTTTAAATAAGAAATTTTGGTGATTGTAGCAATTTATTGACATTATGATTGCCAGTGCTCAATGATAATGATTAATCGAGTTAGATCACTTCGGGAGCGAAGTGCAGCCCGAAGAACAGTTAGATTTCTCCACTCCACACTCCAGTCTCCACTATCCAGTTTTGACTACAGACACAGAGTACAGACAACAAATGTATGCGAACAGCGTGTGTAAGCAGTTGAGTTGTCAAACTCAGTCTCAGTCTCTCCCTTTCACTCAGGTATGTGAACGCATAAATATACCGTTATGTGTAAAGCGTTTATTTAAACATTGCTTTTATCCAGTTAGAAAATGACTACATAATTGCAGATTTACTATATAATGATTGAAAACTGATAGATATTACACTGCTTTGACTTTTTTTACAGATTTTTAGATTGGACGTTATGTGTAATGTACGACATTCAAAAATCCTTCCATGTTTGACTATCTTAGTGTTAAAATTTAATATATTTAAACAATAATAAAGATTTGTAGGTATTTATTTGTTGGAAATACTTATTGAAAATTAAGTAAAACCAAGAGTTACGGTAGTGCTTATATATATATATTTTTTCCCAGTAGTTGTCAAATGGATAAAGTTAAAAAACGTAAAGGAAAAAGGGTGAATATAGCTTCTGATTGCTGTGAAAATGTTATTAAAAACATTCAAAATGTCTCTCAAAGAGGAACTAATTCTGAAGAATTATCTTCCAAAATTAATAAAGCTGTAGATAGTGAATTAGACGATGTTCCTATTTCAGATGAACATAAAAAAGAAAATGAGGTATTTTGCATGTTTATACTTTATTTACTTATTTTTATTCATATAAAAATATTTTTATGTATCTTGTGTGAAAATTGTAAGAGAGGTAGATGGGGAGGCCAGAGAGGTTTCTTCTCAGGCTAATTTTAATCCTGAAAAAGAAGTTTTAAATACAATAATTTTTTGCAGGAGCAAACTTTACTTTCAAATAACATAATATATGAAACCAAAACTAAGGATTTGGAGGAATTCCAACGCACTAAAAGGTTCCAGATTAATTTTGAACTGGATGCAGTTTCAATAATTTTATTCGTTTTAGCATTGTGCACAAGGTTCTATAAGCTTGAAGAGCCCAGATATATAGTGTAAGTAAAACGTTTTAAAAAATAATTATAATACTAATTGGTTCGTGATCTACTGAAACTTATTGAACTTACTTCTCTTTTGTAATCTTGAATAGCAACTATTCACTATGTTGGAAAGATTGGAGTAATTTTCAAACCAGATTGAGGAGTTAGTAGGACTAACAATCTGTGGTTTTCAAGGAATAACGCAGTATTTAATACTACTATGTGTCCGTTTTGATCAGGCTTTCATCACACATGTAGGCAGTATTATAGGCATATTTAACTGTAGGCAAGTGTTATAGTGCGTGGCTGAAGGGTCTACCAAATTTGGCTTTAAAAATTTTGCCTATTAATATGCTCTTAATTTTCCCTATTTTTCTGAGTTTGTGAGAGTTTTATAACTTTCTGATTCTGCTAAATTCCATTCAGGCCTGTAATTACCACTAAGATAAAGCTTTCAAACTTCAAAGAAAAAGAGGAGGATTTGAGTATGAAGTTGTTGATTCAAAAATGATTAGGTAGATTCATGATCATTTTCTAAAGTACTAGGTTAGATAAAGTAAGGTAGACAGTGCAAGGTACCACTTGTTACGGAACTGACCGGGCAAGATGTACTTGACATCTGGTTTAATCCTAAATCTCCTTTACTAGTCTGATTGGTTCAGAGTCTTCACAATTATTATAAACTTTGCATTTTAAAACTTCTTTCTACATCATAAGCTTGTTTAGTGTTTAATTTGCAGTAACTAATATGCCAAATTTTCTCATTTTCCAGGTTCGATGAATTACATTATGGAAAATATGTTAGTCTTTATATGAAGAACACTTTCTTTTTTGATCTCCATCCGCCTTTTGGAAAACTTTTAATTGGAGCTGCGGCATATGTTGCAGGATTCAATGGTATTTATTTATATTTAAGTAATAATACTTTGCATGAAGTTACCCTCAGTGTACGAGTCAACCTAGTAGTAATTCTAGGAATGTTTAGGATTTTTTTTTTTTTTCTACAAAATAAACGTTTGTAAGCAAGTTATTTAAAACATGCTATTTACCTGAGACTTTCAAACCCATTTTTAATGTTTCTTTAACCCCCATTTTAGTAGATTTTTTCATGATTTCTATACTTATTTTAGGAAAGTTTAAATTTGATCGCATTGGAAATCCATATGATGAATCAGTGCCATTATTTGCATTACGCTTTGTACCCGCTTTGTCTGGCAGTCTGCTCGTGCCTGCTTCCTATTATTTTATGTTAGAACTTGGCTGTCATCAATGGACTTCGGCTCTAGCAGCCTTTCTCATATTGTTTGGTAAGATTACGTGCTTATTTTTACTCCTCATATGGCTTTATTCAAATAATGGTTTTAAATTGTATTGCATTTTGGTATTTTGCATTTTTATTATGCATTGTTATTTTAAATATCTGTCTTCTAAAATTATATATTTAACTTGTTGGAATATAATTATATTTCACTATTCTAAATTAAAACTGTCCGGTAGGACAGTTGTATAAGGGTTGATCGTCAAAAACTGCACGAAAAAGCGTAACTTTGAAAAACACCCAACTTTGGCAATTTTTTTCTCTTTTTCTATAAAAGATAAAATTCCCAAATTTTCTTTATAATATAGGGCAAATCCTCCTTTATGAATGTAATTTTTTGCAACAACACAGATCTAATAGATTTCGAGAAAAAAGTTGCTGAAAATTAGCAAAAACGGCATTTTCAAAAATTGGTCTTGTTCTTTGTTGTTGTTGTTGTTCTTGTTGTTACCTTTTTTGTAATAAACAACGTAGTGCCTAAACGCGTGAACCGATTTTCATGAATGAGGTGTCATTCGATTCGGACTTTTATGAAGATGTGCCTTTTAGGGGTCTCGATGCTGTACATCTAATGGGAGAGGAGTTAGCCCCCTTTATGTATGGCCCCCTCCAAAATGATTATTACTAATTACTCTGTAAATCTTGGCCCGATTTTGATAAAATTTGGTAGGGTGATAGGGTTAGGGCTCCCCTACGTAACAATAAAGCGACGATCTGCTCTTACACTTATTAAGGGGAAGTAGAGCAATCGTTTCAAATTATCGACATGTGAACCGATTTTCATGAATGAAGTGTCATTCGAATCGACATTTTGTACAGATTTACCCTTTAAAAGTCTCGACGCTGTGCCTCATAAGGAGGGTAGTTCGCCCCCCCCCCCAAATAAGGCCCTTTCTAAAACTATTATTACCAATATTTCTATAACGCTTAGTCCGATTTTGATAAAATTCAGCTCGAATAAGTGGTTAAAGCTCCTCTACGTTGCTGTGAAGTGCTATCTTGCTCTTGCACCTACTAAGAGGAAGTACTGCAATCGTTTAAATTATCAATGAGTGAACCGATTTAAATCAATGAATTGTCGATTAAAAAATCTTTGCCTTTGGTACAGAAGTACTGCAATCGCAATTTATTTTTCTTACTCCTCTTAAAAGGAAGTACTGAAATCGCAGTTTAATTTTGCTATTTTACGTACTAATACCTTCCTATATTATTCCAAACGCTTTTTCAAAAAAATTGTTATTGAGGATGGTTTGGGGGACCGCAACTATAATCAATCTTTAAAAAGATCTCTCCATTGGTAGTTATGGTTCCGACTTAACACCTTATCAGGTTATAATGATAGAATTCCAAATTTTAAAAAAATCTGTCAAGCAGATATGTAACATTCCAAATAGACAAAAAGGAAAATCTATCCAAAAGGTACAAAAATCTCCTTAACAAAAACTTACAGTTTAAAATGTTAAGTAAAAGGTTGATTAAATGCCAAAAGGTACACAAATCAGCGAGTACCCAATAGTTCATTAATACTTCATTAATATTTAAATAATTCTACTGCTTTAATTTTCATTAATAAGTTATTTTTTAGAATTTATTAGATGTCACAGACTCTTATGCTGGCCATTTTCGTCTACAAAATATATGTTCAAGTAGCACTGTAGATTGACTGTAATATCTAGTTATTTATAATAATCAAACTATTAATTACAGGTTAAAAAGAAAAACGTTATAAAAAATATAAAAAAATTATGAGGCTAAAAAATTCAAAACCTTTTTTTTAAAAAAAACTTACACCAACATACATCAATGATTTTGTTTATTTTATTTATTTATTTTTATTTTTAAAATAAAAATCGTCGGTTTAAGTTCATTCTTCGATTAAAGTAATTGTTATTTTATGTAGTAGTCAAACGTTTATAATTATCTGGCTTTATCGCAAATAATATAGTTTTCTTCAATTACATTCTCAATCTAGGTATTCATCCCACAATTTTGTATATATGTAATATAAAGTAAATAAAATATGCACATATTTAGGACAGCTAATTATTCCAGTATTTTACTATAAGTAAAATTAGGGAGACTAAATTAAATTACAATTGAGAAATCAATAATTGTTGTTGAATAATCTACTTGTTATAACTGTGTGTTATTTGTGCTCACTAATATTTCGGTAAGACGAATTCAAGACAGTAGCCTACTCTAACTTTGTCTTTTTCTGCAGTAGAATTATTTAAATATTAATGAAGTATGAATGAAATGTTGGGTACTCGCTGATTTGTGTACCTTTTGGCGTTTAATCAACCCTTATACTTAACATTTTAAACTGTAAGTTTTTGTTAAGGAGATAGAGAAATGAACCAGTCACCCTTCAGTGCTCTTGAAAATTTCTGTGTAGACCATAGGCAATTACAGCCTCACGTACTCATACACTCACATAGGGTGAACCTTTGAGGTTGAGACCTTTTCTTAAATGTTTATATAATCAATAATAACTACACCGCTACTGACCTCGGCAGAATAACTACAGAAAAAAGGGTCTGTAGTTTATGCACTTGGCTCAAATTTCGATGGTCTTGGGTTTGAGTTCAGAAGGCGCCCTTGTAATTGTAGCTCATTGATCGATGATGCACAGTGTAGATAACATAGAATTTGTTTTTTGGGAGGCCGGGTTTGAAATGAAAAATATGTCCATTTCAGGACAATCATCTAATTTTAGGGGCATTAAATTGGAGGGTGAAGGATAGGGTAGTTATTTGTCACATACGCATGACTTTTTTTTATTGAAATATTATTTAAACTTGAACTTCGTACTAAATTTTTCTTCATATACAGAGTGTACACGGAGGAAAGGTCAAAATTTAGGGAGGTGATTCAGTAGCTCAGATGCAACAAAAAATATCCCTGGCCCGATTCTCAATAGTGTCCAAGATATTTTTAACTTTTCCGTCGACATTCGCGTTTTTCATCATGAAAGTGGTCATAACTTTATTATTAACAATAATAAATCTAATGTAATAACTCACAATTTTTCAATATATAAGGTTTCTACAAATTTGCTCTTTTTACTAAATGTTACTTTACAAAAAAAAAAGAAGAAGATATATATTATTAAGATATTATTATCCTGTATAAATTCCATTTTAATGTTTTCAACAGGCTTAACTGTAACTTATTTTGCAGATAATGCAATATTAACACAATCAAGATTCATTTTAATGGAGCCTATGTTATTGTTATTTATGCTCTGTGGATATCTGTTCTTATTGAAATTCCAACGACATAACAAGAACATGCAATCCTTGAAGTGGTGGCTATATCTTAGTCTTGCATTGCTTTCGCTGACGCTTGCAATGTGGTCAGTATTATAGTATTTTTTTCTTTTTTACCAGAATAAGAAAACAAGCAAAAGAACGAGATTTACTTTTAAAAAAAATCAGACTTTTTTCTGAGTCTCTTTTAAAGGAGCTGTTTCCAATTAAAGGTAGATTCAGTTCTACATCACTTTTTAAATTAAAAAATGACTTGACAGAAGTTTTATCCAATTACTTCGCCTTGTACTAGATCTTTTGGAATCATTCCACTAATCTGATTTTTTAATGAACATTATAGTACAAAATATGAATCTAACATTCTGCTTTATCAAAATGATCTGAATAGTGTCTTTATAAAACTTAAATGTAATGGTTTATTCAAAATTTTGTCTTTTCAGTGTAAAGTATGTTGGATTTTTTGCTTTATGGCTGGGGACGTTCTTAATAATGAAAGACTGGTGGTGGCTATTACCACGAAAAGATATGTCAGATTTGTCTCTTGCCTTGCAAGGATTGGCAAGATGTGTACTTAATATAGCAATTCCAGTTTTAGTCTATGTGACGATATTCTATGTCCATCTGGCAGTATTAACAAAAGCAGGTCCTCATGATTCAGTCATGACAAGTGCTTTTCAAGCTAGTCTTGAGGTTAGTAAAATTTATTTTATACTAACTTTTTTTTTGTACGTCTATCGAAGCTTCACTTTAGAGGCTCCCTGTGTATTTATTTGATACGAGAGGGTTATTCTTGTACTACAACTAGGGTACGTAATTAAAGATATTTATTGAACTCACTTTTTAATTAAAATCGTTCTATATCGATAAGCGGTATTAGTTGTTTTTTGTGTTAGATAAAATTATATCTTCGGTGTCTCAACTTGAATACGGTAATCCTTTATTTCTGTAAAATCTGTAAAAAAAAAAAAAAAAATAGCTTAATGTAGACTGCGGCCACAACTAAAGGCAAAATGGGTGAAACTTCCTGAAGAACACTTCTCAGATTCTATCTCTTTTGGAAAGTTAATGGTTTTTAGAAAAAGTATTTGAAAAAATTATTCCAAGTCTTTTCTAAATTATAGGATCAGTAACTTTTCAAAAAGTTGGTTGAAATTACTTCTTCCATCTGTGAGATATTCTTTGTCATGCTTCATCACCTGTGCATCTCTCAGTTTGCTAGTGCAATGAAAACTGAAGTAGCGAAACCTCAAAAATATTAAAGTAATCTTGGTTATGTAGTGTATAAAGTGAACTTAAACATTGAATGTTAAAATTTGTCTTCAAAACAAGAGGGGCTTCCATTGATCATTTTTGGAAACAACTCCAGGTCATTTTATTTAAGCAGGGTTTTTATAGAGAGCTATTTCTCTACACTTCTCTTTGCATTTTACGGTTCAAAACACATGCAGTACATTAAGTATTACGTGTGTGAAATGTTTGAAACTAAGAGATAAAAGAATGTCATTCCAACTCCTTGCGTTTGTACTGTTCGGCTTTATCGAGTTTTCTCCAGAAGGTCTCATATAAGTACTATTTGTGTTTTATGTTAGATTTCTCACTTTATGTTAAATTTTTCTATGAAAATATTGATTTTAGAGGATCTGTGATATTCAATATTTCTTCAACGGTATTATTTTATAACAAAGAACAGGTATATCATTGATTCAAATATATTTTTAGTAATAACGTAAGTTTCAAGAAAAGATCGGCAATTGTTATGTTCACAGCAGAAATTTTAAGTTCCTCTCTAATAAAATTGCTGAAGATCTTATAATTTTATTTCTCTAAAATGACAACTTTTACAAACAGCATTGCAGCCATTCATCAGTTTTCTTTCATATTCTCTATTCTCCGTTTTAGGGTGGCCTAGCATCCATTACAAAAGGCCAGCCTCTAGAAGTAGCCCATGGTTCACAGATCACCCTCAGACATACTCATGGTAAAGCTTGTTGGCTACATTCGCACAATGAGGTATATCCAATTAGGTATCCGGACAAAAGGGGCAGTTCACATCAACAACAAGTCACCTGTTATACTTTCAAAGTAATATTATATGTTATTTTTAGCAAAAAAGGAAAAAAAAAACGTTATAAAAAGGAATACCTAAGTTTTATTAATAGTTAATAAATACGTTTTAGGATTTAAATAACTGGTGGATAATAAGAAGACCAGAGAAAAGTAACTTAGTGGTTTCTATGCCACCAGATTCAATCAAACATGGCGATATTATACATTTAGTTCATGGCATTACTGGGAGAGCATTAAATTCTCACGATGTTTCCGCTCCTATGTCTCCTCATAATCAGGTTGATGGGTTTTATTTTAACACAATTTGTTGCTTGCTTAGTTTCTGTTCTATATCTATTAATATTATTATTTTTAGGAAGTTAGTTGTTATATCGATTATAACGTATCCATGCCTGCACAAAATCTATGGAGAGTTGATATCACAAATCGTGAACAAGAAGGCGACGTCTGGCACACCATTCAGTCTCAGGTGATTTTTTTTCTTTTTATAGTGGGGTTGTTTTACCTAGATCCCATGTGCAAACTAAGGTAGGAAGAGGAGGAATGAGGTCCCCTAATATCCTGATTGACTGTATTGAAATTTGATACATTTGTACATATTTAATTACTATTTCCATAGGTAAGATTGATTCATGTGAACTCCAGTCAAGCTTTACGTTATAGTGGTAGACAATTGCCGGATTGGGGATTCAATCAAATGGAGATTGTTACTGATAAAACTGTTATCCAAGATGACACAATTTGGAATGTTGAAGAACATAGATACACCAAATGTAAGTTTACTGTGTTTTTTTTAGTGCATTTAAATAATCACTTAATGGATAAATGTCATTAAATTTAAAGATTTTGTTCTCACAAATGGTTTTATGACTCTTGAAAAAGGGAATTCGTGCATAAATTGCAGAAAATATAAAATCAGGAAATGGGTCATGAATTCTCAAATCTCAGCGACTTAATTTAGAATAGCGATTGCAGTTAAACAGTAGTAACTGTAATACAATAATATTTTCTAAAATTTTGGAAGAAAAGGTGGTGTAGTCTTTAATGTTTGTATCTTTTTTTTTCTACCGGCTTGTTTGTACTCATTTTATTTTAAATTTTCTCTAAATTTGTACAATTCTTTTAGGCTAATGCTATAAATAAAAAATCAATTAAAAGTAATTACTGTTCATTATTTTTGGTGACTGAATCATATTTTCAATAGGATGAAAAATTAATGCCAGTTTTAGTCATTATAAACTTTATTATCGACCTAGGGACTTGGTCATCTTCAGGGCTAATTTACAATATACTGTTCTGGAGTCCATGAACAGACAAGACAGAAGACACATCAACCCTCTAATGATGTAAAACAGTATATTGTAAATTAGCCCTGAAGATGACCTAGTCCCTAGGTCGAAAGCTCAGCAGAATAAAGTTTATTATAATGACTGAAACTGGCATTAATTTTTCATCCTGTTAAAATTAATACTGCAACGTGCTCATGTTTTTTGTTTTTTTATTTGCAAGCACATTTTCTATATCAGGGGTGAGCAACCTTTTTAATCAATGGGCCAATTTCAATTTTAATTTTTTTGGGCGGGCCGCACATAGATTAACTCTTATTAAAAATTTACGAAACTTTATTTATAATAAATATTAGAATAACAAAATATAAAATTAAAAAAAAAAAGTAAAGATTTCATATACAGATTTTAATGCAAGATAAAAACAAACAAGAAAAGAACAGAAAAACGAATTTACTTGAAATTTTTAATGAAAAATTTGGCACTGTTTTTTCGATACAAGCTGATCAATATCAGCCGGAATAGATTTCGGTTTAGTATGTACTACCATTTCATTATAATTAATTTTATAACAATATATTGATGGGAGAAAGTCGATAAAATAGATTCAATTTTAGAAATGCTTGGCGGGCCGCGTGTTGCTCATCCTTGTTCTATATTATTCAAATAATGTTTCCCCTTTATAAAAACAATTATCTTATTATAGATTGTAATTTGTTCTTCTTCCCTTGCAATTATTTTTTATTCTTATTATGATGTATTTCTTTGTATTATATAGTCGAAGATGAAAAAGAACGAGAAAGGGATATGATTAACGCTGAAATGATTCCATTAAAAGTCACTTCTTTATCATTTTGGAGAAAATTTTCTGAATTACAATACAAAATGTTGTTTCCATCACAGGAGAACATTCAGAGTCACATGTACAGTAGTGATCCTCCCGAATGGCCATTAATGACCAGAGGAATTGCTTATTGGGTCAGTTCGCATCACAACGTAAGTAGATTATTCGTTTTGTTTTATTATAATATAGAGAATTTTTCCTTCCATACTTTTGACTTTATGTCATATCATTTTTTAAAAAAACGTGTCTGTTTATATTACAAGATAAACTTAACCTATCTTTTACTTATACATACAATATTATCTGTTAATACCGTGTTTATAATATTTTATGTGTAAAAAATGTTTTTGCTTACAATGTTCTGTAAAATTCATTTTTTAAATTTTTATTTATTTTTTCTCAATATAGTAATTGAGGATTCCTTATTCTGTAAATGCAACTCAATCAAATTTTTCTTTCCCTCATCAGTTACCTTGTGTTTTTCAATAGCGTTTAAAACAGATTTAGAATATAAAATTTTACATAAATGCTAAAATATGAATTTAACAATCGTGTATGTTGATAGAAATTTTTGCCATTCATAAAATGATTAAAATTTTTTGTACATTCGTACATGATAAAACAAAACTAGCTTCCAGAAATGTTTTTATTTGTTGACATAGTTGTTTGCCGCCTCTACTGTTCTATAAATTAAGTAGTTCTATTTGTATTTGAACTTTTTGGATTATTTTTCAAAGTTAATCGTTGTGTAAGTTTAAAGAATTTTGATTATTGCTTCTTCTTTTATTCCAGGGACAAGTGCATTTACTTGGCAACATTGTTATTTGGTATTCAGCCAGTCTTTGTTTGGTGATTTATTTCTCTTTGTTTATATTTTATTTATTGAGACGTAGAAGACTGTGTTATGATATTGAAACAGGTTAGTCATGTTTTATAATCTATTCAATACATTTTAATAGATAGACACTGAATTAATAGGTATATACTCTCATTTTACTTCATTGGTCGTAAAGAACGCTTCTACTACTTAACTTGTTTTTACTTTAATCACTTAAGAATAAAAATTAAAAAGTGCTCAACAGGATTGAGTACTTAAAAAAAAATTTAACTTGCAAATCTCGATTTTGGTTAAGTAAAAATGTATGATATTTTACAATAATGTCGACGAAATTAATTTTAAGTTTAAGGTAAATTACTTAACTATTGTTTCTAGCTTAAAGAGATCATGTCTAAATTGTTTTGCAACCTTATTCTTAAAAAATCTCATTAAGAAATTATTGTATTATATCCCAAATAGTTTTTTTTTATTTTAATGAAAAATTAATGCCAAGGGGTCCCCATGTCAATTTATTTACAACACAATATATAAGTAAATATCCACTGTTTTCATTTTGTTTTCTTGTCTCTTTATGTAGGGGCTTGGAATTTTTTCCTTCACACTGGAAGTTTTCTGTTTCTTGGTTATTTATTGCATTACCTTCCATACTTCTTTGTCGATCGTACGCTGTTCCTGCATCACTATTTTCCTGCTTTACTCTTCAAAATACTCTTAACTGCTGCTATCGTTGAGCATCTGTATTTTTTAACCAGGTAACCAATTCTATAAATATCTAGATAATCATTTTTTTTAAAAAACGGTAAAATGGTGATTATTATACTCACTTTCTTTTATTTTTTCAGTCGAAATAAGATAGTTCAACAAATTTACAAAATCATAATCATTATATGGATTTTAAGCATTATCACAGTATTTAAAAAGTTTTCCGTATTAAGTTATGGTGCTGTTCCGCTATCCGCAGAAGATGTTTATAAATTGAGATGGAGAGATACCTGGGATTTTATAGTTCATAAAGACTAGTGATATCTCCATACTATTGTTGATATTATTTTTCAAAATTTAAAAATTAATTTTATCTATTAGAAAAAAGAAGAAGAACCTCAAGACCAAGAAAGACATACAGTCTTTTGTGAATTATAAATATATTTTTTAAATATTTATTTCCAGATTTCTCCATTGAAAAGAGACCTGAAAATATTTTGTATTAAACAGATATATATTTTTACTAATTTTATTTCTTTGTTTTTGTTTTAATTTGTCAACATCTGAGATCATTGATGGAGTTTTTTCAGTGCACTGCCGGCCTCCGGACAGTATTCTCTTGTTACAGAGATAATTGCCTTCACCTGACGGTGAGCTGTGAGAAGCTCCTAGCGCCATTAGCTGGATTTGAATCCTTGATCTCTAGAGTCTGAATCCAGTATACCATTGAGCTAATTCCTTTCCTAATTCTGTTTAAATGAAAATGACCTTTGTTAACGATGATAATACATATCTTTATTACAATTAGCATTTTACAATTCATACAGGAGAATAATCCATGGAAAAAAAGGGTAAGGAATTTCAGTTTTGTTTTTTAAAATAAGTTAATGATAATATTCAAAGAATAATCCAAACGTTCTGCATTTGTTGCAACCATCAGAAGCTGATAAATTCCATGAAAACAGTTCGGACTTAAAAGAAATGAATTCTAGAACTGCAGCTTTGATTTCCTCTAAATTCTCTGAAGGAAATGAGCCTTAGGCAGAAAAAAAAGAAAGAAAAAGATTATCCGATGGCGTCAGATCAGGGTGTAGGAAACAAGGTACGATAGCTCAATTCTGAGTTTGGACTTCTAGGTCTGAGTCGGTTTCTATGTGTCCTTAGAATGTTACGACGATTACACGATTTAAATTTGCTTAAGGTTATTCAGATCAAACTGGATACCCCGTTACTGAACACATTCTTGACGCATACTTTGAAAAGTAAAATTTTGCCATCTCTGTTTTTTTGAAAACACATTTTTGCAGTGTTTTCTGGTACGAGTATGTTTATCTTTAGTAAGTTGTTTGATGTTTTCTATGTTTATTTAAGTGAGAATAAATGATAATTAAGATATAATAGTTACGTGAAACATTGGAAACTATATTTTCTGAAGAACAACCGCTGACCAGCATCAAGATATGTTTTCCAAGCCTTTGGAGAAACCTTTCTTTTCTCTGACGTCTCGTTAAACTTTTAATCAAGAGAAAATATACGCTTAAGGCTAACCGAAGTCAAAATTTTCGAGGAAGATGGTACTAGTGCTATTTTGAACATCAACTTGTAGTTATATCTATATCAGCAACTACCTACAATAGACGAAAAATGGAAATTAACGAGCAGAAGCCGGCTAATAATTATTCTTTCAGAAATAAAAAGTACTTCGACTCAAGTAAGATAGTAAAATTAACTCTAGATTTCCAGGTAAGTCCCCGCCTGTAACACCAATCGGTACTTGGACGTTAAACTCCGCCTGAAATAATAGACGATTACTTTACTTTTACCTCCAGGTAAGTCACGTTTTGCATTTGTAGCAAGCATACTAAAGTCACCCCCTTCGATTTTTGTCTGTAAGACTTGAACAACTACATAGGTTTCGAGAAAAAAAGTTGCAAAAACGACTCTCAAAAATTCGTACTTAACTTTTTTGTAAACATCATAGCACCTAAACGCGTTAACCGATATTCATGAATGAGGTGTCACTCGATTCGGTTCCTTTAGTATGATCTTTTAAATAGAGCTGTAATTTAACAATTTTTAAACATTTAATTTCTAATAGTTTGACACCTCCTATTATGATCAATCTATGTTGAATGATGTGCTACAGTTTACTGAACAATTATTTTGTATATGAAAATCATTACGAACTAGAGCTTGCATTGAGATGTCTTTCTGCCGTCTTCTGTTCGCTTCCTCAAGCTGAACCTTTGTGATTGCCCTGGATATTACAAAGATGTCTGGGCGTGGAAAGAGTAAGAAATCAAGAGTTTGCGAAGTAACGATCAAGGACAACTTTATCAAGTTGAAGATTGAAGTTTTACTGTTTATTGATGGATACAATGGATTAGCATACCTGAGGAACAATGTTAGATTTGTTGACAACCTTTTACTGCACATCTTCAACTTATAAAAATCGTTAGTTTTAATTTATTTACTTCTAGAAATTTTAGTTACGTTACTTGTAAATAGAAAAATATCAATACATCTTATGGAGATTTATTAAGAATTTTCCTCGTTTGTTGTACCAATATTATTAAAATAGTTTCATAAGATTGGGTGATTCTATTGTACATAGCTTCTGAAGAGAATGAAATTTATAGATATATTATTTTGGTATTTGCTCTATTTAAATCAAAGAATAAATCAGAAATTAATGTCCTTATATTAAAATTAAAGAAATTGGGCAAACTCATTAGAAATTCTATACATTCTGTTCTTACTTTAAAAATAGGAATAGGGAAAAAAAGACGTTTTAAGAGCATCTCAATGCTATCTAGCGGCAATAGCTTAAACTAGGAAGAAGTAATTACATACAAACTAGTTTTAGCGATTGCCGCTAGGTAGCATGAACATGTACTTTGACACTATTAAAATAAACTTCAAATAACCTCCTAACGAAACAGCTGTCCAGTAAAGCAGTGGGGTAAAAAGGTTATTAAGTTTTGTCCATATTCTCTATAAAGTAGCAACGGTAATAATTTGCTTTATTTGTTAAATGTTCTTCACCCACCTTGATTGATAAACATTTTATATCGTCAGTATTTTAAGTTTTCCCCTGAAATAATGTCCATGTTTAAAATTCAATGTTCATAATTTGATGTTTTATTTATTTATGATTGATAGTTTTAAATTGATGCTGCTGTAACTAAGTCACTGAGAACTTAACATAGCTTATTAAACTAATTGTATTATCTATTTGCATAAGCGATAACTTCCTAAGAAATTAAAAAACTTGTTTTTGCTTTATTACTGCATTAAGGACTTCTTGCAGGTAAGCAACATTTTTTGTGTTTACTTTTATTTTTAATTACAAGTTAATGTGAGTGAAGCTTACTTACAAGAAGTGTTTATGAAATCGACATGTTTCCAAGACAGTTGATAGTAGATGCATTTTAAGTGTACGCTTGTAATTTTAAAAAGTTGATTTTACACTTCATTATTTTGTTTCATAAAAATGTTTCAACGGTCATAAGTAGGTAGATCTAGTTCGTTACATGTTAATAATTTTTGGTCGTCTTTATTACTGTAAAAGTTAATTGCTAATTACGATTATGTATTTGGAAATAATGAACTTCCACGTAAATATTCAGTTTTCTCTCATTTAAAGGGGGAGAGTAATCTCCATTAAATTTAAATTAATAATGTAAAAGTTTAATAACGTCCTAGAATTATGGACCTTGGATTTTGCAAGATTCGCACCAGTAGTTTTGAATTCTAACTTAATGAAAATTAATTTTTTTTTCTAAATATTTGTAAATTACAATGAAAACATTTGTATAAATATTAGTTTATATAAGGGAAGAGATTAGCTAAGCGGTTAGCTTACTGGACTCCCACGCGGAGGTCCCGGGTTCGAATCCAGCTGCTGACCCTTAGATTTTCTCTTCCTAGGAGCTTCTTACAGCTCACTGTCCGGTGATGGACAGTGTTGTCTGTAACGAGAGAACACTGTCCGGAGGCCGGTTGTGCACTGAAAAAAGCTCCGGGCGCCAATAACCTTAGATGTAGACGCGCCTTAAATCATTTAAAAAAAAAATAATAATAAAATAGTTTATATATTTTTATTTTTGTTCTCAGCGTTCTTTCGACATTCTAATGGTAATTCTGAACTAGTCTATGTTCACTAAGCCCAAGTGAAATAGACGTAAATTATCTATCCTAGGAAATGTTTGTGAAGAATCAATGAATAAAACAGGTATTATGTAGTTACTGTACGTAATATGCACGTTAATTTCACAATGTAATGTTAGAATTTTTCTTCAAATTACTTGTTCTTTGTTTTTAATAAAAAGTTGAATTTGTTTGCTGTATTAAAAAAATATAAATTTAAAAAAAGAATCTTATTCATTCTCCTTTCTATCTCAAAAAAAAAGAATGGAAAAGTTCAAAAAACTTCGATAGCAAACAGTCAACAGGATGTAAGAAATAATTTCCAAAAATAAAAATAAATTGTTAAAGGTGTTTTATTAATATGTTTGTACAGATCTATTGTTAAAAAGGGTTTAATTTAAAAAAAATAAAAAGGAAAACATGAAAAAATGTTAGAAATAGCTGCGAGAAAATTAGTTCCATAAATGGCCACAAGGTAGCAGCACGTACTGGAACGGTCAACTATGAAAACACATTTTAGTTTACATATTTGCCACCAGATAGCACTAAAACTATAATACAACTGTCAAGATTTCTCTTCAGTACGACTTGAGTGTTGAAGGGGAGAAGATCGCTCTGCCGCTCGTCACCTTAAACATATCCATTCTAGTCCCATATCATCAAATATGAAAGAGGTATGATGACATATGTCTGTCTAGTCAAAAATAACAATTGTAATGAAAAATATTCTAATCAAATATGATAAAGGTATGATATGATAACATATACATATGTCTGTCTAGTCTAAAAATCTCTTATCATAAACATACATGAAAGTTCTTCTATAAGAATCATAAAAAAAAATTCCAAACATCAAATATGAAATAGGTATCATGACGTATGTCTACCTAGTTAAAAAGAATTAATCACCCCACCCTCCCGCCCAGCGAAAATCACACCTATATAGTTTGGCAGTACTATTGCACACTCGACAAGCAAGAAACAATAATAACCATTTTTTCCAGCATAAAACAATTTATTTTAGCTTCCTTTTAGTATCAATAATTAACACATACACAATGCCATCTATCTGTAATATTTCCTAATTAAAAAAAGCTCGAGCTACATAATAATTAATAATAACAAATGAACTGCAGTTTGTACTGTCACTCCTAGGTAGCAGAACAATCACTATTTTAACGATTAGATTTCTCTTTCTATTCTTTGGAGGCCTTTTTTAACTATTTTTTTTGTTTTCTTTGTTCGTATTTCTTTTTTTTTTTTTTTTTTAACAAAGTAAAAAGCTATTAGAATAATTGAACTTTTATCCCAATTTCACTGAGATGCTGTGGTTTCTGAATACCTTAGTTAATAATAAGGCAATTCTAGTTCATACAGCAAGGGACGATCTGTTGTGAAAAACAAGAATCAAATACCATTGGAATATGTAGAAATCGTCCTCTAATTTCCCACTAACACTCCTGTTTTTTATTTGATATTTACAATTAAGGCTGATGTTACAATGTACATGTAGTACGATCTTTTTTTAACAGTAAGAGGTAAAAACGATTAGAAAAAGTTGCAGTTCTTGCCTAATTTCGCTTGAATACTGCTGTTTCTGTATTTGATTGTTAATAATAAGATCAATTCAAGTTGGTAAATTTGCGATTGATGTGTTTTGAAAAACAAGATGTAAAAACCATTGGAAAAAGTGGAAATAGTCTCTTAATTTCACTGTAATGCTGAGTTTCTGCATTTGATAGTTAATGTTAAAGGCAATCGTAGATTTTATATGTTAGGTTAATCTGTTTTGAAAATTAAGAAGTAAAAACCATTGGAAAAAGTAGAAATCGTCTTCTACTTTCACTCGAACACTCCTGTTCTGTATTTGATAGGCCAATAGTAAAGTGTACATGTAGGTACGATCTTTTTTTTAAAGTAAGAGGAAAAAAGATATAGAAAAAGTCAAAATGGTTGACTAATTTTGCTTATTGATAGTTAGAATTAAGACCATTGTTAGACTGTAATTGTAAAGTCATTTTTGAAAAAAAGAAAGTAAAAACAATTGGAAAAATTGAACTTCTATCCCTATTGCACTAAGATGCTGTGGTTTCTGTATACTATAATTAATGGTTTGACAATGCTACAGGAATATGTGTCTGCTCCTGTTTTTAATAGTTAATAATAAGGCTAATGCTAGATTGTGCATAATGGGAGGATCAATTCCGAAACACACGAAGTAAATACCATTGGATATAGGAGAAATCGTCCTTAGGAAAACCGCTGATCCACTTTTTCCAATGGTTTTTCTTTCTTGTTTCTCAAAATTGATTGACCTAGCTTACATAATCTACTCTTGGTCTTAAAATTAAATGTCAAATACGGAAATATTGAGTATTCTAGTGAAATTATGAGTAATTTTCCCCTTTTCTAATCGTTTTTACTTCTTATTTTTCAAAATAGATCGACCTAGCTTACACAATTTAGCCTTGGTTTTGACTGTCAAATAAAGAAACCGGGAGCGTTCCAATGTAATTTTGGAGAAAAATTAAAGATTTTACTCATTTCGCTTTTTTGAAATGATTTGACATTTCATATTCATCCATATTTTATTCAACAATAATGATTTCAGTGAAAATGCCATATTTTAAATTTCGTTCCCCCTCACCACATAAAATACATTTCTCACTTTTCAGTTCTAAAATATTACTCGCCCCGAGTTAGAAAAATAAAACATTTCCTTTTAAAATGTACCACATTTCAATTATTTTCATTCATAATTTTTTCAGATGTTTGACAATTCGTTAATATTTTGGGATAACACCAAGTAACCTCCCTTTCACAGTTTGCTCAGTCAGTAAGACTAGTGGGACAGCAGTGAAGTTTGAAATCCTTACACTATTCAGATTATTCTACCTTTGAGATGGTTGTAGGACCGAAACCGACAAGGGGTGTAATAAAAATACGTCCTACTGCTGACAAAATTATAAATATTATTACGCCCTGAGACGTAACCTCATTTTCATAAGATAATAAATTCTTAAGCCTTTAAGAAGACCTATAAAAAGTAAGGTTCGAGAAGTATTAGTTCTATATGGAAGTGAAGTAACGAAAACCACAAGTCAAGATTCTAAGACGAGGAAGATGAGTACGGTAAGCTTAATTCGCTTGTAGAACGAGTTAGACCTGTACATGAAATTGAACTTATATTACATTAACAGTATAACTGAAGTGTCATTAAATCAACAGATATAGACAAAAAGGAACATTATTTCATTATATTAAATAACGTGTGTAGGTATTACATACAATTATAGTATGTAGTTTATAGTATTTTATATTATAGTAGTTTATGTATTTTGGGAGAATCGTTTCATGTTTTTATTTATTGTTGTACTTCGTATAAAATAGATAGTGTAAGAAAAAATAAGGTGACAGTGTGTATATATCATAAATTTTAAGACTTGAAAAAAAGTTGTTAAATATATCGAAACTTTGGTATTTATACATGATGGTGATTTCGGCAATTCAGATGAAAAATTAAATGGCTTCGGTAGATAGGACTGATAAGAAGTTAGTAGCTCTGTATTTCGCTGGTAATGGTTTGACTACTTCGTTACAAGAATGAAGAAGGTAGTATTGCCTACAAGCAGGAGTAGAATGAGATGTACTTGCTGGAGCAAGTATGTGGACAAGACCTTTCCTTTTATATCGGCTTCATGAGGTATTTTGCTTATCTTTATCACTTGACCCCTTAATTTTTCATCTTTACTTTATTATCCACTAAGCACTCGTTACAATTCAATTACTTTTTCTCACCCATAATAATTACAATTATTGTTATGCGCATATCATTTTTTTAGTTTATTTACAGTGACATGTATTAAATTATATGAATAATATTTCATCAGTAGTTATAGATATTAAATGTGTTTCTTTACTTTTATGAATTAAATGAAATAATTTTGAACAAATTGAACTTAATCGTTTATTTTGGTTGTCATACTTAGTAAACTAATAATTTAAATTTATGACAGTGTGTAACTTGTCTAAAACAAGTTTAGTACAACGTTAAATTGCAACGTAGGAGTAAATTCATGTTAAAATAATTTAATGTTACGAATGCGTTCTAAAAGATTGATCAGTTTAAAAGATTTAAATTAAAATTTCAGCATTCATATTTTATGTTTTATGTAATAAATTAAAGATTAAATCTATAAACTGTTTATTTCATTGTGTAATGATTTTCAGATTGAAAACAGCCAACAACTGCAAAACTGGCCATCAACTAAAGTGGAAATGAAAAAGACGTTGAAAAAACATCGATCAAATGAGTAAGTACAAATAACTTTTCTTATGAATCAATTGCTAAAAAAATGTATTATTTAGGTATAAGTAAATTGCATGCTTAAAGTGAAAATAAAAAGGTTTATTCAGTAGGAGAGTAAATAACAACCTTTAATTTGAAAAATAATAAATATTTATTTGCATACCTATTTTGTTTTTACATAGACTTCATATTTTACATTCTATTATACGAAAGATATACATATAAATCAGAAAATACAAAAAGAATTTTTAAAAATAAGTAATAAATTACTTTAAAATAAGTAATAAATAGCCATATCCAATCATATTTGTTTTAATTTTAATGAAAAATTCTATATCAAATATAATACAATAGCATGCAACTTCTGTAGTCTTCATTCAATAAATACTAATAAATTAAGCTGTAAAAAATTTGTGTACGAATTAAAATTCGTATTTTTTCGGTTCACGCAGTGCTAACATCAATAGGCCTTTTGTCAACTTGCAGCCCCGTTAAGCTGAGCTTTTACCTGAGATGTATTTTTAAGGGTCCCCTTCTATAATTTCAGCAGCAGTGCCATGAATATGAAGTGATTTGCATCCAGGTAAGTCTTATCTTATTATTTATTACGTTCAGAATAATACAACACAAACTAAAACTTTTTTTCATATTTATTGTTTTTTTTTTATAATTGAAAAAATAGTTTTAATTTTTGTTGATTGTGGGTAAAGTTTTAATTGAAAAATACAACAACTTATTTTAGTTGAGCTAATAATTTTTCAATTCATTTTCATAATAATAATGTTAGTAGAGATTATGTGTGTTATATTTTTCCAATTAAATTAATTTTATTCATAAGGAAGAAGTGTGTTTTTTGGAAATGTATTTCATTATCATTGAATAAAAAGGTTTAGGTTAAAAAAAAAAATCAATTCTTCAGTTCAATTACAGTCTTCTTTATTTAATCTTTATAATATACATAAATTATATAAATTATAAATTATATTAAATAGATGTTTTTCTTAATGCTAGGTAAAACTTACTAAACATTTTAATTTAATTTAAATTACAATAAATAATGTTTATTTTCAGAATCAATACTGGTGATACCCAGAGTGCTGCCTGCAATACGTTCATCAATGGAAGCCCAAGTGAAAAAGAGGTAAAAGATCAATCCAATGTAATATATCAACAATCAATGGATAGGAATCTATAAAAAAAAGTAAGTAGTTATTATGAGTAATATGCATGATTTTATCCAAATTAAAAGTTGCATGTTAAAAAAAAAAGTAATAAAAAGTCTTTAAAAAAAATTTTATATTTTATTTTTTCATTAAATCTGTTAATGAATATGAAAAAGTAAAAATTAAACGAAAAAAATTGAAAATATTTGATTAATATTTCAAAATGATGTAGAAAATGCGAAAAAATAAAAAGGATAACCTAAAAGGAAGGTTACAGAGTCTAGAGAGTGGTAGAAGTAAAAAAGGAAAACCTTGAGGGAAGGTTAAAATGGCTGGCAGAGTCGTGAGAGTGTGCTGGAGCAGTAGGACAGCTGGAGCTATCTAGTGGGCAGTGGATCAGGTGAGTTTAGTGCCGCCATCTTGCTCTGGGAGGCTATATAACTAAGTTCGCTGGAAGGGCGGGCCAGGGTGGGGAGAACCGTCGAAGCGACAACATCTCCTCACCTCACCTTCATGATTCTTTGGGAGAGAGAGGTGATGGATGTTTAGAAGACTAGACTAGATAACATATGTTTGGAGCGACGAGCGATATACCCCCCTGCATCACTCAAGTCGTACTGACGAGAATTCGTGCTGTTCCCGTATATATAGAGAAGGTTACAGCACTGCTACCTGGTGGCAACTTCTGGAACTATTTTCTCACCTGTCTGATAAGTGGCGCCCTCTGACGGATTTTTTTTGGAACTAATGGCCCCACTATCCACTAGATCGCTTCAGCTGTCTGTTGCTCTTGCACACTCTCACGACCCTGCCGGCCATTTTTAACCTTCCCTCTAGGTTTTCTTTTTTACTTCTACCACTCTCTAGACTCTGTAACCTTCCATTTAGGTTTCCCTTTTTATTTTTTCGCATTTTCTACATCATTTTAAAATATTTTCAATTTTTTTCGTTTTTTTTTACTTTATTCATATTAATTAACACATTAAATGGAAAAATAAATAAAATAATTGTTTAAGACTTTTTTATTCAGAAACAAACATTTTTTTAAACATACAATTTTTTATTGTGATAAAATCATGCATATTACGTATAATACATACCTTTTTTTTATAGACTCCTAATCAATGTTTGTTGATGTATTCACATTGGATTGATGTTTTACGTCTTCTTCACTTGGGCTTCCATTGATGAACAGTTTTGCAGGCAGTAATCTGGGTATCACCAGTATTGATTCTGAAAATCATTATTTATTGTAAATTAAATAATTAAAATGTTTAGTTATTTTCACCTAGCAATAAGAAATACATCTATAATAATTTATGTATATTATAAAGATTAAATAAAGAAGAGTGTAATTGAACTAAAGAATTGATTTTTTTTTAACCTAAACCTTTTCATTCAATGATAATGGAATATATTTCCAAAAACACACTTCTTCCTTATGAATAAAATTAATTTGATTGGAAAAATATAACACACATAATCTACTAACATTATTATTACTATGAAATTACTTTTATGAAAATTAATTGAAAAATTATTAGCTCAACTAAAAATAGTTGTTGTATTTTTCAATTAAAACTTTACCCAAATCAACAAAAATTAAAACTTTTTTCAATTATAAAAAAAAAACAATAAATATGAAAAAAAGTTTTAGTTTGTGTTGTATTATTCTGAACGTAATAAATAATAAGATAAGACTTACCTGGATGCAAATCACTTCATATTCATGGCACTGCTGCTGAAATTATAGAAGGGGACCCTTAAAAATACATCTCAGGTAAAAGCTCAGCTTAACGGGGCTGCAAGTTGACAAAAGGCCTATTGATGTTAGCACTGCGTGAACCGAAAAAATACGAATTTTAATTCGTACACAAATTTTTTACAGCTTAATTTATTAGTATTTATTGAATGAAGACTACAGAAGTTGCATGCTATTGTATTATATTTGATATAGAATTTTTCATTAAAATTAAAACAAATATGATTGGATATGGCTATTTATTACTTATTTTAAAGTAATTTATTAAACCGAAAAAATACGAATTTTAATTCGTACACAAATTTATTACAGCTTAATTCATTATATCTACTATTTGTCTTCATTTTCTTTTTGTCAATCTATCTACTACACATTTCTCTATTTATTATGTACTAATAGAACGGGCATTTGCCCATCAAGTGTACTTTAAACTCACTCAAACAAGCACTAAATACAATCGGAATAAAAAATATATTTAAATATTTCGAGTGAAATTATGAAAAAGGTAACGATCCGAAGCCCTTATTTTTAATAATTGAAAATATGTGAAATGTCTTTTAAGAAAATGTTTGGAATGCAATTGGTACCATTTACAACAAAACCTTGCTTTTAAAAAATAATTACTATTTCATTGTTGAAATTATTCTCATCTCATCTTTTATTCAATACATAATTTGTACACACATTAAAGTTACCTAAAGTAGGTAACATTAAAGTTGAAATAATTAAGGTAGGTACATTAAGGTAGTTTATGATTTCTTTGAAATTAAAAACAAATTCTACATACCCATGCGATCTAGCGGAAGAACTGAGAACTAATAATTGCTGAGTAGTTAACGACTTTGCCAGCAGGTCGCACTTAACAGCAGTTTTTGTCGCTTCAAGTGGAATTGACTACGTATTCAAATTCCTGCAATCATTAATGTGTAAAATGCTAATATTTGTGAGCATTGGTTGGCAGTTTAAACTGCTGCATTCAGTTTTGCTCATTAGCTCGGCTAAAAATAGTTCTATGTGATTGGAAAATGATGCAGAATTGACATGCATGATTGGCGGTGAATTTTTCAATGAAAACTTTACCCATAATCAACTAAACTTTCTAGACCTATATAGGACTACTTTATATTCGTGATTAACTTATTTTTTACTTTTTAAAATGTAATATATTTTTGTAGTAGTCTATTTTTGTCACTTTACAATACATTTTTCTATTTACACAACACAATTTAGTGAAAGACCATTGTATTAATATAAATAATAAAAAACTATACAATCAATACTTGTAGAATAAGTAAGTTGATATCTTTGAACTTTGTATTGTTAAACTATTGTTCATCAAAAAAATCGAATGAAAACTTCAAAAATTCTTTATTTTATTGTCAATTAGGTTTGTTTGTGAAAAATAAAATAAAATTCTTTAAACATAACTAGTTTTGTTCAACTTTAACCTTTCTTCAATGAAAGTGGAAAAATTACTATTCCGATTCTAAAGGAAAGATTAATTATAAAAAAAAAGTTTGAGTTTATGATGTTATACTTTGAACGTACGAAATAATGGCTAAGATTACCTGATGAACACTTCCACAGGCCAAGTGGTAGGTAGTTTCCCTTGATTTCTTCACATTCCAGAGTGGAATGGCTGAGAACCATCTAATTTTTACCAAAGTACTGATGGATGTAAAAAATGGGCCGAAGAGATAATCATTTCACAAGAAAGCTGAGCATTACTAGGCTGCAAGAAGGCAGAGTCCTTGCATCGATGAATGCACTGGACATTTATAAAGAATGCGGAAATCAGAAAATTTTCCTGTTAATGTAAATCTTTTAATAAGCAGTTCAAGTACGTAGCTATCTAATTACACCATTCTGTATTCAGTTTTCTTAAACAAAAGTTTCATTTGGTCCGAGTATATCTACTTGTAACACTGTTCCTATCTCTGTCTGAAAACTAAGCGAGGGAGGTTACATGTTGTTTACAAGTGTTACAAGTTAATAAATCATTATTTTTTTGGGTAAAAATAATGAAATAAATATTAATGAAAAATAGTAATTATTTATGGGATTTATATGTTTAGTGTTTTTTTTTTAAATTTACAATTTTTAAAGTTGGCGTTGTATTATATTGGAGGGGGCGAATTTCAGAAAATATAAAATTATACTTATTTTATTGGTACAGGGAAATAAACATTTTTAACTGCAATAATTACGGATAAGTGATACAAATAATATAATAAGTAAAATCTTTAAAAGATATAACAGTAAAAAAAAAATGCTAGCCTATTCATGTTTTTGAGTGTGTGTGTGTGTGTGTGTTTGGACATTCACAACTTCTTAAACATTTTATAATCTCAAAAACAACAACCACATCTAACGATTTACTCAGGAATGACAGAAACAAGAACACGTACGACACTTAGTGGCTAAATATGATCATAAGTACACATACAAAACTGAAGACAGAACTAATCACAACAGAATCAAGGAATAAATGACAGTAGAGTTAATCATCAGTTATAAACTACTTTATCTGAAGAGTTTTCAACATTCTGAAATTAAAAAAAAAATAAAACAGAAATAAACTTATCACCGAAGATAAAAGAAAAAGTTTATTAACTTATTCAAAAAATTTTTATTCCAAAAGTAAATGCAAATATTCCATCACATGGTTTTTTGTTTAATTATAATTTCCTATATTTATTACAAAAAATTAAAATGAAGCAAGCAAATGTATTAAAATGAAAACAAAAGAAAAGATTATGAGATATATATTTTAAAGTTTTTTTTGTTATTACCTCAATGAGTTTGATTCAGTCTTGGAGGACGGCAACAGAATTTTGAGAAAACAGTTTTATTATGTGATGTCAATCAAATGTATAAATTGATTAAAATCTTAATGAGGCTCTATTTTTAGTTTAATGCTTTACTTTAAAAAAAGTTTTTCTGAGCAGCAAAATCGTTTGGGGAGAATTTTAAGTTTCAAAAACTGCAATACTAACAAACAAATATGAGATCGACACGTTCTTTGATCTCATGTCATGTAACTAGGAAGTGGTAGGGAGATAGTTAATCGTTGTTAGTTCCTCTATGTGGAGGAAATCTCTTGGGAGATCCGTAGGTATTCTCGTGTTGCAGAACTGATGGCTAATCACTCAAATCACGTCCCTCCACCTTATCACCTGAAAGCTGTTGGAATAGAGAGTTGGTTACTTAAGGCTAGCGGACGAGATGTTAGACCATTCCAATAGTCCTTGCTGATCAAAGCAAATGGTAAAAACTTCTGGCCGTAACTAGCCACGAAGGGGAAGTAACTCTGTAGAGGCGCTGGAAGGAATAGTTTGGCATTAAGAGGTATTTTCTTTACACTCAGCTGTCCCGCTCATCTTAAGGCTTCTCCAATTCTCCAAGCAGCCAGGATAGGGGGTTTCCAGGTGTCGGATGGGAATTATTAAATCCTCCCTGGAGGCACTTGGGAAGGATGTTTTAACTCGCTGTATGCTTTCCATTAATCCTAGTAGTTCTGCAAAGAAAGAGGACAATTATTAGATTTAGAGAGGTATATACCCTTTCTAAAATCCACCCAAATTCTTCTCGATTTGGGACGTGATCTTTAGTAAAACGCTAAGAGATCTTGTTAAGAAATACTAGCTGTTTCAAGGACAGCTACAATTTCTTTACAGTTGATTGCAAACAAACTATTTATAAAGGCCTGAAATGGAGCAATATTTGTACTTTTAAATTATAAGTTAAACTCCCCGCATTGCTTAAACCAAATTAATACATACGAATAACCGTGGTGTAAGAAAAGATAAATTATGAAGCTCCCTGCTTTAAGAAATGATACATACATCCATTATCTATGGAAAATGAAATTATGAAAGAAATAAGAATGAAAAAAAAATTGGACTATTTTTTAAGACAATACATAATATTTCGTATATTTTTAAAGTTTTGCTGTGCTTTGCTTCATGTCGATCAAATTTCACTATTCTAATTCCTACTACATACACTTAAAAGTACTTAATTATTGCTATTTAAAATAATAAAATAAAATAACTTTGGCACTTTTCTCTCATCTTGTACAGCAATATTAAAGAATAGCTATAAACAATTATCAATAGATTTGTTATATATATTTATAATTTATAATTAATGGCATAATATTGATTCTATTTATATTACTTTTTTAATTCATTTTTTTACACGCAAATAAATTTATTCTAATAATATTTAAATCTAAAACTTTTAAATATATTATCACAATTCTTATCCTCATTTTTATATCGCTTTCATAACTTTTTTTTTTCTTTTTACTTCCTTTCTATCATCACACGTAATGAAAAGTTAATTCTATTTTTATTTATTTTTTCTAAGTTAATACATACATATATCAGAACCTAAAATAGTTAATATTATTTTGGCACACAAAAAATAATACTGTTTAATGAAAATGAAATAATAAATAATTGACTTACAATAAATCCATCGAAGGATTTGTGACTTTCTTAATCTGCTTCATTCATTTTGAATCTGATAACGGAAATGCCGTCCTCACTTAGAGGACCACGCATGGAAAAATGACGAAGAAAGCTTGATTTTTATCAATTTAAAACCATAATCGTTTAAGTATGTAAATGCAATGGACTGTGGACTCTAGCCCCTCAAATATTTAATTTTTCCGATCTAGAAACATTTTCTAGATATTTTGGAAAAGTGATTTAAACATAGAAATATTGAAAAAGAATAATAATAATAAAAACAATCTAACACATTTGTACAACATTTTCATAAAATTTAGCCTTTCAAGATATTTTGAGAATAGGCCGCTTATAGACCTGGCTTACATGAACTCTGCGCTTAGGCAAGTTAGAAGACATACTAACCCTAGTAAACGAAAGGCTAAAAGTGTTAATGATTGCTCATCTGCAGTGAATTAACTGACCTAATTACTTCTTCTCTTAGCCTGTCCAAGAAAAAAGAAAAATATACAGTTTAAGCATCACAAAATCTTTGTCCACAAAGTCGTCCAACACTACGGGCCCGATCACTTGAAATAAATAATGCTTTATGTAAACTTACACCTACACAAAAAAATAAAATACAATAAAGCTACAAGTGAATGAAATGAGAGAGTGAATCAAGTAGAAAGAAAGAAAAAAAAATTATGTTCCTATTGCATTTAAAAGTATACTCCATTATAAAAATCATACTAGTTGATTGTCATTACATTTTTTAACCATTTAATACATCTTTATGACATTTCTTTTTGAAACCAGCTTAAAAAGAATATCATTCAATCACAAAATGATTTAATTTTACGTATTTATTTATAAATTTTGTACCCAAAAAAAAATAAATAAACTGCAATGAACATAAGTGGATATTCAGAATGATTTTAACAGTCTGTTGTCTGAAATAACACCATAATTACCTACGATAATATTGTTCCTTTTTAATTCTATATTTTCATAGCTTGACTGCCGGCTAGTTAAAGTTTCTGTAACAAGGAAATTACAATATTTTCTAGGATAGATTGAATTTCTCTGGTTTTAGTATTCAATTTACAACATTTAACAATTTAGGGCTGGGATCTCTGAACCTGTATTACTTTTATCATTTAATGATTGAACTTAAATTTAAAATAACATATTACACAATAATAATGTTGAATAACATTAAAATTTTACGTCTCCACTTCATTCACTCTCAATTTACGCATCAATATCAATGGATATTCATTTAAATAATTATTTCATCAACTGATTCAAATTAATTATTGTAGTCTTTAAGACTTTATGTGTATGTAAATGTAATGAAGCAGAAAAGAAACAATACATCTAGAAAACTCATCTGCTTTCAAAATTTAAACTTAGAGCTTAAGATTTTTTTTTTCCAAAGAACAAAATTTGTGTTGTTTCTATTCTTGTTAATGCTCGATTCTAAGTTCAAACTGTGGGAAATGTTTTGGTTAGAATCATACTGTTTCATAGCTTTATCAAATGACAAGGCAGAAATTTCTACATTACAAAAAATTGAATTCTTCGATAAAATTATGTAAACAATTCTATGAATATCCAAAGATTGAAAAACAGAAATAAATAAATACATACAATTATTTTGGCCATCTATTTACTAGCTTTGTCCTTCACCAGTTGGACATAAGAGTTTTATTTGCTGCCAAATGACTAGAAAATCTTTGGTATAAAAATGGTGGATAACAGCAACTCATGATAAATTATCTGAAGAGGATTCATGCTGCGTGGCTGGCGATTCAGGAGGTTTACCAGGAAACATGGCTGCGTGTAGATCGAATCCAGGTGGTATGGCCATTGGCCCTTGAGCCTAGAATCACACAGTAAAACATGTATTTAATTTTGTAAAATAAACTAATAAGAAAAAACATCTTTTATTGTCCTGCTAAGATCTTTATAACTGCCTTTATGAAAACAATTATAAGCATAGTTTTTTGGATTAGGTTTACAGTCTGGGATAGCCGCTATCTCTTCCCGATAGGGAAGAGCTCTTGGTCAGCCGCTCAAGTCCTATAGGAGCGGTCCTATGTTGTTTACGCTGCCAGGCAGTATTGCATTGCCGGTTTTATGATATGAGATCTCTGGCACTTGGAGATAGAAATAGATAAAGATTTAATCAATGACTCTATATGAATTCAGAATACATACGTATCTCCCAATCAGTTTATAGCAATTAATGTGTATTGAATAAATAGTTAAAAAAAAACTACAAACTTGTAAGTAAGTTATTAGCCTTCTCAGTTCATCCAGAGCGTTAGCCTGCATAAGAATGTAGTTTTTAGCTAGTAACAGCGTTGCTATCTTCGATAACTTCCTCACGGATGGTGAATGCGCATATGGTATAACACTTCGCAGTTCATCTAAGGCATCGTTTAAATCATGCATTCGTCGGCGTTCTCTTGCATTTATGTTTAAACGCACCATTTTTCCCTGTCTTCCTTTAACTTTACCAGTAGTCCCCGGGCCTCCACCTCCTCCACCGTTTCCTTGAACAGACTGCATCCTGAAATGGTCAGCATTCATTTAAGATATCATCTCAAGAAATTTGGCAACATTATCAGTAGGGCTACTGCAGAGAATGGAAAGTTTACACATTAGACAACTAATCAGGTGACAACAATCAACGTTCTTTTAAGTTTCTGTGACTTTATTAAACTCTAGTTGTTCTTTAATCAAAAAGGTAAATTTGTAAGTTTAGTCTTGTTTTATCTTTCGTTGTCCAATCTAACTGAGAAATACATAATTATCGTGATTCTGAGACATTATTTCAATAAAAGAGTGTTCTTTAATAAAATAAAACAAAAACAGCATAATTGATGTTAAACATTTAAAACTTTTCAATAAAATCCAATCTTAATTATGAAAGGAACTTTAAGCTCAAGGCAGGAAAAACTTATTTCACATGAACACTTCATTTAAACCGAACAGTTAAAGTTTAAAATTATCATACGTCATTCTTCAAAAATTTTGTAATGCCGTCTTGTCGCATTTATTCTGAGATAGTTTCAGCAATACCAGAACATATTTATAATATAGATTGTATGAGAGTTATGTGTGTAGGTAAGGAGGACGAGGTTTTACGAAATGAGAGAAAATGATCCACTATCAACTTAATTTATTCCAGAATAATAAATCTAGATTTACATTTGGTTTTGTATAGGTGGATCGTATGCATGCAGTTTAGACTAAAAAAATACTTTGAATAAGCTAAGAACAGTGTAAAAACGACTGTTCCAAAGGGATAATACGGTCCTCGTAGATCGAAATTCAAGGAAACTCAAGAACATAATAAATAGAATTTTTTTTCTTACCCTGCCGACTAATCTGAAACAATCAAGAGTTTCCAATTCTGCTTCTAATTCTTAGGACTAGATTCTGGTAAGGGACCCAACAGCTAGTCGATGGAAAGATGCTGGGCTATAGAGTATAACTAGCATTAATTATTTGTCTTTAATGATTCATCTTCCATGCTTCAAGAAAATAGATTTTACGAAAACATCTAACATCTTTCTTGGGTATTTAGCTCTTCATTAGTTTCTAGATAATGGTTGAAAAGCTGATTTCATTGCAATCTACAAAGATTTTTATGGTGCCACTGCAAGGCAGAGTTGGTTCATTGAAAATTTTATCATGTATAGAATATTAAGTACATCTGTGGGAAATCGTCCAAAATAGGTTGTAGAATTGTTAGATTGGAGTTAGCTAGTAAGAAGAAATACAATCAACGAAACCGCATTCAAAAAGCCCTACTTATTAGTTCTAAATGTTTTGAACTCTGGTTTATTGAAGTGTAGGTCTAGATAACTCGCCTATCTTTATTTGCGTAAAGTTTCAGCATGGATTTGTGCCCAATTCAGTGGCTGAATAATTTAAAGAAGAGCTTACAGTCAGCTGTCTGTAATGGCGGCCTGCACTGCATTCTTGATTATGTTTTAACATATGGATTTACACATTTGATTTGTTATTTATATTATTTTTTAAGGAATTTAGCTAGTATATTAGAATTTGGGTTCCATCTTTATTCTAAAGCCCATTATTTTAAGATTATTGTTGTTGAATTGTTAAGATCATCACTAAGTGTTGTTACGAGGAAAACTAAGCAGTATTTTCCTTTCTTTCATTCATTCACTTCTAGCTCGTACTGTTTTATCCATTTTTCCAAATTGCTGCTTAGCCTATTGATGTTAGTGCTGTGCGGACGATGTAATTAATCTTGACCATTAACTGGGACCAACTGTTGGTCCTATCTAAGCATATAATGTTGTACCAAGGTCTGAATAATTTGTTTACTGTTTCAGCTACAATAAAACCAACAAACCAGAATTCCAAATACGAAAAAGAAATTAAATTCAACCACTAAGCGTAAAAAACACATTATTTATTAGAGGTGTAAAGCAGAAATTCTGCCTCTTAATGCTTGTAGCGTAATCTACTACCTGATATTGCAAACTAAAACTATGAATACTTAAAATCCAATAAAAAAAAAAACACAAAATCTCTCGTAGAGATTGATTACGAAGCAAGTAATCGATGATTAACATTGCTTAAAGATTAATTAGAGAAAGAGAAAGAGAGAGAAAAAAATACCTATTATTGTGATTCTGTGCATGTTGAGCCTCGGGATTGTTTTCATCAGAATGAACGGATGCTGAAGATGATGGAAAATAGTATGGAGAACCAATACCAACGGCTCCCAGAGGGGTCCTTCTTCCAGGGACTTGGCCCTCGCCGCACATATAACTAATGCCTTCCATTTATTTTTTGCAGAGATTCTATCAAATAAAAAAAAAAGCCATATAATTAATCAAATTAACATCAGCAGATCTAATTAAAACGCATTTATTTACAAATCAAATTATGTATAAATCATTAGTAAGAGTGCGATTTATTTAATATATTTTAATGTATGTCTGAAATTATAAGCAATAAGCTAAGTCTTTTGTTGATTTTAGAAAATCCAAAGTTTTCTTTGTAATATTTGCATTTGAATCTATAGAACGCAATTCGAACAGGTATTTGATGAAGTGATTACACCATAACTGTATGTTTACAATACATTATTTTATTTTGTACTATTGATTAGAAAAATAAGCTGCAATTAGCTCCAAAATAAGTACTTGTTTATATAAGTTTTCCATTGACCTGAACATGAAATTACGTTACTATCTAGACTATTTTAACTCCAGAGAAACAAACAATAGAGGTAATTAGAATAGATTGCTTACCTGTATTACTTGACGAAGTTGTAAGAAAAAAAAAAGAAAAAGGAAAACTTTCTGGGTGACAGTTTGCTTACAGGTGCCACCGTGAGATGTCTCTGTTGACGTCAGCTGGTCATGGCTATGAAAAGAAAATAACTTTTTCTTCCTTTTTAAAAAACTTTTCTTTATGTTAGATTCAAGAAATGAGAAAAACCTTCAGGAAAATCCATACGACCTTACAATTTCACTATTATCACATGCTCACTAGTCTGAACTTTAAATGTTATAAGACTAGAACTGATTGGGGGAGAGACAGATGGTACAGAAAACTAGAGGAGAAGAGAGCTGACAACGGCGTTACCATAGTTACTGCCTCTCCCCTAGGGGATGTATGGAGGAACAAAGCGTTACAACACTTGTCAATACACCGCGTTTAGGGCATTTAATCGCCGCCGCTTTTGCCGCTGTGGCGGGGGCGGGAGAGTTGAGGACCCCGATTGAACAACTGTCTCATACCGCAAATAACCATTGGTAAAAAGTATAATCTAATTGTATTACAGAGCACTATCTTTTATTTTTTTTCCAGGGGGTTCGTATTCCAATCTCAAATAATTTTATCCATTCTATAAATTCCAATTTGAATTGGAAAACAATTTTTAACATTATTAACTTAACTATTTTATATACTTTAGAATTCCTTTGACAGAAAATTCTGTACATTTTGTGGTCTTTATAACCACAGGATTTTTTTTTCTAAATTTCTCTCACCATCTATTCACGTTTCATCAGAAATACAAGTTTCCTCGAGCCCACAATCTAACTCAAAAACGCAAAAAAAAAGTTTAGGTACCTCTCAGGGTCTGACAAGAAAGTCCCTCTCTTCCGGAATTATTATTGCGATTCTTTTTGCAGTAAATGGCTCTAACAATTTTCTTCAAAACTTGGCATTCTCATTTGCCTGTTAGATCCTACAACTTTTTATTAAAAACATCTTTTCTAGAAAATTGGATTAAATGCACTTCGCTGTAAGAAATGCCATTTCGGTGTAATGTATGGTCCTACTTACTCATTGAACTGGTTTAATTGTGTTGCTACCACTTCGAAGTTAATGGACATTCTACAATTTGCAGTAAATTAAGTTTTTCACTTATTTGAGATTTTCCCACAACTGATTAACAACAAGATTTTCTCCAAACTCGTGCCCACAGATCTATAGTTTTTATTGCAAACATTTCTCAAGGAAAATTCTTTTTTATGGCAGTTCTGTGGAAGGGTAAAATTCGAAGTATGAAGAAGATGTAAGAGTTAGAACCTTGAGAAGTATTGTTTCTAGAATTTCTTCTACAAGTCTTAAGATTTCCTTCATACTTATAATTTTTGCTAAATATTAGATAGCTTCAATTTCTGTTAAGAATAGACTTTTATGCTGAATCCCAAAACCTCAAATTATATCAATTTTCATGTGAATAATTTCAAAACAATAGCGAAAGATCTTATAGAGTAATCAGGATGCTGAAATCGTTGAAAAGATTCACACTTCTGACGTAATTTTGGCAATACACTTAATTCTTAATAGTATAACATAGAAGTTGTTATATGTTAAGGGCATCTTGTTGGAAAAAAACTTACAATTAACCAAAAATGGGTTATGCTGTAAATTATTGCCCGTAAAAGTTGGTGGTTATCTAAAGCCTCTCGTTACGAGTACATAATAATTCTTTTTTGTTCTAGAAAAAGCAAAATTTGTAAGAAATCGAACAAAAGAAAGTTCTACTTTACATAGAGTTTTTTGAATAAGATTCTTCATAAACAATATTTTAACAGTCTAAGAACCGCAACCTCCAATTTGGTTACTCTTACGAATATGAGTGGGATAGTAAAGTAAAATAAATAAATATAAAATTTTATCTAAACGCTTTAGGCACTGCTGACTCATAAAAATGAAATATAGCCAAGAGATGAAAATTGTAATTTAAAAAAACAAATCTTGCTCGATTACTTGGACAGTGCTGCTCTCTACAATAACTACTTTTAGTTCTACAAACAGCCACAAGATAGAGCGGAAGGTACGATTCCTTGCTTTGAGGCCATTTGTTTCACAATTTTTTTTAATCTTCTTCTTTGTACAATGTATGCTAATTTCTTACAAAACGTATTTTTTCGTATTTAAATAATTTATTAGCTATAGCCAAAGAAAGTATTGCATGAATCTGTAAGAAAATGACCTTTTTTGGGAATCCTGAATTCGACTAATCATTTTAAAAGAATATACTGTAAACTGTAGAATACACTGTAGTTTATATTGAAATGAAGGAAGAACATCCAGAGAGAACTGGAAGATCTACTGCGTTGCTTTCTTGAAACGAGTTGAAACATTTTATGAAATTATTAAGGAAATGTTTATATAGTAAAAGGTGAAAATATTTGTGAAAAAGGTTTTACTTTTGGAAGAGTTGATGTACCAATTTCAAAGAAGGAACCTCATTTTAATTATTTCTTTGTAAATTCTGAGGCACAGAACTAGCAATTACTTCAGGTCGCTTGGCTATCCTGATAATAATTCAACTTAAATATCTTGAATCTTGCAATACTCACCAAATGGGTACCTCAGATGTAGTTCAAATATGCTACTATTTGGGTTCATCGTACTCACGGCCAAATCTAACTTAAATCATTTACACCTACGTGTTGCACAATTTACAAACGATAGTTATATTTGACTTTACACTCATAGGATCCCAGTAGACATTACAAGATGAGCTAAACCTATAATAAACAAAAATTGTCATAAATTAAAAAATGATAATCCGTTCGGTTATTTCCGTTTCAAAATGCCATTATTTTCTAAATTTGTCAATAACATTTTTGTGAAACAACCAAGAGAAATTCTATGATATTTAAAACCTTTTTTCTGCCCCTATTTTAATGAGAGTCTATTAATGTTTTGTTTTTTTAAAGAACCGTCTAAATGCATTTCTTTGGTGACGTAAAGTTGTAAATAGTGAAATAAAGTTTCCTTTTCCGTGCAATATTTTCTATTGCAAGCTTTCCATGCAAGCATTAAAAAAAAAAACCACATCACATGCATGCACACTTGTGCACTTCGACAAATTCAATACATAACTAACCTCCAAACTTCCTATATCCTATTTATTTATTTAATTAAGACGCATCAATATCTGAGGCCATTAGATTGCCCAAGGAAGATTGTACTCGTAGATCACCTATAGAAGCGGCTTTATAAATATACTGCGATCTAGTAAGAGTGACGAGTAATGGTGAGCTAGATTTTGCTTGTGAGTTCGCTACATGCCAAGTAGTTGCATACACTAACTACGATTGCAGCCCCAATAGGGTTGCATTTAACATCTGCATTTTGTAAAAGTGGAGTACCAATATAGAGTGTTGTTTGTATCCTTAGGCTGATGTATCTGCAGGAGCACTAAGATTCCAAAAATTGATGCTAATCCATTTTCCCTATTGTAATCTAAGTCATACGCGCACGAAACCGGTTTAAGATAATGAACGACTTCCAAATAGTGATCTCTTGAAACTGTTCATCAGAAAACTCGGTGGAGGCACCTGAAGGAAAACCATCTAAGGTCAACCTGCTAGGACTTAATCAAGAGAGTTCCGCTATAACGTGCACTAACTGTTTAATCTCTTTCCTTCGGATTATCATTAATCATTCATCTTTTAATTCAGATGCGACAACATCTGTGTTTTCAGCCAGAGTTTGATACTTTAAAGGTCACAAAACCAAAGTTTTCCCGAATTAACCATGTGGAAAATCCACTTTCAAAACTTCGAATTATCATACACTCTTAGAATCTACATCTTAACTTCATCCTCATATTTATCCTATAAACCTAAGAGAGAGATCAGGAGTTTCTTTTTACTCAAGATTTTAAAAAATTATTTGTAGAAATTTACTAGCTCCTGATGAAGTCTATTTGGCTACTCTCCAGGAAGTTATCCACTACATGGTACTTAGCTCTAATTTATAAGTTCGAAGTGTTTTTTACAAATGGTTATGACCATGCATTACTTCTACTGGTTTATTCAACCTTGAATTAAAGGTAAAAACAACTAACTTATTAAAAAAATGCTAAAAGAATCTTTAAAAATGTCCTGATTATTACAAATGTTTTAAAATATCTACAGAGATTTCTAAAGAGAGATATGTATGTTGGTGGCATATGAACATTGGGTAGAGATCTATGGGAAAGGATATTTATGGGTCGCAAAACTCAAAGGATCCAGTTTGATTTAGCACAGGCAGACATCGAGGGCGGCGCTCTCCCTGTGTTTGGAACTTAATAAATATAAATCAAGAGCTATATCTCTGCAGCAGCCGGCCCCCGGTCAACCTTATCACGCTAAAGCTTGGTAATCCTAACGCGTGCCTAACACCACTCTTTTATAATTTAAATTCCCAACCATTCGATTCGGAGGCTGGCTTAGCAAACAAAAAACTGATTCTCTACTGGGTGATAGTGGTGTAGGCTGAATAACCCTATCAGCCTGAATATCTAAAGTATTTTATAAACTAGATGAAATATCAGTATTAAAAATAGGTTCTAAGATGGAGTTTTGTTGACGAGTGTTTAAGTATTTTAGAAGAAAATACAATAATATTTATAATATGTAGATATGAGATACAATAATTATACAATTTTATATAAAATACATGTAAACATATGGTGTGGTTAAGATAATTATGATAGTTTTTGACAAAAGCAAAAATCGTTGGCAAATGGATGAATTTATTTGTCATCATTAATTAACATGGTGTCAGTGTGGAAAAATAAAATAAAAAGAAAATGCAGACATTCCGCTGCCCCAAATATCTAAATTTAAGCAATCCGAACTATACACCGTATAATTGGAGGTTGTTTAAACAACAATGGGAGAATTACTGCAAAAGCATTTGCAGGTAAAAACGACGTAAGAAAAGCTGAGGAGGATAACTGTAGGCAGTCCCATGACAGATAAGTGGAGCAAATGAGAAAATCCAACTATGACTGCCTTGCCATTTTTTTTTTATGAGAGACAGGATTGAGGAATAGGAAACTGTAAAAACGTTTTTGGCAAAAGGAGATATCTCGCTGAAAAAAAAAAAGCGAAGGACAAGTGTCCAAGAGGAAAAAGCAGAAAAATATTCTTAAAAGTATGAATCTTAAAAAAGGATACTGTATCATTTATTGCTTATAAAGGATGACGTCCTTTAGCAAGGGTTTGGTTACAGAACTACACATTTCAATATACAAAAAATTCAAACAATTATGCACACAAAAAATGTTCATTTCTTTAACAAATAAACTTACACAAAATATAATAGCTTAGCTCTTGAAAAATAAAGAAGAAATAATAACAAAGACTGAAATACACTTTAAAAAGGTTTAATGGCCACCTAGTTATGAAGACGAAAAATAAATTTACATAGAACAATCTGCATAGTAGTGAATAAATTTAATAATGATAGCTACTGTAACTTAGATTTAATTATTTTACTGACATGCCAAATATTATGGTAGAAGAAATTATGTTTAAAACGAGATTATCAAGTCAGAATAAAGTTTCTTAAAAAGACCTTACTTTTACAAGATCATTTCTGCAGTAAGTGTGGATATTGTAAGTATGGAAACACTAGCCAGAGTGATGAGGAAACTGATAACCCTGTCTCTGTTGTAAACTCCTAAGGATGGAAAAACAAAAAGCAGTTATTAGTCAATTTGAATTTTTTTTAATTGGATAAGCACGTACCGTCAAATGCCAACGGGATAGTGGGGGAAATGTTTCTGGAACACCTAATGAAGTGCATGAAAACCAATAAGCCCTTCTTATCAGACAGTAAAGCAGATTACTTAGATTTTGTAGGGGAACTCTCATGAAGCCCTTAGGAAAAGACGCTCCTCAAGCCGAAATAAAGGGGACACTTCTTCAGATGTGTTTTTAGGTTGTACTCACTACGCTATTTGCTTTCTTAGTTGCACAAGACTGCTTCATATCAGGAGGAAGTTGAAAATTGATTTAAATTTAGAGCACTCACTGAAAAACAAATGTACAAGTAGGTAGTAAACGAGAGCATTGCTCCGACAGTAGCTCAGTCACGAAGATATCTAGTAGCATTGGAGAAAAAAGTAAACAAAAATATAAGAATTGGAAACATAAGGGTAATTGCGAAGGTAGCAATGCCAATGGACTGGTTGACGGTTCTTAAAAATCTAACAAACTCAGAATTTGCATTGACCCAAGACCGTTGAATAAAACACTAAAACGATCTCACTTTCAGACCTAGTCTTACGAAAGCAAAGGAGGGATGTTGATCAATGATTAAATCATTAAATTTTGCGCAAAATTATTTTTATAACGTTTCGATATTAAAACTGTACAGTATGGCAGTTTTATACGGATTGACTTTCTAAAGCATGTTCATTGTGTGTTAAGTTTATTGAAAATGTTATAAAATAGCAATTTTAAACTTTCTCTTTTACTTGCCGAAACTCACAAAAACTGTTATAAACTTATTATCAATAAGTTTCACCAAAATTTGTAATTTTACTTCAATATTATTGTCAAAATCAAAGGATACCACTTAACGTTTCAGAGATTCTCTGACACTTTAGATTCATTCCTTATCACGGATTTTCCAGATCCGCCACTGAAGATATTTTAGGCCGCATAAGTGGCTTTACTGCCATTCCCAACAATGCAATCTACTTCAACGATAAATAATTCATGCTATATAACATGCTAAAGTTGTAGTTAGTAATAGATATTGCCTTTACCTGAATATAACTGAAAAGCATAGCTGGAACGGCGGAAACAGCAAAGCATGAACTTCCATTGTCACAGTGTCCTGCCAAAGCGGTAGATTCTTAAAATCAATATTAATCTTGCATTTTCTAAAAAGTATCATAAGTTAATTTAGTAAGATTTTAACATTAAAAAGATACTGTTATCTACCTCACTAAGGCGTTTGAGCCATTTCAAAACATAAAGAGTTATTAGGTGATCTAAATAAAATATAGCCCAAGTTGTAACAATTACTTGTTTTCCAAGGTGTAAAAGTTACGTTTTTTTGGGTGTTACAAGGAGAAAATTTTTGATTTTGTTGATGTATTAGAGTAGAGAGATCAAAACGCATGAGATCCGTTACTGCTTTTACAGAAAAGAGAACATTCTCAAGTACCTTTTGAAAGATCCTTTTAATTTATTATGACAATTGTTTTCTAGATGACTTTCTCTTGATATAAATTTAGTTTAGTTGCACAACTTGTATGAAAGATCTTTCTTTCATTTAACTTTATAATCAATGCTTCGGTAATGATATGCAGAGATTCCTCGATGCTGATATAGTGATTCGTACATCGCGATAGTTATTATAAAAAGAAGAAAAATTATTACTAATTTCAGTAAAATTATTTTTACCTAAATAATCAGAATTGAAACACACACCAACCTTAGATGTAAAAAGTATTAAACTGTCTACAAGCATAGGCCCTGAAGATGACCTAAGTCCTAGATTGAAAGCTTGGCAAAAAAATTATTAACTAATTATGACTGAAGTTAGAAATCATTTTTTTTCCTGTTGAATCGATGATTCAGACACCAAAAACTATTAATAACTATCTACGATAGTTATGTTATGATGTGAGTGCTGAAGGTTGTATGGAAAGGTTATCCTGAAAGGTTATATTCAGGTGTTCAGGAATTATGGCGGACTTTTTAAATTTGTTTCATTTTTTGGTTTAATTTATAGTATGTACCTGCACTATTTTTAAAAATTTAGGATTTTTTAATGTATAAATAATATCTAATAAATATTTATTATTTAATTATTGATTTATTATTTATATTTTTTACTTATCAAAACCTAATTGTCAAACTATTGCTAGGACAATGTAACTTATATTCAATTGATTTTTCAAATTTGGAGTCCAAGGGTACTGTTTACATAGTATGTACTTCACTTTACTGTTACATTTTAGAACCGTACATTGAGGACGGCTACGTTTGCGCTTACTCGAGAATCCTCACAAAAATACACATTATTTTTTTCTGTCATTTCGAAAAAACTGGAAAATCCACCGAAACGATTAAGAAGACATTAAAGAAGGTAGTGCATTGGTTTTCTTTTCAATCCCCTTTGTAACATGGAGAGAAAATTGAGATAACGAATCAAACAGTTAAATCAAGAAAGAACATCCCTTTCTTGATAACACTTATTCTGACACAACAAAAAGACCAATATAGTAGGTAGATCTAGGTTTTGCGATTCCAAAGACAATCTCCCATTCTAAATTTTCCCAAAAATCAAAATACAACTTTTTTAGGTAATGACATCAGAAGATAGAATTCTCATCCAAGAACTTTAGTGACGAAGATGGGTTCAACAATGGGCCTCGATTCTGACGCCGGATGTCCACTCACCCTCCTCAAATTAATATATCTTATATAATTAGATTATTCCAGAATCTGGAAGGGTTTGAGGGAGAATATATACTCCTTCATCGCCTGGTAGGTAACTATCTAGATTTTAATAATTGACAGCAATACATTAGAGTTACTATTAATGCAGTAGGACACCGTCCTGCGAGGAAAGTCGGCCATAAGCAAAGCCTAATTTTACTCAAATCCAGGCCTGATCTTTTGATCTTTGGCTGTAACTGTCCAGCCCTAGTCCATCTCCTTCAAGGATCCACCTCTGCTGAACCGTAAAAGGATGGATCCATTCTTCCTACTGCTAAGCGCTGAAACCTCAACAACATTAGACCTGAGATATTTCAGCTGACATTTATTCCTAGGATTTTCAGTTACATATAATCAAATTTTACAATTAGTTATCTATCATATTTTTTATAATTCACTCGATTTGGAAAGCAGTTGCCAACTACTAGATTGGACCACTCAAGCGTGAGTAGTTTCTCTTAGTGAGAGAAAAAGAGAGAGAAGATATGTAAGGTGCAAAGACTGTGGAAGGGTCGGCTGGGGTCAAGTGTTTAGATCGACTTAAGTGGCAAAAAAGGGGGGAACTTAGGCCAGTCCAGCCACTCTAGGAAACAGAATGTGAGGTGACTACAGGCCCTTTTCAAGAGGGTTGGGCAAACTACAAGATTAAATTCGTGGAGTGGCACATAGACTAGGCGAAAGCACATACAACAGTTGGAGGAAAACCATTCCCCGGCCAGCTCTTGGGGGCGGCAAGTTTCTATTGCCTGGAGGTGGTGCTGTGGAGGCGGCGCCATTTTGTCTAGCCTGACCCAGCATCCCCCACTGCTGTCCTGAAAACATCCGGCTACTCTACAATTATAGAATTTTCCCACTGGTTTAGTTCAGACATTTATTCGAATTATTTAATTTATTTTTTTGGTAATCTATTTTTAATGTCTAGTACATTAAAAGAATAAAAATAGAATAAAAAAAAACCTTGAATATTTTAATAATTATTAAAGTGCTGTGGTAAAAGTTTAAGACAACTTTTACATGTTAAATGAACACGAAGAACATTCTCATTTTGTGTTCACTAATTAATTCATGCTACTTTATAGATAAAACTTCTAAGAAATTAGAACTTTCTAAAAGGATTCTAGTTTCTTGAAACACCAATTAAACAATTACTACGCGCTTTCATTTTGAGAAGACTTTAATAAAAGGTTCTTTCAAATAAATTATAAATAATCATTAAGTTCATGGATTTTGGATTTTTACATAAATTCGTTTAGATTGTTAAGATTTAAATAGTTTAGATTTAGTTTCTTCAATTTTCCTCTTACTGTAGTGCTTTAATTTATTACGTCAGAAGTAGTCTCAAAGTTGTACTCAACGGTGTACCCTTTCCATGTTTTCGATGGTGGCTGAGACAGTGAGAAAACTGGAGTCTTTCTAGACAAAAATATTAATCAAGGAAATTATAGAGGTCGTTATTAAAGTCCTTACCGCGAAATTTATTAGACCGAGGCTTTTCCAATGAATGTCCGGAGTGGCTAATGTGTTCATGATTGCTCTAAGTACAACATAGTCACGTTGGAGAATGTCTCTATGCTGCCGATTTGGGTGTTCCTACTAAATCCTCTAAAAGGTTGGAGCTGCTCGCTATACGGTGCAGCATTAATGATCTAATTCCCCTGTGACATTCACATAGAGAATTGCAGAATAATACCTACTATTTTTCAACAGGCACAAAACATGGTCTACTGAAGATGAAGGTCTTGTTTTGAAAGAGTTTAATGGTTTTCTATTTCTTTTTGTGAAGAAAATTAAGATAGTCAAGCTTGGGCATCTTAAGACTCAAAATATTTAGTCCTCTCGACATCTTCGGCGCTTCTTACAATGCGAACGCTCCTTTCCTAGACGTTTCAAGCGTATTACACTTTCTCTCTACGAAAAATTAATGTCAATCAAAGTATCCAAACGATTTTTAATACTTCTTAGTGTAATGGCTATGAGTGTGGGGAGCATTGATGTCGAAATTACCCCTTAAGAACCAGAAAACCACTTCCGGCATTGCCTCAGTAACTCGTGCAGGAGAAGACGAATCTCAGGATTACTTGAACTTGCATCCATCAGGCCCTGAAGAATGTCAAACTTTCAGCCACAATACAAAATTTAAAATTTATAATTTAGATTTTCAGTATTTCTTTCGAAATTTTGTCATGCATTTGTTTATCTGCATCGTCTAATCTGTAAAAATTACCGAAAAGAGCAGCACGAATTTATGCGTCAGTCCAATAATATAGGTTTTATTGAAACAATTTTTAAAAAAACTAACGTTCTGGCAGAAACTGGTGTTGGCCCAGGAAAAGAATCTTGTAACTTTTCATAACAGCTTCCATGCTTTCTGTAAACAAAAGATTTAATTATATTCTAAATAAATATATTTATGTTTACATAAAATTGGAAACAGTAATAACAAATAAGCAACTGTTGAACTAATTTGCTTGAAACGGTGGCTTGCAATTAGATTATAATTCTGCGTGTGTTGGCAAGTCTGCCATCGCTATTGAGGAGACCACATGGGCTATATTAGAGCATTCAATCTAGTCCAGTTAATTTAATGGGCTGCAGGTACTTGGATGGCATTAGTTGTTTTCCAAAGAGACGATTTCACCATCTGACAGTTAAAATACCAGCAGGGTCTTATTCAAGAGATGTGAACTCTATACTTAAATCACACTCGTAGAGAATCCGAGTTATACTCTAAAATTGTAAATCCTTCTTCTCAGTTCACTGATGATTAATACAATCAGTTTTGCCTAAAATCTGCGACTACCTTAGATTGGCACTCCCCGGTTTAGTCTCTTACATACCAGTTCCCACACTGTAGCATGTCCAGGAGCTAGCTATCTTTGTAATCTTAAAATTTATTGTTACTCTTATGTGTTTGGACGTAGAACTTGATTATTATTTTGGTACAGCAGAGATCGTAGAAGCGATAATTATTTCTTCCTTGAATTAGGTGATATACCCGTTTTTAACACTATTAAAGGTAACTTAAAACTCACTTGTTTGTAAATTACGATTCTGATTAGCTTCAAGGGTTATTTTATTTTTGCATCATTTGTAGTAAATGTTTTTGAAGTAATTTGTTTACAAACTTACCCTATTGTAGAACTGATGACAGTAGAAAAGGAACTATTTAGAAGTTTTGAAAATGGATTTGACTCATTGAACGTTTGGTAACTACTTCGGCTAAAATATTCATAATGAACGTAATTTGTAGGTTACACAGGTCAATGGTTGTTTATAAATTGCACAAGTTTGCTGAACTAGGTTAGGCCTTCTGAATTGTTTATGTTTCAACCGATTGTGCATTATCAATGGCAATTTCAATATTTTTAATTCATTTCACACTTATTCTGCACTCTGCTGTAGGATGTTTACAAAACAATTTTTCCTGACCTAAAATGTGTCATTTGTTCAGTATGCCAAATCCCTTTTTCTTTTTGTTTTTCCTGTAAATTGTAAATTGCATCCTTCTTAATCCACATTAATTTTGTTTAGTCCCTGCTTAGTAACCATGCAATACTATTTCGATACATTTGTGCACGATACGGTAAGGGAAATATGATTTCCAGGGTAACAACCTGCTTAGAACAATAGTGGTAAAACGCTACAGAAGTATGGCCAAATTAGTGATTGGATCAATGTTTGGCTTTCATTACAAGTTTGTACTCGGTCGGCTCTTTCTCTCGCAGTGTGTTGTTGCTATGGCAGCCAGCATTACATCTCCCCTACCATACAACCAATATAACATTCCAAACCGGAGCAATACTTCTCTCTTGGTGAACCTTTTCAATAACTCAAACTTCGATTATATTATTACTATTTAATATAACTTATATATGTGAATAAATTTATTACAAATTTGCATTTTATCAGAAAATCAATATTAAACCTGCATATGAACTTTTCATAAACCATTTCATCGAGAAAATGTTTTTTAAAGCCTTCATTAAACGGGAATAATGGCGTTTTCACCATATGATTTCTTTGATGATAAGTTCAACGATTGAATGCCATACTGATTTCTTGTTTTTAGTCGGTATATAATCGACGTACTCATATTAATCTACAACTTTTATTGAATTTATACAGAAAAATACTAATAAAGGCACTTTTGAAAGCAGAGGATGGTTTTTTAGAGATTTTTTCGCATCCAAAAATGGCACTGAAGATTTTTTGATCTAAACGTCGTGTCCATATTAAACTCTTCTAGATCTAGAACTTTTATTTATATCTTTTTTCGAGGTAATTTTCGTTTTAGGGCATTTATGAGAAAGAAGGGAAGAGGGAGTTGAGTTAAAAGTGTTTTTTTAACAGACATATCTGGTTAATAACTCAAGTAAGTTGGTGGAAATGAAATTCGTTTTGAAATTCAAAGAAAATGCGTGTGATAGACTGGAAAATGGTAGTAAATGATAAACGTTTTTCGGTTAAAAGGCTTTTTCGATTAAATAAGTACATTTTAGTGGCAGGTGCTGGTGTAGTGATTATGAAGAGTGGCTTTGTAGGTGGCAAATTCCCAGTTCGAATCCCGCTTGTACATACTTTTTATTTGTTAGAAAAAAATGTTAACAGTATGTTCCAGCCCCTATCCACGACACCTAATTGGTTGTTGTAGGCTCCGCCTGTTAAAAAAAAAAATAGGCGATTACTTAACTTACTTAACCTGTAGCGTATTTTGTAAAGGAAATTTAAAATTTTTAGAAGTGGTGAAACTTTACCGTTTGGTAAAGTGTACGATGATCTTGATTTGCACAACTTGAGGTAACTAAGCATTAGGTAAAAACGTAAAAAGTTTGAAGAGAATTTACAATATGAAACTTCAAAAACAGCGGAAAGAAGCGGAAGTCGTGTGAGTCCCCACATCTGATATTTTTTTATTTGCTAAAATATTTTACTGAGTTTATTAATATTTTTACAAAAAAAATTTCCCGAGAAAGTAGTCTTTTTCATTTATTTAATTTTATGTGAAAAACCCCTTGGAAAAGTCTTTAGAGCGGAAAAAAAGAGAGTTCGTAGACAGGAAATTAATTGCTGAGGCCGGGGAAACTCTTACGGTACTATTTAGTTATTTATTAAGTCGGAGATCTTTTTTATTGCTTTCCCGAACGGAAAATGCTAAGCTTTTGCAATCATGTATTTTTTAACATCCTCATTAGGGATACTGAGGGTGCTTGGATTCCAAAACTGACGCAGCAAGCAACTTACTGGAGAGGTAAGGAGGACGAGGAGGAAAAAGGTCTTTCATTAGTGGGTCTAATTATTATCAATACTGAAAGCAAAGACTACAAGAATAAAAGAGGATCGTTAACATTTTTTTGGAGTTCCATTTTGTAAGTTGTTCCACAGGAAGTGGCTAGTTCTTAATGGATGCAAAGCACACATGCCTTTATAATAATTTTGGTCTAAATTAATGTTATTCGTTGACATCAATTCATCCCCAGTTTTAATAACTCCAAGTCCTTGGATAAGAAGATTCAATTTAAACAGAATCAATGTTTACAAAAACTCTGAACACTTAAAAACTACCCCCCCCCCGCACACAGGGACGTGGGATTAGACATCTTTTTCCAGCCTCTTCCAGCATTCAATGCTGTCACCTCCAACGTCTGCATAATACTGCTGAGACAATAGTTGTAAGCCAATTATTTGGCTTTAACTTCGTCTGGCTTTAACGCACAGAGGTGGTTGTGTAGAGAACCGTCTTTTCGAAGGAGTAAGTAAGCCTTTTTTCTCTATGAACGCAGGTTTGAGTGAGAAGGAGAGAGTGAACTTGCACAGGAAGCCTGCATAGTTGGAGGAGTATATTCCCAACTTTTAGGACAGAAGGATACATTTCCGTCACTTCTTGAGTGCTTTGCTAAAAGGATTTAGGATTTCTTTGGTGTTTGTGCTGGTTATATCCTCCAACGAGGAATCGAAAAAGGGACTTCTTTTCACCGCGGAGTGGTTATTTAATTCTGTCGACTCATAGAAGAGAGAGATTTGCTTAAAGAAACTCTATACAAGGCAGAAGCGTGTACCCTTTCATCAGAACCCTTTTAACATCCTAAATGAAGAAAGCTATCTTTTTTTTACAGGTCATGCGGTGAGAAGCTCATCCTTTTACTAAACGATTTCCCCAAAGTAAGAACCTCTTTTCAGAGCTCTCCTATAGATCACTTGTTCTGGAGGAGCATAACATTAAAAAAAAAAAATTGTTTAGAATCACGAGTTGAAGATGCGAGTAGTAGAATTTAATTGTAGTATATTGAGGCATAAGACTAACAAAATTTAGTAAACATTTTAAGTTTGCTTCTGCAAATATTCTCAAGTTTTTAATTAATATTGTACTATATTAAATTGAAAATATATCTGATTTTCTCTTTAAAATTGTATTTTATATTAACTAGATGGCATCTTTAGGAAAGATTATTAAATAAATAAGAGACAGCGTATATAGGGAGAAAGACTTAAGAGAACGAGAGAGAAAGAAAGAAAGGTTAGGTAGAGGCGGAGAAATCTCGGAGTTGGATATCTTGTCTTGAACTTCTTGAAGTAATATTGGACTTAGGACTTAAGCATCTTGCTTAATTAAACTCCATCCGAAGAGAACTCTCTACTCTCTCTCTCTGTTAGATCCACAGATGGTTCTTCTTCTTCTTCTAGCAGTGCCTCCACCCTTTCTATAACAGTCTTCTTCTAATATCAATATTCTTCCTTTTCATCTTTCAATAAACAAACTTTCCAACGATATTTAATTTAAAATTTATTAATTAAACATTTTCCCATTTCATAATATTAATAACTTATTTATTAAAGCTATATTTTAAGAAACATGTTTAATTTTTAGGAGTTATTAACGCTCAAAATTATTAATTAACAATTAATTAATTAAATTGTTCAATTAATTAACTACATTAATTAAATCATTTAATTAATTTAATACTGTTATTTTGTTTAATTAATTAATTTAAGTTATTTATTATTATTTAATTTATTAATTAAATAATTAATTTAATTAACAATTTTTAATTTCTCTCACTATGAGGGGTTGACGGAAAGATACCACAGCACCTAGACTTCATCCTACCTTGCTGAACATGGTACTGCACTTAGAAGCTAATACTTCCGCTAATACTAAAGCTTCCGAACAAAAAAGGAAATGGATTTCAGGGCGCGAATGACCATAGCAGTCGGTGCGCCGGAAAAAAAGAAATCTGTACAGTATCCCTTGTTATATCCAAAAGGCGTACGTAATTAAGTGGATAGGAACGTCTTTAACTAAGGAAAAGGATGTAATAAAACGGATCACTTTATACAGTATCAAATTCACCATCAATAATTGGAAAAAACGAAAATCCATTATAAAATATACAGGAAACTTTTTAAAAAGATCAATCATTAAAAAGAAAAACAAAAAATGAAGTCATTTCCGTTGAAGAATTTTTCGATATTTTTAAAGATAAATAATATATTACATAAAATGTGAAGTGTTCATTATTGTAAGTTATGTATTAAATGAAATAAATAGCTGGCTATAAATCTGGGTAACGTGGGTATCTTTCATCCAAACTGGGTACTGCTTGATAACCAGGGACGTACCCACCACTCTAGATACATCAATCACCACCAGGCTGTGGTACTTTAACAGCCAGTGGATTAGATATACAATATCTATCTTTATTCATTAGTTTGTCTTTCTAATAAGCGCTCCAGAATAAATGGGAATGGATATATCAGGTTCAAAGGGAAGTTTTAGGAAGAGGTCCAGAGGGTATTGTTCCTTTAAAGTCAGTCAACTATTACTCGTACAAATTAATCTAAAGCAAGTACCATTAACGACTGCAAATCTTTGGCAATCTGGGACAAGACGATTTATTCCATCAACTATGGAAATTGAGCTCTTGGGATTAAAGAAATTCGATGATTCCCTTTTTTTATAGTTTGCCTGGTCCAGAGTGGTGAAGGTTTGGCTACTAAGAGAGATATCCAGATGCGGAGATGGTGGCAGAGGCGCAAGAGGTATAGGGGTGAATGGTGGTCGGAAAAGAACTGTGATTTCCCACGGATTCAATTTTTGGAAGGTGAATTGTTGGCAATATATGGGCGGGCATTGCCAATGTAATAAGGATAGCACCCCTTCTGCTTACCAATGCTGGCTGTTGCCATAATTTCCGCATAACGGTACCTTTCTGCATTTATGGTTTTACCAGTTTCCAAAACGTGATACCCGCTGGCTACCAAGTAACTGGAGGTAATGCCATAACTTTGGTTTTATTTTTTTGTGGGGGTTTGAGCAATGTTAAGTGCTAAAGGGGAGCAGCCTTGTCCAAATAGAACGATTCCTTTCGTTAGATTTGTTACAAGTCACGATCTAAAGCAATAAACAAAAGCTGGTCTTCTTGGAGTTGTAGCGCAGTGAAAAAAGATAAGAAATCTTCAAACGTTAAAATTTTTGCCGATTGTTCAAATCATCTGACACAGGCTTTTCCAGTTCTTCTTCTTAACAATAACAGCAATTTGGCTGTTCCTTACGTTCGGATGCTTCTGAACCATTTGTTAACTGGTTAACTTCAACATTGGACCTTGAAGCATCATTTTTGGATTTCTTTAGAACGGCTCTAGAGGTCAAAAATGATTATTCCTACCGCTCTTCGCCAGACCTGTCTTTATGATTAAAAATCCCCGCCTCTAACTAGCCATGGAGGGTTCAGTTAGGGATGCTGTCCAGTTCCACCATCTGTCCGTAACTATCTAGTGCCCTGTTCCACTACTTCATCGCCCTTTTCTTGCCACTTAGAGATATAATAGTGGGAACAAGAAATTACGAAACAGGAAGTTGATAATGTCATTTTTAACAAAATGAAAATACATTTAAAAAAAAAATTCTTTGCAGTCCTATTAGCCAGTAAAGGAATGTCCAGCGAGTGAAATTTTAAATACCTAATTTATATGTAAAAAGGATCATCTGTATTTAAATGGACCACAGTTTGGATTGTACCCTAATCCAGTCTTGTCCTGTATTCGACTTGAATTTAAAGTAACCATCAAAATGTTACCAGTATTTTTTTTCTCGTTATTTTTTCTAGTAACATATTTAAATTTTATTAATAAAAATGTTGTTAATATGTAACAATTTACATTTATCCCGAAATTTATGGTTAAAATAAAACTGTAAAAGTAGAAATGACGGTTTTTTTGGGGGGGGACAAATAACATTGGCTAGACTTTCACTTCTTGCTTAAATAGTGAAAACGTGACGAAAATTTGTAAATTCACTGAAACATGTTTTCTTTTATTTTTATTATTAATAAATACAAAAAAATGTCTGTATTCGTGAGTTCGTATGATTTTGAGAGCAAAATATGTCAAAAAGAAATCGCCGGAAGCTTAAACGTATGATTGGAACCACTTAAGAGGAAGTAGTTTGCAAGCGCGTAATTTTCTGATTTGCCAGCTGATAGTGCGAAATATTGTTGCAAAATAGTAATTACTAATGCAAGTACACATGTATAATACGAGGGTCGTTTGAAAAGTCCGTGCAAAAATAAAAACTACTTAATTTTTTGGGGTAAACCTTTTTTATTTTTCAACATAGTCTCCTTTTAGGCTTATACACTTCGTCCAATGCTGCTCTAGTTTGTTGATCCCTTCCGAATAATAGGATTTGTCCAAGTCTGAAAAATAGCCATTCGTTTCTGCAATCACCTCCTCGTTTGAATAAAATCTTTTTCCCGCCAGCCATTTCTTCATATTGGGGAACAAATAGTAGTCCGAGGGAGCCAAGTCTGGAGAATAGGGGGGATGTGAAACGAGTTGTGGAACCCTATTTCCATTAATTTTGCGACCACAACTGCTGAGGTGTGAGCTGGTGCGTTGTCGTGATGGAAAAGGACTTTTTTGTGGGCCAATCGTGGGCGTTTTTCTTGCAGCTCGGTTTTCAAACGGTCCAATAACGATGAATAATATGCACCTGTAATAGTTTTACCCTTTTCCAGAGAGTCGATGAGGATTATTCCTTGCGAATCCCAAAAGACAGTCGCCATAATCTTTCCGGCCGAAGGAACGGTCTTCGCCTTTTTTTGGCGCAGATTCCCCCTTGGTAACCCATTGTTCTTTGATCTCAGGAGTGTAGTGATGTAACCATGTTTCATCCACAGTGACGAAACGACGCTTAAAGTCCTGCGGATTTTTCTGGAACAGCTGCAAACCGTCCTTGCAACACTTCACACGATTTCGTTTTTGGTCAAGCGTGAGCAATCGCGGCACCCATCTTGCGGATAGCTTTGTCATGTCCAAATATTATGTACCCGTTCATTCGAGATGCCCACAGCACTAGCAATCTCACGCACCTTCACTCTTCTGTCATCCATCACCATATCATGGATTTTATCAATGATTTCTGGAGTAGTAACCTCAACAGGGCGTCCAGAACGTTCAGCGTCACTTGTGCCCATATGCCCACTCCGAAAATTTTGAAACCACTTATAAACTGTTCTAATCGAAGGTTCAGAGTCACCATAATGTTTATCAAGCTTCTCTTTAGTCTCCTGAGGCGTTTTGCCTTTCATAAAGTAGTGTTTAATCAACACACGAAATTCTTTTTCGTCCATTTTTTTGAAAATCACTCGACTTCCTCGATCCAAACGAATGCCAAACACAAAGAAATAGACCGATCTGGCTGAAACTTGGTGTGTGTTCTTCCAAGAGATGCTACTAACTAAACATAACCTCGATACGCGCCAGTGGTGCTATCTCTCTGTCTTTGCACGGACTTTTCAAACGACCTTCGTAGAGTACATTGAGTAAATGCTAGCAGTACACATGTATTTGTGTTGTTAGCCATAGAACCATAAAGTAAAGTAATCGCCTATTTTTTCAGGCGGGGCTTAACGTCCGACTACCAATTAGGTGTCGTGGACGGAGGCGATTAGCAAACATACTTTACTGTAAATTTCTTTTATTAACCATTAAATACAATCCAAGGGCTAGACTAGTACCGCAATACATCTTAGCTTTGCGGGTCTAGTCTATAACCGCCTAACAAACATACTTTACTATAAATTTCTCATATTAAACATTAAATAAAATCCAAGGCCTAGACTAGTACCGCAATACATCTTAGCTTTGCGGGTCTAGCCTATAACCGCCTAACAAACATACTTTACTATAAATTTCTCATATTAAACATTAAATAAAATCCAAGGCCTAGACTAGTACCGCAATACATCTTAGCTTTGCGGGTCTAGCCTATAACCGCCTAACAAACATACTTTACTATAAATTTCTCATATTAAACATTAAATAAAATCCAAGGCCTAGACTAGTACCGCAATACATCTTAGCTTTGCGGGTCTAGCCTATAACCGCCTAACACACATACTTTACTGTAAATTTCTCGTATTAAACATTAAATAAAATCCAAGGCCTAGACTAGTACCGCAATACATCTTAGCTTTGCGGGTCTAGCCTATAACCGCCTAACAAACATACTTTACTATAAATTTCTCATATTAAACATTAAATAAAATCCAAGGCCTAGACTGGGGGATTCGAACCCAGTACCACAATGCATATTAGCTTTGCAGGTCTCGAATAGAACCATAATATGAACAATATTTAAGAGATTTTAACACTTGCTGCTCAAAAAAAAAGATACAGAAATAGATTGAGATACCTAATATTATTTAGAATGTTGAGAATTTTTTCAATTTTGAAGCGACATGTAGAACAGGGAACTCTGACAGGAATCAGGTGAAAGTATCTGGTCGAAGGATTAGATCCATGGAATTTACGGGTAAATTTCCCGTTTCTTCCAATCAGACATTCACACATTAGGAAGATGGAATTCCCTGCACAGGAAATTGTGGAATCAAAGACAAGTTAACCTTTCCGATAGGGTGCCATTAAAAGCGGAGCTCAATATTAACTGCCAAAAAATGGTTAGGGGGCTGCTTAGTATACTTTACTCAAGGAATTAGGCATGAAAAGTCACAGTTACCTGGACTGTAATAGGAAATGAGAAACGCCTTAAGACGGAGCACAACAATGAGAATGAAACCTTTTACAGCTGGCTATGCTACTTCCAGCACTGAGATCATGCTAAGATCTTGTCAGAGGCTGCTCCATGCTAATGGCATTCCTCTCGCGGCAACGTTTAGCTTGGTGGACATCTGAAGAAGTTAGATCCAGAAGGTTGAAGCACTTGTATCAGATTCTGCTGGTATTGAAATAGAAGTTCAACAGCTGTTTTAAAATGGTGACAGGATTGCCAACTTATGAAAACTGATAATTGCAGTATAATCTTTGTATACTGAATTTTAAAATAGCCCCTGGTTTAATTATTACTGAAAATTAATCGAGTGCTTATTTTAGACATTCTTATTATTATTATTATTATTTTTTAAATATCCAATTACTTTTCTTTTCTTTTTTTTGAAGAAAAACCATTCATTTTCTTTGTGCATCACTTTTTCTTTATTTTATGATTCTGTCCATCATCCATACCTCTGGGCTATAAATTTAAATATGACGTTAAAGATGTTTAATGTCTTTCTGGTTTTTCATTCGAGGAAAAGTTTAATTCATATAATGTTCCAGTGCTTTGGTAGGCGGGGATTTCGCCTTTTTCAAAAGTTTTTATTCGCAGAGAATGGGGGGGGGGAGGCGTTTAGGAAGGAGACGGAAACGGTGGACTAAAAACATTATTTCTCCTTTTATGTCAAGAGCATTCATTAGGGGTTAACCTTGTTGTTGGTAGGACGGATAGTAGAAAGCACAGGTTTAGAGTAGGGGAAGGAGTAACTGGTTGTTAATGGAGAATTTTCGATCGAGGAGGCTGTATGAGTGTGAGAGATTGAGTGTAGGCGCGGAGGGGTGGTGTGTGTGTGTGCAAGAGACTCGTGCCAAATATAATTGCCACGGAGAGAAGCCAGCCGCCTTCACCAATAGAGAGAGAGAGAGAGAATGGGTGCTTATAGTAGGAGCAATGCTCTCTGCAAGTGAAGAGAAGAGAGAAACGCGGTCCACAGGAGCAGACAATAAAAGCAACCCTTGATGGAGTATTGATCCAGCATCACTGCTCCAGGTAGCCCACTATACTATCGGTCCTGAAAACATTTCCCCCAGTTACGCCTTTTCACCTGGAATTCCAGCATTTGTACTATGTACGACGGCGGCCCACCCCTGTTGGGCAAACTGGGCCTGCTTGTTCTCTCAAATCCCTTCTCTCTCCATTCTCTGTCACTTTCTCTTCCCTCTCCAGTCCACACACAAACACCTCCTCTCTCATGCTTCAAGACAAATTACACCTGTTATTATTAACTACTTCACAATTTACCTATGTCAAAATCTAAATCCTATTTCGTCTTGTTCAAAACAGTTATAAAAAAAAAAAGGGATAATAGTTTTTATTTCCGCTTATCCCGCGTAAGAGAAGTGCAGACTTTCGATCTCAATTTTCACCGGAAGCGCAAGATCTGACGGCCCCTCAGGGTGAAAAAACCTATACCTCCTCCATGAATTTGTGCTCACATAATTATTATTTATGAAAAAGAAAGAAAATCTACTTAAAACAAAATTAATTATATCTCATCCTCCTATATCTCTTTCACGTACACATATTTCCGTCATGATTTTTGGCATAAAACTACCTTGGACATAGTCATCCAATGGAGTTGCTAAAAAAAAAAAAAAAAAAAAATGCAGTGATAGAATGATGACTAGTGAGGCGGGCGTTGATCTCAAAACCTGGCTTTGAAACCTGGAGATCCCCGGTTCGAATCCCCCGCTTAAATCTAATTTTTTTTTGTTAGAAAATAATGTAAAGTTTGGCATCCACCCCCCGTGGAGGGGGAAAAAATCCTACCCTAATTTGGTAAAGCACTGGATCAAATACTTCAAATCAATAACCACATCAAGATTCTCCATCAAGAAGGCAGCAGCAAAGCTACTTATTGTAACCACAACAGAGAATAAACCTCCAAATGGATGACCAACGCAAAGAACTCAATGAAGTCCAAACCAGAATTTGGTTTTTGAAGGATATTAATAAGCGCAGAATGCTTTGATAAAAACTGGTAATCTATAATCTATAAGTAGAAGTTGTTCAAATGGAATCAATATTATTCCAATACTAAAATAGGTAGTTGCACGTTGTGGCCAAAAAAAAATAGGCGATTACTTTACTTGGTTTTACTAGAAAGAGATTAAGTTATTTCACATTTTGAAAATTAATTATGTCATTTAATTAATAACTAAGCTATAATAAATGGTAGGTAGGCGCCACGGTAGCCAAGCGGTTTTAGACTAGACCCGCAATGCTAATATGTATTGCGGTACTAGTCTAGCCCTTGGATTGTATTTAAAGGTTAATAAAAGAAATTTACAGTAAAGTATGTTTGCTAGTCGCCTCCGTCCACAATACCTAATTTGGTAGTTGGACGAAAAGCCCCGCCTGAAAAAATAGGTGATTACTTTACTTTACTTTTTTTTTTTTTGACCTAAAAGATAGCAGTGTTAGTGGTAACACTATATTTAGGGAGGGGGGGAGTTACAAACATGATTTTGAAGAAGCTCAAGCAGGAGCTTATTTGAGAAAAAGTCTTTAAATTGTTGTAACAAGCTCTAGTCAGGACAAGAGCTTGACGATGTAGAAATTATGAGGAGGAAGATAGTCCCATAAAGTGCCTCAAGTAAATGAACTAGGGTGTTAAGAAGCATTAGTTTTCTCACTTGTCAAAGAAATATGAATTTTACTTCTTTGAAATTCACAATTTTTGATGTTATATCCATAAAAAATTATTTAAAATATAATTAATGTAAAAACTTATTGGCTTAATTATTAGATATTATTTCAACAAAGAATGGCACCGCTTGCTCCATTTCCAGAGATAATATCTTTTTTTTTTACTAGATCCAATAATGGTGGTAAAAGTTGCTGAGAAAGTGGGCGAAGTAGAATTGAACTTAAGGAAGAGCTTAACTAAACAATACACTGTCTCATGAAACTTTATCTTTTCAATAAAACTAAGTCTTTTTTCAATATCCTTAAAAGATTGAATAGTTGGCCACTATTTTGGTCCATTCAGGAAAAGATAGTGCACTCCCTTTCTCCTACTATAAATTTAATTACACAGGATCTGAATTTTAGTAGTACTAGATTAGTTTGGGACCTATAAACTTTATAAGTTCAAACAGGTTCTTTTATTGAGCTCGGGAAACAATGTCTTATTATCCATAACCATCAGATTGATCGTTCTGAACGAATGATTCTGTTGGACTCATTAAAGATCTGAAAAGTTTTTCATTTATTGAACATTCACTGTTTTTGTTGGGGGTTACATTGGAAGCTGCAATATAATTTTTAATAAGAAACCCTTGGCAAACAGTCTACGGCTGAGTTGGAAGATCGCGGGCCTAAATTCTGGATTCCAAGTCTGCGAAGAGTTCAACAGGATGGGTCAAAGGATGAGATGGGCTAGCTTTATTTAGCAGTTTCATCCGAAAATTCCCTTAAAAAAAATCTAAGGAAATCCCCTAGGTGCTGCAGCAAATGCTTGTCTATCATCTGGTTAGTAGTAGAATCTTCAGGGATTTCCAAAACATTTGGTATTGCCTAACCCCACGAATGGTTCCAAATGCCAGAAGTCACAATCAGCAAACTAGTGATTGATTGCCATCAAGCAGGATAGGAGGTATCGTTTCTTGCAGACCAGTCCGCTCTGGTGGACACCGCTAGGTTGTCCTGCCCTTCCCTATCCTGTCCTTTCCCTATCGAAAGGCATAATTTCCGATAAAATTGGAAGTGGACAAGAAACTGTGTAAACGCTAGAATTTCCCAAATTCGAAGGAAGTCATATTACAGGAGGTGATAACTTTTGGATCAAAATATATTTTAGAGTTCTCTCGAAAGCTGCTCCTCGATTTGCAGAATCTTTTCTAAATGTCTTGAATTGTGCCAAAGAAGATCAGGTTTAAGTGATTTCCAATCGCTTTTGCTAAGAAAATTGGACCGCTTCGTACAAAATTTACGTAGAAAATATGGCGGTTTGAAAGAGATATAACAACAGTAGTTTCTTAGTCTTTCATTAAAAAACAAAAAGAAATATTTATTTACTGTTAAAGATTCCTAGTTTTAAGAAAAATGGCGGTAAGAATAGTTCATGCTGAAACTTGATTTTGTTCAACTCTTTCTGATGGTGAATGTGAATTTAAGTATCCAGGAATTAAAAAGAACATGCACAAGAAAGTAAGGATGTAGGTGGCAGTTTTAAACGGAAAAAGATATGTAGTACAGGTATTGTTGAAGGACAAGAAGGTACGCTGGAATGGAGAGAGAGACAGAGAGAGAGAGGACTGCAAGGAAGAATTTTTGGTGATACCATGCGCATATTTCATGAAAGGAGAGCAATGCTAACATGTCCATTTTACCCTCTCCAGCATGCAGAGTACTTCTTCAGCGAGACAGAGTGGACCGTCACTGGAGGATGAGCAGACCCATTTGCATGGAAGTAAAAACCTTTCATAACGGATCTTGTCAGTCCGTCCCTTACGTCTCCATTCTCTCCATGCTCCAGTGTAGTGCCAGTACTAGTCTGCGACTCCATTATACCCACTAGACCCTAGTTTCTTTTCTATTTTGTTACTTTTACCCATAGAAAAGCACTGCTTACAAAAATCTAGCTAATGGAGCTTTTCTAGACTGGAATAAAAACCACTTTTGGAATAATATTGATTCCATTTGAACAACCTCTACTTATAGATTATAGATTACCAGTTTTTATCAAAGCATTCTGTGCTTATTAATATCCTTCAAAAACCAAATTCTGGTTTGGACTTCATTGAGTTCTTTGCGTTGGTCATCTATTTGGAGGTTTATTCTCTGTTGTGGTTACAATAAGTAGCTTTGCTGCTGCCTTCTTGATGGAGAATCTTGATGTGGTTATTGATTTGAAGTATTTGATCCAGTGCTTTACCAAATTAGGGTAGGATTTTTTTCCCCTCCACAATTCTAAGGTTGGTTTTGTAGAACGAGTGGTTTGAGTGGTTTTCAAGTGTGGGATGCTGTGGCTACATTTTCTTTTCTATCTTCCAGCTCTCAACTAGTTTTGAATCTTCCAATTATGCATTAACATAACGTGCAGCTGAATTGACTTTACTGATGTAAAACATTACATGGAATGCAATTTAAGGAATGCACCGCAAATCTTAATAAAGAAACGACTTCTGATACTGGATTATAATCAACGTCACGAGTAAAACAACCAATAAGAACTTGGTATCAACAAGTGTCAATGCAGCACAAAGCAACGCTACTCATGGTCCAGGCCTGGCCGAAAGAGGTGTGTATACACATTTAACGCTTGTATAGAAGGCCTTGCGGAACCGGAAATCAAATCATTTATTTCATTAGGCACTGGGATGAAGCGAGCAAGACGTCTGTTATTCTTTTCTAGAGTGTGGAATTCACCTTCTTCTGTGTTTTTTCTTCTCTTTCTACAAAGTTATGTGACGATCCACAGTTTTTGGGAAGCAAGGTGCTTCTTAAGTCTATGTAATAGCCCTTCTTACTTGTAACTAAGTTGTTTATATCCATCAGTGACGAAGCCTTATTCTAAGGGTTCACTTGGAGTTTAAAGGGTCCCCTTTTAAATCATTGCGCTTATTCTGTTTTGGTTGAACTACTCAGAAGAGGAAGGCCTAATTTTTTGCTCTTAATACTGCGTTCAGTCAGGCAAACACTAGGCTAATACGTCAGTAAGCCAGGCTATTCTCTTTATCCTCCGGAATAGTGCGAAATCCTTCTTGTGATTTTAACTCGAAGATGATTAAAGCCATCAGCGCTGCCTCAAAACTGTGGCTAGCTTAGTGCGACCTCAGATTGCCCCCATATAGCCCCACTCCAACATCCCGTCCCAGTTCTACCTAAGAGACTCCTCCCCAGCTTAAAGTCAGTGTTACATCCTAGTTTTTGCTATTCCTCTCTTTTGTAATTTAAAAACCTTGAGAAATAGACGTAAACATTTATTAGTCTCACAAATTACATCCTTAAAGTAGTAAGTGAAACCAAAAATGCAGAATCCAAGATTTGTTGCTTCTTTTAAATTAAAAGAAAAATGAAGAAAATGATCTTTTTAGACGTGACAACAATTATAACCACCAATAAAAGGAAGGAAGGAAAATAAGCTGAGATGAAAATGAAACAAAGGGAGAGAGAGATAAGGTTAGAAAGAAAAAGAAGAGAGTGTGTAAAATTGGCCAAATCAATGTAGAGAGCAGCAAGCGGCGGCTGGAATGGAGAGGCGGTAACGAGGGGGGGCAGCTAGTGTATCCTGTACCAACCGCCAGCACTTACTGCGCATGAACACTTTAAATGCGTTATCAATATTCTAAATTTAATGGGTCAACTGGTCACTGAATGGGTCATACACAACGCATAATCAACCAATGATAAAATGCTATTAATACTAGCAATAAAATGTCCAACCTTTTTTCTTTTAAACTTAGATAATGCTAGAATTTTTTGGGGGTGAAGCTGTTAATAATGTTCAGAGCACTTCTTAGCTGAAGAACTAAAGAACACTAAGGTTTGTGGGGGACCTTTCTATGGTTTACTGGAAAACCTTTAAAAAAAACGGATAACGTGACTGAGTGAACCAGGATTCCCTTGGTTCGTCAGTTTTGTCCACAACCTTATGTCGATCGGTCCCTAGTTTGTAATAAAAACTACTTACAGGACGTCAAAACTTACATTACAAAAGGTGAAAGGTGAAAACAAAGTCATAAATCTGCTCTTTGGGATAATTCTTTTACAAGGGATTAGCAAATGGCAAATGTGAAAATAAAATTTTGTATATAGAATTTCGAAACTCCAAGAATAAAGCCAAATCTACTGTGATTCTGTTAAGTATCAGTGTTCGCTCATGCAACGTAGGTGTCTCCATCTAGAGCAGTGATTCTCAACCTTTTCATTTGTCGCGGCGGCACACTTTTAACAATTTCAAAATTTGGCGATACACTAACAATAAGATAAGTTTAAAAGTATTTTACTTATCCCCATAATACACTGTGTAAAATAGTTTATGTTTATTTTCAATATAAAATAAAATAATATTGTACTGCAAAAAACAACAGTATATGTTTATTAAGGGATTAATTACAAGTTAATAATAAGAATACTTTTAATGAGAAATTAGAGCTTAATGTTTTTTGATAATTACAGTTTATATTTGGTCATATAAATGATAATGCTACTCTCATATCGTCTTCTACATATTTAACGTATAATTTTTATTTTGTAGCATTTCTAAAATTTGGCGGCACACTTCAAAAACTTTCGCGTCACAGTGGTTGAGAATCACTGGTCTAAAGAATGTAATTTATGAATGATTGGGTATTGATGAGGTAGAGTTAGTCTATGAATCCCATGTGGTTGCACAAATCATCTACTATCGAGAGATGTGTCAGTAATGAATGCGTGTTGTGTCAGACTGGGGATTCCCGCAGGTACGTGAAAAAAAAATCCTGAAGGAGTAGCTAGTCTGATTCTACCGTTGTGGAACCAATGGAATCAACGCCTTCTTCCGATATATTCAAAAAAACCTCATTGCTTGTAAATTAAAAGAAGGAAGATCTCGCTTTAATATTTCACCGATGGTTTTACTATCCAAAAGAAGTAAGTAATAAGAAATGGTAACCTACAATACCTTCTTCACAGGACATAGCCATATAAAGGAAATTCAATGGTGCCTGTGTAGCTACAAAGAATTAGTCTGGATAACTACCAAGAAATGGATTCATCATTTCCGGTTATGGGAAAGTTCTTGACGTTACATACGTAACAAACGTCTTACTAATGAGTACGAAAAAGATAATTAGTTTTTATATAACATATAAAAAACAAAAATTGGTACATCAGATTTGAAGATAGACTCATAAATCAGAAGTTGAATTGATGGATTGATTCTCCCAAGGTAGGGAGACTCCCTTCAACATTATTACTGAGCGGATGTGGATCGAAATGTACAGGATGATGATACGACCTACAGATAAATGTATGTATGTTGTGACAAACTTGAATTCGAGACTATTGCAATAAATCATACAGTTCTAGAAAGGAGAGGCAGAAATATTACATTACGATTCATATTACGTATCTCTCTCTCTGCATTTTTGCTACGATTTATTTTGCAATCGATTTAAAGAAATGTTGATTTTTTTTTTTGCTACTACCTAACTCTTTTTAGGAAAGAATTGTGTGTTTCGATTATGTTTAATTTTCGATTTAAATTTTTTCCAGGAAATATATCTGTTTTGTTGTTCCTCTGGTGAGACGGTTAGACTAAACACCGTCAACAGCAAACGATAAAATCCCCTTGAGGCTAAAACAAAGTCCTCAAAGTGTTCAAGTTTTCGTGTTTAAAACTAATAAAATACTTTTACATCAACATTTTCCAAAAGGTAACATCAAGAAACTGAAAATTTTACGCTTAACCTTTCATCATCATCATCATCTCTCGCAATAATGTTCGCAGTGTAATTGGTAAAACATAGAAACTTTGCAGAATGTGGCAGAATAACTCTTGGTTAGGATGCCAAGATCTCGGTAACTTTGATGAATTCTTTCCAAGAAACTTAAGAATGATCTTAATACTGTAAAATTTAATAAATTCATTGTTTTAAAGAAGTAATATTAACTAATAAACTTTCATTTCAATTTATTAAATATTTCAAAATGAGTTTTCAATTTAATAAAACTAAAATAAACTTCTTCAGTGACAAGATGAAGTAGTATAAGACGAAGGACGAAGAAATAAAACAGTAACAGTTTTGTAAAATAATTACAGAACAGAGAAATAAAATGAAATAGGAACGAGTGAAGGGGCCCCCATCAAAGAAACTGACTTTTAACTTTAAACTTTAACTTTTAGATTGATAATGAAGTTAATTACATGACTTGATGGTAAAGACGCTTTCTGTCTTCTGTAAGTCGGAAGGAGAAAGACTTAATTTAAATTCTTTCCTTTTCTCCTCACTTTGAGCGAAGCCCTTATTTAAATGCCATTTTTTATTAATTTTTTTTTGCAAATGTAGTCAATGTACTTAAATATATATTTAAATTAAACTAAAAGGGTACAGTATTCATTAATACATAACTTTTATTTCGGGCAGTACATCTTATTTTTTTCTGATATTCATTAAAAGAGAGGCGATCATAAAGGAAAATCTGGGCGAAAATTTATGTATAAATCGCATTTGAAGTCCCTATCCAGGTAACCATCCGATTAAGATAAGATTCTAGTAGGGCGGCCCTTAAGGCCTACACCACTGCGACCCCTTTGTATCTATTGGTGGCTCTTCCCCAATCTGGAGCTCTCCATCCAGACCCTTCCGTTTAATTGAGACTCTTAATTCTGGAGAGCGACTCTCTTATCCCAAAGGGTAGCAGTAATGCTGCACGAGACCGAGACGAGACCGAGACTTTATGCAAATCTCGCCTCGATCTCGTATGATAAGTGTCTCGTTTCGGTGTTATCAATCACGTTTCGGTCTTGGTCTCGTCGAGATAACTGTTTATTTTTTCAATTTTTGTTTAAGTATTAAAAATGAAAAAAAATGAACCCAATATCTGAGCCAATCAAAATGAATAAAAAAATGGTTTGCTATTAATAATCTTTTCAAAAATTGTTATTATTTTCTAATAATTATTTTAATTTATATATTGGTAATGAAAATGTGTGTAAAAGAAGACAACTACTTACACTTCAATGCATCATATATTACTATTACTGTTATATATCTTTATATAATTTCTAAAAGATGTTAAAAACGCGCCCCAAATGAAAGACCCAAATAACATATCTACCAGCTGTAACAAGTCGATTCCGGAAATAAAAAATACACCACCCAACAAACTTCCCGCATTCTATATAAAATATCTCCTTAACAAAAACTTACAGTTTAAAAAGTTAAGTATAAGGGTTGATTAAACGCCAAAAGGTACACAAATCAGCTAGTACCCAACATTTCATTGATATTATTTTAAGTAATTTTATTACATTAATTTTCATTAATATTTTTTTGAATTTATTAGATGTTTCACAGACCCTTATGCTGGCCATTTTAATCTACAAAATATTTGTTCAAGTAGAACACCATTTAACTTAGATTGACTGTAATAAGATAAATAAGATATGCATATTTTTATGACAGCTAACATAATTATTCCAGTATATTACTGTAAGTAAAATTAGAGGGACTACATTAAATTACAATTGAGAAATAAATAATTATTGTTGAATAATTTACTTGATATTACCTACGCGTTATTTGTGCTCACAAATACTTCGGAAAGACGAATTCTTGACTGAAATATTGTTTTAAATCCGTGATTCAAATTTAAATAGTAGCCGACTCTGCCTTTGTCTTTTTTTACTTTAACGTGCATGTACATACATACGATATATGTGACTATTCAGAATAAAGAGCATAATAAAGATAAATCAGAAGAATAATTTGGAATAAAGCTAAAATAAAGTACCTATTTAATTACGAAAATATAATATACATTTTATCATAATTATAACAAAAAAATAAAATATTATGAATGAACAAAGGGAAGGGATTAGCTATGCGGTTAGCATATTGGATTCCCACGTGGAGGTTCCGGGTTCGAATCCAGCTGCTGACCCTTGATTTTCTCTTTCTAAGAGCTTCTTACAGCTCACTGTCCGGGTGATGGACAGAGTTGTCTGTAACGAGAGAACACTGTCCGGAGGCCGGCAGTGCACTGAAAAAAGCTCCGGGCGCCAATAACCTTGATGTTGACGCGACTTAAATCATAAAAGAAAAGAAAAAGAAAATGAATGAACTGGCCAGCATAAGGGTCTGTGAAACATCTAATAAATTCAAAAAAATATTAATGAAAATTAATGTAATAAAATTACTTAAAATAATATCAATGAAATGTTGGGTACTAGCTGATTTGTGTACCTTTTGGCGTTTAATCAACCCTTATACTTAACTTTTTAAACTGTAAGTTTTTGTTAAGGAGATTTTTGTACCTTTTGGATAAATTTTCTTTTTTGTATGTTTTGCAAAGTTACATATCTGCTTTTCAGATTTTATTAAAATTGGGAATAATAAATTTAATTTTATCATTATAACCTGAAAAGGTGTTAAGTCGGAGTTACTACCACTGGACAGATCTTTTTAAAGAATGATTATAGTTGCGGTCCCCAAACCATCCTCAATAACAATTTTTTTGAGAAAGCGTTTTGAATAAAATAGGAAGGTAATTTGTACGTAAATAGCAAAATTAAACTGCGATTTCAGTACTTCCCTTTAAGAGGAGTAAGAAAAATAAACTGCGATTACAGTACTTCTCCCTAAAAGGCAAAGAGGCAAAGATTTTGAATCGAACTACAATTCATTGATGAAAATCGGTTCACTCATTGAAAATTTTAACGATTGCAATACTTCCTCTTAGTAGGTGTAAGAGCATGATGGCACTTCACAGCCACGTAGAGGAGCTTTAACCACTTCTTCTTACTAAATTTTATCAAAATCGGACTAACAGTTATAGAAATATTGGTAATAATAGTTTTAGAAAGGGCCTTACTTGGGTGGGGCAAACTCCCCTCCTTATGAGGCACAGCGTCGAGACTTTTAAAGTGCAAATCTGTACAAAATTTCGATTCGAATGACACTTTATTCATGACAATCGGTTTACTTTTCGATAATTTGAAACGATTGCTATACTTCCCCTTAACAAGTGTAAGAGCAGATCGTCGCTTTAATGTTACGTAGGGGAGCCCTAACCCTGTCATCCTACCAAATTTTATCAAAATCGGGCTAAGATTTACAGAGTAATTAATGATAATAATTTTGGAGGGGGCCTTACATAAAAGGGGCTAACTCCTCTCCCATTCCATGTACAGCGTCGCGACCCCCAAAAGGCACATCTACATAAAATTCCAAATCGAATGACATCTCATTCATGAAAATCGGTTCACGCGTTTAGGCGCTACGTTGTTTACAAAAAAGGTAACAACAACAACAACAACAACAACAACAAGAAGAACAAGAAGAACAAGAACAAGAACATTTTTTGAAAATGCCGTTTTTGCTCATTTTTAACATCTTTTTTCTCAATATCTATCAAATCTAGGTTGTTGCAAAAAAATTACAGTTATAAAGGAGGATTTGCCCTATATTTTAAAGAAAATTTGGGAATTTTATCTTTTATAGAAAAAGAGAAAAAAATTGTCAAAGTTGGGTGTTTTTCAACGTTACGCTTTTTCGTGCAGTTTTTGATGATCAACCCTTATACAACTGTCCTACCGGACAGTTTTAATAATTCAAATAATATCTAAGTTCAAAGTATTTGATTAATGATAGTGAAATTTATGATATAAAAAAAATTATGTAATTCGAAGTCAAATAGATGTAGTAATATTGAGCATATATAATAAAATCGTATCTTTTAATAATTAATTCAATACCCGTAATGATTATTTATTAATAAAGAACACAATTTTATAATTTTGTAGCTAAAAATTAATATTTGAAAAAACCGAGACGAGGCCAAGATTTCTCGAATAAATCTCGACGAGATATATGTATATATAATTTCTCGATCTCTGTCTCGGTCTCGGTCCCTCAAATCACATCTCTGTCTCGGTCTCGGTCCCTCAAATCACATCTCGGTCTCGGTGTCGAGACCGAGATTGGTCCCGATTCTCGTGCAGCATTAGTTAGCAGCCTGTTTCTGTATATGAATTGGTCCAGAAAGGCTGGAACAAACTTCACCCCTTACTTATTCAAATTTACACAAAAATTCTACGATAAAAGTGACGTCTTTTAAGGAAGCCCAAAAAAGGGACCTCTTTAGGTCAAAATGGATCAATATACAATCTTAATATTAGATCAAAAATGCCTAGGGTGAAGAAACTTTACAATAATAATTGTGCAAGGCAAAAAAAAAGGGCTACGCCTGAATAGAGCACCAGTGACAGTGGCCACAACTTGGTGAAGGGCCACCCTCAAGATGTCTACCTAATTTATGGATATCCTGGCCATTAGAGTATAAAAGGCGGCACACGCTTGCCTTTACTGTCTCTGTCTCGCACACACACACACACCTACGTTTTAGGGTAAACATTGGAAGTTAGTTGTGCCTGTGTGTACGAGTAATGAGAGGAGGAAGATCTAACTTGTACATATTAGAAAGGAGCATGTAAATCTCAGCGAGGGTACGAAAGACCCCGGCTGAGAGAGAGCAGCCATTACGGGCGGAGGTTAGGCCCCGGGAATGTCTGGCCAGCCCCCACTATCTGGTGGGTACCACCCACTCCAATAATAACCCACACCCATTCCTCTAACTACTAGACCAATAATAAACGTGTCCAATTTCGTCTTTAGTTGTTTTGCATCTTAGCAACAGTACCTAATTTCTATTCTTTGTTAAAATTGGTACTCTCTTTTATTGCAGGTGAGAAAAATATTGAGTATTCTTAAAATTAGATACAAAGAAGTTTATTTTGTTTTCTTTATTTGACTGTCTGTAAGAGAGAGTATGGAGATAGTATCTAATTTTCGATATCGAATATTCATTTGCGACTCTGCTTTGATGAATAAATCAGTAGCTTACTCTGAATTTCGATCCAAGACACGCAATTTCTTGATGTAAGACTAAATAGTCTTAGGATTCTAAACTGTGCAATAACTCAATACATTTCAACTACTGTTATCGGATCGTACAGCCTCCTAGCGTTTTGCTTAAACTTTCGCAAACTATTTGTTTGCGCATTTCGAATTCTAAATTCCCTCACACTAGACTTAAAAGAACAGAACTAAACAGACGCTATCGACTACTTAAAAGTCTCTCAGATAGATCTAAACTGTCTCTAGACAACAAAAGACTGATTTATACTTCTACATTAAAAACGCATCTGGGCGTATGGAATAAAGCTGTGGGGTTCAACCAAACGCTCCAATCTCCAAAGGATTCAATCCCTTCAATCTAAAATACTTCGAACTATAGTAAACGCTCCATTTTATGTCTCCTACCTGGACTATACCCACTATGACCTTAACATTCCTTTAGTCGCACAAGTCGTTGAAAATACGATTCAGAAAACTCGCACTTTAACCTGCAAACTCCTATAAATTCTCGAGCTCAAAATCTTTCTTCTAGAACTCTTCCTGATAGCCCGGACAAGACGCCTTAAAAGAGACAGTGGCCTCGTCTAGTGAAGAGAGTGACTAATAGTTCAAGAGTTTTGGAGTGTTACCACTGGAGTAACTTCTCCACTCGTCTGTTTCATTTGTTACTCTGTTATCATTGTTACTTATAGCGCCCCCTCAAACCCCCTCCCCCCAAAAAAATATGTAAATAATCAGGAAATCTACTTTTAAGTAGCTAGAGCAATGACCTTAGCGCATCGTATCCCAAATAACATAAGAACGAACTAACAAACAGACAAAACAGATTCCAGAAAAAAATGTTCGACTTCAAATTAAGTTCGAATTCCTTAAAGTAGATAAAAGCTCTTAAAATCCTTCTAATTATCTATTCAACATTAAGGACAACCGATTTCATGAGTAGCCAGGGTACATTGTGCTGCTTTCTTTAGCAAAATGGTTTGTGACTTAAGGCCATTATTAGATTCCAAGTGTTTTGAAATTTCACGCTAACAACCCCGCACCACGGCTTATGGCTAATCGACGACGTTTTTATCAACCTTGATAGGCGAAGGAGTTTATTAAAGGCTATTCGCCGAGGCTGACTGCAGAATTAATCCGTCAAGGCCGTGGGGCTATAAGGATAATTGTAGGCCTATTAACTGTGGCCACTGCAGGCTCAGAAAACACAAGCATCGCATGGGCCTGGAAGATGATAGCCTTTGTAGGTACTATCAGGAGGAGGAAACGGCACTGCATGCATTGTGTCAGTGTGAGGGGCTTGTCCTGGCTAAGGATGTTACTTCTCGGGGAGTGAAAAAAAATTAAGGCCAGTGAGCTTTACCCAAGAGTCGCTCTCCAGAATTAAGAGTCTGATCAAACGGACGGGTCTGGAGGGAGAGCTCTAGAGAAGGGGAGCCACAGTAGATCCAAAGGGGTCGCAGTTGCGTAGGCCTTAAGGGCCGCCCTAATCTAATCTATCAACTTTGATTCTTGGTTAAATTAATGCTTCTATTCGAAGGATTTTGGTAAAACTGCACAGCATATAGTTTTGGGTGTTCAAGAAGTTTAAGTCTTTAATGGTTCAATACCAAGTCTGGATTTTGGCCCTTAGCTTAGAAGGGCTTAGAGCTTAGACTTCACCGCGGAAGGCCATTATAATAGTCGACCATTTTACCCTGAAAGAAATATAATACTGCAATTCTGATTATCCCCACTCGAACTGTTAGCGTCACGTATCCCTGAAAGCAAACACCTCCTCAGGCTAAGTGACTATTAATGAAGTACAATTAGTGAAAGCGGTGTTCAGTACCAGATCATGAATATGTTAACAGCCGTAAGGAAGATTAAATGTTTTGTTGTGTTCTGGGCGGCTTCCCCCCATTGTTGTCTTATCCCATTAAAATTTCCATTCATCTCTGGATGGACTGACTAGGTACAGTATATTTGCGTAGTAATATTGTTTTAGAAATGACTGTACTTATCCCTCTAAGGAGAGCCAAAAGGAAAAGGGTAAAACGTATGCTTTCTCAACTGCTATTAGCAACGTCATAAGCACTCTGTTTTATAGCTCCTTGGAGAAATCTGTACACAGACCAAACGATGCCGCAGAAGTACCGCTTGTGAAATAAACGATTGTACTGGCGATGTCTATTTCTACCATTTCTTGCTCCGCATCTAACAGCATTCCCTAACTCTCCCTCAGGAACATAAGATTTTATTGCACATATAATGTGCATAAAAAATTGTGGGAAAAAAAGGTAATTGCAAATCGAGTTCTTTTCCTGTAGCAAAAGCAAAAAATTACTACGAATTTGGGCATTCACCGGAAGCCCACTTTTCAAGAAAAAAAAAAAGATATGGTGTGAAACCTTACACGACTTCCTTTTAGAGATATTCTCAACGGAGGTTGGACATGATTGGCATGAAATGTAAGACCATTCATGCAAGAATTATTTTTATAAAATATTTTAATTTTTTTTATTTTATAAGTCTAATTGAAATTCGCAACTGCAACTTCTTTTGCAACAAAACAAATGTAACATAAGATAAAACAATGAATAAGTAAATGTAAAGTAAAGTAAAGTAATGTACTCGTACTTTTTGTACATGTACTAAATGTAAAGTAAAAAATGTAAGTTTTTTCAGGCGGGGCTTAACGTCCAACTACCAATTCGGTGTCGTGGACGGAGGCGACTAGCAAACATACTTTACTGTAAATTTCTTTTATTGAACAATAAATAAAATCTAAGGTCTAGATCGGGGGAATCGAACCCACTAAACCAACAATACATCTTAGCTTTGCGGGACTAGTCTATAACCGCCTAACAAACATATTTTACTATAAATTTCTCATATTAACCATTAAATAAAATCCAAGGGCTAGACTAGTACCGCAATACATCTTAGCTTTGCGGGTCTAATCTATAACCGACAAACATGCTTTACTGTAAATTTCTCATATTAACCATTAAATAAAATCTAAGGTCTAGACCGGGGGAATCGAACCCACTAAACCAACAATACATCTTAGCTTTGCGGGTCTAGCCTATAACCGCTCGGCTACCGTGGCGCCCAAAAAAGAAAAAACAATGAATATGGTTCGGTGAAGGCACCCAGTAGTGTCACTCCATTATCGTGAATATAGTAACTACACCGCTCTTATGATGAGAGTAGATCACGAGGCCATCTTCTCTTCAATCTCCTTGGAGGAATACCTGGTAATGTGGAAGAAGATAGGTGTTCTATGAGAGGGTTAGAATGATGAGCTGCGGTAGAGGAATGAAATTTGAGAAGAGGAGTTTTAGCAAGTTCATTACGGATGGTGAGTTCAGAGATATTTAGAACGGAGCGTTAAGTTGTTTACGCAGTATTTTTTGATGCAGATGCGTAGAGAGTTGGAACGTTTAGTCGATCCTCATTCTTCGATGCCCTATGACTAAATAGATCGCAGTAACAGAAGGTGGAAGAGTGTTACACAGGTTAAGTTTCGATCATTTGTCCAGAGTCTGGCGTCTTGTCTTTTCAGTATAGTATATTTTAAATTTAAACGCAATTTTAGTTAATATCAATATTCATATGTATATCTTTCTAAAATAAAAATTTAGTGGGAAAACTTATGTTTCGTAATTAAAGTTCAAAGTTGACTTTACTTAATGTAAGAGAAAGGAAAAAAAAACTGAAGTTTAGAAAGTTATATGTGCTTTCATGATCTGAACAGTCAGAATATTATCCCAAACATGAAAATTCTAGAAGCTTAAACTTTATATCACGTTTCAGTATCTCTATATACATTTTGATTAGCTAATTTTGTCTAAAATTCAGGTTCGTAAGGTGAATAAGCCAGATTTCAAATTTTTTAACTTCCTGCGAAGTTATTGCTGAACAAGTAAACTCTCTAGAGAAACTGGCCGACCACAGTTCACCTAGAACTGGCCAATCAGACTATTAATTATGGATATCAAACGGCTATTTTCGGGTGAGAACTCCCGGTATCGAATATCACGGAAGCAGTACTTCCTCCTTCCTGCTAGGCTCCATATAGTGTTCAATCCACGCAACCGATCAACGGAGCGAGCTCTAGAGGCTTAACTAAGTGTAGATACATCCTTGAACAAGTAAATTTTAATAATTTAGAACTAATTTTCAGTTTCTAACTAACTACAATTCTTGCTGCTGAGCTCGTAAAGTACACGTTTTTGTATCAGTTGCATTTACTCTCTATATCGAACGTTTTAAATTGATTTCTTCATACGTTTTGGGCATGATTCTGCTCTGTATTGATCGATTTGCGTATCAATCTAAGATACTGTTTTACTTTGTTCCTTTGTTAAAGAAGTTGTAATAGTCTAGGATCGACCTAGAGATATTTTAAAATAATCGATCGAGATTTCTTTCGATTACTTGTAGATTTATGTCTGTACACCTGAGTAAACATATTGCATAAATGCTAGTGGCGATAAATTGGTAAAAAAAAGAATAAAAAAACAAAACAAAACTAACTCTACCTATTTTATTTTCTTACGTCATCAAACGTGCGTCATAATTAAATCTGCATTGATTGTTGTATAATCTATACAGATTCTCTCATCTATAAATATGGAAAACAATTCTGCTACCAAATTTACGACTGTCAGAAACTCTAATCCCTCTCCTAAATATTGTCTTGTTCCCCCAAAAATAACTCATGTCCTTTTCAGGAGTTACTGAAATAGAAACCTTTTACTTTAATCTTCTTTAATTTCTTAGGTTCATTTCTTTATCTTTTTTAGATGGATAATTTCGAAAGAAGTAAAACTGCAGAGTGTGGTTTGACTTAAAAAACTGTAGGTTTCCTGATTTCTTTGCCTGGGCGTAATTGATTTCCGGTATTTGGAAATATGATATATAGATCTACGAAGGGAAAGGCTTAGAATACAATACATTTGCGATAGTAGTACGGTCTTATTCTGGTGTGACGAATTAGACTGATCAATGCAGCATCAGTTGAATTTCTGGCCACCCCTGAGCCTGTAAATGTCGTTTTGATAACAATGTTCCACATACGATTGAACAGGAATGAATCATATACTCACACAAGCATACTACCAATTTTTTTTTTTTTTGACTCAGGTGACCTAAAAACGGTTATTTCCGCTGAAATCACTTCCTGTAAAAAAAAGAAGAGAAATAAAATTGGTGTTTATAAAGTAATATCTGCCTACATGATCTGAACAATCTGAATATTAGCCCCAAATCATGGAAATTCTGGAAGCTTAAAGTTTATAATTACGTTTCCCGTCGCTGAACGGGAAAATGCAGGAAAACTGACAGTTAGATTAGATTATCGGGGTGGGGACCTGTGCCCCAGGGAACCGCAGCCAAAAGAGAGCTTATTGTGCAATCCCCTTTGGATCTAGTAGACGATAGCTTTCCTATTAAAGAGGTTGAGGACTTTCCCTACTAGTTCTTTTTGCGCTACTATCTCCTTTGGTCTCCAAAGATCCAAAGGTTTCATAGCGCAATGAAACAGCCAATTAGAGGCCGTTTCCTCCTCATCCTGACACAATCTTCAACAACGGTTTCCCGAGCTAATAAGCCCCCTCCCCACCTTGCACAGATGACTATGCCCTTTGTGTAGTGAGTAAATGTATTGGGGTTGTAACAATATATGTTGTTCATGTTGTTAAGCTGGTATAACTGCAGGGTCCGCAGGTAAGTAGTAGCACTTTACAGAATTGATTTTAATTTGTCCAAAGATTGACATTGATGGGCACTTCCCGGAGGGGAGGTAATGATTACCTCTTTGGTGGCAATTTCGATCTCAACCCTTTATTCACATCAATTAAATGCCCATTTTTGGAGAAAGCTTCTCATCACTTACTCAAAAATAGTGCCAACGAATTTCATCCAAAAAACCAAAAAAATATTGTTATGGCTTTAGGAACTGCATAAATAATGTAGTGTGAATTCAATGATTCAAATATTTCGGAGTTAAAGCGATGAGAATAGAAGCAAGTTCATACTAGATTCTGTTTTCAAGATATAAGATAACTGAGTGCATAGAAAGTTTTCCCTTCCCCAGCTCAAAGACACAACTCAAAACTCTATGCTGCAGCATCCCTAATCAACCCTTCCATTTACTCGCCGCCCCTAACTTAGTTAAGTTCGCCCTACAGCTAAAGAAAAGTGTATAACTAAATCCGTCTACGAGTTTTGAACGTTGAATAAATTATGCCCTATTCATATTCCCTTTACCCATCCCTAAAAATATTAAAAGGGATGTTACAAATTTGATTTGTGGCTCCCCTTTTGCTTTCTACCACAGTTTTCTAAAACATACTTTTGGATTAGGTTAAAGTTAGAGCAAAAAACTAGAAGGCTATGCCGCTTGCATCGATTGCATTAAAAATATTGCAAAGTAAAGTAATCGCCTATTTTTTCAGGCGGGGCTTAACGTGCAACTACCATTTACTAGGTGTCGTGGACGGAGGCGAATAGCAAACGTACTTTACTATTTCTAATTTAACCATTAAATAAAATCCAAGGGTTAGGCTAGTATCGCAATACACCTTAGCTTTGCGGGTCTCGCCTATAACCGTTCGGCTACCGTGGCGCCTTATTTTGTGCAACATTATCTACTGCCAACTACATAAACTACTCACGGAAATGCGACAATTCGACCTCAAGTACAACAATCTGGCATGAACTCTCTTGAAGCGATTCAGGTTTTCTTCAAAACTTAGAATTTGTTCAAGAATGTTGGTTGACACGAATGCTATATATGCTTTCTGTAACAACAGAACTTTTTAGAAGGAACTATGACATCATAGCTCCTCTAAATCTCAATTAAAATCAATAAAAATTTTCTAATATACGTGAAGAGCCACAATAGATTCAAAGGGGTCGCAGTGGCATAGGCCGCCCTACTAGAATCTTAATCTTAACACATACGTCAAGGCTGACTGCAGAATTAATCCGTCAAGGCCGTGGAGCTATGGTAGGCCTATTGACCGGCCACTACAGGCTCAAAGAACACATACATTGGCATGGGCCTGGCGGATGGCTAGCCTCTGTAGGTTCTGTCAGGAGGAGGGCATCAATTTGTTGTAAGACAAAAGATCAGAATGGCATGATTCTGTTGGTCCTGGGGAGAAAGCCTCTTCAAGTCTGTCTGTCATCCGGCTAGTTTCTTCCGCCTCCAACAGACTTTACGCCTCACAAAAGATCCAAAAACCCGTGCCTCTCCGTTAGTAAATTCAACAGCCAACTGAACATGGTCTCGTCTAACTCCCATCCAATGTAAGCGGCATCCTTCAGCGTCCAATCCTGGATCCCATCCTAATTGTCAAATTGCATTACCTAAACTTTCTCACATTGACCTCACGACCAGTGCGTGGATGATGCTGCCTTATGAAAATCGTCATGGGGAATCGATACTATTACTATGTCGATGCTTTGCCAAGTGATAAATTTAAATAAACCAACAAGAAAACTAAAGCCACAGTTTTCGCTAATCGAAGGCCTCCCCCCCTCTATTTATAGACAGTACTGAACACGTCATCACTTTCATCTCTTGGACTAACAATATGCCTCTGCTTAATTTTAAGATATGACGGAATCAACCTCTAAGTACAGGATAAAGTGAATTCCAGGGAACATAATCAAAGATAACTGTGCAGAGCCCCTCAAGAGTTCCTCTTTTACAAGAAGAGGTGGCTAATCAGACCGATGTTACGCCTGGATTCTGAACTTTAATAGTAACATTTTGAGAAAAAACTCAGACATCTCAGAACAAAAATAGACTCGGAGCTGACTTTCCTCAAAACATTAGATTCGATTCTTTCCGAGAAATTCTTCCATAATCCCTAATTCACTCCTTTCACCAAAACCGGAACTCCTCTCCACTCTAGATCGTCATCCTAACCGTTACAGCCGCTACCATGTAGTAGAACCTATGTTCCTTCCATTCCCCACAGACGTAAAACTCATGAACTTCCTTTAATTCTCTCTTCAAGCAATAGGTTTTCCCTCTTTTTCCCCTGCATCTCCTTGTACCATCCTAAACTCTGTTTCTGAATATTGGTACTTCTTTATCTCTTTACATGATATATGTATATGTTCTTAAATACAGTTTCTCCTTCAGTTTTTTTTCTATTCTAAAGCATAAAACAATGTTTTAAAATTCGCTTATATTATTTTTGGGCTCCTTTTTTTAATTTAAGCCCTGTTAACAAACATTTTGAATTCTATTTAAATATTTCTTATATACGATTATAGATATTGGGAAGTAAAAAATGAAGAAGGTTAAATGTACACACAAAAAAACATATCGTTAGATTTTATGCTGCGACATTTGTGGTATACACTAGTGAATAAGGCAAAAATGGTGTATATGTGTACATATAATGGTGCGTAGATGAACGGGGGTATGGTATAATTTTGGTATCCTCAATAATAACATATGCGTAAACGTACGTAAGAGGGTGTACACAATTGTGTGATGAGCATACACACTTGTACACATGCACAGTTTCCCAAAAGAGAGAGAGAGAGAGAGCGTAAGTGAGGAAGAGAGAGAGAAAGTATATGCCCAGACCAGGGAATCAATATGGAAGATGATGACGTCACACGGTCACCATGGTTACCGCCCTGGAAGCTGCAGCCTCACCCATATTACTCTTCTCTACTCACCTAATGCACCTGAATTATTGAATAAAAACCCAAGAGATCATCACTCCATTCTATCACCTTCTCTCTCTGACTCTCTCTCTCTGTCTCTCTGTCTCTTTTCCGCAGGAAATGTTTTAAAAGTTTTATATATTAATTAAAATATTATTATTTATAAAATTAATTAACGCCATTGTTAAAAACCTATACCTCTGCCACAATCTACAATCGCCATTTTTTATTATAATTAATTAATTTTTAATCCCTGTTGGTTATTTGGGCAAATCATTTTTTTTCTTTTAATTCACAAAGCCACAAAATGGCTACCAGCCTGACAATGATCTGTTTAGACTTGTCCATAAATGTTGATGGCACAATTGATTGTGCAGGAAATTCACTTTAAAAATCAATTTTCACTTAGTTTGGCGTTCAGGATTTCGTAGTTTTTGTCGGTTGGGAGATCCGCCGGAAGAGCTGCCTGGTCCACTTTTCTTTTCAAGGAATCCAAAAAATATTAAACGTCAATTCATTCGATCTTTCTACCCCCTTCCCATTCATCCATAGATCATTGAGAACAAGCTTTATGATCTTAATCACACTCATTTTAGTCAAATACACCGACTAAAGCCTACGATATATTCGGTTAGTTTTTCGGCCATTTTGAGTTCTGGCACTATCTTTTGTTTTGGATAAGCCAAGGAAAACTAATTTTCTTGATATATCTCAATGTCTTTATCTTGTACTTCCGGTATTTTCGGCAGCATTACGCAAGCTGATCAAGACCGTAACAAGTACTTGAAGTTCTTTTTTTCCAAGAATTGTGACATCATAAAAAAAAAGGAAACTAGAAAGAAAAATACTTTCCACGATGAAAATTGTCGACGTTCAAACTTATGCATTTTCCAAACTAAGAATTTTTCGTCAAAAACTGCAAGAAAAATCGACACTCTGGAAAAGTTTGACGAATACATACAGAGTTTGTAAAAGCGACCATTGAAATGGAACCCTTAGAGGAAACCAAGCTTTACCACCCATCCCCCGAAAGTATGCCGGAATAAATATCCATCAAGTAAAGCGATACTTCCGGCCATGAAACATTTTTGAATCTCGGAATTTTTATAATTACACACGTTCTCAATTTATTAAGTACATTATTCTAAAACAGTGCAATAACAGAATCTCCTCAACCAAATTAAACTTTCACTGACTTAACAACGCAAGTGAAGATAAAAGCTATTGATTGGCGAGAAATAATGGTTTGAACGACCAAAGCCTGTGATTTTAATTGGTGGGTAATTTGACCCGACTAGTGTGGCACTTTCTCGTTGCAATGTCTCGAGCAATCACTATCTATTAGCCAACTGAAACCTCCCAATTTGACACACCCAGGGTGTCAACCAATTTTAGGGTAAATTTGACCCGAAAAAAGCTTTACTACGTCAAAGCTAAGCTACTATTAACTGAACTAGTGGCAAAATTGTATTATCCCTAACCGCCTAACCCAATCACAATTTGTGTTCCATTATTTAAGTGAAGGGCCTACTTTCATGTGAGAACATTCACGTGTTCTCTGTTCTGCAATTATCCTTGCTGCAGTTACGTATCCTCAAAAACCCATCAAATTAATTTTAACTGAAAAAAGGCTTGCATGACATTCTCTGCAACGATGTACATACATAGTAGGAAGTGACACATTTGTTACTGACTGTAAAAGCACAAGTTTTCTACAGAAATGGTACTTTAGAGCGCAGACCTAATTTAGGAAACTGAAAAAGAAAAAGTTGATTTGAGAATTCTTTTTAAACGAAAATCGCAGAAAAGTCAAAACGTGGTGTTCTGTTTTTGAACTACAGTCCTTTCGCTCAAATATCCATCAATATAAAAACTGCAAGTTTATCGTAGTGATCTTTTAATTGTTTTATTGAGGTTTATTCTAAGTCAGAAAGGCGTTCTTTAAGCTTCCTGTACTTTCAGGAAGCTTGTCTTTAAGCTCTTTTTTAAGTGCCTCGAAAGAACAGCTTACAGCTCTGCCAATTATACATTATTCGCGCTGGGGATAATATTTGGTGGGAGGTAAGGAAGGATGAAAAGTAAAAGTAAAGTAGTGCCTATTTTTTCAGACAAACTTTACATCCAACTACCGAATTAGGTGTAGACAGAGGCGACTAACAAACATACTTAACTATAAATTGACTCATATTAACCATTAAAGGTATAGACTGGAAATATAGACTAGTACCGCAATACACCTTAGCTTTGCGGGTCTAGCCTATAACCCCTAACATACTTTATCTATAATTTTCATATTAACCATTAAATAAAATCCAAGGACTAGACTAGTACTGCAATACATCTTAGCTTTGCGGGTCTAGTCTCTTAACCGCTCGGCTACCGTGGCGCCTTAGGGTACGTTTGCAACGGAGCTGTGAGTATAGATGATAGCAGAGATGATAACTGATAGAGTAAAATATAATCGCTGATTAGTGTGCACAACGGAGCTGTGATACATGCAACATGTCGAGTAGTGAAGAAGAGTTTTTATGTTCATCAGCAACGAAATGGTATATTTAAAAAAAAAAAAGATGTAGAAAATATCATGTACATACCATAAATAAAAAAACGAAGTACTTTGGGCGAATTTCACTATTTATATAAGGAACTAAGAAATTATCCGGATCGTTTTTTTGAATATGTGAGGATGGGTCCAACCACATTTGACTAAATTTTAGAAAAAATAAGGTCAAAATTAAGAAAACGTAGGAAAAATTGTCATGGAAATCCTATAACTGTAGAAGAAAAACTAGTGATAACTCTGAGGTAAGGTTATATTGAGGAAAAACAAATAAATACACATAAAAATAAATGTAAGCACGATTTAAAAAACAAAATATTGTTTAAAAGTAAATAATAAAATAATAACCAAAAATAATGAGTAAAGACAGCACTAATTAATTTTTCTACCTCCATTTTGAAGCTACGATACTGGAGTTCAGCTAGCAGAAAAATGAAAAATTCAATTCTATCATCTATGCTCGTTTATAGCAGCGAGTATGAGTCACTAGTCGAAGCTTCGTTGTGCACGCTCACATAAGAATGTACTAGGTTATTCTATAAGCGCTGATGCATCACTGCTATCATCTCCGCTATCATCTATGCTCACAGCTCCGGTGTGAACGTACCCTTAGGCTGGAAACATAGTGGAGCGGCGAGCAAGGCGGCGATGATAGCTGCTTCAAATCAAAGAGAGCGACGAGCAGCGAGCAAAGAGTCGCATGCACATAGTGACGAGTTTAGTCGCGTTCTCCTTTTGACAAAACAAGATGGAGGAACTATTTTTATATGAAAATTCTTCGTTGAAACTTTGGTATTTGCAGCAGCTTAGTAGTAGGAGCTGCAGTGTACATGACATAAATAAGTCTAGAAATGAACTTCATCACTTGTACCATCAACTTCGGGAGCATCCTGGCAAGTTTCATGCGTATTTTCGAATGTCTTATCAACATTTGATTATATACTAGCCCCATTAATCAAAATCAAATTTTATTGTTTTTGAATAATACAACTCACAACAAAAGTTAGGCACAATATGGAAAAATTAACTAAATACAAATCTGTGTAACCCCATTAATCCTAGCAGTTACTTTAAGGTTAGAAAAGAATAAATAAAAACAAAATAGAAATATATGCAGATAAAAAGAAATTAGCCAATTAAAAAAAACACAATAATTTTATTAAATCACTTTATTATTACTAATAATTACTAAATCAGTCGTAAATTAATGTTGTTCATCTGAAAAACTGTAGTAGTACGACGCTACAGAAGAAGGATTGGAGAACTCGTCCTGATCAGAAGTAGTAGGACGTGAAAATTTAATTTAATTTTGCCTAGTATTTAGATGAAAGTTAGCATTAAGGGATTGAGAACCAAATTAAATGTAGCAAAAATTACCTGAATTCTCCATTAACTACTAATTGTTAATTAATTTTAACGATTAATTATTAATTGTTAAAAACTGTTGTAGCTTCGCAAATACTATGGCCCCACAGAGGTTTCTTTAAACAAACTAAACCAATAATGTATCAATATCCATAACCTTTGAAAAATGACCTTTACAAATTGAGCGCGATAAGAGCGAAGAAATCAAACATGTCATAACGCTTTGCTCCACTCTTTATAGATAGCGTTGCTCGCTCTATCTTCGCTTTGCTCGCCACTATGCGCGGTCCCATTTGTTTACTTGTGTTTGATTTCGCCGCTTTGCTCTTCGCTATCATCGCCGCTTTGCTCGCCGCTCCACTATGTTTCCAGCCTTAGGTAAGAGAGAACACGGCGCTAGGGAGGCAAGATATTGCACTGCAGACTGCCTTCCCTCCAAAAAAATTAACATCAAGCTGTTGCGGTCCTTAATTAAAACTTGTGCTTTAGACATTCAGATCTTCTGACTTAAAAGAAAAAGAAGAAAGAAATATACATCCCCCGTTTAAAATTAGAAATGTGTAGATTCACGAAATTCCTGAAATATCTTTCTAGATGGGGAACTGACACTGTAAAAGTTCAGCTAAAACTTATAGTTTTGAATTTCTAGAAAAAATTTACAAAACAAAAAGTGGTAGGTAGATCTACACGTACGTATTAGTGTATCAAACTTAAAGATAAATCGATAGAGCACAGACTCAGGTCATAAGGTGTCAAGATAGAAGATACACCAACAAGAATGTACAAATATTATATAGTCGACAAGCCCTGAAGATGTCCTAGACCCTAGGGTCGAAAGCTCGGCAAAATAGAAAACTAATGACTGAAATTGCTAATATTCTTTCTTCATAAATAGATTAAAGTATCATCTTCGTTAGACATCAATGTCGTAAACGAGAAATAGCATCTGTAAAAAATGGAAATATTAGAAAAAGAAATATGGAAATTATGACGCAATGAGTAAATAGAATTTATGACGTAAAGTTTATTGGTTGTAGTGCTCGGAGCCAGAATTAACTTCTGCCACGTAATAATGTTTGGCATTACAGCTGAAGAAGAATTAACATGAATCCCGGGTGATGAATTACTGCACATATCTCATTATGGCACACAGCGTAATTCCATTTATCACACACACACACACACACACACACATGTACATTATTGTTGTGTACGGCAAATATTTCAAGCATTTTCCGAACAGATAGCGCTCGTATAGCTTTTCCAGTTTAGTGTTACGCAGTTAATGATGTTAATGCAATTTTCTTTGGGAACTATTGACAATAGCAATTTTTTTTTAAGGTTGTCATTTGAAAAGCCTTTTTCCCTTAAGATTTTTTTATAACTATAATAAAATTAATTAAGATGAAATAATTTTCCTAAGATTATAATGTGGATCTATATTCGATTTGGAGCATTCCTGAGTGAGCTATAAGAAATGACACTCCGATTTACTAGTTAGGGTATACCTTTACCGTGCCCGAGAGTTTGAACGTATAAGAAGAATTTTTTTATTTAATAATGACATTATGAGTTATAGTAGTAGATTAGTTGAATGATGTCGTCAGCTTGAGATGTTAAACAGATGCGCAAAAACACGACCATTGACCTCTAAACTCAATTGACTTCTGGCTCTGTCCAATGGCAAACTATATCAACTTCATTATTTGAAGACTTTGACTGGATAGGTTCCTCCTTAGACTGCCTGTCGTCCCGCCAATCACCATTACTTCTTGTAGAATGAGAGAGAGAACTAGAAAACTTCTTCTCTAGTTTTATACTCTATCTCTTACATTCTTGATGGGTTGATGTACTCTGGATGAAGATTTCAGAAAGAGTTTCGCACTGGAGAACAGTGATGATGGCGAAAGAAATCACTGGTTTCTTGAAAAATGAAGGCATTTATGGGAACAAGGTCAACAGCGGATTCTGTTAAAAGATTAAAGAATTTTTTTAATATCTCTTCTGCAAGTCTTCGATACCAGCAATGTCGATGATTAAGTTTAGAACCCTGGTTATATAATGTATAATAGAACGGAAGGTCTCCCTCCTCAGTACCCACCCAGATCTATCCAACAATTCTTCAATAATAATTAGACTTGGAAGACTTCCTTTTTGTTTTTTTTTGTGTCATAGGCTTCTATCTTTAGATCTAAGATTTAGATCAGCTATGTTCCAGCCAGTGGCTAGACAAAGCTACAAAAAAACGCGCGCTATGAAAAATGCTTAGAACATCTAAGTCATCACGCTGGGCAGTGAAATACTGAAATGGACTGATTTATGTAATCTAAAATCATGCTAAGGACTAAATTTTTTGGTAGATGACCCAATAAAGTGTGTTTATATAATATATATTATATAAAAATATATATTATATAAAAATATATATTATATAAATATATACAAAAAAAAAGGAAACCCCATTCCCCCCCACAATATAACAATAACCAATAAAAAAAGCCAATTAATAAAAGTTAAATTTGAACGGTTAGGCTACAAAAGGTAAACAATGACAGCCTATTTAGTTAATGTAAAATATTAATATCGATAGCTAAACAGATTTTGATAGTTTTATCGATCCGTTTATATAACAATATTGAACTTGCTTTAATATTACAATATAATAGTTGCTCAGAACCCTTTTACTTCGCAGAAGCATGCTTGTTGTAAGGGCAGAGAGGGTTTAGTAGCGTTACAGTTTAGGGAGCAAGTTACTAATTTCCCTTTAAACCACAAAGTTATTTACACCGCTATGTATATATATATATATACACTGCACCACTTTCTTATGTATACCATTCTGTCGTCATAATGGAAATTCTGCTTATCTCATAGCGTAATAGTTTAACCACAAAACAATTTTTCTTTATCTATAGTTAATTCTTTTTATTTATTTTCTTGCCAGGTAATACTGATTAGATATTACTGAAAGATATTTTTCAAATACCACTATATTGGATTAGCATAATGGCCATTTCTCCATCACCGACACTCTGTTCGCCACTTACATAGATGACTTAGCAATTTTTTCCGCTAACAAAAATGCTGACGCAGCATCCTTACAGTTTACAAGACTATCAGAACCATTTACCATTTACTAAACTCTGGAAGAATAAATTTTTTATGAGAACGAAATGTTGACTATAAAACTTACTTTTAGAAGTTCAATATCCGACTGTGACAAAGTGCTCATATCACACCAGATTAATATCTGCTACATTGTGCCTAATTGGTAGCGCTGTCTGATCTTCCCACCTCCTAGAAGTTTCCTCAGTTCCAGCCACTTTAACTATCAAGAAGCATGAGCTTACATGAACCAAAAAGTAATTATCTTCTCTCTAGTTAATTCCGCCCACTTAATTCTCCTCTTAATTACCGTAACTGTGATCACAAAAAGGTGGACCAGCCACTGTTTATTAAAATTAATCATCAAGTCTGGGTCTCTAGGTCTGTGCCATGCATCAATAAGTTTGGGACTGGTTTGAGGTTGAGGCTTGGCATCCAGATCCCTCTGATATTGACGTGGTAAAGAAGTAAAGGCGGATGAAACGGCGGATATCTCTTATGCGTGGCCCAAGAAGCTTTTATTCTGAAGAAGAAGTTACTTAGTCAACAAGCGGTATCCTAATAGTTCCTCTAGTCAACAAGCGGTATCCTAATAGTTCCTCTAGTCAACAAGCGGTATCCCAATAGTTACTCTAGTCAATAAGCGGTATCCCAATAGTTCCTCTAGTCCTAAAGTAGGATATCCTGGTCCAACTGGTATCTACTGGTATCTTACCGCTTGTTGACTAGAGGAACTATTAGGATACCGACTAAGTACTACTTAGACTAAGACTACTTGACTAAGTAACTTCTTCCTCAGAATAAAAGCTCCTTGGGCCACGCATGAAGAGATATCCGCCGTTTCATCCGCCTTTTCTTCACTAACACGTCAATATCAGAGGGATCTGGATGCCAAGCCTTAACCTCAAACCAGCTCCAAACTTATTGATGTATGGCCTTCTAGGGAAGCGTTAACCAGTAAAGGCAACTTACACGGATGGTACTCCTACGGGCCTCAGAGCTCCTTTGTCGACAAAGTTACGTCTGTGCCTTGAATGAATGGAAAGACGAATCTTTCAGAAAGGGTAACATGACATTTTTTGGATTTAGCCGTGCTAGAGTTAGCCATTAGGTATGCTGAACCCCCCAATAGTTTGCGTATATCAATTATTTCTGCAGATCCTATAATTATATTGAGTGTGGTAGGCGTGTCAGATTGTAGGCCAGCTAGACTGAGATCTAAGAATTATGAAAATGTAAATTTCTCCTTAGAGGATGGAGGATATTGAATAGACTTAAAAAATTATAACTTACCGCGATTTTTTGTTTTTAGTTTCTGAGCTAGAAATTGCGAAGTTATTTGTACAAATCATTCAATTTCCAAAACCACTTTTACAGAGAACCCAACACTATGTGTTACCCGGTAGCGTGAGGAAACAAGGAAGGGATCATGGCGTCCAGTCCAGAAGGAAATTTATAAATTAAAGCGTTGTGTAAGTAAAGCAATGAAAGTTGTAAGCAATGTTTTCAAAGTTTCTGAGGTACACAGGTGAGCACCTGACCATTTGAGTGAAAAGACAAAAGGTATTATTTGTAATTGTAATAAACTATAAATTAAGGTAAGTTGTTCATTTATCACAATACTTGCGAGAAGATATTTCTCTTTAATTACAAACAGGTGTTACAGTTCTCACCTGAAGCGAGAATGAAACAAAGTGCTGTAACAGTAAAACTGTAGAACCTCCCTTGAGGAAGAAGGGCGGGTAGACTGTTAGTAATTTATTTAGTAAGAGTATTCAGTAAGAGAGAGAGAGAGACAGAGAAGGGGTAAGTGGTACTTTCTGAGTTTAGTTCTGGATGGATAGTTTTTCATCGTGTCTGAAAGAAAAACTACTTCTATACTTGGGCTATAGAGGGGCTAGGAGGATGAGAATACAAAGGGGAGGCGCGTTCGCTTACTGGATAAACAGGTATACTCCTGGATTCTCGCCAATACCGTGTACTATAACTGGGAACACGCAATCTTGGAATCACCACACCCAAAAACAATAGAAGGGTTCTACCTTGTCAGAAGCCCAGCTGTGTTGTCTGGAAATATATAGCCTACCCTGGATTTTATCTAGATTAATATAACATCACAAGATAATGGGATAACCCAGAATTAATATATAAAAAGTAAAGTAAAGTAAAGTAATCGCCTATTTTTTCAGGCGGGGCTTAACGTCCAACTACCAATTAGGGAATTAATATATATATATATATATTTACTAAAAATAAAAGGATTCAATCCCAGAAACTGTGAAATTTTATCTCGATGGATTATTGCAAGATATATTGTTTGAGGAGAAATATTTTATAAAAGGGTATTGGAGAAGTGGTTTCTTCTAAAATATGCGTCTACTAAAACGCCGGAAATTGGTAAATTTTCTGTAAAGTTGCCTTTCCGGTTAATTCCTAAACGCCATTTCCATCATAGAACATAAATTTATTTGGACAAAGTGGGTTTACAATGAATCAATTAATGTTCAATATTAATATTGGGTATCGTGAACGAAGACTGAAGCACATATTACAAAATTTAGGATTATATGGAAGGATTTAGGATTATCATCTCCTTACTTCGCCGTTTAAGGAAGTTATATTCCAGATTCATGGCCAGACCAGGATGATGGAGATGAACCTAAATGATCTTTGTTTGTTAGCTAGGAAGACTCAAGAAGCTCGAATCCAGGACTGGACTTTTGTACTTGGCTCTGCTTATGAGCTGATAGTTTCTTTCATTACAGCACAGATGGGTTCTAAGTAGTACAAGGGATTTAAATCCATCCTTAAGGATTAAAATTAACAAATAAATCCCTCTGAAGCAGGTTTTAAAGTATTTTAAGTGATTAGCAATTGTAATAATTATGTGAGAGTAAGTCCTGGACATAGGACTCTTAGATTATTAAGTAATAGCTAAGTTTAAGTAAGCATTGTGGGATTAAGTGGGATATCGTGGGCCATTTAGTCAACATAAAGTACTCTATTAGGGCTTTAAATGGTTCTATCTCACCCGAATTTGCTCGCCTTATCAGGTAATGAGCCCTAGTTTAACTATAGCTTTGTTGCATTATTAAATAAAATTTTACAAGGGCCAATTAAATTCAATGTGCAAGTTTTTTTTAAAAAAAATCTCAACGTTCGTCCTAAAAGCAAAGTTTAAGATTAAAAAAGTTGGGGGGAAGGGATAGATAGTTCATGAAAAGCGGAAATCATGCGTGTGTTCATACACGTTTTTATTTGCTCTTAAATGGAAAATATTGTAACCTTGCAAATTTGAGAGGAAATTTCGGTATTGACGTCACTTGAGGGCAGAAAAGAGTTTTTCAATTTTCTTTGGGGTCTTAATGAGTCAATTTTCCTCAAAATCTATTTAGTAAAGTAGCAAATGACCCCCCCAACCACGATGTATTCAAATTTTAAATTTTACTTTCATTTGAATTTCTAAAAGTAAGTAAAGTAATTGCCTATTTTTTCAGGCCGGGCTTTACGTCCAACTACAAAAATTAGGTGTCGTGGACGGAGGCGACTTGCAAACACACTTTACTGTAAATTTCTTTTATTAACCATTAAATAAAATCCAAGGCCTAAGACCGGGAATCGAACCCAGTACCACAATACATGTTAGCTTTGCGGGTCTAGCCTCTAACCGCTCGGCTACCGTGGCGCCTGATTTGAATTTCTATTAATGTAGTTAAAGATGGCGCCCTTTTTTTGGAAAACCCTCCAAGAGGCGGGAAAAAACGAATGGAAAGTAATGTGGCTCCCTAAAAAAAGTAAAAAAGAAAAATAAACACTGAGTTTTCTTTTTGGATTTATAAACTTAATACCCTTAACAGACACACTGGCACTTGTTGTCTGTTTTTTGATTCTGCTTCTTTCCTGTTTTCGTAAAAATCGTGGAGGAGCCTCAAGAGGTGCATTTCCGGTGGTATCTCAAAAATTGAATATCTGCACGAATACTTCCTCGAACTTATGAAGGAAGGAAGTAAAAAAAGCCTTGTCCTAGAAATAGCTAGTTCCAGGTGATAAATCCTCCAATCAACTTCACCATTTAAGGCGAACCAAAAACTAACCATTTAAGGCAGAATAAAGACTGACAAACAATAAATGATGAGAGAGAGTAGAGTTTTTTTTCTTCATCCCAACTTTAGCAGCACATAACTCTTAAGTTACTGTTACTTACTACAGCCTCCACTAACCCTGTGGAATAGGTGGGGTGGGGGAAGTGGAAGCTGCAGAAAGGAAGAATTGGAACATCTTTGTCTAATGCTGTCGTGGTTCTTCATGTGAAGCACACACTTTTCCCATTAATCAGGCAAACATTTCCTGTCACAGATAATGACGCTTCCCTAAATGTAACCCAGGAGAGAAGATGTTGTTGGTTAAAGGGAGCCATGACATTCATTTCTGTCATCTTCACAGCATCCACATCAACTTTATTTTTGTTTGTAAACAATGAATCATTCTGGAAAGTGTTTTTTGCTTTAATTTCGTTGATGTAATCTTAACATAAATTTAAAGGTAAGAAGAGGTCGATTTGATTTTCAGGAAATGAGAGATACTCAGTAGTAGAAAGTATTCCGTTCATGTCGAATGTTCTTGATTGAATTTTCACCAGAAATATACTCAGTTCCCTGTCGGCGGGTGTTGGTCTAGTGGTCAAGAGTGTGGCTTTGTAAGTGGGAGATCCCCAGGGTTCGTTCCCGCGTCTGACTACTTTTTATTTGTTCAGAAAAAATTGTTTATAGTAAAGTATGAGCTTCCGCTCCACGACACCTAATTGGTAGCTGGACGTTAAGCCCCGCCTAAAAAAAAAAAATAGGCGATTACTTTACCTTACTCAGTTTCCTGGATACCCCAGAATAAATCACTAGCCTCTTGTTCAAAAAAATTATTGGCCATTCTGCGTGTATTCCAACAGCTCTGATATTTGTAGAAAGCACAGAGAGTCTGCAGAGGTCGCAGATGACTATTTGGGTTTAGGTTACCGATATAATCAATTAAGAGCATTTAAGGAGGAGAGTTGGATGATGGTACTTAACACTTGCTACACTTATTTCCTATATCTGCTCTAAACAAACTAACTGTACAAAACAACTTTGAGACCGATCTGAATTTATGGAACTGAACTATGCGATTATCAGGCGCCACGGTAGCCGAGCGGTTATAGACTAGACCCGCAAAGCTAAGATGTATTGCGGTACTACTCTAGGCCTTGGATTTTATTTAATGGTTAATTTGAGAACTTTCATAGTAAAGTATGTTTGTTAGTCGCCTCCGTCCACGACACCTAATTTGGTAGTTGGACGTTAAGCCCCACCTGAAAAAATAGTCATTACTTTACTTTACTTACTTTACTATGCGGTTCTCCGCTGAACCGACAATATCCTGAACATCTAATACTTCCAAATCTAATGTCCTTTGTCCTATGTCTACAATTTAAAGTATATATTCAATCACTGCATACCAAAATATTTCTCAAAATGACAATTCTCCATACTGGTATTTTATAACTCACCTAAGCATTACGTATAAAGAACAAAAAATAACCCCTTCATGTTTAATTTTAAACGAATAACAGCTGTAGTAGCTACCATTTTTAACAATTTGTAGAATCTAGTAAGGAATTGGACATCAGATAAAACTTCAGCCGGGTTTGATTCTCTGCTGGTGGCCTATGCATGTTATAAATCTCTAATTTCCAATAAAAAATATATTTTTCTATGTATTTTACTCACTCTAAAGAATAAAGTTATTCTGTAACAATAAAATAAATGAGTCTGTGAGAAAGAGGACAAATAGAATTGCCCGGGGAGCACCCAGAACTCTTTGCAAATCCTGGGTGTCGGGGTAGAAGGATTTTTAGGACGCCATATATAACTGTTCCTAAAACTCTGCGGCTAATCCACTTTCCACTTTATGGATCATAGGGACAACAGTAATTCAATTAATGTTATGAACTTTCTGGTTGTAGGACAAAGCTGTGCTTGGAAGCTATTATTTAATTTTCCTGGTTTAGATTGCAAGGAAGGGATTTAGAGGACTCTTCAACATTTTTGCTCTCTCTTCCCCCTCAAAAAGCACTAAAGAAAAAAAAAGGGACCCACAGGTTTTCGATTTTTAGGTTCCAAAGGAAATACACGTGTTTGAAGTCCACATTTTTGTCTGTAGAACTTAGAGCCCAATGTAGTTCAATTCTGAGACCAATCTACCTTGAAGTTCCTTAAATACGAACAAATGATTTCCATAAACTGATGAGTAAAAGTAGCAGGTTTTCCTGCAAAAAAGAGAAATTGCAGGAAAAAAATTTCCACACCTTTATCTAAAATTTAAGAATGCACAGTAAGCGTCAAATTGGTTTTGAACATCAATCAATTTCAATTTCAGTTCGATTTGATGAAGACCTGATACAACTGCAACTCCAGAAAGGCTTAAATTAATTTTTTGCAGTAAAATTATTTTTTGGGATGGGTAGCGGTGCACGGAGGATGAGTAAGGGTAGGTTCCCAGTTTTTATAGTCTCGAAAATATTAGCAATATGTTTTAAATTCGAAATTTAAAGAAACGTATAAATTTGAGAACTTAAAAAAACGCAAAATATTAGGTGTTGTGGACGGAGGCGACTAGCAAACGTACTTTACTGTAAATTTCTTTTATTAACCATTAAATACAATCCAAGGCCTCTAGACCGGGGGAATCGAACCTACTAAACCAACAATACATCTTAGCTTTGCGGGTCTCGCCTCTAACCGCTCGGCTACCGTGGCGCCCTTCTTTATTTAGATCAATATAGCTCATTATTTTTAGAAGGGTTTAAAGAACTTTAAAAATAAAGAGTCCTAAGATGTTAATTTTTCCAATTCTTCGTTGATTAACTTAGTAATAAATGAGGAAATAACACTGAAAGAGCAGATTTCATTTACAACACCAGCCTGATGCTACCCACATATAGTGAATACATACGATATATACAGACTTACAAAACTAAACATGAAGACAGCCTGAACTTGGACGATAAGACTTGAGGAGAGTTACGTACAGTCTTATCCTGCCAGCCCACAAACTAACCTGGTACTCTCTACTCTCCTTGTTCACTTGGTTATGTATGGATGTGTGTACAGTGGTGCATACAGGGTACCTCTAAGATGGTCTTCGACTTGACTTCACTTTGTGGAGGGGGGAGGAATTCGTGACCATTACCTAGACTAACCTTTAACCCTGCTTAGGATCTAGTATATTCTAAAGGTTAGTGTTTTTATTTACGTCAATGTAAAATTTTTAAGAAATCTTATTTCACAATTAACAGCAATGGAAAGCTACATTTAAGATGAAAGATGTGCACTTTAAAGATTACCAATAAATCTGCAGAGATACTCTATTTGGTCAGAGTTTCGTTGAGGAAGTACCATTCGGTGGAGTATCGACCATTAATGAGTTCCAGTAAACTCATCAATGGCTGGAGCAAGAAGATCGTCTTTATAGTGTCTGTGATTTCCATATGTTTTACCATATAGAGTTTGCTGGAATAGAGAGCGAAACATCATCGAGACGATACCTAAAACAGGAACTAGATCCAGTTCCCATTGAGGTTATTAAAGGTTCATTAAAAGAGAAAGAGGGTGAAAGGATGCTTCAGCAGAATCTTGGAGTAACGCGATTACTAGTTGCAAAGTCCATCCCAGGGAAGAATTGCGAGTTCAATTACCCAGACAGAGATGAATCTCTGGTATCCAATTTTTTTTTTTATCAGATTTCGAATTTATTAAATCCCTGCTTTAATTAAAGTCCCCCCCCCCAAAAAAAAGCATAATAGAATTTGTAAGCAGAGTCTGCAAGTGATAAATCTTGAAAGCCACTAGTCTAAAAGCTGCAAGGAGATTGGCTAATAGCTTTTTATCAACCACCAACCAGATCTGAGAAACGTGTCTCTAGAGCTGTTCAGAGACTGAGAGAGTAAGTAATTCTTCAAGAGCAAGAAGAGAAGAGGGCTTATCTATCCTAGACAGTAATCGGTGGTGGTGGCAGTTATTAAAATTTCATTGGGTGGCCTAGTTTAACTTCCTAGTGATGGTACATTACGTATTAACCCCTGCAATATCTAAAGGAAATAATAATTATTAACTAGTAATAAGCATTTCTCTAATCATAGTGGGAGAAAATAATATATAGTGAGCAGACTCATACGACGTTCTCTTACTCTGCGATTCTCATGATTATTACTCACCAATTACTCTTCACAATTCGCAGATTTGAAACTTAGCAACATTATTCACTTTGTTTACAACTGTTATTAAACGGAAGACGGAAACCTACTCCCATCAAAATCTATGGTAAGCGTGTTTATACACGAGGTTTAAGCAATATCCTGAGGACCTTTTATTTTGGGTGGAATACAGATAGCAAGGGGAGCACAGCATCCAAAAAATAGTACTTGAGAGAGGAGCCCAGTTGCCCTGCCTTCCAGAATTGCTCTTAATCGAATATAACTGGAGAAATATTTGGAATAAAAGTTCCGCATGTGTGATCTAACAGAAAACCAATCGTAGAAGGATGAAAATGAATATTTATCTCATTTATTTATTATCACCTGTCCAGTTTATGAATGTATGAGAATAAACTATCTACCTCAACTATCTATTCCAACCACTATTAGCAGAGAGGAACAACTATTTAATTTATTATTTCATTTCAATCGAAATCTGACTCTTAATATTTACAATCCTGCCAATTTTTTTCAAAATCGGGCTAAAATTTACAGAGTTATTAGTAATAATAATATTTTTGGAGGGAGCCTCACTTACATAGGGGCTAACTCTTCTCCCATTCGATGTACAGCGTCGAGACCCCCATAAGGTACATCTACATAAAATTTCGAATCAAATGACACCTCATTCATGAAAATCTGTTCGTGCGTTTAGGCGCTACGTTGTTTACAAAAAAAGGTAAAAACAAGAACAAGGACAATTTTCTGAAAATGCCGTTTTTGCTCATTTTCAGCAACTTTTTTCTCGAAATCTATAAGATGTGGGTTGTTGCAAAAAAATTACAGTCATAAAGGAGGATTTGCCCTATATTATAAAGAAAATTTGGGAATTTTATCTTTTATAGAAAAAGAGAAAAAAATTGTCAAAGTTGGGTGTTTTTCAACGTGACGCTTTTTCGTGCATTTTTTTGATGATCAACCTGTATATAACTGTCCTACCGGACAGTTTTAATTATATGGTAAACGCAGTAATTTTACCCACACCCACGCTTAATAACTATTTTAAATATAAGTTTTAAATGAACTGTTAAAATATTTAAGGAACAAATTTAATTTAGAAGGTTATTTCTCATTTCTTATGATTATTTTTATAATATGTAATTTATTATTATTATTTTTAATGATTTAAGGCGCGTCAACATCTAAGGTTATTGGCACCCGGAGTTTTTTTCAGTGCACTGCCGGCCTCCGGACAGTATTCTTTCGTTACAGACAACACTGTCCATCACCGAACAGAGTGAGCTGTAAGAAGTTCCTAGGAAGAGAAAATCTAAGGGTCAGCAGCTGGATTCGAACCCGGGACCTCCTCGTGGGAGTCCAGTACGCTAACCGCATAGCTAATATCTTCCCTCTCATGTAATTTAAGTTCTCAAAGGGTTTTTTTTTTTTTTTTTTTTTTTTGACAACGTGAGGTTTGAATTTTCCCCGCGGGCTAATAGAAGTACTCTTGTTTTTCCAGTTATATTTTTTTAAAAAATACCAAATTCCAATTGCTACTTATCCCCGAAATGATAATGAAAATTTAAAACGAAGTGGTTAAGCTGAATTGATTTCCTTGCTGATGTCATGAACTGAGTTTAGACCATCACTGTTGAACGGTGGTGATAACCTTCCACCAATCAGCGACGTCACAATCAGTTTGTCCACAGAACAATTGCATTTATATTGTCTAAAACAATTTGGCCGCTGTTTAAAACAGTTTAGAATTTTCCAATTTGTCACAACACTAAAATAAATGAGTGGAAATTGTAAAATGGATTGATGGAAAGTATTTCGGAAATTGCTCTTACTTCTCAGAAAATTTCAATTTTTATTTACCCTAAGTTGGTCAAAATGTTTTATTATTAACTACGATGAGTGGTCTCACTCTCTCTCACTCTCTCTCTTTCACAAACCTAGTTACTCTTTCTTTTTTTTTACTTTTCAGGAAATACCGTAATCGTGCCTCAATTAGAAAGACTAGAAACCAACATGCCTTGAATTAGAGTTCTCAGAGGTCGCCAAAGTGATCTATACAGACCCCCCCCCCAGGGGTCTATTTAACAAAAGTAGGGGGTCGATCTGAGCAGGGGGTCAAAGGAAAAACAATTTCGAACCCAATATAGCGAACCTTGCAAAGAAACACCAGGTACACCCATCTCATTAATTAAGAAGCTATACTGTGTAGTTACTTTACTTATTTACAATTACTTATTATTTAATAAATATTAAGGTATTTAAATTTCAAGATATTTTCCATAAAAACTATTTTTACACAATGTAAAATTACTTCAATAAATATTTTTAAAAAAAATTATTTTGTTATTTATAATCTGTATAATACACTATACAATAAGTAAATAGGGAGATTGAAGTTATAAAGGGGTGAAAGGCAGGAGGAAAGAAACTGCTCAGCGGTAGCACTTTCTACAGGACATGATATTTAGGCCTTCAGACTGCGAGGAAGTCGCGGGGCCACTGGCGTTTCAATCGGCGAGGAGGATTGTCAGGAATGTCAGAGGAGGCGAGAGACTCTACTAGAGGTTTGGAGCAAGTGGAGAGAGCAGTATGGAATTTTTTGATATCTAGTCTTGGCTAATTGGTGTACGAATGTTTAAAATCATAAAATAAATGTACAAACACAGTACATTTAATCTGAATTAAGGGCCGCACAGATCTGAGAGGAAATGAAATCATGGATCGTAAAGCCAAGGATGCGATCTCCTTACAACATACGTACATCTCCATACTCAATGTTAGCCTCCGATATTAGAAATTATGCAAAAGCGGAGTGCTATACCGGAATGGCAGCGGTTATACAAATTGTCAAAGGCGAGTAAAGGCCAATTATAAACATCCATACAATCTAGTGACCCCCAAAAGACCTTGGTTTTACAGATATAAGAACTACAATAGGGAGTTTGTTAGCACTGTCATTAGGATGAGGTTTAATCACAAATTATTCGCCGCACCATCTAGCCCAGGATTGGGGTGGAAACATCTCCACCAGTGATCGTGAACTTCTGGAATAATAGCCAGACGCCACAACCATCTAATCCTGGAATGTGCCAACAAAATACTAAAGGAAGAGAACGATTGTAGAGGGCTGTGATAGCAACTGGATGTCCGTTACCAGCCAATTTAAATACTATTCTGGCAGCTGATGATGGCTCTTTGAGTTCATAAAAAACAAAAGAATAACTCTATAAAATACTAAAGAAGCTACGAAAGAAGAATGTAAATGGCTGATTTGCTAGCTCAAGAGGCCAATAACAAAGAGAAAGAGAGAAAACACAGTACCTAATAGATAGTTTTATTTTAATTAACTGAAAATTACTTTTATGGTCGATGGAGATTTAGGAAAAATTATATTGGGGGGGGGTCCATGATCAAAAAAAGATTTTGGCGACTCCTGCCCTATAGTGAAGACCTAGATAGCCAATTTAGTGCAGCAAGGATACTGCTGGAGATGTCAGAGAGTAGGTGTTATTAGGCTTGATCGCCCACTTTAGAGGGAAGATGGCACAGAATCCCTGAAGAATTGTGGGATCCACTAAAGCGATCAAGAAATTGACCAAGGTTTTTGAACTGTTTCATCTTAATGAATAAATAAAATGTATGCAGAATCCTTTAATTAAAAAGTAATTACATATTTATAATATTGAGGTCCAATAAAAGTTAATTACCCGAGAGAAATCTGCAAGAGTGTTCATTTAAAAAATAAATAGAGTAATTTTAAGTATTTCCGGTAAAGAAAAAATAGAGCGAAGAGACGGAAAGCACAAGCACCGGATGCAACAAGTTAAAAGATGATCATTCATTTTATTGCAGACGACTTTTTTGGTTCAATTTTGTTCAAGTGTTACAATTCGTATTAATGAGAATAATAGTACACATTGAAACTGTATCAATGGAGAGGGCGTTTTCATTGTTAGCAAAGGCTGGTTAGTTTTTATTGTTTTGGTTTAATTGGAAAAAATTATAATTGTAAAATTTATAGTGAATAATTGGGTTACACAGTGAGTGTATGATGTGTTAGTTGAAAAAAAAGATGCTGACGTTTCAGTTATAGCAGAGAACTAACACCAGCAAGGCGGTAACTTTACGCCCGCCCAGGATGCGAGATGATGAACGCGGTAGAGTGGCGCAGAGATACTTGAGCAATGACCGGAACGACCTTGGCATGAAGGCACACGTCTACTGGATTGGGCGTAGCCGCTGTCTCTCAACAGGAAAGGAACATTTGACTGGCCTGTATTGATTAATAGTTGTTTAGCCAGCGTGGTAACGAGCCAAGACTTGCAAATGGTACAGTCCGGAGTGAGCCCAGTGCGTAGTAGAATTCGGGTAGGCGGCCTGAGGGGGTGGGGGTGGTGAGCCTGTGAGAGAGCGCAAGAGAGAGAGAGAGAGAACGGGAGCGAGAACATACACAGATCCCCAGGTCCGGGGTAGTACCCGACCCCAGCAGCATCCGCCACACACAGAGAGAGCTCCCGGGGCCTGGAACAGTGTTCGGGGGGGGGAACTTGGAGCTTGCTACCATAGTAACCAGCAGCCGCCCGATCGATCTCTCCATCTCACTCAAACTCTTTCTCTTCCAGCAAAACCCCGAAACCCCACCCACAATCCAAAAACCCAGCAGCATATCCTCGTCTCTTCTCTTAGCTCTGTACTAAAACTCCACCCGGTACGCCCTTTATTCTGCACACACACACATTCATACACTAGTCTCCTCTCTGAATCTCTCATTTGTCGGTAAAATTACAGAAATTTATAACATCCTTGTTCTTGTTTTATATATATTTATATATATATCTGGGCGTACTGACAAATCCTGAAGCACTTTTACCTTACACCTTCCTTCCTTACTCAATCTGCTATTCCTTACTAACTCCAAAGTCCCTTTAGTCCACACTTTATATCGTCCAGTTTCAAATAAATGGAGGATAAAATTAAATCAGAGCTCCATTGGAGATAACGGGGGCTGTGTAATCTTCCTTGCCATTGGTAATCCACATTAGTAAATGGATGGAGAGCTACGTACTTGCTTCCGGCAGCATCACTTCCAATAATGAAAGATTCATTTTCACCTTTAATTTACCAAATCTACCTATACAGCAATCAATTGAATGATATTGGTGACCTCGCTAATATTTACAGAAATTGGAAACATTATTTTAAGCAATTTTATTTTTATTTTTTTAAAATAAAAATTACGATGTTCAACCGAATCTTAGGAGCCATTTTTAATAAAATCCCCAAAACATGAACAATCCGGTTAAAGTGCTAACTTCCTGGTAAAGAAAGATTGCATTTCAAGCAACACATTTATAGCCTCCATGATGGTGTATAAGTAATAGGACGGAGAACGGAACTTTGGTGGGAAGCGTCCCTAGTATCTTGGAAGTTCCGTAGTAGAAATTTTTTCGAAATGAAAATTATAGATCTTAGTCTTTGGATTGACTAAAAAGAAAATTAAGCAACCATTTTCCAGAAAATCTTTATAAAACTGAAAAATTCCTTCAGTAAACCTGATACTTCCGTTTTATTTGAGTTTCCTGCATTATTTCTCATATATATACATGCATTCATACACGCACACGCATACACCACGTTTAAAAACCATTTTTTTTTGGGTTTTGGGCCCCCTCTAAAAGGGCATTTCCGGTAAAAAGAAATTGTTTTTTAAAAATTTGACACGCTTTCTCGCGTGTGAGAAAAGCGAACCTACATCTTATGGTGGGGGGGGGAAGTGAATAGAAATGAGAATACTAAAAATTCAACCTGCTGAATTAATTCGAAGCGATATTGCCAAAGCATGTTGTGCATAAATAATGAAGTGCTTACAATTTACACAAGGCTAAGGAAGAAGAAGCTGAGGTTTAGAAAGAGACTGATGTGCCAACAATTACGTCACAGTTCTGTTTAAGATGCTTTTTCATTTCCGTCACGAAATGAAAAAAACATCCTCTCTTTGGATTTGGTGTCTACAAAGAGCAACCTTGTCTTCAATTTCTCTTGCTTTCTAGCCAGAGCTTAGAAAATCGAATAGAGTTTACTTAGAGAATCGAACAGTTTGGTTTAAATCAGTGCTTCCCAATCTGTGGTCCGCAAAAACTAAAATATGGTCCGTGAAACACTTAACATTTTAAAATAATAATATATTTATTTGAATGGGACGGTGAATGGGACGGTGAATGGGACGGTGAATGGGACGTCGAGCGAGCTTAGAGCGCCTAAAAACAAGTCCAAGAGTCGACTAAAAGCAAACGATGATGTGCGTGTCGCTTTGAGCAGTCTCATCAATCCCAGGATTACCCATCTTGTTAAGAAAATGCAAGCTCAAAAAGCACATTAATATAACTGAAAACATAATCACAATGTTAATTGAAGTTTATTTTTAAAATCTAAAAGTAGTTTATGGTGATATTGAACCTTGTGGTCCCTGCTAACAACAAAAATTATTAAAATGGTTCCTGGTCATAAAAAGGTTGGGAACCACTGGTTTAATTAGTTGAGGAAGATGACATTGTGTTATCTCTTTGGCAAGACTAAAGGATACTGTACAGTGCACAAAGATCTTCGGAGCAAAATCAATAAATCAAGGAACCAAAATGGCAATATTAGCCCACATCTAGACCTGCAAGGCGCCACGGTAGCCGAGCGGTTAGAGGCGAGACCTCCGAAGCTAATATGTATTGTGGTACTGGGTTCGATTCCCGGTCTTAGGCCTTGGATTTTATTTAATGGTTAATAAAAGAAATTTACAGTAAATTATGTTTGCTAGTCGCCTCCGTCCACGACACCTAATTGGTAGTTTGACGTTAAGCCCCGCCTGAAAAAATAGGCGATTACTTTACTTTACTTTACTTATAGACCTGCAAAGCTTACATGCATTGTGGTACTGGGTTTGATTCCAGGTCTTGGCCTTGGATTTTATTTAATGGTTAAATGAGAAATAGTAAAGTAGGTTTGCTAGTCGCCTCCGTCCACGACACCTAGTAAATGGTAGTTGGACGTTAAGCCCCGCCTGAAAAAATAGGCAATTACTTTACTTCACTTTACTTAACTACTTTATCCACATATTGGATCTGGTACCCATACAATAACCCGTTCGAAGAGTAACAGTGCAATTCCTCGAGCATACCACTTGCTCCCAGTAAGAATATTTACCTGGAAAAAGAATTCAGCCATTCTGGGAGACTAGCAATTTAAAGATAATAATCACTGGAGCGATCCCCCCTATGGTAACGCAATACCTTCCCCCACTTAAGAGACGCTTAAAGAACCAAGGATTTGGTTTATTAAACTTAAATGTACGAAAGAAATGGTAAAGAGTAAATTAAGTGCAGAGAGTTAGGTAAGGCAAACTTCTCTTCGCTCTCCCCAGAGATAATACCAAACTTTATAGAGTTAGCACAAGGAGATATATAGTTACATCTAAGACATAAATGCAATATCTAGCTGGGAAACTTGTTATGACAGCCATATTATGAATGGGGTGTGCCGCTGGTCCTGGAGTAGCAATTTGATATCAACTCCCAAGTACACAACTTCAGCCCTGTACAGCCACCCTTCACGCCAGCTAAACCTAACTAGGTATTTCGCTCTGTTAGTCTTATAACACAAACCTCAAGAGGAATTTTTTTTTTGAAGAATGTCCAAGAGTTTTACCAATTTCTATAAACTTTTGAGTACTGAAGGACTCAAGTTGGTCCTAAACTTTGATTAAGAGAACTCAAAAGTGGGGAAATGGGAGTCCTCTCTCTAAAGCACCATTTAGGTGTAATATAGGTCCTCTTGCTTTCATATTACAAGGGAGAAAATTTAAAGGGTCGTCAAAACTCCCGAATTTTTAGAAGGAAAACACATAACCAGGTTTAGCAGTTTCATTTCATATCATATAATCTAAATTCCTTTTTTCTTCATTATTCTTATTGTATTATTATTATTTTTAATGAATTAAGGCGCGTCAACATCTAAGGTTATTGGCACCCGCAGTTTTTTTCAGTGTACTGCCGGCCTCCAGACAGTGCTCTCTCGTTACAGACAACACTGTCCATCGCCGGAAAGTGAGCTGTAAGAAGCTCCTAGGAAGAGAAAATCTAAGAGGTCAGCAGCTGGATTCGAACCCGGGACCTCCGCGTGGGATATTATTATTATTACTATTTTTTTTTTAATGATTTAAAGCGCGTCAACATCTCAGGTTATTGACGCCCGGAGCTTCTTTTCAGTGCACTGCCGGCCTCCGAACAGTGTTCTCTCGTTTTATGGCATTCTGATGAAGGATGAGGAAGTAGGTTAAATATGTCACATCAATGTAAAGTGTAGTTTAGCAACCTGGATAATGTTTTAGCCAGACTGATCATGTTTTAAAAATGGAAAAGGGCAAAAATGTATGGTAATTTAGAAGATCGAGATTCGAGATATTAGTGAGAGAAAAATTATGTGCCTGTATGTGTTTTACTTCCTTCCGGTGTTTTTTTCTCGTTACGGACAACATTTTCGATTGATGGGTACAGTGGAACTGAAAGCGGCTCTTAGGTGGAGAAAAACTTATAGCAGGGTGCTGGTTTCGAACCTGGGCTCTCTGAGTGGGAGACAACTGAGCTAATTCCTTCCAGAGAATCAACAACCTAAGAATACAACTAGAAACTAATCCTTCCGAAGAATCAACAACCTAAGAATACAACTAGAAACTAATCAACTAATCAATCAACTCCCTCCAAAACGCTGGAACCCAACTTCTTCCAATCAACCAAATAACGATCTATTTAATCCATCCAATTGGATGAAGTACAGCCACGCAAAATTTCAGGAAACTTAAAAGATGTCTTCTCCACCTCAAAAAACTCGTTTAGGCTTTTTTTTTTTTTTAATGCATAATCAACCTTACTAGGTAATCCTGAGTAAAATCTTCAGCTTTCTGGTGCCGCTAAGTTTTTAGTGCAGTACTTTCTTGCCCTTTTCCACGATCCAAAGTTATTCACCAAGAGTATGGACATTTATCATGGGCAAAAAAGGTTCCTACGCCTTTTTGCCAGAGTGTCGCTCCTCATCTCATCTCACAAAATCGTGAATCGTGAAAATCGTACTTTAAAATTCATTAGAAAATCCACTAATATTTTTGTACTTTTATGATCAGAAGCTCCAAAAAGATGATTAACAACTTGGTTGTCAATTAGGAGTTCGGAATACCCATTATACTGTTCAAGTGAACCCACAAAATGGTATAATGTACGCACAACATACACTAAGAAATGTTTTAATTAAAATAAGTACTCACCCTTTTTGCGGAAGTACAGTTCATTCTTTTTTCCGTTTTCTGAAACAGAAAACAACGTTTCTATAAAATTTAGGATTTATTTTTCTTAAAATTAAGACAATAAGTTTGACCTACTTTAGAATGATAATTTCTCTTAGTCGTATTTTTGAAAGGAAGCGGATATTGGAATCGCATCGATTTCTTATTTCGATTTTTCACTGGAAATATCCGTTGAACTATTTCCTGATTACCGAAAAGTGGATTTTTATAATTTTGTTGTCTATATATCCAAGGGAACTCCAAAAATGAAAAAAACTCTAAAAGTTTAAATATGATTCTCACTTTGGTGCCATCAGGGAACGTTTCGAGGCCCTGCTGTACCAAATTAGCTCTATTTTGAGAAGACATTGTGTGCTTATTTATTTGAGACTATCCGCTCGATTTCCAAAATAATTAAGAACAATTAATCTCCCTTGCAATAACCTCGTTTTAGTGTAGGTATAATATAGCAGGGGACATATGTTCGTAAAATTTCGAATACATCAGCTCCTTAAATATGAACATATACCAACAACAACAACACGACTATACAATCTTTCAACAAGGAGTATGGCGGAAGAAAGATCATCAACTTGTTTATTCTGGTAGCGTGGAGAGCTTTACAAACTGCTTCAGCGTTTAGCCTCATCTAGTCCGCACTGCCAAAGTTCTCGGATATATAAAACAACATATACATGTGGGTATACAATCGACCTAAATTGCGCACAGTCATGTACGCTTTTATCTTCTTCAACATCTACAATGAAAAAAAAAAGAAAAAAGAAGATGTTTTTGATGGAGATTGTACGTTATTTCTGTTGGAGTTCTAGCAAAGTTAAGACTCGATATTTTTTCAAAACGGAAGCATGGAAATAAGCAGAGTTTCATTTAATGCAACAGGTAGCAGAAATTTTATTTCCTAACTTCCGATTAGTTACTGTAACACCCGGCGAGTACTGATTATCATGGAAATTAATGAATCACATCAAACTACAAAAAAAAAGTTTAATTATATGATTTTGAAACGAACACAACGGATCTAAATTGGGTAATTACTTCAACAACTGGTAATATCCGGTAATATTGGTTTCGAGGTCTCCTAAATTCGAAAAAAAATGGCTTTAAACTTAAACTTTGGAACACTAATTGTACCCATGTTTGTTCCTTTTTATTTATAACCTTTATCCTGGAAAATACGATTAAGGAGAGTTCTGAAGTCTGGAGGATGTTCCCTCTAAAGCGAGATTAACATGCTTGGAAATAATGCAAGTGGCGATAGTCTTGAGCCTTTAATTTTACTGTATCTGCGTGTAAAATAATTGACGTTTTTTAGTTGTTCGTATAGAAAACTAAATCAAACTAAAGCTACCACGTAACCGGAAATAAATTGCAAACCAATAAAAAATAATTTTCCCCCAAAATGACTCCATCACTAATCATACAACAAAAAGTCATCAATTTAGCGTTAAGTTTAGATTTTATTCTCTCATTTATAATCATATAATTTCGAAAACTGAAATTAATTACGCATTAGGGCGTAACCTCCTGTGGTGTTATCCACCTCGCACGCACAAAAACAAAACACAGCCAAAAGTCCAACTTCCGCTCACACATACGCACAAACAAGGATTCTGTATATACAGGAAACTAGTATAATTCATAACTTCGATGTAAATAATTTAATAAAATGATTTCCCAATTACTATAAGCTAATAATACAACTATGATCGATTACTCTGTATATTCCGATTACAAAAAAAAAAAAAAATCGATTCAATTTACACAATTAATTTGCGCTTGAGTCTGACGAAAACGGTTTGCGTAACGATTGGCATCTAGAGATCGGAACAACACCCTCATATTGTGCACTTTATTTTCTCTATTAAAGTAACTCCGAAGGCTCTCTCTCCTAACGACGATTCACAGTATAAAGTGTGATGCTGCGATCAAGTGGCCATAGGCACCAATATGGCGAAGAAGAAGTATTAAACCGGAAGATCAGCCTGTCGAGAATTTCTTTCAACCTACCGCAATCTTCACTAATTTCCTCAATAATACAGCTATATTTTTGAGACATATCAAAACCATTCTTTGTATCAGTACAGCTTCTTCTGAATGATCTTTCTAGCTATATAATGGGGCAATCGGTTTTCTGGTGACTCTTACGTTCTTTAAAATATGTATATTTAAACAGCAACTGCCGAGTATAAAGGTAATTGGTGGGGGAGGGGCGTAGAGACAGGAAGTACAAAACGTTTCTTAATGAAGAATCTGTGTAATTTTGCCACTTCATCAAAAGGCTTAAAACCCCAAACTCTTGAACGCTGGAACCAATTCAAATACAGTGTATTTGTATACAAAATGTATTCATAAATACTAAATATACATATGGTGTGTGTGTATGTTTGTGACCAAGTAGTGAAAACTACTTGTCTGGACTTCCAGCAACTCGAAATTAGTATTTTCAGGGAAATCTTAATGTCTCAAATATACAGTCTCAGTACAGTTAAAAGGGATAAATGTACACAAAAAGGGATACGATAAACATACTCGCTACTAAGTATATAATTGCGTATATACTGATCAGCAACGTTCTCCAGCAATGCTAACCACATTTGCAACAATAAGAAAAGTAAAAAATTGATAAAAAAGTAGAAGAAAGAATAAGACTATCAAGAACTTATAATTTACGATTAAAAAAGTTTTTCCATTTTCTTTCTCTTTCCCAAGGAGGTAGGGAGAAAATTTATTATTACTATATTTTAGTTATAATAGCTCTGTACGTGAAATGGAAATTATGGGTGTGAGAGAATTTAGAGGAGAACGGAAGTTGGAAAAACTGGATGCACTTGTAAAAAAAAATTGGAAGAGTCGACATTAAATTCGGGATGATGGAGGTTAGTGGTGGGGGTGAGGGGGAGAGAGATAGAAGGAGAGGGAAGCTCGCTCAAATAGAGAGAGACTTTGCCCAAGATCTACAACCTTCTATGTTGCCCATTCCGCCAAAATATTGTCCTAATAATTTACCATAATTCCCAAACGAGAGGCCATTACTCTTAGAATTTATGCCATTAAAACAGGAACAATGGGAATAGCCGTCGAATAGTCTGCTGTGTGGGTGTTGAGTAACTTTGTGTAAGAGTGGAATCCCGACAAAGAAAAAGATGAAGAACTAAGACTTCTTTTGTCATCAAGAACCCGATTTTAAAATTGCCAATTTTTTTCCAGATCTATTGAGGACCCTCTAACTGACACCGGTTAGGACTCACCCGGTGATGTACAGTCTAATTAACAGTAAGAATTCAATAAGTCTTCATCGACACCTCATCTACCATCCCAAGTAAAGAATTTGCGTAAGGTGCATAAGATTTCAGTAATATTTTTGGGGCATGAGCCATTCATTTTCAGAATACTTGAAAGGATATCATCTAAAGCTATTCTTCCACTTCTTTGGGGTCTTTAGTTTACGCCCTCACTTCTTTTTTTGACCCAAGTAATTCAAACAAGAAAGTGCTCATTTCCATTTCTAGCCTGGATACTACCAAAGTTTTAGTTATATTTTTTCATCCATATCCCTTTTTCCTAAGTTCTTCACGCCATAGTTTCCATTCTATTGCAGCTTCTCTTCGCTGCCGGCTATCCACACACTAGGCCATCTGCATTTAAGTTGTGGATAGTTCTAACTTAGTATTTAACCTAGCGCAGCGTTTCCCAAAGTGTGGGTCGCAGAAAAATTCAGCTGGGTCGTGGCAAAAATTGTAAAAACACAAAAAAATCTATAAAATTTTGCTCTAAATTTAATATTTTTCGAAACTTTTTCAAATTCTGCAGGTGGCAACCTCCTTTTCCTATTGGACCGTTTAAATTCGGATGCTCTGATTGGCTGATTTCGATTCGTCATTCAGTGCCTTCTGTCGATATCGAAAAGGAAGAAATGCTTAATCTTAGTGAACAAGAAGTTGATAATTTAATTGAAATTTAATGCGTCACCGATCTTAAAAAAGTGTTTGAAACTGTAGCACTAATTAATATTTGGTTGCGCTGCCAAAAGGAATATCCAAGCGTAAGCGAAAAAGCGATACAATTTTTAATGCCTTTTGTCACCACTTATACGTGTGAAACTGCGTTCTCAGCCTTGGTGTACTTAAAAAATAAGTATCGAAACAGATTGGATGTCGAACCTAATTTGAGAATAAAATTAACATCATTAAGTCCTAATTTGATATTACTATGTGATGAAAAACAACATCATCCTTCGCACTAAGGTCAAAATATGTAAAAACAAAAGTTACTTTAAGTTTTAAATGAAGATAATGGATTGTCTTTAATTACTTATGTTTTTGTTATATAATTATTTTGCAATTTTTGTGTATTATATAAACAAACAAATAACTTGAATTTTGATTTTTATTAAAAAATAAAATTTGTTTTGTAAATAAATGTTTTTTTTATAAGGTGGGGCGCGAAAAAATTTAAAATCTCGTACCGGGCCGCGTTCAAAAAAGTTTGGGAAACGCTGACCTAGCGTAAAATGATTTTAACCTTCTCTTGAGCGCCTTATTCATTTCTTTATTTCAAAGAGGGATACAGAGGCAATTTTGCACTGTACAAGACTTAACACCAAATTTAATTTCTGTTAATACAGTGTGTTCAGGCAATTCAGTACACTTAAAGGCACTTTAGAGGGAAATCTTTCCATTAGAGGAAAACCTTCCTCCCCCCCCCAATAAAGCCCTTCAATCGATTTTCCATGCAAATGATCTCATTAAAAGTCGTAGATCTACATATTAACAATTAGTTTATTAAGTTTGTAGCATCTTGGTACCTATTTTCGCGTAAATCGTTTCAGTGACTTCCTTCCGTTTTGTTTTGTTTTCCTTTCCGCCCTAAAGATGACCTAGGAACGCCACTAAACCAAGCGTAAAAATCAAACTTTGGGCGATTTCCAGTTTTTTCAGTTGTGCTGACAAAATTTTTCACAATCGCAACACTTTTCTCTAATCCTGTGATAGTACGAGAAATTAATAACCGTTTTTTTTAATATTTTTGAATTATTAAACAAACTCCAAATCGAACAGTATGAAAATGTAAACCTTGAAGGGAGATAAAGGCGGCGAACAAAAGATAGAAGGACCGGTGGACAATACCCTGTGCCCACTAACAATACCTCCGCCTCACGCACACTAACATAACTCTACTAGTAATACATGATTTTAGAGCTATTGTTCATTTTGGACTATATAATATATATATATATATATATATATATATATATATATATACGGAGATGAAGCCCCAATTCTATGAATCTCTCTCCTTTATATTTATGAAACTCTTTTATGAATGGTGAAGCGAGCGGCTAGCATAACCATTCATTTTACATGGCTCCAATTTTGATAAGAATAATGGGGAATTAAATGAGATTATATAAGGGGAACAATAAGGAGGAGAGAGGGGGGGTGGCACAAGCTTTCCACTTGGACAAGAACAGAGATTAAAGGGTTGAGAATCTGGCCGAACATAGAATGAAGAGGAAAGGGAAAAGATTAAAGTTTATATTTTATCTCTATTTTTTACAATATCTCAATATTCTAAATTATTAATATTTTGTGAGGAAAGTTAACTTTACACTTATTAATATAAGTGAGGAACCAATGATTGATGATATGTGACTGAAGCAGGAAGTGAGAAGGATGATTTGTGGAAGAAGAGAAACGTAAGAAGGCTAGGAAGTTCCGTTTTGGAAGGAAAGTGGGGGTTGTGAAGAGTGTGAGCTAGAAGTGTTTCCGGTTTAAACGGAAGGTAATTCATTAGAGGGAATAAAATAAAAATATAGGATGCAGCGAGACTCCATAGATTCGATTTTAGTTCTTAATTACTTACACAAATACTATCACAACTACACTACTATTTACACCACATCAAATAACGAAGTAACATTCAGAGACCATTGTGTTGTTCTAGGAAGGAATAAGTCAGTACGCAGCGCTCAAGATATCCGTTATCTCATGGAAGGCACGAAGCAGAATGTAGAAGAAGAGTGACTGGCATGACGAAGAAAGAAGGGAAAGAGGCTGCGCTGTTCCTCAAATTGTTATTGGGAAAAGATAGGGCTGCATATTTCCACCAAATTGAGGCGTTAGAACCCTCACGGTAATTGTACATACCAGCCCTCATAACAAAATAATGGTTAATGTGCAAACAAGACCATAAAAACAATAAATAAATAAAGGGAAGTTAGGATGTGCCACCACCTGTAATACGGAATAAATCTCTGCCATTAAAGTAACCAACACTGAATCTTGAACTCATTATTAGCAAGAAGCCTTCCGCACATGGCACAGCCTACTACAAAGAGAATGTGCAATAGATTAATGGAAAAGATGTTGGGCGTGCGGTTCGTATCTACTCAGGATCAACAAAAGGTCCTCTCCTCTTTGCGTAGATTGCAATGAGGAGGAGGATTTCAAGACAATATAAAAATGTGATATGTCCACGTTATGTAGTAGAAAGGAAACGAATGTTTGACGACATATACAGGTATTTAGATGCACCATTTCGCAACGAAGACATAATATTCTCCACCAACATCTATGTGCTTTAGTCTATAGCAGAGCTAGCAATGAAATATGAATGTATTTAAACGTTATAGAATGAATGGAAGAAAATGATTAGAGAAGGATTACGGTGATTTTAATTTAGGTTAAGCTATAAGGATGGCAGGAATATAGAGTACTGATCCATCCACTAGTTGTAAGGTTTATGTAAATAATTGTGTAGAGGGATGAATGTGTGAAGGGAATGTATTTATAAGTAAGAATGGTGAGTGAGTGAGTGATTTCTAGTGATAAGCACCTAGACGATTGGCTATATGGCGTAAGCCAATGCCAAAAAAAGCCCCCCCCCAAAAAAAAAAGATGGAAGAATATACCAGAAGAGTAAGAAATAAAGATAGGAAAAAAAAGTTAATGGAGGTTGAAGAAAATACGGAGAAAAGAACATTAATGATAATACTGTCACGGTCACTTCAACGAACACCTTCAGAAGAATGGCTCCGAAAAGATAGCCAGTGATGGTGAGAAAATGGACCAGCTTGAAGACGAGAGAAGTACGTAGAGGAGCACACAAGATTACGGGAAGTTGTGATGGGATAGAGAGAACTTTTGGGAGCACAATCGACCTGACAGCAACTCTGTAGAAGTACAACGCTCTCTTTTAAGTAAATAAAGTAAGTATGATATGTGTGGCAGACTTTGGAATTCAGCTTCCATTTATCGTCAGCGATTTACGGTGACTAGATGGAGTTTTTGGTTTTGTGTATTTTTGTTTGGAAGGTGGTTAGCATACTGGACACCCATGCGGAGACTCTGGATTCGAATCCAGACGACGGCCATTAGATTTTTTGTTCCTTGGAGCTTCTTACAGCTTACTGACTGATGGACAGTATTGTCTGTAACGGAAGAACATACCGGAGACTGGCAGTGCACTGAGAAAAGATCCAAGAGCTAATTTTGAAGGAGCATTTTCTGTTGAAACATTTTATGAAGTAACTTCGCAGTACAAAGTCGTAAGTTTCATCTAAAAAATATCTGAAGCTGGATAAAACGGCACGATTAGATTGTGGTCCAAAATATACTATAAATTGTACGAATTGAGTCCTAGCTTCAAAACCAATCAATTGGAAAACTCGAATCTTGGAGTGTGAGCCACAATGACGAGTTAGCCACAAATTTCTAAGAGTTAGTCCAAGACCAAAACTACTGGAACAAGGATAGATGAAGTAACTTCTCTCACACTCTCACTCCCTCTCTATCGCTCCCTTAATCCTGGGCCACCATGTCCGCCCTTAAAGATAAGACAAAAGAGTATTAAAAACAGGAAGCTGTAGTCTGTAGTCCACAGAGGCGCAACCGAGAGCCACTAACAGAGTGTTGAAGAGTGGTTGGTAACATTGGAGGTAATTTTCCGCCCATTACCGCTCCCAGCAGTGGGGCTCGCTCAGATGGTCCTCCTCCATTCTTAGGAGAGCGGCGGCCCATGAATAGAACCCCGCCGTCCCCGGCCACAAACCCGCACCTTACAGACCTTCATCTAGTACATCCAAGCAGCCTCACTCTAGAACTTTATCCCTGCCCCCAAAGAAGTAATTCTTTGGCATTATCTTGTCCCACCTCCTCTTCTCTTCTCACCATCCAAAAACAGCATCATATTTTTCCGCTCAGATGGGTCTGCGCTACAAATTTTTTTTTTCGTTTTTAATTCTAATTTCTTTTTCATCCATTTTTTTTTAATTCCACCCTAATCGACCAGCCTGTAATCAAGTAACAATGCTTGTTACACCTTCAGAAGAATGGCTCCGAATAGATAGCCAGATGAGATGGTGAGTAAATAGACCAGCTCGAAGACGAGAGAAGTACATAGAGGAGCACATAGGACTGCGGGAAGTTGTGATAGGATAGCGAGAACTTTCGGGAGCACTAACCCTTCGTAATGTGCAGGCTGTCGATTTTTTTTACAAATTGATCTATGCCTCAATATAAACTCAAAAACCTAAAATTACAGAAAATTTAATTTTGATATATTTAGCTTAAACTGCACGATAGGAGCCCAACAATAAACTTAACGTCAAAAATTTAAATACCACCGCACTTTATTTTGCCCCCCCCCCCCAAAAAAAAAACTCCTACAAGCTTCTTTAATCCTGATAACCTTATTTATGATATTTTCCGTGGTAAAATGCTACTAAAGGACGTCCTAGCGAAGAGAAGAGAATTATTTCCTCTAAAGTGTTATCTAACTACAATGTATTTTCATTTCACGGAATCAGAACTCTAATGTGTCAATAGCGATATTTACCGAATAAAATTGCTTTACAAAAATTTTCTTTTTCGTAAAATGAATCGTGTCAGTTTTCGTACAAGACAATTTTTAAGGTTTTAAACAATTTTTGATATTATTAGAATAAAAAATAAATATTAAAAATTCAAAAAAAAAAAATTATTCTTAATACAAATCAGACAAGCACAAAATAATACATGAGTAAGGTAAATTAAATTTCCACAAAGTTTAATTAACATCAGCTGGTCGAAATAAAGAGGATTTCTTGTAATAAATAATAAAGTAATAAATATTCATGTGAATAGCAGCAAAAAAAAGTATCTATTTTTTTTTTTTTTTGGTATGAATAAATAAATAGAAGAGAGAGAGATACTATAGAATATGAATACAAATACATTGAAGAATATTCATGACATAATATTCTGATCTAATAAATTTCTCATAATTCTGTAAGCCAAAAAAGATGCTTCAAAGCATGTGGTTGCCTAGAATTGTCTGGGTGAAAACAACAAACACTTTCAAAGAACGAATAATAATAAGTAAAAGACTTTTCAAGGCTTAATTAAGCCAGTAGTATAAGATTGCAATGTTATAATGATAATAGTTAAAGAGATATAGGAGGTTAAAATTTCAATCCTCTATTTCTCTCTTCCTATGGTTCCGATTTCAATGAATTCTTTACCGAATTATATACAATAGTAATCTCTATAACAGATATAAACAGCAATGTTCTAACGTTAATAGTTATTTAGATATAGGAGGTTAAATGTTAGAGGTTTTGCAAACTGTTCAAGTTTCAAACCTCTATTTCTCTCTGCCTATGGTTCTGATTTCAATGAGTTCTTTACCGAATTGTAGAGAATAATAATCTCTATAACAGATATAAACAGTAATGTTGAATGTTAATAGTTATTTAGATATAGGAGGTTAAATGTTAGAGGTTTTGCAAACTGTTCAAGTTTCAAACCTCTATTTTTCTCTGCCTATGGTTCTGATTTCAATGAGTTCTTTACCGAATTGTAGAGAATAATAATCTCTATAATAGATATAAACAGTAATGTTGAATGTTAATAGTTATTGAGATATTGGAGGTTAATCTTTTGTGGTTTTCCAAATTGTTCAAATTTCAAACTTGGGTTCAAAATGGGTGCTTTTGACATGAATTTTTGGGAAAACACGGGAAATAGTAAACCTGGACGATACTCCAATCCTTTTAGAAAGATGAAGAAAGTGGGATGAAAAAAAATCATTCATATTGGGATTTTGCTTGTTTATCTAGCCGTAACTACAAATATTACAGAATTACTATACAAATATCATCTCTGCCAAGCTATCGAATAAGTGGGCGAGTTTGTGTGGTAGTATTAAGTAAACCCATGAGACAAGATTTGGACTAGAAATACATTCTCTAATAAGATTACAGTTCTACTCTGCAGACTTCTTCCTGTACAATTTAAGAATAAAAACTGAATTTCTTAGCAACAGTTTATGATGGTGAATCTTCCAAAATGTACGCTGCGCTTGCTTCGTGGATGGTTCTCGTTTGCACCACACTTATGCAGTATTAAATAATTAGAAATTTATATTTGTTCTCGCAACTGGCTGGCATTTTAAAACAATATCTGACTTGAATTCCAAACTAGGGGGTGAAGAATAGTCGATTTAGAACAGGAAAAAACTAAGAACAGGAGATTTGAAGAAGTTTCGACCTCCTGCTCCTTCGTACTTTTGTGAGACCTTATTATCTGCGTTATAATAATAATAAACCAACAAGAGAAACCTACTGAGAGAGAGAGAGAGAGAGAGAGAGAGAGTGAGTGTGTGATGAAGTTAGTAGCGCTTGCTTGGGGCTTGGAAGTGCACAAAAATAACAAACTTCAATTAAAGATTTAGCAAACTCCATTCACATGGAAACCGATCGCAAAACATATTTTATACACTAAGATGAATAGCTTCTTTAAGTTGGCACATATGTGGCGCATAAATTTATATACAGGGTAATCCATCTTCATTTAAAGTTTTTGTCCTAAACTCTGAGGTAGTCCATTATCGAATACAACATCTGACAATGAGAGTGCGCTCCAAGCAGTAAGACATTGAAGTGTTGAACTAAACCAGTATGACAAATATCGAAGAAGATAAATGATATCGATTAACATGACGTTTGTTCGTTCTTAACATATAGATGAATTTTGAGGTTGTGATGATTTACACACTTCTTGGTCAGGGTCAAAAGAACTGTAATGCCCTTGTCTTTAGGTCAATATAACCCAAGCTATTTTAGGCACTGAGGTATATACGAGGTGTGTTCAAAAAGTAACGGGAATTTTCGTTATTTATTTGTTCATCTACATTAATATTGTCGCCTTCAAAGTAGTCCCCTTCGCATACAATACACTTGTGCCAGCGCTTTTTCCAATCCTCGAAACACTTCTGAAACTCGATCTTTGTGATAGCTTTCAGCTCTTTCAGCGATTCGCTTTTAATGTCATCTATGCTTGTAAAACGACGGCCTTTTAATGTTCTCTTTATGTTTGGAAATAGAAAAAAGTCACATGGAGCCATGTCTGGCGAATATGGAGGCTGGGGCATCGTTAAAGTTTTGTTTTTGGCCAAAAATTCACGAACAAGCAATGAAGTGTGAGCAGGTGCATTATCGTGGTGCAAAATCCATGAATTGTTTTGCCACAAATCCGGGCGTTTTTTTCGGATTGCTTCACGCAAACGGCGTTGAACTTGTAGGTAGTACTCCTTATTGATTGTTTGACCTTATTGAGTTTCGACAACATATCCGTAAACCCATGTTTCGTCACCTGTTATAACACGTTTCAGTAGATCCGCATCGTTGTCGACTTCATTGAGTGACTCTTGAGCAACTTCCATTCTCCGCTGTTTTTGTTCGAAATTCAACAATTTTGGAACAAATTTTGCTGCCACACGTTTCATACCCAAAACATCCGAAAAAATTTCATGGCATGAGCCAATTGATATGGCAACATCATCAGCGACTTCTCTGATTGTGATTCGGCGATCGTTCATAACCATTTCTTTCACTTTTTTCACGTTTTCATCGGTTGTTGATGTGCTTGGACGTCCAGGTCGTTCGTCATCTTCAACGTTTTCGCGGCCATCTTGGAAACGCTTATACCACTCGTAAATCCTTGTTTTACTCATAGCAGACTCACCATATGCCTTTATTAACATTTCACACACTTTATTACACTTTATTTCATTTTTTACGCAAAATTTAATACAAATTCTTTGAGCCATTTTTTTTAACAAACAAAAATCGCCAAGCTCGAAAAACACGTCTAACCTTAACGGCTGCCACTTAAGAAGTAAACAATGAATATTACTGAAAATTTTATCGTACTTCAGGGGCATGTGTACCAACATAATAAAAAAAAAAATTTTACAATCAGACTCTCCAAACCCGCGAAATTTAAAAATTCCCGTTACTTTTTGAACACACCTCGTATGTTAGACTAGACCCGCAAAGCTAAGATGTATTGCGGAACTAGTCTAGCCCTTTTTAACATTTAACATTTAATAAAAGAGATTTACACTGAAGAATGTTTGTTAATCGCCTCCATTCACGACACCTAATTTTTCGTTATTGTTTTCTCTTATAAATCCATTTATTTGACAAATAAATCCACAGATGGATTTTATAAATCAATTAGTTAAATATATACAAGCAAATACATTAATAGTTTCTTTATGTAGACAAAAAAGAGTATGAATGAAGGAATATTAGAATAACATATTTAGAAAGCATACACAATGCTACATAAAATATTATATAAGTTTAATAACCCTAAGTGTATTCCATCTAGCTAATAGATTATTATAATTCTATTTCGTATGTAGATAACTATTGGTAGGTACATACGTTTATAAATAAATGCGGAAAAGCAATGTTTTTTTTAATATTACGTCATACTTCAGTTTAGATAGTTTGCGCAATGGAAATGGATTGGTATCAGTGAGCGGTTACCCTTGATGACGGGTTAATGCTCTTCCTGACGCTTACTTATCGGGTGCCTGAATAGTTACCAGCCGTTAGAGGGGATGTTCCTTTAATTTCGGAATATCTTGGGAGATCACTGAACGTGAATGGTACAGAGAGAGAGGTTATCCCTGATCCTGGCTCTGGTGTTCTATCTAGGACTTTCCTAAAGAAGCTAGGTGATTTTTCTAGCTCGATTTTTTCCTGTTATGGGAGGTTCATGTCGGTTAATCAGTGTTTTATTATTAAGTAGTTTACATTTTATCTTTGAACCTTCAAGTTCATATATCTCTTTCTTAGGGGCGGGTGTTGGTCTTACTGTTCAAGAGCTTGGCTTTGTAATTGGGAGATCCCCAGTTCGAATCCCGCGTATGACTACTTTTTATTTGTTAGAAAAAATTGTTTATAGCAAATAATGAGCTTCCACCAGGGCGCGGTTAGAGGCGAGACCTGCGAAGCTAATATGTATTGTGGTACTGGGTTCGATTCCCGGACTAGGTCTTGGATTTTATTTTAATGGTTAATAAAAGAAATTTATTGTAAAGTATGCTTGCTAGTTGCTTCCGTCCACGACACCTAATTGGTAGTTGGACGTTAAGCCCGGCCTGAAAAAACAGGTGATTATTTTACTTTTTTTACTTTTAATGCGCTTCCACCATTGTCCGCGACACCTAATTGGACGTTAAGCCAGCAAAAAAAATGGGCGATTACTCTATATCTCTTATCCATCATCACTCTTAAAATCTAATCATCAGAAAATTAACGTTTGTGGGAAGAATAATCCTAAATTTTATCGATTAAGTCTGCCTGCCTACGAGAGACAGGTGCTGGATACAATATATTAGATTTCTTTTTACGACTAATAAAAAAGATTTTGCAATCGGGTCGTTTTCAAAAGAAAATATCCGTTTTGAAATCTTTTCTGAACAAAAAATAAAGTGGTTTTTGAAAACTCCAGACTTGTGAAACTCTACAGGAATATCAAACATTATATTCGTTTGGGTACTCTATGAGATCTGACAGAACTTACGAGGCGAAAATCATTTTATTAAAGAGATTTTTCACTCTATTATTTTTTTTAGATTTCTATGGAAAATGACTTCTTTGATTTACTTTTTAACTACGTAAGTACAACAACCACTTTTTATTTGAAGCATTCGTCTAAGAAAATTCTTTTTAAGAAAATTCTGGAGAATGGTTGTGCATTATGGATACATTTCCCACACAAACACAACTTCGGCATTATGGACATTTTCTAAAGCCTTAATTATGAATTAAGTACCGTGCTTAAAGAAGAGAATTCTGCTACAGAAAGTAAAATTTAACAGATGGCAGTTTCCTCTTTTTTGATATTTTTTCCTAAACTTCGTAAAAGAGGTTGGTTGGTGTTATCTTCCCCTTTAAGGTCATTTCAGAGGAATGTATGGATTAATTGCCAACATTAAGAATTGCAGGGAATCGTGAGAGTGTTCGCCTCAGATTTGCCCAAAATTAGATGGGAGCGAATGTAGAAGGAAACGAAACAATCATTTTTAAAGCAGCTGATTTATAGCGTTTTTGGAAACTGCGCCATAAATTAAACTCCAACAGAGTCTAACCAAATGGCAATATGAGAAAAAAACATAAAAAAAATTTACCACACATGAAACATGAAAAATAAGATATCTGATTACCCAAGAAGAAGGAAGAAGGAAGGAGGTGGAATAAGAAAAGCAGGAAAATAGAAGTAGTAGAGGTTGACAGTTGGAACAACAAATGGTTTGAAGGGAAACATACTGCGATATACTTTCTTCCAGAGCAAGAGCACTAGTGGATAGTGGAAATCGTAAGATGGCTTACACTCCAAACTGCTGTCCACACACAGAACAGCCGAAGGGACCCCCGTACCTGGAGCAGGTCGGCGGTGGTCGGTAGGACTTCTCTTTTAGAGTGCAGGTCATCTGGGAGATTGCAGTACATTCCCCGGGGAGTTTCACCTTACTATTTCAGCTTGTTGTTGTTGTTTTCTTCATCCTTCCACTATCATCATTTCCGCACCAATCCAGGTGTAAAATAAAACTGGGCTGGACCTAGGTTGTGAAATATTGGGTTCCTGTTTCCCATTTTTGAAATTGATTATCTAGGAGTTATAATTTTTTTTTTTTTTTAGAATAAACAAAACATTATAATAATCTGGGATGACCTCTCACACAATTATTCCTCCAGATTTCTCCAGCTTTTTAACTAAGGCTCATTTTTTTTACCAAATTTCGAAATTTTAAAGCAAATTTATTTCTTTACTGCTCAGAACGGCCTAAAACAGACCTTCCTAGCAATTAGTGTTCATTAATTTTGGTAACTGATTCATTATTTCAATACGATGAAAAAAATAATAAAATCAGCCATGATATTTATTTATAGCGCCGTGCTTTTGTCATAAGCAGACAAGATAGAGGAAAAAACAACTTAAAACAATAACCATGTAAAAATATAAAGACAATAAGCCCTGAAGATGACCTAGTCCCTAAGGTGAAAGCTCGGCACAATAAATAAGTATCATGACTGAAATTGGCTATTATATTTTCATCCTAATTTCCAAGGAACATTACTCAAATCAAACTTATGCACCTAGTTCATTCATGGTGATTATAATACACGATTTTTTTTTTTGTAATTGATAATACAGGTATGACAACCTCTGCACAGTTGGAGTTAATTAAATATGAAATAATTTAAAATGGAAAAACGCTTAACAGGAAGTGAATCTCTTGAACGATTTCTTTTCGTACCGTTTACGCAGACCAACACAGATTCATTGTGATGAAAATTAATTTCTTTTTAAGAGGAGGTTTTGGAACGTAATGAATTCCCCTCAAAAGTTTTTTGTTATTTTAGTGAATCTACAGGTGATGTTAAACGAAATTAATTAAAAATTTAATGTTTGAAAAGCTTTAGGAAAAATCATGTGTTTTAAAATAGGCAAATCATGTGTTTACACAGGCGCCATGGTAGCCGAGCGGTTAAGAGGCGAGACCTGCAAAGCTAAGATGTATTGCGGTACTAGAATAATACAAGAACTTTTATAGTAAAGTATGTTTGTTAGGCGGTTATAGACTAGACCCGCAAAGCTAAGGTGTATTGCGGTACTAGCCTAGGCCTTGGATTTTATTTAATGTTTAATACGAGGCATTTACAGTAAAGTTTGTTTGGCGGTTATAGGCTAGACCCGCAAAGCTAAGGTGTATTGCGGTACTAGCCTAGGCCTTGGATTTTATTTAATGTTTAATACGAGGCATTTACAGTAAAGTTTGTTTGGCGGTTATAGGCTAGACCCGCAAAGCTAAGGTGTATTGCGGTACTAGCCTAGGCCTTGGATTTTATTTAATGTTTAATATAGGCTTTACTCATCTTTACACACCAAATTTATTTTACCACTTCCACTTAAAGACAACAAAAATCTTTTTTGTTTAAAAGGATTTTTGGACACAGAAATATTGTATGTTACTTTACTACACCATTTCAGGTACATCAAAAACTAACTTTTTGTTTGGTTAATTTAATTTGAGTTAAATTACCTAAAATTGACAAACGTACACGCACAAACACATTTATTTACGTTACACTAGTGGACACATTAGGAAGGAAGTTCTTTCTTTTTTGTGGGAGAGGGGGATGAGGAGGGAGGATAACTTTGAGGAAAAGTTGCTTGGTTAATTGCACTTTTGCTCCCAAGCACAGAACTTTGTCCTTAACATTACGAAAACTTCTACACCAATTACACACTACATACAAAACATTTATACAAAACTACTCACTATTAATAAAAAACTTTGAATATTATATAAATTTTATTAGTAAAAAAAAAACAGAATATAGTTTGAACAATTCATTTTGAGTAGTTTTTTTAAACTGTACTTTGTTATTATTATTGTGAAGTACTTTTAATAGAAGTTAGTAATACATTATTTAACAATTATTTTTCTAAAACTGTGGTGTGAATATACGCGCGTTTTTCTCTCAGCCACAAACTATAAAGTTTTTCTCAGACTTTACATATTAAAAATGGCTTCAATGTAGATTCACAACAATAAAAAGAGCTCTAGAGAGAAGCGACCTGACCCTAGAAAGTCAACTTGAAAGTCAACATTAATGAAAAAGACTCTTCTAAAAAGCAGCGATAGATTATTATTTGACTAGTCGCTATACAGAATCTAAAAAGAAATCTTTCATTTAACCCACCACATCAGGTCAGGCGATTTTCTTTGAACCCAGAATTGTGGCAACATATTTAACAATCATTAATAGGTGGTATTATCGTGCAATGAACTAGGGCCAAAAGCAGGACGTAAGCTAGTCAATAATACGATTTGAACGGGTTCTGTAGGAGTATTAGGTTATCTGTAAGGTTTTTTTGGAAACCGTAGAGCACAGAACATTGGGTTTGCAATGAACTGGTATCAAGAAAAAAAACGCCAAATTTCGAGCCTACCGCTGTAATTAACTTAAAAAAATCTAAAATACTTAAAGAACAGTGAACTTCAAAACGCTGGTTAGTTTCTATTGTCACGGATCTATTGCAGTTCGAGTATCGCTTTCTAAGTATCGTATAATTAAATGGGGATCACTTGATGCGGGTCAATGATGAGTGAATTGAGTTGTTATTTCTCCCTTTCCTGGTTATTGTTATTAGCATTCAGGACCGCTCCGGTTCCCCAAGCACTGGAGCCAAGCTTATAGTAAGCTAGATCCTCTAATATGACCCCCACAGGGTCCAAAAGTCTTCCCCACCCCCAGTAAACGGTTGTGAAATGGTCTTCTCTGGCTTTGGCAAAAAGCTAAATATCGCATTCGCAGCCCACCCCCGCGATGACCACGTAAACAAACAGGAAGTGAGAAGCCGTACGAGAAAGCGGAAGCTTCTTCTGGCAAAGATCTATCTGAGCTTATCCGTGCCCTGTTAGCAGGACAGCCACCAGATTACTCCCACCTAACTTCGAGTTAATTATTGGTCCTGACTTTGTTCAGATCTTTTTACAGGGTTTGATCCAGGCATCCTTGGCCTGTCAAAAACTGCTATGGTTGGTTTTAGCAGGTCCCGGATCCGCCAGTTGGTTTAGGTGTTTAGTGGACATGCGAATTTAGTGTACCATCTTTTCAAATGTGCCCTTTCCCAGTCGCCAATTTGCACTGGCTGTGGTGTGTCCAATGAGACTGTGCGGCACATTGTAGAGGTGTGCCCCGTTTATTCAAAAACTACGTAGATTCCTCGTCTTCGGGAGGTTAAATGTTTCCCTACCGGAAATTGTGGCTTCTGGTAATCTTTACCAGAACTTTCTAGGTTTATTCAGTGCACTGGGCGATTGAGTCCCCATGCTCCCTAGTGTCCTGTTGCTACTTTATTAGTTTATTATATTAGCATCTGGCCAACTTTAGCCGGATTTGTTGTTTTAAAGCCCCGGTATCTCTCATGATGGGCATTTGGATTGCCTGCGTTCCTTTCCCTTTTTGGTGGTACCGCCCTTCTAATACAATCTAATCTAATCTAGATCCCCGGAATAGCCTTCCTGGGATTTGTCGTGCTTCAAACAAAGGCACTGTTCCTTTTACTGACACCCGACCAATGACAGAGGTAGATGCACCATTTCTCTACAGTTGATCAGCAACTATGTTGTCTCTGATGCCAGCGATAACCTAAAATCATTCAAGGACCACCCTTATTGCACGAGGAAAACCGACACAGGGCGCCTCTTTGCATCCCCCAAACAGGTATGAGATTTTTTTTTTACAAGCAGATAGCCTAACACCCTAACAACGTGAATCTTCACATCTTTCCGGCGCCTTCCACAGGCACTTTTCAGCACAAGTCTTAACTGCAAACGTTTAAGCCTGGAAAAAACCATAGAGCAGCTGCCGAAAGAGCTGCCGAATAAATGACTTTTTGCTTTCAACTCAAATGATGCTGGCTACCGATCTACAAAGCAATTTTGAGGCCATCCAACGCTGTCTCTACACCATATTGATTCATTTGATTCTGTGGATATGGTACAGTCAATAACCTTTTTTTTTTAGTCCTTGTTTACAAGGTCATTTGAAAAGGGTGCTCAAAACTAGGTTTGGGATGATTTGCTACACAGTCATGGTCCAATGCAGGACCTAGGCTAAAACGCCCCAGGCGTTTTAAACCTTTCATTTTTAGCATTATAATATGACAATATTGGAAGACTACCCAACATCAAAAGTGCTGCTTGCTTTGCCCATTAGCCCCTAATCACTTGGGATGCTCAAATCACCTGCGTCTTTTTAACAATAGAAAAAGAAAGAAAACATTTTTTTTTGAGAAAGTGACTTAATTTTTTTTTCTATTCTATCGGTGTCCTTTTTTATTCCGATGTCGGACACTTACCTTGAACTACATGTGTAATATAAACGGACTTGCGCAAGAGCATATCTGCGCGCTCAGTACCCAGCATCCCTTTAAACAGATCTTTGGACCTCCTCCCTGAAGCTCTATCATCACTGCCCGGCCGTACAACCTGCCGCAGACACCGTAAGTGCTCCCTTATATGTGTTTAGTGTGCCCTTTTTGTTCTCTCTCTGTTCCAAAGATATACACACTATACTTAAAGTATAAGTATAACAAATTCACTCAAAGAGTATGTGTTACACAAATAACATACATGAATATACGTATATTTTAAATTGTATTTCACACAACCAATCACAGGAAAGGATCCTTAATTTTTTTTATTTATTTATTTTTTTTTTATTTTTTTTGTTTTTGTGTGTTAATTTTGCACTAAAAAAAAAAAGTTGCTTGTTAACTAGAAACCTCTTTGTTAACTAGAAACCTCTTTGTTAACTAGAAACCTCTTTGTTAATTAGAAACCTCTTTGTTAAAAAAAAATAATTAAAAAATTAAACTTAAGTTCATGTTGAAACAACTCGCTTTTTATTATTATTTTTTATTTTCATTTATTTATTTATTTTGAGACACTGCATTTATTATTTATTATTCTGTTACAATTTATTGCACTTGCCTGCTTTATTGTTACATGTTATTAAGTTTTAAATAAAAATAAATGCATATATCTGTGTTTTTTTTTAAGTTTAAACTTTCATTTTATTGTATTTCTATCAGTGTTTTAAATTCATATTAGGCGGTGCCCCCCTTTCCCCCCAAAAGTAGGTGCGGAGCATTCCCCGGGTAAGAGGCTTTAATTTCTATGTGTGTATGTATGTATGCGAGTGTGTATGTGTACATGAAAGCGCCTGCGCGCGGGATGACGTCATAGCTGGTATACTGCCACCCCCGCGCTAGGAGGGGGTGGCAGTAATACCAACCCCTACCGATACTTTGTGCTGGTCTCCGCTCTCTGACATTTATTAGGTTCTTCTCCAAGTGTGAGTGAGTTACCATACATGAGAGAACTCTCTAAAAACCCAAAACCCGGGCGGACCTTTTTGCAACCAGAGAAAAGTAAGAGAGAAAACTAAAGTGAGAAACATATGCGCTAATTTTTCATGTAAGAGTTTTTTAAATATATTATATATTTACTTTTTTTAAATATTGATTTTGGAATTTAATTTAAAAAAAAAAATAGATATAATTATTAGATAGAGAAAGAATGTGTATGCTTGAGAGAGAACGGAATAAATAATATTCTGAATAAAGTTTAAAATTTTCCTTTTAAAGTTACCATTTATTTAGAAAAGTCTTTTTAGAATAATAAAAGAAACGTTTCTCCCCAATATTCGTCCATTTAAACTAGAAATATTAACAAGAACGGGGCATTAAGTATACTAAACCAACATTACACCTAGGTTATGCTGGTTTTATAAATACCCTTTTTTTTTATACTTAGCTTTTATCTTTTTTTATACTTTTTATCTTTTTTATACTTTAAATTTATTTTTAACTACATTTATACAAAAAAAAAGAAAAAAAAAAGAATAATTAAAGAATGAATTAGAGTACAGTATTAGAGAAAGTATAACCTGCCTGGGTAAAAACCATGTTACAACGGTGTCGTGTAGTGAATGGCGTGGACTTGCAATCAATACTGATATATGCATGTGTTAGTTACTCTTTTTTTTTTTTTTTATTTTCTTAATAAAAGTTTTGTATTTTATTTATTTTATATAATAATTAGTAATATAAAAAAAAAATTGTATCGTCTTTTTTTGTATATATGTTATTTATATCTGGTGTTTTTTGGTGTGAAATTGGTTTCTTGTTGTTAAAATTAGTTTTGTTTTTTTGGACACTAAAATTGTATCAACTTTTTTATTTTTAGGAAATAAAAATAAACATTATTTTTAGAGTAAATTAGTGATTACTGTGTAAAAAATTATCATAACATATATCTTTGATTTACGAAGTTGTTTAGGTTGGGAAGAATTAGTAAAAGTATGAATAAAAAATTATTGTCGCTCAGATTTAATATTGGGGGGGGAAAAACCAAATTTAAATTTTTATTTTTTTTTGTGTCATCCTGGAATTTATCTGGAGAGGGGTGGTGTCAACAGGTGGGGGTCACACTACTTCTAATTAGGATAAGCCAGGTTGACCGGTGACGTCAGAGGCCACCACCACCACCTAGCCAGCTAGCCGGGTTTGGCCTAGAAGGTTTTTTCGAAGGTGGAGAGTGTTTCTCTCACAATGCGCGCTCGTGTGTATGTGTAGGTGTGTAGTAGGTAGTATTTTAATGGGGATCGCTGGAGGGGGCAGCCTCCCTCTCTCATGCTCTTTCACTCTTACTGCTCTCTCTAAATTTTTTTTTCCCCCATTTAATCACAATAGTTACGAGAATGTTAGTTATTTTTATGTTGAAATTTTGGTTGAAAAACTAACGGTGTTGTTATTAGTTATTTTTAAATGTTTTAGTGAATACTATGATGGCCCCCACCTCGTCACCCCCCACCCAAAAAAAAAAACTGGTTGCAATATCTATGAAGGACATTCTCTCTTCCTCTAAACACTTCTCCCTCTCTCTCTATCTCTCTTTGCTTTGTTCTATATTGAGGGATCGATCTCATAGTCGGTTCTGCTCAAGCTTGGCACCGACTAACACAGTCACTAGGCTACATAGCTACTCTTTACATACACTAAAAACGTTTAGACATAATGAACAATTAGAGGATTAGACGTCGAAAGAGGGAGAGAAAGATCTTATTAGATACTATCTACATATATATCTAAAAAAAATATATGTATATAAAAAGAAGCAGACCAACTGAACCTTGCGCATCTTCACTCACTACTCACTCATGTACCCACCCAAAAAATAAAAATACATTTCAAAATTAATACATATAGGTTCGAACCCCTCATTGGTAAAATTGTTACCTATATATATTTTTTTTTTAATATTACAATTTTAAGTTCCAGAAATAGCCATTTTCAGAGCGCTTACTAAGAGAAAAAAAAATTTCTATAAACTATTTTAACTCAATTTTTTGGGGCCCTTCCTGTGGGGAGGCGGAAGTGCTTGATACTTATTGTTCTCTTTAAAAAAAAAGAAGCTATTTTCATGCAAAATTTACCGATCTTTTTCACAGAGGACCAATATTGATATGGTTGAAGTCTTTATAGCTAAATTACTTAATAGATTTTTGAAGACAAGTAGATGGCAGACCAAAAAAATTTTTGAAAAATTTAATTGATTCAATTTAAGACGATTTTCTCTAAAATCTCACCTTTCAAAACTTTTGGGTAAAATCGGAAAAACCGAAATTCTTTTTTTTTTTCAACATTTAAACAAACTCGTATAACAGGAGCTTTATAACTTACGCAAGGTTAGGGGGTTTGTTGCGGAGGAGTTGGGGGCCAATAGAGAGTCCCCAATAAACCAATAAGACCCAATAAAATAAGTTTTCAGTACTCAACAATTTTACTAACTAATTAAAATCCGTATTAAAATTCCAATTTCGCAGGAAGTCTAAAGAAAATGAAAAAAATAAATTCATTGGCTACTAAGAAAATACGTAATAAGCAATAGTCAAGTGAGTATCCCTCAATTAATTTCCTGTTATTATAACAAATATATAAAATACACTAATTTTTTTTTTTTTTTTCTTTAAATCAAACTTCCCTATCGTACTAGCATAGTTTTTAGAGAACCCTCTGACTGCAGTCTTATCGATTAGAAGAACTATGTTTCTCTTTCATGACTGGTATTATAACAGCATACGTAATGTGTAAAAAAAAAAAAAATATATATAAAAAAATAATAAACCATTCTGTGATTAAAAACACTATTGTTCGATCGATATTTATACCGGAACAAACATTCTTGTAACCTAGAGCACATAACAGACTAATCGATATTTTGGTTTCTTTTTATTATAAATGATTATTTTAATTATTAGTTATTATTAATATTTACAAAATTCTTATCACTCAAATTAATAAGTAAAATCTCGTGAAAAATTATTTTTAAAAAACGCAAAAAAACAAAATTAACGTAGTCTCTGTAGATCTGTTCCTCTGGTGAATTTTATCCATTATAATTGAACATCTTATTTTCTTATAAACACACAATTACCGAACACTTAAACATCTCTAGTGAGAAAAGTTGGGAGGGCAATTTCCACAGAAATCGTAGGACAATCCCTAACAAACGCGGAGTAAAGCTTACTCTTGGCGTTTATCCTATTCGTCAACGATTTACAGGGAATTGATTGCAAAAATAATAAAAATGAACCATCGCAATATAGAGGTTTTCTGAAGCAGCTTCTTCCGGTTCTGTCTGTTTGATTAGGCATGGGAATCTCTTAGGATAAGTCCAACCTCTTAGGATAAGTCTAACCTTTTAGGATATGTCCAATCTCTTAGGATAAGTCCAATCTCTTAAGCCATACAAGACCTTTCACACGAACACTATATATTGCAGTTACCTTATCCTCTTCCGTCTCTGACAATAATCTCGTATTCGCTGAAAGGCTAACGATTTAACGAAATCTAACGAAATGAAATTTATGAAATAAATATCTAATGAATTTTATGAGATGAATAATCTAATCTAATGAAATTTAACGAAATGTGCAGCACCGTCAGTCGGCAGCATCTGTTTTAATTGTTACTTAACTTAAGCAAGCAGCTAACATAATCAATCCTTCTCTTTAATTATCATTGTGAATATTCACATACAATTTATTACACAATTCACCTTGACACTTCATCTTTCTCTCAACTGACGCCCTAGAAAAAAAAAGAAGCTTGCACAGCAACTCTGCTGCAGCTATTTTGTGCAAGGAGTTTGATATCCACAGGGAATCCTGACTAGTGGCAATCGAATGTACAATCAAACATTTATTACACTATAAAATCACACCATACAAATCTACATTCACAAATGTAGGCATACTCTAAAATCTGGAAACTACAATCGATATCTTAGATCAAGTCTTAGAAGTTAGCAGTGTACCTTATTTCCACTACCTAAACACAAATCGCCTATAGCTTCATAGCTTCATAGACAAAGAGGGTCTACTTGAAAGAGGTGAATAAAGAGGGCCTGAAAGACAGGGAGAAGATGATAGGGAGGAGAGGGCTAAAAGACGTCACAAACACAACGCAACGAAAGGAAAACAAAACAAAGAAAAATAATTTTTCTAAAAACAATTCAACCAATCCTAGGCTTGATTCTTACTCAGAGAAAATTTTCATTTTACTTCTTATTCAAAATTAATTCTATATTATAAATAAATATTACAATTAGATTTAGTCTTTTCACCTGTTGCTGGGTGTTATTTGAGTTATTTGAGTTATTTGCCGTGAACAAAATTTGTACTAAAAACAAAAATTTTACCAGAATTCTGTCTCAGTATTTATTTATTTTCGAACTCAGTACTCAGTACAATCGTTAGTAGTCTCTCATCAGGGTCAAAGAGTCAAAGGTCTTGCAAGTTAATGTTATTTTTTTTTTTTATAGTCTTCATTAATTTGAGGGTAAACGTGTCTCAACATGTTCATTTTTTTAACAGTTCATCCTTCAAAAAAATTCCTGATGAAAAAATTTAGAATTTTAATTAACCTATCCTTGAACTCGACGCTGTCTACAACCTGATTTCGAGCCTCCTTTAACTCTTCCCCATCCTGAACTTGTCTTTACCCGCTTAATCGTCTCATTCGCCTTGATGTTTCTTTCAGTTCTCTAAGAAATCTTGAACAGCGACTTCACTTTGTTGCCAATAGGCTTCTTCTTCTTCTTCTTCTTCTTTTACTTGAAAGGAATCTAGACTCAAAGAGACTCTGTGCATGTCTCACTCAAAAGCATCTTAGCTCGTTCTTCAATACGTAAGCTACCAGCTATGATTCTTGCAATATTTTGCTGCATTTCCTCACTTAGTGAACTCATAAGCAGATTTTCTTTCGCTTTCAGAGTTTAGGAACTCATGTTTCACTCTCTAAGGAGCATCACAACTAGGCCCAATATATTACTATTGTAGCAGGCTAGAATGGAGTGGCTTCCTGAGGCTAATTTGGGGATATTATTCCTTCCCTCCCAAATCACTTCTATAAAGTAAAACTTGGATCCACCCTTAGAAGTGTTCCGGTTTGCCCAAAGGTTGTTTTGGGTTACAAAATTTCCTTCCCCCAGAGAGTACATGAGCCTAACAAATTGAAACTACTGAAACGGACACGGTACTTAGGATTCATGAAGCCTATTTAGGACGAGAAGATCCACTGAATGTTCCTGCTTCTAATAAGTCTTTTATCCTAGGAAAAGTGATTCTCAAATTCTTTAAGTGCCAAAATTATGCTTTGTGACGGCCACAGTTTGGAGCTAAGGATCAAAAGATGATGTTGAGACGGTCCTACTAGTCTGCTCTCTTCTTGCTCTCTATCCCAGTCATATTTACTGGCTCCAAAAAAAGCTTCATAAGCAAGGTCATTCACCTGCCGATTGGGAGGGAGCTCTAGCATGGCGTGCCCATCCCCCTGGACCTTAATTACTTTTAATCGAATGTCAATCAAAATTTAATACCTGAACTGGATACATCATTTTGAATGTTATTGTTTACTTTTTAAGCTTCGTAGGAGGGGTTTTGCGATAGTTCCGTTATTCGAATTAATATTTTCAACCAAAAAAAACAACCTCAATCCGTGTTTGAGGTTCCCTGGTTATAAAAACGTGGTTTTGCTAGATTGGTATATGTAAGCGAGTATGTCTGTTAGCTATCTGATTTTAGCTTCGATCTAAATGATGCACAATCGATTTATCATATTCAACGATTTACTTAAATCGTTAATGTACATCTTTAACACTTTTTTCTTCTAGCAAGCTCTAATTTTAGGACAATAATGGTGGAGAGAGGTGCTTATACATCTCTCTGAAGTTCTATCTTACGTAATTTAACTTGAATCGTTTGCAATACTGATGAAGATCAAATATTTTTCTAAAATTTTCAGTTTGAATAAAGCGAAATAATGCGATGATGTTGAATTATCTTAAGAATTTTCAGATTTCTGTAGATTTCTCCAACTTTAAGCTTCTTTAAAGTTAATACGCTAAATAACAGATATTAAGACATATTCCAGTTTTGCTTGAAAGTGTTATTGTGGGAATTAATTCCAGAGAATTAATTTTACGGAGTAGGGTACTTGGGTTTCGCTTTCTCTTTAAGATATCGCTAAGTAATTTTTGGGTATTCCAACTCAAATACTATGAGCACAAATAAAGTATGTTACTGAACTTCCGTATTTGCTTAAAACTGGGGTAAATTTGGCTCCGAGAATTGGGTAAAGAGAAAGACCCGATCAAGATGCCATCCGGTTTTTTTTTTTTTAATTTTTGTCCTTCCGGTAAGATTTGAGATGTGCTGAATTAGTAAAATTATTTAGAACAGTCTCCTTTAAAAATCGAAAACTTGCCTAATGCTCAGACTCTTTTTATTACATTCAGATGCCCTAATGCGACCCCAACAGTGGTGGTCTTAACGGACCAAAATCTCTTGGCCGGAAGTAAAAAAGCTCCAAAGTTTTTCTATTAACACCTGTTAACAGGAAACACACACATTGTTGTTGTGAGGATCATCTACGTTTGATTCAGGGTACTTCTCTTAAAAAAAGGAAAGAGTGGATAATCTTTTCCTCTAATGTGCTATATAAGTGGAATGTACGGTAGTACCACTTGCACACAATTAAAAACCGCTTAAAGCTTTTGACAAATTCTGACTATGATGAAAATTCCTCTACCGAAATTACCAATTTATTAAACAAATTTTGTCGATTTTCCACAAATTTCCCTGAAAACAGCACCTACGAACTACTCTAATGACTTCCTGTAATGATAGATAACCTACCTACACGACGTACTTGTCTAAATATTCATTTTTCGAATTCTTGAGGAATCCCCCTCACTACCAAAAGTAAATTTTTACTAATTAGTTAGGACGTATGTGGGGGGGGGGGGTGAATGACTTTGTCTGTTTGTCTGTCTATAGAGTAGTTTGTGGTCAGCTGAAAGGTTTTACTTCAAATTTGATATTCAGTTTAAGTGCTACCATTGCAAGTATATCGTCAAGATATTGGACCAAAAAAAAAATCCAAAAATCACCCAATCCAGAAGTGCCTCTTTAATTTTTTAGCCATTTTCCAAGATTTTCTCGTTCTTTGGGAAAAAATAGTTACGCTTAAGAGAACTTTTTAACGAAGAGCGTGATTAGGCGTCCGTTTTTTAGTCAAGGAAGTTATAGAAATTATTGATTTAAGGGGAAATAAAATAAAAAATCGTCAAAAATTAATCAGAAACCGGAAAGGCTTAAATGAAAAACTTTGCTTGCTTTTGTTTTATTTTGACTGATTCCATTTACAAACAAAATATTAAATCAACTATTTTGGCGATCAAATTACAAGTAAAATTTATTCATGAATATTGTGGTAAGACTAAATCGGGTGAATGCTTACAGCTATGTTAATTGTACTTACGAAATTGTACTTTTAAAAATATGTATATAAATTACAAGCAAAAAAAAAATGCCTATAAAAAGATCAATACTTTATCAGCGTTATCAAAGAGAGAAGGGAGAATGAGAGTGTTTGTGAGAGAGTGAGATAGTATGAGAGAGGGTGGTGGGGAGAAGGGAAACAATAGTAAATGCCCTAGGGCAGCCGAGAAGGAAGGGGGATCAAGCTGGCCGTGTTACCCTTCACACAGCTAACTCCCTAGTTATTAAATTGGTGAAATTACACACACACACACACACACACAGACACAGAGAATTACAAACACACACACACACACGCTCTCGTACACTAACTATCGTTATTAAACAGCTGTGAATGATAGAATACGGCCCAAGCCCTAGCCTGATGAGTTTAGTACACTTTGGTCTGTCAGTTCTGTACAGTACGAAATGTGTGGTGGTGTGCGCTTTTGTCGAATATATTTTGGTAGCAGAGGGACCGTTGCAGTAGCTGAACTTCCCCTGGCCATAGAGTAGTGGGGTCGTCACAGTACACCCTTGGGGTAAGTCAGAGAAAGTGCATGCATGTACATGTTTATTAAAATAGGTTGTGATTTTTCGTGCACCCAAATTTCTGTTTGTTTCTGAGTGTTAAATTGTGTTTGCGCTTAATTTAGGGAGACAAAAAGAAGTGTTACTATTTATTTCTTTTTTCCCAAACAAAAAGATGGAAAACTTCAAAAAAAAAAACCATAGTGAAGAGGAATCTCTTCGAAGAAGAAGAAGAAAAACCCTCCATCATTTACACAATCAACTATTACAATCAACCCACAAAGAAGAAGTTTCCCTAAGAACAAAGAAGAATACCCCAAAAAAACAAAGAAGTGTCGAACAAAGTTTTTTGTTTTTTTTGTTCTTCCGCCAAAGAGAACGGAAACAAGTCCTGCTCCTCGTGTTCACTGTTGGCCTTCATGTCTTTGTTCATAAGGCACGCGGTGAATGCCAAGAGAGGATTTGATATCGTCGTCCCCAAGGTATATTCAGTTAGTATATGCTATTTATTTTTTTAAAATCTAAATTAGTGCATAGATTAATTTAAGCCATTAATTTATCAATACTCGAATAATTTATTTTGTAGTTTAACAGAATTGTATTTTTCTTTTTCGAGCTCAACAAAAGTTAGATTAAGGATTTAAAATTCTAAATAAGGAGCCCGAAATTCTGTAGCAAATTCTCTCCTGCATCAAGATCGCTATTCTTCCAGATAATCTTCTAATCAGATTACAGGGATCGTTCTTCCAGTTGTTTTGAAAATTTACTGTGGCCGCATAACCATGTCCATACGCGGATCCCTGCTGTCTGGTCACCCCAGGCTTTCCATTATTGTCGCACAGGCTTTGAACCTTCATTTATTCTTCTCAATTGTAGAATAATCCGCAGTTAGTGTCTTTGACTTTTCTGTCAATTTTTCTTGTTTTACAACTTTATCTGATTTCATTTGATTCTTGATCTCGTTATTTCTTCTACCTAGAGATTCCTTAACCCCTTCACTGTCACAATCATCTTATCTCTTTCAAGATTATCCAACATTCTGCTCCGTACAGTATGAGACTCCCCATCAAACATGTAATCATGTTTTTCCTTTTACTCGTAATTCTACCAATTTTTTTCTTCTACAAAGGGAAGGGTTGAGGGGGTCGATGCTCCCAGTATCCTTTATTAATTCTTACACTGATCTCATCTTTTCTGATTCCATCATTGTTAAAAATGATTTCTACATATTTGCAGTTGATAGTTTCCCTTCATTTCATCTTTGCCTAAATTATTGTTCCGCTCTGCATCTTCCCAGATATTGGTGTTCGAGGGAAGTACTGGAGTTTTCTTCATCATCCAACAGAATCTGAAGATCCATCACGTTCCCTACCAAGCTTCTTTTTTTTTTTTTTTTGGTGCCCTCTGAATCGTAAATGCTCACTGAGAAAACCTGTAAGATGGTAAACCTCAAACCAAAGCACGCGCTAAATCTTTTCCGTTTATGATGAGACTGATCTTCACGGTTGGGCCAGAGTGATGATTCGGTAGACTTCTTCCATTTTTAAGCCCTTCCAATTTCGCAAAAGGATTCTGGTCCCCTTGAAAGCGGATTTGGCACCGTATCTTAGGACCGCCTACCAACTTGAGTGACTCTGTTATCTTCGCCAAGCCAATGTGTTTGCCGTACCATTGCCAAGCTGACGACAACGGAACTCAGCGCTTTATAATGACAGACTGGCTATCCAGAAAAGTTAATAATTCCAACATTTACTGGTCAGTGCTAAAATTGGGAAGCATTTCCTTACTGCGGGAATATATTCGTCTCTTACGTGTTCGAAGTTGGCGGATAGGCCTAATCCAGGTGTTAAACATTTAGACTGAAATTCAGACATCAGCTCAGAAAAGAAAAGAAGTAATCGCCTATTTTTTCAGGCGGGGTTTAATGTCCAACTACCAATTAGGTGTCGTGGACGGAGGCGACTAGCAAACATACTTTACTGTAAATTTCTTTTATTAACCATTAATTAAAATCCAAGGGCAAGACTAGTACCACAATACATCTTAGCTTTGCGGGTCTAGCCTATAACCGCCTAACAAACATACTTTACTATAAAAGTTCTCATTCTAGCCATTAAATAAAATCCAAGGCCTAGACTAGTACCGCAATACATCTCAGCTTTGCGGGTCTAGCCTATAACCGACTAACAAACATACTTTACTGTAAATTTCTCATATTACCCATTAAATAAAATCCAAGGCCTAGACTAGTACCGCAATACATCTTAGCTTTGCGGGTCTAACCTATAACCGCCTAACAAACATACTTTACTATAAAAGTTCTCATTTTAGCCATTAAATAAAATCCAAGGCCTAGACTAGTACCACAATACATCTCAGCTTTGCGGGTCTAGCCTATAACCGCCTAACAAACATACTTTACTGTAAATTTCTCATATTACCCATTAAATAAAATCCAAGGCCTAGACTAGTACCGCAATACATCTCAGCTTTGCGGGTCTAGCCTATAACCGCTCGGCTATCGTGGCGCCTCAGCTCAGAAAACAGAAAAAAGGTTTAAATCCAAAATGATTCCCTTTAAGACAATAATGAAAAGTTAATAAGGTTGGCTCGTAATTAATAAAGGCCTCAGACAAGGTTGTTTCTTATCGTCCATTTTACTCAAGATATATTATTCAATTTATTTAATTAAAACAATTTTAACTACTGCTATTATTAGAGATGATTTTTCGGGCAATAAACATATATTTGTTTTTCTAATTTTCACTATAAAATATGAAAAATCAAAAAGTGTATTTAAACAAAAGAAAGAGAGGTAATGTTTATTATTAATTTTAAATCTTTGTAATTATAAATGTAGGAGGCATTGGTAATGTATAAGTGTGACATGTAAATTACCATGGTGAGTAGGGGCAGTGGCCGATGTAGAGAGTGGCGGATAACTCGGGGAAAGTGAGAGGGTACTGACCAACAGGACATGTATAAAGGGGGGATATGTGTGTGTGCACATTGTTTCCTACAAGTCTATAACTATATAGTATATACACGCGGCAGATGTGTCAGTGGGGTGCATATTTTAATGTAACACACGCCTTGCTGCAGCAGTTTACTGCATATGTCAATTACATATAGTCCAGGACACACTCTCCCTAGCAGCTATCCTAAATTTACGAATCGCTATGGTTTTACCCTGTTACCCCAATGGGCTGGATCTAAATGCACATGCACTAACTGAATACAGACATCTATCTATTCCCGACGGACAGAAAGCTCTCCCTGGCTTGGTGTAATATTTTTTTTTTGTGTTTTGTTTTGTTTCCATCCATTCCCATTTGGGTTTCGAATCCACGCTAACCCTATCAAACATTAACTTCGTTTCGGCCATCATGTTATCCTACACTCTCTCTTTGACGTTCATCGCTTTCAAATAGCACAAAGACCGGTTTTTCCCACCTCCTACCCCAGTATATAACACAATGCAATGTCCACCTTTTCCATTAAGTGAACATATGTCCTATCTCTTTTATTGCAAATCAAAATAATATAAAAAGAGAAGTAGCTTTTTCTAAAAAAAAAAGTACCATGTTTTCTTTAGCCTCTTTTATGAATCATTGACCTGTCACAGACTCCCTTCTTTGACGAGAGTTTTATCACATTGGTATTAGGGAAAACGTATCCAAAAAAAAAGTTCAATGCAATCCACTAACTTTCATCAAGCGTTGCGCCAGAAAACGCAAGATGGATTAACTAATATTCTGATTATCTGGCCAAGGAATGGAGCATCAACACCACTATCTGATCCAGAAACAATCCCTGGCATTATAGTGGCACCCGTGAAAGTCTCTCTTAAGCAATAGCTTTGAAGAAAGCACGAAATCCTGAAAGACCATTCTAAACTGATCTCGCAAACACTGAAGTTGTAAGAACACACAAACTTGAAAAATTGACTCATAGATCTCAGGAGCTAGTTAAGAAAGAGTTCATAGTATTTTGCCAATACTATCACGAACTGGGAAAACCAAGACACATGTACGTACAACTAATGCATTCTGAGAGATAGAAATGAAGGCTACGACATGACAGGGGACCGGATGCTATAGCCTAGAAAATAGATGTTAGATAACCGCGTGAAAAAACCGCGATTGACTCATAGATCTCAGGAGCTAGTTAAGAAAGAGTTCATAGTATTTTGCCAATACTATTTCGAACTGTGAAAACTAAGACACACATACGTACAACTAATGCATTCTGACAGATTAGAAATATGGCTGTGACAGGGCAGAGGACCCGGATGTTGTAGCCTAGAAAATGTATGTTCGGATAAGCGCGTGAAAAACACGATAAAACTGCGAAGGTGCGAATGGTCAATTTTCTCCTTACGATATCCGTTAATAACTTGCTTTTGTTTAGGCCAAGGTCAAAGGCTCCACTAGAAATGAGTTTTGAACTTGGGGTTTCGAAAACGTTTGTTTAATTACTTTCGTTTTGGCTCCTGGAAAGTTATTCAAGGCATTATTTTTGTCAGCAGTTATAACGAGAAAATAGTCGCGAGACATCCAGCATCTATGTTATACCTTGACATGGCTTAGACTTCGAGCAGTAGGGTACTTTTAGGAACTTCCAAGTGGTGATCAACACCTTTAGGAAGCTTTCAGTAGAGCACCGAAAACAGTTTTTGAGTTATCCACCATCCGCTAGCCTCAAAATGCTGTTGTAATGCAATCAAACTGAGCATACTTCCGGTGATAATTCAAACAGCACTTCGAATCTACAATTTTCACAGACCACGTTCAGGAAGAAACTGTTGTCCGTTGTTTTCGTACCCAGAATTCCTTCGAACCTATTGCCACGTTCAATTTTAACGTCTGTAGTTTCTTGTTAAATTTTTCTACGCCAACCAAGGCTGAGCATGAAATTGGTTGATTGGGAACTGAAGAGTGACTGACTGATTCCAGGTAGGCTGACTGATTCCAGGTAGGCTGTCTGAAAATCCTGGATATCCTCCAGCCAGGAATAGAAAAACCAAAAATTTAAATTTCTTGAATATTCAATGTGAAAACACTTATTCAAATGTCACTAGTAAGCAAATTATTAGCCTGACTACTTAGAGTAAAGGGCTTAATTAAGCCTATCTTACTCCAGCATCCAATCTAGCACCGGTTTATAGAAAATTTTGTAGTAAATTATTTTAAAATTGAATGAAACGTTGAGCCAATTAGGACTCTCATTATATGCACATATCTCCTAATAATAATAATAATGCATTATGAACGGAAGTAGGTTTGATTTAAGTTTTCAAATGTCACGGATTTTTTGATAAATTTTTCTTCCCAGGAATACGCTAGTTACTTCCGGAAGAATGTAATACAATATTGTGTCTGTACTCCCAAATAATATTTGTAAATATGATCGTATAATAGAAAATAATCCCCAAAATTTGTCTATCTGTCAAGTGTAATTAATAACTAAGTTATTGGAATTTTTAATGGTTATAATTTAATAATTTGATTATATTAACAAAGCTAACTTAATGAGTTGTAAATTAAATTTTAGACATGTTGCATTGTTCAATAGTAATAAACAATAAAATCAGCATAAGCTCATAGTCAATTGATAACGATGTAATTAGAATTCTCTAATTATGTTTATTGCATAGACAACTAAAGAAATTATTGTTTATTAATAATTATTATTATTAATTTCTTTTGCCATTAAAAGAACTTTGTGGTTCTGGAATTATGTGAAACACGCCATATCTACTGTATGGCTGAAATTAATTAAATGTATATGAACCAAATTAACAAATTAATGAATTATAATAAGTTGTGTAACTGTTAAAATGTTTTTTTATTAAATCGATGTCTGTTAATTTTGTACCGATTATTGTAATTATCTGATCATTTAATATAATTGGTCCATGCTTTAATAAAGTTATTTTTAAGAAAACAAATTTTATAGAATATATTGATCTTAAAGTGTACACGATTTATGGTAATTAAGATTTTTTTATTTGCTAAGAAAAAAAACTGGATACGTGCGACCGAAATAGTGATGACATTATTGTTTGCAAATAATTGACATCCGCGAATCAAATTTTAATATTGAATGTGACGTAATTCTTGTACATTTTGTTATAGTTGTTTTTCTATTTGTTTTTAGATGATCCCCGTAAATATTTATTTACTATATATTTTCTTCTACTATTTACAATATAAATATTGCATACATTTTTAGGTACAGTATCAAAGCAAGATATTTTAATTTGGCTGTAGATGAAAGTCAAACAGAATAACGAAGAAAATTGAATTAGTGAAAAAGAGATAGAGAGGAATGAAGCTGGTTAAATAGAGTAATAGCAAGGTTCATTTCATTACTGATATTGGGAGTCTTGAGCTCTCATTCTAGAGGGAGAGAGAGAGGGACGAGAAGAGAAGCAGAGAGCGCCACCTCCCATAATCGAGATAATAGATTATCGATTTATTTATTTATTTTACCATTCATCCTAGTGATTAGTTAAGGCTACAGTTTTGCTGGTGGAATTATCTTATTTTGCAATGTGATCTTATTCAACGCCGAGGATGCATGGCAATCATTTATTTTTCCTTGTTTCTATTATTGATTTTTCTCCAAAAAAGATGAGTTTTGAGGTTGTTCTGTTCCCAACAAATGGTTTTAAGGTTCTGTTACTATCTCATACGTTCTCTGTATTTAAAATTGCAACGGACGAAGTATTAGAAATAATAATATTTTAGATAGAAAGATCGATAAAAAGTCATTTTTTTTAAATTCAATGATAGTTTTAGTTTTCGACCGTCGGCGATTGATGATTTTGGGGAATATTGAGGTGTAATCAATAAATTCACAGACAAATTTTGTTTCTTCATACCAACGTTTCGGTAAATATATTACCTTCTTCAGGGTATTGTAAAATTTGTGGAGTTTAACGTTAAGCTATATCTTCATAACTGTTGAAGAACTGTTGAACAGTACTTATAACTTACTTACGGCGCTACAACTCGCGGCAAGTCCTGGCCTCCCTAATGAGCATCCTCCATCCTGCTCTATCCTGTGCGGCTGCTTTCCAGTTGGAAATTCCCAAAAATCTTGCGTCAGCCGCCCACTCCATCTAGCCCACCTCAGCCTCGGCCTTCCCAAGCCCTTCCAGTTCGGTAAACAATCTTTTCTAACAATTTCTCTTGGCAGCTCAGATTCTTCCTCCATCCTACTAGCTAGGTGGCCTGCCCAGCTCAGCCTGCCTGTCTTAACCAACTTTAACAATACCCGTTTCGGCTGTACAAGTCGTACAACTCCCTATTCTTTCGTATTCTCCAGACTTCTCCCTCTTTTACTGGGCCAAAAATTCTCCGAAGGATCTTCCTCTCTCGAAAATAAGCAGATCCTTCTCATCTGTCTTACTTAAGGAACAATAGTTATTATGATTTACAAAATTTGTTTTTCCATTTAAGACCACACCTCAATATTCCCCCAAAATCATTTCAGGTTAGTCCACTGGAGAACTGCAGTGAGAGGAAGAATATGAACCGGAAATTCCTGATTTTCCTAATTGCATTTTCACTTCTGTTAATTTACCCCCCCCCTCTAACTAATAAAATTTCAAATTAAGAGTATTTTGTACTTTTTAATATTAAAAGTGTAAAATTTATAGTACAACTATTTGTTTGTGACCATAAATTAGAGCATTATTACGAGTAATAAAACAGGGGGTTGTAAAAACAGGGTATCTAAGGAAGTGAAGTTAAGGACTCTGCAGGACATTATATGCACATTTCCGGTGGCGAAAATTCAATATTAAAAAAAAATGTATGCGATCTTAATATTTTTTCTTTATTTATTTTATTTTTTCTACCCGTATGAGAAAATGTATTTACAGTTTTGAAGCAAACAAGTGAAGTTATCAAGAGAATTAGTTGTTACATGTGTTACAATGACGTGTTCGTATAGTTTTTAGGAGATGGAGGGGGGAGTGATCGAAAGATATAGAACTGTATTTTCATGAATTACACATGTGGTTTTTTTTAGGTAGGTGAACGATCAATAATAATCAGCTAACAGATTATTATTAAAACCAAATGCTATTTATTTACTAACTTCCTTAAAATTACTTGCTAATTATCAAAGGTTTACTGGAAGTACTGTATACTCCTGCAGGCCGTTGGAAAAACACTTTTTTTCAAACTCTAGGAGACTCAAAACGAAAACTGAACATAGAGAAAATCTGCACGAACGCAATATTTCCCATCTAGAACAGAGAGAATGTGAAAAACAAAGACCTTTACCTCGTTGATTTTCAGACGGACAACAAAAATCTGCAGACAACAGCCCTTGTGAAGGATTCCTTCACCCTTTATTTCTCCCTGAGAGCATTATGTATATTAAAATCAGAAGGGGGGAGACTTTAAAAAAAAATGCAGTTAAGTAATAATATAATAACAAAAGGGTGCTGGCATTGTGTTAGTTTGATATCATCCCTTGTATAGAAGGTTCTCATCTGTTCTTGTGGAAGAAGCTGAGTAGGGGCTCTCTAGGAGAAAGAGTGTGAGTACTGGATTAGTGTGTGTATAGGTCTAAGTAGTAGAATGGATATTGTGTACTTCTCTTGTATAGTGAGTAATCTGGGAAGAGAATTGTGTCAGCAGCGCTGGCTGGAGTGGCCGGTAGTAGGGGGAGGACTGGAGGCTGAAGATGAGTGCTGCTCAGGAGAGGAAGAGAAATTAAGACTGGAGGAGGAACTGGAGAGGATCAGACGGACTCGTGTGAATGAGTGGTGCGACGGCCGCTGATTTGTGAATGATGTGGTCTAGGATGTTTAAAGGGCGGCTCACGTTGGGTCTGGCGTATTGTTAGCCACACGTCTAGACCCCAACCGTTCCCCCGGAGGGGAGAAGCCCTCTCTCCCCCCCGTGTACTGTTGTCACTCTCACTCACTCGCACTCTCTCTGTCGCCTTTCCCCACCCCCATCCATCGTGACCCCCTCGAGTAGGAGGGGTAGCCCACTTGAGTCACATCTGTCTGTAGCGCCGTTGTAGCGCATTCCCTACCCCTCTTCTTGCACACGTTCACCCTTCGAAATCAAGTCCCCCCTCCACCCCTATTCGTGCTCTCTCTCACTCTCTGCACCCAACAGTGTATCAATAGTAGCCAACACACACACACACACACAAGAACCATAAAACATCAATGAAATAATAACGGCTTGTTCCGCTCAAAACATAAATACATAGAAATATGAATCATCTACATTGTTACCAACAGATTTGCGTAAATGCATTCACATAAAATAGTACGCACTCTATAAAAATAACACATGAAATCTTTACAAGAACTCTTTTTTGCAGCAGTTTTCACCAGTATATAAACTAATATTTCACAAAGTAGTGTTTTGTAACCGTACATTTTACTGAAAAGGTACTTTAGAAGAGAAATACTCGCCTTTCCAGAGGGACCCGTAAAAACGAACATCCCTAGAACAATAATTCAATTTAAATAATTCAGTTAGATACCTAGGTGTGTATAATATAAAAACGAAGATTAGATAAAATCGATGGAAACATTAAAAAAAATAGAAAAATCCCTACTGTAAATTAAAGTAATTGCCTATTTTTTCAGGCAGGCTTTACGTCCAACTACCAAATTAGGTGTTGTGGACGAAGGCGACTATCAAACATACTTTACTGTAAATTTCTCTTATTAACCATTAAATAAATCCAAGGCCTAACACCGAGAATCGAGCCCACTAAACCAACAATACATATCAGCTTTGCGGGTCTAGCCTATAACCGCCTAGCAAACATACTTTACTGTAAATTTCTCATATTAACCATTAAATACAATCCAAGGCCTAGACTAGTACCGCAATACATCTTAGCTTTGCGGGTCTAGCCTACAACCGCCTAACAAACATACTTTACTATAAAAGTTCTCATATTATTCTAGTATCGCAATACATCTTAGCTTTGCGGGTCTAGCCTATAACCGCCTAACAAACATACTTTACTATAAAAGTTCTCATATTATTCTAGTATCGCAATACATCTTAGCTTTGCAGGTCTGGTCTATAACCGCCTAACATACTTTACTATAAAGTTCTCATATTTAACCATAACTTAAGTTAATAACCATTAACATAATCAACAGTTATCATGATATAGTTCTACATTAAACTTCACAAACTTTTTTATAATACCCTGAAGAAGGTAGCAAAACTTACCGAAACGTTGGTATAAAGCAAAAAAGTTGTATTTATTTATGACCGCACCTCGATATTCCCCAAAAATCATCCATCAACAACGGTCGAAAAAAACCAAAACCATCAATTAACCATTAAATAAAATCCAAGGCCTAACACCGAGAATCGAGCCCACTAAACCAACAATACATATCAGCTTTGCGGGACTAGCCTATAACCGCCTAGCAAACATACTTTACTGCAAACTCATATATTTACTAAGACCATCTATCTCTTTAATAACCAATTTTTCCGAAACAGGTCGCGGATATTTTCTGTGATAAAACTTACAGAGAATTGGACATGATCGCCTATGGAGTGTAAGTACAGATAAAAATTGGGTAAAAATTATTTTATTTGTAAAAAGAGACAATTTTTTTTAAAAAAAATAGTAGAAAAACCCTTGAATTAAGTGCTAGTTCCGGTAATGCTGCTGCTTCTAACTTTTATCACATCTTTAAAGGAACTCAAACGAAATGTTAACTTTGAGCTGCTTGCAATTTTCAATTTTTTGAACTAGATTGATCACATAAATAAGCAATAAAAACTCAGAATTTTCTAAAAAAAAAAATCACTTTTTCGAACTCAAGGTTTTGTATTAGTGCCGGAGAATAACTATATGATTCCAGAATCCACTACTACTAAGACAAGAAATTGAATTTAGAGAATTTTTACAAAGAGGCCACCTCTGCACGAAAGGAATGCAGCAGAGGAACACAGTAGCAGATCTGGTTGCGTCCATTGATGCGTCTGCCTTACTGATTCACGGGCACGCAATCAGATGGCAGCAACCTGAGGGACAATACCCTCACTTCTAATCAGACACCGGGCACCCCCAGATATATTGGTTGTTACTTCATTTAACCCTCGTCTCATCTTCATCACTATCACCGCCTTTCCTATTACGTCATAGTAACTTCCCTCTTCATTGTTCTCCATTGATTTCTTCGAAAGCTCTCCATCCATCCCACCCGAGTAAGTTCTTCTTTCTTTGCCAAATATTTATTACTTTATTTTTGGGCAACTATATATTTATAGTACACTTTATTTAAGTACGCTCTCATTATTTTAATTCAAAGATGGCCATTCAAATTATTGCCTAAAATAGGCAAAGTTATTTTTAAACTAAGGCTTTAAACTAGTCTTTCCCTTACACCAATCATTACGCTCTAATAAACCAATAATTTTTCTATCTCCCTATACTTTATGTATTTCAGACTATTCTTTTTTTTTGTCTACATTAACCACATGATATTTCGTGCGCTTATAAATATTCCAGAAGCTTTTGAAGAATGTCACCAATGTTGCCCAGAAACGTAGAGCTTCAATAAAAAAAAATATGCATAAACACTTTCATTTCCGTTGCTTCGTCTTGTTCTTTTAAAGTCTGACATAGTAAGAACGTGGGTTTTTCCATTGGTTTCCATTTTCCTTTAGTTATTTTTCTCAAGCAATTAATTTTTTTTTTCTCAAGAAAATAAAATTTTTGGAGGAAATTCTCAAAGTAGGAAGCATTCTGCATGTTGCCCCCGAAAACTCCGACGGATATTGAGAAACCAAGCAATGAGTGTGTCTAAAGAAAAAAGAGGCGTGGTCAATAATTATGGACAGAAATAACAGCAGCCATTTTCTGGATTTATTCACCACTCAGATCTCAGAACTCAGAATGGTTTCATATTGGTCTACAAAATGTACATACCACGAAAAGCTGATAATGTCTGTACATTTATTTTATCCATTAACACGAATTACTCTCCTTTTTTTATGCTAAATATTTTAATAATTTAAAAAAAATATGAATATTAATGTGAATGCTTGTTGCTGAACAGCTGTAACAACAAAGATGGTGGTTTTAGTTCCATTTAATTTTCTTTTTCTCTTTTCTCAATAAGAGGAAGTCGCTACGATTGTATCACATTTTTTGCACCGGAAAATACTTTTCATAATCTTTGATGTGAAAGTCCAAAACCGATCAGGGATACAGCTAACATACGTCAGATAAAATTAAAAAGATACTAACCAGGACTAAGGACCTAACCAAATTTTCAACGTTAAGTGAGAACTGAAATTATTTGAGGACATCACTTAATCGGGGAAAATGACACCCTGATTTTCCTAAGTACATTAAGTGGGATCTTTGAAATGAAAATGCGACAGTTGTACAATAAAAATGCGTACTACAATAGTTTTCTGACTGCTCAGAAAAATAAAACAAGTCAGCGTATATATTTGAAAGTATTTTCATGAAATTTGATTTTGAGGATTAGTTCCTGGGAGGTCCTTTCCCAGCAGAGACTTTAAAAAAAAAGAGGTAATCAAGGAGATAATTCCAGTTACAACAGTTTGACTTGACAGGATCGCAGTTTCCAGGTGGGACACAGCATCCGAGTTCAGCTAGACTTCTACGAATCTGGAGATATCGAGGTCACATTTGCTGCACACTGTTATAGACTCTTTAACAAAAACTTACAGTTTAAAATGTTAAGTATAAGGGTTGATTAAACGCCAAAAGGTACACAAATCAGCAAGCACCCAACATTTCATTAATTCTTCATTAATATTTAAGTAATTTTACTGCATTAATATTCATTAATATTTTTTAGAATTTATTAGATGTCACAGACCCTTATGCTGGCCATTTTCGTCTACAAAATATATGTTCAAGTAGAACTGTAGATTGACGTAATATCTAGTTATTTATAATAATCAAACTGTTGATTACAGGTTAGAAAGAAAAACGTTATAAAAAATAAAAAAAATTATGAGGCTAAAGAATTCAAAACCTTTTTTAAAAAATGCTTACACCAACATACATCAATGATTTTGTTTATTTTATTTATTTTTATTTTTAAATAAAAATTGTTGGTTTAAGTTCATTCTTCGATTAAAGTAATTGTTATTTTATGTTGTAGTCAAACGTTTATAATAATAGGTAATAATTATCTGGCTTTATCGCAAATAATATAGTTTTCTTCAATTACATTCTCAATCTAGGTATTCATCCCACAATGTTGTATATATGTAATATAAAATGAATAAGATATGCATATTTTTAGGGCAGCTAATTATACCAGTATTTTACTATAAGTAAAATTAGGGGGACTAAATTAAATTACAATTGAGAAATCAATAATTGTTGAATAATCTACTTGTTATTATCTGTGTATTATTTGTGCTCACGAATATTTCGGTAAGATGAATTCAAGACAGTAGCCGACTCTAACTTTGTCTTTTTCTACTTTAACATGCATGTACGTATATGTGATTGATCATAATTATAACAAAAAAATATTATAAATGAAGTGGCCAGCATAAGGGTCTGTGACATCTAATAAATTCTAAAAAATATTAATGAATATTAATGCAGTAAAATTACTTAAATATTAATGAAGAATTAATGAAATGTTGGGTGCTTGCTGATTTGTGTACCTTTTGGCGTTTAATCAACCCTTATACTTAACATTTTAAACTGTAAGTTTTTGTTAAAGAGATTTTTGTACCTTTTGGATGGATTTTCCTTTTTGTCTATTTTGCAAAGTTACATATCTGCTTTACAGATTTTTTTTTTAATTTGGAATAAGCATTTCTATCATTATAACCTGATAAGGTGTTAAGTCGGAACCGTAACTACCACTGGAGAGATCTTTTTAAAGAATGATTATAGTTGCCATCCTCTATAACAATTTTTTTTTTAAAAAAGCGTTTTGAATAACATAGGAAGATATTTGTACGTAAATAACAAAATTAAACTGCGATTTCAGTACTTCCCTTTAAGAGGAGTAAGAAAAATAAACTGCGATTGCAGTACTTCTAGGCAAAGAGACAAAGATTTTTTAATCGAACGACAATTCATTGATTTAAATCGGTTCACTCATTGATAATTTAAACGATTGCAGTACTTCCTCTTAGTAGGTGCAAGAGCATGATAGCACTTCACAGCCACGCAGAGGAGCTTTAACCACTTATTCGAGCTGAATTTTATCAAAATCGGACTAAGCGTTATAGAAATATTGGTAATAATAGTTTTAGAAAGGGCCTTATTTGGGTGGGGCGAACTCCCCTCCTTATGAGGCACAGCGTCCAGGCTTTTAAAGTGCAAATCTGTACAAAATTTCGATTCGAATGACACATCATTCATGAAAATCGGTTCACGTGTGGATAATTTGAAACGATTGCTGTACTTCCCCTTACAAGGGTAAGAGCAGATCGTCGCTTTAATGTTACGTAGGGAAGCCCTCACCCTATCATCCTACCAAATTTTATCAAAATCGGGCTAAGATTTACAGAGTTATTAGTAATAATAATTTTGGAGGGGGTCTCACATACATGGGGCTAACTCCTCTCCCATTCGATGTACAGCGTCGAGACCCCCAAAAGGCACATCTACATAAAATTCCAAATCGAATGACACCTCATTCATGAAAATCGGTTCGCGCGTTTAGGCGCTACGTTGTTTACAAAAAAGGTAACAACAAGAACAACAAGAACAACAAGAAGAACAAGAACAAGAACATTTTCTGAAAATGCCGTTTTTGCTCATTTTCAGCAACGTATTTCTCAAAACCTATTAGATATGAGTTGATGCAAAAAAATTACAGTCATAAAGGAGGATTTGCCCTTTAATTTAAAGAAAATTTGGGAATTTTATCTTTTATAGAAAAAGAGAAAAAAATTGTCAAAGTTGGGTGTTTTTCAACGTTACGCTTTTTCGTGCAGTTTTTGATGGTCAACCCTTATACAACTGTCCTACCGGACAGTTTTAATCAACTTGATAACAAAAAAATGTAGAAGGTTTGCGGAAAACCGTTGCAATTACTTCCGGGATCAACTCCAAAAAGGAAATGGAAAATTCACTCTCGGTAAAAGGTATACCCGGTAGCAGAATATCCGTCTAACTCGGAAATGTAGCAACTTATTTAACCCCCACTATTTTTTTTTTTTTTTTTTTTTGAAAACTGCAAAACGGTACATCCTACAGAAATAGAAAATTAGAGGAAAGTCAACAAAAAATCCCACATCTGTGTCCTGGGGAAATGATACAAACAACGTTTAAAGAAAATCCCTTAAAACAATTTTCCAAAAAGTTGTAAAGAAAAGGAAAATTTGGGTTAAGACCGTTTAAGTATTCAAATTGATGGCTTCTGGTTCAGAAATTTTGGTTACTCAGTAAATTTGGTAACCTGGAGGGGTACACCCTTAGTGAGAGGGGGTCTTAATGGAAAATTAAACTTTCAGCTTCTGCAATTCTTTTGATTGTCTTAAGATTGACAGTGTTCATATGACGATAACTTTTCTTAAGCTATCAGAGGAAAGTAAATTTTTTGTTTTCATTGATTTTCCCGTATATTAATTTATTTCATGATTAATATTAAATGTCCTCCATCATAATGGAACTAGCCAATAAAAAAATAGAAGGAATAAGTAAGAGAGCTGCTAATATCATCATAACTCCCTCTACTACGTCATGCAATAGATTAGGTGGTGAAGTTCAAAAGCAATAGACCAACAGTCTGACTCAGAAGGTCATAATCTCAAATACCATGGCCTTATCTTATCTTTAACCAAACTGACATCATCATCATCATCTCAACAAAACTACAATAAATTAAGAAATATTTAATAGATTAAATTCTGTCCATCCATCGGAAGCATATATTTTAAATTCTCGTAGTCTAGGTAAGAGAAGAAAGCATTGATCGGGTGGATTTTCAGATTTTGAGATATTACTGAAAATATCTCTGTTTTGAGATCTCAGGACGAAAAAAGTAGTGTTTCCTAATTAGTAAAAGTAAATTAATTGCCTATTTTTTCAGGCGGGCTTTACGTCCAACTACCAAATTAGGTGTCGTGGACGGAGGCGACTAGCAAACATTCTTTACTGTAAATTCCTCATATTAACCATTAAATACAATCCAAGGGCTAGACTAGTACCGCAATACATCTTAGCTTTGCGGGTCTAGCTAATAACCGCCTAACAAACATACTTTACTATAAATTTCTCATATTAAACATTAAATACAATCCAAGGGCTAGTCTAGTACCGCAATACATCTTAGCTTTGCGGGTCTTGCCTATAACCGCCTAACAAACATACTTTACTGTAAATTTCTCATATTAAACATTAAATACAATCCAAGGGCTAGTCTAGTACCGCAATACATCTTAGCTTTGCGGGTCTTGCCTATAACCTCTCGGCTATCGTGGCGCCTACGTTTCCTAATTATTCTGAAAGTCAGTGAATCAAAAATGAAAGTTTTAGAGGCGAGACCTGTAAAGCTAATATGTATTGTGGTACTGGGTTCGATTCCCGGTCTTAGGCCTTGGAATCGATTTACTTGCAGAGATAACTTAGAAATTTAGGATTATGTGTAACTATGGTTCAGAAGATAGAGACAAAAGGTGAAAAGAAACTGACTATCAGGATGTTTTTAAAGTGATCCTGGCCTTACAGGACCGTATATCTGAATAGTGTGGAAAAATAGGTGTACAAAAAACAGCTAATTTACTACCGGATGACATAAAACAAAGAACACGAAAAGGATTCATAAAAAATTATTTTTTTATCATCACTTAATCATTATCACATAAGAATCGCTCTTTCACTTAGGATTAGGGACAGAAGCTCCTAATTTACTACCTTTTTTTTTCTAACAAATAAAAAAATAACTGAACGCGGGATTCGAACTTGGGATCTCCCTCTTACAAATCTACGCTACATAATTACTACCCTAACCAGCCAATATTATAAAAATGGAGCTGGATTTATTAAATCTAAACTGTCAAAGTGATAATTGATTGAAACGTCTATCGATTCACAATATCGAATTATAAAATTAAGATAGATCTCCTTCAGATCACGGGTTTTTAACATAATAACCTCTTGAGGTATTTGAGAAAGATTCTATCAAAACTTGTCGTGACTTGGGTCCATTAAATTCACTATAATTGATTAGATTGTAAGAAAATTGTATATTTAGGAAGAAAATTCCAGTTTCATTTTACTTAAAATATTATTTATTTTATTTAGAGTGAGAGAGAGAAAAATTAGAGATAACAGAAGGACAACTTCCTCAATGATTCTCAAGAATGAGGAATGATGAAAATCTCGGTTTCTATTGTTCGGAATTCTATGTATTTTCGCTCAATTATAGACAACAATCACCTCTACAATTGATAGAAATTTGGACATTCTCCATGCAGTAATAAGGGAAATATAAGAAGTTAAAGTTTACTGATCTTTAACATTACCCAAACTTTGATTCCAAATATCTCGATTTCTATTGTACGGAATTCAATGCATTTTGGCTCAATTATAGACCACAACCACCTCTACAATTGATAGAAATTTGGACATTCTCCATGTAGTAATAACGGAAATATAAGAAGTTAAAATTTACTGATCTTTAACATTACCCAAACTTTGATTCCAAATATCTCGATTTCTATTGTACGGAATTCAATGCATTTTGGCTCAATTATAGACCACAATCATCTCTACAATTGGCAGAAATTTGGACATTCTAGATGCAGTAATAAGGGAAATATAGGGAGTTTCATGATATTTAACATTACCCAAACTTTGATTCCAAATATCTCGATTTCTTTTGTAGGGAATTCAATGCATTTTGGCTCAATTATAGACCACAATCATCTCTACAATTGGCAGAAATGTGGACATTCTAGATGCAGTAATAAGGGAAATATAAGAAGTTAAAGTTTACTGATCGTTAACATTACCCAAACTTTGATTCCAAATATCTCGATTTCTATTGTAGGGAATTCAATGCATTTTGGCTCAATTATAGACCACAACCACCTCTACAATTGATAGAAATTTGGACATTCTCCATGCAGTAATAACGGAAACATAAGAAGTTAAAGTTTACTGATCGTTAACATTACCCAAACTTTGATTCCAAATATCTCGATTTCTATTGTAGGGAATTCAATGCATTTTGGCTCAATTATAGACCACAACCACCTCTACAATTGATAGAAATTTGGACATTCTCCATGCAGTAATAACGGAAACATAAGAAGTTAAAGTTTACTGATCGTTAACATTACCCAAACTTTGATTCCAAATATCTCGATTTCTATTGTAGGGAATTCAATGCATTTTGGCTCAATTATAACCACAACCACCTCTACAATTGATAGAAATTTGGACATTCTCCATGCAGTAATAACGGAAACATAAGAAGTTAAAGTTTACTGATCGTTAACATTACCCAAACTTTGATTCCAAATATCTCGATTTCTATTGTACGGAATTCAATGCATTTTGGCTCAATTATAGACCACAACCACCTCTACAATTGATAGAAATTTGGACATTCTCCATGCAGTAATAACGGAAATATAAGAAGTTAAAGTTTACTGATCTTTAACATTACCCAAACTTTGATTCCAAATATCTCGATTTCTGTCGTACGGAATTCAATGCATTTTGGCTCAATTATAGACCACAACCACCTCTACAATTGACAGAAATTTGGACATTCTCCATGCAGTAATAAGGGAAACAAGAAGTTAAAGTTTACTGATCGTTAACATTACCCAAACTTTGATTCCAAATATCTCGATTTCTATTGTACGGAATTCAATGCATTTTGGCTCAATTATAGACCACAATCATCTCTACAATTGGCAGAAATATGGACATTCTAGATGCAGTAATAAGGGAAATATAAGAAGTTAAAGTTTACTGATCTTTCACATTACCCAAACTTTGATTCCAAATATCTCGATTTCTGTCGTACGGAATTCAATGCATTTTGGCTCAATTATAGACCACAACCACCTCTACAATTGATAGAAATTTGGACATTCTCCATGCAGTAATAACGGAAACATAAGAAGTTAAAGTTTACTGATCGTTAACATTACCCAAACTTTGATTCCAAATATCTCGATTTCTATTGTACGGAATTCAATGCATTTTGGCTCAATTATAGACCACAATCATCTCTACAATTGGCAGAAATATGGACATTCTAGATGCAGTAATAAGGGAAATATAAGAAGTTAAAGTTTACTGATCTTTCACATTACCCAAACTTTGATTCCAAATATCTCGATTTCTGTCGTACGGAATTCAATGCATTTTGGCTCAATTATAGACCACAACCACCTCTACAATTGATAGAAATTTGGACATTCTCCATGCAGTAATAAGGGAAACAAGAAGTTAAAGTTTACTGATCGTTAACATTACCCAAACTTTGATTCCAAATATCTCGATTTCTATTGTACGGAATTCAATGCATTTTGGCTCAATTATAGACCACAATCATCTCTACAATTGGCAGAAATATGGACATTCTAGATGCAGTAATAAGGGAAATATAAGAAGTTAAAGTTTACTGATCTTTCACATTACCCAAACTTTGATTCCAAATATCTCGATTTCTGTCGTACGGAATTCAATGCATTTTGGCTCAATTATAGACCACAACCACCTCTACAATTGACAGAAATGTGGACATTCTAGATGCAGTAATAAGGGAAATATAGGGAGTTTCATGATATTTAACATTACCCAAACTTTGATTCCAAATATCTCGATTTCTTTTGTAGGGAATTCAATGCATTTTGGCTCAATTATAGACCACAATCATCTCTACAATTGGCAGAAATGTGGACATTCTAGATGTAGTAATAAGGGAAATATAGGGAGTTTCATGATATTTAACATTACCCAAACTTTGATTCCAAATATCTCGATTTCTTTTGTAGGGAATTCAATGCATTTTGGCTCAATTATAGACCACAATCATCTCTACAATTGGCAGAAATGTGGACATTCTAGATGTAGTAATAAGGGAAATATAGGGAGTTTCATGATATTTAACATTACCCAAACTTTGATTCCAAATATCTCGATTTCTTTTGTAGGGAATTCAATGCATTTTGGCTCAATTATAGACCACAATCATCTCTACAATTGGCAGAAATGTGGACATTCTAGATGCAGTAATAAGGGAAATATAGGGAGTTTCATGATATTTAACATTACCCAAACTTTGATTCCAAATATCTCGATTTCTTTTGTAGGGAATTCAATGCATTTTGGCTCAATTATAGACCACAATCATCTCTACAATTGGCAGAAATGTGGACATTCTAGATGCAGTAATAAGGGAAATATAGGGAGTTTCATGATATTTAACATTACCCAAACTTTGATTCCAAATATCTCGATTTCTTTTGTAGGGAATTCAATGCATTTTGGCTCAATTATAGACCACAATCATCTCTACAATTGGCAGAAATGTGGACATTCTAGATGCAGTAATAAGGGAAATATAGGGAGTTTCATGATATTTAACATTACCCAAACTTTGATTCCAAATATCTCGATTTCTATTGTACGGAATTCAATGCATTTTGGCTCAATTATAGACCACAACCACCTCTACAATTGACAGAAATTTGGACATTCTCCATGCAGTAATAAGGGAAATATAGGGAGTTTCATGATATTTAACATTACCCAAACTTTGATTCCAAATATCTCGATTTCTTTTGTAGGGAATTCAATGCATTTTGGCTCAATTATAGACCACAATCATCTCTACAATTGGCAGAAATGTGGACATTCTAGATGCAGTAATAAGGGAAATATAGGGAGTTTCATGATATTTAACGTAGCCTTAACTTTCATTCCAAATATCTCGGTTTCTATTGTTTTCTAAACATTTGAAGAATGTAATATTATTACAGAAAAAACTGCAATGGAGACTATAAGAAGCTGAATAATCTCTGGTTTAATGTCTGGTAAACACCATTGAATATAAGTACTACTGTAAGGGTAAAACATCGTTGAAGAGATGAGAAATAAATGGAATTTTAAAGACTTTTTAATAAGCGTTATTGACTGGAAAGAAAAACTAGATAAAATGGAGGTAAAACGTTTTTGTCTACAGCTTAAGTTTAAGAAGTAGAAAATGCTAAAAAGTGCAGAAAATAAGTATTCATTTAAAAATTATATCGATAATGGGAGACTTGTTTGAACAGGTTGATTGTTTGAGGGTAGGATGAAGTTTTTTGTATTGCAATCGTGCAATTGTCATAGGAAATATTTGTTCCAGGGTCACCTGAGGACCGGAAATAATGCCAAAAGAAAATTTAATATTTACATTTTATTGTGGTTCACATACCTGATCCTGTAGGATGTAAAAGCCACCTGGAAAAAAAAGAGTGTACTTTAATTTTGTTGTTAAAAACAATAAACATTATATCCTTTTGTATTCCTATTTTTTAACAACAATCAGGAATGATCCAGTGAAGCTTATAGCAGTCAGTATAGGACAAGAACTGAAGCTAGTAAGAGCCAATGAAAGGTTAGGAGTGATCGCTTAAGAAGCAGAGAGATTCAAATAACATTTTCTACGATTAAACTGCAATTACAAACATACAAACGGAAATATCTCCTCTACTTAAAACTAGAAAAAAAAATCACTGACTGAACCTTGAAACGATTAAATAATCGAACAACAGAATCGCTCAAATTGAATAGATATTAGTTTATCCATCGATACAGATTAGGTTTACTTAAGTTTCATCGCTTCTACTTGTAGATACCATTTTGGTGGGTATAAATAAATAAGCCGAATAGAAATAAACAAATGAATATAAAAAATAAAATGGTAATCTAATTGTAACAACTTTATTTAATAAGAATAATTAAAAACAAGCTCATTTTTTTGAAAGTTAATATATTATTAGTTTAAATTTAAGTCTATTTAGGTTATTGGAGCTTGGAGCTTTTTACATTGTACTGCCAGCCACTGGACAGTGTTTTTCGTAACAGACCCTGATAGAGAGCTGTTCAAAGCTCCTACGAAGAGAGGAGCTTAATTTTTTTACCTTTATTGATCAATTCGAAACTGCGTAATACATTGAAATAACAAGCAAATGTGACGAACGTAAAATAAAGCTGAAATACAGAAAATCCAAGGGCAGAAAAAGGAACTAAATATTATTTAAAACTTAATAGAGACCCTTTTTTTTTAAATAATTATTTTCTTACTCAAAGGTTTTTAAATCGGACATATCCGGTGACAACTCGAAAATGGAAGATTTGACAAGGATTGCGGAAGTAATCTTATATTAAGATCTGAAACCCAATCATAATATTAATTTCCAAAAATAGAGCACTCTAGGTGTAAACTGTTCAAAACATTAAAAGCATCCGTAAGGAATTCAGGGTCAGTAGTACATTTGTCATCAGGACCCAAAATTGAATCTTGTATGAAGCGTACAAGTCTCCCCAGGGAGAGCTGTAGTAGCCACTTCAACAGGGTTTCTAGGCATCCTCCCGGTGGATAGCCCAAACATAACAACAAGAATTGACACCTTCCACCTAGACACACATATAAACTTGTTCCACACTAGCTCCCGCAGGATTTAAGATATGTAGTTGTAGCTGTGTGATAGTGAGGCCTACAGCTAATGGTGCCACTATCAAATAGAGTGAGTAAAGTATAGTGCGTACACACTCACATGACTTTTTCTTACGATAATCTCCGCAGTTAAAATAAAAGCGATTACTTTACTTTGTAGATTGTAACAATCATTGTACGATTGTACGGAAATGATATCGAGGAAGAAATTAACTTCCAAGTCGCCCTCCACCCACTGAGGAAACTAGGAGTTAACGGGTCTTGATTGGAAAAAGGTGACGGGAACTATTAAACTGCTTTAGGATGTGGATGGAACGACGAGAGATTTGGGCTATATAAAATTTTAAAAGATTATCATTAGGATCAATTCCCTAGAATAGCTCAGAAGAGTTGAAAATTCCATTCAGTAAACTGCTGATCTGGGATTCTGATGGCTAAATAAGTAACAGACAGAGTCCCCTTGGTGGTCTCAATCAAAATATTAGGAATTGGGAGTTCGCATTTCTATTTAAATAGGCCTCAAAACGGAAATTCCCGGATTGCGAAAATTTAGCATGATCTCCGCAATACACTTATCCTCCTCAAAGAGATGGTAAAAAATTGCCAAGAAAGCATTTACGGAAGAGAATAGTAATAAAGTTAAAGAGAGATCTCAGGTTTGTACAGTTTCCGGAGAATGCCAATACAAAAGGAAAGAAAAAGGAGAATGTGAAGTTTCCTTTATTTTTCCCCAAACTGCCTTTTAGTTTTCTTTTTTTCCTTTCTTTCTATACTACTATTTCTACTTCTCTTAGATGGGCCGTCTTCATGAAATACAGTGGAAATTGGATGAAGCTTCTTTGACGTGCTTACAGGGCATGCCCTTTTTTTCCCTTTTATGTACTTTTCTATATGTCTTCAAGGAACCATTCCAGATCAAACCCAGACCATCCAGGCCAATTACTTCTTCTAAAACTTCCACACCAAAACTTGTCCAATTACTTCGTATTTTGTGATTACCTCACTTCTTCTTCTTCTTCTTCTCTCTGTACTTCTAAGAAATAGAACATTACTAATTCTTTAAGTACTTCTTCTCAAAAATCATTAATCTTTTATTTTGCTTTTTTTTATATTTTTGGTTGAGATAGTTTTTGGAAGTTACTTATCTCCAATTAATCGTTCCTGTTATTTTATTATAAAATCCTGTTTTATCCTGGATACCAAATGATTACTGTTTAATTGTAGCAAAAAAGAAAAACTGGAGTGAATACCCTCGCAAGACTATTTCTTATCATTCAATGAAATTACCCTTTTCATACGTAGATGTTTACCCACTCTCTCATTCCCCTTGAACTTTAGAAAAATCATCTGAATTTGTAGATCTAGATTTATGATAGATATCTATAAAGTTTAGAGAAAATCATAGAAGCTATTTTAGTTGGAATTATCTTTGAAAAAAAAGGCATGTTAAGAGATATCTCGAAGGCAATTTGATGGGCATGTTATATCGACACGGGGGACGATTCAGTGGCCACCTCGTTCACCGGACTTGACACCTATGGCCTATTTCCTCTGGGGATACTCGAAAAACCAGGTGATTATTCATAACTTTTTTCTTTCTTTTCTTATTTCTGCTTATCTAAAAGCATTTCTAAATCTAGGTGCATCAGAATCAAGCCGGAATTGCATCTGTAGATAAACTAAAGCAGAGAATAATAGATACCCGTAACTCGGTTTCTTTGGCAGTAAGGGACAATTGGCAGGAAAGAGCATGTCTATGCATCTCTAATGGTGGAGGCCATTTCGAGCATGATCTGTAATATTAATGAGGAGTAAAATTTATACAATATAGTACTTTTCTTCTTATTCAATCAAAAAACCGTTATAATATTATCATTTTGAAATTTCTTATAAGAATCATGTTTTCATTAATAAATTGTAAAATATCGCTCACAGAAAAAAACCGTTCGAGTAAATTTTTCTTTAAAAAAAAATAGAGGAATCTATTTCTGAAATAAAAACCACACCTCCCCATTTGAAAAAATGAAGTCGGTGCCTGTATCTCGCTTCTGGAAGCACCGAAATCCAAATTTACAAATTAAATTTGGATTTCTAACAAAAAACTAAGGGAACACGTATTTTATAGTTGTTTTTTTTCTAGCTATCTTAGTTTCCGAGTAAAAGGCGTTATCCATATAGCTTGGGACAGATACCCTGTACATTAGCGGGAAACGTAAGACTTAGTTTAATTCCATAATTTGAAAAAAGACTTTTTTCTTTTTGTACTCAGAACGGAAATTCCCAATGAAAACTAAATTCAAAAAAAAAATCTCCATATATAAAACAAGTGAGAAACGTACAAACATTTAATTAAGAACATAATATATACATATATAAAATTTCCTCTCTTGTTCTAGCAGCTTTTCTTTGTTGTTCAGATAACTCAAACAAAGATGTTGATGAAAGAAAATTCTAAACACGAATCTCAATTTAATTATGTCTATTACAAACAAGGGAACATAACCTGAGTATAAAACCAACCAACAAAAGCTTCTTTTGTTTCATTATAAAATATAACCTCCTTTATTGTTATATACTGCAGGTTATCATTCTGGTCCTCATTCAGTTTCTCGCTCGCTCTCTCTCACTCAGTTGCCGCCCCCACACAGTAACACACACAAACTCAAATCTCTGCCCCTTACTCTCTCATCTTGCGAATAGAATGTGAGGTATTATTTTGTTTTTTTTAAATTATTGAATTAATTTTACATTTATTTAATTGGTGATTATTTATTGATCTTTAAAGCCCCTCCTCCTTTGTTTCTGATTCTGATTCTCTTATAAATAGAATTAATTAGGAAGAAGCATCTGGTGAAGGCACCAGATTTCCTGCGTCAAAAAAAGTGGCAGTTACAAAAAAGCTGTAAAGGGTTTTTAACGTAAGAATTTCGATCAATCTTCTTTTCTTATTTTTCTTTACCAATTTCCCCAAAACGTTTTCCCGTTTCCTCAGAAATTATTAGTATTGAAGTCAAGATATTTAAGTGGGGGAAAACTCTTTTTTTCTAGTTGATGATTTTTTTTTTTGCAAAGAAAAAGATTTAATAGCATAATTACGTACGAGTACTTCATCAAATACCTACGAGGAAAAAATTTAATTATTTCTTTTTATTTTCTTAAAAATCAAAATTTATAGTATTTACTCTCAGACGGTAAATCCTACCTCCCATCATCTTGAACCAAACTCCTATACCAACTGTGGACAAAGTACGCTACCTTGGACGGCACCTAGACCTAAACGGTTGACATGGAATCCTCCAGACTAGACTGAAAAGACAAGAAACTAACCAACGCTACAAAACTTTTCGCCAGACTACTTGACAAACATTCGAAACTTAAACTACATAACAAAAGTTATCGAAGCTAAAAGACCAGACTGAAAAGGACAATCAAATCTTATATACGAAACTCCTTAACAAAAACTTACAGTTTAAAATGTTAAGTATAAGGGTTGATTAAACGCCAAAAGGTACACAAATCAGCCAGTACCCAACATTTCATTAATACTTCATTAATATTTAAGTAATTCTACTGCATTAATTTTCATTAATAAGTTATTTTTTAGAATTTATTAGATATCACAGACCCTTATGCTGGCCATTTTCGTCTACAAAATATATGTTCAAGTAGCACTGTAGATTGACTGTAATATCTAGTTATTTATAATAATCAAACTATTAATTACAGGTTAAAAAGAAAAACGTTATAAAAAATAAAATAAAAATATGAGGCTAAAAAATTCAAAACCTTGTTTAAAAAAATGCTTACACCAACTTACATCAATGATTTTGTTTATTTTATTTATTTATTTTTTTTATTTTTAAATAAAAATCGTCGGTTTAAGTTCATTCTTCGATTAAAGTAATTGTTATTTTATGTTGTAGTCAAACTTTTATAATAATAGGTAATAATTATCTGGCTTTATCGCAAATAATATAGTTTTCTTCAATTACATTCTCCATCTAGGTGTTCTTCCCACAATGTTGTATATATGTAATATAAAGTAAATAAGATATGCATATATTTAGGACAGCTAATTATTCCAGTATTTTACTATAAGTAAAATTAGGGGGACTAAATTAAATTACAATAGAGAAATGAATAATTATTGTTTAATAATCTACTTGTTATTAACTGTGTGTTAATTGTGCTCACGAATATTTCGGTAAGACGAATTCAAGACAGTAGCCTACTCTAACTTTATCTTTACTTTAACATGCATGTACGTATATGTGATTTATCATAATTATAACAAAAAAATAATATAAATGAAGTGGCCAGCATAAGGGTCTGTGATATCTAATAAATTCTAAAAAATAACTTATTAATGAAAATTAATGCAGTAGAATTACTTAAATATTAATGAAGTATTAATGAAATGTTGGGTACTGGCTGATTTGTGTACCTTTTGGCGTTTAATCAACCCTTATACTTAACATTTTAAACTGTAAGTTTTTGTTAAGGAGATTTTTGTACCTTTTGGATGATTTTCCTTTTTGTCTATTTTACAAAGTTACATATCTTCTTTACAGATTTTTTTAAAATTTGGAATAAGCAATTCTATCATTATAACCTGATAAGGTGTTAACTACCACTGGAGAGATCTTTTTAAAGAATGATTGTAGTTGCGGCTCCCAAACCATCCTCAATAACAATTTTTTTGAGAAAGCGTTTTGAATAACATAGGAAGGAATTTGTACGTAAATAGCAAAATTAAACTGCGATTTCAGTACTTCCTTTTAAAAGAAGGAAGAAAAATAAACTAGGATTGCAGTACTTCTCCCTAAAAGGCAAAGAGGCAAAGATTTTTTAATCGAACAATTCATTGATTTAAATCGGTTCACTCATTGATAATTTAAACGATTGCAGTACTTCCTCTTAGTAGGAGCAAGAGAATCAGCAACGTAGAGGAGCTATAACCACTTATTCGAGCTGAATTTTATCAAAATCGGACTAAGCGTTATAGAAATATTGGTAATAATAGTTTTAGAAAGGGCTTTATTTGGGTGGGGCAAACTCCCCTCCTTATGAGGCACGGAGCCGAGACTTTTAAAGTGCAAATCTGTATAAAATTTCGATTCGAATGACACTTCATTCATAAAAATCGGTTCACGTGTCGATAATTTGAAACGATTGCTATACTTCCCCTTAACAAGTGTAAGAGCTGATCGCCGCATTAATGTTACGTAGGGGAGCCCTAACCCTATCATCCTACCAAATTTTATCAAAATCGGGCCAAGATTTACAGAGTAATTAGTAATAATAATTTTGGAGGGGGCCTTACATAAAGGGGGCTAACTCCTCACCCATTCGATGTACAGCGTCGGGACCCCCAAAAGGCACATCTACATAAAATACTGAATCGAATGACACCTCATTCATGAAAATCGGTTCACGCGTTTAGGCGCTACGTTGTTTACAAAAAAGGTAACAACAAGAACAACAACAACAACAACAACAACAACAACAACAACAACAAGAACAAGAACAAGAACAAGAACATTTTTTGAAAAAGCCGTTTTTGCTCATTTTCGGCAACTTTTTTCTCGAAACCTATTAGATCTGGGTGGTTGCAAAAAAATTACAGTTATAAAGGAGGGTTTGGAGTAAGATTTAAAGAAAATTTGGGAATTTTATCTTTTATAGAAAGAGAGAAAAAAATTGTCAAAGTTGGGTGTTTTTCAACGTTACGCTTTTTCGTGCAGTTTTTGATGGTCAACCCTTATACAACTGTCCTACCGGACAGTTTTAATAAAGACTGTCACCAAAAATATATAGGCGAAACATCACAGTACTTAAAAAAAAGACTGTACCAACACTCTTACGACACAAAACTAAAAAAGAACACCACAGCTAATATCAAGAATACCAAAGAAATGATATACATCTCTAAGACAGAAAACAGTCTAAATTTCAAAACAGACACGAACAATTTAAACAACATATATAAGTAAACTTACTACAAAATACTTGACAATTGGCAACACTGACTTCCACACAACCTAACACATATCACACACAGACCGATCACACTCAGTCCATGAACAGACAGAGGACACACCAACCCTGAAATGTAAAAATATTACTTTGTAAACTAGGTAAATAATTTTTGTAAATTTCGTTACATTATACATATTCATTTTAATAAGAATCATTGATAACAATCTGTAAACATGTTCCACAGCCCTGAAGATGACCTAGTCCCTGGGTCGAAAGCTCGGCAAAATAAATGTATCACGACTGAAATGGCAATTAATTTAAAAACAAAGGCACTTATATCTACTGTTACTGTAACCCTTCTGGTCATACGGCCCATCGAAGTATGTGGGGATCGACTAAGCGTTCCAACTCACTACGCCTCTGTAATGGGTTCAGATGAGAGAGAGAGAGAGAGATGTTGGTTGTGGATGTTGATGGATAAATAACACTTTTAGTATCGGTATAAGACTTTATGTATTTATATGACTGACTGCCAAGGACTCTATACTTTACACTACAAGAACAGAACAGACTGACTGACGTGGCTAAACGATGTGTACAATTGAAGTGTAATACTTTGAACAGAATTACAGAATCTTCGAGTCTCCGAATTGAATATATATCTCACTGAATATCTCTGAATTGAATTTCTAATTGAATCTGAATATAATGATGAATCCTCTTTGACTTTCCTCTTGTTCTTATATACCTTCGCCGAGCCTCCCTTCTCTGTGTCCAAGGGGGCTGTCCCTTTCTCTCTGGCTAGAGTGGGTGAGTGGTGGGGTTTCACTACCCCTACGCTAGAGTGGATGAGTTGTGGGGGTTCACTACCCCTACACCTCCAGAAATTACAGTCAAAAAAATACTTCGAAAACTTCTTAACGCTCCGTTCTGTGTCTAACCTTACACTATCCTCAAAATTCCTTTCATTACAGATCTTGCTAACACTCGTTTTCTCAAATTCATCATCCCTAATACAGCAGCTCATCCCTAACCCTCTTCTCATAGAACACCTATCTTCCTCTCACAATACCAGGTAATCCTCTAAAGGAGATTGAAGAGAAGATGGTCTCTCGTGATCTACTCTTAACGTGAGAGCACGTTACTGGAGTGACACCACTGGGTACCTTCTCTACTCGTGATTTTCACGTATTTATTGTTATCAGGTACCACATTTGCTTGTTGCAACAATCGTTGCAGTTGTAAATTCCAATAGAATATTAAAAAAAAAAAAAATTCTTAGAAATAAGTAGCCATAAAGAATTGGCCAATCACAGTGGAAAAAAGTGGAAATGTGAAAAAGAGGTTAGTTGAATGAGCCAATCAGAATTCCACTTCTGATTGTGATGAGTAAGAAGAAGTTAAACAAATAAAGAAAGCCAACTACTTCTAACATACGTACGTCAAGTACTTAGAAAGAGTCTTTTGCCAAAAATAATGGTAATAAAAAATACTGACTTCAAAATTGAAAAGCTGAGTAAATAGACCATTTATTAATGTTGATACAGGATAAAAAGGGTATATAGAGTAAATATGTGGCGTAAAGGGAATAAAAAAAAATGTATATATATTGTAACCAATAGGGGTGAAGTAGAGAAACTAATATTTCTAAGGTATATACTATTGGGTATGAGAATTCACCATTGAACCCCTGGTGTTGTTGGCAGAACAGAAAACACCCTAGGGTATACAGTACCAGGGTCTCAATAAAGGTTTCCTAACGATAACAAACTAGGGCAGGACTCGCTACTTCTTTTTAGAAGCGGTGAGCGTTTTTGTTATTGTTTGGGAGTGGAGGGGGCGGGGCCTTGCCTACGTAAACATATACGTACTATTATATTTTCTTTCAAGATATGTGGAAAATATATATGTAACTTTTTCTCTGACTTAATATCTATTTCATAGAAAAGGAAAATTCTTGAAGCAATGAAAACACAAAGAGCTAGTAAAAATAAATCTTCTGCGGAAGTAGCTATAATTAGCTATTAGCTATAATTTTCTTCTAATTTCCAACTTTAGCTAAATATTACTTGATATAAAATATAGATTAAATATGATCCAAGGATTTCTGAGGGAAGCATGAGGTCCTGGATCTCCTCAAACGAAACATATTTCATGGAAAGAGGTTGCAAAAAGGAGAGAACAACTTAAGACGAAGTATAGATCTTAAATGAACCTAAAACTTTCCCTGCAGCCTAATCTATTTAAGATACTTCAGAAACTTATTGATTTTTCAAAGCATCACAGCAATTTCAAGTTAATCTCTTCTCTGGCTGGGCTTGGGTAAATCGGATTTACATATTCTCATCAAGGATATTTAATAATGAATTACCACAAGCTACAGGATTTTGCCCTTAAACATTCCCCCAGAGGACTGTGGTGTTGGGTCTGTAAAGAAGACGATCCAGTAGCTGGAGCCAAGAGCAAAATGTCGTCGTACTCCAGTAAAACTGTTTACTGAGAGATCAGAGTGCTCACTATATAGTTATTCATGAGTATGAACTTGCCTAATAGCACTCGCTTTATGAATTATTAGAGGGATTACCGTGGTCTCAATTACACAAACTGACAAACATTTACGCCAGGCATCTTGTGTTCGACGTTTATTTCGTTCAGAGTTGAATTTAGAAATTAAAAACAAAATTGGCCGTGACTATTCTATCCATTTCCCTCTTATGCAATTGAATTTTCGTGAAAAACTTATACTTAAAAGTAGTTGACTTTAATATTATACATGTTTACTTTAAAGGAACCGATTTCAAAAAAAAAAAATAATCGCCATAAACGACGAAAATTCCTTTAGTGAAATAGAACTTCCGGTTATCCAACTCAAATTGGGTGAGAAATCGCAATTTTTTTAAAAAAAAATTGACACGATTGTAGCATTTTCTCAAACTAGTGTGTGAGAAAATATAATAAGGATTGGCCATCCTTCGTCGACTATAGTTGGGCAAAAGGGAAGTTACCTTTGATATACCCACAAGAGAGAGAGAGATGAGGTCGTAAAGAAGTCCAGCGGAAGTTGTTTTTAGTCCTGAAGGAAGTACTTTGAGTCTGTTTATAAATAATGCAAATTCCCCTGTGGAGGGGCTTTGCAACATCCTTTTTTTTCGGAAAGAACTTTAGTGTTGTTGATGTTGATGAATGCAATTTTACTGACTTCCGTCTTCTGTAATAATGTTGGCAGAATTGTTAATGAAGAAGCAGCAGCAGCACTTCTACTTTATTACCCATCTCTTTCTATCCGCTCGCAAGAGGAAACGATGAGATCGCGTGGATTTGCTAATTTGTGTATTCTCCCGGAAATACAAGTTTTAGGAGTCTTGCGATTTTTTCTTTTTTTTTTTTTTTTTTGCAACTACGAACAGCTCAAAAAGCTTTTCTAAATTGACCGGATATTTAAAGCTGTAACAATTGCTGAAATTGAAAATTTTGGTAAAGCTTTGTGACAATAAATACTAGACGTATAATTCGCTTTATTCTGTCTTATAAGGGCAGTTAATTTTATAAATTTTAGGGATAGTATTTATTTTTAGGGGATCTCTTATACAATGTTAATAATTAAACCACACAACGTTTAGTGTAAATCTCCTACTATTAAAATGAACGATTATTAAAACTGTCCGATTGTATAAGACTGATCGTCAAAAACTGCACGAAAAAGCGTAACTTGGAAAAACACTCAACTTTGACAATTTTTTTCTCTTTTTCTATAAAAGATAAAATTCCCAAATTTTCTTTAAAATATTGGGAAAATCCTCCTTTATAACTGTAATTTTTTTTTTTTTTTTTGCAACAACATAGATTAAATTTCGAGAAATACGTTGCTGAAAATGGGCAAAAACGGCTTTTTTCAAAAATTGGTCTTCTTCTTGTTGTTGTTAGCTTTTTTTTTGTAAACAACGTAGCGCCTATACGCGTGAACCGATTTTCATGAATGTTTTATAACGAATCTAACTCTGAAGAACAGAACTTAAGAGATACTGTTAAGACGACAGATCAAAACTGTCTTTGGACAACGAAAGAATAAATTAAGCTACTATTTTAAAACCCACCTGGGTGTATGGAATACAATTATAAAGGTTCAATCAATCGTACCAATCACCAAAAAATTCAATCTCTACACTCTAAAATACTTATATCCAAGCGTAAACGCTTCTTTTTACGTCTCTAACCGGACCATACAGATCTTAACATTTCTTGTATCATCCAAGACGCCGATAACTCGATACAGGAAACTTCACTACAATCTACAATCACACGCACATCCTATTAGCTCAAAAATCTTTCTACAACAACTCTTCCTGGCCAACCTAAGAAGACGTCTTAGGGAGTCAGTGGTCTCCGTATTCTCCTCTCTAGTTCAGTGTTTTAGAGTGATACCATTGGGTAACTTTTCCACTCGTTTACTTCTACCGTTCACTGATATCCTTGTTGCTTACAGGTGATTGCAACATAATTAAAGGATAAAAAATAAAAATTAATAAAAGGTTGGACGAAATTTGTTAAGTGAGAACTAAAACGGAAGTGCAAGTCTTTCACATCATAACTTTGATGATTATTACAAATAAGAGGGTCGTTTGAAAAGTCCGTGCAAAAATAAAAACTACTTAATTTTTTGGGGTAAACCTTTTTTATTTTTCAACATAGTCTCCTTTTAGGCTTATACACTTCGTCCAACGCTGCTCTAGTTTGTTGATCCCTTCCGAATAATAGGATTTGTCCAAATCTGAAAAATAGCCATTCGTTTCTGCAATCACCTCCTCGTTTGAATAAAATCTTTTTCCCGCCAGCCATTTCTTCATATTGGGGAACAAATAGTAGTCCGAGGGAGCCAAGTCTGGAGAATAGGGGGGATGTAAAACGAGTTGGAACCCTATTTCCATTAATTTTGCGACCACAACTGCTGAGGTGTGAGCTGGTGCGTTGTCGTGATGGAAAAGGACTTTTTTGTGGGCCAATCGTGGGCGTTTTTCTTGCAGCTCGGTTTTCAAACGGTCCAATAACGATGAATAATATACACCTGTAATAGTTTTACCCTTTTCCAGATAGTCGATGAGGATTATTCCTTGCGAATCCCAAAAGACAGTCGCCATAATCTTTCCGGCCGAAGGAACGGTCTTCGCCTTTTTTGGCGCAGATTCCCCCCTTGGTAACCCATTGTTTAGATTTGTTCTTTGGTCTCAGGAGTGTAGTGATGTATCCATGTTTCATCCACAGTGACGAAACGACGCTTAAAGTCCTGCGGATTCTTCTGGAACAGCTGCAAACCGTCCTTGCAACACTTCACACGATTTCGTTTTTGGTCAAGCGTGAGCAATCGCGGCACCCATCTTGCGGATAGCTTTGTCATGTCCAAATGTTGATGCAAAATATTATGTACCCGTTCATTCGAGATCTCACGCACCTTCACTCTTCTGTCATCCATCACCATATCATGGATTTTATCAATGATTTCTGCAGTAGTAACCTCAACATGGCGTCCAGAACGTTCAGCGTCACTTGTGCCCATATGGCCACTCCGAAAATTTTGAAACCACTTATAAACTGTTCTAATCGAAGGTGCAGAGTCACCATAATGTTTATCAAGCTTCTCTTTAGTCTCCTGAGGCGTTTTGCCTTTCATAAAGTAGTGTTTAATCAACACACGAAATTCTTTTTCGTCCATTTTTTGAAAATCACTCGACTTCCTCGATTCAAACGAATGCCAAAAACAAAGAAATAGACCGATCTGGCTGAAACATGGTGTGTGTTCTTCCAAGAGATGCTACTAACTAAACATAACCTCGATACGCGCCAGTGGTGCTATCTCTCTGACTTTGCACGGACTTTTCAAACGACCCTCGTATAGTAAGTAAAGTAAAGTAATTGCCTATTATCTTCAGGCAGGGCTTAACGTCCAACTGCCAATTAGGTGTCGTGGACGGAGGCGACTAGCAAACATACTTTTACTGTAAATTTCTTTTATAAATCATTAAATAAAATCCAAGGCCTAGACAGGGGAATCGAACCCAGTACCACAATGCATATTAGCTTAGCAAGTTTTGCCTCTTAACCGCTCGGCTACTGTGGCGCCTATTACTACAAATAATACCCCACTTGCTACAAATAATCAACGCTAGCATTGAAGGATAGAAAGCTACAGTAATCTCAGTTGAAAACTACGCGGGATACGTCAGGATAGCGAAACAGTTTTAAATAAGTTTTTTAAGCGTCATGTCGTGATAAACAGTTATTAGTTAAAAAAGTACAACGAAACTAATCGACCTTTCTTTACTTTTAACAATCGACTCCTATTATTAACCTTGGTAAAATAACCTTAGATGTTGCCCCCCCCCCACCCTTTGAGACGTATTACAAAAATGGAAGCGTAATTATTGATCAAAATGCAGAAATAGTTACGAAAAATGTCAATCTGTAATAATAGTTGCAAATTACTTAAATACATGATCTTTATTAATTCAGATAGTTCAGATTAAACGCAATTAACTAAAAAAACTGTAATAACAAATGGAATACTACAATTTTTGCCGAATTGTAATCGAAAAATGTTCCAAGTTGAAACTATAAGGAATACAAGGCGGGGGTTTCCTCCAATTTAATAATTTATTTAAAGTAATAATCTTATTGTATAAATTATAATACAACAAAAATATTTTAGATTATTACTTTTAAAATAATTTTAGTAGGTAAAATATTGGCAATTTTGAAGGAAAAACGGAATAACGGAAACTTTAGGAGGTTATTACAATTCTCTGACGACCTGTTGAGTAGAGCTCCGTTTTTCTAAAGGATATATAAACGTATCAATTCTCTAAACGGAGACAGATCCAATTAGTTACAAAAAAATGAAAAATGTGATGCTGCACGAAATAAGATCATAATTTGGAGTTGTGAAAAAGTAATGCTGCTAATTGCTCAGTCAATTTGAAATCTTACTGCTTGGACTGATCAAGAGTAAAAAATTGTATGTATTTTATGTGAAATAAATACTAAATTTAATGGTTATAAAATTTACTTATCAACAAAAATAATTGTATTTCTATAATTTTTATGTCAAAACAGATTAACATTTATTCATAAGTAAAGTAATTGCCTATTTTTTCAGGCAGCCAACTACCTAATTAGGTGTCGTGGACGGAGGCGACTATACTTTACTATAAATTTCTCAAATTAACCATTAAATAAAATCCAAGGCCTAAGACCGGGGAATCGAACCCACTAAACCAACAATACATCTTAGTATTGCGGGTCTAGCCTTTTAACCGCTCGGCCACCGTGGCTCCTGTTTATTTAAATATTAATTTAATTTGAATTATTTAATCTCAATTATAGACAATTCTCTAAAATGATGTGTAACGCAGATATCCACGATCTTTAGAAAAGTATCCCCAGTTATGGAGCCATTATTTTTAATGAAATGATTAGTTTATAATTTTAAGGGGAAACTATCAGCCCCCAAATATAACTTAGAACTATAATGTTTGATGACGCTATCTGCAAATTAAACCAATTGCAATTTGCTAATGAATTTTAAAGGTAAATCCATGCATTGTATTAGCTGGCCGGTATCAGGTAGGGGCCGCAGATCTACGAGGTACTGAGTTCTATCCCCAGATAAGAGCCACTGTAGTAAAGTACGTAAAGTATAAAAGTGGAAAAAAATAAGAGCTTAATATAAAAAAATATAAAAATAAATCGGGGCTTAAAAAGGGTTAGTGCTTAGTAAGGAAAATTAAGTACAAAAAAAATTTGTAGATTATAAAAATGAAAGCATTTTAAGTTGAATAAATATCGATGGTAATTCGGTGATAAAAAAACAAAACAGTTAGCTGTAACTACGATGACGTCAGGAATAGAAAATCCGAGTACAGGGTAGACTCGAACCTGGAATATGCTGACCACTCAACTCAAAATCACTACCTCTCCTCCAAAAAAAAAAAAAGCGAACCAAAGAATCGGAAACCCATTAAAAGTTCAATTTCTAAAATTAGGTATCGATAAGTTAACGGAGTTCTGCACTCAGTTCTGAAACTTCATTAAATCGATGTTTTCAACGTTTCCACCGTCCTTCTACACGAAAAAAGGATGTTAATACGACATCATCATCGTCAACATCATCTGACAACTTAAACCAATACAAACAACGAGGCGCCACGGTAGCCGAACGGTTAGAGGCGAGACCAGTGCATTGTGGTACTGGGTCCGATTCCCGGTCTTAGGCCTTGGATTTTATTTAATGGTTACTACGAGAAATTTATAGTAAAGTATGTTTGCTAGTCGTCTCCGTCCTCGACACCTAATTGTGGCAGTTGGACGTAAAGCCCGCCTGAAAAAGTAGGCAATTACTTTACTTTACCAACAACGAGCAACAACTTAATTTAAATTTTAACCATTAGACACTTTAAAAAATTAGATAATGAAAGGAGGGGGTAGAGTTTTTCTTTTAAAGAATTTTCCACTCTAACCCTTTACTGTTTTGTAGCCCATAAATTTCTGCGATGAACCAATTAAATGGATGTTCTAATTTTACTATTACATGTACTTTATATGTTCCAATTAAAACATAAAATAAATACTGCTAGAGTTATTTTATACGATTGTAAAGGAATAAATAGGAAAAACAGGAAATTGCATCCCGTTCTTTTTTTTTATTGTTAACTTCCTGTTGGGCTTTTTTGTTTCCGTTTTTTGTCTCTCTGCTGCCAGTTTCTGGCCACACGTTCATAAAATGTGCTGGCTATATTGTCGATGACATTCAATATCCAGCATCCATACCCCTCCAACTCTTCCTGTAGACTTTTTTGTTACAGTATCTGCAAAAATTTATTGCTTTTCCCGCCTTCCCCCTTCAAAAATAAAAAAAATAAAAGTCCTGCACCCGTTATCAATATTTTATTTGCCCATCTAAATGAAATATTGCATTCATGTCAGTTCGAAACGGGTCTAATCTATAAAACAATCACTGTTTTTCAGTTTCAATTCTGATTTAAATGTCTGTCTCAGTTCAATAATAGAAATAAAACAATATATTTCAATTTTTATTTATTCCGGAACTGGTCATAAGAGGAAGTGTTAGGGGGTCCGTGAGAATTTCACGAAACATTGTTTGCGCCGGAAATAAGGTGTGGTCTTGAATTTTTTTTAAATTTAAAATACAAAAATCTAGCGCGAAACAAACATACAACTTCCAGTTCTAATCTAATATTAGGTTGTCCGGAAATTAATGCAGGATTATGGTTTTAAAAGAAGAAAAAATAAAAAATAATGATTTATAACTATTTTTTATTAATCAAAATAGTCTCCATTGCTTTAGGAACACATTTCCTGCAAACATTTGCAGTAGTTTTGCAACGAATTTTAATTTAAATTAGCAATGTGGATTAGTAAAAGGGTCTACTGATACTTAAATAGGGTATTCCTGATTTCTGAATACCCCCCCCAAAAAAAAAGAAAAAAAGTCTTTTAATCAATTTAATAAATTTTTTGGAAATTTTTTTACAAGATTATGAGTACAGATCTATTTTTATGCTATAAGCAAAGCAAGTGTAAAGAAAATAGTTAAAGATGTCCACGAGAAAATCACCAAAAAGTATCTCTCCAGTAAAAGGGAGGACTTCCGGTTGAGGTTTCTGAAGAAAATTCGATTTTCTTCGTCAATTGCTTCGCTTCCCGTGAAAGTATCCCAACGAAATATGGAGATAAAGCTTTTTGAAATTTTTAATTATTGCGCTAATGCCGTTCAAACACACGAAATTTTCTGAAAATTTCCCTTTTTTCCAGAGGACAGATAATTCCGGAAAAATTCATCTCAGACTCGATTGCAAGACTTCCACTAATACAGGAATAGAAAGTAACAAATAAATATATAATTAAACAGGTAAGGGAGTTGGATTCAATATGGGGCTTCATTTAAAATTTGACGCAGATATAGGGTGGGGGTATGTAAAGAAAATTTAAAGTTAATAAACCTTTAGAAAGCAATATGAACGAATCGTGTGAGTCTCTAACACTAGATTCTGTGGTGTAGACAAATTTATAATTCACAGTTTAGCTCCGGAAGCTATCCAGAATGTAGACATTAGACTGCAATTAGCCCAAACGTAGAGCTATTGTATTCTCTGTGGCCCCCCCTCATATCCCAACAATTCTCCCCCCCAATTTCATTAATAGTGAACAACCAGATCCATTGTGAGCAATACTTGCAAACTAGAAACGAAGAAGAGCTAAATTTAGAAATCATTTATAGTAAATTTACTGAACTCCTGAGGGAATCAACGCGTGCCCGTAGATAGAGGAAGAAAGACAGAACTATTGGAGGTAATGAAGAGATATACGATCTCTCGGTCAATCATTCAATCAGATGGTTGAATATAAATGTTACAGAAAAGCTGGTTTGTAAATCAAGAATTCAGAATATATTCAATGAAATCAATGGTGACATCTGGTACAGAAACGTTTGGCGATTCAAGTTCGCAATTAAGATTCACTTTCAATTGCTTCTTTTGTCGAAAGCAATTGCATTCATTTCTTTAGGGAAGATACCCAGATGGTAAAAACCAAATAATATCACCCAGGACAATGTGTCCCCATCAAAGACGACTGATTTCTTGTATTGTCTTTGCAGAAATATGTTCGGAAATATGAGTTATTATAGCAGGGAAGAGATTCCTAGCAGTGAACAATCAAGGATTACGTCAACACTATCGCAGCTCAAATTTTTGAAAAGGTAAAATTCCAAAAAAAAAGGTTTTGAAATTGAGTTTTCCATTGCAAATACGTTTTGAATCAATTAAGTGGGTCAGATTTTGAGAAAACCATGTATTGTTGGTTTAGCGGGTTCGATTCCTCGGTCTTAGGGCCTTGGAATTTATTTAATGGTTAATATGAGAAATTTATAGTAAAGTATGTTAGGCGGTTATAGGCTAGACCCGTAAAGCTAAGATGTATTGTAGGTTTAGTAAGTTCAATTCCAGGTCGAGGCCTTGGATTTTATTTAATGGTTAATATGAGAAATTTACAGTTAAGTATGTTTGTTAGGTGGTTATAGGCTAGACCAGGGGTCGGCAACCTATTTTAAATAGAGAGCCATTTCTCCTTAAATAATTTTAATAAATCTTACCAAGAGCCGCAAGGATGATAGAGTAAACAAACTCAGTAGATCATTTGTATTCACAAATTATTATTTTATGATATTCAATAACATTTAAATGTTTTAAAACTGTCCGGTAGGACAGTGGTAAAAGGGTTGATCGTCAAAAACTGCACGAAAAAGGCGTAACGTTGAAAAACACCCAACTTTGACTATTTTACATATTTATTTTCGCATATTGCAAAGAAAATAAACAAATAAATAATAACTAAACCAGTGTTTGAATGAAAATGGCGGTAGTCTTATATAATTACGTGCTTTATTTTAATATAATTCTATTCAATTTCAAACCTATCACATTTAAAATTCTTTTTGAAAAAATATCTTTACTTTAATAAATGAAATTTTCATTTGTTTCAATAAAATTGAAATATACAATTTATTTTGGACAGGCTGAAGAGCCACTCAATTTGGATATAAGAGCCGCATGCGGCTCGCGAGCCACGGGTTGCCGACCCCTGGGCTAGACCCGCAAAGCTAAGATGTATTGTAGGTTTAGTAGGTTCAATTCCAGGTCTAGGTCTTGGATTTTATTTAATGTTTAATAAAAGAAATTAACAGTAAAGTATGTTTGCTAGTCGCCTCCGTCCACGACACCTTATTGGTAGTTAGACGTAAAGCGCGCCCGAAAAAATAGGCAATTACTTTACATGGGAAAACCAATGAAGTGCAACTTCACCTTAAGTTATGTTTATGTCGTGAGTTGGTCTGTTTTTCTTCCTTAAACTCCCAAAAAACTTATTTTGGTTTTCTCTATTGCAGGGGTTCCCAACCTGAGATGCTCGCCCCCTGGAGGTGCGAGAAAAGTCCAGGTAAATAACAGGATACTATCATTATTCAAATATTTTTCATATTTTCATTTCTCTTGCAAATATTTCAAGGAAATTATTATTTTGTTTGTAAAGTATACGAGTACTTTCTTTGTTATATATTCCATATGTTCGTTAAATTTATCCTTGAGCAAAATATAAATTTCAGAGGGTGTGAGGTTCGAGTGGAATTTCTTTAGGGGTACGGGACGCAAAAAAAAAAGGTTGGAAACCATTGGTCTATTGGTACTAATCGAATTTGAAGTTAGTGTGATTTTTAAGTTATGGTGGATTCACAAACACACACCACTCTCATACAAAAAGTTGGTAGTTATGACGTCAAACCCACAAATAGGCAATACTCTATTTTTTTTTTATGGCATCCTGATGGCGGGAAATAGACTACGCTTTATGCGGTATTTCTGCATATTAATTATCTCTCAGCATACTATATTCCTGTATATACTATATATACATATTGGATTGGATATCATGCAGACAAGAAGACATTCAACTAATGTGTCCTGCATTAATTACAACAAAGACATCTTGAAAGGGAGTGAGCAATGAAGTGAGAGGGGGTAGAGAAGTAAGAGGATTGTGTCGGTGTGTGAGTGTGTGTTATGTCAGTGTGTGAATGCTATCTCCTTGCAATTTAGTACATACATAATACGCCAAAGGGCACTATTATAGTGCCAGTACCACTGAGATTGGCACTCTAATTGGCAAACCCAGTCCAGCCCTTTTGGCACTGATTGGCTTTACTATCACACTGGAACAGAGTGAGAAGACAACCCTCCACAACACCCAACCCGCGTGGGATTAGATAATGTATTCCAGTTGTAGAGCACAGACTTCCTGTGTAAAGCTATCAACATGAACCCCATTTCTATTAACCCCCATTTTCCCTTCCAAGTCTTATCGCGAATTCTCAAGATTTCTCTTGACAAGAAAGTAGAACGGCAGATATGTGTATGGGTAAATGTCTCACATTAAAGTCACTTTTAATTGGATTTCTTGATTTCCTATTAATAAAACCACATCGCAGTGAGCTAGAGGCATAAGGTGGATCTACCTTACAGGTAAACAGAAACCTTTAAGGCGGTAACAACTCAGCAGTGCCGGAAGAGTTCGTCATGAACCTCAAAACATGGATTTCCAAACGGAAACCTGAAGAATGCACGATTGCCATTTACCTAACCCATTAGTAAGAAAAAAATAATTTCAAAAATCGATACTTCTTAAGAGAGAAATTTGGATCTGGCCGAGCAGAGGCTGCAGAGGTTAAACCATATGGTCATGGTAACTCCCTAATGAGATTTTTGCTCCTTTAAAAAAGTTCAGATTTCTTTTCCATTTAAAGATGTAAAGTTGATGATGATCAGAATAAGTAAAGTCAATTTTGGTTAAACCAATAATAACTTGAACAATAACAATAAACATTATGGGCTAAATGTTTTCCAGCATAGTTAGTTGCGCCAAATGGTTATGAACTATACACTATCACACTACCAATGAACCATTAAAGTAAATTGGTTTCGAACAGTTATCTCTCTCTCTCTCCCACTCTCTAACGGCAAAATTGTCTCTAACGACAATTAGTTTTAATTTTATGACTAAAAGATTTGACCAGAAAATGGTGCACCAGTAATTTGAATACGTGTTATTTAACTAACTAAATCAATTTACTATCTGGGGAGGTAAAGGGATCCAGTTTTTTTTTTTGAGGGAAGGAATTGAGGGAGCGCAGTTTAAAACGATTAGCTGGCGGCAACGCTGGGTTTGAGTCCGGAATGCTCTCTTTCACAAGAGATACAGACGTTGTCTTTAACTTTGAGTGAATGCCCAAGTGCCGCACTGAGGAAGATCTGAATCACTACAGTAAAAAGTAATTCAGATTAACAGACAGACAGAAAGAGTGTATTTATATACAAAGAAATTAATTTGTATTTCCTGTCTGGGGTTGCTTAGTATAGAATGGAACAATCTCTTAGAGACTACGTAAGTGGTGTGGTATGTTATTTTCTCTTTGGAATTACAAAGAGTGGAGAGGGACGAGAGAGAGAGAGAGAGTGATAGAGAATGAGGTTGGCGGCACTTGTCATATAAAGGAATTGCCAAGTGTAATGTGACTGGCTGGAAGTGGTTCGCACTTCCGCACACTTGGTGTGCCTCACTCTACAATATAAAGTGGTGGAAATGCCAATCTAAGATTCAAATATAGTCATCACACAGGAAGACTCCCGCCGTATTTGTCCGCATGCAAATTCAATTTCTTCCATAACCCCCCAGCGATCGTGTACCTTTCATCCCCCCCAAACCCAATTCGTGTCTTCTATAGCTTACTCACACGAACTCAATATTCGTTGAATATGCAGCCCTGCAGCCAGCAGCCTCCAGCTAGGGACACTCTGCTACCCTTTGTGCAGAGGGTCTTATATAAACATTGGTAGAGGACCAGAACGACAAACTGTGGAAAATTGCAAATATATTCCTCCGCAGTCAAACGATTCAATCATTTCTGTCAATACTTCATCTGGTATGTTGTGTGAGCGTACCTGCTTAGGTGTATTATACGTACGTCATTGTTAATGAATCACAATATCGTTCCCAGTTGATAATTTAAATTCAATCGACTATCTGGGACCAAAGTCAAGAATAGTTTAACACTTTCACTATTATCCTATCATTTTTTCACAATTTAGACGAGAGATGGTTTTACCCAAGCAGAAGTAATAGCAAAAAAAAAGGTATTAAGGGTATGTCCTTTCTTAAAAAGATTAAAAATAAAAGAGATCTGTAACCTGCAGCCACCCAAAATCTACTCCAATTACAGAGACTACTCAGTGGATCCTCAAGCCTTAAGAAGAGTAAAATCTTCTTTTAAAATGGTCTGAAACGATGCGCGGACAGTCCTTGAGATTCTTTGGTAAAGAGTACATTCTGGCACAAGAGAGGCTCAACATTCAGAAAACTATATTGGCTGCAATGAAAGAGTTAGCCTCATAGTACAATTTCCTTTGGTGCCTGAAAACTCAAATAGATAGATACTCAGCAGGAAATTCTATTCAATGTCCTGAATTTCTCATTAGCTCAGTAAGCAAAAAATGGAGCAAAAACGTTGGACTGAAGGGATACTATTGCCGAAAAATATCTTGAACAAGAATGGATGAGGTTATACACATAAATGGTTAAGGAAAAAAGGGAAATGTAGTTTTTTTACTAGTGAATTCCAGTGATCATATCCTGAAGGAACAAATGCGTTAAACGATGATGCTGAAATGCTGGTTGTTGCTAAAGCATCTGCTAATAATGGCTGATAGTTTTAGGAGGATGAGCAGTTTTGAATATTATTAGTTAATAAGTCTTCATAAATGTGTAATTATTTAAGTTATAATAAAATGAAGATTCGCAGGAAAGTGAAATAAATTTTAATGTTTTTAGTTGGGATTAAAATTAAAGCGACTCTGGTGTTCATAAAAATAACCAAAAAATAGGCGCCTTCTCTGGTGGTATGAAAAGTAACCTATGTATATTAAAGTAGGTAATCATATTTCAGGCGGTGTGTTATTAAGTTGGGATTGGATACGTGTGAATGTGTGTTTAAGCAAGTGAAGATAATATTGTTCTATTCATTCAAAGCTACACACTATAAACCTCTGGTATAATGTCAAAAATTAAATATATATACACTGGGCCAAAAAAGTCTGTGAACACTAACCTAAATTTTATTACTTTTATTATTATCTTATTAGAAACTTCTTTTATTTTCAAATGAAATATACTATTCGATAGACAGAAACCAGAGTTTTTCATTTTATATTCAATCTTTTATTTTTGTTCAGCAGGAATATCACAATTAAATGTTTAACAAAACAACACCCCAAACGAATGCAAAAAAAGTCTGTGAACAGCTGTATAAATATGTAAAAACATTAAGATAACAAACAGAAAAACGATTGAATAAAGTTTCAAAGTTCTCTATTGTATTGTAGAAACCACTACAGTCAGTTTTGTGAATAAATAATCTAATTAGTACATATTTAACCACTAATATGGAAGTTCCCAGACCAATTCGAGAACTTATTGTGACGTTGCGAAATGAAAGAAAAAGTATTCGAGAAATAGGGAAGATAGTTCAAAAAAACCCTTCAACGGTGCATAATATAATTAAAAAGTACGGAAATGTGATTAGTAGGCCACGCAGTGGACGGCCACCAAAACTTAATTCCTTTCATAAACTGCAAATTCTGAAGTCTGTTCGAGAAGAACCCAGGACAAGCGCTCAAAAATCAGTCAAGAATTATCAAGTGGTTATGTGTAAGCGTAACACCACAGACAATTAGAAATAAATTACATGAATACGATTATTGCGGTCGAGTCCCGAGGAAAAAACCTTTAATCAATAAAATAAATAGTAACCGCCGATTGGATTTCGCGAAAGAATATGTTTCTAAGCTTTCTAGTTTCTGGGAAACCGTAATCTTTTCAGATGAGTCGAAATTCAATGTATGTGGGTCTGATTGACGACAAAAAGTGTGGCGAAAAAGAAATGAAGCTATGAAAATGAAAAATATGAAGCCTACTTTTAAGCATGGGGGAGGCAACATTCTGGTGTGGGGTGCATGAGTGCTAAAGGAGTGGGCAAGTTAGATCAAATTAATGGTAAGATGGACCAATATATGTATGTGGATATATTAAGACGCAATTTAAGAGAAAGTTCAAAAAAATTAGGGTTGGAGGGAACGTTTGTCTTCCAACAAGACAATGACCCGAAACATACCGCACTAAAAACTCGGGAATGGCTTTTATATAATACACCCCGGCGCCTAAACACCCCTCCACAATCGCCAGACCTTAACCCAATTGAACATTTGTGGGATGAAATCAGCCGCCAAATAAATAAAAGAGAAATAATAAACCGGGAACAATTAAAAAACGCTATTTTAGAAGAATGGGATAAAATTTCATCATTGACGACCACAAAATTAGTAGGATCGATGAAAGCTCGATTGTTGGAAGTGATTAGGAACAAAGGAGGTCCTACAAGTTATTAAAATCTATAATACACGTACAATGTGCAAGAATGATTTATTATCTGCAAAGTGTTCACAGACTTTTTTTGCATTCGTATGTGGGGTTGTTTTGTTAAACATTTAATTGTGATATTCCTGTTGAACAGAAATAAAAGATTGAATATAAAATGAAAAACTCTGGTTTCCCTCTATCGAATAGTATATTTCATTTGAAAATAAAAGAAGTTACTACTAAGATAATAATAAAAGTAATAAAATTTAGGTTAGTGTTCACAGACTTTTTTGGCCCAGTGTATCTGCTGAGATTTTCAAATAATGGAAGGTTATCTTGTGGTATTTATGTGTTTAATAAAACGACAACCGAAATATAACATTAGGGTTTCATGCAAGAGGGAGAAATGGAAACCGTGTAGATTTTCAAATTGTAGTTTTTTTCAAAATTGTGGATGGCTTCATCTGAACCAGTCTTAGCGTGAGAGAACCAGCAGACAGGAATGAACACACACACTAAATGTGCCAACAAACCCTTCTGCCTTCCACGATATGCTGGAGCAGATTCCCCCAAATTAAAAGAAACTTTGGATGGCTACTAATTCAAATTCAGTTTCCTCTCCGAGTGGCGAGGAAACGGTGACTGGGAGATAACTACACCCTGGTGCCAACACCTATCCACCCCTCAATACCACCATAGACTAGAAATCTTTCACTATCAAGACTAGAAAGTTGTGAACTCGAAAAGAGACAAGAAATTGAAAGTGTTTAGTTCAGTTTACCTTCTTTAAAAAAATCATTGCACGCACACATTTCTCCAAGAAATGGTACACCGAGGCTACTGGTTACGGAACTCTGTTTTAAATGAGAACCTATCTTACTCATCTCTAATTCTACCAGAAGTGCCCTTAGTTGATTTTTTCTTGTAAAAAATGTAGTTGATCTTCATGAGTATACAACATGACTATACAATGTAAAGTGAGCATTGAGTTTCTGTTCATACATTCAGTTTAGAAACTAGTATTTACAGAATTGGCGTCAATGGTACCAAACGATGCTAAATTTCAAAAAATGACTGAAGAAAACTTTAATATTTCCGTACAGAAAATCGGGAGCATGAAGTGTTGTGATTTTCCAATATTTTAAAAATGAAATGTTTCCATTGAAGTCATTATAAAATATTTCCTTGGTCAGAATAAAAATTATGCCTAATTAGATTTTCTTCGAAATCAAAACTGCATGGTGGGGGTGTTCATATTATTTCTTCTACAAACATTTAGTGTAGCCAGCAGTTAGATAAGGTTTTTTTTTAAGTTTTGAGGTTAAGATTTTTGTTACCGCAATACTGTTATCTTTTTGATACTTGCAAATTTCTTCTACAAACATTTAGTGTAGCCAGCAGTTAGATAAGGTTTTTTTTTAAGTTTTGAGGTTAAGATTTTTGTTACCGCAATACTGTTATCTTTTTGATACTTGCAAATTTGTTCACTTTGAAAACAGACATCTCCTATTTAACACCAAAATTACTGCAGGAAAAACACAGATAACAAAATGTATGTACTATTTATGCATCAAATTACTGCAAGAAAAACACACGACCAAAGGTATGTACTATTTATGCATCACATTAAAAAAAGTCCCTAATTTTGCGAGGTGCTTTATTATGAAAGTTTTCTGTTTTACTTTTTTTAGTAACTGAAGTATTAATGAAAAAGTGTAATACATACTAAACATCAATTTACAAATAAAATAATGAAAAAGGTTTCTTACCTTTTACTTTGCAGTTTTAGTTTCAGCAGCCTTTAAAGCACATCCATGCACTTGACACTGATCACAAATCCTGTGAATAGTAAAAGAGATAAATGTAATTACATTTGCAGTAAAAATCAACTTACAAATAAAATAAGTATGTAAAAGATTTCTTACCTTTTACTTTGCATTTTTAGTTTCAGCAGCCTTTAAAACACACATCCACGCACTTGACACTGATCACAAATCCTGTGAATAGTAAAAGAGATAAATGTAATTACATTTGCAGTAAAAATCAACTTACAAATAAAATAAGTATGTAAAAGATTTCTTACCTTTTACTTTGCATTTTTAGTTTCAGCAGCCTTTAAAGCACATCCATGCACTTGACACTGATCACAAATCCTGTGAATAGTAAAAGAGATAAATTGATAAGTGATCAAGTATTTTTTTTTTATTAAAAAATTGAAGAAAAGTTGATATTGTGTAATACATTCTAAAGAATGATTAGTAGAAAAGAAATTAGAGTAAGTATCAATTTGAAATAATGGTATTTACATTGAATTTTTTGTTTAACAAGCGTTAAAGTTGCTTCTTTTACAGCTATAAGAAGGACAATTTAATGATCAATAGTTTCTGAGAACCATTTCTAAACTAATCGTAAGTGAATTTTTCATTCTACAATGGAATTCAAGAATCAAATTATCAGGTAACTTTTACTTTTATTTTAGTAATTGAATGATTTATTTATGAGTGATGTCAATCAACAATCAATTCAGTGACCACATTTCTTTGAAGGTGGGCTCTCTTTTGAATAGTCTAGTGACCAAATTAAATTTGAATCTCACTCAATACTTACGCAATCGATGCTAAAAATCTATTTTAACAGATTTATTGTTTGAGTAATTAGAATATAAGCATGATTGAAATTAACAATTAAAAAAGTGGACCTTCATACATTATGCACGCCATATTGGACATTTAGGATTCTGAAAACTGGAGTCCAGTTTTTCATTTATTATTTTACTAATTTAAGCTGCATAATCCTGAAATCCAGTAAACACTTATGGTCTAAAACTATTTATAAGTATTATAATCACAGTAAATACTTTAATATTTTTTATTATCTAAAGTTATAAAGTACTTACATAAAATATTTTACGTTCAGGGTACAGCATCAGTCAGCTAACTTAGGAAAATCGCAGGGGGCCACCAGTAAGTATGATACTTTTCTTAAAAACTATTTAAATTACATATTAATTTTAATTTAGAATTATTTGTAGTTATAATTAATTAGAATAATTTTGCTGATTTTCAACAGTTTAAATAATAATTGTAATAATAAAAAAGATTTTATAACAAATAATTTTATTTAAATTAATTTTTTAGTAAAAAATAATTACTTTTTTTTAAATTCAATATGATACTTTATTTTTAAATTGTATTACGTTTCATTTTCTTTTTCCTTGCAGATTTATACACTTTTTCTTAGTCGTTGAAGATAGACGCCATTTTACTTACCGTAGTCCTTATTAAGCTGATAGAATTAATGAAATGTACCTTAATTAATTAAAAGATTGTTAAAATTGTGGTGAAAAATTGATTGATTGATTGATTTGTGCTGGGCATCAAAGAAAATCCTGAATAATTTGGTCAGCAAGTACTAATGGTTTGTAGACTTAATTTTTTAAATGATTTTGTTAAGATGAATTTGGAGATTTTTCTCTCAGATAATGATTCAGTTAAGATAATCTAATACTATTCTAAAGATTTTAAAAAATCAATATTCAATTGAACGATATCGATCCTTCCAACGATTTATTCCTTTACTTTCAAAGTTTGATTCAGCAAAAACATAATTTAGATTAAATTTTGCATCTATTTCACAATTTGGTTTTTGTGTTTATAATTTACTATTTAAAAAAAAAAATCTTTGATAAATTATGTGATTCCATTTAAGTTGTTGGCCTATAGATCGATCATAGTGATCTGTTCAGGCTCTTTAAGTTCCTATCTTCTATTTTCACTAATAAAAACTAGGGACATTATTTACAATAATTGAAAAAGTAGCAAACTGAAAGTGACTAGATTGTTGTAATTAACATTGATTAATCCTGGTAGATTGCCTAGATTTCTGAGATTAATCTTTGCGATGGTTAATTGGCTGTTGATGAATGAATCTGTCAAACTGAAGCATCTCTAGACTCTTTATTTTCTTGAAAAAGCTGCTTCTTCAAAGCTTGGGAGTGAATAATTCCGTAATAGATCTCCTAGTTAACCTAATTCTTGTAGAACTGTTGCCTGCATTTCTCCTAAAATGAAAAAAAAAATCAAATATTAGATTTTTTGTTCTTCTTTAAATTGTACATATTTATGTTTTAAGAAAATAAACAAAGGATTTTGCTTGGAAAAGTAAATATTACTGTACAAATACAAAAGTAATATAGTTGCTTGAATAGGAATGAAATTAATGTTTGCATAAAATGATATTGTACATTTCATTTGTTTAATAAAACAAAAAATATGAAATTTACTTTTTCATCCTTTTAATAAAAATTTAGCCAATTTAAGAGACTGAATTAAAAAGACTGAATTTATAATAATTTTGAAACAAATATGTTTCGTAAATAGCCATACTTGTCTTTAAGAGATTGTTGCTACTCTTCTTGCAATACTTGAGGTTTAGTTAAGTAAGCCTGTAGGATTTAGATAGGTTCTACAGCCACAATCCTTAACCAGTGTATGATCATCTTAGCTGTTTTCTTTCATCATAAGATGGGTTTTACTTAAGAGAATTGTCTAGGGATTAGAGAGCTTGTCCTAGTTACAACTTGATAACCCTAGACCTAAGTTCAAACAGAATGAAGTATTATTAAAGTTTCCTATTATTTCTCATTCTCGTTCAACTTAACTTCCTCAACTTTTACACCTTTATTGTGGCGACATTTTACAACAGCGTTTGTGCATTATTTTGTAAAGATAAAGGTATCGTAGTCTTATTTTACAAATTTATTAGCACAATAAAATAGAACTTACAGCTATATTTGTTGAGCGGAAAATATGCTGTAAGCTGTACACGGCTTTCTCTTCCTAAACTGCGTTCCCTGTAATGTATCATTTAGTGAATTTTTGTACGTACGATTAACTCGTATTAATAGGAACATGAAGTGGAACATGTTTTGGATACAATGATGCATTGCTAGCTACATTCTAGGCCTGTAGAGTTCCCTAGTGTTCTCTGGTAAATTCCTACAGCACGCTATTCTAGCTGAGGCATCTAAGAGATCTCAGAATGTCTCTACTCTAGGACCTGAATGTTTCCACAGAATCTGAAAGTTCCAGGCCCAGTTTCTTCAGGTACTCTCTGTGTGCCCACAATGCCACGGTAGGAAACCTTGTTAGATTGTGTTACTTGAAGATAAAGTTATTGTTTGATTTTCAATTCATGTTCAATGTATGGAGATTCTGGAATGTAAGGGCTATAAGAAAAAGGGAGTATTGTGCTTTACCCTTTCTTACTCTCCTTTTTACCAGAACCGTTGTTTTTAATTTAGAGCTAGGCTACCCCAGTAGGTTTGATTGGAGGTTTTCGACTATTTCCACGTCAAATTCTGTGGAATTTCTCCAAAAAAAAATCCAGCTGTTATACAATTTTACTTCCTTTACAGCCTTCACTTCTAACTCAGACTTCAAGCCGATATCCTTTCTTAGATTTAGCAGCAAAGTTTTCTTGAATAGTATGTGCAGATACCTTTAATTTTTTTTTTTTGTTATTACCGATCTGGAAGGAAATGAAACATTGGCTGTAACAAGTGATAGTGTGACGGTATCATAATTGACCTTTGGTGCATAAAGGGTGAAATAGCAGCTCAATCCAATTCTTTTTGCTGAGATTTCGATATATGGGGTTGTTCATGTAGGAGGGCTCTCTTTTCGGCAATCAGGAGAACCTCACGTTGAAAATAAGACGTTTGCCGAGAAAATACTACGAAAATAATGTAAACTTAAGCCTAGCATCACTTAGTTATCTAAAATAAATTCCATTTATTGTTGCAATCACTTCAATGTATTATTAATCATTCAGATTTAAATAAAAAGTTTTGCATCATATTGGAGGACCTTTTTCTTCTTATAAAGAGAAAATAAAGTAATATAACTGAGGGGCCAGCTTTTTGGCGAATTTTAATAAATCGCTTTAGAATTTCTAATAAAGGAAATGCCTGCACTTTAGAATTTCATAATGGAATAAAGGGGCAAAGATTATTTGAAATAGTTACAACCGGAAGAAGCGCAATAAAAAAAAAATGCAAATTAAGTTTTCTTCTACTCTAAGCGAGGAATGTTTTACAAGGAAAATTAAATTGCATAACATTTTCCCTTAACTTTGAAAAGCAATCCAGCTTTTCTTTTTATAGAAATATCTTAAAGATATTTATTATAATATTATTCAAACATAATTTAAATTTTGTTGGTGTACTGCAAATAAGAAAACATGTCCCTAATCAGTACAAACAAATACAAGAATTATCATAATGATGCGATTTGGAAAAACTTCGTGATTTTCTTTCACAATTCTTTTATAGACTTGGCTTTTCATCAAGAAGTAACTTTTTTTAAATTTTCATTGAAATCCCTATTGTATTTAAATAGTTCTAAATTGAAGCTCTAATTTATTGTATTTTGCCATCGAACTTGGTGATAGAGTGTTACAAGGGATTGGAGGAAGTTCTCCTTTCTTGCACCAGATCATTTGGATATTTTGGAAAACGAAACGTGGATAGATAACCCAAATAAGGTTCCTCTCTTCTCATTGTTGGTCCCGGTTCTATGGTCATTGGATGCACATTAGTCTTGCTTTAAAGAATGGATTTCTTTGCTGTATAACTCCTTTTAAGGATGAGCTTAGAGGGTTGTCGTTAGTATGGATTCTTGATTGCTGTTACTTTCATTATATCTCTTTTGGTTGGCCACCAAAATGGGCTTGTGATCTAGGGAGCTGTCTCTACCAATAGGTCTCTCTCTTAGCAGGCACCTTTAGAATTAGTAAGGTAGTGGAAGGAAAGTACCATCATCCCATGACGGATTGTTTTGCAGCAAGGCAAGTTTTTGTCTGTTTTTCGATTCATACGAGCAGATGTAAATTTTAGGTGTTCAAGTAACAAGTCTGGGACTATAATTCTTCTTAGACGCAGCTTGTGTAGTAGATACATGTCGACCGCTGCACACATCTTTGCAGAGTCTTAGTATACGAGACTTTATTTTACTTTCTCTCGTACTGTACTAATAAGAAAGATTATTGTAAATGTGCAATTCTTCGATTTTGTGATGTCATCGGAAGTGTCCGTTTTCAGAGGTCTGGACAAAATGTATTTCCGGTATAAACTCATCTTTGTCGCAATGCTTTCTCTTTCTATGTTTTTATTTATTTATTTTTTTTTAATTTATAATTTGTAGTTGTAGTTTAGTGTAATTGCCACAGGGGGTCGTTGTTGCATGCAGCTTCCTGGGTGTTGCAATCCCACGGGTTCCTAGCATAGTACGTACTCCGATGCACCTCCAATAGAAACATACAATACACTATACACTGCATACTACATACACTTCTCTAAGGTTTACCCTCCTTTTTGGAGATAGCTTCGGGCAAAGGGAGTAAAACACTTTAAAATCCACCTCGTATATGAATGAGGTGCGGTACAATTTGCGAAATCTTTTGGAAGTGCTTTTTCAATAGTCTTGTCCAGAAAACAATCGTGACTATTTTGGTCAATTTGGAAATTTAGGTAGGTTCGGGAGAGCTTGGAAATGCTTGAAACATTTGTAGATCAGGGGATATGTGGGGATTTTGTAGACATATGGGTGGTTTTACCTGTAGGATAGAGATCTGGTTTAAGTGAAAACATCGGCTATTAAGCCTAGGTTCTGTGCTGTTGAAATGCAGCAATATTTCACAAATTGTTTTGTCGTAAGTCTTATTGTATGAAGTTATATCTTCTTAGATTACGCTATACCAATACTTTTTTCGACTACAAGGTCCTAAAGTGTTTCCGGATCATCTGAAATTCCAGGTCTCTAACTTTATCTAGATCCTTACATAAAAGTGAATAAAGAAAAGGAATATTGGAAATAAAAAGAATCAAAAGTAAACCATTACAAAACGAATGAACGAGAAGAAAGAAAAAAGTAAGGCATAAATAAGTTAGGCTGGAACAAAGTTACCTTTAACAAAATAAAGTAACTAGCCACAAACCAGAAATCAGAGATCCATTTATTCTGCTTTCCAAACTAGAGAACCTAATGGAGAAGCGGGCAAAGTTCTTTGGCTAACACTAAAGCAAGTCTCCCTGGAGGGTACGGTTAGTAAAGCCGAGGAGATACTACTCGGCTAATCGTGGATCCTGTCCCATCCAGTAATATATTTTCCTCTCGTGCAGCGCTGGGGCCAAAAAAAAAAAAGCTCTTTTCCAAAGAAGTCAGTGGCCAGTCAGAGGGCTGTAATTTAGATAGAGAAGCTAACCTTTTAGTTTTAAATGACCAAAAATGGGTAGAATGTTGGGGAAAAACCTTTGATACTTTGTTTTCGGATAACATTTTAGTTTAAAAAAAAAGCGTTAGGGCATAACTCCTTGCCTCACGAAACCCCTCGGAATTAGAGCCCTTTGTAAATGCTAACATAAAATAGATCAAAGTTGCAAGCGTGAATTGGAATAAGTGTTAATACAAAGCATATTCGTGTAGCCTGCTTATGTACATCTTGACATGCGTGTTTACTGTGCGGGAAGGTAATTTATTAACTCAAAAAGCTGGCCAGAATCCAAGATTAAGATTCTAATAGGGCGGCCTTTAAGGCCCACGCCACTGCGACCCCCTTGGATCTATTGTGGCTTCCCTTCTCTAGAGATCGCCCTCCAGAACCGTCCATTTAATCAGACTCTTAATTCTGGAGAGCGACTCTTGGGTAAAGCTTACACGCCTTGGTTTTTCCTCCCCGAGAAGTAACATCCTTAGCCAAACAAGCCCCTCACACCTCCTCTTCCTGACAGAACCTACAAAGGCTATCATCTGCCAGGCCCATGTGATGCATGTGTTTTCTGAGCCTACAGTGGCCAGTTAATAGGCCTACCTTATAGCCCCACGGCCTTGACGGATTAATTCTGCAGTCAGCCTCGGCGAATAGCCCTTAATGAACTCCTTCGCCTGTCTCTGCCCTGTGGTGGCAGAGACTCCTGAGACCTATTCTACACCCATAGTTTAATGGCTGCAGTCTTAAGACACTTGGAGACCCCAAAATAGGGCTCCGGGGCAACGAAGTGTCCCTCAGAGCCTTCCCGAGTCAATAAATCTGCCACTTCGTTTCCTTTATGTCCTGAATGACCAGGTACCCAAACCAGAAAGACCTTATTGTGGTCACTGATTTCCTTCAGGGCACCCAGGCAGTCCCAAACCAGCCTTGAATTGACCTGGTCGGAACTAATAGCTCGTAGAGCAGCCTGACTGTCCGAGAAAATCACGACCTTAGAATTAATAGTTCCTCGTCCGATAATCTCGACAGATTAACTCGTGACCAGTAGCAAACCCAGACGAAGAGGTTTAGGGAGTCGAACCCACGTTTTGTACTTTACCTTCTGTAGATATGTGAAAAATTAAAAAGTTTTCCAGTAATATGCAATGGTATATGCAATTATAATGTAGACTAAATGCATTATTTATGCATTTAGCGCACTTTAATCACTGCAATTTCTTTAAACTCTAATCAATTCTAGTTAATATTATTTAAACGATGCAACCATAAGTAACAACAAAATGGCCCTTTGGAGGGGAAACCAACCCTGCTTTTCCCCCTCCCAATTAAAGGGCCCTAATCGAATTTTCCTGGAAGAAAACGTTTCGAATCTAATTAATTGAACAATGGAATTCCAGTGGTACCTAAAGGCGGTTTCATGAAAATTTTCTAATTACTTCTTTACAGAACTTAGATCTTCGAAAATGTGACTGATCACAATAATTCCTCATTCTAAAGAGGAGTAGGAGAAAATAAAAAAGTGACTCCATTTCGGCAAAAAAGCCTTTCTCTCTCTCTCTTTTTAACCTTTACAATGGCACTTTCTATTTTTTTGCCTTATTTGGTCATTTATCATTGCGTTAGCATCATTCTTCATTCTCTACACGTCAGTTCCAGTTTTGTATTCATGGCGAACAAAATAATTTTTTTTAAAAAATACATTTTCTCAATGAACTGCAATAAAAACATTTAGTTGTGTGAAGGAATAGGATTGAAACTAAATTAGGATAGAATTTAAGGAGAGTGTTATTGACATTTCATTATTTTTTTTCCCCCTCAAAATCAAATTTTTCACAAAGAAAATGTTTCTTATTAAAAGTTATAAGTTTACAAGTAAAACCAAGTCTCAACTTTAGAAGACACTGGTGATTTTTCGTTTGTAAAGTCTTGCTCACGGACTTACATTGTAATAAACAGGCATATTTTCTATTTCCTTACCAATATTTCTGGTGGAAACTGCAAATTGAAATTCTGTACGATCGCATTACCTTCCCATGTGAGTAAGAAAAACTCTTGGGATTGGAGACCTTCCTAGTTCTTTAAAACTGTACGTGCGCTCATCTAACACCTCATATTTAGGGAATAAGAGTCCTCTATAGTTGAACTTTATTTCTATTTTCCACGAAAACTGTATTGTTTTTCCTCTTGGTTGACTGAAACATCTAGATAGGTATTGAATGGCGTTTTCTATTGCTCTATACAAAAATAACCATAAAATATATTTCAGCCTATCAGATTCAAGCAGAGTATTAATAGTTGGGCCCAAAATGTAATATTCTTAAGTATTGGATTCCCAACAATAATAAGAAAAGTAAATTACTAGATAAAAAGAAAATTGGAAGAAAGGTAGAGAGAAAATGTTGGATGATATTGGAAACAGTTTAATAAAAGGAATGTTTTTGAGTAGGATGTAACAATAGTTTGGAAGTCCATGGGACTTTTAGAGGGAATGATAGCTGGAAAGTAGATCCCAATGGGAGATTGGATGGAGCCCATCTGAAAGAAGACGCACGGTACAATAAATTGGCTATGAGCCAGCAATTTTACTGATCCTGAGTCTGGAAGGATGAGGAAATAGAAAATACTTTCTTATAAAAACAGGAAATAAGGTTCATAAAGTAAAAAAAAAGCGTATATTTCTTAATTATATTATGTTCTATACTAGCAATTTTCTTCATTTTATGAGGGAGTGAATTCAGTAAATAAGTAATATTAGTGTTTATGAATTTAGTAATAATCAGTTGTTGGCGAAACAGATCGCTTAAGAAGGATATTTCGCGAAAAACTTGAAATCTCTTCTCGTTCTTAATTTGTCAGGACTTAAATTAGTAGAGGAAAGATGTACGGCAATGGCCAGAGTAGTTTTTATTACAATTACAGAGTTATTAGTAATAATAATTTTGGAGGGGGCCTTACATAAAGGAGGCTAACTCCTCTCCCATTCGATGTACAGCGTCGAGACCCCCAAAAGGCACATCTACATAAAATTCCGAATCGAATGACACCTCATTCATGAAAATCGGTTCACACGTTTAGGCGCTAAGCAGTTTACAAAAAAGGTAACAACAACCACAAAAAGAAGAACAAGAACATTTTTTGAAAAAGCTGTTTTTGCTCATTTTCGGCATCTTTTTTCTCGAAACCTATTAGATCTGTGTTGTTGCAAAAAAATTACAGTTATAAAGGAGGGTTTGCCCTATATTATAGAGAAAATTTGGGAATTTTATCTTTTATAGAAAAAGAGAAAAAAATTGTCAAAGTTGGGTGTTTTTCAACGTTACACTTTTTCGTGCAGTTTTTGACGATCAACCCTTATACAACTGTCCTACCGGATTCATCTTACTTCATCACGTATCTCCTACATTCATAGATTCTGTTATCAATTTACAGAAGTTCCTGTTGAAGGGCCACCAATAGTACCCAAAACTTGGATGACCAATAAAGACGTTCTCTAGCCATTGCCGAACACTGTTCTCTAGTAATTTCAAGGCTCGTTCGCAGTTTTGGGTTTTTATTTAAAGAAAAATTATTTTTTTCAATGAAGTGTTCTCAAGTTATTTTAACTTTTAATTTCTTACTTTTCTTTTACAATTTTGTTTTCTGGACCTTCAGTGACAGCTGAAGGTAAATTAACAATGTATATCATCGTCTACCGCATGAGAAGATAGTGTACGGTTTTGCCTTAGAGCGATCTTTCTTTAAAAGACGGCATTGTCTTTCGAAAATCTATCTTTTTTTTTGGAATCATTAAAATAAGATATATTTCTTTAAGTACCGGTTTACCCTAGATCGTCGCTTCATCTCTTGTTTTAAAGGATATTTTCTTTTCTTTGGTTTACTTTTCTTATCCCCCTTACAAATTGAGTAGCCCAACTCGAAGAGTCTGTGAACTCCAGCGGCCATATCTGTGAGTTACTCTCTAAAGTGATGCTGACTGCTGATCTAAAAAAAAAAAACTACTAATTATCGCCCAATTTTAGAGAGAGAAAACCCGTTGCTTAAACTATTGCTCTAATGCCCTGGAAAAATCAGTTTGTAATTCCCTGTACAGTTCTTATGACCGCCACGCTTGGAAAATGAGGTTCGATTGGTTTTTCCAATGTTTTCCCAAACCTTGTTATCTTTTTTTTTCCTTCTCTCAATTTTTTCCCCCCTATTCTCCATTATTTTGAATCCAATGATTGAATTGCGCCACTATCTTTGAATTGTAAAAGCAGTAAATTCAGGTAGACTGCTATTGTCACGTCGTAGTTAGTTTGTATTGCAATTACTTTGTTTAAATCAATTTTCTTAAATATAAAAAGTATAAATAAAAATCTTTTTTTCTAGGAAAATTAGTTTAAGATTAGTTCTGGTGAGAAATAGGGTTCCCCTTTAATGTGCCATTCTATTTCCATGTACGACATTACCATTGTAATATGCTTGTGAAAATGAAATATGTTGCACAAATTCTGAATCGCTGGACTGAAGATTTAACCTCTTGGATTATCGTTATCCAACACCGTCTATTCTAGAGGATCGGAGATTGTAATAGGCGAAGGTCGTGTGTGTATTCACACCAATTTTTCCATTTCCCAACTATAGATTTAAAACGTTGAATTTCCCAAACAGAAATTTAAATGTTTTTATTTTTACTTTAAAAAAGAAAAAAAAGTTTAAATGTCCTCAATAATAAAACACTAATTAAACTTCAATTAAAATCTATCAATCAAAAAACAAATTAAAATAAAAAATTCACTATGTAATCAACTTCCATGTCCGCTGGAATGATGAATTAAAAATTGGAAAGTTGAGTGTAAATGACGCGTCTGGTGGATCTAATGAAAGCTGACAAATTACAAACGACGAACCAAAAAGGGTTGAAAATGGATTTTGGTGTAATTTATCTCCAACTGAAACAGATGACGTTTATTACGAAAATAATATATAAATATGTAAGTATGCTGGATGAAGTTGTCGTTATTTGTCATTTGGACATTCCTCTAAGTACTTGGTCATTATTATTTTTGGGAAATAAATATAATAACGGCATTTATGTGACAAGTGAGTAAAGTATTAAATTTTCATTTTGTTAGTAACAGGTAGCATTGCGATCGTGTTCAAAGTAAAGTAATTGCCTATTTTTTCAGGCGGGGCTTAACGTCCAACTACCATTTACTAGGTATCGAGGACGGAGGCGACTAGCAAACATACTTCACTGTAAATTTCTCATATTAACCATTAAATACAATCCTAAGACCTGGGAATTGAACCCAGTACCACAATAAATGTTAGCTTCGCAGGTCTCGCCTCTAACCGCTCGGCTATCGTGGCGCCTATCGTGTTCAATTTGTTTTTTGCGAAATTGAACCCAAATGGCATTTTTTACTTGAGTTCTCTTGAGATAGAAAAAATTCTGAAGTGAGCAGCCAAGTGATTCACTCTTTCCAATATTTTCAAGGTTTCTATCACCTCAAATTGTCTTCAAAACATTTTAAGTTATTTCTAAATTCTGACTAACATTATGCGATTTTTGTAAAAGCATTCATTGCAATCAAATTGCCATTTTATTGAAAAGCCTCAATCTTTCACAAATTCTGTAAAATCTATTCTAAAAAAAAAAAGTGATATTTCCATTTGACCAATTCTTTTTTGAAACCATGGCGTTCAAAGGTCAACTTCTGTGATTTTTTTTTTGTTCGCCATTTTTTTGAGTTGCTATGGATACAAACAAATCTTTTTCCATATTCAGAGGATCCAACTGCGTTTTAATCATAACTTCTCGCCCCACCATCTCAGCCGTATAAGAATTTCAGTACCTCCAATTTGCTCTAGCCCTTCTGACACTATAATAGACGCCAACCACCTGATCCTAGAATGCATGTAGTCCACCAGGATGATAGGGACAAACTGTGGAATGCAGTGATAAAAGCGAAATGTCCACTTCCTGCCAACCTACATTCGTACCATCCTCACAGAACCAACATCCGAAATATATTTAGCTAGTTTCCACCTCATTACTCAGAACAAAATCAAACTTTAAAAAAAAAAAAAATAACCGTAACTAAAAGCAAAAATAACAGTATTACTGATAACCCATATCATTAAATAATACCTTAGTACATCTCTGGCTAATCTGCACAGACTGGAAGCCAACAAACAAACAAAAAAATATCCAGAGGATGCCGAAATGGATATTTTCCCTGATAACAGAATTTCATACAAATTTGGGGTGATTGTATTACTTTGCTTTCTATTTTTTTTAAATTTTATTTAACACTGTTTTGATACAAATATGTATATGACAGTCGGATTGTCCCATATTTACATTTGCAATTATTAGAGTTCCAAATAGTAGTACAAAATAAGAATTAACTAAAAAGTATTCTCATAATCAAAAATTAAAATAATTTCCCTGTTTACAATAGACTTGGAAATATAATAAAAAGAACTAATACCTAATTGTATCTTTAAAAAACTAAATATTATAAATTATATATTTTTAAAAGAAATTTTCATTTAGATTTGATCAAGAGATCTGTTATTCATTTAAATAAAAATGATGTTTTAGGGCGCCACGGCAGCCGAGCGGTTAGAGGCGAGACCTGCGAAGCTAATATGTATTGTGGTACTGGGCCGATCTTAGGCCTTGGAATTAATGGTTAATATCAGAAATTTACAGTAAAGTATGTTTGCTAGTCGCCTCCGTCCACGACACCTAGTAAATGGTAGTTGGACGTTAAGCCCCGCCTGAAAAAATAAGCGATTACTTTACTACTTTACAAAAAAAAATGATGTTTTTGTGATTTTAAAAATGATTGAAAAAAATTGAAATTGATTTTTTTCCCCAATAAATTGAAAGAAAATATAACCTAACTAAATTTTGTGAGTTAGAATATTAGTAATGGGGAAATCGTTAGTATTTTCCAAGATAACTTTTTCTGTGGTTAATAGGCTCGCAACTTTTTTTTTTTTTTTTTTTTTCAATATTCTCATATCATTATTTTCTCCATTGTCTTCATTTTTCCTTTTCTTTTCCTTGCTGGAGAGATGTCAGAAACAAATTTTTGGAAAATTTAATATAAATTAAAGAGAGAGAGGGAGAAGAAAAGTTGAAACTTATTTTTTTATAAAACAGAAATGATTGTTTTTATTTTTAATTAAATACCTTTCCGTCGAAGTATTTTCCTCCCATTTAAGTGAAATTGTTTTTTAATTCAAGTAAAAAAGAAAAACAATGCGCTGCATTCTTTTTGCTTTTCTGATTTTTTTTTTTTTTTGTTCGTCCCCACCCTCCTGCTGAATTCTCTCGCTCTGTTCGAGCGATGTGAGCAGAAACAGTGAGGAGAGTGTGACGTGGAGGAGTTAATAAGCGGAAGAAAATAAGGGGGATATTTTCTCTCCCCATGCTCTTGCACTCCTCTCTCCTCTCTCTCTCTCTCCTGATATTCACTGGGTGTATGCTGTCCTGATAGGGACAAACAGCATGCCAAAAACCTTGAACTATCTTTCTCAATATCACTCTGTGTTCCCAGTAACTGGGATGCTTCTCCCAGGTTTGTGAGGTTTGGGTTTTTTTTTTTTTTTTTGTTAACTTCCTTAGCAATCTGACTTCCTGACTTCCCATTGTATGACTGTCATTTACATACAAACACACCCTGCTCAAAATTAGCCTTCCACTTTTCTTTTTTTTTTTCCTTTTTTAATCAAAAATTCTTTTTATAACAAGCCAGTGTTACCATTTCAATTGTTCTTCATTTAAAGTTAAACGCAGCGTTACTTTTCTCTACATACCTTTGCTGTTTAAGTTAACTGTTTATGACGAAGATATTCATCATGAAAAAAAGTAAAACAATTTTACGCTATGACGAGTATATTCGTCATGCGTTCTCTAGTAGTGACCATCGGCAATTGATTTTGCAATTTTAGTTAAAACTAAAATATATTCGTCAATTTATTTTTTATGTATTTGGTCCCTATTTATGTAATATAAATTAATGAATAAATGTACATGAAATAAATAACGAAAAAAAAATATAAAAGTCATTTCATTGCAACCCAATTTCATATCAAACATACTCTGGGTTTGACGAATGTATTCGTCATCGCTTATTTTTGTACGTCGCACGTAGGGGACACATTTACCAAAAAGGGCGAAACAGTTAACCTGGTTAAGCTCACTTCAGTTGAAAAAAACAAAACAAAAGAATATATATTACGTTCTCAAATTGCTGGAAAACTAAGTACTACAATCATGTCAAATTTTTTTAAATTCCATTTTTTGTTTTTTTCCCCCCAGAAAATATCTGTTTTGAGGTGCCCTTGAGTTAATGATCTATGTATGAGTAAAACATCTCAAAAAAGACAAATTACGGGAAGCTGAAACTTGATTTCGATAGTGATTTTAATCGGTAAGTTTAAGGAAATTATAAGTTCTTGTCCTGGAAGTACTCTTTTATTGAGAGGATTTTTCTTGTTTTTTTTTTTTTTTTTTGAGAGAGAGAGAGAGAGACTTTCCGTCCAGGTTTTCTAGGGAAGTACCAGATTGGGATAAACCACTCACTGGAGTTAGACTCCCAGAACTCCTTAAGCTCTCTTGGAGCAGATAGGATGATGGGTTGACCATTACCTGTAGCCCTAAAAAAAAGTAAAAGTCCCACTTTACTGAATGAACACACTTTTAGCCCAAGGTAAGCAATATTCTCCTCTTCATTGTCCTAAGAAGGGCTTTCTAGCAAGGTTAAATCCTCTTTTAAAGACTGTAGAAACTAGAAAAAGCTACCTACTTTTAAGAATTGTTAGTCAATCTTGCTCTGTACTATCTATCGGTCGCTTGGCGCCTTAGATTGGGCTAGGCAAGTGCTGGAAAGAGAGTGAAGGGCTATTTCGCTCCTTAGCACAATTAAGTTCTCTGACCTCCCTAGATGTTTTTGAGAGTGACTCAGGTCGGTCGGCCAACAACTTGCATTTTTCTTCGGTATCTTTTCTTCTTTTCTTTTGCCTTTTTTTGGCATTGGCTTTCGCCATACAGCCAGCATCGTCTAGGTGCTTATCACTAGAATATCACTCACTCTCCATTCTTACTTAAAAATACATTCGCTTCACTCATTCATCTCTCTACTATATACAACTATTTACATACAAACTTACAGCTAATGGATGGATCAGTACTCTGTGCTCCTGCCATCCTTATAGCTTAACCGAAATTAAAATCACCGTAATCCTTCTCTAATCATTTTCTTCCATTCATTCCAATCTGCTATAACTTTTAAATACATTCATATTTCATTGCTAACTCTGCTATAGACTTAAGTACATAGATGTTGGTGGAGAATATTATGTCTTCGTAGCGAAATGGTGCATCTAAAAATACCTGTATATGTCGTCAAACATTCGTTTCCTTTCTACCACATAACGTGGACATATCATTATTATATGTTTGAAATCCTCCTTCTCATTGCAATCTACGCAAAGAGGAGTGGACCTTTTGTTGATCCTGTGATTTATTTTGTAACTAGTACCTTCAAAGAAATAGTAAATATTACTCTATTAACGTAACCTTATTTGAATTGCTGCTCGCAGCTATATACATCATTCACGATGTAGAATTCTCCTTGGCCAGATTTAACTATATATTATTAATGAAGATTAAATTATTATGCTTAAATTCCTCTTCCAGGAGTGCCAGTTTTCAAAATCAATTTTCTTTTAACTTTTCCAGAAAATTGTTCCCAATAAATTTCCCTAATCAACGTATACACAATTACGTTGACGTGGTTTAGAGCTAGGAATACTTTTTCCAGGAAAATTTGGTTTTAAGGCAGTTGTGGAAAATTTGTAAATTGTATTAGTCTAGTGGGTTTTCCGGCTAGGAATTCTTTTTCAAGTAATAGTAAAAGAAAAGCTAAATAATAAATTTTAAAATCCCACTCTCTGAAGTATGAGATATATTTTCAGTAATGAAATAATAACTTGGTAGAAATTACAAACCCAAACAAAAGAAAAGTGTTAGAGAAAAGAAAATGGAGGTTAGTTTTTCTTTTTGCCAAAATAAAATTGATGCTGTTTACACTTAAAAAAAAAACAAAAAACAAAGCGCTTAAAGAAAGAATCCTGGCTCCAGTATTATAACAGGTTATCTTAGGACAAAGGAGCTTTCAAAGTCTTCTATCTTTAACAATAGAAATAAACTTCTAGTATCCACATCACTTCTTTTGTTCTGCTAGTATCCTGTTCTGAATTGTTGTGAAACACGTTTCTGCCCATCAGCTAGGAGCTCGAGCTTTCCCCTTTTTTTTATATATTTCTAGAAGGGATTATGAGGGTGTGTAAAAAAGGGGAGCTGCCCAGGGGAGCTGGGAAGAGGTACATGCTAAACCTAGAGCTCCCGCCGCTAGAGCGCCCCGCCTATTTTTTGCACTTTTTTGGGGGGGGATAGTGATGTGTTTTTTCCTTCTTGTTCTCGTTAAAAAAGGGGTAGGAGATAAAGGGGGAATGAAGCGATAGGCTTGGATGAGCCTTGTTGACAGTGGGGAATCGGAGTTGTGATTCCACACTACCTCTCTTCCTAGCTCCAGGACTCTCTGTATACTCTGGCTAAGCTCGCTGCTGGCTGCTCTTCGGCTTGGGTAGGGTGCTGCTAGTGATGTTGATGATGATGGGTGGGGAGATTTCCAGGTCGCCCTGGCAACTGAATCGATAGAGATGCTGCGCTGGACCGACTGCGCACACAGCTCGTGTGCCACAGCCCGTCGACTTCCAACGCTTTTCTAATTACCTCCCCACCCATGGCGTGCCGTATTTTCAGCCGGGGACTTTTATTAAATATCTGACAACTCAGCTGGAACTAGCTAGCTGGCCAGGCCCACAAGTCTAAGTAGACTGTTCCCCCCCAAATATCGGTTCCCTCTTTCTTTGACAAGATATAATGGAAAGTGAAGGAAAAAAAAAATCTAGAATGAAATTCCCTTCATGTCGTCTTCTTACTACAACTATTATTAATTTAGTCAATTTTCCTTAAGTTTTGAATTTTTACTGAATGTTAATTGGCTTAATATTATACTGGTCTCTAGAGGTACGATAGACCGAGGCTTTCCTATCTGACAAAAAAATCAAACATGAATTAAGTTTGAGTCCTGTGATTTTTAATAAGGGATTACAAAACTCTTTCACTTGCAAGGAGTTGGAGTTAGAATTGTAACAATGCCAGCAAGAGAGGAGGAGAAGGAGGAAGGTCGACTAAATATTTCACCCTAACAAGAAACGTTTCAACAGAAGGTAGAACAGCATTGACTGACGCCCCTAGACCGCAGATGGAGGTCATTGTACTCGCCATTCATCTCACCCTTACATCCGTTTCTACCGCACAAGATCACTTCTGGTGTTTGTAGGTGGGGATACCCCCAGTAACACGTCCCACAACACAAAATAGTCCTTTTTTTTTTTTTTATTTTTTCTAAACCTGCGCAAGAAGAAGTATTGTGATTATGATAAATTGTGTTTTCACTTGTTTTCACGCGTCTGAGTTATGTTTTCAAGAATGAAAACTTGCATCACAAAAATCCCCCTTAAATCATATTTTAGCCTCACTAAAATCAATATTTCCTGAAAAATTGTTTCAAAACTATGTTATAGGCATAAAACATTCCATTATTTCTAGGTTTAAAAGAAACTTACATTATCCTAGAGGAACTCAAAAATGTCTTCTGTGTTCAACATCCCTTCCGTTGTTTATATATTCTTCTATCTCTAGATTTTGTAAAGACGTACCACCACACAAATATTGTTCATGGGGAGTTTAAAGTGAATACAGAATGCAACATAACTGCATCATATTATTTGGTTGCATTCAATAACAATTAGGGGCAGCTGATTTAAAAAAAGGTCTTCAAACGTAAAAAACATCACTTAAAGTTGTAAAAATATCCTTTAAAAATATTAAAAAGAATTCAACTGACATGGCTACCTACGCTAGAAAATGGTCTTTTAAATGTCAAAAGAAATAAACTTCCTGTTTTATCTATTTAATGAAATGTATTAAATATACATAAATAAATAAGATATAAATAATAATAAAAAGTACCTAATATTTGTTTTTTTAATCTGGCTTGTAAAAATTTAGGAACCGTTTGGCTAGAGTATTGCAGAAATATTGAATAATTTGCACTATTGACGTGTAATTTCAATCAGTTCTGCAAGTTTTCTTTTGAAAATATTTGAAATATTGAACAAAGAACATTTAATCTTATAGGAAAAATTTAATCAATTATTAAAGACTCCAATGTTATAATGGAATTTATACCGCCAGAAGTACCATTCAGAGACATGAAAGAAAAAAATTAATTGTGCAAATATAATTTTTTGTAAAATTTAGAAATTGAATCATGAACTTATGTTCATAATTTGAAAGTAATAAATAAAAGTAAAGTTAAGTAATCGCCGCCTATTTTTTCAGGCGGGGCTTAACGTCCAGAACTACCAATTAGGTGTCGTAGACGGAGGCGACTAGCTAACATACTTTACTGTATATTTCTTTTATTAAACCATTAAATAAAATCCAAGGCCTAAGACCGGGAATCGAACTTAGTACCACAATACATACTAGCTTTGCAGGTCTCGCCTCTAACCGGTCGGCTACCGTGGCGAGTAAAGTGAAAAGTAATGAATATAAGGAAGTTCAAATTAATTTTTAATAAATTAATTAGATTAACTGTAATACATTTTTTATTTCTTAATTAGGAGGACAAAGAAAAAGCTTTCTTGCGGTGATTAAGAGGAAGTAAAAATGAGGTGAATATTCTGGAAAAGTAAGCAATAGGAAATGGAAAACTCGAAACATGGTAAGAAATGCTTTCGTCCAAAAGAAAGTCTTTTATATCTTTGTGAAAGTTCTCGTATCACAATATTTTTATAAAAATTGAATTCATCTAAAGAGGTTTTATTTAAGAGTATTGAGACTAATCTGAAATTGCCCAGCATTTCTATTATTTTTGCAGGCACCTTTATTTTGTTTTTTCTCGTGCATTTTTCTTTTTTTTACAGAACGCCTTTAAAAGTCCTTCGTCTCCAAAGCGAATCATCTCCACTCACTATTCCCCAGAAACTTGGTGAAGAATCTGTCGGGATGGAATCAGTTCCTATTCTCAGTGCCTGTGTTTTAAATGGCCGAAAATGAAAAATATCTTTAAGGTTACTAAGGTACATACTTTGAATCTTTGTAATAAAATTTTGACTGAAAGAAATTTAAGTTCTTTTCCAATATTATGAATGTGGACAGAAATTTTATTAGAACTACATGTTTTTTTTAAAAAAGTAATATTGTTTAATAATGCGTGAACTACTCAATTTTCTGCAAAATAATTAATTGTTATAATGATTGGGGGAATATTAAACATGCCTGCGTCATTCACATCGTATTCTTAAACAAAAAAGTTTTCTTAATCAGGGAACCACAAAACTTGTATTTCCATTGAAAAACCAAAATCAAAAATCTGCAAGTTTTGACAGTCAGCGTCTCACTAGAAAGAGCACCTACACATAAATAATAACTTAGGCAGTTATAAAGTTATGTGAGTTTTATTCTTTTTTTCCCCGGAGCAAAGAAAAAGCACTAGTATAGTTTCCTCCAGACTATATATATAAATATTTAATAAGAGTAAGGAATAAGAGTGGAAAGTAAATATTTCTTATACATATATAAAACAGTTACATTCCTGGAGAATGCTCCATAAAAGGAGTAAAAAAGCGCCACGCTGAGCGGTGTATGGTTTTGTCTAGCCGTTGACTGGGCCAACCCTGCATATTTTCGTCTGTGTGCGTATGTTACAACCCCACACTGTAAGTAGTGTGCATGTGTTAGGGTGGGGCGGCACTCGGTCTAGTGGGGTCCAGCAGCCAGAGGCTGTAGTCATGGCAACTAGATATTGATCTATCTCGCTTACTCTCTCATCGTTTCCCTACTATGGTACCATCGCACTCTAGATAGTTCTCCAAGCCCAACTTCAGCCACCTACCACTTCTATTCTAAAACCGCCTTCAACAAGATCCTGGCTGCTGCTGCTGCCTCCTCCACAACCCCCTGGTCGCTTCAGCAGCGGTGTTCTCTTCCTGCTCATCTGTCAGCCTTCCTTTTTTGCTGCTTGCACACTTGCGTATTCCTTCAGCATTTCTCACCACCAGAGCCAACTCTATCTTTACTTTTCTTTACACTATCCCTTTTTACATCTCTTTCTGTATGGTGTTATAGTAGATACTATAGTTTTTTTTTGTTAATCCAAGGTATGTATCCTGAATATGTTCAGCTCTCTCTCCAAAAAATCTCTCTTCGCTTCTCGTTCACACTAATCTGCCTTTTTGTCACAATCTTGCCTATCGCTCCCTCTCTCTTTTATCGACCTATCTCACTCACATCCATCCCTCAATTATTCACCCTTGTGTCGGAGCAGAATAGTTTCCAGAGACCAGGGAAAAAAATTAATCTATCTCTCTTATTTCATTTTATTTTTAATTTTTTTTTTTTTTTTAGATTTTTAATTAAGATAAATTTATGAATGACCAACTCTAAAAATTTAGTTTTAAAGTTATTTAAGGGTTATCCAAGTACATCTTAAATTAATATCAGATTGAGATTTATTAAGCTGGAGCTTTATTGTGTACAACTGAATTTGGTAAAAAAAAATTTAAATACTTGCTTGATTTTGTTGTGCCTAACTCTATGGCATGACTATCTGTCGTCTCTAGCGTTAAGATGAACTCACACGCTTATCACCTTCTTTTACTGGGTATTGATTGGTGTTACGATCATGCCAAATATTCGGAGTCAGGGATTCATGGAAATATCCTTTTGTAGTCATGCTGAACCCATCGATCCTGTTCTTGTACCGACAAATTAAGGTGCCACATTTCTTTGGAAAACGTAATATGTCATTAGGTTTCAGAAAACCTTGTTTTTGATTCAAATAAATTATAGATTTGTTTGTTTGTTAGAGAAAATAATTAGGCTCGAGTTGAGTTAAAATCGTGATAGTGGAAAAAGCCTTTTTTGAGTAATAATCCACCATTAGACTCAAATCGTTCATAGTTTCGATTATTTTTTGAGAATGAGTGCTCTCCGTTCTCGTACCTCAACCCTTCACCTACAAGCGGCATAAAGAGGATTCCCTTATCCCTGAGCAAGTTTCATGATCTGGGAAGAAGCTTAGGTGACTAACATTCTCGAATATTTTTATCAGACTATCACTACGACTTATTTCGATGCCCAAAATGCTTAGCGTGATAACAAACACAACGCATTTCCAACATTCAAAGCCTCCGCAGAGCTTGATGAACGTAACTTAACAATTTGGGCCCTCTTATCTCGGACATCAGACACTCACATTCTCCACCAAGTTGTGAAGATTTTTAACTTTTCTATTTCTCGATTTGTTGTAATTTAAGATAACTAAACTTCTCAAGAACTCACTTGGTACAGAAATTTTCTTTATACTTTTCCAGCTCTTAAGTAAGGATTAACCTAAAGATTTATAACTTATATTTTTTAAAAAAACCGTGCAGGAATAACTTATTTTTGGAATGATTCTAGGGAAGTGCCTTTATAAGTATCCCGTTAAAGTACACATTCAGAACTATGTATGGTTCCTTCAGAAATGAAATATTAAAATACATCGTATTTGATCCTGAATCAAAGAAAATTGGAAAACCGAAAGTGGTATATTTTCCTGAAGAGATTCGTTTAAGGGTTGTGGTAAATCGTAAGATATCAAATCTAAGTTTTTGTTTGCTGTGTAAATTTGTACTGTACAATTTTGTTGTTCTCAGACTATCCTTTGCTAGAGTTTCTCCTTAAACATACAACTTTCTATAGTTTCAATTTATTTTTGTTTAATTTTTGGAATTTTTTCAATTTTCTTCTCTGAGATAGCTCGAATTGGTTATTAATATGATACGAAAGTTATGAGCTCAGTTACTAGCACAACCAGCTGAATAAACAAGATAGCCTCCCTCGTCTAACGTTCGGCATATCGCTAAAATATAAAATCTATGAAAACAAAAAATAAGTTGAAACTGTAGAAGATTGTATTTTTGATGATAAACTATTTAGTAAGTGAAGTTAGTAGTTTATTGCTCTCCATTCAATCAAGCAGCTCGCGCTTTCTAGCGTCAACAATTGGTACTAATTTAGGATACACGTAATCCGTGGCGAAACAACAAACTAAAGGCGCTGCTGTTGTTTAAAACCAAGTGTACCTATTTGTGGTTACATTAAATGTAAATTTTTAATTTGATTTTTTATTATTTAACTAAATGTTATACTATTCATAGAATATTAGGCTGAGTTATTTTAGTTACTAATTACATTTTATACCTGGTCGTTTAACTGAAAAGAATGTTTTTTTATTCCATCTCAAGACAAGTATTAGATGGTAAGTGTTTCATAACTTTATAGTTTTTAGTAACTGCAAAATATGTTATTAACAGTATATAGATGAATTAACTATAAAAACTAACCAATAATTTGGCGAGAGAATGAAAATATTATCAGTAATAAGAAAAAGAATTACCACATGCGGTTTCTCATTCATTAATTCTTACAAAAGGCTTTGAAATGAAGGTAGTTTAACTGAATAATTATGCGGAAATAATTACAGAAATGGTGGGAAGTAATACGGTACAAACTCATCTGCGAATTCCTAATCAGAAAATAAATTATTTCTATCTTAAAAAGAAATATGAAACATAAAACTTACAGAATATAACTGCTAATAGAATATTACTCGGCAAAAAGTTGATAATCCAAATCTCTAGAAGATAGGTATGGGCGAACTGATTTAATAATTATGTAAAGTTTCTTTAACTGCAAATGGTTTCCGGACGTTGGTTTTTCTCATTGTCATCTGAAATAAATTTTAGAATATAGTGATGTTCATGTACATTTGAATCACTACTATACTAAGTGTTGGTTTGGACAACAGATTCTATTAATAAGAGAACCAAAACATCGAACAGTTGACGAGAACTTAATTGTAGCTGATTAGAACCTACAGCTGTGATTCTGAGTTCAGACAGGGCTTATTTCATCGATGGTTTTGGCCTCAACTTACTATTACTTTCAATAGAATATTATGTTATTGCTTACTCTTGCTTATGTGTTTTTATGATTTGTCTATCGTTATAGGAATGATCCATATGATTATTTCTGGTTATAATACTGTATCCAATGTACAATATTAAAGATATTGCAAATGATATAAAACTTTGATAAAAAACATATATTTTATTTGGGATTCCAATCGGTAAGAGGTCATGTTTCAATCAGTATTTTCTTTCTTTATTCTTAATTCTTTATTTAAAAGAGGAACCGAGTGACCGAGGCTACCTATAGTTCCTCTAGGATCAAATATGTACCAGTTTGAACGAAATACGTGAAGTGAGGGCCCTAGCTGACGTTCTGAAGTACTAGTAAGTAGTAGAGTCTAGTTTATAGAGCTGGGTTTTTAGATTGAGTCGTTGCTACACAAATTTGGGTCTACGTTGGTGGTCGTTGGGCATCGACCCTGCAAGGGCGAGTGCATATATACGGACCAGGTGTTGTTTTGAAGGCACACCTCAACCTACAACTCTTGCGGAGCTTTTGTGCTGAAGAGGGCAACCACATTAGTCAGACCGGGTCCGTTTCCTACTAGCTTTATACATCTTTTATAACCCTATCTGAGTGCGAAAGAAATCGCTAGTTGGGATGGTACTTGCGTTACTAAAGAACATAATTTAACGCTGATTAGGTAAACTCTCTGGACTTTGTAATGGATCTTCTACTAGACCTGTAAGGGATCAGCACTTCGCGCCTCTATTGGCCGCTGCAGTGCTTGTGGTACGAGACTAACCCCCATTTCCTATATAATCTTTCTCTAGGATTAGAGTTACTTTATAAAGACAAAACCAAACAATTAACCACTAATTTATTCATTTGCTTTTTTGTATAAGCCAAAAAAAAAATTACATCGCAATCACAGGCCGCAGAAAAACTTTGTCGTCGTAATTTTATAGTTTTATTTATTTTCTGTACCTTACATTTTATTCCAATTTATTTTAAAACTAAAAGTACAAGTAAATATTGTTCAGTCTACAGTTTAATTATTATAACTTTATTTTTTAAACCTTGGACCTTTATTTGTTTTCCAATTGAGATGATTATACTCATTATCTATTAATACATTATTATATTTATCCTTAAAAATCTAATAATCAATATACAAATAAATCCTTAATTTAAACTTTATTATAGAGAAAAAGAATAATGGAACAAGAGGGTGTGGGTGAGAGTTGACAAAAATTCTACAATTTGTAAAGCAAGTTTCATCAGAATTAACTGTAGATTGTTTCTCTCTTTTTCTTTTTTTTTAAGAAAAGATTTGCAAACTTATAGTTCTTGGATTTCAAATATTCATCGGGTGTAAACGATTTCTAGAACAATGAATCCAAGCAATTGGTTTTTACAAAATAATTGTGTGAATGAGACAATCGGTCAGTTAAACAGTGTTGTACAGCATAACTCGAAACTCTAAAAACTACTGATAATAGTTCTCAAATTTGATAATTTAAGTTTAGGTACTAACTTGAAACCCAAACATAAGCTTTTTAAACACAATTAGTCGTCTGAAATCATTTTTTTTAGGTTTCTACAGAAAAATGAAATAAAATAGTTCTAACGACTTTAACTTATCACACTCATTGCGTAGTGTAAATCTGTAAATTATTAAAACTATTCGGTTGGACAGTTGTATTGGGGTTGATCGTCAAATACTGCACGAAAAAGCGTAACGCTGAAAAATATATTTGAAATGTTTTCTCCGTAAACTTCATTTTAGGAGAATTCTAGGACAGAAGGGTGATGACAATTCCTTTTCAAGTGCCATTTTCACAGCAATTTATAGAACTATATCACTCGCATAATATTATCAAGGATTGAATGAGTTATTGAAATTTTACGATTTTCAGAGTGGCATAACCAAAAATGCGAATATCCAAAAATAATTTTATAGCTTTCCTTTCCGCTAATTTCTCGGATCTTTTAAAACTTAAATGAAATATTTGTTAGAAATATTTTTCCAGAAGAAAATTCATTTCTGGGTAATTCTGAGGATTATATTTTTTACTTTCCTTAAAAATGCGCCATTCTTATGAATTTATTTGGTAGTTGTCTGAATCTGGGCAATATTGGCAAGAAATTAAAGTAAAGTAAAGTAATTGCCTATTTTTTCAGGCGAGCTTTACCTCCAACTACCAATTAGTTGTGGTGGACGGAGGCGGCTAGCAAACATACTTTACTGTAAATTTCTCATATTAACCATTAATTAAAATCCAAGACCAAGACCGGGAATCGAACCCAGTACCACAATACGTATTAGCTTTGCAGGTCTCGCCTCTTAACCTGCTCGGCTACCGTGGCGCCTTGCAAGAAATTAAAGTAAGAAAGCTAAAAAATTTTAAAAGAAAATCGCTTGATCGGAAGTGACGAATCTCTAGATTTCTTTTTTGCTCTCATCCTCCAAGTTGGGTAAAAAAGATAGATAGCTTTTCATATTCATTCCATAAGAATTGATACATATATATTATTTTCTGAGGTATTCTGTGAAATCACACTCCTCAGAAAGTAGAGTCCCTTTATTATTTCAGTGAACCTATAATGGTAAACCAAAGTAAAATGGAAAAGTTTGCAGAAAATTTTCTGGCGTTTGCAGAAAGAGAAAACCACGTGATTGTTTTCTTCTTTAAAGTTTCTTTTATATTTATTAAATTTTATTCTGTAATTGATAAATTCATAATGCAATTCTTTAATTAATTTAACTACAAATAGATTTTTTTTTTTATGGAATTAACAATTAATTAGATAAAATGTAAACAAATCCTAGATTTTTAAGTACATAGGCTTTGAAATAGTTTTACTATAGAATATCTCATCCAGCGTTTTATACTAATATCTCCTGTTACACAAGCGTTTTAATCAGATATTTGTCCTTACTAGAATAACACAGAGCTTCCAGTATATCATTATTTCTGTTATTTTTTTAATATTTATACATACTATTTAGGGAATTAAAAATATTTTTATTTTGTTCATTATTATAAGAATTATTCATTACAATTCATTCAAAACAACCTAGTAAAAGGTGTATATAATTGAATGAATTCTACACATTAAATTCACCGAAATTTTGGCTATTCATTTATAAGAATTACTAAATCATAGATGATTCATTAATAATAAATACTTAGAATCTACATTAAAATATCAAATATAAAAAGGAAGTTTTTCCTATTGCAGCGTATTCAATGGTGACATATGATGTTGTTGTGGAGACGGATGTTTTAGATTAAGATGCTGGATGTGGCATGATCTGCACATTAAATGCCCATCAAGTGGATAACATCGTTTATCTGGTTCATCAGTCAATTGCATACCACATTCCTGAAACAATAAAGATTAATCGTTAGATATTTTTTAAACAAATAATAATCAATAAAGAAATGTATAAAAATTGCAATATTATATTTTCTTTTTCACTTTTTCTAGCCATGGTTTAGACCAGTGGTTCTTAACCGGTGTTCCGCGAATATGGTCCAAGTGTTCCACGAAATTTCAATTTTAAATGTATTGAAATTTAGAAACTTAGGGAAGATACGAAAATAAAAAATTGTTCCTTTTTTTATTAATTTGAATTTAATTTTAAGTTCTTGCTAAATACCGAATTTCAAATTATTTAATGTTAGTGATCCGCGAGAAAAATATATACATATAATTGTGTTCCGCGTCTATGAAAAGGTTAAGACCCACTGATATAAAGAGTTGAAAATTTTTTGGGTCATGAAATTCTGTAAAATTATGGCCGTTGTATACCTCCCACGGTGAACCACGTATTGATATGGAATTTAGTTCTCTTGTACACTTTGTTTTTCTCAATTATAAACTATAGTTATTTGGTGCACAGATCTAAAAAGGTAGAAGATATAAAGGGTTGAAAATTTTTTGGGTCATGAAATTCTGTAAAATTATAGCCGTTCTATACCTCCCACTGAGAACCACGTATTGGTATGGAATTTTGTTCTCTTGTACACTTTGTTTTTCTCAATTATAAACTATAGTTATTTGGTGCACAGATCTAAAAAGGTAGAAGATATAAAGAGTTGAAAATTTTTTAGGTCATGAAATTCTGTAAAATTATGGCCGTTCTATACCTCCCACTGTGAACCACGTATTCGAATGAAATTTTGTTCTCTTGTACACTTTGTTTTTCTCAATTATAAACTATAGTTATTTGGTGCACAGATCTATAAAGGTAAAAGATATAAAGGGTTGAAAATGTTTTGGGTCATGAAATTCTGTAAAATTATGGCCGTTCTATACCTCCCACTGTGAACCACGTATTGGTATGGAATTTCGTTCTCTTATACACTTTGTTTTTCTCAATTATAAACTGTAGTTATTTGGTGCACAGATCTAAAAAGGTAGAAGATATAAAGGGTTGAAAATTTTTTGGGTCATGAAATTCTGTAATATTATGGCCGTTCTATACCTCCCACTGAGAACCACGTATTCGTATGAAATTTTGTTCTCTTCTACACTTTGTTTTTCTCAATTATAAACTATAGTTATTTGGTGCACAGATCTAAAAAGGTAGAAGATATAAAGGGTTGAAAATTTTTTGGGTCATGAAATTCTGTAAAATTATGGCCGTTCTATACCTCCCACTGTGAACCACGTATTCGTATGGAATTTTGTTCTCTTGTACACTTTGTTTTTCTCAATTATAAACTATAGTTATTTGGTGCATAGATCTAAAAAGGTAGAAGATATAAAGGGTTGAAAATTTTTTGGGTCATGAAATTCTGTAAAATTATGGCCGTTCTATACCTCCCACTGAGAACCACGTATTCGTATGAAATTTTGTTCTCTTGTACACTTTGTTTTTCTCAATTATAAACTATAGTTATTTGGTGCACAGATCTAAAAAGGTAGAAGATATAAAGGGTTGAAAATTTTTTGGGTCATGAAATTCTGTAAAATTATGGCCGTTCTATACCTCCCACCGTGAACCACGTATTGGTATGGAATTTTGTTCTCTTGTACACTTTGTTTTTCTCAATTATAAACTATAGTTATTTGGTGCACAGATCTAAAAAGGTAGAAGATATAAAGGGTTGAAAATTTTTTGGGTCATGAAATTCTGTAAAATTATAGCCGTTCTATACCTCCAACTGAGAACCACGTATTGGTATGGAATTTTGTTCTCTTGTACACTTTGTTTTTCTCAATTATAAACTATAGTTTTTTGGTGCACAGATCTAAAAAGGTAGAAGATATAAAGGGTTGAAAATTTTTTGGGTCATGAAATTCTGTAAAATTATGGCCGTTCTCTACCTCTCACTGTGAACCACGTATTCGTATGAAATTTTGTTCTCTTGTACACTTTGTTTTTCTCAATTAAAAACTATAGTTATTTTGTGCACAGATCTATAAATGTAGAAGATATAAAGGGTTGAAAATTTTTTGGGTCATGAAATTGTGTAAAAATATGGCCGTTCTATACCTCCCACTGAGAACTACGTATACGTATGAAATTTTGTTCTCTTGTACACTTTGTTTTTCTCAATTATAAACTATAGTTATTTGGTGCACAGATCTATAAATGTAGAAGATATAAAGGGTTGAAAATGATTTGGGTCATGAAATTCTGTAAAATTATGGCCGTTCTATACCTCCCACCGTGAACCACGTATTGGTATGGAATTTTGTTCTCTTATACACTTTGTTTTTCTCAATTATAAACTATAGTTATTTGGTGCATAGATCTAAAAAGGTAGAAGATATAAAGGGTTGAAAATTTTTTGGGTCATGAAATTCTGTAAAATTATGGCCGTTCTATACCTCCCACTGTGAACCACGTATTGGTATGGAATTTTGTTCTCTTATACACTTTGTTTTTCTCAATTATGAACTATAGTTATTTTGTGCACAGATCTATAAATGTAGAAGATATAAAGGGTTGAAAATGTTTTGGGTCATGAAATTCTGTAAAATTATGGCCGTTCTATACCTCCCACTGTGAACCACGTATTCGTATGAAATCTTGTTCTCTTGTACACTTTGTTTTTCTCAATTATAAACTATAGTTATTTTGTGCACAGATCTATAAATGTAGAAGATATAAAGGGTTGAAAATTTTTTGGGTCATGAAATTCTGTAAAATTATAGCCGTTCTATACCTCCCACTGAGAACCACGTATTGGTATGGAATTTTGATCTCTTGTACACTTTGTTTTTCTCAATTATAAACTATAGTTTTTTGGTGCACAGATCTAAAAAGGTAGAAGATATAAAGGGTTGAAAATTTTTTGGGTCATGAAATTCTGTAAAATTATGGCCGTTCTCTACCTCTCACTGTGAACCACGTATTCGTATGAAATTTTGTTCTCTTGTACACTTTGTTTTTCTCAATTATAAACTATAGTTTTTTGGTGCACAGATCTAAAAAGGTAGAAGATATAAAGGGTTGAAAATTTTTTGGGGCATGAAATTCTGTAAAATTATGGCCGTTCCCTACCTCTCACTGTGAACCACGTATTCGTATGAAATTTTGTTCTCTTGTACACTTTGTTTTTCTCAATTAAAAACTATAGTTATTTTGTGCACAGATCTATAAATGTAGAAGATATAAAGGGTTGAAAATTTTTTGGGTCATGAAATTGTGTAAAAATATGGCCGTTCTATACCTCCCATTGTGAACCACGTATTCGTATGAAATTTTGTTCTCTTGTACACTTAGTTTTTCTCAATTATAAACTATAGTTATTTGGTGCACAGATCTAAAAAGGTAGTAGATATAAAGGGTTGAAAATTTTTTGAGTCATGAAATTCTGTAAAATTATGGCCGTTCTATACCTCCCACTGTGAACCACGTATTGGTATGGAATTTTGTTCTCTTGTACACTTTGTTTTTCTCAATTATAAACCATAGTTATTTGGTGCACAGATCTAAAAAGGTAGAAGATATAAAGGGTTGAAAATTTTTTGAGTCATGAAATTCTGTAAAATTATGGCCGTTCTATACCTCCCACTGAGAACCACGTATTCGTGTGAAATTTTGTTCTCATGTACACTTTGTTTTTCTCAATTATAAACTATAGTTATTTTGTGCACAGATCTATAAATGTAGAAGATATAAAGGGTTGAAAATGTTTTGGGTCATGAAATTCTGTAAAATTATGGCCGTTCTATACCTCCCACTGTGAACCACGTATTGGTATGGAATTTTGTTCTCTTATACACTTTGTTTTTCTCAATTATGAACTATAGTTATTTTGTGCACAGATCTATAAATGTAGAAGATATAAAGGGTTGAAAATGTTTTGGGTCATGCAATTCTGTAAAATTATGGCCGTTCTATACCTCCCACTGTGAACCACGTATTCGTATGAAATCTTGTTCTCTTGTACACTTTGTTTTTCTCAATTATAAACTATAGTTATTTTGTGCACAGATCTATAAATGTAGAAGATATAAAGGGTTGAAAATTTTTTGGGTCATGAAATTCTGTAAAATTATGGCCGTTCTATACCTCCCACTGTGAACCACGTATTGGTATGGAATTTTGTTCTCTTGTACACTTTGTTTTTCTCAATTATAAACTATAGTTATTTGGTGCATAGATCTAAAAAGGTAGAAGATATAAAGGGTTGAAAATTTTTTGGGTCATGAAATTCTGTAAAATTATGGCCGTTCTATACCTCCCACTGAGAACCACGTATTCGTATGAAATTTTGTTCTCTTGTACACTTTGTTTTTCTCAATTATAAACTATAGTTATTTGGTGCACAGATCTAAAAAGGTAGAAGATATAAAGGGTTGAAAATTTTTTGGGTCATGAAATTCTGTAAAATTATGGCCGTTCTATACCTCCCACCGTGAACCACGTATTGGTATGGAATTTTGTTCTCTTATACACTTTGTTTTTCTCAATTATAAACTATAGTTATTTGGTGCATAGATCTAAAAAGGTAGAAGATATAAAGGGTTGAAAATTTTTTGGGTCATGAAATTCTGTAAAATTATGGCCGTTCTATACCTCCCACTGAGAACCACGTATTCGTATGAAATTTTGTTCTCGTGTACACTTTGTTTTTCTCAATTATAAACTATAGTTATTTGGTGCACAGATCTAAAAAGGTAGAAGATATAAAGGGTTGAAAATTTTTTGGGTCATGAAATTCTGTAAAATTATGGCCGTTCTATACCTCCCACCGTGAACCACGTATTGGTATGGAATTTTGTTCTCTTGTACACTTTGTTTTTCTCAATTATAAACTATAGTTATTTGGTGCACAGATCTAAAAAGGTAGAAGATATAAAGGGTTGAAAATTTTTTGGGTCATGAAATTCTGTAAAATTATAGCCGTTCTATACCTCCCACTGAGAACCACGTATTGGTATGGAATTTTGATCTCTTGTACACTTTGTTTTTCTCAATTATAAACTATAGTTTTTTGGTGCACAGATCTAAAAAGGTAGAAGATATAAAGGGTTGAAAATTTTTTGGGTCATGAAATTCTGTAAAATTATGGCCGTTCTCTACCTCTCACTGTGAACCACGTATTCGTATGAAATTTTGTTCTCTTGTACACTTTGTTTTTCTCAATTAAAAACTATAGTTATTTGGTGCACAGATCTAAAAAGGTAGAAGATATAAAGGGTTGAAAATTTTTTGGGTCATGAAATTCTGTAAAATTATGGCCGTTCTATACCTCCCACCGTGAACCACGTATTGGTATGGAATTTTGTTCTTTTGTATACTTTGTTTTTCTCAATTATAAACTATAGTTATTTGGTGCACAGATCTAAAAAGGTAGAAGATATAAAGGGTTGAAAATTTTTTGGGTCATGAAATTCTGTAAAATTATAGCCGTTCTATACCTCCCACTGAGAACCACGTATTGGTATGGAATTTTGATCTCTTGTACACTTTGTTTTTCTCAATTATAAACTATAGTTTTTTGGTGCACAGATCTAAAAAGGTAGAAGATATAAAGGAAAATTTTTTGGGTCATGAAATTCTGTAAAATTATGGCCGTTCTCTACCTCTCACTGTGAACCACGTATTCGTATGAAATTTTGTTCTCTTGTACACTTTGTTTTTCTCAATTAAAAACTATAGTTATTTTGTGCACAGATCTATAAATGTAGAAGATATAAAGGGTTGAAAATTTTTTGGTTCATGAAATTGTGTAAAAATATGGCCGTTCTATACCTCCCATTGTGAACCACGTATTCGTATGAAATTTTGTTCTCTTGTACACTTTGTTTTTCTCAATTATAAACTATAGTTATTTGGTGCACAGATCTAAAAAGGTAGAAGATATAAAGGGTTGAAAATTTTTTGGGTCATGAAATTCTGTAAAATTATGGCCGTTCTATACCTCCCACTGAGAACCACGTATTCGTGTGAAATTTTGTTCTCTTGTACACTTTGTTTTTCTCAATTATAAACTATAGTTATTTGGTGCATAGATCTAAAAAGGTAGAAGATATAAAGGGTTGAAAATTTTTTGGGTCATGAAATTCTGTAAAATTATGGCCGTTCTATACCTCCCACTGAGAACCACGTATTCGTATGAAATTTTGTTCTCTTGTACACTTTGTTTTTCTCAATTATAAACTATAGTTATTTGGTGCACAGATCTAAAAAGGTAGAAGATATAATGGGTTGAAAATTTTTTGGGTCATGAAATTCTGTAAAATTATGGCCGTTCTATACCTCCCACCGTGAACCACGTATTGGTATGGAATTTTGTTCTCTTGTACACTTTGTTTTTCTCAATTATAAACTATAGTTATTTGGTGCACAGATCTAAAAAGGTAGAAGATATAAAGGGTTGAAAATTTTTTGGGTCATGAAATTCTGTAAAATTATGGCCGTTCTATACCTCCCACTGAGAACCACGTATTCGTATGAAATTTTGTTCTCTTGTACACTTTGTTTTTCTCAATTATAAACTATAGTTATTTGGTGCACAGATCTAAAAAGGTAGAAGATATAAAGGGTTGAAAATTTTTTGGGTCATGAAATTCTGTAAAAATATGGCCGTTCTATACCTCCCATTGTGAACCACGTATTCGTATGAAATTTTGTTCTCTTGTACACTTTGTTTTTCTCAATTATAAACTATAGTTATTTGGTGCACAGATCTAAAAAGGTAGAAGATATAAAGGGTTGAAAATTTTTTGGGTCATGAAATTCTGTAAAATTATGGCCGTTCTATACCTCCCACTGAGAACCACGTATTCGTGTGAAATTTTGTTCTCTTGTACACTTTGTTTTTCTCAATTATAAACTATAGTTATTTTGTGCACAGATCTATAAATGTAGAAGATATAAAGGGTTGAAAATGTTTTGGGTCATGAAATTCTGTAAAATTATGGCCGTTCTATACCTCCCACTGTGAACCACGTATTGGTATGGAATTTTGTTCTCTTGTACACTTTGTTTTTCTCAATTATAAACCATAGTTATTTGGTGCACAGATCTAAAAAGGTAGAATATATAAAGGGTTGAAAATTTTTTGGGTCATGAAATTCTGTAAAATTATGGCCGTTCTATACCTCCCACTGAGAACCACGTATTCGTATGAAATTTTGTTCTCTTAAACATTTATTTTTTCTCAATTATAAACTATAGTTATTTTGTGCACAGATCTATAAATGTAGAAGATATAAAGGGTTGAAAATGTTTTGGGTCATGAAATTCTGTAAAATTATGGCCGTTCTATACCTCCCACTGTGAACCACGTATTGGTATGGAATTTTGTTCTCTTATACACTTTGTTTTTCTCAATTATAAACTATAGTTATTTTGTGCACAGATCTATAAATGTAGAAGATTTAAAGGGTTGAAAATGTTTTGGGTCATGAAATTCTGTAAAATTATGGCCGTTCTATACCTCCCACTGTGAACCACGTATTCGTATGAAATTTTGTTCTCTTGTACACTTTGTTTTTCTCAATTATAAACTATAGTTATTTTGTGCACAGATCTATAAATGTAGAAGATATAAAGGGTTGAAAATGTTTTGGGTCATGAAATTCTGTAAAATTATGGCCGTTCTATACCTCCCACTGTGAACCACGTATTCGTATGAAATTTTGTTCTCTTGTACACTTTGTTTTTCTCAATTATAAACTATAGTTATTTTGTGCACAGATCTATAAATGTAGAAGATATAAAGGGTTGAAAATTTTTTGGGTCATGAAATTCTGTAAATTTATGGCCGTTCTATATCTCCCACTGTGAAGCGCGTATTGATATGGAATTTTGTTCTCTTATATACTTTGTTTTTCTCAATTATAAACTATAATTATTTTGTGCACAGATCCATTATTTTAGAAGATATAAAGCAGTGGTTCTTAACCGGTGTTCCGCGAATATGGTCCAAGTGTTCCGCGAAACTTCAATTTTAAATGTATTGATATTTAGAAACTTAGGAAAGATACGAAAACAAAAAATTGTTCCTTTTTTTGTAATTTGAATTTAATTTTAAGTTCTTGCTAAATACCGAATTTCAAATGATTTAATGTTAGTGTCCCGCGAGAAAAATATATACATATAATTGTGTTCCGCGTCTATGAAAAGGTTAAGAACCACTGGTTTAGACAAATATTGCAAATTTTTTTTTAAATCAAATTTTGGGGCCCCAGGGAGCGAAACAGTGGTTTTCACAAATTGGTATGCTTGTCAGCAAAACTAAAATTCGCTTAAATTTCAAATTTGAGATTTGGTTTAGGTGCTAACTAAGGTTTTCTTAGTGTACGGTGCTAGCTTGGAAGTTAAGAAAGTCTTAGTCAAGTGTTATTCAGCCGCACACTTTTTCATACATTTTTTTGAAAATCAATCCATAATCAACGGTCTATCGATCAGCTTTAATCTGTTATTCTTTTGCTATTTGGAAGATTTATTCAGGCAACTTTTTTAAAGCTTTGGGGTTAGAAGTTAGGTTCTTTTCTTTAGCTGATAGCTGTAGTGTATAATTCTAACATCTGTACAATATCCATGGCATAAAACATTTAAAAAATAAAATTAAATAATCGAGTTGTGAGTATCAGCCCATCAGAACTGAAAAACAGGTTTTCTTTATAATAATTATTTAGTTAGCTCAAAAAGAAAAAACTTTTCAGCTGTCTGACGATATGCTGGTCTATTGTTACTCGTATCTTCGTTCATGCTGCATTCTACATTCAATTACGACAAGTTTTTTACGGTTTTTAACAAATTCTCTACACCAGACTGAATAACCAATCTTTTATGTTAGATGAAAATCCGAAACCGGTCTCTAGCTGGGTTCACTAAGATTGGCCTCGCCTCATGGACTTCTCAAATCTTATTATTTTCAAGTCAGTGACTCCTTTATTTTCCAATGTCTCTTGATTAAGATATTGGATTAAAACTAGATGAAGCTACCAAAAATGAGAATAGATTCTTTTAAGATGATGCACATTTTTTTATATTTATTATTCCACAATTGATTAATAGGATTATTTAATAAAGAATATTAATCGTAACAATAAGAATATCAAATCGATTACCTCGCAGATATAACAATCAACATGGAAATCTTTGTCCATAGATACTACTCTAACAGTCTCCTCGGTTCCCTGCAACATAGAGACCATTAAGTTAAATGTAATATATGAATGTTTGTGGACGTGTTTATCGATAGATGGGACTCTTCAATATGATTAGTGGTAGGGGCATTGTAAAGATTGTAGAGAGGAAATTGTTTACTACTAGGGTTACATTAAAACGCAATGAGAGTGAGGAAGAAAATGCGAGGAGATATATCTCCTCAAGGACTGGACCCTCAGAGGCAGTATGGTGGAGATTTGTCCTACAGCCGAGAATGAAGTGAGGCCTCAATTTTCACACTTCTTCAGAGCACTTGAGTCTTCTCAGAGAGGGGTACGCTACTGGAATAAGGGTAGAGAATTCCATGGAAGATAGTAGTTCTCTTTGGAACATTAAGCCCTTGAAAAGATATCATGATACAACACAAAATGGCCAAGGAGATTTCAGACTTATTGATGAAAACATCTTCTACATGAACTAAAAACCTTGGATTTCATTTTTGATCGTGTACAAATGAGGAGGGAATAGTTTGTATCTTACTGAATTTAGATTCCAGAAAGTCTAGGAACACCTTTCCTTTATTTCTGGAATATCCTTCAGATATTTACCACAGGGCAGAGCCAGCAGTCAGGGATAACCACTTCTTGGTGTCTATACCCCCAATGCTTTCTTTGAGGAGCGATATCCTCATACGAAAAAAGAAAAGCGATTTTGCGCCACTTTTTTTACTGTAGTGATTCTGAATTACTCACTCTGAATCGTTTGAATTTTAGCTCAAATTTCGCAGAAACGAGAACCAATGATTTTGTCCCTACTTTTGAATTAATAATTAATAGTTTTCGGAGGGGAAAAAACCAGGTTATACATTTTTTCTTTTAATAGTTAAAAAAAATTAAAAGACATGCAATTCATATTTTCTAATAAATTAACTAAATACTTTGGATATTTAAAAAAAAAATTAAGAAAGTTATTGGAGTTATTATTTTTTAATTATAGTTAAAAGTATTAAATAAATTATTTCTTTATAGTTGGTATAATGTTATTAAGAGAATGTAAGTTATTAAGACACTACCTCGACTGGTGTGATTCCTTTGCCACAGGCAGCACACTTTGGCGCAAACATTCTGCAAACAGACAATCCCCTCACCGTTAGTGTATAACTGGTACATTTACTGGCCTTCTATATTTAATTATTAATTTAAAAATAAAATATAAAAATAAATATTCTCTAACTACATTTTGGCACATCATTATTGGCACTAATTGATCAATAATTCAATCGGAAATCTTAATTACTTATTAAAGGGGTCTTAAGGAAGTGATACAACAATAAGTTAATCGATCTTAAACCAAGAAAATTTGTTCCAAGTATCCTCAGGAGATTCTGAGCCATTTTGGCATTAAAAAGCTCGAGAACTTTGTGGAGGGAGAGACCAAAATTTTGGATATTAATTATATTGTCCTACATTGCAAAATTTTTCCAATACTCCAGTTATGGTACAATCATACTGGGGAAATCTTTAATTTTCTTTCTTTTTTTTTGTCTCTCATGCTCATGATAATTTTTCCATTAACTTAAACTTAAACAGGATTAAACAAAAAATACTAATAACGATATGCCAGATTAAATTCAAATTAATGCTTTTAATTTCAAAAAAGCTTAGTTGCATCAAATTGGTTTGAATAAAAACCTATTACAAAGGAAAATGATTTTTTTTTTTTATTTGTAAGTTTTTCATTGCGCTAAATGCAAAAGCTCTTTTAAATTTGAGTAAAAGGAAAAAAATATATACAGGGTGTTCATTTTAAGACGGCTCAAATGCATTTCATGCTTAAACGGTTAATCTGGGCAAAAAATGGTAGAGGAAACATTTGTTGCCCGTCAACTCTAGTTTCAGAATATGTGACTCGATTTTAGATTCCTGCCCGCATACGCGGCTGACGCGCGACCAAAAGTGAGGGTTCGCGGTTGACCCCCATTTTTACATACACAGTTTTAAAGAGTATAAAAAGTAATGAAAGAAACCGGAAACCGCAATTCGATATTTTCAAAATTAAAGGTGCTAGGCTATTTCAAAATCTGGTATTTTTAATCATATTTCAATTTTTTTAACTTGTTATCAAAGAGAAAGAAGAGCACGCGATTAGTTCATTTTTATGTATTTTTTCATCCCCTTTCTGCTAAAAATATTGCCAAGGCAGTAAAGCTAGTATTTTTCTTGATATCGGGAAATAAGTCGTTTTCCGAGTGATTTTTCTAAGAAAAATCAAATGTTAAGAGCTTTAGATGTTCTCAAGCATCCACAAAATGGCTAAAAATTAATTTTACATCTGTTACAAACAAGAAGGTTTAATAATTATTTGGTAATTTTGGGAGAGTTGCGTTTAATTACCAAAAAAATTGGAAACCTCCTGCTACATATTTGAGAGATCAATATCTTTCAAGTAAAGAATCAATCTTATTCCTTAATTTATCAAATAATGCACTTTTGCTGCTTTTGCAGCATGAACTGCGTCTTGAAAGTGCCTCCTCAGACTTGCAAGCCAGGTTAACCAGGAGGTTATCAACTGCTCTCTGTATCTGAGGAGGCACCTTTGAAGGCACAGTACATGCTTCACAAGTTGAGTAAAGTGCATTATTTGGTAAATTAAGGAATAAGATTGATCCTTTACATGAAAGATATTGATCACTTAAATATGTGGCAGGAGGTTTCCAATTCTTTTGGTAATTAAACGCAACTCTCCCAAAATTACCAAATAATTATTAAACCTTCTTGTTTGTAACAGATGTAAAATTCATTTTTAGCCATTTTGGGTATGTTTGAGAACATCTAAAGCTCTTAACATTTGATTTTTCTTAGAGAAATCACTCGGAAAACGACTTATTTCCCGATATTAAGAAAAATACTAGCTTTACTGCCTTGGCAATATTTTTAGTAGTAAGGGGATGAAAAAATACATAAAAATGACCTATCGCGTGCTCTTCTTTCTCTTTGATAACAAGTTAAAAAAAATTGAAATATGATTAAAAATACCAGATTTTGAAATGGCCTAGCACCTTTAATTTTGAAAATATCGAATTGCGGTTTCCGGTTTCTTTCATTACTTTTTATACTCTTTAAAACTGTATATGAAAATGGGGGTCAACTGCGAACCCTCACTTTTGGTCGCGCGTCAGCCGCATATGCCGGCAGGAAACTAAAATCAAGTCACATATTCTGAAACTAGAGATGACGTACAACAAATTTTTCCTCTACCATTTTTCGCTCAGAATAACCGTTTAAGCATGAAATGCATTTGAGCCGTCTTAAAATGAACACCCTGTATATGCCGCCAATGGAGTTAAACTTAATTTTGCAATCATGCTAAAATGAGAATTGTTGATAATTTTAAATAATAATAAAAATTCAACTGCCAATAATAAATTTTTTTGTTATGCCAAAAAGTCGACTGTGGCTGACTGAATCCATTTGGAAACAGAAACTTTAATCATTTAAAGCTCGCCACTTCAAGCTTCAGTTCTAAAATAATTCTGACTTGTTTGTCATTAACTTTTAATCTTTAGAGCTTCTTTTTCAGAGTAGCTCGAAAAGCTAATGCTTCCTCCTGTGAACTTTCTGTCTCGCAATCAATTTGTGGGTGCAATCGATTTTGTTGTCGATTAGATGCACAAAGCAGTCTCTGCTCTGTGAATGTAACAAATCCCTTCTTTTTTTTTGTGGTTTATCTCAAACAAATAATTAAACAATTTGTTAGAACAGTTCTTCTTACGAGATCCAAATAGGATGGCACATGCTTAAGTGTACATTTTTACTGAAGAGAAGATTATACATCTATGTTTCTAACTTCAGTTGTTCTCTGAGCTTTTGTATCGATATCTACACTCTGAAGATAGTTCACCAAATTGTCTAATTCTAAATATACGGGAGTGTATAGTACACCTGCCAAAATTGTCAGGCGCATTCTGCACATTTGGTATCTCTACAACAACCTTCAATTTCAGCGTTTGTCTTTCATGCACAAGGCGTACATTTCAACTTGCTATTATCCAGCGTTCAATCTTGGTTATCGATGTATCGTATCTAGATATTCTTAGATTTAAACAAACCACAAGCTTCTGGAAATGCTTACACTTTAGGTTGCATCGATTTTCTGTGATAATTATTGTTTCAATTCTTGTTTGTTTTTTTTTTGCTAGTACAGTTCCTGATCGACTACTTATCTTAAGTATTATTCATTTTGAGGGATAGGTTTGCATACTGTATTCCTGAGTCCTTTAATGCCTGATTTAAACAAGGCAGGACATCCAGACGAACCCTGTTCCACATATAAGCGTCCACTTTCGAAATTGGTCCGTGCATCTGAACAAAATATAAATTTTTTAATCTACTGTCGTCCTTACAAGACGAACTAATTCTGTAGTATGTTCATTTCTAAATGGCGAATATTCTTATTTTAAGAAGCGTTCTCTCTATAGGCATCTCAAGAAGTATTTTAAGATTTAATCTGAAGTAAATTGCTTTATCACAATGATTTTTTGCACACTTCAACCTGAGGAAGCATCTTTTGAAGACAAGCCCTTAAGACTGTTCGTAATTTTGAAGTCAATTTCTTCAGGAACTATGAATGAACTCTAAAGATGCTTAAAAATCCGGACTAGAACAAAGAAAATAGGCAGATCGCGATGAGATTAACCACCTGTATTATATAAAATCTTTCTTAATAATAATCATAAGTAAAATTAAATTTGATAAAAGCATGCATTATCTAGAGTTACCTGCACCCAGAAAGTAATCTACATGCAAAACCTAATGAATAATGAATTACATTTTGTGCAAGAAATAATTTGTCAATAATTTTTGTGCAAGGTTAGTTTTAAATCATGTTTCCTGTAGTTTTTTTTAATTAACTAGTAATTAACATTCAGTGATGATATCATCATACCTGTGATAATCATTGACACAGTAAATTTTATTATCTACATCGACTGTGAAAGGCACACCGTCCAGACACTCATTGCACATGTAACACCGGAAACAGCCGGGATGATACGATTTGCCCATTGCTTGTAATATCTGAAATGAAAAGTAAAATATTTTAATTTGAAGCCACTCAACTCTACGAGTATGTTGTACAAAATTTAGGAATTATTCATTAAGGAAGGATATTAAGAAGGTCTTCTCTTTGTCGTGGCGTATGCGCTCATTTCTTTGGACTCATGCTTGCTAAATTTAACAATAAATATCAAACTTCCTCAGAAGCTAGGTAGAAAGATCTCTGATGGAGTTAGATCCACTTTGCTTGGCATTTAGATTGGAGTGTGGAATGTCTGATACCCTAATTTAGGTCAATGTGGCAGGGCCTCTTAGGAAGCGACTGGACACCATTCTCTTGTCAGTCCATTCACGCGGACCCAATGGCGAATAACCATGCCATGTTGGGTGCGTTTTGAGTTGTTCTCATTGAAGTAGTTATTCTTCCTTGATTTTCAAATCAAGGGTACATTTTTCTCGTTTTTCAATTCGCCCCTTAAAGATGTTTTTTCACGGTTTTCCACCTCTTTAAGGTAGGTATCTATTTTAATGGAGAAAAATAATTAAGTTCATTGAGTTTACTTAAAAATATGATACTTAAAATAGCATTTATACTTTACCATTTCCATAATCAGATGACCACATATAGCGCACTTTTCTGCAGTCTGCTGGAATCCAGAATACTGGAAAATAAAATAAGGAAAAAAAGCATTAATTTGACTCGGTTTAATCAGAAAATATAAAAAAAAAAAATCTATATTTTTTACTGAAACAACCCCCCCAACCCTTCCCAAAAACTATTCAGTTTTCCGTGATTAAGGCAATGTCTGAATGGTCATTGGCGCCCAAAGCTTTCTCAGTGAACTGTCTGCTTCGGAAATAGTTTTCTCGTGAAAAACCGGAAGCTTGTAATCAAAGAGAAAATCTAAGAGCACAAAGCGGAACTGTACTCGAAATCTCAGCTTTCAGCTACTCAAATCATTACGTTTTAAATCGATTTTTATGAGGAAATTCATTCCAATTGGGTTCTTCAAGAAAAGCTGAATTGAATATGAAAGTCTTTTTTACAAGCATAAAAAATAAGCAAGACTAAAATATGTACTCTCCTAGTCCATCTTCTGGACTGACAGTTCTTTTTATGGACTAAATCTAAACTATTAGAAATTCAGTATTCCCGAAAATAATGGAGTGATGAAGGCGCCACGGTAGCCGAGCGGTTAGAGGCGAGACCTGTAAAGCTAATATGCATTGTGGTACTGAGTTCGATTCCCGGTCTGGGCCTTGTATTTTATTTAATGGTTAATAAAAGAACTTTACAGTAAAGCATGTTTGCTAGTCGCCTCCGTCCACGACACCTAATTGGTAGTTGAAGGCCCGCTTGAAAAAATAGGCGATTACTTTACTTTTTGCTGAAGTGATGGTGTGTACTTACCAGATAGTCTTCCTCACAGTAGACTTTGCCGTGGACATTATAGAACGCTTTACCCCTCAATGCTCGTCCACACGAACAACAGATAAAACAGTTTGTATGATAGAGGTTGCCCATCGCTTGACAAGCCTGGCCAGCTCCGGTCACCTTTTCACCGCAGGTGTGGCAGATACCTGTACAAAGATATGAAAGGTTATTTTAATTAATAGTGACGTAACAAATGTATTCAAATGAGGAGAGACAAATGCTGCGAAAAAGCACCATTAGCATACAATTCAGTTACCGTCCTCTACTTCGGTAGCTTCCTTTTTGGGTTTCTATAAAATTTCCCAGCCAAAAGTGCAAATGTATCGGAAGGTCTTTTTACAGATTTAGTGAAGTTTAGTTCAGAAAAATAAAGTATAATTTTACTTATGGAGACAAATCCTGACAGATCTTTAAGATGATCCTATGCAAATTTCCCGATCTCCTTTTACTAAGCTACTCATTCTTCTGTTACATTCTCAAGCCTCCCCATAGACTTGTCACACCTTTCCAGGACCTAACCAGTAGAGAGCGCCTCCCAGATGTGAGCATGAACCTACCATGATGCTTAATGTTCTGTTCCACATACATGCACATCTACCATGTAAAGTTAGGAATTCGTACTTATGAAAAATTCTCCAACATTTTAACAGTTTTTTCTTAGTATGTGTTTAAAAAAGAAAAAAAAAGTTCAGCCATTCCAAGAAAATTATAAGAAATTAAAAAAGATTCTAGGAATTTGGCCATTTTTTGGCTTTGGGCCGGATACCGAGAGTGATTTTTTTTTTTGACGTATTTTGAGCGTAACAACAAAACTACCGTTAATATTTTGATTATTATTTGACCACAAAATGAGTATTTCTAGTAAATGAATTACTGAAAATATACTGTATTGTAAAATACATTACGAGGGTCGTTTGAAAAGTCCGTGCAAAAATAAAAACTACTTAATTTTTTGGGGTAAACCTTTTTTATTTTTCAACATAGTCTCCTTTTAGGCTTATACACTTCGTCCAACGCTGCTCTAGTTTGTTGATCCCTTCCGAATAATAGGATTTGTCCAAGTCTGAAAAATAGCCATTCGTTTCTGCAATCACCTCCTCGTTTGAATAAAATCTTTTTCCCGCCAGCCATTTCTTCATATTGGGGAACAAATAGTAGTCCGAGGGAGCCAAGTCTGGAGAATAGGGGGGATGTGAAACGAGTTGGAACCCTATTTCCATTAATTTTGCGACCACAACTGCTGAGGAGTGAGCTGGTGCGTTGTCGTGATGGAAAAGGACTTTTTTGTGGGCCAATCGTGGGCGTTTTTCTTGCAGCTCGGTTTTCAAACGGTCCAATAACGATGAATAATATGCACCTGTAATAGTTTTACCCTTTTCCAGATAGTCGATGAGGATTATTCCTTGCGAATCCCAAAAGACAGTCGCCATAATCTTTCCGGCCGAAGGAACGGTCTTCGCCTTTTTTGGCGCAGATTCCCCCTTGGTAACCCATTGTTTACTCGTAGATTGTTCTTTGGTCTCAGGAGTGTAGTGATGTATCCATGTTTCATCCACAGTGACGAAACGACGCTTAAAGTCCTGCGGATTCTTCTGGAACAGCTGCAAACCGTCCTTGCAACACTTCACACGATTTCGTTTTTGGTCAAGCGTGAGCAATCGCGGCACCCATCTTGCGGATAGCTTTGTCATGTCCAAATGTTGATGCAAAATATTATGTACCCGTTCATTCGAGATGCCCACAGCACTAGCAATCTCACGCACCTTTACTCTTCTGTCATCCATCACCATATCATGGATTTTATCAATGATTTCTGGAGTAGTAACCTCAACAGGGCGTCCAGAACGTTCAGCGTCACTTGTGCCCATATGGCCACTCCGAAAATTTTGAAACCACTTATAAACTGTTCTAATCGAAGGTGCAGAGTCACCATAATGTTTATCAAGCTTCTCTTTAGTCTCCTCAGGCGTTTTGCCTTTCATAAAGTAGTGTTTAATCAACACACGAAATTCTTTTTCGTCCATTTTTTTGAAAATCACTCGACTTCCTCGATTCAAACGAATGCCAAACACAAAGAAATAGACCGATCTGGCTGAAACTTGGTGTGTGTTCTTCCAAGAGATGCTACTAACTAAACATAACCTCGATACGCGCCAGTAGTGCTATCTCTCTGACTTTGCACGGACTTTTCAAACGACCCTCGTACAAGGGTTCTGTGGCAGAACATCGAATAGGCATAACGAAAACAAAGACAAAACTCAATGACAAAACAAACCAGTTTTTGGAATAAACAAACCCAAAACCCAAAAATAAAAAAAATCAATAACAATTTTTTTAAAAAAACCATAAACGTTACAAAGTAGAACATAGTTTCCTCTATTAATAAGATATTTTACTGACATAAATTAGTTCTTTTCAATTTAATAATAAACATCCACTCAAACATATGTAAGTTACTATTTTTATCTTAGTATTCACAAGAATGCTAAAAATAAAAACAATTGTAATTAAGTTCTATCTAACCAAAACAAACTTAAGTGAAAAAGCAATGTAACAATATAATAAATACAAAACTTCTTAATACAATAACAATAAACAGAACAGAACAATACTGCTTCTTCAATATTTTATTTAAAATTCTTAATTGATAAAATTAATTATTATTTTCCTTTATACATCCTTTTTCTCCAATTACTTTTACGATATACATTCGCATGTACACATACACGTCAACATACATTTTTTTTGTTTGTTATTTAATCAATTTTACTTTTGCTTGCTTATTTCTTTTAACTTTTCTTTAAATATAAGATCAGAAACAATAGCATCAGTAAACTATTGAAAGATTTCATTTTTTACCTTTCATCCTTATTCTCAATTAATAAATAAATATTTTTATTTTTAAAAAGGAAAACAACAAAGCAATTTTAAACAAATTCTAGACGACATAAGTAAGTCATAAATAAATGAACAAGATATAAAGTAATTGCAAATTGCTTATGTTTACTGAATTAATTTGAAATTTAGATTCATGAATAATAGATGTATTTAAATTTCGTTCTGAAGTTTTTTTTTCTTTTTTATTTTCGGCCATTCACCATTATGTACTATTTTTTTGTAAGAATAAACATTTTTAAAAAAACAGCTCTTTCGAGACAAGAGTAAATTCAATGTAATCGTAGAAATGGTTTTTGAGAAAAGTCGATAAAATGTACGAAATCGATTTATTAAAAGTAGGAGACATCCAATTGGTAGATTTTTATCCAATAGCTTAGTGGGAAAAAAATTTAAAAATTCACGTTTACGGGACTTACGGGAATTAAAAAATTTGATATTACTGATTAAAGTATCTAATAAGTTTTCTCTTACCTAATACAGTAAGAGAAAGAAAAAAAAAATTGTAAATTCCTTAAAAAAAGACTTCGCTTGATGTTTTAGCTATTATTCAATTTCAATATGGTGAATAGAAAATATTTCTTATTGAAATGTCATGGAGTGGAACAGAAATAAAAATACAATAGTGTTGGCACTGGCCACCAGACAGCACCACAATAAATGCACAATCTATTTACATGGATGATTGCTAAATTTAAAAATATAAAAGTCCGAGTCAAAAATTTGTTTTGTACTAAATATTATTACTTTTATAATAAATCGTACTTTTATAATCTTTGAATTAATTCTCATGTTTATTATTTTTTTTTTTTATAGATAAAATATCTTTAAAAAACGGGGGGAAAAAAAGGGCTGAAAGCTTAAAACTTTATGGTTTGGAGTCTTACTGCGAGTTCCAACTGTATCATTGGCATTCAAACTTCTGCGACCGGAAGCGCAAGTTTACAAAAAATAATTTTTTTTTTTTTATATAGTTTTTTTGATATTTACTCAAAAGTAGCTCTACTGATTTTGTCAGTATACTTGTAAATTCTAATAACACTCTTTTTTTAGAGCAATAAACGGTCTTATCTACGAACATTTATTTATACAATGTTAAACGAACTGCTTTAAGGCAGAATTTTCTTTTGATTTTCTTCATTACTCTGTCCACGATTCTGGGCTTGATGATCTTTTTTTATTAAACGTTATGGCGTGGGCAGTGCTACGACTATGTTATCTATTATCCCTATTTCTAATCCTTAATCCAAACATTAATTATGTAGGGTCTGCCAATAATATTAATTAATCTCTTTGTTGTCTAATGTTCCAGATTACTGGAGGAAATACCCGCTAACATTGCCAACCACATGTAGCGCTAGCATCAATCAGGTACTGTTCTAATTTTTATAACCACTTTTTATTGTATTATAATAATAATAATCATGATGCGTACTGGACTCCCGCGCGGAGGTCCCTAGTTCCAATCCAGCTGCTGACCCTTAGATTTTCTCTTCCTAGGAGCTTCTTACAGCTCACTGTCCGCGGTGATGGACAGTGTTGTCTGTAACGAGAGAACACTGTCCGGAGGCCGTACAGTGCACTGAAAAAAGCTCCGGGCGCCAATAACCTTAGATGTTGACGCGCCTTAAATCATTAAAAAAAAAAAAAAAAAGTTCACGATAATAAGTATGAGAAGTTTTAAGCTTTTCTAAGCTCCAGATTGCTAATAAGAAATATAAAAACTTAAAAAGAGAGCTTTACTGTGAATTCCAATAAATAAAAAAAATAGTAATAATTTCTGGGCAATAAGCCAGCGGCACTCTGGGCATTTACTTGTAACTCGTGAAGCTACTACTGAAGAAGAAGCATTTTCTACATTATGAGTAAATAAAATTATTATTTGTCTCTATCGAATAAATCTATCGATCTTTTTTTTTTATTTTTAAACAAATAACCATCGCTTTGAACACGAAAATTCTATTTTAAAAGGGCATTTATCGATTATGTTTGCTTACTTTCAATAAATATGTTTAAAAATAATAATAATAATAATAAGTCAAAAGTCATACTGGACTCCCACGCGGAGGTCCCGGGTTCGAATCCAGCTGCTGACCCTTAGATTTTCTCTTCCTAGGAGCTTCTTACAGCTCACTGTCCGGTGATGAACAGTGTTGTCTGTAACGAGAGAACACTGTCCGGAGGCCGGCAGTGCACTGGAAAAAGCTCCGGGCGCTAATGACCTCAGCTGTTGATGCGCAAAAAAAAAAAAAAAAAAAAAAAAAAAAATAAGACAAAAGTGTTTATTTGGAATCGCTTGTTTGATCTCTCAAAATACATCTAGTCATGAATTTGATTTCATGAGAGTCCACAAAGGCAAAAAAAAGTATAAAATTAAGGAAAAAATTTTTCCTGCAATCTCCAAATAATGGACAAATTGTTATTCTAAATTTTAGAATTTAGCAACAATTTTATCCTCCAAATAAATATATTTAACACAATATCTTACATTTTTAGGGGGTGGGGCAGTTGCACTCACTCACAGCGCCCCCTCTTGGTCAATCGCTAATTTTTTTGTCATTCCCCTTTTTATCATAAAACTTGCTGATAAAGCGCAATTATTATAATTGGCTGTTTAACTTCAAAATAAAAAGTGGGCGGATCACGTTTGACAGAAAAATAAAGAAAACTTTCGCCTACTATTTAAGGATAATTAAGCGATAAGCGATAATTAATTTCCTGTTACATGCCAAAAGGTGGTCATGCCAAAAAAAAAAAATGCACTAGACCAGCATCATTAGATGCAATACCAAAAATACTTTCCAGCGTTCTTAAAATAAATGTTCACCCAAAAAAATGTTTAAAGGAAACTAGTAGCGCTAAACTTTTTAGTCTGAAAAAACAAAACTTTTTCTGACCCAAATGACCCCGCGCAAAACTTGCATTTCCGGTGAGACGATAATTTTAAATTTTAAATTTGCAATATTTTTCCAGTAGCAAGAGAAAGTTTGAAAAGGTATAATACACTGCGAGAATTGCATCTCGTATAAGTCACGTAACGCCTGCGCAGTTTTAAAACAAGGCAATTATCAATTAAGTGAGAGGTCGTACTGCCGCGGAGTAAGGTTAATGACTTGTCTGTTAAAATATAATTAATAGTCCTTTAATTTTTTTGGGCAGCCTGGTGTTATAAATTTAGTCTTTTTTTAAAATGTCTTTTCTTGTTTTGCTTTTACACGTTTATTTATTTTTTCTCGCTGTAAGTCATCAATTTTTTTTTTAAATTCAATCTTTAATTGTAACATAACTTTTTTTGGGTGGTTTTGAGTACTATTAAAAGCATTTATTGTCTTTTAACTGTCTTTAATGTGATTGGGGCCAGCAGCCGCACAAACCGGAAATGCGACTTTATTGATGCGATTATTTCTAAGTTATTCATAAAAAAAAATGATTCAGCCGAAATTACTAATTAAATGAGGTTCTTTCTAAGAAGAAAACGTCATGATGTCCTTCCCTCTAAAGTTTGGTTCCTTGAGAACAAGTTCTGTATCCACCCCCATAAGATTAAGATTAAGATTGCTTTAGACGGGCGGTTCCACCAGAAAAGGGGAAGGAACGCAAATGCCCATTGTTCCCCGCCCACCCCTTATCTCATGAGAGATACCGGGGCTTTAAAACAACAAATCCGGCCAAAGTTTGCCAGATGCTAATATAATAAACTAATAAAGTAGTAACAGGACACTAGGGAGCATGACGACTCAATCGCCCAGTGCACCTGAATAAACCTAGAAAGTTCTGGTAAAGATTACCAGAAGCCACAATCTCCGGGAGGGAAACATTTACCCCTACCGAAGACGAGAAATCTAGTTTTAGAATAAACTGGACACACCTCTACAAAATGCCGCACCTCATAAGGGCGGTTGTTTTAATTCTAAATCTGAGAAAAAATAGGTTCTACTGTTGGTGCGATTTGGTGGAACAGATTGCTGAGCTTGGCAGAGACATTTCAATCCAACTGCACAGCCACATCAATCCATATTGACCCTATCCAAGGAATTATGGGGCACATTCTACATGATACCTTTTATTTGTCTACCTGGACACCAAAGACACGAGTTTTTGTTTGTATATATGTATATATATTACTACAGTCATTACAATTAAAGATTCAATTTGAATTATGTGATCGATGTTTCTCACAATCGATCAGCAATGCCACTCGCATTTCCTGCTATAAGAATTAGACTACCCGCGTTTCCTTTCACTTTATGTTGACTTATAATCGTAAAGGCTAATTCTAAAACAATGATATGTATTTATTTTGGGGCGGGGGTTGTCGCAGAATATTCTTTTTTGGCAACAATTATTTGAGGAACATTTTTTTGAAATGTTTCAACTCTGTAGTCCGCGATTCGATAAATTCGATTTATTGATTCTTTTTTTCGTTCGATTTGTGATCCAGTTCTTTTTTTTGTTTTTTTTTTTTAGAAATATTACCCCTGCATTTTTGGAGAATAATCCCTCTCTCCTGGATCTTAATCTTGAAATCAGATAGGTGACCAAGATAGTCCTCTAAACCCATCTGTGATTTTTTTTTTTTTTTTTTGAGGCCTTTGTACGAGGGGGTACCCAAAAATAACCGGAATTGCGTTGCCGCGCATGGAGCTTATGTAGTACGCATTTCTGCCGCTAGACGTGTATAGCGCAATTCCTTGCCAGTTCAGTCCTGCCTGTGTTGTCTGCCTGGCTTGTTCTGTTCATCTGCAGTGATTGTTTTTACCAGCGCTGTTTTGTTCTTTTTTCGTTTTTTATGATGGCAAGTTTAAGTGAACAACGTGCAGCTCTGAAATTTTGTTTTCTACTCGGCAAAAATGCTGCTGAAAGTGTTTTAATGTTGAAAACAGCTTACAAAGATGACGCTATGGGAAAAACTCAAGTATACGAGTGGTTTACTCGGTTTAAAAATGGCGACATGTCGATTGATGACAAACCTCGTTCTGGATGTCCATCAACTGCCCGAATCGACGAAAATGTTGAAAAAATTCGAGAGCTGGTGTTCACAGACCGTCGACAGACAATTGATCAACTGTCAGAGAGTAGTGGGTTATCTTGGAGCTCGGTTCAGCGAATTTTAACGGAAGATTTGGGGATGAAAAGGGTTGCTGCCAAGTTTCTTCCTCGAGTTCTGACTGACAATCAAAAAGAACATCGAGTTGAAACAACAGCTTGAAACTGATCCAGACTTTCTGTCAAAGGTCATTACTGGTGATGAGTCATGGTGCTATGGTTATGACCCAGAAACAAAGCAACAGTCGAGCCAATGGAAGACGTCATCTTCACCCCGACCAAAAAAATGTCGTCAAGTCAAGTCAAACATCAAAACAATGCTGATTTGCTTTTTCGATGCCAAAGGCGTAGTCCATTCAGAGTTTGTCCCCCCAGGTCAGACCGTCAATCAAACCTTGTATTTGGAAGTTTTGAAAAGATTGCGCAATAGTGTTCGCCAAAAAAGACCCGATTTGTGGCAAACAGGAGACTGGTTCTACCACCACGACAACGCACCTGCACACACAGCCATCTCTGTTACACAGTTTTTGGCTAAAAATGGCATGGTTCCGCTGCCCCACGCACCTTACTCGCCTGACCTGGCTCCGTGCGACTTTTTCTTATTTCCACGCATGAAAAAGGGCATGAAAGGTCACCGATTTGACAACATTGAAGAGGTCAAGAAAAAAACGAAGAAGGAGCTGTCAGCCATTTTTAAAGATGACTACAAAAAATGTTTCGAACACTGGAAGCACCGGTGGGACAAATGTATTAGTTGTAATGGAGAGTATTTTGAAGGGGATAAGGTTGTTCTGTAAAAAATTTGTAAATAAATAGCTTTTAAAAAATAATTCCGGTTTTTTTTGGGTACCCCCTCGTATGACGTAACAACTTTTCTACTTCTGAACTACTTATTGTTATTCTTAATTACCTTTTTTTTTTTTTTTTTTTACAAGAACGCGAGAGGCAATTTCACGGAACAGCAATGTTGTTCTTCGGAACACATTTTTAGAACCACTGCTGTAAATTTAGTGCAAGAAAGTTTTCAAGAGAGGTTTATATCATCATTTTCTGGTCCAAGTTGTTTATCTTACAATATTAATGAGTACAGAGAATTTGATGCTAAACTTTGCTTAAAAAATAGATCTGTATTAATATTTATATGAATGATTAGAAAATATAGTTGGACTTACATCTTTCAATGGGTATGAGTCTTTGTTCTAGTGGCGAGACCATTGCCGGCAGACGAAGACCAAGTCGTGGTAGTAGTTTTATTTAAGTCCGGTTTGGTGTAGTCAATTTATCCAGTGCATTGTTGTTGTCTTTGATATTTGTTTGAAATAATAATGATCTATCACAGAAAAAAACCAAACTGCTTGATTCTCTTTGTCGAGTGATCACAATCAAGTGGATAGGTACTGACACACAAAGATTCACTGAGGTGTAGATGATGTTGATGATGATGATATAAGAGCACTAGTTGTTATTAGTTGGGGGGAACAATTACTGGGAGCGAGATACTGCCAGCGAAGAGGGCCCACCACACACCGCAGTCAGATCTAGTTCTGAACAGACAGACTTGTGAGTAGAGCGATTGTGAGAGATAGAATGAGAGAGAGAGAGGTAGTGCTCCCTAGAACTCACAATAATAGGCACACGGTGAGACCAGACAGGGCTCTCTTCCAAATAGTTCTAACACACTTACAATCATCCTCCTCTATACACACAACACGCACACCGCTATGGAATAGAAGAACGACGTTTCTATTCTCCTCTCTCTTTCTCTCACTCCATCAAAGCCGGTCAAGCGAACAGCTGATCTTTTTCAAAAACAGCTGTATGCTCCTATTGTGAATAATATTCACGCTTTTTTTGAGACCCCGGTGAGTCGAAGATGCTTGTGAGATCATCATAATATTCAGCTCAAAATAATTTAAAAAAAAAAAGAAGAGAATTCAGCCTACCGGAAGTGCCATATTTTAACCACTTCCGGATAATTTATTTTTCTGTTTTTTGGTAATAATATTCCGGATTTACTTACGGGTATTTAATACAGTAGCACTGATCCGTTTTAGCAAGCGGAGTCAATCAGTTGTATGAGACGAAATTAAAGTCAAAATGTCTTACCTATGATGATGGATAAAAATCCAAAAACAATTACGACGACTTACAGGAAGTAAAAAAAAAATCGGCACTATTGCGAAACTTCCTATTTCGGGATGCACGAAAAACATCCTCTTATGAGGGATTAGACAGGGGGTATCCCAAAAAAGCCCTACATCAATGCGCCCTTTCCATAGATATTTTAAGATTTGCCCACCTTACAGGATGTTGGTCAGCCCTATATACAATCTCCTTAAAAAAAAACTTACAGTTTAAAAAGTTAAGTATAAGGGTTGATTAAACGCCAAAAGGTACACAAATCAGCAAGTACCCAACATTTCATTCAAGCTTAGTTGATATAATTTAAGTAATATACATTTTATCATAAGTATAACCAAATAATATTATGAACGAACTGGCCAGCATAAGGTTCTGTGACATCTAATAAATTCTAAAAAATGTGAAGGAAAAGTTAATGCAGCAAAATTACTTAAATTATATCAACTAAGCTTGAATGAAATGTTGGGTACTTGCTGATTTGTGTACCTTTTGGCGTTTAATCAACCCTTATACTTAACTTTTTAAACTGTAAGTTTTTTTTTAAGGAGATTTTTGTACCTTTTGGATAGATTTTCATTTTTGCCTATTTTGCAAAGTTACATATCTGCTTTACTGTTTTTTTTAAATTTGGAATAAGCAATTCTAACATTATAACCTGATAAGGTGTTAAGTAGGAACCGTAACTACCACTGGAGAGATCTTTTTAAAGAATGATTATAGTTGCGGTCCCCAAACCATCCTCAATATAACAATTTTTTTGAGAAAGCCTTTTTATATAAAATAGGAAGGTATTTGTACGTAAATAGCAAATTTAAACTGCGATTTCAGACCTTCCTTTTAAGAGGAGTAAGAAAAATAAACGGGCGATTACAGTACTTCTCCCTAAAAGGCAAAGATTTTGAATCGAACGACAATTCATTAATGTAAATAGGTTCACCAATTGAAAATTTTAACGATTTCAGTACTTCCTCTTAGTAGGTGTAAGATCATGATGGCACTTCACAGCCATGTAGAGGAGCTTTAATCACTTCTTCGTGCTAAATTTTATCAAAATCGGACAAAGCGTTATAGAAATATTGGTAATAATAGTTTTAGAAACGGCCTTACTTGGGTGGGGCAAACTCCCCTCCATATGAGGCGTAGCGACGAGACTTTTAAAGTGCAAATCTGTACAAAATTTCGATTCGAATGACACTTCATTCATGAAAATCAGTTCACTTGTCGATAATTTGAAACGATTGCTATACTTCCCCTTAACTAGTGTAAGAGCAGATCGCCGCTTTAATGTTACGTAGGGGAGCCCTAACTCTATCATCCTACAAAATTTTATCAAAATCGGGCTAAGATTTACAGAGTAATTAGTAATAATAATTTTGAAGGGGGCCTTACATAAAGGGGGCTAACTCCTCTCTAATTCGGTGTACAGCGTCGAGACCCCCAAAAGGCACATCTACATAAAATTCCGAATCGAATGTCACCTCATTCATGAAAATCGGTTCTCGCGTTTAGGCGCTACGTAGTTTACAAAAAAGGTAACAACAACAACAAGAAGAAGAAGAAGAAGAAGAAGAAGAAGAAGAACAACAATTTCTGAAAAAGCCGTTTTTGCTCATTTTCGGCAACTTTTTTCTCAAAATCTATTAGGTCTGGGGGGTTGCAAAAAAATTACAGTTATAAAGGAAGGTTTGCCCTATATTTTAAAGAAAATTTGGGAATTTTATCTTTTATAGAAAAAGAGAAAAAAATTGTCAAAGTTGGGTGTTTTTCAACGTTACGCTTTTTCGTGCACTTTTTGACGATCAATCCTTATACAACTGTCCTACCGGACAGTTTTAATATCTCAAAAAAAGTATTCATACACTAAGTTTTCTTACATTATCTACTGAACTTTTGGTTCTAGGATGACTATTTCTTCAGCACTGAAATCGAAGATAGTAACAATGAATTTAATGCTCTCATTTTCTTTTATAAACATGAAGAATTGATTAAAAAGCAGAAAAATAATTTATTGTATGCAAAATTAGTATTCATACACTCAGTCTGAATGTTATAATTAACGCTAAACTAAAGACCTTTGCATTTGTTTGTTGCCTGAAGCCTCCTTGGCATAGATTCCACCAGGTTTAGTGTCTCTTGAGATGTGATTTCTGGCCATGATTTCTTTAAGTTGGTTATGAGCTCTTTTCTGGAAGAACATTTCAATTTTTGAATTTTCCTCTCCAAATAAGACCATAAATTTTCAATAGGGTTTATATACGGAGACTGTGGAGGGGTGAGAAGTTGTTTTCGGGCATTTATAAAGCAGCCATTCCTTCGTTTTTTGGGCAGTATGTTTGGGATCGTTATCCTGTTGAAAGAATTTATGCGCTTTCGATGAGCACGCCAACTCTCAGAATGCCTCGCGTTAACTTCAGGGACCCTTGTTACGCCACAGACCATCAGGAATCTATGCCAAGGAGGCTTCAGGCAATAATAAATGCAAAGGGATTGCTTACAAAATATTAGGTCTTTAGTTTAGCGTTAATTATAACATTCAGACTGAGTATATGAATACTAATTTTGCATACAATAAATATTTTTTCTGCTTTTTAACCAATTCTTTATGTTTAATAAAAGAAAATGAGAGCATTAAATTCATGGTTACTATCTTCGATTTCAGTGCTGAAGAAATAGTCATCCTAGAAACAAAAGTTCAGTAGATTAAGTAAAAAAACTTAGTGTATGAATACTTTTTTTGACCACTGTATCTTGAATTAAGCACCACTAACCCTCCTCTACCTCAAGGAGTAATTACAGTGCTATTTTTTTATTTGGTCCTCACCCTTCTAGGTTTAAGACCTAGGTTAAGGGATTATAATTATCAAGTAACTCTGTGATTTTATCATACTCTATGCCTTTTATCTTAATAAAATTATCTATAAACATGTGTTCGGGTGATGTCATAATAAATTGATCAGTTTAATCGATTAAATGGAAAACAAAAGAATACGAAACAGGAACTCGTACTGTAAATTTTAAACAAATTTAAACACTTAGAAAGGCGGCATAAAAAAAAAACAAAAACAATTAACTCGCTTTTAAAAATGACGTATTTCCGGTAGAAATTCAATTTGAAATTTTGGCAAGATCACAAAGTCTTCCTCCTGCTGCTAGGGGAACGTGTTTACAAAATAAATGAAATTATATCTCCATTAAATTAACACGAATTTCAATTTGTCGCAGTAAACGTGTTTTAAAAGAGGAAGTCAGAGCATTTTAGAAAAAAAACACAAAATGGGCGCATTTAAAAATGATTTAACTTCATTAAACTAACATGTTTAAACATGATTGGAACTTATTTGTCATCCAGGTTTTGCACGCATCATTCACGTAGTTAATTTTTACACCTAATTCTAGCTGATGTATTATTACTATTCAGTGACCCGAATCGGCAGGTGTGTCTTAAGTTCTATTGCCAAATGCTTGCCAAAACTGTTTGTAAAACATTGAACTCTGCCCAAAATATTGACATTTCCTTAGTTCCTTCTCCCTCTTTCTTGCTTTCTTTTGTCTATCATAGCTTGGAGAAGGAAGTACCGTGATTTTAGGGGCGGCCCCCTAGTGCGGAAAAGTAGGGTTTTCCTATTTCCTCTGAAGGTGCATATGTAATATGTAACGGCCCCCCCCCGGCCGGAAAACCTGAATACTCACATGAATTTCCTTTATTGCAGTTTTTCTTAAGGCAATTTTCTTGCAAGTACAAAGAGTAAAAGTAATGCCGCTGTTGTTTTATGCTAGCTTTACGAGTATGTCCAACTATACCGGACTTAGGAAGCGACTAACAAACATACTTTACTTATCAATTTCACATATTCCGCTAAACAGATATATTTTCTTTTTAATTTGGAATTTTCTTTTATATTAAATTATTATAAAGGCAGTGGAGATCCCTTAACAGAGAGTTTAACCCAGGGGTCCAGTTCACTCTGTCCCTCAGACCGTTGGAGGGCCGGACTATAAAACAGACTATTTTAAAGTAAAAAAACAAAAAACTGGAACAAATAGAATATTTCAAATAAAGAACAAGTAAATTTAAATCACCAAACTGCCCAGTATTTCTGTGGGAACTAAGGGCCTGCTTTTGGCTAATGAGATGGTCCAATGTCCGGTTTAGTTATAGTGCTTTGCCTTTCTTCCTACTTCTGGCTGTTATTGTTACACTGTTTTCGGAGCCGGTAACCCGTGCATCCCGCTTCATCGGAAGTAGTACTGTACATGAGCGACACCACATATAGTGCTCCTCTCACTGGACCACCAATGAAAGAGATCCGCCCCTTCCGGAAGTGCGGCGAGGGCCGGATAAATGTCCTCAGGGGGCCGCATGTGGCCCCCTGGCTTGTAGTTTGGGGACCTCTGGTTTAACCCATTGCCCTCCCGGAACTCTCTTCAAAAGGAGCTACCAAGAAGTGCTGTTCAAAATAAAAATTAAATGATGATTCAAGGAAGTTTAAAGAAAAATGTTCGAGCTGTTTCCGATTAAATTTTTAAAAAAATCGATTTAGTACTTTTCTTCTTCCGGTTTGCTGATTGTGTTTAGAATCCTAATGCCAGATTGTGGTACCAGAGTTGAAATATTAAATATCATTTTACGATTTACCCAATTTGAGTTTTAATGTCCAAATACACACACCGGTAGAATAAAAACTATTTCGGATTTAGGGTATTTTAAATACGTAATTATATTCTCCTTACTATTTAAGTGAAAAAGGAAAAATAGCATGTAGCTTAAATTTGATATTTCATTTGATGTAAACCTTACTTTTAGATTCGGTCTAAAGTAGATAGCGCGATTTTCCCGCAAGTTTTAGTTTCAAGTCCAAATTATCGAGCGTTTAAAGGCAATAGTGTGATATCAAAGTTTATTTATGAAAATGAAACTATTAAATAGTAAATAAAACGCTTTATTAAATGATTAATTAGATTTAAGTATCTTCCGGTATCTAAATGCATTATTAGATACGTAAAACTTGCATCAAACGGTGGTAGAAAGAGAAAACTAGAAATATCTCCGTTATTTCCCAAGGTCATCAGCTGTAATCCCAAGGAATTTCAAGAGCGAATCTATTTTCAGATTCTTCCTCTACTATTTTGTTTCTTTGTAAATGATTAAACCAAACGTAAGCAAAAAAAAAAAGAAATTTCTAAACAGACTCACTAGATAGGAGCATTACAATCTAAGAAATCTGTTGGTAAACAATTACTGCCCCTGGCCAAAAGATTATTTTTGCTATTCCTCCAATAAGAAGAATATGTTGAGCCCAGTTTCCAAAAACTTGATCTACAAAAACTCCATAATCGAGTGAAACAGATTTCTGTCTACTGTTTATCTTGCTTGTAACAAGGTAGAAATTGTATAATGATCGATGGAAGATATCATTTTGGAGAAGACTCCCAAAAATCTGCTGCTGAGAAAAGTTTAATTGGCAATGGGTTTGAGGAAGAAGAAGACTGATTCAGAGATTCTATTAGGTACATCTCTTACGTTTCAGGGACGTATCACATCCAGAGTACCCCAAATACATGGTGTGCTTCTTTAGGAGTAAGTCAAAACTATTGACAAAGCTTGTACAAAGAACATACGTTTGTTTGTCCAACATTAATGCTGTTTTCGGATAATGTCCAGGGATACGAGGAAAAAAGAGGTAACGGAAGTGGCTGATTTGCATTACTCTATGTTCCTCTTCCGTCGGCCTTTATTTGGGGGGGGGGATTCTTTTCAAGAAATGTATTCATTCAACAGCAGCTGTAAATTTTTAAAATAGGTGCTGCCCTTATGGAGGAAAAACAAAAAATTATATGCAAATATCAGTGGAGGGGGTAAAAGATATTCAAGACAGGAAGTACAGATGTACGCATGTTCGTGCGCTTAGAGATAAATTCCATGGAGCTTCAAATTGGTTCTTCCAAATAAAAATATTTTTGGACTTAGCCCGGTTTGGTGCTTAAAAACAAAACTCTATGAAGTTAAATTACTTGTGTACTTTTAGAGTGTACTTACAAGCTGTAGACTGCCGACGATATTTATAGATGCGCCATTTATTATCGAGCTTATTCTTGCATTGCAATTACTGCAATAGAAAAAAATCACCCACACCCACACTTTTACTGCAGCAATTCACCAGAGTTCAATTCTTTCAGATTCTGTAGGTTGTTTTTTTTTTTTTAACTAGGGTGGGAACGACTTTGAATCCTCTTTTATTTCCAAATAACTTCCTTCATTTGGAAAAGTGACTATGGTGGTGTCCACCATCGCCGCTAAGGATGCTGAAATCTTCAAGCATTCTGGGTTCTAGTGGCGGAAGTCTTGACAGCTGGAGAGTGGTCCATGATACCGACTTTTTCGAGCTTTTAAAACTAGAGAGGTACTCACCAAAAATGATTGGTAATGAAGACGTAGAAGAGAAATCGTAATTTAAACCAGTAGTGGCTGCTAAAGATTATATATTATATTAGTTAATTCACACAATGGCAACCTGCATCCGCAATCACAGAGTGCGAAAGAGAAAGAAAGAAACGCACAGAGCGAGAGGAAGAGAGAGAGAGAGAGAGAAACCACCAAACACAGGAAGTGAAAGGAACCAAATTAAATTATAATCAAAGATATACTTACAGGAAATCGTCCTCTTTAAAAAATCACTCTCCAATCTAATATATATTACATCTAATTTTACTTTCATCTAAATGAGGTAAATGAGGAGGAGAGTAAATGAGGAGATTATAATAAATATGGAGGTAGAAAAGTAGTATTTGTTAAACAAGTCATTCAACGAGGATTAGCATTTCAGATAAATTTAATGGTGAAGGGAGGAGGAGGAGGAGGAGAAAAAATAAACTTTTAGAAGACCACACTCATGTTGAACAGTTTAAAATAGTACACAGGCGCACACTAGCTAGAAACAGCTCTTTGTGATTACCCCCGTCTAGCCTAGTATGAACACAAACACACGGAAAGAGGAACACTGGTACGGCGACAAGAACCAGGGATGCCCGATAATAAAAATAAGATTGTTGACTGACTGACTGACTGACAAACTTGGTTCACTCTGATCAGGCACAGACAGGATAGATGACAGACAAATAGAACATAAAGGGGAGAGTAAACAGATACTTTGTTGTATCCGGGGAACTGTGGGTGACTTTGTGCAGGCGTATTTTTGCAGGGCGGGGACCTTCGTCAGCATACCCTGGACACACCTCAATTCTCATGGCTATTCTCATTGCGTGTTAATAAAAAAATAATCAGGTTATACATACTCGCACGACTATTTCATCTATCGTAATTTACTTAATTAAAACTTTAAAAAAAAGCCCCCCAAACTGTTGTATAGTTAGACTTCCAGGAAAATTTCCAACTTAATTGTAATTCTATCGTAATTATGCTAACATAATAGTACCACTGATTTTATCCTTCACTTCACCAATCACTTCCTTTATCACTTTTTCTAAAACTGCACTTTCATTCTACCAATACAAGTGCACATTAATTGTAGAAAGTGCTTGGGGAATTAGAAAAAATCTTTTGAAATATCTCCTCTCTCTCTCTCACTATTGTTCCCTTTCTATTCCCAAAGATCCTCTCCAAAAAATTCTGAGGTTGACTCCCATTTCTCCACAGCATAATATGTTGTTGAAGAGTGTGGTAGAAGGATTTTATCGCAAAAACCGGTCTTTGGAATAAGTTCTGATGAAGTCGTCTCTATTAACGGATCGCTGGAGCAATTTTTTTTTGGTTGGGAGCACCATGTTTAATGGGATTTTTGTCATTGAAATCTGTTGAAACAAATAGCCGTAGTAGATAGTTTACTGGAGGAGTAACAAGTCATACTTTTGACTAGCAAAGTGTTACCAGCTCACGGTAAACACCTGATAAATGAGGAATACAACACATCCACTCTATCCGCTTTGTGTAACCAAGTCGGTTCAAAAAGATACAAAAGAAGATTACAATAATGTATAGCATACGCCTACTCAAGGTTGGTTAAATGAAACATAAAGTGAGATTTACTTTTTTCCCCTCTATCCCGCGACAGAGGCGTTAGGCCATATTTTTGTCTGGCAGCCGAATATATAATAGGTTGCTGGGCTGCAGCGCAGATCCAGGAGGCACGTAGAGGACGCGATCTACTTCGCCCCCCTCATTGTACTGTAATTTATTTAATTGATCAAGTGATTTACTGTAATGTGGTTATGCATAAGCCTGAAACAATTACTCACAAATTAACAGATTAATGTAGCTTTACGTAGGATCTTTCTAGTCCAGGAACGTCCTACAAAACGAGATTGCACCAGTGTACAATAGCAAAGGTAAAAAAGAAGTAGCTCGAATTACTTACTTCACTAACGTAGAGAAGTGTGCAGTGTTAATCATGAGTGTAAGGTCGACCTACATAAGTCTAGTGAGTTGTTAACATGGTTAAATGTGAATATAAGATAGTCCTATATAAGTCTAGTGAGCCTTCAACATGGTTAGATGTGAGTGTAAGATAGTCAAATGAGTTGTGTACATGATTAAATATGAGTGTAAGATAGTTCTATATAAGTCTAGTGAGCCATCAACATGGTTAAATATGAGTGTAAGATAGTTCTATATAAGTCTAGTAAGTTGCCAACATGGTTAAATGTGAGTGTAAGATAGACCTATATAAGTCTAGTGAGTTGTGAACATGATTAAATATGAGTGTAAGGTGGTCCTATATAAGTCTAGTGAGTTGCCAACATGGTTAGATGTGAGTGTAAGATAGACCTATATAAGTCTAGTGAGTTGTGAACATGATTAAATATGAGTGTAAGATAGTCCTATATAAGTGTAGTGAGTCGTCATCGTGGTTAAATGTGAGTGTATGATAGACCTATATAAGTCTAGTGTGTCATCAACATGGTTAAATGTGTGTGCAAGATAGACCTATATAAGTCTAGTGAGTTGTGAACATGATTAAATATGAGTGTAAGATAGTCCTATATAAGTCTAGTGAGTTGTCAACATGGTTAAATGTGAGTGTAAGATAGTTTTATATAAGTCTAGTGTGTCATCAATATGGTTAAATGTGTGTGTAAGATAGTCCTATATAAGTCTAGTGAGTTGTGAACATGATTAAATATGAGTGTAAGATAGTCCTATATAAGTCTAGTGAGTTGTGAACATGGTTAAATGTGAGTGTAAGATAGTTTTATATAAGTCTAGTGTGTCATCAATATGGTTAAATGTGTGTGTAAGATAGTTTTATATAAGTCTAGTGTGTCATCAATATGGTTAAATGTGTGTGTAAGATAGTCCTATATAAGTCTAGTGAGTTGTGAACATGATTAAATATGAGTGTAAGATAGTCCTATATAAGTCTAGTGAGTTGTCAACATGGTTAAATGTGAGTGTAAGATAGTTCTATATAAGTTTAGTGTGTCATCAACATGGTTAGATGTGTGTGTAAGATAGTCCTATATAAGTCTAGTGAGTTGTGAACATGATTAAATATGAGTGTAAGATAGTCCTATATAAGTCTAGTGAGTTGTCAACATGGTTAAATGTGAGTGTAAGATAGTTCTATATAAGTTTAGTGTGTCATCAACATGGTTAGATGTGAATGTAGAAACTGCATTTATGTTTACAGAAATTGCCACTAGAGTTCTCCACCGAATGGAGTGTTAAGTAAGCTTACAGCCTATTTAATGGCGGCTTACAAGTCTACGATGTGCCCATTCCTCTTTTATCTATTTCACGATTAAACAATACAAATTCTCAACTTTTTTGCTTCAGTTAACGATAATTAGGTAAAACATGAAGTGTTATTCCAAAAGAAATATTATTTATCGTTTTTTTAATGGGAATTTTTTTTTATTGTTTTATTCGAAAGTTTATCAAATACCTATGGGAGAAATGTCGAGAAAAAATTTTTAAATTAATTATTTCATTGAAATTATTGAGTTCGAAGTATTGGCCAATCACAATGCAGTAAGGTTGCAGACGGTGGGCGGGCCATGCCCACCTCGTGTAATCACGCCCACCTCTACTGTAAGCCCGCCCACCTCTAGTGTAATCACGCCCCGTCTCAATGCAAACTTATTTTTCTCAATTTTTCATTATTTTTCTTATATTTTATTAACTTTTTTTTATTATTTTAGAAATAATATTAATCTTAAGCAGATATTAGGAAAAATGCAACAAAATTATTTAAAAAAATAAAAATAATTTCATTTTTCAAGAAATTTTCCATAAGTTAAGATCGTTTTCGCCAATATTCGACAGTTTTACTTTCTCATGAAAAGAATCTCGTATGAACACTCACAAGACTTTTTCTTACCATTTACAAATATAATTGAATTTTCTTGTAAGTTAGAACTGCATTAAAAAAATATCAATTTAAATAATAATGCTGATATAGTGCGACACATTGCCTCTGAACCAAACTATTAATAGACAAAATTAGCAGCCAAACTGACTTTTAAGCTTAAGTACGCCATCAGATCAGCTTCGAATGAATCCGTTTGGAAAATTCACATTAAATTACAGGAAAAGCCTTTCTTTAGAATTGCACTTCAGGTGTATTGATATTCTTTCTTCTTGGAAGTTTGGTTAGAAATTTAATAATCAAAATACTTGGAGGTAGTAAAACCTTGAAATATCTAAAAAGGAAGTTAAGAAAACCTTATATAACCCCTCCTAAATAAATAAAGTTGCTTGGATAAAATCGATTGTTATAAATGTAATATTCCTACATGTATGTTGTGTGTGAACAAAGCTTTAGAAAAAATAAATCGATTTTCGAGATAATCGCTTGTTTTACAGTAAACTTATTCCATAATGTGATCGGCTGAATCTCTTCAAATTTTGAACATCAGTTGAACTTTTAAATGGTTTTAATATTTTACAGATATTATGGCGGTACATTTGACTGGAATGGCACTTAGACGGAAGTCCCTCTCTCTCACTCTAAAGAGCCCTTTTATGGATTTCCCTTGGAAAATGTTTCAACTTAATGTTATACATCTACATATATGCAATGAGGTAGGCGCTAATGTTAAGGGAAAGCGAAAGAGTTGTTTCTGGGAGAAATCCCATAAAACGGTTGGTTAATTTTATCCCAAATTAGGTTCTTATCAGTGGTAAAGTATGTTTGCTAGGCCGTCTCCCGTCTACGTCACCTAATTTAGTAGTTAACGTAAAGCCCGCCAGAAAAAGTAGGCATTTCTTTACTTTTTAAAAAAATGTATTTATTTACTCACTTGCTCATGATTGCAATTAGTATACCACTTCTCGGTTGTTGGAACCATTTTCGTGAAACAGAAAAATCAATGAAAAAATGCCAATAATAGATTGATTTGGTCGAATAGCATATACTATTTGGTACCATTTTTTGTATGCAGACCACGCCCATCAATAGACAGACAGACTGGCACACGTCAATACGCGATACAGAAACCGTTTCGTACTGAAATGCCCAGAAAATGGATATGTACCTCAGTTTTCTCAAAAACTCTTAAAATAGCAAATCTATGAAATTGCAGTACTTCCTCTTATGAGAGATACCTAAAAATAAAAATATATAAACCACACCTAGAAAACTAAAGGTACGAAATAATAAAACAAAATTACAAGATGCAAACTATGCACAAGCAATTTGAGGAAACAATTTTGTCTTGGAACATTATATCATAAACATTAGATATAATCATTCGTATGACCGGAAATTACTACCACCTCTCCTCCACCTGCTGGATCGTCAACTTCAAAACAAAACAAAACACACACACAAGAGCTAGAACGGACATGAAAAGTACGGTGATTATCAAGGAATGTTGAGCTAGAACTGTCTCACACACTAAACTCTTAGAACATACTTTTAAAACCACTACTAATGCATGTATTTGGCCATGGAGAGGGGGAATATAGTGTTAAACTCGTGAATTTCATTAAAAAAAATCGGAAAATATCTCAAATCGAAGAAGTTATCGAGAACTACATGTGTATAACTTAAAGAAAATCGATTAAGCCATTTGATAATATCACCCAAAAAACTAAGAAGAAAAAGAAATGAGGCACTTCCGGTGAAAGAGCAGAATTTGTAAGGTTTAACAAACAGCTATACCAATTTGTAAACATCATTTTTTTCACTTCAAAAAAACCTTCTAAAACTATAAACTTCTTGTGAATACGTCTTTTAAAAAGTACAATTGCTTTTATTTTCATTTTCTTACAAAAGAGCAGAGACGGTAAAAATTATCCGTGTAGTAGATTAACTTTTTATTTAAGTAATAATAAAAATAACGGTAATAAATAAAAAATAAAAGGACAACAACCTTATAAAAGTTTCAATGTGAAATAAACTGGACGACAGCCAACGAGGTGTCGCTAAATGTATGCTGGGGCTCTCTAGATAACTTTTTACTCTATTATCTATTTTATATTATATATGCATACATGTGTCGTATTAAATATTATATAATTCCACCCCTCCCACCAAAAACTTCCAAAACTATTCTTAAAAAAATTAGTATTTTATGAAAACAAACATTACAAAATGTACTTTAATATTATACCATGGCAAAGTTCTCGGCTGTGCACACAGATGGCGTTACTAGCAATGTAATTTTTTGTTTTTGTTTTTTTTTATACGTTAGTTTGGTACATGTTGCACAATACAGTAATCAATTTGATCAATCGATTAGTTTTCCCTTAAACGACTAATCGTGTATTTTGTTGAAATGGGAATTATCAATGCCATCATGGAATTCTCCGTTTTGGACGATTTATTCATTGGTACCCCTATTACTTCCTGCGAATTAACAGTTTTTTTAAACGTTCCGACTGTGCACTCGTAGTAAGCAAAGTAACTTTTTTTATTTCCGGTTTAATCTCCTTTTAAACATTTTATATTTTATACCGAACACTAAAGTTTAGTTGATAAACTACAAACTAGTTTTTAACCTTAAACTTATCTCCAAAAAACTGTATTTAATTTCAGTAACGCTATCTGTTGGGAGTGGTAACGAAATGTATAATAAAACTTCTGGCTCTAAATAAAAATACTCGATTAATTGATATTGCAGGGATCGATAATTATAGTCAGTGATTTAAACTAGATTATGTTTCTATTAATTAAATAAAACTCGTAGACAAAGTTTAATAATTCATAGAAACAATGTGGCAAATGGTTTTAATTAAAATTAAATTTATTATTACCATTATATGTAAAGTTTTTTATTCTCTACCAATAGCGTTATCGCGTTAAGACTTTCTAATTTCAAAACTAGCAACTGAATTGATGATTCCAATTAATATGTAAAACAATGTCTATTAATAATAAACTAGCTAAGAATTATTAATTAAAAACTACAACTTAATTAAAAATAAATAAAAATTATGGCATTAGTTACTTTTTAATTAATTACTTGTTTGACATTGTGCAAACTTTAGATGGACAAAAAATTAATTAAATATTGACAATTAATTTCTATATTTTCTCTTAAAAAAATACCTAGGTATTTTATGAAAACAAAAATTACAAAATTTACTTTACTTTAATATTATACCATGGCAAAGTTCTCGGCTGTGCACAGAGATGGCGTTACTAGCAATGTAATTTTTTTTTTTTTTTTTTTATACGTTAGTTTGGTACATGTTGCACAATACAGTAATCAATTTGATCAATCGATTGAAGAGAAAGGTGGATGAGATTGGGTTAATATCTCCTCGAAACTAACCGGAAGTTAGTTATACTAAAGTTTTGAGTCACTTTTAATTAGGCAAACATAATGTTTATTCGAATTTTGATAGAGATCATTAACAAATTTACGAAGATTACGGCTTCGTGTGACTTTTTTGGGTTTCTGGTTAAAACTTACAATCGAGTAATCGACTCCAATAAATTCTCTTACTGGTAAAACTCGAGAACTGGAAAAACAAACCTTTTTTTTTAAATGAATATCGGTCAAATTAGTTTAGGAAAATACGTTCAAAACTTCTAATACTTTATTTAAGCCCAAGAAAAAGAAAAACAACTTTACGGAACTTTTATGATTTATTCAATCTTCTTTTTGCCAAGTTTTCCACCAACACAGAGAGAGTGGCGTGTTACCAAGGTCTAGAACAAATAAAGTATACCAAGAGAATCGGGTAAACAGCGTAAAAAAAAAGGAAGTTAAATGCGGCGAAGAAGAGCAAACAGCGGAAAACTAGCAGCAGGAGTGAATTAGTGAGAGATCAAGAGTGTTGGGAGATAGAACAACCGCCAAAAATGGTGACGTAAGAGGGATAAAAATGATTTAATACATCCCAATAGAATTTCCACAGCCTTCAAAAACTCTCTTTTCAAACTTTTGCGTATATACACATGGCAAAACTATAAAAAAAAAATAAAACAATTTACCAAAATACTTTACTACTTACAGTAAGTTTATAATCGTAACATTTAAGAAAAACGACTGAAACGCGATGGATCCTCTGAGATGATACCCAAAACGGAAAATAAGTAACCTTCTGACACATTTTAATCATACAGATCAGCATAATGCTGAGTTTTGTTTTAAATCAAGACTTATAATTTTCTTTAAAGAAAAATCCTGGATAGAAAACAAAAGAACTTCTTTAGGTGGAAGCGGAAATACAAGAAAAATTCCGGAAAATGCCCTTCCAGCCGACTAAATTTCTTAAAATTGCTTCTTTATTTTACATACAATACTTGCTACACTATTAGCGTCTTTTCTAAGCTAGCTATTCTAATTTAGGCTTTAATCAAAGTAAAAAATAAGTATCCTTTCATAAAAAAACTGTTTCAAGAAGTTAATACATTTTTTTTTTTCTGTGTTTAAAGGAGAATTAAGTTTGGGAAAAAAAAATCAGGAAACTGGAAGTAGAGAGACACTGCTTTAAAAATAATTAAGATCAAAGTGACGAGAGCCCCTATACATCCGGTTCCGGTGCGGTCACACTAAACAGGAAATATTATTTTTAAAAAAATGATATATTTTCCTCTAATTATAGTAGAGGGGGGAAGTAGAGGGGAGCACCTTACTACCTTGTGCTCTAGGTGTGCTACAGATATTAGGAAATGTTTGGATAAATTTTATGTAACCCTAGCAAGATTTTCGTTTATTACATTTATTAAAACTGTCCGGTAGGAGAGCTGTATGAGGGTTGATCGTCAAAAACTGCAGGAAAAAGCGTAACGTTGAAAAACACCCAACTTTGACAATTTTTTTCTCTTTTTCTATAAAAGATAAAATTCCCAAATTTTCTTTAAATTATAGGGCAAATCCTCCTTTATAACTGTAATTTTTTGCAACAACCCAGATCTAATAGGTTTCGAGAAAAAAGTTGCCGAAATTTACTAGATGTTATTACACCTTTAGCTGGGAGTTATTATAGCGTATTAAAAAAAGTACCTGTCCAGTTTGCTGGATTCGAACCCGGGATCTCCCAGAATACGCTAACCACTTAGCTAATCCCTTCCCTTTTTTTTTGTCAATGCGGAATTTCAATCTTCCTCACCAGATTCTCGAAACCAGTAATAAGTACAAATCGAAAAATTGCTTGATTACAATACTTCTCCTTACTTAATTAGCAAATTTATACAGGGTGTTCATTTTAAGACGGCTCAAATGCATTTCATGCTTAAACAGTTGATCTGAACAAAAAATGGTAGAGGAAAAATTTGTTGCCCGTCACCTCTAGTTTCAGAATATGTGACTTGATTTTAGATTCCTGCCCGCATATGCGGCTGACGCTCGGCCAAAAGTGAGGGCTACACAGTTGACCCCCATTTTCATATAGACACTTTTAAAGAGTATAAAAAGTTATGAAAGAAACCGGAAACCGCAATTCAATATCTTCAAAATTAAGCCTCCTCAGATACAGAGAGCAGTTGATAACCTCCAGGCTAACCTGGCTTGCGAGCCAGAGGAGGCACCTTTGAAGGCACAGTACATGCTGCACAAGTTGCGTAAAGTGCATTATTTGATAAATTAAGGAATAAGTTTGATCCTTTACATGAAAGATATTGATCACTTAAATATGTGGCAGGAGGTTTCCAATTTTTTTGGTAATTAAACTCTCCCAAAATTACCAAATAATTATTAAACCTTCTTGTTTGTAACAGATGTAAAATTAATTTTTAGCCATTTTGTGGATGCTTGAGAACATCTAAAGCTCTTAACATTTGATTTTTATTAGAAAAATCACTCGGAAAACGACTCATTTCCCGATATTAAGAAAAATGCTAGCTTTACTGACTTCGCAATATTTTTAGTACAAAAGGGGATGAAAAAATACATAAAAATGACCTATCGCGTGCTCTTCTTTCTCTTTGATAACAAGTTAAAAAATTGAAATAAATACCAGATTTTGAAATGGCCTAGCACCTTTAATTTTGAAGATATCAAATTGCGGTTTCCAGTTTCTTTAATAATTTTTTATACTCCTTAAAAGTGTGTATATGAAAATGGGGGTCAACTGCGAGCCCTCACTTTTGGTCGCGCGTCAGCCGCGTATGCGGGCAGGAAGCTAAAATCAAGTCACATATTCTGAAACCAGAGGTGACGGGCAACAAATTTTTCCTCTACCATTTTTTGCTCAGATTAACCGTTTAAGCATGAAATACATTTGAGCCGTCTTAAAATGAACACCCTGTACATATATTTGTTATTTGTAAGTTCATAGCTCATGTAGATTAAAGATTGTAGAGCCTAGTTTCGAAAAAACTTTTGGATTGAACTTTGACCAAAAATGATCGTGTCGTGAGCTTGGTTAGTACGGAAACAATCGTAAGCTTTAAATTTAAGTTATGTGATTTTTCTTCATTGAGTTATGCTGTGAGCTCATCTTAGAGCTCAATGGGGTTAGCCCAGCACATTTTCTTCATTAGTTATTGGTTCAAAAAAAAAAGAAAAAAAAAAAGGCCTACTTCCGGTGAAATGTGTTTCCGGTGACGATCTCACAACATAGAGAGAAAGTTTACCGGAGTCCCACAGGTAAACAGTGTAGCCAACCCAAGGCTAATTAAAAAGAAGTGGAGGTAATTTAATAAAAAAACAAGGTGTGGCAAGCGTGTTGCCAATTTAGACAAACAAAAACTATTTGCCGGACATACGCACTAAATACAGCTGTCAGTCTGTAGGCGCAGCAGTGATGGTCATTAATTCAGAACATGTGGTGTATTGTGGTGAGTGTGTGGGATACAAGCCTAAATCAGACTAGACATAACTTCCCTTTTATTACCGGGAATTTTATGAAATATTATTGCTGTATAATTACGATGTTTTTTAAAAGGAAATTCTACTGTAAACATAAAGCTAGCTCTGGTATACTCCCAGTAAACCCTACTTCCCAGCTATTTATAGAATTAGAACAGGTTTATTACACTGAAATAAAAAAAACACTCTGGTTTCTTAAAACTCTATATTTTGGTAACATATTTACTTCTAACATTACGAAGTAACATGTAACCGTACATTACTTTGAGACGGCACTTTAGACCAAGGGTGTCAAACTCAATTAATCTACGGGCTACTCGATGCTACAGGCAAGATTCCCGCGGGCCACGACATATTTACAAATTTTTCCTACATTTCCAATATCTGGATTCCGAGACTGAGAACAGGCAATCTTCATTAAGGTAGATAGATGGTTATCCAGTCAATCTTGATCTGTACGACGTTTTATTTAATTTCATAGACGGAAATAGTTGCTCGCACAAGGACGTACTCCAAAAAAAATAACACAAAATTTTTACAGCAAACATTTTTGGATATTCCTCAGCTAAATAGGAATATGAACCCAGCATGCCACGTTTACTTTCAGGCGGGGCTCTTGTCCACCTGTCCTCTTCAACAGCAATCCTCTTCTTTGTACAGATCTGGTGCGCTACCTTGGGCTCTACATAGACAAACGGTTCAAGTGGAACCTACACACTAGACTTAAAAGACAAGCAATGACAAAACGTGCGAAACTTCTTTACCAGACTACTTGGACGACGCTCCAAATTGCCCTTAGAACTCAAACGGATACAACACTATTCTCAAACCTATGGTGGACTTATGGGGACTAGAGCTGTGGGGTTTAGCCAAACCTATAAACATACGGACAGTACAGGACATTTCAATCGAAACTCCTCCGACAAGATAGCTGACGCTCCTTTCTACGGTGACAACCTCACTCTTCACTAAGACCTCAACATTCCCTTTGTACAACACCAACTCGCCAAGATTAAATATAAAAAATTCCATACTGCTCTCTCGACTAGCTCTAATCCTCTTGTACAGTCTGTCGCTTCCTCTGACATCCCTAATACTCCTCGCCGACTGAATCGCCAGTGGCCCCGCGACTTCTTTGTAGGCTGAAGACCTAAATTATTACTCTCCTCCTCACATTCTCCTCTTTCCTATAGAGAGTGCTACCGCTGGGTAGTTTCTCTCCTCCCGCACCAGTTCATCACTCTCTCCATATTTACTTATTGTATACAACTGTATGCAGATTGTAAATTACTAAATAAATTTAAATTTAAAAAAATTGGGAGATTCCTACTTCATCTTTTAAAAAAACCGAATCATTCTGGAATTCCACTGAGAGTGGCAGGACATATGGCTTCCAAACGTCTCTGGAACTAAGTCAGCGCGTTTTTTTTACAAACCCACTGCCCCCCCCCCAGGAAAGGCCAACTGGGCCACGTTTGTACTCGGTCTTCAGTAAGTTTACGGAAACTGGGAATCGTGTGTACGATATTTTTCCTCGATCTCCCCCCCCTAAGCGCTATTTCCTTCATAAAAACTTTTTTCTATTTTCATTCTATTTCCGTACATCGTGGGCCACAAGAGATTACCTCAGGGATATTCAGGGGCCGCCAGTTGCACACCCCTGGTTTAGAGGAATGGCCTAAACATCGCCCCCCACCATTGGAACTGTTCAAACAAGAATGTTCCTGGAGGAAATGATTCTACATAAAAGTAGTAGAGCTCGGTGACAGTTTTGAGAACAATGGAAGAGGCGTTTTAAGTGAAATATCTATTCAGTGAAGTTCTACTTCCGGCTGAGGATTTTTCTGAACTCAGCATCCTGGCTACACGCTCAATTCTCGTATATATCAGAAATGAACTGCGCTAGGACCGGACATGATCGTTTCTCCTCCCAATTTGTGATATGTTTTAATATTTGGAGAGAGCCTTTCCTTCTCTTATTTAGAGGATTCATTTTCAAAACTTCCGGGGAAGATGGCACGAGTTATCCCGATTGTAGGACGCGTCAGGCACATTTCTAGGTCAGAACTTCCACACGTAATTGTACCTAAACTACTTAGTATGCATGCAAAATTTTTTTTTTTTTTTTTTTTTATAGATTATTTGGTAATTAGATAGGACATGATTTGGGGTCCTGCTGTCAATGTGTTACAGTAATGCACATGCCTTCATATCCGCCCATTTGACGATCCAATCAGCTAGAAATAAAATCTGTTTTCTGATTTCTAATAACTCTTATATTCTATTCATTTAATTATAAATAGGTAATTAATATTTCCATTTTATTTGACAGCTTTTTAATTAAAACCTGACACACAAATGATTTCCTCTTCGTCTAATCATGCATTTCCGGTTTAAAATCAACTTTGATAATTTAAACACAATATGGTGAAATTTCTTCGGAATCATCAGGAATAACAAAAAAACAGTATTAACTTTAAATGAAAAACATTTTTCGTAAACAGGAACCAATCGCGTTAATTCCCTCCAACACCATTAAGTGTACGTAAAATAGTAGTTGAAAAAAGCGGAAATGTCTGCAATGATTAAAATTTTTATCATTTTCCAAATCTAAACACTTACATACATTCTAAATCTCAAACTGTACGACAAAAAAGGACAACTTCTAAATATCCTGAAGGTTTTTTTTGTCTGCAAACAATGAACTATTGTATAATCAAAAAAAAAAAAAAAATGAAAGAACTATCTGAAGTAGGGCTTTGGGTAAAAGCTCCCCCGCAGTTACTGCACCTGGCCCCTACAAAAACATCTGCTTTCTCACAACGCGTTAGCTTTGTTTAGAATCTACAGCCAAAAGATGTGTTGGGGGAAGATTTCTTTTTAAGGCTGTATCACCTACAATCCAGGGATGCATCGCTACTATTGTCTCTTCCTGTACCATTTATTAGCTGCAATAAATTCATGTACTACAACAGGTCTGATAATACGGATGCATTGGTTCTATTTTTAGAGGTTCCAGATTTTTTATTTACAAAAATTTAGCCGCTTTATGAATATAATGTATCATTTTACTTCCTGTTTCTCCTCGTAAATATATATTTATTTTCATTTTATTTAATTTATTTTTTCCACCCTTAGACCTTAAGTTATGTCCCTTATAAAAATCTGCACTTTATTTTTTCACTATTTAAGAAATTTGGTGTCACATCTAGTAAAAGGCACCATGCCAAAACTATTTGGCACACACGTCGCAAACACTCCCAAACAAAAACAATAATTATTAAAACATATATATATAAATGACAAGCAAAATAGCATAAGTGCAGTAAATTCCAAACATTTCTAACCAATGGTAATCAAAATTATTACTATACTATGTTAAAATTGTACTTCAGTGGAGGGGACGACAAATGAATTCAATATTTTAGAACCATTTGGATAAGAACAGATGTTCTATTGCAGCTTGGAGTTTTAATTAAAATACCCGTAAATTTTGGGGGGAGGCTAAGCTGTCTGAGGCTGGAAACATAGTGGAGCGGCGATGATAACTGCTTCAAATCAAAGAGACCGACAAGCAGCGAGCAAAGAGTCGCATGCACATAGTGATGAGTTTAGTCGCGTTCTCCTTTCGACGAGACATGATGGAGGAATTATTTCTATATGAAAATTCTTCCTTGAAAATTTGGCATTTACTGCAGCTTAGAAGCAGGAGCTGCAGTGTTCATGATATAAACAGGATTAGACATGAACTTGGTGAATTCCATCTCTTTGTACCAACAACTTCGGGAGCATCCTGGCAAGTTTCATTCGTATTTTCAAATGTCTATTTCAACATTTAATTACAAAGTAGCCAGTGTTGAAGGCATGTTAATCAAGAAAAGGACCAAATTTCAATGTTAACCCCATTAATCCTGCCCCATTCCTTATCAAAAACAAATCGGTTGTGATGTAGAAGATCCTTTTTAAAGAAAAACTATACCAATAAATGCAGCAATATCCCATTTTAACCTCTGAAAATTGAGCGCGATGAGAGCGAAGAAATCAAACATGTCACAACGCGTTGCTCTACTCTCTCTCTTGGTAGCGTTGCTCTATCTTCGCTTTGCTCTCCACTAAGGTTTACATTTCCGGTGTTTTAAAAACAATGGCCGTCAATTTGGTAGATCTACTCTATTATAACAAAGCTGAAGGAGGACATCATCAAAGGCAGAGAAGAACATGAAGCGAATAAAGGTAATAAACGAAAAGGGGCGACATCTGGAGAACAGGCAGATGGGAAAGGAACTAAGAAGCATTCCCAGCAGACAGCAAACCCTTCATAACAAATGCTTCCTCTAATCCGTTCCACTTCCCATTGGAACTTCTTGATCGACATAAATTCGTCGCACATCCTTTACTTTTGTGTAAACTCTGCCCTATCCTTCCATCTTTTTGAACGTAATTAATCTTAAAATAATATTTTATTTACACCTCCATAATGAAAGATACTTTTGCCTTGAACGTAACGTCATCATTTCATTTCTGTCATTTGTTTTACATATCCCCAACAGACAACAGTCATACTTGCACAACATCGGCTGGCATTATGATTATGAAGTAACGTTATCGATTTGGGCATTTCTGATGGAACTGCCTGGTCAATGAGGAGTTGATAGCAATGCCTTAAAATTTGGACAGACAATAAGTAGCTGAACATTTATATTCAAGAATTTGAAATTGGCACCGAAATAAGCAAAAAAAAAAAAACTCCTGAAATACTACGTCACGATTCATGAATCAAACCAAGTATTACGTCATAATGCAGTTGTTATTGTGTGACAATAGCGGACCAAAAACCATATTCAGTTTGTCTTGTTCGAATGTTGTCTTAAGATCGGTGCCAAAAAAAGAGTATGGGTTAGAAAACTAGAAGACAAACTACAACCAAGAGAACGTACAAATTTCCTCATTCTACACCCGGCTAACCTCGGAAACTTTTAAAACCTATTTTTCTCTAAATTCATCAGAAAATTTTAAACTCATATCTTTAATTTTCAGAAACTACTGAACACCCCTAACAAGGAGTCAACAAGGTTGTGATGACCTGGCTGTACGCTACCAAAATAAAGTTGGGAAAATTCTCAAACTGTGAGTAAAAAATACATTTTTAAATTTTGTAACAACTTGTATAATGAAAATAATGTAACTAACAAACCGCAGTTGATGGTGGGTGAACCGTAATATAGATCATAAAAATTATTTATTTTTGTTTTTGCATAATTTCATTCTTTATTAAATACCTATGGAGGAAAAAATAGTGAAAAAATTCTAGAGATTTTATAAAATATTTTTGTGACGAATATTTAGTCTAAGAAGTCGTAATGGTGGAACCTAGTAGTAGTAGGTAGGCGTGTCATTGGGTGTGGAGTACCCCCACTCTACTTACGGTTCTATTGGCCAGTATACACGCCCACAAGGCGCTTATTGGATCCGCCATTAGGATATTTAATGCTTTTTTTCTCTATTAAAACAATGGTTTAGATTTTTTTTAAATATTTTTTCCTCCGTAGGTATTTCATAAAGAATCAATTTATGCAATAAAAATGTAAACTACAAAAATTAATGTAATTGTTAACTTAACTGTTTTATTCGACAAACATCACAATGATATTAAATTTGGGTACACTAAAATTGAAATAAAACATATTCTGCAATCGTTCATTAACTGTAGTTGATGGTGAACCGTAATAAAAATCTTCAAAATAATGTATTTTGGTTTTTGCATAATTTCATTCTTTATTAAATACCTATGGAGGAAAAAATAGTGAAAAAATTCTAGAGAACATTTTTGTGACGAATATTTAGTCCTAAAAAGTCATAATGGTGGAACCTAGTAGTAGTAGGTAGGCGTGTCATTGGGTGTGGAGTACCCCCACTCTACTTACGGTTCTATTGGCCAGTATACACGCCCACAAGGCGCTTATTGGATCCGCCATTAGGATATTTAATGCTTTTTTTCTCTATTAAAACAATGGTTTAGATTTTTTTTACTATTTTTTCCTCCGTAGGTATTTCATTAAGAATCAATTTATGCAATAAAAACGTAAAGTACAAAAATTAATATAATTGCTAACTTTACTGTTTTATTCGACAAACATCACAATGATATTAAATTTGGGTACACTAAAATTGAAATAAAACATATTCTGCAATCGTTCATTAACTGTAGTTGATGGTGAACCGTAATAAAAATCTTCAAAATATTGTTTTATTGTTTTTGCATAATTTCATTCTTTATTAAATACCTATAGAGGAAAAAATAGTGAAAAAACTTTAGAGAACATTTTTGTGACGAATATTTAGTCCTAAAAAGTCATAATGGTGGAACCTAGTAGTAGTAGGTAGGCGTGTCATTGGGTGTGGAGTACCCCCACTCTACTTACGGTTCTATTGGCCAGTATACACGCCCACAAGGCGCTTATTGGATCCGCCATTAGGATTTTTAATGCTTTTTTTCTCTATTAAAACAATGGTTTAGATTTTTTTAAATATTTTTTCCTCCGTAGGTATTTCATAAAGAATCAATTTATGCAATAAAAATGTAAACTACAAAAATTAATGTAATTGTTAACTTAACTGTTTTATTCGACAAACATCACAATGATATTAAATTTGGGTACACTAAAATTGAAATAAAACATATTCTGCAATCGTTCATTAACTGTAGTTGATGGTGAACCGTAATAAAAATCTTCAAAATAATGTATTTTGGTTTTTGCATAATTTCATTCTTTATTAAATACCTATGGAGGAAAAAATAGTGAAAAAATTCTAGAGAACATTTTTGTGACGAATATTTAGTCCTAAAAAGTCATAATGGTGGAACCTAGTAGTAGTAGGTAGGCGTGTCATTGGGTGTGGAGTACCCCCACTCTACTTACGGTTCTATTGGCCAGTATACACGCCCACAAGGCGCTTATTGGATCCGCCATTAGGATTTTTAATGCTTTTTTTCTCTATTAAAACAATGGTTTAGATTTTTTTAAATATTTTTTCCTCCGTAGGTATTTCATAAAGAATCAATTTATGCAATAAAAATGTAAACTACAAAAATTAATGTAATTGTTAACTTAACTGTTTTATTCGACAAACATCACAATGATATTAAATTTGGGTACACTAAAATGGAAATAAAACATATTCTGCAATCGTTCATTAACTGTAGTTGATGGTGAACCGTAATAAAAATCTTCAAAATATTGTTTTATTGTTTTTGCATAATTTCATTCTTTATTAAATACCTATAGAGGAAAAAATAGTGAAAAAACTTTAGAGAACATTTTTGTGACGAATATTTAGTCTAAAAAGTCGTAATGGTGAAACCTAGTAGTTACAGTCACAATTTTAGTCTCACACATTTAATTCCTCCTATTTACAATTTAAAAGATTGGACTTTAAATTGTACTGAAAAAGACACTTTAGAGAGACGCCTAATAAATAGCCTCCACTCCTGCATTATTTGCATTTTTCTTGAAAAACATTTTCAATAAAAATTATAGTACTGCATTAATGCAATTTGCATATCAATATTTTTTTTAAAAAAATCATATTATAAGTGAATTATAACAGAAGTAATAATCAAAATTTTTATAAAAGTTTAGAAATACTGCAGAGACCACAGAGCAAGCAAAGCCAGCCTTAATTCAAGCTTCAACCGCAGTGTAGCGCCACTATTCATTCCAATACTGAATTTATATTTGTCTCAGTTATTTATTTTGTATATTTTTTCTTGTAAGATTTTATTCACATCTTTAAATTCACTTTTTTCATTTTATCATTAAAGTTTTGACATATTCTCAGTTCAAAGCGTTTTTCTAAATAATATGTTTAACTTAATATTCGTTATTGTTGGTAGATTATTTGGTTAAAAAACATTTTCTGTTTTTTTGAGAAGTCGTTATTATTTTTATTTTCTAGAACCATTACGAATTTGTTTTTATTAATTCATACTATGTCATAGCACTAAGTCAGCTGTTTGGGCCACCAACAGAGTACAGTGAAAGCAGTATGCAACGTGGTGTAGATTCAAGAATTTGAAGGGTCCAGAGTTCGATATTCTCTCTCGCACTAACTGTACACCTGAGACCACTCAAAGAACCGTTGATTATTACTACCTACTTCAAGCAACTGGATAACCTTCTTGCTGGTAACCTTCTTCACTGAAGACCAGGCCAAAAAAAAAAAGCAACACTCCTTCCTTGAAGCGCAGGCAGCCAAGTATTTACTAAAGTGATGGGATAGATCGATTTGTTTCATGTTGTGATAAAAATGTGCTGATGCTAATAGTCTTTATAAATCGATTAAATTGAAGGAGCATAGTTGGAGTTATATAATTTCAAGGTACACTTTTATTCTACAATTAACTCTAAAAACTATTAAAAATTTTCTGCTACCAAATAATTTGAGAAAATACACAACTATTTTAGAAAATCAAATTATAAAAATAAAACGTAATAAGCGGTCATAAAGAATTGTTACTGGAATGAATTGATCCCGTTTATTCCATAATGAAACAACAAAGAGGAATGCCACGTAATATTTGTTCCAATTTATTCTCTAACACTACTTTAGTATAGTATTGGCTGGGTTATATAAATGGAGAATAGGGAACAATGTAGATAGTTATGGTACAATTCAAGAATACAAGAGTAAAAAGCGCATATGGTAATATGATGTAATGCAATAGAGGGTAATATATGGTTAAAGCAACGGTTACTGCAAAGACCATAACATTGACATGGTACAAAAATAACTTGCAACACAAGAATGTAATGGGATACGCAGATATTATTCTACGGACCGAACATAAAAAGTAATTCTTATCAATACCAGTTATCGTATATTATTAACAAAAATAGAATCACTTATCAGTTTTGCAAAGAAAAATAATACAAAAGAACCAATCAATATGTTATAAACAGCTGCGCGCCAATTCATCTTGACGTCAAGATGATTTGATCATCGTTAAGCAATTCAATCTTTTAAAATAAAATTTTCGTATCTGTGGTTTAAGAGAAAGCTAAGGTCTGGGGAATTTTGATTCTCAGTGACACGCTGCTCTCAAGTTTGAAAGTAGCTCCTGGGTGTGAGCATTGTCCTGGATTCCGGATCTTGGTAAAACCTGGATCTATTTCTTATCTCTTTAAGGCTAGTGAACACTGCCAGCTGCGGTTCAATGAAACAAGCAACCATCTCCTTAAAGTCTATCCTTCTTCCCAGAATGGAAACTGTGCAAGAAATCCCACCAAGGTTTTGAAAGCAGGCAAAATGATTTCTCAAAAAGCTGTCTATAGAAGCAGGAAATGCAGGTGTGGCAATTCGATTACATTTCTGAACTTTCTTCGACAGCACAAAAGCAGCTGAGACATTATCCAATATGATAAGTTTTGCTAAAAAGAAATTGTATTAGCTTTGGATTGGTTCAATATGTTTCCGTTGGTGCAGCGGAAGGAGATTTAACTGGAACGCCAATGAATCTGATATAGTAACTGCAAGTTAAAGCAAAACATTGTCCTTTTCTAAACAAGAAATATCTAAATTAATTAGATTATAACTTAATAAATTAAATAACCTAAATTTAAATTTATAACTATATTACTGTGGATGAATTTCTAGTACGTCACTGTGGAAGGTTTCTTTGGGCCGTTGTGTGGAATAATAAGTCGTTAGGACGCTTGGCTGAACCCTACTGGTCGAGTACAGGGTGGTAATGCTAGAATGTGTTCTGTAATTCTACTGCAGCAGTGACGGATGTAAAATGATGGCAGGAAGCATTTAAAAAAAAAAAATCGTTATTTTCCGTTGAAATATTAAAAACAACTTCATTTTCCATCACTCTAAGAGCTATTAAAGTAAGTATTCAATTTTCTAAACTTAATTTTTCTTTTTTCATCGAAAATGTTTTTAGATTGTTTGTTAAGTAAAAAAAAAAAAGGGTTTTTTTATAGTGTATGCCTGTCTGTAAAAAGCACTGAGTATGTTAATATAAATATGAGTAGTGGGGGGGAGGATTATAGTATTGAGCCTTAATTTATAGCCTAAAACTTAAAAATTACTTTCCATAAAACGCCCTTTACCAGTCCCGTATTAAGCACAGTTTAAAGTGGGCGCCACGGTAGCCGAGTGTTTAGAGGCGAGACCTGCGAAGCTAATAAGTATTGTGGTACTGGGTTCGATTCCCGGTCTTAGCCCTGTTTTATTTAATGGTTAATATGAGAAATTTACAGTAAAGTATGTTTGCTAGGCGGTTATAGGCTAGACCCGCAAAGCTAAAATGTATTGCGGTACTAGTCTAAGCCTTGGATTGTATTTAATAGTTAATAAAAGAAATTCACAGTAAAGTATGTTTGCTAGGCGGTTATAGGCTAGACCCGCAAAGCTAAAATGTATTGCGGTACTAGTCTAAGCCTTGGATTGTATTTAATAGTTAATAAAAGAAATTCACAGTAAAGTATGTTTGTTAGGCGGTTATAGACTAGACCCGCAAAGCTAAAATGTATTGCGGTACTAGTCTAAGCCTTGGATTGTATTTAATAGTTAATAAAAGAAATTCACAGTAAAGTATGTTTGTTAGGCGGTTATAGGCTAGACCCGCAAAGCTAAGATGTATAGCGGTACTAGTCTAGCCCTTGGATTTTATTTAATGGTTAATATGAGAACTTTACAGTAAAGTATGTTTGTTAGGCGGTTATAGGCTAGACCCGCAAAGCTAAAATGTATTGCGGTACTAGTCTAAGCCTTGGATTGTATTTAATAGTTAATAAAAGAAATTCACAGTAAAGTATGTTTGCTAGGCGGTTATAGGCTAGACCCGCAAAGCCAAGATGTATTGCGGTACTAGGCTATATTCCCAGTCTACACCTTTAATGGTTAATATGAGAAATTTACAGTAAAGTATGTTTGCTAGTCGCCTCCGTCCACGACACCTAAATTGGTAGTTGGACGTTAAGCCTGAAAAAATAGGCAATTACTTTACTTTACAGTTTAAAGATAAGCCCAGAATACCCAGGCATCCAATAACAATTAGTATAATAATAATTAAATTGTTTCCTTATAAATAATAGAATAAAAAAAAAAAAAAATCCATTAGTCTCGCATAATAATAGAGAAACTATTTTAAATAGTAGCCAATCCGATGGAAATTAGGAGGGGGGTTATGATAGTGAGGAGAAAATGGAGTTAAGGTCAACTGAATGTTTTTTTTGGAGGTCTTTTGTAACATTTAAAGCGGTTAGTTAACCAAATAATTGAAATAACTAGTTTAAATAAAATGGTTAGTAATTTTGGTTATTGGTTCAAATACTAGATTTATATAAAACAATTTTTATTTTCAATGTTGGAAAAAAATTAACTGAGAAAAAGTGAAATTAGCGATAGTATTTAGTTTAGTATTTGCAAGATTTAAGATAAAATTAGTTCCATTAAATTGCATCAAACTTCTGGACAACGCTTTTTTACTCCCCACTACATTGATGTAAGACTTTCAAGCAAGTGGTGCTCCAAGCGGCCTCTATACCAACTTTATCAAATAATTATTTCTTTTCACTTTTTTCAGCACATTAGGAAGTTGTTAAACTTGATGCCTTCTTCAAGGCTAATAGTAACTCCTTTTTTTGTCTTGTTTTTTTTAAATTAAAGGAACAAAAAACACGACATAAGTAATAATTCTAATTGCAACTAGAAAATTAAAGACAACTCCAAAACAAATCATACTTTTTTGCTGCTACAATTCATTTTTCCAAAGTTCCCTTATTTGATTGATTTATTCTATTTTATTTAAGGCGCTCAACATCTTATACCATAGGCGCCCAAAAAAGTGCCTCCTGCTCTATTATTTTCCTCCCCCTGAGAATTCCATTTCTAGAATTCAATTTACATTACTACAGCTAAAAGTAGAAGGCTACCCTGTCCTGAGAGTGCTTCTGCATAGAATTATCTGAGGGATGTCTTTGCACAAGGACTGAAGGTCTGACCTAACTTAGTAATCGAAATTCCTTAACCAGAAATAACCCTTAATTTTAATTGGGTATTATTAACTTTTTGGTAAATATATTACTTTCTTCAGGGTATCGTGAAATTTGTGGTGATTAATGTTAAGCTACATCATCAATAACTGTTTACTTTATTTACTATTACCATTATTTTTAAATATTAGCAAAATAATTTATCGATTTTCTTCAAACTTTGCATCAATCATTTGGTACTCATCTATTTAAAAAAGTGGTTCCCAAACTGTGGTCCGCAAGAACTAAAATATGGTCCGCGAAACGCTTAATAATATATTTATTTGACATGCGGCCGCGACTGCGGAGACGGCGCGGTGAATGGGACGTCGAGCGAGCGTAGAGCGCCTAAAAACAAGTCCAGGAGGCGACTAAAAGCAAATGATGATGTGCGTGTCGCTTTGAGCAATCTCATCAATCCCAGGATTACCCCATCTTGTTAAGAGAATGCAAGCCCAAAAAGCACATTAATATAACTGAAAACATAATCACAACGTTAATTGTAGTTTATTTTTAAAATCTAAAAGTAGTTTATTGAGATAATGAACCTGTTGGTCCCTGCTAACAACAAAAATATTAAAATGGTCCCTGGTCATAAAAAGGTTGGGAACCACTGATTTAAAACAATGTCCAGGATAATTTTATTTTTGGTACTTCTAGGGTGAGTTTCCATGTAAAGTACCATTTCTGCACGATGTACAGCATCTTATAACTTATTGAACGGGTGGAGGGGAGGTTTATATTTTTTGCTATAATTTAGAGTTTTATGTGTGTTTTTTTTTCACTTTCCTGAGATTTTTCTATTGAATACGATCCTCGCGATTATCTTTCAACTTCTTACATGAGCATTACATACAGTAGTTATGCAATAACTTTTCTTTGTAAATTCTGAGACGGGAATTAAGAATACAAAAAAAAAAATATCTCGAATTATGTATCCACATGCAAACTGTAGCTCATCAATACATTTTACCCTTTACCATTTTGCCTTCATCCACTTACAAGGTGGCTTACAATACATATTTTGGGACACAGAGGTTTTGGCTTTATAGCCCACTATCTTTCTAAATCTATCTCAGTATTTATGGCAGCACTATCCGTTTTATTATACTACATATATATAAAGAAAAATCCAAAAATGGCGAACTAAAAACAATCGAGTAGGACAAGGTTATTGTCTTCTCTGATTAGATAATCAAATTGTTGAAATTTATAAATAGGTATTACGTGAGTGTACTGAAATTTGTTACTTAATACTTAAGTAAAAATAAATAAGTAACCTTATTACTTGATTGAATAATACTCATTGACTAAAAGAGCTTACCTTTTTTTTATTAAATCAATAAACAATATGTGTTTGTTGAATATTAATTATATTTTTGTACATTTAACAAATATTAACAATAAAATGACATCGAAATTCTAAACACGTGAAAGTGACAGAAGTATGTAGACAATGTTTGCAGAATTGAAGAGCGGTTTACACATTGTTAGACGTATTCCCACTGATGGGAACCCGGATATCCCAAACACAAAACAGGAGACAGGCATTTCTGCTTAATGAGAATTCCTTAGTCTTGTTTTCTTTTTTTTTTTTTTAATTTTAACTTTTAGTTTGCATCGCTGTTAGCTAAGATTGATTGTTATTTGTTGGTTAATCACTCACTAGAGATCTGCAACTTTCTAAAGCAGGTCGTCGAGGTAAGTAGTTTAGGGAAACTTAGTTACAGTTTGTGGAAGATAATGGAAATGGTTACAGAAGTAACAGGCAAAGTATGTAAACCCAAACCTATAGCATTCTCCCGCAAACTACAGCCCTCTTTCTTCAAGAAATGGGAGACGCCCTTCTAGCTCTACAATTACGGAGAGTGTAGCTGAAACTAATTAAACCTCTCCTTTGAATCAATAATTTTTCGTTTACCTAGAAATGGATTTTCGATTTATAAAACGAAAAGTGGTTATACTTTAATATACCAAGCACTGAAAGTGAGCTAGTCTGTGCTCTGAAGGTATCCAAAAAGAGTGGTGTATCTCGATTTGGTTTCCAATGGAGGCAGATGTTAATGTATCGTAAGAAATCGGACAAAACAGAAGTACAGCATTACCGAAACGATTTCTGTGTTGGGCGTGATTTTCTTGAAAATTATTCCAACGATTTTTCTTTGAAATGAGCAGGCTCTTGGAAAAAACATTGGCCCAATTCTTTTATTTAAACTGTTTCCAAGGAAAATAGATTTTTCTTAGGGGGTGTGATATTCTTAGTGTACCACAAACTTAACCCGACCTTTAAAGTTTCCCTTTGTAACCAAGTGGCAACACTGTGCAGTGTAAAGGAAGGTTGCTCAAGGTTACTTCTAGCGTGACCACGATGTCTCATGTTGTTCTTATCGTAGTTCAGAGTATACCTTAATTGTTTCTCGTATATTCACCTGTAGAATAAACTGTGTATCATATCTGAATGTGTATCTATAGGTCCGGCCCAACTCCTTCTATGTTAGCCGAGAATCACCCGTCAGGGAAACAGATGAACTTCAACAATTGGAATCTGGCAGGTTCCTGGTGGCCAACTAACGCTTCCTTCAGGAAGGACAAGAGGTAAATTGGGGTTACACTTTATAACAATTTACTGTACAAAGTGAATCCGTGAAGAGGTAAATTTTTTTATGGAATTAAATTTCAGGTTTTATTGGATGGAAAATTGCTGGAGAACGTCTTAACCGCTATCAGATACTTGTTATACTGAATTCAAGTGCCCAGTTCAAGTTTCTGGAGGTGGAGTGCAAGTAAGAAGACTTAATTCAGATCTAGGGTAGACATATAACTTATTGAACTGAATTAAATTACTATAAGAAGAAGTTTTAACATAACAGATCCTCTAGGTCGTGATGCGAAGGTTTACTGGCCAACTCTTCACCAGCAAAATGGATTGATGTGTCCCTGATCCGTCAATGCAAACTCTGACCGTGATACTGTAGAAACGTTGTGCACTTTTGGCCACATACAGTACACGAATACTGCCACATACCTACCGATCAGTTTCCTGAGGTCACATGTTCGGCATGCATTCCCTGGGATCGAGTATTTCCAGCCAAAAGAAAAGAAAAAAAAAAAAAGTGAAAAACTAACAAAGAATTGCAACACGATTTAACGTGAAACAGGTGAGTAATCTCAAGCCGATGACTAACGCTTCTATAAATACTGACATGATCGAACTTGAATGGAGATTATAATAGGAAAACAAAGACAACCAGAGAGGTTACACCATTCTGGTTCATACAGACGTTGTGGTGAATCCAGATCTCAGGAGTAGTAGTGTTGTGCAAAGAGATGGAACCTTTTTGAGTAGACAATCTACATTGTCCATGCGAGTATAGTCAACTACATGCCAGATGTACACGATAATGAGGAACATATGGGGCACCAACTACTACTACATACCCTAAGTCCGGTTTATTTTATTACCATTTTTTTTTTATGATTTCAATGGACTTAGCTCCAGCAACTTGAGAATAAATCTCGTTTAAACCCTTCTTCTACGATTTCCCACGTTTTAACCTAGAGCATTCAAAGTGCATTTAATATTTGTCATACAGCTTTGTAAGACCGTAAATTATACTTAAATGATACTCCAGAGTTAGCCATTTCTTAGGAAATTGCATCAATCAAAACTTGTAGACCAACTTCAGTACAATGGGTGTGCCAAGATTAACGTCAAATCTCAAAACATTAAAAAAATGGTGAAGTGATACTTTCGATTGTGGATTTAGAATGTTAAGTTTATAGTGGATTTCCTGTTGGAACCCAAGTAAGTTTCAGCTTCTTGTGATTGAGTTATTTTCTGTTTTCAAAGATAACACAGACTTTTTTCTGATTCTTGAAACTCAAAATGTTAAATGCTCTCCTTATATTAAAGGAGGAAATTAAACTAGGAGATTCGATGTTATGGTAATAGTTGCAGAGTATAAGGGATTAGAATAGTATAATTCATCTTAGATCTGTTTCCTTTCTAGTTAACACATTGTAACAAAGCTAAAAATATACTATTCATACATGTTGGTATGAATGAACTCGAAAAGAGCGAATGGTTGTACAAAATATGAAATAATGAGACAAGGGAATACAGATCTGTATGATTAGTCAAACAATCATGAACATAGACTTTAAATACATGATTGAATAATACAAAAAATTTACAGCTTGTTGATCTTGTTAGTTTGAAAAGCCAACAACTGAAAGAAGATTAAAGTCTAATATTGGTCATAGGATGTATTCACTGGGACCTTTGAAAGATCTGTAAATACCTCTCTTAAACAGTCCCTCCCCAGTGAGCTGCCAGAAATTGTTCAAGATCATGATATAGTAGGTACACTGTAAGTAGATTGAGGCGAAAGAGTACACCTTGCAAAAATGGAGGAATGCAAGATACTAAACAAGATATTCTACAGATCAGGAGCAAAAAAAAGTGAGGAAGACCATACTTGGGGTGTCTGGACAGGATTTCAGATATACTTTGAAGGAGCTCCCCTTTTTTTCCATCTTCCCAAATAATTTCTGCTCTCCACACTCAACCATTTTTTTTTTGGCCATAGAGGCATTGAATCTGGTGCATGTGCATAGTCATAATTTAGTTCAATGTTCTCAGAGCAATCAAACGAACAGAAACAAGAGCTCGTATTTAGTTATACATCAAGAACATGAGAACAAATTGTAACTAGGCACAAGGAAAATAAAACTAAGACGAATTTGAGAACAAACAAATGAAAAAAAAAATCTCAAAGGAAATTGATAATTACAATGTACTTAGGAGGGCAAACTCAAGGACAATGCAAGTATATTTACCAGTTTAATGGAAGTATTTTGCATCAGTATTTATATTATTCAATAAATGTAATAATTTATTCAAAACAGCAAGGTTATATATATTTTATACAGAAATTATTTCTACAACTAACATGAAAAATTTGATGTAATGAAATTAATAAATAATTCATTCGTTTTAGATTGGAAATTTTACTGAATACCACAATGGGAAAAGGCGATGAGGAAAAGACTTTTAGCACCAGCAAGTTCCTGTCTAAATCTGACCGCCGGATCTCTACATCCTCAAGGGGTTCCCCTCCAGAGATCGTGGGTAGCAAGATAACCAGATGTTAGGACTTCCTAGTTCTAGGTACAAAAATATTCAAATTTTCAGGTGCCCAATAGAAATATTTTGGGTGGTGCAATGACGTCAGGGAGTTGGTCAACGTACTGGGGCTCCCAAGAAGTTTAAAATAAACAACAAAAAAAAAATTCATTCAGTAAAAATGGTTCTTCCAGAAATACTAGAGCGGAAATAAAGACATGGTAAAATTTATATTTATTCATGAATCTCAACTCAATTCAAATTCATTCAGCGACTTCATTCACAAAAATTACTTTTTAAATTTCAAAAATTGATAACGACCTAATTACTAATCCCCCCACCTAAAGCAAAATACTAACACAAAAAAATGAAAAAATAAATAAAATTAATTTATCAATAAAACATGGTATAAGATAAATATATAGAATATAATAAATAGTATATTTATATATATAGATAGAAATTATGACAGAATGATATCGCATTATAATAAACATCACAGTGGAATGTAATTGTTGTTGTAGTAGGCGATTTATCAACATAGTTTTGATAAAAAATTACATAACATGGTCGTGATAGTTTTTCAATTTATTCTTTTCAAATAAATGATTATTTGTTTAAAAAAATAGTGCAAATGCTCTATGCTCTAAATCGTTACATTTAGTACGGTTACGTTTTTAATTAATTAATAATTAATAAATAATTTAACTAATTGTTAATATAATTAATAAGTATATAATTTATTAAGGTAAATAAAATAAATTTAATTAAATAAATAAATCGGTATAAATCGTAATAATTCGTTAATTAACAATTAATTACTATTATTATTAATAAATTTTCGAAGCAGCTGGTTGCCTTTATTTAAACAAATCTGTGTTTGAAGCATAAACCAACACCTCTTCGAAAACTGTAATAAAACGAATTTTCCCAAACAAATTAATTGTTAATAATTAAATTTATAGATCTATTTATTTTTATTTACTGTGTATACGAAATTTATAGAAAATAGGCGCCACGGTAGCTGAGCGGTTAGAGGCGAGACCTGCGAAGCTAAGATGTATTGCGGGTACTGGGTTCTATTCCCCTGTCTTAGGCCTTCGATTTTATTTTAATGGTTAATAAAAGAAATTTACAGTAAAGTATGTTTGCTAGTCGCCTCCGTCCACGACACCTAATTGGTAGTTGGACGTTAAGCCCCGCCTGAAAAATGGAAATTTATAGAAAAACAAGTGAATTATCGATTTAAAAGTTTTCCGTGGCAAATCCACTGCTATCTGGAACAACAACATCAGCATTGTAGATTGGCCTAACAATCAACTAAGCTCATCCATAAAGATGAACGCTATAAAGCTACTACCTAGAGCCAGTGTAGTGGGGATAGAAAGCATCCTCAATAAATCCACAAGGGAATACACATTATCTTTCTGGAATATCTGTGAATGGCATTGACAGAGCTGTTGGGATCAGCAGCAGAGGGATAGTTGGTGTTATATGATTACTGGTTCACTGCTCTTCCCGAAATTTTTCCTGGACAGCCACAGGTTTTCTTAATTTATTGTGTAGGGGTGGTGGTGGTGGTGGGGAATTAAACGATAGTAAGTGAACAATCGAACCATGCACATTCTGTCTTCCAAGCAAATCTTTTAAAATAAAATCCGGAGTGAGTGGAGGGTGGAAGTGAAACATTCAATTACAAAATATAGTTACCATCTGTGAAAACTACGTCATACCACTATAATATCCAATACTGTACTACAGTGAAACAGGTGCCCTTCAAGCGCTAGAGAAACTAAATGGTAAACACGCTATACTTCCGCTTTCCCAGTTACTATGGGTACGACACGATAGTATTTGAAGCCATTAGCTGGTAAACAATACCACTAAGCTTGATTGAAAACATTTAACACGTATCTAGGCTGACCAATCACAGAATGTAGATTAAAAGCTTTGAAATTCCATTTAAGGTAAAGATGATTAAAGGGCTGTCATTATTTATTTTTAAAAATAGTAGACCAATACTTTCGTGACATCATTACTCATTGAGAAATCTCTTGGGAGATACGCGACAGTCTTCCAGGCCGAGGTTTTTGCTTATTAAAATATGTGCTGAGGAAAACCTGCGGATGGAACCTAGAAATAGGGAGATTCGTATCTTTTTGGACAGCCAGGCTGCACTGAAGGCTCTTGTATCCTTCAGAATGACCTCTTCCCTGAATGCAGGAAGGCCCTGGAACTACTGGCGCGGCACAACAAAGTTCGGCTGGAATGGGTGCCGGGTCATGTGGGTATTGAAGGGAATGAAAAAGCTGATCATCTAGCCAGGAATGGAGCTAACACTCCTTTCATCGGTCACGGAGCCTGTCCTGGGGATCACCAGGGGTTCGGTTCGTGCGGCTCTCTAGAGATTGGATCTGGAGGGAGCACGAAAAGAACTGGGGGGTTAAACACAGCAAGACCATGATGCCTTGGCTGTGTAAACAAAAAACCAAAGAGACGCTGTGTTTGGGCAGAAATCAGATTACTCTGATTACAGGCCTATTCACGGAGCACGGTAGGTTCCAGGAAGCATCTGCGCAAGGTGGGGCTTATCAGCTCGGAGCTGTTGTGAAAATTATGTCAGGAAGAGGAGGAAACGGCCTCTCACCTGTTGTTCGATTGCGTTGCAATCGAACGTTTGCGCTATGAAACCTTGGGAACACTGAGGCCGAAGAAGATAGTAGCGCAAAAAGAACTAGTAGGGAGAGTCCTCAACCTCTTTAGGAGGGAAGGGTTCGCCTACTAGAACTAAGAAGGGGCTGGCACAATAAGTCTTCTGTGGCTGCGGTGCCATGGGGCGTAGATCCCGTCCCATCTACTATCTTAATCTTAATCTTCGTGTCATCATACACACGCCCTTAGCCCTTAATGCATCAATACAAAAAAAAAAAAATGGGAGCTATTGTCATATCCTGGAAGAACTCTTACAATCGAACTAGTTTCTCATTTTAAGTTTCCACAAGTATGTATAGAAATGATATGAACGTACATTTTACTTAAATGACACTTTAATTGAAAGCTTTATGCTTAATTAAGAGAAATGTTTTCTAGTTTATTTTATTTTATTTTTTTGTAATTATGTCAGAACTATTTACCTTCTAAAAAATATGATCTTTGTCTGAGTTTCGATCGATTCAATAATTTTACACAGTGTACCGTTAGGAATGTTGTATAAAAATTCTATTTATGGACGGACTCGTATTCAAAGCAAGTAGGCGGGGAAATTTTATTTCTATTAATGATTTTTTTTTTTTTTTTTTTTTTACAGGAAATATAATCATTACTTACTGCATTATTTATCGGCATGACTCATTCACAAGCGGAAGATGTCATGTTTTAATAAGAAAAGTCAATCATAATTCTTTTAACGCTTAAAATTATCTGACACTTAAATTTTTTTCATTGAAAAAGTATGAAGAATTATTTATAGAATTATGAGAGCTTTTTACTAATAATTATATTATTTGTTGTGGTAATTTAGTTTTGACATTTATTACTGATTCTGAGTGAATAAAGTTCTGTCCGAGATTTTTTTAATTAACACGATTTTTGAGGTTACGTCAGAATGAATCGGGTCAAATAAAACAGTCAAAGGTATATTGTGATTATTATAACCTTTGAGGGCATATAACCTTCTTGCGGGTGTCACTTATTTACTTATGTTCTCGCAATCTTATTCTTGAACGATACTTTTTTTTCCACTCAGTTTTGAGTAGAAAAGTACCCGCACAAAATATAATTATTTTCATTAGGAAATTAGCCATTTTAGGAGCTACTAAATTCAGCTGTTGTTTAAAAACCAAATTATTTGTAATAGGCAAACAAAAGAAAAAAAAAGAACGTTGAACTTGGTAGTTTATTAATTAAGGGATTAGGGGAATAAGGGAGGGTACTCTCCCAAGGAAATCCCAAGTTTCCGGGTCCATTAGGCTATATCTCTTCATAGAAATCTCTACACCTACACTATCCGCAGATATTCAATGCTGTCTGCATCGAGGAACCCCGGAAATCTTCAGCAAAGAGCTTACTTCAGGTTCAGATACTTTTTGATCGTTACTAAATTTTTCTGTCGAGTGACTTTAGGCACCACCGTAGCCTAAGGCTTTTGAGGCGTGGCTCGCAAAGCTAAGTAGATTTGATTTTGAAATCTTGGCTTTTGGAGTTTATAGTTTTAAGTAACACGGTTAGGTATTTGCCTACAACATCCACGACACCTGTTCTTGTAGTTGGACATAAATAACGTCTGAGAAAAAAAAAAAATAAGGCATTTACCTCACTTTTACTGTTTAAGACCCCTTGCGGAACCCAAGAGAAAAAAAATAAAAAATAATTTTATTGTCATTTATCGATTGTAAGGACTTTACAGACGTAATTCTTCTTCCTCTCTCTCTCTCACACACACACACCTCTTTTCTAAAAAAAACACTTTTTCCGCTTTAGAGGATCTCAATACCTTTACTTCCGGTTGCAGTCGATTTAAAAATTTAATGTGATGGCAGTACTTTCTCATAGAAAGAAATAAACAAACCGCTGTATCTATAGAAAAGTCTATCTGAAGATGAGAGTTCCTCAGAGTGGTTGTTACGAAAGGTAAAAGAAAGGCTTTGGACCAAAGAAGACACAAACTGTAGTTTCACGTGACTAAATCCCTACAGCAAGGTTTTACGTAGATGTTTTCAAAATGGTTCTTTTCAACGGTGATCTCATCTAAACCAATACAAACACTTATACAATACCGATTACACAATCTAAAGACATTTACTTCAATGCACACAAAGACATAGTAGACATGTTTATGAATTTAATTAAATACATCTTTTATCGCTGAAACTTCATTCAAAAAATCACAATACTGTGAATATAAAAATTAATGTCACGTTGCATGAACATTACTGATGCAATCTCATGTAATAGAACTAATTCTTATCTGCGACACATTCCATTATTATTGAATAGTCTATACATGGTCGACTGAACATTTTCCAAGTTTCCGGTGCGTAAGAAAGTATCTGAATTCACCTTCCTGCCTAAGATCAAGCAGAATCCAAAGAAGAAGGAGAAATACTTAGTTCTCTTTAAAACCGCATATCCTGGAGGTCCCATCACTTCTTACGAGGTGTGGCTATTAAATAACGAGACTGATGCTGCTACAGAAGAGCCTATGCATGCGCCAAATCCTAACGACCGGGCAGCTGTGCAGCGTAAAGCCTTCTCTTTCGATTGCAGCGTCTCAAGTGTTTGTAGAGAAATCTGTCTGACCGGAACCGTCGTTTGTGTAAGAGGTGTTGGTTTCGTTTTGCCGAAAACATGATACTACACATGTAGTAGAGCAACGAATTGTCGTGAAATTTCGCATCAAAACTTGGTGAAACCGCTACTGAAACTTATCTTTTATTAAAAGAAGTTTATGGCGATGAAGGTTAATCACGTGCGCAAGTTATTGAGTGGTTCAAGCGTTTCCAAGATGGCCGAGAAGACGTCGGAGATGATGACCGCCTGGGTTGCCCTTCCACGTCCAAAACGGATGAAAATATCAATTATAATTGAATCATCATTACTACCGTGAGGTGCTTGCTCAACTCCGTGAAAGAGTAAGGGAAAAAAAACGATCCGATTTGTGGTGGAAGAACAAGTCCACGGGGTTCTCCATCAAGACATCGCGCCGGCTCACACTGTATTGTCTGCCAAGTACAACATCCCAGTTTTAGGCCATCCGCCTTATTCGCCTGACCTGGCCGCCCCATGTGACTTTTATCCGTTCCCCAAAAGTCAAATCTGCATTAAAAGGAACACGATTTCAGTCCGTTGAAGCTGTGAAAGAAAAAGCGGCACGCGTCATACAGGAGCTCACAGAAAAAGACTTCCAGCACTGTTTCTGAACAATGGTAAATTCGCATGAAGTTCGTTGTAGGGTATAGGGGAGAGGTGTATATTGAATGTGATAATAACTAAATAAATTTAAAATAAAATGTTTTACAGCAATAGTCTCGTTATTTAATTAAAGTCCAAAAACTTTTCATTTTAAGAACATTCCAGAAAAAAATCAATAAATCTCTACCCCGCAAACAAATCTTAATTTCAAAATTATTCCTAACCAAAATTTCAGTTCAACTAAAGTTCGAAACTTTCAAGAAAATGCATCATGAGTTTTAGATATAATAAATTCTGCAAACTTTTTATAGCCAATCTCCTAAATTATAAACAGGTTTATCTTTATCTTTTTTTTTTTTTTTTTTTTTTAGTAGTATTTGTTTTCTTAACAAAATGATATAACTGCATTCTGGTGGAAGTTCCCACGTTGTTTAACCGGATGTTTGGTGAACAAGAAAAATAAAAAACAACTGTAATAAAGAAGAATAGGAAGAAGAAAAAGAGAGAGAGAGAAAAAAAAGTAAAGACCAAATAATATTTGGCAATATATTACATTTTTTATAAAAAAAAAAAAAAAATCTATAAATATCTTACAAAAAAACACTAGCTTCAAATGCACTAGCTTCGCCGAGATGAAGACAAATCTGGAAGGCACAAGGTTGGAATACGGCGATACGAATGCTCCGGTATTAGTATTAAGGCAGCAAAAAACATTCATAGGAGAACAAAGGTTTAAATTGGACTGGCCATCTAATGCAAACGGACAACTTCGTTTGGCAAAAAAAAAACAAACTGAAAGTGGCTAAATTGAGTCCCAAAGGAAGATCTAAAATCACTTATGAGGAAGGGGGAGTATCTTATTCAATTTCGAAAGTTTTCCACGATCGCAATACTACCACTTACTGAGGAGTCAGAGAAAGTAAAAAAAGAAATGTTTGATAGGTAGATCTGGTCCAGAACTTTTACAAGTTATAGATAAGAATGATAAAGTCTTTGTTTTCTTTTTTATTCTAGGATCTAAGATCTGCAACCTTGGAGATTCTTCAATTCTCCATACCGGAAACTATAGAGAGCTTTTCAGGAAATAATCAAACGATGAGCTACAAGACAACTACTTGGAAACGCTCTTTATATCAACAGGATACTGTGATTGTTGGGGTATGTATGAGAGATGATGGATGACTCATTAAATTGTAGATAAAAACCAAAAAAAACAAACTATTACTGCATTATGTTTATCACAAATGATGCGCCCGTCCAACTTATCGAAATAGTATTTTATCGTGTACAAAAACAAGAATGAAAAATTCTTTCGAAAACTCTGGGAAAGGAAAACAAAATATTTTTCAAGTTTTTCTTAGCTTGTTTTACTTAATTTTAGTTTTGAGTCCACTTCTGATTTCTGAGGACGGATAATTAATTCTCATTCTTAAAATAGTTAATGAAAATATTGTCGTTATCAAAATTATCAAGTAGCTGTACTAAATTTTTATTTTAATACTGGGTTAAACATTTTTGTTACACTGGCTGTAAGGTAGGACAAATAAAAACAAAGAAAGGGTTAGATTGTTTAACTGAACATTCGTAATGCGTAATTGAACTCCTCAAGTAGTAGGAGCTCTCCTAAAAGAAAAGGTTAGATTGTTTAACTGAACATTCGTAATGCGTAATTGAACTCCTCAAGTAGTAGGAGCTCTCGCTATCCAAACTCCAAGAAAAAAAAAACAGAACTCCTTTTAGGTTATAAAATCTTCTGAATTTCTTTCAAATACAACTAATTGCAGCAATTCCTTTGTTTCAGATTAGGTAGAATGGAAACTCAAAATAGAAATCCACCACGATTAAGATTCTTCATCCTCTAAAACCACTGTAAGAAGAAAGTGGTACTTAAAATTCTTCCATCGAAATCGCCACAGGCATAAAATGACCACCCAATTCAAAAGCGAAGAGCGAAGTAAACAAAGATCTTTAGTTCCTCCTTTAAGCTGGAGATTTGTATATTAAACTTGGAATAAATAATAAAGGCTCCTCCCCCGCCAGAATATAAAAGTATAAAAGTCATCCAGGTATGCTTTAGAGTTAGCAGAATGTTGGTGAATGATGAAAGTGCACACGCAGAAGAAATATGGGTCACAGGATGGCCGCTGGCTAGACAGCCATAAAACTCCCGGCTGGGTCATACACTATACTGCTGTGTGGTACGGCTGGAAGAATTAGAAGTAGAAGAAGAAAGGATAACATTACCATGTGACCCCCAGGGGGCACACTCCTCCATTCAATTCAAAAATAATAATAATAATATGAAACAAACTTTTTCTAAAGCGCTCTGGAATAATAACTTTCTCACAGTTTTGTTGTAAATAATAAAAAAAAAAAGACTTTCTGAAGTCTGAAGTCTTACAGACTAGTTAACTCTAAAATTTTACAAATTTTCTTTATGCTAAACCAAGAGACTTGGATGTGAACAAAACCACAAAAAGAGTGGTGAGAAAGTTCTGTTACAAGTTTATTTTTGTTTGTTTATACAATGGCCTGGAAGAAAGAAGCCCTCCTTTGTTTTTCAAAATGAAAATATTTTGACGGATTTACCACCTGCCAATTAAGGTGTTAGATCGATCAGGAGCAGTAAGCAACATTTAAAGAAAGTAAAATTTAGAAATTTATTTAAGACTTCAATAGCTGGCCATCTGAGGGAGGTACTATAATTGGACGTATCCTGTTATCTAAGGAATTGCAAAAGATGCTTACGGTAACATCATCCCTTAGACTTAGCCTGTCCCCTAGGTAGGTAAAAATGGAACTAAGAATTCAAATAATAAGCTGCATGTTTGAATATTTATTTCAGTTCTTGTAGGAGCTGTTGTGGCTTCGTTGCATAATAGAGGAGGTCAAGGTCCTTTAGTCTGCCTTAGAGAAGCTGCATAGCATTAACCATTTAACTGGATAAAAAGCATCAATGGCATTCAAGTTAAATTCATTTTTCTTTTCATCTATCTGGTCCTAGTATTCTGGACACAATTTGTCCAATCAATTGGAATAATAAATAACCTATTTTAAACATTCAATCAAAAATAAAGGCTGCAATTGTACTACAAATAATCTAGCGAAAGCATCTATCCCTTCGATCATTACTAATAACATCAACTCGAAAATTCACGTTTCTGGAATAAATTTAGATTGAATCCTACTATAAGCTAGTCCATTGATCGGGATAGGACGGAAAGTGATGTTTGTAATTACGAAGAAAACAATACACAAAAGTAAATAGTGATAACTTAAGGAAATTTAAACGTATTTACGTTGAAAATTATTGAAATCAATAAATAAAACACGATATTTTAATTAAATTAGTACCAACAAATAATAAATGTATGAAAAATAAAATCAACCAGACATACTGCTTAACTCGCAAAAATTCCCTTCAAAAATCGAAGTAAAATGCAAGTTTTGTATCAGTAGAATCTACTGTTATAAGAGCTCACTGAGAAATATTTGTGTGATGGGTTGGTCAGTGTAAGGGGAAACATCAGCCAATGAGAATTAAGTGTCTATGCGTACAGAGCATGCGCACTGTACTTCTTTCTGATTGGCTAAAAATGTCTTGATACTCTTCCACACCTCTTTGCAGTGATTCTACACTTAACTCCTACAGTATTATGTTACCCGGATACAAACTTAGTATTTTGTTGCAATTTTAAAGGGACTTTTTTTAAATTTTACGTTCTTTTTATTATATTTCTAGTTTCTGTATTAAATATACTCCTATTTGTTACGTTTTAATTAGTATATTAAAAAATGCATTATTTTATTATATATTAAATTGTGAATTTCTTATTTTTTACCCAACTTGATATTTGTAATCAATTAATGAGTGTTGTATTAATTCGTAGAAAGCGTTATAATAAGTAAATGTAATAATAAAGCGTTGTGATAATTTATTAGTTCATTATTGAGTTTATTTTCATTACTTAAAGGTTTTAAATCATTGTTTCTTGGATGGATTGTAATCCATAAATGTATCGTGTGATTACATTTGGGACACTTTAGAACAGAACGTTACAATGAAGAGTGAGTTGAAATAATTTAATATACACAAGCATTAGAAGATAGTAATTCAATAAATTCTAGGTGGTATAAAGCTTAGAAAACATATTTATTGAGAAATACGTAAAACAGTTTAAAAATTAATGTAAATCATTTCCTAAAAGTCTTAAAAACAAATGGAAATCATATATATGATTATTTTAAGGTAAAAATTACATAGTTTGTAATGAATAACATGTAAAAAATAAAATCATCCAGAGATATTACGTAAATGGCAAAAATTCCCATCAAAATCGAAGTAAAATGCAAGTTTTGTATCAGTAGAATCTACCAGTATAGGAGCTCACTGAGAAATATTTGTGTGATGGGTTGGTCAGTGTAAGGGGAAACATCAGCCAATGAGAATTAAGTGTCTATGCGTACAGAGCATGCGCACTGTACTTCTTTCTGATTGGCTAAAAATGTCTTGATACTCTTCCACACCTCTTTGCATTGATTCTACACTTAACTCCTACAGTATTATGTTACCCGGATACAAACTTGGTATTTTGTTGCAATTTTAAAGGGACTTTTTTTAAATTTTACGTTCTTTTTATTATATTTCTAGTTTCTGTATTAAATATACTCCTATTTGTTACGTTTTAATTAGTATATTAAAAAATGCATTATTATATTATATATTAAATTGTGAATTTCTTATTTTTTACCCAACTTGATATTTGTAATCAATTAATGAGTGTTGTATTAATTCGTAGAAAGCGTTATAATAAGTAAATGTAATAATAAAGCGTTGTGATAATTTATTAGTTCATTATTGAGTTTATTTTCATTACTTAAAGGTTTTAAATCATTGTTTCTTGGATGGATTGTAATCCATAAATGTATCGTGTGATTACATTTGGGACACTTTAGAACAGAACGTTACAATGAAGAGTGAGTTGAAATAATTTAATATACACAAGCATTAGAAGATAGTAATTCAATAAATTCTAGGTGGTATAAAGCTTAGAAAACATATTTATTGAGAAATACGTAAAACAGTTTAAAAATTAATGTAAATCATTTCCTAAAAGTCTTAAAAACAAATGGAAATCATATATATGATTATTTTAAGGTAAAAATTACATAGTTTGTAATGAATAACATGTAAAAAATAAAATCATCCAGAGATATTACGTAAATGGCAAAAATTCCCATCAAAATCGAAGTAAAATGCAAGTTTTGTATCAGTAGAATCTACCAGTATAGGAGCTCACTGAGAAATATTTGTGTGATGGGTTGGTCAGTGTAAGGGGAAACATCAGCCAATGAGAATTAAGTGTCTATGCGTACAGAGCATGCGCACTGTACTTCTTTCTGATTGGCTAAAAATGTCTTGATACTCTTCCACACCTCTTTGCAGTGATTCTACACTTAACTCCTACAGTATTATGTTACCCGGATACAAACTTGGTATTTTGTTGCAATTTTAAAGGGACTTTTTTTAAATTTTACGTTCTTTTTATTATATTTCTAGTTTCTTTATTAAATATACTCCTATTTGTTACGTTTTAATTAGTATATTAAAAAATGCATTATTTTATTATATATTAAATTGTGAATTTCTTATTTTTTACCCAACTTTGTACATGAAATCAATAAAAGAACGTTTTAATGTTTCGTAGAAAGCGTTACAATGAATATATATGTAATATAAAATGTAATAAATATATGATTTTTTATTTATGCAAGAGTGTGAATTTATTTACTACATTTTCTAGTTTGAAATGAACTTGTATAGAACAATCTAATCGTTTTTTCAGAGTACAAAAACATATTTTAAAAGGGCTCGTTAAAAATTACTGTGGCCAAACGTAGAAACAAGAGAATCCAATGTCTGATGCAACTCTTCTTTTTTAATGCAATATAATTACTTATAGTGTTCCTTTTATAATACGTGTTTTTATAAAACATTTGGCAAACCTATTCCACTAAATGTAAAGCAGTAATGCAGTCTTTCTCAATGAAATCACTGACTGCTTTACTGGTACATAATTCTTGACATTTTTTTAAAAATGTAGTTGTCAAAATAAGCTAATATTAAATAAATAAATCGTCAGCCCATTATGAAAGTATTGGAACATGAATGAACTTACGTTTTTTCCTTATACTTCTCTTCTATGAAAGTCTGAATCCCTAAAATAGTTCCATAATGAAGTAATGTTCTTTTATTTTATATAAAAATAGAACAACATCTTTAAAAAGATAAAGATAGAAAGAAATATTGATCTAAGTATCAAAGTAGAAAAGATATTGAAGCTAGCTGGGAATCTGTAAATTAATAGATTCGTTGTGTAATTTACTAAATTTGAGCTGAGATAAACCAGAGATGGTCATGATCATGATGTAAATACAAATTCGAAAAATAGCAGGCAGCCAAGAACAACCAACAGCCTTAAAGGTAGAAGTTGTAGAAAACGTCGACGCCAATAGAACTTTACATCAAGATTAAACTGTAATAACGAGGCAGTTTAGCATGCTCAGGTAATCAAAACTTACCTAGTTGCTGTTGATTGTATTTCATCAGATTTCGAATTGATTTACTTATTTTTTTGAATTTGTCTCAATGAGATTCATGTAAATATGAAATTTTAATAAATTTATTTTCGTTTTTAATTTACTTTACCTCAGCTAATATCTTATTAAATGTGTTTTTCACGAAAATAATGCGGGTTTAAGGGCAAATACTAAAAAAAACAATAATTTCTATTTTAAAACAATGTTTTATTAATCAAAGTAGTCTACATTACAATCAAAATACTTTAGTCTACTTTATAATCAATATACATAAATTTGAATGCAATACTTCTCAGTATTGATGGTTTCACCAGGATTTAAAAAGGTTTAGAGAATAATCCCAAACGAAGCCCACCAAACAGTGAGCAGATTGCTTCGGAAAATGTTCGGGTCTTTCTGCTTTGTCTAACCACTTGTCTAGAACGTCTACTATTGTAAACAATCCATTTTTCATCACCAGTAACGATCCTGCTCAGAATAAAATTAGTTTTTGTTCCTGCAAAGAAGTGAAAAGCAAACTTCATGAGGTCATTCAATCCATCTTTCCAATTTTTTCACCTTTCTGATCACAGGCAGCCAGAAACGGCAGATTTTCCAACTGAAACTTTACTCGCAAGTTCTGGAACAGTTGTTCTTTTATTCTCTTCAACCAACGTTCCCAAATGTTCTTCTAAAAAAAAATAAACATCCTCCCACGATCTTCTTTCCTCAAGGCCCTCCTTGTCCTCAAGGCTGAAAACATCTTCCTCGCGAAATTTGTTGATCCATCGTTGTATAGTGGACTCAGAGCCCCAGACATCGATATTAGTTTTGAGTCATCTGCGCTTCGCTTCGACCAATTTTAAAACTCATAGAAGAAAATTAAAGGACGCTTTGACATCTTTATATAGTCTTAATTATTAGCATGTGGCAAAAATTATTATTTTACAAACATTATTTTTTGAAAGAGGATTAACTATTGTTGACATTCAATTAAAGGAATAATTTATTAATCATAAACAATTAATAACATAGAGGACAACGTTTTAAAATAAACCTGTATTATTTTTTTTTATTTATTATCAATTCATTACTACAGCTTATAATTAGAAGAGAATAAAAAGTATCTCATTCACTAAGTTCGAATTAGAGTTATAACACCTTTAAATATTCCTCCGATAAACACTTACAACCTAAAATAAAACATCTAAGAAATAATGTGTTTGGCCAAGTGAAAGGAGATTACTGATTCATACAGAGACAATGAATGACTCATCTCTGAGATGCTGCAAAAACGTCTGTTCACGGCTGACGTACTCCTGACCTACAGCAGTAATAATAGGCGCACCAAGTAAATACGTAATAAAACTATTTATAATTTAATGTTAATAAAACGTTCATTAGGCTAGTTTAGGTTATTTTAAAGTTCAATGTGAATGAACTAATGATTGCAATCGTGTCAAATTCTGGAGATAGAGTTGTCACAGTTTTACAATTTTAAAGTATTGATACAGAAAAATGAATTGTTTATTCAATCATTTCTTTCATGAGAGAAAGAGAGTATCTCAAGAGAGAAAAAAGCACACAAAATATCAGTAAAACTAAATTTACGGGAAGCTTAAACTTAATATTTCCTACCTGGATAGTCAACTGAATAGATATTTTCACGAAAATGGTTCCTTCGATTTTCTTTAAACTTCTTATAATCATTACACAAATATAGAACTAAAACGTATTTAAAAGAACATTCGATTAAAGGTTAATCTGAAGATAGGTGAGTACTGACAAAAATTCCCGCCTATATTAAGCAAAATTCAGCCCAACTAAAAATCTTATCTTACCTTGATGCACGATAATTATCAAGTCGAAATCTTCTAATGGTCCTTGGAAATATTCCTAATTCCAGGGGCAAACAAATGATTCTTTCTGGGATGGTTGCCAAAGTTATTACAAATACTAACAACAAAGCGGTGCCAAAAGGTCTCCCCTAACAGCAGCTTTAACACCCCCTAGATCATAGAAAACGATCTCACACACTTCTCCCCCATTATGATTCTTTTATCACATTTTCTGTCTTTTTTCTTCCTTCCTTTTCTATTTCATTCAACTGAGGAATTCTTAATCTATAATAAATCTGCCAGCTAGACCCAAGGAAGTAAGTCCTCTTTCTCCAAATTACCCCTACTAAGAAAGCTTGATTTAAAATCGTTAAAACTGCTCAAGTACCTTCCTGTTCTAGTTATGAAATCTAACTATTCTATTACCTAATATTAAATAGCTCCCAGTTCGTGAGCAGTTAGGGCAGAAGATACACCAACTTCATAATAACTATGTTAAAATATTATATTGTCAATAAGCCCTGAAGATGACCTAGTCCCTAGGGTCGAAAGTTCGGTAAAATAGAAAAAAAATCATGACTGAAATTCGCATTATTTTTTGTTCCTACTGAAATTGAATATATTATGTTATGAAAATAATGATATTAAGGAATTCAAAAGTATTACAAGTACGTTTGAACAAAACGGATAAACAAAATTGTAACTTTTATTTGAACAAGACATTTTTAAAGTTTAATTGATAAATGCATTAGTAAAAGCCCTAAGTATATAATTAATTAACTTCTGCGTTTGTAACTATGTCAAGAATTTCGAATGGCACAAATTATGTTTCTTTTTGAATGATTATTTGAAAAGAAATAAATAATCAGAAAGTAAAGTAAGTAATAATGTATGATTATTGGAAAAGCTTGTCTCACTAAAATATCCTCAACTAATAAAGGAATGTAGCATATAAACAGTTGCATGAGAGAGGGTCTTTTCATTAAGCTTTTTTAAATTGCATAATATGGCTACATTGTGATACTACAATCCTTTTTGAATAATTGAATAAGTATTCAATGGATGTTACGAGAAGACTAGTGTTATTTTTTTTAGGGCAAGCTATTATGGTTTTGAATTTTAATAACTGCTTTTGAATTGATTGCTTCATATATTTTATAAACAATAAAATTAAATAAGAAGTGAAATTTTTTATAAATTCAATTCCAATAAAAGTTTAATTTACTAATAATTAAAAAGAAATAAGCTTTTTTTTTAGGTATTGTAGATAAATTGTTTGCAATCATAAAGTATTCATGCAAAATATCAGTAGATTGATGAAGATATGGGAATTTTTGGTATGATCGGAACTACATTGGTCCGGTTTGATCCTCAGTTTGTTTCCTTTAGACAAATATTTAAAATAAAAAAAACTGATGGATCTATTAAAAATTAAAATAAATTATCATTGGGCTAATTTAAAAGCAATAATAAATCAAATTAAACACTGACTAGGTCGCAGGGATTAGGTGCACTCGGACCCAGATCTGAAGTCCTAGAGACTGTTCCGAGAATCATTTCTCCAAGTACACTCTGAGAGCTGTTTGGGCTGTAAGGATAAGTACGGAATACTGCGGTTAAAAGCAAAAAAAATAACACACCTTTCAGCCGGTAATCAAGGACGCAGTCTTGACCTAATCCTGTGCTAATCTGGCCTCATGCATACTTGTAATGCATTAAAAGCTAAGAAAACATCTCCACAGGGGATAGGTTGATTTCCTCAGCTGGCTATGACAGGGAGACCAGGAAATCAGGTTTCTGATTTATCTTGTCTAATTGGTTGCGATCGCTTATTTGGACAGCAAGATCTTAGTTGCTTTTGACCATAAAAATATGCTGGATATATAATTTCTATGCATAATTTTGAATATGAATTCAAGTCAACAAGGAATAACCTCTGACGAAAGCTACCTTTCGTTGCCTAGGCAAATTACCTACACCAAAGTTATGAATCAATCTCTCTGTCAAGATGAATAAAAAATTCAAAAAAACCTAGATTCTAGAGAATTCTTAATCCGCACCACCTGACGATATCAATGATTTCATCCATAATTACATTCTTTTCTTTAATTCCAAGCGATTTCGGATATTTTCATCTTCAATACTAGATTCATCAGGTTTGTAGCAGTGTTACTTACAAAGCTCAAGCTCGCACTGATTGCGTTAAATTGAATTATATAAACACAAACCTCATCAAACTTTCTATGAATATGATGAAACCAGCCATCATTTAAACAAAATCAAACAATCTATTACGGCAGATAAAAACCATTGAAACAGATTTATTTACGTTCGATTAAGAATGAATTACATAAAGTTTTAATTTTCAGAAAACTAAAATAATTTCATTATCTGAAACAAAATATGTTTCCGTATTGTTATATCGCAGAGATAAAAGTTAAATTTAATGTGATAAATAATAATCTTCAACTTTAATAAGTAAAAAAAAAAAAAGGTGTTGAGTCGAATTTCATCTTATAAATCGAAGTATTTGAGGATTGTTAATTGGTACATTAGCAGATACTTTCGAGTATATTAAGTTCTTCAATATGGTTTCCAAAAAAAAATCAAATGATTTTTTTTCACAACAATATAAAACAAAATACAAAAGATAAAAACCATATTGGATGGTGGCTACAATGTATCCAATATTGCTTAGTTTCTCTGTATTATTACACCTTCGTTCAAAGAGCGAAACTCTGTTTTAAAGCTGATGAAAAACAAAATTATAGTTCGAAACGTTGGTGCAAGAGTTTCTTCTGCGTTTTATTAATAAAATCAACTTAAAATTTTCGTTTTCAACATTAATTATTACCATATGAAGATATTAGTTGATATAAAGACCCTGACCTTCCAAAACAAATTTGTATCGGTCTAAAATAGGAAATGAAATAAACTACGATAATAACAAGTTAAAAAGATAACTTACCAAAATATTCTCCTTCTTCTTCCTGTTTTTCCATCTGTTCTTCTAGCTGCCTTGTCAACTCTTCTATTTTCCTCTCAGCTTCAGTTGGTCCCTAAATTAGAAATCATAATCTTATTCATTACGTACATGCAAACATAACCTACAGTATAATAGATTATGCTCTTAACTATCAGTTTTAGTTTAAATGTTTAACAAAATAAGAAATCGTTTGTAAAAGAAAAATAATTACCATTGGTCGAGGTGGAGTGACGTTATAGGGGAGTAGATTCTTTCCTGAAGCTTGTTTAAGTTTTCCAGAAGGTGTAGGGCTAGGTGTGCTCGTCTCTCTTTCCTTCGGAGGAACAATTGCCGCCACTCCAGATGTTGGTCCCCTTTGAAAGCTTGTAGCTAGTGAAGTCTGTCCAACTGAACGAGTCTGGTGATAAGTTGTCGGATTAGTCTCCAAACGAGACGACTGTCCTTGAGGATGTGGTGGCAAATATGATGATACGGGAGTTGTTAATGCAACTGCTATCTGTCTCTGTTCTCCATAAGATTGGGGAGGCATCTGAGGACTCGATTGTTGATTAGACTGTTTGAGTTCTTGTAGATTCTCATAAACCGGTGGTGCTTCATATGGAGGATAATCTTTAGCGTACTTATTACCTGTAGGAACCTGTGGTTGTGCCTTACGGAAACTATTACCCTCATACTGGGTATCCGCGATATAGCTAGCCCTAGGGCTGGAATGCTTAGAATCCTGGGAACCTATACTGGAATGAGGACTGGAATGTAATTGATGATAATAGGCGGGTGTTTGCGGGACAGCACGACCACCATAATAGTCCAAATTCTCATACAACGGTGAGCTTTTAGGACCTTCATACTGTGGAGCAACACTGCTGCGCGGACTGTTTGAGTCTCTAGAAGAACCACTGTGACTGTGAGTAGGACTAGTTGGACCTGTATGACTTAAGTAAGCGCTGTAATATTTGTTATGATCAATCGTCTGTTGTGGAGCTCCATTCGAGTAGCCTTGATAACGAGCTTGTATATCTTGTTGTTTACCATTAGTGTTCATCGTTGCAAGGGAACTAGCCAGAGCGTCAACTTGATTCGTAGCAAATTTGGACGACATCATTACAGCACCTCTATCATATAGTTTATAGTCCTGTTTATTGTCTAAGCAAAAGTTTTCATTTGCTTTTTGTCTATTGTCAGGTTTTAAAGCTGAAGTAGCTGGGGACCTTGGCCGTGAAGTCATTACCTCGTATCCACTTGGATGTCCATTGTTGTACTGTACTTTACCAAGACTGGAATCCACATTTTTTGCCATTATCCTACCATAACCTGGCTCTGAATAGCACTTTTTGTCACCAGTCACTGGATCTTCTAGTATTGCAAAATGGCTCAATTTATTAACGTAAGGATCCATTTGCCAATACTAAACACTAATTTCAATACAATTATATCACAAATATGGAATTTAATGCTTACACTATAGTAATCCTTAGCATCTGTATTTTTTCTTATTTACATAAATTCGATGTAAACACTACTACACTTAAAGTAAATAAGTCATTTTTACTAAACAAACCACTAAAAAGTTTACACTTATAACTATACAAACAAACATCACAAAAGCATAACAATTATTAAACAATTCTGAAAAGTATCTAACCTCCGTAATCTCCTATTCTAACTTACACTAACCGTAGTTGGCCATATTCTTACACTGAAGAAGAGGCTCACCCACAAGTATTCCTAGTACAAGGTACTGCCACCAGGTCACTCCATCTGAATTGCGCGTAGTTTAAATTTATTTCATTAAAAATAGAAAGAAGCTTTACCGAATCACCTTATTTGCTATTCACTCCTTTGGCAAGAAAAATGTTGAGGTGCTTTAAAACAAAAAGCTACAAGAAGCAACGCAAACGTGCAGAATTTCTATTTTGAGATTATATCGTCTATACACGTCTCTGAATAATTCGGAGATGGAATTAGTTCTAAAATCCACTTGCAATTTTTTTAAAGGCCAAGAAATTTCACAGAACTAGCTGAGTACTCATTAAAGTATAATTAATAGGAGCAATTTTGGAACTCCAGAATAAAATCGTTTAAAAATCTCAAATATCAGTTCTTAATTGAGAATATTCAAAGTAAGTGTAGATAAGAAAAACCATTTCTTAAAAAAGTTACACACAAGAAAAATAATTGTTCAGTTCCACTCACGTTTACGAATGATTTTTTTTCAATCTTGAATGTTATAAAAATCAATATGTAATACACAACTCACTGGAGAACATTGGAAGTAGCTACCTTATGTCCAAGTATCTCCCTTCATTTTTGCTGCCTGTAGAAGTGCAGGAAGAGATAATCGAGATTAATTTTAAATTACGTTTCTAGTCTAGAATGCCCGCTAACTAAATATGGACCGATATGGGGGTGAGTTCTCTAGAGCAGCTGTGACGCATCAAATACTAGCTGTCTTCAGATTCAGAGACGATAACTTGGCAGCTATTCCTCCCCCAAACGGCTAATGGATTTGAACAGAACGCAAAGGGCAGCTTGCGATATAATAGTCCAAGAAACAAGCTCCTTCTGGCCAAGGTTAATAATACAGATCTTAACGTTGCCATGGGTTAGTGGCTAAAAATGTACCCTAAAAAACAAAAGAAGTGCGCGTTATAACGCATATTTTAACACAGGCCACTGTGAATCAAAATTCCTGCCTAAAGTACCACATTAGATCGTAGTGGTTTTAGCATTCAACTCTCATATGGAGCTAATATCTAACTGAAAAAAAATCTGCACACACCAGTAAAGTGTCTATTTGAAAATAGACAGATGTGGATATTCTGTCAAAGATCCAACTAATGTCCATCAAAGCTCAGCGCCGCCTCTTGAAATGCATGCCTACCTAAGAAAAACGTTTATATCTTTTTAAATTAAAAGCAGGAATAGTTGCAGTCTACTATAACATTACCTCTAAGCAACCAAATAAATAAAGGAAATATTCAATCTATAATCATTTTAATTAACAAATTATTAAAATTATATTTACAATGAAAAATTAAAAAGGTTGCCCAGATCTCCTGTAGGAATCTCTGGTTACTTTTATAAGTGTTTCCGGTGAACGATATAAAAATATTAACAATGAAAAAAAATCTTCTTCTGCAGTAAAATCCTTAAAATTTCTTGCCACATAAATATTAAGACATAACTGTAAAAAAAAAATAATAATAAAAAAATAAGTGAAGTTAAACTAATTTTTTTATGAACTATAAAAATGGAATTAGTAAGGGTTATTTAATTTGATGCCAGAATCTGGTACAGATGGAGGGGTTGGCACAGGAGCGGCACCGATGAAATAACTGTTTTGAAAATATTTGTCCAAGCTTCTCGAATAATGCAGATAACGAAAAAAAAAATGAATAGAGCCAATAAACAAGGCAAGCCCGGCTCAAAGAATTCACTTATTCTTACAATTAAATAAATAGTAAATAATAGATTTACAATTTGAATGGCAAGAAAACAGACGAAACCAAAAAAACTACTTACCTGGTGAACATAATTCACGGATGGCCAGTCGTCGCTCAAAATACGATCTGAATACTTTTTTAAACCTAAAGTTTTTGAGAAAAGGCGCCAAATAATGTACACAAATGTTATATACAGGCCAATCAGACTGAAATTTAATAAAATTTAATTAAACTCAATTAAAAAAAAAAAAAAAAATCTCAGATGTTTTCAAGTTATCTATTACTGTGGGGGTACAGGAACTGAACATATTTGTCCAGTTATTCAACTTCTGATTTATTACCCTTGTTCAAGGTAGTGTGTATTACCTATGATTGATTTGGTTTTAAGAAACATTTCTAATAAGAGATCGTACTGGATAAAGCCACAATTTTTTTTCAATCCTCATGTGTTTCGTAATAATAATAGAAATAATTTAAGGATGGGGAAGGCCAAGTGCATAAGACTCCGAGAGACCACTGTCTAGGGAAATTCTTTATTGGTTCTATTTATAGTAATAAAATAATAGAATGGTGCTCCATGGGAGCCAAGCTGATGAAGACGTAGAAGTCCGTTCCCAACTCAAACGGAAATACGAATTATACCTTGTTCATGGCCAAATAATAATTGTGAAGTATTAAGTATAATTAAATATTAAGTATTGATAAACATGTGACTTCAGTATTTAAAATAACTAGTCATTTCCCAGGGAGATTCAGGTTTTTTGCTAAAAATTCTCGCGCATCTTCATATAAAATACCTGCGAAAGAAAGGTGTTTTTAAGTGTCATTGCTTTGAATCGCGAGTTAAAGTGTTCGAGTGAGTGAGGTGACCCAGGTTTTTCAAGAAACTGGAAGAAAAGCAGCAAAATATTCCTTAATAGCTTAATCCTTTTGAAAATGTGGTTTGGTCCGCAGTGCTGGAAATATCGCTGATTTTATTCGTCATGGCACGCGTGTCTTTTTTATTCCTGATCTTCAGATATTCATTCAACATCAGACATGAATGAATCAGCTTGGTTTAGAGAATTTGACTTCTAATTTGTTTCGTCTTACACTACATTGCGTGTGGGGAGGTTACACGATATGTATAATACTTATGTTATTTTAAATGTTAATGAACAGTAAAACTTTTTTGTTAAAATAGAGAAATAAAATTAATAGAAAAGAGTAAGAAATGAAGAAAGAAGGTGAGGAAAAAGAAACTTTGATGGAACTGGGAAACCAAAGCTAGAAGACAGAACAGACCCAAGGATAAGTGGATAGATGGCGACCGAGAAAGCCTTCATGAGATAAGTTGACATCTGGGATAGATCTAATCGGAAGATGAAATTAAAAGAAACAGAGAGAGATAAATAATAATAATGGAAACTAGTATAAATTTAAGGATTAGGTAAATTTTGTACTGCTTTAGAATTATAAAAGTTGGAGTTGTATTTTATACCAGTGGAGCAGAATTTTTAGAAGGAAACACTGAATTGCACAGGGAAATAATTATTGTTATTTTAAACATTGATGAACAAATACTGATGTCACATGTTCATCAATACTTATCTAACAATATTTCACCGTACAAATGAGAACTATAATTCAGTTTCCTGCTTATTAAAATAAATGCGCCCCTCGAAAAAAAAATCACAACTTCAACTTACAATTCTAAAGCATTATCTAAGCACAAAACATCCCAGTTCCCATTAATTTTATTTCTCTATTTTGATAAAAATGTTTTACAGTTTATTGACAATTTAGATAATACAAAAAGAAAAAAGCAAGTGTAGTGTGAGACAGAAACGTAGATGAGGTCAAAACACAAAATATATCCTTTTATTTATAACATTTTTGCCGACAAATTTAATTTTTCTCTGGAGGTTCCGGTAACCTAATGAGTGACGTTTACTCACCTGTAAAAATAATGAAGCAATTAAATATTTTGGAAAAAAAAATCCGAGTTAGATACCTATCCAGATTTCTTTTAAACTTATGAAATAAATTATAACAATGGCAAACTTTATAATAATTTATTTACAAAATAATTTTTTCAAATAAATTAGATACAAAAATAGTTATTTATAGTACGAGTTTGGGAAGCTGAGTTTCACTCAGAATTCTGGCGAGGATGAAAAACGCTTCCCTTGGGAAGTGCAATATAATTTTTTTTTTCTGCAATCGTTTAAAATAATTTAGTTGTACTCTAACCTAAGAAAAAAAAGAACACCGCTGAAAGTTACGACGGAGATTGAATTTAGACTACTGAATTAAACTGGAACTTAATAAGCTTTTTTTAAAAAAAATGCTATATTTAACAATGATGTTTAAGTACTTACAATGGTTCCATTACTGTTGATTAGCTGCTACTATTATATTTGTAAGTTTTAAGTAAGTTATCTATTACTTTTCTACCTACAAATGATTTAATTTTTGAGAATTTAAGAAAAATATTCATAACAATCTCTCGCACTAACAATACATCTTGAGAACTTACACTGGGTATGCAAGGTTTCACTCAGGTTACAGAACAGGTGTCTAAAATTTCATGTTACTTTCTATTTTAAATTAAAAATTAATCAAAAGTAATTTAACAATAGATTTATTTTAAATTATTAGTTTTTTTCGAATAATGTAAACAATCAAAAGTTATTATTTACGCGTAGAGGTAATAAACGAAACAGTGAATGAAAAATTTTCAATTACAATGATTAAAAAATTGTCCAATCTCTAGTAATATGTAAATTTTATCTTCCTTTAATGAAGGTAGTATGATGGGCCAATTATTTAGCGATTGCAGAAAAAAAATTAATTATATAGATTATAATATAATCTATATATAAACAAAAATACACGATTTTAGAAAACAAAGTATAAACAAATTAGTTACAATAGTTTGAAAAAACATAATGCATTCCAAAAATTATAATGCTACTATACAGAACAAAAGAAAATTGTAGAAATCAAATATTTAAATTATTTTGTTACAATCTTAATTTCAATCATTACATCCTTGTTTAAAGGCACAAAAACATTCGAATTACACTTCTTATCCAGAAAGAAAAAGTAACTTTTTTATACACATTATAAAAAGTATTTACACATTTTTAAGAAAAAAAAAAATTATACATATATGTATATAATAAAAATATTATGTTTAAAATCAATTCATTCTAACAATATTTATAGGTTTATTGGATTTAATCGATAATGACATTTCCAAAGAGAGGAAATTGAAATATTTGTGCGTTTTCATATATCCACAAAAATAGATATTTTCTCTACAAAACCTTTAGTTTCTTGTTTTATTTTTTCGTTATTCTTTTCCTTTAAATAATTAAATTTAGAATTTTAATTCTTTGATGGTACAATGGCAATCTTTGCATGGAATTCGATCAATACACTAGATAAAGAATAGCAAATTTTTTGTTTGTTTTTACTTCATTTTTCACATTCCATTAGTAAAACGAAATTAATCTTTGTAAACAAAAGACCACTCGAATTTACTTATTTCTTCTTGCTGAAATGTATTACTCCTCATGCACAGCACAGCACATTTTGTCTTTTTTTTTTGCTCATGCAATATTTTTTTGCCTAACTTTGAGCATAAAAACAACTGCATAAAAACTATTGGAATTTAATTATTCAGTTCTGGTTGGGCGTCCACTTCATCGTCACCAACTTCTTCAGGCGGTCGTGTCCATTTGATCAACGTTTCCGGTGAACGATAAAGGAATACCAATTTGGCAAATAGATCTTCTTCTAAATCTAGTTCACCACTTTCTCGCACCAAATAAATATCCAAGCAAAGCTAGAAAGAAATATAAATAAATAACGAAAAATGTATGGTTTAAAAATATTTAATAAACATATAGGGGGAGTGAGAGAGAAAAATTCTCCACCTGTAGTAAACGGTCCACGTTTGGCATATCATCAAACATTATCTTGAACGATATTCCAGTAAAGAAACCACGTATAACAGAGTGTATTACAATCACAAATGTAGTGTACAGTCCAATGATCCTAAAACGAGGAAGAGAAAGAAATCCGCTTTAGCAAAAACAAAAAATAAAATAGCAATTCGTATTAAAAGGAAAGAAAAAAAATACTGTAAACATCAAAAATTTCACTTACCTCTTTTTATTCAAGAAAAATTATGTTCATGAAAGCAAATTTGGAATTGGGAATGACAAGGATTACATATGGTTTTGTAATTTACCCAAGCAAGCGTGATTTCTGCATAAATAAGCTGTTAGAAAAACTAAAGGTAAAATTAAAAACAAGAAATTAAAAAGCATGCATGCAAAAAATAAAATTAAAAAATACGAGTGCGAAACTTTACATGACTTTTTTTACTATAAATCTGTAATGGTTGACCAATAGAAACATTTTAAAACACTTCTTAATTAAAGGAGATATGGAAATAAACAGTATTCAAAACTTGGGGGCTAATTTTTTTTTAAATCCAATTTAAACGCGAAATTAGTTATTATGAACTTTTCAACTTATGAAAGTGGTTAATAATTAAATGCCAAAAGTCAGTTATCTATTCGTGGATAAGTATACAGTCTGTCAGAATTCTAAGATAAGTATTAATTTCAGAGGTTTTGATGGAACAAGACCATTAGTGTATATGTGAGTGCCAGTGTTGGTGAATGGAGTTTGCAAGTAGTTTTACTAAGCCCAACAAAATTGGATAGCAAATAACTCAGCTGGAGTGTAGATATAGTAATGGTTGTACACTATATTAGGTGTAGTTAGTGAGTACAACTATTTGGGTGTAGTGCCCTAAAAGGGTCTCTTGGAAGTCCTTGGGCTTCCAGTCCTTGTACGTAAAAGCCATGGCGGCAGTATTTTAAAACCACCTCTCCTCCTATGCAGCTTCTTAGCTGGAGAGAAAGTACTTCAAGCCCAATCCACTACTTTCTGCTCATCAAGGCAACTACGAGCAGAGCGTTACTGGCCACGGGTTAGGCCCTTGACCGTAAAATCGCTCGCCCATGCTGACTAAATCTTGCTTTATTTCTTTTTAAATCAAAAGAACATCTCTTCAGAGTAAGCAAGAACAGGTGGATCCAGAGCCTCTGTGCAGATTGTAACTGGGAAAAGAGAAAACGTTCTTTTATATTCTGCCTGATTGCGATGCAATCACTGGCCTGCAGTTAATTCAATATCTCAGCACTTATGAGACCAGAAAAAATAATATGTAATATCGATTTGTAGGAAATCCACGATTTCTCATTCTAGAACAACAAGAGGACGGCATATACGTGCCCGTTTTTGCTGCAGAACCTCGGAAACAGAATCCTCTTCATGTTCTAATCAAATCCAGTCAAACGGCTAAAGAACAGATGATGAAACCCTAGAGGTTTAGGGTTGATCCAAGTTTGCCATCTAGGAAAGCTAATCATAGTTGCATTAGCTGTCGCTAACAATTGAAGAACATGCTGGAATGTATTAATTTCAGATTGTGTGACAATATATAGCGTGTGGCTGGAACTGTAATGTAAGTCAAATTCTTTACATCTTCTAATCAATCACTGAACATGGATTAATCCACTTAAATTATAGAAAACAAACGTGTTATGACGATTAAAATTAAAGACACAACAAATTATAATACATTTTTTTATCAAATTTTATGTGAATTATTTTGAACATCCACATAGATTGTTAGACAGACAATCGAAGCTAGTAATAAGTGTTTTATTGTGTTTTTAATTTGCTTAGTGCAAGCGCTTCCAGACACCGGCAGTTAACTATTTATTAGCCCAGTTTAATGTTTTTAATTAAAAGTCATGCAACTTTCTATTGAAATAAAATTAGACCCCAAAAGTAATGTGATAATGAAAGGGAAAAACTCACCCTTTTCCAGAAATAATATTTAAAGTTGCTGGAAAAGCTTTATCATTAAAAGTATACATAACGAGTCGGTTACAATTTATGTAACTCAATTTAGAGAGGTAATTTTCATAAACTGGATCACCGCATTTTTCTTCTACTTCCCACCAAAATTGTTCAGCCTTGCCAATAAGTTTTGCGGTAAGTGGTCGATAAGGATCTTCCGCCTGGGCATCGTCATCTAGAAATCAGAATTTCAAAGCAAAAATTAACGTAGTTATTAAAATTAAAAAAAGAAGCACTATTTCATTCTGAATTTCCTTGAAAATTAAAATCCATATTTTCAACATTAAATCCACATTAAAATCTCCAAGGGTTATCTTTTAGGGTCAGTGTACGGACTAAGAGTCAAACATCTGTAGTTTTATGGCAATTTCATCGGCAACATTAAGCAGAAACATTTCATCAGAGCATGTATCCCCGTTCAAACCTCATCATGTAATAATGGAATCCAGAATTAGTGTTTCTATCTCAGTTGAAGCTCTTATTAATCAAATCAGTTCTTCGGAAACGCCACGGGCATGCTCAATGTTTTGGCTGGAATCTCAAGTACCAGTGCTAGTTGACGTCAAAGTGGTCGACACCCTAATTAGGTAGGACACAGACAGTTACCCGTTTATGGGACTATAACTTTGAACTTTTCTATTCGTTTTACAGCTCGTCGTTTGTAGCGTTACTGTTATGTCGTTAGTCCAATCGCTCGCTGGGTCAAGTGAGACAGAGCTTTGCTAATTTGGACATGTGTCATGAGAAAATGGTGATAAATCAAAATTAATGCAAAATGAAAAAAAGGAAACCCATTAAAAAGAATAAAAATAATAATTACCGAACCACATAAGCTGATTAATAACATTTGCCGTTCCTCGGCTGGTTACTTTCACAAATTTTGGTAGCAGATTAGGCAGGATCGCCATATTTTCAGTTTCATTGCCCGTTATAAAGTCAGCTATGATCTCTCTATTCGGACCGATGGGCAATAAAGACTGTATGCTGTTTGAAACCATAGCCGGCTGATCAGGGATTGTCGACTTTCTACTTATCGTCCATTCTAATTTGATTGACATTGGTGCACCTAAAGAACAGAAAAAAGTAAAGATGATTTGTTATTTATAGCAATTACTTTTTAAGATCTGTTATGCGAGATCACTAGAATTTCGGGTTTGTTAAAATATCAGTTGGTTAATATGAATGAATCTGAAACCAGACAAATGATGTTAGAAGGATGATGATGTCATTCTTATTTCTAGCAAAAATTTTCAAAGCTTCCACAATAACAGGAAAACATGGACGAGAATTGTGGGCTTGTACTGAATTCATTTCTTGCGTTTCCTACTTAAAAATTTGTTCGACTTTTATAAACTGTATGGCCGCCAAAGGTAGTTGAAAATTAATAACAAAAATCGGGTTTGTAAACGTATCAATTCTTTCACAATTCTTTTTTTCTTACGCATATCATAAGCACATTTTTCATCCCAGTAATTACCACAACGAAGGAAACATGTACTGTGTGTACGAGGTGTGTTCAAAAAGTAACGGGAATTTTCGTTTTTTGAAAAAAATATTTATTCATCTACATTAATATTGTCGCCTTCAAAGTAGTCCCCTTCGCATACAATACACTTGTGCCAGCGCTTTTTCCAATCCTCGAAACACTTCTGAAACTCGATCTTTGTGATAGCTTTCAGCTCTTTCAGCGATTCGCTTTTAATGTCATCTATGCTTGTAAAACGACGGCCTTTTAATGTTCTCTTTATGTTTGGAAATAGAAAAAAGTCACATGGAGCCATGTCTGGCGAATATGGAGGCTGGGGCATCGTTAAAGTTTTGTTTTTGGCCAAAAATTCACGAACAAGCAATGAAGTGTGAGCAGGTGCATTATCGTGGTGCTAAATCCATGAATTGTTTTGCCACAAATCCGGGCGTTTTTTTCGGATTGCTTCACGCAAACGGCGTTGAACTTGTAGGTAGTACTCCTTATTGATTGTTTGACCTTGTGGCAAGAATTCATGATGCACTATGCCATTAAAATCGAAGAACACAGTGAGCATAACCTTCACATTCGACCGCACTTGTCGAGCCTTTTTCGGTCTTGGCGATCCAGAATGCCTCCACTGGGACGATTGAGCCTTAGTTTCGACATCATATCCGTAAACCCATGTTTCGTCACCTGTTATAACACGTTTCAGTAGATCCGCATCGTTGTCGACTTCATTGAGTGACTCTTGAGCAACTTCCATTCTCCGCTGTTTTTGTTCGAAATTCAACAATTTTGGAACAAATTTTGCTGCCACACGTTTCATACCCAAAACATCCGAAAAAATTTCATGGCATGAGCCAATTGATATGGCAACATCATCAGCGACTTCTCTGATTGTGATTCGGCGATCGTTCATAACCATTTCTTTCACTTTTTTCACGTTTTCATCGGTTGTTGATGTGCTTGGACGTCCAGGTCGTTCGTCATCTTCAACGTTTTCGCGGCCATCTTGGAAACGCTTATACCACTCGTAAATCCTTGTTTTACTCATAGCAGACTCACCATATGCCTTTATTAAAATTTCACACACTTTATTACACTTTATTTCATTTTTTACGCAAAATTTAATACAAGTTCTTTGATCCATTTTTTTTAACAAACAAAAATCGCCAAGCTCGAAAAACACGTCTAACCTTAACGGCTGCCACTTAAGAAGTAAACAATGAATATTACTGAAAATTTTATCGTACTTCAGGGGCATGCGTACCAACATAATAAAAAAAAAATTTTACAATCAGACTCTCCAAACCCGCGAAATTTAAAAATTCCCGTTACTTTTTGAACACACCTCGTACTTACTGATTCGACAGAATAGAGATGCATGAAGAAGTGGTTTCCTACTACGGGTGAGAGACGTGATACACAAGATTTGACGATTCACTTACTTACTCTCAAATTCTCAGTTATACCTTGAAGGCTTAAGAATACTCATCAATCGGTCTTTTTAAGATAAAATTTAAAAAAAAAAAAATGCGGTTAATTAATAGAGATGTTACTAACCTGATCTTAAATCATTAATTAAAGAAAGTTTGTCCGGTGGCGATATCGTCCACACAACAGTAGAATGGGATCCAAGTATAGCCACGCCGACATCATCATACTCATAATTTGACAGAAATGTCTGTGCTGCTCGCGATTTCTTATATACATTCAACATGTTGTCCCACATTTCTTTTTCTAAGCTAAAAAGAAACACTTTTTTTAAAAAAAAAAAACTTTTAAAAACACTGACCTTTTTTTTTACACCAATTATTACAATATTGTAATCTGATCTTCTAATCTGTTTCAATTTTCTACTAATACTGAATCTTAATGAATGTATGTTAGTTATCCAAGTATTAATTGAGCCGTTCATGAATTACCCAGTTTAAGCAACTGACAGTTACACCTACCTGTCTACCACCTAACTGAGCCGCTGTTATTGAAGTTTAGGAAATCGTTGAGCCCTTTTCGTGAAAACCTTAGAATCTGAAGAGTCGATTAGTAACAAAATGGAATTACAAATTTAGAATTTTGTGAGGGGACCTCACATCGTACTTTTTATGAAAACTCTATTTCGAAAATTTCCTTTACCAAAAGTAAAATATCGTAGAGTGCACTTAATTAAAGAGGAAAAACCGAATTAAATTAAATCTAATTAAATAAAATAAATAAATATATATTCTCCTTACTTGAAAATGGAATCATTCTGAGCTGTACCACGGTAAATAGGTGTGTAAGCTCCAATACTGAGAGACAGTGTCACTTCTGTAGGAATATTTGGTTGACCCACAGTGTTTCCCAGAGCGAACAGTACAAGTGGAAACCAGATTACTGCTATTATGCCGATAAGACAACTTCCTCCCACTAGGTATTTGATTAAGTTGTTCTTCTTTTCTCCTCGTGGTTGGGGATAATCTTTTTCGGCTCTTCTTTGACACTATCGAAATTTTACAGCGTTAAATTACACTTTCGTTCAGAGAAATATTGGCTGAATTACAATTTCACGAAATCGCTATTCTTTTATTAAAAAGCAATCCGAGATAATTAAAGCTTTATGCCTATAGGTAAATGTATCCATACCTTGAGCTGAAAGACATGAGCAAATATATCTTCCATTTTCAACCAATCAGATAATGTCATTGAGGTGTCCGTCCAAATCCAATCCATCAATGCTCTTAATTCGAATACAAATGGTACAGCCATAAAACTAAAACGATTAAATTTCGACAAGCTTGTTAGAGTTTGAGGTAAAAATCATGTAAATAAAGAATTAGGATAAGCATACAAAAAGTCAGTTATAAGAAAGAAAACGATAGATCACACAAGGTACATCAGGAAGGGTGAGGGCAGCGGCCGTCTAGAGCTCTGAAGAAATAAAGAAAATTTACAAAGAAAAAAAAGAACTTTTATATAACCGATACCAAAACTGAAAAGTTCTTGTGACAAGGAAAGAAATAAATGGAAAGCGTCCATTGCAAAGTTCTTCCTTAAATGAGTTCAGGGAAAGGTTTCGCCCTTTGGCGTAACTTGTGATCCCCTAATTGTACCAGTGTCTAGGATAGCAGTTCCGAAGAGTACCAACTTAGGATTTCCAACCGTTGGAACTTTTGGTAAATAGCCGCGATACTGACACGGACCACATGGAATGCTTGAGCTGATTCACACCAGACTCAAGCCTCGTAACAGGCGAACGGTAGGCTCAAAACACATCTACCCAGCCAACCTGTTCAAGCCCCTGTGAGGAGCAGTGAGAAGAAGAGAGGAGACTATCCTCCACACTTGCTGATAAAACCATGGACATTAAAACTGTCCGGTAGGACAGTTGTATAAGGGTTGATCGTCAAAAACTGCACAAAAAAGCGTAACGTTGAAAAACAACCAACTTTGACAATTTTTTTCTCTTTTTCTATAAAAGATAAAATTCCCAAATTTTCTTTAAAATAAAGGGCAAACCCTCCTTTATCACTGTATTTGTTTTGTAACGTTTTTTTTTTTTTTTTTTTTTTTTTTTGTTTGTTTGTTTGTTGGCCTCCTGTCTGTGCAGATTAGCCAGGGATGTACTAATGTAGCGTTATAACGTTATAAAATGGATTAGTTTCTCGTAGTGCAAACCATTTTTTAAACACCAATTTTTCTATTTTATCGACTTCAAAAAGGTACTTTGACAGTTATAAGCTCTTAAGAAAGAAACAATATTTCTTATTGTCAGTAAATAAAACTATAAACATGAAAAAAAAAACCATTATTTAAAATTTATTACTTACACCTTGAACAGGAACATGTTTATGTAGTTGTAACTCTTGCAGAGAAAGTTTCCAAAGATGCGAGTAGGATATCCACATCTGATCTGGTAGGCCGAGAGTAATAAATAGAAACATTTTACCATGTACCACATTTGTGGTGGCAGTGCTGCATTAAATTGTCTATAAAAATGAAGATCTTGAAATGTATATTTTTTTAAAATATTTGTTAAAAAAAAACAACAACACTCATCATAAATTATTCAACATTTTTAAGAAATCAAAACGAATACCTGTCTGTGACTGCTGGCAAGACGAAGAACATCCACACATGTATGCCAATTACTAATACAAATTGAAATATTATTTTTCCTAATATAAATTTTCTTAAATACAAAGTTCTGTCAATAATAATCAGTCCAAACTGGAGTATTAACATAACCAGAAAAGCTATAGGAACTTTATTCTCCTCAAAATATTGAGAAACACCTCCGTCACCTTGTTGAGACTGAAAGAAAAAAACAAATATAAATTTAACAACAAGACTATATAAAATAAGATTAACTATTTAGCAATAAATAAAATCTTATTTTTTTACCCCAAATGCTGCAAATCCAAAGATAACAACAAGGAAATTGAAGAAATCACAGAAAAACATGTACGCATATACATCTGTAGTAACGCGACCTTTTGATTCGATTAAATTGCCAAAGAATTTATGACAAGGTCGGCATATTTGATTTCTCCTAAAATATAAGAACTTTTGATTAGTTATGAAACATGTCTTGAAAGACGTCTATAAAGTTGGGTGCAATTTAAAAAAAAAAAGATTTGGATTTTAAAAATTTAGAAAAAAAATCAATAAATAATTGTGCTGAAGAGTTAATAAAATAATTTTACTTTAAACTAGATTCATTTAGTTTAAACTTGCTTTACTTAAACTTTTTACATTTTTTTTTAATTTCACCAATAAATTTTAAAATGTTCACAAAATTCGGACTCTGACTTGAACACACTTATGTTTAATTCTCACCAACATTATAAAGTAAAAGATACTGAAACGTTGCTGGGACCCTAACCCACAACACAATTATGGAACCTATACAACAAAACACAATGATACACAGACCGATCACATTCAGTCCATGAACAGACAAGACAGAAGACACACCAACCCTGAAATGTACGTAATAGTTACGGTGACCATTATTTTTGTATCAAGAAACAGGACAAGGAGCAAAAAAACATATAAAAAATATTAATACGTTTATTAACACGATATCGGTTATTACAAAACAATAGCCATATAATATGGCCCATATTCAGCCGAAACTGAGCGACTACTTGAACTATACACTTGTTAGTTAGTAACAAAATGTAAATAGTAACTCTCGTAAATAGAAAAAATAGTCAGTCTTTTAAAATCACAACAAATTTTGTTTTAATGTCACATTCTTTAAAACTATACTAACGACAATAATATACAAATATATCTAATTTTCACAATATGAAGATCAGACCTTAACAAAATCGTATATAAATCTTCGAAAAAATATTCATATTTTCATTAATTTCATTGAAAATAATTTAAATTTCATTGAAAAACAGGACAAATAAATATAAAACAGGACATTTATGCTTAAAAAAAAAAAAGAAGGACAGCGTTTTAAAAAACAGTACTGTCCTGCCAAAAACAGTACGAATGGTCACCGTACCTATAGTATTACTTTCTAAACTAGCCCTGAAGATGACCTAGTCCCCTAGGTCGAAAGCTCGGCAAAATAAATTTTACTAGACTGAAATGGCAGTTATTTTTTCAATCCCATTGTAATTAAAATAGTTAATTTCTTTAAAAAAAAAAAAAAAAAAAAAAACTCACTTTAATGGTAAAGGTGGTAAATACTCTCGTGGCCCTGTTGAACCAGTATCACCAATTAATACCAAATCCTTCACAGTAGTATCTTTACTTGAATTATCCTTTTTACTAGCTTGAGTATTTTCACTTCCGCTAAGTTCTGTAGTTTCAGAAGATGGACTATCTTTGCTACTTTTTACAGGAAAATTTTGGGCAGTCTCTTTCCATAGACCCAGAGATTTGAGCATAGATCTAAAAAAAAATTAAAAAATAGGTAAAGAAATTCCTTTGGTCTGCTGTGCCTTAAATAAATTTCGAGTTGTATGAATACTGACCTGTGAAAAAAGACTACAAGAAGTAAGAATAAGTCGTAATAGGCATACATTCCAGGTTTTCTTTCAATACCTATGATTCTAGGTAGTGCAAATGGAGCATTGTCAGGGATCAATTTTTGATTCCAAGGTAATATTTCAAATTGAAACATACATTTTACAACCACCACTACCTAAAATTCATTAAGAAAGTTGTTCAAATTACTTATGTACATTATAATTTTATGTATATCTTATGAATGATATGAATAAAAATGAATTATTGTAAATAAGAACATGAGAGCATTTGTATCAATACGTTAGTTTTTTTTCAAATTACAAGTTATAAATTTACATATATGAAACCAGTATCCCAAGATCAAAAAAATCATTTAAAATCGATTTTTGAAGGACCGATTTGGTCTAAAACCTTTCTGTTACATCCTCTGTTGGCACCTTAAGCTACATATCAAACTTGAACTTCTCATTTTTTTGTTTTTAAGTCAAGGTAATAATACACGCGCACCCAAATTTGTGAAAACCACTTTCTGACTCAAAACAGATATTATAGGCGAAAACAAAGAAATAGAAAAACTGTACCATTACAATATCTTCTCGTTGAATCGATTAGGGGAAATAAAAAAAATAAATTAAAAATCTTACCTCAGTATATGCGATTATTGTCACCCAGAACTTCTTGGACGGCCGGGGTACTGTTAGCGTAGCCCATAGAAACACCATTAAAGGCAGCGGCAATGAAAGTATAGTTGGCGAACGTATCTGAAGGAGAAATATAGTAAAATAGCAGACCAACTCCGAATGAGAGAGTACGGCATACCAGATGGCCAATATGAGACGAAAGAATGGCGGCTGTTCAGAAGCAGTAAGTTCTCCTTGTTCCTCGAATTCTCCTATTGATACTGGGCTAAAAGAAATTAAATTATAAATTTTAGTAATTCATATGAAATAATACAAATTATAAACAATAATTTTAGTAATAAAGAGAGAGCTGAAGTATTAATTATACAAATTTTATCTAATATAAAAATGTATTATAAAAATAAGTTTAAAAAAATTTCCTCATGCTTATTGTTAGAAATAAGCCATGCATTTACAGAAAGTTAGCTTTTCTTTAACAATCAACAAATACAAAGAAGAAAGAAATTAATACAAAATTAAGATTAATTTCCAATCCAGCACAAGAGTCTTCTGTTCTGAAAAATAAACACAAGTAGATACAAAGAATAACTTCAAGAAAATTAAGAAAAAACAAATTTAAAAACTGCATGCCAAAAATATTGCACCAACCAGAAGAAGTAAAGTTACAGGCTTGAATTTTCCAAAGTTTAGAAACAATAAGCAATTTCAACAAGGAGGAAAGTGTGGGAAGTTTAAGATACATAGGTCACATTGTATACAAACAAAATAAGATTTGTGTATTTTTTTTTTTCTAACAAATCATGTCTTTGAACAGAAGTTTTTAAAAAAAGACTCAAATTTTATGAATTTCCGCTATGCCAATAAATAGCAGAAGACAGCATTACACGTTCCCTTTTCTCTGAAAAGGGAAGACTTATAGGTATGCTTAATAAAGCCGGTATCTTCTTCTGAGAAATCGCACATCGTTTGGATCGAAATGATTCTTTAGTTCGAGAATAGAGATTCTAGACGAGAAAGGAATAAAATAGAAATTCTTTGGTGAATTAATCAATGCAAAGATTTTCACTTCAAACCAATGTATTTTATGGAGAAGTTTCGTTCTTCGACTGTAGAGTGCATCGGTTAGATGACCTAAGACAAAGCGTGTTCAGGCGAACATTTTACCGGTGACTTCAGATCTTTACTCCTCCACGATTTCATAGGAGCCAAGCTCTAATAAATTAACTCTAATCCGTTTTTTACTTCATTAGCTTGTCCAGTCTTGTAGACATTACCCTTTCTTCATTAAAATCGTTTAGCTACTTAGGATATTGTAAATAAGCTGTGAAAACTTCAAGCCTTTCTGGGAGATACAATTTCTTGGATACGCGAATTTAAGATGAAAGAACGAAGGACAAGAAAAAGGAAGCGAAGAAAAGACACAACAATAATTTTTTCTTTTTTTTACATTTTTTGAAGAAAAAGAATAAAAATGACGGAAATAGAAATAAAAAGAACTATACACCACAACAAATTAGTCATTTACCTACTAACAGATCTGTCCACAATATGAGCATTATCCGGAGCAAATTCAACGAGAGTTATTGGTTTGAAAGAACACCATAACAGCTCCCTAGGGAATAATAAAATAATAACACCAATACTAGAAGTCTAACAGATAGGTTTCAAGCTTCATGGAATAACTTTATCTTTCTACAATTTTTTAAAATATTTTTATTTCAATTTATACAAATCTTCAAACTTCGACCATGTAAACAGGTGGCAATTTTTATTATTAGTATCACTTAGTTAAAACTATGCAAGAAATTATTGAAGAAAATTGATTGATTGAAAAAGTAATTTTGCAGGGCGGGAATAAGAAAGGAATACAAAGGAATCCTAGAAGTAGGACAAAGTTGAAGGAAGTGGTGTGGTCTAGGAGTATTTTATTTAACAAACTTTTTTCGCTTGATGAAGTTTCTAAGACGACTATGATTAAAATAATCATTATGCTATATAATTCATTTAATCAGTCTTAAACGACTACGAACCAACAAATTTTTTAAGGTAAATTAACCAAAAAATCCCCCGACTTAAGTGTGTTTCATTTTTTAAATAACTCACAGTAAAAAGAAAACTAACACTTTGACGCCTCAGCTAGGTCTTATTAAATACTTTTGCACAATAGTATTCTTTAAGACACTAGTTATTTTATTGGCAAAGATAATGGTTTCATGTGAAGTTATAATTTTTGGGTTTATTAAAAAAATATAGCAAAGAAACTGTTCGAAGTGCATGATACCTAATTTGGTGTTGCGACATTAGGCAGGCCTGAAAAAAAAAAAATTAGGAATGACTTGACTTGATGGCCATTTCCACAATGTTAACTTATTTTTTGACTTAGGTTCTACTCAAAGTTTCGCCAAAACTACTTTATTTCCACTGATCTTTAAAGAAATTTTAGAAGACAGGAACACAAATAGGCTGTTCTTTCATCACTACGGCAATCCTTAGTTTAATACGACGTCAAACCACAAAGAAGAACCAGAAAGAATTAATTGTAGGAGATAAGAATATAGTTTGTTGAAATGAGGGCAAAGATAGATAAACAAAATTCAGAAAAAAAACGGAGATTAACCTAATTAATAGCATTTCAAAAAAACAGTTCCTATACAATATGAAATTAATAATGCATGTCTTATATAGAGAACTTGCATAAAATTTACAACAAAAGGTTTTACTGTTAAAAAGAGATCCAGCATGTTCTTTGTCAAGACTTGTGACAATCTTTCTTGTAGCAAATTCTATGCTACCATAGTGAAACTCGTAAATAATTTCCTTAAACTTAGAAAATAAGTATATCATTTGTACGTTATGAATTATTACAGATAGTTCCTGGGCTTCAGTTCTTCAATGAGACGTGTGGTAGTTTAGGTAATCCAGTCTGACCGTTACTGAAAGATAAATCGAAGTAGATGAACTTGACAACTGCTAGAAAGCAGCTGATAGAAATTGAAAAAAAAAAGAACCTGCAGATTCTTTGATTTAGATGAACGCCTACGAATCGTGAACTAAGAAGTCAATTCTTGTGTATTTATTTCGTCTCACTATTATGCAGTAAAGCTCTTTCAGTCTTTAATCTTCCCCACCTTATTCCCTATAAGTAATCACAGAAATCCTTTATGCTCTCCTCTAACGTTACCAGATCTGGAGATGCCTCTAAACAATAACAGTTATTGTCTATAATCTACGCTTAGTGGTTTTGAATGTTGAATTTGCTTTAGGGTATAATCCAGTTTCAGTTAGTTGGTCGTATCTTCATCAGATAAATCTACCTTTTATTAACGAAAATTTCTCTTCAAACTTTAAAGAACATTTTTAACAACAGGTGAAAGTAAAAAAAAAAAATCTCCGCGAGGAAATAATTGCACGCATTGGAATTTTAAAGTTGGTCAGATTCATAGTAACTGGCGATTTTGCTGTGAGTTGGTATCAATCCTCAATGATCTCTGCAATCTGGCTTATCAGTTAGTTTTATAGTTTAGTCAACGACCATGAATGTACTGTCTACTTCTGACGACCAGGGTGCTTCTTGATGGCTGCTTGTGAGACCATGAACACCTAAAAACTATACTATATTCTTTCTATACAACGTCCAGAACTATCTGTAAGAATCCAAGAAATTAACTCTCTATTCGTTCTCCAAAAAGAAATAAAAATAAAAAGTTAATCATAGAGTTTAAAATAATTACGCAATGCCTTATTTATTTATTTTTAGTATTTCTTACTGGCCCGTAGTACCCGTTAAAGCTATCAGAATCTTCTGACTTCCTCGAGGTGCTGGAAAAGGAAAAGGATTAGGATTAGAAATGGGATTAGAAACATAAAATTATTCAAAGAAAAATAATAAACGATATCTTTTCTATTGCTGTTCATTTTTTTTTCAACATTTTCTTTTCGAAAGCAAAGAAAAAATCAACTATTTAAATTAGGCAAAAAATTGAGTGTAGGGTCTCTATGATTAAAATCATAATATTCTTAAAATTACCTACAGAATAATAGATCTTATTTACAATGAGATCTCACTTTCAGACAGCTAAAAATTGAAATTGCAGCAAGCTACTTAATCATATAGGATATGGAAGTTCATCACAGAACAAATTTGATTAGTTTATAAATATAAATTAAAAAATAAATTATTAAAATATTAATGATTAAAAAAAATAACCCTCTAGGATTATTTAGTGTTCAATAATAACAAATCAAACACAAAATATTTCAATTAGGGAATTTTTTTAAAAAAAGCCCAGCTCCTCAAAACTTAATAATTTCACTATTTCAACATAATTATTATGATGATCAAACTTTAGGACACTTTATTTTTTTAAATTTTATTTAAATATTTTATATATTTGTTTAAACTTATATAATTATGTAGAAAAATTATTTTGCACAGGAAGGATTATGGATGGATGGACGGATCTAAAAATGATTTCACTGGCTTTAAAGGATGAACTAAAAATAGAATAACCTAATTCAAAGGAGTCACTTCGCTGAGCAATAATTTAATTATTTAAATAGATATTATAGATATAATAAAGAAATTATTGTTTTTATTTGAGATAGTGTTTGGTATTGGAAAGAGTTTTACATGTTGGTATGCGAATCAGACACTGTCCCAATTGTAACCTGCAAACGGAAGGATTGGTACTAACCAGAGAGGATGAACGTTATTAAGACAGAAAAGTTCAAAAATAAAGGTTCATCCGAACAGTTAAGGAACTGATTGGTTAGGCAAATAAAGAAGCTTGGATCTCTACGACAGGAGACCACATGATGGTCTCTTGCACATCACTTTACAGCTTTCTCGAGATTGAACTTGTTTTAAAGCCTTATTTCTAAATGATGCTTCAATAAATTATTTTATCAATTTGATTCTTTCATTTTATTACATTTTTTTAAATTAATTCTTAAGGCTATAATTCTATTAAATTCCGCTAGAAGTATTAAGTGACCGAAGTTCAAAATGAATGCTTTCTTCATTAACGTAAAGAAAGAAAAAACGCAAATACTGTTATACACTATACTAAGTTTCCATAATTCAACAATCTTCAGTCAAACTCTTATGAAGATTGATGAATAAAAGAAGTAGTTGGCACAACAGCTGCTACGAAAAACTAGATTTTTGGAAATCTCAACAAGATTGTCAATTTTAATTTGACAATAATTATTCTTATGGTGGTTAGGTTCGCAGAGCTAAATTTCATTGATTTTTTTTCTGCAAAGATAATTTTCTCTTCTTTTCCTCGAATTACCGTTCTTTACGGATTTTTCTTTACCTTCAACGATTTGTTCTTCGGATAGGCGTGAGAATTTAATCTTCACTTAAAAGCTTTTTGCAATATGCTGCTCTCCATTTACTACATGACTGAATTATCAGATAACCCAGTGTTACGTGCTGTATGAAGAAACTTTGTAAATCGAATTTGGATTCTAGGTACCTTTGATGAATCAATGTATTTTACAATGTTTTTTTTACACTAAAGTGGAAAACATTCAGTTGAACTTATTTTGTTTTCCATTCTGAGAGAAAAAAAGAAAAGCCCATTGATTGATTATTCAAGTTCACATGATTTTGGTCGACGACTCAAAAACGTTTTAGTTGAGAAGAGTAAAGTAACATCATGGTTGTAATGTTCACGATTTTTCTAAACAAACCTAAATTAAAATATTCTGTTTTATTTTAGATCCAAAACTATGTATTTTAGCCTCAAACCACGAGTGGGCACAAATTTTTGGAATTAATTTTTAATAAGTAAGAAAGAATAATTAAAGTAAATGTAAGAAAAAGAACAAAAAAAATCCAGCGTGTCACTTTTAAAAAAGACTGCTCTCAAATTCAAATGAATTACCTGGCAAATTTCGAATCCAAAGAACTTTCACTAGATTCTTGGTGACTAAAAAAAAAAAAAAAAATGAAATATATCATCTATTACTTGAGACGTTCTTGTTTTTTTAAATTTAAATTCAAAGAGTTGTAGACTGAATGGATCACATTTTCACCTGGAGCCTGAGCAAGCAACTAAAAAAAAAATAATTAGTACTAACCCGACAAAGTAGTCAAGAAATAAAAACTTTTTGGAGTTTTTGAAAATTAATGTCCCAAATACAGACTACTTTTTTCAATAGTATTTATGGGATTTCTAAAACTATGAATGTTTTTAATAAGTCGTTGGACAAATAGTAAATTTACGTACGTCTTGGAAGATATTTAACATTACAGATTATAATTTTTAGGCTTTCAAAATAACTCCACTAGGGATAAAAACCATAAATATTCTATTAAAATGGCAATTTAACTTTGCCACTCTAACAAAAATCTATTTATCATGACAGTTTCTGAAAAATTATGTAATTTAATTTGCGAAGCTAAAAGTAAATATTATATTAGTAGCACTAATGATGGGTTTAACCTGGATGTTCCAGATTCCTGCGATTTCTAGGTCTCACTCTCTCTCTCTCTCTCAATTACAGATTACGTAATTCCCTCATCAACAACAGTAACCTCTTTTTCTAAACAACGTAATCTTACCGTACAATCCATGTTGATCTGGATTGTCCCGTTTTGAAGGTAATGATGAATACGTCAACCCGGCTGGTGTATCATTATGTCCTGGTTGGTCCATAAAATCGAAAATGTCAAATATATGTATTACGCAGAACACTAATCTCAAAACTGATAATATATTTTTCAGCCTGAGTGGCACACTGTAGAATTTTCTCAATTAAGTATAAATACGGTCTGAAGAAAGAGGTTTGATTGCCTGAATCAAAAGTAAAAAATGCTGATCCAAAAGCATTGTAAACTCATTTGTGAAAAATAAATTATACCACTCAAGTCTTCAAATCACTTAAAAACGATTTTTTTTTTTGTCAAAATTCAATTCGTAACAAAAAATTTAAAGGGATTGTTGTGTACAACTATTTGGGTTTATCGTACCACAGGCAAGCAAGCTTTAGCTCTTCAATATCTTACACACACATTTCAAGATACAATAGTCAAACTGATACATTCACTGACCATTTCATGACATAATAAGTAAACCGCAACCAAATGTGCATATTTTAGGTTTCTTTAGTAGATTCGTCTTCAAATCTCTACATTATATTTTACTATTTATACTCATTGGTTAGAGATAACTACTAAATACTTGTTTTCACTTGCTTTTAGAAGCTCCAATGACAACATAATTTCATCAGTCTACAACCTCCTCAATATCTTTAGATGTTCGAAAATCGTATAATTAATTGTTATTGATTGTTAATAAAGCAAAACATGCATTAATTTAACTTAACGTTTTACATCCCAAGTTAATTGATTTTGTTTTTAATATATAATAAAATTTTAGTTAGTTACGAACAGATTTTTTGTTAAATTTAATAAGTTTTTAACATTGTTGAAACATAAGCTTCAACATGCAAACAAATAAATGAAGTTAACTCTTATAACAATGAAAATTAGATAGAAACAAAAAAAATGGCGAAATTAAGAAAATGTTGAAGATAATTAATTTAATTAAACAAAAAAAAAAAACACAGAATGAGCAAGAGTTCCATGCGTATAACCAACCTTTTGGTATCTTTAAAATCCGAAGTTAATTCTTCTGCAGATACTTCATCTAGGGGCCCACTTATAAGATCACTGCAAGATTTATAAACAACTACAAACTATTTCTCTAAACATTACTTAAAAACAATATATTAAATAAATAAATAAAATAAAAATTATATAAAATGGAATACTGCAAAAATCATTGCAATAATAAAATGAAAAAACAAATTCTTAGAAGTATTTTTAAATAAAATAAAAATAATTGTTGCAATTACAGTTTGATCGTAACAATTATTAAGTTTAGGTTTGAATTAGAGAACGTTTCGTCTACAGCAAGCACTACTGTAATTGAAGATCACTACAAACGAGCAAGAATATAACTTCGCAACTGTTGTGCGGTATATATTATTAATACGAGGGTCGTTTGAAAAGTCCGTGCAAAAATAAAAACTACTTAATTTTTTGGGGTAAACCTTTTTTATTTTTCAACATAGTCTCCTTTTAGGCTTATACACTTCGTCCAACGCTGCTCTAGTTTGTTGATCCCTTCCGAATAATAGGATTTGTCAAAGTCTGAAAAATAGCCATTCGTTTCTGCAATCACCTCCTCGTTTGAATAAAATATTTTTCCCACCAGCCATTTCTTCATATTGGGGAACAAATAGTAGTCCGAGGGAGCCAAGTCTGGAGAATAGGGGGGATGTGAAACGAGTTGGAACCCTATTTCCATTAATTTTGCGACCACAACTGCTGAGGTGTGAGCTGGTGCGTTGTCGTGATGGAAAAGGACTTTTTTGTGGGCCAATCGTGGGCGTTTTTCTTGCAGCTCAGTTTTCAAACGGTCCAATAACGATGAATAATATGCACCTGTAATAGTTTTACCCTTTTCCAGATAGTCGATGAGGATTATTCCTTGCGAATCCCAAAAGACAGTCGCCATAATCTTTCCGGCCGAAGGAACGGTCTTCGCCTTTTTTGGCGCAGATTCCCCCTTGGTAACCCATTGTTTAGATTGTTCTTTGGTCTCAGGAGTGTAGTGATGTATCCATGTTTCATCCACAGTGACGAAACGACGCTTAAAGTCCTGCGGATTCTTCTGGAACAGCTGCAAACCGTCCTTGCAACACTTCACACGATTTCATTTTTGGTCAAGCGAGAGCAATCGCGGCACCCATCTTGCGGATAGCTTTGTCATGTCCAAATGTTGATGCAAAATATTATGTACCCGTTCATTCGAGATGCCCACAGCACTAGCAATCTCACGCACCTTCACTCTTCTGTCATCCATCACCATATCATGGATTTTATCAATGATTTCTGGAGTAGTAACCTCAACAGGGCGTCCAGAACGTTCAGCGTCACTTGTGCCCATATGGCCACTCCGAAAATTTTGAAACCACTTATAAACTGTTCTAATCGAAGGTGCAGAGTCACCATAATGTTTATCAAGCTTCTCTTTAGTCTCCTGAGGCGTTTTGCCTTTCATAAAGTAGTGTTTAATCAACACACGAAATTCTTTTTCGTCCATTTTTTGAAAATCACTCGACTTCCTCGATTCAAACGAATGCCAAACACAAAGAAATGGACCGATCTGGCTGAAACTTGGTGTGTGTTCTTCCAAGAGATGCTACTAACTAAACATAACCTCGATACGCGCCAGTAGTGCTATCTCTCTGACTTTGCACGGACTTTTCAAACGACCCTCGTACACCTTATATTAATATATTATGTTAACTTGTTACTTTTACCTTTTTTTAAATTTTAAACTCTGTTTTGATAGATATACATAGGTCTAGAACGAAGTATTTTTATCTACCTGCCAATCGCTTCGTCGCGAAAAGAGTAACAACACGTATGCCCAATAATAATTGAACACGATATGAAGATGTGTGTACTACAAAAGCAGTTTGTACAATGTTCTTTGTGGTTAATACCATGTGATTGAAACCGCAGCCAGCTGCTAATGCTTTCTTGATGGTATTTGATTCAAGAGAAATTGAAGAAAGAACTATTAACAATAAAGTAGCAGACCTACAGTAATATACTATTATTTTTATATTAACTTATACTTATTACAAAATTGATATATTAGATTCGTGTATAGGAAGGCCATGATTAGTTCATATAATAGTATACTAGTAAGATAACTGACTCAAATAAAACAGAGCTCTAGACGGTGTGAATTCAGAAATAAAATTAGTAAAAGTAAAGTAATCGCCTATTTTTTCAGGCGGGCTTAACGTCCAACTACCAATTAGGTGTCGTGGACGGAGGCGACTAGCAAACGTATTTTACTATAAATTTCTCATATTAACCATTAAATAAAATCCAAGGCCTTAGACCGGGAATCGAACCCAGTACCACAATACATATTAGCTTCGCAGGTCTCGCCTCTAACCTCTCGGCTACCGTGGCGCCTCAGAAATAAAATTAGCAAACATCGTCTCATTTCAGGAAATGAACCAAAGAGATTAGATTGTTGTTTAAAGATCGAGTTAAGACTATTTAGGTCAATGTTTAAACAATAAGGGTACGAAATAAATTTTATCAAATTTTCCGAACTACAAAACTAAAAAAAAAAACGGATGTTTTTCCACTTCATTCAAATATGTTTGGAGACGCACAAGAGTTTGTGGAAACAATACCTCCTACAGACATATACAGACGTATTTTCACCTATAGTTTTAAGCTATGAAAAAGGGACTTGATATTTACATTAATGATAAGAGGTATCTAGAAGATGAATGAGGGGAATTCCAGGAGACGTTGAATTGGGGGATATATGTGGGAAGAAATAACCGCAAAGTAAAATGTCTACATTTGTTTATTTCATAATTCGGAAACAGTTGATCCAGTAAAATAAAATTTTATTTTTCTAAAATTTACGGTAAATTTCTTAAATTTAATATTACTCTATCTGTTTTAGATAGTTATTGTTTTATCGTATATATTTTCTATGAATGTGTACTTTTTTGTTCTATTTATATAATAATGTTATTATTAAGTTGAAATTTAATTGCTAAAAATAGTTTTCATTTAACTTAAAATATCTTTAAGACTGATCAGAATGCTAAAGTACATAGCAACAAAATGTAGATGTGCAGCCTCACTTAACTTTACAATTGTTTTCTCAGGACTTCTCAGGACAATCTCACCGATTTCGGATTTCCAACAATTTTTCGTAAAGTATCAATTTTCTGTAGAGATTTTTAACTTCTTCTTAGACAATTTTTGTGGCATGATGCTATTTAAGTGAAAGTCAATATTCTCTACACAATCTTGATGAACTACTTAAGCTCTGAAGATGAAAATACGAACCTGGCCAGATGTACAAAATGAAGTACATTTTGATGGATAAAATATTTGACATTTAATTCAAACAGTAGAAAATAAATCCAATCCTAAAGGGAGATTCATTATAAGAGTACCACAAACGCGTTAAGTTAGATTAATGCTTGTAAAAGGCAATCTTTATTGTAACAATAAATTGATATTTGACAGAAATTTGAGGATAATAAATTTTTTTTTTTTAAGTGTAAAAATATGAAACGCAAACTTTTAATCTAAAATCGTTAGAGAATAAACAATTTTATTAGAATTTAGATAAGATTTAGGTCAAAATTGTTGATTATGTTTCTTTAATTATGTTATATATATTTATACGTATTAATAATTCAGGATATCTATATACTTTGCAAGATGGTACTAACCTTTCAAGATCAGATAAGAGTTCTGAAACAATTGCTTCTAATTTTTCTGGAGATAGGGAAGGGGAATTTATTTCGAGCAATGATTTTTTGATATTATCTAAATTTACTTGTTCTGACAATCTGAAAATCCATTTAATAATAAAAATAGACGCTTTTTAAATAAATTTTCTTGACTTCAAAAGATAAAAAAGGTTTATTTTGTGATATTAAAACTTATAGTTTGTATGCATGTAGGAAAAATGTTTTTGGTTTTTAATGTAAATTTATAAACTGCCTACTTTGTGCTTTTTATTGTTTTGCTTCCCTAATAAGTCCACAACTATTCGAACCCTAAGTTTTATGAATTTCAACGAACACTTCTACCAACAACTGCACTAGAACTATCAACGAAATCCATATTACCGAAATGAACCTACCAAAGAAACAATAATAATGACATTAAGAAGAATTTGAAATTTTACCTTGATTTTGGTTTAGACAGTTCTGCTAATGGTAGAGGCTGCCATATATGGCCAGGACTTGGTCTCAAACCGATTCCAAAATCTTTGCTTGTCTGAAAATAAAAAAAAAGTAGCGAACGACATTAACGGAAGAGATTAGGAATGGTGTTTAGCAGTGTGAAACTGATTTGTATGCATTTTTTTAGGGATTTCCCATTCTTTAAAACAAAATGCTATTCCACTTATTTGGCTCACTAGATTTCTATGAAGAAGACACCGATTAAGGATGAGAGGAAAGTCTCGCAGTATCATCTGCTTTCTAAAGTATATGAAATATAATGTTTTAGGGCGTTTATGAATGAAAAACTATAAAATGTCCACAAGCTAAAAATACAAACCTTTAACTGTTTCTTTTCAACAGACAAAGTTCGCATTACATAACGATAATCTCTAGAGAATTTATTCAATGTATTGGTGATGGAAACCATCAATGAGTCAATGAAGGCCCAAAGAAATTTCAAGAAGGTTATTAATTTTTCTTTCCACGGAGGTTGTGGTTCGTCTGTTTCTTCTGAAAGCGTAAAAAGTAATTTTATAGACATACTATACATTTGTGCTTTCTAAAATAAAATTGTGTAATAAACTTACCAATTGCTTCATCTTTTTTTTCAACTTCTACTTCTTTTTTACTGAAAAATGTGAAAATCTAATTAAAAAGAGCGAAAGTAATCTTTCATATAAAAAAGAAAAAGAATCTATGAAACTAAATAAATGTTAAAAGTTTTATTCTTGGACAATAATTACAACAAAGTTCAGCACTTATTTTAAACTAATTGGGGGAAGGAGTATCTCGACTTAAGTAAGGAAGTTAGGAGAAAAATATACGAACTAGGGTGTGAAAATTTAATTGTAGAAAACCTGCACTGAAGCCATCTACACCTTAGTTCGATTAAATCTCCAGAACTTTTGGTTTTAGTCGGTTTGAAGTGCACAAACGAAAACCAGTTTATGCTATTAGAATCAGAATGTGAATTCAACTATCAAAGAATCTAACCAAAACATTATCTGGTAGAATCATCAAGACTTTAGATATTTCCGTTCAAAATTGCAGCAGGATCATCAGAGTAATACTGGGGGGGGGGGCTGGCAAAAATATAATAAGAAACAAAAATTAACATGCTAGAAAATGTTCTCAAAAAGACAACTAAATATTTTTCCTTCAAAAGAAAAAAAAAAATGTTTTTTCAATAGTAAAGAACTATTTTTAAATTGACAAAAAGTTGTATCTTCTAATAATGAAATAAGTGCCAAAATTTACCGATCTTCATCTTCTCTACTTCCATCATCCCCTTCATCATCTTCTCTATCTTGGTATGGAGTAATACCACTAGGTCCAGCAATTGCTTGAATCTAATAACAAAATAATAATAATAACTTTCCTATTTCGATTTATAAATAGGAATTTTGATTATCATTAGATTTACATGGAAATTTATATTATAAAAATAAGCAGTTAAGTACATCCCTTAAAAAAAAACTTTTACTTTAACCACGTGATAATTTGTAAATATTAAAGCATAACTGAAGAGTAAAATTAGTTTACTTTTGATCAAATAATGCTGAGAAGCTTAAAAACAGTCACGGCAAGAAAATTTAAGTAACACTATACAATTAAAACAGCTGAAAAAAATAAGAAAATAAGCCCAGAAACTGCACAACACCGAATAAATGGTATTACCCCACTTTCATATCATAGATATGAAACCTAACTAATTCTTGTTAAGAATTTGTTATTATAGTATTATTATTGATGTGGTATTTTTTTGTATAAATTCGGGCAAAAAAATAAATATTTAAGAGAGTAAATTTGCAAAAATGAGAAGATATAAAATATGAACAATTGACCAAACATTTTAATAGGTTTGCAGGAATAAAGAAACGAATGTTTAATCCGTGAGTAAAATACTTTTACATTATTCCCATTCAATAAATCCCTAACACGAGTGTGAACAGTATTATTATTTTACTTAGACCATTCAAGATTATACCAAAAATCACCACCACTACTTTAGTTCACTTACATTATTGTAGAACAGACAACTTTGTTAATTTTCTTAAAAATATTAATTTTGTAACATACAGCTCGCAAGATTTAAATTCCATATGAATTAGTACCATTGCATGCCTCCAACGAAAATTACTTAACCATCAGTCCAGACAATTAATGAAATTTGAATTTTTCATATGCATGTATTTCTTTTGCAAACTTAAACTTAATATTATTATAAACTTACTTGAGAAGTTTCTTGCAATGAAGTGGCGCTTCTTCTCCATCGTTCACGTTCATGAGTCGGAGGAATCATCAACGAAAGATTGCGTCTTCGTCTGAGCGTATCGCCATCCCTAGAGTGGCGATCTCTTCTAAGTGTTTTGTCTGCTTCACGATTCTGTTCGGTAGCTATTTCAACTGCTTTACGTAAATCTGTCTTCAATGCAGCCTTTAGCAACTGATCATACAGAGCACATCCCAAAAGAAGAAAACAGAAAACATGCGCAATAAAATCATGCCCGAAAAAAAAAAAGAGTTAAGAATGCAAAAATAACAGAAAGCCAAAACCCTACATAATAGGAATAATTAATTTAATTAGAAATCTGATCTCTATTGCTCTTTCTGGCAATTCTTATTATTTTGTGCAAAGGAAACAGCCCATCTTCTTCTCCGCGTCACTTCAAGTGCATATCCTAGTACCCCTTTAATTACAAAGTTCTGGAATGCCAGACATCATACCAGAATGAACCGACATCTGGCGTAGGATTAAAAAAAAAACCAAAAACAAAAACCTATGTTCTGAAAAAAACATTATGTTAATATTTTTTCGTATACGACTCCCAAAATTACGTTAGTACATCCTAAAACGGTTGCCCTGCACAATACTACCTTATTAAACAAGAATATGTTATGAAACAAAACAAAACAAAAAGGAAAAAAGACACCTTATGTTAAGGAACAAAAATAATCATAAATAAATTGATCAAATTTTATACCTGCCCCACATTAGATCTTCTATGATCAATCGCTTCATCACTCAATTCTGTTGAAGATTCAGAACTCTCTTCATCCAATAGTAAATCAACTTCCTCTTCAACATCTTCAAACATGTAGTAATCTCCCGATCTGATTGCTAAAAAGTAGATTTTTCAATTATTAAATTAACGAAACAAGTTTAAATGTTTAATTTTTAAGTTTTCTTTCTTAAAGACAGATTAAAGTTAGAACTAATGTTAAACAAAGTATCCATATTAAAGTATATTACAACTGACTATAAACTAGAGTTTAGCTTTAAAGCATTATTTACACACACTAAAGCAATGTTAAAACATAAAATCCATTTTTATAACTAAACAAAATAACTTTATTCATTATGCATTCGCAGATAATCCTGCAGTGATTTTATTTTATTGTTACTGTATTGATTTATAGCAATGATTAAAAGAAACATTATTGCGGTTGCCTGGATGAGGATCTAGCGGCAATTTTTCACCCTTAACTTCTAAATGGTAGTCACTCAAAAGTCGCCGAACACACCTAGCAACCACGGCCAATAAATTTTTCTGCAATTATTTCAACTTAAAAAGAGGAAAGATTTTCTGTCCATAAAAAAAAACTGGTAAAATTCATTTTCCGGACAACTTTATAAATGGCTTCAACAATTGCTATTTAGCACAACGAAAAAACAAAGGAAATCTGTATTAGAAAATTCTGAATCCGAGACGTTGAACAATAATACTCTTAAATCAGCAAAGGAGAATGTGGAGCACATTTTTTTCATTTTCCGTTCCAATTGATGATTCATTCCAAAAAACAAAAAACCGCTAGCATATTCATTTCTATTAGTTTCCATTCATTAACAATAAGAAGTAACCGCAATAATGTAAATTAAACTCAAATGGTGAGAAAATGTTTGGAAAATTGAGAAAAATAAGAAGGAATATCTGCAATGCCTTGTCAATGTTCTTTTCACAGAACAAATGGAAGCTTATGTAAAAGTAAAATGAAACAATGGAAAGTACATAAAAAAGATAAAATTAGGCACATTTTTTCATGTTAGAGCACAAGTTTGATAATTTACATATATACAAATGTTAAAAATATTAGATTAAACGTATGTACACCAACCACCTTTTAGGAATGCACAGTGAACACTTAATTCCCAACATTTATTTCTTCTATTTTTCAATTATTTATTCAGTATAAACGTTCCAGTTTTAAATAAATTAAATTTGAATAAACAATATTATCTCTTAAAACTTTCTCTTAATCTGATTTCTTAATAAGTATGAAATGTCAAAATGAATTTTTAAAGAGCATCATTTTTTGATTCTCATTTTTTACTTTCTCATGTAGAAGTGAAAACTGTGTTTATTTAGTAAAAAGGTCAATTATGATTACACATGTATTGCCGAGATTGGCCAAATAATCCCAAAAAAAGCTTTTGCGGCTATAAGTTTGTACCAAAGAATACTGGCTAAAGTGAAGGACTGTATAACTAAAGATGACTTGTCTAAAGGTAGGGAATATTCAATTTTTAGGATCTTATTATTTTACTCTGAGGATAATATATAGCAACAGAATGAGCGAATGAGTGAGTGAGAGAGAGAAAGAGAGAGCTACTTCATTCCGACCATCTTATCTGAATCAATCTTCATGTCTAGCGTCCTCCAGTGTCCCCATACAAAACCTTTACTATACTAGTGGCGCATTCCCTCTTAATGCAACAATAAGCTATTGCGTCTGGTAAATGGTGAGTAATCCTGATTCAAATAGGATACTCCCAGGTTCGTTCTTCTCTTGGTCATCCGCGGGCATATACGAAAATTAATGGGTTTAGCGGATCACCTTGCCAAAAACAATTAGATTTCTCCAGTTTAAATTCATCAATAGGGCAAATTTCCTTGGAACTCCCAAACATTCTACAGTCTGCTAGCGCAACATGGAAATCTATGTTAAAATAGGTTTGATTGAAGTAATCAATAAATCGTCATACCCTATGTTTTAAGGCAATGACATTAATCAATATCGCAGCCGGTTATTCTAACATTTCGGATAGAATATTACAACTTTGAAATTATCCGATATTCTCTAAAAGTTTCAGCTACAAAATCATTAAATGTGATGTAGTAAACATATGGGGTGGAAAACTGATCTATCACAAACTTACTTTCATTTTTATTTTTTTTTCTCAATGAATTAAAATTGATTCCAATCGAAGTCGCTGTCGCTACGCCCTTATGTCAACATGGGAACTCAATTGTAAACAAAAAATATTACTTTGCTAGCCTGGCAAACTGCAAATATACCAAAGGACAGAGCGATGCTACACCTCTTTGAGAACAAGAATCCTGAGAAGGCTGTATGATCTAGTATATATATATATATATATATATAAGCAATATATATATATATATATATATATATATATATATATATATATATATATGTATATATATATATAAGCAATTTTTAATTAGCAGGGAATAGTAAATTATTTTTATAAGAAGTTTGAAAAAATGATAATTATTATTATTTTTTTATTTCTGAAGCGGTTAAAGAAGACATAACAATTACGATGGTTTGCAGTGCAATGATGATTCAGACAGTGCTGGACAGAGACGCTTGAAATTATATGTTAAAAAGAGACGTCAGAATCGCCCAAAACCTGAGAACTCTTTGGTATTTTTTTTTTTTTTAAAGTGTACATTACCCTTATATTTAGGGATGTGCCGAGTATGTGCAGAAGACTTGCCATCAACTGTAACAATTCCCAATATTCATTGAGAAGAAATTTTTTAAAAAAAATTAATAGTTTTTTATGTTTTAATATAGAATCCGATACCTGACGCTAAGCTTCAGTATTAGAAAACAAAATAAATACACAACAAAAAATAAAAACCAATATAATTAATAGCAATGAATCCTGTTCCTCTCCTCTCCTTCTCCCTACTCCCTCAGGCGACCACAATAGAGCTTGTTTCGATCAAATTTCATCCTCCATAATTTTCTGGACATCAATTAGCTCCCGAATATCGTTGCCACGTATTCTCTGCAGCTTCGATGTTCTGCAAATACGTGGCATGGCAGGCTATCCAACTATACTGTTCTAATACTGTTCCCTTTTGTCTTTTACTAAGAGACCCTTTCGTCTTCCCCAAACATAATAGTAATTTTTTTGGATATCATGTTTGAAAGCAAGACTCTCCTTTACCGTAACTCTAATTGATAAACAACGACGTTAATTTTTTTTTTTTTTGAAAGTTCATGTACTTTTAAAAATAGAGTAACAGCACTATGTATGACGTTTAAAATAAATCCTGTGATCTATACATATATCAATGAAAACTTAATATTGAAAAACAAACACGTTCACAAAACCTTGTAAGTACAGCAATTTTTCTCACTTTTATAATTCACTTAGTTGATTTTCTAAGCTATAACAAAAGAAGCAGAACACATTTTAACTATTACCTAGTTTTTTACCTAAAGTAAAAAGAAAAAAAACTAGAATATGTTCTAACAATTTAAAAATGAAATGAGAAAACTTCAACAAGTTTTTGAAAATCTTGATTAGTAATACAAGCGGTCGGCGACTAGAATCAGTTCGCGTGCCACATTTTCCATAGAAGTTTTTAAAATGTCAGGCCTTCCTATTCCTTAAGAGCTGATCTTGCTTAAAGAAAAGGAAGCCTTATGGATAATTTTAATACTTCCGTATAATAGTGAATGAAATTTCAAACATAAAGCTTTACAAAAATAAAATATAGTATTTTATTTAATAATTAAAATGAATTGTCCACGCATTAAAAACATTAAACTAAGAAAAACTTGTAATAAACTAGTATATTTAAATAATACGTCAATCAAAGGGTCTAACTATATCCACGAACTAAAGAGCAAACGCGATTTGTTTTCAAGCATTTAATAAGTTTATTAAAATTAATTCGAATAGTAATATAAAGTTTCAATAAAAGTATTATTTTTTTTTTATTTTTACCGTACGAACTAAGACGGTAAGTTCAATTTATAATAAGGACGTGTTACTACGATTAAAATGATTCCAATGGAACATATATAAAGTTATGTTCCTATTATTTCAGAAAAAAACTACTAACATAAAAATAAGAACGTAAAATATAGAAGTTTAATCATTGGATACCAGTTGTAAAGTGGCTTGCCGATCGCAGAACAACGTAGTAAATGAAAAGGAATCTGAAGGAATATCTGACAAAACAAACAGAAAATAATTCCACGAAAATAATGAAAAACGTCAACACAAATGTAAAAATGGTAACACAATGGCAGAAACAAACAAAATTCGTAACACTCCATTAGAAAAGAGAAAAGAATTTCATTGAATTAAAAAGAAACTCTTCCAGAAGAAAATCTCTGACTTTAAAGTGACTTTTCTTTTAAATATAACAAATTTAAGTACACAAAAAATGTACTTTACTATTCTATGCATGTAGGAGACAAGCTATCAATCTTGTTATGTACGTATTTACATAAATTGAGAAACTTATATATTGTGCAAAAAAAGCAAGCGGACAAGTGCCTTTCTTTTGTATAGAAACATTTATGAATACAGTACAAGTATGGTGCGACTTGGGTGATGTATTTGACACGATGGACTGCCTGGGTGTTGCCATCGGTCCGAGCCATGGTGGGCCGATAGAATTTCGATTTCCTCGATGGCTGCCATGCCTCATCACAACAGCCCCATAAGGCGGTGGTGAGAAGACGGGAAATGAGTCGTCCAGTGAAGGTGCTCGATGGAGTTCAGAGGCTGGAGGTGAGCCGAATGACATTCTCTGTGGTTCGAGATAGCCGTCAAGAGAACGTGATAGTATGGCCGACGTGGGTGTTGGTGCCTGTAGCAGTGATCCACCCAAGCGGGGCACATCATCTTCCACGGGAGTGTGAAATCCCTGAGGTGAAGCAGGTGACGAGATACTCGGTGTGGAGTCGTGAGCCAATGGTGCACCATCCTCTGCTTAATAATTAACCAACCCAACACACACACACATACTAACACACCACACAGATTATCGGAGTCACAACAAAACATGCCCAATATTATGAAAAATTTATATTTGTTAGCTGCCCAAAAAAAACAAATATTTCACTTCCCAATGTTAGTAAAATAAAGAGGTGATTAATTGCAACTTGGAGACAAGCTGGGAATGATAATTATGATGTCAGATCGCCACAAGCAAACTGCTCCTTGCTACAGCTTTAACTCCCTGGGAGTCAAGGAATGTTAACAGGAAAAAAAAAATGCTTGAAACATTCAAAAATTTAAAGGGCCTATTCTCTCGGATGTAGGACTATTATGAACTTTTTTCGCAATTCTTATGCAGAAGGCACATTGTGATTTTATGAAATATAGCTATTGCCTTGGCAGAGATATTGGGCTACCAAATCCACGATTCCTTACCTCAAAGATACGATACCTGCCTAAGAGCATACGTTTTTTAATTTTCCTACACCGTTTTACTAGCCAAATAGTATCTTGTGGAGATGTTAAACAGATAACAATAAGTTTATCAAGTGTGCATGACATCGAATAAATCGCTTTTAAAAGCTGATTAGGTTTTCAAGATTATATTACCTGTATAAAACCACTACAAAGTAATATCTGATAAACTATCAGATTGATAGTTGATTTACCATTAATAATTTTAAAAAATTATTTCCCACTATCACTTTCGTTCAGACCTACATTTTATAGGTTTATTTCAAAATTTTTATTAACTCTATCCGATTGAAACAAAACAAACTCTGTCATCTGTCTAGTTAAAAACTATTTTTCTATAAGAGTATTTGCCTACGATCAACGAAATATAATGCTCAATGAACCGAAGATTTATCTTTAAAGAAAGAACAAAATTCGGCAATGATAATAATGAAAAGTTATTTAAGAAACTACTAAAAAAATTCTTTTTATGTTTTTTGCAAAATAATGGTATTTAATAAAACTCCCACTGTTTACTTATCAGTAAGAAAGGTAGATGATTTCATATCCTATTAAATTAAAAGTGTCTCCAGGTTTCAATTTTATTGTGCTCCTCAACTTACATTAAAAAATAAAAATTAAAACAATTTGAGACAAAGAAATTGTGGCACAAAATGTGTGAAAACAATAAAATCCAGTGTTCCTACAAAATTCGTGATAGTCTAAAAATTACTTTGAGCAATTCTAATTGAGTGCTTTCTAATAATCACGATGTAGCTGGAATTCAGCTAACAACCTTAAATCACCATCATTTCCTAATTTGTTTTTTTAAAAAAATTGTGGTCATACATTTTTTCTTTTTTGTAAAATATTTAAATGATAAAATGCGATTCGATGAAAATTTTCACCTTTTACATATAAGCTATAAGTTTTAGTCTGCAAAGAGATAAAAATGATTAAATAACAAAATATTTAACTCTAGATTACCAATGAAAAGTCAATCCAATTCCAATAATGCGATATTGATTCGAGTAATGAATTCCTAAGGGAATTCCAAAATTACTAGCGAGAGTTTCAAAATGTGGTACATCTTTAGTTCCTTATTTTGAAATCTTAAGATTATAGAAAAACGGAGCTTGGACATTTTCATAGACTTGGCCAATATATTTTTTATAGAAAGAGGAAAACCGAGCACAAAGGCCCAACAACTGATCCTCAGTGAGAATATAAACTAGAAAGAAATCTATGGAACATCCACGGTGTTTTGTCTTTAATTAAAGAAATTATTCTCCTAAATTGATTATAAACTCCTTCATCTTCTCCTTTCTCCATACATTCTATTCTATAAAAATATGTTTCTGACAATGAAGAAAGAAAAAAGAATACTGAATTGCCGGCAGAATCAGCAAGGGCAACATGCGTGCATTGGCAATCTAAGATTAACAACAAACCTTAATGATATAATATAAAATATTAACTTATTTTTAGCTTAAATAAAAAAAAAATCCTCACTTAATTATCAGAAACTGCCATAAAGTTAAATAAACGAATTTAGTATTGATAATTTTATTGCTAATATTATTTAATCGGATTTTTCTGTAATAAAAGAAGTGAGATAATCGAGTAGTAATTTTAAAATCAAATCATGATGATGAACTTACTAAAGAGTTGATAAATTTTAAATAATTATTTCACGAATTACGAATTTATTAGTGCCAAACTTTTTAAAAGTAAAATAGAAAAAAGAAAGAAACCATATAACCTGATAACATATTAATGAATAAAAATAATGATTAAAATACATTTTAGAAAATATATATATTTTTTTATCTTACCAACATAATGGCTAGTGGGTTCTTGAAAATTAGGCCCTTGAATTCTTTTCTGTGAAGCTTTAATTCTATCCATTTTATTTTTAATTTTCTCAAGTATTTTCTTCTCAGATTCTTGTTGTTCCATTACTTGTCTGCGTGCTAAGTCCTCAATAAGTTCAGCTCCTCTGTTAAATGATTTTTAATCCAATTCAGATAAAAAGTTAGTTTTGACTAGAGTTCACTAATCATTTCAAATAAAGTACACTAACCTAGAGGCAAGAACCGTCATTGCCTTGGTTTCATCAACAATATGAAAGAAATAATAACTATTGAAGAGTCTTCTTTGCAAGATGAGGAAAAAGAAACAACAACCGTCCCAAGCTAGGCCAGCGTCTTCACGCGGCAATGAACAATCTGCTGAATCTGCAATTTTCATGTATTATTATATTTAATGATCATTTTTACATATCATTACAGCGCAAAGGAGAATAATTTTTTTTTTTTTCATGAAGTGCATTAGTAATATGTATGCGAAGTTTCTAAAAATAAAAAATCTGTACACAAACTCGAGACATCATTTAAACGTTAGGTCACCCAACTTCAAAGCTAAAAAAAAATTATTGCTACAGACAATATAAAATATGCAATGGGAAAGTAATAACAGTTATTTAGTCTGCTCTTACAATGAAGTTGATAGATGATGATCGCATTAGGAGGTGCCTCTACTGAGGGTGTATTATATTACAAGATATTTAATAACTAACAGGCAGACGCTTGGCGAGGATTAAGCTGCATGGATAACACTGTAAATAATTTTCTCCAGCATTACCTTTATAGAACTTGGTGATGAATATTATTGGGTTATGATAAAATGATTCTACATTTAATGCCACTAGATGCAAATAGCATCTGAACAAGCGTGTACTTTCCGATTAGAAGAATGCAAGAAGTAAATTAAATCATTAAATACAAATTTAAAAGATCACCTCCCCTTAGGGATAGAAAGTAGCGTACCAATTTGACCAATAATTTTATCAAGCTAATAAGAAATGCCAACTAAGGAAGAAGTATTTCCCTATCAACTCCTTGATTTATACAGAACTAAGTTGTCCCTATGAGTCTTGTGGTGTTATAAGTACAGGAATTACTTCACTATAGATTGAGATCTTCGACAATCCGTGAAAAGGGCAAATAAATATAGTTACTAAATATAGTTCTTTTTTTTTACTTACCAAAAGATTCTTTTGATCCAGGAGAAAATTTTTGTATACAAACGATTCCTAAAATCTGAACTGCCCAACAAGCTTGCGATTGTATTTCCTTGAAATAAATGCATCCTAAAATTTGCAACAGTGCTTTTATCAAAATAACTGAAACGTTATAACCAATTAGGAAATTCCACCTGCAACATTTTATCAAACAAAATATATATATATATATATATATATAAAAAAAGATAATCTAAGAAAAACCAAATCTTTGTTAAAGCATTTAGAAAATACATTACCATTTTAATATTGAACGAATTGGGCGAAGGTAGAAATCATTTCCTTGCCAAAGAAATATAAAAGCACCAATTAAATATCCCAAAGAGAATAGATTAACCCTATTAGTTCCAGCAAGAAATACTATTGCTAATGTTATCCAGATGAATGCAGAAAGGATTATTCTTTTAGCCACATCCAGCCATGATCTGTAAAAGAAAAATGAGTACTAACATGTTTACCAGCAATATTAATCAATTTCAAGTCCAAGAAGAGATTTATTTTTAGAGGCGACAAAAATTTCATCAAATCCCGCTTTGTTCATTTTAATGGATAGGCCACAAATGTTTAATGTTCAACCAGCTGCTCTAGCATTGATCTGCAAACATGGTTTACTTACGGTTTACTTACTTGTACTATGTTGGTTATAGACTGTATAAACCGATACGTTTCACATTGCATAACATTGATTTTCATTATTTCGTTGATTTTATCCATCGAAGCACGCATTTTTATTGTAACCTTAACCAGTTTCGGACTTTCATCCATTTTCAAAAGCAGATTTTATCAAACAACTTGGTGTTGCCAGTATAGTCTACGATCTCAGCAAAAACTACACTTGCTAAGTGAGGGAGGTTACATGGTGCGAATGTGTTATACAAAATGTTAATTACTCGTAAAACATTTAGTAAAAACACTGAAATAAAATTAATTAAATGTAGTACATGCTTAAGATTTCTGTATATTTTTGTGCATGTTTAATGTTTTACAAATGTAAAGTAGGAGTTATATATTATATGGGGGGACGCACGAATTTATGTAGGCAATTTATCCAGTAGTGTGGACCTAACATTTTCATTACTTTTTCACTAAACCTTATGCAACTAATTAAGTTATTTAGACTTACCAAAAAATAAGAATTTCTAAGCTGTTTAAATCAAAATTATATGAATATTATTTTCTTTTCAATATAAATTTACCAAAAAAAGTTTATTATTTTAAGTATAATGTGGTTTTGTCAGATGTTATAAATTTTATATTGTAAAATATTTTTATCTTTTTTTTTTTAAGAGAAAGTTGTCTACGGGAATCTATTAAGACATAAATGAGTACTCCTGCTCTCTTTTTTGGACGTCTCTTCTCACACTGTCCGGTGAAGGCTAAAAACGTTGCAAGACCCTGAGAACCGAATATGAAAGAAATAAAGAAGAGAAAAATACCCGAAGATGGTCAGATATCTATATGAGGGTACAAGGGCCGGAACCCTGGGCAGGCTCTGCTCCAAAAGCTTCCAATAAAAATGTTAACGCTCGTTATATTTTTGATGAAATCTAACCTTGTAAAGGATACAAAATCTGGTGTGGGATTTGCAAAGTTGGGCTCCTCAAATCGATGAATAATACTCTTATTCGTCCCACCAGGGTAATCCATGTTTCTATGACGTTTTTCTATTCTGAAAACCACACCTTGTCGGCATACTAGTAATAATACTACAAAATCACCTAGATAAAAATAAGAAATTAAAAAAGTATTAAAATTAATTATTGATTATAATATAGTTGATATTAAAATAGTGATAGTGGATAAATGCTAACATAATAGCTTATAGGCAGGCGGTGGGTGTTGATAGTCCGGAAAGAACATCCACTCTTGCATCTTTTCGAGAGATTCAGAACGATCCCAAGGATAAACTAAAAATAAAATAGAATTAGAAGTAAGGAAATATAAACAATTTCCCAATAAAAGATTCCAAGATATTTAGTTACCGAAACACAACGAAGGTGGAAAGCCAACGGCTAGAGCATACTGAAATGGTATTGTTACTACTATAAAAAGTGTAAAAAATGGCCATATACTTGATAATACCCTTCTATTGGGCGTAATTAGAAGGCAAATCCAAAATGCATACAGCACTGCATAAAAATCCATTCTCAGTCCAATTAGAGTAACTATAGCGATTAAACAAATCTGGAATTCATTAAAAGACATAATTTATTGTTATTCTTAGTAAAATAATTATAACAATAGGGTGAATAAAAATACACTTTCGTTTTACTAATCTTCATCTGGCAGGTACTTTATTTATATTTACAAAACTGCTGAGAAATTATCTCTTAATTTCCTTTGTCAACTTCTGGAGGTTAATCTTATTTTATTTTTCTTTAGTTGATTAAACAGAAATTGGGAGAGGAAAAGCCATGATTTTCACTTCCAAGTGATAGGGGCACTAATGTAAACAATATTAATCACAACATTTGTTTACTAAATTTTAAGTGTGACAAATAGTTTTACAATGGATCTTGAATAACTTTAACCTAGAGGAAAACAAGAAAGTTGAATGAATTCGCCAATCATGAGGGCATGTTGCCTTCAAAGAAAATTTAACTGATTCTAAGACATTATTGGTAAAAAGTAAGTACTACAGTCGCAGCACCCAGATAAAATCTGTGAAGGTGAATCTTTCTACAACTCTAGACGCTCAAAATTGGTTTCAAAAATTTAAGAAGTCAGATTAAGGTAGACCACTAGTAATAAAAGTGGGCATATATGAACCAGTCTGTGCAAAAGCGACTTGTACTAAAAATATACTAAACCCTTCTTACTGGTTCTATTCCAGTTTACAAAACCAACACCTTACAACACAGTTAACGAAAAAAATGCGTTTAGAGAGGTTTTTCTTTAGTTAACTTCAGTCACAAGCTCAGCCCCGTTTAGATTCATATCCATGGCAAGTGGAATTTTACGAGAGATGAAAAATTCAAAACAAAGCGACTTTATTTCAGTCCTAGAGAAGTAAACCTTAATTCCCGCCTCTACTTTCAACAGCTAGAACTTACGCATTAGCTGTGTCTTAGAAATATCGAAAGGTCCGAAAATTAGGTTAAAATGATTTTTCATGATATATTTCAGGGTAAAAAAACTCATCTTTCATTGGGGTATGTACGGTAGGTACTTGGCTTCAGTGAATCCAAAACGGATACTCTTCCTCACAGAATAATGCACGATCCCCATACATTTAAACTTATACAGTAGAAAGTTCCAGTCTTAACTGATCACTTCACCCTATTCACAGTTCCCGATTGGCATCAAATAATTATTTCTTCCGATCAGTAGCTCATTTTCTTAAAACTGGCAATTTAATAATTTAAAGCAAATCAGAGATGTTTAAAACATCAGAAATGGTCTGGGCATGGAATTAACAGCGAAAGGAACATACGTGATGCGCTACACAAATAATAAATTTAATTTTTAAAAAAGTCTTTTTACTCATCCTATTAAAATGCAAAACAGAAAAAAAAAAAAATTAAATTCACTTAGTAACTTATACCTCAACACCAAATCTGTAGAAACCATAATTGAATAGATATTTTATGCAACTCAACAGATCTGTATCTACATCTCTGTAATTTACTCTTGGGAACATTATAAAAGGCCTACTCAATTGACGTCCTCTCAAGTGGCGTTGATACTTCTGCCGTCTAATAATTACTGAATTAAAAGTTATTGCCAGCATCACAACTGTAAAATGAAATCAATAAATAAACCTGGTATGAAATACGAAAATTATATTACAAAGATTCAAGAAAATCACGAAGTAATACGTAAAAGTGGCACAACCAGTCATCACGTTAATCAAACATGTTGGAATTTTGCCACCATATTGGATTGGCAAAGGAGTTAGCACTACACGATAAATGGTACTTTTAGTGAAAAATCTAGAATTTTTGCAGTACTTTCTTAAAAACTCTGAGAATTCTGTGATTCTCTCGCTTTTAGAGTTTTTGAATCACCTTGACCAAACGTTAAAAATACTTCCTTTCGAACACAATGAACCTTAGAACATTCTTATGAAAACTCTAATTCGAGTAGACGAATGACCGCAAACTTGAATTTACCAGTAGAAAGAGCAAATAACCAACTCAGATCTTTGAAAATAGAAAGTTTTAGAAAAAAAAAGGAAGTTTCTTAAATCTTATTAACTGAATTTTGAAGTTCCTCTCTTAAAACAGTGATGGAAAAATGAATTTTTTTTTTTATTCAATTATAAAAATTATTTAAATTCAGCTTTTAAAAGAAAATAAATTACTTATGTAACTTCTGAGCAACATTGGAAGAGTTGTAGTATCATTGACTTTAAAATACCCAATCCATTCTGCACTATTATAAGTGTAATTATCCTAAAAAAAAAAAAAAAGTAATCAAATTTATTAATGAAGCATAATTTAAAGGAAATATAATATATATAAATCAAAACTATTTACCGTAGGACATGTCACATTCCAATAATCGTGATTGATATAATTAATCTGATAGATCATTTTCGATAAAAACAATATGGAAATAAGGAAAGAGGAAGTATGGACGACCAGTGTTTGTATTCTAGTGCCAAACATTGTTCCCGCGACAACTAATGCTACGAAAGCAATATGCAGTACACATACCTGCAATATTAATAATAAAAAAAAAAGAGAAGATTATTACAGACAACGGGTTTGATCCCTCAAAGACTTACTTTTATAATAATTTTCAAAGTTCATTGTTTTACCATTTTCTGATAAATTAAAATTCTATTACAGTTATTTGAGTTTAAATATTGTATTTATATAAAATTCCTTAATGAAACAGTAATTTTAAGAGAAACGGGACTAATCAAAAATCACCACTTGAAATCAATTCTGTCTCAAAATGATTCATTTAAAAAAAAAGTGAAAACCACTAGTGATTTCATAGTAAAAGTGAAAAATAAATAAAAATAAAAGAAATTACAGTTATGAATTATTACCGATGAACTGATTATCTTACACTCGAAATTTTGAGAATCCATTTAATTATTGTCTTTAGACATTCAAATTATCTAAACAGTACAATATACTTAATGATTCCAAAAGCACAGAAAGGCCTTTCACCTATGGGTAAAACGAATTAATGTGGATTTGCCCTAAGTGATGTTAAAGCTATACACAATCAAAACAGAAAGCATAAAAGATGACAAAATAAAAATATTTCAAAGATTAAAACTTACATCATAAACCGATAGTACCATTAAAGCTAACAAAACTAACTTTAACATATGAAGTTCAAGAAATAGCCATACTAGTTCTATTATCGCCACGGTTTGCCTTAATAAAAATGAAGTAAACTCTTTAAGACGCACTTCAGTTATGGCTAAAACAATATATTTTTAACATTAAAGTTTAACATAACATATATATATTTTGTTTTGTTATAAAATAAATAAATTATTTAAACCTTTTCGTATACTTATGCGTTTTTTCTTTGGTTTTTCCGTTATAGAATTTATGTCATCATTTTTGTCTATTGGAGTAACTAACTCCGGCCCAGCTGAACTACTGAAATCTGATCTTGGAGGTAAATTACTTACATCCGAAATACGAGGTCTTATTGAACTTCCTCTTGATTTTACATAGAAAAAAAAACAAAAACAAAAATAAGTTAGTAATTTAAAAAAAAAAGGAATTGAAGTGTTTTGATCCAATATATATTCAAGCATTGAACATATTAAATGAAAAGGATTCATGTTTATCAGAGATCTTAATTTTGGGTGGGGGGGGGGGTGCATCTCACTTAAGATTATTTGATAAAGGATAACAAGAAAACGATTTCTGATCTTAACCTCTACTTAGCACGTAGTTTGAAACAGTCTGTGCGCTTAAACTGTGCTCCTCTTCTTTAATACCAAAGATATCTTTTATTCTTCAATTATTTTTTTAAAAAACTGAAAAGAATAAAGACACAATGTGGTTCTTAACCCCTTTTCACTTCCTAAGGACCCCTCTTTGACCTATCTGACTGCCTACAACATCCTTCAGCTCCTGACCCTCAAAGTATTTGATTCAGAGGTATCAACTCTTGAGAAACATACTAAACATAGTGCAGTAGTGACACATACTCTTCATTTCCGAACTCATCATCATAATTCTCAAATGATACCAGTGACCAATCTAAAACAACTGGCCTCACCATCTAGAGACGTTCCCCTACATTATTCCCTGCACGTATGCTCCACCGTTAGTTTCCTTTAATTAGGATCAATCCTCTCTTAATGTTTATCTCCGTTAAAACTTTCCACTTTCGCATTGACATCCATTTATATTCCAATAAATATCATCAATTTCCTCTTTTGCTATAGATTAAACCGTCTATTTTTATTATATCGCGAGACATGTTTTTTCCAGAGCACCTGATCAAGCTGCGACCCGAAAAGATAACAATTAAGTTTCTTTTCAAAAAGACTTATTCTGACCGTAAACAACATAATGAAATACCTCACAAAGAATTTATTATTATTTTTTACTACTTAAAATCAATAAAGATGGCAAACCTGCTTTTTATATCGGAGATGGCCAAAAAGTCATTATGAAAATAATACAATTGGATCACAGTGATTACGACAAAAAATGTCGGTGTAAGAAGTTTAACAAATAGTTCTGTGGTCTCGTAACGTTCAAGACCAATATCTTTTTGCCTGTAAAAAAAAAAAAAAATAATAAAAATTTAAAAGCGTATAACTTTGCGAAATATTCCCTCCACTTTTACTTAGCTAATATTATTTATAACATTATTTGGTAACACTACTATAATACATAGTATTATACTATATTAATGCATAGTATTTAATTTAATCTTAAAATTTACAAAAAACATACAAGAATAAGAGAGCAATTTACAATCCATGTTAAAATAAAATACGTTATTTAAGATTTTGACAGTGTATGTGACAAATCTCTCTCTCCCACTCTGTTTTCTGCCTAAGAGATTGAAGTTAAAAGCTAACCACTAGTTTCCCATGGACCATTTCAAAATCAATTTATTTTGGATCACAAATGCTTCGACTTTCCAGACATTTAATAGATAAACCCTACAGACAAACCCATAAACACAAATTTACATTTGCAAACTTACAATTGTTTTGGTGTATGAAGATATTGTTCCCAATATGTATCAAAATTATCAAATTGGTATGTATACGTCATTACCAATATGAGCATAGAATATAGAATTAGTACCAACCAGAAGCCATACATCATTTTCCTCCAAAATGTCCAGGATAACTAAAAAATTCATATCATTGGATAACATTATTTCAATATTTAAATCTAACTTAAGCCAATATCTTTTTTTTTGTAACAACCTGGAATGTCACAATAAATATTAATGCCAGTGCCATATAAATGATCCTAAAAATGGTCACACGATCTCCTGATATACCAATCGTAAAGAGTATGATTGCAACTATCCATATCCAGAATTTGGTTAAAACTGACCGGCAGATTGTACCAAGTTGTTTAACTAATAGATTAGTTCTGGTCTGCGATTCTCCAGCAGCACCTGTAAAATTTTGAAAAAAGGTGCATAAAGATAGATAAGGAACAACTTCTCCTTCTCCAAGCTTCTTTTCCAAAGAAAAAATATCGCTTACCTGTGGCCGTGCCTACTCCAATTTGTAAAGGAGCCGCAATATCGGCAAGAGCGGACTGGTTCCTCGCTTCCCATTTTTCTTGGTTATATTGTTTCAATGTTATCCAAAACATTACAGTAAAAAGTATCTAAAAAATAGAATTTAACTACTAGTTTAATTAAACATGTAGGGAAAATCTTTTTTATTTAACTTTTCTTTAAAACAGTGTATTTGAGGCTTGTTGATTTTAGCACAAGGAAGAAACTACTGGCTTATTAAAGCTTACGACTTTAAAGTGCCAAGAAAACCTACGGTAAGGTTTGAGAAACATTATGCTCAAACCAGGGACAGAGAAAACCCTTGCGTTTTCCATCATATTACTTTAAATGCTTTGGCTGAATTACTTTCCATAATGACCTACCTATTATCATAAATACGAGCGTAAATCTATTGATTTCAAATTAAAAATAACTGCCTTAAATACAAATCAATAAATTAAAAATTAATACCTTCAGTAAATTTCAAAATTAATAATAAGAACAATCACCTTTATTATCAATGGCTTGAAAGGAAAGTGTAGAATTTTCTCTAAACCGATTTGTTTCAGATTAATACCCTGGATGATCTGCGGTAGTTCACTGTTTGTAAGATTCATACCATAAACATATTGGACTAAAAGTAGACATGTAGCGTAAAAAACTAGAAAAGGGGATGATCGTAACATGGCTTTCCGTTGGTTTGGCATCAACCACATTATACTAGCCCACAGAAGCAAGATAAACGTCAACCAACTGTGATAAGTTATACTCCACGCCTGAAAAAAAAAATATATATTTAATTTTAATTTTTTGCAATAAAATAAAAAGTGTTAATTAATAACTTCGAATTTTTGTGAAATAATGGACATTATTAAATTAAGGTAAAAAAAGTAAAATGGAAGGAAATGAAGTGAAGAAAAATAACACGCCTAGAGGCCAAACTACGAGTATGTAGAATATCCAGATCACCAGGAAATACGAAGAAAAATCTTGAAAACGTTTTATTATAACAATACTTAAATATATCTTGAAAACTAAGAATTTAGTTAGAAGATATTAGTTTGTATTATTTTGTAACCATTTTTTTATTTATTGTCATTCTTTAAAAGTAGGTTAATCTTTTTGGATTTTCTTTTCACATTAAGAAAATATCATACTGAACCCCAATTAATTTACTTTTACAGAACTTTTTAAATAAATAATAAGTAACAATAATGAAATCTTCTTACCATCATAATAATATTTGTAGCAATATAAGAAGATTGAGCCAGCAATTGTGATATTGTTATTCCAGCATTTAATACTATTTCCAGTACACCAGGACCTGTTTCTTGAATTAAAAAAAAAAAATTACAAGGGAACCAAAAAAAATTATAGTAATTTAATATATGAAGAATATGAATGAAATAGTGACAAAGATAGATGACATGCACCACACCATCAATTAGATTCACGATAACAATGTGCTGCTTTATTCTGAATGAAAAGAAGGAATTAATTGTTATGTTCTATTAGTAACAGAAGCTTTTACTAAAGCTACTTCTTAAACAATATTTTTTTGTTTTTTAAAATGGTATTAACATAATGTATGAACGAATTGAAAAATGTCGGCAGTTTTCATGAAGAAAATCTTCTTAAAGATGGAAGTTTTAGCCAAACTTTAGTAGCTGTTCAAATTGCATTAATGGTGAAATCGATTGTTCTCTACTGCACTCTAAAAAAGTTGATTGGTTACGTAATATTATACAAGTTAATATGTATTTTTTCAAACTGAAACAAAAGTTCCTTATTTGTAAGTTATGCTAGCTTCAAGTTCTCTAATTGCACTAAGATTAGATTTCAGTTGCTCAGGTGATTGTAGTATGCGTATATTTGGCCTTCTTTTTCCTTTCGAGAGGGATTTACAAGTCTTTTCTTGAGGCTTTTAAAGATATTACCATATCCGCAGCTTCTTTACGACTTTTTTTTTATTTTCGATAATAATTCTTCTCGAAAATTCTACATAAAATGTTTTCTTCAATTTTTTTTCACCAGATGATCACGCTTTTATTTTGGCTAAGTCAAGGATATGGCTTATTAGACTTGTCGTAAGTCCAACGAACTTATGTTACACCATTTCTAGTACATTTAGTCTTTCCAAAAATTCAGTGCTATTGAAATCTACTGGCTTTAACTCTTTGTTTTTAGCGACTGCAAAAAATTTAACAGATGATATATTTAAAAATCTTTAGAGGTCAAAAGATATCGGTAGTTATCTCTTATAAAACCAAATAATAAGGAGAAGAAGAAAAATTATTTATCAATTATTTCTGTAAAAGTCAAAAGAACACTTTAATAAAAATATTTTAATGCAAACTTAAAAAATGTTAATGGAACCTTTGAATTAAATAGTGTAAAAACTATTGAATCTCTCGCCCAAATATAATATTCCACACAAAGTCTATCAACATTGGAATCTCAAGATAAAAATTGAATAAGTGATGCACATTCAGTACAAGAATCTTCCACTGCTATATTATACTTCCACAAGTGAAATAAATAGTAAAGTACTCTGGTTCGTCCGAAAGTTTACTGAGAATTTTTTCATTTAAGAAACAAACTTCAAGTAAAAAAAAAAAAGCCATTTTGGGCAAGCATCTCGAACAACTTACTCGTTACAAGCTGAAAACTGCTTAGGACAATTTAAAGAAAGCAGACGCAATTAAAAAAAACAAAACAGAAGCAAAATAGTGCTGTTATAGTTGCTTACATAACCTTCTTTTTTTTTTTCTTTGTTATACTACTCGTACACCACGCTCATTCGATTAAAAATTGTTTTAAAAAAATATCGTTAGAGATCCTAGTTTGTTATTTTTTGGGATTTTTTCCCCCTTTTTTTTTTGTTAAGCTTATTACGAGTTATTTTTAAAAAAATAGCACCTGCGCATCTTGGATAAGTTCTTTTACTTCCATTTAATTCCTTTAGAGGAATATTCTCCCCATAGGCTCCGGTTTTTCTAGTTTGGTCTGTAATGTTTTTTAAAATGATGTGAATGATATGTTTTTCTTTGCAAATAAAAAAAAAAAAAAAAAAAAGAAATCCAAATCAAGAGATTCATTCAATAAGTTACAAAAGATGTAGCACTCTTAAAATGTCAACCAGAAATTCTATGTTCTTGGATAGGTATCTAGTATCCTTAAGTTTTAAAGAGTTTAGCCAAACTGGTTTTAAAGAAATTGAGGAAAACTTACTTGACACGGTAAAACATATTTTAGCTGGAAAGCGAAACTCACCTTTACCCAACCATAAGTGCTTATAATCACACTCTTCTAGTTTCTAATAAAATTTGTGCACGAACACACAAATAACCATACACAACAGATCATTTTCTAAAAAACACTTTTTCAGGCACCGTCTACTTCCGGAGAGAACTCAGTAACGGAAACTTGACCCGATGGCAATACTTCCTCTAACTATGAATTTTTACAGTGGCAAATCCTCTGAAATAGACAAGATATCTGGAATAGCGACAATTCTAACTGATCATTTTTTTGAACCTATCTCTGACGGAGATGAAAAGATACTGATTGGATTAATGGCAGCTATTTATATAGGCTGAGCATTAGATATATGAGATGATATTCCATCGTTTAGGATAAAGACTCACCCAGGATCTGGGTCCTTTCTACTCCTGTGAGCGCACTTTTTGTAACATTATAATACTGCCAATATAACAAATAAAAATATTGAGATAAATAATAATCGTTAGAGAAGTACACACATCACTAAGAGGTTATTTCCAAAAGTAGGAAACTATAAAATAACAATTAATTGACGATATTGAAAAACTATTTTACAAGTCCAACATTTGTCATTTCACTAATCGGATTTCGCGCTTCCCAACAGAACGCAGAAGGTTTTCTATCGCAGTAAATAGATTGAATCCTGGCTACCTGTGTGCCAGTAGGCATTAATTCGATGTAGTTTAAATCCTCTTTAATTGAAAGTAACTAAAACGAACTGAGCCTTTTTGTGGATGATTGAGGCAATCCAATTTGACAGGATGCTTTTAATTTCTGCCTTAACTACAAAGCTACGATTATTTTCTTCCACTAGCTAAACAAATATTATCAGGCAGGCAAACAACAAGCTTCACTCTCCGTACGCTAATTTCCAGCGAGATGTTATATTAACTGGAGAATCTACTAAAGTCATCATTACCTCTGAAATCACCAGATTTCTTCAACGAAATCACCCGCGAACAGCCATAAGTGCCCATCTATTTTCTTATTGAATGACTCTCTCATTATAAAATAATGTAAATGAAGTTAGATACCTTCCGTGAGACATAATAAGCACAAAATAAATTTTAAACAAAGTAAAGGAAACAAAAAGCATACTGAACTTAAAAAAACAAACAAACCTTCTTCGGGAGTAATTTCTTGTTTAATCGTTTCTTCAGGAACTTCAGTAATTGTCACACTTCCCATGGAATCTTGAATTAATCCTCTTCTAGAGGTACCTCTTCTATATATTGATTCTCTACCCCGAATTAGCTATAAGAGTAAATCAAATAATCTAATTGACTAAAAAAACATTTATGCTCAAATTGAAAAAATTAAAAAAAATATAGGATAATTTAAACGAATATTTTCTTATAATTAGAACAATTAGGATGCATTGTAGTGAGTGTTATTGGTTAAAAAAAAGAAAGATTAGTATTCATGTGAGTGTTATTTAAATATTTAAAATATTGTTATTTAAGCCAAACAAAGTGTGAATAATTAAGCAACAATTTAAGGTGTACATTGTAATTTCATGCAACATTTATACAAGGTACGTAAAAATAAGAACATCAAAAGCCTATTTAAAACAAAAATTATGTTTCTTAGTTTAGCTATGCTGCAAAAAATTAAGTGCGAGTAAAATTTTTGTCCTGTTTGCTTTACCAATAAGAACTATTTGAAATTGTGGCTATACATCATCAACATTAACATTTAATACAAGACAAAATCCTGTTTAGCGACGATAGAGTGTTTTGTTTTCCATTTGAAGTTACTGTAATATCCGAAGCACTAGTCAAAAGAGAAGCAGTATTAGATTGTAATAATTCCCCTCCAACAAAACTTTTTTTATACTAAAACACAGAATTATCAATTTTTTTTACATACAGTGATCACATATTTATGAAGATGTAATATTTAAGTGTAACAGAAGTCTGTGCGTCACTGCCACGGTAGCTGTATAATACATATTGTGTACGAAATACTTTCTGTTATATAATTTGCCCAACACACCCAGTATACATTTACTTATACCCACATTACGCACAAAAAAAAACATCTTTAGGCCTTTAACTGCTTGGGTTTCTGTGCCCACAGTAAAGTCTAGGCCACTCTTCCTCAATTTTAAGTCATGTTCGCACACTTTCACTGAAAGATTACGCAAGACAACCATTTCATTCTCCTAGGCAATGGATTTGGTTTCTTTAATCAACTAGAACTAACCAGATTTTTTGTGATGAGATTAATTATAATTTAAAATTAGAAACTCACCCAGAAAATTCCGAGATATGAAAACATGGTTATCTGAAGGAAGTCAAAAACTGGATGGTTTTTCTGATACAGAAAAGACACTGTCATGGTAGACCTCGAATCTATAACCTCATTTGAGGCATACCTGGTGTTTCAGTATTTGGTGTGCTGTTTTTCAGTCAATCTACTCTTCTATAATCACCTTCTAAAAACTCAATTTAAAAGGGCTCTTTATTTTACGTTAAAGAGTAACTGTAGTTTGCTGAGAAATCAACGAAATGAACCAGAAATTATGCAAACAATTGTCATCAGATGGGACTACAATCTGTGGCTACAGAAAAAGATTTAGCTATGCGCTAGAAAGCTTTCGAAATTAGCCAGCCTCTAAAAAAAAAAAGAAGCGCTTCGGAGCTCTAAAGTTTTAAAAAGCAGTGTGAAGAACAAACTTGAATGTTGATGTCTTCTTAATACATAAGCTGAAAAGCACTACTGAATGGCAGAGTAAAGAAATGAAAAGCAGATCTCCTGGTAAGCCATAAGTAAATCTTTATCAGCCTCATTTATTGCCTGCGGAAATAAATGTTTCGACTATCACAGGTAATCAATAGCTGCTGACCGATCAATCAATTCACTATTAAAGTTAGCCCAAGTGACTGGGGGACGCTCTTCGGTTGTTTTAGTCTCAAATAAGATTATTTATAATTGCCCTTCGTTGGATACCATAAAAGCTGAACTCTAGAACATCTAGCTTAGTGCAAACACTTTTTCCTTAGGCTGAGCAGTATGGGACGACCCTGGCGAATGCCTTTACCTTCCGATTTTGAAGTCTCTATGTCGAATTAAATAAATCGAAGGACCACCCATACCACAGGTGGTGAACACATTTTTCTAATGGCCGCTATGGTCGTAAAAAATCTACATTTTCTCTTGCTTTATGAGTAAATTAATTGTTTTATTAAAAATAAAGTGACTTGCAAAGACTTGGATTACACCCTGGCAATGAAGCAAAGATTAAATACAAATTTTTGGGTTCCTCCCTCGTAATACTTTCCAGTTCTATGTTGAAATGAATGTGAAATAAAAAACCAACAAAAACAAAAGGATAAGATTAGATTTTTACATAAAATAAATATAATACTTAAGAAAATAAGAAACAAAGGAACATACAGGCGTTGCCTCAGTCAACGCCACTGGACTAGTGACCTCATCATCCACTCGCCTAGAAGAATCCTAAAACAAACATATAAGAAGAAGAAAGCTTAGCCAGCCACCATTAAGTTTCAAAAAAGTAAGAAAAAATAATAATGCGCATGCTTTATTTTGTTTCATGTTACATAATGAAATCATGCATCTTCAGTACTAACTCTCAATATAGATACTGTCCACAAAAAAAGAATGATGTGTATTTTAAATTGAACAAATCATCTCATGATAAGGGATTCTGACAAAACATGGTACGAGGATGATTTTTAAAAGTTTCTCAATATCGGCCTTAGTTGATTTTGGGCTTTTACCTTAATATATTCTTCTTAAAAGTACTTACTTGATTGAGATCCTAACACAAACTACCACCAATTTACAAAAAAAAACAAAAAAAACTAGACAAATCTCCGATGAAAACGAAGAATTTTTAAAAACGGTAAAAAAACATAATTTAAAATTGGAATAATTTTTTCTCGAAACATTATATTATTACGATATTAAAAATACTAGCTGTGCCTTTGATGGGTTAAACATTGTTTTATTTAACTGCACCAAGTAGATCTTTTGTGGCCAAAGTACGACCACTCATACATCCTAAAGCAAACCCAGTAATGAAATAGCCCAACTGTGATCACTAAGTAAGTCCTAAAAGCCGGCAGTTAGGCATAACCACTCCCCGGTATTTACACACAGTATTCTCCGCAGGTATACTGAAGAAAATTCCCCAAATTAAACAAAACTGAGGATTCTAGACAGGTAAATTTCCAATCTACACCGGTCCCGACATTTAGAGATTACCACTACTGAGTACCAATGAAACCCCTACTCGCAAATATTCTCAGGCCACCTTAGGAAGGTCCTAGAGACGATATGAATAATATTAACTGAATTGCTTTTGAAAAAGTTATTACTTATAAAATCCCAATTATTCCTAAAAAAATGATTTATAATTTCCAATTTGAATGGAACTATTTTGGCCCTTAAGTTATATACATACTTAAAGAATACTATATCGCTAAATTTCATTGAAGTCATTCTTGTATCTACTTGATACATAACCGTTTGCAAATACATTCTAACCTTTAAAGCATTATCCAAAAAAGCACAAAATTTATGAACTTCTAATATTCATCAAAATATATTTTCCTAAATCATATTTCCTTCGAATTTCTCCTTTTTGATTGTTTGGATGATTTCTAGTTGGTTGGATTTTTATAATCGTTTTAGGTAATTTAAAGATTGCAAAATTTTCAAAATGAACCCGCAATTTTTAGGAATTTTAACAACTGTAAGATACTTTGTCAAAGACAAAACCTCTTCTATATAAATAATATAGTTTTCTCCACGTTTCCATAACGTTGTACATAACGAGGTCTTCTGCAGGTTAACATGCTAGCCCGTGGCAACCTATTTATTTTTTTGTTTCAAATCAACGCAAACCACAAGAAGTTTTTTTGTTTGCAGTATTTTTTCCTCAAAATCTAGTCGGAAGGAATAACTTATATTTTCTAAATTCACACTGTACATAGCCTAATCTTTCTAGGATTGGAAGTAGCCTCTGGATGAGTACATTGAATAGAATTTTGATTCCAGAAAGCTTAATTTTTTCTGTTATATATATATAAATGAATCTAATCTACTTGAATTGCAACAATATTCAAACAGAAGTGATTATTATAATAGAACTTGCGATAAGTTTAGAAATTATTGTGCATTAAACGAAATTGCAGAATTTAACTAGCGTTTTTTCAATCATTTTTACGAATTTTTTTCTAATATATATAGCTGAAGATAAATAAATAAAAATAAATATAGACAAAAAAGAATGTTTGCAATTATGTACATGTTTCGTTAATATATATGCACAGTTATTCATACTATAAAATAAAATTTGTTTTTTGTACATTCAAAACTTTTCAGTGCAGACATCAAATTTATTTTTAAAAAAAATATGCTTGGGTGGCAATTGAAGGCAAATTTTGTATTTTATTTTTATTTTTTTGAGTCAATCGATTACCCTGACTTTTCTAGTGGCTGAACGCCAACGATTTGTTTGATTACGGAGGAGTTTGCCTTTCTGGGAAAGCCTAGTACTCAGTTGTCGCGTCATTCCAGCTTCATTCACACTGACAACCTGTGAACCCCATTTTTTTTCTTTCATAGTTTGAATAATATCTATTGATTGATATAAAAACATTTGGGCGTTCAAGTAGTATTTGGCTGTTTAAAAACATCACAGTTATAAATATTAGTCTTCAAAAAATCTTTAAATGAACTTTTCAGTAAAATACCCCAATATATTCTGCGCAATATGTTCATCTGTTACAACAATTTTTTTTTGAAAAACTACAAAATAAACAGAAGAATAGTTAATACTCAAATAGCAAAGAAAGATAAACCTTTTACCTCAATCCACCTTAAGAAATGTAATTCACCTCAGTTGTATTTAAAACTAGTGAAAGAAAGTTACAAGAAAGAAAATGAAGGAAAATATCTTTAAAAATAAGCGGTGCTTAAAAATTTACTTTTTGGTTAGTAAAGCTGAAAATTATTTTCAATGTTACGAAGTGCGAGTGAGCTTATTAATAAACAATCAATAAATAAAATAAATAAAGATGATAATAATAAAAATCTTGATAAGTCTCACAGCATAGTTGCTTGATTTTCTTTCATTTTAATAATGATAAAGCTAATAAAACTTATAAATTTTTCTCTCAATTAAATATTAAATAATAATATAATAACAATAAGGAATTGGTTTAATTTAGATTATGTACTTACGGGTGCATTTATTATCAGATTAGATTCGTAGCAGATAATGAAATACAGCCAAATTAAGGTAAAGGGATTAACAAATGAATCCCATTCAAGAGATGAAATGTTAACTATTCTAGGATCCTCTGTATCGGTTACCATAATAGCACTTAATCCTAAATATCTGAAATTAAAACAAGAAAACTTCAATTCATACACAAACTCTTGACCTTCTGTTATATTATATAATAAAAATGTGTACTATCAAACACTAAGGCAAAGAAAATAACTGAAAACTTCCATTTGAGACCCCCTAAAACCTCAATTCCGTGAGCCTGTCATGAGCCGATTATCTGGCACTGTTGCTGCAGCGATTTTCACCCCTTTAAACTGACTAAAGAAACATGAATATGAGTACTTACCTGGCAAAAAAAAAAGTGCCTCAACAAATAAATGGAAATCAAAAGAACAAATGGAAAAACTTCAAATAATTGGCAGCGCACTTACATAGAAACCGTTCAGTTGACTGTGAAATAACCGAAAGAAAAGGAGCAGTAATTTTTCGTTAATAAGAAAATTATTACTACTAAGGCTAACTTTACTGTTATATATTAGTTGACTCGATTTATTATACGTATATAACATTAGCTCTAATCGTAAACAGTGAAATTCAAATAACTTTTCACCTATTTGAAAAGACAGCATTGTAATATTGATCGATAACAATTGAATCTGAAGAGGCTTGTACACCTACTAAGAGTCATAACAGCCATGCCCTTAAAAATATTTTAATACAAATTGAATACCTGGCAACCGGATGATCACTAGGAAGAAGTAGTTGAGCCCACTCCATCTGATATAGAAATAAAGCTATAATATGACCAGCCAAAACAATCAATAGACTTCTACAAATCCATGCAAATGGTTTGCCAAGAGTCTTGTTCAGACCCCACCAGGTCATACTTCCAAGAAAGACAAGGAAATAGATTCCTGATAGCACTGATGGACGGAATATCCCAGCAAAACATAGCGAAACTAGGCACACATATTTTCCTAAACAAAGAAAAATAATAATTATCAAACCAAGAAAGTATTGATCAGTTCGAAAAAAAAAAAAATTTAATTGTAATTACCAAATGAAGTAAGTAATGACAGTTTCCTTTGCGCAGCTGCTTTATCGCCTTCTGTTTGAGGAGGATGTGAACTATGTGGTCCAGCTACTGGAAGTAGTTGATCTTCTAGGCTAGCCGGATTAAGTCGTAGAGAAACAACATACGTAATTATGGCTGCAATTAAAACTAAAGCTTCTGGTAGAAGTATTTTTAGACAATCTAACCAATTCAGTCCGTCTAAACGTACCAAACCAGCGTATCTCAGGTATTTCTCCAAAAAACTACCTAATAATACAAATTCATCCATTAATAAAAAAAAATCATAATAGTTTATTCAAGAATATAAGAAAATCAAAACCATTGTTTGGTACCTTGCTGTTTAACTAATCGGCCATACGGAGGATAAGCGATTAAAACGAATTGAAATGCGACTACACTAATTATATTTAAAATAGTCAGTGTTATTACACATTTCTGGTAACGTCCAGCGTGACCTGATGACAAAGAAGCAATGACAAAGATGAATCTACATTAATTAATTTTATCGCCATTATCATTATTATTAATAATAGTAAGATTGACGTCTTTATATATATTTATAAGGATTAAAGAAACTAAGAACTTACCAGACATGGTTTTCGAGGTAGGCACTGGTATGAAAGGGAGAATAAGCAGAAGAAGTAGATAGATTCCGGATAATCCATTTTGCCTGATCGCCACGCCTGAAATAGAAAAGTAACTTCAGTTAGACTGAAATCATCTTTAAAGACCCTACATTTTAAAAGTAACCCGGGGTATAATAATGTGTGTACTGCGTCTTTGCCTTTTGATTAAGAAGGAGAGCCTATTCCTATTTAATATTACCATACTTAATATTATAATTTTCTTAATCAAGTTGCCAACTACTGCCCAGACGGCTGAAGCCTTATTAATTTGTATGTATGGGATTTATCGGAATGTTTGATATGAAACAGTTTTGATGAAGATTGTTCAGCACAGTCATTTATAATTTTGCCATCATTAGGAAGTTGTAAGTCAGTAGAAATATGGTAAAAATAGAATTTTGATTAGTGTGATAAGAGAAAGTGAATTCTTGACATCAGATCTGTAAAATTTCATGAACAATAGAGATAAAAATAAATGCTCTCAGCTGGTAATATTTAACAAAAAATAACAACAATATTAAATTGAACAATGAAATGAAACGCTCTCTTTAGACTACTTGACACAGAGAGCTCTGCAGTCGCTTAATTTATCCCAACACACCACAACAGCGCTAGTTTACTTCTACAAGCACATACGGTAAGGTTATAGTTGTATTGGCACAAGTCATTCCGTGATTAGTGGACTTTTTCTTTCACTATTTGTATTTTTCAATCTGAGTTAAAAACTTTCGGAATCTTTTAAAATGGAAGGTTTAATAGGCATTCGATCAAACAATTTTACTATGCTCATGGCTGACATGACATCTATGCATAGCATAATTCTTATGAAAAGAGGTATGTATATTTTAAAAACCTCATTCTTTTTTTTTAAATTAATTTTCACTTTTTGAAATTATTTACTTAAATAACATTTTAGATGCAAAGAAAATATATCCTGTATCAAATAATATTGCAATGGCCGTTGTTGGCACCGAAGGAGATACACATCAATTTGCAGAATATATAGTAAAAAATGTTCAATTATACAAGATGAGAAATGGATATGAACTAAATCCAAAAGCGGCTGCTCATTTTACCAGACAGAATTTAGCTGAATATCTTAGAAGTTCGGTAAGAGTAAATGATCCCCTTTTTTTTTTTATCTTTATATTGGTATCTTCCTCTTTCAATCATGAGGTTACAATCAAGTATCTGCAGCGGCCTTACCGCAAATTAGGATTGTGTAAAAAAACAAACTGAGTTCCAAATATGGAAAGAAAGGAAGCCAAGAATTTTGTTACGTATATTTGAATTTAAAAATTTTCCAGACACCATATCGGGTACACATAATCATGGGCGGGTATGATCAAGAGAATGGAGGTCAATTGTTCTTTTTGGACGATCTTGCTTCATACAAAGAAGTCCCGTACTGTGGTCATGGGTATGGTGGAATGTTTGGAATGAGTATACTTGATAAATATTGTCATGAAAGTAAGTAACAGGGAATTTATAAGAAATCTTTGAGAATATTTAATAGATTTTATTATCACTAATAGGATTTTTATTTTTTCAGATATGTCTGTAGAAGAAGCATATGAAGTAATGGAAAAATGTGTGGCCGAATTACAAAGTAGGCTAGTTATCAATTTACCAAATTTCTATGTGGTCCTAGTGGATAAAGATGGCATTAGAGACTTGGAAAGGATTACTCCAATCAGTGTTGCAGCAAAGTTTAAAACAATGTAAAATATGTTAACTTTTTTTAAAAAATAAAATATAATAATAATTACATACATTTTTGTAACTTTTGTTTTTCATACAACTTTTAATAGTATTTTTTTTTTAATAATCGAGGATTTAGAAGTTAAAAATAACTGGATGATAGCACTCCAAACTTTCTTAATTCAATCTATTATTGGCAAATCGCGTAGCTCCATTTTCAATCAATTATTGATTAATATCATCTACAAAGCTAATGTTTAACACAGAAAAAGTTTAACCATCTTTTTGAATTGTAAACACCCATAAAAATTGATTCTGAAAAACCTCGCAACTCTATTAAGTTCATTTTTCAATGACAGAATCTACTAACTGATTATATCAATTTGCGTTGGCTAAACGGTCTAGATTCAAGGAATGCTGTTCGATGTGTTATTATTTATGTTCAGGAATATCCTGATGTAAAAAAAGAATTTCTCTCGTCTTCCATCCACTTCAATTTTGCATTTAAAGTAACCATGCAATTGACCAACACGGATGACTTTTGTTGATAGTGGGTTCTTTGGAAGCGCTGTATTTGTTTTCTAGAAATGTAAGAAGATGCGTTAGTTTCATTAAATTATCGTGAAAAGACCGAGTACATGAAGTATTCTAGACAACACAAGGAAGAGTCAGAAGACATTAAGAGTGTAATATAATAATTTGTGGTCGGTAATTGGGAAATCTGGTCAACGAAACAAAAAATAAGATCATAGCTTTGTTGGTGGGCACATGCATTTAAATATTTAACGTAGATAAAAATAAGCATAGGGTCCTTATGTAACACATATAGTTGTGAAAGCTAGGTGTGAACAGAGGAAATTGATAATATTCTCCTTTTTGTGGAGAAGAAAGATATTCAGATGAATATATGGACCGTCCGTGAAAATGGACAATGGAGGTTTAGAATTGAGGCAGATGTTCCACTCATCGATTTACACAAACCTTTGTGGTTTACTGGTCCTTTAATTTCGGCTTCAATCAACATACCACCTTATACATTTTCCTACTACGGCTTCAGGGGTCTGATACGTTGTCTCTCAGGAAATAGGTCACAATATGAAACATCTTTCTGTTACCATTCCCTGGTAATCTAAACCATCAAGCTCGTCTATACCAATCTTAATTCAGATATCGAGAAATAAAGACAGAGATAAACCCAATGTTTTTTTTCTTCTTCTGGGTTCATTTTCCAGTCTAGGCTTTATTTTTGGAAATCCATCAACTTACTGCTTTGATAATGTATGCCTCACATAGTGAGGTTTGTTACGCTCACGATTCCTCTTTACCAGCAGAAAAAATATTACCAAAATAATTTCTGAACTATTGTCTGAACTAAACCTTGTTCTCTTAACTATCATCAGTTTTTATATTCCTCTGCCTTTACTATATGGAAATTCATTTATAAAAAGCGTTTTGTCTCTTCAAATTATATTCTTCAACTTTTAATACAACCCAACATTTTTTTTCTTTACTTTTACCAACCAAAAATAATGCATAAGAATAAGCCTCCATAGACAAACTGCAGTAACTGCTAGTACAGTATACCGGAAAAGTAATTTTCAAAGCAGCCAAATGGAGAAGAAAGGTTTGTAGACCCAGTAACCTTTTGTTACTGCAAAATAATCTTGCTTGGGAAGAAAAGGTCAAAACAGACGCTAGCCATTGCATTAGTCGGCCTCATAAAGAACATATGTTTTTTTTCTATTCATAATTTTGCGGTAATTAGCTATTTTATCTCAGAGAAAATAATGTATCGTATAAATATTATAAGAGTTTAGTTAAGCTGTGCCAGATTGCCGTAATAGTTGAAACAGTACTTTTGTTTCTCGCTTGGAACATTTTGACGAGTGTGCTGAAGACAAATAGTTTAAATTTGAAGTAATAAAGGAGCAATGAAGATGAACAAAAACACCCGAAAACCATAGTAATAGTAATTACTAATTACTGCGTATTTCAGTTCACTCTTTAGAAGTAACAATTCTCTTAAGTTGTAGAGGCTCCTACAGGAAAAAGATTCTCAAGGCAATACTTGTAAAGTTGAAGAGGGGCAACTTAGAAAATTCCTGACAAGCACCATTATTTCCCTAAATCCATCACACAATCCAAATACATTAAAATGTCCAAATATTTTATGAATTATCATTTAATACACATATAAGTCTGAAATTTGGAGCGTCAAGTATGGATATATGACTAACCTTTCAGACTTAAGTATAAATAAGTGTTGATGCTTCTTTAAAAAATTAATTAAGAGCAACTTAATTTTAGAAATATACACATGTTACAGTGTATAAATATTAATTATTAATAGAAAAAAAAAACGCAGTAAACAAAGCTGAGTTTGATGACAGAATGAAATGTGACGCAGAATAGAAGTGTTCTCAATAAATTAAACTGACGTACACGAATTCGTGATAAAAATGTTATCACTTCTTTAATACAAAAATATTATTGCAGCCCTCTACTCCACCTGACGGTGATTACAACATAATTAATATTTAATAAAAACAATGTTATCAACTAAATCTTCGATAAAGCGTAATGTTAACGATAAAAAAGAAATTTATTACAAAATGAAAGAGATGATTTCTTTTTTATATTTTCTCGCCTTCCCTCTTTTAAACAGCTTCTACCGCTTCTTTATCGTTTAAGTAGCACAACTTACGACTTTTTTTTTCACAACTTGTTTCCGCTGTTATTTATTTCAATAAGTGCTTCTGAGTTTTCAAAATTACACCATCTCTGAAACACGTTATCTCTTGGAATTAGTGACTACACTTAAAACCATTAGTCACAGAACTTCAATTGTCTATAGAAAAACTCTAGTTAACTTTGGCCGAAAATTGATGTAACCATATACTACGTGAGAAAATTCACAGTAACTGGATAACAATAGTCGTGCGAAACAGTTTACAGTAAGTGTTTTGCAAAGCACAGAAACTACGACTCTTAGTGAATAAGAATCTGTTTTTAGAATTGCACTCTATTTCTTAAAAGCAGTCTCAGCACAACTTAGGAGACGTTATTACGAAAAAAGAATCTTTCTTTGGCCATCAGCTGGTAATAAATTCTCTGTCAAGTTGGCTCCCAAATTTAAACTCCATTCAGCGACAACCTGATGAGTTTAGCAACAAAGAATACCAGGGAAATAGGACGGTTTTACTTAGCCCAATTAAAGCCATGTTATTTAGTAGAACCTTCCGTCATAGCTTCTTCCTCTGGGGGTACCTGAAGCTCTTGGGGGTTCTACGTATTAAAGGAAGGAGGTATATGTATCTAGGCTAATTCCCAACTTATAATTTTACATGTAGTATGGTCGTTAATCAAGAGATAGCGCAGGCTGCATTATATTCCAGTGTCTGCACCCAAAGACAGCATTATAGTCGCCAATATTACTGCACAGTGATGTGATGAGACTAACAAATATATGTATCGTACTTTCATACACATATTTTTACTTCCAATAATTTTTTTTTTTTTGAAATGGGAGGAAATGAAGCTTATAGTTGTAAAAGAAACTAACTGAAAGATCCATATCAACGTTTGCCGATCACTATAGCCCAAAGGAACACTAAGATCCTTTTGTAGGAACTAGAAGATGATGATGGAACCGTGACTATTTTCAGGAAAACACATTAGTCTGAAGAAGAAACCTTGAAAGACTATGATTAATCATAGAAAATAAACAGATACTGAAGATTAAGAACATAATAACCTGAAGATTTATTGAGATAGGTTACCGGTGTAAATGTAGGCTATAGTCACTTATTAAATAAATACAAACGATGTAGATGACCTTATAAATGATAGACACCTTAATATTTTGACTGATGTAACTGGGTCATAACTGATAAGACTAGATATTGATCTTTTTTTTTTATGCTCAAGTCACCGAACCTCTTGTTTTTTTCTTTTTAAACAGCGACACTTCTGGGTACTAAATTATTAAACAGTATCGTTAAGCTTACTGATCATTTTCTTATTTCGTAAAGAGAAGTACATAATTAATCACTTAAAGCAACTTCCTTTCGATAAAAGCAAGCATTTTTATGAGTGATGAAATTATAACTATAACTATAAATATCTAAAGTACTTCAATTAAATACATTAATCCATTAATTGTTATCATTATCTTCATTAATAATAGAAGAACTTACATTAAAACAACATTAGTTAGCAGATTAAGGTCTACAGGCCAATGAACAAAAACTTCAACCTTAGAAAATTATTCCAAGGTGAACAACCTTGCAAATTTGATTTCTTAATAATTTCACGAGCAACCATTGAAATAATAATTACTCCATCAAATCTAATTTAGTGATAAATAAAAAGTCCAACAGAAGATCAATCTTTGAATAAAATTAATATTATTTAAGATATTCACTGAGTTGCAGATATATTAAGGAAGACGATAAGAACAGCTTGGCGACTCCACCTTTAAAGCTGGTCACGCTCGACTCTTTCGGATGATTTGGTTACATTAGCTCGAACTACATCGGCACTCCAGCAAGGTTTCCACAGTGAATTCTATAATTGATAGGGAAGTTGATATTTTAAGATTAGAATACTTACACCCACGGAAATCTTAACATACCAATTCTAGAGTTCATCATGTAGGTAGTCGGGACACACTCTAAAAAACATTTTTTTCTTCACAGTCTCTTCTCGCCGTTCTTAATGATTCATCATGTTTAGTCTAAGAGCTTGTTACTTCATCAATTAAGGCTCATCAAAACTTACTGCTGAGGTTTAGGTTTTCACTGCAACGTTTCCTAAATCTACCTATTTTTGCTTACAACTTTATTCTACGTTATTCTCTCTTAGCGTGCATGATGTTCTTCTCACTCCTATAAAACCAGATTCTTTTGGTCTCAAGCCCAAAAAAACTTGGTTGAAAAGATCTAGCGATGTCTTATCCCAAAATTCTGAGCAGGCTTTCAGCAGTCTCCATTGTTCTTCTACAATACCTCTTCTCAGCCGTGTATATCGTGACTGTTCAGAACAAAATGTATTTCCACAATCACTTTTGCTTTTGTTTTCAAGTCTTTTTGCAGCGAGATTTCATCTAAAATATAAAATGTTCACTACGAGATTCTTGAAATTCACTAAGTTCTCGACATTATTACGGTTAACCTATAGCTTGGGTTGCAATTACGTTGGAAATCATCCTCTTTTTATTAATGAAGAAAAAGTATTGCATCGTCTAAAAGTACTCAACAATACTGTTGTTCTTATTTTCCTAATGATATCATCCAAGTTAACGTTAAACATCTGACTCAGTCCATTAGTCTCGGCTGTTTTCTTTTGAGCTCGCTCATATTTTTATCTGCATCCCTACTAATCGTCTAAGCATTGAGAAATGCAGTAACCTTAAGAAGGATTAGTGGGTGAATCTGTGAGTAAGGTTTCACTGCAAACTGACATTACGTCACAATGAGCGGCAAACAGACAATTCACAAATGCTAAAGCAGATAATTTTGAGTGAAAATTTCTTAAAGAAAATGTTTTTAATTGATACTGTAACGATTGATTGCTGCAAGAGGCATGAAGATACCAGCGCTACATAGAACATGAACTCAAGACAAAAAAAACAGACACTCTGTTCTACTAGATCGAACCCAATCTAGCGGGTTATTGATTAGCCAGGTGGTATTTTAATAAGAAATTGATGTTACAACCAGGTGGAAAAACCAGTGAAACATAACAAACTCTGAGCCCAACTGTATGGACGGGAGGTCGGTCACGTGACATTTAACTGCGCACCCAATCACTCACGCTCTGCGTCTAAGTCTTCTACACCCCCCCGGGCTCCTTCCTCCTTTCCCCCTTGGCGCACAGTCTCTGCAGGAAGGAAACTCTCCCTCCAAAATGTAGTTTTTATGTTTATCTCCCACCCATATAAACACAAATCGCCATTAACCGTACTTCCCCTAAATTGCTTTTTCTCAGAATACCTTCCTCGTGTGACTGATGAAAACTATTTCAGTCTGACTAGTTTGTTCAAATATGTCTAATATCACAGGCGCCACGGTAGCCGGGGCTAATAGAGGCGAGGCCCGCAGCAAAGCTAAGAAGTATTGTGGGGTAATGGGTTCGATTCCCGGTTTAGGCCTTGCATTTTATTTAATGGTTAATTTGAGAATTTAATAGTTACTTTACTTAATATCAATATTCAAAACGGTTAGTCGAAAATTGAAGACATTCGCGGAAATAGCAACTAGCCACTTCTACAATGAGCTTGGCATTCCTGCGGGTATACCAGCTAAACATTCCCAACTCTTAATCAAAGGACCGAAGTGGCGTTTGAATGTCCCACAAATTGGGTCTAAACTAACTCATCATCCCACAGACATAGTCAAACTAAGACTTCTGTGACTCATGGTTAAATTGGACAACCACCTTTCGTAACTTTAACTATAAATGAAACTGTGAATGCGCTGAAGATACTTAATTCTTGTGTCCACATTATGATGCTGATCTTGAAATGTTCCTAAACACGGGGAGAAGTTTCTTCAGTAAAGTTTGTACTTCTAGTCTAGATTTCAGGAGGTCCTATAGGTTCTTCTATTCTCGTGGTTGGTGCATTCTTGAAAATCGTGAATATTTTTCAAGAAAATCTTGAAAAGAAAACCCCCCTCGTAAAAAAAAGGCAAATACATTCAGATTTCCCCCAAATTTGGAATTTTATGCACACATTTACTTTATGTTAATATTCTATAAGCCGTACTGTACAGTCCACATTAAAGGGAAATCTCTACACCATGCTTAACTAAAAATCGAGAAAAACTGATCCAGTAAAATATCATTTCCTATTGGCAGATATTGTCCTTAAACTTAATGTCAGCTCCGATGGTGGCTACTAAAGCAAATTGGAACTTTTGGTGAATTCCCATTTTTGTCTACTGTGCTAATCACATATAAGACCCACAGATCAACTTGTAAAACCACTTTTTGAAGCCCCTTTTAAACCTTTCAAAAAGGATTTTTTCTTAGAAAGCTCAATTTTTAAAAGAATGTAAACTAGAACAAAATAATGTAAGGCTTAAAATAAAAATGAATAAATGAACTTATATAACAAGAAAGTCACCGTTTCATTCGATAACTTCTTATCGAAAATAGTTTTATAACAAACAATAGCAATTACCAAGGAAATGTGCTTATCCAACTTAATGTTTTCAGAAATGGCGTACTCTCACTAAAAAATGTGATAAAGAAATATGAAAACTAAAAATTAAATACAAACAAGCAAACTTTTTAAAAATAATTAAAAAGGCAAACAATCAGATACATAAACAAAATTATTGTTCAAACATGAATGGAATACTAGATCATTGAAATTATAAAAAATGTAACGTACGCAAGTTTAAGTATTGTATTTAATGAGAACTTTATATGAGATGATTCCTCGATAGCCCGATAGAGCTCACGCCATTTTGAGGGCCATCGTATTTTTTCTGAGTGAAATTTCTCTCGTGACCTCTAGCCATTATATTTTTGACGAACTAAAGCTATACTAAGTATTTGCACAATGAAAATTACTACAATGTAGGTTACACTATCTAGGATTTAGTGGACTGGTACTGAGTGACAGCAATTTTTGGACTATATAAATGTTTTAATCGCAGTTTTATATGTGGTAAAATAGTTTTTTCAACAGATTTTTGTACACAGAAGTGCTGAAGTTCGCTAGAGAGGCTGGACAGAGAATTTACTCCAAATAAAAAACAGTCATGAATGAACATGGAGGCTGCTTAAAGGTTCCAGGGGTTCCTCAAAGTAGGTAGCCTTTCCTGATTAACGCTAGCATAATTTTCTAGAGAACCGGTGTATACACTCCTCCATCAGAACTTATAACTATTAGCAGCTTTTTAAGTACTTTGTTACTCCTGCAGGAAGACCCTGGAGCAGCTTTACCGGTGCAACAAAGTTTGCACTTGAATGGATGCCAGGATAGATATATTTGCATCAGGAGAAATAATGCTGACTTCCAAAGGAGCAGCCACGTCGATGTGTCCTAGGTCGAACTTTCATCATCTGGAACGCCGTTTACGATAAGCCTGTTGGAGAGTCCCAAAACTCGCTTAAAACCTTTTTTTGTTTTGTGTCTTAAGAGTAACTCAAAAAGCATGTTCTCCAAAACGCAATACGATCACATTACTTCCTCATACTACGAATAGGAGAGATTAAAAAAAAGCGGAATGCAGTATAAGAGACTCTAGAAGATTGAAGAGCGGAAGCCAGCTGATATAGCGTGCTGCAAACCATCACCTTTCAACAGGGCATATTGTTCCGGCTCTTAAGAGTCTTCTAATATCGCCGCTTTCATATAACTATCAAATTATCTTTATCGATCTAATTCCATCTATTACTATTATTTCCTTACAGTGAAAAACAATATTAATAAATAATTTTATCTAAAAACAATCTTAATTTATTACATGAAAAAATCACCAGATGTTTATTACCGAGACGGAAGCTCACATAACTTTCAAAAATAAAAGTAAGACTCAGAAGTTTTTTTTTTTTTGGACTATCTCCTAAAATTGCTTTTACCTTTTTCGGCATTCTGACTGAAATCCTGCTATTACAGGATCGAAGGGAAAAGAATAATAAGTTTGATAAGTAGGTGGATGAAGCGTGTGGTCGCTGAAAGCTCTGCAATGTCGTAAGTTTAGCTTAGAAGGAATCCTATAAAATATGTGGACATGACGGGTGTTCAGCTATAATTGTGGGTACGACTAACAGAAGAAAGTAGTTTCCACTCCGTTGCAGATCCTAAGTGGACACTATGCGCGTGAGTTATAGTGTCGCTATGCGTGGAATGCCAACAGCCTTTTTTCAGATACAAAAGTTTGATCGAAAGACTTACATCCCCAGTGAAATAATCGCAACAATTCTTCTTGCGAGCAGAAAGAGGAAGGAAACAATGTCAAGCTAAATAGTTCAATAGCAATGTTTATGAGTCAAAACTATTTTTCACATTAAATTCTGTAACTAAAATAAAAATGAATAGAAGAGTATTTTCAATAATAGAAAATATAAGTTCTGACGAGACGGTTGAACGCAAATAGCGATGACGTACTACTCTACAAATGTTACCACATACCTTATTTTGGAAAGGTTACTGCGTAAATATATTAACCCAAACTATCTATATTATTGAAGGCTCCTACTGTTTATAAACAGTTTTGGTTTTATCTATAAGTATTTACAAAATTTAAAAAAATCTAAAAAAAAAAGTCACATTAACGAGAGGGCAGTTTGATTTAAGTAAACTATCAATGACTGATTCTTCCATACATATAATGAAAGCAAAATATTTGGCGAAGGCTCTTATGATATCCTTCTTCAACAATTAAATCTGATGGTAGAAGCGTAAGAGGTGACAAGATGTCCCTAATTTCTAGAAGAAGTAGCTAGCTACTAGTCTAGACTTAGTTTACCATTCTTACATAATTAGACAACATCGAAGACGCTCTTTTAGCGAATGCACTGCCAACCTCAAGACGTTTTACTCGTTACAAACCACACTGAAGACTCTTAGAAAGCAAAAAATCAGGACCGAACTCGTTACCAGCCTGGGATCTTCACAGAGAAGTCCATCCAATCAATGCACATACCACTAATCTAATCTCTTCCATCAATTTTATATTCTCTTTTTATTATTGGTGCTCTATTGTTGATTGTCTAAATTTATATTAGTTATTAAAAATAAGAATCATCACCATTGTTATTCCTAAAACATAAAACTTCCCAGCTCGTAAAGTGTATACAAGGATAGGGTGGAAATCTAGGCTACTCAATGCTTCAGTGCGATCATACTACAGCTTCTGCAGCAAGACCCGAGGGGTGAGACTGAATGTTAAGCTAGATTCGCCTGTGGGATCTGTAAACCCAAGTTATGCTCTACTTTCTTCTCCCACACTGAGCTAGAGGAGGTTTGAAAGACGTAAAACTGGACTAGAGGAGTGATTCTGACTTATTTCTAATCGATTTTCCTTCGGACACAGAATTCAATTATTCTAACATCTAATTTATCTTCAGTAATGGACAGGCAGCATTCCCATTAAAAAAAAAAGGTTTTTCTTCATAAAGAAGTTCTAAAAGCTGAGTATAATAATAAATCTCTCAATGTTTACACCAAAGTACTTTTTGAATGAGTCCGAATGCAGGAAAACAGTGCTGGTAAAAGATATTTATGTTAATGGGTTTATCACATGTAAACAGTTATCTTGATCAAACGCAATTTGTGGCCCCTTTGGTCTGAAGTGGTTATTAAAATTGAATGTGTGTGCCTATGGTCAGCATAATAGATAACCTCGAAAAAATAGCAGAAACTTCGTATGTTGATAGCACACTTATAAATCCATAATCATCGCAAGTAAATGCTTCTTAAGGCATTACTGAAAAAAAAATGGGTTAATTTAAATTCGAAAGGGAGATTTAATTGTACCATTAAGAGAAAATTATAAGAAATCAATTGAATAAAAGAAAAAGCCGGTATTGCAGAATCTATGAAAATAATTTATAGAGATTAAATTTTGTCACAACTCAATTTAAAATACTTAATTAATCGAAGTAATTATAGAAAATAATTAGACTGTAAATATTATTAAGGATAACCTAATTGAAAGTTTTTTTTTAATCAAAGATAATCGCATAACTTTTGACCCACTTTGTATAACACTAACAGTGGTATGTAGCGTTTTCTTTGATAAATGCTGACAGAGTTCGTGCCAGTATTTTAAAACTTCCGAGGTTTTTAGGGAAGTGATTGCATTTTCTTTAAAGTGGACACGTTCAGATAAAATGTAGACTTTAAAAAACTATCAAATAATCTTACTTACTACTTTTATTTGAGTTGCGTACCCTTCAATACACTAATAGTGATCCCTTAAACAACTATTTCTTGAGAGCACTTGGAGCCCTTTAGGGCTCACAACACTTAAAATAACTAACAATCTCAAAATTACAAAAGGGCTGGCAGAGATAAGTTGAAATATAATGTATGTTGACTATTTCATTTCAGACTACTTAATCAATGTTTCCTTTGATGTCTCAGGATTCCAATAAACTATTGATACCATTAGAAGACCTTAGAAATAAAATTTAAACCATTTTCTCAATTTACAATTTTGAATCTGTTCTATGAAGTGCAGGTCTAGGACTAACGATAACAATCTGGGGAGGTTATACTTATAACTGCAACGCCTGGTGCCACTGCCTAAGGCTGGAAACATAGTGGAGCGGCGAGCAAAGCGGCGCTGATAGCGAAGAGCGAAGCGGCGAAATCAAACACAAGTTAACATATGGGAACGCGCATAGTGGCGAGCAAAGCGAAGATAGAGCAACTCTATCTATTTCTAGTTTTTGTTTTTGCCGCTTCGCTCTTCGCTATCAGCGCCGCTTTGCTCGCCGTTCCACTATGTTTCCAGCCTAAGGCTGGAAACATAGTGGAGCGGCGGGCAAAGCGGCGATGATAGCTGCTTCAGATCAAAGAGAGCGACGAGCAGCGAGCAAAGATTCGCATGCACATAGTGACGAGCTTAGTCGCGTTCTCCTTTTGACAAAACAAGATGGAGGAACTATTTTTATATGAAAATTCTTCGTTGAAACTTTGGTATTTGCAGCAGCTTAGTAGTAGGAGCTGCAGTGTACATGACATAAATAAGTCTAGAAATGAACTTGGTGAATTTCATCACTTGTACCAACAACTTCGGGAGCATCCTGGCAAGTTTCATGCGTATTTTCGAATGTCTATATCAACATTTGATTACATATAGCCCAGTGTAACCCCATTAATCAAAATCAAATTTTATTGTTTTTGAGTAATACAGCTCATAACATGAGTTAGGCACAATATAGAAAAATTAACTATTTAGGTTATTTACTAAATACAAATCTGTGTAACCCCATTAATCCTAGCAGTTACTTTAAGATAAGAAAATCAAAATAAATAAAAATAAAATAGAAATATATGCAGATAAAAAGAAATTAGTCAATTAAAAAAACACAATAATTTTATTAAATCACTACACCATGATTTGTCATAAATTAATGTTGTTCATCTGAAAAACTGGAGTAGTACGACGCTACAGAAGAAGGATTGGAGAATTCGTCCTGATCAGAAGTAGTAGGACGTGAAAATGTAATTTAATTTTGCCTAGTATTTAGATGAAAGTTAGCATTAAGGGATTGAGAACCAAATTAAATGTAGCAAAAATTACCTGAATTCTCCATTAACTACTAATTGTTAATTAATTTTAACTATTAATTATTAAAAACTATTGTAGCTTCACAAATACTATGGCCCCACAGAGGTTTCTTTAAACAAACAACTAATAATGTATCAATATCCATAACCTTTGAAAAATAACCTTTACAAATTGAGCGCGATGAGAGCGAAGAAATCAAACATGTCATAACGCTTCGCTCTACTCTTTATAGATAGCGTTGCTCTATCTTTGCTTTGCTCGCCACTATGCGCGGTCCCATATGTTTACTTGTGTTTGATTTCGCCGCTTTGCTCTTCGCTATCATCGCCGCTTTGCTCGCCGCTCCACTATGTTTCCAGCCTAAGTAATTAAATATTAGGTTCAGGTTCAAGTTATTTGCAAATGTTTTCTAATTAACTGAAGCTGGATTTTTAACTAATATACACATATTGTCTCTAATAATGGTTTCTTTTTATTTTTTTGGACCAAATCCTAATTACTGGTTTTGAACGTGTGATCGAGTTCGAGGCTGTATTTCAGTTTCTGTTCACCCGTCGTGCCGTTTTATCCATTTTTATTGAATTTCCAAACGTTTTCCAGCAAGGAGGTGTATTATTTGTATGAATCCGCAAGAATAAAAGAATTACAAACATTAAAAAAGACATCGAAAAGAACTATAAGCCAGAAATCCATCTAATTCCTCAATCTTTAAAAAAGAAAGCAAGCTGAAATTTTCTAGGTCTATGAAGTATTTAGCCTAAAATAAAGCCACCTTTAATTTAGCTTTATTTTACGCGATAGATTCAGATAAAATTCTTAATATAAGTGATTAATTTTTAGATGTAAAACGCTGAGCGCTGACTTCGTGGTCAACATCTGTTCGCTAACAAAGAGTGATCGAAGTAAATTGGCAGGCAATATCTCCTGGTCAGTTTATTAACTACATGGAAGTGTCGGGGTCAGTGGGGAGAGGTCTTTTGTAACTGGAGGCCGACAGTGCGTTTCTCTCTCAAGTGAGTGAGAGAGAGTGTGTGATTATCAGGGAGAGAAAATTGATGTTGGCCAGGGGATATCTCGGAGCTGGGTTGGCCAGAGATTGGTTGGCTAAACAGCAAGGAGCCTGTGTTCGTCTGTGAGTGCACGAAGGGCGCCATCTAACGTCTCTCTGGCCCCATTCCCTATTGACCCATCGTCTTCTGATCTAATTTCTTTGTGCAAAATGATTTAATTTGATTGTTTTTTTAAACCTACCAAATTTAATATTCTCTCCACGTGAGAGAGAAATTGAAATAAAAAGAGAAATCATTGCAAATTTATGCCCAAGATAATGGAATTGGAATCTGGCCTCCATTGCCCATCAACGCTTTCTTATTTCCCATCTTCGCTATTGCATAGAAATTCAAAGGAATTTTCATTACAAAAATAGTAATATTTATGCAGGTGCAATATTAAACCGTGGAGAGGATTCTGTTCACAGCTAAAATGACCGTTCATTGTGCCAACCCCCTCTACGCGAAGTAAATGAAACCTGGACCTTGAATCTTTCCCACTAAATCTGAAATCGCAATCTAGGAACAATAAAGCACTCATAGAGGATGCAAAAAGGCTGTTCCATTCTTCTTTTGACATAATTTACACAGTGTCTTTTACCCATATCTTTGTTCAGATACTTCCTGCACCTACTCAGCAGTGATAGAAGCCCAGTTACCAGTCTGATCTGGTTCCCATCTCGTTTAAGAGGTTCTCCCAGTTATGGTTTTGTACACTTAAGTGGAAATCCGTAATGTTTTAATTAAATAGACTAAAATTTACCTAGTTTTATTAAAAATTAAGTATTTGCTATTGGTGGAGTGCTATTGCATTTAATTATTGAAAATCGATTAACATCTGACTTAATAAATGAATTGTCTTGCGTAATGCTTTGCTCGTTTCTAGTATTGATGTGTCGATGTTATATATACCACTCTATAATTTGCATTGAAACAAAGAAACTATTTCTACGGACTGGCTCTAACTCGGAATTTGCCAACTCACAGGTGTTCAACAAAAAAAACCTATTGGAAATATACCTTAACTTCAGAGGATTTTTGGAAGCTTGAGTCTAAAGTAGGTATAAGAAGAAATATAAATCGCCAATTTCTGATTTAGAAGGGAAGCAGTGCTTAAGATTCAGGAGCGACTCCTTAGATGGAGACACCATTATAACCGACAAAGATCTCTAACGTTACCACATCTCCACCAAGACATAAGCCAGTTTTCACTTTCCACTTCAACAGGGAAAGCGATCGTGTCCAATTTTCATGAAATAAAGTTTTCATCAAACAGCATATTGAGTGTGTGTGTTTGAAATGTTGCAGAAAACTCAAACCTGGTATTCCAATTTTCATTGCTACAACTTGGCGAAAATCCGTAGCAAATTTTTCTTCGCAGTTATCACGAATATGGCTCAAACGGATTTTCTTTAAACTATGGGCACTTATTAAAAGTAGCCTAGAACTTTTATTTGAAACATTTTTCCAGAAAAACAAAGTTTAACCCTAAAAGGCATCTTCAGACTTGTTACTACACCTAGATGCTATTTAAGATTCAAGAAAGAAATCTGTTTGTATTGATTAGCTGTTTTCATTCAGGCAAGTCTCTTAAATTCTAGTTTCAAGTACTACTTCAATGAATGAAAACAAGTAGAAAATATATCAGTGACCAATTCTACTAAGAGAAAAGTTAGTGAGGCTTTACGACAATTTTCTCCGTTTGGATCTCTTCCAAAAAGAAACATACAAAACATCTACTCCAAATTACATCTTCCCCGATTAGAGAATTTATTTATGAACATTAGAGTCGATGCATGCAATTTACTTAAGTTTTTAAAATGCGCATTTCAAGAAATAGTATTGGAAGAATAATCTGGAACAGAGTTTACAAAAATATCGTTAAAAACAAAGAGGCACTTCCGTTGAACCTGTTTGTATCAAATTTGGCACAATTCAACAAATATTACTCATTATAGACGGCCAAATTGCAAGAGACAAAAAACTTAAAAATATGCAACTCCATGAGATAATATATGTGCTTTATTGCGAGGTCAGGGAGAATATTATGTTGAATCGTCATCATTATTATAATCATAGTACTGTTTGCAATGTTTCCAAGGACAGACACCTTCCATTAAATTTATTTAAAAAGATTCAAACAATAAAAAGACCACGAGAAACACATTCATAAGTATTTTCTCACCACAATAGCACAACGATCACAATCAACTGTAAGTTCTCAGCAATGAACGAATCACCTAGAAAATCCTAGAAAGCACGCTAGCTAACCTCTGTGTAAACAATGCCAAAAATTAAAAATAAATAAATACAATAAAAGCTCTAGTGGTTAAGGTAAGGTTAACGCCTCAAAACTTCAGCAGTAACTCTTTTGTTGCAAAAATTCTGGAACTCATTTTCTTTTTAGGTGCTTAAAATAATTAAATTTGATTCTTAAATTACACACAGTACATCAAGTGGAGATACTTCAGACAATCTCCATGGATAAAGCATTAATATTACTGTTCAATTAAGGAAAAAAACTACGTAATTATTTGAACCAATGGGAGGGGGCGTAGAAACAAGAATGGGCGTTTTGGCTGATACCAAATTTGAAAGAGTGGTGGGAGAAAATTTCAGTAAATTAAACCCCACCTTATGTTTGCTGCACATAAATTTTGCATGCGACTACATTCATATTCATAGTAAAGTTATGCAAATTGAACAAACTGTCAGATATAAGTTATTGTATAATTTTTAAACAACAACATCAACAACAAAAATGTCGGCAAATAATTTAAGCATGAATTCATACATTCGAATTAGAAAGAGAAGAAAGAAAAACAAAAAAGTGTTCTTTACCGGATATAACTTTGACAGATGGGAAGAAACAGTTAAACTGAGTTCTACCTCGCATCTGATCGGAACTACGATTGGTCCTGAAATTTAAATTTCTGAAGCTAACTAATTACGAGAATAATTGCAATTACAATGGAAAAAATAAGATCATACGAAAGCAGTGACTCAACTGCATTTGCAGTTTTTAAAAACAATGACTCAACAACCTCTAAGCAAGATGAACTGCATTTTGACAGTCCACTTATATGAAACAATAAACTTTATGGGCAACTATGAAACTGATTTTTGTTTCTAAATTTTCCTAGATTATTGGGGTAAAGGGGGGACTGGCAAGGAGTGCAGAAGATTGGCCTCAAAGTGCCAATTAAGTTCTATTAATTGCAGTACATTATTAAATGCATAGCTATTACACTTGTAAAGAAAAGTCAGTTAAACTGAAGTTTGCAATTTTACACTGCGCATTTTCTGAATTTAATTTGAAAACGGTTTCTTTGATCTTGCAATACTATAAATTTTTCGGCGAGCAATTTATCTAAGATAAATTGTTAATATAATACTTGACAAAGTTAAGTATTCTTATCTTGTACTATATTCGAGTGTTAATGGATACATTACTCAATATTGTGGTGGCCCTGCAAGTTGAATGACCATCCAGTATGATAAAGCCAGGTATTGAGGTCTTGGTGGATATTGGCAAGAGCGAGGGGAGTGGGATATAGTTCAAGGACTCCGCCATCTACCATGTCCATTCTCAAGTGATAAAACTTGTTAAAAAGAGGCTACAATATGCGGTGCCGGCTTACTTGCTTGCGGTTAGCAGGGCGGTACTTGGAAGATCCACTTCTGTGTGTCGATACCCCAATAAATGGCAATATCGCCACTACCTAAATCCTCTTCTAATTATAAAACCGTGGTTCTTTTCTTCTAACTTCACGAAAAAACAACAACGAAAAAAACTGGTGGGTATTAACTTACGTGTTACATTTCTTAATATAGTACATTGTATAGATGCATCTTGAGTGTATATTTTGGGTTGGGCATACGGAGGCGCGATAGTTAGGCATAAATGAGTCGCGTTAAGATCTTTGGAGTTGTGCATACATATTTAAGGGCGAGAGAGTACATTTATTGGTTATGAATGTGGTAGGCTACATTCGTGGATGAAGAATAATTTGGCTCTATCAGCTGTGTGAAACATGCAATATTTAATTACACACGACTGTATGGTAAAATGTCAATGCCATACCAAAATAAAATAAAATTCCCTAGTTTTCGTCTTGGAGAATAGAAGCCAGATTGCGTTGTAGACAAGATAAAATCAAATCACACTGTTATCCCTACCATTTCTGCGAAATGTCGACAGTAACCTACTCCTTCAGGAAAAGAAAATCCTTCCTGCAGTTTTCCAACAGACTTGAACGAATTGGGAAAGCGTATATATAATGCGTTGACGTAAGAAGCCAACAAATAGAAAGTAACATTCACCACGGTTTATTCATCTAACCGAACAGCCAATTTGGTTCACAGTTCAAAGTGGTCAGTATCAGCCGTGAAGATGAGTCCTACCGCCTAGAGATGGGCTTGTACTCCCGGAAAATTCATTTTCATTCACATTCTTCTATTTTTTTTGTAAGAAAATTCAATAAATTGTTAGTCTCTCATAAAGATCAAGACTAATTTTAATTTATTCATTCACCAAATTTAAATAAGGCTGTAGGCGAGATAAAGAAGTGGGGGAGTGATAAGCGAATCACAAATTTGTGAATGGCTAATAAAATTCGGAGATTTGAATATCTATTCATTTAAACATACAATTTCAATTTAATGTTTAAGCAAAAAAATAATCTCTTCATCCGAATGGTTAAGTAATTAATTGACTTTAGAATTAATCATAGTCAGGACAGTGTAGAATATTTAGAAAACTCCTTAAAATTTAATAAACATTGTTTTATTAATCAAATAAACCCAAAATAGATAACACCGTGCTATAGTTTTTATAAAATTAATTTTAAAAGATAAGGAAGATAAGGAAAATTGATTGATCAACCGATAATGAAGCTGTAAATTAAAAATTTAGTAAACATTGCAAGTGTTTTGGATATTTTTGTTGAAAACGAATTTATTTCAAACTTCCAGTTTGATATCACAACAAGGCGGAAGTAGGTCACAATCTGGCACTTTCAATGTCTCTTGAGGCATTCATTATTTCCTGCTTTCATCATACGGAAGTTACTCTTCTTAGTGTTGGACATATCTAGGTCAGATAGCAGAGGTTACACTGACTTCTTTGTTGACAAACGGTGACTTCTACTCAGTTACAACTAGTGAGGAATCTTTTTCTTTGCACAAAAATTGCAATACATGTTACTTACGAGGGTCGTTTGAAAAGTCAGTGCAAAAATAAAAACTACTTAATTTTTTGGGGTAAACCTTTTTTATTTTTCAACATAGTCTCCTTTTAGGCTTATACACTTCGTCCAACGCTGCTCTAGTTTGTTGATCCCTTCCGAATAATAGGATTTGTCCAAGTCTGAAAAATAGCCATTCGTTTCTGCAATCACCTCCTCGTTTGAATAAAATCTTTTTCCCGCCAGCCATTTCTTCATATTGGGGAACAAATAGTAGTCCGAGGGAGCCAAGTCTGGAGAATAGGGGGGATGTGAAACGAGTTGGAACCCTATTTCCATTAATTTTGCGACCACAACTGCTGAGGTGTGAGCTGGTGCGTTGTCGTGATGGAAAAGGACTTTTTTGTGGGCCAATCGTGGGCGTTTTTCTTGCAGCTCGGTTTTCAAACGGTCCAATAACGATGAATAATATGCACCTGTAATAGTTTTACCCTTTTCCAGATAGTCGATGAGGATTATTCCTTGCGAATCCCAAAAGACAGTCGCCATAATCTTTCCGGCCGAAGGAACGGTCTTCGCCTTTTTTGGCGCAGATTCCCCCCCTGGTAACCCATTGTTTAGATTGTTCTTTGGTCTCAGGAGTGTAGTGATGTATCCATGTTTCATCCACAGTGACGAAACGACGCTTAAAGTCCTGCGGATTCTTCTGGAACAGCTGCAAACCGTCCTTGCAACACTTCACACGATTTCGTTTTTGGTCAAGCGTGAGAAAATCACTCGACTTCCTCGATTCAAACGAATGCCAAACACAAAGAAATAGACCGATCTGGCTGAAACTTTGTGTGTGTTCTTCCAAGAAATGCTACTAACTAAACATAACCTCGATACGCGCCAGTAGTGCTATCTCTCTGACTTTGCACGGACTTTTCAAACGACCCTCGTAATGTTCAGTATTGTAAACAACTGTCAGCAGTTTTGGCGCGAAAAAAAAATAGGAAAATTAAAGTGTAATTTATTGTCTGTATTGGCGCGAATGTTAATTCTTCTCCCCTCCACATTTAGAGTTTAATTAATTAATCTTACTAAGTTTAATTAATCTTACTTAGCAAGGTAGATAGAGTTTTTATATATATATAAAAAAAAAATAGTTATGAAATCTCTTGAGATCAAAAAAAGCGGTTTTTAGATCATTGTGGGCGATGTGAACAAACTATCTCCCAAAATAAATGAAACGAAAGAAGCAGAAACTACAAAATTCAATTAATAAACAATGAGAGACCCAAACGGTAACTTAATAATCAAATTCCCTTAACCCGATAAACCCACTTCTCAAAAAGGAATTTCCATTTTTTGGCAAGTGTGGCTTTCCCTCGAAGCACATCTGAAGAGAGGCTAACTCTGGTTAGTTCCCAGTTACTTCTGGAAACCAACCAAGTAAGTTTTAAAGCTGAGCAGGTGGGCAACTTAGAGAGAGAACGAGATCAAAAAACTAGGTTGAAGCTGCAGAAGAATATTGTTGAAATATACTTTCCAGAAACGAGGCCCTGTCTGGTGCAGCAACAGCGGATCAGTTAGATGCAAAAGCTACAAGAGGCTTGTGAAAAATTATGAAAATGACAGACACATGCCTGTCTATTAGACTGCAAACCGTAACCTTAATAAATAAGATGAAAAAATAACTGCCAGTTTCAGTCATGACAAACTTTATTATGCCAAACTTTCGACCTAGAGACTAGGGTCATCTTCAGAGCTGTGGAACATATTTTACAGTCAAGTGTTAACAATAATTATATTAAAATGAATATGTATAAGGCCACGTAATTTACAAAATTATTTACCTAATTTTTTTTCCATCCTATTTAAACTATGAATCAGCCACCAAAAATAATGAACAGTAACTAATACTAAGATTGCTGAACTAACAAACAAATAATTATGCAAAAAAATAAATTTAACAAAATGGTATTAAATGATAAAAATAACTTACTGCAAATATTAGCGCATAAAAAAACTTATCTACTGCAATGTCTTCTTTTAAATACTAAATTATCAGTCTTATTTATAGTAAGTACTACACAATTTTTAAGTCAATCGTTTAAACTCATTTTTTTCCAACTAACATACATTTTTTCTGTTTATGAAGTATGAGTAAAGTTAACCCATCCCTCTGATGTGCCGCCTCAATAGGCTGTACTAATGTAACAACTATGTCATTTAAGAACATGAAAGAAGTGTTCACTGGGCTTTAAAAAAACATTTTTTGCAATTTTCTTCAAAGACATCAAACGGTTTAACTTGAACAAAGCACATATTGGGCTTATCTATTTGAGAGGACTTCTCTTTTTTGAGAGAGGGAAAGAGAGAACATTGATATTTTTAGTGGGGTTCAAAGGAGCTGTGGTATTTTGCTTTTTGAACCCTTTGTATTATAAAATAGACGCGAACAATCTTTTTCGTACGAATAGATAATTACAATAAAGTTTAATTACGCAAACTACGGTGAGAGACAGTCATAACAGAGGATTTATAATAATCCATAAATAAAATATAAATATAATCCATAAATAACCATAAATTGATCCATATTTATAGCTCATTTTTAAAAAGCTATTTGCGTCAAATATGTCTTCCATAATAATAACTCATCAAAGTGATAATGAAAAATTCCATTCTTAAATATATGAATGATAAGACAAGTTTGTTTTTTAAAATCGATATTTTGGTTAGAAGTAAGTTTAAAGAAGTGAGTTAGTAATTAGAGAGCAGATGTTACAGAGATCGTAGTACACGCAAACCATGGCTGATAGATCTATATCTCTCTGGACATGATGAACGGTGTAGCCACAATATTTGGATCATATAAGCCGCCTCCACACTGCTGCCCTCAATCTCAAGAAGATAAATGATACGACAGCGGCCAGAGTAATACAAGAAGATGAATTGCATTATTACATTCGATACATTCCTACCAACATTACGTCGCCAATTTTTTTTTTGGGGGGGGGAGTTAATGCCAACCCCTTTTCTCTGTACCCGTAAGAACCCCCCATCACTAATTCAATAAATTAAATTTAAGTAAAGAATAATAGGAATTAACTTTCTTGCTCAAACCCAAAATTTATCACTTTATCTTCTTTGGAGGTGTCACAGAGATACGCTAAACTAAGTATAGATTGGGGTTTTTTATTCAGGGATTTTACAGCTACCTAAGTTTAGACACCGTGGAGGACCTCTTTGGTGTTTTGTTAGCCTAATTCAGTGGCGAATATCCTGTTCCGAGATAATACACCTCCTTTTTGCGGATTTTGAGCGAGATAGGTAGTTACCACAGGTCTTCATCATGTGACATGATTACAAAAATAGACTACAGAAGATACTCACAGAGTGGGGACTCATATAGTAGGAGCTGTGCCAAGAATTGATAGCTCTTGTTAGGAGATGTAGGAGCCGTCACAAAAAACTTAAATGAAAAAAAAATCTGTTATTTAAACTTAATTAAGGTCCAAAAAGTATATTTATTAATTAATATTGTTCATTCATTTTTACAGTTTCTAAAACTGTACATTATAATTAAGAAATATAGTAGATCCTTCCCAGATCTATCCTAAACCGAATTCTGAAAGATTTGTTTAAAACTCAAAATTTTAGGCATCTACTTATCGCTCCAACTTCTATTTGTGTTATAGAAGCGTAAATAATGCTGAAATGTGTTAGTGTTCTTAATCTAATTTTTGCAAGAACGATGTTGATCAATAAGAGTACAATGAGTATACAAAGTTAAAAGGAAATCGTCAAATCTGTTCAAGAGGAAATCTTAAAAAAAAGTAAAAAAATCCATTAATTAAGAAAAGGAAGACTTCCTGTACAAGGATTTTAATCGATAAGTAGCAATCAGGTCATGTTTTTTTTGAGATATTTCGTTCAGACACAACTACAACAAACTCTGTTTCGAACATTGTGACTTTAAACAAATTGTTTAGCAAAACAATTTGACTCGAGTAAATACTTGCAATTTCTAGTCATGAGAGAGTACAAACTGAAATAGTGCTGGTCACTATTAAAGGCAAACGAATATATTTCTCAGTTGGTAAAATGGGTCCAATTCAATACCAAGATGAGAGACTATCTCCAGTCTGATTATATTTCAAGATTACATTCCTAAACAGTGAACATAGTATGTGTGGAGGTCCTTTATCTAACACTGCTGTATCAAATTAGTATCATAATTATATTTAACACAACATATTTCTTTAAAATGCATTCATCAAATTGTAAATAATTAATGTAATTCATTAAAACGAATAAATGGATTCATCTTATATTTTGGCTAAATCTGTTATTCTAGCTCCATTACGCATGGTTATAAATTGAACGTTTTTTAAAACTCAAATATATTAAATCAAGTTTAAACAGTAGTTAACAATTTTCCGTTTGCAGAACCGTACAATATTCTAAAATAGCAGGAAAACCTTTTCTCTTCCACAGAATGCTAAAAAAAATTACCCTAGACAAAATTATTCAAATATAATAGATCTATGTTTAGTTAGTACACCAAGCAAGCGCAAACCAAATCGAAGAAACCATTTTCAAAAAATCTCAAAAACAGAAAAAAAAAAATTAGGAAAACTAGTACTTTTCCTATTGAATAATTTTCTTCAAATTCAGGACTGTTTATAATAAAAATAACCTTTCATAATTGTATCTTAATTGAGAGCACCGTATGTAAAGTTGAAATTCCACTTTAGAGGGATGTCCACCCATCTGTTCACTTCTAGCAATGCTTTTAAGCTAATTTTCCTTAACAAATGCATCAAAAGTTGTAGACCTACGTCAGTGCAACGAGGGTACGATTAAAAAACAAAAAAGGAAAAGAATAGGAGTTATTTACGAGAAAATGCTTAAAAATGCTCAAGTTCAAGATCACTATTGCAAAAATTTTGACAACTACGCTAAAGTTAGTTTCCTGAAGGAATAAAATAGAAAAAATTAAGCTTCCCGAGATTTTGAGTCATTTTGTGCACATTCAAATAAACCATTTTCTAAAAATCCATTACTGAAACTGAACAATTAGACAAATATAAAGATGAGAATAAAACTGAAACTGAAATTGAAATAAAATTTATCGTAACAATTACATGAACAAGCCAATCATAGAGCTGTTACAGTTAAGGATGTGACAATGTATTCGCGTGACACCCTTTTCCATTTGCAATGATAAGGTAGGATGCAAATACGTACATACCACTCACATAACCACACACATATTAATCAAATATTCCCTTGACGTGAAATAATAATCAGACAAATGTAAATGTCCACTTGTCATACTTCATAAAAAATAAAATAAATTTATAAAGCTAATAGACAATCTAGAAACATCCAAATAGTATGAAATAAAAAAAATAATTAAAACTATGAATATAATTTAAACTAAGTAAGCGTCTATTTTTTTTTTTCAGGAATAAAACTGAAAAAACTTCTTTGTAAAACTTAAACTGCTTAAGTTTGGGGTTAGAACCTCAAACTTCATTAATATTTTTACAACACATAAAAAGCATCATTATCTCCCACTCACTAAGTCCGCACTCATAACTACCAAAAATGATTAACTTACAATCAACAATATTTCACTGAAGCAGAAATTGAAAAAAAAAACTGACTATACATTTTTCGAAATTGAGTCTCGGAGACAAATTTAATTCTTAATAATGCTTGAGTTTTGTAAACTATTAAATTGGAATAACAAATTCAGTTAGGTGCAACTTTTCATTTTATAAATACTCAATTAACACTAAGAATAAGGGAAAGTAAAAAAATAGTTAGTAAAATCCAAAATGAAAGAAATGTTTTACAATTAAAAATAATCTAGGTGTAACAGCGAGCGGCATCAACCAAGATGCCGATGAAAGAATAACATTTGAGAACCTTTACATAAAGTGGGCCTATTAAGAGACGAAATAATTGGACAGTGGGCGTTACTACTCTTTCATCTAAAAAGGCCATACCAGAAAGTGACAGTTATGAAAAGTTATAATGACCTCTCTCAATCTACGCTAGTAGGCCACTTGCCAAAATGTATGATACAACTTTTAAAAAGGCCATTAAGAAGTAATCAACAAAGCATAGGAGGAGTCGGCGGATTTATTACAGTAATTTTAATTAATTTATTTAAAAAATCTAATTAACTAAAAGGTTCAAAGAAACTTTTCTCTAGCTTGAGTTGGTTTTTAATATTTATTAAATTTTATTCTTATTATCGGGTGAAGAATAATTTAGAACAAATGACGGAAATAGAAAAACAATATATATTATTAGTGAATGAATCGCACGATGCCTGAAGTGGCTACTAATGCCGTTAAAAATACTATCGTCTCATAAATCGTAATAAGTTGTAAGAATTAGGCTAAAAAAAATCTGTTTGAGAGATAGAAATGTAAGCAGACTTGAAGTTCAACAACCATCGATATCACCTCATGTTCACTTCACAGGGCCTACGGATTTGCAGACTAATTTTGCGTGTTGGCATAAGAGGTTGTTTACCTTTATCGGGCAATCTTCCCAGCACAAATTCTTTCTTGCAGGAGATGATGATAAAGCTGGTAATATTTCTAGTCTAGGATGGAATAATTTAGCAAAAACAGGATAAGGCAAAATTCTAACAAGATCTTCATCAGAAGTTCATATTATGAGGGTGGAAAATGATGTAAAATAATCATACAATTACTACCAGCAATTCCGCACCAAGTTGGGATATCCTAAAACATGATAATGCCTGTATCATGCAAACATGACTAAATTAGCAGTACAGGGCATGCACTAGCAGATACTTCTCCATCCGGACTAACCGCTGTTGATATCATCCCTCTTCGACTGTCATCTTTTTTCGCTTTATCTAATAACTGTCGACAAACCCTTCAAATTTGAGATTATCTTCAAAGCAAAACCAGCACGTATTCCTGAAAAATTTGACCCCATTCTTCGAAATCTTAGGACACCATAGTTAACAATGAAGAGGAATACATAGTTGAGTAATTCTCCATCTAATTCTCAGATAATAAATTATTATGGTAAAAAAAAGCAACTCAAGCAGATTCTAACTTATAACCAAAGATACAACCTTCATTATATGAGTGATAGGCTATCAATTCTTTATTCCATACTGACATATACAGGATATATTATATGCACGTATTTGTTTCCGAAACCAATCCCTGCAACACATCCTTTGTTCTAAAGACATTCTGGTTAATAAACTTAAAGATTAAATTCCTCGAAAGCTAGCTGCATTTTACTGTCACAGAACTGTTTAGTAAAACGTCCATTTTCGAAATACGCAATAAAACTTACATTGAGTGTACTTGTACTACAGTGTAGTCACTTTTGTAAATAGAATACATTGTGCAGCCGGTGTTAACAATCCAATTTTTCAAGGCAATAGACATCAATAGACAACAGCGCGAAATGTTTGCTCTAAATTTGTATCCTATTTTTCATAATCAATCTCTAGATTAATGTTAATTATCTTCTGGCTATAGAGTTTTTTAATTTAACTAATATTAAAGGGAAAGAATATTTCAAAAGAAACAGGCATAATATTCCAATATCGTGGGTCTTTCTAATCAAACTTTCATTGTTTTCTTTGATTATCGATCTACCTAAACGCAGCATGAATGAATTAAAACAACACGGAAACTGTTTTGATTTTTAATTATTTACTCTCCTCCCTAAACAAACCGGCTCAACTGAGTATACTAGTCTATCTACAGTGAAAGTAACAAAATTAATGTTATCGTATATCTAAAAATTATCTTAATTTGATGAAAGATATTTTTTGTCTTAAATCTTAACATCATGTACTTTTCACTTGCAACTCTATTCATGTACTATCAGATATGCTTCACTTAAGAGATTAGGAAATGTTCCGAAGGCAATTAAAATTTAAATTACTTCTCATACTTATATTTTACTTAAGAATTTTCAAAATTTTAAATAATTGATTACTTCATTTGTAAAAGAGTACAACGCAATAGACTGAACTATCCGTTACATTTTGGATGTGATTACTATCAGACGCGGAATTTGTGACAATTGGCTTAGGATTATGGTATTTAAAGTCAGATATTTTACTATCGCAATCAAGTATTGTAGAATGTTTCTGAGAGATGGCAATGATGTCAACAGTTTTAAAATTGTAGTTATTTTTAATGTGAGATAAAATAAAAACTTACCAGCTACCAGAGCTAAAGGTAGGAGAATCCTTTGTAAAAGAAGAGAAATTAACCACCGCGTCATGTTTTTCTCCTAAAATAGGTCACTTATTAATAAAGCTGATCTTCTAAATAGTAATAATTCATTAAATGCTAAACAAAAAAAGAAACACACCTTTCTCACTAAGTTTCTTCAAAATTATTTGACACTTTGCGAGCAGTTCACATTATTAAGTTGTTATTAAGACACTTTAAAAATAATTTTTCTCATAACAATAAACGTGATTCCATTATGAGAGTATATTTAATTCATAATAATGGTATTAACATAATGAAATAATATTTAAAAAAAAAAAAAAACAGCTACGATACCCGGCTTTTACAGTTTACAGCCCGAAGTTTACACCATCACTACCTATATGTGAATGACACTATTAGCTACTCACAAACAGCTGGAAATCGTCGCGAAGAAACGTGCAATCGATTGGTATCGAACTAACTCAGTATAATGGTGCTCAATCGATTTAAAAAGTTAAGAACGGTTATAAAATTTATAACCTATTTAAAGATTGAGAATGGCGGTGACGGCAGTTAGTTTGAGCACACGTGAGTTATTACATTTATGTATATTTTATATTGACAGGCTTAAATTTTGATATTTTTTTTCACATTTTTTGAATATATTTTATAACGTTGTTTCAGAACTCAGTAATAAATTAAAAGATGAAGATGTACCTCTTGAACAACGTTTGGATGTGGCCAAAATTGTATTTACTTCGACAACAGTTCCTATTTTGCAAAAGGAAGAAATTATTTTGGAACACTTGATATCCAGTTTCAATTCAAATGAAAATATAGCTTGTAAACATCTAATTTTAAAAACTATTCACTCATGTTTGTGTAGTCAAAGAATGCAATTTTTTGTTGGTATTATCCGTCCAAGTGTCATTAGTGATCTTTTAAAGGTAAGTTTTTGGTTTTATTGTACTTTTTTTTACCGAACAATCCAGTGATGTGATGAGACTTTGCCTTTTCTGCTATCCTCAATTGATAATTACTGGTCATAATTTTATTTATAGATCTTAGGATCCATTAAAGATCATGAAGAACTTAAAATCTGCCTAGTTGACAGTATAATTAAAGTACTTAGTAACAAATATTTTCAAAGATTATTCGCATGCGATATAACAGAGCTTTGTGAACTGATGAGCAAATTATTGAATAGTGCTACGATTAATATCAAAGATAAGTGCATTGAAGCTATTGGCCTTTTTCTTTTTATCAATAAAATGAGTTTATTAAAGGAAGATATGAGAATTCGTTTTATACAGGAAGTTTTTGTACCTGTTTGTTATGCGTGGACAGCGACTGGTGACGATGATAACTTTAGATTTCGTGAAAAGATTATTCAGTGCGTTATCCAGGTAACTTATTCATTTTTGTTTTACTTTAGAGCAGTAACCGTTTGCCAAATAATTAATTTTTTACTACAACCTTTTTTTTCTCCTGTTTTCTTTCAGGTAGTTCTGTTTGAATCAAGCTTCGTAAACGAATTGCTGAAGAAACCAGCTACTGAGGCTATTCATAAATGTGATAATAAAATGTGGTTGGCTGCAAACAAAATAAACAAACTTTCTTCTGAATGTAAAGTCCAAGTAGTATCCGCCTGTTATACAAGCTTATTAAGGGCCTTTATTGCTAAGAAGGTGATCCCTGGTGAGGAAGATTATAAACTTCTCTTCAATTTATTTGAACATTTAGCTAAACAATTGGGATTAACAGTTGATAAGGTACTTTTTAAAGAAAAAATGTAGCATCACTGTAGAGGGTAATGTATAACATGGTATTTGTTTTTTTCCTAAGGTGAGATCAGTGTCAATTCATCCAATAGAAGGTTGGGAAACAGATGGTACATTTAGAATCATATCTGACATGATAAAAGTACTTGATGAGGCTAAGATCCCCTTAAAAATGGACTTTGAAGGATACTCTCTCGAGACTTGGATGATAAGTCTAGTTATTGGAATGACAAGCATAAACTTGACAACTTTGACACCGGCTCTTCTTGATATGGTCGAGGCAGCATTCAGGTTATTTCCGATTTATAACACTTTTATTTTTTAATCTTCAGATTACTTTGTTTTTTATATTTTAGAGTAACTTTTGGTGAGTCATTGTTGCAATTCTCTTGTAAGATAATGGTAGAAGCCCTTTAATTAACTGCTCATCAAAAAATAAAGCATTGGAAGTATATTTAGATATGGGTAAGCATTTGATAAGCATCCGTTATATGCTATCTCCCATTCACGGGCTTGTAGCATTTATAAGCTAGGTGGGAAGTATTCTCTTTCACTATTTCCTTGACAGCATGTGTGTAATATTTAAACCAATTATCTTTTCAATATAAATTCTATGATTATAGAAAATTCAATAACAAATTGTGATTAAAAAGTAGTGGGAGTGTTCTTACCAGATTTTCTTTTTTATTTAATCAGTCTCTTGGTAGTAGCAAAAAGGTAAAAATCTAGAAATAATTGGATGATTCTTTCAGATTAAATCCTCTTATCATAGAACCTTGCGCTGACATAACCGTGCAGATTATGCTGAGACCTAAAACAATGGAAGTACAAGAGTCATATAAACGTATGATGTTGGCAGCGATTGATGGGGCGCACCAAGTAAAACGTCTACAGAAATTTATATCGTTTCTACTTGCCGGTATACGTCCAAACTTGATGGCTAGGTGTGAAGATAGTCTTGTAGTTGACGAAGTAATACCGGCAGAAGTTGGTGAAGCATTCTCAACAGCTGTTGAAACTTTTACCAATGTTCAAGCACTGTCCACCATGAAAGCTCTACTTTTCCACCTGGAATCAGACAGTTTAGCGCATGCTGAAGCGTCTTGTATTGGTAGGTGATATGCAATAGGATATTAATAGATTTGAATTTATTCTACTTGTACTTAATTGTTCATAACTTTGTTTTTTTTGGACTATTTTAGATAACACGCTCGTCATAAACACAGAAATTATAGTTGTTCTAATGACTAAATTAATATTTGGTGTTAAATATGCTGATCACAGTGTACCTGACGTTACTAAAGCTAAATTTAAAAGTCAGCTAGAAGATTTAAGCAATTTACTCAGGAAATTTGGAGAAATTAGCGAAATATACCAGAGAACGCATGTAGGTGATATCATGCTTCATAAATTAACTTCAAATAAGTTCATTGTTCAATTGATAGGATCGATTTATTGAATGGATACTTTGATATTGTCTAAAATGCGGATTCAACCAAAAATTCCTTAAATATTAATATTTTCGCATACTGCGTAAAATTAAGTTCACTGAGTGTTTTCGAAGTAAAGGTGATTGGAAATTATCAGGTTAAATACCATTCCGCTCTATCTTCCTGATACAGAACACCACTGATTACCATATTTCTATCCTCTAGGTCTTCTATAAATGGTTACCAAATTGCTGCTACGAACAGAATGGATACTTCCCAAATACTTCATCTCAATCTTAATATGACATCTTCAGTTATAATATAATAACTCTGAATAATCGTATTTTATCCTGTAGAAGACAATAAATTTGCCAAAACATCGGAGTAAAAAGTTCATTAAAATACTTCTTTTTTTTTTACTAAGTTTTGTTTTAATTTGTTTCTAATCATGGATTTTAACTTTAATCTACTTGCAATTAGTGTTGTAATTTTAGTGTGAAATAATATATTATCATTGCTATTGTTACAATATACAATCTGGTAATGCATTGCAGAATGATCGTTTACTGAGAAGTTACATGCAACTCTGTCACACCTACGGAGAGATTCAACTATTATTTGAAGAATACGAAGGATCACAAATGAAGCCGTTGACAAATTTTGATTTAAAACCTACCAATCTTTGTTATGTCCATCCGTATTTTACACCTGATCAGTGGCTATACAAAAAAGTCATGGCACACGAAGGATGTTTGGCTAAAAATGAGATGGTAAGTGTTAACACCCCCCCCCCCCCCCACACACAAACACACTGTATTTGTTAAGACCGATCTTTCTTTCTTTCTTAAAACATTACTTTGCAGTTGCAACTGTTGGTGCAGAAAATATCGGCTGTAGCTCAGATAGAGGTTGGTACTGAAGGACCTGGAAGTCAAGCAGCTAGATATCTTCTTGAAATGGCTGATCTTGAATGGATGTGGTCACATGTAGTAGCACTAGCGCCGTTGTTTCAAGCAATGGAATTAGATAATTTAATAAAAAGACTGGTGAAATCATGTAAAAACGATCAGTCTCGATGGAAAACTCTTATAAATAAAAATGGTGATCACTTTTTGGAAAACAGGTAAAATAATCATTTTTAGTCTGTTCTTTGTTTTCTCGTACTCTTGCTGCACGTAAGAATTGTGATTGTGTCATAATTTTAAATTGAGTTTTTACCAAATAGTGGCAGAACTAACTCTTTCTTATCGCTTAATAAGAAAACGTTAAAAATGAACATGAATTTTTCAACTTTATTCTACAACAGCAACTGCAATCATTTCTGTTGTAAATTTTTATAGGCAACTTGTCCTTGCGACCGGCGTACGACTTCTACAAAGAGCTGGTAAAATCATCAGTCATTCATCACAAGTTCATTCTCTGACGTCCGAAGTAATGTCTCATTTAATGGTCGATCAAATGTTAGAGTATGAATTATCAAATTTAATCACAGAAGATTTGGAATTAGCCCTCCAGCTGGACACAGCGGCGAAGATCATGGCCTCACTGGTTGAAGCTACTGTTGTAGTGAAAAAAGAAGATGAGATTTCAATTAAGATTCCTCACCAAAGGTAAAGATATCGGCTTTAAAGTATTGTTGTTGTTTTTTTTTATGTGCTTCTTTGATTAACATAATATTGTTTCAGTTATTTTGAAGTGGTGAAAATGTTACCGTTACATCATTTTTCACTACCAAATCAAAGTTGTATTTTGCTCTCTATCATCTCGTTATTATATGATCTACCAACAGATGATGTTATTGATATTCACCTATTAGATGTATTGTACAGTAAGTTAGTTATTCAATCAATTTCTGTGTGAAATTAGAAGTTAGAAAACCAGCAAACAGTTCTAATGTCGATTATTTCTTAAGATATCCTAGATGGCCCTCAGAAACACAGTTATAAATTACTTGGCCATTTGGATCCTGGTTTATTAATTAGATTTCTAAATGTACGAGCTAAAAATTATCCAAATCTAAAGGAACTTATAAGCAGTATCTGCAGTACAGCTGTGAATGATCGTGATACAGCAAAACTATTACTGAAATCTGTTAGTAAACCTGATAAGGATACGTTATGGATTACAATTTTGGCTATACAAGCATTGAAAAAGGTAAAATTATTTTTATTTTAATAACTTTTGATTGAAAACATTTACCCTAGAAAATTCATGTGTTGTACGACCCTAACATTTCTAAAATATTAATAAGAATTTAATAATGTGTAAAATTAAAAATTTGAAGAAAATGGGTCAATCTTAGGTACCTATTTATTAGAGTTTTGAGCTTTTTTCATTATTTTCTCGTGTTGGGTCGTGTTTTCCTCTCCACTCTACTACTTTCATTGGAAGTGAATATGTTTGATGTTTAACAATCATTTGTATACAAATTTTACTTTTCAAGAAAATTACATCAATAACTGTTAAGAGAAAGTAAAGTGAGTAATTTACTTCTGGTCTGTACAGATGAAGAAAATTAGTGAACATGAAAACAATGAAGATGATGATGAAGAAGAAGAAGATATGCCTCCGCGAAAGAAACCTTTGAATAAAAAGGAATGTGTAAACAGTCTGGCTGCGTTAGCAGTAACAATATTGCTGGAAGAAGTGCCCAGTCTACAGTTACTTCCAGATTATGCTGTCATACTTAAACATGAACTAGGAAATAAATCTTTAGGAAAACTGGATCTTCTTTTGACTAAATTGAAGGAGTATTCAGAAATAGCTGTAAGCATGATGGTTTATTTATCTAAAAGCATTGATAGTTTTTGTTTGTATGTGAATATTATTATTACAATTATTATTTTTTTTTTTTAGATTAAAGATTATACATCTAGCGGAGGAGGTCTAATTAAAGTGATGATGTGCCATAGACATGAACTCGGCGAACACTTTCCTAAAGTATTGGTTAATCTTGCTTGGACTCATCTTTTAAATGAAACAGAAACTAGTCCGTCCGAATCCATATCGCAGTTAGTGTTTACATCTTCAAATGATGAAGAATTCGAATTTATCATTAAAGAGTTGTTACTGAGGACGGTAAGCTTATATTTCATTTCGTCATTGATTAATAATAGATACTAGTTTAATGGAAAAGTTTTCTGCTTTCTTGAGAGTAAGAAAAGAAAATTGAAAAATTCAATAGTAAACATTAAAAAAAATAATGCACTTTTGTTTCTAGATATCTGAGGTGAAACGTGCAATTGAAACAGAACAATGCAGTGGTTTAGAAAGAGCATTAACTTTATGGGGTTATTTAATTCAAAATCCAATTGCTTATAAAAAGAATAAATTAAGAATAGAAGGTCTTGTCAATCTGGTAAACCCAGTTACTGATTTAATTACAAATTGGTCTACAGAAAATGCATGTTTAGATTCTGTGGCTCCACTTTTAGGATTTTACTGCACGCTGACACCACTTCTTTGGGTAAGTTCCATTTAGTCAGTGTGTGTTTTTTTCTGTTTTTAATTATCATGGTTAAAGATAGCTTATAATTTGTTTAGATGGAGTTAAGACCAGTTTTGATAGATACAATTCTATTATCATTAAGTGCAGTACCGTTGACAGACACCAATTCAGTTGCATTGATTTCAAGATTGAATCTAGTAGTGGATACGTTGTTCTCTTTATATTTATTCAGAACTTCCTTAGTGCTGGACCGACTTCCAGCAATTCTACAAAGATATAGAAGTTGTTTATTTGCTTTAGCTCCTCTTGCAGAAGTCTCTTTGGAAAATGTTGATTCTGTGATGACTGTTGCTGGAAAATTAGAAAGGTGAGTCACCAATTTTTACATCTAATTTAATGTTTAGGCTATTGCCCTTCTTTAGACTGTGAAAATGTGCCCTTTCATGAATTTCCATATGTTTCGTTGATTTAACTATTTCACCCATTTTTTATTTTAGAGTGGCTAGGACTATGGTGAAAAGAGCTAAAGACTTTACAAGAGTTGCTCCATACATTGTGGCTGATGTTGTGGGCATATTTGGGAAATTCCAGATACACGTAGATGTCAAGGTGAGGAAATTGTTGGTACAAAATTAATTTTGCCCATGGGCGAAGTGAATTAGCCTAGTTGTGCTGTGCCTATGCCCAAAAAAAGAAACATTTGCAGAGAAAAAACTGAGAGGGTTGATATGTGCGCACATTTTGCACTTTAATACTGAAGTGTATTTTCTGGATTTTCATAGTATTCACAGATGCCTCATAGTTTTTTTTCTTACCTATAATTCCTCTTATTTAGAATTTAATTCTTTTTATTTTATTTTTTTAAATAATTTATTTAATTTCAGAACATTTACACTAACATCATTTATGCATTCCTACCAATTTGTGATTCACACGCGATCACTTATCTAAAATCAGTACTACCTCTGGCATCCAAGGAACTTTTCAAGAATATCTATGTAAATTATAATAAACATCATAGATACGTAGGCAAAATCTAAGAATTTCGATTTTTTTTTAATTGAATATTCTTGCGAGTCCAAATTTGACTGTAATCAAGAGTTAATTAAAGTTGTTACCTGTAATGGAATTTTGTCGTATCTGAAATAATTTTCATCATTCCATTACAATTAAAAAATATTAATTATCACTCACTTGGTTATATATTTTGTTATTATCAATTGCGTATTAGTGATAAGATATTTCCGTTATGAAAAATGTTCATTTTTTACAATTGCAGTAACTACATTAAACCAGCATTTGAAATATTAGTTTGTATAAGTAGCATGTAAATTTTTTTTAAATTCCTATTTTAGTATTTAAATGTATATAAAATGTTAAATTGTATAAATAAACTTTTGGTTTTGTTTATTTAAGCGTTTTCTATGTATATTATTTGACCAATTTTATTTATTTCGCTATTAAGGAAGTAAAAAAAAAAAAAAAAAATTACAAAATAAACCATTAGCGTATAACCTAATTTGAAAACTGTAGTTCAAAAAGGCCAATCTACCAAAGTTCTTAATAACATTAAGTACCAACATGATTAACCGAAAAATTCCTGGGAGAAACGAAATTTATAGTGGAAATTAAACAGAAAGCCCTTGAGGAAGTCAAAAGGAAGTGGTTATGAGCGTAGAATGGAAGAGATCTCTCGGTTCGTTGCCACGCCAGGAACGCACCCAGAATTTTCTTTTTTTCAGGAGGTGGTTTGAGAAGTAAATGCATTACTTTTTGCATTTTAGAACTGTTTTTTTCCTTAGAATACAACACTCACTTTCTTAATAAGATTATTTATAAAATAATACATGATTTCTAATACCCATCAAACAAAATTAATAATTAAGCCAATACCTATAGATTGAGGTTCGACTGCTACAAGACAAAAGAAAGGGTAAACCGGTATATACGGTCGCTAATCTAAGGTATGATATTTCCGTTAGCTATGGGCAGTTTTTTTTTTAGACAATGTTACAGAAAACACAAAAACTTCTAATTTTCCGAAGAGAATTTTGAACTATCAGATGGCTAATTTCAGCAAATTCGATAGGCAATGAGAAAAATGTTCAAATGAAAGACTTTTTGGGGAAAGACATCACTCCCAAAACTTAAATACCTCTCAGAAACTTCAGATCCTAAAGAAAGAAAATCAAAAGAGAGTAAGCAAATATTCTCAAAACGGATAAGAAGCATTTTTAATCTTAAGAAGCTTTTCTCCTCAATAAAAACCAATTCTATACCATTTTTTACGTTTTAAGGAATGATTTGTTATAGTCTTTCTCAACTATTGAATGCTTGATTAACTTATCTTGATTCCAATCAAATCTACAGGCATCAAGATGCTTCATATCGATTGGAATGAAAAATTCATTTTGTCCTTTAAATATCAAGATAGATTAAGGCAATTAAGCTTTAAAGCCTAACAAGTTTTCCAACTTAATTTGTAATAAAATAATTGTATTCAATTTTTGATAAAATGATACAAAATTTAGGATATGGTTTCACATCAAACTCAATTCTATTGAATCTCACATTCTCTCACGGCATTTTAAATAAGTAAATACTTCTAGAGTGATTTATACAAACTAAATTAGTGAAAATGAAATCAAAAAATAACTAAAAGACAGTTTCAAGACAAATTTAAGAAGGGTGCTTTCATTGGATCTGTACTTATTGCCATTAATTCCTAATTAACATAAAAAAAATGAATAATAATTGTAATACTGATGTTATTACTTACAAAAATAGCTTGTGAAAGTGTCCTACATGATTGAAAAAGAACTAAATTCAAATTAACATATTACAAAACCGCACATTTGATTTAATGGCGGTCTGAGGAATTGACTGCCTGGTAACGTCTGCTACCTAGCGGCGATTAAGTAAACTTAATTTTACAAAAATCTAGTAAGTGCTGTAACCTGACGACAGAATTGTGTACTAACTACGTTGTCGAGTGAATTTTCTAGCTGTCAATTGAAAATTATTTCTTTATTTATTTAACCAATTGTACAGAAATATGTACATACATTTTATTTATTAAATTATTTTAAATATAATAAAATATTAACTGTATAAAAATTAATAATGAAATCCTTGTATTTAATTTGAACTTGAAACTGTGGTTTTATAGCGGGATTGGTTTTGTAAATAAACTGGAAGAACGAATATATTAGGATGTAAAAATGAACGAATAAAGACGTGCTTTCTAGCTAAAGAAGTCAATTGGCGGAAGATTATTTACACACCAAGTCAGCAAGTGTATTGTGAGGTAGAACCGTAGTTGAAGTCAAAACCTCTACCCCAAACATACGTACATTTCTGATTCCTTAACACGACTTATTATTTTTAAGTTCAATTTCCTTTAGTAAGGAAAGGCCGAAACCAGTGGTTATTAACCTTTTTTTATTCTACAGTTTTCATTTGACTGATTATTATTTTGGTAAACACTTGACAATCTTTAAAAATTGTTCATTTTCTAACAAAACCGGTGATACTCATAATAAAAATTCTTCACAATGTTAATACTTTCTCTTGAAAGTAGATTAAAAGAAAGGAGCTTTATTTCCATTAAAGGCCCTGCGTTAATAAAATTCTCTGGAAAAGGTTTTATATAAAAGTGATAGATTACATGTGGGCAACAAATTTTAAACAAAATACTGGAATAGTTATCCAAATAAGTTGCAAACAGAAACATCTGTTTGGTAAAGAGGTCCTTTCAGTCAGATGTTCATTAAATTTTGAATTTTAGTTCCGTATTTAGTTATTATTAATTTCTAATGGGTAGGAAGTCCTTAGATTGCAGAGAAGTGACGATGAAGGAAGACCAGAACTAGACCCTACGACCGGAGGCGCTTTTAATCGAATTTTAACGACGAAATGTTTTCTTTTCTTCAACTTCTTTAAAATCTTTATTGTTGCTCCCCCATTGGTACACCTACACGAAATATCACATTTGTTCTTTCCACAATTTTCTGTAATTGAGTTATGAAGGTGCAAATCATCTTTCCTTTAGGGCGCTAATATCTCCGTGAAAAGGCAAGCTAGAAGATCAGCGCGATTGCAAATATTGCCTCTTACGAGAGTGAGCCAGGAAAGTGAGAATGTGTCGTAACAACCACTTTAATGAAAGTCGAAAGAGGAGAAAGTTTAGAAAACCGGAACTTCCTGTTAGCAGATTTTGCTTGAAAATTGTGTCAGATCGTCAAAATATTCAAAATTATTGCTAACAAGTTTAAAGCTTTTTAAAAATTTTTTAACTTACAAAGATAAATTATCGAAATCAAGTCAATGGAGAGAAAAAATCCAAAAATATAGCTATTATCCTCTACAAAAATTATTTATATATTAAAAATCATATTTTTTTATTGATTTATATAAAGTTATCCTTGAAAAAAATCCCCACTACCAAAAATCTGAGTTGGTCTGTTATTTAGTTTGTTGCATAAGATTCTGAATTGAATTCGCAGTCGATCTTTGGGTATTGTGCGTTCAAATAATTTTGAATAGATACATAGAGGCTTGTAAAAATATCTCCTAATGCCAAAAAGTGTACAGTAATCGCAAAACTCTCAGTCCGAGGTATCGCACTTCTATAATTGATTTATTGTTTTCGGATCCTCAGCTTAGTTTAAGTGAAAAGACGACCAAAATCTGGCGATATGCGGCCAAAATTCTCGAACTATCCCCTAATGTTAAGGTCTAATAAACGAGTGCTCCTGCCAAATAATTCCTAATTCTTCAGAACTGGTGTAACACAATGTTTGTATTTTCTTCCGTTTCATAAATGATTTAAGGCGCGTCAACATCTAAAGTTATTGGCGCCCGGAGCTTTTTTCAGTGCACTGCCGACCTCCGGACAGTGTTCTCTCGTTATAGACAACACTGTCCATCATCGTGAGTTGTAAGAAGCTCCTAGGAAGAGAAAATCTAAGGGTCAGCTGCTGGATTCGAACCCGGGACCTCCGCGTGGGAGGCCAGTACGCTAACCGCTTCCCTTTCATTATTATTATTATTATTTTTAGATCATGATAAATCACGTTAAAAGACTCCAAAACCAGCAAGGGAAAACCCGCGGCCTCGTCGATTTGAGCGCGTTCTTCACTGCAACAACCATTTCCACACATCAGTCAAAAACAACATCTTCCCTCTTTTATGTTCCAGCTTTGCGCACAACGGAACAGAGCGTTTGTGAACCCATCTTATTGTGTTACACAACCTAACGTGAATGCATGTCCACAAAAAACTTCGTACTCTGGAATCTCAATTTCCAGTGGAAAGCAATAATATAAATAATTTAAATCAAAATGTAAACAATTTATAAAAATAATTTGTTGACAAGATGTCAAGAACAGCACCGGATATGGCCGAACTGGTGGCCTTGAACCGGCGGCGGGCAACAGAATAAAACAGACTCCCGTTGTGGTTAGAAATAAAGAAACAGAAAAAAAAAACTGAAGGAAAACAAAGTGAGTGTAGAGGTTTTCTAGTGTGGTGGCGTATGAGTCATCCAGTAAGAGCGTCCGACCAGTGCACAACGCGTTCAGCTCTTCCAGCTTGCCGGTTGGAGTTGGAACACCAAGTGTATTGTCTGTCGAACGAAGTGTGTTGCCGAAGAGGTGTACCAGCAGCCAGTGAGGTGTTGTTTCGGGACGCTGGCAACAGAGTGCGACTCATATTCTCTCACTTGGCCCAACTGTACTGCCAGTCAGTGTGGGTCTACGGCCCGCCCGTACACTACGTTGTTCTCATTGTCGTTAACGTAGTTTGTTCAAAAAAAACCTGTGATAAAAGTTTTTTTATTTTTAAATTGTTTGGTGTTTTTTTATTTTCTCCCATTGTGTTATTTTATTCATCAAGCATGCCGACGGTGAACGGGACTAACTTAGAGGATGAAGGTGCCGAATCAGATGGATCCCTCACATGGGAAGATTTTTTCGGTGAGTTATTCAAAAAAGAAAATAATAATAACAACTTGTGATTCACAATAGCTATTGATAATTAATCTGTTTAAAGTTTGACGTGCCATATCTTTAAAATATTTGCTCTACTTTCCTATTTGATAATTTTCAGTTATTTGGTCCAATATTTTCGATCTTTTTTTGACATTTTACCCAAAAATAATTTCATGTCAACAATTTATTTAAATTTGATTTAAACATTAACTCTAAAAACAATTATTTAAATTAACTAAAATCAATGTTTCTTTTCTTTAAATCAAGTGAAAGACAAAACCAAAACAAAAAATAAAGCGGTTTTTTGGCCTTCATTACCTTCCTTACAAAATACATATTTGCAGTGTTTGCAAATATTTTGTTTATTATAATTTGTTTGGTAAATATGTGCAATTTTGAAGGAAATTCAATTTAAAAATTATATTTGCTTTTTTAATTTCAAATTTAACCAAATTGTTGGTAAACATCACATTTTTTATAAACCTCTTGATTTTGAAATAGAATAATTTTTTGTGTGTAAACTTTAAACCTTTTTTGTTCTGATCTGTTTATTAATTAATTATTGTTTAACTACAAACAGTTATTATTTAAATTCTAAGTTAGTTGTCTTTATGTAAATGCATTTTTGGTAGTTGCAAATAAAATGTACATTTTTGTGTGATGTAATATCTTACTTTTTTTCATTTAAATGGTGATAAATTAAATTAAAAGTCGCAGAACTAGCGAGGGATGCCCACGAATATAATATAATCTATAATTTTGTTTGAATTTAATGCAATGGTAACTATTTCTCATAGTGATTGGGGGAAAAAAAATCTTAAGTTACACTTTCATGACTATATCTTCCTCTGAAGTTTAAACTAAAAAATATGCCGTAGTCACCTAATAAAATATACTCATACAATACGAAGGAGCCGTTTATTATATTTTATTTACTCACGAAAAACGAAGTTTTGGTCAACTTATATCCCTAAAAAAAGTCGAAATTGTGGCGCTTATTGATATTATTGTGCGAGTTGGAGCCAACCAATATATTATCCCAGACTCTCTAAGACCAACCCTTAGAATTATCCTTTAAGCATCTTAAGGCCCACTGTCCAGTGATAAAGAGGGTATCTATAACAAGATAACTAACCCCATGCGGAGTCCTCGTACTGAGAAAAGCTTCAGACCCTAAACTTATTTTTGAAGCGTTTTAGTAATGAAAGAAATCTAAACATATGGTGATGTAAAAGGCTTCCCCTTACTGCAATTTACGTTATTAATTTTCATGAGACGTAGAATTTTGTTCTAAAAAGACAGTTTACACCATAGTGAAGTTATGCTGTTGAAGGAAGTTAATCTTCTCAGTTTTCCGGAAAAGAAGTTCTAAACCCAAAAGTAAAACCAACCAGTTCTTTACGTCCACGTTCAAGTGAAACTCTCGCGCCAGGAAAAATTAATAGAAAAACTCAAACTAGCCGTTTTTTAAATTCTCACGGTTGACTGACATTGTTCTAATTCGCAATTTTACACTTTCCATATTCATGAATACGGTTAGAAGCTGTCAGCTGAAATAACACTGACAGTTGCTTACATATCTCTCTGCTGTTCTTAGGGGAGTGATGGGTAAGTTGTTAACATGTGATACCCGTAGGGATGCCAAGATTTCTGAAGAAATAATTGAAGAAGCACCCTTAACGGAAGCCAGTCGGAGTTTTAGCAACACAGATGAAAGCTAGCTCAATTTTGTTTTATATTTCCCTCAAAAACAAATCTCAATTTTGGAATGTTGTCTCGATCGTAATACTTGCTTCTCAATACAGAGTTTTAATTCCTGATACGTCATATCCTCTTTAAAATAGCCCTTTATTTTTTTGTCTTAAGACAAGACGGTTTGCAAAAATTGCAGCAAGGTAGCCTTGATTTTTTGTAGACGTGCTCTACATGAATTTACACAAAGATTTGTTGCAGTTGGTAATCAGATAGACGTTCAGTATAATATTAAAATTCTGTTTACATTCTGAGTGTCCTTCTTTCTTTATAAATTTGTAACTTGTTTATATATTTCTTTTTTTTCCTCATTTTTTTTTGTTTTTTAAGATTGTTGCTATTATTATTGATAATGTATTTTGATTAGATATTATTTTTCATTTTCAATTTGCTTTATGTAGTTTTTTTTTCTTCTAATTAATATTCCGCAGCCAACTCCTTTATTTTGCACTTACTTTCTTCGGAGACACCTTTCATGACTTCGGAGACACATTGTTTCTTTTTTTGTGTAGAAAAATTTCTTTTTGGAAGAATTTCAATTGGAAATCGTCGACTTTCTTTTTAATGATTAATTCTTTTGCTTTTAGAATGTTTAAATAGTTTTAGATTTTTATTTAAGTTGTCTTATAAATTGTTGTAGAAGTGTGCAATTGAGTGTATGGTCAAAAATACATTCTTTAATGAGATATAACTCGATTTAAGGAACTTCTTTGCAGATCAAATGTATAGACAGCTTCCTGCAATTCTTCGGGCTACTGAACGCACAGAGGTTTTTTTTCTAATAAAAAATCAAAATACTCAAGAGGTCTAAAAACGGTTCTTTTCGTTGGGAACTCGAGATTAAAAATTTGACTTAATCATCGTTCCCATGAGAGGGAAATCTCTAAATAGTAAGATGGAGTTTGAAAGTGTTGTCTTCAACTAGAGAACCAGTTCATCATCCCTCCGTACACTACAATATCCAAAAATTGTCTGCTGAAACTCCTTTCCATCCTAGGCTGTCACCCTAATCCACTCTGCCGTGACATAGCCTCCTACAGATCCTTCTATTCACTACAGACACAAGAGAATCTCAAACTCTTTTCCATCCTAGACTGTCACCCTAATCCACTCTGCCGAGACATAGCCTCCTACAGCTCCTTCTGTTCCCTACAGACACAAGAGAATCTCAAACTCTTTTCCATCCTAGACTGTCACCCTAATCCACTCTGCCGAGACATAGCCTCCTACAGCTCCTTCTGTTCCCTACAGACACAAAAGAATCTCAAACTCTTTTCCATCCTAGACTGTCACCCTAATCCACTCTGCCGAGACATAGCCTCCTACAGCTCCTTCTGTTCCCTACAGACACAAGAGAATCTCAAACTCTTTTCCATCCTAGACTGTCACCCTAATCCACTCTGCCGTGACATAGCCTCCTACAGATCCTTCTATTCCCTACAGACACAAAAGAATCTCAAACTCTTTTCCATCCTAGACTGTCACCCTAATCCACTCTGCCGAGACATAGCCTCCTACAGCTCCTTCTATTCACTACAGACACAAAAGAATCTCAAACTCTTTTCCATCCTAGACTGTCACCCTAATCCACTCTGCCGAGACATAGCCTCCTACAGCTCCTTCTGTTCCCTACAGACACAAGAGAATCTCAAACTCTTTTCCATCCTAGACTGTCACCCTAATCCACTCTGCCGTGACATAGCCTCCTACAGATCCTTCTATTCCCTACAGACACAAAAGAATCTCAAACTCTTTTCCATCCTAGACTGTCACCCTAATCCACTCTGCCGAGACATAGCCTCCTACAGCTCCTTCTATTCACTACAGACACAAAAGAATCTCAAACTCTTTTCCATCCTAGACTGTCACCCTAATCCACTCTGCCGAGACATAGCCTCCTACAGCTCCTTCTATTCACTACAGACACAAAAGAATCTCAAACTCTTTTCCATCCTAGATTGTCACCCTAATCCACTCTGCCGAGACATAGCCTCCTACAGCTCCTTCTGTTCCCTACAGACACAAAAGAATCTCAAACTCTTTTCCATCGTAGACTGTCACCCTAATCCACTCTGCCGTGACATAGCCTCCTACAGATCCTTCTATTCCCTACAGACACAAGAGAATCTCAAACTCCTTTCCATCCTAGGCTGCCATCCTAATCCACTCTGCCGCGACATACCCTCCTACAGATCCTTCCATTTCCTACAGGACACAAAAGATTAAAACAGATCCTTCTCTAACTTTCTACACTTAGCTGCAGGTTTTTCCTTCCTTTTTCCCCTGTATTCTGCATCCTTCACATCTTAAGCCTTCCTCACATACTATTGTTATGAAGCTTATAATGTTCTGTACATTGACACTTCAAGTATTTATTTATTGTACATACTTATAATAAAGATTTATTTATCTTTTATCAAAATTGAAATTTAGTTTAAATACAATAACTTAAAATGTATAGTTTTTCTTATTTAAAATAAACTTCGCCCAAGGGCAATAAAACCAATAATAATATTAATAAATTAAAATCTTAATGGTTTTTATGGCTGTAATAATTTTTTTTTATGTAGTAAATAAAAGATAGATAACAATTAATTAAAATTATCCTCGGCTGGCGCCATATACAGCTCTCCAGCATCTTAATTTTTTTTTTTTTTTTTTTTTTTTTTTTTTTTTGGCGCATCAACAGCTGAGGTTATTAGCGCTCGGAGCTTTTTCCAGTGCACTGCCGGCCTCCGGACAGTGTTCTCTCGTTACAGACAACACTGTCCATCACCGGACAGTGAGCTGTAAGAAGCTCCTAGGAAGAGAAAATCTAAGGGTCAGCTGCTGGATTCGAACCCGGGACCTCCGCGTGGGAGTCCAGTATGCTAACCTCATAGCTAATCCCTTCCCTCATCTTAATTATTAGATAATAATGTTTATAATCATTTTAGAGAGAGAGAGATTAAATAAGGGCGGCCACAAGGCCTACGCCACTGCGACCCCTTTGGATCTATTGTGGCTCCCCGACTTTTAGAGCTCACCCTCCAGACCCGTCCGTTTAATTAGATTCTTAATTCTGGAGAGTGTCTCCTGGGTAAAGCTCTCAGGCCTTGGTTTTTCCTCCCCGAGAAGTAACATCCTTAGCCATACAAGCCTCTCACACTGACACAACACGTGCAGTGCAGTTTCCTCTTCTTCCTGGCAGAACCTACAAAGGCTGTCATCTGCCAGGCCCATGCGATGCATGTGTTTTCTGAGTCTGCAGTGGCCAGTTAATAGGCCTACAATCATCCTGATAGCCCCACGGCCTTGACGGATTAATTCTGCAGTCAGCCTCGGCGAATAGCCTTTAATAAACTCCTTCGCCTGTCTCTGTCCAGTGGTGGCGAGCCACCACTCCTGAGACCTACTCTGCACCCACAAATTAATGGCCGCAGTCTTGACACACTTCGAAACCCCAAAACAGGGCTCCGGGCCAACGAAGTGTCCCGCAGAGCCTTCCCAGGCCAATAAATCTGCCACTTCGTTTCCTTTATATCCTGAATGACCAGGTACCCAAACCAGAAAGACCTTATTTTGGTCACTAATTTCCTTCAGGGCACCCAGACAGTCCCAGACCAGCCTTGAGTTGACCTGGTAGGAACTAATTGCCCGTAGAGCAGCCTGACTATCCGAGAAAATTAGGACCTTGGAATTAATAATTCCTCGCCCTTTAATCTCGGTAGTGCAGAACCTAATTGCAGCTAGCTCAGCTTGAAAAACTGTAGCTAGCTTTCCTAGGCTAACCGAAAAGCTACATTTCGGCTTCACCCCGTACACTCCTGCCCCTACACCCTCTCCCATCTTGGAGCCATCCGTGTACCACATCGAGTCTCCCATAACTGGGGGTCCACGTCTCCAAGCCTCCCGGTCTCCGATACAGACTTTGAAAGGCTTGTCGAAGTTATATTTGGGGGTCATAAAATCTGAAGGCAGGCCCAAGATAGGGTCCGCCCCCAGCTCCTCGTATAACTCTTGATACGCTCCTCCGTGCCTAACGGTAATAGGAGCTTGTCCTTTCATAAGCCTAGTGACAACGGCCCTTACAACGCCTTGAATAAATATGTGCAATGGGGGTAAATTCAATAAAACCTCCAAGGCCGCAGTAGGGGAAGTCCTCATGGCACCAGTGACACTCAGGCAAGCCAGCCTTTGAATACCACTTAGTGCCCGAACCCCACCCACCTACAAGGTTTTCGCCCACCAAGCCACCGCCCCGTGTGACACCATTACAATCATTTTAGTCCGTGAACTTCCGTATATCAGTGAAATTTGTTTCATCCATGCTGCAGCCTCCTCCACTAAAAGAGAGATATTCACAAAATGTGATGAATTCTCTTATTGTTGGAAGACGAAGTATTGCTTCTTTTTCTTCATTTGTGTTGAACGCTTAAATTTATTTTTTCTGTATTAAAAACTGAGACGACACTTGAAAGTGTTCAGCAAGCGTATTGTATGACTGAGCCACTTAGTTGATGTCAAATTCTCTACCAAAAAATAAAAAAAACCTGATGAGTCTACCCTCTAATGATGGAAGAAAATCCTAAATCGGTTAGAAACAGGAAAAATATGAAATGTAATGTTAGAAGTGCGTGCTACTTATTTGCCAAACAGTTAAAAATTATTATTATTTAGCTCGTTTTATGTGATATATGTTTAGGGTAATTTTATATGTTCATTTCAAGTAAAATTAGGTCTAAATTGATTTGTTAATTCTAGTCCACTATTGCTGGTTAGTTCCAATTCCCGCTTTAAACTTCTCGTTATAAGCTTATCTATTAATTAACTATATTAATCCACTGGCGCTTCTGTTTCCATAGCAACTGGGATGGGTACAGTTATTTTGTATAGTATCCAGATAACTAAGTGTAATGGATTATTAAAAAAAATCAGAGACATGTTTCATGAGTTACAGCATCCACTCGGAGAGGAAGAGAGAGGATGTAAAGTTGCCCTTTGCTGCCCTTTCTTATCTCTGGGTAGCTCAACATTTTATCGCAGGAAACAATTAAGAATACAGCTTCCTTTTAGTAAACTGAATTTATCAAACATCATTCTTTCTTTTTAGTCAAAAGAATGTTTATGATTTCAATATATTATATGAAATTCTGCTAGAAAAGTGCGTTGACTTTTGGGTTATTTAAGGAGCTGCGAGAAACGTATCTAATGAAAAACTCTATAAGTCTTTCACCTTACCGTTATTTCTCTTCTGTTATAGTATTTTCTTTAAATTTTTTGAAAAAAAAAATTCGATTAAATTCTTAATTTATTATATGTCAATATAATTAGACGGTTACCATTACCAAAATTCTGAATTAAACCTGAATAAACTGAATTATTCATTCAAAAGAGTTGAGAGGGGTTTAAACTCTCACGTTATTTAACAGTGTTTGAACCATCTGTGTTAGTTTATTTCTCTGTTGAACAGTAATCACAAAGTTGCTAGCGGTAACTACAAAGGAAAGGCTAAAGTCAATAGTGTAACTTTCAAAAATACTCCACTGTAACTAACTAAATCCCTTCAAAGCCGTCTCATCAATATTTGCGGTTGACTACAAAGTCGCTTGAGCACATAGTTCCCCCTGCTCCTCTCCACCCAAGTTATTAAAACAACCGTAGATATCAGAAACTATGTGGTCAACCATATTTAAATGATTTTAAACATTACCGAAATATGGTAGATGTACAGGACAGACGCTGAAATTATTGTGGTAGTTAAAAAATTTAATGGTAACTTTAAAAGTAATGGCTATTTGAATTTTGGTGTTTATCTGTTCAATTTCATATATTTTATTAAGATTTATGCTAGTTACTATTAGTAATAGCCTATTTTTTCAGGTGGGCTTTACGTCCAACTGCCAATTAGGTGTCGTGGACGGAGGGCGACTATAGCAAACATACTTTACTGTAAATTTCTTTTATTAACCAATAAATAAAATCCAAGGCCTAAGACAGGGGAATCGAACCCACTAACCAACAATACATATTAGCATTGCGGGTCTCGCCTCTAACCGCTCGGCTACAGTGGCGCTCAAGATGTATGTTCGTTGTAAGAATATTTATTCTAGAATAATAATCAATGTACTTAATATTTTTTTTGTTTTCTAGTAATTATTCTAAGAAGACCTGCGTCCCAGAATTAAGTTTCTTTGTTGTTCATTCATTCGAATACACCCCCCCCCCTTTAGTAAAAATAGAAAAGAAAGTAACTCTATTTAGATCGAATTTCAGACCAGCAGCAAGTGATATCGATATATTATATTGATTATTATTCACTTTCTTGTAAATTTATATCAAAGGCATAGTTAAGAGCGACATTAATTTGTCTACCATGCTTCTTTGGTAGACCGGATTTCTTTTTGCACTAAAAGAAATATGCAAATTACAGAAAATAAATAATGAATTAAACTAGAAATGAAAGGTTTATTAATACTTCAAGTCCCTTACTTATCATCAATAATCTCCATTTTATTGCTTGTCACAAAAGAAAAAGAAAATAATTATTTAATTTTATTGGGAAATAAATTTCAAATTAATATAACCGAATTCAATAAATAGTAGTTGATTTAATTTATGTGATCTGTATGGTCACATTTATTTTGTGTCTCTAATCATTTTGATACATAAAATATATATATTACGAAGGCAAATTTACGAGGGTCGTTTGAAAAGTCCGTGCAAAGTCAGAGAGATAGCACCACTGGCGCGTATCGAGGTTATGTTTAGTTAGTAGCATCTCTTGGAAGAACACACACCAAGTTTCAGCCAGATCGGTCTATTTCTTTGTGTTTGGCATTCATTTGAATCGAGGAAGTCGAGTGATTTTCAAAAAAATGGACGAAAAAGAATTTCGTCTGTTGATTAAACACTACTTTATGAAAGGCAAAACGCCTCAGGAGACTAAAGAGAAGCTTGATAAACATTATGGTGACTCTGCACCTTCAATTAGAACAGTTTATAAGTGGTTTCAAAATTTTCGGGAGTGGCCATATGGGCGCACAAGTGACGCTGAACGTTCTGGACGCCCTGTTGAGGTTACTACTCCAGAAATCATTGATAAAATCCATGATATGGTGATGGATGACAGAAGAGTGAAGGTGCGTTAGATTGCTAGTGCTGTGGGCATCTCGAATGAACGGGTACATAATATTTTGCATCAACATTTGGACATGACAAAGCTATCCGCAAGATGGGTGCCGTGATTACTCACGCTTGACCAAAAACGAAATCGTGTGAAGTGTTGCAAGGACGGTTTGCAGCTGTTCCAGAAGAATCCGCAGGACTTTAAGCGCCGTTTCGTCACTGTGGATGAAACATGGATACATCACTACACTCCTGAGACCAAAGAACAATCTAAACAATGGGTTACCAAGGGGGAATCTGCGCCAAAAAAAAGGCGAAGACCGTTCCTTCGGCCGGAAAGATTATGGCGACTATCTTTTGGGATTCGCAAGGAATAATCCTCATTGACTATCTGGAAAAGGGTAAAACTATTACAGGTGCATATTATTCATCGTTATTGGACCGATTGAAAACCGAGCTGCAAGAAATAGGGTTCCAACTCGTTTCACATCCCCCCTATTCTCCAGACTTGGCTCCCTCGGACTACTATTTCTTCCCCAATATGAAGAAATGGCTGGCGGGAAAAAGATTTTATTCAAACGAGGAGGTGATTGCAGAAACGAATGGCTATTTTTCAGACTTGGACAAATCCTATTATTCGAAAGGGATCAACAAACTAGAGCAGCGTTGGACGAAGTGTATAAGCCTAAAAGGAGACTATGTTGAAAAATAAAAAAGGTTTACCCTAAAAAATTAAGTAGTTTTTATTTTTGCACGGACTTTTCAAACGACCCTCGTATCTTATACATTTTAATAAACTGCATTAGAAAGGTTCAGTAATTGAAAAGAAATTAACATAATGTGATTAATGAATTATTATAATGACGTATGTAAAAAGGTCACTATTACTGTAGATCACCATTAAATCTGAAAATATAATTATTTCTATCCTTAAGTGAAGCCTCCATAAGTAGAAATTGAATTTTTGATTGGTTTAATTATTTGGCTGAAGGTTTTTATTGAGTTCAGGATCCTCTTTTGACCGAGATGTTTCTTCGTCAGCTTGGCGAGGGCTGCCTTAATTTATTGGGAATTTCACTTCTTGAGTCTTCAAGTTTTAGTTGATTCGTATCCTTTTTTTGTTTTTGTTTTCAATGGTGAATGTCCCCATTTGAAGATTTAAATAGTGATTGTCTATTTTTCAGGCGGGGCTTTACGTCCAACTGCCAATTAGGTGTCGTGGACGGAGGGCGACTAGCAAACATACTTTACTATAAAGTTCTCATATTAACCATTAAATAAAATCCAAGGCCTAAGACAGGGGGAATCGAACCTACTAAACCAACAATACATCTTAGCATTGTGGGTGTAGCCTATAACCGCCTAGCAAACATACTTTTCTATAAAGTTCTCATATTAACCATTAAATAAAATCCAAGGTCTAGACTAGTACCGCAATACATCTTGGCTTTGCGGGTCTAGCCTATAACCGCCTAACAAACATACTTTACTATAAAGTTCTCATATTAACCATTAAATAAATATAAAGGCCCTAGACCAGGGAATTGAACCCACTAAACCAACAGTACATCTTAGCTTTGCAGGTCTCGCCTCTTAATCGCTCGGCTACAGTGGCGCCTAAGATTTAAATAGTTTTTGTTTAATTGTAGGGGATGTTTAGAAAGCCATTTATCTGAAAGCGACTTTTTATAGTTGCAATTTTAACTGTTGCTTTTCCAGGTGGGCTTCGAGAGATGTACAATGGTTCCTGGGTCTCATCACCTGCTTTCTCATCATTACTTTATGTTTAGGAGCTTCTAAATCAAAGTTCAACGCCCAAGAAACTAATCAAACTAAAAAACAAATATTTCAAGATATCATACAATCAAATACATATATCTTGAAATTATTTGGAATGTAAAAAAAAAAAATCAAAGAAATAAAGTAACGATTCGTGGTGATTAGTCGAGGGTCTAGTTGTATTCGTTCAACATCCTGGATATAGAAAACTATTGACGGACAATGTGAAGAATGTTTATACACTATTAGTGATGGAGATTACAGTAGCAAGAGATCATAATGTGAGAAGTAGTTTTACCCAGAGATAATACATGTCAATTAAGTTAGTTTGTATAGCAACGCGTGGCCAACACTATCAGAGAAAAAAAAAGGTTCTACCTGTGTTCATTCATCATTTTTAGAAATAGTTTTATAACAGGACCAAGAAATTTTTATTTTATTTATAACTTAAGATTGAGAGTAACACACTCCAGCATTTCTTTGGAAGGGTTGGGTTTGGAGAAGTAAGTGAATAGTTTTCTGAGTTGAAACTAATCTTTTAGTCTGGATACAATGCAGTCACATTGTGTGATAGTTTCTGAGAATATTTATACAAAATAATTTAGGCAAAATAATCACTTTAAGCTATAAAACATGGGCTTAAACCAAAAAAGGGATTTTCGGGTACATCTGGAGGAACGATGAGGGTAAGCATCCCTCTAATTGGTATTGTGATGTCTTAGAGAAGAAAACCATCATTAGAGCGAACTGGGTTTTCCAGTAATTCGACGTCCGAACTTTGAGTGGGTTGTGAATAGATTGTGGAAACCAACTGGCTGGCGGATTGATTAAACAGGAGGACGGTAACACTTGGAACAGATGGCCACCAAATACCTTCTCGACTGTTATAAAACTAAAACTAACTCAGCTGGTAGTAAAAAAAAGAAAAAAAAATGGTTACAAACAGTTTTGGCAAAGAGGAATTCTATAGTTTTATTATTTTCATTTTATTGTTAAAAAAATGTTGGCAATATGTGTTGCTCTTCCTTTTTTTTATTTTTATGACCGATAAATATTTTTAAGTTGGTTAACCTGGAAAAAAATAACTTTATTATTACCACTTTTTGTAAACCGCAAATTCCTCAGGGGTTTTCAGATTTTTCTGAATTTTTTGAGAATATCAACCGGGAATAAACATTTTATTGAAGTCTTTTGAAAATGAGAAAGTGATTTTTATAAAATGGACCTCTAGTCTTTTTTTAAATGAGGTCATCATCGCTGGAAAAAGGAAAATCATCACCTTGGATCAGTCAATAAGGCTAAGATTTTCTTATTTTTCTTATTCTATGCCTTTCGTTTTATTCGTGTGTGTATGTGGTGTGGGTAAGGGGTCATTGTGGTATAAAAGAAAATGAAATTGTTGATAAACTTGCAAAGGAAGCCACCAATAGTGGGGGAAATGGCTAATTATAAATTACCACACACTCCGATATCAAGTGTATAATTGCAAAAGCAGTACTACAAAAATGGCCGGACAGATTAACAGTAATGGTAATAAAGGGAGATTCTATAAAACTATGGCTGATCAGTTACCTAGACAACCATGGTTTAAGGGATACTGTCACTAATAAATGGGTTGTTGCGACAATAAACAGGCTGAGAGCGAACCACGCGGTGTGCGGATCGTATCTTCACAGGATCAACAAAAAGGTCCTCTCCTCTTTGCGTAGATTGCAATGAGGAGGAGGATTTCAAGACAATATAATAATGGATATGTCCACGTTATGTGGTAGAAAGGAAATGAATGTTTGACGACATATACAGGTATTCTTAGATGCACCATTTCGCTACGAAGACATAATATTCTCTACCAACATCTATGTGCTTAAAGCGAATGTATTTATAAGAAAGAATGGAGAGTGAGTGATACTCTAGTGATAAGCACCTAGACGATGCTGGCTGTGTGGCGGAAGCCAATGCCAAAAAAAGAAAACAAAAAGAAAATGTATTTCCGGAAAGTGCAATACAAATAAAAAAACGGTACAAAATCACTGAAAATCTCTTTAAACCGGATCCTATTCTTCTGCTCTCGGAAGAAAATTAATAGAGATGTAAACTGAATGGATCAAGAGATAATGAGACTAAATATTAACTCAAAATTGGGATGAAAATATTGGCCGAAGAGGAGTGTGCAGATTTATATGTTTTGAAAATTTTAATAACATCATTCATCAAACATCAAAAAGAGAGAGGATTTGCAAAGTTTGTTTAGAATACTCCACAACCTCCCCCAAAAGAAAAAAGGGACCGTATTGCATGAAAGCAATTCTCCCCCTAATGCTAAACATCATCAACATCCATAAATGTTCCCCTCTTTGTGGAATTCCCAGTTTATTGATTTCCTTTTCATATCCTGTAACACTTTTGTATAATAATTATCTGTTAAAACTTATATTGTGTATTTTTTTATTCCCAAAATATAAATCAACGATTTTAATGTTATCGCATCTTTAAGTGATAAATTTTCTTCAGCCTAAAATTTTTTGTGAAAAAAGATTTAAACTTTCGGTCCAGTGATGCTCTACAAACTCCGAATTTTTTATGCTTCCTGGGGTCAAACACGGCAAGAGTATTATGCCCTTGCTGTGTAAACAAAGAACCAAAGAGACTCTGGGCTAGGGCAGAAATCAGATAACTCTGATTGCAGGCCTATTCACGGGGCATGGTAGGTTCAGAAAGCCCCTGTACAACAAGGTGGGGCTTATTAGCTCGGAACCGTTGTTGCAGATTGCAACAGGAAGAGGAGGAAACGGCTTCTCTATTGTTATTCGATTTCGTTACAATCGAGCGGCTGCACTACGATATCTTTGGAACTTTGTGACCAAAGGAGATTGTAGCGCAGAAGGAACTGGTAGGGAAAGCCCTCAACCTTCTTAGAAGGGGAGGTTTCATCTATTAGACTCAAAAAGGGGAAGGCACCATAAGCCTCTAGTGGCTGCGGTGCCATTCCTCTTCTAATCTTAATCTTAACTCCGAATTTCAGCACACAATTCCTAATCACATACGTCACCACATGTTACGTAGCTCTTAAAAATGAACAGTCTGAAAATGGCCTTCGAGGAAATTCACACTTATGAGTTGAATCATTTTCTATAAACTCAAAAACTTAGCGACTTACTCAATTTTCAAATAAGTACTGGCGAAAATTGATGTATTTTTTTTAATTTTAAAATATATATTATGCAGTAAAATATCATAGCAGAGCCCACAACTTAAGTCAAGCGAAACGTAAACTGTGTGAAGTAAAATGAAATATATAATGATTCTTTCAAACTACTTGTAATTTTGGAATTAATATCATCGGTACAGACACGATGCTGGCTGGACAGAAACTAAATCTCTCCGGTGAATCTCAAAACCTTCCTAGGAAGCTGGGTCGCCATTCTTAGTGGACAGATTATATTAAAAATTGATATACATTTGAAGTCTACTAACGTTTAGCAAAGATAAGAAAGGTAAGATAAGATATTTAGTGCACGCCATTAATGCAGTTCTTGAAAGTGTTCTTAAGCTACTACACAAAGAGAGACTGCCGACAAAATTACGAAATCTTTGCCCTCCCTCTGCCTGTTTCATTCCAATCGGCCCAAACGTGTGCAATGGAAAGGTCAAATAAAGAATTCTGATTGGCTTTACGTTTTAAAGCTAAATTCTGTTTTAAAGTGTATTTTACGATTTCATTATTATTCAATATTTACTTTTCGTACAAGGAGTTCGACAATTCATACTCCTAACATTGCTAAAGATTTTCTTGAAAATTCGCTAAATTTTAGTTGGATGAATGGCGACGACGTTTCTCTAGACCTAACCAGTGAAGGGTAACATTGTAGATTCTATTGAACACGCACCTCAGTAAGAAGTGAACGTGTTTTTAATCAGCTGAAAATCTAACCTGAAACTATTCAGCAATGTATAAAGTACGTAGAGAGAAGTTTCTTCAAAGAAAAAGTATTTAACATTAAGAGACTTAGTGAAGAAACATTTAGCTTTATGTATGGTTAAGCTTGAGATGTAGACCTATATGAGGTATCTCAAGTCTAGTCAAGTGCTGTATAATTGAAAGCTCAAAATGGGCAAGAGAAATTAGCTAAACGTACAACAAAGAGAGTAAATATTTCGGCAATAGGAGGAAATGACACGCTCATATCGGAAGTAGGCCCCAGGCATACCAACCTAAAAAAGGATAAAAATCACTCTTATCTAATCGTTAGGGCGTCAAAACTTATCTTGCTGGCTACAAACTCAAAATCTTCAAGTCTACAAGAATTTAGCGCATATGGCGGCGCATTTCTTTTGCATTGCGAAGCGTAAAGCGAAGATGATTATCGATTACCGATTGATTAGCAATAAAAATTCCTGTTGAAGAGTTTGTTTCAGTTTATGTTGCCTTTCAATTTATTGTGGACAATTTTGCGCTTTTAGTTGCTAGGAGACACAGAATATTATTTGTTACAGCTGGAAAGTATTGCGCCGCTTATAAGTTTTACGATACAGAGGGACGTAAAGTCTCCGCAGCTGATGTGTTCCAGATGAGTAACTCTCCAATTAGATAGATTAAACTTAAGCGATGCCCCTATGAGAGAGTGTAAAGTCGTACCAATCGAACTGCTTGTATGTGTAGGGGAGGGACTAGTCAGTCATGAAGCCCCAGTGTTTACTTAGTGTGGTCTGAAAGCCCCCCAGGATGTTTGGGATGTTGTTGTTTTTGGGGGCACGGGGGAGAGGAGTGCCACTAGAGGTTCTGATAGATAACCAACACAGAGCTTGGCTACTTAGGAGCTGCTATTTCTGATTGGGAATCAAGTTCAAAGTTTGCTATTTACTCTCTAACTAATTAGGGCGCCAGGGTAGCCGAGCGGTAGAGGCGAGACCTGCGAAGCTAATATGCATTGTGGTACTAGGTTCGATTCCCGGTCTTAGGCCTTGGATTTTATTTAATGGTTAATAAAAGAAATTTACAGTAAAGTATGTTTGTTAGACGCTTCCGTCCACGTCACCTATGGACGTAAAGCCCGCCTGAAAAAATAGGCGATTACCTTACTTTTTACTTTACTCTGACTGTGGGTTCAGAATCTGGTGTGTGATACACCCCACAAGACTTTTTCTGGGTCCTCATTGGTGGGGCTTTCCTGGCTTCTTCTATGATCTCTGCTCTTAAACAACTTGACTTGGAAAAAGCTGCCTCAGAAGGAGAAAGTATTAAGTGTTAATTTCTGTCTAAAAAATGGAACTAATCGCTGTTAAACTCTGAAAGAGACTTAAGTACTTTTAAGTAACCTAAAGGCAGGTACAGTAATCTGAGTTTCACCTATTAGCGTTCAAATGCTTAGTTCTTCGTTACATCCCAACTTTATCTACAGATCATGTTTTTTTTTTAACAAGATAAGACAAATATTTAGTTTACAAAATTATTGAAATAGTCAAGCCTAACAAGTGAAATCCACTTTATTGGACACATGCTCGCTTTGATGATCTTTTCTTAGTTATGACGTAACTACTGTTTTAAAGATGCACGAAGCGGATGTGAGTAGAAAGTGAGAAAAGAGGAACCTGTTCTCTGGCCGCGGTGGGGGGTTGGGGTCTTTTTATTCTTCATTCATCTTCAGTGAACAAAAGGGGTCTCTCTCTCTCTCTCTCTCTCGCCATTCATATTGCTTCCCACCCCCAAAAAAGTGAGAACAAAAGGGGAAGGTAAGTGAAGCGTAGGTTGGAATAAATGGCGAAAAATTCACGATTGCACCATTATGGGAGCACATGTGCATGTTGCAAGGTGCAGAAAAGGGCACAGAAAAGTGTGGTCACGAGCAGGATTTGCTCTAAATCCCGTGAAGCGGGGGGGTATATACTGAATGTGCACCTGTCAAAACAGGATAAAAATAAACTGTATCTTCTTGAATCGCAAGAATTGAACTCGAATTTAGTTGAACACTCTTCTTCATATTCAGGTCTACGTTTCTACCACACTTGTTTTGATTTCTCTCACTAGTTGAATAAAGTATTGCGATCATCCCAAAATTATAGAAATTGAGTGTTCACTGGGAAATATCTGTTTAGAAAGGTCCCCTGAGTTCGAAAAATAGTTTTTTTTAAAGAAAATGATTCGTCTAAATGTGAACAAAATATCTAAAAGTCAATAAAAATAGCAGTGAGTTGAAAATGTACATTTCAATTTGGTGTTTCCCCCAACCTTTTTTTGAAACCTAAAGAAATTTCCACTCGAACCTCAAAACCCCCCTGAAATTTATATTTTGCTCAAGGATAAAAATATAACAAATCAAAATCAAACACACGGAGTATATAACAAAGAAGTGTTTACTTTACAAAAGGTTATAATTTCCTTGAAATGTGTACGAGAGAAATGAAAATATGAAAAATATTTGAATAATAATAGTATCCTATTATTGGACTTGGACTTTTCTCGCAACCCCCTGGAATATCGAGCACCCCCAGGTTGGGAAACCCCTGCTCTAGAGCACAGACTGTTCTATCACTTTTTTGAGTTTTTCTCCGAAATATCATCTACGATTTTCTTTTGAAAATTCCCTTATTGAACTCATGGTGATCTACAACGTTTATTTCAACTATTTTCTGAGGAAAATTCGATGAAGGACACTCAGGAGAGGGGGAGAACGAAGTTAGGCTGATCTCTTTTGTTAAGAATCGATGTTTCAAATTCAATGTTCAATGAAAACTTCAAATATATTTTTCCCCATCGAAACTGACAGATTTTTCCTCTTTTCTGTCAATTTTTTTTTTGATCGAAAATGTTGACTGCAATTGACTATAAAACAATTCCGTGTATGCATTAAATACATAAAGATATATTTACGTATATTGCTGTTCATTCTTTTTGGTGACTGATTCATAGTTTCAAATAGGATGAAAAAATAATTGCCATTTCAGTCGTGATACATTTATTCTGCCGGAGCTTTCGACCTAGGGATAGGACATCTTCAGGGCTAGTTTACAAAGTAATATTTTTACATTACAAGGTTGGTGTGTCTTCTGTCTTGTCTGTTCATGGACTGAGTGTAAAAATGTAAAAATATTACTTTGTAAACTAGCCCTGAAGATGACCTAGTCCCTAGGTCGAAAGCTTGGCAGAAAAAATGAATCACGACTGAAATGGCAATTATTTTTTCAGCCTATTTACGTGTATAAATAATACTTCTAGAAACACAAAATTCTATAGGGTCCATTTCAGCTGCAAAGTGCAGTTCAGTGATGGCCAACCATTTGAGCTTGGTGTGTCAAAATTTTGTGAAAAATCGAAACATAATTTTCGTGGCGTGTCATCACACATCACAAAAGTAAAGACTAAAAAAAAAAATAGAAATATTTATAATTTTTTTCAATGTTAATTATTTGTTTAATGCCATTTAAAATACAAAAACCAAAATTATAAAACCAATGATTTACATTTAGAGACTTGTTTTACATATTTCATTGATATTATTATTAATAACCAACTCTGGCCGTTATGAGAGACAAATGTTTGAATTATGAAATTTTTTTTTATCTTTGAAGATGCATGTCAGTCAAAAATGAGCTCGCGTGTCATAGGTTCGCCGCCATCACTGTTGCAGTTAATAGGTGAATGAATTTTTTGAAAATTCGATATTTAACAAAGTTTAACAATCGAGAAATTGTAGTAATTGAAAGTCTTGTAAATGCAAAAAAAAAAATCGAATCACAGTTGCAGTTTACTTTGGGTCGCCCTTTTAGGACGCCACGATTACACGAAGATAGTGGGCTAGTTCACTAGTTTAAATCACTGAAATGTTAAAATATACTCTTATCGATTTGTTAAGCGGAAAAGAATCGATTAAAAGTTAGAGAGAAAACAGGAACTCTAATAATAAATTCACACTATTTTTTTTTTGATTTCACAGGCGCTGAAAGTTTAGCGTTCAACAAAAATATTTACTTTTGGTTTAGATAAAAATAAATAAATTACGAAAAGTGAATTTAAGACTTATAAATAACGTATGGATAGGAAGTGCGTATAGTAGAAAGGAAGTTAAGGTTAGAAGATATAGTTAGCGCTTTTTTAGTTGATTTCCAAAGCCAATGAGTTTGTGTGTAGTATGGGAATAGAAATTAATGTATCAGTGGGCCACTCAGGGGGTCACTGATCTCTGGAGTGGAGATCCTCCTGCAGTAGATGTGCATCTCTCTCTCTCTCTCTCTCTCTCTCTCTTACCCACACTCTTATATAGTATTTATTTTATTGATAGTATCCAAGTGTACGAGGAGATTTTTTTTTTAAATAATCTATTTTTAAAGAATTGACGATAGTGGGGAGAAGGGTTAGCGAGATTATATTTTAGTTTATTGGGGCACCTTTTGGTATGATTCTAAGAACGAATCTATAAATGAATCAAATTTAACTAACAGGAAATGATTCTCCTTTTCTTTTCTTTCTTTTTTTTTTTTTTTAAAAAAAAAGAACAATGAACTTCTTTGTAAATCAAAGAATACACAAAAGAATTTAATAATTATGTAAATTTCTTTCCCCACGCATAACATACAGTTTGTCGTAAGTATAAAACGAAACCAAAAAAATTCATTCTTAAAGATAACTTTTGTAGAAATATAATTGGTGATGATGTAAGTTCAATGAATTAACGAGAGAAAAAAAAACAGTAACGTAGAATTTTGAATGGTTATAACAAAATGATATCAATATTTTTGAGGTTAGGGCCTCATTAAAAAAACAATATTCTCTGTGAAAACATTTTAAGACAAAGTTTAGACCCTATTTGGGCGCCACGGTAACCGAGCGGTTATAGACTAGACCCGCAACGCTAAGATGTATTGCGGTACTAGTCTAGCCCTTGGATTTTATTTATTTGTTTTAATATGAGAACTTTTACAGTAAAGTATGTTTGTTAGGCGGTTATAGACTAGACCCGCAAAGCTAAAATGTATTGCGGTACTAGTCTAGCCCTTGGATTGTATTTAATGGTTAATATGAGGAATTTATAGTAAAGTATGTTTGCTAGTCGCCTCCGTCCTCGACACCTAATTGGTAGTTGGACGTTAAGCCCCGCCTGAAAAAATAGGCGATTACTTACTTACTTTTTTTACTTTAGACACTAATTACGTACTAATTCAAATGAAATCTTATAGAGTATTAAAGAAAAATCGTGGAAAAAGTACTGTATAGTTTCACTTCCGATAGTGTGAGATTTGTCCAAATCGGCTAGCTATTTCGAACCCATAAATATTAATACTGAGCTTAGAACTATACAATTTAATTGTTCTGAAGTAAAGAGGAAAGGCTAGTCGTAAAAAGTTTTATTAACTAAGTTTAACGAAAATTATTGGAAAAATCGATCAAGTATTATCGAAAAATATCGATGACATGGTCAATCGATTTGTCTCTAAATTTGGATTTATACAGGTATCATAAGGAGCTAGCCTCATTTTTTTTGGCCATTTATACAATAAATCTTCCATATGAATTGATGACGTTCTTTGAGGAGAATCTAAAACATCACTTCTAATTACGTAATTACATAATATGTGGCACCTAGTTTGATGAAGACACTTGTTTTTTTTTAAGTTAGTGTTTTTTGAGTAAAATGGAAACTAGACCAATTCTGCGTCATTAAGTTGTCATTAGTTTAGATTTATGTGCTCATTATATAATCATAAAATCTATTTTATGCTCCTTGTAAATCTCAAAAGGAGGTGATGCTGTCCGTATGTCTGTGTGTCAGCATTGATTCAGCACTTAATCTGATTATATGTATTAGTGATGATGAGTTTTTTATTTATTTATTACGGAAGCGTTTCTATTCTGGCGATCTTTACAGGAAGTGCTGGGCATTTATTGTTTTAAAAGTGACTTCATGGCTGGTGGGTTACCGGAAGTTACTGATAAAAGTAAGCTACCTTATCTATTTTTATGCTATTATTAGTAAGCTGTTTATCTCAACGGCGCCTCTCTACCTGTTTCTTTGTCGTCTTCCGTAGAAGATCGCAAGGATCTATTGGGGTCTTTAAACATTTATTGAGGCGTTTCAGATTGTCATTGATAGACTACATATATTGAAGTGTCGGGTACTTCTAATTGAACTGTGAGACAAACGTCTCAGAGAGAGTGCTTACAAAAGGGGAAGGTAACCAAAGTAGCTTCAGTGATATCTCGCAGGGGATGAAACAGGACCTGCAATATAGCTTTGCAGTCCAAGCTATAGTGCTAGAAAGTAATCGATTTGTTGTTCTTTACTAAAATGCCCTTTCCCACGTGAACCATTAAATGTTTAAACTCTTTTGAAAAAAAAACTGTTATGAAAATTCTATTACTTCCTCTTTTGAGGAGAAAGAGGAAACAGGAAATGGAACTAAGGCATCACTGATTGAACAATGCTGAATTGCTCTTCAGGAAACAAGTTCCTTGGGCGCACTTAAGATAACAGAAATTGTAAACAAAGTAAAGTAATTTTTTTTTTGCCAAAGAAAAGGGAAATTGTAGCGTGTTGATTTATTGTCTTCATTATATTTAGTTGGAGGGAATTTTTGAAATTTATTATTGGCAACACTTAATTATGTGTTGAAATAATTGCACAGTCAGCCTTTCTTTTTTCCTCACTTTTACGTGTTTATTTTAAATTTATTTACTTTTCATTATTTAGCCGGAAGGGGTTTAAAAAAATCTTCCTTTTACCGTCAATGTATGTGTATTTTTTTGTTTTTAATTTAAGACTTGTAAACAGCTGAGGTCATTGGCGCCTAAAGCGCATTTCCGTTCACTTTTATTCTCTGTTCAGACAACAAAGGAGTTTGAGCTGTAAGAGAATATTCAGCTGGATTCGAACCTAGGATGATCTGCTCGTGGAAAACCAGTAGCTGATCTCTTCCCTGTACAGTTATTACTGAAATTATTTTTCCTATCCAATCCTCTACTACTTCTCATCTTCTTTCACGTCCTGCAGCCAGCCATCTGAGGTCGTACCTCTTACATCCACAAGAAGAAGTTGCCAAACAGCCTGGGAGGTATAACCCCAAGATAGAAGAGCCCAAATTCTTGCCGCAAGCACCTTCTTGCATTATTTTTTTTAATGGTATCAGTGTTGACACTATTAAACCTATCAACAATTTGTATTTGTGTTTAGCAATAGCTGGCTGGTAGGTTTTTACAAATTGTAATTTTTAATAAATTCTACCAAAAAAGAATACACGTAGATATTGTTTGAAAATAGAGTGGAACAGTGCAATATCTTGTGATCTCATTAAAAAACTTTTCCCTTTCTTGTTTTTGTAATTAGGGCAAACCATAACTATGTGTTCAAAATCCTCCGTCTCATTACATCTCCTACAAAGAGGAGAGACCAATTTACCTGTTTCTAAACAAATATGACTTACAAATACCATGGTTTGCTCGCATTCTATTTATTATGGTAACAATTCTTTCGCCAAAATAGCCATACTTTATGGTTAACCTGTGGTACCATGGTTTTGTAAAATAAGCCCTTATCCGAATTTTCGTATTTCCGCTGCCACTTTTCCATGATTTTTCTTTTTACCCAGCTCTTTAAATCTCCTTCTTGCATTTACTACCATCAATAGAACTGAGCAGGCTGCGTTTCTGAGCCTGCATTGGACCCGTCTAATTGTTATTGCCGATTGTATCGGAGTCTCCGTGTTAGTTGCTTCTCCAGGGTTCCCTGAAGGCATCACTAATCTAATTCCCTGGAAGGAGTCCTTACATGTTAAACCAAAGAGTCTCCAATAAATTACTCATCGTTCAAAAACCGCTTCCTCTCACAAAGAGACTAATTGTTTTCATTTCCGTAAAAAAGCGGAAGTTATAAAACTTAATAATGTACTCGTAAATTCAAATGAAGCAGCAGTTTGCCAATATGAATTTAATAAGCCTCTACTTTTAATTGTACTTTGAATATTAATTGCATGAATCAATTGTGTATGTAGCCATAATAAGTGTGTCTCAATGAATAACTGTGACTCAATTTAGGGTACTGTTAGGGTATTCAGAGTTATTATTTAAACAGTACTTTGTGTATTAAAGATATCACTTTGGTATGCTTAAGTTTGCTTGGAAAATAAGTTTTTTTCTGAATATTCCAAAATTCATGGAGTACAATTCCAGTTTTTTTTTATTTTGGAGTCTAATTCATAACGAAATTGACGAACAGTCTTTCTGACTTGATAAGATTTTGTTCCTGCAACATTTTCTCGTGGTACTCTCTAAGGGGATCTAATGTCTTTTGGATACTGCATTCCCCTGGAAGCAAGTAAGCTTTCTGAAATGGAGAACTGCACTGCAGGCTCTGTCAGTAAACAATCTTTGGACATGATTAGTGAACATTCAATTTTGGTTGTTTATTCGTAGTGCGTGCAATTGTTGAAAAACATGGAGAAATTGGAGCGACCATAATCGGGTACTGGGAATGCTTACAGGCAAATACGAGGTGTGGCTATTAAATAACGAGACTATTGCTATAAAACATTTCATTTTAAATTTATACATATTTAGTTATTATCACCTTCAATATACACCTCTCCCCTATCCCTACAACGCTCCAAGCGAATTTACCATTGCTCGAAACCGTGTTGGAAGTCTTTTTCTGTAAGCTCCTGCATGACGTATGCCGCTTTTTCTTTCACAGCTTCAACGGGCTGAAATCGTGTTCTTTTTAATGCAGATTTGACTTTGGGGAACAGACAAAAGTCATATGGGGACAGGTTAGGCGAATAAGGCGGATGGCCTAAAAACTGAAACGTCTTGATGGCCTAGAAACGTCTTGACAGACAATGCAGTGTGAACCGGGCGCGTTGTCTTGATGGAGAATCCCGTGACTTGTTCTTCCACAAATCGGAGCGTTTTTTTTCTTACTCTTTCACGGAGTTGAGCAATCACCTCACGGTAGTAATGTTGATTAATTATAATCGATATTTTCACGTCCGTTTTGGACGTGGAAGGGCAACCCTGGCGGTCATCATCTCCGACGTCTTCTCGGTCATCTTGGAAACGCTTGAACCACTTAAAAAATCTCGCGCGCGTGATTAACATTCATCGCCATAAATTTCTTTTAATAAAAGATAAGTTTCAGAAGCGGTTTTCATCAAGTTTTGATAAGAAATTACCACGACAATTCGTTGCTCTACTACATGTGTAGTATCATGTTTTCGGCAAAACGAAACTGACACCTCTTACAACACAAACGACGGTTCCGGTCAGACAGATTTCTCTACAAACACGAGAGAGACGCTGCAATCGAAAGAGAAGGCTTTACGCAGCACAGCTGTCGGTCGTTAGATTTGGCGCATGCATAGTTGTTCTTCTGTAGCAGCATCAGTCTCGTTATTTAATAGCCACACCTCGTATGTTGCCGTAATTAAGTCCTGTATTTTTATTCTTTATCGGAGCCCAATTTTTCGTAAACATGTCGTTACTGTTCAGAGAAATGAGAGAAATTGTAGAAAACAACTTTTTTACGTCTTAAAGATATTAAATAAAGTGTACATATACTAATTAAAATTATTTAAAATAGATTTTATCAAGAAACGTTCAAGTGGGTGAAATAGCAACAAGTTGCCAATTCGCGCGTGTCAAAAGTTAAAAACAATACTCATATTTCTTTAGATTAAACTAGTCAACAATCGATAACCATGTTCGATTAATTTTGTATTAACCTTGCAGATCGGCACATACTGTTTGAGCGTATGTACTCTAATGTCTGGTATTTATCTCGTAGTTTCATTGCTACACGTTATTCACTTCTTTCTTTCTTGACATTTCAGCCCATGAAGGGCGCTAGGTCTCCTCAATTTCCTAACTGAATGATTATTGGACGTATTAATGGTTTTGCTAGGGGTTCAGGATGTTGGCTTTACGCTCAATTTGCCGAAACAATTGGAGAAGCTTGAATTTAAAGGGTTTTTTACTCCTATTGTATAAGGTTAAAGAGTACTGTGCTAAGGAACCCGGTGGAATTGCAAATATCCAGGAAACTGCATACAACCGCGACCATCCCTTGCGGTACACCATACTTTGTACAGATTTAAATGGGGAAAAATTTGAATTTTTTGGTTTTTAATGTCATCTTCTTAAGATATGTATATGGACTGTCAAAAGCGCCCTAGAGCTTTTTCATCAGAGTGCTGCCGACTATGTCCATCTGTGAGACTCTGGGCCATCTCAGTGAGTTGTAGTCTCCTAGCATGCAGGACTCAATACCCGACTTCTCTACTTAAGAGACTAGTGCCTCAATTAAGTACCAATAATAACTATTTTTCCATATCTGATTTTGTGGTTTAATTTTTTTGGTAGATTTACCTCTAAAAAAAGTTCTTTACTCGTGAACAGGAAGTCATGCGGAGTAATCACCAATGTTTAACTCAAATTGACGCTTAAAAAATAAAACTATAATATTTTACTTCCTTTCATTTTATTGGAATAATTATCGACAAATTTATCAGTCCAATAATGAGTATGAAGACGTATTTAACTTCACTCTCTTTTCATTAAGCTCCTCTCTCTCCTGTTAGTTTGATACTACTTCTGACAAGTTCCTAGTTAATCCTGATTGCCTGTTCCATTTTCCAATTATAAAGAGTAGAAAGGTTTTTGACAGAAATTAAAAAAAAAAAAAAAAATTTACATAATTTCTGCACATTCATACACACAAAACTAAGAGATTAACAAGAATTTCACCAACTAGTCAACTTGCTCTGGCCAACCACCAACCAGTCTCGCGACCTATTCATGAAGAAGCCTGACTATCTAGCTTGACTAGATGTTTTCATTAATGATTTACTACAGTGGTGGAGGATAGGGGGGAGGAAAGTAAGAACGACAAAAGTCTCATTAAATCAACTACTTTGTGTGTGTGTGTGTGTGTGTGTTTTTGATTTTTTGCCATTAAAATTCGCTGATTGGTTCATTAAAGTTATTGGCAATTTTAAATTAATATTTTTTGACAAGTTTTTTTTATTTTAATTTTTTTACTTTCTCCAAGACCTACTGGCAAGGAGGAGAGGGATATGCGGCGATCGTGAAGATTTTGGATTTGGAGTTTAAATCAAAAAGTTATTCGTTAACGGAAATCCCTCAAAAATACTGATAAAATACTTCGAGAAATTACTCAACAATAAATCCATTCAATTAGATTAGTATTTCCGGTTGACTTTATTTTGTGAACTTTAAACTTTATTTTGGTATCGTCTCTGTTAGAATCTAGAAACGTAATTGCAAATTTTGTCCACAAAGATTCTCTTTTAGTTATGCTGGATTCACACAGGAACACACACACATAAGAAAGACACATTTATAAAAACTTTTTTTTAAGGGGGTGGAATCTCAAGACTTCAAATTTCCGGTAGAAACTGAGAATCGGAAGTAGGCACGATCACAATAAGAGGAGTAAAAGAATTAATTAAATTAAGGTTTTTTTTTTTTTTTTTTTTTTTGTCGGGGCTGTAGGTTACGAAAAAAGTGTCAGTTAGTACCCAAAATTTTTTTTTTTAATTTATTTTGTAATTTACAATCTGTATACAATAAGTAAATATGAGGAGAGTGATGAACTGGTGCGGGAGGAGAGAAACTGCCCAGCGGTAGCACTCTTTATAGGAGAGAGGAGAATGAGAGGAGAGATAGGAGAATAATGGCGTTTAGGCCTTCAGCCTGCAAGGAAGTCGCGGTGCCATTGGCGATTCAGTCGGCGAGGAGTATTAGGGATGTCAGAGGAAGCGAGAGACAGTATAAGAGGATTAGAGCTAGTCGAGAGAGTAGTATGGAATTTTTGATATTTAGTCTTGGCGAGTTGGTCTATGATGGGAATGTTGAGGTCGTAGTGAAGAGTGAGGTTAGTCACCGTAGAAAGGAGCGTCAGCTATCTGTCGGCAGTAGTTTTGATTGAAATGTTTGTACCCAAAATAAGTAAATAAAAATTAAAAATGTTAAAAACAATTCAAAACATTGGTTTTACGATGGTCACATTCAAGTCACTTTAGGCATGAAAAATTTGGTTTTTAACGTATTCAACATGAATTGATGCATCACGGTGCTTGTTTTTTTATGTTCAGGAAAAGATCAGATCAACATTACCACAAAATATAGCTCATTTTTCAAATAAAATATTTGGGACGTAATCCCCGGAAACGGGAGCTAATATTTTCCCCTTCAGCTAGAATCAGCTAAAATATTTGGCTAGTAAAATAATTGCCTATTTTTTTTGGGCGGGGCTTAACGTCGTGCAACTACCAATTAGGTGTCGTGGATGGAGGCGACTAGCAAACATACTTTACTATAAATTTCTTTTATTAACCATTAAATAAAATCCAAGGCCTAAAGACCGGGAATCGAGCCCAGTACCACAATGCATATTACCTTTGCAGGTCTCGCCTCTAACCGCTCGGCTACCGTGGCGCCTATATTTGGCTAGTAATGTTAAGGAAAATTTTGTCCAGATTAACTGGTCTTAAAGTAAGTCGATTTCGATTTCCATTCAATGGAACCCTCCACTCGCCCAGTTTTTACTTGATGGAGATCATTATTTAAATATCTGTCAATTATGACACCTAGATTTGCAGGCAGGTGCAGTTTCTCTACTAATTGATTGGCCAGTCAATCAAGACTTAACTTTACAGAAAAATTAGGTCAAGAAAGTTTAGCAGTCAATGTTATTATTAATTCAATTTTTCATACTTGACAAACGAGTTGTCATTAATTATTGATATTTTCTTTTACTTGTGGTAAATAGGAAGAATAGCGATTGGGCCAGTTTATTTTGAATTTTGAGACATTTTTATTAATGATAAACGATCTCAAATCTGAGATTCTTTGGGGGGAAAAAAGGCCCTCGCCCCACAATCCTTTTCAAGGTTCCCGTTTTTTGTATATCACCCCAATAATTCACCAAATTCAACACGTGGTGCAAAAAACATTGTCACTAAAAAAACGACATAATGTTTCCCCATCACAGCAACATTGTCATGGTCGTTATACTATTTTATTTATTTTTATTTTTTAAACAATATTACCTTACCATAAAAACATACAGGAGTATTAATAGTGGGTAAACAGTATAGAAACCGTAACTGTAGAAACCAAAAACCGTAACTTTAGGTTACCTAAATCTTTCTACCAACTATCACTTAATTGAGTATTGTAGGATATCTCTAATCACTGGCATTAACGATAAGTTCTACTAAAATCGCTAGAAAAGTAAATGGATCCACACCTCAGTACTTTACGTCTGACTCCAATGAGAACTTAACGTAGAAACTAGTTTCTTATGATCGTAAAGATTTGCGGTAACTTACACATCACTGTATTTCTTATTAATAATGATTCAAACTATAAATAGTTTAATGATAATTGGACACTTGTACCGTCATGTATTTATAAAAATACTCATCCGTATTAAGCGTTGAATGATATAATAAATGTCTGACGCCAGACTTGCGAGATAATAATATGGTGTTGCGTGCTTAATCTTAAAAAATGTATGTTCATACTAAGTTTCTTACTTATGTCTGTTTTATCTTTTAATTTATTTATTTATTCTTAATTAAATTTTCGCCATCTTCTATTTCTTAAGTTTTAATTTACTTTGACTAATTTGTAAAGTACGAGTATTGTGATTACGCCAAATTATGGTATGAAATAGTCATATAAATGTTACCTTTAAGTGCTATTCCAGTCAAATGTACGGCCATACCTCCTATAAATATTGAAACGATTTAAAGGTTAACTGATGTTCAAAATTGGAAGAGATTCAGCAGATCACATGGAATAAGTTTACTGTAAAGCAAGCGATTATCTCGACAATCGATTTATTTTTTCTAAAGCTTTGTTCACACGCTACATACATGTAGGAATATTACATTTGTAACAATCGATTTTATCTAAGCAACTTTATTTATTTAGGAGGGGTTAAATAAGGTTTTCTGAACTTCCTTTTTAGATATTTTAAGGTTTAACTACCTCCAAGTATTTGTCATTAAATTGCTAACCAAACTTCCAAGAAGAAAGGAAATCAATTCTTGATTTACTATGAATTCGCCAAACTGATTCATTTGAAGCTGATCTAATGGCGTACTTAAGCTTAAATGTCAGTTTGGCAGCTAATTTTGTCTATTAATAGTTTAGTTCAGAGGGAATGTGTTGCACCATATTATTATTTATTATTTAAATTGATATTTTTTTATTGCAATTCTAAGTTACAATAAAATTCAATTATATTCGTAAATTATGGTAAGAAAAAGTCATGTGAGTGTTCATACGAGATTCTTTTCATGAGAAAGTAAAACTGTCGAATATTGGCGAAAACTATCTTAACTTATGAAAAATTTCTTGGAAATTGAGAATAAGTTTTTTTTAAAAAATAATTTTGTTGCATTTTTCCTAATATCTGCTTAAGATTAATATTATTTCTAAAATAATAAAAAAAACTTAATAAAATATGAGAAAAATAAAGAAAAGATTTAGAAAAATAAGTTTGCATTGAGACGGGGCGTGAATACACTAAAGGTGGGCGGGCTTACACTAGAGGTGGGCGTGATTACACGAGGTGGGCATGGCCCGCCCACCGTCTGCAACCGTACTGCATTGTGATTGGCCAATACTTCGAACTCAATAATTTCAATGAAATAATTAATTTAAAAAATTTTTCTCGACATTTCTCCCATAGGTATTTGATAAACTTTCAAATAAAACAATAAAAAAAAATTCCCCTTAAAAATACGATAAATAATATTTCTTTTGGAATAACACTTCATGTTTTGCCTAATTATCGTTAACTGAAGCAAAAAAGTTGATAATTTTTATTGTTTAATCGTGAAATAGATAATAGAGAAATGGGCTTGTAAGCCGCCATTAAATAGGCTGTAAGCTTACTTTATAGTCTATCCGGTGGAGAACTCTAGCGGCAATTTCTGTAAACATAAGTGCAGTTTCTACATTCACATTTAACCATTTTGTCGACTGACTAGACTTATATTAGACTATCTTACACACATTTAACCATGTTGACGACTCACTAGATTTATATAGAACAACCTTACACTCATATTTAACCATGTCGACAACTCTCGAGACTCATATTGGACTATCTTACACTCATACTAAACTATGATTGCGGCTCGTTAGACTTATATAGGGCTATCTTACACTCACAATTAACCATGTTAACGACTCACTAGAGTTGTATAGAACTATCTTACACTCACATTTAACCATGTTAACGACTCACTATACTTATATATGTCTATCGTACACTCACATTTAACCATGTTGACGACTCACTATATTTGTATAGGTCTATCATACACTCACATTTAACCACGATGACGACTCACTATACTTATATAGGTCTATCATACACTTACATTTAACCATGTTAACGACTCTCTATACTTATATATGTCTATCGTACACTCACATTTAACCATGTTGACGACTCACTATACTTGTATAGAACTATCTTACACTCACATTTAACCATGTTGACGACTCACTACACTTATATATGTCTATCATACACTCACATTTAACCATGTTGACGACTCACTATACTTGTATAGGTCTATCATACACTCACATTTAACCACGATGACGACTCACTACACTTATATATGTCTATCATACACTCACATTTAACCATGTTGACGACTCACTGTACTTATATATGTCTATCGTACACTCACATTTAACCATGTTGACGACTCACTATATTTGTATAGGTCTATCATACACTCACATTTAACCACGATGACGACTCACTATACTTATATAGGTCTATCATACACTTACATTTAACCATGTTAACGACTCACTATACTTATATATGTCTATCGTACACTCACATTTAACCATGTTGACGACTCACTATACTTGTATAGAACTATCTTACACTCACATTTAACCATGCTGACGACTCACTACACTTATATATGTCTATCATACACTCACATTTAACCATGTTGACGACTCACTATATTTGTATAGGTCTATCATACACTCACATTTAACCACGATGACGACCCACTATACTTATATAGGTCTATCATACACTTACATTTAACCATGTTAACGACTCACTATACTTATATATGTCTATCGTACACTCACATTTAACCATGTTGACGACTCACTATACTTGTATAGAACTATCTTACAATCACATTTAACCATGTTGACGACTCACTACACTTATATATGTCTATCGTACACTCACATTTAACCATGTTGACGACTCACTATACTTGTATAGGTCTATCGTACACTCACATTTAACCACGATGACGACTCACTACACTTATATATGTCTATCATACACTCACATTTAACCATGTTGACGACTCACTATACTTATGTATGTCTATCGTACACTCACATTTAACCATGTTGACGACTCACTATATTTGTATAGGTCTATCATACACTCACATTTAACCACGATGACGACTCACTATACTTATATAGGTCTATCATACACTTACATTTAACCATGTTAACGACTCACTATACTTATATATGTCTATCGTACACTCACATTTAACCATGTTGACGACTCACTATACTTGTATAGGTCTATCGTACACTCACATTTAACCACGATGACGACTCACTACACTTATATATGTCTATCATACACTCTTATTTAACCATGTTAACGACTCACTATACTTATATATGTCTATCGTACACTCACATTTAACCATGTTGACGACTCACTATATTTGTATAGGTCTATCATACACTCACATTTAACCACGATGACGACTCACTATACTTATATATGTCTATCGTACACTCACATTTAACCATGTTGACGACTCACTATACTTGTATAGAACTATCTTACACTCACATTTAACCATGCTGACGACTCACTACACTTATATATGTCTATCATACACTCACATTTAACCATGTTGACGACTCACTATATTTGTATAGGTCTATCATACACTCACATTTAACCACGATGACGACCCACTATACTTATATAGGTCTATCATACACTTACATTTAACCATGTTAACGACTCACTATACTTATATATGTCTATCGTACACTCACATTTAACCATGTTGACGACTCACTATACTTGTATAGAACTATCTTACAATCACATTTAACCATGTTGACGACTCACTACACTTATATATGTCTATCGTACACTCACATTTAACCATGTTGACGACTCACTATACTTGTATAGGTCTATCGTACACTCACATTTAACCACGATGACGACTCACTACACTTATATATGTCTATCATACACTCACATTTAACCATGTTGACGACTCACTATACTTATGTATGTCTATCGTACACTCACATTTAACCATGTTGACGACTCACTATATTTGTATAGGTCTATCATACACTCACATTTAACCACGATGACGACTCACTATACTTATATAGGTCTATCATACACTTACATTTAACCATGTTAACGACTCACTATACTTATATATGTCTATCGTACACTCACATTTAACCATGTTGACGACTCACTATACTTGTATAGGTCTATCGTACACTCACATTTAACCACGATGACGACTCACTACACTTATATATGTCTATCATACACTCTTATTTAACCATGTTAACGACTCACTATACTTATATATGTCTATCGTACACTCACATTTAACCATGTTGACGACTCACTATATTTGTATAGGTCTATCATACACTCACATTTAACCACGATGACGACTCACTATACTTATATAGGTCTATCATACACTTACATTTAACCATGTTAACGACTCTCTATACTTATATATGTCTATCGTACACTCACATTTAACCATGTTGACGACTCACTATACTTGTATAGAACTATCTTACACTCACATTTAACCATGTTGACGACTCACTACACTTATATATGTCTATCATACACTCACATTTAACCATGTTGACGACTCACTATACTTGTATAGGTCTATCATACACTCACATTTAACCACGATGACGACTCACTACACTTATATATGTCTATCATACACTCACATTTAACCATGTTGACGACTCACTGTACTTATATATGTCTATCGTACACTCACATTTAACCATGTTGACGACTCACTATATTTGTATAGGTCTATCATACACTCACATTTAACCACGATGACGACTCACTATACTTATATAGGTCTATCATACACTTACATTTAACCATGTTAACGACTCACTATACTTATATATGTCTATCGTACACTCACATTTAACCATGTTGACGACTCACTATACTTGTATAGAACTATCTTACACTCACATTTAACCATGCTGACGACTCACTACACTTATATATGTCTATCATACACTCACATTTAACCATGTTGACGACTCACTATATTTGTATAGGTCTATCATACACTCACATTTAACCACGATGACGACCCACTATACTTATATAGGTCTATCATACACTTACATTTAACCATGTTAACGACTCACTATACTTATATATGTCTATCGTACACTCATATTTAACCATGTTGACGACTCACTATACTTGTATAGAACTATCTTACACTCACATTTAACCATGTTGACGACTCACTTTTTTTTTTTTTTTTTTTTTTTAATAAACTTTATTCTACATGCTCCATTTACATATTACATGTATATATTACTATCACTTAGTATGATAGATCACATAATCACAAATTTACATTTGAATAACTACAGGACTAGCAGATAACAAAAAGAAAATAAATGAATAGATAAATAAACATTGAAAAATTACTTCAATTTATCACAACTGTCTGTCTACATTAATCTAAGTTGTTTAATTTGATTTTATTAATGAATTGGACAAACTGGCATACATATTGTTTCGATATCAGTTTCTGCTTTTGTAGTGGCCATCTTGATCCTGTTGAAAGCACATATCGAATCAACCGACTTCTTTCTCTTTCATGTTCTTGGCAATGGTATATCAAATGGTCCCATGTCTGTTCAACCTCTTCCGCACAAGAACAAAGCCCACTATCAGCCAAACCAAATCTATATAGATAGGCTCGATGTTTTCCATGCTCGCTCAGAACTTGAGTGAGCATGTATCCCAATGGCAAATAGACTGCACGTTGCCGATCAACAATATGAGGGAAATATTGTTTTGTAGCGCTTCCGTTCGCTGTATCATACCATCTTTTCTCCCATCCAGAATACACTGCTTGCCTGCAAATTTCCCTGAGATAAGATACAGGAGCTCTGGCGTAAGATACAGGAAGTGTGCTTAATGCAGCTTCCTTCGCCAACATATCTGCACGTTCATTCCCTTCAACTCCACAATGTGCCTTGACCCAAAGAAAGCCTAAATTCCATCCATCAGCAGATAAAGCATGAACAGATCCCCTGATACACTCCAACAATGGCTCCCTCCTGTTAGCATTATTAATACTTAGCAGAGAGACCCGACTGTCCGAATTCAGCACAGAAGAACGTCGCTCAAGTTGTTCATATCTTTGTTCCAACCAGATCAAAGCCCTCTGAATCGCAAGCAACTCAGCCTGATTATTAGAGCAAAATTCGGCCAGCCTAAATTTCTCCTGATGTACAATGTCACCCTGCCCGTTGTACACTACGAAAGCACAACCTACACCTCCCTCAATCTTGCTCCCATCAGTGTAGACGTTGTATGTTGGGCACACCTTCTGAGATGTTCCCAAAGAGACCAGACCCGGATGAAGCCAGTCCCTGATGGGCACAGGACGCTCTAACTCCACATTCTCAAAATGTGTTTCCTCCATGTTAAAACAAGCGATGTTTCTTTCATATAAAGCAACCCTCTCTTTTGCTTTGAGGTAAACAGGAACTACATTAGCTATAACACAAGCCGCTTCATAGGAAATAATTCTATAACCTTTAATTATACGAATAGCAATTAATCTTTGTACCGAACACAACTTCTTCCTGTTATAGCCAACTTCCAGAGCCTCAATCCAAGCAGGAACAGCGTACAGTAAAAGTGGAAGTATAGCACCTGAATAAATTATCTGCAGAGCGTCACATCCTATACCCCAATACACCTTTGCAGTCCTGGAAAGACGATGTATCAGTTGAGTACATCTTGTTTTTATATTTTCTATATGGCAGTTCCATTTAAATTTCCCATCAAAAATAACACCAAGGTATTTCAATTCCGAAACCTGTTCCAACCTTTCATTATTTAAGAAAACTGACATACGGTGCTTTATCTTCTTTCTACTTACCAAAAGAACTTTAGATTTAAAAGGATTGAATCTCATTTTGTTTACACCAGCCCAATTCTGGACCTCATGTAAGATCAAATTGGCCTCCATTTCCAGTTCAATTGCTGTCTTGGCTCTTATCAATATCATTAAGTCATCCGCAAAAGCTATTAACCTGATGTTGGAGTCGGTGTGCAGTCTCAGCAAAGAGTCGTAGAGTAATATCCAAAATCCGGGACCACAACAGGACCCTTGAGGACATCCCTTCGAGTATTTCCTTGTTACAAATATGTTATTATACGCCAGAATCCCAAATCTTTCTGTGAAATAGCTTCTCGTTAACTTGTAAAGATTAGCTGGACAATTAAAACCTCTCATTTGGCCCAATATAGCTGGCCACCATGCAGCGTCAAATGCCCCTTGGACATCTAACGAAATTAGTATCACTTCTTCCTTCCTACTTAGACTTTTCAATACAAAATCCTTAACTGCCATTATAGCATCAGTGGCACCTCTCTGCGGAACAAATCCAAATTGATCAGAGCTTATAAGCTCTTTATAGTTGACAAAGTGCATCACTCTATTTATCAATAATTTTTCCAAAATCTTCCCCCCTGTTGGCAGAAGACTTATTGGTCTAAATTTAGACAAATCCATAGAAGACTCTTTGCCTGGCTTAACTATTGGAATAATTTTAGAAATCTTCCAAACAGAAGGAAAAATACCTCTATGCAGGCATTCATTATACATTGCAGTGCAAAACAATGGAAGAATTTGCACAAGATTATAGAATATTTTGGAATTAATGCCATCTAATCCAGGAGCTTTTTTAGCATTCATGTTTCCAGCAACACTAAGAATCTCATCGGTAGAGAATGGTATATCATTAGGTGTATTTAACAGTTTATCAACGTGTATCCTTTTCTGAATATGAATAGGATCATCATTTTGAACATCATCCTGAACTACAAATTTATCCATCATCAAACAAAGCGTCTCATGTAACCCTTTAGTAAATGTACCATCCTCTCTCTCAAGAGTTGTCAATATTTCAGCTCTCTTTAACTTCCCTGCTGCCGCTCTGTATACGTAATTCCAAGGTTGTGTCTTGTTGGTAAGATTGCAGTACTCTCTCCAGGATTCTATTTTCGATTTAACTAATAAATCAGTATAAAACTTCTTACTTTTGTAATACTCTAATTTCCTTTCCTCTCTTAACTGTTGATTTGTATATGTTCGCTGATATCTCCTTCTCTTAGCATTTGTTTCTTTTCTCAATTTCGTTAACTCACTATTCCACCATGGAATGGATCTTCTATCAACAGCTTTCTTACCTCCATATTTTGAAAAAGAGCCATCACAAATTGTAATCAAAACATTTTGAAAATCAGACACAAATACATCTAAATCACCACAGCTGATCACTTGTTCTGTCAATAATAAATCAAGGTTCAGAGGAAGTTCAAAAGTACATTGTGAACGATCCTCAAGTAATTTAGAAAAAATTTTATATACGTTATTATTGAAAATATTCCATTTAACATTCCTAGTGTCGTATTTAAATGTACTGTTGTTATTATTTGAAATATCTTTTTGAGATTCAACTATATTAAATAGTATATAATTATGATCAGAAAGACTGACCTGCGAACTGACGCACCAATCAGTAATGTGAGGTGTCATAGAATATGTGGCAACAGTTAAATCTATTTTACTTTCAGCTCTACTCGTTTGAAATGTCGGTATGGTTGTATTTTCATTCATAACAAGTAATTTTTTTGACGAAAAATAATAGTCTAAATCATTTCCTCTAGTATTAGTTATAACATCGTACCAGGCCTTAGATCTTGAGTTAGAATCCATACAGAGTAAACCTTTACTAATTCTATTATCTAATATATTGTCCAAAATTTTAAAATCGTCTTTTATATTACGGGTACGATCTAAGTACATACTAACTCCTGTAAAATGCAATTTATTATAAATTATTTCAATCGTTATTACATCTTCATTGGATAAATTTGAAATTAGAATTGCGTCAATATTTTTATTATTTATTATTATTGCCGCCCTTTTCCTATTTTCACCGTACTGATAAATTCTTAAACTATTTGGGAATCCGATAATCTTGTTATTACAGCAAACTGGTTCTTGAATGAATATTAAATCTATTTTATTTCTATTAATGAATTCAATTACATTTGCAGTAGCTTTATTTGACCTTTGCAAATTTATTTGTAAACACTTCAACATAACTCTGATTGTGTTTGAGTCCATATTACTTGTCATTATTGAATGTTATTACTTCAATCAACATTATATTCAATATTTTTACAGCGAGCTTTAATTCTATCTAGAAAACTAGGGCAAAGCTTACTCATTGAACAATGATTTGTGTTATAATTTAGTGCATTTCTGTTAGTGTATTTATTGTGATTAACGCAGTTAGTACAAGTAAAGTTTTCCTGTTTAACCTGACAGTCTCTGTGAGAGTGGTTTTCTGAACAATTGGAGCACGTCAATTCATTTTTACAATCTCGCGAGTGATGTCCATAACGACAACAATTAAAACATCGTAATACGGATACATGGTCCCGAGCCCTACATAAGCTCCACATTAATTTTACACCAGAATCAAGAATCTTCTTCCTTAAGGTAGGACTTACTTCTATAACCATATGTCTTTTATGTATTCTCTTTAATTCGAGTAAGTGCACCACAGACACATCAGCATTTTCTCCAAAAACATCAGAATTTTGTTGCTGAATAAGTTTAAGAGCATTATCTTTGTTTACCTCTTCTGGAATATTATACAGAATCAATCTAGGTTTTAGTTTTTTAGATATCTGTGCGTTTGCCACATCTCCTAACTTATTATTAATTTCCGCACAAATCTTAATAATATCTTCTTTATTATGAGACTCTATCAATACTCTACCATTTGAAATAGATTTGAAATTTTTAATACCAACCTTTAAAGAGCTCGGATTAACTTTACTCTTTATTAAAGCTTTCATATTTTCTGATGTTGTTTCTTTTGATTGTGACTTAATTACCATCTTAAAACTAGGTTTAGTATTAATGTCCTCTAGTAATTTACCTGATATTGGTTTTGACGCGGCCATTGCATACGTCATCACCTCTGCTCCATTCTTTGGCTCTTCTCGTAAAATCGTCACGCTCTTTTCTTTTTGCTCTTTTAGCTCCTCTATTTCCTTATGCAACTTAGAAAACACCTTATTTAACTCACTTATAGCTTGAAGTATATCATGTTTAAGGTCGTTTCGTAAATTACCACTAACTTTCGTAACATTTTTCAATAATTTAATCGCGCCTTGAAAAGACACCTCTTCTGCTTCCGCCATGTTTTTTCAAACTCACTACACTTATATATGTCTATCGTACACTCACATTTAACCATGTTGACGACTCACTATACTTGTATAGGTCTATCATACACTCACATTTAACCACGATGACGACTCACTACACTTATATATGTCTATCATACACTCACATTTAACCATGTTGACGACTCACTATACTTATGTATGTCTATCGTACACTCACATTTAACCATGTTGACGACTCACTATACTTGTATAGGTCTATCATACACTCACATTTAACCACGATGACGACTCACTATACTTATATATGTCTATCATACACTCACATTTAACCATGTTGACGACTCACTATACTTGTATAGGTCTATCATACACTCACATTTAACCACGATGACGACTCACTATACTTATATATGTCTATCATACACTCACATTTAACCACGATGACGACTCACTATACTTATATATGTCTATCATACACTCACATTTAACCATGTTGACGACTCACTATACTTGTATAGGTCTATCATACACTCACATTTAACCATGTTGACGACTCACTATACTTGTATAGGTCTATCATACACTCACATTTAACCACGATGACGACTCACTATACTTATATATGTCTATCATACACTCACATTTAACCACGATGACGACTCACTATACTTATATATGTCTATCGTACACTCACATTTAACCATGTTGACGACTCACTATACTTGTATAGGTCTATCGTACACTCACATTTAACCACGATGACGACTCACTATACTTATATATGTCTATCATACACTCACATTTAACCATGTTGACGACTCACTATACTTGTATAGGTCTATCATACACTCACATTTAACCACGATGACGACTCACTATACTTATATATGTCTATCATACACTCACATTTAACCACGATGACGACTCACTATACTTATATATGTCTATCATACACTCACATTTAACCACGATGACGACTCACTATACTTATATATGTCTATCGTACACTCACATTTAACCATGTTGACGACTCACTATACTTGTATAGGTCTATCATACACTCACATTTAACCACGATGACGACTCACTATACTTATATATGTCTATCATACACTCACATTTAACCATGTTGACGACTCACTATACTTGTATAGGTCTATCATACACTCACATTTAACCACGATGACGACTCACTATACTTATATATGTCTATCATACACTCACATTTAACCACGATGACGACTCACTATACTTATATATGTCTATCATACACTCACATTTAACCATGTTGACGACTCACTATATTTGTATAGGTCTATCATACACTCACATTTAACCACGATGACGACTCACTATACTTATATATGTCTATCGTACACTCACATTTAACCATGTTGACGACTCACTATACTTGTATAGGTCTATCATACACTCACATTTAACCACGATGACGACTCACTACACTTATATATGTCTATCATACACTCACATTTAACCATGTTGACGACTCACTATACTTATGTATGTCTATCGTACACTCACATTTAACCATGTTGACGACTCACTATATTTGTATAGGTCTATCATACACTCACATTTAACCACGATGACGACTCACTACACTTATATATGTCTATCATACACTCTTATTTAACCATGTTAACGACTCACTATACTTATATATGTCTATCGTACACTCACATTTAACCATGTTGACGACTCACTATATTTGTATAGGTCTATCATACACTCACATTTAACCACGATGACGACTCACTATACTTATATAGGTCTATCATACACTTACATTTAACCATGTTAACGACTCTCTATACTTATATATGTCTATCGTACACTCACATTTAACCATGTTGACGACTCACTATACTTGTATAGAACTATCTTACACTCACATTTAACCATGTTGACGACTCACTACACTTATATATGTCTATCATACACTCACATTTAACCATGTTGACGACTCACTATACTTGTATAGGTCTATCATACACTCACATTTAACCACGATGACGACTCACTACACTTATATATGTCTATCATACACTCACATTTAACCATGTTGACGACTCACTATACTTGTATAGGTCTATCATACACTCACATTTAACCACGATGACGACTCACTACACTTATATATGTCTATCATACACTCACATTTAACCATGTTGACGACTCACTATACTTATGTATGTCTATCGTACACTCACATTTAACCATGTTGACGACTCACTATATTTGTATAGGTCTATCATACACTCACATTTAACCACGATGACGACTCACTATACTTATATAGGTCTATCATACACTTACATTTAACCATGTTAACGACTCACTATACTTATATATGTCTATCGTACACTCACATTTAACCATGTTGACGACTCACTATACTTGTATAGGTCTATCGTACACTCACATTTAACCACGATGACGACTCACTACACTTATATATGTCTATCATACACTCTTATTTAACCATGTTGACGACTCACTATACTTATATAGGTCCACCTTACGCTCATAGTCATATAATTATTTACCGCATTACATGTTAAAAAATTAATCGTCAAAAGTGATTAAAACTGTTTAATTGAAATTTGGATTTTTTAATTTTAGTTCTAATCTTAATTTGTTTTTAAGATCAAAAATTTTAATTGATTAAATTGTTGCCCATCTCTAATCAATAACTTTCTAGGAAAATTCTTGATACAAAGAATTATGAGGAGCTGTGGGGGGAGGGGGGTTAAATGCATCCCTAACGTTATTTCGGTGTAACGTTCAGTTTTACAATCTGGATGATTTTTAGTAACAGTCAAATATGTTCAAAAAAATCGTTGTTCGAAAAAATGAAAAAAAGATTCGAAAATTCGAAAAAAGTAGTAAGAGAAAGTCGTGAGAGTATTCACTAGAAGAAACAGTTTCCGAAAATATTAACTTCGTAAAGTTATCACTCACGAAGCTACACTTTCAATTTCCGGTTTTGCGAAACTGAAATTTAGCCAGCCAGACCATGTGGTCATTTGATTTTATTCATTATCATACTTTTAGATATTGCTTATTGAGTCTTTAACCAGCCAGCCTCCCATTTTGTCTACTTTCTAAAAATTTGTCTTCAATATTTTTTGGGAAAGTTTTGCTTGTAACAAGCGTAAAATTGAGCCAAAATGACTGTGATTAATATTCAAATATTGGACTCCGTTAAAAAAAAAAAAAAAAAAAAATCAGTTTAATAAACAGTATTATTATTGAATTGATTAAAGTTGGTATATAATTGTTTTATGTCTATTACAAATAACATCCATAAAGTAGGTTGTTAGCCTTTTCACTTTAATATTTCAATTCTGAATGTATATTTAATGAATACTTAATACTGTTTTAATATGGTTCCGTGAAGGGGCCAAATCGAAGTTTATTGTGTGGTATATTAATGTTTAATTCAATATTAGAACCAGTATTACCAACTACAACTTATGGAGTTCTCATCAAGTGTTTTTTTATATCCGGCTGTAATTAATTTCTTTCATTTCCTTGTTATTACAGGGGTTATAAAAGAAGCGGTACGCGGATTGGTTGTAGTCTGGAATGGTAGTTGCATTACCTGGAAACCTAGAGATTTATTTTCTAGCCCAAAATTAGTGAAAATCTAGTTGAAAATGATCAGCTCCGGTGTCTTTGCTTTCTTTGAGAAGCTAGTGTAACTCTTCTGGGTTACATGGACATGCAGGAAATGAGGACGAGATGGAGTCATCGATATTATTCTGTGATGTTCCTGAATAAGCGGATGCCCTTCCGCATCTTAGGGTAATTAAAAGGTGAAGGTTTTTAAGGGATACGTATGCGTGCCTTTTTTTTTTTTGGTTGCTAGGGAGATGAAGGGTTAAAAGATGTATCGTTTTGTATTCTGCCCGAGTACCATTGGAAGTTGGATAGTTGTGCAAGAAACTGATGACAATCATCTTAAAAAGGCAGACAGCTGATCAGTTCTGATTGCAGCAATTGTAATGAAATGGTAGGAGTAACGGTGTAGGCCAGTCCCTTTTGTCCCACCAACGATACGAAAAGGTGTACGGCGCATGGAAAGTTTTGGAAATGGTTTCCGGTGTTCAGGAATAATTCGTAATGTTGCAGGCAAATAGGAGGTTACTACTGGCACTTATTAGGCTAAATTGCCACGTTGTTAGGCAGCCCTACAATAATAATTACAAATTATGCGAACAGACTAACAAAAGAAGGCTATAGTTTGCTTGTGAAAGAGAGTTTTGATTAGGGCAGCCAGATACAGGAAATGATAAGCGCATCGGATATCTTAAAACTTTGAGAAGTTAAAACAAATCGTAAATTCTAGATTCTAAAGGTCTCGAAACTAAGTTACAAAAATCTACTTTTCAAAATTTATGAATCAGTTACCGTGAGTTTCTATTTGATTATCTCATTCTCGTATGAATATTGAATTTCTGTTCAAAACTATGAGCCCACATACCCCAATTAGTAGTAGCAATCGCCTATTTAATCAGGCGGGGCTTAACGTCCAACTACCAATTAGGTGTCGTGGACGGAGACGACTAGTAAACATACTTTACTGTAAATTTCTTTTTATTAACCATTAAATAAAATCCACGGCCTAAGAACAGGGAATCGAACCCAGTACCACAATGCATATTAGCTTCGCAGGTCTCGGATATCCCAATTATTACGCTTTAGACGGAACTTTTAACCGGACCTTTCCCCCTGAACTGCTTTAAGAAGCGATTTCCGGGGAAAATGTTCTAAATCCTCAGGATGCAACTACACAAAAATTGGGACCGTTTTGGACAAAATCAGTTAAAAAATCGATTTATTTATTTGTTTTTATTGATTCACACATTCGATTAGATGATATTTATTGTCCTATGGCTTATGAACTGGTCCAATAATGGGTACCGATTAGAATATCGATTTTGAACTTCTTGCGATTTTCTGTTTTTTAAGCTGTGCAGCTCAGACCCATTTATAAATTTCTGTTTCCGGAATTATTATTAATTTATACATTTCCGGTGAAATCGATAATCTGCAAGGTTGCTATGGTTACATTGTTACAGAGAGAAAATAAATTATTAAATTATTTGTCTAAGTAAATTTTTAATGAAGTTTTTTACGATCTTAAAGCTGTAAAATAAATAATTAAGTCAAATATAATATGTTTTCTGTTATAATTAAAAATAATAATTACTTTTATGAGTACTATGAAGTATTATTAATTGATTTTCATTAGCATTCAGGCAAATTAATTTACAGACGCAAGAATCATAAGTCTGTAGAGTGAAAGAGACTAACATTGGAAACATATGGCTTTAATACTACGTCATTATGGGAACTAAACTGCTTTTTATTTACTAATGACGTAATTTTGTACCGGATCTTTTTTATTTGAATGATATTTACAAATTTGTTACAAAATATTTATATTGTTTTATCAGTGGGCAAAACTGTACCAATAAAACTGTAGAAATGTATAGGCGTGTCTTCTACATCTACCAAACATTAAATGAGTCTGCTCTGCATGCTACATTAAGACGATTCGTCCTCTTTAAACCATTCAAGCGAGTGATGTCCTCGTTAAAGACACCTGCACGGATCGGTATCCATCGTTTCGATTTGAAAATAATATAAATAAAATATTTGTACAATAAGTATTAAAAAAAGTGAGTCACAGTTGCAGTTAGATCGATGAGAATGCTTGAATTAGCAACTTGATTTCAATCCTGTCCAATCAACTTTCATAACTCTAAAAATATAAAAACAAACACCGATGAAACGGTACACACATACACAACGAAATGTCAAGGTCCTTTTTATTTCTGTCAATTATTTGTCTGTATTAAAGAGGATATGGAGTTGTGTCTGTCTATCTCTTTGTTTCTCTCTCTCTCTCTGACGTGTTAAAACTGTCCGGAAGAGCAGTTGTATAAGGGTTAAACGTCAAAAACTGCACGAAGAAAAGTAACGCTGGAAAAAAAACCCAACTTTGACAATAGTTATAGCTATTAAAATACAAAAAGGTCAAAGTTTGGAGGTCTTGCATTTCGTTCAAATTTCAAATCATATCTCTCATCCTATTGATCAGATTTTAGTGATTCCTTTACCCAATTACGGGGGTCGTTTGAAAAGTCCGTGCAAAGTCAGAGAGATAGCACTACTGGCGCGTATCGAGGTTATGTTTAGTTAGTAGCATCTCTTGGAAGAACACACACCAAGTTTCAGCCAGATCGGTCTATTTCTTTGTGTTTGGCATTCGTTTGAATCGAGGAAGTCGAGTGATTTTCAAAAAATGGACGAAAAAGAATTTCGTGCGTTGATTAAACACTACTTTATGAAAGGCAAAACGCCTCAGGAGACTAAAGAGAAGCTTGATAAACATTATGGTGACTCTGCACCTTCGATTAGAACAGTTTATAAGTGGTTTCAAAATTTTCGGAGTGGCCATATGGGCACAAGTGACGCTGAACGTTCTGGACGCGCTGTTGAGGTTACTACTCCAGAAATCATTGATAAAATCCATGATATGGTGATGGATGACAGAAGAGTGAAGGTGCGTGAGATTGCTAGTGCTGTGGGCATCTCGAATGAACGGGTACATAATATTTTGCATCAACATTTGGACATGACAAAGCTATCCGCAAGATGGGTGCCGCGATTGCTCACGCTTGACCAAAAACGAAATCGTGTGAAGTGTTGCAAGGACGGTTTGCAGCTGTTCCAGAAGAATCCGCAGGACTTTAAGCGTCGTTTCGTCACTGTGGATGAAACATGGATACATCACTACACTCCTGAGACCAAAGAACAATCTAAACAATGTGTTACCAAGGGGGAATCTGCGCCAAAAAAGGCGAAGACCGTTCCTTCGGCCGGAAAGATTATGGCGACTGTCTTTTGGGATTCGCAAGGATTAATCCTCATCGATTATCTGGAAAAGGGTAAAACTATTACAGGTGCATATTATTCATCGTTATTGGACCGTTTGAAAACCGAGCTGCAAGAAAAACGCCCACGATTGGCCCACAAAAAAGTCCTTTTCCATCACGACAACGCACCAGCTCACACCACAGCAGTTGTGGTCGAAAAATTAATGGAAATAGGGTTCCAACTCGTTTCACATCCCCCCTATTCTCCAGACTTGGCTCCCTCGGACTACTATTTGTTCCCCAATATGAAGAAATGGCTGGCGGGAAAAAGATTTTATTCAAACGAGTAGGTGATTGCAGAAACGAATGGCTACTTTTCAGACTTGGACAAATCCTATTATTCGGAAGGGACCAACAAACTAGAGCAGCGTTGGACGAAGTGTATAAGCCTAAAAGGAGACTATGTTGAAAAATAAAAAAGGTTTACCCCAAAAAATTAAGTAGTTTTTATTTTTGCACGGACTTTTCAAACGACCCTCGTATAGGGAAAAGTTAGCTCTATAACTGATATAAATAGGAATGTTATAACAGTAGTAGTTATTGAGATATGGAAGGCTAAAGTTTGGTGATCAGAATTTAGTGATTCCTTTACCCAATTGTAGGAAAAAGTTAGCTCTATAACTGATATAAATAGCAATGTTTTATTAGTCACAGTTCTTGAGATATGGAAGGTTAAAGTTTGGTGGTCTTGCATTTCGTTCAAATTTCAAACCATTATATCTCTCTTCCTATTGATCTGAATTTAGTGATTCCTTTACCCAATTGTAGGGAAAAGTTAGCTCTATAACTGATATAAATAGGAATGTTCTAATGGAAAATCCAGGTTGTTCTAGTGTGGTGGTGTATGGCGGTCTATTGAACTACATCAATAAATTAGCTGATAATCGCGTCTAATTTTTTAGAAGTTGAATTTTTTTTTTCAGTCGGTTAAATTGTATTTGGTATTTTATAGCCAGTTTTGCAATGTGGGTTTAATGTGGAAAAAGTTTTTAATTGAAATTATGATTGATTATTTATTGTAATTTTTAATGCATCTGATTTAAAATACTTGTCCCTCAAGATATGTGTTGATACAGAAAAACTGACGTCCTAATTATTAACCTCTCTTCTACACCCAAAAGAAAAAGTGTTTATTTTAGAATTATTTCTTTTCCTCACACTAGTCAAGTTTTAAGTCCCCCTTTTCTGTTGTAAGTAGGGCTTCTACTTGGGGGTGTACATTTCAAACAGAAATAGGAGCTCGACAGTTCTAAAGTACACATGTGTTTGTATGTGTTATTGATGCGTGTGTGAATAAGACGTTTAAAACTGGTGTCATCCAGAAATTGGATATTTAGGTTTTATTTTTTTAAATACATTTATTTAAATTTTACTCTCTCTCTCTCTCTTCCTCCTCTCTCTCCCTCTCTCTTGCTGATCCATGGTAGAGAAGTGTTTTACTTTAACTGGGATCACGAACTTAACGTGAGTACAAACCAAGAGACAATATTGAAAGTTATTGTTCAAAATCTTCCAACAAGAATGACCAACTTTTCAACTTTTAAAGATGTTCTCGTAAATCATTTTTAAATTGTTATTTCCGGGGGGAAAAAAGTGTAATGGACACTTCTTTCCAAGGTAGGTAGGAGATTATGTTAGCCGTGGCGATATCTTTCCTTGATGTTGTGCTGAGGACTAGTTAGATAGATCTACCCTATTCCGCTGATGAAGGAAGATGTAGTTCCGCACTTCTTCCCCTTAAAATAAGGTCCAAATTATTATTTTTGGTTCTATCCTAGAGGCCTTGGTCCATTACATGATGCAATTAACCTATTATTAGGCCCAAATGTGGCCTTATCTCACAATAAATAGATCATGGAAGTGAATCTTTGGTCCATCACCGAAAATCTTGCACCAATCGTTCACTATAAGACCAAACAATGTTACATCCCTTCTAAGCGCTAGGATATTCTGCTGTTCCTGAGAAACCAAATCAGGATTGTTTAGCTGAATATTCTCTTTGTGCATATTTTCTTTCAAAAGGATTTCCTAGGACCACGCTCTCCTCCAATCACTTTTCAGAATACCATCTTCCCATTTCTACGTCTACTTTAACCGCTGCGTCACTTCCTCCATCATTTCGATCGTTGCTCTCTTCCCCAAGGTTATGAATCTTTTTTAAATATTTAAAATATATATCCACATATTTTGATTTTTTGTGTTTTGAAGATAAGAGTTGTTTGTTAGTATATTGCCTTGAGGCGAATATCGCCTACGCTTTGAGTCGAGCCTATTGCGTCTCTTTATAGACGTTTTTATGAACTTGCGCCCACTAACTTTACAAAACTGTAAACACTAATAAACACATAACCGTGTATATCATATACACATACTCATATTATATGTATCTAAAGTTTTATGTTTTCATAGTGTATCTAAATTTATAATAAACAGTTGGCAATCCTGTTTTTAAAGGAGTGGAGAGATACGTTGTATAATAAGCTTCTGATGTGTGTCTGTGTGTGAGTGTATTTTAATTTATTTATAGAGATATTTCTATGTACTGGTGGTTTTGTACTCACGATATTCTGTCTAGAATCCTCCTCCTGTACAGTCTTCTGAAGAGATCATCTCAGAATCTTAGGATATGCTTCCTCACATCTGCAAAAAAGAAATACTGTGGTAAATAGAAAAGTGGATACACTTACGTCAAATGGCATTCAGTTCTTAAAATATGTGGTTGTGTTAACTCGACTGTCAAAGAAATCACGAAGGATATAGAATAGAATAGAAAAGAAATTTATTATTCTGGGAGAATTGTCCCCTAAGAATAAATACAGGTACAAATAGAGGCCTTAATAGTTTGGCCTGTGATTAAACAGAAAATAAATAAATAAGTATTTACAAAAAGTGAAAATAAAAATAACAGCAGAAATTAAGGGAATAAATTAAAACAATTAGAATTTCGGAGGAAGCTGAATAGAAAGGAGATAACTGAATAGGCGGGATTTAAAGATAGATAGGGTAGGAGCATGGCGGACAGATGAAGGCAAGGAGTTCCAGAGAGAGGTAGCACGTATTAGGAAGGATTTGTCAAAGGATGAGGTACGGTGAGAAGGAATATAGAGATCGGATGAGCGAGATCTGGTATTACGGGAATGTATCGAGGATTTAAACTTAAGGAGTTGAAAAAATATAAGATGACCTTTGAGACTGGATGACTTGAAAAAGGAAAGAAGCCAAAAAATATTGGCAGCGGTAGACAGGAAAAAGCCAATTCAACTCATCGTAGCGGTGTGAAATGCGAGTGTCTCTGGGAATGCTGAAAATAAATCTTATGAAACAGTTCATGGAGGCGCTTGAGCTTAGCTTCAATATCACCAAGAAAGATCGCGCCATACACTAAACAACCATAGTCGAAATGGGGGAATATAAGAGGAGGAAACTAGGAGTTGCCAGGTCTTAATTGGGAAAAGGTGACGGAAACTATTAAACTGCTCAAGTATATGGATGGAACGACGAGAAATATAGTAAAGGTCTACCACTTCTATCTGGCAAAGAAGGATTTTATTTGTGTCGCTAAAACTATATGGTTAAAGGAAATACCTCTTTCCCCCCCCCCGATACTGCCCTAGAAGATTGAATTTCTTTGAACTTTATAGATTTATAACTGTTATTTTCTTACTTATAACTGTTTAAAGTTTGTAAGAAGTAAGTTAATTGCAAATATTGGGAGTTTGGACAAAATGGAGCATTTAGAATCTCAATAAGACGGTAGTGTTAGAATTAAAACTAACCAATAAGGTCTGCGCCATACTTTTATTAGCAATAAATAGCCATTAAAAATATAAAAAATTAATTTAATTAAATAACATTCGTACCTAAAACTAAATTCTAATTTAATGAACATATGTTATTGCAACAGAAACTAGTTTGACAAGATATTGGAGGGGCAATGGTGACAAACTGATGGTTATTTCCACTTCTGTTCTCGATATTAACTAATTTTGTTGCCCCGTTATTATTTACTTCTCGTTTTGTTTTTATGGCTTCATCAGAAATCGAAATAAAGATCTCCTAATGGTCGAATTTATTTCATGTAGGACATATATGGAGTTATCGGCACCAAGCAATATTACAAAGAGGCAGAGATGTATTGAAGAAAAGAATAAGGAGAATTTGACCACCAAAAATGCACGCACAATGTTGTTAACCTTAGTTGATAATTTTTTCGGTATAATTATCATACTTTATCGTAGAGGAAGTCCTTTTTTACAATCGTAACTTCCGGTTTCTGTACATACACACACACACACACACAAAATGAATTAACTATCGGTCTGCTATGCAAGAGTTTGGTTTTACATCACGCACTTTATGGGGGGGGGGGCACCCAATTTCCTCAGCTGGAAAATACTACTTAGCTTTTTTCCCAACTTTATTAGGCATATTCACAACTACAACAAATGTTGCATCAAGTAAATTTGACCATACTGGTTCAGTTCACGTGTAATGTCATGGGGTTAGAGTAATCACCCATTGGTGAAACTCATTCTCAGTGGATTGCACTCACATCAGTGGGTCCCTAGGCCATTTCCGCTTCAAGCGACGAGAAGGATTGTCTGGAAGGTGAGGAGAGGAGAGTTGTTGGACAAGAGGATTAGCATTTTTCTTTACCCTACTCAAGCACTCCAGCTAAGGCTAAAATAGTAGGTGTAAACGTGTGCTCTTTGTATACGTATATATTCAATAAATTAGGAGTTAACTAAATGTCTGTAGTGTTAATTTCAGATATTCGAAAATTTCTAGATTATTTTATCAGAGTAGCTGTATCTAAGTAGTGGTTCTTTTTACTTTAAATTATATGTATCTGTTTTTATCTATAATTATTCTATACTTTAATTATTTTCGACTAATTCAGGATGTAATGGTTTTAATTTTTCAATTTAAGATTACTTAATCTTTGTAAAATGTTAGCACATGGGCAGGACAGTCTCCTTGCTACAAGATGTATTTTTCTTTTGGCAAATAAGATATATTATTATATTGTAATGTCATGGTTAGAGCAATCACCCACTGGTGAAACTCATTCTCAGTGGATTGCACTCATATCAGTAGGTCCTTAGGTCATTTCCGCTTCAAGCAACGAGAAGGATTGTCTGGAAGATGAGGAAAGGAGAGTTGTTGGACAAGAGGGTTAGGATGGAGAGCTAGGATGCTGTGAAATTTACTAACTTTTTTTAAAAATTTATTACTTTGGATTAAACGGTAAACTGTACTATTTAATGTGTTGGATTTACTAGTTTGAAAAGAGAGTACAAGTTAGAACCTGAGAATGGTAGTTAGGCTAAAGTCTTGTAAGTGTTCCGACAATCTTTGTTCTAAATAGATTAGATTAGTTGGTTTTAGACGGGTGGTTCCACCAGAATGGAGAAGGAACGCAGGTAAACCAAATAAATACCCATTGTTCCCCGCTCACCCCTCATCTCATGAGAGATACCGGGGCTTTAGAAACAAATCCGGCTAAAGGTTGCCAGATGCTAATATAATAAACTAATAAAGTTGCAAAAGAACACTAGGGAACATGGCGACTCAATCGCCCAGTGCACTGGAATAAACCTAGAAAGTTCGTTAAGATTACCAGATGCTACAATCTCCGGTAGGGAGACATTTAAACCCCCGAAGACGAGGAATCTAGTCTAATAGATAGCAGCACAATACTCTTGCAACTCTTGTGAAAAATATCAGGCACTGCCTGTTCATTGAAAACCATATACAATTGGTGTTGTGAGATTTGAAGACATTTAACTTATTCGCAGAGCTCTACTAACTTGTTAACCCACCCATTCACTGTTATTGTGCAAGGTGTTTTAGGTCATCATCCTGCATCATCAGGACTCCGCGGGAGTTTTTCCATGCTCTATAAATATCTTAACAACCATCGAGTTCTCCTTGAAAGATGTAGATCGAACTATTGTACCGTTATCGATTAGCTACAATTTTTTTAATTTTTTTTAGGGTAAACCGATTTTTAAACCTATACAAATTAGGGAGAAACTAACTTTTTCCAGCATCCATAAAATTATACAACAATTCTTGGATTCATCAGCAGAGATGAAATTGTAGTTTTAATGCCTTGCAATAGAAACACAGTAATTATTACTTTTATTTCACTTGTGAAATTTTTGTACCACGTTATTTAATGATTTCTTGAGCAAAATAATGGATGAAAACTTACAGCGCTATTAAAAAAAATTTGTCTATAAATATACTTTTAATAGAAAAAAGATTCTTGTATGGGTGAGTTAATCTTTTCTTATTCAGTTCTTCTTTTTTAATTTAAAGTTGCGTGTCAATAAGTCTTAACAATTAGAGTAGTACGGCTAGAGTTGTAAAGGCAATGCAGTACGGCTAGTTGTAAAGGCAATGTAGTACGGCTATTTGTAAAGGCAATGTAGTACGGCTATTTGTAAAGACAATGTAGTGCGGCTAGATAGTAAAGACAATGTAGAGTTATGACATGATCGCACTATTTCCTGTCATTCTTACGTACAAGAGGAAGCATCAAAATGAAAAGAAAAGCCAAAGAATAATAATTGCAAAAAGCATTAAACTTTGGCTACCTCTTTGGATATTATTACTAATTCCGATCGAAAAGGTTTAGGTCAAGACTAGTTAAACCGAAAGAGAGGCTGCAGTTTTGTCTCGATTTACTTAGAAATATTGCCAACAATGGCAGCCTGGCTGTTAGCGAAGATAAGACGGAAATTGTGCCAAGCAATCCGTTCCAGAAAAGAGAAGAACAGTTGTTTCCTCCTTGGAGTACTCATTACTGATACCAGCACAGTTATTACTATGGTAACATAATCAATTCTCTGTAAATGGGGCAAAGAAAATGAATGAGCTCTGCTCCTTTGGTCCCTAGGAAAGGTCGCTCAGTGTAGGTAGGCCCTTTAAATCATCTCCTCCTCTCTAATATACATATTTTGAACACCCATTATAAATGTACACCTTACTTTTGGATATTAAGAAGGCAGTGGAATCTTAGAATCGATTCCCAGTTGGTGGCTATATGTTCCCGTCTGAAGTTTTACCAAATTTATTTCTCCCAGTGAAAGTAATAATTATTTAAAGTTTTTTTTAGATTTATTTATTTGGTTAATTGAATGTTCGTTCCATGAATATGTTGGAAATAGTAATAGTCAAATATCTAATTGAACTTATGTTCTCAAATAATAGTGATTTAATTATTTACTTTCTAGAAAGTGTCTTGAATAAATTACTTTTTCTTGGTATCCTATACAGGTTCAAACTTGTTCATTTTCCCGTATTATTATTAACAATAGTCTGTAGAACCGTACACTACTCTGAAATGACCCTTAGACCACCCTGATTACCTCCTCAGAACCTTTTAATGAAATGAGTTATCTAGGGAAATTATTTATTTAAAATCTATTAGAGCTAGTTGCATGTAATAAATGAAACAAGTTTAGAAAAAGGTTTTAAGGATGGTTACTAGATAGAAGAAGGTTTCAAGAATGGTTACTAGATAGAAGAAGGTTTCAAGAATGGTTACTAGATAGAAGAAGGTTTCAAGAATGGTTACTAGATAGAAGAAGGTTTCTAGGATGGTTACTAGATAGAAGAAGGTTTCTAGGATGGTTACTAGATAGAAGAAGGTTTCTAGGATGGTTACTAGATAGAAGAAGAATGTGTACTATAGTGTGATAAGAATTCTGGCCACAGTCTTCCAGAAGGTGCGAATTGCAAAGGAATGGTGATGGAATTATGATCCAGAATCGTACGTTTCCACAGACTTCCAGCCGGCTTTACTTAGGCTAACTAGAGCCCAAGAATTTGATTCATATAATTTAGGTTACCACGCTGCCTAACTTATATATCTCTAAATTAACTATAGCATTTTACTGCAACAAAGCCGGTAGCTCACACGGACGATCATTGGCCTCTTTACAAGATCTGCGTGAACATATGTGTGGGGTCTGTTAATTGTTAATTGTGTAGTTTTATCAGAAAACAAAAAAAAAAAAATGAAGGGACTATATTTGAATATCTATTTCCGGTCAGTTTGAAGAGCTGCACGTGGCTTGGAGTTCACCTCTTGAAAAGAAAAGACACGTGCCTTCAAGCTTTACTCAGAAGTCCCACTACAAACCCTTAAGTTTATCTCCGACAGACAAGAGGATGATAGATCTTGTGGCGCCTTAAGTTAAAAAGAAAAAGAAAACTCAAAAAGTTGAAAGTGACCACTCTTAAAAGACAGTCTTTTGCCCCCCACGATAAGTCGAGTAGAAATGATTTGCTTAACAGTCTTTGGAAATTAACTGGACATGATTATCTCTAGAAGCACTTTTTCTTAAGGATTATCGCAGTTAATAAAGTCATAAGCTTACACTCAAATGACTCTACATAGAAATGGACCTCTCTACACAAGCGTCATTCCCAAATCACAAGGATTTGTTTGTCAAGGATTGGGGCAATATTGTATCGGATTGTGAAACGCCGTAAAGCATTCTCTTTCTAGAAAAAAAAATTCTCAAATTCATTATTCAAGGACCATGAGATCGTTAATTTTTCACGTTTCTGTTTTTAGTTCTTTGGCATTGTCTTCCGCCATACAGCCAGCATCGTCTAGGTGCTTATCACTAGAATATCACTCATTCTCCATTCTTACTTATAAATACATTCATCCCTCTACTATATACAACTATTTACATAAACTATAGCTAATGGATGGATCAGTACACTGTTCTCCTGCCATCCTTATAGCTTAACCGAAATTAAAATCACCGTAATCCTTCTCTAATCATTTTCTTCCATTCATTCTGTAACTTTTAAATACATTCATATTTCATTGCTAGCTCTGCTACAGATTTAAGCACAAGAGGTGTTGGTGGAGAATATTATGTCTTCGTAGCGAAATGGTGCATCTAAGAATACCTGTATATGTCGTCAAACATTCGTTTCCTTTCTACTACATAACGTGGACATATCATTATTATATTGTCTTGAAATCCTCCTCCACATGCCGATCTACGCAAAGAGGAGAGGACCTTACGTTTCTGTTATTAAAAATAACAGAATTTATATAAGTTATTGCTTTCATAAAGTTTTATTGCTTTTTTTCTTTTTGTTGCGTGTACTGTTAAGATTGTAGAAACTTGGAAAATCACTTTTTAGCACTAGATAATGGGGATTAACTTTTTTCCCCAGGAAAATACTGTTTTTTAAATTGACTTGATTTTAACTTAATTTCACCAACATTAAACAAAAAACTTTGTTTACTTTCAATTTAAGTTCTTCAGCTCCCACATCGTAATAATAACGAAGTTTTTATAGAGGATGCTTTATATTAAAGCATTTGGTATGGGCGAACAGAAAATCAGAGGGGTTTTCGGGAAAAAAGTTTTAATGAAAGGGAAAAGTTAGGATAAACAGTAGGATGGAGGTTGCATTGTCGGCCATTTTCACAAATCTAATGTAATAAGGAGAGATAACGGGAGTTATTTTTAGATCCTCGAGTCTCTCTTTTTAATCCCTTACTTAAAAGAGGAAGAATCGCGATTGCGTCTAATTTTTGACATTGAAATTCACCGGAAATACGTAAATCTTAGTGTTCAAAATCACTCAACTAGAAGTTTTGTAAGATGTACGAGGTCTGTAAATTAAGTAATGAGACTGATTTTTTAAAAAATTTTTATTCAAAAAGAATTACAATTCTGTATTTTCACCTTCAAAATAACTTCCTTCTGAAGCCATACAGCCGTCTCCAGCGCTCCTCATAACAGTGCTCGAACTCCGATACTGGAATAGCCTTCAGCTGGTCGGTTACAGCCGTTTGAATGTTTTCGACTGTCCCAAAATGAGTTCCCTTGAGGTGATTTTTCAACTTCGGGAAGAGAAAAAAAGTCACAAGGACTCAAGTCAGGCGAACAAGGAGGCTGAGGAGCCGCCACAGGAATGTTTTTACTGGCCCAAAAACTCGTTTATTGAAATTGCTGTGTGATAAGGTTGCATTATCGTTTTTCAAGAACCTCTCGGTAAAAGTGTTGATTGACCGTTTGAAAAACTTCGAAAAAGGGTCATTCGTATGAGACCAAACATCAAGAACAAGTGCGGTGTTGCATCACGATAATGCACCTCAAGGGAACTCATTTTGGAACAGTCGAAAACATTCAAACGGCTGTAACCGACCAGCTGAAGGCTATTCCAGTATCGGAGTTCGAGCACTGCTATGAGGAGTGGAGTCTCCAGCGCTGTGTAGCTTCAGAAGGAAGTTATTTTGAAGGTGAAAATATAGAATTGTAATTCTTTTTGAATAAATTTTTTTAAAAAATCAGTCTCATTACTTAATTTACAGACCTCGTAAACACGAAACCATCTGCAATGTTCTTTTAAAAAAACGTTTTAAGTGGGGGGTCTGGGGCGCCTCCCCCCAAAAATTATTTTATTAAAAGAAAGTCTATTAAGAACGTGTATTATACATATTTCTGATGTCGCGGCTCAGGCCAAGGAATTTCTGTATAATACATTAATAATAGATAATAAAATACTAATCTATCCTCTGACATTTCATACTAATTGAGGTATACTCCCCCCTAGCGGTACTTTGATGAAGCCCCACCACGTCGTATGTTAACGAACTTTGAAGTACATTTTACAGAGAATGAGATGGTATTTCATAGTATTTATTTCTTTCTTTTTTTCCAGGTAAGCAATGACGAGAGACATTTAACATGGTGCTATTTTGAGGAGGGTTCACTTATACGGTCAGTTATTTAAGGTTATTTGGTAGAAATGTCGTATAAGAGAGAGGCAGAAAATGTGAAAGAGTCTTTGTGGAAATGTTGATGGAATGAATTAGTTTTCATTGCGTAGGAAAGTTCAAAGTATGCCATTTAATTTGATTGAGGGATGCTACATTAGAGAGTCCGGAAGTGGATGTAATCCGAGAGCGAGTCAAGTACAATCACGAAAGTACGAAAAGTCATCAAGAACATCAACAGCCGAAAAAAGAAGGAGATCCTTGATTTACAAATTTATGCTCGATTGAGAATTAGGCGATGTACGATAGCCTCAGAGTATCTGAGATGGTAAATAAACAGGGCAATCCTTGAGGGAACAGCAAACTTTACATGCCTAGATACTTCTTAGAAGGTCTCAAATGATTTTGGAGGCCAAGCTTCAATGTCTGCTGAGTACCAGAAGAGAGAGAGAGAGAGAATAAACGATTCTCTCAATAAGGAATAATGTAGCAAGTCCTGGAAAATCGGATAGATCGAGAACTTCTGGTCGTCTGGCTGCTATGTGAACCAGGCTGACTCAGGATCAATGGGTACCTTTTCCAGCTACTACTTCTTAGAAATTAAACAGTTGAAAGGACCAGTCCCAAGTCGACCGCACATACATCATTTACGGAACTACCAACGCCCCCTACAAAGGTAAATTCCCCATCTACATCCCCCGGCGTTCTCCCATTTAAAATTACAAAATTATAATTATCACATAATTCCAGGAATTATTTTCCCTTTTTTCTCTTCTACTTTATCCTTTGATTTTCTTTCCGCATTAAATTTAAATTCGTCTGTTACAACCTCAATGGGGACTGATTGGCCACTACCTATTCTTATATTACAATCAACTACAATTACAAATTTATATAATAATTAATTATGGTCATAGAGGGTCCGATATGTTCACGTACACCTTTATAATGATGTCCTTAATGGACGGAAACTTTAAAACTCTGGTATTCATTAGTACTTCTTGGGAAGCAAAAACTGCAAGATGATTCCAATTAGGAGTTGCTGAAACGGTTTCAGGACGTGGTGAATCATGTGCGGGGATTAAAGAATCTGCCTCTAAAGTGGGTAAGAAGAGAGGGATTCTTAAGGAGAACTCGTAGGTTTGATTTATTCAAAATTAAAATTGATTGTCTTTTAATCTACCAATTTAGACTTCAGGATGTATTTATCTTTTTTTTTCACACCTTTTTTGTTTAATGTGTCTTTATTCCAGTTAGTACATCCTGTTACCCTAAAAGAAGATCCTTCCGTAGATCACAGTGCTGCCAATCTTTCTTACGTAGATTTCTAGCCGTCATTTCCTCTCCGAAACATTCCATTCGCTGTTTTCTTAGTCTCCCGTAATGTCTTCTCTTTTTTTTTAATTCTTTACTCTTTAATTCTTCTTTAATTAGGTTTCAGAGTGGCGCCTCCAAGTGGCTTTTTTTCTGTTAAAAAAGGTTTCACAAGACTGAACTAAGGAGAGTAATATTGATTTATACTAAGTATTATTCATACTCGTAGTTCGTTCACCATGACTTTTACTGTTATTGATACAAATCGTAATGTACATCTATCCAAAAAGAGATTTGGACCCAGATGTTGGCCAAAAAACAATCAGCTATAAATTTTAAGACAAATCTTGTGTTCTAACATTGAGAGATATTTCTCCAGAAAAAGGATGAAACCTTTGATTATAAGATTAAAAAAAAAAAATACAAGAATTATGATACTATAAACAGACCGATTTCAGCCGCGCTAACCACTATACAGCACCATTTATGGATTGACCTAAATACTTAATAGAACAATGGCTATTTTTATTTATTTATTCATAATTTCTGTATAATATAGTTTACACACCCACCTACAGTCTATTAGTATAATATATGTCTCTAAACTTTACGATGTTGCAATCTATTTATAGACTATCTTTTTTATGAACAGAATTATGGTAATCAAAATTAATCTTATGTTTATAAATAGATATCTAACTGTATCATAAGTGATTAAGGTATTACCTAACTAATATTCTGAAATAGATAAGCAATAAGGGCTTATTGCGGGCCATATGGTCCTTTTTTGGAAGGAGAGACTGAGGCGAGCCAGTTGGTGGACAGGTAAAAGTTGTATGTTCTCTGATCTAGATTCTGGGATTTATTAGATTCTGAAATGTCATCCGTAATGAAATTGTTTACTAGAACTGATCTAGAATGAAATTTCAGTTTAAAGTTACGTTATATTCACTAAGGGGAGGGATAGAAGGCATGCGTTGCACCAATGGGAAAGCGATTATTTTATCAATTTGGGTGATAACAGAAGCCAGAAGGAGAATCTTTTTAGGAGAAGAAGGAGAATATTTTATAACTATCCGCTGGAAATAAAAACATGGCAGCGGTTTTCCAGGATATTTAGAAGAATGGTAGTTAGCTGGAACTGGAAGAGCGGAAAAAATGTGAGTCGCATTGGGTGGTAAACAAGACCGGAAAGCTGTAAGAATGCTGCTCCCTACAATTTGGACCAAAACTACCTAAAGATCTTTGACAGGACTTGATGAAGAATTGATCAAGTGGATATGGTGGAGATGATTCCATGAAAGATGCAATCAAAAGACCAGGTTGCGCAAAATTCATGCTGTAAGGAAGTGGTAATGGATGCAGGAGGAATGGATGTAAGGGCCTTTGATGTGACCGTAAGAGAGAAGAAAATGGATTACCGCGCGCGTTTAGTGGTTTCCTGTACTAACAATTACTCCCCAATTCGCCTTGGCGTGGAAATCGTCCCTGATTAAAGTTGTCTTCAGTTTTCCTCTTTGAACGTGTCTGTCTTGGCTAAATTAAAAATAGTTTGGTAAAAATTCCCAATTAGTGGAAAATTACCTCTTTACTGTGATTCATTTCACTTTTTTCCCCCAAAAAATCTTGGCTTTTCCCTTCGTAAATGCGCCCACTTTTACCCCACGGCCTCTTTAATAATTATTTTCTGTCTAAAGCTATTATATCTTTAATTTGAGATAAAGCTTTAAACCGTCTAAAAAGCTATTTAAAAAAGTGTCACATATCTAAAAAAAAAAAAAAATTACAGTCGGTTAAACATCCGGCCAACGATGCATATGTTTATTTTATTTTTACTTTTTTTAAAAATCCGAAAGAAGGCTACGTCCTTTCCGGAAGTCATTACAGGAAATAATTAAGGGTAAAAATTTCTATTTTTTACTTTCTTTTATCCTGCTAGTAAGACGAAGTACTCCATTCGTTCATATTTTGAGTATCCAATAGAAATATCGAGTTTTGAGGTCCCAGAAATGCAGAAAAGTCGTGTGGGGAGTTATACCCAATGTATATTTAGTGGATAACAATTTAACAGTTATTTATTTCGACTAAAAGTTATTAAAGTTTTTCGTCCTTTACAGGTACTATAATAGTATGTATTTATAACCTAGGGCAGATGTTTCGCCATCATTTCAAGCGGAACGATATATATTGGGAGGCCGGAAGAGGTTTCTTTTCCTTCTGTATAGTCCGCAACATTGATCAATACTGTAAACACATCCGCTTTTACGCTACATACCCAATTTACATCGGCACCACCCAAAACTGATAAGAACTTGACAAGAATCCTGCAATTGCGTGGGGAGGAGGTTGAACAGAAAAAAACGTTCTTATTAGTATGTTAGTGGTGCCTTCTTCTCTCTTCTTCTGTTGCTGCTACTGCTGCTGTTGGCAGAAGGAGATGGAACAGAATCGTGTTGGCAGTGTGCTGATATCTTGCTGAAGGATATTTATACAATCTGCGTGCTATCAAATTGGAGTGGAGCTTTTCATTGTGAGAGAAATGAAAGAAAAGCTAGCAGGCTTTTTCAATAAAGCTCTCTCTCTCTCACTCCCTCGCCCTCTATCATACCCTCTCACTCACACACTTGCTTCCAGTTTCCTTTCTTAGCTTTCCCTTTTATATTGAAATTTTATCTGTTAAAATTAAATATGGTGTATACAGTAAATTGAATTTTTTTTTTCTTCTAATTTTCCATTTATTATTATTAGATTTCCTCATATCTTTGCGATTATTTTCTCTTGCCGCCCGAATTCGCCACAAATTTCAAAGTTCAGTTTTTTTTTTACCGGAAGTACGGATTTTGGAACCAAAAAAGGGTCTAGAAAATTTGTGGTTTTTTTTCCCCCGCAAAACAAAAAAGTTAATTCCCAGAGAGCTCTGACTTTGAATTTCATCCGAAATTTACATTTTGCAATTTTAGCACATCCATGAGCTTTTAGTACTTTTAAGTAATGCGTATTTTTTCAGCCAGGCTTTACGTCGCAACTACCAGATTAGGTGCTTTTTAGTACTAGTACTTTTATTTAGTACGTTTCTAATGTGGATTAAATGAGTTCGTTTATATTTCGAATTAAAAAAAGAAAATTACTGAAAACCGGAAGTGACCCTTTATAGTTTTTCACAAACATTTTATTTAAATTACTCACGTTTTATTATTCAATTTTTTTTTGGGGGGGGGGATAAATTTTTCCACTTTAAATTTGATTTTAGGAATGGTAAACGGAAAACTTTTGGTGCCATCTCCTATATTCAATTTAGGAGGGTTAAATGCGTTGAACTTCCGAGTTTAATTAAATTAAAATTAAATTCAGCCGGAAGTAGCTCTCTTCAGTAAATGGTTTTTCCACGCGACTAGTCCCGACGAGTTTCACTAAAGTTTGTGTAAGAGATTGTATTTCCTTAGATTTGAATATATTTTTTCTTGTAAGAAAATCTATTTTGGTGCATACCTTGGGGAAGGATTGGGAGTAGACTTCCTTTAATAGGATATAATTTCAGAGTAATTTACATAAGTAAAGTTTTAACTTTTTTAAAACTTTAAATTGAATGAAAATTTTCAAGTTAGAACTTTCCAGATTTCTGAAGGAGAAAGTCGTAACTAGGTTAAAACCAAATTTGTCCTTGTATCTTGAAACTAGGTCCGTGTAAATGTATTATATTTTCATTTTATAGGCGCCACGGTAGCAGAGCGGTTAAGAGGCTAGACCCGCAAAGCTAAGGTGTATTGCAGTACTAGTCTAGGCCTTGGATTTTATTTAATGGCTAATATGAGAAATTTTACAGTAAAGTATGTTAGGCGATTATAGGCTAGACCCGCAAAGCTAAGATGTATTGTTGGTTAGTAGATTCGATTCCCGGTCTAGGTCTTGTATTTTATTTAATGGTCAATATGAGAACTTTTACAGTAAAGTATGTTAGCCGGTTATAGGCTAGACCCGCAAAACTAAAGTGTATTGCGGTACTAGTCCTTGGATTTTATTTAATGGTTAATATGAGAAATTTACAGTAAAGTATGTTTGCTAGTCGCCTCAGACCACGACACCTAATTTAGGGTAGTTGGACGTAAAGTGTGCCTGAAAAAATAGGCAATTACTTTATATTTTCATTTTATTTCAAAATAAGTGACAACAAGGACAAGTATTGATATTAGCAGCGTGTGTGAATAAACATCTGGCAAAGAGTACATCAAGTCTCTTCTTTAAAGGAAAACTACATCCTAATGTGTTGTAGATGACGTGGTTTGTATTCAATGTACAGAGTGTTAATGGAGTACATTAGTTATGTTGGCAACACTACCCCCGGGTGGGGAGGGGAGATACATGATTACAATACTTCTATATTATGTAGTGAAATCTCATTTTATTTAATTTTCTACAAGTTGTATCATTATTTCTCATTAACTAGTCGATTGTGTTAGTGAGTTGGCTGTGTTTTCTCTCCTTTTAATATTAAAAGTCTCCCACAGGTTTTTTTTTGTGTAAATGTTAGTAGTCGTGACATCTTTGGCAAGTTTACAATCATCCATGTGAACAGCAGGGGGAATGCTTGCAGCAAAATGGTTGTGAATGTTGTTTTAATGGCTGGGAAGGTTACCAAATGGTTTTACTGGAAGCTGAGAGAGAGAGCCAAGTAATGTTGCCCCAGGATGTTGGGTTCCCCATGGTTACTAGTAATTTAGTAGTGAGGCTCAATATGAGCACTATCACGTAGAGAGGACTCAGACAACCCCTGAAATGAAATTATCACCGAAAGTATTCAAACTATCACTTCCGCTTATTAGGTAGGAAAAAGGAAGTGTGGCGATAGTTTCGATATCTAGTTTTCCCAGAAATTACCAGTTCGAAGGTTCCTTTGTCCGTCTGTCTGTCTGCCTGTTTCCTGTTCACATATTTTCATGTGAACACTCCAGTTCATAAACAAAAGTAGGAAGTTAAAATTTTACAGTTCCTTTGGGTACACCCATAACGGTAACTTAGCGATGAACTTAGCCTCCGTATTGCAGAACGAGATTTTACTTGTAACGGCCCCTAAGTAAAGCAAGAAGGTCTACAATATCTAAGTAAAGTAATGCCTATTTTTTTTTCAGGCGGGCTTTACGTCCTAACTACCAAATTAAGTGTCGTGGACGGAGAGGCGACTAGCAAAACATACTTTACTAGCCCTATATTTTAAGAAAAATTTGGAAATTTTATGTTTCGTTGAAAAAGAGAAGAGAATTGTCAAAGTTGGGTGTTTTTCCAATGTTACGCTTTTTCGTGCAGTTTTTGACGATCATTAGTTGTCGTAGACGGAAGCGACTAGCAACACATATTCTTATATTAACTTATTCAAAATAAAATCCAAAGGCTAGGCCGGAAATAGAATCCAATACCAGAATATACTTTGCCTCTAACTTCCAGCCTCTTCCTTCTGAAAAATCTATTCATTGTAAGTTGTATTTTAGTCAGTTAAGACTTAGTAAAAGTTCCAAGTTGGAAGAAAACCTTGAGGGTTGTAGGAAGAGGAAGTCGTGTCTATTTGGTAAATTTCTTATTTCGTGGGTTAATGTAGGTCAGAACTTGTCCAGGTTTCCGATACATATATTATATTAAAAATTGGGAGGAGTTTAAACAATAGTGTAATAAAAAGGTAAATACTATCTCGGTACATTTATATTACAAGCTTTGATCATAATGATAAGTATATAAGTATTTATCTAAACCAACATGGCTGACTATCATTACCCAGAATTCTTATTCTTGTGAGAGATAAACCAGCATAATCAGCTGTTAGATCTCATATAAGTTGAAGACCAAAGATGTAGCTTGTTAGTAGCAAGACACCTTTGTTATTTGTAACAAACAGGACTGGTACAGAAGATCAGGCATGGCTTCCTAGATAAGGATTTTTCTAGGGTGGAAAGGTCTTGTTTTTAAGACCGGCTACAGGCTATAGTTGTTAGGTGGTGTTGGGGGAAGAAGTAGATGACTCTATCTGATTCTTATTCTGGTCATACTCTCGCTCGTCCAGGATAGTCCCCGGGTCTTGTTTGAACAAACAACTGATTTCTAAATTTGAATACATGGTTACTCTGCTTGCATCTAAAGAGTATCTTTTAGGCTAGACCAAGTCCTGGAGACTTTATTTAACTCAATTCAGCCACTTCTTTTGAATCTTGCCTATGAAAATGTTCAGTTTTTTTGTACGTCACAGTTCCTTTAAGTATTCCTTTTTCTATTCTGGTCACTCAGCCATTCCAGTAAATCCAGAATATCCTTTTTTTTGGGGGGGGGGAGCGAAATCTTCCATGATAAGCCGGGTATCCGGGAAACAGCAAGCAGAACCCTACAGGGGCATTATTATTGCCTGTATCTTTTTTTTTTTTCATTTATTTAGTTACAATCAACGCATTTTATTGGTAACTCCAATAAACTGCGTTCGACATCAGAGAGAAGATCGCGAGGCCATTGTCTTTTTAAGACGTCTAGAAGTGTTGTCTGGTAATGTTCTGGAACATAGATGTTGTATGAGCGGATTGTGATGAGATTGTATGTTAAGATGGAATTTTCTGTAACGGGTTTCAGCAATTTGTGTTGCACGAAAGGAACGTTTATGTCTGGGTTTATGATTGGTGACGTAGAAAGGAGTGTCCAACTATAAAGCGAAGAATTTTAGACTGCAAAGGCCTGGATTCTTTGGAGAGATTTGAGCGTTTCGTTGAACCCCACAGTTCGATGCCATACTTAGACTGGCTTTAATGTTTTATATGTCTTTTGTTGTCCAGAGTGAGTTTTGATCTGTTGTCGAGTAGTCTTTTCAGTTGTCGGAAGCGTCTGTTGAGTTCTGTTCTCTTAAGTCAGAGGATTCCATGTACGTCTTCTGTCGAGGTAAAGCCCAAGGTAGCGGATTAAATTGAGTACTTGTAAAGGAATAAATTGTAGAAGATATTAAATTGAAGTATTGTGGAATTGAAAACAGTTTGATCAATGTTATCGAACGGAAATGTAAATATTGTGATCGAGGAAATTTTGTGTTTTTCTCCAGTTTGCCCAAGATATTTCCGTTTCTACAAAATAGTGTGTTTGTGAGTTTATAACTTACAAATATGGTGTGTACACACATACGACTCCTACATCAGGTACAATTTTTCCCATATTTTCTTCATAAACACCAACACAAAAAGAGAGAACGAGAACGAGAGCGAGCTGGAAAATTCTACCATCCATATAACCTTTAGTGTAATTTTGAAGCTCCCATCCCGTAATATGGCGAATGCATCTAAAAATGTCGTCATTGATGCGCCTTATTTAACATCTGTTAATCATAATGAGAGGGGGGGGCAAAAAACTGAAAGATCGTTTATTACCACTGCCCCTGGGGATCATTATCATGATGAATATGACGTCAAAAGTAAGACACACCCACTTTAGCATTATAAGGGGATATTATGGTCTAATTCTTTCCATGTTAATCAGCGTTCACTAAATAATGTTCAATAGATTTATTTATGTGGAATATTGAATTATTCAACACCCTGATAATTAATATATACATCAAGTTTATTTACTTCTTTCATACCCTAAACCCTCGATAAAAAGGGAAGAATTCTCCCGGCAAGTTTTTTTATTTTAAATTTTCAAGAAATCAAAGAAGTTCATCAAATTGTGATTTCCTTTATATTTCTTTCGATTTGAAAGAAATCGAATAATGGAATCGTAAAGAATATCGATTATCAAGATAGATTTGAGGTAGCGTCAAAATCTGAACATAAAGAAAAGTATCTTTTAGAACATTGTCTGGGTTTGTGCGTCTGTATACTGCAATTAAGTATGTAACTCAAAATTTACTGAAAGTTTCAGTTTACTACTTCAATTCGTTTGGAAACCACGGTCTTAAATTAAACCACTTCAATGGCCAGTTTAAAGCATTACTCTCTTTTGAAGAATTGTCAAGTTCCCCATTGGGTTGAGAAAGAGTTCTTTTTAGGGAATGAAATCTAGTAGACACATCACTTACGATTCTTGGTACAGTTGCAGGATCCCTAGCCTAAGTAAAACCTGCAAAGCTGATGGAATTCGCACAATATTTTTATTATTTATTGTATTTAAAAGCTTATAGGTAAATACCTTTAGCTGGGAGTTGTAACAACAAAGCTCAAACAGTAAAATAAAGGAAATGAAACAACTATTTGTGGTACAAAAGTGGAAAACTTTTCACTGGAAGATGTTTTTCACAGCAGAAAGTATGACGTCGAAGATATATGTAAACTTAGTGAAGTTAACTGTAAAGTTCTGAAGTAAGTCGGTTCATCTTACACACACACATACACAAAATGAGGCGCCACGGGAGCCGAGCGGTTAAGAGGCGAGTCATGCAAGCTAATATGCATTGTAGTACTGGGTTCGATTCCCGGGGTCTAGGTCTTGCATTTTATTTAATGGTTAATAACTCATTGACATATATAAGCTCTATTTATATCTAACAACTTGAGAAACTTATCTTTTAAAGAATCATTTGAAGACTGATACGAGTTAAGAAAATGACTTCTAATAGCTAAAAGTGAGGTACATTCAAAAAGGGAAATGAACAACTGAATCAGGAGAAAAAGAGTTACAAATGAGGCAAAGATTGTTTTCATCAGAGAATTCCCACAGTAGGCAGAAGACTTGAACGGAATTATCTCTGTTTTAAGTTTTTTTAAAAGTTCGAAACGCCTTAGTTGAGATACATTCCATTTATTTGTAGTCACTTTGAAAAATCATTTTCAATTTCTGTCAAATGTGTGAATCAGACTATTGAACTGCACAATAGAATCACTGTTTAAATGTATAAACACACTGTTAGTCACTGAACCGCAATTAAACTCGGAAGTTTACAGTAATTTTGCGTAATTAGTCATCTAATTACACAATTTTTTTTTTTTAAATTACAGCGTTTATTATTTAACATAAAAAGAACTGGTGCGAACATAATGCGAATAGATTCGTCTTTATCGCTTTTTACATGATGAATATTTTTCTTGAAGGATTAGTGCGAAATAATCGATAGTAACAGTTATAAACGATTACTTCAGCTGGGATTTCACTCACGTGTTTCTTATCCTATTCCTTTCGTTATTATACAGGTAATGAGACCATAAATTACACATAAATGGCACCTTAGAGGCGCAGCTTAAAGGTAATAACTTCAAATGAACGTTATCGAACATAATTGGAACATATAATAATTGATTGTGGATAGGATTGTGTCAGGATGAATGGAAATGTTGGGATTAATAATTGGTAGAGGACTGGTCCAAGAATACTTCCCTGGGGAACTGCAGCTTCTATTTAGATATGATTAAGACGTGGGTGGTAACTCTGTTTTGAAAGAAACGGTAGGTTAGCGTAGTATGTAAGGATGAAGTAATAAGACCCAGTGGAAGGGTCTGAGGCAAAGTTTAGGAAGATCCCTAAAGGACAATATTTTGTCCCAAGCACAAGTTAACCTCATGGTACTGTTGAACAGTCGAGGGACTACTGGAAACTGATCTGGTCTTCTGGGGCAGTTGGATGGTTGTGAATTGTGCTAAGAAGTGGTTTCAAAAGGTGTCTTAGTAGAATCTTGCCAATTATCGTCAAGAGACTAGTTGCTCGGTAAGATACTGGAAGATGTGTTTCACAGCAGAAAGTATGACGTCGAAGTCATATATAAACTTAGTAAAGTAAACTGTAAAGTTCTGAAGTAAGTCGGTTCATCTTACATACACACATACACAAAATGAGGCGCCACGGGAGCCGAGCGGTTAAGAGGCGAGTCATGCAAGCTAATATGCATTGCAGTACTGGGTTCGATTCCCGGTCTTAGGTCTTGGATTTTATTTAATGGTTAATAAAAGAAGTTTACAGTAAAGTATGTTTGCTAGTCGCCTCCGTCTACGACATCTAATTTAGTAGTTGGACGTAAAGTCTGCTGAAAAAATAGGCAATTACTTTACTTTTACTACACACAAAATGGCGCCAGCCTTAATTTCACAATAACCGTGCTTTTTTAAGCAACTCATTCATACTTAATTTTAAGAGTTCTGAAGAATAGTACTTATTCATTACAAAGATCGATATAATCTTAGTTCCTTAAATAATTAGTCTACCATTAATAGAACTGCTTCCCTCTAGAAAAAAAGTTTTAAATACAGTTAACCATTTTGCCGCAATTTATTCCCGCTAAAAAATGCTGATAAAAATCTATTAAGGCGCCACTAAAAAACATTCTATCCAATCGCCAAATACACCGTTACTCCGCAAGTCCCCGATTCTTTATAATATACTTGCAGAATCGTTTAATTGTCTGTATGGCGTTTGTTGAAAACGTTTAAGATGGTTTTGGTCCGTTATATATCAGTGTATGTTTCAGTAGTCTTTATAAATGGGAACACCTAAATAATATCGTACCCTAAATTGTTGCCCTAATTATAGGCTATTATATAAAAATATGTTCAGTACTAATACTTTTAATTATCGATAATTATTGATTAAATAAATTTTTATAATTATAAATGGGTTTTTAAAAAATGGACAGAATCGGGGTGTGGCTAAACTGAACAAAAAAAATTTTAAAAAAACATGGGGTTGGGCGCTAATGACCAAGGCAGTCGATGCGCCGGAACAAAGAACATGTAGGTACTTATTTACGTACAAAGTTTTGAAAAACAAAACGTTAACACTATAAAATCGCTGAAAAAGGTGCTTTCAGATATAAGAAACTTCAATTTCCAAATTGATTTTAATAACTTTGAAGTTACTTAGGCATCACAGCAGTTCCTTGAGAAAAAAAAGTTTGTTCTTTTTCTTTCTCACGAGGAATTCAAAATGCGTATTTCCGGTGGAAACACAAAACCGGAAGTCTTTATGATTACGTGAATAAAAAAATAAATAATAAAGTCATTATTTATTAAGTATTATATTTATTAAGAGTAAGTTATTATGTTTGGAGTACTCGTATATTTAGGCCATCAAGTATCATCAAACTATGATTGTTGGTTAGAAGTATAAGCCGTGGACAGCACTTTATCTTCACTTAGTTGGGAAGCATCCGCCCCCCACTTTCGACTCAAAATTCTCCCTTTATCCACATTCTGTCGTCCCTTATCTCTGTCTGTATCATTTCCCGAGGGGAAGCTTTGATCTAGGATACGAGGTAACATGAATTCTCGCTTAGGCGTCTACTTGTTTTCTTCACTTTTTTATGATGCAGTAAATATATATTTCCAGCATCCTGCTAGGTGGCGCGAAAGATATGAGAAAAGGTGTTAGAGCCCTGTGAGTGCATATTGCATTTGGCAGTTTTGGTTATTCATTTAAAGTAGTAGTCACGTCATACTGTAGAGTTTAGTGCCGTGCATAAAGTTTCGGTCCCTTCGGTGGTCCTTTAGGGTTAAGAGATACTTCGAAAGGCTGCCTTGACAGTTGCCCTTGAAAGGTTTGCAAAAGTTCCTGCTAAGATACGTGCTTAAAAACAACAAAGGCGCTATACTTCTCTCTTTGACGTTTTTCATTATTTATTAAATCGTTTCCAAATCTAGTTACACAAATGTGAATAGCTGCTTTTGATATATTATTTAACTGCGATTTTAACAGAACAATGAAATGGCTGGAACACTGGAACGGGGGCAGCAGACTAAATCGATATTACTTTCTACCACCCCTCTGTTAAGCAATTAATCGAAATCTATTGTTATGAAAGCTCGACCTCTCTTAAATCTTTCAATTCCAGTTGAATTAAAATTTATTCATATTTTATTGTTATAAATAAACTAATTGTTTAAAACAAAATGATGTTATACTGTAGTCTCTCTTCAAAATATAAGAATAATACAATTTGTAATAGTAAAGTATGTTAGGCAGTTATAGACTAGACCCGCAAAGCTAAAATGTATTGTTGGTTTAGTGGGTTCGATTCCCCTGGTCTAGGCCTTGGTTTTTATTTAAAGTTTAATAAAAGAAATTTACAGTAAAATATGTTAGCCTGTTCGGCTCCGTCCACGATACCTGATTGGTAATTGGACGTAAAGCCCACCTGAAAAAATAGGCAATTACTTTACTTTTTTGTATTTATAATTTAGGGTAATTTGTGTGTTTTCTTTAAAAGATAGTTTTTCAGTTTTTAACTATTTTTCTTTGGACAAAGCCTCTATTAATTTTCCTTGTCTGTTATTATTAAAACCTTTTTGGGAAATCGTCATTTTAATTGGTTACTCACCGCACCCTGACATACAAGACCCACAACACACAGAACAAGTCCTCAACGAACTAGACATACCTCTTCCTCTTTCACTACCTCCCAAACCCTTCACTCCATCTGAAATCAAATCCATCATCCACACCCTTTCCAGGAAAAAAAGTCCTGGGTATGATCTGATCACAGCTAACATTCTCCATCGACTCCCAAGAAAAGCAATAGTCTTCATTACTTCACTCTACAATGCAGTCCTACGAACCCCACACTTCCCTATCCTTTGGAAATTTTCCTCTATACGCATGATCCTTAAACCCAAAAAACCAGCACACGATCCCGCCTCCTTCCGTCCCATCAGTCTCCTCCCAGTTCTTGGGAAAATGCTAGAGAAGCTACTCCTACTTCGCCTGCAAAGTAGCCTTACTCCTAATCCTTCAATTCCTTCTATTATTCCCGATCATCAATTTGGATTCCGAAATTTTCATTCCACCATCCACCAAGCACATCGCGTTGTAGACACCATTGCTACCTCTCTTGAGCTTAAGCAGTACTGTCCAGGAGTCTTCCTGGATGTGTCTCAAGCCTTTGATAGAGTGTGGCATGAAGGACTTTTGCTGAAGCTCAAGAATGTCCTTCCCAGTACCTACTACCTTATCCTAAAATCCTACCTATCAGATCGCTTCTTCCAAACTGTCCAAGGCATTTCCTATTCCACTATCTATCCGATCCTAGCTGGAGTCCCGCAAGGAAGTATCCTTGGCCCCCTATTATACACTGTCTACACGGCTGACCTTCCTCTTCATCCAAATACGAGCATCTATACCTTCGCAGACGATACTGCTATCCTCTCCCATAACACCGATCCGGTTATAGCCACTAGATCCCTCCAGGCTCATCTTAATATCCTCGAACCCTGGTTCCGCAAATGGAGAATAAAGGTAAACGGAAATAAATCCCGCTGCATATCCTTCACTCTCAACAGAAAAATACTCCCTCCATTATACCTGAATCACACTCCTATTCCTGTAGCGGATACCGTTCGTTATCTGGGAATATACCTTGACAAGCGACTCACATGGAATCCACATACTAGACTCAAACGACTTGAACTAAACCAGAGGTTTCGAATGCTCAAAAGACTACTTGACAAACGGTCTAAACTGACTCTGACAAACAAGAAACGACTATACACAGCCCTACTCGCTCCCATCTGGACTTACGGACTTGAACTGTACGGAACTGCTAAGCGTTCGAACCTCAACAGAATCCAAACCCTCCAGTCAAAAATCCTTCGAACCATCACTGATGCACCCTTCTACGTGAGCAACCATACTATCCACACCGACCTGCGAATCCCATTTGTTTCTGACCTTGCCCAGTCCCGCTACATCAAATTCCACTCCAAACTTTACCATCATCAGAACACCTTAATCAGCAACCTGTCCTGCACTAACCTCCCGTCAAATCCTCCTCGCAGACTGAAGCGCCGGTGGCCTCGGGATCACCTGGTCGAAAGATAAACAAAGCCATCCTTCGTATTCCACTCATTCGGTATTTACATTAACCGACTTATGATGGTCATCGTTGGATGGCTCTCATTCACGCAATTCCAGTGATTTTATTTTATTTACTTTTTTATATATTATTTACTTTGTTTTTTTTTTTTTACTTTATATTTTATTTTATTTTATATGTTACATTTATGTACCTTACGATATCTTATTTGCTTGTTGCGTTTTGAATTACGCAGTTGTGAATTTAAAAATTAAGGGATAAAAAAAAAAAAAAAAAATAATTGGTTACTTAAAAAGAGGTGAAATTCCCGTTAGCAGTGTAATTAATATTTACGGACCTGAAATGTTAAACCAAAATTCTGATTGGTAAGATATCGTGTTACCGAAAGTCTAATAATTTAGGACGGCTTGTTCATATTTTCTGTAATTTTCTTGCCAACTCTGAAGTAACATATGTTTAGGCAATTTGATGGATTTTGAATTTTTCACATTGAATAGTTAATTTAGTGCTTTCCGTTGGGTAATAGTTGGCCGGAGTTGGAGTCAACTATATCCATTTCTTTAAGAAAAAATCGACGTTCCGGTCGATTGTCCTTTTTCAGGAACTTTAAATAAAGTTTTCTAAATAGAAAGTGAGTCTCTATACAAGTATAAAACGGAAATTGCGTAGAAATATGATGACGAAGAGAGTATTATGGGGTTATAGAAAAAGGAAGGAAACTGAAGCGTTTTGATGCTGAACACGATTGTGATTGGTTGAAATATATTATTTATTTATTTTTTAAAGTATAAATATAAGAAATACTAAATTGATGAAAAAACGCAAGAAGTAATTAAAAGAAAAACAGTGAGGGGCCAAAAAAGAGTGAAACGTTTGTTCTGGAATTTCAAAGAGGGAAAACTTTGTCTCTTTTGAAATAACGGAGCATTAGAGAGGTATTGAGTGGATGTGGGCAAATCCAGAAAGAAAGCTTTTCTGGAACTGGGGATTGAAAGGAAGGGTTCAGTGAGTCGAAGGAATGGGGTCAATGGTTGACTGGTATTGTCAGTTTTAAGGTTCACAATGTCAAGGATCGGTATTGTCTGAAATTTCTACCTGAGCAGTAGCTGCAATGTGCCCCCGTATGTAACTGGGAGTTACAATTGGGAGGAATTCCGGAAATAGCTAGAATTTTTTGATGTAAACGGGAAACCTAAAGTTCCTTTAAGTTTATTGGAGCATTAGAAACCGGATTGAAGTTTCGGAAATGAAGGATTAAACCATAAAATCCTTTCCGGAAGTGGGACATTCCTTTCTCAGTCTTTACTTTGAAGCTGTGAATTCCTAGGCCAGCCATTTCCTGTCAACTCAATGTAATTGCAATTCCCAATGAATGCACAATTCAAATTACTATCTTAGACTGGCGCTAGTAGTGCTGCAATGTATTTCATATTACAGTAAGTTTTGTACATCTGTTTACGTTCAAATAAATTGTATTTTGAACTATGTATGTATAAATAAAGCCTACTAAGTATTCTAAGTGTAAAGTTACGCTAACGTCATGTCACAGTATTCTTTTCAATTTCTTTACCACTGTCAGCTCTCTTTACCTAGGTATTCCTTACTTCAGCAAGTTATTTACTGTTATTATTTATTTCTACATAACTTTTATAAATAACATGTATATTTATTGGAAAAGCACATTAAGAACAATTCTTCTTGTTCTTTTATTGCAATTAATGCAGATTTTTTTAAAATTGTTTTTCTTCAAATTTGGAATTATAACAAATTAGCCACTGATAAGGGCACACTTCCGTCTCGGAATACTTTAGGCTCCGTCTGTGTACTTATAATAATCATAATATATCATCCCTTACTTAAATTTTAAGTGCTGGAACAGGAAGTTTTATTGTACCGATAGTGCTAAAAATTAAGTTGATATTAATTAATATTAGTTTGATATATTTCACGTATTTTGGCACTTAAAATATAGTCGGCATTGGCATGCGAATTTCCAGTCTGGACAAGAGTGAGTGAGTGACCTTGGAAAAGAGAGAAGTACCGGCTAAGAATGGCGACCTTGTAAAGAATGCCTTCTTCTTCCTCTTCTTTCAAGCAGTCCGAGAGACACTTGTAGTTCGAGTTCTTCTGGATCCACTCTCCCGTCTCTTCACTGCCCCTTCTCTACTCACTCTCTCTCTCTCAATCAAGACAGTAGCCTGGCAGTTTCCAAGGTAACCTGACCAATTACCCCTTCACTCAAGTGGTGGTCAGTCTTCTTCTTTGTGTGTACTGTTGCCGGGGGGGGGGGGGCGTTTCTTTTGTTAAAAGAAAGAAAAACTTTATGACCAATATTTAACGTTCTGGAATTTAGGTTAAACCATGTTTCAATCCTACCAAGAAGAGTTTTCTTCAGGGCAAGAAAATCTATTTTCAGTAAAAATCATTAAACTTCATCCAATTCCTACATTCTCTAAATCCTTTAATTAGAAGTCCCGCCTTGAAAAATTTACATTTAGAAATTGTCTTCAATATTATGAAGATCTTTTTAGAACTGTTGAAGGGAGCTTGACGTAACAGGATCTCTTATAATTCCCATTTTAAAAATCAATATATTTCCCAAGATAAAGATGCAAGCACAAGAAATAGGTCCTGTATGCCCTAATATCAAGTGAAACCCTCTTTTTGGTGAGCTTTATTTCAAATTTTTTCCAGAAAATCCAGATTGGGAGGATCTGGATTACCTGGACTATTTGAGTGCGTTCTTATCTCCTGTATTGTTTATCGGAAGTAAATATACAACTCTAACCTCAAATTTGAAGAAAATTAACTGACCGTGATCAAATGCCATTACCTCAAGTGAGCCATTTCAGGCATTACTCGTTGTAACATCGTTAAGTTATAAGTATAAATCGTTGTAATCGTTAATCGTTATAAGTATGAACATTCTAAGCAATATTTCGATTTGGACAAAATAACAGCCAAGCGGAAATGGCTTTACAGAAGGTAATTTCCTAGTTTTCTGTAATAATCAAAACAGTCGCGTGAAGGATGTGCGTCATTTTAGCGTAGAAGTGTTATTTACGTCACTAAAGATTTGAAACTTTCTTTCAAGTAAATGTTGACTTTGTTTCGTTCCTAAGGGGAAGCTGTGAAGTCACACTTCTTTTAGCTGTGATCATCAAGCCCAACTATCTTCTTAGGACAGTTTCTAAGATTCAAGGCCATTTAATTACTCACACTAAGAGAAAGTCATGAAACTGTTTCTAGTGTAGGTAAAATCAAAAGACGTACTTCTTCTGGCGGAAGTTCTAAAGGTTTTAAAAATCGTGATACGTTAATATTTATCTAGGCTAAGTATTGATCATATAGAATTGGAACGTTCAACAGCGCTCGATGCTTCAATTTGAACAGATTTCTCTTCTTATTATATTTTTTATTAATTTAATGAGAAATTTTGCTAGCAAACTTCGGAAGTTGTACGAAATCTTAATAGACACTAATTATCAATACAGGAAATGAAGTATTAGGGTGGACATTTTAACTGTTAACCTAGAACTAGATTTTGATGGCGCCGACGTATATGTTTTGTTGTCAGATCAACGATCGCAGATCAGGTGTATGGTTGGGGAGAGAGAATGTAGGAAGAGAAAGAGGAAGATGGCAGCAATGGCGGAAGTCAAGGAGTTGTTCGGGTACAGGTAAAACGGGGACAAGAGACAATTCTCTCTCTCTCTAGGGCTCTCTCTCGTCGGTATGTATATAAAAGGGAGTTGGCATGGTAACGTTATTTCCCCTAAGTCATTGAAACAAACCATCCCTTCTCCCGCCCCCCGCGCGCGCGATATCTTCTATTATGCAGTAACTGGTCCTAGGAGGTTTTTTTTTTCGTAGGCCAATGCGGCAAATCTCTGCAATTCGTGGCAGTGGTGTTTTTCTATGTTTTTCTATGCGATTTTTTCCCCCTATTTTACTCGCTTAGGGAAGAAAAGTATTGTGCTCTTCAAAGAAAATGTTTTGTCCAAATTTCCTTTGTAAATTCTTCTAAGTAGGCTTATTATTATTGGTATAACTATTCTATTTTCAATTTTGTGTTTTTCCGCAATAACGCTTTCCAATCCTTATATCTGTCTGTCTGTTTGATCACATCGAGTTTCCTCAAAGTGGTAATTTTAATTTTTTTTTTTTACTAACTGCAAAGAGTAGCTGTTGCGAACCGGAAATACCCAGTTTTGAGTTTCCCCAAAGTGCAAAAAAAAGAGCGTAATTTTTGAGTGAGTTTCCTGTAAGCGTTCATAACAGAAATAATCCAAGATTAAGCTTTGTAACACTTTCTAGTTGTCTCCTTCGCTTGGCCGACAAATAAAATTAAAAAAAAAAAACCTTCCGTTCAATTTGTGACGTATAATTTAAAAATTTCTAACCGACTTTCTTTCTCATCATTTAACCTAATGATTGACAATATGAGAGTTCTCGTTTCTCCGCTTTAATACATTAAGGTATTATTAGTATTTTGGAGTTAATCACCTTAATAATTATTGGCTTTTTATTAGCAATATTTAAGGATCTAATTTTCAAATAAAGTTACATATTTATGTGTTAAGCACAAGCTTTTTTTTGGGGGGGGGGGGGAATTTTCCAAATGATTTTAATGTTGAAGTATTTTTTAGGTTGTTTTGAAAATTAAAGTAATTTATATTAATAATTTAAGGCGCCACGGTAGCCGAGCGGCTGTAGGCTAGACCCGCAAAGCTAAGATGTATTGCGGTACTAGTCTATGCCTTGGATTTTACTTAATGGTTTATAAAACAAATTTACAGTAAAAGTATGTTAAGCGGTTATAGACCAGACCCGCAAAGCTAAGATGTATTGCGGTACTAGTCTATGCCTTGGATTTTACTTAATGGTTTATAAAACAAATTTACATTAAAAGTATGTTAAGCGGTTATAGACTAGTCCCGCAAAGCTGAGATGTATTGCGGAGCTAGTCTAGTTCTTGGATTGTATTTAATAGTTAATATGAGAAATTTATAGTAAAGTATGTTAGGCAGTTATAGACTAGACCCGCAAAGCTAAAATGTATTGTTGGTTTAGTGGGTTCTATTCCCCTGGTCTAGTCTTTGGATTTTATTTAAAGTTTAATAAAAGAAATTTACAGTAAAGTATGTTAGCCTGTTCGGCTCCGTCCACGATACCTGATTGGTAATTGGACGTATAGCCCACCTGAAAAAATAGGCAATTACGAGGGTCGTTTGAAAAGTCCGTGCAAAAATAAAAACGACTTAATTTTTTGGGGTAAACCTTTTTTATTTTTCAACATAGTCTCCTTTTAGGCTTATACACTTCGTCCAACGCTGCTCTAGATTGTTGATCCCTTCCGAATAATAGGATTGGTCCAAGTCTGAAAAATAGCCATTCGTTTCTGCAATCACCTCCTCGTTTGAATAAAATCTTTTTCCCGCCAGCCATTTCTTCATATTGGGGAACAAATAGTAGTCCGAGGGAGCCAAGTCTGGAGAATAGGGGGGATGTGAAACGAGTTGTAACCCTATTTCCATTAATTTTGCGACCACAACTGCTGAGGTGTGAGCTGGTGCGTTGTCGTGATGGAAAAGGACTTTTTTGTGGGCCAATCGTTTTTCTTGCAGCTCGGTTTTCAAACGGTCCAATAACGATGAATAATATGCACCTGTAATAGTTTTACCCTTTTCCAGATAGTCGATGAGGATTATTCCTTGCGAATCACAAAAGACAGTCGCCATAATCTTTCCGGCCGAAGGAACGGTCTTCGCCTTTTTTGGCGCAGATTCCCCTTGGTAACCCATTGTTTAGATTGTTCTTTGGTCTCAGGAGTGTAGTGATGTAACCATGTTTCATCCACAGTGACTAAACGACGCTTAAAGTCCTGCGGATTCTTCTGGAACAGCTGCAAACCGTCCTTGCAACACTTCACACGATTTCGTTTTTGGTCAAGCGTGAGCAATCGCGGCACCCATCTTGCGGATAGCTTTGTCATGTCCAAGTGTTGATGCAAAATATTATGTACCCGTTCATTCGAGATGCCCACAGCACTAGCAATCTAACGCACCTTCACTCTTCTGTCATCCATCACCATATCATGGATTTTATCAATGATTTCTGGAGTAGTAACCTCAACAGGGCGTCCAGAACGTTCAGCGTCACTTGTGCCCATATGGCCACTCCGAAAATTTTGAAACCACTTATAAACTGTTCTAATCGAAGGTTCAGAGTCACCATAATGTTTATCAAGCTTCTCTTTATTCTCCTGAGGCGTTTTGCCTTTCATAAAGTAGTGTTTAATCAACACACGAAATTCTTTTTCGTCCATTTTTTGAAAATCACTCGACTTCCTCGATTCAAACGAATGCCAACACACAAAGAAATAGACCGATCTGGCTGAAACTTGGTGGGTGTTCTTCCAAGAGATGCTACTAACTAAACATAACCTCGATACGCGCCAGTAGTGCTATCTCTCTGACTTTGCACGGACTTTTCAAACAACCCTCGTACTTTACTTTTTTGTATTTATAATTTAGGGTAATTTGTGAGTTTTTTTAAAAGATAGTTTTTCAGTTTTTAACTATTTTTCTTTGGACAAAGCCTCTATTAATTTTCCTTGTCTATTATTATTAAAACCTTTTTGGAAAATCGTCATTTTAATTGGTTACTCAAACAGAGGTGAAATTCCCGTTAGCAGTGTAATTAATATTCACGGACCTGAAATGTTAAACCAAAATTCTGATTGGTAAGATATCGTGTTAATGGAAGTCTAATAATTTAGGACGGCTGGTCCCTGTTTTCTTTTAATTTTCTTGCTAACTCTGAAGTAACATATGTTTAGGCAATTTTTCACATTGATTAGTTAATTTAGTGCTTTCCGTTGGGTGCCGTCGGGAAATTCTTTCTCCAAAAGTATCATTTTATTTTATTGAGATTGAAGTTAGTTTATTATTTTTTAAATTGAAAGTGTCCTCTAAATACAGATTCCCGCTACCTCCCCATTCGATTCCTAGATGCATCCCGGATCGAGACTTTGAAGTTAGGCGTTACTGTTCCAAATTACAGTAGTATCCTAGTTGTTGTGGATCCACCTTATCGTTCTCCTTTGAGAGGAAGGAGTCTTAGGATCACATCCTAAGACTTCGTGAAAGTTAGGCCAATCTCTCTCTGTCTCTCTCTCTCACCCCTATCCACTCCCACCACAAAGCCGAAGTAATTCTCCCGCAAGGCAGTTCTATCGCTCCCTCCATCCCACTCAAAAACTATCTCTCTATTTTACGTGTTCTCTACCCGGATAGCTTCTTCCCTCAAAGTGTACCCCTCTCCGCCCCCCCAAAAAAGAACCTTTAAATTCCGATACGGATGTGACGTATGTGAGTTAACCTTAGATTACGTATTTCCGCTTCAACTAATTTTTTCTCTTCTGTATCTACATGGATCTCAATTAAAAAATCATGCGAAAATTAATTATAAAAAAAAATTCTAGCAATAATAATTACTTTAAGATTGTCTACATCCCCCCAAATTATATATTTTAACTGCAATGATAATAATCTTAGAAAAAAAAAAAATTAAATTGCCAAATATTAATCAAATAATTATTATCAAGCTCTCCTATTGGTTCATCCTCTCTAACATAAATTTTATTCTATTTTTATTCCTTTTTGGTTTATGTTTGGATTGGAGCGAAGATTTAATGAGGTTTATTTATGTATAAAGAGAGGAATGATTATTTTTTTAAAAAAATCCTCATAAAACAGGTGGCGCCTTATAATTATTGCAATCATAATGTAAGATCATAAGAAGAGCAAAAAAATGGAAGCAATCTCCTCCTCTTAATAATTATATATGTGTATAATACTACTGTACAGGTATATATATATATATATATAAATCGACCTACTACACAGTTTTATTAAAACTGACCGGTAGGACAGTTGTATAAGGTTTGATCGCCAAAAAGTGCACGAAAAAGCTGTAAACGTTGAAAAAACAGCCCAATTTTGACAATTTCTTTTCTCATTTTCTTTAAAAGATAAGATTCCCAAATTTTCTTTATAATATAGGGCAAATCCTCCTTTATAACAGTAATTTTTTCGTAATAACATAGATCTAATAATTGGGTAGTAGTGGTTTCGTACAAACTGGCTGTTATCAAAAACTGTATGTCAGTCAACGCAACTCAAATATAATGAAAAATCGTAGTATCTTCAAAACCAATTTGATCTTCGATTTATGAAGCAGCATCTCTGAACTGGCCTAAAGCTTTTTTTTTTGTTTTTTAAAGAAAAAATCAGCCGCCGGAAATGCCGATTTACTAAATAGAGATTTCCGTTTTCTTGTTTTTTTTTTTTCAATAAGCTCTAAAACGATTACTAAAATACGTATTGCCGATTGCCATAACTGGTATTTCCGTAAAACGTATTTGAAATCTTTTTTTTTTTCCCCACGGAAATTCATATAAAGTCACTTTTGGTGGGGGGATTTCCTTCTAAAGTGCTATTTTAGTCTCATTTACGATCTTACCACCTATAAGATATTTTTTTTTTTTTTTTTTTTTTTTATGATTTAAGGCGCGTCAACATCTTTGGTTATTGGCGCCCGGAGCTTTTTCCAGTGCACTGCCGGCCTCCGGACAGTGTTCTCTCGTTACAGACAACACTGTCCATCACCGGACAGTGAGCTGTAAGAAGCTCCTAGGAAGAGAAAATCTAAGGGTCAGCTGCTGGATTCGAACCCGGGACCTCCGCGTGGGAGTCCAGTATGCTAACCTCATAGCTAATCCCTTCCCTACCTATAAGATATTATTACGAATTAAATTTATTCATGAAATTGTAAATTTCTTTTTGAAAAAAAAAACCATCGGAAGTTAGCCACTTTGTGGGAGTTTTTCCTGCCCTTTTCTAGGGAGTGAGTAAAAGGGTTCTTTTTTTGGGGGGGGTTTTGGTCAAAAATGTGGTAGGCCTGTTTTTTGTTTTTTTAGATTGGTTTTAAAAAGCCATCTTGGGGCACTGTCGTTCTTTGGACGTAATCTTTTTTTTACCATTTATTGCAGTGAACAGATATAATGTATGACGTCAATTGTCTTTTTAAAACAAATTCTTGTTTAACACGTAAGTTGTGATAAGAGGAAATCGTGTGCGCGCTAGATATTTGTTTATTTCCTTTAAAATCACACTTCCTTAAGGAAAATAACAAAAGTTGAATTTTTAAAAAGATTCTATCGATAATAAGTTACAATTTATTTTATTAACAGTTTTTAATAAATATCTGGCGGGGTAAAGGACGCCATTGAGGCAAGAGAAATTTTATTTACCACTAAAATTATGTTGCAATAAAACAGTCAAAAACTAAGTGTTAAAAAACCAGCTGGTCAAATCAGCTGTACGCTTAATTTGCATATCAGAATTAGAATCAAAATGGCCCCAAAGCGCTGCCACTATGTCCTGTAATAAACACACTACAAATGTGTGCAACCTTCCCTCCAAAGTGTGTGTATGCACAATTATTCACACTAAATGAAGTTGTATATTTGGTTGCTTAACCTGGTTTTTTGTGTCCTTTAATTGGTATTCAAGATAATTGACGTTTCTTGACTGGCTGCTGATCTTTATTCTTTTTGTCTTGCTTTGATTTCTTTAGTAATTATTCTGTTTCCTGTATATTCTGCTTGTTCGGCGTGATTGATTAAGTTTTAAAATTTATTAATGAATTGTTTATTTAGGCTTATTCGTAATTACTGCTGATTTATTCATGTTTGTTAAGGATCTTCTGTATTGGATGCCTGTAAGGCTTAGTAATATCTATTGTGATGACTCCACCAACAAACTCCTCCTTTACAAAGCGGTCATTAAGCCGATGTTGCTGTACGCCTGCTCCGCCTTAGAGCCTGACTTGTAGTAGGTGACATCTAGAAACTTCAGGACAACACATAACAAATTTCTCAAGACTTAGCGGCTGACTCTTCTCTACACACTCCTTGAGACTGTACCCAATATCCCTGGTACACTCCTATATCCAAAATCGTCTGCTGAAACTCCTTTCAAGACTGTCACCCAAATCCACTCAGCCGCGACTTAGCCTTCTACAGATCCTTCTGTTTTCTACAGGTACAAAAAGCCTAGTCATTGACTCACGAGACTGCATCCATTATCCCCCGTAGCACTCCTGCATCCAAAATCGTCTGCTCAAACTCCTTTCCATCCTAGACTGTCATCCTAACCATCTCTGCCACGACATAGCCTCCTACAGATCCTTCTATTCTCTACAGGTACAACAGACTAAAATATATTCTCTAACTTTCTACACTAGCTGTAGGTTTTTCCTCTTTTTCCCTGCATTCTTATCCTACACCTTATCTTTCTTTGTATTCTCACTTGTTATGGTTACAATGTTTTGTACATTAATACTTCGTATATTTATTTTTTTGTGCATATTTATATTATAATAAAGATTTATTCTATTCTATTCCGCCATGCCTAATCTCCTAGCCCAGTAAAACCTCTTCTTCCAAATAGATTTGTGTAGTAGACATCATCTTTTCAGGGCACAAGACTTATGAAGACGTCCTACACAAAGCATCTCTATTCGGTACAGATGCCCGCGTCCCCGTTAGCACCCTAAAGAGTACCCTTGAGGCAGATTCTTGGGGAATCAGCCCATTCGACTTTTTTTCAGGGCTTCCCAATCGTTCTCTTCCCAAATTACTGTAGGCCTTCCATATACTGAGGAAGAAACTCATTCCTCATTATTCTCTCGGAAGAATTTTATCATGACGATTACGGCTTCCTTCTTGTTTTGCTGAACACCTCAAAGTTCATGGAAGAATCATTGTATATTCTCCAACTTTCAGTTTGTGAATCTAAAGATTTTTAATTAAATTATGGATTCCTTTACAGCCTCTCTGAAGAGATAATCAAAACTAATTGAGAATAACTAGCCGCTTATCTAGCATGTTACCAGTCTTCCGCATAATTGATCATTCCATTTCAAAGGAGATCATGGTAATCATTTGCAATCAAACTGCTTGTTAAAAGAATTTCTCCTTTCAACTATGACGTTGTTAGTTTAGTTAGTTACATCATAACACAATTACAATATTTCCTTCTCCACTATATTCGGAAATTAAAGAAAGTTGATAGTTAAATCCAACCTACGAAATTTTTTTTTTAACATAATTAATGAAATTAATTTACTTTGACCTCCATATCCCATCCAGCATCTTTACTTAGCTTCATTTTGATGGATTTACCGTTAGCGGCCATTTTGTGATATAATTGATAATCTATCAAGAAGAAAGTTTGCTTTATCCCTTTTTTAGAGGCATTAACTTAAATGATGCCTCTAAAGTGCCGATGACGAGAAGATTGTCTTGGAGAAGTTAGAGGCAGGATGAAGCTTTAAAGTTGTAATTTTATTATAAAGCCCATACCTATCCATTATGATCTTCAAGCACAGATTCCCTAGCTTAAAAGCATTTCTTTTTTCAATCAGAATAAATTTCCTTTATTGTTACAATTTATAAATATATATTGGAAAAGATAATGCCCCCCACGGTCCTCTTACTCGCTCTGTCTCCGTCTAGTTTGATAATGATAGCAGACAGAGACAAAGAAAAGGTTATTTTAAAATGGAATTTTTACTTCTTTTTCTTTAAAAATTCATTTCCAGTTTTATTCCTTGATTATCATTTTTGTGGTGTTTTAAAAAGTGGGTATTTAAATTATTTAATTTGAATACAAAAATTTGATTGGAAATTTATGATTATGATTCAAATTCAATCATGGTGTGAACCATGGACGGGCTTTCTCTATTTTAGAAAAAAAATATCGCTATAAACTAATCGATAACATGGTATTTCCGGTCTGTCAAATTTCTTCAAATTCGAAAATTTCTGTTTTAAATATTTTCTACCTTATGAATATTTAATAAGTCTGTACATTTCTCTAACCACTTCCTACGTTCAGAAGTGCCCTTTCACTGAAACACCATGGTTTCATACGTGCTGCGGAAGTGCGGAAGTATGTCTGCTAACTATAACTATCACCTAATAAGTTCGTCAAACAAGATAGTTGGAAGTGTTAGTCGGAAAATTATCGTTAAAGTGAAAAAAAAATAATCGATTCTTGGAAAGAGAGCGTTATCTTACTGTCTCTTGTAAACGGTGTTATCTCCTAGTTTTCAAGAATATTTAATTACGTAGATTGCTGTAAGGGTTCCGATCTGTTTTTCTGGATCATGCTCTTAGTATAAGAATATTATTACAGCTGTTTACGAACTGGTGGTGGTGGCAGGAGGGGAGAGAGAGACCAATTTATTACACTTTCTCCTAGGCAATAGATTACGAAAATGTCCAATTATACGGCGTCACTCCTTTAGTTACCTTTAGAAAGAAGACTGTCTGAGGAATGTCTTAATAATTTCGCAAACCCAGAGAAGAGGTCATTGTTGTGTGGAGGGAGGATTCTTCCCACAGGAATCTACAGGTGCCATCATGTTTCTAATTTCAGCTTTATTAAGTGCCAATGTCCGTTAAGGAAATCCAAAAAATGAACGGCTTGGTGGGCGAGAAATAAAGGAAGAAACTGAGTGAGAAGTACTTTGCCCAGAAATGGGTAATACGTACATGTAAACCATCTTTTTTTTTACGTAAGTTGAGGATCAATCTTTTGTTTTAATTTCCGTGGTAGTAGTTTAAGAGCTTAATTAAGCTTAATGAAACTACTCGTAAGTCTCAAAACATCACCTTCGCCTCTTCGTCGCATTACTTCTCCTCCAGTGTTCTATAATCTAACACCTCTACCAGTAGTTAACGTTGCTCGCTACCTTGGGCTTTACTTAGACCGAAGACTTTCTTAGAACCCCTACACTAGACTTGAAAAGAACAGAACTAAACAGACGCTATTGGCTACTTAAAAGACGATAGATCAAAACTCTCTGTGGACAACAAAAGACTGATCTATTCTTCTATTTTAAAAACCCATCTGTGGTGTATGGAATAGAGCTGTAGGGTTCAACCAAATGCTCCAATCTCCAAAGGATTCTCAACCGCTACAATCTAAAATACTTCGAACCATTTTATGTCTCAAACCTGACTATACACATTGACCTTAACATTCTTTTTATCACACAAGTCGCTGAAAACACGATTCAGAAAACTCCACTTCAACCTGCAATCTCATATAAGGTGTGTTCAAAAAGTAACGGGAATTTTCGTTTTTTGAAAAAAATATTTATTTATTCATCTACATTAATATTGTCGCCTTCAAAGTAGTCCCCTTCGCATACAATACACTTGTGCCAGCGCTTTTTCCAATCCTCGAAACACTTCTGAAACTCAATCTTTGTGATAGCTTTCAGCTCTTTCAGCGATTCGCTTTTAATGTCATCTATGCTTGTAAAACGACGGCCTTTTAATGTTCTCTTTATGTTTGGAAATAGAAAAAAGTCACATGGAGCCATGTCTGGCGAATATGGAGGCTGGGGCATCGTTAAAGTTTTGTTTTTGGCCAAAAATTCACGAACAAGCAATGAAGTGTGAGCAGGCGCATTATCGTGGTGCAAAATCCATGAATTGTTTTGCCACAAATCCGGGCGTTTTTTTTCGGATTGCTTCACGCAAACGGCGTTGAACTTGTAGGTAGTACTCCTTATTGATTGTTTGACCTTGTGGCAAGAATTCATGATGCACTATGCCATTAAAATCGAAGAACACAGTGAGCATAACCTTCACATTCGACCGCACTTGTCGAGCCTTTTTCGGTCTTGGCGATCCAGAATGCCTCCACTGGGACGATTGAGCCTTAGTTTCGACATCATATCCGTAAACCCGTGTTTCGTCACCTGTTATAACACGTTTCAGTAGATCCGCATCGTTGTCGACTTCATTGAGTGACTCTTGAGCAACTTCCATTCTCCGCTGTTTTTGTTCGAAATTCAATAATTTTGGAACAAATTTTGCTGCCACACGTTTCATACCCAAAACATCCGAAAAAATTTCATGGCATGAGCCAATTGATATGGCAACATCATCAGCGACTTCTCTGATTGTGATTCGGCGATCGTTCATAACCATTTCTTTCACTTTTTTCACGTTTTCATCGGTTGTTGATGTGCTTGGACGTCCAGGTCGTTCGTCATCTTCAACGTTTTCGCGGCCATCTTGGAAACGCTTATACCACTCGTAAATCCTTGTTTTACTCATAGCAGACTCACCATATGCCTTTATTAACATTTCACACACTTTATTTCATTTTTTACGCAAAATTTAATACAAATTCTTTGATCCATTTTTTTTAACAAACAAAAATTGCCAAGCTCGAAAAACACGTCTAACCTTAACGGCTGCCACTTAAGAAGTAAACAATGAATATTACTGAAAATTTTATCGTACTTCAGGGGCATGTGTACGAACATAATAAAAAAAAAAATTTTACAATCAGACTCTCCAAACCCGCGAAATTAAAAAATTCCCGTTACTTTTTGAACACACCTCTAGCTCAAAATCTTTCTTCAAGAACTCTTCCTGGCAACCCGGACAAGACGTCTTAAAAGAGACAGTGGCCTTGTGATCTCCTCTCAAGTGAAGAGAGTGACTAACAAGTCTAATGTTTTGGAGTGTTACCACTGGAGGTAACTTCTCCACTCGTTTCTCTGAAATCATTGTTACTTATAGTGCCAACGCGCAGATTGTAGCACAATCCGTGGCAGCGTCTTAATAGAATACAAAATTGAGATTTCTTCTATTTTTGATTTCCCTTTTTTTTAAAATTATTATTTAATGCTAGTTGACTGACCCACATGGAAAACTCGCTGTGACTAGATTTCCCCAATGTTGTGAAAATACACTTTAATAAATTAATAGATTTAATTGAAAGAGATAAATAAACCAATTGTTAATTGTCGGTTGAACTGAATGACTCGTTAAACGTGTGTTTTTATTTTCAAAATAGGCTTGAAAGTCAATGTATTCTAAAGTAGCTTTTACAAGAAGTATTAGAACATCTGTTTGTCAGCAGTCAGGCTCGTATAGATGCATGCTACACACAAATATACATACAATTCTCGGCGAGTCCCTTTTTTTAACAAAGACCACCACTTGTATTATAAATAGTTTTACGCTGAGTTAAAATTAACTTTTTCCCCCACTCTATGCTTTATCTCATTTTTAATGTTCATTATCTTTATTTTATTTTCTTTTATGTTTTACAAATAGAGAATAAAGATTTTACGATCGTATTTTATGTCGTTCTACTGCAGTTCATTGAAAATTGATATTTAAATTTATGGGAATCTATAACACTGTAAACTAAGACATAATCCAGTCGCCAGCTACTTAATATATTTCTTTTTATGCTTGATTCGAGGTGTGTTATTCAATTCAACTGCTCCAATAATGGATGAGGGCTCAAGATCGTAAACCCATATAATTTACGCATCTTAACTTTCTCTTGCTGTACAAGATGATAAAGAAAGGATAGCGATTTGTATCAGAATTTTGTATTTGTATTTTTTACCGGAAACAATCATGTTTTTGAGAATATATTTCCGGTGAGTTCAACAAGTGTGGAAATCTCAGCCGATCGGAAGTATCACATTGCTGTAGGCAATCTTTTTGAGAGAATATTTTCAATGCTTTTTCCTAAACTTAGTACGCTAACCACACACACTACATACAGTTTTGCCGAGAACCTATGACAGTTTCTTGTTTCTTGTTTGACTATAAAAAAGTAAAAGTAAAGTTATTGCTTATTTTTTCAGGCGGGCTTTTTACGTCGAACTACCAATTAGGTGTCGTGGACGGAGGCGATTAGCAAACATACTTTACTATAAATTTCTCATATTAACCATTAAATACAATCCAAGGGCTGATACCGCAATACACCTTAGCTTTGCGGGTCTAGTCTATAACCGACTAACAAACACACTTTACTGTAAATTCCTCATATTAAACATTAAATAAAATCCAAGGCCTAGACTAGTACCGCAATACATCTTAGCTTTGCGGGTCTAGCCTATAACCGCCTAACAAACATACTTTACTATAAAAGTTCTCATATTAACCATTAAATAAAATCCAAGGACTAGTACCGCAATACACCTTAGCTTTGCGGGTCTAGTCTATAACCGACTAACAAACACACTTTACTGTAAATTCCTCATATTAAACATTAAATAAAATCCAAGGCCTAGACTAGTACCGCAATACATCTTAGCTTTGCGGGTCTAGCCTATAACCGCCTAACAAACATACTTTACTATAAAAGTTCTCATATTAACCATTAAATAAAATCCAAGGACTAGACTAGTACCGCAATACACCCTAGCTTTGCGGGTCTAGCCTCTTAACCGCTCGTCCACCGAGGCGCCTGAATGGATATAACTTTACGATATTCCCAATTTTGTAGAAGGAAGGCTTACATCTAAAGTAGATTACCCCAATTCTACATTTGAAGAAAATCGGTTAGAAGATTATTGGTTGGCCGGAAGTAATACGACTTTTTTCTGCTATTTGTTAGAGTATCTTCTACAATGTTCTAATTTGATCTAGGACAGATTGTGCGCAAGGCCTATTTTTATATTTTGAAATTTGGTTTTTCCAGAGAACATTGATTTTAGTGGGAGTATTTATGGGGAAAGCTGGATTTAACAGTAACGTTCTGATACCATGATCAAGTTCATTGTTGAAGTCAACTCTATTTTTTTTTGAGAATTAATTTTTTTGCTTTTTTTTGGAGTTCCTCAATGCTGGAGCCATCCCGGATAACCTCTTCTCTCAGTCCGTAATCGTGGAGGCTTTCCCGAACACCATCTATCCACTTTTTCTCGGGTCTGCCCTAGAACCAATACTCTCAGTCTAGATAAAACTAGTTCTATTTTCAAGAAAATTTAATTATGTAGTATGGGTAAGACAAACCAGATATTTTGGTACTTTAATAACCTAACTTGAGATTATATTCTTTAATTTGAAATTGCTCTATCCCTTCTCTACCCAAAAAAAATTAGAACCTGCAAATACTAACACACTCAAAATGAAAAACGTTGATTAGAACCAAAACTCTTGCAGTTTGTTTGGATGATTGTTTGAGAACTACCTTTATAATCATACATAATTTCAGAATAGTTTTCTAATTATATATGATTGTTTAGTGAGGGGGAAACAAACTAAAATGGGTACTTGGTAAAAAAAATTATTTAACAACATATAATCAAAAATTAGCTACTCGTATTTTTTTGCAAATATTATTTAAATTTTGAAAGTTGATTCACCCGTATTATTATTTTTATTTCAAAAAAAGACAAATCAAAACAAAATTGCACCTCGTTCTATGTTTACCCATCGATTCTATGCTAGTTCACCTAGGGCAGTGAATTCATTTTTATCGATTTGCCAATCTGAAAATGTTTATATCGCTAAATATGTATGTACTAATTATCTACTTTCTACTTTTAGATTTTTGTATTATTATATAGCATTTATGCAGAAAACAGGTCCTCGCCCCCCAGATTGAGATAAATAATAAGTTCACTAAGTCTATTTGGAATCGATCAAGTCGATTGCTAACTTGTTAGAATAAATTCTAATTCATTTATTTGTTCATTTTTTTTGGTAGTACTGCCTATTGATTAGCATATCGATTTCCCTCAAATTCGCCACATCCGGACTGCTCCTTGAATTAATTAGCCATTAAATTAAATTATACAAGAAAAATCATAGTTTTAGAATTCTTTTACAGTAAAGTATGTTAGGCGGTTATAGGCTAGACCCGCAAAGCTAAGATGTATTGCGGTACTAGTCTAGCCCTTGGATTGTATTTAATGGTTAATATGAGAACTTTTACAGTAAAGTATGTTAGGCGGTTATAGGCTAGACCCGCAAAGCTAAGATGTATTGCGGTACTAGTCTAGATCTTGGATTGTATTTAATGGTTAATATGAGAACTTTTACAGTAAAGTATGTTAGGCGGTTATAGGCTAGACCCGCAAAGCTAAGATGTATTGCGGTACTAGTCTAGCCCTTGGATTGTATTTAATGGTTAATATGAGAACTTTTACAGTAAAGTATGTTAGGCGGTTATAGGCTAGACCCGCAAAGCTAAGATGTATTGCGGTACTAGTCTAGCCCTTGGATTGTATTTAATGGTTAATATGAGAACTTTTACAGTAAAGTATGTTAGGCGGTTATAGGCTAGACCCGCAAAGCTAAGATGTATTGCGGTACTAGTCTAGCCCTTGGATTGTATTTAATGGTTAATATGAGAACTTTTACAGTAAAGTATGTTAGGCGGTTATAGGCTAGACCCGCAAAGCTAAGATGTATTGCGGTACTAGTCTAGATCTTGGATTGTATTTAATGGTGAATATGAGAACTTTTACAGTAAAGTATGTTAGGCGGTTATAGGCTAGACCCGCAAAGCTAAGATGTATTGCGGTACTAGTCTAGATCTTGGATTGTATTTAATGGTGAATATGAGAACTTTTACAGTAAAGTATGTTAGGCGGTTATAGGCTAGACCCGCAAAGCTAAGATGTATTGCGGTACTAGTCTAGCCCTTGGATTGTATTTAATGGTGAATATGAGAACTTTTACAGTAAAGTATGTTAGGCGGTTATAGGCTAGACCCGCAAAGCTAAGATGTATTGCGGTACTAGTCTAGATCTTGGATTGTATTTAATGGTGAATATGAGAACTTTTACAGTAAAGTATGTTAGGCGGTTATAGGCTAGACCCGCAAAGCTAAGATGTATTGCGGTACTAGTCTAGATCTTGGATTGTATTTAATGGTGAATATGAGAACTTTTACAGTAAAGTATGTTAGGCGGTTATAGGCTAGACCCGCAAAGCTAAGATGTATTGCGGTACTAGTCTAGATCTTGGATTGTATTTAATGGTGAATATGAGAACTTTTACAGTAAAGTATGTTAGGCGGTTATAGGCTAGACCCGCAAAGCTAAGATGTATTGCGGTACTAGTCTAGATCTTGGATTGTATTTAATGGTGAATATGAGAACTTTTACAGTAAAGTATGTTAGGCGGTTATAGGCTAGACCCGCAAAGCTAAGATGTATTGCGGTACTAGTCTAGATCTTGGATTGTATTTAATGGTGAATATGAGAACTTTTACAGTAAAGTATGTTAGGCGGTTATAGGCTAGACCCGCAAAGCTAAGATGTATTGCGGTACTAGTCTAGCCCTTGGATTGTATTTAATGGTGAATATGAGAACTTTTACAGTAAAGTATGTTAGTCGGTTATAGACTAGACCCGCAAAGCTAAGATGTATTGCGGTACTAGTCTAGATCTTGGATTGTATTTAATGGTGAATATGAGAACTTTTACAGTAAAGTATGTTAGGCGGTTATAGGCTAGACCCGCAAAGCTAAGATGTATTGCGGTACTAGTCTAGATCTTGGATTGTATTTAATGGTGAATATGAGAACTTTTACAGTAAAGTATGTTAGGCGGTTATAGGCTAGACCCGCAAAGCTAAGATGTATTGCGGTACTAGTCTAGATCTTGGATTGTATTTAATGGTGAATATGAGAACTTTTACAGTAAAGTATGTTAGGCGGTTATAGGCTAGACCCGCAAAGCTAAGATGTATTGCGGTACTAGTCTAGATCTTGGATTGTATTTAATGGTGAATATGAGAACTTTTACAGTAAAGTATGTTAGGCGGTTATAGGCTAGACCCGCAAAGCTAAGATGTATTGCGGTACTAGTCTAGATCTTGGATTGTATTTAATGGTGAATATGAGAACTTTTACAGTAAAGTATGTTAGGCGGTTATAGGCTAGACCCGCAAAGCTAAGATGTATTGCGGTACTAGTCTAGCCCTTGGATTGTATTTAATGGTGAATATGAGAACTTTTACAGTAAAGTATGTTAGTCGGTTATAGACTAGACCCGCAAAGCTAAGATGTATTGCGGTACTAGTCTAGATCTTGGATTATATTTAATGGTTAATATGAGAACTTTTACAGTAAAGTATGTTAGTCGGTTATAGGCTAGACCCGCAAAGCTAAGATGTATTGCGGTACTAGTCTAGATCTTGGATTGTATTTAATGGTGAATATGAGAACTTTTACAGTAAAGTATGTTAGGCGGTTATAGGCTAGACCCGCAAAGCTAAGATGTATTGCGGTACTAGTCTAGATCTTGGATTGTATTTAATGGTGAATATGAGAACTTTTACAGTAAAGTATGTTAGGCGGTTATAGGCTAGACCCGCAAAGCTAAGATGTATTGCGGTACTAGTCTAGATCTTGGATTGTATTTAATGGTGAATATGAGAACTTTTACAGTAAAGTATGTTAGGCGGTTATAGGCTAGACCCGCAAAGCTAAGATGTATTGCGGTACTAGTCTAGATCTTGGATTGTATTTAATGGTGAATATGAGAACTTTTACAGTAAAGTATGTTAGGCGGTTATAGGCTAGACCCGCAAAGCTAAGATGTATTGCGGTACTAGTCTAGATCTTGGATTGTATTTAATGGTGAATATGAGAACTTTTACAGTAAAGTATGTTAGGCGGTTATAGGCTAGACCCGCAAAGCTAAGATGTATTGCGGTACTAGTCTAGATCTTGGATTGTATTTAATGGTGAATATGAGAACTTTTACAGTAAAGTATGTTAGGCGGTTATAGGCTAGACCCGCAAAGCTAAGATGTATTGCGGTACTAGTCTAGATCTTGGATTGTATTTAATGGTGAATATGAGAACTTTTACAGTAAAGTATGTTAGGCGGTTATAGGCTAGACCCGCAAAGCTAAGATGTATTGCGGTACTAGTCTAGATCTTGGATTGTATTTAATGGTGAATATGAGAACTTTTACAGTAAAGTATGTTAGGCGGTTATAGGCTAGACCCGCAAAGCTAAGATGTATTGCGGTACTAGTCTAGCCCTTGGATTGTATTTAATGGTGAATATGAGAACTTTTACAGTAAAGTATGTTAGTCGGTTATAGACTAGACCCGCAAAGCTAAGATGTATTGCGGTACTAGTCTAGATCTTGGATTATATTTAATGGTTAATATGAGAACTTTTACAGTAAAGTATGTTAGTCGGTTATAGGCTAGACCCGCAAAGCTAAGATGTATTGCGGTACTAGTCTAGATCTTGGATTGTATTTAATGGTGAATATGAGAACTTTTACAGTAAAGTATGTTAGGCGGTTATAGGCTAGACCCGCAAAGCTAAGATGTATTGCGGTACTAGTCTAGATCTTGGATTGTATTTAATGGTGAATATGAGAACTTTTACAGTAAAGTATGTTAGGCGGTTATAGGCTAGACCCGCAAAGCTAAGATGTATTGCGGTACTAGTCTAGATCTTGGATTGTATTTAATGGTGAATATGAGAACTTTTACAGTAAAGTATGTTAGGCGGTTATAGGCTAGACCCGCAAAGCTAAGATGTATTGCGGTACTAGTCTAGATCTTGGATTGTATTTAATGGTGAATATGAGAACTTTTACAGTAAAGTATGTTAGGCGGTTATAGGCTAGACCCGCAAAGCTAAGATGTATTGCGGTACTAGTCTAGCCCTTGGATTGTATTTAATGGTGAATATGAGAACTTTTACAGTAAAGTATGTTAGTCGGTTATAGACTAGACCCGCAAAGCTAAGATGTATTGCGGTACTAGTCTAGATCTTGGATTATATTTAATGGTTAATATGAGAACTTTTACAGTAAAGTATGTTAGTCGGTTATAGGCTAGACCCGCAAAGCTAAGATGTATTGCGGTACTAGTCTAGCCCTTGGATTGTATTTAATGGTGAATATGAGAACTTTTACAGTAAAGTATGTTAGGCGGTTATAGGCTAGACCCGCAAAGCTAAGATGTATTGCGGTACTAGTCTAGCCCTTGGATTGTATTTAATGGTGAATATGAGAACTTTTACAGTAAAGTATGTTAGTCGGTTATAGACTAGACCCGCAAAGCTAAGATGTATTGCGGTACTAGTCTAGATCTTGGATTGTATTTAATGGTGAATATGAGAACTTTTACAGTAAAGTATGTTAGGCGGTTATAGGCTAGACCCGCAAAGCTAAGATGTATTGCGGTACTAGTCTAGCCCTTGGATTGTATTTAATGGTGAATATGAGAACTTTTACAGTAAAGTATGTTAGGCGGTTATAGGCTAGACCCGCAAAGCTAAGATGTATTGCGGTACTAGTCTAGATCTTGGATTGTATTTAATGGTGAATATGAGAACTTTTACAGTAAAGTATGTTAGGCGGTTATAGGCTAGACCCGCAAAGCTAAGATGTATTGCGGTACTAGTCTAGATCTTGGATTGTATTTAATGGTGAATATGAGAACTTTTACAGTAAAGTATGTTAGGCGGTTATAGGCTAGACCCGCAAAGCTAAGATGTATTGCGGTACTAGTCTAGATCTTGGATTGTATTTAATGGTGAATATGAGAACTTTTACAGTAAAGTATGTTAGGCGGTTATAGGCTAGACCCGCAAAGCTAAGATGTATTGCGGTACTAGTCTAGATCTTGGATTGTATTTAATGGTGAATATGAGAACTTTTACAGTAAAGTATGTTAGGCGGTTATAGGCTAGACCCGCAAAGCTAAGATGTATTGCGGTACTAGTCTAGCCCTTGGATTGTATTTAATGGTGAATATGAGAACTTTTACAGTAAAGTATGTTAGTCGGTTATAGACTAGACCCGCAAAGCTAAGATGTATTGCGGTACTAGTCTAGATCTTGGATTATATTTAATGGTTAATATGAGAACTTTTACAGTAAAGTATGTTAGTCGGTTATAGGCTAGACCCGCAAAGCTAAGATGTATTGCGGTACTAGTCTAGCCCTTGGATTGTATTTAATGGTGAATATGAGAACTTTTACAGTAAAGTATGTTAGGCGGTTATAGGCTAGACCCGCAAAGCTAAGATGTATTGCGGTACTAGTCTAGCCCTTGGATTGTATTTAATGGTGAATATGAGAACTTTTACAGTAAAGTATGTTAGTCGGTTATAGACTAGACCCGCAAAGCTAAGATGTATTGCGGTACTAGTCTAGATCTTGGATTGTATTTAATGGTGAATATGAGAACTTTTACAGTAAAGTATGTTAGGCGGTTATAGGCTAGACCCGCAAAGCTAAGATGTATTGCGGTACTAGTCTAGCCCTTGGATTGTATTTAATGGTGAATATGAGAACTTTTACAGTAAAGTATGTTAGTCGGTTATAGACTAGACCCGCAAAGCTAAGATGTATTGCGGTACTAGTCTAGATCTTGGATTGTATTTAATGGTGAATATGAGAACTTTTACAGTAAAGTATGTTAGTCGGTTATAGACTAGACCCGCAAAGCTAAGATGTATTGCGGTACTAGTCTAGCCCTTGGATTGTATTTAATGGTGAATATGAGAACTTTTACAGTAAAGTATGTTAGTCGGTTATAGACTAGACCCGCAAAGCTAAGATGTATTGCGGTACTAGTCTAGATCTTGGATTGTATTTAATGGTGAATATGAGAACTTTTACAGTAAAGTATGTTAGTCGGTTATAGACTAGACCCGCAAAGCTAAGATGTATTGCGGTACTAGTCTAGCCCTTGGATTGTATTTAATGGTGAATATGAGAACTTTTACAGTAAAGTATGTTAGTCGGTTATAGACTAGACCCGCAAAGCTAAGATGTATTGCGGTACTAGTCTAGATCTTGGATTATATTTAATGGTTAATATGAGAACTTTTACAGTAAAGTATGTTAGTCGGTTATAGTCTAGACCCGCAAAGCTAAGATGTATTGCGGTACTAGTCTAGATCTTGGATTATATTTAATGGTTAATATGAGAACTTTTATAGTAAAGTATGTTTGCTAGTCGCCTCCGTCCACGACACCTAATTTGGTAGTTGGGCGTAAAGCCCGCCTGAAAAAATAGGCATTACTTTACTTAACTTTCAAAACTGTAACTTAATTGTTAAGTTTCCTTGTAAACTAGAATTTTTACCAAATAGTTGTTTTAATGGAACTATTTTAGAAAACTAAATAGGTACACTCACACGACTACAACATATGAAAGATAAGATACAACCCACGAAAACTTCATCTTGCTGTATCTACTACACTACTTCATCAAAGAAGCTGAAATTTGGCTCAAATCTAGAGATTATTCATATTTTTTCATAAAGATTGATTAAGAAGATGAGATTATTTAGATCATCACTAATTAGACATATTTTTTTTTTGGATAATATTACTTATCAACTAAAATTTGCGTAAACAAGTTTTCTCATTTAGTTTTAGGAGGGGGTGGAATTACATAATAGTTATTTTAGTAAAATTTTCATTGACCCTGACATTTCACCGTATTAGGGAGAGAACTCCATTAGAATAATTGAGGAAGTTGTAATTATTATTTACATAGCTGTAATAATAATTACTGTTTACATTTTACACCTGTAATGTTCATAACTTTACTTGGGTTGTTAAAAAAGAGGTATTAATTTTGTAGCTCATTATATATTATAAATATTTGCGTAGAGATTATTTTTTTATTTTTTATTTTTTTTTGTGAAATTATCTTATTGATAATCATTCGACCAATTATGATTCTTGTTGAGAATTATGGAAATATCTCTTTGGAATTTTTTCTTTTTTTAATTAATATTTTAATGAATTCTTTTCTGTTATTTAATGAGCCCAATATTTTTTTCTTTTTCAATTAATGCTGATTCTTTTATCGATTCTGATTCTTTTTTTTTTTTTCATTGAAAAGGACAAGAAAAATAAATTGATTTGAATAATAAATGTTTTTTTATTATTATTACTTTTTTATTTTATCCGCATTTTTTTTTAATCATTCCAATTTCATGACTTTATTTTTGCTTTCTTCTACTTTATTTTTAGATGGCTACCTTTCTTTATTATTGATAGATATTATGAAGGCTGTGATAACCTCTCAATTTATTAATTGATGTAATTCAGTTGCTTCCCTTCTTCCGATTTGCTGCTTTTCCTTTTTATTTTCTTTTGGCCGTCAGGTTTTTCCGTCCAGTTGTCACTTTACGTTTTGACGATGGGCTCCCCTTCGCTTAAACTGTTTTTTCTTTTGTTGGGAAATCCCTACATATATTTTCCACTTGCAAGAAGATGTATTGAGAGAGTCTAATTTTTTTTTTTTAATTGAGTTTTTACACCAAAGAAGTGCATGAGCTATTCAGATATTAATCTAAATAAGCCCCAAGATTAGTAGTGTTTCGAAGAGATGGCCGCCTGTCTTCTAGGGATAAGTGGCCTTTTTTAATTGGGGGGGGGGTCAGAGCCTATAGAGGTGTTGAAACATTTATGAAAACTTTCCTTAAAAATGTAGCTTTTCTGTCAAAATGCTGAATGCCTGTCTTTCGGCTCACTTATAACTTGATATCTGTAATATGACCGAACTTCTACACAGATCATTCAAGCCATATAGAAATTAATATTTGCTTTCTACAAAAAACCGCTAATTTCTGCAATATGATTTAACAGACAAACTATTGTCTTCATCTAGATATTTCAGACCGTACAAATTTAAGGTAAATGATTCGGGTGACTATCACACTTCAGAGTATCATATAATTGCCTTGAATCTACATTGAACCAACTCTATTGAACCCAATAAAAAAAAAGAAAAAAGTAAAGTAATTGCCTATTATTTCAGGCAGGCTTAACGTCCAACTAGCAATTAGGACGGAGGCGATTAGGAAACATACTTTACTATAAATTTCTCATATTAATCATTAAATAAAATCCAAGGGCTAGACTAGTACCGCAATACATCTTAGCTTTGCGGGTCTAGCCTATAACCGCTCGGCTACCGTAGCGCCCATGAACCCAATAATAAGCATTTAGTACTGATTCTATGTTTGAAGAAAAATGACTAAGCTGGAAACCTTGAGAATTGAAAAAGGAAGAGAAGGTTCGTGTTATGTGTTTAGATTCTTTTTTTAATTCTTATTTATTTATTTATGCATTTTTATTCCGTCTGCGACCGTTGGCATTCCGTCCAGAAGAGACGCGTCTTATAAACAAGGAAGGGAGAAGTCCATAATTCTGCATTCTTTCATCTTATCTCATCCTTCTCCCATTTTCTGTTGTTACATAACTCCTTTGTTGTTTTGTTTATCTTTGTTCCTTGTTACTGGACTGGAGTTGTTTAAATTCACACGCTGCGGTTCCTGTCTTAGTTCCTTTGTTTTACAGTGTTTGCAGTCGACCTGTCCTTTTAGTCCAATTTTTACCTTCCTTTTATTCCTGGAAAGATGAAGTATAAGGATCGTTTTAAAAAGTCGTTATCTTTCGATCAAAATCGGTTTAAAAAAATAAAGTGTGTACACATTAGTAGCTTTGTATTTGAAACATGTTCCCAGATAAGATTCGATTAAAACACTTCTAGATGAGAGGGGTTGAATTAGATGAAAATGACGTGGCGGAATCTGGTATGTACCTTCGTTTTTTTTGCTATTTCCTGGAAATTCACCCCACCATCTGATTCCCTTAAACTAATCATATAGAAAAACGATTACTTCCGTTTTAAAAGGTCTTTTCAGGAGAAGATTATTTTAAAGGTTTTTGGGAGAGAGAGGATTCTTTGTTTTCCCCTCCTTTAGCATACTTAATGACGTATCACTTAATTACTGTACGGTATTATAACCGCCTTCATGTTCTTGATGAATTCACAATAGTGGTTGGACTTCAACATTGTTCAAAGTTTAAAGAATCGCTTTAATCGTTTGCTGTAGAAAGAGACAGTTGTTGTAGCGTTGCACTTCCAGATAGTTTGTTAGGGCGTTTCTGCTGAGTAAAGGTGTCCGTACTGGTGACTATATCCTGGACGTCCATTGCAGTCTGCGTGAGGGCGTGTGTGTGGGAGTGACACAGACATCGTGCCAACTTAGTTTTACTGTTTAATGTCACGATCAAGCTATTGGCAAGTGGAATCTTGTTACTAATTTCAAATTAGTAAATCACTTAAGGGTAAGAAAAATGGCGGTATAGAAGTTGTTCGTGGTTGTGGTGATTGTTTTAATAGTGGCTACCTGAGGCCCAGGAAATTTGGATTTCATTTTTGTAGGGGTATTGGGATTCCTAAAGATTGTAATTATTTGTGTTTATTTTGTTGAGTTCGGTGCTGCCTGGGAAATCAATTAAATCATATGGGAATGTGTTTTTTTAAAAAAAAGGGTCACCTGGATAGAAAAAAAGAAAAAAAATAACGAGACAGTTGAGTTTTGGTGAGAGGAGCGACAAGTTGTGTGGGGCCACACAGAGGAAAATCTGGTTTTGGGCTAGACGAGAGCAAGGTTGAGGTGGAAAGAGCGAGCGGAGTACTTTGGCAAGAAAAGATTGGGTGATCGCCTTACTCCTCAATTCCTTCCATCGGGGGACACCTCAAGAAATTCCTGAAAGGGGCTGGCGAAGGACAGGCTGTCAACTCGAAGAGAGAAGGAGGATCAGAAGTAACACCTTTCCTTTGATTTATTTATTTTTGTTGTGAGTGAACTTTTGGGAACGTTGAATATCCGATTACTTTAATTATTATTATTTATTTTTTGTGTTCAGCCTTGTAATTGTTTAATACAAGCCATACTTGGTATATCAATTTTCTTTTGTTTTCTTTTGGGTTTCGTCGTATACCCCACAGCCATAAGTAAAAACGGCGTGGCGCTCAACTTTTTTTTTGTTTTCGCTTTTTTTTTCTCGACCCACCCCCTTCTCCACTGGTAGCTGGCGAGCCCGAACATATTGCGTTCTCGCCTTAGAGAGAGCGTAACAGTTTTGGCGCCCAACGTGGGGCTCGAAGAAGAAAAGAGATTAATATTTTCACACGTTTAAGTGGTTAATAACTTTAAAGATTAAGTATTGATTTGTGGACGAATTAATTTTTGTTTTTTTTGGTTGACTATTGAATTTTATTGTCTGTAATTTTGGGTTAATTGGTTTTTTTAAATAGCCCATAAAATGGATACGAATAGATTGAGTAAGGAGGAACTGACATACGAGCTTCGTATTAGAGGGCTTGCCGCTGAATCGACTGTGGATGAGATGCGCCGGAAAATTAGACCACTACTTAGATTAGAAAGGGAAGGCAAGGCTATGTTGCCAGTTTATGAGACTTCTACAGCTGAAGACTTGGACATTTGCAAAGGAAAAATTAACGCTTTAGAAGCTCTAATTACCGAGTTAGATGAAACAGCTTCTGAGCACGAACTGCGAAAGATAGATACTGGGCTACAACATGTCACTAACAGGGTCAACAGAGTTAGACCAGAAGATAGTAATACTGAGGCATGGCAACTGAAGAGGCAATTAGCTGACAAATGTGCTGAGTTATGGGCCCTATGCGAAGAGAGGGATCCTAAAGTAAAACAGGAAGTCGAAGAAACTTCTTCTAGACCTAGCGGCAACATGATAGAATTGGACCGTTTTGGTAAGATTTTGACAGCTATTCGGGTGCAGGTGGCATATATCACCGGAGACAGAGGAAGCCCGGTGGCTCGTCAATTGGAGGATAGGCTGGCCGATCTACTTTCCAGACTCACACTTCTTTCCACCGAGGATGAGGAAGAAGAGAATGTGCGCCTGGGCTACTTAGAGGAATCAATGGAATGTTTGCAAGAATTTGGCCGACGAATGACTTCAGGGACAGCAGGAAAAGTTGAAAGAATAGATCCTTGCAATGAGCCCGTGATTAAGAAAATACAAGTTCCTTTGAAAGACTGGGGAATTAAATTTTCTGGAGATGACCAGAGCGTTCACGCCTTTTTGGAAGCCATAGAAGAGATGAAGTCTGCCCGTAATGCGAGTGATGCTGATCTTTTTAATTCAGCTTTTGACTTATTTTCAGGCAGGGCGCTCATATGGCTAAAAGCAATTAGACGTGAGACCTCTTCTTGGGAAGAAATCGTTCAAGAAATGAGGAATGAATTTGAACCGTTGGACTACACTGAACGATTATGGGAAGAAATAAGATCCCGTACCCAAGGAGAAGACGAAAAAATCGGATTTTACGTCAGTGTGATGAGAAATTACTTTCATCGACTCCCCCAAAAGCCTACTGAGAATGAGGTGCTCCGAATTGTGTTGCGGAATTTGCACCCATATTATTTGGAACGTCTAGGCTTGCAAAAAATTTCAAGCCTGGCAGAATTAGTTGAGAAAGGTCGCAGAATCGAAGACAATCGCTGGAGGATGCAGATGTATAGACCTCCTCCTCTAAAAAAGACATTGTTAGAACCCGACCTAGCTTACCTTCCACCGAACCGAAAGACGCCCAGTACAGCCAGTGTGGCAGTCGTAGGAAGGACAGAAGCGACCAGTAGTTCCAATGCCACCGAGAAGATTCAGAGTCCGAAGGAACGCCGCTCCACATTTGGTAAGTGCTGGAACTGTGACCAGAACGGACATTCTTTTAGATGGTGTAAGGCGGCGAAACAAATATTTTGCGAACGCTGCGGGAGAAAGCAGGTAGAGACAAATAATTGTCAGTGCCAGCAGAGGCAGGAAAACTCTTTGAGGGGGCGAGTAAAGGAGGGGGCAGCTCGCAAGTAACCCCAAAGACCACCCAGGATAGTACAGAAGAGATAGAAAGGTTGGCTGCGTTGAAAGAGTCCCACATGAGTTGCTCGAAACCAATAAATCAATTGAGTAGTAAGGATGGGCGTCCGTTTTTGAAAGTAAGAATACTAGGCAACGAAGTCATAGGTTTGCTAGATTCAGGAGCAACTAGATCTCTAATAGACCAGCACACATGGGGAAAATTCGCAAGACTAGGTATGGAACTGGGGGATGCGTCCAGTAGATCAGTATCAGTGGCAGATGGCTATAAAGTGATGGTAGCAGGATCTATCGATTTACCGGTAGAACTGTGTGAAAAGGTAAGAATGATCAGTTTTTTGGTGGTACCAAGGCTTAAATATCCACTTATTCTCGGAGTTGACTTTTGGAAGAAGATGAGTGTGGTGCCTAATGTTGAAAAGGGGACCTGGTCTTTTGATAACTCAGTAATGGCTCTGGAATCCACCCCTGCGATCATTAGTCACTCTTCTCTGGAAGAAGATCAGAAGAATATTATAGAGGCACTTGTTGGGAAATGGAAAGAAAGGCGACCGCGTAAGTTGGGTTGTACAAGCCAAGTAAAACATGTAATAGAGACAGACCACCGCCCCATTAAGCAAAGGTATTACCCAGTCTCTCCGCACGTACAGGCTATATTGAATAAAGAAATGGACGAAATGCTAGCACAGGAAATAGTAGTACCATCCAAGAGTCCTTGGTCGTCCCCAGTGGTTCTTGTCAAGAAGCCAAATGGAACACATCGTTTTTGCGTAGATTATCGCCAGTTGAACGCAGTTACGAAGAGGGATGCATATCCGCTGCCGTTCGTGACACAAATTTTAGACAGTCTTAGAGATGGTCACTATCTGTCGACCATAGACATAAAGAGTGCATACTGGCAAATTTTACTAGAGGAGAACAGCTGCGAAAAAACCGCCTTCACAGTTCCAGGTAGAGGACTCTTTCATTTTACTAGGATGCCGTTCGGACTACACAATGCGCCAGCTACATGGCAAAGGCTCATAGACAATGTCTTAGGCGCTGATCTGGAACCTCATGTTTTTGTGTATTTGGATGATATTGTGATAGTGACAAAAGAATTTAACAAACATATAGAAATTTTGGAGAAAATTTTCGAACGTCTTGCGGAAGCAAACCTTTCTCTGAATTGGGAGAAATGCTGTTTTTGTAGACCTCAGCTAAAATATTTGGGCTATATCGTCAACAAAAATGGATTACAAGTGGATCCTGAAAAAGTATCTTCGATTATGGATTTCCCGGCTCCAAGAACGGTGAGGCAAGTAAGGAGGTTTTTGGGTCTAGCGTCCTGGTATCGACGTTTTGTTCCCAGCTTCTCCACAATAGTGGCGCCTCTGACAAGTTTATTAAAAAAGGGGAGAAAGTATTTTTGGGGCGATGATCAGCAGAGGGCGTTCGGAGAAATAAAAGATAAGTTGATCTCGGCTCCTATTCTCACCTGTCCTGACTTTAATCGACCCTTTATCTTACAGACTGATGCTTCAGCTTCAGGGTTAGGGGCAATACTCAGTCAAGACTATCTGGAAGGCGAGAAGGCGATCGCATATGCGAGTAGAGGGCTGACTGCAGCCGAGAGAAAGTTTTCAACTACGGAGCAGGAATGTTTGGCGGTTCTGTGGGCTATAGAAAAGTTTAGGCCTTACTTAGAGGGCATGAAATTTTGCGTCGTTACGGATCACATGGCTCTCAAATGGCTGAATAATCTAAAGGACCCTCAGGGACGTCTGGCCCGGTGGGCGGTGAAATTGCAACAATACGATTTTACTATCCACCATCGGGCAGGCAAATTACACCAAGCTGCTGATGCTTTGTCTAGGCTGGAAGAGGACCAGGAGGATATCTCTGCAGTTGAATATACTGAAGAACAGCTAGACAATTGGTACAGAGATTTGTGTGCTAAGGTACACCGGCAACCTGAAGCCTACCCTGTTTGGAAGGTAAAGGGAAGAACGTTGTACAAAAGAATTGTAGATTCGAAGAAAATCCTTGGAGAAGATCGACCATGGAAGGCAGTTGTGCCAAAGTCAGAAAGGAAGAACCTTCTTTTCGAGTACCATGACAGACCGACATCAGGTCACCTAGGTTCGTTCAAAACTCTACAAAGATTGAAGGAGAAATATTACTGGCCTGGGATGGCAGCGGATGTTGCAAGGTACGTGGCAAGGTGCCCTACATGCCTTTCATTGAAACCCAGTCAGCAAGGACCAGCTGGTTTAATGGGAGAGCAGAGAGTCGCCGGAACGCCTTGGCGGATAATTACGGCAGACCTAATGGGACCTCTTCCCTTATCTACTAAACAAAATAGAATGCTACTGGTTGTATGTGATTATTTCACAAAGTATTCAATACTTTTGCCCTTAAGGGCCGCTACAGCGAAGAAGGTTGCTGAACTGATTGAAAATCAAGTATTTTTGAAATTTGGAGTGCCACAAGTTATCATCTGCGACAATGGAGTCCAGTTTAAAGGACGTGAATTTCAAAATAAAATGGGTGAATATGGAACAAAGATCTGGTTCACTAACTTGTACCACCCACAAGCTAATCCGACGGAACGAGTCAACAGAGTCGTGAAAACCATGCTGTCTTCCTATGTGAAGGATAACCACAGGCAATGGGATAGCCAGTTGCCGAAGTTAGAGTTCGCTCTAAAGACGGCAGTGCACGAAGCAACAGGTTACACCCCAGCGTACTTAAATTACGGCAGGGAATTACCTAGAACAGCTTCCGACTACGAACAAGAGCCCACAGGGCGAGACGAAACGGATATCACCAACCAAGAGCCCCGACTCGAGGCAATAAAACGAATGCCGATGCTGTACAAAGAGGTTCAAGATAGACTTGACCGAGCTTATGAGAAAGGATGCCGGACCTACAACTTAAGGAGGAGGCCTGTAGAGTATGCCGAGGGGCAGTTGGTATGGTGCAAAACTCACCCACAGTCGGATGCGACCACCTACTATTCGGGCAAACTGGCACCAAAATTCGTGCAGCGGAGAGTAAGGAAAAAGATTTCGCAAGCCGCGTATGAACTCGAGGACGCAAAAACAGGAGCTTTCGCTGGGATTTGGGGGGCGAAAGATTTGAAGTTACATCCGGCCGAGGACTGAATAGGTTGTCCCTTCCCTCCATCTAACATAATATCCCTGGGTTCTTGGCAATCACCCTATGCCGCCATTTTTCTTTCCGGGAAAGAGGAGAAAATGTTACTAATTTCAAATTAGTAAATCACTTAAGGGTAAGAAAAATGGCGGTATAGAAGTTGTTCGTGGTTGTGGTGATTGTTTTAATAGTGGCTACCTGAGGCCCAGGAAATTTGGATTTCATTTTTGTAGGGGTATTGGGATTCCTAAAGATTGTAATTATTTGTGTTTATTTTGTTGAGTTCGGTGCTGCCTGGGAAATCAATTAAATCATATGGGAATGTGTTTTTTTAAAAAAAAGGGTCACCTGGATAGAAAAAAAGAAAAAAAATAACGAGACAGTTGAGTTTTGGTGAGAGGAGCGACAAGTTGTGTGGGGCCACACAGAGGAAAATCTGGTTTTGGGCTAGACGAGAGCAAGGTTGAGGTGGAAAGAGCGAGCGGAGTACTTTGGCAAGAAAAGATTGGGTGATCGCCTTACTCCTCAATTCCTTCCATCGGGGGACACCTCAAGAAATTCCTGAAAGGGGCTGGCGAAGGACAGGCTGTCAACTCGAAGAGAGAAGGAGGATCAGAAGTAACACCTTTCCTTTGATTTATTTATTTTTGTTGTGAGTGAACTTTTGGGAACGTTGAATATCCGATTACTTTAATTATTATTATTTATTTTTTGTGTTCAGCCTTGTAATTGTTTAATACAAGCCATACTTGGTATATCAATTTTCTTTTGTTTTCTTTTGGGTTTCGTCGTATACCCCACAGCCATAAGTAAAAACGGCGTGGCGCTCAACTTTTTTTTTGTTTTCGCTTTTTTTTTCTCGACCCACCCCCTTCTCCACTGGTAGCTGGCGAGCCCGAACATATTGCGTTCTCGCCTTAGAGAGAGCGTAACAGTTTTGGCGCCCAACGTGGGGCTCGAAGAAGAAAAGAGATTAATATTTTCACACGTTTAAGTGGTTAATAACTTTAAAGATTAAGTATTGATTTGTGGACGAATTAATTTTTGTTTTTTTTGGTTGACTATTGAATTTTATTGTCTGTAATTTTGGGTTAATTGGTTTTTTTAAATAGCCCATAAAATGGATACGAATAGATTGAGTAAGGAGGAACTGACATACGAGCTTCGTATTAGAGGGCTTGCCGCTGAATCGACTGTGGATGAGATGCGCCGGAAAATTAGACCACTACTTAGATTAGAAAGGGAAGGCAAGGCTATGTTGCCAGTTTATGAGACTTCTACAGCTGAAGACTTGGACATTTGCAAAGGAAAAATTAACGCTTTAGAAGCTCTAATTACCGAGTTAGATGAAACAGCTTCTGAGCACGAACTGCGAAAGATAGATACTGGGCTACAACATGTCACTAACAGGGTCAACAGAGTTAGACCAGAAGATAGTAATACTGAGGCATGGCAACTGAAGAGGCAATTAGCTGACAAATGTGCTGAGTTATGGGCCCTATGCGAAGAGAGGGATCCTAAAGTAAAACAGGAAGTCGAAGAAACTTCTTCTAGACCTAGCGGCAACATGATAGAATTGGACCGTTTTGGTAAGATTTTGACAGCTATTCGGGTGCAGGTGGCATATATCACCGGAGACAGAGGAAGCCCGGTGGCTCGTCAATTGGAGGATAGGCTGGCCGATCTACTTTCCAGACTCACACTTCTTTCCACCGAGGATGAGGAAGAAGAGAATGTGCGCCTGGGCTACTTAGAGGAATCAATGGAATGTTTGCAAGAATTTGGCCGACGAATGACTTCAGGGACAGCAGGAAAAGTTGAAAGAATAGATCCTTGCAATGAGCCCGTGATTAAGAAAATACAAGTTCCTTTGAAAGACTGGGGAATTAAATTTTCTGGAGATGACCAGAGCGTTCACGCCTTTTTGGAAGCCATAGAAGAGATGAAGTCTGCCCGTAATGCGAGTGATGCTGATCTTTTTAATTCAGCTTTTGACTTATTTTCAGGCAGGGCGCTCATATGGCTAAAAGCAATTAGACGTGAGACCTCTTCTTGGGAAGAAATCGTTCAAGAAATGAGGAATGAATTTGAACCGTTGGACTACACTGAACGATTATGGGAAGAAATAAGATCCCGTACCCAAGGAGAAGACGAAAAAATCGGATTTTACGTCAGTGTGATGAGAAATTACTTTCATCGACTCCCCCAAAAGCCTACTGAGAATGAGGTGCTCCGAATTGTGTTGCGGAATTTGCACCCATATTATTTGGAACGTCTAGGCTTGCAAAAAATTTCAAGCCTGGCAGAATTAGTTGAGAAAGGTCGCAGAATCGAAGACAATCGCTGGAGGATGCAGATGTATAGACCTCCTCCTCTAAAAAAGACATTGTTAGAACCCGACCTAGCTTACCTTCCACCGAACCGAAAGACGCCCAGTACAGCCAGTGTGGCAGTCGTAGGAAGGACAGAAGCGACCAGTAGTTCCAATGCCACCGAGAAGATTCAGAGTCCGAAGGAACGCCGCTCCACATTTGGTAAGTGCTGGAACTGTGACCAGAACGGACATTCTTTTAGATGGTGTAAGGCGGCGAAACAAATATTTTGCGAACGCTGCGGGAGAAAGCAGGTAGAGACAAATAATTGTCAGTGCCAGCAGAGGCAGGAAAACTCTTTGAGGGGGCGAGTAAAGGAGGGGGCAGCTCGCAAGTAACCCCAAAGACCACCCAGGATAGTACAGAAGAGATAGAAAGGTTGGCTGCGTTGAAAGAGTCCCACATGAGTTGCTCGAAACCAATAAATCAATTGAGTAGTAAGGATGGGCGTCCGTTTTTGAAAGTAAGAATACTAGGCAACGAAGTCATAGGTTTGCTAGATTCAGGAGCAACTAGATCTCTAATAGACCAGCACACATGGGGAAAATTCGCAAGACTAGGTATGGAACTGGGGGATGCGTCCAGTAGATCAGTATCAGTGGCAGATGGCTATAAAGTGATGGTAGCAGGATCTATCGATTTACCGGTAGAACTGTGTGAAAAGGTAAGAATGATCAGTTTTTTGGTGGTACCAAGGCTTAAATATCCACTTATTCTCGGAGTTGACTTTTGGAAGAAGATGAGTGTGGTGCCTAATGTTGAAAAGGGGACCTGGTCTTTTGATAACTCAGTAATGGCTCTGGAATCCACCCCTGCGATCATTAGTCACTCTTCTCTGGAAGAAGATCAGAAGAATATTATAGAGGCACTTGTTGGGAAATGGAAAGAAAGGCGACCGCGTAAGTTGGGTTGTACAAGCCAAGTAAAACATGTAATAGAGACAGACCACCGCCCCATTAAGCAAAGGTATTACCCAGTCTCTCCGCACGTACAGGCTATATTGAATAAAGAAATGGACGAAATGCTAGCACAGGAAATAGTAGTACCATCCAAGAGTCCTTGGTCGTCCCCAGTGGTTCTTGTCAAGAAGCCAAATGGAACACATCGTTTTTGCGTAGATTATCGCCAGTTGAACGCAGTTACGAAGAGGGATGCATATCCGCTGCCGTTCGTGACACAAATTTTAGACAGTCTTAGAGATGGTCACTATCTGTCGACCATAGACATAAAGAGTGCATACTGGCAAATTTTACTAGAGGAGAACAGCTGCGAAAAAACCGCCTTCACAGTTCCAGGTAGAGGACTCTTTCATTTTACTAGGATGCCGTTCGGACTACACAATGCGCCAGCTACATGGCAAAGGCTCATAGACAATGTCTTAGGCGCTGATCTGGAACCTCATGTTTTTGTGTATTTGGATGATATTGTGATAGTGACAAAAGAATTTAACAAACATATAGAAATTTTGGAGAAAATTTTCGAACGTCTTGCGGAAGCAAACCTTTCTCTGAATTGGGAGAAATGCTGTTTTTGTAGACCTCAGCTAAAATATTTGGGCTATATCGTCAACAAAAATGGATTACAAGTGGATCCTGAAAAAGTATCTTCGATTATGGATTTCCCGGCTCCAAGAACGGTGAGGCAAGTAAGGAGGTTTTTGGGTCTAGCGTCCTGGTATCGACGTTTTGTTCCCAGCTTCTCCACAATAGTGGCGCCTCTGACAAGTTTATTAAAAAAGGGGAGAAAGTATTTTTGGGGCGATGATCAGCAGAGGGCGTTCGGAGAAATAAAAGATAAGTTGATCTCGGCTCCTATTCTCACCTGTCCTGACTTTAATCGACCCTTTATCTTACAGACTGATGCTTCAGCTTCAGGGTTAGGGGCAATACTCAGTCAAGACTATCTGGAAGGCGAGAAGGCGATCGCATATGCGAGTAGAGGGCTGACTGCAGCCGAGAGAAAGTTTTCAACTACGGAGCAGGAATGTTTGGCGGTTCTGTGGGCTATAGAAAAGTTTAGGCCTTACTTAGAGGGCATGAAATTTTGCGTCGTTACGGATCACATGGCTCTCAAATGGCTGAATAATCTAAAGGACCCTCAGGGACGTCTGGCCCGGTGGGCGGTGAAATTGCAACAATACGATTTTACTATCCACCATCGGGCAGGCAAATTACACCAAGCTGCTGATGCTTTGTCTAGGCTGGAAGAGGACCAGGAGGATATCTCTGCAGTTGAATATACTGAAGAACAGCTAGACAATTGGTACAGAGATTTGTGTGCTAAGGTACACCGGCAACCTGAAGCCTACCCTGTTTGGAAGGTAAAGGGAAGAACGTTGTACAAAAGAATTGTAGATTCGAAGAAAATCCTTGGAGAAGATCGACCATGGAAGGCAGTTGTGCCAAAGTCAGAAAGGAAGAACCTTCTTTTCGAGTACCATGACAGACCGACATCAGGTCACCTAGGTTCGTTCAAAACTCTACAAAGATTGAAGGAGAAATATTACTGGCCTGGGATGGCAGCGGATGTTGCAAGGTACGTGGCAAGGTGCCCTACATGCCTTTCATTGAAACCCAGTCAGCAAGGACCAGCTGGTTTAATGGGAGAGCAGAGAGTCGCCGGAACGCCTTGGCGGATAATTACGGCAGACCTAATGGGACCTCTTCCCTTATCTACTAAACAAAATAGAATGCTACTGGTTGTATGTGATTATTTCACAAAGTATTCAATACTTTTGCCCTTAAGGGCCGCTACAGCGAAGAAGGTTGCTGAACTGATTGAAAATCAAGTATTTTTGAAATTTGGAGTGCCACAAGTTATCATCTGCGACAATGGAGTCCAGTTTAAAGGACGTGAATTTCAAAATAAAATGGGTGAATATGGAACAAAGATCTGGTTCACTAACTTGTACCACCCACAAGCTAATCCGACGGAACGAGTCAACAGAGTCGTGAAAACCATGCTGTCTTCCTATGTGAAGGATAACCACAGGCAATGGGATAGCCAGTTGCCGAAGTTAGAGTTCGCTCTAAAGACGGCAGTGCACGAAGCAACAGGTTACACCCCAGCGTACTTAAATTACGGCAGGGAATTACCTAGAACAGCTTCCGACTACGAACAAGAGCCCACAGGGCGAGACGAAACGGATATCACCAACCAAGAGCCCCGACTCGAGGCAATAAAACGAATGCCGATGCTGTACAAAGAGGTTCAAGATAGACTTGACCGAGCTTATGAGAAAGGATGCCGGACCTACAACTTAAGGAGGAGGCCTGTAGAGTATGCCGAGGGGCAGTTGGTATGGTGCAAAACTCACCCACAGTCGGATGCGACCACCTACTATTCGGGCAAACTGGCACCAAAATTCGTGCAGCGGAGAGTAAGGAAAAAGATTTCGCAAGCCGCGTATGAACTCGAGGACGCAAAAACAGGAGCTTTCGCTGGGATTTGGGGGGCGAAAGATTTGAAGTTACATCCGGCCGAGGACTGAATAGGTTGTCCCTTCCCTCCATCTAACATAATATCCCTGGGTTCTTGGCAATCACCCTATGCCGCCATTTTTCTTTCCGGGAAAGAGGAGAAAATGTTACTAATTTCAAATTAGTAAATCACTTAAGGGTAAGAAAAATGGCGGTATAGAAGTTGTTCGTGGTTGTGGTGATTGTTTTAATAGTGGCTACCTGAGGCCCAGGAAATTTGGATTTCATTTTTGTAGGGGTATTGGGATTCCTAAAGATTGTAATTATTTGTGTTTATTTTGTTGAGTTCGGTGCTGCCTGGGAAATCAATTAAATCATATGGGAATGTGTTTTTTTAAAAAAAAGGGTCACCTGGATAGAAAAAAAGAAAAAAAATAACGAGACAGTTGAGTTTTGGTGAGAGGAGCGACAAGTTGTGTGGGGCCACACAGAGGAAAATCTGGTTTTGGGCTAGACGAGAGCAAGGTTGAGGTGGAAAGAGCGAGCGGAGTACTTTGGCAAGAAAAGATTGGGTGATCGCCTTACTCCTCAATTCCTTCCATCGGGGGACACCTCAAGAAATTCCTGAAAGGGGCTGGCGAAGGACAGGCTGTCAACTCGAAGAGAGAAGGAGGATCAGAAGTAACACCTTTCCTTTGATTTATTTATTTTTGTTGTGAGTGAACTTTTGGGAACGTTGAATATCCGATTACTTTAATTATTATTATTTATTTTTTGTGTTCAGCCTTGTAATTGTTTAATACAAGCCATACTTGGTATATCAATTTTCTTTTGTTTTCTTTTGGGTTTCGTCGTATACCCCACAGCCATAAGTAAAAACGGCGTGGCGCTCAACTTTTTTTTTGTTTTCGCTTTTTTTTTCTCGACCCACCCCCTTCTCCACTGGTAGCTGGCGAGCCCGAACATATTGCGTTCTCGCCTTAGAGAGAGCGTAACAATCTCTGGACCAAGAGCTTTCAAGTTCCCTTCCTTTCTCTTTATTTCTTTGGATGAAGGAGATCCTCTTCAGTAAAAGTATTTCGTCTTCCTTTATCTTCTGCTTCTAAATGAGTTTCGTTGTTTCTCCCAGGTTGGTACGTGATCTAAAGTTCTTATTTATTTTAATAAGAGATTTTTATTTACTCTTTACCATAGAAAGGTGTGCACATTTTCGATCAAGTATTCACCGGAAGTAAACTCGCTTTGAGTTTTTTAGATAACGAAAAAAGTGATTGTTACAACAACTGCAACATCTTGCGAAAAACGCAAAAACACAAGAAGATTGAATTAGATATTAGATTGATTGCCACCATAGCACCAGTTTTAAGGCAGAATTGATCTTCCGGAAGTGCCACTAATTCGTTGTTTTTTTGGAAGGGGGAGGAGAGTGGGGAAATTTTTCACGAACGTTTCAACGGTTATATTCAAACTTCCTGTAATAATTGCATACTAAGAGTACATTTTTCTAATAATAATTTTGGGAGGGGGCTTCACATACATGAGGCTAACTCCACTCCTATTCGATGCACAGCATCGAGATACCCAAAAGACACATCTACATAAAATTCCAAATCAAATTACACCTCATTCATGAAAATCGGTTCGCGCGTTTAGGCGCTACGCAGTTTACAAAAAAAGGTAACAACAAAAACAATTTTTGAAAAAGTAGTTTTTGCACATTTTTAGCATCGTTTTTCTTGAAAACTAATCAATCTATGTTATTGCACAAAAAGTTACAGTTATAAAGGAGGATTTGCCCTATATTTTAAAGAAAATTTGGGAATTTTATCTTCTATAGAAAAAGAGAAAAAAAAATTGTCAAAGTTGAGTGTTTTTCAATTTTACGCTTTTTCGTGACCTCTTTTTGACGATCAATCCTTATACAACTGTCCTACCGGACAGTTTTAATAATTTCAGTCACTTTTTGGGAGAAAACTGGGCACGCCCAGTTTTTCTCTTAATTTCCCACTCTGGGAAACTGTACCTCATCATCATCTGAGAAATGTGTACCAAAATGTTTAAGAAAAACAAAAACAAAAAATCTTCCACCAATGAAGTTAACAGAGTTTTCACGTTTTTCGCGAGTTTTCTTAAACAATTTTCAATGTGTTTTTATAAACTTTGCGTGTTTACTTGATTAGACCCATATCGTTTATTTGTGACGTATTTCCAGTGAAACCCATTTTTCTTAAGACTTTTTTTTTTAAAAATAAGGGAAGTGTCACTAAAATGCAATTTTCCACCGTTTACCCGTTTAATGTTAATACGCATTTTACGTAAGTTAAATTCCGTAATTTGGAAAAACTTGGTTAAGCGGAAATGCCACACTATACTGAATAAATTTAGTGTTTTTACGGTTCCCCCCCCGCACAAATTCTGAGTTTTTTTTATTAAATTTTGCGGTAAATTAAGTTTTTGTGAAATTTCACAACAGCTTCTTTAAATTTTCTTTGGTTTAATTTAATTTGAGATGAGCTGCTGAAGTCACCGACATCGATGAACAGTTGGTTTTGGCAGGCCAAAGATCTACAGCGTTGTTATTTAAGTTATGTTGGAATGGCCAAATCTTTTAAAGTATTCTAATGTTCTCTTTTTGCTTTGAGAAGGAGAATGTCGGTGAGTTTTAGAGTGAGAGAGAGAGTTATGGTGAGGGCCGAGGAGGGGAATGAACGAATCTTTAATGTTGTGCGGGTGGCAGTTAGCCACCCGTCCAGTCTACACAAAACTGCATGCCATTTCCTCCCCCTCTTCGCCTCTTCATTCTCTTCCAAGTTCAGCTTCTGCATCTTCTTTTCTACCTTGCCATAATAGTTAGCCGGTTTGGTATTTATAGACTGTGAGGTCTTCCACCAAGCCCGCTCGCTGTCTGTGACTGCTATTTCCTTTCTTTTTTTTTTGTTCTTTTATAGTTCTTCCATTTCTTTCTCGCCAAATAGCCCCAACCGTTGCTATCGTCGTGTAGACCATGCTTTTGTTGACTGTCACGTACATGCCCAAAAGCAATGCACTTGGTGTGGAAACACATGGAACTAATCCAACCGCACGTACTGTGAAAAATATTCCTGGACAAGTTAACCTCTGGCATTGTGTGCACATACGCAGTTCCTGGAATACGATTGCCCATTTACTCGAAAAAAAATGGAGAGAGAGAGAGAGAAAAGAAATGCATTGCTCTTTCTCTGTCTTCTACTTCTTTAAAGATGCACAAAAGTAAAATTTGGCTGGAGTATTTGCTAACCCCCAAAAATGGGCATTGGGTGAGTTCTTTTTTAGGCAAGTGTCTAAGTATAAAGTTGAAGACCTATTGTACACCAACTGGGTGTATTATGTGGTCGTACAGAGGTAATAGCGCCATAGAACAGTTGGGAAATTCCCCCCACTAGAGGAACTCCCTAGTTATTTTAATGAGTAGACAGAAAATCAGGGTCAGCTGATGAAATCTCGGGACCTTGTTGTTTTGACGTCAACAAGGAATGGTCAGGGATGATGAGAGATGATTGTATAAGTGCCGCTATATATCGGTTAGAACAGAGGTTCCCAATCTTTTTCGGTTTGCGGTTCCCTAAATAATCGGATTTTTTCCGCGGCGCCCTTAATACATAAGATTTTTTCTAAATTATTGACTTTCTTGAAAAGTTGGAAAACTTTTCTTTTCAAAAGCGATTACCCATTTAACAGCGAAAAATTAAAAACATATACTTTCTATTTACCTTGGGATAATACAAAATATCTAATTTCAACTGTTTCGGTAATATCCATATCGAGTATATCCACATCCACCATGTGGTTAGGTTAGGTGGAAAATAAATTAAACACGAATTTTAAATTCACAGACAATTTATGGAACGTCCATTGATGATTAACATTATTAAAATTATTAATGGGATGAATGAGCTTGATGTTCACTACACAGCTTCTCAAATCTCGGAATAAAATTGGATATGGCTACCCTCATTTCTTGTTCACCGTTAATTTTCGAGCGATATTTATTTTTTATTAACGCGATCGCCGAAAACCCAGCTTCGCGCAAATAGGATGTTGCAAATGGAATTAATATTCGTAGAGCTTTACCACTAAGAAGTGGATATTCCTTTTTTATTGATATCCAAAAATCAGAAAGTTCCATACTGCCAAATTGCCGAATTGTTTTATTGAATATTTCGCGGTGCCCTGATGACGGCACCACGGCGCTCCGGGGAGCAACGGCGCACACTTAGGGAATCACTGAGTTAGAATAAAAAAATTAAATTGTCGGAAGTAATAGCTACTTGGCGAACTTTAAACTGGAATGATTGGATACGGAAGGAACCCTAATCCTTGCTTACATGATGAGTACGATATGTGGTATGGTGGACAGTGTGATTGTTCCACGTGATTCGCTTATATCGTGAGCGAGATAATGGCAAGATAGGTGGTGCTCATCTGAAGGTGAAGGTTATGCATTTGCATTTAAGTGGGTTGACTTTCCATCTTGTGAGATACGAAAGCGGACATGTCATGGACAAGAAGATGCTGTATAGTTGAAGTTGAGATTTCTTTTTTCTGCTGCCTAAAGACCATTTCCTGCTTAGTTTGGGAATAAAGCAAAATGGGGATAGATCCAGAAGGAGCAGGAAGTTAGTGAAGGGTAGGATTTCCTGGAGTTTCTCCAGCGATTCAGGAGTGATGACTCTGCCATGCACTGTCACATTACTCGATGGCATTGTGTGGTGCAAGCACGGCAACCAATCTTATACGAGTATTCGGATTTCCATGTACACTTCGCAAACAATTTCACTTAAATTCTTTATGGAAGATAAATTACAAATATGTATTTTTCTGATTACAGGTAAGTGATGGCTGTTTCCTAAAAGTGACGACAGTTTAAAGTGTTACGGACTGGCTGGTAAGGCAATAATAATAATAAATTAGTACCATGGTTAGTGCACTGCTGAGTATCCAGGGTTCGAACTCAGCCTGAACTTAAAGATTCTCTCGCTAGGGGCCTCTTACTGCATGATAACAGATATCCGTTCAAATGCCCGGATCTTGAAAGAAAAAGAATTTATTTAATCATCACGTTGTTGATGATTTGGGAGTATATCGGGTTCATTTCCTGCAATCTTGACAAATGATAGTTGCATTCTTTTTAAGGGCCATTATTTTTGGCTTCTTTGAGACTCATTCATTTTTTTTAATTTATTAAATATTTTTTGAATTTTTTAGGGATTCATTTTTAAGTATGTACCTTAAAACTATATTATCTATTGCTCTCTTGTTGTATAAAACTATTCATTCTCTCTCTTTTAGCACTGACCTTGCAAAACACAATCCCTGTCGTGTCTTATTATGTCAGATAATTTAATATGCTTAACGTTGCTATTCTTTTTTTCTTTTTTTTGTTTTAATCGATCATGATAATCAATCATGTGGTCAAGATAATCGATTGCAGCCATAAAAAAGTTCTATATCTAAACAGATATGTGACGTAATTAATTTACAAAATATATAAATAATCATTGCTATATAAATTATTTAATTATTAAGAGAAGAAAAGTTTTATTTTAATTTATAAATCCAATATTAATGATAACAGATGGATGCCAAATAATAATCATAGAGGATCTTCTGGTATTCAATTATAAGAGATATAATTCAACTAGAACTGTCGCAGAACCGTTACCGGAAGGAAGTGGGAAATTCCTTTCAATTTTTCGAGTAAGAGTGGTATGTCTCAGTGCAGGAAATGTATTGATGCATTTGAAATTATTTGTGAAGTTGTGGATTCATAAGTGAAATTTTCTTTCAGAGGGAAACTTTATATGAAAATGAGTAAATAAATAATTATAATCCCATTTATTAAAAATAAATAAAATTTGCATGCAAAAAATGGAAATATAATTGTGATTGCTGCGTTTTATAAAGAAGGAAGATTTATTAATGTTGTTTCATAAATATGGCCACCTACCAGAAATGTTGTAGGATGGGATATGTAACCAGTGCTTGCAGTTACCTATATCCATCGATGTCTGCTTCTCCTCGTCACACTTGACACTTGACACTGTTTAAAAGTAGATAAACAATAGAGCAAAGAAATTAGCGGATTAATTGTTATTTTAGACGGAATTTGGAATACCCGAATCTTTTATTTTAAAACGCACTAGTCAAATAGAATGTTAAATATTTATTAAAGAAAAACTCACGAAACTATCACTTCCGGAATTTTAACACTTCTTCATGTCCTGAAAAAGGAAACAGAAATACTATTAAAATAAGTTGTGCAAACAAATTATACATTTATAAAGAATCTAAAAAAAAGGCTTCTTTGACGTCATGGTTAAGTCGTGATATAGCTGCAATGAGCGGAATAATATTTAAGTTATTATTATAAAATTGTATAATAAAAGTATAACTGGTTACCTCGAGGTGCTCAATGTAAAGCGGATGCTAAATTTGAAGACTTTATGATCCACTTATACTACACGAAATTGAGGAAAATTAATTTCCATATTTTTCCAGTCTTTTTTTTTTATAGCTAAGTTCAAAATGAACCTTATTTTGTTACAAGAAAATCTCAAGATGTGTATTTCTGTGTAATCAATTTGAAAATATGTATCGAAATACTTCCAAAATATAAAGATTTTAAAATTTAAGCCCTTTTTTTTTAATTAAAAAGAGAGAGAAAGAGATTTTCCATCATTGGGTATTTGTGTGTAAAGGAAAACAACCTTTCCCTAAATCCATTCCTAATCAACCTTAAACCCTAAACAGTGAATTCTTCTCCTTAAAAAAAAACAATATCCTATTTATTTTTTTGGTAGGCTGCCTTTTATGCATGCCTCAAAAACATTCCAGCGGGAACCATTTAAGGAAGAATAAACTCGCCCTGGACTTTAAGTGTGCATTTAACGGATTCCCAACTTATATTATTGAATAATTATTCGCATAGTCAAGGATTCAAGATTTATACAGTAATGTGGAAGAAGGATTGATCGAGGAAGCTGAATAATTCTTGCTCCTATTTAAAATAACATTCTCTGGATAATATTTTTAATAAAATTAATAAAACCCTAAAGAAGTTGTAGAGTGAGACGGTAAAAATTAGCGAAGTCGACACCTCTGATGTTGGATGAATGCACCCGAAACCAGTCAAGGATACAATAAACATGCACGCAAAGATGGATAAAATAAACAGAACTTCATAACATTACTGATTGTCTTAAAATATCGATTCCCTGTAAGATCGATCATAAGGATCGTGTTCAGATCGTACCCTGAAATGGCACATTACCAGAACACCTGCCCCCACTTTTGCCCTCCCTCCTTTAAACGAATTTTCCTTGGTAAAATCGATTTTTCAAGTAAATCGAAAAAAAGAAATAAAGAAAATCAGCTGTAAATCAAATATGATTTTTGTTTTCAATTTACTGAGTCAAGGTATAAACATACGTCTGTATTCAGCCCTACTCGCTCCTATCTGGACCTAAAGACTTGAACTGTACGGAACAGCTAAGCGTTCGAACCTAAACAGAATCCGAACCCTCCATTCCTAAAATCCTGCGAACCATCTACTGATGCACCCTTCTACGTCTGCAACCATACCATCCACACAGACCTGCTAATCCCATCTTGTTTCTGTCCTTGCACAGTCCCGCTACATCAAATTCCACTCCAAACTTTACCAACATCATAATCCCTTAATCAGCAACCTGTCCTGCATTAACCTTCCTCTCAAATCCTCCTCGCAGACTGAGGCGCCGATGGCCTCGCGATCACACCTGGTCGAACGATAAAATGGTCATCCTTCGTATTCAATCCATTCGGTATTTCAGTTTAACCGACTTATGATGGTCATCGTTGGATGGCCCTCTTTCAAGCCCTTCCTGAGATTTTATTTTATTTACTTATTTATTTATTATTTTATATTGTCTTTACTTGATATATTACTTTATTTTTATTTATTTTTTATTTTTTGTTCTATATTTCACATTTATGATGTACTATACGCTATTGTTACGTTTATGTGTTACGCAGTTGCAAATTTAAGAATAAAGGGGGGAAAAGAAGTAAACATAGACGAGGATATAAAATTTGATAAATAACCGTTTTTTTTTCGTGCTCGGTTTCAAACCTAGTACTTCCGGTAAAATGAGCACGTACTCTGTTCCGATTGTGCAATAATGAGAAAAATATAAATTATTTTCTCATTGGTTGTTGTTTTGCATTAAAAAAAAAACTTATTCCCGTTAATTATCCTGCCCCTTCCCCCGCCAAACAAAAAGTTGTAAGTTCTTATTATTAATTAACATGGGATTCTGTTATATTACAAACTACTAATTGGATATTACGCTGTACTTCGTTCGTCTGTCTACAGACAGGAGAGTTAGTGGTGGCGGGCGAGTGACCTCGGCGGCGGAAAGTGAAGGCAAGTTTCCTAATTTGAAGTGGGAATCCAAGTGGGAAGGCAGGCACTCCATACTCCTCCCCTGGCTCCTGTCTTACCTCCCCGGTTCATATCTGGTTACTGACTCGGCTTCTTTTTTTTTTAAATTTTATTTATATCTGTATACACATAGTATACATACACATGTACAACTGACCATATGTTCGTCAATTTTAATTCATTCATTACCAATTACGATTAAACAATTTGTTAGACTATCTTATATTCGTGTCTAATTGATAAATATGCATCTTATGAGATGATTTCTCTCTCTCTCTCTCTCAAGGAATAATCTAACGGTTATCCTTAGTATACAATTATTTAAGTCAATGCTTTTACTGGGGATTTACAGCAAAGTAAAGACAAAATTCAGGTGTGAAGTCTCACACGACTATTTTTTCACAGTTGACGTCATTGTCATTACGTCATTGAATTTGTCTTTAAATTTACTATTTGTACTATAAACTCGTTCACGTAAATGTACTGTTTACGAAACAAAATAAATCGCCAAAAATTAACAAAACACTATGCAGATCCGGTCTTCCAATTTTTCTTTAAATTAGGAATTTATATTTCTATTTACAAAGAAAATTGTATTCAACAAAGAGGCATTTGCTGTTCAAAGGAAATTGTTGGGTTCAGCAGCGGAACTGAAAATAAATGTCAGCAGCATGCCACGTTTACTTCCCGGCGGGGCTCCTGTCCACTTGTCCTCTTCAACAGCAATCCTCTTCCTTGTACGTACACAGATCTGGTGCGCTACCTTGGGCTATTTATAGACAAACGACTCAAGTGGAACCCACACACTAGACTTCAAAGAAAAGTAATGACGAAACGTGCTAAACTGCTTTACAGACTACTTGGACGACGCTCCAAATTGTCCATAGAACTCAAAACGTTTAATATACAATACTATCCTCAAACCTATGTGGACTTGCAGGACTAGAGCTGTCTGGGGTTCAGCCAAACCTACAAACATACGGACTGTACAAACATTTCAGTCAAAACTCCTTCGACAGATAGTTGACGCACCTTTATACGGTGACTAACCTCAATCTTCACAACGACCTCAACATCCCCGTTAATAACACCAACACGCCAAGACTAAATATCAAAAATTCCATACTGCTCTCTCCACTTGCTCCAATCCTCTTGTACTGTCTCTCGCCTCCTCTGACATCCCTAACAATCCTACTCGCCAACTGAATCGTCAGTGGCCTCGTGACTTCCTTACAGTCTGAAGACCTAAATCATTACTCTCCTATCTCTCCTCTCTCCTCCTCACATTCTCCTCTCTCCTATAGAGAGTGCTACCGCTGACTAGTTTCTCTCCTCCTGCTCTTCCCGCACCAGTTCCTCATATCTCATATTTACATATTGTATACATGTATCCAGATGGTAAATTACTAAATAAATAAAATAAAATAAAAAAATGTCAAATTTAAATTTTTGGCACTTTTTTGAGTTAACTGATTTTCAATAAAAACTACTTTTTGGATTCAGGGAGTCCTTAAAACGGATATAAGTTTTTTGAAAACTCAATTTCAAAATTGTATCACTTCCTCTTACGTAGTATATTGAAAGTGAAATTGGTAATAATAATATAATAAACATGTTATTACTTTTAAATGTAAAAAAAAATTAAAAAGCTGCTAGACATTTATTAATTTAACTGAAAAATTTTCCATCCAAGAAAAAATGCTGTACGTTCGATACAGTTTTTTGAAGTAGAAGAAGATCGCACGCAGTTAACGCATGTATTTAATTTGGGGATATCGCTTCTTCCGATTTACGAGGATTCAGGAAGGAAAACAGGGTCAGAGGTGTCTAAGATCATAGCGGTGGCAGAGTGAATTTGGGAAAATCTTACTGTCTAACTTCGTCACAGTTGATTATCTGGTGAAACTTGGTAGGTGGACGTGAAACTTAACACCTGATGATGGATATAAATCCAAAAGTGGTCCGAAATAAGGAAAACTTGCAGGAAATCAACTAAAATTGCATGTTTCAATATTCGTGTGATGATACTATCGGCTATTTTTATATAAGATTATTTATCTATTCATTTTTAGTTTAATTTCCGTCATTTGGATGAAATCTTAAATTTATAGTGATTATAATAGATTTTAAACTCATCTTATTACGTATTGTTTATAGAATAATTTTTTCTAATAATAAAACGCTGGACGGTTGTTATTCATGAGCTAATGGACCTTGAATAATTGCAATTTTGTATGATTTTGCAAATAATAAGTAAATAATAATCACTTGCAAATTATTGCAAAGTAGTAATCAAATGTTTTGCATTTCGCATGTTAGCGCTGCACGCGGCTTTTCAAGGATCTAACTGGTTCTGTGCACTGTCTGGTTTAGTCATTCATTTGATGTCAGTGGAAAGAGAGAGATATATATATTTCAAGTGAATCACTCACACAACGATGATAAGAAATGTTTATTCTTAAATTGCAACAATTGCGCTAAATGTTTATTTCATCATTCACGTGCTATAAATACTCGTGTCAAGTAGATTGTCGATTGTAAAGTAGGTGTCTTTATAAGCCAAAACTTGTACGACCTTTTGTGGCTCCGTAGATTAGATTAGATCATTGGGGCGAGACCTATGCCCCACGGCACCGCAGCCAAAAGAGGCTCATTGTGCCATCTCCCTTTGGATCTAGTAGACGAACCTCCCCTACTAAAGAGTTAGAGGACTTTTCCTACTAGTTCTTTTTTGCGCTTCTATCTCCTTTGGTCTCAAAGTTCCAAAGGTTTCATAGCGCAATCACTCGATTGCAACGCAATCGAACAGCCAATGAGAGGTTTGCACAATCTGCCCAACAGTTCCGAGCTGATAAGCCCCACCTTGTTGTACAAATGACTATGCTCTCTATGTGTACTGTGTAAATGTATTGGGGGTGTATACCAGTATATGTTGCTCATGTTCATGTTGTTAGACTGGGATACCCGCAGGAACGTCAAGTACCCTGAAGAAGTGGCTAGTCCATTTTCCCCCTACGAGGTATAGTGTTGAGCACTGACTGTGGGCCCCTAGAAAGAATGGTGATGAGCTAGAGTTAGCTTGTGGGTTAGCGAAACCCTAATTGTTGCACCCATGAACGATCACTGCAGCAGTGGATTAATGTGGAAGGTGTCATGTTGTTCGCCTAGTTATTGGGTCGCAAGTTTCCTTGAAGAAAAATTGAGTTTTTCCACTTCTCCCTACGAGAAATCATGAGAAACTACGTGAAAACTTTGATGCGAGACTACAACTTCATATTTTCACATCTACTCTTAATGTCCTAACTTCCTGGCCGCTATAACCTACTATTTAATGAGATGCAGTTTTGGACAACAACAAACTACGTTAATCTTTACCAGATATTACTTCTCATTTCGCGTATTTTCTGAAAAAAGGAAGTATTACGATTTAGTCCAGTTTTCGGAATATCGAAATAAGTTTTAAGATTCCGAACTTGAATAGTTAAGATTGGAACTTGTAAGAAACTGCAATAAATTGCATCTTTTCTCTTATTGTTTCCTTCGTTTGCTAGACAATAAAATTTACATCAAACTGTCTTAAAATACGTGACCCAAACATAACCATCTTTCTATTGTAATTTACAGATCTCTCCACCAGATAACAGCATCTCTTCATGAGACAGACCATTTTTTTTTTATTTATTTCTTTTATTAGCCAATAAATTTGATGAGTACAGTTTCAATTGTGATAATAAAACTTCTTCTACTTCTTCTTTTTGTTGTTTCCAGTTTATTTCTTTTTACTACTATAGTTTTAGTACTTATTGCGTAAATACTATCACCCATTTTTATGATAGAATTGGTATGTTTGTGAGTGCTTTTGTCTTTAATGTAAGAGTCATATATGCATTGTCAGAATTACGACTCAGTAACCATATTTTCTCACCTAAAAACGGTCGTGCCTTTTAACACACATTATTAAGTATGTACGTATTTTTACTTTTATGTTAGCATTTTATATTTCATTACAGTTTAGTTAAGTCAAGATAGGTCATATATCTTTCTTGGTTGCGTATAGATAAGAAGATGAGATGGAAACATGTTTAAACATGTTTTTAACATAAAATTGTTACGTAACTATAGTCACGATCGATACCTATAATTATTGACTTTGACTCCAATTTATTGACAATGAAATTTATAGATTTTATTTTTATTCATTTTTCACCAAATTATTTCAAGAAGTAAAAGTTTGTCTGTGTTGAAATTTATTATTTTTTGATGTTTTTTATATTTATAAGCTCTTTTTTTTGTACTTATTAGCGTTTATATATTAGATAGTTTCTCGTGAAGCACGAGAAGTAATTATTTGAAAATATTTAATGACCAAATAACAGTTTTAATAATAGTAGGGAATTTCTTACTTTATTATTGGGGGTTAGTTATTTGTATGAACTTCAAAACTTATTCTGGTATGCTCATCATATAGTTTGTAAAATGTAAATCTGAACTTAAGGGAAATTCGTAGGGTACAATTTCGTGGAAAACTCGAAAAATTGGGAAATTCCATTTAGAAAAAGTAGTACCGCCGACTGTGTGGGTCTTTGCTTTGAATTTTAGAATTTTAGCAACTTATAGCCTAATGGAGCACTCTTTATAGCTTAAAGGTCCTTAGATTCAAGGGAAATGTGGCTGAAATCCTGAAGACCACCCCCCCTTCTAAGAAATTTCAAGTTGGAAAAGGGCTTGGAACCGGGGAATTTGTGATCCTGTTCTCGATCTTTCCATAACTTGGGGGGGTTCCATATCCTGCCTTTTGCTTGAAGGAAAGATGTCCTCTGTTTATATTCTATGATGAGCTAATTGGTTCTTTTTAGGATGTGTTACAATAATTAGGTCCAGATTATATTGCTCGCTGCGCGGAAACTAGGGTTCAGAGATATCGGAATAGAGTATTTTATTATTGTTATTGTATGACGCCCGTCATCGATGGTTTCTCAGGAGTAATCGCTGGAAGATGGTGGCCATCTTCTTCGAGATTGTACTATGAAGTAAAACAATAAGCAGGAGCTAGAGTTGCGATTCTGCTAAAATAACTAAGTAGTTGATAGGATGAAAAAATAATGCCATTTTCAGTCATGACAAAACTTTATTATGCCGAGCTTTCGACCTAGGGACTAGGTCCATCTTCAGGGCTGTGGAACAAAATTGACACCAACAATTTAAACAACATATACGCCAACTTACTACAAAATACTTGACAATTGGCAACACTGACTTCCTTACAATCAAACACAATCATACACAGACCGATCACATTCAGTCCATGAACAGACCAGACTGAAGACACACCAATCCTCTAATGATGTAAAACAGCATATCGTAAATTAGGTAAATATTTTTGTAAATTTTCGTTACATTATATATATATTCATTGTAATATAATGTTTAACACACTGTAAATATGTTTGTTCCACAGCTCTGAAGATGATCCTAGTCCCCGGGTCGAAAGCTCGACATAATATAGTTTATCATGACTGAAACTGGCATAACTATTGAAACTATGATTCAGTCACCAAAAATAATGAACAGTAATAAGTAGTTGATGAAAGAATCTCAAAGCCTAATTTGCGTGTAGAGAAGGAGGTATTTTTAGTGGGGTGTCACCGAAGTGGTGGTACATGTTACACAAGAGCTGATCGGATGCCCTAGAAAAACGGGTAGCTCATCATAGAATAGAATAGCGGACATCATTCCTTCAGCAAAAGGCAGGATGGACTAAGTTATGGAAAGATTGATTCAGGATCACGAATTCCCCGTTCCAAGCCATATCCACTTCTGCCAACTTGAAATTTCTGAGGCCTTCAGGATTTTGGCTATATCCCACACCTTATTATTACTATATATACCCTGAAAATGAATTTTTTTGCTGCGGTACGTGTGTTAGAGGCAAAGATAGCAGACCTTCTAGACTGGCCCACAGATCAAAAGACACTTTCATCATGATCTTTCGAGGGGCAACTTAACATTTGACCGATTTGAGTCAGTTTTAATTTTATTTACTGCAGTAAGAGAAATTGGGAGAGATTGTATTAAATAACTTTTATTAAAACAAAATGGAAAAGAATATTTCTGCAATTAAAAAAGTCAACAAAAAAAAAATCAGGATAATGAATAGAAAATTGAGTAAAATATTGATCAATAAAATGATTTAGTTATTAAATAATTTATTCTTTTGATCATAATTGGGACAAGTTTCAATATTCAAGTAATAAATAACGAACTTTTTTCTTTAGTTTTATTGTCTCCCGCAGCTAGCGTGACCTCCTTTATTTTAGAAGACGTCATATAAGTAAAAAAGTGTTGCGTGCTGAGTTAATAGAGAGAAAGAGAGAGACTGTAGGCATCGATACTGCTGAAGAGAGAACTAGATGGTCCGGATTGACGGGGAGGGACTGTCCCAAGAGGCGCCAAATGGAGATTGAGTGAGAGGAACTGAAAGTGGAAGGGCATTTTAATCAATGGATCACACGTCAATCCACAGACTCCTAAGATCTATAATTAATAAATAATTTTCTATAGTCGGTCAATTTTTTAAATGGTCGAGTAATTAGATCAAGGCTTATTCTAAATAATTATAATAATAGTACTTAATATTACTTTCTTTCATTTGGGTACTGCTGAAACTGAAATAAAATCAATGATTACGTGAAAGTTATGTGTGGGCGCAGGAAGCGATTTGGGCGTGGAAGCGATGTCCAGCGACTGGATATCATGCAAAACTTTGCTGGGACTTCCGCCTGTTTTTTTTGTCCAGGCAATAGAAATCAGTTACTGAATCAAACAGGAAAGTTCCTTTTTCTTTTTTTTTTTTTTTTTTTTTTTGGCAAGATAGGCTGTAAAAAGTAAAGTAATTGCCTATTTTTTCAGGCAGGCTTTACGTCCAACTACCAGATTAAGTGTCGTGGACGGAGGCGACTAGCAAACATACTTTACTGTAAAGTTCTTTTATTAACTATTAAATAAAATCTAAGGCCTAAGACCGGGGAATCGAACCCACTAAACCAACAATACATCTTAGCATTGCGGGTCTAGCCTATAACCGCCTAACATACTTTACAGTAAATTTCTCGTATTAAACATTAAATAAAATCCAAGGCCTAGACTAGTACCGCCATACAGCTTAGCTTTGCGGGTCTAGCCTATAACCGCCTAACATACTTTCCTGTAAATTTTTCATATTAACCATTAAATAAAATCCAAGGGCTAAGACCGGGGAATCGAACCCACTAAACCAACAATACATCTTAGCATTGCGGGTCTAGCCTATAACCGCCTAACATACTTTCCTGTAAATTTTTCATATTAACCATTAAATAAAATCCAAGGCCTGGGACCGGGGGAATCGAACCTACTAAACCAACAATACATCTCACCATTGCGGGTCTAGTATCTTAACCGCTCGGCTACAGTGGCGCCTAATATAGGCTATATAACACGGTCATTCGCCTAATGGTCCGCAAAATGTAATAAAAAAAAAAAAAGAAGCTATAAAATATATCAGAAAATTTAAAATTATCTTTCAATATATTTATTTATACTATAAACCATAAATTAAGCCTAATTGTCATATAATAGATATAAAAAATTTATTTATAGGCTGTTCATTTTGGACAGAAGACCTGTTTTTGCTGCCTCAGGGCCGAGGTAAAAGTGGTGTGTGTTCCTACGGGAGACTTTTAGGTGCTCCAGTTTTGTAAATTTCATTATTTATTTTTGTTTATTATTGTCATTTAAATTATCAGGATAGATAATAAATGAGAAAGTTTGGTGCATATATTAAAAAATAAATAAATGAAGATTTATATTTGAAACTGTATTTTATTTGGCAGGGAGTGTTTTGATTATTTTTTTATTGGAAGCTTTCCTTTTTCTCTTAAGTATGCCGCCATTACAGTAAAATTTACCGCCTTAATTAATGGAAATTTCCCTTTTTTGTCAAAAAAAAAAAAAAAAAATTGGACATATAGGACAAAATTTTGTAAATCACTGGGATGAATTCAGGATATTTTTAAAGCTGGGACATGGGAGTCCAAAAACAGTAGCACTATCTAGGATATTCTGGGACGTATGGTAACACAATCTCTCTCGCATTAAATCGAGTCATTTAATTTATTTTATTATTCCAGAAAAATAAATTTAATTTGGTAATCGAGGGATTAATAAATTAATTGTCAAAGTTTTACTACCGCTTTGAAGCCAATTAGGACAATTTCTATTAATTTGTTTTCAGAAATTACGTAATTAAACAATTAATAAAAAGGAAATGTTAGAACTTTTTGCAAATTCTTATGATAATTTACAGTAAGCTAAAAGTCATGAGAGTATTTCACATAAGTTTTAATTCTTCAATTAAGTAATTGATGAAGGGGAAGTTCGAAACTGAGAATTTCGAAACTTTCGTCACTCTTAACGATCATTTACTAAATTGGTTTTAAATTTTGTGCCTCATAAATGTACATCGCTGATTGGCCACAGTTTTAAACCATTCCAGGGGGCTCCAGTAACTAAACTTCCTTTACAGGACTACTAGGACGACGCTCCAAATTATCCATTGAACTCAAACGCTTAATTTACAACACTATCCTCAGACTAGAGCTGTCTGGGGTTCAGCCAAACCAACAAACGTACGGACTGTACAAGACATTTCAATGAAAACTCCGACTCCGACAGATAGCTGACGCTCCTTTCTACGGCTACTATCCTCACCCTTCACAACGACCACAACATCCCCTTCGTACAAGACTAAATATCAAAAATTCCATACTGCACTCTCCACTTGCTCCAATCCTCTTGTACTGTCTCTCGCCTTCTCTAAATCTCTAACAATCATTCACGCCAACAGAATCGCCATTGGCCCCGCGACTTCCTCGCAGTCTGAAGACCTAAAGATCATTATATCCCCACGTGGGTAGTTTCTCTCCTCCTGCTCTTCAAGTACCAATTAATCTTAGTACTTCCTGATTTACTTATTTTATATATGTACATATATTCAGATTGTAGATAACTTAATAAATCATTTAAAAAAAAAAAAAAAATTGTGCCTAATTTTAATTGGCTAGGTCATGTGATCCCGAGGGTGTGGATAGATTAGCGAGGATATGTGGCCCAGAATGATAATGCTCTAGATACAGATACAGATATACGGATGCTGTTTAGGAAATGAGTTTCTCTTAAAAGAATACGATACTTGGTGAACATTCTTACAGTATCTATTACAATATTAACTCCCATTTCTATTTTTATCTTGTTCTTTTTAATGTTCTTAGAATGGGGGGAAGAGTCTTATTGTCTTGCAGATTTGTGGAATTTCACGGTCTTTCTCTTTTAAAAATAAAACGGTGTAAAAGAAGAAGAATATCTATTCAGTAAAAAAGTACTTCCGGTATCTCATAGTAAAATTTAATGCATTTCCTTTTATTAAACTGCATTGGCTCTTTAGACAGTAGGTTCAAAAATTAAATAGTTTTAATATTGGTTAATAGTACTTCCACCTCTGTTATTAGTGAATCAAATAGAGTAGGTGAATGGGTTATTTACTTATTTACTTCAAGCGATTAGCTCTTGATTTGGGTAGTCCACCCAAAGCATGCGAGTACAAGAACAAAAAGGATGGTGCCAACATATCAGTAAATCTCTCCCCTCCGTCGATCGGAGTCGATGTTCAAAGGGTTGAAGGGGGAAGATATGCTCCAGTGACTCTGGGCTCCATACCGATGGAAGTTGTAAAGGATGTAGCGAGGGAGGAGGAGGTGCCATCTGAGCACAAGAGGTTTTTAACTAAGTAACGAGACGGCGCCAATGACCAAGCTGTCGAAGCGCCGGAAAGAAAAAGGTTAATACAAATATTTTCAAATAATAATAAAAATAAATAAATAACTCTACTTGGCTTATATCCAGAATCCATTTCAATTTGGAATCGCCGTAAATCCAACTTCTAAATCACATAACGTAGCATCACTCGTTACACGAATTAAGAACAGAAATCTTTACCGCCGTAACTATGGTCAAATTAGCCAAGCCTGGTTTATTTGGCACCGGTTAGATAAGCAGAATTAAACGTGCACTTAAAAACGAAATTTTAGAAGAAATGATGATGATGTCACATAAAACTGCACTAAAAACTGTTCGTGTGTTCGAGTAGCCGTATTTTCTATTCCCTACTGAAAGCAATTTAGATTGCGTATACGGTTAAGTAACGGAAGGAAATCAGCAGCGTTGTTGATATTGATAGCTATTTATCTTTCTTACTGAGATCTGCTTGGCAGAGGGCGTATCACGATCTAGAAACCACTGGCCATTCTGCAGTTTTGCTTTCTTTGAAGACAAGCTAGGAGGTCTATTACTTCCCTTGGCGTATAAGATCGTTTCTTTTTTCACTATTATCCTTGGCACTTTAACTTTTAAGCCATGTTTATCTTCAACCATAATTTATGTAGATAAGGTAAAAGAGAACTTGCCAGAGTTACAGGAATCAGACTCTAATCTGCATAGTATTGTATTAAGTCTTCTTTTTTTCTGCATATCATTAGACTCGGAATTAATAATTTTTTTTCATTTTTTTTTTTTTTAAATTAGTATTCTTTTTGAATTTATGTGGTGATTTAGATTAAGTATTAAACTTTATGAATATATTTTATATGAACTTATTTCCGTACTTTGAAAAACAGTTTTTACTCTTTTTACTATTTTGCATACTAAGTTTTAGAAAATAGGTTCCTTTGTTTACATCAGAGCTGCTTGTATTATGCGACTGGAACTTTAGACAAATGGAAATCCGCGTTTCTAAAATAAACTTGATAAACCAGACTATGGAGTGAGAGTAGATATTAAATGGCTAAATCCGAGGCGACCTAAAAAAATCCATGGCTGGAGGAATTAAGTTCCTGTTAGAGGAGAATTAGAGCAGAGAAAGGACAGAGTGTACCACGGTATTATCAGGAAGGGTTCTGATATCATTAAAGGAACGGTAAAAAAGGAGGACTAGTTTTATTATTTGGGGTAAGTTGTCAGGGGACAGATGGAGGATAAGGATCAACCAATGCTGATCAGGACCTAGTTGGCCTTATCAAACAAGGAAGAAATAGATGGTTGGGTCACTTTGAACGAATGGGGCAAGGAAAGAATAACCAAGAAACAAGATCTCTTGGATATCCAGGAGGGGGTAGAAGGAAAGGGAGGCCCCGGGTGAGATGGCTCGACAATGTTGACCAGGATCTGAGTGTTTTGGGCGTAAGAAGATGGAGAAGAGCGGCCCAAGAAGGGATGAATGGCACAACATTATGGAGGCGGCCAAGGTGCTTCATGGACTGTAGTGCCAAGCAAGAAAAAGAAGAAGAAGTTGTCAAAAAGAATGGAAACGTCAAAAAAAGGATATAAATGAAGGCTAACATCCTAATAAACAGGTAGTACTGTAGATCCCTACAGTTGTAGCAAAGATAGACAACAGATACGAGTATTAGTGTCTAAACAAAAATCCAGACCTGGAATTCTAATCATTCACAGCATCAGAACCAATCGAACAATAATCTTAAGGCGAAACAAACGGCTCTTCCACAGTGTATCTAAACCTAATCTCCTCCACAACCCAATCTCTCAAGAGATAAATGGGGTGCTTCTTCCTCTCCATAACAAAAAAATGGGTACTGCCATGAAGACCCATTATGTGGAGATGCCCGGACTGCGCTGCCCTGAAAACTGTACCCATTCCAGTTCCTGACTCTTCTATCGCTGGCCCTAAGTTACTGACTGTTCTAGACTGGGCCCTAAGGACTTAATATTGCCGATAACCCATCGAGCTCAGAAAGAAAGAGAGAGAGAGACAGACGCCTATTTACGGCAACCAATCCACTTCATATCCTGGAATCACCCATACAGATCTGACTCGCAAGACCAGAAGAACATCCTGACTATTGTAAGAGCAGTATCATTCTCGACTCGCGTGTCTATATTCTGGCATTAATTTCAAGGCGAAGACACTAGAATTTAGTGCTTTCAGCGCAGACTAACCAATAGAAAAAAATACAAATTCATTTAGAAGCTAAAGTTTTGGCCCGCTCTGCCGAAATGCAACAGAGAATAGCAGAGATACTGAGATCTATTTTGTTTTGAATCTATTTAAGAGTTTGACGAAAAAGAATGAAATATATAACCTTCAGATTTACAGTAAGAAAAAGTTGTATGAGTGTGCTTGTCCAGATTTTTAACGTACTCTTATTATTCTAGTAAAAGCGGATATTGCAATCGTATAGTTTTCACAGGAAGTAATAGTTTTGAGTACGTAAATTTCGGTTAGAGAATATCGTTTGTGTTCGCTCAAAAATAAATAAATAAATAATAAAAATAAATTTAGTTCAGAGAGTATCAAATTTACCAAAACAGAATCAATATGTTGATTATTCTCTTCTAGTTTAACTTAACTATGTTAAAATAAGTTTTGTTTTACGTACAGTAGCAGATTTTGTATCCGAGCATTAGTTTATGTATTTGTCAATAGATACACAACTATATATTCTATGTGGCCTACATGTATATATGATATAATTTATATTATTTACCTTGATTACATTTTATGTTGTGTATGTATTGAAAAGGGGAAAGTATGTATCATTGTAGTGCCCGGCTTTTGCCACCAGTAGGCGGTGTTCTGGAACCAACATCTGGGTCATATTCAGAGTATAATAAATAAAAAAGTTGAGCTTATAGTTTTTATGTATTATATATTTCTTTGTATATTTGTGTAGGCGTGTAACATGAATAGGAACCGTTTTATATATATATGGAACTTATATACTTAAATAAACACATTGTTCGGATTGTCCAGAGAACTTTATACCATAAACTTCAGACTTTTTATATACCGTTATGTATTTAAATAAAGTAAATAGAAAACGTATTGTTCGTTTATCAAATTTCTTAGGGTAATCTTTAAATGTGTTATTTATTCCGTTATACCAGAACTGGCAGTGGAGAATAAATGTAATTCCAGCAAGTAGCGTTTATTTTGGAACATTAAGCAGGCGTTATAAATGTTAGCTGGAAATTCAGTGAATAAAGAAGTAATACCAGCAAGGAATCTGGATTCAAAACACTGCTTTATCCCATAAAGGTATCACATTTGAACTGTTTTTTTGAAATTTTAGAGGGCGGAGCCAAAGAACTCAGCTATCCCCTCCAGGTGAAAAATTATTTATTTTTTGGTTTCCCTAAAATTTGATGGAAACTAGAATGGAAATTCTTCCTGTAAATATTCCCTAGATAAATTATCACTTATTCCACGTTGTACCCGTCACATAATTCTGGCAAAAACAAATTTGAGAACCTTACAAATTTATCGCCCCATTTTATATTGAAAATTTTCTTTTTTTTTATGGAAAAAGAAAGAAAAACAAAAATTGTAAAAAATTGGGTATTCTTCAACATGACGATTTTTCGTGCAGTTTTTTTTTTGTCCACCGGAAGTTTTAAGTAGCTAATATTATACGTAACATGAGGTGCCACGGTAGACGAACGGTTAGAGGCGAGACCTGCAAAGCTAAGATGTGTTGCGGTACTAGTCTAGCCATTGGATTGTATTTAATGGTTAATATGAGAAATTTACAGTAAAGTATGTTTGCTAGGCGGTTGTAGACTAGACCCGCAATGCTAATATGTATTGTTGGTTTAGTGGGTTCGATTCCCGGTCTAGAGGCCTTGGATTTTATTTAATGGTTAATATGAGAAATTTATAGTAAAGTATGTTTGATAGTCGCCTCCGTCCACGACACCTAATTGTGGTAGTTGGACGTAAAGCCCCGCCTGAAAAAAATAGGCGATTACTTTTACTTGGGCAGGTCCCAGTACTCCCATTATCTGGTATGGGATACTCAACCTGTATATTTTGGTATAGAAATTTACGAGTACCTATATTGGTACTGAATTGACATTTATTTTTAAAAAGATTTGCGAGAATTTTTTTTTTTTTATTTATAAGTCGCTTACTAAGTTCTAACGGAAGTCGATCAGATTTGCTTCTTCTTCTTGAATAAATAAATATATATATAGGTATTTTTTATCTTTTTCGATTACCCTTAATCTGATCTCGTTCAAATATCGATTTGTAAAGAGGAGAATTACAGAAGTGCAATAGAAATTAAGTAAATTCGTGATGCATAATAAATGTCAAAAAAAAGAAAAGTCGATATCGAAATGCATTATTAATTTCCACTCAACACGCACTTAAATATAATTAATTTATCGAATAGTATTGTCTATTTAGAACATAAATAAAACATTATGTACAAAAAAAAATTATTGTTAGTCTTATTAACTGTATCACATAGTCTTTATGGCGCCTTGTATTAATTTTATGCCATTTAAGAGTTTTGCTTTAATGATATTCAGCTGGTTTTTTTTTTTTTTAAATAATTTTTATATTTCATTTAATAGGTCACGTTTGTTTGTCTGTCGCCATGTTATCCTGATCAATGTAGATTATATTTTTTTTATTTTTAGTGTGAAGCAATAAATGCATTTTCAAGGTGAATTTAGTGCAGAAAATAAATAACTTCAGATGAGTAATGGTATCAATAAAGATAAAGATTATATTGCGAGTAAAAGATTAAACATTGACGCTCCCTTAATTTTCAAAGGCAATTTTAAGGTTTATTACGAAATAAAGAAAAAAAAGAAGTATATATTCTTAACGCTGGAAATGACTCCACTTATAGTTCGCAATCGATAATCATTACAAATGTTAAAACGGACCATCTGTGTAACGTTAATGTGAACTCAAAAATAAGTAAATTTGATGAAAAAAAAACAAAAATCGATTGAACGGAAGTATCACTTAATTGACTAACCTGATTTTCTATCACTGAAAATGAAAATTTTGTCACTTAACTTACGCTGTGAAAAACGCGTGAGTTTTCTTAATAGTAACCATATTTTCCCGGATATTATTTTTTCCTTTTTTTTTTTTCAACCGCCTTTTTAATAATTCCGGATACAGGGAGTGTATTCTTTTATTTTTGTTGTTCAATGTTGTGTAGTTGTTTGATGTAGCGATGAACAATGGGACTTCCTGTCTAGGATGTTGAGGAGTGGTACCTATGTCTGTTGGGTTTTTTACGTGAGTTAAATATTTCTTTTGAAATATTTCCGACTTTTTGTTTTCAATCATTTTTTCTTAAGATTATTGTTATTATTTATGTTAATCTTTTTTATTATTTATTGTTAATAAATATTTATTGTTAATAAATAATAATAAATAAATTGTAGGTGAATGATAAGTTATGTCGATTAGATTTGCTCATGGTGCAATGAGTAAAGGCTTTTTCTATTAAACAGTTTACAAAAATAATATAAAAATTAGAATCTGGGAAAAGGATCTCAAAATTTATCATTCGTAGACCATATTCATAGACCACAATCATAGACCACAATCATAGACCACAATCATAGACTACAATCATAGACCACAATCATAGACCACAATCATAGACCACAATCATAGACCACAATCATAGACCACAATCACAGACACATGCTACACGCACCCTCAAATGCAGAACATTTTTTAAAAACCTCTTTTGGCCTACACAGTGAGATCAAAAATTTTGTTTTTTATTTTCTGGTGAAAATTCTAAAAAGAAAATCTACATGATTTCAAAAATTTCCCTCGAGAAAATAATATTAAGGGAAGTGGTTTTCCGTTTGGTCTATAGACTTCGATCTATCTAAAGCTTTGTCTGCTGTTTGGCCGATCTGATTGTTAATAGATTGTCTTTTTTTTTACTTTTTTTTTTTAAGATTGTTCTTTTTCTCTTCTCTGATTAAAGTATAACGTCGTGTTTAAAAGCGTACTACTGAATTTTTCCAAAGATGCTGGGGAAAACTCTCTAATCTGTAGAATTGGCTAGCATACTTTGAAAGAAAAAAAAATTGATAGACTAAGCTATTAGTCTTTTGTGAAATACTACCACATCTCTCCACTCACTGGTACCACCATATCCGCCCGGAGGCAGTAAGTTGGGAAAGTCAGCCCGCTCCAGTGTAGGTGGTATGGCCACAAATAATACGAGTAGTTTGAATTAGGCGCCACGGTAGCCGAGCGGTTAAGAGGCTAGACCCGCAAAGCTAAGATGTAGAATAGAATAGAATAGAATAGAAAAGAAATTTATTATTCTGGGACAATTGTCCCCTAAGAATAAATACAGGTACAAATAGAGGCCTTAATAGTTTGGCCTGTGATTATACAGAAATTAAATAAATAAATAAATATTTACAAAAGTGAAAATGAAAGTAAAAATAAAATAATAAAACAGCAGAAATTAAGGAAATGAATTAAAACAATTAGAATTTCGGAGGAAGCTGAATAGAAAGGAGATAACTGAATAGACGGGATTTAAAGATGGATAGGGTAGGAGCATGGCGGACAGATGAAGGCAAGGAGTTCCATAGAGAGGTAGCACGTATGAGGAAGGACTTGTCAAAGGATGAGGTACGGTGAGAGGGAATATAAAGATCAGATGAGCGAGATCTAGTGTTACGGGAATGGATGGAGGATTTAAACTTAAGGAGTTGAAAAATATAGGAAGGCCTTTGAGACTGGATGACTTGAAAAAGGAAAGAAGCCAAAAAATATTGGCGGCGATAGACAGGAAAAAGCCACTTCAACTCATCGTAGCAGTGCGAAATGCGAGAGTCTCTGGAAATGCTGAAAATAAATCTTATGAAGCAGTTCATGAGGCGCTTAAGCTTAGCTTCAATATCACCAGATAGACCGCCATACACTAAACAACCATAGTCGAAATGGGGGAATATAAGAGAGGAAACTAGGAGTTGCCGGGTCTTAATTGGAAAAAGGTGACGGGAACTATTAAACTGCTTAAGGATATGGATGGAACGGCGAGAGATTTGGGAAACATGGTTTTTCCAGGATAGGTTTTGATCGAAAGTGATACCAAGGTTTTTCACAGAGGAACAATATTTTATTGGGGTATTGTAAAGGAAAAGATTAGGAAGAGGAGCCAATGATTTAAGGAGTGGGTTGGAGCCAATAACTATAGCTTTGGTCTTTTCTACATTCAGGGTAAGCTTATTGTTCGTGGCCCATGCTGAGATGTTATTGAGGTCTTCTTGAAGTTTAAATACAGCTTCAAACAAATCCGACGGGGAAAAGGATATGTAAATCTGAAAATCATCAGCATAGAGGTGATACTGGGAATGAGAGATGGAAAGAGGAAGGTCATTGATGTAAATTGAGAAGAGGGTGGGAGATAGGGAAGAACCTTGAGGTACACCGCGTGACAAAGGAAGAAGTGAAGAAGGATTACTATCGGGAGTGACAACGAATTGGGAACGATTAGACAGGAAGGATTGGAACCAACGGAGGGTGCTATTGGAAAAAGAGAGGGATTGTAGTTTAGATAGCAGGATATGATGGTCAACGGTATCAAAGGCTTTGGAGAAGTCTAGGAGTATAAGGATGGTAAGTTTTTGGTCGTCAATAGCCGTCTGCAAGTCATGGGTAATTTTCAAGAGTGCAGAATGAGTGGAATAAGAAGGACGAAAGCCAGATTGGAGTGGATTAAGGAGATTGTTTTGTTCGAGGTAATTAGAAAGCTGGGATTGCACTAAACGTTCAAAGGGTTTGGAGAAATTTGATAAAATAGAGATGGTATTGTTGGTTTAGTGGATTCGATTCTTCGGTCTACGCCTTGGATTTTATTTAATGGTTAATATGAGAAATTTACAGTAAAGTATGTTTGCTAGTCGCCTCCGTCCACGACACCTAATTGGAAGTTGGACGTAAAGCCCCGCCTGAAAAAATAGGCGATTACTTTACTTTTTTACTTTAATAGTTTGAATTAGATTTCTTTTTAAGTAAAAAAGAAAAGAGATTAAATTGTCTCCTTATCCACTGGATCTAAGATCTTCTATCGATAGGCTTTTCCTAACCGGCTACCGCACGTTCTTTTGACAGGAAATGACGTCACATAACACTCTCTGAAAACTAAAAGAAAGAGAAAATGATTCCACGAACATAATTTATTATTCTTTTAGCTGGCCACGAAAACGACTTGAATTTTTTAGAAAAAAAATAACCTTTTTCTTTAACATACTATTTCATTAGAAATAATCTAGATAAGAAAATTATGAATGGGCGGCCATTTGTAAATGACATTCGTTATATTATACACAGTTCTGCTTAATAATATTTCTAGTGTCAAAATAGAAACTTTTTATCACAGTGAATAAAAAAAAAAAATTAATTACTAACAAAATAGAACACATTAAATTTAATGGATTAAAAAAAAAAAAAAAAATAGCTCTTCAAAAATTAAATTTCCCATTTAATTCTTATATGGTGAATGTTCCTTATTCATAAGAATTTTTATTCATAATTTTTTTTTATTCATAAGAGTTTTAATTCATAATTAGAACGACCTTTAAAGGATGCCTTTATAGAACCTTGTTTTTTGCTAATTTTGGATATTGTAATCCACCTTCATAAATCATCGTTTTATTTCTAATGTTTGTAAGGTTTTCGGTTATTGGTTTTTACGCATATATTATTAAAAATTTTATTTGTAATAATTTTGTTTATAGCTAGAACTAATTCTAATTATAAAACCTACTAGGGCGCCACGGTAGCCGAGCGGTTATAGGCTAGACCCGCAAAGCTAAGATGTATTGCGGTACTAGTCTAGGCCTTGGATTTTATTTAATGGTTAATATGAGAAATTTACAGTAAAGTATGTTCGTTAGGCGGTTATAGGCTAGACCCGCAAAGCTGAGATGTATTGCGGTACTAGTCTAGCCCTTGGATTTTATTTAATGGTTAATATGAGAAATTTATAGTAAAGTATGTTTGATAGGCGGTTATAGGCTAGACCCGCAAAGCTAAGATGTATTGCGGTACTAGTCTAGCCCTTGGATTTTATTTAATGGTTAATATGAGAAATTTACAGTAAAGTATGTTTGTTAGGCGGTTATAGGCTAGACCCGCAAAGCTAAGATGTATTGTTGGTTTAGTGGGTTCGATTCTCCTGGTCTAAGCCTTGGATTTTATTTAATGGTTAATAAAAAGAAATTTACAGTAATAGTTATTTATTTAACAAGTGCGGAAAGTAGTAGTTTTCCTCACGCGAGGCAGGGTTTGCACGCACGAGCGAGCGAAGCGAGGCGAGTGCAAGTGCAAATTGCCGAGTGTGAGGAAAATACTTTACACTCGAGTTAAATATTATATTTTTTCTGCAACCATTAGGGTTATTAACTAAAAAAAAAAACTAAACAGGAATCACTAGAATCCATTTTAAATTTCTATAAAGTAACACTATAACCTTTTTAACTGTTATAATTAAAAATATCTAATTATTTATTAAAGTATTATTTTTATTTCTATATTCCTTTCAATTTTTATTTTATTTTTTAATATTCGTTTTTTAATTATTTAGTTACGTTAAATAAGCTTATTAAAGTTTTACAGAAAATATTTAATAACAAAACTTCTTATATCAAGGAAGCACAATAAAGTTTTTCCACTCACAAGTGAGGAAAGTGACACTAATGGGGATTTTTCCCCACTAGTGAGGGAAGTTAGGAATTACACAGCTGATTCCTACATGGTTGCAGAAAAAGTATATTTGCTAGTCGCCTTCGTCCACGACACCTAATTGTGGTAGTTGGACGTTAAGCCCCGCCTGAAAAAATAGGCGATTACTTTACTTTACTTTTTACTTCTTTTTATAAAACCTACTACAAACACTCCAAATCCAAAAATACTTCGCAGAATTACTAATGCTCCATTTTACGTTACGTTTAACCAGACCATCTACAAAGACCTCAATGTTCCTTTTGTACGCGGACCTTATCACATCCCGGTACACAAAATTTCATTACTCTCTCCCTCTCTCTCTCTCTCTCCACTACAATCCATCAATCCAAGAACTTTCTTCCCACTCTATTCCTGGGAATCCCAATAAAAGACCGAGGACGCCGAAGGCCAAGAGATCTACTGATAGAGTAAAATTGAGATTTATAATTTTTTCTTTGTAAATTTATATAAATATGTAAATACCTCTCTCTCTTCTCATTCAGTCACCATTCTCGCTCAGCGCTATTACTATTGCTAATTACTCTCAACTCGCTCATCTCAAGTTCTCAACTAATTCTTATCACATTCACAATCTATCGCCAGCAAATTTCTCATTCCTCACTGCTTGACAATATCTCGGAGGGTTGTCAGTGGACAACTGCTCCACTCTTGTGCTCATCTTTTCCCTTCATCATATTTACTAGATGCTAATTTTGTAGTTGTAAATTTGTATATATATATATAGCTAGAACATTCACATTACTTGTTATCAATTCTTTCTATTGCTATAGAAAATATATAGGTATATTATATATAAATATTATAATATATTATAAATATATTATAAAAGAGGAATTCCCACTCCACCTTTGAAACTTTAGTGAGCTTGTCTGGGTAACAGATTGTTCCTTCTCAGATTTGAAATAAAGGGTTAATTTGTTGCTGAATTGGCGGAGCCGTCTCAGAACACTCTTCCTTAATATTTGAAATTTCAGAAGATAGAGTTTCCGTAAAAATATACATTCAAATCGGTCTCACTTCCGGTGAAAAAAACTAACATTCTTCCACAGCCCAGGGTGCACAGACAATTGATAAGCCTCAACTTATGAACAGATAAGTTCAGAAAAGGTACTTTAAGAGGGGGTTGTGCTTAACTTAAAGATCATCCTCACTAAGAAAGCTGCTAAAACGGAGTTGCCTGGGTGGTGGCTGGCGGGGAAATGATTTAGATAAAAGTGGTAGACATGTATGTTTGTTTGTATGTATACTAGGATGAACTCAAGGGCCGGTAGTTGGTCTAGTGCTTATGGTAGACCCCCAGTTCGAATCCTACGTATGGCGGATATTTTTTATTGGAACCAGTTTCGAAAAAAAACATAAAAACGGTTGATCGATTTTGACTGAAACCTTCTTAATGGAATCCTTCACAAGTGGAGCGCGCCAAATTTGGATTTCCTGCTATTTTCTGTGTACACGTACTCATACACACGTTTGTATGTATGTACATATTTAAGCTGTCCGGTATGACAGTTCTATTAGGGTTTATGTGTTTACCAACTAAAAAAAATCACCCTTTTGTAGTCATGGACCACGTAAATCTTTCCGGTGAACCACTCTAAATCTAAAATCTATACGATTCCATTACTTCCTGTCAAAAGTACAAGAGAATTTAAAATAAATTAATAAAATAAAATTTGTTAGTGAGCTGTTCCTTAGAATTCGAAATCTAGAGTGACAGTCTACAAAAAGAATTAATGATTATAATCTATATCTTAGATTTAGTTAATTCCACGAGTCTTTTTTATTGTTGTTGTTGTTTATTGTAGTGAAGGTTGTTGACCTTAAAATATCACCCGCAGAAATCTGCCTTAGTTAAGGAGGAGTAGTGCTTGTTGACCGAAGGCGGAGAATTCTTGTGTTCTGTACTATAGTAAGAGTCTATATCGCTAGTTATCTGGCCAAGTCGTGCGTTAAATAGTTAACAGTCGTAGTCTATCTTCTATTATAACCCTATTATATTCTAGGTCTTTTTTCTTTTTTAATTATTATTAGTAAATTGTTATATTCGTAAGGTTCCCTCAGTTATTGTAGGTACACCTTTGCAAGGTGCTGTGTTCATCTCTGCGGTACTATTGATCTTCATGGTGTTTCCTAAATTTTTTTCAATCCTAATTACCTTACGAAGGACATTTTGTTTCTTCATCAAAAGACAGTTTTAGGAAAATAGACAGGATCCATTAGGGAAGTGGTATAAAAGAAAATGAAATTGTTGATAAACTTGCAAAGGAAGCCCACCAATAATGGGGGAAATGGCTAATTAAAATTACCACACACCGATATCAAGTGTACAATTGCAAAAGTAGCACTACAAAAATGGCAGACAGATTACAGTAATGGTAATTAAAGGAAGATTCTGGAAAAATATGGTACATCAGTTACCTAGACAACCATGGTTTAAGGGAACTGTCACGCAATAAATGGGTTGTTACGACAATAAGCAAGCTGCTAAGAGCGACCACGCGGTGTGTGTGGATCTTATCTTCACAGGATTAACAAAAAGTCCTCTCTCCTCTTTGCGTAGATTGCAATGAGGAGGAGGATTTCAAGGCAATATAATGATATGTCCACGTTATGTGGTAGAAAGGAAACGAATGTTTGACGACATATACAGGTATTTTTAGATGCACCATTTCGCTACGAAGACATAATATTCTCCACCAACATCTATGTGCTTAAATCCATAGCAGAGCTAGCAATGAAATATGAATGTATTTAAAAGTTATAGAATGAATGGAAGAAAATGATTAGAGAAAGAATACGGTGATTTTAATTTCGGTTAAGCTATAAGGATGGTAGGAATATAGAGTACTGATCCATCCATTAGTTGTAAGTTTGTATGTAAATAGTTGTATATAGTAGAGGGATGAATGTGTGAAGCGAATGTATTTATAAGTAAGAATGGAGAGTGAGTGATATTCTAGTGATAAGCACCTAGTCGATGCATGCTGGCTGAATGGCGAAAGCCAATGGCAAAAAAAAGCCCCCCAAAAAAAGTGCAATTTGATTAGAATTAGGGTAGGATGGCTGATGCAATGGTTTTGGGACTTGTGGTTTACTCGTTGAAATCACTCCATTCCGTCATAGAACATCGCGCGTCTACCTTTTTTTTTTGACATATTTTTTTAAAAAATCGAATCAAAGAATGGTAGTGGTTTAAAACAGAACAGTTTATCATTTGTTAAAAAACTTGGGAATCTCACTGAATACGTATATCCCTTAACTATTTCCGTTATGTCTTGTGGAAGTCTTTTGGTTTATTCTATTGGTCCCAAAAGACGCAGATTTGTGTGACTTGTTTGTAAACTTGGTTCGTTATTTCGGATAAAAAAAAGTTGTACATCCGGACGGTTAGTGTTGGGATAAAGGTGCTCCAGTAAAAATGTCAGCGCCCATAACTATAGTCTGATTACGATCAAAGAAATCATTGGCAGTTGCGAGATCTATTTCTTCTAATTTTACTACTATCACAACTTTATCATTTTGATAAATAGTGATATTCTCTTTGGCTTCCAGCAAGATAATCTAGTTTACTTTACCAAGAGATAATGTTTTTAAGATGGATTTATATGGAGCTGAGGTACAAATCCCCAGTATACAGATGTATAGATAACTCTAAATCTTCCAGTTTTTATGGAGACCATTTCCCTTTTTTTATTATTTATGTATCCTCAACTACAGGATATGGATGTATACCTGCATACACGTATGTATGTACAGAGATTTCTACTCGTATAAATCCTTTTTATATGTCTACATCCAAAGGGATACCTTCTCTCAATAAGAGGATTGCACCCTCTCACTCTCTATCTCTCCTAAATACACGTTCACTTTACACTGGCATACACCTGCATAATATAGTGTTGTATAATATTAGCATATATTTTATTTACCAATAAATTTTACTATATATAACAACCTTCTTCATCTCTAAATATTTGCCACCTAATGTGTGTTAAATTCTTGTCTTATGCAGGTACCATAACTTCTTTTTAAATTTTATTTACAAGATGATTTATTTGTCTGTCTGATAGTGATTGTTGTTATAACTATCTATCGTGGAAACAGTTTTTAATTCGTTTCCCAAGCTTGATTGGGTCTTCTCTTCTTGAGTTGTTTATTAATAAGAGTAGTTTAAGATAATTCTTCAAAAAAAAACCCAGCATCTTGATATCTATCAAAGATAACTGATTTATACGAGGGTCGTTTAAAAAGTCCGTGCAAAGTCAGAGAGATAGCACTACTGGCGCGTATCGAGGTTATGTTTAGTTAGTAGCATCTCTTGGAAGAACACACACTAAGTTTCAGCCAGATCGGTCTATTTCTTTGTGTTTGGCATTCGTTTGAATCGAGGAAGTCGAGTGATTTTCAAAAAATGGACAAAAAAGAATTTCGTGTGTTGATTAAACACTACTTTATGAAAGGCAAAACGCCTCAGGAGACTAAAGAGAAGCTTGATAAACATTATGGTGACTCTGCACCTTCGATTAGAACAGTTTATAAGTGGTTTCAAAATTTTCGGAGTGGCCATATGGGCACAAGTGACACTGAACGTTCTGGACGCCCTGTTGAGGTTACTACTCCAGAAATCATTGATAAAATCCATGTTATGGTGATGGATGACAGAAGAGTGAGGGTGCGTGAGATTGCTAGTGCTGTGGGCATCTCGAATGAACGGGTACATAATATTTTGCATCAACATTTGGACATGACAAAGCTATCCGCAAGATGGGTGCCGCTCACGCTTGACCAAAAACGAAATCGTGTGAAGTGTTGCAAGGACGGTTTGCAGCTGTTCCAGAAGAATCCGCAGGACTTTAAGCGTCGTTTCGTCACTGTGGATGAAACATGGATACATCACTACACTCCTGAGACCAAAGAACAATCTAAACAATGGGTTACCAAGGGGGAATCTGCGCCAAAAAAGGCGAAGACCGTTCCTTCGGCCGGAAAGATTATGGCGACTGTCTTTTGGGATTCGCAAGGAATAATCCTCATCGACTATCTGGAAAAGGGTAAAACTATTACAGGTGCATATTATTCATCGTTATTGGACCGTTTGAAAACCGAGCTGCAAGAAAAACGCCCACGATTGGCCCACAAAAAAGTCCTTTTCCATCACGACAACGCACCAGCTCACACCTCAGCAGTTGTGGTCGCAAAATTAATGGAAATAGGGTTCCAACTCGTTTCACATCCCCTCTATTCTCCAGACTTGGCTCCCTCGGACTACTATTTGTTCCCCAATATGAAGAAATGGCTGGCGGGAAAAAGATTTTATTCAAACGAGGAGGTGATTGCAGAAACGAATGGCTTTTTTCAGACTTGGACAAATCCTATTATTCGGAAGGGATCAACAAACTAGAGCAGCGTTGGACGAAGTGTATAAGCCTAAAAGGAGACTATGTTGAAAAATAAAAAAGGTTTACCCCAAAAAATTAAGTAGTTTTTATTTTTGCACGGACTTTTCAAACGACCCTCGTACATTACTGAATATTCCGAACAAAGAACGTTGAAAAATTTAACAAAAAAGAAAGAAGTACAGTGTAACAGTTTCCGTCATCTTTTTCCCAATTAAGACCCGGCAACTCCTAGTTTCCTCTCTTATTTGCCCCCCCCCCATTTCGACTATGGTTGCTTAGTGTTAGAGGTCTTTCTGGAGATATTGAAGGTAAGCTCAAGCGCCTCCATGAACTGCTTCATAAGATTTATTTTCAGCATTTCCAGAGACTCCCGCATTTCGCACTGCTACGATGAGTTGAAGTGACTTTTCCCCGGTCTATCGCCGCCAGTATTTTTTGGCTTCTTTTCCTTTTTCAAGTCATCCAGTCTCAAAGGCCATCCTATATTTTTCAACTCCTTAAGTTTAAATCCTCGATCCATTCCCGTAATACTAGATCCCTGATCGTCTGATCTCTGTATTCCCTCACACCGTACCTCATCCTTCGGCAAATCCTTCCCTATACGTGCTACCTCTCTCTGGAACTCCTTGCCATCATCTGTCCGCCATGCTCCTACCCTTTCAATCTTTAAATCCTGTCTATTCAGTCTATTCTCCTTTCTATCCAGCTTCCTCCGGAATTTCAGTTGTTTTATTTTATTTCCTTAATTTCTATTTATATTTATTTTCACTTTTTGTAAATACTTAGGTATATTTTCTGTTTAATCACATGCCAAAGTATTAAGGCCTCTAATTGTGCCTGTTTTTATTTTACTGTCTGGGACAATTGTCCCAGAATAATAAATTTATTTTCTATTCTATTCTATTCTACTATTCAGGAAAATGGTGAATAAAGGGTGATCAGACAAATAATCAGAGATAATTAGCATCCCTGAATCAGGGATATACGAGTAAAATCAGCTACTTTACTAATTTTTCAGTTCAGTTAGGAGAAGCACGCTAGCTTACTCCGTTCAGAAATACGTGAATTGTTCACAATTTTTATTTTTTTTAGTCTTACAAAGACATTTCAATATTTTTTCGTACTTTCAAAAAAAAAAAAAAAAATCACAATAACCGTTAAAAAAAAAAAAAAAAATGAAAGTGTTCTAAAGATTTATGGCATTTTTAAAGGATATCAATTAGAGTGAGATTGTGCTTTAGTCTTTGAGAGAGTGGAGGAGGAGATTTGGACCTCTGTCTGGACCAGATCGTGGTGTGATAACGTGGCGCCTCCTGGCTGCAATGGTTTTTGGAATTTCTTTTAGTTATCAATTTCTCTCTCTCTCTCTCTCTTTCTCTTCCGCTTTCTTCTATTCAGAAAGTAGCCTCTTTACTATTTCTTCATTTAATTAATTTTGTTTAATTATCTTCTTACGGTTGGTTTTTCTTTCATTTAAAATCTATTACTATTATTTTATTTTTTTTTGGCGCATCAACAGCTGAGGTTATTAGCGCCCGGAGCTTTTTCCAGTGCACTGCTGGCCTCCGGACAGTGTTCTCTCGTTTGTTTTGAGGTTATCTTAGTCCAAAAACAAAGTAAAAAAAGAAGGGATTTCTTATAAATTATGTATGTATGTACGTACAAAAAAAAATCACCTCCCATAAAGAGGACCTTAATTACTTTTACCGGAAATAGTGTTTCAATGTAAAAAGAAAATGGAAAAACAACGTATTTCAAATCTCCTGAGACGAAAGCAAATCCGGTCAAATTCTAATATTTTTTTTAAAATTTATTTTGTAATTTACAATCTTTATACATTGTATACAATAAGTAAATATGGAGAGAGCGATGAACTGGTGCAGGAGGAGAACAGGAGGAGAGAAACTACCCCGCGGTAGCACTCTCTATAGGAGAAGGAAGAAGTTTAGTTCTTCAGACTGCGAGGAAGTCGCGGTGGGGCCATTGGCGATTCAGTCAGGGAGTAGGATTGTTAGGGATGTCAGAGGAGGCGAGAGACAGTAAAAATTACTGTTGAACACATCCCTGATCCACGAATTAAAGGCCAACTTAATATATGTTGCAAAGAATAAACTTTAAATAAATGAAATCGATAGATCGATCGACTCTTTTCGAAATTTGATGCACCTAGATTTTATGTAATCTATCTATAATCTGTTTGTCGCTTTGTTTTTTTTAATAGCTGTCGATAATTTTGCTCTTTTAACGATTTTTGGTGCTAAATTTAAATTTGATGTAATAAATCTTTTAACAAAATATGTATATATACATATATTTAATTTATTTAGTAATTTACCATCTGTAAAATATATAGATGAATAGATGCGTGAAAAGCAGGAGGAGAGAAACTACCCAGTGGCAGCACTCTGGACAGGATATGAATGAAGTTTAGGTCTTCAGATTGCAAGGAAGTTGCAGGGCAATTGGCGATTCAGACGGCGAAGAGGATTGTTAGGGTTGTTAGAGGAGGCGAGAGACTGTACGAGAGAATTAGAGCTAGTCGAGAGAGTAGTGTGGAACATGTAATATTTAGTCTTGGCGAGTTGTTGTTGTACGAATGGGGATATTGAGGTCGTTGTGAGGTTAGTCACCGTAGAAAGGAGTGTCAACTATATGTCGGCTGTAATTTTTGACTGAAATGTCCTGCACAGTCCGTATGTTTGTATGTTTGGCTGAATCCAAGATAGCTCTAGTCCGTAAGTCCACATAGGTTTGAGATGGTTATTGTATATTAAACGTTTCGAGCTCTATGGGCAATTTAGAGTGTCGTTCAAGTAGACTGTAAAGCAGTTTCGTCATTGCTTTTATTTTAAGTCTAGTATGTGGGTTCCACGTGAGTCGTTTTTGTCTATGTACAGTCCAAGGTAGCGCACCAGATCTGTGTACAAGAAAGAGGATTGCTGCTGAAGAGGACAGGTGGACAGGAGCCCCGCCGGAAAATTCTAATCAAATTTCGAATTTTCTAAACAAATATGAGTCTAATGTATGCTATATAATCTGGAATCGATGAATAAAATGGCAATATCGAAAATCGTTCATATCTAGAAAATCAATTATGTATTATTTTATGTAGCAACTAGTGGAAAAAAAAAAAAGAATCGATAAACAATTGCTAAGAGCTATACTTCCGGACGTTAACCTCACCTTTATATTTATTTATTATTTCTTTAAAGTCAGCATTTCCGCCTATAACGTGGAATTTTAGTATTACAGTTGTCAGCAATATAAACATATTTTTTTTAAACGTAATTACAAAATAGCGTTCTGGTTAAAAAAAGACAAGAAATAACTAGACAGCTGTTTATCAGCAAAAAAAAGAACCCAAATAATGAAACCATTGCGTAGAGCCAGAGTGTTTGATAGGACATTTTTCGTGAAAATCGTGAAAAGAGGTTTTTTCCCCCGGTTAAGGTATTTGAAGCCTTCAAGTTAAAAGACGGTTTCCCGGATAGATTCCAACTGAAATAAAAAGTTTCAGAGATTTTTTTTTTATTTTCCGGTCTCATGGGACGTCAAAAATAGTTGATTTTTCATTAAATGAAAATTTGGCACGTTAACGTGAAAAAAAGAAGAAGAAAAACTTAGGGTAGAGAGGGCAAATTTTAGATTTTCCAACATACGAGGTGTGTTCAAAAAGTAACGGGAATTTTCGTTTTTTGAAAAAAATATTTATTTATTCATCTACATTAATATTGTCGCCTTCAAAGTAGTCCCCTTCGCATACAATACACTTGTGCCAGCGCTTTTTCCAATCCTCGAAACACTTCTGAAACTCGATCTTTGTGATAGCTTTCAGTTCTTTCAGCGATTCGCTTTTAATGTCATCTATGCTTGTAAAACGACGGCCTTTTAATGTTCTCTTTATGTTTGGCGAATATGGAGGCTGGGGCATCGTTAAAGTTTTGTTTTTGGCCAAAAATTCACGAACAAGCAATGAAGTGTGAGCAGGTGCATTATCGTGGTGCAAAATCCATGAATTGTTTTGCCACAAATCCGGGCGTTTTTTTCGGATTGCTTCACGCAAACGGCGTTGAACTTGTAGGTAGTACTCCTTATTGATTGTTTGACCTTGTGGCAAGAATTCATGATGCACTATGCCATTAAAATCGAAGAACACAGTGAGCATAACCTTCACATTCGACCGCACTTGTCGAGCCTTTTTCGGTCTTGGCGATCCAGAATGCCTCCACTGGGACGATTGAGCCTTAGTTTCGACATCATATCCGTAAACACATGTTTCGTCACCTGTTATAACAAGTTTCAGTAGATCCGCATCGTTGTCGACTTCATTGAGTGACTCTTGAGCAACTTCCATTCTCCGCTGTTTTTGTTCGAAATTCAACAATTTTGGAACAAATTTTGCTGCCACACGTTTCATACCCAAAACATCCGAAAAAATTTCATGGCATGAGCCAATTGATATGGCAACATCATCAGCGACTTCTCTGATTGTGATTCGGCGATCGTTCATAACCATTTCTTTCACTTTTTTCACGTTTTCATCGGTTGTTGATGTGCTTGGACGTCCAGGTCGTTCGTCATCTTCAACGTTTTCGCGGCCATCTTGGAAACGCTTATACCACTCGTAAATCCTTGTTTTACTCATAGCAGACTCACCATATGCCTTTATTAACATTTCACACACTTTATTTCATTTTTTACGCAAAATTTAATACAAATTCTTTGATCCATTTTTTTTAACAAACAAAAATCGCCAAGCTCGAAAAACACGTCTAACCTTAACGGCTGCCACTTAAGAAGTAAACAATAAATATTACTGAAAATTTTATCGTACTTCAGGGGCATGTGTACCAACATAATAAAAAAAAAAATTTTACAATCAGACTCTCCAAACCCGCGAAATTTAAAAATTCCCGTTACTTTTTGAACACACCTCGTAGAATTAGGGTACCTTAAGCCTTATAACATATTTTTTGGTAAACACCTAATGTTTGGTATACTTGACAAGTAAACGTCTTACGAGGAATTAGAGAAATTTAAACAATATAAAAATAAAAAAAAAATACGACAATGCACTTTGCAATATTAATGCATTCCATACTGCTATCATTAATATGTATCTAGATGCATGTAACTACGTGTGCAGGTTTTGGTTTACTTTTTATCCTAATCAATTTGTTTACTTTGTATTGCATATTACATGAGCGAATGACATTTGTCCATTTTGCCTTATACTTGACTGCCTTTGATAGACCAACCTGGTCAAAAGACTGTTGTTACATTGTACCGTGTTCATGAAATGTGCATTTGTTGCATGCATATTGTACTAGATTTGAAAAACAATACTTTGGAATGTCGGAATTATTACTATATTTCTCTGAATCCGATTTTTTTAATTATACTATTTACTTATTTTAAAGTAGCCATAGATACATAAATAGGAAATAAGGGATAGGACCACTCTCATGACATGCCCTCACTGCAATAATCAAAATTCTGACACCAGTCCCCAAAATTATGAAACCCATATTTATTTCTCACTAAAAATTATCCAGTGCACTTTATACAGAGATAACATTCTCCAGAGGGAACCTACTATTAATTGCGTTTGGAATTCCCTTAAACGATTTTGTTTTACTTGAAAAAAAATTATTCAAATTGATCCGCGTACAGTGGTACCTCGGTTCTCGACCATAATTCGTTCCGGAAGTGCGGTCGAGAACCAAAACAATTTATCCCATAAGAAATAATGTAAACTATGTAGTTTATTTCGTTTCTAAGCCCCAGAAATATTAGGCCGTTTTACTGGCCTAACTTTTATATTTTATGTAAAAACCTGTATCTAAACAAGAAATAAGATCTAAAAGTGTAAATATAAAAACAACTCGGCTCATCTCGGGTGTTCGAGTTCCAAATGTTTGTTCGCATTTCAGGACAATATTTTCTCGAATTTCTTGGTCGAATACCGATTTGTTCGAAAGTCAAGTCGTTCGAAAACCGAGGTACCACTGTATATTATGGTAGGAGGCTCGAATCTCTTCCAGTATTCGTACTTCCGTTTGTGAAATCTCTATTCGAACTGAGAGTTTTTAGCAATAGTGAGTATTCTTGGTCGGGTACAAGCAGAATCCGTACGTTTGCTAGCCAGCTTTGCAGGATTTAAATGGAATCATTTTGTAACGAGCTTAGATCCATTTGAATCCAGCGAAGTTGCTTCATTATGCTGCATCAAGCGTGCGGATGCATTTTTTTTTTTTTTTTTCATAACAGGTACTGGAACGCTTAAGGTTTTTCTTACTCACACAGAAGTAAGTGATTCCGGTAGTTCGTAGTACTGTTAATTTATGCAAAGCTAGGTGCCTAACATAGGTATAAATAGTTGCGATATCGAGCAGACTGGACTTCTACATACTCAGATTCCAACGGCGCATTTTCGGCGCATGAATGAAATGAATTTCTTAAAAAAAGTATATGATCGTGGTACTTCTTCCCGCTAGTTTAGGACTGTTTATGAGCAGTCTAAAAGTACATTACACTCATAAATATCGTATATGTATACATTAAACTATACATAATATTTAAATGAAATAGTTCTGCATATTTATTGAAATAAATGAAAGTGTTTAATCTTTTAATAAACTAACAAAAAATAACATTAAAAAAAAAGAATCCTCTCTTAGTAATTCATTGGTTGTTAAAGAATCATTTTACTATTTATCCTTAAGGAGTTAATCTTTCCAATCTGTAATTGATCTGCAATCAAAAACACCTCGTACACAATAATATGGAACTTTGGCACCTTTCAGCAGGCAATCCGTGAATGACTGGAAAATTAAGTAAATATTAGGCCGGAAGTATTATCCTCACTTCCTCAATCATGCGCGCAGTAGAGGAAGAAAGAGAGAGAGAGAAAAATACTAGAATAAACAGACTTTGTCTAATTCAATTTAATTATTATTAATAGTAACAGGATATTATGTAGTGCGACCGAGTATGTTTATGGGCTCCCTCCATTTGGTAAAAGACGCGACTAAACACCCTTCCCCCAGGAAGATGAGATACATCACTCAGGTTTTCTAGAGAAATGAGAACTGGCGGCTAGAGGGATAACCAACTCCTTGGAGTCAACCCCCTTACAGCTCGCTCCAAAACGGGTAACTATTCAGGTTCTCAGAGAAACCCCCTAGTTAGAGGGCGTAAAAGGCGGCCAGTGTTTCCTGAGCATACGACTCCTTTAAATTTTTGGCGAAGGTGGTTTCCCATGAAAGTTTTTGGTAGACTGGATCCCCGTTTGGGTGTGGGGGGAGGGGAGGGATACTGTTTTGTCTGTGCCGCATGAACCAACTGGTCACCACTCTAACTCTTAAGGGAAGAAGGCGTCCATATTCCCGTAGTTAAAACAAATCATTGTTTCCATTCTAAAATATAGGAGGTCTGTAAATTAAGTAATGAGACTGATTTTTTTAAATCTTTTTATTCAAAAAGAATTACAATTCTATATTGTCACGTTCAAAATAACTTCCTTCTGAAGCCACCCAGCGCTGGAGACGTTTCTTCCACTCCTCATAGCAGTGCTCGAACTCCGATACTGGAATAGCCTTCAGCTGGTCGGTTAAAGCCGTTTGAATGTTTACGACTGTCCCAAAAAGAGTTCCCTTGAGGTGATTTTTCAACTTCGGGGAAGAGAAAAAAAGTCACAAGGACTCAAGTCAGGTGGGTTTTGTGTACGACCCATAAACCAAGCGCCAGAGCATGCAGTGGCACACTTCAATCTCTCCAAAGCCCAAAAAAGCAAGGATGGCGAAGTCGAAGATCAAATGCATGCTGATTTGTTTTTTCGATACCCACGGAATCGTCCACAAAGAGTTTCTACCTCAAGGTCAAACGGTCAATCAACACTTTTACCGAAAGGTTCTAGAAAAACTTCGAAAAAGAGTCATTCGTGTGAGACCAAACATCAAGAACAAGTGGGTGTTGCATCTTGATAATGCTCCTTGTCACACAGCAATTTCATTAAAACGAGTTTTTGGCCAGTAAAAACACTTCTGTGGCTCCTCAGCCTTCTTATTCGCCTGACTTGAGTCCTTGTAACTTTTTTCTCTTCCCCGAAGTTGAAAAATCACCTCAAGAGAACTCATTTTGGGACAGTCGAAAACATTCAAACTGCTGTATCCGACCAGCTGAAGGCTATTCCAGTATCGAAGTTCGAGTACTGCTATGAGGAGTGGAGTCTCCAGCGGTTTGTGGCTTCAGAAAGAAGTTATTTTGAAGGTGACAATATAGAATTGTAATTCTTTTTGAATAAATTTTCGGCTAATCTATAGAATAGCGCCCTGGAGGCGTGGCCTGTTTATTTTTAGGGGGTGGGAAGTACAGCGCATCTACCGGTGAAAATTTAAACTACTTCCCGTCAATGAACTGTTTCGGATTGTGCGAATTTCGTAACGCTTATGTTTCGCGCGCATGCGCAGTACACTTACTGCCTAGCAACTGCTTCCTGTTTAATGTATTAATAGTTCCCGCGAGTGCTCTGTATGTGACCTGAGGTGCCGTTTTTTTGTAACTTTATGAGTATGAGCATTTTAAATTTAGAGATTATCTGGAGGGAGTTCGACAGGTATACCCTCCTCAGGAAAAGGACTCCACAGAATAGTAAGTTTCTTTTGTGTTGTTCTGTGTAATTATTGTAATGAATCTTCTGACACAAATAAAAAAATTGAGGGTGATTAGGTAGGTTAGGAGGGGGGTATGGGGGGCGAAGCCCCCATTAAGAAAAAATCAGGGGGTGTGGGGGGCGAAGCCCCCATTAAGAAATAAATAAATAATTCGAAGTGATTCTGATTCGCTGTTACCATATAACCCGCTAGATTTAAGTGTAAATATAAAATAAAGAAATTGTTTTATATTTATATTTGAATATGGCGGGTTCTATAGTAACAGCGAATCAGAATCACTTCGAATTAGGCCACGCCTCCGGGGAGCTATTCTAAAGATTTACCAAATTTTTTTTTTAAAAATCAGTCTCATTACTTAATTTACAGATCTCGTAGTTCTTCACAATGTCTTTATTAATCGCAGATATTTTATGAATAATAGTGGGAACTACTATTAGTTACGGTTGCCGGAAATCTAATGATTACTTTGAAGACGAGGACCATTTTGAGCCACACTTCCCTAAAATAACGATAGAAAGCGTGGTGTGTGGTCGGCCTAAATACGAACCACTTCAAGAGCCCAGTATGATGATGACCTCCTGGCTGAAGATGGCGGTTCAGTCCACCTTTTCCAAGTACTTAATGAATTTCTGGAGGGAAACCCTAACAAAAAGTGCTATTTCATTTTATTTTCCCTTTCTCTTTTTAGATTTCATTTTTTTCTTTTAATTTTTAAATTCATTTTAAGACGATGGCCAACCCAAATTACACGCGATATAATAAAAAAAATTATTAAAGAAAATACCACTTACTCTACAATTACAGCATCCGTTAAACATATAAAACACAGTGTACCAAAACATACAGAAATATGCTATTAGAAAAGCGAATGTAAAAAACAATATGATCCATAAGATGTCAGATATAATCTGCATGCAAGTACATCTTCCGCACATTTTTTATGACTGATTTTAATAGATTGTTTTCATTCGTGAACAATCCGTTTCAGCTTTTCTTCGTTTATAATGTTTGTTTAGTTACCTTGGTAACTTGTTTTGTGATTCACATCTATCATATGGGAGTAATAAATTAATTCTCTGATTATTTATAAACAGATTTTTTTACCTTAAGTTAAGATTCAAGGATGTTGTTCAAAGTTTTTTTTTTAAAGATTTTCTTTTGCTAGGGTACTTGATCAGTGGATTTGTTTGGTTTTACATCGCGCTTCTTAGAGTAGAAAAATAAAATAACTAAACGCTTTATTTTTAGTACTTAGGAACGATTTCCTGTTTTTAAGTTAGATTTCTGGAAGTTTAGAATCTTAGTATCCGTAAAGTTAGTAATTGGCAAAGTGTGAGTTTTGATCCGTTTCGAGTAGTCTTTTCAGTTGTCGGAAGCGTCTGTTTAGTTCTGTTCTCTTAAGTCTAGTATTAAGGTTCCATGTAAGTCTTCTGTCAAGGTAAAGCTCAGGGTAGCGGACTACTTGACTACTGGTAAAGGAATTAAATTGTAAAAGATAGGAGGAAGAGTGATGCGTCGAAGAGTGAAAGTAATGTTTTGAGATTTTGTTTCGTTCAGTTTGATAGAACCATTTTTCTAAGGAGGTGAGATGAGACTGAAGGTTTCTATGAGCTATTATTGGGTCTTTGTTAGTAGATAAGATGGAAGTATCGTCAGCATAGGTGAGAAGAGTAGTTTGAGGATGAGTAGGTATGTCTGAGGAGTAGATTGTGTCATTCTGTAATGGGGCCTAGTATGCTGCCTTGCGGAACTCCAGCGTCAGCATGGCTGAATGGAGAAAGAATAGTTCCTACCTTCACTCTAAAATGTCTGTCAGTCAAGTACGATTTCAAAATGAGGAAATATGTGGCTGGAAGGATGGTATTGAGCTTCCAGAGAATTCCAGTGTGCCACACCCGATCGAAAGCCTGCTTCACATCAAGGAACACCCCAGAACAACACTCCTTCTTCTCAAGGGAGGTGGAGATTACATCTACAACTCGATGGCACTGCTGTATGGTGGAGTGCTGTCGCCTGAATCCAAATTGGTGATCCGGGAGAATGCCAGTAGATTCAATTATTGGAAGAATACGTTTTAGCAGGAGTGTAATTTAAGTTGAAAGAAAAAAAAAGTTACGCTGTTTTGTTAAATGGTAACAAAAAAAAAACAAAATAGGGTCCCCCAGGATTCAAGGAATAATGAATGCCCTTTTTTACTTGATCCTCAGAAGATGTACTATCAACTGGGAAGTTAAGGGAAGCGATTAGCTTATGAATTCTAAAGCGGTTCAATTCTCTCTATCTCCCTGGAATCTTCTTACTACTCTCTGACCGGAGACGGACAGTGCTACAGAGAGAACACTGTCCGTCTGGAGGAGGCGCCTTATTTTGAAAATATAAAACAAGGAAGTTGGAAAGACGATAGCCTATTGGCCCGCAAAGTGGGAGAGGCAATTAACCAGTTAAACTGTGTTTGACGTGAATACACGTCAAACCAAATCTCTATTATGGTGGAGCGTTCGACGTGTATACACGTTGTGAAAAATATAAAATTGCCATTAACTATAAAAATTCGAAATTTTTAATAAAATACAATAAGAATATTATTTGGTGGGATGTTTCCCTTTATCTTTACCAATGGAACTGCGGTGGGAGCCAGCCAAATGATAAGTGGTTGGTACATGTTTGGTCTCCGCATTAGAGATTCGGGAATTACGCATACCAATAGAAGCTCTCAACCCTTGTGCAATGCCGTTTTTACCTCTTAGATAAAGATTCAGACCTCAGTACGAGCATGATTTCATTTTGCAAAGGAATTCAAAGCTCTTTTCTTCCTTGTAAAAAGCTCTTGCGTCCCTTAGTTAACTAGAGCAATGCATAACGTGAAGCGGTGCAAGATTTTGAATGAGCACAGTAATCTCAAGCCCCAGAAATTGTAGAAAAAGTCCGCTTGCTGTATCTATTATTGTAAAGTATTGATTGTTTTGCCCTGCGTTCGACAAGTGTATACACGTCATTGTCTGATTTTAATTCTGCACACTGTTTTGGGAATTTTGTTTAAAACTAAATTCCACCCTTAACTGGTTAATTAGATTTGTTTAAAAAGTATTTTTTTGGGGGGAGGGATCATTCTCCCGCTTCCGCCAAATTAATTTGAAGCTGGCGCCACTGTCATACAAATAGCTTGTTAGATTGGCATACATAGTAGTGTTAGCAGTATTTCTTGCAGATAGGGCCCCCCCTATATTTATTCAGCGTAAGAAGAATAAAACAAAATGGACAAAATTATTTTATGTAAATAAAAATTAAATTATTTTTTCGGTCATTTATTTTTTAAATAATGCAATCAGTATGCAAGTGGGTACATTATTATTGTGAATGGATGCACAAACATACACATACATCCTGTCATGAATATTTATCGTAGAAATATTTTCACATATCGTATAGACATCACGTAACTACATGTCTTAGGATAGTACCTAACAACCACGAAATTAAATTAAAGAAAGGAGTGATCACTTTATTTAAGTTATCTTGCGATTTATGGCGTAATGTCAAGTTAAATTTAAAGTTCTAATGTCAATAATAACTGAAAAAATAAATAAAATTAAAAGTTGTGACAATTAAAAAATTAATAATGCAGCGCCTTATTCGAATCTACCAAAAACATACTATAGGATGCGCTATGTACTGGAAGTCCAAATTAAATTTTTAACCTCTACTAGAAGGATAAGTTTATTAAAGTAAACGAATGGTCCACTCAAAACTGGTTTGGAACTGTCTGGGTGCCCTGAAGGAAATTAGTGGCCATAATAAGGTCTTACTGGTTTGGGTAGCTGGTCATTCAGGTCATAAGGGAAACGAAGCGGCCCGAGAAGGCTCTGAGGGACACTTCGTTGGCCCGGAGCCCTGTTTTTGGGGTTCCCGAAGTGTGTGAAGTCTGCGGCCATTAATTTATGGGTGCAGAGTAGGTCTCAAGAGAGGTGGCTTGCCACCACTGGTCAGAGACAGGCGAAGGAGTTCATTAAAGGCTATTCGCCGAGGTTGATTGCAGAATTAATCCGTTCTCAAGACCGTGTGGGGCTATAAGGATGATTGTAGGCCTATTAACTGGCCACTACAGGCTCAGGAAACACTTGCATCGTATAGGGCCTGGCAGATGATGATAGCCTTTGTAGGTTCTGTTTCAGGAAGAGGAGGAGGAAACGGGCACTGCACGTGTTGTGTCAGTGTGAGGAGGGGCTCGTGTAGCTAAGGATGTTACTTCTCGGGGGAGGAAAAACCATGGTCTGAGGAGCTTTACCCAGGGAGACAGCTCTCCCAGCATTAAGAGTCTGGAGGGCGGAGCTTTAGAGTGAGGGGAGCCACAATAGATCCAAAGGGGTCGCAGTGGCATAGGCCTTGAGGCCGCCCTGGTTCAATCTACTGTCCTGTAGGGCAATTGTGTAAAGGTTTGATCGTCAGAAGTTGCACGTAAAAAGCGTAACGTTGAAGAACACCTAACTTTGACAATTTTTTTTTTTGCTCTTTTACTATAAAAGATGAAAAACTCCCGTTAAATGTTAATTAAATGAGTACAAATATTCCATATTTAATAAATATCGCCAAGCGGAAGTTCATCTTCTTATAATAAGAGTTGATATCGTAATTGTTGTGATCGTTTTCTATTTCCTATTTTTTTTTTTTTTGTTCACAGGAAATACCCGTTTTAAGTCCGAAAAAATTTGTTTTGTTTTTTTATTGAAAATTAAAAAAATTTTGACAGTTGCCATATTCAAAACAAAAAATAAAAAAATTGCTATAAATAACATCTTGATTTGTTACCATGGAAACTGTGAAATTGGTTACTATTTGATAGTAATCACATCAAATAGAAGGAGGCAACAAAAAAAAAGTAATCATGGGAGGCTGTACCCCTTTACAATTTTGCCATGACATTTTCTGGATCCTGGTGTTTTTCTTAATCGCATGGACTATAGCAGGGTTCTGTGCTTTTTTCTATGTGATATTTATGATATTCAACGGTTGCTGCGATATTTCGGTGAGTATTATTCCTAATTGGTATGTATGTAGTTCGTTAATTCTTATCGTGAAGGTAATTTGAGATAATAAAAAGGCAGTCACAATTATTAATAAATGATTTTTTGGCCCCCTCCCCTCCAAGAAAGCGGAAGTAATGTAATACAATTAAATCTTCCAAAATTTAGTTTAAACCAAAAATACCCGTTTTGAGGTGCCTCTGAGTGTGAAATAGTGAATTTTTATAAAAAAAAATGCAAGAGTTTGTAATTGTAGAAGCTCAAAAAGCTTTAAATTTCGTTTAGATACCAACAATTGGGTGACTTCTGGCCTAAATGTCTAAAAACCGGAAATAGCCTTTACAGAGAGATTTTCTTTTCTTTTTTCTTTTTTGGTTTTCTCAGAAACAATTTCCACGTTTTTTTTTTTTTCCTTAAAGTATAAACAATCGTAGTATATTTTTGGGATCTACAGCGCCACTTGTTAATGAAAATTCTATTTAACCCGTTGCCGCAAATGACGGCTATAGCCGTCCGATCTTTGTTGATATGTAGCAAACGACGACTATAGCCGTCGTGCACATTTTAATTAAATTAATAATTAATAAAAAAAAAAGTATTAATAAAAAGTGTACTAACGCATACACTTGTTAATTATTGAAGTATACATTAAAAAAAAGGTACAGCATGCCAGACAGCATATCAATTGTTTTTTTATGCGTTTTCGCATGCCTTATCGCTGCGAAATATTTGTGCATCTATAGAGAAATGACGGTTATAGCCGTCGAGAGTTTTTTTTGTTGGAAAAACCGTGTCCAAATGTGATAATATTTACTTCCAAACATACAACTTACACTTGATTCCATCTGCCAATCATAAACAGTTGAGAAAAAAGAAAGTGACTTTCTGAGCACGATCATCAAATTAAAAGTGTGCGGAAACTGGTTAAAAAAAAAAAAAAAAAAAAGAAAAGCGCGTTGAGAGGAAATATTGTGGGAGTGGATTTCCCTTTAAAAGTACCATTTCATGGCCCTATCGCTTGTATCCAGTTAATGTGAGCGCAAAAGATAATTCCATATCCGGTAGTGTCAAAAAATTTTCTCGAAAACTTTATGGTCGCCATTTTAAATTTGGACCATAATTTAATTTATCATTTATAGTGTAAATAAATGCAGGTGTTAAGAATCATAAGTTATTTTAGAGTTCAGTTTAACGAATCTAGAATAAAATGTCTAATTAAAGCGCATAAAATGAAATACCATATTTTTAAAATTCTAAACATATGGAAGAACTAAAAGAAAAAAAAAAAACAAAAAAAAAATTAAATAAAATAAAAATAATATAAATAAAAAATTAAAAACTGCGCTGGTTAATGAAACAACGAATGAGAGAAACCGAACGGACATGCTAGAAATGTGGGAATGACTTTAAATTAATAGATAGAATAAATAAAAAAGTCCTATAACAGAAGGGCCGAAGTTACGTTTCATGAGAACAGCTGGGAAAATGGAGGGCTCAGTTAAGGGCTAGTGAGGGTAGGCTGTACTCTGTTTTTATTGTAATTGTAATGTACTTTTTTTTTTTTACGAAATGGATAATTAGAATACGATTAACAAAGTAATTCGAAGTTTGAAAGTAAAAGAAAGTCGTGCGAGTATGTCACACCAAAATATTCTCTGGGGGGGGGGAACATTCCAAAACTTGTATTTCCGGCGGACACTCCAATTTTCCCCGCGAGGTTTACTCTAAATTGAAGTAACAATCCCTTCAGCTAGCTAGTAGTAGTAACAATCCCTTCAGCTAGCTAGTAGTAGTAACAATCTTTTCAGCTAGCTATTAGTAGTAGTAATTTAATTTCATTACACATTTGTAAAAATTTGCCTAATCGCTTCCATGATTTCTGATTTCCAGCCATTCACCGACTTTCTGTTAAGAGGCGTACATGTTCCCTATTACTGTGTCAGAGGTGTTTTCAAGTGCAGGAAGTGCACCGACTGGAGCGAGGATTAATATTAAGCGCTAATGAAAAGTAATTTCTATTTCCTGAAGTTAAATGTTATAATAAAGTAGTTGTTTTATTTTATTTTATTTTTTTTATTTTTTAGTAATATTAAAATAAATTTTTGTTGAATATTTTATATTCTAGGATTGCGTAGATCACTTTTAGAAGTAAGCCCAACTTGAAGGGGAAAAGCCTGGACCGCTACTGCTTCATTTTGGTGCCCCCCACCCTCCAGGGAAACCGCAGCTAGATTTCCAACCTGTGAGATCTTGTCCCGTAGTGGGATTGGGTTAATCATCAATCTCACTCCTCTTCATCATACAGAGAGAGAGAGAGAGAGAGAGGGATGGGACAAAAGGATCATCCACACAACATCTGGGAAAGATGTTTGGAAGTCGCAAGGGTGCAATGACACAGATAGTTACTTCTTCCTCTCTCTCTTCCCAGCTCAGCCCAATCCAATCCTGTGCCCAAGGACAAATGGCACAACGGTGATTATGTTGATAAAAAGATCCTTCATAGGATTCTGGGCCCCTCCCCCCCCTTTTGCAGTTGCCTATTTTCCAGGAAGCACTTGAATGTCCAACTACATAAATTAAGTTTCAAGGACAGGGTCCGGAAGCACATTACTAAGTGGCATTTTTCCCAACTAATAAAAATAAAAAGTAACTACGCGTCCAGGATTCGAACTGGGAACCTCCCACTTACTAATTCACTTTTTATTACTCCAATGCTTTTGGAGTAAGTAATTAGCCTCTCCTAGTTAATGCGGGCTTCAGAAGGCATCTGACCTCCCCCAGAAGCCAAATATCCCTTCATAAATGCCTGAAGATGGAAGAGAGAAAAGCGTGTTGAGGTTACCCCAATCTACCGGCTCCCCTTTCTTAAAGGTAAACAGGTGCAGAGGCCGAATATGTCATCCTTAGATAATTGTATGAAAATCCAAAACCGAAAGTATGCTCAATAGCAAATAATAAAAATATTGGTGATAACAAATTAAATATTAAGTAATTAGTTAATCTAAAATGTTTTATTTTTATTTATTTATTTTATTTGTTCATTTATTTTGCAACTGTAATAGATACAGCAAGCAAAAGGGATCAGGGTACGGAAATGGCACAAATACACGTGCACGCATATATATGCACACATGCATGTGCGCCAAGAGGCGTGAGTGGAGTGAACGACGACCATCCAGTGATGGAAGCCAGTTAGTTCGCCAAATTGGCAAGCTTACACAGCAACCATCCTAGGAGGTCGGCGTTGTGTTGAGATGGTCGCGTGGCCACCGCCGCTTTAGTCTGCGCTATGTGGATTTGAAGGAAGTGTTGTTGTAGACATATTGTGTGGATAATAGGGTTGTAATGACTGTCTATAGATTTGAGTGGAGTTCTGTGTAGCGAGATTGGGGCTATTTCCAGAAACGAGTAGATGTAAGATAAATAGACTTTTATTAATGTTAAAATATATTGCTTCAAATATCGGATTAGGCTGTGGTCTTAACTATCGATTAGGTAGAGTCTGGGATATCGATGCGACAATAGGGACAATGCTGATGCCAATCATCTTCTACAAGAATATAGACGATACAACAACGTTAAGGGACAAAATCTGGACCAATATTCTGGAATAAGGGATAGATCAGCTTACTAGTGCCTCTGAGGGGGCAGAGACTTCATGAAAAGCTTTATCTAACCATAAATTAGTCCAGAACAAAGATATTCTGTACGTACGTATATCCTTAAATCATCCAAGTATACAATCAAAAAATCTAAACAATGAAAATCGAAAACAAGTATCGATGGTCCAATCTGCTACCTCAGAATGTCAAGAAAGGAAATAAAGAAAACAGATAACCGCAGAGAATTTTTCTTCATATTCTTGCAGGTTATAAAATTAGGGCATCCCCTTTATGAGTGGAGCGACCACTATTGAGAAGTGTGTCTTAGTGTTGGTTAGGAGGTTTAGATGGTTAAACTGCTACTATCCTGCCCTCCATAGAGGGTTGGTTACATCTTCTAGAAGTGTCAACACAGGCTGTTACTCATTTATCACCAACTTTATGACGCAGAAGAAGGAGAAGAAGCAGCACCCTTTCTACCTGTTCTTCGGCTTGCCTACTCCTTGTAGACTTTCCACAGTTTAAACATTAACGATTTAACTTTTGTTCGTGTTCTTATTTTTGGTCCAGGAACCTGATCTTTTGAAATTTTATAGAAAGCCGCACCACTTTTGTTTAATCCATTCAAATTATACTTGGAATCATCTTAACGTTCCAGAAAAATTGTCCATTTTAAGCTGTCCACAGTAAAGTAAAAGTAAAATTAACTACACTGGGTCTATAGTTAAGATTTCTACGTTTGTAAAACTGAATTCAGCATATTTATTTAAAAATAAGTTCACAAGAAAGATAAGAATTTAAAAGTTTATTTATACGTCTACTTAACGCAACGAAAAGTAGTAAGCATCCATATCCTTAAGCAGTTTAATAGTTCCCGTCACCTTTTTCCAATTAAGACCCGGCAACTCCTAGTTTCCTCTCTTATATTCCCCCATTTCGACTATGGTTGTTTAGTGTATGGCGGTCTTTCTGGTGATATTGAAGCTAAGCTTAAGCGCCTCATGAACTGCTTCATAAGATTTATTTTCAGCATTTCCAGAGACTCTCGCATTTCGCACTGCTACGATGAGTTGAAGTGGCTTTTTCCTGACTATCGCCGCCAATATTTTTTGGCTTCTTTCCTTTTTCAAGTCATCCAGTCTCAAAGGCCTTCCTATATTCTTCAACTCCTTAAGTTTAAATCCTCCATCCATTCCCGTAATACTAGATCTCGTTCCTCTGATCTCTATGTTCCCTCTCACCGTACCTCATCTTTTGACAAGTCCTTCCTTATACGTGGTACCTCTCTCTGGAACTCCTTGCCATCATCTGCCCGCAATGGTCCTACCCTATCCATCTTTAAATCCCGTCTATTCAGTTATCTACTTTCTATTCAGCTTCCTCCGAAATTCTAATTGTTTTAATTTATTTCCTTAATTTCTGCTGTTTTATTATTTTATTTTTCCTTTCATTTCCACTTATTATATTTTCACTTTTGTAAATACTTATTTATTCATTTAATTTCTGTATGATCACAGGCCAAACTGTTAAGGCCTCTATTTGTTCCTATATTTATTCTTAGGGGACAATTGTCCCAGAATAATAAATTTCTTTTCTATTTCTATTTCTATGTGGTAGAAAGGTAACGAATGTTTGACGACATATACAGGTATTTAGATGCACCATTTCGCTACGAAGACATAATATTCTCCACCAACATCTATGTGCTTAAATCTATAGCAGAGCTAGCAATGAAATATGGCTGTATTTAAAAGTTATAACCGATTAGAATGAGTGGAAGAAAATGATTAAAGAAGGATTACGGTGATTTTAATTTAGGTTAAGCTATAAGGATGGCAGGAATATAGAGTACTGATCCATCCATTACTTTTAAGTTTGTATGTAAATAGTTGTATATAGTAGAGGGATGAATGTGTGTGAAGCGAATGTATTTATTTATAAGTAAGAATGGAGAGTGAGTGATATTCTAGTGATAAGCACCTAGACGATGATGCTGGCTGTATGGCGAAGGCCAATGCCAAAAAAAAGGCAAAAAAAAGTAGCCAAAAAACGGTCACACGCCTAATTAACAGTTCTTCATTTAGTCAGTAGATAGCTGCACATTTTCTCAATCATCAAACCATGAATTTGATCTCAAAATACACGTTATGATCATCAAAAAAGAAAAGATTAAACAAGCGATTGAGGTCTCCTAAACTCTAAATAAATAAATAAAGAGTAATATTCCAGAAAGTTCAGAAATAAAAATTGAATTGAAATCGACTTAAATAAGGTTTTAGTTAAAAATCGAATCAACCAGTAGTACTGCCACTTTACTGGCCGTATTTTCCTCTATTTTCTTTTAAATTGTTTTGAAATATTTTAATGAAAATATTCAGTCCGAGTACTTGTATAATTCTAACAAGAATTATAAGAGTTTTTTCTTACAGAGAAGACTCACGAACCATCAATTTTGACAGATAAAACAAAAATTCTAAATGTTAGTAAGTATAAAGCCCTGAAGATGACCTAGTTCTTTGGCCGAAAGCTTGGTATAAAAATCTTTTTCCCCCATTTGAAAATGATGACGTGATTAGAACAGTGAATTTCCCAGAGTTTTTTTTTTAATTTTCCACGATTTCCTGGAATTAACAAATTGAATCTGATGCGAACGCATACATACGAACTTGCACGCTAGAAACTGTACGGTTCTGCTATTTTTCCATTTTTTTTATTTCTGCTGAGCATACATACATCGAAGATCACTTAATCGGAATTTTGGTACTTTCTGTGGAGTGGAGGCCAACCTTTGTAAGTCTATTGCGCCCCCCCCCTACTCAAAACCCTTGCAAGATTAAGTCGTTAACAGTAAACCCTCCACAGCTTAAAACGCTAAGCAAGCTGAGAATTTGGATGGGTTTACCGATCTAAGATCTCTGCTACACAACCATCTTAAAGATATAGCAACCTTTTTGGTGCCTTTAAACTCTTCAAATATCTTCCCCTGGTTTTTAACTCTTGTTTACCTACTCCTATATCCATCAGGACATTCCCTTCCTTAAATGAGAAAGTCATGAGCCTTATCCAGAGTTCTAATAAATACTAAATTGAAGCTCTCCCAATTCCTTGACGCTCAACTTTTCCCTCATTAAAATAAAGAAATCTATTTACAAGTCTCATGTTTATATAAACAAGTTATAAGTAAATGTACACGTGTGCATTTTTCTAACAAATAACTAATTGAAATGGTACCAAAAGTTATTAGCATAACGTAGTAACATTGTTCTTGTAAATTACTTCCTTGTAACAGCAGAGTTTCCTATAAACTGTATGTTAATATATAAAATGGGTATAGTTTGCAAAGTTAAATATATTATTATGTACTAGATAATTATGATACTTTAAACAGAATATATTCTCTATAGATATTTATACAAATATATGCAGTACAATAGATTATTATTCTAAAATGGTCGTGGCTAAAAGTTTTCCTTTTTAATTAGCGTTGACCAATAGAAAATGAGAGGTCTAACTATTTATTGTGTTACAGAGGGGGGGGGGGACTTAGTTAAGGAGGACTTTCACCTCCGCTGATATAGTGTCGGGGGCGGTGGATTCTCATTAGCCGCGCGTGACCTAAGAGATCTTGATCTGCTGCAGGTATAGAGAGTATTTTAAAGTACCGGCTAGAACGAGCCACACACATGTTCATACGGTGCATACTTCTGTATTGCAACCTAGGACTCGCATAAAGCATAAATTCTGGTGAGGAAATTTGCAAGATTTTTTTTCTCTCTTACTTCATTTATCCAGATTCTAACGGAGGTGCCAAGAAGGTAGTCAAGATGTAGCCAAAAATAGAATGTAGTGTTTAAAAACATGTGGTCATAATTCCTTGTTAAGGGAATAACCAGGTTAGAAATTGCAGAAAAGTGGTTATAACGTTTGGTAAAAGGTTTTTCTTCTTGTAAAGTAAAAAAAAAAATGTAGTTTACGAAAAAAGTTGGTTTAACCATTAAAAGGTAACCAATTGGGCAAAAAAGTGCAGTGTTTGAGAAAATGATTGATTGTAACTCCTAGTAAGAGATTACTCCTATTGTGTAAAATAAAATGTCACGTCTGAGGTAAGTATGTAGTTACAATTGCTTGTTAGATGGTACTCTATTAAAAAACAAAAACAAAAATGCAGTGTTTTAGAAAAGTGGCAATCATTCTTCGTTAGGCGGTCCTAAATGAACAAAGTGATTGCTGTGTTGAGGAAATTATACCCAAAACAAACATTCAGGATTTGGCCATCCTTTGATACATGTATGTATATTAATAGATAACTAAAGAAATTGTAAAGGTTTTTTTTCATTTGAAGAAGCATCTAATGATCAAAAAATTTGTCCTCTTAAGATCAGTGAAAGAGGGACACAATAAGCAAACACCTAAACTCCGAAGAACTAAGCAGGCTTTCTAGAAAAAAAGTCATGATTGTAAACAAGGTGATGAAAATGCTTCCTTAAACAAGCAAAAGAAAGAAAATAAGTACGAATTCCCTTAAGTGTACCAGCTTGTTAACTATGAGTTTGAGGAAAAAAAATAAAATAAATAAAAAATGGCAAACTGAATATAATAAGAAAGGATTACTTTTTTAGAAAGCAATGGCTCTTAAAAGAAATTAATGGATTATAGAATGTGCGATTAGTAAGAGCTTTAAGATGGTCATGATCATGAAGTTGTCTTGCTGGTTACAGAATAAAGACCTTTAATGTACACCTTTAAGGTATTAATTGGTACGGAACATATTCGGGAAGTTGTATAGGCACAGTCATACTTATTTAAAAAAAAAGAGCAAATCAACTACGACCTAAAATATCTAATTGTCAGCTGTGGCTTCTTTAGATGTGAATACTTGTTTATATGGAAATTTAGCCAAGTAATTACTTGACTAAATATAATCTAATAAAGCGTAATCTATCTCTTGTACTTTCAACTTCGAAAAGAAGGCACCGAATAGATTAACATTAACATTTCGAATTAACACAAAAAGCTCTCTAAATATGGCCAATAATATTGCAATCCTAATGATCTAGTTTTCTAAACAATCAAGACAGAAGACACACCAACCTTTAATGGTATCAGTGTAAAACAAATTATAATCGTTCATAAGTAAAAGCCCTGAAGAGGGGTACCTAAATAAAACGCCATAGGTGAACAGAAATAATGTTATTTGCCATTTTTATGTAATAGTTCTTCGTAAAAGGATATTTAACTTTAACTATTAAAATGACTGGAATAGATCATACAATAAGAATGATAGAAATATTTAGAGAAGAAGTTAATTCTTAAGTAAAAAAGGATCCTTAATTTGATTTCTATTTACTGGTTTCTATCATAATCCTAGCCGACTCAATAATAAAATCACCACGTAAATCTCTGATTTTATCTCATCATGGCACAACTGATTTTAGATTTTGATTCAACGTCAAGGTTTTGGATTCATCAGTTTAGTGAAGAAAAATTTGGCTTCCATTTATGATTCTGGTTACACACCATTTGGGTAAAGGGTGAAAGTTGAACAGAAATCTTAATCCAGTTATATAGCGTTAACAGTTCAAATGTAAAAAGTAGCGGAACATCAAGATCACATCAGGCAAAAGGTCAAACATCTTGCATGATATGGCGACAAAGCACCTTTAAGGGGATACTTGTGACAAGCGCATTGGCCGGCAGAAAGATAGCTCGAGAGAATTTTACATCTTCGGCTGATAGAAGAAATAGAGGCAAATCTTGAAGAAAATTGTTGCAGTGGATGGATGTGGAAGAAGAGTCGAAATGGAGGCTTGGAGATAAGATTGTCTCAAACCCAATAAAAGTATAATAATAATAAAAGATTAATTGTTTCAGACATAAATTAATAAATAACCATTTTTTTCCTAAAAGTAATCATAAAACAGAATAGGCAAAATTATATTTTTTTGGAGTTTGCTCAATATTCTGTTCTTAGGAATGAAATAAAACGTCTCACAAGAACCGATGTCTCCATTCACTGATAGTTTTGAAAAAAATTATCTATTGTATATTTTATAAAACGGTTCAATTCATTAGAATAATACAATAACCTCATGAAAAATATTCTAATTTTATTTTTAGGATGATCAAGAATGAGCCTTAACTCTGATGTTGAAGTCAATGATGACTTTCTACTCAATTCGTGTAATAATTATGATTAAATCTTGTATGAAATAATCGCATTCGCATTAAAGTTGTTATAAAATCTTAAGATTAGTTTTAGTATTTTTAAGAACATTATTTGAATGAGAATCCTTCTGAAAGGTCTATTTGTTTGAAGACAGCATTTAACAATCCCAAATTAACGATACCCTCTTAAAAAAGCATCATAAATCATAAAACTATGCATTAATTAATAATTTTAAAAAGCAGTATCTAAAGCAAAAAAAATCATTAAATTTAATTATTTACATTTGAAATCAAGTGAAGTAAGAATAGTTTACTAAGGCAGCTCCTAGATAGGGCTGACTTTAAATTGTACAAGACGGCTGTTTTTGAAATTACTTCCAATACGTAGTAACTATTGTGATAGTATAGAAAAAAATATGTCGCCATTAGAGACGGACAATGGTACTAAGAGGTTAAGTGTTGCATGGTAGTTGAAAGTGTATCAAGAAAAGATTAAATCAATTTTCAAGATCAATTTTTTTTTTTAATGGTATGCCAAAATTGTAAGTAGAAAATTGTTGTAAACTAAAGTTATACTTAAACTTTCTTATTTTGAAAAGTACCACGAAATTATTTGAAACGAACGTTTTAAGAGACGAAGCACATGTGGTGTACAGTTTTGTAATTCTATATTATTTGGTATTTTCTTCTGATTCTAGGCAAGATTTAATTATGATCAAACATATTTCAAGTGTACAATAGTAAAATAAGTAATAATCGCTTTTTGAAATGTTGATTCAGTAAACAAGATAGACCGCTTTTCTTACCTAATCTTCATCCAGAAAAACTGGGCCTGCTTGTAGCTTCATCACTTCAACACAGGACACTCTATTCACACTTCACAATTTACATCTGTAATTAGAAACAGGAAAAAAGATTATATTTAAGTATTCATAAGTACCAAAAGAAAGAATTAGCAGAATGTCAGGTATATTTTGAAAAATTGCAATTTTCTACTTTAAACCAAATACCTTCATATGTTTTATTAATGCATTATTTTCAAGGTTTTTATGAAGATATTTTCCAATTTTTCTGATGGAAAAAAGATTACTAGAACTCTGTGATTTATCTGTTGGAAGTTCTTAATATTTTCAAATCAAGATTCAAGCTGAAGATTGAATTCTAATAGATCATTCTACCATTTTTTTTTTTAAAAGAAATAATCTTCAGGTCAGTACTTTTTATTCATAATAATATATGTAAAGTAATTGTACCAAATTCATATTGAAAACTTTTAAAGTATAAAGCACAGCTTAAAACTTGAAACTTATTTCTTAACTAGCAAGCATTCTTTTCAATCTGGTCACCCTAAATTAGGTAACTCAAAATTCTCTACCATCATTAAGCCAATTTACCTTTCTTTTCTTCCAGAAACCTGCATCCGAAGTTCAATAAAATAGTAATTTAATCCTATCTTTAAAATAATATACAAATAAAATGCATCAAAGAATGAATTTCACTAAGATTAGGATCTAAGTCGATTTGGGGTCGCCATGTTGAATCTCTGTAATCCAAGTTAATCTAATTCTATCTTTTTTTCCTCCAAATTAACCATTAATCAAATTAGTTTAAGCTAAATTTTTAATGTTTGATCATTTTTTAAATTCTGATCAATCAATCGTTTTAGATTTCCACATCCTTTTTTATCTAATAATTATAAAACAAAGAATCACTTACCCCATTATAATATTCCTTCGCCAGTCACAGCCACTATGGACGGTTCTTACAAAGGGGAAATAGCAACCTCGATAGGGGAGTATATATTCTATAATTAAAAAATGAAAATTTATTATTTATGTTGAAAGTAATTCGTCAAATAATAAATTATATTTATTTTGATAAATTGTATGAAGGTTTAAAAAATAAATTAATAGAAAAAAATTATTTTGGTCCCTTTTTTTTGGCCTTAAGTTATGTTCAATGGAATTTGAAATTGTTTTTATTTATTTTTTCTTTTCATTCTTTATTTTTAATAAAGTTATTTTTTATTTATTTTATATTTTATTTTTAATATATACATCGTTGCTCTTTCTAGGCCCAAGTTCCAATTACGTGGAGACGCCATATTTCCTGTGATCTTGAAGCTGGGTGATCTTATGTGATTTTTTAAAAATGTGAAATGTAAAAGTACTTTTATACAAATGTGATATTTGATGTTATCTAAAGTAAAAGTTATGGTTATTCTTAATTTTGTAAAGAAATTAACAATAAAGTTTGTTCAGTGTAGTGTTGTTGATTCAAAAATAAAAATTAAGGGCCATGGAAGCTGTAAAGATCTTTAATAAAAAGGTATGACTGAAAATCCATTTATATCTTCATTAATAGAATTCTATAGACAGCTTCTTTTTTTTGCTTTTTTAAACATTTCATTGTGTACGATTATTATACAAATTTCAAGTATTATTTTAAAAAGTAAAAGAAAACAAGATGCCTCTTTTCTAGGATTCGGCCATTTTCTTATATTAATCAGATTAGATTTAGTGCTTTAAAAAAGTTTTAAGAATTACAATTTTTCAGCTTTATTATTTCTAAATTATGTAAATGGTTAATGGATTTATGTTAAAACAAAAAGCTATTGAGATTCAATCTATAGTGAACAGAATTATAGATAGCTGAAAAAAAATTAATTATTTTTAATTTGATCTTTTGCTGAACTCTGTTCACTTTAGATTTGATTTCATTACAATTTTTAGCACAAATTATCCTTACTATGTACTTAATTAAGTGTTTACTTAAGTGTTGATCCTATTTTTTACTATTTTTGGACACAAAATTACTTTGATTCGTTTTAATAAGGTAAGTTAACTTTTTCCCATTCACCTAAGGTTTTTGCCCCCAAGTGGTTCTCTTTACAGCTCGCCTTGTTCAATCGTTAATTTTAAAATAAGAAATTGTAAGTTAGAAGTGGAATTAAAAAAAAAATTAAGTACAAGGACTTAATTCAATTCTCCATTAGTCTGCAGTGACCCTAAATGATCATTAATTATTACAACTTAAGATTAAAGAAAAAACTGTCTGTTCGCCATCAAGATATCTTCATCTAGTATTAGTAATTAATACTAATTAATCCTTATTTTTGGAAGGTCTCAGTTTTAAAGACAAGTGTTCAAGATTTCAGATTTATAAACCCATTAATTTATTATGCAATAAAGAAATTCGTAGTTTTAGATTACTTCCAACTATTGGTTACAGTTGAAAGTGGTTTATTGCAAAAGTTTTCATTGGTGGCATACTGATCTTAAGTTAAATGTTAAGTTTCTTATCTGCTAACTATATATTACCCTTAATGGTGATAATCAGCAATCAGTAAAAGTATTATTACTTATAAAACAATGGAAATTTAAAGATTTTGTTCTATAAAAAAGCAAGATTGAACTTACTAATGGTCAGTTGAAGTTTTTAAGTGATTTTTATTATTAATTCGACAGTATCAATGTAATATTTTGATTCCAGTGCCCTTCGCTTCCATTCTGCTCTGTCCAATTTAAATGTTGCCGTCCCATCCTATTAACTCCTTCACGCCTTTCAAATACTTCTTTCTTGGTCGTCCGCGTTGCCATGATAGCTTGCTGGAACCAATAATGTGGTGCACAGTCTCTGATTACGTTATTCTTTTTAATTTCTATATTAGGAACTTGTTGCCAGCATTGATCGGTAGCATGCACGCTTCCATAATACTTTCTCATTCGTGGGCGTTTCTCTTCTTAATGGTCCAAATCTCTACGCTGGGTGGCTTCTAGTTGGAAAGAATTTTAAAGGTGATGTGCTCACTCTTCTGTCTTTTGCCTTCTTATCCTTTTCCACATAGAGTGTACAAAAGTTTCCTCGTCGTTCTACCTCCACATCGATAAGAGTCTGTAAGCAGCACCTCATTTTCCATTAGAACTCCAATTAGCGTTTCCCATTCCTTTGGAGGCCTGTTCTCTCTATTCATTGAAAAGTCTTAGCAAGAGGCAGCAACTTTGCCTTTTTATCCTTCAAACGCATTGGAATTTAAAGGATGAATGTTTTTCAGATTTCAAACTTTGTTTCAAAACCATCAAACCATGTGTAATTCCCGAACACAAATGACAATTTTTTTTCCCAAATAGCTGAGCGGTGGTTAATTATAAGATCCATATAGGATCTTCCTTCTCCAAATGCTGACTACTCTTTCACCGTTTCCTATTTTAAATCTCACATTCTACAATCACTGTTCAAACATTTCCCTGAAGAAGATTTATCAGAAAAGAAGCAGATAAAGAATAAGTGGGTAAAAATGTTATTTGAATTTTATATATTTTTATTTCCATTCGCGAAGACCCTGAGCCAGTATTTGAAGCCATAATAACTTATAACACAATATCTTCGTTTTAATAGAACTAATTGAGCAATAATTTGAGAATTAAAGAGCAGGGGCTGTTACCCCTCCAGATAAAAACCTTTTTAAGAGTGTAGAGCTTGTTAAATCTGTGAGATAGCTGTGTCCCTAATGGTTGTGATGTACTTAAGAGGGTAAATTCCTTTAATGAGGAACCTTCCTTATCCTCACTTCAGTGATTTTCTTCCCTTTTAGTTATTATCACTTAAGTAAGCCTAGATATTGAACTTTAAGGTCTATTCGAGCTTGAAACTTGTGCTGTATTTAAATCGTCTTACTTAAATTGTAAACACTGAATTTTGTACTTCATGGTGCTTGCTATTTTTACTCTTCCCTACATAATATTTCACGTTTTTTTTTTGTTTTTTTTTTGCCTTGCATTTCTGGAACAAACTATTGTATACCCCCTTGAACACCCTTGAAGATGTCAGTTGTATCAGTCCATCCACTTTGCTCCTCAAGAATTGATTGCATTTAATTATGCATTCATGTGGCCCTAATGTTCTTGATGGAATCTCTTTTCTAAAAAAATTTCTACCATGTTCTGGAGGGCTACAAAAGTTTTTCTACATACCCTTAATAAAATTTTCCAGGTAACACGAATGATTCAATATTTTTCTTGCAATTAAACAGCTATTATTACTTATTTATTCCCAGTATTGAGGCTACCTCTACTAAACGTTTCTTTCAGTTATATTCTTCAGCTAAACTGTCTAGTAAAACCTCTTTCTTCAGTCTGTATCTTGTTCGAGGCTTTTTCGGACATTATTTAATCACTTTTCCTTGGGTTAGCCTTACCTTTCTGATTTCCAGTCTAGTATTTCTTTAGCCCCTTCTATTTTACATTACAAAATTTCTAACATTACTTGTTCATATTAACAAGAAAAAATCAGGATCATTTCCCAAATCGGATTAGCTATGAACATGTACTTTACATGCAGTGAAATTGACCGAAATAAAGAGTAAGTAGTGCGGGTGATTCACCACACCAAGGTTTCGTTTTTTTTTAAAAAAAAGAAGTTATTTCATCAGAATGAAGGAAAAGTCACTTTTATGTTTGTTGGTCATGCAATTCCCTAATTATAATAACTACTCCAACTGGATGGATTAGAATGTTGGGGAAAATTCTCTTTTTCTGTTAATAGCCACTAAAAATGAAAATGTAACCATTTTATTTTTGTAAGCAGTGTTTTATGTGTTATTAAATTATTATTTGTACAGCTATTATTCCTGCTTTTTGTGACTGGAGCTTAGTGCTATTGTTCTGGATTTCAGTTATAATTGTTTTTTTTTGCGTGATTGATACTTTTCGAATTTTAAATTACTCGTATCTTTTGTAAAAACATTTCTGACTCATTTTGTATTTATTTCAATTTAGGTGCTGCTACAACCCACTTGCTAGAGTTGGAAAATCATTTATTATTTATTATAGCACAGTTTTTCCACGGTTATGAATTTTCTTTTAATTCGAGGTATAGTACTCGGTCCACGAAGGGAACAAATTCCTCAAGAGGTGTCCTATACACCCACAATCCTTCATCTTCCTTCAGTTGAGCACCCTTTTTCTCATGAAATAAAGCAAATAGAGTGGGGGGGGGGGGGGAAGTGGTTCTAAAATTATTGTAGAATAATCTACTTTGAAAATTAGATAATTTAGGTAGTTTAGCTTATTTGTAATAGCTCATTGTTATTATTTTTATTTTTAAATTACCTAATTTACATAAATTACTTCATAAACTACATATCAGGGCCACATAATATCAAACTATTTGTGGTTGTTTTGAAGCTAGCGAAGCTTTGAAAAAAAAAAAATGGTTGTTTCGAAACGAATTAACTTCTTTTAAAAATATTGTTTATTATTAATGTATTCACTTTTAACAAAAATTATCTCTTCCTTAAATGGAGATGATGTCATTTATAGACAATCTACTGAAGACTCTTTATTAATGAGATCCTTAATTATGTCAGATGGTTTGGGGTTTAAGTGAGAGACAAACTTCTGGAGTATATAAGTTCTAGTCTTCCTGTCATCCGTTCGGGAAGAAAAAAGAAGAAGTTCTTTTAAAGTTTGATGTGAAACTTTGTCCTGGACAGTTAGGATGGCTTAATTTAGTTCACAAACTTGAAGCGTCTTAAGTTAATTTTCACTGAGGAGCTAGCAAAACTTGTGTAAGTGCTACTTCAAACTTACAAGAGGTTTTAGATTTTGTCTTGTTTTGTCATTTGTAGATGAAATTAGATTAATCCAAAATTGTCTGGGTTTTTTTATTCTGCAGATGATCTAGGTTTATAGACCAATTTCCACACTCTATATGTTTTCCTATGGCTCCAATCTCTCCGCTAACGTCCCTGGATATCGTTCCTCGGACGCCCTCTCCTTCTTCTTTCTTCAGTTAGATTTTTTTTAGATTTTGAAAAGACGGGGCGGGACCCTATCCCCACGGCACTACAGCCACACGAGGCTTATTGTGCCTTCTCCTTAAACCTAGTAGGTGAAACCTCCCCTCCTAAGAAGGTCGAGAGCTTTCCCTACTAGTTCCTTCTGCGCTGTTATCACCTTTGGCCTCAAGGTTCCAAAGATGTCATAGAGCAGTCTCTCAATTGCAACGCAATCGAACAACAGGTGAGAGGCCGTTTCCTCCTCTTCCTGGCACAATCTGCACAAAGGTTCCGAGCTAATAAGCCCTATCTTGTGCAGGTGCTTTCTGAACCTTCCGTGCCCCGTGAGTAGGCCTGTAATCAGAGTAATCTGATTCCTGCCTAAACCTAGAGTCACTTTAGTTCTTTGTTTGCACAACAAGGGCATAACCCTCTTGCTGTGTTTGACCCCTGGAAGCATCACCCAGTACTTTTCGTGTTCTCTCCAGATCCAGTCTCTGAGAGCCTCACGAACTGCACCCCTAGTGATCCCCTGGACTGGTTCCGGACCAGTGAAGGGAGTATTAGCTCCATTCCTGGCCAACTGATCAGCTATTTCGTTCCCCTTGATCCCCACATGGCCCGGCACCCATTCCAATCGGAGTTTGTTGTGCCGAGCCAGTTGATCTAGGGCCTTTTTACATTCCCAGACCAGGGAAGAGGTAATTCTGAAGGAAGAGAGGGCCTTCAGTGCCGCTTGACTGTCCGAAAAAATGCAAATCTCCCTATTTCTAAGATCCATTCGCAGATTTTCCCCAGCGCAAGCTCTAATGGCAAAGACCTCGGCCTGAAATACAGTAGCGTATCTCCCAAGAGGACTCTCAATGAGTGCCTTAGGTTTAGCCCCATACACTCCAGCTCCGGTCCCGCAGGCCATCTTGGAGCCATCCGTAAACCACATGACTCCCTTCTGGCACTGTTCGGTCCAGTTTACCCTCCATTCATTCCTCGATCTGAGGATCACCTGAAACGGAGTCTCGAAACTGTATCTAGGACAGACACTGTCCCCAACCATGTCTAATACTGGCAAAGGGTCGACCTTGTCTGTAATTTTCATATGCCCAATAGAGGAGCTAATGCGCCTCCATTGTCCATTCCTCACTAGTCTGTACGCGCCAGCCCTTGCCTCCGCTCTTTCTTCACTTACTTTACCATCTTTTCTCATTTGGAGATTTGTTTCTTGCCAACTTGTCGTTGAATTTTTCCAAATTTGGACAAACCTAAACTCTGTCTCCAGAAGTTCATCTACCCAAAACAAGTTATTTCGGCTTCAACCCCTTCTTCGACTTAGACCAGTCCTTGTATCCATTTTAAGTCGGGCCCTGCAAAGTAGGGCATCTATCCATTCAAATCCATTTTTAGATTGCCAATACTTTCTGCTCAAAAGTAATTGAAAATAGTAATTATTTTTTTGCCTTTCTTTATTTTTAAAAAGGCTTCTCTTCCAGTGGTTCCAGTTTCTGGAGTACACTCGCGAGATATTTTACTTCTTTTTTGTTTTTTTGAAGACCCTTTCATTTAGTTCGAGTTTGTTTTCAGTTATTCCATGCCTTATTCATGATTAGACCATCATGGAGCAGCTTCCTCCATACCATCTATAATGCACCCTTTAATATTCTAAGCTGTTAACACATCATCATCATTATCGGCGAACTAAACGATGACCAAAACAAGGAACTCATTGTCTGCTTTAACTCTCCCATTTTTCTACATCTATTTTTACAGTTCGGTCCACCAAGATATTCTTCCTTTTATTTTCGGCTTAAGATAAAAAGAGGTGCTGGTGTTGCGGCAGGTCCACGATTCCTCTGCAGATAACAGTTTCCTCTCAGACAAACAAGGTCACCAATTTAAAGTGACGTTTCCTCTTTTGGTAAATAGTCGCAGTAATAAGTGAACATAACTCAGTTACATCATACCAGTGATTGATTATTTGCCCCCATTAAATACTCTAGTAAAAAATATAGTTGCTGCATTAAATGCATAAAAATGTAAACCAAACCAAGTTTTTGGAATAATATTGGTAGTTATGACAACGACCAGAACAACCTAGAAAATCTTTATTCCTGTACCAATGGGACCCAAATCAAATGGATTCCCTAGTAAAACTTCTACTCCCCTTACTATTGATTTACGATTTAATCCCAGACCAAGGAACACCGGTGAGATGCCTGCATCCTTAACTCCCTGTGCTACCTTAACTTCTAGGGATAGTACTACCACCGCCAAACTGCTTCTGTATATCCACACACTTAAACCTTCTCACTTCTTTCTTTTGTAGGGCCTGTCAATATTATTATCTTTAAAGTGTGCCCTTTTTTTTAACGGTAAATTGAAGGTTATAAAATTCTTTTTATGGTTACATTTGTGTTAACTTATTTGAGTGGAAAAAAAAGTTGGGTTTTTAGCTTTTTCTTAGTTAGCAATGCAGGTTTGGTACGCATATTTCCCATTTATGGGTTATTTGTTATCCTGTTATAGTCATTTTTGGTTCAGGAAGGACAGGTTTTCCACGGACACCTAATTAGGTAGCTGTAAGCCTACCTGAAAAAATAGGCAATTACTTTACTAATTAATTACCAACTAAAGGTACAGCTATTAATCTTACTTCATTTAAAAAAGTAGATCGATCAAGAATTAAGGACATTTATTTAAAAAGGGATAATTATAGGAATATCCTTTCAATGTTAAGGTTTAAAAAAAAAAAAACCTTCTTAATTATCAAAGATAATACCTACGCACTTTTACGAATAATTTATCGTGCGTTACTTTTTTCTTTTTTGAAGTTTACATGCGTAGCGATAGTTTTTCAAACTTTACGCTTAACTGTTTTTCCTTCTCCCTGTTTTTCATTCAATAAATTCTTCCATAATAACATGTTATATTGTTCATGGTTTTATGGTCGTATCATGAGTTGATTTATGGGGCCATTACTTGTTATGCTTCTTTTTTTATTAACAGCTTGTGTTATTTCTATATTTTATTGTAGCTACTCACGAAGATCGAAACTACATTGAATAGGAGATTTGTTATTAATTTAGGGTACTACTCTTATTACTTATATGTTCACCTCGTTTGGAATTATTTAATAAAGGTGTTACGAAGTCGTGATGAGAGGTCCTTAAAATGGAAGAATAAAAATAACAAAAGAGAGTCAAAGAGGAGACTGTGATGATTTATGACGTCTGATTAGAATTATAAACTCAGGTCACACTTAATGTACGTTATTTCTTTTTTTCCACCCCCACCCCCCTACTTCGTCTTGTCGAGATGTTAGAACCAAGAAAGGAAGTGGATAAAAAACAGAACAAAAAACACTTTCCAATTCCAGTAAACTGTTGTGACGCACATATATGTGAATGGCCTTTATCTCCTTTTTCTTTTCTCTACTGAAGGTGAAAGGAAGTATGGTAACCGAATTAAAATTTTATCGAAATTTGGCACTTCCTTGGCAAGAATAAAGGTGTTTTTAGTTCAATGAGCTTTATTTAATTTCCGGTAATCTGTTCAAGTGAGAGAGGATTTATTCACAATTATTTGTTTTGATTTTAATTTGAGACGCGTCGAAAATCTGAGAACCATTGTGACGCCGGAAGCTCTTTTTTTTAGTGTTCTTCCGTACTCTCGTTACAGATAAAGCTGTCCATTATCCGGGTAGTGAGCTGAAAATCTTAGGGCTTGCAGCTGGATTCAACCAGCTGATCCCTTCAATTTTGTTTGTTGATATTGTTTCGTATGTTTTAAAAAAATTGTTCCCACTTGAAATGATACAGTGTTATTAGTTGTTGCAATGTTTTGACGACTTTTATTGCACTTTTTCACCTTCTCCTTCCTTCCTGTACACAGTCAAGCCCTTATATCTGTGTAGAAGATCTAGGATAAGCTTGAATGAAGGGCCGTGGGCGCTCAGCAGCCAGTAAGGCCCTTTCAGGACTTCCAAGAAACCCCAACAAAACATGGGGCTCTATTTTACATTTAATGAACCTCTACAAATAAATTCTTTGCTGGGGGGAAACAGAAATGAATACTTTTTTTTGAAATGTCTTAAGTAAACAAGAATATAATTAGTGAAAGTAGCGTACTCTTAAAGATTTGAACATACTCACAAACTGTTGAATGTTCTAAGTGAAGTTCGTGATATGGACCGCCTTCTGGCCATGAAGAATCAACCAGTAGAGGGCAACCGCTATAGCAAACAGTCATCTGGTTGATTTTTTTTAAAAAAAAATATGTACCGCTTTCAAAATTACCCCTCTCCATATTTTATTATTTATTTTAAATACAAAATTAAGGTCCTGTAAGTTGCAGCCGTTATCTACTGCTTTCTCCGGTGACAGTTAATCGTATTTTTGGGAGACTGCAGCTTCTCAGCAGCTACGTTCAGAGGGATTATTTAAATCGCGATTCAACTTGCTTATTAAACCTCTTTTGTAAGATTCCGTCGAACAAAGTCTTTATTTCGCTTAATTAATCTAAATTGCCACCATTTCCTGTTTTTTAACTTCTTGGCTATTTGAGAGTGACTTGGATAATCAACCCATAAATATCATTGCTAACCTTTTTTTCTCGAAAACTATTAGATCTGGGTTGTTGCATAAGAATTATAGTTATATAGGAGGATTCAGGATTGGCGAGGAATCAATCAAATAAAAACAAAAATTCGTCTTTTTGCCAACGTTTCGACAAATATATTGTCTTCTTCAGGGCTTGGCTATGCGGGTTGGTTGAGTTACAGAAACTACGTTACAGAAACGTTTCCCCGCAACCCGCATAGCCAAGCCCTGAAGAAGACAATACATTTGTCGAAACGTTCACAAAAAGACGAGTTGTTTTTTTTATTTGGCCGATTCCTCGCCAATCCTGAATCCTTAGTTTAATAGTTTTGCGGCCACAAAGCCTATATACTCGTATTCATGTTATATAGGAGGATTTGCCCTATATCATAAAGAACTGTTTGGGAATTTATTCTTTTATAGAAAAAGAGAAAAAAAATGTCAAAGTTGGGTGTTTTTCAACGTTAAAACTTTTTACGATCAACCCTTATACAGCTCTGTCCTACAGGACAGTTTTATTAATTAAAAACAACATAGGTAATCCGAGTTCTTGGGAAGTTAAAGCAGATAGAACTTTACTTGAAATATTTAAAAAGATCTTCTTTTAAACTTGGTATTTTTACTATCTTATAAAGTAATCTATAGGTTTAACGTGTGGGTGATAATTTTCCCATTAATTTTGGACAATTAAATGGCACGAATGCACCCGATTGCTCAAAGCTTGTGTTTTTCTTGGAAACCCAAGGAAAATTAGAGGAAAACTAACTTTGCAAAGTATTAATAAATTTTCATCACATGGTAAAGTGTGTAATTAAAATAAAAAACTATTTGTTTTTTAATTTAAAAAATAATTTTAATGAGTAACGGGAATGAAGAGGAAAACATGTTCCTGTGAAGGATATTATTGGGAAAAAGAAGGACAGGTTCCTTTGTTGAAAATTAAAAGGATGTTAGGAATTGGAGGGTGGGATCGGCTTTGTGATCACTTTGAATGTTAAGTAAAGGGGTCGCCCATGTTGTTATTGTAAAAGGAGGGGATGTTTACCAAAAACAAGGATAGAGCTAATGAGAAAGCTCAACCCTTATTTTTAATTAATCCAGACTTCTATGGACCCATGTTGTTTACCTTGTACAATGAAGATATGTCATCCCTGTCTACTGGGAGGTCAGGAAGGTTATTTATAGGAAATTAACCTTGTATCATTCACTCGCTAATATCCTGTCACCAAATAATAAACACTCCTACTTTAATGAAAGGTAGTGTTGCGATCGGAGCACAATTTATCATTGATTTTTCACTCGAGATAATTTTTGGGTTCTCTAGAACAGAAAAAGGGGATTTTTCAATAATTTTCTTTGGTGTAAGCTTGTGAAAATCTAGCTCCAAAGATGAAAAGTTACGTAATGTGTAATCTTGTTCTTTCTGCATCCTTAGAAAACGGATGGAATCCCTTCTTCAGGCAAGTAGAACCTCCATCACTTTCAGCTTCCTAGAAACCTGTCTTCAGGAGACTAGACTGCCTAGAAACTTTCAGAGCCACACCGACTTCGGCTAAGCTTGACTGCCGTTAGGCTTTTAGTGTGGGAGTCCTTGAATGATCTGCGTATTACACCACCATGTTTCTCAGATATGTTGCAAACTCAGGAGTTCAACTGATTTCATTTCAGCTCTAGATTTGATAGGTTTCTGAGCTCATGAAATTTTCTTGCTAGACAGTAACAGAGCTAGTTCCTCCGTAGCATATGTAACCTTCACTGTGCTTTTCCATAATTCCATTACGATAAATCTGCGCAAAAAAAGGAAGTAATCTAAAGCCTATTTCGAAATATCAAGTGTGCATGATCATGTTTCTTGGAAGAATTGGTTTCTTGCATGAACATTTTAATGGAGACTTTTTAACTGGTGGTGACACGTACTTTCAAATGAGTGGTAGTCTCTTAAAAGAACAATGCACGAACAAGTGCCATTGTGAGTGATGCTGTATGCATGTTGTATGCAAGCAAGAGCCATCCATTAATAATAATAGCGTTCAAGGGGAGGGTGGAAGATTATAAAGTATTATTTAGTGATCCGTGGCTTGAATGCTGTCCAATAGAAAGGGCGGTACAAATCATTGTTGAAACCCTAAAATGCATTCAGCTGATACTTCTAGGCGATCGATTTTCTACAAAATTCGATTTTTACTTCTTTTATTTGTCTTTTTTTTTTGGCATTGGCTTCCGCCATACAACCAGCATCGTCTAGGTGCTTATCAGTAGAATATCACTCACTCTCCATTCTTACTTATAAATACATTCGCTTCACACATTCATCCCTCTACTATATACAACTATTTACATACAAACACAACTAATGGATGGATCAGTACTCTACATTCCTGTCATCCTTATAGCTTAACCTCAATTAAAATCACCGTAATCCTTCTCTAATCATTTTCTTCCATTCATTCTAATCGGCTATAACTTTTAAATACACTTCATATTTCATTGCTACCTCTACTACAGATTTAAGCACATAGATGTTGCTGGAGAATATTATGTCTTCGTAGCGAAATGGTGCATCTACATACCTGTATACGTCGTCAAACATTCGTTTCTTTTCTACCACATAACGTGGACACATCATTATTATATTGTCTTGAAATCCTCCTCCTCATTGCAATCCACGCAAAGAGGAGAGGACCTTTTGTTGATCCTGTGAAGATACGATCCGCGCACAGCGTGGTTCGCTCTCAGCCTGCTTATTGTTGTAACAACCCATTTATTAGTGACATTTCCCTTAAACCATGGTTGTCTAGGTAACTGATCTACCATATTTTACAGAATCTCCCTTTATTACCATTACTGTAATCTGTCTGCCACTTTTGTAGTGCTGCTTTTGCAATTATACACTTGAAATGGTATCGATTTTTACTTTCATATTGAGTTACCACTGGCAGTGAGCTTGCCAGAAGAGTCTACTTCTGTACCACAACTTATTATTAAGAATTGTATTCTTTACTTTCATTTTCTTTAAATTAAGTCTCTTCGTCATTTTCAGCACATTTTATAATAAAATTTAAGTTTGGACAAATTATTTTGCTACCCCACTTTACATTTAAAAATGCTACAGACCAGATAATTTATTTTAATTTTTACTTAAATTTATTAATAGTTAATTTCTTTTCTTTACAGGTAAGTGTCTCTTAAATTCTTCAAGTTCTTGGTTTGCAGTTGGTAAGTACGTTGGATTGTTCAATTTAGAATAAAATTCTAGAGGAATCATTTCTTTCCTCTTCTTTCACTCGATCTTGTAAAAACCTCGTGAACAAATTTAGTCTGCTATGGAAGCCATCAAAAGACTCGTATTTCTTAATATCTCCGAAGAAATGGGGGTAATGGAGTACTAATTCACCAGTTAACTTGAAAGCTTCTGGCAGCTAGCCCATCAGGAGCATCGCTTCTCATATATTCTAGTCGCGTGTCCGTTCTTCCAAACGATAGACAGTCCATCAACTGTTTCTACATTACAATGATTGTAATCTGTATTCTTTTAAGGTACATCTACAAATTGTGTACAACATAGAATTATTCATTAATGAACTGTAAAGAAGTTCTCATTCATTTCAAACTTAAAAGTCAATTAAACGCTACGTTAAACGACTCACTTGGAACCCATATACTTGACTTAAAAGATTTAAAACTGTTTTACCAGACTATTTGGACGTCGCTCCAAATTGTCCATAGAACTCAAAACATTTAATATATTAGTACTAACTCATCGTTTTAACATTTAGTACTATTCTCAAACCTATGTGGACTTACGGACTAGAGCTGTGGTGTTCAGCCAAACCTACAGAACATACGGACTGTACAGACATTTCAGTCAAAACTACCGCCGACAGATAGCTGACGCTCCTTTCTACTGTGACTAACCTCACTCTTCACTACGACCTCAACATTACCTTCATAGACCAACTCGCCAAGACGAAATATCATACTGCTTTCTCTTTTTCTTCTTCTTCTAGCTCTACAGCCCGGTGTGGGCCTTGGCTTCTCTAATAATGTTACACCCGAGATATTCCTAACTCTTGCTTTTCCTCTCCAGTCATCTATTTCAACGGTCTTTAGTTCTTCCTCAACCTCCTGGAGCCAATGCCTACGTGGTCTTCCTACTCTTTCTTTTTTGCCAAACAGTAATCGGCGCGACTTACTGCTCTCTCTCTGCTAGCTCTAATCCTCTTGTACAGTCTCTCGTCTCCTCTGACATTCCTTCTCGCCGACTGAATCATCAATGGCCCCGCGACTTCCTTGCAGTCTGAAGAACTAAACGTCATTATTCTCTTATAGAGAGTGCTGCCGCTGGTTAGTTTCTCTCCTCCTGCTCTTCCCCCACTAGTTTATCTTATTTACTTTTTATTTACTTATTGTATGTATTATGCAGATTGTAAATTATTTATTAAATTAAATATAGATAAATATTTATTAAAAAATGTATTACGTCAAATTTAAAACTTGCTAAAAATCATTGAAAGAGTAAAATTATCGACAGCTATTAAAAAAAAAACAAAGCGACAAACAGTTTTATAGATAGATTATATAAAATCTAGGGGCATCAAATTTCGAAAAGATCGATCGATCTATCGAATTCATTTATTTATTTTTATTCTTTGCAATATATTCTAGGAATTCAGGGATGTTTTAACAGTAGTTTTTGGCGTAAAATATATCCCACTGGGATTATTCTTTTTTGGTTTTCAGGATCTGAGATGGGATTTAAGATTTTTTTTTGTAAGCCACTCCTAATGGGTCAATCTGAGGACATGAATTGCATTGTTTTCGGGACATGTTAGAATATGGATGGGTAGGGATTATCGCTGGGTTTAAGAGAATGGAATAGAAATTAATCTAGGGAGGCTGTTTTTTTTTAGGAGATTGTTGTGAAAATGCTTCCTGATCTAGGAAGAACAAAATGCTGCAGTTTTTCTTGGAGTAATTTGTAGCATTTTTTGTTTATTCAGTACAAGAACAAGAATTCTCTTCTGTTCCTTTGTTCCTGTCCTCTACTCTCTCACTGACTACTTGGCGGTGGCTTAACTTATTTCTATTTCACCGCCGCAGGCCACCTCTACGTAGAGATCCAAGATATATTAAACACTAGAAAAAAAAAAAAATAATAATACCCTGCTGACCTAAATCTGTCTTAATTTTGGTTACTGTTTTTTTCTATATTTCAAAGTTATTTTCTTGTTCATCTGGTTTAGTTAGTTCTATGCACTGATTTAGTTTTGGTACTCCTTTTTCTTCTTGTAATGCCTCGCAGGTTTGCGTAGGTGTAATTGGATATTTAAAAGATATATATTGATATCTTTAGGAAGCTATTTTTGTTCTTGTTCTAAGATTTCGTAGAAAGAGGTTAGTAGTTCGAATCTAATGCCTAGTTGGTTCAGTTACTGTAACTTATTATTATTATTATTATTATTATTTTAGATCTGTAAAACTAAAAGTTATCTAGAAACCAATTATGTTAGTTTCTTTTGATCTTCAGAGCCCTTTTACGTTTGCACTTCTTATGACCTCCAGCTAACATGCAGTATTTTTGCCTTTTTTGGCATTGGCTTTCGCCATACAGCTAGCATCGTCTAGGTGTGCTTATCACTAGAATATCACTCACTCTCCATTCTTACTTATAAATACATTCGCTTCACACATTCATCCCTCTATTATATACAACTATTTACATATAAACTAATGGATGGATCAGTACTCTATATTCCTGCCATCCTTATAGCTTAACCTCAATTAAAATCACCGTAATCCTTCTCTAATCATTTTCTTCCATTCATTCTAATCGGCTATAACTTTTAAATACACCTCATATTTCTTTGCTAGTTCTGCTACAGATTGAAGCACATAGATGTTGGTGAAGAATATTCTGTCCGTAGCGAAATGGTGCATCTAAATACCTGTATATGTCGTCAAAAATTCGTTTCCTTTATAGAATAGAATAGAATAGAAAAGAAATTTATTATTCTGGGGCAATTGTCCCCTAAGAATAAATACAGGTACAAATAGAGGCCTTAATAGTTTGGCCTGTGATTAAACAGAAAATAAATAAATAAATATTTACAAAAAGTGAAAATAAAAATAACAGCAGAAATTAAGGGAATAAATTAAAACAATTAGAATTCGGAGGAAGCTGGATAGAAAGGAGATAACTGAATAGACGGGATTTAAAGATGGATAGGGTAGGAGCATGGCGGACAGATGATGGTAAGGAGTTCCAGAGAGAGGTAGCACGTATTAGGAAGGACTTGTCAAAGGATGAGGTACGGTGTGAGGGAATATAGAGATCAGATGAGCGAGATCTAGTATTACGGGAATGGATCGAGGATTTAAACTTAAGGAGTTGAAAAAATATAACTCATCGTAGCAGTGCGAAATGCGAGAGTCTCTGGAAATGCTGAAAATAAATCTACCACATAACGTGGACATATCATTATTATATTGTCTTGAAATCCTCCTCCTCCTCATCAGCAAAGAGGAGAGAGAGGACCTTTTTGTTGATCCTGTGAAGATACAATCCACACACACCGCGTGGTTCGCTCTCAGCCAGCCTGCTTATTGTCGTAACAACCCATTTATTAATGACAGTTCCCTTAAACCATGGTTGTCTAGGTAACTGAACTACACATTGTTTTATAGAATGTAGTTGCCGACAAGAGTACAATTTCTGCCCATTGTGGGGAAATAGAAAAACTTTACTAATAATTTTTCATTGTACCTGGAAAATTTGGGGGGGCAGAAGGCTAGTAACATCTGTGAGTATCAAGTGCAGAAGAAAAATTCTGTTAACTTGCAGCATCCAGCCTTTTAGATCTCGGAGTCCTTTTTTTTGTTTTGCTCAAAAATGATCTTGTAGCGAATCATCTATCAATTCAATCCTTGTGAGATTACCCTGGCGGCCATTTCTTCCATGATTGTAGATATCGCCGATAGACTCCGGTCGTAAAGTCTCGGAGGTATCTCAGGCGTCTATTTAAGGTCCTACAATGTGTTAGTAAGAAGTTCCAAAATTTCAGTTGCAAAAGTGAGAAGATTTCTGTCCATGAAAACTTGTAAATCACAAGTCTTATTTCAATGATTCCCGGTAAATTAACGGGTAATTGGCTAGATTGTCTGGTTCAAAGAAAAAGCGAATTAGAAAGAGACAGAGTAAGAGGGAAGAAGCAACATTGTTAAAACAAGCAAGGACTTGAATAGAAGAAATTACAATCCATTATCTTGAAGCATTTTGTCTAGTGATTTCATAAGAAATATTTTATGCATTCGCTTGCTATCTTATTCCTCAACTTTACCATATTTGCACATCCACTAGTCAATAAAAAAAAAAAGTCATTATTGACTGAAATAAAAGAAAGAAGAGACTGTAGAATGCGCCAGCTGTCCATTAAACAGAAAATTGACTCGTATTGCCATCATTCATAGGCTTTTTTAAAAATTATTTTTGCCAAATATGGCATTATATATTCATATTTTGATTATTAGAAAAGTCGTACCCAATTATCTAAAATGTATTTTCTACTATTTCCCCCCCTACTTTTCGACTTTAACGTAATTTTTACATCCTTATGTTAAAAAAGAACCAGTCGTTCACCCTCACATAAATTATGCTCTGGGTCACCATAAATAGACTGTTTAAGTTTTCAAGTTATTTATTTCCGGAATATGACCCTTCACCCCTCTCCCACAAAAATAGATAAAAACAGACTAAAAAGATCAAAGGTTTTGGAATAGTTCCAATAATAAGGGCATAAAGGGTTAACTTATCTTTTTTTTTTTTTTAGTTTTCTGTAAAATATAAAAGAAAAAGGGAAGGTGACTCTAACGTCTCCAATTAGGAGAAAAAATAGAGGAGATTTCTAAAAATAATATTTCTATAAATGATCATTTCCTTTGTGGGTTATCTATTAAATTTGTTGAGGTAGACCATCTAATTTTCTTTCTACAATTTCCACAATTTTGATAAACAGGAAATAAAAGGCTAAATGTTTTGGAAATGTGTTAATTAGAAGTTTAGAGTTTTTCTTTTAAGCAAAAGATTTCTCTCTTCTATTTTCTCAAATTTATTTTTCAGGAAATTGTGTTTAAAATATATATCGCATTACTTTACTTTACTGCACAGCACTACAGCCTGGGGTGGGCCTTGGCTTCCTTGACAACATCAAGCCATTGCTCTCTGCATTCGGCTTTCCTTTTCCAATTTGTGACGTCCAATATGTTCAGGTCGTTTTCGACGCCCAGAGCCCAACGTCTTCTTGGACGTCCTCTTCCTCTTTTGCCTTGCGTAAGTTTAAAGAAAATTGAGCAGTTTTCGAAAAACAAAAACAAAACAAAAAATCGCGATAAAGTGATGAATGATTTGTGAAAAAGCGGGTACTTCCGGTACTTCTTCTATTAGTTTCCGTCAATCCTGTGGGGTATTCAAATGAATTTAAAATTTGTTCTTCCGGTGAATTTTTTTTTGGGGGGGATTCGGTGGTTTTCAAGACGGATATTTCCTGTGAAATCAGCGATGTAGAACATTTGGATACTGTTTTGCAATTAACTTCCTCTTGTTTGTGCGTACGTGAAACTTTGTATTTCAATTTTGGACTTCCCGTGGAGAGGGGGCATATAAAACAATAATAAAGGCCGGTAGTGATGTACGGTAGCGAGTATCTTGGGCAATGGACACAAGAATGCGAAAATATGCTGGAGGATATGGGAGCGAAAAGTGTTGTGAAAAATCATCTACAGGTGGTGTACATTGTTGGGGTGAATGGAGGCTCCGAAAAGAACGAAGAATACTCAAGAAACTATACGGAGAACCCCCGGACATAATTTCTTGTATAAAAAAAAAAAAGGAGGCTGAGGGTGGCTCGGACCATGTTGAACGGATGCTCCTGAAATCGAGTTCCAAGAAAAGTATTATACGCTAGACGTGGAGGTCGTCCTAGGATAAGTTGGTTGGATGACGCTGAATGTGATCTGCGAAAGGTGGGTGTTAGAAGATGGCGCCTGAAAGCCGAAGACTGGGAAGAGTGGCACTCTCTCCTGGAATGAGGTCCAGGTCCTATTATAGGACTGTAGCACCATGGGATGAAGAAGAAGTGGGGTGGAAGACTAAACGATCAAAAATCCCTCAATTGATGGTACCAATTTCTTGAGAGTTTCTATGAAGTTGGTTCCCATATTTTGCTCAAAATTTAAAAACAATCTTCGTACCTAGATCTATAACTTAAATTTGACTAATTTGACAGGAAGTCGGAGAATTAGGGCACTTCCGGAGATGGAACTGGATTTCCTTCTAAAGAGTCACTTCTTGTTAATTGTTTTTTGCCCTCTGGTAGATCGATAACTTGGGCCATTAGCCGTCTTGTCAAATAAAACTTGTCGTGCTGGAATGGAACCTCCTTCTTCCGCAGCTACATCCTTTACAGCTTCCTCTGGGAAGTAGCGATGACCCCCAGGGGACACCTCTTGTTAATTTACGGCCTATGTAAGCTGTATGTATAATATGAGAAAGAATTACATTTATTTACTAGAATTTTTGGAATTGCGGTAAAAGGAAGTCGTGGGGGTTCACGCAAGATTTCTGTTTTTTTATAGATAAGCTTCTCCTAATGACTTAATTAAGCTTTCCGTTTATTCCGATATGAACATGGGCATCTTTAAATATTACAATAGATACTGAAAGACGATCTGCTGCAGCATGATCTCTACTTTGCTTATTTTCATTTTGTTTTAAAGTAACATGACCAAGTTTAAATTTTAATATTCATGACAGCGTGAAAAAAGAAGTTGCATCACTCTGTATTCACTATACGTACATACATACTTACACCCCCTCTTTGAAACACAAACACCGTATGTTTATTATTTAAATTAATGCAATGAATTATGTATATCTTATTTACTCGGTTGCTTAGCAATATTTACTCAGTAATAATCTAGAAAAAAAAAAAAAAAAAAGAGAAGGCCTTCTTGATCTAAAGAAATTTTAAATGAAAATTTAAATAGTTAATAGTTGATTATCAGCTGACATTTTCGGTTAGCAACATTTGTGTTGCAAGGCTTCGTGACGACAACAAAAATTGAGCCTGCATAGTTAATTTCTTTACAAACAAATTTTGCTTTTTTTTTAGTTTTCTCATGGCGATGAAAGATTTTTGGAACAAAGTTTTGAGCGACCTCAAACTATTACTGTTCTATTGTAGTTTTACATTTAATATTTCCTACATTACAAACATTTTGTGCCTTTTGAGTATTTTAAAATATCCTTAGAAGTAGGTTTTTTTTTCCATTGTCAAAAAAAACAATGGGCAGGAGTTGTTCTATTCAGGGAGTGAACCGTTTTTTACACTTAGCCAACATGATTAGCCAGAAATCGCTCACGATTTATCCTTCCTAGCTGGCTCTTGCAAGTTTCCAGCCCCCTTGATCTCTATTTTCAGCCTCCATTAGGCCTGGACCCTAGTCTTAGTGTTTGCATACTACCCTTCAATCATTCATTCAAATTTTTGTATAAAAGAAATATGAGAGGGGAAGTAATGTACAGGAGTAGGGGGTCCATGAGTGAGGGGTCCTGCATCCACTCTCCGGAATGGATGGAGCGTTCCCCACTTCGAAGATGGGCCACTTTTGATTTAACAGCATTTTCCCTGAGTACTATATAATATTGTTGAAAAATATATATAAACTTTATATTTTTATTTATTATAAATAAAATTTTAAGCATACTACTCTAACTGAGATAATTTTGGTCTTTTTGGACTTGATTTTATCAGCTACTTATTCTTTGGGAGAGGAATTCTGTGCTTCAGAAGCTCCGATCACTAGGAACTGCAAATTTGGTTAACAACTTCGCGGCACTAGACTCCACTTACAATACCCTTTACTGCAGAATTAATCCATCAAGGCCGTGAGGCTATAAGGATGATTGTAGGCCTATTAACTGGCCACTGCAGGCTCAGAAAACATATGTATCGCATGGGCCCTCTTAGATGATAGCCTTTGTACGTTCTGTCAGCAAGAGAAACGGCACTGCACGTGTTGTGTCAGTGCAAGTGGCTTGTCTGGCTAAGGATGTTACTTCCCGGGGAGGAAAAAACCAAGGCCCGTGAGCTTTACCCAAGAGCCGCTCACCAGCATCAAGAGTCTCAATTAAACGGACAGGTCTGAAGGGCGAGCTTTAGAGTGAGGGGAGCCGCAATAGATCTAAAGGGGTCGCAGTGGCGTAGGCCTTGAGGCCGCCCTAGTTTAATCTGTCTCCAATACCCTTACAGACGACAATATCCCGCCTTTACACCTACTGAGCACCAAACTCTTTAGAGATCCTCTAGAAAGAGAGGAGGGAATTGACAAGACCGTCTGTACTACTAAAACTAATATACAGGATTGATCGAAAATATACAAATACAGAAAAAAGAAGAATCTATAGCAGGGGACCCCAAACTTTTTACACAGGGTCCCTCAGACCGTTGGAGGGCCGGACTATAAAACAAACTATTTTAAAGTAAAAAAACAAAAAACAAAACGGGAACAAATAGAATATTTCAAATAAAGAACAAGTAAATTTAAATCACCAAACTGCCCAGTATTTCTGTGGGAACTATGGGCCTGCTTTTGGCTAATGAGATGGTCCAATGTCCGGTCTAGTTATAGTGCTTTGCCTTTCTTCCTACTTCTGGCTGTTATTTTACACGGTTTTCGGAGCCGTGACGCGTGCATCCCGCGTCATCGAAAGTAGTACTGTAACATGAGCGACGCAGCGCTTTGCGGTACCGCCACATATAGTGCTCCTCTCACTGACCACCAATGAAAGAGATGCCCCTTCCGGATTCACCTTTAACTTTCACCCCTTCGGAGATGCGGCAGAGGCCGGATAAATGTCCTCAGGGGGCCGCATGTGGCCCGCGGCCCTAGTTTGGGGAACCCTGATCTATAGATTGAGTTCGCGTTAAGGATAACATTATTAGATCTAGGCAGTGTTTAGTAGCTGAGCCATAAGAACAGACAAGCGCCATGAAATACAACAAATTTTTTAATCGCAATTTAATTCCAAGTCGAATTGTCTAATTTGTCCTCAAAAATCTTTATTCCAAATTATGATTAGCTATACTTTGTTTAACCTAGATCTATTTGTGATTTATTGCTATTTTAATGAAACTATTTTGAGCTATTTTACAATAAATTTTCTAAACTCAATTCTAAGTTCTTCTTTTTACTATTATTATTAAGTACTTCTTTACTTACTCGACAAATAAAGTTGATTTTCTATAAACAGAATCAATGTGTGGTAACACTGTGCGCTTCATTATAACGTCGTAATTAAGGCTTTAATAATAATTGAAATGTGAATGACGCAAAGTGTGTGCTATATAACGAAATGACGGACAAGATAGTAATTTTTTTGAAAGGTTGTGTTGTTACACGTGGTTGAGAAGAAGTTGTTCGTGAAGAGATAGTGGTAGTGGTGGTAACTAGACAGGTACTCGTACACAGTCTGACGGCGTTGCATTCACCTAAAAAATGGGCTGGTACCTCACAAAGACCATATGTTCCATTCAAACTATTATTATGTAGTATTTGTAATTGGTAAAATCTGGATATTTATCAATTATATTTATTTAGATGAATATCTTAGTTATATTCACAATAAAATAGTAATATTAGTGAAGATGTGGCTACAGTGGAGTTTTATAACAAGTTACAGGTGTTAACATGTAAAAGAGATTGTATTTCATAACTTGGTGGAGTGTATTTAGTTGTACAACTCTTAGCGCAACCTTCAGCAACGGTCTTGAAGGGCAGAAGTACTAACTAACCCATCATTATGGTGGGTTAGAGGGAATTCTACTCATACCCACTCGCAGAGGTGCCCTTAATAGAATTTTTCCTGAAAACTGTTTCAAATAAAACGTTAATAGCCACCATAAAAACTTGTATTCAACGTTGAAACATCAACAGAGTGGTGTCCAAGTTGTATTAGTGGGGTGTAAGGAAACGCCGAGTCAAAGGCAATGTAAAAAGCTATTCTGCCACAAGGATGGGTGGTCGTCAGACCTCTTGAAGACTTGCTGGTCGAAGACTTTTATGGACTGAAGCTCTTCTGTCTAAAAGAAAAGTTGGGCTCAGGGTTTGACCGTTTGTAGCTGAAGAAAAATCCCCTCCTTTACGCTTTGTCTTGGAGCCGCTCAGCTGACTCCTATTTCTAGTTAACCAGTTGAGTGCGTTCGACGTGTATACTCGTTGTGAAAAATATAAAATAGCCATTAACGATAAAAACTCGAAATTTTAATAAAATACAGTAAGAATAGCATTTAGCGGGATGTTTCCTTTATCTTGCCAATATCACTGCCAAGTATTTTATACGGAGGGGGTGGAGGGAGCCAGCCAAATGATAAGTAGTTGATACATGTTTGGTCTCCGCATTAGAGATTGGGAATTACGCACACAAATAGAAGCTCTCAACCCTTGTGCAATGCCGTATTTACCTTTTAGATAGAGATTCAGACCTCAATACGAGCATGTATTCATTTTGCACAGAATTCAAAGCTCTTTTCTTCCTTGTAAAAGCTCTTGCGTCCCAATGCATAACGTGAAGAGGCGCTAGATTTTGAGTAAGCACAGAATGCTCTGTAATCTCAAGCCCCTAGAGATTGCAGAAAAAGTCGCCTACAGTGACTATTACGACTATTGTAATCTTTTGGGTGTTTTTGCCCTGCGTTCGACGCGTGTATTCACGTCATTGTCTGATTTTAATGCCGCACTCTGTGGGGAGGTTTTTTAAAGGCTAAATTCCACGCTTAACTGGTTTTAAACATGACTGGAGGAGTGCTATAGCTAGCTGGTCCACGATAAGACTATCTATAGTCGCGATGGCCAAGATTCACAAAATCTAATCTTAAGTTTAAAGAAACTTGGGAAAACCATTTTTGTGAAGGAAAATATAAAAAATAAAGGAAAAAAAGCTTTTTCTGATGGAGATCCCAAACGGAAATTAGAAATTTCCAGCGTCCTGTTTTTGAGAACCTCAATCACAGGATATTTCCGGTTCCATTTCATGGATCGCATTACTTCGCCTAATAGTAAGAGATAGTAAATATGGCATATTCCAGCGAAGTTTAACTTTAAAGCTCCGCTTTCCTCTTAGATCTGTCAAAGATACTTTAATTGATGTTAATTAATAATTAAAGTACATATTAGTAAGCGATATTTTATTTGTATTTTTTTTTGTTTTCTTTTTTTTGACATTGGCTTCCGCCATACAGCCAGCATCGTCTAGGTGCTTATCACTAGAATATCACTCACTCTCCATTCTTACTTATAGATACATTCGCTTCACTCATTCATCCCTCTACTATATACAACTATTTACATACAAACTTACAACTAATGGATGGATCAGTACTCTATATTCCTGCCATCCTTATAGCTTAACCGAAATTAAAATCAACGTAATCCTTCTCTAATCATTTTCTTCCATTCATTCTAATCGGCTATATCTTTTAAACACATTCATATTTCATTGCTAGCTCTGCTATAGATTTAAGCACATAGATGTTGCTGGAGAATATTATGTCTTCGTAGCGAACATGGTCTGAAACATCCGTTTCCTTTCTAGTACATAACGTGGACATATCATTATTTGTATTTTTTTTTTGAAAAAAATCGTTGAATCTACGATTCTTATCGATTGTGACCCAAAAATGCGCGGTGGCCATTTTCCAAAACTCGGAAGACTAAATGAAATGTGGCTCCGGGAATTTGATGCATCTCATTGCAATGACCTACTTTCTCCGCTCACAAAGAAGTTGTTTCTTATTAAATTATCTTTAGTTTTGGGAAAGATGCTGTACTTTATTTATTTTTATTTTTTAATTAAAAACAAGTTTATGATGGTTTATTTCAACACTCTTATAGTTGTTTGTATGCGTATAAACTAATTATATTCATCGTAAATGTGGGGTCATTTCAAATTAAATTAATATGGACCTAATTAATAACAGGTGGTTTAAATTAAGAGATTCCCACACTCTTTAGAGTCAATAATAACAGTTTGCCTCTCAGCCTGGCTCCGTCTGAAGCATTATTTCGTCGAAACCTTGAGAGTTTTCTGCTCGTTTCCTTCACTAATTAACTTAAAGTATGTAATAATTTTTGGGTTATGAAGAAAACTTATTTGAATTTTCCTGAAATAGTGTTTCAAATAAGAAGTTATACAACCACACTTAGGTATACCATCCAAGATTAAAGGAAGTCCCTCCTCCAAAAAAATTGGAAAATGTATTTAGAAAAGTGCCACATCCGGTAGGCTGGTTTAATTTAATAGCTAATAGTTCGGCCGGATTAATGGGACCTCTGAACTAAATTCATCAATTTATTGTTTCATTTTCATTCATGCTGACCATACACACTACTGGACAGTCATACCAACCAATTCATAAAAAACCATTTTATGGACCTCAGGAAATCTCGAGACGAAAATTCTATTCTTACCCTAGTAAGAGATAATATTAAATTTTGTAATAATTACGGCCGCCTGACGTACAGTTGAGCCCAAGATTGAAGATTCATGAATCTGTGTATGAGATTTACCTGAATTCTGTTTAAGTGTGTGGTAGTGAAAGGAATGAACCCAAAAATGGAAGCAAAATAATTGACGCAACATTTATGACGTTGCGGCGAGGGGGGTTTGTACACATACGAGGTATAAAAAGTAACCTAATAACGGTTCTTGTTATTTTGTACGTTTTTTTTTTTTTAAATGATTTTTAGTCATACTTTGATATTCTGTTATTCTTTGAAGAAATATTGCATCGGGAAGTGCAATTTTTATTCAGAAATTTTAACCGGAAACTTCTCATTTTGATGTCCTTTGAATAGAAAACACAAAAATCTGGAACACCTCAAAATTTCGTTCCCTCAAACTGTGAACGTCAAATGGGATTTCCTCCCCTCCTTCACACAGTAGTATCTTTAATCCAGGGTTCGCCAAATTTTTTTTGATCATGGACCCCCCCTATATAATTTTCCCGAAATCTCCATCGACCCCTTCCCCATAAAAGTAATTTTCAGTTAATTTAAAAATAAAACTATCTATTAGGGTTACTGTGTTTGTACATTTATTTTTGTGATTTTAAACATTTATTTATTTTATTTTTTTATTATCCTTTTAATGAAATTTACACCTGTACCTACAGGTACAATAGGTAAATGCGATGAATGTATGTGAATAGCGTGGCAGACGTGAATGACGGTCATCCATTGATGGCCGCCGTTAGTCACCCAGTTGGTCACGGGGCCAACGGCGCCTCAGCCGTCTTCGAGGATTGGAGGGTAGCGTAGTTGTAGACAGGTTTGCAGCTAAAGGGTTGGGATGCAGTGAGAGTTTTTGGTGAAAATTTTTGTATCGAATTTTGGCAAGTTCGGAGATGAGTGGAATTTGGAGATCTGTATGTATAGTGTGGTTGCTTACATAGAATGGAGCGTCTAGTATGCGGCGGAGAATTTTGGATTGCAGTGTTTGTAGTCTATTGAGGTTGGATTTTTTAGCTGTACCGTAAAGTTCGAGTCCGTAAGTACATATTGGTGTGAGAAGGGCTGTATAGAGTCGTCGTTTGTTCTGTAGTGAGAGTTTTGAGCGTTTGTCGAGTAGCCTGGCTAGAAGTTTGTATCGTTTGTTTAGTTCGGTACGTTTAAGTCTCGTATGGGGGTTTCAGGTAAGTCTCTTGTCTAGGTACATTCCAAGGTACCGCACATGGTCGGCTGGTGGGATAGGTGTGTGATGTAAGAAGACAGGTGGCGGAGTTTGACGTTTGAGTGTGAAGACTATGTATTTAGATTTAGTTGGGTTAATTTTTATACGCCAGTTTTCTAACCAAGGTTCTATTGAGTGAAGGTGGGACTGTAGTGAGCGTACTGCGAGGATAGGGTCAGAGTGTGTGGAGAGAATGGCAGTGTCGTCAGCGAAGGTGTAAATAGAGGTATTAAGGTTAGAAGGTAAGTCGGCAGTGTAGATTGTGTAAAGAAGAGGAGCTAAGACACTTCCCTGTGGCACACCAGCAGGGACGGGATAGATGGAAGAGTGAGTAGTGCCTTGAAGAACTTGAAAGGATCTGTCAGATTTATGAAAAATATCTTAATGTTGAAATTTAAATACCTTAATATTTATTAAATAATAAGTAATTATAAATAAGTAAAGTAACTACAGTATTGCTTCTTAATTAATGAGATGGGTGTGCAATGGTGTTTCTTTGCAAGGTTCCGCTATATTGGGTTCGAAATTGTTTTTTCTTCGACCCCCTGACTCAGATCGACCCCTACTTTCGTATTTCGCACTGCTACGATGAGTTGAAGTGGCTTTTTCCTGTCTATCGCCGCCAATATTTTTTGGCTTCTTTCCTTTTCCAAGTCATCCAGTCTCAAAGGCCTTCCTATATTTTTCAACTCCTTAAGTTTAAATCCTCGATCCATTCCCGTAACACTAGATCTCGTTCCAGTGATCTCTATGTTCCCTCACACCGTCCCTCATCTTTTGACAAGTCCTTCCTTATATGTGCTACCTCTCTCTGGAACTCCTTGCCATCATCTGTCCGCCATGCTCCTACCCTTTCTATCTTTAAATCCCGTCTATTCAGTTATCTCCTTTCTATTCAGCTTCCTCCGAAATTCTAATTGTTTTAATTTATTTCCTTAATTTCTGCTGTTATTTTTATTTTCACTTTTTGTAAATACTTATTTATTTATTTTCTTTTAATCACAGGCCAAACTGTTAAGGCCTCTATTTGTACCTGTATTTATTCTTAGGGGACAATTCTCCCAGAATAATAAATTTCTTTTCTATTCTATTCTATTCTACTTTTGTTAAATAGACCCCTGCGGGTCTGTATAGATCTCTTTGGCGACCTCTGCTTTAATCGAAAAACTTCAAAGAGAAAAATGTTTCCAGTAGATCTGTGTGTCCTTAATCAGCGTACAAAACCGTAGAAAAGCCTTTTTGTGGGAACAAAATTGTAATATACGGGGAAAATTCTATTCATTAAAAAGCCGTTTCCTGTTTGCTGATTTGGAAATTCAGTTACACATTTGATTCGCCATTGTTTTGGTGAAAATCTTATTGTGGCATCCTCTGATGGATTTTCGGTATTTTTTCTTCTTTTCTTTTGGTTTTCGAGTTACGATTAATATGTACCGACTTGAAAAAAAGTCAAGTGACCGGAAGTTTGAGTTTTTTGAATGATTTATTTTAGCTTTATTGTACCAACTACTGAGTTAAGGACCTGAAATGATTCTTAAGAAGGATTTCCGGTACGCACGTTCTTTCTAAAAATCTTATTGCATAATTGTACCTTGTATACCCTACGTAAAGGGTAAACTTTTAAGTTACAAGAAAACCTTGAAAATTTTTTAGTAAAGTAAAGTGCGTGTTTTACTCCAGTAACCTATTTCCATAAACTTAAACCAAAGTTAATTTTATACTTCGTACACACATACACACCGACATTTTTTTTTATTTTTGCGTGTAACATTTTTAACGGTGCTATAAAATTGGTTGAATTTTGAATATTTGAAGAGAACACGAACATTTAAATTACGTATGTTTCACCGTTAACATTGTTGCGGTTAGATCACTTTGACTTATCTGTATCTGCTTAAGTATGTGCCTACGCAAATGTGGCAATCATTTTTGGAATAGGACGTCCTAATCTGCATATTAATGAAAGATTTGTTTTAAAATTACGTATTACCCATAAGACATTCGTACTTCCTATTTTTATAACAGATTAACTAGTGCAAAACTAGGCATATTACTTGTTGCAGCTCAATTAACTAAATATTATTTGTTAATTTCCTTTATTTACTGTAAGATGAGAAGTATTGAGATGATAATATTTTTTTTTAACTAAGTGTCGAGATGTTTCCATTTCCGTTTGAAGTAAAAATAGAAAAAATTGTTTTTAGCCTCAATGTTTTGTTAGTAATTTCCGGTAAAGTTTTGATTCTTCCCCTAAATCCTTTAGTTCATCCTTTCGAGCTTTCATTAATCTGTTTGTCAGGTCCGGAAAATCCATTAATCGTAACAATATGACGTTCTAACGTACTTTATCGTAGAAGAAACTACCTCCCCAGGCAAATGTGTTCCTACTGTAAGTGCAGGAATACCCCTTCGACAATCGCCATTGGGTTACAGTTTGAGAAATAGCCAGATCATGCTCGAAAAGGCTGTGCGACCCAAATTTGGGTGGCAGATGTCTCGGATTAAGTAATCAAACTATATAAACTTACCTGTTTAACTTTTCTTGACTTCTTCACACTCAGAAAAATGTAGCGAGAGTACGAAGTGGTGGAAATTTGGGTCAAATCTAAGTTTAATTTTTATTGTTCGCTTCCTTCGTAAAGCTTTTTTCCATATTTGGAAGCGATTTTTTTCAAATTGATTTATAATTGCTCTGTGATTATCAAACTCTATAATGTGAATTCATATGAAGTCATATGTTCCACGCTAAGATCATTACTTTATCTTGAGATTGGACCACACAGACAACAACAAAAAGTAGTCTGAAAAGGCTGTCATTATTAATAATTTTTAGTAAATTCGTTACAGCAGCTGATCGTAATGCTTTTGTATAAAATGGTGCTAAGTTTTGATATCCTGATTCTTGATTAGCAAAGGAATTATAAGTTAGATTCTATGGGTATCCGCTTCCGTCTCTACAAGAGACCACATGTTCGGTGAGTGCTCCAAAAAGAAGTAGTTTTATAAAATGGTGCTCTGAGCTTGTGTATTTGTATTTCTTTGAGGAACCCCTTTAGAACACGCCACAAAAGTTAGCGGCCAATAGTAATCAGTCGGAAGTAGAACTAGTTACATGACTGAAGGGATTTTTCCGGTTTATTATTATTATTTTTTGGAGATTCATTTTCGTTTAAAACATCGCTCATGTGCTACAAAAACGTAGTTCTATAACTTACATTTGAATAAGTAAGTAAGTAAGGCAATTGCCTGTTTTTTCAGGCAGGCTTAACGTCTAACTACCAATTAGGTGACGTGGATGGAGGCGACTAGCAAACATACTTTACTGTAAATTTCTCATATTAACCATTAAATAAATTCCAAGGCCTAGACGGGGAATCGAACTCACTAACCAACAATACATCTTAGCTTTGCGGGTCTAGCATATAACCGACTAAGAAACATACTTTACTGTAAATTTCCCATATTAACCATTAAATAAAATCCAAGGGCTAGACTAGTACCGCAATACATCTTAGCTTTGCGGGTCTAGCCTATAACTGCCTAACATACTTTACTGTAAATTTTTCATATTAACCATTAAATAGAATCCAAGGCCTAGCCTAGTACCGCAATACATCTTAGCTTCGCGGGTCTAGCCTCTAACCGCTCGGCTACCTAGCGCCTTTATTTGGATAATTTTCCTAGAGTATTGTTTTAGGACAGTTCTATGACGCTTAGTCTATTCTCAGAAGTACCATTTCCGGATATGATGGGTTTACAAACTTGTGTATTAGTAAAAAATAATAATTTTTTTTTTTGTTTTTTTTTTTTTTTTTTGGCGCATCAACATCTGAGGTCATTAGCGCCCGGAGCTTTTTCCAGTGCACTGCTGGCCTCCGGACAGTGAGCTGTAAGAAGCTCCTAGGAAGAGAAAATCTAAGGGTCAGCAGCTGGATTCGAACCCGGGACCTCCGCGTGGGAGTCCAGTATGCTAACCTCATAGCTAATCCCTTCCCTAAAAAAAATAAATTAATTTTCGAAGTTCCAAGCTGGAATTGGGTCTTAACACTACAATTTTTTGAGGGATATTTAGAATACATTCCTTAGATAAACCAGATGTATTAATGTATTATAAATAATCTAATCTGTGTACAGTTAGCATTGCTATCATCAATCTAAATGTTCAATTTACCGTATTAAAGCGCCAATTAGATTCCATTTTCAGTTTAAAATACGTAATTATCTCGACTATTAAGGTACATCTCTTTTGGTTCTTAATATATTAAAAAATAAAAAGAAAACCACAACTTAAAACCTTTTGAAGTTACACATGGGTTAATGTTAAACTCTACAGATAACACAATCTGTTTGTAGGTCTATTATGTCAAGTATAGAGTGGGTACTGGTTTGTCTCTCTATCTTCCGTTTTGATTGTACTAATTATATTATATGTTGTTTGTAGGCCTGTTTCTTCTTATAGTCTCTTTTTATTTTCTCTCTGTTACCTATCCTAGAAGCGGAAGTATTAAGATCTTTTCGATTTTCGTCAGTAATAAATAGACCGGAAATATGAGTTTTCAGATAGGAAAATATTTTTATTTTTATTTATTTTTGGTGAATATGAACAAAATCTCTTGAAAAATAAAACTTGCAATTAATTTTGGGTAGTGGCTGTTTCCCGTTTAGTAGAATAGAATAGAAAAGAAATTTATTATTCTGGGACAATTGTCCCCTAAGAATAAACACAGGTACAATTAGAGGCCTTAATAGTTTGGCCTGTGATTAAACAGAAAATAAATAAATAAATAAGTATTTACAAAAAGTGAAAATAAAAATAACAGCAGAAATTAAGGAAATAAGTTAAAACAATTAGAATTTCAGAGGAAGCTGAATAGAAAGTAGATAACTGAATAGACGGGATTTAAAGATGGATAGGGTAGGAGCATGGCGGACAGATGATGGCAAGGAGTTCCAGAGAGAGGTACCACGTATAAGGAAGGACTTGTCAAAAGATGAGGTACGGTGTGAGGGAACATAGAGATCAGAGGAACGAGATCTAGTATTACGGGAATGGATGGAGGATTTAAACTTAAGGAGTTGAAAAATATAGGAAGGCCTTTGAGACTGGATGACTTGAAAAAGGAAAGAAGCCAAAAAATATTGGCGGCGATAGTCAGGAAAAAGCCACTTCAACTCATCGTAGCAGTGCGAAATGCGAGAGTCTCTGGAAATGCTGAAAATAAATCTTATGAAGCAGTTCATGAGGCGCTTAAGCTTAGCTTCAATATCACCAGAAAGACCGCCATACACTAAACAACCATAGTCGAAATGGGGGAATATAAGAGAGGAAACTAGGAATTGCCGGGTCTTAATTGGAAAAAGGTGACGGGAACTATTAAACTGCTTAAGGATATGGATGGAACGACGAGAGATTTGGGAAACATGGTTTTTCCAGGATAGGTTTTGATCGAAAGTGATACCAAGGTTTTTCACAGAGGAACAATATTTTATTGGGGTATTGTAAAGGAAAAGATTAGGAAGAGGAGCCAATGATTTAAGGAGTGGGTTGGAGCCAATAACTATAGCTTTGGTCTTTTCTACATTCAGGGTAAGCTTATTGTTCGTGGCCCATGCTGAGATATTATTGTATCAGGTATCAGATAGTACAACCTGTATCAGGTTAGTTCCTGCGGAAGATGAAAATATTGTGCTGAAATGCGAAGTTTCAATTGACATTGGCTTCACCGGAATTGAGTCTTTTAAGCGAAACCTTCCTTTTTTGATTTTACTTGGACAGTTACCCACTAGTCGTTTTGGCGATCGATCTTCCAGGGTCTTGAAAGTACCACCTAAGATCTCTCAGTCTTGCAACTAATCAGTAAATAATCGAACAGAAAATTAGAAATTTCTAGTATGAAGCCCTAAAAACAATCAATTTCTTGCCATGCATTTCTTGCATTCTAGCCTACTATAAGAAGACTTGGCTCCAGATTACCCGGGGGAATTTTTTTTAAATAAAGTGGATAGCCAATTAAATGGATTGTTACTGTGCAATGTTAAACTTTTTTTTCTTTTTATCTTGTAGAAGGTCATTGGCTGAATACTTTTAATTCATAGACCAATAATTAATGCTGTTACATGGGGAATTATTCTTGAAAGGTAATTTTAGTTGCGCTTTAAGAAAAAAAAACACTCCTATTGTTACTATTCAATAAAATCCCTCAAGATTACCCTAATAGTATCATTTTATCCCTTTAAGGATTTGGAAGAACCATTTATGCGATAGATCCACTTCACTCTGCCTAAAAGCTGGGAAGTGACATCATCACCTTTTAATGTGAACGGACATTCACAGCTTCATCAATCACACGAGAACTCTCTCCACGGTATGCATCCTGGGGATGTGTGCACACTTTAACGAGCTTCATGTGCTTCCATTCCTTGAGCTAGGTGGGGCTAGTGATGTACATGAAAGCACACCCGGGGGGGTGGGGGAAATGTGCTTATTTCCCTTTTTTTAAACATTTACCTTTAGCTCAGTTATTTTTTAAAATATCTTTGGTGAAATGCCATTTTCTTTTTTCTAATTTTCCAATAAAATTATTATTTCTGGTTTTGAATCCAGTTGCTGATCCTTAGGTTTTTCCCTTCCACTACGAGCTTCTTCCTGTTGGATAGTGTTGAGCTCTTTTTACAAAAATGGCGGTAAGAAACAATCTTGAGAATTTTCGCATATTTTACTTTTGTTCTTATTTCTTAATTTTACTTTTGAATAGAATTCATTTCCTTTCCGGTTTCCCAGTTCTTCGCTAAGAGAAGATACCTAACGACATTCCAATCTGTTCAATTCTTAGAGCCAAAATGATGCATTCAATTGTTTGAAGGGCGCAAAATTGAAAAACAGAGAGAGAGAGAGAGAGAGAGAGAGTGACTCTTGAAGGGTGAATCATTTCCATTGAATTGAATTCTGAATTGAATTAATAAAAAAAAAAAAAAGATTAAAACTGAATTTCATTGTCTTGTTCAACAGGAAATGGTTCCTGTCTTAGTACAAAAATAAAAACATCTCGAGAAAGAAAATATTACAAAGATAATGAGTCCAAAATTCCTGTAAAATTGTCCACCTTATTTACAGAATCCCATAATAACGATCTGTAGGTTTTAAAAGAACAGATTATGGCCATGATGAGTCGTGTGAGTGTAGACTCCAGTTTGTTTTCCTTTTCATTCCAAATTCTGGACAGAATTTCATTATTTTTTGGAGAAAAAAAAGGAGAGTCTCCGTTTTCACTTTGATATTTTAAAATTGCGTGAAATTTTTTTACTATAATTATCATAAATTTAAAAAAAAGGTCTGGACTTTCCGTTTTTTCTTTCTTTATTTATTTATTTATTTATTTATTTATTTATATTTTATTTTATAATAATAATATTTTTCACGTCACTACAGAAGTAGATAATAAATTCTGTATTTTATATCCATCATTAACATCTAGATTTTATTCAGAAGTTTTATCTGTGCGTTTTTAATATTATTAATATTATTATTACGCTAACCTTTTTTTTAAAATTTTATTCTGAATATAAAAACAAATAATTAATACAGCTAAATAGGAAGTTAATCATGCCGGACATTGCCCCGGGTATGTCCGTTTATCTTCTCTCACTGAGATCACCTGCTCTAAGGAAGGACGTTTCTACAAAAAATTTGCCCGTTTTTGGCAAAAAATAATTCCCCTTTTGCGATGATTGCTAAATTTGTTTTTACGTACTCACTTCCTGTTTTGACTGTTATAGTTTTCATTTGAATTTTCTGGGAAGGGGGGGGAAGAAATTCCGCTTTCCGTTAAAATCTCTTCCGGCAATATCTAACTTGTTTATTCTTGAGTCATGCTGCTCCTCGTATAGCGCAAAAAAAACTTTTCATTGATTCCAGACATCCGCTCATGATACTTCCCTATATAGTTTCATGATAGTTTCCCGTACAGTCTCTCAAGTTCTTCGTTATTTCGTAGTCTCCACCATTTTTACCGTAGTTACAGGACCATTTTGTAGCTTCTTCTTTCCCTGCATGGTACTTATCAAGTTTATTGATCTGTTGTGTCATTGCCCATAGTCTTACTTCTATACATCAATGGTTGGCCTTAGGCTTTATTATTTGTATTGAGCCAATCGTGATAAATGTCTAGCCGTCACGCCTTAGATTATCTAGGAGCCAATCCTCTGAAGGATGCTTAGAGGTAGCTTCTAAAAAAAAAAAAATCATAGCAAAGTAATGGTCGCATTTACGAACAGTTTAAGCTTAGAAAGATGAAAAGTAAGTTTTATAAATTTGGAGTATAAGGATGAGAAACAACCCTAAGATCTTTAGTTAGAGAAAATTGGAGAAATACCTAAAAGATTTTAGAATAATATTCTAAAATTTGGGTAAGAAGGATCTTTTTCAAAATATTGTTGATTCTTTCAAAAACTCAATTATAAGACCCCCAAAGATTTTCTCCATACTGGAATCGAAACTAAAAAATAAGCTTACGCCTCTTACCGAAGCCAAGAGCGCAGCATCTCTAATCTAGACAAAAAAAAAAAAAAGCGCTCTTAATACCAACAAATAAAATAATCTCTTACAAAATTCCAGTTAAGACTAAAAGCCGCAGAAATTTATTAATACTTGCTTAATGCAAAGATTGACCCAGATTTAACTAAGTAGCCAAGAGCTTGAACAGCGTGCTTTCTATGTAAAGTTTTAATTTTGTTAAGATATTTTAAGCTTCTAATATAAAAAGATTGGTTGGCTAGGAAGAAAAATTAATACTTTGGCTAAGCTAGGGGACGTCATTATGTAAACTGTAATACCCTTTTTTTTTCTTTTTTTTTTAATATAAAATTTTTAAATAAGATTTTTATTTTTTAAGTTAACAAAACTGGAACTCTCTAGAGGTTTTAAGGAAGTTCAGTAGGAAATTGGTAAGAGGTCGCAGGTCCAGCGTCGAGGAGGACTTTCGGGATGGATCGTTGTGGATAAGGCTTGTGCTGTGGGGAATAGGATGTATGGATAGGCTATTATGGAAAGTAAGGAAGCCGAGAATGTATTAAGTCATTGACGAAAGGGATATTGAGGTCTTCAATTATTCTTCATATTCGTTTTTTCTGCTGGCACAGGGGTTCTACCTGTATGTCTGATTTATGTTAACCTCTCTCTTTATCACTCTCTGTCTCTCTCTCTCTCTCTCTCACAAACACACACACACATACTCACACATACATACACACACACACACACACACACACAGAGTAATTGGTAAAAAAAACTACTTTATTTTTTACTCTAGAGCATGGGGTCCCCAAACTACGGCCTGCGGACCACATGCGGCCCCCTGAGGACATTTATCCGGCCCCCGCCGCACTTCCGGAAGGGACATCTCTTTCATTGGTGGTCAGTGAGAGGAGCAGCGCTATATGTGGCGGCCGCCGCAAAGCGCTGCGTCGCTCATGTACAGTACTACATGCACGCGTCACGGCTCCGGAAACAGTATAAAATAACAGCCAGAAGTAGGAAGAAATGCAAAGCACTATAACTAAACCGGACATTGGACCATCTCATTAGCCAAAAGCAGGTCCATAGTTCCCACAGAAATACTGGGCAGTTTGGTGATTTAAATTTACTTGTTCCTTTATTTGATATATTCTATTTGTTCCCGTTTTGTTTTGTTTTTTTACTTTAAAGTAGTTTGTTTTATAGTCTGGCCCTCCAACGGTATGAGGGACAGTGAACTGGCCCCCTGTGAAAAACGTTTGGGGTCCTCTGCTATAGAGACTTCCTTCAAAACTTGAATTTCCCTTGAAAATTCACTTTAGAAAAATTGTCCCGCCCCCAATACTTCCTCTGACCAGTAAAAATTCTGTGTTTGAAAAAAAAAATCAGACTAATTTGTTGATTGGATTAATGAGTAATCAGGAGTTTTATTCCACCAGGATTTATAGTTAGCTTGGATTACTCATAGCGTGATCCTGTATAGTTTGGTTCTAACAATACACCCAACTAGCTGCCCGGGTGAGAAGTTCTCTATTTCTGCCCTTTTTTTACGTGTCAAAACCTTCCCTCCTCTCCAACAGAGCTCTCACAAAAAAGGAGAATATATAATATCCTGACAGGTGCGTGTAATTTGTGACTCCAGGAATGTATTTATGAATTGCTTCAAAAAGAAGTACTGAAAAAGTAGGCTTTGTGCTTGACGTTTCCATTATTACTGGACTTCTAGAACAGTATATTTTGTTGGTAGTTTCATTGTTTAAGTTACTAAGTACAAGCTGGCCTATTTTTACATTTTACGCCATATTTTTATGTTCTTTATTAACTCTTCTCCCGGCCTTCTGTGTTTTCTTCTCATATCCTCTCTTCATAGAATAATTTCCGGGGGCATTTTTAATTTTCTCTCTGTAAATTTCAAAGGCCGAACCTATTGCGACCTCAAAAGTCCTGTCGTGGCTCCCTTAAACGAGTGAACGTGTATCTACGAGGTGTGGCTATTAAATAGCGAGACTATTGCTATAAAACATTTTATTTTAAATTTATACATATTTAGTTATTATCACCTTCAATATACACCCCTCCCCTATACCTACAACGCTCTATGCGAATTTACCATGGTTCGAAACAGTACTGGAAGTCTTTTTCTATGAGCTCCTGCATGACGCGTGCCGCTTTTTCTTTCACAGCTTCAACGGACTGAAATCGTGTTCCTTTTAATGCAGATTTAACTTTGGGGAACAGATAAAAGTCACATGGGGCCAGGTCAGGCTTAAAACTGGGATGTTGTACTTGGCTAGAAACGTCTTGACAGACAATACAGTGTGAGCCGGCGCCGGTTGACTTGATGGAGAACCCCGTGACTTGTTCTTCCACAAATTGGGTCGTTTTTTTCCTTACTCTTTCACGGAGTTGAGCAAGCACCTCACGGTAGTAATGTTGATTAATTATAATCGATATTTTCATCCGTTTTGGACTTGAAAGGGCGACCCGGACGGTCATCATCTCCGACGCCTTCTCGGCCATCTTGGAAACGCTTAAACCATTCAAAAAACTCGCGCACGTAATTAACATTCCTCGCCATAAACTTCTTTTAATAAAAGATAAGTTTCTGTAACGGTTTTACCAAGTTTCATGTGAAATTTCACGACAATTCGTTGCTCTACTACATGTACAGTATCATGTTTTCGGCAAAACGAAACTATCATCTCTTACACAAAAGACGGTTCAGGTCAGACAGATTTCTCTACAAACACGTGTGACGCTGCAATCGAAAAAGAAGGCTTTACGCTGCCCAGCTGTCGGTCGTTAGGATTTGGTGCATACATAGTTCTTCTGTAGCAGCATCAGTCTCGTTATTTAATAGCCACACCTCGTATTACTGAGCAAGAGTTTTTTAGCCTGCGGGCACGCCTAAACCAAAGTAAAAAAAAGCAAACAACAGCAACTATTTCTGCAGGACTTGGACAGCAAGTCCAAGCAATGTTGCGAGTTACCAGTTTTTCAGCTTTGTTTGTTTGTTGTTTGGGGCTGGGAAACCCAGAGGGGTTGCCAAGATTCTTAAAGAAGTGGTTAATTTTTTTAAAGTAGGTTTTAAAGTCTGGAACGCCTGCTACCTGAAATTTTGGCCTACGTGACTTTCTTAAAGGGGGTGCAATGTGTTGAATTAAAAATCACTTTCACAGGGTGTCTTACAGTGGGTGGAAGTTCCTGTGTAGGCAGTGAGTGACAAAGGCAGAGGAAATAGTCTTCCACATCCTGTTTGAACGGAAAAACCCTCTCGCTCTCTCTTGCTCTCTCTCTTTCTCTCACTCTCTCTGTAAGACTCTTTAGTCCTTAAAAGGACCAAGGCCTCCCACCTCTATCATCTGCGCCATTCCTCTCTTTCTTCGGCTCTCGTCCTCCACCTTCTTACGCCCATCGATCTGATGTTGAAATTAGTCAAGTTGAAATCCTAAAACTTCTTTCTGTGACTTCGGTCTTTCCAATCCTATGCTCGAAGACCTTTTTCTATGACTTCTATCTTTCCAATCCTATGCTCGAAAACCTCTTTCTGTGACCTCGATCTTTCCAATCCTATGCTCGAAAACCTCTTTCTGTGACTTCGATCTCTTTTATTTTTCTGAAAAAACCCTAGACCTTTTAAAACAGTCTGATATATTTGCAGCATGCTCACAAGAACCTTGTTTTAGTTGCATTAACCCAGGATTGCTATAAAGTAGGACTTGCACTGTTTTCTAAGATTATCTGATCATTACTTTCATCCCAGCCAGCGTCTGATCATACTTTGAAAAGGTCCAAACTATCAGGGAGCTAAAAAAACGAAGAAATATTACGTCTTTTTACATTACCCTGTCATTATACGTACGGGTTTCTTTTAAATCTCTGCTGAGTCAGTTCATCAACAGTGGTGACGTAGACTTCTGCATTAAAAATTAATGACCCTCACACACAAGACTTGTTGAATGTATCATCATGTAATGTTTATTACTGATTATATTCCTAACTCACTACTAAAATCGATCAGAGACACAGATCGATGACTAGATAAAATCTCAGATATGCTACAGTATTGCGGTCCATCCAAAGATTATGAACTTCAGCTCTGCACTAATAGTGGGGTAATTAATAAAAAAATTAAATAACAGAGGCCGCCGACAAGTATTTATTAACTTAATGACCATAATTAACCTTGATTCTAGTTAATATGTACCAGCTAATGGGCCCCAGACATTCCTGCAAGGAGACGTGGGATGGATAATCCAATCCTAATAGAGCTCTTATTAAGGAGATCTCATTTCTCTAATAATTTACCTTCTTATTAAAAAAGGACCCTGGATTGATTTTAGATAATTAATTTAACAAGAAATTACATGAACAATTATTTTACTATTTCATTAAGTTTCGGTGATATAAGTAGATAAGTTCTTTGTATTTCTTAGCAAAGAAATTTTGTACCCGTTGTCCATAAAAACTTCTTTCTGTGACTTCGGTCTTTCCAATGCTATGGTCGAAGACCTCTTTCTGTGACTTCGGTCTTTCCAATCCTATCCTCGAAAACCTGTTTCAGTGACTTCGTCTTTCCAATCCTATGCTCAAAGACCTATTTCTGTGACTTCGGTCTTTCCAATCCTATCCTCGAAGACCTCGGACTATCACTGCCTCTTTCTTACCATTCATCCGTTACTTTCTTGGCTGTTTGTACTGGAGCATCTTTCTTAGCCCGCCTTTCATTTATTTACTTTCATGGTGTAGCCAAACTATACAAGCCGGAGCGGTTATAGACTAGACCCGCAAAGCTAAGATGTATTGTTGGTTAGTGGGTTCGATTCCCTGGTCTTAGGTCTTTGATTTTATTTAATGGTTAATAAAAGAAATTTACAGTAAAGTATGTTAGGCGGTTATAGACTAGACCCGCAAAGCTAAAATGTATTGCGGCACTAGTCTAGCCCTTGGATTTTATTTAATGGTTAATAAAAGAAATTTACAGTAAAGTATGTTTGCTAGTCGTCCCCGTCCACGACACCTAATTGGTAGTTGGACGTAAAGCCCGCCTGAAAAAATAGGCAATTACTTTACTTTTTACTTTGGTACCTACCCCCTTTTGGTTTTCAAAGGTCAAATCACTATAGTTATAAACCATTTTATGTATCATTCTTCACAGAATCCTAATTCATGTTCAGAAACCAGGAATTCGCTATTTCTCAGATAATGCTTGGAACATACGAGGGTCGTTTGAAAAGTCCGTGCAAAAATAAAAACTATTTAATTTTTTGGGGTAAACCTTTTTTATTTTTCAACATAGTCTCCTTTTAGACTTATACACTTCGTCCAACGCTGCTCTAGTTTGTTGATCCCTTCCGAATAATAGGATTTGTCCAAGTCTGAAAAATAGCCATTCGTTTTTGCAATCACCTCCTCGTTTGAATAAAATCTTTTTCCCGCCAGCCATTTCTTCATATTGGGGAACAAATAGTAGTCCGAGGGAGCCAAGTCTGGAGAATAGGGGGGATGTGAAACGAGTTGGAACCCTATTTCCATTAATTTTGCGACCACAACTGCTGAGGTGTGAGCTGGTGCGTTGTCGTGATGGAAAAGGACTTTTTTGTGGGCCAATCGTGGGCGTTTTTCTTGCAGCACGGTTTTCAAACGGTCCAATAACGATGAATAATATGCACCTGTAATAGTTTTACCCTTTTCCAGATAGTCGATGAGGATTATTCCTTGCGAATCCCAAAAGACAGTCGCCATAATCTTTCCGGCCGAAGGAACGGTCTTCGCCTTTTTTGGCGCAGATTCTCCCTTGGTAACCCATTGTTTAGATTGTTCTTTGGTCTCAGGAGTGTAGTGATGTATCCATGTTTCATCCACAGTGACGAAACGACGCTTAAAGTCCTGCGGATTCTTCTGGAACAGCTGCAAACCGTCCTTGCAACACTTCACACGATTTCGTTTTTAGTCAAGCGTGAGCAATCGCGGCACCCATCTTGCGGATAGCTTTGTCATGTCCAAATGTTGATGCAAAATATTATGTACCCGTTCATTCGAGATACCCACAGCACTATCAATCTCACGCACCTTCACTCTTCTGTCATCCATCACCATATCATGGATTTTATCAATGATTTCTGGAGTAGTAACCTCAACAGGGCGTCCAGAATGTTCAGCGTCACTTGTGCCCATATGGCCACTCCGAAAATTTTGAAACCACTTATAAACTGTTTTAATCGAAGGTGCAGAGTCACCATAATGTTTATCAAGCTTCTCTTTAGTTTCCTGAGGCGTTTTGCCTTTCATAAAGTAGTGTTTAATCAACACACGAAATTCTTTTTCGTCCATTTTTTGAAAATCACTCGACTTCCTCGATTCAAACGAATGCCAAACACAAAGAAATAGACCGATCTGGCTGAAACTTGGTGTGTGTTCTTCCAAGAGATGCTACTAACTAAACATAACCTCGATACGCGCCAGTAGTGCTATCTCTCTGACTTTGCACGGACTTTTCAAACGACCCTCGTATGTTCTCTCATATTTTATGAAACAAACTGCAAAGGCTACAATTATTTGTAAAAAAGTAATCTTACATTTTTAAATAATAAAAACATTATTATTATTATTATATATTATTTTCTGAACATATAAATCTTGACATTTCTATTTACACTTACTTATTTGAGCATTTATACTTTATATAAAGGCACATTTATAGGCGCGACACATTATGAACTTTGTGGGTGCAGCCTAAGCACACTTTAACTTTGTTCGTACTCGCCCACAACATTCCAGAATAATGCATATATATATATATATATATATATATATATATATATATATATATATACTATTGTCGCGCTTATACAACAATACCCCAGCTGTGGCACATGTATCACACAGGTACAGTTTGCTGTCCGTTTGGTAGTTGTTTGTGTATTTGTGTATTCTGTACGTCCGTCTGTTCTATGTATTAAATATATTATTGCAGCTTCTCGTAGTTCTAAATCTTTTTTTTTTTTTTTTTGTAAATAGTTGAAAACATTAACACTGCATTCAGAATGTTCCCCTCGCTTACAAGAGCTACAACACAATTCAAATAGGACAGCTCACCGTCGAGATAATGAAATCTGTACAAAAGTAACGGGACTGTTTGTCCACTGCTCATATCCTGTACAGTGAATTCTTAACCTCTCTTTCATCATAATTCGTTTATAGCAGTCAAATTATCTATTTACCCTTTCGATATATTATCTATTTACACCGATTTATGTATTTGAATATAGAATTCTTTTTTTTTTACTACATTCTCTACCACTTAGTATGAGAAGGTTATGTCAATTTATGAGTCTTTACAAGTTGTTTGTATTAATAGTAGTAAAAGAGAATAGATTAGGAGAAGAAGGGAGTGAGAAATCCACTTGAGTTAGGCAGTTGTTATCAATTTGTACAAGTTGAAGACGGTTTTTTGATTTAAGTAGTACACAGCTGTTTAATGGAGTTTGTTTATTTAGGGTTGCTAGGTTACGGATGGTGTTTTGGTTTTTTGGCTAATTTAAACAGTTAACCAGTTGAGAGGTTACAAGAAAAGTAAACTCCTTTTTGAGAGTTCAGTGGTTTTGGTTGTTTGTTTTTTTAAAGAAAAAGGTGTTTAAAGGAATTTATTAAATTAGTTTGATTTGTGAAGTTAATTCAAATAAAAGTCTTCTTTATCAAATAATCCGGCTACCATAAATCAGAAAAAGTTCAATTCAACTCTGTACCATCCGAGGATTTTTTTTTTTCTTGGTATTCTTATTGCGTAAGGATAGGCAAATAACTTTTTATTTTAGGCGTTTTCCCAAGAAAATCATACTGAAGGCAATTTTGGGGTGAAGAGGTAGGCCTAAAATATCGCTAAGAGCTTTAAACAGCTAATTATTTATGAGTCAATAATAATTGCCAGTTCTGTTTAGTTTGACATGTGTAATTCATTTCCGGAATTGATAGCTACTTCGTTTATTTTTGTAAATAAACAGTCGTAAAAAAAAAAAAAGAACTGTTTAATTTGGTATTCAGTGGCTTTGAAATTGTTTAGACTAGTAGCCAACAGGACGCGCGGCTGTTTACAAAGCTGTATTTTAAAAAAACGGACGTAGCAAACATTTGTAAACGGAACATGCCCACTAGTTCAGTAAATGAATAACCGATTAGACCACTTGTAAACATTATTGAGAAATTGGGCTAGAACTATGTAATTTATTTGACTACAATTCCAAAATACGAACTACCAACCTGGATTAATTATTTTTATTCTCACGTTGGTCGGATTTTTTTAGAGATTTACAACAGCTGGTAGGATTAGTTTTCAATTTATTTCATAGTGTTGATGTATTCACCCCCCATATTAAGAAAATGGCCAGCTCAGCTCTCAATTCTTGTTCTGACGTTTTCTCTCGGCTTGCCGTGTTTTCGTCTTTCTTTTGAAATTAAAATTAATCTCTAATATTATTTGGCTTTAAACCAATGGCTATATTTGCTTCATTCAATTCATTTTTGAAATTTTCCTAGGGTTAAAACAGTCTGTTAATATTCCATTGTAAATGATATTGAATTTTAATAACCTAATTAAAATCTAAATGATATCGAATGACTGTGAATGCGCTTGTTTAATATACTTTTAATATGGTCCATTGTTGTCAGCTCTGCTCACAAATTGTGGCGTTAATGAAATCTTTTGTCTCTTTATGTATAAATCCTATTATTTCATTTCAAACTTTTTTGACACTTTTTTTTATGGTGTTTATTATTTGAATAACTGTATTTTATTGGACACTTTGTGACTCCTATTTCATTTAACAGCGTATTATAATTATTTCCTTTCGGGTTATTAGTCCAATTAAATAGCTGTTGCTTTGAAGTTAACTGAGAAGCGTTAAATATGTGCTTTTTAGACGTAGTGCTTCACAATGAGCTTTCGTAAAGGAACTAAAATACTACAAGCTATCTTTGATCACTGTCTTGGTTGCTTTACATCTTTAATCTGTTCTGAAGTGCGAATTTTGAGGTAGATAAATTTTATGGCATCTTATCGATTAATCTGTATTTTGATCTTCTATTATTTTGATCAAAATTTTCTCAGCATCCATTTCCACATCTTTATTCTCTTGCCTACTTCTTTCTGCATCAGTAAAAGGATCATCTTTTAGAGTGGGTTTTAAAGCTAATTTTGAGCGCACCTCTTTGTGAGTCTTGAGGGGACTCCTATAGCTGGGATTTATTGCCTTTATTTTATCCCGGGGTTTACTTCAATATTTTTTTTTGTTTTTTAAAGGTAACTGTTTGCTCTAAAATTAAAAGTTTAAATGAAAATGTTTAAATATATTAGTGATTTTGTAAACATTATTTTCGGAAATATAATTCTGTATTCTATTTCTGATTTCAGGTGAGTGAACCTCTATTGAATGATCAGTGATCTGGTAAGATTTTCATTTTAATTTTTTGTGGTTAAAGATTCTCTATTTGGTGGGAAGTAAGAAATTAAAATTTGCTTTGAAAATTTGATTGGGTGGGGTCTTCGATGTCCCCAGTATTTAATACGCCAACCACATCTTCTACCCCTCTATTTTGTTTAGCATGTGTGTGGCCCCCCTAGGATTGCCTCATTCGTACAGAGGATCTCCAAATTAGCCAAAACCTATATCCCTGTATCACTATTCTGCTTCCAATAATTTCTGTCCTTGGAAGATTGTTTCCAGCAAGAATTGATCTTTAATCTTTTTTTTTTTTGTCCGCCATGCTTCATAAAAAGGCTTTCCACATTAGTATTTTTTACTAGTCCTGTTCGACCGTCTCTTTATTCTGAACTAGAGACATGAGAATCATCAACAGTTAATAGATGTAACATAAACAAACTCAAATCAATTTAAAAGATTATTTAAGTAAAATTTAAGGTTTATTTATTTATTTAATTTATTTAATGATTTAAGGAGCGTCAACATCTAAGGTTATTGGCGCCCGGAGCTTTTTTTAGTGTGAACTCTCTTGTTACAGATAATACTGTCCATCACCGGACAGTGAGCTGTAAGAAGCTCATAGGAAGAGAAAATCTAAGGGTCAGCAGCTGGATTCGAACCCGGGACCTCCGCGTGGGAGTCCAGTATGTTAACCTCATAACTTATCCCTTCCCTTTTAAGGTTTATTGTTTTAATTCAAGTATCAGAACTACAAACTTCTCGCCAGACTACTTGATAAACGTTCGAAACTTAACCTACATAACAAAAGACTCTTATCCCTGTTTTACTGCGACCTATTTGGTCGTACGGCCAATCGAAGTATGGGGATCGACTAAGCGTTCCAACTCACTACGCCTCCAGACATTACAGTCCAAAAATACTTTGGAAACTTTTTAACGCTCCGTTCTATGTATCTAACCTCACACTATCCATAATGACCTCAAAATCATTTTCATTACACAGATCTTGCTGACACTCGTTTTCTCAAATTTCATTCCACTTTACAGCAGCTCATCCCTAAGCCTCTCATAGAACACCTATCTTCCTTCCACATTACCAGGTAATCTTCCAGAGGAGATTGAAGAGAAGATGGCCTCTCGTGATTTACTCTTATCGTGAGAGCAAAGCCCGTTACTGGAGTGACACCGCTGGGTGCCTTCTCCACTCGTGATTTTCACGTATTTTTTGTGATCAGGTACCATATTTGCTTGTTGCAACAACCGTTGCAGTTGTAAATTCCAATAAAAGATTAAAAAAATAAAAAGTATTAGAAACGTAGAAAGAGAGGGACTTGTTTTATGTAGAGATAAAATTTGGTGGTTTCATCACCATGACAACATTATGTCCAGCTTGGTTTCTTTCCAAAAATAAATAAAAATTCTTGAACTGTTATGGCCGTACACTTATTCATTTAGATTACAAATATCTAGCATTATCTTGTAACAAAACCGAAATTCCCATTCTATTTGGTTAGACAGAAAATATTCTTAACTATTCTGTCCAGATAATCTGATTTGGTAATCTGTGTTGTAAAAAAAACTTGTTTCGACAAAATTTTAAAATTTTATTCACCAACTTGTGAAATATAATTATTTAAATACCTGGGACAATGTGAATTGGGTTTGTACAACAGAATTCTTGTAAATTCTTTAGGGGTCAGGGCAATTTCGTGTGCAATTTTCTGCAAAGCACGATTAAAAAAGTTTTGTATTTCTTGTAAATGTTATTTAAAGATACTAGCTGAACAAATTGAGCAACTTGTTAAACGTAACATTTATTGATATCCATCTTGTAGATAAAACTAGCTTTGCTGCTATAGTGTTGGTTTATAGTAAATGTCTAGCGAGTAAAGATTTCATCTAGTGAAAGAATAGAAGCGCAACACAATTTATTGTTTTACGGGGATTGGCCAATTATGATGTATGGCTTGTTAAGAGATAAAAGAAACTAAAGATTGAATCGTTTTAGTTATCAAACTTTAGAATTTATGGAATCATCAAGAAAAGAAAACTCTGGTCTCTTTCTTTAAGGTCATTGGCGCCCGGAAGTTTGAAGTAAAGAAGGGACTAAATTGGCAAACCTCAATTACAACATCAATAATCGATTTTTTTTGGTTATTGATTTTGGTTTTTTTAAGTTTAACCTTTCTACGGTGACTAACCTCACTCTTCACAAAGACCTCAACATTCCCTTCATACACCAACTCGCCAAGCCAAAATATCGCCCAGTACTATACTGCTCTCTCTACTTGCTCAAATCCTCTTGTACAGTCTCTCGCCTCCTCTGACATCCCCTAACAATCCTCCTCGCCGACTGAATCGTCAATAGCACCGCGACTTCCTTGCAGTCTGAAGACCTAATCATTATTCTCCACTAGAGGGCGCTGGGTAGTTTCTCTCCTCCTGCTCTTCCCGCACCAGTTCATTTTATTTACCTCCTATTTACTCATTGTATATATTTACACAGATTGTAAATTACTAAATAAATAATAATAATAATAAAGTTTAATAAAATGGTACGAGAAGAGATTAGCTCAGTGGTAATGGTACTTGATACCCACACGGAGATCCCGTGGGTTCGAATCCATCTTGCAGGCCTTTAGTTGTTCCATTTCCTGTGTAAGCTTCTTTCCACTTACAGTACAATGATGACCAGTGTCTGTAATGAGAGAATAAATTAAAAATACATTAAGAGGAAGTCATGTGAGTGATTGCGGCTAGTTTTCCGTAATTTTCTGGTTAAAATAAGGTGATTGAATGGAAATCAGTTTTCTCGTTTAGAAATCACACCTTTTAATTCATTTTAGTAGTAGTAGTAGTAATAGTAATCGCCTATTTTTTCAGGCGGGGTTTAACGTCCAACTACCATTTACTAGGTGTCGTGGACGGAGGCGAATAGCAAACGTACTTTACTATTTCTCATTTAACCATTAAATAAAATCCAAGGCCAAGACCGGGAATCGAACCCAGTACCACATTGCATATTAGCTTTGCAGGACTCGCAATAAGGTGATTGAATAGAAATCAGTTTTCTCGTTTAGAAATCACACCTTTTAATTCATTTTAGTAGTAGTAGTAGTAATAGTAATCGCCTATTTTTTCAGGCGGGGTTTAACGTCCAACTACCATTTACTAGGTGTCGTGGACGGAGGCGAATAGCAAACGTACTTTACTATTTCTCATTTAACCATTAAATAAAATCCAAGGCCAAGACCGGGAATCGAACCCAGTACCACATTGCATATTAGCTTTGCAGGACTCGCAATAAGGTGATTGAATAGAAATCAGTTTTCTCGTTTAGAAATCACACCTTTTAATTCATTTTAGTAGTAGTAGTAGTAATAGTAATCGCCTATTTTTTCAGGCGGGGTTTAACGTCTAACTACCATTTACTAGGTGTCGTGGACGGAGGCGAATAGCAAACGTACTTTACTATTTCTCATTTAACCATTAAATAAAATCCAAGGCCAAGACCGGGAATCGAACCCAGTACCACATTGCATATTAGCTTTGCAGGACTCGCAATAAGGTGATTGAATAGAAATCAGTTTTCTCGTTTAGAAATCACACCTTTTAATTCATTTTAGTAGTAGTAGTAGTAATAGTAATCGCCTATTTTTTCAGGCGGGGTTTAACGTCCAACTACCATTTACTAGGTGTCGTGGACGGAGGCGAATAGCAAACATACTTTACTATTTCTCATTTAACCATTAAATAAAATCCAAGGCCAAGACCGGGAATCGAACCCAGTACCACATTGCATATTAGCTTTGCAGGACTCGCAATAAGGTGATTGAATAGAAATCAGTTTTCTCGTTTAGAAATCACACCTTTTAATTCATTTTAGTAGTAGTAGTAGTAATAGTAATCGCCTATTTTTTCAGGCGGGGTTTAACGTCCAACTACCATTTACTAGGTGTCGTGGACGGAGGCGAATAGCAAACGTACTTTACTATTTCTCATTTAACCATTAAATAAAATCCAAGGCCAAGACCGGGAATCGAACCCAGTACCACATTGCATATTAGCTTTGCAGGACTCGCAATAAGGTGATTGAATAGAAATCAGTTTTCTCGTTTAGAAATCACACCTTTTAATTCATTTTAGTAGTAGTAGTAGTAATAGTAATCGCCTATTTTTTCAGGCGGGGTTTAACGTCCAACTACCATTTACTAGGTGTCGTGGATGGAGGCGAATAGCAAACGTACTTTACTATTTCTCATTTAACCATTAAATAAAATCCAAGGCCAAGACCGGGAATCGAACCCAGTACCACATTGCATATTAGCTTTGCAGGACTCGCAATAAGGTGATTGAATAGAAATCAGTTTTCTCGTTTAGAAATCACACCTTTTAATTCATTTTAGTAGTAGTAGTAGTAATAGTAATCGCCTATTTTTTCAGGCGGGGTTTAACGTCCAACTACCATTTACTAGGTGTCGTGGACGGAGGCGAATAGCAAACGTACTTTACTATTTCTCATTTAACCATTAAATAAAATCCAAGGCCAAGACCGGGAATCGAACCCAGTACCACATTGCATATTAGCTTTGCAGGACTCGCAATAAGGTGATTGAATAGAAATCAGTTTTCTCGTTTAGAAATCACACCTTTTAATTCATTTTATGATTTAAGAAAAAAGAACATCTTCACGAACAGATGATTGCTCGTGGTTTGAACGTTGTACACACCTTTCAAGTCGGATATATTCCAAACAAATATAATTATTACTAATAGTATGGGGCTAACTCCTCTCCCATTCGATGTACAGCGGTGAAACCCCCAGTAGGCACATCTACCTAAAATTCCGAACCGAATGACACCTCATTCATGAAAATCGGTTCACGAGTTGAGGCGCTACACAGTTTACAAAAAAAAGGTAACAAAACAAGAAGAACAAGAACAAGAACATTTTTTGAAAATGCCGGTTTTGCTCATTTTCAGCAATATTTTTCTCGAAATCTATAAGATCTGGATTGTTGCAAAAAAAATTACAGTCATAAAGGAGGATTTGCCCTATATTATAAAGAAAATTTGGGAATTTTATCTTTTATAGAAAAAGAGAAAAAAAATTGTCAAAGTTGGGTGTTTTTCAACGTTACGCTTTTTCATGCAGTTTTTGACGATCAACCCTTATACAATTGTCCTACCGGACAGTTTTAATACTCGTTTGTGAACCACTCTTAAAGTGTACCAGGAAGTATTTATTGGCTGCAGCAAGAGAAAAATCAGTTGAGATTACCTTACATTCTTCTGTCCAGCATGTTTCCTTAATCTGTCCCAGAACACACGGTATTGAATTATTTCTAGTTCCAGAAAATAGATATTTTTTAATTCCATTGATTTGCTCGATCATAGATCCTAGGAGTTCTCTACAATAACCTCAGTCTCTGACCTCTTAGATTGTTCTCTTGTTAAAGCTTAACTTATTTTTGTTGTTGTTTTATAAGTCTCCAACAGTTATTATTTAGCCATTAACTTTCTATCCCGCACTGTAATTTTGTAGCTTTTGCTGTCTATTAAAAGTTTAAAAAAATATAATGTGCTTTTTTTTGCAAGGCTGTTGCAATTGTAGGGTCAAATCTAAAATCTTTGACTTTAGATATTTCTCCTTGATATTTATATGTTTATTTTTAATCTGAATTGAGGAAATTTATTTCTTATTGTGAGGTGAAATTTTTGATGAATAAGATATGTTCAAGGAGTTTCTGTAAGGCTAAAATACTCCTTTGTTAGCCTGAAAGCTCTACAGGGAAGGGAATCTACCAGATAGCGTGCAAGTAGTAACCTGTAAAGATGTACTGGACTAGGCGTAAAAAGTCTATCACACACTACTAATGCCGATAAACCTTCCTAGCACTTCCGCCGGCCATCTGGCCTAAATATCTAAAGCTGTGTCCTTAAATAAGTCCATAAGCTATATTGTTGGTCTTATGCTCAAAAACTGAACCTTAACAAGGTATGCGACCTGTTTGAGTGGGGGTCCCCCAGTGGACTGTGAACACTTTAATAGAAGGTGTGGAAAGGGGGTCTCCTACTTGCTGTGGACCCTCATCTGAAGAGATAATTCATTGGATAGGGGGGGGACCATAGACTTTGTCGAAAGGAAAGATTAACCCCTACTAGAACTACAAACAATTCGACACCGGAAAAGTTCTGTTTATTGCAGTGAGTCTAGAACTCCTACAGTGTTCTAATCTGATCATTGTACGAAATTCGCGCTGAGTCTTTGATTAGTTTCCGTTGTTAAGTAACAAGTAAGTTGTTAAGTAAATTCAGAGGTTCCGGGATAGGTTTACCAAGATCTATGAATTTACTAACCTGTAAAATGTCCCGTACAGATCTATGAATGATCTAGGAATGTGTGCAGATACTTCATTTCAATGAACACATAGGCAAAGCTACTCAAACATCATTATCATCATACACATTGTACAGAAGTCTTTACAAGAAGCCTTACACAACATGTAGTCATAATTGATCTTACAAAATAAACAATTGAATTGATTCTAAGAAAAAAAAACTGCCCATTCGTAGAGCCTGCAAAAATTTATATTCCTCTAAATTCGTTCGCTCTTCAACTCAGATCTATAGTTAAGAATGTTATGGGTTGATTCCAACTCCTTTGCAAAGTTGCCTCAGTAGGGCTACAGAAGAGGCGTTTTGCTTACCCTTAAAATGGGTCATGTAACTAACTACTTTAATTTCATTTCTGATTGGCTAATAGTTGTAATCTTTCGGAAAAAAAAAGACCACCTCTTTTTAAACATTAAATGATGCAGTGAACTATAAATCGAAAAGAATCATGTAAAACTTACTTGAGGTGGTCTCTAAGAAAAGAATTGGTTCAGTTTTCTATTTTTCCATTGGAACGATGATTGATTCTTTTTAAGTCTTAAATTGATTCACTAAAATTAATTTTTTGTACCCTTAAAAGGTGTTCGGCACAATAATTATTATCATTTTTTACTTTACTGTATTTATTTAATTTAAATTAATTAATGACGCTCTTAAAAAAAATGCATTATTTAGTTTTATATTTACCTATGTATTTATTAATAAATTATTTATATCTATTATTTTGTATTATATTTATTTATTTATATTTGTATTATTATTTTTTAAAGGGCCTAAAACAAAACAAAAACAGAATTTAAGTCTAAATTTTTAAATAAAAGTTTAAATTCATTGTGATTATCTAAAAAGATGTCAAAGTTTGTGAAAATCGCCACCAGAATGCGCCAGCGAATGGAATTGTTTTCCCCTCTATATATTCAAGAACCTTTTTTACATACGTATCAATCAGTATTAGTACATATATTTTTTTGGTTTTATGTTTTAATTGATTTTTTAATTAAAAACTTACTTTATTTTAATTGAATTAGAACAGCTGTAAAATTAAGGTAATAGATTAAAACCAAAAATGAGTGGCAGTGGCCGTACTGATTTAAATAGTTGTTTCGTATTGGTAATGGATGCCGGTTTTATACAGTTTCTTTTGTACTAAGATGTAATTATTAGTTAATAGTTAATATATTTGTAAAAATTTGTGCTTTATATTTTTCGTTAAGTGTTGAGTGAAATAGTTAAGTGTATTATTCTAATAGTTTCTTCCATCATGTGTGGCTATAGTGCACTCATTAGTTCTGATAAGAAGATGCTTCTAAAACAAGGTATTTCTTGAAGAAATTTTTAAGTTTTCTAATCATTTTATTGCTGTTTATTCATTTGGATTAGTGATAAAATTTGTTAAGTTTTAATTATAAATGACCAACTTAGGTTATTTTCAAGTCTTTCCACATATTGAACTTAGTATGAAGTTTTGATTGAATTCAGTGTGAATATTTACTTAAATGATAAAGCACCTTTTATTGTATGGGCATATCATTTTAGTTTTATTAAGCCTTATCTAAAATGATCTTAATTTGAAAATGAAGGCAGTAAGTTACTGTTTTTAATAGTTTGTGCATTATTTTTGGATTCCATCTTTATTATAGTTAAAGTTCATTGAAATAGATTCTTATTTGAAGATGATATAAGAAAACTTTTTTTAGTGAGCATATCATTCAGTTTTCCTTGTGATTTTTATCTCAAGAAAATTTTGTATCTATTTTGAGAATTAACATAGCCTCCAATCAATGCTAAGAAATTGTTTAAACATTTTTTCCACAATCTTTGCGTGTAATGGCTTGAAATATTTGTAACGAACAGCAGAGATAGTAAATTCTAAGATTGAGTTGATGATTTTTTTTGGTTCTTTCAAGACAAAGATCTCAAGATTTTGAGTTTATTTGAACTTAAAAAAAGTATTTCTCATTTTCTATTCATTGAAAGGACTTGAAATTTGTATTCTTAGATAGCAAAAGTTATATTTCATTTTGTTGAGGAACCTTTTGTATTCCTTTGATCTGTATTCATGATTTATCCCTTTTTATAAGATAGGAAAGTGTTTGAACTGTCAATTCTTGATTAAGTAACCCTTCAAAGAAAAATCTATATTAGCTTTTCTTTTTTCTTTAGAGCACTGATCGTTTGGGGTTTCGTTTTCATTTTGGGCTTTTGTTATTAGAATGAATTAACTAATTTGAATGCTTTTTTTTGAGTTGCATCAAACTAAACATTATTCTAATTGTTGTTCTGCAACACTGTGTTTAGTTGTTGGATTTCTTCTTCTTCTTCTTCATCTCATCTCTCCATTTTATTCTGTTTCTCTATTGGTTCTCTTTTATACTCCATTCCTTTTTACGTGGGCAAACCAATGTAGTCACTGTTTCTCAATTTACACGAGGAGATAGATATTCCTTTATCTCTAACATTCTTATTTCTGATTTCTTGAAGTGCCAACAGCATCTATTTCCAAAAAACTAATTCTATTCTCTTTTAGATGAGGCTTAGTGTTCTGTTTTGTCCTTAATTTATCTTTAGTCTCCACTTTCCATGCAAAGAGATCTACTTAATTCGTTTAAAATAAGCTTTAGGCTCATCTGAAACTTTACAGAACAATATAAAGAGAAGAAGTCGAATGTTTTGGGCTGGTTTCATGCCATCTTAGACGGTTAAACCTTGCAGCTTTATCTTTTCATGATCAAAATCTCCTAAGTAATACTGGACAAATTCTTCCTTCATCTGGTTGCTTCTGAATTCAATTTGAACATTATTTATTAGTTCTTTTTGCAATCATTGAACGTAACCAGAATCTACTGATAAAATTCCTATTCAATCAAAATTAATGTTCAGCCATAACTCTTCAGTCAAAGTTTTTTAGACAATTATGTTTTTAGCAAAGATCTTTTATATTTTTTATAGTTTGTATTGTTTTTTGGATAGTTTTCTCGTTATTGTTAATGCAAAGTTTTCTCCTAATTCTTGTTACTACAGAAGTGCAATACAGTTGTGATAAAGGACATTATTGTAGGAGAAAATTAGATGATAATTTTTCTACTTATTTTTTTGTGAAAGGATAGTCTCATTTTTTGAATTTCTTACTTCTTATAAAAGAAGGCATTTTCAGTTTTTGCAAATTTTAGTTTATACAATCGCTCCTGAAACTGAAGCTGTGTTGCCCGGCGATCTTCCCTCTACACACCCTAAAAGCATTTCACCGGTTGTAAACCCAAGAAACTGCTTATCTCTCTCTCTCAAGAGATTCTTTCCTTCTCTCTTTTATCTTATCCGATCGCTTCTTACACTACTTTCTTAGGGCTTTTTACTTTACTAAGGTTCTTCTATCTTATCTATCCTCCTGTACTCGTTGGAGTTTCTCTAGGGATTCTAGTTCCCTTACTTTATATTCTCCACACTGCTGACTTACCAACTGCCGACGGTACTGCAATACCTACCTCGCTTGTCGAACCTATGAAGGCAAACCAAGCTTTTCCTTTACATCTCAATGTTCTGGAGCTTTCGCTCCAATAGAAGTGAATGAGCTAAAGTAAAAAAAAGGGAAAAGTGTTCACCCTAAACAGGAAAACTCACCATTCTTTACACTTCTAACAATATCTTTTCTGTTGCGAACCAAATACCATATGTTGGACAGAATGAAAAGTAAAAAGATACCAATTTCAATTTGAGATGCGATGCTAAAAAGACTATTCGAGAAATAATCAAAACCTCCTGTTTAGAACACTATATACTGTGCTTATTGATTTTGATACGGGATGCTCAATAAACCCTTTGGCACTGCCAAACATCCCAATATCAGCTGCCTTCAATATCATTATTTCTACAATTCTATGAACGGAAATAGGATGTTCTTTCTAAGTGTTACCAACCGGGCAACGAACCCTATATTAAGTTCACTCTCTTCTAAATACTCCTTTCGATTTTTCAGTGAACAAGGTCACTTTTGTTCAGGGACCTCAGGTGACCCTGCGGTTACTCCTGCGGCCTTGCACAACATAAATTCACTAACGTAGGAGTAAGTGATAAGTGAAACTGCATTGATACTTTATGTAATTTGTTTGCCAAATTCCGGTAGATGGAACTGGAATTCCATGCCAGTTTTAAGTGCTTTCTTTTTCTACTTCTTGGGTTTAGCCAACCCTCAGGCAAAGTCGTAACTTCATTATCACTCCCTTCACTCAGATTTTCACCACACTGCAAGCCTCACTTCTCTCCTCAGACGTCGTCACACTTGGATAGATTTAAAGACTTCTTTATTCTGTTTTTTTCCATCTTTATCTATTTTCATTATAATTTCACATATTTCTAAGAGCGAAATATTGATTACAATAGTACCTTTTCTATGAGAGTAACATATTTTGTGGTACAAATTTTCAGAGAAATCGTTTAAATTTTAAATTCTGTGAAGATTTCCAAACAATGCGCACCAAATTGACACACAATTTTCCTGAAGAGTTTTAAGGTGTCCCCTATTCTGGAAAATTAAATATATTGATGTATTATTAGCGACCAAATGTATGATACTTTTTACCATCATCAGAGGCTTATGATCTGTTCGGATGGTTTCAAGCATTCATTATGCATCCGCTCGAAACGTACTTGTCTACTCTGTTTTCCTGAAGTTGCATAAAATACTTTTATTAGAATTAAACAGTTTTAACTTCAAATATTACTTGGAAAATATTATGGTTCTAGTTATATTTGTTACTCTAACGTTTCATGATAGTACAATTTTTCTTTTTCCTCTTTGTTCATTTTTTTTGGTTATATGAATGAAATTCGTTTGGTCTTCTTTATGGCGGCACTTTTAACCAGCTGAGAAGTAGTTTTCTTCATCTCCTTCTTGCAGCTCTTTAGAAGGCACATTAAAAAAAAGACAGTTAAGGAGTGATCATTTAGTATGTTAATAAGTGAATGGAGGAGTTCTCTTACCTCCTTGGCTCCTGAATGGGGGACCAAGGTGCTGAACTGCCTGTGGAATACAGGGTGCGTGAGCGTGGATTTACGAGAGTGTATCATCCCACGCTTTTTTCCATTTCCCCATTCAAAGAGCTCTGTTTACTACGTCATCTCTTGGCTCTCTAGTTTGACGTCAAGGACTTCTACTTCATTCATCTAGAGGGAAACTACAATAAATTTTTATTTTTATTTTTAAACTGTTTCATTTTTTGTTTTTATTTTTGGGATTCTTTAACATATGGTGTGCGTCCGGTCTAGTTTTTTTTTTTTTTTTTACTGCTTTAAATGCACCTTGTACAAATGTCTGTTAACCTATTCTCGCGTGTAATGAATGAATGACATCATTGTTCATTTATGTGATTTAATGGAGTTCTTTATTTTAATTGTTTAATGTCTCTCTCTCTTTCTCGAGCTCCTCGACAGCGGATGTTGGCAATTAAATTTCAAATTTCCTCAATGGAGTTTTTCCCGGAAATGCAAGTTTTAGAGCTCCTCGGCACTTCTATATCATAGTGGTAGATAAGTCGTTTATTTTTTGGTGAAAGCTTAGATCGTTTGTCAAGAAGTCTAGAGAGAAGTTTTGAATCGTCTTGTTAAGAGTTGTTTCTTTCTTAATATTGTTAATTCCAGAGTGACAAGAAAATCCAGTGAGTATTAACTATTCTCCAGTTGTTCTCCAGTTTTTTTGTTTGTGGTGGTCTCAAAACGCTCGTTTGCTACTCTGTAAATGATAATAAAGGACACCATATAAAGGGGTAACATTGTTTTGCTCTTTTAAGAAAATATTAATGAGAGTCACGTCACGATGTTTTGTAGGCCGCTATGCATTTAATTACTGGTTCCATGGTTCATCAAGATGATTGTGGGAGGCTGTAGTTTTAATATCTTCCCTACTCTCTCATGAAGATGATTGATCTTCTTTTTTTTTATATTCACTTCACTGGCTTAATGTTAACGTAATGTTCCAATTTTGTATCTTAATTCACTGAGCGTCTTCATTTTGGGATTACATGTAATGTGTAGTTATTAATGTACAATTCGGAGGGGGGTGAGAAAGGTACACTTGTTTGAGGAGGATAAATGCTTGATAAGTGCTAGGGAGGTTAGCGGTTATATCTTAATATCTAGGAATTTTAAGTACAGTTTATTGGAATAGTTCTGACCTAATTTGGATATGTGGGCGTGCCATTTAAGCCATCATCGTCTCTGAGGTGATCTTTTTGTGCTCCTCGTCTTTGTCACAGTTTTTGGCTGTTATTGGCATCTGGAATGGAGGTTTGAACGGCAAATGGGATTTGCGTTTGCCGTTAATATCCAAGTGCATTAAGTTTGGGAACATTGTCATACAATATGGGTGCTTTTTATTATTTTTTTTCCTCAGCATTCCTATTTACTAATATTACATGCTATGTAAATACAGAATGACTATATGTTTATGTGTGAGTGTGTGTGAGAGAGAGATAAGGGGAATAGCGTTGTCTTTGTTCCATGACTTAGTTATTTACCAAATTAACATTCTCAAATAGAGGGATTGTACAACGTACCACTGAAACGGAACTTTACGTTTAACGTGATATTTCGATGTACTGCAACCGTCAGATCTACTTAGTCTCCTTGACTATTGCAAGCCGAATCCCTACAGCACCCACTTCAGTCCAAGATAAGAAAAAAATCTCCGAAATCTGAGAGGATTTTAGTGAGAATATTTTCTCTTCCAACATTTACCTGGTTACCTAAATCTTCTTTAGATAATGGGCATTGCAGTGAATGAAGAGGTACCTTGAATCTGCAGGTGCTATCAAGTTCCTGCCTCTTTAGCAGCCTCGTTTAAGATACTCATACCTTTCTGTCATATGCATCCATCCTTCACCACAACACACTCCAGTTTCAAGGCTGTTCTCTAGATCATAGAGAACCAAGATCCTTTAGGGAAGTCCTAGGAAGAGTTCTAGTCTGGTATAATGTTCCTAGAGCAATGTACCTCTTCCCGAAAAAGACCTCTCCACAGATTCCAATAGTTTTTCCAAATAAATTGGATGCGATTTTACTGAGTTGGGTATACACACTTCTTACTCACTCCAATCCTGGTGTCCTCCCCTGGGAAATGCCAGGATTCATTCATTTGGCACAGATTGGCTGTTGCCTTAGATGGGGCTAGGGAAGTGCCTAGAAAGAGAAAGAACAACAGTCTTGGCTCTCTAGCATCCTCTTTACCATCTTCCCCCGGATGTTCTGAGTATGGATGCCTCCTCCCTTTGCATACCTCTCAGCTAGATAGGTGTTAGATTGAGGATTACTTGTTGGGGAGCAAGTACTCTTTCCGCCTGCTGCTCCTAGGTGCAGTTGCTACTTTTTGTATTCAAGGACATCACCAAGAGTTAAAGGTCGAATTTTGTCCCTAACTTTATTTTAAAGAAACTATTAATGATCTAATTATATGAACCATATGATTTTTTACTTAAGTGGTGACTAAAGCATATACTACTTTATATCTATGTGGCCATGTATAAAGTACGAACCATATGACTGCCTCACATTAACCGCCTTCTACTTTGCTATTTGAAAGTTATTTATACAAGCAGATTATTTCATTAAAACCATAAATTGAACAGTAGTCATTAGTCAGCTGTCACATTTAAAAAAAAATAAGTTGTTAAAATGAGATGTATGAATGTTTAAGCATAATATTTATTCAAAGCTCTAATTTGATAATTTTATATAATAATATTTCTTGATTTATTTCAGTTTAAGTTCAATAATTATCTATTTATAATGTATTTAAATGATATAAGTAGATAAATATTATATATTGTCGTTTATTTACTTTATAGATTTGTAATATATACGAATAAATTGTATACTGGAACGCTTGTTTAATGATGTATTATGCAATATGACGCAGTGAAGTTGGTACATAAAGCGCTGTCTAGCGGTGGTACTAATGACTAATATAAATAATTTAATGCTTACACCGTTATAATCAAGGACATATTCTCTTTCTCTCGCTCTCTCTCTTTGGTTTCCTTTTTCTTGTTTGCAATCTGCATCAACTCGTTCTGTGAACGAAGGAAAAAAAAAAAAGAAATGTAGTTTAACTATGTTTAGAGTTTGTACGTATGTTTGTGCAAACTGCAGTTTTATTGCAGTCTCTCTTCTGTTTATATTTATTATCTCTATTTCGTTGTTTTCCTTTCTCTTCTGCTTCCTTATGTGCTACTTTATCAAACAAGCTGTTCTAATAATACTTTCTTGATGAACATCGTGCTTGTAACTGTGTTTATATATATAGTCTTGTCTAACTGGTGGTCAGCGTTGTTGTAGGTTAGCCGTTACAAGAAGTGAAGTGATGTAAAAGGGTTAGGCGTAGAATTTTTGCCAAATTAACGCAGCGTGAATCCCTTTAATCCTTTAAGACTTTAAACTGGATAGAAGCTTATTGTGCCTTCTTCCTCTTTGCAATGTCCAGCCTTTTTTTTACGTATTCTCGAGATCCAGGCTTCCGCCCACTAATTTCTTTTTTTACGACATGATATCCTCTGGCCTGAACAAAGCCCCAGACACAGATATTGGAAGGTTTTACATCCAATTCTTTTTTTTTTTTTTTTGGAGTATCTTCTATAATACTCGTAGGTGCCAGAAGCCTCATATCGCAAGATTAGCGATTGCGGTACTATCAGAAAGAGTTAATACGCGTTTCCGTTTTTTTTTTTTTTTCAATCATAGTCATTATCTTCACAAAACTGAACAGATCGGAACTCTATGGATACATATTTGGAATTCTAGCAATGACTTTAGTGTCCCATAGTGATGGAATACTGTAGAGCAGAGAGGTCGCCAAACTTTTTTGACCGTGGACCCCCGCTATATAATTTTTCGAAATCTCCATCGATCCCCATAAAGTAAACTACAGTATTGCTTCTTAATTAATGAGATGGGTGTGCCTGGTGTTTCTTTGCAAGGTTCGCTATATTAGATTAGATTAGATTAGGGCGGTCTCAAGGCCTACGCCACTGCGACCCCTTTGGATCTATTATGGCTCCCCAACTTTAGAGCTCGCCCTCCAGACCTGTCCTTTTAATCAGACTCTTAATTCTGGAGAGCGACTCCCTGGCTTTGGGTTTTTCCCTCCCCGAGAAGTAACATCCTTAGCCCCAGACAAGCTCCTCACACTGACACAACAAGTGCAGTGCCGTTTCCTCTTCTTCCTGACAGAACCTACACAGAGGCTATCATCTGCCAGTCCCGTGCGATGCATATGTTTACTGAGTCTGCAGTGGCCGGTTAAAAGGTTCACTATATTGGGTTTGAAATTGTTTTACCTTCGACCCCCTGGCTCAGATGGACCCCCTACTTTTGTTAAATTGACCTCTTTGGCGACCTCTGTTATAGAGGAAGCAGTGCTTTAAAGTATCACCTGTAAAAGCCCCCTGAAAAACTAGTTTGAAGTGTTAGGCATTCAAGTTGAATAATTTTCAAAGGTGTACAGAAAATTGTTGAAACCATTTGCAAGATAAAACTATCATAACCAAAATTTTGGATTCTTACTTCTGACTTGGGAAATTAGTACCAAAAAAGTGATGATAGTTATCAATTTACCCCCAGCTACCCAGATTTTGAGACCATTCTCTTCTGATCCACTCCATGTGTTCTGGTGATGCTCAAAATAATTGTGTACCTAGTGAAAAATTCTATTTCGAAAAATGATACCTGATCAAAATTCTACGTATTTCCAGTAGTTATGAGTAATATTGTATTCGATGCTTCCGTTTCACCATTCTACAACCCGCTACCATTCACATCCTTCGTGTAGAGATCCCACTTAATTTACTACGTCACCAAATCCTGAGTAGATCTTCATATCTCATCTTACTGAAAACCAAAATTCCGTACATCCACATTGAGTCTTATCACTGGAGAATTATCCGTAATGAATGATCACAGTTTTTTAACATATTTCTGGAAATCAAAATAGACGGACGCTAAGCTCTCCCCCCCTACTCCTACACAAAGCGGACATTGAAAATAGTAAACCGGATGCGATCTTATTTGTGTCCATTTGTCATAAATAGATAACCACACTGGCCGAATAACTGTACCATTAATAAATTATAGGTATTTAATAGTAGTATAACTTAGCACACACACAGTTAGGCCTAAATTAATACAAATATTTATGGTATTGTAGAAAGTAAACACAAACACATAGAAAAAAAAATAGTAATAAAACTAAAAAGTAAATATAAATCCATTGGTAAAAACCAGGCAGACAGACTGAGAGGGTGTACAACATGGACACCGTGTCCACCTTGATCGTTCAGGTTCAGTTTCCATACAAAGATATTAGACCATAGCCTTGCAGACACTTAAGTATCAAAATAAATTTACATCCATTTGTGCGGGCCACGAACAACATCATTAACAACACCAGTTTTTATTAAAAATATCTGGAATTTTCCCATAGTTTATTTTTAACTTTATTCTATTTATTTACAAATCAAATATATATATAGATATATATTTTTTATTTATTTCTGTTTTGCAACATTTTATGTACATTTTACGTAAAGTACGTAATTTTAGTAAATGTGCAACCGGCAACTTTTATAGACAAAAAAAAGTGGATCGACAAAATCTACAGGAAAGAGTGTGATATGGAAAAATACCCAACTGTGACAGTTGTTTCCTCTTTCCTTCCCAATTCCCGAATTTTCTTTAACACAAAAAAGAGAGAGCATTACTTGTGTGGTGTTATCGATGAAAAGATATTTGACATTTTTAGAGGGGGTTTTTCTCACAACGATTTCCTCAGAATTACGTATGATCTAGATGCAGATCTGTAACTTCTTTTTTTTTATAAACATTTTCCCCTCTGGGAAATTGCTTTTTGAAGCTTTCTTTTTTTTTGTGGTGGGAGGGGAGGAATTAAGCTTTCCTCAAAGTATCATTTATTTGTGGAAAATCAAATGAGCAGAAATTACGAGGAGATCATGGGTTCGAATCCAGCTGCTGGTCTTTAGATTTTTTTTTTTTCCTGTAATAGCTTCGAACAGTTCACTGTCGTGGTGATGAGTTGCCTGTTACAAAAGAACATTGTCAGAATACGGAAGATGGCCGTGCAAAGAAAATCAGCTGTTTAAATTAAAAAAATTAATAAATTAATTTTTCAGGGTGTTCATTTTAAGACGGCTCAAATGCATTTCATGCTTAAACGGTTATTCTGAGCGAAAAATTGTAGAGGAAAAATTTATTGTCCGTCACCTCTAGTTTCAGAATATGTGACTTGATTTTAGATTCCTGCCCGCATACGCGGCTGACGCGCGACCAAAAGTGAGGGTTCGCAGTTGACCCCCATTTTCATATACACAGTTTTAAAGAGTTCAAAAAATTATGAAAGAAACCGGAAACCGCAATTCGATATCTTCAAAATTAAAGGTGCTAGGCCATTTGCAAAATCTGGTATTTATTAATCATATTTCAATTTTTTTAACTTGTTATCAAAGAGAAAGAAGAGCACGCGATAGCTCATTTTTATGTATTTTTTCATCCCTATTCTTCTGAAAATATTGCCAATGTAGTAAAGCTAGTATTTTTCTTAATATCGGGAAATAAGTAGTTTTCCGAGTGATTTTTCTAAGCAATAATATAATGTTAAGAGCTTTAGATGTTCTCAAGCATACTCAAAATGGCTAAAAATTAATTTTACATCTGTTACAAACAAGAAGGTTTAATAATTATTTGGTAATTTTGGGAGAGTTGCGTCTAATTACCAAAAAAAATTGGAGACCTTCTGCAACATATTTAAGTGATCAATTTCTTTCATGTAAAGGATCAAACTTGTTCCTTAATTTATCAAATAATGCACCTTACTCTACTAGTGCAGCATGTACTGTGCCTTCAAAGGTGCCTCCTCTGGCTCGCAAGACAGGTTAGCCAGGAGTTTATAAACTGTTCTCTGTATCTGAGGAGGCACGTTAACCACAGGAGATTTGTGTATATGAAAATGGCGGTCAACTGCAAACCCTCACTTTTGGTCGCACGTCAGTCGTGTATGCGGGCAGGAATCTCAAATCACTAGAGGTGACGGGCAACAAATTTTTCCTCTACCATTTTTTGCTCAGATCAACCGTTTAAGTATGAAATGCATTTGAGCCGTCTTTAAATGAACACCCTGTATAGTAGTAATTTTGTTTTATCATTTCTTTTTTTAACTCGTATAATTTTTTCATTAACTTCTTCCCTATTGTTTGCTGTTGTTTCTCTGTTTCAATTCCATTATTCATTTAGCTTTTAACACTTGCGGCCAGCCGTAAGTGGTTAATCTAATTTTTCTTTAGATTTCATTTATATTCTAATGAGACAAAGTAATTAGTGGCTTTCAATTGAATGTTGTGTAGAGGGGGGGAGCTCTGAGTCTCTGTGTGATCACTTCTACCAAGTCTTCTACTTAGGCTACTTCCGTTTCTCTTCTCCTCTTCTACCTTATCCAGTGGCTGTCTACTAACTTTATAATGGTCTGGGGGGACTTCATTTGTGTTTTCTTGTTGCTTAACATTGTGTTAATTAAAGTTTTGTTGTGTGTGTGTGTGAGAGAGAGAGAGAGAGAGTGAGAGAGAGAGTTTACTTTTCTAACTAAAGAGGAAGTGATGCGATCGTAACAAAACTTTCGAAATTGACTCCGGAAATAAACGTTTTGCTAACAATATATTTCTAGCGGAAGGTCTGTCTGTATGTTTATGAATGTTTCAATTAAAAGTAAACTAAAATAAAAATATATGAATACAATGTGAACAAATAAAATAATGAATCATTTTTGATAAAAATCTCGAAGCAATACTTCCGGTTGAGCGATATATTTTGATTGCTGGTTACCAATCAAAATATATCGTTTCAGCCATTTTCTAAAAAAAAAACTTTTTTGAACTAAGGGGTCTCCAAAAAAACTTCTCGTGAATATACTTGAAATCAGAAAATTTTATATCTCACATCCTTTTCCTACAGGAAGAGATAGTAAAAAGCAGGATATCTGTACTATATTGAAATTTTAAAGGAATTGGAAGGTCCTTTTTTTAACAATATAATTGACCATGCACATGACATTTAATATATTTTGAAAATAAATTTCTTATCAGATGAGAAACTATTGACCTTTTTCAATACGCATACATTCATTACCTTGATATCGTTTCATAAATTATGTACAAAAAAATTTAACTGTTCCAACTAAATGTAACATAATTCGTTCTAAATACACGCACATTATTTCAATATGCACGAACTATAAAAAAAAACGTTGTTGAGCTAATCTGAAATTATTTATTGTATTAGTGGAGTTATTAATTATTGAAAGTGGAGTTATCGTAGTGTGCGTACTGGAGGAGCATTAATCTCACAATAAATGATTTTGGATTTGTAAAATTGAACTATACAAGTATTGTGGGCATTGTACCAAAAAAAAAAAGGGATTTTACACTTTAAATATGCAAATTTAATATCAAACGGCTCACTTAATCTCTTAGTTCACTAAGGCCTATTCCGGAAGTACAGTATTGAACGTATTCCTTTAGATAACTTTTTTTTGGGGATTCTGTTTTGGAGAGCATTCTTCCCAAAATCGGTGATTATATCCCAGAAACGTTTTTTTTTTATAGAACTCCTTCGTCAAAAAACCTCTGTCCTCCAGTGTCCCTCCATCTTGCGTTGTCATATTACTTGCTGAACATTTAGAGAATTTTTTTTTAAAGCCAAAGTAAGGTCGTTAAAGCCTCCTGTTCGAATTGAATCACTAACCCAATTAAATTAATTATAAAATCAGGGATAGTCTCCAAACTTGCATTTTCTACATTATTAAGATGTTGTTTTTTGGTGAACAGCAGATCTGTTATCTTAACTGTACTCTTATAACTTCGAGGTTATTTTACGTACCCAAACAATGGTAGCTTAAATGCTTTTATTTTAGAATTAGACTTTCTATTTTGATGTTGCGAATTTCATTATTATTTTCAGAGGACGACGAATATCATTTACCTTGTTATTGTTATTCAACTTCTTGTTTTGAATTTTTACCTTGAACGAATAGAAAATATAAAGATACTTCCGCAATAGTATAAGTTCTTCTTCTTCGTAGCCTTTATTCCTCTTTTACCACTATAGCAGAGCTTCCTCTCGTGCCCATCTCTTTCCTTCTTCTCCAGTCCCAACCTCTTTCCTAGGAAACTCCTCTTCCCGAATTCTCCTTGGTCTTCCTTTCTTCCTGACACTTTAGTTTCATATACTCTCCTCTAGATTAGACTTTCCTCCTGGTTGCTAGCTGCTGCTACAGTCTCAGCTGCGAGCAGTAAAGTTATACATTCAAAATGATTTCCAAATAGGAGGGTGGTTATTTATAGATTTTTCCCAATCTTTTTCACTGAATATATTCCCTACACAGCCAGACCGTTACCGCTAGCCACCACAATATTTGGTATTTAAAACCACTTTATTCCGTTGAAAATAGACGGAGCCACTTCTTATTCTTGGGCTACGATTCTTGAACGATTTTATTGGTTTTGTCCCAAGTGCTGATGGTAGAACACACAACAATTAGTGTTCTTCCTCAAGATCTTCTAACCATCAGGACTGGAGCCTCTTCATTTTTTCGGTGGTCTTGTGTTGCACATTAAAATTCCAAATCATGATCTCCACATTTCCTTGTCTTCCTCTTTTTACACTTCCATTTCTTAATCCGGTACTCGAAATAAATCAGGCGTTCCACGTTGGTCGCGAAGTATCATTCTTTTTCACAATTACGCCTCCCTCGTATACTTTTCCCGACTTATCTTCCTTGTAAACTTAAAATTCTTTGACTAATGGTTCTTATAGAACTCTCGACCTCCCGAATAAGTATCCTGACCAGCAGAAAAACCAATTTCCTGCTGCCAATTCTTGCTTTATTGCCATACATCACCAACACCCTTTCATCATCAACTCGAAGTGTAGGAACTTTATTTTTCCTCTCAAGTCTCGTATAGATTTTTTACTTCTTCTAGTAAAGGGAAGTAAAGTAAAGTAATTGCCTTTTTTTTTCAGGCGGGCTTTTTACGTCCAACTACCACAATTAGGTGTCTTAGACTGAGGCGACTAGCAAACATACTTTACTGTAAATTTCTCTTATTAACCATTAAATAAAATCCAAGGCCTAGACTAGTACCGCAATACATCTTAGCTTTGCGGATCTAATCTATAAACGCCTAACAAACTTTACTGTAAATTTCTCTTATTAACCATTAAATAAAATCCAAGGGCTAGACTAGTACCGCAATACATCTTAGCTTTGCGGATCTAGCCTATAACCGCTCGGCTACCGTGGCGCCTAGTAAAAGGAAATACTGCAATTATGTTAAATATTGGAAATTGAGTTCACAACGGAAAATATCCGTATTCAGGTCTTCTGAGCTGAGAGGAAATCATATGTTCGTAATGCTAACAGCTGGCCAAAATTTTTTTAGTCTACGTTGATGATATTAAACATTAATCAAATAACTTTTTTGTATACAAATTCTAATTAACTAGACTGAGATAAGAGAAATACAGATTATGTATCAAGAATACATAAAAAGAACTGCATTAATGTCCTCTTCTTCATTCACTTGTGTCTTTTTACTTTATCAACGCTTAATGTATTTATCTATTTTATTTTGTTCCCATTTATTTATTTTTTTTCTACAAATATATTGTAGCAGGTGTTCTTTATGTGTCCAGTCTTTGAATAAATCAAGCACCTTACTTGGAATGATAACAGGTAAATTGTTCTCATTGGAGGAGGATGACTAAAGCATCAAAAGAATACGTATTACTTATGTTGTGTAGAGTTCCGTTTTTTTAAATCTTGTTTTTAGTTTCCTTTTGGTCTGTCGTTAATCAAACTAATGTAGTATTTGACTCGTCCAAAAAATTGGGCCCTCCACATCTTCTAGGTTCTTCTACAACCTTTTTGAAAGGTGTCTTAATATATTACCACATACTCTTCTGCTAAGTGACCAGAAAGATCACATCAGACACAGACATCTCATCACAACCGGTTTTTTATTTTTTCTCTCCTCTCCTCCAAACCAGTAGGAATGAACATCTCCTCTTTTAGTATACTCACTGTCATCTGTCTGGATGTCCAACTTCTATCCTTCATTCTTCCTTATATGAATCATCTTTTTGTGAGGAATTGTTGTTGTTTTCTTTGTAAAGCTAAAACGGGACATATGTTTGTAATATTTCTTCCCAGATAGTTTTTAACCACATTTTTATGTGTTTGTTATCTTTATTAAATCATTTGTCATCAAACAATTTTGGATAGTTTTAATTCCCTTGCCGTGGAGCGAGTTATCATCCTGAGCAGCTTGTGACATTATCCATCCTTCCTAACTCATGAAAAATCACGGATTTAGGATTACAAGGTTTATTTATAAAGTAAAAATTCCATAAAATATAAAATCTGTTTTAAAATGAACAAACATTTTTCCCTGATCACAATGGTCGAAGTCCTAAACTAATATTTAATGGTTGCTAAGATTATCCAGGTCTAGCTGAAGTGCTCATCACAATCAAACGATCTTAAGCTATCTCCCATCCTCCTAGAAAGATTATTAAACTAAAAGTTCCTGACGTACATGACTGTTCCGGGAAAGTCGAGGAGCAATTTTCAATTTAAGGCGTGTCAACAGCTTGACGGTCACGTTGGAGGTTTTATTGTATTTTAGAAAAGTGAAAAAAAAAAAAATCTATTCGGTTATTTGGGTCATTTCCGGTTGAAGAATATCCTATAAACTTGGAACCCCCTGCAACGAATTCATCCTTCCTGTACTGCAGATTTTATTGACTTGATACTCTAGTGGAAAACCTAACCCTACCATCTCCTCCAAAAGGGCTTTCAATAGAATTTTCGTAGATGCACGCAAAGTATAAGGAAAAACATTGGGGGGAGGGGGTAAGGCCAATTTAATAATCTGTTCGGATTTAAGTGCGTTCTTCCTGTTGTGGAATTTTGCCGTTATAGTCGACTCTACCCTGAGGAGGAGCCCAGTTGAAATATAAAGTAGTTACAGTTTCATGCATTTTTTCTACTTTTTGAGGCATTTCCACTATTTCGAACCTCTCTGAACGGCTAATGAAATCAAGAAAGTTTCGAAAATATGACAAGATAGCAAACCTAAGAGATAAAAAAGTAAAAGTAAAGTAATTGCCTATTTTTTCAGGCGGGCTTAACGTCCAACTACCACAATTAGGTGTCGTGGACGGAGGCGACTAGCAAACATACTTTACTGTATATTTCTCATATTAACCATTAAATAAAATCCAAGGCCTAGAGACCGGGGAATCGAACCCACTAAACCAACAATATTTCTTAGCATTGCGGGTCTAGCCTATAACCAACAAACATACTTTACTGTAAATTAACATTAACCAATAAATAAAAATCCAAGACCTAGACACCGGGGAAATCGAACCCACTATGCCAACAATACATCTTAGCATTGCTGGTCTCGCCTCCAACCGCTCGGCTACCGTGGCGCCTAACCTAAGATATAATAAGAAACTAAACAAAAGAAAGAAAAGAATTTATAACCTGAATATACCTTCCTCTGCAGTTTCCCATGGCAGTGGTTTGGTACCAAATATTCATGCTGTCTGTTTGTAAGTGTGATAAAAGAAAAAAAACACATTTCAAGTTAGTTACCTGTTCCTGAATTTCCTAAGTACCTAATTTTATTAATAAATTAATTTTTATCTGTTACAGGTGAGTGGTTTATTTCTTGCAATCTTGGTGCTGGACGTTTTTGGGGTAAGAGTTTTATTACCAAGTTTTGTAATCATAAAAAATGTATTCTTCTCCCGTGATTCGAATAAAGGAAGAGTAGATACATTGCCAGTTTAATGTTAAACACTGACGATTAATGCCTCCTAAATAAATAAATAAAACAAAAGACAACGTAGAGTCGTTTCCGATTTACCTCGCCAACGATCATATTGCAAGTGCAATGCGCAATCGTCCTCATTGAATTCCTCTTTGAATTCACAATCATCTTACTAACAAGTATGGTGTGGATAAACTATCTGAGATTGTAAACACAGGGTTATACACAAGCTACTCCTAGAGCGCAGGCAAAGAACACAGCGTGTTTGTTTTCATAAATAGTTAACAGATTGTGTAGATTGTTTGGTATGTCTTGTAGATATGCGCAGATAAGGGGAATTATAGATAGATAAGTTTAACAGGTATAGGCTCTATACATACATCTCTCAGCTGTTATTAGGTATATTATTGTGTATACCTCTTGGGTACATACGTACTAGCTCCACGCTTACGGCCTTTATAATTTTATATATAATCATTCATGTTTTCAAATACACATATCTCTATTACCTCCGCCTCCAAAAATCTCCTAGTTTTGAATCCTCTTTTTACGTCTTTTCTTGAGTGAAATGAATGTCCTTAATTCTTGGATATTACAAAAGTAGCCACCTTTAGCTGGTTTCAAATATCTCAAGCTTATTCACTTTATAAATGATTTCTTTTTTTTCTCTTTACCTTGAGATAAAGTCAAGGACTTTAAAGTTGCGTAAGTTATCTGTTTTATTTTTACGACTGACTAGCTAGGGAAACGTCACTCTAAGCACTCTCGTTTTTTAAAAATAGAACTATAGGAACTATTCTATGTGGCCACAATAACCGACTAGTGATATTATTTGCACAGAAACTGCATAAAAACACTAAACTAACTCTTCTAACCTTTCCCATTAATCTAGTCCCTCCAGGATGCCATAAAACTATTTTCTTAGAAAAATTGTTAAAGATATAAATTGTAAAACTTAAATACAAAGTTAACGAGAAAAATCGTAAGAAGCATGTTCTGAAAAGGCGATTTGTTTTGTAAAGTGGATCCTTACTTCCGTTAAAAAAATTCCCTTCCTACTTTGAATCGGCTCGCCATAAATTTAAGCTCCTTTTATAATCCAATGGGAAAAAAGTTTACAGCCAATTTCAGTCATAATTTATTTAAATTTCTTTGCCAAGCTTTCGACCCTGTGGAAAAATCCCAAATTTTTTGGTCCGGAAGTTTGGTAAAAAAATAAATTACTGGATAAGTCACCAAAAAAGTTGACAAATGCAATTTTTTTTATATTACACAGGATAGTACACCGTACTAGGAGAGTATTTTAGAGTTAATCCTACCCCCCTTTTCCGAAAACGGTTTCTAGATAAACGTAAACAAGAGTACAATGTTTTTCCAAAGTTAAAGAAAATTTTTCGGACTATTTTCCAATAATTCTCAAAAAAACGTGAAAAATCTATTGTCTAGAGTTGTCTATAACAAAAGAAATCTATGGTTAGTGTTAAAAGTATTTTGAGAAGGCTAAAGGTAGATCGCTAAGTCTAGTGGGTCCTTAGTGAAAATGTTTTGAGGAAAAACCACAATAAGGATAAACTCCGTTGAAAACTTGAAGTAGAAAGAAAATCTACACCAATCATAAGTTTGCAACTCTTTGTACTAGCATTTTTTTTATGAAGAGTTCCCAACGAGTAATCGCCTATTTTTTCAAGCGGGACTTCACGTCCAACTACCAAATTAGGTGTCGTGGACGGAGGCGACTAGCAAACCATACTTTACTATAAATTTCTTTTATTAACCATTAAATAAAATCCAAGGGCTAGACTAGTACCGCAATACATCTTAGCTTTGCGGGTCTAGCCTATAACCGGCTAGCAAACATACTTTACTCTCATATTAACCACTAAATAAAATACAAGGCCTAAGTCTGGGAATCGAGTCTACTAACCAACAATACATTTTAGCTTTGCGGGTCTCGCTTCTAACCGCTCCGGCTACCGTGGCAAGAGTTCCCAACTATTAGCTTGTCATTCCAGGATACTTTCAACCGATTTACTCTTAATCCATTGCTGAAATCCTAAGTTTGCTACAAATGTCGATTCAGGAAGAGAAAAAACTCGCGTGAATGTTATTGCCAGAGTCTTGTTTTCATCTTGACAGAATAGTGAAAGCCAATAAATACGAGTAGAAAACATTTCCCTCAATTTCTAATAATTTTTAACTTCCTACAGGATAAAAAAAAAAAAACTCTGATTGTACGTGGGCTTTTTAAAGGATGAATCTAGCGGAATTGGAAGATCGATGATCTCTCCTTCCCTCCCTCTCTCTTACCATCATTTCTTCTATTTTGATATCTCCTCTTCGCAATGTGCGTAGGATGTGAACGGATTGTGTTTTCAGATGCTGTTTGAGACCATTGTACTCAGTAGAATCTAGCTTTGACTTCTCTTAGGGATGTTCCCTGACGCAGTCCCTAAAATATCACACCCACGCCCTTTATTTAATAATAATATCTGAATAAATAATATATTACGAAATAGTTCTAAACTGGATTGAAGAGGTTATTTTTTTTTTTTATTATATACAGTTATTGTGAATTTAAATGACCACATTATTATTCTTTCTCACATTTTTTATGAATAATAACAACCATTTGTTACGTACAAATGTATCTGTGTTCATACAAGTGAAGCTAACAACAACTTTAACAATTAACTCGTAAAAAACAAAAAACAGTTGTTAGATAAATTTAGCTCGAGTAGTTTGTAGATAAACATCACAGTGTAGCTAGCTGGAACTATGTACTTATCTAGTTTGTTAAGTCCAACAACTTATAGACACGAAATTAATCAGCTTTAATTGAAGCTTTCCTTTTAAAAATTAATTAGTTAAAGTTAATAAATTTCAGTAAAGGTTATCAACTAATTTGTATAGGTTGGGTTATATTTTCAAAAATAATTTGATAATCAGAAATACTTACGGTCTCCATTTTGTTTTTGGTTTTAACGTAGCCTATTTTGGAATTCCTTAAAAACTCTCCCTTCTATCTGATAGTCTTCAGTTTATCCAAACATCCATTTCGGCAGCTAGCCATTTCCTCCCTAACACTGCTTGGTTAAGGTCTTTGTCTGTAATCCCTGGATTGTAATAGTTTGGGAGGATTCCTCAAAAAATCTTCTATTTTTTTTTTTTTTTTACTAAGTAGGTTTTTTTTTTTCATCATTATACAGAATGGAGTGATTCAGCATCAAGTTTTTTGCCTACATAAAATCAAGTAGCCATTAAAAGAGTTGCTAGTATTTCAAATAAGAGGGAAACTTGTACTTAGGGATGTTTTTGACGTAGAAATAACAGTATTATCCTAACCTATAACAGTAGTATCATACCCACGCCCTTTATTTAATAATAATATCTGAATATATAAAAAATATATATTACAATATAGTTAATATAACTCACTGGATTGAAGAGGTTATTTTGATTATATACAGTTATTGAATTTAAATAAGTAACCGGATAACCGGTTTTATAGGGTTTTTATTTTAAGTTATTTTATAAATTTTTTTGAACTGCCCGGATAGGCAGTTGTACAAGAGTTGAGCATCAAAAACTGCACTAAAAAGTGTAACGTTGATAAACACTCAACTTTGACCATTTTTTTTCTTCTTTTTCTATAAAAGATAAAATTCCCAAATTTTCTTTAGGGCGAATCCTCTTTTATAACAGTAATTTTTTTTGCAACAACCCAGATCTAATAGTTTTAATATAAAATCACGCTTAGGAATTTTTATTTAATTTTTCCACTTCCGTTTTAAATTATTTTTAATATTAATAACAAGTGGTTTTCGTGTTTTTCTGGGGTTGATAGATATTACTTAAAAACTTATTTTTGAACTTGATAGATGTGCCGTTAGATAATAAATGTAAATTATGAGTGTACTTATCCGCTACGATAATCTATGATTGATCAAACCTAATAGGTAACTAACACAAAGTTAGTAAAATTCAGTATTATTTTTACAGGATGTCTGGTGAGTGTCCACCCATGATTTTTTTTGTAAAGTCAATTTAACTACAAAAGATCACTCTGCCATCTTTGAACTCTCGTTCAAAAACTGCACGAGTCTCCCAATAGGCGAAACATGCAAATTCTAATAAAACGTCTGTTCGAACAACTTCCGGTTCAAAAAAAAAAAACAACTTCCTACTTGAGCGAAATAATTTGCATTATTTTGGCGGAAACATATGCAGATGCTACTGTTACAATGCGATTATAATTTTCTACATAAATTCCCTTTAGTTTTATTACCTGTGTGAACAGCAAAGCGAGAAGCGTAATCAAGTTACCTAATGTTAATTAGAATTACAAATTGTTTCACCATTTTTCTTTACATTATTTATTTATTTTTTTTTCACCGCAGGGTCAAAAAACCTTGCAAAGTTAGTCTCCATAATTTTTCTTAAAAATCTCGTAAAAAAGATCCCGTTTATGTGCCCCCTCTACTTCATCTATCAGGTTAATGAGCACTTCAATCTCGCATAACTTAACTAAGGCTCATCGTTATTAATTTTAAATATTTATTTTATTACTTTTACTTCCGCTGCGTTCTCGAAGAAAGAATATTGGCGGATCGTACAGATCTTTTTTATTTTCAGTTTTCCAAACGGGAAATCCTTTTGAGGTCCTCTGTGTCCCAAGAAAATTGGATTAACGGTCCTTCTTGGAGGTGGAAGTTGTTGTACATCTCTCTAAAGTGCAATTTTAGGATTTATGTCATAATGAATGTAGTATAATAAGGGTTTAGATGTGCGTATTATCAAAATTTCAAACTGGCAGAATATCGACTTATGTAATCACTTTATAGAATCGATTTTTTTTTTTAGTTTTGTTTAATTGATCCCAACATTATGTTGGCAATCCTGTAATGTATCGTGTATTACATGTACACCGCTTTTATATGAAACCATTTGCCTGGAAAAACTACTTTCTACTGAGGGTTTTAAATTAAGGGATTCCCTTAAGTTGTACAGTTGTACGAAATGCTGCAATTTATAAAGTTCCCTCTAAAGAACTGTGCAGCACATCTAAGTCCGTCACTGCATAATTTCAGTCCTTTGTTACGCTAAAAAATTTGGCTCGAATTTATAGCTTTAAACTAATTCAGTTTCTTAAATAGCTACTTATAGTAATTAAAAAAATTAATTATTAGAAATGAGCTCCATAAATTTTTACTTAAACTATGTACAAATCTTTTTAGCCAAATTCAAATTTGAATAATTAATCTTAGAAATTGGGGATCGAGGGTTTTGAAGATTTTTGGCTGTAAAAAATAATGGCAGGCAAACAGATAATCTACTTAGCGGATATGAATCCAATTTTACGAATTCTAAAAATGGCCGAAAGAGGAAGAAGTCAAACGAGTGTTTGACACCATTATAATTATTTTAATATAACCCTAAAATGATATCCAATAGCTTTTGGCCTTTAAAGTAGTCTTATCTCCAGAGCTTTCAAAGTCTGTAAGTACTATCCAAGTTCAAACTACCACGCAAGCAGCAGCAGCGGCGTCAGAGCTTGTGGTACAAGAATCGATTTTGGCACCCGGCCCATATATGTGTAATAAAGCCCCGTCAAGTAGTTGGTAATCTTCTATACGCCTGTCTGCACTTGGAACACTTTAAAAAACATGCACAAGATCATAAAGTACGAGTATTTCAAGCATGTCCTTAACCTGGCGGTTTGGTCGGGGAGTTATTAGTTACTCAGATGCGTAATTTTAGCCTCATGAAATAGTGTTTCAAGATATTAAAAAAAAAAAAAATCTTCAACTAAAATGTAAATCGTGCTGATTTTCCATAAATTGTAACCGGAAATTTGTGGCCTCTTTTTGTGGACCCCCCCCCCAATTAATCCAGTTTCCGATCCATAAAGTCCGCTCACTCGATCACAAGAAGATAAACTGAGTCCTCAGTCACCACCATTCTCTCCTTCGACTCAGATCTCCAACTCAGAACACCAAGACTTCCAAATCGTCCTGCACATCCATTTTAGTATTGGCCGACCACCTTAGTCCACCAGAGCTATCCATTTTAGTACATTTCATTTCCCACTTAGACAACCTTTTATACCTCCGCTTTGGGTTTAATACGATTCTTTCTCTTTCTTTACTTACTAAAACTGTGAAAATTGCCACGAATTCCTTGACAACTTCAAAAAGAAAATTCTTCATTTTTTTTGGCTTTTCCGCTGTTTACCATTCAGATTCTTTAGCGGCCACCCTCGCAGCTCTTGAAAGGCTGCGTGTAGCTACTGTATTGCACCATTCACTTGTACACAGATTGCTACTAAAAGATTGGTTGAAAAACCTTCAATATTCCCGCTTCTAGTAATATACTGAATAATGTTAGTAACATTGGAATACCTAGGCGCCACGGTAGCCGAGCGGTTAAGAGGCTAGACCCGCAAAGCTAAGATGTATTGCGGTACTAGTCTAGGCCTTGGATTGTATATAATGGTTAATATGAAAACTTTTATAGTAAAGTATGTTTGTTAGGAGGTTATAGGCTAGACCCGCAAAGCTAAGATGTATTGCGGTATAGAATAGCCCTTGGATTTTATTTAATGGTTAATATGAGAAAACAGTAAAGTATGTTTGTTAGGAGGTTATAGGCTAGACCCGCAAAGCTAAGGTGTATTGCGGTACTAGTCTAGCCCTTGGATTGTATTTAATGGTTAATATGAGAAAACAGTAAAGTATGTTTGTTAGGAGGTTATAGGCTAGACCCGCAAAGCTAAGATGTATTGCGGTATAGAATAGCCCTTGGATTGTATTTAATGGTTAATATGAGAAAACAGTAAAGTATGTTTGTTAGGAGGTTATAGGCTAGACCCGCAAAGCTAAGATGTATTGCGGTATAGAATAGCCCTTGGATTGTATTTAATGGTTAATATTAAGAATTTATAGTAAAGTATGTTTGCTAGTCGCCTCCGTCCACGACACCTAGTAAATAGTAGTTGGACGTTAAGCCCGCCTGAAAAAATAGGCAATTACTTTCCTTTTTTTTTTTACATTGGAATACCTTGTCTTTGGCCGAAGTTTATCCTTAAGACATTAAGAAGGGATTATCTGAGCTTCACCAGGAGGTGGCAGTTCATTCTTCTTCTCATTACAAGAAAATTGTCCCTTTTGTGACCCTTACACCCTACTCAAATCAATCTGTATCTTCTTATTCTTCTTCAGTGTTCAAAAACAATTGTTCATCTAAACACCTAATTTACAGACAAACAAACACCTTATTTTTTACTAGACCAAAAAAAAAAAAAAAGAAAGAAGAAAGTTATTAATTGTGCACCTACATAACAACAACACTTAATGGTTACATGTGCCTGGATAGTAACCATGGTGACCCATCAACTATAACTCTAGAACAAACCACCACACAGCAGGAGTTATACTGTGACACAATCATTCATAATACAGATGTACGTGTTAGATAAATGAAATCATTGTGTAAAGGAGGGGGAGAGAGAAGCCTAAAGTCATAATGAGTTCCATTCAGAGCTCTTTCAGAACAGAGCTATTAATGGAAAACCCGGTTCATATTTCATTTAATTAACTCCAGAGAGTATTCAAACCAAAATATGATCAGGAAGTAAAAATTATTTATCGATGACAGATGTGGTGAGAAGTTTGAAAGTAAATGAGATCTTTTACTTCTTCTTCTTCTTCTTCTTTAAGTAAAAAAAAGAATTACTAAAAAGGGAAAAGAAAGAGCTAAGAAATGTGTATCTCTCTCTTCTTTAGAATGATTCTTCCTGTAGGACGTGACTCATATAACAAGATTCACCTTCTTCGACTGCCCTCAGAGTTCAACATCTCCTTAAGGCGTTTTTATATTTCGTTTTTAAGATGTAAATGTACATAATACTTCATCTTCAACTACAAAGTTTTCAAGCAGCGTGCTCTTCAACGTTTTATAACGGGATTTTTAATATTGTATATAATTTAATACGAGGAGATAGTTTTTTGTTTTTTTTGCAATAAGTTTCATTTTATCTTATTAGAAATTATTTATTATTATTTCTTTAATCTTGGTGGAAGACCACTCTCACTTTTTTGTCAGTCCATCGCTTGAATTCTCTCTCTCTGAAATGTTATGGTTGAATTTTCTTCAGATTTTGTGCAAACTTTGAAGAAAGTCAGTAACTTGTTTAGTTAAAAAATAAAACATCGTCCCATCCGGTATAATCGTAGTATCTATCAAAAGACACTGTTTGTACCTATTATGTCCTCACTAAAGCGAGGTAAGACTTAGCAGCACTTCCTCCGGTGATGGGAAAAAGAACCTTTAAGAATGTTCGTGGAAGAAAAAGTGGGTGCCAACAGTTAAGGGATTAGTGAATCCCTTGGGTTAACATACTCCTTCTTTCATTGCTCTGACTATTCTGACTTCGCGAAGCGTGCGGCTTTCAGTGCACGCCACAGATCTAAGGATGGCTTTCCCAGTTTAAGAGGAGAATAAGCTCTCCTGGGAAGTACTAGGAAGAGAATGGCTAACCACTCCCTAGCTAGACCCTCCTCTCTATTCTCCAGGGAGAATATATCCAGTATACTACACGGTAATTCCCAGGAATCCTGCAGATTGAGACGGTAAGTGTTATTAAACCTCTCCTTCAAGAGAGTATACATATCCTTCTCAATCATTCGACATGAAACACAAAGAAGCTTTCTGCTGGAAGTTAATTGCGCTTTCAAGACCGCCTTACCTGTAAAAGGCAAACTCGTAAGGGACGCCTAGTACTTCTTAGGCTCCGTGATCAACAAAAATTATCTCTAGCTCACCAATCTTTCGTCGAGGGTCGCTCTAAGCATTGAATTTAGTCATATGACGGTTAAGGCCACTTTCTTTTTACTGTAATAGAGTCTATTAAACAGAAACCTATCAGTTGGTGGGAATGTATGAATGGAGAGATACCGGATGGGTCTTCCTGATCTTCCAATGCCCCTTATCTAAGGAGCCTTCTCCTACATCGGTCCAAATTTAGGGGGTGGACATCCCCAAAGTAAAAATCTTATTCTAAATATTATTAGACTTCTTTGTGACCTCACTAAAAAGCTAAGGAAATAGAGGATCGCAAGTCAGTTGACCACGAGGAGCGCAGCCAGCTTCCTTACTTTAACAGGAATGTATGAGATGTGAACATAATTGCACTATTTATTTGCATATTATGCATATATAAAGTGTTGTTGAATAAATTATAATTATAGCATATATTACAGAAGTATATAGTAATAAATGAAGTTACCATCATTGGGAATAAGATATCCTGAGATCGGATCGTAAATGCAGCTACCAAACTGCTGCTACTGTTGTAGTTCTTGTAAAAAATGAAAAACTAAGAACCCAACTCCCCTCCTCGCTACCCCACAATGCAGTATGCGCAATGGCAGGAATGTACCATAAACTAACAGCCCTATGTACATTATAGTATGTACACACAGTATTTTATGGGATGTTATTATGCTGTTGCCGATTGTATACAGTTGTGGAGTTTGTTTACCTTTCTACGTGCCAGCTTCCAGCGATTCATTCTCCAGCATCCACCCAGTCTGTCCCCTTCCAGGCCCGGGGACTTAGACTAAACAAGATTATTAGCTTTGTCCATATATATATATATAAAACTGCACCATAGGCTGGACTTGGCTGGAAGCATTGCTGGTTATTGCTGCACATTAATTTCTTTTAAAAACACAGACGTAACTGAAAAAAAAACAACTAAAAAGTTTTAATATGTTTCCAACAGAGTGTGCTAGTTGTTAAATCTTGCTGACAGTGGCTGTATAAGTTAGAATAAAAATTGTCCTTAGAAGAGACGGTCTATTTCCATTCAATGATCGAATGGCTCCTTCAAAGAATCCAATAAATACGTAAATACCTAACTCGACTTTCTTTTAAAATAATTTTCAAGGTTGTCTCTTCGAGTATATTCGATTGGCTTGAATATAGGAATTTTCAGCGATCCATAATATTATGTGTTGTTGGATATCCTGCTAAAATGAGCACGACAGGATAGACTTTGGAGTCCTCCAAAAAAAGCGCCTTAATTGAATTTGGCAGGAAAATAGATTCAAATAGAAAATTATAGAACTAATTGTTTATACAATGAGTAATTTTCTTCGCTATGTCTGAATCTGTAGCTAGATATCGAGAGAATAAAAAAGCTAATCCGGGCACAAAATCAGCTTTTATACAGTTTTTTTCTCAGGCGCCTCGGTAGCCGAGCGGTAAAGAGACTAGACCCGCAAAGCTAAGATGTGTTGTTGGTTCGATTCTCCTGGTCTAGTCCTTGGATTTTATTTAATGGTTAATATATTATGAGAAATTTATAGTAAAGTATGTTTGCTAGGCGGATATAGACTAGACCTGCAAAGCTAAGATGTATTGCGGTACTAGTCTAGCTCTTGGATTTTATTTAATGGTTAATATATTATGAGAAATTTATAGTAAAGTATGTTTGCTAGGCGGTTATAGACTAGACCTGCAAAGCTAAGATGTATTGCGGTACTAGTCTAGCTCTTGGATTTTATTTAATGGTTAATATATTATGAGAAATTTATAGTAAAGTATGTTTGCTAGGCGGTTATAGACTAGACCTGCAAAGCTAAGATGTATTGTTGGTTTAGTGGGTTCGATTCCTGGTCTCTTGGCCTTGGATTTTATTTAATGGTTAATATGAGAAATTTATGGTAAATTATGTTTGCTAGTCGCCTCTGTCCATGACACCTAATTTGTGGTAGTTGGACGTAAAGCCCGCCTGAAAAAATAGGCAATTACTTTACTTTTAAAGTTTTTTCTCTTCCCAGTCGCCACTACAGCTTACTCTGTCAAACGTCTTGTGTTGATGATGGGGGGAGGCAGCATTGGACCAGCACGACAGATCACAGACGCCGGCAGTTTACTGAGAATCCTCTGGGTACTTAGATGATGCACCAAGATGCGCTTAATTTATATAATAATAATAATAATGAATAGAACTTTATGGCATTTAACTTGGTCTCTTTTAAGTACTCAGCTGAGACATTTACATAGGAGACTCAAGTGGCCATGATACTTGTCATCAGAGTAACATGTTGATCCGCTTCTCATACAGCTTCACTCTACATACAGACAGACAGACGTTCTTTATTTATTTATTTTTTGCTGTCTCTCTCTCTCTTTTTATCATTTCTTGGCTGGCTTAAGAAAAATTACTTGTTTTGAAGGTCAACCGACATTTCTTTTGATCTTAACCGACGCTCACACTATTTATCACATTTATAAAACATACATACTTACGGACAGGACTGGTTTTTTTCTTATTATTACTTGATAAGAAATACGTATAACAGTGTTAATTTACATTTCAAATCAAGTAATTAATATGATGCAGATCATTACTAGATAAGTATTGCAAGAATTTACAGTAACAAAAAAATAAGTAAATAAATGGGAAAATTGATATTTAAAAGGCATTTTTCTGTCGTTACGTGTTCAGTTGCTCTTTGAATTTCCGGGATCATTAATCTTTTTTTCCCCCGCTATTTTGATCGTGAATTGCTGGTAAAAATCATGATGCAATTTCTGAAATCGTTGGGTTGGCATTTCAGTGAAGATGATAAACTGCAATAGCGTTGGTAATCTAGGGTTTTCCATGTTTAATAAAAGGGAGGCGAATTTCCACACGTTTTTCTTTGAATTTTCTTGAAAATTCCTATACAATATATAATTTCTGAAAAACTAAACTGAATTTCAAATCAATACTGAGAATTTAAAACGATTTCTATTCTTTCTTAGTATAAATATGATAAAATTAAAAAAACAACCCGAAAAATCGTAAGAAAAACGATCGGAAGAAGGAGAGCGTTTGTATGACGATTTAGCGCTCATATTCCTTAGGACTAAGTACAAATACTGTAGAGACCGGAACTCAGGTGTGGAAAGAGATAGCAAGAGTGTACAATTTGTCCGGTGGGAGGCAATTTTGAATTAAAAAAAATACTAAATGAAATTTACTTTATACTGTTTGATTTACCAACTCACCCGACTACAATTACTTTCACATTCACCGACGACAGTGCAATTCTATCACCTCATCTGGATCCTTTAACAGCATCTCCAATCACATCTAAATCTTCTCGATCCTTGGCTACAAAAGTGGAGAATCAAAGTGAATGAATTGAAATCTAAATACATAGTATTCACTTTAAACAAGAAAACTCTCCCTCCTCTCTCCTTCCACAATACTTCTATACCAATTACTAACCAAGTACGATATCTCGGACTACATATTGACAAACGACTAACTTTGAACCTCCACACGAGACTCAAACGAATTGATCTCAAGCTGAGGTATAAAATGTTGAAAAGACTACACGACAAACGTTCAAAACTGACCCTGACAAACAAACGAACACTATATACCTCTCTACTTGCCCCGATATGAACGTACGGAATACAACTTGACAAAAAAACTCGAACATCAACCGACTTCAGACCTTACAATCAAAAATTCTAAGAACAATAGTTAACGATCCCTTCTACGTCTCCAATCATACTATACACTCTGATCTCAATATTCCTCTCGTTTCTGGAAATAGCCCCAATCTCGCTACACAAAACTCCACTCAAATCTACAGTCATTACAACCCTCTGATCCACAACATGTCCTACTACAACGCTTCCTTCAAATCCACAGCGCAGACTGAAGCGGCGGTGTCCATGCGACCATCTCAATATTTAACGCCGACTTCCTAAGATGGTTGCAGTGTAAGCTTGCCAATCTGGCGAACTAACGGCTTCCATCACGCCGTCGTTCACTCCACTCACTCCCTTGGCGCACAAGCATGTGCGCGTGTATGTATGTACACACATACATATATACGTGCATGTGTATTTGCGCCATCCCTTATGTCTCATCACTTTTGCATATTGTACTAGATGCAGTTGCAAAATAAATAAATAAATAAATGAAAATTCAGAAAATATTTAAATTGATATAATTTTCATTTCATAGAAAATAAACTAATGCAAAAGTAACATTTAAAAAGACCATCAAAATCTCCCCCGGCTTCGCGCTACTGAAAATCACATGACTGTTTCACAAATACTTATCTATTTCCGGAACATACCTAATCGCGAATTGTATTGCTCAGTCTTAAACTGCTTATTTACAGAAGAATGTTTCCAAATTCCTTGATATTTTCTAGGTCTCCAGAGTGATGGTTGCCATATATCCCAGGTGGTTCGCGTAATAAGTTATTAAGAATTATCTCTGCAATATAATTGGTTTCTTCTTCCAGCTGGCCATTCTCCCTCGCTGTAATGCATTTTTACTAATTATACATTACTTTTTGCCCCATTTTATGACCGGCTATTCATGCTGTTAATGTTCATATTAGCATGCTGTGATATGTGTATGAATGAGTAAATGATTTACAGTTCAGAGAAGGGTTTAAATAATATATATATATATAATAGAATTGAACGTGGCCAGTACAATAGCCAAGAGATGTAGAAGGGTGCAGCTAGAGTGTGCACATTGTTTGAAGTGTATAAGTGCGTGTGTATGTATACATGGAACTGTAGAACATGTTCGTACGTGCCTGGAACAGTTTGTGTCAGTTTCAGGCGTATCCTACTCAGACGACATCTGTGCGTCTAAAAGAACATGAGGAAGGTGATAGTTTGGTTATAAAAAAAAAAACCACTTGTCCTGCTCTGGTAAGGTTGTTCTTGAATGCAATTCCACTGTCTGTGCACACCAATACAAGATAATATATAAACTCACATACACTTATCAACTTTAGAAGTCTAGTTCTGGTACAGCTGGCGCAATCTAGCGGATATTCTTGTAACTGATTTTTCAATTTCCGTTTTTTCCCCCCCTTGCCGTTTTCTGTGGTTGTCACTTTGACTTTTCTTTAATCACTTTCAGTTGTAGTTTAAAATTAAAGGAAAATCTTTTACTTTACCGTTTTTCTTCCATCGAACTCGAAAAGCTATGATAATATGTGAAAATCGGAAATGGAAGCAATGCATTTTCTTTTTTTGACGTATTAATGGCGTCACCAAAAACTCTCAAAACTAAAAAAACAACATTCGAAAAACGTCTCATACAATTCTAAATTTCGCTTTTACACATTTGCACCCTTGAGTTTTGATTGTTCAGTACGGTAGCTTAAGTTTTATATTTTCCAGAGAATATGGGTAAAAAATTGGCACGATCGCATCACTTCCGGTAGGAAGAGGAAGTAACAAAAAAACAAAAAAATTGCTGTGAGATATTCACTCGACTGTCTCTCTTTTTTGGTGAGGCAAAACGTTAAGCCGTCTGTGGTGCTTCAACTTTTCTTCACGTTAGCCAAGACTTATTTAATATTAATTCACTTGAATAATATTTTATACCTGTTATAAACTTTAAAATGGTACTTCAGGGAGAATCTCCAATTACTTTTATCCCAGAACCGCCCTATAATTACTTTCTGGATAGAAAAAAGAAAAGAAAAAAAGATAACTACGACTGCCCTGGAAAGCAGAAGTTTTGAAATCTGTAAGTAACTAGTTCCTTGTGAAAGAAAATCGATGTATCATGATCGAGAAATTAGCAAACATCTAAAAAATCGATTTTCATCGATTTGGTCTAAAGCCATTTTTTTTACTCTTTTGCAACACCTGAAGCCATAATATGACTTCTGGTGAAAACTAAAACTATTGGGTCACACTTCCTTTTATACGTACGATGGGTACTTTTACCACTTGGCCGTAAAGAGTAACATTAATGTAAAAGTTGTAGATTAATTATTTTGAAGCACTAGAATTGACATTTCTGTTTGAATTAAGTTGGGGGACAATATTAAAAGGGTCATTGATAAGTACCAAATGCAAACCATTCCCCTGGGTAATCAGAATGTCACTTTAATGAGTGCAAAAATCTATGTTGAAATTAACTGTGCGTCGAAGTCCTAAGTTAGCTGGTCCTAAATGAAGTTTTTATCAAGATTGTGGTACTTATTAAAAAAGAGAAGAGTTAATTCTTGCTAGAAATGGTAGCCTTTTTTGAAAGGGTCTGAATGTCTATATGGTAGTCCATAGATAGCAGATCTGAAATGACCATTTTGCCGCCATCCCTTTTTATCCAGATTGTGATACACTTTTTTAAAAAAAGGTACTCGCTAGAAATGGTAGTTCTTTTTTGAAAGGGTCTTGTAAGGAGGGAGCTGGGCAACAAACAGAGAAAAAAAAAAGCACGTGTCAAAGTATGTAGCTCCCGCAGAGCAGTTCAAGGGATGCAGTACTCTGCAGGACCTGCCCTAATACTGCAGCAGTGGAGATCGATAAGGCCAACGTCCCATTGTGTGTCTGCCCTTGCTACCCCTTTGCAGTGGCCGCCCTTCAGACTTTACTAAGATTTTCTTTTTTTTTTTTTTCTTGCGCCCCCTGACTACTAACTTTTTAACCAATCTGTCTTCAGCTTTTTTATTCCTTTTTTTTTTTGAAGCTCTTAACTCTGATGTTTGCTTGTCTTTTTTTTATATTCTGTGAGTGAGAGAGAAATAGTTATGATTACAGGGGACTTTAATACCGAAGTAGACCGATGTAATAACATTGTTCTGTTAGAATTACTATTATTCATTATTGAAAGGGGACTCTGGCGTAAGCTTTCGAAAGCCATTATATGGCCATTCATGTTCCTTTTACCCCAGAATATCTACCACGTAAGGGAAGCTGGACTAGACTACTTCTACAGGGAACTTTGTCAAGATCAATCTCATTTTCTTTCCACTCAAAATTTCAAAGACAGATATCTAACTGCGTACTTCCATAATTCAACTTAAGAAATTTTTGAACTGCAATAAATTGACGCTAAGTGATGTCCTTCTTTAGCACACTTCTAACATCTCATCCAGATACGCAGTGGATCCTATCCTACTTATAGTCCAGGAACTCTGACTCTACTCATCGGCCTATATTTTGTCTTTAAGTTTCAAATGAAAATTCTTTAATTGCCTCATTCGTAGTGTTATGGATCTTTAAATATATATGTATAAAAAAATTGTAAATAAAAATATATGATTAAAACTGCCCGGTAGGACAGTTGTATAAGGGTTGATCGTCAAAAAGTGCACGAAAAAGCGTAACGGTGAAAAACATCCCAACTTTGACAATTTTATTTTCTCTTTTTCTACAAAAGATAAAATTCCCAAATTTTCTTTATAATACAGGGCAAATCCTCTTTTATAACTGTAATTCTGTTGCAACAACATAGATTAAATAGATTTCGAGAAAATGGGCAAAAACTGCTTTTTTCAAAAATTGGTCTTCTTGTTGTTGTTGTTACCTTTTTTGTAAACTGCGTAACGCCTAAGCGCGGGAACCGATTTCAATGAATGAGGTGTCATTCGATTCGGAATTTTATGTAGATGTGCCTTTTGGGGGTCTCGACGCTGTACATCGAATGAGAGAGGAGTTAGCCCCACATATGTGACGCCTAAAGTAAAGTAATGGCCTATTTTTTCAGGCGATGCTCAACTTCCAAGAACATTACTATTAACATTTTTTCTAACTAATATAAACCTACGTAAACATTACATACATATAAATAAGACAACTAGTCCTTCATAAAGTTAATAATTCTACGTGATTCATCTTCCCTAGGGACTGTTTTTCACGTCGTGAGAATCCAAACATATATTCCTCTACCTTTCCCAGGCTACCTTCAAAACATTCTGGAGCCCGAGATATTGTAATCGTGAGTTAGTCGCCCCGGGCGAAATGCGGATTGGATCTTCTTCCAGGCCATGACTTTACATTTTTTCCTGTACTGTCGGATACTTTTGTACACTTTGAGCTGGACGTAAAGGAATCTATAATTATCACATTCTCTAAGCAGCACGTCCCCTTTCTAGATGGGTTATAATTAAGTTAATTATTATTTCAAAAAAATGTAATTACCTGCAGAGAGCCTAGTCTTATGAGTGTGTCACATCAGTTTTTGTCTTAACGTGTTTGAATTATGTCAATTGTGATAAGTCTTGAAGAAATATGCCTATTCCTTATCAATTTTAATTCAATTATAGTCTTACTTTGGCCTAATTTCATCACTTCTATAACTATCTCCTTAAACGGCAGCATAAATTAATCACATCACCAGACAGCAGCGTGCTCAGGTGGCCCTGATTCCGAACTACTTCACTGATTTTACCGTTCAGTGTTTGTTTTGTCCAATTTAACGATTAATTTGACGTCATTCAATTTATGAACGTCATAATTTATTTACCTGAACGAAATTAATAGCACCATTGCTTTCTATATATTTGAAGGGAAGTTTACATTACGGTTGTTTGTTATTAAGCATTTTACAAGAGGCTGTGTTATTTTTCTATCTCTAATGACAGAGAAGGCGATGTAATGATGTGTGAAAGATATGGGTTTACAGTTATAAATTACATTCTTATTTCTATATAATTAAGCTTTGTTGAAAGTTGTATTACACAGATTTAAAATAGAATACTACATAGATCAGTGTAATGTAGAATTAGTATGTCTTCTTTTTATACTCGCTAGAGGCGCTAGTGGTTTTTTTTCATTGCATATTTCTATCATCTACTGCATCATAGAGAATCTAAGAATGTTTTAGTGACGTCGCAGTTTCCCCTACGTACCACTTTCTGTGATTAAGGGTTACATACATCACAAGCCTTTTAATTGATTTGCAAACATATACTTTGGATGATAAGGTGAGCTTGAAAGAGATTGCGGTTAGCATGTCTGTTTCCGGAGTCAGCGTAACTAAAAAAAAAAAACAGGAAATTACAAAATCTTCTATATTGGTGTGACATGATCTTCCGGAAGGCCGCCGCTTTCCTGAATCGTTCTTTTCTTTTCCTTCAAAATGACTCTCACGATTCTTCTTTTAAACTGAACATTCTTATTGAACTACCCTTAAATATGCTGCAAAAAGTATTTGGCGAGTAGTTATTGATGTATTTCTTCAACAGCCTAGTACTTTGATGGTACTCTAGCGATGATACCTTGTGCAATGACACAAAAGGGTTGGGGTCTAGTGAAAACAGAGGAAGGGCCCCCTTTTTGGGCCAAACGATTCGTCGCCTCATTGCTCCGTACCCCCAAATGACCGGGCATCCTGACGAGAAACAAAAACCTTATTTTGGGTACCGTTTGGAATCAGGAGTCCTAAACAGCCCTTCGCTATTTTTGCTCTAACATAGGTAGGACTTGATATCGTCTAAGGCCCGGCAGACCGAGAAAATGAAAGAAACCTTAAAAGAAAATTAAATTAAATTAGAGAAAACCGTGTGTGATCGACCAGATTCCTTAAGGAATTTTCTTTTCAACATTTAAGGGGGGAAAAATAACCCCTACTAATCAGCAGGAAGCTCTTCCATTTTCTCCAGTTGAAGGAGCACTCTCCCTTGAATCATTGACGAAATGGGAACCTTTATGACAGTAATCTCCTCCCACCAACTAGGGGAAAAGTGATAACTTCAGCTTCTATTACTCCTTGTAATACTCTCAAAGCTGAGTGGAAAGTGGATGCAACAAGAAGTGACTGCATTCGTGACCGATGACTTGATGCTGCTCTCTCTCTCTCTCCCTTGTTCGAAATGGCCCTTCCATTTAGTCACGGCCACTAAAAGTCTTCGTCTTCGTCTTCTTCTTCTTTTCCTGTAATGTACTTAACTTATTCTGACACTAAGTTGACTTATGACATCATTATGATCATTGAATTTTTATTATTTAATATGCATGTAATGTTGAAGAAGTTATTTAGTTAGCTGTTACTATTAACAATTTACATTTACGTGATTTTCTTGAAAATTAAAGCGATTGAAGATTTTTCAATGAAGTGATTTGAAGAAGTAAAGCAATCCTTAGCAATATCACTTGGGATTAGTTGCGGTAAAATATTGTACAAAGTCCCAGGATACGCATTAAAACTTGGTCTGTTAATCTTTAATAAGATTAACATTAAGATGGTTTTATTTTTTCAAAAGGATGATCAGCGTGGAGATGATTCTAAGCTGGATTTCTTGAAGAAAATCTAGGCTAGTCAGACAGGTATTTAATGGAGGTATTGACGTCCGTTAGTTGGTAACACAATTAGATACAAAATTAAGAACCGTGGACAACCTTTTTTTGATTTGGACAGATCAATCATGTTGAGAGATTGTACGTATTCAGATTCGGTCCAAGAAAAGAAGTCATTTTGAATCGCCCGACTTTATCTCTCAGTTCTGGGTGCCATCTTGGAGCTTTACATTGTCTGTGACTCTTACTTACAAATAAGTGTTATTAAGAAGTCTTATGTAGTAAGTACTCTATCCAGTTTATTTTAAGTTACCGTGAGATAAGTATTAAAAATTTTTAGATACTTGCGATAAATAAATAAATAAATGACATTTTCAGTGAATTTCCTACGAATTTGAGCGAACGAACGAAATTTGTTCAAAGGGAAAGATTACCCAGTCTTTAATGATTTACTCAAAAATAACTGAAGGAATTTTCAGTTTCAGGCCCCTAAAATCGAATTTATTTTTTTTCAGATCATCTCTCTGTCTCTCTCTCTCTTTCCGTAAGAGAGATCCCCAAGAGTTCTTAGGGTGAGAGTGAGAGAAAGAGAGAGAGAAAAAAAAATCAATTAATATCTCAAAATTTTAAAAAAGACTCAAAAAGCATTAATTTCATTTCCTGTTTTGTTACTTCTGAGTCGTAAAGTTTTTGACGGAAATTCCTTAACAAGCTACGAACTTTATACTTGCTATTTTTCACTTTCTTTAACATTTTCTCTGAGAAATCGTTTTTTTTTGGGGGGGGGGAAATAAAGAACTACAACTTTAAGGGCACATCTCTAAAGTGCCCTCCAGTATTATGTATGATTTCATCACGTGTGTATTTATGTATAATAGTTTAAAAGTATTTCTAGAAATTTGTTACTTGAAGAAAAATTGGCATGCCAGTAGCGCGACTTTATTTGGATAGAATAGATTTGTTTGGATAACAATTTTTATTACACTTGGTGGGGGAAATAAGTAATAAAATGTAAGCAATAAATTTTGCTTAAAAGATTTTTCAAAAGTAAACGGAAAGGGTTTAGATGAAAAGTTAAAAAACATACGATTTTGAAGGCATTTGATTATAATGGATAATGTAACTGGTCACATATCTTATAATTGATGATAGACCTAACCAACGAACCAAACAGCTAGTTGTGGGTTCCTTGAAAGTTATTGTTATTGATCTAGGGAACACTACGGCTCCAAAAACCATCATCCAGTAAAATTCGACTCCAGAATTAACGCCACATCTTTTTACGTATTATTTTTGGGCGGAACCCCCTAATCATGTTACCATATCCGGTTGTTAGAGAAAAATGATGAAGTAGCCACCAGTATTATCAACAGATAACTTCTACTTGTTTGTGTTTTGAGAGAACAGTAATTTTATGTTGGATTTTCTCTCTGTCTCTCTCTCTCAGTTTTTTTTTTTAAATTATAGTTGTTTAAAATTGCGGAAACCACTATCAACAACATCGTTCCTCTCTGTATGTTGTTATATTAAAGTTTTAAAAACAAGCTTATAGTTTAGTTCATATGGACGTAGTTAAGCATTATGTGTAGTACTTTGCTATTAAGTATGAACTATGTTGGCTGTTATGAGGCGCCTCATAAATTCTCCCCTTCACTCTTCACCCCATACTCTTGGTCGTCTTCATTCAGTTTTACTACATATTTGGTCTGTCTTAGTGTAATGACGGTCTTCCATGGTAACTAGATTTTAGTAACGGTATATGCCCAGTTACTATAAGTATATTATATATTTTTTTGTTTTAAAAAGCTCTGCCAGTGATTGCAATTGACTGAAACAATTTCTGCTTCAACTGTTTATTTTTTATCCTTTTTTTTTTCTTTAATTAAGTTGGGCTTTAGCAAGAACTTTATATAAAAATAACCTCCGTCCCAATTTGTTACGAATATCGAGGCTCTGCTGCACAAATTAAGTAATTATTATTCAGCGTTACACCTGTGTCTTCTAGTGTGCCAGATATCAGAACAAAATGTTTAAATAAAAGTCACATACAAAATCTGTAAAAAAAGAATGATGCTAAACTAGACAAAGTTAGAATTATGCCGTAAAATAACATCATTCGCCCATAACATACTTTGTCCACGTAGGGAATTCTGTAGAGAATTTTTAGCTCATAGATCCTAGAGTGCCATACTTGCTACAAGGATCTAGGATAGATCTGTACGCTAATACGAGGGTCGTTTGAAAAGTCCGTGCAAAAATAAAAACTACTTAATTTTTTGGGGTAAACCTTTTTTATTTTTCAACATAGTCTCCTTTTAGGCTTATACACTTCGTCTAACGCTGCTCTAGTTTGTTGATCCCTTCCGATTAATAGGATTTGTCCAAGTCTGAAAAATAGCCATTCGTTTCTGCAATCACCTCCTCGTTTGAATAAAATCTTTTTCCCGCCAGCCATTTCTTCATATTGGGGAATAAATAGTAGTCCGAGGGAGCCAAGTCTGGAGAATAGGGGGAATGTGAAACGAGTTGGAACCCTATTTCCATTAATTTTGCGACCACAACTGCTGAGGTGTGAGCTGGTGCGTTGTCGTGATGGAAAAGGACTTTTTTGTGGGCCAATCGTGAGCGTTTTTCTTGCAGCACGGTTTTCAAACGGTCCAATAACGATGAATAATATGCACCTGTAATAGTTTTACCCCTTTCCAGATAGTCGATGAGGATTATTCCTTGCGAATTCCAAAAGACAGTCGCCATAATCTTTCCGGCCGAAGGAACGGTCTTCGCCTTCTTTGGCGCAGATTCCCCCTTGGTAACCCATTGTTTAGATTGTTCTTTGGTCTCAGGAGTGTAGTGATGTATCCATGTTTCATCCACAGTGACGAAACGACGCTTAAAGTCCTGCGGATTCTTCTGGAACAGCTGCAAACCGTTCTTGCAACACTTCACACGATTTCGTTTTTGGTCAAGCGTGAGCAATCGCGGCACCCATCTTGCGAATAGCTTACTCATGTCCAAATGTTGAGGCAAAATATTATGTACCCGTTCATTCGAGATGCCCACAGCACTAGCAATCTCACGCACCTTCACTCTTCTGTCATCCATCACCATATCATGGATTTTATCAATGATTTCTGGAGTAGTAACCTCAACAGGGCGTCCAGAACGTTCAGCGTCACTTGTGCCCATATGGCCACTCCGAAAATTTTGAAACCACTTATAAACTGTTCTAATCGAAGGTGCAGAGTGACCATAATGTTTATCAAGCTTCCCTTTAGTCTCTTGAGGCGTTTTGCCTTTCATAAAGTAGTGTTTAATCAACATACGAAATTCTTTTTCGTCCATTTTTTGAAAATCACTCGACTTCCTCGATTCAAACGAATGCCAAACACAAAGAAATAGTCCGATCTGGTGTGTGTTCTTCCAAGAGATGCTACTAACTAAACATAACCTCGATACGCGCCAGTAGTGCTATCTCTCTGACTTTGCACGGACTTTTCAAACGACCCTCGTAATACACACTGCTCCACAAAAAAAGTGGCGCACTTTAAAAATGCGTTATTTTTTTTTTTCTCTGTAACTTTTTTATTCTACATTTTATTTTAGTTAGCAAATATAAGAAGTATAAAGTTACGGGAGGGCTAAAATTAAATAAAAAATGATCTAAAAGAAATAGAAACCTTTAATTTAACGAAAAAGTACTTCTCAGCAAAAAATGAGTTAAGAAAAAAAAATGTATTTCTTCCGATTAAAAAAGAGAAAAAGAATTTTAGTAACGTGTATTGCTCGCATTACTGCATCCGATCTCCTCGGCATACTCCTTATTAAATTTCTCACGAAATCTTGTGTTAATTCCTCCCATATCTCCACCAGTGCACCTCGCAACTCTTCTAAGCTCCTGGGAGGATTATTTCTCCATCTCAATCGCCTACCCAGCTCATCCCAAAGATGTTCAATTGGATTTAAATCCGGGCTGCGTGCTGGTCACCTCAGAATACGAATGCCAGTATCGTGGAGATATTGAACAACACAGGCGGCTGAGTGTGGTCGGGCATTATCTTGCATAAAAATAAAATTTTCCCCAATAAATGGTGCATAGGGTATCACATATTGCTGCAAAATTTCCCTCACATATAAATCTGCATTCAAGATTGCCCTGTTGAACACGTGGAGCTCAGTATAAGCCCCCGTAGAAATCCCAGCCCACACCATCACTGAACCACCTCCGAATGGTAGCCTACCAGAAATATTGCACGGAGCGTAGCGCTCCCCAGGCCTTCGGTAAACTCGTCGCCTCCCATCAGGTGCGTAGAGAGCAAAACGGGGCTCGTCTGAAAAGAGAACGTTTTCCCAATCGTTCTCAGACCAGTTGCGGTGTTCCCTAGCGAACTCTAGACGGGCTCTCCGATGGTCTACGGTGAGCAATGGTCCTATGGCTTGCTTCCTAGAGCGTAAATTCATTTCAGCGAGCCTTCTTCGTACATTTTCGGCACTGACTGAAACTCCACGAACAGTAAGCAGTGTTTGAGCTGTTTCAGAAGGATGTACGATTTCTCTGAGTGTGAATTCTAATAAATCGGTCATCAAGTGCTTCTGTGGCTCTTGGTCGACCCGAACCTTGTCTGCGAGTGCAGAGGCCTGTCTCGAGGTAACGATGGATGGCTCTACGGACGGTGGTCTCAGGCAACCCTAACGTTCGAGCTGCGTACCGCTGACTCCGTCCATCCTGAACTAATGCAATAATACGGGCACTTGCACTGCAGTAATCACCATTTTCTGAGAGTTTGCAATGCTTTCAGCTTGAAAAATGTCGAAACGCAACTGTAGAGGTCAATAAATTTATTTACTGTTGAGGTAAAGTTCACGTTGTTGTTTACACATAAAGACCGAAGGGAATTAAACGAGGAATTGCTTCTCTATTTACAAGAAACTTTGGGCCTTGATTCGATTAATTGTTCCCTGACATTTTATGAAAATTATTAAAACTAATAATCTTTCCCCAAAATGTGATAAAACAAAAAATAAACGCTTTTTTCAAAGTGCGCCACTTTTTTTGTGGAGCAGTTTATTTGAAGCTAACAATCATATTGGTACTATTATATATATATCAGAGTAAATCTTTTGCTATTTTCTTGCTAGACAGACCTCACTCGTTTGTTACAATACAGAGATGAGATCTGCTGCCAGTGTTATCATGGTAATTATAGTGGGCTCCCTTTACCTCTAGTCTATTCTATTCCAGCTCCAAACCGTCTCTATCTGATTAACAAAATAAGCCTATTAAACTAAATTTATTGATTTACCAAATGTTTTAGATATCCCAAAATGATTTGGTACCTGTTACGAATAAAACCACGGCAAATCAAAAGTAAAGACGCCCCATTTACCTTTAGGCTGATATTCTTATCACTGAAATTGTTAACATCATCTAAGAGTCAACAAATTGATTTAAAATTAAGTAATAAATTATTAAAATTAACAAAATTAAGTATCTAGTTAAGTTGCGCTTCGGCTCAACCGATTTTCTTGAAAGTTGATCGAAATGTCCAGCATTCGAAGGTGTAAGTTGATTTTCGCTTATATGTGGCCAAAATTCGCTCATTCCGAAATAAAGTAAAGTAATTGCCTATTTTTTCAGGCAGGCTTTACACCCAAGTACCAATTAGGTGTCGTGGACGACGGAGGCGACTAGCAAACATACTTTACTGTAAATTTCTTTTATTAACCATTGAATAAAATCCAAGACCTAAGACCAGGGAATCGAACCCACTAAACCAACAATACATCTTAGCATTGCGGGTCTAGTCTATAATCACCTAACAAACATACTTTACTGAAAATTCCTTTTATTAACCATTAAATAAAATCCAAGACCTAAGACCAGGGAATCGAACCCACTAAACCAACAATACATCTTAGCATTGCGGGTCTAGCCTATAACCGCCTAACAAACATACTTTACTGAAAATTCCTTTTATTAACCATTAAATAAAATCCAAGACCTAAGACCGGGGAATCAAACCCACTAAACCAACAATGCACATTATCTAATTTTAATTTTACTATTTTCCCGAGCAGGAAGTAATTAGTGCTATCTTATCAACATTTTTTTTTTTTTTAAATTGAGTTTTTAAAATAGGTGTGTGAAGTTGTTCATTTCTTTCGAAGATGGAATCATCTTCCGCTCTTGAGGCAACCACTCAAGTTTTGAAAATTAATTAATGATATGAAAATGTGTACGTGTGATTGATAAGGTTTCATTCACTTGAATTCATGAATCTTTTACCAGCACTTAATTACTCACAGATTAACAGTGAATTTAATTATTTTAAATTTATTCCAGGAGAAGGTTGTCCTAATGTATTCGCAAATCATTTCCCCCCAGTAATAATATACGTAGAACTGTCTTCTAATGAGTGGTGATTGGGTGAGAGGGACAGGTGGTAATCACTAATAATTATTGATTGCAAATACATTCCTCTCGCTTGATTTAGCCTTTTTGGCTAAAAATTGATTCAGCGAAATCGCTTTAGTGAACGAGTATGTTATTAGTGATGGTTCTATTAGTAATGATTCTATTGAGTCGAGCTCAAACTTAATTTAACGGTCCAAAGTTAGCTCGTTTAGCTCTAGCTTTTTGCTTTACAGTTGTGTTAATGTTATTACAGTTTAATGGCCTCCCGACGTTTTTTCTTTTACATGAGAAAGTGGGTTATCGTGTAGATTTTAGAATCTGTACCAGAGATACAGATTTTGGGGTTCAGTAAACACGAAAAAGTTTTTGTATGTCTGTGTGTATATAATTTGATCACGATTTTTTTTCAACTGCATCCTAGATTTATGAATATCGTGCCCCACAACACTAGCACTGTAGCACACCCAGGTGACGGAACAGTTCCCATAAAATGCTGGCGATTGGCGATAACCGCTTCCTAATAAGAATTTTATTTTTAAAAGCAGCAGCCTCACAAAGTACCTTAACTTGATGATGACAAACTTAATTCAACTTAAATAATAAGTGTAATTCTCATGTGGTGCATAAAAGATTAATGCAGGGATAACAGGGACATAAAGTTATGGAGGGGAGAGAGAGCGAGAGAGTGAGTGAGAGGGAAGGGGGAATTGTAATCAAGTTTTAAAAGATGGACACGTGCCAGAGTTACAATACCCTTGGGGTTTTTACCCAGCTTGAGTGTCGCTGCACCCGCACTCTGTTCTGACGAAATAAATTATAGATTCTCTGTTGACGGTGGTCCATGTCGGCGGCCAACCTTCTGACGTAAAACGCCTTCTGACAAAAATAAAATAAAATAAAGATCAGAAGAACATTTATCACACTTACTGAAATTGAAATTCGGAGCGAACTGTTTTATAAATTAATTATCAGCTGTTTTATTCACTTTCTTTTACATCCTTTACAAGAGGAAGTGTTTACAAGTTTACCGAAAGTATACGTCTGATTGCGGATAGACAGGTTCTTGCCGGTAAATTATTTAAGCGGGGGTTTTCCCCCCAATTGTAGGATGGGAGAAAAGTTATGCTCACTGCTGAAGTGCTGCTGTAGTATACTGTACGAATTTCTCAAAACACCTGTACAATATTTGTACTGTGAGCGCCGGAATTGCGTGATATAAAACGGGACAAGGCATACGTTGAAAAGTACCAAATTTGGGTTTATTATTATTATACAGAACTGTAAAATCTATTGCAGTAGCACTTTAGTGGTGAGCATTACTTTTCTCCACACTAAAATTAAAAAACTACATGAATTAAATAAGTTACGCGTAAAAAATAGTTTCGAATAAAGGTAATAGAACTTCATCTCAGGTGTTGTAGCCAAAGTATAACAAAAAAAAAATTCCCCAAAATAGGCAAAATCTATTACAAAAAGTTGTCACATCTGATAAATTAAATTGCTTCAAATTTGGGAATTTTGGTTACATAATTATATCCTGTATTTAATACAATATAATAAATAAATGTCAGAATAAATAAATTCAAAATACACCATATGGTACTAAAATTAGTATGAGTTATGTATATTAGCATTTTACGAATATTAATTCACTCAGAGAAAATATATGTAAATCTAGGTTATTTCACCTCTTTAATTACATGCTTGGGACCACTGTAGAGGGTAGCCTAACCTCACCGCTTATCCCCCAGATGTGCCTTTTATGGAAATTCTCTAGGAAATTATGACATTACGAAGGCGCCACGGTAGCCGAGCGGTTAGAGGCGAGGCCTGCAACGCTAGGATGGGCTTAGTGGGTTCGATTCCCGGTCTCTATGCCTTGGTTTTTATTTAATGGTTAATAAAAGAAATTTTCTTTAAAGTATGTTAGGCGGTTATAGGCTAGACCCGCAAAGGTAAGATGTATTGTTGGTTTAGTGGGTTCGAATCCCCGATCTTAGGCCTTGGATTTTATTTAATGGTTAATAAAAGAAATTTACAGTAAAGTATGTTCGCTAATCGCCTCCGTCCACGACACCTAATTTGGTAGTTGGACGGTAAAGCTCGCCTGAAAAAATAGACAATTACTCTACTTTTACTTAATTTTTTGTAACGTTACGGTGTTTTAAAGGAAACCTTTGGTGTCATTTCCTCAGAAACCCTTCTTCTTAAACGAAAGAAAATAAAATTTTCAGTAAAGTGGTCCATCTGTTTGCCTGATCTTGCTGAAAAGGTTATCATCCAGTTGAACGTGGAATTTAGTTTTTTAAAAAAGAACCCACAGTGTGCGAAATTAAAATCAAACAATGACTTGTATACACGTGTCGAACGCAGGGCAAAACAACCAAAAGTTTACAATAGTCGTAATAGTCACTGCAAGCGACTTTTTCTGCAATCTCTCTGGGGCTTGAGATTACCAGAGCCATTCTGTGCTCATTCAAAAATCTTGCACCGCTTCACATTATACATTGCTCCTCGTTAACTAGGCACGCAAGAGCTTTTACAAGGAGGAAGAAAAGAGCTTTGAAATCTGTGCAAAATGAAATCATGCTCGAAAAGGTAAAAGTGGGCATTGCACAAGGGTTGAGAGCTTCTATTGGTGTGTGTAGTGTAATTAACTTATCATTTGGCAGACTCCCACCACCTCCCTCCGTATAAAATACTTGGCAGTTCTGTTGGTAAGATATAGGAAACATCCCACCAAATAATATTCTTATTGTATTCTATTAAAATTACGAGTTTTTATAGTTAATGGCAATTTTATATAATTCACAACGAGAATACACGTCGTACGCACCGTAACAGAGATTTAGTTTGACGTGTATACACTGGTTAACTAGTGCTAGAAATCATAAACCAAGACAGTGACAATCCCAATCCCTAATTCCTTCCTACGTTTATGGTTTATACTTTCATGGTTTTCATTTTCAACTTGGTAGAAGCTCTTTTTGTCATTCCAAGAAGATATTATGTCAAACTGTTCAACAGTTAATGATGGTGTATTTTTATGCTTGGATGTGATGTAATCGTAAAAATTGGAATTATCCTCGCCATTATATGGAGACGTAAAGGTGGAGAAAGTACCAGTACTTGTTTGTTGTCGCCATCTGTTCGGCTACTAACATGCGAACAGATTACACAGGTGAGTAGCCATTATAATGGCTCCATGATTCTATCGATTAGTGGCTGTTAGGATGTGCTCTTAAAGAAAGTTGTTTGAATGAGTTATCTGTTTTGGTTTAATTAGCATTGGTTGGAGTTGAAAATTAATGGTACAGCGGACTGGATTTTCCAGATTGTACTCTGGATTTGGGCTAGTCAAAGGAGGGAAATGGTGGAAAACACACTTTTCTCTTTTACTGATAATAAAATGAAAATTTACCAACTTTTTTTCAAACTGGGCGTTTTCTTTTACTTTACGCTTTAACTGTGTGAGTGAGGCTCCAGCAATCACACGGCATCTTAAGAACTAATGCAGAGAATCCCGCAGTACCTTCTCAGATATCTTGCATCATTTTTCCTTGTTAACGATTACCAATTTTTTGTATAAAACCGTTTTTTGATAATAGCTTTCCAGCTGTTTCCGGTTAAGACTATGATATCTATGTCATGTCCGTACTTGAACAATTTTTTTGATCCCTGGATACGGTCTGTGATGGTGGAACTCTAAAAGAGGGATTTAGGGCTCCTTAAGTTAGAATCGTTATTAATTCAATGCAATTAATGATTTTAAAAATATACCTAACTTTATTATAAATACAGGCAGTATCAGATATGTGTTATATTTATATAATAAAACCATAGTGATAAAATTAATGTTACTAAAAGGTTTTTTCCCCGTAATAAAAAGATGTGGGTGAGCCAAAGATTTTAAGATGATTGTATGTTTGTGGGCTTAAATTCGTTTGTGGGTGTCGTTTTTTTTGTACTTGTGTGTCTGTGTTAATGTGCGTTGTTTGTTTGTGGTTGTTCTTAGCGATACTATTTAGTAGAGCCACAGAAATAGAATCTTTTAAACTCGCTTTGTCTCTCTCTTTCTCCCTAAAAGGGTTCATAGTTAAAATAAGTGGTGGTGTTGGGGGTCCCTGTCCCTATCTTGGCTTATATAATGACCCTTTTCAGTGTGCAGCTTTAAAATAAAATTATTTTTAAACTCTGTGTGAGTGAGAGAGAAAGGAAGAGAGAAAGAGCATGGTGGAACAGACTCCCCACATTTACTAAACCATAATGCGGTAATAAACTAAATATAAAATATAGAGTAGTGTCTGTCTGTGCTTTTACTAAACCAGATTTGAATGATAGTATTGCGGGTTGCAGAAGGTATACTCCACAGTACTGTAATCTAATAAATATAAGATGTCTATAGAGTAAGGGTCTGTGCTTATACTAAACCAGATTTGAATGATAGTATTGCGGGTTGCAGAAGGTATACTCCACAGTACTGTAATCTAATAAATATAAGATGTCCATAGAGTAAGGGTCTGTGCTTATACTAAACCAGATTTGAATGATAGTATTGCGGGTTGCAGAAGGTATACTCCACAGTACTGTAATCTAATAAATATAAGATGTCTATAGAGTAAGGGTCTGTGCTTATACTAAACCAGATTTGAATGATAGTATTGCGGGTTGCAGAAGGTATACTCCACAGTACTGTAATCTAATAAATATAAGATGTCCATAGAGTAAGGGTCTGTGCTTATACTAAACCAGATTTGAAGGATAGTATTGCGGGTTGCAGAAGGTATACTCTACAATTGGAGCACTTAGCTTTGTCCAATCACTTGGTGAACGTTTCATGTTGACGCACAGCATCCGCTTCTTTTGTTTTATCTTTGCAATGTGCTTTTAAACCATTCATAACAGTGTAAGCTGACGTTATACAAGTAGCTTGCCGGTCTTCTGAACCATTTAATTTGGGTTACCTACTACCATGAGTATAAAGGATCATCTTTATACTCTAGAGATCAAAACCGGCAAAGTGGCTCTAAAGCTATCGTTAGCTAAAATTTAATCTGGCCAGTTATTATTACTGGAGAGAGAGACTGGAGATTTTTTTGACTACTAAAGAGCCGGCCGCCATTCCTGGACAAATAGTAACATTTCCCTTGACACAGCATCCTGTATTCCCCAGACAAGGATAATTTTAGTCTTATAAATGCAGCCTGGATGTCCGTGACTTTGCCACAGCGAATCCTTTAGTCTGTGAATACCCAGTTATCATTACCAAAAGATCAATCCAGGAATATATCTGGATTCACATTCTATTCATGGAACGTCCCTTTCTGCAGGCACCTTGAAACCGTAAGCCACACGCTACCCTTACTTACTACTTTCTTACTAGACGGCACTACAGCCCGGGGTGGGCCTTGGCTTCTTTAACAACATTAAGCCATTGCTTAATTCATTCGGCTTTCCTTTTCTAATTTGTGACACCCAATATATTCAGGTCGTTTTCGACATCCTGAGCCCAACGCCGTCTTTGACGTTCTCTTCCTATACGCTACCCTAAGCACTGCTTATAGTCCAGTATGCTTAGATTCAGCCTATCAGTTCTTATATTTATTGACAATTTAAATGTGAGTTCCTATCTGATGTTCTTGTAAGGCTATAGCTTCACACAATTACAAATAACTTGTAATTAAGTTAAAGTTATTGAATCACAGCATCACATTGGGGTCTCCCACTGAGAGAATAGAGCGGTATCTGGAGAAGGGACAGTGATGATTGCCCAGTTAACGGACCCACTTCAGCTCAATGATTTCTCTTACCTAAAAGCTATATATTAAAAAGGAAAAAAAATTGTAGATTCTTGCATTGATAAAACTATAAATTACAAACCCAAAACAACCTAGCGATGAAGTAGAGCTTCTCTTTCTACCTGCAACAGCATCCCTCCCGTTGACTAGCCATTGCTTGCTCGCCTCTAATATTAGTGGGTTCATTTGTTTCTTTTTGTTTGTTTGTTTTTTCATGCCTCTAGACATCCTGTTCAGTACGATGGTGATGCTCTCTTATATTTACTAGTGGTACTAGAGGTACCAGGAAACCCCATTAGGGCAACCACTCCTTATAAAAAGAAAACAATCCTACAACTCTTAATGCAAACTTAAGTTGTTATAATATTTATTTTGTTGGGCAACATAAAACATCCTGAAGATAAGATTTAAATTATAATTAACGTTCAGAAAATAAAGTCAGGGGATCCCAAATACTGATACGAGTTTCCTCTTGACTTCAATATAATATGTTGAAGGAAGCAACACGTCACAGCTCCCCCTAGAACTCCCAATAGAATGGAATATTTCCCTGAGAAGAAGTTCCAAGCCGAAAAGTTGTTTTTTTTTAAAAAAATGAAACCTTTTTGGCGTCTGCGCAGAAAATTTCAGAGCACTGGAGTAAACCAGTTCTGAGTTACACCAATCTGATATCGTTGGACTGCTCTAGTCTTAGCCCACACAGATTAGTGGTTTAACAATTATTACATATTTGTAGATATTAAGATTGGTGAAAAATGGTAAAATGATAAAAATAGCTAGTGTAAAGTGCTTAAATAAGTTAAATGAAGCCAATTGAAGCAACGAACACTTTACCTCTCAAGTTTTTTTTAACACGTTTAAGCTGTAATTCCATTCACCTTTAAAACAGTAAAACATTCACCTGTAACAACACAGTGGCGTATTTTTTTTTAAATAACATTTTATTTGCTTTTAACTTTTGAATATCCGAGTAACATGAGCGTTAACACATTTCTGAAACGTGTTTAAGCCATAAAATAATAAACATTTAAAAAACAGAACAAATATTTTTTTCTATATAATATAAAATATACTTCTAATGTTGCATTTATACAATTTTTATTATTAATAGGGGTTATAAAAATAATAATAAATAGAAATATAAAAAACGATTTCTGTCAATGGGATATAAATAAAAAACTTCATTTTTCTATATTGGACGTGGCTGGCTATTTTTAGAACTATTATATATACGGCTGACGACAGAGAAATCAAACGGCGCGAGTCTGTCCACCTCGCCGTGAGTGACATTCCGTCTGGGCGACAGACAGAGACGCTGGCGTCTTACGGTGAAACTTTACAAAACTGTTACTTCTTGGCGATGGTATTTTTTTATTTGATTTCAATTTTTAATTTTCATCTGTTAGTTGTACTCTTAAGTAAACCTCTCTTTTATAGCATTTCTTACAATGGCTAAGTTGAATGCAATTTCTAACCCCCTTTCAATTTTGATTGCACGAGGAGGTTTAATAACCCAATCTAGACAAGAAATCTGTAGGGTCATCCCTGTCTATATCAATTCGGCAAGTACTCAAGTTGTGGGAACTTAGTTTAAGTCAGCCTCTACCTTATTAGAATGATTCACCCTTCATGGAGAGACCAAGTTCTAGCTATCCCAAAGCACCTTAGGGCTCATGTAGACATCTCTAAGTAGATACAATCCTTTACTTTGTTTGCTTTACTTATGTGGATCTAGAGAGTGACTATACGGCTATTTCCGGTTGTAAATTGGGTATCGAAAAGTTGGCACCAACGCATTTCTTCTTACCTGGAGAAAGGGAAAGTGAGTGACTAATCCAAGTCGAGACTCGGAAAAAAGTCTTGTCCTGGAACTTGACGTATCTGTGATGACAGTCATCTACCAATAACCTGTAGAGGAAATCCTGAAGCTGTTTCACCGTCATCCTGTTTCCTCAATAAGCTCTGGATCCTCTTTTTTTTTTTAACTCTATTTAATTTACAACTGCCTATTGGCAACAAGTAAATCATATTGCTTACAATACATAAATAAACAGACCTGCGAAGCTAATTTGTATTGTGGTACTGGGTTCGATTCCCCCGGTCTTAGGCCTTGGACTTTTATTTAATGGTTAATAAAAGAAATTTACAGTAAAGTATGTTTGCTAGTCGCCTCCGTCCACGACACCTAATTGGTAGTTGGACGTAAAGCCCCGCCTGAAAAAATAGGCGATTACTTTACTTTACAATACATAAATAAAAATGGCTTTAAAGATTTGAATTAGGGCCATCCAGCGATAACCATCATGAATCAACTAACACAGGACACTGTTAAAGTGAATTCAAAGGATGTCCTTGATGCGAGGCCATCGACGTTTCAGTCTTCGGAGAGTTTTTCGAGGGAAGAATAGACTGCTGGGGCAGGTTGTGGTATGAGCGGATTTGAAGAGTTGGGAAAGTTTCGAATTGAAATCTTGGTGTGACGGGATTTAGCTAAGAGAACAAGGACAAATGTGATTTTTAGGTCAGTTGCTTACGTAGAAAGGAGCGTTAATGATGGTGCCTAGGATTTTCGATTGAGAGGATTGGATACGGTTGATAATAGAACGCTTTGCAGTACCGTACATGCATTTTAGACTGTGGCAACAATCTACAGAGTTTGCCCAAAAGAATGAACACTGTGAAGCCTACAGTCTTGGAAGCTAAATATCTTAGGTTCAACAACATTAATAGTCGCCTACAACTAGAGGTAGAACATGATTTACGAGTGAGCTGGGATGATTGATTGGATGTTTGTTATGAAAATAAAGTGAATCAGGATTTCCGGGGAGTGGTTTTTTTTTAAATCAAGATTTTACTAACCACATCTAGAGGTAGCGGAAATAGGTGGGTTGAAAACGTTGGTTTGTTTATTAACGAATCAGTTGACGAGATAGGATGTCATCCCTAAATATTGCGAGCTTAAGCTACCTTGAAGCATTTGCTCCCTTGATTGGGAATTAAGAAAAGTGAATGTTCCCCCTGGGTTGTGAGTAATCACAGGATTTCTATCATTCTCCTCATTGGAAGTATTCTTTGCCAATTTAGATCACACGTTAATACTTTATATTTTTGTTCCAGGTAAGTGATTTATACTCTACATTGAAACAGTTTGATGCGGAAATGGTGTTGGTAAGCTTAGTTCTTTTATTATCTTAAATTTTATGCTGAAAATCTCGTTTTTCCGTCGCACACTTAAACAGGGACCTCTTTATTTCGAAATTGTATCGTCTCTGACAGAGAAGTTGTTCAATATGTAGCAAATTAATTAGTTTGTATATATTTAATTGTCTATTTAACTGTTTAATAGCCGTCTTTATTCAAAAATTTCTGAGTTTAAAAAAAAAACAAGAAATATTTAAGTTGGAATCTAGAAAGTTCATTGGAAGCCTTTCAGCCAATGAATGAATCGGAGAAATCTTTTAGCTTTTCAATTTGCAGACATTGTGCTGGCCCTTTTTGCAGAAAACTGTGTCCCCTTTGCTGGGACAACCAGCTGTTACAGACTCCTAGGAAGACAACAATCTAGAACAATAATTTCCTGCATGGAACTCGCGATCTTAGTATCTCTAGACTTTCGTTTTGTGAATTTACAATTTTAACTTTTTATTCCATATCCAATTAATTATTAAATGATTATCTTCGATTAGTGAACAAATATTTACTATATTGGAATAAATACGAACTATTGAATTAATCGTATTAACGGAAGCATCTTTAAAAATTACGAGTGTATTGACAACTTTAATCGATATTTTTTTTGAAATAATTAACAGAAAATTGTAATATCTTTATCTTTTTATTGGTATATAACATTATTAGTTTTATTTATATCAATAATTTAAGAGGTTTATTGGTCTCAAGAGCATCATTAGATCGTATTTCATTGGCCAATCGCACTTGCAGAACAGGAAGAAGGTTCCAAGTAGTCACCCATATAATCTTTATGTCGTAATTATTACCGGACAGCGTCATCGTGGTCTTCTTTTCTTCTTCTTCGTCCGGCGCTGCCATTGTAATCTATTACGCTTCTTCTATTTTTTACTTTCTATTGAAACTTTGTTCGTTTTTTCTTTCTCTCTCATCCTGTCGATGCCATTCTTGTACAACAATCGATTTCCAGTGTGATTATGGAAAATTCCTGTAAGGGTTTTTTTTTCTTTCTTTTTTGTCATTTTCTTTTTATTTCCTTACGTTTTCCAGATGGGAGGTCCAGTCCAGTAAAGTATTACGTTTTGCTATTGTGATCTATATTACGCTGGTATTAGCTTTCAATGAAAGCGTAAATAATTTCTAGGGAATGTGTTCCTTTTTTACCCTTTTTTTTAAAAAAAAGAAAATAAAATAAAACCAAAAGTGATTTCCCAACTGCAGTATAAGAATTTTTCTTTGAAGAAATTGCAATAAAATTGAGGTAGTTTTCATTGGATGCAAAGTTTTGATGGCTAGAATTATAGTTCAATTAATTGTCTGTAAACTGCAACTTGGTTACTTTGGTCAGTCGTTGTCTCCTCCGACAGTTGTTTGTGGGTGAAATCCCTTGAACGAAGGCAAGAGGAAAAGTTCTCTGCCCTTATAAGGGCAGCAATGGTTGTCTATAGTTGGAAACATAAGTTTTCCTTTTTCTACTAGAACTTGTTAAATACTTTAACCAATTTTTTTTTTAAAAAAGAATAGATCCTTTCCCTTGAAGTGATACTGGAAGGTTCGCAAAATGTCCTTCTACGATCTCTGGATTCGCTATCACATCCTCAAATATTGGCTCAATTCCAGCATCCAGCCACTTTTGATGAAAAGGAAAGGACTCTTTCAAAATTTCGTTTCATATATTTCCTGTCGCTCGCTTATACTCAATTAAGGAGGGTTACAGTCCTCTATTAGTAGAAAATTCCCGAAGTGGGATTACCCCGCAATATTTGGAAAGTCTTTTTCCCAAAAACGATTCCAAAGTGCGTCTATAAATTATTTGTACAATTTTTTTAAGTTTTCTTTAAAAGAAAATTGGTTTTCTGGTAATTTTGAGGTGTCCACTCCATATTTCTCTAAGATTTTTAGATTATCTTTAATTAGACGCTTCACTAAGAAGTTACATTGAAGGAGTAGCGCTTCATCGCCGCCAAAAAGCACTTAATTCCATAGATACCATTATCTTAATTATTTATTACTTTTAATGATACAAAATAGGTAGGTGAAGATTTAGCAGCGGAAGTACAGCTCAGAGCGTGTGTATATGTAGAGAGAGAATCAGAATGAGTTCAGTTCGTATATCTGTCTACGTATGTGTGTTGAGATTCTTATATAAGGAAATTGAAATACAATCTTTATTATCTAAATATGGTAAGCTGTCTCACCACTACCACCGTGCATGTGTGCAAGCGCAGTGAATGCACTTGCACAGTGCCATTAACTGCACCACACAGTACTGTTATACGTCTACTGCAGCTGCATCTGTAACATGTACAGAGAAAAGATTCTATTATTTAGAACTTTATTTATAAATATTTATTCACCGTGTCTAAATATCGATATTTATACACCGTGTCCGAATATCGATATTTATGCATGTTTAAAATGTTTTTACCCCATGATACACTATTCTTCTGAATGGAAATATCGATATTGCATTGTTATTCTTTATAGAAATTGCGCTCTGCGTGAAGTTAAGCATTTTTTTTAGCGATCTTCTGTTGAAAATACATTACATTTTTCCAGCGACTTAAGTGCGAGATTCTGTAAGTAGTGTACATGAATTTACAATGACAAAGAAATCTGGATAAATTCAAATCTAAACAATTTAAACGTGTTTTGGTTATTATTTTTGGCTGGCTTTAGTGGGATAACCAATCAATTTAAATGGGATAATGCCCTCCTAGAGACTGGTATCCTCCTACATCTCAAAGGCTTTCTGAGGATGCGCTTACTGTCCAGATTAAGAATCCGAGAAATCTCAAGTAGGATTTTAGGGTAATACCTAATCTCCACCAACAGTAAGAAACTACCTGATATGTTCTTGGAAGAGCCGGAAGCCGATGGAGGGACACGACAATTACTTCCAGGTTCCAAAAACGCCCTCCCAAAGGCGGGTGTACATCCTCCTGGAAAAACACCTGGCACTTCCTAAAGCTTCTTGGGGAAAAATACTAATAGTCATCCTGCCTTTGTCCTGGAGAGGCTAACTTATTCTTGAGGAGAGCAGGCTCTGGTAGCTTGGTGACGGCGTTTTCTAAAGTAAAGTAATCGCCTACTTTTTCAGGCGAGGCTTAACGTCCATCTGTCAATTAGGCATCGTGGACGGGGGGGGGGCGGACGCACATACTCTACTATAAACAATTTTTTCCTACAAATAAAAAGTAGTCATACGCGGGGATTCGAATTGGGGATCTCTCACTTATAAAGGCACGCTCTTGACCACTAGACCAACACCCGTGTCCTAGGTGACGGCTCTTTCTATAAACACCTGTTTCAACCATCCTTCTCTAGCTGAGTCTCTAGAACGCAGTGGTAAGAACATGGAGGGATATCCCGTGTAGTTAGGGATAACCAACCATTTCCTTGTGCTCCATTACAGCCTCCTCTCCAGTGTCTTAGTTATGATGAAGAACGCTACCTTAGATTAGAGTAGAATATTAGATGGGACGGGACCTACGCCCCACGGCACCGTAGCCAGCCCCTTCTTAGTTCTAGTTAGCGAACCCTCCCCTCCTAAAGAGGTTGAGGACTTTCCTCAACTAGTTCTTTTTGTACTACTATCTCCTTCTGCCTCAGCGTTCCAAAGGTTTCATAGCAGCAAACGTTCGATTGCAACGCAATCGAACAGCAGGTGAGAGGCCATTTCCTCCTCTTCCTGACATAATCTGCACAATGGTTCCGAGCTAATAAGCCCCACCTTGCGCAGAACGCTACCTTTGTCCATTTTCAGTCACAAGAATTGTTTGAGAATTAACTTAGCACATCCCGGCAATGCGACTTCTTGGTTTGGAAAGATGACAAATAATCTAGGATTGTACAATTAACTGTGCTGTCTATTATCTCTAAATTGTTTTAATCTGTACAATGTTTGTAAAGGATTTATATTATTTATAAAAAGATTTTTGTAGAATAAAAGACAAGATAACTCGAAAACGCCCAACAGTTTATTTATTTACGATAATAGAAAAATAATGTACGTTTATTTTCACATGAAAGTATAACCTTTTCTTCTAATTCTTCTTTTTTAGAAAATAACATAAGTATTTTTATGGTTGCTTTAAGACCTCCAGATGGTCGCCTAACCATTGGGTACTGAGCTTGATTGTTCTTCTTCTTCTTCTTTAGACACAATGAATAGAAATGAAGAAAGTGTTTTTATGCCATGTTTTCTGTTGAGATTGTTTGTGCAGCATTATGTATGGTATTATGCGTGCAGCGTGCTGTAGTGTGTGTCTGTCTGTCTGTTTGAGCGGGCATATGTCCCCGGTCCGTGTTGGAATAGGCGCCACATTCACATCATACCCATGAGTATAATAGTGAATGCCCCCGATTATATGAGTCACATTTGGCCGGCCCAATAGTATTTACACAATCTGAGTGCTTGTAGCGCTAGTGTACTACCTCACCCCTCCACACTATCTTGCCGATCTGCGTGTTTTATTTTATTTTATTTTTTTTTACGCACACAAATACTCTTCAATGTTACAGCAACAACAACAACATCACCACGGTGACGTCCTTCTGTATAGTAGTCTTGTTTATGTGGTAGTAGTTGGTGTTGATGTTGATGTAGCCCACTAAACTTACGACCCTAATAGCGGTTTGTCTGCCTTATAATCTTACCTTGACTTACCTTCACCAATCAAACCAGCTTCTCTCTCTCTCTCTCTCTCTCTCTCACTCTCTCTCTCTCACTCTCTCTCACTCTCTCACTCACTCACTCACTCACTAACTCTTCCCCTCGCTGCCTCCACAATCTGAAACAATATATCGACAGACCGACAAACAGCAGTGGTTACTGCTAAAATATAGACAAATCTGGAATCGTACTGTTTGATTATTTTTCATTATATTTCATCATATATCCCAGATTGATAGCTGTAAAAAAAAATAATAATAAAAGATTTACATGCAGTTCATTTGCCGCAAAAACGTTCATATAAACCGAAGTTTCATTTTCAAATGTTTTGAAAAAAAAACAGAGAACTAGAGATTTAATTTAAAAATTAACAGGGATGCTGCCTAAATTGACCAAGATTGATTTGGGGCCTGAATCACAGCATCCCAATCATTCAATCACGATTAAAATTTTGAAAAAAGATAATTATAAACCATTAAAAAATACTAAAATATTTAGAACTTTTACGGGGAGCATATTCCCTTCATCTTTGTTCAGTTTTAAGTCCCATAAATGGGGTGATGGATTATATTTAAGGGATCTAAGATGATCGAGTCTATCATCAAAAAAGGTTCGCAACTCTAAGAACGTAGTTTTGGGGAAAGCTAAGTTTGGACCAAAAAAACACCTTTTACCCAAAACTCCCCGGTTCTCCAAAATCCATGGAAGTTTTATTTTCCAACTTGAGCGAGGAACAAAACTTTGTCCATCTAAGCCGTCACGATCATGATACGCTACTGTATCAGTTTAACTCGCTAATTCCTCTGTGGGTCCATTAGATTAGCAGTAGTTATAGCCCTTCTAAGCGAGTGAAATGTCTTATCAGTTTCCGCAGAGTTTCATGTTAATCGTTTTGGAGGCGGCAGATTAATCAAGGGGGAAGTTGTATGGGGGAGCTTTTCCTCCCCAGCAGGTGGCAGCCACTCTGCGGCAGAGGTTTCTAACATTCCCTCGGTGTGTTCAATGATTTGTATATCCCCCGTCTGTCTTACAAGTGTTTGTCTATGAGAAACTAGTTCATTTTTTGCCTCAAAAATGCCCTTTAGATACGTTGCTGGGACTCCCCAAGTTTTCTGGAAAAATCTACAGAATATATTAGATATCTCTACAAGAAGTGGAACCTGGTTTCTTTAATAATTTTTTTTTTAATCGTTTTATTAAAATGAAGGTAAACGTTTTCATTTAAAGAAGGGCAAAGCTATAATTTGAAGAAGATGAGTCCTGAATATGCGATTAACTATCGTAGTTAATATGGAAACGCTAGCGAGCTCTCTCCCTGATGTATATGTAACAGTTGGTGGAGGCTAGCCAAATGGGGCTGTGTATGTGCCTCTAATTCAGGTAACAAAGTGGGGAAAAAGGAGGAGAACCCCCTGCAGCTCCCGGTCCCAGATGACGATAATTTCTTGTGTTCCCACGCAAAAGAGGAGTATACCTCCTTTGGACTTCGACCTACTTTTAGGGGTGTATTTCTTTTGTTTTGTTACTTCTTTGTCATCATCTTCAGGTAGTACAGCTTCCAGTGGCTGTATAGTTTGCGGTTGCCATACAGTTAGCCCCATTTTGTGCAACCATCAAATGAGTCACGTACATTTTGAAACATTGGTCTTCTTTTTTCTGTCCTTTTTATAATTATTTACTGCATTTTGTACATAATTATAATTATACAGTTATCCACATCTTCAGCATCTTGGACATGGTGATTTTCAATAGGAGAAGGTGTAAAAAGTTCGCAATTCTTTTTAACTCTAATATTCTTCACATTTTTCCTTATTTTTTTGGAAATTGGATGAACGGGACATTCTTTTTTTACTTTTTAGGCTGCGGGATTGTATTGCGAAGTAAATTTTACGACAATCTATCTTAGCTTTGTGGGACTCACATCTAACCACTCCTGCTACATGGCGCATATTAATAGTTCACCCATCATAGTTGGTTACTAATTTCATGAAAACTAAACAAAATGATTCTCCTTAACTTCACCACTTTTAAATACTTAGTAGGATAACCCCAGGGTTAAGTTTGAGAATGGCCGGGTCAACAGAGTCGTGATGGTTTACAATCACTAGTTACAATCACCGCACTGGTGATTCTGAGGAGTCTCATGTTTGTTTTCATTGCACTTGTTGTGCGGATCAATCGATTGTTTTGTGACTTGATCTATCGAATCTGGCAGACAGAATTTCTGTCACTCTTCAATGGATTTTCTCTCTCTCTCTCTCTTGCTCCAAGATCCTCCAAGAACAGTCGTCGGTGAAAGTCTCCTTAGTATTTATTTCTGGATATGGTATCACAAGATGACAGTTTTAATTTCCCATATTTAGTGTCCAGGGCTGAACATTAACTCTCGCTAATATATTGAATGAATTCATCATTATCTTCATTTCACTTCTCATTAGTCTTTTTTTTTATTGATTTGATTGATTGATTCAGTTTAACTTGACACTTTTGGGAACCCTCCAAGATTTCAAGTGAAATATTTTTTTCTGTAGACTGGATATTTAGTTTTGAAACAAAGGTATTGGAACTGGACCATAGCATAACGATCGAAATCTTTCAACTAGTCAAAAACTTAAGTAGGTATTCCTCATCCTTTTTCAGGCAGGCATTACGTCAAATTACCTAATTAGGTGTCGTGGACGGAGGCGACTAACAAACATACTTTACTATAAAAGTTCTCATATTATTCTAGCACCGCAATACATCTTAGCATTGCGGGTCTAGCCTATAACGGCCTAACAAACATACTTTACTGTAAATTTCTTTTATTTACCATTAAATAAAATCCAAGGGCTAGACTAGTACCGCAATACATCTTAGCTTTGCGGGTCTAGCCTCTTAACCGCTCGGCTTTCGTGGCGCCTTTATATTGGTTTTCTTTATGTTGAATTAAAACCTAATGTTTAGAACGTTTTTCCGATGTTTGATAAGAATAGAACTAAGAACGTGTTCACACCAGAACCCACTTCTAAATGAAAAAGAAAGTAGAAAGAGAACAAAACAAAATCACTAAAATACTGACAATACTTCATATTAATAATAAATGATTATGAATAATTAGCTGTCAACTAACATTAGATTAGTTGTAGAGATGTTTAGAAGAAATAGACATGCGTATTTAAATATCGATATTTATAGTTTTCTTTTTGTAAATAGTGAACTTCATTTTTTTTTTTAAATAAAATAGAAAGCTCCTGACCTCAATCAATGCCACAATCGATTTATTTTTGACGAGAGTCTATCTAGGATGGCAGTTTTTTTTGTTGATTTTATTTAATATGGATGTCCTTAAAACAAAATGTGGTAGATTTTTGAAATTCTTCGGAAGGTGGGGAAAGTTCAAGTAAAGTGATCAAAATTCTATCGTAAAACTTTCAAGTTCTGTAGTCGGCCATTTTGTTTTTCCGGACGTAAGTTTCCTCCCTTTGTTGTGATAATTTTGGTGCCTGAATTCTGGTGCCGATGGAAGGGTAGACGGTTAGGTTGGGCAACCGGTAACCCTTTAATCGGTATTGTGGGAACAAGCCTTGCGCTATCTGAATGGACCCATGCAGCTTTCCACCGCCAAAAAAACAGACCAAGTCTAAGACCATAATCCATAATCGGACTAGAGCCACCTTAAAAGTTATGCTTTCACCATATCCTAAGTCCACCAACAAGCTGAAGCCGCTAATTTTCCTCCATATTGAAAATTAATTAAAAAGTTTTGGGAAACATCGCTAGATTGTGCTAACGTTAAATCGTTGATCGCACGGCCTATAGTTTTCTAAGAGCATTATTAGCTAGATATTACATTTTTTCATATTTTCTTGTTCTTCTTCAACGACTTTCTTTCCAAACTTATTTCTTGGGCTTCTTTTTATAGCCAACATCAATTAGATTTAATTAAGTCCTTTTTCATTGATTGCAGTAATTATTATTATTTTTTTAACTTTTTATTAAAAAAAAAAAAGTTTACGTTTACTTACTGTAGGTAGGAAAAAGTACAGTTATCGTGCCAAATTTAGGAATTTGACTTTTCATCAGTATTTATGACTTGACCATTTATCAGAAATTTGATGATGATGGATGTAGATACAGCATACCAATTTGCTTCTCAATCAGTGACCTATTCAATATCACTTTTAGCGATCAGTGACTTTTAACGATTTCCACTTCTCTCTTGAACACCGTTCCTCCTAAACATTGCTTAACTGGAATTTGGGATTGATTCATCTGATTTAATCAGTTATTCTTGTAGAATAACCTTTTATTCTTAGTTCGCTAATTGATTGATTGTGGGAAATAAAATTTTCATTATTTTTTCTACTTTTTCTTTTCTATTTTGTGTTTTTCCCTACGACGGTTTTAATGGACCCTGAGCCCCGAAAAAGTCTTGTTAACACAATTTACTCCGTGTGGGTTCAGTCTATTTGAACAAAAAACAAAAAATAATAATAATAATAATCGTGGTAACAACAAATTTAATATTTGCTTTATGCAACTGGGGAAACCTGATAATAAGTTTATTTTGGGCCAAATCTGCTCAAACCGGAACGCTTCATTGCATTTATGTTTGAGTCATTTTCCATAAACCTAGTCCACACGACGTATATCTGCATTTATTTGGTACATTTTCCAGGAGTGCGGTACTTCTTAAGGTAGCACTTACGTGGAATGCGGGGACTTTTATTGCCATAGAATATTATTAGGAATGAAGTACACTAAGTCACATTTTAAATTTTTTACAGGAGAGCAAATTAAAGGTAGTTTCGTGGTTTTTCCTTACCAATAAGCACTCGAGAGTTATTTTGCTTAATAAATAAAATAAACAAAATAAAAGTAAATAAAATTCAGTAAAAAGTAAATAAAATTCCGTCGTTTGTGCGGAAGTATCCCTTTATTGGATAAATTTTTTCAAGTTTTCTAGCGATTATTTCTTACAAATTCGAAAGTTATTAAGAAATATTCATTTCTATAAATTGCTTTAAAGAGAAATCATGTATTTTATGTGAGCAACGGAATTCCGGACTTCTTTTACACCCTGAACAGAATTGCTGGGGATAGAGTTTTTGAAATGGGATAATTTTGTTTTATAAATTCAATAATAAATGATAATAAATATTGTAATAACCATAAAAATAAATGAATTTCTCTTTAAAAATCAATGATAACAAGACTGTAAACATATTTGTTCAATTTGAGAGTCCATTGAGATAGCACGGAATTCCAAGTGAACACGACATTTGAAGAGGTTTTATTATTGGTGGATATTTATTATTAGATTCTGTTCACTCTCGCCCGATAAATGCTGACAGCCATTTTAATTGAGTTGATTGAAACTTGAAGATGAGTAATAAAACTTTTCAATCATTACTCGCAAGGAAAGAAAAAAAGCGGTCCTACCGGAACTCAGGGTCCCCTGAGTCAGAAAAGGTAGTATATTCGGGAAAAGGAGCTCCAAGTGTTGATATAGCTTTTTCTATTTTTCTCAGCATAGTTATTTACCAGTGACGGTGTGCCATCTCCGTCTTCATTTCTCTTTCGTTTTCTCTTCTGCCTAATGTAGTCTGATACTGGGAGCTCCCGAAATGGAATACAGCCCCTCTTCACCACCACCAAGTAACAGCTCTCCTATCTGCGCCATCAGCTCCTCATGACCTTGGTGCCCAAAACGTCCCAAAAGAATCTAACTTGGATAGTATTACTTTTTGGGAAATAGTTTTTAAAGAAATAAAACTCTTAGAAATATTTACCTGGGGGGAAATTTCCACCACCGGAAGATTCTAGGCTCCAACCATTTTCTTGAAAACTTTGAATACCCAATTATGTTCGTGTTGAGCTACGGTGTTTATTTGAATAATTCTTCTTAAGTTTTATTAACTGGATAAGTAAAGTAATTGACTATTTTTTCAGGCGGGCTTTACGTCCAACTACCAAATTAGGTGTCGTGGACGGAGGCGACTAGCAAACATACTTTACTGTAAATTTCTTTTATTAACCATTAAATACAATCCAAGGCCTATACTAGTACCGCAATACATCTTAGCTTTACGGGTCTAGCCTATAACCGCCTAACATACTTTACTATAAAAGTTCTCGTATTATTCTAGTACCGCAATACATCTTAGCTTCGCGGGTCTAGTCTATAATCGCTCGGCTACCGTGGCGCCTATTATCTGGATAATGTCATTAAGAATTATTATTATTTTTTTTTAATATTGAGCGTTAGAAAATATGTATACAATTAAACCCGATATTTTTTTGCCTTTACTGTAATAATAGTTGTTAGCCAGAAAATTTTTTTTTTAGTAGACTTAAATCAGTACTTTGGCGGTATACAACACTACGTCACATTTTAAATTTTTTACAGGGAGAGCAAATGAAAGATTTTGTTCGTGGTTTTTACTTATAAGACTACGGGAGTTATTTTGCTTACATCTTTGGTGGATAAGAAGTAACTTAGATGCGCCTTGAGTGATGATTGGGTAATAAAAATCAATAATTTGGTATTAGAAAGATTAAAAGAATAAATTTTGAAAAAATGGAGAAAAATGATATACCTCCGAGATACTGAAATATTTAAAAAAATTTTACAATTTTGTGTCGCCTACAAATTTTTTTAAAATTTTATATAAAAATCCCTGTTTTCAGGGATCCACAAAAAAGAAGTATTATGCTACAGACGAAAAATGGACAGTTTTTTTCACAAGTTATCCAATAATTTATAATAATGACGAAAATTTGGGTCACCTTTCACTTCAAGGTTATAATTTGGGCGGTTCAAATTTGGGGACCCCTTAAAATTATGAATTTTTACGTATGGAATACTTTAATAAATTTTTATAACAATTATTTTATGAACATATGAGAGTTTAACGACAAACCTAAACCGGAAGATAGTGTTTTAAACAAAAGAATTGTAAACATAAACTGTTTTGGGTGTACGTCTGTGTGTAGTGTTTATTAGATTTGTGTTGTAGTATAGTGTTAGTGGTGCGGTGGTGAGGAGCTAGATCTCTGTGTGTTCTCTCTGTCACACTTGTGTTTGCTTCAGTCTCGTTCTCTCCTTGTCTATTCTCACCTCCTGCTTTCTTCTCTAATCTCGCTGTCTCTGGGGGGGGGGGGTGGAGAAGTGGGGAGATATCTCTCTCTCTCTCTCTATCCAGCACAGGATTATAGTAGTGAGCTGCCTAGACTCTCAAGAAGGTGGGGATGCTTTTTTAGATTGTGAGCTCCCCATGTGTTTCTGTGTCTGTGTTTGTAGTAAATAGTGAATGCTTGCTGTGTGGTGGTGGAGGTATCCAAGCAGTTCTGGAGTGCCGCTGTTCTTACCGACTTCAGTATGCCATCAGACTTAGCGGGTGCGTGAGCTACAGTAAGTCGCCGAGTGTGTCAGTGCTTGATTTTGTCTGGTTTTCTTATAAATTTTTTTTGTCTCGGAACGCCAGTGTTTGGATATTTCATTCACATCGGGAGGTATCCCTTATTTTTTTGCTCTCTAAAATTTTTCCAAACAGGGCTGTCCCATGTTGTTGGATACCAATCATACAAGTGAGTTTTCAAATTATTTATTTAAACGTCGAAGGAGCGAAAGTAAATTTAAAATAATCTAAGCTGAATCCATCTTTAACGTATCCATTATAATCCAAGAAAATGGTTCTTAAAGAAATGGATTTATATTTAGAAACGGCTGTAGGGTTCAAAGTCGTATCTATCTTGACATAGAATCTGCTTTATATCTTTATAAGGGGAGATCCTGATGGCGATCAGTTCCGCGAATTCGCCCATCATCAGCATGTTTTTCTTAAATTGGGTGATTACAAAAGTTCGCCGCTTAAAACGAGTTAAAACTATGTTAATCCTTTTCATTTCACTTCACTCTGTCCTAAGAGTAAATCCGATCCCTGAATTGCGATTTTTGAACCCTGGTATTCCTCTGTACTAGATGGTTTTCAGCTGTTATAATGTTTTTCTTTATTTGTGAATTGGCTGAAATCAGAGAATGTCTAATCTGGTGAATACTTCCAGCAATTCGTACAAAATCCATCTAGGTCCCCTTATTGCTAAAACTTTTTACATTCCAGAAAGCACTGGCCATCATCTATCGTGCACTGGTTTCTGGCATGTAATGGTAGACCCGACTTCTAATCCACTGTGTCACAAAACAGCACACAGAATCAGTTTCTTTTTAAAAACAGTCTAAATATTGTTGCAAAATTTGATTTAGCTTTTATTTTTTGGGGTCAGCATTTTTTTTTGGTCAGTTTTGCCATCTTCTCGCTTAAGATTCTTATCGTGAACTCCTTCTAGTATCACCAGCAGCATCCCTCATACATCTTTAAAAAAGCCGATCGTCCTGGCACACAGTGTATTGTGCGAAGTATTCATCCCAGTTTTGATCTTCATGCAGCATCACCTCTTTAAGCACGTCCAATTTCTTTACTGTAGAGAAAATGAAGGGAGGGGGCCAGATTCCTTATAAATCTCCTCCCCTTTCACCTACTTTCGATGAAATTACGTTGGCAGTGAAAATGCCCCAAAACTTCATGATACTCCAGTTCATCTAGTTCAACGGATTACACACAACACGCAATTATTGTGAATGTCGTTGAAACAAAGAAGATCAAATTGAGCACTGACGTACTGTTGTAGGTACAACCCGATAAAACGGAAATCACATTTTATTGATAGCAACGGTATCTTAACTTTTCTCTCGTCATAGAAATCATGAGTTGCACCGAAATATCTAAAGAGAGAGCTCTAGCATGATTTATAATCAAACTTTTGCATTTATCCCAATTTAATTAGGTCGCACTAATAATCTGAAACAGTACTGAACTACACCTCGGTTCCTCCTTTAGATAGATTTGATTTCTTAATTAAGGAGAAATTGAACATCGAATCACTTTTTTTCTGGTCTTAACCTTAACATTTCGTAAAATCAGAAGTTATTAATCGATAAATTGTTCATTAAACATCTGCAGGTGCACAATGCAATTCCTCCGTGGAAATCGCTTCGTCTTTCCTCGTGTTAACATAATATAGACATTCACAATAATTGAACCATATTTTGAGATATAAAACTGTTTTGTTTTTGCTTGTACAGTGGTACCACGGTTTTCGAACGACTTGACTTTCGAACAAATCGGTATTCGACCAAGAAATTCGAGAAAATATTTTCCTGAAATCCGAACAAACATTTGGAACTCGAACACCCGAGATGAGCCGAGTTTTTTTTTTATATTTACACTTTTAGATCTTATTTCCTGTTTAGATACATGTTTTTACACAAAATATAAAAGTTAGGCCAGAAAAAACGGCATACTTCTGGGGCTTAGAAACGAAATAAACTGACAGTTTACATTATTTCTTATGGGGTAAATTGTTTCGGTTCTCGACCGCACTTCCAGAACGAATTGTGGTAGAGAACCGAGGTACCACTGTATTTTAAGTTTTGAATGTTAATTTACAGTATATAGCATTCAAACACATCTGAACAAACACTAAGTCAAATATAATACAAGTGTGTAATACAAATTTGCTTTTTATAAAGCATTATGCAGGTAGGTGATGTATGCTTAGTGGAGGGAGTAAAGGTGCCAAGCCCCCGCTCCCTCTATCACTCTCCCTCTGTTATATTTAAAGATACATTGACCTTAAATTGTTCAAAGTTATTTTTAATACGTCGTAATAAAAGACGCGACTGTTACCATAAATATCAGCTGTTACCCGTTTATTACAGTTTACGTACTTGTTTTCTTTGCAACACTATAAGAGATTTTTAATGAAGATACGTCATTAATTATTCTATAAAGGTAATGACTAATCTAAGTAATTACCGCGTGAAGTGACAGTTATGGAATGGTTTACGTGTATTGTGATATTTAGTCAGAGATAACTAGGTGGGTTTCTTCAAATTAAAGTGATTCCTTCATGAGTTCCTGTAAATAATCCTGGCTTTAGAGCTTAATGCGATCATCTGGACCATTAAGCACCCGCGATATAGAAACAATTTTTTTTTTAGAATAGAATAAATATTTATTATAACAAATATGTGTACAATACATAAAATAAATATAGAAGTATAAATGTATTTTACATTTCAACCTTCTTAACTAAGTGAAGTAAGAGAAAAGTTAGGTGAGGAGGATTGGAATGCAGGGAAAAAAGGAGGAAAAACCTGCAGCTAGTGTAGAAAGTTAGAGTAGGATATGTCTTCTGTGTCTGTATGTTGTAGAAGGATTGTAGGAGGCTATGTCGCGGCAGAGTGGATTGGGATGGCAGTCCAGGGTGGAAAGGAGTTTGAGCAGACGATTTTGGATAAAGGAGTGTACGGGAGTAATAGACGCAGTCTCGTGGAGTGAGTCAATTCTAGTGTGGAGAGTCTGTTGCGAGTCTCAGAAATTTCGATAAAAAAACAAAAACAGCATTAAATAAATCGGGAAAGATAGGATTTAGCGTATTACTGGATTTCAAAAGCGGAGATGACGGGTTCAAGTCCCAGTTGTTAGTCCTTCCATTCTCTTTTTTACTAGGAGCTTCTTGATCGATGATGGATATCTAATGAACATGGTCCTGTGCGCTGGAAAAAGCTCCGGGCGTCAATAATCTCAGATGTTGATGTGCCTTAAATTAAAAATTATAATTGAATTTTTCATACTCTTTACAATTGTAGATAGTAATTTTTCTTCAAATGTTCAGTTTCACTTTGATAGCTATTGGGATGTTGGGGAGTTGTGTTGATTCTCCTGCAGATATAGAAAGGATTAGATTGTAGTATTACGCCTGATATCCACGACTCTAAGTACTTGGACTTTACGTCATAGGTACTTATCGTTTCTTGGAATAGAGAGTGATTGGGATAATCATCCCATCAAGTCTAAGAAGGTATTTCTTGCCACCAATCGGTCACTACGCAAGCTTTCTGCTTGAAGTCATAGGGTCCTCCCCTAAGCCCGCGTTAGCCCAGGATAGGCTGATTGCTCCTGGAGCGCTTTCTGTTTTCTACATACTTAACTTTACTGCATCCATGGAGTCCATCTAATGTGGGTGGGGAATAGCGAGATCCTAAGATGATAGAGAGCGGTACCTGTTGGATATTGGGATGTGTTTGCTTTCTTCCTTTTTTTTGGCATTGGCTTCCGCCATACAGCCAGCATCGTCTAGGTGCTTATCACTAGAATATCACTCACTCTCCAATCTTACCTACAAATACATTCGCTTCACACATTCATCCTTCTACTATATACCGCTATTTACATAAACTACTGCTAATGGATGGAGCAGCACTCTGTGCTCCTGCCATCCTTATAGCTTAACCAAAATTAAAATCACGTAATCCTTCTCTAAGCATTTTCTTCCATTCATTCTAGTCGGCTATAGCTTTTAAATACATTCATATTTCATTGCTAGCTCTGCTATCGACTTAAGCACATAAATGTTGGTGGAGAATATAATGTCTTCGTAGCGAAATAGTGCATCTAAATACCTGTATATATCGTCAAACATTCGTTTCCTTTCTACCACAGAACGTGGACATATCCATTATTACATGTTTGAAATCCTCCTCCTCATTGCAATCTACGCAAAGAGGAGAGGACCTTTTGTTGATCCTGTGTAGATACGATCCGCACACCGCGTGGTTCGCTCTCAGCCTGCTTATTGTCGTAACAACCCATTTATTAGTGACAGTTTCCTTAAACCATGGTTGTCTAGGTAACTGATCTGCCATATTTTTATAGAATCTACCTTTATCACCATTATTGTAATCTGTCTGCCATTTTTGTAGTGCTGCTTTTGCAATTATACCTTTGAATCCTTTTTCCCCCGAAAGAAAAAGATGTCCACTTTTCGTCAGCCATGAACGTTTTACTGAATGATCAGTAATTGGGTTTTGGGTTTAAAGGAAACTTTTAAAACGGAAATGCGATGGCTTTGTTACCCCAAAACTTAGGTACATATTTGTTCCCTTATCAGCTCCTTTTAAAATTTGTGTTTCCTTATTGCTGTTCAAGATTTTTTAGGATCATTTTAATCTACTGCAGTTTAGACTGGATTTTCAACCAAATCCTTAATACCATGGGGGAGTTGGGCCTTTTTGGTAAGACATTATAATCTCATTACTTTATACGTCACAGTTTTTACTTATTCTGAAAAATGATGTTACATTTCTCTCTATACAAATCTAAATCTCTCTATATATTTGTTTTAAACATCTATGCAAACACTTTCTTATTTATTTGTGGATACAGAATATCTGTGGCCGCAGTAATCTATACGGGTAGAAAGTTTAGGATTCCTAGAATTGTAGAAGTTGTACGATTATGGGATTTGTTCCTTTCTAAAAATAAAGAAAAAATAAATAAATAAATAAATAAACTTGTTTATGTAACAAGAGTGTGCAATGAGGTGTGTCAAAAATATCGTGATGGTATCGATATATCAAATTATAAATCATGTGAAAATTGATTGTTCTTGAGTTATTCTCTATCAGTTGTTCACTTTCTTTGTATTGTGATCGAAATGTGGGGGGGTTGCCTCTGGAATTAAGGGAAGGAAAGCGTATACTGGATACCGGACGCTGGGGTTCGAATCCCAGCTGCTCCAGCCTTGGATTTTCTCTTTCTAGGAGCTTCTTACAGCCTACTCTTTGGTGATTGGATAGCGCAATAAGAGCACTGAAAAAAAAAGCTTCGGGCGCCAAAGCCCTCAGATGTTGGCGCACTTTAAATCATTAAAAAACATTAATAATAAAATGGTCACCGGAATTATTGTTTATAATGTTTGATGTACGCGAAAATATTTACTGAATGGTCTGGATGGTTTGAGTTTGTGTTTTATCTGAAAGGTTTTCCCAGGGAAATGGTTTTTAAAAAGGGCTTTTCACGACTTTACTACCTTAAAACATTTTTTCCTCTAAATAATACTTTAGAACAAGAACAAATTCTAGTCTATCTATAAAAGAGTTACAGCTCACTGTCCGGTGATGGAAAGTGTTGTCTGTAACGAGAGAACACTGTCCGGAGGCCGGAAGTGCACTGGAAAAAGCTACAGGCGCCAATAACCTTAGATGTTGACGAGCCTTAAAAATAATGATGGTTTTGGTTTTTCGACCGTTGTTGATAGATGATTTTTGGTTCAAGACCGCACCTCGATATTCACCAAAAATCATCTTAAAAATAATAATAATAAAAAATCTATAAAAGTACTTGGGGAAAATGTTTATGGAGAATTTGTCCACAAACATATGTCCACCTCCCATTTGAAGAATTTAAATTTTATGGAAAGTAGATTAGATTATCGGGATGGGACTCCAGCCAAAACTCCGCAGCCAAAAGAGTGTTATTGTGCCAGCTCCCTGTTGGATCTAGTAGATGAAACCTCCCCTACTAAGAAGGTGAGGACTTTCCCTACTAGTTCTTTTTGCGCTACTATCTCCTTTAGTCTCAAAGTTCCAAAGGTTTCATAACTCAACCAATTCGATTGTAACACATTCGAACAGCCAGTTAGAGGCCGTTTCCTCCTCATCCTGACACAATCTGGCCTAACTGTTCCGAGCTAATAAGCCCCCACCTGTTCAGATGACTGTGCCCTTTGTCTACTGTGTAAATGTATTGGGGGTGTATCCAGTATACGAGGGTCGTTTGAAAAGTCCGTGCAAAGTCAGAGAGATAGCACCACTGGCGCGTATCGAGGTTATGTTTAGTTATTAGCATCTCTTGGAAGAACACACACCAAGTTTCAGCCAGATCGGTCTATTTCTTTGTGTTTGGCATTCGTTTGAATCGAGGAAGTCGAGTGATTTTCAAAAAATGGACGAAAAAGAATTTCGTGTGTTGATTAAACACTACTTTATGAAAGGCAAAACGCCTTAGGAGACTAAAGAGTAGCTTGATAAACATTATGGTGACTCTGCACCTTCGATTAGAACAGTTTATAAGTGGTTTCAAAATTTTCGGAGTGGCCATATGGGCATAAGTGACGCTGAACGTTCTGGACGCCCTGTTGAGGCTAGTACTCCAGAAATCATTGATAAAATCCATGATATGGTGATGGATGACAGAAGAGTGAAGGTGCGTGAGATTGCTAGTGCTGTGGGCATCTCGAATGAACGGGTACAAAATATTTTGCATCAACATTTGGACATGACAAAGCTATCCGCAAGATGGGTGCCGCGATTGCTCACGCTTGACCAAAAACGAAATCGTGTGTAGTGTTGCAAGGACGGTTTGCAGCTGTTCCAGAAGAATCCGCAGGACATTAAGCGTCGTTTCGTCACTGTGGATGAAACATGGATACATCACTACACTCCTGAGACCAAAGAACAATCTAAACAATGTGTTACCAAGAGGGAATCTGCGCCAAAAAAGGCGAAGACCGTTCCTTCGGCCGGAAAGATTATGGCGACTGTCTTTTGGAATTCGCAAGGAATAATCCTCATCGACTATCTGGAAAAGGGTAAAACTATCCTCCACAAAAAAAGTCCTTTTCCATCACGACAACGCACCAGCTCACACCTCAGCAGTTGTGGTCGCAAAATTAATGGAAATAGGGTTCCAACTCGTTTCACATCCCCCCTATTCTCCAGACTTGTCTCCCTCGGACTACTATTTGTTCCCCAATATGAAGAAATGGCTGGCGGGCAAAAGATTTTATTCAAACGAGGAGGTGATTGCAGAAACGAATGGCTATTTTTCAGACTTGGACAAATCCTATTATTCGGAAGGGATCAACAAACTAGAGCAGCGTTGGACGAAGTGTATAAGCCTAAAAGAAGACTATGTTGAAAAATAAAAAAAGGTTTACCCCAAAAAATTAAGTAGTTTTTATTTTTGCACGGACTTTTCAAACGACCCTCGTTTGTTGCTCATGTTCACGTTGTTAGGCTGGGATACCCGCAGTGGGATACGCCAAGTACCCTGGAGAAGTGGCTAATCCACTTCCCCCTACGACGTTATGGAAAGTAAATCTGGATATCCAGCTTTCTTATGTTCACCTGCACGTAATTATTCCAGTTACAAACTTGTACTTAATATCACGTCACTTCTTTTTAATGAAATTTAAATATGCACACCTACTTATTATAATATCAATATTATACAACGATGTTGATGATTTTGATGATGATGACGATGTTGATGACGGAAGGAAGTTTTTATTTTTTAGAAAACAAATCCAACTAATCAACAAAATAATAATAATTTTATAAAAACAAAATTTATACAAAATTATGTAAATATACAATATATTATGTGGTGAATACCATTTATATTTTTATAAATTGTATACATATTTATTTAGAAATCTGTAGTTTTCAAGACTAATCGCCAATCGCCTTAAGGCGGCTAGCTAAATCAGCATTTCTGTTTTTAGCTATATAATAAATAAAAATTGATTCGTGTTTGTTTTCTAGGCATGCGCATTAAATATTTTAAAAAAAATCATTGTCTCTATTTTGGAATCTTTTTTTTTATAATTATCGATCACTCATTTGACAAGGGTTAATCATTTGTTGTTTTTTTAGATTTATTTTTTACTTTCTCTTACGGTAATCGATTTTAAAATTACGCCTGAATAGGATGAAATCGATTATTGAAAAACTACACGTATGTGCTTATTTTATTTATTTATTTACTTATTTATAGTTTTGCTGAGGCCAGCAATCCTGATTAGAGGCCGCGTTTATTTGCCCACATAACTCGTACACTGTGTGAGTATTTATGGATCCCGTGGAATTTAAATACGAGTAAAAAAATAAACACAGGAAGTTGAAAAAAGAGAGGTTAGCCTTTTCTCTAATTATCACTTTTCATATATTTGACTTCCTTTCAACAAAAAAAAAATTGGGCCACTTAAAGAACAAATACTTCGTGTAAAAATTCACAATGAAAATGCTCCTTAGATCTGTCCTGGACGAATGGGTTAAGGATTCCCTCACTTTCAATTATAATGCACTTTCTCTAATACAATCGACTCTCGATAAATCGAAATCCAAGGGACTACAAGAAAGATTCGAATTATCGAGACTTCGAATTATCAAGAAGGAGAAAAAAAAGTCGAATTGTTAAGAGTTTTTATTATGTATATATGTATGTACATACGTATATTGAAAATACGTACCTAAGTTTTAGACATATATAGCCTCAAGTAAAAAAGTAAAAATAATGAAAACGACCAAAAAAGAACAAAAAAATTACATATGTATTAACATTTCAATAAATAATAATATACATATGTACCTAATTAAAAAAATGAACAGGTTTTTGTTACAATTTGGCTTGACTTAGTCAAGTGACTTAGAATTGTAGAAAGCGTTGATGGTGGAATATTGAAAGTTTTGGCGATATCTTCTTTTTTCGAACCACTTTCCACGGCCGCGATACTGTTTTCTTTGTCGGACACAGTAAGGGAGACGTACTTCCCATCGTGACAAACTAAGAAAGAGAATTGGAAAGTTAAACTGGGCTGGAAGGAGGGAAACATTACGCAGGAAATGAACAATAAGCGGAAAATGAGAAGTAAACATTACTAGGGAAAATTCGAATTATAAAGAGGTTGAAGCGGCCTCGTTCGAATTATAGAGCCTTCTCTCGCCCTGTTGTTAAGAAAAGGATTTCGAGTTATCGAGCGCAACTAAATACACTGAATTTTTTCGATTTACCGAAGTTAACAGCTGTAGAGTTCGAATTATCGAGGTTCGAATTGTCGAGAGTCGACTGTACCTGCTCGAAACGAGACCTGTAAAGCTAATATGTACTGGGTCCGATTACCCGGTCTAGAGCCCTTGGATTTTATTTAATGGTTAATAAAAGAAATTTTCAGTAAAGTAAGTTTGCTAGTCGCCTCCGTCCACGACACCTAATTAGTAGTTTGGACGTAAAGCCCGCCTGAAAAAATAGGCATTTACCTTACTTACCTACTCGAAATTTATTACGGAAGTGAAATTCTAAGATGTCGAAAATCCTATGAACGGAAATGCCACTTTTATTTGGTGGTTTTCACCTATTTCTTCACACAAATTGCCCAAGAAAACTTTTTTATTTCAATTAGATAAGTGAGTGGTTACACTATATAATATATATATATTTATCTTTTCTTTTTTTTTATAAAGTATTTACAACATATATACGTGTTGTAAAGTCCAACCATTCTCTTGTTTGGAATATTTTTCTCAGGTTTTATTGCTTAATAATAATTATTCTTTATTATACATTTCTTATTCTTAAATCTTGCATTATTTAATAGAAAATTATTATATTTAAAAGTGAACGGCAACTTCATAGTTTTTACTATTCTCTATTGCACCATATTTTACATTTCTTTAAGTGTAATAAAATAGAATGAATGTAAATTTATAGATCTCATTTAAAGTAAATCAGTTCTTCTATTTAATTGTAACAATTATTTGATATATGATTTATTTATTTATTCTGATCAGAAAACAATTTTTAAAACTATACTTTTAATACATAAACTGAAAGAATGCAATAATAAATACAATATTTGAATTAGGTACAATTATTGTGTTCTAGTTATATGTAATCAAAATGGTAGATATTTAGAATCAGCGTTATTTACTTTAAAAAAAATAAAAATATTGCTACTGTAATCAGTTCATTTATTTTTATTACTGATGGAATACAATTATAAGCTAATTCTATAAATGGTAATTTAAAAAAAAAAATTGTTATGAAGCAAAATTTAAATAATTAGGTATATATCAGATTTTATTGAATTATTCTTTTTTTACTTTAACCCTTTAAGTTGGGTCGAATTCACGCCAATTGGTTGTAACTATTTGCTTTCTCTGTAAGGAATTTATTGTGATCACAATAAATTTTCGAAATTCTTGAAATGCAAATCAAAAAATACCTGTTTTGAGGTGCCCTGACTGAATGCGTTCTACTCTTATTGTGATTGAATAATGAGTATTCACGAAAGTATAGTAATTGCCTATTTTTTTTTAGGCGGGGCTTAACGTCCAACTACCAGGTGTAGGATTTAGGTGTCGTGAACGGAGGCGACTAGCGAACATACTTTACTGTAAAATTCCTTTTATTAACCATTAAATAAAATCCAAGGGCTCTAGACCGGGGGAAACGAACCCACTAAACCAACAATACATCTTAGCTTTGCGGGTCTAGTATCTAACCGACTAAGGGTACGTTTACAACGGAGCTGTGAGTATAGATAATAGCAGAGATGATAACTGATAGAGTAAAATATAATCGCTGATTAGTGTGCACAACAGAGCTGTGATACATGCAACATGTCCGAGAAGTGAAGAAGAGTTTTTATGTTCAGCAGCAACAAAAAAGGTATATTTTAAAGAAAAAACGCCTTAGAAAATATCATGTACATCCCATAAATAAAAAACGAAGTACTTTGGGTGAATTTCACTATTTATATAAGGAACTTAGAAATTATCCAGATCGTTTTTTTGAATATGTGAGGATGGGTCCACCCACATTCGACTATATTTTAGAAAAAATAAGGTCAAAATTAAGAAAACTTTGGAAAAATTGTCATGGAAATCCTATAACCATAGAAGAAAAACTAGTGATTACTCTTAGGTAAGTAATGATTTTATTGAGAAAAAAAAACAAATAAATACACATGAAAATAAATGTAAGCACGATTTAAAAAACAATTAATTAATAAAATAATAACCAAAAATAATGAGTAAAGAGAGCACTAAATAATTTTTTGACGTCCATTTTGAAGCTCCGATACTGGAGTTCAGCTAGCAGAAAAATGAAAAATTCAATTCTATCATCTATGCTCGTTTATAGCAGCGCGTATGAGTCACTAGTCGAAGCTTCGTTGTGCACGCTCACATAAGAATGTACTAGGTTATTCTATAAGCGCTGATGCATCACTGCTATCATCTCCGCTATCATCTATGCTCACAGCTCCGTTGTAAACGTACCCTAACAAACATAATTTACTGTAAATTTCTCATATTAAACATTAAATAAAAAATCCAGCGCCTAAGACCGGGGGTATCGAACCCACTAAACCAACAATACATCTTAGCATTGCGGTTCTCGGCCTCTAAACCGCTCGGCTACCGTGGCGCCTATGAGTATTCACGATAATTGAAGTGACACCCACACTGGGGTGCCTTCTCCACTCAAATAATTCTTGACATTATGTTATCATGCACCACATTTACTTGTTTGTTGCAACAATTGTTGCAGTTTTAAATGACAATAAAATATTACAAAAACCAAAAATCTGAATACTGAATTCAATATTAGTGCCACAATAATTGAAATATAGTCTTAGGAGTCCCCCCTATGAGTGAGTTATTTTTAAATTTATTTTCTGAAATCCCCTGAGCAGTTATTTTCAGCATTAGAAGCGTAGAAAGTGTAAAACATCCCATTTATCGCCTAAACAAGATGCTGTAAACTAAAACAGAAATTAAATTTTAAAAAAGTAGGACTTACAACTAAAGTCGTTTGTCAAATTTATTCTTCTTTAATGGAGGAGGATTTCTATCACTATTTATTTATTATGTATTGTGATAAATAAGAATTTTTATGAATATAAAATATACATAGATTTTTTTTTAGCTGTACCTATGAATACAGCTATTTTGAAAAGTCACATTATCAATAGCTCTAATGTTACTAACGTATCTTCTTTTCCATTTACGTTTTAAACGTTTTGTGTTATGATAACGGTATCCTACAGGTAATTGTTCACAAAGGATCAACAAAGCTGATTATTTTTCCTTTTTTCTTTTTTTTATATTTTACTATTAAAAAAATTATTATTAACGTGTGTAATTTAGAAAATTAGTTTCCACTGAGAAAATGCATATTTTGGAAAACTTGCACGAACTTGCTGTTATGACAATTCTTAAGATGTTAATCTACAATTTCCCATCCGCCCCCCCCAACTACAAACTTTAACTCATTTTCCACTTTCTTTAATCTTTGGAAGCTGATAATTTCCCACAGAAATTCCTTATTCGTCTTCAAAATACCCTGAATCGAATTTTCTTAAGAAGATGTTTAAATTAGAAGTTATTGATAGATCTGGATGATTCGTTTAGAGTGTATCGTGGGGGGGCCATTTAGAAAATTTCCTGGAAAAGGGCAAAATCAATCAGTCAATCATCCACAGATTTAACTCTGCTTAATGATTAACAAGTTCCAGGATCGCACAATACGTTTAATGGTACTTTAGGAGTAAGGTATGATTCTCTCAAGAGCTGTATAGATCTCCAGAATTAGATAAGAAAACCATTCCAAGGTATATATTCCAAGTAAGGCTCTGGACTTAAAAACAGAGAAAGAATTCTTGATCGTTTTGGATACTCCTTTTCGCTTGCACTACTAAAAAAGCTCTTCTTCATCAGGGATTCATTCATCCGCTGTTGTTTCTTCTGCGGCCTAAGACTGGTCTTTTGCTGACTTCAGGACGGAGACCTTCCGGCAATTAATGGACATTAATTAAAGCTCCAAGATCCGCCCTTCAGATGACGTTGGAAATTTTCCACCTTCATTTGTTACCTATAATATAGTCCTCCAGGTTGCAACTAACTCACGTTTAACGAATTTCTGGTTACAGCAAACCTATATCAAGTAAATGACATTACTGAGCATCAAGTTTCTTGTTGAGCTTCAGCTGCCAAATCTTTTGAGCTCGGCGTGTCCAAATTTTAGGAAGAACCCAAACTTAACTCTGGTACCGTGTCATATACAGAAATATTCATAATTTTTCTGAAATTTGCAACCACAGTAGAAAATAAGATCTATTAAATTACCCTACTTTGTGATCATTGATCTGAGCAAACTTTACCACATTCTTATTCCCAATAAATACCGTAATTCCTTCAAAGCTCTCCAAATATCGCTCAAGTATTATTTAACATTATATTACAATTTTTTTTTGTCTCTGTCGCAGCTTTATACCCAAAATTAGTTCACGTGTCGCCTCTGACACGTGTCACAGTTTCGCCATCACGGATCTAGACGCTTGAGATGGCCTATAGTCTTTGCGATATATGTATGTACGTGTGACTGGATACTTCCGCCATCAGAGGAGAGTGTTTCTCCGTTATCAAGAAGGTTTTGTTAGTTATTTCTCCTTTTTTTTTTTTTGTTTACTCCTTTCTTCTTCTTATTCTAACGGACCACCCACTATATCCGTGCCAAAACTTTCCCTGCCAAAAAAGCAAACAAAACAGACAACTATTTGCCACACTGACAGATACATCTGCCAGCTTTCTTCTATCCTCTTTGTATTATCTACAGTAGGTGTAAAAAAGTGTATATTTGGTTAATATTTAAACAGTTAGGAAATGCAAGATCAGTGTATATGCCGGGCTGTCATTTTACCGTTGAATAATGCCATTCCGATTTTCGTACGTGGATACATGCATGTTACGGGACGGAAAATTATGGAAAAAAGGTGGGGATGTATATTCCAAGAATGTGTACGTTTGTACGTGAGTCGGTACTACAATTGATCCTTAACCACTTATAGTTTTTCGTATGAATATAATTTCCCTTTATAGTTTTACATATTTGCATAGGTTTATTGTTTTATTGTGGCTTTTTTCTTTTGCAGCTAACAGCGTTCGATGCCTTTCTCTCCTTTATGTTCGTGGCTTCTAACAGTTAACTTAGAAATGGTGTCGCGTCTGTGAATGTTGTTTAAATTTAGTGTACGCATGCGCCATTTTTTCTGAATAGGTTTCCAAGTGTTCTAAATAAGTTATTTTCTGTAATTTTCTCTAAATAACTTGGTATTTTTTTTAAATAAATGAATAAATAAAGTAAAATAAAGTAATTGCCTATTTTTTCAGGCGGGCTTTACGTCCAACTACCCAAATTAGGTATCGTGGACGGAGACGAACAGGGAAACATACTTTACTGTAATTTTTTTTATTAACCATTAAATACAATCCAAGGGCTAGACTAGTGTACCGCAATACATCCTAGCTTTGCGGGTCTAGCCTATAACCGCCTAACAAACATACTTTACTGTAAACTTTTATTAACCATTAAATAAAATCCAAGGGCTAGACTAGTACCGCAATACATCTTAGCTTTGCGGGTCTAGTCTATAACAGCCTATCAAACATACTTTATTGTAAATTTCTTTTATTAACCATTAAATAAAATCCAAGGGCTAGACTAGTACCGCAATACATCTTAGCTTTGCGGGTCTAGTCTATAACCGCCTAACAAACATACTTTACTGTAATTTTTTTTATTAACCATTAAATACAATCCAAGGGCTAGACTAGTGTACCGCAATACATCCTAGCTTTGCGGGTCTAGCCTATAACCGCCTAACAAACATACTTTACTGTAAACTTTTATTAACCATTAAATAAAATCCGAGTACGCTGTGTGCAGCCATATGAGTCACATCGCTCTGTACTTTCATTCATTTTTCCTAATGAAAACTACCTAGTATATAGTGCTAGTTAGATTCAAAATAAAGCTCTCATTGAGTTCTATTTAACTGATATAGTTAGTGCGTGAAAGGTGATTAGTGGAAGGTGTAATTAAAGAAAAAAAAAAAGAAACAATTGACTGAAGAACTATAGAGAAGTAAGTTAAAAGTTTATTCCACAAAGTAAATATGTGCATTCACTCATACGCACTGCACTAATCCCTCTATTGTATTATACAAATTGTAAATATTTCTCTTGTATATAAATTCTTTTTCTCTCCCTTGTACATAACTTCTCTTCTCTTTATAATAGTAATCTGTAAGAATAATTTAGTCTTAAATTTAATTCTCGTAATTTTTTTTTTTTTTTTTTTTTTTTTTTTTTTTTTTTTAAATTTAATATAAATTTTCCCTAAATATATGTACCCATAGTTATATACGGGGGAATTGTTTGCATCTTAACCGGCGTCGTATGTGGTCCTATTTATGGACCTTGCCGACGATAAATATACTGCCAGCTCAGACAACGAGTCAGTAACGTCTAGAGCGTCTATCACTCAGAAAAGATCGAGCACGACAGGAAATTCACCTCCCAAGATGAAGAAAAAGATGCAAACAAGATCAAATAAAAATTTACCACCACCACCCTCACAATTGGGAGCATCAACTTCTTCAACTACAAGCAAACAACATTTTAGCACACAAGCGGTGGAAAACAATATTGTAGCCCCTCCTGGGGTTATATCATATAACCCTTTCTCACCAATAGCTGTCCCAGACGAAATGGAGGCAGCACCTTCAGCGCCAGCGCCCCAGCGTGAACCCAAGCCCCCCCCGATATATGTCAGAAATGTAACTAAATTTTCTGACCTATGTGGTGTATTATCAAACCTAGTAGGAAAAGATGCATTTACATTCAAAGCACGGATAACCGACCTAGTCATCAACCCTAGTACCACCGAGAGTTATAGGATGATCATTCGATATCTTTCAGAAAAGAGAGCTGATTACCATACTTACCAGCTACAGAGCGAGAAAGCGTACAGAGTTGTCATTCGGTACCTTCACCAATCTACGCCCGTAGAAATGATAAAAGAAGAGTTGGCCGAGCTGGGTCACAAAGCACGTAACATAGCGCCCGTCATCCACCCAGTCAGCAAGCAAACTCTACCACTGTTCTTTGTTGACTTAGACCCAGGTCCCAACAACAAGGACATCTTTGGACTAGAGTTTCTCTGCTATACAAAAATAAAAGTGGAAGAACCAAATAAACAGCGCAATGTAATTCAATGCAAGCGCTGCCAAGAATATGGCCATTCCAAAAGTTATTGCAAACATCGCCCACGATGTGTAAAATGCGCGGGCGAACATCTCACCACAGACTGCGGCAAACAACGTACTACGCCAGCAAAATGCGCTCTCTGCAACGGAGAGCACCCTGCAAACTACAGAGGCTGCATTGTGCATCGGGAACTCCAAAGAACCAAGAGACCATCTGTAGTACCTGTGTACAACCATCCTTCAGCGCCCAAGAGAGAAGTCACAAACCCAGCAACAACTGCCACTCAGCAACCAGCGAACCTTCCACCAATGCCACAACAGAGCCGTGCCGCCATTAGAGACAACCTTTCTTATGCCCGAGTGATCTCGGGGCTGCCTCCACCTCAGCCGCCTTCCCAAACTACTCCAGACATTTCCACATTATTAAATTCCTTCTTGTCAGACTTTAAAGCGCTCATAACTCCTTTAATATCACTCCTTACGAATGTAGTCAACTGTATCCTTCCCCGTATTGCTCCCTAAATGCCTTTATCCCAACATTCCTTGTCAATACTCCTATGGAACGCCAACGGACTCACGAACCACAGACAAGAACTTAACATTCTTCTACACGACAAAAGAATTGATATTGCCCTAATAACTGAGACACACTTCACTAACAGGACATACTTTAACATTGTTGACTACAATACTTACAGAACTGACCACCCGGACGGAACCGCCCACGGTGGCTCTGCCATCCTTATACGGAAATCCCTATCCCACTACCTAGTTCCTTGTAATGCCACAGCTTCCCTGCAACCCACTGTAATATCCGTATTAACCGAACCATTCCTTTACACTATTGCAGCCGTGTACTGTCCTCCTAATCACATCATTGACCAAAACCAATTCCTTCCCTTCTTCCAATTTCTCGGTCCTCGTTTTATCAGCGGTGGTGACTATAACGCGAAGCATCCTTGCTGGGGAAGCAGAGTAGCCAATCCAAGGGGACGCACTCTGCAACATGCCCTCTCACAAACCAACTATTCCTACATATCCCCCTCTCAGCCCACTTATTGGCCAACCTCCTTAAACAAACGTCCCGACCTACTTGACTTCTTCATTACTTCCAACATCACATCCCTTTTTACGGATACGTACACCATTCCTGACCTTTCCTCTGATCATTCACCTGTCATCCTTGTACTCGACATACACCCCAAAACTATTCCTTCCAAACCAACTCTAATTAACGGACCAGTGGACTGGGACCTATTCAGACAACTACTCGAACTAAAACTAGAACTGGGAATTTCACTTAAAACACCTGAAGACATTGACAATAACGTAACCTACTTAACTGAGGCAATACAACAGAGTGTCTGGAAATCGACAACATACAAACAGACTGACAGACCAACAACACCAAACAACCTACCAATGGAAATACGAGCCTTAATTATGCAAAAACGAAGGGCCAGATCATTATGGCACCGTACCAGATACCCTTCCCACAAACGAACTTTTAACGCACTAACTAACAAATTAAAAAACCAACTACATAAATACTATAACGAACAATACGCGAAGTATACAGAAACCCTAACAACTTGTGACAATTCACTATGGACTGCTACAAAACGTGTCTTAAAATACAAAACTGTTTCCTCTCCCCTCAGACGAAATGACGGAACCTGGGCCAAATCTGACTCAGAAAAGTCCGAACTCCTTGCCACCCAACTAAGCTCTGTTTTTAGTCCTCACACAGACATTATAAGTCACAATCATGCCGAAAAAATTTTAAACGAACTCGACGTCCCTTTACAACTCTCCCCTCCTCCGAAATCCTTTACTCCTACAGAAGTCAAGCAGGTAATCCTCAATCTCCCGAGAAAGAAGAGTCCTGGTTACGACCTTATTACCTCCAATATCCTTCTGCAACTCCCCAAAAAAGCAGTTATCCTCCTCACGACAATCTATAACGCCGTCCTCCGCACAACGTATTTCCCCTTCCTATGGAAGTTTTCCACCATTAAAATGATCCCCAAGCCTAATAAGAATCCTCAATGTCCTTCTTCCTATCGGCCAATAAGCCTCCTTCCTATCCTGGGTAAAATCCTCGAAAAACTCCTCTTACCCCGCCTTCAAGCTATAGTTATACCCCTTCAACATATTCCTGATCATCAATTTGGATTCCGACAGTTCCATTCCACTATACAACAAGCTCATCGCGTTGTAGACGCCATCGCTGTTTCCCTCGAAAAGAAAGAATATTGTGTGGGTGTCTTCTTAGACATAGCTCAGGCATTCGATAGAGTCTGGCACGAGGGCGTCCTCTGGAAACTAAAGAACATCCTACCTTCAACATACTTCCTAGTCCTTAAATCCTACCTAACTGATAGACACTTCCAAGTATCCTATGGAACCCACAATTCCTCTATTTATCCTATCCTTGCTGGTGTTCCACAAGGAAGCATCCTCGCCCCATTCCTCTACACCATTTACACGGCTGACCTACCAACTCATCCTTCTACTTCCTTGTACACCTTTGCCGATGATACGGCAATTCTATCCTCTGGTACTGATCCTGTCTTCACTACCCGTACACTTCAAACCCATCTCAATTCCATAGAAACATGGTTAACCGACTGGAGAATTAAAATAAATCCCTCTAAATCCAAAAACATAGTCTTCACACTTAACCGCAAAATCCCTCCTCCTGTTTATATGTATAACACCCCTATACCACCTGCAGATCACGTGAGATACCTCGGACTATTCCTCGACAAAAGACTTACTTGGAATCCTCATACTCGACTAAAAAGAAAAGACCTCAACACCAGATATCGACTTCTCGCCAGACTACTTGACAAACGATCGAAAATTACTTTACGAAACAAAAGAAGACTATACATCTCTCTCCTCATGCCAATATGGACTTACGGACTGGAACTCTATGGCGCTGCCAAAAAATCCAACCTTAACCGCATACAAATCCTTCAGTCTAAAATCCTCCGCCGTATTACGAACGCTCCTTTCTATGTGTCAAACCTCACCCTTCATACCGACCTCAATATTCCATTTCTAACCAACCTCGCTAAATCCCGCTACACTAAATTCCATAAACTCCTCAGATCCCATCCCAACCCACTCGCACAACTCCTTTCATCCCAATCACTTCCCGGAAACCCCGTACGACGGCTCAGGCGTCGCTGGCCCCGAGATCACCTGAGGAGCTAACGATGGTCACCACTGGGTGACTGTCATTCACGACAATCACGCCATGTTTATACTTATTTAGCACATTTACTTGTTGCATATATATTTGTGCAGTTGTAAAATTCTAATAAAAAATAAAAAAAAAAATAAAAAAAAAAAAATAAAATAAAATAAAATCCAAGGGCTAGACTAGTACCGCAATACATCTTAGCTTTGCGGGTCTAGTCTATAACAGCCTATCAAACATACTTTATTGTAAATTTCTTTTATTAACCATTAAATAAAATCCAAGGGCTAGACTAGTACCGCAATACATCTTAGCTTTGCGGGTCTAGTCTATAACCGCCTAACAAACATACTTTACTGTAATTTTTTTTATTAACCATTAAATACAATCCAAGGGCTAGACTAGTGTACCGCAATACATCCTAGCTTTGCGGGTCTAGCCTATAACCGCCTAACAAACATACTTTACTGTAAACTTTTATTAACCATTAAATAAAATCCAAGGGCTAGACTAGTACCGCAATACATCTTAGCTTTGCGGGTCTAGTCTATAACAGCCTATCAAACATACTTTATTGTAAATTTCTTTTATTAACCATTAAATAAAATCCAAGGGCTAGACTAGTACCGCAATACATCTTAGCTTTGCGGGTCTAGTCTATAACCGCCTAACAAACATACTTTACTGTAATTTTTTTTATTAACCATTAAATACAATCCAAGGGCTAGACTAGTGTACCGCAATACATCCTAGCTTTGCGGGTCTAGCCTATAACCGCCTAACAAACATACTTTACTGTAAACTTTTATTAACCATTAAATAAAATCCAAGGGCTAGACTAGTACCGCAATACATCTTAGCTTTGCGGGTCTAGTCTATAACAGCCTATCAAACATACTTTATTGTAAATTTCTTTTATTAACCATTAAATAAAATCCAAGGGCTAGACTAGTACCGCAATACATCCTAGCTTTGCGGCTCTAGCCTCTTAACAGCTCGGCTACCGTGGCGCCTTAAATGAATAAATAAATTAAAGAACAATAAACAAATACATATTTTGTATATTTTATACTACTCGTTTATTGAGAATCCAACAAAGTTAATGTATTACATTAAAACCAAAAATAAAGTTCTCCTATAACCTCCATTATAAGTAACATATATAATAGCATTGTAATCGATGAAATCTCTAGAATAAGTTTGAAATACAACTTTTAAAAAAGGCGTGAACTGTGAGGAAGAATATTTATACGAACGTGACTGTAAAGCTTTAAAGATTGATTGTAAAATCAAAAAAATGGTGTTAGCTAACAATAAAATCTCGTGTGTAAAAGGTGGGTAATATTATACCAAGATGGGATCTCTCGTTACCATAGTAATGAAAGTGCTGAATATTATTATTACGTCAATAGACAGTTTTAAATAATGGCTATTTTATCACTTAAATAAAAAGAAATAATGTTTAATTTTAAATTATGTGTCTTTTGTAATAAGATTAATTATAGAAACAAAATTAGGAAAAATTGCTAAGGTTTCCCAATTTTCGCGATTCAAGCCGGAAATACGCTAGAATATTTTAAAGTCTGTTTGATAAGGTTCCTGTATGGTAATAAGGTGAAATGGGGATATTTCAGGAAATGAGGAGTTGGGAAAAATAGGTGGGCCAAAAATTAGGCACACATCTACTGCCTTTTAGTTGGTCCTAAACCTGCTGGAAACCATGTCTTTCTAGCTTCCAGGAATGGGTTGGCTTTATACGGTTTTCATCTTTCTGGATGATTTTGGTGTGTTGACAGGGTTTTTGCCTAATTTGCTGAGTGTGGGTCTCCCAGATAGGGTGGTCAGTTTTGTCTTTATTACGATCATTACTAAGACCCTACATTGTGGGCATTGTGGTTTAAGCAGGCATCCTAAAATTGAATATTTCTCATATTATGGGTCCATTTTATCAAGTTTGTGGAGTATCAAGTGGTGGAAGAGCTTTACCCAAGAGCCGCTCTCCAGCATCCAAGAGTCTGATTAAAAGGACAGGTCTGGGTGGTGAGCTTTAGAGTGAGGGAAGCCACAATAGATCCAAAGGGTCGCAGTGGCGTAGGCCTTGAGGCCGCCCTAGTCTAATCTATCTATCTATCCAGTGGTGGATACATAAGTCGAAACAGGTTAACTTTGGAAGGGCCCAAGATTTGATTCCTATTAAGTTGTGTCTTAAGCCGTGAGTCTCAGATGCTTAAGGACTTTGGCCCCTAGCATGGAATTATGCTTTACTTTGAGGTAGTTACTCGAAACCAGAGAGTCATTCCTCTAAAAAATAATGCCCTTCCCCAAAAATTTCCAAAAAAAACAAATAATGTGCTGTTAACATTATTAGTATATGGTGTATCAGCATCATTTAAAATTTGGAAATTGATGCAGTTTAAATATTTCTGCATTTAATTGCGCTATTTCGTGCTCCTAAGGGACCCTGTTAATGTTTTTATTCTCCACAAGTGCAGTGAAGTGGTGATTTTCTCCAAATCACCACCAACAATCAGACCAATCTTTTGATCCAAAAATGATCCAGAAGTGCAGTTTCTTTGTTTAAATAGAAAAACTCTAGAACTTCATAACCAGAAAAATTAGTGATGCTAATTTCCACATTATAAACCGTTTCACGTATTACGTAATAGTTTTTCCGCATTCCCAGTCATCTGTATATGTAGGTATAGTTATTTTCCACTGTTTTCAGATTTATTTATATTTTCTATTTTTTGCTGGCTAAGGTTTTCACTTTATCTACTTTTTTTTTGGTCTCCCGTTACCGTGTCTTATTTAGTCTGTACAGGAAAATAAAGTTTTATTCTATCTATGGGGAAATTTTAGGAAAATTCATTTTTATCATTTATTTCATCATATTTCATTGTGAATTGTATTCATGCGTTTTGTAGTTTTTTTATTGATTGATTGATTTTTCTTACTTAAAATTATAAAAAAAATTTGGTAGACTCTCTACCGCTCTTGTTATATAGACAAGAGAACTGTTTGTATACTTTTAAGATTGCCTAGTAATTATAAATCAACAATTATACCCTTTGTATATTGATTTATTGAAACCAAATTCTGGTTTGATTATTCTTTGTAAGAATTCTGCCGTCCGCCCAGGACGAACACATCGTCTCGTCAGTATTTATTTATTCAAATTGGGATGACAGCGAATCGTAATTTGATTATTACCAGCTTTATCTTTTCATCGCTAAGAGTAATAGTTGTGACTCCATAATTAAATAAATTTACATAATTTTTTTTTTTTCGAAACTTAAATTTTTTATTTCCGGCGTTTCATTCAGCCAGCCATCTTTCAACCACTGCCTTCTTGATTTATCTTAACTTTTTAATTCTTTTTTTGTTTTGTTTTTTGTTTCTACTTCGTTTTACTTGATTGCATGAATTTGATTTTCCAAACTAATATTAAAAGATCTAGTTAGAGATCGTCGTTTCAGATCTAGTGAGTGAGTGTTTCGTACGTTATATGGACTTGATCTAGAATTTTTTTAGAATTAACCGAACTAAAAACTGTTGACGTTAAACCCGAAATACTTACGAGGGTCGTTTGAAAAGTCCGTGAAAAAATAAAAACTACTTAATTTTTTGGGGTAAACCTTTTTTATTTTTCAACATAGTCTCCTTTTAGGCTTATACACTTCGTCCAACGCGGCTCTAGTTTGTTGATCCCTTCCGAATAATAGGATTTGTCCAAGTCTGAAAAATAGCCATTCGTTTCTGCAATCACCTCCTCGTTTGAATAAAGTCTTTTTCCCACCAGCCATTTCTTCATATTGGGGAACAAATAGTAGTCCGAGGGAGCCAAGTCTGGAGAATAGGGGGGATGTGAAACGAGTTGGAACCCTATTTCCATTCATTTTGCGACCACAACTGCTGAGGTGTGAGCTGGTGCGTTGTCGTGATGGAAAAGGACTTTTTTATGGAGCTCGGTTTTCAAACGGTCCAATAACGATGAATAATATGCACCTGTAATAGTTTTACCCTTTTCCAGATAGTCGATGAGGATTATTCCTTGCGAATCCCAAAAGACAGTCGCCATAATCTTTCCGGCCGAAGGAACGGTCTTCGCCTTTTTTTGGCGCAGATTCCCCCCTTGGTAACCCATTGTTTAGATTGTTCTTTGGTCTCAGGAGTGTAGTGATGTATCCATGTTTCATCCACAGTGACGAAACGACGCTTAAAGTCCTGCGGATTCTTCTGGAACAGCTGCAAACCGTCCTTGCAACACTACACACGATTTCGTTTTTGGTCAAGCGTGAGCAATCGCGGCACCCATCTTGCGGATAGCTTTGTCATGTCCAAATGTTGATGCAAAATATTATATGTACCCGTTCATTCGAGATGCCCACAGCACTAGCAATCTCACGCACCTTCACTCTTCTGTCATCCATCACCATATCATGGATTTTATCAATGATTTCTGGAGTAGTAACCTCAACAGGACGTCCAGAACGTTCAGCGGTCACTTGTGCCTATATGGCCACTCCGAAAATTTTGAAACCACTTATAAACTGTTCTAATCGAAGGTGCAGAGTGACCATAATGTTTATCTAGCTTCTCTTTAGTCTCCTGAGGTGTTTTGCCTTTCATAAAGTAGTGTTTAATCAACACACGAAATTCTTTTTCGTCCATTTTTTGAAAATCACTCGACTTCCTCGATTCAAACGAATGCCAAACACAAAGAAATAGACCGATCTGGCTGAAACTTGGTGTGTGTTCTTCCAAGAGATGCTACTAACTAAACATAACCTCGATACGCGCCAGTAGTGCTATCTCTCTGACTTTGCACGGACTTTTCAAACGACCCTCGTAGATCGAAATCCAATTCCATTTTACTATTTTTTTTTTGTTGTAAAACAAGAAATAATTCCAAAACTATTTGATTCTGGTTATTTATTTTCTACATGTAAGATAGTGGATAGACTTTGACGATAAAAAAAAAAGATGGTGTGATATATACCTTGGTAATGACCGTGTATGTTACTATAGGAGGCAGTACATGATAGAAGCTGTCCATCAATGTCGAGTCAATTTACTGATTGGACATCATCATCACCATCATCACAAGTCACCTGGTGATGTTCCCGGTCATTCACTTCTTCACGTTTTCAACTGTCAAGAACTTTACATCTTTAAGAAATAAGTCCCTTTTTTTTTTTTCATTATAACTTCCGTTCAATTTGAATACTTTTTTTTCTAGGTGTTGATACGAGTTCTTTTTTAGGCTCTTGTTGATTGTATTCTGTATCTAAAGCTTGTTGACACCTGTACAAGGCTTTTTCTTACTTTAAAGCTTGAAGCTTTAAGCACGTACTTGAATTAAAGGTCCCCGAAAAAAACAGAAACAACTTCATCTGTAACTTTTGTAATTTTGTATCTACAAATTAACAGTGTGTTTCAATTAAAAATGTTAATATTTAAGTATAGAACAGGTAGTAAATAAATTCAAAGCCTTTTAGATTTGCTTTTTACAGTTTGATTTGCTTCTTACAAGTTGTTCAATGATCACATTAAGTAACCAGCTTCAGTAATCTGGTAAACTGGTTCATTTCCTGCCATCATAATTTGGCTAACAATTCAGCAGTCCTTATTAACCAAACTGATTAGAAAGATTCTCGGAACTGGTTTTTTTTTATGTACTTCGTTCATAACCATTTCTCTTTGATCATAGGCTTCATAATTGCGGTCCAATAGTATAAGGATAACCAAGCACTAGCAATGGGAGATAAAGGAAGAAAATAGGATTCAAAGTAAAGTAAAGTAAGTAAAGTAATCGCCTATTTTTTCAGGCGGGGCTTAACGTCCAACTACCATTTACTAGGTGTCGTGGACGGAGGCGAATAGTAAACGTACTTTACTATTTCTTATTTAACCATTAAATAAAATCCAAGGCAAAGACCGGGAATCGAACCCAATGCAAATTAGCTTTGTAGGTCTCGCAAAAATCGAGGGTCCGATATGTCCAAATGTACCTAGGTCATCATATGGCTTAGCCATCAGCGAAAAATCTCAAGTTATGGTCGAAAGACAAACTCGAAGCCCAATACAAAACTCAAACATTTCAATGATAAACAAAATAGGATTTAAGATGTAGGAGAATCAGGAAAATGGAGCGTTACTTCACTTATAGTATTTTAAAAGTTATTTGTCTTGAAGTGAATGAAATGAATTTATGATTGACAATCAATTTATTTCCTGTTCACAGGTGTTCATTCCGTTAATTCGTACAAATCATTTGAAACACTTGACCGGAATCGTTTTTAAACATATTCCAGTCTTTACATTTAAATATTTTACAAATGTTAAAAAAAAGAATATACATAAAAAATGCGGTCAACAAATTCTTAATTTCCCTGTTGCTTTGTAGAAATGTTAATAACATACAAACAGATATACCAAAAACAGTGTATATTTTGTTACTTATTAATAATGACGTCCAAGTTTTCGTGACCATTGATTGATAGTTGGCCATTCCATGAGAACATTTACCTGTACTGCTTGCAGACCATTCACTTACCCCCTTACTTAAATACAAACGTTTTTAAATGTCCTCCATAATTATATATGCATATATTTCTAGGTTTTATTTATTTTTCCCTGTTCTGTTTTTAAATTTAATTTATTTTTCTGTTTCTTAGGATATTTAAAATTTTTTATTAAATAACCACCTGTCAGAATTGTTTAAAAAAGATATAAAATACTCTTGTGTGATTATAGCTGCCATTGCTAGTCTTATTTGTGCCAGCTCCCTGTTATCCAATTCCTTCAGGTCTTAACTTTTTTTTCTGTATCTTCCATGTGATTTAGGGACTCATCACTTTACTCTTTTTTTTGGGGGGTGGGGGTGGAGTAGAGGAACTCTGAAATGGAATAAATTAAAAGTAAAGGGTTATTGGTATTTGATTTGCAATATTTAGTAATCGTTACAAAATGGATTTGTGATAAGTCCTGTTTGTTGTTCCTGACCAGTTTCTGGCCAGACTCCTTAACGCTATCTGCGAGGAGCCTACCTTTTTTACATGGTCGTTTTTTTGAGGAAGAGGCTGATGACTGAAGAAATTGAAAAAGAAAAGGGGGATAACTTGTCCTCATGTATGTAAGTTCAGAGAGAGGGATGATGATCCCTGTTCAGGATGTGCTGATGAATACAGTTTTATATCCCAAAAAAACGATCATAATATTTTCAGTCAGTCTTACAAAAAGTAAAGTAAAGTAATCGCCTATTTTTTCAGGCGGGGCTTAACGTCCAACTACCAATTAGGTGTCGTCGTGGACGGAGGCGACCAGCAAACATACTTTACTGTAAATTTCTTTTATTAACCATTAAATAAAATCCAAGGCCTAAGACCGGGAATCAAACCCAGTACCACAATACATATTAGCTTCGCAGGTCTCGCAAGTCAGTCGTACTATTTCTAGCCAATTTAATATTTGCTTCTCCAATTAAATGATGTTTTCAAGTAATTGCTACTATTTATTTGTGAAATAGAGATTTTGAATGGCAATAAAAGTTGTCAGACGATAGTTTTTACAGTCGAGAACTTGTTCTGAAGGATGTTAAGAATCCTTGCTTCCTTAAGAATGTTTAGGGCCTTCCTTACAGGATAGTTTTCTCAACAGCACATGTTCTGTGTGTGTGAACAATAAGAAACAAAACAAAAACATAGAAGATTTTCATAACAGTGGACATTACTCCCAGTAAGAAGAAGTACTGTAATCGTCAAATTTTCCAAAATCCCTGAGTAGGCGCTATCTTCATCGTAAATATAATGTTCCCAAGTTTGTTGCCTTAATGGCACCCTAGGTGCTCATAGTACCTGATATTCCAAGTACTAGCTGCAAACAGGTGGTCACTTAGTCATCGGCCCTTCCTTCTTTACCTCCTCCACTCGTCGTACCTTCATACCTTAACACACAGACCTTTCTTACCGCTCTTTCTTCTGCTTATTGTTCTTCGACATAAAACCAACAGCAGTCTGTTTCCCTTTACTCTCTCTTGTACCCGGACTGTTTTCTAGTATTTCTTTTCGTAAAATTTAGGAAACACCTGCTGTCCTCATTCTCTCTAAGGCTTTCTCCCCTTAGCCCATGCCATTTTATTCAGGCCCCCTAAATCACGTTCTCCTTGTAATAAACAGTTGTCCCTGCTGGGGGAAACTGTTAACTTCTTTCTCCCCTTTTTCTATGTGAAGGTGTTAAAGTAATGAAATAGTTCAATACGTTACCTTCTCCCACTACTTTTAAAGCAAAAGAGGAGTAACAAAAAAAGTAAAGTAATTGCCTATTTTTTCAGGCGGGGCTTAACGTCCAACTACCAATTAGGTGTCGTGGACGGAGGCGACTAGCGAACGAACTTTACTGTAAATTTCTTTTATTAACCATTAAATAAAATCCAAGGCCCAAGACCGGGAATCAAACCCAGTACCACAATACACATTAGCTTTACAGGTCTCGCCTCATAACCGCTCGACTACCGTGGCGCCTATAATAAATAAAAATGTGGAACGCTTCACGATTTTGCGTGTCATCCTTGCGCAGAGGCCATACTAATCTTCTCTGTATCGTTTTAATAGTATATGTATCGCCGAGCAAAAGGGTAATTTTAGTTTCCCTTTAGAATTTAAATGCAGACTTCGACTTCCCTCCACAGAAACCCTCCTCCCACCGCTGTTCAGCGTGTTCCGCAATCTCTTAACCAATCAAATCAAACTCTCTTATCTCTTAACAGCAAACTGAAAGAAAAAGTTTATACTTTAAAAAAAAAAGTATCAAAAAAGAGAGATCAAAGAGAAGCTTTAACCTCATTTCTTTGAGGTTTTGCACTTTTTATTGTTATTTATTTTTTTGAGGTTTAACACTAAATTTTGCGGAACTAATTTTGATTTTCATTTATTTTTCAATCATTTTGAGAAAAGCATTTTTTTCTTTCCTCCAATGCTTTTCCTGGTTATGTGCTTTCCATCTTAAATTTTGGATCCTATTTGTGATTAAATAAATCCCCCTGAAATTACCAACCATAATTCTTGAATAATTGAGTCGCTCAGGATAGCTGAACGGTTATAGACAAGACCCAAGAAGAAGCTAAAAATCTATTGTGATATTGGGTTCAATTAGCTCTGAACTGATTCAGGTTCAAGCAGGTAAATAAACTCCTTTAAGCGCCACAATTCTTTTGGTTAAGTACCTTATCAAACACTCTCCATAATCACCGAACACGTCAAACTAGCGTGGACTATCTATCTAGCGTTGGTACGACGACACAAACAGGCAACTTTGGTCTAATTTTAATTTCTTAATTCACAAGATTAGAATAATCATATTTATTTCACCAATCAATCACATCGATTGGCAGTTCTTTCTAGAGAAAACAGTTCCTATCAATTTAAAATGACTTTAAATTTTAATTTTTTTTTATATAAAACATTTAATAATACTTTTAAAGATAAAAAGTATTTAATTGATTGGGTAATCACAGAAACATTATCTATTTGGCATTGATTGATTTCGTAATAGGTTTTTTTTACTTTTATATTCTTTGGGCACAGAGTTTCGGGTGCGGCCTAAGCCGGAAAGACGTCAAAATTCAATATGCAATTTACGTTTTTTTCTTTCTTTCTTTGGTAGATATTAATCTTATAAGTTTACATCCTCCATTTTAAATTGCCTTTGTAATTATTTCTTTTTTTCTGTTCTAGAAATTGATCTTGCCAATTTTTCAACTTCATTCAAGTTAGAAAGAAAGGGAACCCATCGTATTTTGCAACTGCCATCTATTTTTTCGCATTGTCTCGTAATTTATTCAGCTCATGGTTTAACAGAATCCTTGCTTAACTGCTAATTGAATTGCGGACTATGTCTATTACTATATAATTAAGGAAGATAAATTACGTAATTTGGCAACAATAAAAAAAGTTCTAGTATTTTTGACTCTCTTTTATTATTACCAAATTTTACCTGGAATAGATTTCTTAATAATAAATTGTTAGAGGGAACCTTAACCAGGGGGTCGTTCGTCTCTCTTTCTCGCCCCCTCTTTAAGCTAATGGTTTATTTTTAAAAACTTTAACCAAGCCGGCTGGAGCGAGTCCAGTACAAAGTGCCATCGACCTTTCATACTGTCAGGACTTCTTTGGAGTATTAAATTTAAAAGAAATAAAAATAACGCAGAAAGAGAGGAAAAATAGGTTTGTACAAACTGCTACCAATTTTGGTGATGAAGCAAGTCCTCTCTCTCTCTCTCTCTCTCTCTCTCTCTCTCTCTCTCTCTCTCTCTCTCTCTCTCTCTCTCTCTCTGTAGCTTTTTCCAGTTCTCCAGTGCTCCTTAAATTGTTGTAACGCGTCATTCTAAAAAGAAACGGTAAATTTCTTTGTATTTCTTGTTCTTACATTAATGTATTTAAGGTTAAATTTCTGAAAACATATTTTGCTTTAATCAGTTCCTTCCTTTCCGCTAATAAATTTATCTTTTAGGTTCTTTCCTCTTTGCGTAGATTGCAATGAGGAGGAAGATTTCAAACATATAATAATGATATGTCCACGTTATGTGGTAGAAAGGAAACTAATGTTTGACGACATATACAGGTATTTAGATGCACCATTTCGCTACGAAGACATAATATTCTCCACCAACATCTATATGCTTAAGTATATAGCAGAGCTAGCAATGAAATATGAGCGTATTTAAAAGTTATAGCCGATTAGAATGAATGCAAGAAAATGATTAAGAGAAGGATTACGGTGATTTTAATTGAGGTTAAGCTATAAGGATGGCAGGAATATGGAGTACTGATCCATCCATTAGTTGTAAGTTTGTATGTATATAGTAGAGGGATGAATGTGTGAAGCGAATGTATTTATAAGTAAGAATGGAGAGTGAGTGATATTCTAGTGATAAGCACCTAGAAGATGCTGGCTGTATGGCGGAAGACAATGCCAAAAAAAAGCCCCCACCCAAAAAAAAATTCATCCATTTGTAATTTTTTATTTTAGTAAAGTAATGCCTACTTTTTTCAGGCGAGCTTTACAACTAATTAGGTATCGTGGACGGAGGCGACTAGCAAACATACTTTACTGTAAATTTCTTTCATTAACCATTAAATAAAATCCAAGACCTAAGACCGGGAATCGTACCCACTAAACCAACAATACATATTAGTATTGCGGGTTTAGTCTCTTAACCGCTCGGCTACCTGTGGCGCCTTAAATTTTTTATTTTATTAGCACATTAAACTTAAATTAAAGGGCTGCTTACAGGCATGTTCTCCTCAATCTGTGCATGATATCCCTTTGCAAGGCATTACCTTTAATCAGCTGTTTCCTTTAACCGCTTCCACAATTCTCTGCTCCTTTTTTTACATTGTGGAGATAATATTACTTCTTAAGCGCTACCGTTGGGGGTCGTTAATTTGTTGAAACATTATTTAAAAAAAACATTAAATGTGTGAATTAATGTGGAACTTGTTAATGGGGGAATATAATTGGTTAATTAGTTGTGCTCGTAATTATAAGCAGTAGTAATTGTACGCGTATGTGAGCTATGATTGTGATTGTCTACAAAATGAAGGAAACCATGGATTTCCGGTTTTTAACAACCTATTTCCTACTAGCTGAAAAGAATTCTAGCAATGAGCATTTTGATGCTCCCTAATAAACAAGGTGGTAGTTTTGTACCTTGTACTCAACTATTTAAACACTTTTAGTTTGAATTAGGTTTCCAAGCTTTCAGGCAGTTGACTGGAAATAATTGGGAATAAAATATTTGGCGTGTTAAATGATTTTTTATGTAACAAGATTGATTATCTTTAATTTTCAGTTATTATTTGACAGTCGCCCTTGTCCAAATTTATTTTTTTTAAAAATCTGCCTATTTTGGAGAGATTTTTCTTCTCTTTTTCCACATCTCTAAGAAAAGGGGGAAAATTAATTGAAAATCCCTACTGGTAAATAAACTTTGGACTGTTACATGGTGGCACATTTCCACATTTAAAGTAGTGCGTATTTTTTCGTTTCCGTTTCACCACTTCCTTGTTAGAACAATAAATGAAGAATTTTTATCCAAACGATGGTGCTGCCATCAATATAATTGTGTTAGAAAAGAAGAAGTTGATTTTGGAAGAAGATTGAAGAGAAAAAAAAGAGAATCTCTGAGCCTAGACCTTGAATAGGGCAATAGGGCAGCAATCATATGGTTTCCATTGACTCATCAAAGGGCGGTTTTTACTTAAAAAGGTTCCCATATGTCTTAAGACAGGTATACTGGAGCTCCCCAAAGATATATTGTACACTTCACCTTCCTTGCCCATTTTTAGTGTTCGATGGTAAAACATAAGTTTCATGAAACAACATTTAAGGAAAATTATAATTTTTATAGAAATAATTATTGCACTCAATAAAAAGAATTTTAAAAAAGTGCATTTTAATCACAGTAATTATCAATAAAATATTATCTACTAAGTACATTCTAGTGAATATGCACATACATTTGATATATAACAGTTTACCGCGAATTCTAACTTCTCAGATACACTCTATTTAGTTGATAAGTAGTCATGAGATTCGTGTGTTACTGATTAAAAAATCTTCCCCGAAATCTTTTGACGTAATTCAGCCATATTTCTCCTTTAAACGTAATTGCAGTTTTTTGTTGGTTATTTTTGTTGGTCAGTGCATTTATTGGTTATTAATTTATTACTTCAGAATGCCGCTTTCATGATGGCGCCACGCCTTTTTTCTATCTCACATCAGCTGTCCAGCTTCCCAACGTTTTAACTCTCTTTTAATTGATCTTTTGATTTTATGAACTAATAGTTCCTACATTTTCTAAAGATAAATACTAATTTATCGCCTTAAATGTCGTCATTGAATCTTTAATTGAAAATTTGGGTAGTGGGGGAAAATAGATTGATAAATATTATCTCCTTAAAATTCTTCCTGCTATTTATGTTAAGCAAACATCCATTTTCGGGGGTATCCAGGGTTTTTTGAAATCCCTGGATTTACTAATTGGGTTAGTGTATGTTGCATTTCCTATGCCTATTAATGATTGTGCTTATGAAGCTTCAAATTTGTTATTTGGTTTCGGTGTTATGGTTGCCCGTAACTATAAGCTTTACGTCAAAAAAAAACATGCTGCCGGAAGTGCTTCTTTGCTGAATGATTATAGTCAATTACTTTTATTAAATTTTTTTTTTTTTTTTTACCAAAAAGCTATAATTTAAACTCTCCTTGTATGGTGTCTTTTCAGTGTATGTTGTATAAATGAAATGTTCAGGTATCATTCCGACAGAGACAGGCGAAGGAGTTCATTAAAGGCTATTCGCCGAGGCTGACTGCAGAATTAATCCGTCAAGCCCGTGGGGGCTATAAGGATGATTGTAGGCCTATTAACTGGCCACTGCAGGCTCAGGAAACACTTGTATCGCATGGGCCTTGCAGATGATAGCCTTTGCAGGTTCTGTCAGGAAGAAGTGGAAACGGCACTGCACATGTTGTGACATTGTGAGGGGTTCGTGTGGCTAAGGATGTTAGTTCTCGAAGAGGGAAAACCAAGGCCTGTGAGGTTTACCCAAGAGAGCTGCTCTACAGCATCAAAAGTCTGATTAAAAGGACAGGTCTAGAGGGCGGAGCTTTAGAGTGAGGGGAGCCACAATAGATCCAAAGGGGTCACAGTAACGTAGGCCTTGAGACCGCCCTAGTCTAATCTAATCATTCCGACAGGAAGTATGCTTTAATGGAATGGTAGTTTCGAGCTTTCTTGAATTATTTTTCTGGACATATCTTAGGCCTATCACTTTAGTTTGAAACCTGATTTCAGAGATAAGTTTTGAGGGAACTGTAAAGATACTCCTTCCTCTGTTCTTTTTCTGTTCCCGTTCTAAGTTTCAAGGAACTTTAATGACGTAATTTCGTACACCTGATTTTTTGTTTTTTGTTTCATTATTTTAATTAGTTACCTTCTTATTAGAAGAGTGTGTGTTTTAATTAACATTATTGGCCGTTATTCATCTTGTACATGCGCGGTAGGAAATTCTTGATTCTAAGGAGCTAGTCTCTGTCTCTGTCTCTTCGCTGCCCTCTCTCACTCTTTCTCCTCTTAGCGTGGTAAATACTTTGCCATAAACAGACTCTAAAGTGGTATTAAATAGCGTACAAAGAACCGGAAAAGCAGCGGTAGCGCAAGTTTTGTAGCCACCACGGATGGGATTACATAGCCAGAGAGAGGTCACCACCACCGCAGGCAAGTGGTGTTGGCTTAGAAAAGTAATCAGCGCCGCTGACCAAAGGATAGACAATCTGCTCTGTTGTATTTCGTTTGCAAGACTTCTCCTTCTGTTGCTAGGGCTTCAGTATATTATGTACTTCTTGGCGGCTAAGAGAACACCAGAAATACCTCTGTGGGTTTTTTTTTTTTGCCAGGATTATTGGAGTCAGTGAACTGAAGTAATTCCAACTAGTACTGTTAATTTTATTCATTTATCTTGGTTGCATTAATATTTAAGTACAAGAATAGAAGATTGCTTGAAATTACTCTAGTCTTTTATTTCAAGAGATTCAACTTGGAAAGTGAGACTAAAGTTGATAATCTATTTTGAACAGTTCAGTTAGACGTCTTTTTAATCACAAGTTTTTCTTCACAGAATTCGTACTTGAAAGATAGTTGTCTATTACTATAAGAATATAATTCTGTTAAAGAATGCTGACAGACAACATAGCGGAAACCTTACATCTTCACTGAAAAATATTTCTTATCTAAAATTATCGTGGTAACTCACGTTTTGTGCAAGTTCCAAATGAAACCCTTTAGCTCACTGTAATTATATAAATAACGAAAACTAGAAAAATAAGACTGGAACATTTGTCTGTCTTCATCTTCTAAGATTAAATTTAGGCATCAAAATTTATATTTTACAAAAAAAACAGATTTGTGAATAAATAACTTAAAAGCTAAAAAAAAAATCAAACTGGCTACTTCAGAATCGATTTCTGAGTTGATCGTGATTTTTTTATCGTTGAAATGGCTCTATCGATTTTTTTTTTCTCACAACTCGATTTTACCTATCACTTTTATTTGCAACTTATACTGATATTAGGTTCTTCACGGATAGCCAGGCTGCAATTAAAGCTCTGACCTCTTCTAGTAAGAACCAAATCTCCGTTAATTCTTGCCATGCTGCTCTCAATTTGTTGGGAGCTTTGAATACTGTTTCGGTTGCTTGGTCTCCTGGTCACTCTAGGAGTCCGGGTAAAGAACTTGCTGATGAAGGAAGGAGCTGCGATGATAACAATGACTCCTCAGTCCATTATCCCTGAACTCTATCGACGTTTTAGAACAGAGGTGGAGCAGTAGATTTTGAAGGAACAATGGAAACGGTGGAGATCCCGAGCTGACTGCCGTCAGGCTAAAGAAATTCTTGGCCTCTCAAAAAGGGCTATAGTTGGTTTTAGCAGGTCCCGGATCCGCCAGTTGGTTCAGGTTGGTTGAGTGGACATGCGGATTTAGCGTATTCATCTTTTCAAATGCGGCTTTATCCAGTCGCCAATTTGCGATGGCTGTGGTGAGTCCAATGAGACAGTGCGACACTTTGTAGAGTTGTGTTCCGTTTATTCTAAAACTAGATTTCTCGTCTTCGGAAGGTCAAATGTCTCCCTACCGGAGATTATAGCAACTGCTAATCTTAACGAACTTTCTAGGTTTGTTCAGTGCACTGGGCGATTGAGTCGCCATGCTCCCTAGTGTCCTGTTACTACTTTATTAGTTTATTGTATTGGCATCTGGCAAACTTAGCCGGATTTGTTGTTTTAAAGCCCCGGTATCTCTTATGAGATGAGGGGTGGGCGGGGAACAAATGGCATTTGGATTGCCCGCGATCCTTCCCCTTTCTGGTGGAACCGCCCTTTTAATACAATCTACAATCTATGCTTAGGAAATTTATTTTTTCAGACGAAGAAGCTATTATTTCAGAGCTATGTACAGTTGAAAATATTGGTAAATCCTCCAGAGCTAAATAATATCTTTGAATTTATACGTCAATAGCACGCTTCCTCTTCCGGTTTCAGACTTGCAACCATCATTAGAGAGGTAGTTTAATCCCTTTGGTGTATAGATTTCCGCTTCAAACTTGCTAACTTAGTGGTCTACTTCGAAGAAAACATATTTGTGACATAAAATACAATTTAAAAAAAAATATGTCACAATCACAAAATTCTGATTTGACACCTCCTAACTTGTAAATAAATCTTTAAAATTATTAATTACTCCCTCAATCTTTAGTTATTAATGAATGAATAAAAATAATTTGAATTCAATATCTGATGAAGAAGAAAGACTTGGCAAAGTAAGCTACCTGACTTGCGGGTAGTTCTTGTAAGGTCATTCACCATGTTGTTTTCTTTACTGTAGACACCTTTTAAACAGTGTTACCAAGTGTTTAATATGTAGCCTTCGCTTGTGTAATCCAAATGTCTGTACGTATGTTCAAAGCGCACAACTGACAGACGATTCATTGATTCTACGATATATTTTTTAGCACCTTTTACTTAACTTCCTCTTTTAAACAAACTAACTGTTTCTAATTTATTTCATTCTAGATTTAAGCTAGAAAATGTTGATGACACACATGTTGCGTAACATCATCAATTTATGGTCTTAAATAGATCAAAAGTCTAACCATGATACTAGAGAACTAGGTCTTCTTTGGAGCTTATTATTATCATATTTTTTTCCGCCAAAGCCTCCTATATAAGTTAATTATTGCCATAGTAACGGATCATTGGAATATATTTCGTACAGCTGATAGCGTGCACTAGCATTATATAGTTTTTTAGGTTAAATATAGTCGGACTGCACACACTTCTACGTACACAGGAAGTTAGGTGTTTTTTTTAGGATTAGTTTTTCTGTGTGGTTGTTGTGAGGTGGTAAATGGTTTATTAGTCGTGGGAAATGTATGCAATTTATCAGAAGTACAGTTTCAGGAAATATTTACGAGAAAAATTTAATAAAAAAAAAGTGAAAAACCATTCTGAAAAGTACTTGACGGCGAGATTTTCTTATAATTTGCATAATCAATGCCCTTTGCTATCTTTTTGGTTGATAGAGCTGTACTTTAATAATAAATTGAGTAGTAACTAAAATAATAGTTTAGGACAGAAGTCGCCAAAGTGGTCTATATATGAGTAGACCCCCAGGGGTCTATTTAACAAAGTAGGGGGTCGATCTGAGCCAGGGGGTCGATCTGAGCCAGGGGGTCGAAGGAAAAACAATTTCGAACCCAATATAGCGGAACCTTGCAAAGAAACACCATTGCACAAACCCATCTCATTAATTAAGAAGCAATACTGTAGTTACTTTACTTATTTATAATTACTTATTATTTAATAAATATTAAGTTGGGCTCTACATAGACAAACGGCTCACGTGGAACCCGCACACTAGACTTAAAAGACAAAGCAATGCTTTACAGGACTACTTGGACGACGCTCTAAATTGCCTATAAAACTCAAACGCTTAATATACAACACTATTCTCAAACCTATGTGGACTTACGGACTAGAGCTGTGGGGTTCAGCCAAACCTACAAACATACGGACAGTACAGGACATTTCCATCAAAACTCCTCCGACAGATAGCTGACGCATCATTCTACTGACTACACAACGACCTCAACATTCCCTTCATAGACCAACTCGCCAAGACGAAATATCGCCTAGTCCCATGCTGCTCTCTCCAGTTGCTCCAATCCTCTAGTACTGTCTCTCACCTCCTCTGACAACACTAACAATCCTTCTCGCCGATTGAATCCCCAGTGGCCCCGCGACATCCTTGCAGTCTGAAGGACTAAATCTCTACTCTCTCCTACTCATATTCTCCTCCTCACATTCCCCTGTCTCATCTAGAGAGTGCTACCGCTGGGTAGCTTCTCTCCTCCTGCTCTTCCCGCTCCAGTTCATCTCATTCACCTCCTATTTACTTAATGTATACATGTATACAGATGGTAAATTACTAAATAAATAATTAAAAATAATAAATAAATATTAAGGTATTTAAATTTCAACATTAAGATATTTTTCATAAAACTATTGTTACACAATGTAAAATTACTTTAATAAATGTTTAAAATCAAAATGTGACAAAGACAGTACCTAATAGATAGTTTTATTTTAATTATCTGAAAATTACTTTTATCATGGGGGTCGATGGAGATTTCGAAAAATTATATAGGGGGGGTCCATGATCAAAAAATGTTTGGCGACCCCTGGGTTTAGGGGGAAGCTTACCCCTCCTCTCTCTCTCTCACACACTCTCTCTCCCTCCAAAGGGCCCTTTTATGAATTTTCTTGGGGGAAACGTTTTCAATTTTTTTTTTAATGATGTTGTCTCGTTACAGACAACACTGTCCATCACCGCGGACAGTGAGCTGTAAGAAGCTCCTAGGAAGAGAAAATCTAAGGGTCAGCAGCTGGATTCGAACCCGGGACCTCCGCGTGGGTTTTCCAATTTTGAAATTACTTGCAAGCAATTACTATACGAAGTTCCCACAAAATCGTACGACACGTGCTTAAGAAAAGAAAAGTAACCCTTTCGTTTTGGGCTGATATTTTCCAAAAGTATATTGTACTTTTCACTGATACCACAAAATCCGCACCCCACACCAATTTTTAAAAAAACCTCTTTCATAAAACTTTGAGAAATCCTTTCGAAAAAATACGTAAATAAGTATAACACTTACTTCTCGCCATTCGTCTATATATTTCCTTTTTCTGTTGTAGTGAAATTCAGGTTCAAAACAATTACAACAAGAATTCCTTCCACCACCACCCCCTCGGCTAGGTGAGTCATCTAAAATCTGCATACATATTGGAACATTAACCTTTTATTATAGCTCGAACTACACCTGCATTGTTAGGAAGAGTAATTCTCATAGATGAGTCACATTAAATGAGACTCTCGACGGTGGTTATAAACGTACTAGTTAGGGTTTTTGTTTTGTATTAACAAAATTAATTATAGTTACTGATTTCCATTTTGTAAGACTTCCGGTCTAATTTTTTAATCAGAAGGATGGAACTTGACTTCAATAAAATCGAAAATCAACACCTAGAATCTAACCTAGACCTGCAATACATCTAAGCTTTGCGGGACCGAGCATATCTGAGATAGTTGTTCCTCAAAACAATTTACATTTTAATTTACATAAAATAATCTAATTCTAAATTACTTTAATTTCTGCAAAAAGAAGTAATAAACTTTTTCTATTTTGTTACAGGTGAGTTGGAACAGTGTATTTTTTTAAAAAAGAAATATAGATACAGTTTTGTAAGTATAATAGAAATCTATTATAACAATCTCATGTATATAAAAGAAATATATATCTCCGGATCTAACTATTATCACTCTAAAATTGACTCTATAATTATACTACTTCCTAAAAAAACATTTATATGGATTTTAAGAAAATATTAAGTGCGTTTAGATGGCCACTTCTCTCGCGGTAATGGGGGGGGGGGGGTGTTTTGGAATAGTTTAATGATGATTGTGTAAGCCAATAACCACGTCCAGTCTTAATATAAAGACAAAAATAGGCAAATTTAGAGCTGCAGCTAGTTCAATTCAAATTCAGTCTAACACAAAATGTCGAAGCTAATTTTTTCATACGTCATACTGTTGGGAGGCGGTAATACGTTTTAAGTAAAATTGCCTCTCCGCCTTTTTTCATTAATTGCTCTAAATAGTACTTGCCAATTTCTCTCAACTCTCAAAAGTGGGAAAATATTGGACATCCTGCAGGTTTTCGGTTTCAAATTTTAACAGGAAATATCACTTGCGGAACCTTCAGGATTCCCCAAAAGTTTTGTGTGTTTCAATCAATTAATTTCTCTGTGCGTAAATTGATATTCTTATTTGCTGAAAATATTAACCAAATCTAGGCGACACGGTAGCCGAACGGTTATAGGGGCTAGACCCGCAATACTAAGGTGTATTGTTGGTTTAGTGGGTTCGATTCCCGGTGTCTAGGCCTTGGATTTTATTTAATGGTTAATAAAAGACATTTACAGTATGTTAGCTAATCGCCTCTGTCCACTTCTACCTAATTGGTAGTTGGACGTTAAGCCCCGCCTACAAAAAATAGGCAATTACTTTACTTTTTTTATTAACCAGATCTAGAATAATTTTCTTTTTTGTATGTTTAACTAATTTTTTTTCCCTTCTGTTCACTATGATTGAACTTTTTGTTTTAAAGAAAAGGCAAGATTTTCCTTTTCCAGACTTTTAAGAGTAAAACACCCCATATTTATTTTAAAGTAAAATTTATGTTTTATTATTCATTAGAAATGAAACATTTAGCTGGAGAAAGCGGATGTTCGTCGGTACATACGTATGTGCATACATACAAAAAGTGTTAATATGTTCAGATGTTCAGCATAGATCGCCCCTTACCATATTAAAATATATAAAGAATTTTATTTTTTTGAGTAAAAAAAAAAAAAGAATCATGCTCCACACTTTTATGTTTCGTTGAACATGCATCAACATGTCTACGTATGTTGTAATGCTGTTTAGAAATCACTTAAGTCCTTTCATTCCTCAAGACTCATTTTTATTTTCTGCGTAGGTGTTCTTCATCTCTTTTTCCCCCTTGTATAATTTTGTAATAAAATTTTTTTTTACAACTTAAGAAAGAAAAAGAAGTTAAAGCTTTATTCAAGCCCCGATATTCAGCTAGCTCCTCCTTCTAGAGTGTCGTCGGCATGAATCCTTTACGACCTTCCTCAGGGAGTGTACAGTGTGAATGAACTCTTTATTTTATTTTTTTTAGTTTTACTGGTTTTTAAACTAAATTCTGAATGTTATAAACAGGAATTATTACGTCAATGAAAGATTCTTGTGGCAATGGTAGGTGCTAAAGATTTGTGTTTGTGGGCGGGCGGTTATGACCGGAAGAGAGCTCTCAGAGGTGTAAGAATGCGTTGTGGTATAAACCGGATTCCTATCGAAGTTTCTAGGAGGGAAGTGATTGGAAATGCCCGGCGACTCGCTTCAGATGTAGAGGACTGTATTGTGCTTTCATTTCCAGAGTCCTTAGGTTTGGATGCTGTCAAATACATCTCTGTTCTGGATGCAGAAATCTTTAGATAAATAGAAATGCTAGGTCTATGTCTACGCCATTGAGACAATTGTTTCCTCGTTTTTTTAAGTTTCTTGATTTTAGGTTATATTCACTTATTGGTTTATTCTATACGAGGGTCGTTTGAAAACTTCGTGCAAAGTCAGAGAGATAGCACCACTGGCGCGTATCGAGGTTATGTTTAGTTAGTAGCATCTCTTGGAAGAACACACACCAAGTTTCAGCCAGATCGGTCTATTTCTTTGTGTTTGGCATTCGTTTGAATCGAGGAAGTCGAGTGATTTTCAAAAAATGGACGAAAAAGAATTTCGTGTGTTGATTAAACACTACTTTATGAAAGGCAAAACGCCTCAGGAGACTAAAGAGAAGCTTGATAAACATTATGGTGACTGCACCTTCGATTAGAACAGTTTATAAGTGGTTTCAAAATTTTCGGAGTGGCCATATGGGCACAAGTGACGTTGAACGTTCTGGACGCCCTGTTGAGGTTACTACTCCAAAAATCATTGATAAGATCCATGATATGGTGATGGATGACAGAAGAGTGAAGGTGCGTGAGATTGCTAGTGCTGTGGGCATCTCGAATGAACGGGTACATAATATTTTGCATCAACATTTGGACATGACAAAGCTATCCGCAAGATGGGTGCCGCGATTGCTCACACTTGACCAAAAACGAAATCGTGTGAAGTGTTGCAAGGACGGTTTGCAGCTGTTCCAGAAGAATCCGCAGGACTTTAAGCGTCGTTTCGTCACTGTGGATGAAACATGGATACATCACTACACTCCTGAGACCAAAGAACAATCTAAACAATGGGTTACCAAGGGGGAATCTGCGCCAAAAAAGGCGAAGACCGTTCCTTCGGCCGGAAAGATTATGGCGACTGTCTTTTGGGATTCGCAAGGAATAATCCTCATCTACTATCTGGAAAAGGGTAAAACTATTACAGGTGCATATTATTCATCGTTATTGGACCGTTTGAAAACCGAGCTGCAAGAAAAACGCCCACGATTGGCCCGCAGAAAAGTCCTTTTCCATCACGACAACGCACCAGCTCACACCTCAGCAGTTGTGGTCGCAAAATGAATGGAAATAGGGTTCCAACTCGTTTCACATCCCCCCTATTCTCCAGACTTGGCTCCCTCGGACTACTATTTGTTCCCCAATATGAAGAAATGGCTGGCGGGAAAAAGATTTTATTCAAACGAGGAGGTGATTGCAGAAACGAATGGCTATTTTTCAGACTTGGACAAATCCTATTATTCGGAAGGGATCAACAAACTAGAGCCGCGTTGGACGAAGTGTATAAGCCTAAAAGGAGACTATGTTGAAAAATAAAAAAGGTTTACCCCCAAAAATTAAGTAGTTTTTATTTTTGCACGGACTTTTCAAACGACCCTCGTACATTTGCTTCAAAATCTAACGGGAATAATGTAGCATTATGATTGGTCTAATTTATTGACTGTATTTGAAGGTTAATTTGGTACGTCATTGAAATAATAATATATGTCTTCATACTTTATATTGGTGTAACAGTTAACTAGATAGAAGATGCTGACTTTTGAAAATGAAATGTAAGATTGAAAATAAGTGTTAGCTCACAGAGCCGTAACATTTGATCACGGATTGCCTGGAGACGCTGTTATGAAATCACTAGTCGGTTATGACCCGTTTTCTTTCTAGTTAGGTTAATCATGGATCTAGGACGTCAGAATATCTTGACCTAACCATGTTTTTTTAGTGATCTTTTTTTTTTTTAAATTCTCCTTCCTTTCCACGTATTTCCTCGTATACTAAGAATTGGTAGAAAAACGGAAGAGTTCCTAATAATAGGAAGGTAGGCCTAATATTATCTAGTTATCTTGCTGAAAAGTAGGATCTCTTCTTCACTATGCGAGAGAAAGAGAGTATGATTATTGTGATGAAGAGGAAATGGTGGTATTGATTGAGACGTGATGATGTTTTTTTCCCCCTCAATATTCAACAATCTCCAATGCTCTTCCCTTCTCTTTGCGAGAAATGTGCCGTTATCATCGCTAGGCTCTTACTTGAATGAAGACAAGAGAGAGGAGGAATTATAGATATAGGTCGGAGGCGGAACTTTGCAGCGGTCTGTACCTTTGGCTTACATATATATATTATTTTTAATAAATTAATTGAGGACTAGTTCCTGTGGCGCCACGGCAACCTGTGATGACCTCTTTAAACATTGTTTTTTTTTATGTAATCCTAATCAAATGTATTAGGAATAAGTTCGTAGGAGCTCTAGTTCTAGATTAGCTTTTTTTATTCTTCTTCTTCTGCTGCAACTATTAAGCTACAATACTATAATATTCAGAAAATAAATAGTTTTATTTTACTAAAAATAATTACTACCAGGAAATGAATTTGAAAAAAGAGAAATTCGAGTTGTCTTACCTGGTCAGAAGAGTGGTTATATTTGAATATAACAACCTAGATTTTTATTGGCGATTTTATTACAAATATGTTTCATGTTGTTACATGTTATGCATTTAGCAACTATGTACCTCCTTTATCTAGCTTGATTGGTACACATAAAATACAAAAACTCAATACAGTCAGTGCTTCTTTCGGTTGATTAAAACATTTATTAAACCGGGATATGAAATTTTAAGCTTACAGCATTTTATTATTTTTGTCTTTTGCTTAGCTAGCACACAATCCACAGACCGATTTGCTCTTCAGGAGATACTTTTTTTTATCGTATAGCTTTTAAAAATCAGACTTTGTCATTTTATCTTGGCCTGTTTCATTCTACCACCTTGTACTTCGCTCTCATACACGATTAGCGAAGGATCTTTTCTAGTTGAACTAAAATCGGTGGTCTTACCTTCAGCTATAAGGATTAGACTGCTCAGTGAAACTGGACGTGAGAAGAGCCATCCGTCCACATCTATTCCGATCTGATCTGAGATTTGTTTGTTTAACAGATTCTTCACTCCGCGTTACAGCTGTTCAATTTTCCTCCCCCTCCAAATCCTTTCTTGGTGATTGTCTTCGTTTCAAAATGATTCAAAAGTCCTGTCTACAGTAGTTTTTGGTTCTGTTTTCGCGAATCAAAGATGTACAGAGTTAACACTCCGCAAAGTTACAGAACTGTGTATAACAATAATAATAATTTGCTAAGTTAATTATTATTATCATCATCTTTTTACATCTTCGTTTTTTAGCTAGTCAAGTAACGCGAGGCAAACTCTCTTTTGATAACAATCCTGTGGAATTAAGTTTACTCTGGCGTATAAGAGAAGGCCCACTTCTTTCAACCAGCTTGCCACTCTATATGATGGTCTTGATGTTCCTTCTTGTCTTCTAGACATGCGGATCTATTTCTAACGTAATTTTGTTTGGCTTTAGATTAACTGTCAAGTTTTTTTATTTTTTAAATAAACAGCTTCTTTAGATGAGATCTTTCATTAAGGTACGAGTTTATTCCTTTTTAATATTAAATTAAAAAATAAATTTAATTTTGATTTAAATTAAAGGGAACATTCTAATATTAATATTATATTAAAATATATTTAAAAAAAATATATGTAGAAGTTTCATGGATTTTTTTATTCCAGCATCTTATCTTCTGTATCTTGTTTTTTAAAAATGGTTGTTATTTAAATCAGCGTGAGCTGTTTGGATGTTAACTTAGGTTTTCAAATAAGCTTATAACTTAATTAAGTCTGGCAGTGATGTTGCTGAATATTTAAGAGAAAAAAACTATAGCAAATTTGGCGAACAAGATAACTAGTGTATTATATTGACTCAAAAGTTTTCTGCTGGTTGCTCTGCATTTGCTGGGTGGTTGGCCAGGGGCGGTCTTAGAATAATAAAGATGATCTGGAGACTATGATAATTTCTGCAATTGGAAGGATTATTTTTAATAAACACAAAAATACCTGAAGGACGTGTCTTAAAAGTTGGCTTGGGAGAAAAGTAATTGGTCTATGGTGTTTTACAGATTTTGGGAAAGAGTATTCCATCCTTGGCTTTAAGGTCCATTAAGGACCAAGGATTCTTTAATCCTGATCAGTGTTTCACTACCCTTTACATCGTCCTCTTCCACGTATCCCGCCACAATCTTCACAATATGATCTTTCTTATCTTTTCGAATTCTGTTTTTTTCTTTTTGGCACTGGTACCTCTTAGAACCACTCACACTCGTGACAGAACAGCTCACCAGTTTCTCTAGGGAAGTCCCGTCCTAATAATTCCCTTTTCGTCCCAAGAGAGGGGATATATTTTCTTACCGGTAGGTAACCATATGGCTTCTTGGATAGACATTCTCATAACCACATCAAGGGACTCCAAATAGACGAGCAGCATCTCTGAGGCTCAATCTCCACAATGTAGTCTTCCTTATCTTTTCGAATATCCATGGCATGAATGGCGTTGGTGCCTTGGATTGGACTAGGCCAGTACTGGGAAAGACAAGGAACAGCAGTCTGGGATATATCACTTCCCTTTCTCAAAACATCCAGATACTCTAACTCGCTTCGTACTCCTGTCAGCACAAAGAGAGGTGTGCGATTTGAAGATTAGCTCAATCCCAGTCGTTAGACGAAGTCCCCATGTCTCTATTGAACAGCTCCTAGAAGCAGTTGCCAAAAGGGGACATCCAAGAGGAGCTAGAGATTGGATACCCTCCACCAAACTATGGTCTTAAGCCTAATTAATCTGCAAATAAAGATGTGTAGACATATCATTTCCAAAAATATTATATATAGGCCTCAAATTAAAATTTGATTGATATCAATTTTTTTCTTGTTCAACTTTCTCCACCAATAATTTGTCAGCCTTTCATTTTACTCATTGAAAGAGCACACACAGACACACACAATTAAGAAAAAATTAATTTTTCGCTAATCACCATTAATTATTACTTTTGCAATTTTAAATTAAATTGATTGGTTTATAAAAAACCAAATCCCTACTTTCTCTTCATTCACAGAAGATTGTTATCAGTAAGCAATATCTATTCATAGAACTTTTTAATAATGATTAGTATTCCATTAATAAAAGATAAATAAATAAATGAAACAAGCTCTTTATTACAGTTTCATTAATAAATAATTTTATGAATGGATTTTTTATAGCTTAACCTCGATGCGCAATTTGTCTGCGCGAATTAATACAATATTTAATACGCCAATTGAAATATGTATTATTTATTAGATTGAATATGTAAATACCTCCTTTATATTGATACAATTTAATATACGATATATGTCGCTATAACCAATTTAAATTTAAATTTCGGCAAGCCTTTTACAGAATATTCTCGATTAATATTGATTAATGTGATTGGATATTTTGTATGATTAATCTTTAATTAATTATCTTTGATTTGAAACTCTCATTGGATTGGCTTAATTTTCACTTCACTTATTTAGGCACCACGATAGCCAAGCGGTTATAGGCTAGACCCGCAAAGCTAAGGTATATTGCGCTACTAGTCTAGCCCTTGGATTTTATTTAATGGTTAATATGAGTTTATAGTAAAGTTTGTTAGGCGGTTATAGGCTAGACCCGCAATGCTAAGGTGTATTGCGGTACTAGTCTAGCCCTTGGATTTTATGTAATGGTTAATAAAAGAAGTTTACAGTAAAGTATGTTTGCTAGTCGCCTCCGTCTACGACACCTAATTTGGTAGTTGGACGTTAAGCCCCGCCTGAAAAAATAGGCAATTACTTTACTCTACTTATTTATTAATTTGAATGTCAAATCTAGGAATTAATTAGTCTCAGAATGGATCTAACAAGAGAATTGTGGGTGTTTGTATGTTTGTCCACCATACCCATCCACTCAATTCCCCCCCCCCCCAAACCACTGGTACACAGTTAAGAAAGATTAAATATTTTTGTAAAAATTCAGAGTTTGAAGAGAATTCTCCAACCGGAAGTGTGTCTTTGCTGAACGGATTTTTCACTTTCTTAACTTTTTTTTTTACGAAAATGGCAGCTAGGATAAAACAGTTATGGAGGAGTTTGGAGTATGGTTACCTCCAAATTCTCATTTCAGCACAATATGCAGATTTTATTTTATTTTATTTTTTAAAGTAAACTGAAATTATTAAATATGATTGGTTAAGAAGTTAGAATATTGAAAACCGGATGTGTATTCATAAGCCAACCCAGTACCACGGAGCTCTACTCTCGATTTTACTACGAAAGCAGTATTTTTCTTTGTATTTACGAGCTGCTTTTATTCCACTTTTTATTTATGTCAGGAAAAGTTCTGATATTTTCTTTTTTGTGAGAATTCGTTTGATACCAAATTTTTGAAAGAGTTCTGCAAGAAACTAAATTAGTTGGGATCCCCTGATGATCTGAGGATGCAGGAAAAATAGTGAAAATCGTGTTCTAGAATCCAAAACTTCCGGTTGTATTCAGCGAAATTCAACAATAATGAAAATCCATGTTGAATTTTTTTATTACGTATTCACTCAGCGATATTTACAACATATACTTCCGGCTAAAACCCTATTGCGAAACTTTTGACGCGATTGCAGTACATTCCCGTAATACATAATTTTATGTATCTCTTAGTTATAAATACCATAATTAATTTTGGAATTACATAAGAGAGTTTGTTTCGAATTTATTAGCGTTTAAGAGAAAATTGGATTATCGTCTTTTGTTGTGAGTTAGATGTAAGTAGATACTTTAGAAAGTGTCCCATTGTATTATATTCACTCCCCCCTCCAAGCCCAACTTTTTATTGTTATTGTTATTATCACAACATAATGATAATAATAAGGTATTTTTATTTCTGAAAGGAAAACTTTTTCCTGTTATTATTCTCTTAGAAAATTTCCATAAACTTTCTTCAATCGCTTGGGTAATATGACGTAATGTTATATGACGTCAAAAGTGAAGCAGAGGGTAATGGAGAATTATGTGTGGTCGAAGTAGGAGCTCCTCTGGAAGAAAGTAGATCTAACTTCGCGTCACTATTCAACTCCTGAGGCATAATTCTTTGTAAACAATTTGTGGTAATGATTGAATCGCTGGAGGATTGATTCTGCTTGAATGGTTAAACAGAAAACAGTTTTTAACTACGGTGAAAAGTAAGTTTTTCTATCGTTAAAAGTTTGGGTATGGCAGTTTTCAAGCTAAAGAAAATTTTCTTTGATAGCACCTTCATCATGTGAGTCACGCAGTCATCTCACAGATTTGATTGGTTAAATCCTTTTTTTTCTGGGTCAAATTTTCGCCAATATTTGGAACAGTCAAAACAAAACCCCAAAATAAGCTAAAAAAGGAAGTCGGACTCTTTCGTGACAATGCTAGACCATACACACTGCTCGTTCAACACAGTAGTGGTTGGGTTTCATTGTTTATCTTCACAGCCCCTATCTTGAACCTAGCGATTTGATAGCTTGTTCCAGGAACGTCTGGGTGAAAAACACGAATGATGACGTCATAGTGAACATTGAAGTGAAAAACTGGCTAGAAACTGCGCTGGGGAAACCATTATGACACACAGCTGGATAAAATACGTTCCTAGGAAGCGTAAAATCCGCAAAACTTCCGTTTTTGGCTATTATCTGTCTTTGGAGGGTAGCCCATAGGGAGTTAGAATTTTTTGGGGGGACGGAGAATGGGGCCATCCTCTCAGGCATACGAGTATGCATTGTTCTGTATATTAACACAGGCATACATCACATAAGACCCCCTCCCAAAAACCCATAAAACCTGTATTTCCGGTTAAAAACGAGCCCAGAACTTCCTTTTCCCCTAGAAAGAGAGAGTAAAAACCTCTCTGCACTTACCAGTATCTTTAGTAATTGATCTATCGCTTACAAGAGTTTATTATTGTGTCTACCGTCAAAATTGTGACACCTAGATTCCAGTTTCATCAACACGGTGTGCGTGTGTTTGTGCAAGAAGAAGGTATTGTTCATTTTTAAAGAAAAGATTTTGAAAACAGAATGAATTTTCCAACCTGTATGAAGGAAACAGTGTCCGAGCGACGTGCTCTAATTTCCCATACTCTTGCGTTTTCACTTTTTTAATGGGTTGCGTGGAAAATGTTTTCCTTCAGTTTTTCTACCTCTCCTCCTTGTCTGAAGATATGGAAGATTATTTAACAATAAATTGGGAAAATGTATTATGACGTAACTGTACATGCGGTAAAAAGATAATAGCGACAAAAACCATTAGAACGACTGATATTATCTAGAAGGCTGCTGATCACGTAGCTAACTGTAGCTAATTTATCGACTAACGATTTGGCTGTGTCTAAACTTTCACTGCTTCTCTTGGAAGACCATCGTCATTATCGCTAAAAACGACTGATTGGCTTGGTTTTAATACATCCTATGTGGACATTATTATCGAACATTGGGATTCATCTTAGCTAGCCAGTTTCCCTTCGAAATTTAAATTCTTCACTCTCTTGTGTACAGTTATCAAACCTAGCAGTGCATGAAGTCCTTAAAATTCTTTTCCGCTTTAAAGTTGATACTTAGTACTTAAAGTTGGTACTTAGTATTCATACAGTTGATTGTAGTATTTTACACAGTCATAACAGAATATTGTAGGAGGATGGTGTTGTCACAGCTTCCTTAGAACCCCAAATAAAACTACATTCCCTTAGAAAACATTTCAAAAACCCAACTTAAAGATAGGTATTCAAAATTAATGCATCATAACACGCATTTCCTGTCCGATTACGGGCTTTCATCCATCGCCAGAGGTAGTTTAACAGTTTGGTGTAGAAAAGTCGGAAATCATACTGCGAAAACTAACCACGCTTTTCATCAAATGAAACCTTTATGCCAATCTATAGAAAATTAGAAAAAAAAATAAATATATAACTTGGAGAAAACATGGACATTTTGGTAGTTTTCTGACTTAACTCTCGTGAGTTAGCCATTTCCCTAATCCAAAATATTACGGCTCAAATGGCGCCGTATAACTGACAATGATATCTTAGAGCCAGAGGAGTTCAATTCCTCCTTAAGAACAGTTACTGCTGGCAGATATGGATATCCAACGGCAGACTCTAGTTCACACACCATCAATCGCCTAAGAAATCTTCAACTGCTCTTTTCAGGTCGCCCCTTCCTTTTTTTTTTACATGTTACAACTTGCCATATATGAAAGATGGTAAACTCGCTTCCGCCTTACACGTGATATTTAATATTTTTTATGAATCCCCATATTAGATTCATACATTTCCATGAAGATTGTAGTTCTGTGCAGCTTCTTTATAATACATATTAAGCCACGCAGCTACTTAGTTGACCTGGGTCAAAAAAAAAAGCTACGTAACTGAAGTTTTATTTACCTACATTTACATTTGGAGCAATCCATTTGTGACTTATCTCTTAAGCAGTGAACTTTCCCAAAGTTTAGCAGAGCTTTTATGGTTGTTTATCAGCGATAGAAAGAATATTTGTTTCCTTCTAGAATATGTCGTGATCTTTGCTTATCTTTAAAATATATATGTTAAAAGTATTTACATATCCTTTTATGTAGTTAAATTATATTATTTTACCAACTATTGTATTATAATTAAATCTATTTCAATTCTCCGCCCACTTTTGAAATAAACTATAAAGATATACAGTCACCATGAAAGCAGAACATCTGCTTTCTAAGAAAGCGCTCTTTCTTGAAGAGAAGGCGCTCATAATCCTCTCCTGTAACACAATCTCCGGAAATCAGTCAGATGTGCCGGAATGCAAAAGATGTACATTCTTACCTGCAAAGGATATAGAACTGTATTTTTTTTTTCTTCTACCATCAGCGCACATACAATGGTGCTTTACATAATCGATTCTTGGATACTCATTCAATTGTAACGGCGGGAATAAAATCATGCAGAGTTAATTTCAATGGTTACAAACAACAAAAGGTTTGTTAGTCAATGAAATTTGGTGATAATTATCCTCTTAGTCATATTGGTGTAGGTTCCTCTTAGGTTCGAGGAAAGTTTCGACTTGATTGTTTTAGGTAGAAATTCGGGTACTTAGCAACCATTTCACAATGAGTCACAACTATTAAATAAAAGACGCAGCAAAGTTACGAACGAAAAATACTTTTATCCCTTTAAAAGCTGCTCCAAGTTTAGCTTAAGTCGCCATAATCTTTAGCATTGCGGTCCAAGCGTCTAATCGCGCCTTTCTGTACAATTGCTTTTGAAATCGTTAAGTTTTGCTACAGCAACAAAGTTAACGGAAGTCTGTTTTAAGAAAAGGATATCGCTACTAACCTAGGATAACTAGACTATTTATTGATCGACAGTAGGATGACGTGTCTTATTGACACAAACTTATCCCCCCACAGACAGACATCAAGGGGGCGGAGAGAGAGGATTAGTAGTGTCTGATTCACACTGTGTAGCCCTCTTTTGCAGAGTACACATAGACTAACAGACACACCCTCACTCACAGAGTAAAAAGGGCCAAGGGCTAACCCTCATAAAGTTATGTCGTCACTATAGCCTTCCTCTCTTTCCTCTCGCCCCAGGACTAACATACTACCCCATATCTCCTTCACGCCCCCTATTTTTGTCCCTTTTTATCTTAAACTTAATTACATATGTCTTTGTCTGCTTCAATATTTTTTTATTTTATTTTTACTAAATAAAGGACATCTGGATCTTTTCTCTAGGGAAGTTACTTTTTGATGATTTGATTGGGTGAGAAAAGTAGATAGTTTTTGCGTAAAATGTGATATTGAAGATGTCAGGAAGATTGATTTAAGATTGGTAACACCCAAGTGCAATAAATTTGCGATGCATACTCGATAGTTTATATAAATGAAATTAACGTAACTATTTAAAATACTCGTATTAGTAAAAAGTAAAAGTAAAGTAATTGCCTATTAAAGGCGGGCTTTACGTCCAACTACCATAATTAGGTGTCATGGACGAAGGCGACTAGCAAACTTACTTTACTGTAAATTTCTCATATTAACCATTAAATAAAACACAAGGGCTAGACTAGTACCGCAATACATCTTAGCTTTGCGGGTCTAGCCTATAACCGCCTAACAAACATACTTTACTGTAAATTCCTTTTATTAACCATTAAATAAAACACAAGGGCTAGACTAGTACCGCAATACATCTTAGCTTTGCGGGTCTAGTCTATAACCGCCTAACATACTTTACTATAAAAGTTCTCATATTAAACATTAAATACAATCCAAGGGCTAGACTAGTACCGCAATACATCTTAGCTTTGCGGGTCTAGTCTATAACCGCTTGGCTACCGTGGCGCCGAGACTCGTAGCTACAGTACTTGTGAATGCCTAAATAAAAGGACAGTTCAATTAGACTTGTCCAGTCCTTCCAGAATATCAAATCCTCCTTGGAGAAGACCTATCGGCCGCTTTGCCAACAAATTTTTTTTTACACATCTTCCAAAATTGACTTCAGAGAGAAAAAATTTGTTCATTGGGGAGGAAAAAAAGCATTGAACAAGGTGCATTGAACTTAGAGAGGTGCACGGCAAAATTAGTAAATGCATTTTGGCATTTTAAAAGAACAAAACTGCATTTTTTTGTTTAGGCCAAAGAACATCTCACCTTGTTCCACTTATTTTCTGATTATTCTTGCAGTCACTTACCCATATTTTTATGATCTTTACATTTATGTACAAATGACCATTTAAGAATAATGTACTTCTTCGTCAGCTGACCTCTTTTATTCCCCGTCCATTTCATTCAGTAAAAAAAAACAGGATATTCTTCTAATTATTAATCCATAATTAATTAGGTCATTCGCATTAAAAAAAAGGAAAAATTAATTAGTATATGATTTATTACATGTTCAAACATGTGCAAGGGAGATTGACTTTTTTACAATTTAATGGTATATAACTGTCTTTATGATTCTTAATAGAGAAACGTCTATAAGGTTTTTTAGACTATAAAGTTATTGAAAGTATACCTTCTATTAACATTAACATATTTGTTAGAAAAAAGTACAGCTGTTATTGGCTCAGAATTATTTAAGTTCGATGATTGTTTTACAGCTTTTAATTGTTAGAACATCTGATTTGAACAAGCGGTCGTCTATTTCTATTGTAACAGTTCTGGAGGTTCTAATAAAACGTTGGGTCTTTAAGTCAGAATGCAAATTAGGATGAGCTTATCCTGGCTTACAATCCCCTATCTGAGGAAGAAATTGGAAAAATTTTATCTAAATAAAAGTATCGATCTCTACATCATATAAGGTTTAGGAGGCTTTTCAAAATATAGTACCTTTAATTATATCTCGAATTTGCCCGGAAGTTGTGCACCTGCGTGTGAGTACATAGTGTGTCGAAATTTAAAGAAAAACGGAGCTATTTTAAAGAAAATCTAAAAAACAAAAAAAAAGATTAAGAGACACTTCCGGTTAAGAACCTCAAAGCGGATGTTTCTAGTGAGAGCTCACATTTCCTTGACTAGTAAGAGAAAGAAAAGGAGGTAATTAAAGGAGTATGTATGTTCGTAGCTTTATAAATTCTTTAATCCTTCACCAATCCTAATAATTATTATTTCTTTAAAGATAATTCCGGAATGTAATATATCTTGGGTTCTTACTGTCGCAGATTGGCTATATTATTTATCTTCTTCTTTCTTTGAGCTCGGTGGACGGAAGGACCACCTAAGGTAGGCTGAAAGAAGGATAGCTACAATATTTTCCTTCTTTGAATATTATTTCTCGTATACCTTTGCGATAATATTCGGCTAGTTCTTCTTTATAAACCTATTACCAGGATTATGTTAAGTATGTAGAGAGATATGTAGAATGTATATCTTACGTATAATACATACTAATGTGAATTCCAGAGATGCCTTTACTTTACACACACACACACACACAGACACATACATTGCCACAGGGTCGGAGAAACTATAGTTAGGTCTTTAAACTTATTTCTGTTTTTTTTTTATTTTATTTTAAATTTTTCGATATAAAGGAAATTGTAGCGCAGAAGGAAGGGAACGTCCTCAACCTTTTTAGTAGGGGAGGTTTCGTCTACTAGATTCCAAAAAGAGGAGGACACAATAAGCCTCTTGTGGCTGTGGTGCCGTGGGGCATGGATCCCGTCTCGCTTTTAAAATCTAAATTTGCCCCAATGATGCAGATTTCAATTTACTTTTTCACTGGAAATTCCACGTTTAGGAGATCACCTGGAAAATGTGGGCATGCAAAAGTGGTTCTCTTACCGGCGTGTATCTCTGTCTGCCCAGCTGGAAGGAAGGTTCCTGCCATTACCCCAAAAAGCGGGGGGGGGAACAATTCCAGAAAGTTCTATAAAATTGGAAATTTGATGTTGTTGCCGCCTCCGTGTGAGCCACCAGTTTTCTAGCTTGTGGAGGGGGTCAACTAGAAATGGTGCCAATTGAAACATTTTCAATTGTTAACATGATATTTGGAGGTTCCGGAAAAGTGATTACATCGCGATCCTTTTAATAATATACTTTTATCTTTCTTCACTGTACAATATCCTAAATTTTTAGGAAATTTAAATTGTGGTAACAGAAAATCGCGTCACTGTTTACTACAATTTCTTTTTCATTTCTTTCAGTTTGTGCGCCGGATATATAAAAAAAAAAAAAACAACAGAAGTTATCGCCCTGGTGCCAGGAAGTATCCTTATGATACTTGTAATAGTTCAATTGATGGCTCCTTCTTACCCATTGTGCATCAATTTAGTACCGAGAATTTATTTACTAATATTATTAGACTATAATGAAGACGGGCTCCCTCACTAGTAGTCCCTTGGCTCATAGTCATGTCTCCTAATTTCCTCATTATTGTAAGTGGGTGTGCTAAAGAAGACCACAAGATCTGCTGAAAGATCAGTATACTGAAAAAAGAAATTGTTGAGTGGTTCAAAATTGAGGTTTCCCAAGGAATCAATGGTTTTTATGATTTCCTCAATTAGAAAAGTCTCTGATGGGAAACTCCTAAACTGCTTTTTTCACAAATTTGAACCCTAAAGTTGTGCTGTATTCATAGACCTACTCGTAAAAACCGCTTTTAAAAACGGTGAAATCGGCACGATTTACCATACATTCTCTTACTGCAGTAAGAGTTAGCACTGGCTGCAGAATTAATCCGTCAAGGCCATGGGGCTATAAGGATAATATTGTAGGCCCATTAACTGGCCACTGCAGGCTCAGAAAACACATGCATCGTATGGGCCTGGCAGATGATAGCCTCTGTAGGTACTGTCAGGAAGAGGAGGAGGATACGGAAACTGCACGTATTGTGTCAGTGTGAAGGGCTTGTCTGTGGCTAAGAATGTTACTTCTCTGGGAGGAAAAAAACCAAGGCCTAAGGAGCTTTACTCAAGAGTCGCTCTCCAGGATTAAGAGTCTGAAGGGCGAGCTCTAGAGTGAGGGGAGCCACAATAGATACAATCGGGTTACAGTGGCGTAGGCCTTGGGCTGCCCCACTAGAATCTTATCTTACCGCTACTAGTAAGAGAAACTAAAAATGAACTCAATATCTCAAACTGTCATTTTTGAGGAATCACAAACATATTGTTCTATCTAGGTAGATCTAGGTATCTGAAGTCAATTATTTCCTGAACTGTGTTTGCTAGCATAGGAAGCTGAGATGTTTTAGGTTTTCTACTGTGCCTTCTACGAGGGTCGTTTGAAAGTCCGTGCAAAAATAAAAACTACTTAATTTTTTGGGGTAAACCTTTTTTATTTTTCAACATAGTCTCCTTTTAGGCTTATACACTTCGTCCAACGCTGCTCTAGTTTGTTGTTCCCTTCCGAATAATAGGATTTGTCCAAGTCTGAAAAATAGCCATTCGTTTCTGCAATCACCTCTTCGTTTAATAAAATCTTTTTCCCGCCAGACATTTCTTCATATTGGGGAACAAATAGTAGTCCGAGGGAGCCAAGTCTGGAGAATAGGGGGGATGTGAAACGAGTTGGAACCCTATTTCCATTAATTTTGCGACCACAACTGCTGAGGTGTGAGCTGGTGCGTTGTCGTGATGGAAAAGGACTATTTTGTGGGCCAATCGTGGGCGTTTTTCTTGCAGCTCGGTTTTCAAACGGTCCAATAACGATGAATAATATGCACCTGTAATAGTTTTATCCTTTTCCAGATAGTCGATGAGGATTATTTCTTGCGAATCCCAAAAGACAGTCGCCATAATCTTTCCGGCCGAAGGAACGATCTTCGCCTTTTATGGCGTAGATTCCCCCTTGGTAACCCATTGTTTAGATTGTTCTTTGGTCTCAGGAGTGTAGTGATGTATCCATGTTTCATCCACAGTGACGAAACGACGCTTAAAGTCCTGCGGATTCTTCTGGAACAGCTGCAAACCGTCCTTGCAACACTTCACACGATTTAGTTTTTGGTCAAGCGTGAGCAATCGCGGCACCCATCTTGCGGATAGCTTTTTCATGTCCAAATGTTGATGCAAAATATTATGTACCCGTTCATTCGAGATGCCCACTCTCTTCTGTCATCCATCACCATATCATGGATTTTATCAATGATTTCTGGAGTAGTAACCTCAACAGGGCGTCCAGAACGTTCAGCGTCACTTGTGCCCATATGGCCCCTCCGAAAATTTTGAAACCACTTATAAACTGTTCTAATCGAAGGTGCAGAGTCACCATAATGTTTATCAAGCTTCTCTTAGTCTCCTGAGGCGTTTTGCCTTTCATAAAGTAGTGTTTAATCAACACACGAAATTCTTTTTCGTCCATTTTTTGAAAATCACTCGACTTCCTCGATTCAAACGAATGCCAAACACAAAGAAATAGACCGATCTGGCTGAAACTTGGTGTGTGTTCTTCCAAGAGATGCTGCTAACTACACATAACCTCGATACGCGCCAGTAGTGCTATCTCTCTGACTTTGCACGGACTTTTCAAACGACCCTCGTATATCCATATAATCTATATTCTGTATCTAGATTTGCTAATAGATGCCAAGAATATTTGAACGAAGCTCTGTAAACTCAAAAAGTACAATTCGTAAAATCTTCACAAGTGATTCGTTCTTCGCATTATTTTACAGAATAATGACATTTCATTCCATTTGTACAATCTTCTTCCACTTCTATCGTTCACTGTGAAGGTATCGATTAATTCAGGACTTGAAAATACTAGATTCAGTGAACAGCCATTTTTGTTTTGTTTTTTTGCAGGACATTGTTTTGTAATATTTTAATAAGATAATCAACCTCCCAAGTCTGATTCACCAATCGCTGAAGTTGGTAACAAAGATGACATTGATTCTGTCCGGGAGTTTTCCTTCTTAGTATGTGCCACATTTCTATTTTCGTAGCGGAACAAGAAAAAAGTTGTACATAAACGTTTTTAATGGCCCTATAACAAAATTTGTAAATAAGGGGAAGCCTTTATGTAAACTATAGATACTGTTTATGTATGCATATAGGCCGGATGGAAGCGAACACACTAGAAAATTAAATATCTGGGTGTACTTACATACACACATACAAGTAAATAATTATTGTAACTGATGGCACCAAGCCTTGCTCTAGTTTTGAGTAACAATATTGCAATTTGTAACAATAGTTACTGTAATTTGAGATTATAGAAGTATTCTGAACAAGAATAAAGGACAGGAAGGGCTCCTGCCAAGTGGAATCGTATTAGATTCAGTTATTTTCGATTGAATTTAAAATTTTAAAGAGTCGGTGGAAGCCTTTTTGAATTCACTTTAGATTGAATACAATTGAATTACTGTAGAAATACTTTTTTTTTTCTGATTACTTCCTTTACTACGACTTAGAGGAGAGTATTGTGGATATCCTGTTTTGAATTTGGACCGGAAGTGATCCGTTTAGAGGTCCGCTGAATCCGAAAAATAGTTTTTGCAAATTACGGAAACTCGCTGAGAACTCAAATTTTGATGTAGTTGCCCTCCTCCATGAGTTCAGGTCGAAACCGGAAGTGCCGATTACTTGACTAGCTAGTTTTTCCTTAGAATTTCATCAGGATTCTAAAGCATGCGCATGTCCGTAAAATGTCATTTACGTGTTCCGGAAAGGCCCCCGCTCAAAATGGGGAAAAGAAACTCTAAATAAAAAGAAAAAAAAAAAGAAAAGTCTATCGCAGTTTAAAGAAAATCTGATCAATTTTCATGGAAACTCCAATAAAACATGGGCTTCAGTCTGTTTTCTGCCAGAAACAGAATATTAAAACAGAATGCTAAGTTTATTTTTTCTTACGATTTTGAGTTGCTGCCTAACATCTACTCAAACAAAAACACAATTTTTTTTCGCATCTTTCGAGAACACTAAGAACACATATCTTACAACTAATAAAATGCAATTTGGACATCCCAAGTATCTGGAGGATTCCACCATCACCTGGGGCGGCGCCTAAAGGATATCCAGCACCTTCCTTCCAGTTACTTCCGGTGTAGTCTGTTCCATGAAATCCGATATGATCAGCATGAAAGTTCATGTACAGTAATTACAACATTAAGCCAATTATTCTAATATATAATATTATATAATTATTAGGGTATAATTAAAATTAAATATAAATAAAAGCAAGCTCCAGCGGTTAACAATATTAATTAGAATTCATTAAGTGCTTATTAGAATAAAATTAGATTTAAATAAGCTCGGAAACAGGTTGTCAGGACTTACAAGACCGTCTTTTTACATAAATTTCCATAATAAATATTATTTTACTTTGTTTTTTAATTTTTTTAAATTAATTTTTTTTTTTGGTCTCATTATTTTGAACTTTCCGTGTTCAAAAAGTTGTAAGTACAATGTACGTACGTACACCTTGCCGGTAGAACATGTATCTTTGGGCAGGTCGATGGTGTCTCGCTCTATTAAACAATTTCATAAATATACTTTCTTTTTAAATTATAACTAGATTTCATTTTAATATGGTTTTTTATTCAAATAAGCTCACAAAAATCCTCTAAATACTTGAAGCTAATTCGCCGTAATAACAGTGGTACCAGCTTTCGCATTGTTGTGCCACCGGAAATACGTGACCGCCTAGTTAGCGTAAAAAAAAAAAGAAGAATAACATTTCTAGCAAATAGATCTGTACGGGTTTTAGTATGGAGTACGAGGTGTGTTCAAAAAGTAACGGGAATTTTCGTTTTTTGAAAAAAATATTTATTTATTCATCTACATTAATATTGTCGCCTTCAAAGTAGTCCCCTTCGCATACAATACACTTGTGCCAGCGCTTTTTCCAATCCTCGAAACACTTCTGAAACTCGATCTTTGTGATAGCTTTCAGCTCTTTCAGCGATTCGCTTTTAATGTCATCTATGCTTGTAAAACGACGGCCTTTTAATGTTCTCTTTATGTTTGGAAATAGAAAAAAGTCACATGGAGCCATGTCTGGCGAATATGGAGGCTGGGGCATCGTTAAAGTTTTGTTTTTGGCCAAAAATTCACGAACAAGCAATGAAGTGTGAGCAGGTGCATTATCGTGGTGCAAAATCCATGAATAGTTTTGCCACAAATCCGGGCGTTTTTTTCGGATTGCTTCACGCAAACGGCGTTGAACTTGTAGGTAGTACTCCTTATTGATTGTTTGAACTTGTGGCAAGAATTCATGATGCACTATGCCATTAAAATCGAAGAACACAGTGAGCATAACCTTCACATTCGACCGCACTTGTCGAGCCTTTTTCGGTCTTGGCGATCCAGAATGCCTCCACTGGGACGATTGAGCCTTAGTTTCGACATCATATCCGTAAACCCATGTTTCGTCACCTGTTATAACACGTTTCAGTAGATCCGCATCGTTGTCGACTTCATTGAGTGACTCTTGAGCAACTTCCATTCTCCGCTGTTTTTGTTCGAAATTCAACAATTTTGGAACAAATTTTGCTGCCACACGTTTCATACCCAAAACATCCGAAAAAATTTCATGGCATGAGCCAATTGATATGGCAACATCATCAGCGACTTCTCTGATTGTGATTCGGCGATCGTTCATAACCATTTCTTTCACTTTTTTCACGTTTTCATCGGTTGTTGATGTGCTTGGACGTCCAGGTCGTTCGTCATCTTCAACGTTTTCGCGGCCATCTTGGAAACGCTTATACCACTCGTAAATCCTTGTTTTACTCATAGCAGACTCACCATATGCCTTTATTAACATTTCACACACTTTATTTCATTTTTTACGCAAAATTTAATACAAATTCTTTGATTTATTTTTTTTAACAAACAAAAATCGCCAAGCTCGAAAAACACGTCTAACCTTAAAGGCTGCCACTTAAGAAGTAAACAATGAATATTACTGAAAATTTTATCGTACTTCAGGGGCATGCGTACCAACATAATAAAAAAAAAATTTTACAATCAGACTCTCCATACCCGCGAAATTTAAAAATTCCCGTTACTTTTTGAACACACCTCGTACATTTAACTATACAAAATAAATAAATAAAAAGTAATAATAACGAACATAGTTCAAATTTCTTATCGGCCTAATGCGATTTAAAAATCTACAACTTCGGGCTGTGACAAACCCGAATAACAAAGGCTAAAGCAGAGGTCCAAAATGTCAGCAAAGCGGTGGGGGCGCCACAGTGCATCTCGTAAAAATCTTTGGATGGAAAAAAATGAAAACTATTAAAGCAAAACCTCCTTGAGAACCAAAGTTTTAGGAATTTTTCACTTTATCAACTGATGCGAACTTTTTTGACATCAAAGTGGATAATTAAAAATAATTTACCATTTCCGCCGGTGAAAAACTGCGTCAAGAAATTCAGTCACCTTCTTTTGTACTTCTTTTTTTTTTTTGTTTCGGTGGTAGTACATTGATTGTGAACTTGTAATGAAGATATGTAATAGTTGACTAACACTACACGAACTGTTTTTTAAAAACTTCCACATGCATTCTTCTTATTTCCGGTCAGTGCAGATGTTTTTAGTTACATAAATACACGAAACGAGATCTCTATTAATAAAACTATATACTGCACTATTAGTGAGGGACTAGATTATTAAAGAGTGCTTCAGATAATCTATTTCTTTTATCGCAGCAAGAAACCAGATGTGTGTGTAGCAATAGAAAGAAATAAGAAAAAAAAAATAGTTTTGATGAATGTGATTTACACAGCATCCCAGAGAGCTTAATCATCAAACTTGTTGCCATGGATTCCTTGAGGACTCTTCTACTCTCGTTTTCTTTATTTTTAGACCGCAACCACGTGGCCTATTGCATTATATATATGCATATATGTCTTATGGGGGGAATATACGGGTCCAGTGAGGCTGAGCGTTGTCTGTGAGATTAATGGTACAGATATTTTAATGGTTGTGAGTCTGTCCGAAATGGTTGTGCAACGCGAGCATGTCTAAGTTAATTTCTTGAGATCTCTCTCTTATATTTCACGGCATGATCCCTCACAAGACTTCCTTCTCAACGGTTCTTAATTAAAAAGTTTCAACTGATTGGACATCTTCCAGGTAATCGTACCTCTCCTCCAACAAAAAAAAAAAAACCCTCAAAATAAGCGGAAATACCGTTGAGTAAGAGGATGTGCTTCAGCGGTTTAGCAGCAGTTTTCTTTAAGCTCAGAATTTTCACAAAACGTTTTTATTTTCCAAGTTGTGTAAGTGAGGCAACCCGAACATGTCTCAGAAATGAGACAGAGAGAAGTCTATTGACCCCCTTATTGATGGTTCATGAGAGTAGGCAGTTTAGCCCTTCGAGAAGCTTATCTTACCTATATTTATTTATATGGTAACGGTGCTTTTTACATTTAAGTACAAAATAAAATCAGTTTTAATGATTAAAAAACAAAATAAAGGGAATGACCCTCACAAAATAAAGGAATTCAAAAAATCCGATTAAAAAACGAATCCAAAAAAAAGAAGTAATTATCCCTAAAAATAAGCCTAATTATCCTTCTGATGATTATCAGGAAACATCGTTGCCTTCACTTGTAGCCTTATCCCTGCTATCTGCCACTCTGTGTGTCTGTGTGCGTTGCCCTTCGCCTGGTCGCTGCTCCTATCATTTTCCTGTAGGTCATTGCCACATTCCTTTAAAGACATAAGTTTCTTGGAATAGTGCAACTACTCCTGTCGTATCTCTTTGGACAATATCCAAACACGTAGCTTCTTGAACAAGTCCTGTGTTTACGTTTAAAACATTTTTACTGCACCTGTTTCCCCTTCTAAGTGTGTACTTTCCACTATCCCATTTACAAATTGGGATTTTGTTTGTTTGTTTAAATGCTTCTTTCTTTTTTAATCCAGTTTCTTTCTTTAAAACAAGATTTATCCCTGGAACAGGTATTTCTTTTTGAAAAAGAATTAGAAATGAAAATGAACTCCTTGTTTTGCAATTATTTTGTTTCATTAGTGAATATTGTCCTGCTAATAAGGGACAGTGTAAGCGTCACAGGTTTCTTTGGTGGAGTAGCATTAAATTTTTATATTGTTGTCTCTGATAAATTTGACTATATCTACATATCGTACAGATCGTTAGTTTGGCGGTTTAGAATTGTGGAGAGATGTGGCGGAAGTAGAAATTTAGCTTCGATGATACGTTGCCAGAGGATATCTCTACTATGCGTATACTGTGGGCATGCTAGGATTAGGTGATTAGCATCCGCTATGGATTCCATATCGCAGGGACATGTTGGTTCGGTGTTAATGCCAATTCTGCCAAGATGATGTGGAGAATAATTGTGGTTGAACCTTAACCTGGAGATGACTCCATAAAAGGGTCTATCCTCAGTATGAAGGTGATACCACGTTCTGATAGGGATTCTAGGCTCTATAGACGCGTAGAATTTTCCCTTGTACTGCTGAGAGCTTATGTATTCTGAGTTCTAGATGTTGTTACAAGATTTTTTTGTATGGTTTTTTAGGTCTGAATGGACTATTGTTTTTTAAAATTAATAGACTATGTCCCAAAGTTCCGTTCAATGGCCCACCTGGACCCGGGAAGAAATATTTTCATTGTACAATGAGCTAAATTTTGGCCATTTTCATAAATTTTGTTTTAGGCTTTTCCTACAAGCCCATGAATAACTTTTTTAGAAATAATTGGGTTTTTATTTTCAAGATATTTTTCAAGTTTAACTTTAGAAATAAAATTTTCTTGGCTAAATGGTCACTGTTTTTCCATAATCTAGGCCCGCATAAAGTCCCGAAAAGTCTGTAGATTTAATGATTTTGTAAATCTTTAAAGGGAATTTTACTGGATTAAGGAATTACACGAAAAAAGACTGCTGTTGGCTTCTTCGTCGGAGAACAATGTTGAGACAGTATTCTTTGTATTCATTAATCCAGGAATTATCCTTATTTAATAATAAATACTAATTAATATCATCGTTAATACGGGAAAAAAATGGAAGGAAGTAATCGACTGCTTGACAGGGAATTGAGAAATTAAATAAACTAAAAGTGGAGTTGAATATCCTGTACAGGAATTTGGCCGACCAAGGTAAGTTTGTAGCTGGGATAGCCTGGTGCTTCTAGGTGTAAGAAGAACCCACTCTCAGGAACGGTATGGAAGCCTGAGTCTGTAGCGCCATGGATATGGACAGCTGACGGTACATTAAGTATCGTATATAGTTGACATCATACCGGTACTAGATAGAAACATCGTTCATATATTTTTGCTTATCATAATGGCTGTACCGATTAAATTCCCAGCGGGTTTGTTTAATACGCTATCAGAGGATGTTTATCCAGGGAGTTTAAAAAGATGTATTATAGTTTCATCTTTATAAATAGTGCTCTCTAAGGGCGCCATGTCTTTAAGATTGGGAATGTTTTTTAGTTGTATCCTTAGTGGCATATGATGCTACGTGGGGGCTAACGCCATCTTGTACACTAATTAATAACATGATAGTTTTGAGCCCTATTTCTCGTTACTGAAATTTGTAATTTTCGGTACTGCTATAAGTTCAAAATGTTATTTTTTACTTTTTCTCACGCTCCAGAAAAGATATTGTGATCACGTCAAATACACGACGTTACGATTTTACCGGAAATACAATTTTACTGTGGCTCCCTCCCCCTCTAAGTCAGAAAAAATGTTCTGCGAGTATTTTCAAGTTATGTACGTAGTAATGTAAGTGAACTTCCGCTCATAAAATGGAAAATCGGTGAGAAAAACTAGAAACTTTATTTTGGGGTGGTGCCCAGATGGGACCCGAATGCACTTTTGCAGTCAAAATGTTTCTACCGGAAGTAGCTTTGTTTAATAAATGCATTAGTTATTTTTGAAACCGGATGTTATGATTTTTTTTTAAGATCTTATCTTCTAATTGCTCTTCTGCAGATCTCAGTTGAATTTATGGTATTACTAACAAGTTAATTGCTATTAAAGTGCCATAATGTTTCTCGCATGGTTTCTTTTCAATCTAGTTTCGAATTTCTTTGGTTACCTTCATCTGGTTTCCTTATTGAACTATAACCATACTTCATTTCTCTCACAATGGGCATGGTTACCATTCCATTTGGTAGTCGTCATTATTGTCTGTAACAAAATATGTGCGTGCTCTGGGGGCAAACTAGCCCCCCGGAACTAGGATGCCCTGGAACTAGCCAATGATAAAAAATAAATAAATAAAGATATAATCATATTAGACAAAACAAACGGAAGCTTAGGTTCCCTTCATAATTTTATCGTTATTTACTACCGTTTATGCAGGCGATTGGAAGTTTCCTTTTGGTGCATTTCTTGCTTTCCGTTTATAGCCATGAAAGGAAACAAATACAAAAGTATCTAAAATTGGGAGGAGCAGGTTTTTTTGATCTCAAACCGTTACAAAATGTAATCACACAAGTCAAGTATGTTTACAGTCTTTGGAGTCTTTTTTTTAAAAAAATAATTAATCTTCAAACACTGAGGGCCTTATCCAGCTGGAGTAAATTAGAGCAATGGTAAATAATAAACAAGTTCCATATGTAATAACAATTTGTGGCATGTTTTGGGGAGTTGGAGGCTCGTGTAAGCCATTGGGTTCCCCTAGCTCCTGTTTCTTCTTAAACAGGATAGTTAGAGATAACTACTCTTAAAGTAATCCCACAAATTTGTAAGACTTCGTTGACTTCTCTCCTTAATAACTAGCCTGTCCATGTTCTATCTCATGCTGGCGACATGTGAGCATATGGTTCTGATTAAGGTACGTCCTTTTCTGAACTTTGTCACCGTTTAGGATTTTCTTGGTGTTACTGTTATTTTACTAGAATAACTGTGTTTCAACTCTTCAATTCTCCAGGCTTTTATACTAAGATCTAAATTTACTTCACTGTCACTGAAGTACTACACTTACTAACTTCTTATGGTTTGTAAAATCATAAATTATACTGAAATGACACGTTAGTGGGAACTTTACCCCCTTAAAAACTGCCCCAAAATTAATTTTTCTGGATTGAGTGTTCAAATAACATTTACATATATTCAGGGTGTCCCAAGCTATATGGATAACGACTTTTTCTCGGTGGTGGTTACTGAATCGCCCCCCAGTGTGGATATCAGGCATGTAAAGAGATATCTCGAAGGCAATTTGATGGGCATGTTATATCGATACGGGGGGGGGGGGCGATTCAGTGGCCACCTCGTTCACCGGATTTGACACCTATGGACTATTTCCTTTGGGAATACCTGAAAAACAAGGAGATTATTCATAACTTTTTTCTTTCTTTTCTTATTTCTGCTTATCTAAAAGCATTTCTAAATCTAGGTGTACCAGAATCAAGCCGGAATTGCAATTGTAGATGAACTAAAGCAAAGAATAATAGTTGCCTGTAACTCGGTTAAAGCCGAATTTCTTTGGCAGTAAGGGACAATTGGCAGGAAAGAGCATGTCTATTCATCTCTAATGGTGGAGGCCATCTGTAATATTAATGAATTGATTAGTTTTTTTCTAGCTATCTTAGTTTCCGAGAAAACGTTGTTATCCATATAGCTTGGGACATCCTGTATACAAGGCGATTAAAAATGTTAAAGAAAAACAAATGGTGCCTTTTCCTTTGTAGCCGGAATTTCGGCAACTCAGTGATCCTTGTTCATTCCATTATCATTGCTTATTAATGGGAAGCAGGCAAGGCACAATAAGTCTCTTGTGGGACTGCGATGCCGTGGGCAAAGGTTCCGTTCCTTTTCTAATCTAATGGGAAGGAGTACTCTTCTCTTCCCGTAAAGTGCTTCAAAATGAAGTTTCTTAGGAAATGGGTTTCAAAAAAGAAAAAGTTATATGTCTCAGTGGTTTCGAGAAATTGGAGAAAAATTAGGAATTACAGAAAAGCGATACTCACTTAGTTGTTTCTTAATTTTAGATTTCCTATTGTTTATTTATGCTCATCATTGTTTCCGATGGTCCCAGTTTTTTTTAAAAACCTCTTTTTTCTGGAGAACGTATGTCCTATTGGAATGGGTTTTTTTCGTAGCCTCGTACTATGCCTGGAATATCCATTTTGAAGTTCATTGATTCCAAAAAAGAAAAAGTTATTTGTGAGTGCGAAAAATCGAGATATCTTAAAAACTAATAATCTCCGGAAGTTGACACTTTTATCCCAACATGGGACTGACGCTCCTTTTTTTTTTTTACTTAACGATCAAAATCCATAAACCGGATGTCACAGTTTACTGAATGGATATTTTTTTTTAAATAAACTTTGCGCACTTACTTAACTTCTTTGTATCAAGTAAAGTTGTTCCTAATTTTGGCCATATTCCAAATAATTGTCATTTCTTATTTTTGATCTCAAGCCACAATCATGGGGAATTTGGTTGACAACCTGAATATCCGCTTTACAAAGCAGATTACTTTAGATTTTTGTTTGAAAATAGAGGAAGTCAATGTGGTAGTGTCCTATTTAATTTTGAAAGTAGCGGAAACAAAAATTCTAATTTAAGTTAATTAAAAGATAAGTAGTCATCATAAAAAATTAATTGTTAATGGAAAATAATGTTATTACTAATTATTAGTAATTATGATTATCAACTTCTTCTTTTTTAGAACGAAAATGCAGTAAAACGTACATATCTTTATCCACGTTTATATACACGTGCAATTATATTGGTTATAATCGATAGTCTGATTTCGTAAAAACACGAAATAACGATAAATTTTTTACGTATATGTACACGTGCAATTATATTTGTTATAATCGATAATCTGATTCTGTTAAAATACAAAATAACGATAAATATTTGTAGAAATCTTTAATTATTTTTTTAACGATATATATAAAAATTTTATATAACTTTATTTATAAGTAGGTATGTATGTCCTTCAGAAATACTAAATTGGCATTGGTATAATAATTTCTCTTTTATAGTTGTTCTTTTATATATTTGTTTTATTTTTAATCGTAAGATTTATTATATCGATTAAGTTCAGTTAGCACTTTTATATTCTTCGCATATTTCCGTATTTTAATTATTTACTTTTTTTATTTTTACAATAAATAGTTATTGGTGACAGGTGACTTTATTCGTGTTCAAGGCTGGTCTTCAGCTGTATTTTTTATTGTTATTATCCCTTAAGTTGAGCTTCATTGTTGGGCTGCTTTCCTTTCAAAGTTGTGTACATTTTTTGGGATAATCCAGTTCCCATATACAGGGTGTTCATTTTAAGGCGGCTCAAATGCATTTCATGCTTAAACGGTTAATCTGAGCGAAAAATGGTAGAGGAAAAATTTGTTGCCCGTCACCTCTAGTTTCAGAATATGTGACTTGATTTTAGATTCCTGCCCGCATACGCGGCTGACGCGCGACCAAAAACGAGGGTTTGCAGTTGACCCCCATTTTCATATAGACAGTTTTAAAGAGTATGAAAAGTTGTGAAAGAAACCGGAAACCGCATTTCGATATCTTCAAAATTAAAGGTGCTAGGCCATTTCCAAAATCTGGTATTTAGTTAATAATATTTCAGTTTTTTAACTTGTTATCAAAGAGAAAGAAGAGCACGCGATAGGTCATTTTTATGTATTTTTTTCATCCCCTCTCTACTAAAAATATTGCCAAGGCAGTAAAGCTAGTATTTTTCTTAATATCGGGAAATAAGTAGTTTTCCGAGTGATTTTCTAAGCAATAATCAAATGTTAACGAGCTTTAGATGTTCTCAAGCATACACAAAATGGCTAAAAAATAATTTTACATCTGTTACTAACAAGAAGGTTTAATAATTATTTGGTAATTTTGGGAGAGTTGCGTTAAATTACCAAAAAAAAAAATTGGAAACCTGCCACATATTTAAGTGATCAATATCTTTCACTTAAAGGATCAAACTTATTCCTTAATTAATCAAATAATGCACTTAACTCAACTTGGTGAAGCATGTAAAGTGCCTTCAAAGGTGCATCCTCTGGCTCGCAAGCCATGTTAGCTAGGAAGTTATCAACTGCTCTCTGTATCTGTATATTCCCGCGCGCACACACATGCCTTGCTATTTAATTAATTATCTCAATATAATTAGGGAGAACATGGTCCTCTGATTAGGGTTTGATTGAGTTGGTAACCATGTAAATATTGGTCTTGTTTGGCAGGGCAAACATTGATTCTAATTTCCCCTCATTGGTGGCGGACATTATTTTTAGATAGACGGATGTTTTTGTTTATGATTAAACAATGTTATAGATTTCCTGTGTTTGTGGGAGCAATCTTTTTAAAATTATAATTGGAGGTAACGAATTCGAACAGCTGGAACCGTGGGCAAATTATAGCGATCAGCTTAAATTTTTTTAAATAAATTTAGCTCACCTGTCCAATCAAGTTTCCTTGATTGTAGTCTAATTGGTTAAACATGTGTCTGTTATTGGGACAGTAAAGCCTGCCTGATTAAACTTTTTTTTTCTTTATTTAATTTTTCTTTTTGTATAAATTCTTAATAATATAATTATTTGATTATTGTTGGTTAAGCTAAAGGCAAGTGCTGTTATTATATTTTATCTTTAGCAACATCCACCTGATTTTAAAAACTTCCTAGTTTTATCGATTTATTTCTTCAATTTAAAAAAAATAATCGAACAACCTACAGCAGAGTTTATTGATAATTAACATAAATTAGATTGACCTTGAAAGAGTTCAAAAAAATTTTTGTAATTGCTTATGTTTAGTATTTCTACCTACTCATTCGTTCTTATTATCTCTTTTTTCAATTCTTATTTATTTTTTTCTCTTTTAACCTACTGTTTGACTGATGAAAGTTATTGCGTATTTGTGAGAAAATTATAGTCTTAGTGAGATATATTTTATATGTGATGATTGCTTTTGCGCATTGCTATGAAATAGACGCAATTCTGTTTTGTGAAATCCAGGATATTCTCCGATTTGTAAAACATGTTTTACTTTTCCCACACACTTAGAAAAGGAAAAGTATTGTAGTGACGTCAAATTTATAAATTTAGATCTTTACCGGAAGTTTTAAGGTTTTCTATACATGAAAAATAAAAAAAAAAAAGTTTGTGGACACTCATTTGACTTCCTCTTTATGTAACTGTTACCCAACCAGTGGTACGCGAGTTGCTGGTTGGTGGTATGCGAAAAACAATCAATAATGGCAGACATAAAAAAGTTAAATCATAAAAATATCATAGATACATTTTTTCCTATAATACATAAAAATTATTTTAATTAATAATATACAAACGCTCCAAAGGGTTCAATCGCTACAATCTAAAATACTTCGATCTATCGAAAAAGTTCCATTTTATGTCTCCAACTTGACTATACACACTGACCTTAACATTCCTTTTATCACCCAAGTTGCTAAAACACGATACAGAAAACTCCATCTCAGCCTGCTATGCCATATAAATCCTCTTGCTCAAAATCTTTCTTCTAGAACTCTTCCTGACAACCCGACAAGACGTCTTAAAAGACCTTGGCCTCGTGATCTCCTCTCAAGTGAAGAGAGTGACTAACCATCCAATATTTGGGTGTGTTACCACTGCGGTAACTTCTTCACTCGTTTCCTTATCATTTATTACTTTATTGTATCATTGTTACTTGTAGCGCTAATGCGCTGATTGTAGCACAATGAACGCAAAAATAAAAAAAATTAATAATATTATACCTACAGTAAAATTGTTAATATGTACAGTATTAAGATTAGTCTGTCTCAAGATATAAGAGAAAATATAATAGCACATTTAACAGGATCAAAAATTGTCTTTCATGGAGTATTTTCCCAAAACCCGAAAACACAAAAGATAATTGGATTTCAAACCCCCCTTCTATAAAGAAAATTTAGGAAAAGCTACATCATTATCTAGATAAAAGATAAAGAAAATTTAATAGAATTATCATGTGACAGAACTTAACTATGTAAAGATCTACTTAAAGAGACTGGATTGTAATGAGTAAGCTCTATCCAAGCAACATTAAATTTTATTTAAAAAAGTTTTAAAACTTTTAATATGGTACAGAAGACTTGAAATACCAGAAGACATTAGAAGTGTGGATGACAGTCTTATGATGGATCTTAAGTCTTAAGATCTTACACTTTACAAAGTTTATAAAGTGAACATGAACTCCTTTGTAACAGATACAATGTATCTCTATACAAGTAAAGATGATAATAATAATAAAATAACACCTTCGGAATAACAAATTTCACGAAATACAATCATCTTTACGAAGTGGTACAATTTAGCATGATGTACTTACCAAGTGGTACGCGATCCAAAAAAGGCTGGGAAACGCTGGTATATTATAAATCATAAAACTAAATGTAAAATTTGACATGTTCATCGCAATATAATGCTAGGAAATTGGTTTTCCCATACATGAAAAAAGTTGAGAAAAATAGGTGCTTAATATTAGGAAGAAGGACTCCATTCAGTAGTTGACGGGAAGCGCAGAAAATCGCGAAGCTAATGTCCCTCACAATTAAATAAACATTTTCTCTAGAGGAAAACTATCCCAATTAACTGTTCTAAATTCTGGAGGAAGTTAATAATATTAACTTTTTAATATTAATATTAAAATTTAATATTAATTTTATGTAATTCTATTATTAAAAAAGATTATTAATAATTAATATTGCACTCTGTAATAGGACTTTTATTGCTTTCACTCGGTGCACTTCTTATGCACTTTTTATGTACAATTCTTTGATTTTGTGTTTTATAATGGATGATCTTTTACGGCATCAATGTCCATTATATTGGCGGTGAAGATAACACTTCAGTAGGCTGCTCCCGGTTCAGTTAATATGGTACAGAAGACTTGAAATACCAGAAGACATTAGAAGTGTGGATGACAGTCTTATGATGGAGACAGGCCAATGACCATACAGGCTCTCCGCTGTGGCTGAGAGGACCAGATGGTCACGAGTCGCACCAACTCTCCTATTGGTTCTCATAGATCTGTTATAATTTATTTCCATTCTCTTGAGTGTGACTCTGGTCTCGGTATGCTATGTAATGTGTGTAGTTTTAACCCTTGGTCACGTCCGATCACGTGATTCTCTCTCTCTCTCTCTCTCTCTCTCTCTCTCTCTCTCTCTCTCTCGAAAACCTGCGTCTATACGTCGGTCTATAAGTCCATCTGTCCTGTCTGGTATCATTTCAACTATTATAATTAAGTATGATGACAAGAAATCTGTGGTTGTTCACCTAATCCATTATCCCTGTTGCTAACAGTTATTCAATCAATTTATTGTGAAGAAAAATTGTGTATAATTCTCAAAATGTTTTGGTTGATTTAAGGAACCGTTTTTTTTTGGGGAGGAGAAAATATTCTCATCGTCACCATTAAGGATTAGACAGACGTCTTCTTCGCCACTTTATCTGGGGTCTATCTACAATTCGTCTTATCCGCAGTCTGTATGCCATTACTTGGTAGCTGATGCTGGATCATCCGTCTTACGTGATCGACCTTCCTCCCTACTTCTCTGTAGGGACCATGAATATCTCCATTGGCTCGTACTTTTCCCAATTACTTCATACCTAACCCTCTCAGGACGAATACATCCGCAAACAGATCTCTCTCTCTATCTCTCTAAAAAAAAAGAAGCATCTCTGCCACTTGTATTTCTTCTACTCAACCCAGCTGATATGGTACTGTACTAACCTAACCTAACCTTAGTATCAGCTGGTGCTGTATTAGTGGAAATACTACGCACTAAGTTATAATCTCTGTACAATTACGCATCTTATTGGGTTGAAATAATTGAAAATGGTGCAATTTTTGATTGGCAGCTGAGTTTTTCGTAGATTTATATTTTTTTGCTTGCCTATTTTTTTCTTATTTTGAAATTTTTGTTTTTTTTAAAGTCCTTCGCACCTGACAATGTTTCTTAATGACACTTCACTAGTTTTACTGTAATACAGAGGTTGCCAAATGGTCTATATAGACCCCCAGGGGGTCTGTTTAACAAAAGTAGGGATCAATCTGAGCCAGGGGGTCGAAGGAAAAACAATTTCGAACCCAATATAGCGGAACCTTGCAAAGAAACACCAGGCACACCCATCTCATTAATTAAGAAGCAATACTTTAGTTACTTTACTTATTTATAATTACTTATTATTTAATAAATATTAAGGTATTTAAATTACAACATTAAGATATTTTTCATAAAAACTATTTGGTTACACAATGTAAAATTACTTTAATAAATGTTTAAAATCACAAAAATAAATGTACAAACACAGTACCTAATAGATAGTTTTATTTTAATTAACTGAAAATTACTTTTATGGGAGTCAATGGAGATTTCGAAAAATTATATAGGGGGGGTACATGATCAAAAAAGTTTGGCGACCCCTGCTGTAACGGAACGTTTATAGCACTACAGGCCTTAGAATTTATCATATACCACTACTTTATATTAACCCTTAACGAATGAGGAGGATCATTCTAAAACACTTATTCTAATAAGAAAACAGACTCATGCATATAACTACGAGTACTTTGATCCCAAATAATTACAATCAATATTGAAATATTGATTTTTGCTTTTAATTGGTTCCATTTAATCCAAAATTAGAACCGTGATGAATCTTCCCTTACCAGTTAAGCTGAAAAGTTAATTCCATTCATTAGATTAGACTAGTTGGTCTAGATGTTGTAGCCTAGGAAACGACAATCTCTGGACCAGTTTAATCTTAGAATAATAACAAGGGAACACTTTGATTAAACAAGGAAGATAAAGTAGAGAAGACAATAACAAAAAATAGAATTTTAAATACAGTTAAAAAAAAAGACCCCTCTGAGGAGAATGTAGTTTAATTGGTGACAAAGTAGACTAGAAAAGAAATGAATGTTGAGGTAAATTCAAGGATGGTCACGTGGGATAGTGGTAGACAGGAAGACTTGATGAGAGTACACAGTTTAGGTAGTTTGTGTTTGGTCTAATTGTGTAGAGACTATGCCCACACGTTGGATGTGACCTGCTCCAGTAGTCAGTTTACACCTCTAATCTGCATAAATCACCATGTTTATGTTGGACAGTGTCTCGCCTGTGTCCATTCCATTTTATTTTCTTCTATTAATAGCGCTTTCCGTGGATGCTGTAAAGCTGCTTCGACTTGGTGTCACCCATTAATTAATTATTCTCTTCTTAAGTTAGATTTCCGGCCGATTTTGGATTTCTTTTCATTAAAGCTTCTCCAAAAAAATAACCCTGAAGAATTTGTGTGTTCTAAAGCGACAATAGCTGAACGGTTTCTTGACTGAAGATCGATTCCACAGTTCTTGCATTGAAATTTTATTTTGATGAGTTATTATTACAAGAAAACAGGTCCTGCATGCGCAATGTCGGATAGTAATCTTAATTTTTATTTAATAATTATAAAAAAAAATTATTTAATTTTTGGAATACTTCTTAAAATATTTTAAAGAATGAAGCCGTATTAAGAATGTATAGAGAATGTAGCTTAATACTCGTAAAGCTCAATGCACTGGTGAGCTGAAAGATCTACTATTCTATTACTCTTGAAGACTCGAAAGTTTGTCATAGAATGTATCTATGGGTATCTACGTCACACCACCCCTCCTAGAACTTTCCTAGCCCAATCTAAGACGTAATGCGACCCCTGCTAAGGGTGATTCTTTACTGATTTAGTACAAGGACCAGAGTTACTGGGTGTTTCCGCGGAGTAAAAAGGCTTTCCTGATTAACTGGACATTGTGGAGGGCATTCTAAATTCACAGAAAGGCAGCTTAGTTAGCGAGGAAGTGGAGAAAGATTTATCCTCTGTTGAAGGACTATCTAGAGCCCAGGGAGGGTTGCACAGGACACTAGGGGAGTGATTCTGCTTGACTGAAATTTTGCTTAAAATTTACTTAAGAGTAAAACTAACAAAGTGCTTTGCCGAACTGTCTTGGGAAATTGTTAAGCCTCGATCTTTCAAGGGTTTTGCCGTCGTGCGGGGGCTTTCTCTGCCCAACAAGACAACGAAGAAGCATGAATTATTCATTTTGTAATCCAAGAAAACTGACCCGTAAAAGGACAGTATAGGATAGTTCTGAGGGAATCTGTGAAGCTGGATTCAATGGCTGCAGGTACGAGTCTCGTTGATTACTCTACTTGTCCAGGTCATTGGTTCAGGGACTCAGGGTCAATGCCTACCCTCACTTCTCTCTGTCTGTTATTAGTTTTAATTCAGATTCCAGTTCATTGCGCTTCTGGAATCTTATCCACCAACATCGTCCGTTATACTCACGCGTTTTAAGAAAAAAAAACAAAGAAGAATTATTTATTCAGAAAAATACGAGACAGATGACCTACAGCATCAGGTTAATCTCTGTCTGACTGTTGGAGCCAGCGAAGCCTTACAGGAAAAGAGGAGCCTACAGTAGGCTTAGCAATCGTACCGCTATGTCTCTCTCTTTGGAGATGTCAGCTGTAGTTACCAGTTTATGGCGCCAATATTATACTCAACCCCGGCAATCTCCCCTCTCTATTTGTTTGCATCAATCTACCTCACTTTCACTGGCTTCACAGATTCTGTTTTTTTTTTTTATACAGGTAGTCATATATTTCATTCCTTAAATTGTAGAAGACTACCGGAAATGATTGATCACAATTATCTGGAGCCATATCCGCTAGCTAACTAACTCTCGTATTTATTATATTTAATATTATGATAATTATCATTGGTTGATATCACTTTTTATAAATTAATGTAACAGCTTCCGCATTTTTTGTTTCCCGTATAAAAAGATTCCTTTTTAAACTCGTTTTTAATAACGTAGCGCACAAAATATTCACCTCAGAAAAAGTTCGTACTCTGTACTTCATTTAGTTAGCTCATTAACAGAAATTTACAGTTGAATATAGTTAAGTATAAGGGTGGAATATACGACAATAGGTATACATATCAGGAGGTACCCAACATTTCATTCATATTTCAGTTCGTAATTTCAGCCTTTTAGAAACTTTTGAAAAAACTTGCGTGTTTTATTCAAATTTTATAACAATAATATCAGTTAAGTAATTTTACTGAAATGAATCCATTAAAAGTAAAGTAATTGGCTATTTTTTCAGTCGGGCTTTACGTCCAGCTACCAATTAGGTGTCGTGGACGAAGGCGACTAGCAAACATACGAGGTGTGTTCAAAAAATAACGGGAATTTTCGTTTTTTGAAAAAAATATTTATTTATTCATCTACATTAATATTGTCGCCTTCAAAGTAGTCCCCTTCGCATACAATACACTTGTGCCAGCGCTTTTTCCAATCCTCGAAACACTTCTGAAACTCGATCTTTGTGATAGCTTTCAGCTCTTTCAGCGATTCGCTTTTAATGTCATCTATGCTTGTAAAACGACGGCCTTTTAATGTTCTCTTTATGTTTGGAAATAGAAAAAAGTCACATGGAGCCATGTCTGGCGAATATGGAGGCTGGGGCATCGTTAAAGTTTTGTTTTTGGCCAAAAATTCACGAACAAGCAATGAAGTGTGAGCAGGTGCATTATCGTGGTGCAAAATCCATGAATTGTTTTGCCACAAATCCGGGCGTTTTTTTCGGATTGCTTCACGCAAACGGCGTTGAACTTGTAGGTAGTACTCCTTATTGATTGTTTGACCTTGTGGCAAGAATTCATGATGCACTATGCCATTAAAATCGAAGAACACAGTGAGCATAACCTTCACATTCGACCGCACTTGTCGAGCCTTTTTCGGTCTTGGCGATCCAGAATGCCTCCACTGGGACGATTGAGCCTTAGTTTCGACATCATATCCGTAAACCCATGTTTCGTCACCTGTTATAACACGTTTCAGTAGATCCGCTTCGTTGTCGACTTCATTGAGTGACTCTTGAGCAACTTCCATTCTCCGCTGTTTTTGTTCGAAATTCAACAATTTTGGAACAAATTTTGCTGCCACACGTTTCATACCCAAAACATCCGAAAAAATTTCATGGCATGAGCCAATTGATATGGCAACATCATCAGCGACTTCTCTGATTGTGATTCGGCGATCGTTCATAACCATTTCTTTCACTTTTTTCACGTTTTCATCGGTTGTTGATGTGCTTGGACGTCCAGGTCGTTCGTCATCTTCAACGTTTTCGCGGCCATCTTGGAAACGCTTATACCACTCGTAAATCCTTGTTTTACTCATAGCAGACTCACCATATGCCTTTATTAACATTTCACACACTTTATTACACTTTATTTCATTTTTTACGCAAAATTTAATACAAATTCTTTGAGCCATTTTTTTTAACAAACAAAAATCGCCAAGCTCGAAAAACACGTCTAACCTTAACGACTGCCACTTAAGAAGTAAACAATGAATATTACTGAAAATTTTATCGTACTTCAGGGGCATGTGTACCAACATAATAAAAAAAAAAATTTTACAATCAGACTCTCCAAACCCGCGAAATTTAAAAATTCCCGTTACTTTTTGAACACACCTCGTACTTTACTTTTACTGTAAATTTCCCATATTAACCATTAAATACAATCCAAGGGCTAGACTAGTACCGCAATACATCTTAGCTTTGCGGGTCTAGCCTCTTAACCGCTCGGCTATCGTGGCGCCGAAAATGAATTCATTAAATCTACTTAGTTGCAAAAAAAAAATACATTTCTTAACGAGGATATACCCTATATTTTAAAGAAAATTTTGGGAATTTCATCTATTATAGAAAAGGGGGGGGGAAATTGCCCAAAATGGATGTTTTTCAACTTTACGCTTTTTCATGCACTTTTTTTTTATTGACAATCAACCCTTATGAGAACTAGCGTTCGTCTAAAAGCATTAAATCGAAGTTAATTGTTTACATTAACTGCCTCTGCTGACATTATTCTTGATTGAGAGTTGAAATGCTCAAGTGTTAACTGTATCCTTCAGGTTTTGATGACTGGGGCGAGATGGTTATTCCACTTTTTCATCCCAGGTTTTTACGGAACTGTATAATTTTCATATCGATATATTTTGTTTTGAAACCTTCGTTTTAAGAGTTTAAACATTCAGATTCAAACAACTAATGGCTGTTATTTATAAATTTTAATTACTGTAGCTGTGCAATTCAGTTTATGAGAGCATTTTATTTTTCAATGTTTTTAATAAATAAAATTATACATCTATAAAACAAAAAATGGTAAATTCTTCTCTACGTAACCTTCATGAATGAATAATTTCTATTCCATTCTACTTCATACAACTTGACATAACTAATATGTAATTTGTGTCTTTAATAATGAACTAGTCTCCCCTCATTTCTCCTACTTCTTCTCCCATTTCCACTCCTTCGTTCTGTTATTAAAAATTCAGTGCACGTAATTTCTTTACCACACTCTCTGATACTGACAGCATCTTATACTTCTCAGGTACCCACAGTCCTTCTCCATCTACTCAAGTATCCCACTTCGGAACTTCTGGATGTAATTTTATAGTCTCTAATAAGATTCTATTTTTACTTCTCCTAATTTTTTGTTAACTAAATTTTTTTTTTTGCTTTTGTTTTTAAAGAATTAAGATTATTTTTTGTTTAATGGTTGGCCTAGAAAGATTATTAAAAATCACTTCTAAATTAATTATTTATCGTAAACGTTCTAATTACTGACCTACCTTTCCAACAGTTTTTTTCGTTTTGTTGCTTTAAATCCACTTTATCGTCTCTTGCCTTCTCTGCAGTTTGTGAATTTAGAATTAATAAAATGATAAATTAAGAAATTCTTATGACGCTTGTTACTGTAATGCAGTGATGGCGAATCTTTTTGAGACGTGGGTCAAATTTTGTTCATTTTTTTCAGTACTAGCTCTTGGGTCACTAATGCCCATTTGTACAAGAGTTAAGTTTACAAATTTTAAACTGAATATTTTCGAAAAACTAAACATCTTTAAAATTCAGTTGGCTTAACTGGGTAAAACGGGACGAAACAAGTGCTATGGAAGTCTCTTTTTACAAACATAACTGAACAAAACCTTACAACAATGTGTTTTATCTGAAGAAAGATCTAAATAGGTATGGTTATTTCCTTTGGGTTGTCGATTTTTTTTAACAAACAAAATATGAGTAAAATTATACATTTTATTTGATATTTTGTAAACACTTTTGCTTTATTTCAAATACTACAAAAGCGTTTGTCGTCATTTGCGTTTTAGAACGAGTAATGATCAAACTAAAGGTTATAGATAGCATTTAAATTGCTTTTGTGTCAATGCGTGATTGGAAAAAAATACAGATAGAGTATAAATTATCCACACAATTAGAAAATCTAGATCAACCCGCGTAAACAAACAAATGGTTCCCTAGCAATTGTGGGGCAGTGAAAAAGCTTGCGCGGGTCAGTGTCTGACCCGCGGGTCATAGGTTCGCCATCACTGCTGTAATGCATACTTTTAAAAAACCAACTCTTCGTTTTCCTTTTGAAATATAACTCTTTCTTTTTTTACCGAAATTGTTTCAAACTAAAAAGGATAATCATCTCCTATGATCTGTGATTGTTGCTCTTAGAAGTGATGGATCTAAAAATTTCTCCTGTCTCCAACTTTAGGAAGGAATTAGAATATAAGGCCAAAGCATTTGGAGACTAAAAGATAGTTCTGTGTAGTTCCGCAATAGTTCAGTATACAGTTCTACATAGTTTATCTACTAGTATTCGTCAATCAATTTGACACTTGGTTTGTGCGTGGTTAACCTGTCGTGATTGTTCTACACTGTTAACTTTCAACCATCCCCAGCGCTAAAACACTTGTTTAAATATTTTTGATACAATCTGGTTATTTCTTTGGTTCTTGTAGTGTCGTGCACAATGCAGAGAGAGAGAGAGAGAGAGAGAGAGAGTGAGAGCGACAATGAAGGCACCACAATAGAAGAGAAAATTGTGAAGTCTATTCTCTTCTTTACCTGACCTGACAAACCAAAATACCTGAAATTATTTTACAATTGTGGCTATAGTGTCCCATCATTTGCCCCGACAGTTCGTGTCTAGCACCTGTTTCCTCTACGCTCTATACTGTTTCCAGACCCAAACAATTAGGTCAAGTGAATGTTTCTTAAGATAGAGTATATCTTAGTTTTTAAAGATATTGATTTGTTCAAAGCTTTAAGCCTTACTTCGCATAATCGACAATCAGAATTTAAAGATGATTTGGTAAAAAAGGGTTGGTACGAGAAGGCGTAAAGAAATCACTAAGTTAATAGACACTCTAGGTGTTATCCTGGAGATTGAAAATAAAGGATTAGGGTTTAGAAATGATCTGTCAGTAAATCAGAAATTTGTGGAAGACAAATATTCCTCCCCCAAAAAATGCAGATGAATTCAGGAGAGGCAATGTGATTTCTAACTCTAAAGTACCTTGTGATACTTTAGGAGGCCAAAAGACTGCGTCTAAAGTATAGCCATTAGGGCTATACGAGGGTCGTTTGAAAAGTCCGTGCAAAGTCAGAGAGATAGCACTACTGGCGCGTATCGAGGTTATGTTTAGTTAGTAGCATCTCTTGGAAGAACACACACTAAGTTTCAGCCAGATCGGTCTATTTCTTTATGTTTGGCATTCGTTTAAATCGAGGAAGTCGAGTGATTTTCAAATCCCTGTGAAGTGTTGCAAGGACGGTTTGCAGCTGTTCCAGAAGAATCCGCAGGACTTTAAGCGTCGTTTCGTCACTGTGGATGAAACATGGATACATCACTACACTCCTGAGACCAAAGAACAATCTAAACAATGGGTTACCAAATCTGCGCCAAAAAAAGGCGAAGACCGTTCCTTCGGCCGGAAAGATTATGGCGACTGTCCTTTGGGATTTGCAAGGAATAATCCTCATCGACTATCTGGAAAAGGGTAAAACTATTACAGGTGCATATTATTCATCGTTATTGGACCGTTTGAAAACCGAGCTGCAAGAAAAACGCCCACGATTGGCCCACAAAAAAGTCCTTTTCCATCACGACAACGCACCAGCTCACACCTCAGCAGTTGTGGTCGCAAAATTAATGGAAATAGGGTTCCAACTCGTTTCACATCCCCCCTATTCTCCAGACTTGGCTCCCTCGGACAACTATTTGTTCCCCAATATGAAGAAATGGCTGGCGGGAAAAAGATTTTATTCAAACGAGGAGGTGATTGCAGAAACGAATGGCTATTTTTCAGACTTGGACAAATCCTATTATTCGGAAGGGATCAACAAACTAGAGCAGCGTTGGACGAAGTGTATAAGCCTAAAAGGAGACTATGTTGAAAAATAAAAAAGGTTTACCCCAAAAAATTAAGTAGTTTTTATTTTTTCACGGACTTTTCAAACGACCCTCGTAGGCTGTATAGTTCACGTACACAATTACCAATTGCCAGTATGTACCAACCATTGAATAAGCTCCACCTCGCTACTAAAGAAGTAGGATGAGCTGGCTAGATCACTTGTAGCGGATGTCCAAAGAAAGGCTGGTACTAGGAAATCTCGGCTTAGGTGGCTGGATGAAGTATTACGTTACCTAGAGAGCTAGGAATTTGCAGATGGGCTGAAGATCAAATAGATCGGGTAGAGCTTAGAAAGGAGAGCTTAAGATCAGTTAACCATTTAATTAAGCAAAGTTGTAGCTTTGGCAATCTCTAGCACATCTTTGTACACACACACACACACACATTCATACTACTTATGAAACTGTGTTCTCTCACAAAAGAAGCTGCACTTGGTGTTAAAGTTTCCATAAATGGACTGGAATTGAGTTGAACTGAAGACATAAAGACCGCGGGTAGTCCCAGAAAGTATTTAAAGAGCAAAATGACGAATACTGTTCGGCATTCACGATTTGGTAGGATCTGTTGCTACTGAACAAACTGACACAAGGACGACTTCCTGGGTCATCCAGTTTTAAGAAAAATCCATTCCATTGGCGCGGGAAATTGTCGCAAGACTAGAAAATGGAATTCATGGTAAAGTCACATAGTTGAAGGAAGTTCAGAAAGTGATCCCCCTACCACCTGATCGTGGAAAGTTACAAGCTACAGGTTGATATTTAGATCGCTTGAAGTTGCTTTAAGTAAAATACGATTCACTGATCTGAGTTAGCTCACGATTCTCTGGAGTAAATGCTTCACGGAAATGGACTTTTGCTACTTACTCAGTTACTCTCTTTTTTCCGCCAACTATATTATAGTTATAAGGTGTGCTTAAACTTTTAAACTTTACTATTATAGCAGTAGTTGCAACCTTTTTGTTTTAAATAAAGAGAGAGATAGATGTAATCTGAAGTCACGTTTCTTATCGATTTATTTATTCGCTTTCTTTACTTCTTACCAATTTTACTAATAATTAAATTCTTATTGTTGAAAATCAGCAATTAATTTTAATTGAGTATTAAAATATAAATTATTTTAGCACCGGAATCCATGTTTAAGTTGCCGGCCTGTCGCAGAATCTCTCTTTATCCCTGTTCTCTGGACATTCAGCCGTCGTGGATCATTGTTAATGGCAACACTGACCATCCGTCTCATCTCGCAGGTCTTCTACACTCAGAACCAATCATTAAGGAGATGATTTCGCCAAATTTCTCATTAAATGCAATTGATCTTTTCAATTTTAAAATCCGTCACCTCCCATTCGTTCTAATTCTCACTTTATTTTTGTTTTATTGTTTAAAGCGCGTCAACATCTCAGGTTATTAGCGCCCGGAGCTGTTTCTAGTTGCATTGCCGGCCTCCCGACAGTGTTCTCACGTTACAGATAACACTGTCCATCACCGGACAGTGTGGCCTATAAGAAGCTCTCTAGGAAGAGAAAATCTAAAGGGTCAGCTCACACTAATATTCCAAATTCTGCTTACTGTGGATGATCTCCCTCTCCCACACAGTGAGTGTGTGAAAGAGAGAGAGGGAGATAGAAGCATTTATTAATTACACTTATCACTTGTAATATAATTTAATTGAGGAAAGTCATCAACGAAATGTTATGGAGTTTATGGCGTTTATAAAGTTCAGCTTATCATCTTAGATGATAAGCTGTTTGCGAAATTAAACTAGAACTTTTCATAATTATGTTTTCTCGCAATTTATTTAACGCTACTTTAAACGTTTCTGTATTCTTAGTTGGTTTAGTTAGATTTCATATCTTTAAAGTTATGTATAGTATAACATCGGTAGCCGAGCGGTTAAGAGACTAGACCTGCAAAACTAAGATGTATTGTTGGTTTAGTGGGTTCGATTCCCTAGGTCTAGGCCTTGGATTTTGTTTAATGTTTAATATCTAGGCCTCCGTCCACTACACCTAATTAGGTAGCTTTCAGCCTACCTGAAGAAATAGGCATTACTTTACATTATACTTAGACTGCTTCTAAGAAGCCTGTAAAAGATAGATGTGTACCTCTAAATGTTTGGCCTAGCGAGTGATGGTGAAGAAAAAGAAATATGAAGTAGTAAACAACGTAAAAATCTTCAAAATGTTCACAAAGAAATCATAATTCTTTTTAATATTTCAACATTTGAAGAACAATGAATCCAAGTTGCAGGGCCACACAAGTGAGCTGGAACAATGCTGTAATAATTGTAGATCTGTGTTGCAGACAGAGATCTAAAGACTCTGCACTCTGTCACGTTTGGTCTGCTATCTATGATTACCGGTAACCTGCCAGCTAGATCTACCGTTAACCGGGATCAACCTCACGTCTATATATGGACGCCTGATGATATTCCACTCTCTTTCTTCGTCGGTTCTCGGTTCTAGTATGGTGGACAACAAAAAGAAATTAAATGGCAAATAATAGTTTCTCTTAAAATCTTATGTATTAAAATGTTCCTCACACAGGAACAGAATAATTAGATATTGTCTTCTATCTTCTTTGAATGAGATGTAATCTTTAGTTTTCCATTGGAGAACTATGGCACTTGGTGTCCTTAGAGCGAAAACGAATTGGTGAAGCCCTTTAGGCCCTATAATAAGAACAGGTTTCTCTAGAGACCCTCTAGGTATTGGACCGAAAGCTTCTCTTGGCTGCTCTGATTGAGGAGCAACACCCTGTCCGTTCTCTAATCTAAATCTAGAATCTCCTTGAAAGTCGATGAAGTGTCTTTAATTTTTAACTGTCTGAAGTTAGTTCCTCCATTATTAATCGCACTTAACTGAAGATAGGCGAACTTAGATTCAATAAAATTTGGATTCGATTCATTTAAACTACATTCTAACCTTAGGTAACGTAAACAGCAGGAGTTTTAGTTGTAGAGAGAGTGAGAGTGAGAGAGAGGAACTTACGTCGCACAGTATTGATCGAAGTTTGGATTGAAGATTTGGGATCCAAACTGTGGGAGGGCTCAACTTGTAGTTAGACCAACTAATTGTGCTCCAATAGTTTGGGTAGTAGAAGTTCCACTTGCTGTCAATATACTTCTCTCTTACTTCTAAATCCTCCGGTAGGAGAGAGGCCTCTTTAGTGCCACAGCTAAAACTGACAGAGGATATCCTACCTCTACTTCCGTTAGTGTAAATTCAATTTCCTTCCCCTTATTTATACTCCCCTATCTTTGTACGTATAGGCGCAGTCTTGAGCTAGTACAGGAAATTAGTACCCTTGTGCAAAAACGTTTTTTCGGCTCTTTCTCTTATTTATTTTATAACTTCCGCCTGCTATATATTTTTTCCTCAAACATTGAACAGGATCTAGGTATATGGATTTCGGTTAATTGTCTAGTACCTTGCGTCTTTGGTTTTTAATCAACAAATGCGTATATAATAAAACAAGCCATTAACACCATCTGTTATTTATAGAATACAGCGTGTAGCCTCGTGCACATTTCCAACTGGCGCCTCTATCTCACCAGATTCAGTTGGATATAAAGTTCTGTTAGCAAATAGAGGAGACCTTTCTCCAGCTAAATGAAGACATTCATCTGACCCAAACATTCAGATAAATAACAGAGACAACTGTAAGCCGTACTTCTTCTGTCTGTCTGTGCGTGTGTTCTGAATAAATTGATTGTTAACACAGGCAAGGCTAGTTTGCTAACCACTATCGGCAAGTTGTTTGCTGTTTAGCGTGTCGCCAATCTCTTCTCCACAAGGGAAAGCTTTTTTTTACATGTAGATATTGTCCACCAATTGTCGAATACTTGTAACAAGTAGTGGCAGCAAGTCCGGGACCAATTATCAGCCTTTTCGTGTATACCCATTATTTATTGTATTATAAAGTCTTCACTTTGAATTTCACTAGCGGCGGGTGGCGCCACTGTCAGCGTATTTGTTTTGTTTTATCTCGTATTTTCTTTTTGGTAAATGAGACGTCATTGTGGTCGCCTGAATATTTATTTTTGCTTTTAATTGCAACTTACACTTTTTGTTTTTGCTTTCTATTGATACTTTTCTTATTTTTTGGGGGGTTATTTATATTTCTTTTTGATTCCTTCAGTTTGTCGATACTTTTACTTCATTTTTATTGGTTTTAACAGGAATTACTGCGATCGTATTGGGCGCCACGGTAGCCGAGCGGTTATAGACTAGACCCGCAATGCTAAGATGTGTTGCGGTACTAGTCTAGCCCTTGTATTGTGTTTAATGTTTAATATGAGAACTTTTATAGTAAAGTATGTTAGCTGGTTATAGGCTAGACCCGGAAAGCTAAGATGTACTGCGGTACTAGTCTAGCCCTTGTATTGTATTTAATGTTTAATACGAGAAATTTACAGTAAAGTATGTTTGCTAGTCGGTTATAGACTAGACCCGCAAAGCTAAGATGTATTGCGGTACTAGTCTAGCCCTTGGATTTTATTTAATGGTTAATAAGAGAAATTTTCAGTAAAGTATGTTTGCTAGTCGCCTCCGCCCACCACACTTAATTTGGTAGTTGGACGTACAAGCCCTCCTGAAAAAATAGGCGATTACTTTACCTTTACTTTACTACTGCGACCGTATCAGATGTTCTTTTACCTCGATTTAACACAAAAATTTAAAATTTGAGACCATCCTACAAATACTTCCTTTACCCAATATAAGAAAGTAATAGATTGCAGAAATTGTTGTAAGAAAAAAGTAAAATAACATCACGATTCTCGGCCAGGAAATAATTTTTACTTTACGTCAATCTAAAATTTTATTGCTTCATTTATTGGAATCTTTAGCAGGAAGTAAGTTCTTAAATAGTTTGAATCTCTTTCTAGCAGATTTATTGTGAAGAGCGAGCACATTTTTCAGTTACTATTTGTCAAGTTAGGCAACACTATTTCCTGGCCAGTAAAAGACTTCATAGCAACAATCATCCTCTCATTCAATCCGTTACGATAAACGTCATAAAACTGCAACATGCACACGTACTTTGTAATCATCATACATTTTTTTTTGGCTTTCACAATCTTAACGGGAAATTTCCTCTCTCTCACTCTCTTGGATTCGCTTAAAGTCATTGGAAAAGAATTTTTTTTTTGACGACTTAAAACTTTCGTAACAATTCAATATTTCAAATATCTTTATCTCTTTTTTGCAATGTTTTTACAACCATCAAACAGTAGTTATAGATTTTCAGTTACTTAAAAAGGACTATTTTTATTGGGTAATTTCGATAGAATGGTACTATTATTTTAACAGCTGTGGGAATAGCTCAAGGAACACGCTGGATTCTGGGTAATATTATTCTTGCACAATTCAGTGGAAGTTCAGGTAGTGGGTTCAGTTTATCTGTTCAGCAGTTAAAAGATCAGCTTCAGTGTAGAACCTTAACTTGTGCGTACAGGAAATTGCTGGACGTTTCATTGATTTCCGTGCGGTCCATTCAAACTGTTTTCAGTTAAAGAATTGAATGAATATGTATAACTATGTGAGTAAATTAAATTTTAACATTTTAAACCATAAAAATTAAAACTTTAATAATTTAATTAGTTATACGTAATAATTAAAACTTACTTTATTTGTGTTACAGGTAGGTGAAGTAGTACTTATAATGATGCATTAAAGTTTAAGAGTTCCGTAAATACAAAAAATTGCATGTAAGTTTAATATATACTTATTAATAATGTATTGAGTCCGTCAAACCGAACTATTACTTAGTCAGCAGTTGTGTACCTTTTGGCGTTTAATCAACCCTTATACTTAACTTTTAAAACTGTAAGTTTTTGTTAAGGAGATTTTTGTACCTTTTGGATAGATTTTCCTTTTTGTCTGTTTGCAAAGTTACGTCTGCTTTACAGATTTTTTAAAATTTGGAATAAGCTATTCTATCATTATAACCTGATAAGGTGTTAAATCGGAACCGTAACTACCACTGGAGAGATCTTTTTAAAGAATGATTATAGTTGCGGTCCCCAAACCATCCTCAATAACCATTTTTTTGAGAAAGCGTTTTGAATAAAATAGGAAGGTATTTGTACGTAAATAGCAAAATTAAACTGCGATTTCAGTACTTCCTTTTAAGAGGAGCAAGAAAAATAAACTGCGATTACAGTACTTCTCCCTAAAAGGCAAAGATTTTGAATCGAACGACAATTCATTGATGTAAATCGGTTCACTCATTGATAATTTTAACGATTGCAGTACTTCCTCTTAGTAGGTGTAAGAGCATGATGGCACTTCACACGTAGAGGAGCTTTAACCACTTATTTGAGCTAAATTTTATCAAAATCGGACTAAGCTTTGTAGAAATATTGGTAATAATAGTTTTAGAAAGGGCCTTATTTGGGTGGGGCGAACTCCCCTCCTTATGAGGCATAGCGTCGAGACTTTTAAAGTACAAATCTGTACAAAATTTCGATTCGAATGACACTTCATTCATGAAAATCGGTTCACGTGTCGATAATTTGAAACGATTGCTATACTTCCCCTTAACAAGTGTAAGAGCAGATCGTCGCTTTATTGTTAGGTAGGGGAGCCCTAACCCTATCATCCTACCAAATTTTATCAAAATCGGGCCAAGATTTACAGAGTAATTAAAACTGTCCGGTAGGACAGTTGTATAAGGGTTGACCATCAAAAACTGCACGAAAAAGCGTAACGTTGAAAAACACCCAACTTTGACAATTTTTTTCTCTTTTTTCTATAAAAGATAAAATTCCCAAATTTTCTTTAAATCTTACTCCAAACCCTCCTTCATAACTGTAATTTTTTTGCAACCACCCAGATCTAATAGGTTTCGAGAAAAAAGTTGCCGAAAATGAGCAAAAACCGCTTTTTCAAAAAATGTTCTTGTTCTTGTTCTTCTTCTTCTTCTTGTTGTTCTTGTTCTTGTTGTTACCTTTTTTGTAAACAACGTAGCGCCTAAACGCGTGAACCGATTTTCATGAATGAGGTGTCATTGGATTCAGAATTTTATGTAGATGTGCCTTTTGGGGGTCTCGATCCTGTACATCGAATGGGAGAGGAGTTAGCCCTCTTAATGTAAGGCCCCCTCCAAAATTATTATTACTAATTACTCTGTAAATCTTGGCCCGATTTTGATAAAATTTGGTAGGATGATAGGGTTAGGGCTCCCCTACGTAACATTAAAGCGGCGATCAGCTCTTACACTTGTTAAGGGGAAGTATAGCAATCGTTTCAAATTATCGACACGTGAACCGACCGAAGTGTCATTCGAATCGAAATTTTGTACAGATTTGCACTTTAAAAGTCTCGTCGCCGTGCCTCATAAGGAGGGGAGTTCGCCCCACCCAAATAAGGCCCTTTCTAAAACTATTATTACCAATATTTCTATAACGCTTAGTAAGATTTTGATAAAATTAAGCTCGAATAAGTGGTTAAAGCTCCTCTACGTTGCTGATGCTCTTGCACCTACTAAGAGGAAGTACTGCAATCGTTTAAATTATCAATGAGTGAACCGATTTAAATCAATGAATTGTCGTTCGATTAAAAAATCTTTGCCTTTTAGGGAGAAGTACTGCAATCGTAGTTTATTTTTCTTACTCCTCTTAAAAGGAAGTACTGAAATCGCAGTTTAATTTTGATATTCACGTACAAATACCTTCCTACGCTTTTTCAAAAACATTGTTATTGGGGATGGTTTGGGGGACCGCAACTATAATCATTCTTTAAAAAGATCTCTCCAGTGGTAGTTACGGTTCCGACTTAACACCTTATCAGGTTATAATTATAGAATTGCTTATTCCAAATTTTAAAAAAATCTGTAAAGCAGATATGTAACTTTGTAAAATAGACAAAAAGGAAAATCTATCCAAAAGGTACAAAAATCTCCTTAACAAAAACTTACAGTTTAAAATGTTAAGTATAAGGGTTGATTAAACGCCAAAAGGTACACAAATCAGCAAGTACCCAACATTTCATTAATACTTCATTAATATTTAAGTAATTCTACTGCATTAATTTTCATTAATAAGTTATTTTTTAGAATTTATTAGATGTCACAGACCCTTATGCTGGCCACTTCATTTATAATATTTTTTTGTTATAATTATGATAAATCACATAAATATGTACATGCATGTTAAAGTAGAAAAATACAAAGTTAGAGTCGGCTACTGTCTTGAATTCGTCTTACCGAAATATTCGTGAGCACAAATAACACACAGTTATAACAAGTAGATTATTCAACAACAATTATTGATTTCTCGATTGTAATTTAATTTAGTCCCCCTAATTTTACTTATAGTAAAATACTGGAATAATTAGCTGTCCTAAAAATATGCATATCTTATTTACTTTATATTACATATATACAACATTGTGGGATGAATACCTACATTGAGAATGTAATTGAAGAAAACTATGTTACTTGCGATAAAGCCAGATAATTATTATAAACGTTTGACTACTTCATAAAATAACAATTACTTTAATCGAAGAATGAACTTAAACCGACGATTTTTGAAAATCATTGATGTATGTTGGTGAAGTTTCTTTTAAAAGAAAGTTTTGAATTTTTTAGCCTCATAATTTTTTTTTATTTTTTGTAACGTTTTTCTTTTTAACCTGTAATTAATAGTTTCATTATTATAGATAACTAGATATTACAGTCAATCTACAGTGCTACTTGAACATATATTTTGTAGACGAAAATGGCCAGCATAAGGGTCTGTGACATCTAATAAATTCTAAAAAATAACTTATTAATGAAAATTAATGCAGTAGAATTACTTAAATATTAATGAAGTATTAATGAAATGTTGGGTACTTGCTGATTTGTGTACCTTTTGGCGTTTAATCAACCCTTATACTTAACATTTTAAACTGTAAGTTTTTGTTAAGGAGTTAGTAATAATAATTTTGGAGGGGGCCTTACATAAAGGGGGCTAACTCCTCTCCCATTAGATGTACAGCGTGGAGACCCCCAAAAGGCACATCTACATAAAATTCCGAATCGAATGACACCTCATTCATGAAAATCGGTTCACGCGTTTAGGCGCTACGTTGTTTACAAAAAAGGTAACAAGAACAACAAGAAGAAGAAGAAGAACAAGAACAAAAACATTTTTTGAAAAAGCCGTTTTTGCTCATTTTCGGCAACTTTTTTCTCGAAACCTATTAGATCTGGGTGGTTGCAAAAAAATTGCAGTTATAAAGGAGGATTTGCCCTATATTATAAAGAAAATTTGGGAATTTTATCTTTTATAGAAAAATAGAAAAAAATTGTCAAAGTTGGGTGTTTTTCAACGTTACACTTTTTCGTGCAGTTTTTGATGGTCAACCCTTATACAACTGTCCTACCGGACAGTTTTAATCTCCCCACACTTAAAATTACAATAATTTTGCAACACGAATTCTTGAAAAGATTTTTCTTATTAAAGACATTGATTATATAAAACCTTAACAAAAACTTACAGTTTTAAAAGTTAAGTATAAGGGTTTATTAAACGCCAAAAGGTACACAAATCAGCAGTTCCCAACATTTCATTAATACTTCATTGATATAATTTAAGTAATTTTACTGCATTAACTTTTCCTTCACATTTTTTAGAATTTATTAGATGTCACAGACCCTTATGCTGGCCATTTTCGTCTACAAAATATTTACTCAAGTAGCACACCATTTAACTTAGATTGACTGTAATATCTATTTATCTATAATAATCAAACTATTAATCACAGGTGAAAAAGAAAACGTTATAAAAAATATAAAAAAAATAAGAGGCTAAAAAATTCATAAACTTTTTTTACATCAATAATTTTATGCATTTATTTTTATTTTTAAATAAAAATCATTGGTTTAAGTTCATTCTTCGATTAAAGTAATTGTTATTTTATGTTGTAGTCAAACGTTTGTAATAATAAGTAATAAATAATCTGGCTTTATCGCAAATAATATAGTTTTCTTCAATTACATTCTCAATCTAGGTGTTCTTCCCACAATGTTATATATATGTAATATAAAATAAAGAAAATAAAGATATGCATATTTTTAGGACAGCTAATTATTCCAGTATTTTACCATAAGTAAAATTAGGGGGACTAAATTAAATTACAATTGAGAAATGAGTAAATATTGTTGAATAATCTACTTGTTATTAAATGTATGTTATTTGTGCTCACGAATATTTCGGTAAGACGAATTTAAGACTGAAATATTGTTTTGAATCCTCCGTGATTGAAATTTAAAAAGTGGCCGACTCTAACTTTGTTTTTTTCTACTTTAACATGCATGTATATGTGACTACTCAGAATAATTCATCACTCATTTTATCATAATTATAATAAAAAAATATTATGAATGAACTGGCCAGCATAAGGGTCTGTGACATCTAATAAATTCTAAAAAATGTGAAGGAAAAGTTAATGCAGTAAAATTACTTAAATTATATCAATGAAGTATTAATGAAATGTTGGGAACTGCTGATTTGTGTACCTTTTGGCGTTTAATAAACCCTTATACTTAACTTTTAAAACTGTAAGTTTTTGTTAAGGAGATTTTTGTACCTTTTGGATAGATTTTCCTTTTTGTCTATTTGCAAAGTTACGTCTGCTTTACAGATTTTTTAAAATTTGGAATAAGGTATTCTATCATTATAACCTGATAAGGTGTTAAATCGGAACCGTAACTACCACTGGAGAGATCTTTTTAAAGAATGATTATAGTTACGGTCCCCAAACCATCCTCAATAACCATTTTTTTGAGAAAGCGTTTTGAATAAAATAGGAAGGTATTTGTACGTAAATAGCAAAATTAAACTGCGATTTCAGTACTTCCTTTTAAGAGGAGCAAGAAAAATAAACTGCGATTACAGTACTTCTCCCTAAAAGGCAAAGATTTTGAATCGAACGACAATTCATTGATGTAAATCGGTTCACTCATTGATAATTTTAACGATTGCAGTACTTCCTCTTAGTAGGTGTAAGAGCATGATGGCACTTCACAGCCACATAGAGGAGCTTTAATCACTTCTTCGTGCTAAATTTTATCAAAATCGGACTAAGCTTTGTAGAAATATTGGTAATAATAGTTTCAGAAAGGGCCTTATTTGGGTGGGGCGAACTCCCCTCCTTATGAGGCATAGCGTCGAGACTTTTAAAGTACAAATCTGTACAAAATTTCGATTCGAATGACACTTCATTCATGAAAATCGGTTCACGTGTCGATAATTTGAAACGATTGCTATACTTCCCCTTAACAAGTGTAAGAGCAGATCGTCGCTTTATTGTTAGGTAGGGGAGCCCTAACCCTATCATCCTACCAAATTTTATCAAAATCGGGCCAAGATTTACAGAGTAATTAGTAATAATAATTTTGGAGGGGGCCTTACATAAAGGGGGCTAACTCCTCTCCCATTCAATGTACAGGGCCGAGACCCCCAAAAGGCACATCTACATAAAATTCCGAATCGAATGACACCTCATTCATGAAAATCGGTTCACGCGTTTAGGCGCTACGTTGTTTACAAAAAAGGTAACAACAAGAAGAAGAAGAAGAACAAGAACAAGAACATTTTTTGAAAAAGCCGTTTTTGCTCATTTTCGGCAACTTTTTTCTCGAAACCTATTAGATCTAGGTGGTTGCAAAAAAATTACAGTCATAAAGGAGGATTTGCCCTATATTATAAAGAAAATTTGGGAATTTTATCTTTTATAGAAAAATAGAAAAAAATTGTCAAAGTTGGGTGTTTTTCAACGTTACACTTTTTCGTGCAGTTTTTGATGGTCAACCCTTATACAACTGTCCTACCGGACAGTTTTAATCATCCAGAAAAGAAAATTGAAAACGTTTCTCTAATGTTTACCAAATCCATTTTTTGCTTTACTGTCTGCAGATCAGTTCTTTCTGCTTCATACTCCCTTTCTTCTGGGTATTACAATCTTACATCATTCCAAATTTCAAACCTGAATGTCTCAGTTACAAACGCGGAGAAATTTTGGTGATTCAAGGAGAACACTAAACTCTATATTTGAGTGAAATTTCAGTGTTTTAGGAATGATATTGGTGTTGTTAGATGATGTTGAATTTGGCCTGTAATTAATTAACAAATGGATGTTTTACATTCAAGTCTCTACCACCTGGTTGTCGGCGAACATCAAATTACTCATGAAGACATTATCCATTTTTTGTACAACCTTTTTATTGTTCGATGGTTTTTCATATCTTTTAATAGCTACATCCGGATTTATTTTAAATAAATAGTGGGCTACCTAAAAGATTCTTGTATTAGACTTTTTGTAATGCGGTCGGATACAGTCACACTTTTTTTTTGCATTTATTTATGCTACAATCAGCGCGTTGGCGCTATAAGTAACAGTGATAACAGAGTAACATTGAATAACAGTGGTAACACTCCCAAATATTAGATGGTTAGTCACTCTCTTCACTGGAGAGGAGATCACGAGGCCATTGTCTTTTAAGGCATCTTGTCCAGGTTGTCAGGAAGAGTTCTAGAAGAAAGATTTTGAGCTAGAGGATTTATAGGAGGAATGCAGGTTAAAGTGGAGTTTTCTGTATCTTGTTTTAGCAACTTGTGTGACAAGAGGAATGTTAAGGTCAGTGTGTATAGTCCTGGTTGGGAGACATAAAATGGAGCGTGTACAATAGTTCGAAGTATTTTAGATTGTACAGATTGAATCCTTTGGAGATTGGAGCGTTTGGTTGAACCCCACAGCTCTATTCCATACGCCCAGATGGGTTTTTAAAATAGATGTATAAATTAGTCTTTTGTTGTCCAGAGAGAGTTTTGATCTATCGTCTAAGAGTGTTTTAAGTAGAAGATCTGTTCAGTTCTGTTCTTTTAAGTCTAGTGTGGGGGTTCCAAGAAAGTCTACATAACTACGGAACTTGCAGAAAGGAAACTGTTCGCTCTCCATCAGGAAATGTGAACATTCAATAAGACAGAACTTCCTCATATTTTTTTTGAAAATATTGTTATACTCATTCTTAAATAATCATAAAATATCAAACATGACTGCTTTGGTGCCCCTAATTTCCATTACCAAAATAAAGAAATAGATAAATAAAATAAAGTTATAAATAATAAATGCTAAAATGAACGTTTTGAAAACATTCATATTCCCAAGATGTCACACTTATAGAAGAATGTGGGGCGCCCCCCTTTTATAAAATTAGTGGCCAAAATTTAATTTTAATATTTTTGCCCAGTGCCATATGTATTATAAATTATATTTATATTCACTATTGTAAAGAATGATCGTAAATTAAGTGGTTTTATTCACTCGGAGGAACCACTTTCGTTCATGTACTACTTGATACTTGGTAGTATACTTTCTTTGAATACTTCACGGTATAGTTTCATGTTATAAGCATTGGCCTAGATATGCCCATATGGTTATCATATTAAAGGTAGTGTGTTTGTATTAATTAAAGCTATGCGTATAGTCTGGCAGAGATTTAAGAAAACAAGTTCCGGCATTTTATTCTCTTTTAGTATAGTATTTCTGATCGCAGCATTTCCGGAAGTTGATTAGTTCGTTTTAGAGAAAAACTATGATCTGGTGCCAAGGGGCGTAATTTGGAAATTAAGATAAAAACTAGCAACGAACAGTCTCTGTTCATGATCTTGTTCAATGATGAACCGCGAGTGTGCACAGTCCGGAAACCTGTGGCAGCGTACTGGATAAAGTTCCGGAAGCTAATAATATTGACGCGCCTTAAAAAAACAAAAAAAAAACAAATCTATTTCAAGATTACTTTCAGAAATGCAGCTACTAATTGGTTTTTTTAAAGCCTTGGAATTACTACGTAAACAGATACCCCCCAAATTAGATTACAGATACCCCCAAAGATTTATGTAGTTTAAATGTTTCCCCAATATCAGTTACACGATCTTGAAACATTCCATCTCCCCCCTCTCCCCAAAAAAGTATTAATTACCTTCACAATAACAGAGTTGATCACAACAGACGCTATTTAATTATTTTTCTTCCATACGTCAGCAAGCTTTTAATGGCTAGAGAAATATTGATTAATACTAAAACCGGAAATGAATGCTGTTTAGACGTAACATTCCATACTGGACGGAAGTAGACGTAGATTTTTCATTTCTTTCTTTGTACTCTTTTTTTTTTTTTTTTATTTTTATTTCTTGGCATTGGCTTCCGCCATACAGCCAGCATCGTCTAGGTGCTTATCACTAGAATATCACTCACTCTCCATTCTTTGTACTCTTTCTTCTTTCTATCCCCTCTTTATTTATTAATTAAAAAATATATTAATAATTTGTAATTTTCATCGTGTCTTTTCTTCCCGGCTACCATGGCGATTTGAATATTAACAAAGTATGAACAAAGATGGTGCCTTCATATTAATTTATTTATTATATGGAAGTTACGAAGTTTTTTTTTTTTTAATAATTGCATTAATTAAAGACTAATTGTAATTAAAATTTAATGCATTTTATTACATAGCGCAATTGAACTAATTAACGATTTTACAGCAGTATCACTTGTCAACTACGATTGAGATTTATAGGGTCAAATATTGTTAAGGTTGAACAATTAAAACTAAGTCTATCGTTGTAAATTAAAAGTGATGAATTTTCCTAGTTGAAATTCAAGTTTTCTTCTTAATTACCTTCATCTTGGTTATATTTATTATCATTTCTCAGCTGTTATTTAACCTGCCTGAGCATTGAGAGAGTAGACTCTTCTCGACAAGTTTCAGCTTGCATTGTTTTTTATTTTTTTTTTACGTCATTAAGACACTTTGTTCACGCACAGACCACATGTTCTAAAAAAAAACCCGAGAAACAGAGTGGAAGAAAGTAAAAAAATTGGAGCTGTCACTGCGTCATCGATTGAGTAATAGACAAAATAGGTACATAATAGTATGGCTACACTAGATGATGATTGAGTTCCCTTAGAGTGCGTGCATCTTTGCTTGATGAATCATCACCCATTCTTGATTGAGTTTAATGAATGAAGAAGAACTGCCTGCAACTCGCTCTGGGTAACAGGTTAAATCCAGTTTCTTCTTTATTACATTTCTCGGCAGTCCTGTGCTCTCACAGTCTTGTCTTGTGCCCGTACTACTCGTTCCTCTTGGATATTGTGAGAAGGTGTGATCAAGTAATCATGTCTTCTTCTTCTGGTGATGACGGTGATGATCCACAACAGTTCATTATATTCTGTGCTTTGCAGATACTCAATCAAATCAGTTTGAATAATGGTAATAATTGTAAGTAAAGTTATTGTTTTTAAAATAATAATTGGCTTCTTGCAAATAACTTCAGTGACTCACTTTCTGGAAAATCGGACCTAAATTTTCACCGACTTCCTGTTTACTGCAGTTTTCAAGGTTCCAACTTATTCATTTCCTTCCATATCCAATCCTTACTAACAAATTATTTAGTTGCAATCCCGAACATTGCACAGGAATGACTGCAAGCCCACTCACGTTGTTATCATTTAGTGCTGAAACTATGGATTTTAAGGAAATACGTTAATCAGAAAGTAGCACTTAATTTATTTTGTTTTTCTGCCCCAAATCTGGCTCCTACGATTTACTTTAAACTTCGGGAAAACATATATGTTGATCTAAAACCTAAAATAAATAATAATTTCATTTAAAGCATTTTCTTTGGGTTGGGGTAGGCCTTTCTTAATCGCTTAGAGTAATTTATGGTCCCACGAATGTGTGAATTACTTTTCCAAATTCCGAATTAAAAAAAAGAAAAGTACACCTGGAGATGGAGTCTTGTTCAAGATGATTCAAACCAGTTATATTGAATCTAGATCTTTATCTAGAAATCCGCGTCACCAATCATATTTTATTATTACAAGTACAGTGGTACCTCGGTTCTCGACCACAATTCGTTCCGGAAGTGTGGTCGAGAACCGAAACAATTTATCCCATAAGAAATAATCTAAACTATGTAGTTTATTTCGTGTTTCTAAGCCCCAGAAATATTAGGCCGTTTTACTGGCCTAATTTTTTATATTTTATGTAAAAACATGTATCTAAACAAGAAATAAGATCTAAAAGTGTAAATATAAAAACAACTCGGCTCATCTCGGGGGTGTTCGAGTTCCAAATGTTTGTTCGGATTTCAGGACAATATTTTCTCGAATTTCTTGGTCGAATACCGATTTGTTAGAAAGTCAAGTCGTTCAAAAACCGAGGTACCACTGTACACTTCTTCCAGTTTTAGCCGTAATCATTTTCTCTGTTACAATGGTTGGCTGTTTCAATGTTTTTACCATTAAATGATATCATAAATAGATGAAGTTGGTGTTAACTCCAAGGATACGGCCACAAGACAAGTAGAATGAAAAGAAAGCTATAATGTGGAGACCACGGGATGCTGCGCGCTGCTAATTTCTCTTGTCCTCCATATTAAATTTTAATGATCAGTCATTAGTCATTATTTTATATATATATTCTCTCTCTCTCTCTCTCTCTCACTCTCTCTCTGCGCACAATCATTGGCTGCTGTTCGTAATTATTAATTCATTCATTCATGTCCATGTGTGAGTTACAGCCAAGTACCATTTAACTTCTTTTTATCCCATTTTATTGGGAGGAAGTACAGATGACGTACGATGGCAGTACGATGACGTACCGCTGATTTCCTGTTTACAGTTAAATTTTGTGTGATTCTTTAACGTTCCTAATAAATTGCAAGAATGAATTTGGAAAAAAAGGGAAATAGTTCCAACGATTTTATTAAAAACTTTTAACCCTCAGCGCACACATTTTTTGATCTATGAGGTGTGGCTATTAAATATCGAGACTGATGCTGCTACAGAAAAACTATGCACGCGCCAAAAGATGGCGTAAAGCCTTCACTTTCGATTGCAGCGTCTCACGTATTTGTAGAGAAATCTGTCTGACCGGAACCGCCCGTTTGTGTAAGAGGTGTTAGTTTCGTTTTGCCGAAAACATGAATACTACACATGTAGTAGAGCAATGAATTGTCAAATTTCACATCAAAACTTGATAAAACAGCTACTGAAACTTATCTCTTATTAAAAGAAGTTTATGGTGATGAGTATAACTTGTTTAAAAACATTTTTATAGAAAAATTTATTCAATATCCTGTAGCAGTTTTAGTTGGGAAGAGGCTGCCATTGTTTTGCCTAAGATATCCCATAAAATGTATCCCTGTCGTTCGCACAAAGAGTTAATTATTGTAGTTGCTAAAAGTTGCTCATCTATGAAAAAAGTTATCACAAAAAATGCTGTTTAATGGAAACTGAAGATTATTATTGTTTTTTTTATCTAGTTTTCCGCGGTTTTCTTGAACTGTTGTAGGGAAAATTTTTCGTAGGAGGGAAATTTATATTGTGGAAGGGACTTCATCCTTCAAACACAGTTTTTCCAAGTTTTCATTACTAGTGGGAATTTAGTATAATTACAAGTGTTAGAAAATTTGAACATTCTTCACTAAACTTATAGTAAATAGTGGTCCTATTGTCCGATTGTAGACTAAGTATGTTTTCGCACAGGTTGAGGAGGGAGTGCCTGGAAAAAAAATAAAAAAGGTTGTAAGCGATGAGTTTCAATATTAAAATTCGATATTTGATGTTTGAATATAAATTTTAAATTAGAGTTATTGATAATTACAGAAATAGGAAGTCTCCAAGTCAGTTATCTTTCAACTTATTTTCGAAAGAGCGAGTCTTTGTATACAAACTATTTCTAGTAATAGTTTTGAATAAAAAATATCAATTTATGAATAACTATGTGACAATCTATCGTAGCCTGCTTATAAAAAAAATAAAAAAAGTTGAATAAACTTATAAACTATAAAGTTTTTATTATTTTTTATTACTATGCTGATATTGTCAACGAGTTTAAGCTTTTTATTAAAGAAATAATAGTTCTCTTTTCAGTTATTTGCAATTATAATCATTTTATCTACTTCACTAGCAAACTGGATTATAGTTATATTTATTGCAATTATTTCTAGTATTTTATTGATAAAAATATTCACTATCTCTTTGCCAAGGAGATAAATTTTTTTATTATTCCCTGTTCGGTAGGAATGTATTTTTTCATTTAAATATTACTCTGTTTCCGTCACTGACTGGAGCTAAAAACGAGAGAGAGCTTCTAAAGATAGAGAGTGCTATTTAGATGTGCATAAATAAGTTATAATTCTCACTTTCTATTGGCCATCATTTGTTGAATTGAAGAAGTCTAGTCCTAATTCTGTTGCTAAATAATCTCCCTAAATTTACGTGATCCAAAATTACCACCCCGTTGGTTTGATAGGAACTAGACCCCCTCGCTTAAATTCGAATTTTCGTCCCATTTTCTCTGCTTTCTCCAATAGAAAATCATCACAGTTGATAGGACATCATCATGGTACTGTTAAACACACTAGCAACATATCATCAAGGATATAATCCAGCCAATCATGATTCTCCCTATGCAGGAAACTTATACATTATTCCTTCCTCTTCAGAGGAGCATGATTTAAGGCGAACATTTTTCTGAATTGTGACTTGAGATGTTTTGCATTAAAAAAAAAACTTAATTTATATACGATCTTATCAGGTTACTTATCTCTCGAATGAAAGCAACTAACATGGAATAATTAATTATCTAATGCCTTAAGTGAAAAGTAGATGTTTCGATCTTGGATCCAGGCGGCCAGTAATTTAAAGGGAGGGGGCGGAATCCTCTCCTAAAACTACATTTCTGAATAATTTCGCTTCATTAACATAAAACACGGGAGTTTTTATTGTCTATCTCACTTTGGGTTTAATTCTCTGCCGCTGTCTTGGTTTAATACTATGTATATTTGTAGTATATGTATGCATATGTAGTATTGATAGATCTATTGGAGGATTTCTGGATGCAGAAGAATGTTTAAAAACTTATATCTATGTTGTGGGAATTCGATACATATCTGATTGTATCTCTTTTCTGTTATTTTGGCTATGTCCAGTGGAAGAGAGATTTGTTAGAGCTATTTGTTAGCATTGTATAAATTATTGACTTTTTTTTAAAAAAATGACGTCTTACTTTGTTATTCCTGTATAAGACAAAATTATTATAGTCTAGGCGTATGTGTACATACAGATCATTTTCGAAAAAATAGGGATCCTCCAAAAGGGCTATTTCTGGTCAAATATGGAAAAAGTTTGCATGAATATTCTTTCTTATCAAATCAGGAACCTGAGCAGGCTGATATTGATAAGACGAATCAACCACACTGACCGCTGCAATCCATATTTCTCCAGAAGATCCGCTATTCACCTCCACAGATCATTTTTTCATCTTCATGAATGTGTTCCAAACGGAAACTGTAATTTAGGAAATTTGTCACGATCATGAACTGCGCAAAGAGTATCCATAGAATTAGTCCTGTAGAAGATAATCTCATCATCACATCTTTTGATTGTTAAATCAAAATAGCCGGTTGCGATGCTTGTTTAAACTCATGCGTTTCTAAATATGTCCTTTGGCATCTTATAACAATAACAAGTCCTCTATTTATTAATTACATCCATATTTCAATGACCATTGCTTACGTGTACAAGCAATGTACTGTGTGTACAAACATGCATCCGGTAACTGTAGAACAAAGTGCTCTGCCCGGAGGGGGTGTTGCTTCTTGGCGAATACTACTTCTCAAAGATCTTTTCCATCATCTTTTCGGTGTCTCCTACATCTTTAGGAGTTCAATCACCTCTGTTTTGTACTCTGTTAACAAGGAAGTTGGTCTTCCATCTTTGACAGCTTCAAATTAATGATCTTTCTCTTTTAAATTGTGTTTAAATTTTTTGGAAGCTTTAAGCAATATTTGCGATCATAATCTTCTTGGCATAAATGAGACCGCTTTCGAAAATTGTTTTCGGGACAAATTCATTGAATACCCAACATATTTTGTCATTTATGTTTTCTTTTGGTAGCTTATCTTTCGCTTATCTAACTGACATTCTTTTCACAGATTCCAGAATCTTGAATAAAGATTTTTCTTTTTTTTGTACCTGTTCAAGTCATCTGAATGCCACTTTTTACTAATTAGTATCTTCAGTATATTGCACATCTTTTATTCTAATTTTAAGCCGAAAGTAGCTACTGTCTCCCAAAGCCCCATGATTCATCTTCATTTCCGCCCCTTTGTAGTAGTGTTTGTGCTCTTCCTTAACGATATCTAAATTTGGGCCTTTAAGGGTTAGACTGTGCGATTCCACTAACTTGTGAATTCCACTAATTCAGTGGCGAAAATCTGTCGGAACAACCCTTTACCTACGACTCCCTTGGAGTCCCTTGGAGGTTTTGGAGTTCAGTGGCTATCTTGAGACTATGTCAGAATCAGAGGAATCGATTCCTTATATCCTAGTCTTCAGTCGTATCAATCGCTGACTAGCGATACGAGTCCTCTGGTATATAGAGAAGACTGAAAAGATTTTTTTTAAATTTCCCCTGTTAACACCAAATCGTCTGGTGAAGGAACCATATAGAACTACGAAGGGTAGGTTATAATTCATCTTAAGGAAAAGGACACCCACCCCGTGCAGTCTAATCGTCCGCAATCGTGAAAGTTTGCTGGTCTTTGTGGATAGTCATTTAAACTCTGTTTATTCCCAAACCTCAACAAACTCAGTGTCACTGACCTTTTTAAAGACCCAGAAATCATTAAGACAACATACAGTAATCCATGTTGACCTTCTCTAATCAATAACCACCGAAAAAAATAGATTTCCTAAGAAGTGATAATAAATAATAATTAAAAAAATAAGTGTCAAACGAAAATTATAAATGATAAGACTTTTAAAATAGACAATTAATATTTACCTAGATAACTAAATATTTTACTACGATAACTGAGACCATTTTATTGGCGTATTAGTACTAAACTGCTATTTCACTGATGAATAAATAATGAGGATTCAAAGTATACGATATGATAGTCTTTTCCGCCATTGAATTGTCTTAAATTACTGTAACCATCATTATGCTAACATGGCGGATAATCAATGCCAATATGTGTGTACGTACGAGTATATCCATCAGTGCGGTCTTCTCCAGAAAAAGCAGTTCTCTTCAGCTAAGGACCCACACACTTCTTGCTGGCGCTATTCTCCACGATCAATCTTTGTCTCAATTACCCTCCCACAGACTTATCTACTTGACTCCCTCTTTACCATTCATTATCTTGACCATTTTGTTTCTCTTTCGTCCTCTTCCAACAATACATCTTCATTTGCTCTTACTTTCTCTTCTTTCCATTCTCATTACTTGGAACTTGGACACTCACCAAGCGAACCAGGCGTGATAGTTTCTCAAACATATTGTTTTAATTACTCTCTAAAAGTAAAGTAATTACCTATTTTTTTAGGCGGGCTTTAGGTCCAACTAGGTGTCGTGGATGGAGACGAATAGCAAACATACTTTACTATAAAATTCTCATATTAAAAGCATTAAATAAAATTCAAGGGCTAGGACCAGGGGAATCGAACCCACTAAACCAACAATACATCCTAGCTTTGCGGGACTAGTCTCTTAACCGCTCGGCTATCGTGGTGCTTCTGTAAACTTTAATTAAAGCTAGAACACGTCCTTGATTATGTCTATTTGACCTGGACCTTCTCAATAAGTTCAAAACTCAAAAACTTGTTGGTGTTTTGGGCCCGCTATCTTCTTGCTCCGACTGTCTTATCTTCTTCCATATACTTAGACGGACACGACCTTTACTCTTTTGTGTAGAGCCTAAGCCCGAAGAAGCTTCCTTTCTTTATATGGACAACTGGTTGGTTCATCATTCATGCCAATACTATCCTGACAAAAAAAGATCCTAAATTAGATGGGCCCGAATTACCCTAAGATTTATATGTACAACTTAAAGATTTGTACAGGGAGTCTGTGAGCGTTTGGTTAAATTTAACTTGATGACCACTAGGTTGTTAATAAGCGCGTAACAGAGGGGTTAAGGAGGCAATCATTGCAGGGATGGATCTATCCCGCAATCGCCATGATTTCTAAGATTTGATCTTCAATTATTACCACTGTTTAACAAATTGTTTACAATATTAGCATAAATAAATAGCTGTACCAAAATAGTAATGAAGGTTTACATAATCTCCAGTTATTGCAGTATTATTCGCATCACGATTCTGTGATTATGTTTAGTGCATACATATTGTGTGGTGGATGTAAGTACGATATGTATATATATATAAAACTATGTGTACATTATGTATCTATATGCTTAATCTTATTACGTATTCCAATTTGGTAATGTAATGGGTTGCAGAGAGTGCATTCTTACCGCAGTCACCAGCAGAGTGCATCTGTTTCACATTTAGATTCCTTCTCTCTTCTTTGTCTCCTCCATTACAATATATCTTCCTACTTTACTTATGCACCCGGCTTGCAGCTAGCCAGACTGCACATTAAGTAGCAGAAAATTCATTTGCATTCGTACCCTTTACTGTTTTTTTTTTCTTTTTGTTGCTTTCCTGGGGACCCCGTGGGATACTCTATCTATGAAAACTATCTACAAATGAATATTGCATTATAGTTTTAATACATTAGCCAACCAGGGGGTCTCATTGTTCATTCATTATATATTATGGGCAATTAGGGACCAGCACATGGGATTTATTGTCTACTTTTAATTAATTACGTCATTAATTGAACAATTAGATTTTTAATGATTTTTTTTTTTGGGTAACTTTTTTTTTAGATTCGAGAGTCTAAGAGTGCATGTTCAGAACTGCAGGGTCCAAGTGCATAAGTGTGAAAAAAATCTTATAAGGCTATTGCATTCCCAATGAATTGTCTTTAGAATGTGGGGCTATCAATTAAAATTATCCAAACTTAGGTAAAGACCACAGAAACACATTGTGGGTATATTTTTAGAGAGAATGAAGTGTTAGCCCCACACCAAATCTCTCACATCATTGTGAACAATGTTATTGTGTTGAACTTATTGTGCTCGCTCTTTCTGCTCCAGTTATACTCCTAATAGACGTTAAGTAGATGTAATTTTGTCAGTTTGTGTTCTGTTCAAGTTCTAAACAGCCTATTTTTATTATTATTTATTATTACTTATTATTATTATTATTACTTATTATTATTATTACTTCTTATTATTACCAATTAGATGTCGTGGACGGAAACGACTAGCAAACATACTTTACTATAAAAGTTCTCATATTAAACATTAAATAAAATCCAAGGCCTAAGACCGGGGAATCGAGCCCAGTACCACAATACATACGTATTAGCTTCGCAGGTCTCGCCTCTAACCGCTCGGCTACCGTGGCGCCTTACTTTCTCTTACTTACTTTTACTTTCTCTTACTCTAATTAAATTTTCTTGAAACAATTTTTACTCAGAAGATAGTTGACAACAGTATCTTTCATGGACCCATTACAAAAATGGTAAAAACCTTTTCATTAAAAGGATATTCCCTGTAAATCTCTATTTTATTCAACCTCATAAAGTCTGGTTACTTGGTCTATTCAAATTTGATGCTAAAAGTAGAATTTTCGGTGGAACACCCAACCCACCCTCCTGCCACAAAATCGAATTTTCTCCAAGAAATATTCAAATACTTTACAAATCGTAGAATTAATTGTGAATCTATTGTGTTCACAATAATAATAATAAGAAGAAGAAAAACCCGTTTCTAAATTCCAAATCTAATGTAAAATCAGCTGACGGAAGTATCTATTACTGTTAGCCATTTTTTCAACGGATATTACCTATGAAAAACTAAAAAATTGAACATCATGATTCCAGTAATTTCCAGACGAGAAATACGAGAAAGTAAACCTGGAATAATAGACGCTAATTTCATTTAACATCAGCTATTTCTAGCCAGCTGTTCCATTAATTAACTTCATTCTTGTAAATTCTAGTTGTAATTTATTGATTACAATATATATTTTCCCGACTGTAAGATGGAAGTTATTACTTGGTCTAAACCAAACTATCGTATCTACCAGATTGTTTTTATGAGCCTAATAAATTAATAAGTTTTTTTATTTTATTCTATAAAATATATACAAGAATTAAACGACCTTCCATTCTGTCTGGCTTTTAACACTGTTACTCAATAGTCTGCAGATGGCGTTAGTTCGCCCACAGATATACCTTGTCGTCGCGCCTTCGCAAACAACTTAAGTACTAAGCAATACTAAGCAAACTTTTTTTCTTATTTTTATATTTTAATTTTATTTTTGTCCCTATTTTTTATGCCTTTTGTACATACCACACAATTTAAACTCATAAATAAAATTGCAGAATAAACGCAGTTTATGTATACTGCCTCAACAAGAGAATTTCTCTTCAATCGTCAACAACAGACTGCTGGTAGCTTTAAAGAGCTTAGCCATCTTAGATTTATGGTCATGGAGATTGAAAGGGGTGTGGCTTATTAATAAAAAGCCGTGGCCACAGATTATAGAGTTTGTCTGTGGATGTACGCTTAAACCCAAATAGTTGCAAGTTATCATCAAGCCCTAAGGTTGATGTAGAGGTTGTTGGTGAGAACGGTGAAACCAAATCTACAGCAGATCTACAGCAATTGCTGTGACTACAAAAAGTGTTTACTTGAAGTGCTACTAGTGGATAAATCATCAGTCATCGATTTATCGTTTATTTGATGATCGACTAATTTTCTATATTTAAAGTAGATAAGGATTATTGAATATCTCATTGTACTCGAAGTTTTTTTTGTTTTTTAATCAAAATGAAATTTTTAAAAATACATCTCTTCTAATCGCTGACTCACAATTTTCAAGAAATACCATTTTAAAACAAAGGCTATTATTACCAACACAAGAGGGGAACATGAGTATCAGAAAATAAATAATCAAAACTCAAATCAAGAAGGCACTGGTAACCTGGCCGACACAGTAACTGGGAGCAGCTGTTGTATAACCACAATAGTGTATAACCTCCACAAGTATCGTCCATCAATCATGCCAGTACTTCTGCCAATCAAATTAGAGCCACTTTGATAATGACTTTTCCAAACATTCTGCACAAACCAGAAACAAGGCATTCTTTCTAGGATCCTTTCGTTGAAAGATCTCAAGAAGGAGTTACAAACCATTGATCCGTTTACTAGCGTATAAACCGAGTTATTTGTTGGAGTCATTTGCGAAGGAAGAAAAAATGAAAAGGAAACATATCAAACTGTAAAGTTTGTTCCATTTAATATGTATATTTTTGGTGGCCAAGATTCAGACCCTAGGTGAGACCCAGGTGTGAAATATTAAATTTCATACTTTTGAATCGAACAGTTTTAATAAACAGTATCAATATCTCTGAGAATCACTGTATTTCCTGTAAGGCGAAGTAGTATTGACAGTTCATAAAGTGTACATTGTACGCAAGTGTACAATGTAATTAAATGTTTGTAGGTAGAAATAGAAATCGCGTACAGTGGAGTCTCGGTTATCCGTTATGACCGGGACCGGACACGTGACGGATAGTCGAATAGACGGATAATGGAAAAATAACAGGAAAATTTCCAGATTCTTTTGTTTAACGTGTATAAAACATTGTATTAACTGGTGTACATATTTTATACGTTTATACGCTTAAGCCTAAAAGGTCAGCTATCTTTCATTATTCAATTCATTCTATTGGGTATTAAAATTAATGAATACAATGTCTGCGTCATCTAATCGATTTTTTTGGGCGGTTTTGTTTGTGGTTGATCTTTTTAGGAAAAAACCCACAAACTGTCGAATGATGGACACCAGTATGTACCTAAAAGACAAAGGAAAAAATCTCAAAAGAATTTTTAATTTTTTAAACACTGAGGAGAGTGGCGGTTAATTGGAATAGACGGATAAAAGGGTGACGGATAACCGAGACTCCACTGTACTTATATTTTCAACGTAATACATCCGATAAAGTACGGTATTTGAAGACGTTCTCATTCATTAGATAACTTCTAAGCTATAATTAATGTTCATTAATCTTTTTTTTTAAAAAAATAAGACCATTCACAAAAGCAGAGAAGTATTTAATGAATGTGGAAGAAGAGAATTAGAACAATAATCAACTAAGAGAAGAATGGGTTGGTGTAGCTGGTCTGTGAACAACTTGGTGAGAACTCGCTCAGACAAAACACAGTTGGTTAACCAAACTTCAAAGTCCTATATCAACAGATTGTTTGTACAAGGAGAGAGAGCACTTAGTCCTAATTTAGATTTTTCCTTGTTTACCAGAAAGGCCAGGAGAGGGCTCCTTAAGAAACGGAAGTCTCCTAACAAGCGTAATAAACACTGTACAATTAGTAATTGTCAAGTATGACTACAAAAAATTACTCGTAGATACCAAATCATTACTTCTCGAGTCCAATCTCATTGCAATTGTAATTACAAAATATATATTTATCATCTATTCATCTTTTATTGTTAAAAATCGCTGACTCATTTTTTTTAGAAAATAAGAAGTTTTGAATGATTGGTTAATAATTACGATGGCCTACTTATTTGATTGAGATATTGAAATTGAAAGTTGCTGCTGGCAAAGTTCATTGTCAAGAAATGGAGGAAGTTGGCAGACTCAAGGAGGTAAGTTGCTGCCAGAGAAGCATCTAGTGTACAACTTCGGTGGTACTTGCACTGCAATTAATTCTTATAGTCAATACTTCGATTCAAGAGAGAAAAATTCTTGACGGAGAAATCAAGTTACAATTTCCTTTTTCTTATTCTTAGTAAAAAGAAGCTGTTGAGATCGTAATGGTGTTCGATTTGAGGTCTCCTGAGTTCGAAAAATTGGTTTTTGAGTGGTTTTTTTTGGTCTTCTGTTATTTCGACTTTTCACTATGGAACGCTTTTAAAGTAGTCTACCAGCTAGATCGAAGTTTTCAGCTTCCTTTATCTGTTTATTTCATCGAAAACACCTTCGACGATTTTGTTTAAAACGTAACCATTACACATTTAAGATGTACATCCGTTAATCAAAATATTATCCACGTAAAAGGCTGGCGCTTAAACCAATGAAGCAGGCGCGTCATTTGGTGGTAGTACATGATCGGGTGCGTACTGAACTCCAGTTTCCTTCGTAATGCTTTTCTTTAATTTAAAGTTATCAATTGTTATCTTATTATTTTTTGGGTGTTTTGGTACAAAGTACGTCACCCAAAAACTTTGAAGAAAACCTTCTCACAAAGAAAACTAAGAATATTTTGTGGAACAAAACTGACCAGTGCACCCTGCTCCAGGGTTAAGGCATAGTGAAGAGCAGGGAGAGATATGGGTTTAAGTTTTCCCTCTGAAAGGGTCATTCAGGTGTCAATCAACGATTTATCCTCTTTATCAACTGATAGGAATTTAAATACGCAAGTAAAAATCCTATGTTGAAAGGAAATCGATTTGAGTCTGGAAGTTTGCATCAAAACTGATTAAATTTTTGAAAGAAATCATGGAAACCGGATATTAACTTACCAATTTCAATATTCTTTTATTTATTTAGCCAAGTTTCGTTCTCTTCAGAACCTATTTTGACTAATAATTATTGCCCTTTGGTTTTGATTTAATATTTTAAATTGTTGATCTACTTTTTTTATTCTCTTTTTGTAATTCCAAGCTGGTTGTTCTCAAAACTATTAATTGATCTTCAAAATCTAATATTTTAAATCTAAATTATTATAATCATAAATTTAAAAAAATACATTTTTAATAAAAACACGCTGATTTTATTTTTAAAATAAACAGAAGTTCTGGAGAAACTAATCAAGTTTAATCAACTTCCAAAATGTTTCTCTAAAATCAAGATGATTTTTAAGTGAACTTTTCAGTTAATAAATCAGAGCATATAATTAATTTTTTTTTTTTTAAATCCCCAACTAAAATTTTAAATTGCTGTTTATATAAAGGGGAAAAAAATTAATTAATTATCCAAACAGGTTTCAAGATTATTTAACTAAACAATTTTTTTAAATTTTTTTTTGGTTTATTTATTTTTTAATTCTTTATTCCATTACAGGACTTAAATCCTTCGCAAAAAAGATAAAGTACTTTGACTTTAACAAATTAATTATTTTCTGCTTATTGATTTCTACATAGCTTTAACTATTTCTCTTTTAACGGTCTCTCTCTCTCTTTATCATGTGGGTATTTTATGAATTAATTTGCTCATTAACTAAATTGAAAGTCTGATATACTTTCAAACTATACTTGTAACCAATAAATACAGTGTTGCATTTATTGTGTACCTTATTTAAAAAAAAAAAAAAAAAAATGTATATTCATCATTTAGGTTATGTAATTCTTTAATTAACTATAAAATGTTTCTTATAGTAAATAAGATTGTTTAGGTCAACATACAAAGAGAGAGAGAGGGGTAAATATTGGCTCCCCTTCAGTTTTAATGATTGGTTTCCATACTCGTAAATAGAATAACTTAATATCGATATCATTAATCGATTTTTATAATTATTGATTGAATGAGCCAGATTGTAAAAGTAGGTAAAAAAACTTACTTGATTCCCGGTGAAGTGAATGTGCTCCACGACTGACCAAAATCAAATATTATCCGTCGATTTCGGGGAAAAAGAAGTGGTTCGTGAATCACTTAAAAAATGGCAAAAATTACTCAGCAAGTTTGGAGTTATTTTTATATTTATTTTTTGTTTTTGAATCTTCATTTCTTTTCAGCTCCTTTTGGCTCCCAATGCTTTTTTACTCCTTCTGAAGATACTTTTTTTTCAATATCTTTCGCAAAACAAAATGTATCTCCAGGGGTCTCATATTTCCCAAAAAGTAGTTGTTTTACAAATTCTGTACTGCGAACAACAAATTTCCACGCTGTAATTGTGTCTTACCGTGTAGTGCAGTAGTTTCTCGCAAAACGCAGACCGTGTAGTAAGAATACCGCCGTCTGCAGTACTTAGAATAATATTAATAATTTAAATATTGACCAGCCTACTCAGTTTGAGTAATATCAGAAGTTCAAATTTATGTAGGAATTTGAGATTGTATTATATGAAGATTTAGTTCAATTTAAATGTGTATTTATTGTTTTTTCCAGGCACGACAACAGCGGAGGACTTGGTGCCCACCCTGTTGAGTATGTACGACACCCTGGTGGGTCATACCAGGGAGGCGGTCAGCTCCGTAGATCCACCAAGACCCAGTGCACCGCCTCCACCGCCGCCGCCAGCGGCTACAGTCACTAGACCGCTCTCTGTTACATCCATAGCTTCATCCTCTTCATCTTCCTCGTCATCAGGTGAGTGGTCACTTATTTTTATTGTTGTTGATTTTAAAAAAAAGGCCTTTCTTACTGGGGGTATTCAAGTGTTAGAGTACTCGAATTGTCTGTCAGTTCTTTCTTCTTCATACAATTTAAAGTTTCTTAAATCCAGATGAGTCGCAGTTCCTATCAAATCAAATGAAAAATGTGTAACAGGTTCTGGTTGCAGAAGGAGAAACCAAATATATTTTAAGTTGGAGAATTCTCAACATTTTTGGGACCAAAACACTGCCTAGACTCAGACACCCAAATTAATTACAGAATGACAAAAAGGAATTTACCTGGAATTAATGAGCTTTGTTATACCTGTAAAGTATTTCCGTTTCTTCCTCTAATTTTAAATTAAACGCAAACCCATCGTTCAGATCTACCAAAAACGTTCGTACAGTTTGTTAAGACTTTGTGTTCGACACAATTTTGAAAATGTGACACTATCCACCAGAGGCACGACCCTTGGATTTTTCTTTTACAGCCTTATTGTTGATAATATGCAAATTTTGAATTATTAAACAATTAAGTGAGGGATCTGAGACTAGCCATGTTTCGCAACAAAAAAATAAAATCTATTGACAACATAAATTAATATCCAACAAAGAAATATTTGAAAAGCCGTGTATATTCCAAAATAGAGCCCTCAAATTACCTTCCGTATCAAGTGGTACTTGTTGAGTCAGATCGCGGTCGAAAAAACTCTTGAATAGAGTTGCCCGGTGATTGTTGTAAAGCTTTCCTCTTTATCTTCAAGGTTTTCTGAGGGGCCGAAGGAGTGGCTATAACATCTTCATAGACGTCTTCTGCTTGAGGAGGGTCATTTAGTTTAGGCGAGAGACGAATAAGAGCGTCACCCTCAATTTTTTTTTAAGTCTCTTGATGAACTTATCCTTAAAAAAAAAGAAAGTAAACAACTTTTCCATAGAAATATGCTTAAAAATAATTATTCTCTTTTAATATCACCATGACGACAGCATGCCCAGTAATCCTAATTAATCTTGCCTCTTTTTGTATAAAAGTATTTGGAATTTGAATAGGAGAAAGTCACAGAGATTTATCATATTTACCAAGCTTTTACTTTTTAACACATGTAGCGCTTTACACAACTTTTCGCTTTTAAATCATTTGAATACTCCACTTCAAATCACACATCAAAGTACAAGTGTGTTACTGCGCCACAGTACAATACGCGGATCTAGTTATCCACCGTGCTCTCAACGGAATATTACAATTATGGGAGTGTTGAAGTTAGTCGGTCTGTTATTTCTTCCGCTTGTATGGTAATCATTACCAATTATTTTGTCATTAGCTCGGCTCGTGTACACAATTATCTGTACAGTGCTGCGAGCCTCGACATGATGGTAATGTATCTACTCCAGTTTAAATTTGCTAAAGTTATTCACCACACCCTTCATGCTCATTGTAGGGAGAAGAAGATCACAGCATTCATGTATTCAAGATTATAATATTTGCAAAGTCTTCTAAGAAGAGTATAGCACGCCCCTTTAAAACAAAAAAATCTTTCAATTTCTCGCTTGCAAAAACAATAGCGACAATTTTAACAAGACTATCGAAGAGGCAGTTGTTTGTATGTTAGTCTTTATTTGGTTCATTTGGTGAAAATTAAGTGGAAGTTTTCAAATTACTTTCTTAATTTCTCTTATTAAATTTGGTATTTACAAAATATTTGAGAAGATAATTGTGTCTATTTCTTGTAATAATAAAAAAAAACAACTGAAAATGCCTTAAGAGGCACTTCCACTCCTAGCCGATTTGCTCGTAGTATTTGGAGTTTTACTCACGTATTTAATTCGTATTTGATATAACTCTGAAGCGGTAAGCTTCCCCTTAAAAAGGGGCCCTTAAATGAATTTTACGCGGCAGTAGTTGGTCGATTATGACTAAAAGCTTATTGGACGCGCACCACGAAGTTACTTTAACCAATATCAGCTATGAACATCGATTTTCCATTTTTAGCTTATGAAGTATATGTGTACCTCCAAACAGATATACCAGTCAATTCGAGAAAAAAAGCTCTACTAACCGTCATTTCCCGTGTAAATTTGAAAGCTGCACGATTAAGATACTTCCTCTTCCAAAAGGTAAGAAAAACTTAGGATATCATAAAGCAGGACTTAAACGAAATTATTGTTAAAGAATTTCAAGTTTTTTTATCTGTTAATTACTGGTTATTTAATTGATAAAAATTAAATTAAAACTAATTTGAGGTTACCCGTGGACTCTAATAGAATTAACCGTTCTAATGGCCAATAATTGTAGCTTCCTAATGAACGTCCTCGGTTAACAGGTCTGACAAATAATGGAAACCAAAAGAAAATACTATATTTCTTTCTTCTATTTTTGGTATGCAGCTGTAATAGGATAACCTTCTATAGTGTATGGTAACAAGAAGGGGAGGTAACATTCGTGACGTGGTGTTTTTTTTTCTCTCTAAATTTCACAATCAAGATTGCAGGTACTATCTGTCTTTCTCTGTCTTGCTCCAAGACAAGCCTGCCTCACCCTGGAACCTTAGAATAGAAAAAAAAAGAATTCGTGTAAGATCTTAAGCCATGTTTTGCTTTAACCATCCCAAATAAGATAAGAAGATCAACGGGCCGCTATGACATGATTCTGGGTGCTTCTAGTTTGTAAATACGTACTTGTAGAACTGTAGTTTCGTCAATTACTTTCGGCCCATGTTACCGAATTGAATTTGTAAAAAATATGCACGACTCAAGATATAAAAAGTAACGCAAACACTCCTGTTATCCTGATTGTTGTTTAGTAGTTTTTGCTTAATCCGCGGCATTTTTTTTTTTTCAACTTCCAGTTTTTTAAGTCCGTTTGTATGTACCAGGACTACATGATGAACACCTAGATGTTGTCCTTGCTTAATCTCACTTTTCGTGAGAAAAAGTATTGTTATCGTGTAGATTTACAATTTGGAGTTTCCGCCGTTCAAATTTGATATTGCTCTAAGGGGCCATCCACTAGAGGGTGCCAAAATAAAGTTTTAGTCAAAATCTGTCAACTGTAAACACAATTTAATTGAATGGACTTTTTGTTTTTGTGTGGTTGTCTAAAAAGTCACCATCTACGATTTGCTTCTTTGATCTTGACGTGCTTACTGTGCACAGCTAGTTCTATTGCAATTATATGAAATGTCAAATGAAAATACAATTAGATTGCTCTTTTCATAGGATCAGCATCGGTCAGTATTCAGCGTTTTTGTAATTCCAGTTCTACTTTGTCCTGATATATCGTGACATTTAATGTAAAGTGGGCAAATCTTTCAGCCTTACATCTGTTTTGGGTGGTATTTAGGCTTCTTTTAAAGCACACACTCCTCTTCAAAGTAAATCTTATGTTAACTTAACCTATCTTGGGCACGTTTCGAGTCCATAAATTCCGATAATCGTGGGTTCAATCTATGCTTGCGCAGTACGCGGTTGTTGCAGACTCAAATTTCACAGCTGATCTCGCATAAACTTGAATTCTTTTTCTTAATTATTGGCACTTTTTCCCCTCCAACCAAAAATCATTTACTCGAACAGTGAAAGTTTCAAAGTAGCAGTAACTTTACTTTTTCTGAATAATGTTTTTCTTCCATGTAGTTTACATTTGTGAAAGAGGTTTTTTTTTCCCCTTTTTTGATGTAATCCTACCTTTTTTGATGGATAACCTTGCCAACTATCTATGTAATAGTAGTCAGGACTTGGTAGCAGTTAGTATTTATAAACACCTTCTCATAGGTAACCTTTAAACTCTATTAAACATGCACATAGGTATACATAACCTTCAACAAGATAAGGTTATTATTAATGTACTTTGTTCAATATTACTAACAAATTCCCGTCAACTACTTTACAATGTTACCAGATGTGCAGTGTATACAGTAGTTACCTCTGTTAACAAATACTTCATGGCGTTAATACTACATAAATCTGTCATTTCGCTTACAGCAGAAACATTCTTAATATTGAACAGTTTACTTACAGTAATACTTAACAGTTTATTATGTACAAAACTTTTTTGAAGGCCACTGTTTTATGAATTAGTAATTTTATCTGCTAATGTAATTAATCTTTAATAATAATTACAAGGTGTTAAATTTGTTTAATCTCAAATATTTGTTAAGAATAATGGTGGCTCATGCTTGGGTAGCAAGGTTGCAGAGTTTTGTATCATTTTATCGCTGCATTATTCCATACACTACGTACAATCGTATTGAATTATAGATTTTATTTAATTCATCATAATTTCCATCACTATCATTTAAAGAAAAACTACTGAGCTAGAGTGGCTGGGTAAATCTGATAGAGGGGTATAAGTAAATATGTATCTCTGATGACTGGCTGTATGTCTCACTACATACAGAACTTTAGGTGCGGTGCTTTAGTAACCATTATAATAACTAAAAGAATTTCGCAAAACATTTAATCAGGTTTTCTCGGCATCATTGAACACGATGGATATCATCGGCTGCCTGCCCCTGAATTCTCCTAGGGTTTCAAAAGAAGTTGCTTTTAGGTTAGTGCAAGAATGGTATGGTCGCACTGTAGTTGGAAAATACAAAAACATAAAATATGGGCAGGTTAACACATTGCATCATTTAATCTTATCACTAAGTCCACAATCCTCTCCTCTGATTAGATTAAATGGTACAATGCAATTATTTATTTATTATTATCACCTGTTTGTGTAGTTCCTTTTTAGGCATAAAATTATCTATTGTGACACTACTTTCTCTTTCTGCAGTTATCTTAATTAAATTCTGTTAATATTTAGAATTAGTAATTAAAAAAATAAACGTCCTCTATAATACAATGATAAAGATACTACTGAAGGATGCGTCACGTATAACTCCCCAAGAAATCTACAAAAAAAATCAATAATCTTTAAAATTGGTGCTTAAAAAAAAACCATTGTGTTCGGAGTCATATTCAAAGTTCTTGGGCAACAGTTAGAAAAATAAAAGAAAATCACATTTTACGGAAGAGTTTTACTTCATAATTATCTTAAAATTCTACTAAAAAAAGTGTATATAGTTTCCTTAAAAAACATTTTTTTTAAAAAAAGTAAAAGGGCTAAAGAGAAAATTTTTCGACTGATCTCAGAGATGGCGTTGCTATTCACGAATTTTAGTTTCTGTTATGTTGGTATATGTTATTAGATTAATAACCTACTTCAATGGTTACCTTGTTGTGTCGTGAGGTGATCTTTATACTGTGTTACAGAGTTTATTTCGTTGAAATGAGTACACTGGATTATCGTGTCACCAAAATTACTTTTATTTTGGACAGTTTACATTCATCCAATTACAATTACATTACAATTGACATTCATCCAAAATCAATAACGTTTCCTTTAATAAGGGGTCCTTCATTTCTAAAAAAATGTTAATGGGAGGTTGAATTAAAACATAGTGGAACTTATCTTGAACATGTTTCACGTGAAGGTAAAGCTAAAACTACAACCTTAGGTAACAACATCGAAAAGTTACATCTACGGTGTATCAGGCATGGAAGGAAGAAAGTGTCAAGTGCTAAAAATAAAAATAAAAAACATTTAATTAGTGGCAAGGATGTGGATAAAAAATACAGTTTCATCTTGGTAAATTGGCCTAACTAAATTGAACACAAGTCTAATTATTCAGCCTCTGAAAAAGATTGAAATCGGAATGAAACATACTGGGATTGCTGGTTTATTCTTAGCAGTTTCTTAATTTATAACAAATGTACATTAACAATTAATGAGTTATTGGTCGGTTAAACTATGGCTAGTGAGCTATATTTAACAATTGCAGCAGATAAAATCTGCTATCTGTCCGGAAACAGATCGCTATTCATTAGAACTGTGACTTTGGCTGTCTAATACTTCATGGTATGTTTTATGATTGCAGTAACGAGTAGTTGTTCTGGAAGGCGAAGACTGGCCAGTAAAGCGTACTTAGCTTCCATTGAGTCGTTGGACGACAGTGAGGATGAAGCTGCCAGTAGTACTCCTTCAAAGGCCGGCTCTCATGGTAAGTCAGACGGTAATAGATATTATTACTAATAGTATTTTGTAAGATCTATAGCGGAACAAAACCTCTTTCGTATTATTTAATGATCATTTAAAAACCATTTTGAAAATTAAATTAATGTTTTTAAAAAAGAAACAACTGGACTTATCAGTTGATTCATTAATCTTCCAATTGTGGGAATGCTGATAATACCATTTGTACATGACTTCATGTACACAGCGACACGATCATAGACATTGGAAACATTCTCACATCATTTGTTTTCAAGTGTGTGCATTGATACCCCGTTCTTCAACTGCATTATACCACAGACTATTTTGAATGATGCACTCTAACATTCATAAACATTTGTGTCACAGACCTCAGTGTGGGTCTAACTACATATCTATGGCCCATTGATGTAAAGCCATGTGCTACAAATGGGCGTGTTATATATTTTCGTAGCGTGTATCATTCACTGATATGATTTTGTGCTGCCCTTTTGTCTGAATTGCCATCATTGATGGATGTTGCATTAGACAAAAAAAGATACGAAAATTGGGTACGATCGATCAATTTCATTAAAACGCGGAAATTTTGGTGAGAGAAAAAATGTGAAGAACTCAAAATTGATAAATGTGCAGGAAAAGAAATCCCTAAAAATGCTGTATGAATTCACTCACACATGACTTAGGGCTCCTCTAAGATTCTAGTGAAAATCCATTTTAGAAAATCCCAATTCTGGGATTTAAAGTGATTCAAGAACTCACCCGAATCCTGAGTTCTAACCTGATTAGGCAGTTGGATACTTTTATCGACAAATAAGTTTAAACTTTCTCTGACTTTAAAAGGTTTTGGTAACTGCTTGAAACCCACTGGTTCCATCTTACCTCCAAAGACAAAGGAGCACGTATAAAGCTTACAGCGTCTTAATCGAACATGAGCCTATTAAGGTATGGATTGTGAATGCAAAATTATCTGTGTCAGATAACACGAAAGTCTCCTGCCCATAGCGATTTTGCTCTTCTTTCGTACTTCCTGTTCTTAAGTAAAATCAGTCTGGCCAACATTGAAGTAAGTTACGCTAGACCATCTATGTAAGTAAGCCTACTTTCATGTGACAACCTGGCCTACTTTATCGTACATTCATCACCGCATCACCTATCCACTAATGCAGTTCAACTTTAACGCACTTTTATGCAGTTCGCTGCAGACATAAAAATCTAAATGATTAATTCATTTGTGATCAACATTGGCTTTTCATTAAATTTACGATTTGCGGTTGCACCGTCTACCATTAGTGTGGTTTAGAAAATATCCCTTCAATAACTTTTAGACATTATATTTTGAGAATACCATATTATTGATATTTTTATTTCCAAAAAACATTGATGCTATAATTTTAGTTCGAAATGCATTCAACCAGATTGTACTGTCCCAAACCTTTCAGCTTATTTAGTGCCTCTGTATGCAGTCCTCTGTCAGAAGTGAGTTTATACCCCATCAGCAGTTATTGTTTATACAAATAGGGGAGTTGCGATAGATCACAATCAGACCCTTTCTTATCATGCAGAATTCAGTTCCTTGGGACTGTCATGATTGAATATTTAAGTGTAAATCTTTTTAAATTGAAATAATGAGAAAAACAAAATCTTAGCAATTTCCGTTCTAGGGCTAGTTTCGCTTACGACTGGACTGTATTTTTGCCAATACTCACCAGTTTAGTAACTGTCTTTGTTAGTGAAGTTATGAATTATAATTTTATTTTCTTCTGCAGGTTCCGAAGACTCTGGAGTGTGTTCTCCGTGTAGCTACATATCCTCGCCTTCGCCACCACACAATCGACCCAAATATTGCGATCCAAATCTCAGCTATATGGACCGTGTGGTCATGGAGATCGTCGAAACTGAACGGATCTATGTAGCCGATCTGGAGAATGTTATTATTGTAAGTCATTTTCAGAGATTTTCATTATTGTTATTTTAATCTACATTCTACGATCAAACTCGTAGTAATCACAGCCGTATCTTATAAAAATATAATATAGATTTAAAAAGTTAACATGAAATAAAAAAAATGAGGTAATAAAATGGGAAATTGTTTTAGCCACAAATATGTTCGGAAAGATTGCTCTTTAGAACGATGAATATAAGATAAAAAAGAGGAGTAAACGATTAGGTTTTCTAGAAGTGATACCGTTCACACTAGAGAGCGTCTCAACCGCCCGACCGTGGACAAGGTGCGTAGCCAGCTAGTAAATTGAAGGTTCTCCTGTGATTGTGTTACAAATACTCATGTAAGACACCGATAACAAGAGATTTGATGCGGGGGTTACCTTTTGTTGTAGAGTGTCCTTGGCTGGTGAAAAGAGTTAGATTACATTCATCATCTGATACATCATCTGTAGCCGGCAGCCATCTCTAATCCTCACTTTACCTTTCTTTCTTTGTTTACCAGAGCTATTTTTATAATTACTGATTGTGATTAGATTGGACTCAGAACCCAGGAATAGCACCAAAACAGCGTTTAGGCTTATTGTAGCATAGTAAGTCTCTTTGGAGAACTGGTTTTTATAGCATCAGCAGCTCTGGTATGCTTCTTGGTCGCTAACTCAGGATATGAGAGTTTGTTCTTACACATGATTACTCCTGCTGTCCGTATATATATTGTGTGAATGTTGGGGGTGTTATAGTAACATGGGATTACCGAAGATCCCAGAAGAAGAGGCTAGTCCACTTTCTCGAACAGATGTTACCCATTTCTAAAGCTCTACCATGTCGCAGAGCCTCCATAATCTAAAAGAAAAAAAAAGGAACCTGAAACTGGTCCCTTTCTACCTCAAAATCACACCAACTGGGCATGGACTCACTGTAAGTTCCTGCCATTCTGAATGGACCTAGGTACCTTATTTCACGGGAAATACATGTTAGCCAACCTGAATCCAAAAAAAAGGTAAGACCCATTTTCCACTAGGACAAAAGAAAATATCTCCGCATACCTGCTTTATATCGCCTCTCCCTCTCTTTGCTCGTAATTTCTATTTAAAAAATAAATAATTGTTTATGAATATAAGAGATAACCCGTTTTCTAATAACTCTAAATAAACTTCTTTAATTATATAATTATCATAGTTATTAACTTTTGAAATATAAAGAAAATGACAGAAATTAGCGCACAGCTGATGGGGCTGCTCTTATTCTATACCCTCTTATATCGCTCTTAAGAGTACTGAAACTAATCAAACAACTAATTACTAAAATTGTCTACCATTACCACTAAATTTAATAATATATGAAACGCTTTCACCTTTAATGATAGTTAATTACATTTAATTATATTGATATAATTTTAACATAATATATATGTAAACTAAATCTGGATTATTTATTACAGAAAAATAAAATTGTACAAATTTTATAAATTATGCATAAATTATAGTAGATTATTTATTTATATTTACTAATCACTCAGTGTTTACTCTTTTCATAAATACTGCAAATACACTCAGGTGCCAGTTATTTGAGGAATCATTTTTTAACATCTTCCTCTAAATTTTGGTTTTGTCCATGTTCGTTTCTATGTTTTTAAAGGGATTACACAGTGACAGAATCTCTGAGAATCCGAATTCATCCACAGTAAGCTTAGATTAACAGAGTAAACAGAAATAAGGAAATAAATCTGTGCGCTAGATTCCCAGTTCTTGATTTTGTTTTATTAAATATGTTACGGTCAGAAATAGAGAAAACTAGCGTGCTCTGACGGAATATAATAAATAAATCTGAAATTGTTTATTCACCGTTAAAATATTAATTTATATAAATAAAGGACCCTCTATGTTAGCTGAAATGTGTTTTCCATATGCACACAAAGGAGTTATTCAGGGTGCTTAATAAACTAAACAAGAAATATTTACTTGCTGTTGGTAAACATTACCAAGGTACGTACCCGGAAGCCTTGATAAAAATAGAATGGTTTTAAAAATTGTGTATTATTTCCTTTAATATTTAACTGCGGTATCAAGTTGCTCCAGTTAGGGCATGTAAGCCATGTTTACCTTCCAGGTAGTTATTCGGGGATTCCCTCCAGTCTTAGTCTAAACATGCAGAACTGAATAAAAAATCTACTTCCTTGGTCTTAACAACTCTTTTTTTATCGAAGTTTTTTTATAGAAAGCCATTTAGATAATTTTTTTAAAAGATGCTTATTTTTAGTATATTTCTTGAATAAGTAAAGCTGAATGTCCTCCATAGTGAAAGCTGATATCCCTGGAATATTACAGAATTTATCTTAGATACAGATCAGTGTTATCAATCTTCCTTTTGGAATGTCATAATTCTATGTTTTGCATCCTAATAGTATTACTTAATAAATGATTTTTTTTCTCTCTCCTTATAACATCTTCGATATGTTTTTAAAATGTGGCAATGGGGGAATGCTAGAGTGGCTAGAAGAATAGGAGATCAAATAAAAGTGTCACATCTCTTCACTCTGTGAGTACAAGTCTGTCCGCATTCCAAAAAAAAGATACAATAACCACTTCTTCCATGTTTAAATTGGATAAGCCGATGATAGTCTTAGGGTTAATTCCCTCTAATCTTAACTGTTCCTAGATGTGTTCATGGTTTTTGTGATGTTATGTAAGAAGTGGCGTTTAGTTTTTAGTATTTGGTCTCATAGTCAAGTTCAACCAAAATAATTTTTGAATTTGTTGTAATAACCATTTCTCAACACAAAAAAAAAATTGCAGCGTTCTACCTCTTTGCGTTCTGACATTAAAAATAGAACAAAATCGTCTTCTTCATCGATTGATACGCAAAAATTGATCAGTGTACAATGTTCCCAGTATTGTTATTGTGTAAGCGGCCGCTTAGATGTTGTTTGATTCTATTGCTATCACCTATTTATTTCTACCTTTTGAATAGTATTGAGGGATGAAGTTTTGTAGGAGTCTCTCGTATCCTCTAGATCCCTGAAAATATTTAAATTTCACTCCTTCAATAGGGAACTAAGCGATGCTATAAAGAACAAATATCCTAGTCTTCTAGAACCCTAATATTTTTCCAGAAGGAACTTTTGTTACAGAAGTACTTTACCTTTGTATAATTTGCCACAAATTACGCTGATGGTATATACGCATATACTGATACGCAACTTATTATTATAAATTACATCAATTCAACATGATGCTGCCGCGTTTAATTACAAAAACAAACATAATTTAAAACTAATATACAGTCAGTCACCTAATCAAAAGTTAATTAAGAAAGCATTGGCTACAGGCCATCATTGTAATCCAGCTGATTGTAACCTACACACAGTATAACTTCCACATCTATTACAAGCCTCTCTCGGAGAACACTTACTAATCACCGTTACGGCCAATTTTGTGGGTACCGCCCGAAATATTTGACAGTTAGAGAAAAAATGCTTTTCAACACCTACTCTCGAGAAATGAGTAGGCTACCAGTACTTATAAACGAAAACTTCCTAATATGAAACTTAAAGGTAAGTCTACTTCGATTACAATCTGATGAAGTCAATTGAAATCATAATTTTTGTTAGCAGTATTGTAGAATATCAAAGATGAATTATCAGAATTGTTTTTTGAAGTTTCGAGAAGAATCAGAAGAACCATTTATGAGATAGCCTCAAAAAAGTGTAAAATACTTGCAATAAATTGGTACATTCGTATTGAGGATCGCTAAAAAAATCGCTATCCGGTTCAGTACGGCCTCAAAAAAAATTATAAGTTGATACCTCTTGGAATTAATCGATTTTTAGGCAAGAATTAATCGATTTTTCTCGCACAGATGATTTTCTAAAAACGAATTTCTTTTTTCTCATTCAATTCTATTTTTTTCTTGTGAAAACTGTTTCGAAAATTTCTTTCTCATTGCGAGTGACGCACGCCGCAGTCATAATGTTTAAAAAAAATAAGTTTCTCAAAGTTTATTAACGATATTTAGAGATTTGCCTTTTATTATTTTTTACCAAAAAAACTTAACAGCTGGCTATTATTACTTTTAAGGGCATTCTCTTTTTTAAAGTCTGAATTTCCATTAACTAATCATAGTAATTAACCTATGTCCAATCCAAATTTGCCCTCTTGTGTCTGGTGTTAAGAAAGAACTTATCTAAATTATTATATTTTCAAGCAAGTTTTATATAAATAAAAAATTAGTAAGGTCACGTTGGTTTCGTTGGAATTACATGTATCTGATTATTAAGTAACCTCTGCGATCTAGCGGCAGCGAAAAGAACTACTGCAGTTTATTAACATCAAATCTAATCTTTTTCATGGTTATAAATTCAATAAATATTTGTAACAAAGTGAAAAAATTTTACCGTAATGTCTACTACACATTAACCATTGTCACAGAAAAAAAAATGATTAAAATTTAAACCAGGAACTGACTAGATAGGAAATGTCCCAGTAGCGAAACATCCTAGTGACAATAGTTCTAATTGATGGTGAAGATTGGATCTTAAATTAAAAGTTGCAACAATGTACCCACCTCAGGCTAATTTTTGTTGACTCAAACAAAGCTATTGTCCCATCTTCTCTTCAATGGTGTTTTTATTTATTTAGTTTTTTCTTTATAGCTTTAAAATACTTGGTGTTATAATTATTTTAGTAAATAAGATCCCTAAGGGACATTACTACTAGCTGTAGTTTTATTTACAAAGGGGTAATTTGATAGTAAACAATAAAAAGTTGGTTTTAATTATCCCAGATAATAGTTAAAATTAGAATGTGTGCGTAGTATTTTTCGTTTATAGTTACGGCTTATCGTTAAAAGTGAGTCGTTATTCGAACAGAGGACTACGCTTAACATTATAATAAGTAGTTTGATGATCTCAGTACACAGTGGAAAACTGTAGCTTACTTTTGCTGACTTGCATTTCTTTTTTTTTTTCCAGGGTTATTTGGAACGATGGGAAGGGAATCCAGATTGTGATCTGACAGAGAATCAAATGGCCGACTTATTTGGAAATTTAAGACAAATATACACTTTTAATAGGTAAGTTACAAATGTTCTTGAAAAATTCTGAAGTTTTGATTGTACATATTTAAACATTATTTTTAACTTAGTTAAAATTAAATAATATTTTTCTTTTATTTTTAGCACTTTCTTCAGAGAGTTGGAGCAATGTGGTTTAGATCCTGTAAAAGTAGCCAGAGTTTTTGTCAAAAATAATTCTGGTTTCTCTATCTATACGGATTATTGTACCAATTATCCAAGGTATCTTGTTTTTATTTTAATAGTATTTTAATAGGTTAGCATACTGGACTCCCACGCGGAGGTCCCGGGTTCGAATCCAGCAGCTGACCCTTAGATTTTTTCTTCCTAGGAGCTTCTTACAGCTCACTGTCCGGTGATGGACAGTGTTGTCTGTAACGAGAGAACACTGTCCGGAGGCCGGCAGTGCACTGAAAAAAGCTCCGGGCGCCAATAACCTTGGATGTTGACGCGCCTTAAATCATAAAAAAAAAAAAAAAAAAAAAATAGTAATTAAAATTGTTTGACTATTTATTTTAATCAGAAGAAACGTTAGGTTGTTTTTATTTCTTAGATTGGGATACTTTCTTTTAGGTACATTTTGTCTTTGAAGTTATTAATGTTTTTTGAACGTAAAACTTCGTTTACCCAGGCCAAGGGATAGAGAACATTTCTATCGTGAATATGGTACTTATATGTTAATTTTTGTTACAGGACAGTTAGTGTACTTACTGAATTAATGCGCCAAGAAAATACTGTTAGATTATTTAGAGAAAGACAATCGGCACTACAGCACAAACTGCCTTTAGGATCTTACCTTCTGAAACCTGTACAGAGGATACTCAAGTACCATTTGCTTCTACAGGTAAGTGCAAAAAATAGTGCTGGTCCCATATTTCATTTTAAATAAATAAAATGTTTCCATTTTTGTAAATTAACTTATTGTTGTTTGACAAATACGTTATTTTATTTTTAGAATATTGTAAGGAATTCTGCGGCCGATGCAGAAGGATATGGAGATATTGTAGATGCATTGTCCACTATGACTGCAATAGCGCATCATATCAACGATATGAAACGAAAACATGAGCATGCAGTCCGAGTGCAGGAAATACAGAGTCTTCTTCTCGGTTGGCAAGTAAGTATCGCCTTTTTCAATTTATCCAACTCCCACTTTAGATCTGCCCCTTTCATTTCTTAATGTCTTTCATATGTGTTGCTAAAACTTAAAATCAGTTCATTGTGAGAACTATTCCAGAAGTTCTAGCACTAGTAATACTTTAATTTGGACTAGATGTCAATTGAAGTTCAATGCTCGCAAACAATTTGTTTTGCTACTCTTTATTATATAGATCTTTTAATTCACTACTTTCTGGCATGTTCAAATAAAAGGTCGTAAAATATAACTGAATATTAATTTAAGTTTCTAAATTTATAGTTGTTAAGGAAAATAAAATTTACAACGTAATTGCAGGGTGAAGATTTAACAACATTTGGAGAGTTGTGTGCTGAAGGAACATTCAGGATGTCCGGTGCTAAAGCTTTGCGACATGCTTTTCTCTTTGATAAAATCCTACTAATTACTAAGAAAAAAGAAGAAGGCATTCTGGGATATAAGGCTCACATTATGGTAGATTTCTTTTTATAATTAAGTACTTTGGTATCTAAGCAAATTACAAATGGTATTCCTAATGTATTATTTTTCTATCACAGTGCTCTAATTTGATGCTAATAGAGAGTGTACCTGGGGAACCGTTAAGTTTCCATGTGATTCCTTTTGATAATCCTAGACATCAGTACACTCTTCAGGTAACTTGAACTCTTATAATTGCCCATTGTTTACTAATGTTTACTTAATTTTATATTTGGTGGTTATCATTGATACGTTTCTTTTATTTTTATGTTCCAGGCTCGTAATTTAGATCAAAAGCGAGAATGGACACTTCAGTTGAAGAGAGTTATTCTTGAAAATTATAATGCTGTAATCCCATCTCATGCAAGACAACTAGTAATGCAACTTGGTCAAAATAGAACTGACGGTAGGTTTAAAAAGTAATAAATAATTTTTTAAGGTAGACTTTGCAAAGCACATATTTTACTATTAACTTTTTTTTTAAAAATTAAAAATTAGTGGTTACCCGCAGCTTTTTAACCTCCAACTTACAAGTGCAAGCTCACAATTATTATCCTATACCCTTGAGATACTAACTCCCATGGAAGTTTGATTTTTTTACTTGCATTTTGAACGAATTTCATTAAAATTCTGTTTATATTAAAACAGACGAAATAATGGCCGAGCGAGCTACACCAAAAAGACAACATTCGGCTCCTGAATATCTAGAAAGGAGGAAGCAAGAGAGAAGAAAGTCTGAAACTGGTCTTAGAGCTAGGCTCAGGACCAGAAGTAGAAAGTCTGATATTTCTGCGTGCCTTAAGGTAAAGTGATATCGCTTTTCATTTTCGCTATAACTATGTTTTGATGAATAACTTCTGGAAGAACTCTTATCACACTAGTTTTACTATCTCTTCTGCAGATTACTGATTGCAAATAAATACTTCATTTCTTATAGAAATTTAATGATTCAATATTTCTAGGCTCAACAGCGTTTAAGAAGAATAAGTCAATCTCAGAGTGAGGATAACAGTCTAGCGTCCACTGAAAGTAAATTGGTATGTTAAAATTGATTGGTTTTTATTCAACCCAGCTCAATCTGGCGTTTCTTATTTATTAATTTTTGCAATCTTATAATTTCCATTTTATACATTCAGACTGAATTTTATTACAGGATGAGTGTGGACGCTCTCGGCAGTCGTCGGAGCCTGACTGTTACCCACAAGAGTTGACTTCTCTCCCCACGGAAGAACAGAGTTCAGAGGCCGGATCTGAACTGCATGGTTCTGAAGCTGAATTATCTGAACAACCATCACCTCAAGTTGAGAAAAAGAAAACTCTGGAGGAAATAGTAAGCCAACTGTTGATGCAAAATAAAGAATTCCAAAGAGTATTAAAGAAACAGCGACAGATAACCAGCAGGAGGCAACACGGACGCCTGGGAGTAGAGACAAGCGAAGATGAAGATGAAGAAGAAAGCTGTAACAATCGATTGGTTGGTTCTCGGTCCAGCAGAAGTTTAACGGTCACCCAAAGGGATGGTGACTATGATAATTTGCAGGACGTTTGGGAAAGCGGTCTGAAGAGAGCGCAATCGTTTACTAATGAAGCCTGCGAAGCTGTCAGCTCTCCAGAAGTCTCTCTTTCTGCCAGTCGGGTGTCCTTTATGGACACTGGAGGACCCACATCGCCAGCAGTATGGCTTAAACAGCAACGACAACATCTTGCATCGCCTACTAGTCACAAGGCTGGCTCACTGCCTCGGGGTTTCCAGCTGGGTACACCCGATTGGTCTGTGCGAGCGAGGATTTCACCGGACCGCCCATTCACCATTGCCTCTGACAAAGCGCATGAACTTAATTTAGAAGACATGCAACGTTACTGCGACTCCCAGCAACGAGATTCATTCACCAGGCACAGGTAACTATTTTTTTTAAAAAAAAACAGTCCTCCACATCCTTCGATTAGAAGCTTAATGTAATATTTAGCCTTAATTTAGTATAAGGTTCGCTTACCTTCCAGTTCAACTTAAATCTGCGGTAAAGCATTAGTCTGGCTTTACTCGCGAGAAAATATGCTTTAAACTAATTCATTTAAAATATGAATAGAGTTTTAGAACTCTATTCAGTATGTGATTATCTAAAATTGTGATGCAATTGTTTTTAACAAGCAGCAAACATAAAGCTGCGTAAAGCTGTGCATCACTGATCCTTTATGTAAACTGTTAAATTAGGATCCCTAAAAATTGCATAAAGCGGTTTCAGTTGTTGTTGCCATGGTTTGCCGTATTGGTGCAAGATTAAGTCTTTTAAAGCCTTTTCACAATGGATATTTGGGTTGTTTTCACAACGTAAGGTTCAACTTTTTATCAACGAACCATAATGACAATAATTATGTGAGAAGGCACTTCTTTAGGAGTGCAATTTCAAAGAGTAGTGACACATCGTAAGACGGAAAAATCCAAAAGTACTAAAGGAATCTGCTGCACAGATCCACCTAGAGCACAGCGTCCTAAATAAAGACAGCCTCATATATCTTTATGATTATAATGCATTCGCTAGTTTATAATATCAGATATCTTTGGCCTTTGCCAAAAAATGCTGTACTTTACTCTTTCTGAACCTTCAAGAGACCAACGTAATAAGCCTCTCTTGCTTGGCTGCGGTATTTAGACCACCGATTATATAAACTAACTGTTCCTATTTTCTAAACGAGTTTGCCCAAGTATTTTATTATCTTATTATAATTTGTTTCCAGGTTTCCACTTCCAGATGATACGACAGAAGAAGAATCCACGCCGGACGCTAGTACCCAACACTTAAATATACATCCTGAGTACAGAATCTACCGGCCTAGTTTGACCAAAGCTACATTAAGGCAAGTAATGTCTACGGTCAGTAATAAATTAGCCAGTTTAGTGCTCAGTTCGGAACATCTTGATCAATTAGACCAAGAGCACAGAACTAACAAACTAATGAACGCCATCACAAAAACATTCAAACAGAAAAAAAGTGAAGAATCTTCGCTGCCCACGTACAAACAAGGCAGCTCTGCGCTTGGGGCCAGGATAGCCCATGGTAATGAAACTTCAGATTATGCAGATCCCAGAACATTGTTTCCGAATATAACACAGTCTAAGAAAGCTGCTTCATTGCTGGGCATTAGGCCATACTCTGTGCTGTCTCTAGTCTCCAATATTACATCTTCTTCTGGGTACGCGTCTGGTACACACCAAAGGAGCGGAGCCAAATCAGAGGAGACAGCTGGCGGAGATAGTGACGGTTCTGCTGATTCGTTTTATGAACGTTCTTTTGAAGCTATTGAAACGGTTATGGCCGGCGATATTTGTAGAGATAGCGCTGTTTTTAGCGATCCTGAAGAAATTCTTGAGCAAATAGCCAAAGCCGCCATTCCAAGTATCACGAAGAAGATACCACCTCCAGTGCCGGACAAGCCACCAAATCTAAGAAATCGACTGAATTTTCCAATTAGGACATCGCCGCCGTTGAACAGTCCTTCACAGGATGCTTCTTCTCCCGACCGATTGGAAGACGAATACGATTCTAGTTCGGTAGCGTCTACAGTAATTGAAACAAGTACGCCTAAAGGTTGGGTGAAACATGTAATCGGCAAAATTCAAGGAGAACAATCAACCTAACCTATTCTTAACGACAAGTATTTCTATAAATATTTATCATTGAACGTCTGAAAGTTTGCGATGTTTGTATAATAATTTGTATATAATTAAAACACCAATATCTTTTAGCATAATTGAACAAAAATAAATAAATAATCAGGGATAAGACAATATTATTACAAATAATTAAATTATGGTAAAAAACAGAATGAAAGTAGCAGATTTATTTATATTTACTACACTAGACAAATTCCGTTGATTTTTCCCATTTTTTACGACTTTTTTATCTTTTAATTTTTATTTGTAAATAGGCATCTTGATTACCTATTTTGTATAAATTAATTTACGTAATTATTAAGGAAAATGAATTTCTAATATATGTTCAGTACAAAGACTTTTTTAAATTAAAAAATAAAATATTGGAATTCTTTTAATGTGCTTTCGGCTTTATTTTAAGAGATTACTCTTAATTTTTTCCATTTAACAATTAGCACTTAAAATTATTTCAAGTGATATACTTCCATAATATATTACTTCTACTAATGTATTGGTAAATAAAGAAATTTTATTCCAAAAATCTATTTATTTATTTTTTAAATAAACTAATATTTTATTATTGTTCGTTTAGACTGCAGAAGAAGAGGGGTTAAAACAAAACTTCGAACTTATCTTAACAAACCTGAAGAACCTTATTTTGCTGATAGTTGTATGTATGGTTCTCTTTTTTAAACACAAAATTTATTACATTTTGAAAGGAAGGGATTAGGTGCTGGTAATGCAGTGAACTCTAAGCCGAAGTGCCCAGGTTTGAATCCAAGCGTGCTAGATTTTAACTTTCTAGGTAGAAACATCTCTGCAATACACTGTAGGGAAGTCTGTTATTGGCACCCTGAGCTTTATTCAGTGCACTGCTGGCCATCGATCAAGGTTCTCCCGTTACTGGCAATACTGTAGAGTGAATCTAGAAAGAGGAAATCTTAGAGCTATCAGAACTTGAACACAGGATCATCGCTTGAGAGTCCAGTGCACTAACCTATACAGTAATCCTTTCCTTATCAAATTATCATTGCATACAATCATGATATTCAAAATGAATATATACTACAAGGTTTAAAATTTTTTCGATAAAATCTAAAAGTGAAAAATCCCTGTAAGTAACATCGTATTTCCGTTGATGTATTTTCATCGGTTAGTTTACCAGACGACTACCCTGACAGAACCCATTCCAAAATATAAAGTTCAGTTTTCTATGTAAGGTTTTTTGTATCTTTTTGTTCGCACCCATGAACTGCCTCAAAACGTAAAATACACCTAAGATTGCCCTCAATCGCACAAATACAGAGTACCAGCACCATCAAATGGTAGTAGCTAATTGGAAAAGAAACTTGCATAACAAACAACAATGCACATGAAGCCAATCAGTTACGTTTTGGACATTGGAAATTTCATTAAGTACAATTTAACATTATTATTACTTCATTTATTAAAAATTTTTCTTACAATATTTCACTAGATCGATAGTTATTACTTCTGAAATATTTATCTTACATTTAAAAGAGTAATCTTAATGTACATCCTGGATAACTATCTTCTTTAAAATACAGAGCTTAATTACTTAAATATTTCAAAAAATATCAGTGAATTTTTTCACAATTCATTTTCCTTTAAAAATATTCTCTAGTGTTCTATAATTTTGCGTTAATAAAAATTTATCCTTCGAATTCAACGCTTCTTGAAGTACTGCTTTTATCGCAACCAAACTGGGCAGTTTGTCACTAGATTCTATATTAAGTAAACTGGAAAATATGGGATCCCATAGTTTACGCACCGTCCTGAAAATAAACGCAGTATACATTAAAATATTTATCAATTAATAATAATAATTTCATGAGAGAAATTAGTTGATGCAATTGGTTTTTTATCTTGAAAAGCAACCCAGTAAAAAGTCAGTTTCAATTTTGCAACCTTCAAAAAGTAGCTCCGCAACTAGTCTTTTCAACTTGTTTCGTTTCAGAGAAATTTCATTTTCGTAGTGTTAAGAGAAGATTGAACGTGTTCTACATAACTACTATTCAATATTCTGGAAGATTTTCTTAATTATTTAATGCATTAAGAGGCAACACTCTACAATTTCTGCAATAAATCCTTTTTTTTTTTCTTTTTGTAACAGAATCTACTCATTTAAGCGACAAATTACAATAAAATAAAGGTCTGAATACAAAGGAAGGTCTAGAAACCATCGCACTGATGTCCAAATTTAGAGTTAGTTACCTTGGAAGCTGTTTATGTAATCTCCATTCATTATCCTTCTTCTCTACCGTCATATATTCACCTACAATTAAACAGTGGACGGTGGAAAGTAGACCGAATAGATCTGTCTGCAAATGGAAATCAAAGTAAGTTTTATTCTGCTAACACAATGTAAAATCTCCACGAATAGTCAAAATTTGATTTGTTTAACCCTACCTGATAGGTCCATGGTCTTCGATCTTTCATCTCACAGCATGTAAAACCTTCAGTTTTAACTACTGTAGTAAACTGCGTACCAATTGGAAGTAATCGCATATCTATACTCCGGCCAAAGTCTATTAGCTGTATACAAGTTCGTGTTTCCTTTAAACTCGGTCTGGAAAAAATAACCTTTATTCTTAATAGATTAGCAAGAAAAGATAAAGAAACAAATAGAAATATGGAATCGTGATAAAAAAAAACAAAAACTTACAAAGATCTGACAACAAAATTATCTGGTTTTATATCGCCATGAATAATATTACATTGATGTAAGTAGTCGATTATATCAATCAATTCAATAGCGATATGCAATATTATTGGGGTATCCAAAAGTTTTCCCTGCAAATTCAAAAAAATAAAAAGTTATGAATATATTAAATAACGAGGCTAATGCCAGGATAAATTATTTTGAAAATGAACTGTCACGCTATTTTTCCCTTAGTTGCCTTTACCACTTTTTACTTTCATGGTAGAAGTTTGTTAGTTTCTTGTTACTGTTTTGCCATAATTGGAGATAGATTCGAATTTGTGGAATGCGATAACAGACAAAAACGTAAGTTTTTTTCTTTATGTGGCTGATTATCGCTAAATATACACTTCTACTTTGTTCCCTAAGTTTTCCAAATTGTTTTGAAGCCCATTTTCGGGATTTTTTTTTACATCATCTAAGAAATGGAATGACTACTCACTAGTTCAGAGCTCCCCACATCGCTGAATAACGGGGTTAAGGGACATTAGGTAAAACGAACCTACGAGCACCCACTCTAGCCCAAAACTTCTCAAAATGTCCCACTCTGGCAACCCCTTTTAGCCGAGAAAATATTTGAGATACCATCAATTTAAGACAAAGCTTAAAATTAAAGTGAAAATTATTTTAACGTACACATATATGAAAAATTAAACATTCTAAGATTTTCACCACTTCTTGCAATTGTTCGGTTTTGAGATACTTTAGTTTTTGTACACATTCACGAGATAATAATAAACCACTTTTTCGGGTAGAGGTCCCACAATACTTGTATTACCTATAAAAATTTAATTTCGAAAATTTTACCAGATTCTCTTAATATGAACAGAAACAGGAGAAGTTCATGAACCAGTAATTTGATAACAAAACTGTTTTCCAAACTCTACAATAAAATTGCATTAATTTTGTTTGTTATTTTTTTCCAAAAGTAATTATTTAAACTCACAGTTGCAATTTTGTATTGATTGCTAACATTCAATAAAGTACCATACTGTGCCCATTCTGTTTCCAGTATACTGCCTCCATTAAATATATAAGCATTTTTAACGTCCATAAAACAAGTTTTCTGAAAAGATTTTTACATATAATTAAAACAAGTAAGAACAGTGGCAATATGTAGAAGACACTGAGCATATAATTGAAGTAAATTACAAGATAAAATTTCTTTCACTCACCGCTGAAGCAGCAACTCTTTTCTGAATTTCCCTACAAATATAGAGTTCCCATTTACAAGCAGGTTTTTCCACTTTTAATGCACACATTCTATTTTTTACAGTAGCTTTTACAATTCTAGCATACGCCCCTTTACCAATGTCACCAGCTACTGTGTAAACCTCATTTCCTTATACAAGCAAAGAAAAAGAAATTAGAAAACTCATAATTTACAATAATTTCATTTTAAACAAAAAAAAGAAACATATTTATAAATAACCAACCTAATTGTAATGATTTCGCAATTTGAGGGAGTGAATTATTTGAAACGAAATAATTTTCCGCATGATGCGATTGTGGAAAATTTATGCTATTTAGCAATCTTTCTAAAAGTTTTGGACAAAACGGATCTATATCTTGTTCGTAGACAATGCCCTTACTTGCAATATCTGAAAGTAAAATAAGTTAAAATTTTTAAGTAGATTTTTATAAATAGTTAGTACCTAATTCTTTAAATATTTACTCTGGGATGGAAAAATAATCCAGTATTTAGTAACTAAATCTACGAATAATTAATAGAAACCAAAACTTTACAGCATTCTAAATTCCAGCATTATAATTCAAAAGTACATTATTAAATATTGAATATTTATCTTCAAAACTTCATAAGTTCTTTCTTTCCTAAAAAACTTAGCTGAAAATGTAATAAGAATCAGTGAATTGAACAGAAAAACTGTACAGATAGTTCTTATGGATCTGCATTTTTCATCAATAGCAACTTTACTTTTTATCCTAAATCAGAATAAATCCAGAACATATCTATTTTTGGTACCGTTCTTGTGGCTTTCTCCACATTAACAAAGTTTGTTCTATCTCTCTCAAAATTATAAAATACATTTAGATTAGTTCTAAATGTAATCTATTTTAGTTTTAGGACAACTAGCACAAATCTAGCTTAAAAGTTACTTACAAATGCACACACAATTACAAGCTTATTGCTGCGCTTTCTGTAACGCTACATTCTTTTGCAGAGATAAATGATCCATCTCCGTGAAGTCTTCATGGTGTTTGTAGAACATCAGAAAGCGTACTACACTTTCCCTCTGTCCTTATTATGAGAAGCACTTTTAATGGCAGGTAGGTGATTATCTAATACTACCATGTTAACTTGTGTAAGGACGCTATTTGTACTGTATCCGAATGAGAAGAATAGTTCCAAAAATGTAATAATGGTGATACTACCTAATAAGTTTAAGGTGAACAATAAGTGAGTTGTTAAAACTTTGCAAGAAGCTGCCAATCTTGGCAACATTGGATACCATTGTTTGCCACCTACTCGTCGATTAGTGCCTTACCAACTAGCACTAAATTATCTGGGGGCGATTCAAAGCCTTTCTGGGCTATCTCAAAGAAAAATAACTGGCAATTCAATCGGTTGGCGTCTAGCGACAAAATTCTTGTCTGGGATTTGAGCCACTAATAAATTTTACAGCAGCCCGAACAAATGCGACAATAACCCTAAACTGTTTCACCTTCAACTTATTCTGGCCAAAGTTCTTGTAACTAATTTTCTCGCCCCATAAAGGTTCATAATCTGTACTAATTTGCTCTAACTAGAATTTTTCAAATGCCGGCAGGCAATTCACCGAGTTCAATATGCCAGCAGGATCGGAAAATTAGGGAATAACAGAGGCATCTAATTAGGCCAAACTAACCACCTTCTCATTTCATAAAATACCTAAATGATCTGGCACCCGGATGAGGAGGTATGTTGTTGACACAAGAAAGGCCAACGAATTTTCATACAAAAATAGTTTTACGGGCGAAAAAATTGTAGGTATTAAACTTAATTCGACTATCAGTTGAAGTGGTAGAAAATTAAATGACATTTACTCTCTCAAAATGAATAAAGATTAACAAAAGCAAATATTTATTTATTATTTTATTTCGAATACAATTATTTAGGGGCAAAAGTAGAAACTTCTAAACAACCAACATGGATCTACTGAATTTAGGCTTTTCCCCCTAAAAATTAAATTTGAATTTATTGAAGTTGGAAAAAAATTCATAATGAAAATCGTTTCACCTAAAAATTACGTTTTTCTCCCAAATACAATTCTTGTAATCGCTTTTTTAAAATTACCTTTCTTTAACTGGTTAAGCAACCTGTTAGATCTTCTCCTCCCTCGGTTAAATTTAACATCTAATTCTGTGATTTCATTAGGCAGTTTTTCAAAATAACTTGAACTGGTGCTTGCTTCACCAATTGATAATCCACCTAAAGCGGGAACTATTACAATATTTTCTTTATTTGATTTCTTTCTATTTTGTCGCCCTAATGGTTTTTTAGTTTGGCTGATACTAGATGAACTCTTAGATTTCGTTTTAACTTTGCTTTTAACTTGTTCATGATTCTTGGGTGGTGTTTGATTGATCTCTTTTAATAAGTTTGTCTTTACTGTTTTCAATTTTACCATTTCAACGTTAGTGTTACTGCTAGTTGAAATTTTTTTGGTTGACGACCTAGTAGTAATATTTGAAGTCTTCAGATCAGTATCATCAGTGTTTCTGTCGCATTCATTTACACCAATTTTCATGAGATCAGTTCGTTTTCTATTCACCATCTGAAGTTCCAAAGAACTTTGTCGTCGGTTAGGTAAGGAATGGTCATTTACCTTAAGATAAAGCATTGATTGAGCCTTAACTCTTCCTTTCTTTTTTGATTTAATATTTTCGTCATTTTCATCAGGTTTTTCTATTACGATTTCTTTTAATTTATTATTACATTTTATGAAGCTGTTATCAAAGTTTTTTTTATATGAAGAACGAGTTCTAGGTTTATTATGATGTTTAAATTCATCAAAAATTATTTGGGCTCCTGGATTTATTGATGAAATTAATGGCTTAACGATTTTTTCAACACATTTGACCGATCTCTCTTCAAATCCATTGAGTGAAACTTCTGATGTTTTATTTGCGCCATACTTACACGGAGAATTACTTAAGTTAGTTATATTGACAAGTTCATTAAATTTAGTTTCTTTGATGCTACTGACATTAGTGAATTCTTCATTAATACGGAGATTTTGCATTGCAAATAGATCTTTAGTCTTCGAATAGATAATATCTCCTTCTTCAGTTAAAGATAATTCTAAATATATATTTTTCTTTTCTTCATTTATAAAATTTTCTATTATATTTAATTCATTCATCATATTACTAATAGAATAAATACTTTCTTCTAAAGGTGAAAATTTGGGAATTAGTTTTGAAATGGAAACCCTTGGAGTGACATTGGATATTAGGAAGGTTTGTGTAGTGTTTGATGGATAACAGAATTCTTGATGGGTAGTAACTGAAAATTAATAAAGAGAAAGCAAGCGTAAATAATTTTAGCATAAAAGGTATATGATAAATAAATAAAAAAAAAGGGGGGAATGGGATGGATAAGGACGGTTAAAGGAAATTTTTACTTTTTCTATCGCTCGTAAGAGAAATTATTGGAATCATGTTGACTTTCAATCTCACGCGTTTTTACCGGAAACATAGAAAAAGAAAGTGGGTTACTCTACTCCACAAAGAATCAGTTCTCGCGCCTCCACAAATTACTCTCTTTTGTTAGACCAGACCTTTTTTCTTAACCCACTGTCCTTAAAGATCCCAATAAATATAATAAATTCGAGACTATATCATAATGCCACCACCAAAAACACTTGTCTCAGTGACAAGGTTCTTATTATAAAGGCTATAAGATCTTTCCAAAACAACCCGAAAGAAAAACCAGTGTTCATACCTGACTGCAATGCTGTTGACTGTCCACGAAGAGCACACCCATTACTGCTACTAGAATTACTATATCTTTCTTTGCTAGCCTCCAGTATCATGCTCAGATCTCCAGGATTCTTAGATTTTATAATTTGTTCCTCGACAATACTAAAACAATGACATTTTAAAGAAATAAATAAATAAATTGTACCCTCCGTAGGGAATGTTGCATTCTGGTATAATTAACACTTACCCTTGTGATTCTACGCTAACACGAGTACTATGACATTTCTTATTTTGTATCGGTGTTGAAGATGGAAGTGAGAAATTAAAAGCTTTTGTGTTGCAAGTCTCATCAGAAATATTATCTTCCTAAAATTACATTATTATTTAATGCAAGTTAATCGTCAAGTTACGCCAAACAACCAAAAAAATAATAATATAAAAGAATGCTTGTGCTTACTGGATCAACTGGTAAAAGCGGTTTAATATTAGTTACTCTATTCGGTTGCATTGGAGGATTGGCAATTGAAATGTCTCCCAGTTTCATTGCTAACATCTCACTGCGTTTATCTTCTTCCGCTATAGCCGTAGAAAACGGAAGTTGTTTTTTGTTTGTACTTGGTCTTTTCTCTAAATCTGATTTTTCAATACTTCCTTTTGGCTTTCTCTCAGAGAGTACATTTCCTTTACCACTGTGTTTTCTCATCTGAAGTGTATCTTTTTTTAAAGAAGTAACTGCCTACAATTTGATCAGAATTAATTTTTGAAAATAAATGACTAACCGCCTGTAATTCCTCGTAAAAAATAAATTTTAGTACTTTTGGTTTATCAGGTCTGATGGCACATCCTTGAGGCGTAGGCATACAATTTTCGTCCTGATCATCTTCTTCTGTGTATATAGCAAAGTGATTGCTTCTTGAAGGTATCTGAGCTACACCGCAGTCCTCATTATTAATTTGGGAATCTTTTGGTGGTGGTTCAGCTGCATTATTCTTGAACAATGTACGACTTCTTGTATTTACAGTGGTACTCACTTAAAGCAATAAATTATTTTTAATTAGTAAACATGGACAAAGAAGAGCAATTGACTAATCAGGATATAACCAATATTGGTTTGGAAAAGCATGAGAAAAACATGTACCCAGTGAGTACAAGACCTATTACCTGGAGGTGTAGGACTGCTCCACATTTCTTGTACAACGTTCATAGCTTCCTTCATATGGGCAGTGTAAGAAGTCTGTGATATATGAAGTGAATCATGTAAGAGTAATGGTTTTGGAAATGGTGCTGAATTTTTTTGTGGCGTGATGTGATTATGTACTACATCCTCAGGAATATGTAGATTTGCATTTTCTTGGCCCGCGATCTTCTTAATACATTCTTGATTTTCATCTACTTCCATCTGGAGATTCTGTTTCAATACAACATCTCCCTTTATCTCTATCTTATCCAATTCATTCTTTGTCGAATTTTTTGCTTCTTTTTGTTTTACTAAGGGAATACAAAAAATCACAAGTATTTTAATCAATAATAATTACAAATAGCGGCGCTAATGACCGTAGAATTCGTTACGTAAAAAAAGGCCATCCAAGTAATCTACTTCTCTTTAAGTTCAAATCCAAATTATTCGAAAAAGTAAAAGTATCTCATTACTTACATTTTTCTTGGTAATATATTGCCATTATCTCTTCTAAACTGTATTCCTTATCACCTACATAAACCTAAATCAAAAAACAATTCGTCAGAAATATCGCAGAACTTCCAATGGAAATTAAAATATCGTGTCAAGACAGCTTACTATCTTAATGATAAGATTATCAAGAAGTAGTAAATTAAAATGAATTAAACTAACCTGGGATTTAGGATACATCGGTATTTTATTTGAATCAGGTGGGTCAGGAACCACCAATGGGCATTTAAAATTATCCGGTTCGCCAACTTTCAGTGGATTTAACGCCCATTCTGAAGTTTAATTAACATATATATTATATAATATATAAACATATATTCTGAGTGCAGTTTTATTCGTCAATGACCAGGCAAATTTTTTGAAAAGTATCTTTATACAATCTCTTCGTTTCGGATCCCATTTAAACGTTCATTAAGTATTTTTACAAAGTGCTTCTCAGAAAGCAAAGTCACATTCAAAGAACACTTCATTCTCACGAGAAAATTTGGCGAAACTTTATGGTAATTCCATGTCAAAATATTTTTGATTTCAGTCCTTCTACGATTGTTTAGATGGGATTAATGAGAAATTAAAGGTTCATTTTACCATTATTGAATCAATAAACGAAAGAGAGACATTTTTGATAAGAATCTATTTTAAACTGCTTCTTTCAAAAAGATACTTTGAGTTAATTAAAATATACCTAATACTTACAAAACATTTTATTAGAATTTATCACGTATGTTTTTCAAAGTAGATGAATTAAGCACTTACCAAAGACATCATCTTTATTACTGGAAGTATGGGATGAATTTGTTTTATTTTTCTGTAATAAACAGACATTATTTAAAACAAGGATTTAGTAGAAAATAAAACTTAGAAGAAGATCAGTAATCTTACTTGTGAACTGCAAGAACATTTTGGGCATACAGTTTGAACGTTATCAGAATCAATACGCTGGAGAAATTTTTTTCCTAAAGAAACCAAAAACTCCCTACAATTATGAAATAAAAATAAAAATTAATAATTAAATAAGTGTCTAAAGAAGATTGTATTTCAATAATGATATACTAACTTGTAAGAATATTCCAATTCACTTTTAACTTTAACTTTTGTGAGTCCTAAATTGAAAATTTCATCAGCTTTCTTAAAATTTTCTCCCTTTACATAAGCATCCGCCCAACTGGAATAAAATAAAGGGCTTTCTATACCAGTCCCTTTTTCGTACACTGACTTATACATTTCTGTAGGATTTGTCTGCATTGTGATCTGTTTAAAAATAAGATAAAAAATATAGAACAGTATTAATTTTTAATCTGCTCACTGAAGCGCACAATTGGGTTTGGAAAAAATCAAATAAACAAGCTACTTACATATGTAACTAGAAGTTGAATGAATCTAGAATCCTGTTGATATTGTACAACATTCCAGAAACATTTCAGCGTATCTTCTAAAGTAGGAAAGAATATATCCATTACATTTTCTTTTCCGTAATTTCCATCCAACCAGGTAATGAATTCATATCGTACATTTAAGGGATCATCTCCAGTGTAGGCAGTTAACTCTTGTTCGTATGCTCTAAGAGAATATCATTTAATTCAATGCAATTGTTTAGTAATTATTCACAAATTCATAAATGGGTCAAATTTAGAATAAAAATAAAAAAAATGTATGCTACAGGGGCTTAGCAAAATGGTTTTCCCCTTTATTCCTACATTTAGATAGCAAGGACCCACTAATTTGAAGGAGCTATTCTCACAATATCTGGGGAGCGTTTCCACGGAATATTTACCACCAACTGTGGGAATTACGCTCATTTTAGGAGTTCCATAGACAGCCTCCGGAGTTATCAATTCAGAAAATCCGAGAAGTCAACTGAAAGACAAGACTCGTCACCAAAGCGTGGCTATTCTCAATCGTGCAAACCTCTCTTCTTAACACATTCCTAGAAAGCCGGATTTCCTTTATTTGAGGGAGCAATCCTTTGTTTGGCAGAGATGTATAAACTGTTTTTTTCTAATTGGCTCATTCCCTCTCTCCCCAGGGCTTCGCTGAAAAGCCTGGGTTTTATTACCAGGTAACGAAGGGGAAGTACTCTTCTAGAATCTTGTTTCTTTAATTCTGGAGAGTCTTCTCTAGTATACATAAAGAAGCCGTCAGGGGTAAGGGTGTCATTCAGGAGTATAGCTCTGTGTTCTCTGTTCTTCCTCGGGTTTCTCCGGAAAACTGGGTTACAACCACATCATTAAAATCAGTACCACTGCCTTTAATAAATTGAAACTTTCAAAAACAATCCACCCTCTAAAAACATGCTTTAAGCAATATAAGAGAATAATAGAAAGAACAGTTTTTAATGTACTCACTGTTGTCTACGATAAATTTCCTTTCTTTCCATTATCCAAGCTTAAGCCACAGTAAACTTCTAGTTTTTATAGTGATTTTAACTATTAATTTTTTATTTGAAATAACTAAATGTACTCAGTATTTAAAATTGGTTCGTCAAAATTAATTCAGTATTGAACACAAATACGATTGTGATTTAAATGTTTATATTCCATGGTTATGCTTGGTTTCAGTTACAACTTCACTGCCACATTGTTTGGCGCTTTTTTTGTTAGAGTGTTAAAAATAAGGTGTTAAAATTCAATTATTATTAAGCAATTAATAAATTACTTTCTTTTTTTATTGGAATTAAGTTATCTTCAAATACAAAATTTGTAAGCGTAAAATATGGAATTATTCAAAGATTTATTGATTTAGATTTCTTTGGCACTGATATACAAAAATTTGTAAATAAAGCCAGATGTCAACAATTCTTTAAACTATTTGTATTATTAATTGCTGTTTTTGTAAATTGGATTATTGATCCGTTTATATTTAAAATAAAATAAAAAAATATTGTCATTGCCTGCCATTTTGGTTTCACTGGCTACTCGTAAGAAAATGGAGCCCGGACGGACACAGAAATTATAGCCTTTCTACTATGCTCCGGTTATTTATTATTACTGAACTAATTAGGTCAGGATTAAATTTTCTCAATGAATGTTCTGGAGATAACATTTTTCGATTTTAATTTACTCAAATTTGTTTTGTTTAAAATGGATATATTTTCAATAGGAACCAATACAGAAAATCAGTGAGCCGTAAATTAAAATATTTTAAGCTATTTTCTCGGATGACTTGGCAAGTTATATTAAGGAAAAACCAATTATATTTCATAAAAGGGCATTATTCTAGGATGTTTAGAACGAGAAATATTTTGTGAAGGATTAACTATCAAGAGTTGGCATTATTTTACAAAGGGCCGAAAATGCTTTAATATAAAGGTAAAGGTTTTAGAAGATTAAGGTTTAATTTAAAAAAATAAAAAGTAAGTACAGCAATAAACACATTTATTTTTAACAATAATTGCTAACTACACTTCATTCTTAGTTTGTGATTGGAGTCTTTTATCTATTTCTTTTTGCACAAGTTCATCCAAATCGTCCAAAGGTCGGTAAACGTTATGAACAATCTGGGCTCCTGCGAACATTGAAATTAATGCAGCAGTCACTACTTTCAGATACTGTGGCCAAGAAACTCCTGCTGGCATGATTCAGGCAGAATAGTGATTCCTTAAAGCTTCGTCTGCAAGTTTTTCTACTTGTCTCTTTTTATATGTCCTATAAAAGTTAACTTTATGTTTGAAGTCCCAGCTTATCATGGCATATTCCAAAGCAGCCCCCATAATGAAGAAAAGAGGCATAAATCTATAAATTCCGAAAACATTTTTACCTGGCCACTTATCTAATATTTTAGTCACTAAATCACTTCTTCGCATACCAACAATCAAGTTAACACTCTTATCATTCCAATTTTTTACCTTGATTTGCAAGATCTTTTTATAGATACTGACACGAAAAAAGCATTGCGTCTAGAGAAACATCACGGGAACGTAACCTTCTATTATTTCTATTTGCCTGGCTGGTTTTTATAACCTTAAAAAGTTAAAATATCTTCCCGCTTAATTTTAGCGGTTAACTGTCCCGAGTCTCGCAATGGAAGGTAGTTTGTTTTCTTGTGTTGCAAAGAAGCAGAATCTCTTATCATTTCTACTTGATGTTTATAAACTGAACACTGCTGGCTGTTCTAATATTTAATCACCAAAGTGCCATGGATTTCCAGTATAATCAACCTTGTTATTAACTACATTTTATTTTTTTAATATATTCGGTATAATATTGTAGTTTTGTTTTGGTTCTATTGACATCCGTATCAGGTACAAATAATATTGATATTGGAATTTTTTATTCAGTTGTTTAAGTTGTCCAAAATATCTTTTATAAAATTTCTTATTTGAATCAAAAACAATATGCCTTATCAACGAATTCATTTATAATTTAATAGCATTTCACTCATTTAACATTTTAAAATTATTTCAACAATTATAAGTTGGAGTTTGACAAGGATTACTCGCTTCGGCGGTACAAAAGTTTGGCAAATTATCCACAGTGCCATTTATTTTATTGTCTCTTCATTATTTTCCATAATTTCTTCCTGAAAATCTTTCGATAGTGTTTATTAATACTGTCCAGCTATCTCAAAATCTAGAGAACCACTAGTATTCGAAGCACTTGATACTCCACTTTAATCTAAAAGTAATCGCTCATCTATCTAGTCCTTCATCTGTTACCTTATATATAACCTTTCATCTTATGATTATCTTATTGTACGTAGTCCGAAACTTAGTAATCGAACTTCAACTCCAGGCAGCAAACTGGTCTTGATTTTCCGTAATTGTACAATTGAAAGTAACTTATTGTTCTTTTGCTGTTAAGTAGTGGAATGTATTTTTATAAATTATTCAATTATGGTAGCCTATATTGTAATTGTTAAGTGTAAGTCTAATGAGTTCCTCTCTCTGTGAAGTGTACAATATTCCAAAGAAAACCCAGCTGAGGCAATCAACCCTTTCTATGTTTTACGTACACCATTTAAGTGTTCTATGTTTTTAACTACTTAATTTTTTGAAAGGCAAGCTCCCTATCTCCTCTGGAGGGCTCATCTCCTCATCCGAATACGCATTGTAGAATTAACAAATTGAAACAAAACTTGGCCGGGACTTCTTGAAAGTAAATGAATTATTGTTTGACAGAAATAATCTCAACAGATTTAAAAAATCTTAAATTGCAACAAAAAGTTTCGTCCTTAGTGAGGGATTGGACTAGCTAGTCCATTTTGGCATCCTTTAGAATCCCTAAAACATTCATACTGTCTGTAGAAGTATTGATGTATGCAACTGTTTCGGTTAAGCGAACCTACTGGCCCTTCTTATACAATATACCTTTTACAAATCCTTACAATCTGACAGTCTGTGATTCAAGGTAGCCATAACAGATATTTCAAATCGCATGGATCTGATTTTATAGCCACTCCATGTAAAGTTGGTTGTAGTAGATTAATGCGCTTGTTAAGGAATAGGGACCTACTCAGAACAGACCGAATATGCTAGTTGTAAGGCGAATTGAGGATATTAACATAACATTATTGTTCTTTTGTTTTAGGCACCAGTTTTCTATGCGAGAGAAAAATGAAGTTCTGAGAGCCATAATGGTGAAAAATGATAGAAGTTCAGCACAATTGTTTGGAATAATGACCTAGCGTTTCAACCAAATTTTGTATCAATTCTGTAATGATTAGATAAATATTTTTTTAAGCATATAGAAATTAACTTCATTTTGCAAATATGACCAAAAGCGTACGCAGAAATAGAGTATTGGCTCGCAAAAAGCCCCAAATGGGTCTGTTGAAAAATACTAGAAATGCTAAAAAAAGAAAAGTTGAAAAGGAAAAACCAAATATTGCTTCTGGTAAAGCTAAATCTACTGAAAAATCAAATTCAGATGTCAGTTTAGCAGCAGTTGTTGAAGATGTAAAGACTATACCTTCTAGCCCCAGTAAAACATTAAGAAGTAATCCTGTCCCACTTATTTCAATAGAAAGTTTAAAGACTGATTTACCCACCGTTCTGATAAGTCCTTTAAAGATTGGCCAAAACAAATCTTCCAAAATTTCATTATCCTTATCTAAATCAAGGCTTGCCACAAATGCTAAAAGTAAGCGATTATTTTTTGTTAAAAGTAAATAACATTTTTTATTAAGTCTGTTATTGTTTAATTTTTTGTTGTTGTTTTTTTAACAGATCAAGAAAAGGGAACAAATAGTACAAATAAAAGCGAAACCACACCATCCTCAATTGTAGCAAAATCTCAACCAATTTCTACTGCAGTGAATGGTGTTGAAAAACGTAAATCAATAGTGCTAAACAATAGTCCAGTTACCAAAGTGAAAGGAGAAAATGGTTCGTCTGAACAAAAAGAAAAGAAATTGAAACTTGATTTGAGAGTAAACGAATCAGAGATTGTAGAAACAAAGTTACGTCCTAAAAAAAATGCGGAAATAAAACAGGAGCCATCCAGAAAATGTAAAATTTGTCAACAGAATCTTAATGATCCAAGTCTAAAGGTACACAAAGGACATCCAGATGGTGCGTTAGAGGAGCAGATAGCACTCACAGATTCTAATTTATGTGTAGAGAGCGATGATAACAGTCCATTTCATCCGGATGATGCTCGACCATCGATCAAGATTACACACTTTATGTAAGTTAAGTTTTTAGGTTTCTGTGAAATTTTTGTCATTTTAATTATGCAAAGATATATTAGTTCTTGTTGATCCTTTCCAAATTACTCCAAAATAGGTCTAGTGATAGATCTAGTGGTCACACATTAGTACTATTTGCAGGATCTTGTATACGAGAGTAAAAATTTATTGGCCTGGTTGGCAAAGACTGTGGTATCTAATATAATCTACGTGTATTTTATAGTTTAAAAGTTCGCTTCCTTTTAGAAATAGTTATAATTGAAATAAGAGAGTTTTTTCTGAATGTTTAACATCAGATTTCTTCTCTCTTCTTAGTTCTGCTAAGAGGAATTATTGTGATCTCCCTAATTTTGGTAAATTGTTAATAACCTAAGACAATGTGGTTATAATTTGTTTTTGCAGTGTTTACGATAAAGCAGGACATTTATGTTACATTGATGGCGGCCTGATAGAGCGCAATGTACTTCTTTATTTCTCCGGTTATCTGAAACGAATTGATGCAGATGATCCTAATCCTAAAGGTTGAGAAATCATGTTTTTAAAAATTGCATTAATGAAGTTAATTAGTCGACTTTACCAGACATGTATTTGATAAAGAGTTGATTCATATTTAAGATGGAGTGCCGTTGAAAGATGCTGGTCCAATAAATGAATGGTGGGTAACTGGTTATGACGGAGGTGACAAAGCACTAATTGTCATCAGTACTCCTCTGGCTGAATACTACTTAATGGAACCTCATCCTGACTATACCACATTCATGGGGAATCTGATTGAAAAAGTCTATACAAGCAAACTTGTCATTGAATTCCTACTAGAAGAAGAAAATCCTACGTTCGAAGATCTTCTGAATAAAATTGAGGTAATGGTTTTTTTAAAGTATCAATATAGTACAACTTTCTTTCTATGTAATAATCATATTCAGCAAAAGATCAGCCAATTAATTTTTAAGGAATTCAAGTGCTACTTTATTTAAAACGGAATAGTGTTCAAAGATTAAACATTTGCTGCCATTTTTGGGAGAGTCTCGCAAAACTATAAAATTAAAACGGTCTTCTAGGACATTAAAGAAAACGTTGTGGGCGCATAAATTCTGGCCTTGCGACTAAAAATCAGTAAAAAAAGTCAGTTTTAGAAAACTCAATTTTGTGAAGTAAGAAACCACTGCAATGCAAAGAGATTCTTAGTAAAAAAAATCATACATTGAATAAGAAATATCACCTTTAAAAGTTCCTTCACATTTGAAAAGGAAATGTCTTTTAACTGAAGATTAAATCAACATGTATTTGAATGTATTGACTTCTTAATTTATGAGGTGTGGTTAAATAATTGTATGGGTGAGGCATTGTATTGCAGAAAGGTGTGGTCAGATCTTGTTTATTAATTTTTTACATAAATCTGTAATTAACAGATGTGGTCAAGCATGACATTAAAACATTTGAAATGTTTTGTTTTCAAAGACCTCAATACAACCACCAGGTGTGCCCAAATTGACCGAAGAGAGCCTGCTTAAGCATGCACAGTTTATTTCCGATCAAGTGCTAAGTTTTGGTACAGCTTTAGATGATTCAGTCGCTTCGCTGATAACTACTCCTTGCATGAGATCACTTGTTCGCCTGGCTGCTATTACATTTGTAAAAAGGTATGATGGTTTTATTTTGCATCATAAATCATTTGTGAATCGTTCTAAAATTTGTGGATGATTTAGTCATGATGTAGTCACATTAGTACTAATTTTTTAACAATAATTTGTATTAATTAAAAGAATTGAATTGAATTTTGTAGGAAGAAAATGAAACGATCGCCGAAGAATCAATTTAAAGTAAAAAAAACGAGCTTTATTAAAGCAACAACTACACCATTGGTAAAAGACACGTTCGACACGTTATTTACTAATCAACTGGATGGACCAAGCGAAAATAAGGTCTGCCTTACAGATTATTTCTTTATATATACATTGCATTTTACTAATTATATTCCTATCTTACAAAAAAAAAACTTTTAACAACTAAAGCCTCCTGATTACGAAATTTCCTAGGGACACCATACGAGGATCCTGAAGAATCGATTTGGAAGTTTCTTAGCGGTGTTGTAGGATAGATTAGAGTATCATGAATCTATCTTGAAATTCCCTGGTTAACGAAAACTGAGTCGTATATTTCGAACTCATAATGAGTTTAAAGTCGGCTCTTTCAAGTTATCTTTTTTACAACAATCAAGGGAAGTTTTAGAATAATACATCTTCTCTTGACTGTTTGAACCTATATAATAACCGTGTCCTGTTTATCACCTCACTTTAAATGCCTTGCGGTTTTTGTGATGAATTCCTTTGTAGCCTCGGACGTTGAAGAAAAAAAAAAAAAATAGCATTAAACTTGTTTGAAAAACAAGTTATTTTAGCTTAATCCGTTTTAGTAAATATAAATCAAGTAGTTTAACTTGCAATTAATTCAGAAATACTTTATGTAACAGTAGTTGAAGGGTTTGTTAGAAAAACAATATATGCTTTGATGTCAAGACAACAAAAGTTTGATTACTCATAAGTCCTTTTTGGAATCAAGTTTAGCAAATCCAATATACCCACGTTTTTTATTTATAGAACCGTCCTCGTTATCAACGTTGTGGTGTGTGTGAGATTTGCCAACTACCTGATTGCGGCAACTGTACTTCTTGTCGTGAGAGAGGCAAAGGCAGTAAGAAATCAAACGCGCACGCTTGCGTAAAACGTAAATGTCCTTATATGGCAATTCAAGAGGTAGATGATTCAGATCCTGACGATGAAGAATTTTACCAAAAAACTGCCGAAGAAAAGGCAAAACAAGATGTGAAATCACGGCAAGTTAGGACGTCTGGTGGTAAAAAAGAAGTGAAATGGATTGGCCAGCCAGTTCATCAAGATGAGCGTAAAATTTATTATAGGTACACTTTTAGTTTACCAACTTTATTAAAATTAGAATTTACTTATTATTTTCGAAATGGAATTTCACTTTTCATATGAAATTTATTGAAGTAAATCTATGCTATTTTGGTAAAGCACGTTGCCACTTGAAGCGAATGAAATATCCCTTAATGAAGTGATTATGTCATTCTTAAAAATTATTTACTTCTAATTTCATGTACAAAGAATTGATACGTTTAGATCTAAAACTTTTTTCCTAGGCACTCCTATAGGATAAATGAGTTTGGCTTTCAATTAAAGAGCCACTTTACGGAATGAGAGAAACATTTACTACCATATTGTAGAGTTATTTAAGCGGAGATTAAAATTGTTCCTAAACATCTTAGCATACTGAAAATCTATCAATGGAACGATTTATTTTTAACATTCTCATGTCTGCCAAGTATTATCAACAATCGCTAGAAATCCTTTTCATAAATATTAAAGGATGGTTCTAGTACGCCTTATTTCCATCATTAGTATTTAGGAAGATTCGAGGTTCAAGGAAAACTCAGGAAAATAATTTTAGTAAGGGAAAGTCGTGTAAGTGCATGGTCAGGTTCGCCGATTTCAACTTAGATCCGTTCATCCTCCGATATTTTTTAATCTAGTAATTGTCTTAACAAATGAAAGAAATTAATTTTATTGGTAATTTAAGTTTTTCCAAGTATTAAGTTCGTAACGTATGAAATAGGGTGAAGATTATGAAAATAGAGCCTTTTTATGTGCAAGAAATTTTATTTTTACAATTAAACTTAAAAACAATAAAAGAAACTTAGGTTTCGGGGTATTTTTTTTTCTCGACAGCATGAAAGGTTTAGTTTTTTGCATTGAACCTTCAAATGCATCACGATGGAGATAAGACCCGATAAAAATTAGCGAAAGGGAAAATGCTCCTCATTCCTAAAATATATTTTTCTATTTAGATTCAGGAAAGTAAAAATGTTTGAAATCATTAAGCGTAATAATAAGCCATCGCTTAACCGTAAGTATGGAAACTCATTAGGACTGTGTGAAGCAATTGCTGCTAGTTAGTAAATAATGTTTTGTGACATCTTCAGATGTGCAAAAGTTGGTGGAGAAGAATTTGTTGCTGGAGATTGTGTGAGCGTAGAACCTGTTAATCCATCGACTCCATTAATTATCGGTCGAATCATGTATATGTGGGAGAATAAAATTGGACAGAAAAAATTCATGCATGCACAATGGTTTTGGTAAGTATTCTGTTGGATAAGCAATCCGTTTAATAGACAATCACTTTCTTCAAATACTTATTTTTGCAAAAAAAAAAAGAAAATATATAGTATATAAGAAAATATGTATATATAGTCGAGCTACAGAGACTGTACTTGGTGAAACAGCCGATCCCCAGGAACTGTTCGTGGTCGATGAATGTGACAATTCTTTGCTAAGCTGTATAAACAGTAAAGTGAAAGTTGTGTACAAGGAACTGTCCGTGGATTGGGCGAAAGAAGGTGGATACCCATTATCTCGTTTTGTGAATCCAGTTGACCCTAACAGTGACAAGAGTTTCTTTTACCAAAAGAGGTATCCATATATTTCGTAGCTCTTTTATATTATTATCTTTAATGAATTATACAAGTGGTATTTATAATTATACTTGTGTAACAGGTACAATGTCATATACGGCAGATTTGAAGACGTTCTACCCAAAACTTCTTGCCCTGTCAAATTAGCTGTACACAGGTAATCCATGCTATTTTTTCCATTATATATTGTTTGTAATAACAAGTGATTACTAAATTTAACTTCTTTTTCTTTTGTAGGTTCTGTGTGTCTTGCGATCGACTCTTCCGACAACGAAAGTTTGATATCATTTCAGTCGATGAAAAGTTAGAAGATGATTCTTCAGAAAAAGAGGTAACAGTTTTATATTCTCTTAATCCTAATAAAATATACAATAAAGTATAAATCTAAAAAAAGGTTGAACAAAAGCTCAGGGAGCTTTAAACTTTCTATACGTTAGGATTTCACTAAAGTCACAAGAATTTAGTGAAAACAAATAGTGTACAACATTTGGGCAATTTCCAAAAAATCTAAAGTGAGTAAAGCAGTACTTTTGTTGAGATGTTTTAGACGCCATGTTTCTATCGTGTGAAACTGCTTGAGTATGTGAACAATATATATTATTTAACGTAAAGTTATTGAGTTAGTTGAAAACTGTTTACCGAGATTACTTACAGTTGACATTATTTGCGGTCTTTTGAAATTACAATAAAGTTGTAAGTGTATCCATTTCCCCATTAAAAGATTTATATTTCCTCATTAAACTGAGCAATCATTAAAACTTCCCCAGGTATCCTATGGAGTTGTCAGATGGAGAGGAGAAGAGTACAGACTAGGTTGCTGTGTATTACTAGCATCTCATGTCTTCCAGTTTAAAACTCTAGGAAACTCCTCCAAGGATACAAAGGATAAGAAAACAACAGAAAAGACAGAAAAAGTAGTTAAAGAATGTAATTTTAAATTTACACATTATTTTATTTTTGGCAAAATAAAACCATTGCCTTATTTTGCTTCAGGTTGATGAAGATTTATATCCAGAATATTATCGTAAAAGTTCCGATTATGTGAAAGGCAGTAATACTTCCACACCAAATCCTTTTTGCATTGGTCTTATTACTGCGATTAAAACAAGTTTAAAAGATAAATTGATTGTATCTTCTGATATTTGTCTGAAAGTTGTTAAGTTCTACAGACCAGAAAATACTAATTTAACAACAGCACAAAAATACCAAGCTGATCTCAATTCGCTTTATATATCTGACGAGGGTAATGTATTCATTTTTATTTATTATTTATTTTATAAAGAAAATAGTTTCTTTTACTCCGATTTGTAAGCAAACTACATATTTCATGGAATTTTTCCATTATAGAGGTGACGATCAGTTTTGAAGATGTGGCCGGAAAATGTGCAGTTATTTATGCTGAAAATGTGGAGGACTTAACTGCTTGGACAAAAGGTGGACCAAATAGATTCTATTTCAGGAAGGCCTATAACGCAAAGACGAACACTTTTATGGAACCATCTAAGGAAGCAAAACAGTTGGGAAGTACGGCAAAAGTGGTTAGTTTTTTGTTTTACTTTTTCCTATTCCAAAAAAAGATTGCAATCATGCAGATTTCTTTTTTTATTTTTCCAAGGAATTATAATGGAAAAGTGGATTTTAAAAATTGGTACCGTCTTCTATAATCAACTTAGTACAAAAAGCGGAAAATCGCACAGAGTTCAAAATTTAGGTTTTGATATAGATAACAAGTAACCTTTTTTATAGCGTAATAAAAGATAGCATACGTGTAGATAGCATAACCTATTTGAAACGAACTTTTTGCAATTATACCATGAACCGTAGGGTCTAATATCCCAAAGTTGGTCGGCCTGATTTGGAATAATTAATCGGAAAAGGATTTCAAATCACCCGTTAGGATAATTAAATAAAATACTTTATTCAGCTGTTTTATATTTTTTGAATATTTATTCACAAAATATTTTAAATGAGGTACACTATTTACTCTGAGGATGCTGGTCTAGTTTCTATTTTCGTTGCAAGTTACTTAGAACTGTAGTAACAGTTCAAAAAAACTGGTCTATTGCTATTTGATATTTGTCTTATTATTTCTCTTTTTTCCTGAAGTATTAATATATACTGCACTATTTTAGCCTAAAGGGCGAGTGAGGAACAAATCAGATGGAAAAGGAAAGGAATCTAAACTTACTCCTTTGAAGAAGAATATAGAGATAGAAAGTTGGTCCCAAATTGTTCGACCACTTCGATGTTTGGATGTATTTGCTGGCTGCGGAGGTATAATGTTGTGAATTATTATTTGTTATAATTTCTAGTTTAACCAAGCAATAAATAGTTGATTCATTTGAACTTATGAAATTTCTACAGGTTTATCAGAAGGTTTACATCAAAGTGGTGTAGCTGAAACGAAATGGGCCATTGAACACCTGGACCAAGCGGCTGAAGCATTTCAACTCAATAATCCATCTTGCACGGTGTTTACTGAGGACTGCAATGCATTACTTCGACGAGTGATGAGTGTTAGTCCATTTTGATGATTTCTAATAACAATATTGGTGATTGTTGGTGTCTATTGTTATTACATGTAGAATGAAGACAGAAGTCTTATAATCAAATATCATATCGCACTTATCGTAAAACTTTAGAATATCAGATAAGGGAACTAGTTTTAAAAAGACGAAAAATACTCGTACAACCAAAATAACTAGTAAAAATTATGACAAAATTCTGTTGGAATAGGTAAAACTTTCTCAATCTTGTCCTGAAAGGCTTTCTTACTGACTCTGATGACCAGAAAATAGTTTCTAGCTATCAGCGAAAAGATTTTTATTGAAACAAAAAAAAAATCCTTGCATTTTTACGAAAGGGAAGAAATATTGTCAATTGTGGTGAGTCTTCAGTTCTGGCTGTTTAGATACTCAAGGCAGAAGACACACCAACCTTTGTTAACAATGTAAAACAAATTATAATAGTTGATGAGTATAAGTTATGGATTTTCCTAATCCAATTTTGTTTTCGCAAGTACTCCTACTCTCAGTAAGTGGAAGAAAATCTTGACTGGAAATGAGATTCCACAAAGTTTTACTGAATTTCCAGAAAAATTTTTAAGACTATCAGTTTTCATTAAAATTTTCTTGTTACGATGCAATTAGCGATCGCTTATATAAAACAATGTTCATAGCTAAGTAAAGAATCGACCATATTTATTTTTGAATTTTTTTTTATTGATTTTTTAAGAACGTAGACAACATATTTCCAGGGTGAAAAGAAAACAGAAAATGGACTGAAACTGCCGCAGAAAGGAGAAGTAGAACTGCTCTGTGGAGGCCCACCATGCCAAGGCTTTAGCGGCATGAATCGTTTCAATTCCAAACAATACTACCTTTTTAAAGTAATAACTAATCCTTTGATATGTTTTTTTTTAATTTTTGATTCTAATTTTGATTTAAATTTCAATTTGTTTCAGAATTCATTGATCGTTACATACCTTTCATATTGTGATTATTATCGTCCAAGATTTTTCATATTAGAAAATGTAAGAAACTTTGTTTCCTTTAAAAGGAGTATGGTATTAAAACTGACAATCCGATGTTTACAACGGATGGGCTATCAAGTGGCATTTGGCATATTACAAGCCGGCAATTATGGAGTACCACAAACTAGAAGAAGGTAATCAATCATGATTAACTTTTTTTTTGTATTATTTTGCTGCTGGCAGCAGGAATAAATGCATTATTGCAGATTTTTCGAATTCGTCTTTTCGCTGGTAATAACCGTTAGAGAGGATTTGTTAGTTATTTAAATTTTTTGTTTATATATAAGTGCCCCTAACGATTTTGTTTAACTTCTTCAAGTTATTGCTGCTAATTATTTTTGGTGTCTGATTCATAGTTTCAATAGGATGAAAAATAAATGCCAGTTTCAGTCGTTATACATTTATTCTGCCGAGCTTTCGACCTAGGGACTAGGTCATCCATGAACAGACAAGACAGAAGACACACCAACCCTGTAATGTAAAATCAGTCCATGAATAGTCAAGACAGAAGACACACCAACCCTGTAAAGTAAAATATTACTTTGTAAACTAGCCAAACTAGCTAAAGATGACCTAGTCCCTAGGTCGAAAGCTCGGAAGCATAAATGTATAGCGAAGGAAACTGGCATTTATTTTTCATCCTATTCTTCATGTTAATCATCTTAGCAAACATTTATCTGAAAAAGATATTTTAGGGATTTCGGGGAAGCTCTTAAATATTTGGTTCAAGTTGTAGTAAATTATTTAGGTATTAAATTTGATGAAAAATAAAAACAAACACGTATAAAAAACTCATTTTACTGCCGCTTGGATTTTTATAATCTCGAAACTAGAAACATTTTTTTTCTGCCCTTACCCGTCAATGACTAATGATGACTAACCGCATTATTTAAAAAAATTAAATAAATAATAATAATAATCTAATTCATACAAATAAAATAGTAACTCTTATTTGGTTTAAAAAAAAAAATCAATATATCATTTTTCCGTAAATATTCGATGGGCACTGTAATCTTCACATATGCTACCTCCATTACCTTCCATTGTAGCTTCGCTAGCCATGCCAGCTGCACCATAGCTCTATGTTTGGTTCCTGCATTTCTACGTTTTATAGATGTGTTCTTTCTTAAGTAGAAGTGATAACGATCAGGGGTAGAAGGATAGAAAGTGATAGTGAAATGTCACGTAAACCTTGAAACATTGCTCACAGGGATTGAGGTAAATTGCAGTTTGTATAATATAGGTGCAGTAAATACTTGCCTTTTCTATTGCTATAAGAAAAGTGGCTACAGCAAGACCTAATTGCCATTGAATTGCTGGCGGTAGTTCTTGAGCCAATAAGATTTTATCCTAAGTGATTCTACTTTCTACGTTAGAAACTTTTCTCGGAATACGAGATACGGCCCTCTTATAAGGGCCTTTACAGCTCTTTTGTTGACATAAAGGGTTGCCTGAATCGAACGAATACTGTCTGAAGGTTATTATTGCATTGTTTTGACTTCTTCGGACATTTCTAATTTATTTGATCTCCAGCCCCGTATGTCTTTTACCGTTGACTATCCAAAAATATTTTAGAATCAATCCTGCCTATTCTATCGAAGAAAGCATTCCCTTAAGAAGAAGCAACTGCATTATTTTTTGATGTGATGCTATTTACTTTAATTTTTTGTGGTATGACTGTTTAATTAACTATACTCTTAACCAAAGTTTCATCGGAAATGCAGGTCCATCGAGTTGGAAGAAACAAAATAGTTTTAAGAACGCATAAGTTTCTTACAAAATAGTGGTTAAATGGTACAATCTCTTTATAAAAATTCTTAACGATTTCCTTACTTACTTTTTGCATACTTGAGTAAATTTTAGAGTTTTTTTTTTTAAGTTTCCGTGTTATGCTTCTTTTAACATAAATTGTTAACAATAATATTTTGAAATGATTCCGCCATCTATCTCAAAGTAATAATTACTTAAATAGAAGAAATGCCATATGTTATTTATTTAAGGTGCTTAGATAATTTTACTTTAATTACAGGGCAATCGTAATAGCAGCTGCGCCTGGAGAAATTTTGCCCAATTTCCCTGAACCTCTACATGTATTCAATCCTCGTGAGAATCAGCTTACCGTTGTAGTTGATGACAAAAAGGTAATCCGCATTTATATATTTTATAAAAAACTTTGTCACATAGATAGAATAATTGTAGGTACTGTTTAAAGCTAGTTTTATTAATTGATAGCTTGTACTTTTTATTTTTTCATTAGTTCATATCAAGTTGTCGATGGATTGATTCAGCCCCCTATCGTACTATAACTGTTAGGGATGCAATATCAGATTTACCAGAAATTACAAACGGAGCAAAAAATGAAACATCGTCTTACGCTAAGGATCCAGTTACACATTATCAGAAAATGGTACATATTTATTGTCTTGTTTTATTTTGTTGTAAAACTTGTATCTTCTATGTATCATGTAATTATTAGAATTATTTATTTTATATTTACAATTATTAGTGTTTGTCATTTTAGAGTTTTAATGGAGGGAAATGCCCAATGTTCGCTTTAAATCTTCTGATGTCCATTATTTGTATATTTTTGCTCTCAGATGCGTGGTAATCAGAAAGTATTGTTAGATCATATTTGTAAAGAAATGGCACCAATCGTTGTGGCAAGGATAGCGCATATACCAACATTGAGTGGATCAGATTGGAGGGATCTGCCAAACATTGTGGTCCGTCTTAGTGATGACACTTATACGCAAAAATTGTAAATAAAAACTAACATAGTACATGCTTGAAGTAGTTCTGTTATAGAATATATTTTTGATATAATTAAATTATTAATTAATACTTTTCAGACAGTATACTCATCGTGACAAGAACAATAAAATTGGGATTTATCGTGGTGTTTGCTCATGTGCTGATGGGAAACCGTGTAATCCTTCAGACAGGCAGTACAACACACTGATTCCGTGGTGTTTACCGCATACCGGCAACCGAAATAACAACTGGGCTGGTCTATATGGAAGATTAGAATGGGATGGATTCTTCAGCACAACCACAACAAATCCAGAACCCATGAGCAAACAGGTACTTTGTATTAATCATCCTTAATATTCAAAATAAGTTAGTGGGTCCGAAATGTCGTAATGAATGTAATAAATAGTTGGATTTGAGTTAATTGCACAAAAAATACACTTAAACTGTTCGGAATAAACTCTACCATTACTAAGCATTTTATCTAATATCAATTAACTTTTGCCTCAAGTTTGGTTATAGTTATTTTTTCATAAATCTGAAGAAATAAAATCGCATTGACATGATGCTTAACGATTCTGATTTGATTTACATAACTATTAAGAGATGTTTGAGAAAACGTGTCAATTTCTCTAGTTGCAGTAGATTTATTTCATAATTGTTACTGGTTTGAATGAAAACGATTTGAAATTTATATAAGAACTGATATCAGTATTTTATTCAGCATGTTAGTTTGTGTATTGGTAGTAATCTCATGTATTACAATTGTCGGGTATTGATGCAATATATGCTTATAACGTTTGAGAACTTTAAAATAATATAAGTTGTATAATGTTTATGAGAAGATGATTCCTGTTTCTCGGGAGTGCTTTGAAAAAGAAAAAACCTGTTTTGTGTATCTGATAGCATAGAGTCATTCTTCAAAAGTTTTTTTAATGATGAATTGGTGATAAGAATATAAACTCCACTAAAGTGCAATATATTTATTTGTTGCATGTATTTAAATGTCTTACACTAAAGATCATATTAATTTTTTATCAGAAATATAACACTTTCAACCTAGGTCTAATAAACTTTAAAACAAAATTATTACTAATCACTTTCCAAACATTGAAAAAAACCATACAATTACAAGTTGCATGATATTTATTCATAGATATCCTCCGACATATATCCTGTCATGGTAAGATTATCTCCTTTCTCTAATGTTCTTTTTTCTAATCTTTACCAAAAACCTCTATAACGAAACTTATAAGCAGTTCGAAATATTTTTGTACCATTTCTTTGCTATTAAGATAAGATAAGATAAATATTCTGTATTTATGAAAACATATTACAGTGAGAGGTACAAAATAAACGAAAAAAAATAATTCACTGGTGCATAACTGAATACAATTTTCTTCTACTTACCAATCAAAACAAGTAAACACAAATTTTCTGAATTTTAAAACAGATAAAAAATAATTATAAACGTTATTAAGTTGTTGACAGTTTGCAACATCTAATATATCTGCTACATCACTATTTATTACATTTATATTTTTAAACAAAGATTTTCTATAATTGTTATAAGAAGGGCAATATTTTAAGATATGAGCGAGCATTTCCTTTGCATTTAGATTACAAGTTTGACAATTAATTGTTGTATCTATGACATACTGTTCTCCATTTAAATATATTCTAATTAGATTTATATTACTTAGCCTAAGCTGAATTAATAATCTTTGCTGTTTTATGTTTGAATTACCAATAAAATAAAAAGGAACACAGTCTGTTTGTACAAAAAATCTAAAATCTGGGTTATATTTTGAATTATACACTCTCTCCAGATCCAGGGATTTTAAGTGGTTCGACCATTTCTCTAAAATGTCTTTTTAACACTGTCGGAGCAGATCCAAACTACTAAATCTTACGTCATAATAACCAATTGTATGCAATACTTTGGCAAGATAAGAAAACCAGTTTTTGCATTGTATTGTCTTGTTTATATACTTCGAAAAGGCAAATCTTTGGTAGCTCGGAAGAAGACATAGCGAGTACTTTAATCCACCAGTTAAGAGTACGCTCCAGTATTACCACGCGAATATCTTTGCACCCAGTTTCACTTCTAATAAAATGATTAGGGGTGTTTAATGGTAGGTGAAATAGACCTTTAAAAAACGAAACTTGAAGTTTCTCCGGTACTTTCAAATAGTTGATGGACCAAAGTTCAGAAGCACACAGAAGTGTAGCAGCTGAGATTGACTCAAATAATCTAATTTTAGACTCCCATGTGTTTGATTTGGCCTTAATTAAAATTTCCCGAACCTTCGCTAGAGCTTTATTACCCTTAGTAAAGAAGTACTTGGAAGCACACTTAAATGCTCCTGTACATGTAAAAGGTACTCCAAGATAATTTCTTTGCTATTCAAGCACTATATATTTGGTAGTGTCATAGATCATAATAATATAATAATGTTTTGGTTTGGACCAAAACTTACACATATATATTTTTTGATTTATTTTTAATTGTATGACCAATTTCGCTTAGTAAATCTTTAAATAATTAGTTTAATAATTACTTAAAGAGATAGAATCCTTTTTCCCAAGTTTATAAGAATCGTTTCCATTGAAAGTAAGCGAATTTATGTGTGAATATAAAGTGTGAGGTTAATTCTGACAAAAATTCGACAGCTTAATCATTGTTATTATTATATTTTTGTACAAAAAGGAATGTTAATATTTGGACTATTTTTCCTTAACATTTTCGTAGGGTTGAACCGATATCAAGATTTAAAAAGAACTCACAATAAATTTTTTCAAAGAATTGTTTTTTATTTGCTATATATGTAATAATAATTGTTAATTCAAGTACAATATATTTTGTATTTTACAAATTCTCTTTGTCCAGGGAAGGGTTTTGCATCCAGAACAGACAAGAGTGGTGAGTGTAAGAGAGTGTGCCAGATCTCAAGGATTCAAAGATTCTTATCAGTTTTATGGAAACATACTAGATAAACATCGACAAGTAAGTATTTTATGTTTGTAAATTGTACTTTCGGTTTGGTTCTTTCGAGGACCAACTGCTGCTAGTTTCTTAACTTTAAATGTGTTTAGCCCCTGCCTTCGCATGCAAAGTAACATTTATCTGAAAAATTCCTTGGATAAATTTCAAAAAATAAGTTGCATTATGTTTAAATTTTAAAATTAGCTTAAAGTTATCAGTTACTAATTTCCAAATTACTTAAAGAAACTTTGTCTCTTCAACTCATCCACGAAATAAAACTTTTTCCTCCAGCTGTGGGTTGGGTACATTTAGTTACCATGCAGCTATAACCAAACAAATAAAATATTTTTGATTATAATATACCTATACATAAAAATATATCTAAGCTTCTTTATTCATTAATATTGTTTGTTTTATTATTGTTTTGTTGAATATTGTAGGTTGGAAATGCTGTACCACCTCCATTGGGGATTGCAATAGGCAGAGAGATCTTAAAAAGTGTGTACAAAAAAGAACAATATAATTCTTGCAAGGACGAAGTACCTGAATCTAAGCATGTATCGTTTGAAAAACAACCGTTATACGACACTTCTTGATGTTGTATAGTTTTAATTTGAATATAAACAAAAAAACAAATATATTAACATTTAGTTTTTAATTATTTCAATAATTTTTTTGTTAAAAAAAAAAATCTATTTCTTGTTGTAACTTTTCCATTTTATTAATTCTTAATACTTTTACTTCTTTTTTTACATAAATAATTTAAGCAATATTTCTTAATTGTTTTATATTTAATGTGGGCAGAGGTATTACTGTTTTATTTAAAAAAATTATGTAAATAATAAATTTTATAATTAAAAAAATGAAATTACTGAGAGTATGAACAATTTTTATTGACATTCAGTGAGTCACCAACATAGTACAATGTGAATGTAAGGTGGTTCTACCGAGGTCTAGGTAGTGAGTCACCAACATGGTTAAATATGAGTGTAAGATAGTCCTTTATAAGTCATGTGAGTCATCAACATGGTTAAATGAGAGGGTAAGGTAGTCCTAAGTAAGTCTAGAGCAGTGGTCGGCAACGTTTCTTACAAGTGAGACATTTTTCAATTTTTTTCACAAAAATGTTTACTGGTGGATCACATCTTGTAATTTATACGTCAGTCGCTTGACATTTGAGGAATTTCCGGCTTTGGCATTTATATTCACGGTAAGACTGTTATGAGTGCAATATTCCTCAAGAATATTTAAATTTTGGGCTCTTGAGGCGAGAGCAGCACCACATCGTCATGAGTATAGCAACAAGTGTAGATCTCTTGCTTTTAGTCACTTTGAGACGGGTAGTGTTACAGTCAATAAAAAAATAAGGAGGCTACTTTATTATTATGATTAGTTATTACCATAATTGGATTGGGTGCTTTCCCATAGCAAGGCCGAAATAAATATCCAACGATGAAACTGCTGAGACAAAAGAAATTAAGTGGGTGTCTGACACTGAGCTCTGTGGGGAAGCTCATCTCATTTAGCAATAGGATCATGCAGAAGGTGGTTAGAATTTCTGTTAGTCGGGAACATACTGGTCCCCTAAGCCCGCCTTCAAATCCCTGTTGAATGCGGGGATTAAAGGTGTTAAACATCCTGTACAGTTTCTTTCCTTCTTGAAAAAGATCATGTCAACACCGTCTTTAGAAAAGAAAAATCTGGTGTGAACAGTCAATTGACTTTCTCTCTCGTAAATAATTTTGCTCCAACTAAAAAATACGAAACCTACTTACTGAAAATGCACTTAATGTCCGCGTATTTTACGTATTTAATCCGTATTGATATTTAATAGCCAGTAAGTCTACAATACAACGCACTGAAATGGAACTCTCAAAGAGACTATTCGACTTATTTCTTAAGACAATTCACATCTACGAGATTTCTGAATCTATTCAACCTTGTTTTATCGTCTACCTTGATCTACGGGAAAGTATTGTGGATTCTGAAGTATCTCTAACCACACATTATGGGATTTAGTCACAATATTAAAAACATACTATTAGGGAGGGCTAATCACTGGTTAGCAATTCCTAGATTTCAGTATATGGAAATAATTCCAAATACTAGATCACTGGTTCAAATCCAAGCTGCTGGCCCTTAGAATATCTTTTCCTAGGAGCTTCTCACTGTGATAGACTGTGTACTCGGTAACGAGAGAACACTGTCTGGAGGCCGGCTGGATAAACCTCCGGGCGCTAATAACCTCAGATATTTATGCGCCTTAAATAAAACATACAATAATGAAGTTTTACTTGATAAATAGCCGTTTAGTGTGTAGCAAAAACTTTATTTTTTTTTAATAACTGATCTCTGTAAAGGGCCACCTCAAAAGTCTAAATATATTTTTGCATTTTCCTGTCATTGAGTGTTCAAAACATTATTTTAAATATTTTTTGGTCACTGAATACCTTCTTTGTTTTACTTAGACAGGCATATAATCTAAAAAGTTTTATATAAAAGATTTTGTAATAGCAAAGGCAGTGTCGGCTATAGCAACCTTATAGTAACCTTTACATTATCTAGTGGCCGGATGATATCTCGGTTCCATGCAATCTGATTTATATTTCAATTAGAGATCATTTTTAACTATTGTACATATCTTTTTATTTTTATTTTTTTAAAAAATTGAAGTTACTAAAACTGTGCTTCCCGAATTACAATTTCTGGCAAGTTTAAACAGTCAAAATCAATCTTATCTTTTTTCTTCAAGTTAAGTTTCACTGTGGGTTTCTGCAAATTCCTGTATTAGAAATTTCAGCGTTCTTATACCTTAAACAGTTTCCGTCACGAGTTAGTGAGTCAATTGAAAAACCACTTACTGTAAGCCTTCAATCCGCTTTCCTTTATTTCACTCAATAGCCGTTTTTATCTCGATATTATTCGCCTCTGTGGGACTACAGTTAATTCAAGGGTAACTGCTCTCCATTAAATTTCATTATTACAAATGTCGCAAATTTGTACACTAATTTTGATATGTATGCTTGTAAGGCCTGCATTTAAGGCAGTTGCTAAAGAGGATTTAAAGAATCCGAGTGAATACTTTTCTCAATTTTTTAATCTATATCATTCAGTCTTAGCATCTCCTTCATTCCGTTTCCAATATTTTCTTTGTGAAGGTGATTTCTTCGTGCCAGAAATAATCACGTAACAATTGGTTGTAATTCTTAACAAAACAATATGGTTCTCCAGATATCTACTTCTGAACTAGCTATCCTCGTACCTGTTCAAAGGTGAGTAATAGTTTGGGATAAAGTATTCCTTAATATTGTGTATTTGTAAAAATGTTAGATTTTTCTGCAAATAATCTAATTACATTTAGAGGTTCTACATTTAAAAATGTATGTGAAAATGAATCTCATAGAAACATTGCTTTAAACAGAATTGGTTTAATGAAATTTTAGATTTAAAGTCTATTTTGGTGTATATTGTACCAGTCTGATTAATAATGACTTTTCCAAAATTATTTTATTATATTAAAATTATTTTTTTATTGCACAGAGCACAAGTTCTATAAACAAATGAATCAGTCTACATTAAGACAATAATATTAAGATATACACAAAATAGATTAATAGAAACAAACTCAGTAATTACTCGTACATCTTGAAAGTAAGTACGAAAGAAACAACATCTTGGAAAGTTTTGGGTAATTATTCTAAAGAGAAGGGGATGATTTTAGTTTTATTAATTGATTCCCTCAATTACATGAGTAACGGGAATGATGATCTTGTTAAGAGTTGATGAGAGCAGTGTTCAGAAGACCGGGAGTTTTCATGCAAGATGAGGAACAACCTAGAGTTTAGGACTTTTTTCAATAAAATGTGTATAAACAGTCGAGAGGCCTTTACGAAGGTAATTGATTTTCTTTCTGTTGCCGCCAGTAGTACGGTGGTGATGAGGTTTTTTTACTAACGCTATCCCATCCGTAGTAGCTAACTTAAAAATTACTGTCTCAGAGGTAAGAAACCTAGTACATTTATAGAAGTGAAAAAAAGTTTATGCAACAGGCTTATTGAAACTTTGTTCTTCTGACCTAAAAGTGGCCTTTTGCAGGTGATGCTGATGGAAAGTTAGGTGCAGGCTGATAATTGTTTCTACTTACATACTATTTGAGGTGGTATAACAGGTGAGTACTTTGCCAATAGTTTTGTAAAGAAAATGGACTCTAAGTTGCACGTAGTGAAATTATATCCGATTTTTGTGTGGTCGGTTATTTATACCCTGTCACTTGCTCTGATTTATCTTATAATCTACGAAATAAGCATGATAAAACGTATCATTGATACCAGCAAAAACAGTTCCAGAAAAAGCAGATACTAGAAGTGTCCGGTTTTATATATTTATTGTGTCTTTTGTGTTAATTCCATACTTATATGAATCATTCGGCAAACAACGTGATTAGATATCATTGTATGTGTGGAACATGGTCCGGTATCATTGAAGTGTGTAAATATATACAAATTTTTATGGATATTTGCTTCGAAAAGGAAAATAGATCATTTTAATATCATAATTATATTTAAAAAATAGTTTATTTTTTTTTAATTTTAAGAAGTTATTAATTCAGTTTATATATTTAAGGAAACAGACTTATAGAAATTTAAGTATGTACAAACATTAATTTTGTACTTGCTGTTACTTTCCTCAAACTTTTAACTTTATGCAAACTAAAAGTTTGATTATGAAGTAAATTAAATTAGATTTATTTCAATAGCTTGGTACAAAATATTACAGAGATTACTATCTAGCGGAATAATTGTGAACTAAAGATAATTATATGGTTTCTAATTCTGTCGCTAGATAGTGCGGGCATACCAATTTTTTAATTTACTTTTTATTATAAACTATCTACTGTATATAAATCACTTGTGATTAAGAAATCTGTTCACTGTGTTTCAAATATGTTTTCATTTCCACCTTTTCAGTCAAATTAGATTGGTTCATTTTAGCTTGTGAAAAATCCACACAGGTAATCAATCTTCGATTCCATGTCACAACTAACGTCTTCCGTAACCGAAGATCTACATTTTGAGTTTTTCTCTCTACAAAATGATGGCCTATATTTCTAGGTGAGTGAACATTCCATTATTAAATTCTTAGGTGATTAAAACCTTAATAGTGTTTATATTCTTAGAGTGCATTTTTATTTACAAACTAAATATCTGCAAATAAAAATCCATTTAATTTATTAAATCTTTGAAAATAAAATGTTTCAATAAATTTGAACATTTCGTTTTAAAAAAGTGTCAGTTTCATCTATATTTTGCTTCATTTATAATTTATTTATTCAGTAAGTAAATTTTCTGTTTAAGTAAAACTAACTTTTTGTCAACAAAAGTGACTGAATCATTCAGTAACAATTTTAGGTAAATATATATACATATATAAACTTATAAAGTGACTATTAAGTTATGAATGATTTGACAATAGAGTAATTCCACTTTCACTCGCTGTCTTCAAGTGGTCAATCAATATGGTAATTCTATACTGGTTATTCAATCAAAAGGATGGTTGGATGGTTTAATGACATTGTATCCAGCGTATTACAATTCAGCTCGAACAGCTAACAGTAAGTACATGTTATCAGATTACAGCATGTTGTTTCTTAGTAATAGTTAAGAGAGTAAACTATGTAATTACATTATCAATTATTGGGTGATCATACTGATAATAAGAATGAATTATTCAAGAACATTAGTTTTATACAGATTGCACGATTAAAAGATTAAATTCTTTATTACTCTTTTTACTTCTTTATTATCTTACAAGCGTATTGTCCATTCATTTCATTCTTTATTGTTAACTTGACTTAAACAAGTTTAAGACAAAAGTAAAGTAGCAACCTAGAAGTAATTGAAGTTCAAATAATTTACTGTCAGTGTCACTTAGTTACGAGTTCATTCTAAAAGTAGACTAAAATTTAAATTTTCCATTGTTTATCTTTATTATTTTTAAAAAAGGAGTATTTAATTTGTAGTATGGATTTTAATTCAAGATTAATTCTTATAAATACTTTATTTCATTGAATAATTATGCTTTTCAGATTGACATAGCCAATACTAGGAGTACTACCTGCAAAACTGTTCATCGAATGAAGTTAAAAAGAAAAAGACGTTGAGAAAGCATTGATCAAATGAGTATGTACGAAAAACTTTTGTATGAATCAATAACTTAAAAAATGTATTATTTAGAAAAATGCATGTTTACCTTTCATTAGGTGTGAATTAAATTATAATTATTAATGTAATATTCTTTTCCATTATTCAGGGCCTTCAGCCACGGGCTTTTCCAGCTTGCACCACAGTGACGCTCATTTTTCCACTGAAATGATTACCTTTATGGGCTCTTCATTACTTGCAACTTATGTCGGCAAATATGAGTCGATTCTTATCCGTACTATTCTGGAGTATAAGAAGCCGTCGAAACCTACCTTCCATTCTGCCTATGGAATTGTTATGGATGTCTTATCTATTGTTTCATTGTTAACACTATTACAGCAGTAAGTAAAACCTTTTTTTTCACATAAATTAAATTTTTCCTATTATATGTGAAACAAGTTTTAATTTTTGTTGTAAGTGGGTAGTAGTACTTTGAAAAATTCAACTTCTTTCGTGCATATGAATTCTGAATAATTTTTTAATCAAATGAAACTATTTTTAGTCGAATAAAACATTTTTGTTCATGAAAATAATTGAAAAATGATACTAGAACATTTCAAATTAATCTTAATGATAAATCGTATGTGTATTTTTTGAAAACATATATATATATATATATATATCATATCATTTTCATTTAAATACATTGGTTGAGGTTCTTTAAAAAATTATTTTATTGTACATGTCAATACTTTCGTTTATACTAGTTGTAACAAACCTAATAGATTCATGGCAGTTAGTGTAACATAACTAAAACAAGTTTAGTAAGAACAACAGTTAAATTGCAACGAAGGAGTAATTCATGTTGAAATAATTTAATGTTTTACAATCCTACGAACACTGATTAGACTGATCCGTTTAAAAGATTTAAAATTTCAGAATTCATATTTTATTTATTTCTTAGATTCCTGAAAGATATAAATTTATGGTGTTTTAATTTGTAGTATCATTGAATAAAATGTTTCTAATTCAAGATTAACTCTATAAACTGTTTCATTAATTGAATAGTGATTTTCAGATTGAAATAGCCAATACTGTGAGTACTACCTGCAAAACCATCCATCTAGTGAAGTGGATATGAAAAAGACGTTGAGAAAACATCCATCAAATGAGTAAGTACAAATAACTTTTGTTATGAATCAATCATTAAAAAAATGTGTTATTTAGATATACGCAATTTGCATGTTATGTCACTATCTTCTTTATTATATGATTTATTGACTTGTAAAAAAAAAGTATTATTTAGCAGGAGAACAAAGAAAAACGATTAGTTTTCTAAAAAAGATATTTATTGTTTTTTTTTTTTTACATAGTCTTAATATTATTTTACATTCTATATTACATGTATAAATCAGTAAAATACAAAAAAAGTGCTAAAAAACGTTTAAAAGTAACAGAAAAATTTAAAATAAAAAAGTAAGAAATTAGTTCCAAAAAATCCGTTAGAGGGCGGCACTTATCAGACAGGTGAGAAAATAGTTCCAAAAGTTGCCACCAGGTAGCAGTGCTGTAACCTTCCCTATATATACGGGAACAGCACGAATTCTCGTCAGTACGACTTGAGTGATGCAGGGGGGTAGATCGCTCGTCGCTCCTAAACATATGTTATCTAGTCTAGTCTTCTAACATCCATAATCTCTCGTCTCCCAAAGAATCATGAAGGTGAGGTGAGGAGATGTTGTCGCTTCGACGGTTCTCCCCACCCTGCCCCGCCCTTCCAGCGAACTTTGTTATATAGCCTCCTAGAGCAAGATGGCGGCACTAAACTCACCTGATCCACTACCCACTAGATAGCTCCAGCTGTCCTACTGCTCCAGCACACTCTCACGACTCTGCCAGCCATTTTAACCTTCCCTCAAGGTTTTCCTTTTTCACTTCTACCACTCTCTAGACTCTGTAACCTTCCTTTTAGGTTATCCTTTTTATTTTTTCGCATTTTCTACATCATTTTGAAATATTAATCAAATATTTTCAATTTTTTTCGTTTAATTTTTACTTTTTCATATTCATAACCATATTTAATGGAAAAATAAAATATAAATTTTTTTTAAAGACTTTTTATTACTTTTTTTTTAACATGCAACTTTTAATTTTGATAAAATCATGCATATTACTCATAATAACTACTTACTTTTTTTTATAGATTCCTATCCAATGATTGTTGTTATATTCACATTGGATTGATCTTTTACCTCTTTTTCACTTGGGCTTCCATTGATGAACATATTGCAGGCAGTACTCTGGGTATCACCAGTATTAATTCTGGAAATAAACATTATTTATTGTAATTTAAATTAAATTAAAATGTTTAGTAAGTTTTACCTAGCATTAAGAAATTTATCTATAACAATTTATGTATATTATAAAGATTAAATAAAGAAGACTGTAATTGAACTAAAGAATTGATTTTTTTTTTAACCTGAACCTTCTCATTCAATGATAATGGAATATATTTTCAAAAAACACACTTCTTCCTTATGAATAAAATTAATTTGACTGGAAAAATATAACACACATAATCTCTACTAACATTATTATTATGAAAATGAATTGAAAAATTATTAGCTCAACTAAAATAAGTTGTTGTATTTTTCAATTAAAACTTTACCCACAATCAACAAAAATTAAAACTATTTTTTCAGTAATAAAAAAAGTATAATATGAAAAAAAGTTTTAGTTTTTGTTGTATTACTCTGAACATAATAAATAATAAGATAAGACTTACCTGGATGCGAATCACTTCATATTTATGGCAGTGCTGCTGAAATTAAAGAAAGACCCTTAAAATACATCTCAGGTAAAAGCTGAGCTTAACGGGGCTGCAAGTTGACCAAAGGCCCATTGATGTTAGCACTGCATGAACTGAAAAAATACGAATGCAATTGGTACCATTTACAACAAAACCTTGCTTTTAAAAAATAATTACTATTTCATTGTTGCAATTATTTTAAACTCATCTTCTATTCAATACACAATTTGTGCACCTAAAGTAGGTAACATTAAAGTTGAAATAATTACATGGTTTCTTTGAAATTGAAAACAAATTCTACATACCCATGCGATCTAGCGGAAGAACTGAGAACTAATTCTTGCTGAGTAGTTATTGACCTTACCAGTAGATCGCTCTTAACAGCAGTTTTTGCCCAAATAATTTAGATGTCGACTGAAGAGGTAATTTGAGATCACTATTTATAAGGAATAATTTATACAAATGAATTAACTGCAGTTAAGATGTGCAAATAGCTATGTTTACTCCAAAATTACGGATACAAATGACACTGGTCGAAGAAACCTGTATTATCTACTGTTTCACAAAACGATAAGATAAATCCGACAAATCTACGAAAAACAACTTTGTATCAGGTTTTGACTTTCAGCCGAGAAACAACATGCTATAAGCTGAAAACAAGTACTTACTGATGCTGTAGTAGTTAAAATGTTTTACAATGGATAAAATGTCATCAATGTCATCAACCCAGCCATTTATTTGAATTGAAATAGTTCAGAATTACCATTAGAATGTCGAATGAACCCTGAGAACAAAATTAAAAATTATATAAACTATTGATTATACAACTGTTTTCATTGTAATTCACAAATATTTAGAAATCAATTTTCATTGTTAGAATTTAAAACTACTGGCGCGAACCTTGCAAAATCCAAGTTCCTTAATTCTGGGACGTTATTAAACTTTATATTATTAATTTCAACTTCATGGAGATTACTCTTTCCTTTAAATGAGAGAAATGTGAATATTTACGTGGAAGTTCATAATTCCCAAATACATAATAGTAATTAGCAATTTACTTTTACAGTAATAAAGTCGACACAAAATTATTAACATGTTACGAACTAAATCTACCTACTTAGGGCCGCTGAAACATTTTTATGAAACAAAATAATGAAGACTACAATCATCTTTTTAAAATTTCATGCGTACACTTAAAATGCATCTACTATCAACTGTCTCGGAAACATCTCAATTTCATAAAAACTTCTAATCACATCAACTCGCATTTAAAAATAAAAGTATACACAAAAAATATTGCTTACCTGCTAGAAGTCCTTAACGCAGAAATGATGCAAAAACAAGTTTTTTAATTTCCTAGGAAGTTATCGCTTAATGCAAATAGATAATGCAATCAGTTTTCTAAGGTATGAAAAGTTCTTACTGTCTTAGTTACATCAACTTAAAAACTATCAATCATAAATAAAGAAACATTAAATTATGAGGTAAACAGTGAATTTTAAACATAGAATTTTTTATTGAGGAAAACTTATTTTTAAAATACTGACGATATATTTATAATGTTTATCAATGTGGGTGAAGAACATTTAAAAAATAAAGCAAATTATTACTGTTGCTGCATGATAAAGACAATATTAGGACAAAACCATTTTACCGTTTTACCCACTGCCTTAGTGTACAGTACTTCCATTAGGTTATTTAATGTTTAATAGTGTAAAAGTACATGTTCATGCTACCTAGCGGTGATCACTGGAACTAGTTCCTATGTAATTAGATCTTCCTAGTTTAAACTATTGCCGCTAGATAGTATTGGCATGTCAATACGTCTATCTTTTTTCATTCCTAATTTTAAAGTATGAACAGAATGTACAGAATTTCTAATAAGGTTTATTAAAATATCTTTAATTTAAATATAAATACATCAATTTCTGATTTATTCTTTGTTTTAAATAGAGCGAATACTAAAATAATATATTTAGAAATTCCTCTCTCTTCACAAGCTATGTATAATAGAACCAACCAATCGTATGAAACTATTTTAATAATTATGGGACAATAATATTGGCACAATAAGCGAGGGAAATTCTTAATAAATTTCCACAAGATGTTCTAATATTTCACTATTTACAAGTAACGTAACTAAAATTTCCATAAGTAAATTAACAAAAACTTACTATTTTTATAAGAAGTTGAAGATGTGGAGTAAAAGGTTCTCTACAAATCTAACGTTGTTCCTCAGCCATTCTAATCCACTATATCCATCAATCAACAGTAAGACTTCAATCTTCTGCAATTACTTTATGCTCATATGAAAATACATTAATGGTGATAACAGATTGGCTCAAAGGTGACTTCGTACTTAAATGCACAGCTGTCAAACTTTTTTCGGATGACAATATCACTTACTACTTACTAAAAACTTCACTCAGCTCGATACCGAAAATATAAGTTTTACTATTAATTTTGTCTTACCATTACCACAGGAAGATTTCGCGATCCTTTCTAGAATAAAAGCGTCTTAAGTTTGTTTCAGCATTCTTGAAGCATTGCTCTTATTGAAGACTAGAATAACTGCAAACGGATTACTGAAAAAAAAAGAAGCATTTACAGCGAAATAATAAAGATGCTCCAGATTACCTTACAATAACCAGAAATAAATTTAGTTTAGTGGATGCACCAACGAATTCTGGTGGGAGCATTCACAAATTTCTCTCGTCACAACCAACGTATTTATTTAATTTTCTTTAAATATACTATTTTTACTAAAATATAATATGAAGTAATTCTTCAATATTATTATACAAGTTAAGTATTATAAAACGATATGAAACCATAAAATCGGGAAAACAGGATTTCGCTAGATAATGGATAAAAGAGATATGGAGGTCATTATGAATGGTAAGATCAAAGCGAACCGAAGAGCATTTACTATTATCCTAAAGATTTTTGATTAGGGAGATTGGATTCACTGACGATTAAAAAATTAGCACCCCATGATTTCTGTCACAAGTACAGATTTCTCCTCAAACAGCAGCTGTAGCAATCTCTTAGGCGCCACGGTAGCTGAGCGGTTAGAGGCGAGACCTGCAAAGCAAATATGCATTGTGGTACTGGGTTCGATTCCCGGTCTTTAGGCCTTGGATTTTATTTAATGGTTACTAAAACAAATTTACAGTAAAGTATGTTTGCTAGTCGCCTTCGTCCACACCTAATTGGTAGTTGGACGTTAAGCCCCGCCTGAAAAAATAGGCGATTACTTTACTACTTACTTTACTGTAGCAATCTCTTATTGATAACAGAGTTTTTAGCGTCTGCCGAAAAGCCTTAAAATAAGTTAAATGCAGAGTTTGGTTCCTTTCTTTTCGGTCTAGTGTGAAAGATGGAAGTGAATCTTTAGTCGAGAAACTTAGTTGAAGGAGTGGGAGAATTTCGCAGACTCCTAGAGAATTTTTATGTTCTTGCATTTCCCCGCCTTTATTTTATATTCTTCTCAAGCGAAGTCCGCATAACACTGAGATGAGTCTGAAATGAACTGTGGGCTGCAAAATGAACAAAATTTGGAAAAAAAATTATGGCTGTTACGTTGTATGGCAAAGGTAAACGGTCCTATATTAGGGCATTGCGAAATAATAATAAATAGAAGGGGACCGAGAACTGAGCCTTGAGGAACGCCGCCTCGGACAGGGAATGTATAGGAATAGGCAAAACCATGATTGATAAAGTTGTCCTTGATTACTTCTTCCACATCTGGACACCTTTGTAATATCTGGGGCAATCACAAAGGTTCAGCTTAAGGAAGCGAACAGAAGGCGACAGAAAAACATTTCAATACATAATCAAGATCGTAATGATTTAATGAAAGTACGTCATTAAATAAACAAATTTGAACTTCCTATGAATTTTCATTATTGATTTTCATCGCACCCCACACTTGCCGATTCGTAAAAACATTTATCAAAACAAATATGTCCCTTGAAAACTAATAACTAAATTTACTTGATCGTAACACTTTGTTATTAATACGTGGAATACAAATTAATTTAATTGTAACGTGTGCTAGGTAGATGTTAAAGTAAATATGAGAAAAGGGACAAGTGACAAAGATAAGCAAAATACCTTATGAAGCCGATGAATTGTTGAAGGTCTTGTTCACATAACATTTGCTCCAGCAAGTAATTCTCATTCTACTCCTGCTCGTTGGCACTTCATTCCTGTTATAATATAGACAAAAACTAGTAACTTCATATCAGACCTATCTACGAACCCATCTGATCCAATACTTCAACTGAAGTGCCGAAATCTCCATTATGTATAAATACCAAAGTTTCGATATATTGAACAACTTTTTTTTTTCAAGTCCTAAAATTTATAATATATACATATTGTCACCTTAGTATTTTTCTTATATTGGCAATATTATAAACAACAATAACAAAAGTGTAAAGAAATGATAATTGTAATTATAATTAAAGCAATACATACATGTAGGTTACTTAATGTAATTAGATAAGGTTCAATCTTATTAAATCTATTTCTTTTGATGTAATGACCCAACAGTTATACTGCTTATGTAAAATAAAAAAGTCAATTTCATCGTCTAACTCGTTGTAGATGCGTGTTAAGCTTAACGAAATTATCTTCCACGTCTTGCAGCTTTCTTTAGTTCACTTAAACATAGAACTAACTCTTCTCGTACTTCTCTTCGCTATTACGTTCTTTGTACCCGATCAGGTTGGTTGTCAGGCTTCAGAAGCTGTGTCGTACGTTCATCGATCATCTATGGTTATTCTGATTTTTAATACTAGTTTTCACAGGTTGATCGGATATTTCTTCTCTATTCTTCTCTTCTTTTAATTTAATTGAACAAATATGTTTGTTACTTACTTTAATTAAATTACTTTGCTATGAACTTTATTAGACTCCAAATTTATGCAGTATAAATTTGATTTTAGTAAAAAAAATCACGCACAAATTCATTAAAACTTAATCCGGAGTGTACGTTTATGATAAGACTTCATAATTATTATATTCAATGTTCTTCTTATTTTATTCTGTGTCCTACTACGTCAGTATTAATTCTTACAATTTTTTTAATAGGTCTTCGTATAGGCTTAAATTTTCGGACGTTCATCAATCTTAGAGATAGGATTATCGGATTAATGTACTGACTTCGACTTCTCCACCGTTCTTGTACCGCACTAACTGAGCAGACTGTGTAAGGGAGGTTACATGTTGTTACCCAAAATATTGAATTGTCAAACATATGTAAAAATTATGAAATAAAATTATTGAAACCTAGTATATTTGTTTAAAACCTCTGTTCAATTTTTTGTTTTTAATTCTGTCCATGTTTTTAGAACTGAAAAGTTGGGAATGTATTTTATATGAGGAAGGCGCGAGAATTTAAGTTTAAAACACGGACCCTGTTGCATTTTCACTGCGAAATAATTATTGATAAGTAAAATGTGAATGAATATGCGATTCTAATCATTTAAAAAATGCGTAAATTAGTAAAATCTTTAAAGGAAAATTTTAAATCAGCATAGAACATGCAATATTCTGGTATATTCAAGCTTTGTGAATGGCTTTCTGTTGGCATATTTGTAATACATTTCTATCCGTGGCAGAAACACTACAATTGTTATAAGACAGAAACTAAACGATTTAAATGCATAACAGTACAGTGACCAAGTAATAGTTCTAATTGAAACTACCTGTCGAAACAAAACTACTTCAGATTTAACAACTTTTACCTAGCTAATTCCATAGGTACACATGTTTGGTGTGATTCAAATTGCCTACTGTTATAAGCATCTAAATCAGTCTCTGTCCATCTTCCTAAAGGAGAAAATTGAGTCGGCGATGGAATTGGCTGGCATTAGCTAAATTTAAATTTCCATGCAAAAATTCCGCCAAGTTAACAATTGTCACTTTGGTTAGAGTACTAATTTGGAAAGGCCTCTTGGATACTTAGAATTAAAAATATAAAAAACTTCAATACCTTGAGAATGTTCTCACACAGGAAGTGGGGCATGGAGCCCGAGGTGTCTGTTTTACAGAGCCACCATTCGGCGATCTTTACCTTCGCCTTTCGGGAGTCTATCCTTTAAATAGGCATTAAGTTCTCTCACCGCTGGAAGTAATATATGCGCAGGCTTATGAGTTACCAGTCTTCTATAGGATGTATGAATCGTCCCATCGGTATGTTTTAAAAAAAATCTTAAATTGCATTTTGATTATAACAAAATTCTGCAATATTGTAAAATAAAATTTGCTAGTATAGCACTAAACTTCTTTCGCCCAGATACTGGATAAAAAAAAAGAGTTCACTGTAGCAATGGGAGAGCGATGTTCAGGATGATATATAAAATATTTATTAATTAAAATAAACATTTCCGCTTCTTTTGACTTAAAGAGAGTACCACTAAGACATTACCCATACACACAACACTTATTGATGGGCGGTTCTGGATATCATCAAAATTCAGTTAATCAAGTTAATGTTGAATAAATTAACGTTTTATTCAAGATACTAAAAATAAAAATCAAGTCTTTTAATTAGATGTAAAAAATGATTGATTAGGCTACCTGATGAACAGCTCCACTAGTTAGCGTGGTAGGTACATAGATTTCCTTATTGACCAGATTGTAGAAATAGATCCGAATCACCTCAACTGTAGTGTGACGTACACAAGGGTCATGATTGGTACTGCGAGCTAGAGCATGGTGACACGGCCCTGAGGACAAAGGCACGGGATAAAGAAAACAAAATACACGTGCACTTTCTGGCGATAAACCCTTATACAATTGCCTTACTAATGTTTTAATTTAACACACATCAACCCAGAATAAAGAAATAAATCTTACTTTAAGTTCCTTCAATTGTCTTAATGAGCTGCCAGAAAAATGCATGATCAATTTACTTCTTTAGAAAAATATGGATTTAAAAATTATTTGTATAAATGCTTTATTTATTGTTTTGATATTTTGGCAGTTTGTGACAGCTATCTTGCTAGGAATCATTTATGAAGATCAGTCATTTAGAAGTTACCTTAATGTAGAAATATTAATTATCTTTATCTTATCGGCTTACCTTAATTTTATTATATAAGTAGTAATGAAAAGAATGATCTCGGCCTTGCCGTTTATCAACAGTATAGTCTATTAAATTTCTTTTTAACATTAGCAACAGAAAAACCTGCATTATTCATGGCAAAGCTTCGCCAAGTGTAAATTCTCCAAAATAATCAGAAAATGTTTTAAAAATAAAGGATGTTTTTACAGGAAAATTTCTAGTTACAAATAATGGCATTAAGGTTTAAAAATAGAAATAATTGCCTGTCAATAGATCGTATTAAACTAATTATTCTTATTAACAAGAATAAATTTCTCACCTGTACTTCCATTTTATTCTAGATATTGCTCCTCGACTTGTGGCCTCGATTCAAGAAAATTAAGACCGTCTTAACTGTGGTTGTTTTAATGATGAGTAGAAAGAAAAACTAAGACCTATTCTAGCTCCGTTTGAAGAGTAATTACAGATCTCTTATAGGTAAAGTACTCATGGATCATATGAAGGTAATTTGTTGTTATATAATTATATGTATAGAGGTCCAGTATGTGCTGCTACCTGGTAGCGTATTTTAACAACTATTTAACCACCTAATAAAGTTAAAAAAGAGAATTTCTTATTTTGATTGCTTCTTTCTTTTTATATATGTACTTCCAAAACAGGCCAACTGCAGATGTGCGAACCAACATTGGCCTAGAAAATGTATGTACAAGAAGGAAAATACAGATTTCGTCCTCAAAATAAAGAGAATTTCTTATTTTTATTGCTTCTTTATTATTATATACTTCCGAAACCTATGAACCAATTTCACCTGGAAATAGTATTTAGAAGTTGTTTAGTTGATTCAAGCATGGCCTTATTATTAACTTTCAAGAACACAAAAAGAAGAACTCCCTCCAAACTAAGTGTCTATTTCTGCAATTTCCTTGCTTTTTACTTCTTCTTGTACAAAATAGATCGGCCTAAGGTGCACAAACTAGCATTGGCCTTATTATTAACTTTCAAAGAAAGAAAAAGAATTCCTTTCAAACTAGGTGACTATTTCAGCATTTTCTAGTGCCTTTTTACATCTTTTTATCCAAAATAGATCGACCTAAGGTGCACAATCTAGCATTGTCCTTAATATTAACGTTTAAAGACAGAAAAAGAAGAATTATTTTCAAACAAGGTGACTATTTCTGCATTTTCCAGTGCTATTTACTTCTTCTTGTCCAAAATAAATCGGCCTAAGGTGCACAAACTAGCATTGGCCTTATTATTAACTTTCAAAGACCGAAAAAGAAGAATTCCTTTCAAACTAGGTGACTACTTCAGCATTTTCTAATGCCTTTTTACATCTTTTTATACAAAATAGATCGACCTAAGGTGCACAAACTAGCATTGGCCTTAATATTAACGTTCAAAGACAGAAAAAGAAGAACTTCTTCCAAACTAGGTGTCTATTTCTTAATATTACAATGCTTTTTTATTTCTTCCTTTCAAAAATAGATCGACCTAATGTGCACAATTTAGCCTTGTCCTTATTATTAATGTTCAAAGACAGAAAAAGAAGAATTCTTTTCAAACTAGGTGACTATTTCTGCATTTATCAGTGCTTTTTACTTCTTCTTGTCTAAAAGAGATCTACCTAAAATGCACAACCTAGCATTGGCCTTAATATTAATGTTTAATGACAGAAAAAGTAGAATTCTATACAAACTAAGTGATTATTTCTGCATTTTTCAGTGCTTTTTACTTCTTCTTGTCTAAAATAGATCTTCCTAAGATGCACAATCTAGCCTTGGCCTTCTTATTAACTTTCAAATACAGAAAAAGAAGAACTTCTTCCAAACTAGGTGTTTATTTCTGCATTTTCCAGTGCTTTTTACTTCTTCTTGTCTAAAAGAAATCTACATAAAATGCACAAACTAGCATTGGCCTTATTATTAACTTTCAAAGACGGAAAAAGAAGAATTCCTTTCAAACTAGGTGACTACTTCAGCATTTTCTAGTGCCTTTTTACTTCTTCTTGTCCAAAATAGATCGGCCTAAGGTGCACAAACTAGTATTGGCCTTATTATTAACTTTCAAAGACGGAAAAAGAAGAATTCCTTTCAAACTAGGTGACTACTTCAGCATTTTCTAGTGCCTTTTTACTTCTTCTTGTCCAAAATAGATCGACCTAAGGTGCACAAACTAGCATTGGCCTTAATATTAAAGTTTAAAGACAGAAAAAGAAGAATTCTTTTCAAACTAGGTGACTATTTCTGCATTTTCCAGTGCTTTTTACTTCTTCTTGTCCAAAATAGATCTTCCTAAGATGCACAATCTAGCCTTGGCCTTCTTATTAACTTTCAAATACAGAAAAAGAAGAACTTCTTCCAAACTAGGTGTCTATTTCTTAATATTACAATGCTTTTTCACTTCTTCCTTTCAAAAATAGATCGACCTAATGTGCACAATTTAGCATTGGCCTTAATATTAACGTTCAAAGACAGAAAAAGAAGAATTCTTTTCAAACTAGGTGACTATTTCTGCATTTTCCAGTGCTTTTTACTTCTTCTTGTCTAAAAGAGATCTACCTAAAATGCACAACTTAGCATTGGCCTTAATATTAATGTTTAATGACAGAAATAGAAGAATTCCATTCAACCTACGTGACTATTTCTGCATTTTTCAGTGCTTTTTACTTCTTCTTGTCTAAAAGAGATCTACCTAAAATGCACAACCTAGCATTGGCCTTAATATTAATGTTTAATGACAGAAAAAGAAGAATTCTATACAAACTAAGTGACTATTTCTGCATTTTTCAGTGCTTTTTACTTGTTCTTGTCTAAAATAGATCTACCTAAAATGCACAAACTAGCATTGGCCTTATTATTAACTTTCAAATACAGAAAAAGAAGAACTTCTTCCAAACTAGGTGTCTATTTCTTAATATTACAATGCTTTTTTACTTCTTCTTTTCAAAAATAGATCGACCTAATGTGCACAATTTAGCCTTTTCCTTATTATTAACTTTCAAAGACAGAAATAGAAGAATTCTATTCAAACTACGTGACTATTTCTGCATTTTTCTGTGCTTTTGACTTCTTCTTGTCTAAAATAGATCCACCTAAGATGCACAATCTAGTATTGGCCTTAATATTAACGTTTAAAGACAGAAAAAGAAGAATTCTATACAAACTAAGTGACTATTTCTGCATTTTCCAGTGCTTTTTATTTCTTCTTGTCTAAAATAGATCGACCTAAGATACTCAATCTAACATTGGCCTTAATATTAACTTTCAAATACAGAAAAAGAAGAACTTCTTCCAAACTAGGTGACTATTTCTGCATTTTCCAGTGCTATTTACTTCTTCTTGTCCAAAATAGATCGGCCTAAGGTGCACAAACTAGTATTGGCCTTATTATTAACTTTCAAAGACGGAAAAAGAAGAATTCCTTTCAAACTAGGTGACTACTTCAGCATTTTCTAGTGCCTTTTTACTTCTTCTTGTCCAAAATAGATCGACCTAAGGTGCACAAACTAGCATTGGCCTTAATATTAAAGTTCAAAGACAGAAAAAGAAGAATTCTTTTCAAACTAGGTGACTATTTCTGCATTTTCCAGTGCTTTTTACTTCTTCTTGTCCAAAATAGATCTTCCTAAGATGCACAATCTAGCCTTGGCCTTCTTATTAACTTTCAAATACAGAAAAAGAAGAACTTCTTCCAAACTAGGTGTCTATTTCTTAATATTACAATGCTTTTTCACTTCTTCCTTTCAAAAATAGATCGACCTAATGTGCACAATTTAGCATTGGCCTTAATATTAACGTTCAAAGACAGAAAAAGAAGAATTCTTTTCAAACTAGGTGACTATTTCTGCATTTTCCAGTGCTTTTTACTTCTTCTTGTCTAAAAGAGATCTACCTAAAATGCACAACTTAGCATTGGCCTTAATATTAATGTTTAATGACAGAAATAGAAGAATTCCATTCAACCTACGTGACTATTTCTGCATTTTTCAGTGCTTTTTACTTCTTCTTGTCTAAAAGAGATCTACCTAAAATGCACAACCTAGCATTGGCCTTAATATTAATGTTTAATGACAGAAAAAGAAGAATTCTATACAAACTAAGTGACTATTTCTGCATTTTTCAGTGCTTTTTACTTGTTCTTGTCTAAAATAGATCTACCTAAAATGCACAAACTAGCATTGGCCTTATTATTAACTTTCAAATACAGAAAAAGAAGAACTTCTTCCAAACTAGGTGTCTATTTCTTAATATTACAATGCTTTTTTACTTCTTCTTTTCAAAAATAGATCGACCTAATGTGCACAATTTAGCCTTTTCCTTATTATTAACTTTCAAAGACAGAAATAGAAGAATTCTATTCAAACTACGTGACTATTTCTGCATTTTTCTGTGCTTTTGACTTCTTCTTGTCTAAAATAGATCCACCTAAGATGCACAATCTAGTATTGGCCTTAATATTAACGTTTAAAGCCAGAAAAAGAAGAATTCTATACAAACTAAGTGACTATTTCTGCATTTTCCAGTGCTTTTTATTTCTTCTTGTCTAAAATAGATCGACCTAAGATACTCAATCTAACATTGGCCTTAATATTAACGTTTAAAGACAGAAAAAGAAGAATTATTTTCAAACTAGGTGACTATTTCTGCATTTTCCAGTGCTATTTACTTCTTCTTGTCCAAAATAGATCGGCCTAAGGTGCACAAACTAGTATTGGCCTTATTATTAACTTTCAAAGACGGAAAAAGAAGAATTCCTTTCAAACTAGGTGACTTCAGCATTTTCTAGTGCCTTTTTACATCTTTTTATACAAAATAGATCGACCTAAGGTGCACAATCTAGCATTGGTCTTAATATTAAGGTTTAAAGACAGAAAAAGAAGAATTATTTTCAAACTAGGTGACTATTTCTGCCTTTTCCAGTGCTTTTTACTTCTTCTTGTATAAAAGAGATCTACCTAAAATGCACAACCTAGCATTGGCCTTAATATTAATGTTTAATGACAGAAATAGTAGAATTCTATTCAAACTACGTGACTATTTCTGCATTATCCAGTGCTTTTTACTTCTTCTTGCCTAAAAGAAATCTACCTAAAATGCACAAACTAGTATTGGCCTTATTATTAACTTTCAAAGACAGAAAAAGAAGAATTCCTTTCAAACTAGGTGACTACTTCAGCATTTTATAGTGCCTTTTTACATCTTCTTGTCCAAAATAGATCGACCTAATGTGCACAATTTTTTGCCTTGTCCTTATTATTAATGTTCAAAGACAGAAATAGAAGAATTCTATTTAAACTAGGTGACTATTTCTGCATTTTGCAGTGCTTTTTACTTCTTCTTGTCTAAAATAGATCGACCTAAGATGCACAATCTAGCATTGGCCTTCTTATTAACTTTCAAATACAGAAAAAGAAGAACTTCTTCCAAACTAGGTGTCTATTTCTTAATATTCCAATGCTTTTTTACTTCTTCTTTTCAAAAATAGATCGACCTAATGTGCTTAATTTAGCCTTGTCCTTATTATTAATGTTCAAAGACAGAAATCCTGTTCATCTATACCAACCCATTTTATCCCGTTCATCTATACCATCTAATCCAGTATAACATATCTATCCCATCGAATCCAGTGTCTATCCCATCTAATCCAAGTAATTTATCCAATCCAAACTCCTTCCTCTATCCTTTCCTATCCAGCCATCCATCTATTTAATCCAGTTCATCTATACCATCTAATCCAGTACATCTACCCATCTAATCCACTATATTTATACCCATCTAACTTCTAATCATCGTATACTTCAAAATAAAAATTTACACCAGACGAGACAAATAATTTTAGTGATAAAAGATTATTCCAAACTACTTGCAATAATATTTAGCCAATTAGGATGCAAATCTTCGGCCTTAAATGTGTGCACTAATCAAGCTTTCTTTATAAAAGGCAAGCATGATTAGGTTAAGCACAATCAGGGCTTGTTTTTCAAAAATAATGAAGGTAAAATTAAATGAACTTAAATTCCAAACTAGAATGCATTTTCTTAAATTATGTGACCTTTCGAAAACCAAAAATAGTTGAAGTTATTGTACATATCCGGTTTGTCTGTGTGTTAGAGAGTTTTCTGTTTGAATGTGTAAAAATTAATAACAACTGAATTTGTAGGACAATTTTTGAATAAATATTGGACGTGATCTTTTATTTCATATTTAAACCAAAATTTATGATTGCTATCAGACTGAAACTTGTATTTAGTTCTATTAAATAAAAACAGTACAGAATGTTTCTTATATGTCTTCTTACTAGGCTGGGTCTAAAAGAAAACGAACTAACACGATCAATACAGTACGAAACGGAAGAACGCAGAACGGTGTATAAGGTAGCATGCTACTCTAGAAGAATAACGGAACCAATAAAGCGACTAGATACGTGCAAATCGACCGCCCTCTTTACCACGATCGACGCGGTTTACTTTGACGTGCTAAAAGCCGACGCGAATTCAATTCGTCGTTGTTTTCGAAGGTATCGCCACACGCGGCAAATCGTAAAATACGCGCGGTATCTCGTCGAACCATAGACCCAGCTTTAAGTTTACAGAGATTTCTCAATTTCATTATCTTGGAATTCAATCTCAGAAAGCAAGATTCTAATAGACCTATGAGAACATATAGAACGCTTAAATCAGATCATATGTGAAGTTTTAAGTATTTATTTTTCTTAAGTTATTACTTTTCATGATTTAGCGAATCCAACCCACATTTAAGAGAAACCTAGCTGAATAAAACATTTCTCAATTCATAACATTTTCAAAGTGACACAGCTTTAGAACTAAATGATTGAAAGCACAACTTTATCTTTCACTGACTTTCCCATTTAGAGCTTAAAAAATTTATGCATTTATATTCACTCGCAACCATGGATACAGTTGCTACACTATTATCCTATAAATTATTCCGTTCTAAGATTAAATTCACTAAGATTCTAATTCCCGTTCATTAATTTGCACCTTTTGAAACCAAGTGCAATACTACATACGTCAGAGTCATAAATATTCGTACACCTGCAATTTATTCAGAAAACATACACAAAATTGGAGTTGTAAAATAAAAAATAAAACGCTTTGCCCGACAATTGTTTTATTAACATCATATCAATTGAAATTTAACCATTTAACGTCATTTAAAAATGAATAAATATTTAATATACAAAAAAACATATGGGTTACGAAAAAACAATATGTATCAAAAGTATTCATACACAACTAGGTATATGAAAATTACACATTTATAACAAAAACAATATCTTTTAGGAATTAATATTTTGTTGACCCCCCTTTAGCCTTTATTACACATTCCAAGCGCCGTGGCATGGAATCTACTAATTTTTGTGTGACTGAAGCGGGGATTTGATTCCATTCTTCCAAGATTGTGTCCTTTAAGTCTTGCAAATTAGTTGATGGACGTTCGCGTACTTTTCTTTTTAAGTACCCCCAAACATGCTCAATTGGATTGATGTCAGGTGATTGCGGAGGTGTCACCAACCACTTTGGAACGTTGTGAATGATCCACATTTTAGATTTCCATGCGGTGTGCTTAGGATCATTGTCTTGTAGGAAAATAAAATTTTGCCCAATTCCTAATTTTCTTGCACTAGAGTGAAGATTCCTTCTCAGAATGTTTATATACTTCACATGATCCATAATACCATCAATAAACTCAAGAAAGCCTACACCACCGGCACTCACACACCACCAAACCATGACTGATTTGCCACCATATTTTACCGTTAGAATGAGATTCTTAACATTCATGGCATCATTTTTCCTCCTCCATACTAGCAATGAATTTTTCGCTAGTTAATATAAAAGGAAAAAAGGCAAAGTTTTGATCATAAAAGGAAAAAGGGAAATTTAAGTGAAAAGCAGATATCAATACAGAAAAAAAGTTGAAAAAAAATTAAACATGCTTGCTGTAGAAATAACTTGACGAAATATTATTAGTTTTATTTCAAGTTTGAACTGGAGCACTTGAGGTATATTTTTTATTAGCATTTTTTCATATATATCTCGAAACTTTCGCAAAACAGCACGAGATAACACTTTCATATTCTACAACCCTTTTAAAACAGTTCTAATTTATCATATCGCTAATGAATATATTTCTATTTATAAAGTTTAATTAAATTTGGAAAAAATTTAAATTGAAGCTACATTTGAGCATTAAAAAATGTACTGTCTCTGTTAGCCTACTCCCGGGAGTAGTTGTCCAGGGAGCACCTCGAGGAGGTAGAGATCAGTTTTCGCTCCCCAAAGAACGCCTTTCTACCCACATCCGCATTCTAGTTGGTCATTTAAGCAGGCATAGGGATACGTAGAACTCCATACAATGGAGTTTGTAAAAATGGATTGGGATAAAATTGGAGGAAAAGGGAATAGGGTAAGAATATCGTTTACTGATTGAGGGATATACAGGGAGATCTGTCTGCATAGACCAATGACTAGAATGAGTTAAACCTAGATTTCTAGGTTATGTATAGGATGGGGCAATTAGGGAAATAGGGGGATTATTAGAAAGGCGTTCGGAAAAAAAGGGTTTTTGGACTGGTGCGTAATTGGGCTTACAAAAAGATACAGACTTGAAGAAAACCAAGTCTGCAAAACCAACAAAGAAAACGATTAACAACTGAAACCCCAGCCTGAAATTAAACAAATCAACCAAGAAAGAAAAGATTTTAAAACAATGAAACGTGTAATGTATAAAATCGGAGCCAGTGTTTTTTGTCACGAAGTGTTGTGCAGGATGTGTATCCGAGATAAATCTAACACAATAATTAATTAGCCGGTATGTATGATTCACATTTAGTCTTAAAAAATCGAGTAAAAACATTTTTAGTGGCCACTAAAATGTTTAAAATAATTATAATTCCAAGTATTCGTTTAGGTGAGTAGTGAACATGCTATTAGTGAAATGATTTAATTTTTTCATGCATTATTATCATGCTATTAGTTACACCATATTAATTGAAAATGTAAAATAAGTGGAATTATAATTAACATTGAAGCGAAAGATTATACTAGAAAATTTGTAAAAGTAAGTGTTTCAATTATTAATAATAGATCTAAAGATTTTCAACTGAATACAAAGCTATTAATGTAGAAACAAAAAGAATGCTTTGGGCAGGCTATCAATAATAACTAGAAAAGATCTCCTACGCTTGGACGAATTTGAAATGAAACAATCCCGACAAGTTCCTCAGTAACCAGCGTACGCTTACAACCTCTTAAACCGTTTTCTTCTTCCAATCAATGTCCTAAATACAACCTCCTTTTTAAGATTAAAACGAAGATTAATTAATAAAAATATATTGCCAGGAAATATACTCTATCTGTACCAAAAGAAAAAAAGCAACTTAAATGCACCAGTAATGCTAAGAGTAATAAAAAATGTACAAGTGAAATTTAAACATATACCAATAATTCAAGAGCACATCAACAGTCTGCAAAACAAAACATAATTGTTCACTTAAATTAGTTTAAGTTGTGTATTTATTAGATGACGTGCACTGAAATTACTATTATAGCCAGTATGTAACTAAATAAACTATTTGTTCCAAACAATATCCTTAAATACTACTTATCAACTACTTTGAGATTCACTACTGAGGTTCCAAAGATATGGTTCTCTCCTGAGTTGAAGGAGACTTCCCTAAGTTAAAACTAAGCTACCTTCTAAACTAATTACATCAAACACATTGAAATTCCTTTGATATGGTTTCTTCTGATATAGAAGGGGCATACTGCCCAACTTACAACTAAGCTTAACCCAACTTATGTACTAGATACTTTAGCCATCCATTGAAATTCCTAAGATATGGTTTCTTCTTATATGATAGGGGCACTCTTGCCCAACTTACAACTAAGCTTAACCTTATTTATAAACTAGATACTTTAGCCATCCATTGAAATTCCTAAGATATGGTTTCTTCTTTTATGGCAGGGGCACTCCTGCCCAAATTACAACTATGCTTAACCTAACTTATAAACTAGATACTTTAGCCATCCATTGAAATTCCTTTGATATGGTTTCTTCTTATACGGCAGGGGCCCTCTTTCACAACTTACAACTAAGCATAACCTAAATTATATACTATATACTTTAGCCATCCAATGAAATTCCTAAGATATGGTTTCTTCTTATATAGCAGGGGCACTCCTGCCCAACTTACAACCAAGCTTAACCCAACTTATGTACTAGATACTTTAGCCATCCATTGAAATTCCTAAGATATGGTTTCTTCTTATATGATAGGGGCACTCTTGCCCAACTTACAACTAAGCTTAACCTAATTTATAAACTAGATACTTTAGCCATCCATTGAAATTCCTAAGATATGGTTTCTTCTTTTATGGCAGGGTCACTTTTGCACAACTTACAACTAAGCTTAAGCTAACTTATATACTAGATACATTAGCCATCCATTGAAATTCCTAAGATATGGTTTCTTCTTATATGGCAGGGGGTCTCTTGCCCAACTTACAACTAAGCTTAACCTAACATATATACTAGATACATTAGCCATCCATTGAAATTCCTTTGATATGGTTTTTTCTTATATGGACGGCGCACTCTTGCCCAACTTACAACTAAGCTTAACCTAACTTATATACTAGATACTTTAGCCTTCCATTGAAATTCCTAAGATATGGTTTCATCCTATATGGCAGGGGCACTCTTGCCCAACTTACAACTAAGCTTAACCTAATTTACAAACTAGATACTTTAGCCATCCATTGAAATTCCTAAGATATGGTTTCTTCTTATATGGCCGGGTCACTCTTGCACAACTTACAGCTAAACATAACCTAACTTATATACTATATACTTTAGCCATCCATTGAATTTCCTAAGATATGGTTTCTTCTTTTATGGCAGGGTCACTTTTGCACAACTTACAACCAAGCTTAACCCAACTTATGTACTAGATACATTAGCCATCCATTGAAATTCCTAAGATATGGTTTCTTCTTATATGGCAGGGGCACTCCTGCCCAAATTACAACTATGCTTAACCTAACTTATAAACTAGATACTTTAGCCATCCATTGAAATTCCTTTGATATGGTTTCTTCTTATATGGCAGGGGCCCTCTTTCACAACTTACAACTAAGCTTAACCTAAATTATATACTATATACTTTAGCCATCCAATGAAATTCCTAAGATATGGTTTCTTCTTATATAGCAGGGGCACTCCTGCCCAACTTACAACCAAGCTTAACCCAACTTATGTACTAGATACTTTAGCCATCCATTGAAATTCCTAAGATATGGTTTCTTCTTATATGATAGGGGCACTCTTGCCCAACTTACAACTAAGCTTAACCTAATTTATAAACTAGATACTTTAGCCATCCATTGAAATTCCTACAATATGGTTTCTTCTTTTATGGCAGGGTCACTTTTGCACAACTTACAACTAAGCTTAAGCTAACTTATATACTAGATACATTAGCCATCCATTGAAATTCCTAAGATATGGTTTCTTCTTATATGGCAGGGGGTCTCTTGCCCAACTTACAACTAAGCTTAACCTAACATATATACTAGATACATTAGCCATCCATTGAAATTCCTAAGATATGGTTTTTTCTTATATGGCCGGCGCACTCTTGCCCAACTTACAACTAAGCTTAACCTAACTTATATACTAGATACTTTAGCCATCCATTGAAATTCCTAAGATATGGTTTCATCCTATATGGCAGGGGCACTCTTGCCCAACTTACAACTAAGCTTAACCTAATTTACAAACTAGATACTTTAGCCATCCATTGAAATTCCTAAGATATGGTTTCTTCTTATATGGCCGGGTCACTCTTGCACAACTTACAGCTAAACATAACCTAACTTATATACTATATACTTTAGCCATCCATTGAATTTCGTAAGATATGGTTTCTTCTTATATGGCAGGGGCATACTGCCCAACTTACCACTAAGCTTAACCTAACTTATATACTAGATACATTAGCCACCCATCGAAATTCCTAAGATATGGTTTCTTCTTATATGGCAAGGTCACTCTTGCACAACTTACAACTAAGCTTAACCTAACTTATATACTAGATACATTAGCCATCCATTAAATTCCTAAGATATGGTTTCTTCTTACATGGCAGGGGCACGCTTTCCCAACTTACAACTAAGCTTAACCTAACTTATATACAATATACTTTAGCCATCCATTGAAATTCCTAAAATATGGTTTCTTCTTATATGGCAGGGGCCCTCTTTCCCAACTTACAACTAAGCTTAACCTAACATATATACTAGATACATTAGCCATCCATTGAAATTCCTTTGATATGGTTTTTTCTTATATGGCCGGCGCACTCTTGCCCAACTTACAACTAAGCTTAACCTAACTTATATACTAGATACTTTAGCCATCCATTGAAATTCCTAATATATGGTTTCATCCTATATGGCAGGGGCACTCTTGCCCAACTTACAACTAAGCTTAACCAAATTTACAAACTAGATACTTTAGCCATCCATTGAAATTCCAAAGATATGGTTTCTTCTTATATGGCCTGGTCACTCTTGCACAACTTACAACTAAGCTTAACCTAACTTATATACTAGATACATTAACCACCCATTAAATTCCTAAGATATGGTTTCTTCTTATATAAAAAGGGGCATACTGCCCAACTTACAACTATGCTTAACCTAACCTATATACTATATACTTTAGCCATCCATTGAATTTCCTAAGATATGGTTTCTTCTTACATGGCAGGGGCACGCTTTCCCAACTTACAACTAAGCTTAACCTAACTTATGAACTAGATACTTTAGCCACCCATTGAAATTCCTAAGATATGGTTTCTTCTTACATGGCAGGGTCACTCTTGCACAACTTACAACTAAGCTTAACCTAACTTATATACTAGATACTTTAGCCATCCATTGAAATTCCTAAAATATGGTTTCTTCTTATATGGCAGGGGCCCTTTTGCACAACTTACAACTAAGCTTAACCTAACATATATACTAGATACATTAGCCATCCATTGAAATTCCTTTGATATGGTTTTTTCTTATATGGCCGGCGCACTCTTCCCCAACTTACAACTAAGCTAAACCTAACTTATATACTAGATACTTTAGCCATCCATTGAAATTCCTAACATATAGTTTCATCCTATATGGCAGGGGTACTCTTGCCCAAATTACAACTAAGCTTAACCTAACTTATGTACTAGATACTTTAGCCATCCATTGAAATTCCTAAGATATGGTTTCTTCTTACATGGCAGGGGCACGCTTGCCCAACTTACAACTAAGCTTAACCTAACTTATGTACTAGATACTTTAGCCATCCATTGAAATTCCTAAGATATGGTTTCTTCTTATATGGCAGGGTCACTCTTGCACAACTTACAACTAAGCTTAACCTAACTTATATACTAGATACATTAGCCATCCATTGAACTTCCTAAGATATGGTTTCTTCTTATATGGGAAAGGCATACTGCCCAACTTACAACTAAGCTTAACCTAACTTATATACTAGATACTTTAGCCATCCATTGAAATTCCTAAGATATGGTTTCATCCTATATGGCAGGGGCACTCTTGCCCAACTTACAACTAAGCTTAACCTAATTTACAAACTAGATACTTTAGCCATCCATTGAAATTCCTAAGATATGGTTTCTTATATGGGAAAGGCATACTGTCCAACTTACAACTAACCTTAACCTAACTTATATACTATATACTTTAGCCATCCATTGAAATTCCTAAAATATGGTTTCTTCTTATATGGCAGGGGCCCTCTTTCCCAACTTACAACTAAGCTTAACCTAACATATATACTAGATACATTAGCCATCCATTGAAATTCCTTTGATATGGTTTTTTCTTATATGGCCGGCGCACTCTTGCCCAACTTACAACTAAGCTTAACCAAACTTATATACTAGATACTTTAGCCATCCATTGAAATTCCTAAGATATGGTTTCATTCTATATGGCAGGGGCACTCTTGCCCAACTTACAACTAAGCTTAACCTAATTTACAAACTAGATACATTAGCCATCCATTGAAATTCCTTTGATATGGTTTCTTCTTATATGGCCTGGTCACTCTTGCACAACTTACAACTAAGCTTAACCTAACTTATATACTAGATACATTAACCACCCATTAAATTCCTAAGATATGGTTTCTTCTTATATAAAAAGGGGCATACTGCCCAACTTACAACTATGCTTAACCTAACCTATATACTATATACTTTAGCCATCCATTGAATTTCCTAAGATATGGTTTCTTCTTAAATGGCAGGGGCACGCTTTCCCAACTTACAACTAAGCTTAACCTAACTTATGAACTAGATACTTTAGCCATCCATTGAAATTCCTAAGATATGGTTTCTTCTTACATGGCAGGGTCACTCTTGCACAACTTACAACTAAGCTTAACCTAACTTATATACTAGATACTTTAGCCATCCATTGAAATTCCTAAAATATGGTTTCTTCTTATATGGCAGGGGCCCTTTTGCACAACTTACAACTAAGCTAAACCTAACATATATACTAGATACATTAGCCATCCATTGAAATTCCTTTGATATGGTTTTTTCTTATATGGCCGGCGCACTCTTCCCCAACTTACAACTAAGCTTAACCTAACTTATATACTAGATACTTTAGCCATCCATTGAAAATCCTAACATATGGTTTCATCCTATATGGCAGGGGCACTCTTGCCCAAATTACAACTAAGCTTAACCTAACTTATATACTACATACTTTAGCCATCCATTGAATTTCCTAAGATATGGTTTCTTCTTACACGGCAGGGGCACGCTTGCCCAACTTACAACTAAGCTTAACCTAACTTATGTACTAGATACTTTAGCCATCCATTGAAATTCCTAAGATATGGTTTCTTCTTATATGGCAGGGTCACTCTTGCACAACTTACAACTAAGCTTAACCTAACTTATATACTAGATACATTAGCCATCCATTGAACTTCCTAAGATATGGTTTCTTTTTATATGGGAAAGGCATACTGCCCAACTTACAACTAAGCTTAACCTAACTTATATACTATATACTTTAGCCATCCATTGAATTTCCTAAGATATGGTTTCTTCTTACATGGCAGGGTCACTCTTGCACAACTTACAACCAAGCTTAACCTAACTTACAAACTAGATACTTTAGCCATCCATTGAAATTCCTAAGATATGGTTTATCCTTATATGGCAGGGGGTCTCTTGCCCAACTTACAACTAAGCTTAACCTAACATATATACTAGATACATTAGGCATCCATTGAAATTCCTTTGATATGGTTTTTTCTAATATGGCCGGCGCACTCTTGCCCAACTTACAACTAAGCTTAACCTAACTTATATACTAGATACTTAAGCAATCCATTGAAATTCCTAAGATATGGTTTCATCCTATATGGCAGGGGCACTCTTGCCCAACTTACAACTAAGCTTAACCTAATTTACAAACTAGATACTTTAGCCATCCATTGAAATTCCTAAGATATGGTTTCTTCTTATATGGCCGGGTCACTCTTGCACAACTTACAGCTAAACTTAACCTAACTTATATACTATATACTTTAGCCATCCATTGAATTTCGTAAGATATGGTTTCTTCTTATATGGCAGGGGCATACTGCCCAACTTACAACCAAGCTTAACCTAACTTATATACTAGATACATTAGCCACCCATCGAAATTCCTAAGATATGGTTTCTTCTTATATGGCAGGGGCTCTCCTGCCCAACTTACAACTAAGCTTAACCTAACTTATAAACTAGATACTTTAGCCACCTATTGAAATTCCTAAGATATGGTTTCTTCTTATATGGCAAGGTCACTCTTGCACAACTTACAACTAAGCTTAACCTAACTTATATACTAGATACATTAGCCATCCATTAAATTCCTAAGATATGGTTTCTTCTTACATGGCAGGGGCACGCTTTCCCAACTTACAACTAAGCTTAACCTAACTTATGAACTAGATACTTTAGCCATCCATTGAAATTCCTAAAATATGGTTTCTTCTTATATGGCAGGGGCCCTCTTTCCCAACTTACAACTAAGCTTAACCTAACATATATACTAGATACATTAGCCATCCATTGAAATTCCTTTGATATGGTTTTTTCTTATATGGCCGGCGCACTCTTGCCCAACTTACAACTAAGCTTAACCTAACTTATATACTAGATACTTTAGCCATCCATTGAAATTCCTAAGATATGGTTTCATCCTATATGGCAGGGGCACTCTTGCCCAACTTACAACTAAGCTTAACCTAATTTACAAACTAGATACTTTAGCCATCCATTGAAATTCCTAAGATATGGTTTCTTCTTATATGGCCTGGTCACTCTTGCACAACTTACAACTAAGCTTAACCTAACTTATATACTAGATACATTAACCACCCATTAAATTCCTAAGATATGGTTTCTTCTTATATAAAAAGGGGCATACTGCCCAACTTACAACTATGCTTAACCTAACATATATACTATATACTTTAGCCATCCATTGAATTTCCTAAGATATGGTTTCTTCTTACATGGCAGGGGCACGCTTTCCCAACTTACAACTAAGCTTAACCTAACTTATGAACTAGATACTTTAGCAATCCATTGAAATTCCTAGGATATGGTTTCTTCTTACATGGCTGGGTCACTCTTGCACAACTTACAACTAAGCTTAACCTAACTTATATACTATATACTTTAGCCATCCATTGAAATTCCTAAAATATGGTTTCTTCTTATATGGCAGGGGCCCTTTTGCACAACTTACAACTAAGCTTAACCTAACTTATATACTAGATACTTTAGCCATCCATTGAAATTCCTAACATATGGTTACATCCTATATGGCAGGTGCACTCTTGCCCAAATTACAACTAAGCTTAACCTAACTTATATACTAGATAGATTAGTCATCCATTGAACTTCCTAAGTTATGTTTTATTCTTATATGGCAGCGGCATACTGCCGAACTTACAACTAAGCTTAACCTAACTTATATACTATATACTTTAGCCATCCATTGAATTTCCTAAGATATGGTTTCTTCTTACATGGCAGGGGCACGCTTGCCCAACTTACAACTAAGCTTAACCTAACTTATGTACTAGATACTTTAGCCATCCATTGAAATTCCTAAGATATGGTTTCTTCTTATATGGCAGGGGGACTCTTGCCCAACATACAACTAAGCTTAACCTAACTTGTATACTAGATACTTTAGCTATCCATTGAAATTCCTAAAATATGGTTTCTTCTTATATGGCAGGGGCCCTTTTGCACAACTTACAACTAAGCTTAACCTAACATATGTACTAGATACATAAGCCATCCATTGAAATTCCTTTGATAAGGTTTTCTTCTTATATGGCCGGCGCACTCTTTCCCAACTTACAACTAAGCTTAACCTAACTTATATACTAGATACTTTAGCCATCCATTGAAATTCCTAAGATATGGTTTCTTCTTATATGGCAGGGGCACTTTTGCCCAATTTACAACTAAGCTTAACCTAACTTATATACTAGATACTTTAGCCATCCATTGAAATTCCTGAGATATGGTTTCTTTTTATATGGCAGGGGGTCTCTTGCCCAACATACAACTACGCTTAACCTAACTTACAACTATGCTTAACCTAACTTATATACTAGATACTTTAGCCATCCATTGAAATTCCTAAGATATGGTTTCTTCTTATATGGCAGGGGCACTCCTGCCCAACTTACAAGTAAGCTTAACCTAACTTATAAACTAGATACATTAGCCATCCATTGAAATTCTTAAGATATGGTTTCTTCTTATATGGCAGCGGCACTCTTGCACAACTTACAACTAATCTTAACCTAAGTTACAAACTAGATAATTTAGTCATCCATTGAATTTCCTAAAATATGGTTTCATCCTATATGGCAGGGGCACTCTTGCCCAACTTACAACTAAGCTTAACCTAATTTACAAACTAGATACTTTAGCCATCCATTGAAATTGCTGAGATATGGTTTCTTCTTATATGGCCTGGTCACTCTTGCACAACTTACAGCTAAACTTAACCTAACTTATATACTATATACTTTAGCCATCCATTGAATTTCCTAAGATATGGTTTCTTCTTATATGGCAGGGGCATACTGCCCAACTTACAACTAAGCTTAACCTAACTTATATACTAGATACATTAGCCATCCATTGAAATTCCTAAGATATGGTTTCTTCTTATTTGGCAGCGGCACTCTTGCACAACTTACAACTAATCTTAACCTAGGTTACAGACTAGATAATTTAGTCATCCATTGAATTTCCTAAAATATGGTTTCTTCTTATATGGGAAAGGCATACTGCCCAACTTACAACTAAGCTTAACCTAATTTATAAACTAGATACTTTAGCCATCCATTGAAATTCCTAAGATATGGTTTCTTCTTATATGGCAGGGGGTCTCTTGCCCAACTTACAACTAAGCTTAACCTAACTTGTATACTAGATACTTTAGCCATCCATTGAAATTCCTAAAATATGGTTTCTTCTTATTTGGCAGGGGCCCTTTTGCACAACTTACAACTAAGCTTAACCTAACTTATAAACTAGATACTTTAGCCATCCATTGAAATTCATAAGATATGGTTTCTTCTTATATGGCAGCGGCACTCTTGCACAACTTACAACTAATCTTAACCTAAGTTACAAACTAGATACTTTAGCCATCCATTGAAATTCCTAAGATATGGTTTCTTCTTATATGGGAAAGGCATACTGTCCAACTTACAACTAACCTTAACCTAACTTGTATACTATATACTTTAGCCATCCATTGAAATTCCTAAAATATGGTTTCTTCTTATATGGCAGGGGCCCTCTTTCCCAACTTACAACTAAGCTTAACCTAACATATATACTAGATACATTAGCCATCCATTGAAATTCCTTTGATATGGTTTTTTCTTATATGGCCGGCGCACTCTTGCCCAACTTACAACTAAGCTTAACCTAACTTATATACTAGATACTTTAGCCATCCATTGAAATTCCTAAGATATGGTTTCTTCTTATATGGCAGGGGCACACTTGCCGAACTTACAACTAGGCTTAACCTAACTCATAAACTAAATACTTTAGCTGTCCATTGAAATTCCTAAAATATGGTTTCTTCTTATATGAGAAAGGCATACTGCCCAACTTACAACTAAGCTTAACCTAACTTATATACTATATACTTTAGCCATCCATTGAAATTCCTAAGATATGGTTTCTTCTTATATGGTCGGGTCACTCTTGTACAACTTACAACTAAGCTTAACCTAACTTATATACTATATACTTTAGCCATCCATTGAATTTCTTAAGATATGGTTTCTTCTTATATGGCAAAGGTACTCCTGCCCAACTTACAACTAAGCTTAACCTAACTTATATACTAGATACTTTAGCCATCCATTGAATTTCCTAAGATATGGTTTCTTCTTACATGGCAGGGGCACGCTTGCCCAACTTACAACTAAGCTTAACCTAACTTATGTACTAGATACTTTAGCCATCCATTGAAATTCCTAAGATATGGTTTCTTCTTATATGGCAGGGGCACACTTGCCGAACTTACAACTAGGCTTAACCTAACTTATAAACTAAATACTTTAGCTGTCCATTGAAATTCCTGAGATATAGTCTCTTCTGATCGGACTGGTGGGTAAGTGGGCTTACAAAAAGATACAGACTTGAAGAAAACAAAGTCTGCAAAACCAACAAAGAATACGAAATTCTAGAATCAACAAGAAAATGATTAACAACTGAAACCCCAGTCTGAAATTAAACAAATCATCCGAGAAAGAAAAGATTTTAAAACAATGAAACGTGTAATGTATAAAATCGGAGGCAGTGTTTTTTGTCACGAAGTGTTGTGCAGGATGTGTATCCGAGATAAATCTAACACTATACTTAATATTTGATTCACATTTAGTCTTAAAAAACCGAGTAAAAACATTGTTAGTGGCCACTAAAATGTTTTAAATAATTATAATTCCAAGTATTCGTTTAGGTGAGTAGTGAACATGCTATTAGTGAAATGATTTAATTTTTTCATGCATTATTATCATGCTATTAGTTACACCATATTAATTGAAAATGTAAAATAAGTGGAATTATAATTAACATTGAAGCGAAAGATTATACAAGAAAATTTGTAAAAGTGTTAATTGAAGCTACATTTGATGTTTGAAACTTGTACTGTCTCTGTTAGCCTACTCCCGGGAGTAGTTGCCCAGGGAGCACCTCGAGGAGGTAGAGATCAGTTTTCGCTCCCCAAAAATTACCTACAGATTATCGCAATAACTATAAGGTAAAGGATTATCTTTTCTTACTAATACATTGTACAAACTTAAAATCTAGATATTGTTTTCAATAATTGAGAACGTTTTAAGATTTGCTGTGTTGTCGTGTAATGGAAGAATTATTATAATAAAATTTCTTATAAACCTTGAATATTTTAATTTCCTTCAGTCTAGTATATTATATTTAAGAACATAAGAAATCTTTTTAGGGAAACGAAATGCCCTCCAATTGTTTTAAATAGAAATTGATCGATCTTTCCATAGCTTAAAAATTTTTTAATGAAGTAATTGACTAGCCCGTTACTCATAAGAATCATATAAGTTCACTTAGTATATTTTAAATCAAAGATATTTATATCTTTCTTTTTATTCAATGCTTAACTCCAAAGTGAAGGTTGCCTTTCTTATTGTGCGCTTTAAAATTATTTCAAAATCCAATCAATTGTAGATTGTAGCATGTTCCATTTGAATCCTTAATTGATTTCATTAATTAATTTTATTTTAAACTATTTGAATTTCTATTATAAAATTTTAATTTGCAGTGTTCTTATTGAATAAAATAATAAATATTATTACTTACTTATTTTTTTCCAAAATTTACTTAACCCCTGCTTATTCTGTTCAAGGTAGGTAAAGACTGTTCTGGATGACATACTTCACAATTCGGACTATTGATTGTTTTAGAAAAGTTGTTAAGAAATGTTTCAAGGTCTAAAGCTGTTTCAAGAGTCAAGTTACTAAAAAAAAAAAATTTACAATAAACATAAATTTAAGTTCAAAATGTAAAAATTAATAAAGTGAATTAGAAAAATAATTAAAGCAATAAGAATTATTGCTTGTACAGGCATGCAAGATTCATTGGTAGACCACGTGCTAATTCACTTTTTTAATTTTTTAGTAAAAAAAATATCTAAAACTCTATAAATTTAATATAGTTGTGTCACTTTATTAATTTTAATAAAAATTTGATTGAATTTAATTAAATAAATAATAAAATCTTACTTACGTGATCTGCAGAGATGTTCACTGGTCGGGAGCCCAATGGCAACTGACTGCAAAAATCCGTTAGTCGCCATATTTGAACTTGGACTTTTTATAAAATCAAATTTAAGCATGTTCCAAGGTCTAAAGCTATTTCAAGAGTCAAGTTACTACAAATAAATAAATAAATTTAAAATTACAATAAACATATGTAAATTTAAATTCAAAATGTAAAAATTAATAAAATTAATTAGAAAAATAATTAAAGCAATAAGAATCATCGCTTGTACAGGCATGCAAGATTCGTTGGTCGACCACCACATGCTAAATTGTTTAATTTTTTTATTAAAAATTATATTTAAACTAATAATAAAAATTAATTTCATGTTAAAATGTAAAAATTAATAAAGTGAAATAGAAATATAATTAAAGAAATACGAATCATTGCTTGTCTAGGCATGCAAGATTCATTGGTCGACCACGTGCTAATTCAATTCTTTTAATTTTTTATTAAAAAAATATCTAAAACTCTATAAATTTAATATAGTTGTGTCACTTTATTAATTTTAATAAAAATTTGATTGAATTTAATTAAATAAATAATAAAATCTTACTTACGTGATCTGCAGAGATGTTCACTGGTCGGGAGCCCAATGGCAACTGACTGCAAAAATCCGTTAGTCGCCATATTTGAACTTAGACATTTTATAAAATTAAATTTAAGCATAATTCTATTTAAAATGGATTAATAACAAGTTAATTTAGATAAAAGAAATGATTTTCTCACACTAATAATAGTTTTAAAGTCTTTTTTTTAATAAATAATTTGGGACTACTTTATGACGTCACTCAAAAGCACATGGTTTTGCGGAAGAATACAAAAAGTAGTTCCAGTTAAAAATTAATAATACTAATTCTTTTCTTTTAAAAAATGAAAGAATATTAAATTATCAAGTTGAAATAAGTAGTAAAAAAGTTTATTTTCCATTAGAAATTGTTTTTTTAAGGCAAAAATTAGCACCTGTACTTCTGACCTTCTTTGGCTAATTCTTGAAAATCTGCTCGATAGATTTTCTTCGTATTTGGAATTCTTATTAAATAATAGGTAAAGTTTAATAATAAATTAGTGGTAAAACTTAAAATTTTATTTAAATGCTATTTTACGAGGTTGACCTTGGGCTGAAGTTGTACTCCAAAAGTGGTCTCAAAATAAGTTTTCAGAGAACGGTTTTCAGTAAAATTTATGTAATACGGCTTAAATAAAAAGTATACAAAGTTTAAACAAAATCTTTGAAGCTGTTTTTAAGAAAATCCGTAAAAACTACTTAACCTATTACCTATCCTTGTACGTGGCGAACTTCCACGAACCTACGCGATAATTTTCTCTTTTAGGTTATTATTTTTACAAAATCTTCATTGTCTGTAATTCCACATTAGTGATAAGATATTAATCTTGTGTTGAAATTGTTCATGTGTAAGCCCTAAAGTGGAAAACCTAGTTACGTCAATATCTTTCATATTAAAAAAAGTTGTTTGTACATACTCATTTGACTGATGCTTTCGCAACGTCTTTTTCATTTCCACTTCAGTTGATGGACGGTTTTGCAGTTATTGGCTCAAACAATTGCCTGTTTTCAATCTGAAAATCATTATTCAATGAAATAAACAATGATTTAACCTTAAATTAAAAGCATTCAATTCAATGATACTACAACTTAAAACGCAACTATTTGTTCAAGATAAATTTGTATCTTTCAAAAATTTAAAAAATAAATAAAATATGTATGCTGAAATTTTAGTTAATATCTTTTAAACGGATCAATCTTTTAGAACGTATTTGTGGCATTGTAAAACATTAAATTATTTTAACATAAATTACGTTGCAATTAAACTGTTATACTAAACTTGTTTAAGTCAAGCTGCCATAAATTGAAATCATTACTTTATTAGGTTTGTCAACCAAAATAAACGATTTTTCAAGCTCAATTTTGTTCAAAATTATTTCTTTTAATTCATAAAAGTAACGAAACACATTTAATATCTATAACTACTGATAAAATATTATTCATATAATTAAATAAATGTGACTGTAAGTAAACTTAAACAATGATGTGCACATAACAATAATTTTGCAAAGAAAGGATTTCGCTAGATAGAGGATAAAAGATTTTGAGGTCATTATGAATGGTAAGATCAATGCGAACCGAAGAGCATTTACTATTTTTCTAAAGATTTTTGAGTGGGGAGACTGGATTCGTTGACAATTGGAAGGGTAGTAAGTACCCATGATTTCTGTCAAAGTACAGATTGCTCCATACCAGCTGCTGTAGCAGTCTTTTATTGATTACAGAGAGTTTTTAGTTTTTATCAATTTTTCGAGAGAAATGTTTCAATACATGCTCTAGATCATAATGACATAAGTACTTTGCTTACTGGAAATCGTAAATGCTGTTCAAGAGAAAATAGGAAAAATCAGATTCAGTAAATTTGTAGTCAGATGGCCAAAAGGCGCCATTTAACTAAATATAAATATTTGAATTTTCCCTTATTGATTTTCATCACACACGAAACTTGAAGATTCGTAAAAACATTTATCGAAAACAAATATATCCGTTTAAAACTGAATAACATTCTATTTGATCGTAACACCTTGTAATTATTATAGCAAAGGTGAAAAATTAAAGGGCTATGTGACATAAATAAGCAAAATACCTTATGAAGAGGATACAAAAGGAAAGGTCTTGTTCACACACTAGCTCCAGCAAGTACTTCTCACTCTCCTCCTGCTTACAGGCACTACTACCCTCTTCATTCTTGTTACGAAATAGTTCATTACCAGCGAAACACTGAGCTAGCAAGTTCTTATCAGCCCTATCTACGAAGCCATTTAAGTTTTCATCTGAATTGCCGAAATCACCATCATGTATAAATACCAAAGTTTCGATATATTTCACACCTTTCTCAAGCCCTAACATTGTCATCTTGTTATTTTTTCTTACACTGGCTATATTCTATAACTATAACAAAAACTTGAAACGATTCTCCCAAAATTCATAAACAACTGTGTGTAATACGTACATAGGTTACTTAATATCATTAAATAAGGTTCCTTTTTATTAAATTTCAGAGGAAGAATAACAAGATTTCAACTTCACTGTTCTCCCCGGGCCACACTACTTTATAATTCTTAAAGCTAATTTGCACAATCTTGGAATGGCTTTTCAAACATGGAAACAGCTATATTCTTGTGAAATTAAGAAATAAATTCAATTTTTTCTAATAGATTATACTTTATAATTTTCAAAATAGATCGACCCTTCATTTGTAATTTAGCATTTATTATTAACTATCAAATACGAAATTGCTGCATTTCAGTGAAATTAGGAGACCCTTTCCACTTTTTTCAATACTTTTTACTTCTTAAGAAAAGAGATCGTTCCATTACGTATTATGTATCATTAGCTTTTATAGTAACTATAAAATGCAGAAACATCAGCAATCCAGTGAAATTAGGAGAAAATTTCCGCTTTTTCCAATGGTTATTTCTTCATACTTAAACGTACCTACATCTACATTCTTACATCGGCCTTAATATTAACTATTAACTACTAAACAGGAGTGTTCGAGTGAAATTAGAGGACGATTTCTACATATTCCAATGGTATTTGATTCTTGTTTTTCACAACAGATCGTCTCTTGCTGTATACACTAGAATTGTCTTATTATTAACTAATGTATATGTTAGGTCGATCGATTTTCAAAATTCACGAACACACCTTTTCCGTAGCTTATAGCTAATATAAAGGCCGACTTAAGAATTTTCATTTAGGTTCGACCTCTTTTTTTTAAATCATAAAGTAAAAACCATTGGAAAAAGTAGAAATCGTCTTCTAATTCCACTCGAAAACTCCTGTTTCGTATTTGAAATTTACTATTAAGGCTGATGAACAATATACATGTAGGTACGATCTTTTTTCAACAGTAAGATTGGGAAAAATAAAGTATAATTCATTGAGAAAAGAGTTGAAGTTTTTGCATAATTTCATCTGAATGCTGTTGTTTCTGTATTTGATTGTTAATAATAAGGCAGGTTCATCTGAATGCCTGTGCATCATACGAGGGTCGTTTGAAAAGTCCGTGCAAAAATAAAAACTACTTAATTTTTTGGGGTAAACCTTTTTTATTTTTCAACATAGTCTCCTTTTAGGCTTATACACTTCGTCCAACGCTGCTCTAGTTTGTTGATCCCTTCCGAATAATAGGATTTGTCCAAGTCTGAAAAAATAGCCGTTCGTTTCTGCAATCACCTCCTCGTTTGAATAAAATCTTTTTCCCGCCAGCCATTTCTTCATATTGGGGAACAAATAGTAGTCCGAGGGAGTCTGGAGAATAGGGGGGATGTGAAACGAGTTGGAACTCTATTTCCATTAATTTTGCGACCACAACTGCTGAGGTGTGAGCTGGTGCGTTGTCGTGATGGAAAAGGACTTTTTTGTGGGCCAATCGTGGGCGTTTTTCTTGCAGCTCGGTTTTCAAACGGTCCAATAACGATGAATAATATGCACCTGTAATAGTTTTACCCTTTTCCAGATAGTCGATGAGGATTATTCCTTGCGAATCCCAAAAGACAGTCGCCATAATCTTTCCGGCCGAAGGAACGGTCTTCGCCTTTTTTGGCGCAGATTCCCCCTTGGTAACCCATTGTTTAGATTGTTCTTTGGTCTCAGGAGTGTAGTGATGTATCCATGTTTCATACACAGTGACGAAACGACGCTTAAAGTCCTGCGGATTCTTCTGGAACAGCTGCAAACCGTCCTTGCAACACTTCAGACGATTTCGTTTTTGGTCAAGCGTGAGCAATCGCGGCACCCATCTTGCGGATAGCTTTGTCATGTCTAAATGTTGATGCAAAATATTATGTACCCGTTCATTCGAGATGCCCACAGCACTAGCAATCTCACGCACCTTCACTCGTCTGTCATCCATCACCATATCATGGATTTTATCAATGATTTCTGGAGTAGTAACCTCAACAGGGCGTCCAGAACGTTCAGCGTCACTTGTGCCCATATGGCCACTCCGAAAATTTTGAAACCACTTATAAACTGTTCTAATCGAAGGTGCAGAGTCACCATAATGTTTATCAAGCTTCTCTTTAGTCTCTGGAGGCGTTTTGCCTTTCATAAAGTAGTGTTTAATCAACACACGAAATTCTTTTTCGTCCATTTTATGAAAATCACTCGACTTCCTCGATTCAAACGAATGCCAAACACAAAGAAATAGACCGATCTGGCTGAAACTTGGTGTGTGTTCTTCCAAGAGATGCTACTAACTAAACATAACCTTTATACGCGCCAGTAGTGCTATCTCTCTGACTTTGCACGGACTTTTCAAACGACCCTCGTAGGTCGATCTATTTTGAAAAAGAAGAATTAAAAAAGCATTGGAAAATGCAGAAATAGTCACCTAGTTTGTATAGAATTCTTCTTCTTCTGTCTTTGTAAGATAGAAATAAGGCCCATGCTACACTGTGCATCTTAGGTCAATCTAGGAATAACGACTTGTCAGATAGGAACTTAAAATCGAATATTATGTATTGGGTAGGATGTCATTAAGCTTACGAAGTAAGCAAGCGTGCAAAAACCTATTCAAAAACTTGAGCGAAGAATTACAAACCAAACAAATTAGGATAAAGGGCTAGAAATCCAAACTGGTAATGGAATAATTCTTTGGTTTCAAAAGTGAAATAAAGGCGTTTAAGCAGAACTTTGCCCTTTAGTGGAAACCGAATAATGGGTCATTAGGATGATGGAAGTTCGCCCTGTTTATTGAGTTTTGGAACTCCTTGAAAATTTCCAGAGGGCGGAAAAGTAGGTAGTTCAAAGAACAAAGTTAAAGGATATGGTTTAGGAAAAAAAGTTTTCTTTCTTAGGAAAACTTCGTAGGATCTGTGAAGTAACGAGGCCATAACGTGATGTTTGTCTAAGGAGCCTTCCGACGATCGTATCTTTGACGTAACTTAGAGAGAATAAGGTGTTAAGTAAGAGAAAGTAGTGGACGGAGAGGAGGGCCAATAGGTAGGCTCTAGGCAATAGGCAAAGTTGCCTTAGTGTTTCGCTCTATTCAGAGTCCAAGCATGATGATTAGAAATACAACATCCTGGTATTTGAGCAACGATCACATAAGAATAGGGAAAAAGATAAGAATTCATCAGAGGTAAAAACTACAATTCAGGCGAGTATACTCAGTTGCAACTGAAAAGAGGAAGGGATTGGAAGCTGTGGAGATAACAGTAGATTGAAGGGAATCAGAGATTTGAGAAGGAACTAAATGATGCTATTATAACCTAAAAGATGTCCTTAAGAAAAACCCACTGAGAATTAGATTAAAAAAAAAATATTATTCAAACACCGTTTTCCATTCATTAATATACGAGGGTCGTTTGAAAAGTGCGTGCAAAGTCAGAGAGATAGCACCACTGGCGCGTATCGAGGTTATGTTTAGTTAGTAGCATCTCTTGGAAGAACACACACCAAGTTTCAGCCAGATCGGTCTATTTCTTTGTGTTTGGCATTCGTTTGAATCGAGGAAGTCGAGTGATTTTCATAAAATGGACGAAAAAGAATTTCGTGTGTTGATTAAACACTACTTTATGAAAGGCAAAACGCCTCAGGAGACTAAAGAGAAGCTTGATAAACATTATGGTGACTATGCACCTTCGATTAGAACAGTTTATAAGTGGTTTCAAAATTTTCGGAGTGGCCATATGGGCACAAGTGACGCTGAACGTTCTGGACGCCCTGTTGAGGTTACTACTCCAGAAATCATTGATAAAATCCATGATATGGTGATGGATGACAGAAGAAAGAAAGAAAGAAAGAAAGAAAGATAAATTTATTATGCTCTGGGACTTAAGTCCCTTAAGAGCAACCAATAAAATTTACAATTTAAAAAAAATATTTTCTCTGATCTGAGAGATTAAACTAAAATAAATTCTTGACAACTATTTACATCCATAATTTTATATAAAATATGTACATATATAAAAATTACTAATTATAATGAATTAATAAAATAATAATAATAATAGTAATAATAATTATTAATGAGGGAAGGGATTAGCTATGAGGTTAGCATACTGGACTCCCACGCGGAGGTCCCGGGTTCGAATCCAGCAGCTGACCCTTAGATTTTCTTTTCCTAGGAGCTTCTTACAGCTCACTGTCCGGTGATGGACAGTGTTGTCTGTAACGAGAGAACACTGTCCGGAGGCCGGCAGTGCACTGGAAAAAGCTCCGGGCGCTAATGACCTCAGCTGTTGATGCAAAAAAAAAAAAAAAATAAAAAAAAAAAAATAATTATTAATATAATAATGTAAAACAAAAACAAACAAAAAAAAAAAGAAAAAAATCTTCTATATACAAACTTAAAAATTTCTTTTGTACAATTCAAACAAATGATTGTAATAGAAAAACTTAAAACTAGGCAGTAATTTCTTGTTGGTCAAGTCAGTAGGTAAGTCGTTCCAAAGTCTACTGGCAGCAACAGTAAAAGAGTTTTGATACGTTACAGTCCTATGGGGTTGTATGTAAAGTCTGGAATCGAAAGTCCTTGTAGTTCTTAAGTCTAGTGCAGCTTTTTGTGTAAACATGTCATATAAGTATTTTGGAGTCTGTGTTCTAAACAATTGGTATATGAAATTACCCATAAAGTATTTTCTACGGTAGTCAACAGTAAGCCAGTTTAAAGTAAAGTAATGTGGTGTAATATGTTCGTCTTTCCTAATATTTAGTATAAAACGGATACAAGAGTTAAGTGATCTTTGAAGAGTGAAGGTGCGTGAGATTGCTAGTGCTGTGGGCATCTCGAATGAACGGGTACATAATATTTTGCATCAACATTTGGACATGACAAAGCTATCCGCAAGATGAGTGCCGCGATTGCTCACGCTTGACCAAAAACGAAATCGTGTGAAGTGTTGCAAGGACGGTTTGCAGCTGTTCCAGAAGAATCCGCAGGACTTTAAGCATCGTTTCGTCACTGTGGATGAAACATGGATACATCACTACACTCCTGAGACCAAAGAACAATCTAAACAATGGGTTGCCAAGGGGGAATCTGCGCCAAAAAAGGCGAAGACCGTTCCTTCGGCCGGAAAGATTATGGCGACTGTCTTTTGGGATTCGCAAGGAATAATCCTCATCGACTATCTGGAAAAGGGTAAAACTATTACAGGTGCATATTATTCATCGTTATTGGACCGTTTGAAAACCGAGCTGCAAGAAAAACGCCCACGATTGGCCCACAAAAAAGTCCTTTTCCATCACGACAACGCACCAGCTCACACCTCAGCAGTTGTGGTCGCAAAATTAATGGAAATAGGGTTTCAACTCGTTTCACATCCCCCCTATTCTCCAGACTTGGCTCCCTCGGACTACTATTTGTTCCCCAATATGAAGAAATGGCTGGCGGGAAAAAGATTTTATTCAAACGAGGAGGTGATTGCAGAAACGAACGGCTATTTTTCAGACTTGGACAAATCCTATTATTCGGAAGGGATCAACAAACTAGAGCAGCGTTGGACGAAGTGTATAAGCCTAAAAGAGACTATGTTGAAAAATAAAAAAGGTTTACCCCAAAAAATTAAGTAGTTTTTATTTTTGTACGGACTTTTCAAACGACCCTCGTAATGTTAATAATAATAGAAGTGATTAGCTGAGTGGTTAGGTACTGGATTCCAATGCACAGATCACTGGTTCGAATCCGGCTGATGGCCCTTAGATTTTCTCTTTCTAGGAGCTTCACACAACCTACTGTCTGTGGTGATGAACAACAGTGTTGTCTGCAAGAAGAGAACAAAGTACGGAGGCTAGCAGTACCCTGAAAAAAAACTTAGGGCGCCAATTACCTCAGATGTAGTCGCGCCTTAAATTAAAATAATAATGAAATAAAATAAATATAATAATAGATTACTTACTTCCTCCCCTAGTTTAATGGTGGCATCCGTAAAATTGCCATTAGTACTCAAGTTCCCCTGAAACAATAAACAAAAGAAGAAAAGTTTAATTTATCCTTTACCGCAATACTTGGGAAATTAAACTAATATGGTGACTCACGAGTCCAAGAGACCCATTATTGCAATTTCAAGACTTTTCGCCAGATTACAATCAATTTAAATTGTCATTACTTTAAATAAAACAGCTTGACAGGGGGGAAAAAATTAAATAATTTATTTTAAAAATATATTATACAGGAAAGTTAACCGACAAAACTAAGCTATTCAGAATTACTTTTATACATTTTTGAAAAAGTATATAATTATACTATAAACCTCAGCTTCATACTTCCACAAAATTATATAATTGAACATCAACCAGGGGAACAAATAGTAGAAAACAAAATAAAAATAAAAAAAAGAAAACGCTCGTGACAACCGTAATTAGAATAACCATAACCAGTAACATTATTATGATATTGTGTTAGATTATCTGTTATTATTTTTCCTCATCGTCTAAAGGAAAATGCAATTTTTCTAACATTTATTTGGTGGAACTAAAATTGTCTTATTTCATCACAGCTTATACAGTGGGTCAAAAAAGTATTGGCACACTAAACTTTTCAGGGTTTTCATTTTGAAAAAATCCAAAATTTATATGTTAAATATTTTTATTTCACAAAAGAGTTATAAACATGCATTATTGAGGGGGAAACAAATAAAATTAAGATATCCATCAAAAATGTAAACAAAAAATAACTTGTAATCTGTAACTGGGTAGTCAAAAAAGTATTGGCACGCTTTTATTTATTTATGTATTAATTTATAAATTTAAAGTTTTGGGTATCACTAATATTTTGTCATCATACCATTGGGCATCTATGAAAGCCTGCAGTTTTCTTGGCATCGACGATACAAGATTTTGAGTAGTCTCTTGTCCAATTTTACGCCATTCTTTTAACAAAGTTTCTTTCAAATCATTTTTGGAAGAAACTTTATTCTTTCTTACTCGCAGTTCCAACAGATACCATAAGTGCTCTATTGGATTGATATCCGGAGACTGTGGTGGCGTTTCCAATTGCCTGGGAACGTTGTACAGCAACCATTCTTTTGTTTTATATGCCCTATGCTTGGGGGGTCATTATCTTGTTGGAAGATATACTAGAAAAACCAGAAAATCTAAAACCACCATGTTGAATAACACCTACTGTTTTCACCGTGAAGTTGCTGTCAGCCTCCGTAAAGTGTTTTCTCGTTTCCTAGAACAATATTAATCACCGAATAGTGAGCTATAAGAAGAGTAAACTGTAATGGCAAGTAGCTGGTTTCGAAAGCGGGATCTCAGTAAGGCTGAACACTTAGCTAATCCAGTCTTTGTCTATTCAGTAATTTTGTATATAAACACAAATTTGTGAATATTTCTAATAAATAAAGACGTATTTTTCTCTTCAGGATGGATATTTTCTAAGAAAACACTGATTAGAAAATTTAGAATTAATACAGCATTGTTTTCCTCTCCTAGCATGAGAAAGTAGAAAGTTGATGTACTATGTTTGGTGTTTTACTAGGGATAAAAGCTTGGAGACCCTCAAAATGAGCTGCTTTTTTTGTGAATACAGCTTAATTAGTACTGGAATACAGAGGGATCTGAGGTTGAAAGGGCTTAAATCAGTAAGCACGGTAAGCTACTTAAATGCAGCCAATTTGTTGAACAGAAATCACACAATTCATTGAACATGGTCTTTTTCCAGCTTGTCTATAGATCTACCAATTAAAACATATTTTGACCGAAAGTTTGTTAAAAAAAAATATTCTATTCCGTATTTTTTTTAAAGGGACATCTTGCCGCCCACTTATCTTTTTCAATTTATTGAAATACAGTGTTAAGCTGGTTGTATGGGTATTTATATCAAAATTCCTTTTTCCTTTTAACAGCCAAATCATGAAAGTATTTTGGATAAATCCTGCTGAGAATGTTCCATTTGTGTGGACAACTTAAGATTGTTAACTGTATAAGGATTGTTATTGTATCAACTTTTTTTTTTTCACTTTGACAAAATTTGAAAGAAAAAATGATTTCTCTTTCTTTACAAAATTGTGGCACTGTGGGGAAATCTATAGAACAACAATTTGTAACACTTAAGTTTGAGTGAGAATCGATACTTATTGGTGCGGTCTACATGCCTTCTGCAGGATTATCAACATAGCATGACCATTGAACCTATAATTCAGCCATCTAATCATAACAAAGCGTTCATTGTAGGTGACCACAATATTGCTTCTGTTGTTTAGTTAAATGCAGCTAATAACACCTGTGAATCTCTGCCTCCAGGGACAACTTCTTGTGGTTACATATGTTTATGCACAAATGCATCAAATACATACATGACTTGTTTTCAGTCTCTGAATTGAGTACCTAAATTATCAAATAATTCCTCTTTCAGATTCTAAATATTCCAGAACTGAATTACAAATCTATTACAGAATCTAAAGAGATTTGCAATGGCGTAGGTATGCTTGCCACACTACTCATATTCTAAACTTAAGTTTTTTCATTAAGATGATAGAAAGACCAATTTTTTTGAATAAAAGAACACTGTATCATCATTAGCAACAAATATAATTTACTTACTTCGAAATTTAAACTGAAATAATCTCCAGCTATAGAGTTATAACCAAAAATAACCCCGAGATTTCAGCATATTTCAAAAAGCAGTCTGTGATGTGAGATTGTCCACGCTTCACCAAGATGTGAAGAAACAATAAAAGAAAACCTCTCCAGCATCCATTCTGCACGCCATCTCCCCTCCTCCAGCTCATCAAGTTCCTATTTTAATAAATTAGTATAAAGATTGTGCAAGAAGACTTGAAAAATTGCATCATTCTCCAGAATCAAATACAAAAATTTTTAAAAAAATAACTAATAAATATTTCTAATTTTATGCTTTTTATGATTCATTTTAGTTCTAATAAAATTGAAATGTCAACATATTCTTAGAATTAATGTGTAATTAACTGATGCAACTTAAAAAGCCAAAGTTCTGTAACATTTCTGCTGACTTCTTTGTTAGTTTCTGTTTCTGATGGAGTTCTTTTATATAAAGATGGTTTTGCTGTAAATTAGACAATGATTTTATAATTTTTATATAAATATCATTAATTTTATACCCATTATTGATTATTATAATTGCTGGGTTTATTCTTAATAAGAGTTAGAAAAGATTCTGCCCTTATCATAGCAGTTTTATGAACATGTATTTCTCTTCACTTAACTGAACTGAGACAATAGTCGTTAGAAGCAGGACTCGCTAGTTCTTCCTAAATTCGTCTCCTTCTTCGGCTTACATGCTTACTCCTACGCCGCAAGATCTTCCTTTAAGTAGTGGTCACCTTGTAGATCCGGGTTATTCAGCCAGCAGCTATTTTGTGAATCTATCCAACGGCGTTCTCTACCCGTCCAAACCCAAACATTTGGACAACTATACCTGCTTCGTCAAATAATTGTTTCCCAATCCTACACAAAAGTGTATTATTTTTTGGACAATACAGTTTCCTGCTCTACATACGTACAGCTCCCTTAACTTATTTTGAGCTACAAAAATGGAAAAATTATTCTTATCTGAGTAACATGTGAAATAAACAAGGTATGAACAAAAAAAATTATTGACTGCAATAGAAATGCAACCATAAATCTAATTTAAAACTCATTTCTAAACAATTAATGAGGATATTTGCTTTTCTCACTGCTAAAGCGGTGGAAGTATCCGTGGTTTAACCTGAATCCTAATAGTTCAATGATCTGGGCTGCACTGTCTACTGTTCAGTAGCAAAACCCAAAAGGCCACTCTTCTTCAGGATTAGCAAACCAATCCCAAGCTATAATAACAGCCCAAAAGCAAATCTCTGGTAAAAGAATTCCATTTTCGGAGCTAATAGGAGCAAAAAAGCTCCAATTGCTTTAATCAAAATTCATGAATAATTTCAAATACAATTTTATTTAAATAAAAAGTAACAATTTTAAATTTCTCACATTTTTTTAAAAATAAGTTAAGCTTTCTTCCGTTGACTAACAAGAAACTTTCTCTGTAGTTCATAGATCTGTCTTGTAAAAAAGTACTCCACTGTCCTGAAGTAAGCTCCAAAGGGTCAATTTCCAGGGCTGAATTAAACTAGTCCCAAAATACCTCAGAGGATCGTTCTCTACAATTGGATCTCACCATTCCAAGATACTGTATCCAAAGCAGGATCCAAAAGCCAACTCCTAGCAACAGAATTGCATTTGTGGAGCTAATAGGAACAAAAATGCTCCCATTGCTCAAATCAAAATTCACCAATAATAATGAATACAAATTAATTTCAATTTAATCGAAGACAATTTTAAATTTCTCACTCTCATTCTGTTAAAAGAAAAAAAGAAAAAATAAATCCTAGGAGCTAAAAAGGGAACTACCTCAAATAGTTTATAGATATCCGATTCTTTTGTGTTCAGTTTCAGGTCTAGAGATAAACCAATTGCAAGGTAGAGGTACCTTCAATCTATGCAGAATCAATTTTACACTGGATCATCCTTCACAGCTTGAAACTAAAAATTCCAGGCTATGGTTTTACCAAGCTCTGAGTCTGTGCTCCAAAAGTCAATTGCTAGAAATTAAACTAAATTTTTTTTATGTAGCTATAAAGATCAAATGACACATACTGCACCAAAATGCAAGGTGCTTGACGTGTACAAAGTAAAAAATTCATTCACAATTTAGGGCATGCATTTCTCAATGATTTTAGAGGATTAGATAATATTTAAACTAGATCCAAAAAAAGGAATACCTTTTTCTTAATGAAATTGTTCCAAAAATTAATTTAATAGATAAAATAGTAATTAGAAACCAATCAGCTGTGATGAAATAGCAGTTTTCCCTTTGAAATGTGAATCAGCAAATCTCCATATAATCTTTAAAACAAAAAAAATAATTTTTAATTAGTAATAATTAATTATATTCAAATTTTCATTCAATTTACATTTTACTATTAATTTATATTTTCACAAATAGAGTTTCCACTGGAATTACATTATTCTAGAACCAAATTTACAATAATTTCTGTCCCCACCACTTTTTGTTAATTAAATAAATGGCCAAAATAACTTGAAATAATTATTAAAGAAAATAATAATTAAATAAGTTACATTATCTCATTATCTTCATCTTTGTAGGGTGTTAAATTTTCATTTCAATATCTACCTACATAAATGGTTGCATAGTAAAATGTCACATTTAAAAAAATGCGTCTCTTTTGGACAAAAAACAATTAAATGGGCGAGCAAGCACAGCTTTAGAATTAATAATAATTATTTTACACCGATACCATTATCTTATTTCTATTTATTACTGAAAAATATTAATTTATCTTTACCAAAAAAAAATATATATATATATTTTTTAATTTGCTCAGCCTCCATTTAATGATTTTCTTTTTCTTTTAATTCAAGCTTCCCCTCACCAACCCTAAAATTTTGTAAAATTTAAAAAATAGAATGAGAAATTAAGAATAAATTGTGGTTTTATTTTTTTTAAAAAAGCGAAATAAAATATTTACTTACATAATTCAATTTATAATTTCATTTTCTTTTTTTTTAAATAATTATAACTAATAATTAGAATCTTTGTTACTATTTAGTTCAATTAATATTTTTCTACTTTTTAAATGAATAAATTTGATCCAATTTAAATAATAGATAATCATTTCTTTCATCTTTAGAACAAACACATAATTTAATTATTATTTAAAACTCAGGGTTAAGTTTTAAGACAGCCATTTATTTTTCCATTTAATTGTACTTAAGAAAAAAACACAGCCTTTATAAATCTATTACGTCACAAAATAAATCTAAAAGCTTCCTTTTATTTGCCAAATACTTCCTAAATAAAAGACCAATTCTGATTGGTCCACGTATGTATGTAATATTCATCCACATAAAACTTCAACTTCAAGTGACAATACAAAAAAATAATCCCTGAATATTGAGTTTATTAATGCATAATTTTTAAAAAAGACCATATCAGAAATTCTTTTTCATTTTTTTACAATAGAATATGTATAAATTTTCTAGTTTAAAAACAATTTTTTTTTAAATTGAAGCTAAGACAAGAGGCTGTCGTAGCAAGTGGAAAGCCCCCTTCTCCTGCCTGCTCTGGACCTGTGAAGATCAGCCCTGCTGTAAGTCGTTTTTTTTAATTAATTAATAGGAAAAATTTCTCAATTCCCATCTAATTTTACTTAAAACTTGTTTATTGTGTTATAAGCTTCAAAGTGATATATAATTTTCCATATTTTCCCATTGATTGGTATTAGAAAAATGTGTTTAAAGAAAATTCAATTTGACTGAGAGAGAATCCAATATGGCCAGCCAAATTGAATAAATTAATTAATAGGAAAAATTTCTCAATTCCCAGCTAATTTTACTTAAAACTTGTTTATTGTGTTATAAGCTTCAAAGTAGTATATAATTTTCCATATTTTCCCATTGATTGATATTAGAAAAATGTGTTAAAAGAAAATTCCAATTTGACTGAGAGAGAATCCAATATGGCCAGCCAAATGGAATTGAATTTCATTTTTTTCAAATTGCTTTTTAAACTTGTTTTCACAACTTCCAATCCCAAAAACTTTCTAAAAATGTTTAATCCATTCAATATTAACTATTTAAAATATTTTTTAAATAATTTTTTTTTTTTTTATTTAAAAAAGTGAAAATCGGCCTATTGCGCAATCGTCCGTGAATTTTAATTTATTTAATTTTAGTTTTTTTCTCCATTTTCTTTTGCAAATTCTTTAATAATTCAACTAAAAAGTGTTCAGACTTTATCCTTTTATAAATTGTTCGCTATAATTTCATGAATTGATTCAATTTTCTTTACAAAAAGAAAATCGGACCTCTTACGCGATTTTCCGTAAAATAATTTTTTTTTTTTTTACTAATTTATTTTAATTTTTTTTAAATAATCCAACCAAAAAATGGTAATACTTCACCTTTTCATTAATATTTTATTATAATTTGCTAAAATTATTAATTTTTTATTCCAAAATCGAAAATAGGCCCCCTCACGCTAATTTCCGTGATACAAATAACTTTTTTTATTTTATTTTCTCTCACTAGTTCTTCAATAACCCATGTAGAAAGTAGTAATACTTATTCTTTTTATTAATAAAATAAAATGTCTAAAATTATTTCAGAAAAAATTAGGGGCAGGAAAAAAAATTCGTTAGAAGAAAAGCCCAAAGGTAAGATCCAACATTAATAAAAATCACTTTTTATATAGTTTTTAAAAATTTAAATTTTTTGCAGTATTTAATAAATTTACGAATTTATGTATATATATAAATTGAAGCAGTTTTTATTAATATTTAATTCTAATTTCAGATGGGAGCAGTTTTCTATTGCAACACTTTGGTTAACTGATTCAACTTGGATAAATGATCCTGATTCATCCCACAAAATGGTCTCAAAAAAAAATATCAAAGTAAGTGGAAAAAAAAAATTAGATAAATTTAAGTTTTTTTATTTTTTAGAATTTTCAGAATTAAAGTGTTCATTTTTTAGACCCTTAGATTGTCTCTTAGTATAGCAATAATTGAAATTTTAGGTCTGTCCTATGTTAAAATTGTCAAGTTTCGATTTTGTCTCACTAATTCTTAAAAAATCCAAATTAAAAATGTTAATAGTTCACTTTTTTATTAATATTTTATTATAATTTGCTAGAATTATTAATTTTTTATTCCAAAATCTAAAATAGGTCCCCTCCTCACGTTAATTCCCGTGATTTAAAGAATTTTTTTAAATTTATTTTGTCTCACTAATTCTGCAATAATCCAAGTAAAAAGTGTTAGTACTCAATCTTTTTAATAATTTTATGTATTTTCTAATTATTTTTATTTTTTCAGAAAAGATAAGAGCTCGAGAAAAGATGAAAACAAAAATTAAGTTTTTCCTAAGAAGAAAAACCGAAGGTAAGAATAAAAAAAAAATGTACTTTTTACGTATTTTTAAATTTAAATTGTTTGAAATTATTTTTTTTACAATATTTAATACATTTTAGCGTAATAAAAAATAAAAATTATTAAATATATATATTTTGCATTTTTTATTAATATTTAATTCTAATTTCAGATGGGAGAATTTTTCTATTGCAACAGTTTGGTTAATTGATTCAACATGGAGAATATTATCCTGATTCATCCCACAAAATGGTCTCAAAAAAAAATGTATCAAAGTAAGAGGGAAAAACTATTTGATAAATTTATGATTTTTCTATTTTTTTTAAAATATTTTTTTTATATAGAATTTTCAAAATTAAAACGTTTTTCTTTCTTAGACCCTCAGATTGTCTGATAGTATTGCAATAATTAGAAATTTTAGGTCTGAACATAATGTTAGGATTGATTCTTAAATTCAATTCCTAACTAGCTGTTATGGCCTAAAATAAGATCAATTTTTGTAAACTTAAAAAAACAATCATTAATTTTGAAAATGGATATATAAAAAAAATAAGAAAAAAATAGAAATAATAAAATATATATATCAATTAGTCTAAATTTGACTTACCAAGGATCTGTAAAAAAAAGAATATTTTTTTTGTTCCTTAATTTTATCGTTTCAAGAACAGATTTCCTTGCAGTTAAGCGAAAATAGAGTTAGTAATATATTTTCATTTCCAAATTGGAAAATCCAAAATATATTACCATCTCACTTTATGTGGAAAGTTTTCCATAACTTTTGCCACAAAGACAAGGAAACACTTTGTTGTTGAAACGTTGGTAATAAAAAAGAAATATCCTTTTTTTTTATTGGCTGATCCTCAATTTTACTACTATGTACCTATCTACTTTTCTTTAAAATACATTTTGTGGTTACCTGGACCTCCCAACATCTTCTTTTCCCAAAGATAGCCTTTCATTCACATAGGATTGTTCTGGAATAACGTACTGATTTATCCAGAGCAATCTGAACTTAGGTAGCCCAGATGGTCAAGATCTGTCGTTGGCAAATAAATTTATTTCATGATTGGTGGGGGGGGGGGGGAGGGTAGAGTGATGCGACCGGAACCATCGGAAATACCATCGCCAAGAGTCTGGAATTATAGTTTATTTTTAAAAATGGTTTTTATTTTTTTGACAGTGTTTTTTTTTATTAAATAAATATAAAAAAAAATTATAAGTACACAATTATTTTTTTGTCTTTTTTATTATCTAATTATACTTGAATTTGCAATATTTCGACCTACTTGGAACTACATAGCCTAGATTTGTTGCCTTTTTTCAAGCTAAGTTCATTTCTTAGTCACATTTTTCTAAAACAACTTTCCTTATTTTTTAAGATGGCTCTTCTCCTCTATTTGAAAATCCTCTTGTACAATATTTTTTTCTTTTTTCTGTTACTTTTTAATGTATAGAGTTTTCTATTCTGCATTAATTCCCTACATGGTAAAGTGCGCGTCTCATTTGTGCCCAATATTCGAAGTTATTTTCATTTTTTTGCCCTTCCGAAGTCTTGAGTTGATTTAATCTTCTATGGGAATAGTTGGGAATGAATCATACCCTTAAAAAAAAATGGATTAAAACAACCAAGACTCAAGTAGAAAAAAAATTTGAAAATAACCTGGAATACAGGCACTAGTGGGAATATCTTATCCATGAAGGAAAATTAGTAAAAAATTTAAAAAAGCTCCAAACATTAAAAAAAATCAAAGAAGAAAAAGGAATACCATACAAAAGATTATCGAATAGAACAGAGTGGAATCTTTATTCCCAAAAAATAAGGAAAATTATATGTATAGAAAAACAGGACAAAGACAGTAATTCTGCTAGATAAATGACGAATTAGGTGATAATTTTTAAATATTATTCTTTACAACTTTATATGAATATAGAAATGAATTGATTTAATAAAAATTAAGGATAACGAGAAAGGGTGTCCTAAAATCTAAATCCTCCAACAAGCCCCCCTCCCCATTTTCCAAAGAATTAATAGGAAAAATGAAGAACTTAGAAGAGACCACAACTCCTGATGGAATGACAGAGGCAAAACTGGTAAACTTAAAGGGTCCAATTCCAAAATCCGTTTTTTATTCGATTAATTTAATTTATTAAACCATTTTTAGTTTACTGAATTGAATCGAAGAAGTTGTTGCAAGTGCATTTGTATTAAAACTATTGGTTTTCCCCCAAATTTTTCTGAAGTTAAAATTTCCAAATTTTCTTTAAAATAAATTCACGAGAAAAAATCTGGAGTGATCACTCACAAGACTTCCTCTTACGTCACAATTTACGTCATTAAATTTTAATGAAACTTAGAATTTGTTCTAATGAGATTAGAATTAGAAAAATGGAATAAAATTAATAATTCTGCATTTCTATTGCAATGTTTATATGAAAATGGTTGGGAAATCTTTCGCAAAAAAAATAAAAAATCGATTGAATAACGTGATACTATTGGTAAGCTGCTTTTATTTAAATTCAGAATTTACTTTCAATTAATGGTCCAGACACTTCTGTGAAACACTCTTGTTCAACACTTCAATATGGTTTAATACTTAGGGTTCTGCCTAGCGTATTAATTCTCCTGTAAAATAGCCCCTCTCTTTTCTCTCTCTCGCTTAAAATCAACCGGTTAAAAAAACAAGTTGGATTATCAAACTATCATTTTACAGTTTTTATCGTATTTTTTTAAAAAAGTTTTTAGTTGAATTATTTGCACACTACAAAATAGTTATTTCTTCGAGAAGCCGTATTGAATTTTCCCGGTAAATAGAGAGAACATTATCTCAATTGCTTTCATTTTTCATTTATTAGGGATTTTTTTTTTTTTTTATTGTCTTGAGAGGGAACCAACACATAACAGTCTCGAGATTTCTTTACAGCTATAAATGTTTTTTAAAAATCAACTTTTCCGACACTGAAAACTCCCCCCAAAAAAGTGTATTTCCAGTGAAAACCCAATAATATAGAAATTATTAACAAAAACTAAACTTACATGAATAATTTTCCTTGTGGCTAATTCCATATCGTTAAATATTATCCATTCATTTTGAAAAAAAACTTAACAATTCGTGTTTCAAAATTTTAAAAACATTAAAATTGCAATTTAAAAACATTTTTCACTGAACACACTTATTTGCATAACCTCGCCAGAAACACACTACAACTAGACACTCTCAAAGCTTTGGACAGTAACAACACTGGATTCCTCCAATTAGCCGAATAATATAAGGATAATAAGCACAATAAAAGCAAATAACGAATGAAAATAACATATAGAATTTTAAAACCTAACATTTCAATAAACTTTTAACATGGCCATCTGTGCTACCAACTCAGTAAGAAGATTGAATAGCAACTGCGAAAATTATGTCCCCACTCTAAACAGTCATAGAGTGTTCAGTTGTTGTGATTGGTTAGAAAAATGTTTTCTACCAATAGAAAAAATATTTTTCTATCTTTTGACTTAAGCCCTTCTTACTGTACCAAATTAATAACATCCTGTCTGTTAGTTTTAAGAAATATGGGAACTACAAACTTTAAAATTAGGAAACAGTATTTAGCTATAATTCAATCATCTAACTTTTCTATATTTAATTTTTGGAAATACCTCCTATTCTAAAGTTATAATTTACATAAATGCATTCAGATCAACAACTTTCATATTATAGCCTTTTTTTTTAATCATTTATTGAAATTTATAACTGCAACAATTGTTGCAAGTAAGTTTGGGCACATGATAGTGCTATGTCAGAATTATTTGAAATGGCTCCTAGAGGAGTCACTCCATTATCGATGGACTTATTACAATACTCTCATGAAAAAAGTAAATCGCGAGGACATCTTCTGTTCGAACTCCTTGGAGTATTAGCTGGTATTACGATAAAAGATAGATGTTCGTTTAAAGGATTAGAATGAGCTGTTATTGAGGAATGAAATTTCGAGAAGAAACGTTTTTTAAGGTCATTTTGACGTCGGGGATACATATTTTCGAAGTATTTTTTGACTGTCAATGCTGGATGCTTTGTGAATTGAATCTTTTAGTCGATCACCATACTTATAATTAGCAGAGAAAAATAAATATAAATAATGTGTCGTGAAAATTTGAGAAAAATATTATTTTTCTGCCAATAATTTTTTTTTCTATTCATTCTACTTACATCCTAAGTAAGGGGAGGATTGTGTTGGTGTCGAATTTCAATCGCCATCTGTCTGAGTTTGTGTGTGAGACAATGAGCTGTTAGAAATGCTAGAAAGTGAAAACCTAAGAGCCACTAGCCGGATTCAAAAACCGGGATCTCCGCGTGGAAATCTAACAGCACTAATCACTTAGCCAGTCCCATCTCTATGATAAATGTAAAACTTTTTGAGAACTTGTTGGGCTAGTCATTTTACCAGGACGCCCCTCCTGAGTGTGATATCCACCATTACATTAATACCACTGCTAATCTTCTCCTACCCTAAATTCTAAAATAATTTCTTTTTTTAATAAAATTGTATTTAATTTTTTTTTTAATTTTATTATTTCTGCAAAGCAATTTAATTATGTATTTTATTATAATATATTTGTTTTTAATTTCAGCAAGTGCGGAAGTGTTAAAGTTTCGGAAGTGATTGCCACGTGAATATTTTCTGTTTTCAACAAATAATTTTTTTTTAAATAGTGCGTTCATAAAAATAATAGTAAAAGCAAAGAATGTATTCCGGTTTTTCAAAATTCCGTCACAAAAAAAAAAAGAAAAAAAAAAAAGCGTTTCAGTATTTTTGCGTTCAAATATCTTTTTAAACTGTGTCAAGTGTCCAGCAATGATGAGGATATGAAGGCATCAATCCAGTAACCTGACATTCCAGCCTTCAACAGGACGTAAGGAGTTGATTGATAGTGGTTCCATATATATGTGGCAGTTCTCTTAAATGAGATATTAAAAAAAAAAAAATTATAATAAAGTAAAAATACTACAAAAATTATAATTCCAATACGCTTTATTTATTCGTTTGTTTAATATATATTTTTTTCCCACAGGATTTTAATGTTTTATGTCGTTAATATTTTCAATATAGATTATTGTTTTGGGGGCTTTCGAAAAATGGCATCGTTTCGAATCAAGTATCGTTTATACTTTTAACGGTCTTCGAGATTTCTTAATCGACCATTACCGTCATATCTATAGTCCATAAGAATATAATAATTTCTAAGTGCATGATAATTTTTATTAATTATTTATAATATTATTTTTTGGAATTATAATTATTTAAATTAATACATTTATATGGCCACTATTAACATCCTTCTTCGGAACTTCAAGTTCGAGTGAAGCAGATAAAGTAAAAGATAAGTACTTTTTCCTTTACTTAATTTATTTATTTTGTTATTAATATGCAGGAAAATTAGGATAGTACATTCAAGAGATTGTAGAAGGTCCTCTGAGTCACCGATTCCCAAAAAATGTCATCAGATTTGTGATCAAGGGGAATGAAGTATACAAATAATTTGTGCTTCAAAATGCATTTGTTTTTTCCTTTTCTTTTTCTTTTTACCTTTTGTATGGGAATTTCACCAAAGTGGGGGCTACAGTTTTGCCCCATCATTCCCCTAGGAATAGGAATTACAGTCACACCCTCCGTAGACCAGTTAAACACAATTAAAAAAAAAAAAAAAATCACCAACTTTGGATGGATTTTTTGTTTTTGTGCGATAACGGTCTGTTTGTCTTGGCCATCTGCTTCTTTTTTTTCTTCCTTTGGCGCTACAGCCCTTGCAGGGCGTTGGCCTCGTTTAGCAGGAAGTCTCAACCATCTCTGCCCGTAGCTTTGTTTCTGCACTGTCTGACCGCCCATCATCTGCAGATTTGCCTTCACATCCTACAGCCAACCGTAACCTTGGCCGACCTATTCCACCTCCTGGGTGTCCAACATAGACTTTTCGAGAAATTCCCTTTACACTCATTTTGTGAAGGTGATCCCTCCCCCAACCAGCGCAACCACTCCACTTAGCCATAATTGTTACAAATTTAGATGTGACAAAAAAGGCGATTTTAGTAAATATCTAGTACCCTACTTATGAACTTAAAGAAACTCAGAGGACAAACCGGGGACAAATAATCAGTGTTTTATTTAGATATATATATATATTATGCATATTATTAGCTTTTTAGATATTGTATGCACAATTATATAAATGTCAAGTTTAATTATTTACACCCACATAACAACACAAGCAGTTCTCAAACGTACAACTAGAAAGACAAAAAAATTTGTTCATAATACCATAAGTAAACAAATAATTTTCGTTTCAAATTACCATAGAATCAACATATCGGTAGATTAAATTGTAGAGCCATAGTACGATTTTTAATCATGTTATGTACTCCCAACAGAAACATGTTCGAAACTTCCAAATCGAGATTACTCACTAGAATGAAACTATGTTAGGACAACTATTATACTTCTTTGACTCTAAATTAATGTAACACCACCAGGTTAAAACGGTCTACACGATAATGAAACGGCTATGCAATACCAAATATATTACCATCGGAATAATAAACCTTTTTACTACGAGAACAAGTACCTTACGAGAATTAGTACCGTTCTATGCTAAAGAATAACCCTAAGGATGAGACAAAGTACCAGCTTCCATACAATAGAAAATCATTTAAACAATATTGTTGGGCAAACCGTCAATTTTAACACAGATTCATTAAAATAAGCGGATATTCCGAGATTATGTTTAACAAAGTTGCACAACCGTGAAGATAATTCAACGAACTAGTATTCACGCATTAAGTATGATAATATTGACGGGACGAACCTCCAAATTGATAAACAATATTTCTGATAAACTGAATATTCGTTGAATAAATTAAATGAAAATTTTCATTCAGCTGTACGGTACAAACAACCATTTAAAGAACCTAAAGAAATAGATATCAATAATAAACAAAGTCATCGCATCACCAGCTCTTCTTCACTGCCAGCTTTACGCGTTTAGATATAATGTTAGTGTGTCTCCCGCAGGATGATACATCTCTTTTTTTATGCCAGAGTTAGGCGTTTAGGTATAGTATTAGAGTATCACCAGCAGGTTGATACAGCTCCCACTTTATGCCAGCGTTACGCGTTTAGATAAAATGTTAGTGTATCACCAGCAGGTTGATACCGCTCTCATTTTATGCCACAATTAGGCGTTTAGATATAGTATTGGCGTATAACCAACAGGTGATACAGCTCTTTACTTCTGTCAGTATTACGCGTTTAGATATAATGTTATTGTGTCTTCAGCAGGTTGATACAACTCTCTCTTACTGCCAGCGTTTCGCGTTTAGATATAAAATTGGTGTATCACCAACGGGTTGATACAGCTCTCTATTACTGCCAGCATTTCGTGTTTAGATATAATTTTATTCTATCTCCAGCAGGATGATACAACTCCCTTTTTAGGCCACAGTTAGGCGTTTAGGTATAGTATTAGAGTATCACCAGAAGGTTGATACAGCTCTCAATTTATACCTGCGTTACGCGTTTAGATATAATGTTAGTGTGTCTCCAACTCTCTTTTACTGCCAGCGTTTCGCGTTTAGATATAGAATTGGTGTATCACCAACGGGTTGATACAGTTCTTTTTTACTGCCAGGGTTTCGCGTTTAGATGTAATGTTACTCTATCTCCAGCAGGATGATAAAACTCACTTTTTATGCCACAGTTAGGCGTTCAGGTATGGTATTGGATTATCACCAGAAGGTTGATACAGTTCGCATTTTATGCCAGCGTTTCGCGTTTAGATCTAATGTTAGTGTGACTCCAGCAGGATGATACATCTCTTTTATTATGCCACAGATAGGCGTTTGGGTATAGTATTAGATTACCGCCAGCAGGTTGATACAGCGCTCAATTTATGCCAGCGTTACGCGTTTAGATATAATGATAGTGTTTCACCAGCAAATTGATGCAACTCTCTTTTTATGCCACAGTTAGGCGTTTAGGTATAGTATTAGATTATCACCAGCCAGTTGATACAGCACTCAATTTATGCCAGCGTTACGCGTTTAGATATAATGCTAGTGGGTCTCCAGCAGGATGATACAACTCTCTTTTTATGCCACAGTTAGGCGCTTGGGTATAGTATTAGAGTATCACCAGAAGGTTGATAAAGCTCTAATTTTATGCCAGCGTTACGCGTTTAGATATAATGTTAGTGTGTCTCCAGCAGGTAAATACAGCTCTCTTTTACTGCCAGCGTTTCGCGTTTAGATATAGCATTGGTGTATCACCAACTGGTTGATACAGCTCTTTTTTACTGCAAGGGTTTCGCGTTTAGATATAATGTTATTCTATTTCCTGCAGGATGATACAACTCACTTTTTATGCCACAGTTAGGCGTTTAGGTATAGTATTGGAGTATCACCAGCAGGTTGATACAGCTCTCATTTTATGCCAGCGTTACGCGTTTAGATATAATGTTAGTGTGTCTCCAGGAGGATGATACAACTCTCTTTTTATGCCACAGTTAGGCGTTTAGGTATAGTATTGGAATATCACCAGCAGGTTGATACAGCACCCAATTTATGCAAGCGTTACGCGTTTAGAAATAATGTTAGTGTGTCTCCAGCAGGATGATACAATTCTCTTTTTATGCCACAGTTATGTGTTTAGGTATAGTATTAGAGTATCACCAGAAGGTGATACAGCTCTCATTTTATGCCAGTGTTACGCGTTTAGATAGAAAGTTAGTGTATCACCAGCAGGTTGATGCAACTCACTTTTTCTGCGAGTATTACCCATTTAGATATAATGTTAGTGTTTAACACGCAGGATGATGCAACTCTCTTTTTATGCCACAGTTACGCGTTTAGGTATGGTATTAGAGTATCACCAGAAGGTTGATACAGTTCGCATTTTATGCCAGCGTTTCGCGTTTAGAAATAATGTTAGTGTGCCTCCAGCAGGATGATACATCTCTTTTTTTATGCCACAGTTAGGCGTTTAGGTATAGTATTAGAGTATCACCAGAAGGTTGATACAGCTCTCATTTTATACCAGCGTTACGCGTTTAGATTTAATGTTAGTGTGTCTCCAGCAAGATGATACATCTTTTTTTTTATGCCACAGTTAGGCGTTTAGGTATAGTATTGTAGTATCAACAGGAGGTTGATACAGCTCCCAATTTATGCCAGCGTTACGCGTTTAGATATAATGCTAGTGTGTCTCCAGCAGGATGATACATCTTTTTTTTTTATGCCACAGTTAGGCGTTTAGGTATAGTATTGGAGTATCACCAGCAGGTTGATACAGCTCTCATTTTATGCCAGCGTTACGCGTTTAGATATAATGTTAGTGTGTCTCCAGGAGGATGATACAACTCTCTTTTTATGCCATAGTTAGGCGTTTAGGTATAGTATTAGAGTATCACCAGAAGGTTGATACAGCTCTCAATTTATACCTGCGTTACGCGTTTAGATATAATGTTAGTGTGTCTCCAACTCTCTTTTACTGCCAGCGTTTCGCGTTTAGATATAGAATTGGTGTATCACCAACGGGTTGATACAGTTCTTTTTTACTGCCAGGGTTTCGCGTTTAGATGTAATGTTACTCTATCTCCAGCAGGATGATAAAACTCACTTTTTATGCCACAGTTAGGCGTTCAGGTATGGTATTGGATTATCACCAGAAGGTTGATACAGCGCTCAATTTATGCCAGCGTTACGCGTTTAGATATAATGCTAGTGTGTCTCCAGCAGGATGATACAACTCTCTTTTTATGCCACAGTTAGGCGCTTGGGTATAGTATTAGAGTATCTCCAGAAGGTTGATACAGCTCTAATTTTATGCCAGCGTTACGCGTTTAAATATAATGTTAGTGTGTCTCCAGCAGGTAAATACAGCTCTCTTTTACTGCCAGCGTTTCGCGTTTAGATATAGCATTGGTGTATCACCAACTGCTTGATACAGCTCTTTTTTACTGCAAGGGTATCGCGTTTAGATATAATGTTATTCTATTTCCTGCAGGATGATACAACTCACTTTTTATGCCACAGTTAGGCGTTTAGGTATAGTATTGGAGTATCACCAGCAGGTTGATACAGCTCTCATTTTATGCCAGCGTTACGCGTTTAGATATAATGTTAGTGTGTCTCCAGGAGGATGATACAACTCTCTTTTTATGCCATAGTTAGGCGTTTAGATATATTATTAGAGTATCACCAGAAGGTTGATACAACTCTCATTTTATGCCAGCGTTACGCGTTCAGATATAATCTTTGTGTGTCTCCAGCAGGATGATACATCTTTTTTTTTATGCCACAGTTAGGCGTTTAGGTATAGTATTGGAATATCACCAGCAGGTTGATACAGCACCCAATTTATGCAAGCGTTACGCGTTTAGAAATAATGTTAGTGTGTCTCCAGCAGGATGATACAATTCTCTTTTTATGCCACAGTTACGCGTTTAGGTATGGTATTAGAGTATCACCAGAAGGTTGATACAGTTCGCATTTTATGCCAGCGTTTCGCGTTTAGAAATAATGTTAGTGTGCCTCCAGCAGGATGATACATCTCTTATTTTTTGCCACAGTTAGGCGTTTAGGTATAGTATTAGAGTATCACCAGAAGGTTGATACAGCTCTCATTTTATACCAGCGTTACGCGTTTAGATATAATGTTAGTGTGTCTCCAGCAAGATGATACATCTTTTTTTTTATGCCACAGTTAGGCGTTTAGGTATAGTATTGTAGTATCTACAGGAGGTTGATACAGCTCCCAATTTATGCCAGCGTTACGCGTTTAGATATAATGTTAGTGTGTCTCCAGGAGGATGATACAACTCTCTTTTTATGCCATAGTTAGGCGTTTAGATATATTATTAGAGTATCACCAGATGGTTGATACAGCTCTCATTTTATGCCAGTGTTACGCGTTTAGATATAATGTTAGTGTGTCTCCAGCAGGATGATACATCTTTTTTTTTATGCCACAGTTAGGCGTTTAGGTATAGTATTGTAGTATCACCAGCAGGTTGATACAGCTCCCAATTTATGCCAGCGTTACGCGTTTAGATATAATGCTAGTGTGTCTCCAGGAGGATGATACATCTTTTTTTTTTTATGCCACAGTTAGACGTTTAGGAATAATATTGTAGTATCACCAGCAGGTTGATACACCTCCCAATTTATGCCAGCGTTACGCGATTAGATATAATGTTAGTGTGTCCCCAGCAGGATGATACATCTTTTTTTTTATGCCACAGTTAGGCGTTTAGATATATTATTAGAGTATCACCAGAAGGTTGATACAGCTATCATTTTATGTCAGCGTTACGCGTTTAGATATTATGTTTGTGTGTCTCCAGCAGGATGATACATCTTTTTTTTTTATTCCATAGTTAGGCGTTTAGGTATAGTATTGTAGTATCACCAGCAGGTTGATACAGCTCCCAATTTATGCCAGCGTTACGTGTTGAGATATAATGTTAGTGTGTCTCCAGCAGGATGATACGTCTCTTTTTTTTATGCCACAGTTAGGCGTTTAGGTATAGTATTGTAGTATCACCAGCAGGTTGATACAGCTCCCAATTTATGCCAGCGTTACGTGTTGAGATATAATGTTAGTGTGTCTCCAGCAGGATGATACATCTCTTTTTTTTATGCCACAGTTAGGCGTTTAGGTATAGTATTGGAGTATCACCAGCAGGTTGATACAGCTCTCATTTTATGCCAGCGTTACGCGTTTAGATATAATGTTAGTGTCTCTCCAGCAGGATGATACATCTCTTTTTTTTATGCCACAGTTAGGCGTTTAGGTATAGTATTGTAGTATCACCAGCAGGTTGATACAGCTCCCAATTTATACCAGCGTTACGCGTTTAGATTTAATGTTAGTGTGTCTCCAGCAAGATGATACATCTTTTTTTTTATGCCACAGTTAGGCGTTTAGGTATAGTATTGTAGTATCAACAGGAGGTTGATACAGCTCCCAATTTATGCCAGCGTTACGCGTTTAGATATAATGCTAGTGTGTCTCCAGCAGGATGATACATCTTTTTTTTTTATGCCACAGTTAGGCGTTTAGGTATAGTATTGGAGTATCACCAGCAGGTTGATACAGCTCTCATTTTATGCCAGCGTTACGCGTTTAGATATAATGTTAGTGTGTCTCCAGCAGGATGATACAACTCCCTTTTTAGGCCACAGTTAGGCGTTTAGGTATAGTATTAGAGTATCACCAGAAGGTTGATACAGCTCTCAATTTATACCTGCGTTACGCGTTTAGATATAATGTTAGTGTGTCTCCAACTCTCTTTTACTGCCAGCGTTTCGCGTTTAGATATAGAATTGGTGTATCACCAACGGGTTGATACAGTTCTTTTTTACTGCCAGGGTTTCGCGTTTAGATGTAATGTTACTCTATCTCCAGCAGGATGATAAAACTCACTTTTTATGCCACAGTTAGGCGTTCAGGTATGGTATTGGATTATCACCAGAAGGTTGATATAGTTCGCATTTTATGCCAGCGTTTCGCGTTTAGATCTAATGTTAGTGTGACTCCAGCAGGATGATACATCTCTTTTATTATGCCACAGATAGGCGTTTGGGTATAGTATTAGATTAACGCCAGCAGGTTGATACAGCGCTCAATTTATGCCAGCGTTACGCGTTTAGATATAATGCTAGTGTGTCTCCAGCAGGATGATACAACTCTCTTTTTATGCCACAGTTAGGCGCTTGGGTATAGTATTAGAGTATCACCAGAAGGTTGATACAGCTCTAATTTTATGCCAGCGTTACGCGTTTAGATATAATGTTAGTATGTCTCCAGCAGGTAAATACAGCTCTCTTTTACTGCCAGCGTTTCGCGTTTAGATATAGCATTGGTGTATCACCAACTGGTTGATACAGCTCTTTTTTACTGCAAGGGTTTCGCGTTTAGATATAATGTTATTCTATTTCCTGCAGGATGATACAACTCACTTTTTATGCCACAGTTAGGCGTTTAGGTATAGTATTGGAGTATCACCAGCAGGTTGATACAGCTCTCATTTTATGCCAGCGTTACGCGTTTAGATATAATGTTAGTGTGTCTCCAGGAGGATGATACAACTCTCTTTTTATGCCATAGTTAGGCGTTTAGATATATTATTAGAGTATCACCAGAAGGTTGATACAACTCTCATTTTATGCCTGCGTTACGCGTTTAGATATAATCTTTGTGTGTCTCCAGCAGGATGATACATCTTTTTTTTTATGCCACAGTTAGGCGTTTAGGTATAGTATTGGAATATCACCAGCAAGTTGATACAGCACCCAATTTATGCAAACGTTACGCGTTGAGATATAATGTTAGTGTGTCTCCAGCAGGATGATACGTCTCTTTTTTTTATGCCACAGTTAGGCGTTTAGGTATAGTATTGTAGTATCACCAGCAGGTTGATACAGCTCCCAATTTATGCCAGCGTTACGTGTTGAGATATAATGTTAGTGTGTCTCCAGCAGGATGATACATCTCTTTTTTTTATGCCACAGTTAGGCGTTTAGGTATAGTATTGGAGTATCACCAGCAGGTTGATACAGCTCTCATTTTATGCCAGCGTTACGCGTTTAGATATAATGTTAGTGTCTCTCCAGCAGGATGATACATCTCTTTTTTTTATGCCACAGTTAGGCGTTTAGGTATAGTATTGGAGTATCACCAGCAGGTTGATACAGCTCCCAATTTATACCAGCGTTACGCGTTTAGATTTAATGTTAGTGTGTCTCCAGCAAGATGATACATCTTTTTTTTTATGCCACAGTTAGGCGTTTAGGTATAGTATTGTAGTATCAACAGGAGGTTGATACAGCTCCCAATTTATGCCAGCGTTACGCGTTTAGATATAATGCTAGTGTGTCTCCAGCAGGATGATACATCTTTTTTTTTTATGCCACAGTTAGGCGTTTAGGTATAGTATTGGAGTATCACCAGCAGGTTGATACAGCTCTCATTTTATGCCAGCGTTACGCGTTTAGATATAATGTTAGTGTGTCTCCAGCAGGATGATACAACTCCCTTTTTAGGCCACAGTTAGGCGTTTAGGTATAGTATTAGAGTATCACCAGAAGGTTGATACAGCTCTCAATTTATACCTGCGTTACGCGTTTAGATATAATGTTAGTGTGTCTCCAACTCTCTTTTACTGCCAGCGTTTCGCGTTTAGATATAGAATTGGTGTATCACCAACGGGTTGATACAGTTCTTTTTTACTGCCAGGGTTTCGCGTTTAGATGTAATGTTACTCTATCTCCAGCAGGATGATAAAACTCACTTTTTATGCCACAGTTAGGCGTTCAGGTATGGTATTGGATTATCACCAGAAGGTTGATATAGTTCGCATTTTATGCCAGCGTTTCGCGTTTAGATCTAATGTTAGTGTGACTCCAGCAGGATGATACATCTCTTTTATTATGCCACAGATAGGCGTTTGGGTATAGTATTAGATTAACGCCAGCAGGTTGATACAGCGCTCAATTTATGCCAGCGTTACGCGTTTAGATATAATGCTAGTGTGTCTCCAGCAGGATGATACAACTCTCTTTTTATGCCACAGTTAGGCGCTTGGGTATAGTATTAGAGTATCACCAGAAGGTTGATACAGCTCTAATTTTATGCCAGCGTTACGCGTTTAGATATAATGTTAGTATGTCTCCAGCAGGTAAATACAGCTCTCTTTTACTGCCAGCGTTTCGCGTTTAGATATAGCATTGGTGTATCACCAACTGGTTGATACAGCTCTTTTTTACTGCAAGGGTTTCGCGTTTAGATATAATGTTATTCTATTTCCTGCAGGATGATACAACTCACTTTTTATGCCACAGTTAGGCGTTTAGGTATAGTATTGGAGTATCACCAGCAGGTTGATACAGCTCTCATTTTATGCCAGCGTTACGCGTTTAGATATAATGTTAGTGTGTCTCCAGGAGGATGATACAACTCTCTTTTTATGCCATAGTTAGGCGTTTAGATATATTATTAGAGTATCACCAGAAGGTTGATACAACTCTCATTTTATGCCTGCGTTACGCGTTTAGATATAATCTTTGTGTGTCTCCAGCAGGATGATACATCTTTTTTTTTATGCCACAGTTAGGCGTTTAGGTATAGTATTGGAATATCACCAGCAAGTTGATACAGCACCCAATTTATGCAAACGTTACGCGTTTAGAAATAATGTTAGTGTGTCTCCAGCAGGATGATACAATTCTCTTTTTATGCCACAGTTATGTGTTTAGGTATAGTATTAGAGTATCACCAGAAGGTGATACAGCTCTCATTTTATGCCAGTGTTACGCGTTTAGATAGAAAGTTAGTGTATCACCAGCAGGTTGATGCAACTCACTTTTTCTGCGAGTATTACCCATTTAGATATAATGTTAGTGTTTAACACGCAGGATGATGCAACTCTCTTTTTATGCCACAGTTACGCGTTTAGGTATGGTATTAGAGTATCACCAGAAGGTTGATACACCTCCCAATTTATGCCAGCGTTACGCGTTTAGATATAATGTTAGTGTGTCCCCAGCAGGATGATACATCTTTTTTTTTATGCCACAGTTAGGCGTTTAGATATATTATTAGAGTATCACCAGAAGGTTGATACAGCTATCATTTTATGTCAGCGTTACGCGTTTAGATATAATGTTTGTGTGTCTCCAGCAGGATGATACATCTTTTTTTTTTATGCCACAGTTAGGCGTTTAGGTATAGTATTGTAGTATCACCAGCAGGTTGATACAGCTCCCAATTTATGCCAGCGTTACGTGTTGAGATATAATGCTAGTGTGTCTCCAGGAGGATGATACATCTTTTTTTTTTTATGCCACAGTTAGACGTTTAGGAATAATATTGTAGTATCACCAGCAGGTTGATACACCTCCCAATTTATGCCAGCGTTACGCGTTTAGATATAATGTTAGTGTGTCCCCAGCAGGATGATACATCTTTTTTTTTATGCCACAGTTAGGCGTTTAGATATATTATTAGAGTATCACCAGAAGGTTGATACAGCTATCATTTTATGTCAGCGTTACGCGTTTAGATATAATGTTTGTGTGTCTCCAGCAGGATGATACATCTTTTTTTTTTATGCCACAGTTAGGCGTTTAGGTATAGTATTGTAGTATCCCCAGCAGGTTGATACAGCTCCCAATTTATGCCAGCGTTACGTGTTGAGATATAATGTTAGTGTGTCTCCAGCAGGATGATACGTCTCTTTTTTTTATGCCACAGTTAGGCGTTTTTTGTTATAGTATTGTAGTATCACCAGCAGGTTGATACAGCTCCCAATTTATGCCAGCGTTACGTGTTGAGATATAATGTTAGTGTGTCTCCAGCAGGATGATACATCTCTTTTTTTTATGCCACAGTTAGGCGTTTAGGTTTAGTATTGTAGTATCACCAGCAGGTTGATACAGCTCCCAATTTATGCCAGCGTTACGTGTTGAGATATAATATTAGTGTGTCTCCAGCAGGATGATACATCTCTTTTTTTTATGCCACAGTTAGGCGTTTAGGTATAGTATTGGAGTATCACCAGCAGGTTGATACAGCTCTCATTTTATGCCAGCGTTACGCGTTTAGATATAATGTTAGTGTCTCTCCAGCAGGATGATACATCTCTTTTTTTTATGCCACAGTTAGGCGTTTAGGTATAGTATTGTAGTATCACCAGCAGGTTGATACAGCTCCCAATTTATGCCAGCGTTACGCGTTTAGATATAATGTTAGTGTGTCTCCAGCAGGATGATACATCTCTTTTTTTATGCCACAGTTAGGCGTTTAGGTATAGTATTGTAGTATCACCAGCAGGTTGATACAGCTCCCAATTTATGCCAGCGTTACGCGTTTAGATATAATCCTAGTGTGTCTCCAGTAGGATGATACATCTTCTTTTTTTTATGCCACAGTTAGGCGTTTAGGTATAGTATTGGAGTATCACCAGCAGGTTGATACAGCTCTCATTTTATGCCAGCGTTACGCGTTTAGATATAATGTCAGTGTGTCTCCAGCAGGATGATACATCTTTTTTTTTATGCCACAGTTAGGCGTTTAGGTATAGTATTAGAGTATCCCCAGCAGGTTGATACAGCTCACAATTTATGCCTGCGTTACGCGTTTAGATATAATGTTAGTGAGTCTCCAGGAGGATGATACAACTCTCTTTTTATGCCACAGTTAGGCGTTTAGATATATTATTAGAGTATCACCAGAAGGTTGATACAGCTATCATTTTATGTCAGCGTTAAGCGTTTAGATATAATGTTAGTGTGTCTCCAGCAGGATGATACTACTCTCTTTTACTGCCAGTATTACTCGTTTTATATAATGTTAAGAGTATCAAAGCATGCAGGTACAACTCTTTTTACTGCCAGGGTTTCGCATTTATTTATGATGTTAATGCAGCAGGTGTACGCGTAATGTTGATCATTATGCATCTAGAGAAATGCAATAAACGGATGTTATATGTTTTTAATAACCTATTGTTCTTGGTCTTCCATAAGGTGTCTGGTTAGTTTTGGAGTGAAACAGGGTCGTGGTGAAGACGATTGGCTCATGGATTGCCTCCGAATGTGTTCTATTAATATTGCTGCTGGAGTTTTGTTGAATCGATTAGCTTTATGGTTATGAATCATGAAATCATCTTACAGTGGAGTATTAGTGGATATTAGTGCAACATTAGTGCACATTTGATGATACTAGTGCCAATAAGTGGAATTTCAGTGCACATTAGTGGAATATTTTTGCTCTATATGAGATCGTTAGTGCACATTATTGTAACATTAGTGCATCTTAGTACATTACTGTTGCTCATTAATGGAACTTTAGTGCACTTTAACGGTTATTAGGGTAATTAAATGGATCATTAGTGCATATTACTGAAATTTCATTCCACATTAGTGGAACATTCTTGCTCTGTAAGGGATCGTTAGAGCAGATTATTGTAACATTAGTGCATCTTAGTATAGTAATGTTGCACAATAATGGAACTTTAGTGCTCTTTAATGATTATTAGGGTAATTAAATGGATCATTAGTGCATATTACTGAAATTTCATTCCACATTAGTGGAACATTCTTGCTCTGTAAGGGATCGTTAGAGCAGATTATTGTAACATTAGTGCATCTTAGTATAGTACTGTTGCACAATAATGGAACTTTAGTGCTCTTTAATGATTATTAGGGTAATTAAATGGATCATTAGTGCATATTAATGAAATTTCATTGCACATTAATGGAACATTCTTGCTTCTATAAGAGATCGTTAGTGCACATTATTGTAACATTAGTGCTTCTTAGTAGATTACTGTTGCACATTAATGGAACTTTAGTGCACTTTATCGATTTTTAGTTTAATCATTAGTGCATATTATAAAATTTCATTGCACATTAATGGAACATTCTTGCTCTAAAAGATCGTTAGTGCACATTATTGTTTCATTAGTGCATTTTAGTATAGTACTGTTGCACATTAATGGAACATAATTGAAGTGCACATAATTGAAGATTAGAGTAATTTTAACATTAGTGCAACCTACTTCAATTTTAGTGCACATCCGTGGAGCATTATTGCTCTAATATTACACTATGGAATCTAAATTTCTATGTAAACTATGTAATGTAGATTTTGTCTTAAATTTATCCAGCAACGAATTATAGAGGTTATGTTCCGAAGCAATTCATGAGTAAGGACCCTCCATCGTTCGCATCGTTGCCCAGTTAACTCCAAAAATAAACACAACTATGTCACGTCCAATTCCGAAGTTCGTTTATTTATTTAACAGTAATGATTATTATATATTCCGAACACAAAGAAATATTTATCTTCGATTACAGATTAGTGGGTTGCCCGATAAAGGCAGTGGAATGTTCCATTAAATCTGTGAGAAGTAATTAAGGTTAAAGTATCAATATTAGGTAGATATATTTGTCTGTAACTGGCTATTATGCATTTAGTTATTAAGATTAGGGTGTCACCGTCAGGTTGATACATAGGTCGGTTGCTGGCTATTATGCATTTAGTTATTAAGATAAGGGTATCACCGTCAGGTAGATACAACACTTTGCCTATATTAAATATGACGCGGTTAGTTGTTATGGTATCACCATCAGGCTGGTACATTTTTTGTTGCTGGCTATTATGAATTTAGTTATTAAGGTTAGGGTATCACCGTCAGGTTGATACATTTGTCTGTTGCTGGCTATTATGCATTTAGTTATTAAGATTAGGGTGTCACCGTCAGGTAGATACAACACTTTACGTATAACAAATATACGCGTGTAGTTATTAAGGATAGGCTATCACCATCAGATTGTTACATTTTCTGTTGCTGGCTACTATGCATTTAGTTATTAAGAGTAGGGTATCACCGTCAGGTTGATACATAGGTCGGTTGCTGGCTATTATGCATTTAGTTACTAAGTTTAGGGTATCACCGTCAGGTAGATACAACACTTTACCAATATTAAATATGACGCGTTTAGTTATTTAGGATAGGGTATCCCATCTGTTTGATACATTAGTCTTTTGCTGGCTATCATGCATATACTAATTAAGTTTAGGGTATCACCGTCAGGTAGATACAACAGTTTACCTACAATAAATATCACGCGTTTAGTTATTAAGGTTAGGGTATCACCATCAGGTTGATACATTTGTCAGTTGCTGGCTATTATGCATTTAGTTATTAAGATTAGGGTATCACCGTCAGGTAGATACAGCACTTTACGTATAACAAATATACGCGGGCAGTTATTAAGGTTAGGCTATCACCATCAGATTGTTACATTTTCTGTTGCTGGCTACTATGCATTTAGTTATTAAGATTAGGGTATCACTATCAGGTCGATAGATTGGTCTTCGGCTGGCTATTTTGCATTTACTAATTAAGTTTACGGTATCACCGTCAGGTTGATACATTGGTCTGTTGCTGGCTATTATGCATCTAGTTATTATGATTAGGGTATCTCCGTGAGGTAGATACAACACTTTACCTATAACAAATATACGCGTGTAGTTATTAAGGTTAGGCTATCACCATCAGATTGTTACAATTTCTGTTGCTAGCTACTATGCATTTAGTTATTAAGATTAGGGTATCACCATCAGGTTGGTACATTTGACAATTGCAGGCTATTATGCATTTAGTTATTATGATTAGGGTATCACCGTCAGGTAGATACAGCACTTTACGTATAACAAATATACGCGGGCAGTTATTAAGGTTAGGCTATCACCATCAGATTGTTACATTTTCTGTTGCTGGCTACTATGCATTTAGTTATTAAAATTAGGGTATCACTATCAGGTCGATAGATTGGTCTTCGGCTGGCTATTTTGCATTTACTAATTAAGTTTAGGGTATCACCGTCAGGTTGATACATTTGTCTGTTGCTGGCTATTATGCATTTAGTTATTAAGATTAGGGTATCACCGTCAGGTAGATACAGCACTTTACGTATAACAAATATACGCGGGCAGTTATTAAGGTTAGGCTATCACCATCAGATTGTTACATTTTCTGTTGCTGGCTACTATGCATTTAGTTATTAAAATTAGGGTATCACTATCAGGTCGATAGATTGGTCTTCGGCTGGCTATTTTGCATTTACTAATTAAGTTTAGGGTATCACCGTCAGGTTGATACATTTGTCTGTTGCTGGCTATTATGCATTTAGTTATTAAGATTAGGGTGTCACCGTCAGGTAGATACAACACTTTACGTCTAACAAATATACGCGTGTAGTTAGTTATTAAGGATAGGCTATCACCATCAGATTGTTACATTTTCTGTTGCTGGCTATTATGCATTTAGTTATTAAGTTTAGGGTATCACCGTCAGGTAGATACAACACTTTACCAATATTAAATATGACGCGTTTAGTTATTTAGGATGGGGTATCCCATCTGTTTGATACATTAGTCTTTTGCTGGCTATCATGCATATACTAATTAAGTTTAGGGTATCACCGTCAGGTAGATACAACAGTTTACCTACAATAAATATGACGCGTTTAGTTATTAAGGTTAGGGTATCACCATCAGGTTGATACATTTGTCAGTTGCTGGCTATTATGCATTTAGTTATTAAGATTAGGGTATCACCGTCAGGTAGATACAGCACTTTACGTATAACAAATATACGCGGGCAGTTATTAAGGTTAGGCTATCACCATCAGATTGTTACATTTTCTGTTGCTGGCTACTATGCATTTAGTTATTAAGATTAGGGTATCACTATCAGGTCGATAGATTGGTCTTCGGCTGGCTATTTTGCATTTACTAATTAAGTTTACGGTATCACCGTCAGGTTGATACATTGGTCTGTTGCTGGCTATTATGCATCTAGTTATTATGATTAGGGTATCTCCGTGAGGTAGATACAACACTTTACCTATAACAAATATACGCGTGTAGTTATTAAGGTTAGGCTATCACCATCAGATTGTTACAATTTCTGTTGCTAGCTACTATGCATTTAGTTATTAAGATTAGGGTATCACCATCAGGTTGGTACATTTGACAATTGCAGGCTATTATGCATTTAGTTATTAAGATTAGGGTGTCACCGTCAGGTAGATACAACACTTTACGTATAACAAATATACGCGTGTAGTTATTAAGGATAGGCTATCACCATCAGATTGTTACATTTTCTGTTGCTGGCTACTATGCATTTAGTTATTAAGATTAGGGTATCACCGTCAGGTTGATACATAGGTCGGTTGCTGGCTATTATGCATTTAGTTATTAAGTTTAGGGTATCACCGTCAGGTTGATACATTTGTCTGTTGCTGGCTATTATGCATTTAGTTATTAAGATTAGGGTATCACCGTCAGGTAGATACAGCACTTTACGTATAACAAATATACGCGGGCAGTTATTAAGGTTAGGCTATCACCATCAGATTGTTACATTTTCTGTTGCTGGCTACTATGCATTTAGTTATTAAAATTAGGGTATCACTATCAGGTCGATAGATTGGTCTTCGGCTGGCTATTTTGCATTTACTAATTAAGTTTAGGGTATCACCGTCAGGTTGATACATTTGTCTGTTGCTGGCTATTATGCATTTAGTTATTAAGATTAGGGTGTCACCGTCAGGTAGATACAACACTTTACGTCTAACAAATATACGCGTGTAGTTAGTTATTAAGGATAGGCTATCACCATCAGATTGTTACATTTTCTGTTGCTGGCTATTATGCATTTAGTTATTAAGTTTAGGGTATCACCGTCAGGTAGATACAACACTTTACCAATATTAAATATGACGCGTTTAGTTATTTAGGATGGGGTATCCCATCTGTTTGATACATTAGTCTTTTGCTGGCTATCATGCATATACTAATTAAGTTTAGGGTATCACCGTCAGGTAGATACAACAGTTTACCTACAATAAATATGACGCGTTTAGTTATTAAGGTTAGGGTATCACCATCAGGTTGATACATTTGTCAGTTGCTGGCTATTATGCATTTAGTTATTAAGATTAGGGTATCACCGTCAGGTAGATACAGCACTTTACGTATAACAAATATACGCGGGCAGTTATTAAGGTTAGGCTATCACCATCAGATTGTTACATTTTCTGTTGCTGGCTACTATGCATTTAGTTATTAAGATTAGGGTATCACTATCAGGTCGATAGATTGGTCTTCGGCTGGCTATTTTGCATTTACTAATTAAGTTTACGGTATCACCGTCAGGTTGATACATTGGTCTGTTGCTGGCTATTATGCATCTAGTTATTATGATTAGGGTATCTCCGTGAGGTAGATACAACACTTTACCTATAACAAATATACGAGTGTAGTTATTAAGGTTAGGCTATCACCATCAGTTTGTTACAATTTCTGTTGCTAGCTACTATGCATTTAGTTATTAAGATTAGGGTATCACCATCAGGTTGGTACATTTGACAATTGCAGGCTATTATGCATTTAGTTATTAAGATTAGGGTGTCACCGTCAGGTAGATACAACACTTTACGTATAACAAATATACGCGTGTAGTTATTAAGGATAGGCTATCACCATCAGATTGTTACATTTTCTGTTGCTGGCTACTATGCATTTAGTTATTAAGATTAGGGTATCACCGTCAGGTTGATACATAGGTCGGTTGCTGGCTATTATGCATTTAGTTATTAAGTTTAGGGTATCACCGTCAGGTAGATACAACACTTTACCAATATTAAATATGACGCGTATAGTTATTTAGGATAGGGTATCCCATCTGTTTGATACATTAGTCTTTTGCTGGCTATCATGCATGTACTAATTAAGTTTAGGGTATCACCGTCAGGTAGATACAACAGTTTACCTACAATAAATATGACGCGTTTAGTTATTAAGGTTAGGGTATCGCCATCAGGTTGATACATTTGTCAGTTGCTGGCTATTATGCATTTAGTTATTAAGATTAGGGTATCACTGTCAGGTAGATACAGCACTTTACGTATAACAAATATACGCGGGCAGTTATTAAGGTTAGGCTATCACCATCAGATTGTTACATTTTCTGTTGCTGGCTGCTATGCATTTAGTTATTAAGATTAGGGTATCACTATCAGGTCGATAGATTGGTCTTCGGCTGGCTATTTTGCATTTACTAATTAAGTTTAGGGTATCACCGTCAGGTTGATACATTGGTCTGTTGCTGGCTATTATGCATCTAGTTATTATGATTAGGGTATCTCTGTGAGGTAGATACAACACTTTACCTATAACAAATATACGCGTGTAGTTATTAAGGTTAGGCTATCACCATCAGATTGTTACATTTTCTGTTGCTTGCTACTATGCATTTAGTTATTAAGATTAGGGTATTACTATCAGGTCGATAGATTGGTCTTCGGCTGGCTATTTTGCATTTACTAATTAAGTTTAGGGTATCACCGTCAGGTTGATACATTGGTCTGTTGCTGGCTATTATGCATCTAGTTAGTATGATTAGGGTATCTCCGTGAGGTAGATACAACACTTTACCTATAACAAATATACGCGTGTAGTTATTAAGGTTAGGCTATCACCATCAGATTGTTACATTTTCTGTTGCTAGCTACTATGCATTTAGTTATTAAGATTAGGGTATCACCATCAGATTGGTACATTTGACAATTGCAGGCTATTATGCATTTAGTTATTAAGGTTATGGTATCACCATCAGTTTGATACATTAGTTTGTTGCTGGCTATTATGCATTTAGTTATTAAGGTTAGGGTATCACCATCAGGTTGATACATTTGTCTGTTGCTGGCTATTATGCATTTAGTTATTAAGATTAGGGTGTCACCGTCAGGTAGATACAACACTTTACGTATAACAAATATACGCGTGTAGTTAGTTATTAAGGATAGGCTATCACCATCAGATTGTTACATTTTCTGTTGCTGGCTACTATGCATTTAGTTATTAAGATTAGGGTATCACCGTCAGGTTGATACATAGGTCGGTTGCTGGCTATTATGCATTTAGTTATTAAGTTTAGGGTATCACCGTCAGGTAGATACAACACTTTACCAATATTAAATATGACGCGTTTAGTTATTTAGGATGGGGTATCCCATCTGTTTGATACATTAGTCTTTTGCTGGCTATCATGCATATACTAATTAAGTTTAGGGTATCACCGTCAGGTAGATACAACAGTTTACCTACAATAAATATGACGCGTTTAGTTATTAAGGTTAGGGTATCACCATCAGGTTGATACATTTGTCAGTTGCTGGCTATTATGCATTTAGTTATTAAGATTAGGGTATCACCGTCAGGTAGATACAGCACTTTACGTATAACAAATATACGCGGGCAGTTATTAAGGTTAGGCTATCACCATCAGATTGTTACATTTTCTGTTGCTGGCTACTATGCATTTAGTTATTAAGATTAGGGTATCACTATCAGGTCGATAGATTGGTCTTCGGCTGGCTATTTTGCATTTACTAATTAAGTTTAGGGTATCACCGTCAGGTTGATACATTGGTCTGTTGCTGGCTATTATGCATCTAGTTATTATGATTAGGGTATCTCCGTGAGGTAGATACAACACTTTACCTATAACAAATATACGCGTGTAGTTATTAAGGTTAGGCTATCACCATCAGATTGTTACATTTTCTGTTGCTAGCTACTATGCATTTAGTTATTAAGATTAGGGTATCACCATCAGGTTGGTACATTTGACAATTGCAGGCTATTATGCATTTAGTTATTAAGATTAGGGTGTCACCGTCAGGTAGATACAACACTTTACGTATAACAAATATACGCGTGTAGTTATTAAGGGTAGGCTATCACCATCAGATTGTTACATTTTCTGTTGCTGGCTACTATGCATTTAGTTATTAAGATTAGGGTATCACCGTCAGGTTGATACATAGGTCGGTTGCTGGCTATTATGCATTTAGTTATTAAGTTTAGGGTATCACCGTCAGGTAGATACAACACTTTACCAATATTAAATATGACGCGTTTAGTTATTTAGGATAGGGTATCCCATCTGTTTGATACATTAGTCTTTTGCTGGCTATCATGCATATACTAATTAAGTTTAGGGTATCACCGTCAGGTAGATACAACAGTTTACCTACAATAAATATGACGCGTTTAGTTATTAAGGTTAGGGTATGACCATCAGGTTGATACATTTGTCAGTTGCTGGCTATTATGCATTTAGTTATTAAGATTAGGGTATCACCGTCAGGTAGATACAGCACTTTACGTATAACAAATATACGCGGGCAGTTATTAAGGTTAGGCTATCACCATCAGATTGTTACATTTTCTGTTGCTGGCTACTATGCATTTAGTTATTAAGATTAGGGTATCACTATCAGGTCGATAGATTGGTCTTCGGCTGGCTATTTTGCATTTACTAATTAAGTTTAGGGTATCACCGTCAGGTTGATACATTGGTCTGTTGCTGGCTATTATGCATCTAGTTATTATGATTAGGGTATCTCCGTGAGGTAGATACAACACTTTACCTATAACAAATATACGCATGTAGTTATTAAGGTTAGGCTATCACCATCAGATTGTTACATTTTCTGTTGCTAGCTACTATGCATTTAGTTATTAAGATTAGGGTATCACCATCAGGTTGGTACATTTGACAATTGCAGGCTATTATGCATTTAGTTATTAAGGTTATGGTATCACCATCAGTTTGATACATTAGTTTGTTGCTGGCTATTATGCATTTAGTTATTAAGATTAGGGTATCACCGTAAGGTAGATACAACACTTTAACTATATTAAATATGACGCGGTTACTTGTTATGGTATCACCATCAGATTGTTACATTTTCTGTTGCTGGCTACTATGCATTTAGTTATTAAGATTAGGGTATCACCGTCAGGTTGATACATAGGTCGGTTGCTGGCTATTATGCATTTAGTTATTAAGATTAGGGTATCACCGTCAGGTAGATACAACACTTTACCCATATTAAATATGACGCGTATAGTTATTTAGGATAGGGTATCCCATCTGTTTGATACATTAGTCTTTTGCTGGCTATTATGCATATACTAATTAAGTTTACGGTATCACCGTCAGGTTGATACATTTGTCAGTTACTGGCTATTATGCATTTATTTATTAAGATTAGGTTATCACCGTCAGGTAGATACAACACTTTACGTATAACAAATATACGCGTGCAGTTATTAAGGTTAGGCTATCACCATCAGATTGTTACATTTTCTGTTGCTGGCTACTATGCATTTAGTTATTAATATTAGGGTATCACTATCAGGTCGATAAATTGGTCTTCGGCTGGCTATTTTGCATTTACTAATTAAGTTTAGGGTATCACCGTCAGGTTGATACATTGGTCTGTTGCTGGCTATTATGCATCTAGTTATTATGATTAGGGTATCTCCGTGAGGTAGATACAACACTTTACTTATAACAAATATACGCGTATAGTTATTAAGGTTAGGCTATCACCATCAGATTGGTACATTTTTTGTTGCTGGCTATTATGAATTTAGTTATTAAGGTTAGGGTATCACCGTCAGGTTGATACATTTGACAATTGCTTGCTATTATGCATTTAGTTATTAAGGTTATGGTATCACCATCAGTTTGATACATTAGTTTGTTGCTGTCTATTATGCAATTAGTTATTATGATTAGGGTATCACCGTAAGGTAGATACAACACTTTAACTATATTAAATATGACGCGGTTACTTGTTATGGTATCACCATCAGATTGGTACATTTTCTGTTGCTGGCTACTATGCATTTAGTTATTAAGTGTAGGGTATCACCGTCAGGTTGATACATAGGTCGGTTGCTGGCTATTATGCATTTAGTTATTAAGTTTAGGGTATCACCGTCAGGTAGATACAACACTTTACCAATATTAAATATGACGCGTTTAGTTATTTAGGATAGGGTATCCCATCTGTTTGATACATTAGTCTTTTGCTGGCTATCATGCATATACTAATTAAGTTTAGGGTATCACCGTCAGGTAGATACAACAGTTTACCTACAATAAATATGACGCGTTTAGTTATTAAGGTTAGGGTATCACCATCAGGTTGATACATTTGTCTGTTGCTGGCTATTATGCATTTAGTTATTAAGATTAGGGTGTCACCGTCAGGTAGATACAACACTTTACGTATAACAAATATACGCGTGTAGTTAGTTATTAAGGATAGGCTATCACCATCAGATTGTTACATTTTCTGTTGCTGGCTACTATGCATTTAGTTATTAAGATTAGGGTATCACCGTCAGGTTGATACATAGGTCGGTTGCTGGCTATTATGCATTTAGTTATTAAGTTTAGGGTATCACCGTCAGGTAGATACAACACTTTACCAATATTAAATATGACGCGTTTAGTTATTTAGGATGGGGTATCCCATCTGTTTGTTACATTAGTCTTTTGCTGGCTATCATGCATATACTAATTAAGTTTAGGGTATCACCGTCAGGTAGATACAACAGTTTACCTACAATAAATATGACGCCTTTAGTTATTAAGGTTAGGGTATCACCATCAGGTTGATACATTTGTCAGTTGCTGGCTATTATGCATTTAGTTATTAAGATTAGGGTATCACCGTCAGGTAGATACTGCACTTTACGTATAACAAATATACGCGGGCAGTTATTAAGGTTAGGCTATCACCATCAGATTGTTACATTTTCTGTTGCTGGCTACTATGCATTTAGTTATTAAGATTAGGGTATCACTATCAGGTCGATAGATTGGTCTTCGGCTGGCTATTTTGCATTTACTAATTAAGTTTAGGGTATCACCGTCAGGTTGATACATTGGTCTGTTGCTGGCTATTATGTATCTAGTTATTATGATTAGGGTATCTCCGTGAGGTAGATACAACACTTTACCTATAACAAATATAGGCGTGTAGTTATTAAGGTTAGGCTATCACCATCAGATTGTTACATTTTCTGTTGCTAGCTACTATGCATTTAGTTATTAAGATTAGGGTATCACCATCAGGTTGGTACATTTGACAATTGCAGGCTATTATGCATTTAGTTATAAGGATTAGGGTATCACCGTCAGGTTGATACATAGGTCGGTTGCTGGCTATTATGCATTTAGTTATTAAGTTTAGGGTATCACCGTCAGGTAGATACAACACTTTACCAATATTAAATATGACGCGTTTAGTTATTTAGGATAGGGTATCCCATCTGTTTGATACATTAGTCTTTTGCTGGCTATCATGCATATACTAATTAAGTTTAGGGTATCACCGTCAGGTAGATACAACAGTTTACCTACAATAAATATGACGCGTTTAGTTATTAAGGTTAGGGTATCACCATCAGGTTGATACATTTGTCAGTTGCTGGCTATTATGCATTTAGTTATTAAGATTAGGGTATCACCGTCAGGTAGATACAGCACTTTACGTATAACAAATATACGCGGGCAGTTATTAAGGTTAGGCTATCACCATCAGATTGTTACATTTTCTGTTGCTGGCTACTATGCATTTAGTTATTAAGATTAGGGTATCACTATCAGGTCGATAGATTGGTCTTCGGCTGGCTATTTTGCATTTACTAATTAAGTTTAGGGTATCACCGTCAGGTTGATACATTGGTCTGTTGCTGGCTATTATGCATCTAGTTATTATGATTAGGGTATCTCCGTGAGGTAGATACAACACTTTACCTATAACAAATATACGCGTGTAGTTATTAAGGTTAGGCTATCACCATCAGATTGTTACATTTTCTGTTGCTAGCTACTATGCATTTAGTTATTAAGATTAGGGTATCACCATCAGGTTGGTACATTTGACAATTGCAGGCTATTATGCATTTAGTTATTAAGGTTATGGTATCACCATCAGTTTGATACATTAGTTTGTTGCTGGCTATTATGCATTTAGTTATTAAGATTAGGGTATCACCGTAAGGTAGATACAACACTTTAACTATATTAAATATGACGCGGTTACTTGTTATGGTATCACCATCAGATTGTTACATTTTCTGTTGCTGGCTACTATGCATTTAGTTATTAAGATTAGGGTATCACCGTCAGGTTGATACATAGGTCGGTTGCTGGCTATTATGCATTTAGTTATTAAGATTAGGGTATCACCGTCAGGTAGATACAACACTTTACCAATATTAAATATGACGCGTATAGTTATTTAGGATAGGGTATCCCATCTGTTTGATACATTAGTCTTTTGCTGGCTATTATGCATATACTAATTAAGTTTAGGGTATCACCGTCAGGTTGATACATTTGTCAGTTACTGGCTATTATGCATTTATTTATTAAGATTAGGGTATCACCGTCAGGTAGATACAACACTTTACGTATAACAAATATACGCGTGCAGTTATTAAGGTTAGGCTATCACCATCAGATTGTTACATTTTCTGTTGCTGGCTACTATGCATTTAGTTATTAAGATTAGGGTATCACTATCAGGTCGATAAATTGGTCTTCGGCTGGCTATTTTGCATTTACTAATTAAGTTTAGGGTATCACCGTCAGGTTGATACATTGGTCTGTTGCTGGCTATTATGCATCTAGTTATTATGATTAGGGTATCTCCGTGAGGTAGATACAACACTTTACCAATATTAAATATGACGCGTTTAGTTATTTAGGATAGGGTATCCCATCTGTTTGATACATTAGTCTTTTGCTGGCTATCATGCATATACTAATTAAGTTTAGCGTATCACCGTCAGGTAGATACAACAGTTTACCTACAATAAATATGACGCGTTTAGTTATTAAGGTTAGGGTATCACCATCAGGTTGATACATTTGTCTGTTGCTGGCTATTATGCATTTAGTTATTAAGATTAGGGTGTCACCGTCAGGTAGATACAACACTTTACGTATAACAAATATACGCGTGTAGTTAGTTATTAAGGATAGGCTATCACCATCAGATTGTTACATTTTCTGTTGCTGGCTACTATGCATTTAGTTATTAAGATTAGGGTATCACCGTCAGGTTGATACATAGGTCGGTTGCTGGCTATTATGCATTTAGTTATTAAGTTTAGGGTATCACCGTCAGGTAGATACAACACTTTACCAATATTAAATATGACGCGTTTAGTTATTTAGGATGGGGTATCCCATCTGTTTGATACATTAGTCTTTTGCTGGCTATCATGCATATACTAATTAAGTTTAGGGTATCACCGTCAGGTAGATACAACAGTTTACCTACAATAAATATGACGCGTTTAGTTATTAAGGTTAGGGTATCACCATCAGGTTGATACATTTGTCAGTTGCTGGCTATTATGCATTTAGTTATTAAGATTAGGGTATCACCGTCAGGTAGATACTGCACTTTACGTATAACAAATATACGCGGGCAGTTATTAAGGTTAGGCTATCACCATCAGATTGTTACATTTTCTGTTGCTGGCTACTATGCATTTAGTTATTAAGATTAGGGTATCACTATCAGGTCGATAGATTGGTCTTCGGCTGGCTATTTTGCATTTACTAATTAAGTTTAGGGTATCACCGTCAGGTTGATACATTGGTCTGTTGCTGGCTATTATGCATCTAGTTATTATGATTAGGGTATCTCCGTGAGGTAGATACAACACTTTACCTATAACAAATATACGCGTGTAGTTATTAAGGTTAGGCTATCACCATCAGATTGTTACATTTACTGTTGCTAGCTACTATGCATTTAATTATTAAGATTAGGGTATCACCATCAGGTTGGTACATTTGACAATTGCAGGCTATTATGCATTTAGTTATTAAGATTAGGGTATCACCGTCAGGTTGATACATTAGTTTGTTGCTGGCTATTATGCATTTAGTTATTAAGATTAGGGTATCACCGTAAGGTAGATACAACACTTTACCTATATTAAATATGACGCGGTTAGTTGTTATGGTATCACCATCAGGTTGGTACATTTTCTGTTGCTGGCTATTATGCATTTAGTTATTAAGGTTAGGGTATCACCGTCAGGTTGATACATTTGTCTGTTGCTGGCTATTATGCATCTAGTTATTAAGATTAGGGTGTCACCGTCAGGTTGATACATTTGTCTGTTGCTGGCTATTATGCATCTAGTTATTAAGATTAGGGTATCACCGTCAGGTAGATACAACACTTTACTGTTACTAAATATAGCGCGTTTAGTTATTAATGTTAATGTATTACCATCAGGTTGATACATTCTTCTTTATGTTGCTGATTCTCAATTATCTCACCTCTATTTTTTTTTTTAATGTGGTTTCTTTTATCATTTGTGGTTTTAAATATTCGGTCTGATTATAAACATTTTCTGTTCGGTCGCACGTACGTTATTGAAATACTATCAGGTATTTATAATTTTGTGAATACTTATGGATTTACTTGTTGGTCGAATAGATGTCATGTATCTTCCTCGGGAATATGTACTTATGTATTCCGAACACGAAAGTATCTAGTGCTTTAGCATCATATTAGATTTGTAAGAGGTGTGAAAGGTGTTTGGTACTAAAAGTATCTCCGTTAGGATTATTCAATATTTCATACCCAACATTGTCTATAGCTTTACTTAATTTTATTCTAAGCCAGAGTAACACCGTCAGATTACAGTTATATTTTATAATATTTCGATTTTCCGTGTTAGTTCACTTGATTTCCTATTTCATATGCATTTATTGACGGTTATAAATGATTGATAGTTATTTCACAGTTTGGTCAATTCAGTATTGCAAATTCAAAAAAGTATAGAGTATCCCATAATGCTCTGTGTACCACATTATTAACACCTTCCAGATCATTCAATTTTTAGTTATCAACAGGACCTTCATAAGTGTTTAATTTTATTTAATCATTTTTCGGTCGGAATGATTGAATATTTGGATCGATTATAGATTAGTTCCTTTAACTAACCGTCAGTGAAGTTTACTTTAAGGCGGACAATATAGTTCTCTCGATCAAGTATATACATTCTGGCCCATTTCACTTCCTACTTTTAAAAGGAAGCGATATGATGTTATTTTAAAAAGGTCGGCACCAGCTTCAAAAATACTTATTATCCCACATGGAACGACTGATGCATGCAGTCGCTTGTGGAGTAGCGACCCCAAAGGTACCACAGCTCAGTACATACTCATACAACATAATCTAATTATAAAAACAACATAACATTAATTGGCTAGAACAGGGGGTGAATTTTCACTTTAAGTGGAATGAAAAAATGAAATACGGACTCAATAATACAGGATTCTGGAGTTGAGTATGTTGTTCATGGCTGTATCACTGCAGTAGTAGAACCAGAAGGTTGATACAACTCTTCTTCACTTCCAGTATTACGCGTTTAGATATAATGTTAGTTTGTCACCAACAGGTTGATACAACTCTTCTTCACTTCCAGTAAAACGCGTTTTGATATAATATTAGTGTATCACCAAAAGGTTGATACAACTCTTTTTTTCTCTGCGAGTGTTACGCGTTTAGATATAATGTTAGTGTATATCCAGTAGAATGATACAACTCTTCTTCACTTCCAGTATTACGCGTTTAGATATAATATTAGTGTATCACCAACAGGTTGATAAAACTCTTTTTTTCTCTCCGAGTGTTACGCGTATAGATATAATGTTAGTGTATCTCCAGCAGGATGATACATCTATTCTTCACTTCCAGTGTTACGCGTTTTGATATAATGTTAGTGTATCACCAGCAGGTTGATACAATACTTTACTGCTGCCAGTATTATGCGTTTAGATATAATGTTAGTGCATCACCAGCAGGTTGATGCAACTCAATTTTTTCTCTGCGAGTGCTACGCGTTGAGATATAACGTTAGTGTACCTCCAGCAGGATGATACATCTATTCTTCTCTTCCAGTATTACGCGTTTAGATATACGAGTACTGCCAGTGTATCACCAGCAGGTTGATGCAACTCACTTTTTCTGCGAGTGTTACGCGTTTAGATTTAATGTCAGTGTATCACCAGCAGGTTGATACATCTCTTTTTTTCTTTGCGAGTGTTACACGTTTAGATATAATGCTAGTGTATCTCCAGCAGGTTGAATCAACTCTCTTTCTATGCGAGTATTATGCGTTTTAATATAATGTTAGTGTATCACCAGCAGGTTGATACAAAACTTTACTTCTGCCAGTATTACGCGTTTAGGTATAATGTTAGTGGATCACCAGCAGGTTGATACGACTCTTTACTTCTGCCAGTATTACGCGTTTAGATATACTGTCAGTGTATCACCAGCAGGTTGATACAAATATATATTTCTGTCAGTATTACGCGTTTAGATATAATGTTAGTGTATCACCAGCAGGTTGATACAAATCTTAACTTCTGCCAATATTACGCGTTTAGATTTAATGTCAGTGTATCACCAACAGGTTGATACAACTCTTTTTTTCTCTGCGAGTGTTACGCGTTTAGATATAATGTTAGGGTATCTCCAGCAGGATGATACAACTATTCTTCACTTCCAGTGTTACGCGTTTTGATATAATGTTAGTGTATCACCAGCAGGTTTATGCAACTCACTTTTTCTGCGAGTGTTACGCGTTTAGATATACTGTCAGTGTATCACCAACAGGTTGATACAACTCTTTTTTTCTCTGCGAGTGTTACGCGTTTAGATATAATGTTAGTGTATCTCCAGCAGGATGATACAAATCTTAACTTCTGCCAGTATTACGCGTTTAGATTTAATGTCAGTGTATCACCAGCAGGTTGACAAAACTCACTTTTTCTGCGAGTGTTACGCGTTTAGATATAATGTTAGTGTATCACCAGCAGGTTGATACAAATCTTAACTTCTGCCAGTATTACGCGTTTAGATTTAATGTCAGTGTATCACCAGCAGGTTGACAAAACTCTCTTTCTATGCGAGTGTTGCGCGTTTAGATATAATGTTAGTGTATCACCAGCAGGTTGATGCAACTCACTTTTTCTGCGAGTGTTACGCGTTTAGATATACGAGTACTGTCAGTGTATCACCAGCAGGTTGATACAAATCTTAACTTCAGCCAGTATTACGCGTTTAGATTTAATGTCAGTGTATATCCAGTAGAATGATATAACTATTCTTCACTTCCAGTATTATGCGTTTAGATATAATGTCAGTGTATCTCCAGCAGGTTGAATCAACTCTCTTTCTATGCGAGTATTATGCGTTTTAATATAATGTTAGTGTATCACCAGCAGGTTGATACAAATCTTTACTTCCGCCAGTATTACGCGTTTAGATATAATGTTAGTGTATCACCAGCAGGTTGATACAAATCTTAACTTCTGCCAGTATTACGCGTTTAGATTTAATGTCAGTGTATCACCAGCAGGTTGATACAACTCTTTTTTTCTCTGCGAGTGTTACGCGTTTAGATATAATTTAGGGGATCTCCAGCAGGATGATACAACTATTCTTCACTTCCAGTGTTACGCGTTTTGATATAATGTTAGTGTATCACCAGCAGGTTGATACAACACTTTACTGCTGCCAGTATTATGCGTTTGGATATAATGTTAGTGTATCACCAGCAGGTTGATGCAACTCACTTTTTCTGCGAGTGTTACGCCTTTAGATATACTGTCAGTGTATCACCAACAGGTTGATACAACTCTTTTTTTCTGTGCGAGTGTTACGCGTTTAGATATAATGTTAGTGTATCTCCAGCAGGATGATACATCTATTCTTCACTTCCAGTATTACGCGTTTAGATATACGAGTACTGTCAGTGTATCACCAGCAGGTTGATGCAACTCACTTTTTCTGCGAGTGTTACGCGTTTAGATTTAATGTCAGTGAATCACCAGCAGGTTGATACATCTCTTTTTTTCTCTGCGAGTGTTACACGTTTATATATAATGCTAGTGTATCTCCAGCAGGTTGAATCAACTCTCTTTCAATGCGAGTATTATGCGTTTTAATATAATGTTAGTGTATCACCAGCAGGTTGATACAAATCTTTACTTCTGCCAGTATTACGCGTTTAGATATAATGTTAGTGTATCACCAGCAGGTTGATACAAATCTTAACTTCTGCCAGTATTACGCGTTTAGATATAATGTTAGTGTATCACCAGCAGGTTGATACAAATCTTAACTTCTGCCAATATTACGCGTTTAGGTTTAATGTCAGTGTATCACCAGCAGGTTGACACAACTCTCTTTCTATGCGAGTGTTGCGCGTTTAGATATAATGTTAGTGTATCACCAGCAGGTTGATGCAACTCACTTTTTCTGCGAGTGTTACGCGTTTAGATATACGAGTACTGTCAGTGTATCACCAGCAGGTTGATACAAATCTTAACTTCTGCCAGTATTACGCGTTTAGATTTAATGTCAGTGTATCACCAGCAGGTTGATACAAATCTTTAGTTCTGCCAGTATTACGCATTTAGATTTAATGTCAGTGAATATCCAGTAGAATGATACAACTCTTCTTCACTTCCAGTATTACGCGTTTAGATATAATATTAGTGTATCACCAACAGGTTGATACAACACTTTACTGCTGCCAGTATTATGCGTTTAGATATAATGTTAGTGTATCACCAGCAGGTTGATGCAACTCACTTTTTCTGCGAGTGTTACGCGTTTAGATATAATGTTAGTGTATATCCAGTAGAATGATACAACTCTTCTTCACTTCCAGTATTACGCGTTTAGATATAATATTAGTGTATCACCAACAGGTTGATAAAACTCTTTTTTTCTCTCCGAGTGTTACGCGTATAGATATAATGTTAGTGTATCTCCAGCAGGATGATACATCTATTCTTCACTTCCAGTGTTACGCGTTTTGATATAATGTTAGTGTATCACCAGCAGGTTGATACAATACTTTACTGCTGCCAGTATTATGCGTTTAGATATAATGTTAGTGCATCACCAGCAGGTTGATGCAACTCAATTTTTTCTCTGCGAGTGCTACGCGTTGAGATATAACGTTAGTGTACCTCCAGCAGGATGATACATCTATTCTTCTCTTCCAGTATTACGCGTTTAGATATACGAGTACTGCCAGTGTATCACCAGCAGGTTGATGCAACTCACTTTTTCTGCGAGTGTTACGCGTTTAGATTTAATGTCAGTGTATCACCAGCAGGTTGATACATCTCTTTTTTTCTTTGCGAGTGTTACACGTTTAGATATAATGCTAGTGTATCTCCAGCAGGTTGAATCAACTCTCTTTCTATGCGAGTATTATGCGTTTTAATATAATGTTAGTGTATCACCAGCAGGTTGATACAAAACTTTACTTCTGCCAGTATTACGCGTTTAGGTATAATGTTAGTGGATCACCAGCAGGTTGATACGACTCTTTACTTCTGCCAGTATTACGCGTTTAGATATACTGTCAGTGTATCACCAGCAGGTTGATACAAATATATATTTCTGTCAGTATTACGCGTTTAGATATAATGTTAGTGTATCACCAGCAGGTTGATACAAATCTTAACTTCTGCCAATATTACGCGTTTAGATTTAATGTCAGTGTATCACCAACAGGTTGATACAACTCTTTTTTTCTCTGCGAGTGTTACGCGTTTAGATATAATGTTAGGGTATCTCCAGCAGGATGATACAACTATTCTTCACTTCCAGTGTTACGCGTTTTGATATAATGTTAGTGTATCACCAGCAGGTTTATGCAACTCACTTTTTCTGCGAGTGTTACGCGTTTAGATATACTGTCAGTGTATCACCAACAGGTTGATACAACTCTTTTTTTCTCTGCGAGTGTTACGCGTTTAGATATAATGTTAGTGTATCTCCAGCAGGATGATACATCTATTCTTCACTTCCAGTATTACGCGTTTAGATATACGAGTACTGTCAGTGTATCACCAGCAGGTTGATGCAACTCACTTTTTCTGCGAGTGTTACGCGTTTAGATATAATGTTAGTGTATCACCAGCAGGTTGATACAAATCTTAACTTCTGCCAGTATTACGCGTTTAGATTTAATGTCAGTGTATCACCAGCAGGTTGACACAACTCTCTTTCTATGCGAGTGTTGCGCGTTTAGATATAATGTTAGTGTATCACCAGCAGGTTGATGCAACTCACTTTTTCTGCGAGTGTTACGCGTTTAGATATACGAGTACTGTCAGTGTATCACCAGCAGGTTGATACAAATCTTAACTTCTGCCAGTATTACGCGTTTAGATTTAATGTCAGTGTATCACCAGCAGGTTGATACAAATCTTAACTTCTGCCAATATTACGCGTTTAGGTTTAATGTCAGTCTATCACCAGCAGGTTGACACAACTCTCTTTCTATGCGAGTGTTGCGCGTTTAGATATAATGTTAGTGTATCACCAGCAGGTTGATGCAACTCACTTTTTCTGCGAGTGTTACGCGTTTAGATATACGAGTACTGTCAGTGTATCACCAGCAGGTTGATACAAATCTTAACTTCTGCCAGTATTACGCGTTTAGATTTAATGTCAGTGTATCACCAGCAGGTTGATACAACTCACTTTTTCTGCGAGTGTTACGCGTTTAGATATAATGTTAGGGTATCTCCAGCAGGATGATACAACTATTCTTCACTTCCAGTTTTACGCGTTTTGATATAATGTTAGTGTATCACCAGCAGGTTGATGCAACTCACTTTTTCTGCGAGTGTTACGCGTTTAGATATACTGTCAGTGTATCACCAACAGGTTGATACAACTCTTTTTTTCTCTGCGAGTGTTACGCGTTTAGATATACTGTCAGTGTATCACAAACAGGTTGATACAACTCTTTTTTTCTCTGTGAGTGTTACGCGTTTAGATATAATGTTAGTGTATCACCAGCAGATTGATACAACTCCCTTTTACTGCCAGCGTTTCTCGTTACTTATGATGTTAATGAGTACGCGTTAAAGTTGATTAGTATTATCCTGCTAGATAGATAAATAAACGGATGTTATATGTTTTTAATTACCTAATGTTCTTGAGTGGGTCATAAGTGGTCTGGTTTGTTTTGGAATGAAACAGTGTCGTGATGAGGACGATTGGCTCATGGATTGTCTCCGAATGATTTCTGTTAATATTGCTGCTGGGCTGAATCGATAAAACATGAAAGCATCTTACAGTGGAACATTAGTGCTTATTAATGCAACATTAGTGCACATTTGATGATACTAGTGCCAATAAGTGGGATTTCAGTGTACATTAGTGGAACATTTTTGCCCTATAGGAGATCGTTAGTGCACATTAATGGAACTTTAGTGCTCTTTAATGGTTATTAGGGTAATTAAATGGATCATTAGTGCATATTAATGAAATTTCATTGCACATTAATGGAACATTCTTGCTTCTATAAGAGATCGTTAGTGCACATTATTGTAACATTAGTGCTTCTTAGTAGATTACTGTTGCACATTAATGGAACTTTAGTGCACTTTATCGATTTTTAGTTTAATCATTAGTGCATATTATAAAATTTCATTGCACATTAATGAAACATTCTTGCTTTATAAGAGATCGTTAATGCATAATATTGTAACATTAGTGCACCTTAGTAGAGCACTGTTGCACATTGATGGAACTTTAGTGCACATTAACGGTTATTAGGGTAATCATTAGTGCATATTAATGAAATTTCATTGCACATTAATGGATCATTCTTGCTCTATAAGAGATCGTTAGTTCACATTATTGTAACATTAGTGCATCTTAGTAGAGTACTGTTGCACATTAATGGAACTTTAGTGCACTTTAACGGTTATTAGGGTAATCATTAGTGCATATTAATGAAATTTCATTGCACATTAATGTAACATTCTTGCTCTACAAGGGTTCATTAGTTCACATTATTGTAACGATAGTGTATCTTAGTAGAGTACTGTTGCACATTAATGGAATTTTAGTGCCCATTATTGAAGATTAGAGTAATTAATGGTAACATTAGTGCAATCTAGTTGATTTTTAGTGCACATCCGTGGAGCATTATTGCTCTAATATTTCAATATGTAATCACTAGAGTTTGTCTTAAATTTTTCCAACAACGAATTATAGAGGTTATGTTCCGAAGCAATTCATGAATAGGGACACTCCATCGTTCGCGTCATTGCCCTGTTAACACCAAAAATAAACACACGTATGTCACGTCCAATTCCGTCAATATATAAAGTTTCTTTATATATTTAACAATAATAATTATTATAGCGCTAATGACCATGAAGTTGATGCGCCGAAAAAAAAAAAATAAATAAATAATTATATATTGTGGACACAAAGAAATATTTATCTTCGATTATAGTTTAGTGTGTTGCCCGATAAATGCAGCGGAATTTTCCATTAAAATGGCGAAAAGTAATTATGGCTAGGGTATCAATATTAGATTGATACAACACATTACCGTTATTAAATATAGCGCGTTTAGTTATAAAAATTATGTATCACCATCAGGTTGGTACATTTGTCTTTTGCAGGCAGTTTTTCATTTAGGAATTAAGATTAGGGTATCACCGTCAGGTAGATGCAACACTTTACCGGTATTAAATATGACGCGTTTAGTTATTAAGGCTAGGGTATCACCAGCAGGTTCATAGGTCTGTTGCTGGCTATTATGAATTTAGTTATTAAGATTAGGGTATCACCGTCAGGTAGATACAGCACTTTACCGTTAACATAAATGACGCGTTTAGTTATTAAGGTTAGGGTATCTCCGTCAGGTTGATACATTTTTCTGTCGCTGGCTATTTTTCATTTAGTAATTAAGATTAGGGTATTACCGTTAGGGAGATGCAACACTTTACTGGTAATATAAATGTCGCGTTTAGTTATTAAGGTTAGGGCATCACCATCAGTTTGAAACCACTACTTCAGTTGCTGGCTATTATGCATTTACTAATTATTTTTTGGGTATCACCGTCAGGTATATACAACACTATACTGTTATAAAATATGACGCGTTTAGCTACTAAGGTCAGGGTATCACCGTCAGGTTGATACATTTGTCTGTCACTTTCTGTTATGCATTTACTAATTAAGTTTAGGGTATCACCGTCCGGTAGATACAACACTTTACCGTTATAAAATATGACGTGTTTAGTTATTGAGGTTAGTGTACGAGTATTACCAGCAGGTTGATACATAGGTCGGTGGCTGGCTATTCTGGATTTTGTTATTAGGATTAGGGTATCACCGTCTGGTAGATACAGCACTTTACCGTTATAAAATATGACGCGTTTAGTTATTAAGGTTAGGGTATCACCGTCAGGTTGATACATTTGTCTGTCTCTGGCTGTTATGCATTTACTAATTAAGTTTGGGGTATCACCGTCAGGTAGACACAACATTTTACCGTTATAGAAATATGACGCGTTTAGTTATTAAGGTTAGGGTATCTCCGTCAGGTTGATACATTTGCCTGTCGCTGGCTATTTTTAATTTAGTAAATAAGATTAGGGCATCACCATCAGTTTGATGCCACTACTTCAGTTGCTGCCTGTTATGCATTTACTAATTAAGTTTAGGGTATCACCGTCCGGTAGATACAACACTTTACCGTCATAAAATATGACGTTTAGTTATTAAGGTTAGGGTATCTCCGTTAGGTTGATACATTTGTCTGTCACTGGCTGTTATGTATTTACTAATTAGGTTTAGGGTATCACCGTCAGGTAGATACAACACTTTACCGTTATAAAATATGACGCGTTTAGTTATTAAGGTTAGGGAACACCGTCAGGTTGATACATTTGTCTGTCACTGGCTGTTATGTATTTACTAATTAGGTTTAGGGTATCACCGTCAGGTAGATACAGCACTTTACCGTTATAAAATATGACGCGTTTAGTTATTAAGGTTAGGGTATCACCGTCAGGTTGATACATTTGTCTTTCTCTGGCTGTTATGCATTTACTAATTAAGTTTTTACCACCGTTATATAGACACAACATTTTACCGTTATAAAATATGACGCGTTTAGTTAGGGTATCTCAGTCAGGTTGATACATTTGTCTGTCGCTGGCTATTTTTAATTTAGTAAATAAGATTAGGGTATTACCGTTAGGTAGATGCAACACTTTACTCGTAATATAAATGTCGCGTTTAGTTATTAAGGTTAGGATATCACCATCGGTTTGATGCCACTACTTCAGTTGCTGCCTGTTATGCATTTACTAATTAGGTTTAGGGTATCACCGTCAGGTAGATACAACACTTTACCGTTATAAAATATGTCGCGTTTAGTTATTAAGGTTTGGGTATCTCAGTCAGTTTGATACATTTGTCTGTCACTGGCTGTTATGCATTTACTAATTTAGTTTAGGGTATCACCGTCAAGTAGATACAACACTTTACCGTTATAAAATATGTCGCGTTTAGTTATTAAGGTTTGGGTATCTCAGTCAGGTTGATACATTTGTCTGTCACTGGCTGTTATGCATTTACTAATTATGTTTAGGGTATTACCGTTAGGTTATTCAAAACTTTATCGTTGTAAAATATGACTCGTTTAGTTATTAAGATTAGGGTATCATCATCAGGTTGGTGTGTTGGTCTGTTGCTTGCTATTTTTCATTTATTAATTGAGATTAGGGAATTACATTTAGGTAGTTGCAACACTTTACGGTTAATATAAATGTCGCGTTTGGTTATTAAGGGCAGGGTATCACCGTCAGGTTGATACATTGGTCTGTTGTTGGCTATTATACATTTAGTTATTAAGATTAGGATATCACCGTCAGGTAGATACATCACTTTACCGTTATAAAATTTAGTACGCGTTTAGTCATTAAGATTAGGCGATTGATGCATTTGTCTACTGTGTAGAGACCTCGCTGGTTCCTTAGCTCAGTGTACACCATGCACTTTCCACATTTTCACTATACTCTCACATTTTTTATTTTAGGCTGGTTATTTACACGGACGTTACATTGTTTTGTATTTTTTGAATATACGAAAAATCTAATTATGAATTTTTTTTTTCAGCTGTTCGGGGGGTGTTAAATTTCCGGTAGTGGTTAATTTCCGGGAGTGTTCAACTTCCGGGTGTGTTCTTGCGCGAGTGGATTAAGTTTTTTAAAACAATATAACTGATTATTTATGTGTTAAGCATGAATTTTTCTTTAGTGTTTTTCAAGAAAATCGTCACTTAATTGCGTCACAGTTGTTTTGTGCGTTAAGTCTGTTTTTTAATTGTGCCGTCTTAAGTGTCATGATGAGGTGGAGATGGAGTCGCCTTTTAATAACTTGTTCGGTGAGTTAATTGCTCCATTTTTAATAATTTTTGCTCAATAATTTATTATACTTGCTATACTATATTACTATACCATCAGTTACTATAGGTAGTTTTAAGCGCAAAAATTAGTTCGTATCATGTTATAGTGCAATGTGATTTCTTTCGCTGTTCAATTTTCCTGTTCTCTGTTACTTCTTGCTGAACATAACCTTAACCATGACTTAAAGCCACTTTGTTGTTGCCATCCATCCTTTTCTATGGTAAAGCGTTTTTCCTTTCGGAGCATTCTCTATGATCTTTGCGCCTCTAATGTTTGAGCAAGGTCTTTAGCTGTCACTCTATGTCATTGAGTGGTTGAAGTCTGTCTCTTTCTATCATGGTTTTACTTTTCACTTGTTCCATCATTAGGCTGGATCAGTTTAGTCTGCTCTAGTGCTGCACGAGACCGAGACGAGGCGAGACTTTATGCAGTCTCGATCTCGGTCTCGGTCTCGATCGCTCAAGTCTCGGTCTCGGTCGCTCAAGTCTCGGTCTCGGTCTCGTCGAGATATCTCGGTCTCGGTCTCGGTTTTTTGAATTTTTGTTTAAGTATTAAAAGCGGTTTGCTATTAATAATCTTTTCAAAAAATGTTATTATTTTCTAATAATTATTTTAATTTATATATTGGTAATGAAAATGTGTGTAAAAGAAGACAACTACTTACACTTCAATGCATCATATACTATTACTATTACTGTTATATATCTTTATATAATTTCAAAAAGATGTTAAAAACGCGCCAAATGAAAGACCCAAATAACATATGTATCTGTCTCCTATAACAAGTCGATTCGTGAAATAAAAAATACACCTCCCAACAAACTTCCCGCTCCATTAGTTATGGCTGTTGGTGAAGATAAAGAATCTGATGATTCACCTTTTGACGACGACGACGACTGCATCAATATTTTTGCACCATTTGCTCAAAAATCAGCAAATATCACCGAAGCATGGAAGACAGAAATAATTAATTACACCAAATTAGACCAAGCACCAGTAGACGTTGACATTTTAGAATGGTGGAAAACACTTGAGAATTCCTTCAAAAATTTGTCTAGAATGGCAAAAGATATTTTTAGTATCTGTGCAATTTCAGTGCCATCGGAAAGATGATAATGACCAATAGAAGATCTTCTCTAACTTCTGACTCAGTAAAAGCTCTTTTATGTATCAATGCTTGGGCAAAGTGTATCTTAAAAACGAAAATTTGTGGCAATATTTTTTAGGTGATAGCCTTTTTTTTCAAATTCACTAATTCCAAAATTCTAAAATATAATTCAAATAATATCTAAGTTCAAAGTATTAGATTATTAATAGTGAAATTTATGAAATTGAATGAATGAATGATATGAATAGTGAAATTTAGTGAATTTATGTAAAAATTATGTAATTCGAAAGGGGACGCCACGGTAGCCGAGCGGTGCGAGACCTGCGAAGCTAATATGTATTGTGGTACTGGGTTTGATTCCCGGTCTTAGGCCTTGGATTGCTAGTCGCCTCCGTCCGCGACACCTAATTGGTAGTTGGACGTAAAGCCCCGCCTGAAAAAATAGGCGATTACTTTACTTTGCTTACTTTACTTATGTAATTCGAAGTCAAATAGATGTAGTAATATTGAACATACGTATATAATAAAATCGTATCTTTTAATAATTAATTCAATACCTGTAATAATTATTTATTAATAAAGAACACAATTTTATAATTTTGTAGCTAAAAATTAATATTTGAAAAACCGAGACGAGACCGAGATTTCTCGACGAGATATATATCATGTCTCGATCTCGGTCTCGGTCTCGGTTGCTCAAGTCTCGTCTCGGTCTCGGTCTCGGTACCGAGATCGAGACCGAGACCGAGATTTGTCTCGTTTCTCGTGCAGCACTAGACTGCTCTGATGCCCTAAGTCTTTCACACTTTTAGTGGTTAACTAGGTAAACTTTGATTTGAATTTTTTTTTTTTTTTTTTTTTTTTTTACACACACCGGATGGGCCGTTCCCGAGCTCTCGCTCATAACAGCCCAATGATTACACTTCATCCCCAATGATCCCGAAACAAGAATAGTTCCCAAGCAAGAATATATGAGGGAAGGGCACAACAAAGAACCCTAATTAACTTTGATTTGAATTACTATGTATTATACACTCCTTTCAAAACATTTATTGGCTAGTTCATCAAGTTATTTACGGTCTGCTCATAATCACTCTCTCGTTAGCCAATAATTAATGTTTTATGTGGTACGCTTTCAACATTACTTTTAATCGATTATTTGGTTTTAATTAAAACAGCTTTTAGTTATTTATTTATTATTTTTTTAAGTGACTTTTCCCAATTAGTAGAAAGAGTAATAATCTGTAATAGTGTGCGTGTGTTGCTGACTTTTCCTCTCTTATTTTAATTCCGAACATTTGTATCGATAGTAGTTTAAATTTGCAGATACATGTTGTCCACCAATCAATAATAATAATAATTATAATAATAATAATAAAGGGAAGGGATTAGCTGAGGGGTTAGCGAGCTGGACTCCCTCGCGGAGGTCCCGGGTTCGAATCCAGCTGCTGACCCTTAGATTTTCTCTTCCTAGGAGCTTCTTACAGCTCACTGTTCGGTGATGGACAGTGTTGTCTGTAACGAGAGAACGAGAGAGGCCGGCAGTGCACTGAAAAAAGCTCCGGGCGCCAATAACCATACATGTTGACGCGCCTTGAATCATTAAAAAAAAAAAAAAAATAATAATAATAATAATCCAAAGAAATCCATTTTTCCTTAAACTATTTGCCGGTACTTTAGAAACTACCCACCTTATAACTGGGAAAACCCTGTTAAAGTTGTTCTACCAATTTTTGAAAATAATTTCATGAGTTTTTTTGAAAAAGCAGTTAAAACTTTTTGGAAACTATTACCAGGGATCTGAAGGATTTTATTTTATTTAAATTAATAAATTTATACAAAATTTCTTCATTTAAGCGGTGTTTCCGGTTTGGCGTATTTTCCTTGTTAAACTTTTGGCCGTTTCCATGGTTACTCCAAAGAAATATGATGTAATTTCCGGTGATTTATTCTTTTTTGTCTTTGTTGATATATATAAAATAAAGTAATTGCGTATTTTTTCTGTAGGGTCCTGCGTCCAATTACCAAGTATAGGGTGCGTGAACAGGTGGGCGGAAGCACATACTTTATACTACCATTAACATTTTACCAATAAAATAAGAAGTAGCTAAACGCAAGACTCAAACCGAGGCTTTCCCAATTGCTAGCCCAAACTTATAACCACTATATCAAACCCGCCTACCTTTTTAATACGCTTATTGTATACACTAAGTTCCGTTAATATGTAGGTTAGTCTTCCGGCCGGGTTGAGCTCAAACAAGCTCTGGTGTCCTTGAAAGGTTAAAAAAAAATTAAAATTAAAAATGAATATAAATATATCACTCAATTTTCGAAAAATTACTATTTGGTCTCAGGAGACATGAAAATTCGTATTTACTAAGAAAAAAATGACATAGAATATCTAATACGATCGTAGGAACTTCTTGTAACGCTCTCTTGTGCCGTGAAGAATAATCAAGCCTTAGTTCTAGTAAAACCCCATAGAATAAGGCGCCTACGCCGGTGTCGTTCAGTAAGTGCTGCACCTTTTGGCATTGTGGAGAATTATTATTATTATTATTATTAGGGTTTCCTGTTTTTTAGGCTGTTTTTACTTTAGTTAGACGTATTGGGCTCAACGTATCAGAAACGGACTATTTCCGGTTTATTTTGAAACCATCTCAATGCTTTCATTGAATTATTGTTGTAACTTAAAAAAAGAAAAGAAAAACTGCTTAATCTAAGTCCTTTATATTAATAAAGTGATTAAATAGAAGGGTCCCAAACGAATTTTAATTAAATCATTTACATACGACATACACTCCGGATGTAGTTGACATACGTACATACAAAACCAAACCTCGTTTCAGAAATCATCTTAAATCGAAATTTCCCGCTCCTAACCTTTTTATCCCAAAATCAAAAACCATCCCTCCTCTCCCACCCCACTTTAAATAGATCACCAAAGTTTTTTGGTTAGACCATATTTGTCTGTGTGTACTATAGGTTATGTAATTAGGGATTGCTTTGGAAAATTCTGACAATCAGGGAGAGAACTTGATAAAAACAATTTTCTCCGCTAATGGAATTGATTGAATTAATGTGACAACGCAAGGAATGATTTGGGGCCGTAGCTTTCCCCCCTCCACCGCTCGTTTATCACTTTTCCTAAAAACGTCACGAACATATTGTCAAATATAACTGATATTTAGGTGCTCCTCCCTTGGGAAAATGGGCGTGCTTCATTTTGAATATACTCCCAAAGAATTAAAAGAAAAGAAAATTCAGTTTTTCCGCAGAAATATTTAAGATTTTTTTTGACACACACACACATGACACCATCTTCACTTTAATAATTAAATTTTCTTCAAACATTGAACTTTTACTGAACGATTCGTGGTATTTCATAACTAAATTGTAAAGTTATACCTAAATAAAAAATAGATTATAATCTCATATATTTATTTTAATATAATATTTTGAAGATAAAATAAATAATTTGTTACCATCTCTAGTTACTAGAGAAAGTTGATTTAATAGTAAAAGTAAAAAGTACTTTGGTATAGAAAACTTTTCTGCATCACTGAAGTGCACATCATTAAATATTGTTGCCTTGACAACTGCATCCCACTTTAAAAACTTCTTTTTACTACTTAATAAACTTTACTTCTAATAACTTTACTTCTAATTTAATAACATTTTCGAATAACATAATAATAATAATTTTCCCAATAAATAGTAAATCCTTTTATCCTGAAGAATACTACAATAGATTATCCGGAAATGCTTAAATACTTAAGAAACAGGAAGTAGATGACGTACTTAGTTTTCTCTTTACGCAGTTTTGTTAATCGTCGTTAGAAGTTATCGGCAAAAAATAGAAAAATTAATAAATAATAATAATAATAAAATCCGTACATATCATTGCTTAACCGAGTGTTAACTTATTTCACAACAGCATCCATACAGTTCGCTTCAGTAAACATATATTTTTATAAAGTTATCCACACTTGAACAATTTCTATTGTATATTATTGTACTTCTACAGTTCCATTATACTGTAAAAGTAAGTATTCTTGAAGTGAACTTTCTAACAAATAAATTTTCAATGACGATGACGATGATGTTATGAAAACTTTGTTTGATAAGTTTTCTCTTTAGATTGTGCAGACTTGTTGTTAAGTTTCACTGTAGAGAGAAGTAGAATTTCCCATCTAATGATAGTGAGAAAGCCTTCGATAGAATTGCAGATAGTGAGTTGTAGCTTGAGAGAAAAAGTTTTTCCTTTGTAATACCAATTTCCGCTACCCTGTGGGCAAAATTAATTCTTTTTTCTTTTCGAGATAAAGTTCAGGATTCAGGTAAATTTAATTCAGAAAAAGAATTATTAATAAAAGTTTAATTGATATGTATATATAAATAAATAATCCGTAATAGCATCGATGAAGACTATTATAAATACAATCGAAATGTCAGGACCAATCGCTAAAAAAAAAAACAATTGTTATCTTGCGGCCAATTCCTATTTCGGTTAGAACAATAACAGTAAATAAAGTAGGTTAACTGGGCGATTCTTTCGTCAGGGTTTAGCGCACTTTTACTTCACATTCTAAAAAAATCTAAGGGCCAATAAAATTGTACGAACAAAACTATCCAGTACTGTGACAAAGAAAGAAAAGCGGTAACAAATTGTTCTGAATCCCATGGAGGTCTTTTCCAATCCAGGGATACCCATTTCCCAAATGTTGTCCAATTCAAATGAAATGAAATGAACTTGAGGTAATGGTACAAAAAGCTTTGGGATACAAAAAAAAGGAGTGGCGCAGGGTTTTTTTTTGAGGAGGGATTATTTGGGAACTGAAAGTTATGGAAAAGGGGAAAAACAAATGATAAGTGGAAAATGTATATTAACATAAATTATAATAAGAAAAATATTTTACAATCTAATCAACTCCAAACTAAAGATATTCATAAAATAAATTTATTTAATTAAAAAAATAAATAATAAATTATCAACTTACCCGCCGCATTACGCGGAGGGAGAAGGAAGACGTCTTCATAGCTATTTTGGCGGCTTTTTTTTAGAACACTGCTACAGACTGTGAACATAAAAAACATAATAATTCATGTTTTTATTACGATTAATATATACATTACATAATGCATTATTAAAAAATAAAATAAATAAAAATAAGTAGGTTATGCGTGGGCAGGTTTAAGTGGAAACATTTTATTCTGGCTATTAAAAGTCATTTCCCCCAACATTTCAAAAATGTTTGGGAACAGGCCATGAAAATGATCTTCTCCTGTGAAAAATAGTGGCTCCCTATTTTCCTATGAAAATCAGCTAATTAGGAAATGAGGGTAAATCCGTGCCATTTGCCGGGGATAGATACCGGACATTTGTAGCCAACATCAGAGTAAGAAAAGAGATTCAAGATGCCCGGATATCTGATGGTTGTCCATGTTACAACTGTAGGGTTCACTGTAAACCGGAAAATTAAAATTTGACCAGTTGAAAACGGATACTTTAGAGGAAAGCCTCTCTCTCACACTAAAATATCTCTCAAATTATAAAATATGAAATTTAAATAATGGTAAACTCACAAATGCAAAAACCACTTTTCTGGGGGCTCTCAGGGAGATCTTAAAACGGAAAACTAAATTTCCCCGTGTAATAAAAGAAATAGCACCATGTTTTCACTTTTCGTGAAGTTCAAGTTTCTGACACTTTTTCTGACAGTCTTTTTTTTTCTTTTTTAGAAGTACTGGCATTAAACTAGCGTTTTAAAGGTGACGTATTTTTGACTATTCATCCTTTTCTGACAATTCTTCGTTTCAAAGAACGAACAGAATAGAGAGAATTTTTTTAAAATATTGGTTTTCCTTCTTTTAAGAAATTATGCTAAGTAAGGGGAAGAAAAAAAAAAGGGAAAATATTTCCGGGAATTCAGAAGTGCAATGTGTAGAAATGCTTTTTAGTTAAAAAGATCCTTACAAAAGGCTGACGACCTAGACGAAGGGTTCCCTAAGGAGAAACGGATACAATATTCCTTATCTCTCCTCGCAAATACATTGGTTACTTACATCATATCCTTTAATATGCCTACCTTATTCCGTTCCCACTGACATTCTTCTCCATATAGCTCTATCTATGTCTTCTTATTGCTTTTCTGAAGAATATTTGTGTGGTACATTTTTCCGGGTTCTAAAATTTTGTCATTTCTAAAGCACAATGTTTCGTTCCAACCATTGACGAAGCTTTAAAAACTTGCCTTTTTAGCATTCTAGTACTTGTGCCCAAATAAAGGTCGGATATCGGCATTTTAGTTTCTCTTATTACGTCACAGGAACTATTTATTGCATTTTCAAAATTAATCTTTTCCTGGAACTAACCCTTTTGAGATTCCCTTTTAGATTTTCTTTTTTTTGGAAGTAAACTATTCCTAAGTACATCGTACTAATAACTTATGAGTTCTATATAAAAAGTTTTTTTTTATCATGTTAATCTTACTTTAACTATGAGTACGTTAACTTTCTATGATGGAAATCACATGAGCAATGTAGGGAAATATAAATATCTAATTATATCTACATATATAAAAATTATTATTATTGATAGAACCACAGTTAATTTAAAAAAATAATATTATTGTGCAGTATCTATCGAAAAGTAACACTTTTTTTTTTTTTGTTACAGGGAGTGCGGGATCGTTAAAATCCCCGGGAGTGCGGGAGTGTTAAAATCCCCGTGAGTGCTTGCATCGGGAGTGTTTGTTTACCCTTTATTAAGTTGGTGTGATTATTTTTAACCTGTGCGCTTAAAAAAAAAAAAATTCTCCGGGTATTTTCAAAATTCCGTCACAAGACAGTAAATACGTCACAGTCTCATTTCCGTTGAAATCTTTTAAACTGGGTCCAGTGTCCAGTGTAGATGAGCTGCAGAAGACATCGATGGATATGTACTGCAAGTGATTGGTGCATATCCCAACCGACAGCTAAATCAGGTAGGGCGAGGAATTAATTATGTGGTCCATATTTATGACTCTCAACTCTTTTAAGTGTCATTCTTCGGAATGGCACACCACTCCTGCAACAAATCTATCCTCTAAATAATAACTCTGTCTTCTACAATAATTATAGTTCCAATTATTTTGCTTGCATGAAAAAAAATGGCTCTAGCCATTTTAGAAAAATAAACGGAACTATAATTATTTAAAACATTTATATGGCCACTGTTAATATCCTTCTTCGGAACTTCAAGACAAACTTGAGCAGAGAAAAGTAGGACAATTAATTTTTGCATATTTCTTTCTCCTCTTTGAATAATTTAAATTAACTCAAAATGTATATTTTTATGTTTACAGGAAATTTATTTTTATAGTTTTAGGGCAAGTTTTGTTATTTAAGGCACCAAAATGCAATCACTACGTATTCACATTCAACATTGTTTCTTATTTCTATTATTGTCATCATTCATTCTGCTGTTGTTTCATCAAATTGGTTCTTTAGTCAGTTCCGCTTTTCTTCTTTATTCAGGGATCATTTTGACTTTGCTATTTCCAATTTATCCATTGGTTTATTGTCTATTTCTTGAACGAGTCCCAGTTCCCCCTAAATCACTTTTTCCCAAGAGCGGTTCTTCTCAAATAGCGTATCCAGTATTCTGCCATTCTTGCTATTCGTCCAATACCCAGCCCAAACTCCGTATAATCGTATTTCTTAACGGGTTCCAAGCTGGTTTTCTCTCTCCCCCTCTGTACATCGCAGGTAATGCATCTCCATTGTGAATGAGATTTGATACTTCGCCTGCTTAATAGAGGATGAAAACTAGTTGGAATACGATATTAAAGACAGAATGGCATTTTTGGGGGGCAAAAGTCTGAGCTCTACCTCCACGAGGTGCCCCCCGGACAACTGCTCCCTGGAGCAGGCTAACAGAGCCAGTACCAATTCCTATAATATATTGAGTGGACATTCCTTGAGAATGAAGTCTCAGGCTAGTAGTAGTCCCATAGATTTTAGAGTATCCTAATATCTACGCAAGCCTGTCTGCGCACAAAATTTCTGAAACACTATAGTACCGCTATAGACCTTCAGCCGCATTAATGTAGCTAAGTGTAATCCGCAAAAGTTAGGTATCCCAGTTACCAATTTTTGTCATCTGCTTAGGGTCGTCCACAAACCCAAATCTTTATTAGGATTGTTACAAAGCCTTTACGTTTTTTTTCGTTAATTCAAGTAGTTGAAGCATTCAAATTCTGCAGCAATATGAGTTCCATCTACGGCGAGCTGTCAGATGTTCTCAGCAAAATCGTATATACGTACCTTCGTTAGGATTAGGCTACACACAGTTCACACATTCCAGACTTCACGTAGAAGCGACACCATATTTCTCTCGATCAAGTAATGCCCACAGTGCTTGATACTAATTTGGAAGAAAGTGTATTTATTTCACAATAGAATGGAACTTCTCTTTCTGAGAATATGTACTTATCACATTACCCCGCATGGAGGGACTGATGCATGCAGTCGCTTGGGTGGGTACCACAGCTCAGTACACCATGCACCCAACAAAACACATTCATACGGCTAATGATAAGCGTTTAGATATAATGTTAATGTATCACCAGCAGGTTGATACAAGCCTATTTTTATTGCGTGTTTGGATATTATTAGGGTTTCTCCATCAGGATGATACCATCATCTATTTATGCCAGCTTTAGGCGTTTGGATATACTGTTAGTTAATGTTAGTGTATCACCAGCAGGTTGATACAAGCCTTTTTTTATTGCGTGTTTGGATATTATTAGGGTGTCTCCATCAGGATGATACCATCATCTATTTATGCCAGCTTTAGGCGTTTGGATATACTGTTAGTTAATGTTAGTGTATCACCAGCAGGTTGATACAAGCCTTTTTTTATTGCGTGTTTAGATATTATTAGGGTGTCTCCATCAGGATGATACCATCATCTATTTATGACAGCTTTACGCGTTTAGATATGCTGTTAGTTAATGTTAGTGTATCACCAGCAGGTTGATATAAGCCTTTTTTCATTGCGTGTTTAGATATTATTAGGGTATCTCCATCAGGATGATACCATCATCTATTTATGCCAGCTATAGGCGTTTGGATATACTGTTAGCTAATGTTAGTGTATCACCAGCAGGTTGATACAAGCCTTTTTTTATTGCGTGTTAAGAAATTATTAGTGAGTCTCCATCGGGATGATACCACTTTCTATTTATGCCAGCTTTAGGCGATTAGATATAATCATAGTTAATGTTAGTGTATCACCAGTAGGTTAATACAAGCCTATTTTATTGCAAGTATAGATATTATTAGGGTGTCTCCGTCAGAATGATACCACTTTCTATTTATGCCAGCTTTACGCGATTAGATATAATCATAGTTAATGTTAGTGTATCACCAGCAGGTTGATACAAGCCTACTTTTATTACGTGTTTAGATATTATTAGTGAGTCTCCATCAGGATGATACCACTTTCTATTTATGCCAGCTTTAGGCGATGAGATATAATCATAGTTAATGTTAGTGTATCACCAGCAGGTTGATACAAGCCTTTTTTTATTGCGTGTTAAGAAATTATTAGTGAGTCTCCATCGGGATGATACCACTTTCTATTTATGCCAGCTTTAGGCGATTAGATATAATCATAGTTAATGTTACTGTATCACCAGTAGGTTAATACAAGCCTATTTTATTGCAAGTATAGATATTATTAGGGTGTCTCCGTCAGAATGATACCACTTTCTATTTATGCCAGCTTTAGGCGTTTGGATATACTGTTAGTTAATGTTAGTGTATTACAAATAGGTTGATAAAACCCTTTTTTCATTGCGTGTTTCGATATTATTAGGGTGTCTCCTTCAGGATGATACCATATTCTATTTATGCCAGCTTTAGGCGTTTAGATATACCGCTAGTTAATGTTAGTGTATCACCAGCAGGTTGATACAAGCCTTTTTTTATTGCGTGTTTAGATATGATTAGTGAGTCATCAACAGGATGATACCACTTTCTATTTATGCCAGCTTTAGGCGATTAGATATAATCATAGTTAATGTTAGTGTCACCAGCAGGTTGATACAAGCGTTTTTTTAATGCGTGTTTCGATATTACTAGTGAGTCTCCAACAAGATGATACCACTTTCTATTTATGCCAGCTTTAGGCGATTAGATATAATCATAGTTAATGTTAGTGTATCACCAGCAGGTTGATACAAGCCTTTTTTTATTGCGTGTTTAGATATTATTAGTGAGTCTCCATCAGGATGATACCACTTTCTATTTATGCCAGCTTTAGGCGATTAGATATAATCATAGTTAATGTTAGTGTATCACCAGCAGGTTGATAAAAGCCTTTTTTTATTGCGTGTTTAGATATTATTAGTGAGTCTCCATCAGGATGATACCACTTTCTATTTATGCCAGCTTTAGGCGATTAGATATAATCATAGTTAATGTTAGTGTATCACCAGCAGGTTGATACAAGCCTACTTTTATTGCGTGTTTAGATATTATTAGGGTGTCTCCATCAGGATGATACCATCATCTATTTATGCCAGCTTTAGGCGTTTGGATATACTGTTAGTTAATGTTATTGTATTACCAGTAGGTTGATAAAACCCTTTTTTCATTGCGGGTTTCGATATTATTAGGGTGTCTCCGTCAGGATGATACCATATTCTATTTATGCCAGATTTAGGCGTTTGGATATACTGTTAGTTAATGTTAGTGTATCACCAGCAGATTGATACAAGCCTTTTTTTATTGCGTGTTTGGATATTATTAGGGTGTCTCCATCAGGATGATACCATCATCTATTTATGCCAGCTTTAGGCGTTTGGATATACTGTTAGTTAATGTTAGTGTATCATCAGCAGGTTGATACAAGCCTTTTTTTATTGCGTGTTTAGATATTATTAGGGTGTCTCCATCAGGATGATACCATCATCTATTTATGCCAGCTATAGGCGTTTGGATATACTGTTAGCTAATGTTAGTGTGTCACCAGCAGGTTGATACAAGCCTTTTTTTATTGCGTGTTTAGATATTATTAGGGTGTCTCCGTCAGAATGATACCACTTTCTATTTATGCCAGCTTTAGGCGTTTGGATATACTGTTAGTTAATGTTAGTGTATTACCAGTAGGTTGATAAAACCCTTTTTTCATTGCGTGTTTCGATATTATTAGGGTGTCTCCGTCAGGATGATACCATATTCTATTTATGCCAGCTTTAGGCGTTTAGATATACCGTTAGTTAATGTTAGTGTATCACCAGCAGGTTGATACAAGCCTTTTTTTATTGCGTGTTTAGATATGATTAGTGAGTCACCAACAGGATGATACCACTTTGTTTTTATGCCAGCTTTAGGCGATTAGATATAATCATAGTTAATGTTAGTGTCACCAGCAGGTTGATACAAGCGTTTTTTTAATGCGTGTTTCGATATTACTAGTGAGTCTCCAACAGGATGATACCACTTTCTATTTATGCCAGCTTTAGGCGATTAGATATAATCATAGTTAATGTTAGTGTATCACCAGCAGGTTGATACAAGCCTTTTTTTTTTGCGTGTTTAGATATTATTAGTGAGTCTCCATCAGGATGATACCACTTTCTATTTATGCCAGCTTTAGGCGATTAGATATAATCATAGTTAATGTTAGTGTATCACCAGCTGGTTGATACAAGCCTACTTTTATTGTGTGTTTAGATATTATTAGGGTGTCTCCATCAGGATGATACCATCATCTGTTTATGCCAGCTTTAGGCGTTTGGATATACCGTTAGTTAATGTTAGTGTATCACCAGCAGGTTGATACAAGCCTACTTTTATTACGTGTTTAGATATTATTAGGGTGTCTCCATCAGGATGATACCATCATCTATTTATGCCAGCTTTAGGCGTTTGGATATACTGTTAGTTAATGTTAGTGTATTACCAGTAGGTTGATAAAACCCTTTTTTCATTGCGTGTTTCGATATTATTAGTGTGTCTCCGTCAGGATGATACCATATTCTATTTATGCCAGCTTTAGGCGTTTAGATATACCGTTAGTTAATGTTAGTGTATCACCAGCAGGTTGATACAAGCCTTTTTTTATTGCGTGTTTAGATATTATTAGTGAGTCTCCATCAGGATGATACCACTTTCTATTTATGCCAGCTTTAGGCGATTAGATATAATCATAGTTAATGTTAGTGTCACCAGCAGGTTGATACAAGCCTTTTTTTATTGCGTGTTTAGATATTATTAGTGAGTCTCCATCAGGATGATACCACTTTCTATTTATGCCAGCTTTAGGCGATTATATATAATCATAGTTAATGTTAGTGTATCACCAGCAGGTTGATACAAGCCTACTTTTATTGCGTGTTTAGATATTATTAGGGTGTCTCCATCAGGATGATACCATCATGTATTTATGCCAGCTTTAGGCGTTTGGATATACTGTTAGTTAATGTTAGTGTATTACCAGTAGGTTGATAAAACCCTTTTTTCATTGCGGGTTTCGATATTATTAGGGTGTGTCCGTCAGGATGATACCATATTCTATTTATGCCAGATTTAGGCGTTTGGATATACTGTTAGTTAATGTTAGTGTATCACCAGCAGGTTGATACAAGCCTTTTTTTATTGCGTGTTAAGAAATTATTAGTGAGTCTCCATCGGGATGATACCACTTTCTATTTATGCCAGCTTTAGGCGATTAGATATAATCATAGTTAATGTTACTGTATCACCAGTAGGTTAATACAAGCCTATTTTATTGCAAGTATAGATATTATTAGGGTGTCTCCGTCAGAATGATACCACTTTCTATTTATGCCAGCTTTAGGCGTTTGGATATACTGTTAGTTAATGTTAGTATATTACCAGTAGGTTGATAAATCCCTTTTTTCATTGCGTGTTTCGATATTATTAGGGTGTCTCCGTCAGGATGATACCATATTCTATTTATGCCAGCTTTAGGCGTTTAGATATACCGTTAGTTAATGTTAGTGTATCACCAGCAGGTTGATACAAGCCTTTTTTTATTGCGTGTATAGATATGATTAGTGAGTCACCAACAGGATGATACCACTTTCTATTTATGCCTGCTTTAGGCGATTAGATATAATCATAGTTAATGTTAGTGTCACCAGCAGGTTGATACAAGCGTTTTTTTAATGCGTGTTTCGATATTACTAGTGAGTCTCCAACAGGATGATACCACTTTCTATTTATGCCAGCTTTAGGCGATTAGATATAATCATAGTTAATGTTAGTGTATCACCAGCAGGTTGATACAAGCCTTTTTTTATTGCGTGTTTAGGTATTATTAGTGAGTCTCTATCAGGATGATACCACTTTCTATTTATGCCAGCTTTAGGCGATTAGATATAATCATAGTTAATGTTAGTGTATCACCAGCAGGTTGATACAAGCCTACTTTTATTGCGTGTTTAGATATTATTAGGGTGTCTCCATCAGGATGATACCATCATTTATTTATGCCAGCTTTAGGCGTTTGGATATACCGTTAGTTAATGTTAGTGTATTACCAGTAGGTTGATAAAACCCTTTTTTCATTGCGGGTTTCGATATTATTAGGGTGTCTCCGTCAGGATGATACCATATTCTATTTATGCCAGATTTAGGCGTTTGGATATACTGTTTGTTAATGTTAGTGTATCACCAGCAGGTTGATACAAGCCTTTTTTTATTGCGTGTTAAGAAATTATTAGTGAGTCTCCATCGGGATGATACCACTTTCTATTTATGCCAGCTTTAGGCGATTAGATATAATCATAGTTAATGTTACTGTATCACCAGTAGGTTAATACAAGCCTATTTTATTGCAAGTATAGATATTATTAGGGTGTCTCCGTCAGAATGATACCACTTTCTATTTATGCCAGCTTTAGGCGTTTGGATATACTGTTAGTTAATGTTAGTGTATTACCATTAGGTCGATAAAACCCTTTTTTCATTGCGTGTTTCGATATTATTAGGGTGTCTCCGTCAGGATGATACCATATTCTATTTATGCCAGCTTTAGGCGTTTAGATATACCGTTAGTTAATGTTAGTGTATCACCAGCAGGTTGATACAAGCCTTTTTTTATTGCGTGTTTAGATATGATTAGTGAGTCACCAACAGGATGATACCACTTTCTATTTATGCCAGCTTTAGGCGATTAGATATAATCATAGTTAATGTTAGTGTCACCAGCAGGTTGATACAAGCCTTTTTTTATTGCGTGTTTAGATATTATTAGTGAGTCTCCATCAGGATGATACCACTTTCTATTTATGCCAGCTTTAGGCGATTATATATAATCATAGTTAATGTTAGTGTATCACCAGCAGGTTGATACAAGCCTACTTTTATTGCGTGTTTAGATATTATTAGGGTGTCTCCATCAGGATGATACCATCATCTATTTATGCCAGCTTTAGGCGTTTGGATATACTGTTAGTTAATGTTAGTGTATTTCCAGTAGGTTGATAAAACCCTTTTTTCATTGCGGGTTTCGATATTATTAGGGTGTGTCCGTCAGGATGATACCATATTCTATTTATGCCAGATTTAGGCGTTTGGATATACTGTTAGTTAATGTTAGTGTATCACCAGCAGGTTGATACAAGCCTTTTTTTATTGCGTGTTTGGATATTATTAGGGTGTCTCCATCAGGATGATACCATCATCTCTTTATGCCAGCTTTAGGCGTTTGGATATACTGTTAGTTAATGTTAGTGTATCACCAGCAGGTTGATACAAGCCTTTTTTTATTGCGTGTTTAGATATTATTAGGGTGTCTCCATCAGGATGATACCATCATCTATTTATGCCAGCTATAGGCGTTTGGATATACTGTTAGCTAATGTTAGTGTATCACCAGCAGGTTGATACAAGCCTTTTTTTATTGCGTGTTAAGAAATTATTAGTGAGTCTCCATCGGGATGATACCACTTTCTATTTATGCCAGCTTTAGGCGATTAGATATAATCATAGTTAATGTTACTGTATCACCAGTAGGTTAATACAAGCCTATTTTATTGCAAGTATAGATATTATTAGGGTGTCTCCGTCAGAATGATACCACTTTCTATTTATGCCAGCTTTAGGCGTTTGGATATACTGTTAGTTAATGTTAGTATATTACCAGTAGGTTGATAAAACCCTTTTTTCATTGCGTGTTTCGATATTATTAGGGTGTCTCCGTCAGGATGATACCATATTCTATTTATGCCAGCTTTAGGCGTTTAGATATACCGTTAGTTAATGTTAGTGTATCACCAGCAGGTTGATACAAGCCTTTTTTTATTGCGTGTTTAGATATGATTAGTGAGTCACCAACAGGATGATACCACTTTCTATTTATGCCTGCTTTAGGCGATTAGATATAATCATAGTTAATGTTAGTGTCACCAGCAGGTTGATACAAGCGTTTTTTTAATGCGTGTTTCGATATTACTAGTGAGTCTCCAACAGGATGATACCACTTTCTATTTATGCCAGCTTTAGGCGATTAGATATAATCATAGTTAATGTTAGTGTATCACCAGCAGGTTGATACAAGCCTTTTTTTATTGCGTGTTTAGGTATTATTAGTGAGTCTCTATCAGGATGATACCACTTTCTATTTATGCCAGCTTTAGGCGATTAGATATAATCATAGTTAATGTTACTGTATCACCAGTAGGTTAATACAAGCCTATTTTATTGCAAGTATAGATATTATTAGGGTGTCTCCGTCAGAATGATACCACTTTCTATTTATGCCAGCTTTAGGCGTTTGGATATACTGTTAGTTAATGTTAGTGTATCACCAGCAGGTTGATACAAGCCTTTTTTTATTGCCTGTTTGGATATTATTAGGGTGTCTCCATCAGGATGATACCATCATCTATTGATGCCAGCTATAGGCGTTTGGATATACTGTTAGCTAATGTTAGTGTATCACCAGCAGGTTGATACAAGCCTTTTTTTATTGCAAGTATAGATATTATTAGGGTGTCTCCGTCAGGATGGTACCAATTTCTATTTATGCCAGCTTTAGGCGTTTAGATATAATCATAGTTAATGTTAGTGTATCACCAGTAGGTTAATACAAGCCTATTTTATTGCAAGTATAGATATTATTAGGGTGTCTCCGTCAGAATGATACCACTTTCTATTTATGCCAGCTTTACGCGATTAGATATAATCATAGTTAGAGTTAGTGTATCACCAGCAGGTTGATACAAGCCTACTTTTATTACGTGTTTAGATATTATTAGGGTATCTCCATCAGGATGATACCATCATCTATTTATGCCAGCTTTAGGCGATTGGATATACTGTTAGTTAATGTTAGTGTATTACCAGTAGGTTGATAAAACCCTTTTTTCATTGCGTGTTTCGATATTATTAGGGTGTCTCCGTCAGGATGATACCATATTCTATTTATGCCAGCATTAGGCGTTTAGATATACCGTTAGTTAATGTTATTGTATCACCAGCAGGTTGATACAAGCCTTTTTTTATTGCGTGTTTAGATATGATTAGTGAGTCACCAACAGGATGATACCACTTTCTATTTATGCCAGCTTTAGGCGATTAGATATAATCATAGTTAATGTTAGTGTCACCAGCAGGTTGATACAATCCTTTTTTTATTGCTTGTTTAGATATTATTAGTGAGTCTCCATCAGGATGATACCATCATCTATTTATGCCAGCTATAGGCGTTTGGATATACTGTTAGCTAATGTTAGTGTATCACCAGCAGGTTGATACAAGCCTTTTTTTATTGCGTGTTAAGAAATTATTAGTGAGTCTCCATCGGGATGATACCACTTTCTATTTATGCCAGCTTTAGGCGATTAGATATAATCATAGTTAATGTTACTGTATCACCAGTAGGTTAATACAAGCCTATTTTATTGCAAGTATAGATATTATTAGGGTGTCTCCGTCAGAATGATACCACTTTCTATTTATGCCAGCTTTAGGCGTTTGGATATACTGTTAGTTAATGTTAGTGTATTACCATTAGGTCGATAAAACCCTTTTTTCATTGCGTGTTTCGATATTATTAGGGTGTCTCCGTCAGGATGATACCATATTCTATTTATGCCAGCTTTAGGCGTTTAGATATACCGTTAGTTAATGTTAGTGTATCACCAGCAGGTTGATACAAGCCTTTTTTTTATTGCGTGTTTAGATATGATTAGTGAGTCACCAACAGGATGATACCACTTTCTATTTATGCCAGCTTTAGGCGATTAGATATAATCATAGTTAATGTTAGTGTCACCAGCAGGTTGATACAAGCCTTTTTTTATTGCGTGTTTAGATATTATTAGTGAGTCTCCATCAGGATGATACCACTTTCTATTTATGCCAGCTTTAGGCGATTATATATAATCATAGTTAATGTTAGTGTATCACCAGCAGGTTGATACAAGCCTACTTTTATTGCGTGTTTAGATATTATTAGGGTGTCTCCATCAGGATGATACCATCATCTATTTATGCCAGCTTTAGGCGTTTGGATATACTGTTAGTTAATGTTAGTGTATTACCAGTAGGTTGATAAAACCCTTTTTTCATTGCGGGTTTCGATATTATTAGGGTGTGTCCGTCAGGATGATACCATATTCTATTTATGCCAGATTTAGGCGTTTGGATATACTGTTAGTTAATGTTAGTGTATCACCAGCAGGTTGATACAAACCTTTTTTTATTGCGTGTTTGGATATTATTAGGGTGTCTCCATCAGGATGATACCATCATCTATTTATGCCAGCTTTAGGCGTTTGGATATACTGTTAGTTAATGTTAGTGTATCACCAGCAGGTTGATACAAGCCTTTTTTTATTGCGTGTTTAGATATTATTAGGGTGTCTCCATCAGGATGATACCATCATCTATTTATGCCAGCTATAGGCGTTTGGATATACTGTTAGCTAATGTTAGTGTATCACCAGCAGGTTGATACAAGCCTTTTTTTATTGCGTGTTAAGAAATTATTAGTGAGTCTCCATCGGGATGATACCACTTTCTATTTATGCCAGCTTTAGGCGATTAGATATAATCAGAGTTAATGTTACTGTATCACCAGTAGGTTAATACAAGCCTATTTTATTGCAAGTATAGATATTATTAGGGTGTCTCCGTCAGAATGATACCACTTTCTATTTATGCCAGCTTTAGGCGTTTGGATATACTGTTAGTTAATGTTAGTATATTACCAGTAGGTTGATAAAACCCTTTTTTCATTGCGTGTTTCGATATTATTAGGGTGTCTCCGTCAGGATGATACCATATTCTATTTATGCCAGCTTTAGGCGTTTAGATATACCGTTAGTTAATGTTAGTGTATCACCAGCAGGTTGATACAAGCCTTTTTTTATTGCGTGTTTAGATATGATTAGTGAGTCACCAACAGGATGATACCACTTTCTATTTATGCCTGCTTTAGGCGATTAGATATAATCATAGTTAATGTTAGTGTCACCAGCAGGTTGATACAAGCGTTTTTTTAATGCGTGTTTCGATATTACTAGTGAGTCTCCAACAGGATGATACCACTTTCTATTTATGCCAGCTTTAGGCGATTAGATATAATCATAGTTAATGTTAGTGTATCACCAGCAGGTTGATACAAGCCTTTTTTTATTGCGTGTTTAGGTATTATTAGTGAGTCTCTATCAGGATGATACCACTTTCTATTTATGCCAGCTTTAGGCGATTAGATATAATCATAGTTAATGTTACTGTATCACCAGTAGGTTAATACAAGCCTATTTTATTGCAAGTATAGATATTATTAGGGTGTCTCCGTCAGAATGATACCACTTTCTATTTATGCCAGCTTTAGGCGTTTGGATATACTGTTAGTTAATGTTAGTGTATTACCATTAGGTCGACAAAACCCTTTTTTCATTGCGTGTTTCGATATTATTATGGTGTCTCCGTCAGGATGATACCATATTCTATTTATGCCAGCTTTAGGCGTTTAGATATACCGTTAGTTAATGTTAGTGTATCACCAGCAGGTTGATACAAGCCTTTTTTTATTGCGTGTTTAGATATTATTAGTGAGTCTCCATCAGAATGATACCACTTTCTATTTATGCCAGCTTTAGGCGATTAGATATAATCATAGTTAATGTTAGTGTATCACCAGCAGGTTGATACAAGCCTACTTTTATTGCGTGTTTAGATATTATTAGGGTGTCTCCATCAGGATGATACCATATTCTATTTATGCCAGATTTAGGCGTTTGGATATACTGTTAGTTAATGTTAGTGTATCACCAGCAGGTTGATACAAGCCTTTTTTTATTGCGTGTTTGGATATTATTATGGTTTCACCATCAGGATGATACCATCATCTATTTATGCCAGCTTTAGGCGTTTGGATATACTGTTAGTTAATGTTAGTGTATCACCAGCAGGTTGATACAAGCCTTTTTTTATTGCCTGTTTGGATATTATTAGGGTGTCTCCATCAGGATGATACCATCATCTATTGATGCCAGCTATAGGCGTTTGGATATACTGTTAGCTAATGTTAGTGTATCACCAGCAGGTTGATACAAGCCTTTTTTTATTGCAAGTATAGATATTATTAGGGGGTCTCCGTCAGGATGGTACCAATTTCTATTTATGCCAGCTTTAGGCGTTTAGATATAATCATAGTTAATGTTAGTGTATCACCAGTAGGTTAATACAAGCCTATTTTATTGCAAGTATAGATATTATTAGGGTGTCTCCGTCAGAATGATACCACTTTCTATTTATGCCAGCTTTACGCGATTAGATATAATCATAGTTAATGTTAGTGTATTACCAGTAGGTTGATAAAACCCTTTTTTCATTGCGTGTTTCGATATTATTAGGGTGTCTCCGTCAGGATGATACCATATTCTATTTATGCCAGCATTAGGCGTTTAGATATACCGTTAGTTAATGTTATTGTATCACCAGCAGGTTGATACAAGCCTTTTTTTATTGCGTGTTTAGATATGATTAGTGAGTCACCAACAGGATGATACCACTTTCTATTTATGCCAGCTTTAGGCGATTAGATATAATCATAGTTAATGTTAGTGTCACCAGCAGGTTGATACAAGCCTTTTTTTATTGCTTGTTTAGATATTATTAGTGAGTCTCCATCAGGATGATACCATCATCTATTTATGCCAGCTATAGGCGTTTGGATATACTGTTAGCTAATGTTAGTGTATCACCAGCAGGTTGATACAAGCCTTTTTTTATTGCGTGTTAAGAAATTATTAGTGAGTCTCCATCGGGATGATACCACTTTCTATTTATGCCAGCTTTAGGCGATTAGATATAATCATAGTTAATGTTACTGTATCACCAGTAGGTTAATACAAGCCTATTTTATTGCAAGTATAGATATTATTAGGGTGTCTCCGTCAGAATGATACCACTTTCTATTTATGCCAGCTTTAGGCGTTTGGATATACTGTTAGTTAATGTTAGTATATTACCAGTAGGTTGATAAAACCCTTTTTTCATTGCGTGTTTCGATATTATTAGGGTGTCTCCGTCAGGATGATACCATATTCTATTTATGCCAGCTTTAGGCGTTTAGATATACCGTTAGTTAATGTTAGTGTATCACCAGCAGGTTGATACAAGCCTTTTTTTATTGCGTGTTTAGATATGATTAGTGAGTCACCAACAGGATGATACCACTTTCTATTTATGCCTGCTTTAGGCAATTAGATATAATCATAGTTAATGTTAGTGTATTACCAGTAGGTTGATAAAACCCTTTTTTCATTGCGGGTTTCGATATTATTAGGGTGTCTCCGTCAGGATGATACCATATTCTATTTATGCCAGCTTTAGGCGTTTAGATATACCGTTAGTTAATGTTAGTGTATCACCAGCAGGTTGATACAAGCCTTTTTTTATTGCGTGTTTAGATATGATTAGTGAGTCACCAACAGGATGATACCACTTTCTATTTATGCCTGCTTTAGGCGATTAGATATAATCATAGTTAATGTTAGTGTCACCAGCAGGTTGATACAAGCGTTTTTTTAATGCGTGTTTCGATATTACTAGTGAGTCTCCAACAGGATGATACCACTTTCTATTTATGCCAGCTTTAGGCGATTAGATATAATCATAGTTAATGTTAGTGTATCACCAGCAGGTTGATACAAGCCTTTTTTTATTGCGTGTTTAGGTATTATTAGTGAGTCTCTATCAGGATGATACCACTTTCTATTTATGCCAGCTTTAGGCGATTAGATATAATCATAGTTAATGTTACTGTATCACCAGTAGGTTAATACAAGCCTATTTTATTGCAAGTATAGATATTATTAGGGTGTCTCCGTCAGAATGATACCACTTTCTATTTATGCCAGCTTTAGGCGTTTGGATATACTGTTAGTTAATGTTAGTGTATTACCATTAGGTCGACAAAACCCTTTTTTCATTGCGTGTTTCGATATTATTAGGGTGTCTCCGTCAGGATGATACCATATTCTATTTATGCCAGCTTTAGGCGTTTAGATATACCGTTAGTTAATGTTAGTGTATCACCAGCAGGTTGATACAAGCCTTTTTTTATTGCGTGTTTAGATATGATTAGTGAGTCACCAACAGGATGATACCACTTTCTATTTATGCCAGCTTTAGGCGATTCGATATAATCATAGTTAATGTTACTGTATCACCAGTAGGTTAATACAAGCCTATTTTATTGCAAGTATAGATATTATTAGGGTGTCTCCGTCAGAATGATACCACTTTCTATTTATGCCAGCTTTAGGCGTTTGGATATACTGTTAGTTAATGTTAGTATATTACCAGTAGGTTGATAAAACCCTTTTTTCATTGCGTGTTTCGATATTATTAGGGTGTCTCCGTCAGGATGATACCATATTCTATTTATGCCAGCTTTAGGCGTTTAGATATACCGTTAGTTAATGTTAGTGTATCACCAGCAGGTTGATACAAGCCTTTTTTTATTGCGTGTTTAGATATGATTAGTGAGTCACCAACAGGATGATACCACTTTCTATTTATGCCTGCTTTAGGCAATTAGATATAATCATAGTTAATGTTAGTGTCACCTGCAGGTTGATACAAGCGTTTTTTTAATGCGTTTTTCGATATTACTAGTGAGTCTACAACAGGATGATACCACTTTCTATTTATGCCAGCTTTAGGCGATTAAATATAATCATAGTTAATGTTAGTGTATCACCAGCAGGTTGATACAAGCCTTTTTTTATTGCGTGTTTAGGTATTATTAGTGAGTCTCTATCAGGATGATACCACTTTCTATTTATGCCAGCTTTAGGCGATTAGATATAATCATAGTTAATGTTAGTGTATCACCAGCAGGTTGATACAAGCCTACTTTTATTGCGTGTTTAGATATTATTAGGGTATCTCCATCAGGATGATACCATCATCTATTTATGCCAGCTATAGGCGTTTGGATATACTGTTAGCTAATGTTAGTGTATCACCAGCAGGTTGATACAAGCCTTTTTTTATTGCGTGTTAAGAAATTATTAGTGAGTCTCCATCGGGATGATACCACTTTCTATTTATGCCAGCTTTAGGCGATTAGATATAATCATAGTTAATGTTAGTGTATCACCAGTAGGTTAATACAAGCCTATTTTATTGCAAGTATAGATATTATTAGGGTGTCTCCGTCAGAATGATACCACTTTCTATTTATGCCAGCTTTACGCGATTAGATATAATCATAGTTAATGTTAGTGTATCACCAGCAGGTTGATACAAGCCTACTTTTATTACGTGTTTAGATATTATTCGGGTGTCTCCATCAGGATGATACCATCATCTATTTATGCCAGCTTTAGGCGTTTGGATATACTGTTAGTTAATGTTAGTGTATTACCAGTAGGTTGATAAAACCCTTTTTTCATTGCGTGTTTCGATATTACTAGTGAGTCTCCAACAGGATGATACCACTTTCTATTTATGCCAGCTTTAGGCGATTAGATATAATCATAGTTAATGTTAGTGTATCACCAGCAGGTTGATACAAGTCTTTTTTTATTGCGTGTTTAGATATTATTAGTGAGTCTCCATCAGGATGATACCACTTTCTATTTATGCCAGCTTTAGGCGATTAGATATAATCATAGTTAATGTTAGTGTCACCAGCAGGTTGATACAAGCCTTTTTTTATTGCGTGTTTAGATATTATTAGTGAGTCTCCATCAGGATGATACCACTTTCTATTTATGCCAGCTTTAGGCGATTAGATATAATCATAGTTAATGTTAGTGTATCACCAGCAGGTTGATACAAGCCTTTTTTTATTGCGTGTTAAGAAATTATTAGTGAGTCTCCATCGGGATGATACCACTTTCTATTTATGCCAGCTTTAGGCGATTAGATATAATCATAGTTAATGTTACTGTATCACCAGTAGGTTAATACAAGCCTATTTTATTGCAAGTATAGATATTATTAGGGTGTCTCCGTCAGAATGATACCACTTTCTATTTATGCCAGCTTTAGGCGTTTGGATATACTGTTAGTTAATGTTAGTGTATTACAAATAGGTTGATAAAACCCTTTTTTCATTGCGTGTTTCGATATTATTAGGGTGTCTCCTTCAGGATGATACCATATTCTATTTATGCCAGCTTTAGGCGTTTAGATATACCGCTAGTTAATGTTAGTGTATCACCAGCAGGTTGATACAAGCCTTTTTTTTATTGCGTGTTTAGATATGATTAGTGAGTCATCAACAGGATGATACCACTTTCTATTTATGCCAGCTTTAGGCGATTAGATATAATCATAGTTAATGTTAGTGTCACCAGCAGGTTGATACAAGCGTTTTTTTAATGCGTGTTTCGATATTACTAGTGAGTCTCCAACAAGATGATACCACTTTCTATTTATGCCAGCTTTAGGCGATTAGATATAATCATAGTTAATGTTAGTGTATCACCAGCAGGTTGATACAAGCCTTTTTTTATTGCGTGTTTAGATATTATTAGTGAGTCTCCATCAGGATGATACCACTTTCTATTTATGCCAGCTTTAGGCGATTAGATATAATCATAGTTAATGTTAGTGTATCACCAGCAGGTTGATACAAGCCTACTTTTATTGTGTGTTTAGATATTATTAGGGTGTCTCCATCACGATGATACCATCATCTATTTATGCCAGCTTTAGGCGTTTGGATATACCGTTAGTTAATGTTAGTGTATCACCAGCAGGTTGATACAAGCCTACTTTTATTACGTGTTTAGATATTATTAGGGTGTCTCCATCAGGATGATACCATCATCTATTTATGCCAGCTTTAGGCGTTTGGATATAATGTTAGTGTATTACCAGTAGGTTGATAAAACCCTTTTTTCATTGCGTGTTTCGATATTATTAGGGTGTCTCCGTCAGGATGATACCATATTCTATTTAGGCCAGCTTTAGGCGTTTAGATATACCGTTAGTTAATGTTAGTGTATCACCAGCAGGTTGATACAAGCCTTTTTTTATTGCGTGTTTAGATATTATTAGTGAGTCTCCATCAGGATGATACCACTTTCTATTTATGCCAGCTTTAGGCGATTAGATATAATCATAGTTAATGTTAGTGTATCACCAGCAGGTTGATACAAGCCTACTTTTATTGCGTGTTTAGATATTATTAGGGTGTCTCTATCAGGATGATACCATCATCTATTTATGCCAGCTTTAGGCGTTTGGATATACTGTTAGTTAATGTTATTGTATTACCAGTAGGTTGATAAAACCCTTTTTTCATTGCGGGTTTCGATATTATTAGGGTGTCTCCGTCAGGATGATACCATATTCTATTTATGCCAGATTTAGGCGTTTGGATATACTGTTAGTTAATGTTAGTGTATCACCAGCAGGTTGATACAAGCCTTTTTTTATTGCGTGTTTGGATATTATTAGGGTGTCTCCATCAGGATGATACCATCATCTATTTATGCCAGCTTTAGGCGTTTGGATATACTGTTAGTTAATGTTAGTGTATCATCAGCAGGTTGATACAAGCCTTTTTTTATTGCGTGTTTAGATATTATTAGGGTGTCTCCATCAGGATGATACCATCATCTATTTATGCCAGCTATAGGCGTTTGGATATACTGTTAGCTAATGTTAGTGTGTCACCAGCAGGTTGATACAAGCCTTTTTTTATTGCGTGTTTAGATATTATTAGGGTGTCTCCGTCAGAATGATACCACTTTCTATTTATGCCAGCTTTAGGCGTTTGGATATACTGTTACTTGATGTTAGTGTATTACCAGTAGGTTGATAAAACCCTTTTTTCATTGCGTGTTTCGATATTATTAGGGTGTCTCCGTCAGGATGATACCATATTCTATTTATGCCAGCTTTAGGCGTTTAGATATACCGTTAGTTAATGTTAGTGTATCACCAGCAGGTTGATACAAGCCTTTTTTTATTGCGTGTTTCGATATTACTAGTGAGTCTCCAACAGGATGATACCACTTTCTATTTATGCCAGCTTTAGGCGATTAGATATAATCATAGTTAATGTTAGTGTCACCAGCAGGTTGATACAAGCGTTTTTTTAATGCGTGTTTCGATATTACTAGTGAGTCTCCAACAGGATGATACCACTTTCTATTTATGCCAGCTTTAGGCGATTAGATATAATCATAGTTAATGTTAGTGTATCACCAGCAGGTTGATACAAGCCTTTTTTTATTGCGTGTATAGGTATTATTAGTGAGTCTCTATCAGGATGATACCACTTTCTATTTATGCCAGCTTTAGGCGATTAGATATAATCATAGGTAATGTTACTGTATCACCAGTAGGTTAATACAAGCCTATTTTATTGCAAGTATAGATATTATTAGGGTGTCTCCGTCAGAATGATACCACTTTCTATTTATGCCAGCTTTAGGCGTTTGGATATACTGTTAGTTAATGTTAGTGTATTACCATTAGGTCGATAAAACCCTTTTTTCATTGCGTGTTTCGATATTATTAGGGTGTCTCCGTCAGGATGATACCATATTCTATTTATGCCAGCTTTAGGCGTTTAGATATACCGTTAGTTAATGTTAGTGTATCACCAGCAGGTTGATACAAGCCTTTTTTTATTGCGTGTTTAGATATGATTAGTGAGTCACCAACAGGATGATACCACTTTCTATTTATGCCAGCTTTAGGCGATTAGATATAATTATAGTTAATGTTAGTGTTTCACCAGCAGGTTGATACAAGCCTTTTTTTATTGCGTGTTTAGATATTATTAGTGAGTCTCCATCAGGATGATACCACTTTCTATTTATGCCAGCTTTAGGTGATTAGATATAATCATAGTTAATGTTAGTGTATCACCAGCAGGTTGATACAAGCCTACTTTTATTGCGTGTTTAGATATTATTAGGGTGTCTCCATCAGGATGATACCATATTCTATTTATGCCAGATTTAGGCGTTTGGATATACTGTTAGTTAATGTTAGTGTATCACCAGCAGGTTGATACAAGCCTTTTTTTATTGCGTGTTTGGATATTATTAGGGTTTCTCCATCAGGATGATACCATCATCTATTTATGCCAGCTTTAGGCGTTTGGATATACTGTTAGTTAATGTTAGTGTATCACCAGCAGGTTGATACAAGCCTTTTTTTATTGCCTGTTTGGATATTATTAGGGTGTCTCCATCAGGATGATACCATCATCTATTGATGCCAGCTATAGGCGTTTGGATATACTGTTAGCTAATGTTAGTGTATCACCAGCAGGTTGATACAAGCCTTTTTTTATTGCAAGTATAGATATTATTAGGGTGTCTCCGTCAGGATGGTACCAATTTCTATTTATGCCAGCTTTAGGCGTTTAGATATAATCATAGTTAATGTTAGTGTATCACCAGTAGGTTAATACAAGCCTATTTTATTGCAAGTATAGATATTATTAGGGTGTCTCCGTCAGAATGATACCACTTTCAATTTATGCCAGCTTTAGGCGTTTGGATATACTGTTAGTTAATGTTAGTATATTACCAGTAGGTTGATAAAACCCTTTTTTCATTGCGTGTTTCGATATTATTAGGGTGTCTCCGTCAGGATGATACCATATTCTATTTATGCCAGCTTTAGGCGTTTAGATATACCGTTAGTTAATGTTAGTGTATCACCAGCAGGTTGATACAAGCCTTTTTTTATTGCGTGTTTAGGTATTATTAGTGAGTCTCTATCAGGATGATACCACTTTCTATTTATGCCAGCTTTAGGCGATTAGATATAATCATAGTTAATGTTAGTGTATCACCAGCAGGTTGATACAAGCCTACTTTTATTGCGTGTTTAGATATTATTAGGGTGTCTCCATCAGGATGATACCATCATCTATTTATGCCAGCTTTAGGCGTTTGGATATACTGTTAGTTAATGTTAGTGTATCACCAGCAGGTTGATACAAGCCTTTTTTTATTGCGTGTTAAGAAATTATTAGTGAGTCTCCATCGGGATGATACCACTTTCTATTTATGCCAGCTTTAGGCGATTAGATATAATCATAGTTAATGTTACTGAATCACCAGTAGGTTAATACAAGCCTATTTTATTGCAAGTATAGATATTATTAGGGTGTCTCCGTCAGAATGATACCACTTTCTATTTATGCCAGCTTTAGGCGATTAGATATAATCATAGTTAATGTTAGTGTATCACCAGCAGGTTGATACAAGCCTACTTTTATTGCGTGTTTAGATATTATTAGTGAGTCACCAACAGGATGATACCACTTTCTATTTATGCCAGCTTTAGGCGTTTGGATATACCGTTAGTTAATGTTAGTGTATTACCAGTAGGTTGATGAAACCCTTTTTTCATTGCGGGTTTCGATATTATTAGGGTGTCTCCGTCAGGAAGATACCATATTCTATTTATGCCAGATTTAGGCGTTTGGATATACTGTTAGTTAATGTTAGTGTATCACCAGCAGGTTGATACAAGCCTTTTTTTATTGCGTGTTTGGATATTATTAGGGTTTCTCCATCAGGATGATACCATCATCTATTAATGCCAGCTTTAGGCGTTTGGATATACTGTTAGTTAATGTTAGTGTATCACCAGCAGGTTGATACAAGCCTTTTTTTATTGCGTGTTTGGATATTATTAGGGTGTCTCCATCAGGATGATACCATCATCTATTGATGCCAGCTATAGGCGTTTGGATATACTGTTAGCTAATGTTAGTGTATCACCAGCAGGTTGATACAAGCCTTTTTTTATTGCGTGTTAAGAAATTATTAGTGAGTCTCCATCGGGATAATACCACTTTCTATTTATGCCAGCTTTAGGCGATTAGATATAATCATAGTTAATGTTAGTGTATCACCAGTAGGTTAATACAAGCCTATTTTATTGCAAGTATAGATATTATTAGGGTGTCTCCGTCAGAATGATACCACTTTCTATTTATGCCAGCTTTACGCGATTAGATATAATCATAGTTGTTAGTGTATCACCAGCAGGTTGATACAAGCCTACTTTTATTGCGTGTTTAGATATTATTAGGGTGTCTCCATCAGGATGATACCATCATCTATTTATGCCAGCTTTAGGCGTTTGGATATACTGTTAGTTAATGTTAGTGTATTACCAGTAGGTTGATAAAACCCTTTTTTCAGTGCGGGTTTCGATATTATTAGGGTGTCTCCGTCAGGATGATACCATATTCTATTTATGCCAGCTTTAGGCGTTTAGATATACCGTTAGTTAATGTTAGTGTATCACCAGCAGGTTGATACAAGCCTTTTTTTATTGCGTGTTTAGATATTATTAGTGAGTCTCCATCAGGATGATACCACTTTCTATTTATTCCAGCTTTAGGCGATTAGATATAATCATAGTTAATGTTAGTGTATCACCAGCAGGTTGATACAAGCCTTTTTTTAATGCGTGTTTCGATATTACTAGTGAGTCTCCATCAGGATGATACCACATTCTATTTATGCCAGCTTTAGGCGATTAGATATAATTATAGTTAATGTTAGTGTATCACCAGCAGGTTGATACAAGCCTACTTTTATTATGTGTTTAGATATTATTAGGGTGTCTCCATCAGGATGATACCATATTCTATTTAGGCCAGCTTTAGGCGTTTAGATATACCGTTTGTTAATGTTAGTGTATCACCAGCAGGTTGATACAAGCCTTTTTTTATTGCGTGTTTAGATATTATTAGTGAGTCTCCATCAGGATGATACCACTTTCTATTTATTCCAGCTTTAGGCGATTAGATATAATCATAGTTAATGTTAGTGTATCACCAGCAAGTGGATACAAGCCTTTTTTTAATGCGTGTTTCGATAATACTAGTGAGTCTCCATCAGGATGATACCACTTTCTATTTATGCCAGCTTTAGGCGATTAGATATAATCATAGTTAATGTTAGTGTATCACCAGCAGGTTGATACAAGCCTACTTTTATTACGTGTTTAGATATTATTAGGGTGTCTCCATCAGGATGATACCATCATCTATTTATGCCGGCTTTAGGCGTTTGGATATACTGTTAGTTAATGTTAGTGTATTACCAGCAGGTTAATACAAGCCTTTTTTTAATGCAAGTTTAGATAATATTTGGGTGTCTCCGTCAGGATGATACCAATTTCTATTTATGCCAGCTTTAGGCGTTTAGATATACGGTTAGTTAATGTTAGTGTATCACCAGCAGGTTGATACAAGCCTTTTTTCATTGCGTGTTTAGATATTATTAGAGTGTCTCCATCAGGATGATACCACTTTCTAATTATGCCATCATTAGGCGTTTAGATATACTGTTAGTTAATGTTAGTGTATTACCAGCAGTTTAATACAAGCCTTTTTTTAATGCAAGTTTAGATAATATTTGGGTGTCTCCGTCAGGATGATACCAATTTCTATTTATGCCAGCTTTAGGCGTTTAGATATACTGTTAGTTAATATTAGTGTATCACCAGCAGGTTGATACAACCCTTTTATCATTGCGTGTTTAGATATTATTAGAGTGTTTCCATCAGGATGATACCACTTTCTAATTATGCCATCATTAGGCGTTTAGATATACTGTTAGTTAATATTAGTGTATCACCAGCAGGTTGATACAATTCTTTTTTTATTGCGTGTTTAGATATTATTAGTGAGTCTCCATCAGGATGATACCACTTTCTATTTATGTCAGCTTTAGGCGTTTAGATATACTGTTAGTTAATATTAGTGTATCACCAGCAGGTTGATACAATTCTTTTTTCATTGCGGGTTTACATATTATTAGTGAGCGTCCGTCAGCATGATACCACTTTCTATTTATGCCAGCTTTACGCTATCAGATATAATCATAGTTAATGTTAGTGTATCACCAGCAGGTTGATACAAGCCTTTTTTTAATGCAAGTTTAGATAATATTTGGGTGTCTCCGTCAGGATGATACCAATTTCTAATTATGCCAGCTTTAGGCGTTTGGATATACTAGTTGTTGTGTTAGTGTATCACCAGCAGGTTGATACAACCCTTTTTTCATTGCGTGTTTAGATATTATTAAGGTGTCTCCGTCAGAATGTTCGTAAGTGTTCCATAAATGATTTGGTTAGTTTTGGAGTGAAACAGTTCTGTGATGAGGACGATTGGCTCATGGATTATCTCTGAATGAGTACTTGTAATATTGCTGCTGGACTTGAAACTATTAGCTTTATGGTTATGAATCCTGAAAGTATCTAATGATTATTTAGAATTTTGTAAAATATTTCTTATTCATTTTGAATCATCTTTTTTTCTTTTTTTTTAAAAACTGAAAGTTAAATTTCAGTGCACATTAATGGAAGATTGTTGCAGTTTTAAAGAAAATTAGTGCACTCTATTGTAATTTTAGTGCATCTTAATAGAGTACTGTTGCACATTAATGAAACTATAGTGCTATTTAATGATTACTGGAGTAATTAAATGATCATTAGTGCATATTAATGAAATTTCATTGCACAGAAATGGTACATATTTGCTCATTAAGAGATCATTAGTGCACATTATTGCAACATTAGTGCATCGTAGTATAGTACTGATGCACAATAATGGAACTTTAGTGCACTTTAATGATTATTAAGGTAATCAGATGGAACATTAGTGCATATTAATGAAATTTCATTGCACAGAAATGGTACATATTTGCTCATTAAGAGATCATTAGTGCACATTATTGCAACATTAGTGCATCGTAGTATAGTACTGATGCACAATAATGGAACTTTAGTGCAATTTAATGATTATTAAGGTAATCAGATGGAACATTAGTGCATATTAATGAAATTTCATTGCACATTAATGGAACATAACTGCTCTTTAAGAGATCATTAGTGCACTTTATTGTAACATTAGTGCATATTAGTAGTAGACTAATTCATATTAATGGAACTTTAGTGCACAATTCATGACGATATGAGTAATTCATCGGTTCATTATGGCACACTACTGAAATTTTCTTGCACATTAGTAGCGCATTATTGCCCAAATATTTCAATATGAGATGTAACTACTAGATTTATATTAATTTCATCCAGCAAAAAATTGTACAAACCTTTTTCTGAGTCAGTCCATGAGTAAGGGCCCTCAATTGTTTGCGTCATAGGCCTGATAATCTACAAAACTAAACCAAGTTTATGTCCAACTCCGATGTTAGTTTATTTATTTATCTATAATAATAATTATATATTCCGAATAAAGTACTCGTACCATGTTAGATAAGTGTGTTTCCAGATTTACTCTGTGGGTATCACAGAATCTCAATTATAGGTATCACCATAAGGTTGATACAACAGTGTTCGGCTGCTGGCTATATTGCATTTAGTTATTATGATTAGGGCATCACTGTCAGGTCTATACAACAGTTATCAGCAGCTGCTTATTATGCATTTAATTATTAAGCTTAGGGTATCACCGTCAGGTTGATACAAGAGTACTCGGCTGCTGGCTATTATGCATTTAGTTTTTAAGATTAAGGCTTCACCATCAAGTTGATACAACAGTGTCCTTTTCCGGGCTATTTCGCATCAGGTTCATACAACAGTGTCTTTTTTCTAGTTATTACACAATTAGTTAATAAGATTAGGGCAGCACCGTCATCTTGATACAACAATTTTCTTCAGCTGGCTATTGGACACTTAGTCTTTAAGATTAGAATATCATCATCAGGTTGTTACAACACTTCACCAGTATTAAATATGGCGCATTTAATTATTAAGATTAGGGAATCACTGTCAGGTTGAAACAACAAATTTCGGCAGCTGGCTATTATGCATTTAGTTATTAAGATTAGGGCATTACCGTTAAGTTGATACAAGTGTTTTCTGCTGCTGGCTGTCATGCATTTACTTATTAAGATTAAGGCTTCACCATCAAGTTGATACAACAGTGTCCTTATCCTAGTTATTACACATTTAATTATTAAGATTAGGGTATCACCGTCAGGTTGATACGACAGTTTCCTTTTTCTCGCTTTTATGCTTTTAGTTAATAAATTTATGGTATCACCGTCAGGTTGATACAACAGATTTCGGTTGCTGGTTATTATACATATAGTAATTTATATTAGGGTATCACCATGAGGTTCATACAACAGTGTCCTTTTTCTAGTTATTACACATTTAGTAAATAAGATCAGGGTATCACCGTCAGGTTGATACAACAGCTTCCTTATTATGCATTTAGTTATTAAGATTAGGGCAAGAACGTCAGCTTGATACAACCATTTTCTGCTGCTGGTTATTATACATATAGTAATTTATATTAGGGTATCACCATGAGGTTCATACAACAGTGTCCTTTTTCTAGCTATTACACATTTAGTTTATAAGATTAGGGCATCACCGTCAGGTTGATACAACAGTTTCCTTTTTCTGGCTTTTATGCTTTTAGTTAATAAATTTATGGTATCACCGTCAGGTTGATACAACAGTTTTCGCCAGCTGGCTATTATGCATTTACTTATTAAGATTAGGGCAAGAACGTCAGCTTGATACAACCATTTTCTGCTGCTGGTTATTATACATATAGTAATTTATATTAGGGTATAACCATAAGGTTCATACAACAGTGTCTTTTTTCTAGTTATTACACATTTAGTAAATAAGATTAGGGTATCACCGTCAGGTTGATACAACAGCTTCCTTTTTCTGGCTTTTATGCTTTTAGTTAATAAATTTATGGTATCACCGTCAGCTTGATACAACAGTTTTCGGCAGCTGGCTATTATGCATTTAGTTATTAAGATTAGGGCAAGAACGTCAGCTGGATACAACCATTTTCTGCTGCTGGTTATTATACATATAGTAATTTATATTAGGGTATCACCATCAGGTTCATACAACAGTGTCCTTTTCCTAGTTATTACACATTTAGTTATTAAGATTAGGGTATCACCGTCAGGTTGATACAACAGTTTCCTTTTTCTCGCTTTTATGCTTTTAGTTAATAAATTTATGGTATCACCGTCAGGTTGATACAACAGATTTCGGTTGCTGGTTATTATACATATAGTAATTTATATTAGGGTATCACCATCAGGTTCATACAACAGTGTCCTTATCCTAGTTATTACACATTTAATTATTAAGATTAGGGTATCACCGTCAGGTTGATACGACAGTTTCCTTTTTCTCGCTTTTATGCTTTTAGTTAATAAATTTATGGTATCACCGTCAGGTTGATACAACAGATTTCGGTTGCTGGTTATTATAAATATAGTAATTTATATTAGGGTATCACCATGAGGTTCATACAACAGTGTCCTTTTTCTAGTTATTACACATTTAGTAAATAAGATCAGGGTATCACCGTCAGGTTGATACAACAGCTTCCTTATTATGCATTTAGTTATTAAGATTAGGGCAAGAACGTCAGCTTGATACAACCATTTTCTGCTGCTGGTTATTATACATATAGTAATTTATATTAGGGTATCACCATGAGGTTCATACAACAGTGTCCTTTTTCTAGCTATTACACATTTAGTTTATAAGATTAGGGCATCACCGTCAGGTTGATACAACAGTTTCCTTTTTCTGGCTTTTATGCTTTTAGTTAATAAATTTATGGTATCACCGTCAGGTTGATACAACAGTTTTCGCCAGCTGGCTATTATGCATTTACTTATTAAGATTAGGGCAAGAACGTCAGCTTGATACAACCATTTTCTGCTGCTGGTTATTATACATATAGTAATTTATATTAGGGTATAACCATAAGGTTCATACAACAGTGTCCTTTTTCTAGTTATTACACATTTAGTAAATAAGATTAGGGTATCACCGTCAGGTTGATACAACAGCTTCCTTTTTCTGGCTTTTATGCTTTTAGTTAATAAATTTATGGTATCACCGTCAGCTTGATACAACAGTTTTCGGCAGCTGGCTATTATGCATTTAGTTATTAAGATTAGGGCAAGAACGTCAGCTGGATACAACCATTTTCTGCTGCTGGTTATTATACATATAGTAATTTATATTAGGGTATCACCATCAGGTTCATACAACAGTGTCCTTTTCCTAGTTATTACACATTTAGTTATTAAGATTAGGGTATCACCGTCAGGTTGATACAACAGTTTCCTTTTTCTCGCTTTTATGCTTTTAGTTAATAAATTTATGGTATCACCGTCAGCTTGATACAACAGTTTTCGGCAGCTGGCTATTATGCATTTAGTTATTAAGATTAGGGCAAGAACGTCAGCTGGATACAACCATTTTCTGCTGCTGGTTATTATACATATAGTAATTTATATTAGGGTATCACCATCAGGTTCATACAACAGTGTCCTTTTCCTAGTTATTACACATTTAATTATTAAGATTAGGGTATCACCGTCAGGTTGATACAACAGTTTCCTTTTTCTCGCTTTTATGCTTTTAGTTAATAAATTTATGGTATCACCGTCAGGTTGATACAACAGATTTCGGTTGCTGGTTATTATACATACAGTAATTTATATTAGGGTATCACCATGAGGTTCATACAACAGTGTCCTTTTTCTAGTTATTACACATTTAGTAAATAAGATTAGGGTATCACCGTCAGGTTGATACAACAGCTTCCTTATTATGCATTTAGTTATTAAGATTAGGGCAAGAACGTCAGCTTGATACAACCATTTTCTGCTGCTGGTTATTATACATATAGTAATTTATATTAGGGTATCACCATGAGGTTCATACAACAGTGTCCTTTTTCTAGCTATTACACATTTAGTTTATAAGATTAGGGCATCACCGTCAGGTTGATACAACAGTTTCCTTTTTCTCGCTTTTATGCTTTTAGTTAATAAATTTATGGTATCACCGTCAGGTTGATACAACAGATTTCGGTTGCTGGTTATTATACATATAGTAATTTATATTAGGGTATCACCATCAGGTTCATACAACAGTGTCCTTATCCTAGTTATTACACATTTAATTATTAAGATTAGGGTATCACCGTCAGGTTGATACGACAGTTTCCTTTTTCTCGCTTTTATGCTTTTAGTTAATAAATTTATGGTATCACCGTCAGGTTGATACAACAGATTTCGGTTGCTGGTTATTATACATATAGTAATTTATATTAGGGTATCACCATGAGGTTCATACAACAGTGTCCTTTTTCTAGTTATTACACATTTAGTAAATAAGATCAGGGTATCACCGTCAGGTTGATACAACAGCTTCCTTATTATGCATTTAGTTATTAAGATTAGGGCAAGAACGTCAGCTTGATACAACCATTTTCTGCTGCTGGTTATTATACATATAGTAATTTATATTAGGGTATCACCATGAGGTTCATACAACATTGTCCTTTTTCTAGCTATTACACATTTAGTTTATAAGATTAGGGCATCACCGTCAGGTTGATACAACAGTTTCCTTTTTCTGGCTTTTATGCTTTTAGTTAATAAATTTATGGTATCACCGTCAGGTTGATACAACAGTTTTCGCCAGCTGGCTATTATGCATTTACTTATTAAGATTAGGGCAAGAACGTCAGCTTGATACAACCATTTTCTGCTGCTGGTTATTATACATATAGTAATTTATATTAGGGTATAACCATAAGGTTCATACAACAGTGTCCTTTTTCTAGTTATTACACATTTAGTAAATAAGATTAGGGTATCACCGTCAGGTTGATACAACAGCTTCCTTTTTCTGGCTTTTATGCTTTTAGTTAATAAATTTATGGTATCACCGTCAGCTTGATACAACAGTTTTCGGCAGCTGGCTATTATGCATTTAGTTATTATGATTAGGGCAAGAACGTCAGCTGGATACAACCATTTTCTGCTGCTGGTTATTATACATATAGTAATTTATATTAGGGTATCACCATCAGGTTCATACAACAGTGTCCTTTTCCTAGTTATTACACATTTAGTTATTAAGATTAGGGTATCACCGTCAGGTTGATACAACAGTTTCCTTTTTCTCGCTTTTATGCTTTTAGTTAATAAATTTATGGTATCACCGTCAGCTTGATACAACAGTTTTCGGCAGCTGGCTATTATGCATTTAGTTATTAAGATTAGGGCAAGAACGTCAGCTGGATACAACCATTTTCTGCTGCTGGTTATTATACATATAGTAATTTATATTAGGGTATCACCATCAGGTTCATACAACAGTGTCCTTTTCCTAGTTATTACACATTTAGTTATTAAGATTAGGGTATCACCGTCAGGTTGATACAACAGTTTCCTTTTTCTCGCTTTTATGCTTTTAGTTAATAAATTTATGGTATCACCGTCAGGTTGATACAACAGTTTTCGCCAGCTGGCTATTATGCAATTACTTATTAAGATTAGGGCAAGAACGTCAGCTTGATACAACCATTTTCTGCTGCTGGTTATTATACATATAGTAATTTATATTAGGGTATCACCATGAGGTTCATACAACAGTGTCCTTTTTCTAGTTATTACACATTTAGTAAATAAGATTAGGGCATCACCGTCAGGTTGATACAACAGTTTCCTTTTTCTGGCTTTTATGCTTTTAGTTAATAAATTTATGGTATCACCGTCAGGTTGATACAACAGTTTTCGCCAGCTGGCTATTATGCATTTACTTATTAAGATTAGGGCAAGAACGTCAGCTTGATACAACCATTTTCTGCTGCTGGTTATTATACATATAGTAATTTATATTAGGGTATCACCGCCAGGTTCATACAACAGTGTCCTTTTTAGTTATTACACATTTAGTAAATAAGATTAGGGTATCACCGTCAGGTTGATACAACAGTTTCCTTTTTCTGGCTTTTATTCTTTTAGTTAATAAATTTATGGTATCACCGTTAGGTTGATACAGCAGATTTCGGCAGCTGGCTTTTATGCTTTTAGTTAATGAATTTATGGTATCACCGTCAGGTTGATTCAACAGATTTCGGCAGCTGGCAATTATGCATTTAGTTAATAAATTTATGGTATCACCGTCAGGTTGATACAACAGTTTCCTTTTTCTGGCATTTATGCTTTTAGTTAATAAATTTATGGTATCACCGTTAGGTTGATACAACAGATTTCGGCAGCAGGCTTTTATGCTTTTAGTTAATAAATTTATGGTATCACCGTCAGGTTGATACGACATATTTCGGCAGCTGGCTTTTATGCTTTTAGTTAATAAATTTATGGTATCACCGTCAGGTTGATACAACAGATTTCGGCAGCTGGCTATTATGCATTTAGTTATTAGGATTAGGGCATGACCGACAGGTTAATACAACTGTTTCCTTTTTCTTGTTATTATGCATTTAGTTATTAAGTTTAGGGTAACAACGTCAGGTTGATACAACACTTCGCCGTTATTAAATATTATGCGTTAGTTATTAAGATTAGGGTATAACCATCAGGTTGATAAAACACTTTACAGATATTTAATATGACGCAATTTGTTATTCAGATTTGGGTATAACCGTCAGGTTGATACAACAGTTTCCTTTTTCTGGCTATTACGCATTTTGTTAATAAGATTAGGGTGTCACCGTCCGGTTGATACAACAGTTTCCTTTTTCTGGCTATTACGCATTTTGTTAATAAGATTAGGGTGTCACCGTCCGGTTGATACAACAGTTTCCTTTTTCTGGCTATTACGCATTTTGTTAATAAGATTAGGCTATTACCATCATGTTGATACAACAGTTTCATTTTTCTGGCTATTACGCATTTAGTTAATAAGATTAGGGTAGCACCGTCATGTTGATACAACAGTTTACATATATTATATATTACGCATTTTATTATTCAGATTTGGTTACCACCGTCAGGTTGGTACAACAGATTTCGGCAGCTGGCTATTATGCATTTAGTTATTAGGATTAGGGCATCACCGACAGGTTGATACAACTGTTTCCTTTTTCTTGCTATTATGCATTTAGTTATTAAGTTTAGGGCAACAACGTCAGCTTGATACGACTATTTTCTGCTGCTGGCTATAATACATTTAGTTATTAAGATTAGGGTATCACCATCAGGTTCATACAACAGTGTCTTTTTTCTAGTTATTACACAATTAGTTAATAAGATTAGGGCAGCACCGTCATCTTGATACAACAGTTTTCTTCTCTGGCTGTTAGATATTTAGTACATTAAGATTAGGGTATAACCCTCAGGTTGATAAAACACTTTACAGATATTTAATATACGCATTTTGTTATTCAGATTTGGTTATCACCGTCATGTTGATACAACAGATTTTGGCAGCTGGCTTTTATGCATTTAGTTATTAGGAATAGTTAATCACCGTCAGGTTGATACCACAGTTTCCTTTTTCTGGCTTTTACGCCTTTAGTTAATAAATTTATGGTATCACCGTCAGGTTGATACAACAGTTTTCGGCTGCTTGCTATTATGCATTTAGTTATTAGGATTAGGGCATCACCGTCCGGTTGGTACAACAGTTTCATTTTTCTAGCTATTACGCATTTAGTTAATAAGATTAGGGTATCACCGTCAGGTTGATACAAGAGTTTTCGGCTGCTGATTATTATGCATTTAGTTATTAAGCTTAGGGCATCCCCGTCAGGTTGATACAAGTGTTTTCGGCAGCTGGATATTATGCATTTAGTTATTATGATTAGGTTAACACCGTCAAATTGATACAACAGTTTTCGGCAGCTGGCTATTACGCAATTAGTTGATAAGATTAGGATAGCACCGTCATGTTGATACAACAGTTTTCTTCTCTGGCTGTTAGATATTTAGTACATTAAGATTAGGGTATAACCCTCAGGTTGATAAAACACTTTACAGATATTTAATATACGCATTTTGTTATTCAGATTTGGTTATCACCGTCATGTTGATACAACAGATTTCGGCAGCTGGCTTTTATGCATTTAGTTATTAGGAATAGTGCATCACCGTCAGGTTGATACCACAGTTTCCTTTTTCTGGCTTTTACGCCTTTAGTTAATAAATTTAGGGCAACAACGTCAGCTTGATACGACTATTTTCTGCTGCTGGCTATAATACATTTAGTTATTAAGATTAGGGTATCACCATCAGGTTCATACAACAGTGTCTTTTTTCTAGTTATTACACAATTAGTTAATAAGATTAGGGCAGCACCGTCATCTTGATACAACAGTTTTCTTCTCTGGCTGTTAGATATTTAGTACATTAAGATTAGGGTATAACCCTCAGGTTGATAAAACACTTTACAGATATTTAATATACGCATTTTGTTATTCAGATTTGGTTATCACCGTCATGTTGATACAACAGATTTTGGCAGCTGGCTTTTATGCATTTAGTTATTAGGAATAGTTAATCACCGTCAGGTTGATACCACAGTTTCCTTTTTCTGGCTTTTACGCCTTTAGTTAATAAATTCATGGTATCACCGTCAGGTTGATACAACAGTTTTCGGCTGCTTGCTATTATGCATTTAGTTATTAGGATTAGGGCATCACCGTCCGGTTGGTACAACAGTTTCATTTTTCTAGCTATTACGCATTTAGTTAATAAGATTAGGGTATCACCGTCAGGTTGATACAAGAGTTTTCGGCTGCTGATTATTATGCATTTAGTTATTAAGCTTAGGGCATCCCCGTCAGGTTGATACAAGTGTTTTCGGCAGCTGGATATTATGCATTTAGTTATTATGATTAGGTTAACACCGTCAAATTGATACAACAGTTTTCGGCAGCTGGCTATTACGCAATTAGTTGATAAGATTAGGATAGCACCGTCATCTTGATACAACAGTTTTCTTCTCTGGCTGTTAGATATTTAGTACATTAAGATTAGGGTATAACCCTCAGGTTGATAAAACACTTTACAGATATTTAATATACGCATTTTGTTATTCAGATTTGGTTATCACCGTCATGTTGATACAACAGATTTTGGCAGCTGGCTTTTATGCATTTAGTTATTAGGAATAGTTAATCACCGTCAGGTTGATACCACAGTTTCCTTTTTCTGGCTTTTACGCCTTTAGTTAATAAATTTATGGTATCACCGTCAGGTTGATACAACAGTTTTCGGCTGCTTGCTATTATGCATTTAGTTATTAGGATTAGGGCATCACCGTCCGGTTGGTACAACAGTTTCATTTTACTAGCTATTACGCATTTAGTTAATAAGATTAGGGTATCACCGTCAGGTTGATACAAGAGTTTTCGGCTGCTGATTATTATGCATTTAGTTATTAAGCTTAGGGCATCCCCGTCAGGTTGATACAAGTGTTTTCGGCAGCTGGATATTATGCATTTAGTTATTATGATTAGGTTAACACCGTCAAATTGATACAACAGTTTTCGGCAGCTGGCTATTACGCAATTAGTTGATAAGATTAGGATAGCACCGTCATGTTGATACAACAGTTTTCTTCTCTGGCTGTTAGATATTTAGTACATTAAGATTAGGGTATAACCCTCAGGTTGATAAAACACTTTACAGATATTTAATATACGCATTTTGTTATTCAGATTTGGTTATCACCGTCATGTTGATACAACAGATTTCGGCAGCTGGCTTTTATGCATTTAGTTATTAGGAATAGTGCATCACCGTCAGGTTGATACCACAGTTTCCTTTTTCTGGCTTTTACGCCTTTAGTTAATAAATTTAGGGCAACAACGTCAGCTTGATACGACTATTTTCTGCTGCTGGCTATAATACATTTAGTTATTAAGATTAGGGTATCACCATCAGGTTCATACAACAGTGTCTTTTTTCTAGTTATTACACAATTAGTTAATAAGATTAGGGCAGCACCGTCATCTTGATACAACAGTTTTCTTCTCTGGCTGTTAGATATTTAGTACATTAAGATTAGGGTATAACCCTCAGGTTGATAAAACACTTTACAGATATTTAATATACGCATTTTGTTATTCAGATTTGGTTATCACCGTCATGTTGATACAACAGATTTTGGCAGCTGGCTTTTATGCATTTAGTTATTAGGAATAGTTAATCACCGTCAGGTTGATACCACAGTTTCCTTTTTCTGGCTTTTACGCCTTTAGTTAATAAATTCATGGTATCACCGTCAGGTTGATACAACAGTTTTCGGCTGCTTGCTATTATGCATTTAGTTATTAGGATTAGGGCATCACCGTCCGGTTGGTACAACAGTTTCATTTTTCTAGCTATTACGCATTTAGTTAATAAGATTAGGGTATCACCGTCAGGTTGATACAAGAGTTTTCGGCTGCTGATTATTATGCATTTAGTTATTAAGCTTAGGGCATCCCCGTCAGGTTGATACAAGTGTTTTCGGCAGCTGGATATTATGCATTTAGTTATTATGATTAGGTTAACACCGTCAAATTGATACAACAGTTTTCGGCAGCTGGCTATTACGCAATTAGTTGATAAGATTAGGATAGCACCGTCATGTTGATACAACAGTTTTCTTCTCTGGCTGTTAGATATTTAGTACATTAAGATTAGGGTATAACCCTCAGGTTGATAAAACACTTTACAGATATTTAATATACGCATTTTGTTATTCAGATTTGGTTATCACCGTCATCTTGATACAACAGATTTCGGCAGCTGGCTTTTATGCATTTAGTTATTAGGAATAGTGCATCACCGTCAGGTTGATACCACAGTTTCCTTTTTCTGGCTTTTACGCCTTTAGTTAATAAATTTATGGTATCACCGTCAGGTTGATACAACAGTTTTCGGCTGCTGGCTATTATGCATTTAGTTATTATGATTGGGGCATCACCCTCAGGTTGATACAACAGTTTTCGACAGCTGGCTATTATGTATTTTGTTATTAGGATTAGGGTGTCACCGTCCGGTTGATACAACAGTTTCCTTTTTCTGGCTATTACGCATTTTGTTAATAAGATTAGGGTGTCACCGTCCGGTTGATACAACAGTTTCCTTTTTCTGGCTATTACGCATTTTGTTAATAAGATTAGGCTATTACCATCATGTTGATACAACAGTTTCATTTTTCTGGCTATTACGCATTTAGTTAATAAGATTAGGGTAGCACCGTCATGTTGATACAACAGTTTACATATATTATATATTACGCATTTTATTATTCAGATTTGGTTACCACCGTCAGGTTGGTACAACAGATTTCGGCAGCTGGCTATTATGCATTTAGTTATTAGGATTAGGGCATCACCGACAGGTTGATACAACTGTTTCCTTTTTCTTGCTATTATGCATTTAGTTATTAAGTTTAGGGCAACAACGTCAGCTTGATACGACTATTTTCTGCTGCTGGCTATAATACATTTAGTTATTAAGATTAGGGTATCACCATCAGGTTCATACAACAGTGTCTTTTTTCTAGTTATTACACAATTAGTTAATAAGATTAGGGCAGCACCGTCATCTTGATACAACAGTTTTCTTCTCTGGCTGTTAGATATTTAGTACATTAAGATTAGGGTATAACCCTCAGGTTGATAAAACACTTTACAGATATTTAATATACGCATTTTGTTATTCAGATTTGGTTATCACCGTCATGTTGATACAACAGATTTTGGCAGCTGGCTTTTATGCATTTAGTTATTAGGAATAGTTAATCACCGTCAGGTTGATACCACAGTTTCCTTTTTCTGGCTTTTACGCCTTTAGTTAATAAATTTATGGTATCACCGTCAGGTTGATACAACAGTTTTCGGCTGCTTGCTATTATGCATTTAGTTATTAGGATTAGGGCATCACCGTCCGGTTGGTACAACAGTTTCATTTTTCTAGCTATTACGCATTTAGTTAATAAGATTAGGGTATCACCGTCAGGTTGATACAAGAGTTTTCGGCTGCTGATTATTATGCATTTAGTTATTAAGCTTAGGGCATCCCCGTCAGGTTGATACAAGTGTTTTCGGCAGCTGGATATTATGCATTTAGTTATTATGATTAGGTTAACACCGTCAAATTGATACAACAGTTTTCGGCAGCTGGCTATTACGCAATTAGTTGATAAGATTAGGATAGCACCGTCATGTTGATACAACAGTTTTCTTCTCTGGCTGTTAGATATTTAGTACATTAAGATTAGGGTATAACCCTCAGGTTGATAAAACACTTTACAGATATTTAATATACGCATTTTGTTATTCAGATTTGGTTATCACCGTCATGTTGATACAACAGATTTCGGCAGCTGGCTTTTATGCATTTAGTTATTAGGAATAGTGCATCACCGTCAGGTTGATACCACAGTTTCCTTTTTCTGGCTTTTACGCCTTTAGTTAATAAATTTAGGGCAACAACGTCAGCTTGATACGACTATTTTCTGCTGCTGGCTATAATACATTTAGTTATTAAGATTAGGGTATCACCATCAGGTTCATACAACAGTGTCTTTTTTCTAGTTATTACACAATTAGTTAATAAGATTAGGGCAGCACCGTCATCTTGATACAACAGTTTTCTTCTCTGGCTGTTAGATATTTAGTACATTAAGATTAGGGTATAACCCTCAGGTTGATAAAACACTTTACAGATATTTAATATACGCATTTTGTTATTCAGATTTGGTTATCACCGTCATGTTGATACAACAGATTTTGGCAGCTGGCTTTTATGCATTTAGTTATTAGGAATAGTTAATCACCGTCAGGTTGATACCACAGTTTCCTTTTTCTGGCTTTTACGCCTTTAGTTAATAAATTCATGGTATCACCGTCAGGTTGATACAACAGTTTTCGGCTGCTTGCTATTATGCATTTAGTTATTAGGATTAGGGCATCACCGTCCGGTTGGTACAACAGTTTCATTTTTCTAGCTATTACGCATTTAGTTAATAAGATTAGGGTATCACCGTCAGGTTGATACAAGAGTTTTCGGCTGCTGATTATTATGCATTTAGTTATTAAGCTTAGGGCATCCCCGTCAGGTTGATACAAGTGTTTTCGGCAGCTGGATATTATGCATTTAGTTATTATGATTAGGTTAACACCGTCAAATTGATACAACAGTTTTCGGCAGCTGGCTATTACGCAATTAGTTGATAAGATTAGGATAGCACCGTCATGTTGATACAACAGTTTTCTTCTCTGGCTGTTAGATATTTAGTACATTAAGATTAGGGTATAACCCTCAGGTTGATAAAACACTTTACAGATATTTAATATACGCATTTTGTTATTCAGATTTGGTTATCACCGTCATGTTGATACAACAGATTTCGGCAGCTGGCTTTTATGCATTTAGTTATTAGGAATAGTGCATCACCGTCAGGTTGATACCACAGTTTCCTTTTTCTGGCTTTTACGCCTTTAGTTAATAAATTTAGGGCAACAACGTCAGCTTGATACGACTATTTTCTGCTGCTGGCTATAATACATTTAGTTATTAAGATTAGGGTATCACCATCAGGTTCATACAACAGTGTCTTTTTTCTAGTTATTACACAATTAGTTAATAAGATTAGGGCAGCACCGTCATCTTGATACAACAGTTTTCTTCTCTGGCTGTTAGATATTTAGTACATTAAGATTAGGGTATAACCCTCAGGTTGATAAAACACTTTACAGATATTTAATATACGCATTTTGTTATTCAGATTTGGTTATCACCGTCATGTTGATACAACAGATTTTGGCAGCTGGCTTTTATGCATTTAGTTATTAGGAATAGTTAATCACCGTCAGGTTGATACCACAGTTTCCTTTTTCTGGCTTTTACGCCTTTAGTTAATAAATTCATGGTATCACCGTCAGGTTGATACAACAGTTTTCGGCTGCTTGCTATTATGCATTTAGTTATTAGGATTAGGGCATCACCGTCCGGTTGGTACGACAGTTTCATTTTTCTAGCTATTACGCATTTAGTTAATAAGATTAGGGTATCACCGTCAGGTTGATACAAGAGTTTTCGGCTGCTGATTATTATGCATTTAGTTATTAAGCTTAGGGCATCCCCGTCAGGTTGATACAAGTGTTTTCGGCAGCTGGATATTATGCATTTAGTTATTATGATTAGGTTAACACCGTCAAATTGATACAACAGTTTTCGGCAGCTGGCTATTACGCAATTAGTTGATAAGATTAGGATAGCACCGTCATGTTGATACAACAGTTTTCTTCTCTGGCTGTTAGATATTTAGTACATTAAGATTAGGGTATAACCCTCAGGTTGATAAAACACTTTACAGATATTTAATATACGCATTTTGTTATTCAGATTTGGTTATCACCGTCATCTTGATACAACAGATTTCGGCAGCTGGCTTTTATGCATTTAGTTATTAGGAATAGTGCATCACCGTCAGGTTGATACCACAGTTTCCTTTTTCTGGCTTTTACGCCTTTAGTTAATAAATTTATGGTATCACCGTCAGGTTGATACAACAGTTTTCGGCTGCTGGCTATTATGCATTTAGTTATTATGATTGGGGCATCACCCTCAGGTTGATACAACAGTTTTCGACAGCTGGCTATTATGTATTTTGTTATTAGGATTAGGGTGTCACCGTCCGGTTGATACAACAGTTTCCTTTTTCTGGCTATTACGCATTTTGTTAATAAGATTAGGGTGTCACCGTCCGGTTGATACAACAGTTTCCTTTTTCTGGCTATTACGCATTTTGTTAATAAGATTAGGCTATTACCATCATGTTGATACAACAGTTTCATTTTTCTGGCTATTACGCATTTAGTTAATAAGATTAGGGTAGCACCGTCATGTTGATACAACAGTTTACATATATTATATATTACGCATTTTATTATTCAGATTTGGTTACCACCGTCAGGTTGGTACAACAGATTTCGGCAGCTGGCTATTATGCATTTAGTTATTAGGATTAGGGCATCACCGACAGGTTGATACAACTGTTTCCTTTTTCTTGCTATTATGCATTTAGTTATTAAGTTTTGGGCAACAACGTCAGCTTGATACGACTATTTTCTGCTGCTGGCTATAATACATTTAGTTATTAAGATTAGGGTATCACCATCAGGTTCATACAACAGTGTCTTTTTTCTAGTTATTACACAATTAGTTAATAAGATTAGGGCAGCACCGTCATCTTGATACAACAGTTTTCTTCTCTGGCTGTTAGATATTTAGTACATTAAGATTAGGGTATAACCCTCAGGTTGATAAAACACTTTACAGATATTTAATATACGCATTTTGTTATTCAGATTTGGTTATCACCGTCATGTTGATACAACAGATTTTGGCAGCTGGCTTTTATGCATTTAGTTATTAGGAATAGTTAATCACCGTCAGGTTGATACCACAGTTTCCTTTTTCTGGCTTTTACGCCTTTAGTTAATAAATTTATGGTATCACCGTCAGGTTGATACAACAGTTTTCGGCTGCTTGCTATTATGCATTTAGTTATTAGGATTAGGGCATCACCGTCCGGTTGGTACAACAGTTTCATTTTTCTAGCTATTACGCATTTAGTTAATAAGATTAGGGTATCACCGTCAGGTTGATACAAGAGTTTTCGGCTGCTGATTATTATGCATTTAGTTATTAAGCTTAGGGCATCCCCGTCAGGTTGATACAAGTGTTTTCGGCAGCTGGATATTATGCATTTAGTTATTATGATTAGGTTAACACCGTCAAATTGATACAACAGTTTTCGGCAGCTGGCTATTACGCAATTAGTTGATAAGATTAGGATAGCACCGTCATGTTGATACAACAGTTTTCTTCTCTGGCTGTTAGATATTTAGTACATTAAGATTAGGGTATAACCCTCAGGTTGATAAAACACTTTACAGATATTTAATATACGCATTTTGTTATTCAGATTTGGTTATCACCGTCATGTTGATACAACAGATTTCGGCAGCTGGCTTTTATGCATTTAGTTATTAGGAATAGTGCATCACCGTCAGGTTGATACCACAGTTTCCTTTTTCTGGCTTTTACGCCTTTAGTTAATAAATTTAGGGCAACAACGTCAGCTTGATACGACTATTTTCTGCTGCTGGCTATAATACATTTAGTTATTAAGATTAGGGTATCACCATCAGGTTCATACAACAGTGTCTTTTTTCTAGTTATTACACAATTAGTTAATAAGATTAGGGCAGCACCGTCATCTTGATACAACAGTTTTCTTCTCTGGCTGTTAGATATTTAGTACATTAAGATTAGGGTATAACCCTCAGGTTGATAAAACACTTTACAGATATTTAATATACGCATTTTGTTATTCAGATTTGGTTATCACCGTCATGTTGATACAACAGATTTTGGCAGCTGGCTTTTATGCATTTAGTTATTAGGAATAGTTAATCACCGTCAGGTTGATACCACAGTTTCCTTTTTCTGGCTTTTACGCCTTTAGTTAATAAATTCATGGTATCACCGTCAGGTTGATACAACAGTTTTCGGCTGCTTGCTATTATGCATTTAGTTATTAGGATTAGGGCATCACCGTCCGGTTGGTACAACAGTTTCATTTTTCTAGCTATTACGCATTTAGTTAATAAGATTAGGGTATCACCGTCAGGTTGATACAAGAGTTTTCGGCTGCTGATTATTATGCATTTAGTTATTAAGCTTAGGGCATCCCCGTCAGGTTGATACAAGTGTTTTCGGCAGCTGGATATTATGCATTTAGTTATTATGATTAGGTTAACACCGTCAAATTGATACAACAGTTTTCGGCAGCTGGCTATTACGCAATTAGTTGATAAGATTAGGATAGCACCGTCATGTTGATACAACAGTTTTCTTCTCTGGCTGTTAGATATTTAGTACATTAAGATTAGGGTATAACCCTCAGGTTGATAAAACACTTTACAGATATTTAATATACGCATTTTGTTATTCAGATTTGGTTATCACCGTCATGTTGATACAACAGATTTCGGCAGCTGGCTTTTATGCATTTAGTTATTAGGAATAGTGCATCACCGTCAGGTTGATACCACAGTTTCCTTTTTCTGGCTTTTACGCCTTTAGTTAATAAATTTAGGGCAACAACGTCAGCTTGATACGACTATTTTCTGCTGCTGGCTATAATACATTTAGTTATTAAGATTAGGGTATCACCATCAGGTTCATACAACAGTGTCTTTTTTCTAGTTATTACACAATTAGTTAATAAGATTAGGGCAGCACCGTCATCTTGATACAACAGTTTTCTTCTCTGGCTGTTAGATATTTAGTACATTAAGATTAGGGTATAACCCTCAGGTTGATAAAACACTTTACAGATATTTAATATACGCATTTTGTTATTCAGATTTGGTTATCACCGTCATGTTGATACAACAGATTTTGGCAGCTGGCTTTTATGCATTTAGTTATTAGGAATAGTTAATCACCGTCAGGTTGATACCACAGTTTCCTTTTTCTGGCTTTTACGCCTTTAGTTAATAAATTCATGGTATCACCGTCAGGTTGATACAACAGTTTTCGGCTGCTTGCTATTATGCATTTAGTTATTAGGATTAGGGCATCACCGTCCGGTTGGTACAACAGTTTCATTTTTCTAGCTATTACGCATTTAGTTAATAAGATTAGGGTATCACCGTCAGGTTGATACAAGAGTTTTCGGCTGCTGATTATTATGCATTTAGTTATTAAGCTTAGGGCATCCCCGTCAGGTTGATACAAGTGTTTTCGGCAGCTGGATATTATGCATTTAGTTATTATGATTAGGTTAACACCGTCAAATTGATACAACAGTTTTCGGCAGCTGGCTATTACGCAATTAGTTGATAAGATTAGGATAGCACCGTCATGTTGATACAACAGTTTTCTTCTCTGGCTGTTAGATATTTAGTACATTAAGATTAGGGTATAACCCTCAGGTTGATAAAACACTTTACAGATATTTAATATACGCATTTTGTTATTCAGATTTGGTTATCACCGTCATGTTGATACAACAGATTTCGGCAGCTGGCTTTTATGCATTTAGTTATTAGGAATAGTGCATCACCGTCAGGTTGATACCACAGTTTCCTTTTTCTGGCTTTTACGCCTTTAGTTAATAAATTTATGGTATCACCGTCAGGTTGATACAACAGTTTTCGGCTGCTGGCTATTATGCATTTAGTTATTATGATTGGGGCATCACCCTCAGGTTGATACAACAGTTTTCGACAGCTGGCTATTATGTATTTTGTTATTAGGATTAGGGCATCACCGTCCGGTTGGCACAACAGTTTCCTTTTTCTAGCTATTACGCATTTTGTAAATAAGATTAGGGTATCACCGCCTGGTTGATACAACAGTTTACTTTTTCTGGCTATTACGTATTTTGTTATTAGGATTAGGGCATCACCGTCCGGTTGGTACAACAGTTTCCTTTTTCTAGCTATTACGCATTTAGTTAATAAGAATAGGGTAGCACCGTCATGTTAATACAACAGTTTTCTTCTCTGGCTATTAGAAATTTAGTCATTAAAATTAGTGTATCATCGATAAGATGATACAACATTTGGCTGTTGCGGTTTTTTGTTACGCATTGATTTTGTGAGATTAGAGTAGCATTGTCAGATTCTTAGGCGAATTAAGACGCGTTTAGTAGCTAAAATTAGGTATTACCTTTAGGATAATGCATCACTTTTCTGTTACTTGTGGTTACTCACTTAGTTATTAGGTACTCACCATGATATTCGGTGATCATTTTTATTTTGCTGGTTATGGTTCTTTTTTTTTTTTATTTCACCATTGGGATGATATAATTTGGTCTTTTTGCCAGTTTGGTGAGTTTAGTAATTAATTTAAGGTGTTCTTATAATGTTTTTTTGTTAGTACTTCGCTTTCAATATGTTAGGGTATCACTGTCTGGTTGATGGAACACTTGAATATAAGTTGTTATAGTGTTGCTGTGTTAGCTATGTATAATAGAGTTTACAGGGTAGATTAAATGTGGATCATAGTAATTTCTGCATTATTGATATTTTTCTTTTAACTTGCCCCCTAATATTATTGTGGTTACATTCCGATTCTGGAGGACAAACTAATATTGGCTTCATTAAAGTTCTTTTAATAATTACGTTGAAAGTTGTTAGATGGAATAAACAGATGTTATATCTTATTAGCTACCTAAAGTACTTGGATGGTCCATAAGCTGTCTGGTTAGTTTTGGAGTGAAACAGTGCCGTGGTGAGGGCGATTGGCTCATAGATTGCCTCCGAATGAGTTCTGTTAATATTGCTGCTGGACTTTCTTGAAACGATTAGTTTTATGGTTATAAATTAAAAAAGCATCTAATTGTTTAGAAATGTGTAAGTTATTATTTATTAATTTTGAAACATTGTGATTTTTTGTATTGTAATTAAATTGTAATTGACTTTTTATTTTACAGTGGAATATTATTGCGTATTAGTGTAAGATTAGTGCACATTAGGTAATACTAGTGCCAATATGTAGAATATTAGAGCACATTAATGTGACATAGGTGCTCTTTTGGAGATCTTTAGTGCACATTACTGGAGCATCAGTGCATCTTAGTCAAATTCTAGTTCTCACTAGTGGAACTATAGTGCACATTAATGATTTTAGAGTTGTAAAGTGGAAGATAAGTGCATATTAAGAAATTTCAGTGCACATTAATGAAACATTCCTGCTTTTGAAGAGATCATTAGTGCACATTTTGCTAACATTTGTGCATGTTAGTAGAGTATTGGTGCACATTAAATGATTATTAGGGCAGTTGAGTTGAACATTAATGCATTATTAGTGAAATTTCAGTGCATGTTAGTAGTACATAACTGCTCTTTAAGAGATCATTAGTGCACATTATAGTAACATTAGTGCATATTAGTAGAATACTAGTGCACATTAGTGGAAGTGTGGTGCACATTGATGAAGATTAGACGATTAGGAGACACACTAATTGTAACGTTAGTGGAAACTAGTTGAACTTTAGTGCACAAGAGAGGGACATTAATGCTCTAATATTTCACTATGAGATGTAACTACTAGATTTGTCTTAAATTCATCCAGCTCCAGATTTAACAGGTCACTTTCCGAGTCAATTCATGAGTAAGGGCCCTCAATCGTTCGCCTCATGGCTCTGTTTAACTCCCTAGCTAACCATCTACATTAGGTGCCACATTGTTTGTTCGATTTCTTGCAAGTTAGGTTATCTAATTTACTTTATTTAGAGTATTACTTTGTTGGTATGTTAGTGTTACACCATGAGGTAGATAAAACACTTTTCCGTTAATATATAGGATGCGCGTAATATTTAATCTTAGGTTAACTCCATCAGGTTGATACTACATTTTGCAGTTAATAAAGGGTTCATATTTTCTTGGCTATTTCTTATTTATTGCTTAAACGAGTCCAAGTTTCCCGGTAAATCTCTTCTTCCCAAACGCGGTTCTTCACAAATAGCGTATCCAGTATTCTGCCATTCCTGCTTTTTGTCCCATTACACTGCCCAAACTCCGTATAATCGTATTCCTTAACGGGTCCAAAGCTGGTTTTCTCTCTCCCCCTCTGTACATCACAGGTAATGCATCTCCATTGATAATGAGATTTGCTACTACGCCTGCTTAATAGAGGATGAAAACCAGTTGGAATACGATATTAAAGTCAGGATGGCATTTTGGGGGGCAAAAATCTGAGCTCTACCTCCACGAGGTGCCCCCCGGACAACTGCTCCCTGGAGCAGGCTAACAGAGCCAGTACCAATCCCTTTAAGTATTCTGAGTGGACATTTGTTGAGAATGAAGACTCAGGTTTGCAGTAGTCTAATATATTAGAGATTATTCTGGCAGCTGCGCAGGTCTGACTGCGCACACTATTTCTGAGACTCTATGGCACCGCAAGAAACCTTCAGCCGTGTTGAACTATCTACGTGTACATCCCCGTAGTTAGGTATCCCAGTTACCATTTCTCGTCATCTTTTAAGGTCATCCTCAAACTCACATCTTTATTAGGTTTGTGAAAAAGTATTCGATTTTATCGTTTATTAAGTAGTTGACGTATTCAATTCCTGTGGCAATTCGAGTTGGTTCCATCTGCAGCAATCTGTAAGAAATTCTCAGCTAAATTCGTATCTAAGTTAAGGTAACTACAGAAGGATTGAGCTAAATTCAGAACTGGAAGCTCAGTGTAACACGTTATAACACCTACAGCTATGTTAAAATTATTTGTCTAGGGACCTATGTGAATAGATAGATGTTACTTAATCATTTAGCCGCCTGAATAATTGAATTCCCTGTTGCATTATGATTAGATTTCTTCACAAACCGTCAATTAGGTTGAATTCCAAGACTTCACGTTGCAGCGGCACACTCATTCTCTCGCTAAAGTACTGCTACATACTTTTCTGGAAAAAAGTGATTTTCATTCATTAATGAATGCTACTTCTATTTCTGAAAAATCTTCCAAAATTAACCCGCATGGAGCGATTGGTGCATGCATTCGCTTGGGAAGTAGCGACCCCACGGGTACCACAGCTCAGTACACCATGCACCAAACATAACACTTTCTTACTACCTGTGTTACACGTTTAGATATAATGTTAGTGTATCACCAGCAGGTTGATACAAGCCTTTTTTCATTGCGTGTTTAGATGTTATTAGGGTGTCTCCATCAGGATGATACCACTATCTATTTATGCCAGCTTCACGCGTTTAGATATAATGTTAGTTAATGTTAGTGTATCACCAGCAGGTTGATACAACCCTATTTATATTGCGTGTTTTGGTATTATTATAGGGTCTCCGTCAGGATGACACCATTTTCTATTTTTACAGCTCTACGCGTTCAGATATAATGTTCGTTAATGTTAGTGTATCACTAGCAGGTTAATACATCCCTTTCTTATTGCGAGTATAGATATTATTAGGGTGTCTCCATCAGGATGATACCACTATCTATTTATGCCAGCTTTAGGCGTTTAGATATACTGTTAGTTAATGTTAGTGTATCACCAGCAGGTTGATACAAGCTATTTTTTAATGCGTTTTTTGATGTTATTAGTGTGTCTCCATCAGGATGACACCACTTTCTATTTATGCCAGCTTTACGCGATTAGATATAAACTTAGTTAATGTTAGTGTATCACCAGCAGGTTGATACAACCCTTTTTTTATTGCGGGTTTTGGTATTATTATAGTGTCTCCGTCAGGATGATACCATTTTCTATTTTTACAACTCTACGCGTTCAGATGTAATGTTCGTTAATGTTAGTGTATCACTAGCAGGTTGATACATCCCTTTATTATTGCGAGTATAGATATTATTAGTGTGTCTCCATCAATATGATACCTCTTTCTATTTATGCCAGCCTTACGCGTTTAGATATAATGTTAGTTAATGTTAGTGTATAACCAGCAGGGTGATACAAGACTTTTTTATTGCGTGTTTACATATTATTAGTGTGACTCCGTCAGGATGATACCATTTTCTATTTTTACAGCTCTACGCGTTCAGATATAATGTTAGTTAATGTTAGTGTATCACTAGCAGGTTGATACATCCCTTTATTATTGCGAGTATAGATATTATTAGTGTGTCTCCATCAGTATGATATCACTTTCTATTTATGCCAGCTTTACGCGTTTAGATATAATGTTAGTTAATGTTAGTGTATCACCAGCAGGTTGATACATCCCTTTTTTATTGCGTGTTTAGATATTATTAGTGTGTCTCCATCAGTATTATACCACTTTCTATTTATGCCCGCTTTAGCGTTTATGTATCACCAGCAGGTGGATACAACCCCTTTTTTTTTTATTGCGTGTTTAGATATTATTAGTGTGCCTCCATCAGGATGACAGCACTTTCTTTTTATGCCAGCTTTATGCGTTTAGATATAATGTTAGTTAATGTTATTGTATCACCAGCAGGTGGATACAACTCTTTTTTTTCATTGCGTGTTTAGATATTATTAGTGTGCCTCAATCAGGATGCCCGCACTTTCTTTTTATGCCAGCTTTATGCGTTTAGATATAATGTTAGTTAATGTTAGTGTATCACCAGCAGGTTGATACAACCCTTTTTTTATTGCGGGTCTTGGTATTATTATAGTGTCTCCGTCAGGATGATACCATTTTCTATTTTTACAGCTCTACGCGTTCAGATATAATGTTCGTTAATGTTAGTGTATCACTAGCAGGTTGATACATCCCTTTATTATTGCGAGTATAGATATTATTAGTGTGTCTCCATCAATATGATACCTGTTTCTATTTATGCCAGCCTTACGCGTTTAGATATAATGTTAGTTAATGTTAGTGTATAACCAGCAGGGTGATACAAGACTTTTTTATTGCGTGTTTACATATTATTAGTGTGACTCCGTCAGGATGATACCATTTTCTATTTTTACAGCTCTACGCGTTCAGATATAATGTTAGTTAATGTTAGTGTATAACCAGCAGGGTGATACAAGACTTTTTTATTGCGTTTTTACATATTATTAGTGTGACTCCGTCAGGATGATACCATTTTCTATTTTTACAGCTCTACGCGTTCAGATATAATGTTAGTTAATGTTAGTGTATAACCAGCAGGGTGATACAAGACTTTTTTATTGCGTGTTTACATATTATTAATGTGACTCCGTCAGGATGATACCATTTTCTATTTTTACAGCTCTACGCGTTCAGATATAATGTTAGTTAATGTTAGTGTATCACTAGCAGGTTGATACATCCCTTTATTATTGCGAGTATAGATATTATTAGTGTGTCTCCATCAGTATGATATCACTTTCTATTTATGCCAGCTTTACGCCTTTAGATATAATGTTAGTTAATGTTAGTGTATCACCAGCTGGTTGATACATCCCTTTTTTATTGCGTGTTTAGATATTATTAGTGTGTCTCCATCAGTATTATACCACTTTCTATTTATGCCCGCTTTAGCGTTTAGATATAATGTTAGTGTATCACCAGCAGGTGGATACAACCCCTTTTTTTTTTATTGCGTGTTTAGATATTATTAGTGTGCCTCCATCAGGATGACAGCACTTTCTTTTTATGCCAGCTTTATGCGTTTAGATATAATGTTAGTTAATGTAATTGTATCACCAGCAGGTGGATACAACTCTTTTTTTTTATTGCGTGTTTAGATATTATTAGTGTGCCTCCATCAGGATGACAGCACTTTCTATTTATGCCAGCTTTATGCGTTTAGATATAATGTTAGTTAATGTTAGTGTATAACCAGCAGGGTGATACAAGACTTTTTTTTTTATTGCGTGTTTAGATATTATTAGTGTGCCTCCATCAGGATGCCCGCACTTTCTTTTTATGCCAGCTTTATGCGTTTAGATATAATGTTAGTTAATGTTAGTGTATCACCAGCAGGTTGATACAACCCTTTTTTTATTGCGGGTCTTGGTATTATTATAGTGTCTCCGTCAGGATGATACCATTTTCTATTTTTACAGCTCTACGCGTTTAGATATAATGTTAGTTAATGTTAGTGTATAACCAGCAGGGTGATACAAGACTTTTTTATTGCGTGTTTACATATTATTAGTGTGACTCCGTCAGGATGATACCATTTTCTATTTTTACAGCTCTACGCGTTCAGATATAATGTTAGTTAATGTTAGTGTATAACCAGCAGGGTGATACAAGACTTTTTTATTGCGTGTTTACATATTATTAGTGTGACTCCGTCAGGATGATACCATTTTCTATTTTTACAGCTCTACGCGTTCAGATATAATGTTAGTTAATGTTAGTGTATAACCAGCAGGGTGATACAAGACTTTTTTATTGCGTGTTTACATATTATTAATGTGACTCCGTCAGGATGATACCATTTTCTATTTATGCCCGCTTTAGCGTTTAGATATAATGTTAGTGTATCACCAGCAGGTGGATACAACCCCTTTTTTTTTTATTGCGTGTTTAGATATTATTAGTGTGCCTCCATCAGGATGACAGCACTTTCTTTTTATGCCAGCTTTATGCGTTTAGATATAATGTTAGTTAATGTAATTGTATCACCAGCAGGTGGATACAACTCTTTTTTTTTATTGCGTGTTTAGATATTATTAGTGTGCCTCCATCAGGATGACAGCACTTTCTTTTTATGCCAGCTTTATGCGTTTAGATATAATATTAGTTAATGTTAGTGTATCACCAGCAGGTGGATACAACCCCTTTTTTTTTTATTGCGTGTTTAGATATTATTAGTGTGCCTCCATCAGGATGCCCGCACTTTCTTTTTATGCCAGCTTTATGCGTTTAGATATAATGTTAGTTAATGTTAGTGTATCACCAGCAGGTTGATACAACCCTTTTTTTATTGCGGGTCTTGGTATTATTATAGTGTCTCCGTCAGGATGATACCATTTTCTATTTTTACAGCTCTACGCGTTCAGATATAATGTTCGTTAATGTTAGTGTATCACTAGCAGGTTGATACATCCCTTTATTATTGCGAGTATAGATATTATTAGTGTGTCTCCATCAATATGATACCTCTTTCTATTTATGCCAGCCTTACGCGTTTAGATATAATGTTAGTTAATGTTAGTGTATAACCAGCAGGGTGATACAAGACTTTTTTATTGCGTGTTTACATATTATTAGTGTGACTCCGTCAGGATGATACCATTTTCTATTTTTACAGCTCTACGCGTTCAGATATAATGTTAGTTAATGTTAGTGTATCACTAGCAGGTTGATACATCCCTTTATTATTGCGAGTATAGATATTATTAGTGTGTCTCCATCAATATGATACCTGTTTCTATTTATGCCAGCCTTACGCGTTTAGATATAATGTTAGTTAATGTTAGTGTATAACCAGCAGGGTGATACAAGACTTTTTTATTGCGTGTTTACATATTATTAGTGTGACTCCGTCAGGATGATACCATTTTCTATTTTTACAGCTCTACGCGTTCAGATATAATGTTAGTTAATGTTAGTGTATAACCAGCAGGGTGATACAAGACTTTTTTATTGCGTGTTTACATATTATTAATGTGACTCCGTCAGGATGATACCATTTTCTATTTTTACAGCTCTACGCGTTCAGATATAATGTTAGTTAATGTTAGTGTATCACTAGCAGGTTGATACATCCCTTTATTATTGCGAGTATAGATATTATTAGTGTGTCTCCATCAGTATGATATCACTTTCTATTTATGCCAGCTTTACGCCTTTAGATATAATGTTAGTTAATGTTAGTGTATCACCAGCTGGTTGATACATCCCTTTTTTATTGCGTGTTTAGATATTATTAGTGTGTCTCCATCAGTATTATACCACTTTCTATTTATGCCCGCTTTAGCGTTTAGATATAATGTTAGTGTATCACCAGCAGGTGGATACAACCCCTTTTTTTTTTATTGCGTGTTTAGATATTATTAGTGTGCCTCCATCAGGATGACAGCACTTTCTTTTTATGCCAGCTTTATGCGTTTAGATATAATGTTAGTTAATGTTAGTGTATCACCAGCAGGTGGATACAACCCCTTTTTTTTTTATTGCGTGTTTAGATATCCTTAACAAAAACTTACAGTTTAAAATGTTAAGTATAAGGGTTGATTAAACGCCAAAAGGTACACAAATCAGCGAGTACCCAACATTTCATTAATACTTCATTAATATTTAAGTAATTCTACTGCATTAATTTTCATTAATAAGTTATTTTTTAGAATTTATTAGAGGTCACAGACCCTTATGCTGGCCATTTTCGTCTACAAAATATATGTTCAAGTAGCACCGTAGATTGACTGTAATATCTAGTTATTTATAATAATCAAACTATTAATTACAGGTTAAAAAGAAAAACGTTATAAAAAATAAAATAAAAATATGAGGCTAAAAAATTCAAAACCTTGTTTAAAAAAATGCTTACACCAACTTACATCAATGATTTTGTTTATTTTATTTATTTATTTTTATTTCTTAAATAAAAATCGTCGGTTTAAGTTCATTCTTCGATTAAAGTAATTGTTATTGTATGAAGTAGTCAAACGTTTATAATAATAGGTAATAATTATCTGGCTTTATCGCAAATAATATAGTTTTCTTCAATTACATTCTCCATCTAGGTGTTCTTCCCACAATGTTGTATATATGTAATATAAAGTAAATAAGATATGCATATATTTAGGATAGCTAATTATTCCAGTATTTTACTATAAGTAAAATTAGGGGGACTAAATTAAATTACAATAGAGAAATGAATAATTATTGTTTAATAATCTACTTGTTATTAACTGTATGTTAATTGTGCTCACGAATATTTCGGTAAGACAGTAGCCTACTCTAACTTTATCTTTACTTTAACATGCATGTACGTATATGTGATTTATCATAATTATAACAAAAAAATAATATAAATCAAGTGGCCAGCATAAGGGTCTGTGATATCTAATAAATTCTAAAAAATAACTTATTAATGAAAATTAATGCAGTAGAATTACTTAAATATTAATGAAGTATTAATGAAATGTTGGGTACTCGCTGATTTGTGTACCTTTTGGCGTTTAATCAACCCTTATACTTAACATTTTAAACTGTAAGTTTTTGTTAAGGAGATTTTTGTACCTTTTGGATAGATTTTCCTTTTTGTCTATTTTACAAAGTTACATATCTGCTTTACAGATTTTTTTAAAATTTGGAATAAGCAATTCTATCATTATAACCTGATAAGGTGTTAACTACCACTGGAGAGATCTTTTTAAAGAATGATTGTAGTTGCGGCTCCCAAACCATCCTCAATAACAATTTTTTTGAGAAAGCGTTTTGAATAACATAGGAAGGTATTTGTACGTAAATAGCAAAATTAAACTGCGATTTCAGTACTTCCTTTTAAGAGGAGTAAGAAAAATAAACTAGGATTGCAGTACTTCTCCCTAAAAAGCAAAGAGGCAAAGATTTTTTAATCGAACAATTCATTGATTTAAATCTGTTCACTCATTGATAATTTAAACGATTGCAGTACTTCCTCTTAGTAGGAGCAAGAGAATCAGCAACGTAGAGGAGCTATAACCACTTATTCGAGCTGAATTTTATCAAAATCGGACTAAGCGTTATAGAAATATTGGTAATAATAGTTTTAGAAAGGGCCTTTTTTGGGTGGGGCAAACTCCCCTCCTTATGAGGCACGGTGCCGAGACTTTTAAAGTGCAAATCTGTATAAAATTTCGATTCGAATGACACTTCATTCATAAAAATCGGTTCACGAGTCGATAATTTGAAACGATTGCTATACTTCCCCTTAACAAGTGTAAGAGCTGATCGCCGCATTAATGTTACGTAGGGGAGCCCTAACCCTATCATCCTACCAAATTTTATCAAAATCGGGCCAAGATTTACAGAGTAATTAGTAATAATAATTTTGGAGGGGGCCTTACATAAAGGGGGCTAACTCCTCACCCATTCGATGTACAGCGTCGGGACCCCCAAAAGGCACATCTACATAAAATACTGAATCGAATGACACCTCATTCATGAAAATCGGTTCACGCGTTTAGGCGCTACGTTGTTTACAAAAAAGGTAACAACAAGAACAACAACAACAACAACAACAACAACAACAAGAAGAACAAGAACAAGAACATTTTTTGAAAAAGCCGTTTTTGCTCATTTTCGGCAACTTTTTTCTCGAAACCTATTAGATCTGGGTGGTTGCAAAAAAATTACAGTTATAAAGGAGGGTTTGGAGTAAGATTTAAAGAAAATTTGGGAATTTTATCTTTTATAGAAAAAGAGAAAAAAATTGTCAAAGTTGGGTGTTTTTCAACGTTACGCTTTTTCGTGCAGTTTTTGATGGTCAACCCTTATACAACTGTCCTACCGGACAGTTTTAATTATTAGTGTGCCTCCATCAGGATGCCCGCACTTTCTTTTTATGCCAGCTTTATGCGTTTAGATATAATGTTAGTTAATGTTAGTGTATCACCAGCAGGTTGATACAACCCTTTTTTTATTGCGGGTCTTGGTATTATTATAGTGTCTCCGTCAGGATGATACCATTTTCTATTTTTACAGCTCTACGCGTTCAGATATAATGTTCGTTAATGTTAGTGTATCACTAGCAGGTTGATACATCCCTTTATTATTGCGAGTATAGATATTATTAGTGTGTCTCCATCAATACGATACCTGTTTCTATTTATGCCAGCCTTACGCGTTTAGATATAATGTTAGTTAATGTTAGTGTATAACCAGCAGGGTGATACAAGACTTTTTTATTGCGTGTTTACATATTATTAGTGTGACTCCGTCAGGATGATACCATTTTCTATTTTTACAGCTCTACGCGTTCAGATATAATGTTAGTTAATGTTAGTGTATCACTAGCAGGTTGATACATCCCTTTATTATTGCGAGTATAGATATTATTAGTGTGTCTCCATCAATATGATACCTGTTTCTATTTATGCCAGCCTTACGCGTTTAGATATAATGTTAGTTAATGTTAGTGTATAACCAGCAGGGTGATACAAGACTTTTTTATTGCGTGTTTACATATTATTAGTGTGACTCCGTCAGGATGATACCATTTTCTATTTTTACAGCTCTACGCGTTCAGATATAATGTTAGTTAATGTTAGTGTATAACCAGCAGGGTGATACAAGACTTTTTTATTGCGTGTTTACATATTATTAATGTGACTCCGTCAGGATGATACCATTTTCTATTTTTACAGCTCTACGCGTTCAGATATAATGTTAGTTAATGTTAGTGTATCACTAGCAGGTTGATACATCCCTTTATTATTGCGAGTATAGATATTATTAGTGTGTCTCCATCAGTATGATATCACTTTCTATTTATGCCAGCTTTATGCGTTTAGATATAATATTAGTTAATGTTAGTGTATCACCAGCAGGTGGATACAACCCCTTTTTTTTTTATTGCGTGTTTAGATATTATTAGTGTGCCTCCATCAAGATGCCCGCACTTTCTTTTTATGCCAGTTTTATGCGTTTAGATATAATGTTAGTTAATGTTAGTGTATCACCAGCAGGTTGATACAACCCTTTTTTTATTGCGGGTCTTGGTATTATTATAGTGTCTCCGTCAGGATGATACCATTTTCTATTTTTACAGCTCTACGCGTTCAGATATAATGTTCGTTAATGTTAGTGTATCACTAGCAGGTTGATACATCCCTTTATTATTGCGAGTATAGATATTATTAGTGTGTCTCCATCAATACGATACCTGTTTCTATTTATGCCAGCCTTACGCGTTTAGATATAATGTTAGTTAATGTTAGTGTATAACCAGCAGGGTGATACAAGACTTTTTTATTGCGTGTTTACATATTATTAGTGTGACTCCGTCAGGATGATACCATTTTCTATTTTTACAGCTCTACGCGTTCAGATATAATGTTAGTTAATGTTAGTGTATAACCAGCAGGGTGATACAAGACTTTTTTATTGCGTGTTTACATATTATTAATGTGACTCCGTCAGGATGATACCATTTTCTATTTTTACAGCTCTACGCGTTCAGATATAATGTTAGTTAATGTTAGTGTATCACTAGCAGGTTGATACATCCCTTTATTATTGCGAGTATAGATATTATTAGTGTGTCTCCATCAGTATGATATCACTTTCTATTTATGCCAGCTTTACGCGTTTAGATATAATGTTAGTTAATGTTAGTGTATCACCAGCAGGTTGATACATCCCTTTTTTATTGCGTGTTTAGATATTATTAGTGTGTCTCCATCAGTATTATACCACTTTCTATTTATGCCCGCTTTAGCGTTTAGATATAATGTTAGTTAATGTTAGTGTATCACCAGCAGGTTGATACAACCCCTTTTTTTTTATTGCGTGTTTAGATGTTATTAGTGTGTCTCCATCAGGATGACAGCACTTTCTTTTTATGCCAGCTTTACGCGTTTAGATATAATGTTAGTGTATCACCAGCAGGTGGATACAACCCCTTTTTTTTTTATTGCGTGTTTAGATATTATTAGTGTGCCTCCATCAGGATGACAGCACTTTCTTTTTATGCCAGCTTTATGCGTTTAGATATAATGTTAGTTAATGTTATTGTATCACCAGCAGGTGGATACAACTCTTTTTTTTTTATTGCGTGTTTAGATGTTATTGTTTTCATCAGGATGACACCACTTTCTATTTATGCCAGCTTTACGCGTTTAGATATAATGTTAGTTAATGTTAGTGTATCACCAGCAAGTGGATACAATCCCTTTTTTTTTATTGCGTGTTTAGATATTATTAGGGTGTGTCCGTCAGGATGACACCACTTTCTATTTATGCCGCCTTTACTCGTTTAGATATAATGGTAGTTAATGTTAGTGTATCACCAGCATGTTGATACATCCCTTTTTTATTGCGTGTTTAGATATTATTAGTGTGTCTCCATCAGTATGATACCACTTTCTATTTATGCCAGCTTTACGCGTTTAGATATAATGTTAGTTAATGTTAGTGTATCACCAGCAGGTTGATACATCCCTTTTTTATTGCGTGTTTAGATATTATTAGTGTGTCTCCATCAGTATTATACCACTTTCTATTTATGCCCGCTTTAGCGTTTAGATATAATGTTAGTTAATGTTAGTGTATCACCAGCAGGTTGGTACAACCCCTTTTTTTTTATTGCGTGTTTAGATGTTATTAGTGTGTTTCCATCAGGATGACAGCACTTTCTTTTTATGCCAGCTTTACGCGTTTAGATATAATGTTAGTGTATCACCTGCAGGTGGATACAACCCCTTTTTTTTTTATTGCGTGTTTAGATATTATTAGTGTGCCTCCATCAGGATGACAGCACTTTCTTTTTATGCCAGCTTTATGCGTTTAGATATAATGTTAGTTAATGTTATTGTATCACCAGCAGGTGGATACAACTCTTTTTTTTTTATGGCGTGTTTTGATGTTATTGTTTTCATCAGGATGACACCACTTTCTATTTATGCCAGCTTTACGCGTTTAGATATAATGTTAGTTAACGTTAGTGTATCACCAGCAAGTGGATACAACCCCTTTTTTTTTATTGCGTGTTTAGATATTATTAGTGTGTCTCCATCAGTATGACAGCACTTTCTTTTTATGCCAGCTTTACGCGTTTAGATATAATGTTAGTTAATGTTAGTGTATCACCAGCAGGTTGATACATCCCTTTTTTATTGCGTGTTTAGATATTATTAGTGTGTCTCCATCAGTATGATACCACTTTCTATTTATGCCAGCTTTAGCGTTTAGATAGAATGTTAGTGTATCACCAGCAAGTGGATACAATCCCTTTTTTTTTATTGCTTGTTTAGATATTATTAGGGTGTGTCCGTCAGGATGACACCACTTTCTATTTATGCCGCCTTTACTCGTTTAGATATAATGCTAGTTAATGTTAGTGTATCACCAGCAGGTTGATACATCCCTTTTTGATTGCGTGTTTAGATATTATTAGTGTGTCTCCATCAGTATGATACCACTTTCTATTTATGCCAGCTTTAGCGTTTAGATATAATGTTAGTTAATGTTAGTGTATCACCAGCAGGTTGATACATCCCTTTTTTATTGCGTGTTTAGATATTATTAGTGTGTCTCCATCAGTATGATACCACTTTCTATTTATGCCAGCTTTAGCGTTTAGATATAATGTTAGTTAATGTTAGTGTATCACCAGCAGGTTGATACATCCCTTTTTTATTGCGTGTTTAGATAATATTAGTGTGTCTCCATCAGTATGATGCCACTGTCTATTTATGCCAGCTTTGCGCGTTTAGATATAATGTTAGTTAATGTTAGTGTATCACCAGCAGGTGGATACAACTCTTTTTTTTTATTGCGTGTTTAGATATTATTAGTGTGCTTCCATCAGGATGACAGCACTTTCTTTTTATGCCAGCTTTATGCGTTTAGATATAATATTAGTTAATGTTAGTGTATCACCAGCAGGTGGATACAACCCCTTTTTTTTTTATTGCGTGTTTAGATATTATTAGTGTGCCTCCATCAGGATGCCCGCACTTTCTTTTTATGCCAGCTTTATGCGTTTAGATATAATGTTAGTTAATGTTAGTGTATCACCAGCAGGTTGATACAACCCATTTTTTATTGCGGGTCTTGGTATTATTATAGTGTCTCCGTCAGGATGATACCATTTTCTATTTTTACAGCTCTACGCGTTCAGATATAATGTTCGTTAATGTTAGTGTATCACTAGCAGGTTGATACATCCCTTTATTATTGCGAGTATAGATATTATTAGTGTGTCTCCATCAATACGATACCTGTTTCTATTTATGCCAGCCTTACGCGTTTAGATATAATGTTAGTTAATGTTAGTGTATAACCAGCAGGGTGATACAAGACTTTTTTATTGCGTGTTTACATATTATTAGTGTGACTCCGTCAGGATGATACCATTTTCTATTTTTACAGCTCTACGCGTTCAGATATAATGTTAGTTAATGTTAGTGTATAACCAGCAGGGTGATACAAGACTTTTTTATTGCGTGTTTACATATTATTAATGTGACTCCGTCAGGATGATACCATTTTCTATTTTTACAGCTCTACGCGTTCAGATATAATGTTAGTTAATGTTAGTGTATCACTAGCAGGTTGATACATCCCTTTATTATTGCGAGTATAGATATTATTAGTGTGTCTCCATCAGTATGATATTACTTTCTATTTATTCCAGCTTTACGCGTTTAGATATAATGTTAGTTAATGTTAGTGTATCACCAGCAGGTTGATACATCCCTTTTTTATTGCGTGTTTAGATATTATTAGTGTGTCTCCATCAGTATTATACCACTTTCTATTTATGCCCGCTTTAGCGTTTAGATATAATGTTAGTTAATGTTAGTGTATCACCAGCAGGTTGATACAACCCCTTTTTTTTTATTGCGTGTTTAGATGTTATTAGTGTGTCTCCATCAGGATGACAGCACTTTCTTTTTATGCCAGCTTTACGCGTTTAGATATAATGTTAGTGTATCACCAGCAGGTGGATACAACCCCTTTTTTTTTATTGCGTGTTTAGATATTATTAGTGTGCCTCCATCAGGATGACAGCACATTCTTTTTATGCCAGCTTTATGCGTTTAGATATAATGTTAGTTAATGTTATTGTATCACCAGCAGGTGGATACAACTCTTTTTTTTTTATTGCGTGTTTAGATGTTATTGTTTTCATCAGGATGACACCACTTTCTATTTATGCCAGCTTTACGCGTTTAGATATAATGTTAGTTAATGTTAGTGTATCACCAGCAAGTGGATACAATCCCTTTTTTTTTATTGCGTGTTTAGATATTATTAGGGTGTGTCCGTCAGGATGACACCACTTTCTATTTATGCCGCCTTTACTCGTTTAGATATAATGGTAGTTAATGTTAGTGTATCACCAGCAGGTTGATACATCCCTTTTTTATTGCGTGTTTAGATATTATTAGTGTGTCTCCATCAGTATGATACCACTTTCTATTTATGCCAGCTTTACGCGTTTAGATATAATGTTAGTTAATGTTAGTGTATCACCAGCAGGTTGATACATCCCTTTTTTATTGCGTGTTTAGATATTATTAGTGTGTCTCCATCAGTATTATACCACTTTCTATTTATGCCCGCTTTAGCGTTTAGATATAATGTTAGTTAATGTTTGTGTATCACCAGCAGGTTGATACAACCCCTTTTTTTTTATTGCGTGTTTAGATGTTATTAGTGTGTCTCCATCAGGATGACAGCACTTTCTTTTTATGCCAGCTTTACGCGTTTAGATATAATGTTAGTGTATCACCTGCAGGTGGATACAACCCCTTTTTTTTTATTGCGTGTTTAGATATTATTAGTGTGCCTCCATCAGGATGACAGCACTTTCTTTTTATGCCACCTTTATGCGTTTAGATATAATGTTAGTTAATGTTATTGTATCACCAGCAGGTGGATACAACTCTTTTTTTTTATTGCGTGTTTTGATGTTATTGTTTTCATCAGGATGACACCACTTTCTATTTATGCCAGCTTTACGCGTTTAGATATAATGTTAGTTAATGTTAGTGTATCACCAGCAGGTTGGTACATCCCTTTTTTATTGCGTCTTTAGATATTATTAGTGTGTCTCCATCAGTATGATACCACTTTCTATTTATGCCAGCTTTAGCGTTTAGATATAATGTTAGTTAATGTTAGTGTATCACCAGCAGGTTGATACATCCCTTTTTTATTGCGTGTTTAGATAATATTAGTGTGTCTCCATCAGTATGATGCCACTGTCTATTTATGCCAGCTTTGCGCGTTTAGATATAATGTTAGTTAATGTTAGTGTATCACCAGCAAGTGGATACAATCCCTTTTTTCATTGCGTGTTTAGATATTATTAGGGTGTGTCCGTCAGGTTGATACTTTTTTCTATTTGTGCCACCTTTAAGCGATTAGATATACTGTTAGTTAATGTTAGTATATCACCTGCAGGTTGATACATGCTATTTTTTAATGCGTTTTTTGATGTTATTAGTGCGTCTCCATCAGGATGACACCACTTTCTATTTGTGCCACCTTTAGGCGATTAGATATACTGTTAGTTAATTTTAGTGTATCACCAGCAGGTTGATTCATGCTATTTTTTAATGCGTTTTTTGATGTTATTAGTGTGTCTCCATCAGGATGACACCACTTTCTATTTATGCCAGCTTTACGCGATTAGATATAAACTTAGTTAATGTTAGTGTATCACCAGCAGGTTGATACAACCCTTTTTTTATTGCGGGTCTTGGTATTATTATAGTGTCTCCGTCAGGATGATACCATTTTCTATTTTTACAGCTCTACGCGTTCAGATATAATGTTCGTTAATGTTAGTGTATCACTAGCAGGTGGATACAACTCTTTTTTTTTATTGCGTGTTTAGATGTTATTGTTTTCATCAGGATGACACCACTTTCTATTTATGCCGCCTTTACTCGTTTAGATATAATACTAGTTAATATTAGTGTATCACCAGCAGGTTGATACATCCCTTTTTTATTGCGTGTTTAGATATTATTAGTGTGTCTCCATCAGTATGATACCACTTTCTATTTATGCCAGCTTTAGCGTTTAGATATAATGTTAGTTAATGTTAGTGTATCACCAGCAGGTTGATACATCCCTTTTTTATTGCGTGTTTAGATAATATTAGGGTGTGTCCATCAGGATGACACCACTTTCTATTTATGCCAGCTTTGCGCGTTTAGATATAATGTTAGTTAATGTTAGTGTATCACCAGCAAGTGGATACAATCCCTTTTTTTTTATTGCGTGTTTAGATATTATTAGGGTGTGTCCGTCAGGATGACACCATTTTCTATTTATGCCAGCTTTACGCGTTTAGATATAATGTTAGTTAATGTTAGTGTATCACCAGCAGGTTGATACATCCCTTTTTTATTGCGTGTTTAGATATTATTAGTGTGTCTCCATCAGGATGACACCACTTACTTTTTATGCCAGCTTTAGGCGTTGAGATATATTGTTAGTTAATGTTAGTGTACGTATAATCAGCATCTTTATACAACCCTTTTTTTATTGCGTGTTTCGGTATTATTATAGTGTCTCCGTCAGGATGATACCATTTTCTATTTATACTGCTTTACGCGTTTAGATAGAATGTTAGTTAATGTTAGTGTATCACCAGCAGGTTGATACAAGGCTTTTGCTTATTGCGTGTTTAGATATTATTAAGTTGTCTCTATCAAGATGATACCACTTACTATTTATGCCAGCTTTACGCGATTAGATATAATGTTAGTTAATGTTAGTGTATCACCAGCAGGTTGATACAAGCCCTTTTTTTTTATTGCGTGTTTAGATGTTATTAGTGTGTCTCCATCAGGATGACAGCACTTTCTTTTTATGCCAGCTTTACGCGTTTAGATATAATGTTAGTGCATCACCAGCAGGTGGATACAACCCCTTTTTTTTTATTGCGTGTTTAGATATTATTAGTGTGCCTCCATCAGGATGACAGCACTTTCTTTTTATACCAGCTTTATGCGTTTAGATATAATGTTAGTTAATGTTATTGTATCACCAGCAGGTGGATACAACTCTTTTTTTTTTATTGCGTGTTTAGATGTTATTGTTTTCATCAGGGTGACACCACTTTCTATTTATGCCAGCTTTAGGCGTTTAGATATAATGTTAGTTAATGTTATTGTATCACCAGCAGGTGGATACAACTCTTTTTTTTTTATTGCGTGTTTAGATATTATTAGTGTGCCTCCATCAGGATGACAGCACTTTCTATTTATGCCAGCTTTATGCGTTTAGATATAATGTTAGTTAATGTTATTGTATCACCAGCAGGTGGATACAACTCTTTTTTTTTATTGCGAGTTTAGATGTTATTGTTTTCATCAGGGTGACACCACTTTCTATTTATGCCAGCTTTATGCGTTTAGATATAATGTTAGTTAATGTTATTGTATCACCAGCAGGTGGATACAACTCTTTTTTTTTTATTGCGTGTTTAGATATTATTAGTGTGCCTCCATCAGGATGACAGCACTTTTTATTTATGCCAGCTTTATGCGTTTAGATATAATGTTAGTTAATGTTATTGTATCAGCAGCAGGTGGATACAACTCTTTTTTTTTTATTGCGTGTTTAGATGTTATTGTTTTCATCAGGGTGACACCACTTTCTATTTATGCCAGCTTTAGGCGTTTAGATATAATGTTAGTGTATCACTAGCAGGTTGATACATCCCTTAATTATTGCGAGTATAGATATTATTAGTGTGTCTCCATCAGTATGATACCACTTTCTATTTATGCCAGCTTTACGCGTTTAGATATAATGTTAGTTAATGTTATTGTATCATCAGCAGGTGGATACAACCCCTTTTTTTTATTGCGTGTTTAGATATTATAAGTGTGTCTCCATCAGGATGACACCACTTTCTATTTATGCCAGCTTTAGGTGTTGAGATATATTGTTAGTTAATGTTAGTGTATCACCAGCAGGTAGATCCAACCCTTTTTTCATTGCGTGATTAGATATTATTAGGGTGTCTCCATCAGGATGATACCACTATCTATTTATGCCAGCTTTAGGCGTTGAGATATATTGTTAGTTAATGTTAGTGTACAACCAGCCTCTTTATACAATCCTTTTTATATTGCGTGTTTAGATATTATTAGGCTGTCTCCGTCAGGATGATACCACTATCTATTTATGCCAGCTTTAGGCGTTGAGATATATTGTTAGTTAATGTTAGTGTATCACCAGCAGGTAGATCCAACCCTTTTTTCATTGCGTGATTAGATATTATTAGGCTGTCTCCGTCAGGATGATACCACTATCTATTTATGCCAGCTTTAGGCGTTGAGATATATTGTTAGTTAATGTTAGTGTATCACCAGCAGGTAGATCCAACCCTTTTTTCATTGCGTGATTAGATATTATTAGGCTGTCTCCGTCAGGATGATACCACTATCTATTTATGCCAGCTTTAGGCGTTAAGATATATTGTTACTTAATGTTAGTGTATAACCAGCATCTTTATACAATCCTTTTTCTATTGCGTGTTTCGGTATTATTTTAGTGTCTCCGCCAGGATGATACCATTTTCTATTTATACAGCCTTACGCGTTCAGATATAATGTTAGTTAATGTTATTGTATCACCAGCAGGTGGATACAACCCCTTTTTTTTTATTGCGTGTTTAGATATTATTTATGTGTCTCCATCAGGATGACACCACTTTCTGTTTATGCCAGCTTTACGCGTTTAGATATAATGTTAGTGTATCACCACCGTGTTGATATAACCGTTTATTTATTTCAAGTTTAGATATTATTAGTGTGTCTCATCAGGATGATACCACTTTCCATTTATGCCAGCTTTACTCGTTTAGATATAATGTTAGTGTATTGCATTAAACGGATGTTATATCTTACTAGCAACTCAATGTACGTAAGTGTTCCATAAATGATTTGGTTAGTTTTGGAGTGAAACAGTTCTGTGATGAGGACGATTGGCTCATGGATTATCTCTGAATGAGTACTTACAATATTGCTGCTGGACTATTAGCTTTATGGTTATTAATCCTGAAAGTATCTAATTATAATTTAGAATTTTGTAAAATATTTCTTATTCATTTTGGATCATCATTTTTTTTTTTTTTTTTGTAATATAAATGAATTTTCTACCATCTTACAGTGGAACATTATTACTAGTGCTTATAAGTTAAATTTCAGTGCACATTAATGGAAGATTGTTGCTGTTTAAAAGAAAATTAGTGCACTCTAATGTAACTTTAGTGCATCTTAGTAGAGTACTGTTGCACATTAATGGAACTATAGTGCTCTTTAATGATTACTGGAGTAATTAAATGAACATTAGTGCATATTAATGAAATTTCATTGCACAGAAATGGTACATATTTGCTCATTAAGAGATCATTAGTGCACATTATTGCAACATTAGTGCATCTTAGTATAGTACTGATGCACAATAATGGAACTTTAGTGCTCTTTAATGATTATTAAGGTAATCAGATGGAACAATCGTGCATATTAATGAAATTTCATTACACATTAATGGAACATAACTGCTTTTTAAGAGATCATTAGTGCACTTTATTGTAACATTAGTGCATATTAGTAGTAGACTAATTCATATTAATGGAACTTTAGTGCACAATTGATGACGATGTGAGTAATTCATCGGTTCATTAGTGCAAACTACTGAAATTTTCTGGCACATTAGTAGCGCATTATTGCCACAATATTTCACCATGAGATGTAACTACTAGATTTATATTAATTTCATCCAGCAACAAATTGTACAAAGCTTTTTCTGAGGCTGTCCATGAGTAAGGGCCCTCAATTGTTTGCGTCATAGGCCTGTTAATCTACAAAACTAAACCAAGTTTATGTCCAACTCCGAAGTTAGTTTATTTATTTATCTTTAATAATAATTATATATTCAGAATAAAGTACCATGATAGATAAGTGTGTTTCCAGATTGACACTTTGGGTATCACAGAATCTCAATTATGAGTATCACCATAAGGTTGATACAACAGTGATCGGCTGCTGCCTGTTATGCATTTAGTTATAAGGATAAGGGCATCACCTTCAGGTTGATACAACACTTCACCGTTATTAAATATTACGCGTTAGTTATTAAGATTAGGGTAACACCGTCAGGTTGATACAACAGATTTCGGCAGCTGGCTATTATCCATTTAGTTATTAGGAATATGGCATCACCGTCATGTTCATACAACAGTTATTGGCTGCTGGCTATTATGCATTTAGGTGATAAATTTATGGTATCACCGTGAGGTTGATACATCAGATTTCGGTTGCTTGTTATTATGCATTTAGTTAATAAGCTTAGGGCATTACCGTTAGGTTGATACAAGTGCTTTCTGCGGCTGGCTATTATGCATTTACTTATTAAGTTTAGGGTATCACCATCAGGTTGAAACAACAGTTTCTTCTGTTGGCTATTGGACATTTAGTCTTTAAGATTAGGGCACCATCATCAGGTTGATACAACACTTCACCGATATTAAATATTACGCCTTATTTAATAAGATTAGGGTATCACTATCAGGTTGATGAATCACTTTACAGATATTAAATATGACGCATTTTGTTATACAGATTTGTGTATCTCCGTCAGGTTGATACAACAATTTCCTTTTTCTGGCTTTTACGCCTTTAGTTAAAAATTTATGGTATCACCGTCAGGTTGATACAACAGATTTCGGTTGCTGGTTTATTATGCATTTAGCTGTTAAGGTTAGGGCATTACCGTTAGGTTGATACAAATGTTTTCTGCTGCTGGATATTATGCATTTACTTATTAAGATTAGGGCATTACCGTCAGGTTGATACAAGATTTTTCGGCTGCTGGCTATTATGCATTTAGTTATTAAGATTGGGGCATCACCGTCAGTTTTATACAACAGTTTTCGGCAGCTGGCTATTATGTATTCAGTTAATAAGTTTAGGGTATCACCGTCCGGTTGATACAACAGTTCCCTTCTTCGGGCTATTACGCATTTAGTTAATAAGATTAGGGTATCACCGTCAGGTAGATATAACAGTTTCTTCTGCTGGCTAAAGGACATTTAGTCTTTTGTCTTTTAGTCTTTTAGTGTTTAGGGTATCATCATCAGGTTATACAACACTTCACCGTTATTAAATATTACGCGTTAGTTATTAAGATTAGGGTATCACCGACAGGTTGATACAACAGATTTCGGCAGCTGGCTATTATCCATTTAGTTATTAGGAATATGGCATCACCGTCATGTTCATACAACAGTTATTGGCTGCTGGCTATTATGCATTTAGGTGATAAATTTATGGTATCACCGTGAGGTTGATACATCAGATTTCGGTTGCTTGTTATTATGCATTTAGTTAATAAGCTTAGGGCATTATTACCGTTAGGTTGATACAAGTGCTTTCTGCGGCTGGCTATTATGCATTTACTTATTAAGTTTAGGGTATCACCATCAGGTTGAAACAACAGTTTCTTCTGTTGGCTATTGGACATTTAGTCTTTAAGATTAGGGCACCATCATCAGGTTGATACAACACTTCACCGATATTAAATATTACGCCTTATTTAATAAGATTAGGGTATCACTATCAGGTTGATGAATCACTTTACAGATATTAAATATGACGCATTTTGTTATACAGATTTGTGTATCTCCGTCAGGTTGATACAACAATTTCCTTTTTCTTGCTTTTACGCCTTTAGTTAAAAATTTATGGTATCACCGTCAGGTTGATACAACAGATTTCGGTTGCTGGTTTATTATGCATTTAGCTGTTAAGGTTAGGGCATTACCGTTAGGTTGATACAAATGTTTTCTGCTGCTGGATATTATGCATTTACTTATTAAGATTAGGGCATCACCTTAGTTTGATACAACAGTTATCGCTTGCTGGTTATTTTACATTTAGTTTATATTATAAGGGTATCATAGTCAAATTATACAATAGTTTTCGGAAGCTGCCTATTTTGCATTTAGTTATTAAGATTAGGGCTACAACGTCAGCTTGATACATCCATTTTCTGCTGCTGGTAATTATACATATAGTAATTTATATTAGGGTATCACCATCAGGTTCAAACAACAGGGTCCTTTTTCTAGCTATTACACATTTAGTTTATAAGATTAGGGTATCACCGTCAGGTAGATATAACAGTTTCTTCTGCTGGCTAAAAGACATTTAGTTTTTATGTTTAGGGTATCATCATCAGGTTGATACAACACTTCACCGTTATCAAATATTACGCGTTAGTTATTAATATTAGGGTATCACCGTCAGGTGGATACAACAGATTTCGGCAGCTGGCTATTATGCATTTAGTTATTAGGATTAGAGTATCACCGTCAGCTTGATACAACAGTTTCCTTTTTCTGGCTAATACGCATTTAGTTAATAAGATTAGGGTATCACCGTCCGGTTGATACAACAGTTTCCTTTTTCTGGCTATTACGCATTTAGTTAATAGGATTAGGGTATCACCGTCCGGTTGATACAACAGTTTCCTTTTTCTGGCTATTACGCATTTAGTTAATAAGATTAGAGTATCACCGTCAGGTAGATATAACAGTTTCTTCTGCTGGCTAAAGGACATTTAGTCTTTTGTCTTTTAGTCCTTTAGTGTTTAGGGTATCATCATCAGGTTATACAACACTTCAACGTTATTAAATATTACGCGTTAGTTATTAAGATTAGGGTATCACCGTCAGGTTGATACAACAGATTTCGGCAGCTGGCTATTATCCATTTAGTTATTAGGAATATGGCATCACCGTCATGTTCATACAACAGTTATTGGCTGCTGGCTATTATGCATTTAGGTGATAAATTTATGGTATCACCGTGAGGTTGATACATCAGATTTCGGTTGCTTGTTATTATGCATTTAGTTAATAAGCTTAGGGCATTACCGTTAATTTGATACAAGTGCTTTCTGCGGCTGGCTATTATGCATTTACTTATTAAGATTAGGGCATTACCGTCAAGTTGAAACAACAGTTTCTTCTGCTGGCTATTGGACATTTAGTCTTTAAGATTAGGGCACCATCATCAGGTTGATACAACACTTCACCGTATTAAATATTACGCCTTATTTAATAAGATTAGGGTATCACTTTCAGGTTGATAAATCACTTTACAGATATTCAATGTGACGCATTTTGTTATACAGATTTGTGTATCTCCGTCAGGTTGATACAACAATTTCCTTCTTCTTGCTTTTACGCCTTTAGTTAATAAATTTATGGTATTACCGTCAGGTTGATACAACAGTTCCCTTTTTCGGGCTATTATGCATTTAGTTATTAAGATTGGGGCATCACCGTCTGGTTTATACAACAGTTTTCTGCTGCTGGCTATTATGCATTTACTTATTAAGATTAGGGCATTACCGTCAGGTTGATACAAGATTTTTCGGCTGCTGGCTATTATGCATTTAGTTATTAAGATTGGGGCATCACCGTCAGGTTTATACAACAGTTTTCGGCTGCTGGCTATTATGCATTTAGTTGATAAGTTTAGGGTATCACCGTCCGGTTGATACTACAGTGTCCTTTTTCTAGCTATTACACATTTAGTTTACAAGATTAGGGTATCACCGTCAGGTTGATACAACAGTTTCCTTTTTCTGACTTTTATGCCTTTAGATAATAAATTTATGCTATCACCGTCAGGTTGATACAACAGATTTCGGCTGCTGGCTATTATACATATTGTTATTAATATTGGGGCATCGCCGTCCGATTGATACAACAGTTTCCATTTTCTACCTATTACGCATTTTGTTAATAAGATTAGGGTATCACCGTCCGGTTGATACAACAGTTCCCTTTTTCTAGCTATTACACATTTAGTTTATAAGATTAGGGTATCACCGTCAGGTTGATACAACAGTTTCCTTTTTCTGACTTTTATGCCTTTAGATAATAAATTTATGCTATCACCGTCAGGTTGATACAACAGATTTCGGCTGCTGGCTATTATACATATTGTTATTAATATTAGGGCATCGCCGTCCGATTGATACAACAGTTTCCATTTTCTACCTATTACGCATTTTGTTAATAAGTTTAGGGTATCACCGTCCGGTTGATACAACACTTCCCTTTTTCTAGCTATTACACATTTAGTTTATAAGATTAGGGTATCACCGTCAGGTTGATACAACAGTTTCCTTTTTCTGACTTTTATGCCTTTAGATAATAAATTTATGCTATCACCGTTAGGTTGATACAACAGTTTTCGGCTGCTGGCTATTATGCATTTAGTTATTAAGATTGGGGCATCACCGTCAGGTTTATACAACAGTTTTCGGCTGCTGGCTATTATGCATTTATTTATTAAGATTGGGGCATCACCGTCAGGTTTATACAACAGTTTTCGGCTGCTGGCTATTATGCATTTAGTTGATAAGTTTAGGGTATCACCGTCCGGTTGATACAACCGTCCCTTTTTCTAGCTATTACACATTTAGTTTATAAGATTAGGGTATCACCGTCTGGTTGATACAACAGATTTCGGCTGCTGGCTATTATACATATTGTTATTAATATTAGGGCATCGCCGTCCGATTGATACAACAGTTTCCATTTTCTACCTATTACGCATTTTGTTAATAAGATTAGGGTATCATCATTTGTTGTTACAACACTTCACTGTTATTAAATATTACGCCTTATTTAATAAGATTAGGGTATCACTATCAGGTTGTTACAACACTTTACTGTTATTAAGGACGACGCATGTAATTATTAAGATTAGGTTTTTACCGTCAGATTACAACAGTTTTCGGTAGCTGGCTATTATACATTTATTTAACATGATTAGTGTATCACCGTCAGGTTGATACAACAGCTTCCTTTTTCTGGCTTTTACGCCTTTAGTTAATAATTTTATGGCATCACCGTCAGGTTGATACAACAGTTTTCGATTGCTGGCTATTATGCAGATAGTTATTAAGATTAGGGCATTACCGTCAGGTTGATACAAGATATTTCGGCTGCTAGCTATTATGCATTTAGTTATTAAGATTGGGGCATTACCGTTAGGTTGATACAAGATTTTTCGGCTGCTGGCTATTATGCATTTAGTTATTAAGATTGGGGCATCACCGTCAGGTTTATACAACAGTTTTCGGCTGCTGGCTATTATGCATTTAGTTAATAAGTTTAGGGTATCACCGTCCGGTTGATACAACAGTTCCCTTTTTCTAGCTATTACACATTTAGTTTATAAGATTAGGGTATCACCGTCCTGTTGATACAACAGTTCCCTTTTTCTGGCTATTACACATTTAGTTTACAAGATTAGGGTATCACCGTCAGGTAGGTACAACAATTTCCTTTTTCTGGCTTTTACGCCTTTAGTTAATAAATTTATGGTATCACTATCAGGTTGTTTCCACACTTTACTTTTATTAAGGACGACGCAAGTAATTATTAAGATTAGGGTTTTACCGTCAGATTACAACAGTTTTCGGTAGCTGGCTATTATACATTTATTTAATATGATTAGTGTATCACCGTCAGGTTGATACAACAGCTTCCTTTTTCTGGCTTTTACGCCTTTAGTTAATAAATTTATGGTATCACCGTCAGGTTGATACAACAGTTTTCGATTGCTGGCTATTATGCAGTTAGTTATTAAGATTAGGGCATTACCGTCAGGTTGATACAAGATATTTCGGCTGCTAGCTATTATGCATTTAGTTATTAAGATTGGGGCATTACCGTTAGGTTGATACAACAGATTTCGGCTGCTGGCTATTATGCATTTAGTTATTAAGATTGGGGCATCACCGTCAGGTTTATACAACAGTTTTCGGCTGCTGGCTATTATGCATTTAGTTATTAAGATTGGGGCATGACCGTCAGGTTTATACAACAGTTTTCGGCTGCTGGCTATTATGCATTTAGTTGATAAGTTTAGGGTATCACCGTCCGGTTGATACAACAGTTCCCTTTTTCTAGCTATTACACATTTAGTTTATAAGATTAGGGTATCACCGTCAGGTTGATACAACTGTTTCCTTTTTCTGACTTTTATGCCTTTAGATAATAAATTTATGCTATCACCGTCAGGTTGATACAACAGTTTCCTTTTTCTGACTTTTACGCCTTTAGTTAATAAATTTATGGTATCACCGTCAGGTTGATACAACAGTTTTCGATTGCTGGCTATTATGCAGTTAGTTATTAAGATTAGGGCATTACCGTCAGGTTGATACAAGATATTTCGGCTGCTAGCTATTATGCATTTAGTTATTAAGATTGGGGCATTACCGTTAGGTTGATACAACAGATTTCGGCTGCTGGCTATTATGCATTTAGTTATTAAGATTGGGGCATCACCGTCAGGTTTATACAACAGTTTTCGGCTGCTGGCTATTATGCATTTAGTTATTAAGATTGGGGCATCACCGTCAGGTTTATACAACAGTTTTCGGCTGCTGGCTATTATGCATTTAGTTGATAAGTTTAGGGTATCACCGTCCGGTTGATACAACCGTCCCTTTTTCTATCTATTACACATTTAGTTTATAAGATTAGGGTATCACCGTCAGGTTGATACAACAGTTTCCTTTTTCTTACTTTTATGCCTTTAGATAATAAATTTATGCTATCACCGTCTGGTTGATACAACAGATTTCGGCTGCTGGCTATTATACATATTGATATTAATATTAGGGCATCGCCGTCCGATTGATACAACAGTTTCCATTTTCTACCTATTACGCATTTTGTATAAAGATTAGGGTATCATCATTTGTTGTTACAACACTTCACTGTTATTAAATATTACGCCTTATTTAATAAGATTAGGGTATCACTATCAGGTTGTTACAACACTTTACTGTTATTAAGGACGACGCAAGTAATTATTAAGATTAGGGTTTTACCGTCAGATTACAACAGTTTTCGGTAGCTGGTTATTATACATTTATTTAATATGATTAGTGTATCACCGTCAGGTTGATACAACAGCTTCCTTTTTCTGGCTTTTACGCCTTTAGTTAATAAATTTATGGCATCACCGTCAGGTTGATACAACAGTTTTCGATTGCTGGCTGTTATGCAGTTAGTTATTAAGATTAGGGCATTACCGTCAGGTTGATACAAGATATTTCGGCTGCTAGCTATTATGCATTTAGTTATTAAGATTGGGGCATTACCGTTAGGTTGATACAAGATTTTTCGGCTGCTGGCTATTATGCATTTAGTTATTAAGATTGGGGCATCACCGTCAGGTTTATACAACAGTTTTCGGCTGCTGGCTATTATGCATTTAGTTAATAAGTTTAGGGTATCACCGTCCGGTTGATACAACAGTTCCCTTTTTCTAGCTATTACACATTTAGTTTATAAGATTAGGGTATCACCGTCCTGTTGATACAACAGTTCCCTTTTTCTGGCTATTACACATTTAGTTTACAAGATTAGGGTATCACCGTCAGGTAGGTACAACAATTTCCTTTTTCTGGCTTTTACGCCTTTAGTTAATAAATTTATGGTATCACTATCAGGTTGTTTCCACACTTTACTTTTATTAAGGACGACGCAAGTAATTATTAAGATTAGGGTTTTACCGTCAGATTACAACAGTTTTCGGTAGCTGGCTATTATACATTTATTTAATATGATTAGTGTATCACCGTCAGGTTGATACAACAGCTTCCTTTTTCTGGCTTTTACGCCTTTAGTTAATAAATTTATGGTATCACCGTCAGGTTGATACAACAGTTTTCGATTGCTGGCTATTATGCAGTTAGTTATTAAGATTAGGGCATTACCGTCAGGTTGATACAAGATATTTCGGCTGCTAGCTATTATGCATTTAGTTATTAAGATTGGGGCATTACCGTTAGGTTGATACAACAGATTTCGGCTGCTGGCTATTATGCATTTAGTTATTAAGATTGGGGCATCACCGTCAGGTTTATACAACAGTTTTCGGCTGCTGGCTATTATGCATTTAGTTATTAAGATTGGGGCATCACCGTCAGGTTTATACAACAGTTTTCGGCTGCTGGCTATTATGCATTTAGTTGATAAGTTTAGGGTATCACCGTCCGGTTGATACAACCGTCCCTTTTTCTAGCTATTACACATTTAGTTTATAAGATTAGGGTATCACCGTCAGGTTGATACAACAGTTTCCTTTTTCTTACTTTTATGCCTTTAGATAATAAATTTATGCTATCACCGTCTGGTTGATACAACAGATTTCGGCTGCTGGCTATTATACATATTGATATTAATATTAGGGCATCGCCGTCCGATTGATACAACAGTTTCCATTTTCTACCTATTACGCATTTTGTATAAAGATTAGGGTATCATCATTTGTTGTTACAACACTTCACTGTTATTAAATATTACGCCTTATTTAATAAGATTAGGGTATCACTATCAGGTTGTTACAACACTTTACTGTTATTAAGGACGACGCAAGTAATTATTAAGATTAGGGTTTTACCGTCAGATTACAACAGTTTTCGGTAGCTGGTTATTATACATTTATTTAATATGATTAGTGTATCACCGTCAGGTTGATACAACAGCTTCCTTTTTCTGGCTTTTACGCCTTTAGTTAATAAATTTATGGCATCACCGTCAGGTTGATACAACAGTTTTCGATTGCTGGCTATTATGCAGTTAGTTATTAAGATTAGGGCATTACCGTCAGGTTGATACAAGATATTTCGGCTGCTAGCTATTATGCATTTAGTTATTAAGATTGGGGCATTACCGTTAGGTTGATACAAGATTTTTCGGCTGCTGGCTATTTTGCATTTAGTTATTAAGATTGGGGCATCACCGTCAGGTTTATACAACAGTTTTCGGCTGCTGGCTATTATGCATTTAGTTAATAAGTTTAGGGTATCACCGTCCGGTTGATACAACAGTTCCCTTTTTCTAGCTATTACACATTTAGTTTATAAGATTAGGGTATCACCGTCCTGTTGATACAACAGTTCCCTTTTTCTGGCTATTACACATTTAGTTTACAAGATTAGGGTATCACCGTCAGGTAGGTACAACAATTTCCTTTTTCTGGCTTTTACGCCTTTAGTTAATAAATTTATGGTATCACCGTCAGATTGATACAACAGATTTCGGCTGCTGGCTATTATGCATTTAGTTAATAAGTTTAGGGAATCACCGTCCGGTTGATACAACAGTTCCCTTTTTCTAGCTATTACACATTTAGTTTATAAGATTAGGGTATCACCGTCCTGTTGATACAACAGTTCCCTTTTTCTGGCTATTACACATTTAGTTTACAAGATTAGGGTATCACCGTCAGGTAGGTACAACAATTTCCTTTTTCTGGCTTTTACGCCTTTAGTTAATAAATTTATGGTATCACAGTCAGGTTGATACAACAGATTTCGGCTGCTGGCTATTATACATATTGTTATTAATATTAGGGCATCGCCGTCCGATTGATACAACAGTTTCCATTTTCTACCTATTACGCATTTTGTATAAAGATTAGGGTATCATCATTTGTTGTTACAACACTTCACTGTTATTAAATATTACGCCTTATTTAATAAGATTAGGGTATCACTATCAGGTTGTTACAACACTTTACTGTTATTAAGGACGACGCAAGTAATTATTAAGATTAGGGTTTTACCGTCAGATTACAACAGTTTTCGGTAGCTGGTTATTATACATTTATTTAATATGATTAGTGTATCACCGTCAGGTTGATACAACAGCTTCCTTTTTCTGGCTTTTACGCCTTTAGTTAATAAATTTATGGCATCACCGTCAGGTTGATACAACAGTTTTCGATTGCTGGCTATTATGCAGTTAGTTATTAAGATTAGGGCATTACCGTCAGGTTGATACAAGATATTTCGGCTGCTAGCTATTATGCATTTAGTTATTAAGATTGGGGCATTACCGTTAGGTTGATACAAGATTTTTCGGCTGCTGGCTATTATGCATTTAGTTATTAAGATTGGGGCATCACCGTCAGGTTTATACAACAGTTTTCGGCTGCTGGCTATTATGCATTTAGTTAATAAGTTTAGGGTATCACCGTCCGGTTGATACAACAGTTCCCTTTTTCTAGCTATTACACATTTAGTTTATAAGATTAGGGTATCACCGTCCTGTTGATACAACAGTTCCCTTTTTCTGGCTATTACACATTTAGTTTACAAGATTAGGGTATCACCGTCAGGTAGGTACAACAATTTCCTTTTTCTGGCTTTTACGCCTTTAGTTAATAAATTTATGGTATCACTATCAGGTTGTTTCCACACTTTACTTTTATTAAGGACGACGCAAGTAATTATTAAGATTAGGGTTTTACCGTCAGATTACAACAGTTTTCGGTAGCTGGCTATTATACATTTATTTAATATGATTAGTGTATCACCGTCAGGTTGATACAACAGCTTCCTTTTTCTGGCTTTTACGCCTTTAGTTAATAAATTTATGGTATCACCGTCAGGTTGATACAACAGTTTTCGATTGCTGGCTATTATGCAGTTAGTTATTAAGATTAGGGCATTACCGTCAGGTTGATACAAGATATTTCGGCTGCTAGCTATTATGCATTTAGTTATTAAGATTGGGGCATTACCGTTAGGTTGATACAACAGATTTCGGCTGCTGGCTATTATGCATTTAGTTATTAAGATTGGGGCATCACCGTCAGGTTTATACAACAGTTTTCGGCTGCTGGCTATTATGCATTTAGTTATTAAGATTGGGGCATGACCGTCAGGTTTATACAACAGTTTTCGGCTGCTGGCTATTATGCATTTAGTTGATAAGTTTAGGGTATCACCGTCCGGTTGATACAACCGTCCCTTTTTCTAGCTATTACACATTTAGTTTATAAGATTATGGTATCACCGTCAGGTTGATACAACAGTTTCCTTTTTCTTACTTTTATGCCTTTAGATAATAAATTTATGCTATCACCGTCTGGTTGATACAACAGATTTCGGCTGCTGGCTATTATACATATTGATATTAATATTAGGGCATCGCCGTCCGATTGATACAACAGTTTCCATTTTCTACCTATTACGCATTTTGTATAAAGATTAGGGTATCATCATTTGTTGTTACAACACTTCACTGTTATTAAATATTACGCCTTATTTAATAAGATTAGGGTATCACTATCAGGTTGTTACAACACTTTACTGTTATTAAGGACGACGCAAGTAATTATTAAGATTAGGGTTTTACCGTCAGATTACAACAGTTTTCGGTAGCTGGTTATTATACATTTATTTAATATGATTAGTGTATCACCGTCAGGTTGATACAACAGCTTCCTTTTTCTGGCTTTTACGCCTTTAGTTAATAAATTTATGGCATCACCGTCAGGTTGATACAACAGTTTTCGATTGCTGGCTATTATGCAGTTAGTTATTAAGATTAGGGCATTACCGTCAGGTTGATACAAGATATTTCGGCTGCTAGCTATTATGCATTTAGTTATTAAGATTGGGGCATTACCGTTAGGTTGATACAAGATTTTTCGGCTGCTGGCTATTTTGCATTTAGTTATTAAGATTGGGGCATCACCGTCAGGTTTATACAACAGTTTTCGGCTGCTGGCTATTATGCATTTAGTTAATAAGTTTAGGGTATCACCGTCCGGTTGATACAACAGTTCCCTTTTTCTAGCTATTACACATTTAGTTTATAAGATTAGGGTATCACCGTCCTGTTGATACAACAGTTCCCTTTTTCTGGCTATTACACATTTAGTTTACAAGATTAGGGTATCACCGTCAGGTAGGTACAACAATTTCCTTTTTCTGGCTTTTACGCCTTTAGTTAATAAATTTATGGTATCACCGTCAGATTGATACAACAGATTTCGGCTGCTGGCTATTATGCATTTAGTTAATAAGTTTAGGGAATCACCGTCCGGTTGATACAACAGTTCCCTTTTTCTAGCTATTACACATTTAGTTTATAAGATTAGGGTATCACCGTCCTGTTGATACAACAGTTCCCTTTTTCTGGCTATTACACATTTAGTTTACAAGATTAGGGTATCACCGTCAGGTAGGTACAACAATTTCCTTTTTCTGGCTTTTACGCCTTTAGTTAATAAATTTATGGTATCACCGTCAGGTTGATACAACAGATTTCGGCTGCTGGCTATTATACATATTGTTATTAATATTATGGCATCGCCGTCCGATTGATACAACAGTTTCCATTTTCTACCTATTACGCATTTTGTATAAAGATTAGGGTATCATCATTTGTTGTTACAACACTTCACTGTTATTAAATATTACGCCTTATTTAATAAGATTAGGGTATCACTATCAGGTTGTAACAACACTTTACTGTTATTAAGGACATACTTTACTGTTCGGTGATCATTTTTATTTTGCTGGTTATGGTTCATTTATTTTGTTATTTCACCATTGGGATGATATAATTTGGTCTTTTTGCCAGTTTGGTGAGTTTAGTAATTCATTTAAGGTGCTCTTATAATGTTTTTTGTGTTAGTACTTCGCTTTCAATATGTTAGGGTATCACTGTCTGGTTGATGGAACACTTGAATATAAGTCGTTATAGTGTTGCTGTGTTAGCTATGTATAATAGAGTTTACTGGGTAGATTAAATCGGGATCATAGTAATTTCTGCACTAATGATATTTTTAACTTGCCCCCTAATATTATGGTGGTTACATTCCGATTCTGGAGGACAATCTGATACTGGCTTCATTAAAGTTCTTTTAATAATTACGTTGAAAGTTGTTAGATGGAATAAACAGATGTTATATCTTATTAGCTACCTAAAGTACTTGGTTGGTCCATAAGCTGTCTGGTTAGTTTTGGAGTGAAACAGTGCCGTGGTGAGGACGATTGGCTCATAGATTGCCTCCGAATAAGTTCTGTTAATATTGCTGCTGGACTTTCTTGAAACGATTAGTTTTATGGTTATAAATTAAAAAAGCATCTAATTGTTTAGAAATGTGTAAGTTATTATTTATTAATTTTGAAACATTGTGATTTTTTGTATTGTAATTAAATTGTAATTGACTTTTTATTTTACAGTGGAATATTATTGCGTATTAGTGTAAGATTAGTGCACATTAGGTAATACTAGTGCCAATATGTAGAATATTAGTGCACATTAATGGAACGTAGGTGCTCTTTTCGAGATCTTTAGTGCACATTACTGGAGCAATAGTGCATCTTAGTCAAATTCTAGTTCTCACTAGTGGAACTATAGTGCACATTAATGATTTTAGAGTTGTAAAGTGGAAGATAAGTGCATATTAAGAAATTTCAGTGCACATTAATGAAACATTCCTGCTTTTGAAGAGATCATTAGTGCACATTTTGCTAACATTTGTGCATGTTAGTAGAGTATTGGTGCACATTAAATGATTATTAGGGCAGTTGAGTTGAACATTAATGCATTATTAGTGTAATTTCAGTGCATGTTAGTAGTACATAACTGCTCTTTAAGAGATCATTAGTGCACATTATAGTAACATTAGTGCATATTAGTAGAATACTAGTGCACATTAGTGGAAGTGTGGTGCACATTGATGAAGATTAGACGATTAGGAGACACACTAATTGTAACGTTAGTGGAAACTAGTTGAACTTTAGTGCACAAGAGAGGGACATTAATGCTCTAATATTTCACTATGAGATGTAACTACTAGATTTGTCTTAAATTCATCCAGCTCCAGATTTAACAGGTCACTTTCCGAGTCAATTCATGAGTAAGGGCCCTCAATCGTTCGCAGCATGGCTCTGTTTAACTCCCTAGCTAACCATCTACATTAGGTGCCACATTGTTTGTTCGGTTTCTTGCAAGTTAGGTTATCTAATTTACTTTATTTAGAGTATTACTTTGTTGGTATGTTAGTGTTACACCATGAGATAGATAAAACACTTTTCCGTTAATATATAGGATGCGCGTAATATTTAATCTCAGGTTAACTCCATCAGGTTGATACTACATTTTGCAGTTAATAAAGGGTTCATATTTTCTTGGCTATTTCTTATTTATTGCTTAAACGAGTCCAAGTTTCCCGGTAAATCTCTTCTTCCCAAACGCGGTTCTTCACAAATAGCGTATCCAGTATTCTGCCATTCCTGCTTTTTGTCCCATTACCCTGCCCAAACTCCGTATAATCGTATTCCTTAACGGGTCCAAAGCTGGTTTTCTCTCTCCCCCTCTGTACATCACAGGTAATGCATCTCCATTGATAATGAGATTTGCTACTACGCCTGCTTAATAGAGGATAAAAACCAGTTGGAATACGATATTAAAGTCAGGATGGCATTTTGGGGGGCAAAAATCTGAGCTCTACCTCCACGAGGTGCCCCCCGGACAACTGCTCCCTGGAGCAGGCTAACAGAGCCAGTACCAATCCCTTTAAGTATTCTGAGTGGACATTTGTTGAGAATGAAGACTCAGGTTTGCAGTAGTCTAATATATTAGAGATTATTCTGGCAGCTGCGCAGGTCTGACTGCGCACACTATTTCTGAGACTCTATGGCACCGCAAGAAACCTTCAGCCGTGTTGAACTATCTACGTGTACATCCCCGTAGTTAGGTATCCCAGTTACCATTTCTCGTCATCTTTTAAGGTCATCCTCAAACTCACATCTTTATTAGGTTTGTGAAAAAGTATTCGATTTTATCGTTTCAGTGTAACACGTTATAACACCTACTGCTATATTAAAATTATCTGTCTAGGGATCTAAGTGAATAGATAGATGCTACTTAATCATTTTGCCGCCCTAATAATTGAATTCCCTGTTCCATTCAGGATTAGATTTCTTCACTAACCGTCAGTTAGGTTGAATTCCAAGACTTCACGTTGCAGCGACACACTTGATACAACCCTTTTTTCATTGCTTGTTTAGATATAATTAGGGTGTCTCCGTCAGGATGATACCATTTTCTATTTATGCCAGCTTTAGGCGTTTAGATATAATGTTTAGAAATTCTCTTCACTATGAGGCTTAAAAGTTAATTTTCCGTCCTGTACACTCTATTTCCTGGCCAACGGTTGTTCGTAGATTTGTGGTTGGCCAGTTTTGGAATTATATAATAAGAAAGAAGTGATGAAAATAAGAAATTCTCTTCACTTTGAGGTTGAAAAGTGAATTTTCTATCCTGTACACACTATTTTCTGGCCAGTGGTGGTTGGTACATGTGTGGTTGGCCAGTTTTGGAATAATATAATAAGAAAGAAGCAATCAAAATAAGAAATTCCAATCGTGTTACCTTCTTTCAAGACATTGGAAAGAAACAATTTTATAATTTTTAAAACCATCCAAACAAATCACTTTTACCTATCCAATACTTTCGACCACTAAATTTTTCATTTTTTGAGCTAAACAGTTCTATTTCTTACCTAGATGGCCTCTGATATTATATTTCCGGTGAAAATACGAGTTTGTCTGATCGCAGTACTTCCTCTTACTAGTACATTATTTTAATTTATAATTCATGACGAGCCATTCTCGGCACGCAGGCTAACCACCAATATTGGATTCTGATTGCGTAGCATGGAACCTAATGGATAGTCCATCGACTTTTAGATTTGCTCGTCCAGGGCTTAAAAAAGGGCTGAACAACAACCTTAATCAAGTTCCTATTATTTATTGACTTAATTTCTTATACATTAATAACTAAAGAAAAATAAAATTTCTTGCAGGCACAGCGTTGAGATAGTTAGAAAATTACTTGGGGTAGAAGATGGCGAGGAAGCACATCGTGTCCGGCATGGTAAACACAGTCAACTTGGCGGAGGATCTGGTAGCGGCGGCGCTGGTTCATCCAGAAGAAATCAGACTTCTTCGCCAACGTTGACCAGAGCTCAGAGATCTTGCTATTCTGGCAACGAAGTGCTGGCAATCATCGCCGTAACTTGTGTACTTAATTTTGCTTTTGTACTCATCAAAATGGCCTGTGTGCATTACTATACGCATACGGGTACTTTGTCCAAAGCTGGCCGAATTTATAGGTAAGTAAATCTTTATAAAAATGGCCTATCTCTATTTAATTATGAAGTTGTTAAGCTCTGAAGTGTTTTCAAAATTTAATGTCAAGCGGCCATTACCATCAGCGCTCTGGCAAAATCTTAAATAATCTTTAAAACTGTGAAACTTTCTAAGTGCTTGTTTTAATCAGATTTCCTACATTAGCAAAAACTTTGTGATTTTACAGTTTTATAAATTAAGTCAGGCTGATATAATTTTAATTAATAACGTAAGCTACTAAGCGCCTTGACAGTCTTGAGCGCAAGTACCTAAAATGATATTATTTCTGCTTGTTTATAAAAATATTTAGTTATGTGAGATTTGGAGCGGAAGAATGAACAAGTCTGTCGAGTTAATTGAAATTAGCAAAAACATACGCTAGCTTAACTGATAATGACGATCTTAACAGGAAATGCTTTCCAAAATGAAGTATCCTATGCTTGAACTAACAATAATAAATGTTCAAAATCACTCGGGACATGTTCTTGTATAATTTTCATTCTTCATTCAGATCTGTTGACAGAGTAAAACTCTACAAATTCGAACTAACATGAGAATCTTTAAATATAGATGTCTCTATAAAACATAAAACAATGATTAAGGTGACTGAAGACATACGCCGGATCAATCCATTAGTTGAGTGAAAAAAAAAAAACATTAAAAAGAATCAACTACGATTAAATAAAGATCAGAATTCTAACAGGTAAAACATTTTCAAAGTTTTTGGTTTACAAAGTAGAATTGAAAAAAAGAAAAAAAAATCATGTAGAATAAAATGTCATTAAGTAATAAAATTTACCTACAATTTCTTCAAAATTTCTAAAATCAAGGAATAAAATGAAAACCAAAGAATTTAGAGAAAGGATTCTGTTCAAGTGATCTGTTCTTTCTCTTCAATCAGAGCTAGAATTGGTCTTAGTTTTTCTTTCTTCTCATCATTAAAACAACCACAGTTAAGACGGTCTTAATTTTCTTGAATCGAGGCCACAAGTCGAGGAACAATATCTAGAATAAAATGGAAGTACAGGTGAGAAATTTATTCTTGTTAATATGTATATATGATCTATTGACAGGCAATTATTTCTATTTTTAAACCTTAATGCCATTAGCTTTTTCTGTTGGAAATGTTAAAAAGAAGTTAAATAGACTATGCTGTTGATAAACCTGGCAAGGCCGATATTATTCTTTTCATTATTACTTATATAAGAACATGAAGGTAAGCCGATAAGGTAAAGATAATTAACATTTCTACATTAACGTAACTTCTAAATGGCTGATCTTCATAAATGGTTTCGAGCAAGATAGCTGTCACAAACTGCCAAAATATTAAAACAATAAATAAAGCATTTATCAATATAATTTTTAAATCCACACTTTTCTAAAGAAGTAAATTGATTATTTATTTTTCTGGCAGCTCATTAACCCCCTTGCAAATAAAATAGCAATCAATAATATGATTGTCACAATGTACGGGGGGCCACCTCTAAAATCTATTATTTAATTCTGGCATTTTCCTGTCATTGAGTGTTCAACTCATTTATTATTTTTTTAAAATATTTTCTTGTGTCTTTCACAACTTCTTTTCTTTTTTGATTAGTCTTGTAAATAATATAACAGGTTGGTTAATCTTTACAATAGCCCACGGAGGTGTGGCCTATTTATTTTAAGTTCATGCGCTGTAATACTTTTTTAAAACATTCATTTTATTAGTTCCCGCCACAGTTACTTCAATATTATTTTCACTTTTGTTCCTGGTGTAAGTTCCTGTGAACATTATACGGTTTGCAGCAGTAAATACTACAAAAGATTTGTATCCAATTGTACAAATTTGCAACCATTACAAACAAGGAACTTAATGAAAACTGCGAACAAAGGAAAATGGAGGAAAAATGATATTGCTTCAAAATGAAAGTTAATTTATTCAGTAAGTACACGTTTAAATAGATTAATTACACAATGCGGTAGCATGCAAAATGTTAAATTATGCATCTAATTTAAAGTGGTATTTTGGCTACATGATAAGATGTGAATGCTAAAACAGAACAAGAAATAAAATGATATTTTTGTGATTAAGTAAACAAGCAGTAATTTGTCCAAAAATTAAGTCGCTTAACATACATTTGGAAATTAATTTTCTATTGTATTTATTTTTTTCATTTAGATTAGAAGAAAAAGATATAATCAATTCTGAACCATAGAAGGAACTGTCTTATAGAAATTAAAGTAAGTACTTTTATTACTTTATTCTGGGTGGATATGCGTTGTATGAAAACTTTAGTAAGACAATTGTATAATAGTTGATCGCTAGAAAGGGCACGAAAATGCGTAAAGTTCAATTAAAAATACCCAACTTTGACCATTTTTATTCTATAAAAGATAAAATTCGCAAATTTTCTTTGAAATACAGGGCATATCCTCGTTTGCAAGTGTAAACTTATACAACTACATATGTAGATTTCGAGAAAAAAGGTTACCAAAAATGACAAAAGTAGCAAAAACGGCACTTTCAAAAATTCGTCTTCTTTTTAACTTTTTTTTAAACATGAATGAGGCGTCACTCGATTCTGTTCTTTTAGTATGTTCTTTTAAATAGAGCTGTTATTTAACATTTAATTACTAATAGTTTGATACCTCCTATTATAGTCAATCTAAGTTAAATGTTGTGCTACAGTTTACTGAAGAATTATTTTGTATATGAAAATGGCCAGCATGAGTCTGTGATATTTAATATATTCTAAACAATATTCATGAAAATGTATCAGTTAAATTGTTTAAATATTATTATTTTTTAAAAAATTAAAACTTATAAGGTTTTTCATAACTTGTGAAGTTATGAGCTGAAGTATAAATGAAATGTTGTATGATAGTTGATTTGTGACCCTTTTGTCGTTTAATCAACTCAAAAATTTAACTTTTAAAACTATTAGTTTCTGTTAAGGAAATTACTATAAGATAAATTACTTATATACTGTTACTTAAAAACTAAAACATCGGTAAACGGACCTCACTTAATTTGAATCTCCTTCAGTGATCAATTTTTGGTAAAGTTGGTACTTTTATTACCTTGTTAATGGATATTTAATATTATATTGAAATTTGTTCTGTTAACTTGGACTGTTAAAGAGTACAAGCCGCATCCTTTTCAATATAAAAAGTTCACAAAAAAAGTATCAAAATATTAATATTAATTTGTAAGCTCCAAATGTGTATATTTTGTTTCTTTATCCAGGGCCTTTGTCCTCAGAGCCATGTCGCCATGCTCTAGCTCGCAGTACCCATCATGGCCCTTCTGTACGTCACACAACAGTTGAGGTGATTCGGATCTATTTCTACAATCTGACCAATAAAGAAATAATCTATGTACCTACCATGCTAACTAGTGGAGCTATTCATCAGGTAGCCTAATCAATCATTTTTTACATCTAATTAAAACACTTGATTTTTATTTGTAGTATCTTGAATAGAACGTTTATTTATTCAACATTAACTTGATTAACTGAATTATGATGATATCCAGTTTGAAAACAGCCAACACTGATGTGTTGTGAAAAATGCAAGTTTTTTTAAAACATACCGATGGGATGATACATATATCCTATAGGGGACTGGTAACTCATAAGCCTGCGCATATATTACTTCTAGCGGTGTGAGTACATAAAGCCTATTTAAAGGATAGACTCCCGAAAGGCAAAGGTAAAGATCGCCCGAATGGTGGCTCTGTAAAACATCAGACACCTCGGGCTCCATGCCCCACTTCCTGTGTGAGAACATTCTCAAGGTATTGAAGTTTTTTATATTTTTAATTCTAAGTATCCAAGTGGCCTTTCCAAATTAGTACTCTAACCAAAGTGACAATTGTTGACTTGGCGGAATTTTTGCATGGAAATTTAAAGCTAGCTTACGCCAGCCAATTCCATCGCAGACTCAATTTTCTCCTTTAGGAAGATGGGCAGAGACTGATTTAGATGCTTATAACGGTAGGCAATTTGAATCACACCAATCATGTGTACCAATCCGTCATTAGCTTGGTAAAACATAAATCTGAAGTAGTTTTGTTGACAGGTAGTTTCACTTAAAACTATTGCTTGGTCAATGTACTGTTGTGCATTTAAATAGTTTAGTTTCTGTCTTATAACACTTGAAGTGTTTCTGCTAGGCATAGAATTGTAAGTATTACAAAAATGCCAACAGAAAGCCCTTCACAAAGCTTGAATATACCAGAATATTGCATCTTCTGTGCTGATTAAAAGTTTTCCTTTAAATATTTTACTAATTTACGCATTTTTTAAATGATTAGAATCGCATATTCATTCATATTTTACTTATCAATAATTATTTCGCAGTGAAAATGCAACAGAGTCCGTGTTATAAACTTAAATTCTCGCGCCTCCCTCGTATAAAATACATTCCCAACTTTTCAGTTATAAAAACATGCACAGAATTAAAAAAAAAAAAAATTGAATAGAAGTTTAAAACAAATATAGGTAGGTACTAGGTTTCAAAAATTTTATTTCATAATTTTTACATATGTTTGACAATTCAATAATATTTTGGGTAACAACATGTAACCTTCCTTACTCAGTCTGCTCAGTTAGTGCGGCCCAAGAACATCAGAGAAGCAGAAGTCTCATCATTAAACTGATAAACCTATCTCTGAGTTTGATGAACGTCCGTAAACTTAAGCTATACGAATACCTATGTAAGATATTTAATTGTAAATTCCACCCCCGTCTTTCTGCGCATGCTCGTAGCTTCGAGTGACGAGTGGGTAGGAAAAAAAGGACAGGTTAGGATTGAAAAGAGTGAAGTGAATTATCGGCTTTGAGTGTCGTTTTATAATGCGACCGTTTTATAATGCGTGTTGAATTACAACTAGACTGAGTTTCTCTGAAAAAGAAAAGAGATTTATTTGGCATTAACAACATTCTTAAAACATTAATTTTCAATACATAATTATTTAACTATTCTTCAATACCTGAAAAAGAAAAGAGAAACGACACTCAAAGCCGATAATTCACTTCACTCTTTTCAATCCTAACCTGTCCTTTTTTTCCTACCCACTCGTCACTCGAAGCTACGAGCATGCGCAGAAAGACGGGGGTGGAAATTACAATTAAATATCTTACATCTCCCCCCCCCCTTAACGAAGAATCATAATTTCCAAGTTTATCTTTTTTTCTCTCTCTCTCTGGAAAGAATCATGGTTCGTGAAGAAGTTCTGGAAGTGGAACGAGTTTTGTAATGTGGAAAAGGTTTGACTCTGGTTTCTTATGTCCCGTATCTATCCTGTATATGGAGTTGGAAATTTTTTCTAAGATCTTATATGGCCCAAGTATTTTACGGAATCTTGTGCAAAGTTACACTTAGAAAATTTCAATCTAAAGCCTTCTTTCGAAATTGCTTCCAGTAATAATGATAAGTGTGTTATATGTTGTGAAAATGTTTTAGAAAAAACCAGAATATCATCTATGTAATTTACAGTAAAGTCTGATAGTTTATTTTTCCTTATGATGCTACTTAAAATTCTCTGAAAAATTGCCGGTGAGGTTTTTAATCCAAAAGGTAAACAGGTCCACTGAAAATGCCCTTCTTGAGTAACAAATGCGGTTTTTTGTTTGTCTTCAATTTTCAAGGGGATTGACCAGAATGCTGAGTTTATATCCAATGTAGAAAAGAATTTACAATCTCCTGTTTTTATCAGTAAATCCTCGATTAGTGGGAAAGGTTGTGGCTGAGGAACTACTATTTTATTTAAATCGCGGAAGTCTATGCATAATCTAGTTCTTTTTCCGTCTTCCTTCTTATAGGCCAATGTTACCGGGGCAGCAAAAGGACTGTATGACTCTTCTATTAAATTTTTCTGTAATAATTTCGCTATTTGTTGTTCTATTTCCTTTTTATCCTCAAGAGTGCACCTGTATGGTCTTTTACAGCAGTATTTATCTATTAATAGATCGATATGAGCTTCATAACCTTTTACAGTGCCTACATCATATTTATCTTTGGCAAAAAGTGATTTATATTTGAATATTAATTTATCTATGTCAAGCTGTTGCTGGAGATCTAGATGGTTTACTGAAATATCAAAGTTTGTTACTTTTATATGCTCATTGAAGTTAATTTGATATTCATTATTTATCTTTATTTTAGTTTTGTCGAAAGTATCTTTGGTGATGTTTTGTTTTTGCTTAAAGATTTGTCTTGAAAAACCAGGAGTCTTGTCTTTATTTTTAGGCCTTATTTCTCTATTGTCTTCCTCTATGGAGTTTTTAGCTTGGGTAATTTCTAATCGTTCATTTTGAATTAGATGGAATTTTTCTATACAATCTAGTCCAATTAAAAAGTCATACTCAAAGTGTTTATCGTTTATCACAAAAACATGTACATTTTTTTCAATATCAAAAATTTTTATTTTAAGTGTCACTCTTCCTAAAGAATTTTTCATGCCATTAATCGTTTTTAGATTTATATTGTATTTTCTTGTAACTGGTTTATTTTTGAAGCATAATAATTTGGAATTTATTAAAGAGACGTTTGATCCTGAATCGTAAATACCAAAAGTTTCTATTGCATCATTTAGTAATAATTTTACTCTGATTAATGGCGGAACTACCAGTTTTTTGGAATCATTTCATTTAATTCTACATCTAGTTCAGCATTGTTAACCTTTTTCTTTTGATCTCCTTGTAACCACTCCTTATTTTTGTTTTTAAACCAACATTGGGATTCAGGATGGTAACGAATGCCTTTGTTTTCTTTTTCACAAATTCTGCATGGATTGTGTCTTTCCTTTATTTCAAAATTTGTTTGAATTTTATTTCTGGAACCTGTAACTACCTTGTTTTTTGGATTCTTTATATTTATTAAATGTTCTAAACCTCTGATGTTATTGAATAAATCACTAGTTTCCTTTAAGACGTCTCTATCTATTTTATCAGATATAAAATTTGGGGGTAGCCCCGTAGCAATAAGATCAATTAAGGTAGGTTTATCTATTGATTTATTTATTTCTAATAAAAGTCTCTCTTTTTTTAAAGCATATTCTAATAAAGAGCCCTGTATATATTTGAATGAAAGTGCATACCTGATGGGTGCCCATCCTTTGTCTGCATAGGTTTTGTAAAAATTATCTCTCCATATTGACCACTCTGAGTTTATTGTATGTTTTATGAGCATGGAATTGTACCAGTCCAGACATGATTCATCTAAAAATAATCTAAGGATTTCAATTTTTCCGATATCTTCCTCTATTTCTAACCGTGAACATTCGCGTTCAAAAATATTCATCCATTGAGACACGTTTGAAGTTTTCGTTGTGAATTTTCCTATGACTAATTTTTCTGACAATTGTCTTATATTTTTATGATCAGGTGTCTTCTTTATTTCACTAACATTTTGTATGATACTTGGTAGTGCCTCTTGTTGAGTTTTTGGAGTAATTTCCTCCAAAAAATAACCTTGAAACTGAATATTCCCATCTTCATCTATGTATGTTTCTTTTATTTCTTCTGACACCGAAATCCATACCTGTCTTTTATCGTGTCTTTTTTGTAAGGTATTTTTTATTTTTTGGAAAGTATTAGTTTTTATAATTGCTTGATGCAATTTTGATGGTTGCAAGTGCTCAGGAATTATGAAAATCTGTTCACCAATTGTAGAAATAGTGGTGATACAGATAATGTTTGTTTTTGGGTCCTCTACAGATTTGACCACAAACTCAAATTTTAATTTATCCATTCTTGGTTCGTAGAAGTGTCGTTTTATAATGCGACCGTTTTATAATGCGTGTTGAATTACAACTAGACTGAGTTTCTCTGAAAAAGAAAAGAGATTTATTTGGCATTAACAACATTCTTAAAACATTAATTTTCAATACATAATTATTTAACTATTCTTCAATACCTGAAAAAGAAAAGAGAAACGACACTCAAAGCCGATAATTCACTTCACTCTTTTCAATCCTAACCTGTCCTTTTTTTCCTACCCACTCGTCACTCGAAGCTACGAGCATGCGCAGAAAGACGGGGGTGGAAATTACAATTAAATATCTTACACCTATAAAAAAAAATTGTAAGAAATAATATTGACGTAGTAGGACACAGAATAAAATAAGAGGAACATTCAATATAATCCTTATGAAGTCACTATAAACGTACACTCTGGAGTAAGTTTCAATGAATTTCTGTGTAACTTTGTTTACTAAAATCAAATTTATACTGCATAAATTTGGACTTGATAAAGTTCATAGCAAAGTAATTTAATTAAAGTAAGTAACAAACATATTTGTTCAATTAAATTAAAAGAAGAGAAGAATAGAGAGGAAATATCCGATCAACCTGTGAAAACTAGGATTAAAAATAAGAATAATCACAGATGATCGATGAATCATTACGTACGACACAGCTTCTGAAAAATCAGAAAACCAACTTGAACGTGTACAAAGAACGTAATAACGAAGAGAAGTGCGAGAAGAGTTAGTTGTATATTCAACAAGTGAACTAAAGAAAGCTGCAAGACGTGGAAGATAATTTCGTTAAGCTTAACTCGCATCTACAACGAGTTAGACGATGAAATGGACTTTTTTATTTTACATTAGCAGTATAACTGTTGGGTCATTACATCAAAAGAATTAGATTTAATAAGATTGAACCTTATCTAATTACATTATGTAACCTACGTGCTTATTTCATTAATTATAATTACAATTATTTCTTTATATTTTTGTTATTGTTGTCTATAATATTGCCAATATAAGAAAATTAACAAGGTGACAATATGTGTATATTATAAATTTTAGGACTTAAAAAAAAAGTTGTTCAACATATCGAACTTTGGTATTTGTACATGATGGTGATTTCGGCATTTCAGTTGAAGCATTGGATCGGATGGGTTCTGTGATAGGTCTGATATAAAGTTACTAGTTTTGTATTTTGCTGCTAATAGTTTTTGTCTATATTATAACAGGAATGAATAGGGTAGTAGTGCCAACGAGCAGGAGTAGAATGAGAATTACTTACTGGAGCAAGTGTTATGTGAAGAAGACCTTCAAGAATTCATCGGCTTCATGAGGTATTTTGCTTATCTTTGTCACTTGTCCCTTTTCTCATATTTACTTTAATATCCCACCTAGCACTTACAATTAAATTAAGTTTTCTTTCACATATTAATAACAAAGTGTTACGATCAAGTAAATTTAGTTATTCAGTTTTCAAGGGACATATTTGTTTTCGATAAATGTTTTTACGAATCGGCAAGTGTGGGGTGCGGTGAAAATCAATAATGAAAATTCATAGAAAGTTCAAATTTGTTTATTTAATAGCGTACATTCATTAAATCATTACGATCTAGAGCTTGTATTAAAATGTTTGTCTGTCGCCTTCTGTGCGCTTCCTTAAGCTGAACCTTTGTGATTGCCCTGGATATTACAAAGGTGTCCGGATGTGGTAGGAGTAAGAAATCAGAGTTTGCGAAGTAAGGTTTCATATCATTTTATAATATTGAACTTGTATCATAATATTGAAGAATTACTTCATTTTATATTTTAATAAAAATAGTATATTTAAAGAAAATTAAATAAATACATAAGTTGTGACGAGAGAAATTTTTGAATGCTCACACCAGAATTCGTTGGTGTATACTTATTAGTGCACCCACTAAACTAAATTTATTTTTGGTTATTGCATTGTAATCTGGAGAATCTTTATTACCTCGTTGTAAATGCTGTTTTGTTTCAGTAATCCGTTTGCAGTTATTCTTGTCTTCAATAAGAGCAATGCTTCAAGAGCTGAAAAAAACAAAATATGGTTTGAGAATTCTTTTTTGCTTACTTTAATTACAGCTGGTTTTGATTGAATATTGGACACATTTAAAAAATAAATAAATGTAAAACGCTATATTGAATAATCTAAAGGAAAGGTTGAGACACATTGTTCTAAAAAGGATCTCGAAGTAAAAGTTTGACTGCAGTGCATTTTAGTACGAAGTCACCTTTGAACCAATCTATTATCACCTTCAAAGTCATATGTGCAAAAAGTAATTGAAGAAGATTAAGTCTTACTGTTGATTGATGGATACAATGGATTAGCATTACTGAGGAACAACGTTAGATTTGTTGTCAACCTTTTACTCCACATCTTCAACTTCTTATAAAAATAGTAAGTTTTTATTGATTTATTTATGGAAATTTTAGTTACTTGTAAATAGTGAAATATTAGAACATCTTGTGGAAATTTATTAAGAATTTTCCTCGCTTGTTAACCAATAATTAATAATTATTGTCCCATAATTATTAAAATAGTTTCATAAGATTGGTTGGTTCTATTATTCAAGTACATAACTTGTGAAAAGAGGGGAATTTATAAATATATTATTTTGGTAATTGCCCTATTTAAATCTTTAAAAAGAATAAATCAGAAATTGAAATCCTAATATTTAATTTAATGAAATTGGGCAACCTTATCAGAAATACTATACATTCTGTTCTTACTTTAAAATTAGGAATGCCAAAAAAAATAGACGTATTAACGTCATGCCAATGCTATCTAGCGGGAATAGCTTGAGCTAGGGAGATGTAATTACATAGCAACTAGTTCCAGTGATCACCGCTAGGTAGAATGAACTTGTACTTTTACACTATTAAAATAAACATGAAATAATCTCGAAACCAAACTACTGTCCGGTACGGCAATGGGGTAAAGAGGTTGTAGCAACAGTAATAATTCGCATTATTTATTAAATGTTCTTCACCGTTTTTGATAAACATTTTATGTCGTCAGTATTTTAAAAAGAAGTTTTTCCTAAAAAAAAAAATTCACTGTTTATCTCATAATTTCATGTTTTTTTATTTATGATTGAAGGTTTAAGTTGATGCTGCTGTAACTAAGTCACTGAGCATAAAAAACTGATTGTACTATGTATTTGCATTAAGCGATAACTCCATAGGAAATTGAAAACCTTGATTTTGCATCATTACTGCGTTAAGGACTTCTTGCAGGTAAGTAAGTTTTGTATATACTTACTTTTATTTTTAATTACGAGTTGATGTGATTAGAAGTTTTGACATGTTTCCAAGACAGTTGATAGTAGTACATTTTAAGTGTACGCATGTAATTTTAAAAAGTCGATTTTAGTCTTCACTATTTTGTTTCATAAAAATGTTTCAGCGGCCATAAGTATGTAGATTTAGTTTGTAACATGTTAATAATTTTTGGTCGTCTTTATTACTGTAAAAGTAAATTGCTAGTTACGATTGTGAATTTGGGAATTATGAACTTCCACGTAAATATTCATATTTGTCTCATTTAAAGGGGAGAGTAATATCCATGTAAATCTAAATTAATAATATAAAGTTTAATAACGTCCTAGAATTATGGACCTTGGATTTTGCAAGGTTCGCACCAGTAGTTTTAAATTCTAACTTATTAAACATTGATTTTTTTCTAAATATTTGTGAATTACAATGAAAACAATTGTATAATCAATAGTTTATATAATTTTTATTTTTGTTCTCAGCGTTCTTTCGACATTCTAATGGTAATTCTGAACTAGTTCAAATCAAACAAATGGCTGGTTTGATGACATTTTATCCAGTGTAACACATTTTAACTCCTACAGCAATAGTAAGTACATGTTTTTAGCATACAGCATATTGTTTCTCAGTTAAGATATTATGTCTTATTATCTAGAGATAAATAATAAAGTATACGATAATAGATTAGATACCTAGTAAATGCAATGATTTGCAATGATACTATCTATGGTTTCATATCATTTTATAATACTTAACTTGTATAATAATATTGAAGAATAACTCCATATTATATTTTAGTAAAAATAGTATATTTCATAAAAATTAAATAAATACTTATGTAAGTTGTGGCGAGAGAAATTTGTAAATGCTCCCACCAGAATTCGTTGGTGTACACCTATTAGTGCATCCAATAAACTAAATTTATTTCTGGTTATTGTACGGTAATCTGGAGCATCTTTATTATTTCTTTGTAAAAGCTGTTTTGTTTCAGTAATCCTCTTGCAATTATTCTAGTCTTCAATAAGGGCAATGCTTCAACAGCTGAAAAAAACTTGAGACGTTTTGTTCTAGAAAGGATCTCGAAGTAAAAGTATGGCAACAGTTCATTTAAGTACGAAGTCACCTTTGAGCCAATCTATTATCTCCTTTAATGTATTTTATTATAAGCATAAAGTAATTGCAGAAGATTGAAGTCTTACTGTTGATTGATGGATACATTGGATTAGCATGCTGAGGAACAACGTAAGATTTGTTGTCAACCTTTTACTCCTCATCTTTAACTTCTTATAAACATCAAATAATCTCGTAACCAAACGACTGCCCGGTACGGCAATCAGGTAAAAGAGTTATAGCAACAGTAATAATTTGCTGTATTTATTAAATGTTCTTCACCCACGTTGATAAACATTTTATATCGTCAGTATTTTCAAAAGAAATTTTCCTCTAAAAACTTTTCATGTTTAAAATTCACTCTTTACCTCATAATTTGATGTTTTTTAAATTTATTGTTCATAGTTGTAAGGGTAGTGAAACCCCACCACTCACCCACTCTAGACAGAGAGAAAGAGACAGCCCCCTCGGCACACAGAGAAGGGAGGCTCGGCGAATGTATATAAGAACGAGAGGAAAGTCAAAAAGGAGATTCTGTGATTCGGAGATTCTGATATTCTGTTCAAAGTCTTACACTTGAGTTGTACACATCGTTTAGCCACGTCAGTCAGTCTGTTCTGTTCTTGTAGTGTAAAGTATACAGTCCTTGGCAGTCAGTCATATAAATGTACAAAGTCTTATACCGATACTAAAAGTGTTATTTATCCATCAACATCTACAACCAACATCTCCTCAAACACCATTACGATAGTTTTAAGTTGATGCTGCTGTAACTAAGTCAGTGAGAACTTTACATAGCTTAGAAAACCATTGTATTATCTATTTGCATTAAGCGATAACTCCCTAGGAAATTAAAAAACTGATTTTGCATCATTACTGCGTTAATGACTTCTTGCAGGTAAGCAATATTTTTTGTATATACTTTTATTTTTAATTACGAGTTGATGTGATTTGAAGTTTTGACATGTTTCCAAGACAGTTGATAGTAGATGCATTTTAAGTGTACGCATGTAATTTTAAAAAGTCGATTTTAGTCTTCATTATTTTGTTTCATAAAAATGTTTCAACGGATATAAATAGGTAGATTTAGTTCGTAACATGTTAATAATTTTTGGTCGTCTTTATTACTGTAAAAGTAATTTGCTAATTACGATTATGTATTTGGGAATTATGAACTTCCACGTAAATATTCACATTTCTCTCATTTAAAAGGGAGAGTAATCTCCATGAAGTTTAAATTAATAATATAAAGTTTAATAACGTCCTAGAATTATGGACCTTACATTTTGCAATGTTCGCACCAGTAGTTTTAAATTCTAACTTAATGAAAATTGATTTCTAAATATTTGTGAATTACAATGAAAACAATTATATAAATAATAGTTTATTTAATTTTTAATTTTGTTCACAGCATTCATTCGACTTTCTAATGGTAATTCTGAACTAGTTCAATTAAACAAATGGCTGGGTTGTTGACATTTTATCCAGTGTAACACATACAGCAACAGTAAGTACATGTTTTCAGCTTACAGCATGTTGTTTCTCAGTTAAGATATTATGTCGTATAATCTAGAGGTAAATAATAAAGTATACGATAATAGATTAGATACCAAGCAAGTGCAATGATTTGCGTAATCAAACTATCCAGAAGGTACATGAACTTAGATTTACGTTTTTTTTTTTAAAAAAAAAAAAAAAGTTCATGTGCTTACACTTTTAATGATTCTCTATCTTCCTAGGGTTTTTTTAGTGATCTAATTAGTTTACTGAAGTGAATTATTAAGTCATAAACATTAGTGTTGTATAGATTGTACATTCAAAATATTTAATTATATAATTTGATTGGTCTTTTTACTTCTTCAAAACTGAACTTTATGCCAACAATTAAGTCAACTATCTGAAATAGGCAGCTGGGGCGTGTTGTCTTCCGCTATTATAATAATAAATCTTTATTTATAATTACATAAATTTGACAAAAATTACTTCTTGGTATAATGAATGCACATAAAGTCACTGTGTTGGTTGTACAGCCGTTACAGAGTGGGTCAATCAACTCATATACTTATATTCAAAATAAACAAAAATTAAAACTAAAAGGTAAAATTAGTAAATTATACTAATAAAAAATAAAAACAAAAATAAACCATCTTTAGCATGTTTGTTGTTGTATTGTTCAATCAGAGTAATCTTTTTGATAAATAATAAGTATGTTTTTTGAAAATATATTTTATTTTCTTTGAAAGAAAGGATTAGGTTCTTTAAAAAATGATTTAAACTTTCATATCAATGCTTTAGTTTTATTGCAATCACATTTATTTATTTCTTATGAATACATAATCAATTATTATAATTTTTTTTTTTCTTAGGTTCTTAATACAAGCTTAACTCAGTAAAAACTAATTATTTTAAAAACATTTATATTGTGGATTGTACATTATGTTGGTTTTCAGATTAAATACCTCAGATATTGGATTACTGCCTGCAAAACTGTTCATCAATAGAAGCTCAAGTGAAATAGACGTAAATCATCTATCCTAGGAAATTTTTGTGAAGAATCAATTAATAAAACAAGTATTATATATTTACTATAAATAATATGCACGTTAATTTCCCAATGTAATTTTAGAATTTTTACTTGCATGTTCTTTGTTTCTAACAAAATGTTCAATTTGTTTGCTGTATAAAAAAAAAATTATAAAATAAAAAAAGAATCTTATTTATTCTCTTTTTCTTCTCAAAAAAGAAAAAAAAATGAAAAAGTTCAAAAAACTTCGATAGCGAACAGACAACAGGATGAAAGAAATAATTCCCAAAAATAAAAATAAACTGTTAAACTATTAACATATTTGTACAGATTTGTTGTTAAAAAGCGTTTAATTTAAAAAAAAAGAGGAAAACTTTAAAAAAAGGTTAAATAAGAATTGGAAAAAGAGGAAATGGTCTCTTAATTTCTCTGTAATGATGCTGCTTCTGTATTTGATAGTTAATAGTAAAGGCAATCCTAGATTGTATATGTTGGGTTGATTTGTTTTGAAAATCAAGAAGTAAAAACCATTGGAAAAAGTAGAAATCGTCTTCAACTTTCACTCAAACTCCTGTTTTGTATTTGATAGTCACTATTAAGGCCAATGGTAAAATGTATATGTAGGTAAGATCTTTTTTTAAAAGTAAGAAGTAAAAAGCTATAGAAAAAGTCAAAATTGTCGTCTAATTTTGTTTATTTGATAGTATTAAGACCAATGCTAGATTGTAATTGTAAAGTCCATCATTTTTGAAAAACATGACATAAAAGGAATTGGAAACGTTGAACTTTTATCCCAATTTCACTGAAATGCTGAGGTTTCTGTGTACATTAGTTAATAATAAGACAATTCTAGTGTATACAGCAAGAGACGATCTGTTGTGAAAAACAATAATCAAATACCATTGGAATATGTAGAAATCGTCCTCTAATTTCACTTGAACACTCCTGTTTAGTATTTGATAGTTAATATTAAGGCCGATGTAAGAATTTAGATGTAGGTGTGTTTTTTGTTTTGAAGTATGAAGAAATAACCATTGGAAAAAGTGGAAATGGTATACTAAATTCACTGAAATGCAGCAATTGATAGTTAATAATAAAGTCAATGCTAAATTACAAATGAAGGGCCGATCTATTTTGAAAAATATAAAGTAAAATCCATTAGAAAAACTTGAATTTAGTTCTTTAATTCACATGAATCCAGCTGTTTCCGTATTTGATAAGCCATTGCAAGATTGTGCAAATTAGCTTGTTCTATTTTGTAAAACAAGAAGTGAAAGCCATTGGAAAAACTAGAAATCGTCTTCTAATTACAATCATACACTCCTGTTTCGTATTTGACAGTTAATAATAAGGCCGACTTAAGAATTTTCATGTAGGTTCGACCTTTATTTGAAATTGTGAAGTAAAAACGATTGGAAAAAGTTCTTGCCTAATTTCGCCTGAATACTGCTGTTTCTGTATTTGTAAATAATAAAGTCAATGCAAGTTGGAAAATTTTGGATTGATGTGTTTTGAAAAACAAGAAGTTAAAACTATTGGAAAAAGTGGAAATCGTCTCTTAATTTCACTGTAATGCTGCTGTTTCTGCATTTGATAGTTAATAGTAAAGGTAATCCTGGATTGTATGTTATCCATATGTATGTTGGGTCGATCTGTTTTGAAAATCAAGAAGTAAAAACCATTGGAAATTTAGAAATCGTCTTCTACTTTCACTCAAACACTCCTGCTTTGTATTTGATAGTCACTATTAAGGCTAATGGTAAAATGTACATGTAGGTAAGATCTTTTTGTATAAGTAAGAGATAAAAAGCTATAGAAAAAGTCAAAATTTTGCTTATTTGATAGTATTAAGACCAAGGCTAGATTGTAATTGTAAAGTCTAGGGCATTTTGGATTGCTTCTTGGTGGAACCGCCCTTTTAATACAATCTACAATAGTAAAGTCTATACTTTTTTAAAAACAGAAATTAAAAAGCAATTGGAAACATTGAACTTTTATCCCTATTTCACTGAAATGCTGAGGTTTCTGAGTACATTAGTTAATAATAAGGCAATGCTGCAGGAATGATGCTGCTCCTGTATTTAACAGTTAATATTAAGGCTAATGCTAGATTATGCATATTCTATTTGGAAACACAAGAAGTAAATACAATTGGATACAGGAGAAATTGTTCCTAGGAAGACTGCTGATCCACTTTTTCTAATGGCTTTTCTTTCTTGTTTCTTAAAATTGACAGTCAAATACGGAAACATAAGTATTCTAGTGAAATTAGGAGAAATATTCCACCTTTTCCAACTGTTTTTACTTCTTATTTTTCAAAATAGATCGGCACAATATGCATAATCTAGCTTTTAACTTAATAATTACTATCAAATACGGAAACAGAAGCGTTCCAGTGAAATTAAGAGAAAATATCCACTTTATACTAGCCTTGCTTTTTCATTTTCACCTTTCTCTAATTTTTTTGATTTTATTAAATGTTTAAGGCGCGTCAACATCTAGAGTTATTGGCGCCCGGAGCTGTTTTCAGTGCACTGCCGGCCTCCGGACAGTGTTCTTTCGTTACAGTCAACAGTGAGCTGTAAGAACCTATCTATAATAGTTTTTACTTCAGGTTTTTCAAAATAAATCGACCTAGCTTACACAATCTAGCCTTGGTCTTAATATTAATTGTAAAATACGGGAACATAAGTATTCTAGTGAAATTACGAGAAATGTTCCACCTTGACCCATTGTTTTTACTTCTTGTTTTTCAATATGCACATTCTATCTTAGCCTTAATATTAACTAATAAAAACACAGGAGCAGCGTCATTCCTGTATAGTTGGGTAAAAAAATCTACTTTTTCCAATGGTTTTTACTTCTACTTTTTTAATAATAGACCGACCTTATATTTACAATCTAGCTTTCCCTTAATATTAACTATCAAATACTGAATCAACAGATTTCGAATGAAAATAGGAAACAATTTCCAATGGTATTTATTTCTTGTGTTTCAAAAAAGATCGACCTAATTAGTACAATCTAGCATTGGCTTTAGGGTTGACTATTAAATCCAGAAGCAGCATCATTCCTGTAAAATTAGATGAAAAGATCACTTTTTTCCAATGGCTTTTCTTTTTTGTTTCTTAAAATAGATTGACCTAGCGTATACAATCTAGCATTGCCCTCAGCATTAACTGCCTTATACTGAAACATAAGTACTCTAGTGAAATTATGAATAATGTTCACCTTTTCTAATCGTTTTTATTTGAGGTTTTTAAAATAGATCGACCTAACTTATACAATCTATCCCTGGTCTTAATAATTACGATCAAATACAAAAACCGGAGCGTTCCTGTGTAATTAGGAGAAAAATTAAAGATATTACTCATTTCGCATTTTCGAAATGATTTGAGTAACATATTCATCCATATTTTATTTAACAATAAATATGTCGCAGTGAAAATGCCATATTTTACATTTCGTTCCCCCTCCCCGCATGAAATACATTTCTAACTTTTCAGTTCTAAAATATTACTAGCACAGAGTTAGAAAAAAAAAACATTAAACGTGTAGAATCTTTAAACAAGTACTAGATTTTGATTTATTTCAATTCATAATTTTTACAAATGTTTAATATTTTGGATAACATCACGTAACCTCTCTTACACAGTCTGCTCAGACAGTAGGTAAGTGTAGTGCGGCTTAAGAGCGTAAGTGAAGTCCAAATCCTTGCCCTAGTCAGGTTACTCTACCTCTGAGATGGTTGAAAAGCCGAAACCGATAAGGTATATAAAAATACATCCTACTGCGAACGTAACCTCATTTTCATAAGACTAATAAATTCTTAAGCCTTTTCGAAGACCTGTAAAAAGTAAAGTTCTAGAAGTGTTAGCTATATATCGGAAGTGAAGTAACGAAAACCATAAGACAAGATTCCAAGACGAGGAAGGTGAGTACGATAACCTTAATTCGCTTGTAGAACGAGTTAGACCTAAACATGACATTGACTACTTATTTTACATTAACATAATAACTGAGGGGTGATTAAATCAATAGATATAGATTTAACAAAAAGGTACCTTATTTAATGTTATTAAGTATCAATCTTTCCGGTCAAACTAGACGAGAATTCCTAATTTTTCCATTCATTCTGGAACGTAACTTCTAATTAAAGTCTACCGTAGGTGTACGATCCAACTATGCCTAAGTTATTAATATAGTGAATCAGAAATCAAATAGGTTTGTCCAAAACTAGATAAGAATTTTCATATCTTTCAATTATTTTGTAATTGTGATTCGAAATTCATACGTGAATTCGATTGTTCAAATTGACTACGCCGCTTGACGGAAATTCTTTATTTTTCCAATAATTTTGCAAACAAAAAGTCAAATTAGGGCAACCCGGAGCGTACATTTCAAGTCTAGATAAGTTATTAAAACACTACAGCAGAAATCTCGTTCTTTTCCTTAAATTTTCGTGGCAATTCTTTGTTTATACATTCATTTTTCACACGTAACTTCATATGTGAACATTCCACTTCTTGCTTTGTAATTAAATGTATAAAGCAAGAAGTCTTAATATTAATTATTCAAGATTTTTTTATTTTTCCATTAATTTTGCAATCGTATCTTCAAATGTGGGCTACCCTGTGTGAACAATCTACCTGTGGCTTAGTTATTTATTCACCGAAGCCAAAATCTCAATCTTTCTAATACTATAGACGAAATTTCCTTATTTTTTAACTAAAATTGCAATCGTAACTAAAAATTCAGACTACCCTGAGTATATCATACATTCCACATCTGGCTTAATTATTAACACACTGAAACAGAAATGCTAATACTTCCGGTAACTCAACGAGAATTCCCGATTTTTGCATTAATTCTGGAGTGATAATTTCACATTCGGGTTACCCTGATTGTACATTTCACCTCTTGCTTAATAATGAAATGTATAAAGCAGAAACCTTAATCATTCCAGTCAAACTAGGCCAGAATTACTTATTTTTCCATTAATTTTATAATTGTAACTTCGAATTTGGGCTACCCTGTGTTTACTTCCTCCTCTGTCGTAGTTATTAATACACTAAAGCAGAAATCTTATTCTTTTGCACAAAACTAGAGGAGTTTTGCTCAATCTTATGGAGATTTATTAAGAATTTTCCTCGCTTGTTGAACCAATATTATTGTCCCATAATTATTAAAAAAGTTTATTAAAATTGGTTGGTTTTATTATACATAGCTTGTGAAGAGAGTGGACTTTATAAATATATTTTTTTGGTATTTGCTCTATTTAAATCTTTAAAAAGAATAAATCAGAAATTGAAATCCTAATATTTAAATTAAAGAAATTGGGCAACCTTATCAGAAATTCTATACATTCTGTTCTTAGTTTAAAATTAGGAATGCCAAAAAAATAGACGTATTAAGGACATGCCAATGCTATCTAGCGGCAGTAGCCTAAACTAAAAAGATTTAATTATACAGGAACTAGTTTCAGTGATAGCCGCTAGGTAGCATGAACATGTACTTTGACACTATTAAAATAAACATTTAATAACCTCCTAACAAAACAACAAACTGTCCGGTAAGGCAACGGGGTGAAACGGTTATACGGTTTTGTCCAAATATTCTCTTTATCATGTAGCAACAGTAATAAATTGCTTTATTTATTAAATGTTCTTCACCCACGTTGAAAAACATTTGATGTCGTCAGTATTTTCAAAAGAAGTTTTCCCCTAAAAAAATTTCCATGTTTAAAATTCACTGTTTATCTCATAATTTAATGTTTCTTTATTTATGATTAAAGGTTTAAGTTGATGCTGCTGTAACTAAGTCAGTGAGAACTTTACATAGCTTAGAAAACTGATTGTATTATCTATTTGCATTAAGCGATAACTTCCTAGGAAATTAAAAAACTTGTTTTTGCATCATTACTACGATAAGGACTTCTTGCAGGTAAGCAATATTTTTTGTATATACTTTTATTTTTAATTACGAGTTGATGTGATTAGAAGTTTTGACATGTTTCTAAGACAGTTGATAGTAGTACATTTTAAGTGTACGCATGTAATTTCAAAAAGTTGATTGTAGTCTTCATTATTTTGTTTCATAAAAATGTTTCAGTTACCATAAGTAGGTAGATTTAGTTCGTAACATGTTAATAATTTTTGGTCGTCTTTATTACTGTAAAGTAAATTGCTAATTACGATTATTTATTTGGGAATTACGAACTTCCACGTAAATATTCACATTTCTCTCATTTAAAGGAAAGAATAATCTCCATGAAGTTTAAATTAATAATATAAAGTTTAATAACGTCCTAGAATTATGGACCTTACATTTTGCAATGTTCGCACTTTTAGTTTTAAATTTTAACTTAATGAAAATTGATTTCTTAATATTTGTGAATGACAATGAAAACAATTGTATAAATAATAGTTTATATAATTTTTATTTTTGTTCTCAGCGTTCTTTCGACATTCTAATGGTAATTCTGAACTAGTTCAAATCAAACAAATGGCTGGGTTGATGACATTTTATCCAGTGTAACAAATTTTAACTCCTACAGCAACAGTAAGTACATTCTTTCAGCTTACAGCATGTCGTTTCTCAGTCAAGATATTATGTCGTATTATCTAGAGATAAATAATAAAGTATACGATAATAGATTATATACCTAGTAAGTGCAATGATACTATCTATGGTTTCATATCATTTTATAATACTTAACTTGTATAATAATATTGAAGAATAACTCCATATTATATTTTAGTAAAAATAGTATATTTCATAAAAATTAAATAAATACTTATGTAAGTTGTGGCGAGAGAAATTTGTAAATGCTCCCACCAGAATTCGTTGGTGTACACCTATAAGTGCATCCACTAAACTAAATTTATTTCTGGTTATTGTGTGGTAATCTGGAGCATCTTTATTATTTCTTTGTAAACGCTGTTTTGTTTCAGTAATCCTCTTGCAGTTATTCTAGTCTTCCCAAAAATCGTTTATCAACAACGGTCGAAAAAACCAAAACCATCAGTAAAATTGAATGCGGCGGTTGACATGGTAACAGCTAAACATAATCACACCACTATTTCGTCACTCCTCCAGCTGCCTTCTGTTCACATTTACATTTTAAACTTTACCTTATTTAATTAAATAGTAGGATTTGTTGTAGAATTTTATTTTCACATTTTATTTTATTTTTACACATTTTTTACGATTCATTACATTTAACATATGGTATAACCTTCATGTAACCTTCCTCAATCAGTCAGAAGTCGACAAGTACAGTGTGTAGCCGAAATATCAACTGTAACTATTAAATCTACTTTTTGATGTTGATTGTAATTATGAAACCGAATAGATACAATAAACATGCGTGCTACGTTGGATAAAGTCAAAGCTATTATCCAGAACTTTTTGAGAGCAACGTCAGTAGCTTAAATTTTCAGATTTCTTTTTTTTTTAGAGCTATAGTAATATGAATTTTCCTCCTGAATATTTAAGTAATAGATAATAGGTTTTAAAATCCTGAAAATTTCTAGTGTTTTGCTTAGTGCTAAATTATTTTTTACTACAATGTTCAGTATTTTATCGTGTTTGATGACCAATATAAAAGGGAAATAGAGTTTCCTTACAGTAATTATTTATTATGACTATTTCAGTTATTAACAGAGGTGAAGTCTTCAATCCTGAATAATCAGGTTTTGGGTTGAAGAAAAAAGAATATCTTAGTTGAGAATCCCTTCCTCGGACATCTCCGGATCCACATAAGTACAGTGTCGATTAATGAGCAAGTACAGTTTTTTTTATTTTCTTAAACTTTAAATAAAAAATATTGCCTTTTTTTGGGCCAAACTATGCAAATAGAAAATTCATTTATTACAACTAAAAAATAAATAAATAAATAACTATAGGTTATGTATCTTTCGTGATCCGACCTTCCTCATTTCAGTGGTCCCTGCTTTGTCATGAGGTTTAAGGCAAGGAAACCTGGAATTAAGATAAGGGGCTTTAAATTATTTATATAGACAAAAACTGCCGTTAAGAGCGATTTATCGGCAAGGTCGATAACTACTCAGCAATAATTAATCCTCAGTTCTTCCGCTAGATCGCATGGGTATGTAGAATTTGTTTATAATTTCAAAGAAACCATGTAATTATTTCAACTTAAATGTTACCAACTTTAGGTAACTTTAATATGTGCACAAATTATGTATTGAATAAAAGATGAGTTTAAAATAATTGCAACATTGGTTAATCGTACCAATTGCAATCCAAAAATTTTCTCCAATGACATTTCACTGATTTTCAATTATTAAAAATATGGGCTTCGGATAGTTGCCTTTTTCATAATTTCACTCAAGATATTTAAATATATTTTAATACGAATGTATTTAGTGCTTGTTTGTGTGAGTTTAAAGAGCACTTAATGGGCAAATGCCCGTTATATTAGTACATAATAAATAGAGAAATGTGTAGTAGGTAGACAAAAAGAAAAAGAAGACAAATATTAGATATAATAAATTAAGCTGTAAAAAATTGGTGTACGAATTAAAATTCACATTTTTTCAGTTCTTGCAGTGCTAACATCAATGGGCCTTTTGTCAACTTGCAGCCCCGTTAAGCTCAGCTTTTACCTGAGATGAATTTTTAAGGGTCCCTTTCTCTAATTTCAGCAGCACTGCCATAAATATGAAGTGATTCGCATCCAGGTAAGTCTTATCTTATAATTATATTATGTAATACAACAAAAACTAAAACTTTTTTTCATATTTATTTTTTTTATTTTTTTTTTTTTTTTGGCGCATCAACATCTGAGGTTATTAGCGCCCGGAGCTTTTTCCAGTGCACTGCCGGCCTCCGGTCAGTGTTCTCTCGTTACAGACAACACTGTCCATCACCGGACAGTGAGCTGTAAGAAGCTCCTAGGAAGAGAAAATCTAAGGGTCAGCTGCTGGATTCGAACCCGGGACCTCCGCGTGGGAGTCCAGTATGCTAACCTCATAGCTAATCCCTTCCCTTCATATTTATTGTTTGTTTGTTTTTTTTATAATTGAAAAAAGTTTTAATTTTTGTTGATTTGGGTAAAGTTTTATTGAAAAATACAACAACCATTTTTAGTTGAGCTAATAATTTTTTAATTCATTTTCATAAAAGTAATTTCATAGTAATAATAATGTTAGGCGCTAATAACCTCAGCTGTTGATGCGCCAAAAAATAATAATAATAATAATAATAATAATAATGTTAGTAGATTATGTGTGTTATATTTTTCCTGTCAAATTAATTTTATTCATAAGGAAGAAGTGTGTTTTTTTGGAAATATATTCCATTATCATTGAATGAAAGGTTTAGCTTGAAAAAAAATCAATTTTTTAGTTCAATTACAGCCTTTATTTAATCTATATAATATACATAAAGGTTATAGATGTTTTTCTTAATGCTAGGTAAAACTTACTTAACATTTTAATTTAATTTAAATTACAATAAATAATGTTTATTTTCAGAATCAATACTGGTGATACCCAGAGTGCTGCCTGCAATACGTTCATCAATGGAAGCCCAAGTGAAAAAGATCAATCCAATGTAATAGATCAACAACCATTGGATAGGAATCTATAAAAAAAAGTAAGTAGTTATTATGAGTAATATGCATGATCCAAATTAAAAGTTGCATGTTAAAAAAAAAAAGTAATAAAAAGTCTTTAAAAAAAAATTTATATTTTATTTTACCATTAAATCTGTTAATGAGTATGAAAAAGTAAAAATTAAACGAAAAAAATAGAAAATATTTGATTAATACTTCAAAATGATGTAGAAAATGCGAAAAAATAAAAAGGATAACCTAAAAGGAAGGTTACAGAGTCTAGAGAGTGGTAGAAGTAAAAAAGAAAACCAAGAGGGAAGGTTAAAAATGGCTGGCAGAGTCGTGAGAGTGTGCTGGAGCAGTAGGACAGCTGGAGCTATCTAGTGGGCAGTGGATCAGGTGAGTTTAGTGCCGCCATCTTGCTCTGGGAGGCTATATAACTAAGTTCGCTGAAAGGGCGGGGCAGGGTGGGGAGAACCGTCGAAGCGACAACATCTCCTCACCTCACCTTCATGATTCTTTGGAGAGAGAGGTGATGGATGTCTAGAAGACTAGACTAGATTACATATGTTTGAGAGCGACGAGCGATATACCCCCCTGCATCACTCAAGTCGTACTGACGAGAATTCGTGCTGTTCCCGTATATATAGGGAAGGTTACAGCACTGCTACCTGGTGGAAACCTCTGGAACTATTTTCTCACCTGTCTGATAAGTGGCGTTCTCGGACGGATTTTTTTGAAACTAATTTCTTACTTTTTTATTATTTTAAATTTCTCTGTTACTTTTAAACGTTTTTTAGCACTTTTTTTGTATTTTACTGATTTATATATGTAATATAGAATGTAAAATAATATTAAGACTATGTAAAAAAAAAAAAACAATAAATATCTTTTTTAGAAAACTAATCGTTTTTCTTTGTTCTCCTGCTAAATAATACTTTTTTTTTTACAAGTCAATAAATCATATAATAAAAAAGATAGTGACATAACATGCAAATTGCGTATATCTAAATAACACATTTTTTTAGTAATTGTTTCATAACAAAAGTTATTTGTACTTACTCATTTGATGGATGTTTTCTCAACGTCTTTTTCATATCCACTTCACTAGATGGATGGTTTTGCAGGTAATACTCACAGTATTGGCTATTTCAATCTGAAAATCACTATTCAATGAATGAAACAGTTTATAGAGTTAATCTTGAATTAGAAACATTTTATTCAATGATACTACAAATTAAAACACCATAAATTTGTATCTTTCAGGAATCTAAGAAATAAATAAAATATGAATTCTGAAATTTTAAATCTTTTAAACGGATCAGTCTAATCAGTGTTCATAGGATTGTAAAACATTAAATACTCCTTCGTTGCAATTTAACTCTTGTTCTTACTAAACTTGTTTTAGTTATGTTACACTAACTGCCATGAATCTATTAGGTTTGTTACAACTAGTATAAACGAAAGCATTGAAATGTACAATAAAATAATTTTTTAAAGAACCTCAACCAATGTACTTAAATGAAAATGATATGATATATATATATATGTTTTCAAAAAATACACAAGATTTATCATTAAGATTAATTTGAAATGTTCTAGTATCATTTTTCAATTATTTTCATGAACAAAAATGGTTTATTCGACTAAAAATAGTTTCATTTGATTAAAAAATTATTCAGAATTTATATGCACGTAAGAAGTTGAATTTTTCAAAGTACTACTACCCACTTAGAACAAAAATTAAAACTTTTTTCAGATCTAATAGGAAAAATGTAATTTATGTGATAAAACGGTTTTACTTACTGCTGTAATAGCGTTAACAATGAAACAATAGATAAAGACATCCATAACAATTCCATAGACAGAATTGAAGGTAGGTTTCGTCGGCTTCTTATACTCCAGAATAGTATGGATAAGAATCGACTCATATTTGCCACCTTAAGTTGCAAGAAATGAAAAGCCCATAGAGGTAATCATTTCAGTGGAAAAATGAACGTCACTGTGGTGCAAGCTGGAAAAGCCCGTAGCTGAAGGCCCTGAATAATGGAAAAGAATATTACATTAATAATTATAATTTAATTCACACCTAATGAAAGATGAAAGATAAACATGCATTTTTCTATATAATACATTTTTTAAGTTATTGATTCATACAAAAGTTTTTCGTACATACTCATTTGATCAATGCTTTCTCAACGTCTTTTTCTTTTTAACTTCATTCGATGAACAGTTTTGCAGGTAGTACTCCTAGTATTGGCTGTGTCAATCTGAAAAGCATAATTATTCAATGAAATAAAGTATTTATAAGATTTAATCTTGAATTAGGATCCATACTACAAATTAAAAACTCCTTTTTTAAAAATAATAAAGATAAACAATGGAAAATTTAAATTTTAGTTTAAATCTTTTAAACGGATAAGACTTTTAGAATGAACTCGTAACACTGTGACACTCACGGTAATATATTTGAACTTCAATTACTTCTAGGTTGCTACTTTACTTTTGTCTTGTTTAAGTCAAGTTAACAATAAAGAATACAATGAATGGACAATACGCTTGTAAGATAATAAAGAAGTAAAAAGAGCAATAAAGAATTTAATCGTGCAATCTGTATAAAACTAATGTTTTTGAATAATTCATTCTTATTATCAGTATGATCATCCAATAATAGATAATGTAATTACATAGTTCACTTTCTCAACTATTACTAAGAAACAACATGCTGTAATCTGATAACATGTACTTACAGTTGGCTGTTCGAGCTGAATTGTAATACGCTGGATACAATGTCATTAAACCATCCAACCATCCTTTTGGTTGAATAACCAGTATAGCATTACCATATTGATTGACCAGTTGAAGACAGCGAGTGAAAGTGGAATTACTCTATTGTCAAATCATTCATAACTTAATAGTCACTTTATAAATTTATATATGTACCTAAAATTGTTACTGAATGATTCAGCCACTTTTGTTGACATAAAGTTAGTTTTACTTAAACAGAAAATTTACTTACTGAATAAATAAATTATAAATGAAGCAAAATATAGATGAAATTAACACTTTTTTAACACGAAATGTTCAAATTTATTGAAACATTTTATTTTCAAAGATTTAATAAATTAAATGGATTTTTATTTGCAGATATTTAGTTTATAAATAAAAATGCACTGTAAGAATATAAACACTACTAAGGTTTTAATCACCTAAGAATTTAATAATGGAATGTTCACTCACCTAGAAATATAGGCCATCATTTTGTAGAGAGAAAAACTCAAAATGTAGATTTTGGGTTACAGAAGACGTTAGTTGTGACATGGAATTGATTACCTGTGTGGATTTTTCACAAGCTAAAATAAACCAATCTAATTAAGCTGAGTGACGTTTTTAGTAAGTAGTAAGTGATATTGTCATCCGATAAAAGTTTTACAGCCAACCAATCTGAAAAAGTGGAAATGAAAACATATTTGAAACTCAGTGAACAGATTTCTTAATCACAAGTGGTTTATATACAGTAGAGTTTATAATAAAAAGTAAATAAAAAAATTGATATGCCCGCACAATCTAGCGGCACAATTAGAAACCATATAACTATCTATAGTTAACAATTATTCCGCTAGATAGTATACTCTGTACTACTTTGTACCAAGCGTTTTAATCTTTAATTTGCTATTGTCAATTATAAATTGAAATTTTTATGTTTTCTACAAGAAAATGATAAATTTAATTACTACATGAAATATTATGTTCTGGAAATCTAATTACAACATTCTAGGTAGATAAAATTATCTCTGAAACATGTTTTGCACTACCTACCTTTCAAAACACTATGAAGCCTTTTCTGGAACCGTTTTTGCTGGTATCAATGTTATGTTTTATCATGCTTATTTCGTAGATTATAAGATAAATCAGAGCAAGTGACAGAGTATAAATAACCGACCATAACAAAATCGGATACGTAATTTCATTATATGCATCTTAGAGTGAGTCCGTTTTCTTTACAAAACTATTGGCAAAGTACTCACCTGTTATACCAACTCAAATAGTATGTAGGCAAAAGCAATTATCAGCCTGCACCTAACTTTCCATCAGCATCACCTGCAAAAGGCCACTTTTAGGTCAGAAGAACAAAGTTTCAATAAGGCTGTTGCATAAACTTTTTACCATTTCTATAAATGTACTAGGTTTCTTACTTCTGAGACAGTAATTTTTAAGTTAGCTACTACGGATGGGATAGCGTTAGTAAAAAAACCTCATCACCACCGTACTACTGGCGGAAACAGAAAGAAAATCAATTACCTTCGCAAAGACCTCTCGACTGTTTATACACATTTTATTGACAAAAGTCCTAAACTCTAGGTTGTTCTTCAACTTGCATGAAAACTCCCGGTCTTCTGAACACTGCTCTCATCAACTCTTAACAAGATCATCATTCCCGTTACTCATGTAATTGAGGGAATCAAATAATAAAACTAAAATCATCCCTTTCTCTTTAGAATAATTACCCAAAACTTTCCAAGATGTTGTTTCTTTCGTACTTACTTTCAAGATGTACGAGAAATTACTGAGTTTGTTTCTATTAATCTATTTTGTGTATATCTTAATATTATTGCCTTAATGCAGACTGATTCATTTGTTTATAGAACTTGTGCTCTGTGCAATAAAAAAATAATTAAACAGTTTTGGAGAATAATCAGACTGGTACAATCTACACCAAAATAGACTTTAAATCTAAAAGTTCATTAACCCAATTCTGCTTAAAGCAATGTTTCTATGAGATTCATTTTCACATACATTTTTAAATGCAGAACCTCTAAGTGTAATTAGATTATTTGCAGAAAAATCTAATATTGTCACAAATACAAAATATTAAGGAATACGTTATCACAAACTATTACTCACCTTTGAACAGGTACGAAGATAGCTAGTTCAGAAGTAGGACATCTGGAGAACCATATTGTTTTGTTAAGAAATACAACCAATTGTTACGTGATTATTTCTGGCACGAAGAAATCACCTTCACAAAGAAAATATTGGAGACGGAATGAAGGAGACGCTAAGACTGAATGATATAGATTAATAAATTGAGAAAAGTATTCACTCGGATTCTTTAAATCCTCTTTCGAAAATTCTGGCTGACCTCAACACTCTTAGAGAACTTATTGGAGCAGCTGGCTTAAACACAGGCCTCAAAAGTATTCATATCAAAATTTGTGTAGCCTTCAATTATAATGAAATTTAATGGAGAACAGTTACCCTTATTGGATAATAACATTGATTTTAACCAATGTAGCACGCATGTTTATTGTATCTATTCGGTTTCATAATTACAATCACCATCAAAAAGGAGATTTAATAGTAACAGTAGATATTTCGGCTACCCAATGTACTTGTCGACTACTGACTGGTTGAGGAATGTTACGTGAAGGTTATACCATATGTTAAATGTAATGAATCGTAAAACATGTGTAAAAATGAAATAAAATTCTACAACAAATCCTACTATTTAATTAAAGAAGGTAAATTTTAAAATGTAAATGTGAACAATAGACAGCTGGAGGCGTGAATGTTTAGCTGTTACCATGTCAACCGCCGCATTCAATTTTACAGAGGTAAAATATTTTTTATAGGCTATATTTAACATTTAATTTTACATTTTCAACATGGCGGGTTACATTACCATAGCTATTCAAAATCAATTCAAATATTTCAACGTTACACTTTTTCGTGCAGTTTTTGACGATCAACCCTTATACAACTGTCCTACCGGACAGTTTTAATTAATAATTTCTTTTTCATTGTGGGCGTTATTTTCAACTCATCTTTGTTTCAATACATAATTTGTGCACATATTAAAGTTACCTGTAGTAGGTAACATTAAAGTTGAAATAATTATGTGGTTTCTTTGAAATTGAAAACAAATTCTACATACCCATGCGATCTAGCGGAAGAACTGAGAACTAATCATTGCTGAGTAGTTATCGACCTTCCCAGTAGATCGCTCTTAACAGCAGTTTTCCCAATATAATTTAAATGTAGACTGAAGAGGTAATTTGAGATCACCATTTATAAGGAATAATTTATAAAAATGAATTAACTGCAGTTATGGTGTGCAAATGGCTGATGTTTACTACAAAATTACGTATACCAATGAAACTGGCCGAAACCTGTATTATCTACTGTTTCACAAAACGATAAGTCAAATCCGACAAATCTAAGAAAAACAACTTTGTATCAGGTTTTTAACCAAATAAATTTTTGGTTGTAAAAAATGAATTTTCTATTTGCATAGTTTGTCACAAAAAAGGCTGTTTTTTATTTAAAGCAACTAAAAAAACTTACTCACTCATTAATCGAGACAGTACTTACGTGGATCCGGAGATGTCCGAGGAAGGGAAGATATTTTTGTTTGTTCAACCCAAAACATGATTATTCAGGATTGAAGACTTCACCTCTGTTAATAACTGAAATAGTAATAATATGCTAATATTTGCAAATTATTACTGTAAGGAAACTCTTTTTCCTTTGATGTTGGTCATCAAACACGATAAAATGCTGAACATTGTAGTAAAAAATAATTTAGCACTAAGCAAAACACTAAAAATTTTCATGATTTTTAAACCCTATCATCTATTACTTAAGCATTCTGGAAGAAAATTCATATTACAATAACTGTAAAAAAAGAAGAAATCTGAAAATTGAAGCTATTAACGTTGCTATCAAAAAGAAACGAATCCCCCATGGAGAACCATCGTTAACAGAAACTCAGGTTACATCTATGTAATACCGACACTGTTTGAAAAAACAGATGTTTTACGTAAACAGCTGGTAATAATACAAATTAAAACCAAAATTAATTAAAGATATTTTTCACAAAATAAGTTAGATGTGGAAATTTTTGGAATTAGTGCCAATATCGATTTTTTTCCCGAAACACGTTTAATCTTTCTAAATACATTTTTGATATAGATAACCCGACCTAAATACACTTTCAAAATATTTGCATCCAATAGATTGATGTCATCTAACATGTCGATGTTCTCAACTAATAATCATGATAGGGGAGGCAATTTGACCAGCCAAAAAAAACGGATCCATTTATTACTGACTTCGTCAGAAATAAAATTAAAATAGTTTACCGTGTACAAAAGGATGCAAAATGTGAATTTGCTCTCTTCAATACACCAATAAGTTCCTCGATTGTCTGTTCTACATAGAAGACAAAGATTCAATATTTTCCTAAAACGAGCGAGTAAAGTCATTAAAGTCTGACTTCATTCCATTGCTAGCTTATGCCATTCTACTACGATTTAGCTCTGTCAGCGAAGGCAAACGTCCTTACAAGCTCTTAGACGGAACCCATATAGTAGATTGGAATAGTAAACAGGTAATGGGCAATGCATTGATAAAGAGACTATTTGTTTAAGTAACCTTCAGGAAAATAGAAATTTTAACGGCTGTACTTAATTCTCAGGCGCAAAAAATATTGGATTCGGCGAAGAACAGGGCCTGGTACGATGCCGGGGGGTCAGAAATGAGGAGGTAACATTTTGGGGTCCCAGAAATAGCTCAGTGCTTGGTTATTGCACTGTATCCCTCACTGTGACTTTGAAGTGGATAAACAGTCTTGGTCAGATATTAAGCTGATTATTGTCTCTGTGAATACAGGTTTGTACACGAAGGACTAAGAGAAGGACAAATGCAGTATGTGCAATATGGGCTTCAATGAAGATGTATCTCACGTTCTCGATGATTGCAAAATATTGGGTTTTATAAGAAATTATTTGACAAGGTGACCTTAACAGAAAGTGTTGAATGGCTATAATTGGCTGCCATTAATTGCCTATATTAAAGAATCTATGGCATATAGAATGTTTCTAGTGGCAAATTTCAATTATTAAATATTATTACCAATCCATGACTTGGATATAGCTTTATAATAATTATTATTTGTTTTTATTAAAACCCGATTCCAATTGAATAGATTTGTATTTATCTATTTTTTATAGTATTTTTTAAAATTTAATTTTTTTTTGCTGTTTTGTTTTACTTTTTCTAAAAATGTTAGCCACAATTTCCTGACAGACGATTGTTATTCATGTCAGTATTCATACAATTCAAATGTTTAATTTATATTTTTTGTAAATATGATAACAATAAAGTGTGTTTTCTACCTACCTATTTATCTATCTACATAACCCATATCTGTTATTGTTTTTGCACACAAATGCCATGTAGAGAAATTGTAGCCTGAAGCCTCTATTCTGACGAGAACATTCAAAATCTAGATTGGACAGTTTCTTGTCAGCATTACTTTGCTTATACCACCATCTCTTCTCTAAGCAAAATGTAGAATGTCACATCTTAATCTCAATAAAATTTAAAATATTTAAAAACATTGATACGATCTTTTGAGCAACTCTTTTTAAACAATATCGCAAATATGCTCCTTTTGTTGTTCATAACGTGGTCATCTGTAAAATCGTAATGTAATGTATAATAAATCCATGCTGTTACTATTTTTCATGTACATGAAACTGGTGAGAATTAAAGAGTCCACTCGAAACGAAATAAGCAATAGGTAATACGCCAAATTTCAGCTAAATCTAATGTTAAACGGTAATTTTAGAAACCCGCGTAGCTAGCTAATTGATTATTCATCAAACGAAAGAAAACATAAGATGATTTCTAAAAACAAGCTTCACAAATATGGTGGAAGAAGAAATCAAATTGGTAGTGTAAAAATAGGAAAGAGAATATTGAAAATATGATCGTCAAGTTTAATATCATTTCGTAGCGACAAGTTAAATTGAAAATAATATCAAAATATACGAGATCTCCAGATAAAACTTTTTTACAATTTCTCTTTGACGAACCAGAAGTTCACTATTTACAATAACGCGACAAGGGGTCCTTCTCAAAGCAAATTTAACACTCAAAATAAATAAGAAATTTTCTATACGAATCCTAACGAAATAAACCTTTCCTCATCAATAAAAGAAGGTAAAAATATGAAATCTTAATTAAAAATTACAAATGTACGAAAATACGAAAACATTTAAGATGATGATAAATGTTTACATAAATTGCAAACATATAATAAATAAAAAAACACCCACAAAGCACACTAAACAATAATTTAAAAAAATATATAAGTAAAATAAAATAATTGGGGAGACATGTAATTTTTTTCTTTTTAAAAAACTAAAAGACTTTTTCAACAAACATTATTACTGAATAAAATCATAAATAAATAAATATGAAATAATTGAAACTGTCTTTAGAATTTTTAGGCAATTGTATAATCAATGTAAACTTAACTGCAATCGGCATTTATAACAAGATGTTCAGTGTGAATTAGGTACTCGTTATGTCCAAGGTAAGTATACTCCCTTTTAATCCTCCCAGTCATCCAGTGAATTTTTTGGCCAAAGACGCTAAGTTTTTCATTGCATTTTGTTTTTCTGGCCAAAAATCATTAAAGCAAATAACGACTAATGAAGATCTGGAGATGCGAGCGAATCTCTTGATTTCTTCAAGGTTTCAACACTCCTTTAAGAGAACACACGAGTATACGAATAAATATAGTACATTTATTTATTTTATGATATTATTTTATACAAAGGGTTGGTGTATGCAATAAACATTACAGAACGCAAGTAAAAAAAGAGCAAAAACAAAACATAGGCTACATAGAAGATTAAACCAGAACAGAAAGATCTAAATTCTTAAACAGAGAATATATAAATAAGACTGAAATATCAACTTACATTGTCAGAAAATAATAATTCATTCATAATTAGACCCATAACAAATTAAAAAACATTATCTTTCTTTTACAATTAATAATATAAAAAATTACATTTCAGTTAATTAAACAATTCAAATTTGAGAACGCGCCGAATTCAATTATTAAGACGATTCATTGCTCTAATTTCTAATCCCTTTAAAACATATAAATATATGTCATTAATTTTGCTAATGTCAATGTTGTACAATAAAATCTCCATAGACACATATTCCCTCTTAGGTATAGGAGAGGATTTCGCCAAATATTTTTCCCTAAAAACAATAAAAAAAAGAAAGTGGTAGGTATTATCTTTATGATTTGGCGTACAAAGAGAACATAATCAATTTGGAAAGAATTTATAATTTTTAAAGTTAAGATATAGAGATGAATATTACTCATTAAATAATCTCAGTTGTGCAATTATCCTTATCTTATTTATTTCTAAGTTTACTAATGACATCTATTAGTTAATAAATTCTCCTCTCCAAAAATTAACGAACTGCAGAGACGGAAATGTAAATTAAATGTAGAGTTTAAAACAAATTCAATACCTTAACAAATTAGAGAGTCACAAAGACCATTTTTGATATTTAATACTTGTGAACCACTTTTGATGTTCAACACTACCCGCTTTACCAATAGAAATCAAATAAGATTGAAATTGCAATGCCAATTAAATAGAAGATTAATTCTATTAAACATTATTTAGGTAACCAGTCGGAATTCTTATCTAATAATTTAATATAACAGTTTACCATTCTTTTAAATAATTCCGTTTACTATGGACTCTGCCTGTCTCCACACGAACATAGGAATCAGGAGATGTTCGAGTTAAACCAGGATAGATTTTAAGAATCTAATTTGGCCTCTTTCTACTTGATCGGTGTAGTTACAGGCCCACACCTCAGATACTTAAAACAAAACACTCTCTGCTAATGAGTCAAATAAGCGAACTTTGGTCATCCACTTATCAGACTTGCACTTTCTTAAAATATTTATCACAACTGGATTTGCCTCGTTCTCAATTAACTCATCACATGCAGCTCGAAATTTTATGGAACTTGTAAACACGACATCCAAATAATTAATTTTTTTTAACAAAGTTTAGTTTAGATGAATTATAAAATAAATGTTTAAATTCACCCATTTGTGTACCTCTCTGAAAGGGGAGAACAACAGTCTTATCAACGTTCACAGTTAGCCCCACATCTGGCAATACTTTTCTAACAAATCTAATTGACATTGTGCATCATTTCTGGTACCAGACAGCATAATAATGTCATCCACATATAAGATCATGTTCATACTTTTATTAGGAGCAACATCAATGCTCGAAGAACCGTTACTAATAAGAGGGCGAACAGTAGCGGGCTTAAAATTTCTCCCTGTAAAACTCCCTCGGTAAACGGGATCTCCGAAGAAGAGGAATTATCTTGCGAGATGACAATATTCGTGCCATTATAAATAGACATTATTATTCTCAATAACTTGCCATTAAGACCAATACCATTTAATTTACTCCACAAATGAGAGTGAGGAACCGAATCGAAAGCACGTTATCTATAAAACAATTCCCAATGTTCAATTGAAATAGGACAATCTTCATTTCTTCGGATTTGAAATCTATTAACGGTTTTTCCGAAATTCTGACGAGTTTTTAATATTACAGAGTGATTCCCTAATATTAATAAAATAGGTAAACACCGACTAATGAGCAATCTATATGACTTTCTACAATTAAGATAAATTGAGAGATTGTTCTTCCTGCATTTTCTGTAATATTTATAAGTTTCTCTTTTCTTGATTAGACAATCATAAGAGAAGCAAGGTTGATTTTTGATGCTGTGAGTAGCAGTAATATTATTAGGTGTCATCTTAGAAAGTATAAACTCATAGCATTTAAAACAGCGCTTTTAAAATTAAACAATAAATCAGGATTTTCAGTGAGTAAACTGAAAAATCATTTACTGAAATGGAGTTATGCATTAATAACTTAAATTTTTTTGCATCAATAATAGTATAAACATCAACCGAAACTTAAGCCAAATCAACCAAGGAATAATTATCAAGGTTATTAATATTTATATTTAACAATACGCCAAAATGATCAGAAATATCTGAAAAACTCTTAATCTCAAAGTCACATATGAATTGCAAACTATTATGAGAGCACCAAATAAGATCTATAGTACTGCACCCACGATCTGATAAAAAACTAAAATTACCTGGCGAATCACTTTGCGAAGAACCATTACAAACGAAGTAACCACATTCTTCCATAAAATTCACCAACACCCCTCAGTAGCACTACATCATCAAGCATAGAGCGTATTTCACACATCAATAAGCCTTCAAAGACTTCGTCACTTAAGGAGTTAAGTGCTGCAATCTGGGCGTTGAACCAAACATTACTGACATAATCATGAAATTCAGAATTAAGAGTTCAAAAGGACTTCATCAACGAATCCGGGTTACCAGTTGTTCACACATAACACAATATCTTCAAAAAATTTTAAATGGACTGTAAGCCAATTTACAGTGCATGATAGAATTTCTACATTAAATCGCACGAAATTTTTCTTAACCAAGGATCATAAGTCCACCGCTAGTTTTTCCTCTATTATAGACCTTAGTAGCTCTACTAACTACACACTCATAGTCCTCAAAAAATCTTGCCCGACAGAAGTCCTCAGTCAAAATCAACGTTACTAGAAAACATAGAATGTGACCATCTAAAATAGTGGATAATTCTGAAGAATTCATACAAAGCAATTCGTATTTGAGAAACAGTTTCCTGCTGAAAGCTAATATTATGTAATGCATTTAACTGAGAATCTATTGTTTTAATGATCTTTTTTCCCTTTAAAATATTCTTTCCCAATTTGATTAAATAATCACCATTTTGATTAATAGTTTTTTGGCTCCTTAAAAGATGTACTTTGTTCAAAAAATGCCAGTATTGTGCATGCTTTAACGTTTTTTAGAAGAACTTACGAATAAATATGAACCTTAGTGTTGCCGAGGATGTGTTCCTCTTCAGGGAGGCCAAATAACCTTCTTAATCTTCTCAAGCTGCCACGTTATATGCAAACTAATTATCCCTTCTTCACCTTAACTGGCCAGATACTTCCAATTTGTCTCTTGTCCGACATAAAAACCACAATCCATTCTGCAGTCCCATTTTCTTTAAAGTTGGAATTTCAGCAATGATTTAACTCTTAACAAATAGTGAATCTAAACATGGATTTAGTGGCACATTAGAGGTGTACTTAAAGTTGAAGTTTCCTTTGAATCCATACTTAAATATTAAACACTACCAAAAAAGAATATTGTATATATACATTTATGGTGGGTCACACGGTAACAGCGAATCAAAATCACTTCGATGTACAGGTACCTGATCTTGACTTTCCCCGAGATTAAAACCTTAACCTCCTCGCACCACAGACCACACTTGCTAACTGAATGAGGGAGGTTACAAAGAATGTGTTATTCAAAATGTTAATGAATCAATATTAAAACATTTAGTAATAATAATAAAATAAAAATTAAAGAAACCTAAAAATAGTTTAACTGTACGTTTAATGTTTTAGAATGGTAAAGTTGGAGTTGAATTTTATACGGGGGGGCCGCGTGCGAATTTAAGCAAACAAACGTTGAAATTTACTTATTTCATAGTTCAGTGTGGTTTACAAAATTGCCAAAAGCTTTTACAAAATTGGCTGTCGATTTATCTATCGACTTTTTACGGAATTTGGCTATAGAGGATCCAGGATTCTCTTCTTTGTCATTAGAGTGATTACTAATGTTTATTAAAATTAAATAAATAGTTTTTCAGTCAATAAATGTTGGTTTTTAATCGAGACCAAATCTCGACTACGCAAATGTTTTTTTTTGAACTAAGAATTATCCGTTATGAATTTTTTTCAGAAACCTCTATTAATCAAATTTAAGTAGAACACATTATGACATGTGGATCTTAGTTTTGACTAAGAATAACCAGCGAAAATAGCAATTGGATTTAGAACATACAAAATTGCTGATTTAAAAGTAACACCCACCTTATATTCTTAAAAGTTATTAAAAAATAAATAAATAACGCTTCCTCCACGGCTCTAAATGATCGTCCTATTATATCAATGTCGTCCGGCATAGGCAAGCAGTTGAACAGATTTGTGAAATGCGGTGCCATCTGTTTGAATGGCCCGATTCTCTTACCACCTTTACCAGGGCCCAGGTTAAACAGGAGGCATGCTAAGGCATCGCTCTTGCTTGTCTGAAACTCTTGAATCCGCACCATACCCTGTACCTCTTTCAAGGTTGTCCTAATGAGACGAATAAGATTTCTTGGAATTTCAAGGTCTTCCAAATGCTTGATACAGCTTCACCCTGTTTAGGTTGTCGTAAGCTGCCTTAGAATCGATGAAGAGATGGTGAGTTTGTATCTTGTATTCTCTTCCTTTTTAAAGAATCATCCTCAGGGTGAACATCTGGTCGGCTGTCGATATTCCTTGACGGAAGCCGCATTGGTACTTTCCAATTTCTCTCTCTCTCTGCATACGGGAGTAACCTCTGGAATAAAATATTAGAGAGTATTTTATATCATCATAAGAAAATGCCAGAATGAAAATTTGAACAGCACTAAGAGTGTACCTTGAACAATACCGACTTTATTAACTCTACTATAAATTTCTGAAAACATATTTAATGAACGAACGAAAAATAAAGAGAAAGTATAAGATACATAAAGAAAAAACTATAAAAATAATAACAAAAATTCTTGATGGCATAGTTTCATGTATAGGTCTGTACGTTCGCCGAAGAAGAATAGTAGGCGGTAATATTTAATGGCGTAGAAATGGCTGTTGTATGTATACTTAGGGACATACATACTTAATATTAAGGTTGAGTTGTAATTAACTAGGTATACACGCCGTTCTTTGTATAAGTGCTGCTAGTTTAATGATATTTAAATAATAGTGACTAGGGTAGTCTAGTTGATAGTTGATAGTACGTAATGATGGCAAGTGGGTAATTAGTTAGGGGTGAGTTGTTCACTAATTATTAGCGACTAATTGGTCTGCGGCAACCTCCTTGTATGCGCGCGCATCTCTCTCTCGTCCCCCCCTCACAGAATAAACTTTTCAATTTTTTTGTTTTTCTTTGTCCCTGGAGTTTACATTGACATTTACCAACTAGTGAATTACCCACGGTTTTCTTTGAGAACAAAAAAAAAATCCAGCAGAAATGTGCCGTTTTAGGACCTTGGAGTAAAAGCATATATATATTCGCACATAAGACCAAGAAGTGAAATCACGAAATCTTGAAACTGTAGAACTCTCTCCAAGCAAAGCTGTATGTCTGAGTTAAGAAAGTTGGAAATGGCAACGTGGATAAAACTCATTAAAATGAGATATGCTATGTAGCCGGGGACATTGACCAATCCTATACAAGCGCCTACAGGGAATTCTCGTCTTCAAAAGATGAATGTGAAGTATGGCGCAGGGTGCTAAACCAGTTTCAGCACTCTATTGTAGAAACTGGATGGCGGCTGAATTGAACTGGATGACTAGCAGAGAAATATCGCAGATGATGACAGATACGATGGAAAAATGTCCAGTTATGTTGTGCCGCTGGAGAACTAATGCTTCTGCCGTCTCTTTTCTCAGCATAGATACAAACAATAACTTATATGATATTGAAGACAATAAATTCTGTATCTGAAATTCTGTTAGAATTCAATTTTAAAACAATTATTTGTAACCACATTGTAAAATATATTTCACAGCCCTGCAGATGACCTAGTCCTTAGGTCGAAAGCTCGGCACAATAAATTACATTGACTGAATTTGGCAGATATTTTTTCATCCTAAGTATACTAATTTAATGTACTCGTAATAAAATAATATTTAAACCATATTTACAGTTCTTAGACTTTTCCTTTTTGAACCTATAGCCAATTAAGTTTTTTTAACTAATTACCATTGGTCCTACGCACAGGATGGTGTATCAATTAGTCATGAAAACTAAAATTTGTGCGGATGCAAATGGAAAATTTTAAAAACTGCTAATATCTTTATTACCGGAGCAATTGATTTGTTTTAATAAAAATGGCCTCATATATATTTTAATGAGAAATTTATTTATCCATTTAACCTCTAATTTTGTGGTAACTGGCTGCAGAATTGTAAATTATTCACCAGATTGTTGTTTTCGTTGCTGAAAGAGTTCAAATATTTCTCCTTTAGGCCTTTTTCTGAAAAAGAAGAGAAGGAGTGACGATTTAAAAATAAACCAAAGTGGAAGGGTGTAAAAAATAGAAAAGAAGTGATAACAATCAATTAGTAGGAGGTTCTCTCCATAGTTACTCTCTCTTCTTAAAAAAATAAAATAAGAACATAAAAAGTAACAAAATAGGCGTGGTCAATACTAGACATTTATTGGCTGCTAATCCCCATTTTGGGCGTGACCACAAGGTGGGGTCAACATAATTAAGGTAGAAAGAATTCTAGTGGGAGGGGAGCCGGTGGGCGGCCGTTAAATGTTCAGTCTAGACTGCCAACTGATCCGGTACGCATGTCTAGTGGCCCTTCTTTTTTGTTAGTTTGTGTACTATAATTAACTTTTTTTTTTATTGTTTTTAAGTTAAATAGTTCTTTTAAATTAAAAAAAAAAAGAAGTGATTTTAAATTAATTTAGTTCTTTTAAAAAAAAGGATTTTGGTTTAATTAATTCCAAAGACTTTTTGAAAATATAAACATCATGGACTTAACAACAGGCCAACGTGCCAAGGAGAGAACAGCTAAATCTGTATTCTCAATTAGAAGCATTGTTGAATTAGAAGAGGACACACAAACAAATAGAAATGGTGAGTCGATTAATAAATTTAAATTAATTTCTCGAAAATCCAATTTCCGCTTTAATTACTTTTCACAAGTAAAATTAATTATCATTAATTAATTTAGAAACAGTGTTACGAATATTTTTTTATTTTTAATTTAATGAAACCGTCTATAACTTCTGCTTATAGTTATTTTTAATTTAATTATTTAATTAACCATGAGACAAGACGCGCCAGTGTTAATTTGGGAATGTTATTCTCCTCCCATTGCTTTACAGCCGGATACAAAAACATGAGGGTACGGTTAAAGTTACTACTAGATGACGCCACTGTTGTATAAGTTGCCATTTTCATAAGAAAAGAATTGAAGATTTGCACGATTTTAATTATCTCCGAATTTGAAGTTCAGACGGTACACAATATCTTGGAGCTTGGTCCATTCTAGAGTGAAGCTTCTTCAAGCTTTCTATTTTCTTGGACGGCAATTCAGAGATGTATTGCGGTTCTGGGATCGATTCCCTGATACTGGTCACTTAATTTAATTAACCTGGGATTTTAAATTAATACGAGAATATTGCGCACAGTAGGGTATTTAGTATTCGCCTCCGACGGAGATCCGGCTGAAGGAAATAGGTATTGTCATCTGTTACAGGAAACTTACTCGTTTTCTTCCGGTCTCACAGTTATCTTCCTCCTTCACAGATTGTATCATCAAGTTTACCTTCTGTCAGATCATCATCACACACATATAGTGACACAAAGTCTAATGGTGTAATCTCTGAAGACAGATGAAAGTCCAAAATCTGACTGGATACCAAAAAAACATGCTTCCTTGACAGGATGACATTGTCCAGAATTAGGAATCCAATCGGGTACTAAAAAAGTGAATATCATTTTAAATTATTGTTTCGGTTTGTTGCTCAAAATAAAACAAAAATATGACGAGAATATAGAGCAGACGGTCGCCTTCTCAAATAAGTATTTTTAAAATAATATTGGAACAAATAAAATAAATACATTACTCAGCTTTGCATTTCGCTGAGAAAACACCTAAAGATTTAGGTTAAATTATATTTTTGTATTGAAACATTCTGATAGTATGCGCCAAAACCTATTGCAATTTTAATAATTATTTAAAAATATGTCCCATCCGAAAGAACATAGATTCAATCAATTCCAGTTTTTATATTTATGCTACCGGCCGTGGTTCAATGTACGTTTTGGTAGAATTTACACGTCACATGATGGGTTCAACCTCTGATTGATTTTAAACATAATCATGTTTTTTAATATTGATGAAAAAAAAACTATTTACACTGTGAATTGAGTTCGATTCAATATCTTAAATAGAGCTCAATATATTGGGAACTCACAGTATACAGGCTACTTACTATGTTATGATTGTCCTTCGGTGCCGTCAAATCGCAGCTGATGTCACTTATAGTTTTTTTTTTCTTTCTTATCAAAAGGATGTTGGCAATAATGCTGATCATGCAAGGTCCCTTAACCGCCTGTGGTTAGTAGATTCATCTCTGGTCAATTCAACCATTCCAGATCCGCAGCTATAATCATACAAAAAACATTTTAAGTAATGGAAATTATATTTTAAAACGATTAGCATTTCTTATTCCCTTTTTTATTATTTGCCACTTTTGGCTTCATATTCTGCATTACTTCAGCACTTAACAATTATCAATAACATGAATACGCGTAAATCTATCGGAAGAACAGTGCTGGCAAAAAAAAAAAATACAATAGCAGATTTGGACAAGTTAAGTTCTATATAATCGTAGGGTTTCGCTGGGTTCGATTTAATTCTTTTTCACTTGGCCTTGGATTTTACCTAACCACTTCCTTTTAACACCTGAACAGTGTTGCAGATAATCAGTTGAACCACTGAATAATTGACTTATAATGACTATAATATATATATGACTATAATTTAAGAATGTAAGTAAATACCAAGGCCGTTATGTTGCATTAAGTTTAAAGTAACAACAGTTAGTGCAAGAAGTAGTTTTTACTTTCTTTTTAAGGCGTTAAATTGTTTCATTTTAACTTTCTTTTACCGGAAGTGGAAAATATTATCAATCGAACACAGATATGACTTTTCACCGAGATATGGTGTAAAGTCAAAAAATTTGGTATTTCGCTGAGCTGCAGCTTGGAAACGTGACTGTAATGTTTTGGACAGTTAACTGAATCAATTCAGTTTGTTCACGCTTTTCGAAAATGAGTCCAACGATTTTTTTACAAAAAAACTTCGTAAGTTCATTACACTCATCACTTTTATTTGAAACCTTTACCCGAAGAAAAGACGATTAAGGTAAATTCTGGAAGGCAAGTCTAGGTTTTCTTGTAAAGTTTCTTTTCGTAAAATGAGTTGAGGGATCTCTACCTTCTTGTTATGTACGTATGTAGCATGAAACAATTTAGAAAAGGAAGATTCTCACCTCTCTGGCTGCCCATCACCTTTCGTCCCATCTTCTGCATCTACTTGTTGAATTTGTTTAGATTCTAAAACAAGAGTTTTCAAAGTCGCCGAAGGCAGCTTCCAGTTGCCAATCTTCCTTGGCTACTTCAGGACCAATAAACCACACCTAATCCTCCACCACCTGCAGCAGAACCAACAGTATCCACCATCAGTATATTTATTTTACTGAAACTGAACTTTTTACATTTTTAATTCATAAAAAACGAGTGAAAAAACGTTCAATGGAAGTGAACTAAAACATAAAAAACAACGGCAAGAATTTTACTAACCTTAAAGTTCTCCAATCTGTAGGAATAACATCGTATAACTAAGTTAATTAGGCGCCAAATAGCCATGTAGCGAGGTTACAGGCTGCGAAGCTAAGTTCAATGTATTGCGTTAGTTCGATTCCCGGTCGAATAGATTAACATTTCATTTAGTCTATTTTCCTGACTCGTAGTTTGTTTATTTTAGTTGGGTATCGTGAGTCTTGGTGACTGTTCGATTGATATTCAGTAAAAAAAATATTCTATTGGATCTCCGAATAGTGGGACTACCAAAGAAATTTTTTTAATTTTGTAGATTGTAGATTTTTTGTTTTAGTTTCAATTTTCACATTTTCAAGTAGCAAGACAGAGATTTTATTAAATATCTCTTAAAGTCAGATAACCACAAACATGTATATACATATTGATTCCATAAAAATGAGTTTTACTTTCCAGCTAACTGTGAAGCTACTTGGAGCACAACGTTAAGCTAAACGGGAATTTTGAAAGCTACTACATTATGGTGACGTTTGGTACAGCAATCTAAGAACGATCAAAGAAATCAGGGAGCAATTTCCCTAGGATTAGTTCTAGCCTTCGCCATCATTATGGTTCCCTTTTTTTTAAAAAAAAACCTTTCCCATTTTAGGGATACTCAAACTCAATTCTTTGTTGGAATGTTTAGCATTTTTTAACAACCTTGTAGCTTAGTGACCTTAACCGTAGATCTTCGAGAGATTTAATATTGTGGTTCCCGTACAGAAAATGCTCTCACAGGGAATTAGTCTTGTCTGCCAATGCAGGATGAAAGTCTGAAGTGAGATAAAGATGAGAACAGGGAACACCTTCTATCTCCCTCAGACCCCGAAGTAATCTTTTAGTCGCTTCTTACGACCAGCAGATCATCCTGTGGAAGTATTCTAAATCCCCATCCACTGAGATTATTGGGATTTTATCATTACATAAACAAAAGGAAAAATTAAAAATAACTATTTTCAAATTAATTTTTTCATTTTAATTTATGCAATAAGCGCAACAAAAAGGAAAAGAATATTGCGATAGACGTTAAATTAAAAATTGATGATTGCTGGATAATAATCCCGGAAATAATATATTCTATAATAGACAATCCAGACTTCTGGAATTGATTTTATTATTAGAAATGAATAAATAAATTCATAAATTTATCTAAAATATCTAATTTACTTTTAAATATTAATAGAAAAGTATTAAGTATTGTAAAAGTGTTACTAATAACTTAGTTCCTTAACATTTATCACAATTCTGCATTTAATGCAAGATAGTTGCGTTTATATAAGTTTTGTTTGGTAATTATTTTTTTTCCTAATCATTTAGTAAGAATTGTAAAAGTGTACACTTCAATCTACGTTAAACACATTAGATATAATCAGTGGTTCTTAAGTTAGCGCTTATGTAAGACCTTAAAAAACCCTAAAAGTGAGTTTAGCAGTTAGACTGGAACCCTAAAGCAATAACATAGTGTTGTCCAGAAAAGTAACAATGATTTAAAAAGATCTGTAAAGACTATTAGCCAAAAGGTTCAAAATTGGCTGGGTCAAATATATGAAGTAAATAAATAAATACCTTTAATAAATTCCTAGTCTGCTCTGTTTACAAAGACTGGAACGCTTCCAAACAACCAAGAAATCTAACCTCTTTCGATTACTAAATGCGCTCCATTTTATATCACTGACCACTCACGTTCCACTAAGAACTAAGTTCTAAGCCCATTTCTAGCTCATTGCCGCTAAATTTCTGTGCCCAATCGCTCTCCACGATGGTTGCAATTGGCACCAATTCAATGATTTCTACCAATCAGACACTACCGCGATAAAGCACCATAGTCCAGTTATCAGCTGTTACTAATGTTTGGTTATTCCTACCAAATCAGCTGTTCTTTAGGAAATAAATTACTTAAAATTAAATAGAAAATATATATTTATTATTTATTTATTTCTCTTTCCTTGGCATCGATGTATTAACATAATAAATATTTTATTTACTCAAAAAAAATGAAATGCATTAAATCAAATATTTTATATTTTTCAAAAGTATTGGGTAAACATTATCATAGATAATTTACCTATATTTTTGTGAATTATTATGAGTGCAACATTTGCCGTGGAAACAGGGCAATCGTTTAATCTGCTCAGAAATTGCCGCAAAAATTTTTGTACTATCACTCGTGGTGAATATCGTTGAAAATCTACGATGATGCCTAATTCAAAGCCTACTCCAAATAATTTACTGTGATAGCTTAGACTTTGTGAAATAAAGGAAATATTGGATATAAAGTCCAAATAGAAATTTGAATCTATTTTTTAAAAAATCACTCATTTTTTAATCCACTTGTCAGTCTCCAGAATTGTCTTCCCGTTCGATCCGCGATCAACTAACTGCATAAAATCTACCCGAGATTATGTTGCTGCGACAGGAAACATAATTGATTGCCAACACTGGTTGGTCCTCGACCTCGACAGCACGACTCAATTGGTCTCCCTAATTCAAAATAGCCAAAGAAAATAAGTCTTGGGAATTTTCAATTTGTGACTACCTGCAATTCCTACTGGGGATCTTGAATCCCATTTTATGGAGCTGGGATCTTCTGTTAATTACAGGTTCTCCAGAGGCTTGTCTCCAAAGTAGCATTTCATTAAATTAGAACCACTCTAATATCTACACTGAATAATGCTTCAAAATTCAGTATTAGATGGAAATTGATTGTCCAAGAAATGCTATTGTAAAGTATAGCATTTATGATGCTGGGTAAACATTGTTATTTTCAATTCTACTTGTTCCTAGAAAGTGAAAAACACGAAAAATGGTATGAAGTTCGGTAATGAAAGACAATGAAGAGGAAAGCGACCTAAGTAAAATGCTTAGAACAAAATTGGACAAATTAGTTTGTACTAATTTCCTATTTTATTATTGATAACTTTTTTTACATTTGATAATTATTTTTAGACAAATAATAAATAATAACAATAATAAAAAACATCTTATCTTGAAGAAACAATAATAATTACCTATAATGATATCATTTTTTATCTTTCGATTGCTATTGGCCAACACTTCTTTTTGCAGTTATCTTATGCTTACTGCCTCATTCAGGGGAACGGTAATTATTTTGTCATTTAAGTGTAATTTAATTTGACGTATTTATGTAGAGAGGGGAGGATAAATGTATCGTTAATTGCACTGCCAATAATCAACAAATGACTAATTACGTGTATAAAAAAAAACTTAGAAAGTTTCCCTAATAATTAGTAGTCATATTTGTTTAAAATAATAAAATTACCTTATACTAATCGATAAAGGTATTACTAATTAAGGTAGGGAGAAACACGTGCATTTTCTTAGGTACGAGTATCAGTGTTATCAGAATAACGGAAAGTATATGAGGTTTTTGGATTTCAAGTGCGTCTGAATATGTTCAGCTTACATAAAAAAAAAATAAAATAAGTTAAATATAAATATTATTTCAGTCTATATCTGAAATCAAGTCAACAATGGAAATAAAATAATCGATCCAAATATATTGAATTTGAATTCCTCTTAACCTAACTCCGAACATGGAAAGAATTTTGGCGCTATTTCATTGTGCGAAATCAAACGGACTTTTACGAGTTCACCCGATCTAGTATTGCAATTACAATGTGCTCTAAATTAAATTCCAAAATTAAACTATGGTGCAACAACACTCAAGAAAGAAAAATAAAAGATTATAGAATTTCTTGTGCAGAATTCTTAATTACAGCTTCCGCGGGTTGCTAAATTTAGCAAGACAGATTTTGCTCTGCATCCTTTAGAGCAGGGGTCTCCAAACTTTTTACACTGGGGGCCAGTTAACTGTCCCTCAGACCGTTGGAGGACCGGACTATTTTTATAGTTAAAATTTATAGTATTTAAACTATTTTAAAGTAAAAAAAACAAAACGGGAACAAATAGAATATTTCAAATAAAGAACAAATAAATTTAAATCAACGAACTGTCCAGTATTTCTGTGGGAATTATGGACCTGCTTTTGGCTAATGAGATGGTCCAATGTCCGGTTTAGTTATAGTGCTTTGCCTTTCTTCCTACTTCTGGCTGTTATTTTACGCTGTTTTCGGTGTTTCCTACACTGCTCCTCTCACTGACCACCAATGAAAGAGATGCCCCTTCCGGAAGTGCGGCGGGGGCCGGATAATTGTCCTCAAGGGGCCGCATGTGGCCCGCGGGCCGTAGTTTGGGGATCCTTGCTTTAGAGTGTCATACTTGGTTTTCTTAATGAGGTTATTCAGCCACGTTAAAGTCATATATTATTGTATTTAGCGTTTGGAATAATTTTATGATGAAATGTCACAAACATTTTGCGTGAGGTTGTTGGCTAGGCATTTATTCGCCCCTACTATTCAGGAGTTGTAACTTCTAATTTGCGTTCCAAGGCAAAGCCTACTCCAAATAATTTACTGTGATAGCTTAGACTTTGTGAAATAAAGGAAATATTGGATATAAAGTCCAAATAGAAATTTGAATCTATTTTTTAAAAAATCACTCAAATATTTTAGGGGGCCAGAGTATTAGATAAAATTGAAGTCGTGATCGCTCAACATAAAGATAAAAAAAAACAAAGGTTTAAGAACAAAACTAGCCGAATTGCGGAAATGGTGATGTTGATGATGCCTAATTGCATTATACGGTAGTAGGTTTCCATTTAATTATTACCTGTAGATTTATCACACTACGTCATTACTTGGACCGCATTATCAGGCACTGACAGCATGGCTACTTAAGGAGAAAGTTGGGGAATTGAGATAATGAAGGGAAAACACTTAAAAATATTCCACAATACTTTGATGTACAATATATAAAATAAAAATCTTTAAAAAAATCTATTGAAAAGTAAATTATGTAAATATTCTTTTGAAATACTCCATAAATTCTGCACAAAACTAATAAAATTAATAAAAGATTTCTAAAAATAATTTAAATAAATAAATAAAATAGGGAAGGGATGATAGTTCAATGGCAGGAAAGGGTATTCTGACGACGCGATCGCGGCACAAGTTAACGCGTCTTAGATTTTGTGGAAGAAATTAGCGAAAAATCACTGGGAAATAAAAGGCTAAAAGCCGGGCCAATGGAAAATGGAAAGCTGGAGCCACCTAGGATGTCCCGGTCGCTATGGATACTCTGGTTAGTAAAGATTAGATAGAAGAGGCTTCCTCCGGTGATGATGGAACGTGGATAATTTGGAAAATCTGCTTTCTAGATTATGTTTTCGTTTCTCATATAAGAGTATTTCCATGGAATGATAATTTGATGGTATAAAAACTATAATAATCGGCAAATATTACAGGGTTAGGAAGAAAACGATGAGTACATTTATCATTTTTATCGGTAGCAATGAAATAAATAAGTGGTTTTGCAAAAGCGTGTTACAAAATTTAATTTATTGTAAGTTAGACTTTACGACCAAGAGAGGGAATTCTACAGCATCCGGAAGTTCTCATTGCTTGCTTCCCAGCCCACGTTATTCAGAAAGCTTGATGTTCCGGAAGCTATGTCCACGATTTAGTCGCGTGAATTCAAAGAATTAGGCGCGTGTTTTTTTTTTTTCACTAAACTCAAAAGGTCGGAACTATTACGGTAGACCCTACGTACACATTGTGCGATTGAGATGTAAGTAATCTATGTTGTTAGGATGGGATATCCGCAGAGCCTAGTGCTGCACGAGACCGAGACGAGGCGAGACTTTATGCAGTCTCGATCTCGGTCTCGGTCTCGGTCGCTCAAATCTCGGTCTCGGTCTCGTCGAGATATCTCGGTCTCGGTCTCAGTTTTTTTGAATTTTTGTTTAAGTATTAAAAGTGGTTTGCTATTAATAATCTTTTCAAAAAATGTTATTATTTTCTAATAATTATTTTAATTTATATATTGGTAATGAAAATGTGTGTAAAAGAAGACAACTACTTACACTTCAATGCATCATATATTACTATTACTGTTATATAATTTCAAAAAGATGTTAAAAACGCGCCAAATGAAAGACCCAAATAACATATCTGCCTACTATAACAAGTTGATTCGTGAAAGAAGTTTCTACTTCCCGCTCTATTAGTTATGGCTGTTGGTGAAGATAAAGAATCTGATGATTCACCTTTTGACGACGACGACGACTGCATCAATATTTTTGCTCAAAAATCAGCAAATATCACCGAAGCATGGAAGACAGAAATAATTAATTATACCAAATTAGACCAAGCACCAGTAGACGTTGACATTTTAGAATGGTGGAAAACACTTGAGAATTCCTTCAAAAATTTGTCTAGAATGGCAAAAGATATTTTTAGTATCTGTGCAACTTCAGTGCCATAGGAAAGATTATTTTCGCAAGCTGCGATGATAATGACCAATAGAAGATCTTCTTTAACTTCTGATTCAGTAAAAGCTCTTTTATGTATCAATGCTCAGGCAAAGAGTATCTTAAAAACGAAAATAGTGCGAGACCTGTGAAGCTAATGAGTATTGTGGTACTGGGTTCGATTCCCGGTCTTAGGCCTTGGATTTTATTTAATGATTAGTAGAAGAAATTTACAGTAAAGTAAGTTTGCTAGTCGCCTCCGTCCGCGACACCTAATTGGTAGTTGGACGTAAAGCCCCGCCTGAAAAATAGGCGATTACTTTACTTTGCTTACTTTACTTATGTAATTCGAAGTCAAATAGATGTAGTAATATTGAACATATATAATAAAATCGTAACTTTTAATAATTAATTCAATACCCGTAATGATTATTTATTAATAAAGAACACAATTTTATAATTTTGTAGCTAAAAATTAATATTTGAAAAACCAAGACGAGACCGAGATTTCTCGACGAGAAATCATGTCTCGATCTCGGTCTCGGTCTCGGCTGCTCAAGTCTCGTCTCGGTCTCGGTACCGAGACCGAGACCGAGATTTGTCTCGTTTCTCGTGCAGCACTAGCAGAGCCGTGAAGAAGTGGTTACTTCCCCGTCTCCTATGGAAACACCTCATCTTTAATTTTTTAGATAAGAATAATAATAGTATAATTTGTAATTTTACAATGTTGATTGCAACACGAAAGCTTCATGTGAATGTTTCACATCTGATTTAGTATGTTTATGGAGTTAGAAATGTGTGATCTCATCACATTTAGCAATATAGCAATTCTCTTTATTTATATTTTATAGTAAAGGAAAAATGTCGTCACAGTAATTTAAAGGAGATAGCGGTTAGGGAGAATTAAATTGGCACCCATATCAAACTGTATGTCAGGTCATTCCTAAATTTTCCCTATCATAGTACGTATATTATTGATAAGTATTCAAAATTAAATTGGAATTTCCAATGACTTGAGTGCAGTTTGTATGACATTGTTTTAGTATATTTATTGTTAGCAACTTTCCCGGATGAATTCAAAATATTTTCTAATTTACATTCTCTTATTCTCGAAGTGAGAGTTTTACCGGAAATATCCGGAATTGCGGTCTCCTAGATCCGGAAAAAATGTTGTTGTTTTTAATAAATTGGTCCGCATGTATGTGCATCAGTGGGAGGTATTTGAGCGTAAAATGAAATATCGAGTTAATTCGAGGTACCTCTATGAGTTCACCGATAATAAGCTTTTGGAGAGAATCAAACAATCGGAACGACCACTTCACTTAATCGATTTCATCGACTTACTTAATCGATTTTCGATTTTGTCGCAAAACGGCTCCAATGATTCACTTTAAGCGCATTTTAAATGTGTACAATCATCATTTAAGTATAATAAGTCATTAATAGTCAACATGTGTGATTTAAATATAATAAGTGTGGTACCTCATTACCTGTGTAATAGTAATTAAGTATATAATTGAAATTTCAAATCTGATGATAATTTATTGAACAGAAGTGCCACAGAATTGGGTAAATTTTGAGGTTTTCAGCGATTTTTTCTTGTTGACCTTGAACAAAAATTGTTCCCACTAAAATTTTTGTTACCTAAGTTGCAATTAACGGGGATTTTTTAATACAGGGCATCTAACTTTTTACTTAGTAAGATTTATGTCGCACTTGTACGAAATAAATTTTGATATCAGCTGGCAAAAATCTGGTAATTATCAGTAATTTGTTGAAATATAAATTGTTACCATCATTATTATTAATTGTATCGAGAATTTAGTTTATATACATACATACGGTGATTAGCGTTTGCAATTTAAACGTCTAAAAATTAACATATAAATGAGAGAACGTAATTTCTGTTTTGGAATGTTTTATACACAAATTAGGAAGCTTTTTTCTTGTTAATTCTGTTCCATTTTTATTAAATATTGTTCTATACAAGTGTTTTCATTGGTACACATACTTGAAACTGTCTAATCAGTCTGCAATTTTTTTTTTTTTTAATTTATTAGTTAAGTTACACCAGCGCTAGATGCACTATTAGTAACCATGACAATAACTTACACCACTACAAACTCCACTAATTGATGGGGGAGAAGTTACCCAGTGGTAACACTCCCTAAGTCGTCTCCAGGATTAGCCACTCTCTTCAGAAGAAAGAAAATCGCGAGGCCACTGGCTGATTTTAATCGTCTGGGAGGATGATCTGGATGGTGATGAGATGATAAATGGCGGACAAGAGGATTGGAATGAGAGTGCAAGTTCTGGATGAAAACTTTTGTAGCGAGTTCGTGCAACCTGGACCTACAAACGGAATTTCCAGGTCTGTGTGGATGGTTAGATTTGAACCGTAAAATGGAGCTGTTTAACGATAGTGCGGAGAATTTTAGACTGAAGAGATTGAATTCTGTGAAGATTGGAGCGTTTTGTTGAAGCCCTCAGCTCAATACTGTGCAGTCCAGGCGGGTTTTAGTATAGAATTGTAAATCAGTCGTTTGTTATTAAGTGAAAGATTTGATCGTTGGTCTAGCATTCTTTTAAGTAGTCGATAACGTCTGTTAACTTCAGTTCGTTTAAGTCGTGTGCGCGGGTTCTGTAAATTTAAATCAAGATAGTGTAATGTTCGTTTTATTGAAAGATTCAACTCATTGTAAAAGCAATAACCTTAACTAAGATATTTTGAATTGCAAGTGATGAACACATCCTACAGTGTCCAACATTTTTTTTGGGTTTTCTGTGCCATACTCAAAAGAATAACAATAATTTTTGCGTAAAAAGTAGAGATGAAATTACAAATATTTTGTAGTTCCTGACTTTTTTTCAGTTGAGAATGATTGGGGGGCGGTGATTGACTAAGGAGAATGGCCGGGGTCAGCGCTGGGTCCCCAGAAGTTCCTGACTTCCTTCGCCGAGTGGTAAAAGAATGTGGTGTAAAGGGTTCATTTAAGGTTTCTTTTTTTTTCTCTTGGGTACGTCTCACGTGGCAGAATCCTCCTCTAACAATTTGGCTAAAGATAGCAGTCTCTATTTAAACAATTAGTTGGAGGCAATTAATTAGTTAAAAATGGTTAAACTATGACTTTTTACTGTCTTTTTCCTCTCTTTCTTCTTAATATCTAATAATTAAAGGGAGGAGAGTAATTGTTTCTAGTTAAAAGTATTTCCAGATTGTTTTCTACTAGCTTTTATAAAACTTGGAGCTATATATATAGAAACCGAAGTCCTTTACAAGTACAGAAAAGAAAAAACGGAAACAAATAAAAACAAAAGATGATAAAAAAGCCGAAAGGAGAGACAGAGAGAGTTGAATTTGCTGGTAAGTAGTAGCTAAAGAGTTAGCATTGCTGGCTAATTACTTGGCAACATCTAAGGAAATCTACCGGCATCCCGGTACTTTGCAGAATTAGATTAGTGCTTGGCCGTGCGCAGATAAGGCTGGAGGTAAAAAAGACTAGATCATTAAAAGCGACACTCCAACGTCCCAGCTAACAGGTACTATGCAAGTTTGGTTTCGAAACTAGTTCAACTTTTCAACAACTGATTCTTCTTTTCCTTATTCGTGTACTTCTTCCACCCGAAATGTCAAGGATCTACAGATAAAAAAAGAAAGAGAAGCTACTGCCAAGACTACTCTATTCTTGGACATTGTTCTTGCGTTAGTCATATCTCTCATATCTCTTTTCCATTGTCATTTCTCAGGTTCGCCAAAGCCGGTTATCCTTCTTTTTGATTTCTTATAAAAAAGGGTATCCCGTTCTAGAGTCTTAATAGAGTTTTAAATTTAGTAAACTTCCCGCCTAATATTAACCACTAATCCAGTTAACTTGAACAAAATTTATAAAAGTTTCAATGAAAACTGCAACATGTTTTTCTATTTTCAAACAATCAAAACGTGATATTTAAGTGCTTTTTAAAGGAAGCCACCAATAGTGGGGGAAATGGCTAATTATAAATTACCACACACCGATATCAAGTGTGTAATTGCAAAAGCAGTACTACTACAAAAATGGCCAGACAGATTACAGTAATGGTAATAAAGGGAGATTCTATAAAACTATGGCTGATCAGTTACCTAGACAACCATGGTTTATAAGAGAACTGTCACTAATAAATGGGTTGTTACGACAATAAGCAGGCTGAGAGCGAACCACGCGGTGTGCGGATCGTATCTTCACAGGATCAACAAAAGGTCCTCTCTCCTCTTTGCGTAGATTGCAATGAGGAGGAGGATTTCAAGACAATATAATAATGATATGTTCACGTTATGTGGTAGAAAGGAAACGAATGTTTGACGACAGGTATTTAGTTGCACCATTTCGCTACGAAGACATAATATTCTCCACCAACATCTAGTCTATAGCAGAGCTAGCAATGAAATATGAATGTATTTAAAAGTTATAGAATGAATGGAAGAAAATGATTAGAGAAGGATTACGGTGATTTTAATTTCGGTTAAGCTATAAGGATGGCAGGAATATAGAGTACTGATCCATCCATTAGCTGTAAGTTTGTATGTAAATAGTTGTATATAGTAGAGGGATGAATGTGTGAAGCGAATGTATTTATAAGTAAGAATGGAGTGATATTCTAGTGATAAGCACCTAGACGATGCTGGCTGTATGGCGGAAGCCAATGCCAAAAAAAGAAAGAAAAAAAAACAAAAAAAAGTGCTTTTTAAAAAGCCTAAACCCACATAATTTTAATTTTATTAAAAAAAAGAATTAGGGAAGGGATTATCTATGCGGTTAGCGTACTGGACTCCCAAGCGGAGGTCGTCCCCGGGTTCGAATCCAGCTGCTGACCTTTTAGATTTTCTCTTCCTCGGAGCTTCTTACGGCTCATTCTGTCCGGGTGATGGACAGTGTTGTCTGTAACAAGAGAGAACACTGTCATCCGGAGGCCGGCAGTGCACTGAAAAAAAGCTCCGGGCGCTAATAACCTGAGATGTTGACGCGCCTTAAATCATTTTAAAAAATTATTCATTAATTTGTTTTGATTTTTCTTTTTTTGTTTTAGAATTAACATAATTAGCTTTATTAACTTTTTTTAATTTTACTAAAACACATAAATACTATTTAAGAAATATTGGAGTCGAAGAGTTACCGAGTAAGATGTAATTAATTTAATATGTACCTGTCAAAAAATTATAATTAAGAACAGATAATTTATTTGACCAACCTCATTATTCTCTATATATTTCATGAATTAGAGATACTTTTCTCGCTGTTTTCTTACTAATTTTTATTTTCTGGTCCATACTGTGCAAAAGGAAACGCAAAGTGATCAATTATTTTGTTGTGCACTCAAAATAGTTATATCCGGTTAAAATATTATCAACTTCAAAAACATTTCCGAGCCTAGTAACGGAAACTAAAATAAAGAGCTTCCTTCTTCTTTGTTTTTTGGCTGCCAAAAGCAAAGTGCTCTCTTGATCTCACAGATTAAATGCAACTGGCGGACGGAAATGAAATTTTTTTGTTTGTCTGTTAGTCCGTAAGAAATAAATAACACTAATTAAATTTCTTTATTGGATTTTACTTTTTTAATTTTATTAATTTTTTTTTTGTTTTGTTTGATTAAAAGATTAGTCAATTTATCTTTTCATTTCTTTTGATCTCAACCCGCCATTGTTGAAGTAACGCAAGAAATATACAAGAGGCATGTAAGGATTTGTGTTATTAATTAGAAGACGACTATGAAGAAAAGAGAGGAAAAAAGTTGAAAGTAGAAAGAGAAGGAGAATGAAGAAATAAAAGGAGTTCCGAAATTAATGAATTTACTTAGCAAAAATACATTTCACCGGTGATATATTGGAAGAGCGGGAAGTGGTGGATGTAGAAAGGAAATGAGGACGAAAAGTAAATAAATAAATATAATGAGAGGTACAGATAAATAAATACACACAGATCTGGAGAGAGCGGCAAGAGAGAGAGATTACAATTTACTATATCCAGTTAATTATATTCAATTAGATATTGGGCTGGAATCGTGAGGTTCTCCAATCTGGAGAAATGTGGAACTGAGAAAGAGCGGGAGAAATTGGACATGTATGAACTTGTTGGCACTAGGATGGCTAGAGTTGGGAGAGATTGTTGCTGGAAGAGAGGAACTACAGAGTTTTTGAGAAATGATTTTTAAAGAGTTTAATAAAATACAGCCGTACGAACAGGCCAGGAGGCGCCTGTTGGGGATGCTGGTGCGTAAGGGCGCTCCCACTAACAGTGATGGGTGCACACCCTAGGGGGCCCTTTGTAAACCAGTCAACACCCCTCAACTTGTACATCATTCACAACTTAACCATCTCTGTTCTGCTCTGCTCTGTCTTCCTCACATTATCTCTCCATGTCTAATCATTTCTTTTTTGTTTTATTCCTCTGTCATCTGCACGTTTTAATAATTTGTTTGTTTCTTTTCCCCTTTTCTGACCTCACATATAGTTAATGTAAATATATCTAATCCAAACTTAATAGAATTTAAAAAAAAAAAATACAAGCTAAAAGTCAATCAAATTAAGTAATTAACAAATCTAATTGACTGTTTTTGATGTTTGACTCGCTCAATTATTTTGGAAACCCAACTGTTTGAGGCAAACATCCGCTCGCTTATCCACCGACTTCCGTCCTTTGTATTCATCTGAACGAGGGCAGAAATACCATCTCTCTGATCATTACACAGCTAGCTAAGCCAATAATTTGCTGTATCTCTTCGACTGCTGCAGAATGATTCCAGGCTTGACCACACTAGAAAATCTCCGTTGACTTATTTTTGGTCATTCATCGGAAGAAAAAGGGTCATTTGAAGGATGGAAGCAAAACTCCATACATTATGTCTTAGGTTGAAGTAGACTCACGTTTTGGTTAAGACTTCACGATCTCCCTACTCTACTTCAGTTCATTCTCGGCCATCTATCCCAAGACTAGAGTTTACAACGTAAGAAAAGCTTTACAGTAGAAATACACCCTGCCTACTCAATTCTAAAGTTGCAATCGCTGAAGATGGATGAAAATAATCCTTTTATGGCGGATGAAATCATTAATATTTTCAGCTTCTGATCATAGGTTCAACATTTCCGTCGTTCAGAATGCGATCTCATTAAAGTATCACCTGTATTTAATATTTTTACGTTAGAATTAAGAGACCTAAAGATGTCACTTTAGACAAGAAAACTTTGTCTTCTTCGACACTTTCCATTGAACAACGTGGAACAAAGTGGATGTTGTATTGAAAGAATTGAAATAGATACAACATTATTGTTGGTATTAGAACGGAAGTAGGTAACGAGCTTGGACTGGACAACCGGTGTCTAAAAAGGAAAGACAAATTGTTTGAAGAAAGAAATGAGAGAGAGAGACAGAGGGAGACAAAGTGAAGAGCTAGAAGAAGAAGTGAGTTTTATTGAATAGTTGGGGGCAGTAAGTCATGTCCTTCTGTGTGTAAATAAGCTGCTGAGCAGGACACAATGAACAGGACAAGACAAAGGTGGTAAACTGGAGTGAAAGAAGGTCTTCTTCTTCTTTTTTTGTTGTAAGTTTGAAGAACTAGAAGAGGAAGAAGTGGCTACGTAGTATTAAGAGGAAGGAAGATCTCAGAAGAGGGGGGGAGAGCCGGAGTATCCTACTAATGGTTCATTTACTCGCTCACATTGTCTAGCTCTGTCAGTGCAATAGCAAGAGAAGAGTCATTGAGCGCGCGCAGATGTTACTAATTATTGTGGGCAGAATGACTAGAATTAGATAGCTAGCCTCCCTTCCGTCCGCCTGCGACATCCTCGGCCTCCTAGTCAACGCTAGCAACACTTCCACACAAACAGCCAGTTCCTGACAGGCACGGCTTCGTCAGGCTCTGTCGGCCTCTGTAATCACCTGAACGGTCGATCATGCGTGATAAAACTTCTATAGAAAACTAGCTACACTAATTGTTACACCGATAATTACTCGCACCGATTCATATTACTACTTCTTTTCAACACAAAAGAAGAACAAGAAGAAGAAGAAACAAACAACTAAAGAAACAGAGAACATTGACATCACTATTTTGTTTAAACAACAAAATAGTCCTTATTAAACAAAGTTGAAGTGAAGTTACCATGGAAATCTGTACATGAATATATTTATTTGTAACACAAGACAAATGTATTATAAGAACAAATAACTCACCATAACTTCTTAGCTCATTGAAATTGTGGTGAGAGATCCGCAGTGCCGGATAATATCTTCCATTCTATCCGCCGCAGCAGGCATGTTTATTGTATCCCAAGTCCGGATTCGGATTTTCACCCTTCATCATTTGATGGTCCAAACCTCATTTTCAAAATACGGTCTTAATTTTGCTCACCGAAGTTGCCCATCTTCAAAAGAATCATTACCAATAAGAAGAACCCCTATGATGGGCTAAGTAAACAGCGCAGGCCAATATTGTATCCGGTGAGAACACCGGAGAGAGAACTCTACGAGATGTGGCTATTAAATAACGAGACTGATGCTGCTACAAAAAAACTATGCGTCCGCCAAATCCTAACGACCGACAGCTGTGCAGCGTAAAGCCTTCTCTTTCGATTGTGCAGCGTCTCACGTGTTTTTGTAGAGAAATCTGTCTGACTGGAACCGTCGTTTGTGTAAGAGGTGTTAGTTTCGTTTTGCCGAAAACATGGATACTACACATGTAGTAGAGCTACGAATTGTCGTGAAATTTCACATCAAAACTTGATGAAAACCGAAGCTACTTTTATTAAAAGAAGTTTATGGTGATGAATGTTAATCACGTGCGAATTTTTTGAGTGGTTCAAGCGTTTCCAAGATGGCCGCCGAGAAGACGTCGGAGATGATGACCGCCCGGATCGCCCTTCCACGTCCAAAACGGATGAAAATATCGATTATAATTAATCAACATTACTACCGGTGAGGTGCTTGCTCAACTCCGTGAAAGAGTAAGGGAAAAAACGGCCCGCTTTGTGAAAGAACAATTCATGGGTTCTCCATCAAGACAACGAGCCGGCTCACACAGCATTGTTTGTCAAGACGTTTTGTAGCCAAGTACAACATACTAGTTTTAGGCCATCCGCCTTATTCGCCTGACCTGACCCTATTTGACTTTTGTCCTGTTCCCCAAAGTCAAATCTGCATTAAAAGGAACATGATTTCAGTCCTTTTTAAGCTGTGAAAGAAAAAGCGGCACGCGTCATGCAGGAGCTCACAGAAATTAGACTTCCAGCACTGTTTCGAACAATGGTAAATTCGTATGGAGCGTTTAAGGGATAGGGGAGGGGTGTATATTAAAGGTGATAATAACTAAATATGTTTAAATTCAAAATAAAATGTTTTACCTCAGAATATTAATCAGGTAACTGCATTTCCATTAAATCCTTAGTCCTTTCCAAGTTAGAACAGACCTCTGCAAGGTTCAGACAAATGACGGAATTCGTTCAATTTTCAACCGGAACTTCCTGTGAATTAATAACTGTATTTTTACCAATAAAGTAGCAAAGCAAAAGAATGGTTCATTTCTTCCTCAAATTAATAACATATTTTGCTTAAAATAATAGTAATTTCTTTCTTAATGTTTATTCATTACGTTTGCAAAGATAAATTAAAAAAATAAAAAATAAAAATAATTATAAACTATTATTATTCTATAATAACTTAATAACTCTAATAATTAGATAATCATATGAATATGACAGATCTATTTTATTAAATGATATATCTATCGCTGCAGAATATCGAGAAAAATTAAAAAAAAAAACAACCTCAAACGTCTAATTAACAAATAGCCTTCATAGACTTGATAATTCAACTTTGTTCTTTTTTATGATGCGGGCAATCATTTAGTGTTTCTTATGCAGTTCTAATTAATTAGTTTGAATTAATAGTGTAAAAGGAATACGGGTTTAGCAACTATCTACGAGTATATCTGAACGCAAAAAAACCCTAGAAAACCGTTTAAAACTTCGTCTTATCTTTGAAATGTTATCTCTCGAAATGACGTAATAATTTTCAAAAATACAAAAAATATTAAACTTCAAATGATGGATAGTAAAAAAACCACTGTGACCACCCATTACGTATCTTCATCCATCACATCATTTGATGAACCTAACCACATATTCAATATATGGTCTTAATTTTGCTCACCGAAGTTATCCATCTTCAAAAACAGCAACTCATTGCCAATAAGAACCCATGTGATAGCTACGTAAACAGCCAGGCCAATAAAGTAAGTAAAGTAATTGCCTATTTTTTCAGGCGGGGCTTAACGTCCAGCTACCAATTAGGTGTCGTGGACGGAGGCGACTAGCAAGCATACTTTACTGTAAATTTCTCATATTAACCATTAAATAAAATCCAAGCCCTAGACTGGGGGAATCGAACCCACTAAACCAACAATACATCTTAGCTTTGCGGGTCTAGTCTCTTAACCGCTCGGCTACCGTGGCGCCTCAGCCAGGCCGATATTGTGTCCGGTGTTCCCTCTATTCCAGAGTCCCTAGAATATTATTGCCAGTAAATATCCAGCCTAAACTGGCTTCTAAAGAGGTTCACATTATTGTAGAGATGAGGGAATTTATCTTCATGGAGATAAATAGTGTACTACTAAGAGATATATAGTTGAACTTACATCACAAAATTTTGTAAAATTTAAGTTATTTAGATTGCTAGATTGATTGGTGTTATTTTAGCTTACTAGGAAGCCATCTTAATTTCCAGTCACAAATGGGGGCTTACATTTAACTGTAAATTGTTCAGCCGGCTTAATTACAAACTGATAAAAATATATATAGTAAGTTTTTATAATACATAATACATAAATTACAAAAAATAATTTGTATATTTATCTCATGAGTGCGAGATAGGTTTGCGGTTTTCTGCTTTCTGTGTGGGTGGAGACCATTATAACTTTCTGATTAGGGACCAAAAAGTTCACTGATGTGTAACACAAGACTAAAAATTGTTAGTTGATTGTGTTTTCTTTCCTTTTTTTAGTCCAGTAGATGTTGTTCGGCTGGACGTAACTACATCTACTTTCACGCATGATCGCCAACACTAGAGCAAGATCAGGCCAGCGGCTGCCAACAGTGGCGTGTAGTTCTCCTCTAGATGAAGGCGGCGACGACAGTCTCTTATAGTGTTCTCTTAACGAGCCTACGTGACTTCTGGTCCGCCTCCAATTAAAAACGCCAATAGCACCCATACTTAGACAGGAAATGGATCTTTGTCTTATTCACCCTCTCCTCCAATTTTTTTTTTTTGATGCTTCTTTTTGTTTCACTTTGTTTTTTTGGTTTTCCTTAACGATCCTTATATGACTTCCTGTTTCACTGTTTGGACACGTGTCTCTTTGTTTGGAAATCATTTAAGTGAATCTTGTGATAGAAATAACTTGTAATGAGCAGATACCTTTGAAGCTTCATTGTAGCGAAAGCAATAACACAAAGAATCGTATATCCGAATATATCCGAATCGCATACAGTTTTCGAGTATTGTAATCATGTCAAATTTTCTTTCAACGTCAGTACTCTACAGGTAGTTCTGAAAAAAAACCCACAGCACTCCATCTTTCTCCAACGAACTTCCTCTTTGCTCTTTTTTTTCACTGAAACCACACCGGAAGCGAGACTTTACTGAGTGCTATTTATCTTGTTCTCGGAAATCATTCCAACAGTTGCTATCGATTGAATGTACTCATATGGAAAGAGACAATTTTCTTTTAGCGATGACCGGACCGGATGGAAAAGTTTTTCAGCAGTGTTTCTTCCGGGTTCAACTCTCAGCAGGAATTTATTAGCGTTAGTTAAATATGTTTCACAAAATTGTCCCTAAAAATCTTTTCACGATTTTTATCAGCGATTGCTTATTTCCAACCAATTTTCAAAATTAAACGGTATGTTATTTGAACATGTTATCGCAAAATAGTTTGTTAAGATATGCACGCTGGAGGCTGGTATGGATGTACCGTATCTTGATGATCTAAATCCAGTTGTGCGCGAGCGATATCCGCCCCTCTTTGCTCAGTACTCTGTGCTGGTTAAAGAATCAAACAAAAAAAAGGTAATAAATATTGAACTTTATTATCTCCAAAAGTTTATTACCTTCTTTCACCAGTACCACTTTTCACACTCTATTCGTATAAATAATGGATTTCAGTATGGCGCCGGAGAGAGAGTAAAGTGATTCTTTTTTCAATGGTAATCTCATATAGTGATCACGACTTTTTTGTTTTAACTATGAGAGAAACAAGAAATCAAAAAAGAGCGCATGAAAATAAAATTATATATATATATATATGTATATATAAATCAAAACGCTCACGATTTGATCTGTGTAAGTTTGTTTGTGAGTTGCAGCCGAGCGGTGAGTATATTGTGAACTCACAATCTCTCTGATCCTCGGCCCCTCTCCCGCTCACCCGCTGAGTCCTGTCGCTGCTGGGTTGCTCGCCTGTTATTCCTCACTTTATCCAATTAATATTTTCCCAATCCTAGACTATAAATTATCAACTATGCATTCCATTTTTTTTTTCCAGTTTATTTATTAATGAACATACAAATTAAGAACATTCCATTTAATGGCTAACATTATTCTTTAAAGTAAAAAAAAACTTTAAAATATACGTATTTGTATTGGTTTACAGCGTTATATATCCCATTCCGTCTCCTCTCCTAATAAATATCTCCTAATAGGGGGATTAATGCTGTCAACAGCTCCCGACATTTGTGATTCATCCAAGCCTAATTTAGGTTAGTTTAGACAGGGAGTTACCAATCAGCGCCACGATAGCCGGACGGCCTCCCGAGAAAGCCATTGGGTAATTGTCGGAAATCGCCAGCCAGGAATACTTGATAATTTACTGAATAAGTAGTGTGTCCTGACGAAAGAAACGTTGAAACTGTCGCTATAGAACTCCAAGAACATCTTCTCTCTCTCTTCAGCTACGGTATAAAAGAAGTTTTTAGATTTTTTAACTAATTAAAGGAGAGATTTTTCATCTTTTCAAAGAAGACAATATTTTGCTCAATTAGTTTTCTCAATTAGACTTCAACAGACTTAATTAATTGAAAACCTAAGTACTGAGGTGCCAAGTTTAAGTATTTTTATTTCCTATATTAGTGGATTTATTACACTATAACTGTTTTGGATCACGAATAATGGAGCAACCAGAAGATAATGAAACAAATGACCAACTTAAAATTAATCAAATACAAAACTACAAATTCAAATAACCAGCCAAAGTTAAATACCAAAATGGAGTACAAAATTAACATGACAAATTGTTGTGCTGATTACATTACTAGTACAAAGACAAATTGACACATACTATGTATATTATGTCACCGGATAACAGCTTTTTTCCATTGTGGATCCATTGTTTGCAATGCTCACTAATGTAATGTGTGCCATGTTTGTGGTTTGTGTAATTTGTAATAGTCAGTAGGCTTTTGATTGTTCGACTATAACCGGTAGTCTTATCATTAAGAAGGATTTATTATAACTTTTGGGGGGAATTTATTTAAGAATTGAACAATATATCCCTGATGCTCAAATTCTCTATGGTGTTATTTTCAGTTGAACCTGTTTTCGGTTAATAATCCCAGGATGTTGCTTAAATTTCCACGCAGATTCCCCACTCTACCCCCCATCATTCCAATTTAAAACATTTTTTCCTAAAAAAATTTTATTTCGGTGGCTTTACCGAATATACGTAGATCTTTAAAAATAATTTTTACGTGACTTCCGTATTAATTGCTGACGTAGGCCTATTATTTAGCGGTACTTTAAGACGTGGAGATAAATATTGTGTCCATTAGTTCTGTTGGGAGGTTACAGACAGATGACTGCCACTGCCACTATGATTGAGTACTGATTCTGCATCCGAATTCAGTTACTTAGTATTAAGTTAAGATTATTGGTGTTAGATTTAATTTATTTTTTATAATTTTGGTTTTTCTAATTTTTATACATCTAATTGTGGGTAGTGCTGAAACAATGCGTTCGCTGTGCGTCATGCTATTTGGTGTTTTCCGGTTTCTGTCTTTCTCGTAATGTTTTATTCCTTTTTTTCCAAAATTTTGCGAAGTCTGCCCGATATACTAGTTTTTCCGCAGCTTAAATCTTCTGTAATAGATAACAAAATTACTTAGCATCTCGCAAGGTTACTTTAGATCTGTTTTTTTTACTGTTGTCCACTTCAACAATATTTCAGCGTCTGTAGTTCGCAGTTCTATTAGACATTCGGAGATAACGTGTTGCCAATGCTGCATTTCAGCCACGTAAAACCAATTATTAACTGAACTTCCTCCAATTCTCCATATGGGATAATTTAGAGGGTGAAACGTAATTGGGTCTTTGTTAGATCGCGGTTTCTTTCTTGAGACTCTGGTCTACCGATTAACGGGTTACTTCAGACGTCCTGCTTATCCCTACTATAACATCCAGGCAGCGATTTCCGAGATGAAAATGAAATAAAAACCCAAGAACATTCTTTGATAATTTTTATCAGAAAATATATCCCGGATGTCCAGGGTAAAATTATTGTTTGAAGCACAGAGAGTTTTACAAGTCAATTAAGCACACTGTAAGCTCAGCTTGATCCAAAGTACACCGGTGCCTTACGTTTAGCAAATAAATAAATAATTGAGCTTTAATCAATCACAATCGACCGAAAAACTACTAATTGTTGGAAACATTTTACATATCTAGTAAATTTAAATACTTCCGTCCCGTTCACGATTACCTAATTTGGTGGTTGGACGATTAAGCACGATATGTAAAAGTAGGTATTTACACTAAGTGGACCCCATAAATACCGTTTAGGAACTTTCATAATTCTACTGGCTGTCGGAGGGGGGAGGAGAGGGGAAATGACTTCATTAAGACACAAACATAAAAACCATAATCACAATTACATCTCAAGAAATTTACATTTTAAATTATATATTTACCGTATTGTAGATAAATTGTCCTTTAGCAAAATATATTACGTCATAAAGTTACTATAACCCTTTGAATAGGTTTTTATACCTATATATACGGCTGCCATTAATGGAAATATCTAATTAAGTGGTAAATGCACAGTCATACATTCTAAATAGGCTCATTAGAAGAAAATAGGCGCACAGATTGAATAGGCAATTTATTTTGGACAATTTCTCCTTAAATATTAATTTAGCATTTATTTATTAATAGCCTAATGTGGGTGGATATTTTTAATCAATTTTTTTTGTTTTAATTACTTAAATATGGCGGATTGGATTCGTAAAATGGTTGGTGGGTGATCGTAGCAAGATCTTGTTTTTTCCTCAGTTCTAATTGGTGGATTACTCGTCGAAGTTAGGTTCAAACTCTAAATTTTCGAAACAATTTAACCCTTCTATATAAAATAATGTTTAAGACCGGGTATCATTACTTTATACTGAAATGGTATTTCAAAATAAAGCCGCAACACCACCCTTCTTATCCCTTTAGGCTGGAAGCATAGTGGAGCGGCGAGCAAAGCGGCGATGATAGCGAAGAGCAAAGCGGCGAAAACACTCACTATACTCGCAGATAGAGTTGCTCTATCTTCGCTTTGCTCTCCACTAAGCGCGGTCCCATATGTTAACTTGTGTTTGATTTCGCCGCTTTGCTCTTCGCTATCATCGCCGCTTTGCTCGCCGCACCACTGTTTCCAGCCTTATCTCATTTCACTGGGGATAATATTTCAAAGAAAAGTTGTAAAGGCTAAGTACAATGTTTGTACAAAGTTAAAAGGGAAAATTTTAGAACCATTTTCAAGAAAATTTCCCAAAAAAAAACAGTGAAAAAAACCCACTGAGTAAAAACCCATTTCTAAAAAAGATTTTCACACCTACCTAAATATGGATTTTATTTTTTGTGAAATTTAGAAAAAATTAGGCAACACTTTCCTTGCCTCATTGGTGAAATAGAAACTCTTTAGTTTTAGATAAAACTACTACATCCTTAGCTCTGATTGATGGAAAAGATAGTAGAATAGTTTATTTATACTTGATTTTCCTTTCTGTAATAATTTACAAAATACAAATGATTTTTTTATAGCCTTATTGATCACGCGAATATCTATTTGATAACACCTGCAATAAAGAAAAGATGGCCGTGAGGAAAGGCAAAGCTGTTGGAGTCCTGCTCTAAAAGTAGGAGGCAAGGGAGATGTAAAGAGGTCCGATAGGTATAATTGCCTTGCAGGTATAGCCAGTAAATCAGCCTAGACTCTGCTCCACTACTAGGCTGTACGCATGTATATAATATACAATTCCAGAACACTAATGAAGCTATACGACTATTTTAAATGTCATAACTAACAATATAACTAAAAACCGTTTAAATGTTTACAACTAAGTGTTCTTTTTGTTTTATAGCTCATCCTTTTCTTCCATTTTTTTATTTTTATTTAAGTTGTTTTATTTATATTGTAAAAATAACTAATTGAATACAAGAACTTGTTTTATCCAATAGAATTGGAATAAAACTGACTTCGATTACTCGCTTCAAGTCCAGAATTAGTTTTTTTATACTTTAACTTACTCTTTCAGCTTGTGGGAGGAAGTACCGCAATCGTGACGAATTTATTAAATAAATTGTTCACCGGAAATACGTAGTTTGTAAAACCGTAGCGTGAAATACTTTAAAGTGAAATATGTAAAAACCCTTAGTACGTACTGAAATGTACGAAGTAAGTTTTAAGTGGTATCTCTGGTGAACGGATCATATTCTCGAACCCTGGCGATTTTGGCGATTCTAATAATTACTCTTAATTATATATAACAGCCAGGAACCGTATATTCTACTGAATTTCCAGCTTAGAGCGAAGTGTTTACCATAAACCATTTGTCGGGAGTGAACCTGTTCAATATTTTTCTATGGAAAATGTTAAAAAATAAAGTAGAACTGCATGTGTACATTCGATACAGAAAGACAATCGATACAGAAAATCGTTTCAGCTATTTTGGAGGAAATCTTTAAAAAGGGAAAAATCATATCAATAAAGTGGTGTTTCTATTTGATGGATTTTGATAATCACAAAGTTATGGTCAGCTTTCCGAGATTGAAAATCGATCGATATTTCCTGGTTTTAGCTCCCTGCAATACGCTCAACCAAGAGGAACATTGCCTTTTAAATCTTTTTCTTTTTTTTACTTACACGACCACAAAATGTTTATTTCGAGTAAAAATATTATTTTAGGGTGATTTACAGAGTAGGGTGTACTTAAGTGGACTTTACTCTAATGTGCCGCTTCAGTGAATCGTACTGCTTTACTATCTTAATGATTTTTTAAAGAGAATTCAATAATACAGCTAAAATTGGGCGATTAAAGAGTATCAGAGAGCGGAACTAGGCCAAGACTGTGGAACGTTTTTATTAGTAATAATTGAAATACCATGTAGTTTTTGGGTTTATGGTATTTTGTTTGCAATTTACGAATTATCTTATAGAGGGTCCATGCCAACCGGAAGGGGGTCAGAAAATCATACTTCCTTTTATTGTTTGTGAAGCAAAATGACAACGGAAGAAAATGCTTAAGTTAGAGAACGCTGCCTCCAGACTTTTAATCATTACCGAAACTGTCTTAAAATAAGTAATACAGCTTTCTATAATTGTAAATCCATAGGCTGGCTGAGGAGGCAGCAATGGACGATTGTCTTCAATGATCAAATATAAATGAAGTTTTAAATCAATTTACTCGTCATTAAATCAATTATTTCGTTACGTTTTGACGATTTGTTTTTTTCTATTCTATTGAATCTACTAAGTATCCAATTGATTTAAGATGAATAACTGTAAACCTATTAAATATAGGCAATCAATTTAATTCCAGGAAGATTTGGTTCAATAAATGTGGAACTGGTGCATAAAAAAATAGTTTAGATAAAAAAAAATCTTTATTCCAGTACGATGACTAGTAGTTCCGGTTCAATTAACCCTTTATTTACTTCTATTGTTTCTCGCTGTAGTGGAAGATGGATTTCTCATGGCTTATTAACAATTATTAAAATATATTTATGCTAATTATGGGAAACCTAACTGGTTAATCCTGAACTAAGAAAGCTACAATGGACCACTAGTAAGATTTTCTGCGATTGACGAAATTGGTGAAGAATTCAAGAACACTCAATGAGAACCTCCCAAAACGTGTATTTCTGGTGGAAAATTAATATCGAAAACCGTTCACGAATAGAAAAAAAATTGTAACTTTGATCTTAAATAACTCGACTAATATTAGGCATATCGAAACGGGGTTAACGTCATTTTCCACAGTTTTTTTATGTAGTTTTCATAATCATTGTCAAAACCAGTGGTCCTTATGAAACCCCAATCAGGTTTTTAGCTGTAACTCCGCCAAAAATAAAGATACAGCATCGGGGGTAGAAAATTTGAAAACTAGACCCAAAAAAAACATATAGTTTACTTCGTGGGTTTTTTCAAAATTCCGCTTTCTTAAAAAGTTATTAGCGATTGGTGCGATTTAAATGGATCACCCTGTATATCGAACAACATTCTTTATTTTCGATAAAATAACAATATTCTTAACTTTTCTGTTTCCGATTTACCTTTGAAGTAAAAATAAAAATATATAGCGTAGGAACTATTTTTGAAATATACATTTTTTGTAACATATTTCATGAAATACCTACGAGGTGAAAATAGGTAATAAAAATTTTAATAGATTTTTTTAAATAGAAATAAATTCAAATAAAGAATTGACCATTAGCAGTGGCTTATTGGATGTGTGAAATTTAAGGCGGTCTTTTGGACCAATAGAAAGCCGGTAGTGTTGGATGGTGACCCATTTTTAAAATAGCCACACCCCAACTAATGAGAAAATTAACTTAGCAAGTAAATACAATGGTGGGTTTGATACTTTCAATTTTCTTATCAAATTTTTAATATTTCTTATTTCTGCAAGATTGAACGTAACTGATTTCTGTAAAATATTCACTGAAACAGATTTATTGGAAACCCTAATTTTTAGTCAAAATTCTTATCATTATTTCAAACAAGTACAAGAAATTAGGCTCTTAACGAAGCTGTAAGGATTTTTGGCCTCTGAAGAGAATCATATCAGATTGTTTGTAAATCCCAGTTCTAGGGCAATAAAGGGTGATACTGTATTCTAGTTCATATAAAAAAAGAGCGCTAGTGTCTGTGACAAGAACCAGCATGTAGATATTCTAATTCTCTGTGCTCTAGCCAGGAGATACCATAAATAATGTGAAGACCACTTATAAAAATTGATGTACACCTGATTGCTGGATACATTAATTACCTAAGTGGACTAAGAGAAGTTAAGCGCAGATGTAATCATCTCTTAAACTGTCCATGCTCAGATGGAGCTGTCGGATTAGATGACTGGACGTCTGATTGGTTAGTGAAGGAAGGACAAAAGGTGCTGTTGGACTTCATTTGGACCTGCCATCTAAATTATGACCATTAAATTATGTCTCGACGAAGCTCTAGAAGCTCGCCTGATGGTCAGGGGGGGCTACAAAAAAAAGATGGGAAGGGGAAAAGTAGAGTAACTAAACTCAATTTGTATTTAAATTAGTTTAATGAATGATATTTGTGGGGCTATGCCCCCCAGTCCCCAACAAGTAATGATCTAGTTAGTGTATAAAAACAACCTGTCCGTCTCTTATAAGCTTTCTTAACACGTTAAACATTTGATTCTTCTCTAAACACCTGCAATAAATGTTTATTATTTTTTTTTTAATTTGTAATAAGACCTTTCATCTCTTTTGAAACAGAGGACGACCGTCATCTTTGGAACTGACGTTCATCTTAATGATTACCATCTGACTGATTAGAATATATAGAAAATTAAAGTTGGTATCTAGAAGTTGGCAATATCTATCTGCTATATTCCCTCCTTGTTTGTAATGTTCATCTTCATTAGTACCATTAACTGGGTTCGGGAGAAGCAGGAATAAAAAAAGGATTCATCATAATTTCCGCCCCAAAATGGGACAACATAATATTTAGCACAGGTTCAAAACTGTTGATCTGTGAAAGTGGTTAGGATTGGACTGCCTGAACTCTTGACTCTTGAGTTTCGAGAAAATTGTGTTATGAACTCTCACAATAACTTCCTGCCAATAAATGCGAATCAATCGTCAAATTCTTGTCACATTGAGTACTTTTTTTTAGAAAAATTCAAAGTTGATTATAACACATTAAATAAAAAATTATCATTTTTTTTGGCCTATTGGTATTATTAATCTATTGAAACTCTTGGTTCCGTGCCTACTAGATATCCATCATTTTTATTTTGTTGAATTTAAACAGCTGAGCACCGCCGTCAGCAAAGTACTATCAAGCAAACTGTTGTCAGGGCCAATCATATTTGGAGATTTCTATTTCCCATTTTGGGGAGGAAAAATATAGGGCCATTTATTTGATTGTTAGGAGTGAAGCAGAAGATGATTGAATATTAAGGGCGGTTAGAGAAGGGGGTGTACCCTTTCTCTTTTTCTAACAATCATCGTGGGGCTGTTGTACCCAGAACTGAAGAAAGACATTTAGGGAGGTTTTTTACTCTTAAAGGGAGAGAATGGGGTGAGAATTTATTGAAATAATCCCTGTAATGGAGGAGTGGTGAGAGAGAGAGAGAGGGATAACCCTCTTCTCGGCCCTTTTAGGGCGGGTGATCTCCCAAGGGTGAGTTGCAGATAGCTGACACGCTACACAAACATTACAATCAATCTAGACGTTACAGTGTTTGCTTATTATACCACCGGCCCTTTTACTAACAACTCCATATCTATTTATCTATCTATCCATCTATCAAGGCCCTATCTAGCCTCTCTGCAGGGAATATTTACTAGGCCTCAGGGTTCTGGCCAAATCATCATGTTAACTCCATATCTTACTTTAAACCACCTAAACTATTTCTACTATTCCTAATTAAGCTAACTACTATAAAGTTAACACTGTTAAATTCTGCCTTGTTTATTGGCTGGAACTAATTAAAAATATCAACGTAATAAATATGCCACCATTTTGGAGTAATATTATTTACTGTTTTTGTTTCCAAATGTTCAGACTTTTCATCTTGAATATTTAGAAGAACCATGGTTCCGAATGGTAGCTGTAGTTAACCATTCTGCAGTTTTTCGATAATGCCACCATTTTTTGGGGATTTATTTCAACCATTATTAGATGCTAATGAGCATTATCTGAAGAAAACAAAATCTGATTGTCTTAAAATTCCAAACTTGAAATTTGGGCGACCGAATCTGCCATTTTACTAATTCAATTTTTTTGTTTTCAGCAACTTTTCGGAGAACTTTTCGATACAGTTGTCATATCTAATATGTTCACAATGAATTGATGGTTTCAAAAACATGAAGATAGCTAAAACTGTAATTTTATCCCATTTAAATCAGGCTAAACATGGCGATTTTTATGCCCGTTGTGTAGTGGTAATGGTGCGAATCAAGTAGCAGGATGGCCGTCCATTAATGGTGCGGTGAGGTGATACCAGAGGACGCTTTGTTGACAGATGGTTGGTAATAGAACAAGGGCACCATAGTATAGTTGGTAATGTAATCGATTATCCTCTCTAATATCAGATATAATCGATCCGGTCTAACGGCTGTTATTTCCTGGCCAACACTTCTCTTCGTCCCTGCTGACGTCTGTCCACAGACCTAGGGACTCTCGGCTAGCTCTCCATTAACCAGACACTATCTTCTTCTCACCATCTACCCTTCTTTATCGCGCTCACCTTGATTTCATAATTTTGACTATCTCTGTGTGGAAAATTACTTCTAGGATATTCTTTCAGCTTCATACACTCATATGTAGATCTGTATCCTTTATTTGTGACAATTTTCAAGAACAGATAATTTTATGGTAATCCTGCGAGAAAATAGCCGTTGAGTTAACCCATTATCACTTTATCCAAGGGCAGTTTGGAGGTTTCGAAGTTAACAGTCACTGGTGAAAGGTTACTCACAGATTCTAAGATTTCTTAGACATCTTGATCTAGACGAGTATTGCAGGATTACAATAATAAGCAGGCTGAGAGCTGCACCAGGCGGTGTGCGGATCGTTTCTTCACAGGATCAACAAAAGGTCCTCTCTCTTCTCTTTGCGTAGATTGCAATGAGGAGGAGGATTTCAAGACAATATAATAATGATTTGTCCACGTTACGTAGTAGAAAGGAAATGAATGTTTGACGACTTATACAGGTATTTTTAGATGCACCATTTCGCTACGAAGATATAATATTCTACAGCAACATCTATGTGCTTAAATCTGTAGCAGAGTTAGCTAAGAAATATGAATGTATTTAAAAGTTATAGTCGATTAGAATGAATGGAAGAAAATGATTAGAGAAGGATTACGGTGATTTTAATTTCGGTTAAGCTATAAGGATGGCAGGAATATAGAGTACTGATCCATCCATTAGCTGTAGTATATGTAAATAGTTGTATATAGCAGAGGGATGAATGTATGAAGCGAATGTATTTATAAGTAAGAATGGAGAGTGAGTGATATTCTAGTGATAAGCACCTAGACGATGCTGGCTGTATGGCGGAAGCCAATGCCAAAAAAAGTTAAAAAAAAAATTGCAGGATTTCTGTTAGCAGCAGTAAGATGAGCACGATAGATCTTAAAGGTCGCAGTACATCATTGTGACCCTGGTAGAGATAAAAAAAATTGCAGGATTTCTGTTAGCAGCAGTAAGATGAGCACGATAGATCTTAAAGGTCGCAGTACATCATTGTGACCCTGGTAGAGATAAAAAAAATTGCAGGATTTCTGTTAGCAGCAGTAAGATGAGCACGATAGATCTTAAAGGTCGAAGTACATCATTGTGACCCTGGTAGAGATAAAAAAAATTGCAGGATTTCTGTTAGCAGCAGTAAGATGAGCACGATAGATCTTAAAGGTCGCAGTACATCATTGTGACCCTGGTAGAGATAAAAAAAATTGCAGGATTTCTGTTAGCAGCAGTAAGATGAGCACGATAGATCTTAAAGGTCGCAGTACATCATTGTGACCCTGGTAGAGATAAAAAAAATTGCAGGATTTCTGTTAGCAGCAGTAAGATGAGCACGATAGATCTTAAAGGTCGCAGTACATCATTGTGACCCTGGTAGAGATAAAAAAAATTGCAGGATTTCTGTTAGCAGCAGTAAGATGAGCACGATAGATCTTAAAGGTCGCAGTACATCATTGTGACCCTGGTAGAGATAAAAAAAATTGCAGGATTTCTGTTAGCAGCAGTAAGATGAGCACGATAGATCTTAAAGGTCGCAGTACATCATTGTGACCCTGGTAGAGATAAAAAAAATTGCAGGATTTCTGTTAGCAGCAGTAAGATGAGCACGATAGATCTTAAAGGTCGCAGTACATCATTGTGACCCTGGTAGAGATAAAAAAAATTTAAGACAGTTTGTCTTGAAATTTAGAAAGCACATGTAAATTGACCAAATTAGATTGCCCTTTGTTGGTTACAAAATATTGCTTTAAATTAAAAAGACGTGTGGATCTTTTAAACGATTTCTTTTTTTACTTCCGTTCAACTTAATCTTCAGAAAATTTATTTTAAGTCAAGTTTCTAAGAAATCAAGCTTTTCTTTAAAGTTGGAAGCCGAATTATAAAAGCAAATGTGAGAATAGAAGAAACAGGAAGTCGTCTGCGTGTTGACATATTTTTAGATCAGAAACAGACTAGGAAGATCTATGTTCAGATTTCTGTCATAAGTTTATCTATTTGGTGTTACATATATTTATTTAAATTAATACAATGATAAAGTCAGTTCGCTTTTTGACCTGATCTAGCAAAATAAATATCATTAGTTACAACAGAATTGAGAGAAAACAAATTAATGAGCCAGAATTGAAGTGGTAATAAAGAAAATAAATCTAACCAATAAATAACTCATAAATAAAATGGAGGATAATAAATTTACAAAGGGAGTCTCAAAAGCATAAATGTTATTCAAGAAAATCAAGTTATAAAATAATAAATAAATAAGCACTTTTTTCCCCCTTTATTTTCGTGATTTATTTATTTTTCTGATTATTGTTCTTAACTAACTGCCGCATGTATTCAGTAAAAGTTTTGATACCCACGATTTTATGACTAATTGTAGTTATACCGCTAAACAATAGACTTGTAGTGGGGGGATATTGTAAGCGTACATGTTGGAACATGTTCAAGTAAGTTGTAAAGGAAGTTTAAAAAAATAAATAAATAAAAACTGAATGTTTGATTGTTTGATGTGCAATTAGTTGTGGAGAGAGCGAGTGAGAGAGATGAAGAGAGTGGCGTTGCCAATTATCGCTCAGGAGATAGAGAGAGTAAGGGCGAGCCAAACAAGCACAGCAACACTATTAAGTTGATTGCGATTTACAACCGCCACAACCATGTTTCTATACTCACAACAAAAGAACTCATTTAGCAGATCAATTATTTAGTTTAAACGCAATTAAAACATGACCGTAACCAGCTGGGTGATTGGAGCGGGTAGTTTGGTACAACACAACTAGTAACTACATCGTCCGCCAGATCGGTACCAGTCACCAATAAATACTCCTACCTTATCCTTTGTTTATATACCGAAGGGTTGGGAAGGGGTTTTTTTAAAAAAAGAAAACATTACGAATAATTAATCCCTACTATTTGAACTTATAACTTCCCCTTCCGTAATAATAGCACTCTCTAAAATAATAAAAGCTTAGGCTTACAGGAAACATGTTCAATCTTTACTAGCTTTTTTGTTCAGCAATGAGAGATCGATTTATTACCTTTGCGAATCATATTGCATAATAAATCGATCATCAGGATATTCAATGAAATATTTATGATCGCATGTAATTTATTGATTCATTGAAGACGAATAAACGTTCCTTTAATGTGGATTAGACTTCAGATGTGCGTCCACGCTGCAGCTAAAAGTGGTTAATTGTACTACTAGTACTGGAAGGAGCAATCACTCCTTATAACCACGTCTAGGGTAATCTCTCTCACTTATCTTTTGTCTTCCGAAAGTTGAAAGATGAAATCGTTCAGACATGTAACAATCGCTTCGCCCGGGAGGTCATCCTGCAGAATTTTGCACCAGACCCGACAAAACCCCTTTTGTGGCATTACACAATGCCTTTATAGTGCACCAATCAAATGATTGGTGCAACACAGCTCGCAGGAGTGGTGGGAGTGGTTGGTAAAAACCTCAGCCTGCGCAAACGAAAAGGTTTTGTCAGCTGATGATTTAAACGTTTATCAGCTGATCAGAGGTTTCTTAACGGGTAATCGTAATTTGAAGAAATCCAAGAGTAACTGTAATTCCCTGACAGAATTATCTGTGTGGGTCACTGCGAATGGCTGTTATAGAGTGTGTGCCTTTCACAGGCTCCTGTGTATAGTTACCCTTGTAGGTGCCACAATATATCCTCTGGATGGCAGAAGCGTCTTGGCCTACCCTAACGGGATCTAATCTCTAGTAACCAATTTAAATTTAAAGAAGTGATATCAGTTCAAAATTTAAGAATTGAGAAAAATGTTTTAGACTTTCGAAGTAGTTCGCCTAAGCTCTTCAAGCCTCTAATCTATTATCAGGAGATATGCTAGACACTACTTCTTAAAACCAAAGAGATGAATGTTATTTTATTAGGTAAAATAAAAAAATCCGGTAGTAAGTTGGTAAACAATTTATCGAACAAATTATTCAGAGATTTTTGAAATAATTCACTATAATTCCGCTGGTAGAATCATTTTTGCACAATTTATAGAAATATTATTTTCTATTAAAATAATATATCGTACTGTCTGTCAGTTTGTGACGAAAGGAAGAGGATGGAGCGAGCAGGAGGTGTATATACCGTGGGAAGTCAACTGTTAAACTGATTAGTATATTATAGGAGCTCTGCATTTATGTTTGAGGGAAAAAGTCCAGTATAAGGTGTTGCTCTGTGTGTGTGTGTGAGAGAGGGCGTCTGTAGGTCGTGACATCACGTCCGAACACGTATGACACGACCTCTCCCGGCCTCAGGCTAATGACAAGTTTGGTACAACACTAGAAATCCCCCTTCATCCCATTTCTTCTTCTTCTTCTTCGTCGTCGTCTCCTTCTTCTATTAGCAACAATCCCAAACCTTTCATCATTTCTAATGAAGTCTATCTAGTCTGCTTGCTTCTCCTGCTAGCCCAGGACTCAGTCTTAGCTTGGGTCTAAGATTACATACAGTCTGCCTACTACCTGGGCTTCCCCCTCCACCCCTTCTAAACAATTACTCTCCGCTGATCTAGAAAATTGAATTCAATGTCATTTTATTTAAAGTTCTCACTAAATATCTTCTGTTATACTACATACATTTCTGTATCCAGCATCTCTTTCTCTTTTTCTCTCTGTTTTCTTCTTCTTTTTGCCTTTGTCTAATTAGATCTTTTGAAGAAACACAATCCTTCACCTGGTCTATGATTCCAGGATGTACCATAATCGTCAGAGAGGGCTCAATAATTTTTGTTTCATTGTCTGGACTGGGTATTTTTCTTGCAAGATCAACTTCTATGAAAAACTAAAGTGAATCACTCTAAAGCAATTGTTTTTACAAACTTGGAACTTTTACTCAATGTTAATGACCTAAAACACTATACATCCTCAGTGCAAAATGGACGATGCGTGAACTGCTGTGCTGTACTTTTTTAAACTTCTAATTGTTCTAGATATAAAAAAAATATTATTCACTCCATATTTCTTAAAAATTACCCTTGTGACACATTAAATGATCTTTACAATATGGCGGCCGAAAGGAGAGATTTTATTGAATTCCTTAATTCGAATCAGGAATGGATTGTTCTTCCTGTTCGCCCGATGTACTAATAATTAATCACAGACACAACTTTTATGTAAGCACCATTTTAGCTGGATATCTATCCTATCTTTAATTAAGGATATATATTATACACATAATACAGGGTGATCCATTTAAAACGCACCAATCGCTAATAACTTTTTAGAAAAGCGGAATTTCGAAAAAACCCACGAAGTAAACTATGTTTTTTTTTTTGGTCTAGTTTTCTAATTTTCCACCCCTCGATGCTGTATCTTCATTTTTGGCGGAGTTACGGTCAAAAAAACTGGTCAAGGTTTCATTAAGACCACTGGTTTTGACAATGATTATGAAAACTACATAAAAAATTGTGAAAAATGCTGCTAATCTCGTTTCGATACCCCTAATATTTGTCGAGATACTTAAGATCAAATTTACAATTTTATCTATTCGTGAACGGTTTTCAATATTAATTTTACACCAGAAATACACGTTTTTGGGAGGGTCCTCTGTCTGCAAAAAATGTTATTTTTGTTCTTTGCGTCAAAAATATATTTTTGGATCATTGTTTTTGAAAGAGACATAATTTTAACAAATATTTTTTTAAACTGAATCGCCTTTCTTTCAACATGCTACCAACAAATGGTCGATCATTTGATATTTAGTTATAGTTGAATGGATTTTAGTTTGTGGTTAGTTTCCTCAGTATTTCATTTACAGATTGTTAATTATTTATGGATCATATTTCCTGTTTTACGCTTAAGGAATACGAAATCACAAAGTATGTCTTGATTTACCCGTGTGTACTTCAAGAAAAATTCTTTGATGTTTAAAGAAAAAAAAATGAACATCATTTTTGGTTAATTTCTAAAAGAACTGTTAGAAATCTGGGATAAATTTGGGATTTAATAGGGAATATTTTATTGTTCAATGTTTCTGGTGAATGATTCATTAATCGAGTAAGAAGAAAAGGGTCATTTCAGTCATTATTATTGTGCTGAGCTTTTGTCCTAGGGACTAGTTCATCTTCAGGACTTATTGACAATATAATATTTTACCTTCTACTATAAACAGAAGGTGTACCTTCTGTTCTGTCCGCTTATGAACTGAGCGTTTTATATTATAGACAATAAGCCCTGAAGATGATCTAGTCCCCTACTACGTCTACGAAAGCTCGTCAAAATAAATAAAAATCATGACTGATAATATTTTGCAAGAATATTTACTTTTCTTTTTTTTTTTTTTTTTGTAAACATCTATTGCTTCATATGTTCATCATTTTTTTCTCTAGTAAAACAATATATCGTACTGTCTGTCAGTTTGTGACGAAAGGAACAGGATAGAGCAGGAGGTGTATATACCGTGGGAAGTCAACTGTTAAACTGATTAGGTATATTATAGGAGCTCTGCATTTTTGTTTTGAGGGAAAAAGTCCAGTATTTACTAACCAGTACTAACTCCTTTTTTTAGCCCCCATTCTGTTTCACCCGATTTTCGTGTTTACATTTTTCTACACGAATAACTGTCAAGTAATATTCACAACACTTGGTTGTCTATGTTGGTTATGAATATTTAAAGAACATTCTAAATTATACAGCTCTTAACGAAAAAAAGAATGTTTTATGAGTTGTTCATTTAAATTGGTAACATAAAATAAACACTTTTATAGTACCTTGTATAGAACAAAGAATTAATTAACGATTAATTTAGAATAAAGGAGCTCATTAGAACTAGTTATTAAAAAAATACAACCCATTTATTCATTACAGAAATATTTTTAAAAAATTACTGTGGGCAATAAATATATTTAAAAAAAAAAATTAAATTACGAATGGGAAGGTTAAAACAAACAACCGTCCTGGCTATATCCGGGTGCAAGCTCTTTTTTTTTTTTTTACATAAAATAGCAATTTATTCATAAACTGAAGATGGCATGAAAATGCTATTTTCCTTTTACAATATAATAATGACCCTGAACTATAATTACGTTATAGTTCTGATAAATAAACAATGTGGGCTCCGTGTAATGAACGTTTCTATGTATAATCTATACATAAAACATATTTATATAAAAGGGTACTTATAACGGGCTGATAAATACCTAACTATTTTAGTAAAATATCAATTTCACGGCGCAGTTTACTGTAAATTTTCCATATTTTTTATATTTATATATTTTCTTTTATTAAAGCAAAAAAGGCAAAGAAATATGTTTTCTGCATTCGCCATGTTATGGCAATTATCGTACCAAATTTAGAACAGGAAATTCAACTTTCAACTCGATTGAGAAAAGTTTCAATGATTAGTAAAAAAAGTAAAGTAAAGTACCAATTAGGTATCGTGGACGGAGGAGATTAGCAAACATACTTTACTGTAAATTCCTCATATTAACCATTAAATACAAACCAAGGACTAGACTAGTACCGCAATACATCTTAGCTTTGCGGGTCTAGCCTCTAACCGACTAGCAAACATACTTTACTGTAAATTCCTCATATTAACCATTAAATACAAACCAAGGACTAGACTAGTACCGCAATACATCTTAGCTTTGCGGGTCTAGCCTGTAACCGACTAGCAAACATACTTTACTGTAAATTCCTCATATTAACCATTAAATACAAACCAAGGACTAGACTAGTACCGCAATACATCTTAGCTTTGCGGGTCTAGCCTGTAACCGACTAGCAAACATACTTTACTGTAAATTCCTCATATTAACCATTAAATACAAACCAAGGACTAGACTAGTACCGCAATACATCTTAGCTTTGCGGGTCTAGCCTGTAACCGACTAGCAAACATACTTTACTGTAAATTCCTCATATTAACCATTAAATACAAACCAAGGACTAGACTAGTACCGCAATACACCTTAGCTTTGCGGGTCTAGCCTATAACCGACTAGCAAACATACTTTACTGTAAATTCCTCATATTAACCATTAAATACAAACCAAGGACTAGACTAGTACCGCAATACATCTTAGCTTTGCGGGTCTAGCCTGTAACCGACTAGCAAACATACTTTACTATAAAAGTTCTCATATTAACCATTAAATAAAATCCAAGGCCTAGACTAGTACCGCAATACATCTTAGCTTTGCGGGTCTAGCCTGTAACCGACTAGCAAACATACTTTACTGTAAATTCCTCATATTAACCATTAAATACAAACCAAGGACTAAACTAGTACCGCAATACATCTTAGCTTTGCGGGTCTAGCCTATAACCGACTAGCAAACATACTTTACTATAAAAGTTCTCATATTAACCATTAAATACAATCCAAGACCTAGACTAGTACCGCAATACATCTTAGCTTTGCGGGTCTAGCCTATAACTGCCTAACATACTTTACTGTAAATTCCTCATATTAACCATTAAATACAATCCAAGACCTAGACTAGTACCGCAATACATCTTAGCGGGTCTAGCCTATAACCGACTAGCAAATATACTTTACTATAAAAGTTCTCATATTAACCATTAAATAAAATCCAAGGCCTAGACTAGTACCGCAAAACATGTTAGCTTTGCGGGTCTAGCCTATAACCGACTAGCAAACATACTTTACTATAAAAATTCTCATATTAACCATTAAATAAAATCCAAGGCCTAGACTAGTACCGCAAAACATCTTAGCTTTGCGGGTCTAGCCTATAACCGACTAGCAAACATACTTTACTATAAAAGTTCTCATATTAACCATTAAATACAAACCAAGGACTAGACTAGTACCGCAATACATCTTAGCTTTGCGGGTCTAGCCTATAACCGACTAGCAAACATACTTTACTATAAAAGTTCTCATATTAGAAGAAGAAGAAGAAGAAGTCTTTATTTAATTTACAAAATTACAAAATTACATACATGTAAAATAGTATTTCAATTACAGTGAAATTAAATAAAACTAAAAATAAATTCCTTATAAAGACAAACAACATGGTCATTGACCGTCCGTGGAGTCTATGATTTATTGTTGCATTTTGTATTTATTTATTTTTGTATATATATATATTAATATATATATATCAACATATATATATTTATATTTTTTAAATTATTATTATTATTATTTTTATACTGTTATTATTATTATTACCTTATATACTTCCTTCTTTCTGTCTTAACTATACAATATAAAACATAAAGCATTAAACCGAAAATTGGAAAACAAAAAATAGATTTATAATTATCCTGGATTAATAAGTGATACTCGTTTTGCATAAGCTACAGTACAATACTGAACCAAAGCAACCCAGTCTTTGCCGTTCAAATAATCCACAAAGCTCTGTCTAGAAAGAGTAGGCGAACCAAAGTAACGACCGCGCAGTTCAGCCAATGCTGGACAATCCGCCAGGAAGTGAAACAGGTCCTCACACTCATTACTGACACATAGATTGCATTCAAGGTCGGTATTCTTAAAATATTTGTAATTCAACGGTAATAGATCACCTCGAATTTTAAATATCCATCTCATTGATTTCAAAGAAAAAGCATCAGTTAAATACAATTTATCCTCTAAAGTATAATGAAGTTCTTTATAAAATGGGTAATAACTTGTATTAAATACCTTCAGTTTGCAAATGTTATTAAAATCACTGTTTAAAGATTCAATTATAATATTAAGCGTAGTTTTCCACAAAACGCTATTGTTACAATTTGTGAAGTTTAAATTAAAATTAATATTAAATTTTTCAGCTCGACTTTTAATTTCTGAAAACCAAAAAATATTCTTTTTTATTATTTCAGTAGCTAAAATTTTGGGATATCTATTTTCGGAAAGATTTAAGGATCTGAGTAGATATTTATAGTGCAGTTTTAATGTGTAAAGGAAAATAGGCGGTAATTTGGTTTCGAAATGTATTAACGCTGAGGGTGCGTATTTTGGGCATCTCATTAATTTCTTCATGAAAAAATAAAGAACCCTCTCAACCTCGTCATATCTTTTCCATCCCCACAATTGGGCACCATAGCAAATGATATTTCTAGTAACTGAGTTGAAAATTCTAATTTTTGATGAATATGAAATATTATTATTATCAATAAATTGTGACCATATTAAGTTTACGCTCAGTTTTGCTTTTGATGACTTGCTTTTTAAGTGTTTAGACATAGATAATGTGGGGGTAAGAACTATGCCGAGATATTTATATTCACTGACCACTTCAATTCTATTTAAGCCCAAAAACCATTTCTCATTTTTGGCTGGTCTACCGCCATTTCGAAAGACCATGACTTTGGACTTTTCTAGGTTGATTTTCAGGCTCCACAATTGGCAATATTCGTCGAGAGAGTTTATCATTAGTTGGAGTGATACCGGATCCGAGGCCAATAGGGCAATATCGTCGGCATACGCCAACATCTTTATCTTACATTTGCTGTTAACGACTACACCTCCTCCCAGATAGCTCTCTAGGTCATTTACAAACAACGAGAACAAGCAGGGGCTGAGAAGACATCCCTGTTTCACCCCTCTTTCAGTAAAGAAACTCGAAGATAGACCATTTTTACACATAACTGAAGCCGTTGTATCAGTTAACAAATTCTTTATAATCTTGACTATTTTTGAGGAGATACCTAAAGAGTGCAGTTTATAGATTAGACTAAATCTATCGATATTGTCGAAGGCCGCAGAAAGGTCAACAAAAAATACATAAACTTTTTGCTTTTTCATACTTAATTTTAGCTTAATTAGATTGGTCAAATTAAATATATTATCTATTGTCGAATAATTCGACCTGAAGCCAGCCTGCCACTCATGTAGTATATTATTATTTTCTACCCAACTAGTCAGTCTATTTAAAATTAGCCCTGAGAACAGCTTGCTGATGGCATTAATAAAAGATATGCCCCTGTAACTAGCTGCCTGATCTTTATTGCCTTTCTTATACAAGGGAAATATAATCGATTCCTTAAAGGAGGCTGGAATATTACCAGTTTCGAATAATTTATTAAATAATTTCAGCAACCTTATTACGAAATCTTTTGGAGCGTACTTGTAAAACTCATAACCTATTCGATCAGTCCCGGGCGCTTTGTTCTCTTTAGCTCATATTAACCATTAAATACAATCCAAGACCTAGACTAGTACCGCAATACATCTTAGCTTTGCGGATCTAGCCTATAACCGACTAGCAAATATACTTTACTATAAAAGTTCTCATATTAACCATTAAATACAATCCAAGACCTAGACTAGTACCGCAATACATCTTAGCTTTGCGGGTCTAGCCTATAACCGACTAGCAAATATACTTTACTATAAAAGTTCTCATATTAACCATTAAATAAAATCCAAGGCCTAGACTAGTACCGCAAAACATCTTAGCTTTGCAGGTCTAGCCTGTAACTGCCTAACAAACGTACTTTACTGTAAATTCCTCATATTAACCATTAAATAAAATCCAAGGCCTAGACTAGTACCGCAATACATCTTAGCTTTGCGGGTCTAGCCTATAACTGCCTAACATACTTTACTGTAAATTCCTCATATTAACCATTAAATACAATCCAAGACCTAGACTAGTACCGCAATACATCTTAGCTTTGCGGGTCTAGCCTATAACCGACTAGCAAATATACTTTACTATAAAAGTTCTCATATTAACCATTAAATAAAATCCAAGGCCTAGACTAGTACCGCAATACATCTTAGCTTTGCGGGTCTAGCCTATAACTGCCTAACATACTTTACTGTAAATTCCTCATATTAACCATTAAATACAATCCAAGACCTAGACTAGTACCGCAATACATCTTAGCTTTGCGGGTCTAGCCTATAACCGACTAGCAAACATACTTTACTATAAAAGTTCTCATATTAACCATTAAATAAAATCCAAGGCCTAGACTAGTACCGCAAAACATCTTAGCTTTGCGGGTCTAGCCTATAACCGACTAGCAAACATACTTTACTATAAAAGTTCTCATATTAACCATTAAATACAATCCAAGACCTAGACTAGTACCGCAATACATCTTAGCTTTGCGGGTCTAGCCTATAACTGCCTAACATACTTTACTGTAAATTCCTCATATTAACCATTAAATACAATCCAAGACCTAGACTAGTACCGCAATACATCTTAGCTTTGCGGGTCTAGCCTATAACCGACTAGCAAACATACTTTACTATAAAAGTTCTCATATTAACCATTAAATAAAATCCAAGGCCTAGACTAGTACCGCAATACATCTTAGCTTTGCGGGTCTAGCCTATAACCGACTAGCAAATATACTTTACTATAAAAGTTCTCATATTAACCATTAAATAAAATCCAAGGCCTAGACTAGTACCGCAATACATCTTAGCTTTGCAGGTCTAGCCTGTAACTGCCTAACAAACGTACCTTACTGTAAATTCCTCATATTAACCATTAAATAAAATCCTAGGCCTAGACTAGTACCGCAATACATCTTAGCTTTGCGGGTCTAGCCTATAACCGACTAGCAAACATACTTTACTATAAAAGTTCTCATATTAACCATTAAATAAAATCCAAGGCCTAGACTAGTACCGCAATACATCTTAGCTTTGCAGGTCTAGCCTGTAACTGCCTAACAAACGTACTTTACTGTAAATTCCTCATATTAACCATTAAATAAAATCCAAGGCTTAGACTAGTACCGCAATACATCTTAGCTTTGCGGGTCTAGCCTATAACCGACTAGCAAACATACTTTACTATAAAAGTTCTCATATTAACCATTAAATAAAATCCAAGGCCTAGACTAGTACCGCAAAACATCTTAGCTTTGCAGGTCTAGCCTGTAACTGCCTAACAAACGTACTTTACTGTAAATTCCTCATATTAACCATTAAATAAAATCCAAGGCCTAGACTAGTACCGCAATACATCTTAGCTTTGCAGGTCTAGCCTGTAACTGCCTAACAAACGTACTTTACTGTAAATTTCTTTTATTAACCATTAAATAAAATTCAAAGCCTCTAGACTGGGAATCGAACCCACTAAACCAACAATACATCTGAGCATTGCGGGTCTAGTCTCTTAACCTCTCGGCTACCGTGGCGCCTAGTTTCAAGGATTATTTTAAACAGTAATCTGTACGTGCTTCACTTAGTACGTTACTTAACATTTACAAAGTAATAAATAAGTGCCCAACTCACGGAGGTTGGACCAAAAATGTCTTAACGTATGAATTACTTGAACGAATTCTTTGCAGCGTCCGAATGACGTCTGTACTCATCTATCGTTTCCTTAGAGGATGTTGGTGTAGAGGTTGTGAAGAGAGTAGATTTGTTAATAGGATGTCCTCGTTTCGAATCCCGGCATATAAGCTATTTTATATTTGTTAGGAACAAATCATGTTAATAGTAAAGTATGTGCTTCTGTATCCCGTTCACGGCAGATAATTGGCAGTTAGACGTTAAGCCCCGCCTTAAAGAATAGACTCTGTTCAAAGGCAGCTTCTGGGATATTGTGTTCTCTTAAAAAAAAGTCTTCAGATTACAGTGAAAGCTACAAATAATCCATTAAATTCATAGATTGAAGAGAAACCATTCAGAAATGTTGACCGACCGAGAGAAATCGTTAAAACAAAGCTTGCAACTTTTGACGGAAGCGTTTAAATATTATTTGTTCTTAAAAGAACAAAGAGATTTACTGTTTGACGCACGGTTTAACTAAGTTAAACCCGGCTTACCAAACCGGCAATCAATTAGAACCATATTTTGGGGGAGGGGGAGAACAAGACGGATTTTCTTCTTTATTAAAATGATTGTTGTATTCATGATTCCAGCATGAAATGATGGGCGGAAATGATCTATGTATTATCTAGTTGAGTCTTCAATATTACAAATAAATACATGGTAAAATTGAGTATCATTGTAAACAGCTAGGCAGGAGTTCTTCTGAGTGAGTCATTCTTCTCAGTATTATGCAATAACTATTTCCTCTGTGTAAAACGAACACGGTAAATGTTCTAGCATTCGGCGGATCCATTATCTATATGACCAGGTGTCCCGGGAAATCCGGGACATAGTCCTTATTTGCCAACGTCTCACCTAGCAATCAAACTGGGCGCCTCAAACTATTTCCGTTTTCTTTCCCACTATAGAGCCGTCATCAGGACCTGGTAACATGCAATTTTTAAAGTTCCCGGTTATGGAGCCGCCCAAATTGCTAATCCACAAATGATTTAGATCGGTTCAGCCTAGACTATGTTATCAGTTTATTTTTCTGATTTATATAATGATCATATTTATCTCAAAATTTATTACTGACCAAAACTGCTGAACATTACTCACATTTTTATTGCATTAATTTTAGCTGGATACAAACATAGAATACAGAGAGAGAGAGAGAGGGAGAGGGAGAGGAAAAGAGAAAGGTAATTTGTTTGTTTCTTGTAAACTAGCCCCAGAGTAATATCAATATCTGCCTCGTGCTATTTCAGCGCCACAATTTTACATTATATTATATCGCCGAGTGAACGGGGGGTATCGGGGTAATTGTTGGATGTCGTTAGAGAGTAACGAGGCTCGTTCGATCCACCCTTTAGTTGTGATTACATTGGTATATATATATCCGTTAGAAATGTTATTGAATAACTTTTGTACATTGTGCTCTAAATCATTCTCAATTTGCTCTTTCTCTAATTTTCTTTATTTTTATTTAGATCACTTCTTCTCTTCTGGCTGGGATTCTTTCCTGTAGCCGCTAAAAGAATTTTAGTGTCTATTTTCTTTCTTTACTGTCAAACAATGGGAGGAGATTTGTAACATTACAAATCGTTATACGTCATGTCGCAGATCAGACACATTCTCTCTATTAACGTACCAAAAGCCTTTAAGATCTAGTGCAGCCCCCATTTACTACAAAAAAAAAAGTCCTCAAATTACTTTAAGACTTTTCTTTGAGACATAATTGGAATTCTCTCCGGAAAAGGCTACAAATATAAGTAGGTCAACATATGAGTACAATAAGTATATACCCGGGGTGGACCTTGGCTTCCTTAATAATGCGACTCTAGACATCTCTATTGGCTGTTTTTGTCTTCCATCCCGACCCTCCAAAGACTCTCAAGTCCTCCTCAACATCATCATCAAGCAGCAGTCTGTTCGGCATCCTGTCTTCTGGCATTCTTGCAATGTGGCCTAACCATTCCAATCGTCGAGCCTTGATGAAACGGAGGACCACATTCTCAGCCCCATATAGAGTATAAAGGCTCACAGTTCTTTATGAGTCTCCATGTGCGAGAAGTAGTGTCGAAAACTGGACCATAAACCCTCCTTAAGATCAAAAACATTTAGACTATTCATCATGGCAGATGTAAACGTCCATGTTTCAGCACCGACCTGATTAAGGTTCTATAAAGCCTTGTCTTCGAGGTTCTGGTCAGATAGGAGGTCTTAAACAATCTCATGTTAGCAAAGTATGCTCGGTTTGCAGACATTATTCTCCCATTCACTTCGCTTATCAGTCTATTTTCCTCGTTACAATAAGTATATAGTTTTTTAAAAAAATCGATGAAGCTATGTTGAAGGAAATTTTTTTTAAAAAAAAGTGTAAAGAATCTAAAACGTAAAAAGGCGAATTTCGAATAATGTGGCATTTCCGTTAGCTACTTTTGCCCAAAAGCTTATTGTTTCTTGGTCTTTGGATGGATTCCTTGGATGATGGGTGCCTAAAGCAAGAAAGTTTGTACTTCGTGCAATTTTCCGTGTTGCTGTCCACCACATACACATAAACCGACAGAGATAGGCCCATACACAAACCACTTGTAAAACCCATTCTCTCGAACTCACTAAAACTTTCACTTCCGGTAAAACTTTCAAAATCAAATCTCTGCCCAAACATTTCTTCTTTATAAACTAACCAAAAAAAGGAGAAATACTAAATCACTTTAAATGATATCCATTTAATGGCCTAGATCTTAATTTTAAAGTAGCAAAAAAATTTTAGATACTTTAATCAGTAAAAAATAATAAAATTGGTAGCTCTTTACTTAAAAGTACTCAAATAACATTTTAATAACGCTTGTGCACATTGTTTTCTAATTTTATAGTAGCCGAGAAGTAATCATAAATCCATCCGAGGCGGTGCAGACAGGAACCTGGAGGGAGGGGAGCGGAAGGACCAGTTGAAATTATATCCCATTAAATGTTGGAATTATAGCAGTTTAGTCGCAGGAAATAATTTCATGGAAGCGAAGGTGTGTTAAACGAGTTAGAGCTAGATAAATACTTAATTGTAATATATATATATATATATATATATATATATATATATATATACATATATATATATATATATATATATATGCAATAATAGCTTCTCATTTCTGCTCCTCACTGCCAAGAGAGCTATCAGTCTTTGCTCTGCATCATCTCTGAACAAAAGTGAATAAAAAAGATTTATGAATTCTTTGTTGGTTATTATAGTAACTTGTAAAATTCTAAAGGAATCTGATTTGTTTAGAAAGAAAGGATATTCTTCTCAAAGTTGGTCCAAATAGTCTGAAGAAATTTCTTTTTAACGTGTCACTGAACTGTCCAGCATCCCCAGAAATGAATGCAGTTATCTTCAAAGAAGATGGACAAGATAGTGGTAAAAAGTTCTCCGCAGTGATAAAAACTGTGATTTTTTTTTTGGTCCAAAAATGCGCTTATTGTGTGATCTTCTTTGATTATTCAACGCATTTTCTCAAACGGTTTTTTTGTTTAATCTTTACCAATGAATAGATTCCAATCTTCCAAGTATGATCCCGGAAGATGTTGCAAAATACCTAAATAGGCTTATTATCTCCTCTTCATCTCAGTGTGACACAAATTTCTTTAGCTTTAAGCATAAAGACGAAAAGCCAGTACGGAGCCTAATCTGGTTTATTAAAGGGAATGATCCAATAATTCGTACTTCGAAGTCTTCATTCTTTTTTTTATCCCAGCCAAAGAACTTTTTAGGGAATCGCCTTAATAAAGGAGGAATTTTTTCAACTATTTCGTCTTCAGGAAAGTATTGCGGAAATGCCCAATTTTCAAAACTGTTTTACCGCCGGAACTACGAGGTGTGGCTATTAAATAACGAGACTGATGCTGCTGCAGAAGAACTATGCATGCGCCAAATCTTAACGGCCGACAGCTGTGCAGCGTAAAGCCTTCTCTTTCGATTGCAGCGTCTCACGGTGTTTGAGAGAAATCTGTCTGACTGGAACCGTCGTTTGTGTAAGAGGTGTTAGTTTCGTTTTGCCGAAAACATGATACTACACATGTAGTAGAGCAAAGAATTGTCGTGAAATTTCACATTAAAATGGGTAAAACCGCTACTGAAACTTATCTTCTATTAAAAGAAGTTTATGGCGATGAATGTTTATCACGTGCGCGACTTTTTGAGTGGTTCAAGCGTTTCTAAGATGGCCGAGAAGACGTCGGAGATGGTGACCACTCGGGTTGTCCTTCCACGTCCAAAATGGATGAAACTATCGATTATAATTAATCAACATTTCTACCGTGAGGTGCTTGCTCAACTCCGTAAAAGAGTAAGGAACTACCCGATTTGAGGAAGAATAAGTCACGAGGTTCCTCATCAAGACAACGCGCCGGCTCACACTGCATCCGCCTTATTCGCCTGTCCTGGCCCCATGTGACTTCTATCTGTTCCCCAAAGTCAAATCTGCATTAAAAGGAACACGATTTCAGTCCGTTGAAGCTGTGAAAAAAAAAGCGGCATGCTTCATGCAGGAGCTTACAGAAAAAGACTTCCAGCACTGTTTCGAACAATGGTAAATTCGCATGGAGCGTTATAGGGTTAGGGGAGGGGTGTATATTGAAGGTGATAATAACTAAATATGTATAAATTTAAAATAAAATGTTTTACAGCAATAGTCTCGTTATTTATTAGCCACACCTCATATTCGTGCAAAAAAGCGATTTTTCCAACCCAGAAATTGGTGCCTGTATTTGTGCCACAACTTAATTTAATTTCTTAGATAATTAAAAAAAAAAATAATCTATTTAGAAGTTTAATTTTCTTTCATTATAAACCGCAAACTTATTAAAGTCGGCTTACTTAAATAATGAAGCTGATAGGAACTTAGTTTAGGAGTTAAGTTGTAGAATTCAAAATACTTTCATGAACTGGTAGATTAAAGTTGCTGCTTGATTAAAAGTGCTGAAGGCTTTGAAATTAATTTTATACATATACTCGTATATATTATTTCTCGCTTTCTCGTACTAAATAGCCATCTTTAATAGTTATTAACTTATATCTATAATAATGATTGTTCTATACAGCTATTAAGTCCAATTATCCTCGCCTTGCCCTAATTATTATTGGACACTAAAAAAAATTTCCTAAAGGTACCGGTAACTATCTCTGGGTCGTCCTGCCAGGACCATTAACGCCCTACAAGGAGTATATCGAAGAGAGAGTTATCTTTCTCCTCTTTCTTGAATAATTTAGGCCGTCTTCTTAATTCAATTTGAAACAACATTGGACCATGTTATTCAAATTAATCTAATTATTATTTTGTAATACTTAAGCGTCTAGTTATCTACTGGGGAAAAAGAAAAGAAAATCTTTCATTATTATCTAATTTTATTAATTCAATTATCATTTAGGGGCTTGCTTATCTGCAATTAGAATTGCTACACTTCTCCATTTTTTTGAGGAAAACGTTAACTAACAGCTGATTTATTTATTTCTTTTAAATGTCTTAAATCAAATTATTTAGATTAGTTTTTTGTAGTGAATATTTGAGATTATTCCAAAACTTGGGCTCTCAGTTAACGTTTCAAAATAATTAAAAACAATAAAGTGCGCTGCACCAAAGTACAATTCAATGCCTAAAGGGACGTCTAATTATCACGTGTGAATCCTATCTTATGTAATGATATCTCGCGGGCAGAGACCTTTAAGGAACACTCCTTTAAAACAACCGAGTATTTACAGGAGAAAATGATATTAGATGAGGAAGAAACCCGTACCAGTTTTTTTTATAATTTCGAATTAATAACTGCAATAACGCCGGCTCCTTAGGCCCTTTAAAAATCCTCCCAACATTAAAACTCATTAAATAAAGTTATACGCCATCTTGAAAAATTATATTAACCAATTGGATTGATTAAAGTTAATTAATAATTGAAATATAATTTTTCAAAATTAGAGATATTTTATCTCCGTTAAGTGAGATAATTTCCAATTGGTTAGAAAATCTAGATTACAGACATTCTGGTTAATATACCTTAAGAATATTTCAAGGAATATTATGTACTTTAATAGCCCTATGCATAAAAGAATTTTTATTAACATTAATTGCTCATATAAACGCTTAAATATATATGTCCATATATGTGCTTAAATATATGAAAAGTCCGTGCAAAAATAAAAACTACTTAATTTTTTGGGGTAAACCTTTTTTATTTTTCAACATAGTCTCCTTTTAGGCTTATACACTTCGTCCAACGCTGCTCTAGTTTGTTGATCCCTTCCGAATAATAGGATTTGTCCAAGTCTGAAAAATAGCCTCTGCAATCACCTCCTCGTTTGAATAAAATCTTTTTCCCGCCAGCCATTTCTTCATATTGGGGAACAAATAGTAGTCCGAGGGAGCCAAGTCTGGAGAATAGGGGGGATGTGAAACGAGTTGGAACCCTATTTCCATTAATTCTGCGACCACAACTGCTGAGGTGTGAGCTGGTGCGTTGTCGTGATGGAAAAGGACTTTTTTGTGGGCCAATCGTGGGCGTTTTTCTTGCAGCTCGGTTTTCAAACGGTCCAATAACGATGAATAATATGCACCTGTAATAGTTTTACCCTTTTCCAGATAGTCGATGAGGATTATTCCTTGCGAATCCCAAAAGACAGTCGCCATAATCTTTCCGGCCGAAGGAACGGTCTTCGCCTTTTTTGGCGCAGATTCCCCCTTGGTAACCCATTGTTTAGATTGTTCTTTGGTCTCAGGATTGTAGTGATGTATCCATGTTTCATCCACAGTGACGAAACGACGCTTAAAGTCCTGCGGATTCTTCTGGAACAGCTGCAAACCGTCCTTGCAACACTTCACACGATTTCGTTTTTGGTCAAGCGTGAGCAATCGCGGCACCCATCTTGCGGATAGCTTTGTCATGTCCAAATGTTGATGCAAAATATTATGTACCCGTTCATTCGAGATGCCCACAGCACTAGCAATCTCACGCACCTTCACTCTTCTGTCATCCATCACCATATCATGGATTTTATCAATGATTTCTGGAGTAGTAACCTCAACAGGGCGTCCAGAACGTTCAGCGTCACTTCTGCCCATATGGTCACTCCGAAAATTTTGAAACCACTTATAAACTGTTCTAATCGAAGGTGCAGAGTCACCATAATGTTTATCAAGCTTCTCTTTAGTCTCCTGAGGCGTTTTGCCTTTCATAAAGTAGTGTTTAATCAACACACGAAATTCTTTTTCGTCCATTTTTTGAAAATCACTCGACTTCCTCGATTCAAACGAATGCCAAACACAAAGGAATAGACCGATCTGGCTGAAACTTGGCGTGTGTTCTTCCAAGAGATGCTACTAACTAAACATAACCTCGATACGCGCCAGTGGTGCTATCTCTCTGACTTTGCACGGACTTTTCAAACGACCCTCGTATATACGACTCGTACACCGGGGGTAACTGACTACTTTCGAAATTTGCATATTACATTCCAAAAGCAATTTTAAAACATGCATCTATTCTAAACATCTGTTAAAAGTAGTTAATGTATTGCTCTCCTACCCAGGAAGATGTACCGCCATTGGTTCAAGCTGATCATACGGGCAGAATGAGATGTTCTATTGTTCAATTACTCAAAATTCTAAAAAAAATTTGCGCATTTTGGGAGTCAGCATTTAATAAATTGTTGGTCCTTATCTTGCACCAAGATTGCTGCTATTTAATTCTAGGATAAAAAAAAATCTCTGTACTGTTTCTTCCAGATATTTGAAACGTTTTTTTTAATTGTCGATCGTTTTGTTGATTTTCTCCATGAGAAATTTTAGAGTCTGTCTGCTTCACATGAGACGTCTTCAAGAGAAAACTACGTTCAACGTTTAATTTCTTTATTGTTGCATATAAAGGAAAACACTTCTTTTACACCTTCACTAACTTTAAATGAATTTCCGGTGGCAATAAGCCGTCAAAAACGAAAAAAAATTGTAGTAGCTCAATTGATATCGGTTGTATTTTACAAAATTTTAACTACTTAAGAAAATTATCAACAAAACAATGGTAATTGGCGTATGTAATTGCTCTACTACTGTAGTCATCTACGTGCTTTTTACACCTTGCCCGTGGTAGCTACCTCAAAGAACCTCAACGCGCACGTTTACGTTGAAAACTTTGGAATGATCGTAATACATACTTTTCTATTGATAGGAGTATATAATAAAAACTGAATCCTAATAAAAGTTAATTACTGCACAAATAGAAACAAAAAAGAATCCCTTAAACAAAGAAGGATTCAAAACACAAAATTAAAAAAAGTTAAACGATTAGTTCAATGGATCGGCTACTTTCCAATCAATGATTAGTCTCTTTGTGGCTCTTGATAATTGTAGGTTACCATAATAAGGGAGCCACCAAAGGGAGACGAGAGAGAGTGGATGCCTAAGACAGGTCAGCATTAACAAGAAGCTAATACGTTAAGTATGTGGGTCCAACACTATTACAGACCGACGGACAAATTAAAATAGGCACCTTTAAACAAAAAGGAGGGGGAGAGGGGGGAGATATTAAATCTCTCTTGAATCAGGCGGCTCCAAGCCAGCCAGATAGTATTCAAATTGAGTCTGCAATCATCTGTTAATCAGATCATCAAAGGACAGTGTACCGCCCGCTGGTCGAACTTAATTTATCCCAAATTCCTTAAATTTGTATTTATTTTACTCTTACTAGTTTAGCATACAAAAAATTTTGAAAATAAGGTTGTCCAATCTACACGAATTTGAGGCCCTCCGTAGAGAAGAATATATGTATATTTTTTTGGTAATGAATAGAGGAAGCGATAATTCTAGTTCCGGTCTGAAATTAGCAATCCAACCACAAACCAGAATATATAATACTTCATCTGTACTTTGAGTGATTAGTTGCAAAAGAGATTTGATTACTCTCTGCAAGCTTGCTATCACAATTTCCTGTATTTTGCGTTAACCATGAGAGGGTTAACTAGATCGTTGCATTTTTTTTTTAAATTTGTTTGTGACTGTACCAAAATCGCTGAGGTTCTGTCCCCTATAGAATTAGCCTGGGTGTTGGCTAAACCCTAACAGTTGTACACCCCCCAACAATCTCTTCAGATCTGTATGGTGAATGGGTGTTGGAGCCCCATGGTATTATTCATTGTTCCCGGAAGAAGTGGTTAGACCGCTTTAGAAGAGTCGCGAAGTTACCATATTTTACCCGTAGATTTACCAGTATTCCAGTTAAACTATCGTACCATTTTATTTTCAAGTTTTCCTCGGCCATTAATGTCTTCGAGGTGAGAACCGCATTCCCATGCTTTTTTTAAAAAAATAATCATCCCGCTCTTTAGACGAATAAGAGCGCGGGTTTAAGAGCTAATAGAATAAACCTTGGGTCTAAAAACTAAACTATTAGACGTTTAAACTAAATTGCAAACATCACAATAATAATAATAATAATAATAGGTAATAATAATGATAATAATAATAGCGGTTATCGTACTGGACTCCCACGCGGAGGTCCCGGGTTCGAATCCAGCTGCTGACCCTTAGATTTTCTCTTCCTAGGAGCTTCTTACAGGTCACTGTCCGGACAGATGGACAGTGTTGTTTGTAACGAGAGAACACTGTCCGGAGGCCGGCAGTGCACAGAAAAAAAGCTCCGGGCGCTAATAACCTGAGATGTTGAAGCGCCTTAAATAATTTTAAAAAATTATTCATTAATTGGTTTTGATTTTTCTTTGGTTTAGAATTAACATAATTAGCTCTAATAACTTTTTTAATTTTATTAAAATACATAAAAACTATTTACAGAAATATTGGAGTCAAAGAGTTACCGAGTAAGATGTAATTAAATGATTTATATTTATTTATTTTTATTTTTACTGAATATATGATTTTTACTTCTAGAGGTGCTACAATTTTTTTAATGTGATTGAAAGTGACACGTGTTGAAATGTATAGAATTACTATTGGCATCGCTTGAAAGAATCAATGGGTGAGAAGCGTAATGCAGCAAACTTGACATGCTGCACATCAATAATTATACTATTTCTCTCTTTGTCTGTCAGTCTGTCTCTCTCTAATACACACACAGACAAGCCAGGATCTATGGTACATTTAACACGAATGTCACCGTTACGAGATTTATTACCGTATTCTTAACCTAATGTGTCCTGTTCAATTAAAAAAATAAAATAGAATCAACTAATAGAATAATGAAATAATACATTTAAATACGCCTGAATATTTAACAGTAAGACAACAAACAAAAAGACACAGGAGACTATTACAGAATCTCAAAATGTATCTCTAACCGAGATTAATACAGACAGTATTTCTCATCTTTTTTTTTTTTTTTTTTTGTCTCCGCATACAGAACAAGAACATCTGCAAACAATTACCGACTTATCCGTCTTTATCACGTGATCAGCCTTGATTGAAGGGATTGAAAGAAGTCTTTCTTGTAGTAATGCAGTTCAAAAAGGGACGAGGGATTCATGTAATCCTAATTCCGTTATATGTCCTTATCCAAACATATCTTTCTTGGATTTAACTACGAGGGTCGTTTGAAAAGTCCGTGCAAAGTCAGAGAGATAGCACCACTGGCGCGTATCGAGGTTATGTTTAGTTAGTAGCATCTCTTGGAAGAACACACACCAAGTTTCAGCCAGATCGGTCTATTTCTTTGTGTTTGGCATTCGTTTGAATCGAGGAAGTCGAGTGATTTTCAAAAAATGGACGAAAAAGAATTTCGTTTGTTGATTAAACACTACTTTATGAAAGGCAAAACGCCTCAGGAGACTAAAGAGAAGCTTGATAAACATTATGGTGACTCTGCACCTTCGATTAGAACAGTTTATAAGTGGTTTCAAAATTTTCGGAGTGACCATATGGGCAGAAGTGACGCTGAACGTTCTGGACGCCCTGTTGAGGTTACTACTCCAGAAATCATTGATAAAATCCATGATATGGTGATGGATGACAGAAGAGTGAAGGTGCGTGAGATTGCTAGTGCTGTGGGCATCTCGAATGAACGGGTACATAATATTTTGCATCAACATTTGGACATGACAAAGCTATCCGCAAGATGGGTGCCGTGATTGCTCACGCTTGACCAAAAACGAAATCGTGTGAAGTGTTGCAAGGACGGTTTGCAGCTGTTCCAGAAGAATCCGCAAGACTTTAAGCGTCGTTTCGTCACTGTGGATGAAACATGGATACATCACTACACTCCTGAGACCAAAGAACAATCTAAACAATGGGTTACCAAGGGGGAATCTGCGCCAAAAAAGGCGAAGACCGTTCCTTCGGCCGGAAAGATTATGGCGACTGTCTTTTGGGATTCGCAAGGAATAATCCTCATCGACTATCTGGAAAAGGGTAAAACTATTACAGGTGCATATTATTCATCGTTATTGGACCGTTTGAAAGCCGAGCTGCAAGAAAAACGCCCACGATTGGCCCATAAAAAAGTCCTTTTCCATCACGACAACGCACCAGCTCACACCTCAGCAGTTGTGGTCGCAAAATTAATGGAAATAGGGTTCCAACTCGTTTCACATCCCACCTATTCTCCAGAATTGGCTCCCTCGGACTACTATTTGTTCCCCAATATGAAGAAATGGCTGGCGGGAAAAAGATTTTATTCAAACGAGGAGGTGATTGCAGAAACGAATGGCTATTTTTCAGACTTGGACAAATCCTATTATTCGGAAGGGATCAACAAACTAGAGCAGCGTTGGACGAAGTGTATAAGCCTAAAAGGAGACTATGTTGAAAAATAAAAAAGGTTTACCCCAAAAAATTAAGTAGTTTTTATTTTTGCATGGACTTTTCAAAAGACCCTCGTAGATATTTCTTGAATGCTAGCAATATATTTCTTGGTAACAAAGCCTAAACATCATGCACTTTTTGTAGTCAATCCAGGTAACTTAAACTTCACGGTAGGACAGTTGATTAAGGGTTGATCGTCAAAAAAGTGCACGGAAAAGCGTAATAATGTTGAACAACACCCAACTTTAACAATTTTTTTCCCTCTTTTTCTATGAAAGATACAAAATTCCTAAATTTTCTTTAAAATAAAGGGTATATCGTTGATTTTATAAGCAGTGATGTAATCCTAAATTTTTAGGAACCGGTTCCATAAAGTTGAAGTAGTATCTGGGAACCTATTCTTAATTTTTTAAGAGTGGAAACCAATCACTTACTTTAGCCTCACTTTGCATTAAAGATACCATTTATTACATTTAAAAATACCACTATTGTCTACACTTTTGCGCCACAGATTACGGCGCGGATGCAATTTTGTAAGGCTCCCGTCTGTAGGCAGTCTACAGTTGCAACACCTACGTGTTGAGGGCATAGCGCATGATTGAAAACTGAAGTCAGAGTAATTCATTTATTTTTAATAACCGGTTCCCTACGGTTTCATAATTAAAAAAAAACGGTTCGCGCAAACCGGTAGGTTGCCATCACTGAGCATAAGTGTAGTATTTTTTTTTTTTTGCAACAACATAGATCCTGTAGATTTCGATATATACTATATAGCATTTTAAGGTTTGATGCATTAAGGGCTTGAGAATAGATACCTTCCAATTCGGTGAGAACAACAACCTCACTTTTTAAGCATGACTTCAACATGCTCTACAGCAACATGCTCTACATACAACACGCTCTAGGTACAGCAACATAACTTGCACAGAGTTCATCAGTTCAAGCTGCAAGGGAACTACTGGAGTCCCTTATTTCCTAAGTGCATCGCTAAATATTCCTCGGCTTGGCCAGTGGCGATTCGCATGTGAGATGTGACTTTTTGGACTGGGTATCTTTCAGATATCGTCTTCTTATCTTTTTTTTTTTATCTTCTACGCTTTTCCGCCCGTACAAACTTTTCTTAGTTGGAAAAGTCTGCAGGTAGCAATAGAGAGAAAGTCATGACAATATTTCACACCGTTTTCTGCAATAATATTTTCCTATTATCCAGGGGGGGGGCCATTGGAAAATGGTTTTACAAAAGAATGATATTCACTTTTCTGGTTAAAATTAAGCGGAAAATCTTTTTCTTTTCCCTCCTTCCAATATCAGAATGTTATATGCGTAATAGTAATTGTTTCGTCACAAAGAAAACTAAATAACACAGATTCATGTTTGGATAGAAAAAAAATTCAATAAAAGATCCAGGTTTTTTTTTTAAACCTAATTTTTAAATTACACTTTTTACAGTTACTTTCAATTTTCTTGAATTACATATTAACTTTACAAAAAAGATTGTAATACCTAAGTAATTTTTTTTTCCTGTAAGTGGTGAGATAAATAAAGGAATGATTTACAAAATGGCTTACAGATTCTTTTATAAAGATTAGATTCATTGTCACCATAGAACATTGTCACCACCTCTTAGGCATAGCTTTGACTTTTTTTTTCATGTTAACAAAAGGTGTCCTTTAACGTGACAATGACTCCCACTAAATTAACCAATTCTCCTTGTATGTATATCTATACATAATATGTATGTAAGTTGGACAATGGCGCCAGAAATTGGGCACGTCCCAAATTGGATAATTGGACTTTTACAATAGATTTCACTTCCTCGATTCTTTAACGGAATAAACAAAAAGAAATAAAAAAATAACTAATCGATTACATTTATTAAAGTTGTTTCAATGCAAAGTAAGTATCGAATTAAATGATAATTATCGATAGTAAATTTTTAAATATTGATTGTAGTGAATTGTAATTTGGAGAAAGTAGAATTAAAAAATATATATATAGCTATATTTGGCTTACACATTAAGTAATTTTATTTACAAATAAAGATGGTGTTTTGGACGCTTCCAAAAATTGTGTTATGATTTAAATTGAATTAATATATCTTTTATTGCTTATACACTTCCTCATGACACGCATGTTTTGCGGGTTCCAAATAGTATAACTTTAATCTAAATTAATACCATTATCAATCAACAAGAAACAATCGATTTTTTTATTCCAGCACTTTGTGGCAAAAATTGGTTCTTTCCCGCGATTCATAAATTTTAAAGAATGCCATTTTTGCATTATCGATTGTGCATGAATATTTACTAGTAAAGAAGTTATCCTATGGCTACAAAAAAAGTGATTATCCGTTCGGAAGAGGTCTGAGGTCTGTGCCAAAAAATACTGTGAAGAACATATCATCGAACGTGACAATTTTCGCCGATCGTGGGGTGTAAAAAACCGTGGGGTAACCCATATTTTGAGCTTTTTTTGCACTTTTTTACAACGGGCTAATCATCTAGTCTAGTTCTTTGGCGGTCCGCCCGACCGTTTGTGTCCTTAAAAGCATCATTACCTTCGGTCGATCGTCGTGAACTGATCTTGCGAATCCTTTTTCATTCTCTTTTTAAGAGAAAAGTTCTTACTTTACTAACACAAATTCTTTTCTTTTGTACTTTGTTTCATTTAACTTAAAGTGAATCTGTTTTAGAACATCATTTCTTGTTTCGATCGAATGGCGCTTCATTCGCTTTCTCAATATTTATTATTTGTTAATGGGAAGGAAAGCCCCACGCTACTTTAAAGGCTCCCTGGGGTCATGTAGGAAAAGAACTACAACATCAAATGACCAAGTCAAGACAAAAATCAGAATAAGATTCACAGATGGCCGAACCAATCGACCATCAATCTCAAAGAAGAACAGCCTAAGCTCAGGGATCCGAGCAAGGATCCTAAACAAGGTCCGTCTGAACCGTAAGACTGATGTGTATTTCTCCCTCCGACTCAGGAAGAATCGGACACGAGCCCAATCTTGTTGTCTCTCCAGGTCTAGACTAAATAAAGCAGGTGCCAAAAATATCATTAGCTACCAAGTACCTATAGGTACCAAGATTAGCACACAGCGGACTGGATGTTATATTTTACTTGTTTTTTTGCTATTCCTTCATCAACTATAAATATGAAATTTGCATTTCTTCATCTTCAACTTGTGTAATGTTAACCAGATCATTTGTTCATTTGCTGTGCGCTAACAAAGCGGTTTCACACCCAAAAACGAGCCATTTACTAAGGAGCGATAGAGATGCTAGTTTAGAAAGAAGGCTCTTGCGGTCTGGAGTGAGAAGAGCTTTGCGGGTAGAGTGGGGGGAGGATGTTAATACACCAGGAGCACGTCTACATGTTAACGTATATTCAGACTAACGAGGATAATGTTCCTAGACTGTATTTGGAGGCGTGTGTGCATATCCATCCGCTAACTGGACATACATTCAAGAGCAAACAAAGCTGATCTAGATGACCGCAGAAATCAAACCAACCACTAGAAAAACAATTACCTCCCTCTCCCCCTCAGTGTACAGCAGAACGTGCCCAATCATCGTCCTCCTTGCGCCCCATTAGAGCTATCACTAAACTGCTACAGCACAATTGTGGGTCGTTTTTTTTTTTCCTCCCTTTTTTGATACAATTAGACTGGTGGTCTAGAAAATGATTCGAGTTGAGAATTGGATTCTGTAGTCCTTTCTCTCCACAATACTCCACTTCCTTCGGTTTTTTGGACTATAAAATTATATACGCTCCTCCAGTCTCTCAGTCAGAACAACCTACAAATACTAATACCTAATCAGAAAACAAAATACAACCACTTAGAGATCATAATACTGGGATGACTTCTCTCCTCAAGTCTATATTAACTTAGAGCAAGTCTATGTACCGAATTATACATTCTATGTTTTAAAAAAAAGTGAACTTGCGTTTTATATTTTATGCTACGTAAGATCACGTTTATACTACATAGTACATAACTAATACATTCTAAAACCACAACACCTCAAACTCGAACGTTCTGTTTTTAACCACATTAACTTGATGCACTTTTTATAAATCAGCTGTTAATATTATTGTTTTGAATTTGTATAATTTATATTATATTTGTATTTCAAATTGATTACGTTCAAAGATAAATAAATTTAAATAATTATTTTTTGTTTTATTAATATTTTTAAAAAAATCTGGAATCTTCTATCTGTTATTACATTTACCGTAATTATAATTACAGGAAACCCCTCTCAAATTGAATAAGAAATACGCGAAAAGAATTTTTTAATCCAGTGATTTACTTTAAAGAGTTACAAAATTATTTAAGATATTAAAGATATTCTTGATTTTTCTTCTTCTTCTTCCGGTCTTCTTTTGGGGGTAACTTCCGGTACAAGTGTACATTTTGTTTTTTGTTTTTTTTCTTTTTCTATCAAAATGTCTCCCCAAGGCCATAAGGGTAGAAAAATCAATTTTCTTTCGCAATTCCAAGCGGAAATGAACTTTTATTGAATTCAAAATTGAAAGACAAACATCAGTAGAAAGTCAACTACGTATTTACGTTTTGTAAAGCAGTGGTGCCATTCGTTTATGAATAATATTGTATCTTGAAGAAAGATATTAAGAAAGCATATTACAAAAAATGGTACCAAGTTAAGGCGGAGACATTTATAACTAGAATTAAACTTTCACCGATTTGAAAGATATTTTACGCATCAGTGTGAAAGAATAAATGATCACATTCTTATTTGTGACGTTAACGAATTTATTATACGCCTCATTGTATAATAATATATGAATATATATATTTTTTTTCAAATTCCAAGTTTTGGATAAAACGCCAGTACATGGGCTAAAATTGTCTAAAATAGAATCTGCGAAATGGAAATTTGATTAAAACCAATGAAGTGGTAACTTCCGATTGTACGGTATGATCCAAAAACTTATTGTTCATTTTCTGTTTTTTGGAGTTATTTTGATCGGTCGGGGTACTCTACAGACAGGACAGACTGATAGACACATACTTTTTTTGGGGTAAACCACTTTTTCGTAATACTTCCTGTTTATGGTTGATAAGGGAAAGTAATATTAAACAATAATAACAGATCGTATAAGAATTTATAAATAAATAAAATCAAGTTTTTCTTGTTTCAGGGAAATATAAATAAATGGTACCAAAATAAATGTAACTTAATGCACTTTTAAAAAAGAAAGTTGCACGGCAGATAAGAGCAGAGGTTTTAGAAGGAGCCCCCCCACAACATTCACAAAATAAAACAAACGCACATACATATGTATTATCTATAAGCTTTCAGCATTAAAAGTGATAATATATTATAATTTAAATATAATATTTATCATGTAACTCCTGAACAAGTCGTTAGGTTTACAATAATTTAGTATTTTACATACTTATATATTGTTTAATTGTTATGAGTATTAACTTCTTAGAAATAAATAACACGAAAGCATATTTTTGTAACACGAATTCGGTTATCATTAAAATTACTTGGAATTATTTGCGTAAATGTAAAATAAGTAACTAAGTGTAAGTGATGTATTTATTGTTCTGTGACAATACAATTGCAGATAATTTGTTTGAAGTAGATAACTTGTATCAGATGGACTTTTATCCATCAATGAGTGGCCTATCTTGCCATTTTGTTACCTTCACTTCCTGTTTGTGTCCACATTCTGATTAGGTCACAAGTTTGAAAATTAATTTTACGTCGGTTTTTGAGAAAAAAAATCAATCAAAAAGCTCAATTTTTGTTTTTCTCATTTTACTATTATTATCGCGCCTGAGAACTTAGAAGGTTAATTCGAAGGAAGTGATGAGTTTTATCGGAAACTGCTGCATTGATTTACTTTAAGCTTGAATTAGTAATGACTAGATCTAAGAGGCGCTACAGTAGCCGAGCGGTTAGAGGCGAGACCTGCAAAGCTAATATGCATTGTAGTACTGGGTTCGATTCCCGGTCTTTAGGCCTTGGATTTTATTTAATGGTTAATAAAAGAAATTTACAGTAAAGTATGTTTGCTAGTCGCCTCCGTTCACGACACCTAATTGGCAGTTCGACGTTAAGCCCCGTCTGAAAAAGTAGGCATTACTTTACTTTACTAGATCTAAGGTGGAGGGTGGGGAGGACGAAATCCGGTCTCGGCTTGGTCCTGATTCCAACTTAGTGACAAGTTTGCCTCAACCTCTTCACCTTGTTGGGATGCTGGATCCACAGAATATCTGAGGCGAAAAGAAGTGTACGACACTAGAAAGTGAGATATCCGCTTACTGTTTACTTCTCTCTCTTCGCTCCACTTACCTAGCCGAACCCTAGACCCCGAGAAGAACTGATAGCACTAGTTGTGTCATTGTGCTGCTCTCTACAGAGAAGTTGTTGCTATACATATAGAAACTATACCACGCATGCGTTTTCAAATCGTATGCATTCAACCAATCGAAACCTTAGTCTGACCATTTGAAGTCACTACAACATTTGAGAATACTGTGGCGGTAAATTCTGTTTTTATGACCTTTAGACTATGTTTAAGTCTGCCAATTTTGAATGAGAATGACATTGACATTCAAATTGCAAAACGTCGCGAATTGAATTCTTTCAATCAAATGTATATTTATTAGTTTCTACCGGAAGTAATAAAACATAAAAAGAGTGCAAAGGCAGTGCGTGGCCTAGCCTTCATGGAAAATACATTCCAGCTAGTCTCGAACCCAGATTCTCTGCTACGTACTGAGTCCAATGCGCGATCAATGTGGTAATACGTTTAATTCGCATCTCTTCATCCCCAATTTTTCTAGAATAAACCACCAAACTATCTCGCAGTCGTGGAGATTATAGATCGATAATTTTGTATCCACCCACAAATACAGACTCCCATTTTCTCTCTTTTTACGATATCGATTTTTTTTTTACGATCGATCAACTTTCTAAGATATCGATAAATCCAAACGAAGTAACCTCCATTTTTGTTTTTTTTAAAATAATTTTAGTTTTATTTTTTTCTGAACCAATTAGGAGTTAATGGTTTTTTTTATTGAAAATAAGTTCGTGATCAAATAAAGAGACAGAGATGTTTCTATAGTTTGTACTACTATCTACACAACTTATACCGTCTAAACATACATAAAGAGAATATAAACTCAATAATATATTCAACACACATGTATTAGTTTGTAAATACAGTGGGCGGTACATGTGTATTTCTTGAAGATAAAGATTGTTATCGTGACCACAAACTATCCTAAAGAAGTTTTTTTTATGTATTCTACATATATAATGTATGTAAAGGCTAGTTAGGATTGAAGGAAGGAAGGGAGCGGACATAGAACAGTGTTGCCAACCACCCTACAACGTACACTTAAGATCGTATGTATTAGAAATGGCCAAACTAAACTAGTTAATGGAGGCCCTGTACCTTTTTTATTATTATTATTTTTTTTTTTACAAAACCAAATAATAATATTCAAGACATCCCGTTCTTCTATTACAATGGTTAAGTATTATGTATAGTATATATAAACAGTATTTGTGTTTGTATATAGAATATTTATTATGTTATTTGCATAAAGCTAAATGAACCAAATTGTCAATTACCTACTTGGTTTAGATGTTTTCTTTCTTGGTTACACATTATTTATTTTCGTTTCTCTGGTTTGCCATCACAGCTTCATTCGTAATGATCTTCGCCTGAAATTCCAGAAAAAACTGTAGTTAGTAAATCAATAGACCGTTATAATAATTGAAAATGAAGAAAATAATCTAAAACTAACAATAACATACCCAGAAGTTGAAAATATGTAAAAAAATAAACGAACAAAAACGTTCTTACAATAAAATAACAATCATACGTCAGAATAAGGAAATTATTAAGCGAAAAACGTTCGAAACTACGGTTTGAATTGGTTTTAAAAGCTGTTCAAGTCAAGTCTAGCTTGCTTCTATTTACTTCAGGCATGGAAGATCCTCTCCCGTCCATTTTTGTGATCGAAGTGAGAATAGCCGAGCTTAGTTTTAGAGGTTGGTTTTTCTAGCCAGTCGGGGCAATCCTAGCTAGCTAAATGGAAGCCTGTGTGGTTAGCATTGAGCGAAGTGTACTAGCTCTCATTAGCGAAGCCAAGAAGGCTATCCCCTTGGATACTCCGTCAACTCCCTCCTTGCTCCGATATCTTGTCGAAGGAGTTGACTGGACCAGGCTGAATGACAACGTCGATTTCATTTAGTCTTAGAAAAAAAAAACAGGATAAAATTGGCCTAGAAAACAACTCCACAGCTGTTCTTAGTTGTAGGTTGAGGTAGGAAGGAATAGGAATTTAGAAAACGTTTTTTTTTATAACGTATCTAATTGCGTGGCAACAGCATTGCGATACCGATGGCACTGAGAATGCCAAATTGACTTATATGAAAACCTAGACCCGGTAAAGCCGAGAAGTTCTGTTATAAAGCTGAAAAGGGACCTACATTAGCCTTTTTCAGTATCGATATCTGGGAAAACAGGACTCATCCCGTGTTAGTTCCGCAGCGAAAAGTGATTGTACCAATCCCTCCTAGGCCGAGTCGGAGGAACCTCCGATTTTAGCATAATGAATTCCTATTAATATCAAACATCCAGTACGCTCGTACATCGCCCTTAAATGGTACTGTAAAGGGAACTTAATCCCAATCCTCCCCAAAGATTGCCTCAAGAAGCAATGTTTCTATTAAAAGATATAAATTAAATCAAGAAACATAAAGGCACCTGAAAGATGATCATTGAGCCATTTTCCAAGATATTCTGAAAGACTAAATACAATCGATTCCGTAAAGTGGCCTTAAAAGAATACTTAAAAGAATAGCAGGTAGAATACTAAGTTGACAATTTTTCACCTTATTGTCGCATAATCAATAGCAGTTCAATAATCGAAATTTTGAACTCAAAAAGGTTTAAAAGACAGTGAAAACTTCAAATCCAAAATCTACTCAATCTTAAGAAATGGTAAGTCTGGCTTTCAGTATAAACTCATTGTTGTAAAATTTAGGTGATTAGAAAGTGTTTATTACTTTGTGAAAAATATAGAAAATATTGATAAAAATAAAGAGTTGTTATATTTGATAATAGTAAGGTGAAGCAGAAAAAAAAGTAAAAGAAACTGCTGAAATAGTAAGAATTAATTGAGGTGTGTACGCCAGCTGATAATATGCTAAATAAATGATGTGTTTATGATAGAGAGGCAAACAGCTGCTCTGGAATTATATTTCCCTCTCTTTCTACCTTTTGCAAATACATACGACGAACTAACTAACAAACATGTAGCACTTGGTAACATATGTATTAGTATTATTACTATATCGTCTGTTCGAAGTGATGTGGGTGGGAGGTGTGCCAGAACCACCTTATTCATTCTACTTTCATAAATATATATTTCAACAGTAATTATATCGCCGTTGAATAATAAGAACTTTAAAAGCTACATACAAACATTGTAAACAAAAAAACTAAAAAAAAGTAGAAGGGGAAATTACACGGCCTTAACTGTATCAACATTAAAAAATATAATAATTAGAATATAAATGTCAATATGTAACATATTCATATGGTTTACATATGCTGCTAAAAATCATATGTTTTACTTGAAATATCCACCTTGACTGTAACCTCCCTGTAATTATATTCGCTCTATACTAATACTAATACATATACAGAAGTAAATAAGTAGTTACTAACCTTCTTGCCCACTAATAAGCATTAATTTTCAATGGGAATCGATTTGTATTTTCGATTCTATTACACCTCTGTGTCCAAGCTTTTATATATGTGTACTTCTTCTTATTTATTTCATTTTATTATTTATTTATTTATTATGTTATTTTCTTTGTTTCAACACTTCAATCAACTTTTCTTCGACTCCTTAGCTCTACAGGAACTTGGCTTTCACATAACAAGCATTGCCAGCCCTGATTCGTCTCCTGTCCACTCCAATACTGACAACATGTCCAGTCCATTCTGGTGCCATCTGAGATGAAGTCTTCCTCAAAGCTTTGCCACTCCCAGAATATCTCTCGTACCATCCTCTAGTCCACAAGTCTTGGGCCTTGTACCCAATACATCAACTTCTTTTTTTCTACGGGAGTGGTATCTTTTCTTTATTTATGGGACCACTTATGGTGGACGGTTTCTGATGCTTTGCCTCCTCCATAAGCATTTTCATCCCGAAACAAATTTTCTTAAAAAAAAAATTTTTTGTCTCACATAAATACCCTTCAAATTTTTCTGGGAAAAATATTTGTAGCAAACAGTAAATGTGTAAGAAATTTAAAGAATTGTAGGAATTGTTTTCAAGAATCTAGGAAAAAAATCTCTAAATTGTTAATTCCCGTTTAAGAGGATTTTAGCAGCAAACTATTCTAACCACCAACATTATCTAAAATGCACATTTTCCGGCTTAAGGGGGGGGGTCACATCCGGTCCAAAATTTAACACGATCGAAATTCTTCCTCTTTCTACAAATAAATAATATTAATGGTGTGTGTAAATTATTTATTTTAGAATTTATTCTAATTTTGTTTTTTTAACGAAAATAACGAGAATGAAACGTCATTTTTCTAACAATTTCTACCTCCAACATGCGACTACTCAAGAAGTGGTTATAATATTGGTAGTTTAGTAAAACTGGATGTTCAACTTGTTGCTGCAGGAGGTGTGGCCTTTTAAATGTCATTAGCTGCAATATTGCAAGTCAACAGCAGTATGCACGGCTGGTGCATTGTTAGCCATAGATTGGCAACAATATTAGTAGGCTATTATTATATTAAATTTTAAGGCCACCATTTACACTTTAATAGCACTGTCTATTTTTAATTTTTTGTAATTTTAAATTAATTTTTATTTTCTGGAATAAAGAATTTATTATTTTATTATTAAATAGCCCTTATGATTGCTTTAACATTTCTCCAGTAAGTGGAGAGTATTGCAAGCGCATTGCAAGAATATTATATTCAGATATTCGCAGGAAATAATATTTTAAATCCCGTGACAAAGTCTGTCTTTTTGAAGATAGGGTAAAGTTGATTTAATTTTATTTTTTTAAATTAATACTAGTGCTGCCCGAGACCGAGACGAGGCGAGACTTTATGCAGTCTCGATCTCGGTCTCGGTCTCGGTCGCTCAAGTCTCGGTCTCGGTCTCGGTATCGTCGAGATATCTCGGTCTCGGTTTTTTGAATTTTTGTTTAAGTATTAAAAGCGGTTTGCTATTAATAATCTTTTCAAAAAAATGTTATTATTTTCTAATAATTATTTTAATTTATATATTGGTAATGAAAATGTGTGTAAAAGAAGACAACTACTTACACTTCAATGCATCATATATTACTATTACTGTTATATAATTTCAAAAAGATGTTAAAAACGCGCCAAATGAAAGACCCAAATAACATATGTATCTGCCTCCTATAACAAGTCGATTCGTGAAATAAAAAATACACCTCCCAACAAACTTCCCGCTCCATTAGTTATGGCCGTTGGTGAAGATAAAGAATCTGATGATTCACCTTTTGACGACGACGACGACTGCATCAATATTTTTGCACCATTTGCTCAAAAATCAGCAAATATCACCGAAGCATGGAAGACAGAAATAATTAATTACACCAAATTAGACCAAGCACCAGTAGACGTTGACATTTTAGAATGGTGGAAAACACTTGAGAATTCCTTCAAAAATTTGTCTAGAATGGCAAAAGATATTTTTAGTATCTGTGCAATTTCAGTGCCATCGGAAAGATGATAATGACCAATAGAAGATCTTCTCTAACTTCTGACTCAGTAAAAGCTCTTTTATGTATCAATGCTTGGGCAAAGTGTATCTTAAAAACGAAAATTTGTGGCAATATTTTTTAGGTGATAGTCTTTTTTTTCAAATTCACTAATTCCAAAATTCTAAAATATAATTCAAATAATATCTAAGTTCAAAGTATTAGATTATTAATAGTGAAATTTATGAAATTGAATGAATGAATGATATGAATAGTGAAATTTAGTGAATTTATGTAAAAATTATGTAATTCGAAGGGGGACGCCACGGTAGCCGAGCGGTGCGAGACCTGCGAAGCTAATATGTATTGTGGTACTGGATTTGATTCCCGGTCTTAGGCCTTGGATTTTATTTAATGGTTAATATAGAAATTTACAGTAAAGTATGTTTGCTAGTCGCCTCCGTCCGCGACACCTAATTGGTAGTTGGACGTAAAGCCCCGCCTGAAAAAATAGGCGATTACTTTACTTTGCTTACTTTACTTATGTAATTCGAAGTCAAATAGATGTAGTAATATTGAACATATATAATAAAATCGTATCTTTTAATAATTAATTCAATACCTGTAATGATTATTTATTAATAAAGAACACAATTTTATAATTTTGTAGCTAAAAATTAATATTTGAAAAACCGAGACGAGACCGAGATTTCTCGACGAGATATATATCATGTCTCGATCTCGTTCTCGGTCTCGGTTGCTCAAGTCTCGAGACCGACACCGAGATTTGTCTTGTTTCTCGTGCAGCACTAATTAAGACCAATAACAGTCGTTCTAGATGAACTCCAAAAGAAAATAACGCAGGAACAACAAGCTTTGTTTCAGCTACCTTTCTTAAGACCTAACTTAGCAACTGAATTGCTCTACCGGAAGTAACATATTGCAGTCTATCAAAACTACTATTTTTTTAAAAAAATAAATCGATATATTGATTGCTTTCATGTAGATTTTTTTTTGTCAATAGCTAACAGTTATTCTGCGCAATATCATACTGGAACTGATATATTTTATGAAATATCACCTTGATCTGTTTTCAACGCTTTACCTATACTTAGGTACATGTTATTGAATTCACATTTTGGTTTCCTTAGCTCAGGCTTTCTATTTCATACGTCACAACTATTCTATACACCAGCTAATTTCTTGCTTTACTTGTGTTTCATAAAAAAAGAGAGAAGTAAAAAATGAATTGTTCCGTTAGAATTGCCGTTTCTGAAGTCCAGTTAGCCCAGCCTAACAATAGAACAATAATTACAGTGACAATAGCGAGCTATGATTAAATATTATTATTCTTACTACTTCAGGACAAGTTTTGAGATAATGTCAAATTTAAGATTTCGATTTTTCACCGGGAATATCCTCTTTAAAGCCCCTCCGAGAAAGAAAATAGCAGTGTGTGTGCCTCATTACCCCCAAAAATTACGAAATTTACCAAATTAAAAATCGAAGTGCTTTACACATATTGATACATATTCTAAATGGAGATCAGTTCCAACATGGATCTTGGATAGAGTCTTGGTTTCAGTCTTCTTCAATCTATAGGCTCGCCAAGGATGGCATTGTGGTATAAAAGAAAATTAAATTGTTGATAAACTTGCAAAGGAAGCCACCAATAGTGGGGAAAATGGCTAATTATAAATTACCACTCATCGATATCAAGTGTACAATTGCAAAAGCAGTACTACAGAAATGGCAGACAGATTAAAGTAACAGTAATAAAGGGAGATTCTATAAAACTATGGCAGATCGGTTACCTAGATAACCATGGTTTAAGGGATACTGTCACTAATAAATGGGTTGTTACGACAATAAGTAGGCTGAGAGCTGCACCACGTGGTGTGTGGATCGTATCTTCACAGTATCAACAAAAAGGTCCTCTCCTCTTTATGTCCACGTTATATAGTAGAAAGGAAACGAATGTTTGACGGCATGTACAAGAACGAGTATTTAGATGCACCATTTCGCTACGAAGACATAATATTCTCCACCAACATCTATGTGCTTAAATCTATAGCAGAGCTAGCAATGAAATATGAATGTATTTAAAAGTTATAGCCGATTAGAATGAATGGAAGAAAATGATTAGAGAAGGATTACGGTGATTTTAATTTAGGTTAAGCTGTAAGGATGGCAGGAATATAGAGTATTGATCCATCCATTAGTTTTAAGTTTGTAGTGATAAGCACCTAGACGATGCTGGCTGTATGGCGAAAGCCAATGCCAAAAAAATTAGGGAAAAAAAGGATGGCACTAATCACGATCGAAACCCTTGTAACTCTCCAGAATTAGCTGGTAGGATCTTACCTAAAGTTTTGGCGTCAGATTTGGCTAACAGAGAGGGCCCCCTTTTTACACATTTCTTTGCCAAAACACCATAAGGGAAGCGTAATCAGAGAGTAAACTATTAGCCGTGGACTAAAAGCTTCAGCTTTTTAAAGACACGCTTTTTAAGGGTGGAGGGGGAGAACCAAAAAAGAAAGCACCTGCCTGAAACAGTTCTTTTCTGTGCTCTACACATGGATAACAAATTCAATATAAAGTTTGTTTTTTTTGTTAAAAATAAATAAAAAAGAAAGCCATCCAAACAAAAACAAAAATAAAACAGAATCTAATTTCATTTAACACTTCTTTCGAAAGAAAGAATGACGTCGATGAGTCGACAGAATTTACAGAAACAGGAGAGTCTGTCTGGTGGTTATTTATTATTAAATTGTACACAGAGCGTAGCCAGGACCTTTTCTTTTATATTTAGTTTTTAATTTATTTTCAGCCCACCCCACATATGTTTTTTAATGTGCGCATGTGTAGAATGTTTTTTGTTTTTTTGTAACTTCTGCGAGGGAGAGAAAAATTTTTTCTTTTTTCTAAGAAGTGTTGGTAACACTGAGATAGTACAATCAATTTTCCTCTGTTATAAGAGTATGTGTTGTTGTTCCGCTAGTAAGTTTGTCCATTCGCATGCCTCCTTTTCCGTCTCCCTTCCGTACCGTAAATAGCATAAAAGGTATTGTTAAGTAATGAGGTGACGATGAGTGTGCGCTTTCTTCTCTTTACAAGAGTTTTTTTGAAGTTTGTGTGTATGTGTGTGACGCAGAAGCACAGCAGCGGTAGCCACCGTAAGCTGGGTAACTACGGGCTGCAGCCACTACTACGTACAGTAAGCTAACCTGCTTTGTCAGCTAGTTAATAAAAATGATTAGGAGAGGGGATGGAAATAAATAAAAAAAAGCACGAAGCTGACATTTTTAATTTGTTACCATGTATTCACTCTCTCTGTTTCTGTCGCACACTATTGTTAGTGAACCAGTGTGCGAGCGAGATAGACTACCCCCAATAGATTGAAGAGTGAACTCTTCCGCCTCCATCCTGCTCACACCAAATTACATTAGACTCTACACAATACAGGTAGCCGAAACTCATTTATTAATCTTAAACGGATATTGAGTCTTGGTCTTTCTTTTCTGGTTAGCCATTGATTAGTATTGGGAGGTTTTTTCTATCCTCTTTGGAAGAGAACATAATATATAATAATTGGATTTTTTGTATTTGTATGTACGTCCGACAAACATATGTGTCTACACGCTCTAGATGAAAGGTAGTTGGACGAGGAGACCAGTACATATGTACGTACACAGAACACCGGCTGTGTACAAGCAGCGGGCCAATATGGCCGACGGACCCCACTACAAACATCGAACGAGAACACAAACATAGTATCACACTATGTACGTATACAGTACACAGCTAAAAACTATCCAACACTATCTTTCTATTAAATGATTTCTTCGAAGGGAGGAGGGAGATAAACTATTTGATTTAATAGCTTGAGTAATGTACCTACTTTGTTGATGGTCACTGTCGTATTAGCTTGGTGGCTACCCGTTTCCTTTATATTCAAATTAGTCAGAGAAGTATTGTGATCGTACAGTGTAATTTTCGGAATTTAGTTTGAAGAAAATCTGTAGATTAGAAAATATATTCTAGAACATGATCTAAGTGAACTTGAAATCATTTTGGAAAGCTCCACAGTAGCAACAAGAATGTATGGAAGAAGAGATGAGCAAATCGTCTAATCTTTACTTAGGTTAAGGAAAAATAATAATAATAGTAATATAATAATAATAAGAATAATAATAATAGTAATAATATATTTATTGTTTATAAGGTTACAAGATCCTTTAGCAAGAAGATGCGTTTGAAAATATTTCATTCAATAAACAGAAATTATATAAGAACTTTACGATCAAAGAAATCAACACAAATAACTACCAGTACCATTCAAAAATTATAAAAAATCAAAAACTTAGGAGTCAAACTACTGAGATACCAAATCTAGTAATTAATTGAAATAAACTTACAAATATAACTGAAATATAGACTTTAACAAATATAAAATAACTGAATAATTACTACTGGCCAAGAGAGCTAAGGTTAAGGGTAACTATTATGCTGATATGTTGCCTGTAAGCCTAGATATACAGCCTGTAAGCCTAGGTATACAGCCTGTAAGCCTAGGTATACATCCTGTAAGCCTAGGAATACAGCCTGTAAGCCTGGGTTAGTTGACGTACTGGAAGGAGAAAGGCATTTTTAGGTAACAACAACGCGACTGAGATTCAACCATAACCTCACAAATCCGCACATGCATAAAATAAAGTTACTAGGATAGTCCTAAGTGTGATGCTGTAGCAGAAATGATGGAGACATCAACCATCTCCTCTTTAGATGTAGCGTATACAGTAAAAAATGGGGTCGAATTTCTCAAAAAGATTGGTCTTTTACAATTGCCCTGTAGGGCTAAAAGTATTTTTAGCTAGGAAGAATTTATAAATTCATTAGAGATCCTGTCCGACAGGACAACTGCTGAGGACATGGAAGCTAGTCTTTTCTTCGGTCAAGTTACCCACCATAATAACCCTTAAAGTCACTCGGCCTTGATCAAGCCAGTCTGCTGTTATTTTCAGCAAAGGTCCTGGAATGAAACCTTTTTCATGTCTTTAGCATAGGGCCACCAAGAGTTGATGTAGACCGGGGGCTTCAAGGCACTGATTTGAAAGAAGGACCCCAAGAAAGGTTTGCTAGGACCTAACTTGGTCGGCGTGGCCATGGCACCCAAGATAAGATGAGCATATAACAGCAGCCTACTACGAAAACAGCTCTAAACACACTAGTCTAGAAAAAGATCTTTGTAAGCTTTGATTGCCGTTTGATAGTCGGAATAAATGAAATCCATTGGTTATTAAGATCCTGGTTTTAAGGAGGCTCTTATTTCTATCCCGTTTGACCCATTTTCGGAAACAAAAAATAATAAAAACCCATTCTGTACAGCCGCTTTTCCAAAATTTAAGGAAAATTGTCGGAGCTATTTTCAAGGAAATCTAGTAAAACTAAAAAAAAAGATTCAGTAAAACTTCTTGTTGAGGCACAGGATTAGAAAATAGAATTGTTGACTAGATTAAGAAACTTAGTAGCTAGAATAAGAGAAGCGTAAGTAAGTGGAGAAAAGAGTTAAGATAAACCCTCCATAATAATAATAATGAATAATAAATAACGAGCGAAGTTTGGTATTTTATTAGGTATTTAGGTATTTTATTGGTACCAACACACTTTGTTTTGGAACACGTTGGGTTTGACCTTAAATTCAAGATTATAGTAAACATTTTGAATTCCAATTTAATCGAAACTTTGATGGTTACACAAATGACTATGCAAACAAAATCAATAAATGTTCAACTCTTATTAATGCTAGAGCTTAAACAAAAAATGAAATGTTCATATATTTCAAAGCATTTAAAATATAATGGTGAAACCAAAAATTTAAAATACTAAATTGGTATGGTGCCCAAAGCAACCAAAATTGATAACACAAATATTGCTGTTCGATTGTTAATATGGCCGAATCATTATTAAATCACAATTAAACTACTTTGATATAAAAAAAATAATAAAAAAAGTTTTAGGGCATCTTGAAAAGCAAATTACGATGAATCTTTGAGAATGTAGGTATTATAACCAATAAAAGGTGGTAAAGTTTAGACCAATGATAAAGGTTGATTATTACGAAAATATAATAATAATCATAAGTATAATAATAATAATAAAGTGTAATGGTGGCTAAGGCAGCAGCAGAAGTGCCTGGAAACTGATCAAACAGAGGCATTGTAACCGCCCTGCTGTGTGCTGGAGAGAACCATATGTTTATTAGAGCTCGGGAATATTTTTACCATCTAATGACACATTCCCGTACAGAAGGAAGGAACTCCCTGTTGTTATTCTATTTTACACAGGAGGTGTAAAATGTTTTAACCCGACTACATTCTAGGATGCTATATCTAAAGATGGAACTCTGTTTATTATATTCACATATTAACCTTTATAGGATGTTCTCATAAATAAGACAATGTAGTTGTTCGGCTTGTTTTTATTTTTTTACAATAAACTGCACTTTATTATAAATATCTGCATAATATTATTTTAATAATAAAATAAATTTTTATGGCCCCTTCCTTTTTATTACCAACAAGTTATCCTGTAATATTGTAAACGGGAATCTGTTTAAATAATACTTAATCATAAAAATAAAATTAACTACTTTTGGTACTAACATTTGTTGCCAGATGTTGTTTTTGTCTTTTTTTTAAATTGGATTTTGTCGTATTAAATAAGTCTTTTAAATTTAAATATGGAGAAGTAAATTTAGTAGAGAGAGTATTACATCGTGTTTGTTGCCAGGTAGGAGAGAATTAAGAAGGCGGAGTTCGAGAGTGTATAATTTGGATGTAAAGTTTAACAAAGCGTTGATGCATCTTAAATCGCACTCATAAAAAACTATTTTAGATAGAAGTTTAATGGTCTCTAAACGCGGAAGTGCCTTAAAAAGCATTTTCTTGAAGGTTTCAAAAAAAAAAGGTATAGAGATCTACGTGAATGATTCGAAAGAAAACTTTTGCAACTGATTTTGAGAGCATCCTAAAAAAAAAATAATCTTTAGTAACACCTTCAGTAAGTTTGATTGACTTCCGGTGGACGAATTTGGACTAAAAATTACTTATTTTCCGGTCCTATCGATAGTACGCTCTCAAAACATCTAATTTGAACCTTTAGCGATTATTCTTTTCTTTTTTTTATAAATCAACAATTATAAACAGAGACACTCATACACCAATTTTTAAGGGAAGGGATTGGCAATTCGTGGTTAGCGTAATGAATTCCCACACGGAGATCTCGGGTCCGTATACAGATGCTGGCTGGCTCTCTTAGATTTTCTCTTTCTTGGAGCCTCTTACATCTCACTGGTCCGATGATGGACAGTGTTGTCTGCAACAAGAGAACACTGTCCGGAGGATGGCAGTGCGCTAAAAAGAAGATCAGGGCGCAAAAAATAACCTCAGATGTTGATGTGCCTTAAATTATTTTTTAAAAAAGGACACCTTTTTTTTAACATTTTAGCGGACCTCAAAATGAGTAAAAGTAAAGTAAAGTAATTGCTTATTTTTTCAGGCGGGGCTTTACGTCCAACTACCAATTAGGTGTCGTGGACGGAGGCGACAGTAAATTTCTCATATTAATCATTAAATAAAATCTAAGGCCCAGACACCGGAGAATCGAACATACTAAACCAACAATACATCTTAGCTTTGCCGGTCTAGCCTATAACCGACTAACAAACACTGTAAATTTCTCATATTAACCATTAAAGGTATAGACTGGGAATATAGACCAGTACCGCAATACATCTTAGCTTTGCGGGTCTAGCCTATAACCGACTAACAAACACACTTTACTGTAAATTTCTCATATTAACCATTAAATAAAACCCAAGGGCTAGACTAGTACCGCAATACATCTTAGCTTTGCGGGTCTAGCCTATAACCGACTAACAAACACACTTTACTGTAAATTTCTCATATTAATCATTAAATAAAACCGAAGGCTTAAGACCGGAAATCGAACCCTGTACTGTGTATTGTGATACATATTAACTTCGCAGGTCTCCCCTCTAACCGCTCGGCTTCCGTGGCGCCTACCTCAAAATGAGTATTTAAATGGAAAACTCGAAATCTACGGCTTCCTAATGCAATACCTTCTGTTATAAAAAGGAAAATTTGCACCTATAAAGGAAGTAGTGTACAATCGTGGTCAGTAAATTATAAAAAATAAAAATTAGTAATATTAAAATGGCAAATGGAATAAAGTTTACTTCAACAATATTCACGCAATAATTCACATTTTAATAATGGCAAACGAAGACGGAAGCGATAAACCGTTTCATGTTTTAGTTTATACATTTGTCAGCACTTATAGCGTGTACCTTATCACAATTATTGTATCTTTAAAAAACAATGAATTTATTATTTATAATAATAGTAATTGATTAGATTCTACCAAAAAAAGTTGGCCGAAAAGCTTACACTAGTGGTATTAATTGACAGTTTATTTTCCTGGTCAATGGGTTATTGCATATTAATTTTATTTAACGCATTCAATTAGACTATAGCTACTGCAATACTTGTAAATATTTTATTGATATATGTATATATTTACAGCTATATTTACTTCGCTCATCACCAAGATAATTAAATACTTCATTCAATAAAAAATCAATTTTTTTATGAACCTATTTAATTTTATATTGACTCTTTATTACAATTATTTCACATATTCAGAATATTATCGGTTTAGGAGATCGTAAATCGTTAAAAATTAAATTATTATTTTTATCAGTGCGATGATTGCTACTTACTGGTGTAATATTTTGTTTATATATTTAAATTATTATTATTCTTACTAATAATCAAGCAGGAAGTATTAGATTTTCAATTTCGTGTTTTTTACCGGAAAGGTGTTGCGATTTCCTTTGACGACGAAAACGTTTTTAATTCTTCCTGCTCAGTGAAGTTTCTTCTCCAATTTTATTTTTTTCCGTTCACCAAAGAGTTGCGTTTAAACTTAGATAACTTAACTTATGTTAACATAAGTTAAGTTTTGTTCAAACCCACGTCAGTATGCACAATTTTTATCACTTTCCGAAAATGATTGTTTTTAGCTAAGGACAGCAAAAATGTCCGAATTTAAGAAAACACGTACTTCCTGTTGATTAAAAATCTACTGTCTTATGTTAATCTGTAAATTGTCTGTTTTAGGTAAGTGGTCTAACGTTACGATTCACGTCAAGTAATGGTTCTGGGAACAGTATTAAGTAAGTCTTTTATTTCAGTAGTTATATTTGTTTTTTAAAAATAAGGCACGTCAAAGTCAACAAATGAAATCAATCGCACTATTACTATTAGAACAATGCTATTTATATCAGTTATAGAGCTAACTTTTCCCTACAATTGGGTAAAGGAATCACTAAAATCTGATCAATAGGAAGAGAGATATAAGGGTCTGAAATATGAACGAAATGCAAACCCTTCAAATTTTAACCTTCCATATCTCAATAACTATCATCACTAAAACGTTGCCTTTTTTGCCAGTTATAGAGCTAACTTTTCCCTACAATTGGGTAAAGGAATCACTAAAATCTGATCAATAGGAAGAGAGATATAAGGGTCTGAAATTTGAACGAAATGCAAACCCTTCAAATTTTAACCTTCCATATCTCAATAACTATCTTCACTAAAACGTTGCCTTTTTTGCCAGTTATAGAGCAAACTTTTCTCTACAATTGGGTAAATGAATCACTAAAATCTGATCAATAGGAAGAGAGATATAAGGGTCTGAAATTTGAACGAAATGCAAACCCTTCAAATTTTAACCTTCCATATCTCAATAACTATCTTCACTAAAACGTTGCCTTTTTTGCCAGTTATAGAGCAAACTTTTCTCTACAATTGGGTAAATGAATCACTAAAATCTGATCAATAGGAAGAGAGATATAAGGGTCTGAAATTTGAACGAAATGCAAACCCTTCAAATTTTAACCTTCCATATCTCAATAACTATCTTCACTAAAACGTTGCCTTTTTTGCCAGTTATAGAGCAAACTTTTCTCTACAATTGGGTAAATGAATCACTAAAATCTGATCAATAGGAAGAGAGATATAAGGGTCTGAAATTTGAACGAAATGCAAACCCTTCAAATTTTAACCTTCCATATCTCAATAACTATCTTCACTAAAACGTTGCCTTTTTTGCCAGTTATAGAGCAAACTTTTCTCTACAATTGGGTAAATGAATCACTAAAATCTGATCAATAGGAAGAGAGATATAAGGGTCTGAAATTTGAACGAAATGCAAACCCTTCAAATTTTAACCTTCCATATCTCAATAACTATCTTCACTAAAACGTTGCCTTTTTTGCCAGTTATAGAGCAAACTTTTCTCTACAATTGGGTAAATGAATCACTAAAATCTGATCAATAGGAAGAGAGATATAAGGGTCTGAAATTTGAACGAAATGCAAACCCTTCAAATTTTAACCTTCCATATCTCAATAACTATCTTCACTAAAACGTTGCCTTTTTTGCCAGTTATAGAGCAAACTTTTCTCTACAATTGGGTAAATGAATCACTAAAATCTGATCAATAGGAAGAGAGATATAAGGGTCTGAAATTTGAACGAAATGCAAACCCTTCAAATTTTAACCTTCCATATCTCAATAACTATCTTCACTAAAACGTTGCCTTTTTTGCCAGTTATAGAGCAAACTTTTCTCTACAATTGGGTAAATGAATCACTAAAATCTGATCAATAGGAAGAGAGATATAAGGGTCTGAAATTTGAACGAAATGCAAACCCTTCAAAATTTAACCTTCCATATCTCAATAACTATCATCACTAAAACGTAGCCTTTTTTTGCCAGTTATAGAGCAAACTTTTCTCTACAATTGGGTAAAGGAATCACTAAAATCTGATCAATAGGAAGAGAGATATAAGGGTCTGAAATTTGAACGAAATGCAAACCCTTCAAATTTTAACCTTCCATATCTCAATAACTATCATCACTAAAACGTTGCCTTTTTTGCCAGTTATAGAGCTAACTTTTCCCTACAATTGGGTAAAGGAATCACTAAAATCTGATCAATAGGAAGAGAGATATAAGGGTCTGAAATTTGAACGAAATGCAAACCCTTCAAAATTTAACCTTCCATATCTCAATAACTATCATCACTAAAACGTAGCCTTTTTTTGCCAGTTATAGAGCAAACTTTTCTCTACAATTGGGTAAAGGAATCACTAAAATCTGATCAATAGGAAGAGAGATATAAGGGTCTGAAATTTGAACGAAATGCAAACCCTTCAAATTTTAACCTTCCATATCTCAATAACTATCATCACTAAAACGTTGCCTTTTTTGCCAGTTATAGAGCTAACTTTTCCCTACAATTGGGTAAAGGAATCACTAAAATCTGATCAATAGGAAGAGAGATATAAGGGTCTGAAATTTGAACGAAATGCAAACCCTTCAAATTTTAACCTTCCATATCTCAATAACTATCTTCACTAAAACGTAGCCTTTTTTTGCCAGTTATAGAGCAAACTTTTCTCTACAATTGGGTAAAGGAATCACTAAAATCTGATCAATAGGAAGAGAGATATAAGGGTCTGAAATTTGAACGAAATGCAAACCCTTCAAATTTTAACCTTCCATATCTCAATAACTATCATCACTAAAACGTAGCCTTTTTTTGCCAGTTATAGAGCAAACTTTTCTCTACAATTGGGTAAAGGAATCACTAAAATCTGATCAATAGGAAGAGAGATATAAGGGTCTGAAATTTGAACGAAATGCAAACCCTTCAAAATTTAACCTTCCATATCTCAATAACTATCTTCACTAAAACGTAGCCTTTTTTTGCCAGTTATAGAGCAAACTTTTCTCTACAATTGGGTAAAGGAATCACTAAAATCTGATCAATAGGAAGAGAGATATAAGGGTCTGAAATTTGAACGAAATGCAAACCCTTCAAAATTTAACCTTCCATATCTCAATAACTATCTTCACTAAAACGTAGCCTTTTTTTGCCAGTTATAGAGCAAACTTTTCTCTACAATTGGGTAAAGGAATCACTAAAATCTGATCAATAGGAAGAGAGATATAAGGGTCTGAAATTTGAACGAAATGCAAACCCTTCAAAATTTAACCTTCCATATCTCAATAACTATCATCACTAAAACGTAGCCTTTTTTTGCCAGTTATAGAGCTAACTTTTCCCTACAATTGGGTAAAGGAATCACTAAAATCTGATCAATAGGAAGAGAGATATAAGGGTCTGAAATTTGAACGAAATGCAAACCCTTCAAATTTTAACCTTCCATATCTCAATAACTATCATCACTAAAACGTAGCCTTTTTTTGCCAGTTATAGAGCTAACTTTTCCCTACAATTGGGTAAAGGAATCACTAAAATCTGATCAATAGGAAGAGAGATATAAGGGTCTGAAATTTGAACGAAATGCAAACCCTTCAAATTTTAACCTTCCATATCTCAATAACTATCTTCACTAAAACGTAGCCTTTTTTTGCCAGTTATAGAGCAAACTTTTCTCTACAATTGGGTAAAGGAATCACTAAAATCTGATCAATAGGAAGAGAGATATAAGGGTCTGAAATTTGAACGAAATGCAAACCCTTCAAATTTTAACCTTCCATATCTCAATAACTATCATCACTAAAACGTAGCCTTTTTTTGCCAGTTATAGAGCAAACTTTTCTCTACAATTGGGTAAAGGAATCACTAAAATCTGATCAATAGGAAGAGAGATATAAGGGTCTGAAATTTGAACGAAATGCAAACCCTTCAAAATTTAACCTTCCATATCTCAATAACTATCTTCACTAAAACGTAGCCTTTTTTTGCCAGTTATAGAGCAAACTTTTCTCTACAATTGGGTAAAGGAATCACTAAAATCTGATCAATAGGAAGAGAGATATAAGGGTCTGAAATTTGAACGAAATGCAAACCCTTCAAAATTTAACCTTCCATATCTCAATAACTATCTTCACTAAAACGTAGCCTTTTTTTGCCAGTTATAGAGCAAACTTTTCTCTACAATTGGGTAAAGGAATCACTAAAATCTGATCAATAGGAAGAGAGATATAAGGGTCTGAAATTTGAACGAAATGCAAACCCTTCAAAATTTAACCTTCCATATCTCAATAACTATCTTCACTAAAACGTAGCCTTTTTTTGCCAGTTATAGAGCAAACTTTTCTCTACAATTGGGTAAAGGAATCACTAAAATCTGATCAATAGGAAGAGAGATATAAGGGTCTGAAATTTGAACGAAATGCAAACCCTTCAAAATTTAACCTTCCATATCTCAATAACTATCTTCACTAAAACGTAGCCTTTTTTTGCCAGTTATAGAGCAAACTTTTCTCTACAATTGGGTAAAGGAATCACTAAAATCTGATCAATAGGAAGAGAGATATAAGGGTCTGAAATTTGAACGAAATGCAAACCCTTCAAAATTTAACCTTCCATATCTCAATAACTATCTTCACTAAAACGTAGCCTTTTTTTGCCAGTTATAGAGCAAACTTTTCTCTACAATTGGGTAAAGGAATCACTAAAATCTGATCAATAGGAAGAGAGATATAAGGGTCTGAAATTTGAACGAAATGCAAACCCTTCAAAATTTAACCTTCCATATCTCAATAACTATCTTCACTAAAACGTAGCCTTTTTTTGCCAGTTATAGAGCAAACTTTTCTCTACAATTGGGTAAAGGAATCACTAAAATCTGATCAATAGGAAGAGAGATATAAGGGTCTGAAATTTGAACGAAATGCAAACCCTTCAAAATTTAACCTTCCATATCTCAATAACTATCTTCACTAAAACGTAGCCTTTTTTTGCCAGTTATAGAGCAAACTTTTCTCTACAATTGGGTAAAGGAATCACTAAAATCTGATCAATAGGAAGAGAGATATAAGGGTCTGAAATTTGAACGAAATGCAAACCCTTCAAAATTTAACCTTCCATATCTCAATAACTATCTTCACTAAAACGTAGCCTTTTTTTGCCAGTTATAGAGCAAACTTTTCTCTACAATTGGGTAAAGGAATCACTAAAATCTGATCAATAGGAAGAGAGATATAAGGGTCTGAAATTTGAACGAAATGCAAACCCTTCAAAATTTAACCTTCCATATCTCAATAACTATCTTCACTAAAACGTAGCCTTTTTTTGCCAGTTATAGAGCAAACTTTTCTCTACAATTGGGTAAAGGAATCACTAAAATCTGATCAATAGGAAGAGAGATATAAGGGTCTGAAATTTGAACGAAATGCAAACCCTTCAAAATTTAACCTTCCATATCTCAATAACTATCATCACTAAAACGTAGCCTTTTTTTGCCAGTTATAGAGCTAACTTTTCCCTACAATTGGGTAAAGGAATCACTAAAATCTGATCAATAGGAAGAGAGATATAAGGGTCTGAAATTTGAACGAAATGCAAACCCTTCAAATTTTAACCTTCCATATCTCAATAACTATCATCACTAAAACGTAGCCTTTTTTTGCCAGTTATAGAGCTAACTTTTCCCTACAATTGGGTAAAGGAATCACTAAAATCTGATCAATAGGAAGAGAGATATAAGGGTCTGAAATTTGAACGAAATGCAAACCCTTCAAATTTTAACCTTCCATATCTCAATAACTATCTTCACTAAAACGTAGCCTTTTTTTGCCAGTTATAGAGCAAACTTTTCTCTACAATTGGGTAAAGGAATCACTAAAATCTGATCAATAGGAAGAGAGATATAAGGGTCTGAAATTTGAACGAAATGCAAACCCTTCAAATTTTAACCTTCCATATCTCAATAACTATCATCACTAAAACGTAGCCTTTTTTTGCCAGTTATAGAGCAAACTTTTCTCTACAATTGGGTAAAGGAATCACTAAAATCTGATCAATAGGAAGAGAGATATAAGGGTCTGAAATTTGAACGAAATGCAAACCCTTCAAAATTTAACCTTCCATATCTCAATAACTATCTTCACTAAAACGTAGCCTTTTTTTGCCAGTTATAGAGCAAACTTTTCTCTACAATTGGGTAAAGGAATCACTAAAATCTGATCAATAGGAAGAGAGATATAAGGGTCTGAAATTTGAACGAAATGCAAACCCTTCAAAATTTAACCTTCCATATCTCAATAACTATCTTCACTAAAACGTAGCCTTTTTTTGCCAGTTATAGAGCAAACTTTTCTCTACAATTGGGTAAAGGAATCACTAAAATCTGATCAATAGGAAGAGAGATATAAGGGTCTGAAATTTGAACGAAATGCAAACCCTTCAAAATTTAACCTTCCATATCTCAATAACTATCATCACTAAAACGTAGCCTTTTTTTGCCAGTTATAGAGCTAACTTTTCCCTACAATTGGGTAAAGGAATCACTAAAATCTGATCAATAGGAAGAGAGATATAAGGGTCTGAAATTTGAACGAAATGCAAACCCTTCAAATTTTAACCTTCCATATCTCAATAACTATCTTCACTAAAACGTAGCCTTTTTTTGCCAGTTATAGAGCAAACTTTTCTCTACAATTGGGTAAAGGAATCACTAAAATCTGATCAATAGGAAGAGAGATATAAGGGTCTGAAATTTGAACGAAATGCAAACCCTTCAAATTTTAACCTTCCATATCTCAATAACTATCATCACTAAAACGTAGCCTTTTTTTGCCAGTTATAGAGCAAACTTTTCCCTACAATTGGGTAAAGGAATCACTAAAATCTGATCAATAGGAAGAGAGATATAAGGGTCTGAAATTTGAACGAAATGCAAACCCTTCAAAATTTAACCTTCCATATCTCAATAACTATCATCACTAAAACGTAGCCTTTTTTTGCCAGTTATAGAGCAAACTTTTCTCTACAATTGGGTAAAGGAATCACTAAAATCTGATCAATAGGAAGAGAGATATAAGGGTCTGAAATTTGAACGAAATGCAAACCCTTCAAATTTTAACCTTCCATATCTCAATAACTATCATCACTAAAACGTTGCCTTTTTTGCCAGTTATAGAGCTAACTTTTCCCTACAATTGGGTAAAGGAATCACTAAAATCTGATCAATAGGAAGAGAGATATAAGGGTCTGAAATTTGAACGAAATGCAAACCCTTCAAATTTTAACCTTCCATATCTCAATAACTATCTTCACTAAAACGTTGCCTTTTTTGCCAGTTATAGAGCAAACTTTTCTCTACAATTGGGTAAATGAATCACTAAAATCTGATCAATAGGAAGAGAGATATAAGGGTCTGAAATTTGAACGAAATGCAAACCCTTCAAATTTTAACCTTCCATATCTCAATAACTATCATCACTAAAACGTAGCCTTTTTTGCCAGTTACTTTTCTCTACAATTGGGTAAATGAATCATTAGATTCTGAGCATTAGGAAGAGAGATATTAGGATTTTAAATTGGAATGAATTTTTAAAACTCCAAAATGTAACCTTCTATATCTTATTACCTACTATAGCTAAAATGGTGCAATTTATATTAGTTGTAGAGCAAACTTTTCTCTACAATTGGGTAAAGAAATCATTGAAATAAGATGGATACGAAAAGAAAACTTAAATAGAACCAGGATAAAGGATAACTAAATTTATGTTCTTCAACAGTCGAACTATGGATCGTCATCTCTCAAACACAAAACTTTTTTATCTTTTCAAACTTCACTACTCTATTTTACTAGTTTTAACTAGAAAAAATATCTAGCAATTATACTTTTGCAAAAAATAAATAAATAAATAGTAAAACAATTGTTAAAAAAAAACTTCCGTGGCCAATTAATCGATAACTAAAGATAATCATTGTGGGGAAATGGATATCAAATAAGGGTATAATATGAAAAATTTATCTAATTTCTTCATTTATCGATCAAACGAAAAATACGATTATTAAAATAAAACTTGAACAGCATTAACGGAGAATTATTATTTTGGTTTTGTCTGAATTAATAATTAATTGAATTATTAAAAAACAAAAAGAAATATGGTTGAAAATAGTTAATTCTAGATAATGCCGTGAGGTTATTATCGTATTTGTAATTTAGATTGGCAATAATTTCGGTGAATATCGGTGAATGTGTATAATAATTTATTCGATATTATTGTGACTAACATTTTATTTAAAAAAAATGTTTAAATAAGTTATTATTGGCCATTCTTTCTTTCCATTGATAGAATTAAATATTAATAGATCAAAACAATAAAATGAATGGATTAATAATAATAATAATGGGTTGTACAGGGAAAAATAAAAATGGAGTTTGAGAGGGGTTGGCAATACTGAAATTAATGTTAATCATGTATAATGGAAATGTAAGTATGATATATTGTTTCTATATAATCTCCTATATGATATTTGGCATCACCAGACACCATACGGTTTACTTTCAGAGACAAATGTCGCGAGAGTATCCCCCCATTTTCGTGAGTCTAGTAATGAATAATTGGTCTTTCATTTCCGGTTGAATAATCATTTAGGCCTCAATTATTGATATATATTCTCGGGCGCAAAAAATAAATAAATTGGAACTGCTTGGTTATTTGTAATACAGTGGTACCTCGGTTTTCGAACGACTTGACTTCCGAACAAATCGATATTCGACCAAGAAATTCGAGAAAATATTGTCCTGAAATCCGAACCAAACATTTGGAACTCGAACACCACCGAGATGAGCCGAGTTGTTTTTATATTTACACTTTTAGATCTTATTTCTTGTTTAGATACATGTTTTTACATAAAATATAAAAGTTAGGCCAGTAAAACGGCCTAATATTTCTGGGGCTTAGAAACGAAATAAACTACATAGTTTACATTATTTCTTATGGGATAAATTGTTTCGGTTCTCGACCAAATTGGTTCTCGACCGCACTTACGGAACGAGTTGTGGTCGAGAACCGAGGTACCACTGTATTAGTTTGATAATTTTCTCAAAATAGCTGGTTTTTACATGTATCACTTCCGGTTCTTTAATACTACAATTTTGAGAATCTTCGTTTTTATTCTGTTACTAGCGATTAGACAAGTGGAAGAATGAGATATGAGGTGATAAAAATCTTGAATTGAATTCTTAACAAAGAAATGTTTACTTCTCAATGGGGGAAATTAATTTTTTTGACTCATAAGTTCGAAAGAGTGGTTTTTAGCTAATCGGACTAAAAAAAAAAACAAAAAAAAACGCCGGAATCTTTTTGTCTTCAGAATCAGACTATGGCAGACTTGGTCTCCACTTTGACAGTTCATAGAAAATTGAATTTTCTAGAAAAATGAAGCTTTTAGTTCATGGAAAGTTTATTTTTTATTTTGTTCATTTCCCACAAGTTGTTGCGTAAAGGAAGACGAGCTAGTGGTGAGCAATCAAAAGGGGAGAACTCACGCCAGGTAAGAACTTTACAAACACAAAAACCATCGAGAACAACAGAAATAAGTTCTTGTTCTTTTTTGTTTAATTCCATATCTACTAAATATTTGATGAACCAAGTTAATGGCTAACTAAAGGTTGTAATTTGTTATAAATTTTTATAACCTCCAACAAACTGAGTCGCTCATAAATGGTTAATTGAAGTACCTCTAACTCACCCCTCATCGGATCGAACAAGATAATTGGTAGAAGGTTACCTTTATTGTAACGCGAGGGAAGGGAACAATTGCTTTTCTCCTTTTACCCCCCCCCCCCAAAAACAAGTATAACTAACAATTATGCTTAAGCACAAACAAGCACACAAAGTACAGAAGCTCTGTCTGAACAATTACAAATTAAACAACATTTATATCAATTGTAAATTCTAAGTAATAATTTCAAACAAAGTTAGTAAAACGTTCACCTATATCTTCTAGTTAGACTCATTTTTTTTTATTACTTTAATATTCTGCACGAAACCATATTAAACTTCCTTTTTTTGCCGCCCCTCTTCTCCTTTATTACAGAAAACTTTTTTAATTCAATAGAATTATTAGTAAACTTTATCACTTAATATCACCGAAATAATGGTTATAATACGTGCACTTTTCTTTTTTAGTTAAAGAAGTTTTAATTGTAATGAATTACAGTTTTATTTAGTGTAATTATTTGCTTAATTTTTATTTTGATTGTGAAAAGTGACTTTAAGTGTGCAAGGAGAGGCGCCATGCTATCCTAAGCTTGTTGATTGCGCATAGCTCTTTGGCTTCTTAAAAAGATTGTACAGGGCTAAACTAAGGGCCGAACGGTTATAGGCTAAGATGTATTGCGGCACTAGTATAGTCCTTGGATTTTATTTAATGGTTAATATGAGAGAATTTATAGTAAAGTATGTTTTTGTTAGTCGGTTATAGACTAGACCCGCAAAGCTAAGCTGTATTGTTGGTTTAGTAGGTTCAATTCCCCTAGTCTAGGCCTTGGATTTTATTTATTTAATGTTTAATATGACAACTTTTATAGTAAAGTATGTTTGTTAGTCGGTTATAGACTAGACCCGCAAAGCTAAGCTGTATTGTTGGTTTAGTAGGTTCAATTCCCCTAGTCTAGGCCTTGGATTTTATTTATTTAATGTTTAATATGACAACTTTTATAGTAAAGTATGTTTGTTAGTCGGTTATAGACTAGACCCGCAAAGCTAAGCTGTATTGTTGGTTTAGTAGGTTCAATTCCCCTAGTCTAGGCCTTGGATTTTATTTATTTAATGTTTAATATGACAACTTTTATAGTAAAGTATGTTTGTTAGTCGGTTATAGACTAGACCCGCAAAGCTAAGCTGTATTGTTGGTTTAGTAGGTTCAATTCCCCTAGTCTAGGCCTTGGATTTTATTTATTTAATGTTTAATATGACAACTTTTATAGTAAAGTATGTTTGTTAGGCGGTTATAAGCTAGACCTGCAATGCTCAAATGTATTGCGGTACTAGTCTAGGCCTTGGATTTTATTTAATGTTTAGTATAAGAAATTTACAGTAAAGTATGTTTGCTAATCGCCTCCGTCCACGACACCTAATTTGGTAATTGGACGTAAAGCCGGCCTGTAAAAATAGGCATTACTTTACTTTTACTTTTTACAGGGCTAAACTAGATGCATCCACATTTAAGAAGGATTACCATGTGTTTCTGTGATAATTATCACATTTCTGACAGAATAATTACTATATTATTATCATAATTATAACAGATTATAGTAAAAAAAAAAAAAAATAGCAGGTTATTATGTATCTGAAGACAATGTTGAGTTGTGTATTATTAATTGAGTTAGTCGGAATATTATTAATACGTGGATTATAATAATAATAGATGACAATTGAATGAATACGAGGAGATGGAGGTCCAAATGGGAACAATGGAGAGGATTAGATTATGAAGGGGGACAACAATTAGCGCTAAGAAAGAAGAATTACAGAACTAGAAATAAAGGTAGAATGACGGTTGATAATTGGTTGACGATTGTATGGGCCGCACCCCACAAATTATTACATTTGACTTGTATTATTATTACTCTTTTTCTGTTTTTTAATTTTCATTTTAAGTATATACTTAGTAATGGAGCAAGGAGGAGGCGGATGAAACAAAAGCACAAAGAACAAGAGGGGTTTGAAACAACAGAACTCCGCCTACAAGAACAGAAGTAAGGGGACAGTAACAAACAGGACATAACCTTCAATCTAGGAGAACAAAGGACAAAAGAGTTAATGTTCTTCCTTTGACAATAAAGCGGCTGTTTACAATATTTAATTATAAAGCATTACCATTGATAATTTTTAAAAGTTTAAAAAGAATAACTATCATGCCAAAATAATATTGTAATAAAGTGTTTAATGTTAGAATTAACAAACTCGACAAAAATATAAATATTCATTAGATTTCAACCATTTTGATGATTTAACAAAACTGCCGCCGCCTCCCTATTTTTTACATTCTCTTCTCCTTTTAGTATTCAAAATAATTACTAACAGTAACAATTTGTTATTATTATAGACCCAGGAAGAGTAATTAAGTCAAATGACGGCATAATTAGTTTGGTTGGATCTCTACAATACCGGGTTAATATCGTGGGTTTTCCTTTTTAGCGGCCACAGCCAGGCTTATCATCCTTTTTTTTTTTTAATGGATGCTGTCGGAGATATAACATCTATTTTCGGAGATATAGTCAACAGGTTTCCCAAACCAAAAAGTTTACCTACTATTTACTGAATTTCTGTGATTACGCCACTACATTTTATAGTGTTAGGGAGAGTGATGACATTTATAGTAATAATAATAGTAATAATAATAATAGTAGTAAAGCAAAACCTAAAGTACTTTGAATTGCTTGAATTTTGGAAAATGTCAACTTGTGAACATAAGGGATGTACAATCGGCCAAATCGCATTCCCCTCGTCGGCTAGATCGATGATGTAAGAGGGGAGCGCGGTCTGTTCCCTTAGCCTAGGTTCCACCTTGCCTTACTGAGCAAGAAATGCGTATGGCAGCCCGATAGGACAATAAGTACCATCCCAGCTCTAGTGGCCTTTGTATGAGAAAAGGAAGTAGAGCAGTAGGCGCTAATAGCCACAGGCGTCAATGCGTCGGGGGGGGGGGGGAAATAATAGTAATAATAATAATAATAATATCCAGGGAAGGAATTAGCCTTGCGGTTGGTGTATTGGAGGCCCCGGGTTCGAATCCAGCTGCTGACCCTTAATTTTCTCTTCCTAGGAGCTTCTTGAATAGCACTTAAACGGAAGCCTTAACCCAACTCTCTCTCCAGGAAGTGTATTAGGAATCATTTTCCGCCGATAAAAGTTATACATCTACACCAATACAGTGAGCAGTACGAAGTTTTTACTGAATCACGAGGGTCTTTCTTTTTGAAAGGAAACAAAAAATTAAATTTCTAGTTAGCCAACTTTCGTCTAATACCGGATAATCTCATGGTGACACTTTATCAACTTTGAACTTCCTGTATTTTTCGACGTTTTAGCGTTATGAACGAACATAAAACACTCAGTCCAATTTGTAATAACTATAGATTCGGACCCAGGGAATCTCGAATCGATTATTTCCGGTGATTCTAGAAATTGGAAAAAATAAATAAATGCATAATATTGTGACAAATCTGTACAACTTTAAAAGAGGAAACTTTAACTTTACTTTTAGTGGTGATGTTATCTTATTTTATCTTAGTTTATTTAGTAAAAAAGCTGCCTGACAAAAATTGGATAGTTCCCCGAATTTCTGTAGTAAACCAGATTTTATTTAGGAGTAACCACAAATAATAATAATTTTTAATAATTATAAAAGATCACGAAAAGTAAATTAAGTCACATAATGATGTTATTAGCTAACAAATTAACGTATAGATGTTAAACAATGTTCTTTTTAGTTTTACAATTTGGATGATAATAACAGCAATTCAATCAATAATCTTGTTTTGAAAACACTATTGTAATAGAAACGGAAATGAAATTATTACAAGAATGCCACCTGCTTAATTTTTTTTTTTTTTTTTTTCTTATGAATTGACACACAATTGACACCAACTTTTTTAATTATACTTCCGTCTGTGTGTCAGTTGTTCAAGAACAAAAGCCGAAATTTTGAAAAAAAGAAAAAAGAGAAAAGTATCGTGAACCCATTACTTGCTTGTGCAAGTTAATTTCACTGCATTTAGTGAATTGCTCATAAAGAAAACAATAATAAAAGATAATTCAGAAAGAAATGTTTAAAGTACTTGGTAATTATCGTAATTCTGCTTGAACTTCTTGGTTTTTTGCTCCCACATTCGGAGAAAGAATTATTATTTTTCAACGGTTCATAGAAATAATTATTTTCTTTAATTTGAGAAAGGGCCATTTCCAAGTGGTTAGGTGGTGGATTTTGAAAGTAATTTTCGCTAAATCACTTATTTAGTGAAAGATAGGAGTATATTATGCAGATAAGGCAATAGAAGTAAATTATTAAATCAACTAAAGACAATGATTCATGTACTCTTTTCCGCACTCATTACGCATCAATTTAGCGTACGCAGAACGATAATCAATCATGCAATCGAAAACTTTTCGTGATATTTCTCTCAAATCTTTGATGGCCGCAAACGTTATTCACATTCTTAAGAATTTTTTCCCTCCCAAATTTACAGATTTCTCTTGGCGCCCCCCGTCCTTAGTAAAGAGGATGTTTTAGGCAATTTTGTGTAGATTTTCTATTTTGATTTACCACCGGAAATATAGGTTTTAAAATTCATAGAATTTGAAAAAAAATGTTACTTGATCTTTTTAATTGGCTATTATGTTTTTGTCTGTGGCTAATGTGTGTGTACTTAAGTCTGTTTGTTTGGACAGTCTTTAATCTGTACTACATCTGGATTAATTAATTCACATCTTATATTTTCCAACTCTTCAAGTTCAAATACTCGAGCCATTCCCGTAATACTAGATCTCGTTCCTCCGATCTCTATATTCCCTCACACTGAACTTCATCCTTCGACAAATCCTTCCTAATACGCGCTACCTCTTTCTGGAACTCCTTATCTTCACTACCCTTTCCATCTTTAAATCCCTACTGTTCAATTATCTCCTACTCAGCTTTATCCGAAATTTTTGTAAATACTTATTTCTATTTATAAATATATAAAAGTTAGGCCAAACTATTAGGGCCTCCAACTGCACATGTATTTATTCTCAGGGGACAATAGTCCCAGAATAATAAATTTATTTTCTGTTCTATTCTAATAAAAATGGCAACTCGTAGAAGGTATCAAAATGAAGAGTCTGCAGAGTCAGTTACACAACACTCCGCAAAAAAGAATCGCATTTTGAGCACAATAAGGAATCGAAATACAAAGAGACAATTTTTCATGTAGCAGTCTCTGACGGATTGGAAGAGGTACTCTGTCTACAGACTGGCTGGTTTAAGGAACAGTCTCCCAATATGTGTGAAGACTGATTGGGTGAGATTGGTGACAGTAAGGTGGATAGGGTGAGAGACCCCCATCTGAGGGCCCAGTTCCTTTTTATAGAGCATCCGTTGTGTCTATCTCTTAAGAATAATTATGGTCCTAGGGATGCTGTGACTTTCACGTATCATTTTACAATAGTGAGCATAAAGTCAACTATCTTTTAACTACAAAATATAGGTTGCAAAAAAAATTTGAACACTAAAAATTGCAGAAATAGGAAGTTAAACGGTGAGACTGTTAAATGCAAATTAAGTCTATTTTTATAACAGCCAACATATAGATATTAAATGCATTTACACAGCGGCAACATATAAATCAGCCATCATATACAGTAATTTCCATAATCGCCCATATTTCTGTATACCCACATATTTTTTACCCCTTTCTTTATGTTGATTAGCTTTTGTTGCTAATCTCTCGTTCATTCATTGGAAATAGCAAGTTAACAACGGCCTCATCCCACTTCCGGCGACAATAATATAAGAGCGAGCGGCTTGTTTTAAGAAAACAAAAAAGCTTTATGTTTATTACAGATCGTAATAATAATTAATGATCCCTGGAGAGGGTGCGAACAAAAACCTGGAATCTATTCTTCAACAGCATTAAACACAAACTATAATATCTGCCATGTTTTAATAATAGTTAAAATTTAAAAGTCAGATTATAATATTATGGTTATAATACTCTAGGTTATTATGAATGTGATGTTATATTTTAGGACAATTTCATATTTAATTACTGTACACAATCCTGTTTATATTTCATTAGACAGCATTAAAATTAATTCCTTTATATTTTAACGACTAAAATTATAAAAGGAGAGGGATAGAAAATATCTAATCAGGATTGTTCTGTAGAGAAAATTTGGGATGGGGTGATAGGAGCCATTTGGACTCAGGTTCTTCGCCAAGAATCCCAATATATTCGAAATAAGATATCCAAAAGAATCGGAAACAAAACGAGTTGCATGCAAACTTCAGCTTCACCTGCAGGCCTGATGTATGATTGTTGTTATAAAAAATGTTTGCTTTGTTAGGCTGGGTATACCTATAGGGACGCCAAGTACATCCCCTTCTTACAATGGTAAAACAGCAGATGGCCTACACTTTTAGAATGAATCTCTCACAATTATTAAACGAATTAAAATACCAAGGCTAAGATAGATAATGGAATCTAGTACAGCAATACATCTCTGTATTGCAGGACAATCGCTCGGCTACGATGGCCCCTTAGCAGATTCTAATATAAATACCTCGTATTATTGTGCTGCTCTCAAATCGCCGTTTCTTCCAACTCTTAAATTTTAATTCACAGAATCGCCAGACATATGTTACTATATATTTTTCAGAAAATTATATTTCTAAGTATTTTTTAATTAAAATAAAAAATTCCTACTAAGGGTTTTAACCGCTTACTTTTCTATATAATAACCAGTATATCATTTTCTAAAAATTACTATTTCGAACCCAGGATAGATCAATACCGATTCCCCAGGGATAACTCGACATTGAAAATGTGACTTGTTCGCGAGACTTCCCCTTACTTAGTGCTGCTGGAACCCAGTACAGACTCTAGTTATCCGACTCCTGTGAGAGATATTAGTGGGTTTTCGGGAATTTAAATAGTAATCTGCTTCCTTAACTTCAATTCTCATTCCTCAAATCTTAGATTCCAGCCACAAACGTAGCGCACACAATATCTCTCTTGCCTTACCAAGAATTCACTGACCATCACAAGAATTGGTAGGGAAGAAATGTGGAAATCTGGGAAAGAAGGCTATTGTGGTTTGGAGATGTACTTCGCATGAGCGATACGCGCCACCCAAAAAAAGGCTCTCTGCTGGCAACCTGCTGGTAGACAAAGAAGAGGAAGACCTGTGAACAGTTGGCTCGCGCAGGTAACGGAAGTAATGATAGCGCGAGGTCTATGCGAAAACGACGCTCAGAATAGGGAAGGATAGATGCTTGGTGCAAGGAACCCTGGTTAGGGAAATAACTTGGAAGAAGAAGAAATCTGGGAGCATAATAGATCCTCCACCTGCAGGAGTTGGGGAGTCCCAGATTAGGACAACTCACAATTTCCAAGTCGTTTATTAATAATGTAATCAAATTGCTATAAAATCTGGAATAAATAATCTTAACATTGTGGTCTGGTTTCTTACTAATTTAAAGAGCAGTTATTTATTACAGCGAGATGATTGCTCCAATTAGTTAGGAATGAAGCCAGTAGAAGACACATTATTAGGGGATAAATATCAGCAGATTAGTAATAAGGCGGATCTAAAGCAAGAAGTCATTCGAGGAGAGATTAAAGGCGAGATAAGCGAGGGGGGTGGGCAGCGTTAACAACATTACCAAGGGTGGGAGCAGAAAGGATTGGTGGAGACATGATGTCGGCCTGCCATTGGCTGGCTAGTTCTCCCTCTCCAATCAGATCCAATGCTCTCCCTGCCTCATCATCATATGGTGTGTAAATATCAGGCCATCTGTGCGCTGGCGCAAACTACATACCACTTCTACATATGAACCGTATATAGTAATAAATAACCACATGCTTAAGAATGTTTATAGCAAACAATTTGAGGTTTATCGTCCTTAAAGAGGTGGAAGATCAACTAGAATAAAAAAAAAACGTCAAATTGGACCGGAAAAAGAAAAATACCAAACCACTGCCTCTGGAATACAAAATTTTTGGATGTAGAATTAAATTTAATGAACGCAGTAACATCTATGTTAGAAAAAGGAGCAAACGGCGTCCTCCTGGTCGTTAGGATATCTGGACTTTGACATGGGAGAGATTAAAGACCTAACATTTTCAAAAAGAGATTAGTGCTCCATAAAGACTAGTGCGTTAAACTCTGGTTCTCTTAAAGAGGGGAGGCTATAACTCTATTGTGTCCTACGGGAATGGTACAATAATCCTCTTAACAGGACCCATCCCGTGTCGTTATAAATAAATACGGAGATTAGTGGGCAGAAAAAAAATGTCATCCTCCCTAAAAACTGGTCTAAAGTAAAAACAATCCCAACAGGCAGGTTGGCAAATTAATTTCAAACAAATTAGTGCACAAATCCAGTAGTCTGGGATGCTCGCTACCTAAGTTTGTCCTGAAGTGAGAGGAAAACCTCTCCAGGAAGAACATCGGGCACGATCTGGGCGATCTCCAAGTGGCTACACTGTGGTGAACACTCGATACTTGGTAATTAAATCCCCTTCATTTACTACCCTCAGATTTTAGACTGTAGCGGAAGTTGTTAATCAGATACTCTCCAGGTCGACTAAGATAAGACTTTATAAGACCCTTATCCAACCAGTCATAACATACGCCTCAGAATGCTGGGTCACCACCAGAAATGACGAGCTTGTTCTCCTTAGTACGTTCGAAGGAAAAATTCTTCGAAGGATCTTTGGAGCCATTTTGAATGGCGAAGAAACATGGAGACGGAAAAGTAACACAGAACTAAGGAGTTTGTTCAGGGACGTCGACATAGTGAGTTTTGCTGAAGCTTAGACGCCTTCTTTAGGCAGACAAAATGAATCCCGAGGAAATAATTAATAAGATAATTAAAGAAAAATATATTTGGTACGCGATGAGTGGGCAGACCGAGTTCGCTATGGAGTGATGGTGTTTCTAAGGATGCAAGTACACTCCTTGGTGTCCGAAACTGGATGGTGGGACAGCATTGGACCGGGACAACTGGCGAACTTTGATAGAGGAGGCCAGGATTCGCGCAAGCGAGTTGTAGCGCCAGTTAGAAGGAGGAAGTTATTTTTTGAAGCAGTATTGCGACATACAAGTCCATGAAGTAGAAACCTCGGCTACCCTATAGGTGCTTCTTCTGGGTTAGAGACCGAGGTTCTATCAAGGGTCTAAATAGTACCAAAAAAAATCAACATCTAGAAGTCAAGAAAAGGGTTTTTAACTTTTAAACTCAATTTACAATGACCCAACGAGTAAACTGTTTCAATTCGTGGGGTGGAGGAAGGAAGTCAACACAATCAAAGAAGAAGTTTAATGCATAGATCTAGATACCCCAGCAATTCGCGCACAGCCCTTCCGCTTGCAGGTCCTGCGCGCCATTATTCTAGCCCTAGACCAATCGTCCATGAAAACGTTCCTCCATCTCCATACTCCCTTTATTTAAAGGAAAAAATTTATACTATAAAAGTAAAAATGGCACTTGTTATACATTTGTTTAAAAAAAAAGAAAAATGAACATAATATATCTTAGGAGAGTTGATTGTAGATACAAAATATTAATTTAGATATTTATATTTAGCGGAAATCGCGTGTTTCTTTTAACAAACGAAGTAAAATAGAAGTCTTTATTAATGTGCAGTTCATTTACAACTGGAAAGTTAATTTATATTGTGCCATTCCTAGATCTGATATACTCTAAAATGTATATTTTTATATTTTACGTTTCAAATTATATAGAAAATTATTAAAATGAAGTTTTATGGCCTGCAGTTCTTTTTTACAAATTGTATTGTTATTAAATAACATAGTTGGCAGCAAATTAAGGAGGGGAAAAAAAACACAAAACAAAAACGTCACTTTATGCGGGTAAAACATTAATATGAAATTCACAAAAACATAAATATCCACTTATTAGTGTTGTCAGTATTTTACAAAACTTTTTCTTTGAATATTGAATGTAGTTGTAAATATACATATAACACAAATTTAAAATTTGTCCACTAATTTACTTCCAAATTTGTTTTTGTTTTACGTCGAACTTTTACAACTGCCTGTTTTTAAATTTATATATTTTTATTCTTTCACAAAAAGTTTTGAAAAGGTACGCCTAAATATTATAGTTGTGGTAGTACTAATCGAATAAATAATAAATTGTAATCGGTTCAAAAGCATATAAGCCTACTTACGCATTTAATCGATGAGTTATATTGTGTATATATTATCTACACGAAATTTCGAATCGAATGACACCACATTCATGAAAATCGGCTCACGCGTTTAGACGCTACGTTGTTTACAAAAAAAGCTAACAACAACAAGAAAATTTCTTGAAAATGCAGTTTTTGCTCATTTTCGGCAACTTTTTTCTCGAAACCTATTAGATCTGGGTTGTTGCAAAAAAAAATTACAGTTATTAAGGAGGGTTTGCCCTATAATTTAAAGAAAATTTGAGAATTTTATCTTTTATAGAAAAAGAGAAAAAAATTGTCAAAGTTGGGTGTTTTTCAACGTTACGCTTTTTCGTACAGTTTAGTGACGATCAACCCTTATAGTACAACTGTCCTACTGGACAGTTTTACTCGTAATAACGACATAAACAAAGATTAGAATCACGTGATCTGTGATATGGTTTGATTATAGCGTTACAGATAATAAAAACAAGAACTAGTTGATGGACTGTGATGAACTGTCACATTATAACACCTGTTACTGGTCGAAAATAAAGTGAGAAAAAAAGAAAAGCTTTGAAAAGTTTTCCTGCGGGAAAAATAAGTCGCCAGAAAAAGCCTGGCGTGCAAAGCTCTTACTATGAAAATCAATTTCATTTCTCTCACCTTATGTACAACATGATTCTTGTTACGGTATTGAATAGAAAATGGATGTAACGGTAATAGTTGCATTGCGATGCACCGAAAGAACAACTGGGTGGCTATAAAGTGGTAAGGAATTGCTAGAAAGTCAAGGGAGATTATTAGGAACTCGTCAATCGAGCAATACCGAACGGTTTGGTGACTATCCCTAGCAGAACTACGGAGGCAGCCTAGACAGAGGCAACCTAGACAAAGGCAAACTTTTGTGTTGTATAGAGAATAGTAAAATGGCTGTTCTATTCTCCAGCTCTCTGTAACCAATCTAATCCAATTTACCCAGGTGAAAAGAAGGTCTATTGAAATAGAATAGAATAGAAAAGCTTCATATAAACACTGTAACATATCTTTACAGTAATAATAATAAGAATAATAAAAAAAAACTTGTAAGAATTCCAAGAGAATGTATCCCACAGGATGACTTGCATAAACATGTTTTGCACCATAAAAGTTATGTTCAAGATGAGAGGAGGAGAGGAGAGATCTGAGACAAGTCACCTGTTAGCACGAACACCCTCCTTTCAGATTGGTTCCTCTATTTTATTTTTTTCATCTCAGTTTCCAGAGAGGATAGAGAGCGGTCAACGGAGATCTAGAGAGTCATGTTTCTTGACATCTGTTGCCGATCTATCTGTAAATGGAATCCACCGAAACTAACGTTATTCTCTCGGCTCATACTATTGTTTTGAGCACGCCTGTAGGTTGTTCGTATTCCTGGAGACCTTATATATATTGTATAAAAAAAAAGAAAAAGATTTTCATCTATTAGGGTCTTACATCGGCTGTGACGTAGTGAAAAAGAAAAACTATAAAAGATTTTCTTTATTTTTTGTTTCGTTTTGGTGAGGCACGTGCTAGTTTTCTTTTACTAGAAAATATTTAACTCTTTGCAATAAAATGAATTATTTTATTATCTTTCTTTTTCCCGCTTTCTCCCGCTGAAGAAAACTCTCATGCAGGACATCATGGCGGGCTGCGCTTTTAGCGAGCCTACAAGATAAACTCCAGCTATCCATCGCTAATACTATAACATCCACTTACATTACGATACGATATTTTATTTACCTTGTACGATTTACATCCGCTTATGTTTTTAACCAATATTTATTTCTACACGTCGATTGCTTCAGGAAGTCCCACGTGTATTGTGCGAATAGAGTGTTGGAGGTGAATATCTCTTCTAAAATTGCACCGGATTATCTACACATCAGCCAAATAGATCTATCTAGGATATCTAGGAACGTTCTAGGAGAAAGAGGCTAAGCCGGCAGTTAGACTGATGTCAAATCTACAGCATCCCCTAATTATTCTGAAGAAAGCTCTTACAAGAGAATTCTAGTTATAGTTCCTTCGAACATCTGGCATTCTATGATTCTGAATATAAGTATAGGTTTCGTGACCGTAAATTGTTAAACTTGGAATTCTAGGTTAGCGAGGAATCGGTCAAGTAAAAAACAACTCGTCTCTTTGCCAACGTTTCGACAAATATATTGTCCTCTTCAGGGCGTGGCTATACTATCAGTTTCAGTAACTCAACCAACCCGTATAGCCACGCCCTGAAGAGGACAATATATTTGTCGAAACGTTGGCAAAGAGACGAGTTGTTTTTTACTTGACCGATTCCTCGCTAACCTAGAATTCCAAGTTTTATTCTATGATTCTTCAGTGAGGCCTGAGGTAGATGTTCTAATACAACTAATACCCTCCGTAACTCTTCACAAGTTCTAAGGATGGCTTCCCAAATTAAGCGTAGTTCCCAGGGGATAAAGAGGAAATGATAGTCAAAGAAAAACCACTCCCAGGAGTCCCTGAGCAATCGTCCCAGTAACGCTTCACCTCAGATATTCCAAGAATCGCACCCCCAAAATTAAGAAGTTGAGATTATTCTAGGAAGGCATTTCTTTCAAACGCAGGTAATGTGAGAGATCAGGGAGCCGACCGATTGGGGATAATCACCTCCTAACAGCAGGCTTGCTAATTGAAGTCAAATGCCCCTTGAAAAGCCCGCATCCTTCAAGAAAAACTAATTTACTCAAAGAGAATGTTAGTTGTCAACGAGGCTCCGTCCTCGACAAGGTCAACCCTGTGCCATTAATCTGTGAGCACGTATCCTTCGCTAATCCTGACAAAAAACTATAACTGCAGATTCTACAATGGGTATGTGATTGTGTGGGTGTCAGTATAGTTTTTTCTTTTTTCGAATTACGGGAAACCTCATTTTCAGTCAAGAAAACGCTTTAAAGAAACGGACCAAATTATGGAAAACTTAACGACAAATCAATATGCCTTCATTAAAATGTAGTTCGTAATTATACCTGAATTAAGTACAGGGTATGTGGTTTTTCTGTTATGAATAGTAAAAGTAATTGGTTTTAATTTTGAAAATTAGTAAAACAAGGCCACTAAATAATATACACATATGTAATGTAGAGTGGACATAAAATTTGGTTGATAACAGTACTGGCTGGTTAATAGATTATAAACCAATAAAATGGAAAGAAAAGCCAGTTGGATGTTCAGTAATTAGATAAGTAGGAGAAGAGAATAACTTCAGAATTTAGACGACAGACTCACATGGAGGGACACTTAAGTGAAGAAGAAGAAGAAGAAAGATATAAAATTGGTGGAGATAGAGTGAGTGAGAAAGAGGAGACGAAGGGGAATGGTTGGAGGAGGAGGAGAGGCGCACTAATGGAGCTCTAACAGATAAGGAGCACTAAGTCCGTAAGGAGCGACTGCTGCGGACTCCCCGAAGAAGTTTGTTTGTCTGATAAAACCTTCCGACCTTCGTGACTTACTTCAAGGTGAGCCGTACTCTCACAGGTCGTCCTGTTCTTCTACGTATAAAGCTTGTTCCATCTTACGTACCACACGTCCAACTAAACTGCCCCGAAACTCTGTCTAATTTTGTAACGGGACAATGGTGATTCACCCAATCCAAAACTTCACTTGAGCAATTTTTATTTGTTTGTTTTTTGTAAAATTCTCACTCCCTAAATGTTTGGCCCAAGTGATGTTATTCGATCATTAACTGGGTGACACGAATGCGTTAATCTCAACTCAAATATATCTAGTGAACACACTCATTATTTCCCTTTAATTTCCCAAATTTTAAAGTCGTAGCCAATGCAGTATCTTCAAACTAGGACCTTCCATAGACGAATTTAATTACAGTCACAGACCTCATTGTATGAAAACCCCTTCACGAACCGATGTTGATATAGTGGTAATGAAGCATGGACTAGTAAATAGGTGATTTCCAGGTGGAATAATGCATGTAGTTACTTTTTTTTTTTATTAATTAAAAAAATAACAAAAATTTAATATTAAAGTATGAGGCTTTTTCCGTCCCAGCCCATGACACCTAATTGAAAGATAGTGCTGCACGAGAAACGAGACAAATCTCGGTACCGAGACGAGACTTGAGCAACCGAGACCTAGACCGAGATCGAGACATGATATATATCTCGTCGAGAAATCTCGGTCTCGTCTCGGTTTTTCAAATATTAATTTTTAGCTACAAAATTATAAAATTGTGTTCTTTACTAATAAATAATCATTACGGGTATTGAATTAATTATTAAAAGATAAGATTTTATATAATAAGTATATAAGACAAATATACTTTATTGTAAAATTTCTTTTATTAACCATTAAATAAAATCCAAGGCCTAAGACCGGGAATCGAACCCAGTACCACAATACTCATTAGCTTCGCAAGTCTCGCACTATTTTCGTTTTTAAGATACTCTTTGCCTAAGCATTGATACATAAAAGAGCTTTTACTGAATCAGAAGTTAAAGAAGATCTTCTATTGGTCATTATCATCACAGCTTGCGAAAATAATCTTTCCGATGGCACTGAAGTTGCACAGATACTAAAAATATCTTTCGCCATTCTAGACAAATTTTTGAAGGAATTCTCAAGTGTTTTCCACCATTCTAAAATGTCAACGTCTACTGGTGCTTGGTCTAATTTGTTGTAATTAATTATTTCTGTCTTCCATGCTTCGGTGATATTTGCTGATTTTTGAGCAAATGGTGCAAAAATATTGATGCAGTCGTCGTCGTCGTCAAAAGGTGAATCATCAGATTCTTTATCTTCACCAACAGCCATAACTAATAGAGCGGGAAGTTTGTTGGGAGGTGTATTTTTTATTTCACGAATCAACTTGTTATAGGAGGCAGATATGTTATTTGGGTCTTTCATTTGGCGCGTTTTTAACATCTTTTTGAAATTATATAAAGATATATAACAGTAATAGTAATATATGATGCATTGAAGTGTAAGTAGTTGTCTTCTTTTACACACATTTTCATTACCAATAGATAAATTAAAATAATTATTAGAAAATAATAACATTTTTTGAAAAGATTATTAATAATCAAACCACTTTTAATACTTAAACAAAAATTCAAAAAAACTGAGACCGAGACCGAGACCGAGATTTGAGCGACCGAGACCGAGACCGAGATCGAGACTGCATAAAATCTCGCCTCGTCTCGGTCTCGTGCAGCACTATTGAAAGATTAACATTAATACCCGCCTGTCAAAATACGCAATTACTTACTTACTAAAGTTACCAAAAGAGAAGTTTCTCTAGATATGCACAGACAGAGTAATAACGTCATTTGAAGAGAGGTGACGTAAGCAATGACTACAGGCCGGTAAGTGAAGAAAAACGCTTTGCTTCTTATTTGAAGTTTTATATACTTAATAGAGTTTTTCAAATACTATGTATTAATAGGAAATAATTGAAATGTAGTTTCCAGAAGCTATAAGTCAGAACAGATACTACTTTGTATCTTACTCATCTATAATTATTCACATATTGAGAATAAATGTTGAAAAAAGTAAATGTAATTCATAAAAACCTATTTCAATTTGTTTTATTTATGAATTCAATAAATAATTTGCTATAATTATTTTTCTTTTTATTATTAAAATAATAATCAATTAAATAACTATTAAATCGTTGCAAAGTACAGTAATCGATGGAAATCTACTGCTGCAATTAAAATGGTACATGACGACTGCATTTTGTCGTAATTATTATATTTTGTGATGTTCAACGCTGATAACAAAGATAATTGCATATATTTTAAATTAATCAAATTTATTTCATAGATATTGACCTAAATTATCTATTTTATTGCCATTTTATAATGGAAAACAATTTTACTATCTTTAAAGTACAAATTTTTCAAATTAGAGATTAATAATTTGTTCCAATAATTTTTAAGTAAAAAGTGATTTTTATTTTTTTTGATTAGTTGAAAAAACGAACTTCAATTTGTTTGGAGAAAACCTACAAAACCTCTTTGGAAAAACCTCTATAAAGTTGAAAAAATCCATTCGGAAAAGTGGTGTAGTTTTCCTCCAAGCTTTATTAAAATATTTGATTAAAGGGAGTACCATTAATTTTCTTGGATAAATTAAGCATTGAGAGGAGAGATTTCAAGTGAGTCTAAACTAGAGATTACCGGGTGACGTTACTTGAGTTATTATGAAATTTGTGGAAAAGAATTAATGATGTAAAATTCAAGGTAATGTTTTCGAGATTTTCCCTTTCTTTCTTTTCTTAAAAAAAAAAACATTTTCCTGAAAAGTGGAGGAGGATTTATAAATTTCCACAAGCATCATCATAATCATCTGTATATTTAACCAGTTAAGCGTGGAATTTAGTTTTAAAAACCTCCCTCACAGTGTGCGGAATTAAAATCAGACAATGACGTGTATACACGTCGAACGCAGGGTAAAACAGCCAAAAGTTTACAAGTCACTGCAAGCGACTTTTTCTACAATCTCTCTGGGGCTTACAGATTACAGAGCATTCTGTGCTCATTCAAAAATCTTGCACCGCTTCACGTATGCATTGCCTAGTTAACTAAGGGACGCAAGAGCTTTTACAAGTATGAAAATAGCTTTGAATTCTGTGCAAAATGAAATCATGCTCGTACTGAGGTTTGAACCTCTATCTAGGGTAAAAACGTTATTGTACAAGGGTTGAGAGCTTCTATTTGTGTGCGTAATTCCCCAATCTCTAATGCGGAGACCAAACATGTACCAACCACTTATCATTTGGCTGACTCCCACCGCAGTTCTATCGGTAAGATAAAGGAAACATCCCACCAAATAATATTCTTATTGTATTTTATTAAAATTTCGAGTTTTTTTTTTATAGTTAATGGCAATTTTATATTTTTCACGACGAGTATACACGTCGAACGCACCGTAACAGAGATTTAGTTCACGTCAAACACGTTTAACAGGTTTTAAAAGGATATTTTCTTGCCTAAAGTGGAAACAGAGAAAAAGGAACAGTATTTACCGGAATTAAGAGGAGACAATAGTGCAGCCTTGTAATGGCAATGACATCCTTAAAGATGGGTACTTAGGAACAGATTTACACCTGAAATTATCTGACAAATGGAACTTTAGGATGAATCCCCCCCCCCCCCAGATGGCTGGGGAAATTTTCAGAGCAGGATAGGATTGTAGGTCTCTACATCATTTTTGGCTTCTTCAACGTTTTAGTTTTACGGACGCAATTAAAATGTTATTTGATGAATTTAAAATAACTTTTACTCATTAACAAAAATAAAGATTTTTATTTTTTTCTTTGTTCGCCTTAAATGCTGTTGCATAAATAAATAATAAAAAAGTAAATAATGGAATAAATAACTGTGTAATTAATAAAAATCTGGCAAACCCTGAACGATGTAGTAATTAAAAGTATTGTAACAGTAGTAATAAAATAAACAGTAAAAATAAGAAAAGGAGCTTTAATTATTGGGTCCCTCGACCGGATCGCGATGTAAGTCACGAATATTTCCTTCGCTCTCACTTTCTTGTACGTGGCCTCTCTCTCTCTCTTTGTCTCTCACCCCGCGATATTAGCCGGTCTTTCTTTTATCCAAAACTTTGTGCAATTAATATTAAATTATATTCGCTTCTTATACTTTCTAGTTGTCAAGAGTAATGTAAGGCTTTACTGTTTCTATGTTAACTCAACTCAATATAAATTTTAGCACTTTTTTATTTATTTATTTATTTTTTGTAAACACTTAAATGTCACGGACTACCCTTTTTCACGAACCAAAACATTATTTATCCTTATTTTTACTATTATTTACTTTATCAGTAACATTTTATACCAAAATACAAACTTTCATAATCCTTAAAAGTCTAATTGGATTTCTCCTCTAATAAGTAGTATAATTAGTGGGCCCAAACAAGTGGTTATTACAAATTTGTGGGTGTGCCGACTGCTCAAAATATCCCAAAACGAAAAATGCAACATCACGTAATTTAAAGTTTAGTTTAGTTTCGAATATTTGACTTAATTTGGGATAAAATGAACCAACCGTTTTATGGGATTATTCTCAGAAACAACTCTTTTTCACTTCCCCTGAACTTTACCCCACTAATTGCATATATTTAGTTAGATATATAACATTTAGTTGAAACATTTTCCTAGAGAAATCCATAAAAGGAATCTTTTTTAGAGTGAGAGAGAGGGACTTCCGTCTAAATGCTATTCCAGTTAATGTACGGCCATACCATCTATAAAACATTAAAACGATATAAAAGTTAACTGATGTTTAAAATTTGAAGAGAATCAGCCGATCACATTATGGAATAAGTTTACTGTAAAGCAAGCGATTATCTCGAAAATCGATTTATTTTTTCTAAAGCTTTGTTCACACTCTGGGCCGGATTTTCCTATAGGCTAACTAGGCTTCAGCCTAAGGCCTCAAGATCAAGAGGGGCCTACATCCAAATTGTTAGCAAAATTAAAATTACACTATTCTAAAAACAGTACCAATAACAACATGTTTCATTTAACATATGGACATATTATATGTATATCATAGTAGTGATGTATTTTATTATCTCTCATGTAATTTACAAACTTAAAAATGTGGGAGGTGAAAGGGCCTCATAAGTGGAATAGCCTAGGGCCTCTTTTCATCTAAATCCGGCCCTGTTCACTCACTACATACATGTAGGAATATTACATTTATAACAATCGATTTTATCCAAGCAACTTTATTTATTTAGGAGGAGTTAAATAAGGTTTTCTAAACTTCCGTTTTAGATATTTTAAGGTTTTACTACCTCCAAGTTTTTGATTATTAAATTGTTAACCAAACTTCCAAGAAGAAAGAATATCAATACACCAGAAATGCAATTTTAAAGAAAGGCTTTTCCTGTAATTTAATGTGAATTTTCCAAACGGATTCATTTGAAGCTGATCTGATGGCGTACTTAAGCTTAAATGTCAGTTTGGCTTGTAACTTCCTCTATTAATAGTTTGGTTCAGAGGCAATGTGTCGCATTCTATCAACATTATTATTAAAATTGGTATTTTTAAATGTAATTCTAAGTTACAAGAAAATTCAATTATATTCGTAAATTATGGTAAGAAAAAGTCATGTGAGTGTTCATACGAGATTCTTTTCATGAGAAAGTAAAGTGATACTGGCGAATATTGGCGAAAACTATCTTAACTTAATGAAAAATTTCTTGAAAATTGAGAATGATTTTTTTTCTTTTAAATAATTTTGTTGCATTTTTCCTAATATCTGCTTAAGATTAATATTATTTCTAAAATAATTAAAAAAAGTTAATAAAATATGAGAAAATGATGAAAAATAAGTGTAAGATACGATTAAAGCTCGTTCGTATTGGACGGGGCGTGACTACACTAGAGGTGGGCGTGATTACCATAGAGGCGGGCATGGCCCGCCCACCGTCTGTAACTTACTGCATTGTGATTGGCCACTACTTTGAACGTTATAATTTCAATGAAATAATTAATTTAAAATTTTTTTCTCGACATTTCTCCCATAGGTATTTGATAAACTTTCGATTAAAACAAGAAAAAAAATTTCCCTTTAAAAAAACGATAAATAATATTTCTTTTGGAATAACACTTCATGTTTTGCCTAATTATCGTTAACTGAAGCAAAAAAGTTGAGAATTTGTATTGTTTAATCGTGAAATAGATAAAAGAGGAATGGGCACATCGTAGACTTGTAAGCCGCCATTAAATAGGCTGTAAGCTTACTTAACACTCCATCCGGTGAAGAACTCTAGTGGCAATTTCTGTAAACATAAATTCAGTTTCTACCTTCACATTTAACCATGTTGTTGACTCTCCAGACTTATATAGAATTACCTTACACTCAAATTTAACCATGTTGACGACTCACTAGACTTACATAGCACGTTCTTACTCTCAAATTTAACCATGTTGACGACTCAGTAGACTTATTTAGGCCATTCTTACATTCATATTTAACCATGTTGATGACTCACTAAACTTATATAGGACTACCTTACACTCATAATTAACCATGTTGATAACTCACTAGAATCATATAGGACTATCTTACACTCACATTTAACCATGTTGACAACTCACTAGTCTTATTTAGGCCATTCTTGCACTCATAATTAACCATGTTGATAACTCACTAGAATCATATAGGACTATCTTACACTCACATTTAACCATGTTGACAACTCACTAGTCTTATTTAGGCCATTCTTGCATTCATATTTAACCATGTTGATGACTAACTAAACTCATATTGGACTATTTTACACTTACACTTAACTATGTTTGTGGCTCATTAGACTTACATAGGGCTAACTTACACTCACATTTAACCATGTTGACGACTTGCTATACTTATATAGGGCTATCTTACTCTTACATTTAACCATGTTAACGACTCACTAGACTTATATAGCACTATCTTACACTCATATTTGACCATGTTGATAACTCACTAGACTTATATAGGACTATCTTACCCTCATATATACGATACGTATCTACGTAACCATGTTGACGACACACTAAACTTATTTAGGACTATCTTAAATTCATATTTAATCATGCTGGAGACTCACTAGACTTATGCAGGTCAACCTTACACTCACATTTAACCTTTACATTTAACTTCTTGACCCTTCATAGACACATATGTGTAAACAAAAGAATGTTGCCTACATATAAAAAATGAAAAATAATAATAAAAAAAAAAACCTCTCGCTATTACCGATAAAAACATCATCGTCAATACGTCACTCATCATCCATCTCAGCAGATCCTATATTATTTATTTCATGCTTCAAGAATGACGTCACTCTTATAAAAATTTTAACGAAAAAAGTCTAAAACTTAACAAAACCGGAAGCTAAGTTAGATGTGATACGTCATATTTAGAAAGTTTATCTTTCATACCATTTTTGTTTATTCTCAAAAGAATTACCCACAAATTAACAGAATAATTTTTTATTTCCCTCTCTCTATCTGTTTTATCATATCAAGAGAATCATGATAAGAATATTACTAATTTCAACACACACTGTACTACTACAATGAGTGCACTGGTAGCTGTAATTAGCCATAAAGATTGTAAATTATGATAGTATTGAACGAAACAAAGACAAAACAACCAAAAAAATCACTAACTACACGTTAAAGTTGCTTTTATTATTGTCGATCTTCTTTTATTTTGTATTACTATTTTTTTTTTTTATCACATATAAACATTATTTTAGTTTCAGTTTAGGGAAATGATAGTGTTTACTTTTCTGTTCTGTCCTAACACCCACACATAACTATGTCAACATAACCGAAGGATCCTAAGCGTAGCATAATTATGATTGTGGGATAGCTTCCCGCAATCTCTAAATAAACATACATTAACGTAATTGTTTTTATGATAGCATAACTATGGTACAAGAGCATAGAACATTTTCTTTTTATATCTTCCTTCCGTTATCTTATCATTCGTAAATTAGTTTGGAAATCTAATTTTTTCACTCTTACGTTTCTTTATTTGTTTTTAAATTATGTTTTTTGGTTTAAAAAGTTTCGTTAAGTTACCATAGTTTATCCTTTATTTATTGTTTTGTTTTTTTTGATTTTTGAGATATAATAAGTTACGTAGGATTTATTTTTGATTGGCCACTTTAGGCCGTTTTACTCGTTTTTGTTTTCGCTGGAGGTGGGACCTATGTCCCCAGAATAAAGTTTAATTTTAATTCAAATTGAAGACAACCCATCAGGCTAGGCTTCACGGCTATTAAAACTGTCCGGTAGGACAGCTGTATAAGGGGTTGATCGTTCAAAAACTGCACGAAAAAGCGTAACGTTGAAAAACACCCAACTTCGACAATTTGTTTCTCTATTTCTATGAAAGATAGAATTCCCAAATTTTCTTTAAATTATAGGGCAAATCCTCCTTTATAACTGTAATTTTTTGCAACAACCCAGATCTAATAGATTTTGAGAAAAAAAGTTGCACGAAAATGGGCAAAAACAGCATTTTCAAGAAATATTGTTCTTGTTCTTGTTGTTACCTTTTTTTTTGTAAACAACGTAGCGCCTAAACACAAGAACCGATTTTCATGAATGAGGTGTCATTCGATTCGGAATGTTATGTAGATGTGCCTTTTGGGGGTCTCGACGCTGTACATGGAATAGGAGAGGAGTTAGCCCCCTTTATTTAAGGCCCTCCCTTCAAAATTATTATTACTTATTACTCTGTAAATCATGGCCCGATTTTGATAAAATCTGGCAGAATGAAAGGGTTAGGGCTCCCCTACATAAAATTTAAGCAATGGTTTGCTCTTACGCCTGATAAGGGGAAATATGGTAATCGTTTCAAATTATCGACGCGTGAACCGATTTTCATGAATGAAGTGTCATTCGATTTGGAATTTTATGTATCATTTTTTTTCGCCCCCAATCAATACGACTTCATTGATAAATTGGTAATCAAAGTTGGTGACAGGTATTGCTATTTTTCGAGGATGGAGAAGGACAACACCTGTTGCCATTCAAGATTTAATTATAAAATAAAAGCGGAAGGAAACTCTCAACAAATATGAGGCAACTTATTTTTTTTAAAATGGTAATAAAACAGCTTACAATTGTGCGGGTGGTTTTTGAGCTCCCGGCAGATCAAATGAATGCATTAGGTAAGACCACACACATACGACTGACGAGTTGTTCCGCAATTAACGTAATTGCTCTGTATGTTTGTGATGTAGGTAGCAACAGATCTACTTCCTCACATCTCATCGCTCTGTCTCTCTTCTACAACAAACAACTGCCATCTTTCTCTCTCTCTCACTCACTCTTTCCCTTTTCTTTTAACAAACAAATGCCGCCATATTTTTAATTTAATTTTTTTTTTGTTTTCGTTTTGTTTATTACGATGAGATTAATAACTTGTACCGCTAGTAGTTAATTATAAAAACCAAAATATTAGATATTTTTCTGTTACTTTCATTTATGAGTAAGGGGAAGTTTGAATTCCTTGGAGATAGGTTTCTACCGGAAAAAGAAAGATGAATTCTATTAAACAAAAAAAGCACCTTTTAAAAATTTAAACTAACGCGCGTGTGTTGGAGGAGTACAATAATTATTCGTCTTATGTTGAAGGAGTAAATTTGCTTTTCACTTTATCCCAAAAAGCTGTCCCAACAAATTAATAAAGGAATGTCAACAAGAAAGGTTTAGATCTGACCAAAACTGCATCCAACCAAAGGACTTACGAATCTGACTCCTATAACCGATACGGAACCTAAAATTTCATCTCAATTAGTTCCTGATCTTGAATTCCTGTTAGCTGAAACAATCAACCATTGGTTGGGCATTTCATCCTCTAACTCACAACAGTCAAAGCTATCCAAAAAGGTTTGACTTCTTTAACCAGAATTTAGGCAAAACCATTATCCCTCGATGGGCCCCAATCAGATACCAAATCTGCCCCGCCTCAAAAAAAACTCATTAAGCTCCGCAGCAGTACAGCTTCCGGCTCCAACAACAAGGACATAGATTTCTCTAATTGCTTGGTCTTGAATGGCATTTGGATTTTTCCAAAATTGCCTTTAAAAATCAATCCTGATCCTTGGCAGAGCTTAGATTACATGGGGAGATTTTTGTCCTTCTGGTAGTACATATGCTGTTCTTTATCTCCATGTGCTATCAAGAGGGTCCACTTAAAGCAACAATGACTGGTGAAATAGAATTTGCAGAGTTGTAAGCCCCACGTTATGATGGCAAACTATTAGGAGATGTTTTCTTCCCCTTGCCGTGGAAACTCGCCTGGTTGGTGCCCAAAACCCACGTGGGTCCACTTGGAGCTATGCAATTGATCTCGATGGCCAGACAGTAGAGGAATGAATAAGTATGTCCCTTTGGAATGACGATGTACCTTTGGTTACTATTTTTCCAGTGAGCTTCTCTGGGCCTGAGTGAGTGTATTCGTTCAGCGTTGGATGCCCAGCGATCGTCCAAAGGTCCTAACTCTTAAAAGCCGCCACAGTCACGGAAATAAGAGGGATGCTTAGCATGGTAAGAGCGGTTATATTGTAGATTGTATTAGACGAGCGGTTCCACCAGAAAGAGGAAGGAACGCAGGCAATCCAAAATGCCTATTGTTCCCCCCCCCCATCTCATCAGCGATACCGGGACTTTAAAACAACAAATCCGGCTTAAGAACGGTTTTGCTAATCACTTCCTGTTTATGATAAATTTTTTTGAATTCGGCCTTAATGCTGCGGGAAATCGTTTTTTTTTTCTGGATGACTTAAACTATCTCAAACCAAGAGGAGTCCTTACTTCCAAAATAATAATTTGTTCGGGAAGGGAGAGATCTTACCATTGCTATAAGGAAAAAAAACCCAGACAGACGGCCTGTTAGCAATATGTTCCAATCAGCAAAGACTAATCTCTTATAAAAACTTAAGTTATATACGTCCTGATCTCGCCAGGTAGCTGGTAGCTGGGGCTCTTTCATGTTTAATCATGTCCAGCTAATCGTTTCCCCCACCATCTTCTATGAGGACATTTTCTTCTATTTCGTTTTATTTTTTTTTTAACAATACTTCTACAAAAAGCGACAGTTAAGACAATGTTTAACAGTGTTATAACAACTTCATAAATTAAAGTTCCCAACTAAATTAATTCATCTGCTAAGCTCCTCCTCTGCCCTCTTTCTCACTCTCTAATTTATACTATGATGTATTGTGCGTACACCCTAAAAATATAATAACTATAATTGAAATAGTTTATCGATAACTGTATATAAACGTTTTGGATCGTTTACTTTTTAAACTATTTATATATTAAAAAAGAAATAAGGTGTTGTTAAACTAATGAGAAAATTATAAACAAAATTAGATATATCTAAGGCTAATTGCCTGGAACACTTTAAAATATTTAATAGCCTAATATATTAAAACAAGAAAAAATATATTTAAGATATATTGCCTTTTCTTATGAATTCTTAATTACTCGTAGATGATTCATCTAATATACGGAATTTTATTTCTTTTAGTATCCTGTACCAATAAATGTTAACGTTATTGCAAATTTGATAATGATGTTAAGATGTAAAGTATATATAGTCCTATCTATAAACAAAAAGTGGCCCAAAGCGCCACACCTACTACAAAAAACGTGATGATAGATGTCAGTCATTGCTGGAACTTCCTTTAGTTAAGATCAGATTGATGAGGAAATCGCCATCGCCGTTTTGAGTGGCGTGATGATTGTTAAGAGTGTCAGAAGTGGAGTGAGGAAAGGTTTCAGCTGTAGTTTAAAATGAATTAGGATGATTAGTGGTTTAAAATTGGGATTAACAAGAGCGGATATTAGTCCGAGGATGAAAGATGTTTGGAGGCATTTCTGGAGGAAGAGGACAGGCTTACAGTCTTTGGATTTTCGAAGTTGGACGCGATCCCCACTGAGTATGGGTCATGTTTTGAAAGCAGCCAGTTTTCTATGTTTACTGTAGGATTCAGTCCCAGTTGGATGTTAGTTCTTTTGTTTTTTTTTCAGTCGGATGGGTTCTAAGTTACAATTTTTTTTGTTTTTTGGAATAATATTAAATTCTTACCAATATAGATTGCATAAACAATGTAAAAAAACACACCGAAACGATACAGGAAATGTACCTTGTAAAGTACGTAGTATATTCGTGAAAGAGGAAAGACGTACAGTCAGGGACAAAATGATAGACACACATACAATTTCTTTTAGAAAATGTTTATTTGCAATTTTAATTTATTTCTGACTTTTGATAATATTGTATCAGACATTAAAATAAGGAATAAACAGTAAAATCAGATTAATTTATGAATGTGTCAATTTGTATAAAGCATAAACTTAAAATCTCCTTAACAAAAACTTACAGTTTTAAAAGTTAAGTATAAGGGTTGATTAAACGCCAAAAGGTACACAAATCAGCTAGTACCCAACATTTCATTCATGCTTAGTTCATATAATTTAAGTAATTTTGCTGCATTAACTTTTCCTTCACATTTTTTAGAATTTATTAGATATCACAGACCCTTATGCTGGCCATATTTATCTACAAAATATTTGTTCAAGTAGCACTGTAGATTGACTTTAATATCTATTAATATTAATCTATAATAATCAAACTATTAATTACAGGTTAAAAAATGCAAAAACTTTTTGAAAAAATGCTTACACAACATACATCAATGATTTTGTTTATTTTATTTATTTATTTTATTTTATTTATTTTTTTAAATCGTCTGTTTAAGTTCATTCTTCGATTAAAGTAATTGTTATTTTATGTAGTAGCCAAACGTTTATAATTAAAGGTAATAATTATCTGGCTTTATCGCAAATAATATGGTTTTCTTCAATTACATTCTCAATCTAGGTGTTCTTCCCACAATGTTGTATACATGTAATATAAAATAAATGAGATATGCATACGTTTAGGACATCTAATTATTCCAGTATTTTACTATAAGTAAAATTAGGGGGTCTAAATTAAATTACAATTGAGAAATGAATAAATAATGTTGAATAATCTACTTGTTATTAACTGTGTGTTATTTGTGCTCACGAATATTTCGGTAAGACGAATTCAAGACTGAAATATTTTTTTAAATCCGTGATTCAAATTTAAACAGTAGCCGACTCTAACTTTGTCTTTTTCTACTTTTGCATATATCGTATATATGTGACATCTCAGAATAAAGGGCAAATTAAAGCTAAATCCGAAGAATAATTCGGAATAGAGTTAAAATAAAGTACCTATTTAAAAACGGATATAATATACATCTTATCATAATTATAACAAAATAATATTATGAATGAACTGGCCAGCATAAGGGTCTGTGATATCTAATAAATTCTAAAAAATGTGAAGGAAAAGTTAATGCAGCAAAATTACTTAAATTATATGAACTAAGCATGAATGAAATGTTGGGTACTAGCTGATTTGTGTACCTTTTGGCGTTTAATCAACCCTTATACTTAACTTTTAAAACTGTAAGTTTTTGTTAAGGAGATTTTTGTACCTTTTGGATAGATTTTCATTTTTGTCTATTTTGCGAAGTTACATATCTGCTTTACAGATTTGTTTAAAATTTGGAATAAGCAATTCTATCATTATAACCTGAAAAGGTGTTAAGTCGGAACTGTAACTACCACTGGAGAGATCTTTATAAAGAATGATTATAGTTGCCATCCTCAATAACAATTTTTTTGAGAAAGCGTTTTGAATAAAATAGGAAGGTATTTGTACGTAACTAGCAAAATTAAACTGCGATTTCAGTACTTCCTTTTAAGAGGAGTAAGAAAAACAAACTGCGAATACAGTACTTCTCCCAAAAAGGCAAAGAGGCAAAGATTTTGAATCGAACGACAATTCATTGATGTAAATCGGTTCACCCATTGATAATTTTAACAGTTGCAAGACTTCCTCTTAGTAGGTGTAAGAGCATGATGGCACTTCACTGCCACGTAGAGGACCTTTAATCACTTCTTCGTGCTAAATTTTATCAAAATCGGACTAAGCGTTATGGAAATATTGGTAATAATAGTTCTAGAAAGGGCTTTACTTGGGTGGGGCAAACTCCCCTCCTTATGAGGCGTAGCGTCGAGACTTTTAAAATGCAAATCTGTACAAAATTTCGATTCGAATGACACTTTATTCATGAAAATCAGTTCACGTGTCGATAATTTGAAACGATTGCTATACTTCCCCTTAACAAGTGTAAGATTAGATCGTCGCTTTAATGTTATGTAGGGGAGCCCTAACCCTATCATCCTACCAAATTTTATCAAAATCGGGCCAAGATTTACAGAGTAATTAGTAATAATAATTTTGGAGGGGGCTTACATAAAGGGGGCTAACTCCTCTCCCATTCGATGTACAGCGACGAGACCCCCAAAAGGCACATCTACATAAAATTCCGAATCGAATGACACCTCATTCATGAAAATCGGTTCACGCGTTTAGGCGCTACGCAGTTTACAAAAAAGGTAACAACAACAACAACAACAAGAAGAAGAAGAAGAAGAAGAAGAACAACAACAATTTTTGAAAATGCCGTTTTTGCACATTTTCGGCAACTTTTTTCTCAAAATCTATCAGATCTAGGTTGTTGCAAAAAAATTACAGTTATAAAGGAGGGTTTGCCCTACATTATAAAGAAAATTTGGGAATTTTATCTTTTATAGAAAAAGAGAAAAAAATTGTCAAAGTTGGGTGTTTTTCAACGTTACGCTTTTTCCTGCAGTTTTTGATGATCAACCCTTATACAACTGTCCTACCGGACAGTTTTAATAATCACTTTGATGTGGGGCAAAAAGATAGACACACCTTCAGTTTTGGAGTTTCAGCTGTCGCTTAATATTTTGTTGAGCCTCCTCTGTTGTGTATCACTTCGAACATTCTATTTGGAAGACTTCTGTTCAAATTTTGAACCTCTTCTTGCCCGATATCTTCCCAAGATGACAAAATTGCGATTTTCAATTCATCCACATTTTCAATTATATTGAGGTCTGGAGAAAGAGCTGGCCAAGAAAGAGTTTCAATGTTATGATCTTAGAACTAACTTTTTATTGTCCGAGCATTATGAACTGGAGCGTTGTCTTGCTTAAAAATATAATTTTCACCAGCCATCCCGAGAAACTCAATTTTTGCTTCTTCCAATATGTTCTTGTATGCTTTGGCGTTAACTCTGCGAGGAAGAAAAGTTATTTCGCCCTTATTTAGGAAGTCTATGGATGCCCACACCATTATGGATCCACCACCCATTTTCCGTTTAGACAAAAATTTCTCTTCTTTCCTTAAATCATGGAAATAATATCGAAATCCATCAGGGCCATCTAAATTAACTTTTTTTTCATCCGAAAAAATCACTTTATTCCATTCTCCGACCCACGACATGTGTTCTCGTGCAAAATCTAGTCGGCTGAATTTGTGCCTTTGTGTTAAGACTGGTTTCGTCCTTAATTATTTTCTGACCAACGTATCTTGCTTCCTTAAAAACCTCCTTACATTTTTAACATTAGTGTGGACAGCAACATTTGCAGCAATTGCCCGAGCTGAGAGCGTAGAGTTTGAGGCAGCTTTTAAAATGACCCTTTTTTCACGCTTCGAAAGGCCGAAGGCGTGCCTTTTGACCTCCCAGCGCCATATTGTTCCCCGAATTTCAAAAATTTACACACTGACGAGAAACTCCTCTTTATTTGGCGTCCAATTTCTCTGGCAGACATACCCGATTCCGAAAGAGATTCGATTAACCTCCTTTCTTCGTCGCTAAAACACTTCCTTCTTCCCATTATAAAAAAAAATTTTTTTTTTAACAAAAATGAAATAATAAAATGTGGTATAAAAATTGAAAGACTGTGCACTATATTAGAAAGCGAATGCAAATTTAACAGAAGCATTAAGTCAACAAAAACACAAGTGTGTTCCATCTTTGTGTCCCACGTAAATATTCATTTTTTACAAATATTTGAGAATATAAAAGTAAACTTTCACCTATCCGTAGTATGCCAATAAAAGTGTGATACCAAAAGGCAATAAATTAACAAAATAATCATTAAATTTAAAAAGAAAAATTCAGGAAAATATAAAAGATGCTTTTGGAGGTGTGTCTATCATTTGTCCCTGACTGTACGTACCTTAATATTGGGGATATTTTAGACGCGGAATTTTTTGACCAATATAAACCCACCTTGGTACCTTATCACCTTGGTACTGACCAATAGATAGGACCGTTAACTACACAGACACACACAAAATGACACTTTAAAGGTAATCTACTTATCCCATCCCCCTCCTAGTAATAATCAAATTATTATTATGAATTTAAAACAATTGACGTCGCAATCTAAATTGCATTATTTACGAAGCATAACGAGCGGATAATTCCATTAATTTTGTGAAAAATAACTTAAAAATGTGCAACCTTGACATTTCTAAAGTGAATTCTTATCTTTCTAGGGGAGAGCTAGTAATTAAGGTAAATTTAATTAAATACAGGTTTATCTATTGAGAATTTAAAAAAAAAAAAACATGTTAATGCATGCATTAATTATTTTTGTTTTGAATTTTAGCAGCTAATTTAGTTCAAGGTGAAATAAAACGAAATATTAATATTTTGATTTAAATATAAAATAAAGTTTAGTAAGACTGGCCCAAATATTTGATGTTCAAACATATTGATTAAAAAAAGAAGAAATGAAAATGAATTTAAGAAGAATCTGGGGATATAAATTGTGCTTGGGATGGACCACAGATTTGGGATGAAAACACAGATCTTATCCAGTAACTACAATTTGAGAAATTTACCCAAATTCTCAGATGCTTTTTTTTTATTTATTAAAATAACAAATTTGAAATTTCGTAATTTTTTCGAAAACAGTTGAGTAACTTTTTCATTTTACTATCCTCAAAGAGATGTGCTGAGGAATACCTGCGGATGGAACCTAGAAATAGGGAGATTCGTATCTTTTCGGACAGCCAAGCGGCACTGAAGGCTCTTATATCCTTCAGAATAACCTCTTCCCTGGTTTGGAAATGCAGGAAGGCCGAAGAACTACTGGCGCGGCACAACAAAGTTCAGCCGGGTCAAGTAGGGATTGAAGGGAATTAGAAAGGTGATCATCTGGCCAGGAATGGATCTAACACCCCTTTCATCGGTCCGGAGTCTGTCCTAGGGATCACCAGGGGTTCGGTTCGTGCGGCTCTCAGAGATTGGAACTGGAGGGAGCACGAAAAGAACTGGGTGATATGTCTTGGGGGTTAAACACAGCAAGACTAAACGCTTGCCTTGGCTGTGTAAACAAAGAACCAAAGAGACCCTGTGCTTGGGTAGAAATCAGATTACTCTGTTTACAGGCCTATTCACGGGGCACGGTAGGTTCAGGAAGTATCTGCGCTAGGTGGGACTTATTAGCTCGGAACCGTTGTGCAGATTATGTCAGGAAGAAAGAAAGAAAGAAAGCGTTTGCGCTATGAAACCTTTGGAACGCTGAGTCCGAAGGAGATAGTAGCGCAAAAAGAACTAGTAGGGAAAGTCCTCAACCTCTTTAGGAGGGTAGGGTTCGCTTACTAGAACTAAGAAGGGGCTGGCACAATAAGTCTTCTGTGGTTGCGGTGCCGTGGGGCGTAGATCCCGTCCCATCTATTATCTTATCCTCAAAGTGAACTTACAAATTCATTCCCGCCCCCCAAAATACAACACTTGAGTAATTTTTTGTTCTTAGAAAAACATTCTAGACTTTATAAAACGCGTTACCCAAAAATATAACCTCAATCGGTCCCCGAGAATCGTTCTAAATATTGATAAATAAATCTAAGCAGTTTAATACAAACAGAAAATTCTAAGAACCATTTTTTGACATAATACTAATTCATAGAGTGTAGAAGTTACTTCTGGTTAAGGAATTAAATTGAAACTCGGAATTATAGCATCACATTCTTACCGTCCTTACACTTGTTGACACTTAAAATCGAAACTCTTATCGATTCTAATACTTTCTTGTTTACGAGAAGTAAAAGAAACAGCTGATAGAGAAATTGAAATTGGTTGGGATATCTCAGGGAAGCCAAGATCCTTGTTAAAAAGGAAATTGAATCCTCTTCCGCCAAAAGTATACCTGAGAATCAGGAAATAGTTACAGTTCACAAGTACCTATCTTGAACTTACAATTTTCGTCAACCGCACTAATGCATTATCGATATGAATATTAGCAAAAGAATTTATGCAGAAAAAATATTGAATTTCTAGCATCGATATTGATAATACTAATGTAGACGATAATAGAAACACTTTTTTTTTGGAACACCCAAGGTCAAGACCGGGGAATTGAACCCACTACTGCGCAATACAGTACAGCTTGGCGATTTGCAGCTCCAAAACACTCCTGGGCGCCCTTTACTTGTGGGGGGGGGGGAATTCTTAAATTTCTAAACAAAATTTAATGGAAATAATTTTCTCATATAATTACAATGTCTCTAAGTAATTATTTTTATATATTTTATTATAAATATTACTAGACTGAAAACACAAGAAACTAACCAACGCTACAAACTTCTTGCCAGACTACTTGGCAAACGTTCGAAACTTAACCTGCATAACAAAAGACTCTTAAACCTTCCGTTACTGCGACCTATTTGGTCATACGTCATCGAAGTATGGGGATCGACTAAGCGTTCAAACTCTCTACGCATCCAGATTTTAAAGTCAAAAATACTTCGAAAACTTCTTAACGCTCCGTTCTATCTATCTAACCTCACACTATCCATAATGATCTCAAAATCCTTTTCATTACAGATCTTGCTAACACTCGTTTACTCAAATTCATCATTCCTCCACAGCAGCTCATCCTAACCCTCTCATAGAACACCTATCTTCCTCCACCATTACCAGGTAATCCTCTAAGAAGATGGCCTCTCGTGATCTACTCTTATCGTGAGAGCAGTATAGCAAGAGCCCGTTACTGGAGTGTCACCACTGGGTGCCTTCTCCACTCATGATTTTTTTTTATTTTTTTGCTACCAGGTACCTCATTGGCTTGTTGCAACAACCTGTTGCAGTTGTAAATTCCAATAAAAGATAAAAAAATCTATATATACATTATAAATAGGTATATTATTATTGATTATTGCATTCTACTTTCTCGTAACTACTCCCTAGAGGAATTTTGGCGACCATATCTACATATTTCCGGAACAGAACTTAAACCCAAACAAAACAGCGCTGAAGATATATAAATAAAACCGGAAATCCAATAAAAAAAACAAAAAAACAAAGAACTATCGAAAAAACATGATTATGGGTTCACTAAAACCAAGCTGCAATTGACACATTCCTTCCTCTGCAAATCCAGATTTATGTGATTATTAAAGGTGTTGTTTGGCTAGGGTACACGCAGGGACCCGAGAATTCACTAGAACCTAGGCAAACTATTGTAAGAGAAAGTCGAATGGAGTGTTCACGAGAGAATTAAAATAGTTTTATAGTGACCCAGAACTTATAGTAGCAACTTATAATCAACTAATTATAATTAACGAAAACTGATTAATTTTTACTGTACTTACTTCCGGTTTCAGTTGTAAGAAAGAGTACCGGTTTTAATTAAAAAAATAAAAAAAAAAATAGAAAAAATGAAGCTTTCCCATCAAAGAAACCAAATTAAAACTTGATGTAAATTGTACGTAATAGCCACAATGTTGAACCAGAAATTGTGTAATTGAAGAGGAATTCGCAATGCAATGTAATATTGAATTATATACAAGTAAATAATAAGAAAAATAAATTATATTTCCCATGCGAGAGGGATGTGTAATGGAGCTCTCCCCCTCACTGCGTTAGTGTTGGGAAGGGGGCCGAGAGGAGGGGAGGGAGGAACTTAGGAACTATTAAAACATCAATATCCATAACTCGACTACCATTCTGTCCGTAATTTACTATCATAATAAAGGATCTCTGAGTTAAAAAAAAATAATTATCCTAAAAAAGTATTACAGCACATGGCTTCCCTAATTGTCTTCGCCAGTTACATGGTGTGGTGCGGAGGGATTCGAGAGGGAACATCAGTCCAATAAAAAAAAACTAAACTCTCAAAGCTAACCTTATGTTTGTACGTCTGTCAAATTTCCTTGTAATATTCCATTCCCTAAAAAAGAATCTATCAGGTGATTTTTTTTGTAATTTCTTCGTTTATTATATTTATTCGGGAGTTTTGGATCGTGCCAGGTTTTCATTTGTTAAACTTTATTTAAAAATATTTAGTTGAGACGGAGATCAACTGTGAATATTAATAAACTAACTCTTTAACAAAATATTTCCGTGCTGGACTTATGGGAGCAAAAACTGTGAGGCTCCTAATATTTGGAGAATCTAATATCGTTAGGAAGTCCTGCCCCAAATCGTCAACACTCGCTACTAATTCAAATCTCCACAAAGATCTGAATATCCCATTCTTACTTCTTTATTTTTCACGTTCCACCAGAGTTTTTCCTATGGGAGATTTCTTCACTCATTTGCCGAATTACTTTCTCTCACTCCTCGTTGGTGGAATTACTGCAATCGAGCCAATTTTCATTATTCATTGCTTTACCATTACCTGGCCTTTAGAAAAAATCGATCCGTCGCCACAACTCATTACCGATTGGACCAAAAAAAATCCCGAACCTCCACTTCTTAAATCATTTAAGATTAACATCTGGCCGAAAAAAATCTGTGGATAATCTTAAGAAGACAAAGAAGATCTTTCCCCCTAACAAAGGTTTTAAACAGTATTTCAAAATTGAACTAAATCTGAAATCAGTTGATGAATGGTGTTTGTCCCTAGGCACTCTGATATGTCCAACGAAGAGTCTGATATATGTCTAAGAAAGTTATGGGCCTATCCGAGTCCATATCCCACATTTATTCTAACCCTAATACCCCATCTCGCAACAAAAACAACGATAATCTCAATTCGTTCACCTTAAATCAACATAATTAAAGCGAAACTAAAAGAATAAACATAAAACAAATTACTTTAAAAAATAAAATAAAACAAAATTAAAAGTAATGCACAATAAAAATGCAAATTCTTAATTGTTCTAGCACAAAAGGAAAAAAAAACGCGAACATGCAATAATTTTATTATTATTGTTATTATAACACATTAATGAAAATTTTAATTTTCTAAAGCCCAGTAAATAATGGTCATTTTCCAGCTGGCCGCATTTATTGCAATAACTGCACTTTCATTACATAATATAAACCACTAGGTAGTATAATACACTGGTAAGGAGGGGGTTTCCATCGTTACTTACTGTATATATTAAGATTTATATGCATTAAGTTTTAACAATAACTAATATTATACTTAACAAAAACTTACAGTTTAAAAAGTTAAGTATAAGGGTTGATTAAACGCCAAAAGGTACACAAATCAGCAAGTACCCAACATTTCATTAATACTTCATTGATATTATTTAAGTAATTTTACCGCATTAATTTTCATTAATATTTTTTAAGAATTTATTAGATGTCACAGATCCTTATGCTGGCCATTTTCATCTACAAAATATTTGTTCAAGTAGCACACCATTTAATGTAGATTGACTGTAATTAAAACTGTCCGGTAGGACAGTTGTATAAGAGTTGACCATCAAAAACTGCACGAAAAAGCGTAACGTTGAAAAACACCCAACTTTGACAATTTTTTTCTCTTTTTCTATAAAAGATAAAATTCCCAAATTTTCTTTAAAATAAAGGGCAAATCCTCCTTTATGACTGTAATTTTTTGCAACAACCCAGATCTAATAGGTTTTGAGAAAAAAGTTGCTGAAAATGAGCAAAAACGGCTTTTTCAAAAATTGTTGTTGTTCTTGTTCTTGTTGTTCTTCTTCTTCTTCTTGTTGTTGTTACCTTTTTTGTAAACAACGTAGCGCCTAAACGCGTGAACCGATTTTCATGAATGAGGTGTCATTCGATTCGGAATTTTATGTAGATGTGCCTTTTGGGGGTCTCGGCCCTGTACATTGAATGGGAGAGGAGTTAGCCCCCTTTATGTAAGGCCCCCTCCAAAATTATTATTACTAATTACTCTGTAAATCTTGGCCCGATTTTGATAAAATTTGGTAGGATGATAGGGTTAGGGCTCCCCTACCTAACAATAAAGCGACGATCTGCTCTTACACTTGTTAAGGGGAAGTATAGCAATCGTTTCAAATTATCGACACGTGAACCGATTTTCATGAATGAAGTGTCATTCGAATCGAAATTTTGTACAGATTTGTACTTTAAAAGTCTCGACGCTATGCCTCATAAGGAGGGGAGTTCGCCCCACCCAAATAAGGCCCTTTCTGAAACTATTATTACCAATATTTCTACAAAGCTTAGTCCGATTTTGATAAAATTTAGCACGAAGAAGTGATTAAAGCTCCTCTATGTGGCTGTGAAGTGCCATCATGCTCTTACACCTACTAAGAGGAAGTACTGCAATCGTTAAAATTATCAATGAGTGAACCGATTTACATCAATGAATTGTCGTTCGATTCAAAATCTTTGCCTTTTAGGGAGAAGTACTGTAATCGCAGTTTATTTTTCTTGCTCCTCTTAAAAGGAAGTACTGAAATCGCAGTTTAATTTTGCTATTTACGTACAAATACCTTCCTATTTTATTCAAAACGCTTTCTCAAAAAAATGGTTATTGAGGATGGTTTGGGGACCGTAACTATAATCATTCTTTAAAAAGATCTCTCCAGTGGTAGTTACGGTTCCGATTTAACACCTTATCAGGTTATAATGATAGAATACCTTATTCCAAATTTTAAAAAATCTGTAAAGCAGACGTAACTTTGCAAATAGACAAAAAGGAAAATCTATCCAAAAGGTACAAAAATCTCCTTAACAAAAACTTACAGTTTTAAAAGTTAAGTATAAGGGTTGATTAAACGCCAAAAGGTACACAAATCAGCAGTTCCCAACATTTCATTAATACTTCATTGATATAATTTAAGTAATTTTACTGCATTAACTTTTCCTTCACATTTTTTAGAATTTATTAGATGTCACAGACCCTTATGCTGGCCAGTTCATTCATAATATTTTTTTATTATAATTATGATAAAATGAGTGATGAATTATTCTGAGTAGTCACATATACATGCATGTTAAAGTAGAAAAAAACAAAGTTAGAGTCGGCCACTTTTTAAATTTCAATCACGGAGGATTCAAAACAATATTTCAGTCTTAAATTCGTCTTACCGAAATATTCGTGAGCACAAATAACATACATTTAATAACAAGTAGATTATTCAACAATATTTACTCATTTCTCAATTGTAATTTAATTTAGTCCCCCTAATTTTACTTATGGTAAAATACTGGAATAATTAGCTGTCCTAAAAATATGCATATCTTTATTTTCTTTATTTTATATTACATATATATAACATTGTGGGAAGAACACCTAGATTGAGAATGTAATTGAAGAAAACTATATTATTTGCGATAAAGCCAGATTATTTATTACTTATTATTACAAACGTTTGACTACAACATAAAATAACAATTACTTTAATCGAAGAATGAACTTAAACCAATGATTTTTATTTAAAAATAAAAATAAATGCATAAAATTATTGATGTAAAAAAAGTTTATGAATTTTTTAGCCTCTTATTTTTTTTATATTTTTTATAACGTTTTCTTTTTCACCTGTGATTAATAGTTTGATTATTATAGATAAATAGATATTACAGTCAATCTAAGTTAAATGGTGTGCTACTTGAGTAAATATTTTGTAGACGAAAATGGCCAGCATAAGGGTCTGTGACATCTAATAAATTCTAAAAAATGTGAAGGAAAAGTTAATGCAGTAAAATTACTTAAATTATATCAATGAAGTATTAATGAAATGTTGGGAACTGCTGATTTGTGTACCTTTTGGCGTTTAATCAACCCTTATACTTAACTTTTAAAACTGTAAGTTTTTGTTAAGGAGATATCTATTTATCTATAATAATCAAACTATTGATTACAGGTGAAAAAGAAAACGTTATAAAAAATATGAGGCTAAAAAATTCATAAACTTTTTTAAAAAATGCTTACACCAACATACATCAATGATTTTGTTTATTTATTTTTATTTTTAAATAAAAATCGTCGGTTTAAGTTCATTCTTCGATTAAAGTAATTGTTATTTTATGTAGTAGTCAATCTGGCTTTATCGTAAATAATATAGTTTTCTTCAATTACATTCTCCATCTAGGTGTTCTTCCCACAATGTTGTGTATATGTAATATAAAATAAATAAGATATGCATATTTTTAGGACAGCTAATTATTCCAGTATTTTACTATAAGTAAAATTAGGGGAACTAAGTTAAATTACAATTGAGAAATGAATAAATAATGTTGAATAATCTACTTGTTATTAACTGTGTGTTATTTGTGCTCACGAATATTTCGGTAAGACGAATTCAAGACTGAAATATTGTTTTAAATCCTCCGTGATTCAAATTTAAACAGTAGCCGACTCTGAATTTGTCTTTTTCTAATTTAACATGCATGTATATGTGACAACTTCAGAATAAAGGGCACATTAAAGAGAAATCAGAAGAATAATTTGGAATAGAGTTAAAATAAAGTACCTATTTATACGAAGATATAATATACATTTTATCACAATTATAACTATTATGAATGAACTGGCCAGCATAAGGGTATGTGACATCTAATAAATTCTTAAAAAATATTAATGAAAATTAATGCGGTAAAATTACTTAAATAATATCAATGAAGTATTAATGAAATGTTGGGTACTTGCTGATTTGTGTACCTTTTGGCGTTTAATCAACCCTTATACTTAACTTTTTAAACTGTAAGTTTTTGTTAAGGAGATTTTTGTACCTTTTGGATAGTTTTCCTTTTTGTCTATTAGCAAAGTTACGTCTGCTTTACAGATTTTTTTAAAATTTGGAATAAGCTATTCTATCATTATAACCTGATAAGGTGTTAAATCGGAACCGTAACTACCACTGGAGAGATCTTTTTAAAGAATGGTTATAGTTGCGGTCCCCAAACCATCCTCAATAACCATTTTTTTGAGAAAGCGTTTTGAATAAATAGGAAGGTATTTGTACGTAAATAGCAAAATTAAACTGCGATTTCAGTACTTCCTTTTAAGAGGAGCAAGAAAAAAAAATGCGATTACAGTACTTCTCCCTAAAAGGCAAAGATTTTGAATCGAACGACAATTCATTGATGTAAATCGGTTCACTCATTGATAATTTTAACGATTGCAGTACTTCCTCTTAGTAGGTGTAAGAGCATGATGGCCCTTCACAGCCACGTAGAGGAGCTTTAATCACTTCTTCGTGCTAAATTTTATCAAAATCGGACTAAGCTTTGTAGAAATATTGGTAATAATAGTTTTAGAAAGAGCCTTATTTGGGTGGGGCGAACTCCCCTCCTTATGAGGCATAGCGTCGAGACTTTTAAAGTACAAATCTGTACAAAATTTCGATTCGAATGACACTTCATTCATGAAAATCGGTTCACGTTTCGATAATTTGAAACGATTGCTATACTTCCCCTTAACAAGTGTAAGAGCAGATCGTCGCTTTAATGTTACGTAGGGGAGCCCTAACCCTATCATCCTACCAAATTTTATCAAAATCGGGCCAAGATTTACAGAGTAATTAGTAATAATAATTTTGGAGGGGGCCTTACATAAAGGGGGCTAACTCCTCTCCCATTCGATGTACAGGGCCGAGACCCCCAAAAGGCACATCTACATAAAATTCCGAATCGAATGACACCTCATTCATGAAAATCGGTTCACGCGTTTAGGCGCTACGTTGTTTACAAAAAAGGTAACAAGAACAAGAACAAGAACATTTTTTGAAAAAGCCGTTTTTGCTCATTTTCGGCAACTTTTTTCTCGAAATCTATTAGATCTGTGTTGTTGCAAAAAATTACATTCATAAAGGAGGATTTGCCCTATATTATAAAGAAAATTTGGGAATTTTATCTTTTATAGAAAAAGAGAAAAAAATTGCCAAAGTTGGGTGTTTTTCAACGTTATGCTTTTTCGTGCAGTTTTTGATGGTCAACCCTTATACAACTGTCCTACCGGACAGTTTTAATACAGTTTTATGTATATATAGTTTTTAATACGAAGCGGAATAATCAAAGAGCCACCTCTTACATCGAATTCAGGATAGCTACCTAGTTTAGATTGGATGAGGATCGACTGGAAGTCTACACCACCAAGAGGCTGTATCGTGGTGTATCACTCACTTCCTGTAATGCTGTTTATTATTGACTTAGGAGTCTGATGAGAGACACCTGGACAGAATTGCATGGATCTTCCTTCTCTGTAAAGGGGACTCCTGAGTGATAACCTGTGCCATTGAGACAATCCTTCCGGTCAGGTCCTTGCGTTGAATATGCCCTCCCCTTTAATCTACTATAAGTGGCCGACCCAAGAATCCTACCAACTTTCAAATGGCCGTTCAATCTTCTGCAATGCCACTAGTTTCAATTTTGCGGATATAGATATGAACTAGGCGGTACAATAAAGACGACAGTAGGTATGTGGTTCAAAGCAAAATAAGTCTTTGAAAGACGTTAAGAACTTTATCTGGAGCTGGAATCACCCTGGAGATGGTACGCTGCCATGGAATGAAATTAAAACGGCCCAAGTTGGATCGATCACATACAAAAAAGCTGAAGTACGCTTCAAGATTAAAATATTCCAACCACAAAGCAGAAAGACCTCAATTTTCTTTTGATGGTAATCATATTAACAATATGCCTCTCTCTCTTTCTTTGAGCTGCTATGGCATGAATTAAATCGAAGAACAAAAGGGAGGATGATTTTTTAAAAAAACAAAAAACTGTCGGCATCACTGATAGAGAATAAAGAATTTACAAAAAGTATACGCATTGTTGGGAGCAGAGAAAGATGCGGGTGGAGGGGGGAATCAATTTTTCAGTTAAAGGGTAAAGATTAAGTCAGCGCAGAGTCCAGGCGGGATTGGACGGGTAGTGTAGCTGCAATGGCCTTAATGGAATGGAGAAATCAAATTACCAGGAGTTTAATATCTTTCTCTCTCTCTTTCTATCACTCTTTCATTTTGTGTGATGCTGGAGGCCGAGTGTACAAACTGATCATCAAAATCATCATCATCTCTCTGGTAAATTGACTTCCAGACAGACATACTACTGAGATAATCTCATGACAAAATACCCAATTTATATTCAATAATTGAACTTCATCAAAAATGCCATATCCAACCGCTAGCAGCAGCACTAGTTCTACTATGAAATGATCATAATCATAAAAAACCACGTGTAATAAATTTCTTCACAACTAGAACTATAAATTTTTAACTATAACTTTTATTATTGCATAACTTAGCCTGAATTAAGTTCACTGAATTAAGGTAATGTGAAAAACGGTGATTTTTAGACTGAAAGAAAAATAAGAAGCTGGTATGAACAACACACAATGTTACCTAATTAAGTTCTATTGGAACTTATAGTTTGTATTGAAAGACTTTGTATTAAAGAAGCAGTGCAGTCACTTTAGGCTCGAGTAGAATATTCATAAAGTATTGTAAGAGACGAGAATTAAAAGTCATCTGTACGAGTGTGGCTATTAAATAACGAGAATGATGCTGCTACAGAAGAACTATGCATGCGCTAAATCCCTAACGACCGACAGCTATGCAGCGTAAAGCCTTCTTTTTCGATTGCAGCGTCTCACGTGTTTGTAGAGAAATCTGTCTGACCGGGACCGTCGCGTTTGTGTAAGAGGTGTTAGTTTCGTTTTGCCGAAAACATAGATACAACACATGCAATAGAGCAACGAATTGTGAAATTTCACATGAAACTGGATAAAATCGCTACTGAAACTTATCTTTTATTAAAAGAAGTTTATGGCGATGAGTGATTATCATGTGCGTAAGTTTTTTGAGTGGTTCTAGCGTTTCCAAGATGTCGGTTGAAGACGTCGGAGATGATGACCGCCCAGGTCGCCCCTTTCCACGTCCAAAACGGATGAAAATATCGATTATAATTAATCAACTACCGTGAGGTGCTTGCTCAACTCCAGGAAAGAGTAAGGAAAAAAAACGACCCGATTTGTGGAAGAACAAGTCACGGGGTTCTCCAACAAGACAGATGCGCCGGCTCACACTTCGTTGTCTGTCAAGACCGTTTCTAGCCAAGTACAACATCCCAGTTTTAGGCCATCCGCCTTATTCGCCTGACCTGGTCCCATGTAGATCTGTTCCCCAAAGTCAAATCTGCATTAAAAGGAACACGATTTCAGTCCGTTGTGAAGCTGTGAAAGAAAAAGCGGCACGCGTCATGCAGGAGCTCACAGAAAAAAGACTTCCAGCACTGTTTCGAACAAGGGTAATTTGATCAGCCAAAATAATCAGGAGGGTACCATGTAGACCCGATCAAGACCCGATCTTGCCACAAAATGATACTTCAGTAAGGATCGCCAACTAATCGTGTGGAACTTAACTCTCACGTTCACGAGTAAAGATGAGAACAAGGTGGTTTCCGGTTAGCCGAGTTTCATTACTCAGAGAAAAAAAGTCCCCGTTTCTCTCCTCTCTGAGGAAAAAGATCATTAAAAAAACCACAAAAACACTTAATATTTGACGTTTACTGGCAGTTCTTATTTTAGTCCCCAAATGGCTAAAATATAAGTAGATAATTTTTACCAATAAAATCCCGGCCCTCCCCCCCTGAGTCCAGAATTCATTAGACAAAAATTTTTCAATATAAAATCAGCTAAAAATATAAATAAAAAACAAATTAAAAAAAGTAGAATTTGTTGACCTCAACACTGGTGCTGTCCCTATCAGGTTTTATAACTTAGCAACTGAACTGTTTTGAACGAAATATAATTGACGTAAAATATTTTCGTATATGACATAATTTAACATTGCCAAAGTGCTAGTTCTATTTAGATGGTTTTAGAAGTTTTCCCATTCATTTTATTTCTAAAAAGTGAATTATGAATGAAGATCCAATAAACATAATGAAGCCAGCAGCCCGACTGCCAACTAATTAACTCGAAACGCACCCGAATGTGTAGTAATTCAACCTGGATTGCATTTTTAATTTAAAAAAAAAGATTAATTAGATTACAGGTGATATGAGGTACTGTTTTTCTTAGAAAATTACTCGCCTGAACCCCACTTCCCTTAGAAATAATGGAAAACATGTAACAGGTTCACAATTTATTGCTATAACGAGCTTGTTAATATATTCCTTGATAAAAAAAAGAAGCTATTTTAAACAAAACAAAAAAATTACAGGGAAAATAATGGAGTTAGAAGAGGTTGAGCACGTAATGAAGTTGACGTCATATTAGAAAAGATTTAACCAAAGGAAGCCACAGCCCCCTGTACAAGGGATGACGGGCTAACTAAACTTAACTCTACAAATTACAGGAAGTTAATTCCCCTAACCTGGGGTTAACTCTGGGTTCCTTTTTCTTTTTTGTAATTTCTTGTTAAATCTTTGTTAACATCAAGATAAGTTGGCAAATATGTAAATATGAAGGTAAAGTTTTTTTATAGAAGGCTCCCCAAAAAAGAAAAAGAGCAGGAAAATGTTTTTTTTTTTAGGTTGATTTAGGTGTTGCGATCGTGCGGATATTATTCCATTTTGGATTTTCACCGGAAATACTCCGTTTCCAGGGCCAAAGGAGTACGGACCGGGACTGTCAAAAATCGGAAAATAGCCGGAAGTTCAAAGCTGATAAAATTGATAAGTTTTAAAGTTCAAATTGATAAAAATAAGATATAGGTACCCTTTTTTTTTCATTTTAAAAGGAAGTTGTAGGTTAGGTTTTTCCCAAAAAAAATACCTTCTTTCTTAAGATGAACAAAAAAACGTGTTCTTACAATGACAACAAAAGCGACAAGGAAATAGCGAACCGGAAATTGTGTTAATTTACAATTTAAATTCGTGACGGAGTGGATGTAAAATTATATGTACGACTAATATATAACAAAATTTTGAAATTTTACAGTTTGTATTTAAATTAAAATAATCGCGTTATGTCGTGGACAGAGGCTACTAGCAAACATAATTTACTGTAAAGTTCTCATATTAACCATTAAACACAATCCAAAGCCAAGAGTCAGGGAATAGAACATACTAGACTAAACCAACAATACACCTGAGCTTTGCGGGTCTAGCATATAACCGCCTAACATATTTTACTATAAATTTCTCATATTAACCATTAAATAAAATCCAAGACCTAGACCGGGAGAATCGAACCCACTAAACCAACAATACATCTTAGCTTTGCGGGTCTAGCCTATAACCGCTCGGTTATCGTGGCGCCTTGGTAGAAATTAAATTTAAATTTGACTAAAACTCAAATTTTTCTTTAGTAAGTACTCTTTCAATAACTTTTAAAGAAACTATCAGAAGATGTCTCATGAAAAGTAATGAAACTTATAAGCTTGCTTAGAGGAAATAGAACGGATGAGTTTAATTTGACAGCAATTAAGGCATAAATTGGGTATACGGCCAGGTAGAGCCGGGAAGAGAAAGGGTGATGTAGAAGCATCATTCCCGTTTTAGTAATTGCCTAATCCACACCTGCGGTCCAATCTTTAACATTAACCTTCTCTCTTGTAAAGTGAGTGAAATGAAACTGGGTGTCTGTGTCTGTGTGTGTGCGATGTTAAGACAGTTTAGTAGTAGTGGAAGAGTTACTAAGATGGAAAGGATATTGTTTTAATTATATCTATATTTATATAATGGTGAAGCGGGGTATACGGGAGGCTGCAATAGGAGGGCGATCACGAGGAGGGAGTGTAAAAATAAGTCAATTTAGATTTCAGTTTAAGATATGTAGTTGGTTAGTGCATTATATCTACATATTATAGATATTAGACAAAAAAGAAAAAAAAATGTTTTACAACCCATTAATATCCTTATGCGCATGTCAAATGTCCAAGGAAAACTATGAACCCAGCTATCAACTATCAACTCAACTATTTCTAATGAACTTTTAAATAATTATAGAATTAAACAATTTTTATTTATTCTCAAGAAATTTCGTATTGCTCTGGTTTCATAATTTAGTACTTCGTCACTGTTGTTGCACTGTAGACGTCATCAAATTTTGAAAATTAGGTGAAAGGAAAAAAACTATATAAATTCTCATACGAGTGCAATTCTCTCCCGTAAGGGGAAGTGGATTAGCCACTTCTTCAGGCTACTTGGGCTCCCTGCGGATATTCCAGCCTAACAAAATGAACATGAGCAACATATACTGTTATACCCTTAATACATTTACACAGTACACATAGTCATCTGTACAAGGAGGGGTTTATTAGCTCGGAACCGTTGTGCAGATTGTGTCAGGATGAGGAGAAAAAGGCCACTTACATGTTGTTGGGTTGCGCTATGAAAGCTACATCTCTTTGAGACCAAAGGAGATAGTAGCTCAAAAAGAACTAGTAGGGAAAGCCATCCACCTCTTTAGTAGGGGAGGTTTCATCTGCTAGATCCAAAGGGGATGGCACAATAAGCCCTCTTTTGGCTGCGGTGGCGTGGGGCATGGGTCCTACTCCGATAATCAAATCTAATCTAATTCTCTTGGTCGTGACTCTTACAGTTCCTGTACAATTTTGTTACTAACCAATCAACAATTCGTTGAACTGTAATTACATCAAAATAATACATTACGGAGAAGCCTTTATTCCTGCCCTGATAGCAAAACTTAGAGAAAATCGTGGGAGAAATTTTCGGGAAGAAAAAGAAGTGAAATGTGATACTTTCCGGTGAGATTTTGACCGCTTAGTTACGGCCCATGATGTTGGACCGAAGAAAATATAAAGTTTAGCTTCCTCCTGCTATGTTCAGTTTTTTGATCTAGTGTACTTACAAACTCATATACGTCAGATAGGCTACAGACTGACAGACAGGTTAGCACAGGATGAGGTAGATATGCATGCAACAACACAAACGTACAAACTTTGAACGATCCAATTGATGATCATCACACTATAGACCACACAATGTACTCTGTAACTTGATTGTAATCCATTCAGACCAATGGACATGATTTCTGGCCAACCGAAAGAAGATTTGCTTCGAACAAAAAGTTGAAAATTATGTATTTTAGTAACTTTTTGATTTGTTTGACACAATTAGAATGTAATCACGTCGTACATTATGTGATACGTGTTGAGACTCTTTTATATAAATCCCCCCCAAAAAACACGAAATTTTCTTAAACACTTTTTCTTATTTTAGGGCCCTCTTTCCGCTAAAAACTTGATATTGAAAGTTAGACCCATCGCATAGCCTTACTAAACCTATATACTCATAAACGAGGATATGCCCTATATTTTTTGTAAGAAATTTTGGGAATTTTTATCTTGTTTCTAATAATAGTACTGAAATTCTCTTTTAATAAAAACCTAAAACCTACCTGAAATTTACGATGAAATTTAAATTAGAAAATTATTGAAATTATAATTATTGTGAATTCGTACACTTTTTAGAGAAGAGAGATATCTTCCCAGAGCTAAGTTTAATCATATTTACGTGATAACAACTAGGTGAACAGATTAGCAAAGTGGCGCATTAAGATTTTAATATAGATTAATATTATATTCCTCCAGCCTACCATTTCTTTTTGGCTGTTACACATCCGTTGAGATCTTCTTCATGACATCATTTGCACTGGACACTTGACACAAGTTAGAAAAAGAAACTTTTGCGAGTAAATACTGTACGCATGCAGATTTCTAGACGGAATTTGGAATAACCGAACTGATTTATACGCACTGTTTAAAGGTGAATCACTTCATTTTAAAACAAAACAAAATAATAATAATACTTCCGTTACACTCACTCCCGGAAATTTAACATTACCGGAACACCTGTAACAATAAATAAACCAAATTAGTACAATTTGAACTGTCGTCAAATCTTGGGACATGGGAAGAAGTAATAGTCACTCGCCTAAGGATCGGCCATACCCGGTTGACCCATGGTTACCTCATGTGTCAGGAGAGCCCTCCCACATGCAATTCATGTAATGAACCCTTGAATGTGCAACATGTACTTGTGGAGTGTTCTGAGTATGATCATTGTAGACCACCGTCACAGTGTTCCGAACTCACTAGAAGAAGCCTTTGGAAATGACCAAAAGAGAATAGATAATGTAATAAAGTTTTTAAAGGAAATTAAATTATACAATAATATATAGGAAAATAAATTAATATATTAAAATCATGTATATAAAAAAAAAATTTAAATGTATATAATTGTATATAGGTATGGATGTAATTTATAGTGTGAATGAGTTAACTTTAAGTGTATAGCTTTAAGAATGTAGTTCCATAAGTGTGGTTGTTTTAGTAAAAGGTTGTGTATAAAGTTGACATGTGCACTGCCACAGAACAGTAAAGGGCATAATAACCACTAATACGTAGGTTCATGGCCTTAAAAAAAAGAAGTACAATTTGAAGGTAGATATAGTAGTTTTGAATAGTCCAAATAACTGTTCCCGAAAATCTGCTATGGTCGCCCGTAAGTAAGTTGTACGTTCTTAAGGGATGTCTATAATTTTGGATCTTTGATTTTTCTTTACCCACAGGGTGTACCAAATTGAAATGTGGAGAGGTAATCCTACAGTTCTATTGGGCCAAAAGAAGTCCAAATGAACCATCGTGGGACTCACAACCGATTACGAAAAAATAATTCATTCTATAATTTTTTAATTCTTCGTCCTTGTTTTTAAAATATTTCTTCTAAAGATTATGATGACATTTTCGCCACTATTCTAAGAGAAATTGGTTAGCTTAAAATTAAATATAATTAAATAAATAATTAAAAAAAATTAAATAACTTCATTTCTCGCTAGCTCTGATCTACATGTACGAGTATGTAACATATTTACAAAATTTAGAGCCAATTACAACTCACATTTATGAAAAAAAACTAAAAATCGCTTTGAAATCTCCCAGATTAGTGAAAGATCTACATATGTATTAATATGGGTACTTCCGTTTTAAATTTTCTTAAAACCCAAAATTGCCAGAAACACACACATTTCATTTTTTGTAGAATGCGAGACCAAACAATAAATAAAGAACTAGTACTTCAGGGGAACGCGGAGCCTTATCATCTGCTTTCTTCCTGAACGAATTGTCTTGGTAGAAATCTTTAAATTAGACATCGAAGATCTTCAGTGAAGCAATATTTATAAACAATGTTTATAGTAAATTGATTTTAGAGTAAATCTCGGGGGGAAAAAAGTGTAAATTCTATTCTGTGGTACTTCCGGTTAAGAGATATAACAACCGGAACTTCTGGAAGGACCAAATCAAAACATAAAGTTTTCATTTTGCTCCGTTTTATCGATTTTTTTGGAGGTATTCTTCTTCTTCTTAATCATTCCTCGTTTACCTTTCAGTGTCAAGGTTAGTTTCAGATATACCTATAAAGTCAATTAAGGCCCTTTTTAAGTCTTCCACTAATTCCTCCTCCTTTTCATTAATTCCTCTCACATTCCAAGTTCCTAAACGAATAATCCGTTTTCCACGTCTAGTCGTAACCTTCAAAAATCTACCCGTCAATCTTGTGTTACTTGTAATCTATAAAAATTTTCAGTCGTATGAGGGATTGGCCCATAGCAACCTATCCTGATGGAGGGATCCTGCCTCCTTATGGCTATCCGGCTAGCCATATCTCCTTAGGGACGGTAGCCCTAAGTTGTGTACTGTCTGTACCTTGTCTGTAGTGTAGGAGTGTTTGTGGATATGTTTAGTGTACAGTTCTGGTGAGTGTGCATGCTGTACTGAGCTCAGGTTACCCCATGAGGTTGCTACATGTAACCAACAGCTACTCCTTGCGTGGACTACTTACAAACTTCTGGAAGGACCAAATCAAAACATAAAGTTTCATTTTGCTGCGTTTTATCGATTTTTTTTAGAGGTATTCTCAATCATTTATGGCCACATTTCAAACATTTGAAATGGCCGCAATAATTCCCCTTTCTTACGCTAATATATCGACAATAAGTTAAAAAGATATCGATTTATTGTGATATTTAACAATTTAAACCACAAACAATCGTTCTTTAATTTTCACTAACCGATTATTTACTTTAGAATAGTATATTATCAAAACGAGAAAACCCAAACTGTAATTAGTTAACTCCTTATTTCTAACTAGCACTGTGTTCTGTTTCTTTTATTATTGTTATTTCTTTCTTGGACTCGTTCTCCATTAGTTTATGATGAGCTCGGCTAGAGAGTGGTATTTATAATGCTCGGCTACAGTGTAATAATAGGTACTTAACTGTGTCTGTAACATCTTTAAAGTTTAAGCCAAATAATTATCACTATTCATGCTAACCGTCTTTTAATATTGGTCTGTATTTCTTAGGTACATTTATGTTTCTTTTAAAAAGACAGCTTGGTCACCTGTTCCTTCTTCAATAATGAAAATAAAACCACTCCGATGAAGATAATTCTTTCTTCTACTTCCACTGAGTTTCGCCACTTCATTGTAGACCAAAAATTGTCTTAATTGTTGTGGTTGCCGAAAGAGCAAGCGCTGGTTGGGCAGCACACGCGAGAATTATTTGAATTGAATAGAACTACAAACAGATGATATTAGTTTCCGTTGTTTGAATTTTTTTTTTTTTTTTTTTTTACAAAAAAATTCCTATAAAACTCGGTCAGAAGTAAATTATAGGTTTTCCAGTTAATGCCAGTATTTAGGAGGCTGGACTCCTCCCATCAGCTCCTGTTGGTCACCAACTCTCTTTTCTGACAAACATATCTTCAATAGGTACACTCTTATCTCAATTAGCTCTCTGTCTCTATTTCTTACGTAAGCTTTAATGTTCTTAAAAGCTAACATATGGTCTCAAGGAGCACGCGTCCAAACGAAGTAACAAATAAGTTTAAGCCCCAGTTGTTGTCTTAACAAAGTCATCTGGAAATACTAGTTTTTACAACGTGGTACTTTTTATAGTCTACGTAGTTGTTTCGTACTGGTGGCAAGAGAAATATTTGCCATCATTTTAATGTCCTAGTCGAAGTGGTTAAACAAAAATTAATAAATAAATAAAAAAAGTGGTGTGTTTACGGATTAACAACTTAGAAAACTGTATATTTTGAATAGTTAACGTCCAAAATCTCCTAGCCTAATTTACCCGTTGTCCACTTTATCAGAGGCCACTTTATTGTCCACTTTAATAGTTGAATTAAGATTAAGATAGTAGATGGGACGGGACCTATGCCCCAAGGCACCGCAGCCACAGAAGACATTGTGCCAGTCCCTTCTTAGTTCTAGTAGGCGAACCCTCCCCTCCTAAAGAGGTCAAGGACTTTCCCTACTAGTTCTTTTTGCGCTACTATCTCCTTCGGCCTCAACGTTCCAAAGGTTTCATAGCGCAAACGTTCGATTGCAACGCAATCGAACAACAGGTGAGAGGCCGTTTCCTCCTCTTCCTGACATAATCTGCACAACGGCTCCGAGCTGATAAGCCCCACCTTGCGCAGATGCTTCTTGAACCTACCGTGCCCCGTGAATAGGCCTATAATCAGAGTAATCTGATTTCTGCCCAAACACAGGGTCTCTTTGGATCTTCGCTTACACAGCCAAGGCATCAAGGTCTTGCTGTGTTTAACCCCAGGACACATCACCCAGTTCTTTTCGTGCTCCCTCCAGATCCAATCTCTGAGAGCCACGCGAACCGAACCCCTGGTGATCCCCAGGACAGGCTCTGGACCGATGAAAGGAGTGTTAGCCCCATTCCTGGCCAGATAATCAGCTTTTTCATTCCCTTCAATACCCACATGACCCGGCACCCATTTCAACCGAACTTTGTTGTGCCGCGCCAGAAGTTCTAGGGCCTACCTGCATTCCCAGACCAGGGAAGAGGTGATTCTGAAGGATACGAGAGCCTTCAGTGCAGCCTGGCTGTCCGAAAAGATGCGAATCTCCCTATTTCTAGGTTCCATCCGCAGGTTTTCCTCAGCGCATATTTTAATAGCAAAAACCTCGGCCTGGAAGACTGTGGCGTATCTCCCAAGAGATCTCTCAATGAGTACCTCGGGTTTAACCCCATACACTCCTGACCCAGTCCCACAGTCCATCTTGGAGCCATCGGTAAACCAAATGCCTCCCTTCCGGTACTGATCCGTCCAGTTTACCCTCCATTCAGTCCTTGGTTTAATACACACCTGAAAAGGAGTCTCGAAACTGTATTTAGGACAGATACTGTCCCCTGCCATGTCAATAACCGGGCCCAGGGTCGACCTTATCTGAAATAATCATATGGCCAATGCAGGAACTTATACGCCTCCATTGCCCATTGCTCGCCATTCTGTACGCACTGGCCCTTGCCTCCGCCTGAATAACATATTGAAGCGGAGCCAACCCCAGAAGTACCTCCAGCGCCGCAGTAGGGGTGCTACTAAAGGCCCCCGTGATCATCAGACAGGCCAGTCTCTGCACCCTTGCTAGAGCCTTAATTGCCGTCTGTTGTTCAGTCTTCCTCCACCACACCACTGAGCCGTAGGTGATGATAGGTATGACTGTACGTGTGTAGAGCCAGTGGGTCATCTTTGGGCTAAGAACCCATGTCTTCCCACAGGTTCTAGTTATTCCACAAAGGGCCTGTTTAGCCCTTAATGTAACTCTCTCTATCTGCGCCTTCCAAGTGAGTCTGGTATCCAGGACAATGCCCAAATACTTGACCTCACCCAACACATCCAGAGTTTTACCAAAAAATCGAAGGTTTTTGTAGCTCTCCTTGTCCCTTCTCCTTGTAAAGGGAACCAGAGTAGTTTTAGAAGGGTTCACTGAAAGCTCTACCCTTCTACACCAATTTTCTATAACCTTGAGAGCTTCCTGCATGAGTTCAGCCACGATAGTTGAATTAAATAAATATTTCGAATAGTTAACGTCCAAAATCTCCTAGCCTAATATATCCATTGTCCACTTTACCAGAAGCCACTTTATTGTCCACTTTAATGGCTGGATTAAATAGATTTACTCAAAAAAAGCTCCAAAAAAGTTTTTTTTTTTTTTTTAACTTTATACACAAGTTGGACCACATTTATTTGAGGAGTTTATAACTTAGGATTCACGATTGGCGAGGAATCGGTCAAATAAAACAACTCGACTCTTTGCCAACGTTTCGACAAATGTATTGTCCTCTTCAGGGCGTGGCTATGCGGGTTGGTTGTTTCTGTAACTCAATTTGACCGATTCCTCGCCAATCTGGAATCCGGAGTTTATAACCTTCCTTTAAAGTAACACTTAAGCAAAATAAAGTATCTTATGAGTTATATATATGAGCCGCCGTTCATTGCCCAATTTGATTAACTCCAATAACCAAAAAAGAAATGAGGAAATGCGATGAAATAATGCATATTGTTTTTTATAATTCCCTTTATAATATAAATTCAAATAAATTTGTCGTTATCATTCAGGGCCTCCTACTGAATTTTTTTTTTTTTTTTTTTTTTTTTTTTTTTTTTTTTTTTTTTTTATTTCTGCAACTGTACATATATACAACAAGCAAAATTGATGTGTGAATAATGTACATATAAATAAATATATATACAAATTGGCATGAGCGATGTGAACGGCGACCATCCAGTGATGGAAGCCGCTAGTTCGCCAAGAAGGCAATCTTACACAGCAGCCATCCTAGGAGGCCGCCGTTCTGCACTTAAATGATCGCGCGGCCACCTCCGCTTTAGTCTTCGATGAGGATTTGAAGGAAGTGTTCTTGAGGATAGGTCACGGATTAGGGGATTAAAATGGAAGGATAGTTTGGAATGAAATTTTGTGTAGCGGGATTGGGCTAGGTCAGAGACAAATGGTATGTTTAAATCGGAATGGATAGTATGGTTGGAGACATAGAAAGGAGCATTGAGGATGGTTCTCAGGATTTTGGATTGTAGGGTTTGAAGACGGTTAAGGTTGGATCGTTTAGCAGTACCGTAAAGTTCAATTCCGAATGTCCATATTGGGGCTATCAGGGCAGTGTAGAGTCTCTTTTTGTTCAGTAAAGTAAGTTTAGAGCGTTTGTCAAGTAGTCGTTTCAACATTTTGTACCTGAAGTTGCAGTCAGTTCGTTTGAGTCTAGTATGAGGGTTCCACGTTAGTCGTTTGTCTAGATGTAGGCCAAGGTATCGTACTTGGTTCGCAGGGGGGATAGGAATGTTATTCAGGTAAAGAGAAGGGAGTGTTTTTTTGTTTAGGGTGAAGACTACATGTTTAGATTTGGGTTCATTTACCTTAATCCTCCATTGCCGAAGCCAGGGTTCGAGGATGTGAAGATGGGATTGCAGGGTTCGTGTTGCCACGATAGGATCTATGTTTGGAGAAAGGATTGCCGTGTCATCGGCATAGGTAAGGGTGATAGTGTTTGGGTGAGTTGGTAGGTCAGCCGTAAATAGTGTGTAGAGGAGGGGAGCAAGAATGCTTCCCTGAGGAACTCCTGCAAGAATGGGATAAATAGGAGAGGATGAGGCACCTTGGACTACTTGGAAGAAACGGTCGGACAGGTAGGACTTGAGGACAAGATAATAGGTTGCAGGTAGGACGCCCTTGAGCTTATACAGCAGCCCTAGGTGCCATACCCTGTCGAAGGCTTGCGATATGTCCAGGAAAACACCCGGGCAGTACTGCTTCAGCTCAAGGGAGGTAGCGATGACATCCACAACGCGATGCGTCTGGTGTACAGTCGAATGGCAACTCCGAAAGCCGAACTGGTGATCAGGAATGACATTTAGGGCTGCTATTTCATTTTGGAGACGGGTTAAGAGGAGCTTTTCAAGGATTTTCCCTAATAAGGGCAGAAGACTTATTGGCCGATATGAGGTGGGGAGGAGGTGTGTAGGTTTTTTGGGCTTGTGTATCATTCTCACTGAAGAGAATTTCCAGAGGATGGGGAAGTAGGTGGTTCGAAGGACTGCATTGTAGAGATGGGTAATAAAAACTATTGCCTTTCTGGGAAACTGGAGTAGGATGTTGGACCTACTGAATTTGAGTTGAATTATTGCAACGATTTACATTAGAGCACGGAGTTAATCAAAATAGCTTCTGAAATAAATTATTTATTATTCAATGGCCAACAAAATTTTTTGTCGTTTAATGGTGTTGAATCTTTATTATTTGGGAAATTCATTACAAATACAAAAAAAGCTACGACTGTACCAAGTGCTTTGACACTTAAATTTCAGATATTTCAAAAAGTGGTATTAATCGATTTGTGCAGAAGTGAACAGCTCATATGTTGTACTAAAATATCGATAAATATGATACAAATTCCTCAACAGGAAGTAACAATACAGTAAACTTAGAAAAAATCTCCAAAATGGTTTGGATTTATTTTATTTTTTTAATCTTTGTGTACCCCATTTTGGATCAATAACAATTATTTCCCTAGAAATTGATTGATTGAATTGATTAAGGAGCATTTCAGGTCGAAAAACTAGATAGGCATCCGCCTAAAATACTGTTTCATTATAACGTATACATCCTGGTGCCTAACATATATTTGCAGGAAAATTAATTAGGATTGTCAAAAATTTTAAATGTTGAAGAAAATTTCCACTACCGGAAATACCTTTTCACGGAATTGGTTTTGTTTTTACTTTTCTTGGACATTTTCTTTATGTAAAAATGACTCCCAAGACTTTTTCCTCAACTTTATAGATATACACACGTAGATCTAGATTTTTTTCATTTTAAATTTTTTTTTTTTTTATTCAAAGTTTCAAAAAAATTGATAAATCTGATCCTCGAGAAACCTTGTGATTGTTCGCACCCAGAATTTGTTATTAATAATTCACCGAATGAATTAATATCGTCTAAGTAATTGGATAATAGAAACTGAATGAAATGAATGTTCTTCCGTCTATATTGAGAGCATGGACAAATTCATTTTTTTAATTCAAAATTTTTTAAAAAATAAAAACTTTACTAATATCACCTCCTTTCTCCTTCACTTCCCTCTCTCTCTCTCTCTCTCTCTCTCTCTCTATATATATATATATATATATATATATATATATATATATATATATATAATATGTCCCTTTCTAACTAATCTAGACAGGTAGGCAGGCAGGCCAGGTAGTACCTTGCGGTCATTTGCTACCTCATTTCCGGGGCCCAATTACTGTGTTTGATTGCAGGTAATTGTCGGCCCAGGACTACACTTTACCTAACAAATTACTCACACACACACTTCTTAGGTTGCCGCCGCCATATCCTCAAGTTCTCCCGCGCCGTTCATCCTCTCGATCTACGTAATAATAATAACCACCACTAAATTTGTTTTATCTAATCGTTTCTAATTTTATAATAACTGAGCAATCCATAATTTGATAATAATTTTCATTCATGCACAAACACCCATCTAATATCTAAATACTTATACACAAACCGACATTCTTTCTCTTACTTCTATTCCCTTAATTACGAGCTTGTAATTTCAAACACTTCGATATTAAAAAACATATTTAATAATTATCAACAATATAAAGTCGACTTCCTGTCTCTACCCCCAGAACTCTGCTCTATAAATATTCACTTTAACAATTATTAAAAATTAAAGTTACAGAACTTCGCGTAAAAAATTCAAAATACACGAGTAGAAGGCCAGTCAGTGGATTGGTTGAAATCCATAATAACGTTCGAGATAAGGACCCTCAGAGACGAGGCAAGGAATGTTAGGGGGAAGTTGGCAGCACTGGTAATACTAGGTGGAAGAGCTAGAGTAATTGCTGACTATGGACAAGTTTTTGGTCCACGTCTGCAGCGTGGCTTGTGTTTCGAAACTACCACTTTAAAGTGTCGCTGGTCATGAGGAGATTGTAGATTATATTAAAAGGGCGGTTCCACCAAAATGCCCATTGGTTACCGCCCACCCCTCATCTCATTAGAGTTGCCGGAGAGTTCAAAACCAATAAATCCGTCTAAGATATTCCGGAAGACAGAACAATAAACTGATAAAGTGGCAACAGGACACTAGGGAGCATGGCAATTCAAATCGCCACAGTGCACTGGAATGAACCTAGATAGTTCTGGTACAGATTACTACATGCCACAAACTCCGGTAGGGAAACATTTATAACCTCCCGAACAACGAGGACTCTAGTTTTAGAAGAACAAAAAACGGGACACACCTTTACAAAGTGCCTCACAGTCTCATTTGACTTACCACAGCCGGGCGGCGCAAATCGGCGAGACTGGGTAAGGCCACATTTTTTGAAAAGATAAATACGCTAAATTCGCATGTCCACTGAACCAACCTTAACCAACTGGCGGTTTCCGGGACCTTTGCTAAAGCTAAAGGAGAATCATGAGGAACTCGTGAGTTCATCACTTTTTTTTGGCTATTTTTTTTGGCATTGACTTCCGCCATACAGAGCCAGCATCGTCTAGGTGCTTATCGTCACTAGAATATCACTCACAATACATTCGCTTCACACATTCATCCCTCTACTATATACAATTATTTACATACAAACTTACAACTAATGGATGGATCAGTACTCCATATTCCGGCCATCCTTATAACTTAACCAAAATTAAAATCACCGTAATCCTTCTCTAATCATTTTCTTCCATTCATTCTATAACTTTTAAATACACCTCATATTTCATTGCTAGCTCTGCTGTAGATTTAAGCACATAGATGTTGGTGGAGAATATTATGTCTTCGTAGCGAAATGGTGCATCTACCTGTTATACGTCGTCAAACATTCGTTTCCTTTCTACTACATAACGTGGACATATCATTGTCTTGAAATCCCCCTCCTCATTGCAATCTACACAAAGAGGAGAGGGCTTTTTGTTGATCCTGTATAGATACGAGTTCATCACTTTGTGCTTGCCGTTATACGAGTATATTTACCTCAAAATTAGAGGATTGGCTCTAATGTTTGGCTGGCTAACCAACCTTACAGATTTTGGGAATTTTAAATATTAACATTATTCACGAATTAAGTTTTATACACAAAATTTCATTATACTTTTAAGGCTCTATAAATCATTTACCAGTTATTATTAAAATTAAATGATTAGTTTCATAATTTTTAACAAGAGATTTTTTCCCTTATAATAATTATTTTATAATTTATACTTTGATAATTACTTCGGCCCCCCTCAAAAAAGGACAGAAACGGAAAACCAAAAAACTACGGGTGTTCCTGCTGTTCTATTTCTAGACGTACGAAATTAATTTATGTAAATTAGAGAGCAAAAAGAAAGAAAAATAACATTTTTTTGTAATCTGCGCATGTGCTTTGATAATTAACGTTCCTCCCTCTTGCTCACACCCTCTCTCTCCTGCTCCCCATTTTGAATATACTCCACAGAATCTGTGTGTTATAGAGTGGGACCGGCTGACTACAGCAATGTTAAACACTTATGGTAAGGTGTTATAATATAATTATTTAATTGGTAATTAAAAAATCAGCTCCCACGAAATAATATCCTTTTTGTCGGCACCTCGACCCACAACTAAATTGCCTATTGAATATTTACATTTAATTTTCTTTAATTTTCATATATAGATATATAAACACCTCCACAGCTTAACGTCAATAGTAGCTTAACGCAACAGGCTAGCTGAACGTCCTTTTTCCTGTTAATATTGACTCACACCAGCTCCTTCTAAATGAAGATATCTCTTCTTTATTATTTTTTCCTGCTATTAATTTGATTCGTTAAGAAATCGTTATAGCGGAGAGATATGCTTTCTCAGATAGTCTGCGAATGGATGAAATGTTTTTAAGTGTATGGTAGGGGGAAGGTCTGAGTGATTATGTTTGTTGGTCTACAAATGATCTTAGATTCGTCAAATAATAGTAATAATAATAATAATAATAATAATAATAATAATATAGAGGGGAGGGATTAGCTATGAGGTTAGCATACTGGACTCCCACGCGGAGGTCCCGGGTTCGAATCCAGCAGCTGACCCTTAGATTTTCTCTTCCTAGGAGCTTCTTACAGCTCACTGTCCGGTGATGGACAGTGTTGTCTGTAACGAGAGAACACTGTCCGGAGGCCGGCAGTGCACTGGAAAAAGCTCCGGGCGCTAATGACCTTAGCTGTTGATGCGCCAAAAAAAAAAAAAAAAAAATAATAATAATAATAATAATAATAATAAGGGAAGGGATTAGCTATGAGGTTAGCATACTGGACTCCCACGCGGAGGTTCCGGGTTCGAATCCAGCAGCTAGCCCTTAGATTTTCTCTTCCAAGGAGCTTCTTACAGCTCACTGTCCGGTGATGGACAGTGTTGTCTGTAACGAGAGAACACTGTCCGGAGGCCGGCAGTGCACTGGAAAAAGCTCCGGGCGCTAATAACCTCAGCTGTTGATGCGCCAAAAAAAAAATAATAATAATAATAAACGCTTTATTCACATTACACTATTTTCTATACAATATTTAAAGTTTAAACTAAAGCAAAATAAGGCATGGCTATTTGCCGTCTGTCCAGTAGTTTGGTATTATTCTAGAGAATAAAACGTAAATTTTGCTTTCTTTATGAAGACTGTTTATAAAGATTACTTGCTATAAAAGATTAAGGAACATAATTAAATTGTTGTATCAGAAATGCTAGGTAACGCCAAGCATCAAGAGTGTATCTGTGAATACTCCACCAACCGTACTGTCCATTCAGGTGGTTAATAACCTCCTCCTGACTGATGGAGACCTTCCCTAGCTACCTGAGACGCGGAACTCTCTCAGAACCAGGACAAGTTGGACCGTATCTTCGATATCTCCAGTATTGCAGAGCGCACAAATAGGCACCCGCTCTAGATTCGTCAAATAGCCAGGAGTAAAAACAGTTGGCTGAATGGTTGGTGGATACATTGCGTTATTCGAGTCCCATTCCTTCGGCTCTTGGATTTAGATTATCGTGTAATATTCGTAGTAAAGTGTACTAAATTCGGCGTCCACGGATCCAATATTAGGCTGGAAGTAAAGGCCTGGCCCAATAAAGAGGCTTTACTTAACTTCTACTTATTGAGCACTTTGCCTCCAAAGAGGGTATCACAGAGAAATTGAATTACTGGCCCAAAGATCGATTGTAGTGATTAATTTCACTTGGCTCATTAAACTGTGGTTAAGTTGAAGTGGGTTCATGGTTCACCTCCAAACATACACACTTCCGGTTACACACGCAGTCACCAAAATTGGACACTTCTTTTTTGTGCCGCTAGGGCGGGGAACTAGATATTCTAAGGAGATGAATCTTATTAACCAAAGAAATTAAACAGAATTATTATTGATTTTTCTCTTTTAAATGCTAGCGTTTTAACATGTTGTTTTTACGCAAGCATAATAATCTAATTAGTTATAGTTTTTTCTTAGTTATAATGGTGTTGCTACCATTTTCAGTTGAGACTGGCTGACTGACTGTACAGATAGGCCCCCACTGCAGTTAGCCGTAACACGAACAAATTAAACAGCCATTCTCGGTCGGTGTGTTCTAACTAAATGTAACTAATCATGTAACTACATTAGTTAGTTATGGTGTTGCGTTATGAGTTACACGATAATATTTACTTATTTATAGTATACTTTATCTACTACAAGCATTTCTAGTATGCTTAGTTAATTCTTAAGGCAAATTGTGTAAAAGTCATTAGATTAGGTTATTTTATTTGTGGAGGGGGGAATTTCCGGACAAAACCCACCTTCCGGGAAAGTACCTTTAAACCTCGTGCATATTTTTACATATACTTAGCTCTATGATTTCTATTTGTTAACGCTTTTCCGGAAAGAAACAGTTTGGACGCACGGGGCGAAGTTTGTCTTCATTCTTGAATGCCAATTCAATGTTCATGAGAAGTGCAATAACTATTTCCTCAGTGATGTGGAAATCCTCTATCTTCAACTGCTGAGAAATGGGCAAAGTGAGTCATCCTCTGGGAAAGGATACTCCCCTCAGTACCCTGCATTTTCTTAGCCCAATCTTAGGCGTCATTCTATCCATGGATGGCGCCGAGTACCGGACGTTCGCTTCGGAATATGTAGGCTTTTCCGAACTAAAGCGGGCTCGGATGGTCATTTCAATCTCCTCGAATAGCTTTTCGAAAATGTCAGAAAGAAGAACAGGATTTCTCTCTGTTTGGGGGGGAACGATTTGGACTTTAGGGCATAGCTATACCAAACTACCAGCTTTCCCTTCCTCCAGGAGCTTTTCCAAAGAGCCAGCGTTGTTACCAGATATTAAGGGCGGAATTGGTTGTCTAAATCTGCTGTCCTCCCAAAAACCTGGGGATTTCCCTAGAACCTGGGCGGTAACCAGTGTTTTAGGAGTTTACACTTCTTCCTTGGAGCTCACACAATCCTTTAAATTTGGAGTTCAAATTTTTGGAATATCTGTAGTAGGTGTTGAGGGTGATAGGGCCTGACTTTCGGCTTGTCTTGGAGAGCCTGATTTGGGGAATCCTAACTTAAAACATCTAGGCAATATTTGACATGATTGCAACATCTATCTCCACCTAGTGTTAGAAAAAAGAGTCAACAACCCACCCATAGAATATGGAATGATAACTATATCGCTCCTTTCAAATTAAACCAATGAAAAGAAGACAATTAATCTATTAATTTAACAGTAAAAGTACCTTGTGGCGATTGTCTCGTCGCCATAGATATTCATACCTCCATAGTTCAAGGTTACAATGACACAACAACTACTTTCTAGTCGAGTAAAAGTCACTTTGAGCATGTTTTATGTGATTTATTTAATTTAAAACTGAGTTTATACTTAATAATTAATCGATTTAATATCGATCATATCATCATCATCTTTAGAACATCTTTTTACTGAACGTCAGCTTCCACAAAAATCTGGCACTTTAGAGGTTACGCTAAACGAATCACTCCCACACAATCTTCAGGTTGATTTTCACATCATTTTCCAGAATGATTTACGAAATAACTATTGTCAAGTTTTCAAGTATTTGAAGTTTAGAGAAAATTGGATGAATTTTTTTTCGAGAAAGTCAAGGTCAAATAAAACAAAACAGTAGCGTTTGAAACTCAGAATTCTATCAGCTGATTTAATCCTTAAGGATTGCGTGAGTGATTAATAACAGCGACTAAATCCAGTAACGAACGGTATTGAACTGTGGGGTTCAACGAAACGATCCAATCTTCAACGAATTCAATCTCTTCAGTCTAAAATTCTCCGCACTATCGTTAAACAGCTCCATTTTATGTTTCAAATCTAACCATCCACACTGACCTGGAAATTCCGTTTGTAGGTCCAGATTGCACGAACTCGCTATAAAAGTTTTCATCAGAACTTGCACTCTCATTTCAATCCTCTTGTCCTCCATTTATCATCTCATCACCATCCAGATCATCCTCCCAGATGATTAAAATCAGCCAGTGGCCTCGCGATTTTCTCTCTTCTGAAGAGAGTAGCTAAACCTGGAGACGACTTAAGGGGACTGTTATCACTGGGTAACTTCTCCCCTCAATTAGTGAGTTAGTAGTGTTGTCAGTTATTGCCATTGTTACTTATGGCGTATCTAAGCGCTGGTGTAACTTAACAAATAAATTTAAAAAAAGAAAATCCAGTGTAAAAACCAAGTCAATGCTAGACAGGTGTGAACCTGTATTCAGTCTCCCATCGAATTAGGCGGATCTGCAGGAAGGACATGCGAGATAAGGTGGTATGTGAAGGTTCTAGTAAAACATCCATAGGTACGAAACCTATTCTGCTGTGTGCTAAGGAGCTGGTACAAAATAAGTCTTGCAAGTTTTGGGGGTCCTTGAAAAGTGCCACACCACTGTCAAAGACCGTTCATCCTAGGGCCATCGTCAAAGTTAACGGCGAAAAAATGGCTTTATCATTTGCTAACAATTGTTTGACGCCTCCGAACTCCATATAACTTTAATGTAATAGAAAAATAGAAGTGCCAAAGGAAATTCTTGAGTATACTGTCCAAAATAAGAGACCCAACTACTCAATATTCCCAACAGAGAAAATGAAGTCGAAGAAGAAACAAAAAGGCATTAAAAGTTTCTTTACAAGCAATTTGACTTGATAGCTAATTGATAATGTTAGTCTGTACAAGATAGAATTACAGCGTAAACTAGCACCGCTAATGGAAGGAACTTGCTAGGGCTCCTAAAGTTAGTAACTCCTTAATTCACTTAACCACTACCGGTTAACCACTCAACAACACCACGCTAAAACTATCTCTGTTCTGTTTGGTTCTATTTCTTATTTCTTATTGTCTTCAATTACAACTTCTGTTTTCAATATTACTTCATGAATAATTTATATATTGCTAATTTTAAATATACATTTTATCTATTCAGTATTTCAATAATTTTACTTCCTGTAACTACTCTTAAGAAAAAAATAAAAAAGGTTACGATCGTGACAAACTTTTCTGTCTCAAGTTCTCACCGGAAATACAAAGTTCTGACGTCACCTGAGTTCAAAGAAAGTGGTTTTTTAGATCTTTTATTTCCGTTTTAGCCTCTCTCTTTCTCTCTCTCTCTCTCTCTCTCTAATTCTGCGCTGTTAGTTTGTGTACAGAATTGAACTGTTGAGAATTCGACTAGTGGCTAAAATTCTGATTTAGAAGGCATTCTAAACATGGCGGAAGTATGAGTACCTAAAATGATTTCTTTTCTTGTTTCGCACATCGCCTAATCCAGATATGGACCTATCGAATTTTTGTTTGAAACTGGTTTTGTGATTTTATGGCGATTTTAAGGATTAGAAGTTATTCCTTGCGAATTATAGCGGAAGTAATTCGTAATATTCACTTTTTTTATGTATAGATTTCGTAAATTAATTTTTTTTCCAGTATTTTCTCCCATCATTAACTAATTTACAAATATTTTCGGAGAAATTTCAAATTCAGAGACTAGCACGAAAATGGCCAGACAGATAACAGTAATGGTAATAAAGGGAGATTGTATAAAACTATGGCAGATCAGTTACCTAGGCAACCATGTTTTATAATGAAACTGTCACTAATAAATGGGTTGTTACGACAATAAGCAGGCTGAGAGCTGTACCAGGCGGTGTGCGGATCGTTTCTTCACAGGATCAACAAAAGGTCCTCTCTCTCCTCTTTGCGTAGATTGCAATGAGGAGGAGGATTTCAAGACAATATAATAATGATATGTCCACGTTACGTAGTAGAAAGAAAATGAATGTTTGACGACTTATACAGGTATTTTTAGATGCACCATTTCGCTACGAAGATATACGATAATATTCTACAGCAACATCTATGTGCTTAAATCTGTAGCAGAGTTAGCTAAGAAATATGAATGTATTTAAAAGTTATAGTCGATTAGAATGAATGGAAGAAAATGATTAGAGAAGGATTACGGTGATTTTAATTTCGGTTAAGCTATAAGGATGGCAGGAATATAGAGTACTGATCCATCCATTAGTTATAAGTAAGGAACGGATTTTTATGTATTTAAAAATGCAAAATATTTAATTAAAATATGCATTTATTTTCGTCAATTATGTGGAAAATATGTGATTTTCTTAAAATATTTTCTGGAATATTTAAGTAAAATGGACATTTTTTTTATGAAAATGGATTTTTTTGGGGGGGGCAAGTTATAATTATTTATACAAGAAAAGAACATTTTTACAATTTATAATAATTTATTAGGAACAAAATAATTTGTTTTTACAAGTTATAATGATTTATACAACAAAGAACATTTTTACTATTTATAAAAAGATGTGTTAAATTTTCAATTTTGAAAACTTCACTCTTCGAAATTGTTTGCAACCACATGAAATTTCAAATGTTGGAACGTAAAATGACGACGATCTGGGCGTAAGATGGACTTGTAACGACTAAAATCCTTTGAAATGAGGATTTTTAAGTTTGTGGAAAGAGATATCTGCTCTAACCAAAGCCCGACACAGATCTATACTCAGAGTAGACTTACTTGATGATGGAGATGTAAGGAAGGCTTGATAGGACGTCCTCTCTTTCTTTCTGTTTTTATTCTCTATGTGCGATCCGGTGGCAATATGTTGGGTGACTTGGGAACGTTGAGAGCAAGAAACGCGCTTGTCACAAGCTGTGCAGTACAAAATGTCTCCATCACTTCGAAAAAGTTCTGCTGGAAACTCGCGAAGATATTTAGCAACCAGTTGTTTGTTTGAGGCCGATGTTCGTGGCATTTCACCCAAAAAAAAATACACTAAGTGACCGAACGAAATGAATTGGACACTTCAACGAACGAGCTGAAAGAACAGACAACTTCAAAGAACTAACAAGTGCCCGTCACTGTTTAGCAGCATTCTGTGTAAATTACAATAACCATTGTACCCACTGTGATTCACAGCCCTACAGTCTGTGGTTCACAGTTCCTGTCAACCACCTCCCAATTATGAAAATATGCCCAAAATGAAAAATGTGAAAAAATATGTACATATTTTGATTAAATATGTAGAAATATTTATTTATTTTAATCAAATATGTATAAATATGCGATAACATCCAAATATGTGGAAATATGTGAAATAAAAGTAGACTCAAACGGCTTAAAAAGTGTCAGTATGAATACTTCTAGTTGAAAAACGTCTGTAAATTGCCTAGAAAAAAATATGTAAATACATACGAATCCGTTCCGTAGTTATAAGTTTGTATGTAAATAGTTGTATATAGTAGAGGGATGAATGTGTGAAGCGAATGTATTTATAAGTGAGTGAGTGATATTCTAGTGATAAGCACCTAGACGATGCTGGCTGTATGGCGGAAGTCAATGCCAAAAAAAAAGGCAAAAGAAAAATCTGCACGAAAACGATATTTTCTCTTACTTAGAAGAGAAAGAAAAATTAAAATCGGAAAATGATTAGCAGAAGAATTAAGCTTGAATTTTTTCTTAAGTTTCCTTTAAAAACTATCAGTAAAAGTGAGTTTTCTGTAAAAGAATGATTGACTGTAAAATTGTTAGAACTGTTTTTCAGTTAGTATATTATGTTGAAAGAAAATCCGCAAAGAATAATAAGTTATATTGGCGGATTGCGGATTTATTCATACCTCAGTGGCCGGGTGCTTCTGGTTACTCTAGCCAGAATCGTGAAGTTTATTTTCTTGTGATATTTTTGTTTTTAAAGATATTGGCCATAAGATTCAATAATAAGGTCCAAGAAACTAAAATATTTCTTTTCTTCTCAAAAAATACGATTTCAAAAATTTGAAAAGAATCCAATACTTCCGCTTTGCATTAGTTACAGGCCAACTTAATTTGGTTAATGAGATCTTTTGGCCTCAAAATAAAGAAAACACCTCTCTCTCTCCCCCCTCTCTCACTTTGAGTCCAAAATAACGTAACTTTTACCTGTGCCTGTACACAAAGAGGAAGTACTCAAACTGCTTTTGTTAAAATGAAAAAAGGAACGCCCTTGAAATTGACCAAAAACTTCATTTACACACGACTTCGATTACTTTGCGATGTACATTAGTAAATAGTCATTTAGAAGCTAATTGATGTTCAGGGTCGTCATTGTCCAAACATACCGTTTCTTTAATTGCTTCTTACATACATTACAAATTAATTGCCACTAATTTCCGTATTTAAAAAAAAAATGTATTTAAGTATATATGTATATCTTTTTAATTTAAGTACATCTTCTCAAGTAACATTACATCACAATTCTTTTCCTTATTTGGTTTGTACTTTTTTTTTTTTTGGAATAACTTAAATTAATGACGTAATCTATAGATTGAAAGATGCCTGCTTTAGTGCGAACTGAGAAGCACTATACTCTACCGGACATAGTGCGCCTCATCCGGATAACGATGGAAAACGTATAATGGAAAGGTGTTCGGAAAAAAGTACTGCCTGAACTGCGTCTGAAGGCGAACTGCTCCTCAAAACAAGGCGTCATTATTTAGGAGGCAGTTGTAAGAAGATTCGACTGAAAGTCGAGAATAGCATGCGCTGATGGTAGTGCAACAGTTGGTAGGTTGTTTCAAGAGACAACAAATACATTAGAACATTTGGAGAGAACTGCCAGTAGAGATAAACCAGGAAGCGCCAATATCTTGCGTTGAAAATGCCTACAGATCAGTGATAGAGGAAGTCATACGTCATGAGACTCGAACTCTAGCAGGAGGAAGTTAAAAAAAAGGAATCTTCCTAGACTAGGGTCGACAAACTTTTTTGATCATAGACCCCCTATATAATTTTTCGAAATCACCATCGACCCCCCCATAAAAGTAATTTTCAGTTAATTAAAATAAAACTATCTATTAGGTACTAGTGTATTTAAAACATTATTCAAGTAATTTTACATTGTGTAACAATAGTTTTATGAAAAATATCTTAATATTGAAATTTAAATACCTTAATATTTATTAAATAATAAGTAATTATAAATAAGTAAAGTAAGTACAGTATTGCTTCTTAATTAATGAGATGGGTGTGCCTGGTGTTTCTTTGCAAGGTTCGCTATATTGGGTTCGAAATTGTTTTTCCTTCGACCCCCTGGCTCAGATCGACCTCTACTTTTGTTAAATAGACCCCTGGGGGTCTATATAGACCACTTTGGCGACCTCTCTCCTGGACAGTAAGACATGAACAGTTGATCTCTAATCAACTTACTTGACGTACGGAACTGATAAAAGAGAAATGACGAGCTTCATCTAACAAAGATGCAAAAGCAAAGTCCTTTGTAAGAGATCTAAGGAGCAGTTATGCAGAAATTGGGGGATCTCAAGCTTGGGGATAATCAAAAATAAATAAAGAACTGAATGTGCTGGAAGAAACACTACTCTCAGAAGACGCAGAAGTTGCTGACCCAAGTTGAAACTGGTTGATGGCATAGCTGAAGGCGCCTAAGCGAGAGAATAAGATACGGATATCTGAGGGTGGCAAACCAAGACTTCCGTAAAGCCGATGGTAACGGCAATATACCAAGCAACATGGATGGACTCGAGAATTAGTTGTGATGATTTTTTTGCTCGGTGGTACCCTGAGAACCTTTTTGTTACTTTCAAACTCTCTCCCAAGAAGATAATGAAATTTTTGTTGGTCTAAATAAAATTCGCTAAATCCAAGTAGCTGCTGCACCCATCATCTAGTTCTGCGGAACTTAAGATCCCTGAAGATATGGCGCAATTCTTCTTCTAGTAAAAGATCAAACATGTAAAGAATAAATTCTCTAACAGTTAAAAACAGACACACATGTGAATGTTAGTGATATGCCAAGGTCATATTAAAGTTGCGTTTCCATTAATATACAACGAATGGTTTAATTACGTTAGCTTTATTAATTACATTACGATGTTCAGGCCTTTTTTGTTTTCGGCACTCTGCGAGACAGCTCAATGAGTTCAGGCTATTCACAACTCATTAACAGGCTCGTTTCCGGAGTCACTCAACTTTGTTTTTTTTTTTAAATAATGGATAAAATAATAGGACGGTAAATAAAATGAAAAGGAGAATATATATACACACACACACCATTACCGGTTCAATTAATGTACATTTATGGTTAATACTCTGAAACCTTGGTTACTAACATGCTAAAGTAACATGGTCACAATTATTATCTAAAAATTATATCATGAGGGAAGGGGCCCAGTCACACCACTAATTCAGGCTAACATGCGATAATATAATTAGTATGTCTGTATATCGGGCATGTTGGCTATATTAGAAGTAATTCACCATCACCGGGGCTGTACATTGTCCGCAGTCCAGTTCGCTGACAGTTCATGCCTTGCTTGGAAGTTGGACTCGGCCCTAGCCAGAGGGGAGTGACAGGAGCCAAGCGGAAGTGAAGGGGAGGCTTTCCTCGTTATCACATGAACGATACTATTATTATCACTCACAAAAAGTCACAACACGAACACTAACGGACCCTAAACAGCATCACTGTCGAACTTGATTTCCTTGTGGCCGGGAATGCCTTACGTCATTTGTGTCAAACGTCACATTTTTTTTTCAACCACATTTACTTTTCTTACACTTTGAGTGACAAAGTATAGCAATCGCTCGGTTTTCCTGTATAAAGACTAGATTTGTAGTTTATCCCAAGCGCCAAGCTCTGAATGTGAATGTGGACAGGGAAATTCTACTGTTTAAACCAGACCTTTTAGCTAAAGAAGGGAAAATCACCAATGATAATGCTACTATTGTTTTTCTTGCGGGTTACCTTTGGATATCCGTTACTACAGAACGGAACAGTATGCGTACAATGAACCTAATTATTGCTATTACCCTCACACTGATAATAATTATAGCGTAAAATACATAGAAGGAAGTGCATTTAGCGAATTATGCCTGTCTGTCGTAAATGCATACGTATTATAGATAATTTACAGCAAGTTTATAATTAAATGATAATAAACACTTACTTAGAAAAAAAAAATTATAAAGATAATTATTCTGCCAATAAAGTGCTCTAGATTGCCCGCATATAGGGGTGCAAACCATTTTAAATTACAGAATGCCTTCATTAAGAGAAACAAAAAACTGCAATCCGCAATTAGTAAAGCAGCAGTCAGTCCATGGTCAATAATTTAGTTCGATAACAGAGAAGAAATTATTACATTATTCAAAATATCTGTTTAACATGGGAGTCTTTAAGAACTAAAATAGAACCTGACTCTTACCTATTTACTTACAGTAATAACCTTAAAACAGGAATGTCAAACTGGCGTACCCCGAGATAATTTCTTATGGCTCACGATGTACGGAAATAGAATGAAAGTAGAAAAAGATTTTATAAAGGAAATAGCGCTTAGGGGAGGAGATCGAGGCAAAATATCGGTACACACAATTCCCAGTTTCCGTTAACTTACTGAAGACCGAGTATACACGTAGCCTAGGGCCTTTCCTGTGGGCCAGTATAAACGCGCTGACTTAGTTCCAGCGATGTTTGGAAGCGATATATGTCTGCGCCACTCTCAGTGGAATTCCAGAATGATTCGGTCTTTAAAAAGATGAAGTAGGAATTCTCAAAATATATGATTATTTAGGGTAAGAAATACCCAAAAATGTTTGCTGTACAAAATTTTGTGTTATTTTAATGGAGTACGTTCTTGTGCGAGCAATTATTATGAAATTAAATAAAACGTCGTACAGATCAAGATTGACTGATAAACTTCTATCTGCCTTAAATGAAGATTGTCTGTTCTCAGCCTATGAATCCATAAATTGGAAAACTAGGATAAATTTGTAAATATGTCGTGGCCTGCGTGAAACTTGCCTGTGGCACCAAGTGGCCTGAGAGTTTAATTGAGTTTGACAGCCCTGCCTTAAAACGTCATTTTTGCTGAAAAAAAAAAGATAGCTGGACCTAAAAGATAAGGAAGCTTAAAGTCACCATCCCCTGAACCGCGCTGAAATCAAAATTCATTAACATTCAAAACAAAATGATTGGCAATGATGTCCAAAAAGTTCAACTTTCATAACTTTGGCTGACTGCCAAAAAATTATAGAAAACTAGAAAAAAATCTGTGGAAAAATCAAGAAAAACTGAAACAGCACTCAGGAAAGAGCCTTAATTTCCCTACCTTTCCTAAGAGCTTCACTTATTAATAAAAGTTAATAGACTAACTTTGTGAAGTAGTGAAGCTTTCGCAGTTTATACGAAGTCATTGGAGGAATTTCCGAAAAAATGAATTTAAATCTTAGATGAATTTCCCTTAGAAAGCAGAATAAACACAATAAAAGTCGAAAGTAACCAATAAAAAAATCGATTCAGTAAAATGGAACTCCCGAGCACTTCCGGGCACTTTCGGTTTGCTGAATTTTTCCTATTTCATCAAGTTTCATGGTGGTACCAAAAACCAAATATCAAATTTGAAAACTGCAATTGGTAGTTTTCCTGTTTTGCTGGTCACATACATTTAGACAGATAAACCAATCACACGCAACTCATTTGCAGTACGTATATTTCCGGTGCAAAAAACAAAATCGGCACGATCGCAAACCCCCCTTTTTTAATGTAAAAGAAACAAGAGAAAGCTGAAAAAACAAATTATAAAATAAATGTTTTCCCATAATGAAAAGTATCGGCGACGTAATTATCTTCTATTATCTTATCGCTTTAAATCAATCTCCAATTAAATCCCGCACGAAACGATAATTTTTTTCGGCGCTTTGGTTACATTATTAATTCGTGCATTGTTTTTATTAGATTGACTGATAGCATGTATGCAATTATCATGCAATGACTGTTATAGTGCATCCTAATTATTTATTGAGGCGCCTAGAGTTTGTTTGTTTGTGCGTGTGTGTAGAATATAAGTCCGTATGTAAAGGGCTTAATTTGTGAAGTGTGCCTTATTAAAAGTTGGGGGGTTATCCTGTAGGTGCGATAAACTCAAATAATTTAACACTTGCAAGGTCTAGGACAGTGATTCCCAAAGTGGTCTATATCGACCCCTAGGGGTCTATGACAACCTGCAAGGGGTCTACCTCAGCGCAAAAAAAAATTGGGGGTCCATGAAATGAAAATGGGGGTCCACGATAGTGGATCTCAACACATACACTGATAGAACCTATTTACTTACATCATACTATCTTATAATATCAAAACATATTCAGCGCTGTTATCAATCTCCTAACGAAAAAAAGAAACAGGCTGGACATCATTAGCCGAGGAGATTTAAGATTAACCCTTACAAAATTGACGCCAAATGTTGATAATTTATTATTAAAGCATCAGGTTCATCCTTCTCATTAAAAATATTGACTTATTGCTTATGTTATTTTATTTATAGTTTATTTTATGTTTATTCAATGTTACGTACATTTTACATAACAGATACAAAATTTTATTTTGAGTAGTTTTAATTTAAATTCAATTAATAAATGTATAAATTAACATGTGTTTTTACTTTAAGTTTTTAACACTAAACTTCACTACAGTTAGAAATTTACAGGAAATCAATATCAGGTAAGTAGGGGGTCTACCCAACACGGAAAAACATGGCAAGGGGTCTACGACACAAAAAAGTTTGGGGAACTCTGGTCTAGGAGCATAGGGTGAAAGTATAGAGGGTGCCATTGACAGTTCAGTGCAAGACTGGGATGCCTGCAGGGTCACCAAAAGCAGGTAACTAGTAAATTCCCAGTGGGTGTAAAAAGTAAAGCAAAGTAACTGCCCATTTTTTCAGGCGGGCTTCACGTCCAACTGCCAATTAGTTTGTAGACTAGCAAACATACTTTACTGTAAATTTCTCATATTAACCATTGGGAATATAGACTAGTACAGCAATACAGCTTAGCATTGAGGGTCTATCCACACTGGTGTTCCGCGAATATGGTCCAAGTGTTCCGCGAAATTTCAATTTTAAATGTATTGAAAATCAGAAACTTAAGAAAGATACGAAAACGAAAAATCGTTCCTTTTTTTTAAATTTCAATTTTCCACTACCAAAGCTGGCCTATCTTTTTAGGTCATAGTCTTTTACAACATTTGTTATTTGTAGCAACGTACTTTTATATTCATTATTTGATTAATTTAATTTTCAAAATTTATTTTTTAAAATTATTTTTCTCGAAACCTATTAGATCTTGGTTGTTGCAAAAAAATAACAGTTATAAAGGAGGATTTGTCCTATAATTTAAAGAAAATTGGGGAATTTTATCTTTTATAGAAAGAGAGAAAAAAATTGTCAAAGTTGGGTGTTTTTCAACGTTACGCTTTTTCGTGCAGTTTTTGACGATCAACCCTTACCACCTACCGGAAACAGTTTTAATCTCTCCCACCTAGCAACAAACACGATGTATGTTAAATACTCTTTAATTTTAATTAATACATGTATCTTTTTTGAAAATTATATTCGATTTTTATTATTCATTAATTTTAAGTTCTTGCTAAATACAGAATTTCAAATTTTTTAATGTCAGTGTTCCGCGAGAAAAATATATACATAATTGTGTTCCGCATCTTTGAAAAAGTCTGGTCTATCCTATAATCACCTAACAAACATACTTTGCTGTTTTCTTTTATTAAACCATTTAAATAAAATCTAACGACTAGACTAGTACCGCAATACATCTTAGCTTTGCGGGTCTAGTCTATAACCGCCTAATAAACATACTTTACTGTAAATTTCTTTTATTAACCATTTAAATAAAATCTAACGACTAGACTAGTACCGCAATAGATCTTAGCTTTGCGGGTCTAGTCTATAACCGCCTAATAAACATACTTTGCTGTAAATTTCTTTTATTAACCATTTAAATAAAATCTAACGACTAGACTAGTACCGCAATACATCTTAGCTTTGCGGGTCTAGTCTATAACCGCCTAATAAACATACTTTACTGTAAATTTCTTTTATTAACCATTTAAATAAAATCTAACGACTAGACTAGTACCGCAATAGATCTTAGCTTTGCGGGTCTAGTCTATAACCGCCTAATAAACATACTTTGCTGTAAATTTCTTTTATTAACCATTTAAATAAAATCTAACGACTAGACTAGTACCGCAATACATCTTAGCTTTGCGGGTCTAGTCTATAACCGCCTAATAAACATACTTTGCTGTAAATTTCTTTTATTAACCATTTAAATAAAATCTAACGACTAGACTAGTACCGCAATACATCTTAGCTTTGCGGGTCTAGTCTATAACCGCCTAATAAACATACTTTGCTGTAAATTTCTTTTATTAACCATTTAAATAAAATCTAACGACTAGACTAGTACCGCAATAGATCTTAGCTTTGCGGGTCTAGTCTATAACCGCCTAATAAACATACTTTGCTGTAAATTTCTTTTATTAACCATTTAAATAAAATCTAACGACTAGACTAGTACCGCAATACATCTTAGCTTTGCGGGTCTAGTCTATAACCGCCTAATAAACATACTTTGCTGTAAATTTCTTTTATTAACCATTTAAATAAAATCTAACGACTAGACTAGTACCGCAATAGATCTTAGCTTTGCGGGTCTAGTCTATAACCGCCTAATAAACATACTTTGCTGTAAATTTCTTTTATTAACCATTTAAATAAAATCTAACGACTAGACTAGTACCGCAATAGATCTTAGCTTTGCGGGTCTAGTCTATAACCGCCTAATAAACATACTTTGCTGTAAATTTCTTTTATTAACCATTTAAATAAAATCTAACGACTAGACTAGTACCGCAATACATCTTAGCTTTGCGGGTCTAGTCTATAACCGCCTAATAAACATACTTTGCTGTAAATTTCTTTTATTAACCATTTAAATAAAATCTAACGACTAGACTAGTACCGCAATAGATCTTAGCTTTGCGGGTCTAGTCTATAACCGCCTAATAAACATACTTTGCTGTAAATTTCTTTTATTAACCATTTAAATAAAATCTAACGACTAGACTAGTACCGCAATAGATCTTAGCTTTGCGGGTCTAGTCTATAACCGCCTAATAAACATACTTTGCTGTAAATTTCTTTTATTAACCATTTAAATAAAATCTAACGACTAGACTAGTACCGCAATACATCTTAGCTTTGCGGGTCTAGTCTATAACCGCCTAATAAACATACTTTACTGTAAATTTCTTTTATTAACCATTTAAATAAAATCTAACGACTAGACTAGTACCGCAATAGATCTTAGCTTTGCGGGTCTAGTCTATAACCGCCTAATAAACATACTTTGCTGTAAATTTCTTTTATTAACCATTTAAATAAAATCTAACGACTAGACTAGTACCGCAATACATCTTAGCTTTGCGGGTCTAGTCTATAACCGCCTAATAAACATACTTTGCTGTAAATTTCTTTTATTAACCATTTAAATAAAATCTAACGACTAGACTAGTACCGCAATACATCTTAGCTTTGCGGGTCTAGTCTATAACCGCCTAATAAACATACTTTGCTGTAAATTTCTTTTATTAACCATTTAAATAAAATCTAACGACTAGACTAGTACCGCAATAGATCTTAGCTTTGCGGGTCTAGTCTATAACCGCCTAATAAACATACTTTGCTGTAAATTTCTTTTATTAACCATTTAAATAAAATCTAACGACTAGACTAGTACCGCAATACATCTTAGCTTTGCGGGTCTAGTCTATAACCGCCTAATAAACATACTTTGCTGTAAATTTCTTTTATTAACCATTTAAATAAAATCTAACGACTAGACTAGTACCGCAATACATCTTAGCTTTGCGGGTCTAGTCTATAACCGCCTAATAAACATACTTTACTGTAAATTTCTTTTATTAACCATTTAAATAAAATCTAACGACTAGACTAGTACCGCAATACATCTTAGCTTTGCGGGTCTAGTCTATAACCGCCTAATAAACATACTTTACTGTAAATTTCTTTTATTAACCATTTAAATAAAATCTAACGACTAGACTAGTACCGCAATACATCTTAGCTTTGCGGGTCTAGTCTATAACCGCCTAATAAACATACTTTGCTGTAAATTTCTTTTATTAACCATTTAAATAAAATCTAACGACTAGACTAGTACCGCAATAGATCTTAGCTTTGCGGGTCTAGTCTATAACCGCCTAATAAACATACTTTGCTGTAAATTTCTTTTATTAACCATTTAAATAAAATCTAACGACTAGACTAGTACCGCAATACATCTTAGCTTTGCGGGTCTAGTCTATAACCGCCTAATAAACATACTTTACTGTAAATTTCTTTTATTAACCATTTAAATAAAATCTAACGACTAGACTAGTACCGCAATACATCTTAGCTTTGCGGGTCTAGTCTATAACCGCCTAATAAACATACTTTACTGTAAATTTCTTTTATTAACCATTTAAATAAAATCTAACGACTAGACTAGTACCGCAATAGATCTTAGCTTTGCGGGTCTAGTCTATAACCGCCTAATAAACATACTTTGCTGTAAATTTCTTTTATTAACCATTTAAATAAAATCTAACGACTAGACTAGTACCGCAATACATCTTAGCTTTGCGGGTCTAGTCTATAACCGCCTAATAAACATACTTTACTGTAAATTTCTTTTATTAACCATTTAAATAAAATCTAACGACTAGACTAGTACCGCAATAGATCTTAGCTTTGCGGGTCTAGTCTATAACCGCCTAATAAACATACTTTGCTGTAAATTTCTTTTATTAACCATTTAAATAAAATCCAAGGGCTAGACTAGTATCGCAATACATCTTAGCTTTGCGGGTCTAGTCTATAACCGCCTAATAAACATACTTTACTGTAAATTTCTTTTATTAACCATTTAAATAAAATCTAACGACTAGACTAGTACCGCAATACATCTTAGCTTTACGGGTCTAGTCTATAACCGCCTAATAAACATACTTTGCTGTAAATTTCTTTTATTAACCATTTAAATAAAATCCAAGGCCTAAGACCGGGTAATCGAACCCAGTACCACAATACATAAAAGCTTTACAGGTCTCGCCTCTAACCGCTCGGCTACCGTGGCGTCTAGTGCGGTGTACTAAACTCAAATTGTTGCCTACTTTTAACGTCTAGATGAAAATATAGAGGGTGCAATTGCCAGTACAGTTTGGTCCATAAGACTTGGATACCCCTCAGAGTCGCTAAAAGTGGCTAATCCATTCCAAATTTAATGATTCTCGGTGAAGCTATTTTCGAAAAGTTAGTTGGGGGAAAAAAAAACTCAGAACATGTTCTGTAAAATCGATCTTCCGGTTAATCGATTCTCATTCGAAATAGAAAAAAATTCTCTTAATAATAATTAATATCTAAAAAAAGGTGAAACACTCTAGCATTACATCCAATACTCTCTAATTTCATATTTTTTTATAATTATTTATCGCTCTAAACCCGCATACGCCTTTGCTACTGGGTTATTCAATATTGCCGTTGCCATATCAACCGTCGAATACATTCCGATTCTTGACGCAATCACCTATTAATGTCCAACTCTTCCCCAGACAATTTCAAACAGCACACATATATACATATATATATTTGTTTTTGATACAGAAAATATCAGCGAAAAGTGAGCCCTGACTCTGAACTTATCTGCCACTTAAGAAGACAATCATTTGCAGCAAGTAAATTTTTTACTAATTAGTGTAGACTCTTTAATGTGTTACTCATTATCAGTACACTTCCTGTCTCTATTGTCTATTAACTATTTAACTATACACACACACACTAGGCAACGATAAGTTTAAATAGTTTAAAACTATTTCTAGTTTGAAATATATTTCCTTTTAAGTTCCATTTAGTTGAGTATAATAAAATCGATATTACATCGATATCGACAGACAGACGAAATTTAAAACACACATACTACGCTCTCTTCCGGTAATTCTTCTTTAATGCAATAGAAGGACTTTGCAAGAAAGCTGGGCTTCGCAGAATCCCTTCTCACAATCTAAATTTTTTGCATACTAAAGTGATAGATTTAAAAATTAAGTTGACCATATGAATGCTGAACAGAAACCTTTTAAGAGATTCATACTTCCGTTCTAGCAATTTTTTTTTAAGACTCGAAATTTTAAAAACAGAGAAAAATGTACTCTATTCCCCCCGATGTTCAAAAAACGTTTCAAGTATAAGTTTTAGATTTTCATGAGTGCTTTTGAGTGTAGAAAGGGGTAAAGAAAATCGTTTAAGCTCTTTTCCAGAAAATCTCCAAAAAAGAAAAGTATGCTGTGAACAATTTCACGACTTACTGTACTACTATCGTCCAAGTTCGTACTCACAAATTCTCTTTAAACTCCCAAACGTTTGCGTTTTATTTAATGCTTATCACTTTAGCAAAGAATCTATCGATCTCCTCATAGAAGTATCCGTAATCGAATTTCTTAGCAAAATTATTTCCGACGATAAAGCTGAAGATTCGGATGCTTTGTTATCATTATACAACATTTAAAAATAAAATCGTAGCAGCCGTTTTTGCGATGAAAATGTTAAAATACGGGAAATTTCTGTTTCGGCAAAGCGACTCTTCCGGGAAGCCGATTTTTATCAAATTCGGAAATCGGGTCTCATTTTTTATTCTTATTAATATTATACAGTTGGTTTTGCCAACCGCCCCCAACCCTCCTCCAACCCTCACTCTCAGAAGTTTTCTAAATCAAAATTTTCCAGGGAAAACGTTTCAAATCTCGTAGAATCGTGATAAACTGAAAAATCTATTCGATAAAGTAACACTTTTCGTTAAACGATTTTGGTATAAACCATTTTTTTCGATCTCAGAAATGTTCATTTCCGGTGGACAGCTCAAAATAGAAAATATGCGCGATTGCGGTTACTCGAAGTAATAAAAAGTAAAAAATATATCAAAAAAATTGCTTAAAGATGTGGAGTGGAAAAAAAAGGACATATATAATTGATACAAGTAATTGGGAATTAGTTCCTGTAAGGTTCTGTGGACTGCTATACACAGGTGTACATTCCGCCAAGTGGACACCTGATGCTCTATTGCTTGTACCCCTGCCTCATCATCATTCTAACAATACACTACCTGTTAATTGGTTCAGGTGGCCACAGATATCCAACGAAATATAAATTCATGTGTGTGAGAGAGAGAGAGGATAGGCTTTTTTAACCGAACAATGTTAACAGAGAAATGTTTTTAGCAAAGACAATTAAAGAACGGAACTACCACTTAAGTTTTACATCCGGACTCGGAACGAACTACACCGTATAACGAGTTTGTTCATATCTAAACGACTGTCATTGTCTTCTATTTTATTGGTGTACATGTTAAATGGTAATTCAACTTAATGATGATGGTTTATACTTTGAGAATAATAATAAAAATATTTAGGGTTATTAATAAGTAATTATTGTTACTTACGATAAACGGTTTCTATCTAAACAACCGTTTAGTGCTCCAAGTAATAATCATCGAAAACCGATATTGGTATTAACCATTTTTTTCGTTCTCAAAAATGTTCAAAAAACGTCTATTTCCGTTGGACGGCTCAAAATAGAAAATATGCGCGATTGCAATACTCCTAGTTCTTCCAATCGAAAACCTTACTTTTGTCAAACATCAATTAGGCGCCAATTAGGTAGCCGAGCGGTTAGAGGCTAGACCCGCAAAGCTAAGATGTATTGCGGTACTAGTCTAGGCCTTGGATTTTATTTAATGGTTAATATGAGAACTTTACAGTAAAGTATGTTTGCTAGTCGGTTATAGGCTAGACCCGCAAAGCTAAGGTGTATTGTTGGTTAGTGGATTCGATTCCCTCAGTCTAGGCCTTGGATTTTATTAAATGGTTAATAATAGAAATTTACAGTAAAGTATGTTTGCTAGTAGCCTCCGTTCACGACACCTAATTTGGTAGTTGGACGTAAAGCCCGCCTGAAAAAATAGGCATTACTTTACCTTACTTTTTTTTTCCGTACATCAATTTCCATAAAACAAATTCCTAATACCTAAAAATCTGGCATACTTTCTGCGACCAACGAAAGAAAGAAAACTGTAAATAATATGAAAATAACTAGAAACTAGTAAGGAAGTGGAAAACAGGATATAAGTGGACATGGTAGACAATAGTTTCATATTTGCCAACAACCAAGTCGACCTCCTGAAGAGCACGTACGTCGTCCTACCTAGCTAGTAAGCTCGCCGTGGCGGGGCCGCAAATGGTTTCTTTGTGCGGCGTTCTCAGTAAATTACTCATTATCTTCTTTCATCACGCTCCGTTTGGTATTTCCACAGGATAACCCTACTTCTTCTTGTGTGTTATCCTGACTATGCGGACTGCCACAGTGCTCTGTCTCTCTCCTCTCCCTAGCACCAGCCAAGACAATGTCTTCAACTTGCTGCTACCCACTACCCACCCGGTGGTAACTGTTCGTATTATGTGGAAATTATACAGTTATGAAAGATCTTGTCCATCTACATTTCAATCTGATCATAAATAAGTCATTGTTTTTCCCATATCTTGTATTATTATACTTCTATTATTATTATTTTTTTAATTTTTCTTTGGTAGACTCTCTTGAGCCTTGGCTAAAGAAATGGAGAATTAATGAAAACAAATGCAATTACATTACATTCTTCTTAAGGAGTACTATTCTTCCACCCGTTTACCTAAACCTCACCATTCTTTCCAGAACAGATTATGTTAGGTACCTAGGACTCTCCATGGAAAAACGCCTTACCTGGAACCCATATACTAGACTCAAACGGAAAGAACTGAACAGACGATTCAAACTTCTCTCTAGACTTAACGATCTAAACTCTCACTACAGAATAAACGACTTATCTACACTATGATACTGAAACCTGCCTGGACTTACGGGAATGGAACTTTGGGGCTCAGCCAAAGCTTCCAATATCTATAAAATCTAATCCTTCCAGTCAAAAAACACTCCGTCGAATCCGCTAATGCTCCCGTACTTTGTATCAAAACTCTACCTTGCACCGAGATTTCCTTGTTCCTTATGTTTCAGGAGCTATAAGATCCCGTTACTTTAAATTCCACAGTTCAATTACCTCACATCCTAATCCACTAACATATCCCAACCTACTGGCATTGCCTTGATATATACTCCAAGACGGCTGAAGCACGGATGGCCACGCGATCTTTTAAATGAAGTAAGTGCCAGTGTAGAATAGTTGGAACTGTACCTCTTTGAGAATTTCACCAATGATGTGAATTCTCCCCTCATGCTATTCATATTATACGTATGTATCAGCTTCACTTATTGCAGAAATATACTGCAGTTGTGAAAATAAATAAAGTAAAAAAAAAAAAAATACTTGGAACTTACAGCTTCTGAAACATAAGGAACAAGGAAATCTCGATGCATAGGTAGAGTTTGATACAAAGTAAGGAGCATTAGCGGATTCGACGGAGTGTTTTTTGACTGGAAGCATTGGATTTTTATAGATACTGGAAGCTTTGGCTAAGCCCCAAAGATCCATTCCCGTAAGTCCAGACAGGTTTCAGTATCATAGTGTAGATAAGTCGTTTATTCTGTAGTGAAAGTTTAGATCGCTTGTCGAGAAGTCTAGAGAGAAGTTTGAATCGTCTGTACAGTTCATTCCGTTTGAGTCTAGTACGTGGATTCCAGGTTAGGCGTTTGTCCTAACCATGAAGAGTCCTAGGTACCTAACACAGTCTGTTGTGGGAAGAGGAGTGAGGTTTAGGTAAACGGGTGGAAGGACAGTTCGCCTTAGGGAGAATAGAGTGTTGCACGAGACCGAGACGAGGCGAGACTTTATGCAGTCTCGATCTCGGTCGCTCAAATCTCGGTCTCGGTCTCGGTCTCGTCGAGATATCTCGGTCTCTGTCTCAGTTTTTTTGAATTTTTGTTTAAGTATTAAAAGTGGTTTGCTATTAATAATCTTTTAAAAAAAATGTTATTATTTTCTAATAATTATTTTAATTTATATATTGGTAATGAAAATGTGTGTAAAAGAAGACAACTACTTACACTTCAATGCATCATATATTACTATTACTGTTATATATCTTTATATACTATAATTTCAAAAAGATGTTAAAAACGCGCCAAATGAAAGACCCAAATAACATATCTGCTTCCTATAACAAGTCGATTCGTGAAATAAAAAATACACCTCCCAACAAACTTCTCGCCCCATTAGTTATGGCTGTTGGTGAAGATAAAGAATCTGATGATTCACCTTTTGACGACGACGACGACTGCATCAATATCTTTGCACCATTTGCTCAAAAATCAGCAAATATCACCGAAGCATGGAAGACAGAAATAATTAATTATACCAAATTAGACCAAGCACCAAGTAGACGTTGAGATTTTAGAATGGTGGAAAACACTTGAGAATTCCTTCAAAAATTTGTCTAGAATGGCGAAAGATATTTTTAGTATCTGTGCAACTTCAGTGCCATCGGAAAGATTATTTTAGCAAGCTGCGATGATAATGACCAATAGAAGATCTTCTTTAACTTCTGACTCAGTAAAAGCTCTTTTATATATCAATGCTTGGGCAAAGAGTATCTTAAAAACGAAAATAGTGCGAGACCTGCGAAGCTAATGAGTATTGTGGTACTGGGTTCGATTCCCGGTCTTAGGCCTTGGATTTTATTTAATGGTTAATAAAAGAAATTTACAGTAAAGTATGTTTGCTAGTCGCCTCCGTCCACGACTCCTAATTGGTAGTTGGACGTTAAGCCCCGCCTGAAAAAATAGGCGATTACTTTACTTTGCTTACTTTACTTATGTAATTCGAAGTCAAATAGATGTAGTAATATTGAACATATATAATAAAATCATAACTTTTAATAATTAATTCAATACCCGTAATGATTATTTATTAATAAAGAACACAATTTTATAATTTTGTAGCTAAAAATGAATATTTGAAAAACCGAGTCGAGACCGAGATTTCTCGACGAGATATATATCATGTCTCGATCTCGGTCTCGGTCTCGGTTGCTCAAGTCTCGGTCTCGGTCTCGGTCTCGGTTGCTTAAGTCTCGTCTCGGTCTCGGTCTCGGTCTCGGTACCGAGACCGAGATTTGTCTCGTTTCTCGTGCAGCACTAATCATACTGTTCTAATCTGAGGAGTGTTGCCTAGAATTTCGTATCGAACCCGAGGAAGTGTGGTATATATAGAAAATAGAATTTATATAAATATCCCAATAGCTAACTCGAACAATCTTATTCTATATTTAATCTTAAATATATAGAATTAGTGAATATCATAAATTGTACAATAATAATGATTTTATTAAATAATATTATATTACGTGCTTATTTATAATAATATATGTAAATAATAAATAGTTCATTTATGGATCTTATCTTCATAAATAATGATAGTAATAGATTTTTAATGAATTTCATATATTTTCACTCTACCCATCCCCACAACTACTTATATTATATTAACAATAAATAATACGTATTATGTACTACCGAGTTTTCTATTAAAATTATAAAAAACTATAATAATAGTTTCCATAAGAGATAAACTACAATTTCTTTTCCTGAGATTTTGCTTCCATAAAAACACGTCATTAGCTGTGTGTTTTTTAATAAATCGCTTACTTTACTGTTGTTGAAAACGTTAACCTTTCTTGGGAGAATTAATAAAAAATGGATGAAATTGTAGATAATAAATAGGAAAGAATATAATTGAAAATGTAGGCCTAGAAAAGTGAGATTGAAAAATGGAACGTGGAAGATTGTACAGTTTTTCTAATTTTATTTTTCACTCTCAAGATCTGGCTCAACAGTATAATAGAAGGCACAGTTATAATGTATTACAGTTTATACTTCTTGAATAATTGAGGGAATTTTTTTTTGTATTAAGTAAGTAATTTCTTTTTAATCTTACTAAGTACAATATAGTGAATGTATTATATAGTGAGGTAATACGTGTATCTTGATGATTGTGAATGATGAATTCGAGGTCAATGTGTAATCGCATTATTGCAGCATTTCTCTAGCTTTGTATAATGATATTTTTAATTTATTTTAACTGCAGCTTGTATCTTTGTTCGCATTGTTTTTATATGCATTAATTGCAGTTAAATTAAAAAAAAAATAAAAATATTATTGTGCAGTTTCTCAAACTACCATTCACAGAGACATATTAACTTTTACCTCAAAATGTCCAAAGTAAATTTTTTCCCCGCACAAAAAAATTATTCTAATAACAAATTTTTGTTAAATATAGAAATTTCAGAGTAAAACTGTGGGAAACATTTACGAAAAATAGGCTCTGGGATTCAGATCGCTAAGATCAGAATCAGGTCTTTAAGAAAGTTTTAGTTTTCTCACTAAGCAACAGGTAATTTTTTGGGAAACCTTTTTTTGGGGGGAGGGGGACCAGGGCATCTCCAAATTTTTGGTGAAAATTTCAATTTTGTCAATTCGTCATATCCGGAACACTTTATTTTATTTATTAAAATGGCGCTTCCTGTAAAAACGCTTTACTTCAAAATTTGGAATTTTGGTTACATATTTATTAAGGTCCTTACAATTCACTGAAGGTACGCTAATCCTAATTTACCCCATCGTTCAGGAATACCCTTTTGTAGGATCATCCCCGGAAAACAACAACAAATTACTCACAGACCTACGCTGAATACTGTTCCTTTCAGCAGAAAGGGGGCCGCAAATTATTATTATTTTTTTCATCACTGAAACGCTGAAATCCTGTGTTTGCCAAACGTATAAACGGCGTGGAAAAGGAAATCAAGTGGGCGACAACCTAGAGCTAGGCAGGGCAACTCAGATACTTTTTTTTATATGGGGCCCTGAACCTTTCTAAATGAAGCGATGGTTATCTTTGGGAGGATTTAAAGCAGAGGAAAGAGTTTTTCTGGTCTCAGACAGGGGTAACTATAACCAAAAAAAGATCTAAAACGTGTCTCGGCTCGTGTAAAAATCAATTCCGCTAGATGAAGGCTGACACCTAAAGATACTAGCTCTGGAACGCGATGGCACTTGCCGATCTTGTGCCAAGATTACTAGCACATCTCTGGCTCACTGCGATGCTACTTTAGGATGGAAACTAGTGTTGTTCAAGAGCTGAGCTATAAAGCTGTAAGGTTCGAGCCTTGAGCGCTCGAGCTCTCAGAGCTCAGCGGGTGGCTCGAGTCAGAGCTCGAGCTGAAGCCTCACCGAGAGCTCGGTGCAGCTAATGAATTTTTCAAACAGATTTTTGTATAAATGAATACAATCATTTTTAAAATTTTCGTTGTTCATTGATTACTCGTCATTCCTTAAGAATTTAAAAAGGCTTGCACTTTGTGAAGCCTTCAACTCCAGGTTTATGAGCCTCCAATTTGAGCTTCACGGCTCCAGCTTCGAGGGTTATAAGGCTCGAGATCTGAAGGCTCAAGCCGTAAAGGCTCGAGTCGAAGCTCGACTCGGTTGAGCCTTCAGCTCGAACCTCAACTGATCAACACTAATGGAAACTCAGAATCTATGCTTTCTTAGACATCTTGGACTGGAGGAAGAGCTGTAGGGACTTAATAGACAACAGATCATGAAAGCAGTGCTTTGTAAAAACCAGAAAAAATAATAAATAACTTTCCATGAGTACATTTACTTTAGATAGTAAGCGTAATTTTGAAAAATACGTAATATTTCCTGTTCTGTGAGGAGTAAAACAAAGGTAAGAATAAATTAGACAAAAGAAAAAAAGTGAATAAAAAGAACAAATTGGAAAAAGGAATCTGTATAATTTAATTTACCTTGAGCAATGAAATGTTGTTTTGCAGCGCACATTGTTGTGGTCATGTACACTCACAGCTTGCGGTATCTGCAAAAGTAATCGACTGATAGATTTCATCTCTTATTGTGGTTTTAACAATTTGTTTAGTAAATTCTTATTATTTGGTTATTTATTTAGTGTAATCAAATATTCACTTTATCTATTTCATTATTTATTTGTTCTTATGGCAACTCACACCTGGTGGGGGGGGGGTGAGGATTCAGCTGGTTGCAGATTGCACTATGGAATCAGGTCAGTGTCTGACGAATCAAGATATACAAGAAGTCGTGATAAAGAGCAGATTAGAACGGGAAGATCCTGTTCCCAAGATGCTGCAGCCAAAAGAGGCTAATTGTGCCGATCGCTTGATATGACTGGTAGGAGAACTCTCTACTTGCTAGAACTAAGTATTCCCGCAGTATAAAAGCGAAGTATGAATCAATCTACGAAGACGGTCGTGACAAAATCATGAAGAACTGCGAGAGTGGTAGAAACAAAAAAAAAAAGAAAGTGTAAAACGTGTTGTCAAGATGTTAGAACTGCTGTATTAGGCAGGACAGGCCTTCAAATTTATGGAGAGCGCTACCCTTAAGAGAGTCATGTCCTTAACGCCATAAAGTATTGGGCAAAGATAGGTAGACTGAAGATCGATTGGGATTGGTATTTAAGTGAGCAGCAATCTTCAATTCTTTAACTGCAGAAGTTGGCCTCTAGGAGGCTAGGACATAGTTCACGCAAAATTCACTATTTTTGATTGAACATTGGTCAAATTCTTGCCAAGGAGCGGACCAAAAAATAAAAATAAAATTCAAGCATATATTACAGGTGGTAATATAGGAAACAGATTGAAATGTTACGTTAGATTTTTAATTTCTAACAAACAAACTAAAAAAAATACCAAACGAACAAATTCCATTTTATTAGCCATACATTACAAGTAGGTATATAATGCACTTTTACTCAAGGAAGTTGCTAATGGACAGATATAGCAGGCACTGGCTGATAACAACTCTAAAACGGAGTGAGAGAGAGAGTGCTAGAGGGAGAACAGAATGGTCACACTTGCTGATTTTACACGGAATAAATATTCACAGATTTGCATTATTTAATTAGTTTGAACGTCTCCTTTTTGTCTGATTGTGTTACTTTATATTCTAACAAAAAAAGGTTCTACAAAATTTATTTATACTTTGTCAAAACAATTTATTTCACCGTAGACTGGCCAAAAAGTACAAAACCAAAATAAATAAATTAAACTCTTACACCGGAAGTACATCTTTCATAACCATCAAATAAGACATTAGCTCTAACTTAACTGAGAAAAAAAAGCCAATCCCCTATTTGTGCGATCTGTACAGGTCATGCGTGTAAGGAAGGTTGCTTTTATTCGTTAAATACAGTTACATATCGTACATATCGTACATCCTGCTGTTCTATTAACAGCTATTTCCTTAATATTTACCAACAACAAAAAAGGAGTTCATTAACATATTGTGACAAATTCTGGTTGAAAAACTTTGTAAGATAACAAACTTTCAGGATTGGGCTTCTTTTTTTTTTTTGTAGAAAATAACATAATATCCATGGAGAAGGTACATGGAGGAATGGTCGAAACTTCGGGAGATGATTCTGGACATCATTTGCATCAAAAAAATCTATATAAACTATGGCTTGATTCTGCTCCGTTTTATAGATATTTTTAATTTTATGTTTTGTCAAGGTATTACTACTTTTTTAGCAAACAGTTGTCTATATTTCTCAAACTACTAAAGCTAAAGCGATTTCTATAAGCTCATTAGAAAGAAGGTTAAATTTCCTTTTAAATAAGCTAATGTGTATTCCTAAATAATTATATTAAGTGTTTCATTTTGTGGCCCAAACATAAGAAATAGCAAGTTTCTAATTTTTTCCAAAAACTTTAGACTTCATCACCACCCAAAGTTTCGACCATTCCTCCGTATATACCCGTATATAATAAGGAGATATCTAAAGCGTATTGGATTTCCCCCGCGGAGATTATGGGCTCGAATTGTCCTCATCATCAAATGTGAATTTTCTGCGATTTTCCGCCTTACTGTCTACGCAATTACACGACTTCCTCTTAAGAGGAGAGCTTTTATGAAAGTTAAGTAACGATCGAATTTGTTTAAATTTGCAGAAAAGCCAATAAGCTGGATGATATTTTTCTAAATGTGATCGAAATGAACACATTAAAAAGATAAAGAAAAATAATTAAAAAATGAAATATTAATTTTAACATAAAAAATAACCTTAAGTATTTTAAAATGTGAAAAAATTATTTATTTGAGTAGAAGAAAAAGAAAAATTCTTTTGATGAACAGAAGACCCTGATGAAGACTGATAAATTATGTCCTCCGAGAGAGTCATAATGATGGGTCATTAGAAGGCCGCGCTGTCCATCCTACCTTGTTTATTAATTAACCTGTACCGCGGATGTAGTAAGCTCATTAGGGATAAAAAAGGAAAGAAATGACGAAGAGGACAGAAAGAAAGCAAGCCTGATGTCAAAATAAACAAGGAGATAATAATTTAATATTGTGAAAAAAAATTAGACATAGTTTGAAGTTTGATATTTTTTTTTTTTAATCCTTTATTGGAATTTACCACTGCAACGGTTGTTGCAACAAGCAAACATGGTACCTGGTAGCAAAAAAATTAAAAAATATCATGAGTGGAGAAGGCACCCAGTGGTGACACTCCAGTAACGTGCTTTGCTATACTGCTCTCACGATGAGAGTAGATCACGAGGCCATCTTCTCTACAATCTCCTTAGAGGATTACCTGGTAATGTGGGAGGAAGATAGGTGTTCTATGAGAGGGTTAGGATGAGCTGCTGTAGAGGAATGATGAATTTGATAAAATGAGTGTTAGCAAGATCTGTAATGAAAGGGTCATTTTGAGATCATTATGGATAGTGTGAGGTTAGATACATAGAACGGAGCGTTAAGAAGTTTTCGAAGTATTTTTGACTGTAATGCCTGGAGGCGTAGTGAGTTGGAACGCTTAGTCGATCCCCATACTTCGATGGGCCGTATGACCAAATAGGTCGCAGTAACAGAAGGTATAAGAGTCTTTTGTTATGTAGGTTAAGTTTCGAACGTTTGTCAAGTAGTCTGGCGAGAAGTTTTGTAGCGTTGGTTAGTTTCTTGTCTTTTTAGTCTAGTATGGGGGATTCCATGTCAACCGTTTGTCTAGGTGCAGTCCAAGGTAGCGTACTTTGTCCACAGTTGGTATAGGAGTTTGGTTCAAGATGATGGGAGATAGGATTTTCCGTCTAAGAGTAAATACTATAAATTTTGATTTCGTAACGTTAGAAGTTTGATTTTAAATTAATTATTATTTATTTGACTTTTACAAAAAAATTATGTTTTTCAAGCACATACTAATGATTCAATCATTCAATCGAATAGATCGATACTAAAATTGAAAATAGTTTGACTCTATCTGCTCAAGTTAATTTCAGCCTCAAAACTGATACTTCCGGTGAAAACGTAATTTCGGGGAAAAAAGAGTTTCAGGCTAAGAAATCGAAAAAAAAAATCGATTTTCTTTTGAATTAAAAAGCACTAGCAATGATTTTATATTTTTTTATTTGATATTCTACAGCTGTGAAAATCTGTATCTTGTTTTGAAATCGCACTTCAAAGGGTTGTTTAAACTTGTGGTTTTCTAAGAACCTTACGAGAAAAAACCCATTTTTTCCCCCGGGAAAAACGTTCCAAATAAAAGAAATAGGTTTCAGGTGGGTGAACAGTTCACGGAGATTAAATCATTTGAGGCGTTTAAAAAAAAAAAACTCAAAAAGGTTCAACAAAAGGTTCCAGGAAGAGAGGAAGACCAAAGGAGAATTTAGGAACAGGATGTTCAATAGAGTTTCCTAGGAAAGAGGTTGGGACTGGAGAAGAAGGTGAGAGATGGGCACGGGAGGAAGCTCAGCAAGGCCTTGGACACCGCTATAGTGGTAAAAGAAGAATAAAGACTAAGAAGAACTACTTAGACTAAGAGACCTACTTCTGATTAACAGATTTTGGCTGAAACGGAAGAACCAAAACTGAGTATCAAGTTTGAGTTATCTGCGATTATTTGTTGTGTTGTATTACTTTTTCGAAATCCGTCAATATGTACACAGGTAACTAACTCTAAGCACGTATTGCCGGTTTTATTTCGAAAATTGAACACGATCTCTTTACCGGAAGTCACAGAAAGTGCGCATTAAATTGCTGAATAAATACTTGAAGAATTTTATAAAATAAAATAAATGTAAATTAAATCAATTTATATTTAATGGTAATTTTTATAATTAAAGAATTAATTAGATTTTTCTAGGAGTTAGTCAAGACATTTCTATGATATTTTGTGAAGTGCTATTTAGCGGTTTTAATAAATATCCTTGTTTAATTATTATTACGGCAATTAGGATGAGAAAGAGAATGAGAGAATATATTTTCATTGAAATTGAAATTGAAGAGTATTTTATTATGAGAGAAAGATGAAAAGACATTTAGAGGCAATGGTTTTTTGGGTACGTTATTAACCAACTACACACTCACACACTAGTCCGCTGAACACAATAAATGTTAGAGTGAGTGGCGCTAGACAGAGACAGTGAACATCTCGCTAATGTGTAATTATATTGCTCAAGGTCTGTCTCCTTTAATTGAAATCCGCACATGCTAATTTGTGTGCACGCTGGGGATAAATTGACTTTTTTTGTTTTGTACCGTTTCTTTTGCTTAAAATACATCACCTGGGCTAGCTTAACTTTTTTCTATTAACTTTAGATAATATTTATATTAATAAATGAACAATTGTGGATAATAGAAGGCCACAAAGAAATTTTTTAAGAAAAAACTCCCTTCAAAGCTTATATCTTTTGTAAGATTACCCTCTCAGCTTCCACGTGCTTTCCATTCATCTCGCGTAAAGAGATGTTAAGCCGTCTAAGCTAAGAACAATCTCCAGAATTATCGTTTTCCATTTTATCTCCCTCAGCTGATCTTAAAACTGGCCAAACCAGTTCATTCACTCAGCGTAAGCATTTCCACATTTCCAAAAGTTTCCCGGCACTTAAACTCCATTACTTCCGACCATTAATAGAGAGTTAAACTCAAGCAATAAATTAATTAACCTGTTAAGTGTGTTTGACGTGTATACTCGTGAAAATTAAAAAATTGCCATTAACTATAAAAAAAACTCGAAATTTTAATAAAATACAATAAGAATATTATTAGGTGGGATGTTTCCTTTATCTTAACCAATAGAACTGCGGTGGGAGTCAGCCAAATGATAAGTGGTTGGTACATGTTTGGTCTCCGCATTAGAGATTGGGGAATTACGCACATAAATAGAAGCTCTCAACCCTTGTGCAATGCCGTTTTTACCTTAGATAGAGGTTCAGACCTCAGTACGAGCATGATTTCATTTTGCAAAGGAATTCAAAGCACTTTTCTTCCTTGTAAAAGTTCTTGCGTCCCTTAGTTAACTGGAGCAATGCATACGTGAGGCGGTGAAAGATTTTTGAAAGAGCACAGACAGAGCATTCTCAAGCCCCCTGGAAATTGCAGAAAAAGTCGCTTGCAGTGACTATTACGACTATTGTAAACTTTTGGTTGTTTTTCCCCCTGCGTTCGACGTGTATACACGTCATTGTCTGATTTTAATTCCACACACTGCGTGAGGGGATTTTTTAAACTAAATTCCACCCTTAACTAGTTAATTTCAAATAAATTATTTATAATCAAGATAATATAAGAAGTTCAGTTGGAAACTTATCATTAAAGATTAGATTTCTTCATTCAATTTATTCTCTTTTTTATTCTACTTACAATTTATTCATTACGGAATAGACGCAATTAATTCTTCATTTTAGAATAATGGAGAGAAATGATCGTTTTATTTGATTTTCTAGATAAATAATTAATATTTTAATTGGTTACATTAATTAAAAACTGCTATTAATTGAAATTACGGTGGAAATTGTCATGATGCAATTTAGATTAATTAAGTATAGAATTTAAATAGCCCAGAGTTATTTCCTCTTTTTTAATTTGATGGCTTCAGATTTCTTATTTACGTACTACATGTCTCTTTGTTGAGTATTAATGTAATTTTATTAAACCGGAAAACTTAATTTTAATTGGGGGAAAAATCGAAATATTAAATTTGAACTTCCTATAAGTTTTCTTTTTTGAGTTAAACTAAATACAGACTGACAAACACACGCACAAAGAGGCTATTTTTGTGAAAAACAGTTTTGTTTTTTGTACTCAGCGTAACTCAAGATCGACATTTTCTCATGAAAATTGAAAAACTCTGTTACTACAGTGAAGAAAGAGAAATCATACCAATAATGGTGGTACTTTTGGTCTAGGTATTTTCTTTTCAACCAACAGCCAAACATTTTCCTTTCCACCTTTCTACATATGGACATAGTTACAGTACATTATCGTGAAATGGTATTCTGAAGTGAAGCCTACTCTAAGAAGAGCCCCTTGAAGAGGATTTCCTAGGGGGAAAATGCAGCTACCCAAATTAGTGTAGTATATAATTAAAAGGAAATCGTTCCAGCTAAGTTAAAAAAAATCTATAAAGAAAAAATGTGAAAAGTTTGTTTTCAGTGAGATATCTAAGCTAACTGAGACTAAACTTCGTAGGCACCACGCTTCTGAAGTACCTACCACCAAAAAGTAAAGTAAAGTAATCGCCTATTTTTTCAGGCGGGGCTTAACGTCCAACTACCAATTAGGTGTCGTAGACGGAGGCGACTAGTAAACATACTTTACTGTAAATTTCTTTTATTAACCATTTAAATAAAATGCAAGGCCTAAGACCGGGTAATCGAACCCACTAAACCAACAATACGAGTACATATTAGCTTTACAGGTCTCGCCTCTAACCGCTCGGCTACCGTGGCGCCTAGTGCGGTGTACTAAACTCAAATTGTTGCCTACTTGTAACGCCTAGATGAAAATATAGAGGGTGTCATTGCCAGTCAAATTTGGTGTATAAGACTGGGATACCTCGCAGAGTCGCTAAAAGTGGCGAAAAAGTATGTTTTTCCAAACATCTATTCCAAATTTAATGATTCTCGATTAAGCTATTTTCGAAAAGTTAGTTGAAAAAACAAACAAACTCAGAAAACTGTTCTGTAAAATCGATCTTCCGGTTAATCGATTCTGACACCTACCACTAGTCACCCCGAAGATCTATCAACACCTACCATTTTTTTTTTCGCGCTGGTGTCCCTAGTTTTGGAACTAATGCTCATAATCATAAAATATTATATTTTTCAGTCATTTTCAAGAACTTGAAAACAAGACTAAGCCATCAGAGTTCGTGTTGTTTTTTTTAAAAAAAAAAAACTCATCGAATTAAAAATACTATAAAATATTATGATTAAAGTGCCGGAAATAAAAAAAATAAAAATGAAAAATAGCACCATAAAATTAGAGTAAAATTATACAAAGTACAGATTACTGTAATGATCAGAATAGAGTATTATATATAAAAGTTTAAAATAATATTTTATTATTTCATCAGACCTTAAACGGTTTTTAATATTTCAAATCGAAGCAATATTTCGATTAAAAAACCTATAATCAAGTCAATTAATCGAATTTTAATAGTTTAATATTATAGAATATTTTAGACAAGTGGAATTAATTAGATTAATATTATAATTTATATAAAAAATAAAACAAAATTGAAGATAATTGTAGTAAATTAAAGAGAAATGGATGAATTACCCTAACAACTGTATCCAACAAATATAATTTTAAATTAACAAAAAAAAAAATAAAAAACACAATTCAATAAATGCCAAAACATAAGATAATTGGTGTATATTAGTTCGTTAAATAACTTTAAATATAAATCAAATTCTCACCAAACTATTGTAATTAACAACAATTATTTTATTTTCTGAAATTAACGTCATGAAAAATAAATAAATAAATAACATAAATTAGTTTTTGCTCCAATTAACGAGATTCTGTAGAACGTTTTTCGTAAAATTTCGAATTTTTAGAAATAATTAATTTTTTTAACTAATAAGCCGTAAATTATCCGGAAATGACGAGATTTTTTTTAGAGAAAAGCTAATTTTAATAAAGTCCCAAAATTACATGTTTGGCACGTGATTGCAATTTAATAATAATAATAATAATAGCCTTTATTGTTCCCAGAAAAAATACAAATAATATATACAAGAAGTACAAAGAAAAGGTTTGATTGAAAATTACGTAATAAAATAAAATAAAATGTGACTTCTATACAAATATATACCTTTCTATACACATACACTTTTCTATACACATATACTTTTCTATACAAATTGAAATCTGGTAACTAGGCCCATCTGAGGGCAAAGGCCTCTCCTAGATTTTGCCATCCCTTCTTGTTTTGGGCACTTCTTTGCCACAATGTTCCACAGAGTCCCGTTACAGCATCCTTCCATCTCGAGAGCGGTCTACCTTTTCTCCGAATGCTATCCAAAGGAATCCATTCATCTATCTTCCTTCATCCTTGCCACATGCCCAGCCCATTTCCACTTTATCTTCAACGCCGCTTCCACCACATCAGACACTCGAGTTTTTTCCCTTATAAGTTCATTTTTAATTCTGTCTTTTCTCGTAATATTAAGCATACTTCTTTCCATTGAGCGCTGAGTCACCTTAAGCCTGTTTTGAATTTTTCCCGACGTGGCCCACACCTGTGCACCATACAACAAGCATGGAAGAATACAAGAATCAAAAACTCGGGACTTCAATTCTGTTCTCATAGCACTTTTAAAAACAAATTTGAGAGACCAGTATTTCTTCCAAGCTATACTAATGCGACGGTTTACTTCTTTTAAGGTGCCATTGTGAAATGAGAGGAGCTGCCCAAGATACACAGTGCTTTCGACCCACCTCAGTCTCTTGCCTTCCAGGAGAATGGTACCAGCGTTATTACTATTTGTCATTAGCACAGTTTTTCCTTCATTGATCGTAAGACCAGCCTCTTTACCTGCCTCATTCAATGATGTTATCATCTCTGAAAGTTCCTGCTCGATTGCAATTTACGTGATCGAATTTTCTTTCAACCATTTAGAAAGAGAAAGATTCACTAAAAAAGCCACAAATTTAAGTTGAACTTTTCACCTTAACAAAGGCAATAGAGGTTACTCATTTAGACCGGATGAACCTTGTAGGTGAGGTTGAGGCTTATCCCCGAACTGTTCCTCAAAAATAGTGCTGTCAAGGAAACATATCATTGGGAGAGCATTTTTGAAATAAAGTTTATAAACCCACATATGTGCGACGAGATTATGCAGTTTATTGGTGAAATCTAGTCTATTTCTCGCTATAATATCTGGGGGGGGGGGGGGGAAATAGATGAAATTCTATAGAGTTTAAAAGTATGGAAAAGGATAGTGCAACGGTGCAGAAGGGCAAAGTCAGGTAGCGAGAACAAAGACAGGATGAGACCTTTTAGCACTTCCTGCTTCTTGGATCACTATACAAAAGGACAAAGTGGTCAATGAAGATCGATAAAAATCGATAATTAAACAACACTGATAACATTCATACCATGTGACATCCATAGATAACACCATCATCCAACATCATACACCCCAAACGAGAGCAGTAATCTTTAAAAAGTTATTTCCTCTCAGTTCAATGAAACACCAGTTTCAGAAGTTGTTCCAATATTTTCGGCTAATCAGTTGCATTTTCTCAATATAATTATACAATATACGTAAATATGCAAATTAGATTGGTAATATGAAGATCAGAATCTTATTAGCGAACTAAGAAGGAAACGGCACTCATCAATGAAAACCGGATATAAATTAATAAAAAAGGAAATTAATTAATTAAAAATAATTAAAACTACATTCACACACACACACACACGCATATATATATATATATTTAACTAAATACTCGTTGATGTATTTCTGCATTGAGGTTATCTACTAATTACATTAAATACAACGCGGGGGGAATACCTAATTAACCAGCATCATCACCAGCAGTAGCCTTCGTGACCGAAATAAATCATCGTGGTGTAATCATCATTTAAATAACCAAAAATGGAATCATCTCCACAATGTAATAAATATGTTAATTAAAGCTGAGTCAAATTATTATTATTTTTTTTTTATCTCTATCTCTATCTAATTTGTTTCTTGTTATTTTGAATAATTTTATTTATTTGTTAGTTTATGAATGAAGTTTACCATGATCTGTTTCCTTTGTAATCTTGCAAAGCGAAAATGCTGTCGGCCAAATAGAGGAGCTTTTCTTCCTCTTCTTCAAAGTAAAAATGAAACAGCTGTACTTGATTGAAATTTTTAAGTAACAAATCGGAAGTACTTGTGCCTTTTTCTTCTATTAAGACAAATGGTATACCGGAAACTATGAAAATAATGAGCGTAAAAATTTAGAAGTCACTTCTTTTTTTATGTACTATCGTAAGTAGCATATAAAATAGGATGAAAACAATTGAGAATTCAAGGCGCCACGGTAGCCGAGCGGTTACGAGACTAGACCCGCAATGCTAAGATGTATTGTTGGTTTAGTAGGTTCGATTCCCGGTCTTTTAGGCCTTGAATTTTATTTAATGGTTAATAAAAGAAATTTATAGTAAAGTATGTTTGTTAGTCGCCTCCGTCCACGACACCTAATTTGGTAGTTGAATGTATAAAGCCCCGCCTGAAAAAATAGGCGATTGAGAATTCAGAGCAAATATAATGCAAAAAAAAAGACTAAAAAATAAAAATTAAACATGAATACCTTATAAAATAAAAGTAAAATTAAAAAGTATATTGTTATAATTAAAGTTTTAATTGAAAACTTAGATTATCTACGGCGATAAAAAGCCGGTACAATAGTTGGTATTTAATAAAAACAATTAGGTATACATGTACCTAATTGTAAAAATTATTAACTATAAGTAATTACTTATAAAACTTATATCATTAATAGTTTTGTTTTTAATTGACTTTAAAAGTTCTTTCTTTTAATTTTGAAGGCCATCTGAGAGCTACCAGCATAATAAAGCTATTACTTCTTTTATTTATTGTATATTACTATAACTATCATTATTATATAAATGTCAAATAACATTCATGTAATATACTAATCTTTATATCTAGATTACTACAAGAACGACATTCATGCAATTTGGCATAAAGATCCTGTGCTCGCCAAGAAAGAATATTTTAACGTGAAAATCTCTATACTAAGAGTCATTTCCGGTCGCCTGATATGATATTCCTACTTTGGAATTTCACTTACGTACTCATATTAATATTATGCAGGCGATGATGAGATCCTAAATGGTACTGAAAGTTTTTGCTCTAACAATTCCTCCAAAATTGGCCGTAAAATTGGAAGGAAAACATAAGTGAAAACTATTATTGCAGAAGAAAAGCAAAAAACTGAAAACTCCTAAAATACGTAAATGGGAGCAACGTCATTCAAAAAACAAGAAATCGATTTCCGTTAATATAGTTGTACCAACACACATACGTACCATTATTTTATTTCCCCCCCCCCTTCAAAAATGCGAAGAACGTCAAAACATTTACGTCAGCTGAAAACCCAATTTCGGATCTCGATACTTCCTTCTTAAAAGCCAATACTAAAAATTATTTCCCCCCTCTAAACATTGTTTGGAATAATTGAATTCATTATTGCAACGTTGTAGCGGCAAAAAATGAATAAAAACTATTGGCCTTAACATTTCAAATTGAAATGAAGATAAAAACCGAAATTACTTCTTCAAAGATCCCTTTGCAACATTTTTACTTCTTTCCCAAGGCCACAAAAATTAATGTCTAATTTCATTGCACAATAATTATATATGAGATTTAATATGATTAATTATTATTTATAAAAGTATATTTTATTCCAGAAGCTTTAAATAATACAGGCAATATTGTATTTTCTTATAACGAATGCATAATTGATTTTAATCTATGCACATTATTACGCGGTATCGATCCCCTTCAATTATTGCCATTATAACAAATTGTTAATTTAAAGATTTCATTTTTATTACTACCTGAATTATTATTATAAATTTTTTTATATTGTTTAAGTTCCCCAATAGAGGTAGCTCTATTGTGTTTTGGGTACTGCACATTTACACACATGAACTCAAAATTAATTTTATATTTATATTTATTTTTATTAAAAGTTCTGTACTGCTTTTAAAATGGTAACTATAACACAAATCTGGTAAAAACTCTAACGACTTCCGGATACCGTAAAGTACGTAATGATCAACCAAAATCAACCAAATTTGATTGAGGCACTTCCGCTAAATCGATTTTCTTTCGATTCAAAATTTGAATTACTTATTGATTGCTTATCAGTATTACAGTTAATGAGCTCGGCATTAACTCTTAAAACGAAACTATAGAGTGAAGCTTAAATTCACCTCTCACGGGTGCCCAGTCTAAAGAATGTGTCTAAAGGTGTTAGAAATTAATTACTCTAAATAGTTACTTTAATTACGGTTAAAAAAACAAAAAAACTTAATAATTTTAAAGTATTTATTAAGCCCCTTGTGAAAAGTAAAACAGTGTTCGTGGAATTATCCAATTATATTCCACCATTCGTGCGACAATTTTCCATTTTTTTAGTGAAAAAATATTTTGTATAGATTATCGTGCTTTCTTGTCATTACATACACGTGCCAATTATCATTGAAACAAAGCTCTCCGCCTCTCTCCTGGCTTCCAGTACTAATAAACTAAATTACCAGAAACCATTACCATGGGCTCTTTGTAACGACAAAATCTTTTTTAGCTTAATCCAAAAAAAAAAATTGGAAATCAAATGGTAGAATTTTGATTAATAAAGCAGTGTCAGATTATCGAAGTGTCCACATTTTATTAAAAATTGTCTTTAACCTTTGGAAATTGCGGTCAAGGAATGTTCTGTTAAAGGTATAGCAGTTCCTAGATCAAATGAGTTTGTGTCTAAGGAATGTACAATGCAATAAGTATGAAAGAGGATAACAACAGAACGATGGTCACCAGGTAGAGCTAGAGCTACAAAATTAATTTTATATTTATATTTATTTTTATTAAAAGTTCTGTACTGCTTTTAAAATGGTAACTATAACACAAATCTGGTAAAAACTCTAACGACTTCCGGATACCGTAAAGTACGTAATGATCAACCAAAATCAACCAAATTTGATTGAGGCACTTCCGCTAAATCGATTTTCTTTCGATTCAAAATTTGAATTACTTATTGATTGCTTATCAGTATTACAGTTAATGAGCTCGGCATTAACTCTTAAAACGAAACTATAGAGCTTAAATTCACCTCTCACGGGTGCCCAGTCTAAAGAATGTGTCTAAAGGTGTTAGAAATTAATTACTCTAAATAGTTACTTTAATTACGGTTAAAAAAACAAAAAAACTTAATAATTTTAAAGTATTTATTAAGCCCCTTGTGAAAAGTAAAACAGTGTTCGTGGAATTATCCAATTATATTCCACCATTCTTTAACCTTTGGAAATTGCGGTCAAGGAATGTTCTGTTAAAGGTATAGCAGTTCCTAGATCAAATGAGTTTGTGTCTAAGGAATGTACAATGCAATAAGTATGAAAGAGGATAACAACAGAACGATGGTCACCAGGTAGAGCTAGAGCTAACGAACGAGATTTAAGACTTTTATGAAATGTTGGGGAACTCTCGTTTCTAAGATCAATCCTATATCGATCCTAGAGATTATCGATTAATTATTCTTCTAAGAAATAATAGCCCCGTCTCTTTAAGAACAATGTTGAATGGTTTTGGCTCACGAGAACCTTCAGAGGCAATGAGCAGCACCAATGTCTTTAAAACAAAGCAATACGGTAGCCGAGCGGTTACCCGCAAAGCTAAGATGTATTGTGATACTAGAATAATATGAGAACTTTTATAGTAAAGTAAGTTTGTTAGGCGATTATAGGCTAGACCCGCAAAGCTAAGATGTATTGCGATACTAGAATAATATGAGAACTTTTATAGTAAAGTGTGTTTGTTAGGCGGTTATAGGCTAGACCCGCAAAGCTAAGATGTATTGCGATACTAGAATAATATGAGAACTTTTATAGTAAAGTATGTTTGCTAGGCGGTTATAGGCTAGACCCGCAAAGCTAAGATGTATTGCGGTACTAGTCTAGGCCTTGGATTTTATTTAATGGTTAACCAGTTAAACCTGGAATTTAGTTTTGAAAATCCCCTCACAGTGTGCGGAATTAAAATCAGACAATGACGTGTATACACGTCGAACGCAGGGGGAAAAACAACCAAAAGTTTACAATAGTCGTAATAGTCACTGCAAGCGACTTTTTCTGCAATTTCCAGGGGGCTTGAGATTACAGAGCATTCTGTGCTCTTTCAAAATCTTGCACCGCTTCACGTATGCATTGCCCTAGTTAGCTAGAGACGCAAGAGCTTTTACAAGGAAGAAGAAAAGAGCTTTGAATTCTGTGCAAAATGAAATCATGCTCGTACTGAGGTCTGAACCTCTATCTAAAAGGTAAAAACGGGCATTGCACAAGGATTGAGAACTTCTATTTGTGTGCGTAATTCCCAATCTCTAATGCGGAGACCAAACATCATTTGGCTGACTCCCACCTCAGTTCTATTGGTAAGATAAAGGAAACATCTCACCAAATAGTATTCTTATTTTAGTTTATTTAAATTTCGAGTTTTTATAGTTAATGGCAATTTTATATATTTCACAACGAGTATACACATCGAACGCACCGTAATAGAGATTTGGTTTGACGTGTACACACGTCAAACACGCTTAACTGGTTAATACGAGTATAAGAAATTTATAGCAAAGTATGTTAGCGCTAATCGCCTCGATATCTAATTAGGTAGCAGGACGTTTCAGGTAGCCTGAAAGAAGTAGGCATGGCTTCATTTTTTTAACTTTTTTAATGAATGAAGCGGAAGTGGTGTATTTCATATCATTTTTAGTTCCCCTTTGATTAATTACTAAACAAAAAAACTATTCAATTCACTGTCACTACGTACACAAAAATTGCTTCAAGTCGTGAACGTTAAACACACTTTGATTTCCTGTGAAGTTAGGGTATGGGGAATTTCTGAAAGGTCAGTTTCTATACTCTCTTAAGAAGTGGCTAGACCCTACGATCTCTCTAAAGTCCATGATTGGTGGTAATACAACCCCTTCCGACCAAAAAAAGATTCAAGAAAATAAGCAATTCTGTAATAAAGGCAATAATTTTATTCATGTAACAAAGTTAAGTCTTTATAAGACTATTAATCTGATCAAAAAATGCAGTCGATCACAATGTCACATAGTCTTTCTCTCTCCCCTATGTCGTATTCATCACCCCCTACTAAATAGAGGAGATTTCGAAACATTTGTATAAGCTGGACTTGGTGTGTGTGTGTCTGTTAGTTTGATACTGCTATTATTATTTCGAGCCTCCATTGTAAGACCCTCTCGCTAAACAACATATGTTGCATTTTTTTTAAAGACACGACCCACTTTAGATGTGTTCATTGTATTGTGCTTTCATTTTTTTTTTTTGTTACTGTAGTCGTTACTGTTCCCTACCAATGTACAGCCTGTATCAAAAACGGCTTTTGCACCCATTAACTTAAGCTGCCAGCTTATCTAGATCATTGCCGATAGTTGGATAAAGATGTCTGTTTATCTCCTGTTATTATGTACTCGTATCCCTTCGCTCTTCCAGTTAAGTGGCCACTATTGTTAACAATTTAGTCGCCTACTTTGTAAACTCAATAGATCTAATTTCTGAATAAGGTAAATGATGCGTTATGAAGTGGTGTTCTAAGTGATCATTAGAAACAAGAAATGTCATTCCTCCCCTCAAGTCATATATGTCCACCCCTTTTTTTTCCGCAGCACTAATCGATTTAATTTGCTTTTAATGCTTATTGTAAGTTCTCTCCGAGGAATATAAAGGGATTATTCAATAGAAGCTTTTGTGTACGATCAATTACAGCTAACTAGGCTGCAGTGGGCTGGACCAAGAGCTTGAGATGAACTGGACGGAGATGAGATGAAGAGCAGGCTTTGGGCTTCCCATCACTGCGAGCTACTATCTGAAAATCTATTCACGCCCTTCTCAAAGTCGCTTGTAATAGATAATCTCGCTGTTCGTTACTTCTTCTTCTAAATTTAACATGCAGGGACAATACTTAAAAGTTTGTAAAGGGTTTTGGAAAAAGTTCAGCGAAGAACTTCTGTGGGAGCCGCGTTAAGGCTGAATTTTGATCAGATACCTTCCGAGTACTTATTTATTTATTTATTGTATTTGTGGTCTTGTTTTCCGAGTACTTCTCGCTCCCTTATTCCCAAAAAGTAGAGAATATTCTGCCTTGAGAAAACAGCCCCCATTCTCGCTTAAAACACCTTTAAATTGCCAGCCTCAGAAAATTTTCTCATATCTCTGTCCTCTCTTCCGGTACTGAATGCTTTTTTTTTGTGATATCACTCATACCGTATGCATGCTTTTGATTCGAAGAAAAATGTTTGATCCAAGTTTGGCCAAAATAGAGGAATAGAATTGAGGCCTATTTTCACATTTAGTAATCATCTACGATCTAATCCTGCTAATCTAATCTAATCTAATCCTACGATCTAATCTAATTCGTATCAAGCGATCTAAGTATCATGCTAATGAAATGAAAAGTAGAATGATACGTCTATCATAAAACTTATATTGCCTTACTGCTTTCTAATCGTTGTAATCTCAACATTGCAATTTACGTCAGTTATAGAGCTAACTTTTCTCTACAATTCGGTAAAGAATTCATTGAAATCTGATAAATATGAAGAGAGATACAAAGGTTTGAAATTTAAACGAATTTGAAAAAACCACCAAAATTTAACCCTCTATATCTCATTACCTATTATCACTAGAACATTGCAATTCGTACTAGTTTCAAATTACTCTAAAATTCGGTAAAAAAATTCATTGAAATCAGAACAATACGAAAAGAAATATAAACGTTTGAAATTTGAACGTTTTTTTTCAAAACCACCAAAATTTAACCATCTATACCTCATTAACTATTATCACTAAAACCTTGCAATTTATACCTGTTATAGAGCTAAGTTTTCTCTACAATTTGGTAAATAAGTTTTCTATATTTTTCCGGTTGATCTGTTTCAGGTAAGTGGTCAGTGTTTACAATTTATGTTAGGACTACACCAACAATTGTCAGTAATAAGTAAGTCTTTATATTTAATAAATCACTTATTAATTAAAAATTAAAAGTAAAGTAAAGCCCCCTGTTGTTTCATGCAAGCTTTACGAGTATGTCCAACTACCAAATTAGGTGTCGTGGACGGAGGCGACTAGCAAACTTACTTTACTGTAAAGTTCTCATATTAACCATTAAATAAAATGCAAGGTCTAGACTAGTACCGCAATACATCTTAGCTTTGCGGGTCTAGCCTCTAACCGCCTGACATACTTTACTGTAAACTCATATTAAACATTAAATACAATCCAAGGTTTAGACTAGTACCGCAATACATCTTAGCTTTGCGGGTCTAGTCTATAACCACATACATTACTTCCAAATATATATTTATATTTTGTTTCATGAGCTTAAAACTTTGTTACGAAAGCTAATCATTTGTAATCATTTTAAGCTTCATCAATAATCTTAAGGGAATTTGTTGTTCATTAATTTTCAATTAATTTTAAAATTCAGCTCAATCTCTTTATCAATAATTTATAAATCAATTATTCAGTGATAAATTTAATAATAAATGAATCGGATAAATAAACCGGAAGTCCCATTTACATTGATCTACTCTCTTACTTGGACGATTGATGGAGAACAATAAATAAAAGGAGCTTTGTATTATAGTTGCGTAAACAGAATCATGCGACTCTACGGACCAGATTTCTACGTAGTGAACACGCGACATATGGCGCGTAACTCCTACCTGGAGTCGCCTAATTTCATTTTTACCACTTCTTTAATGTCGTGCTTGTGACGAACACAGAGCACAAATGGGTTTATTGAATGCGAGGTATTAAGGCCCCCCCCACTACCGCCATCTAAATACCTTCAACTCAAAGCCTACTTTGCCCTTTCTTCTTTGATAATTGTAGTAATCCCGCTCCTGCTTTTTGGAGGAGCAAACTGGCTTCAATGTAAAAGAAACAAAATAATAAGGGAACCTCTGATGTTAGGCAGATCTAGGTCCCACACCCTCCCCGGCCAATTATCACGGGAGTCTCTGAATAGCTTGGACTTCCGAGTTCATTTTATGAATTATCGCGGAACAATAGCTGTATACAACTCAATATGATGGTATTTTATTTATTTATTTTTATTTATTTATTTATTTATTTTTTTGAGCAAGATACCCGGAAATTGTGGCTAATTCCAATTTTTATTTTATTATTATTATTTTTTAGAGGGATTTAGATCGCGCGCACACACATTAACCACCCCCCAAAACCATTTTTTATTAGCTAATGCTATCTAAAACGCTAAGTCCACTATCCAAGTTACCACTATCACTGATTTCATTTTAACCTTATTTAATATGTCTGGAAATGTAGTTTTGTCAGTTCGTGGAGTTAGTTTTGCCCCTGTACACGTCATAGACCTGCTTCCTTTCTTTGACATAAAAAAATCTGACATAAATGCAGCATTTCAGTTTCCAGTGGCAAGAGAAATTTAAATATAAGTCTAATGTAAAGTCCATGTTTTATAATTGTAACGGTATGCCATATATAATGCACCTACATTAAACGTTATATATTAAATGAAATCATTATAAATTTGTTCTATTATTAATTTCCGTTATATAAAGAAGTGGAATGAATACTATTAAAATCTTAACGTTAAAATGTCCATTTCTATTATTTATATATGTCTGTATATATGTTTACATAACTTTATATTAAACTGCACTTAGTATATTTGTGGCAGTAGGTTTGTTACATTCGAATAATGTAATATTACTGTCTTTCTCTTTTTTCATTATTATTATAATTATTTATCTACATCGTTTTATATTTGTTTTATATAATAAAGTTTCTTTTACTTCGTGTTTAATTATAAATGAACTTTACATTTATTTATATTAGCTTTGTTAATTTATTACGAATCTAAAGTTTTCCTCATTTCCGGTAGATATCTGAATGTAGGTAAAGAAGTGGAAGTGTGCGTAAAATCTGATGATTGGTGGAAGGCATCTCTCTTTCTAAGAGTCATTCCGGTTGAATGTTAACAAATACTTCAGATTTGGGACGAGCATCTTTCAAGTTATGAAAAAAATCTTTTTATAGAAAAAATAACAATGGTGGGTCAATAGACTCCTAGCTGCAGCATTATTCTATTGAGTTAAAGCTGCCGAAGCAATAACTAGAAAAGTGTGTGGACTCTTTTACAGAATAAAACTAGATATTGTCAGCACTAGATAGAGGCTCTGGAGGCGGAAGTCTTGAGTAAGAGGGTTGTACCATTTACGAAGAAGAACCAATTCCCGGATTATGGTGAACTGTACAATGCCAATCAATGTAATGCACCGATTATTGCCCAAATTTGTCCGATTATTATAATGTGAAGCGAGGAATATCAAGTACTCCATCACAAATTGCGATTAGTATGAGTAAATTTGGAGGTAGTGACGAGAAAATGTATTTTAGCTAGATTTAATGTATGTGACTGTATTTATTTGGATGAATGTATTTATATGCAAGTGTTTTTTATTAGAATGATTGTTTTAGTTTAGAATGAACTAGTGCAGTGTCATTCAGCAACATTGTCAGGTGCGAAGGGCCTTAGATGTTGAGCACCTTTAAAAAGGGCTCAATAATAATACTATTGTCCAACGTTTGTACTATTTTTTGGTTGTCTCAATCATCTCATTTTTTTTAATCATCATCGCTTTACGCACCTAGATGACCCCGACCATAATTACATCATTTCTGATTGAACATTCCATTTATCGACCTAATAAAATTACTTGTCCCCGGCTAGGTGAGACAGTGTCGTGGGATCTGTTGCCGAGATGTGTACATTACCTCTACTTCCTCTAAAAGCCTATATATATAGACATATCCGTGTTTTATTAACGAAACGGAGGTAAACAATTATTGAATCGCGTGCTCCAATGAAATCATGACAATCACGTCATGTATTGTCGCACGACAGCTCTCCCTGTACTGTTAACCAATCTCCCTACTCTGCCCCTTAGCCCTTCCCCTCTGAAACTTAGCTTGGCCCTGGCGGACTCCATCCTCTAAATTCGTTAGTTACTAAATCGACTTTTTTTTTTCCTTTCTTCCTTACCTCCCTAATCGCTTGCCTATATTATAGCGTATAAACATTTACTAAGAAGTGTTATATAATGTGATATTGTAAATAGATCTCGATATATATCTATCGCCTCCCAAACACACACCGGTTACATATACATATATGATAGAAGGGATAAACAATAGAAATCGTGATTTTAGTACAGTTGTACCTGCATTATTGCCCACTCTGATTATTGTATTTTACTTTATTTTCTTCTTTTTATTATTAAGTTTATTTGTAGTTTCTTGCCGTTACTTATCAAAACATTTTTTGTAAACCAGGAATTTATATTAAAAATATTTAGTTTTATTTGTGTAAAACATCACAAAAAACATAAAATAGGAAGCATGATGTTCCATTTAGGTTATTTGCTCAAAATTACCCTCGTAATGAATGTTCTACCGGAAGGAAATGTTTCAGAACAAAACCGGAAGGACTCGTATTCATCAGTGAACGATCCACAAAGAATTATCTTGACCTATGATGAAAGAATGGTTAGGGAAATGTGAAGGAATAGGCCGGCCAATAGTAAACGAGCATCTCAGCATAGAACATTATTTTTCGCGATTGACAGCTGACTTTAGTGGTAAATTGAAGAATATTTTTGCTGCCGAGTTTTACGTCCAACTACTAGACGTCGTGAACAGAGGTGATTAGTAAACTAGATATAAATTTCTCATATTAACAATTAAAAAAAATGCGAAGCCTAGAGACTGGAAATCGGACCTAATACCATAATTCCTCTTAGCTTTGCATGCCTCGTCTCCATAGCCAATTCGAGTAAAGAGGATCTAGATATGAGAATCACACGATCTGAGGAATGAGGAGAATTAATTACAAAAAAACAACTGAACATACAAAGGGGGATGGAGGGGAAAATCTATTTATCGATTAAAAAGTGTGAAATCTTTTAATTAAAAAAAAGGCGCCACGGTAGCCGAGCGGTTTAGATACTAGACCCGCAATGCTAAGATGTATTGTTGGTTTAGTGGGTTCTATTCCCGGTCTTAGGCCTTGGATTTTATTTAATGGTTAATAAAAGAAATTTACAGTAAAGCATGTTTGCTAATCGCCTCCGTCCACGACACCTAATTGGTAGTTGGACGTTAAGCCCCGCCTGAAAAAAAAAGGCGATTACTTTACTACTTTACTTTAATTAAAAAAAGTTGAGAAAAAAGATGAGCAAAGCCGTGATGGTTTTTCGCCCTGTACTGTTATAACAGCTTATTCTAGGAGAATAATAGACGGATTGTTATTCCATCATTGAAAGAAAACATATGTAAGGAGCCAAAATGTGGGCTAAAACCAGAAATGTATGTGAGAGAAGTCTAGTTAAAAAGAAATGGATTACAAAAAAAGATGCTTGCTAAATAAACAAAATGGGTAAAATAAGAAATATGAATAGTTGTGAAATTGAGCAAGGAATTTCAGAAGTTGAAAGAAAATCTATTTAAAAAGCTCTGCTCAAATACGAGCAGACTCGTAACTTTAACATAAATCCATATCACATCTGATTGTAGTGCAGAAATATAGTGATCCATAATGGAATAGAGTTCCGAAATATTTCCAACACAATCAAACATTATCTTCGGACAACTTTGGCGTAAATAAACCACGTGTAAATTCTAGCTTTCCTCCCAAAAAGCCTCTCTGGATTGTCAAGCCGGAAGGGCTCCGTAGATGAGATTCCGAGTTATCATGGATCCGTCTAAGGCAATCTACCACTTTATGTACACAACTGTAAATTACTCACTAAGTGTGCTGTAAATTACACTAGTAAACTAGTATATTATTCCAGTAACTATTTCAATTTAAAGTATTAAGTGAGTTGTGATCTCCTTGCACGAAAATAAATGATTATCTCATATAAAACGAAGAAACCGACAACTGCGTCGCATGTCTCTATTAAGAATTCTTTCTTCTAGGTTCTAAATATGATTTCCTGATACTATGTGGCTGTTCGATAAATTTGTGATATAAATTGGGAAGGATATTTTGATTCGAAACTAGTGAGACTGCCAGAAGTAGATATAAAAATCCCTTTTCTGGGCTCAGGAGACGTCATTGAGCAAATGTCCAGCGAAATCGCAATTTCCGCAAAATTGGCACCTCAGCTCTTCCACCAGTCAAAGATGGTAATGCAACTGTTACTGACATGGACAGACAAAGAAATAAAATCCCATTGGATTAAATTTGCGTAATCCTTCCATGAAATGTTTTTTCAGTAGCCTAAAATGGGCATTGTTATTAAAGTACAGTTGGAGAGCCCAAATTTGCTGGCCCTGAGCCTAGTGCAGCTCTTATCTCCTCCATCAAGACCCGACTCAAAAAAAAAGACCCACAAAAGCTCCCTACTAAATCTGCTAAAATCTTTAGGTCTACCAAGAGCTCCCTAATACTCGATGGTTCCCTCAAGTATATCTTTCCCCATCAAAATAACTAAATCTTTCCCGAACACTCAGCGTTTCAACTTCAACTCCAGGTATCATCTCTTTTCCATATTCATGGCCTATGCGTATCCAGTAAGGACTCCAGTGAAAAAGTAAGTTCCAATTTAAATCGGAATCCAGCATAGAATCCAATAAGAATCTTTTGGACAGAATCAACCAATCAGAAGTCGATTTTGTTTTAGGTCAGTTTTTTTTTTTTTTTTTTTCAGGAGGATTTTGTCAAAAAAGACTCCCAAAAAAAGTTGCTTTAAACATCGTTCACTTATTACTATCATGTACAAGTATAAATTTCATTAAGAAAAAATATTTTCCCGGAACTGTCATTTAAGACTAACAGCTCATTAACTGTTTAATTAACTGTTAACTGTCATTAACTGTTTAACTGTCCGGTAGGGTTAAGGATTGATTGTCAAAAACTGCACGAAAAAGCGTAACGTTGAGAAAACACCAAACTTTGACAATTTTTTTTCTCATTTTCTATAAAAGATAAAATTTTCTTTATAATATAGGGCAAATCCTCCTTTATAACTGTAATTGTTTTGGCAACAACTTACATCAAATAGATTTCGATAATAGAAAAAGTTGCCGAAAATGAGCAAAAACGGCAAAATTAGGAGCAAAAATTACCACAAATTGGTCTTGTTCTTCTTCCTGTTACTTTTTTTGTAAACAGCTTAGCGCCTAATTCTAATAAGAATTCATAAGAATGAATTAAGAAGAAGAATGAATAAGAATAATTATGAATAAAATAAGAATGTTAGTGAAGTTCCGTAATTTAAAGATAACCGTTTAAGCGGAACGGTTGCTATTGGATAAACTTGGTGGTTTTTCAGCAAAAATTAATTTCAGTTCAGTAAATTAGGTGAATGTCCACACCACATTTGTTAATGCCAATCACCTTTAAGTGAAGCACTTCCTTCAGAAAATTAAAGTTGGCGTGTTCAAAAAAATAACAGACTTCGTTAGATTGATATTTGTAAATTTGACAGAGGTGACGGTAGAGGGGGTACAGAAATATTTTCTTACCTACAAAGTAATTTACGGCAGAGCCAAGAACTACTAATCACTTTTATCTGTTAGAGAATTTGTCCAATAAATTAGAATGTCATAAATTTTAGCGCTCATGAAATCGTGTGAGTGTTAAAAGGAGATATTTTGTTGCTGGATCGGAAATGTTTAGTAAGATGAAGTATAGTGACGTCACGACTAATTGCCCTGTTCCATCTTGTTTATATAAAAAGGACCAAAGAGTGGTGTGTGTCGGCTTGTTAGACGACAGACTGGAAGGGAGGAAAGCTATTTACAGGGGCGCCCCCCAGGATGAGGCAAATTTATGATGAGTTTTTTTGTTTTGTTTTGTAAGCTAGCGCCAGCCAGGCAAGTGGTGGGATGGGGGAGGATGCTGGCCGGCCAGACTCCCAGCTGGTCCAGTTTTCAGAGAATATCCTCTCACTCTCTTTCTCTCGACGACGACGACGACCAGGCTATCTTGTCGTAAAACTGAAATCTATTTCCCATCTGTCTGCCAGCATCACTTTGATTTTTCTCATCCACCTAACTCCATTCAACAATTCTTTAATTTGATCATGTTAAATTGTAGATACTGACTTTTATTTTGTGCAGGAAACAGTTTTTGAGGTTTCTTGGGGATAGGATAAGTGGTGTTTAGACAATGATGGAGACCTTGAAGTAAGACGAAACTCGCAGGAAGCCTAATATTAGTATTTCCTCCTGGATACCCAATGGAATCCTGACAGTAACTTCTAACGACGGGAATTCCCCAACCAAAATGACCATTTTCCAAATACAACTTCTATTTGTGGTATTTTTCTTGGAAAATTCCGATAAGGACTTCATCCAGAAATACCATTCCAGTATAGAGCGTGGCCCTGGTACATAGAGGTGCTTTGTACTCCCTAGAAGACTATTCGTCATTTCTTTTCACGATTTTGAACCTTCTAAGTATCCTGGAAGGAGAACTCGAGCAGCTCTCTCATTCTCTATCTGCTCCTCCCTAATTCGTTGGTCTTCCTCTTCTTCTTCTTCTTCTTTATTCTTCGGGAAAGAACATATTCCCCAATTCTTATTGGCTATGACTTACGAAGCCCATGACCATTCAAGCTACTTTTTTTTTCTCTTGCTTGCCCACTTAGTTCTAGGACACGATCATCACTACCTCTAAGTTTTTGCAAAGTTTATCCTCAAACACCATTATTGATGGTCCACATTGAAACTTCTCCATAAAGACCATCCCCCCAGGCTGATGCAATCAATATAAAGCAATATAAAATTTAGAATAAAAAAAAAAGGTGAATATAATGACTTCACTTGACCCAGGGTGATTTCGATATCAATCGAAATCTGCTAATAAGAAACAACAATCGGAGGAAAAAAACGAAAGATCAACATTTTCGGGATACATACAATATATTACAGACCGGGGCACCTACATGGACATCCGGTGAAACACCAAATCGAAAATTACATACGTTCATTATTACTACTTCCTGTTACTAGAATCAAGAGAAAGTTAGAAAAAAATCTATTGTAAACACTTTCTCTTATCACACTTTCTCAATTCTCTTTACGACTCTCTCAAATTTCGAAAATTCGACGCTACGGCAATACTAGTAAGAGATTACCACTACTAATAACAAAATATTAAGGAGAGCAGAAACAAGCGAAGAGCTTTAGTTGAATAAGTATAGTTGCGTTACAGCAGTATTACAAAGGCAGTTGTGTCTGTGTGTGGGGGGAGAGGTTAGATGAAGAGGAGGAGAATAGTGGTGTTGAGATGATACGGGGACTAATGATGGTGAAGAGAATTATCGACAAGTGCTTCCATTAAAGTCATATTTACTGGCGACAGGCGTCTTCTACTTCTAAACTCTTTATATCATTATCTATGTCTCTCTCTGTATGTCCGTGTGTGTGCACACGCTCTACAGACAGACAGACATCAACATCCAACAAACCAGGACGTCTCGCTCCAACTCCATTAGGCTAGACCGCACTCTAAACTACACTACCTCTGTTTTAGGCCACACCGTACCTGTTACCCAATTTTTTTTTAGCTATATATATAAGATTTACCATATATAGCTGTACTCTTATCTATATTTCCAGTTAAACTACACCAAACTACAACTAATAATAATCAACTTCTTTCAAAATCAGTTATGTAAAATAGTTTTTCACTTTAACCCTACTTAAATCTGTATAATACAGTGCTATGGAAAGGAAAACTTGAGCTTCTAAAAAGATCACAAGTGTCTGAGTGATTATAAACCAGTCTACAATAGCCCCCTCCCTAGTTAACTGTTTATGACGAAGATATTTGTCACGAAAAAAGTGTCCAAATTTTGTGTTATGACGAGAATATTCGTCATGCGTTTTCTAGTAGTGACCATCGGCAGTTAATTTTGCAATTTTAGTTAAAACTAAAATATGTATATTCGTTAATTTATTTTTTGATGTTTTTGGCTCCTATTTATGTTAATCTAAATAAATGAATAGGTAAATGCACATGAAATAAATAACGAAAAAAATATAAAAGTCATTTCATTGCAACCCAATTTCATATCAAACATACTCTGGGTTTGACGAATATATTCGTCATCGCTTATTTTTGTGTACGACGCACGTAGGGGACACATTTTCCAACAAGGTCGAAACAGTTAACCTGTTGTTAATACAGTGGTATCACCAGTAAGCATGAAAACTGACTTCAAGCAAAGGAAATCAGGCATCTCCACACAGGTAACCGGGAAAAACTTAGCTTCGACTAACTAAGATCGCCAGAGCCAAGTTATGATCCACATGGATGATTCTAGATACCCAAAGCTAGCCTTCGTTGCTCGTCTACAAAGATGTAGTCACAAAACAACATGGGCTGGTCAACATTAAAAGGGAGTTTAAGGGAATAATGGCTTTTTCCGTTGTCTTTTTATAGCCTCCGCACCAAAAACCACAAATAGGTCCTAGATTGTCGCCTAGCCTAAAAGGGTATTTGATCTAAGTTGTACTAAATTAGGAAGAAAATAGTTTTACTGCTTTACCGCTTATTAGTTACTTTCTTACACTACTGATACAAATTTGGAGACTGCAATTATAAAAATTTCATATACTGCCCCAGGCAGTAACTTAACCTTAACTACTTTACAGAAGATTTTTCCCCTACTTTTTTTTTTTTGAAAAACAAAATCAACTCCAACGAAGATCTTTAAACTTAGCGTACGTACTCACTTTGGGCTACAAATTTTATTTGAAATATTTATTCAGAAAAATCCTGAAGGAAAGGTGGAGAATCCCTTTAAAGGGTCATGAAATGTGTGGCCTCATTACGTGGAACTTTCCAACCACGAGCTATATAGGTAAGAGTCCAGATTTAAAGGAAATCCATACAGCGGAAATGGCACTTTACTCTTTAAATTCTCAAGTTATCATCGATTTGTTTTTTGATCGAACGAAATACGACGATTTTTGTTTTGTTTCGATCGAAATCTTCTGAAAGTGCAGCATATTTTGTGCACATAATCCAAATTTTGCGTTGATCTAGAAACTAAACGTGAACTTAAGATAGAAAATTAAAAATAAATTTGTGACAAGCACCGAAAGTTTAGTTGTTAGTGTACCCTTTGTCTCCTTAAAAAGAAAAAAGATAGAAATTAAAAACCAAGTTTTATAAAAGGAGAGAATAATTTACTGAGGTCAGGTTATTGTAATAGACGGCATCTTATAATATATATATAGGCGTATTGGTAAGCTAAGATTAGTTAGGTTGTGTTAAGTGGCTGTGATATCATTGTGAAGAATCAATCGACACCTAGTTTAATAAAAAATAATAATTGATCTAGTCAGTGGACTGTAAAATTGATCACGACTTATATATGAGGTGGCACAAAAGTAGGGTTAGCGAGCTTAAAGCCCCAGTAAACAACCATTGAACCTGATAATAGTGGAAAAGGGCGGGTGTTATAACCTTAACTTACAATCTCCCGCTTTAAACTGTAGCACACACACACACAATCTAGCGGATGTTATCTACACTTCACGAGACTGAAATAAAATTAAACATTTTGCCTGTTTAATTTAAAAAGCAGGTGTGAAGTTAACACCTACTGCCTACCAATTAACTTTATACTCAATAATTCTAATATCAGTAATTTTTTTTTTTTAACTTTTAATCGTTGCCCACTTCCCTTTCTTATAACATCGTAATTTTAAGATAATTGTTTTTTATTAAGTTGGTTCCTTCACTATTTATCTAACCTTGTATCTAGTTAATTTAAAAACTCGGTATTACATCAAGGGAATAGTATTGATTGAAATATTGTAGAATAGAAATGGTGTTGAGAATAGAAGGTAAAAAAAAAGGATGGCGAGTGAATTGTGATGAAATCAAAAGAAATAAAAGCAATCACTGTTAAACGAGCTAAATTTAAAATAAGCGGAGAAAAATGATTTTAAAACTGTATAACCGAGCAAAGTGTTACACTGAAACAAAGTGAAGAGCGTTGATTAACCTCTTAAAGATGTTTCGAAGCAGCTCTACCGTCAAAGTAAACTAATCATCCACATTCTCGAAGTATTCCAATGACTCTGCTGAAGAAAGAGCTCAGTTTTTCTACAAGATATTGCTGTTGTTTTCTTGTATAGCTTAACGATTTGGAAGAGCGTTGATTAACCTCTTAAATGTGTTTCGAAGCAGCTTTAACGTCAAAGTAAACTAATCATCTACATTCTCGAAGTATTCCAATTACTCTGCTGAAGAAAGAGCTCAGTTTCTCTTCAATATATTGCTATTGTTTACTTTTATAGCTTAGCGATTTGGAAGAGCGTTGATTAACCACTTAATGGTGTTTCGAAGCAGCTCAAACGTCAAACTTATCACCCACATTCTCGAAGTATTCCAATGACTCTGCTGAAGAAAGAGCTCAGTTTTTCTCTTCAATACGTTGCTATTGTTTTCTTGTATAGCTTAGCGATTTGGAAGAGCGTTGATTGATTAACCTCTTAATGGTGTTTCGAAGCAGCTCAAACGTCAAAGTAAACTAATCTACATGCTTGAAGTATTCCAATGACTCTACACAGTTCTTCTACAAGATATTGTCACTGTTTTCTTGTACAGCTTAGCGTTTTTTGAATAAACCCTAAATCGTCGTGGGTCTCATTTCCTGCCCAGCCACACAAAACATCGTGTATTAAAAGTTTTTTAAATTATTTCTAATTTTCCATCCGAAATTCCCCATTTTTCCGTTTGATTCAGCTGCCATAACATCAGCTTAACTCCAGTTCAAATTTGAACATTCCGAAATATTGGCCTCCTAGAAATAAGTCTTTAGGGCCAAAAACGGGCAACCGAAGGGTCACTTATCTGCATGTATTTTTCTCTGGGAGCGGAAATTTTATCACATAGATTTCCACGTGTTTTATTTTGAAACATTTTTGCTGGAAAAATCTTCACAAGGTAACGTCAAGGGAAAAGGTTGAGTTAAGTTTTCCTCCAGAGTGCCACTCAAGTATTACGTACAGCCTTATCATCTTTATAATACTAAAAGTTACTCAATAAATAAGTAACATTTCCAAATTTAAAGAAAAATCAGTTGGGCTATAGTGCCATTTTTTTTTTTTATTTATTTATTTAAGAAATTTGTGGTTATTGGCAATTTTCTGGTTTTTGCTTTTTTTAAAGCAAAAAGTGTAAATAGCGGGAAAAGGAAGTCGTGTGAGTGTCTGCACTTGAGTTTTATTGGCTATAAATGCAATTATTTAATTACCAATGAGAAATAAATAGCCCCACCCTCAAGTCTGAGACTTCTTACTTGGGGAAAATTTTTTAAGAAAATATGGCATAAAAATAAAATAAATCAAGATTATCCGCTGACTGATGCCCATTATTTTATGATGATGATGATTATTATTATTCATCTACACTCTTATAAGAGCCACGTGAGTAATAAAAAACAATTAAATTATTTAATGGGTTTGATAAAGAATAAATAAATAAAACAAAAATTCAAAAGAGTGGTGAAGGAGGTTGTAAACACGTAAGTGTAGCTTCAATGTTCCAAATTATATCTAAATGCTAATGGATGTGGAGACTAATTCGTTTTTTTTTTTTCTCTGCTGCGCACACTCGAGAACATCCCCAGAACATGGACCCCGGCGTCCGACATCCTTCTACTTCTGTATCCGGCTCTCCCAACTCTTGTTTCACTTACTCTACATTCTTTGGCAGGACGTTGACTCATCCACTATCAACACAACCCAGTTTATCTTTTCTTCTAACTCTTTTTTTAATTTTTGTTTTTTTTAGACAGAACTAAAAAAATAAAAAAGAACAAAAACTCGTAACGATTTAATTTAATAGTCGGAGTGAGAGATTGGTTTTTGACATTAAATATTGATCACCACAGAAGGTTGTTTTAAAAAGAGAGATGGTGAATTCCGGTAAAGGAAGAAACACTAGTTTCCTTGTAAAGCAATTCTATTGGATCACGAGAATTTTATTAAATTTCAAAGACCCAATGTCCAGTTAAGTCTGCAATTCATTTAGTACCTTATCCTTAATCTTAACTTTCAACCAGGTATTATCAAGTTCTACCATCTCCTTCTTCCATCCAATAGAAAACAAAAGCCTATACCCTGCAAGAATACACTGTCAACATTTCTATCCTTCCTATAGATAGTCTACATAGTTGTCCTGTCTCCCCACAGAGATCCTGTTGTCATTTTGCGAAAAATCCTCACTTTTCCACCTTTCATCCTCGAAGAATTGGGATCTAACCAATGTTCACTTAGGAAATATTATTTCGAGCAAGATATTCGTGCTTGGAACCATGGTACAAGAGTTGGAAAAACAAACTTAAATGGACAGAAATGTGGAAACATTAATTTTATCCACTGCAACATCCTTTTCCGCTTGTAATGTTAAATTTTCCGCTATCTTTCGGCTGTCCATCGACAAAACAGTTGTTGAGGAACCATTACACCAGACTGAAACGACCAGAACTGAATAACCACTTTAGACCGCCCAAAAAATATCAAACATCATTAAAAAAAGATTAGTTTATAATTTGGTCTTAAAACCCAAGTCTACGAAATAGAAGTTTAAGGTACGACTAAGCAATCCAACCGTACAAAATCCAGTAAACATTCCACCTTACGTCTTCAACATCATTATCCTCAGAGATCCTAAAAGCTCATTTATTATCAACAATACTACTTATTTATATAATGAGAAACTTGATAAAAACCTTCTACAACCATAAAAAATATCAGAAAATGCTACTAAAAGTAGATCCGGAGCAGTGGCGGAGTTAAACTTTACCCTAAAGTATTATTTAATTGAAATGTACTGCCTTATTGTCTTTACAATAACTAAAGAAATTCAATACGTTAATAAAAGTCAAATTTGAAGTAGGTAAATCGATTAAGCAAAATTTAACATATGTTTTATATTTTTTTAAATATTTATTTAAGTAAAAGGATAATAGAAAGACGTGTGAGTGTCTGCATCAGATTGTTTTTATTGGGATAACAAAAAAGCAAAGTGCAGATTCAGGAAATTTGATCCGGTTATTAATGGATCCAGACTGTAAAACATGGATCTTATTGGTGTTAATTTATATTAAGAAGTGTTAAATGGTTGGGGCTACTGAATCAAACGGTGGGGTTCAAAAGAAATGAAAAGAGACATGAGTTGCCTCCTAAGTTAACTCTTGTGCCCGGTTACAATCTTGAGATTATGGAAATAGAATAAACATTAATTAATTTAAAGGATCTGATTTCAGGACCAGCTCGCCATTTGTTGAACGTGAAAAAAACTTTACACAGTTACATATTATTTATTCAGAAGGAAATGAAATCTAAAAAATAAAATATAATAATAAAAACGCGATTAGAAAAGAAAAGTGCGAAATAGATCAGTAACTCTTCTGGGAAAAACCACTTTTCCATTTGAATTAACAAACAATTCGAGAGCGTCATTTTTTTTTTAAATTAACGGGAAGTTAAAAGATCATTATCTAAATAATGTTTTAATCTTTTGTTTGATAAAGCTATAAGATATGAAAAAACAAAAGTATAACTATAGCTTTATTCATTAATTAGTGAAAATACCTAACAGACACAACTAATTAACATTTACTAAAACAAGAGAGAGACAAAGAGAGATTACAGCACCTTTTTTTATTATATTAGTTAATCTCTACATGAAAATCTTGCATTCAAAAGAAAAGATTAAATGTAAAATATTTCTTCTTTCAAATAGTGAAATGTTATCATTAATATTGTTTGATTTCCAATTATTTCCAATAGATAGCAGCTCAATATTGTTTATATTGTATTGCCAAATGTAAAATAAGTTGCCACTTATCAGGTAAACAAAATAAGTGGTTATCATTTTAGCATTTTAGCGAGTCAAATTAAATTTATTTTTCTTTTATTATAGCACATTAAAACGAGATAAGTACTGAACTTAAACTTGTACAATCGAAAGTCTTCAAAACTTTAACAAATTATTTAATACTGAAGTGTTTCTTGGCCCAGAAACAAATCACTTTGATAAGGGAGAGCCTTTCTTAGACTATCTGAAGAGCGTAGAGGACTTAGCGTTGGTGGAGTGTCAGGGTGAGATTTTTTTTCTAGCACTAGGGTGTGCTGCAAGAGGAGCACAATAGATCTGGGCGAACTGCAGACTATGAGTGACAGAAAAAGGATTAATAATCCCTTTTTAGATCTCAGAGGATCTCAGAAATACAATATAATCCTTAAGAAAAAAAATTGGCACAAATCCCTTAGAAGAGGGCCTCCCTCGCTTATAAGGTATAGTTCATCTTTTTAAGCGAGTTACCCGCAGAGAAGTCAATGTAAATTAATATTTTCTACACGAAAGAGGGACCTACGCCCCATATCATCCCACCCAGTTTGTGCTAATCATCTTGCTTCAATAAAAACATAGACTAATAATTATATTTTAGTTGATTGAAGCCACCGAAATATAGAAGACAAGTTTACATTTTTGTATCGTTTTCAAAATGACCAGCCCAAAGTGACGGTGGTAGAGGAAGAGGAAGAAGAAGAAATTAACTGGGCCGCTATTTACATAATATGATTGAAGTTAGGAGCCCCGTTTTTTTTAAAGTTTTAATATAATTTGTGAGATTGTTACAGCATCACCTGACTTATAAATCTGTCTAATGTAATTAAATCCCGGCAGCTTCTCCCCGCCTCTTAATTTAAAGTCTTCTTTTTACACTATTTATGGTAATGCAGACTATACTAATTTATTGATTCTTCCACCGCTCCACCCTCAGTCACTTATAAGAACTCCCTCTTTACAGAATCCCATCAAACCGTACAAGCAGTACAAATTACTATGATTCTTTATTACTGTAAATATGTATATTTATTCTTCATTGATTCACAATTAGCCAATAGAAAGAATTATTTTTAGATATGAATATAAGATTTCATTAAATTCTATTGGACTAATAAATTAATGATTTGTTAGCATAAAATTATTTAAGAATTAGCTTTTATTTTATAGAAACTGGCTAAAGTGTTGTGCGTATAATAAATTTCGTTTGATAATTATAACATTTTCTTACCCTGGTAAGGGAAGTACTTTCGATTACGTCCAATTTTTGAAGAATATTGGTTTCGAGGAATATTTTTTTTCTGGGTCTCTGAGAGCAAAAGATGATTTTTTAAAAATGGTGTGTGTATGTGGTTTATGGAATTGTTGTGCATACTTTAAAACCCTTGCTTCACTGAGGAAGTCATACATATTAGTTCTAAAACGTCATGTAATTGTAAGATAATGATTTTACAAGTCTTGCAATCAGCTGAGCAATGTACAACAAAAAAAGGGAGAAGAAAAGGTCAAAAAGTAAGCTTATGCAGATATCAAGATAATATCTGTAACTTCTCCTTAACATGGAGAGAATGCCCAGTGAGACTGAAGGTGTCGAAAGTAAGTTCTCTGAAGACGATAACTTCTCGCTCCTTAAAAAGTTTAAGAGCTATGAATCTCTCTCAAAAAGAAAACTAACGTCAAGAATATGCCTTCGCAAGATTTCCGGAAAAATCAATGGATACCCAAAAAAAACTAGCAGAATAGGACAAGTTCACCACATCTTCCAGAGCAGACTTTAGGCAATTTGGATTCCTATCTCCTATAGATTGTCCATGAAACAGAAGTATGAAAATTTCATGAAATGAGGAATTTGGCACAGTTAGGCGTAATATAATTAAAATAAATTAGACCTAACTTTAGAAGCGGTAATTTCAGAAATGTTATTTTAAAGTAACTTTTATCAAAGTATCTGACTTGAGAAAAGTGCGTTTCTAACAATATTTAAGAAAAAAAACTTTAAATAGCACAAGGCAATGAATAATTAAGTTCAATATTTAATTAATTCAATACTTACGAAATAGAAGACCACATATTTTAATAGTAATTCACAAATAATTTGCCAAATTTTAATAACTCTCATATTTTAATGAGAAAGTGTTTACTTTGAAAAATCCTAGATAGGGCAAGTTGTATCTTTAAACTATGACATAATTAGCTTTGTAGGGAGAAATTGTCCTGTTAAGCCATCTTTGGATTACTTTTACGATGTTGAGGTTAGGAAACGTGCTACCGTGTAGTAAATGGTCAAAGTGTTATTAATTTTTGGCTATTCTTTTCTACCTATTTCCATTTTAGATTCTCAGTTAAGTAAAATTCAATTATTGATTGGATTGTAACTAGTTTGATCGGAATGAATAGTAAAGTAAAATTCAATTATTGATTGGATTGTAACTAGTTTGATCGGAATGAATAGTAATGAACATGTTTGAGTTTTATAGAATGAGACAGTTTTCATCTGCTGTAAAAGAAGTAAGTTATTTCGTTCCTTATATATTAACAGGGTATTTCCTTGAAATAATGTGATCAAATTTTCATTAATAACTGTTAATGAAAAGAAAAATCAATTTAAAGAAAGTTTTATTGACTTACATAACTTGAATGTTGCTATATTTTTGGTCTTCATACGGTCGAAAAACATTTTCGTCCAAATTACTTAAGCTGCCGATATTTTTCGTGCACCTGCAAAAGTATTTACCATTTATTAGGATCTTATTGTTACTGAAGTACTTTTTCTGAGAGAAAAAGTATAGCTGGACATTAAATTGCAATCTTTTCCCTATCAATACAGATTTTTGATATCTTTAAATAAAGTTTTTCATTTTTTTTACCCACTAAAGGAATTTTTAGTGATATTGAAGTGTTTCAATATGTTTTAACTACTCCTTTTCTGGCTGATGCTGTACTGCTGATTACAGATTCATCAGCCCTTGCTGTTAAGGCATAATTATTTGGAATTTGACAAAAAAAGAAGTATTTCACCTTTTATAAGTTAATGTCCATCATTTCTTATTCAAGTTTTATAAATAAATAGGACGCTCTTTGAAGCTTTCAAGTTGTGGAATTTGATCCAAAACACAGTTATATGTTATATTGAAGTAATTCTCAAAGGACTTTTAATCTTATCTTTACTTATTAGTCTAAATTGATGCTGTATAAGAAATAATTTAAATTTTCACATTCCAATTGCAAGATTATATACAAGTAAGAAGTGAATAAAAACCTAAAATAATCTCAAGACTTGCCATCTTGAATTTGAATTCCCTAAAATTCTTAACTTTACATCCACTTTTTAAAGTGTAATCCTACATAATCTTTGATAAATCTTATGTAATTTTAAAGGTAATAGTTTGCTTTTTATATTAAGAAGTAAATTTGTGTGAATATATTATTTTTACTTTAATAATAAATTAAATAAAATATTCTTACAAAATCTTTTAAGTTCAACTCCAGGCTCCACGGAATGGACTGGTCTATTACGGGGGGAAGTACTTAATCTCAAGACAGATACGTAATTAAGTATTTTTTATTTTTAATTGTAAAATTAGTAATTGAAATTTTATTTCTATTATTTCATATATTTAGTTTTGTTGAATTAACAAAACATTTTCTTTAATAATGTAGAAATTATCTTGATTGAAATTTCTAAATTATTTTTTAATTTTTAATTTAAAATTTTATTTATAATTATTAATGTTTTAAAAGAATAATAATGATTATTATATTTATTACATTTCAGTAAGAATTTTTTCGTAGTTATTTTCTAAAGTTGCTGAATTTTGGAGAACGTTGGACTCTTAAAATATGACGCCATATTTGTAACTCCATTTCGAAGTGAGCCTTTATTTTAAATGCTTGATTATTTATTTTGAAATTCTGCAATGATTCGTAATTGACAGGTAATCATATTTTCTCAATTTTAGTATAAGACTCATCATATTTAATAGAAGTACAAGTGAAATCCTTATTTCGTTATATTTTTCGAATATTTTATAAACTTTCGAATATATTTATTGATATTCATGTTGTTTAGGAATTTTAAATGAAGATTATTTGACCTTAACTATAAGTGAGATAGGTATGAAATTAATCCTACATCATACCTTAGCTTTTGAGCTTAATTTTGTTTACTATTTAACAATAAATGCCAATTACATAGATTTCTCATCTCTAAAAGATCATTTAAAAGAATAAAAACTTATGTACTAATCTGATTACAGTTAGCTTAGTTGAAATCGTCACTAGTACTTACTACCTTACTTAGCTTTACTTAAGAGAGTTGTTAAGCTTCCTTAAAACCAAATCTGGTGTTACTAGTTAATCTTACTGGTTTACTTGGTTAAATTTGCTTGAAAAATGAGTTTGTTACTCAACATTAGAAATATTAACTCTTATAAAAAAATATTACTTTTACAGCTCACACAGAACCAACTGAAATCTATATTCCTTGAGAGACCAAATTTCAAATCAGTACGGCAAACCGCCAGAAAATTCTGTTGTGAACATTAACTCGACTTTCTCTACAAATTTCAAGGTTATTTATCATCATACTCCTAAGGTTCAAAAACTTGATTTAATTTTTATTACCGTCGTACAGTTTTGTATATTCGTAAATTATGGTGAAAATCTACAGAGAAAGAAGCTTTTCTCGTCCCCACCACTGGAACGCCTTAAAACGAATTTTCCTGTAAAATTAATTCAAATCTACGTACAACTAACGTTTTACAAAAATTCCCTTAACCAGTTTTTAGTGGAAAAACGTTTACAAATTAAAGGTATATCTCTGTGCACTTCCTTTAAGAAAACCTTTAAAAATGAAAAGTCCATTCAGTATAGTCTTTCTTTCGGATGATAGACTTTGATCGGTAAGTCGGGTTCTCTGTTGAAGCCTAATTGAAATATAGATTTTCAGCTCCTGCTATTTTTCCTTTTTAGATATTAGGTACTCACAACTTATTACAAACGTAATGAACGCAATACTTCTTAAAAGGAATAAGAAAAAGTAAAAATGAATAAATTTATAGCACATTAATATAATAATGTTTTAAAGTTAACTTGTTAATCAACAAACTAATAATTTAATGCCCATTAAGGCTGAAAATAAATTGACTTTTTTTGTCTCTCTCTGTCACTGTCTCTCTCAGGTATATCTTCCAGTTTTAATTACTGGTAGAATCCTTCCGGTGAACAAGTGGTATAAATATATTTGTATTCATTTCTTGATGGAATGAATATTCATAAAATAAAAAAATATCTAGTGTGTAGTGGTGATTTTCTACAGAGTTACCAGTAAATGTACAGGTCTTAACCTGCCGCTCCCGCTTATTTGTAACACTCAATTTAGCCCACATCAAAATGCGATTAAAACTTTTGACAAGAAGAAGAAAAAAAAGTCACGGTTCTTTGCAAATGTCTTATACATAGTAATTATGTTTAATTACTTTTTGGATTAGGTTAAATTTAATTTTAAGTTGATTTTCATGTTATCCTGATTCAAGCAAATTTAATTTATTTAGGATGACAAGTAATGGCCAGTTGTAATTGCCGCTAACATGAGCTCTAGCTTCTCATTAAGAACTATTTCATTAAGCAGTTCTGAATGTTTTTATAATAAAATATTTATTATTTAGGAAATAAATGGGCTCGACTGTAGACGCCCTCCAACGTTGACTGACTAAGTAAACACAATCATTGCAGGAGACTGGTCCTCTGGTTCTTACGTTGTAAGCTTATCACATATCCAAAACGTTTTTTTAAACTACTGTTAGTGTTAAGTCTATTAAATAAAAGAAAAACCTAGTGATAATCTTTTAGAATTACAGAAGTAATGAAGTTAAAAAAAATTGTAAAAGATGATATACACACACGTAGGCCCTCTTACAGGTAGGCTGCTAAGTTTCTGAGATGGTAATTACTCATAAGGATGTGGCTACCCTATTAATCGATTACAGAGGGAGCTGAAAGAGAGAGAGAGAAAGAGAGAGCACGTCTAGTTAGTGAGAGACCAGAGCTTTAGAGACTAATGTGTCTGAGTACCGTCTACGGCGAGTCCTTACTACACGGCTTTGAAAAATGTTTAAACAAATAGGACTCAATCTCCTGCTTGACGGATTCCTTTCTAGAGGGTATAAACGGAAAAGGAGGCATATTACCAGTTCCATTACTAACACTACTGGATAAGAGTTCAGGTATAATTTAATTACTAACTATAGTCAGTTTACGACAATAACTACCACACATCAACTAAAGCTACATCATTCTTCAAACATGTTCACTGAAGGAGGTTTAATGTGTTTTTGATGAGCAACCTGCTATTGCTCACACACAAACAAACAAGAGACTCTTAGATTTCATTTAAGACAATTTGGAGGCTTCCATTTGTAAATTATTCTCAGCTTCTTTGATTCCATCATAAATATTGCTTTATTGACGCTGATATTTACTGATTTATTACCTCTCTCATAATGTTAATACCATTACTAAACAGCCATTAATTTATTACCTCCAATTGTGATTTATTTCGTTGGTTAAGGTTGAAAACAATTAAATTTTAAATCTAAATTTTACTTACTAAGTAAAAAGAGAGGGAGGAAATTACTGTGGAAATAAATTTTAAAAACATAGAAGATTCTAATATTGCTGCAGTTGAAACAGCAAAGCATCAGGCCTTTACGCTGCATTTATTATTCTTATATGTAGCTGAGATATTACCCTCTGCATTTCACCACCTTTTTGATTTCCTGTGCTTTTAAAATTCTTGGAAGCTGAATTTGTTTTGAGAAGATAGTGGGATCAATATTGTAAATGTTTGATGCAGCTAAAGCCCCCCCACCGCACCAAAGTGACTTAGGGAAGGAATGTTCTTCCCTCGTTCTTCCTCAGCGAAGCATCCGGCTTTTACGCTACATTTATGAGTCTGTATTTGCTGCCAAGATGTGTATTCGTCCGCCCTTCTGATTCCCTTTGCCTCTTAAAGCGAGCCAGACATGCAACGCACTGGTTGGTCTTAGTTGTTGCAGTTGTGAACATTTTATCAGGACTATTCACTTTTTATCAGGAATATAATTATTAAACCCTCCATCCCAATGGGCATTTACGCATGATTGAATGTCTTCAGTTACGTGAATAGGAAAATAGGATAGATATGGTCAGTTTTTTTAACAGAATCTGTTTAATAAAACTTGATTTTTGCTGTAGGTGGTTCTGCCATGTTAAGCTCTCTTCAAAATTTCTCGTAACAAGTAATCTGTTGTTGTTATGATAATAGTTGTACTGATTTTATTAAAAGAAAAGAGTGCCAAATTTCACGGCAGATTTTACTTTTTTTTTTCCAACAAGAAAAAGTTCTGAAGGACAAATCTTGCACAATATTTTGTGACATTATTTTTTGATATTCAGTAAAGTATCTACTAGTAAATTAATTAGTGTGCCTAGAAAATACAGTTTTAAATTAGTAATAAAAATGTAATATACGTACATATATATAAATGAAGTTAATATTTATATGGTTGGTTGGATATGGAAGGTAGAAAACCTTCGTTAAGGATCATTACTTTAGTGAACGGAAGGCTAAAGTTATTTCATTATATCATAAATACAATTAAGTTAAACTTCCGGTTGTAAAATGGTGGTCGTAATTCATAAAAGCATTTGATAATTACACTTGCTACAAAATTATACTTACTACTAATTTTCATAAATAATTAGGGTACTTAAAGAGTGTAGTAGGTATTGAGACTTTCCTCAATTATGGGGTAATAATTATAAAAATAGGAAATTTTATGCCTTCTCGTATTTCTATACGTTTGATTGTTCTAAAAAGGATGTTTATTCCGTTTAGCAATCTCTATTTTTAACTAACCTGAAGGAGGTTTCAGAAAATGTGTTATTCACTACTATTGCGATTTTTGCTTCCAAAATTTAATATTTTTTCTGTAAATATGTTGTTTTTTTCTGTAGGGAATTATGGTCTTGCAAGAATCGCACCAACTTCAGCGCGATAGCTACACCAGTCACCAGGATGTTCGCCTCTTTCTTCTATACCCATTAATTTTGTGGTACACTTTGCCTATCTCTCTAAGAACTTCCGTGCTCTTATCTACATTACGATTGGTGCTGATACAACGCGAAGTGTAAAGCTTGTGCTTACTGGAGTCTTGTCAGTAAATCTGTACATAAGTGTCCTCTGCTGTTGTCAGTATTCCCCAAGTTTCTCCCTTAAACGTGGGGGATGTCAATACCACTACCCTCATTCTTTACTGCGGGCAGCGGGTTTAGTCACTGCACAATCTAAAAGATATTTTTAGATTTAGGGTCCTTCAATAGTGTGTTAGCGCTTCTAAGTTTGTAAGTTGGACATCTTTTAGAAACTATAACATTAGATTCGCTCTACAAAAAATCTAAAGATCTCAAGCTAGATTCGGATCTGTTCAGTAAAATAAAAAAAGTAAAAAAGAAACATAAAAGTGAATAATTGAGGTGATTTTCTAGAATAAACACTGCCTATAAGAAATCATGTAAATAATCATGTTGGCAATATTCTTTAGTCAGCTGTTTGCATGACTAACTATATTAGCGTGTCCATTTTGGTTTATTACGTCTGTGTTGTTGATAAATTTAAAATAGAAATACCTCTTATTTACTTCTTTAACTTCCATGTTCACTACCTTTCTACCAATTCAACAGAAATTCTAGCCGAGTGTTATGCAAATTAAAATAGTACGATTATATAATTTGCTTTCCTGGCCACCTGTAGTGCTAAGGATTGAAGAGTGGTCAACTTGATAAAAGCACTGCAACTTTGTTTTATTATAAATGAAGAACTTTAATAAAAGAACCGTAATAAAGGACTTTTGTTCTTTTTTGACGGATCAATGTGCAATGTGAAAAGTTCTTGGTCGTACACACAGTTGACATTTCTATCACCGAAATTTGGTGTTTATGTTAACTGCACGCAACGCAATAACCTATGTCAATAGTCAATTTCTGTCGAATAGATTTCTTTATACGCTCTTTAAACTAAACACGTTTGGATTCGTTGTTAAAGTGGAATTTCGTACTATCAATAAATTACTCCATATTAAACAGTTTGTCGCCATTCATCCAAACTTTAGCCCAGTTTACAAAGTCTACTCCTTCATTTACAACAATGAAGGCGACTGAATTTTTACCGAGTTTGTACTGAATAGCCGTAGAAAATATTTTGCTCAGTTCCACTATCTCACTTCAGTTCATTGCCAGGGATAACCCCATGCTATCACATCCCTCCCATTCCAGTGTCCTCCCCAGAATTCAAAAAGAGAGAACACTAAATATTTTGTAGTTTTCCTGTGAATATGACAGAAATATGACCCACTAATGTAAACCTCGAGAAGAGACTAAAGGTAGCCAAATCACTGGTGCCAAAGTTCCTCTACCCCTTTCTTGGAAGAGTGTATTCTTCTCCACCTCCTGGAAAACTATCCAGGCATTCTGGGGAAGTTCTGCATGGGAGTCGACATTCAAGGAATCAGCATTCTCTTGCGCTAACCTGCTCTTCTTTGCAATAACTCCTACTCCCTAAAATTGTTTCCATTTTCTTAACATGGTAAAGTGGTGTAAGGTTGAGAATTACCTCAATCCAGTTGGTTGTACAAGTCTACATGCTGTCATCCTGCTCCTAGGAGTAGTTACTAGTGAGAGATGGAGGTTGGATTTGATCTGTAAAATGATATGAAGCTGTAGAAAGTTTAATTCTTCCAACATAGTAAGTTCTGAGCTGAAGATGGCTCAACTCAATCAATTCTAAGCCTTTTTATCGCACTCTATTGTCGCTAGGACATTCTTAAATGAGCCTTTAAAAAAGAAAATGCGTATATTATCGTTATAATTACATTAAGAAGCAGTCATATGATTGTTTCAGAACTGCTTTATTCTTTTATATGTGAAACTGTTGTGCAAACTGCAACTAAAAACCGAAAAGTGGTAGTATATAACTCCCAAATTGAATAATTAAATGAATGATTTGTTAGGCCTCATGCTAACTATAAGATACTCTAGTTTGAATGAAATAGAAGAGTTGCCTAAAGGCATAACTCAGAGAGTAATGAATTACTAGACTACAGTTTTATTAACTAACTTAAGCCATGTTGCAGCCCTGAATGTTAATTACTGTTTACAAAGTTTTTAACACACTCTACTCTTGCTACTACTCGTTTGATGTTTTAAATTAAAATTAGAAAAAAAAGAAGTATAAACTCATAGTTTAAAAAGATTCATTAATTTAAATTCCATTATTTTAAAAAAGAGAAAAAAATGGTAACTATTATATAACAGCTTTATGGCTTTAATTAAAAATAGATTAATATTAAATCATTTATTTTGATTGGTGTAATTAATTTTATTAACGTAAATTTCTTAGTTAAAAAAATAAAATAAAATGCAAAATGTTTTATAGTTGATTACGTGCTCTTAGTTATAGATTAGAATTTGAAAAATATTTATAGTTGATTAAAATTGGTCGTTCATTATTTATAATGATTGTGGCAATGGCGTAGGTTGGGAATTAAATCTTGGATTGCCAGATGAGTCTTTAGTAGTATGATTTTAGTGCAAAAGATGTCCTCTGCAAGGAAACACTCCAATCGACCTTCTTTTACTGCAATTTCTTAAGTTTTTACCCACACATCTTGTTTAAAATCGAAATGAAGATTTCGCCGTTAGCTGTTGTAAAACTAGTTCTAGAAAAATATATTACTAAAAGCGAAGTTATCCTTCCTCTTATTTATTGGTTGGTAAAGTGGTAAAGTTCGGTTATTCGCTGACTTTGTCAGGATCTATCAGGTACTCATTTGACTCAGGTTCCTCAAAGCAGATATTCCTGGTGATAACTTATTTTCTAAAATTTGGCATGCTCGCGTAAACATAAAGTCTCTGTAGAGAAAGAGTTAAAATTTGGTATGAAACAGTCACACGACTCTATTGCGCTACAATTCTCAAGGTTTCTAAGAAAAAAAATTATACTGAAAAGACTCGATCATCATGACAAATCTCTAAATTCAAGTAATGAATTTGAAGAACACTGGTTAATAAAACCGCATAGGCTTCTTAAAATTCTGAAACGTAACTTTAACCATTTGTGGTTAACTTGCATTGAAGAATTGCATAGTAAATGGCAGGAGGCACTTCATTACTTCCTAGGCAAACATTGTTGAAGTTATCTTCTGTTCCTGAGTTCGAAATTGATTAAAGAAAAATAAAATTATCTGAAGTTAGATGGAAATCCAAAAGAACCGGACAGAATTAAAGAAAATAAAAAACCGACATTAGATAAAATAAAATCCATAACGAATAAACTAATTGTTCATATTTATAATTGTATTTCCGTTTAGAACTTTTATTTTTTTATTTGTGTAAAGTAATTAGTTTTGTTTTTAAGCAAAATAAGATAACTTATAATTAGCAACAAATTAGAACACTGCTATAACTTATCTACTTATGATTGTTCCTTCTCTTCAATTTGTTCTTGAGAAAATAATTATTTTGTCCCATTTCAAAGCTTGTTATCTCTGGTTAGAATTGTTATTATTATTAACAGTGTGGCCAGTGAAAAGTTTCATTTTTCTTCTTCTCTTTTCTTTTAAAGAAAGTGCGATATTTTTTTATCATTCAAAAGTTAGTTTTTAAATTAGCAATTAGTCTTTCTAAACGGAACCAATTTAATGATGCGCTGGAAGGCTTAGAAATAGTTTCTAAGTGAAATACTTTTTAATTAGCGTTTGAAATTCACAGAAATTATTTTTGAAATTATTTTTATAAAAATTAAAAATTGAATTCAGAATATCTGAATGACAATAATGGTTCTTCAGTTTTTGCAAGATGATAATCTGTCAAGGTTATTTTTAAATCATTTTGTAGTTTCATTAAATTGATTGAGGTAGGTTTTGTGATCACTACGAGATGTCTCTTACCTCAATTTACAAATTTTTAATTTTCTTAAATAAAAAAAAAAGTCACTATTGTTCAAATTATTTTCTTTAAATTTTAGAATAAATAAATAATAGAAATAGCATGTAAAAAAGAGTTCTCCTCTCTCACTTACACAAACACCAATAGATAATTTTATCTACTGATTTTTCTATTGTACATACATCAAATTCAATCAGTCGCAACTAATCACTATCATAGATGATTATGTTTGATTATAGAACCCAAAGATTTCAATAATCATTTTCGACAGTATTGTGATTACTGCTGTTGGTAACTGATGAACATAGATCTGACAGTTCGATTAGAATGAATATTAATTATATTTGACAAATTAGATATTAGCTACTAAGATGATCTTAGGTAGGAATGATGTGTGGCTGGATGATGCTTGTGTGTGTAGCCTTTCTCTTTTCATCATCAATAGTTTCCAATCTTAATGAAGTCTATTATTTCAAAATATATAAATCAAAGTAAATGAGCATTTAAGAAATTTTATTTAAAGACCAGTAACAAAAACGCCTACGTTATACCACTGTCTTTACCAAATCTGGAGTTGTTATTGGTACCTACATATTTCCTAGGGTAGAGAGAGGTTATACTTGACTATTTTACTTGAGTTTACTTTTAGTTGATTGAAGTTATAAAGTTTAATGGGAACATTTAAAAATAATTTCCAAAAACCGTTTTCCATGTATTTTCGTTAAGATATTGAACTGTTAAAAGTCAGGAAAATCAAGAGAGAACTCAAGAGACTTTAAATCGTGAGAACTCGATTTAGAAAATTTTACTCGATCGCAGTACTAGGAGAGAAAAACCAAAATATAAAAGAAATTAATAAAAAATTAATTAAGTTAATATAAAATTTTTATACAGATAGCTGTGGCTGAAACAACGAATGAAAATAAGAGTATTAACTGTAATAGAAGCGAATATAAAGAAGTTGTGGAAAGACTTTAGTCGTGTGTAATGTGTAAAAGAGACGAACTGGAGCCTTGTCCATTAGGGTTTATCTAACCATGATTTATTAACAGACCAGCAATAATCTTCACTAATACATTTAAAACAACACACGCGCACACCAAGGCGAGAGAGGGAGGGGTAAGTATCCTAATGGGTACCTTAGGCTTCCATTTCTTGTATAAAAACGAAGATCTACTTTATAGCACAAATTCTTTGATCACATAGTACCATCTTATTGCCATGTGCTACACAAAAATGTGCGATATAAATCGTAAACTATTGGCTAATCAGTAATTTACAATTGTTTTAATAAATTTAATTTGTTTTCTTTTATAGCTACTTCATTATTTATAGCTCTTTCTAAAAGTACATAGTAATTTTTTTTTGTTTACAGTTAGAGGTGATTTAGATAAAGGGATCTTGGGAGTGATAAGATGTGATTCAATTTCTTTAAACCTGGAGTTATTATATTAAGCCTTGAGTTGTCCTTAACATAAATATAGGTGGTAATGGCTAACACTTATTTTCAGCAAAGTTAGGAATTCACATCTAGTTCTGATCCAAAACAACTCAGAAGATTACTCCAGGCAAACCTTGAAATGAATATTTGTACATTTTTCTGGAGAAGTCTTTTTTTTTTTTTCTGCAAACGTTATTTTTTTATTTTATTTTATTATTTTTTTTAATGTTTTTTGCCAAAGGTGTAAAATCTACCTCAATTAATTATTGAAACGACAAAATCCTGCAAAATAAAGTTCAAAATATCGAACCTAAACTCTCATATTAATTTGCTTCTTTTAGAAATAATGTAGAACTTTTGATAGAAAGATATATACATAATGTACATAGGAGTGCCAGTATAAATACTATATCTCCAGCTAATTGCATAAATTGTTACAAAATATAAAAATATAAAAGTAAGTAATGAGGGGAAAACAATGAAAAACCCTTAGCCTCTAAGGAAAGTTTTACTTCAGGGAGTCCTTAACTCTCCTGTGCCTGTGCACCGTGTCCAAACTATACGCCCCTATTCCTCTGCAGAGGTGGTTGTGACTGGATTCACACTTGCTGAAGAAACCAGTAGCGAGGTACTTGATGTAGTGTTCAACATAGTCCATGTTGGTGTTAGAGTGTAAGTCTATAATACGGGGGGGAAGTTGTCACAAGCCTGAGGAATTTATTTTATATGATCTGCAGCGAGGCGATATTGGATTAACACGCAAGACTCCAGGAGGGACAAGCGTAAAGTAGCATAGGCCTAATCACTACCGTGTACAGGAGGAGTTTATTCCCTGGAGACAGTTTAGAGTCCCTGCAGAACAGCGGGAATAACACTCGAATGGCTGCCTTACCTTTATTGACTCTGTCCTTTATGTGGGGGGGGGGGTAAAAGTCATCCCACGATCCAGTAATATGAACTTATAAAACTTAATATGCATTGAAACTTATAAAACTGGAAAATGAACATTAATGGTCACACATCAGACTCTGTTTGTTTGAAATGATTAAACGTTAAATTATAGGCGTAATTATAAAACTGATAATAATAATCGTAGCATACTGGACTCCCACGCGGAGGTCCCGGGTTCGAATCCAGCAGCTGACCCTTAGATTTTCTCTTCCTAGGAGCTTCTTACAGCTCACTGTCCGGTGATGGACAGTGTTGTCTGTAACGAGAGAACACTGTCCGGAGGCCGGCAGTGCACTGGAAAAAGCTCCGGGCGCCAATAACCTTGGATGTTGACGCGCCTTAAATCATTAAAAAAAAAAAAAAAAAAAATAATCGTTGCATTTTAAATTTATAAAAACATATTTTTAAATCTTTAAAATAACATTAAAAAGTATATTTTTTAAAAAAATTGAATGAACTAACTCCAAATAGTAACTAATTCTCCACCTTAACGTCCTTCTAATAGTTTAATAAACTAAATTAATTACTCTTTCCATAAATATTTTAATTTATTTATTATTTAATTATATATGTTAATGATTTGTGAATTTCACATTCACCAAATTTAATGTTTATTACTATGAGATAATTTGCTTTAATCAAGTGTTAATAATTACTTAATTGAGACTTTACTTGTGGATAGCCTTAAAAATTTACATTTTTAATGTAAATTTATTTTTTTTTTCATGATAGAATTTATGTTATAGTGTGACACCCTTATATATATTAATAATGTCCTAAATTCTTTATTATTTATAAATATATTTTTAGAATATTCAATTTAAAATAAACATTAATTTTAGTGCCAAATTTTTTATAATATTTCATTTTTGGTACCAATTGGTGGTTTTGTTCGATTGTCTGTAAGTTAGGTGTGAAGATACAATACTGGTATCTTAGGATGGTCCTACCGTCTTACCTAACACCTTATTATATTGTTACAATCAATTCAATTCATTGATAATATTTCATGAAAGACAAATTTTCTCTTAAATAGTTATAAAACATATTTTTGGGTTTAAGTGAAGTTAAAATAAAACACTAACGTGCAGGGGGCTAATTTAAATTCCCGCCTTTAGATCACGTTCTACTCTGGTACACGAAATATATTAGAAAGAATTACTGTTCTACCGTTGGCGCGTGGGTGTTACTTCATACAAGATATTAAAACATTAAACGATAGTCTTTTGAATATATACGCTATTAGTAGTTAGGTTTCTTTTTTCATTTTTAATTAAATTTTTTAAATATATATATATTTCTCAGAGAGAGAGCAAGAGAGTATTTAGAGAGTATGTTAGGTAGCTCTTGTTAAAAGATTTAATTGCTTCTCTTAAATTCATTCTCTTCTCAAAAAAAAAATTAAAAAAAAAAAACTTGGAGTCTGCCGGTTATTAATTTAATAAATTAAGTTCCTGTTGTGGTTATGTTTGGTAGTACTAAAGGAGAGAGAGAGAACCAAGGGAGTTGGTTCGTTCATGGTGTTAGCTTTGTGGTTCGAACCACGGTGTAATGTGGTTGTAAGTTGTTCAGATTAATCAGGGTTTTTTTCTTTTTATTCTCTCTTCAGCTTGAAGTCAGTTAAGTTAAAGTAAGGAAGGCCCCGCCTCAATGAAGAGAAAGAACTTCCCAGACCAACCCGCCAGATTGTGTGCATGTAGTTGTAGCCAAAGCAAATTAACAGGCTACCGTCTCTTAAGATCAATCTACTGATATAGCTTCTTAACTAACTAATCAATCATACCTAGTTATTGATACTTAAAAGGCCGATCGCCACCTCCCTATGCCTACCTTCTACCCTAACTCCTCTTAAAGAAATTATATAGCAGCTTCCTTCTTCGCTCTTCTTCATCTTAAGCTCATGTATGTATACAGGTGATTTAGGTTGGGTTCGGGTATTTGTCTACAAGTGTGGGCTTGGAAGTGGTAGGTTTTCAGCCCTCAAATGTTTCCAAAATGGAAGAGAATTGTTGCCAATTTCAGCCCTATTTTTTATTTTCCAAGACCAAGCTTGCAATTCAGGGACTAGATCATCTTCACTGCTCATATACTACTCTTAAACTATATCTTTATATTATCTACAACCTTTATTAGAAAAATGTTTCCAGTGAATTCCAGTTTAGGGGGGCACCCTGTAGCAGAATAAGGGTAAAGACTTTACTCTGATGTGTTAAGTAGGAGTAATCTAGGAATCCGCAAATTGTAAAATGTTTATAATAATTAAACTTAAACAGAAATTCGGAAGTGACAATAAAAGAAGATAATTTAGAATCTTTAGAATATCGCCAATCTTGAGTATTTTAGCAGAAATATAGAAAAAAAGAAGTTTTCAAATTAAAAGCAGTTTACAGGAAATAATTGTAAGCACGAAAACAAAATAATTGCAAAATTGAAAGTAGGTAACATTGTTTTAAAGTTTTTTCAATTTAATTTCAATATAACTGTAACAAAACTTTCATTTTGAATTATAATCAATTTTTATAAAACTGAAATACAAATCTAATTTCGGTATTACTGAATTATTCTGCAATGAGACTTGGTCTAATTATGTTATTGTAAATAATTGGGATATTACTAGACCAGTTGGAAGCTTAAACGTTTCCCAAGGGAAAATTGAACATTATATTTACTTGGATGAAATAATGAACTTTTTTCTTGATTAGATGAAAATTATCATAACAGTAATAGAAACCAGGTAAACACAAATTATAGTTATCTTTTATTAGAATTATCTAGGATTTGTATTTTAATTACAATTCTGATAATTACTATCCTAATTCGTGTGTGTGTTGGGCTAAAGAATTCCCTTTTTTTGTATTTTATGTAAAATTAATTTACATATTACCACAAAGTGTTATTATCTATCCTCTATCCTCAATTAGTTGTAATAATTAAAAAAATGTGTGAAATACATAGATTTTCTTTTATGACAAATTAAGTAATAATTTGGTAATGAATCGCGAACGGTTTTCTTAAAATTTGGTATTTTACTTACTGAAATCTGATTAACTATAGAAAGTTAATGAGGTCGACAATTACACCTAATTAACGCTTAAGTGGAAGGAGCTTAAACGACCTCCTCCCAAGATCTGTTTTAAGAAACTATTTTGTAGCTAAAGATTTAAAGAAAATCATAGCCGTTTTATGGAAAATTCCCAAAAACTGAAAAATTAATTCATTAAAATGAGAATTTGAATTGACCGATTTTGTCCTAAAGCTCATTATCTGGATGGCTTCGATACTGAATTTGATCTTTCCGCTCTTACTTTCGTATTTTTTATTTTTGAAAATCATCCGCTACCAAAATTAATTATTGCTTTTACCACTGTTCAGTGAAGAAATGATTTAATTGAAACATTTCCTAATAAATCTGATAATTCTGATCACTAACCAATTCGAATAGGGAACTAGATAAGTTTAGCATTTTGACTACCTTACTTTTAAGTTAACAAATAATTATGTGTAGGTTTAGGTTGTTTACTCATTAAAGTATCTATTTCCTTATCAACTTGTCTATTTCCCTTTGTACAAATTACCCACTGCCTTATCTAATTGTCTACGAAACAAAACAAAAGTTGACAGGAAATACAAAAGCAATAAATAATAGCAATTTAATGTTTTGCAGAGTACTAAAGCCTTCTTTCAAACCATTCGACTTCTTTTTTTTAAGTTTTGAAATTTGGCTAAGTTAAAAATACTTGAGCCTAAAGAACCAAAGTTAGTTGTAACATATTGAATACTACTGGTGTTGTATAGGAATTAGTTTAGACCTCCGGGTAGGTCATTCTTCGCCGAGCCAGTAGTTATCGTAGGTAAACCTCACCTTCTACAAGCCTCTCTCTACTCTCTAAGTGCGTGAAGTATCGTACTGCAAGTTAGCGATTCCATTGCAGATACATTTCCCTCTATTCTTATCATAGTCTGCATAGGGGCAGGCCCCTTCTCATAGAGGGACCATCCTAAGGGAAGGCCCTCCGTGCCTGTCGTGCGGTAGAAGGGCAGATTAAGTTGGCATAAGCAGATACCATAGGTGTGCCATTTTGGCTTCACCAGCAGAAATGATTACTTTAATTATATAAACAATTGTCTTCTAGTTTAGGAATGAGCTATTTCTTCTTGTTTCAATGAACTTGCTTAAACTTATATTCGAATTAAGTTCTCACAAAAAGCAATATTATAAAATTAAATGTTTGCCTTGTAATATTCACAAATATTACACTTTCATTAAGCTTTCTTTTAACTGTTACAGATTCAGCTGGAAGCAGTCCTGAAGCAGAATGTGATCCAGAAGTGTCGGACCAAGGAGGTGGAGGCGGTCTTGCTTCCACGGGTAGAGATTCGCCAAATAGTGATCCTGAAGATTCAGCACCAAAGAGGAAACAAAGGCGATATAGGACTACGTTCACATCTTTCCAATTAGAAGAATTGGAAAAAGCATTTTCTAGAACACATTATCCAGACGTATTTACCAGGTCAGTTGTATATGTCATTTATAAAAACAATCTAGAACTGTAACGTTCCTAACTTTCTAATGTTTCTTGTTGAATAGCTATATATTCGTTTTATTTTAACCAGATAATTGGTATTCCGCCTTCCAAAATATTATCGTATCTTTTTTGAGACCTCTTTTTTCATCCTGTGGTGGAGCCCCTGGCAGCTCAGTCTCACCACCTTTTTTTTAACTTAAAGCCTGTTCCTTTGCTTTGTAGATGGTAAAGGGTTGGTTTATAGTCGAATGCACTGTGACCTAAACTGGGATTTGGGTAGTATCTCTGTAAAATGTCAAATGATCGTGTAGTGAGTGTGTTTGTGATGATGATGAAGTAGTGTGCAGTTTGATGTTTGCCATATGGAAATCTAATAATTAATTGTGGAAATCCTAGTATTCTTATTGAGCTTACCCAGCGCAGTTTTCCTCTTGTGTTTAATTTTGAATTAATTTCCCTTTCTCTTGTAATATCTCTCTTTAAAATACATTTAATTTTCCTGTAGTTGATATCGATTTCTTCCGGAAAACATTTAGACTCTAATTGTAGTCGTAGTGGGGGAGGTTAATTGGCGTTCCAAATAATTAACGCTCTAATAGTTCCACATTTACAGACTGTAAAAATAACAAACTAGACCAGGTAATCTATTAAACAAAAAAAAAAAGGTAGGTAATTTGGATTAATTTGTGGTTTTCTGTCAGTCTTGGTAAATTAGTTAAATTTCTAAGGAAAAAGCCTTTTGAATTATATAAAAGAGAAAGTTAATGAAAATATTATTTGTGAACCAAAACAGTCTAATAAATAACCAAAAAGGAGATAGAATAAGAAAAAGGCTTTATTTTTTAGTGGATGATCAAATAATTTATTTATCCCTAACAATGAAGGGTTGGTGATATTATTATTTATTTCTGTAAGAATAAATACCTCCAAAGACACAAAATAAACTGAGTGGCAATAGTTAAATTATGAGAGAATTTCTCTCTTTGCTGTCTTTGTAAAATGTAATAAAAACTATAGCAAACTCAAATTACATTGTTTACCTAATGTTTGTATGTTTGGTAGGAATAAACAATTTACAAGTAAGAATAAAGATTGCTACAGTTAGAAACTTAACTTCATAAAAAAAACAATACAAAAGAGAACCTCTAATAATAACAATTAAAAACATTCTCTTTTGTCTCTTACATGTTTTATTGTTAGTTTTGTGTATTCGCGTCTTTTTTTTGGTAATTATTTATTTAGTATGAGAACTTTTCTACTGTTATTGCCATCTCTCTATTTTCTATGAAGATTTTTACAATTTTCTCTGAAAATAAATAAATTATAATTAATAATAAAGGTAAGTGGAGGAGAATAAGTATCTCCACCTGCAGGTGCCATCGCGTGCCACGCCCAGCTTCTTCAGGTGCTCTCTTAATCAACACTTTCCAGTAAGGAAACTGTCAAAAAGTAAATCCGTGGAATTTATCTTTACCCAGGCAGAGGTACGGCTCAGCTCTATTCCGGGTTTAATTAGTCTTCGGCTGACTCAAAGCACTTGGGGATATTACTGATACAAATTCTTCACTTAGAAGTACCAATTTACTGAATGGCCCCAGATTTTCTTTGTAGTCCCTGTATTTATTTGAAACATTTTCCCAAGGCAATTTCAATTTAGGGCACTTTTGTCGGAATGCCAGGATTACTTATATTACAGTATTAACGGGATTAAATGAATTGCTGAACTTTCGGCTTAGCAAAGTAATGGCGGAAGAGCTAATTTTTCGAAAACCACTCAAGCGGATGGCTTTAAACTTAGTAAATTACTCAATAATGCAGAAGAATCGACCCAAGAAAATAATTTCTGTGCTGGGTGGAGTAAGGCTTCTTTCTAATGCACCTTTGCCGTGAAATACTCACTTTGCAGTGAGTTTATATGGTTATTACCACCTCTGTAATTGAAGTCAGAATTAAACTTGTTACTAAAATTGTTTATTTGTTGAACATTATTAAGTAAAGTAAAGTAATTGCCTGTTTTTTCAGGCGGGCTTTACGTCCACCTGCCAATTAGGTGTCTTGGACGGAGGTGACTAGCAAACATACTTTACTGTGAATTTCTTTTATTAACCATTAAATAAAAGGCCTAAGTCCGGGAATCGAACCCAGTACCACAATACATATCAGCTTCAGAGGTCTCGCCTCTAACCGCTCGGCTACATTGGCGCCTTGTTGTAGATTATTATAAGCTGCATTGAATCAAGTTAACAAGTTTTGTGAGGTATTCTTACAAGAAAGGGGCATTCTTAAAATAATTTCAATTTAATTTAATTTGCAGCAAAACACTATGAATAACTAAAAGTATTTTCAGTAAATAATATGTAACCAATAGAAATTAAACGTTTTTGTTTTGAATTAAGAAATAAATAAAAACAATTAGACAAGACCGATGGCCATTAATCGTGAATGCCATGAAGTCAATTACTATTGTTGCGTAACTTGACTACAGTAGACCCCATCTTATCGCACAAAGATTTCGTAACATTTTATTAGAAGGTGTGTAACTTGACTTTATTTGTATAATAGAAAATAAACCATTATTTTGCTAATTACTTTTTTAAAAAAACTATCGATTGCATTATTGCGGCTACCTATATTACAAATAAAAAAAATTAATCAAACTTAATTAAAGGGATTTGTTTTCTAATCATGTACTTTAGCTAATCTTATTAATATAATACTAATCTTAATAATTAATACAACACATGCGTAATGCCTTTCTAATAATTCAAGTCAGGCCTTTATTTATCTACAAACTGTTGATTGCATAAGCCTATAATAAACCAGCTCTGCTAATTTGTTAAATTACGGCCGATTAATTAAATTTAAAATTGAAGGTAAATATTTTGTACATTGTTAATTTGTATAGGTCTCTTAATGTTTTTGAAAAGTGAGATTATGGTTATTAATGAGTCGGAACGTAGGGACCCGACTTTTCTCAGTGTAATACCAGAGGTGTCGCCTTAAAGCTCACAGCTTTGTGATGAGCAATGATCTCATTGCTGGGGCATCACGTTCTAACATTTACTGGAGTAAGACGTTTGCCTAATGTCCGGCGTTTCTTGACGTCAGCCCAGTACGTAACTACTAAGCTTCGTAGTAGGGAGTTCTGTTATTCATTTTCAGCAAGTTAACCCTTAACCTCTGCACCAATAGTCTCATGTAACACCCCTCATTGAAGCAGAATATGCCCAATGCTGCATGAGTGGTGCTGCGATTAGAACATGGGGTGGTTTCTCACAGGCCAAAAGAGAGCTTATGGTGCCACTTGATGAAACGGACTAAAAGGAAAAGTGTCATGCCCTCTATCTAACCGCTGCGGCACCGCAATTACGGTTTTGAATTACACTATTTCAGAAGAGCAACGGTGACAAAATTTTGGAGGCATTGCAATTAAACAGCTAGTAGAATAATTGTATGAATAATAATTGAAAGTAAAAATTATTTTATAACATTGATACACAATTCAGGCCAGTTTAGAAGAAGGTACGAGTTAATTACACTAGATTTTATACAAATCTTATACATACATATATAGCTTAACATTACTCAACGTACGTATATATATATTTCCTGGAATTGCAATTAAAGAATGCAATTAATCAATTAACCTTTCCGGTGATTATAAAAAATTAAAAAATTAATAGTTGTATTGTGAGCACGAGAGAGAGGGAATGAGAGGGAGGAAGAATTACAATTAATGATAATAGTTTTTATCTAGATGTAATTATTTGCAATTAAAATGAAAACAATTATATCTCTTAAATAAGAATGTAATATTTTAATTGCGATCTGTTTGAAATAATAATAATTAAAATAATAGAGAAAGATGTAAGGAAAAAATAAACCTAACCTATATAATGTTTCTATAAGAAAAAAAACTGTTTCAGGATTGGAAGTTAATTAAAGATTTATTTTAGTTGGTATTAATTATGTTGATGTAGATTGGGTTAATTTGTTATGATTTAATGAGTAATTTAATCTAGCTAAAAAAAAACAAAATCTCTTATGTTAATATTTCCCTCGCGAAAAGCCTCGCATGAAATTACAGGTGGTAGTAGGTGGTATAATATAAAGATTATATTTAGGGCTGGCTTTTGCCAACATACTACTCCAACAAACCCTAAATGGTAAACCTCAAACATGCAAATTCAAAACCGTTATACATCCACGCTTGTAAATAGTATATCAAGAAAATCGTTTGGCCTACTTATTACGAGGAAAGGCCCAAAAAAACTGAATAATCGAACTGGTTGAGTGATTTTTGTCAAGTTCTATACGGGGGAACCTAAGCTACATATCAGTTTCTCTGGATACTCTGGAGTTATCTGGAGTTAGGGATGACCATTGCCTTGGTGCTTTTCTACTCTGCCAATGCTTCAAGATGTGTTCTAAGAGTGGCGCCTCCACAAATTGAGAAGTTGTACGAAGTGAGGGGATCCGATAGTCAGATAAGTACTGCTTGGTGTCCTCTCCAAGATTCTCCAGATTCTCCCCAGATTCTCCCTCCAATGTTCTAAAGATGGCCCACAAAAATAAAAGTGTAACCTAGACTATTCTAAGGATTGTACCTTATCCAATCCGGTAATTACCCAGTTTCTCTAAGGAAAAATCCCCGGAGTTTAGAAAGACGGTAGCTTGGGATAACCATCCCCTCTTACCAGACACCCCATTCCCTTGAGGATGTATCCAGCTCCATCAACAAGTAACCACCCAGGCTGGAAGGGAGATTGTTGAACATACCTCGCCAGCCAAGAAAGGGGTTCATACGGTTTAGGAATTGTCTCCTCCCATATAAATAAGTGATAGGACTACATATATTGTTTCCACTAAAGTGGCCCAATAGAAATGATTTCTTGCCCTAGACTAGTAGGAGAAAATAAAATAAATTGTAGAACAGTTAAAACGTAGGTAGGTACCAAAGTTTCGTGAAGCCTATGATTGCGTGTCTTTTGGATCAAAATTTGGGATCCCCCCTTCCAACTAGACTAGTGTATACACTTTATCACGTGTGCAGAATTGTGCACCGAGTGTGCTCTGGTGACACTCTTTAGAATTACCACCCGCCGAGTGGAGCGTGTTTAAACTCACAGCAGGGACACTTACAGTTTGACACTCTGGTCTCTCAGCGCACTTTTATTACGTCATTACGTGCACATTAAAAAACAAAATATTGATTTTTTTTTATTGCTATTTTTATTTTTTCTTCTAATTATAGTTATTAAATATTTTAGTTTTAATTAAACTTTTTTGTTTTTAATAACCTATTTTCTATTTAATTAACTAATAAGTTTGTTAAATTTATTACTTTACCGAGAATTTTTATATTATATAAAATATCCTGGTATAATTAAATATTTTTATTACTTCAATATGTATAAAATGTAGGACGATAAAAATGAATCACAAGAATATTTATCGTATAGTAAGTACATGCACTAATATTATGTTTTTAATATCTTATAATAAAGGTAAGGAAAATACTGCAATCAAGGACAATTTTTCATTGTCGACTTTTCATGAGAAAATTCAAGTTTGATCTCCCCTGAGCCTCTCCAAAAAAAAAAAAAAAAAATCAGAAAATTCTGCCGATAAAGAAAATCGTTTGTCCGGAAGTCTTTTTTTAAATTTCCTGCTTACCTCTTCTGTTCCTTTAAATATATATTTCGCTTGTTTGGAGGAGAGTTAGATCCTTCGGAATTCTAGCAGAACAACATCGTGTTAATATTCTTTCCGGATTTCTTTATGTAGATATTTTGTTCATATATACACCCATGTCCGTGTTAGTTTTTTAAAGTTTATAACTATAATGCTTATTTCGTTAATTGAATTCTAATTACTACAGTTTTATATTGAAAGTTCTCGCCCATAAAAAAAGGGCTCGTTCTAAAAAAAATGGAACAGTAATGAAGATTAACAATTATAATGAATTTATATTATTTCGCTATAAAAAGAAAAAATACTTTAATATCAATAATAAAAACATTTAGAGCATAATGTAGAGAAATGTGGGGTGGTTTGAGTGCGCTGGAGGGGTGGTAGACTAGAGGGGTGCCATATTGGGCTCTAATTGATATCACTACAGCACGTTATATCGCGTGTGGATAATTCTTAAAGTACAAAATCGTGTAAACCAGAAGGGCACGAAAACCAATAAATTTTATAATTAACTATCATTTAACATATTTTCTTTATCATGATATTAAACATAATAATCATAAACATACACACAACATAAAACTAAAAGAAATAAATGAGCAAAATAATTATTTAAATAATATTAAATATGGGGTTCTGATAATACGAAGTGTTAATAAAGAAGAGACAAAAAAATAAAATAAAGTCATCTAACGATCTTTTGTTTGATTTTATTATCAAATTTCAATTCATTAACATGTCATCTGGAAATAACAGTGGAAACCTCTCACTAGACGAAAAAGATTCTCATTGAACCAAACGTTTACTTGCGAATACTAGCAAAACAGACGAAAACATCTCATCGCAAGCGTCAGTTTGGAATCACGGACTTGAGCATCAAGACCAAACAGACCATTCATACTGTAGCACCACTAGCTGATGAAAAAACAAATGGTTTCCCAAGGAATTTTTAGGAAAAGGGGTGAGAGCCAGCAGTTCCTGTTATTCAGTGCACCAGTTTTAAGGATGGAAAGTTTTAGGAAGAGAAGGAAAGCAGGAGTGTGAGGGAGCCACAAGCTGATATTTCAAAGAAGACTCCCCAAGTAAGAAGTTGGAAGGGTTCTTGGTGATGTTTTAAACCTCTCCAATCCTGATAACCACCTAGGCATTCTAAGAAAAGTACTGAACTGTATTAAAGTTAAAAGATCTGGAATCTACTCAGCTCTCTAGAAAAGACGGCAGGAAGAGAGCCGGCTGTTATGGGGAAACCAGTCACTGATACCTAAGAGAGGGTACATCCACTTCCAGCACCTGGTAACAAGCAGAAGTACAAAAAAGAAAAACCTCCCAAGCCTGCGATAGTCAGGAAGAAGGGCTATTATCTCCAAATAGGCGCTGATATCTCCAGAGGCTTGTTCTTGACTCAGTCATCTCTGTTCCAGCCATTGTGTGGCACGGGACTCGCGATATCTTGGATTTAGGCTGAGCTAGTGTTTTCCTGTGGGTTTGCTAAAGATAAATGGTCCCGAACTTCAAACTGTCTCGGCAGGTACTTTGTGGGTTGTATAAGCTATGAGGGTGTCAGTATTTGAGTGCTGTTTGCGATGTTGGTCTGAAATACCGCTGGCATTTTAAGATCGCTGAGGTTTTCACTGATCCGCTTTTCCCTTCGCAATCTCACTCAAGCTTCTTACCTCCTCATAAATATGGCAAGCCCAATCCGCTAACAAACTTCTTAGATTAACACATCGCATTAAAATTCGGTAATAGAAACTTTTTAATTGGTAAATACAAACTTCTATTTCACACCCCTGAATAACCTACTTCCTAACTCTTAATATTTCTTGATTGTATAATAATAAAAACAATGAAATTAATTAATAAAAATTTATTGTAGTTGCAAATGAAATCAGCTGTGAAACGTAAAATAACTGAAGACTAGAAGACATCTTCATGGAAAGTTAAAGAACAAAAAAAAAAAGAAAAAAAACTTATTTAATAAAAATGCATAGAATATCTTCGCCCTCTTCTTCTGTGCAGTTGCATTTATGATGTGCTGCACTTGTTTGCTACCGTTTTTTTTCAAATATTTTTTATATAAAAAAAAATATAGTTTTTTATACCTGTGTAGGTATATCTGCACCTTGTATTAATTACTGTTGACATTCCAAGGACCCTGCGGAAAAAATACAGATGCATAATGATCACTTTTATAAAAATCATTATAAAAATTAGTCAGCAAAATAATTTAATTAATTGTGTTTTAAAAAATAAATAAATAAATAAATGACTTACTTATAAAAATAGTTGCCATAATTCATGTATTATCTCAGCATCATTGAGATATAGTTTTAAACTGTAAAGTTGTATTTATTCATACATTTTCCATTATTACATTTAATGTAATTTTTAAACATAAAAGGAACCTAAAAAAACATAATTTAAACTAAAAATGAAGTCAACAGTTCGTAAAATTGTTTACCTGATACATCATCACTTTTTTAATTTTCTATTAACATATTTTTATCAGATTTATTTCGATATAGAAGTTAAATTATTTAAAATTCCTTTAGGAAGCAACCGTTAAAACTGAATAAATGTGTTAACAGCTTTGTTTTAGTTTTATTATGTGAGATTTTTTTTTTAATTGTCATAAATTTTAAAGAAAGTAAGTGAAGAATTTGCAAAGTTTGCTGCTACAAAATTTAAATTATTGCATGAAATTATTTTACTTAGAATACCCATTCCAAGGATTGATTACAATCAATTGCGGCTCAAGCTCGGATTAAAAGTTTCATCTTTATATAAACATAAACTAAGTCTAGTTTATTTTACAGTCCCTCTCCCACTAAAACGATTGTTGTTAACTTGAACCTGTTATTTGTCGATAAAAGAAAAGAAATATATATATAGTTCAAACATTCACTCTCCATGTCGTCATAAGTTTGGTATTTAGGGTGTCTGTTAATCATGATAATTGTCGTTTCTTTCTAGTCCAGGTATGGAAGGAAAAAGAAAAGAATAATTGTTTGAAGAACTTGAAAGTAATTTTTTTTTAAATTCCTATTTTAGCATTTGTAGTAAACAAATTTTCTTTTACGAAAAAATTATTTGATAGTAGGTGCCTAATATCTCAAAAACTAAATTCGATATTCCATTAGACGATTAAGTACCTATTTTGTTCCAAAAGAGGGACGGTTAGGAAGGGTAAAATCTGTATTGAATCCTTTACAGCGCAATGCTTTCTTGAGAGTTTTGGGAAGCTGAGGTATTGGGCACCGATATAATGCTAACCTTAATTGTTTCGATTTCTTGTATGTATGATTTTCGGGATGTATGATTATCGGAGCATCATCTCCGATAGCTCTAGGTCTTTAGTCAGAATGGCCAAGCCCATTAAAGCATTGTAGGCAAGTTCGGGGGTGTTTCAGGACAGATTGTATTCCAAGTGTCTCACTGCAATCAGAAAAAGACTGCAATCGAAGAGTATATGCTCCTAATTAATCTTCAACCTTCCTAAATTACTTCTTTACACCAAACGATGGACTTAAGATTGTATTAAGATATCCTTCCCATTTCTTGCGCGCGCTGCAAACATAACTGCTAACCTATGTCATATAGATTGCGCTTCTTGAACGATTTGATGTTGCTTAAAATTTGTCTAAAGTTGGCTTTGATCTGAGAATAAGTTTTTAAATAAAATAAATAATTGTTAATTTGATTAGTTTTATCAAAATTGATTATTAAATTTAAAAAAACACCCAGCAATATATTTATAAATAATGGATGAATTTAATGTTACAGAGAGGAACTGGCAATGAAGATCGGATTGACGGAAGCTCGTATTCAAGTAAGTTGACAATAGATGCAATCAAAGTGTCAGTCAGGGGATGTTTGTAATGGTAATCTATGAAGTGAATGAATATTACATTTAGTAGTTAGTGGTAGTGATGAATAATATAGTTTTAATAAGCTTGGATACTTGAAGGACGTACATTTAACGTGTGCATTGTCCCAACTTTAGTGGGTTGTTCTTTTTATTTATTTATTTTTTTTTTAAGCAATCTATAAAGTAGGTAACATAACTAATAACGTTGTGATTAACGATTATTGTGTGTGCCTTTTTAAACAAACAGGAAATAATATTGTCAAATCAGATTGCCTGTTCTATATGTGATGAATTTATTGGTTTTTGAGCGGGACCTACTTTCGAAAACAAAAATAATTAGAATTGTAGAAAATTAGTTTCTATAGAGAATATTTGTTAATGATCTTTAGCTAAAGAAACAATGTTTAATAAGCACACGTGTGTTACATGTGCTTAAAAACTAAAACTCCTGATAGTCCCCATATCATCTCCGAGGTCATGAAAGTAATCTAGTCAGGGATCAGCCCTCTTCTCAATGTACATCAATGACCTTCCTCTTACCATCTCTCATTCCCATTATCATCTCTATGCTGATGATTTTCAGATTTACCTATCCTTTTCCCCGTCAGATTTGTTTGAAGCTGTATTTAAACTTCAAGAAGACCTCAATAATATCTCAGCATGGGCCACGAACAATAAGCTTACCCTAAATGTAGAAGAGACCAAAGCTATTGTTATTGGCTCCAACCCACTCCTTAAATCATTGGCTCCTCTTCCTAATCTTTTCCTTTACAATACTCCAATAAAATATTGTTCCTCTGTGAAAAACCTTGGTATCACTTTCGATCAAAACCTATCCTGGAAAAACCATGTTACCCAAATCTCTCGTCGTTCCATCCATATCCTTAAGCAGTTTAATAGTTCCCGTCACCTTTTTCCAATTAAGACCCGGCAACTCTTAGTTTCCTCTCTTATATTCCCCCATTTCGACTATGGTTGTTTAGTGTATGGCGGTCTTTCTGGTGATATTGAAGCTAAGCTTAAGCGCCTCATGAACTGCTTCATAAGATTTATTTTCATCATTTCCAGAGACTCTCGCATTTCGCACTGCTACGATGAGTTGAAGTGGCTTTTTCCTGTCTATCGCCGCCAATATTTTTTGGCTTCTTTCCTTTTTCAAGTCATCCAGTCTCAAAGGCCTTCCTATATTTTTCAACTCCTTAAGTTTAAATCCTCCATCCATTCCCGTAACACTAGATCTCGCTCATCTGATCTCTATATTCCCTCTCACCGTACCTCATCCTTTGACAAGTCCTTCCTAATACGTGCTACCTCTCTCTGGAACTCCTTGCCTTCATCTGTCCGCCATGCTCCTACCCTATCCATCTTTAAATCCCGTCTATTCAGTTATCTACTTTCTATTCAGCTTCCTCCGAAATTCTAATTGTTTTAATTTATTTCCTTAATTTCTGCTGTTTTATTATTTTAGTTTTACTTTCATTTTCACTTATTATATTTTCACTTTTTGTAAATACTTATTTATTTATTTATTTTCTGTTTAATCAAAGGCCAAACTGTTAAGGCCTCTATTTGTTCCTGTATTTATTCTTATGGGACAATCGTCCCAGAATAATAAATTTCTTTTCTATTCTATTCTAAATTGCTGCTTTTGGATTTAGTCGTGACAATACCTGAGTAGAGCTGCCTTAATCCATGTGTGATTTTCTAGCTGTTGTTGTTAGGGCTTCCCAAATTTTGTCTCTACTTAGTCGCTCTATTGTTTCAATGTCAAGATTCAAAGAAGCTTGAGTGTTTGCACCAAATTTTTTTGAAATGAAAAATTACTGTTATAAAGAGAGACGGATAAAGAAAATAAGCAGGTGTTCAACGGGCACCATATTTAGGGAATTAATGTTACAAAATTGGAAGAGATTCGTCTCTGTATTTATTACACATTGGGATAAATTGGGAAAAATATTCCATCATCTTTTTTGTGAAGGAATAGAAGATTCTTCGTTTCCTGCCAGTATATTATTCTGGTGCGTAAAGAAGAACAACTGTTGATAGCGGCTTGGCAGTGGGGAACGGTCCTGATTTCTATCAAATTGTTCCCTGCTCCTCCTTCTCCCTCCACCACCATCCCGCTCCTGACATAAACACCACCTAATACACTAACACATACACATTATGTAATCATGTTGGATAAACATTTGTTCATGCCCAACCAAGCACTGCTAGTGTATAATCTAATGGTGTTGCCTTTTTACAACCATAAATGTATCCCATACCTGGAGACACAGAACAAGCGCGCGAGGTAGGTTCTGAGGGGAACAAAAAAATGGAATAAAATTGGTTACATTCTTTCACTGAGTGGGTACGTATGATTTCCTAATTTCGTTTTATCGTGACCCAGCTGTCCCTCTCCTCGGAATATCCTAACACATGTTTTTTGTTTTTTTTATTCTCATTCAACAAGTCAATGCATTGCAGTAATCAATTTCGAAAATGATTGAAGGGAAGGGGAATGTTCCCGATTCTGTTATCTAATTGCTAAGCTTGCAAAGTATGAGAAATGTATAAAAACAATATGTTGTAGGTATATTTACTAACGTTAGACTACAGTTAATCAAGTTTCTCAGATAAATCCTTCTCTATAAAGTGTCACCGTTCGATAGCCTGTCAGCCATAAGATGGCGAGTAGGGAGAACCATGCAAGGAGTGGCGTAAGTTTCAAAATAATAATAAATAAAGATAAGAAACAAAGAGAAGAACAGGTTTAAATGTCGAGAACTCTTCAATTGCTATCAATAGTGACAATACCGGAAGAGTTAACTAATGAGAAATATAACTCCAGATGTAGGTGTAAAGACTCTTCGAGTCCCTAAAGGAGAGTTTACACCCGCCTTTATAATATTTCGTTAGTTAACATCTCGTATTTAAGTAAATCATGAATCTATAGACTAGCTCAGGGGTCGGCAACCCGCGGCTCGCGAGCCGCATGTGGCTCTTTTATCCAAATTTTGTGGCTCTTCAGCCTGTACAAAATAAATTGTATATTTCAATTTTATTGAAACAAATGAAAATTTCATTTATTAAAGTAAAGATATTTTCTCAAAAAGAATTTTAAATGTGATAGGTTTGAAATTGAATAGAATTATATTATAAATTACAGTACGTAATGTATAGGACTGCCGTCATTTTCATTCCAATACAGGTTTAGTTATTATTTATTCGTTTATTTACTTTGCAATATGTGAAAATAAATATATAAAACATTTAAATGTTATTGAATATCATAAATAATAATTTGTGAATACAAATAATCTATTAGAACTTTTTACTCCACCATCCCTGCGACTCTTGGTAAGATTTATTAAAATTATTTAAGGAGAAATGGCTCTCTACTTAAAATAGGTTGCCGACCCCTGGACTAGCTGGATGGCAGAGTTTTAAAACATGAGCAAATTATGCTGGAAAACTGCAAAGTTTGGTGAAATCAAGCATAAATATTTAATGATTCGATTCTTCGAATAGAAAAATAGACGCATGGTCTCCGCAAGATAAAAAAAAGAATTTCATACCTTTGGAAACAGAACTATAATTATACTTTGAACACGTTTCAGCAGCAGAGTACCACAGTAATTGTGATAAAAATGTATAAATATAGTAATGTCAATTATTAATGGGTAAAAAAGTCAATTAAAAAAAAAAATTGAAAAAGAGCATGAATGCAATTTAATCCACAAAGAAAGAGCAGAAGAATGAAGATAATGATTGCGTTTAATGAAATTATAAAGTAAAAAGAACTACTTGTGACAATTCAAAATCATCGCTACAAGATGATGCATTTCATCCCGTTATTATTTATGTGGATGACCAACTCGAATGATATTGGATAGTTTTATTCTCCCAGTGAACGATCTTTGAAGAATAAAAACTAGAGGATAAAGCAGGAAGCAGGACATAGGAGACGTATCATCAACCTCTTCACTACCTTCACTTAAATTACACATTTTTTTCTCTACTGCGACCATCTGTTCAATAAATTATTATTATGTACTTGTGAGTTATTTATGTATTGTTCATATTTCATGACAGATAGTCCGAAATTTTTCATACTTAAAAAAAATATATATAGGTATGTGGCATACACTAAAAACTCTTGAAAGAATTCTAAAATTTCTAACTTCTGCAATTCATTCATAAATTATTTAAATGTATGTCGTTATTGTCTGATCGGTTAGTTGTAGACTGGCTGCCCAATCTATTAGGGCAGCAACCCCATTGGGATTTTGGAGTCTCTCTCTCTCTCTCTCTCTCTCTCTCTCTCTCTCTCTCTCTCTCACTCTCTCTCTCTCTCTCTCTCGGTAACCAATGGCTGATCTGATTGTACAGACAATAATGTCAATTAGTTTTTTTTTATCGCTGTCGTTGATGATAATAAAATCAAGCCTTCTATACATAATTACAATAATAAACCAATTCAAAAGTATTCAAAATGAAATATACCTGTTGATTACACAACTGGCTACTACTAGATACCGCTAGTTGTAATATTCATTCATTCTCTTAAAATGGCCTAATTGTTATATTGGGATGCCATAACCAGTAGATAAATCTTCACATACAGCAGTAAATAATACTCCTAACAATAACAATAATAGCCTATTAATAATGAATATTAATGACAGTATATGTCATTTATCATATAGTAAATAACATGGTCTTGGAGAGGAAAGTAAATATATACATATTGATGTACTTACAGACAAGAAAGCCCTTTTATATATTCATGTATTGGTTGCCTATTTATATTGTAATTAAGATTACAGTAGTCTATTGTCTAACTTTTAATGTTAATTTAGGTAACAATTAATTTAACTTCATTATTGTTATATAAATAAACTGGGCACAAGTTATTGAGAAAAGAGGAAAATACTGTATGAACAATTTTAGCACACTTTCTCGTATGCGTTTCGGGGTAGGGCGTTACAGTGAAAAATTCACTGGCGATCGCAATATTTCCTCCTTCTGGAAGGGAGTGAAAATAATAAAGTAGTATTGGAAGAAAATTGTACATTATTCATTATAACATGTATGTATAGTTGACTACATAGATACACTCATGCAACAAATAAGTGAACCTTTGATTTTAATTAATGAGACGCTGACAAGATGGAATACAAATGGTATTATAATTACGTCGTTGGGAAGGAGGGTTGACTTTAATCAGGATGCGCCTTTCTTTAGGTTAATTTTCATGGAAGTTAATGTTCTAATGAATTTGGTGGAGATGAAGTGCTCCTAGAGTCTCGGGTAAGGAGAGTTAATGTCCGCCTAGTTCAGCTTCCAGTGCTAGAGCGCGCTGTTGGTAGAGTTGCTGCGGTAATTCTTTTGGCTAACTACATTTTTACTTGCCGTTTCTCCTTATACAACTTTCTGTCATCAGTTATTTAGATGGCATGTTATAAAACTTCCATAACCTTATTGCCATGTAGCTTCCATTTCCTCGATTTAAGAGATAATTTCTAATAAATAAATTAAATCAGGTATTTCTTTTAATTCTACAATTCTCAAAAGTTCTAGCAAAAAATATAGTCAACTTTGAATTTTTTACCAAATTGAATTAGCTTCAACATCCACCTTTCCTTGATTTAAAAAAAAAAATCATTTGCTAACCTGAAGAGAGTCTGTACCTGCAACTCTTAATTATTTATTGACTATCCGAAATTGATCAAAAATCTGTAAACTGCAGAACCCACACAGCAGTGCACATTCTAGAGAACTTCGTCAGAACTATTTTTGAGATCATCTCGGAAAAGTGAGGAAACTACTAAGTGAGTCGGGTTTGCGGTCTGAGGAATCTTCCATACATTTAACTCTAACAATATAAATGTAAATGATAAAAGCGTTCATTATTCCGAAATGATTCTTTAGAGCAGTGCTTCCCAACTAAAAAATAGTCAAAAATAGGCTAGTCAAATATAAAAATTAAAGCAATGCAGTTTTGTCATTATCTAGCTTGACCACTGGAAGACTGGAGTTAACTTGCTTCAAGAGGATTCAAGATAGAGAATTAGTAAAATATGTCATAGCTTTCGTTCTTCTTTATTGACTGTTTAGTTTTTGTAACTTTAATCTCATTTAGAGGTGCCTTTAATTATTTTCTTTGTAGTTACGGATTTACAATTTTTACATGAATTATAGGCACTTCTTGGCCATCAATAACGGGGCATTAAAATAAAGAATTTCTTTGTCATTGCTACTGTACTGACAGAAAACGGTATGGACGGGTGAATGATTGGGTTTGTTATTAATGTTACAGCCTGCCACGAAAACTTGTATTTTTGTAGGATTGTAATAGTGTTGTTATTACAGCACTAGTTGAGCTATTACGTCATTTTAAAATGAAATGGGAGCATTTCAGTTCCAGTGTGCCGTTTACTGTTTGGTATCTGACTATTGTGCCATGACCAGAAAAAGGTTGGGAAGCACTGCTTTAGAGTCTAAACATACTCATCTCCTGGAAGTGCTCTTAAAGAAATTATTCTTGAAAAATTGATTCAATAAAAATTAGAGATTTTTATAAATAGATATTCTTAGCATAGAACGGTATTCTAAAGAAAATGTGACGCCCCCATGTCTCTCCCCAAGCTAACCAGCTACACCTGACTCCGACCAAGTCAAAATTCTCTGAAAATTTTCCAAAACTAAAAATGATTCTTGTAGTTAGAGAGTCTAACGTTGCTCTCGCACTGCAGAACCAAGGCCTGTCACAACTGGTGCAATGCACTTCGTCCTCCATAAGCTCCAAAAAGGCAGACAAACTTACGAAGTAAATTTTTTTCTAAAAAATCTGGTGTGAACCCGCGCTCTTATACGATAAGAAAGATGTTGGAGGTTTTAGTAAGATTTGTGTGACGGAGAGGATGGTGGGAGATCTTTTTAGAAATTAATTAAAGTTGTAATAAACGTTAATGAGTAAAAAATTGTGATCATTCAATAATGTGCGAATTACATGAATATCTAAATAGCAAGGAGTACATTCAAATCAATCATTTCCTTTTGAGATTCTTCATTCTGAAATTTTGTATGAATGAATCTTTTTTTTTTTTTAAGAGAGCTGTTGGGCAATTTCATTCAACTAGTGGAGAATATTGGCAACTACCTGAGTTGTCCGTAGTAAAGAAATAGAAAAAAAAAGAAGGTTAATAGTATCAGTGTCCTTGGTGTGATCATGAATGAAATGTGTCGCCTGTCGCTGGCCTTCCAGACTTAATGACGTAGTAGGTAAATAGGCAGCCTAGACAAGTCCTGTGTGTTGGCCTGCAGCTAGCTAGCCACCAGCATCTCGGTAATAGAAGAGCGGAACATGCCGCCAGTGAAGACCTCACTCAGCGCGCACACTAACTACTGCTAATGTCACTTTCCTGTTGCCCCACACCCCCCTGTTCCCGCTTACTCTCATTAGATACCTCCGTTCCTAGGAACTAATTCTTATTTCCACTTCATCCTCTCTACTAAACCGGAGTACCTTCCTTCTAATAACAACCATCATCATAATAATAATAAGAAATTGTATCCTGCAAATCTTGCCGACAAATAAAGTTCCTATTTTTCCACTTAGAAGTAAACCAACAGGAGAAGTGGTATTTTCCTGACCGGATATCCTTTACAATTCCATTCACACGGAACTCACATTCTTCTTCTTAGGCTTTTAATGTAATTTATCTTTTCACTAACCTTCTTTATAACGTTTGCCCATCATTTCTTCTTCTAAATACAGAACCTTCATCAACTCCGTTTGCAGCGTTAACTGCATTTTAGAAAATATATAAACAAATACAATATGATCGCAATAATTCAAAGAAATTGCAACAGAATCAGTAATCGAGTGAATTGTAAAATAAGTAACTAATTACGAAATAAATTGCCAAGTGTTACTGGTTTGTATTTACCGTCTTGGTGTAAAATCTGTAGTAAACATGTACGTCCTTCTCTTCATACAATTTATGTAATTAAATTGAAAACTCGAAACTTAGAATTGGTACAAAAAAAATAGTATTGATTTCAATACTATACATGTTTACTGCAGTAGTAGAATCATAGTGTTGACAGAAGAGTGATGTTACAATTCCCCTTCCAAACCCCACTAACATTACCATTCCGAAAGAAAATGTTTCAAACTAAGTGAAATACTTAGTGTACGAAGTGTCAAGTGGAATTTTTGGACTGTTGCCTTAATAATTACAGTTGCTTCTAAACCCGTTCTTATGGGTTAAAATTGTTCCAATTTGGAATTTGGTTAAGATACCTTCCGTTCAGTAAACTGTATTTGATTAAACTTCTTAAAAGAAAATGAATTACAAATATTTATATGTTTAGTAAATTAAATGAATGACACTAAAAAAAGCGGCATGTTAGGAAGTACCAATATGGGAAGTGTTCAGGAGGTTAGGAGGAACATGGGGCGGTGCATTGAAAAAGAGAAGCGAACATGTATTAACCATTTTCATATAAAATAAAAATATATTCTATCGAAGTAACTACCTCGGCTGGTAGTAATCTCGCCAAGCACGGCATTGCGCTGAGATTAGATGGCTGAAGTGAGGCCAACTGAGAGCAGCTGTAGTGTCAGGGAAAAAGCACAGTGCGGTCTTCTGACAAACGAACAGTGCCAACAAGACTCCTGCCGTGAGCTGGGCACCCATCGTTTGTTAACGCTTCGTAACCACTCAGGCAGGTTAATTAATATTTCTTTTGTGGTGCCGCCGAATAGAAACGCACCGTTCATTGGCCGTGCTTGCTTCACTAATTTAAAAAATGGGAATGTAAAAAAAGGCATTAATAAACTCGAGATAATTTTAACAGAAGTTAATTTCCAGATTTTTGCTCTCCCAACATAGAGTATTTAACCTAAATATTTACGCTAAAGACAAAAGTACTAAGTCACTAAGAGAGAAGAAAGAAAGGTGCGGTCAGTATTTTTTAGAACATAACGTATCGATTCCTGATTCCTGTCTTGGGTTTTATGTATGTCTAAGTTGTATATTTTTTTTGGCAGACACCAATTTGCAACATAATTTGTTAGTACAGAAAGCAAAAACAATTAGGTGCCTGCCCTACATGCAACCTTTCTCTTGACATGTTTCTCTTTTTTGTCCATTACCGAATCTCAGGTATCTCCGATTTAAAATATCGAATTTGAACTTACTACGATTGTCTGTTATTGAGTCGTGCTGTCTATACACTCATACAAACAGATTTTTCGCAGTCAAAACCAATATGTTCAATGAAAACTCAAATCAGATCACAAAATGCAAAAATAAAAATGGTTAACCTTGTAAAAAATAAAATTATCACCAGTTTATTTTAACAATAACTTAGATCGTCATTGTGAAAACATCCTGAGTAATTAGGGAATTCCCTTGCTTTTAATCAATTACGTCAGTAATGAACATCAAAACATCAGCCATACATTAAGATCGCTTATGTTCTTGCTTTTAAATTAATTTATTTGGGTAAAAGCGATTCATTATTTTAAAAAGTTAATAGATCTTTCTTCCAGCAAAAACCAGATCATATTTTCTGAAACGTTCCTAAGTTTCTTTTAATGAAAGGCTCTTTTCAAGACTAAATTGGGTACTCTGTATGTGTACTCCATTTTGCAATATGTATACGAGTATATTTATGTGTAGAGGAAGAAAAACCAGTAAACAAACGAAAAGAACTTAAATAAGTATGTTAAGTGTTGCCCTTACAGCCGTATAAAATGGCCCTACTTTACAATGTGTACTTATTTACAACTGCATCTTAACTAGGACAATTTATTTCAACTTTCTTTTTTATTTGTTTCAGGTATGGTTTCAAAATCGTCGAGCAAAATGGCGTAAACAGGAGAAAGTGGGCCCGCAAGGACATCCGTATACACCGTACGTTGGTGCACCAGCTATGGCACCCTCGCTTCCAAATCCATTTATGGGTTTAAGGAAGCCACCATCATTGGCCGATTGGCGGCCACCAATGTTCCTACCCAGGCCGCCCTTGTTGCCCATATTCCCAGGACCACCTTTTCCTGGTCTATTAATGTCTAGACCTAAATTAGAAGTAGATCAACCACCCACCTCACAGGCACATCATGAAGTTGATATGCGATCACATTCCATAGCCGCGTTAAGGTTAAAAGCTAGGGAACATATGGAACTATTGGGTGGTTCAACAGATCTCGTCAGTTAGCCCTAAGAAGTATTCACGTTAATTATAATTGTTAATTTTTGTTCTAATTGTATACCTAATTAAAGTAAATGCGAAGCTATACAAGAGTTTCTCTGATAGTTTTGAGATATACAAAAATGGGTACCTTTCTGTGATAAAATAGGCTTCAAAAATTTTGTTCCATATACTCAAGTCCTGTCCGACTCCCCACTCTATCTCGAGCATCTTTTAAAAAACCTAGGAAGTAACCAATTGTTGGAAAAGAATATATGCTCCCTAAAAGCCAGAGTTTCATTATTTCAGGAAGTCTTCTACAAAATATCGAAAGAAGCTTTGAATGGAAATGGTGTGTTGGTACTGTTGGTACCAGGGAATGGCACCCTTATTTCCGGCTCTTGTCACTAGTCCTAGAACTTCTTTAGAAAAAGAAGTGCTTTTTTCTTTCCTGGCGTTAAACGTTATTACTTAAATTTTAGAAGTTACATCCACTATCAATCAAATTTTTGAGATTTCTCTGCTATTTGATTAAGGAAGCCTTTGACTTTTTGAAAAATCAGTTAATGAGGAATCCATCGTCCAATAATCCTCTCATTTCTAAAAAGTTGTGGGACCTGTGCTATCCTGGGGCTTAAAGTCTCTTACCATCATTTTAAGTAAATAGACGTACATGGATTAATCTCTATTATTTTTTGATGATTTGATCACCAAATATCAAATACTGATAGTTTATCAAAATTAAAAAAGAAAAGGTACTTAAAAAAGTTTTTTTCGTATCTCAAAACTACCTGAGTGCATGTCGAATTATAAACTGATTTATGTTATGAAATAGTAAAAATCATTGATGAAAAGAATATTTGATTTCGCGAAAAAATCGAAGATTTGGCAAACAAAAGTTTAGAGAACTGTGATACAGTGTTAGTTATAATCACAATGTAAACATCTATAGCTGCCCAGTATCACATGAAGCTGAAAGACATCTTTGGAGGTTGTTAAATGCAGCATACTCAAAGTGTATTTTATTTTTAGATGTTAAGAAAAAGTTTTGTCAATTCGCGAAGTCAACTCAGGTGAACTCAGGTTTTGGTCATAACATATATCTAGATTTATTATTGAAAAAACACAATTCTTTTTTTCTTTTTTTATTCAATTCTGTAAATAATTCCGTCCTAAGTGAGCTTTAAATAAACATAAACAATATTTATAACAGTAATAAAAAAAAATCACAAAAAAACTGTAAATAATCTGCGGTAATCTGCAAATATGTTTTAAATATGTAAATATTAGCTTTTAATAATGTTTGCCTTTTTAATATTTAATACAGCTTGTTATATGTGCCTCACTTGTATTTATTAAAGTAGGATAAATTCTCTTTTTTGTGCAATTTACAAATAAAAATGACGTAATAAAGGAAAAATTTGATAGAAAAGAAAAAACAAACAAAAAGTAAATGATAGTTCTTTTTTCTATTTGTGATAAGAGTTTTTGTTTTGTTTTGAATTGTATAAAATAGTGTTTTGTGGGTAAAAAATTAAAGCATTCCGTCCATGTTTACACGACTTATGTATTTTGTATTAATTTTATAAATATATATAAATAAAATATATTTGTTCCAAGTTATATTTATTCGATTTTTTTATTATTCAAAAATCTCGGATTCAGAGTATCAAAAAACAATATTTTCGCTTAAAAAAGATTGTTTTAAGTGTTTCGCAAAATTTTCTCTTCCTCCAGTAGTAAGAGATTGTTCATATCTTGTTAACAGCGCCTATTGCCCAGCCCATCTGCCTCTTTGTGGTTACTTTAAAATGCCATATAATAGTTTTCAACCAGATATTTTAGGACAATTTAATAAAAAAATCATAGTCCTTGTTAAAATGAATTATTGTTAAAAAAGAATATGCAAAAAATGGAATAAATAAATTAGTGGGAAAAAAGTTGTGTAATTAGTAAGAGAGTTGAGAAATTGGAAGTTTAATAAGCGGTGGGGATTGTCTGTATGATGTGGCGGCTAAAGAAGCGAAGATGAACATAAAAAAAAAGTTGAGTTAGAGATGACGAACGAAAGGAGAGTTATTAGTAAAATGAAGAGCTACTGGTAAATAGCCAACAACACAGCTAGTTTGGATGTAATCAGATCTTGTATTGTATGCGAAGGATATAGAAACTTCAAGAGTCCTAGAGTAAGGGCGAGAAGACGCGGAGTTAGTGTGTTGATTGGCTGTTGTTAAGAAGGTACATGGGGAGGAGTGGGTTGTTGTTGTAGTTATGCCGCGTCTTAACTAGTTTACGCCCGTCTAGGAGCACGGTAAGAGACGTGCGCTATTTGTCACCGTCACTAAAGAAAATACTAATTGGTGGACATCTGTCTGTTAGTAATGAATCACTGTTATTACTTAGCAATATGTAAATGTGGCGTAGCTAACTGCCGGTAGCTGGTACTTCAGCATCAATCAACTTACTCTCCAACCTATTTCCATATTTCATTTTGTAGCCGCCAAGAGATTTTTTTTTTGCATTTTTCTATTCCTGCTCATCTCTGAAAGAAGCAGGAGAAGAAGTAGATGAACAACGTACCGAGGAAGAAGAAGGATGATGAACAGGAGAAAAAGATTTGTAAATGTGTCGGGCTGGCCTTCTGGCGCCCTAATAGTGCACCCTTTTACTTATGTTAATCTAAATGTTAATGTTGCCCCTTCCCAAAGGACTGGGCTAAAAGATTGGTTTGAGTTAGACACAAACTAAACTATACCTTAGGTAATAAAACAAAAGCAAAGTACTTTTCAGGCGGCCTGCTGATCTATTATTCTTCACAACTGTTTGTTCTGTAGATCTTATTCTTGAACAAGATTTCCGACTAAATTATTATTTATTATATTTATTTATGTTTTTTTAAATGAAGAGACTCCCAAAAACTTTGCACTTTCACAAGTTATATTTTTTCTGCAGTAATGTGCCCATTGTTGGGCTAACTTGTTAATGTCGTTCAAATTTTCAATTACTTTGCACTATTGCTTTGTATTCAAATAGTAAATTCTCAGTTTTAAACTAATCGTACGAAAAAGTAAATTTCTTAGATTTCTAAATTCAGTACTAATAAATAAAATTTTAAATTTAAAATTATAAAAGATTTTAGACAAGGAAAAAATAATTAGTATATACACATATTTTTAAAAAAATCATACTGAAATTACAATGCTGAATGCTATGATAGTAATAAACCTTTGAATACATTTTCTTTATTACTATCTGTAACCAAAGAAAAACCTTCGTACTTAGTGGTCTTTCTACAGTACACTACGCCTCGACTAATTTAGGTTGAAAGTTGAAAGATTCATGTTCTGAAAATACTTCTCCTAAAATTAAATCAATTGAAGAAAATTAACATATAACTTACTTAATACTTACTAGTGTTTGGTTAATGCTACTACTTACTTAACAACAAAACTGTCTACTATGCCATTTATGGAAACAACTGTAAGTTACCTATTTACATATGTACAATATATCAGCAAGTAAAATTGATTAGGTTTAAATAGCAATAATTAAAAACTATTTGATCACATGACACTTTAGAGAGATGCTTAACTCGCCTTTTCCCTAAAGTGGCCTTAAGAAGCATTTTCTGGCAAAAAAAAAATTCCAGACAAATTTAAGTTTAAAGATAAACATTCAATTGTTTTCGAATAAATCCTAAAATTGATTCAGTTTAAAAGCATAATATTATGCTTGCGATTGCAATATTTTCTCTTATTATAGAGTAAGAAAAAACAAATTTAATTTTATTACTATCGATAAGAAAAGAAATAATTAGTATATAAATTTATTTTTAAAAAATCATACTGAAGTTACAATGTTAAAAGCAATGATAGTAATAAACCTTTTAATGTACGAGTATGTTTATTATTATTTTTTAAGTAGAGAGGGGAAATAGTTATGTAATTACAGTTTTTCATTTATTGAGAAATGAATAAGCATGCCTTCGTATGCTGACTATGATAAAATTAAAAATTAGGTTAATTCTTTATAAGCTTCCATAAGAACTTCTACCGACAGCTAGGGAATCGTAATTATTATTCATCAAATAATATGTTAGTTTCCGCTATATCAGCAATAATACGTACTAAGCATTTAGGCTATTATCTGTTGCGGAAATAGATTTACAGTTAATAGTATATTTTTACATATTCCTTTACTGTTATATGCTTACGTAAGTGTTGCAGGATACAAAAATATATTTATTTAGTATGAATTAGAAATCTTCTAACTTTAATATCAAAAAGTCATGTAGGCCGCTTAATCAATTTATAGATCTACCTTTTTCTAGTCAAAACTTACTACGGTTTAGCCATGATAAGCTGAACAGTATATAATATATCTCTTTAATTACTAAAACTGCGTAAGGTTTGAACCCGATTTGTCTCCTTTTTGTCAGAATATTCTCTTCCCTACGAGTCTCTTAATCTGTAGTAACTTTCCTGCAGTAATCTCAAGCTTATTCGCCACTGCTGAGATTATTGCATTATGAACGTTGGAGTGCCTAATGATGTGAGACTTAATTCTGTTTCTACTCAAACCAAACCCCAATAAAAGTGTAAGGACGAAGTTCGGTCAGTTCACAATATCTCTGAGCACCAACTCTAACAAGCAGTTCATTTTAAGCAATGCACTTTAGAGAGAAGCTTATACCGGGTTTATCTCTCAGAACTACATTTTTTTAAAAGTTCTAGAAAAGTGATTAAATTGTATTTTTGATCCAGGTGTATGTTATCTTCAGGAATACGATTTAGAAAAAGGAAAGTTGTCCAGTTTCGAGAAAATTTCCAAAAATTAACAAAACAAAAATCAATGAATGCTTCAGTAGAGGTGGAAGTTGGAAGTTTGGATAAAGTTGCAACCTGAAGTTTAGGGTTAGTATCTAGCATTTGTCTAATAATTAATAGAGCAGATAAGTTTTTATTCAATTTCAGCCTTATATGTGGGATCTTAGAGACAAAAGCTTTGTCTAAGTAGAATTTTAGGACTTCAGTGTCTCAACGCTTGGTAGTAGAATAGAATAGAATAGAAAAAAATGTTATTATTCTGGGACAATTGTCCCCTAAGAATAAATACAGGAACAAATAGAGGCCTTAACAGTTTGGCCTGTGTTTAAAAGAAAATAAATAAATAAATAAGTATTGACAAAAGGTGAAAATAAAAATCACAGCAGAAATTAAGGAAATAAATTAAAACAATTAGAATTTCGGAGGAAGCTGAATAGAAAGGAGATAACTGAATAGACGGGATTTAAAGATAGATAGGGTAGGAGCATGGCGGACAGATGAAGGCAAGGAGTTCAGAAAGAGGTAGCACGTATTAGGAAGGACTTGTCAAAGGATGAGGTACGGTGAGAGGGAATATAGAGATCAGATGAGCGAGATCTAGTGTTACGGGAATGGATGGAGGATTTAAACTTAAGGAGTTGAAAAATATAGGAAGGCCTTTGAGACTGGATTACTTGACAAAGGAAAGAAGCCAAAAAATATTGGCGGCGAAAGAGAGGAAAAAGCCACTTCAACTCATCGTAGCAGTGCGAAATGCGAGAGTCTCTGGAAATGCTGAAAATAAATCTTATGAAGCAGTTCATGAGGCGCTGGAGCTTAGCTTCAATATCACCAGAAAGACCGCCATACACTAAACAACCATAGTCGAAATGGGGGAATATAAGAGAGGAAACTAGAAGTTGTCGGGTCTTAATTGGAAAAAGGTGACGGGAACTATTAAACTGCTTAAGGATATGGATGGAACGACGAGAGATTTGGGAAACATGGTTTTTCCAGGATAGGTTTTGATCAAAAGTGATACCAAGGTTTTTCACAGAGGAACAATAGTAAGACAAGGACTGCAGGACAGAAAGAATATTCGTCTCAAGATGAACATTCAACTTCATAGAAGAAACCTCTACGTTTAAGAGAATATCTTAGAACTAAATCTATTTTTTCAAGAACTAAAAATATGCAAGTTTGCTGTTTGTAGCCTTAAAGGTCATGCGATGATTAATTTCTATTTAAACAGATATGTACTTTTTTTTTGTGTCTAAACCCAACTCACTGACAGTCTCTAACTGTGGTAGGCTTGTGGCAGTTTTAAATTATATTTCTAAAAGAGAATCACGATTTGCCTCTTGATATATGTAAATACCCAAATTATACGAGTAACGACTTAGAATACATCAGTCTTACGGCTGATTAGAACTAATTTCACTTTGCAGTTCGTAACATTTAATATATTTTAAACTTAAAGTAAATTTTTCTTCTACTCAGTATTAGCTTCATTTGCATTAACTATTTAGTTAGTTGACTTTATTTAACGCACTTTACTGGAGCAGTCTCCCTTGCAGATAGATAAGTTACTTTTTTTCATTTCTGATAAATCCAAATTGTTTGTTACAATCCTTTATGCATTCATTAGGACATTAGCTCAACTATCTTGAAAATAATTACATAACTTGGACTTCCTCCTAGAATCACTTTCTGTACAAAAAGAAGCTTCCAGAGAAAAGTGTTGGACAGTCTTCTTATTGAATCTTAATCAATTTTAAACATTAACTCATAGTCAATTTCGAGAATTCAACTCTTTATCGAATACTTCTTAGCTTTGCTTCAGTGAACTTAAAAGTGGGGAAAACTGATTTATACTTTTGTCGTAATCGAAAACAAAAGTTTTTCCGTTGTACAGTGATCTTTATTTTTAACGATTTTCATTTTTGGCATGTCTTTTTTCAATCGTAAAAATGTTTTATCGCTGTAATGTTTCATCATAAAGATCTAATAGTAATTTTTGTAAATATATAAAAGTTTTAGGCCTCCAAGTGCTCGAAGGGATACCAAGTTTACAAAAAATCGTTGGAGCCATTTGAATACTCACACACACACAATTTGTAAAAACCATTTTTCCTCAATGCGGTTATATCAAGTGGATATAATCTACCTGATAACAATGTCTTCTCTTACAAGGAATAAGAAAAGGCAAAAAACTAACTCCATAGCTAAAGGTGTTTATATAATTTTTTTAATCTACCAACTACAAAAGAAATATTTCCAGTTTTTTATTTATTTAGTCATTTTTTTTTATAAGTTGTTGGCATGTTGTAATCGCCGGTATCCGCCAATAGTTGGCGCAAACGATTGCCACCACAAAACAATCCAACTAAATTGGCCTCTTATTTTCGTTTTAGCCCTTCGACCGTAGTGGTAAAGTCAAACTTCTCCAATCTGAATTCTACTTGGGAGGTGATCAGTTTTACTAATTATACTTTCATGTTTGGAAATCGTTTTAAAAAAAATAAGGAACATAAAAATGAAAAAAGAAGTTATTTTTCTCTTAACAGCTGAAAATAGCTTTTAGCTGGATAATATAAAAACTAAATAATTCTACCTAATAGGACAATTAAGGGCTTATTCTTATCAATAAATAAGGGGTACCACTTTATGTTGTAAGGGTCAATGAATGCCAGCGTATTAATGATCACAGTTATTTTAATTTGTAGATGATACAAAGTTTGGTTTTATTTCCGTACCTAGTGGAACAAGAAGGAAGAAAACTTAGTAGAAATAAATAGTTCCAGCTGAGAAACAAAAATGAGGGCTTACCTCTTGCACCACAGTACGAAGAGCCCTATATACTGAAAACAAAAAGTATTCATTCTTTTCAATAATCTTTATAAAGTTTTATTGCTCACCGTGGCCACTGTTCTAGACGACTGACTTTCTTTCAGAGCCAGTAGTCCAACAGAGGCATTCAATGGAGTAAACGATCCTCATGCTGTCTTTTTATAGCCTTTTGCAAATCAAGATGGGATAATTCGCCTTAGAAGACGAAAAATCAAAAAGAACAGACAGTTTTGATTACACGTTTTTCAACTGGTTGCCAAATGATAACCCCGTTTTAAGATTATTTATTAAAGGGATACCATGGATGTGCACAGAGTTCACTTCTGATAAAACCCGAGAGAAGTTGTGGATTATTGGTATTAGGAGAACTATTAGCTCTAGGACTCTAATTTAAGAGGCTAGAAACTCCAGCAACTCTTCTTCCAGCCGAATGAATGCGAGAAGCAGCGACTGTTTAAATCACGGGGATATGTCATATGTATGAGTATCAATTTTTTTTCTGGTAGGCAAGCAAAAGGCATCTGTGATTTGCGATAACTTAAAACGATATTTCCATTGAAATTCGAAGTTGAAAAGTGAAATTTTTCTTACAAGAGAATTTAGATAGAAAAAGTAAAAAATCTATAGCGATAGCCATAAGACTTACTTTTGTTACAGTTCTCGAAGTATGAACAGTGATACTCTTTTAAATGTGTGCTTAGTAATAATCAACTCAACTGCTTTACAGAAAATTGCAGACAACTAGAAAATTAGGTATTAAGAGAAAACCTAGAAAATTAAAAAATAATTGCAATTTAGCACCTGCGGTTACGCTATTTTCTTCTAACTCGGAAATTTTCTTTGATCATTTAATTCTCTAACGGGAAAAATCTAATCGAAATGTAATTTCTAGCTTCTTAATATTTTTTAGTACTTGAGATGTTTTATTAAATACAAAAACACAAACTGAATTTAGAAAATTTGACATGATTTCAACATTTACTCTTCTTAGAAACAAGAGTATTGTAAAAAATTAAAATGTACGTCGTCGATTTTGTGCTCATTCTTATTGAGTTAATGTATTCATAGCGTTCAGATTTATATGTGTTATATAGATAGTTTATTAACCAAGTATGAAGTCCTGTCTAATTGATTTCTTGCGGTATAAGTTTTTTAAAATACCATATCCATATGGTCAATTTTTATTCAAATAGTATTGCACAATGCATGACCGAAGCTGAATGATGTGGTAGAGAAAAAATATTTATTTAAAAAAAAAAGAAACACGTGAGGTAAAGTACATAATTTTTTTGTTGGTTGAGTACACCCTGTTCAGTCATTTTGTCGGCACTGAACGTGTGGGCTTCAGGCTACAATTCAACCAAACCTGCTCGTTTCTACACCTACACAAGCGTTAAAATGTGTGAAATTGTGTAGTGTAGGATATATTGCCGATGGATTGGAAATTTAAAGTTGATTAGACATTAGTGTGATTGATTTACTTAAATAACTTCAAAAAAGCGAAGCCGGCATGTTTACTAAAGAGCATAATTATGAAACCTTTTTATCTTTAAAGGTAAGTTAATTTCCTTTCACTTCAGTGTTGTTCTTGTGGTTTGTTTGTAAACATCTTTAATCTGACGTGAAACACTTTTAAGACTTCCTCTAAAAAAAAAAAAAGTCAGAGTTGAAAATTAATAATTTTAAACTATTAGCCACTCCTGTAGGGATGTTATCGTCCCTGCGGGTATCCCGCACACACAATGTAATAGAGCCTGCAGAGACAGTAAAATGTTTTCAACTAATTGAGTTTAGCAAACCTGAGGCAAAATCTACTTCAATACGGCGCAGAGTAGAGAGAACGGAACTTCAGAAAACACGAGGGTAACTTTCAGAGAACCTTTTCAAACAAACACGGGCTTGGAAAGATGTTGTGGACATCTCAGCCTGCCTAGATGCTACCTAAGTGATAGTAGAAGAGAAAAATCGGCACTAAGGAGGGGTTATCTTAATATCTGCCAGCTTCCCTGTCTTCTGGAAAACTGGTGAGGCAAAGCAAATGACTTCTTTGCATTTTACTTCTTGCATGAATTCGGAATCACTGGTTAAAACTCACGACATTCCGGGTGAATGTTGACGCTACATGTCGTGGGCAGGCGGGTACACCGGCATATTTACCTTTACATAATTGCTGACTGTAATTTTGAATAGCTGTTTATAAGAACATCATTTCAGTGTTAAAAGAAATTTGGCCTATTATATGGTCAGTGATTTTATTATTTATTTATTTATTTAATTATTTATTGTGTTTTTGGTTTGGTTTGCCCATAAACCGTTATGGTTTACGAGGGCTGGTAAAAACTAAAGTATTCGCAACTACGTTGGTAGCAAATGCTTCAATTTATTAGCCTTGCCTAGCCAGCTTACACAAGGAGGCTTGGAATCAAGGCTGCCGACTAGCAAGTCTACCGCGTTATCAACTAACTAATTCCTTGTAGAATATTGTTCATCGTTTTTAGTGACTGATTCATTAATCGAAAAGGAAGAAAGATTTTGCCAATTTCGGTCCATAAGAACCTAAACAGTCTGGACATAAGATGTACCAACCAACCTCTGATGTTAAAAATGTGAAAAATATTAAAAGAAGATGGCCCAGTCGGATACATATATCCTAGCTCGAAAGCTTGGCAAAAAATAAATAAAAAAATTATGAGTGAAATAGAATATAATCTTTTGAACTAATTCCATTTTTCCCGTAAAACATATTTTACACGTTTTTGTTAACGTGTTAATTGAATTCTTTTTTTTTTTAGTTCCTCAATTATGAAAATCTAAAATCTAATGCATGGCTTCCTTCTGCTATCTGTGAGTGAAAAAAAAATTATTACAGTATGAGGATATATTATTTACAAATATGATTAATACAAAGTAACCTTGCACACTCCATCTGCAGTTTTATTGCGATCATTTCATCTGTGAAATCACCTGTCAATACAGCGATCACCTTTAATGTCAGACAGTCACCTGCTGAGTAAGTATTACCCTAACTATTATGTACTGAACTGTTCTCTTTATGCATCTATGTCTATAAATAATGGTGAACTGGATATATTTTATGTTAAGTTCAACCGAACGCTGCCGTTAAATCCAAGGACATTTTATTTACTCAGATTGTAGTGTTAAAAAACATTTTAAACTTTGAAGTATACAATTTGAAATTAAACCATTAAAAAGTTTTTGAATTTTTTATTAAATTTTCTCAGAGCGAAAAATATTTGGACATTTAGACTAGTGTTCCGCGGCCTTTTTCCATTCGTAGCACATCAGATTCCATAAAATAAATATAATTTAAACCTATCGGGCACACCAAAAAGTTTTATGATAGTTACTGAACATGCAGTCTACAATTTAAGTACATTCATATTTTTCACTCAGTTATTAATTATGTTTTACTGTAGAAGAGTTGTTACAGCTTGCTTTGGAATTCGCTCCGTCAAGTTTTTTGTTTTTTAAAGTAACGTCGTGTAGCCTACATTCTTAAGGCCACTCATTCTGCAGCATTCCTAGGTAGTGTTGAAACCATTCACCAGGTTCTCCTTAGAAGTTCTCGGAAGTCCGCCAGTCAGAGAACCACACGCTGACATACCCTTCTCCTTTATTGCGCTCCAAAATATTCGGAGAAGACTCCCAAATTCGTAGAAACTGGAAGGATGCTACATAGTTACATTCCCCTCCAACAGCAACTAACTATCCAGGCTCTCCAAGGAACCTTAGGAAGGTACAGCTTTGGGATAATCAACTATCACAAGATAGTCTGAGGATGGCTTCAACAGATAAAAGATGTTTTTAGAAAAGGCAGCTGTGCCTTGTTTCCCAATTGTAGATTTTCACGATTGCAATTAGAATACCAAGTTATTTTTTAGCTATTTTCGAGACAATAAAAAAAAACAAAACGAAAAATCCTTCAGTTGCTGTTTCCGTTTATGAGATTTTGTCGTTCAAATATGGGTGGAATACATTAAGTGCCCTAGGAAAATATTAAGTTTCAAGATTCCTGCATTTTCTTCATTTTTATTTTTGAGTTAGTACACAAAAAGTATACACACATCAAAAGAGATATTTTAAAAACATTTTTCATTTTTCTAAAAACACATTTTGAATTCAGGGTATCGCGTTACATTGCAATTCGCCATCATACCAGAAGTTCTAAGAAAATATTTAAATTATCTTCGCTGATTATTATTTTGTTTAATTTTAAAACTTATTTCGATGGAATTTCCACTTCGTAGCTCAATGTTAATACTAAATATGACAATTAAGCTATGTAGTGTTGTCCTTTATTAATATTCGATCGGTTGTAGAGTTTATTATGCATTAATTAAAGCAGTTGTCAACTTATAAAATATTTATCAAGAGATAATTATATGTAATTCAGTGTAATTAAAAGAAAGTTGTTTTGCCAAATAGGTGTTGAAACACTTTAACAAAACGTTAACAAAAAAGTAAATTATAAATTAATTAAATAGTAAAGTAGCAAAAAAAAAATTAAAAATTAATTAACGATTAAAACCCTCAAAAAAAAAGTTTGTTTTATCATCGGGGAACCTAGTTAGCATAGGATAGGTTAAATATAATTTATAATTCAATAATTAGAACTATTAACTATACGACTATTTTCAAACAGGTTTACTTAGTGGCAACACTGATGGTGGTAATATTTTGTCATGCAGAAACTTACGGTGATGGTGACTTGCTAGAGTTTATATAGTGAATTATTTGGCAGATCATTAATGAAATAATTATCACCAACATGTAAAAACTTGTTTTTTACATACATATGTAAGTTTTTAAAAAATCTATTTGCCTTGTCCTCTTTCTTCTTTCGCTTAATTTATAATTTAAGAATTTTTGGGAATATGTTTCATTCGCTTAGATTTTTTTTTTTTTTGTTACTGCCACCAGAGAGAAATAGTGATACTTTTTTTGAAATTCGTTTTTGTTAATTATTCATAAAAATAATTACCTCCACCGTATTTCGATTTTTTTAAAGAGAAAATGGTTTTATCTATGTATTTCAAGGATTTTTTAAAACTTATTTGATGAGATGCTGCGCGTTGATGAAAGTACACATGATTGAATTCCATTGCTTTGTAGAACACCTTATCGAAGGCTGCAGCTCATTGTTTAGGTATGTGGTTGTGCTGAATGAAAAAGAATACCGAAAGCAATTGGCCGAATTTGAACATTAAAATAAGTAATTGAGGCGCGAGAGTCAAATCGCATCAGTAATTTATAAGATGTTCAATGTTAAAAGTTGACAGATTTCATAATTTAAAAAATTAATTTCTTTATACTCAAATTTGATTGCAATTAAATGAACAAAGTATCTTGTTTCAATTTATTTTATTTTTTTAATTTTAAGTCATTTCATTCAGCTTGTAATTCCGCCTACTGCGATAAGCACTTTAATGAATAAAATGCAGCAATTATGTAAATTGGGGAAGTGAATCGCTTAGCAAAATATTCCAGAGAATTTTATTTTGTTTCACATCAGTAAAGTGCTCGTCAAGGTCCCCAACACAATCCAGCTAAATGACCCCTGAGTGCGTTGTGTTTTTCAAAAATAATCAGAGTAAAGAATACATCTTTTTATCTTCAATTTCTCGAAGTAGCTAGTGTATTTTCTTTTTTTTCTGTCTCTTATCTTCTGCGGAAGGAAGTATTGCAATACATTCAGTTCTTCGATTAGGTGTCTTTACCGGAAATTCAAGTTTGAGGTCCTTAGAAAATGCAATATTGGTTTTATATTACAAATTGGACAACACGTCTGTATCTATGGCCTGCATAACGAAAAAAAATAAAAATCTTAGTTTGCCTAGATCTAGCATATTTCGTTGTATTAATAAAAATTGTTAATATTTGTTCAAATAAATATTTTTCTTTGAGGATATTTAATAAGATTTTTGGCAAAAAATCTATCCTATAGTGTTCGTTTTACTGAAACAACCATTTTATGAGGTATTTGAAGAACTTTAATAATTTTTCGCTACCCGCCGTGTGTGTCTTTCTTTGCAACCTACTCATGTCATCGGAGATTGGATTTTCTATTTCATCAAATTAAATGGAAATCTTTCGAAAAGCAAAGTGAGAGTAATAATTTAATTAAAATTAGTGAAGAGGTTTGAAACGAACAAAAGTTCTTAACTTTCATTTGAAAAGTCAAGTAGTGCGTAGAGTCTACTACCTTCATCAGTGTGCAAAAAGTTTGCATGTAAGGAACACATTTCCTGTAACGAAAAAAGGCGTACAGGATCCATTTTCAATTTAAATGTTACATGAAAAAGCTATTTAACCTCTTACATTTGACAGAAGTTTTTTTTGCCTGTAACACTAATTTTTGTCAAATTACTTTCAACAATGGATTCAGTTTTCAATCGCCTTTCCTTAATCTCTCCTCCTAATGTTTGGATTGCCTAATTTATATAATGCTACAACGACTTTCCAGCAGTGATTGGAAAACAGCTGATTCTAACTATGGAAATTTTCTTCAGTTGAGGAATTTTATAAATTATTGGTTTCCCAATAAGTCGTCAACATTCAGCTGTTCTGTTCAGCCGTTTGCCAAATTCTAATTCCTAGTACGTTTCTTGCATCGCAGCAACACCATCTACCCATCATCAAATCCCATCTCCTGCTGACTCTTATGTTTCGATGGAGTATCGTATCCCCTCTAAAGCATTCTCGCGATATGAATCTTTTCCAATCAAACGAGGTCTTCTCAGCCACATGTTCGGCGAGCAGTAAGTTTTTGCTGTACTCAAGCCTGTTTAATCTTTTACCAGACGAATATTTTTCGAATGAGTTTTTTTTCTTAAATAAAGAGGATGTACGTCTCATCTTTCTTATATGGCCTTCTTCTTTCTTATATGGGGATCTCAAAGAGATTTTTTCAGATAAGAACTCGATATTGAACAAAATGAAAGCGATCGCAATACTTCCCTTACATAAAGAAAATAAAAAAAGGAATCCTTGTTAGTAAAACGGAGAAAAACCCCTGCGTTTCCACTCTCACGACCTTTATAATTTTATTTTTATATGTGTGTGATATATGCTAGGCCAGCAAGCAACATTCAAAAAACATTTACATAACAAGATAGTAAAAGTCAAACATAAAATTTGAAACAAATCATAACAATGGTAGAAGAAGTTGGTCGAACAGTCCACCATAAAGAGGATGTTGTGTTCCCCCTTCTGGTCTTTACTTCTTTATTTTTCGAAGAGTTGAGGGTGGACAGCCTAACTAACACACAAATGGCCTACTTAATAAGAATATTTACAACATTACACTCTTGACTCCTTTTACTGTCCTCTCCTATATTCTATAATTGAATTACAGGAGGAATGTATAAATTCAAATTAAACAGAAAATTTTCGAAAATGAAAACTAATATAAATAAATAATTTTTTTTCCGCTCTTGACTGTTCTCATTAACTATTCCAGAAAAAAAAATATTATAAATAAAAAAATTGTTTCTCACATTAAATTATAACTTTATCTCGCGTTAGATTATTTGTATAAAACAGGTTAAGATTAAAAATATGCTTTTTTATAATGAAAAATTTCTATGTGTCATTCGTGCACTCATTCATCCCCAATAAATTGTAAAACTTGTCTTCTTAGTTTAAAATTTCTAAAGACAAATATCAACATGTTTTTGTAGTTGAAACTTAAGGTCGAACTTTATATTTCGATTTGGTCCCACCAGGGGATTCGATAGTAAATTAGCAATCAAAATCCTATAACAGGAAGTGTTACTTTGTAGCCACAAAGTTCTTTAAATTTAATTTGAAAGAAGGCTGAAGGTCAGAGTGTGATCTGTTGGATAGAATGGGTGGACCTTTTTTGAATTAGAGTCTGGCTTCCACCTATTTTGTTCTCTCAAACCAAGTTATTGCTAAGTACTCAGGCTGGACCTCCACCTTTGTAGGACATTTTCCTGTAAAGATGTTTTGTGAGCCGATTTTTTTGTTCACTGTCTTAAAACAGGCAATTTTAAGGAAGTTACTTAACCTTTCTAGTTTTACCAGTAGCACTTCAGTCTGTTGTAATATAATTTGTCACACAATAAGAATTAGTAAGTTGCTAGAGAGTTGTGCCAGACGTAAAAAGTATTCACCTTGTAATCTTTGGCATTGTGGAAAGAGGTAAGGAGTTACATTATAATACAAAATACATCCTGATTAATTAGAATTCAGCGTAATTGTTAAGAACATTTCAAGTTTGATTTATTTATTAAATATGTAAAGTAATTTTCAAAGCTTATTAAGTCCTTAATAACATTTTATTAATGTATTATACATAATTGTATAACTTCATGGACTAATATCATTATGTATGCAACAAATTAATGAAAGAAGTATTTTTGTATTGAAACGTTATTTATGATAATGAAGGGGGAAAAAAAGCATCATAACCTTGTATTTAGGTTTACAAAATATTTAAACTGAGCAATATGTGAGAAGGAGATTAGTAATTATGATATTAGGTCTAATTTTATGTTAATGTATGTAAGGCGTTAAATTAGCTGGGAGGGGCCTAACAAAAGTCAGAGGGCACGCTATGATCTTATTCTTTTGGTTATTATTGCGTACGTTTCGCCAAGAGTAAAAATGTTATTTATTTATCTTGGACATATGTGAAAATTTTAATTTCAAGAAAAGAAAGGCTTTATTAATATTCATTTAAGTTTAATTGAAAATATATTTTACCTAATAGAGCAGCATATACTCGTTCCGCAAGCTTCGTACAATCTCAAAACAGTCAGAGATTCTGTAGAATCTATAGAAAGTTACCTTGTCATTGGCAAGTAATCTTTTGCTGAGAAGGGAGTAGGTACATAAGTCAACATGGAAGTGATAACAGCAAAGACCAGATTGGGGCATGCAGAGTTAATTCTTGTTCAATTAGTCCAATTAGGATTGTAAATCGAATTCGACTTTGATTTGATCGAATCAGGTATAAGATTCCCTGTGGCCGGCATTTGTCGACGTACTGTCTCGGATAAAACACTTTATCTGCCGGAGGGATAGACAACCAACCTAATCGATGCTCAGCTTCATAGATTTGTTTCGCTCCATAGGATGTTACTACTTCTTCCAGGACATTACAATCCTGAGAAAAAAGAAAAACCATCACTCCTGTATTTGCAAACATTATTTTCTCCAGTATAAGTAAAGCAAAAAACAAAAAAAAAATGTTTCAATTAGTTCTAGGAGGAATGCCGGGACTGTTTGGTGCAACAATATCTAACGTGGAGGCCACGGGAATGGTGGAATTAGTATCAGCAGCAATTTCCTCAGGAATATTACACATTTTAACGGGCACTAAATTATCTAGTTGATTTAAATAACCAATTAAGGTTTGTTTTTTTTTTTTACGAGGGAAGGCATCTGAAGAGGACGAGGTCGGTTAATCAATATATATATGTATATATTTTTAATTTTTTTACCAGTCTACTTTATTAATTTTTCTAAAGGTGGGCAGTGGGCGTCCCAGTCGATTAATATAATAGATATGTCATTTAGCAAGAGGAACAATTTACGAAGACCGGCTTCGTCCTTATCCCTAGCTCACTGTCTCACTCACTCTCTGTTAGGTAAATCAGTAGATTTCATCTCTCTGAGTTGCTCTGGAGTGTCTGGATCATCCAGCTTCCATCTTCTCACCACCTTCTTATTTCCCCTCTCAGACTGTCCGCCAGTTTTCTTGTGACAGCGTCTTCTAAAGTTTATTAAAGTCTTCCCATAAACAGAGCTTTATAATAACTGTTAAATAGGGTGCGGCCTTATATCAAAACCTAGGGTAATGTGTATAGGTTACATTGGATAAAAGGCTGTTATCTTACTAACTCTCCTAGGCAGGAGATGAACTACAACCATCTATTATTAATAGAAGGAGAAGGAAAAAAAAAAAGAAAAGTAAATTAGATTTTAATTACTATTAGGTTTTGAAGTTAGAGTTTTGTTATTAGTTACAGATTTGTTATTAGTAATTAATAGAAATAGAAATTGATTAACTAGCGTCATCTATAAGGGTGGCCTTTTTTAGTAATATTACATAGATGGAGGTTAAACCTACGCCTTACTAATATTTTATTAACAAAATATAAGTAATTAACATTCCATTCATTTTATGCTTTAAACTAATTTACTATAATCTTAATTAATGTATTTACATACATAGCTTGTTTTTCTATCCTATTAGATACCCTTATTTAAGCAAGGAGACAAATTTTTTTCAATGAATTAAAATTAGAAGTCACCTCACTTTATAATTCAGATCCAACATGCCTTGTACCTTGCATTTGAAGTAGCATTTTTTTTTTTTTTTTACAAGTACCTGTCCCAACCAATACTTCATTATTTACTTATTATAAACTCTAGTGATGCTCTAACCATCTAGCCCTTTCCCAATGCTTGATCTGAATTTCTGGGAGGAGCTTCGTTATTAACATTAAACCTTGGTTTTATAATTTACTACCATTTTCAATCTTCTTGCTTCGACAAGTCTGAGAGGATTAATAATTCAGCCCATTATCTAGAAAGGATGATGAGTAATGAATGACAGAACTTGGGCAAAACATACCAAAACTGAGAAACAGTTCTGTCTTCCATTAAGAAACCAGTTGTCTTCACTCAACCAAGAGTTTCAAAACTGCTCTGTAGCAAAGAAACTGTTTTCTTTATCGATATAAATAAAAGTTTACAACTTATAAAGCTATTTAGCCAAGAGCACAACTTATTTTGTTTGTGAAAATACGTTCTTATTTCCACTTTTGCCTTTCTCGTTTAGAATCATGTTTTTCTTCCTCTCAGATCTGTCCCATTTGAATATTAAGTAAATATATTTTTGTTTTAAGTACTATTGTAGATCTTGTCTTTTAATTTTTGTTCTTTTATATACATTTATTTCTTGGGCGTTTTGTTGAAGCTAAGTGCTCTTTTTGTTTAACGACTAACACCACCATCTTCGAGTAGTTTACACTTCCTCACTAATTATTAAGAAAATTTATAAACTTAAAATTGTAATAACCGTAGAAAGAGAAGTCTTTTGAGTGTTTTTCTTGATTTTAGATTTTTACATTTGTTTTGTTAGCCTTTTAAAGAGTAAAAATCTCAAATATGCTATTTATACTAGCTCCTTTTATGCTATCAGTTCCTTAAGTTCTAAAATTTAGATTTTGTGACGTTTTAGAATATTAAATCATTAATTTTTTTTTGTTTAGAAATACTTGGAGGACAGCACTAGAAAAAACAATTAAAGAAGTTGATTTCGATTTCGTAATTAACAAGAATCTAATGATACGGACGATCTTACGGATATGGACCTTTCTTCAGATCAAAAATGAAATAGACCAGATTGTTAGGCCGCCAAAGAATACAGATTCAGCAAAATTACTTCGTATTCAAGTACGTATAAATTTATTAAAAATAGCTACTATCTCCTTTTATGCTATTATTTTCTTATATATCCTTTCAAAACATGTTTTTTTTTTATCAGCGTTTCGAGAAAAGTATTTTTTTTTTTCAAATTTACCATCTCGTGTTCCTCTTATATTTTTAAATGTTAGCCATCGACAATTGCACAGTGCTGTCTGCCGAACGAAATTCCGGATATTTCTATCCGCACCGAACGTGATGAAACTCTTTCAGTTCACTCAAAAAGATAGAAATAGCTTTAAGGAGGCATCCGTATTTTTTTGTTTTGTTTTTTAAAGTCGGTGCGTACGGCGAGTTTTCCTTTTCGGGCTCGAGTATTTACACACACACATACGCAGAGAGAGAGAGAGAGATCATTTTCTATATAAAAACTACTTTCTTGGATCCTTAAGACCTCAGTTGTAAAGGATATCTGTCCTCTGACCTCTTACCAGTTATTCTCTTTCCATATTTAAGAAGCAAATCTTTGGAAGTCCAGTTACGGGCATTAGCATTAGCTTATCCATAGCTACAGTACTCATTTTAAACTACAGCACTTTTATCCATTCACGAACAGCTTTTGGTCGAAGTTAGGGATATTTAAGGTTAGAGATACCCTTGCTTGGATTGCTTCAACCCATATTGAATAAGGAAAATACCATGATAGAGTAGATCTCACTGTTAACTTTTAAAAAGTTAACGAGGCGTACCACTATCTGCGCGAGATTGCTTAAGAATTAAGAGATCGAACCATACCAGTTGCCAAGGTAAATTTCTTTTCTGAATTGAATGAGCTAAGGAACTTGCTAAAGAGTTCTATTTGATTTTCGGGTAAACATAATGCATTATGGTTAAGTAAACTTTCTAATAAAGAGTGGCGATTGTTTTCAAGCTGTGTTACAAAATTATTTTGTTACTACTTTCGTCTGTAATTAATACAAGAGTATATAAATTCATGCAGGACATACTAGTATTCAACAAAAATACGTCATTTGTACTTAATTATTAATAAATTCTATCCATAACCGGAGAATCAATGGCGGCCCGAAAGTATACCAAATAACTATAATATATCTGATTTTACTGCGATTTCATCGTTACAATATTTAAAGTATTCTTTTTTTTGCCATTTAATTAAAAAAATTATATGTTCAAAATGTTTTGAAGAATCTATCCATCATTATAACTTAACTGGCTCTTCGCAAGCCCTATATTTTAGTGAACGGCTTTCTTAATTATTTGATTACCATTGAAAAGTATAGCTTCCGGAAATTAGAAAACTATAATGTATTTCTGACAACACTTTATTCCCAGCCTGAGGGCATTTTGTTCTACTCTCTCCTTCTTCAGAGTAAGAGAGGATGATAATAATGTAAAGTATACCGATTTCATCCCAAACAACTAATAAGGTAGATAGAAAAGGCAAAAAGAAATAAAGAGTATAAAAAATAAATATAAAAAAAAGCTTAATGAAAACATATAATTCATTAAAATTAGTTGCTCGTTAACTCTGTCCATAAATTGTTGGAGATCAAGTTTAAAAAACATTAAGCATTATTTATTAGTACGCGCTTATTCCTGCTCATGATGTAGGTTAATTTCCGTTTTGAACATTAACTTCTTCTTCTTCGCCGGGGTAAAAGCGCCTCCGGCGGTTGCTTTTTTTTTTACTTTTTAATTTCTATGCTTGTCTCCAGTTTGAGAAAAGGACAGGTGTCGGTTTTGTTCTCTCCAAGTAAACATTGTTGATTTTGCTATTTATTTATAACCTGGCTCGGTCATCATAGTGGCACTATATTATCGCTGGGCAAAGGTGCGCTGCTCACCTTCTGTTTCGAGTTAATTAAAATTGTGTATCAAACAGCTGTATGGCCTGGAAAATTTAAAACATAAGTAACCAAATATGCTTAGTTGATCTTGAGCAATTAATACGATTCTAGGTTACTCTCACATTTATTCCTTTAAACATCCTTTATTCCCAGAGAGATTGAGGTTTCAGTTTAGAGCTACAGTTATATTTAGAAATGGGAAAATAAATCTGGTAGGTTTTTCGCTGAGAAGGAGACACTATTTCCGGTCTTTACTGCATAAGCATTACAAAAAAAGACCCCAAGTTACTACTACTTTAGTCTTCCTAATTGATCGTCTACAAAATACTTTTCTTAGCCTTTTTGGATTTTAAAATTTAATGGACTTATCAACTTGAAAAAAATGAATATATTTATGTAAATTATTAAGAATTTCCTGTAATAAATTAATTTATATTTGACTTTTATTTTGAAGGCCTATTTAAATATTGAATTAAATATTTAAATTAACTAAAAATTCATGCAATACATTTCCAGTTTTTTGTCCATCTCTTTAAAAAAATCAATTTAATAAAAGTTATATAAATTTATTCATTAAAACGTTAGTGAAGTTATCTGCAATTAAAATCAATTAACGCCACGCAATTAAAACAACAAAACCAGTTTGTCTGTTTTCTTTTCTCATTATAATAGTATTAAAAAGAGTCCAAAAGGTGTTGGCGATATTAAATATGGCATGTTAATTGGATTTTCTATGTTCTAAAGAATTGTAATATAATCAAATGAAATAAATTAAAATATAGTTTCCATAATTCTGTCTTTTAAAATGTTATAAATACATAATTTATCGCATTTAGCTTACTACATTCATTAGAGTTCACAGCAAAATTTCGTTCCTAAATTAAACAAACTTAAGAATTTTATTTTTTTTTTCAATTGATTACAAAATTCTCCCTGATAATTTTTCAAAACTTGGAATCTTTACTTAACATATAAATACAAATTCTTTTCAATCTTTGTCTCTCCTAAGTTTTGAAGTCTTTTACAGAGCTGTTTCTATTTATCTTGATTTCAAGAAAAACTTGAATTACAAACAAACGTATGTTTCAGCTTCTTCACGTTTCTATTACTATTCTTGCCTCGTTCTGCTATGATTCGTAAGCTCTGCTATCTAACAAATTTTCTGTCATCTCTAGCAAGCCCGAATCTTCCAGTTCTAGAGATTTGCTCCTCCGGTCGCAGTCGAAATTTTAGCCACCAGTTTGAGATTCAGTAATATTATTGAAGTGATAAAATCCATATTTGCTCGAAAAAGTTACTTTAGAGGCGATAGAGCTGCCTGTGTTTATTCATGTACCAATTGGTTATGTCCTCTTTTTTCGTATCTCAAAACTTGCGTTTCCGGTAAAAATTAATTATCAAAAATTGTATACAATCGATGTAATTGATCAAGCCAAGCTTAATTAATGTTATTTAATGTCGCACATATAAATATATGTAAGTTTATTGTCAACTTTTAAAATTAACCGTCTATCATAAAATATGTATGTACTCGTATATATATATATATATATAAAAGAAGTCTTTATTTTCTATATATATATAAAATTAATACCTATTAAAAACAGAAAAAAGAAAAAATAATAAATCGCCTTAATAACTGGTAGTAATTTAAAGAGTTATAATTAAGCGGTTTAGGAAATTAATAATTATTCTAAAACTATGTGGAAGAGGGAAGAGTGTCGGACTACAAGGATTCTGTAAGGTAGGAGCTCCTCAGTGTCCCGCCCACTGCAATACCACTTATAATAGCCACTGTGGCTACTAAAAATGAAGAGGTCCTCTCACTCTCTCTCACTCACTTGGTTAAATATTGTTGACCAATCATGATGGTCAATCAAGAACCACAGCAATATTACATGCACACCAGTAATTATCGTCTGTATAGTTTTATACATGCTCTTTCAGATTATAAAGCTGAAACTACAATTTACACTTCTATTTAATTTTGTACTTCGTATTAACACCAACAAGCAAGTACTGCCTTGTTCATTACCTATCATATTTACTTCTAAATGGAATCTATCATTATTTTATAGGAAAACAAGTTTGGTAAATTTATTCGACGGTGGGTCTGAGATTTTTATATTTTGACTTTCTCTTGCACCTATTGAACTATCGATACAAAACTACCTTTGAAAGAAAGGCAGGTTCAAAAAGGTGATCACTTCTTCTTTTCGCTCAGTGATGGTGAGTCCAAAATCCGTTAGCAATCGAAGGAATAAGTTTTTAAAAAAACTTTTTTTCACTCTCTTAGATGTACTTGTCAGGTTAGTCTGGTAGGGTGTACTAGTGATGGGCTATTTGAGCGGACTCGTTCCATTGGAACGAGTCCGATGGTGGAACGAGTTGATTCAAATCCCTATTTTTAAAAAAAGTGATTCCGCCCCGCCCCAAAAAATTTAGGCAAATAAAAATGAAAATGAGGCAGCAGAAGGTTTGGAACGATTAAACATAAGAACAAATGTCACGCAATTTATTATATTATTATATCATTAAATGTTAGCTTTCCCAGTTAATAACAAAACTATATTTCTTTAACACACATTGAGTACTATCCCTAATTTCCAATTGCTCTGATAAATATAAAATTAACAACGTAATACAAATATTAACACAAAAATAGGCTAGTCAAATATAAATTAAAGCAATGCAGTTTTGTCATTATCTAGCTTGACCACTAGAAGACTGGAGTTAACTTACTTCAAGAGTATTCAAGGTAGAGAAACGGAAATGGGTAGGAAATTATTCCATAAAAATTCTAACCCTTCAAAATTATAATTACTCATAATATTTATTAACTAAGAATTGAATATCAAGCTTTTAAAATATTATCTTATTGTTTTACAAAAAGAAAAAGCTGTGTGCTTAATCTTAAACTTAGCGCTGGACACTCTTACTCTCATCTTCATTGGCGTAAGCTTGAACGTGTACATGTCAGCTAGACGGTCAAAGTAAAACTGGGCCAAAATTTAGTATTACCTAACTGGTTTACTTAGTGTAGTATCCCTCCCACTCTATCACCTATTTCACAAACATTCATCGATTGAAAATATTTTTTAGTTAAATATTCGTTTCATTGGAATACAAAAAACATTATAACGCTTTCTTAAGATGATTTGAATTTTTAAAATTTGTTTTTGTCCATTACTCTTATAAAATACGAAGAATTTCAAATAAAATATAATATACAAACACAGAATGATCTAGTGTGCAGGTGGAGTCAGTCGTAGTTACCATGACAACGGAACCGTTAAACGACTCCGGCCCAGCTCTAGCATTTTCATTGGTTAAATCCACTGGAGTTGGTGGAGTCGAATCCGGAGTGATTTAAATCCTTTTGAAACCGGACTCGTTCCATTTTTTCGTTCACTGAATCTAGCCAATAGAAATTGCTGGAGCTGGAACCGGAGTTGTTTAACGGTTCCATTGCTATGGTAACGAGGACTGACTCCACCTGCATACTAGATCATTGTGTTTGTATATTATATTTTATTTGAAATTCTTCGTATTATATAAGAGTAATGGACAAAAACAAATTTTAAAAATTAAAATCATCTTAAGAAAGCGTTATAATGTTTTTTGTATTCAAATAAAACGAATATTTAACTAAAAATTATTTCCAATCGATGAATGTTTGTGAAATTGGTGATAGAGTGGGAGGGATACTGCAGTAAGTAAACCAATTAGGTAATACTAAATTTTGGCTCAGTGTTACTTTGACTGTCTCACGGTCATGTACACGGTTAAACTTACCCAATGAAGATAAGAATAAGAGTGTCCAGCGCTATGTTAAAGATTAAGCACACAGCTTTTTCTTTTCGTAAGATAATATTTTTAAAGCTTGATATACAAGTCCTAGTAAATAAATATTTCTTTATTTATGAGTAATTATCATTTTGCTTGAAGGGTTAGAATTTTTTTTATGGGAATAATTTCCTACCCATTTCCGTTTCTCTACCTTGGATCCTCTTGAAGCACGTTAACTCCAGTCTTCCAGTGGTCAAGCTAGATAATGACTAAACAGCATTGCTTTAATTTTTATAATTGACTAGTCTATTTTTATGTTAATTTTTGTATTACGTTGTTAATTTTATATTTATCAGTGCAATTGGAAATTAGGGATAGTACTCAATGTGTGTTAAAGAAATATAGTTTTGTTATTAACTGGGAAAGCTAACATTTAATGATATTTTTTAATAAATTGCGTGACATTTTTACTAATGCATAGGGTAAGTACAGAGACCGGAATCGGTGAACGAGTTGTTGGAATCGATTCCAACCCTGGAACTGATTCAAATCCAACGAGTCCAAAGACGGACTCGTTCTGCCCATCACTAGGGTGTACAATGAGTTCAGGTTATAATGATTTGAGGTTACAATGGAAGGTTTCAATAACAGTTGGCTTACAGGTTACGGCAGCACAATGTTAAACATCTGTCTTTAGGTGAAAATAGAATTATTCATTCATTAATCATAAATATTTATAAAACAATTGTATTTTTAAAACAAAGTGAAAAGCTGAGCTTTCTAAGGTACCAGGAAAAACATTAAATAATGTGGAATGGCCTGTTCACGTTTTCGAGTATGCATCACTACGTAGATATTGTTTCAATTTATTTTTTAATAGTTAGTAGCTCTTAATAGTTCATTTCAATGCTTAAAGCTCCCTTTCTTTCTCTTACCGTGAAGGAAAAAGTGTTACATTTGTGTGGATTTTGAGTTAGCGCCGGATATTAAAATTTTATGGTTCCCTGAGTAGAAAATGTTATTACAAGCAAGTCAGTGTGAATGTGTGTCAGGATGCGTCATGAACGGGAAATAGCCCGAAGTTCTTATTAAATGTGTGGTTTCCGTATCAGTAAGAAAAACAGTAAGAGTTCTTTGTGAACTGGAAGTGCTACGTAACTAATTTTTTTTTAATTTGCGTACTGAATTCTGCCAAGATTTATCTTAAAACTTCGAATTGGGACAACTTTCCAGCAAAAAAATTGGATTAAGCGCACTTCTCAAGAAGAAGGGGTGATTATGATCTGTCACTTGTGTAATAATAACGATCAGTGAATGAGTTACTGAAATTTCATGTGTAAAGAATTCTTGTTTTACGGTATATTTTAATTAACAGACCCGGGGGAAAAAAAACTATTTGATTATTTATAAACACCGTAATTACCAAATAAACCCTCTTGGTCGTGGTGGCGTACGCATTGCGTTTCTGGCCAGCCCTCGTAGAAACCAATCACCGTAAATAGCGGTAAACTATTCAGAACATGAGCTATGGGTTTTCACTCCCACAGACATAAAAAGCGAAATTAGTTTATATAACCTTAGGGAATTTTACCATTCTAGATGTATATTTAAGTAGAGTATAGTACTAAGTGGAAGAACTTAAACGAAAAGCAGAAGAGCAACAAACACAAAAACATATCTATACTGATGAAGAGAGTTTTCTAGAAAGAAAGATGGAAATGATTGGCATTTTCAATTAAAGAGCATCAGAGAAATGGAAAGGTTATATACTAAAGATAGGAGTTTGTTATTTCATGCAATATATGTATATATATTTATATGTTGTGTTAGTAACATAGATATGTTTCATCATAATGAGGTTATGTTAATTTCTCGGTAACTATTACAATTAGGCATTAATTAAAGTTTTGTGTGTAAAAGATAGAGGCTCGCGCGTGCGCACCTCTTGCTGGGCGCTGACCATTCCTAGACAAACTACCTCCTGCTAGGATCCCAGAAGAAGAAGAAAAAAAAACAATCCATCCCTTTAGTAAAAACCCTGGACATTCTCTGTCCAAATATATTCCTAATTTTTTGTTTTGTTTTTGTTTTAACATTGGTGTAAGATAGGTTGTTGCTGGAACGTCATGTAAAATTCATCAGAGCTAGTTTCTTAATATCCAATTATGTTGCTGACAGTAGAATTATGGGAGTAGGCAATTAGTATGATGAGAGAGGAAGACCTCCTGAATTAGTAGTGAAGTTGTATTAGTAGTAGAAAAAAGGTATTAAAACCTTCCTTTACTAAACCTGATAACCTTCTCTCATCACTTAACTTTTTAAAAGGCGCCTCACTCTTCCAATCAGTTCTCTTTATTTTTACTCGTACCCTTTACCTGTAAAAACTCTACTTTAAACATTTGTAATTTGTAATAATATAATCTGACCTTAAACATTTCATATGTGTCAATAATGTTTAGCTTTTTCTTTTTTTAAAAAACTTTAAATTATTTTTTTTCTAGGTATGGTATAATTTTACAACTGTACGTGCAAATAATCCAACTGATGCAGCTGGGTGTTCCGTAGGTCAGGTATGCATTGTTTGTCTCTTTATGCCTTTTTTTTTTTTTTTTTTTTTAAGACGAAATTAGTTTTATGCTTTGGCAACTTTCACGGTTTTAAAATCTTTCCAATCCTTCGATTGTGTGTTTCAATTTAAAGTATTTGTTACATAGCCCTTATGTTCCTACTCATTCTTTCTAAGTATGATGTTAACCAAACTGAAGGCGAAAAGTATCAGGTTTGTTCTAAGAAATTGGGCTTCTGACATCTTTTGTCACCTCTCAAAGATATTTTTTATTTTATTTATTTACTTTTTATTTTGTTTGAAGCCACTAATCTATTTTATCTTTTCTTTTTTTTCACCGTTCACTACGTTATTGTAATTTACATTTTTAGATGTGTACTTAATTATTGCTTATGTAGATAAATGACTACTGCGGGTACTAATTGCACCCGCAACAACTAACACAGGAAGTCTTGGAATAAGCAGTGGTGAGGTTATCTGAAGTAGGTGATTACGGCCGCTTCTTTAATACGCTTCTACATTAAGTTACTGTGTGTGTGTGTGTGTGCCCAGTAAAACGTCTTCGAATTTCTAACAAACATTACAAAATTATAACTATTGAATTTATTTCGATTGTAATAAATTGCTGTATTCCTTAAGTACATACCAAAAATCAGTATTCGTATATTTATTAAATGAATGCATGCCTTTAAATTTGAAAGTTGCCGATTGGATTACAACTGTTTACCCTTGTTAAATGAAAATGTAATATTTAACTTTGTCACTAATAATAATAAAAAAATTACTAATAATTAGACTCAGGGAGTTCTGTAGACTTCCATTTAATTTGAAATTGTAATATTCTATTTCAGGAAAGTCACGAATAAAGCATTGCTGCTGTTCTGTATCGTCTTGTTCCTCAGCCATGAACTTTCCATGCCAAGTTTAAAGATCAACATGAAGCCCAAAGATAATCAATTATGTAAGCAATGTTCATTAAATTTATTTATTTATTTATTTAATTTTTTGTACTGAGAGTTTGAAAGATAAAAAGTGCCCTTTATCCAACTGTTTTTCTGATTAAAGAAACTGACTTTAAATCTATTGACAAAAGTCTTTTAGTAACAGAAGTACTTTTGATTCTGTAGTGCTCCTTTACCCAATATATGTGTGTATTATGTTTCGTATGCCCCTGCAAATAGTATACTACTATCGCAAGTTTTATAAATGTAAAATATGAGAATCTCCAGATAATTCAATTTTCAACTTAATTTGTACCTCCACTTGAAAAATTGTGGAATCGAAGAGGTTTAAAATTTCAGAATTTTAAATGCAAGAGATATGTCTTGGATGGGGGCTTCTAGAGCAATAAGTCGTGGTAGCACTAATTCAACTTCTTTTCTAACCATTCTTTCCAAAAAGTTCCCAAGGGTTCCGTAATTTATTATATAAATAACTGGCTACGCAGGCTAGTCTGGTCAGCAAACCTAACATTCGCAGCTCCCCTGCTTAGTGCAGAAACATCCTTTCATTAAGCTTTTAGCCTGGGGATACCCATATCCATTTCCCACCTCCGGAACCACAGAAGATATCGATGTTTCTACCTAGCCAGCTCGTCCACTTTCTCATTGCCTTCCGTCCCGGCATGTCCAAAGTTCCCAGAAGGGTCACACCTCCTGAGTCTCCTCCTGTATTCCCATCAATTTTAAAACTCCAACCTTACTTTGTTCAAAGCCTTGAGAAGATTCTCAGCTCTTTATGATTTTCCTCTGCTACTTTTCTAACTTACAGAAACGTTCAATATCTCAGCCTTGAAAACCATAGCCATCCCTCTAAGAGCCACTAGTATTTCTTGGCACCAGTTTAGGCAAGCCACTTTACTCCTATTGGGAACCATCACGGATCTGGTGCCTTTCAATTATTAATTGCTCATTCGACACAAACTATCTGAGAAAGAAAGACAGGCTCGGAAATGGAATCACTTCTTCTTTTTGCTCAGTGATTAAGAGTCCAAGATCCGTTAGCGTTCGAAGGAATACGTTTTTAAATATCTTTTTCACTCTCTTAGATGTACCTCCTTTTCCGAGAAAACCTGTTTAAAGAGCTTTAGGAAATCTATAAGGGCTGCTGTTTATTGTTTTCATTAACATAAATTGTCGAGATTTAATTGCAATTATGTTACATCATTAAAATATATAAATATATATAACTTTTTTCATTAAAACAGACAAAATTTACGACATATTGTAAAATTTATGGCACTTATTAATCTCGTAAGAACAGTAGAGGACGGTTTGTTATGTTTTTTAATAATTGACCGAGAGCAGGTAACATACAAAACAAACTACAAAAGAAACAGTGGAAAAAAACCTCCTGCTGTGTTTGGAACCACCTCGTAAAGCGCTGAAAAAACTATACAAACTCCTTGTCCAGTCGTCCTAACCCAACTATAAGCATATAAACCAATGCCTACTAAATACATAAGAAAGGTCTTCTAGATTCCCACCTTTCCTTGTCTGTCTTCTGTGTTATATGTAAATATGAAAATCAATTTAATATAATAACACACATTCCAGAAAGTTATTCGTTGGATGTGATTTCTATGGATATATTTTTTTTTAATAAATAATGCTAAATAGAAAGTACGAAGTTGTTTGAAAGAACATAAATTATCCATATACAATGATTGAGTCGTCAAATATTATAATGTAAAAAAAAAAAAAAAATTGATCTCACAAGGAAGTATTTGTGCTTACGTCCCAATAAAAAACATCAGTGTGCAAAAGACACTATTCTTAGTTTTTTCTCTCTTTTTCATCTGATGTCAACTTGAATTTATAACCAGGTTTCACTTCAACACTAATTTGAAATCATTATCGATCAGAAATAGCCGGTTGGTTATTTTCAATCTCTAGATTGGGGAAAAAACGAAATATTTCCATCAATAATAATGAGACATAGTAAATGGCTCGTTTCTGAATGTATTGGTATTTTACTTTTTGTGGTCACAAAAGTCGTTCGCTCTTTCAGCTTAGTTCTTTTTTATTGGTTTATAATGATACATTTCCTTGAGGACTACTGCTGATTGAGAGAACTTGTCTTCGCTATGAATATCCGAATTACTACAAACCGGAGTCGGTTTATCAAAACAGAATACGTAATTCAGTTCAAAAAGTAGACAAAAAAATTTATAAGTATCATCCGGCTTGTTTGCTACTATTCTAGTATTATAGTCGAATTTTGATAGATTATTATTATTATTCTCAATTATTGTTGTTATTCTATTTAATAATCTCCTTAACAAAAACTTACAGTTTTAAAAGTTAAGTATAAGGGTTGATTAAACGCCAAAAGGTACACAAATCAGCAGTTCCCAACATTTCATTAATACTTCATTGATATAATTTAAGTAATTTTACTGCATTAACTTTTCCTTCACATTTTTTAGAATTTATTAGATGTCACAGACCCTTATGCTGGCCATTTTCGTCTACAAAATATTTACTCAAGTAGCACACCATTTAACTTAGATTGACTGTAATATCTATTTATCTATAATAATCAAACTATTAATCACAGGTGAAAAAGAAAACGTTATAAAAAATATAAAAAAAATAAGAGGCTAAAAAATTCATAAACTTTTTTTACATCAATGATTTTATGCATTTATTTTTATTTTTAAATAAAAATCATTGGTTTAAGTTCATTCTTTGATTAAAGTAATTGTTATTTTATGTTGTAGTCAAACGTTTGTAATAATAAGTAATAAATAATCTGGCTTTATCGCAAATAATATAGTTTTCTTCAATTACATTCTCAATCTAGGTGTTCTTCCCACAATGTTATATATATGTAATATAAAATAAAGAAAATAAAGATATGCATATTTTTAGGACAGCTAATTATTCCAGTATTTTACCATAAGTAAAATTAGGGGGACTAAATTAAATTACAATTGAGAAATGAGTAAATATTGTTGAATAATCTACTTGTTATTAAATGTATGTTATTTGTGCTCACGAATATTTCGGTAAGACGAATTTAAGACTGAAATATTGTTTTGAATCCTCCGTGATTGAAATTTAAAAAGTGGCCGACTCTAACTTTGTTTTTTTCTACTTTAACATGCATGTATATGTGACTACTCAGAATAATTCATCACTCATTTTATCATAATTATAATAAAAAAATATTATGAATGAACTGGCCAGCATAAGGGTCTGTGACATCTAATAAATTCTAAAAAATGTGAAGGAAAAGTTAATGCAGTAAAATTACTTAAATTATATCAATGAAGTATTAATGAAATGTTGGGAACTGCTGATTTGTGTACCTTTTGGCGTTTAATCAACCCTTATACTTAACTTTTAAAACTGTAAGTTTTTGTTAAGGAGATTTTTGTACCTTTTGGATAGATTTTCCTTTTTGTCTATTTGCAAAGTTACGTCTGCTTTACAGATTTTTTAAAATTTGGAATAAGCTATTCTATCATTATAACCTGATAAGGTGTTAAATCGGAACCGTAACTACCACTGGAGAGATCTTTTTAAAGAATGATTATAGTTGCGGTCCCCAAACCATCCTCAATAACCATTTTTTTGAGAAAGCGTTTTGAATAAAATAGGAAGGTATTTGTACGTAAATAGCAAAATTAAACTGCGATTTCAGTACTTCCTTTTAAGAGGAGCAAGAAAAATAAACTGCGATTACAGTACTTCTCCCTAAAAGGCAAAGATTTTGAATCGAACGACAATTCATTGATGTAAATCGGTTCACTCATTGATAATTTTAACGATTGCAGTACTTCCTCTTAGTAGGTGTAAGAGCATGATAGCACTTCACAGCCACATAGAGGAGCTTTAATCACTTCTTCGTGCTAAATTTTATCAAAATCGGACTAAGCTTTGTAGAAATATTGGTAATAATAGTTTTAGAAAGGGCCTTATTTGGGTGGGGCGAACTCCCCTCCTTATGAGGCATAGCGTCGAGACTTTTAAAGTACAAATCTGTACAAAATTTCGATTCGAATGACACTTCATTCATGAAAATCGGTTCACGTGTCGATAATTTGAAACGATTGCTATACTTCCCCTTAACAAGTGTAAGAGCAGATCGTCGCTTTATTGTTAGGTAGGGGAGCCCTAACCCTATCATCCTACCAAATTTTATCAAAATCGGGCCAAGATTTACAGAGTAATTAGTAATAATAATTTTGGAGGGGGCCTTACATAAAGGGGGCTAACTCCTCTCCCATTCGATGTACAGGGCCGAGACCCCCAAAAGGCACATCTACATAAAATTCCGAATCGAACGACACCTCATTCATGAAAATCGGTTTGCGCGTTTAGGCGCTACGTTGTTTACAAAAAAGGTAACAACAACAAGAAGAAGAAGAAGAACAACAAGAACAAGAACAACAACAATTTTTGAAAAAGCCGTTTTTGCTCATTTTCAGCAACTTTTTTCTCGAAACCTATTAGATCTGGGTGGTTGCAAAAAAATTACAGTTATAAAGGATGGTTTGGAGTTAGATTTAAAGAAAATTTGGGAATTTTATCTTTTATAGAAAAAGAGAAAAAAATTGTCAAAGTTGGGTGTTTTTCAACGTTACACTTTTTCGTGCAGTTTTTGATGGTCAACCCTTATACAACTGTCCTACCGGACAGTTTTAATATTCCGGAGAAGTTTAATCTTATGGAAATGTTCAGGAAATTTTGAAGCTCATGGATCTCTTGGCAAGGATCGCATGGCTGCTTTTGGCCCTTAGGACTTGAGGTTGCAAAACTTAGTAAACCATTAAATGTTCAGAATGCCTATCTGAAGTAGTGAGTAGCTAAAGCTGTGGTTTCGCTAAACCCAAATTGTTGCCCACAACTAACATTTGGTAAAATTTGGGGAGTTCAAAGAGAATTTACAAAAGTTTAGATCCTTGAGAGATGAACGAGTGAGTGTTCAAGATTTTCGAGATTTTATGAACATGTATTTTAGGGCAGCTCTGGGAGATATTGTGGTTTTTAACTGCCAATTTAATGTAATATAAGGTTTTCTTATATACAGGGTGACCAGAGTTATATGCTCTACCCACTTTTTTTTTTTAACTGCGGGAAATTTCGAAAAAATAAAAAACACGTATTTAATCATTTTTAGTCTAGTTTATTTTCAATGATTGACCCATTTTTTTAAACCCCTGTATCTTGAGATACAGCATCCAACTTTGTTTTTTCAAATGGAACGTTATATTTTTTTTGCATATTTTTATAGTATTTGAGCTCCTTAAAAAGACAAAAACAATTTTTTTGAAATCGGTTAGGTTTTTCAAAAGTTATGGTAATTTAAAATGTGAAAAACAAATTCAGTTTATTGTCAAAATTACGTTATCTTTTTTTAAAGAATCTGTTCAAACTGGTTTAGTTTAACCATAGGGTTCATCATATCCACAGTTCTGCTTTTCGCTACTTAACGTTTTTACAGGTAACTGGATGTTCTACATCCTTTAAGACCTAAACACTCCCCCAAGAGCAGCCTTTAGATCTGCCTGCAGTGCTATAAGAAATCCTGGAGCTTCAAATTTCAATTTATAAAACATAATGCCAAGGGCAGAAAACGTATTAGAAAAAGTTGGTGCTAATATCTTGAATTATATCTTAACACTATAAAATAAACAGTTAAATCAGAAAATAAAATAATACATAAATTAAAAAACACTTCGCCGGCGTCAGACCCGACATTATTGTAACAACAATAGAGAGAAGGCTACAGTGTATTGCACATGGTGTTGTTTTATTACTATTATATTTTCGACAACATTAACGCTATCTTCAACCATCTTAACTTTCATCATCATAATTAACTGCACATTATCATCGTAAGTAACTTTGTATTCAACTGTTTTTGTTTTTCTAATTATACAGGTATAATTTACAATAGTCTCCAGTAAATTTTTAGAATGGTAAACAATGTAACACTCAAATCTGTATTTATATCACAATTACAGCATCATTTAATCAAGATTTTCTCGCTTATGTCGAAGGATAAGATTGTGCAGGCCTTTGACTCAGTTGTAAATCCTGAGCTTCTGTACGATCTAGGCGAAAGATGAGTGAACAAAGTACAGTGAGGATTTAGAATTTGAGGAATGTCTGAAGCAGTAATCAGCAAAACAGTACTGAAGATCGCTGACATACATGGTGTGAGTATTAGACAGATCCTAAGATCCTGAGGCGAAAGATTAAGAGATAGTCTGGAGGGACAAAATGCTGTCGTCACGAATAGAGTTCACGTAACGTGAACATCTACAGTTCTAATCCAGCCGAAAAGAAATCTTGAAACTGTTAAAACAAAATATTTATTCTAAAAAAAAAAGTGGACTATTTCATACTTTTTATTATTTAACGAAAGCAACAATGTAATAATTGTCATAATATTTTCTAACTACAAAAAATGATTTTGCATTGTTTGGAGCATAAAAATTTTCAAAAATGATTTATCTAAAAATATATTATTATTATACTAATAAAAAAGATAATAATCTGAGGTTATTATCATTTACTAAACAAATTGCTGCTACAAAAGGTTGCAGGTTCATAATATACAGTTTATTACCTTTAAGTCTAAAAATGATCGTAAATCAACAAATTTCATTCTACTACATGGGAATCATTATAAAACTCTACTCTTCTTGTAAATCGTAACCTTCTTATTTTATGACTTACTTCAAATATTGGTTAAATTATTTATTATTACATTATATATGTATTTTTTATGATATGACAAAAATTATAATGGCCCATATTCTCATTAGAAATTATTTTATGATTACTACTAAATAGAATTTTCTAAAGAAATTCATTTTCAGAAGAATTATTGTTTAAATTTTACTTATAAAAAGGCTTCTCTTATTTCTTTTTTTTTTTTAGAGAAAAGTGATAATTTAAATTTATTATCTGCAAAAATATGTTTATAATTTTCGTTAAAAGAGAAGTGGCATAAAAAAAAGGTGCCATTTATATTATTATTGTAGTTTGCCACTAGTTTTATGTTCTCTTTTACGCGAAAAGAGGAGAAGGGAATTTAGTCAAAAAAAAAAAAAAGCGAGATAAGAGCCAAAGGCTCAGGTCTGTAGAATCCGAGTCCAGGCAACATTATGGTATCACTTCATACATTCCTCAAGATCATTCGTTACCCACCCATGTTTTCTTAATAGTCAGCGTCAAATTTTTAAGAAGAAAACACGCGATTATCTTGCTGTTGAGCGCGAATTAGAAAGGCGTGTTTATTTTCTTTCAGTCATCTTTATAAACTCCCAAGACGCCTGATCTCCGAACAGATCTCCTGAGGTACCGCTGACTGCATGAGCGTTTGAATGACAGAGTAAGCAAAAATTGTTCTTTAGCGAGTTTCTTCATTCTGGTATTGTTAACCAAATTGACCTTCATTTAAACAAAAAATAAAACTAAAAAGGGTAATATGACATTACAGAGGAAGCGCCCCTTTTGATTGCACTTAATTTAGTCACGACCATCTTCAGATCTGACCTACCGTTTTGTAGAAAGTTTTAATCTTTAAGATCCATCTTATGTTTTTATAATAATTTATTTTTAAAATTTATTGTTATTAATTGAAGAACGCCACAGTGTTGATCATATTGTTCCAACTTTTAAGCCAGGCCATTTTCGTCCTTTCTTTTATTTCTTATTTACATGAATCCCCTTATTTTGAAAGAATTACCCACAATCAGTCACGTAATGTCAGATTGTTGTAATTTTATAAATCGAGAATTTTTATCACAATATAAGAACGACAATAATTAGTACAATAGAATTTAGCTTACAATATTTTTTAATTACCCTATGACAGTTGTTCTTTCTTCCTACAGGACCACATAACATATAGTTTACATACATTACCCTATAATTTAATATGTTCTTCTTTTTTTTGGCTTATGTCCCTTTCAGATTTAATTAGCCCATATTTTAATGTTAACATACAATTAGAGCCTGGTTTTGTGGGAAAAACTTGCGAACCGCGATAATTTTTAGTGCGTTGTGCACACATTAGTATTATTGTATATGTTTATCTGTCTTTATCTTTTGGTTTCCTAATTTTTAATAATTTGCCTGTTATTTTACATGAATCAGTTAGGCTATCAGTTGTACATGTTAAATGGTGCATGCTAGATAAGAAATCGTGATCTGTATCATTGATGGCACTTTTTGTTGCTGTAGCTCTAAACTTCAAACTATGACTTTTTGAAAGAAATATTGATTGATTTAATTTTCAATATAATAGTGAAGTAATGTAATAACAGAAGCTGACGACCTATAACCAGTTTTCATCTCTGAGCTTAAACAGTATTTATTAATTTACCTATTGTTATTTGTCAATACATATTTGTTATGTATATATCTTCAAATGCAGAATTTTGAACAGATTTTTAATTCTTACATCAAGCACGACTGTAATAATAAATCGGCATGGGAAAAAGGTCGAGACTCGCGGCAAATCACCGGCAACAAACGCATGATGTGTGCGAATTGCTTTGATCAACAATCCAGTGGAGTAGGCAAATGTCTCAATCTGGCCATATATTTCTATTTCTTCAGTTGAAAACCTTCTAGGTTCATTGTTGGAGGCCCAGTGCCCGAAGAATATCTTAGAAGCTCCCCTATTCGCCCCAGATTTAAGTAGCAGGTAACCCAAACTAATTTAAAAAATACAAATTAGATGTAAATCCACCTTTTCTTTTCTATGGTCTGTTCAACCTGGTACGATATTTCATTTTGTAAGAAACAATATTTCTTAAAATATATGCCTTAATGTTTTTGTTTTTTAAAGGGGTGCATCATCTATGTTAAATTAGTAGAGTATTCTTAATAGTAAAGCAATCAACAAATTTTTTCAGGCGGGTTTTAATGTCTAACTACCAATTAGGTATCGAGGGCGGGTTATATTAGTAATAAAAACACTTTAAGATAAATAATAAAATTAAGATTTAACGAGAAAAGCAAGTTAATAATGATAATGTAAGAAACATTTAAAATATAATATTTGGCTAATTACTGGCGCCTACCTGCCAGTCAGACCAATTTAAAGAGGAGCAACCCATTTGAGTTGACGCAGAAGCAAAAAGCAGCAATCTTTGCTGCAAAAAATAAAAATGGAATCGTTAAAAATAATTATTAGAATAAAAATAAATAAATAATAATAAAAAAGATTAAAAACCATTGTATTTGAGAGAGAATTTCATACTAATCATGGTCAAAGCAATTATTCGCCTGTAATAAAAACTGCTTGGGCACAAACGTTTCTCTCCAGGCGGAAAGTAAAATAATAAAAAAGGAAATAGAAATAAAATACTGGTGAAGCGCGCTAGAATGAGGACGAAGCTCTAGGGAAGTGAGCTGGGGGGGGGTTATGGTCAAATTGATTTTCAGAATGGCCCTAATTGCCTACATATTGTTGTGAGCTCGTTAGAGATCGAGGAATAACTTCATTAATAGAGCGGCGACTAGAACTCTGGCCCAAGGCAGATAAAGCTTTTCTAATTGGCTAAACAAACAAAATCACAATAAACTATTGGGTGCCATAATTGATTTACGAGTTAGGATCCCTAACGAAGCCCTTCCTCCATTGGTGCTGCGGCCAGGCGCGCACTCTTGTCAATTAAGAACTGCGTGGCGGAGGAGCTTTTGTCGGTATAAAAGTTTGTTTTTTTCTCCAACTTATATAAACATGAGCGCCAAGAATATGGTATGTAAAGCCTATATGTACACCATATAAACGCGTCGCTTCAAACAAAAACATATCCTACTTCTCTCTGTTACCATGGTATGTGTAGATATAAAACCGTAAAGGCTAATCAAACGTTCCATCCCCTGAGGCCAGCATACTCCTTATAACTGATAACATTATATTATATTCTACACCAAGAATAAATTATTACTTCCCCTTCTCAACTGCGTTTGGCGTTTATAATTCTTTAACAACCATCTTTTGTATCGGAACCATCTTTTTTTTTTCTGAATAGAGAAAAATCAATAATTAATGTCTATCAGCATCCTACACTTTTTTTTTGTTTTCTTTTTTAATGACATAAATTTTACTTTTATTAATAAAGTGACTTACAACAAATAGATTAGGTACTTATTCCATCCTCTTCATGAGTGAAGGGAGAAAACATTTTATGATTCTATAAAATACACAGCATCAATTTGAAGTTATTTCTGAAATCAGTAAGGAATGTGATAGCTTGATGGTTAGGAGAGTTGAACTTACATGGAACCCTATTGCTCAGAATAGACGAAATTGAACGAATTGAAAGTGGCCTTTTTTTAAATTAAACTTAAGTTCGTCCATAGTTTAGATTTTTGTAAATAAATTTGAATTGCACCTATATAACTTCTATCGCGTTGTCACAGTTCGGTTCCTCTCGTTATTGTAAAATTAAGAATTATAAAGTGTACCTTTTTATGATACCACCTCGGAACTGTTCAGTACAGTGTGAAGAATTGAGAATTCTTAAGGCAAGAAAATAGGAAAGGATATGATGAAAGTTTTCCTAAGATTGGTTATAGCAACCGAGGAAGAAAGGCATAGAACTTACTTGCAAGGGGACCGCGTATAAAGGTAACATATCACCAAGAAAGAAGAACCAAATTGAGAGTAGGCAGATGCTTTCATCTTTTCCGCAATATTACAAGGAACCATGAGGTATCTCAGGAAATTAAAGAAAAGAATGATACAGGCAAAAAGGTATTATTATTTTGGATTAATTAACAGTTAGAGGAGTAAGCTGGCCTCCAAGAGTACTAAGAACTGTCTCTCTACAAGAACTAATCATATCTAGTCTCTAAGGTAGATAACGATATGCTTCAGGCTGTTGAAAGGAATATTTTTCGATCCTGCAAAAGTGAGTACCACCTTGAAATAAAGAGTTAATCAGTAATAAATAAACTTTCTTCCTAAAAACTCTCTCTTTAAAGTCTGGTTTGGGATTATTTCTTTCTTTTGTACGGAGATCTGAACGAACTCCCAGAAAACTTAAATGTTTTTCAAATTTAATTCTCATTCTCTTTTAAAGCTACCACAGAAGATAAAGCTCCATAGTACAAGCTCCAAAACGTACACAGTATAAGCCTTTGCTTCGTCTTTAGTGAAAAAAAACAACGCGTACACCTAAATTTGAGAGCTTTATGTATTTTGGTGTAAAGAAGCTTTGAAATGGTTGAAACTTATTTTACCTTCGCATAATGTCTTCATAGTTCAAATCCTTAACAGTATTACCTTTTATGCGAAACACAACAATTACTTAGTTGGTTAATCAATATATCCGCCTTTTGAGAACACTCACACTTGATTGATCCAGAAAAGTAATACCCTACAAAATAGGCCTGAACAGTATGGTGATAATGTAAAAGAAGATTTTCTTTCTATTTTCATTAGAACTTCAGTTCATTTTAGTATCAAAGAAAAGACTTAACTGCCTTTTAGTTTTCCTTATGCTCTAAGTCATTCTTCCAATCTCACAATGATAACTTTACTCTGATTTTGCGTAAATGTTCGAGCAATTTTACCTGCAGTATGCGACATTATTTCTTAATCTCATTATCTTTCTATAAAGAGACATACACTACAAAAGTGTTTCATTATATAATTTGTTTGAAGAATGAAGAGGAAGAGTTTTCCGGTATTCACGCCACAAAAACGGTCTCAAAATTTAATTTTACTTAAATTTTCTAAAATGTTGAGGGCTATGTAAAAGTTGAAATTGTTATGTTTTGTACAACCTAATTTTTGTTTAACTAAATAGTGCTATTATCTAAAAAAACATACTTTTTTATGATACTTTTAATACTTAATAATATTTGTTCTAGAACTTATTTCAGAAGAATTTAGTACTCCTTTGATCAGAATATACCTAACAAATAATCCATCTGGATTGTGTTGTTAATGTAACATAATGTAGATATGAATAACCACATTTAATTTCTTTTCAATTAATGCTTTGAATTTTACATGCAATACGGTATTTATATAATAAATACTACTATTTTTTAGTAGAATTTAAGCTAGAATAACTTGTATTTGCTGAAATAACCCCAATTAAAGAATCAGGCTTCTTGTTTGGTCGTACTGTAATGGTTTATTGCAAATATCTATTTCTTCACTTGATTTACATATCTCACTTGATGTTTCATCTCTCATGAGTTTTCAGTGAAATATAGGTAAAGAGAGATTTAAATTATCCTCGCTGTTATTTTGACATTTACTCAAAAATAAATTCTAAAATTGCAGTGTTTAGCTTAGTATTCACTTTTTTTTGTGAATATAAATATTTTAATGATTATTAAAATGCATAGGATGCACTAAGAATGCATTTAGATTGGGGTTTATTGAAATATTCAATGTTCAGTAATTCTAACCGGGCAAAAAAAAACAAAAAGAGCATTCTCATGCTATCTAGCGGCGAATGGTTGAACTAAACTTCTAGTTGCTATTTTCTTGGTAAAAATAATGCATTACTTTTAACTTAGTTTTCATTCGATATTATGCTTTACTTTTTGTTAAAACTATTGTTATTAATAAAGTTCAGTACAAATAAAATATAATAACGTATATTGTGTTAAAATTGTCGTATTAAATGAATCTTCTCTCAAAACGTTTTAGTACAATGATTTATAATTTTTTTTTTGAAACCTAATAATTTTCTACAAGTCCAAATTAATATTTATTACATTTGTTGCAGCATTGATATGTACATTTATAACATTTTTCAATGAACCCAAACGTTATTATTGATAAAAAGAAAATGAATTACGAATAAATAAATTGTGTAATTGACAATTGAGTCTGGAAAATACAATATCACTTTTGTAATTTCATTTTCAATTATTTGCGTGAAATTAATATTAAAAAATATTTAGTTTGACAGAAAAATGGTGTCACTTGATTGAATAATGCTATAGCATTCGTATGTACCGACCTTTCTTTGCTTATTCAGTTAAAATTTAATCTTCTTTCAAAACATTAAAACTCTGTAAGGCTCCAAAAAAAAAAGATTTAATTTAATATTTTTAATTCAATATTTTGTTTTTTAATAATTATAAGGTTTTAAAATACATTGAACTTATTAGATAATGGAGTCGACTAGCTGAAAATCAGCTCAACTGCGTTCCTTATTAAGTCCAATATAGCAATGAATGCGAATCACTTATTAAACGAAGAACCTCTTAAGTTTTTCTTTTGAGATGAAAGCTGCGCTGCAATTAAATTAAATATTAAACATTTTTAGTTTCATTAAATACAGAATGAAAAGAGGTATAATAATTAAAATTTTCTCTCCTTTATCTGAGTAGCCCAGCGAATTTCTTCCACAAAAGCTAGTGAATCAGCGACCAACAGCAATAATGTCTTCAATATCCTGTTCTTCAAGAACTACTTGACTCAAACTTACTAAACTTAAATTTCCTTTTCTTGGCAAACACGTAATTTTATTTGTTGAACTGAATGCTTCCAATGAAAGATTACTTTCATTTTACTTTTTCAGATCGAACCTTTTGTAAAACGTTAAAAACTAAGAGTACCCAAATGTCTAGTAAATTTTGACAACTTTTAATAAATTATTTTAAAAAAATTCTCGTTAACAACGACAAGATAGACAAAATATGAATCAACCTCTTAGTTCCACCTCTTCGGCGAACAATCAAACAATCCCAAAGCTGCCCAAAACTTGGTATTAGTGCTTCTTAACTGTTCTGTTGCGTCCCATTAGTACTCGGTAGAAATATTTGTTAGAATAATGCTCGTATTACTTAAAGAAGCAAAGTCATAAACCAAACACAGACTCTGAAACATACTGACGATTTTTTTGTGTGTAAAACACAGATGCAAAATATCAATTCGCAAACACAAAACCAAAATACTCCATTTATATCTGGCCCTTTTTTGGCCGCAATACTTATCTGTCACAACTGTCAAGTGTCCTTCGGATGATAGGAGATTGCAATTACCAGGGTTCAACAAGCGTTTTTGCGTTTTAGGTTGTTCTATTTTTATAAGCACAATTAAGGCACATTTAATTCTTTTAAGTATTCACGAATGTTTTCATCACTCCAACCTAAATTTGTCCAAATACTTAAATTCTTCTCTGAGATCAAGAGAGGCTTGGTGACAAAATATTCTCAGTAATTTCATATCAAAGCCATCTGTTTACCATGAGAATGCCTGATTGTTAACTACAATAACATTGGTGAAACAGTCTTCGTAAGAACAAAAGTGTTCTGGATTCAGTACTTACACAGCACGATAATTATCCTCCTAAGGGAACAGAGATGCCATTACATATTTCTGGATAAGACAATAAATCAGTCACTAAAACATATCCATTTCTTAGGATCCTCTTGATTTAAAAAAAACAAAAAAAGACAAAATGTAATCACATGTTTGCACTCTAAAGTAACGCGATTATATCCCTCATATTACCTACTTGCCAGGTGATTGTTGTTTCTAGTGTAATAAGCAAAAAGTATCGAGTAATCGATACCAGGAATTAAAAGAAAAGTATCGATATATTTATCGTGTCTGATATTGAAACATATCTGTTACCTTCTCTGCTATTACATACCGCTATTTACTGTTACAAGAAAATTTCGGAAACGTGTGGTACGTTTGATGTGTTAAAATTAACATCTATTTGGCTTCGGCAAAAAATTACATGGCACAAATCCTAAAGATTTTTAAATCTCCGGTGGTACTTGCTTCCAGAAATAAAACTGCAACATCCAAAAGTTCCCCATCTCAGTATTGTGTAAATTTAGTCAAGTGAGGAAATATTTTTATTTTAAAGTCAGTTTTTTTTTTCTAATAAAATCATTTATTCTCCAGTATTGTAGCTTGTGTTTTTTATATTTTTTTTCAGAACTCATGACTATGAAAATTTTTTGTGCACATTACTGTTACCGAAAGCAGCCAGAAGTGCTGCATTTGCAGTCAGAGCATTTAACATTGAAGTAGCCAGAGTTGCAGATCAAACATCGGAGGGGAATTTAGCAGCCATGAGAATGAAGTTTTGGGAAGAATCTTTAGACAAACTTTATGGAAATAAAGCACCGGAACACCCTGTGGCATTAGAATTAGCCAGAGTGAGCGTTTTAGGTATTTTTTCTAGAAACATTCATTTATGATATTATGTAGGTAGATGAAGCTATTTCACTTTTGTTGTCATTTAAAAGCATCGCAATCTGGAATTTTTTTCTTTGTGTAAACCATTTTAGACCATAGTGAACCATTTTTTTTATTATTAAGCTTCGTATTATTATCTTTAGAAAAGAAGGATTAAAATGATTAAAATTGAATGTCCTTTAACAATGATTTAACTTTCTAAGATGGTTTATAATTTTCACTGTAGAGAATTTGATTAGGTGTATTAGTCATAATTTGTACACTACCTAAACTATTACAATATTCAATTTTAGTAAAAAATTTTGTTTTCAAAATGAAACCTGCTATCTTGATATTAATTAACAACGAAACAGCTTAAGTAATTGAATGGCTAGAATAATTTGATTCATTTTCGAAAATAATCTTTACGGAAACGAAACTTCAAGGAAGTCCTAGAAATTCAACATAGTTTTATAATTAATTTGTTCTAATAAAGTTTTATAAGTATTTTATTAAATTAGAGACCCAATATGTTGTATACTTAAATGCGTAAAAACTAATGTTATACTTATTTGTTATGATATATTGATATTTCTTGTTCAGATTGTGGGAAAGCACAATCTACTTAAGAGACAATTATCAAGATTGGTATCTGCAAGATCGAAGATTCTGTTAACATTTTCTTTCGAAAGTATGGAATTAATGGAGAAATATGCTGAAGAATCCGTGTCCCCTGTTTATTATCTCATTCTCCAGGCTTCAGGTGAGTAGATTTTTGAATTTTGATTCTCCTTATATATATAAACACATCCGTAAATACATAACATTTCATTATCATTACAGGCGTTCAGAACTTACACGCTGATCATGCCGCGTCACATCTGGGTAAAGCTCAGGGACTGACCAATTTATTGCGATCATTACCATATAATGCCAATAGACGTCAGCTTTTATTGCCACAAGATGTCTTAATAAAACACTCAGTGTCACAGGAAGATATTTTACGACAACGTAACAGCAATGCTATTAAACAAGTCGTGTTTGACATTGCCTCTTCGGCCAATTTACATCTTCAGAAGGTACAATATTGTTGTAATTGCATTTTCCAAGCAAATCTGGGACTCACTTTGAAGCTAAGAGGCTTATGAGCTTCTTAAATTAGTTGGACATGAATCCTTTTTGGGAAGGGTTTACTAATGATCTGAAAAACTGTGGTCTTAACTTTTCTTTTGTCATTCCGGATCTCTAGCTTCCTGATTCGCCCTGTGGCAAATCTTTTCTCCTAAGGGGAATTCTATGGGCGGGAAGAATTAAGATATTTTTTTTTTGCCAATCGGGCATGTGTTGCGAATTCACCACTATGCTTAAAAAAATAATAATGCAATACAATAAAATTATATTTTTATTGGTAATGCTTCTCACCTTTTTCGCTAATATTCAAGTGTAGCACCTTCAAAAGCATTTTTTATCCTAATATTTATTGTTACTTTTCAGGCAAGATCGCTGCGAAACGACGTGCCAAAAGAAGCACTTGTAATATTTCTTCCAGCCGTAGCTATATCAAATTTCTTAGAAAACTTGAGAAATGTTGATTTTGATGTGTTCACACCTTTTATCCATCAAAGAAACATCCATTTAGGTGTGTCACTTTTCTGGAGAAAATTATTTTCAAGTTACTGAGAATAACTTATCAGGTTGTTAATTATATTTCTTAATTTTTTATTTCTTTTTATAATTCTTTGTTAGCGACAAGTAATTATTTGTTATTGAATTAGAATTTTTTAATTGTTGCCGGCGTAAATTAATATTTGTACATAGTGTTATGTATAAATAGTGTTAATAAAATTCGTTTATTTAAATATTTTTGGTTAGACTGTTTTTATATTAATAATTTATCGTCTGGCAGTTATTATGAACCAAAATCCATATTCTTACTTGTTTAGTTATTCATTTTAAGAAAGATTGATTTTGTAGCTGTTCATATTCCAGAACATATTGAATATTTGGTTAGATACAACATATCAAAGATAGACGCGTAGCTTGTTTGTTTTTTATTTTTAATCTGACCACTTCGGATTGTTAACCATCTTCAGAGATTGTTGCAGAGATTTAAAATGTTATCGAAAACAGTAGATTTGCTGCTCAGTCAGTATTAAAAAGATAACATCTGCTCATGGTTAAGTAACATAGTTCAATTTTTGCCGACTTCAATGACAGTTACGATCTATTAAGGATAATCCGTAACTCTACAAGAGTCTGCCAATCTCTGGAGAGAATGAAATTCCGAAGCCGGTCTGTTTGAATAAAAGCCTTCATGCTAAGACGAATGAAATCAGATATAAATAAGCATAAGCAATTGTCAAACGAATTGAAATTCTAGGGAAAACATTGCTGGAGTGCTAGCTCTATAAAAATTGGAATTATACAGAAGAAATCTTATATCAGCGGGGATTATAAGAGTGCAGTTCAGAATTTAGTTGACAGTTTCTCTTGCGCTTCATTTGAAAAATCGAAATGCCCAGGAAAAAAATAATATAAAAAAGGTTTGTAAATTAATATTTTCTCAACGAACTAAATTCTTTCTTTTTCACTGTAAAGAATTAATTGATAGATTTATCTTCAGCTTGCCTACAGTTTCGCAAGCTGTGTATGAGCATGTCTTTGATAAAGAGAATTTGTTCTCTTTAACACACTAAACTTAGGTAGTGGTAATATCCTATTCTCTCCACCTTCCTCACTACAGTTCTGATGCTTGAGTAAATGAGTGGTCACCGAAGCGTTTTTGGAATTAAAAATTAATGGTTGCCAATATTTTTGAGCAAGACTTGTGAAAGTGTATGTAAAATTGAAGAAATTCGAAGTAAAACTGGTTAGGATATCGTCAAGGACCTTTTCTAATGCGCACTTCTTTTCAAAGTTCCAGTTTACTGAATTATTTGGTTCAAACCTTACCTTCTAAGGAACCTGATTGTAAAATTCAAAGATTGAAGGTAATCGTCTTTTCGTGACGTTGAGTATTTTGAAGATTTTTTTTGTTTTCTACTTCGACTACTCATGTAAAGTCGTATCGCTTTTTCTTTCTTTTCTTTTTTTTATTCTGTTCCTGAAAATTGTTCCTGGTGGGTTTTGGGATATCGTACGTCCCTCAAAAGTTCTTTAACTCAGGGAATCTTAATTGACGTTATTTAGCTTGTAAAAATTCGAAGAAAACCTTGAGAACGTTGAAGAAAAGTCGTATGAGTGATTAACCCCAGATTTAAGACGCAACTGAGGTTGCTCAAGCTACCAAAGACTTCTCAGTATCCTGAAAAGCTAAAGTTACAATTGCCTGTGGATGTTATAATTAAGATAATCGCTTCCCTCACTGTAGGCGTCAATTTTTTTAGTCTGAATAGAATTCCAAAGAAGTTTTATTGGATACTGGTTGGATTAAAGGGGTACTAAAGAATCAGGGTTTACCCTATATAATCTTGCAAAATAATTATACACCAACAATTTTAGGTAAAATAAATTTTTCTCACTTAGTAGCAAAAATAAAAAGATGAAATTTGTATTGGCCTTCTTTACTGGTGTCACAGCATGTAATGATATGATTTTTTATAAGTCAAATCTTAAGATATATGAATATATAAATTGCAATACTTATGTACGAATGTGTTTATAATAATATTCAATAAAAATATTAATAAAATAAAATAATTAAATATCTCTTCGGTTCTTTCAATTGTCTGTCTTATATTTCTAATTTGTCATTCAGTTTCTAATATTTTCTTAAAATTAATAATCACAACCATACAAACTCGATCAAATGATCATTGCTAATACATTTCCGCATTCTCAAATCTTCTTTTTAACCGTTTAAACATGACCATACGCATTTAGCATTTCACGACCATCAGATTCTGTATCACAGATTTGTATACTCCGTAAGTAAATCGATCACTTTCTGCTGTTGGCTCTTTATAATCTTGGAGATTGTTTTTTTTTTGTCATTTTATTCATGGTGTTATGCAGATTTACAGACAGTGTTTTTATTGTTCAAAGGAATTACCATTGGTGGTTGCTTGTTAAACGATCTTATACATGGAGGCGGACATTCTTCCTTTGATTTATAATATCTTGAACAAAACTCTGACATTCTTGCACATGCTTCGATTATTTGTTCTTCAGGAACTGTTAGCACTATTCTCATATAGCCGGCAAATTGGAAGCTCTGTAACATTATCAAATAGGTTTTTGAAAATAATTTTCAGATTATAATTTTATAAATGTTCGTACAAATATTAATTGAACATTTATTTTCTTATTAAATGAATGAGAAATAAAAAAATTATGTACCTCTCCAGGTAAACAAAAGACGGATTCCTCTTCTACCATTTTTTTAACAAAATCCATTCCACCTTTAAACCTCGGAAATTTCGTCATATCAATTTTCACCTAAAATTAAGTATTTCATGTTAAAAAAAAATTGTGTAAGTTTGATATTAAAAATTTGTGAAGGACTTTTCCATGGCAAGTAGTGAAGGGATTCCTTAATGTACTCCTCTGCCTTCAATTTACTTCTCTTGTATGTTAAGAAAGCTGTAGTAAAGGCAAGGTGAGGTAAAGATGGTATTGATAACTGCTGATAGGGATTTTTTTTCCCCCACGTAAACTTTTAGGGTTATGGGGAGCTTCTTTGCGTTAAGGCATTCTTCAGTGAAAGTGACATGTTTTTATAATGAAACAGCTCTTCTTACCATCATGTACATAGCTCCTTGTGGCATGATCGGCTTTAGTCCATTTATCTCAGAAATCAGGGAATAAGCTATTTTTGCCTGCCTCTGTAAGTTAAGTTTTGAATAAGCTTGGTAAAACGTTTTAAATAAAGAATTAAAAGTCAAATTTACCAACTTCAATAATATCTATCGTTGACTGATAGAATTCTTGGGGTGTTTCAGATAATATTTTCGGTATAGCGCCTTGTACTATAGTATTGCCGCCAATTATTCTTTGACTTAGCTTTAGCAGTCCTTGCTTTACCTGTAAAGTTTAATATTAGCGTAATATAGAGTCTTAAATAATCTTCAATTCAATGAAGAATCAAATTAATTACCTCTTTTAAAATTTCGTCCCTGTCGTTAACGATAATCCAACCCATTCTCCATCCAGGAACTAGAAACCTTTTTGTAAGACCACTGCATGATAAAATTGGTACATCGCTGGACAACGATGCCATAGAGATGTATTTGTGACCTTTGAATACCTGAAAAAAAAAAATGTATATGGTTGTTCTGTTCAAAAATCTTTAAATTTTGATTATTTTCTGCTGTTGTTAATTAGACTTCATATCAGCAATAAAAGTAGTGGATTTGAAGCCATCAAAGCTTTTGATAATTGACGTTAAATGTTTAACATGCCTTTGATTACAGATCTAAACATTACTGAACAAGAACACATTCCTTGCGTTGCAAAAAGTTGTTACTCCAGCGATTTATCTTTTGCTTATTTTATTTTTTTTTGTTTTCTTATCCTTGTTCTTTAATACACTTATGAAATTTCACTTTCTGTAGAGATGTCGTTCAGCAGTTGCGTCAACCTGAAGATTAGTTGATTTGTTTGGTGGATAGATACTTGGTAGTGGATCTTCTGCATGTGATGGACAAATAAGTTATTTGCCTTCATGAGAGGTTTGTTTGTTGTCAAATTTATTTAATTTAGAAAGTTGCTCTGATCCAGAAAGTTGTTTTCATAGTCTGCGATTAAAGACATGAACAAAATTCTTTAATGATGTACTCCAGTGATCGGTCACGGCTTTCTGATTAACAGGGGCTTTTAAAACAGTGTGTTGTACTGCTTCCAACTCTTTTCAGAAATAGAAATACGTGCACAGAGTACTGAAAGAATAGAACAGAAAGGTGGCCTGGATGGAGAGAAGACACTTTTCTTTCCCTCTTATTTTCGGACAATTTGTTCATTAACGCCTACGACCACGATAATACAGTGGCAGATACTAATTGTTAGCATAATTAATATAATATTGAGACTTGAAAGGTCCAAAAATGCATGGATTAGGGAGATGTTGCAAACTATAGAAAAGACGCGTTCTAGGGGACCTTGCAAAAGTACTGTAAGTCATGTCCAACGAAGTAAGAAAGGTGACAAGAGAAATATTCAAAGCTGGAAACCATTATTTAGAAAATAAAGAGACGTCGAAGAGAAAAACCTGTTCACTAACCAAATGTTCATAGATTTCATCTGCTATTATTGGTACATAGTAGCTAGAGGCTATTTGCACAATATCTCTAAGATGTCTTTCACTAAAAACAGAACCACAAGGATTTGACGGGTTGTTCACTACAATTGCCGCAGTATTCTCGTCTATGAGAGATTTCATATGATTCAAATCGACTTCCCAAGCTCGTGTTGGCTGTAACCATAATAAGAAATTACAAACTTACAATAAAATATTTTGAACTAATTTAAAAAGTGACACGTATCAATGCCTTTTTTTTTTACTTACATCTAGATTATATTGTTTTACTTTTATGCCCAAACCTTCTGCGAGTGTTTTATAAATGGGAAAGCCTGGTCGAGGAATTAATATATTTTGTCCAGGATCAGCTATCGCGGAGATACAAAGATCCAAGGCACAAGAACAACCACTACAAAGAATTACATCCTGTAAAGTAAAATGAAAATTTTAACATATTTCTGAAATGGCAAGTTTTCATGTGGCATATTTCATGTTGTAAATTAAGATTTTTTCAGTCATTTTGTTCTAACTTCCTTTTATTGTTTAAGAATTCGTGCAGATTTTTTCGCATTTGATTTTTTACCGGAAATAAATTTTTTGGCTCCTTTTGTTTTTTTTTCGACACAAATCAAAAACTGATAATCATAGATAATTCGTATTTTATGAATTCTATTTTCTCTGAAGAGTATGTATTGTGACCATGTCATTATTCTGTATCGACTTTTCACTTTACTGAAAAAGAAGTTTTAGAACATAGTCATTTTCTCTCTCTCTCTCTCTCTCTCTCTCTCTCTCTTAAATACGCCTACACACAGAGAGAGAAAGAAAAACTGAGTGAATGAGTGAGAAAAATGATTAGTGAATGAATGTTTTACTCTTTTGAGTTTTCTCGATTGTAGCTCGAAACATTTTTTTAAACTGGTTGCATACATGTCGCATCTATAACATTTATTTGAAACAATAAATTAGATTAATGGTGCTTCTGAGGGAGGAATGTGTGTTGGTTTCAATTCTAAGTGTCATTTCCGATTAATGTTAGATTCTCTCACTTATATGGTGAGATGTCATCACGTTTTTCCAACGATGTCGTCTTATTGTTGTGAATTTGAATATCAGTTTAATGTATCATCTATTGAAAATTCGAAGTTTGAGTGTCGAGCAACATCGACTGCTGAGGTCATTAGCGCCAATTGTTATTTTTTTTTTTTTTTTTTTTTTTAAGCGCATCAACAGCTGAGGTTATTAGCGCTCGGAGCTTTTTCCAGTGCACTGCCGGCCTCCGGACAGAGTTCTCTCGTTACAGACAACACTGTCCATCACCGGACAGTGAGCTGTAAGAAGCTCCTAGGAAGAGAAAATCTAAGGGTCAGCTGCTGGATTCGAACCCGGGACCTCCGCGTGGGAGTCCAGTATGCTAACCTCATAGCTAATCCCTTCCCTATTATTATTATTATTATTGCTATTCCCAACATTTTACCCATAGAAGTTGTTTGATAAAATATTACCTGGGGAGAAACTTTATAATCGCCGTTTGATGTGTAATTTGCCACAGCTTCTTTCGCTTCCTGGTAACCTAAAATAATGGTAATAATTCAATTGTACAAGTTTTTATTAATAACTTTATAAAAATCCATTGATTCTAGTTTGAAAATTACCTGTGGAAGCAGTATACCCATTGTATTTTCCACATTTCAGACTTTCTATTACAGCTTCAGTCACTACGTCTGATGTTTTTAAATTACCGAACACTGTAGGATCGCCTGAAAAAAAAAATTGTAATAATTAGGACACTATATTTTTAACACAATAAGGAAATCTTTTCATTGCTTTAAAAATAAACAAGGAATGTACGAAATTCCTTGTATTTGGGTTGTTTTGATTTTGTTTGTTTCACTTTGTTTTTTTAACTCTTTTCAAACATGGTATCACTAAAATTATAAATGAATTAGGGTTCAATGAATAACTAGGATATTTGGGATACTATCCTTTTAATAATTCTATACAAAATTTGTGTTTTTCATTTATCACAACCGAGACGTACTTCCGTTATTACGACGAACTTTACGTTTCGTTTTGTCGTAGAGATTAATGTGAGAAACGAGTAAATCCATTAAAACTTTAATAAATCCTCTGGTGAGAATTTTTGGCATTGACATGCAAAACACATCTTTATTTTATTGCTTACACTGAGAATACCCAAGTTGAGTTGTTAGAAGAAGGCAAAGTTACTGACTGCTTTGAGCGGTTGTTACATTGCAGCCCGCGTGTAATTGTAAGGATTCTGCAATGCTTTAGGGAAGACAAGAAGTAATAGTAGAAGACCCAAATGAAGAAAAGCGAATAATGGAACACTTCTATACCAGTTTTTAACTGATTGAAATCATCCCAATTTCTTCGCAAGATCCCTAGAAATCGATTGAGCAATTTAAGCTTGAGGGGAAGGTTGAACGTAGTTATGTTTGAGCTCACGGAGACCTGTCCAGTTGTGTTGAACTTCTCATTCAAGTGCTATAGATATGTACTTTGCTCATTTGGACCAAGGAGAAGTTCATTGTTCAGCCCCACCCCTGCCTCCAGTCACCAGAAAGACAAGAAAAGGTTTGCAGAAGGCCAAGAAAGAGAAATTTGGCCTCCTGCCTGTCTTCCTCAAAAAAACAATCTCTTTCCAAGGTAATATCAAAAAAGTAGTTTTCATTTTTTTTTTTTTTTTTTTTTTTGGACGAGTTAAATTTTAAATTTTCCAGATTCAATATTTTTGACTGGGGGTGATCGTCATAAATTGGAATGAAAAAAATATTTTGATGGTAACATTTTTCTGTTTTTCTGGTTTTGATTTACATAATATAAAATTATTGTTTATTTTAAAATAGCCTTCGGATATTTTATTTGTAATTATTGTAAAATACCTTTCAATATTTGCATCGTTTAATTCAAAACTGGTACGGTGGCCATTTTTTTTTATTGGCAGGTAGCCAGAGATGCAAATTTCGAAGTTGTTGAGCCAGTTATACAAGACCCCACTTTTACTACATTCGCCAACTTGTTATTAGTTACGCTACATTTATTTTTCCCGCAACAAATTTATTCAATAATATTTTTTAAATACTTCTTTGGTCAATAATTAAAATAGAAAAAAATTGTTTTCTCATAAAAACAAATAAAAAACTATAAATACGAGTGGAAAACCACTAATACTATTGTCTATTAAGTCACACAACAATGCATAAAAGTACGCTTTTTAAAGTAAGTTTCACAATGATCTTTCTTTTAACACTAAACTTGTGAGTTTACCATAGGCACTTTTGGGCCGTAAGCGGCATGGTAGTAAGCTGTGGATGTCCTACTTCCAGGCAACTTGTCGAGATCAGTCCCTTATATGGCTTCTGGTGTTATTAGGTCGTCAGCATCTTAAATAATTGCTTCCGACAACAAAACAATGCACTTTAAACACATCTGGAAAGGAAGTTTTATGAGATAGGAAAACACATGTATTTCTTTTCCATTTCTCCTAGATTATAAAGTGCGAAAAATCAGAAGTAACATTGCTGTAAAACAGAAAATCTTATAACCTGCGGGAAAAAAAATGTAAATATTGGATGATTGTTCGTTTTAATTATTTTAGTCGAGCTTTTTATTTACACAAGGAAATACTTTAAGAGCTCATTTTTTTGTGCTAGTTCAGGATCTACAGAGATAAACGATGAGAGCACAATTTGAATTCGTATCCACGGCTAACTGTGGCTTCTAACAAACACAGTCAATATTACCTGCCCCAAGAGAATAATATTCAATAGATCAGTTACATGCGAACATCCCAGATGTGAAAGAACAATTGACCTACTAGGACGTTTTAAATAATACCGTCTTTTAGATGAACACAGAGACATAATTTTTAAAAAAAGGCCATGTACGAGAAACTTTAAGCTCTTCAAAATTAAAGTAATGGTTAGTGAAGGAACACCAGAAAAAACGATATGGGAAACCAGAAGATAGCTGAACGTTAAACCAAGAGGATTGCTTTCCTGCTATGAATGGATGATGCTCAAATTTGATGTGAGAAGATGGTGGTAGAGAACTGAGAAGAGAGTCAATGGTGGGAAATTGAGGATGACCAGGCTTAGATTGAGCAAAGGTCAATCAATGCTCTGGAGGTACATAAAATAATTGAGAAACTTTGGAGAGATGAATGAAGAAATACAGAATTTGGATATAGAAAAAATGAAAATCATCCCATTAAAAGATCATTTCCTCCATTGCAGTCCTGTCGCTAAATATCCACTAGAGAACCTTGAAGACGGAGATATGACTGCTCACGAACTTCTTTTCCTCACCGCAATCATCACTTGTAATGAACACACGAAAATTACCGACAATTCTAGCATAATTATTTAAAATAATAATAACAATAACTGATAGATTAACCGAGATACGGGAAATCAATAGACTGATATTAATAATTACAGGAATTATAACTTAAGGCAATTTTCATCTAGTTTTTTCGTACATTTTTAATATTTTTTTAAACATGTTTTTTTTTTCCTTTAAAATCTTTGGACGACATTAATTAACTAATTTAAAATAATCTAAGGTGAACATTCATCTGACTTTCTCTCAATAACATTTCCAAGTTTCTAAATTTATTTCACAAAAAACATAGTAGAAATTGTAGAACCAAGAATTGCATTAAGTGATACTAGTTGTAGGCATTTAAAGGAAGCTTAAGTGTCTAAGAAATGAATTTAAAGAATGTCCAAGTGACAAAAAATGTGGAAAAATGTGACAAGTTAAATTTAAATTTTTACAAGTACGCAAAGTTCAGATAAAATCGTACCAGCCATTTTACTAAAACTGTTAAAAAAAAAGAGTGAATAATTCTATCAAGTTGCTGAACAATCATATTTGAGCTACTTGCATGTTTTGCTTCCGAGCTAAATATTTGCATGCGTACGAAAAAGAAGAATATAAGGAAGTGGATATGATGGCCATCGATCTAAGGGTCAACATTTCACCTTATACTTACATCGGAGTCCTGGACATTGTCTAAACACAAAAGTAAAATACTTTATGCAACTGAGATGAGGTATCTAAAGAAGATAGTGGGGTAGACCAGAAGAGACAGGATTCTTAACGCCGCATTAAGAACCAGCTTGAAAGTACTGCTAGCAGAAGAAGTAATAGAAGAGAATAGTAACGGAAGGGGTAATTCAACCAAAGATATGATTCCAAAGTCCATCTGGAGCAATGAAAAAATACCATTTTTATTTTTCATTGCTTATAATAACTTCTTGCTTTGGTGTTACGCAAAAAGTTTTATAGGCCAGGGTAAATTTTTGTGGAAATTAGAAATTTTATATAATTTTAGAAAAATTAAGAATTCATTTTTATAATAACATTTTTTTTTTATACAATTAAGTCCCCTCCTCAAAAGTCGGAAGTTAACTGAACTTAGTCTTGCCCTGATATACATAAATACCTACTCGACTTGTTGCTGTGGAATATTCCATTCCCAACCACCTGCATTTCTAAGTTTATGGTCTCTTTCTCTCTTCTTTTCTTTCAACATTCTTTGGTAAATAAACTACTTTTTATTTTAAAAACTAAATATATACCATCAAGAGTTTGGTGTAATTGTAGTTAAAATTATTAATACTGTCCTTTTTGAACGGAAATCTTACAGAATACAAATTAATTGATCAATTTACGTGAATAAAAGTAAATTGATAGATTACGTATATGAATAGATAGAGACATAAAAGTTCAAATTTTAATTACTTTTTAAATTAACAAACATCACATGTTAAAATTGCTTTTCAGAATTTCTTATCGCGTAAAATTGATTGGCCCAATATCTAAAACAAACATGTGTGCAATGAAAATTTAGTAGGAAAAAATAACAAAAATTTTTTATCGAAATTAATTAATAAGTGGCGATCTCCTTGTTGAAGCTCCAAAAACCAGCATAAAAAGAACAAATAACAAGCAAAAAATTGTATTGCACAATGTGGTCATTTTTATTTATGACTTTTTGAAAATATATATTAAAATTCATTTAAACGTAATACAAAATAATTATTTCTGCTATCGGAGTGGTGTTATTCTGGATTGAGATGATTGAAATATTTCTTAGCTTTTGTAATTTGATAACAACTGCGATATATTTTGTTTTTTCTTTTTAATGCCCGAATAAACAATTTTTATAGATTGAATCGTCGCTTTGATGCGGAATGTAGAATAACATTTGTCTGTACATGATTAAACTGGTGATATTTTTCTTAAATATATTTTTACTTTTTCTCTGAATCATTGAAATATTTCGTTGGTTTCAATATCTAATAATTATCTTAAAAGTTAGTTAGTGATTGTTTCCAGTGAAAGTTTCTTTACGTTGTTGAAGAAAGGAAGAAATAATTCCTATGTAGGTTGTAGTTTTAGTTTAGGTACCAATCCGCATTTTGGGATTGTAGGAAATGAGTGGAATTGATTGGCTAAATTAGGTGCTTGTCTGCATTTTTTGGAATCTGCTGATGACTTATCTTCAGGCATATGTCTGTGCTAGTTGTCAAAAATGGATGTGCTCTATGAATTGTCTGCAAATAAGAACACTAATTAGGGGTCCTCGTTAGGGCTAATAGGAAAGTTTGCCTGTTTATCTTAGGGAATTTTGAGGTGAGGTCATTAAAAGTTATACACAAATTTCTTTTTTCCCACCAACGTTGAAAATGGTAAAAAATTTTAGTTACATAAATGTTAAGCTATATAATCATAACTGTTATGTTCAACAGTTTTGAATCCTTTACCTTAAGTTTTCTTTTTACGGCTGTGTGGGTTCTGAGAAGAGTTTATTAAAGATTTTCAGTTGGAATTGATTGACTAGTGGAAAAGCGTAGGAAATTTTCTTTCAGGTTATTGACCGAATAGTTGGAGATTTTAAACAGAAAGCTCATTTAAACTTTAAATGTCATTCCAGCACTCTCTTTGTAAATTTACAGATCAAAATCCCTCACCCAGAAGTACCACTTTATTGAGTGGATTCTTCACTATTTTGAGAATTTCCCGAAGTGGCTTTAAAGATTTTCTACAAACGTTAACACTGATATTTCTTTTATTACACTCATCTTAGACTTTTCTTTGAAAAAATTGTTCCCTAGTTGTCATTTTTATTGTAATGTATTGTCTCGTATGTACATATAAGAAGGACTTAGTGCCAAAAGCTCAAGTTTAAGAAAAATTCAAGTTGAAGTTCCTCTCTATTATTTGGAACTCTCTTTTTGAAGAAAATTTGTTTTATTGCAGTTTAGGGGTGGGATGGAGTTTTTATTGAAAATATCCATTGTTATGTTCTGTTTTACAGAGTGTGTACCGTCGTTAGTAAGCATTAAATTTGTTTTTAACGAATTTCGTAGTTATAAATAACTCTGCTTTCTACTACACAGTTCAATCCAACTGGGTAGCTAGACATTAATAAGATGATTCATAAAATAAAATTAATTAATTAATTAAAATTAAAAAAGTAATTTAAATGATTTACCTATACGTTATTTCTACTTTTATAAATAATAATTAATTTGCATGCTTTAAAGTAAGTAACACTTCTCTCTTACCGATAGATAAAGCGATCATATGCTTGTCAGGATTTGGCTGCAAGTTGAGTGATTCCACGATATGCCTTATAGGATTATGAGTATTCTTTGCCATTTGAGAGCTTTCCACTTTCCATCCTTGACGTGCCATCGAGTTGTTGTTTGTCTGGGATAGAGTAAGTAACTTGTTACAGTGATTGCTACTTTGCGAATGAACGCCAGCTTTCCAACAGACTTGATATAAAGGAGCGGGGATTGATCACTTGATTGGCCGGTTACCACTTGAACTTGGAGGCTCGTCCCTTATGTAAGTATGTTGTTAGCCAAGGTTGTATGACGTTGGAGAAGGGTGTAGGTGCGCCGTAAATTTAAATTTGTCCTATTGTCCGGAACACTATTTCACTTTTTTAAAAAAACAACCTTTTTTTAAAGTGGTTGTCCGGAACGAAGTATATTCTATTTTTTCTTAAGGAAAGTTAACTACAACCAAGTCTAAAAATCAACATTAATATTGTTTGTTTTTCATCAGACTAAAATGATAATACATTTTGAAAATAAAATTTCTTTTCTTCCTAAAAAGATTAGAATTTTTGTGAATTTATTATCGCAAAACTTGATAAAAATTCTCTGCTACAAGTCATTTTTCTTGGATTTTTACCCCGGGAAATCCCCTGTATAAATAGGGTGAAGATTTATTGATTTATATTTAGAAAAGTTAACAATGTCAAGAACATGATATTCGTGTGTTATACGTATTACTTATCTTTTCTGTCTTGGTATGAACGTTTTCTTAAAGTTATTGTTTTCAGCCTTTTTTTTCTCTCTCTCTCTCTAAGTTTGCATACTTTTTTTAAGTATCTGCCTTATGCTGTAACTATCAGTCTAGCAGAAACTTGTTATAAATAGTATAGCCACGTCCACTGCAATAATTCTGAAGATGGTCGAATATTCTAATAGGGCAGGATTAAATAAAAGGACCTCATTCAAATGGCAAGATTTAAGAGTGTTTGGATAGAATTTACAAATGGACTCCTTCACCTGCAAGATCCAACATGAAGTTACTTACCTACGTTCTCATATTAACTCTGCTGATATCATCTTAATAAAAATTAATTAAAGAATGAGGAATACAAGTAGTACTACTTCAGATTGATCAAGTTTACATAGAGGTACCTGATTTCCATTAGGAAGATCAGTTTTCTGTTTACGTTATATTATAGTAAAATCTACTTCAGAATATAGAAAACTGTTGCTTATGATAAGGTTGTTTTTAAAACGTAATTTCATCAACAAGTGCTTATTTAAAAAATTCATATTTTTTTTTCGCCATATACCTTACATGGTTCATAATTAAGAAACGAGTTGAAAACAGTAATTGAGAGGAGTATGTATCACTTGACATTGAATCTCACTCTTCTCTTTAATACTAATCATTTTAGATCGATTTAATTCGAAGGAAAATTTAATATCTTTTGAAATAGTGGAAATTGTTGAGACTTGACTATTCTTTATGGCAATTACTGCTCTCCTACGTCATATTTTCTAATACAAATTTTTTTTTACTTTTAGAAGCCTGTTGCAGATAATTAATTTCAGGAAATGTAGTTGTTGTTTTTCGTCTTAACATTTACTTGAATTTACCCACTTAATTTGGTAGATACCCAAATCTTAGGGTAATTTAAAATAAAAGAACATTATATAAAAAAAATAGTTTTCGTAAATTGTTCAAAACTTCCCAATTCACTAATATACACATGTGTCTATAACTGTTTTTAATTTTTTTTTATAAGAATCGTTTCTGGAAAAGAGTTAGAGATACGCTTCTGCCTAATGTTTCATTTAAGTATAGTTTACGGTTTTAAAATCTATATAATGTTAGTAAGGAATAAATATGTTTCAAAATTTCAAAGCAAATTTTCCAAACATATTTTCAAGTTTAGTTTTCTTTAAAACGTATATTTTAAGTAAAAAAAAATCACTAAAATTCTTGAATATACATAAATGTACATAAGTCAAGCGAAATGAATTAAATAAATAACTCTGTTTACTATAATTTGTATTGTTAGACATTTATTATTTACTACGTTTTACACTAATTATTGTGATTTCAGTCGTAAAAAAAATCACCTGATTGCTCGGTCATGAAATTATTTCTTCGTCAACCCCCTCTTAGGAGGCGTGTCTAATAAAAACCCGTTTTATTCAAAACAGCATGCCATTCATACTTTTTATTTTTTTTAATTTTTTTGAATATGTGTAAACAAATTCCTTGTTTAAAGGCAGTGTTTTGTATCAGTGAACTGAATGTACACTCTTCTCAGTTTAATGTACTGAAACAGTATTCATTGGATAATTAATATTAATAAGACTGGCGACAATGGACACTCAAAAGAGGGAAGGGATTAGCCCAATGGTTAGCGTAGTTGATTCCCATGCTTTCCCAGTTTTGAATTCAACTGTCTGCAATGGGCATTGTTATCTGTAACGAGAGAATACAGAACGGAGACCGTCAGGGCAAAGAAAAAAGACGGGCACCTGTGACCACTGATGTTGACGCCCGCCCCTAAATTTAAAGGAAAAAAACAACTAAATTTTCTAAATTCCAGAGAACTATTTTCTTCTAGTTTCGAATTTATCGGTAAAACACTACTACAAAGAGTGATATCTCAACTCCTCAGAACTTTTCACACATTAATTTAGTTGAAGTTTAAAAGAAAACCGTAGTCCCGAATTTAAAAAAATAAAAAATAAAATTGTGAAGAGGCAATTGTTAAGGGTCTATGTGTAATATCTTAATTATCTATAAAATATTTTGGCGATAGATAAAAAGTGAAAATTAAATCATTTTTGATGGTACAATTTGCGTCGGTTACGATCAAGTGAAGTGGCTTTAAAAAATAATTGCAAATGCATTGTTAATTAGAATTTTAGAGTGCCCTGTTGAGATAATTATTTCAATATTGATTGCTGTTAAAACAATATCACTATTTGTTTTTTGGCAGCGATAGTCACTGTTAATTTAACAGATTATTTGATTAATTTTGATAATTTGTCAAACGTTTTAGTGGTACGTTTTCCTTTCGCAGAATTTTTATTTTAAATTGGTCAGTAATACATTTGAAATAATAGAACAATCTTGTAAAAAGATTTCTGATAACAGTGTAAATTAATCACATTTAAAAAAATAAATAAATAAAATCTGGTTCAATGGAAAAAAGTAATAATGCGTAGATTAGAAAAGACTCTCTCAAAAAATCATCAGGATTTTATAGAAGACTAGATGTTTTAAAATTTTTAAATTTGGAATCATTGCTACTAATTTACTCGTGGCTAATATTACTTAAGGGCTCTTACAATACCCTAAAATGACCCTGTAGAGGTAATGAAACTACCACCTCTTCCCTGTAGCTTAATCGAACTTTTCTAGAAAAATTTTTAAAATAAAAGATTTCAATCTAGATGAGTGCAATGAATCTCAAGTTCATGAGTATATCAAGTTTAATGAAAAGCATACGAGTAAAAGTGAGAGAAAAAATACTGATTCTTTAAATAAGCTTTCACAGTCGAGAGATCTTCTTCGTCAAGTTACAAAGTCACGGACGGCCCTTGAGCACTCAAACGAAATTGGTAGTTTGAGTTTCTTGAACTTTTTCGTGACGATGTTCTCACACACTCATGCAAACAATATCCTAAAAATTTATTTGATTAAGAGGGCTTCAAAACAGGTATTTCTTATGAAAACTTTTTTTTTTCTTCTTCTTCTTCTTAAATGGCCTGTAGTTCTTGCTAATTAGCCAGAGGGTATTGTCGGTATAAACCAGAGTTCCCCAAACTTTTTTGTGTCGTAGACCCCTTGCCATGTTTTTCCGTGTTGGGTAGACCCCCTACTTACCTGATATTGATTTCCTGTAAATTTCTAACTGTAGTGAAGTTTAGTGTTAAAAACTTAAAGTAAAAACACATGTTAATTTATACATTTATTAATTGAATTTAAATTAAAACTACTCAAAATAAAATTTTGTATCTGTTATGTAAAATGTACGTAACATTAAATAAACATAAAATAAACTATAAATAAAATAACATAAGCAATAAGTCAATATTTTTAGTGAGAAGGATGAACCTGATGCTTTAATAATAAATTATCAACATTTGGCGTCAATTTTGTAAGGGTTAATCTTAAATCTCCTCGGCTAATGATGTCCAGTCTGTTTCTTTGTTTCGTTAGGAGATTGGTAACAGCGCTGAATATGTTTTGATATTATAAGATAGTATGATGTAAGTTCTATCAGTGTATGTGTTGAGATCCACTATCGTGGACCCCCATTTTCATTTCATGGACCCCAAATTTTTTTTCGCTGAGGTAGACCCCTTGCAGGTTGTCATAGACCCCTAGGGGTCGATATAGACCACTTTGGGAATCACTGGTATAAACAGTTATATTGTTATTTGATTTGATTTAATATACTGGAATAGTTCCATGTATACTATGGGGTCTTTTGTCACTAGGATGGAATTTAAGTTTGGTGGGAGCGTGCAGTTTGAGGCTATAATTGCCTTCCATAATTCGTCTCTGTTTTTTAAGAATTGTGGGCATGCCAGAATTAAATGATTGGCGTCAGCATCCGATTCTGAATCGCAGGAACAGGTTCCGTTGATGTTGACGCCTATTCTTGCCAGATGATGGGGGGTGTAATTGTGGTTTAGCCTATTGTGCCATAAAACCTTCTCTCAGCGCTAAAGCCATAGAACCATGGCTTTTTGGGGATGAATGGTTCAATTACCGCATAAAATTTTCCTTTTTCCTGAACCTGAATTTTGTATTCCCCTTGCCAGGTTGAATAACATTTCATTTTGTAATTATTTTTTATATCGCTGGGTAATAATATTTTTAGTTTTGGACAGCTATTCGATGTGACTGCCTCTTTGGCCCCAGCATCAGCAACTTCGTTGCCTTTTAGCCCTGAGTGGGCCTTGATCCATATTAGGTGGATTGGCTTGGTGAGGGATAAATTGTAGAGAAGTTTCACCGTTTCTTAGATGAAAGAAGGGGCATCCCGACCTGGATGCTTTAGTTTAAACAGGGCGCTCTTACTGTCGGACAAAATTACTACAGATTCTACATCATTTGTTGCCTGTGCAATCTGTAAGCTTTGGTTAATGCCGACGAGTTCTGAAGTGAAAATGGAAGCCAATTCGCCAAGCCGGTACTGGTAGCTCGCATCCTGCTGCACGTCATATACGGAGCAACCCACACCGTCCGCGGATTTAGAACCATCCGTATAGAGTACATAAGCACTGGGAAATTTATTCTGAAGCTTTTCCAAAAAGTATGCGTTATTTACCGAGTTGGGTTTAGACTTATCATAGTTATAAAAATTGGTGTGGATGTTCTTGTTCACGTCTAGGGATTGTTTCAATTCCGCTGTATAGAATGGCAAAACCTCCCCCCTCTGGAGGGACAAGGAGTGACCAGATAATTCGGTAAATACTCCCACCAAGATCGGATCCTTTTTTCTTAGCCAATATTTGTGCGTAAACTCCGTACATGCAAAGTTACTGATTTTTCTAATTACCGGTTTACTGTTGACACATAATCTATTAGTAATAAATCTCGAGGCGAGTATTTTTCTCCTTATATTCAGGGGAAATTCTCTAGCCTCCACTAGCAAGGCGTTAATGGGAGTCGAAGTGAGAGCTCCAAGGGCGGACCTCAATGCTTTATATTGGATTTTATTCACTCTTTTTAAGTGGGTAGGAGCGGCATCGCCGTAAAGGAAGCTTCCATAATCAATTCTGGAGAGGACAAGATGTTTGTAGACGGTTAGAGAGGTTTTGGTGTCAGCTCCATAGTGCAAATGGTTGATCATTCGCAATATGTTCAAGCATTGCTCGCATTTTTTAGTGACATAATTGATGTGATCCTTCCAGGTAAGCTTCGAATCTAACCAAACGCCCAGCGTCCTCATCGAAGGCAAAACCTGTAGGTTATAAGGGCCAAGTGCCATGGTGGTGTTGGTGGTAAATCTCCTTCGTCGAGTGAAGATAGTTACGCTACTTTTGCTTTCTGATACTGTTAAGCCGAGGTCTGTGCACCATTTATTGAATTTATCTATTGCTGCATATAGTATGGACGTGGCTTCATTCAGGCTTGTCGCTTGGCTGTAAATGAGTATATCATCAGCGAACTGTGATATTCCCACTTGTGAATTAATTGTGTCTGCCAAATTTGCGGTGTACAGTGTAAATAATATAGGGCTTAATATAGCCCCTTGAGGAAGTCCGACGTGAGTTTGACGCCCTTGACCATAAAGGACACTATTACATCGGACATATATTGTCCTATCGTAGAGCAGACTAAGAATTTGCTTGGTTATTCTCGGCGGTGCCTCCATAGCTATCAGTTTTTGTATTAATATTGGTATGCTCACATTATTATATGCATTACGTAAGTCTAAGTTAGTAGCCACCAGGAATTCTCCATTTGTAAATGCTTGTTGGACGTCCGTTATGAAATATGTTAGAGCATCCATAGAGCTGTGGCCTCTCCTAAATCCGTTTTGACAACTTGGAACTTATGAAAACTTAATATCGTAGTTTTAAAAGAAATATCTCAAAATTGAAAAATCGCAGAAGCTGTCGATTTAAATTTTGATTTATCCCAATTAAAATTGAAAATAGTATATTCTCTATTTTATTTCTAAATTTATAATTTTTATAGGTATAATTTTTCTGGAAGACTTCGTTTTAAAGCAGTTTGGAGGTAGACTGCCCTCTGAAGAGTCATTACAGTTTTTCTAATTGTATAGGTGAGTAAGAATGGAAAATATTTTGAATTTATAAGTATGAAGAACTTTGGGGATAGTAGTAGGTAAATGAAAATTATTATGTTATAATTTTAAAAGCTGCATTCAACAAGAGAGTAATATAACCTCTTAGATATTGAGGTTGCATTACAAATGACGTAATGTGTTTATATATTTCAATTACTGTTAAAACTCTTTAATGCTCAAGAACATAAGGATAAAGACACTTTGGTAGTAATTTCACCTAATTTTATGTAAAGTTGTTTAAGCGCCTTCTTCAAGGGGGTGAATTTCTTTACATAAGTATGCATATAGAAAACTGGTTTCTCAAATCTGAGGTCGATTAGTAAATTTTGCGGAGAAGTTTTTGTTTTTTCTAAAAAGAAATTCAGAGAATAATCATATTAGAATTTACCCTTGACTTATCAAGGTTACTATTACAAATTCGTTCAGTGTAGGAAATTTCAAATTTTTAATCCTAACTTTAACATGGATTTTTTTATAAAAGGCATTAGTTCTGCAAAGTGTTGTACAGCAAAAAAGGAAACCTACATCGTTGACGAACGCCGTAAATCCAAGTCCAGACATTGGAAGACTTAGAAAGTTCCTTCATACTCCTCAAAAAGCTTAAGGTAAATAATAAAACAGAACAATTTTTAATCTTTCATAATAACCTGCCTGTTTTTTCTAATTAGTAACTATATTAATTTAAAAACAATATTAAATACGTCGTAATATTCGTTCTACACCAAAAAATCTTTCAAAACCATCATCCTTCGAAGAATATACATCTAATACGTATGTAAAAGGCATTTTAATTTATTAATGGTATTGTAAAAGACTTTCAGAATAGACAATACGTTTATTTTATTTGTTCTTGTATTAATTATTATTTATTTTTTAAATGTTCGCTTTACTACGCTACAAACCAGTTCGGTTGACCATTCAGTGCAAATTTGAAAAACAAAAACAGGTTTTCTTAATGAAGTTTATTTAAATATGTTTACAAATGTACAAGTACCTAATCAGTAACAATTAAACAAAAAAAACTAGCTTATTAAAATAAATAAAATTATCATAAATATATATTTATGTACCGTGGTGTTTAAAATTATATATTTCTCTTCATTTTAAATAAAAAGATTCCTAAAAAAAAAATTTAAATCTATTCTTTCGATTGTTTTATTTACTGATTTTTTGTAAATAGGCTATCCGTTGTGGGAGCATTTGGTATGAATTCCATTGGAGACCAATCCATCTGGGAAGTAGAGTCTACTGCAATTTTTTTCAAGTCTCTGGTTGCCCTGATCCAAATCTCGCCCTTTGACCTCTTGACGAAAGAAATCTGCCCAAATCTTTGGATATCGACTTCTTCTTCTTTTCAGTGACAAGGTATCCTCTCCATAACGGCTAACGACCATCTGTCGGTCACGTTTAGCTCAATAGTGTTTTACCTTTCTTCTATTTTCTTTCTTTTAGCTACTAATGAAGACCACTTTTGGAACCATATATGTTCCATTCCAGACTTCAAAAAATACTTATCAATATCATTCATGGATCTCCCTTTCTCACTCCTGCCTTTATCGGCAATGTGGTCCTTACCAATTCGCAAATACCTTTGCGAAATTTCTTTTGCATTTCATATATATATTTGTTCTGCACTCCAACTTGATTGAGAACATCGAGAATACATTGATATTAAATACTGTGGAAGGTCTTCCTAAAATGTGCTCCATTGTATTTTCTATTGATTGGTTAATTGTCTGTAGGTGATCAGATTGGAGAAAGCCTGCTAAAAGAAAATCCAGACATCGGAAGGCACCTAAAGTTACTTCATGTATACATCGAAAAGCTCGAGGGAAAATATATAAATCATTAAGGTTATTATACTTTTAGAAAAACTTGTCTCTATTTTCTAATTGTAAATATTTAATTTAAATAATTGATAGGTACACAGTTGATTATTTCAAAGCAATCGTAAATGTAGTAGAATATTTCTAATGTGTTAAATGCATCTTTATTATTTAGGAAACCCGGTATTGAAAGGCATATTTGAGCTCATCGTATGATCAGTTTCGTTTTATTTTTTCTTATATTATTAATATTATTATTAATAATGTTATTAATTATTATTATTAATAATATTATATTTATTATATATAATAAAATAATATTATTATTATTTTACAAAATTGCTTTACTACGCCCTATCAGTTAATGATTCAATGATTCAGAACTTTGAACAGCAAAAACATATTTTCTTAATCATTTTTATTTAAATATGTTTACAAATATACAAGTAAATTGTTTATGTACAAGTACCTAATCGATAACAATTACTTACTCAGTCCCCACCTCATCTTCCTTGCGCAGTAGAAGTCGGTAACAATTAAATAAAGTAAATCTAACTTATGAAAATAAATAATATGAAATATAAACAAAAATTCTATCACTTTCAATTGTTCTTCAATACTTCATGTAAGGTATGCTCGTACATGGCAATGATGAACATAATTCCGCCACCGATGAACATGCCAAATAATTGTAACAGAGTATGTGGCACGCTATGTGCATATTTGTGCATTTCTGGTACCTGGTAACAAATAAATAATAGGTTTATTTTAATTTTATGTATTGGTAAGATTTAGTTTTTGCAAACTATCAGAAATTTATTGCTGCACATGCTCTTGTCATTGGGATTCTCAAAATTTGTACTACGACTGAAAACTCTTTTAGAAATTTATACTTCAAAATTAAATAAGTATTAACGTCACTAAGGTTTGTGGAAACCAAATCCATAAGATATCTATGTCTTTTGTGCTTCTTTTAATTCCCTTTGTTTGTTCAAAGAACCAAGCCATCCGTAAACCATACAATGTAAGCGGTGATTAACTACAGTTTGCCAGGTATTCGCTAAATGTGAATGGTTTGAGATATAACAACTTACATCCTTAATTATTATTATTAATAATATTATATTTATTATATATAATAAAATAATATTATTATTATTTTACAAAATTGCTTTACTACGCCCTATCAGTTAATGATTCAATCATTCAGAACGTTGAACAGCAAAAACATATTTTCTTATGTTTAACGAATACAGCACTTGTCGACGTAATTGTTGTTTCCATTGGTAGACTCACTCTGAGGGATACTCACAAGCTTGCCAAAAAGCCTAAACTAAGTGACTAAACCACTTACCAACTGGAAAATAGTCGCAGAATTTAAAGAAAATTAAAATGTTCTTTAAAAATTAAGTCTGTTACTTTTGAAATGAATATGGTTATCCGCTTATTACCTAATTTAATCGAAACTTACTTAAAATGTGATTAAAATTACATGGAAAGTAGATCACTAACTACAAAAAACAGTTTAGAAAATAATTAGTAGGTAATTTGCTAATTTCTGTTAAAAGTTTACTTACCAAAGTTGCCAATGAAATGTAAAGAAACGAGCCAGCTGTAATAGCGTACACCCAAAGTGCAGCTTCACCATAACTTCCTATCAGTAAACCTCCCACGACACCAACTAGACTGAGAACTGAAGACAGGATGTTGTAGAAAATAGCTTTCTTAATGCACATACCACCTTTCAATAGTACTGCGAAGTCACCTGTCAGATGAGTAGATTTCATAATTATTTACGCTATTTTAGAATATCGATTTTACATTGCGTTTAAAAGATTTTGATACAAATTATAAGAGATAAGAGGCATCTACTGAGCAAACAATGAAGTAGAAAAACAAATCACGTGCTTTAAAAAATAAACATCAATTATATAAATCAATTTTAAGTAATAAGTTGAATTAAAAGAGATCTTTTGATGTTCCTTTAATTAAGAATATTTCCAATATTATTAGAATTATTTAATATTAAGGTTCGGCTAAAAATTTAAACCTTCTTTTAAAAAACACGTCTTAATTTTTCCAAAAATGTGATATTTTTTATGTAGTACATCAGACGAGCTGTACTTCCTACGTCCGATCAAGTCGGAGGCAGGATATTATACAGTTAAGTACGAATCTTCATATATTAAAACAAAATAAATTGCAAGACCGGGTCCGAGAATCAAACCATACATACATCCTCTACTAAGAGGACACAAAGCTAAAAATGATTTTTCTTGCAAGTCATCATTAAATTAAAAAAAAAAAATTAAATTCACCTAGTTCATGCGGCAGTTCATGTGTTAATATGGCTAACGCTGTAGCTAAGCCGGTAATAGTGTCTTGTCGGAATGCGGCACCCACGGCAATTCCATCTGTCAGATTGTGCAGTCCATCGCCTGTTATCACTAACCAGGCAATCGCTGTAACAGAGCTGTCCACATGTTTTTCCGGCGGTTCTTTTTCCTTACTACTGGAAGCGACCACAGCGTAGGTAGTGTTTTCTGATTCAGTTTTTTTACCCTAAACTAACAGAATTATTTGTAAACATAAAGTCACCATACGTATATTTTGCGGATATTTCCTAATGGCTCGTGTTCTCGATTTCGAGTAGGAAAGTTGTAATAAGTCGTCAGGTAAGTCATAGCCCTTCATTGGACTGCTGGATTAAGGGATTATATTAGTTTTTAGGGCCTATTAAGGCATATACTGAGGAGTCGCGTATTTTACAGATTTCTCTTACATATTTATTTTTATCCGCACAAAACTTACTGTTAGTTTATTTACAGGATTTCTGATCTAGACAATACTTTTTGCTGTTGATTCAATAGGTCTATCCACAAGGTAAAAAAGTAGATACCTAGATTAATCTAAATTTAAGACAAAATTATTCATATTTGGCTTCCATTTGTGTTTCAAATCTTTTTATTTGAAACATTCTTACTTTAGTGAATGTTTTTCTATTCCAGTTTGTACTTACCGCTTTGCTTCTCCCATGAATAATCGCTTCGATACTGAAAAATCCCAGTAGAGTTATAAAAGTAGTAGATGCCCTCAATACTATCATATCTTCGTTAGAACCCATTAATGCCTGAGAACACATTTATTTCCAGTCAATATATTTTGTTTTCAATCAGAAAAATCAGATTACAAGAGTAGAGCTTACAGAGTATAAATCGAACACGGTAAATAAATTAGAATTATTTATTTCTTCTACAATTCACCAATTTTATTATTATTTTCAACCGAACTTAACAATAATTAATGAATTAATTATATTATAGTTTCTGTTAGCTCAAACTTGATCCCTACCACCATTGAGCTGTATTTAAAATACCGCTTCCGTATATGTAGTAAATAAAAGTATCAGATTTACATGAACATAATGGAAATACGAAGTTAAGGACGTATTGTATACTGAAGAAAGTTAAAAGAGGAACGTCCTTATCTATCTGGGAGTAACATGAAGTATAAATTTACTTCCTTATTTATCTTATGGTCTGATTATTTCAATCACATTCAAGATACAATCAATTCGTATATATGGCATTTAAACATGAAGAGTCAACCGTTTTACTAACGTCTTGAATAGCTGTATAAACCGTCTTGACGATTTTCATTTTACCTGTGGATTGTACATAACAATATAATATTTTTCAATAAATATTTTGAAACAAAAATTCGTTACTTACATGTGGTAAAAGATGAAGTAAAGCATCTCCTGATAAAGTTCCTACGGCAAGAGCAGCCAGCAGGCTGAGTACTCTTTGGAACAGTGCTTTCTGTAACAGCGGCACAAGAAGTACTCCCAGTAAACCGCAAGCACTCATTATAACTATACTGCCCACGCCGTACAGCCACACTAAATGTCAATAAATAGTCAAGGTATTAGTTACTCTTCAAATAATAGTTTCGAATATAAAACGTTTTATGGTGCTGATGAATAAAAGTAATTACTCCCATTTCTGGCGTCGGTAGGGAAGGAATAAACTGCCTTAGCATTGCTCACCACATACTTAATCATGCGTTCAACAAACTTGAGGTTATGAGGAGAAAAACAAAAACAAAGAAATGGAGATGATACACATGGCCAAGGCTCCTGCTTCAATTATTTACAGAATAGACTCATATTACTTAAACCAATTATGTAATTATACAACTACTGCCATTCGATCTCCATTTTTTTTTAAATTGCAGCATCTTCATAGAGCAAACACTTGTTCTGGCCAAATCCGCAGTTGTTTTTCGTTTTGTTTTGAGAAGTAATTGATGCAAATCATTACAAATACAAACTACAACAATTTACGATTTCAATTCATACAACAATACCTTAGCCCGTGTTAGATTTTATTTTGTAGATTCTACATATCTTTCTATCTCAAACCAAATCGTTTTATCTTTCATTCCAATACTCATTTCCTCAGCGCCGAATATAGTTTTTAACATCCACATTTTATATCTAGTTTTCAATGATTTATACACACAAATAAAAATAATTTAATAGTACCTAATAATTCTTCCTCTTTTGTCATATCCGGTTCTATGGATGTTTTTTCGGTCGAGCATACCCTCGTATCCAGTTGGTATATAATTCCTGGGCAAATGTGAAGAAAGCCGGTCGGGGAAATTGCAACCTTATGATCTGGAGATAGACCATACTTCAGCAGCAGCTCTTCTGGGCTTAAGCATCGACCTTCCTTTTCATCTATAAAATCCATTTCCGTCATAATTAATTTTTTATAAATATTAATTTAAAACGAATTCTGGTAAATTCACAAATTTATATTTTATGTAAATAATAAATTAATCATTTTAATTTTGATTTAAATATATGTTATTTTTTGACAATTGGACTGACCATAACTGCGTCTGCTTCTAGTATGGTTATGTTCATGTAGCTTGAGGCTGTCGTGTACTTCTTGAAAGCCTCCATCTTTAGTCCTGTGAATTGAGACATTGTGATGTTCTTCAAACCTAAGATGTCCCAGACCAAGGTTTTCCATCAAATGTTCCAATCCCTGAAATGAATTTTATAAAATTTCAAATTGATATACTATATTTATCTATAAAGGTCTATATTTTGGAGGAACATAAATAATTATGTTCATTCATTCATCCTCCTGAAAATTTAGAGTGGTCAAGTTACTTGAAGCAAAAACATTTTTGAGTGATGTTCAGAATGAACTGATTTATGTGAAAAGTGTTAGGTGTTAGTGAGTGACAACAAAGTGTAAATTACAAATTGGAGAAACTAAAAACTAACTGGGTATCCATTCCAAGGAGTCAATTATATATAATTACAATTGATTAAGGCCACCAACGGATGGAAGAGATTGGCTGGGAAACTGGTAATGAGGATTCAAGGTGGTAGGTAGAGATTTTGGAGCTTACTATGTCGGAAAAAAGATCTTATTGTTTATGTAAGGGAATTTTAAGACCTAGTGGATAAGTTTCTATGCTCACAGAAAAAAAGGTTTACAATTATTTTAGTTAGAAATTTGGATTGGGAGATATGAATACGGAGGATGGAGAAATGCATATATTTGATCAGTTATAACATTTTTTGAAAACGTATTAGCAAACTCTACCATTTGGGCAGAAAAAATTAAGTCAACTTTTTTGTGTTTCAGAACATGTTCACGTAGGAAGTAACCCTGCTTAACCACTACCCTGCTTAGAAATAAACGTTAGAAGTTCCTATCCAGTGTTCAGAAAGAAGATTGAGGATTCAGAATCAACATTCTTAGCTCTGAGGTAAATTCTATAAACAGGCAGGAAAGATAATGTAGGCAATTAAAACTGGAAGAGAATATCACATTTCTCTTCGGTTCTGTGGAGGTTGTGACCTCATAATGGTTTACGTGCTATCATCCAAGGAAGATTAGTAGCTTGCCTTGTTACCAGTTTTTTCAGGTGGAGATAATGGGCTTAAAAAGGTTTCAGTTTTGAGTTATTTTACTGTTTTGCTTGAGAGGGGCTTCGATAAGAAGCCAGAGAAGTTTGTTTGGTTTTGGCAGCTCTTGAATAGAGGTTTTCTGGGCAGCATCTTATCAAATAAGCAACTAAATAATTATTGACGAGTTATATTACCTTTCCAGCATTTTTATTGGATCATTAAAATAGAGGCGGACATGTCCGTTTGTGGAGTGTGAGTTAATGTGGATGTGTGTCATTGTATTTGTATTTAATTTAATTCTGCACTGAGGCGGTAACGAAATTTTAATATTTTGGATAGTAATCTTTTCCAGGGATGTAACTGTTATTGGAAAGTTTGTAAATAGGTAGGAGATTTTTTTATTATTATTTTTGCTGGATTGACTGCTGAAAACCCCTTATTATGATTGACTAGTGGTTATTTCCTTCTTAATGAACTTCTCTGCATGGTTTAAAAAGCGGATTTCAGATAAAGAGAGTTGTACTGTAATCATTCCAAATGTTTATTTCATCATCACATTTGGATAGGTGTTAGTAGGTGCTCGTGACTTAAAATTCTATTTCCATTAATTATGATAATGATAGCTCATAGATACTAATTTTTATTCATATTCATAGAAGTCAGTATCTTAATAAAGGCCAGCTCCAAAAACCATTAGTACAAATTCTTAATTGAAAGCCCAAAAGTTTAATGAACTAAGAGTAATCTGTGGCTTAGTGATAAGTTGCCTTACAAAGATATTCATTGCTATATAAATTACTATTTAATTTTTATTTTAACAAAACTTAATTGATAATAAAAATCGCATAATAAAAATCTAAATTTAATGTACATTCTCAGCCATTATTATTTCTTATAATCTAATTATGTTTAGGGAAAAATTAAATGATTAGATACACTAAATGTAAAATTTTAATAGTGCAATCATTTTTCTGAATAAAGTAAATATTAGTGTAAATGATATATTATTGTGTAACTGATAAAAATTTATTTGTTCTCTTGTTTGTCAATTTGTTCTTCACAACTACATATTATACAATTTTTTTTTTTAATTTCAGAAATAAATAACATCAACCATAAATGTAGTGACTTTCTGATATAATCTCTTTTCTTTAATGTTTTAATAGATTTGGGAATCATGAACTACGCACTATTTCGGAGGTAAACTTATGAAGACTTTTCCTGGTGAAACGTACCAAATAAACGTTTTAGAGGTTCATATAAATAATAATATATGAAGATTAGAAATAATTATTTAAGTCATTTTCGAGAATCCCCCAAAAAACTCTGGGATGTAGAGATTTTCCTTGGCATAGTTTTCATTTGTACTTTTAAAAATAAAGTACATGTGGTCTAAAACTTAGGTTTTAAACTTTATTTTGGCTAACAATGATTTTGGTGTGGTTATGGGGATACTATGAGTTCACGCTTCTTTCAATATTGAAACGCAACTATTTTCTCAGTACAAATTCAGAATTTCTAGAAAGATTAATTGCATAAACTGTGGAATTCTTGTGAATGTTCACACCAGGTTATTTCCTCCATAAATGTAGATCTTACTAAGTAAATAATTTGCGTTTGTTCTTCATAGATACATTGTACACTTATTATAAAATTCCTTGTGTTTCGCAGACATGAAGTTAAGGACAGTGCTGTTTACTACTCCCCCAACTAATCAGCCGATGACATAATGATCTTTATGTTAAATAATGACTACCATCCTGTTTTCAGTGTAATTTTCTTCACATAATGTCTTCCTTCAATCTTGAATGGTATGTACTATGTATTATATAAATGTGTTTGTTCTTTTTTGTGTGTGTGTGTTATAATATAAAGTTGTAAATGAATGCCTGCCAACTGCATTGGACTGCTTTTGAATAGGGCCGGATATTGTGTAGTTAACGTTACTATGCAAATCATGAATCTCTTTTATTATCATCAGAATTGATAGGAAAAATTCAATCAAGTTTGCTAATTATGTACTTTTTACCGAATTATTAATTGATTTTTTTAACAAATTATTAAATTAGTCTCAATGTCTAAAAATGCTGTTCATTTGACTATTTCAAGTTTACTCTTTACGGCCTATTAAACGTGATTTTTGGTTTTTGTTTATTAATTCAGAGCTATGCAAAAATAGTTGATAATTACGAATAAAAGTATGGTAAGTGACACGCCAAATTTTTGTAATTAGATACCGCATGTCGCAAGCACACTTAGGTGAGAAAGTGCTGACTTAATGCATATTTTCTATTTACAGTTTCCCTTTGTTTGTTCCTTTTATTATTGAATTGTGGAGTAAGGAAGTTGCGATTTAAGTATAATATCGTACCTAAAGCGTACTAATGACTACTACCTCTAAAATTCGAAGTTTAAAATTAAATTACATTAAAAAAAAGGTTGTGAGAGTTCACGTGAGATGTATTTTTCTCTGAGATTGAAAACCAATCGCATCAAAATCCTTCTATGAAATTTAAATATTACAATGTATAAACAGAATAAAATGTTTTGAAAATGGAAAATACTATTTAAAAGTAACGATACTTTTAAGTTGATATATTTTGGTGAAGCCCTCTGAGTATGAAAAAGTACTTTCTAGGTATATGTGTGTTTGGTAAGTATTGCTCAAAATAGAAATTAGCCCGGAAGTGGTCACTTTAATAAAAAAAAGTTTTCCTTTGATGATGTTGTTGAGATTTTCTCGAAATCTGCTTTATTCCTTTAAACGATGACTTACAAATATGTTGCTATTGGTAAGTTCATTAAGCTTTTGGAAACGTAGTATACTTAAGATTCAGTATCATATTCAAATTGTCAAATTTAGACTACCGATTCTGTGAGTCCAGTTTTAACATTGGCATTATATTGTTACAATTTTAACAAGTTTTCTCTACAGCAATTTATGTCCTGACTATTTGTGAATTAGTTTCCAGTTATAAAGCATCTTCTCTTAGTATTAACAAAAAAAATGTACAGCTTCAACTTTTATTCGAAACACTTTCTTGCAAAAATTAGTTTTAGGGCAATTCTGAGGTTGGATGGTAGTAACCAAAATGAATGGTCATTTTGATGTTTTTAGTAAACTTTATAATGTTAGTAAGAATTATTTATTTATCGAAATTCCAAGTTTGGATGAGATTTGTGTTTGAACCTTGTGCATGTCAGTAAGAGAAATTAATGTAGATATTTTGTTTATTCCAGATTCTTTTCTCAATAGTTTTTTGTTCTTATTTCTAAGCAAAAGAATTAAAGATAAAATTACCTCAAATGACATATATCCTTTATTGCCATATTTGTCGAAGATATTCTGTAAAAAACTATCAACTTTTGGATGATTACATTCCACGGAAATGGTACACCAAATTGTTATTAATAAAAACCAAAACATATTCAAAATATTGACTTTGTACACTTTTAAACTTTGTAACAGTATTGGAATAGTGGTTGGTACGTATAAGAGTTAATCTTAACTGTGAAGTGTCTTGATTAGATAGTTCGCCGCGATGATGTGCCGTATAAAAGTGGTGGGAGTTAAGATTGGCTACTGTCAACTGTTACTTTAGATTTTCACAATGAATGTAACTTAGTAATGTTATTGATATAGTTTTCGCTCTTCAGTCGGTAACGTTATCACTCATGTTTACATAAGTTGTTTCTTTTTTGAAGAACATAGTTAAAAGACTTATTACTTGTATACAAAGTTTATTTATTTTAGGAGATTTATTGCAACCCAGATAAGAATGAATAAAAATCTATTGCTGAATCCCACATTACTTTCTCTCGCAGTAATTTTCGTAATATAATTTTCTTGAAATTTATAATTTTTACGAAAACCTTTTTTTGAAGAACATAGTTAAAAGACTTATTACTTGTATACAAAGTTTATTTATTTTAGGAGATTTATTGCAACCCAGATAAGAATGAATAAAAATCTATTGCTGAATCCCACATTACTTTCTCTCGCAGTAATTTTCGTAATATAATTTTCTTGAAATTTATAATTTTTACGAAAACCTTTTTTAAAATAAATAAAGAAAGAAAGAAAAACGCAATTGTGTGTTTGCATAATGCGGAACTTCCTTCTGCTAAACTGATTTTCTTAACATTAGGAATTTTTATTAGAGTTATTATCCTATTAATATTATTTAGTAAATACGCGAAATGCACTGAAGTGACGCATTAGAATGTGGCCTTACCATCTCCTCCAGCAGAAATGCCCTTGTCAAATTTTTACGGCAAAAGGTTTCAAATAAGAGACATTTCGTAGGTCCTCATGTTCTCAGTTAGTATACCAAGAATGAAGGAAGGTGGTTAGAGCCATTATCGGGAAATGAAAAAAAAACTAGCATATAAAGAGCGAAGTAATAGTTGAGGGTTTTTAATCGCTAAGTTAATGTTATCGTGGCGATTACGGAAATGAAGTATAAAGTTTTAGGTTCCATCAATTTTTTGATTTTGCGAAATTCTATTCGCAACACATATACTTTCATAGATACACAACTTTTGCTAAAAAATAAACTTTATTTTTCAGATTCAAGTGCCCTCACGAGATTTTTTGTACTGTTACTAAATTAAGTTATTAATGTACTAAAATTTGACTTGAACGCCGTACTTCCTTATCAACTTACAATGGTAAGTGAAAATAATTATTTTATTACTATTGTTTTTGTCATTAAAAATAATATGAACACATATCTAACCATTTCCTCTCCTTTAAAATCAATTTAAACCATCTATCAATTATCTGTTTAACAGATTTTATCTACAGTTATTAAAATATGTCTGTCTGCCCAGGAGGAATTTTGGGGTATTTTTCTAACCATTTTTAATTTTTTTTGTTGGGAAGGCATATTAGTTATTCTTTCTGCCTTATTATGCTTTAAAGAGGAACTATTACTATAGAATGACGAAAAGCTACTGAAAGTTCAAAATTGATAATTCGCTTTAGATTTTATTGGTTTTTATCAGAATCATTGATATGAAATGGCTATTTAGGTTTGAAGAATTTTTTTTCTAGCTTTCTTCTTTACATACTATTTATTTTGACGGGGTTATAATTCAAATAAAATTAGTAATTTAGTAAATCAATAGTCAATTTTGATTTTAAAATTTGTCAGTGTTTAAAGGCATCTTAAAATGCTCTGATTTTGTTTATTAGTAGATCTTCTTCCCTTTTTTTCATTTTAAAATGCGGTTTAGGGTTATTAAGTCTTTCAGCGTCTTTTAGTATTTTCTGAAAAAATTATATTTTCTATAATATACTTGTGTTTTATATAACCATACTTTGTTCTTAATTCTTAAAAAAGGGACGCACCGTAGTGCTGCTATCTAATGTAGTCACATTCAGTTACTTTTTAACATATTAGGTCAGAATTATCCCTTTCATTTATTTATATTATAATGTTAAAAGATCATTCAGTACAAATATTTAGAAGAAATAAAGAAATAAAATTAAAGAGAATCCGGTGACCGAAAAAGGTTTTCTTAAATGATATCCACAAAACTATTGTAAATACTTTGGTCTGATTTTAAAGTGTAAATCAAAATTCCAATTTCGAAGAAAATATTCCATTTTATTTTGAAATATAAAAAATTCATAAATTACAGCATTGGGTACTAATAATTAAAGAAGTCCATTTTTTACAATTTTATTCTTAATAAAACATAGTTTTCATTTTACATAATTCTATTTGAAAGCCCTTAGAATTGTGATGTATTCTTTGCCTTACAGATAGTTAAATATTTATAATCTTATCCTTTTTAAGGGTTTAACTTAAAATTATACATAAGGTCACTAATTATTCATTTCTATTACTTAACCCCAAACAGTTTCAAGTGGCAGAAGTCAAAACTTTTGAGGGATCTTCAAAAGTAGATGTGAACTCTTTATTAATAAACCAATGTAAAAGATCTAGAGCCCAGCTTGGTTGATCAGTTGGCACCATATGACCAGCATGTCTTACCATGACTAGATCTAGTTTATTTTTTCCCCAAACTTGTTTAAATCCTGCAAGATCTTTGCCTACATACCATGGTTCTCTTTTACTAGGTAATAGACCAAGTTCCGATACCATTGCCACAGTATTAGGATATGGTACTATGATATCCAGTTGTCCACTGTAGTACATTACTTTATATTTACCAAGTAATGGTTTCACCCATTCAACACCTGATGTCATTAAATCGGGCACTAGTTTTGAATAAACTAGTCCTATACCTGTAATAAACCAAACTTAAAATTAGGTCATTTTCAATTTGGTAAGAATGTAAAAAATAAAACTACTAGCGTATAAATTAATAAACTGACTGGTAAATTCTGCATCTCCAACGTGCAATGCTTGACGGGCTACTGCAGTTTGGACATAATCAACAAATTCAGCATTCAAAACTTGGGCATGGGGATACAGTACATGATACAAATTTGTATAATTCGAAAAATGTGTAAATAGTCCCAAATTTGTAGTCCAGGCCTTTTCATAAAAACACAAAATAAATTTTAGCATTAAATTGCAAATAATAAAGTTTTTAAACTAATATAACAATAATAATAATCTAATACTACGTCCGAGATAATTTACCGTACTAAATTTGCGAAAATAGCGTATTTGGGATAGTTTGAGTAAAATTGAACCTTTAAAAATTTACGTTTTTTGAAAGGAAATACTTTTTTAATTTTTTTTTTTACGCTAATATAATTAGAAATACTTTTTTTTTTTTAAAAAAATCATCAGATGACCATATGCTAATAAATCTCAGTTCCCTAAAAGTTAATACCTTTGTCAATTGATTAGAATGTTCAGAGTTATGGTTTTAACATAAAATAATAATAATAATAATAAAAAAAATAATAAAAATAAAAAACTACATAAAAATTATTATTAAACTATAATTTTTAAATTAATTTTCCGTTTTTCCATTATTAATAGAGTGTGTTTGAACTCATCGTTTTTTTTATAGTGTTCTTGATCGTTTGACCGAGTTCTAAACCAGTGTAAAAGATCTAGAGCCTAGCTTGGTTGATCAGTTGGCACCATATGTCCAGCATGTCTTACCATGACTAGATCTAGTTTATTAATTAGATCTAGACTAATACTTTATTAGTGTGTTAGTGCTTCAGATTTATCTCATTCCGATCATCGTATCAAAGAAAATAATTTTTCAAAAATGAATATGAAGAAATTCTATAATAAAAGTGGCAAAAGTTGTTCTTATTATGGACATGAAAGTCGATAAATTCTATTTACAAAATAAAATAATCAATAGCCAAAGTAAACATGCTTACAAAGTAGGCTTGGAGGTAGTTTCCCTTGTTTATGTGGGATCGTCCTACTTTTTCAATATTCTCCATGTATTTCTTTACTTGATGATCTATTAGACCCAGTTGATATAGATATTCACTGTATGAGATACAGGTAAGTGGATCTGTATATCCATTTCCAATTGCCACGCCTAGAAGAGATATGTTTAGAGAAAGATTAAAAGCTGTACCAAACGGGAGAAAGACTGTTGCCAATTTCAGTTTTTTTTTTTCTTTATCAAGCAGATGACCTAGGGACTTCACTCTCACAACATATGTAAAAAAAAAATACACCAACTTATTATAAAACAAAGAAAACCTTTTTTTTTTTTGCCAATTGGCAACACTGACCTGTTCACAAACCAGAACATTCAAAACCTACCACACTCAGAACATAAACAGACAGAACGAAAGACAGTTATGCATTACATAAAACAATGTAAAACGATATGATTGTCCATAGATAAGGTAATAGTTTTTTTGTAAACTACTAGGTCAAAAGCTTGACGAAAATAATGATTGAAATTGGCAATATTCTTATATCTTTTTGGATTAATGAGTTAATCACCAAAAACGATTAATTATACTCAACAGTTAAAACTTATTATTATTAGTAGGTAGACTTTGATTAGTATAGACGTTTTTCTACTCTTTTCAAGTCTAAATAAAATTTATTAGGGTTTCTGTTTTTATTGGTTTTATCACATCTTTTAAAAATATGTACATATGTATAAATTTTTAAATTCTATCCAAATTTAGAGTATCTCTTAAATATGTTTCTAAATTTATAACAGCAATAAATCCTGTTGTAAACTGCAATTTTACTTATTTCGTATCTGATGCATCTCTTTAATGTCTAATTGCTCCATTCCCTAATATTCATTTGTTGGATTTTCTTAGCAAAACTGAATTAACATTCTATTTTGTTTACTTTCTCTTACGTCTCGTAAAAGAAGTATTACATTCATAAAGGTTTAGTCTTTTTCTTCGAGAGAAGTTTTCTCCGAAAATAGTTTGAGTAAGTGATTTTTCACAAATTTCTCTGCCTTGGTTTCTTTATACTGAAGTGATAAGGTCAGAAAATGTACGGGATCTATGCCCCACGGCACCGCAACCACATGACTTACTACCTTACTACTGAAGCGATAAATCTTTTTTGTTTTTAATCACATGGATTAAGTAAGCAGCTTTTTGATGAAATACGTATTAAATGTTTAATAGGTATCAATAGTTTCGTGAACACGAAAAGGTTGAAATTTGGTGTAAAACATTTTTCCATTGAAATTCATTTTAGGGTGGATACAGTGAAGAAGAGATGTAGGTTTTTTCTAAATTGGCAGCATCTTTCTTAGTGGACGGTGTGTACAAGAACAGCGTTGACATGATTCTAACTTTTATTCTCTTTGAACTTCTTTCCTACGCACTGAACTCCCTTTGAGCGAATCCTGACTTTTTTTGAGGTAATAAAAATTGTGTTTATTAGGGATCAATTGTTAGCGTTTACTAGAATCCCATGCGGAGATCCCGGGTTTGAAGCCAGCTGCTGGCCCTTAGATTTTCTCTTACTAGAAATTGGGCAATGTTGTCTGTAAAGATAGAACACAGTCCGGAGGGCGCCAATGACGTTGACTCACTATAAAAAAAAAAGATTAAAGTGCAATATTACCTTTTAAATTAATCCATAAATCGGCGGTTGGATTTCTTTTATCGATTTCGTAAGCCAACGAAGGTATGTGTTTGCCTAAAAAATTTGAATTAAATATTATTTAAGTGTTTCAGATAATGTGTAATTATTTATATTATATACATATAAATAATACGTAGAATAATTTTAATAATAATAATAATAATAATAATAAGTCTTTTTATTAAAAGGTTTTAGATAATTACAAATACAAAAGCACAGACAGACATATTCATGGTCCTTAGACCGTCTGATATGCGTCCGATATGTTCACGTACACCTTTATATTGATGTCCTAAATGGACGAATACTGTGAAACGTTGGTATTCATTTGTACTTCGTAAGAAATATGTATCTGTATACAGGTACCTTTCTTAACGGAGCAGACGAATGAATTACATGACAGAAGAAAATTAAAATTAGAGACTACTGATCACAATTCATCTTTCTCCTGACGTTAGTTCTGTATTTCTAACTATTCCCATTCATTAACTTAACGAATACCCGTAGACATGGTCTAGATTTTTCAAGTAACAGTTTTTATTCATTATAGGACGGACTGAATGCTCTTTCTATAAAAATCTTTGCCAAAGAATGTAAAATAAAACACATAAACTTTTGTATAGGTAATTTAATAATTGTATTATTGAATTCCATTTATTTTGCTTATTATTATTTTGGGTTAACTTCAGAATTAAAGAAGTTAAAAGAGCGAAATGAGCACTAAGTTGTAATTTCTCATAGAGTTTAGGCTTCTACGAATAGTCTATCGTCGTAGACTTCATATAGAAGTTGAATTGAATAGAATTATGGGGTGGTTCAAGTATTGATGGTCACTGCTTGAAAGTAAGGAGAATCATAGCCGGAAATAAGGATAATCAAAACGGAACGAAAATTACTTGAACTAACTAACCAATAAGTAAAAATAGCGTTTTTTTTAGTGGGATTTAACATGCTATTTGTTAAATTCAGTCTGGAATTGTCATGTGCTAATTATCCTGCTTCAACAATATTTCAAAATAAATAAAAAATAAAAATAAATTAATGCCACCTGCATAGGATTCGCCAGTGATATAAAAAGGTGGACCTTGTAGGTGAGGAAATAAGGTGAAAAATTGAATCAAAGCTTTATAAAGATGGTCGGCTATTTGCTTTTGGCTAGTACAGTATCCTTCATCTGAATCAGTAAAACTGAAACCTAAGAATTAAAAGAAATATATCAGTCCTTCAGTTTATATAAAATTAACTTATATTAATTAAATATTATTAAAATTGTTTATTCATTACTATTTTAAACTATTTACCTGTGCCCACTGGGTTGTCAATAAATATAAGAGAATAATTTTGATTCCAGGAATACGGCATCAAATCCAGTGTTCCATCTACATATTTATAAGGGCCAATCTCTGTGAACATTCCAAACAAAGAAGTGGCTCCAGGTCCTCCTTGTAACCATAGTATAAGTGGGGCTTCAGCGTTGCCATTCTGGAATAAATAAAATCAAGAATAATTGGATAGAACTGAAGTAAATTCATCCATTGTCATAGGTAATTATCTACTAAATTTTAACATTTCCTTTTTTTTATTTGCAATGATTCCATTTATTTGTGATTTGAAGTAGAGTTTTGTTAGCACTGAATTTTTTTTAAAAAAGTTGCTATTTTCGTACAAATCTAGCAACCGATTAATGACGGAGTCTTAGATTTTGGGAAAATTTGTTGAAAAAGGAGAGAGTTAGTTGACAAATGTGTCAAGTTATTTTCGTACAGTGGGTCCAAGTATTGGCCCCTCGAAAGTAACAAGTACTGCCATTGATCAGAAATGCTTTTACTACTTGGCCACTTCATCAAAACATTTTTTAATACAAAATTTCGTGCCTCTAGATTCTATATTCCAAATTTAATAAATTATTTTTGGAAAATTATTTGAATTATAATAATCCATAATTAAATGAAAGTATATTTGTAATAGGAATGAAATTTACACTGAGTGTTATTGACAGAACAAAATTGATCGTGTTATCTAAATTGTTCAACCTTGAAAATTGACATAGTGTCGGAGCAATGTCCAGGGGCGAAACGTATTTACATAAACCTGTTGTATGTTCTAGTTAAGTTTACGTGTTGAAAATAATATAAAATCTGTCATGAAAGTCACACCTCTTTCATGAAGTTCTAAGTTACGATTCAAACTTTGTATATTTCCTAGTATGTATAGATTCGTCGTGATTTCATTTTTTAGGAACGTGGACCTCCAAAAAATTATAGTACTTTTTCCGAAAAGAGTTAGAGAACAGTATTACAACAGATCTTTAATTTAGTTACAAGCCCATTTGTTTTCCAATGTGAATTAAATTTATTTTGTATGATCACTCACCTGAGCTGGAAAATACCAGAAGAATAAATTAGAATTATATTTAGGTTCAACAGTCAAATAGCCAGCGTAACTTTCTAGAGGGCCTAGATCAACTTTGGCCAATCGTTGTGCTTCTTCTATATCTCCTTCGTTAATGTGTTTAGTGAGAATCAGTTTGTTCAGTTCAAATCTAGTATCTGGTGGAGTTGGCGTCCATACTGGATACAATCTTCTCAGTAATTGGTCATCTTTCTCAATAATTTCAGGCGTAGATGATGGTTCCTGAATTGATTGATCTTCAGCTAAGGCTGTTAATATCAACACTACTATAACCAGCAACGAAGGCATCTCTTCATTTACTAAGTCTCTGTTCTTCTACTTTATCTTGTAAGTTCTAACTCCTGGTTTGACTAGTTTTTTCGCGACTTCAGGTCATCCACTCTCGCTATGTCTAGATTTTAATCTCTAGTGTTAAATATTATAATGTTTATGTTTTATAAACGGGCCACAGCTGAAGAGGGATTGAAAAGTGCGAGTATCTATTTACCGTCCTCTCTGTAAGTTTTTAAAGCCTTCATAGTTTTATTTTGAAACTCAATGTTTAGCTATTGAGTTCCAAGAGTTCAATATACCTTTCAATAAAAATAAATGTATTTATTTTAAAACTGCCTTATTATTTTGTTGTCTTACATGGTATATGTATTTCTTATTCTGTACTTTAGATTCCCCAAGATGCCTTTTATACGATCTTAGAGTTGACTTTTTTATGATCTTAGAGTTGACTTTTTCATTAATAATAATTTTAGAATTGTCATATTGTTGAAGAAAGTCACTAACTGCTTTACTTTGTTTAATGTTTCTTAATGCGATTTAAACAACCACAAATGCCGAATTCCTCTAAACTTATTAAACTTAGTATCTTTATTTTGCGATTTTTTTTCTTCATAGAACATTGATTTTAGACAACTCTGGATAATGCTGGCTAGTAACAACATAAAATAACCGCTTTATTATGGTAAACCAGCAAAAGTCCATTTTATTTTTATTTATTTTTTTTTAGTAAAAATTTGAATTTTGAAGGACTTAGTTTTGTTGTGATTATAAAAATAAAGTTCATTCTATTTTTATTTTTTCATTCTAATCTTATTGAACTTAATACAGTAAAATAATTAAAATTGATAATCAGGTCTTATCTTTAAATAAGTGATTGATTAACTATGATTGATTACTGATTAGACAGTAATTAATTACTGCTCCGCGTGACTTACGGAAATTGATTTCATTTGTAAAAAAAAAACACTGATTTTTTAGTCTATAAACATAGAAATAATTTAATAAAAGTAAAACAAAGGAGGTTTCCATATAAACTTCAATAATTGGCTGGTACAAAAAAAAGTAAATATAATAAAATAAAATGAATAAATAAATAATTAAATGTTCGACGTTTTAGACACCTCTGGTGTCCTTCTTCGGGAACTGGTTTTAAGAGGTAGGGAAGAAGAAAGGTTACTCAACTTATTCTTCAGTTTAAAAAAAAGGTTTTCATTTATAGTATTTATAGTAAATTGATTAGTAATGTTTGGGTCATGTGGTTGATTGGTATTGTCCGCAAGGCTGGACAGTATCGATTTAAAATCCGTCTTAAGACTAGTTTTGTTTAATTAGATAAGTCCGGCAATACTTTCGATATTTTTCTGAAATATTTTTATAAGGGAATTAAAGAATTATTGAACGATTCTTCCGTATGATACTTAACTAAATAAGTTGCACTTCCTGCTGTCAAATGGTGTGTCAAATTTTTGTTGTAATTCGTCAAACGTATTTGCGAATTTACTATTGATATTAAAATGGTTTGAAACATCAGGATTTTCAACAGAGTTCCGGTAGCTACTGTATCATTTAGTTTGCCCTTAGAGCTCCATTTCTTGTTTTGTTCGGTTCTTTTACCTGTAAATAGTATCGTGTAATTTACATATCCGGATGGAAAAATTATGGCTTTTGAAATAAGATATTATGAAGTACTTCCCCCTTATTTTTAATCTATAATGAAAAAGTAATTCTAATGTATTAGTTTTGTAAGGCTGATTTCTACCTCTTCGTATAAGAAAATTATTTCTTTCTTAAACGGAAGTAAATTTAAAGTAATGATAATAATTTCTATACTAAAAATAATGTACGACTTCAATTCGCTATTAAAAATAAGTTTTTGTACATTCCGTAAACACTAATCTGTTGTCCTTTCGTTTTATCTCCTTCAGATACGAGTGTGACAGGTTCGAGTGAATTCTCAGCCGGTCAACCACCTTGTTGGGAACTAAGTTATTTGCAAACATTTCTGATAAAAGTTTAGATAAGTATTTAATTTTAGAAGCAAATATGTTGTATAAAAACTGGTGGAATTAGTGTAAATATGACCCTTTTGTTTTTTCTTCATTAACTTAAAAGGTAATAATCATATGAAACAATATTTTAATGAATTTACTTAATCAAACAAGTAGACAAAAAAATCTGTTGTTAACACTGGAATAACTTTCTTTTACTTTAATTTTCTGGGTTTAAAACTTGATTATTTTCTGCAAACTTCTATGTTTGCAGCAGTTTTTATGAAAATAATTTAAAATCAAAGCGATTAATTTTTGGGAAAACGAAATTTAAAAACAGATCAGTTTAAGAGATTCGTATTTCTGGTAAAGCATTAGAATTCTCAAAAGAACTAAAGAATTAAGCTCGTACCATACTTCTGTTTAATTACAGCTTCAACTGGCTTCGCTAAATAATTCAGTTCTTTCGAATCTATTTTTTTAGTGAATAATTTAAAATATTGATATTAAATTTCATTACTTTTAATTTTTTTTTATAGGAAATGTGCTGTAGTTATAACTCTTGAATCCGGAGTTGTGGGTAAATATTCTTGTCTGATAAATCTGTCATTTATCTGAAAGCAACTAAAAATTTACTTATTTTATCCTTTGGATAATATAGGAGAAGTGAAGGAACAATTCAATGGAAACCAATCAAAAGTCAATCTTTATTGTCCGAATTTGTAAAAGACATACAGAATACCCATTATTCCACAGTATTGTTCCAGAGATTGTTCCAAGATATTTCTAATGTCAGAACATTCACCAGAACTTAAACATACAGGAATGGTATTTAATAGTCGACACATTGGGTTTTGGGTCTTTGATATTGCCAATTGTACTTATGAGGTGGAAATCCAGGTTTTTGAAAAGCTAACTGGCCTGCACCCTGCAAGCTGCCGGCTTGTTGTTGTGGAAACGCTCCTCCAGAATTCCAGTGGCCCCCAAATTGACCAGCATGGCTGCCTCCAATCTGTCCATGGTGGTGTCCAGCTGCAAAATGACCTTGTCCGGCACCGAAATGGTTTAGTGCAAACTGGGCTTGATGATGCCCGTGTGGTTTTCCGAAGTGACCGTGACCTGTACTGAAATGACCTCCATGTGCTCCAAAGTGACCAGTGGAAAAGTGTCCACTCGAACCGAATTGCCCAGCTCCTTGCGTACTGCTGGAACTTGAAAACTGACCACCGCCTTGCAGTCCGCTTCCACTTACATATTGGCCTCCTCCGGATACACCGAACTGCCCTGCACCTTGTAGGGAACCTCCGTAGTTTGATCCAGGTCCTCCTTGTACAGCAGCAGCTCCACCAAAAGCTCCTCCTCCTTGGGCGAAACCAGAACCTCCGTAATGACCAAAATGTGGATGTGATCCCGGATAGCCAAATTGTTCTCCACCTTGACTACCACCCCCGTATTGTCCTCCATATTGACCACTGCCCTGCGCTGAGCCTGCACCAAATTGTCCTCCACCCTGAAAAGATCCAGATTGACCACCTTGCCCCTCTACAGTTCCTCCTAACCCTCCGTTCGCACCCCCTAAATGCTCTCCCACGCTTTGTGTGGATCCCCCAAATTGTCCTGCTCCTTGACCAGTGCCACCTCCTGCACTCCCAAATTGACCTCCACCTTGTATTCCTCCTCCTGATCCTCCATATTGACCACTTGTGCCACCTCCACCTTGAAAGTTTCCACCTTGTTGTCCGCCTCCTTCATAATATCCAGACTCCTGGCCAGATTCCCATCCTTGGCCCGCATTTCCAAATTGCCCGGAGCCACCTCCTTGTCCACCACTTCCATTGCCCCATCCCCCTCCAACACCCCCTTGAGCACCAAATTGACCGCCGCCTTCATGTTCCCAATTTCCTTGAACACCCCAGCCCCCACTACTACCTCCTTGACCGCCATATTGCCCACCCGACCCAGCTCCATAATTGCCGCTGCCAATGCCTCCAGTTCCTTGATTACCTCCATATTGGCCGCCTCCTTGACCTCCAAACTGGCCACCTCCTTGGCTTGGGCCACCACTCGGACCACTCCCTCCGCCTCCTATTTGGCTTCCTCCTTGAGCACCTTCTGCTCCTCCGAATTGACCTTGCGCAGACCCACCGTATTGCCCTGTTCCTGCACCACCATAATGACTGCCTCCTTGACCGCCTGTTAAAGAACTAGATCCTTCTTGAGCTCCAAAGTTGCTACCACCTTGAGCTTGAGTTGAGCCAGAACCACCCCACTGTCCATTACCTTGTCCTGAACCCCCACTTTGCTGGCCGCTAAAACTTCCAACTCCTCCACTTCCTTGAAAGCTTCCTGAACTTGTACCCTGTGTTACTCCTGTAGGTTTCCCTCCTTGGAAACTACCTGAGCTCCCAAACTGACCACCAGCTTGTACAGAACCCGCTGAGCCAAATTGCCCACTTGGATGGTGATTTGGACCACTACCTGCTGCACCTTGTGCCCCAGGTTTTGCCCAAGGGCAACAGTTTTTGCGTAAATTTTTATGGGACCCTATTTCTAAAGCGAAATTACTGATTTGCCCGCCACCCAGTGTAGAAATGCTGGTAACTGGGCCTGGTATATCTTCATTTGTTTCTTCTTCTGAAGGTTGGATCTGCGGTTGCTCTTTATTTGCAGCGGTATCTTCATCTGTCAGCTCAGTAGCATTATTATTGGCTCTTGCCTTTGGTGCTTGGTACGTTGAGGGTCCTCGCGCAGCTGTCCTCAATCTTGTGCTTTCAGTTTTCTCTACTACTGTAATGCTCTCAGAACAACTAATCAAGGTCAACACTGCTATTACCTAAAAAAGAGAAAGAAAACATTAATTGCTACTTTGCGTGAGAGAAATACGATACGCTTAAGAGTAGATTTCAACCGAAACTTTGGTGTCAAAATGCAGTTCAAACTTTATGCTATTTCCAACTGTTTAATTTTCTTCTGTTTTCACAAAAAAAACACCCACACAAACCCAAGCAGCCCTACGTCAAAATATTATTTTCGTATTCAAAGGAGGTGTAAAATGTTCATTCCTTCCCAAGAAAATTGAGCTTCGTACATTTAGCACGATCACAGTCCGATGAGTTCTCAAAATTGCTGGAATAAGAATATTTGATACATCCTTAACTAAGGTCAGAACTGATTATGATAGAGATGTAAATCAATATCAAGAAGATTTGAACTACAGTAAATCATCAGAGTTTATATTTCTAAAGCAGCAGACCTTTGAAAAATGTTGGATCTTTATTGTAATGTATAATTTGAAAAACACTTTACCTATTCTTCAAATTGGTGGAGAAAAACACGAGTTTGATCTATTACAATTCCAAGTAATTGTATGAATAAAATGTATTTATAATTAATGTACTGTTTAACAACACAATGACATGTTTTAAATTTATTAATCTGCCAAAACAAAAGATAAAAAGCCATACTATTAACTGTCAGTTCATATCGTGTTAAGATCAGCAAATGACATAGGTCTAGGAACAATAGATTCAGATTCCATCGAGACATTGACCCTTAGAGTTATAGATGTTATGGTAAGTACCATAGTAACATTCAATTGTTTTTCTTTCGAACATTGACTTTTTACAGTTGTAAGCGTATGGTTTTTTTTATTATTATAGAACTTATAAGTTAATGACTAATTCTCCTATAGTATCCCATAAAAATGATTTTCTGGGTAAAAGTTAGAAATATATACGAATTTTCAAGAAACACACTATAAAAAAAAAGGTTCTTTTTTGTAGGGGATTAACATTTTATTGGAATCGATTGATCTAAGAACGGTTTGTACCGTAAAACTCAAAATAAAAAGTCTTCATGAATGATCATCACAAAACCTTCTAAAGTAAAACGAGACTAATTTGAGTGTTATATTTTATAACTTTTTTTTTTTTTAATCCCAATTGTTCCACATTTTCTCTTTTGTACTGTGAGAGCAACATTAAGATTTTGTGAACAAAGTGCCTTAGACCGGCTCATTCATGAAAACTCTTTTGGAGGTAGGGAGTGTTCTGTTTTTAATCCTATTTTAGTTTGGTGAGCGTTACCCTCGAATACGCTCCGAATCTCTGTCAATAATATTTGGCTGATCTAAGCTCGTTACTAAGTAGTTTTCTTGTTACGAATTCGTCAGCCTTTTCCGGATGGATAAATACAGATAACAGTTCAACATTGTGTGTTTTTTGTTTTTGTACATATAACTGCCGACTGTAGTTTATTATACATTTTAAGTTTATTTTTAATTAATTAAAATTGATTTAATGTTTCAGAGGAAAGTTTTTACATAGACAGTCGTATTAAAGTTATTTTTGGACTTGCTTACTACTAACGAATCAAAGAAGGAGAAAGCTCAAAACTGATTGATTCTAATCTAATTTAGGTAAGTTAAATTTCTTAATATTTGGATGAAATTTTGCTAATCTCTAATCACTTTCTGGTTAATATATCTCCTTTTAATGTGAAATAACAAAATATAAAATCGAAACCTTTTTTAAGAAGAAAATATTAAAGATGTTGGAATTTCCAATTTCCAATTTTATTTTTTTAAAAAAAAAAAGGTAAAGTCAGCTGTTTGTGTTATTGTGAATACATCATTTCTCTGTGTCTCTTTTACATTTGCTTCTGGTAAAGTATATCTATAAAGTAAAGTACCCCTTATATCAATCTTAAAATGTTATAATTGATTAATTTCATAATAGAATACCTTTATCCTTGAATCTCACAATGAAATTAAGAATTTATATATACTTAGAGTTAGAGCCATCCCAAGGCTCAGGCGTAAGGGTCGGAAACCCCCGGGACCACGCGATTAAAAGATAATTGTTGGTAATTCAATCCATTTTAAAAAATGCGATTTAGTATTTACCCATTTTAGTTCTCTCACCATTAAAACTAAAGACATTAAAACTATGAAATTAGCTAGCAAAAACCGATTTAAATACAAAGCTGTAAGAAAAAATTCAAGTTTGCGGTCTACGAGTATGTTGTTAAAGCTAATCTATTTAACATGTCGCCATATAATTTCAAACTTTAGTACTCTCGTAGTAATTGTTTTTGTTGTATATTTATGTTAATTTTTGTATAAGCTTATTATTATTATTACTTTTACTTTTTGTGTGTGTAAATACGGTACTCATTTGTATGGCTCAGCATGAAAAATGTATTATTCTTCCAAGTTGCTTAGGCAGTCAATAGCAATACGTAGTTTTTCTTAGTTAAAACTGATTTAATACCATATGGTATGAACCCAAGAGAAATTTTCTTATTTAAATAACCTCGCTGAAATAAATTTTTATAGAAAAAGTTTCACTAAAAGTTGTAGGCTTTTTAAAACTAGTGATTAGTTATACCAGATTAAATAAATCTGCAAGGGAATAGTCGATAAATTTTTTTTTTTTTAAATCCTCGTTTCCAGACGCAGAATTTTAGTTATGTATTTAATCTTCTTTAATTTAGTACATATAATTGCACCCCACATTAGACTGAAATATCACTCTAGAGGGAACCTTAAACCCCACCACTTTTCCTACAACTGTTCTAAAATAAATTTTCTTGGGAAAATATTTTAAAAATAAAAGTATTATGCCGAACTTAGCATGCCAAGTTTTCAAAGCATGATGTTTTTTTAAACCACTTTTTAATTCTCGGGGGGGGGGGGGCTTCAAAATGTGAACTCACGGTTATAAACTCAATACAGATAATTAGACTAATCGCATTATTTCCTCGTATCCTAGAAAGATAAAATAATAATAAAGGGGTTATATAAATATATATATTCATAGAGAAAATGATATAAACAAACTCACACTGATGAAGTACATGTTGTGATGGTATAAGAAGAGGAGATTGTCGACAATGTTGGCAAAGTAGATGCAAAGAATAACTCTTCCTTTATATATACACCAACTACCCTATTGTCATCCCCTCTATACTTGAGCAGAAGATGTTCTTCAAGAGGCTGTGCCTGCATCTGTCATACCATTGTACAAAAATTATCTGCGTATAATCATTCTTCTTTCATCTGTTTAACGTTCATTCATAAATGGAAGTTCATTAATTTAATTAACAGGTGCCTATCTTACGTGTTTATCCCATTGTGTATTAACCTTTTAGACTTTATTGTTTTTATTGTTACTGCGATAACGAAAGAGGATTACTTATGTATTTATTTTATGCCCCCAGTTGTATCTGTCTCTCTCTCTCTCTCTCTCATGCACTGATTCGTACATTCAATCACTCAATCACTATGAACCTAAATCTGGTTCCTTTTTTTTTCGCTATTCCTCAAAAACCATTAACTGTTTAATGTTTCCATTGTTAACCCAAAAGATATGGTAATAGAGTAAAGGCTGACTCTTCTAAACTTCAATTATTGTTTTTTGAACAAGTATTCAATGCTTATACATAAGAATTCTATTCAAATTTTAATTTTGAATATTCAACTTGTTCAATTATTAAAACAGGCATTGCTTAGGGGCCGTACTTAAATTACGTAACGCAATTTAAAGAGCTTTTTAATCCCTCCCCCCCCCGATGTAACAGATCGTAACAAAATGTCAACCTCCCCTCCCCCCTAGCCAAATGTACGTAATTTTTTGTTATGGAATATCGTCATTGCATAGTATTTAATTAAAATCAAACATATATTTTTTATTTATTACTTATTTAATTACATTATCACTTAGTATGAAGGTTGGCTATAGTAGAATATCGTTAGTATTTTTCCATTAATGACCAAAAAATTATAGATTCAATTGGAAAAATTACGTACAAGCATTAAAAAAACCCCTCCCCCGAACCATAACGAATGGTAACAATCGAGCCTTACCCCCCTCCCCCCTTGCGTTCGTTACGTAATTTAAGTACGGCCCCTTACTAGCTACTGGTCTGTGTATCCTTTTCAAAGTAGTCTCCATCTTAACAAATGCACTTGTCCCAACTGTTTTTCCATTGCTGGGAGCATTTCAGCAAAAACTTTTTCTGGGATCATGTTTAGTTTGTATACTTGTATAGATTCAGTTGTTTTTTAATTATTAGTTATTAGTCACTAGATTACTTTTTTCCCCTTCAATAGAACTCCCAAGAAGGAAAGTATACATACATTCCACTCGTACCGAAAAATATATAATGGTATACTTGTTACTTACACAATCTATCAGCACTGGATTATGTCAACTTTAAATGAAAAAATTATTCAGAAAAAATAGTAACAACTAGTGTAAAATCAAGATAACTATAAATATAAACCCAAGCGAAAGGACTTTCCCTGAACAATCTTGTGCTTATTTTAGTGAATTTAAGGACTGTTAATCCCATATTTAAAATAATAATAATAATTTCGATATTTATGAAAATCATCGTCGCGGAAAGCATTTTCAAAAAATTCACCAAAATCAGATGGAAAAGACTGTCCTGGTGACTTCCTTATAGAAACGCACTAGCTCCTTCAGTCGCGATTAATTGCCTCAAAACCACACGAGTGTGCTTCCTCACCACATACACAAGATTTGCCAGTTCTTATTTTTCCTCTTTCCAAACCTATGAAAGATCTTTATTTGAATCACTAGTACAAGCTTTTAAAGAAAAGTGACTGATTGAACTAGAAGCTATTTCAGAAAAGCTTTTCATGACTTTCAAGTAATAAAAACCTTGTCAAGGACAGGTTCACGAACATTTTTGAACAGACTTTGCAAGTAATAATTGAAAAATTATAATGTAGCTTGTAAATAGGTCGATAATAATAGGAAAATATTGATAGGAGTTAAGTTCAGATTAAAAAAATGACTGGTTTCAGTGTCAGGATCATAATATTTATACTTTGGTACTCCAAAGGAATTAGACTGTTAGAAGAAACGTACCACTCCAGTGCAGATCTTTAAATTCAATTTTCATAAAAATAATTTCTAACAATAAGCATAAGATTTTTTTTGTGAAAGCCACGGAAAACTGAGTGTTCACGCCAGATAGATTTCTTATTTTAAAGAAAATTGCCGAAATGAATGCATATAAATTATTATTTTCCAAAAACTTTCCCATTAATGGTGAATGTCAATGCTGTTTTTAGTTGCTTAGCCTAGACATTGTTACTGCTATGAATTTTGTTTATTTTTATCTCATATGTTTTACAGCAAATAATGTTTTACATTCTGTGCTTTCTTATTAAAATGATTTTGCTGAAAGTTATACCTGTAGTATACCAGATCACGTTCCAGATTAGATGCATGCAGAATATCTAATAAACATCTTTACCTCAACTAAGTCACTAGTTTGTTAGGCCAGTAAAGAAGAAGAAGAAGAAGAAAAAAAAAAATGGTTGTTTTGCTAGATTCTGCAAGAATTGTCAATTCATTGTAGGTATGGCTACTCTGCGTTGTTTGTATGTAACAAGACATTCTCATTGTTATTATAGTACAATGCAAAGGCGTTAATTGGTCGCTTAAAAAGCAAAAATTTCTGCTCAAGGAAGTTACCAAATAGCTGTACGGAGTATCCAAAATTGAGAAATATCCTACAAGGAAATCATTTGGCCTCAGGTAAGTAGTGATATTTTTCAAAAATTTAGGTAAATGAAATAACTGAATGAGAGATTTACATTCTCTTATAGTTAGATGAAAGGAGTTTTTTTTATATCGCAAAACTGGCGTTTATTAGAAAAATAGTTTTTAATAGATAATTTTTGAGTTACGGTGTATACATACTTATATATACGTACTCACACAAAGAGACAAATCAATTAGTAAACACTTTTTCGTATTTAGGGGACTTTAAAAAGAATATTCCCTGAGCAAAATCAACTATTAATACCGTCTCTTATTATTAGAAGGCAAAGTATAAGTATTAAATATGTTGTTAACAAACATTTTAAAGTATTTTTTGTGACGTTTTAATTCTTCTTTGATTTGATTTGAATCTCAATTGCATTAAAAAATTTAGAAAACGTGTGAATTTTCGCACGCCGTTCTCCAACTATAAACGGTTTAAACAAAATCATCAAAACCATTCTTAATAAAGTGGGAGGAATTTGATCGCTAAGTTACATTTGCGATATGTCCCCCTGTTTAAGGCCAATCTAACATAAGGTTTCTGCAGTTTCTAGTTTTTGAAGTATTTTGACAACTTTCACGCTTTGAGTGTTTTCTAAAAACTATTTTTCGATGTAAGTCGACGTCAAAACTGACATTTTCGGGAAAAATTCGAAATAGAAAATTTGGAATGATTGCTATACCTTAGTAGTAAAAAAAGTAAAGTAATCGCCTATTTTTTCAGGCGGGGCTTAACGTCCAACTACCTAATTAGGTGTCGTGTACGGAGGCGACCAGCAAACATACTTTACTGTAAATTTCTTTTATTAACCATTAAATAAAATCCAAGGCCTATGACCGGGAATCGAACCCAGTACCACAATACATATTAGCTTTGCAGGTCTCACTTCTAACCGCTCGGCCACCGTAGTGCCTTATACCTTAGTAAGTGAAAGTAAAAAACTAAAAAATCCGAGAACCTTGAGAATTGTAGTAAGATGAAGCCGTGTAGATAGTTAACTGCTACACTTTAAAAGATTTATAAAAAATAAAAATAAATAAAAATAGTTGAACCAGAAAGAATAAAACCATCGTTTACCGAACGCACATTGATAGTTCTTTTCATATTGCCTGAAATTCTAAGTAGTTGGTACTGTTTGTATGTGTGAATGGCTAGGTAAATATTGAGTGGTAGGTACGATCTTCGTGACTAATCGATTCTCTTCAGGCGCGTGGACACGTGTGAGAACTGGCGCGTTCAAGAACATCGCTAACAAGAAAAAAAAAGAAGTAAAATTAAAGGAAAAAAATGCGGACGTTGCACTTGAATCATATTAGAATAATTCTTATTGTAACATTATCCTCTTTGTTACAACTTTGCTCCGATTCTTATTTGTAAATGGATTGTTTCTTAGGATTAATTTCATTTTTGAGTGCTTCTTTATGCTGGTTACTTCAGCAGAGTAATCTGTTGGTGCGATGATGCCCTAGTGGGAGACAGATATGAAATCTCTTGGTAGCTTGTGACATCTATTATCGACCGGCACGTAAAGATCCTTTCCCGTATCCATAGCAACGCAGTCAGCTGTAGAGCAATGGAGGATAAGATTAGGGTAAGTGTAGTGTATTATTTTTTTTTATGTATATAATCATCCAAGACGCGATAGACGAAATAAAAAATTATATAAGTTCACTATAACTCTAAAAATACTCCCATTTCCATACTCCTTCCTTGTTGTTTATCTCCTTCTTTTTTTTTTTCATGAACATTCTGTCAGTTTGAGTTTATTAAACCCCGTAGTTTTGAAGGCTACCTGTACCTTATAATATTTCGATGTAAGAGCAGGTTGCACAAGAATACACTTTTGTAATGGATGCTCTTGCACTTCTTACAGAAAATAAACAGCACGTAAGGTAGATGGGCTTAAAATTTAATTTAATAAACCTGTATTCAAGTAATTTCTACTTCCTTTTTAAGATTATTTGTTTTCTGGAATCCCTTTTCTTTAAAAAAGTTGGTTTCTATAGATTTGTCTTTGTATGTTAGCGTAGCACGTCTATGGAAAATTCTCAGAATCTTCAAATCCAAGACTTTAACCAGGGGATTCCACAAATTCAATCACTTTTAACATTACTAGAGAATCCAAAAATACCATTTTGGTCAATATCAATCTTTGGAAGTGGCAGTAAATAGACTTGCTGTTAGTCCAGGATACCATTATCTCTGAAAACTGGCTTGTCCACTTCGTAAAAATTTGTGTAAAATACTTGTGCGCGTGTATATGTATGTGTGTGTGCTCACCGCATGCAGTGCCACCATAGATAGATCCATGAATAAAGCCTATGTCCCCTGAACCAAATTTTTGGGAAAATTGTTTTCACTAAACGTGATGCATTTATAATAATACTAGCTGTTAGCCCACCAAGTTTAAGGCTATTCGTTGTAGAGTATTTCTAGAAAATTGTAAGTTTATTGCAGAAAAAACTTGAAACTCAGTTCTAAAAAATAGCCCTTCCTCCTCTAAACTAACAGAATTACTAACAATTACAGAATTTTATAATATATTTAGTCCTCTGGTTTGTTCCAAAACAGCACTTTAGAGTTTGCTTATCATAGCAATTTCTTGAGAAGTCGTTAAAAAACCATTTTTCTGGGAAAACATTTCTTAAATGGAATATAGGTAGGTAATTCGAATGCTAAGTTTGAAGAAAATTGTTTTAAAAAGCCATTTTGAAAAAAAAGAAAATTCCCAATAAAAAAGCATCTGTAGACGATTTTGAAATACTTCATTATTTGGACAAAATTTTTTGAATTTCTTGAACTAAAGCATCATTTAGTCATAATAAAACTTATAGTCTCTGTATAGGTGACTAGACAACTTCAACTTATATTCTACGCACTTATGTTCCAGTCTACTCAACTACCTAATAGAACTTTTAACTGTAAACTAACTGCAATTCAACTTCAAGCATGTTTTGTAGCAAAGAGTTGTAATTAAAAATCTCCAATACTATTCGCACAAATGTTAGCATCATGTATATAGATTAAAATGAACGTGCGTCCATTTCTATTGTGTATAAGCGGCACTCGAGATATCTGACTGCTTCAGTACGACCTGAAAGTTATGTATAGATGTACAATGGAGTTCTCTGTATTAAGATGACCATAAGACGTGTGATGAAATCCCGATGGACCGTGTGTTGTAGATCTTGGTCACGTTTATCTTAGAGAAGCGCCGAACCCACATGTTTTGTATTCATTTTCAGATTATCTTATCTGTATAAGTTTTATCATAAATCATGCATTAACATTTTAAAAATTATTACATTGGTACAAAAAAAAGTACTTGCTAGCTGTTCAGAAAGTAAATTCTTTTCAATTCTTTTTATTTTTTTTAACTCAGTATTTTTATTTTTACACATATGTATAAAAATACAAAAACGATTTTAAAAAAATGGTCAAAGTTCGGTGTTTTCAACGCTATGCTTTCTTGTGCACGTTTTTGACGATCAACCCTTATACAACTGTCCTACCAGACTTGAATTAAACTACCATCAATAAAGTTTCTTGAAAATTGAATTTTTTACAAAAAACAGAATGACTTTAATATTATAAATTAAAATTCAATTCAGTAAAGATAAACTTCCGGTCAGAAAGTATTGAATTTTGGTTAGATTAATCCTCATACTTATTAAATAGGTGTTACTTCCATCAAGTACTCTGGAAAAGCACATTAAAAAAGACCAACCACACCCTAACTCCCCCAAAAGTGCTGTTAATTGAATTCAACCAGAAGTTGTTCACAGATAGTAGACCCCCAAGATATCGCCAAACAATATACACAACTGTATGAAATATTGCTTGAATAAAAGGAATTTATATTTCTACATTTGAGCCAAATACCATCATTCTTGAAGCAGTAGTATAATGCGTCACAGCAAGTTAAAGTTTTGTTATCTTGTATCTTACTAAAACCCTCAAATTTGACCCTCAATTTCTCGCCTCACAATGTTCAGATTTGTATGAACTTCGGCTCAAATAAAGAATAGTTCTTTCTCTACATTTGGACCAAATATCATCTTTCTTGAAGTGAAGGAGTACTTTTTCTTGTTTTTTATTATACTGTGGACAAAGAAAATACAAAAATTAAAGACATTTATTATTTGTAATACCCACGACTGAAGTTCCTGAATAATTAATTTTAGACAAATAAAATAATTTAAACCAATTTTATTCAACCACGAAAATAGAAAACGCAATCAAGATAGTCGTGGCACTAGGCCACCATTGTGGATACCTAACATTACCTTCTCTCAGTTCAAATGTTCTAGAGCCTCTGATAAGGCACCGGCATATAGTAAAAGCTGTACATTAAACACTAGATCTTCCTGTACCGAACAAATCAGAGTTCAAATATGAAAAGTGATCAACAAGTAAGCGACTCAAATATTTAGTTTTAAGGTTCTCGGGAACTACATTGTAGCTTCTTGCATCAGCTTAAGTCCCATTAACAATGCTAAAATTCCAAGATTGAATTAAGCAGAAAAGCAAACTTATAGCTAGTTTTAACTTATTTTTCGAAGTTTTCTCGGTGATTAATGTGGGTACGTCTGCCATGAATATAATAAAATAGTATGTTTAGTGCTAGATAATATCGTTGATTTTAACTCATCCGTCTTAACACTCATGGTTTTTATTTGTTTGGAATTTTCATCCATTATCAGAGATTATTCTTCTGTAAGGGTACAGAATGAATCTGTATTTTGCTTTCATAACACTTTTATCTCACAAAACATGTAGGAAAACACTATTGTTAAACTGATGAACAATTTTTGATGGATGAACTACAGAAACCTGCCAGGGGTTAGAAAAACATGTTTTTAGTGTACAAGTCAGAAACAGTAATTAAAAACATTTTTGAAATTCGGAATTTGAAGAAAGCAACTAAGTTAGAACCTGAAGAATTGTAGCCAGAAAAAATCATGAGAGTGTTTTCATTAGTTTAAAACCAAGTAACATTAAACAATGTTTTTATTTTTTCGTTGCTTAGAATTGTAATTTTTAGTAAGTGTTTAAGAGTACAACGTAAAGCAGTAAATGTACTTTTATAACCTGGCCTAATCAAAGTAATTCTATCTTGAATTCAAGAAATGTAAAATTTTATTTGAACTGTTATCTATTTACTTTACATCCTCATAAAGATTTTTTTTATTTGCCGAAGCTAACAGACGATGAAGAGGAAACAGAAACTGAACAACTGGTTGAGATTGAACAGGAAGGTAAAGAATTTTATTTTCGTTTAACTTACTGAGTATATTTCATTCCTCATGTTAAGTTGACTAATTAATTACTATCAGGTATGGAGTTGCCTTCGTCAACAGTTGATGAACGGGACGATGAGGCTGAAGACTCATTGTCGTCATCTGGTTCGTCGACCCATGACGAACAGGCATACCAGGTGTAAGTTAATTAATGATGCTAGCCTTTCAGTTTTACTATGCATTATCCTAAATAATTATTACATCTAAATTATGACAAATAATTATTTACAGTTTAGACAAAGATGACGAGCTTATCAGTAGAAGATTTAGACATTTAGCCCAGTCCTTTAGAGAGAGAACTCAGAGAGTAAAAAGTAAATTCGAACTACCACCAACTCCGTCAACTATTAGCTCAGAACCTGGTAATTAATTCATAATTACTTTCAAAAATTTGATGGTTTAAATCGATATCTTTAAGGGAGTCCCCGTCATTTCAATTTTAATTTACTTGTAAAAAAATTTGTGATGTAGAAGATCTAAGCATTAAGGCAGCTATTCCTCCTGCAACTCAGACATCAGCTGGGGAAGCTGAAATGATGAACACATTATCTCGAGAATGGCTAGCAACTGCAGCTGCAACGGAGACTTCTAGAGCTATTGTTGAACCTCAAAGTAAGATGTTGTTGCTTTTTAATTCGTAAGACTCTACATTGCTATTGAAAAGGAAATTCGGCAATAACCAGAGAATGTTTTTATACTTTCTTAATGTCTCTTTATGTCGCGGTTGTTGATTAGACAGAGCTGATAGTAGGATGGTTTTGTGATTGTCACAGTAATCTTTCAGACTCACGGTTGTATCACTTACTGAGCATTGCAGATAAAGGAGCCAACAGCGGTGACTAATGAGGCTAATACCAGACGCCACTTATAAAGTTTTGTAGATAGAGGATTGTTTAGGATGTGAAGAGTTTATGATCAGAACTTTTTGCAGGAGCAGGTAGAAGAGCTTGGGTTGTTATTGTTCATTTTTCGCCGAAGATTGGGCTTGGTTTGCTGATTTTATTTTTCTTTATATATTCTTAGGGCCTTCTCTCATATGAATGATAACACCTTAATTTCTTTGTATATTAAGTAAATTTTGTTTTCGATTTCCTGAAGCCTCTGGTGAAGTTCACCAATGGTACCCGAAACGTAGAGCGTAACAATCTCTCGATAGAAGAATTTCTCTGGCCATTGCCGAACATCTTTCTGCTTGAGTAGTTATTAATTCCATTATTGAAATTCAAACTGAAGTTATATATGAAAACCGATTTCAATTATTTTCTATTACTGCTTGGTTAAAAGAAAGTACGAGATCGCCACTCACTATTTTAAATTGAGTTTTCATTCTTTTACCAAACAGCACGTAATAAAATTTGTTGTTTAAGTTGTCGATTTCACGAAAAAGATATCTTAGATATTTTATTAAATGTCTAGTATGAATTTAACGTGTATGGACTAGCAGTTTTGGTTGGCACTTATTGTAATAAAATTGATTGTGAGAGTTTTCTGGGGAAAAGGGTTTTCCTAAAGTGTTTAATTTTTTCTTAAATGATATTAAAGTATTAATAATTGGTGACATAAGTAAAAGAATTTAACATGTTCGATAAATCCGAATAAAATCAGTTTTCAGAAATGCGTATTTTTCAAATTCCGAATTTTATTGTTAACATGTTTCTTTAGATTTGTTTTATTTCCTTTCCTTATATAGCTGTTTTTTTTTTTTTCGGCGCATCAACATCTTGGTCATTAGCGCCATATATAGCTGTTTAAAATTAAATTGAAATAGCACAAAATTGAAGCTTAAAAACTAAAATTTGTTTTTTTTTCTGTGACAAAGTTAAAAAAAAAATTGTGTGTAATTTTTTTCACACTAGATTTTTGGATTTTGTTTTGCTCATCATAAAGCACATTATTTTATTTTATTAAATTCTACTTACAGGTTGTTTGTACATCACTTGGTTGACGCTGGTTACACTTAGTTATTTGTACAATTGTTTTGTCATACCATTAAGAACCACCTTTCCATATCAAACTCCAGAGAATATTATTACCTGGTTAGCACTTGATTACTCTATGGATGCTATTTACTTTTTGGATATGGCATTTATCAAACCCAGGATTGCATATTTAGAAGACGGTTTTTGGGTTCGTTGCATCAGAGATACGAGGAAAAACTATATCCGTAAAACGGAATTCTTGGTGAGATTGATCAAACTGTTATAAAATGTTTGTATGCATTAGTACCTGTATTTACGTTAGAAGTTTATTTTATGCTCATATGATTCCAGATGGATATTTTGTCATTGACCCCTCTTGATCTACTTTATCTATATTTTGGTCCCAATCAACCACTTCTTCGGCTACCTCGACTATTGAAGGTGACCTCCTTCAATAAAAAAGTTTCATACATTTTTTTTTTATTATTATTATATAAGCAAATTTGGTCATTATCTATTTTTATTTATTTAATTTATAGATACATTCTTTCTGGGAGTTCTTCAACCATTTTGACAAAGTTTCACCATCTCCATATATCGTAAGAGTGGCACGCACGCTGACATACATGCTGTATTTAGTGCATTTAAATGCTTGCGCCTATTATGCAGTATCAGTAAACGAAGGTATTGCGTCCAATCATTGGGTTTTTAATGGAGAAGGAAATGCGTAAGATATAACTGTTTACATTTTCAAATCAAATTATTCTTTTAAATTATGTCCCTATTGGCCAACTTTTTGAGCTCCATAAATTGATCTTAGCGTTCCAGTGAGTATACCTGGTTATAACTCTAAACGAGGCTTTTCATATCTCCATGATCAAAAAATAATGCGCATTACATTAGTAAATTATATTATTAGAGAGATAGACATTTATTCACACGGTTACTCTTTCATTATCCGTGTTCTGTTCTGTTGTTAACAAATTCTTTAACGATTAGGTTTCTTCCGCACACCTTAGAGCCCAAATTTCGTTGGCATATAATGTTATTAGAAAATTCAGCTACAGTTCATAAACTTTTAGTTTATTATGCCCAGATTAAAAGCTTTGCATTAACAATTTCATTTCTTAAAGTGAATTACACATTATGTGCTAATTCGATTCTCTTTATATAATTTATAGCGAAGTATACTCGTTTGATATCTTTTTCATGAAAAATACATTTAGTTAGGTGTGGAACTAGCTAAATTCACTGCTTTATCAAAAGTAAGCAATATGCGCTGGAACATTTGCTGTACCGATCAATGAAAATGTTTATAACTTCTCTCATTCCAGATACATTCGATGTTTCTACTTTGCTGTGAAAACAGCTACTTCTATTGGTAAAAATCCTCGTCCAGAAAATGAAGCAGAATATCTTTTCATGACTGCTAGTTGGCTAATGGGAGTTTTTGTTTTCGCAATACTTATTGGACAGGTATTCTATACTCTTCTTTTTTATCAAGATTTCTTTGCTTAAAAGTCTAACGATAACGTGATATTTTTAATAATAATCTAGATTAGAGACATTATTGCCACCGCTACAAGAACGCAAACTGAATATCGCAAACTCATGGATGAAACTTTACATCATTTAAGAAAGTTAAATCTACCGCCACGATTATTGGAAAGGGTGAAAACTTGGTTCTCGTATACTTGGCAACAACAGCACACACTCGGTCCGTTTTCTTAAAACACTCTTAATAATTATGAAATAATATATCGCGAATCTGATTATCACCTTCTTTTTTTGTGAAAATTAACATAGCATTTTAGAGGATTGTCTAGCACTCAACTCTCTCAGTTAAGACAAGCACTTGTTTTAATAATAAGATGTACAGGCCAGTGTTAAACTCTCCACAGATGACTGACCCCCGTTTCCAGATGAATCACGTGTGTTGGATACGCTGCCTCATAAAATGAAAACTGATGTGGCAATTAATGTGCACATTTCGACGTTGAACAAAGTGCAGCTGTTCAAGGATTGTGATGAAGCATTACTGCGGGAACTTGTGTTGAAACTTCGACCAGTACTGTACCTACCTGGAGATTACATTTGTAGAAAGGTTTATTAATTAGTATCTTTTAAATTGTTTTTCTTGAGCTTTTTACTTAGTGTCGTATAGTTTCAAATCACTAGAACCATTTTTATGTTTTTCTTGATTCCAAATATTATTTTCGATGGATTTTTATGTTAGGGTGAAGTTGGTCGTGAAATGTACATAGTTAAGAGCGGACAAGTACAAGTTGTAACCGGCATAGATGGCCACGAAGTACTGGCTACCCTTACAGAAGGTTCAGTTTTTGGTGAAATTAGTTTGTTGGAGATTTCCGGTGGCAATAGAAGAACGGCCGATGTAAGGTATATTAATTTTTGTAGAATTTTGTAGGGGATAAGAAGTCTAACACAAAAATTTTAACGTATTTAAATTCCTGAGTCAATTAATTTGTGCACCTGAAGCTACATTACATTGTATGTCAAGGAACTTCTGCATTCACGCATTATTATTATTATTTAATTATTTATAACTGTTCATTATTTTTTGGTGACTGATTCATTGCTTCAAAAGGATGAAAAAATAAAATCCAATTTCAATCATATTTTGTAGTTTTTATTGTGCCGAGCTTTCGACCTAGGGATTAGGTCATCTTCAAGCTAATTGACAAATTGTCTATGAGCAGATAAGACAGAAGACACACCAACCCTTTAATGATGTAAAAATATTACCTTGTCAATTAGCCCTGAAGATGACCCAGTACCTAGATCGAAAATTTGGCACAATAAAAAATTCAAAATATGACTGAAATTGGCATTTACTTTTTCATCCTATTATTTATAACATTATTTGAGGAGGACCTAAGGAAGATGTTCTTAATAATTAGTTTCTTCAAAAACCTTAAGGGATCTACTTGATTTTAATAGAAGTTTAATCTAAACTTCGACCTGGGCCTAATTTTACCGAGAATACTCTACGCCATGCCGTCTCGCTATAATGGAGCGACATCCCTGTTTATTAATAATAATTTAAATTATTTTGTATGTTTTTTTTCTTTTTTTCTCCCTTGAAAATATCAACTGGGTGTTTCAGATCGAATGGTTACTCAAATTTGTTTGTACTGAGTAAAGATGATCTTAATGAAGCACTTCGCTTCCATCCAAACGCTCAGGAGATACTAAGGAAGAAAGCTAAGTAAGTCAAATTTGAGAACAAATAACTGACACAGTATTTGCTTTTGGTTATCTCTGAATGGTTTATTTTTCTAATTAAATAGAAACCTGGTTAGACAAAATGCAGCTAGGGAGCGCAGGACTAGAGCAGAGGTTTTAATTGGAAATCCTGGACCTCTTTCTAAGCAGCCTAAATTACTACCAATCATAATGAAGGTATAACAAATAACAGTAATAATAATCATAAAAGACTTTATTAAATTCTTTTTCTATGTATATATATGCATTCATTTACAATAATTTGCATAAAATACATGTAGCAAAACTGTTTAAAGTAAATATAAACAGGCGCTTAAGACAACCATCGGCTGTAGGATGGTCGTAGACCGTCAGAGGAGAGTCTTGACTAATAATTAAAATAATTAAATTCAGCATTAAAAAACTAATATAGATAACAATAAATTCTATTAACATTTCGTACTAACTTGGATTGGTAAATTAAATGTAGGCAGATCTGCAATAATTTGATAAAAGGGCCAAATGTTTTCCATTTATATGTCTCTTGTTAGGTATTCATTATTAAAAAATGTTTTTGTTATCTCACTTAGTGCCGAGCAAACTGCCAAAAAGTGAAATAAATCTTCAATCTTCATAAATCCCCAACAGATCGCATGTAAAATCATATTTAAAATGTTTATAATTTAAATTAAGCAAATCCGCTCTGTATATAATAACCTAAATGATACTATTAAGTGGGATTGTTTCGTCACTTAAATAATCATTATGCTTTATCACTGTTCATTATTTTTGGTGACTGATTCATCCTACTATGCTTTATGCAAATGTGGTAGACGCTATTCTTTTTTCAAGTTATACCTCTAAAAAAAAAATGTACGACTCCTATCTTTCTTCAAATTGTATCTTACTCAAAACGGAAAGGCTATTTAATTGCGACCAATCTTTGTCACCTGTCTCAGGAGTTTCTCATCAAATTTCACTGTTCTTTTGTACAAATGATTCACAAACGCAGGGCTTCAGCAACTCGTACGCTTTTATTTCCTTGAACAAGTCTTAAGATTGTTATAATATCGTTTGTAGTCATCAATCATATTGCGGATCGTTTTAAAAAAAGCGTTTTATGTACTTGAAAATATTTTTAATTCAATTAATTGTATGTGTTAGATGTTGCCACCGAATTCAGGAACAGCTAAATTGTTAAAATATGGATCAAAATCTGCACCACGAGGTAGAACTCGCCGGCTGAATACTACGCACAATGAAACAGTAGATGATCCAATTGTGAGACTTTGTTCATATTATTATGTAGATTAGATTAGGTTTTGATTATTTACAAAATCACAATAAATGTTTGCCCAGAATGGTTGAGAAGTTTTAAAGATTCTTTTTAATTCATAATTTTTCATTACAGGATACTGCTTTAAGATGTCATTCAGTGGATTTGGGCATGCTTGGCTTTTTGGATCGTGAGTTTAAAATAAGTGCATCAGAAACACCTACCTTCCAGTGTAATGTCACTGTTCATAGAGAAATGTGTAATTAGTTTAGGTAATTAACAAAAAATATATATATATATATTTTCGAATAATTTTATTCCCTAGTAATAGATATATGTAGTTAGGGGAAAAGTTGTGAAGTAAAATGAAATTTATAGTTTTCCTTAAAGAATTTTAGATAACATTTTTGAATTCATTTAGTGAATCTATTTTTATATAGAATTCTATGTTAAACATATTTAAAGAAAAAACAAAACAAAATAAAAAACTATTCTATTTTATTAATGGATAGGAAAATAATCCCTATAAATTTTATTTCATCATTCAATTGAAATTACTATTAAAATGGATTCATAATGGTTTTATTTCAAAAGAGCAAATGCCGAATTTAAATTATAGACACAATACCACCAGATTTTCCTTTTATAATCGAACCGTTAATTATTTATACAATATCTTATTGAGAATGATACTGCAAGAGATGACTTTAATGCCTTTAAAAATGACAATTCTGAAAGTTTGGATTTATCCGCATCTGGAACTTGTACCAGATGATGAAAAGATTGAGAAAACTAACAGAATGAAGAAAATTTCATTTGATCTGTGTAGTTTGATTGATTTCCATATTAATTCATCTTATTCAAGTAGATCCAATTTATTTAAAACATCAGATTCTGATGAAACTTCTTGGATAATGTCAAATTTGTCGTTAGTAACAAGCTATCTCATTTACAACAAAGTTACAAAATAAAAAATGAGCTAGTTTCAGCTCAGAAGAGAAATTACGCTGAAATAGTTGCAATTACTGCCAAAACTTACAAGTCAGAACCCAAATGGGCATCCAATTTTTGATTGGCAAGGAAGAGTGGAATAGATTATTTGTATGACTTCGAGCAAGAACGATGTATGGAAACCAATTAGTCATCTCTTGTGTCACAATATGATTAGGTATGTATTTTTTGAAGTGTTTTACTTTTTATTGTGAACTTAAGTGACATACATGCACAAAGTTGTATGGAAACTAATTAATGTGTGAAGTTAAATTATTTATTTATTTATTGTACTAGTCATTCTATTTCGCTGCAAATTTAAAATGTATTTTCAATAAATACTAACATTGATATTTCCAAAAGAAAATTATATAAATTATTTTTTTTAAAAGAAAATTATACTTGTATTTGAAAAGAGCCAACCGCTATGGCGAATGTTACCAATTTGGGTACAACGATTTATGTTGATACACAACAGAAAATCTATAGAAACCTTTTCCAGAAAAAAAAATGCAACAACTATTACATACCAATGAAATACACAGATGAGAATGTGTAAATAAATAGAAAATATATATAATTTTGCGAATTATATATTATATATATACAGGGTGTCCCAAGCTATATGGATAACGACTTTTTCTCGGAAACTAAGATAGCTAGAAAAAAACTAAAAAATACGTGTTCCCTTAGTTTTTTGTTAGGAATCCAAATTTACTTCGTAAATTTTTTTCGGTGCTTCCCCTTTTTTGTCGGTTAAAGCTGAATCTATTTCTTTGGCAGTAAGGGGCAGGAAAGTGCATGTCTATGCATCTCTAATGGTGGAGGCCATTTCGAGCATAATCTGTAATATTAATGAGGAGTAAAATTTATGATAAAATAGTACTTTTCTTCTTATTCAATCAAAAAACCGTTATAATATTATCATTTTGACATTTCTTATAAGAATCATGTTTTCATTCAGAACTTCTAAAATATCGCTCACAGAAAAAAACCGTTCGAGTAAAAGTTTCTTTAAAAAAATAGAGGAATCAATTTCTGAAATAAAAACCCCACCTCCTCATTTGAAAAAATGAAGTTGGTGCCTGTATCTCGCTTCTGGAAGCACCGAAAAAAATTTACAATGTAAATTTGGATTCCTAACAAAAAACTAAGGGAACACGTATTTTTTAGTTTTTTTCTAGCTATCTTAGTTTCCGAGAAAATGTCGTTATCCATATAGCTTGGGACATCCTGTATATATAATTGTGCGAACTAAAACGTGAACATGAACGAAAATGTGGTGTAAACTAAATCTTATAATTCATTTTTGTTTTTAAATAATCATTTAACTTTTACATTACATATTCCCTCGTGATTAATTTAGTTTAAACTACAGAATTTTATTTTATTTATAAATTTTAATAATATACCTTAACCGTAATAATGATTATTAAAAGAAAAAGTTATGTTCATTGAAGTCACAGAGAAAAGAGAACTAATAATTTTTATTGAATCCAATTTCTTGATTCTAAAAATTTATGTTTCTTTTGTGTATTTATTTGTTTAAATTTTTGTTGTGCATTATATTTCTGTAAAAGTTATACTTTATTATATCTTTTTATCTAATAATAACTTTTTCGATGTTGCTTGCCTTTAAGAATATATCTTTGATATTACTTATTTGCAATATAGAGAGAAATTATTATTTAAACTAAAGATATTATTGTTGTGATTGATGGAAAAATGTGTATCTCACACAGCTTTCACAAACCTTTGTTTAGCCCCTGGTCAGAGAGCTATTTTTAAGACTATTTTGATGTCAGGTATTTTTTTGTCTATTTAATGGGTTTTCTTACGACTTTAATGGAGAAACGCCATTTTATCTTTCAATACATCGTTTAATTTTCTTAATCTTATTAGATAACTTTATTTTTTTTTTTATTAAGTGTCCGCAAATTTTGGTAACATTATTAATTACTTGTCAGTTTTTTTTTTTCCTTTCTGCGGTTGATTTTCATCTCTCACTGTTTTGCAAAACATCCTGAAACTGTACGAAAACTTTAAATCGTCCATGATCACAAATTAGAAGTTATCCTTATTGTTTCGTCGTAAGACCGTTTTAATTTACAAATAATAATATGCACATAGATCAATAAGTTAGAAACAGAAATGTATAACTTTTACGCTATATACATATCATTTCCTACTTTAACGTTTTGTGAATTTCATATTTACATTTCATCACTGTATAAATGTACAGTTCATATATACGTAAAGAGGACGCATTATTTATAACTTATACAATGTCAAGATTTCGATCTAAATTTTATAAGTTTTGGTTGCGTTTAATTTTTTTTTTTTAGTTGATTTTTTCACATTCTTCCATGAGTTCCTAGATGTGCTTGGAAGGAGGAAGATTTTCACCCTTAATAGTGTACTCTAAAGAGCTTCCGGCAACATGGGTGCTGACATCCACTTTTCCTGTTGGATTTATGCGTGGTCCGGTACCAATAGGTTCATTTTCTTCTCTAAAAAATTAGTATATTAATTTGTTTTTTGTAAGTTAGGATTGGCTAGTAATAGTAAAAGAATTTTCTATAATTGAAAAAAAATGATTAGCTTACTTGACCACTCTATATCCATGTTCATCTGCTACATAATGTACGGTTCTTCTAAAGTAACCATCGCTGTAGGAATACAGACCTCGTAATTTGAGTCCATCTCTAGTTTCTTGCCTGATTTGAGTATTATCATTTACTGAATCAGCCACAGCTGCTTTGAAACTATACCTTGCATTTTCCGCTTGCTCTCTGAACTTCTGGGCATCGAAATGTTGTTGCGTTTGGATTTCTTCAACGGGATTCAAATTTTCTATGGTATTCCGTAGGTTTAGTTCAGATTCTGGAACTCTTAGCAATTCAAAATTTGAAGAAGATGATGTTTGTTGAAGAGACGGTCCACCGTTTAGGGGATATTGTTCAAAAATGTCCTCACCAGATCTTTCGGTAAAAGTTGTAGACGGAGTCTCTACTATAAACGGTAATTCTTGGAAGAATGTTTTAACTTCACCGCCATTGATCCTCTGTCTGTTAGCTTCAGCCACAGCTCTTCTAAAATCTTCTTGCGCTTTTATTTGTTCTTTTTGTTCTGGTGTTAATTCTGCAATATGATCTTGTTGGTAACTGGGATGAGAGATGATAAATCCTTGTTGATTGCTTGGCAAGCCTTTTATTTCTCGGTATATTGGTTGTATATTCCTTAAGTCAAAAGTTTGTGCAGATTGCTGACTGAAGACTATGTTGATGCACAGCGCGGTCTTTAAACAAAATATATTTTTAATGCATTTTTTTTAGAAATGTAAACTTGAATTTAAATCTTATGCGACCAACGAGTTGTAATAAAGGAAGCACTTCTGATAGCTTTAACGCTACTGAGACTATGGCTTAAATTTTCACGATTAGTATGAAAGTAATAAATATAAATTATTAAGTATAAATTTCGTTTACCTCCTACACCCAATGTTTCATATTTAGAAAAGCAGACCTCCTCACTTGAAATGCTGCATTACCGCTTTGCCTAGCTAAGTGAATTGAGAAGAAAAGAGCAATGGACAAAGCCCTCTCCTCTCGTTTCCCTAATCTTTTCGCTTCCAGTTGTTGAATGAAGGAGGTTAGGGACTGAAGCTAAGTAAAGTTTGTGCCCTTTTCTCTTTAGTTCTCTGCCTCGTCTGAAATCATGGAAGATCTCTGGAGCTTACCTTCAATCTTTGAAGATTGTTCCTGGCTTAACTTTCTGCACCTGAGCGCTATAAAGTTTTAAAGAGTAGAAACTTTTCTTTCAGCCGTTTAAAAGCAGTATCTTCGTTGTATCCCCATTTCTGGTAAGGTCCTTTGTTAAAATTTCTAGTCTTCCTTTAGCATTACTCTTTTATCTTCGTTGTAATTTAATAAAAAGAAAAAAAAAAAAAACAGTGTACCGGTAACTGCTGCTTTAGTTTCAGTCATACCGCTGCTTGGGCCCGTTCCTCGAGTGTTAAACTTCAGTTAACACTTAGAAATTAAGAAAACATAATTTTATACCCAAAGAAAACAATAGACAGAGAGACAAAGATCTAGGTAATATTTTGCGTTACTAATGAAACTACTTCTTTAAAAAAAGACTGAATTTTTCTTTTAAGATATTGTCGTAGTTCTCCCTCAAATTTGTAACTAACTTAATTACTTAAAAATAATAGAAATAACCATCAGGACTAATAAATGATCAAACTAGAAATTTAGAGTTTTTCTATTAAACCGATATCTTAAATATCCGAGGTGTCCTTTAAACAGTATTCTATTTACTAATAATATACTAAATGTGCGTTACGTAGTTTATATTATGTATTTTAGTAAAAATAACTGAAAAATCATTTTAGTTATGTGGTACATTCGGTTGATATGTTGGGCACACCTTAACGTCTAGCTATTTTGGTGGTTCCAAAACCAGATTTTAAACTTGGTCTTTTTGCTTTTTTCCATTTACGCTTACTAAACTATGACGTAATTTACCTACTTTTCTTACTCCCAGGGAATCTTACGACGTGTTTTTATTCAGATGAAAATTAAATTCTAAAATCAACTGGTCGCGATATTTTCTTTTACAGAGATATGAAAAGAAAAAAGAATAGATTTCCTAAAATGTTCGAATACAGCTTGACTAGTTTCAATTTTCTGGAAAGTCGAAAGTGTTATAATTTCTTGTCATTTAATATTCTTTGGAAAATTATATTTAAAAAAGGTGGTTGGATAAAAATAAAACGAAAAGGGAGACAAATTTCTATGAAGAACAGAAATCACTCTAGTTTTACCTGTAAGACCAACAGCTGCTCCATGCTTTCTTTGCTTGAACACTAAACTTGTTATTACCTCTTACACTAAGTATGTATATATATATATATATACTATTAGTGAAAGTGTAGGGTTGCTTCACCTTCATTGGGAGAAGAAAACCCTTAGGCATCACAATAGTTTTAAGAGGTGTTAATTCATTATTGAATTAAATGACGATTAATGTGGAAGTAATTACGAAGTCGACATTTTAGAACAATTAGAGGATATTCAATATTTTTTTCAATTTGCAGATTTTGTTTGCTTGTGTAGAAATTTAGTTTAGTATTATTTAAGTCTCCTCTAAGCTTTGTCTACTTTGTCAGCTTTTGTTGAAATAAAAACAATCTAGATTTCACTTTCTTTAGAATTTCTTCAATTTAGATTTCATTAGAATTTGCAATGTCTTTTATTGGGTTTCATTTTACTCATAAGAAGAGAGGTTAAAACGTGTTGATATTTGAACAGTGAACTAATATTTTGTAGATAAAAATGGCCAGCACAACAGTCTGTGACATCCAATAAATTCTTTATAGTAATGAAAATTTAATGCTGTAAAATTACTTAAATGAAATAATTGCTGATATATACAAGGCGATCTACTTAAAACGCACCAATCTCTAATAACTTAGGAAAGCGGAAATCCGGAAAAATCCATTAAAGTATGTTTTTTTGCCTAGTTTTCAAATTTTCCATCCCGATGCTGTATTTTCATTTTTGGCAGAGTTACGGCCAAAAAACTGATCGGGGTTTCATAAAGACCACTGGTTTGGACAATGATTATGAAAACTACATAAAAAAATTGTGAAAATGACGTTGACCTCGTTTCGATATGCCTAATATTTGTCTAGTTATTTAAGATCAAAGTTACAGCTTTATCTATTCGTGATCGGTTTTCAAAATTAATTTTCCACCAGAAATACACATTTTGGGAGGTCCTCTCACTGCAAAAAAACGTTATTTTTGACGCAAAGAACAGAAATAATAATAATTGAAGGTTTTTAAAAAAATGTAGATCCCACTTCGAATCCCCGCGGATGCATGCATTCATTCATATTATGACCCCTAGACCAACACCCTGGCAAGATATTCTTAACGTAATAATAGGTCAAGAAGACTTAAATACGGGGTGATGTGATAGTTGCTTTTATTTGATGATAAAACAAATTTATCCTGATTCTCCCACAACCATTAAATTACACTATGTTTTTAAAAATCTTCAATTATTATTATTTTTGTTCTTTGCGTCACAAATAACATTTTTTGCAGTCAGAGGACCTCCCAAAACGTGTATTTCTGGTGGAAAATTAATATCGAAAACCGATCACGAATGGATAAAACTGTAACTTTGATCTTAAATATCTCGACAAATATTAGGGATATCGAATCGGGATCATTTTTCACAATTTTTTATGTAGTTTTCATAATCATTGTTAAACCCAGTGGTTCTTATGAAATCCCGATCAGTTTTTTGGCCGTAACTCCGCCAAAAATGAATATGGGGTGAAAAATTTGAAAACTAGGCAAAAAAACATAGTTTATTTAATGGATTTTTCCGGATTTCCGGTTTTCTAAAGAGTTATTAGTGATTAGCGATTGGTTCGATTAAAATGGACCACCCTTTATATAATGATATAATAAAATTTGAATAAAACACGCAAGCTTTTTCAAAAGTTTCTAAATGGCTGAATTACTTTTTATATTTGAATTACTTCAAGTCAAAAATTCTAATAAAATATTTGAAGATACTTTATTAGAAAACAATTGGGTCCCTCTAAATGAAAAATTAATTCGGCCCCCTAAATGAAAAATTCATTCGGCCCCCTCAATGAAAAATTCACTTAAATGTTTTTGTTAAATTTTAATTTCTTTTTTTTTTTTTTACTTTATTATTTAAATAGATTTTCTACTTTAGTTATTATTGTCAGTTTATGGTCAGAATATAGTTAGACTTGCTATTTATAGTCGTATGTTATGGCAGATTGTAAAAAGGAAACCTAAAGATAACCTCTTGACTGGTAGTGACATATGGTTTGATTGTTAGTCGATTTCACAAAGTCGAGATAGAGTCACCCTTTGTGTGGGTGATTCATAGTTTGATTTATCTATTTCTTTAATTATTCATTCCCAAATTTCTTTTTTCGTAACAACCAATACAAGAAATTCACATTTTAATTAGGTAATGGAAGCAACTTGCAGTAACGTAGTTAAACCAAACATTTTTTTTATGTATGTTATTGGTATTAGAAGTGATTCGTTGGAGACGTGATACTAACATGAAAAAGTCGGCCAGAGTAACGCAGTCCACGTACATTCAACAAATATCTAAGTGAAGTTTTAGAAACCTAAGAACCATTCAAAGATGAGCAACTCAACCTCATAATAAGTTTTAAGTACAGAAAAAAGTTGCTCTGTTATTCGAGACTAAGAGGTGAGTAAAATGACACAATAGTCTTCATATTTCTTGCTACTTTGAAAGTCATCCCGACTTACTTACCTGCACGAAATAATATTATTAGCCTTATACGGTAACTCGGCATTATGCAAGTTAAAAACGTGATTGCAAAAATTAGAATTCATTGTTTAGTTACTCTGAGCTACCTGGCAAAGTTTTTGTGCTTTTTTTATTTTTTATCCCCCTTTATACAGAAATGTTTGCCTCATGTACTGCTTTTATTGTATTGCCCCCAAAAATAACTGAATTACTTATATCTAAATCATAATCATTACTCATAATATCTAAATTACTTCATGGAATTCGTAATATATTTATATAGCTTCTGATCAAAGTAGAATTCGTTATATTATTTTCGTATTTTATAATTTTCATAAGTTAAAAAACTAATATTGCTATAATATAATATGGAGTTTTGTATCTAAATAGAAAATAATGAAATCACAGCATTTATTAGACTAACTACAAAACAAATTACATATAAATATGATAATTCTGGTTCAAATTTGTAAAAGTAAAGCTTATGCTTATGCTGTCTACAGACGTTGGAAAAAACGTATCAAATTTAAACAAACTATTTAAAAGTATTTAAACAAACGTTTTTCTACCTAAACTCACCAAATAATTTAACTTAAATTTTATTCATAATTTTTAATATAAGTAAGTGGAATTATACAAAAATGCCCATAAGGTGATGGATGTACAAGTTTAAGTGCCATTGAGCGTCATAGATTTATTGACCAACCTTTCTTCTGTGTTAAATCTATTAGTAACGATTAACCGTAAATTAATTAAATTAACTATTTTGCATTAGTTGTTTTCTATAGGTTAAGAATGATCATTTGATATTTATATGGAAATTTATAAAGAATATTACTTTCAAGTTTCGACAAAATTCATATCACGGAATTCTAAATAATATCGTGAGGTTTGTTGGCCCCAATTAGAATATATTGTAAATATAGAATGATGACTGGAATTTATATTTCCATTTTTTTTCCCCTAAATATTTGTAAATTACAATGGAACTACTGACTACAATTAATTATTTTACTTTATTTTTTAGATTTTTCTCAACAACTCTTCAATATTCTAAGGGTAATTCTTACTGGTTATTCAATCAAAAGGATGGTTTAATGACATTGTATCCAGCGTATTGCAATTCAGCTCGAACAGCTAAGAGTAAGTAAGTACATGTTATCAGATTACAGCATGTTATTTCTCAGTAATAGTCAAGAGAGTAAACTATGTAATTACATTATCTATTATTGGGTGATCATACTGATGATAAGAATAAATTATTCAAAACATTAGTTTTATACAGATTACACGATTAAAAGATTAAGTTCTTTATTGCTCTTTTTACTTCTTTATTATCTTAAAGCGTGTTGTCCATTCATTTCATTCTTTATTGTTAACTTGACTTGAAACAAGTTTAAGACAAAAGTAAAGTAGCAACCTAGAAGTAATTGAAGTTCAAATATTTTACTGTCAGTGTCACAGTGTTACGAATTCATTCTAAAAGCTGATCGGTTTAAAAGATTTAGACTAAAATTTAAATTTTCCATCGTTTATCTTTATTATATATAAAATTGGAGTTTTTAATATGTAGTATGGATCTTAATTCAAGATTAATTCTTATAAATACTTTATTTAATTGAGTAATTATGCTTTTCAGATTGACATAGCCAACATAGGAGTATTGCAGAACTGTTCATCAAATGAAGTTAAAAAGAAAAAGGACGTGGAAATAACATTTCAAAGGTGTATGTACGAAAAACTTTTGTTATGAATCAATTACTTAAAAATGTATTATTTAGATATATGAAAAATGCATGTTTATCTTTCATCTTTCATTAGTTGTGAATTAAATTATAATTATTAATGTAATATTCTTTTCCATTATTCAGGGCCTTCAGCTACGGGCTTTTCCAGCTTGCACCACAGTGACGTTCATTTTTCCACTGAAATGATTACCTCTATGGGCTTTTCATTTCTTGCAACTTAAGGTGGCAAATATGAGTCGATTCTTATCCATACTATTCTGGAGTATAAGAAGCCGACGAAACCTACCTTCAATTCTGTCTATGGAATTGTTATGGATGTCTTTATCTATTGTTTCATTGTTAACGCTATTACAGCAGTAAGTAAAACCGTTTTATCACATAAATTACATTTTTCCTATTAGATCTGAAAAAAGTTTTAATTTTTGTTCTAAGTGGGTAGTAGTACTTTGAAAAATTCAACTTCTTACGTGCATATAAATTCTGAATAATTTTTTAATCAAATGAAACTATTTTTAGTCGAATAAACCATTTTTGTTCATAAAAATAATTGAAAAATGATACTAGAACATTTCAAATTAATCTTAATGATAAATCGTATGTTTTATTATTTTTTTTATGAATCGTATGTGCATTGTTTGATAATATATATATATTATATATATATAATTTTCATTTAAATACATTGGTTGAGGTTCTTTAAAATATTATCTTAATGTACATGTCAGTGCTTTCGTTTATATTAGTTGTAACAAACCTAATAGATTCATGGCAGTTAGTGTAATAACATAACTAAAACAAGTTTAGTAAGAAAAACAGTTAAATTGCAACGAAGGAGTAATTCATGTTAAAATAATTTAATGTTTTACAATGCTACAAATACGTTCTATAAGATTGATTTAGTTAAAAGATTTAAACTATAATATCAGCATTCACATTCCATTTATTTCTTAAATTCCTAAAAGATACAAATTTATGGCTTTTTAATTTGTAGTATCATTGAGTAAAATGTTTCTAATTCAAGAATAACTCTAAAGTTATTTCATTGGAATAATGATTTTCAGGTTGAAATAGCCAATACTGTGAGTACTACCTGCAAAACCATCCATCAAATGAGTCAGTACGAACAACTTTTTTTATGAATGAATTACTAAAAAAATGTGTTATTTAGATATATGTAATTTGCATGTTTATGTCACTATCTTCTTTATTATATGATTAATTGACTTGTAAAAAAAAGTATTATTTAGCAGGAGAACAAAGAAAAACGATTAGTTTTCTAAAAAAGATATTTATTGCATGCTTTTTTTTTTTTTTTTTTTTTTTTTTTTTTTACATAGTCTTAGTATTATTTTACATTCTATGATATGAAAAATTACATATATAAATCAGTAAAATACAAAAAAAAGTGCTAAAAAACGTTTAAAAGTAACAGAGAAATTTAAAATAAAAAAAAAAGTAAGAAATTAGTTCCAAAAAAATCCGCTAGAGGGCGCTACTTATCAGACAGGTGAGAAAATAGTTCCAGAGGTTGCCACCAGGTAGCAGTGCTGTAACCTTCCCTATATATACGGGAACAGCACGAATTCTCGTCAGTACGACTTGAGTGATGCAGGGGGGTATATCGCTCGTCGCTCCAAACATATGTAATCTAGTCTAGTCTTCTAGACATCCATCACCTCTCTTTCCTATAAGAATCATGAAGGTGAGGTGAGGAGATGTTGTCGCTTCGACGGTTCTCCCCACCCTGCCCCGCCCTTCCAACGAACTTAGTTATATAGCCTCCCAGAGCAAGATGGCGGCACTAAACTCACCTGATCCACTGCCCACTAGAATAGCTCCAGCTGTCCTACTGCTCCAGCACACTCTCACGACTCTGCCAGCCATTTTTAACCTTCCCTCTTGGTTTTCTTTTTTACTTCTACCACTCTCTAGACTCTGTAACCTTCCTTTTAGGTTATCCTTTTCATTTTTTCGCATTTTATACATAATTTTGAAGTATTAATCAAATATTTTTTATTTTTTTCGTTTAATTTTTACTTTTTCATACTCATTAACAGATTTAATGGTAAAATAAAATATAAATTTTTTTTAAAGACTTTTTATTACTTTTTTTTTTTTTAACATGCAACTTTAAATTTTGATAAAATCATGCATATTACTCATAATAACTACTTACTTTTTTTTTTATAGATTCCTATCCAATGTTTGTTGGTACATTCATATTGGATTGATCTTTTACATCTTTTTCACTTGGGCTTCCATGGATGACCGTTTTGCAGGCAGTACTCTGGGAATCACCAGTATTGATTCTGAAAATAAACATTATTTATTGTAATTTAAATTAAATTAAAATGTTTAGTAAGTTTTACCTAGCATTAAGAAAAACATCTATAACCTTTATGTATATTATAAAGATTAAATAAAGAAGACTGTAATTGAACTGAAGAATTGATTTTTTTTTTAACCTAAACCTTCTCATTCAATGATAATGGAATATATTTCCAAAAAACACACTTCTTCCTTATGAATAAAATTTATTTAATTGGAAAAATATAACACACATAATCTACTAACATTTTTATTATAAAATTATTTTTATGAAAATGAATTAAAAAATTATTAGCTCAACTTGGTGTTGTATTTTTTAATTAAAACTTTACACAATTTAACAAAAATAAAAACTTTTTCCAATTATACAAACTTTTTGGTGAAAAAAAGTTTTTAGTTTTTATTGTATTACTCTCAATATAATAAATAATAAGATAAGACTTACCTGGATGCGAATATCTTCTTATTTATGGCAGTGCTGCTGAAATTATAGAAGGATCCTTAAAAATTCATCTCAGGTAAAAGCTGAGCTTAACGGGGCTGCAAGTTGACAAAAGGCCTATTGATGTTAGCACTGCGTGAACTGAAAAAATACGAATTTTAATTCGTACACAACTTTTTTACAGCTTAATTTATTATATCTAGCATTTGTCTTCTTTTTCTTTTTGTCAATCTATCTACTACACATTTCTCTATTTATTATGTACTAATGTAACGGGCATTTGCCCATCAAGTGTACTTTAAACTCACTCAAACAAGCACTAAATACATTCGTATTAAAAAATATATTTAAATATTTCGAGTGAAATTATGAAAATGGCAACGATCCGAAGCCCTTATTTTTAATAATTGAAAATCTGTGAAATGACATTTGAGAAAATGTTTGGAATGCAATTCGTACGATTTACAATAAAACCTTGCTATTAAAACATATTTACTATTTCATTGTTGCAATTATATTAAACTCATCTTTTGTTCAAAACATAATTTGGGCACACATTAAAGTTACTTAAAGTAGGAAACATTAAAGTTGAAATAATTAAGGTAGGTACATGATTTCTTTGAAATTAAAATAAAATTCTACATACTCATGCGATCTAGCGGAAGAACTGAGAACTGATAATTGCCGAGTAGTTAACGACCTTGCCAGTAGATCGCTCTTAACAGCAGTTTTTGTCGCTTTTTCAAGTTGGAATTGACAACATATTCATATCCCTGCAATCCATTAGTTGCCGTTAGTTGTGAGTATTGGTTGGCAGTTTAAACTACTGCATTCAGATCTGCTTCAAAGACAGCTGTCCAACAATCATCTTAAAAGAATACTACAATATTTTATAAATAAATTAAATATTAATACCTACTAAATTAATACCTTACTGAAAAGTATGAAGTCTAAATGTTGTTGGGCACGCAATTCAGGACAATAACTTTGATTTTATCTAACGTAGCTCGCGTGTGTATTGTATCTATTCGGTTTCATAATTACAATCACCATCAAAAAGTAGATTTAATAGTTACAGTAGATATTTAGACTACACACGGTACTTGTCGACTACTGTCTGAGTGAGGAAGGTTACATGAAGGTTATACCATATGTTAAATGGAATGAATCGTAAAGCATGTGTAAAAATGAAATAAAATTCTACAACAAATCTTACTATTTAATTAAATAAGGTAAATTTTAAAATGTAAATGTTAACAATAGACAGCTGGATGCGTGACGAAATAGGGTGCGTTCCACTTGGCGACCACAACGACCACGACACGACCGCGATTTTGGCCGTTCCACTTGCTTGTGGGCGTTGCGATCGAAAACCCAACTGGAACGGACTGTGGGCGTTTTAACCGTTCATGTAAACATTACATATAACGGCTTCGAAAATAAGTTAGAAGCTTGAAGAGGTTATTTATTAATTTAAACCCCATTTATAAGCAGTTATAATAAACTTTATTAATTATTGGTAAAGTTGACTTATATTAAAAGAATATATATAATTCAATTTTTTATATTACATTTTAGTGGAGTATTTATAAAATTTACGTTTAAATAAAATTAAAAAGTCTTTTGTGGCAACAGTTGGATATTTATTAATAATGCTTTAGAAAGTTCTTTATCTAGTTCCGATTAGAGTGGAATGTAATTTTACAAAATCGCAATGATAAAAAGCGAAAACTTAGGCCACGTATTATTAGCTATCAGAGTAATTGATCTTTATTCAAATGAAGAATTTAAAAGTTATTTCAGGTAAATAATTTTGTTATTCAGTGATCTGAAATCCAATATTTAATTTACGCACAAATCAAAGTTGTTTAAAGAAGGTAACATAAAAACGGAAATAATTATTTGTTTAGTGTGAACTGAGCAACATAAATTCTACATACTTATGCGATCTAGCGGAAACACTTAGAACTAATTATTACTGGTTAGTTACCGACCTTGCTAAGAGAGCGCTCTCAAGTACAGATTTTGTAGCTTTTTCAAGTTAGAAAGAGGATATATTCATATACCCCTGCAATTTAAAATGCCATTAATTGTATTTTCTTGTTGTTTTTTTTATGCAATGTGTATATTAATAAGGGCTTTAGCTGTTACACAGTACACAATACACATTATTAATTATTATTGCATTAATGAAAATAATAAAACATAAAAATGAACGATTTAAATTCATTTCAAAATGAAAAAAAGCTTTATACGTTTAGGTATGTACGTTTTATATTACTTTGAACATATGTATGAAATTATAGATAAATAATTAATAGATGTGATTACCTGAAGAACAATCCCCTAATGTTTAGTTTATTATCGGAAATAGAATCACCTCATATTTTACAGTTGTACTACTGGAAGGACTATTGAAAATAATCGTTTCAGGTAAAAGGTGAGCTTAACGGGGCTGCAAGTTGATGAAAGATCTAAAAAGAATTAAAGCACTGGATAAAAGGTAAAAATTACTTCATAAAAACACGTAAAGAGTTTTCTGTTAAACTATACCTCTTTCCGAGTAAAATAAACCTTTCTGCTTTCAATTTTCTTGAAAAAAGTTTAATTTGGTTTAAAATGATTAAATATTTTTCCTTCATAAATGTTCTTACCATGCACAACACTAAGGATAAAAGAAAAAAGTACTTCATTGAAACATATAAGATTTTTCTGCTAAACTGTACCTTTTTTAAGTAAATTAAACCATTCAATTTTCTTGAAACAAAATAAAATAATAATAAAATCCTTAAAGTTTTCAAGTTATTATCGAAAAAGGTATACTTACCCACACATAGTTCTGGAATACACTAAATGAACGTGGTTGAAATAAATGTACTGAAAATGAGTTGGCATTTACTACTAAATAAATTTTTAACCAATTAAACTGTTGCTTTTTTAATAAAATCGAATTAAATATTTAAAAATACTACATTTTATTGTCAATTAGGTTCATTTGTCTAAAAAATAAATAGTTTTAATTTTCAAATATTACAAGTTTTCTTTTACTCCAACCTTTCTTCTTCGGAATGGAATCATTACTTCTTCCGATTCAACAGGAAACATAAAAAAAAAAGATTTTATTTAATGATTTTGGAGAATATTGAGGTGGGGTCAATAATTTCACAACTAATTTCTTCCTTCATACCAACGTTTCGGTAAAATACAAACAAATATCAAACAGTTATGATGATGTAGCTTAACATTAAACTCCACAAGTTTTACAATACCCTGGAGAAGGTAATATATTTACTGAAATGTTGGTATGAAAAAATAAATTTGTTGTGAATTTATTGACCGCATCTCAATAATCCCCAAAATCAAAAATTAATAATCTGAGGAAAAGAAATTTAATTTGGCTAAATAAACGTTTTATGAGATTGAAAGTTGAAACATTATTTATCCACATTAAAAGAGAAAGATTATTTATCGGGAAGAAGGTTATAGTTTATGTTGTGATTATTACAATGTATAAAATAATAGTTAAGACTACCTGAAAAACAGTCCCAGAATGGTACACAATGGTCTCTTTATACTTCACAATAGAGTTGATGAGAATCATCTAATATCGGCGGGCTGCTCGATGTAAAGAAGGACTCATAGAGTGATAATAATTTCCAGATGAAAGCTGAGTATTACTCAGACAACAGTATCTATCACTGTGCTCAGTTCACCAGGCTATTACACTACAAAATTATAGTTCTTATTTCATAGCATTTGAATATGCTTCTAAATAAATAAACAGTAATATATTACAAATAATAAAAAGTATACTGCCCAATAGATTCTGCATTTTTATAGAAAGCATTAATGAAGTTTGACGTTAATAAACTATCTTTAAGCTTACTGATCAACTTGAATACTACTAGTTTTCGAAAAGTGGAACTAATAAAATAAAATTGTTACAATAAAATTACACAACAGTTATTATTGATTTACGAGAGAGCGGACTTGAAGATCTAAAAAACTTAAGAAATGCAAAGGGGAGAATTGAATTATTTCATACAGAGAAAGTGAATGCTATGACACCTAGTAGCGTTTGCTGGAACTACAAAATGATTGTAGTTCCACAAGTTGCCGCTAGATAGCATGAAAATGTACTTTTGCACGTTTATTGGACAACTCATCGACCCCAATAATAAATATTTAATTAAACAATTTACAACTTTATCAAATGCAAGTTTTTTACATTTACAGATCAAAATATTATTTTGAATAAACACTTACTTTTAATATAATGCACTTATAAGGAAATGCTTTCGGATAACAACGGGGAAGGATTGTAATTACAATATTAATCCTCTTAATATTCTGTATAAACTAAAGTAACCAAAGTATTGTAACTACTTACGCTTTAATGCAAAAATTATCTATCCTCTAATGATAAAAATACTATTTAGATGATACTAATTACAACTCTATTTTCCAATCATTAATTAAGAAATTACACAAATCTCCTTAGATCAGTTACTTCTTAAGTTCAGTAAGAGTTGCACGTAGTTTACTTCATTTATTCTTTCACCTTTGGTGACGCCTACTGATTATGAAGACAATTGCAACACAAAGAATGTAGAAACGATATTAAAAAATTTGAAAAGAAATAGAATATTTGAAGCTAGCACTTACCAAGATATACTGGATCAGGTAAAACTGGCCGAATCACCCTTTAGTTGATCATGTTCATGTTCAATGAATAGATGTTTTACGCTTTTTTCCTCTTAGACTTCAATTATTGTATAGTTTCGCGGGCAGCACTCCAGTATCAGCGATAGTAAATCTGAAAATCAACATGATTTAATGTTATCACTTGGAAGTTAATAATTGCAATAAAGGAGATTTAAATTTACTGAGCTACATTATCAAACTTCTAGTATACATTATGTTACATGTTTAAAGTGAAGTATGCAGCAAGTTATGAAAAAAAAAAACAAGAAAAATAGTTATATACCTACTTTATTTTCTAAAAGACTATTCCCTCAATCAGGGCCGGATTTTACTATAGGCTAACTAGGCTTCAGCCTAGGGCCTCAAGATCAAGAGGGGCCTACATTCAAATTGTTAGCAAAATTACAATTACACTATTCTAAAAACAGTACCAATAACAAAATGTTTCATTTAACATATTGATATATATCACAGTAGTGATGTATTTTATTATCTCTCATGTAATTTACAAACTTAAAAATGGGAGATGAAAGGGCCTCATAAAAGGAATAGCCTAGGGCCTCTTTTCATTTAAATCCGGCCCTGGTTGGCAGTTTAAACTGCTGCATTCAGATCTGCTCATAAACTCGACTATAAGGAAAATACATGCCTATCTTTATTTTATTTAGAAATAAAATAATTATAACATGCTTTAATTATAAAACTTTAATCCGCCATTTCTTGTTTTTAAAACTAAAGCCTACATTTACTATATATTTAGATAACTGAATATCACCTGAGCTATTGCTTTTTGAAATTTTATTACATTCGAAAAATTATAGTAAATTACATAATTAAAATGTTATAAGCATTTACAACCAGCTTTAAGAAGCTAGAGAAACACATCTATAACAATTTATGTATATTATAAAGAAGATTAAATAAAGAAGGCTGCAATTAAACTAAAGAATTGATTTTTTTTTTTTAAACCTAAATCTTTTCATTCAAAGACAATAAAATATATTTCCAAAAAACACACATATGAAAAAGGTTTTAGTTTTTGTTGTATTACTCAGAACATAATAAATAGTAAGATAAGACGGTACTTTTCCGTTAGCCGGGCGCAAGAGAAAAACAGTTTTGGGTAAAACTGTTTTCTTTACAATTCAATAATATTTGTTAATAGTTGAACTTGTTTTGCTTACCATTAATTTATATTTGTTTATAGTTGAACCTTTTCGACTTTTATTCTGTTGACTTGGCTCGCGTTTGGTTCACAATTGGCGACATTTGCGCCCGGCTAACGGAAAAGTACCGATAAGACTTACCTGGATGCGAAACACTTTATATTTATGGCAGTGCTGCTGAAATTATAGAAGGATCCTTAAAAATTCATCTCAGGTAAAAGCTGAGCTTAACGGGGCTGCAAGTTGACAAAAGGCCCATTGATGTTAGTACTGCAAGAACTGAAAAAAAATACGAATTTTTTACAGCGTTATTTTATATCTAATTATTTGTCTATTTTTTGTCAATCTATCTACTACGCATTTCTCTATTTATTAATTACTAATATAACAGGCATTTGCCCATTAAGTGTACTTTAAACACACAAACTAGCACCAAATATATTCGTATTAATGAATATTTATATATTTTGAGTGAAATTATGAATAAAACAATTAGTAATGTTAAAAATATCAAATTTTAGATAAGTCAACGATCCGAAGCCCGTACTTTTAATAATTCTAAATCAGTTAAATGTCTTTTTAAAAAAAAATTTTGGAATGCAATTCGTACAATTTACAAAACCTTTTCTCTTTTAAAAAATAATTACTATTTCATTGTGACAATTACTTTCAACTCATCTTTTATTCAATACATAATTTTTGCACATATTAAAGTTACGTAAAATAAGTAACATTAAAGCTGAAATAATTATACGGTTTCTTTGTAATTAATAACAAATTCTACATGCCCGTGCGATCTAGTGGAAGAACTGAAAACTAATAATTGCCGAGTTGTTCTCGACCTTGCTACTAGAACGCTCTTAACAGCAGTTTTGTTGCTTTTCTAGTTGGTATTAACTACATATTCATAACCCTGCAATCATTAATATGCAAAATGACATTAGTTGTTGGCATTGGGTGGCAGTTTAAACTGGTGCATTCAGATCTGCTTCAAAGACCTCTATAAAAAACACTTTAAAAGAATATTACAATATTTTATAAATAAATTAATATTAATACCTATAAAAATAATACCTTATCGAAAAGTATTAAGTCCAAATGTTGTTAGGCCCTTAATTCTGGATAATAACTTTGATTTTATCCAACGTAGCACGCGTGTTTATTGTATCTATTCGGTTTCATAATTACAATCACCAACAAAAAGTAGAAGTAATAGTTACAGTAGATATTTCGGCTACACACTTCACTTGTCGACTACAGACTGAGAGAGGAAGGTTACATGGTGGAGGTTATACCATATGTTAAATGTAAGAATCGTAAAATATGTGTAAAAATATTTAAAATAAAATTCTACAACAAATCCTTCTACTTAATTAGCTAAATAAGGTAAATTTTAAATTGTTATCTGTGACCAATAGACATCTGCAGGCGTGACGTAAAATTGGTGTGATTATGTTTAACTGTTACCATGTCAACCGCAAGATTCAATTATTCAAAATTTGTAAAAATATTTTAAAAAGATTTACCTAGCATTAAGAAAAACATCGATAACAATTTATGTAAGTATAATATATAGATTAAATAAAGAAGACTGTAATTGAACTAAAGAATTGATTTTTTTTTTAACCTAAACCTTCTCATTCAATGATAATGGAATATATTTCCAAAAAACACACTTCTTCCTTATGAATAAAATTTATTTAATTGGAAAAATATAACACACATAATCTACTAACATTTTTATTATAAAATTATTTTTATGAAAATGAATTAAAAAATTATTAGCTCAACTTGGTGTTGTATTTTTTAATTAAAACTTTACCCAATTTAACAAAAATGAAAACTTTTTCCAATTATACAAACTTTTTTGTGAAAAAAGTTTTTAGTTTTTATTGTATTATTCTCAATATAATAAATAATAAGATAAGACTTACCTGGATGCGAATCTCTTCATATTTATGGCAGTGCTGCTGAAATTATAGAAGGACCCTTAAAATACATCTCAGGTAAAAGCTGAGCTTAACGTGGCTGCAAGTTGACAAAAGGCCTATTGATGTTAGCACTGCATGAACTGAAAAAAATACGAATTTTTTACAGCGTCATTTTATAATATCTAATTATTTGTCTATTTTTTGTCAATCTATCAACTACGCATTTCTCTATTTATTATACACTATGTATTATATATAAATGGGCATTTGCCCATTAAGTGTACTTTAAACATACAAATATATTATATTTTGAATGAAATTATGAATAAAACAATTAGTAATCCTAAAAATATCAAATTTTAGATAAGTCAACGAATAAGCCCTTATTTTTAATAATTCTAAATCAGTGAAATGTCTTTTAAGAAAATTTTTGGAATGCAATTCGTACGATTTACAAAACCTTTTTTTCTTTTAAAAAATAATTACTATTTCATTGTTACAATTATTTTCAACTCATCTTTTATTCAATACATAATTTACGCTCATATTAAAGTTACCTAAAGTAGGTAACATTTAAGTTGAAATAATTACATGGTTTCTTTGAAATTAATAAATTCTACATGCCCATGCGATCTAGCGAAAGAACTGAGAACTAATTATTGCTGAGTAGTTATCGACCTTGCCAGTAGATCGCTCTTAACAGCACTTTTGGCGCTTCAAGTTGGAATTGACTACGTTTTCAAATTCCTGCAATTATTAATATGCAAAATGGTAATAGTTGTGAGCATTGGATGGCAGTTTTTTTAATGCTGCATTCAGATCTGCTCATCAGCTCGACTAAAAATAGTTCTACGTGATTGGAAAATGATGCAGAATTGACATGCATGATTAGTGGTGGATTTTTCTATTAAAACTTTACCCATAATCAACAAAACTTTCTAGACCTATATAGGACTACGTTATATTCGCGTACAATTTCTTTTTTTACTTTTTAAAATGTAATATATTTATGCATATGTCTATTTTTGTCACTCTAGTACACATTTTTCTATTTACAATTTTTATATTTTCCTATAAAATATACTCTAAATTCACAATACCCACAAACAATTTATGATATATTCGTTTAACACACATTAAATCTGTCCGGTAGGCAGTTGTATTATGTATATATCATGAATGTATAAATATGTAACACATATTTATAATGGTAATAATATTTTTGTGACACAATAAATGTAAGCGTAAGTAGACCTATGTAGATTTAGTGAAAGACAATTGTATTAATATAAATAATTAAACTATAAAATCAATAATTACTTTACTTATTAAGTAAGTTGATATTTTTAAACTTTGTATTGTTAATCAATAAATCGAATGAAATCTTAAAAAATTCTTTATTTTATTGTTAATTACGTTTGCATGTGAAACATAAAATACAATTTTTAAATTCTTCAAATAAATATAACTAGTTTTCATCACCTTCCTTAAATGAAAGTGGAAAAATTACTATTCCCATTCAAAAGGAAAGATTAATCATAAAAAAAAGTTTTAGTTCACGATGTTATACTTTAAACGTACGAAATTATGGATAAGAGTACCTTATGAATACTTCCACAGGCCATGTGGTAGGTAGTTTTCTTTGACTTCTTCACATTTCAAATGGAATGGCTGAGAACCATCTAATATTTACTAAAGTACTGCTAGATGTGGAAAAATGGGCTGAAGAAGGTAGAGTCAATGCATCCATGAATGCAATGGACATTTATAGAGAATGCTACATTAATAATTTTAACTAAATTCACAACTTGTTTAAGACTGCAGAGATCAGAAAATTTTCCTGTTAGTGTAAATCTTTTATCAAGCAGTTCAAGTATGTAGTTATCTAATTACCACCTTTCTGTATTCAATTTTCTTAAACGAAAGTTTCGTTAGGTCCAAGTATATCTACTTTGTTGCAGTTCCTATCTCTCACTACACTACCTGATGTAGTCTAAGTGTGGAAGGTTACATGTTGTTTACAAGTGTTACCCACAAGTTAATAAATCGTAAATTTTTTTTGTAAAAATAATGAAACAAATATTAATGAAATCTAGTACCTACTTATTTAAGGGAATTGTATGTTTATTGCTTTTTTAATACTTTAAAATTTTAAAGTTGGAGTTGTATTATATTGGAGGGGGGCACGGTACGAATTTAAGCAAAAACCATAAAATTTTATTTTTTTCATTTGTACTGGGAAATAATTATTTTTAAATGAAATAACTATGAATAAATGATTCAAATAATAAAAAAAGTGAGAAATAAGTAATTTTTTAAATTATTTATTTTGTTCCGATCAATGCAACCTAACTAACAAGCTAGGATGCAGAAAAAATAAAAACTTGAAAAGAAAACTTTATTATAAATAACTTATAGGGTTGTCCGGAAAATAATGCACGATTTTTTGTTTTCTTTAAAATACCCCACCGCCAGCTGTAAACTGTTTATGTTTGTTGGACTTTTGACTTTATTAAATATAAACAATTACTAATCCACTTTCAAACAAAAATGTTTGTTTAGCTCTGTGACATTCAGCTACTTGGAAATAATTCAGTCTTTACTAAGATGTCAAAGCGGGATTTTCACAAAAATTTTGTTTTACAAGTTCAAACTCGGCTGGAACGAGGCCCAAACGGACAGAAATATCAACTATGTCTGGGGCGAAGGCCAGTATAAGTGAGTGCACTATTCAACGGTGGTTCCAGAGATTTCGAGAGGGAGACTTAAGCCTTGACGACAAGAAGGCCGTGGAAGAAGTTCTGCCCTTGACGACGATGTTCTCCGAACTTTAGAGGAAGAAAATCCCAAAACAACTGTTCAAGAACCGGCAGGGAAACTCGAAGTCAGCAAATTAACCGTTGATGACCATCTTAAGGCGATTAGGAAGGTGAAATAGCTTTAAAATTGGGTTCCTCACACATTAAACGACCGCCAAAAAGATCAGCGGTATGAAATTTGTGCTGCACTTCTTTGCCGAAACAATAGCGATTCTTTTCTGTCCAGAATTGTGACTTGTGATGAAAAGTGGATCTTCTACGACAATAGCAGATGCTCTGGACAGTGGCTTGACAAAGAAGAAGCAGCACGAGATTTTCCAAAGCCCCCAAATCATCAAAAAAATGTGATGGTTACTGTTTGGTGGGCTTCATTTGGTCTGATACATTACAGCTTCGTGAATCCTGGCGAAAACATCAACGCCATCGGCATTGTAACCAAATTGACGTAATGCATCAGAAATTGGCAATAATGAAGCCATCTTTAGTCAATCGAAAGGGGCCCATTCTGATGCATGACAACGCTCGGCCACATATCTCACGTTTGACTTCCCGAAAATTGTTGGAGCTTGGCAATGAGACTCTGCCACACTCACCGGACCTCTCGCCTACTGATTACCAAATTTTTAGACACCTCGACTGCTATGAAAAAAAAAAATTTATTGACCAAAGAACATTAAATAATGCGTTTTCTGAATTTATAAATTCTAAGGATTCCAAATTCTATACAGAGGGAATGGAAAAGTTACCCACACTTAGCAGAAATGTATAGAAAGTAATGGATACTATTTTGATTAATAAAAACAGTTATAAATCATTAATTTTTTTTTTTCTTTTAAAACCATAATCCTGCATTATTTTTCGGACAACCCAATACATAATGGACATAACACAACCTAAAGGAGATTTCGGCAGGCAGAGTGGTAGGTAGATTTTCTTAACTTCTATAATCTTCGCAATACAATTGACTAGCGTTAAATAATTCCTGTTGGCTACTCAATTTAAAGTTGGGCCATAAAGGTAATCATTCAGATAAATGCTGAGATTTACTTGACTGCAAGCTGTAAAAAGGGTTAAAGGACCCAAGGATGAACAAACTGGAACATGGAAAAGAATGAAACAGTATTTAACAGATGTTTAAAAGAGGGAAATTTCCTTTTTAAAAAAGTAAATTAAAAGTAAGTAAAGCTTCAAAGTAACAAAGTAGTGGAGCTAATTAAACGACGGATATCGCAGGAATGTTAATTTATTCGCAAAATTACTGTAGAAACCTTAGTGAGAAACCTAGAATTCAAGAAGCACATACTTATTAAATATATACTGAACAAAATAAGTAATTCTGCCACCTTTCTAACCACGTCTCTAATAACCACTTACCTTAATAACAATTAAGACCAATTTTATTTTGGACCACTTTTCCTTTTCATGCTTAGGAATTTTATGATTGTTTAAGATTACTAAATAATGACCCGTTGGTTATCTTAACTTCGTTAAGTTAACATTAATTTTAATAAATTAATTAAATCAATTCTACTGCAATAAAACAATTATTCAATTTTAATTGAATTTGATAAACTCAATTTTCAGAGGCGCAGATTTCATATCTTATTTAGTATTTAAAGAAAATGCAGGGCGCATAGTCGCAAGAAAGCAAATTTTCCTTACCTCAGTATCTGAGAGAGCACGCTGGTTCCAAGATAACTTCACACTTAGATGCACTCGCTGTTAAACCTCACTTCTAACATACACTCAGCTCAAAGTCAAAGAGACTCTTTATATATCTCTTAGATTACTCAATATTGCGCTTTTATTTATTGTTTAATGTGTGCAAAATTTACTCAAAACCATCTATAACCAAAGTTAGCAAAGAATACCAAAACTAAATAATGTTTTTTCAGCTCTTGAAGCGTTTCTCTCTTATTGAAGACCAGAGAAATATCAACCAGACTACTGAAAAATAAGAGCACATACAACAAATTATAAGATTTTTAACATGACAATAAAATAAGCATATTTAAAAATAGTTTAGTTGATGCTCTGTAAAGTTTACACCAATTAATTCTGGTGTTAGCATTCACTAATTCCTCTCGTTACAATTTATGTATTTGGATTCGCTGACAATTGGAAAAGTAGTACCCCACGATTCCAGATATAAGTGCAGATAGTTTCAAAAAGCAGCATCTACATAGCAGTCTCTTGCTCAATACAGAACTTTTAAATTTGAACTTTCTACGATTTTCCATGATAGATTTTCATCATACACTACACTTCACTACACATAAAATCGCTTTTTGAACAAAATATTGGATGAAAAAAGGCCAGCATAAGGGTCTGTGACATCTTCTAAAAAATATTAATGAAAAGTTAACGCAGTAAAAGTACATAAAAACAACCTTAAATATGAATGAAATGTTGGACACTTTCTGATTTTTGTACCTTTTATCGTTAAATCAATCCTCATATGCACCTTTTTAAATTGTAAGTTTTTGTTAAACGAGAACAGAAAGCCAAAAAATTGACGTTGTAATAAGGCCATCAAAATCTAGGCATTTTCAATGCCGACCCTTCATCTCAATCAAGGACAAAAGTTTACCAATTATGACAATCATTCAACACTCTTATCGACTGAAGAAAAGCTGATGTTTTAAAGCATTATTTTCCATATCTTTCCTTTAACAACAAATAATTTTAAAATAAAACATTTGTTTACAATAAATAATTTATTTACAATATAAAACAGTATATACACAACTTGTGTAACTCAAGTGCTTAAATGGAAATTTTTTTAGTATTTTCATGTTGCTTGCTTCCTTGGTGATGATGAGAGGTTTCGTTCAGTGTTTCCATTGGAATTCTTTCCTCCCTGTAAATTAAATTTCTTTCAATATTTTGAGTAACCAAGTACAAATAGATATATCTGAACATGTTACCCTACACCTTCAAATTTTACGAGCTAAATACCAATCAATAAATTATTGTATCATTAAAATTGATTTCCGACCAGAGTTCAATGTAATTTTAGTTTAACTAGAAAGGAAATAATTGTACGAACTTGATGACCCTGTAGCCTGCTCGATCAGCAATGTAATCCACCCTGACCCTCATATAGCCGTCACTGTATTCGTACTGCCCATTTACGGTATCGCCCTTCCTCATTTCTGATCTATACTGGCTGAATCCACGGTCGGGTTCAGACACTTTAGATTCAAACCAATAATTCAATCTTGCTCCTTTTTTATCGTTTTTAGATCCGACCAAGTCTTTCTCTTGATTGCTGTATATTTCCACCATAAGTAGTATTTGACACTGGAAAATAAAATTTTGATTTTGCTAGCGTATCGAAGGTAAAGCAATATCAATTTTTTTTTATTTTAGAATGAAGAGTATTAGTAAACGTAAAAATAATTTTTGGACTTGAGGGTATTACTTGCACTAACACAAATTCCTAAATAATAACTCAAATTTTGACTTTACCAATCAATATTCTAAATTCTAAGTGAATTGAATCATCTAAAATTATTTTCATAGTTAATGTTTTAATTGAAAATACAATTTTCCTCTCTGCACTTTAAAGATATAAACGAAACTAAGTTCAATCAAATTAATATTTTAGAACTAACAGATTTTACTGTCGAATGTGCAGAAATTCTATTTGATCTATAAGAACTTGATTGGGTTGTTATCAGAACGTTCTTATTCAAGTAAGTAAGCCATTTGATGAGTCACAAATCAATTTCTAATGGCATGTCAACAAAGCAAACGATCTTGGGCATATAGATAGCCTAAAGAAATAAGACCAAATAATAAGGGGCAACTAAACAAATCATTGGTAATTCACATATTATAGTAGACTTATAAGAAGTAACTGATTAAAAGGTTCCCTTTTATCATATCACTACAATAAATCAACAAATAAACAGTGCTAAAAATAAAACCGTTGCCTGAGTATTAAAGGAAAAATTGTCTAAAATTGCTGTCAGATGTCATTACCTTCAGATTGCACATAAATGCACATTTTAATGGTAGAGATTAATTAGTAATTACTACAGTGAACTTTAATCTGTTCTTATCAACCTATTGTTGAGGTTATCTATTTAATAAAATGAAAGAAGCGTTATCATGACTTACACGACAATAACAAAAGCAGTCCCAACAGCAATGAATGTTGGGGATTCAGAGCCAATCATACGTTTTTTATCCATTATTTTAATTTAAAACTACAAAAGAAAAAGCAAAACTCTACGAGCGTCTCAGCACAAATTCACTTTACATTGCTTAACAACCTAAACCAGTATTGATAAACTAATTGGCACGATGAAGAAATTCTCAGCGACAGTGCTGCTGCGTTTTATTCAGTCACAAAAGTTTGTGTAATATTAGCTTCAAATTTCAAAACTAACTGATAATTTTAATTGTGTTAAATAACTGAAACACCTAGAGTAATTATACGACCTAATCTTTTTTTTAAAAAAACACATTTAATTAAACCTACATATGTAAGCTTAGCAGATAAATGTTTGACAAACTCTTAATAAATCAATTGTAGAAAACTTCAGCAACAATCCAGTTTAAATTTCTAATGGTGAAATTGTATCATTCTAATTATTAACATTTAATAAGCTGTTAAGAGACAATTTTTTATACACTTGAATAAATTATCTAAAAGTTATTAATATATAATTAAAGCTTCTTACAAATAATAGCAAATGTAGTCTCATCCTTGGTAATTGAAATCTCAGGGGAAAATAAAATCTTTAACTAGTTATTTCTGGAAATCATAAAGAGAACTGTGCGTGATCACTTCACCTGAAAGAACAATAATAATCGTAAATCTTTCGTATGATACATATCGAGCATCTGATTCTTGACAGACTCGATCCCCTCTTTTAAAAAACCTTGAGTAACAAGTCTTCAAATTTTATTAGATTACTTCTGGCAAAGTTTAGCTTTTAATATTTATTACTTTAATAAGTTTTTTTAATATTCATTTAACAAGTCATTTCCACCATTATGAATGCCAATTGAAAACTGCACTCTTTTTTCACTAATGAACTATGAACCTTCTGAAGAAAAAAATGTTATAAAGCAGATATTCGCCATCCTGAAAATTATTCTACAAATGGATTCATTATTTAAAACATATCATTAGAAGCTTTAGTAAAAGTTTGGCACTTATACATGTAATAAATATGCTTTATACTAAAAAATATTTGAGAAGAAGTTGTCCTATATCTAACGAATTTAATAATCTTCATTTTCTTTCCATAAGAGGGAAGCATATGTGGTTTCTATAACAGATTAGAAATCGCTAAAATTCTGTTCCAAATCTATCACTAATATATCTATTTCAACGATTCAGAAGCTCGATTCCTCAGAGTATCTTGTAAATCGAAATAGGAAACTGAGCTAATAGAAAATCCATGTATTTTATTAAAAATACAAATATATAAAAATATTTATCATATCTGAAAAATAAAAAAATATTAATCCTTTCATAGATAGCAAAATTAATTAATTGTATAGTTAGTTGGCTAGTCAGTCAACGCTAGAATTTTGAGATTTTTTCAAATTTAGATAATTAAAATAATATAAACTAAATTAAAGCAATTTTGTAAACCAAACGGAGGCCAATAGTTTTTACAAACATAATGGTTGGTGGAGTTCAACGGTAGTGGGCGGTTTACTTTTCCGTATCACAATGATCAATGACAGAAAAATAAAGCACTGATGTCACACTGTTTTCTACTTTTGAGTAGGCGTTCATCATTGAGCATTTCATGTGGAATATTATTGTATGAAATTTTGGTTTAACTTACGCAGCATCATCATCTCCTAGAGTTTTGCGAGTTGCACAAGTTGCGCTGAATTATAATATATTTTTTAGTTCTAGAGAATCCACTTTCACCATTGAGCATTATTTGACAAAATTCTGGTTTTATGGTAGACAAATTAGTGGCGTATTCAGATGAGGATAAATTTATGATGTTATCCGTAATTAAGATAGGTTTAGGGCAGGGGTGTCAAACTGGCGGAACGCGGGCCGCTTGAGGACCCTGAGGTAATTTTTTGTGGCCCGCAATGTTCTGAAATAAAATGAAAATAGGAAAAATGGTTATGAATAAAATATCGCTTAGGGACAACAAATAATTCCCTCCTTCATTAACTCTTTGGCTACTGAAGACAGTATAAACGAGGCCCAGTGTCTTATTTGAACCTGTGGGCAAATCACCTGACTCAGTTCCAGCGACATTTGGAAGCGATATCTCTACCACTCTAAGTAGTATTCCAGAATGATTCTGTTTTAAAAGACAAAAAAGAAGTAGGAATTCCCAAAATATATTCTTATGTTCTCAGTCTTTGAATCCAGATTATAGCAAAACATGTACGAGGAAAGCGCTGGCCTGTTTCGGGTAAAAAAAATAATAATTTTCGTTTTATACAATAAATACAATTATATAGAAATAGAAATAGAAAAGGAATTTATTATTCTGGGACAATTGTCTCCTAAGAATAAATACAGGAACAAATAGAGGCCTTAACAGTTTGGCCTGTGATTAAACAGAAAATAAATAAATAAGTATTTACAAAAAGTGAAAATAAAAATAACAGCAGAAATTAAGGAAATAAATTAAAACAATTAGAATTTCGGAGGAAGCTGAATAGAAAGGAGATAACTGAATAGACGGGATTTAAAGACAGATAGGGTAGGAGCATGGCGGACAGATGATGGCAAGGAGTTCCAGAGAGAGGTAGCACGTATTAGGAAGGACTTGACAAAGGATGAGGTACGGTGAGAGGGAATATAGAGATCAGATGAGCGAGATCTAGTGTTACGGGAATGGATGGAGGATTTAAACTTAAGGAGTTGAAAAATATAGGAAGGCCTTTGAGACTGGATGACTTGAAAAAGGAAAGAAGCCAAAAAATATTGGCGGCGATAGTCAGGAAAAAGCCACTTCAACTCATCGTAGCAGTGCGAAATGCGAGAGTCTCTGGAAATGCTGAAAATAAATCTTATGAAGCAGTTCATGAGCTTAGCTTCAATATCACCAGAAAGACCGCCATACACTAAACCACCATAGTCGAAATGGGGGAATATAAGAGAGGAAACAAGGAGTTGCCGGGTCTTAATTGGAAAAAGGTGACGGGAACTATTAAACTGCTTAAGGATATGGATGGAACGACGAGAGATTTGGCAAACATGGTTTTTCCAGGATAGGTTTTGATCAAAAGTGATATAGTGTTTTAACTATCCTATCCATATTCTTGAATCCTCACTTCAAAATATAAATTCAACAAAATTTGTGAATGTGATGTGGTCCTCGTGAATCTTACCTGTAGCACTAATTAGCCCGTGTTTTAATTGAGTTTGATACTCCTGGTTAAGGGTATTGCTTAAATTCTTGTAGACTTCACAAAGTTTACTCTACATTTACAAAAATAATTTTCTTTGAAACTGTAAGAAGCCTATTCTTCTTAACTTGAAGAGCTATTTTTTATTGATAATTTTACCATTTGTTTTTGGAATAAAGGGAAGGGCAGATCCTTCTTCTAAAGTGCTATTACAGATTTATGAGTCGATCATTTCAGTTAAATTGTGCTTAGAAAGGAACAATTTATAGCAAAAAATCCTATTTTGAATTAAAAAAAAAAATCTCTTGATATTACCGCCTTCCTGAAAGGATTTTTAAATTATTTGAAAAATAGGAATGTGGGTAGGTTACTCTAAAATTTTAGTTTTTGCGTAATATATACGGTTCTACAAACTGCGTAATGTTTGTAAGAACAAACAAGTTTTATGAAGTTCATTGTTTGATAATTTTAGTAAAAAAAGTCGTGCGAGTGATACCAAAATACTTATTTAGGGAAGATTGATTTTAGGGCTTTCTAGGGAAACTAACGACACGCTTTCTTCAGTCGCATAAAATTACTTAAGTGTACACATGTAATACTGAAGCAGGCTTTCTTCTAAGTAAAAGTTTAAGTTTCAATAAAATACACATCAAATAACACGGTAGTTCTTGTGTTATTGTTAACCAAATTTTTAAATAAAGAAAAATTTTTGAATGCTGTAATATACGTACCTTTACTAATAAACTTAAAAGCAAATTGTAGAATTAAACTTGTCAACCGACGAACACGAACTTGGCAGGGTATTGTATAATGCTTTCTTATTTATATGTACTGGCAAAGAGAGATTCTTATTTTCTAAACTTCTGCTATCTCAATAAAATAAACATGAAAGTTACTTGTACATGCCTTGTTTTTATAATAAATAGGTGAAGGAAGAATCATTAACAAATCAGACATCAATGTTAAAAAACATGTGTTCCAAGATTTTATAATAAAATAACTTGAAAACATAAAGGGAAATAGTTCCATTTAAAGACAATCTTGTTTAGCAAACTTACAAAAACAAAAAATTTGCTATGAACATCAATACGACTTTCTCTTGCCAAAATTCTCAAGTTTCTAATTTATGCATTACTTTAAACTCCGAATTTTAAGAAAAATTTAATTCTTACTAACATTATACTGATTGTAAAACTGCATATTACCTTATGACATTTTAGAGGGAACTAACTGATCATATCCCTTGGAATGCTCTAAAATAAATTATTCCAGCAAAAATTATTCAAAAGAAAGTTATTGATCATCTGCATTAGTGTAATTCATAAACCTAATTTAAAGAAAATCGTTAAAAGAATTTTTAAAGAATGGTCAGAAACGTGAAAAATCATTTCAGTAAAGTGTACTTTTAGTTATGGATTTTTAGCAACGTTTTCAATCTTCTTTCATCACTCATAAGACCCTGGTACATTATACTCAAACGATACCACAGAACGGAAGCGTATCCATCCGTTTCCCGTAGTTTCCAAGAAAAAATGTTCCAAATAAAGGTTACAGGATCCACTCAAGTACAATGAATATGCCTAGTTCTTGAAACAATTCCAAAAAAGTGAAATATTAAGAAAGAGAAAGTGACATTTAACAATACATTCTAGCTCTTCTCTTTCTTTGTGAATTCTTGCCAGAATTCATTAGTTTTTGCTCTAGCTCACAGGGGTATTGGCCGCTAACTATTTACATACTACAAAGGAGTTCTACAAATACTATTTAGAAAAATCCTCAGACTTTTCTGGTATAGGGAAACAAAAACCATTCGGACGCACCATTATGATGATATAATGGAATTGGCTGGCTTGAATACTTTACAGTTTTGTAGAAAAGCTATAGACTTAATTTTTATTTTCAAAATTCTAAATAATAATAATAATATTACCTGCCCTGAACTGTTTATCACTGTTAGATTTTCATGTGCCAACAAACAATACAAGAAAAAATAAATGTTTTCTAAAATGTGCCGTAGTACAAAATATCGTACATTCTGTTCTTTACCAAGAATATTATGTGTTAAGCTAATCATCTATCTTCTGATTTTGATTTATTTAATACCAGGCGCTAAGCTTGAAATCTCAATTTCTGTATTCTTTCAATTTTGTGTGCATATGTATAGTTCTGTAAATAAATATTGTTATTGTTATTATTATTATTATTATTTAATACTCTCATGGTCGAATGGAAACGTTTTTTAAATAACCGATTTTTCAATTACTAGTCACTAAAGAAAATTACAAACAAATTAAATCTGAAATCATTAGAATTTGTTAATATTTAGTAAAGTACTTTAATTTAAACTGTAAATAAATAAATAAATACTGAATAAACCTGATAGTTGTTTAGTAAATTATAAAATAAAACAACTTTTCATGGCAATAAATCTTTCGTGAATCGAAAATTAAGGGTCTTGAAGCAGGAATTGTTTTTTCAGATATCAAGCGGTGCACAACGTGCTGTGCGCGAAAAAAAATTGAATGTTAAAGTTGATTCGCTTTTATACTGTAGTATTTCTCTACGTTTATTCCCTCAGCTTCTGTACATTATCTCATTCTTCAGGGTTTCCAAAACCGCTAGTTCTTTGTTTATACATAAAATATTTCGTATGTACTCCATTGCCCTTTTTGTTTTTCTATAACAGTTTTGTTATTCTCCAAAATAAAATACCTCTGCTGCAATCAAAATTGTTACGATCATGCACTCAATAAACTTTACTATTTTATTAAATTCTTGCTTGCCTTCACATTGCAGGCATGGTAGTTTGTAAGTACTGCCCACTTTCGTGAGTTTTAGTACCTATTTTTGGGGTATCTTATCTAAAAAACAATAAAATAGCTAGCAGTATATATGAATGATGTGAAAGAATAAATTAAATATATTGAACATTGACATGAAAAACTTTGGTAATAGGGGTTTACCTCCGTTGGAGGCGCATGTGTCCTTTCCTTCCCCATAAAAAAGAGAGGGAGGTAAGAGGGACTTGCCCGTCAGATCTTCCATATTCATATTAGCTGTTTGAATCACAATCAGTTACGAACTGTAATCCTTCGAGTGCTGGTACTAAAAGTCAACAATCCTGACGGCAGAATCACCTGAACCTTTTAAAATTGAGGATATCCTCAGAAGACGGGTCCAGCCTAGTACAGGTATAGTTGCTTTTTTTAATCTCTATAAACATTTTTTATTTTTTTCCAAAATCACAATTTTTAGTTCTCTTTTACACCGAGAGAAAAAAAATGGTGTGAACACTTGAACACGACTTTAATCACAATCTGATTGGTAAATGAAAGTATTTTCTGAAAACTCGGAATTTCCCACACTTCATTTAAATTCTCACTAATTCAGTACAAGACGCAATACCGTAAAAGCACAGAAAAGACACTTTAGAGATATTAAATACCCTTCCTCAAAAAAAATCTTAAAATCAATAAAAAAAACTGGAAGTGAATTTCGAGAAAATTGGGAAAACTAGAAAACTCTTCTTGAAGCTATTGCATTTTCATTAAACTCAATTTCAATTGCTAGTTTAATTCTCGTTAATACTGTAAAATTGTCAGAACTATAAATTACCATAAAAATTATTCTTTAAAAAAATGTTTGATATAAATTATCGATTGAAATATCTGCAATGATTGTAAAAGTTTTTCTCTAAAAGCTGGAAAATACTTTCAAATTGAGGTAACTTTCATTTGAACGATTTTAATCGCTGAGTTCCTACCAAGTCTTATACAGGTTATATCCAAACGAAATTTAAAATTAGGGCTACCAGCGATTTTTTTGTCTTTGAGCCTAAAGTGTCCTCATCTGGACGGACCACTTTACCAAAACTAATTTTTCGGATTCAATGACCACAGAACATTGTTTTTTGGAATAATGTTTGGAAACAAAGATGGGTTAGAATATATTGTCACTAAAATTTACTTTTTGGTATATACTGTACTCATAATCTATCTGTGTAAAGCACCTAGCATATCACTAAATTACCTATTCATTGGGCATATAAGAGACCCTATAATTTAAAGGAATTTAATCTGAATTTAAAGAAAATTGCGTGTAAATGCGAATTTGAATATTAGGTTTCCTAGTTTGGAGAAATGTAAACGATTTTAGGACATTAAAAATGTCCAAGAATAAGGCTTTAACTTCTATTTCAAACATAATTTCTTAGGTTTCCCTCGCAAGATTGACAGTGTAAAGGAAGGCCGCACTTTTTTTCTCTTTTGTGGAACGTTTATTAGGATTTTACTAATTCATTGGCTTTGAAAATTTAGCTAGATACCAGTATCAATACAAGCAAGAGTAAAGGCAGTCCTATGCTTAGAATTGTTGTCTTTTTTCATAGCATTATATTATTTAAAAAAAAAGACTTACTTTATCCCTCGAAGAATAAATAATCCATTGTTATTATTCATTTCAAATCATCTTTATGCCAGTAATTCAACCTCTCCTCGATACAATGAAGTTCTTTGGAAACAAACAATTCAATCTAACGAGTCATCTTCTTTTCCATAGTAAAATTTAAAACCTGTAAAAAATGAACATGAATCAGAATAAGGTAGTTCTATAGGTTGCAAGATCTGCGCTATAAGCTGGGTGTGAAAGAAATTCAAGATGTAGCTCATTAATTTTTGGAACATTCTGACGCGAAGTTTGTGATCATGCATTTTCACAGTATTATTATGTACTTCTACATATTTATTTCTGTTGTCTAAAGAGAATAATTCAATTAGCATGGGCTCTATCCGGTTGTGCTGAATATGCGAAAGCTCGCCCTTTGGAAAGCACCTTGAATGCATCACTTTTTGAACGTTCCATCACTAAGTGAAAGAACAAATACAATGCATTTTGTTACAACCTTATACCTATCAATTATTTCAAATATTTTTTCTGCATTCTCTACTCTACCAACTTGTTTAGACCATTCTGGAAGCTCTTATTCTAGTCTTACGGAATCAGACATCACTTTATCTTATCTTCTTTAACCATTTTGATTTATTTCTGATATCACAGCAGTAAGTTTCATAAAAAAATTTCTTTCCTATTTTAAAAATAACAAAAAGTATATTTTAGGAATAATCATTAAAAAACATTAAAAACTTAAAACAAAAAATATATATAGGTAAATTTAGAAATTTATGTGATTTATTCGTGATTGACTTCATTAAAGTTGGAACTATTTTCAATTCATTCGAAATCTAACTAAACAGTTTACTTTGAAGATTTATTGTTTTCAAGATGTTTTAAACACTTAATCGCATTATAACATGCAAAGCTTATGTAACTAATTTTTTTTTTATCCATTAAGTTTTTCTTTTTTAATGTTGAAGGAGGAAGTTGGACTTTCTGTAGGAATAATGTTTTTCTATTTTCATTTTTTATAATGAACTTTTTAATGAAAAAATGAGAGACTTTCTTTTAAGAAAGACAAAAAATAGCTTTTTATTAATTTAGATATATTTATCGCTATTAAACAAGAAATCACTGGAAAACATAACTTAGTTAAGTTGAATTGAATATTTAGATAAGAAAGATTATTAACTTTTTATTTATTCGGTAGGACAGTTGAATAAGAGTTTTAGTTTGTCCAAAAACTGCACGAAAAAACGTAACCCAACTTTGTCCATTTTTTTCTCTTTTTCTATAAAAATTGAAATTCCCAAATTTTCTTTAAATTTAAACAGCAAATCTTCGTTTATAAGTAATCTTTTCCAACAACGCAGATTAATTAGTTCACGAGATTCTTTTCTTGGTTTTATCTTCTAATATTTACAAAGAAATTTTCATACTGGCCGATAGGCTTGTAATTTAGTTTGAGTAGCTCTCCTCTTATTTTGAAAAGGCTAGCAGTTCTTGCGTATTTCCGAGACATTTCTCCTGCACATAGTGCAGTGTTAATAACACAGTGTTAAAGTTAAAAAAAATCAGCTGGTATCTGACTTTATTTATATTTTCTTTTCACCTGGCTATTTCGGGCAGATAGAAACATTTAAAAAAAGTAATAATGTATTTATTTATGTATTTTTTTTTTTCCTCCCTGTCTTACTGAACTGATTATTTTCACTGTTAATGGGACTGTCAAATTGCTTTAATATTCGCCTTTAAAAAATGTTTTCATAATTCTTAAGAGGTATTAAAAACATATGTACAAAAATTTAAAAGACTTTTGGGACTTTAATGAGCGTTTATAGTAGTTTCCCAGATTCTCAGAAGAACAGAAACAAGTATTTGAAACGTCGAACTAATGAAGTTAACTATTCTCCTCTAGCTCTATAGTTTTTAAGTTTTTCTATTTTCCCCCATGAAAAGACATTTTTCCGAAATCTGTAGGTTTAATCTGATTTTGTAGGGTTTGAGCAAGTTCAGAGAGAGAAGAACTCAGTGGGTAACTCGTTAATATAATGTAGACAGTATCAGATATAACCTTTTGCAGTTACATTTATGGCAAATGCACATTCATTTCTTTAGTTAAAAGAAAACGTGGATATAAGCTTTGAAGCAATTGCAAAGAGAAACTTTTGTTCACATTTATATAAGATTTTTTCCTTTTGACTATCTGGCTTCTTATATACAATTGTAACTCCTTATATAATGCCATAAATTAAACTTATTCACTGATTATCGGTTTACTGGTAAAAGAAGTATTAGTTTTATGGCGTGATAAAAGTCATTTAAGGAGGGAGACCAATCCCAGGGGCTAGTGCTACTGTTTTGCCCACAGTCTATATTGCTCTCTTCTGTTTCCTCGTTCAAGCATTTCCTTTCCCTCTTGTTTTGGAGCCTAATATCTCCGAAATTTCCTGCTACGAAGCAACCACTACCACTGATGCGAAAATAACGATTGTTTACTACTCTTACTAAGCAGTGAAAGGATTGCAATCGCCCCTAATATTTTTTATCACCGGACGAGCGATTTATAAGGCTACTAATCCAAGAAATTGGTTTATATAAAATGGTCTATAGGTGTAAGTTTATGTTTCACTAGCTCAAAATAGAAAACTTAACAGTTGACGAGATTTTAATAAATATGGTATAGTTTGAGAATTAGGTATCCCTCGCTATAATTCATACGAATGATTTTCATCTTCTTGCTGGATACAGCGGGCAGATTAATAAAATTGTGGTGTCCTTTATAGAAAATTATGGATAAAAGACATAATCGAACTTCAAATATTTGAGAAACTTTTCTAAATTTGCAACTAACGTGAAAAATTTGTCGTTTTAAAAATGAACTTGATTCGATCATCCATATCAAGACGGTAAAACAATCGATTCGGAAGAATTATATAATTCATTAAATGTATTTAATTAAACTATTCCATTACATGCTTTTAGACGAAATTCAGAACACGCCACCGTATCGAAAAAGAAATAATACTAATAAGTGCGATAGATAATAATGTATTTAGATATTTAAGTTAATATTTTGCAAGAGCTTTCATTGTGACAGAAGAAAAATTACATTTACATTTTAACTGGTTCAGTAGTTCTTTCGTGATCACGAATTATTTAATATTCTTGTTAAAATGTTATTGGTTACTATGACATCTTTTGACAAAGTTGATCCAGTCCGCTCTTTTTATTAAAACGTTTAAGATTCAAGCAAAATTTTTCCTTTATATTACTTAATTTAAATAATTGGAAAAAATATTATCTTTCAAAAGAGGTTACGATGATAATTGTTATAGAAGTTTAGTTTTATGCGATGGGTGTTTATTACTGCAGCAGGACATGTAGTATATTTTATGTCGTGGATAGAATCTCGTGACTGGTAGCACTAACGAAACAAAATCTTTCAACGCATTCATTAAATGGCTTTCATAAAAAAATATAAACATAAACATTATAATATCTCAGGCTTGCCCTTTCCATTAAGACAGCAATAATGATATTTACGGAAACAATACCAAAACCTAGCATGTTCTAATTTAAAACATTACCTTGAAAATGTTATTTATTTAATAGTGGTCCCTGTATTAAGAAAATTTATCTAGCAACCATCTTATGTCCCTATTCAGTCAATTATTATCTGTAGAATGGATTTCATTAAATTCATATGTAAGATAGGTCCTACACCCGAGGTGGAATAACGGATGTCAGTGGTCATCACGAGTGCTGAAAAAATGATTTTTTTTAAGTAGACATATTTCGCTGAAAAGGATACAATGGAATATCGTACCACCTTAAAATTCTTTGTTTCAAAAACAAAGGAAATTTACCTAGTTTATGAAATAATTCATAAACTGCCTGCTTCTTCATTTTCAACAGAGTAGAAATTGGCGGGTACAAAGTTTGTCGTACTTTTCTTGAAGGTGATCTATTTAAAGAAGGCCTTTATATAGCTGAAACATATAGAAGGTGGACTTGCGGACAATTAAAAGTGTATGTAACAGAGTAGTACTGGACATAGTTTACTTACTAAACCTAGTTTACTGAACGAAAAGCAATCTAAGTGGTAGAAACTGCTAGCTCTGTAACAAACAAACAAAATCAATTTTACCTGCAAGTAATATCATGGCTGATGTAAAAGAATGCAACAGTTTTTTTAATTAATCAATTTCAAAGAGTATTACAGTAACTAGCGAATACTGTAAAAATCGCCCTAACTTCTGGAAAACGTTCGTGAAAAAAAACTTGGACTGCCAAACTATTGTAATTTACAATATAGACAGAATTAAGACAGTTGCTTCTTCGAAGAGTGAACAGTTGAGCGACTTTTTTTTTAGCATTCATGGACCATCTATTCAATGCCTTATCTTCTTGTTTCAAATGAAGCCAACATTCAGTAAAAGCTAGAACTTGGGCGATAAATCTTTATATATTATATATATATATATATATATATATATTTAGTTTCGTTAACAGAATCCCTCATAATTTGTAATTTCGATGACATTTGAGATGGTCTGTTTCCCTTGAGATTACCTACGATAAGTAAAAAAGAAACCATAAAAAAAACTTTAAATAAAATGAAGATTAGACAAATTTTTTAAATATACTTCATAATTACAACCGTATGTTTACATTTATTTATACTTGAACATTTAGAGAATTAAATAAATTCCTAATAAAAATTACTATAGCATGAATTATTTACATCGCGTGTTAAACGAAATCAGAATGTACATCTGAGAACTGTAATAAAGACTAAATTATTTGACTGATATACATAGTGTCGTAATCTAATAATTTAGCCTATGCGGTGAACATAAATGGTTCGTTAATATTTTGATTATGGGATATCAGAATTTTTAATTTATTTGCTGTATCGAAGCAGGATATTCACGTCTTAAATTATATTGATTCTCTATACTATAAGAGAGAATGTTAACGTGAACCTGAATAACCATGATTAGACAGCCCTGGAGGGAGATATTGCTGGAACTTTATCTCACTGAGATTTTTTTTTAGTTTATAATTTCTTCGAACATAGATTTTGCTTAATAAAAATGAAAATTAAAAATCAAATTTAACTTTTCTCACCTTCTCCTATTGCATTTTGTATTTTTAAATTTTCTCATAACTTTAATTAACTTTCAAAATGTTTTAAAATAATACGCTAATTTCATTCACGTACATCGATTTATTGTAATTATTTTAATCATTTTCTTCGGAATATGTATGCTTCTTTAGGTACAGTTCTGAAGGAGAGCTACATAGGTTAAGCAATACTTAATTATGTCTCTTACATTACACTTATGAGCCCTTCACTACACAAATCGATTTACTCTACTTTTTGAAATATCCTAAATTTAAATGTCAAAGCAGTTGGTTCAGTTGTAGCTTTTTATGTTTATAATAAATTGCCTAAATAATAAAGATTATCACTATTAAACGACAAAGAATGTTTGGCCCTTGAATAAAAAAATATTCATTTCAGAAGCCATTTTAAATAACTCCTGCTCTAATTTAAATCGTTGCAATAATTCCACTCAAATTCAATATCAGGCGCTGAATGATAACTGTAAATTTAATGGAATTTATATTATAAACGGAATTTTAAAAAATAATATGCATTACTTCATCGCAATTCTTCACTTTTTGTTTTGTGAAGTTAATCGAGTTGTGCAGTGAACGGCTCATTTGGTATAAATAAGATTCATCTAGAAGAGTTACATTACTAACGAATATTATCTTATTATTTTGCCCGTTTTTTTAAAAATTCTACTATAGATAAAAGAAAATTTGATTACCTCAGATTTTTTTTACCTCAATTCATCGTCCTGTGAGTCGTATGTCTAAACTCTACTATGGCATAAGTTTTAAGAAAGGTGTTTTGAACAGCATTAAACAAAAACTAAAAAATACATTCAGAAATCTTTACATAAAATAAAAACTCTTATTTATTTTTGGAAAAACTGGCTTTCAAAAATCTGCATCACAGATTAAGACCACAATAGAAAGAAAAACAATATCAATAATTTCTAAACAAAAACCAGTTACTATAATCACGACTTAACAAAAATTAAATGTATTAAAATTATTCTTGTTCCCAGGATTTGGCGATGAGAAGAAGAAGAAGAAAAAAGCTGCTGATAAAGCAAAAAAACAAAAAGAAGCTATGAGAAGGATATTTGTGGAAGAAGCTATGGGTCACTTCAAAGCTACACTGTATCATAAAGCATTGAAAGCTTTTAATATGGTAAGTGTTTAGATTCAAACTCCGACATGAAGTTATGGCTATGTCCTTCGCATTAACACAGTACGGCTACATGAAAAAAACCTAAGCAGGCTATCTACGCCAAGCTTATGTTATTACGCATGAGTTCGTTGATCTAAAAGCACGTTTAGAGGCTTCAATCTTTCGAATGGCCGGAAGACTTTGTTAATATGTTACAGCTATTAAAGAACATTTTAGCCTGTCTCTGGCATAGTGTTTCTGGACTTGCTGCCACCCATTCTTTTAATGCCTCTCGAGGCATGACTTTTAAAGCCATAAAAGGGTTCGGATCACGAGAAACCTTACTGGAAGGCTTCCTTTCAGTATTTTTATATTTAATATTAATTTGTGTTGCCCAATGTACTACTACAAACATTACAAAAATAATATCATTTTAAATATGTTAATTAGAGCACTGAAAAATGGAATTGTAATATTTCTATTGCAAGCACAAAAAAAGTAAAGTAATGCCGTAATGCCCACCTTTTCCTGCGGGCTTTAACGGACAATTTTATCAAACTTAAGGTTGTGACAGAAGTGTCTTGCAGACACACTTTACTATCAATTTCTCGTATATATCAATAATTAAAATCTAAGGCTCAGACCGAAAAACGAACCCAGTACCACCACAATTCAATTTAGCTTACGGGCCTAGCCTATAACCGATCGGCAGTTGTGGTGTCTTATTGAAATCGAAAATAATTTTGTTATTAGGTCCAACTCATACGTGTCCGTTTTGTATAATGTCCCCTTACTTTAAGAATTCCCCCATTTTTATAATTTAACGGAAATTGTGCAGAAAGAAAGCTGCAACAAATTCATATTATGTGTTGAAATAACCACTGTAAGATATCAACAGAAAGATAGAAGAATTTGCACAAATGTGTTTTACAAATTGTTAATTACATGTTTATCGTTTTTTTCTCTTTGTTTAAATTTTCACCAACAATTGGGCTAAATGTTGAATGGCTCTTATAGCTCCTTTGTGGGGCTACAATGTTTAGATTTTTGGTCACAGGTATTTCTTTTTTCTGGTTTATTGTGAGAGCACCCGAACAAACATTTTGAACAGTTCTACCATTATACTAATGACAATTTTTTTTTTTAATTTGTTCAAAAAACGTTAGTACTACATTTTCTCTAAAGTTTTTACATTTGTATACTTTTGTTACTTTTTTTAACAATTTATAAAATAGCAAAACATTTACTGTTTATAATTTATATTTTTTTACTGTATTATATTTGAGCGTAATAGGGTGGGCAAAGTTTCATAAACTCAATAATGTTTAGCAATTTATTGTCTCCAAGCAATTTGTCCAAGAAGTTTTTGGTCGCGTGCTGTTGGGGTATTCTTAATGTGACCCATCCCGAAACTGTGGTGGAGTTAGAAATCAATTTAAAATATTTCCTCCGAGAGCAAAAATAATGATGATTCACATGCTATAAAAATACTAAAATGAAAAATTAAATATTAATTACAAAAAAAATATATTTTTCCAACTGTTTCATTGGCATAGAAGAATTTACCTAGATAATATACTTCATAGAAAAGGAGATAGAATTTTCAACTTATATTCAGAATTAAATAATTAATTTTAGTAAATAAAAAATATTTGGCATATTAACAGATAATAATAATGTAATTAATCTAAGGGAGACAATATATATAGAGAGGTTTGATTTTCTTGGGACTGATCATTTACCGTTGTTTGGCACTCAAATGTTGCTTTGATCAGCCTTTCAAAAACCTTAATACCTAACTGAGAAGCTTGAAAGCAAGGATAGCCAATGTCAGGCGATTGTGATGTGTGAACCGGGATGTGTGCTTCTAATCCAAGATTTTATTATATTTCACAGATCAAAAATATTTTAGGCACAGTCAAAAGACAATTATTAGTTATCTGTGCGGCTGAGATCTTAAGGCAGTGGGATAAGCTTTTTTTTCCTCTATATCGCATATTTCTAGATAGTTAAACTTTCATTATTTATTTGATTTTTTTTTTTTTTTAAAGATAAGAACTTTTTCAAGAAGATTAGAACGTTCTTTTGCAGATATATTTACATTTTATTAACATTTATTGATCGGCAATGAGCTGAATCGAAGAAATAGGCGACATAAAAAGTAGCACTAAAATTAGAGTAATACTATATTCTGCTTAAACTATTAATACATTAAAAACAAAAATTGACTGAAAATAAGCCTAAAAGAAATCTCTTAATTCATTAACAAAAATTAAATAAATAAGTAGGTAAACGAAGAATGAAACTTCTATTTATTGGATTTAAATGTAGCACAGTTGTTAATTGCCAAATCTTGTTAGAATGGTACCCATGACGACTGTCTTAAAGGTGTGAACCTAGCATTTTTCGGGTCATTTAATTATTTTGACCAAGTTTATATTATTATAAATGTGAGTAATTTATTTCAATTCATATTCTGCTTAAAAATACTGTTATTTTTCGTTGCACAAAAAAAAAGATTGATTTCTTTTACCGTTAGATTAAAGTAAGTTTAATTAAAGAATCATTTAATTCTGTATTAATTCTAGACATTAAAATTTACACGGATGTATGCAAATATTACTGGAATTTAGTCTTCTCTTGTTTTTAAGTCAACAAAAATTGTAAAGCAGTACATCCTGAGAAAAAATCTTTGATAAAAAAAAAAATAGGAATCTCTAAATCTGATTTGAGTTTACAAAATCTTTTCTTTATTAATTTTTTTATTAATAATATTTTTTTAATTTTTATTATGTAGCACAACAATGAGTGGGGATATGCTGAGAGTAGCGCGTGACACCGAAGTAATTACTAGTTTCGTAAGAGTTGCTGATTCGGGTGCAGATGGCGATGAAAAAAGTATGGAGAAACCCACTTATCTGTTTCAACAGCAACAATTGTTACAACAGCAACATCAACAACAACAACAATTACAAGCTGCGGCAGCACATTCTGGTGTGTGGCAGTTGAGTAAAGAGCTTAAATTGAAAAACAGTAAGGCCAGTCGTCGTTCACGGAGGTATGAAGAATGTTACACGGATAAAGATCGTGCAGCGGCTGTTAATATGGGCTCAAGGGATATTAAACAGTCGTTGAAGATGAAAAGAAAACAGGAACGCAGTAAAGCTCTACACTTGCCCGAAGAAACAGAACCGGGAGCTCTGTTAGCTTTGGCAGGATACGAAATGACTGCTAGAAGAACAAACATAGCACTTTCATTCATAAATAAGGCAGGCATATTTGTTGTCTACTTGAACATCGTAAATAAATAAAAAACATTCTTTGAATAAACTTTATACCAGCCTAAAGCCCTAGAGGATTTTGTTCTTTATTTGATCCTTACAGTTTCCAATTCTTTTTTATCTTTCCTTTCTTCTAAAGCCAATTTTTATATCATTACAAGAATTTCTCAATGTCCATTTCTTTTATTCAAATACCTTGTCTTGTTAATGTTAATTTTATCGTTATTATTTCCCTTATTTAATTGAAAATGAATAACTCACATTTTATTGTTTCAGGCCTTAAATTTGAATCCTGAAGATAAGAATGCTTTGGTTGCAAGAAGTAAATGCTATCTGCTTCTTGGAGAAGCAAAACATGCTTTAGAGGATGCTGAATCTGCTTTAGCTCTAGATTGCACTTTCATTAAAGGTAAGATATTATTTTAATGTTTTGATATTGAAATTTAATTCTTTTTGTGTAGTTTTTTTTCAGTAGACAGCTATTATTGTGAGTTAACAAAAAAATTATTCTCTCACAGTAAGTACAAGTTCAAGAATTGAGGCCTATCAGTCCAAGTCAGTGTTAGACACTTAAACAGTCTTGCTTAAGAGTTGTTTTGCCGGACAAAATGTATGACGAAGTTAACTGTTTCTATTCAAAATACGACTAACCGTTACATCCTCATGCTTCTCGGCAGCTTCTCAGATATCGATGATGCCCACCTCACTTTTTATTTTTGCAAAAGTTGGGCACCTGCGAGGAAAGGCTTGAGCAAGAGATAGGCAGAATTCGTCCGAATGCATGGTCGTGAAAATGATTTCTAGATGTGGTCAGTGGGAGAAGGTGCCTGTATTCGCAAATTGATTTTCTCTTTTATCCTGAAAGAAATTTTAAATTAGGTTCCTTCAGAAATAAATTTTCCGTTTTATATTTCCGTGAATTGTCATGTGTCAGAATACATATGTACGAGTATGTATATGTCTTTTAAAAGACATAATCTTGTAAACTTATAACTTTTAATTAGATTAAGATTTTTTTTTTTCTAGGTTTGTATAGAAAAGCCGAAGCTCTGTACCACTTGGGAAATTTTGAACACAGTTTGATGTACTTTCATAGGGGACTTAGAATGAGGCCAGATATGGAAGGATTTCGGCTTGGTGTACAAAAAGCACAACAAGCTATAGAGAATGTCATTGGGCGTAAGTAGTTTCCACAGATGGCTTTTGGCTATTACAAATACAGTGCTCATGCAATAATTTCTTTACTAAGAATAATATACGTATAACGCTTGGTATGGTTAAGCATATATTTTTTCCAGTTCTATACAAGCTCCTGATGAAGAGCACAGCAACCAACAAAAATGTCTAAAGGTTTTTTGCCCAATTGACGAAATAATTATAATCTTTTTCATATAACAAAATTATGACTGTAAATAAAATTTTTAAATTTTCTTCTTAGATTTCATAGCTTCTCCTCCGATGTACGGTTCATTTTCCGGAAATAACACTAAATAATTCAAAGTAATAACACTGAACTAGCCAATATTTATAAAAATGACCATTAATTTAATTATAACTTAACTTTCTCTCTCTCTATACAATATATCTTATGATACTCGAACTTTTTTTATGTGCTTGTTTTGTTTTAGATTGTCGGACGGGCACATTGGCCAGTGCGGATGAACTTGTTTCATTGATGAAATATGCTAAGAACGTTGACGAACTCTATAGGGTCGCTAATGTTGAAATCGGTACACTAGCTGAATTAAAAAATAAAACACCACAGAACAAGGAATCAATTAAAAAGAGAGCTGAAAGGCATCTTCTCGGTGAACTGTATGCTGATAAAGTCTATTTAGAGGATCTGCTCACAAAGAAAATGGGTTTGTTTGACGATTTAAAAGTTATTTATAAAATTATATTATCTTGTATGAAATATGCACTGTGTAATTTAATTATATTACATTTAGAAACATTGCTTCTTCGATTTTTTTTTCCTATCATGCTAATAAGCTTTTAAAAAAACTGTTTCCACAATGTCAAATTATATTAATTTTATTCCTTTCCGTCTCTTTTTTAAATTTTTATCCCACGATATTTTCTTTCTGATGTTATCAATTCATATTGTTTTCTTTTTTCAGATATAATCAATTTGAAAAGTGATTTTGCGCATAGTGATGTCGCGGAGCAAGCAAGAGAAGGAATTGAATTCTTAACAACACGTCAAGATTTTTGGAGACAACAAAAACCTAAAGGTGCAGTGACTATCAAGAAAAAAAACCGGCAAGCCAAGAAAAAATTAGAAAATTGATTTAAAAAAAGAAAATCCCGAGCATTAGTATTATTCTTACGTTGTTCCTCTCCCTTATATTATATTTGTTAATAGATTTTAGTTATTACGTCATAAAGCATCATTAGGTATTTTCTAATGGTGTTTTTCTTCATTCCGTCCGTTTTATTTATGTTTTATATAAAATAAATTTTAGAACTAACAACCCTTGTTTGAATAAAATTATTTAAATTTAGAAAAACATACTGCCGTGACGATTACAAATAAATACATTACATATTAATTTTTTTTTTCATTTCTTTGTAACTTTTCCACTTAAAAAATTATTTCCTTTTAAATTATAGAACCCAAAAACACAGTTATTATCTTTATTTAGATGATTCTCAATTTTTAACTGGTGCGTTTGGTGACTAGAAAATGCTTATCCCTTGCTGCCGTTCCCTTTTCTTCTGGAGCTTTCCTAGACAGCCAGTTGTAACCAGGTGTTAGGGGCGTTCCAACCTAACTGGTTATCGCTTACTGCTGGCTCTTCATCATGGAGCTTGGATAGTTTGGCAGTGAATGTGGATACTGGCCCCATGTAAACTTTCATTCCTAAACCTTCGAAGCTCCATAATGGAGGGTTGTCGTCCCTACGAACAGCTATCGATGTTCGCCATTGGATCCTAATGCCCAAATACTGCCCAAGAAGGCCCATCATACCTTTCAATGTTAGGTAGAAGGCTTTACAACATAGAAATCTAACTGCAGAAACTGGTCCATGATGCCACCTCAGCCATCCAAATGATAGATGAAAGTTAAGCATGGAATAGTTATTTATCGCATCAATATCCCATAATGGATTATAAAATTTGAATTTCCAGAAGTTTTTACTGTTTTTAAGTTATTCTGACCACGTACGCCCCCTCCTATTTGTAAAAACTATTTTCTCAGACCAAAAAGTGAGGTGAAAATTCAAAGTCCGAAACTATTCAATCTTTTCAACAACTAGAAAAAGAAAATTTTTGTTAAGTTGTTAGAAAAAAATGGTTTATGCAAAATTAGTTTCTTAAAATTAAGTTTTAGATAGAAAAGTTATTGAAATTCATCCACAAGCTTTGGGTGTAATAATTGAACAGGTATATGAGAAGTTATTTCAATAAAATCAGAAAGTGGAAAGAAGTTGCATTTTGTATTTACTTTTATATGTTTTTCTAGTTTGTAGGACATCTGGGAGCAGTTTGGTCGGGAAGTTAACTTTAAAAGGAAGAAATTGAAGGATAGCTTATTAGAATAAATGTAAGGTGATAATTCATAAAAACTTCCCTCAAAAGAAAGTAGATTTCTTATACATATGTATTATGTTTAGCATAAAAATATTTTGAAGTGACAATACTATAAAAATGATAAAAAGCAATGCTCCGTTATCAGATTGCAAAATTTTTACATCCACCACAAACCAATTTTTACGTTCTGGGTATGACGTAAAAAAACAAAATAGAAATAAAATAACATGCATTATGAGAATGTCATTGTACCACTGCCGAAATAATTAACTCAGAAAAACAATCAGTTGAGCTTTTTTTGAATGTTTTGCATAAAAAAAAGTTATGTCCACATAACGAGAAGAGAAAAAGTTGACATACATATGTATAACTTATCCTTCTGATGATGTTTCAAATATATTTTGGGGGGAATACTCTAATTTATAAAGACTCAAAATGTTGATTTCCCTCACCAACTTGAATCTTATTTGTCAAACTTTACAACCAGCGACAGTTCAAGAATTAAAAGATAGGTACCAGATTCAGTTCTTTGCCTTAGATTTTCATTTTCTTATCCCATTGACTAGAGTTGGAGTGTGTAGTTTGTATCACAGAATGTGTCTCAAAAACCGGCAAGCTCTGAGCACGGTTACCTAAGATATTGTGCGCATTAAATAAAACTAGTTAAAATTGCGTTAAACTTAAAAATATATTCGAATACTAAAATTTTGCAGTAAAATTGATTACTTATCTATATATTTAAAAGCATTAATAATACATTTTTGATGAATTAATTCATCAAAATAATGATAGGAGTCATTGTTAATGAGTTCATTTTTCGCAATCTGCCAAGTCCGATGTCCAGATTTACTATTAATTATTTATTACGTTGGATCTAGCCCCAAGCAGCATGGAATCTACATTTTAGATTACGTGGTCAACTGTTTGTACAGAGACATCCGGGCACTTGCAGGCAGGCGATGCTATAATGTTCAATGTACTATAACATGTTACAAACATGTTATAAACTGCTTTTTTAAACGGAATGCGGCAAATAGTTTTAACTTTCAGGCAGATTTTACTCCTTCGACTCTTATTTGGCCAGAAAGTCAGCCTTTTCATAGTTCTCAAAACCAACTTGTGCCGACAGCTTCTATTTTCTTGTAGACGTTTTCGAGAACCTTCAGCTAAATGTAAATGGTAATTTTGTATGCAATTTATGACCACAAGTAAATTAGTGGTCAAAGTGATCTCTCCTGTTTTTATCCAATAGAGCTTTAAGCATTGCCAGCTGTTCGGCCAGCTTATTAGTACAATATCTACGTATTTAATTTGATTTTCGTTTCATGAATGACTGCCTCCTGCCTGTATACCACAACTGTACGGTCCACGTGAATATCATCTTTGTTTCTGTTTGTAAATATCTCATCTCATTAGTGCTGGGGTTATCATCGCCTTTAATGAATGAAATGATATGTAAATTAATGGATTAGATGAGAAAAAAAATAGCCACTTTTCCTGTTAAAATGACTTTAATTTGATGCTGAGGTAATCTTAACTCAAGTTTCAATTGGAAAAAATTATTTAAGTGAATTATAATTTACTAATTTCACTTGAGTTTTCTATCGAATCAAGCATGTCTGCAATATTTTTAATATCATAAGCTAATTATTAAAAAAGGAGCAGCAATTTACGCTAGACCTAAACGAACATCGAAAGTAAATAAATGGAGGGCTTCAAAAAACATTCCTTATTATAAAAAAGTGAATTATTAGTAAAAAGCTCTGTTCGAAAAGTGATTTGAAAGAAAATTATGAAGTTGAGAAAAGAATAACAACACATTTGAAATGAGATCATTAAGAAATGCATTAGTTTAAAAATTGCTTTCTATCATTCATGGCTAATGGATTATTGACAAAGTGGAAAATAAATAAAAAGAATAATAATAATAAATGGTGCTGCGCTAAAGCCCTTAGCTGGTATACCCAAATATAAATACATACATATGTATATATGTATATTTTAACCAATTTAATAATTATAAATACATCTAACTGCACATTTCAATGTTTCTTTGATATCCACCTCCTTCTTTTATGATATTCTGGAAGAAATACCTAACTGGATACAATAATTATAAATAAAGATAATATATGTATATTTATTTGTATATATAACCAAAATTATTACAAATCAGTTCTTGAAAACTGACCGGGCTGTACAAATCACAAAAGATAAATTTTGCAGTTCTCGTTCTGTTCTTAAAATGTGTCGCCACGCTTATTACGAGAATCAAAATTGTCAATTCAATCCAGTTTCTTTACTGGGAGTTATAAAAAAAGTAATTCAAATTTAAAAATGCCGCATAGATTTTAAGCGATTCTTCAGAACATTTTTTTTCCTTAGTATAGGTAAAGTAACTTCTTATTAATTTATTAAAATGTTTAGACATTAATTTTCTCTTTGCTGCTGTTTAAACAATATAGTTTAGGTTGTGATGATTACTGATCATGGTGTCAATCAAAATGGACGCTCTTTATCTGCATCCCAGTTTGTTAGTTTTAAAGTTATCCATGGTTACAATAGTTAGTTGCATTTTTGTTAATAGTTGTGTCCATTTAAATATTTCTTCTAGAACATTATAAAAGAAGATTGTGGTTACCAAAGAAACTATTAAAATGTGCAGGTAAATGTATTTAAAATCATCAGGATACTTCACAATTTAAAAATTAAATTGCTAATAATGCAATTTATATTTGTAAAAAAAAAAATAAACAAATTTAAAGAAGTGAAAAGAAATTTTATATTATTTAGAGATACTGTGAACTCAGCAGCATTCCGTTTCTGTAAGTTTTTTTTGTACATTATGTTTATCTCATTTTTTTATTCTTCACATTCGCATTAATGAGTATAAAAATATTTTATAATATCATAAATATTTAAGTTTCAAAAATAATTTCTTTTTTTTTTAATAAGTTAAAGACTAATGTTTATGGCAGCTATCTTTAACCAAGTTTGCTGTTTGTTGGATTTTCCAAAATGGTGGATTTTGTCTACCTCCAACAGCATTGATTAAAGCGAGCGAATAAGCTTGGTGTTGTTTTGAGTGTGCGAGAAAAGATTTCTTTTTTATTTATTCTTCAGTAACGTTTTTAGAAGCAATGTTACCGTTTTTAAAGTGACCTTAAGTGTACGTAATGAATTTATGCGAGTAAACATAATGGTTAAGGTTGCGCGAGCTTTTAGGATATTCACAGCAGATACTGTTAATGTGTAATAAACGTCTATAAATGCAAGTAGATATTCAGTATTTATATTTAGCTTTAAATTATTATTTTTTGTGTGTTTAGAGCGTCCTTGGTTATTAAAAATTGAGAGGGGTGTGGAGGGATCAGCCATGGCTCGTAAAAAAAGAACGAAAACACCCGCAAAAAGGAATACTAGGAGAAAAAGCGATACAGATCAAAACTCTAATGAAACATTAGAAGATGAGCATTGCAGTAATAAGAATGTAGATTTTGATTCACCTGTAATTGATGAACATCAGTTGTCGGGCACTAGTGGATGCCCTCCAAATGAAAAGTCAAGTCATAAACGGTTTGGAAAATTTCGATGTTTAGAAAGGAGATATAGCAGTAGTCAAGAGGATGAATCTGATGAAATCAACACTGAAAATCTCAAACCTCAGGATATTCAACATATCGTACTTGGCGATATGCTACCCTTCCATAACACAACTATTAGAAAAGATGAGGACGAATTAGGCGATACTTGTCTTCAAGGAGAAATAGGCCACGAGGAGATTATTGAAGCAACAATGGTTTGTGAAAATATTACTTGTGATATCGAAGAAGTAGCCATTGTTGCTAATTCTATAGAAATATATAACGATGAAGATAGCGTAGGGACTTACGTGGAAACGTCTAATTCTACTAAGACATTGAATATAGTTGAGGGCATTCAGGCAATGAACGTTCAAGATTCTGTAGTAAGTGAGCAGCCCCTTGTAGATGTTGAACTCCCTGAAAGTGCACCAACCGACCCCTTAGAAATTCAAGAAACTGATAAATTAGAGGAACCAATGAGTGTTGAAGAAAGTTCAAATGTACGCGAGTCTAATGATTCATCAGAGACTTTTACAGTTAATAAAAGTGAAAAAGTAAAGTGTTACCCCGTGAAAAAATCCTTTAAAACAGAACCTATCCCTTTAGTGCCAAACAGTGATATAGCAGAGGTTTCGGCTGATGTTGCAGCTGATTCCCCATCTCTTCCAATCGAATCGTTAGATTTTTCGGATTTAACATCAGTGCCAACGGAAAAAATGTGTGAAGTGGAAAGTGCCAAACTGGAGTCTATCAATGTGAGTGGTGAGGATGTTGCACCAAAAACTGGTGAATCCGATGTAGCGTTTGAAACAGTTATAAAAACTGAATCTGAGTTTAAAAAAGAAGTTAGTGAAGACAAAATAGAAAATACAGTCAAATTGGAGAATACAGATGTTCCTCAAGAGAAAACTGAAGAAGTCAAATGTTCCAAAACAAAGACTGAAGAGCCGACTACTAGTCGCAGGAGGAGTAATAGAATAAAAGTAAATCGTTGGTCAGACGTTGAACCAGAAGTAAAACCAGTTGTAGATATTGTGAGTCCACCGCCTCCCTTGTTACCAGCAGTACCAATTTTTGAAACTGATAAACCTGTTAAAGTTAAATCGCGATGGAGAAGAACGTCAGAACTTGAAATGGGTGCGACTGTGACAACACCTGAAACTGAACAATTTATGATGTTAAGCGTTAAACCTCTAAATCCACTTTCTGTTGCCGACATTCCTACCAAATTACCAATTAATCGGAACGATCCTGAAGTGGAAGAAAGGCTGAAAACATTTCAAATAATAATACAAAATGAATTTCATACAGTCAGGTATTGTATAAGACTTATAATCTGTCATAAAATATTATCAGTTAGTTTAATTCGCCTTGTTTTGCTTACAGGTACAGAAGCAAAGAAGCCAAAAGAATGGTTTGTGACTGTACCCTTAGTAAAGAAGAAATTGCAAGAGGTGAATTTGGATGTGGAGAAGATTGTCTTAATCGCTTACTGATGATTGAATGGTGAGTCATTTTCCTCATCCAGAATTTTTTATGAGATACAAAATCTACAGGTTTTTCAAAAATATCAATTTTATAAAGAGAAATGATTAGTTTAATAATAATAAGTATATAAGTTTCAGTGAGAGCAGTGAGTTGTCATTTAAGGATAACTAACCACTAACTGGTTCCAATTTACTTCGCACTTCCAAAGCCTCCAGAACATATTTTGAGGCTGGCTCCATTGCTCATCACATTTATAATTGTCTGAGTTGACGGCATTTTGGTGGTTCATTTACCGCTTTCAGGGAAAGTAGACAAAAGACTGGCTAGTTGTTCAGGGCAATAGCGCTTGATGTGGCCTAACTGTGCCATCTCATATACCCGCCAATGTCATACAACCTGAATTGCAACTACTTTGGTTAATAAACCAAAGTTTATTAACCTGATATATTTGTTTAATAAAACCTGATATATTCTCCTTCTAAACAAATCACGCAAATTACATTCTACATATTTTTTTTTTCCAGTTTCCAAGAAAAAAACACTTCGAGATAGCCGCAACAGATCCATTAGAGGCTTTACAGTTATTTCCTCTGCAAAACTAAGAACAGAAAAATAATTTTCTTGATAAATTGACGAAACGAATTTAGGAACCCTTGTCATTATTGCATTTTTCTTCAAGAGCATAATGTTGCCATTTTTATGGATTCTCTTGTTTTAATTTTTTCTCCTTTAAAATGGTGATGTTTCGATATCCTAAATAACCCAGTACCTAAATTTAAGCCGTTTCCTAATTAATCTTTATTATAAAAATCTTCATCTATGGCTCCAGTTGTCTACTATGTACCTTCTGTGCAAAATAAACTGAAAGTTATCATTTCAAATTTGCTGCCTTCAACTAAGCAAATTGTATGTTACATGAAAGTTTTAATTTTTACTTTTGTTTTATAGTGGTTCTCGATGTGTGCTCGGAGATTTGTGCTCGAATAAAAGATTCCAGAATTGTCAGTACGCAAGATGTGAAGTTGTAAAAACTCCGAAGAAAGGCCTTGGACTTGTCGCGTCCGTGGACATCGCAAGGTAAATTTCTAAATTAGGTTACTATAAATATTGTAATTGCAAAAAGAACTGCAAATTTTTCGAACTTTATCTTGAAGGGGATAAAATTAATCTAACTTGTTTATTTACGTTATTAATTAAGTACATCATCAGCTACAGTTCTTTGTAGTCAGTCTGCTTCTTTCCGTGGTCACCCGACTGGAATCTTTGAGAGTTTTTTTTATTTTTAGTATGTCTTACTCTGTTTGTTAGACATTCTAAAAAAAGGCGAACGTTCCAAACTGGCCGTATGTCCGAAGTATGAAAGAAGATTTACGAAAATATGTTTGATGTGCATTTATTTATTTTTTAAAGTGATATTAAAAGTAATGCCAAAAATCTTGTCTAGGGGAGAATTTTTATTAGAATATGTCGGCGAAGTATTAGATCAGAAGGAGTTCCGGCGAAGGGCGAAAGAATATGCTAAAGAGAAGAATAAACATTATTATTTTATGGCACTTAAATCGGATACAGTGATCGATGCAACAAGTAAAGGAAATGTTTCTAGATTTATTAATCATAGTTGTGATCCAAACGCAGAAACACAAAAGGTTATTTTTTATTTTAAATTAAGTTTGATCTTTGGATTAATTTTAAATTGATTAATATAAAAGGTCCTAATTTATGTTGACATGTTTATTAGTGGACTGTAAATGGAGAACTTAGGATTGGTTTCTTCAGTAAACGATTTATAGCTCAGGGTGAAGAGATAACGTTTGATTACCAACTCCAAAGATATGGGTGAGTTTTTATACATTAAAAATGTCATATTAATTAAAAAATAAAAATAAAATCTGGTGAGGGACACTCATAATACACAAACTTGACTCTTTATGATGACATTACCGAAAAAAATGTTCCAAATGAGTTATGTGGCGCAAATAATTGCTTTGAGCCGTCGAGGTTTTACAAAACCAAAGATTAGCGAAGGTTGGTCTGGTTTATTGTCTTATTCTAACTCTAGTATATGATTTTTACTATTTCGTAGGAACAACATTTAATCCTTGTAGTGGAACGTATTTTAATCCATTCAGGACTCAATGCTCAAATATTGGTTTCTATTTGCATTAATTCTGAGATCTTTTTTCATGTATTGTTCATTGACGATTCATTGATCCAGTAGGAAGTAAGAATAATGCCAATTTCAGTCATAATTTTCTATTATTTTGCCCAACTTTCGACCTAGGGACTTGGTCATCTTCGGAACTGTGGAACACATTTTACAGTAGAGTTATAATAATTGTGTAATAATGAATTTGTATAAACTTATGTAGTTTACACAAATTATTTACCTTATTGACATTATAATATTTCTACATTGTTATTGTAAAGATAGTGTATCTTCTGACCTGTCTGCTTATGAACTTAGTGGATAGGTTTCACATGTGTGGTATGTGAAGAGGTCAGTGTTGCCAACTGTCAAAAGATGTGTAAATTGTTCGTGTCAGTTTTGAATTGTATACTATTTTCAATCTTTAATATGTAAATCATTTTTATACTTTCCTTCTTTGTGTTTGCCTCTGATTTTAGAATCTTTGTGTTTGGGAAATGGAAAGTGTCGTGATGTTCTTTTTCAGTTTTGTACAGTATTTTTTTTTTTTTAAATTCTGCTATGTTTCACTCATATTTTTTTTGTGACAGTCCTAGCACTCTATTCCGTAGTTACAATTTGATTTTTCAGATTCGAGAAAAATTGTATTTTTATGTTGTTGATTTTTTTTTTTTTTTTTTAGCGATTATTGTGTTAGAGGAGTTTTGTAATAATGTTTTTAGTTTGTGACTAGCTGTACCTATGGTAAAGAGGCGTATTTTTTTGTATTCCATTGTTAGGTTGTCGTTGTTTGTTTGTCTCTTGTTTGTGTTGGTTTGTTGTTCTTGAGGAGTTGTTCTATTTTTATACTTAGAATATTTAAAGTGCTAAGAGCTTTCGTAAGTAATAAGACTTTCTGAGCTATCAGATAGATTTTAGGCACTTGCCTAAACTTTGTTAAATAAATGAAAGATATATCCTGCAGTATAGTAGAGAGACAGACCTCGCAAACATTTACTACAGGATGTTAAGGAGCCATCTTCCTCTGAAGAGGTAAAAGAGTGTAAAAAAGAGCCGTACTTTCTTTTTCTCTCATTCTATGTTTGGCTTGCTCTTCTATCAAAAATTAGATATAAGGAAGAACAAAAACTAGATTGAAAATAAGTACATAAGTTTTTTTTTTTTGGTAATTAACAGCCTTCAGATTGTTGCCTTCAATTGACTGATTTGTTCATTTACAGGAAGGAAGCCCAAAGATGCTATTGCGAGAGTAAGAATTGCAGAGGATGGATTGGAGAAGACCCAGAAAAAGATAAAGACAGGGACAAAAATTGGAGTAAAAAAGAGCGGAAAGAGAAGAAACGAAAAGAAGATAAGCGAAAAGATCTTAGAGAAGTTGATGTGAGTAAATTTGAGTTTTGTGAATATTCGTTTTCCAAAACCCTAGTACTTTTTTGCTTTTTTAATGGATTTTCAGTTCTCACTTTCAAATTAGGTAAACTTCTTTCTTAGATCTATTTAGATAAGATTCCCGAAAAAAGGTAAACCTCAAATAGTTTTTTCATCCTAAACATTTTTAATAAAATTAAATATATATTCGGTTAGTTTAGCTATTTATTAGACCTTGTTATTCTACGGTTCTATTAGATCTAGAGAATGATTACTAATATATATATAAAATTGGTCTTATTCTAATTTTAAAATTCGCGTGCAAGGAAGGTGCATATATTTCTTCTGGTCTCTAAAAAAACTTTTGCGTCTGGCTGATGGCTGAAGATAGAGATAAGAAGTTTTTAGATGGTAGAAAAAATTCAGTACCTCTGCCATATTTCTGTTAAGCTTAAATTAGTTTATTTCAGCCTCCTTCTTATGGGGAACATATGATCGCCAGGACTACATGAAACCCATGAAGGAATGATATTAATAGTAGTTTAGCAAGGGGTCACACCCAACAGTACTTAGAAACAATCTTTCATCTAGATTCAGGCACCACGGTAGCAAAAGGGTTGAAGGCGAGGCCCGCAAAGCTAAGAAGTATTGTGTATTGGGTTCGATTTTCGGTGTAGGCCTAGAATTTTAATGATAATATGAGAACTATACAGTAAACTACGTTTGCTAGTCGGCTTTGTCCGCGACACTAATTAGGTAGTCGGACGTAAAGCCCGCATGAAAAAAAATAGGCATTACTTTAATTTTTTAATCTCGATTCTTATTCTTTCTTATTCCTGAAATTACTATTCTCTGCTGGTCTTGTTACCTTGCACAATCTGAATACGGCACGTTGTGGCAAAAGTGATGTGTTGGACATAGTAAAAGGTATTGTACTTCTGCTTTCTTCCAACCTCATCGCATATGAATGTATATTCTACAGTCCTTAAGAAAAAAGTTATTAAGAAATTTAATTATAATTCAAAGAACGTCAAAAAACAATGAGATATAAAAGCCAATTCATGTTTACATATCAATGATCTACATAGATTCTCTATAAGTGATAGAGAGGTACTTGGAAGTACCTACTCTCCATGCCAAGTTTAACTCTTTATTTCGAAGAGTGCACTGGTTAGTTTTAGAGGTAACTTTCAACCATGGGAATGTCTTTTACCTAATGCCGAAGCGAAGATGACTGGGTTGATGGTCAAAATGTTAAAAATTACGGCTAATAGAAATAAGTTGAGACTCTGAAAGATTGTATTTTGGTGAATAAACTAAGAAAAGAATAAGGTGTTACCTTTTTCTATACCCATTTTATAAATTTGATAAAAGTTTGCTTTTCTCCAAAGCACTGTTGTAAAAAGCCGCTGTTCATTCGTTCATTTCATTTCATAGCTACTTATCAATTATTCGAAATTTTTGTTTTCTTACAATGTTTGGAAAAGAATCCGTTTTCTTTATCTTTTAATAGAATTTTTTAATACTTTGCAGTAGTGCCAAGTATCTAAATTCTATTTTTTATTTCTTTGTAGAACAAAAATTTAAATTAATATTCTTAATTTTGAAAAAAAAGTTGTCTGCTCCTAACTAATATGTCTCGTAAGATGCATGTTTTTAATTATATTCTAATACCATCAATCTTTTTGCGCACTACCTCCTATTTTACATCCAATCACTTTAATTTTTAAGTTTTCTATAATTTTTATTTCGTTTTTGGATTCATCTGCATGTCTTTGATGTTAATATTTTAATCTTTTTGTAAGACAGTAAGCACTTGAAATGTGTTATGTCGTAATCATTTACTAAACGTGGATGTTAAAAAGAGTGATTATTGGAAGTATTAATATTTTGTCAAAATTGTCTTCTAATCGAAATATTTAATCGAGTTGGCCTAGTAGTGTTAGTATATTACAAAGGGTTTATTGTGGCAATCCGAACTTAGTGCGTCTCTTCTTCCAATCTCATGTTTGATTGGATTTGATAGTCGAAAGAGGGGTTCTGGGGCAAAGTACGAAGGCATGATTATTGTTTTTTTTTTTCAAAGAGGAAAACTCTCAGTGATTCAAGCCCATCACAATACGTTTTCTCTGCAACCGGACGGGAACCTTTACACACCCGCCGTAGACCTTCTCTCTCTGATAATAAGTTTCGCTAATTTATATTTATAGTACCTATAGAATGTTCTTACTATTTGTAAAATATAAATTAGCTGAATTATCTCAAGAATATAGACAACTTATTGCCAAATGCATTCTACAATAATTTTGGGATTACACACGCTTAACTTCTGCTTATTCTATTAACATCAAATAGTTATTGCTAAGAAGGATTGTTCTGAAAGATAAGACTTATTACTTTACCTAGATTTCTTCCAAAATAATCTGACAGTTAATATTTCATATGCTGCACCCTAAAGAACACTATAATATTTTTTCTTTTCTTTTTTTTCACTTCCCGTGTACTTTACTAATTTATTTTATTATTTTTATTTACAAACAAGCATTTGAAATCAGTTTTTGTATGTATCTGATTGATTACGATTGATATGCTTCTGACAAACTATGCAATTACAATTGAGTAAAAGATTTTTTTTTTTTTTTTAAAGTAAAAATTTCATCTTTTAAACATAAATTGTATTTTTTTTGGATGGAATTATGAAGTAGTTGAAAGTATAAGATTAATTTTGTTCTCTTGACCTAATGATGAAAGTGCAAGATCTCGGTTAAGTGCTTAATTTTGGCGAGTTCCTGTTGTTTTTATAACAGTCGTGTTTCTGGTTCAAATTCTTCATTAGCCCAGAAAATATCAGCGAAAATCTCAGACAATTCTCTTTTTACCTGCAAAAAAAAAAAAATTAGAAAAAAAATACAGGAACCATTGAGGTATTAATGTTCAGAAGAACAAAAGAACAACGAGGAGTAACTGAAAATTCACTTCTTTAACGACATTCTAGATTGGTCGTGAAGCGTAATTGTTAAAACAACAATAAAAGAATTGTGGATGTTAGAAAAAACTTGATATATAACTAATATATGACTGAAAAAAGGAACAAGAAAATGATTAATCAAGTTTAGAAGACCAAAAACAAAGAAACAAAAATAAGAATATTTCTAGTGATGTTTTCAATTAAAAGGAACAAATTGAAAGATTTAGAAAATAGCTTTTTTTCTTTGCTTAAACCATAGTTTGTATGTTCGTTTTTTTCTCTTCTTTCTCTTGTCCCTGATGAAAGTAAGCTAAATATCAAAATGACCACAAAAGCTTGTCCCTAAAGAAATTACGGTTATAAAATGAAATTATTGTCCAAATCGTTTGAATATTTTGGGACTTGATGTTAGCAGTGCCACCATTTTGGAGCATACGCTCCCATTGGAAAAATTGTAAATGCTAATTTATACATACATTCGGAAATATTGGTAATATTGAAATATTATCAAATTCTTTTAATAGCATAATAAACTTTAATTGGAAGTTTTATGTATAATTTTTGCAATTATCGAATCCAAACTCACTTTTTTTCACTATGTTCGATTGAGCTAAACTTTTTCTGCTTTATATTTTGTTTAAACAAAAAGAGAATAAAACCAAATATTATAAATAATTTCTAAACATTGCTATAGCATTATTAAAAATTAAACAAAAAAAAACAAAAAAAAAAACAAGATATTAAAACAAGATTCACCCTTTTAGGAGTGGCTCGTAGTTGGTGAATGGCTCCAAGGATTACAATATATCAGCGATCCTGTGTGGTTTTTGACTGATATTTACTGTCGCTGTCAATATACAAGGCAAGGTATAAACAACAACTAAATGTAAATAATCAAGATTTTATTAATGGTATTAATTACAATGAAGAAAGACATTTTACGGGCTCCATTGATCATTTAGAAGAAATATTTGTGCAAAAATGATGGAAGAAGGATTCGTTTGTGTTACTAATGTTTCATCGTTATGATCTATTTTTTGTATTTGTTTTGTTTGTTTGTTTGTTTATTTTTTAATTTCGCATCCATTTAAGAAAACACCATCCAAACAAAAGCTGAATGAATTTTTTGGTTTTGTAAGGCGTTTTGTTGAAATCTTCTTTAGAGTTTTGTAAAAAGCATTTTTTTTTAAGTATAAAAAAGCCTTACTAATGAAATAAATTATTCAACAATGGCTTAATGATTAACTTTCCTAAGAAGAAACTGAAACATCACTCAAGAACATCATGTATATAAGCTAGCGTTTTTAGTCAATAATAGTGAATGTTGCTAATCAATGTGTAATTGGAAATGTTCACAAAAAAACAAAATGAACTGCCTTCCTTTTATTTCCTCCTATGTTGATTTTAAAGAATCAACAGATTGATGATAGTATCAACTTAGCAATTAAACTGACTGATCAGAACAAAAGTTAATTGAAATGAAATAGTGGTCAACAAAGATTGATTTTGTTAAGACCCAGGCGAAAATACGACCACTCAAAAAACAAAATAGAACTACTTGACACTCAAGTAATGACAGTCAGAGAAAAGCTGGCGCCTGCATCCGAATAACCACTGGGCGTCGTTACTTCAGACTCATCTGTAAAGAATTATGGTGGTGGATACTCCGCATACATGACAAAAGATTATCTCTTTGAGTATGAGACCTCTCTTATTTCAGTAATCATTCCCGTGTGGCTTGTGATCTTAAAAAGAGCAAAGTTATAATGCTAAGCACGGAGTCTTTTGGCAAAGAAGCGGGGCAATGAATGAAGGGAATATGACATGAAAGTCCAATTTACTATTGATAATTTCTAAAACCTTTAATTTTTAAAGTTTATGGCTGTAATTCTTTAAATATTGTAACTGATAACTTCAGATAGTGTAATAGTCAATGAAATTTATATAGAGGCATCATTACTTAAATGTTTCTTAAAAATAAAGGAAGTAAAGAACGTCATCAAGTTTCCAAATCATCTTTCTCTCCCACTTACAGTACTTAACAGTAACTAATTAAATTCAGTTTTCATTCCCATGGTTAATTAAATATGAAAATTTGAAGAAAAGTGCTTACTGTTTATAATTGTTTTTTAATTTAATTTTTTAATTTATTTTTAACCAATTTTTATTTATTTATTTAGCATTTCTGTCTAATTTTTCATTAATTGTTCTCTCAGTAGAACTTTTGCACAGTTAAACTAACATGCTTGCACTACCAATATCGCTTTAGTTTTACGTTTAGGAAGAAGATAATCTTAAATATGTTCATGTTGTGGTAGAATATGGTGCGTTCGTTTTGTGTGTCGATGTTTGTTTGTGTGGGTGACTTGAATTATTCCAAAACTAAAAGTTGCAAATGGTACTTCTGTGTCCAACATTTCAACTGAAATCAGTCATTTCATTTTTTTCTAATAAAGGTTTGTAACATTTTTGAAATAAGGCTGTAACGACTGAGCTAGTTTCTTAACTAGTGGGTACAGATCCTTTTAAAAAATATATTGCATCAAATTTAATTTCTTAAAATTATTTAATCAATTTAACTTTATTAAATTAAAGAATTTATACGTCAAATTAAAGTTGCCATTTATGGTTGAGATTGGTTTCAGATTTTCTTCCATTTTCATTAATTATCAGATTTACAACAGATAACTTGCCTTCTCATTGAATATATAATTTCTGCCATATTGATTTCCGGACTGTCAATCTGGGAGATTGAACACAGATACCCAAAAATCATATAGTTTAGTAACAATGTGCAGAAACTTAAAACTGAAGTATTCGATATTGAGAGTAAATTAATTGTGTAAAACGTTATCTTTCTTTCCGTCTATGTAATTATTGTTTGTTTTTTTTTCAGTTGGAAGAGGAGATAGAAAAGTTATCCACAAGTGGGGTTAAAAATCAAGCACATACATTGATGTTAAGTCGTTTGATGGTACGAGCGGAAGATCGTGCTACAAGATTACAGCTTCTTTCAATTGCTCAAGCGGCCGATGATCCATGCCGACAACTCTTTGTGGACTATCACGGTTTAACTTTACTTTGGTCGTGGATGATGGATAATCATTCAACTAATAAAATAAAGTTAGAGGTAAATTAATTGAATGTGTTCTCTTTAATATAAATAATATTTTTAGTTTTTACATGAAATTGACGAAATACCAAAACTAAAATATTTTATCCATTTTAGATCCTGAAGACTCTTCAAGCGCTTCCTATAACAAATAAGACTATCCTGAGGGATAGTAAAGTTTTAAGTGTTGTTGAAAAATGGGCTAACAAGTCTAGCGATTCGCCTAATGAAGAGAGGAAAGAAAGGTACAATTTCAAAGTGACCTTTAAAATAATAAAAAAAAGTTGATTTTCATTTATTTATTATTAATTTGTTCAAACTATTAATTTGATTTTTTTAGAAATGGGGAGGATGAAGAAGGTGGGTCTACAGAATCTGGTGACAGTCCCACTGCGGAAACCGGCAAAACAGAGGATGAAAGTAAAGATGGGAGCACTAATGAAGGTGGTACTTCGGCAGAAGTAACGGAACAAGAGGAACACAGTGAGCAGGAAGTAGTTGAATTAGCTTCGGCTTTATTGTCAAAATGGGCAGATCTGAAAGAAGACTTCAGAATTCCTAAAAAGCAAAGAATCGAGCAAATGAAGGAACATGAAAGAGAAGCAGGTGTGTGTTTAAAAATAAAAATTGAGGATTTTTTGCTCATATTGTCTCTTTGATAAATTACGTTCTAAAGTGTAAAGCGTGATATATTGCTAGTCTCAGAAAACAATTATGGTTGCTTTCAACGTCAGTGTTAACTCATGAACGAATTAGAACATTTAGAGCAATTTACAAATGCAAATTAAAGAGCTCAATTAGATGCAAACATGAGCGCTCTCTGCAGGTTCTTTTATGTATTATGTGTTAGGAGAATTTGTGTTGTTTCTATTGTTATTATTGAATATGGCCGCTAAAATCGCTAATTAACAGGGATGCTAAATCAACTTTTTAATTTCAGATAGAGGATATTCTGACCCACGAGAGACACAATCGTATGACAGGTAAGCAACTTCATTAACATTCCGTAATTTTTATTTTATTCTAGACTGAAGTTACTTGCAATGAACTCTCCTAAGACCCATTTATGATAAATATTAATATAATTTTTGTTTGTTTGTCAATTCTGTCAGGCATTGGAGCTACGATAAAGATGGAGGGAGATATGGTAATGGCAATGGCAGCAGTAGTAGCAATAAAGAAAGAAGACGAGGAAGAGATTCGCCAGACAATCACGATTGGAACAGAAAGAGTCGGGGAGATGATAGGTAATTATGAAGTTCTTTTAACTGTTAACATATTCTGCTGAATTATTGGCATGTTCAATAAAGCATAGTACCTAATCTTCCGCTGCAGAAGTTCGAGGAATAAGTAATGCGGTTTATTTTCTATACATATACGAGTATATATCATGTTTTAGTTAATTAAAAACGCAATTTAATCAGTAAACTTATTATCACTGTTTTTTGCGTCTTCTTCGCAACATGATGTTTCAGCGATAAAAACTACTGGTTTGTCTAGAAGTTGCTTAATCAGATTCTTAAATGCTTCTTATTATCGAAGGGTACACCGCGCAAATAGTACGAAAACGATTGGGAAGATAGAATGATTTTCCAATTGAACGTTCGGCTGGCAGCTCTTGAGTGGAAAAGCGTCTGAGGATGTGATTCAGAACACTATAATGTAGATCAGTACGCTTTTGATGGTGCGTTTAGTTGTTGCTTTTTATGGAAGTAAATATCTAATGAACAATGAATAACTCCTTACCAATCCCACCACACCCAGCAGTCTTGTAAAGTTGATGTTTTACTTGCTCTCTTGCTTGAATATTTGCACTAACCTATTTCATCGCCGGTAACATATGGTAAGGAAATATTGCTAATGGCCACTGGCAACCTTGTCATGAGCAGTCTATTTGAAGGACTAAAATGAAACTACACTTTAAACAAAAAACACTAACTTTTAGATGAAATATTTGATTCCGAATGGCTTATTAAAGGGATTATTTTCCATTTATTAGTAAATGGGATTATTTTACAATCGATTTGCACTACTTCAGCTCATATGCGCAATCCCTGTCTGGTTTATGTTGAGTTTGAGTTTTTACTATTATTATTAATATTCTTTTTTCCTGGTAAAACATTTACCACAGGGCTCAAAGACAACGGAGAAACTTTAACAAATGTATTAAAATTCTTACACAAAATGAAGCATTTTGATCTGGAAAATAGGCCACCCTCTGCAACAATCGCATTTCTGCAGTCCTCTCTTATAATTCGACAGGAGTGAAGGGTTGCGGTCTATTACATCTCTTCCATCTGGCTTTTCCTAACTTCCGTATTCCCTCTTCCAGGATATGAGGCACCAGAATCACGCCATTATTTTTCTGGACAACTTTCTAAGTATAACACTGCTATTAAGTTCGAGCAGAAATTAATTGAAACCTGCTGTATCCCCTTTATTATTGTTTTTATTTATTTAATTTTGTATGTTAATCCTTTTTTTTTTAAAATGTAATTCCTGCACCTACCTCCGGCAACATCCCAAACTCCCAAACAAGTGAATGTGACTTCGAATATGCATGCCCGGGAATATCTGTTTCTCTGACTGCCCACAGTAAGAAACCAATAGTTAGAACTGTTTACTATCACCTGACACTTTTTCGAACGCGTTTCCAGTATTGCAAATGCCTCTTACAGAGACAAACCAGCCGTTTTTTTAATATTTAGCATCTATTTCCAAACTTATGGTATACGGCCGTGACTGATTTCTTAACTCTGTTACATTTAGACTTTAATAAATGTTTTTAACCCTAAAAAGGGGTACATGTCCGAAGCATGTGAGGTTTAGCATGATTCAATGAAAAACTGATTCATTTTTTTTCGTTTTGTTTTCCTTTTGTTTTTGTTTCTTTTTTGTTCAAATGGTGGGGGAGTAGTAGAAATGGTAACTCACAGAGGATGAGTAAGATGCAAAGGCGGCAACTGTTTGCAATGAAAGTTGAAGAGGAAGAACGTCAGAGGAAACAGGTGGAAGAAATGTGGACAAAACATCAGGAACAGTGTGTAGCTCTCGGCGTGGATCCTAATCAGACCACATTATTTAATAATAACTACCCACCATATTATCCACCGCTACCACCTCCTCATATGCAAGGTATATCTGCTTTTCTGTGTGGAAATACATATATATATTTTGCAAACCTAATAATAATGATACTAACTATTTAATCAATTGTTGAGTCTTAAGTTGTACTTTCAATGTCAAGAGGCAAATTAAGAGAACTGTTATTTTAATTAAACAGATGAAATTTTTCGAGGCTTAAAATAACCTCAAAATATTGCTTAACAAAAAAAAATAATAATAATAACAAAATAAAACAAAAAAATAATTAATGGAATACATAAACTTATTTTTATTTCAGATGGTATGATGGAAGGAGGTGATATGAATATCTTTGGTGGGGGAATGATGCCTGGACCTAGGTATCCACCTCAGGGTGGAGGTCCTCTTCCACCTGGCTTCATTGGCGGTCCGCCGCCTCCAAGACCTATGTGCCCGCCACATCAGTTTCCGGCTCCCGCCAATGTTCCTTACATGGATCAGCAGTTCCACGGAGTACCTCCTCCTCAGTTTCCCCAGCCGCCACCTCCTCAGGTGTATGGTCCTCCTCCTCCACTGCCACCTCCACAGTATCAACAGCAGCCGCAGCCTGCGCCTTTTCCATTTCCATCCCCTACTCCTCCACCAGGTTTAGTGGTCACGCAGGGACACGCTATTAGTATGGCTCAACCTCCTCCCCCTCAGGCGATGGAAGTAGTCGTCCCACCGCCTGCAGTGTTAGCGCAGGTACCTCCCCCACAAATAGTTCCAACTGCATTACAAACTACTGTAGTTGCATCTCCTGCAACCACTTCCACAACTACCAAAATTACTTCCGCTCTGGCGCCTCCGCCACCACCTCCTCCTCAAACTGTAATGTTACCGTTTAAACTGCCACCTAAATGGAAGGCTGCTAAAGATAAAGAAGGAAGAATATACTATTATCATGTTAAAACAAGAAAATCGCAATGGCAGATTCCTGTTGCCCAGCGAACTACTACTACAACACAAGTTTCTGACTCTGATTCCGATACATCAGATACTTCTGAAGAGGATGATACTTCCTCTGATGACGAGGATGAAAAGGTAAATATTGTCATTCTTTGTTCTGTTGTGATAAAAATTTATATGATAGTTCAACTTATTTTAATTGTAACGGACTATACGTATGTTCCAAATTATTGAATTTAACAAACAATTAAAAGAGTGAGAAGAGAGGATTTTATTAGATTAACCATATGTTAAAAAATTTTGTATAGGAAGAAGAGGACGAGGACGAGGTGGAATATGACGATCTGTTACTTACTGAGGCGAAAAGAAAAGTTAAAGCTGGTTTTGGTGGTAGATCTTCAACAGTGACTGCAAGCAGTGAAGAGGTTCCACATTCCGAACCAGAAGTTGTACAAGAACCTGTTCTCAAGAAAAGAAGAGAAGGTCTTGTGCAGGTTAACATTATTAGTGTAAGTACTTCGTTTTTTTTTTATGTCTGTTCCAAGGTCTGTAGTATGGTATGGTTCTCTGCATGACAGGCTAGCTTCCTTCAACAAATTTTAAGGAAGGGGGAGAGAGAAATTGATTCGAAGGGCATCCACTTGTATGGACACGAATTTGAAGTTCCCATATTTCAACAAGCGAGGTTAACCAAACTAATTTCTTTCTTGCAAGGAAATTATTCCATATGGCTGGTGCATAAATTCGCGCAATATTTTCCACAGTAATTTATTATCTCAGAAGTGGACCCAGAATTAATCTAATAGGTATTTACCTGAGATATTACCTGTGAGGAGATGATCCAGACTAAAAATGGCTTATAACATTAATTTGGGCACTCTTGTTGATTTACCTTTAACACGGCGGAGTAAAATTATTACTACCTTTTGATGGAAAATATTTTATTTGTTAACTTTTTAATTACAAAACAAATATTTATGTAGTACTATTGTTTCCACGAAAAATAAATGGAAATAAAGTTATTACATTGAATAATGTAAAATTTGTGTAAATACTGAACAAGTTACAAATTGAATAATAATATGAGAATATTTTAGATAGAGAAACTGAACTATCGAATTACTTTTACAAGGTTGAGAGAGTATATTCTGGTGTTCACTTTTGAGTGAATAATTATGAATAAACACAATCGAGAATATAAGTAATGTACTAAGAATGAACTCTGTATTAATTAACCAAAAAGGAAAGTAAATGAATAAGAACGTTAAGTAAATTTAAAATGTTTAAGCTTACCAGATAAATTGCCACTTTGATTCATCTTAAAGGAATACCTATTTCATAATAAAATTTAATCACTTAAGTTGAATAACTTTTTATCTTCTTGGTTTGCCACGGTTCCTACCAAGATAACCTTCTCATTTTAATGCGAAGGAAGAAAATTGCAATTAATTGCTCATAATAAGTAAATATGTAATTTATTCGCAAGATTTTATTTCGTATTATTAAATTTAAATCTATGGCACAAGGATTCAGTTAACAATTCTATATTGTCAAATTGATTCCAATAAAGTCCTTAAATGGAAATTAATGTGAATACATTATTTGTGCCTACATTAAAAGTTATCAAGGCAAGGTGCAACTAGCAACAGAGTCAAGTTGTGGTTGTGTACGTCATTGATGATAGTGTTAATATTTTTTAAGATATTGAGGATTCAAGTAAGAATCAAATTTCCGCGAAGAGAAAAGAAGGAAGGGAACCTGGGATGGAAGACGTTTGGAATGATTGGGTTAAAATTCAAGGATGAATAGTGTGTCCTCCATGTTTAGAATGAGCAGTACTGACAGTTTTTCGTTAATAATTTCTTGTTTACTTTATAACATGTTTCTCTTATAAAAATCATGTAGACATCTCTATGTAACAAATAATAAGTAATGTGACTGTGAGGAGTTTCTGCTTTTTAGTTTTATAAAATATATAATTTTGATTTTTACAGCCACGAGACGAAGAAAGCGATTATAGAAAAGGAGTGAAAAAGTCCAAAATTCGGGAAACTAAGGAAAAATTATTAAAACAGAAATTGGTTCGCCTAAAACGTAACAGGGATATAGCAAAATCTTGCGAAGCAGACACCTCTTCAGGGCCCAGTCGAAGAATCAAAGATCTCTTCCGAATACAAATGGCAAACGAAGTTGTAGCCTGTCTTAATCCATATAGAAAACAAGATTGCAAGGTGGCCAGAATCACAAATACAGAGGATTTCAAACACCTTGCACGCAAGGTACGTATTTATTATTCCTATGAATGATTAATAATAATATGCGTAATAGGGAGTTATGAAAAAAACGATAAAAAAAAACAATTTTTTTTATCGTCATTTGTGAACAACCTACATAAGATAGACGATTGCGATTGGCAATATTAAGGCTATCTATCTGTTAGCTGTTGAACTTAAGTTTCAATTCGCTGAGATAAATTATATTAGAATGAAACAATCAGTGGTTAAACAATTTTCGCAGAGCACAATATTTGATAAGAACTTGATTTACTGGCAAAATCCTGACATGAAATCAATTGTTTGGCAGTAAACCTTATTTCTGGGAGGTTGTACGAAAAGAGTCTATACTGTACGCTTTAATGATGTATAAATACCAGGAATTCGGTCCCAATGAACTTCTTGCCATCTTTTTACTACTTATAGATGAATTGAAAAGGTTGAGACCAACTACAGTGAGTAAAGTAGCCCTAGCAAAAGTGGAAGGTTATCATTGTATACCATCAAGCTGAATTCTTTAACTAAGTACACTAGCCTCCAGTAAGGACTTGGATGTGTTTTGCTTAAAATGTTTTTCGTGAATATTGATTTTAGAAGGGTTTTTCTGGGGAGGGAAAATCAATCTTCCCTCTATAAATTTCATTTCTAAAATGACCTCGCTTTAATGACCTTTGCTTAAGATCTGAAGAATATATGGGCTCCTTAGCATTATAATTGGAGAAAGAGGAAGCGTATAGTGTAAAAAGAAAGTAAGAATGCTTAATCTTGGATATTTTTTTTGTTTCAGTTGACCCATTTTGTGATGGTGAAAGAATTAAAACATTGTTCATCAATTGAAGAACTTGCTTGTAATGACAACGTCAAACACAAAGCTCGCGATTTTATTAGAAAGTATATGAATAAATTTGGACCGGTTTATACACGCTCACCTGACGATTAGGTGATTTTTTTTTCTTAAATAGCGGTTTTGCTGATGTAAATAATTAGAAGTATATATGTGAAATCAAATTACATATATATATTATAAAAAGAAAAATGGAAAAAAACCACGGTACTATTTCAGTAAAAAGAACTGAGCAAAAAAACTATACATAAATGTACAGTTGTATTTAATCTTAGTAAATTTATAAAAAACATGAGAAAAAATGAATTAGTACAATTTTTTTATTGTTCATACGTGTAAGTTATTTTGTTTTGATTTTTTGTTTTTTTTTTTAATTTTACTTTATCAATTCTTTTTTAAGTGGCAGCATTACAGGTCCCCTTCCTCCCATCTTCATTCATCTGTAAATTATTATCAATTATAGGAGAAAAGAAATTCCATTTCATTTTAGGTACACTTTTTTTAAAAAAAGTATATAAATAAATAATTTACTGTTATCATTTGTAAATGTATCAATGTATATAAATAATGTGAGATAATCTTTTCTAGACAATTCAATCAATTGACTGTTTTTGCTATTGTTGTAATGTGTTTTAATTTATTAAATGCGTAAAAAGTAAAACTTAGTGAAATAAAATGTTAACTTTTCCTTTTTAGTTTTGAAAGTAATAACCTTTTTGTTTTTCATGCAATTAAGATGTTTTAACGATAAATGTTTATGTACTAAGTAAATTTAGGTATAATCACTTGAAAAAAGGAAGGGATCAATTAGCTGAGTGGTAGCAAATACTGGATTCCAACGCGGAAATCACGGGTTCGAATTCAGCTGTTAGGAGATTTTTTCTTCCTAGAACCTTCTTATGGCTCACTGTCCGGTGATGGATAGTGTTATCTGTAACGAGAGAACACACTTTTCGGAGGCCAGCAGTGCCCTGAAAAAAGCTTCAAGCGCCAATAACCTCAGATGTTGACGCGCCTTAAATCAATAAATTAATAATAAAATCAAAGAAAAAGAAAAAGTAACTCCACGAGTTAGAATTGGTTAGGGTTCAAGTTTAAGGACGGTTACGATCTTAAATTTGTTCAACTAATTTCTATTCAATGACAACAACCAAACGAAGAAGAAATAGTTTCTAAAAAAAAAGTTCTATTTATTTTTTCCATTGAGTTTCACCCTTAGCTGTAAAGTTTCATTAAATGAGTTCTGTTTCCCTCCTCTTCCACCCCTAAAAGAACTCTAGCAATATATTACTACTGAATGAGCTGCAAAATTTTTGAGCGTTTTGTGGATTCCAATCAAGAGCAGACTAGTAGTAGCATGTGCTTTGGTAGCAAAAGAAAAAGGTATCTTGCTATTCATAACATAGTGTAGTTATCGATTAGTAGCTGTCGAAGTAATCAAGTAGTATTACTTTAAAAAAGAATGTAAATAATATATCTATTATACCATAATAGTATATACAGAAATCAACAGATTGATCCGGTTTGTTAACCATAGAACAAGAAATGTAGTATTAAGTTGAAGAAAAAATATAAAGCGGGTCACTTGGGAGAAAAGGAACGTTGTAAGAGATTTAATAAAAAGAATTCTGTAAAAAAAGGGGGGCAGATGTAAGAATAACTAGTCTTTAGATCGATTTTAAGAATATTGTGCGATTACTGGCGGGATACCTCGAAAAGGCAATAAGACATGTATTAACGATACATAAAGTCTGCAACTATCGATTTTAAATACAATTATGTTTATAATTCATTTACTTGGTGTCTTTGAAAAAAATTATATTCATGAATAAAAACTCTACAATCCACTAGGAATTTCTAAAGGAGTTATAATTGTTTGAATCATTGCCATTATTAATTTAAGTACAATTTAATATCAATAATTGCGGTGTTTCGATTTCAAAATTTAACCGTTAGATAACGTCTTTAACGAATGTTAAATGTTTGATTCTGTTTTTTATGGCTTCTTGCCTTTTGAACTAAGATTGTACTTCGGAGTGCAAAGTGCAGGTTCCTTGCAGTATTCTGTATAGAAAAATTGAAGACTGACATTAAAACTTTACATTACTTAAGTTCCTATGTAATACTTTACGCGGATTAAACTTCATTAGGATTACTTGTATTAAGGTAGGAAGATTTCTTAACTTGGCGCCCACAGCATCCGTAAACGTTTCTTTTTTGTTTACTCTGGCTTTTAGTTGCCAATGATTTATGAAATGTATTATTCTTACTAAGTTTATTTACTTAAACTTCTTTTTTATGTATATTTTAGTGCAAATTTAGTACTTTAAAAATCCTGTATTTGAATATTTAAAAAAAAAAATGAACAAAGTGCACTACAATATTTAAATATTTTCTTTTGTACTCCCTTTAGTTTTTGATGTAAAATTTTCGGGTGTCGTATGTAAGTATGTTACATAGGATACGAAGTCAAGTCTATTATAATGTTTAAAGGACGAAGTTCCAACGCTAACATGTTTTAAAATTTGATTATTATAAAAATCAGGACACAGGATTAATATGCTGTGCTTAAATTTTAAAAAACAAAATAATTTCTAGGCCTTAATTAGATTTTAAATATCGTGATATAAACAGAGTTCCCTATTTTAACTACAATCAATCACGCAGCACGCGAAATCATAAGAATACTTAAACCCATAAGAGAGCGCAAAAAAAAAGTTTGATAAAAACGGAATTAGTTATTCATTTTAAGAGCTGAAAGTATGAAAGTAGAAACAGTAAGAATAGTATTGCATTTGCCATACTGCCTCTCAGACTTAAATGATTCCCTTTATGAAAACTTCAATAGAGTGAAACTAGTAATTTTTTATGCATTGGAGTGCCCTTATTATATATATCGGAAATATATTTAAATAAGTACATGATGATACTGTAACAGTGATTATATATAGCTGAGTGTACTTACGATATTTTTCAAAGAAGAGGCTTCAGTGTTCAAAGCCCAAGCATTGTGGTATAAAATATATTGTATTAAGGAATCTAGATATGGGCAATTGATGCGGATGAATTGGCTCGGTTGGATTTTAACACACCTTTTGTGGGTCCGGAATGAAGTTCTAGATTTACAGTTACTAAGGCTTAGGGCGAAATGCTGTCTGAGGACAAGTGAAGAATTTATTTAAGCGTTTTACTAAATTGAGTACAGACCCGCTCAATCAGGCCCAAATGGCTCAAAGGGTTGTGGTGGGTCTGCTGAATGGGCATTTTTTCAGTTCGGTAAACAGTAGAGATGTAATAGTTTTGCTTTATTTTTAGGAATATTCTTTACAAATTTAAGGAGGACTGAATAATATATGTAGAATGGATTCTGTTAAAGTAGCACTTCGTATACGCCCCATGGTGAAATCTGAAATTGATAATGGCTGCCAAAGTTGTATAGAGAGAATTCCCAATGAACCTCAAGTTGGAATTGGAAAAGCAAACCAAATGTATACATTTAATTACGTATTTGATGAATACGAAGGACAGAGTAAAGTGTATAACACAGCTGTGAAAAATTTAATTGAAAATTTATTTAAAGGTAAGCTTTTTTTAAGAAAAAGAAGTAATTAAATAAAATTTTGGATGAAAATATTGTTCTTTTTTTGCTCCTAACTCAAGGTTACAATGTGACAATATTGGCTTATGGTCAGACCGGATCAGGAAAAACTTATACTATGGGAACTAATTATTCTGGTACTGGAGAGATGGGGGTTATTCCTAGAGCGGTGTATGACATTTTTGAAATTATAAAAACTAGTGTTCAAAACACTTTTAAAGTGACCGTTTCTTTTGTCGAAGTATGTTCTCTAATAATTATTATTTAGTTTTTCCAGTGTGGTAGATAGATTTAAATTGTGTTATTTATTTTTCAGCTTTATAATGAGAGCCTTTATGATCTGTTAACAAATAAACCTAGGGAACAGAGCATTGTAGATATGAGAGAGCATAATAACGCTCTAGTTATACCTGGTCTTACGGAATTGGATGTTACCACTCCAGAGGAAACTTTAAATAAGCTGAAGGAGGTATTTCTACTTATTCTTGACTGGTTTTATTTTATGTACAAGCTTAGGTCTCTTCCACTAAAAGCTAGTTCGAGTTCTAGTATGCAGGCTTACCCCAATAGTAAAGAGAACAAAGGTGCTTTCACGTTTACTACAAGGAACACTGATGTCCGAATTCAAGCGAATTATGCACAAGATAAAAATTTTCTGGAATGGGCTTTGCTGCTTAGTCATCAGTAAAACTTTGTTTTTATCGTTTATATCTCTTATTACACAAAATCAATATGTTAAGATTACGAAAAATTGATCACTGCCGTTGAAAATAGGTGTTTAGAATATGAGGTATAACCTACAGCTAAAGATTCAACAATTATTATTGGTCAAATAAATGTAATGTATTTGACTATTTGTTGATAGATGCATTCAAAATAAACGCCTTGGAGCGCATAGATGCAATCTAAATTCTGTGGGGTCCATCTCTCTAGATGATGCTTTCTTCCATTTCTTCTTATATGGTTGTTATATGTTGCTCTGACAGGGTACTCTCGAAAAAATGAAGTTATTTTTTAAACTGTCACTCTGCTTAGTATTTTACTACTTATTGCCAGTTCATTAAATTGATTTATCTCTTGTATGAATAAAAAGTCTAAGCTAGCGTAAATGTTCCTGTCATGCTTAAATTTTTTTAGGGATCTGTAGGAAGAGTGGTAGGTGCCACGGCAATGAATGCTCAGTCATCCAGATCTCATGCAATATTTACTATAAATATAAGGATTACACCGAAGGAAAAACCGTAAGGAAGCTTAAGTGTTCTGAACATTCAATATAAAAACTTGATGAGTAAATAGTTTAATTCAGTGTTAATTATAGTTTAATATTTATTTTTTCTTAGGACTGAAACTATCATGTCCAAATTTCACTTAGTCGACCTAGCGGGATCAGAGCGATCGAAAAAAACAGGAGCTACTGGAGATAGATTTCGTGAAGGAGTAAATATCAATAAAGGCCTTTTAGTGTTGGGAAATGTAATATCTCAGCTTGGAGAAGGGAATAATAGTTTCATAAACTACAGGGATAGCAAGCTTACAAGGCTGCTTCAAGGTTATTGCATTAGTTTCATTTATTATTGTGCTTATATTATATATTTATAACCTGGGAATTTAACGTCATTTAAGTTTTATTTTAGATTCTCTTGGAGGTAATTCATTTACATTGATGATAGCTTGTGTAAGTCCTGCAGATTACAATCAAGAAGAATCGATAAGCACACTTCGTTATGCCGACAGGGCAAAGAAGATAAAAAATAAACCAGTCATTAATCAAGATCCTCATGTTGCTGAAATTTCGCGTTTGCGAAAAGAGGTATTAAAAATAATAATAAACTTCAAGAACTGCTGGATCAATAAACAAATTTTTTACAGCCTTGTCGGTTTTGAGCAAACGGATTCAGACAAATAATTGCTAATGAGCTCTGATCTCAAATATTATCTAAAGAGAGGAGATTCTGAGATAAATCCGATTCTAAAATATCTGTTCTCCGTAGATTGTACATTAGTAGGCAGACTAAAACCAAATATGAACTACTTCTGCAGACCCGGTGTACATTGTGTGATTGTGGAAGTATCAGTGCTGAGAGATTTTTAGGTAATCAGGCTGGGATGTCGACCCCCCCCAATGGCCTGCTTACTTAAGTTTTATTGTGAAAATATGGTTATAGTAGGAATAAAAGAAACAAGAGCGAATGAGCCAAACAGCACACAATCACTGGAACGCTTAAAACTGTTGTTCTAACTTCTCCCGATTAAACAATGTTTTAATTTTGCTCAGCCCAATGTTCAGCAGAAGGTGTCCTAACCATATAAGAGAAACCTCTTGTTTGCTCAATGCTGTAGGCGATTAAATGTCCAATTTCTAGGAAAGGGGTTAGTTTCAGTGGTTTGTTTACTGGACGCAAGTGTTAGGTTCAAGTCCAGCTCACTACTCTTAGATTTTTTCTTTTTAGAAGCTGAGATCAACAAAGAAATCTGTCTGGAAGACAGTGTAACACACATGTTTCCAGCGATGCAAAGTAATCTCCAATCATTAAAGATCTTGAAAGTTGGCCGCGTTAAATATTGATAATACAACATGGATATGTAGTGCTGTGCTTAATAATTTCTTATTTTTTTATGAAGTGGCAATATTTGAGGTCATCGGCACCAGGAGCTTTTTTCAGTGCACTGCCGGCCTACGGTCAGTGTCTTTCGTTACAGACAACATTGTCCACCACCAGATAGGAGCAGTAAGAAGCGCATAAAAAGAAAACAATCTTAGGGCCAGTAGCTGGATTCGAATCCGGGATCCCCGCACTGGAATCCAGTATACGCTAACCTCTTGGTAATCCCTTCCGTAGCACAAAATAATTATCACTGATCTATTTCAGAATGAAGAATTGAGATTGAAAATGATTGAAGGCGGTGATTTTACATTCCAATGCCCACCAAATCATAAAGAATTGGAGCAAACAGTGATAACGAAAGAGATACGAATCAAAGAGTTGGAGATGAATTTAGTGGAAGCTTTGTCAGAAAATTCTAGAAACCACGAAAGGCAAATGATTGTAATTAATTTATTTGTTTCTTTGCATTTATATCCCTTTCATTTTAAAGTCATTACGATTTCACATTATAGAGAATATTCAAATTTTTGATGACTGTTCATTAATCCAAGGAGAAGAAAGATAATTGCTAATTATAATCACAATATTATTATTTTGCATTAATGTCAAGCTTTCGTCCCAAGGACTGGAAAACCTGTCCTCTAAACAGTCAGGTCCAAAGGCAGCATCTTTAAAAGAAACACCTGTAATGCAAAATACACAACTATTGTTCATAAGTAAAAGCACTAAACATGACGTATTCCTTGGGTCGAATGGCATTAATTCAATACAAATAAATTATGACTGAAATTGGCGATAATCTATCTTCCCCTCTATTTTTTTAATGTAATTTAAATTACTAATTACATGAACAATACTATTAAAATTAGTTTTGTTTTATATATATATAATTATCATTAGGAAGATAAAGCGCGTGGTGCAGTGAAAGACAAATTATCACATCTGTTGGAATTATGTGAGAAAAATGAGGATTCTGAAGTATTGAATGAAATCAAAACTGTGGCTTTTGAAGTAAAGGTAATATTTAGTTGAGGATTGGAATTCAAATTCTTATTATTTTTGCAATAACCAGTAAAGATCATTTATAATATCCATGTACACCATGAATATCCAGGCAGAACATATTAGAAGTGAACAAGAATTATTAGCACTTCAAAAACAATATGAAATATTGCCTAAATCGGGAGATAAAGATGAAATTGGTGAAGAAGATGATGGTACGGAAGACGAGATGCCTTCACCTATTAAAAAAGAACATCTTGCTTCACAGGCACAACTAAATGATCAAATTTTGGTTAGCATATTTAAAATAATGAATTTTAAAACAGGCTATCTGTTTTAATTCACTTTTTATATTATTTTGCTTCTTTTTTTTTTAATTACTAGAAACTTACCAAATCATTAGCTGCTAAAGAAGACCTAATGTCCAGGATGTGCGAAAGTTCAGATCATCTGAATAATATGAAAAACACTTCACAAGAAAACCTAGAAGATTTAAAACGACAAATAGCAGAACTACAAAAAGAAAAAGAAGATCTAGTAAATCAGCTTAAGCAAACAAGTTCTGATAAAACCAACTCATCTAAGTAAGTAATATTACTAATGCTTAAAACGCTCTTACATTTTTTTATTAGCACTAAAGGATGTGAATTTAAAGAAGTTTAGAGAACAACCCCCCTTTGAATTGTTATGCAGGACAATACAAAGATTTTAACCTCAGATAATGCTGGTTTTCTTTTAGTCTTCTGGTTCTGATTTCATCCACCCTCAGAGATCAGGTTTGTGTTGAGAATTTGATCCCATTAAGCTTCTGCATCATGCTATTTGGCTGTCAAAGTGCAATATCTCTGCACACAGTAAGTTTGTTTAAGGTATATTCGGATTTGCAGGTCAATCGCGGAATAGCTGTTGTTCATCATCAAAATCCTTTTATGAACCATACTTATTTAACTTAGACCGAAACTCTTTAGCAATTAACTCCATACCTTATTGTAAAAAATGTCATAACAGGACGAATGTAGAACCTGTACTCTGATAAGAATCTGATTTGTCTAGTAATAGTCCTTCTATAGATCTAGGTAGGTTCTTCTGAACCTATAAAAAATTTATGCTTTCTAGCATAAAGTTTAGTATCAATTTACCTAGAGCTGCTTACTGTTTACACCATCCGAAGTGCTAATCTAATCTGATTAATTACAAAAAGAGATCAAGATACTGTCCATAAACGATAAAAAATAAATCCAGCAAATATATCGTGCAGCTGTCTGCTGGTTATGATATGAATTTAGTAAAATAAATTAATAATAAATTAATTCAGTTCAAATTTTAGGGTTGCAGAACAAAGAAGAAAACGTTTGCAGGAGTTGGAGCAAAAAGTGGCTGCATTAACGAAAAAAATTGTTGAGCAGGAACGAATTATAAAATTAAAAGAGAGTTCAGATGTTAAGATTATGAATTTGAAAAGTGAAATTTTGGTAATTAGTAAAATAAAATCACTTACAAAAAAAATTACTCTATTAATGAAAAAGAAAATGCTATTTTCAAGTTGAACTGGAAAGCAAATGAAAGTAGTGCTTTTAATATTAGTATATTTCTTTACTTATAACTATTTTTCTTTACAGTCAATGAAGCAAATGAAAGTTCGTCTCGTACAGCAGATGAAAGCAGAAAACGAAAAGTTTAGAGAATGGAAAGTGCAAAAAGATAAAGAACTCCACAAGCTAAGGAATCAGAATGTGAAAAATCAAAATCAATTGAAGAAAATGGAGCGGGTTCATTCTTTACAACAGAACGTTTTAAGGAGAAAACTTGAAGCTGCAGCTGCAACCAATAAGAGGATAATGGTAAGACAAGTTAAATTACACTCTCGTCACTCTAAAATTATTATGTAGCTGCACAAGTAGTAGTATACGTACATCTATTTGGATCCACACAAATTACAGTTTTGCCATTACGTACTCCTAAAAAAATGAAAAGTTTTGACATTGAAATTAATAATAATTGTCTTCTATTAATATTCATAAAATACAAACAAAAAATTATATTCTTTTTCGTTTTTTCAGACCTACCTCACTCGGTTTGTCCGTGGCTGTCTAAAGGAGTTGCCTTTTTCAATTATTTTTACTTATTTATCCATTAAAATGCTATCTATTTATCTATTTGTTAATAAAGCTGTTTTACCTACTATAATTCACCCAATATTTTTAATTTTTTTTTTTGTAGATAGATACAAGTCAAACGTTAAATTCTTATATTATCTGAACCATTAATTATTAGTTAATCTGAACCATTCTTACCCGTAAAAATATTCTCGTCTTACGATTTGCTGCAGAGAACATTTACTTAATTTCTTTTGCAAAAAAAAAAAAAAATTAGGTGAAGTTCACCTTTAGCTTTCAGTATCTAGTTAATTACCGTTCCCTCTGGAGCGCTACATAAGTAATTAGAATTTAAATTAAGCTGTTTGTTCCAAACATGATATTGATTATTTAATGACATCTTAACTTTTCTGTTAAATTTCTTTTTATATTTTATTTTAAACATCTTTAATTTTATCTACTTTAATTAAATATCACTTTTTTTCTCACTTCTTTTTTTACTGAAGGCCGTGCTGGAACGACAGAAAAATGGTCGCTCAAAAAAGGTGAAGAAAACTGTCATGGAACAGATAAAAGATAGGGTTCATGAAGAACTTGAATTGATCGAGTCTTACTATCAGGCAGAAAAATCTTTGGATCATCTGATTCAAGATAGAGCTGTTCTCACCAAGGAGCTGGTTAACGTCAAGGTTTTTTTTTTCTTCTTAATTTTTCAACAAACCATCGGGTTGTTAAGCAAACATAATTAAATTATTTATTAAATCTACAGGAAGAACTAAAAGATGCGACTTTATCAAATAAGATCAAGAACAATCTATCAATTGATGGAAAGAAACTCGAACATGAATTAGCACTTAGGAGCGCAGAAATATCAGATCTACAACAAAAACTTTCTGATATTGAAGGTTGATTGAAAATATTTTAAAAATTTCAAAAATACTTATATTTGGAATTATTTCAAACCTATTGTGTTTTTTATGTTTACTTTTACTTACTAGATGAGCTTAAGAAAAATAACTGGGAAATGTTGGAGACTCATGCTGATGCTAAACAGGCGTTAATCTACGTTTTCAACGTATTAACTGAGAAAACTAAAGAAAATCTGAATAAAAGTTTCATCATCATGGAAAATGAGGTTCGTGTCTCAACATCATGTGTGCATGTGAATTACTTTAATACAGACCTTATAAGTACCTCTCCTTATATCATTTCGAGTTCTGTTAAACCTGAAAATTAGGTTTACTTCAGTTACTATTAATATCTGATAACAATTTTAAGTAGTAATCATTATTCTAAAAATCGCTGTTTGACTAATGCTCCATAATACGTCTCTAACAGAACCCATTGCAATAAGTTTCATGCTCTCCTTTCCACACATCCAAACTGTCGACTGAAACACGATTTACTACTGAGTAAACCACTACTACTGAAAACTACACCACATGGTGCAGTTCAATAAATTCACTTATTGGGAGTCACCGATAGGTGCTACTCCTTTCATGTCCAGTCATCCGATTTATTTGTTGCAGGAGCAATTGCGCTTGCAACTGTAAATTTCAATACAAAAAAAAAAAAAAATAACGAATCGAACATTATTTTATCCCTCGTAGCTCGCATGTTGTTACCCTCGCCGGTTTTAGTCTTTCATCTACATTCAGAGGTAGATAAATCAGTTTGGTGTAGAGATTTCGACCATACTTCGGTTACCTTCTCGCGCTACACTTGCTGGCTGAGTGAGAGAGGTTGCATAGTGGTTATGTGTTATTCAAAATGTTAATGAATCGTAAAAAAAAAAAAAGAAATTGTAAAAATAAAGTAATAAAAATTAATAAAACTTATTAATTATTTAAGGGTTTTGTTCGGTTAGAATACGCACAATGTTACGGAATTGTAAAGTTGGAGTATATTTTAGTTGGGAGGGGGGGGGCGTGAAGCAGAAAAACTCGGAATTATATTTATTTCAAATGTACTGGGAAATAATAATTATTATAATAGTTAAATGATATTGATGAATATGTGATTCTAATTATTTAAAAATTCTTAAATTAGTGAAATCTTAAAAAGAAAACTTTTTAAGCTGTCTTTGTATTGTATTTGATACGAAATGACCTTACAACTTTGAAGAGTGTATCAAAGTTGAAGTTACTTTGGTCGTTCATAATATTTTCATGTAGGGCTTTCTGTATTGTTTTGTAATGTACTGTTTGTAATGTAACCACATTTTCAATTCAACATTAGATTGATGTGAGGGATTCACGCGTCAGTTATGTTGTTGTTTCCAGGAATAGCCAGGGATATTGAAAGAATTCTACTTTGTTTTATTTTAATAAGTATTAAAAAATGTAAGTGCCTTTTATGAGAACTCTTAACTCACCTGCAAGTTTTCTAGCGCTTGCTTGAAGATCAGCTTCAATAGTTTCTCTTTATAGTGACTGTCCTTAATTTGGCGGAAAAGTCTTTAGAATATTTAGGGAGGGAGGATATTTTCTTGTATTTGAATTAGCATTTATTGACGAGATAATCAAATGTTAATGTTAGAATTTCAAGTTTAATAAGTTCTTATTTTTTTTCAGGCATTGAAAAATGAACAGAACCATGAAATTGAGATGTATAAACGAAAACTAGATGATCTAATGGAATATTACAAGTGTAAATTAGAAGACGTGGAAAAAGAGGCTGAAGACAGGGTATAATGTTCATATAATTGTTATTAGCTCATACTTTTTTTTCTTATATTCTTTCAACAAGTTATAACTCCACTTTTAAGGGAAGGGATTAGCTATGAGGTTAGCATACTGGACTCCCACGCGGAGGTCCCGGGTTCGAATCCAGCAGCTGACCCTTAGATTTTCTCTTCCTAGGAGCTTCTTACAGCTCACTGTCCGGTGATGGACAGTGTTATATGTAACGAGAGAACACTGTCCGGAGGCCGGCAGTGCACTGGAAAAAGCTCCGGGCGCTAATGACCTCAGCTGTTGATGCGCCAAAAAAAAAAAAACCACTTTTAATTTCTGTCAGTCCTAGTCAGAGGAACACTATATTGTTAAAATTCTTCTGAAAGTTTAATTTTACTGAAAGACTTCAGTATTTTTTCTGAAGTATTCATTCTTCAATTCATACTTCAGAGGGGAGCCTACCCTACTTTAGCTCTTAGGACCACTCTAATACGAAATTTTTCGAGAAAATGTTTCTATAAAAGTTATAGCACTCCAGTTGCGCAATTAGTGTACCCAAGTATACTAATCATTTAGGGTCATTTAAGAGAAAATTCTCAGTCAAATATAAATGTAATCCTTTTCCATAATGCTAAGTCCGCTATTAAGTTTAAACGCTAAGTCAGGACCCAAAAATTTTAGAAAGTTTTTTTTTAATTTTCGTTTATATTCTGTTTAGATACACAGAACTTCCAAAAAACTGCTTCCGGGGATTCATCTGATCTCGAAATGGGGACATTTCCCATAGGAATTCAAAATAAAAAATCTTCATGATCGCTATGCTAAAAAAAATTAATTATAATTAAAACATACTTAGAAAAAAGGCACTTGCCTTAGGTATGGCCAACAAGTTGATCGCGAAGCGTTGGTCGATCGTTGCAGACAGGAGACGACGCGCATTTGTTACGAAGATTACACATTGTTCTATACTTATTGTTCCCATACTGAAGATTCCTTATCATATTAATTCGTACAGTAAAATAAAATATAAATCTGTATTTTTCCTGTAGTTACTTCTCAATTAACAAATACGATCAATAAGATATTGTATAGATTTAATACTCTTTCCCCAAAGGATATTAGTATATATAGTATTAATAGTAGATTAGATTAGATTATCGGGGTGGAACCAACGCCTCACGGCACCGCAGCCACTAGAGGCTTATTGTGCTTTCCCCTTTGGATTTAATAGATGAAACCTCTCCTTCTAAAGAGGTGGAAGACTTTCCCTACTAGTTCTTTTTGCGCTACTATCTCCTTTGGTCTCAAAGATCCAAAGATTTCATAGCCCAATCGAACAGCCAGTGAGAGGCCGTTTCCACCTCAACCTGACACAATCTGCACAACGGTTCCGAGTTAATGAGCCCCCACACCTTGTACTGATGACTATGCCCTATGTGTACTGTGTAAATGTATTGGGGTGTAACAGTATTATGTTGCTCATGTTCATGTTGTTAGGCTGGGATACCCGCAGGGATGCCAAGTACCCTGAAGAAGTGGCTAATCCACTTCCCCCTACGGGGTAGTATTAATAGCAATGAAATATGTCAATAAAATTTCAAATTTGAAGAAAATCTGTTCAGAAGAACCAATTTTTACTGTATAAATATGATTTATAAATATGTTTCAAAACCAATTATATTACGTGATTTGTTGTAAAAGAAAGTTATGTAAGTGTTGCGGCAGACTTTTTTCTTGGCGTTTCCTTTAGTAAAAGTTTTGCACTATCCGTCTTTGAAATACTTAAATCTTACTTTACATACAATTATTTTTAGTTATCAAAACTTTTTTACAATAAACAAAATTTTATTTGATTTGCTAGGTGGTTGAATTACTAAAACATATAAATGCTAAGCAACTGGAACAGAATCCGGACTGTGAGTCCAATCAGATTTTTACAAATCAAATGGTAATTATTGAACAATTAAAAGAGAAGATCTGTCGTTTGGAAGAAGAAAAACTAGAATTACAAAATGCAACTTTTAATCCTAAAGTATGTTATTTTAGCTTAAACTAAACGAAAAATTTAGAAAAATCAATACTATTTTTTATTCTGGGGTGATGAATGTTGATGTAGTTTGTGAACCATGGATTTTAAGTGGGAGATCTTCAGTTCGAATCCTGTTGATAGCTATTTTTCTATATATTATAGAAAATATTAGTAGTGAATTATGTCCTGCTCCCTTACTAAAAATATTATGTTTTTGCAGGTATCGTCTTATGAAGAAGCATACTTAAGGTTTATAGACGATCAGAACAGCATTGTAAATTCTCATTTTGAGGTAAGAATGTCCACCAGATAGTAAACGACGTAAATTCTTTCCGTGTAATATTTCACACAATTGAAATGGTTTGTCTAAAAAATGATTTACTTTCCGAATGAGATGGGAAAAAAATAACTAAAAAAGTTGTGATTGATATAAAAATCCAGTTATTTTTACATGCACATACATGTATATGCGTCGTAAAATTAAACATAAATTTTCAAGTTAGACCGCACATTTCAATTTACTGGCTGTGGTAATAAATTAATTAAAATATCGAATCCATCATCAAAGCACAAATTCAACAAATGTAAACAAGTAAATCAATTCAGAATCCAATAAAATATATTTAATGTCATTAGTTCCATCATTTTTCGCGGTTTGAAGACCTTAACACTGTTCAAATTGTGCACATAGAATTAGAAATTTTTCAACCTTAAGTTTGATGTTAAGAAATTTCAATATAATTTCTTTACCATTTATTGTTTAAACTGTATTTAGATGAAAATTTTACCGTCTCTTAGTAGAATTTGTCATACTTTATATGCAGTCGTCCTTGTTTCGTTTTACATGAATGAAGCTTTTTATGTAGATGTTAAAATTCACTAAACAAAAGAAAATAACGATTTACAAACTGAGAAAACCCAATTTGATAGGGTACGTCTAGATGCTTTTATAAAACTCTATTAATTATTCAGAAATAGGTTAATAAAATGCTTGAGTTTCAATCTATATTTCTGATCTATCTCATCACTGTTTAATTTACTTTTAGGAAAATAAATTTCCTAGGAAGAGTAGGTTAACTGGAAATTTTCAACAATTGAACTTCAAAGAAGATTGTAAAGAAAATTGCATGTGCAACTTATCTTTATTAAACAAGGTAAGTAATCAATCATTGTAAGTCTTAGGATTTAACCAATAAACAAAAATTTTGGCCAGTATTAACATCCTCATCTTCAAAAGAGACAGTTTTGGTTTAGCTTATCCATATTAAATCCTTCATGTCGCAGAGGATTTGGCTTTTTGCCTTTCTTCAAACAATCTTACCATTCTACTTAATGACTGAGAAGTTGAAGTTGAAATTTGTATTGCCTTTTAATTGAGCTAGCTGAGTTTACTTTTTTTTAAGTTTACCCATCTAGACAATCACCACCATATTTTGTTTTATCGCTTTCTTATTAAACATATTACTTATTTAATCGATTAAATATATATATATTTTGTAAGACAAAGAATCTTTTTAAGTTAGTTAATAAATCTTTTTAAACCGTATTCTCTTTATAATATGGGTTTGTAAATATACATTCATAACATAATATGGAAAACTTTTTAACTATTTTAATTTTTTTTAGACATATACAAAAGAAGATTTAGATCAGATTGATATTGATTCATTAAATGAACTGGCACCCAAACGAATGAGGTATTATTAATAACTATTTTAAAAATTACTTGCAATTTTATTTTTCATAAAAATATGTACGAATTAGAAATAATTACTAAGCTCTATGCTCAGATTTCCATTTAACTTGTTTCTTTGGGAAAACTTTCGTAAAGTTTATTTTCTTCTACTGTACTACAAAATGTGTAGTTGTAATATTATTAATTATGATTTGTAAATAAACATTTCTTCGCTAAATAATTATCATTCTTGCCTAGTTACAGGTTCTGTAGAAGTAGGCCGCAATTATCGAAGTTCTTTACTCTTATCATAATCCACCAAATTCTTTCTATTAGTATTCTTAATATCTTCCACTCTTTGCATAACAAGAAAGGATCGTAACTATTTTCAATATACGACGATTCCATTGAACCTGTATAATTCAAATGGATTGTCTTTTATATGTATTATATTTTACTGAACGATTGTTTTTGTCTTCAATTTGAGGAGGTTCCGTTGCGGTACCCAGTGTTCTAAATGTAATGAAAAAAATCAATGATTGAGAAGTAAACTTATTCTAATTCCTCCGTTGCTTTCTTTAATTAATTCAGAAAACAAAGTTTAAACTGATTGTGGAAATCTCTTTTCAATCATGTCTGAATTGTTCTATCCTGCTATTTGTTACCAACAATATTTTGTTTACAGGACAGAAACCAAAGCAGAAACACGTCATATTTTGCGTCAGCTAAATAAAACTTTTAACAATCCGAACTTATCTTAAAAAGTGATTGCAAGCGATTACATATGTAATATATATACATTATTTTTAAATATTTTTTTTAATAACTGCATATATTTGTTGATTTTTCAATATATTTTTATTGCATGGTTTTTTTTAAATTCAATTTTCTTAAGTTCATTATAGGTATACCTTGCTTTACAGTGTGAACTCAACAAACTTAAAGATTTTCTACAATACAATCGGCACCTTAAGCGAGTATGAAGAGTGGCCTGATAAAAAGTTGAGAGGTGCCACCTAATAGTGGAAGATACAGCTTCCTTGTTAATTTATTTGAAACGTTTGATGAGAGGAAATTTTCGATATCACGGAGATTTACAGAGGTGGTAAGGGTGGAAAGTTTTTTGGGTTAAAACGGACAATGAGGGATAATGTGAGTTTTCTGCAGCGTTGTAGAGGGATATTTTAGAAAAGAGCAGAAATTGTAGCGCCTAACCTTCCTTATTTGTTTTATTATTTTGTACTTACAAATCTGTAGTTTTCTTTAAAACTTCGGTTTAGTAGTCTGCAAAAACGTTTTTAATGCCTGTCTCTTCAGGCTAAGCTGTTAGTTCCAGTTGATTCGCTTATCTAGGTAAAACTAAGATAGCGAACCCCCAGGGATTATGATCCCATGGTAGAAGATAGGTGGGAAGATTGCACGTCTGCGGGTGAGTTTTTACAATTGCATTTAGACTTTAGTCTTAAGACACAAGTGGTCACTTGAACCGACTTGCCAAACTCCGTCAACACATTCTGATTCAAGAATAATCAACCTACCTATCAAAAATAGACATTGTCCAAACAAGAACAATATTGCCTTTTGACGGCAACTACTCGACTAGAGAAAACTGTCTCGAAGAGCTGAGTATAATGAAAATTGAGGATCAGGAGCTAAGGAAGAATGCTGAAATTGTAACCGTAAGGGTGCGGAAGGTGGAAAATGCCAAGGCTTAATAGGCAGTGGTAGATAAGATAAAAAACTACAATCATGGAACAACGTTTTCCGTTCTTATTCCGGATCACAATTTATATAATGTACATTAATTAATAAACGGTCTTATAATTTATGTACAACAGGAACACTTTTTTTTATATATTTTCTTTTTAATTTAAATTTTTTAACAATAGAATGCTGTGCAATTACAAAATAAAATGTTTCTATTTTAATAATAATGCAGCAAAATATAAATGAATCTTTGGAATGCTTACGTCTGAAATCATATCTATTAGATGAGAGAGATCTTAATTAAACTCATTTCTTTTATTTAGATTCTGTCAATAATATAATCTTTCAAAAGCATTCATTAAATTTATAAATTAAGAAAAAAAATGAGTGGTAAATTTCGAAACCACCCTACATTCTTTGGATGGACTGTCACTTATAATTATTTAATTTTATTTTACTATACAAGCAAATTTACAATGAATTATACACAAATAAAATATTACAAATTAAAACTCTACAATCTCTTAATTAGGAGTGTTAAAACACACTTTTTTGATATGATAGGGTGCTTTTTTTTCTACTTTAGTATAATTTATGCATTTAAAGTTAATTTATTTGAAGAAAAATAGATTTTTCCCAATATATATAATATATACCTTTTTTTTTCTTTATAAATCAATTTAACTATAAAAAAATAAGATATTTTAATATTTATAAATATAATAATAACAATACATGTTATATTTACATTATTGTTTACATTTTCAAGCATTCCCTATCAAATAAAAATGCCCTGTGTCCAGCCGAATTGGTTATAAAGTGATTAAATTCTCCGTCTTATTTGCCATCTACTTCGTATTTACAAAGTTTATTCCTCTTTAAATGATAACCTACACAATATAATGTACATCCTTGTTTTACTCTTGCCCGAATCCTTCTGTTTCTTCAATGGCGTAATTCAATTTTTCAACTAGTTGATCATAGGATTTATATGGTGGTAGATCCAACCGGTTGAAACACGTATGAGATCTTGGCAGCCATGTTTCTTTGCCAACTTTTTCAATACAAAATCTTTGTGGACCATTTGAACCTTAACAAGAAAAATAGAATGATGTGTTACATTAAAACCAATTTAAATTCAATATAAGAAATCTCTTACGAGACCTTTTATTTTCTCTTATTGAAAGTGTTCATTAAAAAATTTGGTGAAAGCACCCACATCTCTAGAAACATTTCCCAAAATCCTAACATTTATCTATTCTAATTCCAATTTCAGCATCATATTTGGATTATGATATTTTACAGCTTGTAAAATCGTACATAACACTGAAAGACACTACAGAGGAAACCATCTATCCCAAATCGCTTCCCATTCAGTACAGACGTGAAACCAAGTTTCTTAGTTATAATTTTAATAATAAGAGAAATGGCGTGCATTATACTGTAATCGTATTTTAGGAGACAATAACTTAGGAAACATGGCTACTGTTCCTCTTATGCAAATAGAGAAAATAAAAATAATTAAGGCAAAAGAGCAGAATTACTCACCCATCAGTTCCGCAAAACCTCCTACGGGAACTCTACAAGTACCAGTGACGAATTGTAATAATCTTGCTCTCTTCTCACTATCTGTCTGCCTAACAAACTATGAAAAATAAATAAATTAGAATTATTTATCCAGATTAGAAAATTTAACGAAAAGAATAACATAACGTTAAGACAAATCATACCTGCCAAAACCATACCACTTGTTTGCTATTCCTCGTGTAATGTCTGTATATGGTATTGCGATGCCAATCATCAACGTCTATTTCTTGCATACCACACAGCATCAATTCAAGTTCTCTTTCATCGAAATATTTTAACCATTCCAACGGTACAACCTCGTTGAATCCGTCTAAAAATGCTTTAGTCTGATCTTCGATGCCTCGTGTCATACGCCATTCAGTCATTAACCTAGTAAAGTAAAACAGAAATGCATACCAATCAAATTAATCTTTTCTTACCAATTATGTTTTTCTTTAAAGAATTCAGTGGGTTTTTTTTACAATCGTCAAGACTTTAGACAATGATCTAAAAAAAAAAAATCAACTTTATTTGAATAACTGAAGAGACCTCAAAATATTGAAAAGATTTCAATATTGAAAAGACATATTGGAATAAGTTTTCTAGAATTTACTCTTTTATTTTGTAGCAGATGTTGATTATCATCAAATAATTAATCTCGTAGCAACAAGAATTTTATTTTCTGAGAAACGCATACAGCGACAAAAGTTGTAATTTTTTTAAGTCTATAATATAGTTCTATGTATATACAGTATTAAATAAGATACAACAAAATTTCAAATTATAACAGCTTGAGCAAATTTTAACTGAAGGTTTTTTACTGCTAAGTTTTTTCGCAACTTTTGCTATTTTAATAATTCTTCTGTTTTAAGCAATTATGTAAGAATGTATTGTTGTCTTGAAAAAATTATATGTTGAGACACTGAGAAAATTAATCCTGTTTTATTTCTCAAAACAATTTATTACAATAATTTTTGGGCTCAACACCTTATCAAACATCACCGGACAGTGAGCTGTAAGAAGGTCCTTGGTAAAAATGAAAATCTAAGGGCCAGCAGCTGAATTCGAACCCGTGATCTCCGCGTTCTCTTGCTATTTTTAGATACATTTCGGAGGAGCGGAAACAGTACTTTACAAATGGTTTACATTTGCTCGGATAGTCAGGCCGCACTATTCTTGAATCTTCGCATCAAAATTTGTGTAGAGTTTGATGGAAGTAGCTTTTACCAAGAATAATAATCTGACTGGCTGCCAGGTTATCACCTATTTTGGAAAATGAGAAATTAGATTTCTTGGCCAAATTAAGTAAATCTTTCCTTTATTGGTCATTTTTTAACACTGTCTATAAGAACTGGATGCCTTTACAGCATTTATCCTAGTTCAGATTGAACGGTTGTCGGCGATCCAAAATATTAATTAGGGGGCCTTGACTTGACTGATTTTTAGCTGACTTTGGGTTTGTCAGGACATCTCTTAATCCATCTTTATTTGTGTAAACCTTTATAAAAAGAGTTCTTTTTACTTGTGAGATAAAGGAGAAAACACTAAATTTACCTCAAGACAGTTTATGTGAAGTGCAAGATTAGGTTAGATCTCTAGAGAGATCAGGTTGAGAAGACTGTTTCACCTTAAAGTTTTTATTTCGATTTAGTCAAATAGCTTTGAATCTCAAGAGATTCAAGACCAAGATTGGATTTTTGTTCTGGACTCAGCTCTAGTTTCTTTTATTTTTCTCTGGGGTCCCAGAAGGCTTTAGATTTGGATATACATACACCTTCCTTCAGGCGAAAAATCAGATAATATAGACTTTACTCCACTTCTATCGTACATTTCAAGATATCTAACCATCTTCGTATCTAACTCTAATTTATAATAGGTTTTGTAGTATTGCCTTCAACTTGAATATCTAGGTAATCTAGGTAAGGACTGCCATTCACACAAAATACACAGGACCTTGAGAGGTAATTTTCTGCTACTATATAATTACCATTAAATAATTGTATGCTACATTTCTATCATGATAATAAAAATCATACTTAGGACTGAATTTCCAAATTTAAAGCAAATCGACTGATCGGGAGTGCCACTTTATACAATTTTCTCGAAAATGGGTCCAAGGATTTTCCGCAATCTTCGTATATACTTTGCATACACATGCTATGATATAGCTCGTTGAGTTGTGTAGATTATCTATGTTGTTTCAGTGAATGTTTAACAAACTTTACAATGTTGGTAAGAATTAAAATAAATATTGATGTTCGGAGAAAATTTATGAGTAAGAATCTTGAGATTAAGAAAAAGAGTGTGAATGTTCACACCAGTTTTTTTACATTTATAGTTTTTTTTTTTTTTTTGAAAATAAAACTAAAGCAATTTCTTTCTAAAGTAAGAAACAAATTTACAGTTTAAAAAAGAACAAAACTGCAGAAACCTACCTCAAATATTCTTCTTTATTAGCTTCATCTACTCTAATCTTATCACCGGCTTCTTTTAGTTCATGATGTATAACCTGGCCTAATATTTCAAAGTCCACGCTAAAATACATTTCAAGGCCACACTCGTCTATATTATTTTCATGAATCCATACTAATGAATTATAAAATTCTGGATCTATTGATTCTATATCTTTCATTGTCAATTTCTTATTTAACATACGTTTATAAAATGGCATAGTAAAACCCGAGTAAATGAATCGTCCGTGATACAAAGCCTGTAAAAAAAAATATACATTTTTAAACCAAAGTAAGTAGAAACGACTATAAAATAAGATATTAAGCTATTTTTATAGACAAATTAATAAAATAATATTAGATTATACCATAGCGATAAATCGTCCAATAAATTTAAAGTACAACAAGTGGTCAGGATTCACATATGATGCAGGATTAATTTGTAGACTGTAATTGTTTTTGTTGGCATATTCAAATAGGCAGTACATTGGATTAAGCACCTCGTGAGACAGAAGAAAGAACCATTCCCTAAACATAAATCACAATTACTTGCATTCACATTTTTTTTCGTACACTTCTATAAATCAGTTTATATTATACGTGGTACTATTCAATTTACTAAATAAAATTTCTAAATAGTTTGAATATTCTACAATATCCTAAATACTGTATTTTTGAAAATTACCTGGAAACACCACCGTAATCCAGGCCTTCTTCACCTCTGAAGATGATATATAGTCTCCTGCGCAACTCATACGCTGGCAACCTCATTACTTGATGATATGAATCTTCAAACAGGGTCTGCCTCGTGACTGTGATCTTAATATGACTAGGCAACACATTACTCTGACATAAGTAACGAAACTGTGATAACTTCCATCTAAATGATCTCTCGTACGCTCTTGGCACTCCGTACACTCCCTTAGGCCTAGAAAAAGGTAAAATAAATTTACTTTTTCTTAGTTGAATTACTTGCAAACTATAAGTGATACCATTCACAATACTAACCGTCCAGTAGCTAGTATTACGATATTTGGGGGGGGGGGGAATGGATTTTACCTCAATTAGTGAAATATACAGCTTGTTGACCCCCATAAGGCAATAGTTATAACAACAACAACAAACCAATTTAGCGACTGACTGAGATTTTAAAATTTACAGTGATGAAATCTTACCCTTTGGGTGCACCGGGTCTTGGGTCTTGAAAAGTTGTGGTTCTAGTGTTATGATCGACAAAATAGCGTACTCCATCTTCCGTCAATCGTATTTCCCATCCAGGTGGAAGTGGCGGCTCATCAGACCCAACCTCTTGACTATTTAAAAAAAAGAAAAAAAAAGAAAGAAGATTATTTTCACGTTAACTCCTATCAAAAGTAATTAATCTAGGATTAGAGAGTAAAGATAAAAATGAATTTAAAAAAAATGCAAGAACCCCTTTTTTAATTGATTCTCGCATACATAAGACTGTAATAAGTTAGATTATAAGTTAGTTATATATAATAATAGATTAGTTATGCGTACAGTAAGGGATTTTTTTTAAAAAAAAATCTCGATCCTATTTAATAGAGAAAAATGTTTTTTGAACGCAACGACTGAAAGCGTTTCTTACCGACGATTACGTACTTTAGCATTTTAAGCAGTCATTCGGTTCCGAATGATCACTGAAGCTGAAGCAAATGTTATCAAAGAATGGTTTTTTCTCTCAGTTGATATCTCTAACTTTTCACCACTCCAAATATTTATGAAGTATAAAAATGAGATTTTTATTTGATATGAAATTCTCACGGACTAAACAAATTACAGAGCGGCGGTGCAATTAGCCCATGCATTTTAAGCATTTCGTTCGACACTTTTACTACTGGCATTCAAGAATCTTGATGGGCATTGGTACATTTATGGAAAAAAAATCACTTAATAACCCCTAAATCTTCTTTCTTTCGATTTAGCTTTTTGCAACAATCCATTACTCTTTTTTCGGTCTTGCGCCGATCATAATCACATTCTGTAACTTTTGTTGTAAAGTTAAAAACTAGAAAACTAGTCTAACTAAAGAACAGTCTGTCACTTGATGACAAAATATATTAATATTAAGCCAGCAAAACTATCCACTTAGTTATGAAATGTGTTATATACTCGAACTTTAATAATACCTCGATTATGAATCGAGGTAACAAGATTTTGAAAGTATTAACTTTTTTTCTCCCTTTATAAAAAAATATCTTTAAAATTTTTGTGAAAATTAACAGTTCAGGAATTTTGCTTCGACAAATAAAAATAAAAATGTATTCATAAATAAACTTACCCTTGAGTTCTGGGATCTTCCCATTGAGTAGTTCTATTCTTGTGATTAACAAAATAAACTCTTCCATCCGGCTGTACCCTCTTTTCCCAACCAGAAGGTAATGGTCCTAGAGTTTCCTCTTCATCGGTTGCAGCCGTGGCTCCTCCACTACTTCCAGCCTGAAAATAGTTCATAGCAGCTTTAACTTATGAATAAATGCAATAATGTCCTCCAGAAGACTCTAACTGAAAATCTCTTAAATCTGTTAGTGCTCCTGTGGATATCCACCATAACAGCTCAATCGTCACTTATAATACCCAAAAACTCAAGTACTAAACCAAGAACCTGAGGATTTAGTTGATATGTGCAATAGTTAGATTTAGTCTGCAAACGGTCAACTTTATCTAGCCACAAACGCATATGGCACACTTGACTAATATTCTTCATTTTTCTCTATGAACCCATACATTAAGGCAAATCTCCCAATATATTTTTAACTGAGTGAAAACTCAAGTCGGAAAACTTTAAAGAAGGTTAAAAGAAAGTAATTAATTAGAGGAATAAATCTTACCTGCTGAGGATATAGAAATCTTTGACTGCCTTGCTGTACAACATGTTGCCGCTCTCCCTGCCAATGTTGAAAATGTTGCAATCTTTCTGTATTAGGTCGCTGCCAAGTAGTAGTTCTAGTATTGTGATCTACATAATAAATTCTTCCACGTGGATCTCTCCTCATTTCCCAGCCTTTTGGTAATGCCTGTGGTCGTTCCCAAGATGTACTGCGAGAATTATGATCTACATAGTATCTACGGCCATATACATCGTATCTCATTTCCCACCTTATAGCAGAAAACATAAATAAAAATTACAGATAATGAAAGTAGAAAAATAAAATAGATAAAATTAAATTTTAGAGTACTTTGTTCACTGTTTTTGGTTACTGATTCAATAATTTAGAAGAAAGAAAGAATATTGACAATTTAAGTCATTTTTTAATTTATTTTTACCGTGCATTCGACCGCGGGACTGGGTCATCTCAGGACTGAGACACATACGACTATTTACAGCAGAGTAATAATTTTCATTGATATGATATAAAAATTAATTTACAAAAATTAATAACCTTACACTACTGATAATTGTATTTTTTACACTGTAAGGTTGGATTGTCTTCTGCCCTTTTCCTATGAACTGAGTGTGGTCGGTTTTAAATGTTTGGTTTGTGAACGAACAGGTCAGTGTAAATTATAAAAAAAATATTTTAAAAGTGCTTTGTAGTAGTCTTTTTTTTTAAATACTTTTTTTTTTGTAAATGTTTTTGTAAAGATTGTGCGTGTTGGGTTTTGTAGTAATGTTTTTAATTTGTTTGTGACTAGATGAACATACGATACATAATAGAATGCTAAAATTGTCACACAAAATATATAGGCGAAACATCCCAGTATTAAAAAAAAAAAAACTACTCGTACGACACAAAACTAAAAAAGAACACCACAGCACTTTTCTTTCATAGCTCAGAAAATCTTCAGACGTTCGATTTCCCAATCACAAAGATAATCAGAGGCAATACAAGGAAAGTACTAGAAATGACTGACATAGAAGCATTGATTTATAAAGGCGAAAAATAGTTTACATTTCAAAACAGATACAAACTATCTAAACAACATACACGCCAACTTACTAAAGAACACATGGAAACCTTTCTTTGACAACTGGCAACATTGACCTGTAGAGAAACCTAACATTTAAAACCAATCACAGGCTACATCCAATTTTTTTTATGAACCTCATGCCTTACACATACTTCAATGACTACCGATTTTCGAAAATTTATAATTGCAATACGTACTTCTTCTTACTAGGTGATATAAATAAAAAATAAAATAAAATACCCTGCAGGTAAAGGTTCCTCAGTTGTAATCCCTGAAGAACTTTGTCTTTGTTCTGGTACACCGTTTCCATTCACCGCTGCAACTGCACCGTTACTGGAAGGACTTGGAGCTGGGGCGGCAGATGCTCCACAAGACGCAGAATTTGCGGCAGCAGTTACTGCAGTAACCGATGCACCTCCTGTACTACTTCCTGTTGTTAAAAAAGAAAGAAAAAAAAACCATTATCCAGCATTACGGACGCCATCACATTTCATAAATAATATACTTGAAGTTTTGGAGTAATTTCTTTAGAATTTTTAATAAATGCTGAAATTACCTGGCAGAATTGACGTAGAAGAAGTTGCGTGAACATTAATAGCTACATTATGATCTGGAGGCCTGCTACGAGTTCTAATACCACCGTTAAGGATGCTACGAGCTTCATTTCTTGGTGTTACAGCTGTGAATTATAATCACTCACATTTTATCAAAAATTCACTGATTTGACGCAAAAATTTCAGGAGTGGTAGAAAGCTGTATTCTTTACGAACTTTATACCATTAACACTACAAAGTAGTTACTTTGTTTGATGAATTATATTTCTATAACGGCTTTTATGACAACAAACATCTGTAGGACTTCAATTTTTATTCCTTTTTTTTTTTTTTTTTTTTTTTAAATAAGCTCGCAAAATCCTTTCTTACAGTTTTGAGAAAACTTTCAGGAAAATAAAATGTCTTTATGTAGGTGAAAGTATACAAAAGCGAAAAAGCTAGTCCTACCATATATTTCTTTCGAACTCAGAATCGAAGTTAATGAATTCCTACCCTACCTTACACTGAAATCAAATCTTGTGGGGAAGCTTAACCAAAGTCATCATACTGATCCAAAGATAATAACTGATCAAAGTAAAGGTACAGATAAGTTTGTTTATAATGAATATACGAAGTCCTATTTTCGATTAAAAAGAAAAAAGTGAAAAATCCCTTCGTAAATTCGCATTTCTGGTTGATGAATTTCCTCTAAATAGAGAATTTAAGCAACAAAACGACACAACTTTGAACATGGCAATACATTAAAAATGCAATTTTTGAAGGCCTAAAAATCGTTTTCACCAGCCAAGGTTTCAACAAATTTTTGAGGAAAGAAAAAAAAAAACTTGTCGATCTATACAATTATTAGGATCTATGATATTCCGCAGTTCAAAGAAAGTCATGGAAACCATTTACAAGAAATTTTTCACCATCACATTTCCGACTGGTAACAAGTAAATACCTACATGAAATACATAGAATTAGCATCCTGAGATTTTTCGTTTTTGACGTATATTCACATTAAAATGTTAATATTTACACAGATATGATACACGGCTCCGGAGCCCTAAAAATGGATATTTCCGAGAAAAATCTATTTCAAAAATTTGACACGAACACAATACGTTTTTTTAGTAAGAGAAAGTATTCTTGTATAAAAACGCAACTTTTTTTTTTTAACTTAAAGGTTAATCGAATATTCGATGTAACACTTCGAAAGCATAAATTAAAGTTACATAATTTAAAATCTATTTATCAACATAAGGCGAAGCAGAATGATTTAATACACAGAAAATGTTATCCAAAACATTATATCACATACTACACGTCCAAGCTGACGACAATCAGACACGTATTTAAAATCCTCATTACATATTGAACAAGATAGTTATCACATCATTTAAAATTGCTTTTATCATTTTTTATTATTTTTTTTTTATTTTCCATGTTATACCTTAGCTAAAACTTATAAATAGGTGACGGTGAATAGGTAGGTGAAAAATGAAAGTTTTTAAGAAAATAACATTTTTTAAGTGATTAAAGAGGAAAAGCCAATCTACTTTTAATTTATCAGTTTAATCCTAGAAGATAACGCTATCTTGAATAAACATTACATTATTTAAATTAACCAAGAAGTGTTTGTGGAAAATTTCAATTATCATAATACTATAAAAGTGGAAATAACCATGAAGTACATTCAAAACTGGTTTTATTTTTATTAAGTACCATCACATGGGTATATTATACCCATTCCATAAATGGGTTTTGGTAATTCCTATACACAAAAATGTTTATAATAAAATGCACAGATATAATGATTAAGAACACGGAAACCAATAAATTAACGCTTTTTCCCTTGTAACTCTGGGTAACAGCATGCGGATGGGTGATTTAGCTCATTGAAGGAGTTACTGAACAAAAGTTATTTGTATTTTGTAAGTTTAGGGAAATCGTTTCATTTGAACTTGGATGTGTAAGCGGACACTAGTTGGAACATTTTTAGAGAACATGGATTTTAGTGGAGCGTCGTTTTTGTTTTTAAAGTTAACAATTTATATAACGTGGGTGAACATTTTACTTCGTATTTTTTAGTTTCAAGAAATTAAAGAACAAAAACTTGTCTTAAGGGAGAAAAGTGAAAGTTAAAATCCTAAACGGTCTCAAAAGGCTATTGCCTAATGGCAACTGTTAAGAAAAGTTACAATTAAACCTTCATTTGGATGGATCTCACAAAAAATAAATAAATAAACAAATTTACTCACTTGAAGGTGAATTTTGTGATAGATGTTCAGGAGGAGGCACGGTGGACATATCCACCTTCATACCATGTAATAGAGCAATAAGTTCCCCTACTTTCATTCTTCCTTCATGTTTTTCTGATATTAAGTCCATTGTTAATTCCAAATGTTCACATTTTCCGTTGTAGTGCGACAAAACATCATATAAATTTAAACGTTTCTCCCCAAGAGTACCATCTTTTCTAAACGTACTGTGATTTAAAAGACGAAAGTGCAGGCAAGATATAGGTGTAACTAAGCTAGATATGGAAAAAAAAAATGAGACAAATTCTCTACGATAAGTAATAATAAATAGTCAATAATGATCATACTTACAGAGTGAATTCTTCATTCCATTTTGGCTGATACGTACACTTGACTATTTCAGTTTTTCTTGGACTTTTGTCATCTACCGATATTTCAACGTAAGGATTTGGCTTCAAAAAGCTTGTACCAACTCTAAGATGTGCGCATTCAACTTTCATAGAAATTGTTTATATTATTACAAACAAAAAAGTATAAACAATAACATAAAAGGTACATTTTTACTTACTAGTGACACTAAGTTGATAAAATCCTGTACTGCTTTGTTCTGACATTATCTGAATATAAATTAATTCAAATTTTAATCGTGCAATTTTGAATAATAACGGTACTACCATAGAATTGAAAAAAAACCTACTGATTAAATAAATTACCAAAACTCTGACTAACCTGCTATGAACTGTTTTCAAAGAAAATATATAGCAATATCAGTTATCACATTCTTCATTTTTCAGTACTAATGACCGATAATACCAACTCTGTTCTCTCCTGACCATTGTGTCAGGAAAATAAGTATTAATAAACAACGTGAACTCATAAGTTTTACTTAATCTTGTATTGAATGTAACCCCTACATGTAAGATCGGCCATTTGCAATTTACCTAAAATTACGCCATACTGGTAAATCATTTATGCTTTATTTCATGAACTTACAGAAATGAAACCTTCCATCTACGGCGAGTTGAGATCAAGTTCTCATTGCTGTTTAGTTTGTTTACACTTGCGTTCGTTTTGAATTAACTTTTAGGAGAATGGTAATATATTTCAAAATCTTTATTAAATAATAATTATGTTTTAAGTTATATTTGTATCATGAAAACGTTTGTTAAAAGGTGTTTGTTTTTTGTTTAAGCTTCCTTTATCGTTATTAAGAACTGCCCAAAATCATCCTATGGTGAGTTTATGACGGTTACATTGAAAACAGTAAACTATTGGAAAATAAATTATTTTCAGTTTAATTAAATACCACATTAATTTCATTGTGAACATGTGTCGCACATTTAGTAACATTTGTATTAAACCTGAAGTTAGTATAAAATTTTCGACTTGCTTACATGTGATAGTGTTACATTTTTTTTATTGCAGTTGGTTGAATTGAAAAATGGGGAAACTTATAATGGTCATCTTGTTAGCTGCGATAACTGGATGAATATCAATCTTCGAGAAGTAATTTGCACTTCAAGGGTAAGTTCTACTTACGTTTCTTCTTTTTTATCAATAGTTGTTTATCAAGATATTAAAGAAATTTACTTCATATACATAATTCATCATATGTGATTTTCTATGTCTGCGAATTATACTTTAATCTGTAGTTACAAATCCCAACTTAACATTTACCGACTACCCACACCCTCAAGAAGATTGTTCAATTTCCTCTTACATTAGGTTTAAAATATCAATATCCTGTCTTCTGTGTAATCACCAAATGTCTAAATTGTTACTATTGCTACAATAGTAATTCTTAGAAGTAAAATTTAATAAAAGGAAAGAAATTAGGTGAGAAATTCGTGCAATGATTTACAAAGCCGGCAGTATGTACGAACGAAAGCATGCTGTAACGGATTAAATGTGTGGTAAATATTTATTTAGTACAATAGTTTTTCAAAGTATTGTATATTTCAAGGATTCGCAACTCACTTTAAGTACATTTTCTGAAATGTTTCAGATAAAAGTAATAGATATTATAGTTAATAAAGATTTCATGTATATCGTTCGTTCCTTTGATAGTAAAATCGTTAGAAAAAGTCAGCATCGGCCTAAACTGTTAGAAGTGGCAGTTACATCAAAAGGGAGCAATTACCTCGTTTGGACACCGCGATTTTTAATTTTGATTCATACACAAACGCAGGCTAAGCTTTAAAACCATTTCGCGTTATGCAGGAAACCTCAAAACATTTCCTTTATTGGTACATCTTTCCTAGAGTAAGTGAGATAGAAAAGAGCCCTTTGGCGACCTAATTTGGTTGAATATTCAAATATTCTAAACAATTTGTTTCAGGATGGTGATAAATTCTGGAGAATGCCCGAATGTTACATTCGGGGTAGTACTATAAAGTACCTTAGAATACCGGATGAAGTGATTGACATGGTAAAAGAGGAAGTAGTAGTGAAATCTCGAGGAAGAAGTGAAGTGAAGGGTAGAGGAGGCGGTCAAAGGGGTAGAGGTGGATCTGGACAACGTCAGTATATAGTTATTTGAATTTTAAAATTTTGTATCATCTGTTTACATTATTAGCAGTAAGTTATTATTGTGATCAGCCATCTCTGCAGGTACTATGAACTATTCTAAGTTCTGATGGATTTTGACTAGAGCAAACCCTCCATATTGTTTGCAGCAGCGTAATCTATTTCCCTGTTTAAATTTATTACATGTAAAGGTATATAGAAAACAGGAGCAAACGTTTCAATGATATTGTTTGGTTGTTAGTTTAATTCATAATTCTATGAAATCTCACCTTAGAAAACTATATATATATATAAATTCAGGTTGTACACGGAGAGATCGAAAGTTCGGGAGGTGATTCATAAGCTCAGATGCCACAAAAAAATATTCAATTATCTTTGGCTTGTTTCTCAATAATGTCGAAGATATTAGCATTTTCAACTTTTCCCGACGGAAAAGTAGCGAATATCGACATATTCGCGTTTTCCACCATAAAAACGGTCGTAACTTTTCTATCCTTTAGTCTATAAGAAATCTTATTATTCCAAACGAAAGAGCATTAATAATTTGATTTCAGTGAAAAGTCAGTTACGCAACATCCCAGTTTTCTGCACTTACACCCCTCTGTTCGGAGTAGGGTTTAATTTTTTTAAAAAGCTATATGGACTTGAAGCTCAATAAACGCACAACTTTTTCTATAATTGAGTGACTACTTGATTCATTATTGAAAAAATACAGTTTAAAATTTAACAAAAATCACCCAGATCGAATTTTTTAGACATTAAAGTAAAAATTTCATTCGTTATAAGAAACGTCTTGAGGTTAAGCAGATTTACAGGAAATTTAGATGCGTGAGTAGCTTGTGAAAATGACTCGCATTGGAGCACTCTTTACTGAAGAAGTAGGACAGCGAATGCACAGCTAACACTTCAGTATCTTTGGCTTCTACGACTCGAAAACGAATTATATCTTGTCTCTGCTTTGGCAAGGATGTTGGGTACAATGTTGGCCCGTCCTATCTTAGGGAATTCCCAGATTGTCCATAAGTCCCTAGGCTTTTTTGCTTGTAAAATTAGTTCAATTGTTTTAAAAACTAGTTGGTTAATCCCATGATTGTGAGATTAATGGATTTTCTCTTATATAATATGGATATTTAAGAAAAAAATGTTTTACAGGTGGTGCTTTTGGTGGAAGAGGTGGAAGACCTGGTGGCCCACTAGGACGAGGCGGTGGATCTGGCGGCAGAAATCCAAACAAAAACAAAGGGAAATAATGTTTAATTTTATTTATAAATATGTACAAATTAAACTGTAAATATCCATTTAATTTAAATATACTACAATTTTCATAATACACAATGACTCATGAATTCTGAAGAAACGTATTTAGTGGTGGTCATCTTCTTTAACAAATCTTAATCCACAGTATCCGCAAGTATGATCGCCTGGTTTATCCTGAAAATAAAACTTGCTGGGTAGTAGTTGATTTATAATTTTCATAGAATTGAAGAATGCAAACACAAGCCGTCGAAAGGACGAGATGGAACAAATGTCTCATTTTACATTCACTTTCTCTAATTCTCATTATAATAAGTGGCAAAAAATGTTTCCACACTCTCTTAATTCTGAATTTTAGCAACATATTTAATTCAAAATAATACTTGGTTAGTAAAACCGCAGCATACCAGAAATGGCAGAAGGAAGCCCCTCTAGGACCGAGGGGGATTTTTAAATAAAAATGAAAATAATAGTTAACGAAATCTTGACAAATAAAACTTTATTATCCTTACAAGTAGTTACTAATTTAAAGAGTTCTGTCTGGTGGTTTTTAAGAGACAACAAATATATTGAAATCCCCTCTTCATTTTAGTGACTTCCTCTCTTAAAACATTCAACAGACCTTACTGCTTATAAGAGATTAACACAATAATTTGCTTTCTTAAAGCCACAATTGAATGCATAGGTTTGAGAAGCTTAAAAAATAAAAAAAATAGTGCGGTTTTAAAGTTAATTGCTAAAAATATAAGGGCAAAATCTGATAAGTCGCTCTTTAAATTTATAGTGATTGGATATAAATACATTACGTTCCATGGATTAAAGAACTCGGATTACTTATAATTCCTAAAAAACTCAGCGAAACTATTATGATTTATTTGTTTAATCTACAGTATGTGAAGCTAATAAATATAAAAAGTAGTCTTACAAGGTTTATATAAACTTTTGGATGTCCTGTTGGGCCTCCACCTCCATCGCACCAAACAACTCTATGACCAACTTCTTTTGGTGGTACTGCATTAATCAAATCTATGGCAAATTTAGGGTTGACCGTTTTATTTTTGTCAACAAATCTTACAAGTCGATAATCGGTCGATTCAAATTGCTAGAAAATGTTTGTTCTGTCAGATATCGACAATGAATAAATTTTGAAAAAAAAAACGAAATATTATTTACCTGGCCCGTATGCGTTTTTGTATCTGGGACATCAGTGGAATAGGTAACTACTTTTGGTATGTTAATGTTTGACACTCGCTTAAAAAGCGAGTTATTCAAGAACTTGAGAAGCATGGAATTAGATTTATGGACGAACGCTTCACAGAATCTGCCAGATGATCAGGTCAGGTTATTAGGAGCACTAAAGTATTTGACGTGAGGAGCGCTGCCGTAGTGCTTTTGCTAGTGGCTCTCTCATGTTAAGTTTATCAGGTTGCTAACCTAGCAGATGTAACAATGCTAACCTTCTGTGACATAAGCCGCCCACTGAGCATAGGTGTATAGTTCTTCAAGGAGAGGTCGAAATAAAAGCCTAATAATATGCAATTTCACAAAAAAATTCTTTTCTGTTTTAAACTTTTTTCTAAGTCAGGTTCCAATTTTAGCCTTTTAAGACCTTCCTATAATGTTAGAAATATCCATGTGAGTATGTAACATTTAAGCAGTAAATTCAAAATAACTTGATTCATGATTATATAAAATAGAATTATTTTATATTTTATTTATTATTTCTAGAACAAGGTGGCAAATTCTTACTCCAATAGAACTCATACTTGTGGAGAAATCACTGTAGATAATATTAATCAAGTTGTTACTGTATGCGGATGGCTGCACTATCATAGAATGAATAAATTTGCCGTCCTGCGAGATGCATATGGATCTGTGCAAGCTTTTATCCCAGAAGAAGTAATTTAACTATTAAAGAATTTTCGCCTTTACAAACAATATTTGCTTTATAGTTAAACAATTTATGCTATTATAGACCAGTAATGTTTGGCTGCGCTTAAATAATTAAATTCTTGTTTTTTTTCACTTTAAACTTAGTGCTGGAATGTTCCAGTAAAATGGTATCTTCTAAATGGTAAAATAGTATCTTTTATTAAGGATGAGTGCTGGATGCTGGAAGCTTTTGATCACAAGGAACGTATTGATCGAACAGTTCCCTAGCACATTCACCGGCCTCTAATGTCATCTTCAGAATTTTTGACATTTCGATTCAGAAAGTAGATCCACTCCAAGCCTTTAAGCATTTGCTAGTGAAATAGAACGACTTTTAGGGATCTTTCTGGAAGAGAGGGCTCTAATCACTTGCTGTTTAATCTATTCATAAATTTACTCAATTTTTTTTCTCTTTTAAAAATAATAACATTATTATTATTATTTTAAGTAGATGAAAGTATCCAAATTATTATTATATTTTAGAGAAATGACTTACAATCTACTTTGAGTTCTACACCACTTGAAAGTGTAATTGAAGTCACAGGGAAAGTTCATAAAAGACCACAGCATCAAATAAATAAAGTAAGACAATTCATTTTTTTTCTTGTCTATTGAATTATTCTTCGAATTAAGGCAAATAAATATATTTCAAAAGAAAGTTTAATATAAATACTTTGTTTTTTGGACGGAAAATTTTGAAAATTAGAAAAAAATACAAATTTTGTACGTTAGTTTGTAATTTGTCAGCCTTAAATTACAAAAGAAAAGATGCTTATGAGATAGTCTTTTTTTCTCTCTCGAAAGCGTACAATATTTAATTGAGTCCTTTCGTAATAATTTGTTAAATTAGTTTAAATTTCTAGTAGATATTGGTACAATTTGTTGCAGCAAATGTTGACTGGAGAAATTGAAATTTCTGTAGATGATTTTAAAGTGATTAATGCAGTGAAAAAGTCACTCCCTTTCTCAATAAGGGATTATAATAAGGTTAGTACCATGAGATGTTTGATTGGAAAATACTATGCACTTAAGTAGTTATCTATTTCTTTCTTTCTATTTTTTTTAGGCTAATGAAGCAACTAGAATGAAGTTTAGATATTTAGATCTCAGATTTCCAGTTATGCAAAGAAACCTGCGATTCCGTTCATCATTCTTAATGAAAATAAGAGAATTTCTATTAAATAATGCGTTTTTAGAAGTAGAAACTCCTACGTTATTCAAGAAAACGCCTGGAGTAAGTAATGTTAAAAATTAATGGAGTAAATCATGATACATTTAGTGAATTTTTTTTTTTTTTCATGTGAATTAAGTTATCTCGTCTTCATTTTTTTAAAAAATCTTAAAATTTACCCCGGACGTTCCTGTATTATAAATATAAAATAGACTAGAATCGTGTGATCCGTGAGCTTTGAGATTTATTGAAATGTAATGAATTTTTTATTTAATTAAGAACGATTTATAATTAAGCACAAAATTTTTGGATACAATTTTAATTACTCACATCACTTCAGGGAGCTCAGGAATTTATAGTGCCAACCCACATCCCAGGAGAGTTTTTTTCTTTAGTCCAAAGTCCACAACAATTTAAACAACTATTAATGGTCGGCGGAATAGATCGTTATTTTCAGATAGCTCGTTGTTATAGAGACGAAGGAGCTAGGCCTGATAGACAACCAGAATTTACACAAGTAAGAATTAGGCTTATTAAAAATTACTTCAATTGTATACAATTGTGTACCCTTTTAGTGAATTTTTGTTATCTCTATGGTGTGAATCAAACAAAGTCAAAGACAAATATATTAAGTGAATTTTGAGACATTTAGGTGTTTTTCAACATGCTTTTTCTTGTAGTTTTCGACCAACTTTTTTACATTCCTAACGGATACTTTTAATATTCACTCTTGCTTCAAAACCTCTTGGTTGTCAGACTCATTTTTCGCCTGCTGCGACCCGAACCCATTTTCCTAGATAACGAAACGTTAATCATCATATCGTTTCAGTATTTTTTAATTCTTCACGAGTATAAAGTAAAAGTAACGTAATGTTTACTATTTCAGCCAGGCTCTACGTCCAACTACCAATTAGGTATCGTGGACGGAGGCGACTAGCAAACATACTTTACGACAAAGTTCTCATATTAAATATTAAATTAAATCTAAGGCCTAGACCGGGAATCGAATCCAGTACCACAATACATACTAGCTTTGCCGGTCTCGCTTCCAACCGCTCGGCTACCGTGGCGCCATTTTCATTTATATTATTAACTTTCTGCATATCTCACAAAACGACCATAATGACCACAAACACCAGGCGAATAAAGGCTAACTTCAAAATAACGCATTTCTTCTTGATATCCATGGAGGACGTCATCTAAGGTAGCTATAGCAATGGACATAGGCCTTACCTCTTAGAAAAAAGTGAATTTCATTTGAAAATGTGGTTCGGGCTAGAGTTAATTAATTAATTAAGTAAGTAAGTGATTTGTTGGCTGATATCAATGATTTTATCTGTAGAATTTGTTTTTCTAATTCTGTTTCGGATTTTCATCCCTACCAGTGGTTTATTCATCAATTTGATATTTTAGAGAATTCAGCCAGTGTAAACAAAAACATGAGTACTATTGAATGTATTACGTTCCTTCTGGAATTGTGGTCGCTACGATTATCTCAATCTAAACAAAGTTAGGGTGAAACCTTAGGGCTGCAGATTTAGTTTGTGTGTATCTTGGGTATAGTAAACCCAAGGTAAGCTCTGTACATTATCACTCATATCTCTAGAGAGTCATGTAGATATTTAAGACGTTGTTTTGGCCTCTGAAGCTTTGCATTGCGAGTCATGTAGATATTTAAGGCGTTGTTTTGGCCTCTGAAGCTTTGCATTGCTGATGCAGAAATCAACAATACTGTAGCGTTGGCGGATTGTTTCTAACGATTCTGATTCTAAAAACTAAATGCACTTATTCGGTCTTGAACTAAAATTAAAAATTTAGTAAAATTCTCGAGACCAATAATTAAGAAAGCATGTTCATTTTGTAAAATGATTTATTGTAATAAATATCAGTTCAATATTTGTGAGTGTAAGGAAGAACTGTCTGATTAAGGTTTCAACCGCATATCTAGCTTTGGTAAGATGTTATTCATTAGTTTAGTGAATATTAATCTACAATAATTCAAAACAGTTAATATTAATTTCTGTGCTAACGTTTACAATTGTCTTTGACTTGATGATATTAATGAAAGTTAAATTCTAAACTATTGGTACTAAATCTTATTTGAGCAATTTATTTTTATTTTTTATATGTTCTATTTATTGTAGTAATTATGGCGATGTTTAATAATAGTTGGATGTAGAAATATCATTCAGTGATGCTCATCATGTGATGAAATTAATTGAAGATCTCCTGCATTATTGTTGGCCAAATAAAAGTTTAATAACACCTTTTGAACGGATTACATACTCAGAAGCAATGCAGAAATACGGAAGCGATAAACCTGATCTTATACCGAGATTCCCGGTTTGTGTTATTTAAGGATTTAAATAAAATGTTCAGTATCCATTTCTTAGATTATATTATTTCGTTGTTTATTAATTAAATGCAACCTTTGTTTTCGTTTTTTTCAGATTATCACTCTAGATGACCAAGACGCCAGTAATATGAAGAAGGCAATAATCATCTCTGACGGTGATGTGAGTAATATTCTCTTCTTTTTTTCAGAAATATCAAATTCTATCAAAAAGTATGTACTTCTTCCAGAAATTTATAACATCATCCTTTCGTAAACATTGTGAAATAGTGAATAAAAATTATTATAATGATGTAAAACTTCATGTACTGAGGTATAAAAATAGCCGACAGTGGCAAATTGATGCTGACAAGATTTGTGGTTTGCTTGGAAATAAAATTAATGAGCATGGAATTAAAGAAAATGATTTTATTTTTCTGGCAGTCGGGCCTGAAATGAATTCAGTAAGAAAATAATAGTTAATTTACTTTGATGCTGGTAATAATTAATTAAATTAAATGTTTTAGTAATATATTCACTACTTTTTAGCTGAAGCTCTTGGGCAAAGTGCGATCTATGTATATAAATATTGTAAAAGGAAAAGAACTCAATGGTACTCAATGTATGACTGGGTTATATAGACCACTCTGGATCGTTGATTTTCCATTGTTTGAGGTGGATGAGGAGCAAGGAATATTAAAACCTGCCCATCATCCTTTTACAAGTCCACATCCTGACGACTTGCACTTACTGTCTACTGAACCACTAAAGGTAATATTCAGTTTTCTACAGCAAATTTTTTCGAAAAAAGTACTGACAAAATTGTAAGAATTCTGTTTATGAGGCTATTTCAAGATACCAATTAAAATTTAAATAACTAGTGTAGAGGTCTATTAATGAAAAGAATTTGCGATAAGTGACCACAAAATGATATGATTCATTTCTCAGTGTACTCTTAATTTTGTTGTTGATAACGTCTTTTATTATTTTGTTTCATTAGGTATGTACGACTATTTCTGATTATTTTATAAAAATATTGTTTTCATTGCAGGTTAGAGGCCTTCATTATGATCTTGTTTTAAACGGTTATGAAGTGGGCGGAGGTTCTGTTCGTATTAGTAATGCAGAATTGCAAGCTCATGTATTGAATAATATTCTTAATTATCCTACTGAGGATTTAAATCATATGTTGGAGGCTTTAGCATCAGGAGCGCCGCCCCATGCGGGCATAGCCCTAGGTAATAATGAATCATTAAAATATTGAGTTAGGAGATGTCTGGCCATTTCTCCGGGAATCTTAGCGCATCTGAGGCAACTTAAATATTTAATAATGACTATCCCAACTCACACAAAAGCCCTAACGGCCTGTGGAGGTGGTTGATGTATAAAACTTGTCTCTAGCGAATTATTAGACATGACCTTACTCATCACACACACACATTGCACACTTAACACATTCTGATTCTTAAAGAAGCCTCAAGATTTTTTAGGTCTGGTAGATTGATTATTAATAAGTTTCAATATTAAGAGTGTCATTTAAAAATATGAGATGGAATTTCGTAAGAGAAAGTTGAATCCGTTTCTAACTTCCATATTTTGCTGTTAGAATTCGGAAGATTTGGTACATTGGTAAGTTTTCAGAAGGAAGAATGACGTTTTACAGGCTTAGACATACTAATCAGCTATAATCGCCGTGAATTTATCGCCCCTGCATTGTTAAAAGTGTTTTAAGTTAAAATATTTTGACATTTTTTATTTGTTTCAGGCATTGATAGACTAGTTGCTATACTAGTCGGTGCACAGAGCATTAGAGATGTTATAGCATTTCCTAAAAGTGCAGAAGGTAGGGACCATTTATCAGGCGCACCTTCGTCAGTTTCTCAACAAGATTTAAAGCATTACAAAGTAAAGGTTGCTTACGCACAGGACATGTCACGCTCTATGTCCGGCTAACATGAATGTAACTTAAAAAATGTATTCTACTATTTATACTTCTCTTATTATACAGAAATCGTTTGTATCAACATTCAGTGTACATAATAAATGTAAATATATTTTACAATGTTCATTCTAGACATTTTTACTCTTTATGGAATTAGTTTGCAAAAATGTGCTTGATTTGATGTCCCTTATTGGTGACTTATTTGTTGGAGAGGGAAAACATTCTCTTTGAACACCATCAATGCTTTTAATAAAAGGTTATTAGGGAAGGTATTAGCTAAGTGGTAAGCGTCTTCTAGATTCCCAAACGGAGATCCCAGTTCGAATCTCACGGTCGGCTACTTTTTGTTAGAAAAAATGTTAATGGTGTAGTATGTGCTTCCGCCTCCTTCCACGATACCTAATTGGTAGTTGGACGTTAAGCCCGCCTGAAAAAATAGGCGATTTCTTTACTAAGTGTTTTTACAATTTTTGATATTGTATATATATATACATATAACACTTATATTTCCAACTTTTCTTAACATTAATGAGGGTGCTGGATTGAATTAGACTCTGTAATAGGTTCAAATTCAGGCGTGGTATTATTAGATTTACTAGAGATATCTACAGCTCACTGGACAAGACTGTAAGGATGCCAGATGCAATGATGAGGCTCCGGGCACCTTAAAATTAAAATAATGTACAAATTAGAAAAAAGTATGTTTTATTCAACTTCTAAAATATTCAAGAACAAAAAAACAGTAGAATGCCAGTGAACATAAAGAAAACACGAATGTTTTCCGCAAACAAGTTACAAATAACTTGGTATCAGCAGTCAACAACGGAAAAAAAATTAGGCAGTGCCACACTGAATATTAACACATGTACCACACTATGATGTACTGGTTATCACAAAGAGTAGGTTAGATTTATCACAATCAAGAAATACTGACAAAAAAAAACCCTACCTTAAAATCTATAAAATTTAATTTCCTTTATACACTTAAAAAAAAATCATACATAAATACATATTTATATATGAAGAGAAAATCCAATGTTAAAAAGAGACCAATGGACTTATTTACACATTTTCAAATTTTTCTTTTGATTTCTGATTTTATTTTTTTTAGCTGATTTAAAAACATTCTCCGCATTTTTAAATTATCATTAGAAAGATAATTTATATTAGAAACAAAATTATTGTGTTTAGTTCATATCACACATACAAGAAAATATTATAATATAGTGCAACCTATATATATGTATATATTTTTTTAAATTAAAGCACTTATTGTATACTTGAAAGTAAGTACACCATTTTTATACTTTAATTGAGCTATCCTTTTTGATATATATATAATTTTTTATTTTAATTTTATTTGACAAAAGTCGCCAGGATAGTTCTCCAATTTGGGATACGGGTCCCTCATGTACTTGGATTTTTTTTTTTTTTTTTTTTTTAGTTATTAATCAAATACCACTACATCCAATTTCTATAATTATTATAACGACCAAAATTAAAAATTAGAACACCCAAGGTCCAGTAAGCATAAAAAATTAATTTATAAATTAGTCCGGTGGGAAGTAAATAACTATTGCTTAAAAAGATTAATGATTCATAAATTCCTTAATTTTAAATATATAAATCAGTTATATAATTAAAAAATATAGCAAGCAATAAAAAACTAGAACTATGTACACATAAATTAACAGGTACAATTTATAATTATGTATTTAAATACACACAATGTTTAATTTAAACGTCTTAATGAACTACCCTGGCTTAAGGAATATTCCGCTGGCCAAAAAATAAAAATGTAACGAATACTACAATTTTTTTTTTTTTAAATCTATACAAAATATTTTTCCTCTTAGCTAAAAAGCCCAAAAATCGTCAACTTTTTTTTATTTCTGAAACATTTGTTACTAATTACATTATAAAGTACATTTAAGTTAGTACTTATATCAATAACTCCTATTTACATAATATAAGAAGGAAAACTTCTATAGGAACAAAATGTGCCAGTGAAATATTTCCTCTGAGTCTTGAAGTTATTTCTAAGTATTTAACTTAGGTAAAATTTAAGAAGAAAAAAAAAGGAATGTTTATATTATCAACATGTTGCTTGTTAATTCTATGCACTCACAGATTCTTCAGCAGTCGGTAACCAAAAAGCCATATTTGTGCAAGCAGAAGCTAACATCATAAATTTTGGATTGAACTGAACACACTGGACTGGACCCGTATGATCCGCATTTAATACACAAACCTTATATCCTGTATCCGCGTTCCATACATGCACCCTACCATCAGTTGAACCGCTAAAGATAAACTGTGAATCGGGACTAAAAGAGGCCTCTATTGGAATGCCCTTATTATTTAGATGTCCAGTGAAAGTTTGTAAAGGAGTACCATGAAAAGCGTCTATTAGTCGTATTATGGACCCGTTTGTTGATATTAAAACAGTTTTGCCATCTCTACTAAATTTAAGTCCAGTCCAATCACATTCCTTCTCTTGAACTTGTTCGAAAGAAACAAAAGGTCCCTTGTCGAATGATCGCAAATCATACAACTTCACACATTCTGAATTTAACCCAACAGCAAAGATAAGACCTTCTGGATCATAAGCAGTCACAGGCCTTCCAGATAGCTGCATCATACCTTGACAATTTGGAGACCTTAAATCCCAAAGCCTCAACGTTTTATCCAGAGACCCCGAAATAAAAGAATCTTCAATAGGCGAAATGCACAACGATACTACTTTTTTTGTATGTCCTGGAAAATAGCGAATATATTTATTATCATGTAATGATAAATACCGAATAGTGTCGTCCACTTTTGTTGAACTATGAATTGCCGTGTTTTTTGCATGTGTAAAATGAATCAAATCCACTCCGTATTTCTTACTATTTACGGTTTTAGTTAATGTTCCTTTTTCGCAATCGTAAATAACTATCTGATCATCATCACTGCACGATATTAGAGCATCACCATTTGGTGAAAAATCTATAGTTTTAATTTTGTCCGTGTTTTCCCGGAACACTTTGGCTACTTTAAAACTACGAACCACATGATCTACCAGCTTCATCTTGAGTTATTTTTTCTAATTAAGTAGCAAATTTGTAAATAACGTCTAAGTTTACATAAAATAAACCTTACTTTAAATAGAGACCTCAGAAAACTGTAAACACTCTAAAACGCTTGGCATTTTCTTCGAGATAAGCATAATGGAGGAAAGTACGCAAGACTGAGTCAGACAGTGCAATGTTTTTGACGATTTATTTATCGATACATCGCCTACTAATATTTCGATTTCCATTTATGAATATTTTTTACATTAATTTCTATATTTGCACTTATCATATATTATTTAATAGACGCAAGTGTATGCAGTTGTAAATTTTTCAATAAATAATTTTTTTAACAAATTCTATGATTTATTTTTAACGTAATGATATTCTAAAATTTAAACTACCAAAATCAAAGTCGATAGTTTAAAAAAGTGTTTAGATAAGTGTAAGGAGAAAATTAAATAAAAAAATAATATTTTACATTACTTTCAATCCCAGTTTGGGCTTCATCAACGCTTAAAAAAATATACAATTTTTAAGATTAACACTGAAGGTAATGTTTAAAACTATAATTAAATACATTCATTATATTTTTTGACAAAAAAAAAATCGAAAGCAATTGAACCTAATTTCTAAAGAAATAAATCAATAATGGTTGTTAAAAATATACTTAAACTACTCAAAAGACAGTAAATATAATTCAAAAGAAATACTTCTGAAATTTAATTCTTAAATAATAAAAAGTCACGGGAAGCTGGGTTATTTATGACATTGTTTCCACAAAATCTAAAGTGTATTTCCATATTGTTTCTTCCTTATTAATGTCTTATTATTAAAAATCCTTTCCAATATTATTGTCTGTAAATGTTAACATTTGCAGTTTTTGCCAAGTATTTTAACATAAAATTTTATTTTTTTGCATTGGTCATGGTTTTTTAAAAAATCAACTTTTCAGCATTAGTCTAATACAATCAAAAACGGATGAATATTTCTTGTTCAAATGAACTTAGGTCATCTAATTACTAGAAAATAATCCACTTTCACTGAACGGAAACGGTCACGTGGCAAATGGTTTTTATTACCTTCTAGTCAACCTTCTTATTCCATGTTTAGTGCAGGATAGGTGAAGTCATTTGTTATTCAACTCTTTCGTTTAAGTCGACGGAGGTTTCCATTGACATTAGTTGGACGGCCATCGGCTAAACGTAATAATATATTTTTGTATATTAATGAGTCCATTATTGGTTCAAGATACTGTGTGTACTTAGATATGTATTCACTTCAAAATTCACTTCTTTTTTTTTAATATTCTGTTCATTTTATGTTTGCAAAGTTCCTTAACAATTAACTTCGTAATCAGATGTTACTAGCTAAATTGTAGATAGCTCCGTGAAAATCGGCTTGATTTAGAACATTTTGATAGTCATTATTTTGTATGTAAATTTTGCTTAGCATAGTATAGTTTTCCTAACATATGCCTGAGGCATTTGTGGTTGCATGTGTCTTGTTTCTTTACGTCTTAAATATGTCATAAATGAATGTTCAATTTTGAGTTAATTTATATGAAGTCATGAGTGGTTCTTGTTCGTGTTGGCACTTAGGTATTGATTTAAATATTTATTACAAAATATTTGCTATACTTAACAAGTAAGCTAATTTGAGATATATAATGGATTTATTTCTTATAACTGCTGAGGTACATCTTATTGAATGAATATTAAACTAAGTACACACATCCTTAAATTAAGAACCAAAATAGATTGCTTGCCTTCTTAATTTGTCCAAATAGTAAATAGTATTAATTTAGAATAAAATTGTTTATTTTTTACCTGCTTTTTTTATTTTTTCCACATAGCGCAAGGAAGTCTGCAGCACGATACTTTATTGTCCCTTTAGCAACAAAATGAATAGTAATCTTACAGCCAAGGAAATTCGTTGTATGTTCATTGATTTTTTTATTGAAAAAAAGAAACATGAATACGTCCACTCTTCTCCGGTCATTCCGCTTGATGATCCCACTCTACTGTTTGCTAACGCAGGCATGAATCAGGTATGGTCCTATAAATACAGAAATGTAGATGTAATCTTTAGTATCTATAAATTTCACTAGAGCATATTGTTATTGCAAAGTAATTAAAAATAGAAATGAAATGTTGAAAGAATTACGAAATTATTTACATAACAGAGAGTCAAGTATAATTGTTTCTGTTTGTTAGTTTAAACCCATATTCCTTGGAACGGTGGACCCAAACAGTAAGATGGCTTCAATGGTGAGAGCTGTTAATACGCAGAAATGTATCCGAGCAGGAGGAAAACACAACGATCTAGATGATGTTGGCAAAGATGTTTATCATCATACGTTCTTTGAAATGTTGGGCAATTGGTCTTTCGGAGATTATTTTAAAGTATGTAGTAATTAGATATTAGAAAAGTAGTATTGGTATGTAAATAATGTGATAATACATTTATTTTATTTTTTAGAAAGAAATTTGTGAATGGGCTTGGGAACTATTGACTGAAGTTTTCCATCTCCCTAAAGAAAGATTATACGTTACCTACTTCGGTGGCAATAAAAGCGTTGGTCTGGAACCGGATGAAGAATGCAAACAGATTTGGCTGAAATTAGGGTAGGTAATTTTTATCTGAACTGAGAAACCTTTTTTTTATAACAAAGCAGTAGACATTCAGGTTAATTATTTAACTTAATTTAAAGGAATAAATATAAAATGATGGTTGTAGCTTATTATGATGTAGCGTATAAAATAATAAATCTTATGTGATTTAAGATTACTCAAACGATTTTCTTATACTCATTGATTAAAATCAGTTTGTTGCAAATTGAATTTTGCTGAAGCTTAGTTAGTTTTAACTGACTGCATGAAGGTAGCATATCTTAAATTATTCGCTGTTAAATGAATTAATCAGGTTAGAACTACTTTTCAAAAAATATTCGCTGGGATTATGCGAAAGTAAAAATATGAAACGAATCTATAAAAAGGCATTTGCCAAACTTAGAAACCGCGAAATAGTTATTAAAAGGTCGCTTGTGAAAAAAGTCATTTCAGACTTACCGTATCAAATTTTATATATTTTTCCTTGATTGCAGTATTCCAGAAAGCCATGTAATTCCTGGCAGTATGAAGGATAATTTTTGGGAAATGGGTGAAACTGGCCCTTGTGGACCTTGTTCAGAATTACATTTTGATCGAATTGGCGGACGAGATGTTCCTCACCTAGTGAATCAAGATGATCCAGATGTTTTGGAAATATGGAACCTTGTCTTTATACAGTATAATAGGTGGGCATAAGGATTTTTTTTTCTAAGTATGGATTTTTCTTGTCAATGCTTGTTAATTATTGAGGGTATAAATTTAGGGAAGTTGGTGGAAAATTAAAATTATTGCCAAAGAAGCACATTGACTGTGGAATGGGTTTTGAGAGATTGGTTTCTGTTATTCAACAAAAGAGATCAAATTACGACACAGATATTTTTATGCCATTGTTTGAAGCAATTCAGAAGGTAGATGATACTTAGATTTGAAAAATGCTTGAAGGAATTAACGATATTTTATGCGTAAACTATGATGAAAGAATAACAAAAACATGTACTCACAATTTTTTTACAGGGCACTGGTGCACCAGCTTATCAAGGTAGAGTTGGTGAACTTGATAAGGATGGAATTGATATGGCTTACAGAGTGCTTGCAGATCATGCCAGAACTCTTACCATTGCAATCTCAGACGGAGGCACACCAGATAACACTGGACGGGGGTAAGGTAAACTTTATCAAAAGGATAATTGGGAATTTGCACTGAAAAAGTACCTGTAGTTAAAAAAAAACTAAACTTGCGACGGAACAGCGAATCGTTCACAAATTTTCTTTCCCTTAAGAAAAATATTCTTTTAGGCTTTCTTGCATTTATTTTACATTAGTTTTAAACAATGCAATAGATATAGAAATCATTTCTTAACTAGAAAGGGATGTGCTCAATATTAGGACTCCTAAGCGGAAAACTCTGGCTGGTTGCCATCACATTTTTTTTCCTAGGCAACTTACAGTCCTGTACGGGCTGTGTTATTGAAATAACTAACAATGCCAAAGCCAAGAGGTGCACTGCAAATGTCTCCAACGGCACCAATAACTTCTGGAATTGTCTTACTCCATTTATTTTTAGTTTAAAGTGTTTAAGGTGCAAATAAGATTTATGAGATAATATTCTTCACAAAGATACCTTTGGAGAATGTATGCATCCCTTTTATTCAGGCGTCGTAGCATCCCCTAGTCATCGCTATAAACACTAATCCCAGTCCTAATACTTATTTACCTATTGACTCCTTGGCTTAACGACCCATGAATGCCAGATCTTGGTTCTCTCATTTTCTCAACTTAGAGACTTTTCTTATTTGCTTTTCTTGAGCAGCTAAGTGACTCTTTTATATCTCTAAACCACTTTTTTTCCGGAAAGTTCGACAAAACAATTTTGTGTCTCTTATTTCCTTCATTCTGTGCTGTTCTTTCTCTATCGCAGTAACGAATAGTCATCTTTTCAGAATCTCTCCAACACTTTCCTAATATCTCAGGATCTCATAAACTTAAAACTACACTGCCTCATAATCAGTTTCCTTCTTTAGATTAAGAATAAAGTTAATTACTTTCTCATATCACTCACCTAAGCTATAGGCTGAAAACAACACTAGATCTCCAAGTTAATTGATTTTTGCATGACTAGATTCGTCTTCAATGTTGAGTGGTACGCTCAAATCTGTTTACACCGCTAAGTGGATTCCTTTTTACTGATTATGGCGGTAAAAAATGCCACAAGGTACTTAATTATTTATCATCAACTGTTAACTTCCTTACTTGCAGTCTTTCAGGCGGGTCTACAATTAGTCCTTATTAAGGGGGGGGGGGGTTGAAGTACATATTTTGTTAAAACCGTCCATTCTAATCAATAAAAGAAGCAGCCAAACGCAGGATTCGTGCTGGAGATCTCCTTCTTAAAAATACATGCGTCATAAACATTACTTCAACATCCGCCCCAGATATACAATATAAATAGTTAAAAGATTTTCTGCAGAGGAAAAGAACTTTTTTTTAAACTTCCTGTACGAATAAAATTTTTTGATAAATTAAATAATTTAGCAAATCGCATATATATTTGTGCGAGCTGAACTAAAATTTATTTTGAAATAATTTTTTAGCTATTTTCTATTTTTTGGCGAACATTTTTATTTTAATATATGTATATATTTTTTAGATATGTTTTAAGACGAATTCTCCGAAGAGCTGTAAGATATTCCACTGAAAAATTGAATGCTAAACCTGGTTTTTTTTCTACATTAGTACCTGTAGTTATTAATCTTCTAGGAGATACATTTCCTGAAGTAAGCAATTTTTATGTAATTTTTAAGATAATGACGCATTGCACATGATGATGTTTGTTTTTTAAAGATTCTGTAGCTGAGTACTAGCTTTATAAAGAATAATAATAAGCTTTTAATTAGGTCAAATAGTTTACAAAATTAGCATGTATGCCCTTACTTTTAGCAGGATTTAATGCTTAACGAAATCAGTTCTTATGATTTGTTTTCTTTATAATGTTCTGTTATCAAGTAGAAATAAAAATGAATAAAATTAGCAGTCATTTAATTCTTTAAAAACTACATTTTAAATTGAAATTAATTACTGTTGTAAGTCTTTAAATATTGATTTTTCAAGTTTGTTAAAATAAACACATCAGATTGCCTCGCAACCAGTCTTGTTTGAGTACATTGATTTAATTTAAGGGTGATGTGACTTAATTTATACTTTCTTATGTAAGTAATAATGTGTTTAATTTTAAATCTTTCTTAACAGGTAAAAAAAGATCCACAAAACTTAATTAATATTATCAATGAAGAAGAGGAACAGTTCTTGAAAACGCTAAGTCGTGGAAGGACTGTTTTAAATAAGACTATAGCCAAACTTAATGAGACAAAAGTTTTTCCAGGTAAAGGATTTGAAATGTTACATTTTAGTGTTATAAGAAAACTTAGTACCAGGAAAAAGAAGTACCAGAAAATGATTAATAATCCCTTGCTGTTTTCAAATACCTCTGAACTATTCCTCCTCACAGTCTAAGAACTAAGGAATAGAGATTATTTTAACTAAAGTTTATTTAAGTAAATGTATATTTCTGTTGCAAACAAATCTCTATTATTATTATTATTATTATTTTAATATTGATGTCATTAGTAAAACAAATTGATTTTGGGTTTAGGTGACGTTGCTTGGAGATTATACGATACCTATGGATTTCCTATTGATTTAACTGGGCTTATGGTAGAGGAGAAAGGATACACTGTAGACCTAAACATGTATGAAGAGGCAAAGAAAAAAGCTCAGGTAATGAAACTTTCTTCTGATCTCGATTAGATACGAGACCTCTAAGGAGTTACTGCTACGTCCAGCCCAAAAGCTTGCTGGCTTGAAGGTGACTGTCTCGTAACTATCTTATGCAACTAAATATAATAAAATTTATAAAAATATTCAATAATTTTAGACAATTTATTTTGAGGAAAAAATCAAAGACGAGAAGACAAATAATTTTAGCTTTAATTTTTATTTCATCGTAAATTTTTGAAAATTTCTTCCAACAGTGACATTGTTAAAGTGATCTATTTAAATGATAGAACGGTTTTTTACTAAATAAAAATTATAAAAGTTCGTGAAAGTTAATTTTTAATTCGTAAGAACAGGAAATTAGCTACGGGAAAGGTGGTGAAGGTGATACAGATACCATAAATATGGATGTACACGCCATCAGTGAACTTCAACAGAAGAAAAGTTCACTTACGGATGATTCACCCAAATACCATTACAAAGCTGTTGATGCTGTACACAAATACGCAAAGTATGGTGAGTAATATGTTTGTGCATTAATAAAGGTTCAACTTTCTATCTTTCAAATATTCTCACACACACAAATACTTTGTACTTTCTTAGAATTTGGCAGCTGTGAAGGTAAAATACTTGCTTTGAGAAAGAACTCAAAGTTTGTAGAGAAAGTAGAATCTGGTGACTTCTGTGGAGTTATATTGGATAAAACTTGTTTTTATGCTGAGCAAGGTGGACAGATTTTTGATGAAGGCTTTCTGAATAAGATAGGAGATGATGTAAGTACGGCTTTTAAATTAAAAATGGTTAATAGATCCGTCGTAGTTGGATTTAGTCTTTATTTGAACAAAAATTTTCAATTGGTTTGTGATTGTGCGAAGAATATAGAATGAGAAATAGTTTCCACCACAGTTTTCAAACAGATTTTTAATAACAGTTCTCTATCAACTAAATCCCAACTACTTTGAAACTGATTCAGGGCCTCTTTATCCTGGCCGGCAGCTTTCAAATAAAGCAGTTATTCTATTCAATTCATTCATAAAGTTGGGCATGGCTTATACATTGAAACAAGAACGATAATCTGTAAAACTTTAGTCCCTGTTAAAAATGTAGAGATTCTTTTCATCCGCTTGCAATAATATGTACACACTCTTAATTGCGATTTTATCTTCTCATTTTTCTGAAACTGCTATTGCAATTTTAGTAAAATAATGAAAGGTCTTATTTTACAGGGTGCAGAAGTGATAGTAAAAAATGTTCAAGTAAAAGGCGGCTATATAGTGCACATTGGAAATGTCGAAGGAATTCTTCATGTAGGTGACAAAGTCCGTGCTGTTATTGATACAAAACGAAGACGTCTGATTATGAGCAATCACACTGCTACTCATTTGCTCAATCATGTATTAAGAAAAATTCTTGGTCCTGAATCAGATCAGAGAGGATCACTTGTTGCCCCAGATAGATTGCGATTCGATTTCACCAATAAGGTAGGTCATGTATTTATTATTAAAACGACTTTTTTTCCTTCTACTTTATGCATAAAAACTTGATAGAATTTAAATAATTACTTTATTATTTTTTTTCATTCAACTTTTCTTAAGTTTTTATAATTTGCTTGATGTCGGGATTTCTATTGGTTAATTTTCATACAAAAATTTAATAATCTTTTTGTGATTAATTAACAAGAGAGATGGTAATGTTTGGTGAAGAAGTGCTTCTCCTTGGAGAATTCCCACAGTTTGTCGATTACTCAAGGATAACCCTCTATTAACATATAATTAACACTTCCAAATGTTACATTGAACATTATTAGCACGCTAAACATCCAATAATTCCTAAAAGCACTTTTAATTTTAGACATAGACATACTTTATACAACTCTGTGATAATGAAAGCACGTTAGAACTTTATTTTTGTTCAAATGTCAGTAGGTGGTTGGGTACGCAATGCTATTACATCTGTTTTTAGTACGCTAGTGAAGGTTTTATTTCCGGATTTTCTATCTATTAAGAGTCTGGTGCATCAAATCTGTATCTATATAGATGTTGATTTCAGTTTTTTTTTTAACTTCACTTTTTTAGTAAATGCCTCTTACGATTGTCTCTAAAGTTCAAGTATGCGTTATATATATAGAGATCAATAACTTTTATTAAAACAATTTATCAAACAAATTTTTGTTTAGGTCGTTATGTATACGGTTGCAATAGGATGCTCCTAAAGTGTCATTCGGTGGAGTTGCCCTAAATTTACCAACTTATTGACTCGTCCTCATAGTATTTTTACGTATTCCAAAAATGAGTATTCCAGTGAAGTCTCAAATAAAAAGGCAGCACGATTATTATAGTTTCTCTTCCGAGGGGTATATTCCGAACCGTGTTTGAAGAAAAAAAAAACCTAATATTAATTACCCGATGGAATCACTTGTTTTCGTGTTTCTTGGAATTAACAGAAGCAGAAGATGAACCCAGACTACTACTATATAGGCTAAATTTTTATGTATATTTTTTTAAAGGAGCTTGGTGTAGAAAGTAACGCCACATTTCATAATTATGTCAATATTCAGGTGTATGGTAAATTTTAACAATTTCTTACTGAATGTAAAGGGTGCAATGACGGTCAGTCAGGTGAAGAAGACGGAAATGGAAGTGAACAACATAGTAACGGGCGATCGCGAAGTTTTTGCCAAAACAGCGCCATTAACTGATGCCAAGAAGATTGTTGGCCTTAGAGCTATGTTCTCAGAAGTGTATCCAGATCCAGTTAGAATTGTTTCAGTTGGTGTACCCGTCATTGAACTTATTAACAAACCTGAAAGTAAATCGGCGCTCGAATCTTCTGTTGAGTTCTGCGGTGGAACGTGAGTGTCTTCATATGATGTAATGATAGAATTTTTCTGAAAAAAAAATGTATGAAATGAATAAATAACTAGTCTTAACTTAAACTGAAAAAAGAGAATACACGAAAACATTGATCCAATTGTGTTTTGTGATTGGTACATTGGCAACGTAATCGGATGTTAGCCCTCCTGAACAAAGAGTTACATACTTTTTTTTACATTTTCAATCGGTCAGTTAATTTTTTTCTCTTTGTTTTTAAAATTTCGTCACTAAAACAATTTTGTCTTTGATAAACTAATGGTAAATAAACTCACTAATACTCAAGGTATATTTTAAAAGTGAGGAGCTGATTGTTGTATTTTATAAGAAGCTATTTTGCTCTGTACTTTGGTACCAATATTCCAAATAAATAATTAGCGTGATTTAAAGGCTAGCTGGAGTTTAATCCTTTAATAATTTGGCATAACTACAAGTTAAAAGTAGAACCGAAAGATGCAATAAATCCTATGTAATACTCAATTGAAATACATATCAATTGAAAGCTTTTTTTAACCATATGTGTTTTAGAACCCAAACTTGAATGTACTTTTCGCACCCTGCTTCTTCAGTATATTTTTTCACTTTAATCACTTGACCTACCTGTTTTCATTTCCTTCGTGCATTCCGCTTTCCTTCTGTTTTAAAAAGTTTGTAAAAGTTTTACATATGTAATTGCTCCAACGATATCGCTTTTACGTTATGCGAGTGTTAGGATTCCTGCTCCCATGATAGCTCAACATCATGGGAAGAAAGATTTATCTGATGTTTATTCTCTCTTGCTGGCCATGTTTAACATGTAGGATCAATGTTCTAAGATTGGTTTTAGCTTTTGATGTCCGCTTGACCTTTGACGGAAAGGTTTGTAGAATGTTTGCAGTCAACAATATACTGTACGGAATTTCACAGGAGATTTAGACTTGATTGCGAAGCAAGCTAAATGTACTCAGCCATTAGTACTTAAGTTTCAGTTTACTTCTTACTATCCCTTCAAAATTAATGATACTTATTGCTTTTTAAATTATCTTTATTTGCTTCATTTTTTTTCAGTATTTAACTTTATTTTTATCAAAAATTTATTTAATTTTATAGTCACCTGCATAGATCGTCACATATTGGAGACTTCGTTATTACAAGCGAGGAAGCTATAGCTAAGGGAATTAGAAGGATCATTGCAATTACTGGACCAGAGGCCATGAAGGTAAGTGATCCATTAAATAGATTTTACAATGCTAGAATTCAAAGTAACAAGACTTTTTGTGTTGCATCTAAGAAGGTTTATTAGATTTACTTCCTCATCCTAATATATTGGATTGAATAGCTTGTTTAACGGGTGATGATGGACATAAACCATTAAGGAACTACAATATTCTTATTAGATTGATCTCTTTGATAACAGGGTATGATTAGGTTAGCATCGAAACGGATCTGTACTCCAGGCACCGCAACCAAACGAAATTTATTGTGACACTCTTCTCCTTGTCGTTCTAGAACAGAAATCTCTACATTAGTATGTTCTACGATTTTCTGACTAGTCTTATCTTTTATCATTTGCGGTTGTTCTTATATAGCAAAATAATGATTGTAATTATTCAGATGTAAAAGGAACAGATTCCTCTTTCCTTTGCAAAGAGGCTAGAAAGAAAATAATTGTCCATCCTTGCGATAGGTCTACCCTCTATCCAAGTAGTTTTCTGATTTTATATTGCTACATAAACAAACGTCAGGTATATGGAGTTTGCTTGAGCACTCATCGTGATCCGAATCAAGATAGCTTTTACTTATCAACGGGATCTCCAGGAGCCTTGTTAGTCTTATCCATCAGCTAAAGGAATGGACTTGTATGGTGGCTTGATTGACATAAGCTTGGGACGCTGTTAGCTGGCAATCTTTTTAAGTAGCTGTCGGGTTTTAATTTAATACGTCTGCCACAAGGAATTGCCCAGATCATGCCAAACGATCGCTCAAGGACCTCTTAGTAGCAGGCTTAGTAAACCAGTCCTACTATATTTTCGTGAAACCACTACATTTACGTACTTAAAGCTAGATATTTTGCCGTGATCATATTTCCTGAAGAGTTAAGAACGCAAAATCTTAATTGATGGTCATATTTTTAAATTGTTTTCTGCCAAATGGATCTGCTATCATATCTATGTATGTGTATGCATGTATATCTATTTCTTCGTTCCCTTAAGTCGACGAAAATGGGTAGAAGAAAAAAACTTGAAAATATGTAATTTCAAATTATAAAAAAATGAAACTTAAGAAACCTTATGTGACATCTTACAAGTATGGTAAAAGAAGGAGTGGCAAGGGACTTGGAACACTACACCTTTGATTTATTTATTTGTTTTACATCAGCATTGCTTGCTACTTTTCCTAGTTTAAAATGTCTTCATTAAGACACTTAATTGCTTATAGGCTAGAAAACATGCTGCCAGTCTGGAAAGTGCTTGCCAAATATTGAAGTCAGCTATAGAATCAAAAACTTTGAATAAACAGAGTGCATTGGCTGCCATTAATGATCATATAAAAGATATTTCAGAAGCAACAATATCTTATCATCAAAAGGTAAGCCTGAAGAAATGTTTTTTTTTATTAATATCTTTGGGTTGTTCGCAACAGATTGTCAAAGTGTTGAAAAAAAAAAAAAATTAAAACTATATGTATAAATTATAATTTCTAATATATCATTAAAAGGACGAATTAAGAAACATTTTGAAGAGCCTAAAGAAGAAATTGGATGACGCAGAAAGGGCAGATAAAAACGAACAATTGGCAAGAGTAGTTGACGAAGCAAAAGAAATAATAAATAAACCTAGAACAGAACCTTTCATTGTTGCCAAACTTGAAGCTGGTTCAAACACTAAGGTATTTAAGTGTATTCTTTAAATATATAAGTGTCTTATAATTTTTCCTTTCAGTAATAATTTGCAAACATATTGCAGGCTTTAGACGCGGCTTTAAAACAAGTGAAACAAGTATCATCAGAAACAGCTGCCTTGTTCATATCTTCTGATGAAACTAGTAAAAAAATTTTCTGTCTCTGCAATGTTCCGCAGGTGAATCATTTTTATAATTTTTGATGGCTATATTTTCATTCCTGATGAAAATTATTAGTACCTCGGAGTACCTTCTTTTTCAGTCATTTTAAATTTTTTCAGTGTTTATTGAATATTTTCATTAAATAATTTACGGCAATTTTCTGGGCAATCAAATATATTCATACAAAATTCAAGGTTGTATTCAAAATACACAAATCTTTTTTTTTTCGTCAAAATGCGATAGATTGATTTATCAATCAGGAGTGTGAAATTTGAATCTCTGTTTGAAACAAAGTTTGAGAACCGACAGATCCATTATCCTGCACTATCGCGCCAACCTGCGAAATTTTCTACCTAAAAAGATACCATTCAACTAATATAAGCAAATATAATTACGGCATCTTCGAAATCTCTCATTTCTTGGTATTTACTCTTCACATAATATGAGATATTTTATAATATAATAACATCCTTTTTTCTTGTTTTCTTTCCAGAATCTTATAAAAAAAGGTCTGAAGGCTAATGAATGGGTAGCAAGAGTAAGCGAAATAATTGCAGGTAAAGGTGGTGGTAAAGATGACGCTGCTCAAGCTTCGGGTAGTAACTTTGAATGCACTCAAGAAGCTATAAAAGTCGCCATAGAATTTGCTCGAAAAAAGCTAAATCTCACCGAAGCAGTGGAAACAAATAATAATCAAGCTTGTTTAACGTACGCTGTTCATAATCCGGCTTCGCTAATTCCTGCCATTGTATTACAGTACTCAGTTATTAAAGTAAAAGAACGATACGAAAATAAGTTATCCTATGTTGAAAAAGATTTGAAATTATCAGATCCCACAGCAATAGCATTCAGGTTGGCTAACCAACAATTAAAAGGTGGTACTACGTTAGCGGAATCGAAAATACTTGAATGGGTTTCGTATGTTGAAAATACTGTTCAACCAACCATTTGGACAATCATTTCTGGAGGTAAAACTAATAAGAAAACTGTGGAAGTAACTAAAAAAGCAAAAGAAAGCTTAATAGAATCTCTAAATTATTTAAATGATTATCTTAAAGATTGTACCTATTTTGTGGGAGAAAGAATTACTTTGGCTGATATAGTTATTTTTGCTAGAATTTTAACTGCCTTTCAAAATGTGTTAAGTGCCGAAGAGAGGCAACCATTGATAAATCTTGTTAGATGGTATGATACCATTCAAAATCAACCACAAGTGAGAAGTGTGGTATCAAAAATACATTTTTAACATGTATCCCATTACTTCTAAAGTAATTGTAAATGTATGAAGTTTTAAAAAGAAATGGAATAAACTGAATTTTTTTCTATAAATGAGTCTTAATATTTTCTTCAATATACTTTTTTCTTGGTATAATGGATATTATGATTTAAATATTTTTATTTAATTTATTTTACAATACCAACATTATCATCAGGTTGTTTATTTAGTAATGAATCATATACTTTTCTTATGTGTACTAAAAAACTGGTAATATTCAAACCAAATTTGGCAGAAATAGGTATAATGTTATCATCTTTAGTGAACTTCTTTAAAATAGGCAAATTTACCTGAAAAGACATAACAAATGAAAAGGTAACAAATTCAAAGAGAGAACTGAAACAAAATGTTTAAAATTTACTTTTCGCTACCTTGGATTCTTCGAGATCCATTTTATTTGCAATAATTATTTGTTTTTTATTTGCCAGATCAATACTAAACGCTTTTAACTCTGTCCGAAGTATTTCTAAATCATAACAAGGATCATTGCTGGTGTCTAGTACCATTAATAAACAAGAACATCTTTCTGCATGTTTTAGGAACTGTATTCCTAGGCCATAATTTAAATGTGAACCTTCGATCAAGCCTGGTAGATCTGCAACTGTTTTAAAAATTGCTCTCATCAGTATAATTGTTACACACGAAAAAATAAATAAATTCAAGATGTGTCTAAAAAAAAAAGTAATACCAGCTATTTGTTCAAAATCACTGTAGTTTATAACTCCCAAAAATGGTTTAAGTGTAGTAAAAGGATATGGAGCAACTTTTGGTCTTGCTCTAGAAATAGCTTGCAGCAGCGTACTTTTTCCAGCATTAGGTAAGCCTAGCTGAAAAGTAAAGAAATGTAAGACTCGAATACAGGTTCTAATGATTTGCAAAAAAACTGCCTTCCTTAAGGTACCAATTGTCAACAATTATCCTCTTATTTAAGATTGTAGAATACAGAATACGATCTGTCATGGCGGTTGGCGATAGGGCAACGTTTCCATTAGATCCAGTTTCAAGAACAATTGCAACACTTATTAAAATTATGCCTTGTTGCTAAACAAATCTTTTCCAGAACAGATGAAATTAGTAATTTTGCTAATATAACTAGCAATTTATTAATTATCTTACGTGAGTAATACAACTAGATCGCTGCCCGCCGAGATGATCGCTTCTGTCATGAACTTTATTTCCATTTCATAGAAAGCTTAAATTTAAATGACGGTAATTCAGTTAAAGAAAAAAAGTAACCTACAAGTCCAAAGTGGGCCATGCTTTTAACTTCCAAAATATAAGATATGTGTTCCCCAGTAGCGCCATATTCTGCAATCTTCGGACTCTGCATTAGATCAGTAGCAAAAAAATGATTACCACGTCCACCAGCACCTCCTCTCGCCAATATAAACATTGACCCATCTTCGCAAAGATCACCGACCGTACGACCATGGTTATCTCTAATTACAGTCCCAACTGGAACCTGAAAAAATATATTTTGTAATTTTTTTTGTATATAATTAAACTAGTTAGTTTTTTTAACTGTTTAAAAAAACACTAGCCTTTACTACTAAATGGTCAGCATTTGCTCCGTGACAATCCTTATTCCTGCCTTTGTCACCATGGTTAGCTCTCAGTATTGTCTGCACATTATTCAGATCTCTTTCGTTTGTCGATGCCTTAAAAAAATAATAATCATCATCTATGAAGAGGAACATACATTTGTGCTATATATATACAAACTAGGCAAGTGTATTTCGGTTTAAGATGGTCTTTAGGGCTTGTGCTGGTAGAATATTATTGGAATGGGGATGCTCACAAGTATGCCAAGGTCCCTAAAGAAAGAACTGGTTCACTTCTTGAACGAGGATATACTGATAATATACATTTTCTAGATGGGCTTACGAACAACGTTTCGTGGATGGAGGTGATAGAATCGTCCTTACTATAAATTATTCTTACTTTAACCATTAATAAGATCCAAGGACAAAATAGAGAATCGAATCCAGCATTTTAACACACTCGGTTGTCTAGTAACTTTAAACAAATACTTACAAAATAGTGGTTTATTTCATTAGATAATTCTAATAATACCTAAATGATAACGTTGACATAAGGTGAAGGGTAGGTGTTCATGCCACGTCCAAGATAACAGTACAGAGAATAGAACAGGGAGCTCTGCACTGAATTTAGAATACCCAGAAAGGTAAAATAGATACTAAGTAAATACTGTAAATAAATACTTCTGCACTTTATCTAATGTGCTCCTTTACTAAAATTTAAATTTCTCCGACGGTAAATATTGAAAGCAATAATTACAAATTAAAATAAAATCGGTTCTGGAAGGGCGACTTTACTGAATAGCTTGTTGAGTATTGGGCACTATCTGGACAATGACCTTCCTTCTCACTTCTTAAACTTTTTATCAGCCTGAATCGGCATTTGATTACTTTTTTATTAAATTTGTTTAATGTGATTCTGATCTTTGTAAACAACGTTTCTTATGATGACTATGATTCTAATTATGAAGTTTGCACCTTATTGACTTCTGGACTATAATGCAATAACATGAACCTTTGCTTCATATCAAAATTTTTATGAGGAAACTGAAGGCTTCAGAAATATTTGCCATTTATAAGAGGAAGAAAAAGTCGTGTTTAGAGTTTCTCACTAGATTTTTTTCCATTTTAAATTATTCCCTTTGTTAGTAAGTCAAATCATACTTGCAAAATGACGTGGCCTCCATGACCTCCATCACCACCATCTGGTCCAGCGTTCTCGTTGGCCCACAGCTGCAGAAAAGAAACACAACCATCACCACCCTTTCCTCCTTCAGCTGTTACCCTTTTACTGTCCACAAAATGTTTTACCTTTAAAATAATTAAATCTTGTTTACATATATTTTGTATATATTTATATATTATAGAAATTTATATACTATATATAAAAGTATTTTATTTTTAGTAATTGTGAAAAAAGTAGTAGAAGTACATTAAATAAACTTACTATTTTGGAAGTAGATTTTCTTTTCAAATTTCTTAAAGGCTGCGATGTACTAGTACAGTATCTTAATGAAGGACTTATAGCCCATAAAATCCTAATAGCTTTCATAGTTTAATGAAATGCTGAAATAATTAATTGCAAATAATATTGTAATAGTAGACAGATTTCTGAGTATGTTTAGACTTAGGGGAAAAACTTTTAAACAATTTGCAAATTTAATAATTGTTCAATTGCTTTGGTAATAAGTTTGTGATAATTAACAGCCATTTTTCTACACAAAGCCCAGTAATATGATTTATAAACGAATCTGAAACAATATGTAGGTTCACCGTTCTCAGGGTGATATTCACTGAGGAGATTTACAGATTCAATTATATCACAATTAAGCTCCTGTACTAACAACAACAACTTATTAATATCCAGGGACCCACAATTTATTCTAAAAGTTGCGTCAAATATAAAAGTCTGAAAGTGTATGCTTGGAGGAATTAATTGAGAATGGCACTTATCTTTTAAGATTTTTGTCCAAGGACACCATAATTGCCTCCAACTGATATCAAGAATGCTTGCAAGAAGTTGATCAATATTAACATCAACACCACTTTGGATTTCGTCTTGTAATACAAACCAGTTATTGGCTTCTAAACTGTAAACATGATTTTTTCTATCACCGTATAAGTAAGGATGAAACTGATTTTTCATTTCACTCATAAAATTTCTGATGATTTCGGCTGAAAGGGGGCCAAAAACAGCAGCATGACATTCTACAGGGGCAGCTGCAAAATCACACGAAAATTCGTTAAAAGTTAAACCTTTGACGAGGTAGTGTTTATTATCATCTTTGTTTGGGCAAGTATATAACAAATGGTTTCTTAAGTATCTATGGTTATCAGCAACAAGGCATTGCGTTTGATTCGAACAAGGAGGAAGTCTAGAGAATGGTCTCGCAGACATGGTTATGTAATCAGAAACCAATTTTCTGCACGAAGCTTCTAAAAGTTTTATGGCAAACGACTGGGGGGAGCTAGGATTCAGGTAAGGGTTACAGGCTACCTTCTTTTTGTGTGCGTAAGACATTAACACTCCGTCTATTAAATGAGAAGTACTTTTGTTTACAGTTTCTTCCATGTTCATAGGTAACGAAGGAACCACACGAAAAATATGAACAATTGCATTCTGTGTATTAAAGCTTTTGGCCTGTCCACGGTATCCCACAGAAGTGTAAGTACTTAACAGGTCATGGGGAAACGGTCTCGTTTTCGCTAAGATTAGACCAGCACGAGCTGCCATTTCTACTATTTGCCATGAATCAGCCCAGCTTCTTTTAATTTTATCATCGGGTGTGCCACCTTGACCTGCACACAACGTAACCATAATTTCACCCCCGCTGTCTAATATTTCCGAAGATGATACGAAAAAATCTTGCACCAGCTGGCGATTAAGATGTATCTTCATTTTGCCACCAACATGAGGAAAGTTGAATACTATTTTATTGAATAGTTTGTCTCCTAAAACGGGATGCGTTGATAATTTTCTAGCATCTACGCCAAACAAAACTTTCACTCCTAAAAGAATATTAGGGATGTCAGGATCTCATTAAAAATATCATAAGGATAAACAATCAACGGTTCTTACCTGCGCTTAACAAACGCTGCTTGACCTTACTAGAAATAATACAATTTTCCTCTTCTTCAAAACATGTTGTAACAAAACTTGAAAAATTAACAGATTCTTCAACTCTCCTGCGGCCCACTATAGAACAAGAAAAAGTAAAATTTCCCTCTCCAACAAGAAGCACTGATTCCTCTTTTTCGAAGTCAAATACGCTCATACTATTTTTGACAATGGCAGACTGTATACCTCCCTGAACTCTACAACGTTTGAACAAACTTAGGAACAGTGTACATATATTATAGCAAAAGTAATGTTTCGGTCATCCAAACTCTTTTTATTTCCAATTTCTTTGCACAGTAAAAAGCTCTGCAATTAATTCTATTTTTTTAATAAACCATCGTACACTGCTATGATTACAACCGACTAAATTTTTATTTTGTCATGACGCAACACAGGTTAATGTTGGCACAAATTATCCTATGGAAAATTACAAAATTAATACTTGATTCAAATAACCTTATTCTTTGCTACTAAGCTACCAATCAACTAAGCTTCCAATTTTATTATGTGATTGTGAAATTATTTGAACAACTCCATCATTTTAAGAGAGAAAATTAAAAAATAAAAGACGTTCATTTTGTACTATCTTTTATACAGGTCGTATTTTTAAAACCACATTTTTATCCCATCAAAAGTTTTTTTAGCTAATTCGTGTTTTCCACATATTTGAAATCTCACCTTGAACACATTTTCATTTATAAACATTTAATTTATTTCCTTTATTTGAAGACTTTTTTCGATTCCTAAAAAAAAAACATATGTACAGCGGAAGTAATCCATATGGCATTAAGATCTTGCTCCAATGAGGTTCAAGGTTTATTGGTCACTTTGGCTTATAAGTTTTGTTGTCCATACGACGGTCACAGGTCTGCCATATTGGAACTGAACTTATTGTTACCGGTAAGTTATTAACATTTTTTATGAGAAAAAAAGTTGTTTTCATCTGTAAAAGCTTGCTAGTTTTGATTCATGCCAGTTGGTATGTTTTGCAAACTATGTTTTTCGCTAAGAAGTAGCATATATGGAGTAACATAACATGTGCAACTCATTTGGTAGGGACGCTTGTACGTCTTGTCCAAATCACTTACCAGAGAATAATTATGAAATAAACTCATGCAGTAGGTTCCGAATAAATTCTTTTGGTCTAGTTAAATTCTTTTAGTAAGTTCAAGAGCGATTATATTTATTAATTACATTTAATTGAAGATAAAATATATAATTTTACAATAGAAATCAGAGCACATTTTTTTTAAGTCGTTAATGCGAAATTTTTTAATTGAATCTAACCAATATATAAAATATATCATTTTGGAACTGGTTGAAATGAGTACTTGGTTGATTTTTAAATTAGTGGACGTATGATTACAGATTCATTTTGACAGTTGTTTATTAATTTAAAATGTCTATTAAAATAAGTATTAATGAATCGGCAGGAAAGTTCCATTACAATTTTTGAAACCTGATAAAGGGAAGTAAACGGCAACATTTATTTCGTTTTGTGACAGTGAAAGCAATTTGTACATTTCGGTAGCTAATTAAGTGTAATTCGCTCATTACAGCTATTTGCGGAAAGTAATTGTATTATTGATGTTCAAATATCTTTCCAATGATATTGACATATTTATACTTGAGGAATCTTTATTGATGAAACTTACTAATTTGTTTTTGTTTTTTTATTAGGTACTTTTAAGGACGCATAATGGCCGACAATGATGATCTTCTTGATTACGAAGATGAAGAGCAAGCAGAACAGCCCATTGTAGAAGGGTCAGGAGATGCCAATCAAAGGAAAGATGTTAAGGGAGCCTATGTTTCCATACATAGCTCCGGTTTCAGAGATTTTCTGTTAAAACCGGAAATATTAAGAGCAATTGTTGATTGTGGTTTTGAGCATCCCTCTGAAGGTAAACATTTTTGTTAAAAAACAGTGACTATTAAAATAAATCCTCCTTTATAATTTAAGAAACGGTAACTGTAAAGCACTATGAAACTGTTCGTCTTTCGTCAGTGTTTTCACTTGCTACTGCCGAATGATTTTTTTTTTTTTACATTTGAAAAGTGAGTTTCTCTGTTGAGATAAATGTTTATTGGAAATATTTTTCTAACCATTATATCACTTCAGCATGGAAGAAGTGTTGAGTAATTGGTGGTTACCCATCTTCTCTCAGTACCTCTTTTTGATTATACTGCATTCAATTTTGGATCCCCCCTCTTTACCCTGGGGCCCTCCAGGGCTTCCATTTAACCCATAGATTTAAAGCAGAGATAAATAATAGTGAGTAAATAAATATATCGTTCCAACAGTTGTACTGCTCTTCAAGGATGTGTTAAATTAAAAACACTATTGACAGCATTTTCTTATTTCTTAAAAAATCCAGTTATTAAATAATTAATCACAATAATTAAGGTATCACAAAGTTGATCACGTAAGTAAGCCAAAGTTAATGACAGATAATAAAAGTAAAAATTGTGTTGATATTTATTGCGATGGATAAGCTTGGTAGATATGTATTAGCTTATGAATGAAAGAAATAAAACCCCAATTTTCTAACTCATCTGGACATATGTCCACAATCAAGATAAACCGAAGTCTGTAAGTTATAATCTATTATAACCTTATAATCTATCTATGAAAGGAAAGTAATTTTTTACTTTTCTCTAATACTTTTTACATTTTAAAAATTTTCCTTATGTAAATTTTAAATTTCGACTTCAATTGAAAATCGGAATTTGGTTTAAGTTTGCATATTAAAAATAAATTAATTTATTTAGTGGTAAAGATTCTGTACTTGGCAGTTTAATTTTTATCTTTTTTATTTCTTTTGAATATCCTGTTAGTTCAAGCTAATTAATAGTTAGAATAAAGTTTCAGAAGAATGGTGAGAGTTGTAAGAGAATGCATATAAACCAGATTCCTCCCACTTGTAGAAATTTTAATATCGATTATTTTCTTTTAATTACTTTAGACTTTATGATTGTACAAATAATCTAATAATAAATTTCTTTTTATAATCTTTTAGTACAACATGAGTGCATACCACAGGCCGTATTGGGCATGGATATTCTTTGTCAAGCTAAATCTGGTATGGGAAAAACAGCAGTGTTTGTATTGGCTACGTTACAACAGATGGAACTTCCTGAAAATCAATTGCCTCAAGTCTGTGTACTTGTCATGTGTCATACAAGAGAGCTGGCTTTCCAAATCAGCAAAGAATATGAAAGATTTTCAAAATATATGCCCCATATTAAGGTAAGTGATATTAGGGTATCACAAGAATTAAACATCTATCCATTAACAGTTTTTAAAATTACAATAAAAATTGTGACTCAAACTTAGATTAATTTCTGATTATTTATTCATTAGATCAAAATTTTCGTATAATATTGCTAATTGCACGTACAAGTGATATAAGTTTTGCTTTATAATAGTGACGAAAACTTAGTTAAAGTGGAACGTAATATGATTTTATATTTAATTGAACATAACAAAAGGGTTTTAGAGTATATTGGGTTTATTCTTATATGAAAACTTGAAAATTGTATTTGGTCTTGTCTGTAAAGTCAATATAAATTAGACTGATTAAAAAAAGAAAAGGTTTTTTCGGTAATAAACAGAGAAAGGTTAATTTGAAAGTTTCATTGTTGCTCGTCATTAGAAAGTAATGTGTAGCTTGACGTTATAACTAAAACCTGGAAAGATGTGATCGAAAAATACAAATTTGTTTTGATTTTGACATTTCCATTCCAGGCAGGACAGAAATAACTTTTAACTCTAAAAAATTTCCGGTTAAAGAACACAAATCGTACCCAAAATGTAGAGCAACAATTATTTCTTGGCAATTGCTGAACAAACAACTTTTTTCTGTTAAGTTAATTTTTAGAGGGTATTGGTATAATTTCAAGGTTGTATTTAATTTTTTAAAAGTTTTTAATTGTGAATTAAGTGCAAATGATGACGTTTGATAGGGACAACTGATTCATTGATCATGACTGAGTTATCAGAACTGATGCACTTTATATTTTACGACAGGAAAATTTGTAGAAAATAATCTTAAGTTTTAAAGCATAAAATATTATAAATGATTAATTACTTCTAGGTGGCTGTTTTCTTCGGAGGACTACCTATTTTAAAAGATGAGGAGGTGTTGAAAAATAATTGTCCTCATATTGTTGTCGGAACACCGGGCCGAATTCTTGCGCTAGTTAGGAATAAAAAGTTAAATTTGAAGTTTTTAAAGCATTTTGTTCTGGATGAATGCGACAAAATGTTAGAGCAGTTAGGTACGTTTTTTCTTGTTTATTTTAATGCAGAATATTATTTTTTAACTTAAAGTATGTAATAATTAGTGGTAGACATGTTATGAAATGAAAAATGTGTCCTCTTAATTGTCTTGGTGAACAGGTCAGTCATCTAGTATGAGGGCTTCTCAATATGGTGGATGATAGAGTATGGGGGTTGTTTTTTAAATTTGACTCACATGACATTTCTCTTGAATATTTTTTACTGCTTACACTTTTTGCCTTTATCTTATTTTGTGCTATGTTTAGAAATACAACCAAAGACAGACACGACTTCTTTCTCAAAGCCAGTTTTCTACAAACCTGTTTTTTTTTTTTTTTTTTTTTTTTTTTTTTTTTTTTTTTTTTTTTTTTTTTTTTTTTTAGCGCATCAACAGCTGAGGTTATTAGCGCTCGGAGCTTTTTTCAGTGCACTGCCGGCCTCCGGACAGTGTTCTCTCCTTACAGACAACACTGTCCATTACCGGACAGTGAGCTGTAAGAAGCTCCTAGGAAGAGAAAATCTAAGGGTCAGCTGCTGGATTCGAACCCGGGACCTCCGTTATCTGTTATTTTGAAAAAAATTAAAAGCGAAAATTTTGGATATTCCATTTTATGGCAAGGCAGCCTATTAGGACCTTAGTCTACATAGACGGTGAAGGCTATTAAAAAAAAATAGTAATAATTAAAGAGGGATTAGCTATGTGGTTAGCAGAATGGATTTCCACGGGGAGATCTTGGGTTCGAAACCGGCTGCTGGCATTTAGATTTTCCCTTCCTAAGAGCTTACAGCTTTCTGTCCGGAGGCTGGAAGTACACTGCAAAAAGCTCCGAACGCAAACAACCACAGATGTTGTTGCGCCGCGTCTTAAATCATTAAAAAAAAAAGTACATATAATATGTAATTGTTTAAAATAAAAGAAATTTTCTAAATTCAGGAAGAATATGTTGTGTTACAACTCTATTGTGTTGGCTAATCTGCACAGACAGGAAGCCAACAAACAAACAAACAAAAAAAAAAAACTATTGTATTTTGAATTTTGATAAAACGACACCAACCAAAAACTATTAAATGATTTCCATATCCGTTTGAAAATGTTTATCATAGACAAAGGTTATTTTTTAGGTAAATGGTATTTTTTTTTTAGAATAATGACGTCACATATTAAATAATGAATCTTTAATATTAAAATTTCTTCCCTTCTGTGATGATGATTATTATTATATTTCTATTTCTTTTTTCCGGTGCATCGACAAATGTCATTAGCGCTGTCTCGACACCTAAAACCCATAATCATTATTATTATTATTTTTTTTTAACTTTTACAGATATGAGACGTGATGTTCAAGAAATATTCCGTAACACCCCACACAGCAAACAAGTTATGATGTTTAGCGCAACATTGAGCAGGGATATTAGGCCCGTCTGCAAGAAATTCATGCAAGATGTAATAAATTCCTTCCACACTATATACAAGTACTTCTATCCTACTCCGTATATTCCTCATTCAATGCCACCGATACCACCTCCTACCATCGCTGTGTCCTAAAAAAAAAGAAAAGCTACAACCTTGAAAGAAAAAAAAACATTAAAGATAAAAATAGATTGATAAAAGCACCTCTTTGTTCCTGTCCAAGACCTAATGACAGATAATTTCCTGATGGTTGAAATTAATCAAGAGTACATTTAAAGTTGTGTTACTATTTTGGGGGTAACGCTCACTGTTGGACGTCGCCATACATCGCACTGTTCAACTCGCAGAGAGAGAGAGAGAGAGAGAATGATGTTGCTTGGACCTGTAAATGAGAGGCGCACAAGAATCTTTAAGACTCAGCCAAAAATTTAAATAAAAATATTAATAATGGCGCACCATTGGAGATGATGAACATGTGAAAACGCAAGTCATGGATTCTCTTCACACATTTTTCCCAGCTGTGGAGGATGGTGTTGTACGGTGTTCTCTCATTTCTACAAAACCGTATGTACTAGACCCCAGAAAAAATAGCCAACCTTTGCTACCGTATTTCCATTATCCTTTCTTTCCATTTTGCTAAAAATATATCTGAGCAATAACTTAATTTTATTTAATTTTAGAATATTTTTCTTAGCAATAATCTAGTATTTCACTTATCTCAATATGCTAGCCAAAAGTAATGTTCTCAGAACGAAAGATGAAAATATAAATTAAAAGTGTGAAGTCGATATCTTTATAACATTAAAATTCGATCGTACAAGAAAATTTAAGAAGCGTTATGAAGATTGGTGTGCTTTTAGTGTAGGGAAGAAAAGGAACTCTTGATTCTTAATGTCTTGGAAAGTGATTCATCTGAAGAAAGAAGCAAATATTGATGAAACTTGAGGTCAGAAAGGTCAGAATACAAATTTTGAAATCATCTTTATGTATGTTAACAAATCTGCAGCAAATTAAACTGGGATTCCACACCAAGAGAAGACCAACTATCGAAGATTGTTAAGGATTTTGATTTAGCCTTGCTGTTGCCATACTCCTACAGGAAGAATAACTCAACCGTATCATTTCAACCAGTACATTTGCGCTGTTGCAGTTCTGGCAGAAGTTAATAGTTTAGGAACTTCTATAATGATTCTTTTTTTTCTATCTACAAGCAGAAATAATTACTTCAAAGGTTTCTAACTCTCCTAATTTAGAAACGACGTCCACTTATCTCAAAGTGATTGGAAGTACTGTGTGATAAAGTAAAAGACTTTTATGAGTTATTAATGGAAAAGAAAACAATTCGAAACGCTTAATGATATATTACTTTTGATTAGCTAGCATAATTAAAAACGATCTCCCTCCTCTCACTTAAAACAAGAAAAAAAGTTTCTCCCACGCTTCTTTATAATCCTATAATATTTATATCCTCTTACTTTTTATTATTTAAGTATATGTTGCTTATTCAGTTAATCATTTAATTATCTTTTGTTGTTATTAATGAGTTATTTTGAGTTTTCAGTATTGTGTATGTTTAGCCAATGGAGGTTTACGTAGACGACGAGGCCAAGTTAACACTACATGGCCTTCAGCAACATTATGTTAAGTTAAAAGAGAATGAGAAGAATAAAAAACTTTTCGATTTACTTGACATATTGGAATTCAATCAGGTATGTAAATGGTTATTTTTAGAAGAGATTCCCTTTTAAAACAAACCTGATAAATCACTCAGTTCGGATGCAGCAATTGTTTCCGGTGCGCAAAAAGCGATTTCATCAGTAAAATAAACTTTCATTTATTCATTGCATAATTTATAACATTTATTAATGGGGTGAGTTAACAATTTTTTTATTTTTTTTGGATCAAATGTAATAGTTTTTAATTTGTAAAGTTCGAATCCAGCAGCTGACCCTTAGATTTTCTCTTCCTAGGAGCTTCTTACAGCTCACTGTCCGGTGATGGACAGTGTTGTCTGAAACGAGAGAACATTGTCCGGAGGCCGGCAGTGCACTGAAAAAAGCTCCGGGCGCCAATAACCTTAGATGTTGACGCGCCTTAAATCATATATTATTAATTTGTAAAATACAATAAATTAATGGAAAAGTAAAATATATAGCAAGTTAAAATATAAAAAGCCAAAAAGTTGGCTTATTAACAATACATACGAAGATGGGCCTGTACGACCAGAAATTGCCACCTCTGGCTGATCTTGATCCTCTCTCGCACTTCACTCCACTCAATAGCAATTTGTTTGTCCGGTAGGGTACTTGATATTCCTCGAAGAAGAAGGAGAAAAACAAAAGAGATTGGTTGTTCATTCAGCTTTTCTCTACACATTCACAAATCTTCCTGGATTTTTTGTCTGCAGAAAGTAAATCTTTCCAGTAGTGTGTTGAAGAGCAATAAAATTTCGCTTTCGTCCTTACAAGAATAAACTAAATTTTTTTAGAATCAGAATTTGAATAATTTTTAAAGAACTAAAAAGGATTTCAGTCACATTTATAGCTAAATTATGGGAGTGGGAGATAAATAGAGGCCAAGAGGCTCTAAAAATGTCATTTTTAAAAAACGACTAATGGTTTTACTCACCCCATTATTTAATTTTGTTTTTAATTATTATTTTTTAATTATTTCTTTGTTATTCCCCTTATAGGTTGTTATCTTCGTGAAATCAGTGCAGAGGTGTATGGCACTTGCTCAACTGCTCTGCGATCAGAACTTCCCAGCGGTGGCTATTCACAGAGCCATGAACCAAGAGGAGAGATTGTCTAAATATCAAGAGTTTAAAGATTTTCAGAAGGTAAAATACTCTGCAATAAATAAAATTTATTTTTATGATAATTTTTTTAAACAAGGAGTAATATTAATCTTGTATATGTTCTGTAATTTTTTTATCCAAACGCTGCTCTTACAAGAAATAGTAAATTATAGATATGTACTTTTAGCTTTGAACGTTGGTAGTGACCAATTTCCTCTACCGATAAATAAGAGAAAGCTTTAAGAAACATGTTATTTATTAAATGGTAAAAAAAGTCATTTTTATGAAAATATTCTAGGAAAATTGTTTAAATATTTCTTTTAAAAATTATTTGCGACTAATTTAAACAATATTGTTTTAAAGAGAATCCTAGTGGCTACAAACCTGTTTGGTCGTGGTATGGATATTGAACGAGTGAATATTGTCTTCAATTATGACATGCCTGAAGATTCTGATACCTATCTACATCGTGTAGCTAGAGCAGGAAGATTTGGTACAAAGGTCAGTATTAATTTCTACTTTATTATGAATTATCGAATAATTTTTGTTTTTTTCCTTCAGAATAAATTATTCTCCTAAGTGAATAAAGTAGAGTAGAATACATATTCCGTTGACAGGGTTCGCCATGATAGGATGGGGCTGCTAACCTGGTAGACTGTGCGCTCTTACGTATTTTACATTTCTAAACGTTCTATTTTATTACGATCTACTTAGGAATTTGTCGTTTGTATCATCATCAGTCTCGTTTTGTTTCATTTACTTAATGGTTGAGAATACAATGATGATTTCACTGTTCTGCATTTAATGATGATAAGCTGAACTCTCTCTCTGAGTATTCCATTTCAATAGTCCATATTCGACCTTCGTTATGACAAAGCAGGGGGTCTCCAAAGTACGGCCACATGCGGCGGCTCCCTGAGGACATTTATCCAGCCCCCGCCGCACGTCCGGAAGGGGCACCTCTTTCATAGGTGGTCAGTGAGAAGAGCACAGGATGCATCCGCAAAACGCGGCGTCGCTCACGTACTGTACTACTTCCGGTGACGCGGGTCGCACGCGTCACAGCTCAATTTCTTTGCAGAAATTCATTGCACATTTTATAACTGTAAATTTCATTTGCAACGTCAATGTAAGTTTTAATCTTTAACCACAATCAGCAGTTCAAAATATTTTACACAATAGTTCAGTAGGAAAGCCTCATTTTGTGAGCTTCTTTTTTACTCATAACCTCATATTCAAAATAGCTCCAAAAGAATGCCTCATCTGCAGACATTCGGTCGTAGTTGAGGAACTATTATGGTTTATTCGTACAGCTGAAATACAAAATGATGCATGGACCAAAGCTGAAGTGCTAAAAAATTGTTCTAATAGTTAATATAATCAATTTTTATTTTTTAAATATTGTGGTTAGGATCATTCAGCTTTGGACTCTTGTCAGCTCAGGTCCCATACCCCATGCCCCTGCAGTCAAAAGAGGCTGGCTTGCTATATTGTACAAAATTATTATGAGACTCGTAATATTGTTTACACGGAATATGACAGTATAACAATGGAAGTTATACTATTGTAGGTAGATTATAACGTAGTTTTGTTTCACATTTAAGCTGCAATACAAATATAGTTTATTTAGTATATAATGTAATAATACATTAGTTCTATCAGGTTATATCATTAATACAGCACAATTAGACATGTATTCAATTTAACAGAGTCCAAATTCACCCTGTTTTTTAGTTTGAATTTAGAGTACGATGATGAATTCAGTGTTCTGCATTTAATTGATGATAAAACATTGAACTCTCTCTCTGAGTATTCTGAAAGATTTTTTAATCTTACGAAATAAATATGAATATATTGGTTTCGTGACCGTAAATTGTTAAACTTAGGATGGAAGATTTGCGAGGAATCGGTCAATTAAAACAACTCGTCTCTTTGCCAAAGACAAGGCAAAGAGACGAGTTGGTTTATTTGACCGATTCCTCCCAAATCTTCCATCCTAAGTTTAAGAAATAAATTTCGTCCGTTTTATCTTGATTGAAAAGAATTTATTGATTTAATGAATGTGTCCAGCTGTTCAATATTCATTGATTTTTGAAAAGTAGTATTTCTTGTTGTTCCAAGACCATAAGCATTATTGGTATTTAAGTAAATTATGTTGACAAAATAACAGTTATCTCAAATATTCTTTTGAATTTGGAAAATTATGATGGTTAGTAATTGAAAAGAAATATTATAAGAACTCGAAATAATCAGTATTTCTTGGTCAAAACTTTGTTTAGAAACAAATGTACTTATCTTTAAGATAAGCTCAATTATCTACATTTGATTCATGTCAATAAATGGATTGCTTAAACAGTGATGGTAACAAATTTAGTTGTAGGCTATAACCAAGATTTGGCCCTTAAGTTTTAGAATAAACTGTGGCCACTTTGGGTATTTGAGGGAAAGTTTTGACCTTTACGAAAAGAGAGAATGCTATGATGACCTTAAGAAGAATGCATAATGTTATTGATGAAATCCAGAATCTCCTACTGAGTGTTCTCTGAATTGGGTATTATAGCGGATACTAGTTGGTTACTGACTGAATAGAGTAGTAACAGTTATTTGATATCATTTTGATGCGCCATCAATATTATTGTTACAAATTTTGTCAATGAATTAATCTTTATTTTATGCAAAGCAAATAATGCCCAAAGAATTGCAATTCCATTGCGATTTCATCCTATTACAAAGTTAAAATTTAGGATACCATGCTGATTTCTATATTCTGCAACTTGTATCTTTATCGCACCAACTTCTTGGTACAGTTAACAGTTTTATCACGCAAGTTTTGTCATTGAACGAATTCATTAATATATCTTGCTCAACGGTGTATTCAATTTAGCAACAATTGTCCAAATTAACTCTATTTTGTAGTTTGAATTTAGAATACAATGATGATTCTAGTGTTCTGCATTTAATTGATGATAAACATTGAACTCTCTCTCTGAGTATTCTAAAGGTCTTTTGACTCAATTAGAATAAAATGCATTTCTCTTTATTTCGAAAATAATAAATGATTTATTTATTTATTTTATTTTGTCAAAGAGATAGAAATCAATCATATCCTTGTAGTAGACTTATTGACAAATACTGAACAAAAAAGTACAGCCTACAAAAATAAATACCCTTTTTTTTTTTAAATATCTGTTTATTTTTAGATAAAAACTCTATTTAACTTCTTTACATCAACTATTCCTCTAACTACCATTCCAGCCTTACAAGTCGTAATCCACTTTTAAAAAAATCCACTGTAATTAAACTTGGTCCAGTGTTGATCTAGATAGGGTCAAGTCACCTTCCAATCTCATTTTTACCTATGGAGCTGCCATTGATAGTTATTTTTGGGGGGATTTTGACCTTTTTTTTCTCAAATTTCATCTTCATTCCAACTAATTAGGACTTTGTTGTGTAATTTTTGTCATAACGCGACATGAACATACCGTATTTAGTGGTGCATTCAATTTAATAAAGATTGCCCTAATTAACTCGATTTTGCAGTTTGAATTTAGAGTACGATGATGAATTAGTGTTCTGCATTTAATTGATGATAAAACATTGAACTCTCTCTCTGAGTATTCTGAAAGATTTTTGACAATTTAGAAATTTATTGTGTTCTGCTTTATTTTGTTTGCAATGAATTGCGTTAATATTTTTAATTTACTTATTTCGGTATCATTTAATTTTGATTTTCATTTACTTAATATAACACGCGTAAAATTTTTATGACTTCACAATTTAAATTGCCTTTATTTATTAACTTTTAGTAAACCTAACCATTATTATTCTGCTGTGAAGTAGTTGTGCGCATGATGACATTATGATAGGGACAACTGATTAGTTTGCTATGACGAATTATCATCAGATCTGATGCACACATCAAAGCTAGTTTTGCAGAGAAAGTAAAAGTGTAAGAGTTCTGTGTACATACCGCAGCAATGTGGCTAATTTGACGTCGTCTGTTTTCTTTTAATCTACAAGTTATGAAAAAATGATTAATTTTTCCCATTGGCGGAACATTTATAGACAAACGTATCTCGATCTTGGTCCGTAAAAAGTAAATATGGTATTAAAAGAAATGTGCTATTATTTTATTGATTTCAAAGTACTAATGTACATTGTTAGTGGGTAACCAGTATATAACCATTGCTGTACTATGCTGATCTTGGGGTACAAATCTGACTTCATCACTCACAAGTTTTCGCCCGCCTGTTATATATTCTATTGATATTTGAGTTGAGCATGCTTTCTACGTCTAGTAAAATAACATGTATTTCAACGTTTATATATTTATATTTTGTAATCCTTTTTTAAAGAAGCATCTCACTTCAATAATATATGTATAAAATCTCTTCTGTTGTGTTTTTCAGGGCTTAGCAATAACTTTCGCTAGTGACGAAGCAGATGCTAAGGTGTTGAACAATGTTCAAGATCGTTTTGATGTGAACATCACTGAATTACCTGATGAAATTGATCTTTCATCATATAGTAAGTTATTAAATATTTTTATTATAAAAACATTGGAAGGTTTAAGTTCGAGAGTATTCGTTGGCATTGGGCAAATCGACCATACTTTCACAAGGTTAATTACCTCCTCTTTCTATAAAATAAAAATAGTCAATAATTTTATAATGCTTTCTTAAAATTGATTTTCCCTTGTTTTGGAGGCTTCGACTAAAAATATCAGTATTAGTGATTCAAAACATTTATTCACATTAAAAACTCGATCTCAATAAGCTAGCAGTTTATTAAGTAAACTTTGATATTTGAAGGGAATTTTAAGAATTTTTGTTATAAGAGTAAAGCAAAGTTTTTTTATTTATTTATTTCCACAACTGCAGTATAATTCTGCAACAAGTGAAGCTGATACAACATGATAAAAGCAAAGTTTTAGTTTAATTTTTTTTTTAGTCTTGAATATTGCGTATGATGACATCTGATAGGGACAACTGATCATTTTGTTATGATGAGTTATCAGATCTGATGCACAAATCTTCCTTTAGTTCTATACTGGAAATAAATTTATGGATTACATACATCGTATTATAAACAATTCTTTTAAAGAATTGTTTTTAAAATTACGGTAATACAACAAGTAATTTTGCGTAGTGCTAATATTGGTAAAATTTAGGACCGATTTGCTAGTTTAAAATGAAATTTAGACAAATAATTTAGTTGTAACTACTTACTGGGATGAAATATTAGATCCTCTACAATTGATAAATGGAATGTGGGAATATATCGAATAATTTGATCCTCAAAGTACTGATGGTTCTCACCCTAATAACAAATTCTTTCTTTTAGCTACTTCTTCGAAGCAGAAAGTGAGCTATACCAGTTTAAAAAAAAAAGATTTTTGGCTTTTATGATGGGATCTCCTTGTTTAGCTCCTAGCATAAGTAATATAGATAAATAATAATATTTTAATCAATTTTACTTTTTTTTTTTTTTACAGTTGATGCAAGATAAGATGGAAGAGTTCACCAATATTTTTTTGTGTGTGTAAAATAATGTACTCGTGTACTTTTACAAAGGAACTTTAATTTCATTTCTTCTTTCTGTTTTTTTTTCTTTTGTTTTACTTCTTATAACAGAATACTTAACAATCAAAGGTTCCTTTTTATAAAGTCTGGAAAAATGTAACATTAATTATAACTACTGCTACTTGTATTAGTGGATTTTAGTAAAAATTATTATTTTGTTCTCTTGAGATTTTAAACGCATGCCCTCTTTTATGAAATATGTCCATCATAACAAACATTTGAAGAAAAAGCTATGACTACACTGCTAATAAGAAGAAAAAGCAATATTTTTTGTACAGTTTCAAATTTGGATTAATTATTATTTTTTATAAGTTCCAAATTGTTTTCTTTTAATTTGAATAGAATTGTAGCGTGCGATGCAATTTTAATTTTATAACAAGAGGGTACATTATAGAGAGAATGGAAAAACATTACTACAAAATTTTGTTCCATGAACAATGTCTCTTTTTTTTTATAAATATATATATAAATATAAAAAACGATTTATTTTATTCTATGATATTTCATTTATTTCTTTTAATCATTTCAAAGTTTAAATAGAACAGGTTGAATAAAAATTCAGGTAGCTGAATAAAAATCTAAACAAAAGGGTGTACTCCAAGACGCACTCGGACAAATTGCAAAGTTGAAAGCTTTAGAAATGTGGGTAGATCTTTTTCTTCTCTCTCATTGAGGAGAAAAACCGAAGAAAAGTAAGGAACTGCGTTCTACCTTATAAAGAAAAAGAGTGTCTTACGATATGTACATGGTTACATAGGACAATAGTAAGTGTTAGAAACTAGCCAGACAATTTGTTCTCTTTCATAGCGAAAAATGCTAGTTACTAAAAGATAGATTAGCGAGAAAAATAGAGTTTCCCATAAATATATGGCTATATACAAGTCTTGTAGAAAATGTTGCAAATGGGGTAGAAATTTTTTCATATCGTTCATTAAGAAATACAAAAGTAGTGAATGTTAGAAAATAAAAAATTGCGTTTTCTTCTACATCATTTCGAAAAGCAAGGAAGTGGCAGAAATAGTGATATAGATATTAGGAATGTAGTAAATTTTAAATAAGAAGTACCATCATCCTGGACAGTCTCAGGTTTAATACTAGTGCACTAAAAAGGTGACAGGAATGATATTGCTGTTTGGGTATTAGATAGTTAATATTAAGGCCGACAAAAGATTGTACATCATGGGTCGATCTATTTCGAATAGAAAAAGTAAAAACTACTGGAAAAAGTAGAACTTGTCTCCTAATTTCAAAGGTAGGCTTCTATTTGTGCATTTGATAGTTAATATTAACTTCAACACTAGATTGTACATCTTGGGTTGATGCATTTTGAAATGTCAGAAGTAAAAACTACTGGAAAAATTGGAACTTTTGGCCTAATTTCGTAAGAAGGATGCTGTTTTGCATTTGGTTGCTGATATTAAGGCCGACAAAGGATTGGGTACTACAGGTCGATCTATTTTGAATAGGCAGAAGTTAAACTTCTGGAAAAATTGGAACTTTTCTCCTAATTTCATAGGTAGGATACTGTTTTTGCAGTTGGTTGTTGATATTAAGGCCGACACAACATTGTGTACTACAGGTCGATCTATTTTGAATAGGCAGAAGTAAAAACTACTGGAAAAAGTGGAACTTTTGGACTAATTTTATGGGAAGGATGCTGTTTTTGCATTTGATATATAATATTAAGGTCAACACTAGATTGTACATCATGGGACGATCTATTTGGGAATGTCAGAAGTAAAAACTACTGGAAAAAGTGGAACTTTTCCCCTAATTTCAAAGAAAGGCTGCAGTTTGTGCATTTGATAGTTAATATTAAGTTCAACACTAGATTGTACTTCATTGGTCGATACATTTAGAAAAGCAAAAAGTAAAAACTACTGGAAAATTTGGAACTTTTCACCAAATTTCATAGGAAGGATGCTGTTTTTGCATTTGGTTGCCGATATTAAGGCCGACACAAGATTGTGGACTCCAGGTCGATCTATTTTGAATAAGCAGAAGTAAAAACTACTGGAAAGAGTGGAACTTTTCTCCTAACTACAAAGGTAGGCTTCTATTTGTGCCTTTGATAGTTTGAGCTGATCACTAGATTGTACATAATGGGTCGATCTATTTTGAAAAGTCAGAAGTCACAACTACTGGAAAAACTAGAACTTTTCAACAAATTTTATAGGAAGGCTGCTGTTTTTTGCATTTGGTTGTTAATATTTTGGCAATCACATGATTGTGGTCTACAGATCGATCTATTTTGAATAGGCAGATGTTAAAACTACTAGAAAAAGTGGAACTTTTCCCCTTATTTCAAAGGGAGGCTTATACTTGAGCATTTGATACTTAATACTAATGTCAACAATAGTTTGTACATCATAGGTCGATCCATTTAGAAAAGCAAAAAGTAAAAACTACTGGAAAAAATGGAACATTTCTCCTAATTTCATAGGAAGGATGCTGTTATTGCATTTGGTTGTTGATATTAAGGCCGACCCAAGATTGTGTACTACAGGTCGATCTATTTTGAATAGGCAGAAGTAAAAGCTCCTGGAAAAAGTGGAACTTTTGGCCTAATTACAAAGGCATGCTTCTAATTATGCATTTGATAGTTAATATTAAGTTCAACAGTAGATTGTACATCAGGGATCGATCTATTTTGAAAAGTCAGAAGTAAAGACTACTGGAAAAAGTAGACTTTCTCTCCTAATTTGATAGGTTGTTGATATTAAGGCAGACACAAGATTTTGGACTATAGGTCGATCTATTTTGAATTGGCAGAAGTAAAAACTACTGGCAAAAGTGGAACTTTTGGCATAATTTCAAAGGCAGGCTTCTATAAATGCATTTGATAGTTTAATATTAAGGTCAACATTGTACATCTTGGGTTGATGTATTTTGAATAGGCAGAAGTTAAAACTACTGGAAAAAGTAGAACGTCTCTTTTAATTTCATAAGTAGGATGCTGTTTTTGCATTTGGTGGTTGATATTAAGGCCGACACAAGATTGTGTACTACAGGTCGCTCTATTTTGAATAGGTAGATGTTAAAACTACTGGAAAAACTGGAACTTTTCCCCTAATTTCAAAGAGAGGCTGCAGTGTGTGTAGTTGTTAGTTTAATATTTAGGAATACACAAGATTGTGGTTTACAGATCGATCTATTTTGAATAGGCAGATGTTAAAACTACTAGAAAAAGTGGAACTTTTCTTCTAATTTCAAAGGCAGGCTTCTATTTATGCATTTGATAGTTTAATATTATGGTTAACACTGAATTGTGCATCATAGGTCGATCTATTTTGAAAAGTGAGAAATAAAAACTACAGGAAAATTTGGAGTGTTTCTCCTAATTTCATAGGTAAGATGCTGTTTTTTCATTTGGTTGTTGATATTAAGGCCGACACAAGAATGTGTACTACAGGTCGATCTACTTTGAATTGGCAGAAGTAAAAACTACTGGAAAAAGTAAAACTTGTCTCCTAATTTCATAGGTAGGATGCTGTTTTTTCATTTGGTTGTTGATATTAAGGCCGACACAAGAATGTGTACTACAGGTCGATCTACATTGAATTGGCAGAAGTAAAAACTACTGAAAAAAGTGGAACTTTTGGCCTAATTTCAAAGGCAGGCTTCTATAAATGCATTTGATAGTTTAATATTAAGGTCAACACTAGATTGTACATCTTGGGTTGATGCATTTTGAATAGGCAGAAGTTAAAACTGCTAGAAAAAGTAGATCTTTTATTCTAATTTCAAAGACGGGCTTCTATTTGTGCATTTTAAGTTTAATATTAAAGCTAACAATAGATTGTACATCGTAGTTCGATCTATTATGGCGTGTCAGAAGTAAAAACTACTGAAAAAATGGAACTTTTAGTCTAATTACAAAGGCAGGCTTCTATTTATGCATTTGATAGTTTAATATTAAGGTCAACACTAAATTGTACATCAGGGGTCGTTCTATTTTGAAAAATTAGAAGTAAAGACTACTGGAAAAAGTAGACTTTCTCTCCTAATTTGATAGGTTGTTGATATTAAGGCAGACACAAGATTTTGGACTATAGGTCGATCTATTTTGAATAGGCAGAAGTAAAAACTACTGGCAAAAGTGGAAATTTTGGCATAATTTCAAAGGCAGGCTTCTATAAATGCATTTGAGAGTTTAATATTAAAGTCAACACTCGATTGTACATCTTTGGTTGTTGCATTTTGAATAGGCAGAAGTTAATCTACTGGAAAAAGTTGAACTTCTCTTTTAATTTTATAAGAAGGATGCTGTTTTTGCATTTGGTGGTTGATGTTAAGGCCGACACAAGATTGTGTACTACAGGTCGATCTATTTTGAATAGGCAGATGTTAAAACTACTGGAAAAAGTGGAACTTTTCTCCTAATTACAAAGGTAGGCTTCTATTTGTGCCTTTGATAGTTTGAGCTGATCACTAGATTGTACATAATGGGTCGATCTATTTTGAAAAGTCAGAAGTCACAACTACTGGAAAAACTGGAACTTTTCAACAAATTTTATAGGAAGGCTGCTGTTTTTTGCATTTGGTTGTTAATATTTTGGCAATCACATGATTGTGGTCTACAGATCGATCTATTTTGAATAGGCAGATGTTAAAACTACTAGAAAAAGTGGAACTTTTCCCCTTATTTCAAAGGGAGGCTTATACTTGAGCATTTGATACTTAATACTAATGTCAACAATAGTTTGTACATCATAGGTCGATCCATTTAGAAAAGCAAAAAGTAAAAACTACTGGAAAAAATGGAACATTTCTCCTAATTTCATAGGAAGGATGCTGTTATTGCATTTGGTTGTTGATATTAAGGCCGACCCAAGATTGTGTACTACAGGTCGCTCTATTTTGAATAGGTAGATGTTAAAACTACTGGAAAAACTGGAACTTTTCCCCTAATTTCAAAGAGAGGCTGCAGTGTGTGTAGTTGTTAGTTTAATATTTAGGAATACACAAGATTGTGGTTTACAGATCGATCTATTTTGAATAGGCAGATGTTAAAACTACTAGAAAAAGTGGAACTTTTCTTCTAATTTCAAAGGCAGGCTTCTATTTATGCATTTGATAGTTTAATATTATGGTTAACACTGAATTGTGCATCATAGGTCGATCTATTTTGAAAAGTGAGAAATAAAAACTACATGAAAATTTGGAGCGTTTCTCCTAATTTCATAGGTAAGATGCTGTTTTTTCATTTGGTTGTTGATATTAAGGCCGACACAAGAATGTGTACTACAGGTCGATCTACTTTGAATTGGCAGAAGTAAAAACTACTGGAAAAAGTAAAACTTGTCTCCTAATTTCATAGGTAGGATGCTGTTTTTTCATTTGGTTGTTGATATTAAGGCCGACAAAAGAATGTGTACTACAGGTCGATCTACTTTGAATTGGCAGAAGTAAAAACTACTGGAAAAAGTGGAACTTTTGGCCTAATTTCAAAGGCAGGCTTCTAATTACGCATTTGATACTTTATATTAAGTTCAACACTAAATTGTACATATTGGGTTGATGCATTTTGAATAGGCAGAAGTTAAAACTGCTAGAAAAAGTAGATCTTTTATTCTAATTTCAAAGACGGGCTTCTATTTGTGCATTTTATGGTTAATATTAAAACTAACAATAGATTGTACATCGTAGTTCGATCTATTATGGCCTGTCAGAAGTAAAAACTACTGAAAAAATGGAACTTTTAGTCTAATTTCAAAGGCAGGCTTCTATTTATGGATTTGATAGTTTAATATTAAGGTCAACACTAAATTGTACATCAGGGGTCGTTCTATTTTGAAAAATCAGAAGTAAAGACTACTGGAAAAAGTAGACTTTCTCTCCTAATTTGATAGGTTGTTGATATTAAGGCAGACACAAGATTTTGGACTATAGGTCGATCTATTTAGGTACATCGTAGTTCGATCTGTTATGGCCTGTCAGAAGTAAAAACTACTGAAAAAATGGAACTTTTAGTTTAATTTCAAAGGCAGGCTTCTAATTATGCATTTGATAGTTTAATATTAAGGTCAACACTAAATTGTACATCAGGGGTCGTTCTATTTTGAAAAATCAGAAGTAAAGACTACTGGAAAAAGTAGACTTTCCCTCCTAATTTGATAGGTTGTTGATAATAAGGCAGACACAAGATTTTGGACTATAGGTCGATCTATTTTGAATAGGCAGAAGTAAAAACTACTGGCAAAAGTGGAACTTTTGGCCTAATTTCAAAGGCAGGCTTCTAATTATGCATTTGATAGTTTAATATTAAGGTCAACACTAGATTGTACATCTTGGGTTGATGCATTTTGAATAGGCAGAAGTTAAAAGTACTGGAAAAAGTTGAACTTCTCTTTTAATTTCATAAGAAGGATGCTGTTTTTGCATTTGGCTGATGTTAACGCCGACACAAGATTGTGTACTACAGGTCGATCAATTTTGAATAGGCAGATGTTAAAATTACTGGAATAAGTGGAACTTTTCTTCTACTTTCAAAGAAAGGCCGCAGTTTGTGCATTTAATAGTTAATATTGAAGTCAACACTACATTGTACTTAATGGGTCGATCTATTTTGAAAAGTCAGAAGTAAAAACTACTGGAAAAAGTGGAACTTTTCTTCTAGTTTCAAAGGCAGGCTTCTATTTATGCATTAGATGTTTAATATTAAGGTCAACACTAGATTGTACATCATGGGACGATCTATTTGGGAATGTCAGAAGTAAAAACTAATGGAAAAAGTGCAACTTTTCCCCTAATTTCAAAAATGGGCTAGTTTGTGCATTTGTTAGTTAATATTAAGGTTAACACTGAATTGTGCATCATAGGTCCATCTATTTTGAAAAGTGAGAATTAAAAACTACTGGAAAAGTTGGAGCTTTTCTCCTAATTTCATAGGTAGGATGCTGTTTTTTCATTTGGTTGTTGATATTAAGGCCGACACAAGAATGTGTACTACAGGTCGATCTACTTTGAATTGGCAGAAGTAAAAACTACTGGAAAAGTTGGAGCTTTTCTCCTAATTTCATAGGTAGGATGCTGTTTTTTCATTTGGTTGTTGATATTAAGGCCGACACAAGAATGTGTACTACAGGTCGATCTACTTTGAATTGGCAGAAGTAAAAACTACTGGAAAGAGTGGAACTTTTCTCCTAACTACAAAGGTAGGCTTCTATTTGTGCCTTTGATAGTTTGAGCTGATCACTAGATTGTACATAATGGGTCGATCTATTTTGAAAAGTCAGAAGTCACAACTACTGGAAAAACTAGAACTTTTCAACAAATTTTATAGGAAGGCTGCTGTTTTTTGCATTTGGTTGTTAATATTTTGGCAATCACATGATTGTGGTCTACAGATCGATCTATTTTGAATAGGCAGATGTTAAAACTACTAGAAAAAGTGGAACTTTTCCCCTTATTTCAAAGGGAGGCTTATACTTGAGCATTTGATACTTAATACTAATGTCAACAATAGTTTGTACATCATAGGTCGATCCATTTAGAAAAGCAAAAAGTAAAAACTACTGAAAAAAATGGAACATTTCTCCTAATTTCATAGGAAGGATGCTGTTATTGCATTTGGTTGTTGATATTAAGGCCGACCCAAGATTGTGTACTACAGGTCGATCTATTTTGAATAGGCAGAAGTAAAAGCTCCTGGAAAAAGTGGAACTTTTGGCCTAATTACAAAGGCATGCTTCTAATTATGCATTTGATAGTTAATATTAAGTTCAACAGTAGATTGTACATCAGGGATCGATCTATTTTGAAAAGTCAGAAGTAAAGACTACTGGAAAAAGTAGACTTTCTCTCCTAATTTGATAGGTTGTTGATATTAAGGCAGACACAAGATTTTGGACTATAGGTCGATCTATTTTGAATTGGCAGAAGTAAAAACTACTGGCAAAAGTGGAACTTTTGGCATAATTTCAAAGGCAGGCTTCTATAAATGCATTTGATAGTTTAATATTAAGGTCAACATTGTACATCTTGGGTTGATGTATTTTGAATAGGCAGAAGTTAAAACTACTGGAAAAAGTAGAACGTCTCTTTTAATTTCATAAGTAGGATGCTGTTTTTGCATTTGGTGGTTGATATTAAGGCCGACACAAGATTGTGTACTACAGGTCGCTCTATTTTGAATAGGTAGATGTTAAAACTACTGGAAAAACTGGAACTTTTCCCCTAATTTCAAAGAGAGGCTGCAGTGTGTGTAGTTGTTAGTTTAATATTTAGGAATACACAAGATTGTGGTTTACAGATCGATCTATTTTGAATAGGCAGATGTTAAAACTACTAGAAAAAGTGGAACTTTTCTTCTAATTTCAAAGGCAGGCTTCTATTTATGCATTTGATAGTTTAATATTATGGTTAACACTGAATTGTGCATCATAGGTCGATCTATTTTGAAAAGTGAGAAATAAAAACTACAGGAAAATTTGGAGTGTTTCTCCTAATTTCATAGGTAAGATGCTGTTTTTTCATTTGGTTGTTGATATTAAGGCCGACACAAGAATGTGTACTACAGGTCGATCTACTTTGAATTGGCAGAAGTAAAAACTACTGGAAAAAGTAAAACTTGTCTCCTAATTTCATAGGTAGGATGCTGTTTTTTCATTTGGTTGTTGATATTAAGGCCGACACAAGAATGTGTACTACAGGTCGATCTACATTGAATTGGCAGAAGTAAAAACTACTGAAAAAAGTGGAACTTTTGGCCTAATTTCAAAGGCAGGCTTCTATAAATGCATTTGATAGTTTAATATTAAGGTCAACACTAGATTGTACATCTTGGGTTGATGCATTTTGAATAGGCAGAAGTTAAAACTGCTAGAAAAAGTAGATCTTTTATTCTAATTTCAAAGACGGGCTTCTATTTGTGCATTTTAAGTTTAATATTAAAGCTAACAATAGATTGTACATCGTAGTTCGATCTATTATGGCGTGTCAGAAGTAAAAACTACTGAAAAAATGGAACTTTTAGTCTAATTACAAAGGCAGGCTTCTATTTATGCATTTGATAGTTTAATATTAAGGTCAACACTAAATTGTACATCAGGGGTCGTTCTATTTTGAAAAATCAGAAGTAAAGACTACTGGAAAAAGTAGACTTTCTCTCCTAATTTGATAGGTTGTTGATATTAAGGCAGACACAAGATTTTGGACTATAGGTCGATCTATTTTGAATAGGCAGAAGTAAAAACTACTGGCAAAAGTGGAAATTTTGGCATAATTTCAAAGGCAGGCTTCTATAAATGCATTTGAGAGTTTAATATTAAAGTCAACACTCGATTGTACATCTTTGGTTGTTGCATTTTGAATAGGCAGAAGTTAATCTACTGGAAAAAGTTGAACTTCTCTTTTAATTTTATAAGAAGGATGCTGTTTTTGCATTTGGTGGTTGATGTTAAGGCCGACACAAGATTGTGTACTACAGGTCGATCTATTTTGAATAGGCAGATGTTAAAACTACTGGAAAAAGTGGAACTTTTCTCCTAATTACAAAGGTAGGCTTCTATTTGTGCCTTTGATAGTTTGAGCTGATCACTAGATTGTACATAATGGGTCGATCTATTTTGAAAAGTCAGAAGTCACAACTACTGGAAAAACTGGAACTTTTCAACAAATTTTATAGGAAGGCTGCTGTTTTTTGCATTTGGTTGTTAATATTTTGGCAATCACATGATTGTGGTCTACAGATCGATCTATTTTGAATAGGCAGATGTTAAAACTACTAGAAAAAGTGGAACTTTTCCCCTTATTTCAAAGGGAGGCTTATACTTGAGCATTTGATACTTAATACTAATGTCAACAATAGTTTGTACATCATAGGTCGATCCATTTAGAAAAGCAAAAAGTAAAAACTACTGAAAAAAATGGAACATTTCTCCTAATTTCATAGGAAGGATGCTGTTATTGCATTTGGTTGTTGATATTAAGGCCGACCCAAGATTGTGTACTACAGGTCGATCTATTTTGAATAGGCAGAAGTAAAAGCTCCTGGAAAAAGTGGAACTTTTGGCCTAATTACAAAGGCATGCTTCTAATTATGCATTTGATAGTTAATATTAAGTTCAACAGTAGATTGTACATCAGGGATCGATCTATTTTGAAAAGTCAGAAGTAAAGACTACTGGAAAAAGTAGACTTTCTCTCCTAATTTGATAGGTTGTTGATATTAAGGCAGACACAAGATTTTGGACTATAGGTCGATCTATTTTGAATTGGCAGAAGTAAAAACTACTGGCAAAAGTGGAACTTTTGGCATAATTTCAAAGGCAGGCTTCTATAAATGCATTTGATAGTTTAATATTAAGGTCAACATTGTACATCTTGGGTTGATGTATTTTGAATAGGCAGAAGTTAAAACTACTGGAAAAAGTAGAACGTCTCTTTTAATTTCATAAGTAGGATGCTGTTTTTGCATTTGGTGGTTGATATTAAGGCCGACACAAGATTGTGTACTACAGGTCGCTCTATTTTGAATAGGTAGATGTTAAAACTACTGGAAAAACTGGAACTTTTCCCCTAATTTCAAAGAGAGGCTGCAGTGTGTGTAGTTGTTAGTTTAATATTTAGGAATACACAAGATTGTGGTTTACAGATCGATCTATTTTGAATAGGCAGATGTTAAAACTACTAGAAAAAGTGGAACTTTTCTTCTAATTTCAAAGGCAGGCTTCTATTTATGCATTTGATAGTTTAATATTATGGTTAACACTGAATTGTGCATCATAGGTCGATCTATTTTGAAAAGTGAGAAATAAAAACTACAGGAAAATTTGGAGTGTTTCTCCTAATTTCATAGGTAAGATGCTGTTTTTTCATTTGGTTGTTGATATTAAGGCCGACACAAGAATGTGTACTACAGGTCGATCTACTTTGAATTGGCAGAAGTAAAAACTACTGGAAAAAGTAAAACTTGTCTCCTAATTTCATAGGTAGGATGCTGTTTTTTCATTTGGTTGTTGATATTAAGGCCGACACAAGAATGTGTACTACAGGTCGATCTACATTGAATTGGCAGAAGTAAAAACTACTGAAAAAAGTGGAACTTTTGGCCTAATTTCAAAGGCAGGCTTCTATAAATGCATTTGATAGTTTAATATTAAGGTCAACACTAGATTGTACATCTTGGGTTGATGCATTTTGAATAGGCAGAAGTTAAAACTGCTAGAAAAAGTAGATCTTTTATTCTAATTTCAAAGACGGGCTTCTATTTGTGCATTTTAAGTTTAATATTAAAGCTAACAATAGATTGTACATCGTAGTTCGATCTATTATGGCGTGTCAGAAGTAAAAACTACTGAAAAAATGGAACTTTTAGTCTAATTACAAAGGCAGGCTTCTATTTATGCATTTGATAGTTTAATATTAAGGTCAACACTAAATTGTACATCAGGGGTCGTTCTATTTTGAAAAATCAGAAGTAAAGACTACTGGAAAAAGTAGACTTTCTCTCCTAATTTGATAGGTTGTTGATATTAAGGCAGACACAAGATTTTGGACTATAGGTCGATCTATTTTGAATAGGCAGAAGTAAAAACTACTGGCAAAAGTGGAAATTTTGGCATAATTTCAAAGGCAGGCTTCTATAAATGCATTTGAGAGTTTAATATTAAAGTCAACACTCGATTGTACATCTTTGGTTGTTGCATTTTGAATAGGCAGAAGTTAATCTACTGGAAAAAGTTGAACTTCTCTTTTAATTTTATAAGAAGGATGCTGTTTTTGCATTTGGTGGTTGATGTTAAGGCCGACACAAGATTGTGTACTACAGGTCGATCTATTTTGAATAGGCAGATGTTAAAACTACTGGAAAAAGTGGAACTTTTCTCCTAATTACAAAGGTAGGCTTCTATTTGTGCCTTTGATAGTTTGAGCTGATCACTAGATTGTACATAATGGGTCGATCTATTTTGAAAAGTCAGAAGTCACAACTACTGGAAAAACTGGAACTTTTCAACAAATTTTATAGGAAGGCTGCTGTTTTTTGCATTTGGTTGTTAATATTTTGGCAATCACATGATTGTGGTCTACAGATCGATCTATTTTGAATAGGCAGATGTTAAAACTACTAGAAAAAGTGGAACTTTTCCCCTTATTTCAAAGGGAGGCTTATACTTGAGCATTTGATACTTAATACTAATGTCAACAATAGTTTGTACATCATAGGTCGATCCATTTAGAAAAGCAAAAAGTAAAAACTACTGGAAAAAATGGAACATTTCTCCTAATTTCATAGGAAGGATGCTGTTATTGCATTTGGTTGTTGATATTAAGGCCGACCCAAGATTGTGTACTACAGGTCGCTCTATTTTGAATAGGTAGATGTTAAAACTACTGGAAAAACTGGAACTTTTCCCCTAATTTCAAAGAGAGGCTGCAGTGTGTGTAGTTGTTAGTTTAATATTTAGGAATACACAAGATTGTGGTTTACAGATCGATCTATTTTGAATAGGCAGATGTTAAAACTACTAGAAAAAGTGGAACTTTTCTTCTAATTTCAAAGGCAGGCTTCTATTTATGCATTTGATAGTTTAATATTATGGTTAACACTGAATTGTGCATCATAGGTCGATCTATTTTGAAAAGTGAGAAATAAAAACTACATGAAAATTTGGAGCGTTTCTCCTAATTTCATAGGTAAGATGCTGTTTTTTCATTTGGTTGTTGATATTAAGGCCGACACAAGAATGTGTACTACAGGTCGATCTACTTTGAATTGGCAGAAGTAAAAACTACTGGAAAAAGTAAAACTTGTCTCCTAATTTCATAGGTAGGATGCTGTTTTTTCATTTGGTTGTTGATATTAAGGCCGACAAAAGAATGTGTACTACAGGTCGATCTACTTTGAATTGGCAGAAGTAAAAACTACTGGAAAAAGTGGAACTTTTGGCCTAATTTCAAAGGCAGGCTTCTAATTACGCATTTGATACTTTATATTAAGTTCAACACTAAATTGTACATATTGGGTTGATGCATTTTGAATAGGCAGAAGTTAAAACTGCTAGAAAAAGTAGATCTTTTATTCTAATTTCAAAGACGGGCTTCTATTTGTGCATTTTATGGTTAATATTAAAACTAACAATAGATTGTACATCGTAGTTCGATCTATTATGGCCTGTCAGAAGTAAAAACTACTGAAAAAATGGAACTTTTAGTCTAATTTCAAAGGCAGGCTTCTATTTATGGATTTGATAGTTTAATATTAAGGTCAACACTAAATTGTACATCAGGGGTCGTTCTATTTTGAAAAATCAGAAGTAAAGACTACTGGAAAAAGTAGACTTTCTCTCCTAATTTGATAGGTTGTTGATATTAAGGCAGACACAAGATTTTGGACTATAGGTCGATCTATTTAGGTACATCGTAGTTCGATCTGTTATGGCCTGTCAGAAGTAAAAACTACTGAAAAAATGGAACTTTTAGTTTAATTTCAAAGGCAGGCTTCTAATTATGCATTTGATAGTTTAATATTAAGGTCAACACTAAATTGTACATCAGGGGTCGTTCTATTTTGAAAAATCAGAAGTAAAGACTACTGGAAAAAGTAGACTTTCCCTCCTAATTTGATAGGTTGTTGATAATAAGGCAGACACAAGATTTTGGACTATAGGTCGATCTATTTTGAATAGGCAGAAGTAAAAACTACTGGCAAAAGTGGAACTTTTGGCCTAATTTCAAAGGCAGGCTTCTAATTATGCATTTGATAGTTTAATATTAAGGTCAACACTAGATTGTACATCTTGGGTTGATGCATTTTGAATAGGCAGAAGTTAAAAGTACTGGAAAAAGTTGAACTTCTCTTTTAATTTCATAAGAAGGATGCTGTTTTTGCATTTGGCTGATGTTAACGCCGACACAAGATTGTGTACTACAGGTCGATCAATTTTGAATAGGCAGATGTTAAAATTACTGGAATAAGTGGAACTTTTCTTCTACTTTCAAAGAAAGGCCGCAGTTTGTGCATTTAATAGTTAATATTGAAGTCAACACTACATTGTACTTAATGGGTCGATCTATTTTGAAAAGTCAGAAGTAAAAACTACTGGAAAAAGTGGAACTTTTCTTCTAGTTTCAAAGGCAGGCTTCTATTTATGCATTAGATGTTTAATATTAAGGTCAACACTAGATTGTACATCATGGGACGATCTATTTGGGAATGTCAGAAGTAAAAACTAATGGAAAAAGTGCAACTTTTCCCCTAATTTCAAAAATGGGCTAGTTTGTGCATTTGTTAGTTAATATTAAGGTTAACACTGAATTGTGCATCATAGGTCCATCTATTTTGAAAAGTGAGAATTAAAAACTACTGGAAAAGTTGGAGCTTTTCTCCTAATTTCATAGGTAGGATGCTGTTTTTTCATTTGGTTGTTGATATTAAGGCCGACACAAGAATGTGTACTACAGGTCGATCTACTTTGAATTGGCAGAAGTAAAAACTACTGGAAAAGTTGGAGCTTTTCTCCTAATTTCATAGGTAGGATGCTGTTTTTTCATTTGGTTGTTGATATTAAGGCCGACACAAGAATGTGTACTACAGGTCGATCTACTTTGAATTGGCAGAAGTAAAAACTACTGAAAAAAGTGGAACTTTTGGCCTAATTTGAAAGAGAGGCTGCAGTTTTGCAGTTGATAGTTTAATATTAAGGTCAACACTAAATTGTACATCATGGGTCGATCTATTTTGAAAAGTCAGAAGTAAAAACTACTGGAAAAAGTGGAGCTTTTCTTCTAATTTCAAAGGCAGGCTTCTATTTATGCATTAGTTGTTTAATATTAAGGTCAACACTAGATTGTACTTCATGGGACGATCTATTTGGGAATGTCAGGAGTAAAAACAACTGGAAAAATTGGAACTTTTGACCTAATTTCAAAGGCAGGCTTCTATTTATGCATTTGATATTTAATATTATGGTCAACATTAGATTGTACATCATGGGACGATCTATATGGGAATGTCAGAAGTAAAAACTAATGGAAAAAGTGCAATTTTTCCCCTTATTTCAAAAATGGGCTAGTTTGTGCATTTGTTAGTTAATATTAAGGTTAACACTGAATTATGCATCATAGGTCGATCTATTTTGAAAAGTGAGAATTAAAAACTACTGGAAAAGTTGGAGCTTTTCTCCTAATTTCATATGACGGATGCTGTTTTTGCATTTGGTTGTTTATATTAAGGCCGACACAAGATTGTGTACTACAGGTCGATCTATTTTGAATAGGCAGAAGTAAAAACTACTGGAAAAAGTCGAACTTTTCTCCTAATTTCATAGGAGGGATGCTGTTATTGCATTTGGTTGTTGATATTAAGTTCAACACTAGATTGTACATCATGTGATGATATTTTTTGAAAAGTTAGAAGTAAAAATTACTGGAATAAGTGGGACTTTTCTTCTACTTTCAAAGAAAGGCCGCAGTTTGTGCATTTAATAGTTAATATTGAAGTCAACACTACATTGTACTTAATGGGTCGATCTATTTTGAAAAGTCAGAAGTAAAAAGAACTGGAAAAAGTGGAACTTTTGACCTAATTTCAAAGGCAGGCTTCTAATTATGCATTTGATAGTTTATATTAAGGTCAACACTAGATTGTACATCTGAGGTCCATCTATTTAGAACAGTAAAAAGTAGAAACTACCGGAAAAAGTGGAACTTTTCTCCTAATTTCAAAGGTAGGCTTCTGTTTGTGCCTTTGATAGTTAATATTAAGGTCAACATTAGATTGTAGATCATACGTCTATCTATTTAGAAATGTAAAAAGAAAAACTACCGGAAAAAGTGGAACTTTTCTCCTAATTTCAAAGGTAGGCTTCTGTTTGTGCCTTTGATAGTTAATATTAAGGTCAACATTAGATTGTAGATCATACGTCTATCTATTTAGAAATGTAAAAAGAAAAACTACCGGAAAAAGTGGAACTTTTCTCCTAATTTCAAAGGTAGGCTTCTGTTTGTGCCTTTGATAGTTAATATTAAGGTCAACATTAGATTGTAGATCATACGTCTATCTATTTAGAAATGTAAAAAGAAAAACTACCGGAAAAAGTGGAACTTTTCTCCTAATTTCAAAGGTAGGCTTCTGTTTGTGCCTTTGATAGTTAATATTAAGGTCAACATTAGATTGTAGATCATACGTCCATCTATTTAGAAATGTAAAAAGAAAAACTACCGGAAAAAGTGGAACTTTTCTCCTAATTTCAAAGGTAGGCTTCTGTTTGTGCCTTTGATAGTTAATATTAAGGTCAACATTAGATTGTAGATCATACGTCTATCTATTTAGAAATGTAAAAAGAAAAACTACCGGAAAAAGTGGAACTTTTCTCCTAATTTCAAAGGTAGGCTTCTGTTTGTGCCTTTGATAGTTAATATTAAGGTCAACATTAGATTGTAGATCATACGTCTATCTATTTAGAAATGTAAAAAGAAAAACTACCGGAAAAAGTGGAACTTTTCTCCTAATTTCAAATTCTCCTAATTTCAAAGGTAGGCTTCTGTTTGTGCCTTTGATAGTTAATATTAAGGTCAACATTAGATTGTAGATCATACGTCTATCTATTTAGAAATGTAAAAAGAAAAACTACCGGAAAAAGTGGAACTTTTCTCCTAATTTCAAAGGTAGGCTTCTGTTTGTGCCTTTGATAGTTAATATTAAGGTCAACATTAGATTGTAGATCATACGTCTATCTATTTAGAAATGTAAAAAGAAAAACTACCGGAAAAAGTGGAACTTTTCTCCTAATTTCAAAGGTAGGCTTCTGTTTGTGCCTTTGATAGTTAATATTAAGGTCAACATTAGATTGTAGATCATACGTCTATCTATTTAGAAATGTAAAAAGAAAAACTACCGGAAAAAGTGGAACTTTTCTCCTAATTTCAAAGGTAGGCTTCTGTTTGTGCCTTTGATAGTTAATATTAAGGTCAACATTAGATTGTAGATCATACGTCTATCTATTTAGAAATGTAAAAAGAAAAACTACCGGAAAAAGTGGAACTTTTCTCCTAATTTCAAAGGTAGGCTTCTGTTTGTGCCTTTGATAGTTAATATTAAGGTCAACATTAGATTGTAGATCATACGTCTATCTATTTAGAAATGTAAAAAGAAAAACTACCGGAAAAAGTGGAACTTTTCTCCTAATTTCAAAGGTAGGCTTCTGTTTGTGCCTTTGATAGTTAATATTAAGGTCAACATTAGATTGTAGATCATACGTCTATCTATTTAGAAATGTAAAAAGAAAAACTACCGGAAAAAGTGGAACTTTTCTCCTAATTTCAAAGGTAGGCTTCTGTTTGTGCCTTTGATAGTTAATATTAAGGTCAACATTAGATTGTAGATCATACGTCTATCTATTTAGAAATGTAAAAAGAAAAACTACCGGAAAAAGTGGAACTTTTCTCCTAATTTCAAATTCTCCTAATTTCAAAGGTAGGCTTCTGTTTGTGCCTTTGATAGTTAATATTAAGGTCAACATTAGATTGTAGATCATACGTCCATCTATTTAGAAATGTAAAAAGAAAAACTACCGGAAAAAGTGGAACTTTTCTCCTAATTTCAAATTCTCCTAATTTCAAAGGTAGGCTTCTGTTTGTGCCTTTGATAGTTAATATTAAGGTCAACATTAGATTGTAGATCATACGTCTATCTATTTAGAAATGTAAAAAGAAAAACTACCGGAAAAAGTGGAACTTTTCTCCTAATTTCAAATTCTCCTAATTTCAAAGGTAGGCTTCTGTTTGTGCCTTTGATAGTTAATATTAAGGTCAACATTAGATTGTAGATCATACGTCCATCTATTTAGAAATGTAAAAAGAAAAACTACCGGAAAAAGTGGAACTTTTCTCCTAATTTCAAATTCTCCTAATTTCAAAGGTAGGCTTCTGTTTGTGCCTTTGATAGTTAATATTAAGGTCAACATTAGATTGTAGATCATACGTCCATCTATTTAGAAATGTAAAAAGAAAAACTACCGGAAAAAGTGGAACTTTTCTCCTAATTTCAAATTCTCCTAATTTCAAAGGTAGGCTTCTGTTTGTGCCTTTGATAGTTAATATTAAGGTCAACATTAGATTGTAGATCATACGTCTATCTATTTAGAAATGTAAAAAGAAAAACTACCGGAAAAAGTGGAACTTTTCTCCTAATTTCAAATTCTCCTAATTTCAAAGGTAGGCTTCTGTTTGTGCCTTTGATAGTTAATATTAAGGTCAACATTAGATTGTAGATCATACGTCCATCTATTTAGAAATGTAAAAAGAAAAACTACCGGATAAAGTGGAACTTTTCTCCTAATTTCATAGGTTGGATGCTGTTTATGTATTTGATAGTTAATATTTAGGCATACTCAAGATGGTGGTCTACAGATCGATCTATTTTGAATAGGTAAATGTTAAAACGACTGGAAAAAGTGGAACTTTTTATCTGATTTTTCAAAAATAGATTGACTCATGATGTACAATCTAGTGTTGGACTAAATATTAACTATTAAACACACTAACAGCATCCTTTCCATGAAATAAGAAGAGTTCGCCTTTTTTCTGATGACTTTCACTTCCTTGTCTTCAAATTAGAAGGAAACAATCTAGCATCTAGGATTGGCCTTATATTAGGCCAGCACTAAATATTACACTATGGGTGGTCCTTTTTCGTTTCATTCATTGCAAAAAATGAAGGAATAATTAAAAACTATCAGCTAGCTTGGACAGGAAATTAGTGTAAGACGGCGGAATTTAAATCAAGAACTTTTCAGATATATTTAACATTTAAGTATTTAATAATTGAATCATTAAATTTCTTTTACCGTTAGACTAAGCACAATACGTCTTAAATATACTCTACCCTTAAGTTGTTTTCATTTAACCATTCAGATTTTTTAACATTGGTTAATATTAATACCTATCTATGCGTAATAACATTTTGTCGAATTTAAACAAACGCCAAAGCAAGGTCTAGCGGATGAAAATCTTTACGTAAGTTGATCTTACTTGCAATTGAATTTTGTTTTAGGAATTTCGAAGGATGGGGTGTACAATCTGGCTACATTCAGTTGAACCATAGTCGAAGGAGAAGATCTGCTCTTGTTTAATAAGATGAAGGCATGATCTCCCTAACGGCTTTACAAATCTTTGGACTATTATCATATCCAAAAGCTAGAAAGATACTTTAGAAAATTGAAAAGATTTAGGAACTGGCTCTGTTAGCCTGCTCAGAGGAGCAGTTACCCAGGGGGCACCTCGTGGAGGTAGAGCTCAGAATTTGGCCCCCCAAAATAATACCATTCTTGCCTATATAAAAAACCGCATTCCAGCCAGTTTTTACCCCCTATAAAGGCAGGCTTATTATCAAATGTCAATATTATTATTGGCATTCATCGCCTGCGAAGGCAACGGGGTGAAAATCAGTGATTTTGAAATACGGTTAGCCGCGAAAAAAGTTTGGCATGAATGGCGGAAAAAAGATTATTCGCGTTTTGGGGGAAACAACCGAAACAAAAACAAGAAAAACCAACAATACAACCAACAACAACAACAAAACAATAACAAACAACTGAAAATCGAAAAACAAGAGAAATGAAACAACAAAAACAACTGAAACAAAACCAACCAACAAAAACCAAAAAAACAATATAAAAACCTGAAAATACATAGTAAAAATACATAATTTATACAAATACAAAATATATAAATAATATAAATATGAATAAATATATAAAATAATCATGTAGAGAAAGAAAGCATGCTTAGTACCAAAAGAAACAAACCTTTGCTGCTCTACTTGGACTTGAAGTTCCGAAGAAGGATATTAGTAGTGGCCATATAAATGAATAATTATGATTCCATTTATTTATAAAATGACTAGTGTCATTTTGTCATGCACTAAATATATATCATGCACTAAATAGAGTGGCTGGTTGATGTGTAGCTGAAAACCTTGACTAAAAAGCAAATTCTAAACTTTAATTTTGAAATTACTTTAACTATCTAATATGTTGTATTGGTCCACCTGAAAACCCTAACTAAAAGCAAATTCTAAACTTTAATTTTGATATTACTTTAACTATCTAATATGTTGTGTCATCCTTCTTCTTGAAGTTCCTAACATGCCCTAATAAATGTAATCATAATTATGGATAAACTCGAAGTATTTATCGTTGACGAAAAAGATAGTTCGCTAAGAATAGTAATTACTAGGTAAAATTTAGCCAAGTATAAAAAAATAAATTTTGATAAGGAGATGTTAGTGCGCCACTCGCTATAGGCGAACCTAGACGAGTGACACGCTACTAATCGCGCCCGAACGTCATCGATATAACCACTATAATTCCCCAGTCTACCTTTTTTTGCTGTAGGTTGGGATATGTAACAATATCTTGCAGTTACATATCCATCGATGTAGTCCTTTGCGTCTTCGTCTTGGTGGAGGGGGAAGGGCTGGAGTCCTCGTCAATTGGCACTGGACACTTGACACTAGTTAAAAATATATCGCACACAAATACTTCGCAGGCTTTACTTTAGCGGAATTTGGAAGAACCCGAAGCAATTACTTTTAAATACGCACAGGTTTAAAATAGCAATGATAATGGTTAATAAAAGGTAAAGTTCCGAAGCAATCATTCCCGGGGATTTTTACACGAACTCGTTTCCTGTAACAATAGAGAAAAAAGATAAGTACATATATAACTTAAATGAACACATTTTTCTGAACTAAATTTTGACCAAAATATTCAAATAATAAAACTCATTCTTGTTAATAAATTCATAAAATACTTTTGAAATCATTTATAGGCATTTAAATTAATTTGTTTCATCAGCTAAAAGGCTAACATGCCCAAAATTAATTCAGAAAAGTTTAATTCAAACCTCATTAAAACGTTCATACTAGTTGACATAAAAATGTATTTATATTCCAGTCATTAAGTAAAAGAATTTAAAACCTATCAATACAGCTTAATTTTTCACCGAAGTCAAAAAAATTGGACTTAGTCTGAATTCATTCTTACTAATTGTAGTGGTGTAAATCATTCAAAAATCAACATTATTTAAATTATTTAGTGCTAAAAATGTAAAAAAAGTAATTTTCAGTTAATACCTAGCACAAATTCATTAAATACGTAAATACCTAGCACAAACTCATTAACTACCTAATGTCTTATAGTTCACCTATTTACTTAAAATTTTTAAAAAAAGTTGAATTACTCAATCAACTCAACCTTATTGAAGATAGTTGTATTCAACAAAATCTACCTTTTCCATGCATTTAATTGAATGGGAGTTCAGACATGTCAGTACTGGTCAATTCTATTTTTTCTTAATTTCTTTAAATTAAATTATGAAAACTAAATATTCTTCTTTCTTTCTAATAATCTATTAATAAATATAAAAAGTTGATAGAATATTATTACTTTAAATTAAGAAATGTACTTACTGTGTAGAAGTGACATTACTTCCACCAGAACACATGTTGAACCGATAACATTAGCGTAAAGGTTATAACAGCCGTTACATATGGTACTTTTTATTATTATTATTGTAAATAATTTGGTAAATGTAGATTTCTTTAAAAAAAAAAAAAACTAGTGTAATGTTAACTCAAAAATATATTCTAATGTTGAATTATTTTTTAAATAATATTAATATACATATAATCTTTTAGGGAATATTTTTATATCACACACAGATGGTTACTATGTGGTATATAGAGAACAAAATAGAATGAATAAATTCTTAAATAATTTTAGTTTTTTTTTTACTTTAATTCAAAGAGTACCGTTAAGATTAAGTTTAAGATTTTTTTTTTTAAAGTAATGCAAATTTTTAAGACGAAGCTAAACAGCTGATTCTTTAACTTTTTTAAAATATTTTGTTAAAACCTACTGCAAAGATTTTCTAAACATACAGAATTGTTTAATTAATATTAAATAAATATATTTAATATTTTAACAGTAGATTAACCGTAATTTAAGTTTAAGGACCTAGAGATAAATCTTCACCCAAAAAGCTCCGTGGCATAACGTCACAGGAAATGGTTTTCAACTAAAATGATGAAATATTAAGAAGCAACTATAGAATATCTGAAATTAGAAGAGTATTTCCACATTTTCTTTCCATTCTGACTTCTCACTTTTCAAAATAGATCGATACAACTTGTACCATTTAGTATTGGCCTTAATGTTACCGATCAAACACACAAACAGCATCCTTCCTGTGAAACAAGGCCAAATGTTCAACTTTTTCCAGTAGTTTTTACTTCTGACTTTTCAAAATAGATCGACCAATTTTGTACAATCTAGTAAAGGCACTAATTTAAAGTATCAAATGCACGAACTGCAGCCTCTATTTGAAATTAGGAGAAAAGTTCCACTTCTTCCAGTAGTTTTTCTTCTGAGTTTTCAAAATAGATCCACCTATAAAGTACAATTTAGTGTAGCCCTGAAAATTAACTATCAAACACACAAACAGCCACGTTCCTCTGAAATTGGAAGACCAGTTCGACTTTTTCAAGTAGTTCTTACTTCTGAGTTGTCAAAATAGGACGACCCATTATACCCATCTGGAGTAAGCCTTAATATTAAATGTCAAACCCACAAACAGCATCCTACCTTGGAAATTGGGATACAAATTCAAATTTTTCCATTAAATTTTACTTTTGACATCCTAAAATAGATTGACCCATGATGAACAATCTAGGGAAGTTTTTACTTCTACTTTTTCAAAATAGATCGACCATACATGTACAATCAAAGGTTGGCCTTAGTAACAACTATCAAGTAGAAAAACGGCAGCCTTCCTGTGAAATAAAGAGATTTCCACATTTTCCAGTAGTTTTTACCGCAAGCTTCTTAGAAAAGATCGACCCATGATGAACAATCTAGAGTAGGCCTTAGTATCAACTATCAAGTAGAAAAACAGCAGCATTCCTGTGAAATAAAGAGAAGATTTCCACTTTTTCCAGTAGTTTTTAGCTCTAACTTCTTAGAAGAGATCGACCCATGATGAACAATGTAAGGTAGGCCTTAATATCAACTATCAAGTACAAAAACAGCAGCCTTCCTCTGAAATTGGGAAGAACTTCCGACATTTTCCAGTAGTTTTTACTTCTACTTTTTCAAAATAGATCGACACAACATGTGCAATATAAGGTTGGCCTTCGTATCAACTATCAAGTAGAAAAACAACAGCCTTCCTGTGAAATAAACCGAAGATTTCCACTTTTTCCAGTAGTTTTTACCTCTAACTTCTTACAAGAGATCGACCCATGATGAACAATCTGGGGCAGCCATTAATATCAACTATCAAGTACAAATACAGCAGCCTTCCTCTGAAATTAGGAAGAAATTCCTACTTTTTCCAGTAGTTTTTACTTCTACTTTATCAAAATAGATCGCCTCTACATGTTCAATGCAAGGTTGCCTTGGTATCAACTATCAAGTAGAAAAACAACAGCCTTCCTGTGAAATAAACAGAAGATTTCCACTTTTTCCAGTAGTATTTACTTCTACTTTATCAAAATAGATCGCCCCTACATGTTCAATGCAAGGTTGCCTTGGTATCAACTATCAAGTAGAAAAACAACAGCCTTCCTGTGAAATAAACAGAAGATTTCCACTTTTTCCAGTAGTTTTTACCTCTAACTTCTTACAAGAGATCAACCCATGATGAACAATCTGGGGCAGCCATTAATATCAACTATCAAGTACAAATACAGCAGCCTTCCTCTGAAATTAGGAAGAAATTCCTACTTTTTCCAGTAGTTTTTACTTCTACTTTATCAAAATAGATCGACCCTACATGTTCAATCTAAGGTTGGCCTTCGTATCAACTATCAAGTAGAAAAACAACAGCCTTCCTGTGAAATAAACAGAAGATTTCCACTTTTTCCAGTAGTATTTACTTCTACTTTATCAAAATAGATCGCCCCTACATGTTCAATGCAAGGTTGCCTTAGTATGAACTATCAAGTAGAAAAACAACAGCCTTCCTGTGAAATAAACAGAAGATTTCCACTTTTTCCAGTAGTTTTTACCTCTAACTTCTTACAAGAGATCGACCCATGATGAACAATCTGGGGCAGCCATTAATATCAACTATCAAGTACAAATACAGCAGCCTTCCTCTGAAATTAGGAAGAAATTCCGACTTTTTCCAGTAGTTTTTACTTCTACTTTATCAAAATAGATCGACCCTACATGTTCAATCTAAGGTTGGTCTTCGTATCAACTATCAAGTAGAAAAACAACAGCCTTCCTGTGGAATAAACAGAAGATTTCCACTTTTTCCAGTAGTTTTTACCTCTAACTTCTTACAAGAGATCGACCCATGATGAACAATCTGGGGTAGCCATTAATATCAACTATCAAGTACAAATACAGCAGCCTTCCTCTGAAATTAGGAAGAAATTCCGACTTTTTCCAGTAGTTTTTACTTCTACTTTATCAAAATAAATCGACCCTACATGTTCAATCTAAGGTTGGCCTTCGTATCAACTATCAAGTAGAAAAACAACAGCCTTCCTGTGAAATAAACCGAAGATTTCCACTTTTTCCAGTAGTTTTTACCTCTAACTTCTTACAAGAGATCGACCCATGATGAACAATCTGGGGCAGCCATTAATATCAACTATCAAGTACAAATACAGCAGCCTTCCTCTGAAATTAGGAAGAAATTCCGACTTTTTCCAGTAGTTTTTACTTCTACTTTTTCAAAATAGATCGACCCTTTATGTAGAATCTAAGGTTGGCCTTAGTATCAACTGTCAAGTAGAAAAAGAGGTGCCTTTTTGTGAAATAAAGAAAAGATTTCCACTTTTTCCAGTAGATATTACCTCTAGCTTCTTAGAAAAGATCGCCCCATGATGAACAGTCAAGGATTGGCCTTAATATCAACTCTTAATTACAAAAACAGCTGCCTACCTCTGAAATCAAGAAGAATCTCCGACTTTTTCAAGTAGTTTTTACTTCTAATTTTTCAAAATAGATCGACCCTACGTGTAGAATCTAAGGTTGGCATTAGTATCAACTATCAAGTAGAAAAAGAGCAGCCTTCCTGTGAAATAAAGAGTAGATTTCCACTTCTTCCAGTAATTTTGACCTTTAACTTCTTAGAAGAGATCGACTCATTTAGAACAATCTAGGATAGGCCTTAATATCAACTATCAAGTACAAAAACAGCAGTCTTTCTTTGAAATTATGAAGAAATTCCGACTTTTTCAAGTAGTCTTTACTTCTACTTTTTCAAAATAGATCGACCCTTCATGTAGAATCTAAGGTTAGCCTTAGTATCAACTGTCAAGTAGAAAAAGAGCTGCCTTTTTGTGAAATAAAGAAAAGATTTCCACTTTTTCCAGTAGATATTACCTCTAGCTTCTTAGAAAAGATCGCCCCATGATGAACAGTCATGGATTGGCCTTAATATCAACTCTCAAGTACAAAAACAGCTGCCTTCCTCTGAAATCATGAAGAAATTCCGACTTTTTCAAGCAGTTTTTACTTCTAATTTTTCAAAATAGATCGACCCTTCATGTAGAATCTAAGGATGGCCTTAGTATCAACTGTCAAGTAGAAAAAGAGCTGCCTTTTTGTGAAATAAAGAAATGATTTCCACTTTTTCCAGTAGATATTACCTCTAGCTTCTTAGAAAAGATCGCCCCATGATGAACAATCTAGGATTGGCCTTAATATCAACTCTCAAGTACAAAAACAGCAGCCTTCCTCTGAAATTAGGAAGAAATTTCGACTTTTTCCAGTAGTTTTTACTTCTACTTTTTCAAAATAGATCGACTTTTTATGTAGAATCTAAGGTTGGCCTTAGTATCAACTGTCAAGTAGAAAAAGAGCGGCCTTTTTGTGAAATAAAGAAAAGATTTCCACTTTTTCCAGTAGATATTACCTCTAGCTTCTTAGAAAAGATCGCCCCATGATGAACAGTCAAGCATTGGCCTTAATATCAACTCTCAACTACAAATACAGCAGCCTTCCTCTGAAATCAAGAAGAAATTCCGACTTTTTCAAGTAGTTTTTACTTCTACTTTTTCAAAATATATCGATCCTATATGTAGAATCTAAGGTTGGCCTTAGTATCAACTGTCAAGTAGAAAAACAGTAGCCTTCCTGTGAAATAAACAGAAGATTTCCACATTTTCCAGTAGTTTTTACCTCTAACTTCTTACAAGAGATCAACCCATGATGAACAATCTAGGGAAGGACTTAATATCAACTATCAAGTACAAAAACAGCAGCTTTCCTCAGAAATTAGGAAGAAATTCCGACTTTTTCCAGTAGTTTTTACTTCTGATTTTTCAAAACAGGTGGACCCTACCTGTAGAATCTAAGGTTGGCATTAGTATCAACCATCAAGTAGAAAAAGAGCAGCCTTCCTGTGAAATAAAAAGTAGATTTCCACTTCTTCCAGTAATTTTGACCTTTAACTTCTTAGATCAGATCGACCCATGATGAACAATCTAGGATAGGCCTTAATATCAACTCTCAAGTACAAAAACAGCTGCCTTCCTCTGAAATCAAGAAGAAATTCCGACTTTTTCAAGTAGTTTTTACTTCTACTTTTTCAAAATAGATCGACCCTACGTGTAGAATCTAAGGTTGGCATTAGTATCAACTATCAAGTAGAAAAAGAGCAGCCTTCGTGTGAAATAAAAAGTAGATTTCCACTTCTTCCAGTAATTTTGACCTTTAACTTCTTAGAAGAGATCGACTCATGAAGAACAATCTAGGATTGGCATTAATATCAACTCTCAAGTACAAATACAGCTGCCTTCCTCTGAAATCAAGAAGAAATTCCGACTTTTTCAAGTAGTTTTTACTTCTTTTTTTTCCAAATAGGTCGACCATACGTTTACCATTTAGCATTGCCCGTATTATAAACTATCAAATGGAAATACAGCAGAAATCCTTTGAAATTAGGAGATAATACCCAATTTTTCTTTACGTTTTTACTTCTGATTTTTCTAAACAGGTGGACCCTACCTGTAGAATCTAAGGTTGGCCTTAGTGTCAACTATTAAGTACAAAAATAGGTACGTTCCTATGAAATTAGGAGAAAAGTTTCACTTTCATCATTAGTTTTTACTTTTGACATCCTAAAATAAATCGAATCTATTAACCTACAATCTACGGTAGGCCTTAATATCAAGTATCAAGTACAAAAAGAGCCGCCTTTTTCTGAAATTAGAAAGAAATTCCAAATTATTCCAGTGGTTTTTACTTCTTTTTATTCCAAATAGGTCGACCGTACGTTTACCATTTAGCATTGCCTGTATTATAAACTATCAAATGGAAAAACAGCAGAAATCCATTGAAATTAGGAGATAATTCCCAATTTTTCTTTCCGTTTTTACTTCTACATTTTCAAAATAGATCGACCCAACATGTGCAATCTAAAGTTGGCATTAGTATCAACTATCAAGTAGAAAAATAGGTACGTTCCTAAGAAATTAGGAGAAGATTTCCACTTTTCCAGTAGTTTTTATTTCTACATTTTCAAAATAAATCGACCCTACATGTACAATCTAGGGTAGGCCTTAACATCAACTATCAAGTACAAAAACAGCAGCATTCCTGTGAAATAAAGAGAAGATTTCCACTTTTCCAGTAGTTTTTATTTCTACATTTTCAAATTAGATCGAACCTACATGTACAATCTAAGGTTGGCATTAGTATCAATTATAAAGTAGAAAAAGAGCTGCCTTTTTGTGAAAAAAGAAAATATTTCCACTTTTTCCAGCAGATATTACCTCTTGCTTGTTAGAAAAGATCGCCCCATGATGAACAATCTAGGATTGGCCTTAATATCAACTCTCAAGTACAAAAACAGCAGCCTTCCTCTGAAATTAGGAAGAAATTCCGACTTTTTCCAATAGTTTTTACTTCTACTTTTTCAATATAGATCGACCCTACTTGTAAAATCTTAGGTTGGCCTTAGTATCAACTATCAAGTAGGAAAAGAGCAGCCTACCTGTGAAATAGAGAAGATTTCCACTTTTTCTAGTAGTTTTTACTTCTACATTTCCAAAATAGATCGACCCAACATGTGCAATCTAAGGTTGGCCTTAGTATCAACTGTCAAGTAGAAAAACAGTAGCCTTCCTGTGAAATAAAGAGAAGATTTCCACTTTTTCCAGTAAAGTAAAGTAAAGTAAAGTAATCGCCTATTTTTTTTCAGGCGGGGCTTAACGTCCAACTACCATTTACTAGGTGTCGTGGACGGAGGCGAATAGCAAACGTACTTTACTATTTCTCATTTAACCATTAAATAAAATCCAAGGCCAAGACCAGGAATCGAACCCAGTACCACAATGCATATTAGCTTTGCAGGTCTCGCCTCTTAACCCGCTCGGCTACCGTGGCGCCTTCACTTTTTCCAGTAGTTTTTACCTCTAACTTCTTACAGGAGATCGACCTATGATGAACAATCTAGGGAAGGACTTAATATCAACTATCAAGTACAAAAACAGCAGCTTTCCTCAGAAATTAGGAAGAAATTTCGACTTTTTCCGGTAGTTTTTACTTCTACTTTTTCAAAATATATCGATCCTCTATGTAGAATCTAAGGTTGGCCTTAGTATCAACTATCAAGTAGAAAAAAGGGCAGCCTTCCTGTGAAATAAAGAGTAGATTTCCACTTCTTCCAGTAATTTTGCCCTTTAACTTCTTAGAAGAGATAGACTCATGAAGCACAATCTAGGATAGGCCTTAATATCAACTATCAAGTACAAAAACCGCAGTCTTCCTTTGAAATTAGGAAGAAATTCCGACTTTTTCCAGTAGTTTTTACTTTTACTTTATCAAAATAGATCGACCCTAGATGTTCAATCTAAGGTTGGCCTTAGTATCAACTGTCAAGTAGAAAAACAACCGCCTTTTTCTGAAATTAGGAAGAAATTCCACTTTTTCCAGTCGTTTTTACTTCTGTCTTTTCAAAATAGATGGTCACATGATGCACAATCCCGGGTAGGCCTTTATATTAGCTATCTAGTACAAAAAAAGCAGTCTTCCAATGATATAAGGAAAAGATTTCGACATTTTCCCAGTAGTTTTTATTTCTTCTTTTTCAAAATAGGTAGACCCCACATGTAGAATCTAAGGTTGGCCTTAGTATCAACTATCAATTAGAAAAAGAGCAGCCTTCCTGTGAAATAAGGAGAAGATTTCCACTTTTCCAGTAGTTTTTATTTCTACATTTTCAAAATAAATCGACCCGAAATGTACAATCTAGGGTAGCCCTTAACATCAACTATCAAGTACAAAAACAGCAGCATTCCTGTGAAATAAAGAGAAGATTTGCACTTTTTCCAGTAGTTTTTAGCTCAAGCTTCTTAGAAGAGATCGTCATATGATGAACAATGTAAGGTAGGCCTTAATATCAACTCTCAAGTACAAAAACAACAGCCTTCCTCAGAAATTAGGAAGAAATTCCGACTTTTTCAAGTAGTTTTTACTTCTACTTTTTCAAAATATATCGATCCTATATGTAGAATCTAAGGTTGGCCTTAGTATCAACTGTCAAGTAGAAAAACAGTAGCCTTCCTGTGAAATAAAAAGTAGATTTCCACTTCTTCCAGTAATTTTGACCTTTAACTTCTTAGAACAGATCGACCCATGATGAACAATCTAGGATAGGCCTTAATATCAACTCTCAAGTAAAAAACAGCTGCCTTCCTCTGAAATCAAGAAGAAATTCCGACTTTTTCAAGTAGTTTTTACTTCTACTTTTTCAAAATAGATCGACCCTACGTGTAGAATCTAAGGTTGGCATTAGTATCAACTATCAAGTAGAAAAAGAGCAGCCTTCCTGTGAAATAAAAAGTAGATTTCCACTTCTTCCAGTAATTTTGACCTTTAACTTCTTAGAAGAGATCGACTCATGAAGAACAATCTAGGATAGGCCTTAATATCAAGTATCAAGTACAAAAAGAGCTGCCTTTTTCTGAAATTAGGAGGAAATTCCAAATTTTTCCAGTTGATTTTACTTCTTTTTTTTCCAAATAGGTCGACCATACGTTTACCATTTAGCATTGCCCGTATTATAAACTATCAAATGGAAAAACAGCAGAAATCCATTGAAATTAGGAGATAATACCCAATTTTTCTTTCCGTTTATACTTCTACTTTATCAAAATAGATCGACCCTACATGTTCAATCTAAGGTTGGCCTTAGTATCAACTGTCAAGTAGAAAATCAACAGCCTTCCTCTGAAATTAGGAAGAAATTCCACTTTTTCCAGTCGTTTTTACTTCTGATTTTTCAAAACAGGTGGACCCTACCTGTAGAATCTAAGGTTGGCCTTAATATCAACTCTCAAGTACAAATACAGCTGCCTTCCTCTGAAATCAAGAAGAAATTCCGACTTTTTCCAGTAGTTTTTACTTCTACTTTTTCAAAATAGATCGACCCTACCTGTAGAATCTAAGGTTGGCACTAGTATTAACTATCAAGTAGAAAAAGAGCAGCCTTCCTGTGAAATAAAAAGTAGATTTCCACTTCTTCCAGTAATTTTGACCTTTAACTTCTTAGAAGAGATCGACCCATGATGAACAATCTAGGATAGGCCTTAATATCAACACTCAAGTACAAATACAGCAGTCTTCCACTGAAATCAAGAAGAAATTCCGACTTTTTCCAGTAGTTTTTACTTCTACTTTTTCTAAATAGATCGCCCCTTTATGTAGAATCTAAGGTTGGCCTTAGTATCAACTGTCAAGTAGAAAAAGAGCTGCCTTTTTGTGAAATAAAGAAATGATTTCCACTTTTTCCAGTAGATATTACCTCTAGCTTCTTAGAAAAGATCGCCCCATGATGAACAATCTAGGATTGGCCTTAATATCAACTCTCAAGTACAAAAACAGCAGCCTTCCTCTGAAATTAGGAAGAAATTTCGACTTTTTCCAGTAGTTTTTACTTCTACTTTTTCAAAATAGATCGACTTTTTATGTAGAATCTAAGGTTGGCCTTAGTATCAACTGTCAAGTAGAAAAAGAGCGGCCTTTTTGTGAAATAAAGAAAAGATTTCCACTTTTTCCAGTAGATATTACCTCTAGCTTCTTAGAAAAGATCGCCCCATGATGAACAGTCAAGCATTGGCCTTAATATCAACTCTCAACTACAAATACAGCAGCCTTCCTCTGAAATCAAGAAGAAATTCCGACTTTTTCAAGTAGTTTTTACTTCTACTTTTTCAAAATATATCGATCCTATATGTAGAATCTAAGGTTGGCCTTAGTATCAACTGTCAAGTAGAAAAACAGTAGCCTTCCTGTGAAATAAACAGAAGATTTCCACATTTTCCAGTAGTTTTTACCTCTAACTTCTTACAAGAGATCAACCCATGATGAACAATCTAGGGAAGGACTTAATATCAACTATCAAGTACAAAAACAGCAGCTTTCCTCAGAAATTAGGAAGAAATTCCGACTTTTTCCAGTAGTTTTTACTTCTGATTTTTCAAAACAGGTGGACCCTACCTGTAGAATCTAAGGTTGGCATTAGTATCAACCATCAAGTAGAAAAAGAGCAGCCTTCCTGTGAAATAAAAAGTAGATTTCCACTTCTTCCAGTAATTTTGACCTTTAACTTCTTAGATCAGATCGACCCATGATGAACAATCTAGGATAGGCCTTAATATCAACTCTCAAGTACAAAAACAGCTGCCTTCCTCTGAAATCAAGAAGAAATTCCGACTTTTTCAAGTAGTTTTTACTTCTACTTTTTCAAAATAGATCGACCCTACGTGTAGAATCTAAGGTTGGCATTAGTATCAACTATCAAGTAGAAAAAGAGCAGCCTTCCTGTGAAATAAAAAGTAGATTTCCACTTCTTCCAGTAATTTTGACCTTTAACTTCTTAGAACAGATCGACCCATGATAAACAATCTAGGATAGGCCTTAATATCAACTCTCAAGTACAAAAACAGCTGCCTTCCTCTGAAATCAAGAAGAAATTCCGACTTTTTCAAGTAGTTTTTACTTCTACTTTTTCAAAATAGATCGACCCTACGTGTTCAATCTAAGGTTGGCCTTAATATCAACTGTCAAGTAGAAAATCAACAGCCTTCCTCTGAAATTAGGAAGAAATTCCACTTTTTCCAGTCGTTTTTACTTCTGATTTTTCAAAACAGGTGGACCCTACCTGTAGAATCTAAGGTTGGCCTTAGTATCAATTGTCAATTCGAAATAGAGCAGCCTTCCTGTGAAATAAGGAGAAGATTTCCACTTTTCCAGAAGTTTTTATTACTACATTTTCAAATTAGATCGAACCTACATGTACAATCTAGGGAAGGCATTAACATAAACTATCAAGTACAAAAACAGCAGCATTCCTGTGAAATTACGACACTTTCCATTAGTTATTACTTCTAATTTTTCAAAATAGATCTAACCAACATATACAATCTAAGGTTGGCATTAGTATCAATTATCAAGTAGAAAAAGAGCTGCCTTTTTGTGAAAAAAAGAAAAGATTTCCACTTTTTCCAGCAGATATTACCTCTTGCTTGTTAGAAAAGATCGTCCCATGATGAACAGTCAAGGATTGGCCTTAATATCAACTCTCAAGTACAAATACAGCTGCCTTCCTCTGAAATCAAGAAGAAATTCCGACTTTTTCCAGTAGTTTTTACTTCTACTTTTTCAAAATAGATCGACCCTACCTGTAGAATCTAAGGTTGGCACTAGTATTAACTATCAAGTAGAAAAACAGCAGCCTTCCTGTGAAATAAAGAGAAGATTTCCACTTTTTCCAGTAGTTATTAGCTCTAGTTTCTTAGAAAATATCGACCAATGATGAACAATGTAGGGTAGGCCTTAATATCAACTATAAAGTACAAAAACAGCAGCCTTCCTCTGAAATTAGGAAGAAATTCCGACTTTTTCCAGTAGTTTTTACTTCTACTTTTTCAAAATAGATCGGCCCATAATGTACAATCTATAACAGACCTCAATATTAACTATCAATCACACAAAAAGCATTCTTCCGGTGAAATTAGAAAACAAGATCGACTTTTCCAGTCGTTTTTACTTCTGACTTTTCAAAATAGATCAACTCTTAAGTGCAAAAACCGCAGCATTCCTGAGAAATAAAGAGAAGATTTCCACTTTTTCCAGTAATTTTTACTCCTACTTTTTCAAAATAGATCGACTGTACATGTACAATCTAGGGTAGGCCTTAGTATCAACTATCAAGTAGAAAAGGAGCAGCCTTCCTGTGAAATAAGGAGAAGATTTCCACTTTTTCCAGTAGTATTTACCTCTAACTTCTTACAAGAGATCGGCCCATAAAGAACAAGCTGGGGTAGGCATTAATATCAACTATCAAGTACAAAAAAAGCATACTTCCCTGAAATTAGGAAGAACTTCCGACTTTTTCCAGTAGTTTTTACTTCTACTTTTTCAAAATAGATCGACACAACATGTGCAACCTGAAGTTGACCTTAGTATCAACTATCAAGTACAAAAACAGCAACCTATTTGTAAATTAAAGAGAAGTTTTCCACTTTTTCCAGTCGTTTTTACCTCTAGTTTTTTAGAAGAGATCGCCCCTACATGTACAATCTAGCGTAGGCCTTAGAATCAACTAGCAAGTAGAAAAAAAGCAGCCTTCCTCTGAAATTAGGAAGAAATTCCACTTTCTCCAGTCTTTTTATCTTCTTAGTTTTCAAAATTGATCGGCCCATAATGTACAATCTATAACAGAGCTCAATATTAACTATCAATCACACAAAAAGCATTCTTCCTGTGAAATTAGAAAACAAGATCGATTTTTCCAGTCGTTTTTAATTCTGACTTTTCAAAATAGATGGTCACATGATGCACAATCCAGGGTAGGCCTTAATATTAGCTATCTAGTACAAAAACAGCAGCCTTTCCTGAAATTAGGAAGAACTTCCGACTTTTTCCAGTAGTTTTTACTTCTACTTTTTCAAAATAGATCGACACAACATGTGCAACCTGAAGTTGACCTTAGTATCAACTATCAAGTACAAAAACAGCAACCTTTTTGTAAATTAAAGAGAAGATTTCCACTTTTTCTAGTCGTTTTTACCTCTAGCTCCTTAGAAGAGATCGCCCCTACATGTACAATCTAGGGTAGGCCTTACTATCAACTGTCAAGTAGAAAAACAGCAGCCTTCCTGTGAAAGAAAGAGAAGATTTCCACTTTTTCCAGTAGTTATTACCTCTAGTTTCTTACAAGAGATCGACCCATGATGAACGATGCAAGGTTGGCCTTAATATCAACTATCAAGTACAAATACAGCAGCCTTCCTCTGTAATTAGGAAGAAATTCCACTTTCTCCAGTCTTTTTATCTTCTGAGTTTTCAAAATTGATCGGCCCATAATGTACAATCTATAACAGACCTCAATATTAACTATCAATCACACAAAAAGCATTCTTCCGGTGAAATTAGAAAACAAGATCGACTTTTCCAGTCGTTTTTACTTCTGACTTTTCAAAATAGATGGTCAAATGATGAACAATTTAGGATTGGCCTTAATATCAACATTGAAGTGCAAAAAACAGCAGCATTTCCCTGAAATTAGGAAGAAATTCCCACATTTTCAGTAGTTTTTACTTCTACTTTTTCAAAATAGATCGACCCTACATGTAGAATCTTCGGTTGGCATTAGTATCAACCATCAGGTAGGAAAAGAGCAGCCAACCTGTTAAATAATGAAAAGATTTCCACTTTTTCCAATAGTTATTACCTCTGACTTCTTAGATGAGATCGACCCATGATGAACAATGTGGGGTAGGCCTTAACATCAACTATAAAGTACAAAAACAGCAGCATTCCTGTGAAATTAGGAAGAAATTAAGACTTTTTCCAGTAGTTATTACTTCAAATTTTTCAAAATAGATCGACCCAACATGTGCAATCTAACGCTAGCCTTAGTATCAACTATCATGTTGAAAAACAGCAGACTTCCTATGAAATAAAGAGAAGATTTCCACTTTTTCCAGTCCTTTTTACCTCTAGCTTCTTAGAAAAGATCGATCTATGATGAACAATCTAGTGTAGGCCTTAATATCAACTCTCAAGTACATAAACCGCAGCATTCCTCTGAATTTTAGAAGAAATTCCAACTTTTTCCAGTAGTTTTTACTCCTACTTTTTCAAAATAGATCGACCGTACATGTACAATCTAGGGTAGGCCTTAGTATCAATTATCAAGTAGAAAAGAAGCAGCCTTCCTGTGAAAAAAGAGAAGATTTCCACTTTTTCCAGTAGTTTTTACCTCTAGCTTCTTAGAAGAGATCGAACCATGATAAACAATCTATAACAGACCTCAATATTAACTATCAATCACACAAAAAGCATTCTTCCTGTGAAATTAGAAAACAAGATCGACTTTTCCAGTCGTTTTTACTTCTGTCTTTTCAAAATAGATGGTCCAATGATGAACAATTTAGGATTGGCCTTAATATCAACTGTAGGCGCGCGAGTACGCCTACACCCAAATGCCCAAGATGCCCAAGTGGGCGCTGTACGAAATAATAGTAGACAAAGAAGAATAGAAAAAATAAAGAGAAATAAAAGAAAAAGGGGAAGGTACTTACCCTTTGCAAGGAGCGATGTGCGTGAGGTATGTTGATAAGCTGCCTGAGAAGCGATGAGAGGAAAGGAAGCTGTGGAGCGGAAGCGTGTATATATGTTTATGTAAATGTGTGTGTGTGTGTGTTGAACTTTGAGTAAGGGAGGCAATATTTGGGCTCAGGCTCAGAGAAGCGTAGCGGAAGTGGAAATGAGGTAAGCGGAAGAGTAAAGGGGGAATAGTGCAATAAGTGCACTATAAGCGGTGGAATATGCGTGAAGCGATATTCTGGAGAGGCGTTCAGATGCGGATGATGCGTACTGTTAGGTGTCAGCGGAAGTGAAGCGGGTTGAGATGCGTTAAGAGTTGCTAAAGCGTGAGCAGAGAAGCGTCTTAAACAAGGACTAGCGGGGAACTGCACAGACTCGAAAGGTGACCACATGGTTCAAAGGAAGTAGTGGGGCAAAGGGTTTAGAATATAGAAAAACAAATAAAGGAAATAGAAGCGGAAACAACAAGTTAATATAGAAAGTTTGAGAGGATAAAAAAGGTGTAAAATAATAACATAATAATGAGCGATAAGTGATATGTAGAAAGAAGGAAATTAAGGCGGATGTGTACATTAGTACGCGCGCGGGCGCGAGGCTGACTCGCGAGAGACGGACGCTAGCCAAACTAGCCTAATGGTCTCGGTCACGACCGAACATCAACATTGAAGTGCAAAAAACAGCAGCATTTCCCTGAAATTAGGAAGAAATTCCCACATTTTCAGTAGTTTTTACTTCTACTTTTTCAAAATAGATCGACCCTACATGTAGAATCTTCGGTTGGCATTAGTATCAACCATCAGGTAGGAAAAGAGCAGCCAACCTGTTAAATAATGAAAAGATTTCCACTTTTTCCAATAGTTATTACCTCTGACTTCTTAGATGAGATCGACCCATGATGAACAATGTGGGGTAGGCCTTAACATCAACTCTCAAGTGCAAAAACAGCAGCATTCCTGTGAAATTGGGAAGAAATTAAGACTTTTTCCAGTAGTTATTACTTCAAATTTTTCAAAATAGATCGACCCAACATGTGCAATCTAAGGCTAGCCTTAGTATCAACTATCATGTTGAAAAACAGCAGACTTCCTATGAAATAAAGAGAAGATTTCCACTTTTTCCAGTCCTTTTTACCTCTAGCTTCTTAGAAAAGATCGATCTATGATGAACAATCTAGTGTAGGCCTTAATATCAACTCTCAAGTACATAAACCGCAGCATTCCTCTGAATTTTAGAAGAAATTCCAACTTTTTCCAGTAGTTTTTACTCCTACTTTTTCAAAATAGATCGACCCAACATGTGCAATCTAAGGCTAGCCTTAGTATCAACTATCATGTTGAAAAACAGCAGACTTCCTATGAAATAAAGAGAAGATTTCCACTTTTTCCAGTCCTTTTTACCTCTAGCTTCTTAGAAAAGATCGATCTATGATGAACAATCTAGTGTAGGCCTTAATATCAACTCTCAAGTACATAAACCGCAGCATTCCTCTGAATTTTAGAAGAAATTCCAACTTTTTCCAGTAGTTTTTACTCCTACTTTTTCAAAATAGATCGACCGTACATGTACAATCTAGGGTAGGCCTTAGTATCAATTATCAAGTAGAAAAGAAGCAGCCTTCCTGTGAAAAAAGAGAAGATTTCCACTTTTTCCAGTAGTTTTTACCTCTAGCTTCTTAGAAGAGATCGAACCATGATAAACAATCTATAACCGACCTCAATATTAACTATCAATCACACAAAAAGCATTCTTCCTGTGAAATTAGAAAACAAGATCGACTTTTCCAGTCGTTTTTACTTCTGACTTTTCAAAATAGATGGTCACATGATGCACAATCCAGGATAGGCCTTAATATTAGCTATCTTGTACAAAAACTGCAGCCTTCCCTGAAAATAGGAAGAACTTCCGACTTTTTCCAGTAGTTTTTACTTCTACTTTTTCAAAATAGATCGCCCCTTTATGTAGAATCTAAGGTTGGCCTTAGTATCAACTGTCAAGTAGAAAAAGAGCTGCCTTTTTGTGAAATAAAGAGAAGATTTCCACTTTTTCCAGTCCTTTTTACATCTAGCTTCTTAGAAAAGATCGATCTATGATGAACAATCTAGTGTAGGCCTTAATATCAACTCTCAAGTACATAAACCGCAGCCTTCCTCTGAATTTTAGAAGAAATTCCAACTTTTTCCAGTAGTTTTTACTCCTACTTTTTCAAAATAGATCGACACAACATGTGCAATCTGAAGTTGACCTTAGTATCAACTATCAAGTAGAAAAAGAGCAGCCTTCCTGTGAAATAAGGAGAAGATTTCCACTTTTTCCAGTAGTATTTACCTCTAACTTCTTACAAGAGATCGGCCCATAAAGAACAAGCTGGGGTAGGCCTTAATATCAACTATCAAGTACAAAAAAAGCATACTTCCCTGAAATTAGGAAGAACTTCCGACTTTTTCCAGTAGTTTTTACTTCTACTTTTTCAAAATAGATCGACACAACATGTGCAATCTAGGGTAGGCCTTGGTATCAACTATAAAGTAGAAAAAGAGCAGCCTTCCTGTTAAATAATGAATAGATTTCCACTTTTTCCAGTCGTTTTTACCTCTAGCTTCTTAGAAGAGATCGCCCCTACATGTACAATCTAGGGTAGGCCTTAGTATCAACTATCAAGTACAAAAACAGCAACCTTTTTGTAAATTATAGAGAAGATTTCCACTTTTTCCAGTCGTTTTTACCTCTAGTTTTTTAGAAGAGATCGCCCCTACATGTATAATCTAGCGTAGGCCTTAGTATAAACTATCAAGTAGAAAAAAAGCTGCCTTCCTGTGAAATAAAGAGAAGATTTCCACTTTTTCCAGTAGTTTTTACCTCTAACTTCTTAGAAGAGATCAAACCATGATGAGCAATCTAGGGTTGCCATTACTATTAACTATCAACTACAAATACAGCAGCCTTCCTCTGAAATTAGGAAGAAATTCCGAATTTTTCCAGTAGTTTTTACTTCTACTTTTTCAATATAGATCGACCTTTCATGTACAATCTAGGGTAGGCCTTGGTATCAACTATAAAGTAGAAAAAGAGCAGCCTTCCTGTTAAATAATGAATAGATTTCCACTTTTTCCAGTCGTTTTTACCTCTAGCTTCTTAGAAGAGATCGCCCCTACATGTACAATCTAGGGTAGGCCTTAGAAGCAACTATCAAGTAGAAAAAAAGCAGCCTTCCTGTGAAATAAAGAGTAGATTTCCACTTCTTCCAGTAATTTTGACCTCTAACTTCTTAGAAGAGATCGACTCATGAAGAACAATCTAGGATAGGCCTTAATATCAACTATCAAGTACATAAAAAGCAGTCTTCCTTTGAAATTAGGAAGAAATTCCACTTTCTCCAGTGTTTTTATTTTCTGAGTTTTCAAAATTTATCGGCCCATAATGTACAATCTATAACAGACCTCAATATTAACTATCAATCACACAAAAAGCATTCTTTCTGTGAAATTAGAAAACAAGATCGACTTTTCCAGTCGTTTTTACTTCTGACTTTTCAAAATAGATGGTCCAATGATGAACAATTTAGGATTGGCCTTAATATCAACATTGAAGGGCAAAAAACAGCAGCATTTCCCTGAAATTAGGAAGAAATTCCCACATTTTCAGTAGTTTTTACTTCTACTTTTTCAAAATAGATCGACCCTACATGTAGAATCTTAGGTTGGCATTAGTATCAAACATCAGGTAGGAAAAGAGCAGCCTACCGGTCAAATAAAGAGATTTCCACTTTTTCCAGTAGTTTTTACCTCTAGCTTCTTAGAAGAGATCGCCCCTACATCTACAATCTAGGGTAAGCCTTAGTATCAACTATCAAGTAGAAAAAAAGCAGCCTTCCTGTGAAATAAAGAGAAGATTTCCACTTTTTCCAGTAGTTTTTACCTCTAGCTTCTTAGAAGAGATCGAACCATGATGAACAATCTAGGGTTGCCATTACTATTAACTATCAACTACAAATACAGCAGCCTTCCTCTGAAATTAGGAAGAAATTCCGAATTTTTCCAGTAGTTTTTACTTCTACTTTTTCAATATAGATCGACCCTACATGTAGAATCTTAGATTGGCATTAGTATCAACCATCAGGTAGGAAAAGAGCAACCTACCGGTGAAATGAAGAGAAGATTTCCAATGTTTCCACTAGTTTCTCCTTCTACTTTTTCAAAATAGTTCGACCCTACATGTACAATCTAGGGTAGGCCTTGGTATCAACTATAAAGTAGAAAAAGAGCAGCCTTCCTGTTAAATAATGAAATGATTTCCATTTTTTCCAGTAGTTTTTACCTCTAACTTCTTAGAAGAGATCGAACCATGATGAACAATCTAGGATAGGCCTTAATATCAACTATCAAGTACAAAAACCGCAGTCTTCCTTTGAAATTAGGAAGAAATTCCGACTTTTTCCAGTAGTTTTTACTTTTACTTTATCAAAATAGATCGACCCTACATGTTCAATCTAAGGTTGGCCTTAGTATCAACTGTCAAGTAGAAAAACAACCGCCTTTCTCTGAAATTAGGAAGAAATTCCACTTTTTCCAGTCGTTTTTACTTCTGAATTTTCAAAATAGATGGTCACATGATGCACAATCCAGGGTAGGCCTTTATATTAGCTATCTAGTACAAAAATAGCAGTCTTCCAATGATATAAGGAAAAGATTTCGACATTTTCCCAGTAGTTTTTATTTCTTCTTTTTCAAAATAGGTAGACCCCACATGTAGAATCTAAGGTTGGCCTTAGTATCAACTATCAATTAGAAAAAGAGCAGCCTTCCTGTGAAATAAGGAGAAGATTTCCACTTTTCCAGTAGTTTTTATTTCTACATTTTCAAAATAAATCGACCCTACATGTACAATCTAGGGTAGGCCTTAACATCAACTATCATGTACAAAAACAGCAGCATTCCTGTGAAATAAAGAGAAGATTTCCACTTTTTCCAGTAGTTTTTAGCTCAAACTTCTTAGAAGAGATCGTCCCATGATGAACAATGTAAGGTAGGCCTTAATATCATCTATCAAGTACAAAAACAGCAGCCTTCCTCTGAAATTAGGAAGAAATTACTACTTTTTCCAGTAGTATTTACTTTTACTTTTTCAAAACAGATCGACCCGTGATGAACAATCGAGGATAGGCCTTAATATCAAGTACAAAAACAGCAGCCTTCCTCTGAAATTAGGAAGAAATTCCACTTCTTCCAGTCGTTTTTACTTCTGAGTTTTCAAAATTGATCGACCCATAATGTACAATCTATAACAGACCTCAATATTAACTATCAATCATACAAAAAGCATTCTTCCTGTGAAATTAGAAGACAAGATCGACTATTCCAGTCGTTTTTAATTCTGACTTTTCAAAATAGGTAGACCCATGAAGTACAACGTAGGGTATGCGTTAATATCAATTATCAAGTACAAAAACAGCATCCTACCTTTGAAATTTGGAGAAAAATTCCACTTTTTCCAGTAGTTTTTACTTCTGATTTTTCAAAACAGGTGGACGCTACCTGTAGAATCTAAGGTTGGCCTTAGTATCAACTATCAATTAGAAAAAGAGCAGCCTTCCTGTGAAATAAGGAGAAGATTTCCACTTTTCCAGAAGTTTTTATTTCTACATTTTCAAAATAAATCGACCCTACATGTACAATCTAGGGTAGGCCTTAACATCAACTATCAAGTACAAAAACACTAGCTTTCCTGTGAAATTACGACATTTTCCATTACTTATTACTTCTACTTTTTCAAAATAGATCGACACAACATGTGCAATCTGAAGTTGACTTTAGTATCAACTATCAAGTAAAAAAACAGCAACCTTTTTGTGAATTAAAGAGAAGATTTCCACTTTTTCCAGTCGTTTTTACCCCTAGCTTCTTAGAAGAGTTCGCCCCTACATGTACAATCTAGGCTAGGCCTTAGTATCAACTATCAAGTAGAAAAAGAGCAGCCTCCCTGTGAAATAAAGAGTAGATTTCCACTATTTCCAGTAGTATTTACCTCTAACTTCTTAGAAGTGATCGACCTATGATGAACTATCTGGGGAAGGCCTTAATATCAACTATCAAGTATAAAAAGAGTAGCCTTCCTGTGAAATAAAGAGAAGATTTCCACTTTTTCCAGAAGTTTTTACTTCTACTTTTTCAAAATAGATCGACACAACATGTGCAATCTGAAGTTGTCCTTAGTATCAACTATCAAGTACAAAAAACGCAACCTTTTTGTGAATTAAAGAGAAGATTTCCACTTTTTCCAGTCGTTTTTACCTCTAGCTTCTTAGAAGAGATCGCCCGTACATGTACAATCTAGGGTACGTCTTACTATCAACTATCAAGTAGAAAAACAGCAGCCTTCCTGTGAAATAAAGAGAAGATTTCCACTTTTTCCAGTAGTTATTAGCTCTAGTTTCTTAGAAAATTTCGACCAATGATGAACAATGTAGGGTAGGCCTTAATATCAACTATAAAGTACAAAAACAGCAGTCTTCCTTTGAAATTAGGAAGAAATTCCGACTTTTTCCAGTAGTTTTTACTTCTACTTTTTCAAAATAGATCGACACAACATGTGCAATCTGAAGTTGACCTTAGTATCAACTATCAAGTACAAAAACAGCAACCTTTTTGTGAATTAAAAAGAAGATTTCCACTTTTTCCAGTCGTTTTTACCTCTAGCTTCTTAAAAGAGATCGCCCGTACATGTACAATCTAGGGTACGCCTTACTATCAACTATCAAGTAGAAAAACAGCAGCCTTCCTGTGAAATAAAGAGAAGATTTCCACTTTTTCCAGTAGTTATTAGCTCTAGTTTCTTAGAAAATATCGACCAATGATGAACAATGTAGGGTAGGCCTTAATATCAACTATAAAGTACAAAAACAGCAGTCTTCCTTTGAAATTAGGAAGAAATTCCGACTTTTTCCAGTAGTTTTTACTTCTACTTTTTCAAAATAGATCGACACAACATGTGCAATCTGAAGTTGACTTTAGTATCCACTATCAAGTACAAAAACAGCAACCTTTTTGTGAATTAAAGAGAAGATTTCCACTTTTTCCAGTCGTTTTTACCCCTAGCTTCTTAGAAGAGTTCGCCCCTACATGTACAATCTAGGCTAGGCCTTAGTATCAACTATCAAGTAGAAAAAGAGCAGCCTCCCTGTGAAATAAAGAGTAGATTTCCACTATTTCCAGTAGTATTTACCTCTAACTTCTTAGAAGTGATCGACCTATGATGAACTATCTGGGGAAGGCCTTAATATCAACTATCAAGTATAAAAAGAGTAGCCTTCCTGTGAAATAAAGAGAAGATTTCCACTTTTTCCAGAAGTTTTTACTTCTACTTTTTCAAAATAGATCGACACAACATGTGCAATCTGAAGTTGTCCTTAGTATCAACAATCAAGTACAAAAAACGCAACCTTTTTGTGAATTAAAGAGAAGATTTCCACTTTTTCCAGTCGTTTTTACCTCTAGCTTCTTAGAAGAGATCGCCCGTACATGTACAATCTAGGGTACGTCTTACTATCAACTATCAAGTAGAAAAACAGCAGCCTTCCTGTGAAATAAAGAGAAGATTTCCACTTTTTCCAGTAGTTATTAGCTCTAGTTTCTTAGAAAATTTCGACCAATGATGAACAATGTAGGGTAGGCCTTAATATCAACTATAAAGTACAAAAACAGCAGTCTTCCTTTGAAATTAGGAAGAAATTCCGACTTTTTCCAGTAGTTTTTATTTCTACTTTTTCAAAATAGATCGACACAACATGTGCAATCTGAAGTTGACCTTAGTATCAACTATCAAGTACAAAAACAGCAACCTTTTTGTGAATTAAAAAGAAGATTTCTACTTTTTCCAGTCGTTTTTACCTCTAGCTTCTTAGAAGAGATCGCCCGTACATGTACAATCTAGGGTACGCCTTACTATCAACTATCAAGTAGAAAAACAGCAGCCTTCCTGTGAAATAAAGAGAAGATTTCCACTTTTTCCAGTAGTTATTAGCTCTAGTTTCTTAGAAAATATCGACCAATGATGAACAATGTAGGGTAGGCCTTAATATCAACTATAAAGTACAAAAACAGCAGTCTTCCTTTGAAATTAGGAAGAAATTCCGACTTTTTCCAGTAGTTTTTACTTCTACTTTTTCAAAATAGATCGACACAACATGTGCAATCTGAAGTTGACCTTAGTATCAACTATCAAGTACAAAAACAGCAGCCTCCCTCTGAAATCAAGAAGAAATTCTGACTTTTTCCAGTAGTTTTTACTTCTACTTTTTCAAAATAGATCGACACAACATGTGCAATCTGAAGTTGACCTTAGTATCAACTATCAAGTACAAAAACAGCAACCTTTTTGTGAATTAAAGAGAAGATTTCCACTTTTTCCAGTCGTTTTTACCTCTAGCTTCTTAGAAGAGATCGCCCGTACATGTACAATCTAGGGTACGCCTTACTATCAACTATCAAGTAGAAAAACAGCAGCCTTCCTGTGAAATAAAGAGAAGATTTCCACTTTTTCCAGTAGTTATTAGCTCTAGTTTCTTAGAAAATATCGACCAATGATGAACAATGTAGGGTAGGCCTTAATATCAGCTATAAAGTACAAAACCAGCAGCCTCCCTCTGAAATCAAGAAGAAATTCCGACTTTTTCCAGTAGTTTTTACTTCTACTTTTTCAAAATAGATCGACACAACATGTGCAATCTGAAGTTGACCTTAGTATCAACTATCAAGTACAAAAACAGCAGCCTCCCTCTGAAATCAAGAAGAAATTCTGACTTTTTCCAGTAGTTTTTACTTCTACTTTTTCAAAATAGATCGACACAACATGTGCAATCTGATGTTGACCTTAGTATCAACTATCAAGTACAAAAACAGCAACCTTTTTGTGAATTAAAGAGAAGATTTCCACTTTTTCCAGTCGTTTTTACCCCTAGCTTCTTAGAAGAGATCGACCCTACATGTACAATCTAGGGTACGCCTTACTATCAACTATCAAATAGAAAAACAGCAGCCTTCCTGTGAAATAAAGAGATGATTTCCACTTTTTCCAGTAGTTATTAGCTCTAGTTTCTTAGAAAATATCGACCAATGATGAACAATGTACGGTAGGCCTTAATATCAACTATAAAGTACAAAAACAGCAGTCTTCCTTTGAAATTAGGAAGAAATTCCGACTTTTTTCAGTAGTTTTTACTTCTACTTTTTCAAAATAGATCGACACCACATGTGCAATCTGAAGTTGACCTTAGTATCAACTATCAAGTACAAAAACAGCAACCTTTTTGTGAATTAAAGAGAAGATTTCCACTTTTTCCAGTCGTTTTTACCTCTAGCTTCTTAGAAGAGATCGCCCGTACATGTACAATCTAGGGTACGCCTTACTATCAACTATCAAAAAGAAAAACAGCAGCCTTCCTGTGAAATAAAGAGAAGATTTCCACTTTTTCCAGTAGTTATTAGCTCTAGTTTCTTAGAAAATATCGACCAATAATGAACAATGTAGGGTAGGCCTTAATATCAACTATAAAGTACAAAAACAGCAGTCTTCCTTTGAAATTAGGAAGAAATTCCGACTTTTTCCAGTAGTTTTTACTTCTACTTTTTCAAAATAGATCGACACAACATGTGCAATCTGAAGTTGACCTTAGTATCAACTATCAAGTACAAAAACAGCAGCCTCCCTCTGAAATCAAGAAGAAATTCTGACTTTTTCCAGTAGTTTTTACTTCTACTTTTTCAAAATAGATCGACACAACATGTGCAATCTGAAGTTGACCTTAGTATCAACTATCAAGTACAAAAACAGCAACCTTTTTGTGAATTAAAGAGAAGATTTCCACTTTTTCCAGTCGTTTTTACGCCTAGCTTCTTAGAAGAGATCGCCCCTACATGTACAATCTAGGGTACGCCTTACTATCAACTATCAAATAGAAAAACAGCAGCCTTCCTGTGAAATAAAGAGAAGATTTCCACTTTTTCCAGTAGTTATTAGCTCTAGTTTCTTAGAAAATATCGACCAATGATGAACAATGTAGGGTAGGCCTTAATATCAACTATAAAGTACAAAAACAGCAGTCTTCCTTTGAAATTAGGAAGAAATTCCGACTTTTTTCAGTAGTTTTTACTTCTACTTTTTCAAAATAGATCGACACAACATGTGCAATCTGAAGTTGACCTTAGTATCAACTATCAAGTACAAAAACAGCAACCTTTTTGTGAATTAAAGAGAAGATTTCCACTTTTTCCAGTCGTTTTTACCTCTAGCTTCTTAGAAGAGATCGCCCGTACATGTACAATCTAGGGTACGCCTTACTATCAACTATCAAGTAGAAAAACAGCAGCCTTCCTGTGAAATAAAGAGAAGATTTCCACTTTTTCCAGTAGTTATTAGCTCTAGTTTCTTAGAAAATATCGACCAATGATGAACAATGTAGGGTAGGCCTTAATATCAGCTATAAAGTACAAAACCAGCAGCCTCCCTCTGAAATCAAGAAGAAATTCCGACTTTTTCCAGTAGTTTTTACTTCTACTTTTTCAAAATAGATCGACACAACATGTGCAATCTGAAGTTGACCTTAGTATCAACTATCAAGTACAAAAACAGCAGCCTCCCTCTGAAATCAAGAAGAAATTCTGACTTTTTCCAGTAGTTTTTACTTCTACTTTTTCAAAATAGATCGACACAACATGTGCAATCTGATGTTGACCTTAGTATCAACTATCAAGTACAAAAACAGCAACCTTTTTGTGAATTAAAGAGAAGATTTCCACTTTTTCCAGTCGTTTTTACCCCTAGCTTCTTAGAAGAGATCGCCCCTACATGTACAATCTAGGGTACGCCTTACTATCAACTATCAAATAGAAAAACAGCAGCCTTCCTGTGAAATAAAGAGATGATTTCCACTTTTTCCAGTAGTTATTAGCTCTAGTTTCTTAGAAAATATCGACCAATGATGAACAATGTACGGTAGGCCTTAATATCAACTATAAAGTACAAAAACAGCAGTCTTCCTTTGAAATTAGGAAGAAATTCCGACTTTTTTCAGTAGTTTTTACTTCTACTTTTTCAAAATAGATCGACACCACATGTGCAATCTGAAGTTGACCTTAGTATCAACTATCAAGTACAAAAACAGCAACCTTTTTGTGAATTAAAGAGGAGATTTCCACTTTTTCCAGTCGTTTTTACCTCTAGCTTCTTAGAAGAGATCGCCCGTACATGTACAATCTAGGGTACGCCTTACTATCAACTATCAAAAAGAAAAACAGCAGCCTTCCTGTGTAATAAAGAGAAGATTTCCACTTTTTCTAGTAGTTATTAGCTCTAGTTTCTTAGAAAATATCGACCAATGATGAACAATGTAGGGTAGGCCTTAATATCAACTATAAAGTACAAAAACAGCAGCCTTCCTCTGAAATCAGGAAGAAATTCCGACTTTTTCCAGTAGTTTTTATTTCTACTTTTTCAAAATAGATCGACACAACATGTGCAATCTGAAGTTGACCTTAGTATCAACTATCAAGTACAAAAACAGCAACCTTTTTGTGAATTAAAGAGAAGATTTCCACTTTTTCCAGTTGTTTTTTCCTCTAGCTTCTTAGAAGAGATCGCCCGTACATGTACAATCTAGGGTACGCCTTACTATCAACTATCAAGTAGAAAAACAGCAGCCTTCCTGTGAAATAAAGAGAAGATTTCCACTTTTTCCAGTAGTTATTAGCTCTAGTTTCTTAGAAAATATCGACCAATGATGAACAATGTAGGGTAGGCCTTAATATCAGCTATAAAGTACAAAACCAGCAGCCTCCCTCTGAAATCAAGAAGAAATTCCGACTTTTTCCAGTACTTTTTACTTCTACTTTTTCAAAATAGATCGACACAACATGTGCAATCTGAAGTTGACCTTAGTATCAACTATCAAGTACAAAAACAGCAACCTTTTTGTGAATTAAAGAGAAGATTTCCACTTTTTCCAGTCGTTTTTACCCCTTGCTTCTTAGAAGAGATCGCCCCTACATGTACAATCTAGGGTAGGCCTTAGTATCAACTATCAGGTAGAAAAAGAGCAGCCTTCCTGTGAAATAAAGAGTAGATTTCTACTTCTTCCAGTGATTTTGACCCCTAACTTCTTAGAAGAGATCGACCCATGATGAACAATGCAAGGTGGGCCTTAATATCAACTATAAAGTACAAAAACAGCAGCCTTCCTCTGAAATTAGGAAGAAATTCCGACTTTTTCCAGTAGTTTTTACTTCTACTTTTTCAAAATAGATCGACACAACATGTGCAATCTGAAGTTGACCTTAGTATCAACTATCAAGTACAAAAACAGCAACCTTTTTGTGAATTAAAGAGAAGATTTCCACTTTTTCCAGTCGTTTTTACCTCTAGCTTCTTAGAAGAGATCGCACGTACATGTACAATCTAGGGTACGCCTTACTATCAACTATCAAGTAGAAAAACAGCAGCCTTCCTGTGAAATAAAGAGAAGATTTCCACTTTTTCCAGTAGTTATTAGCTCTAGTTTCTTAGAAAATATCGACCAATGATGAACAATGTAGGGTAGGCCTTAATATCAGCTATAAAGTACAAAACCAGCAGCCTCCCTCTGAAATCAAGAAGAAATTCCGACTTTTTCCAGTAGTTTTTACTTCTACTTTTTCAAAATAGATCGACACAACATGTGCAATCTGAAGTTGACCTTAGTATCAACTATCAAGTACAAAAACAGCAACCTTTTTGTGAATTAAAGAGAAGATTTCCACTTTTTCCAGTAGTTTTTACTTCTACTTTTTCAAAATAGATCGACACAACATGTGCAATCTGAAGTTGACCTTAGTATCAACTATCAAGTACAAAAACAGCAACCTTTTTGTGAATTAAAGAGAAGATTTCCACTTTTTCCAGTCGTTTTTACCCCTAGCTTCTTAGAAGAGATCGCCCCTACATGTACAATCTAGGCCTTAGTATCAACTATCAAGTAGAAAAAGAGCAGCCTTCCTGTGAAATAAAGAGTAGATTTCCACTTCTTCCAGTAATTTTGACCTCTAACTTCTTAGAAGAGTTCGACTCATGAAGAACAATCTAAGATAAGCCTTAATATCAACCATCAAGTACATAAACAGCAGTCTTCCTTTGAAATTAGGAAGAAATTCCGACTTTTTCCAGTAGTTTTTACTTCTACTTTTTCAAAATAGATCGGCACAACATGTGCAATCTGAAGTTGACCTTAGTATCAACTATCAAGTACAAAAACAGCAACCTTTTTGTGAATTAAAGAGAAGATTTCCACTTTTTCCAGTAGTTTTTACTTCTACTTTTTCAAAATAGATCGACACAACATGTGCAATCTGAAGTTGACCTTAGTATCAACTATCAAGTACAAAAACAGTAACCTTTTTGTGAATTAAAGAGAAGATTTCCACTTTTTCCAGTCGTTTTTACCCCTAGCTTCTTAGAAGAGATCGCCCCTACATGTACAATCTAGGCCTTAGTATCAACTATCAAGTAGAAAAAGAGCAGCCTTCCTGTGAAATAAAGAGAAGATTTCCACTTTTTCCAGTAGTTATTAGCTCTAGTTTCTTAGAAGAGTTCGACTCATGAAGAACAATCTAAGATAAGCCTTAATATCAACCATCAAGTACATAAACAGCAGTCTTCCTTTGAAATTAGGAAGAAATTCCGACTTTTTCCAGTAGTTTTTACTTCTACTTTTTCAAAATAGATCGGCACAACATGTGCAATCTGAAGTTGACCTTAGTATCAACTATCAAGTACAAAAACAGCAACCTTTTTGTGAATTAAAGAGAAGATTTCCACTTTTTCCAGTCGTTTTTACCTCTAGCTTCTTAGAAGAGATCGCCCCTACATCTACAATCTAGGGTAAGCCTTAGTATCAACTATCAAGTAGAAAAAAAGCAGCCTTCCTGTGAAATAAAGAGAAGATTTCCACTTTTTCCAGTAGTTTTTACCTCTAGCTTCTTAGAAGAGTTCGACTCATGAAGAACAATCTAAGATAAGCCTTAATATCAACCATCAAGTACATAAACAGCAGTCTTCCTTTGAAATTAGGAAGAAATTCCGAATTTTTCCAGTAGTTTTTACTTCTACTTTTTAAATATAGATCGACCCTACATGTAGAATCTTAGATTGGCATTAGTATCAACCATCAGGTAGGAAAAGAGCAACCTACCGGTGAAATGAAGAGAAGATTTCCAATGTTTCCACTAGTTTTTCCTTCTACTTTTTCAAAATAGTTCGACCCTACATGTACAATCTAGGGTAGGCCTTGGTATCAACTATAAAGTAGAAAAAGAGCAGCCTTCCTGTTAAATAATGAAATGATTTCCTCTTTTTCCAGTAGTTTTTACCTCTGACTTCTTAGATTAGATCGACCCATGATGAACAATGTGGGGTAGGCCTTAACATCAAGTCTCAAGTACAAAAACAGCAGCATTCCTCTGTAATTAGGAAGAAATTCCACTTTTTCCATTCTTTTTAACTTCTGACTTTTCAAAATAGATGGTCCATTGATGAACAATTTTGGATTGGCCTTTATATCAACATTGAAGTGCAAAAACAGCAGCATTTCCCTGAAAATAGGAAGAAATTCCGAATTTTTCCAGTAGTTTTTACTTCTACTTTTTCAATATAGATCGACCCTAATGTAGAATCTTAGGTTGGCATTAGTATCAACCATCAGGTAGGAAAAGAGCAGCCAACCTGTGAAATAAAGAGAAGATTTCCACTTTTTCCAGTAGTTTTTACCTCTAGGTTCTTAGAATAGATCGGCGCATAATGTACAATCTAGGGTAGGCCTTGGTATCAACTATAAAGTAGAAAAAGAGCAGCCTTCCTGTTAAATAATGAAAAGATTTCCACTTTTTCCAATAGTTTTTAGCTCAAACTTCTTAGATGAGATCGACCCATGATGAACAATGTGGGGTAGGCCTTAACATCAACTCTCAAGTGCAAAAACAGCAGCATTCCTGTGAAATTAGGAAGAAATTCCGACTTTTTCCAGTAGTTATTACTTCAAATTTTTCAAAATAGATCGACCCAACATGTGCAATCTAAGGCTAGCCTTAGTATCAATTATTATGTTGAAAAACAGCAGACTTCCTATAAAATAAAGAGAAGATTTCCACTTTTTCCAATCGTTTTTACATCTAGCTTCTTAGAAAAGATCGATCTATGATGACCAATCTAGTGTAGGCCTTAATATCAACTCTCAAGTACGTAAACCGCAGCCTTCCTCTGAATTTTAGAAGAAATTCCAACTTTTTCCAGTAGTTTTTACTCCTACTTTTTCAAAATAGATCGACCGTACATGTACAATCTAGGGTACGCCTTAGTATCAATTATCAAGTAGAAAAGAAGGAGCCTTCCTGTGAAAAAAAAGAGAAGATTTCCACTTTTTCCAGTAGTTTTTACCTCTAGCTTCTTAGAAGAGATCGAACCATGATGAACAATCTATAACAGACCTCAATATTAACTATCAATCACACAAAAAGCATTCTTCCTGTGAAATTAGAAAACAAGATCGACTTTTCCAGTCGTTTTTACTTCTGACTTTTCAAAATAGATGGTCACATGATGCACAATCCAGGATAGGCCTTAATATTAGCTATCTTGTACAAAAACAGCAGCCTTCCCTGAAATTAGGAAGAACTTCCGACTTTTTCCTGTAGTTTTTACTTCTACTTTTTCAATATAGATCGACACAACATGTGCAACCTGAAGTTGACCTTAGTATTAACTATCAAGTACATATACAGCAGCCTTCCTCTGAAATTAGGAAGAAATTCCACTTTTTCCAGTCTTTTTAACTTCTGAGTTTTCAAAATTAATCGATCCATAATGTACAATCAGACAATCAGACAGACCTCAATATTAACTATCAATCACACAAAAAGCATTCTTCCTGTGAAATTAGAAAACAAGATCGTCTTTTCCAGTCGTTTTTACTTCTGACTTTTCAAAATAGATGGTCACATGATGCACAATCCAGGGTAGGCCTTAATATTAGCTATCTAGTACAAAAACAACAGCCTTCCCTGAAATTAGGAAGAACTTCCGACTTTTTCCAGTAGTTTTTACTTCTACATATTCAAAATAGATCGACACAACATGGGCAACCTGATGATGACCTTAGTATCAACTATCAAGTACAAAAACTGCAACCTTTTTGTGAATTAAAGAGAAGATTTCCACTTTCTCCAGTCTTTTTTACCTCTAGCTTCTTAGAAGAGATCGCCCCTACATGTACAATCTAGGGTAGGCCTTAGAATCAACTATAAAGTAGAAAAAAAGCAGCCTTCCTGTGAAATAAATAGAAGATTTCCACTTTTTCCAGTAGTTTTTACCTCTAGCTTCTTAGAAGAGATCAAACCATGATGAACGATCTCGGGTTGCCATTAATATTAACTATCAGGTACAAATACAGCAGCTTTCCTCTGAAATTAGGAAGAAATTCCGAATTTTTCCAGTAGTTTTTACTTCTACTTTATCAAAATAGATCGACCCTACATGTTCAATCTGAAGTTGACCTTAGTATCAACTATCAAGTAGAAAAAGAGCAGCCTTCCTGTGAAATAAAGAGAAGATTTCCACTTTTTCCAGTAGTATTTACCTCTAACTTCTTACAAGAGATCGACCCATAAAGAACAAGCTGGGGTAGGCCTTAATATCAACTATCAAGTAGAAAAAGAGTAGCCTTACTGTGTAATAAAGACAAGATTTCCACTATTTCCAGTAGTATTTACCTCTAACTTCTTACAAGAGATCGACCCATGATGAACAAGCTGGGGTAGGCCTTATTATCAACTATCAAGTACAAAAACAGCAGCCTTCCATGAAATTAGGAAGAACTTCCGACTTTTTCCAGTAGTTTTTACTTCTACTTTTTCAAAATAGATCGACACATCATGTGCCACCTGAAGTTGACCTTAGTATCAACTATCAAGTAGAAAAACAGCAGTCTTCCTGTGAAATAAAGAGAAGATTTCCACTTTTTCTAGTAGTTATTACCTCTAGCTTCTTAGAAAATATCAACCTATGATGAACAATCTAGGGAAGGACTTAATATCAACTCTCAAGTACAAAAGCAGCAGCCTTCCTCTGAAATTAGGGAGAAATTCCGACTTTTTCCAGTAGTTTTACTTCAACTTTTTCAAAATATATCGATCCTATACGTAGAATCTAAGGTTGGCCTTAGATTCATCTGTCAAGTAGAAAAACAGCAGTCTTCCTGTGAAATAAAGGGAAGATTTCCACTTTTTCCAGTAGTTATTACCTCTAGCTACTTAGAAAATATCAACCTATGATGAACAATCTAGGGAAGGACTTAATATCAACTCTCAAGTACAAAAACAGCAGCCTTCCTCTGAAATTTCTCCAGTCTTTTTTACCTCTAGCTTCTTAGAAGAGATCGCCCCTACATGTACAATCTAGGGTAGGCCTTAGAATCAACTATAAAGTAGAAAAAAAGCAGCCTTCCTGTGAAATAAATAGAAGATTTCCACTTTTTCCAGTAGTTTTTACCTCTAGCTTCTTAGAAGAGATCAAACCATGATGAACGATCTCGGGTTGCCATTAATATTAACTATCAGGTACAAATACAGCAGCTTTCCTCTGAAATTAGGAAGAAATTCCGAATTTTTCCAGTAGTTTTTACTTCTACTTTATCAAAATAGATCGACCCTACATGTTCAATCTGAAGTTGACCTTAGTATCAACTATCAAGTAGAAAAAGAGCAGCCTTCCTGTGAAATAAAGAGAAGATTTCCACTTTTTCCAGTAGTATTTACCTCTAACTTCTTACAAGAGATCGACCCATAAAGAACAAGCTGGGGTAGGCCTTAATATCAACTATCAAGTAGAAAAAGAGTAGCCTTACTGTGTAATAAAGACAAGATTTCCACTATTTCCAGTAGTATTTACCTCTAACTTCTTACAAGAGATCGACCCATGATGAACAAGCTGGGGTAGGCCTTATTATCAACTATCAAGTAGAAAAACAGCAGTCTTCCTGTGAAATAAAGAGATGATTTCCACTTTTTCCAGTAGTTATTACCTCTAGCTTCTTAGAAAATATCAACCTATGATGAACAATCTAGGGAAGGACTTAATATCAACTCTCAAGTACAAAAGCAGCAGCCTTCCTCTGAAATTAGGGAGAAATTCCGACTTTTTCCAGTAGTTTTACTTCAACTTTTTCAAAATATATCGATCCTATACGTAGAATCTAAGGTTGGCCTTAGATTCAACTGTCAAGTAGAAAAACAGCAGTCTTCCTGTGAAATAAAGGGAAGATTTCCACTTTTTCCAGTAGTTATTACCTCTAGCTACTTAGAAAATATCAACCTATGATGAACAATCTAGGGAAGGACTTAATATCAACTCTCAAGTACAAAAACAGCAGCCTTCCTCTGAAATTAGGGAGAAATTCCGACTTTTTCCAGTAGTTTTACTTCAACTTTTTCAAAATATATCGATCCTATATGTAGAATCTAAGGTTGGCCTTAGTATCAACTGTCAAGTAGAAAAACAGCAGCCTTCCTGTGAAATAAAGAGAAGATTTCCACTTTTTCCAGTAGTTATTACCTCTAGCTTCTTAAAAAATATCAACCTATGATGAACAATCTAGGGTAGGCCTTAATATCAACTCTCAAGTACAAAAACAGCAGCCTTCCTCTGAAATTAGGAAGAAATTCCGACTTTTTCCAGTAGTTTTTACTTCTACTTTTCAAAATAGATCGACCCTCCATGTACCATCTAGCATTGGCCGTAATATTAACTATCAAATGGAAAAACAGCAGAATGCCATTGTAATTAGGAGAAAAATTCCACTATTTCCAGTAGTTTTTACTTCTAACTTCTTAGAAGAGATCGACTCAACATCTACCATATAGCATTGTTCTTAATGTTACCTTTCAAATACATAAACAGCAGAAATCCATTAAAATTAGGAGAAAATTCCCACATTTCTTTCCGTTATTACTTCTACTTTTTCAATATAGATCGACCCTACACGTTTAAACTAAGGTTGGATTTACTATCAACTATCAAGTAGAAAAACAACAGCCTTCCTGTGGAATAAAGAGAAGATTTCCACTTTTTCCAGTAGTTTTTACCTCTAGCTTCTTAGAAGAGATCGAACCATGATGAACAATCTATAACAGACCTCAATATTAACTATCAATCACACAAAAAGCATTCTTCCTGTGAAATTAGAAAACAAGATCGAGTTTTCCAGTCGTTTTTACTTCTGACTTGTCAAAATAGATGGTCACATGATGCTCAATCCAGGGTAGGCCTTAATATTAGCGATCAAGTAGAAAAGCTGCAGCCTTCCTGTGAAAGATTTCCACTAGTTTTTACCTCTGACTTCTTAGAAGAGATCGACCCATGATGAACAATGTAGGGTAGGCCTTAATATTAATTATCAAGTACAAAAACAGCAGTCTTCCTTTGAAATTAAGAAGAAATTCCGACTTTTTCCAGTAGTTTTTACTTCTACATTTTCAAAATAGGTCGACCATCCATGTACAATCTAGGGTAGGCCATAGTATCAACTATCAAGTAGAAAAACAGCAGCCTTCCTGTGAAATAAAGAGAAGATTTCCACTAGTTTTTACCTCTGACTTCTTAGAAGAGATCGACCCATGATGAACCATGTAGGGTAGGCCTTAATATCAACTATCAAGTACAAAAACAGCAGTCTTCCTGTGAATTAAAGAGAAGATTTCCACTTTTTCCAGTAGTTATTACCTCTAGCTTCTTAGAAAATATCAACCCATGATGAACAAACTAGGGTAGGCCTTAATATCAACTATCAAGTACAAAATCAGCAGCCTTCCTCTGAAATTAGGAAGAAATTCCGACTTTTTCCAGTAGTTTTTATTTCTACATTTTCAAAATAGATCGACCCTCCATGTGCAATTTAGAGTAGGCCTTAGTATCAACTATCAAGTAGAAAAACAGCAGTCTTCCTGTGAAATAAAGAGAAGATTTCCACTTTTTCCAGTAGTTATTACCTCTAGCTTCTTAGAAAATATCAACCTATGATGAACAATGTAGGGTAGGCCTTAATATCAACTATCAAGTACAAAAACAGCAGCCTTCCTCTGAAATTAGGAAGAAATTCCGACTTTTTCCAGTAGTTTTTATTTCTACATTTTCAAAATAGATCGACCCTCCATGTACAATTTAGGGTAGGCCTTAATATCAACTATCAAGTAGGAAAACAGCAGCCTTCCTCTGAAATTAGGAAGAAATTCCGACTTTTTCCAGTAGTTTTTATTTCTACATTTTCAAAATAGATCGACCCTCCATGTACAATTTTGGGTAGGCCTTAATATCAACTATCAAGTAGGAAAACAGCAGCCTTCCTCTGAAATTAGGAAGAAATTCCGACTTTTTCCAGTAGTTTTACTTCAACTTTTTCAAAATATACCGACCCTACATGTAGAATCTAAGGTTGGCCTTAGTATCAACTATCAAGTAGAAAAACAGCAGCCTTCCTGTGAAATAACGAGAAGATTTCCACTATTTCCAGTAGTATTTACAGAAGTTATCGACCCATGATGAACAATCTAGGGTGGGTCTTAATATCAAGTACAAAAATAGCAGTCTTCCTCTGAAATTTGGAAGAAATTCCAAATTTTTCCAGTAGTTTTTAATTCTTCTCTTTCAAAGTAGGGCGACCCTACATGTACAATCTAGCATTGGCCTTAATAATAACTATCAAACACACAAACAGCATCCTTCCTTTGAAATTCTGATGTAAATTCCACTTGTTCCAATAGTTTTTACTTCTGCCGTTTCCAAAATAGATCGTCCCATGATGCACAATCCTTAATATTTAGTATCAAATGCACCAAATGCTGTCTCTCTTTGAAATTAGGATAAAAGTTCCACTTTTTCCAGTAGTTTTTCTTCTGACTAATCAAAATAGATCGACCCCTCCATGTACCATCTAGCATTAGCCGTAGTATTAACTATCAAATGCACAAACAGCAGAAATCCATTGATATTAGGAGGCTATTTCCACATTTTCTTTTCGTTTTTAATTCTTACTTTTCACAATTTTGTTCTTACTTTTGTTTTTGTTCGTCTCAACCTTTATGATCTATTGTTGATAATAATTCTAACTATCTAATGCACAAACAGCAGAAATCCATTGAAATTTTGAGATTATTTCTACTTTTTCTATTAGTTTTTACTTCTGACATTCCCAAATAGGTCAACCTATGATGTACAATCTATTGTTGGCACTAATATTAATTATGAAATGCAAGAACTGCTGCCTGCCTTTGAAAGTAGAAGAAAAGGTCAACTTTTTCTAATAGTTTTTACTTCTGACTTTACAAAGTTGATGGTCACTTGATGCACAATCTGGTGTTGTAGTTGGTAGTTAATATTAAGTATCAAATGCACAAAATGCTGCCTCTTTCAAATTGGAAGAAAAGTTCCACTTAGTTGAGATCTAGTTGCTTTTCTTCCAGTAGTTTTGCTTCTGACTTTTCAAAATAGATCCACCCAACATCTACCATTTAACATTGTTCTTAATGTTACCTTTCAAATGCACAAACAGCAGAATTCCATTGAAATTAGGAGACAATTCCCACTTTTTCTTTCCGTTTTTACTTCATACTTTTCAAAATAGATCGACACAACTTGTACCATCTAGCGTTGGCCTTAATATTACCTAGTGGTAATAGTGGAAATAGTTTCTTAATTTCATTGGATGTTTGTGCATTTGTTAGATAATATTAGGCGAATGCTAGATGGTACATGTTGGGTCGATCTATTTTGATTAGTCAGAAGAAAAATTACTGGAAAAAGTTTACTGGGAGAGAGGCTGCGGTTTGTGCATTTGATAGTTAATTTTACGGCCAACACTAGATTGTACATCATGGGTTGATCCATTTTGAAGAGTTGGGAGTAAATACCATCGGAAATAGAGCGAATTGTTTTCTGATTTGACTACTTTGATGCTGTTTCTGAATGTGATATTCAATATTAAGGCTAATCCTAGATTGTACATTTTGGGTCAACCTTATTTGGAGAATAGAAGTAAAACCTTTAGTAAAAGTAGAAATCTTCTGTTAATTTAAAGAGGACGCTTCTGTTTCTGCATTTGGTAGTTAATATTTTCGCTAATGCTTGCAGAATCGTGCTAATTTGAAGAACAGTGAGTGAAAACCTTTGGAAAAGGTGGTAATCTTCTTCTCTTAGTTGAATGAGAAAGCTTCTATTTCTGTATTTCATATTTAATATGCTGGCCAATGCTAAATTTTACATGCATTTTCCAACACAAGTGTGGAAAAGTGCATCTGATTTGTGTACCTTTTTTTTTAGGTTTTTGCTAAAGAGATTAAAATAAGTTGGATTGACCAGTTTTGGATGTAAGTGTGAGACTAAATTATTCTGACAATAGATATTACCACTAGTTTATGGACGTTTAATAAATAACTTTTCTCGCTTACACATTATGTTTGTACGTCGCTAGTACATAATGGGTTGGCCAGTTTGGGAAGTTTTAATGTGGAAAAATGCATTCTAGAATGGGAATCGCCACTAGTTTATCCACGATTAATTACTTATTTATCAGTTTTTCCCTTCTGTTTTTAGGTCGCTGGTAGTATAAGTAGCGTTGGCCTTTTTTGGAAGAACAAGTGTAGAAAAATGCATCTGAGATTGGAAATTACCTTTAGTTTATCTACGATTAATAACTTTTCTTGCTTACATATTCTATTTAGGTCGCTGGTAGTTAGTTCAGGTAGGGCTTGCCTATTTTGGAATTTCCGGTGATGTAAAATTGCATCTAAATTTCAAAATTACATTTACTTTTCCACGAATTATCACTTTTCTTTATTTCTCCTTCCTATTAATGGTCGCTGGTAGTTAGTAGAACTAAAGTTGGCTAGTATTTGAAGTTCATGAGTTGAAAAATGCATCTAAGGATCGAAATTCTGTCGTTTATCCAAGATAAATAACTTTTCCTGTTTTCACCTTCCCCTCCTAGGTCACTTTAGTTAGTGTAAGTAGTATTGAGATGGGACCTTTTTTCCTATTTTTATTGCGAAATGCAAAGGAACAGGAAGTAGTATAAAATAGTTGGAAAAAAGGAAGTTTTCCGGTACACAGATAATTTTCAAACACTAGTAAATAATAGTAATGGTGTATATCTTTTTCTCTTTTTTCTATTGTGAAAAACATAGGAAAAATAAGAAACTTCGCGCTAGTTTGGCGAGAAAAAGTGTTTTCAGGTAGTCCGCAGTTTGCTTTTTCTTCATTTTTCGAAAAAGATCTACCCCATTTCTAATATTTACTACTGTCCCGTTACACATATACGAACAGAATTACACCCGTTTTCTCGTTAAACTAGCTCACATTTTTTTACTTTTCCTTTTTTTATTCGCAATGAAAATTAAGGAAAAGATTTACCCTATTTGTAATATTTGCTATTGTAATTTACGTGATACTTCAGAAGATGTTATATCATATGTAAGCCCATTTAGTATTAAGCAAGAAACAAAGTATTGCTGTTTATTTTTGCCTTGATTTTCTCTCATATTCGTTGATTGGTTTTCAAATTTATTTCTGCATTTGGTATTATTCTGAAAGTAACAAGTTTTTTATGCACCACCCATACTTGGTATATTTTTATTGTTTTTAACTTCTCATCTGCGACAAATGAAAAAGCTAAAAATGTACCAGATGATAAACAAATTTTTGGGTATTTTAAATTGTACATCGAAATTTCAAATTGAACTTTATTGCTTTTGTGTCCTTAACTATGCAAACACCAAAGATTTGTAATTTGCCAATGGAACTAGTAGTGAAAATTTTAGATTACCTAAGTTACGAAGAGGCCTGCACGTGTGCCGCAGTATGTGAACACTTTGAAGAAGGGGTATGTTACTTATTTAAATTGGCTCTTATCGATCTTCGCAGGCGCATAGATACAGAAATGAAAGCCTGTCTGATTAAGCTGAATAACCTGCCTCTCAACGAGGAACATCTGCGAATGGATTACGCGAAACTCTTATCATTCTTTAGATTTCTGTTGACGGAGATGGATCTGATGTTCTCATTGGTGTGGCGGTTTAGTACGCTGAACTCGGCCTGGTGCGGAGTGTGCCCCCTGCTCGCACCAGTGCTTCATGAGTTCCACACCAAGATCGAACAGAGAATCAACGTTCATGGCAGACACATTCAGATGAACTTCAATCTGCCAAACACGTTCCCCAAGTGGCACGAATTTCTGGAACACTATGATGGCACCCTATGTGGCCAACTGAATGCACTCATGCCACGACCAATAGACTTCGAAATAATGGCCATCGACATTCTCACATGTTGCCCTTCTATCAACTTCCAAATTGCTTTCAAACGATTGATTGGTGGTGAGGAGACTTTCAATATATATTCCTTCTTCAAACTGAATCATCTCAAGCCAGCCTGCCAGATCCCAAATGTTCACAATTCTCAGATTGACGATAAAGAAAAGCAGCGTTTATTACTAAAATTCTTGAGGGAAAGTGTTCAATGGGAGAATTATGCTTACCTGCAAGAATTTCTAAACGAAATCTTCGAACTAGAAATGAGATTGTGGATTATGTTTGATGTGGGTGGAAGAGATGCACTGATACAAGATTTGCACAGTAAGTATAACGATGTGCAGTTAAGCCCCTACCAGCCAATACTGAAGAATGTACTTATCACTCGTACTACGGAAGGCAAACATTGGAACGAGTATTACTGTCGCTTCAATACGTATAACGAAAGTTTTACTGGTCTTAGATGCATTATTGATACGCCAAATCAAAAACTAGAAGACTTACCTTTAATATTTTCTGTTTTACGAGGCTGGAAGCACAGTGCCTTACATAAGATTGTCGAATCAGAGGAGATGATAAATTTTGATAACATCGGTTCGCACTTTAATCTGATTTCTTTAGAGAAGAGAAAAAAACGAAATAATCTGAAATTTCAACTAATCATCCGCTACAGAGAGCGTTTATTTAGCACGCCTGCTGAAGCGATAGTGAACGTCTCATACGACGAACAGGCGCAGAGTTACATCACCATGGACATTATCGGATCTGAGCCGTTGCAGTTGGGCAGCGGCCGAGAACCCACGCCTGATGTCATTTGATACATCTCCTGCTCACTCTATTCCATTAAACTCTATTTTTACTCTATGAGATGCAGGCGAGAGAGGTCCTTTGAGACTGCAGACTGAGAATCTCATTGGAAGACTACATGCCAGAGAACCGTTGAAGAGTCAGGGTTATATGATCCATCTAGTTCTTTTCAGAAGGAGTGGAAGGGTGTGTGTGTGTGTTTGTGAAACTCAACTCCAAGCCCAAGAAAGATAATTTATCAACCTGCCCGCAGTATAGCGTGGCAGGTATCAAACATATCAGACATATGTAAATTTATACATCATTACAATTCAGGGATGTTTTACTGCTAATAATCATGGAATTGCATGGGAAAACATATAATTTTCTCTTTTGACATCATTGATTGCTCTTAGATAAATACTCTAACATCTGCCACATAAAGAGCTATCGTTCGGTCATATGAAAACAAAGAAAGAGATTAGGTTGGTTAAATAATTATGGAGGACACTGGAGATACCAGATTTCAGCAGCAGATCGGCCAGTAGCGTGTTTAGGAAGGACATTAAAAGGAAAACAGGAACAGCGTAAAGGTGTTAATGATCTATTCAGATTGTGAAATCAAAAAATGAATAAACTTGTTTTTACCATTTTTTTTGTTTGGTTTTGTTTTAATTACAAAAACACAACACTCAGATGAAAAAACATAAAAAAGGAGATTTCCTTCCAATTCATATAGTTTTGTTTCGTTTTTGCTTTTTTAACAAATTTTATATAATTTTGTTTTGTTTTTGTTTTACCTGTTAAAATATAAATATTTTTAAAGCATTTTAATTTTAAAATTTTATAAAGTTTGCTGTACGAATAAATAAAAATAATAATGAACAATAAACACATATTTTATGAGAAAGAGAAAAATTGCACACTTTATTTTTAAAAAATTGTATTTTTTTTTAAATACTTTTTACTTTATTTATACATTTAAATATAAATCTGAAGATATTTACAGTTTATACAGAGAGGCACGGTTAAAACTTTCTATAAAATCTTTGGTTTTTTGTTTTGATTTTTTAAATGGAAAAAAATATAATGAGAAATATAGAGGGGGAGATTTTTGAACGCATGACCTGGCCTGCAGTTTTTTATCACTTGGTTTTTCCAAATAGATAAGCAGGTGTAGGAGGAGTTACAAGGTGTTTGGAATATTAATTAAGGATAGATTACAACTATTATTTAGAAATATACGTATGTGTGTACAACTAGAAGATGAAAGATTTTTTTTTTTTTTTTTACTTTAAAAATACTTTTTTAAATTTTTGTGTTAAAATCACTACAAATAAATTCCAAAATATTATTAATATTTTGTTTTGTAATGAAAAATAACTTGCAGGTAAACTCTCTAATATGAAGTTAACATTCAAACTACAAATGTTATGATGGGGAGAAGGTTCGCTATGTAACATTCGTATTAACTTTACAAAGTTAACGTTTTCTTTTTCATTTCATTTTCAACAATTTTCATTCATTAAAAAAGTGTTTTCCACCTTTAAAAAATATATATATATATATATATAAACATTTATTTGTTATTTGCCTTTCTTTTACTTGCATGAAAAGCGGAAAGTAGTAAATTCACAAAATTTAAAACTACCCATTACATCTTTAGGTACTATCGTGGGATCAGAAGATACTGTTTTGGTATTCATTCTAAGACTTGACCTTGTAAAAAAAAAAAAAACAAAAAAAACCGATCATCTCATTAATGTTTTTGAGTTGGTAGTCCAGGATTGGGGAGAAGCAAACAATATTATCGAGAATTTTAATCACTTTTTATTAACCGAACATTATCAAAGCGAATTTAAATTTATTGAAGCTAACATATACATGCCACTTGGTGTGAATGAGCACTGCAGTTAGGGGGCATTTACATACGTGACTTCTTCAAGATGTTCGCCAAAGGTTACCCTAGAGAGCGGTTACAGAGGACTGGCTAAAGCTACTTGAGGTGGTAGCACCTCTGTAGAACCAAAATGGATTTATATTTAGCGGCCTCCAGACAAGCCAATCCTGCAATTAAGAATTAAATCATTGCCTATTATTCAATCATAGATTTGGAAACATCTAAATCGGAACCAGCAGTGGAACCACAACAAGGATGAATCTTCGTTCCACTTCCTCTGGAAGGAAACAAGCGCGTTTTGCTTGGAGTTCTCGCTCGCCAGTGACCTGGCCGTTTTTGAAAGGGATAATGTGGATTGTTTTCTACCGTAGGGGGACACAATGGTTCCTCCAAAATGCGAGGGACAATTATCTTCTGGAAGTCCCGGATCAAAATTATATAGGTCTTAAAAACGATGCAAAAGAGAGAGAAAATGAAAGGGCAAGGGCTAAATGAAAGTGTGAGAGAAGCTACTAAGATCAGAAAAACTAAGGAGTAACTGAAATTAAAAATAAATAAAAAAGGTGAAGTTGTAAAATTACTTCTCGATTATTCCATAATTAGTCGATTTAGTTTTCTCTTTTCACGATATTCTTTATTTTTCCATTAATATGTACATGTTTTTTTCTTGAGAAACTACTCTCAAGTTACCGTTCGTAAAAGAGAATTTGTGAATCACTGTTCCACTTCATCATCGTAAGAGAATTTACCACTTACAAATAAACTTTCAACAGAAAATCGTGCGTGTACACCCCTTTAATTAGAAAGACTAGTTTGTAATTTTATTTTGTATACATCAATACTACTTTTATTTTGTTTTAAAAAACCCACAGCAAGAATTTTCCAACAAAGCGAGAAAACTTTTGATAATTTCACAATTCTACAAAATTAATTATTTTCGTTTAATTAATTTACCACTTATTTATAAATTCAAAAAGTACACATAAAATTTCCATTTTACAATTATCGACTTGTTCACTTATATTTTTTTGCCTTTTTTTTTTGTTTTGTGTGTTTAGGCCGTTCGTTAATGTGCCCCGCTTTTGGAAATACTACAAGTGAAAAACTTTTTAAGGAAATAACATTAAAAAATAATTTTTGTACAGATAAAAATGCGCACCTATTTTAATTAAATCTTTATTTTTTTTACAATAACTTTATTTCCTGCCTTCAAGGTCAAAAGTTATTTAATTTAAAAAAGAATTGCCAATGATTTAAGGATAGTACATGTGTATTATAAAAGACTAATAAAGATTTAAGTTTGTATTAGATTTTGACGTCTTTGTTGAGTACTCTTTTTTAAAATAACCATCAATTTTTTAATTTGATCATTTAAAATAATTTTTTTTAAGTATTAAATCGTTTTAATTTAAAAAATTATGCCTAAATTCTTTGAACAAAAAAGAGCGAATAGGGAAATTTGTTCAAAAATCTAACATGTTAAAAGAAGCAGGTAACGCTATAATTTGTTTTTGTCAATTTTATATATTGTTTTATACTTTTTTAAATAATTTTCAATTTTAAGATTTTTTTTATAAAACCATAGATAAATTTTGATTTTTCCCTAAAATACTTCAGATACCTAAATAGTCATTTTTAAACCAAATTTATTTATCAGACATATCGCTGAGGTACTTTTAAAAAAAAAATCGCTGAAGGAGAATTTTATGGTCCCATGGTTGAAAATGTCGATTTCTCCAGAGATTTCTTTTTTCTTCTTCTTCTTTAAAGTTATTTTATTTAGGAACAAATATTTTCTTGAATCAAGAGGATAAAATATTCATCCTTCTCTCTCTCACGATGGTTACGTAGAGCCAGGCCATGCTTTTACACCCAAGTTAATGTGTATTTCGTATTTTTTGTTTGTCTTTTTTGGCAAATTCGCCATCAAAGTGACTTGATGCAATAATACACACGCGGGCACGTACACACACAAATATCTTATAGGTTTAAACATTTATTTTTTTTCTTGCTTAACTTACTTTCTTTTTTTTTCTTTTTTTTTTTACGGTTGTTGCAATAATAAGGTTTCTAATTCATCAGCAGATCTTAAGAGAAAAGCGGCTGATTCCCTATATCCTGCTATAAGTTGTTTAACGGCCGATAGTTCTTGCGGTGTTAGTTTATGGCTGAGTACTGGTGGTTTGGATGCCGTAGTGGAGGCCGTGCTCTTCATACTTAAATCTGTTGCACCTGGTAAGGACAATGATATTTATAGAAAATCAAAATAATAAAAGATGTGTTAAATTGTTTTAAAATACATTTCATTCTCAGAAGCATTGAACAAAATGAGATCAAGGAATTATTTTTTGTTATAAACTTATGTACATGGCCAATTTGATGTGTCGAATAGTTTTTCTTTGTATGGCTTTATAAAGAAAAGTAGTGTGAATTTCGTTGAAACGGGTGACTGGAATCGTGTCTACCACAGCTGATAGGAAGTTTATGAAGGCGTCTACCCTTCACTTCAAAAGTGAAGAAATAGACTGGAACGCGTAGTAAAATTTCTTTTAAAGTCTGCAATCCCTGATAAGAAAACATTGGAGAGGTACACAGTATGGTAACGGACGATCGTGACTTAAAATGTAAGGTGCAAAGTGTAAGGAAACATGCTGAGTCACCACCACCAAAGAAAGCAAAGGCAATACGTTCGGCCGGAAAGGTCATGGCCTCAGTTTTCTGGGAAGCAAAAGTCATTCTGCCGATAGATTATCTTCCTACTGGCCAAACAATTACGGGGCAATACTATGCAAACCTCCTAGACCAACTACAGGAAAAGATACGCGAAAAAAGGCCTGGTTTGGCAAGGAAAAAGTCATCCTTCATCAAGACAACGCCCGCCCGCACAAGTGTTATTGCCATGGCAAAACTTCATGAACTGAGGTACGAATTGTTGCCACATCCTCCTTATTCACCTGATTTGGCACCATCAGACTTTCATCTCTTCCCCAAACTAAAAATTTTCCTCGGTGGGCGAAGATTTCCTACAACGGAAGAACTGACAGCCGAATTGGAGAGGTATTTTGCAGGCCTGGAGGAATCTCATTTTCGAGATGGGATCAAGGCATTGGAACATCGCTGGACCAAATGCATTAGTCTACAGGGAGACTATGTTGAAAAAGAAAAGCAGTTCCACCGAGGTAAGACACTTCTTTCTAGTACATTCCGAGAACTTTTCAAACCACCCTCGTACATCTTTCAATAAGAATTAAAAAATGAGAAAGAAGTTCCTTTTTATTAATTACCTTCTAAACGAAAAGACAATAACTGTCGAACGAAACAAATTTGAGAAAGAATTTGAGTTAGGATGGTGAAAGAGAAAAAAAACTATCTTTAAACAGGGCTTCTGCTGCTGCCCATAGCACGTACTTTTGGCCTAGGGACAACTTTGGGATTTGATGTATGAATTGTTGGAAGATCCATACCATTTGGCATTCGCTATCTGATTTCCTCTAAATTAATGGAAGAAAAAAGTTTGGAAGTCCAATACAGAGGTTGCTGGTATTTTGCACACCATCCACAATCGATTCCAAAGAGGGAAACTATTCAATTAGAAAAAACATTTATTAGCTAGAAAGAACGCTAATTTTTACTGGCCCGTACAAGATTTTTACACTTTCTCCATGAACATTCAAAAAGGTACATTTGAAAAACTTATATGAAACAAAAAAAGCACATGTATGACTCACCATTAGGCAGTATATTTGTCGTAGGAAACACTGGGAATATTGGAGAGCCAAACGTCTGCGGACTTTGCGAAGGATTGAACATTGATAGATTTGTTCTATACATAGCATTATGTGAACCACTTGACATAGTGCTGGAAAAATAACTATTTATTAATTAAGCTAAATGTATCGCGTGTTTTTTAAAGATTTTTTAGCAAAATATAGTGAACACACAATGTAATAAAAAAAAAATTAGTTACTTACCTCATAGTAGAATTAACTGTTTTCGTTCTACATTCGGATGGTTTTGCATAATTAGGTGAATCTGGTTTATTATTATTCAGATGTGAGACTAGTTTGGGCTCGGCAGATAGATTGGCTGGAGAGAAATGATCAACCAAAGAAGGTCTTGCTTCGGCCTGTTATGAAACAAATTATTTAAACTAAATACTTGAAAACATTGCACCACCCTGAAGAAGTAAAATTACAAACTAACTCTCATTGTTTAATTTCTGCAGCAAGGTTGTTCTCAGTGGTACTAAGATCGACATGCGTGAATCAACAACAATGAGGCCCGTATTATATTTTTCTTTATCGAAACCATCCAAGATTGACGATTCGAAGGTTAAGGTATGGAAAGAGCTATTTTGAATGAGCTTAAGGTTATACCTGGAGTGCCAATGCCATTACACAACAACACCTTTGGTCTTTAGCCAAAAAATTCAATGTTCATAATTATCATCGAAATCTTAAGAACAGTTTAGAATCATTGTTGAACTTTCAACTGGTGCTAGCTAACTTCTAACTATGTAAGGCAACAAGACAACTCAATTTGCAAGAATTTGAATCCACTTTCTGTATCAAGTACCGACTAAAACTCCCGACTAAACCTAATACAACATTTGTGGAGTACTTGGGATAGGCCGTTTAAGATGGATGGGAGGCTGCGTCGTTACATTACCTTCAGCGATCCCAGGATGAGATACGCGTGCTCCGTGTCTTAGAAGAGAATGTAAGAATGAATGAAATGGTGACGAATCGCATTATTGAATTCCTTTAATTGCCCCCTCCCTTCACTATCTACTTAATTAAAGTTTCAAGCCAGTAATTTTACTTCTAAGGGTGCACAATTTTTTTTTTTTCCATTAGCCGGTCTGTCTGCAGAAGATCCTAATAGGGTTGTCAGGGTGTGTGTTGTTAGATAGGAATTGAGGAATTGAAGCGTCGATAACGATCTTATTTTCGTCCGTAAATACAGTATTTGTTTGTCTGTATATAAATTCAGGTTTGAAACTATGATGTGGTTGCCATAAATACCTTAGACTAATCGATTTCATCGCTTATGATCGAGCAATTTTTCATTTTTTAGCGACTATCCTCTGTTCTATTCAATATAAAACCGTATCCTTTTGAAGAGTGATAGATCGAAAAAGTAAGTAGCGTTGTTCGTTTTGTAGTTTCTTCATGATCCGTCCACGTCAAACGTTGGTCCAGCGTAAGTCCTAGGTAGCGTGCGTAATGTATGTGTTTCGTCTTGGTGTAAACATTGATTTTGTCAGTTTTCATTTTCCAGAGTTAAGCCCTTTTTGTATATTAATAAATTTAAATTAATTAAAAATAAAAACTTACTCCAGAGATCAGGGGCATTGGTTGAGATACTGGTTCTAATCCTAGTCGCATACGTTTGGCATTATGGCTTTCATTTTCACACGCTGCTGCTAAGATCTGTTCAGCTTGTACGGATGTCAGATGCGCCGGAGTTGGACGACCCTGCCGCCAAAATTTATACATATGAAAAAAAAGAAAAAACAAAAATACAGATTTTAAGGAACAATAGATTTCTGTTTTTTGGCCTTAGAATTATCTTCCTTAATAGTCCCAAAAATTAAAAGCCAAGAATTCCTAATGAAAAAATAAACCAATGCGTCGCAGTTTGTGGATGACCGAGTTATTCTTGCCAGAGTGAGCACATACGATTTGAAAAAGCTGATGACTTTCCATATGAGATTTTTTCAGTTTTTTTTTTTTACAGATAGTACAGTTGTTTTCAAAGTAAGAATCATCCTTCACTGTCCAGATATTTGGGAATTAATAAAGGGATTTGGTAAATTTGCTGGTTGTTTCATAAATGGATTTCTAAAATAAAAAAGATGTAATTGCCCATTCAATACATGGTACTTTTCTAATTAAGAAATTCGAATAATGTGTTAGAAATAAAATTAAAAATATATATTTGATTCAGATGGAGCTTGCAAATTAAAATGGTTTCAACCACCATGAAGAAGTGGGAGATGAAGATTACACACTTTGCTTCTAGTGGGAAAGGATATAACCAAGAGAAGACCCATCCTCTCTTTAGAAAATATCATTGATCTTGCGTATGATGTATCAAATCACTGATGACGTAGTCCTCAACACTGCTGATCGAGTCATGAGTTTAAACAAGACAGCGCAGCATAAAATAATCAATTTTCATCATTTAGCTTACACCTTACTAACAGAAAATTTTGACATTTCTCATATTAACTAAAGTGACATTAAATCTAATGTTGAGCGCAATGATATTTGACAAATGTCCAAAATGATATCCATCCCTGTGTAAAACGTCATTATCTTCCCTGGTTTGAGATCTACTCAATGAAATGTCCGCCGCACATAGTATAATATCAATCTTCATTAATGAACTTGGTTAAAGTCAGCTCAATATATAAAGTTTATGAGACAGATTGAATTCAGATATGGACCATTTACTACTATTTCTTACCCCTGTGTAAAGATATTGGTTTGCGATAGAGCAGATTTTCTATGATGGATGAGAGAGCTTATTTAGTACGTGCGTCGGTTGGCGGTAAAAATACTTCAAAAACTAAATTACAACAAAGTTCAATTTCATGTTTAATTCAGGAATCATTAGAGATATAAGAATTAAATATGTTTTTTGAGTCTGAAACACGTATAAGAAGTTAGAACACTGAGAAATGTAGTAAAAAGAATGTTGTGTCGTTCTTAAAATGTAAGTTTGAAAAATTCTTTAATAGAATATCTTCTTCACAGTGCTAGGGTGCATTCTACTGGCAACTTTTTGAACTATAGCCGCCTCTTAAATAGTTGTGAGCTTTATATTTTAATTAGGAAAATGTTTAGGGCAGTTGAGGGATGCAGGGGAAAAATAAGTTTCATATCTTTTGCTTACTATTCAAGTTCGAAAAATATGCATTGATCTGAAGTACGAATTTCCTAACGAATTTTACCTTATTGTGTGGGTGGATTTGCCCTCACGATCTTTAACTAGTTATTCCTGGCATCTTACTAACAATACTACCAACAGAGCCATCCGCTTTCCTCAAATTGTTGGTACGGGTAAAATAAAAAAAGAGCTGTGATCTCATTATAGTTATCCGAAAAGGTCATACGAGACCTAAATTGGTCTACCGTTATCACAGTTCAAATGTTCTAATACAACTCAATTCCTGTAATATTTCATTAATTAATAAAACTTGAGACTACAAGGACGGTAACCCCAAAAATTAATTTATACCATAGTAGGTCCTTTACATGAATAGTTGGTGTACTATGTTTTTAAAAAATCAGCTGGATTGGATTTCGATAAAATTGCGGATTGTTGAATTAATTCTTTACAAGTTAAAAATATAAAATTAAAAGAAGGTATAGAGGCTGAATCCCTATTAGTAAATAGGAAGTAATAGTTGAGGCTTGTGGGGGCAAATCCTCCCAAAATAATTTAAAACAAGAAGGGAATAAAAATATCTTATATTGAGATCTGCGAAGTTAATATGTATTGTGGTACTGGGTTCGATTCCCCCGGTCTTAGGCCTTGGATTTTATTTAATGGTTAATAAAAGAAATTTACAGTAAAGTATGTTTGCTAGTCGCTTCCGTCCACGACACTTAATTTGGTAGTTGGACGTTAAGTCCCGCCTGAAAAAATAGGCGATTACTTTACTTTTTTTTTACTTTTTAAAAATATCTTATATTAAAAAACCAACCTAACCTAACCTAACCTAACCCAACTCTGGAAAAGTTTTCCAACATACTAACAAACTTTTTCGCAAATAATTCTGCTTATATTTTTGGCGTTAACTCCATGACTAATACAACAATGTGTTCATATCACTCAGATTAACACTCAATCAACGAAATTTCAACTGGGTATAATAATATTAATAATTAATAAATATTATGTAAATTACGACCTTTCTTTAATAATAATAATTTTAAAATTACTTGAAAAGTTAAACTCTAGTTTGCTAAAAGTTTATGAATCTCAACAAGTAATTATTTGCCGTTGGTGTTCGCTTTAAATAGTAGCGCTTAGTAGGCTATAACAAGAAAACAATTCTCAAAAGCTCCTAAAAAATGGTAAAGAACGAATAAACACTAACCTGTTCTGGCCAAGTACCGCCAGCATCTCGTCCTCTTTTATTCCTGCGGCAAGACTTCAAATATGTTCTTATCCTTTTTCTAGCACGTTCACCATATTCAGGAAACTGCCTAGTACATGAATCTATTATAGCTTGGATCTTCTCTTTTGGTTGTTTTGATATTGGTACTGATCTATCCAGATTTTCGTCTACAAATAAACGTACGAACATCTGCGGAAATGGTAAAACAGAACAAAAAATAAAAAAAATTGTTAAAAAAGTTAAATGTATTAATAATTCTAAAAGGACCCTATTATTTATTATTTCTTGGAGTTTTTACTACATTTTGTGTGTGTGTGTTTATGGATAATCTCACCGCCGATTGTATTTGTTCTTTCTTGGCGGATGTGTTGTTTGGTAACAAAAATAAGAGAGAAAGAGATTGTACTGTGGAATAAAAAAAAAGAAGAACCTACTGCATCTGGTAGGCCCGGCGGTGCTACTACCATGAACCCTGTGTGTGAACAAGCAAAAAACCTACTAAGCCGGGGAAGAACAGAGGAACAGAAAAAGAGATGCTGTGCCGGACTGTATTTCCTTCCACAGTGTACTACCTCAGCAAGAGCTGACCTCCTTTTTTTTCACTCTCTCTTCGTCCTTTTTCTCACTGTTACTCCATCCTTACACTAAGGGCACCACCGCGCATTCTGTCTACAGATTTATACTTACACCACACTTTCTGCAATCAATACTATCATTCAAAAAACAAAAATAATAATAATAATAAATAAACACATAATATTTACATTGAACGCTTTCAATCTTTCTGAATCATGATGAGGTGCTTTCAAATCATCATCATTATCGTCATCATCATCATCATCTTCCTTGTTGCCGCTAGATGATGTTTCATCATGCACTGATCCTGATTCCTATAATCGCATGAGAAAAAAAAAAAAAATCCAACAATTAATTATTAAAGATGTGTGTATTAAGATGTGTATTACGTATAATAATATATAATCAATTCGGACTTTTAGCTTGATTATTTTTTCAGCCAACAAGTGCAGCATTTGTATGTTACTTCATACTGAATTTTGTTCTAGTGATGAAACGAAATTCTGAAAGTTCTTCTCTATTACTAGGATTCCCTAGTAAATTGTACTGATCCTAATAAATAATACTGAAGTTATTGACTACATGCAATTAATAACCTAATACTTTTATTTCCCACCATTTATTCTAAACAACATATACGCAATGGTTGAAATAAAAGTTACGGAAAAGGGTTTTTCCATACGATTTAAAATTTTATTTAAATTCATAAAATTAAAACTAGTAATTGCTGGAAGAGACATTCAGAGAATTAAAAAACAAAAACATTTAACTTACAGATAAATCCCTTGGTTGGGGTGTGCTTGGTTTCTTAGCCATATTGTAGTTCCAAATATCTTCTGCCTCGTCTTTTGGATCGCCATTCCTTCCTGAACGAACATTAATAAAATTAAAGTAGCATAAAAAAAAACAAATTGTATACTTTTGTGCAGAAAATGAATGGAATAGGTTTTAAAACTTTTTTTTTGTTCAAGAGCTGGGCGCTAGCAGCCACAGGAGCCGACAAAAATTTGGGTTCCATCGAAAACTTGCAGGTGCACCAACTGTCACGGGAATTATCAATGGCAGGCGAATAAAGTAACTAATTATTAACCCCTACGCGTCTATGTTTACTCAAGAGCAATTCCCTATAAGGCCCCTACACAGGCCATTCAAATAATTGGTAGGCTATGTTCTGGGTCATTGCAGACTGAGGAAACAACTGAATCGCATGGCCCTGGCCACAGATTGCCTGCGAAGGATTTTTGTCAGGAACCAAAAGAAACGGTAAGACACTTGTTAGTAAGAAGAGCTGGCTATGGCTACAAGTTACGACTGTAAGGAGAATAAAAATGCCTTTAGTATTGCTTTCCAAAAGTTTTTTAACCAGACTAATCGAACCAACAGGATTTGAAGAAGGTGCTATAACAAGTGGGTGCCGCAATAAGCTCTTAGCTAGAGAATGTTGACTGGTCAACCAATTCATATACATGTTTTTACAGCCATTATATTTGGAATGAAGCCAATAGATGGAATGGTTTTTATATAAATGAGAGATAGTTAAAGCCACTTACTTCATTTCAAAGCTTCAGGTTTTATTAAGTTCTTTAGAATTTAACTAAGTATTAAGCCCACGTTACAATTATTTTATTTTCTATTTTTACAGCATATTCACTACATAATTGAAAAGTTAACATATTTTTACACTAAAACTGAGAATACAATTGTAAATTAGATATCAATTGTAGAAAAACAGAATATGTGTAGGAATTTAAGCTCCACGAAACTTCAGAAGTTTTACAAGGGAAGTCAATTTCATTAAAAATCTATCTTTAAAATTGGATGAAAATCCTTAACTATCAGAAATAAAGCCATAACCAGCAATGCGAATTCAAGCAGCTAGTAAATAAAAAGATGAGTGTGTTTAAAATAAACTAAATATATACATACGTGACTGTAATGTTTTATGTTACACTACGCGAATAAACATCTAGATTTTTCACATGAGTTAGCGCATACATTAAAATATCAGATGTGTTCTCTCACTCATATGTTAAAATTCACTATTATTTTGGTTTATTACTTCTATGCAAACTATTTTGAAACTTCATTATTTTCTTGGATAGTAATAATTCATATCAAAACATTTTATAGAATAAATATAAAAAATTAGTAAATATTTTCAACTCTTGTTTGTTGTGAATAGTTCTTTTCTCTTTTCTTCATGATATGAGTCCTCAACAACAGAAGATAAAATAGGAGTTTAGCACATGAGTACGACTCATTTAAGGTTATAAGGAGAAGACTAAAAGAGCAATTGTGGTCACAGCCTTCTTGATTGATTTTGATTTCTACAAATAGTTTAAGTTGTTCTACACATAGCTAATTGTTAGTTATTAAGTTATTTGAGCCTGTTCTTTAATTAATTGAAACAAGATCATTATAGAGCTATGTGGTTGGGGAAAGCTGAAGGCAGTAATTTTCTTATTTTGGATATTTAGAAAAATTTTTGTATGAAAGTTCTGTGTTTGCTTTTCGTATAAGATAACGTTCTTTGGATAATGTGTGCCACAAATCAATGTGTTACCTCAGTCACTCAGCAATGCAAACTGAGTAAAGAACGTAACAACACGAGATAGACCAGAATAATAGAAAGGTACATACTATACTGTCTTAGCATGTCACGCCAAAACAATCTACACTTCACTGGTTCAAAATTTAATCATCTAGGCAGTTGATTAGCTGCTTGACAGTCACCTAATTGTAACTAAAACTGAATATAATCTCCGCATGGATCCATTCACTCGCCACTGATACGAGCGTATAGAAAAAAATTCTTTTCAAGACCTATGTACATTCAATAAACCGAAGTTCTTACAATATAAGATGAAAAAGAATACTTTAACCAGTACACACTCCGAGATAAAAAATTATTCTATAAAATAATCTTTTTTCTTAAGCACTAATCAAAATTTACGGTTTGGGCTTTGACACGTCACAAATTGACACTTCAAATGCACAGTTGTTGACATATTGTAATGTAACCAGGAAATACTGTCAAATTAAGTTGATCTAATGATAACCTTTGAATGAATACTGTATGCAAAATGTCGAACACTAAATACATAGATAATGTCGTTTCACTTATTCCTATAGAATGTTAAGATGAACTGCCATTATCGGACATTCAAAATTGATTACGTAAATTTTGAAATGTACAACTTATGACTTTAGAAAAAAGACTGATTGTTTTTTTTTTCTTTTAATAATATTATCATTTTTTGTTTTTGTCAAATATTTTTGAACTATAATTTTTTGTGCCTGCAATACTGTGACTATAAGGGCAGATTTTGTGCATATAAAACTAGTTGACCATGCGGCCTGTTGTTGCGGTTGAATTGATGATTGTTGCCCCATGTATTAAACCAGAATAGTGCCGGATTTAATTAAATCGACTGTTTTTTTTTTTTCATTTATTTTATGATTTAAGACGCTTCTGTGGTTGTTGGCGCCCGGAGCACTTTTTCAGTGCACTGCCGATCTCCGGTGCAGTGTAAACTGTGTATATATGCCCTAATTATATATTTTTTACATTAATAAATAGTCGTATTTTAACACCTAAATCTAACAACTGTGCTTGATGAGTATAAATTTTAATAACGTTAATTTAATAAAGGTAAATAACAAAATCATACCATTAAACTCATCCTCTGCTTCGGGTTCCGGTGAAATTCTCATCTCCTAGGGAAAAAACAAAGCTAAAATTAATTAAAATAATTAAATATTAAAATCAGCTAATTTTTTTTTGTTTGTCATTTCTTCTTTAAAAACATTTTGATTTGGAGTGATTACAGAAATTATATAATAATATATACGTAGATATATCTATCTTCTTTTAGTTATTTTTAATGTTTGTTAAGAGAGTGGGTTGGAGGTTAATGTTTAATAGAAGGATTATGTACAAATATTGAAAGTGTGAGTCGGTTGGTTGGGTATGATACTGGTGGCAGGAACAGGGGGTATACCTGGTGCAAAAGTTGAGTAGAGTTGTACACGACAGAAGGAGGGCCAGGTGTGGGAAGGGACAGAGGGGAAATAATGATTTAACCCAGGTGTTATGTTGGTGGGCGGTAGTCATGGTAACCACCGCTAGACATGTTGGTACTGGCGCGCACCACCAAGGGTGTGAGAGAGTGCAGGCTTGTTGGAGAGAGCGTTCAGAGAGGATCCTGTGTGCCCCTCCACACCTCCTCTGCTGGTGTACAAGGGAACCGCCGTTCCTCTCTAGCCAGCCCTGGTCTGTGTAGCGCCAAGTGGAGAACAGCAGAGTGAGTGCCAGGCTAGCACTGTGTAATATACAAGGCACACCCATACAGTAGCACAAAGGAGCTAGGTACATAGCGCGGGCATGTTTGAGGCACATAGCCGACCGAGGTAACTGAAGCAGTATCCACATACTGTGCTGAACGCGAGAGGAGAGGCAAGTTGAGTGCTCGTGTGACCCTGTTTCACATTCACACACACCCACACAAATATATACTATATATGTAGAGAAATTAGTGTCAGTGTAGGAGAAGCCCGGCCCGCCATAGCTAGAGCTCACTCAAACCCCGCGTGCACCAGCAGCCTTACCTACCTACATACAGACATACAAACAAACCCCCAAAGCCTTGTTGCTGCTGCTCTAGGTATCATCAACAGCCTCCAATGCCTCTCTTCCACTAAACCATTCATACTGACAAATAAAACAAATTTAGAATCGTGCTCTCGCTATATACCACCATCTCCTGCAGCAGCACCGGCTCACTCCGCCGACGTACTCAACCAATCCTGAAATACATGTTACAACCTAAACCCCACCACAATCATCAAGAGAGAAATTTACAAAAATTGAAAATATACAAATATAGGGGGGGGGAAATTGTGAAATAAATGATCTAAAAACAATTAGAAACAAAAGAAAGAATACAAAAAAAATGGGGACGATTACAAAATTTATTATCACCTAAAGGTTGGTTACCTGTCATTTGAATAATTATCACCCCAAGTGCCCTGTAGCCCTGTAGAACAACAACACGCCCCCCACTCCAATAAATTACTATACTATGGCTTCCCAGTTTATTTACTAACCAACTATGATCAGATAAAAAACTTTTTATTTCATTATACGAGCATTTAGTAGTTAATTATTGTCATTTAATTAAATTTGTACTAGTTTAATTTAATCAAAACTTACAAAAAAAGAAAAAATACGCAAGATGATGTTCTTTTTTAATTTTAACTACAAATATTGCTACAAAGTTTTGTTATAAAGTTATAAAACCGGAAGTAAAAGGGTTTGTGGTTCCCCGGTTTTTTAGAAAATTATATTGTTTATTGCGGATGTGGTTATTAAATAACGAGACTGATGTTGCTACAGAAGAGACTATGCATGCGCCAAAACCTAACGAGCTGTGCAGCGTAAAGCCTTCTCTTTCGATTGCAGCGTGTCCTCACGTGTTTGTAGAGAAATCTGTCTGACCGGAACCGTCCGTTTGTGTAAGAGGTGTTAGTTTCTTTTGCCGAAAACATGGATACTACACGTTGTAGTAGAGTAACAACGAATTGTCGTGAAATTTCACATGAAAATGGGTAAAAACGCTACTGAAATTTATCTTTTGTTAAAAAGAAGTTTATGGCAATGAATGTTAATCACGTGCCCGAATTTTTTGAGTGGTTCAAGCGTTTCCAAGATGGCCGTTGAAGATGTCGGAGATGATGACCTCCCAGGTCGCCCTTCCACATCCAAAACGGGTGAAAATATCGATTATAATTAATCAACATTTCTACCTTGAGGTGCTTGCTTAACTCCGTGAAAGAGTAATGGAAAAAAACGGCCCGCTTAGTGAAAGAACAAGTCACGGGGTTCTCCATCAAGATAACGCGCTGGCTCACACTGCATTGTCTGTCAAGAACAGTTTCTAGCCAAGTACAACATCCCAGTTTTAGGCCAACCGCCTTATTCACCTGACCTCACCCCATATGACTTTTATCTGTTTCCCCCGAAAGTCAAATCTGCATTAAAAGGAACACGATTTCAGTCCTTTATAAGCTGTGAAAGAAAAAGAGGCACGCGTCAAGCAGGAGCTCACAGAAATCAGACTTCCAGCACTGTTTCGAACAATGGTAAATTCGCTGTGGAGCGTTGTAGGGATAAGGGAGGGGTGTGTATTGAAGGTGATAATAACTAAATATGTTTATATTTAAAATAAAATGTTTTTACAGAAATAGTCTCGTCATTTAATAGCCACACCTCGTATTTTTGTCTGTAAACCTAAGCGGAGGACGAAATCAAACTTTACTGGATGTATGATTGGGTTGGACTGAAACTTAGTGATTAACGTTCATTTGCACCATGTCTCATTTTTTTAAAAAAAAGAATTGTAGGATTTCGTCAAGCGGAAGTACTGTTAATTGTTTTCTCTTTTGTTATGAAAATGTCTCGTCATACGATTGTCTCCCAATTGGAATACACATTCCATACAGGAAGTCAAAAAACAAACATGCACACTAAAAACCATTTTTTGGGGTAAAACCGAAAATGATTACGCACATAAAGTTGTTAGTACAGTTCTCAGTTGACCAAGTAACCTAAATATAAGGGCCGTCTATTGTTACAATTTGAACTGATTAGTGGGTGATGATTGGCAAATAGGCTGTGTATTTATCTTGACAATCATTACAATATAAATCACTCCTTCAGTCTCATCATGTAAATAAAAACTCATTGATGATAAAAGTATATTTACCAGTCGTGGGTGGGGTGAGCTTTATTTAAATACATTGAAAAAGTTTTGGGCCCTAGCTTAATATCTGGCACATTAACTACTCTACAAACAACAGCAAGCTCACAACAATATGAATGATGTGCCACCTGATGCTTGTAGAGAAGAGGCTGGGCTGGCGCTAATGCAGATTTATCTAACTTGACAATCAATATCTCCCAAACACACAATCCTCTCGCACAGCAGATAGAAGATAGAGAGAGAGAGAGAGAGAGAGAGAGAGAGAGAGAGAGAGAGAGAGAGAAAGAGGGAGAGAGAGAGATATCGTCCTAATGGATTATAAAATAATATCTGTTACAGCCGGAAATGTGTCACAAGGAAGTGACATTACTTTTTTACGCTTCTAAAATAAATAATTAAATATAAAAATGGTCACGGCCGTTACAGCACACGGACGGCCATATTTATTCTATCTACTTAATAAACTTTTAACTGACATCACTTAATTGAATTATTTTTGGTATTTTCATTTATTTTTTGCATTCTAAGATATTCCATAATATTATTGGGTGACTTCATTATTTTTCATTTTTGTTCTTTCTTACCATTTATTGGTAAGAGGAAATAATGTGTACTGCACACCGGAAATACACTGCACTGAGTGAGCCATTCACTGCACAAAATCGATTAACTCACTGATTAAAATATTTTAATCAGTGTCAAATCACTTGATTCAGTCAAAGCTTTTTTTTATATTTATAATAAATTTCCCAAATAATTAAATTTTCCCCATTAAATGACAACATTTTTGTGGCCATTAAATAATAATTTGCCCGGAAATGACACGGCAGAGGGCATATTCCCCTTAATTGAAAACTGTTCAAGTCCTTACAAGTACATCTAACACAATCGAAATGCCCCACCCACCCAAAATCGAATTGTTTCTCAGCAAATAGTGTTATAAGTAAAGCAAATAATTTTTCATTTTAAATTTTCGGAAATGTTATTTTTTACTAATCAGGAATGAGGCGCGACGGTAGCCAAGCGGTTAGAGGGCTAGACCCGCAAAGCTTAAGATGTATTGTTGGTTTAGTGGGTTCGATTCCCGGTCTTAGGCCTTGGATTGTATTTAATGGTTAATAAAAGAAATTAACAGTAAAGTATGTTTGCTAGTCGCCTCCGTCTACGACACCTAATTTGGTAGTTGGACGTTAAGCCCCGCCTGAAAAAAAAAAAATAGGCGATTACTTTACTTTACTTCTTACAAATAAGGAATGTTTTTACTAATCTTAAGTTGTCACTATAAATAACCCATTTAAAGTCTTCTTGAGTCTGAAAAAGTGTATTTAACCAAAAAATAAAACAAGAGGAAATTCAGACTTGAGGAAAAGCTGTTTTCTTCATAAAGTGTTATTTTGACTGGGTCCCGAGTAAACCAAATCTCTTTAACAGAAAATATTAGCCAAATTATAGAAGAGATTTTTAAATTTGTTTTAAATGATATTTCCCCAAAACTGATTCTGCAGTAATTCTTTAGGGTTTGAAAATCTTGCTGTACTGATTTAGATCTAAAAACATTTTTTCTGGTAAAAATCATGCAAATACCAAATTTGTAGAATCACGCGTGATCAATAAGTGAAAAGTTAATCCTAGAAGGAAACAAAAACGTTAGAATTATGTGTAGCTAGCAAATGTTCCATTTTATACGGCGAGTATTAATGTTTAAACGGTTGTTGACAAAAAAATAAATAAATAAATAAGAAGCAAACGACGTAGTTTCTTGCAAAGGAACAAACTTCTTTCTGGACGACGGTGGTAAATGGTTAGTGAGCTAGACGAGCGAGCAGCTACACGAGAGAGGCTAAAATACAGATTGGCGTGAAGCCAACCTGCATTACGGTTGGCACAACTTGTTCCGCCATCGTTATTTTTTTTTTTTTTTATTGTTTTGTTGCTGTTTTGTTGTTCAGGTACATGTTCGCGGTCTTCCTCAGAGGAGGTTTAAATGACGTTAAAGATATCTGGATAATTAGGCCAATCCTAGATCTGATATTGTGGTAGAGAAACTATTGCTTATCTTAAATCAAATTGTTTTCTTTTTTGATTGGAAGGCCCCATCAAACGGAATGTTTTTTTTGTTGAATTTAAAAACGTCTGGAGTGCCCATTTACAAGAAACAACAACAAGAAGAACAACAACAACAACAATTTCTGAAAATACCGTTTTTGCTAATTTTCAGCAACTTTTTTCTCCAAATCTATTAGACCTGGGTTGTTACAAAAAAATTACAGTTATAAAGGTGGATTTGCCCCATATTTTAAAAAAAAATTTGGGAATTTTAACTTTTATAGAAAAAGAGAAAAAAATTGTCAAAGTTGGGAGGTTTTTCAACGTTACGCTTTTTCGTGCAGTTTTTGACGATCAACACTTATACAACCGGACAGTTTTAATTACAATCGCATCGAAGGAATTTCAAATAAAACCGGAAAGGCATTTGACAACGATTAGAAGACTTAGAGACTTCTAACTGTGTCAGTCGGCTTCCTCATCTCAACGAAGTTTGGTTTTGCGCTTACCCCACCAGTGGATACATTTACAATTTAATGGCACAAGTCGCCGTAAATTATAATATAATCTACGTTAATTATCGCTTTTATCTAAAACCTAATTCTAACATCAGACAGATAATAACTCATTGAACATGCAGTATATCCACACCCAGAATTCTGTATAAGATAAAAATTTGCCGAAAAGAATGAGATGCTAATGCATACATATGTATATACAACATATATTCTGACCTCTACTTTATGATTGGCGGCAACAGAGTTGCAGGTGCGTTTTAAAATTGCACGGTATAACATTTGTTTTGTGTTTTTATTAATTACATATAGTGATTTTTTTTTCTTTGTAACTTTTTTTTTGTTTTGTTTGTTGTTTAAAGGGAAGGAAGAAGTAAGCCGAGAAGAACGCAGAAAAAAAAAGGAATTGAGGAGGAATAAGGAGGCAGTGGCAGAAGAGGGTGCCGCCAGCTGACTGTGCATTACTCTGGGATACCGTAGCTCCACCAACCCACCAGCGTCCCTTCTCCTGAACGTCCCTTAGCCTGGGGAACCTTTCTCCACACTTCCCCCCAACTAGTGACAGAGAGGGTGGAAGCCCTGTGTTGGAGAAACGCAACCAAGCCGCCCTTCAATACCCACCCCACACACTGACTGCCGCTGCTCGTCCCTTCACCCCCGCGAACCTCCGTCACCCTGCTTTGTGCTGTTAGTAGTACCGTTGCTGTCTGCTGCCTCTGTACTCCGGTTTACTGTTTAAAGGGAATAGCTCTATATAGGGTGGGAGGGTTTTTTCCTGGAAGAAGAAGAAGAAGAAGAAGAGGAGAGGTTTTGGTGGGTTGATATGGAATGAGGGTTTAGACAAGGGCGAGGGAGAGCCTCTGTTTTTGGAGGGCTGGAAGGGCTTTTGGGGTCGACTCCTTCTATAACGTTCACTCAGCCACACACACAGACAAAGATACCGAGAATTGGAGGAAGGCGGAACAGAGGGGGTTAGAAAAGGACGCACTACCCACCCTCTACAGTAACAGAACAGGAACAGCACTGCTGACGGGCTTGAGAGTAACACTAAGCGGAAGATGCGCGGCATGGGAAGTATGGAATGGGCTACTGTGCTTGGGGTTTAATCAGGGGAAAAGACGGCAGCAGCTAGTATAGCCTGAAGGCAGTAGTGCTCTGTGGAGGTGGGGGTTTCCTATACTTCAGGGCGCGCCAGAGAGTGTTTCTCACTGGGAAACTGAAGAGTATAGGATGGCAGGATGAAGTGAGGTGTATTTGGAGGATAGAGAGGCAAAACCCCCATAGCTGGGGCTAACAGTAGTGCTCTAGTGGGAAAACGCTCTCGGTCCACAGTGTACAGTGTGTAGGAGGAGCAGGAGGAAGGGAGTAAAAGGGACCTTCATGCTCTTCTAGAGAACCACCCGAACATCACAAAGTGAGGATGAAGAAGAACCCTGTAAGGGGGTGGGGGTGGAAAAGGATGTCTACAGGACCTGCTATCTCACTTGCACCACACTTACTAAAACTTTCCTATCTCTGTCTCATTGCTGCTAGAAGTAGTTGGGTGTGTAACCCCTCCGGTACATGCGCCACCATCGAAACAGCATCACCCACACAAGAGAGAGATAAGGCAGACAGGCTTGGGAACAGTCCAACCAATACACAACACACATCTCACTAAACTCTGTATAGTGAAAAAGAGGCTTCCTCTATCTTTTTCTAGTGTATGAAACAAGATAGAATACTAAGACCATAGACCGACAGAAGAAGAAGAAGAAGAAGAAGGTGGGCTAGAAGGACGAAGAGAAATGAAAACTAGACTGTGGAAGACAGCAGTGGAGTAAGAAGTACTGACAGACCTGCAGAAACCATTCTTGTAAACTTCTTCGTGAGGGCCTCTGTGCACACCAAACCTACATCTTTTATCCCCCTCACCCTGGGGTACCTATCACATCACACAAGATGAAAGAAAATACACCAGCATATAACGACTTCGCTCTCTCCTGACAGTGCTGCCAGTCCTTGCTCATATACACACACAGGTGTACCAACCAGCGTCATTATATATCCTCCTTTTCTTCTTCCAACTTCTCCTCCCAACAACCCACCGAAAAAAAAAACCTCTTGGAAAATTCTTAGAAGGGAACTTGGAGCAGAGTATCAACAATAAAAGAAGAACCTATGTTGGTACCAATCCCCATTCTGACAGGACTATCCGCTGCATCTGAGTGAGTGACTCACCAGAAGATCTTACCATCTCCACCCTACCGTTGTACTCAATTCTTTCTATACTTTTTTTCAAGAAACAAACACTTTTATGTATTATATTTAACTCAATACTACATCTTCTGCGCTCAATTTAAATATAAACGGTTCATTCATAGTACAATCGGCGTACATCAGATACTACCTTTAACTTTTCGTAGGAAATTACGGTTTAAAGACACCAAGAGCATGAAAGAATATTTTTTTAAAAATTGGTCAATTTGGCAATCCAACTGTCCGTCTCCTTATCTTGTGTGGTCTATGTTTGTGTGTCTGTACAGTATAAAACAAATACAAAACAGAAAGTTCACGAGTTTACAAATTGAAAGTCCCTAAATTTAAAAGTCATATTTGGTTTAATATCTTCTAGACTTTAGCTCCAACGATTTCCTGTAATCTAAAGGGTCTTCAGCCTGTTTACACTTTTAGGAACCCTTGGGAGCTCATGGTTTTTCTTGAAAGAACCTCATGTTTAAGTAGCAGATAAAATAAACTACACAAAAGTTGCTAAGGAATTTATAAAAATAACATCGGAAATAATTTACTTGCACAATGTTTTGATGTGTATCTCAGAAACCTGTTCTTTTGAATAGTACTTCCGGCAATCAACAATCTTCGTCGAATTTGGAATTCTAGCAATACTTCAACGCTCCTTAATGCTACACGGACAGCGAAAATAGTACATTCTACTAAATGGTCTTATGAATGGTACTTGAGTTTCAGTTCCCGTTAAAAACAAAAACAAAAATTAAAAGATATGGGTATTTTGGCGGGAAAACAGTAATCGGAGGAGAATCGCAACAGCTGTTTTGAGAATATCCGCTTTCAGATGATAAATTTTGATCACAACTATAAGTATTGGTAATAACTATAGAATGGAAACGAGGAAATTTCTGTGACTCTCATAAAGGAAAAGAAACAAGTAATGGCCTATTTTTTCAGGCGGGCCTTATAAACATCCCATTACCCAATTAGGTGTCATAGCCGGAGGCGGAAGTACGTACTTTACTATTAAGACTTTTTTCCTAACAAATAAAAGGACTCAAGAAAAATGCTTACACGCGAGATTCGAACGCGGGAGTTCTCTTTCCCATTTGAAAGTTTTGAAGAGTGCCGCCAAATTTTAGAAATGCATACATTAAAATTATATATCTAAATGCAGAAGACGATATGAGAGTAGCATTATCATTTATACGACCAAATATAAACTGTAATTATCAAAAAAACATCGAGCTCAAATTTCTCATTAAAACTATTTTACACCGTGTATTATGGATAAGTAAAATACTTTTAAACTTATCTCATTGTTAGTGTACCTCCAAATTTTAAAATAGTTAAAAGTGTGCCGCCGCGACAAAAAAAAGGTTGAGAATCATTTCTGTAGACCAGCGTTTCCCAACCTGTGGTAGGTGGTACGCGAGTTGCTGGTTAGTGGTACGCGAAAAATAATCAATAATGGCGGACATACAAAAATTAAAAAAAATTATATCATAAAAATATCATAGATTTTTTTCCTACAATTCATAAAAATAATTTATTTAATAATATTATACAGTAAAGTTGTTAATATGTTCAGTAATAAGGTTAGTCTATCTCAAGATGTACGAGAAATAGTAATAATAGCACATTCAACAGGATTCAAAATTATCTTTCATGGAGTATTTTCCCCAAAACCTGAAAACACAAATAATAAATGGATTTCAAACCCCTTCTATAAAGAAAATTTAGAAAACGCTACATCATTATCAATAAAAGATAAAGGAAATTTAATAGAATTATCATGTGACAGAACTTAAATGATAACTATGTAAAAATCTGCTTAAAGAGACTGGATTGTAATGAGTAAGCTCTATCCAAGCAACATTAAATTTAATTTTAAAAAAGTTTTAAAACTAAGATCTTACACTTAACAAAGTTTATAAAGTGAACAGATACTTACATTGTATCACTATACAAATAAAGATAGTAATAGTAAAATAGCACAAGGAAAATACAATCATTTTTATCAAGTGGTACAATTTAACATGATGTACTATCAAGTGGTACGCGAGCCAAAAAAAGGTTGGGAAACGCTGCTCTAGACCAACACCCGCCCCCTCAAAATAATATTTTCGGGATGGGGGGTGGGGGGAAGCTAAATTGCCGCTGTAAGTTTCTCTTTTAATGGGGTAAGAGAACTCCCAAACTCCTTGTGTATGATAATCACAGATGACTTGAATCTGGTGCCCAGTAAATCACATGGGAGAGTGCACTCACCGCAGACGGCAATCTCTCCAAGAAGGACAATCCATCATTACCACGCTCCTAACGAGCAGATTTATTGCACAGGCTCACTAACACAACTACCTCCCCTCCTCCGTCTCCCCTCCTATATAAACTAACGCAGCTGATACTGAACATAGAAAAGAAACACCCAGTTCAAAGCTCCAGTCACTGGCGGCTGTTACTTGCATCAATTAAAGCTGGGCGCCCATGAATGAATGCATGACTTTTTATTGTCCTTCCCCTTATCTGTCGGAAAGAAGTGCATCTAGATTGCTGCAGTACTGTTTTGTATAAGTTATAAAAGAAGATTTGCCCTATATTATAAAGAAATTTTGGGAATTTTTATACAAAAAGTGAAAAAAAAAATGTCAAAGTTAGGTATTTTTTAATGTTCCGCTTTTTCGTGCACTTTTTGACGATCAACCCTTATACATCTGTCCTACCGCGACAGTTTTAATTAGGTGATTAATCCAATTTCTTCGTCAACAGTTTTATTCACATATTTTTTCTTGGGCCTTGCACAAAAACCGCTCTTTACTACAGGGTGAACGCGTTTAGACACTACTGTACCATGACACTAACTTCCAAAATGCTAACTGATATCAAATTAGATTTGATTTTTTCGTTTACATGTTTAGGTTAGTTGGACATCTTCATTTGAATAAACATAGAAATAAGGTTATAATTTGTTTATCTTTATGACGGATGAGAAAATTATTTTTGAACAAGAATAACCTAACCTTTACTGTTTCAGAAAGTTGGTAACAATATTGTTACAATTTGAGCAATTTTGTATGATGCAAATGGTTTTGAATTATTGATCGTGATTATATTTTTTTAATTTTAAATTTATAGTAGATAGATGATATAGTTAAATTTGAAAGTAACGGTCTGTCAACACACTGTGTTGCCATAGCAACCATTGCTTATTTCCGGTTTTGACTAGTGCAGCAAATGAGTATCTCTTATTCCGGCCTCCACCCTCCAAATTACTGAGAGCTATGTTACGTCCAATAATTCAATTTGATTATGTATGACCATCCCTGATTGAGAAATACGAGGAAAATTCATAGAGGCATATTGAAAATTAGCTTTACACTGCTGCCGTGTTGGCCGGGAAATGTTAGGTTTTTGTCTTAATTTCTCAAGAAGGATATGGGATATCTCCAATTTATTGATTCGAGACCTGGAATATTGGAATATAGGGCAGGTTTTTGCTGGACTTCCTAAAAAATTTCAAACGAAATTTTTTGAGTCTCTTAATATATTTGGTCTGAAACCGGATGTCGAGTGTACGACAGAGGATTATGTCCATTTACATAGATACTGGTAATATTTCAAGTTAGTACCCAGGAATATTTTCGACTACTAACAGACATACCAACTTCTACCTGAGGGAAGTTTTATTTGTTAGAAAACTGTAGGGCTCTGATGGTGGCATGATGGCAGAATGGCATGTTGAAGAAAAAGGTATTGACCGGCTTGGTTGGAGAGGGAGTGACTGGTGTGTGGAGGAACACAGCCCATCGGTGGTACCTAGAGCTCCTCGGTTTACTGTAGGTTCTAGTTAGATGCCAGGGGAAATATACAAGAGTTTGGGAGCTAGCTGTCTCATTCCATATCACACACTCCCCCACCCACTGCTCCAGCTCCCTATGTCGCTATTCCTCTGAAAAGGACTATATAAGGGGGTGGGGGTAGGTTTTAGAAGGGTGGAGAAGTAGAAAGGAACCTACAGCCAGTATCTCCCAGTGAATGTAGGACCCCCAGCTCCTGGCCATACAGTGCGACACGACCCTCTTTACTTCACTCACCAGGGTGTCCTGCATCAAGAGAGCCGCTTTGTGTCTCCCTCATCCAGGCCGACCCAGCGCAATAGCGCGGCAGAATACCCAGCTCTAACAACTCCCCCAACCTCCATTTCACTTCTCCACCCTTCTATACTCCACTCCACACACACTCCCTCTCTCTTGCTGTTGTTTCTCATCAGCTTTGAAACGAGCTTCGGCTCGTAATAGAGAAGCAGCAGCTCTTCTAGATGTTGTTGGAGGGTGTGGTACACACGACAGAAGTACCAAAGGGAGGAGGTACCCCATGCTTTGAAAGAGGGTAGAAACAAAGCTAAGAGAAGAGTAGGGGGGTGGAGAAGGACGCTCTGAGGGCCCACTACTGTCAGACAAGAAGTACTAGCGTCACTCTGGGAGAGGCGTCATTACAGTTCCGCACGGAACTACCATCCATGCACTACATGCAACTAAAAACAACTCTACAGACTACTATTTTATCAAACAATTGATAATCAAAAATTGTAAACATTTATACGATTTCTTGTAGAGACACAAAAATAGGCAATTTTGACCAAACAAAACAATTGCATGATCAAACTCATACAACTTTCTTTGTCGCAATTAGGGCAATTAAAATTATTACATCTTCTAAGTTGGATCATATAAATAGACCGCTGTATTTTTAATTTAAAAAAATTGGTATTACAACAAGACATAGATGACTGTTGCAAAATGATAAAAAGTACAATCATACTACGAAAGAAACATGAGTTCACAGCAACTCGAGAACCCTACTAAGATATCCCTGAGAGAGATTCAAAAAACTAAAGAGAAGGAAGAACAGATGCTGCGTTCAAGTTCAAATCAAACCATAAGCAGCACTCGGAAAATTACAGAATCTCGAAAAGCGGTCTGTAAAGCCCAGCAGACTTGCAATATTCTTCCAACTTCCAATTGGTTGGTTAGAGGTTTTCGTACTCTAAACTGTACTTTATATTAAAACAGCACTTTTTAAGATGATGAGCTTGATTTCACAGGATCAATAAAAGGTCCTCTCTCCTCTTTGCGTAGATTGCAATGAGGAGGAGGATTTCAAACATGTAATAATGATATGTCCAAGTTATGTGGTAGAAAGGAAACGAATGTTTGACGAAATATACAGGTATTTAGATGCACCATTTCGCTAAGAAGACATAATATTCTCCAGCAACATCGTATGTGCTTAAATCTGTAGCAGAGCTAGCAAAGAAATATGAATGTATTTAAAAGTTATAGAATGAATGCAAGAAAATGATTAGAGAAGGATTACGTGATTTTAATTTCGGTTAAGGTATAAGGATGGCAGGAATATAGAGTACTGATCCATCCATTAGTTGTAAGTTTGTATGTAAATAGTTGTATATAGTAGAGGGATGAATGAGTTAAGCGAATGTGTTTATAAGGAAGAATGGAGAGTGAGTGATATTCTAGTGATAAGCTCCTAGACTGCGCTGGCAGTATGGCGGAAGCCAACGTCAAAAAAAAGCAAAAAAAAAGCTTAATTTAAAATCCTTTCTAAGTACCCTGAGCAAATGACAGTTTGCTAGAAAATGATCAAAATTTCAAATCAGCTGGTCAAAAAATTAAAGGGGTAATTAAGATTTTGAACCAAAATCTTAGTGACGCATTTCCTGGTAGCACTAAAAAAAATCAGAAAAATCCATTTTGAACTACCTTGAAATTTCCTGTTTTTGAGTTATGATCGATTTCCATAGTTCCTCTTTCGACCAATGACAGGAAGTAAAATCCACCAATCAGATCGCACACAACCACATGTCCAACACAAAAGCCTTCTTCCGGGAAAAAAAACTAACTTTACAGAAATTTCCTCAATTTATTTGTCAAATATCTGGGGGAGAACACTTTAGAGATAATAAACAAAATGGCTTCCTCTTCTGCTTCGCTTCCTGGCAGCACAAAAAAGATACAGCCAAATATTCCAGGTTCTGCGATTTTCCTTTTTCTGAAGTAGGGTGGAAATGTACAAATATCCAGGAAGAAATAGCCAATATAACGCCTGCTATGCTGTCAAGAGACATGCCAAACGCCAGAAATCGGTTTACTCAGTGTATGGAGAATCGGGGACGTCACCTATATGATTTTTGCCTTCAAAACTATGTAAAACAAAAACTTTAGGCATGCATCTACATTATAAAGAAACAAATAAAAATGTTCTGATTCATACAATTGGGTTTTATTAAGTTTGGAAAAAAGGAAGTTATGCTGCCGCACCCTGTAGTTCTAGTTTTGGGCGTGCCCTTTGATCAGCCTTTACGATACAAAAAATAAATGTACAGCAATTTTTTAATTCAGCCGCCTATCTATTTACTCTCTCAAAACGAAACAAGAGACAAACTTCCTACCACCAACTTTGGTGAATTTCCGGTGCGGTTATTTTGTCCACAAAGAAGAATTTGATATTTAGATTGCCCGATATTCTAGTTTATTCATTTTAACGAAATACGTCTACTACACACGTCTAGTTTTTATAGAAATTAATAAAAACGAAACTATGCAACAAATCAAGTCGGCATATGCATCAATATGACGAAACCATTATCGCCTTTATAACAAAACCAAGTTGGTGCATGATGAGGCAGAATAATATGGAATTAAAATAATAGAATTAATCATATTTCTTTATATTATATTATCCAGACCAAGCTAGCTGGCTGCATGAACTAGTCCGTGTGTCGTCGTCAAGGGACTGACCACCCTTTTACACCCTTCAAGAGGCACGGCTTCCACTACTTCTTAAAACAAAACAAAACAAAAAATATTTCCGACATAGTTTCTTTTTTCCTTCTTCGGTTTCTTTTCTTTAGTTTTTGTCTACCCTTCTTTTCTAGAAGCTTAGAAGGGAGTTGAAGAGTGAAGGTTTTCCTTTCTTTCTTCTAGTTGTGAGCAAGGGAATTTGTTGGAAGTTGTGAAGGAGGAGAGAAACATGTAGGTAGAGGAGCAAGTCGGGAAGTAGGGGGTGGTGGTGCTCTGTGTAGAGTTAGCTAGAAGGAGAGTCCTGAAGAGCGAGTAGGGTGTCTTGGGTGTGGGTGTGGGTGTGATACAGAACTCCTGTGTAAAGGACAGGAGAGAGAGTAAGGCTGATGGTAAGGTATAAGCCGTGCGTGCGGTGGGTACTCTCAGTGTATAAAGGTTGTGCTGGAAATAGGAACAGCAGCAGCGGCAAGTAACGGCAACGGGCAGACGAGCAGGAAACGCCGCCAAGGGTTTAGTATATATAGTGGGGTGCGTGGGTTGGTGAGAGTTAGCAAGTTGGAAAGGAAGGAGGCGCGCGGTTGGCAACACTGTGCCGGCGTTTTCAGAGGAAGTTTCTGTGTGCTGTCAGACAGAGAGCACTCGCTATCTCCGCCGCCGCACCCTCTATATCTGTCTTGGGCTTCTACTCTATTCCCTCTTTCCAAAGCCCCACCCCCCTACGTGTGCTGTGTATATAGTGTGCGAGAGAGACAGAGATAGCAGAAAAGGTATATAAGGAGCCACTCCAAAAAGCGAACAGACAGACCCTTTTCCTCGCCGCTGTACATAGCCCGGCTATATACTGCTGGACCATCCTCAATCATAGTACATAGTACATGACCATGTACCCCAGAGGTGCGCTGTTCAGGCTATGTACCTGCCACTTGTACTATACATACCTATACTCCCAACAGCACAAACACACACATACACATATCCAATTTAGAACAGTAACTCCAAAATATTTACATTAAATTTTTATAAATCTGGAGTATAACACTGCCACGATTTGCACAATTCTCGGAGTTTCTAGCTTCTTCTAATTTCTTACCGTCTTCAAAATTCAAACTGTTAACTAAATTTTGCAAGAATACAATATGAGTTTACTAGCCTAAAATAGGAATAAGTTTGAGAGAAGCATGATATCTCGGATTATCTAAACCAGTGGTTCCCAAGACCTGTGGTCTGCAAGAACTAAAATATGGTCCGCGAAACACTTAACATTTTTAAAATAATAAAATATTTATTTGACATGCGGCTACGGCGCGGTGAATGGGGACGTCGGGCGAGCTTAGAGCGCCTAAAAACAAATCCAGGAGTCGACTAAAAGCAAATGATGATGTGCGTGTCGCTTTGAGCAATCTCATCAACTCAAAAAGCACATTAATATAACTGAAAACATAATCACAATGTTCCGATGTAGTTTATTTTTAAAATCTAAAAGTAGCTTATTGTGATATTGAACCTTGTGGTCCCTGTTAACAACAAAAATATTAAAATGGTCCCTGGTCATAAAAAGGTTGGGAACCACTGATTTAAACTCTTTTTAAAATAACATTAATGACAAGAATTTCAAAATCATTCTGTTGAAAGATACACATGCAATAGATTTTAATGCAATTAAGAATATGTGCAATAATTTCTACCAAATTAGTACATATGTACGCGCCTAAAAACTTAATTTTAATTGTGTTTAATAATTATATAATTATTAAATCCAATTCTAAGCCTTAAGGATGGACTAAGATGGTTTAAAACGTTGGCATAAGTAGTCGTTCTTTCAAAAAAATGTTACTATTGACAACAGCTCAAAAACTGCTACCATCTTTGTTATGGGTCAATGTAAACCAAAACAGTGAGAAATTAACTTAAATGGAAGGTGAGAACTCTGAAATTGGCCTTCCGGTCAAAGCTATTTAGTAAGCAGCGTTTACACTGCTCCTGGTAATATTACGCAAGTTATAGGAGTTCGTTTTTATCGCCTTTTTTTTTTTAGTTGTGGTGACCACACATGTTACGTACACTGACCAATTTAGGCAGTTAGTCAATAAGTTGGGGCAGTCAAAAGGACCAATTTGTAAAATTAAAAAAAAAAATTCATATTTTCAAAACAGATATTTCAGATGATAACTCAAATAAAATACTTCCAAGTAAGTTCTAGAATTTTGTACCGAAAAAGTAAAATTGAAATACACCTTACGGCGATTATAGACAAAAGAAATCGCTGTGACCGATTGCCTAATCGTAATTGTACATCTTGCTGCCCACATAGTAATGACTGATGACGTTTACCACTTCCTACACTTCTTCCTTTGTGCTCTTCACGCCTACTCTTCATTACTATCTCCACGGCCTTCTCTACCAGTACAATAAACCTTTCCGAATTTGGAAAAAAAACTATGCTGCCACGACTTGATTATTAAGTTCCCTCAAACAGAATTCAAAAGCAAAATAATAAATATTTTAGGCGCTAATGACCATAGACGTCGATGCGCCGGCCGGCAAAAAAAAAAAATATTTTAGTAATGAATTTTCATGTTTTATAAAAATGCCTTTGTAAAAAATATTAATTTGTACAATTAATATTTTAAATTAAATGAATAAATTAAAAAGTAATTAAGAAATTAACTTAAAAGAAGTTAAAATGATAGTTTTAAACTGATTTATTTGTATCAGGAGATGATGTGGCTAGCAAGAGCTCAGTATAGGCCAACTCGCGTTTTCTGTTCGAATAAAAGCTGTTTAGGGACAATGCACTTAAAGGATATAGTAGCAATATATTATATTGTTTTGTGCATTTTTTGTAAATTGATCATAAGTTTTAAAGTTTTTAAAAATATAATGTATATGCTGTTTAATTGCATATTTTTTTTTATGAATGTTTCCTATGTTTACTTTATTGAATTTGGGTGAATGGAATTTGTTGCTAATATTCCAAATTATTGACACTAAGTTTTTTTTATTAGGAGTACATGTTTTTGAGGACTGCTGAGCCCAAAAAAAGTAGTTTTTTTGAAAGTGGTGAATGTTGTATTGAACGACAAATCTTAGAGGTTAGAAAGCTAGAACTTTATAAATTGTTTTGCCACCATAGAACCCGGAAACTAATTTAGTGAACAGTATCTCTTAACTCAGAAGAGTAACTTGGCACAGTAGCGACATCCTGGCGGCTCTTTCACATGTGGGTACTTAGAGCAGTCAGAGGTTGAACAGGTTATAAAAAGCAAACGGCTCACCTCCTCCAAGCGTACCCGCCGGTAATAGTAACCCACGGATATTAAACACGGACTAGGACGTAAGGTCGGTGTCATGTCGGCTTTATCTGAAACAGGTCGGAAAACATCTTCGTATCCAGGTTTCACTGTGGAGAATATGGCAAGAGGAAGAAGAAACTATTATTATTTTCTGTCAGCTGCACTCAAGTAAATACCACTCTACGCCAGAAAGTCAAATTTCCTTGGAAGTATTTAAAATAAGAATTTAACAGATATGGGGCGAGTGTTGTTCTAGTTTAGGGGTCCCCAAACTGCGGCCCGCGGGCCACATGCGGGTAAAAATGAAAGCCATAATGCCAAACGTATGCGACTAGGATTAGAACCAGTATCTCAACCAATGCCCCTGATCTCTGGAGTAAGTTTTTATTTAAATTTATTAATTAAAACTGTCCGGTAGGACAGTTGTATAAGGGTTGATCATCAAAAACTGCACGAAAAAGCGTTAGGTTTAAAAACACCCAACTTTGACAATTTTTTTCTCTTTTTCTATAAAAGATAAAATTCCCAAATTTTCTTTAAAATATAGGGCAAACCCTCCTTTATAACTGTAATTTTTTTGCAACAACCTAGATTTGATAGATATTGAGAAAAAAGATGCTCAAAATGAGCAAAAACGGCATTTTCAAAAAATGTTCTTGTTCTTGTTCTTCTTGTTCTTCTTGTTGTTGTTACCTTTTTTGTAAACAACGTAGCGCCTAAACGCGCAAACCGATTTTCATGAATGAGGTGTCGTTCGATTCGGAATTTTATGTAGATGTGCCTTTTGGGGGTCCCGACGCTGTACATGGAATGGGAGAGGAGTTAGCCCCTTTTATGTGAGGCCCCCTCCAAAATTATTATCATTAATTACTCTGTAAATCTTAGCCCGATTTTGATAAAATTTGGTAGGATGACAGGGTTTGGGCTCCCCTACCTAACATTAAAGCGACGATCTGCTCTTACACTTGTTAAGGGGAAGTATAGCAATCGTTTCAAATTATCGAAACGTAAACCGATTTTCATGAATAAAGTGTCATTCGAATCGAAATTTTGTACAGATTTGCACTTTAAAAGTCTCGACGCTGTGCCTCATAAGGAGGGGAGTTTGCCCCACCCAAGTAAGGCCCTTTCTAAAACTATTATTACCAATATTTCTATAACGGTTAGTCCGATTTTGATAAAATTTAGTAAGAAGAAGTGGTTAAAGCTCCTCTACGTGGCTGTGAAGTGCCATCATGCTCTTACACCTACTAAGAGGAAGTATTGCAATCGTTAAAATTTTCAATGAGTGAACCGATTTTCATCAATGAATTGTAGTTCGATTCAAAATCTTTGCCTCTTTGCCTTTTAGGGAGAAGTACTGTAATCGCAGTTTATTTTTCTTACTCCTCTTAAAGGGAAGTACTGAAATCGCAGTTTAATTTTGCTATTTACGTACAAATTACCTTCCTATTTTATTCAAAACGCTTTCTCAAAAAAATTGTTATTGAGGATGGTTTGGGGACCGCAAATATAATCATTCTTTAAAAAGATCTGTCCAGTGGTAGTAACTCCGACTTAACACCTTTTCAGGTTATAATGATAAAATTAAATTTATTATTCCCAATTTTAATAAAATCTGAAAAGCAGATATGTAACTTTGCAAAACATACAAAAAAGAAAATCTATCCAAAAGGTACAAAAATCTCTTTAACAAAAACTTACAGTTTAAAATGTTAAGTATAAGGGTTGATTAAACGCCAAAAGGTACACAAATCAGCTAGTACCCAACATTTCATTGATATTATTTTAAGTAATTTTACTACATTAATTTTCATTAATATTTTTTTGAATTTATTAGATGTTTCACAGACCCTTATGCTGGCCAGTTCATTCATTTTCTTTTTCTTTTCTTTTATGATTTAAGTCGCGTCAACATCAAGGTTATTGGCGCCCGGAGCTTTTTTCAGTGCACTGCCGGCCTCCGGACAGTGTTCTCTCGTTACAGACAACTCTGTCCATCACCCGGACAGTGAGCTGTAAGAAGCTCTTAGAAAGAGAAAATCTAAGGGTCAGCAGCTGGATTCGAACCCGGAACCTCCACGTGGGAATCCAATATGCTAACCGCATAGCTAATCCCTTCCCTTTGTTCATTCATAATATTTTATTTTTTTGTTATAATTATGATAAAATGTATATTATATTTTCGTAATTAAATAGGTACTTTATTTTAGCTTTATTCCAAATTATTCTTCTGATTTATCTTTATTATGCTCTTTATTCTGAATAGTCACATATATCGTATGTATGTACATGCACGTTAAAGTAAAAAAAGACAAAGGCAGAGTCGGCTACTATTTAAATTTGAATCACGGATTTAAAACAATATTTCAGTCTAGAATTCGTCTTTCCGAAGTATTTGTGAGCACAAATAACGCGTAGGTAATATCAAGTAAATTATTCAACAATAATTATTCATTTCTCAATTGTAATTTAATGTATAATTATTAAAACTGTCCGGTAGGACAGTTGTATAAGGGTTGATCGTCAAAAACTGCACGAAAAAGTGTATTGTTGAAAAACACCCAACTTTGACAATTTTTTTCTCTTTTTTTATAAAAGATAAAATTCCCAAATTTTCTTTATAATATAGGGCAAATCCTCCTTTATAACTGTAATTTTTTCGTAATAACATAGATTAATTAGTTTTCGAGAAAAACGATGCGAAAAATGCACAAAAACTACATTTTCAAAAATTGTTGTTGTTCTTCTTCTTCTTGTTGTTGTTGTTACCTTTTTTGTAAACTGCGTAGCGCCTAAACGCGGGAACCGATTTTCATGAATGAGGTGTCATTCGATTCAGAATTTTATGTAGATGTGCCTTTTCTGGGTCTCGACGCTGTACATCGAATAGGAGAGGAGTTAGCCCCCTTTATGTAAGGCCCCCTCCAAAATTATCATTACTAATTACTCTGTAAATCTTAGCCCGATTTTGAAATAATTTGGTAGGATGATAGAGTTAGGGCTCCTCTACGTAACATTAAAGCGGCGATCAGCTCTTACACTTGTTAAGGGAAAGTATAGCAATCGTTTCAAATTATCGACACGAGAACCGATTGTCATGAATGAAGTGTCATTCGAATCGAAATTTTGTACAGATTTGCACTTTAAAAGTCTCGACGCCGTGCCTCATAAGGAGGGGAGTTTGCCCCACCCAAGTAAGGCCCTTTCTAAAACTATTATTACCAATATTTTTATAACGCTTAGTCCGATTTTGATAAAATTCAGCTCGAATAAGTTGTTAAAGCTCCTCTATTTGGCTGTGAAGGGCCATCAAGCTCTTGCACCTACTAAGAGGAAGTACTGCAATCGTTAAAATTATCAATGGGTGAACCTATTTACATTAATGAATTGTCGTTCGATTCAAAATCTTTGCCTTTTAGGGAGAAGTACTGTAATCGCAGTTTATTTTTCTTACTCCTCTTAAGAGGAAGTACTGAAATCGCAGTTTAAATTTGCTTTTTACGTACAAATACCTTCCTATTTTATTCAAAACGCTTTCTCAAAAAAATTGTTATTGAGGATGGCAACTATAATCATTCTTTAAAAAGATCTCTCCAATGGTAGTTATGGTTCCGACTTAACACCTTATCAGGTTATAATGATAGAATTGCTTATTCTAAATTTTAAAAAAATCTGTGAAGCAGATAAGTAACTTTGTAAAATAGACAAAAATGAAAATCTATCCAAAAGGTACAAAAATCTCTTTAACAAAAACTTACAGTTTAAAATGTTAAGTATAAGGGTTGATTAAACGCCAAAGGTACACAAATCAGCGAGTACCCAACATTTCATTCATGCTTAGCTGATATAATTTAAGTAATTTTGCTGCATTAACTTTTTCTTCACATTTTTTTAGAAATTATTAGATGTCACAGACCCTTATGCTGGCCAGATCATTCATAATATTATTTTGTTATAATTATGATAAAATGTATATTATATCTTCGTTTTTAAATAGGTGCTTTATTTTAACTCCATTTCAAATTATTCTTTGGATTTATCTTTAATATGCCCTTTATTTTTAGTAGTCACATATACATTTAAGTTAAAGTAGAGAAAAACAAAGTTAGAGTGAGCTACTGTTTAAATTTGAATCCCGGATTTAACAGAATATTTCAGTCTTGAATTCGTCTTACCGAAATATTCGTGAGCACAAATAACTCACAGTTAATAACAAGTAGATTATTCAACAATTATTCATTTCTCAATAAATTGTAATTTAATTTAGTCTCCCTAATTTTACTTATAGTAAAATACTGGAATAATTAGCTGTCCTAAAAATATGCATATTTTATTTATTTTATATTACATATATACAACATTGTGAGAAGAACACCTAGATTGAGAATGTGATTGAAGAAAACTATATTATTTGCGATAAAGCCAGATAATTATTACCTATTATTATAAACGTTTGACTACTACATAAAATAACAATTACTTTAATCGAAGAATGAACTTAAACCGACGATTTTTATTTAAAAATAAAAATAAATAAGTAAAATAAACAAAATCATTGATGTATGTTGATGTAAGCATTTTTTAAAAAAAGGTTTTGAATTTTTTAGCCTCATATTTTATTTTTTATAACGTTTTCTTTCTAACATGTAATTAATAGTTTGATTATTATAGATTAATAGATATTATAGTCAATTTACAGTGCTACTTGAACATATATTTTGTAGACGAAAATGGCCAGCATAAGGGTCTGTGACATCTAATAATTTCTAAAAAAATGTGAAGAAAAAGTTAATGCAGCAAAATTACTTAAATTATATCAGCTAAGCATGAATGAAATGTTGGGTACTCGCTGATTTGTGTACCTTTGGCGTTTAATCAACCCTTATACTTAACATTTTAAACTGTAAGTTTTTGTTAAAGTATACAAACAGGGCTTAACTCTGGAAAATGAAAAGTGACAAATCAATGTTTACACCAAGACGAAGCACATACATAACGCACGCTACCTAGGACTTATGCTGGACCAACGTCTGATGTTGATGGAACATGAAGAAACTACAAAACAAACAACGACTACTTTCTTTAACGAACTATCACTCTACAAAAGGATACCTTACCGAGTGTATATTGCGAAGGACAGAGGGCAGCAGCAAAAAAATTAAATATTGCTCAATCATAAGCGATGAAATCGATTAGTCTAAGGCAGGGGTCCCCAAACTACGGCCTGCGGGCCACATGCGGCCCCCTGAGAACATTTATCCGGCCCCCGCCGCACTTCCGGAAGGGGCATCTCTTTCATTGGTGGTCAGTGAGAGGAGTACTGCACTACCACAAAGCGTTGCGTCGCTCATGTGCAGTACTATTTCCGATGACACGGTACACACGCGTCATGGCTCCGAAATCAGAGTAAAATTTCAGCAAAAGTAGGAAGAAAGGCAAAGCACTATAACTAAACCGGACATTGACCATCTCATTAGCCAAAAGCAGGTCCATAGTTCCCACAGAAATACTGGTCAGTTTGGTGATTTAAATTTACTTGTTCTTTTTTTGGAATATTCTATTTGCTCACGTTTTGTTTTTGTTTTTTTACTTTAAAATAGTTTTTTTTTTTTTATAGTCCGGCCCTCCAACAGTCTGAGGGACAGTGAAGTGGCCCCCTGCGTAAAAAGTTTGGGGACCCCTGGTCTAGTGGTTAAGAGCTTTGTAAGTGGCAGATCCCCTGAATTCGAATCCCGCGTATGACTACTTTTTATTTGTTCAGAAAAAATTGTTTATAGTAAATAATGAGCTTCCGCTCCACAACACCTAATTGGTAGTTGGACGTTAAGGCCCGCCTGAAAAAAATAGGCAATTACTTTAACAGATTTATCTTATGCGATCAATACAGAAATAATTTTTAAGAAAATCGATTCTGATTTCGATCAAACTTTATTTATTATCTGGCGGTGTAAAAACCATGTGTTTTTCCGTTTTCTCTTGTGCAACAGACGGTTAACAATAAATGAAATTAAAAAAAAAGCCGGAGATTCGATTGAGAATTCAAATACCCCCACCTCTAATAGTATAATAAATAAAAATGTCACATCTTCAAATTATTCACACATAAAATACATTCATAAACTTGTAGAACTCAATGGAGAGGGAGAAAACAGGGTCCAGGAGAGCGGTGGAGAGATGGGGGGAGATTTGTTTACCCTGTTACACACACACCCTCACATAGACATACACTGCAAGAAACTGCAAGAGTAATATATGCACTACTATACATAATGAATTCATTAAAACTTGCACAGATCCTATAGTAACAATAGTAAATTTAAGGTAGGTCACAGCTATCTACATTCATCACGTAGGATTGACTACCCCCCTTCCTCTTGTTCTATAACTAGTCAATATACTTCTAATTGAACTAATTTAATGTTTGTACGTGGTGTCTGTGATTGGTAAGTACAACTTTTGAAATTTTCTTTAACTATTTATTGTTCTAAAAGATAGAAAAATGTGAACAAATTTTCTATTCTTAGCAAAAATGTGTTCTAGGACGAAACAATAAAGAATCCAGAAAATACGGGAAAAAGCTGAACCACTGAAAGCGGATGGATATTCCCCCACCACCGCCACCACAGATAGAATGTTACATTACTCTATTACGGAATAATTATGTGGGATATGAGAACCATACAAAATACTGGGAACGGCCATTAACAGGAGATCTTAATTTTATCCTACAACCTTTTATTTTTTTTTTTTGTGCTACAATCAGCGCGTTAGCGCTATAAGTAACAACGATACAATAGAGTAATAAATGATAAGGTAACGAGTGGAGAAGTTACTCAGTGGTAACACTCCAAAACATTGTATGGTTAGTCACTCTCTTCACTGGAGAGGAGATCACGAGGCCACTGTCAATTATGGCGTCTTGTCCGGGTTATCAGGAAGAGTTCTAGAAGAAAGATTTTGAGCTAGAGGATTTTTTATGAGACTGCAGGCTGAAGTGGAGTTTTCTGTATCCTGTTTTCAGCGACTTGGGTGATAAAAGGAATGTTAAGGTCACAGTATGTATAGTCCAGGTTGGGAGATATAAAATGGAGCTTTTACTATTGTTGGAAGTATTTTAGATTGTAGCGATTGAATCCTTAGGAGATTTGAGCGTTTGGTTGAACCCTACAGCTCTATTCCATACGCCTAGATGGGTTTCAAAATAGAAGTATAAAATCAGTCTTTTGTTGTCCAGAGAAAGTTTTGATCTATCGCCTAAGAATCCCACAACCTAAACTAATTAATTCTGATAGATGAAACTTAAAGAGTAACGGAAACCTTGTTTTTCCTTATTCATCCAAAAAGGAGTTCCACAAAACTAGGATTAATAATTTTAAACTACTCAATGTGTTCTGTCGGCAAAAGCAGAGAAACTAACTTCTTTGAAATATTCTTTAAGATATTTTTTTTTTATAATACGCTGGTAACAGTTATGTACTGTTATTTAGACTGATTTGATTGAACAGGCTGACATGCTTACGTAAAAACTTTTTCTTTTTTTTGTAAAAATAGTGTATTTCCGGTAAAAGCCTGTACGATTGGAATACTTCCTTTTTCCGAGCGGTAGAACTAGCGACAGCAGTAAATTCATAAAATTTCTATAAAATATCTATGTGTAGGTTGCTAGTTACTGTAACTAAATTGTCGGAATGAGTTTAAAAAAATTAAAGAAAAAATAGAAATCCAGTGATTGTGATGCTGAGGGTTTTGAGCTAGACAAGGAACAGTGCACAGACAGTGTGAATCATAGAATTGTTTGGAACATATATATATATATATACAACATAGTGACCTATGAAGTTAGCACTACATATGTAACCCGGGAGAGAACTAGAGCTGTCTGTAAGCTATACATAGCCCGGGCTATATATACTGGGGCGCTACACATAGAGGGTGAGCTATAGTGAGCTAGGATAAGCTCTATATAGCCTGGGGGCTAGGGAGTTTAGTGCTAAACCTTCTCCACTACTGCTCCGACTTGTCTACCTTTCCTGTACAGCACTGATCCCCCCGCCCGCCCGTCCTATCACCAGTCAAAAGCATCGAGCTAGAGTAGAGGCACATAGTATACGGTTGGGTTGTTTTGGGTTGATGGGCGTTCTGACGGACAGATAAGGGAGAGGGAGAGGAGTGCCAGTGGAGGCCCTAAGGCTATATGTATGGTGTGCAGTAGGTATAACCCGGAGGGGAGGAAATGGCTGAGGGGCGTGGGGGATTGAAATTGTGGCAGTACTAGCTAGGGACAGCTAGCTCCGGTCCTCGTTTCGTGCGCTGTGCGTGTTATATGTGGTTCGTGTAGATACCGGAGGCCTGGATGAGAGGAGAGGAGAGGTTACACTACCTACGTTAGTGGGCTCTCTCTCCCCTGACTAACTCCCACCGCTTGGAACGTTACTGAGTGTGCAGAGAGAGGGGCTAGAGTAGCACACGTCCGGATAATGCAGGGGCCCGCCGCCTGGGACAGGAAAGGGCCGTTGAGAAATGGGTGTGGGAGTTTGAAGTTGGTGCCGTCGGTATATATCTGTGCCTGGCCTGACTACTGCCCGAACCAGACACTACAGAGCCGTCCCGCAAGGTAGACAAGAAAGTAAAGCTCCTTGTGTCTATGTGTAGAAGTATAAAGAGGGGAAGTGGTAACGTAGCATAACCAGAAATACTCTCCCAAGTAGAAGGAGGCCTTCTTCCTTCAGCCTCTTCCACTACTAAATGGGGGAAGAAGAGGCTAAAGGCAGGGTGGTGGTGAACACCCTGGAGGGAATGACGAGCACGCGGCACTAACCTCCGTTGGGGCGACGCCCTGATCAGGGCCCCCTACTACAGTTTGAACAGTTACTCTCTCACTCTCTACAATGATGCTGATGCTGGCGTAACCTCTAGATACTCTACCAAGATCTCTCTCTATCTCTTTCTGCCTTTTACTGTGCAGCAGCAGCAGCCAGCAACAGCAGTCTTTCCTCTCTTACAGGCAGCCTACTGTCACTAACCAATACACTCTCTCTCTACACTCACACAGCTTACGGACCAGTAAGAGTCGCGTTGTCAGTAATACCGAGTGTCTGAACCAAAACTGACACTCTCTGCAGAAGCTCTAAGCTGACACTCTTTTTTTTTACCCCCCTTCAGAAGTGAACCGACAGACTGACACTCTCTCAGCTCTTCTAACAGCTCTGCAAACGGACACTTCTAATCCACGCACAACACTCCTTCTCTTTTTCTTTCTAACCACACTCGCCTCAGTCACTCACTTTTTTTGGGGAGTACTGGCCACCACAATACGTATATTTCAAACAGGTTTGATCCGACAACCGGCAGTTTTCCTGTATTCGGATTTTAGTGGTCTGCGGATAGTAGTTTTATACATCCGGGTATACCAGCTTCCTTTATCAAAATTAATTTTTTTTTTTGTTTGCCGAAAACTCGTGACGATCTTCTATTTCCTGTAATTTCTCGAAGTGTTCAGAAAGGGAAAAATGCGATATAAACAATTTTCTATCTACAGACGATTCGTCATAAAAAATTATTTTCATAAAAACGATCAATCCAACGGAAGTTGCATTTGCAATGAATATGTACAAAAATAAAAAATAAACAAATCTATTAAAAATAGAAATGTCAATTAATAATTTGAAAATTTAATTTCTAATTTCTTGGCTAATTAAAAATGCTTTTAAGGTGGGTGATGCGAGGAAATATGGTAATCGTCTTTAAGAATTGATTTCACCGGAAATAAATATTTTGCAGCTGATTTCAGAATGTATGTGAGTGTGCCTCACAAACGTTTCTCATTGAGAAACAAAATAGGAGCCACAAAAAAGTATTGGGGCAAAACTAACAAAACGACATACCAATTTTAATTAAATGAAGTTTTCTCGATCGGCTAAACAATGTTCACAATAATAATCATCTGAGTGGGTCAGACTATCACAAAAACAGTTTTCGAAAACTATTTATTTCTTAATGACCTTTATCAGTTCGTAAAACTATAAAAAAAAAAATTTTAAAGTCACTTTCAACAAAGAACACTCTTTCTCGTTAAACATCAATTCTCCATATCTACCCTAGAACAAACTTTCACAGAAAAAGAACTAAAATAAATCTCAAAGATCTAACTATAATCGATCTGAGCACCGAGGAAACTAGGTGCCATGGTAGCCGAGCAGTTATAGGCGCTAGACCCGCCAAGCTAAGTAGAATTGTTGTTCAGTGGGTTCGATTCCCCCCGATCTAGACATTGGATTTTATTTGATAGTTAACATGAGAATTGAATAGCTAAGAAAGTCTACTAGTCACCCCCGTTCATGACACCTAATCTCTGGTAGTTGGACGTAAAGCACACCTAAAAAAAAATATGCATTGATAAATACGATAAGAAATATTAACGTTTGAAACTTAAACGAATATAAAACACCTCCAAAATTTAACCTTCTGTATCTCTGTAACTATTATCACTGAAACAATGCAATTTATACTAGGTATAGAGCTAACTTTTCTCTACAATTTATTAAAGAATTCATCGAATTCTGAACAATACGTAGAGAGGTATAAAGGTTTCAAATTTAAAGGAGTTTGAAAACCTCCAAAATTTAACCTTCTAAATCGTTATTTTTACTATTATCACTACAGCAATGCTACTTATGCCAGTTATTCAGAGAACTTTTCTCTTACAATTCGGTAAAGAATTCATTGAAATCGAATAAATACGAAAAGAGAAATAATGGTTTGAAATTTGAACGAAATACAAGAACTCCAAAATTTAACCTTCCATATCTCAATAACTATTACCTTTAGAACATTGCTATTTATGTCAGTTATAGAGCTAACTTTTCCCTACAATTGGGTAAAGAAATCATTAAAATCTGAACAATAGAAAGAGAGATATAAAGGTTTGAAATTTAAACGAAATGCTAGACCTCCAAAATGTAATCTTCCACATTTCAATAACTATTATCACTAGAACATTGCTACTTATATCAGTTATAGAGCTAACTTTTCTCTACAATTTAGTAAAGGATTCATTAAAATCTATAAGTGTAAAGGGATTTATTTCTGATTCTGGATTTTTCTTCAAACTCAAATATCATTCTTATTTCATTTAAACAACTCATTTAATCCTCTCTAATGTTAGTCAAGTGATAAGACTTAAAAATTAAAATAGCAACAGAGAAGTCTGTCCATCCCTTTTCTAAAACTGCCCTTAATAGAATTTTTGTGGGAGAAATAAAAATTGGACAAACGTTGTACTCTAAAATAAATGCAAAAGTTGGAGAGCGTATAAAGAGTAGAATAAAAAAAGCGTTAGAACACAACACCGCAATCTGTGAGCAAACTGACTAACATAGTTTGTCTGAACAAAGCCAGTTCTGCTATCTAGTGAAAAAACTGTGAACTAAAATCCACTTCTTTTTATTCAGACTATTTTTTTTTGAAATTTTAGATTTTTAACTTAATATTTTTTTTTTGTAATAATTAGAACTTAATAAATAATTTAAAAATCCATACAATAATATTATTTAATGTGTAATAAAAGAATACAGAGATGTTTCAGAAGTAATCATCATTTTTCCTCAAAAATTTTTCAACAAGAATTTTTAATTTTGGGGGATTTTTTTTTTTTGGTTCATAATGGCTCCCCTTCCTATAAATGAATTTTGTGCATACACGTAATTATTTTTCAATGAAAAAATTAGTTGTAGTGTATTACGTGGAAAGGAAGGAAGCAACTGAAGGAAGTAACTCTTAACTTTCAATTCACTGAATATAAAGAATTTTAACTGTGCTAGTAAGACTCGTAAATTTTTGGCTACAAAGTGTTTATTGTTTTAATAAGTTTAATAAGTACAAAATGTTTTAATGTTTATTAACATTCATTTTATTATTTCAAACAATATTTCAGTTTTTATGTTAAGTTGTTTTCCATTAGGTTAGACGGAGTACTCGAATATCACATAATTACCGTTTAGTTACAAAGCCCCTCGAAAATTATCACCAGCTTTGATAATATTACCGTAAAAAAATGTTCCACCCAACACACTGTTTTTCTTTTACTTCTTTCCACGTTTACGGACCGAATATATTTTGAAAATATTTAAATTTAATTTGAAATTAATTGTTTTTTGTTACCGCAAATGCAAAGGTTTCCTACAAAACTTCAAATTTGGATTAAAAGTTAAGTTGATTTCTCCCTTAAATCTCTTTTCAAAATTAATTTCCATGAAAAGAATTTAAATAAAATAGATGTTTTATCTGAGTCGGTGCCATTATTATTAGATATGAACAGATCTACACTTCTGAATTTCAACTAATTTGGATGTTCGCAGAATATTTAGTATTCACTAATATACGAGGGTCGTTTGAAAAGTCCGTGCAAAGTCAGAGAGATAGCACTACTGGCGCGTATCGAGGTTATGTTTAGTTAGTAGCATCTCTTGGAAGAACCCACACCAAGTTTCAGCCAGATCGGTCTATTTCTTCGTTTGGCATTCGTTTGAATCGAGGAAGTCGAGTGATTTTCAAAAAATGGACGAAAAAGAATTTCGTGAGTTGATTAAACACTACTTTATGAAAGGAAAAACGCCTCAGGAGACTAAAGAGAAGCTTGATAAACATTATGGTGACTCTGCACCTTCGATTAGAACAAGTTTATAAGTGGTTTCAAAATTTTCGGAGTGGCCATATGGGCACAAGTGACGTTGAACGTTCTGGACGCCCTGTTGAGGTTACTACTCCAGAAATCATTGATAAAATCCATGATATGGTGATGGATGACAGAAGAGTGAAGGTGCGTGAGATTGCTAGTGCTGTGGGCATCTCGAATGAACGGGTACATGACATTTGGACATGTCAAAGCTATCCGCAAGATGGGTGCCGCGATTGCTCACGCTTGACCAAAAACGAAATCGTGTGAAGTGTTGCAAGGACGGTTTGCAGCTGTTCCAGAAGAATCCGCAGGACTTTAAGCGTCGTTTCGTCACTGTGGATGAAACATGGATACATCACTACACTCCTGAGACCAAAGAACAATCTAAACAATGGGTTACCAAGGGGGAATCTGCGCAAAAAAAGGCGAAGACCGTTCCTTCGGCCGGAAAGATTATGGCGACTGTCTTTTGGGATTCGCAAGGAATAATCCTCATCGACTACCTGGAAAAGGGTAAAACTATTACAGGTGCTTATTATTCATCGTTATTGGACCGTTTGAAAACCGAGCTGCAAGAAAAACGCTCACGATTGGCCCACAAAAAAGTCCTTTTCCAACACGACAACGCACCAGCTCACACCTCAGCAGTTGTGGTCGCAAAATTAATGGAAATAGGGTTCCAACTCGTTTCACATCCCCCCTATTCTCCAGATTAGGCTCCCTCGGACTACTATTTGTTCCCCAATATGAAGAAATGGCTGGCGGGAAAAAGATTTTATTCAAATGAGGAGGTGATTGCAGAAACGAATGGCTATTTTTCAGACTTGGACAAATCCTATTATTCGGAAGGGATCAACAAACTAGAGCAGCGTTGGACGAAGTGTATAAGCCTAAAAGGAGACTATGTTGAAAAATAAAAAAGGTTTACCCCAAAAAATTAAGTAGTTTTTATTTTTGCACGGACTTTTCAAACGACCCTCGTACCAAAGATGGTAACACTGGTCAATGTAGTACAATGGAACGTTAATGGAAAACCTACAGCCCACCATATAACAAAACGATGATAAATTTAACTTTTATTGGAAAAATTATGAAACCAAGTTCTTGAATAGTTGATAAATCAAAGAAAAAGATAAAGATAGAGCCGTTTTCAAGAAAATTGTTTATAAAAGTGAAAAATGGCAAATTTAGAGGCTGATTTTTTTTTTAAATTTCATATTTTGAACACTCGGCAATTTTGTTTTTGAGTTATGGAAGATATACACACTTGCAGACCCACAGATCGATTTTTACCACTTAATTTTTTGCGTACCCCAAAAGATCTTGGAAATAAATTAAATTCTACGCCATCGCAATTCTTCCACTTTCGAAGGAAAGTTTATTTATAATTCTTTTCCATTTATTCTCTAAAATTTGTGCAAGAAAATCTGACATTTCTATGTTTCAATTAAAAACAGAGACTGTGCAATAATTTACAAGATTATACGATTTTAAAAAGTGAAATAAAAGATAAAAGCAAAGAAATGAAAGGAAAGTAACGGATGTGCGTGTGAACGAGTTAAGGGTGCTGACCAAGGACTCCTACGAATGGTCATTATCAAGGAAACAGTGGGCCGGCAATAGAGGGAGGAGGAGGAGACACACAACTGTCGTCTAACCTTAACACTTGGTTGATGGTAACTCTAGGAGGTTACAAGTTCCCAAAGAAATCAGAGACAATCATTGCCAGCATGGTGGTGGTGTTAGTACTGATGATGTAAAAGGCAGTAGGATAGAAAAAAAAAAAAGCAGCACATACATACGAGCACGCCCACACATAAAGCTCGCTTGAAGACACTAGTGAGTTATGCTCGATTCTATTGGTGAGCTGAGGGGGACTATATTGCTGTCTCAGTCGATTATCATGTTCTTATTGAATAGGAAAAAAAAAAAAATTGTTTAAGAGGTAATTTATAATCGTCGATATTACTCGATTTTTTTTGCTCACTAAAATGATCTCGTGTGAAACATTCACTCGGACTTTACCGCAGTTTTGCGTTTTTAAATTTTTTGGTAAGAAACGCTCAAGTTAGAGAATGACAGGTGTCAATAACAGTGGATATATTAGACCGTTCGCTTAATTCGACTGTAGATTTTGTAGTAGGGGAATCGTAAGTCGTTCGTAATGAATCACTTCAACTTACGGGAAGTGGGAGCTCAAATGATAAATCTGCTCCCCTTGGATCCTCTCTATCACCTTCAATATGTAGAATTTCGCCCCATTCTACGCTTTAAAAAATAGAAAGGGTGAACTAAAATTCCCAAATAAATAGTGGGACAGCTGGAAGGGCCGAGAAATACAGTTGGCGAAGAAGAGTTTTGGCTCTATCTCTTTCTGGAACTTTTATCTCAACAAATTTTTTTGTTTTTTGAGTAGAAGTGTCTCAACAGCATTCGGTCCCATTTTCCCTCTTATCTTCAAGCTGGACTCTACTCCTACAAAAATGAACTCTACCATTTTTTTTGTTTTGCCTTTTTCTGTCAAGCCAATGAAGAGAGAGCCCCCAATTCCAGCCAGTATTTAAGACAAAAATTCAGGTTGAAAACATTACTTCTCTTACCATAATTTACTTAAAAATTTTCTTTTAAATTTATAGTTTGTACTTTTAAAAAAAATGGTAGACGCCAATATTAGTTTTTGTTTACTTTAAATGAAACATTTTCGATAAACAAAAACAAAAAATCGCTTGAAGCTGTAAAAGTAAAGTTACACTTTCGATTAATCGATTTTCCTCAAATTCGTAAGTTTGGTTAAATATCTATTCTTCATTAATACTTAATAGGTAACAAATTCAAACGTTACTTTACATGGAAGCCTAAATAAATGTTTTATAAATTTTTATAAAGAACAAAAAGTATTCTCTAAATTAAAAGTAGGAACATTTTTGAAAATGTCAAAACAAAAAAAAAACCAACTAACTAAAACATCGATTCAAATAAAGTGGCACCTTTCGATTGCTAGGTTTTGGCCATAACTTATTATTAATTAGATTTGATGGCTCCTAAAACCAAATATCAAGTTGTAAATTTTTATTTTATTTATTTTTAATGAATTTGCTAGCCTCATAATACACAAGATACTTTGTAAAAAATATGAAGTTTGTTCTTAAGAATCTCAAAATGGATTCTAATAACTCGCGAAATCGAAAAATTTGGTTTGATGGTAATGTATACTCGGGGGGGGGGGCTCTTCAATTCTCTTCAAGTCACCCCGAGACCTGTGACTGAAAAAAATGTATTTTAAAGATAACGATCTCTGTGTAATGTGGTTTGAAGAGTGGTTTGGGGTCTGAAGAGCTTAACAATGATAAGTACCTTTAAGTAAGTTACTATGTTAATAGATTTCTCCTAGCAACCTTCCAATTCTAAAGTAAGCTCGTCCAAAAGTCCATAAATATTGAACTTAATCTCCTCCTGAACATTACAATAATCATTTCTTTGCCTTAATTCTGATCTGAAGAACCAAAGGAAAACCAAAATTTACTCATTTTCATATGAACTTTTCTCTAAAAGAAAATTTTTACCTATGAGTCCTCGCAACTTCACAAATAATTTCAAATGCGTCAAACCAAATATTTAAAAACTGACAGATCACAATAAGCTTAAAGTTTATAGGATGAAAAAATAAATGCCATCTACTAGGGACTAGGTCATCTTCAGGGCTAGTTTAGAAAGTAATAATACTATTACATTTCAGGGTTGGTCCCTAGGTCGAAAGCTCGGCATAATAAAGTTTATCATGACTGAAACTGGCAGTTAATTTTTCATCCTATTGAAACTATGATTCAGTCACCAAAAAGAATGAACAACAACTTAAAGTTTATACTTTGATGGTATACTTGGACTGGTAACTAAGCGTACAGCCTCCTCCAAGCGTACTACTTGACGGACTGGACATCTTAGTTTTGAATTCACTAGAAGACGTCTCCCTAGGAACCAAACTCTTAGAGGGCTATTTTTGGCGAAAATTGTGTTGTTGAAAAGACGAGTTTAAAGGAACTTTTCCAACCGGAAACACTATTTTACTAATTTTCTACTTTTATATGGCACTTCTATGACGAATGTGGGGCTACAAAAAAAATGTTCGCGTTGTGATTTTATATGTAATACTGTTACTTCGTATTTTCTACTAGTGTACTGGGTGAACAGTTTCGATTTTGGTAGGATATGGTGGAAACACATCTAAAACCAGTCTTTCGTACCGGAAATTTGAATTTCCTTTGAAATTCGTTAACGTTACAAATTTGCAGTCCCAACGTCTAAAATATTATTGTTATTTTAGTTAGGTATTATTTATTATATTATTTAATAAATATAAGTATGTCGGCTTGGAATATTGTTGTGAGAATAGGAAGTAGTTCTCCAGTGAAGGGAGAAGGTGTACCCTTAGAAATACCCACACATACGGGGGTGAAGTGGGCTTCAACTCTCTCCGGTTAGAAGTAATGTGGATATGGGGGTGGGTCCTGGAGGGTGAGGTAGAGATCTCGCTAACCTAACCTATACACACACACACACACACACACACACACACACACACACAGGATACACCTATACAACAATATAGTGTGAGTGTGTGAGTGTTGCTACACTGGAGAACTGGAGAAGAAGCCTTGAAGGGAAGCCAGGGAATACTGTCTGTCGCCCTCTTTCTTCACATACACAGCCTTCTAGATTAAACTCCAGGGGGTTCAACTCCCAGTTCGTCGTATTTCTGTGTTCCTCTCTCTCTCTCGTTTTACCTCCATCCCATACAACAACCATCTCTCTAAGGGTTTACCCATCTCCACCGTCTCTGCCATCCTTGTATCCAACAGAGAAGAGTACCACCAGTAATACTACTACTCGCTATATATATACTCTGACGTCCCATAACCACCCTGCCACTATACCGCACTCTATCCACCCAAAATAGAACCTTTCTGCTCTCTATGTGCCAGTAGCAGCCAGAGGGTGGAGAGCCCCCTTAAAAGTAAGGAGAAATGGTACCCTCTTCTGCTATATATATATATATATATATATCGGGGCGTTAACTCCCTTCTGCACCCTTAGTTCACAGCCAAACCGGAGCAGACTTTACCCTCCTCACTTTCACTGACGGGGTTCTTCCATCTCCAACACATAGTGTGGTAAATCCCCTTTTCTAAACTCTCTACCTATCTCTATTTCCTTTTTCGTCTTCTTCTTCTTCTTCTACTTACTTCTTCAGTACTTTTCCTTCCTCAAATTCTTCATGAGGTGTTTCTTTTTTTTCTTCTTGTTCTTCTTCTGTGCAATTCTACGAATTTCATTTTTAAAAAAATTTTGGTAAAACGCTGACTTTATGAAGCAACAATGGTTCTTTTACTACGTTCTGTTTTTTACCCTTTAGTACTTTCTTGTTTCCAGTTTTATGGAAAAGTGGTTTTAAAGCGCCCTCCAAAGTGAAGGTCAGCGTAACTCAAAAAAAAAAAGACCAATCTCAGAAAGTCAAATTTGGAGGTTTTCACAATTTTCTCCACCACCCACCCCCCAAAAAAAAACTCTAATAAGAACCTGTCAAGACCTGCTCAGTTTGCGTAATTAAAAATTCCCTTCAAACATACAATTTTCACTAAAAAGTAGTTCTGTATTGTGTGGTTGGTAGATACACAGAGTTGAATAATATCGACACATATTTTTAATGTTCCTGACCGTTTTTGGATTCTTCATCCATCATCAGTGGTTGATTACAGTCAAGTGGTATGAATAAAATTTCTCTAATTCACGATGTAATGGCATTTTCTTCAAATTTAGAATTCTCTTTACATACGAGTATTTAAAAGTGATTATTCCACAGATACTATTACAGGCTAAACCAATGAATGGGCCTCCAAAACTGTACATGTATCCATTCCAAGGGGGACAATACTTCCAGAATAAAAGATTTATTTTCCTTTATTCATTCATTCAAAATACGAAGGACAATGAGTTCTATAAATGATAATTGAGATAAGGGTTTTGAGAAAAGACATCAATCGTTAGATACGAGCTTAGGCTACCCTTTGGAAGTGTTCTTCTAGGTTAAGGTGGTTGTTTGAAAGATTGTTTAAGAATTAGCAAGAAATAGGACTGTCTTGAAATTTAGGTCTAAATAAAACGTAGACAGCCCTGAGGATTAGAGTCTAGGGAAAGTTGTGCGTGAGTCTACGCAAGATTTTATTTCATTCTTTTTTCTGTCACTTTCAGAATGATTTTCCTTTGTTTTGAGTTTTTTGGTCAAATCGTTGGGTGAACCGGACGGAAATGTTGACATTCTCAGTCCGCCGCTTTCTGTGTACGTTGTGCGTTCATCTGTAAACTGTTCTGTAATCTGTTAGAGAATGAAGGTTTTTTTTTTTTCTCACGAGGTTGCCACGAGTGTGACACTGCCGAACACAGAGCTATAGGAGGAGGTGGTGGCATTGTTTTGGTGCTCCAGAGTTGCCAAGCTCAATCCTTCAAAAAAACTACCCCGCGCCTTCAACTTTTATTTTTCTATCAATTTTTTTTTTTTTTTTTTTTAGAACACCCTCGCTACTAGTGGTAGCCTACCCTTCATTCTGGCTGTGTTATTGTCGAGGAATTGGTTGGTAGGTGGAGAGTGAGGGTTTAGTATTTCGGCGGACGATGTTCCTCTCGATGTTTGCCCTCTTCTCTGTCCAAATTCCCATTCTGTGAATGTGTACACCCGTACAGAGGGGGTCCATATGTAGCACCCCTTGTTACACCCCACTGTCCAGGATGTTCGCAGCGCAACCAACCTAGCAGACAGAAATAGTGGTGAAGCTTTAACTTCCTCTTCTCTTCCACTATGCTGTCCCCCTCGTGCTCACACTACTTGGTGCGTTGTGGCGCAGCAATACCTCCCCTCGTCCCGGGGTAAACGTACACACAGACAGATTATATGAAAAAGGGGTACTGGCCGCCCACCCTAAATTAAGCCCACTACTACACAGTTCTGCCAACCTACACTTTACTAAAAACCTCTCCTCCCCACCCACTCCTCAAACATCTCCACTATTCGCTCGTAACCCACTGAGTGTTCACCAGCGTTACACACGCACCGACCAACAAAGAGGTACATGTACAGAGATGGGTTGCGTGCCCTCTCTACTTTCGACCCGTTACTCCATGTACTGCTGCGCTACGGCACCACAGGGCGTATCCTCACTCTCTAATACACATACACAACACTGGACTAATACTAATGCCGTGCTGCTATGGAGGGGGGGGTTCCTGGGGCTGAAGGTGGAATGGTTTGCGTTGCTACCCTCCTCGATCCGACCCGACGACCTGATGTGTATTCTGCGCTCTCTATAAACCCAGCTAGCAAATACATACCTTACATATATACACATTCATACACACACACACACATGTATATATATATTTACACGCAATTTTGTAGAGATGGGCGACCTGCACCCCCAAGTAGGTAGCTAGGTCGGTTACCTGGGTGGGTTTCGAAAAGGACACGCACAGAGGTATTCCTCTCATATACGGAGGATATCTCAACAGTCCCACCTTGGCACTAGCCGCCAACCAAGGCAAACACTGAGGTGAAGACTTCCGGCTGCCACGTCTTCTTCTAAGTCAAAAAAAATCACAGCAAGCCAATGTTTAAATTAATTTTTTTGGGAGGCGGAAATAATGTATTCGGAAACCTTCTCAAACTAAAGAGAAAGGTCTATCTAATGTAGGTTATTTTAAAGATGGCGACTAACTAGAAAACATTCAACGTTTCGCTTCCGAAGTAAAATTAAAGTAATCGTCTATTTTTTTAGGCGGGCTTTACGTCCAACTACCAAATTAGGTGCCGTGGACGGAGGCGACTAGCAAACATACTTTACTGTAAATTTCTCATATTAACCATTAAATAAAATCCAAGGGCTAAGACCGGGGGAATCGAACCCAGAACCATCAAAATACATATCAGTACCTTGGAGGTACACAACACTATGTCCAATTTTAAATTTTTTACAAGAGAGCAAATGAAAGAGTTTTTTCGAGGTTTTTTCCTTACTTATAAGCCCACAGGAGCTATTTTGCTTAAATCTTTGGTGGATAATAAGTAACATAGATGCACCTTGAGTGATGATTGGGTAATAAAAATCAATAATTTTGTATTAGAAAGATTAAAAAAAGAAATTTTGAAAAAATGGACTTAGAGTTGTGTACCTCCGGGGTACTGATATTTCAATAGCCTTTGCAGGTCTCAGCTCTAACCGCTCGGCTACTGTGGCGCCTTCGGCGGTGCATATGTATACTAAATTGGGAACATCGCTTCCGGAGTACTAGATATTCTGACAGAAAATTAGCCATCGATAACTTCGATGTCTAGGGGAAGGAGAAAAATCGGCGGAAAACCTATTTTTGTGAAAATCTCTGAAAAGTGAAAAGTCCACTAAAGGATTTTTCTTTTTTTCTACTTCTTAATGTCAGAAAGCCATTACTGCAACTGAAATTTCAGAGGAATGCCTACAAATCCCCATTTATAGAAGTGCCTTTTGATCGAATTAGACAGGGAGAATGTTTTAGGTAAGTTATACCCTTGTAACCGTATTTTAAAGAAGGATAACTAACATAATGAAAATCGTTATAGCCATTTTTGATTTTATGCTTTCCTACCAATGAAAGCAGACTTACTGCCCACAAAAACCTGCATAGTATAATAACCTTGGCTAGTACAAGATGTGGAACAGAACTGATTAAACTTGAAACCAGGATAATTTCTCGTCTACTGTCATTCCTATATACATATATATTATTTTTGAAATAAAGAAGCACCTGACGATAAAATAAGGAATGGCTGGCTGCAAGAGAATATCTAAGCACCGCCTGCAGCTGTTCACCCTCTTAGTAACGCATCACCTGCTGCACACACATACTGTAAGTCCATCTCACAGAATGCAGGTTATTCTCATCTAAGATAAGAACATCTGTTCCTCATAAAAGGTGAACGATATTCAAAGAAGGGATCCAACTTATAAATAAAAAATTGGTTGTAAAAAAAACAAAAATGCACCATTTTTTTGTAACCAAAATTCTCCAAGTATCCGTCGGAACATTCTAACTTAAATTTTATTCAGATAAAAATCTTTTAAAGTTTAAAGAGAATCTTGAGAGCCATTTTCGGATAAAAATCAAAGAAAAACTAAAACAAAAGAACCATTCAGTAAAATTGAACTTCCGATTGTGTTTTTTTCCCGAACCCGGAAGTTGAGCAACATATTTAACCTTCCTTAACTATATACGCAACAGAAAAGGGTATACTGTACCATTTGGGGGGGGTCCTTTAATGGAAGCAACCTAACCAGCCCGAATATTACAGAATTAAACGAATTTCATAAAAAAAAAAAAGTTTCAAATAGTTTTAGAAGTGTTCAAATATTACAGGAAATCAATAGATCCATCAATGTGGTACTTTGCTGTTTAGAGTTTTTGATTGCTACGTCGCTGTGAGATGGTGAAGAAGGCTGTCCTTCTCTTAGTAAAGCTCCTTGACTCTCAATAAAATAGCCAGAGATTGGAGTAACGTTTAGACCAGGATCGGCTAAAAGGAAACCCTGCTAAGGTGAGTTCGTCACATGTTCAGGATCGGCAAAAAACTAGACTATTTGCTTTCCGGGAAGTTAGCGCTCTGAGTGGTCACTGGGGGCGAGCAAAGATCCTATCTCTACAGGTTTGGGCTGGAAGGTAGCGCGCTCCTTGTTCCTGTGAAGATTCTTGTGAACCAACTAATGAACGCATTATCTTCAGATTGTTGCTCCAGAGATAGAGGATGAAGAGGAGAGAGTGAGATTCATAAAAACTCTTTTTCCTTATTTCAGGATACTTGAAAACGATGAAAAACAAAATTTAGATAATTTGATCGCAACTTTTTGTTATGAAAAGTGTAAAACTCCGAGATAGAGTAAAGATATCAGGCCGGTAGTACGGATTCAGAATGGAGGAAACAGCTTATCCCAGGTAAACTAGGCCAAACTATTTTATTTCTAATTGTTATCTCGCTACCTGCACTTTAATAAAATAAAAAATATGCCGAACGCTTTAGTTCAATTAAATATATTGAAAGGAAAAAGGAAAACTGAAAACCTGTACAGCTAAATGGCATTGAGTCCGTTTTTCCTCCCTCTGTTTGTTCCTTTTGCAGGAAAATGTCTACAAAAAATTTTTTGCTCACGTACGGCGTTTTTTGTGTACCAAGCAAAAAAAAAAAACATGGATCTCGCGTTTTGTGTGCAAGTCTCTGTCAGTGTTACGCCACATGGAGTTCTATATTTTCGTTCGTACGAGCGCACAGTTAAAGGGCGGTATAGTAAATGGACGTTGCTCGTCAGTACGAACTTGAAGCTGTTCTAGGAACACTCACAGAGAGCGAGAGAGTGGTAGATAGATAAAGATGGAGGGAGAGGAGAATCCGGGGGGGGTTAGATATTGGAAGATAGAAGAGGAAAAGAGAGGCTTAGGCTGCAGTGAGTGAGAGAGGTGAACGACAATACAAGGTGGAGTATTTTAGTGGATGGCGGGAACTGGTTGGCGGGGGCGGGTAGAGCATGGAAAGGGCTGAAGTGTGACGCCGGTTTTAGTAGAGAGACAGGACACGGATAGTGCGGGGTACACGGTGAACGTCATCAGTTGGGGCCTTAGGCACCAGCTACAGCAGCAATACTCTCTGCCGCCAGGGGGGCGCTACAGTAGAGTAAAACTCGGGGATCAGTAGCGTTACCAAGCCCACTACTGAGTGAGATTGAGGGGGTGGTAGACACTCTGTACTAACGGCTATACTGTAAATGGAGAGTGGAAGACCTGGGCAGGAAGAGGAAGTGGTTTGGCGTGGAAGTAGAGGAAGGTATATTGGGACTTGCCAAAGGGGAGAGAGGGGAATGAGGGGAATACAGAGAATGAGGTTTCAGATTAAACTGTACACTAAGGGGTACAGAAGCTGTATATACTCTTGTGTCAGTGTAGGTGTGTTTGAGAAGGTAGCTTGCATGGTTACAACCGTAAGGATGAGAGGGATGATGGTAGGTTAGGTTGGGAAGGGTTTTTGGTTTAGGCTTGTGCAGGAGACGTCTGTCAGTGTGCATTGTATATATATATATGTTGTGGGCGTGTGAGTGAGCTACTAACACTATATATATATATATACAATTCTGCCATCTAGCAGTAGACGCTGGAAGGTCTAACCAGTAAGTTTGGCCTGAAGTTCGCGTGTGTAACTGACTGTTTGAATCCCCTCAAACTCACTCTCTCTCTACTTCCTTATGTACAGGACTGTAGCGTACAGTATATACTGTACAGAAGCCAAATGTACAGTTGGGCTGTACTGTACATTCTAGTATACCCGAACAGTACCCAATATATACACTCTACTCTCGTTTGGTGTATGTACCAAAAACAAGTACCTCACTGACGTTTTCTTAAATGTACAGTACCTCACACATTACACACGCACACACTTGCACAAATTATATAATACTATAATATACATATACAAGGAAGATAGGTGTATAGTTATACATAGTGAAAGGCAACACTATATAATACTAAAGTTAACAGTAAAAGGGTTTTGTGTGCAGCGCGCAGAGTATCGTCAAGGTTTAGTAGGGTAAAACCCTTTAGTTTGATGACACAGTCTATGTTTACTACTAGCTACACCACCGCGGATACATTCTGTACCTTACTGTGTTGCAAACCAAAGCCGCCTATGTTAGTTTCCCTCATGGTAGGGGGGTAAAGCACAAGAGATTATATAACCTAGTGAGGCTTTTGGGGGCCCTTTCTAAACCATACTATAAACCTTCACTCTGGCCGCTTTGGGCTGGTTAGGTATACCACCAACCTATCTACCCTTAGTCTTTAGAGAACTTGAAGCTGTTTCCCCTAAAGTACAAACATCAAGATCTGTTCAAATATATCCCACCCACATCCTGAACATTAAGGATGGTGTTGTCGTGTCATATAGGATATACCTGGTTATGTGCGACTAGCATAACCTGAACAATCACAGCGATGCGTAGACTATCTTACCCAGTAAATGGGTCCCAAGTTAATGTTATCTAAACATGAGCTACACTAAGCTAAGGGAATGGTGGTGCCCTTTTTACAGTACTCAGTCCGCAAACTTATGTGAATCTAAAAAAAAAAATAGAGTTCAAAAAGAAAAGAGTAAGTTAAATGGTGGCTTGAGCATAATAGCAACTCAATTTCTTGCTGCTTTGAGCTACCATATTAGGTAGTCCTGTTCTGAGTAATTCTTACGACCATAATCCGAGTTTAGGACACGCAGATTAAAAATCTCTAAAATTGTGTGATCCCCACTATCTTACTAAAGAGGTAACACGCCAGATATTTCAAATTTGATGCTTTTAAAAAATAAATTTGAAATAAATAAAGTAATTTAATTACTGCGATAAAGCCAAAAAAAAGTCCATTGTACATGAAATCAAAGCAACTAGCGAGAGAAATTAAAACATTTTCATACTCAGGATATGGAAACTCAAATTTGAAAAATATGCTGTTCATTTTGCAGTATTTTTAAAGCATATATCAGTACCCCGGTGGTACACAACGCTATGTCCAATTTTAAATTTACAAGGGAGCAAATCAAAGAGTTTTTCGTGGTTTTTCCTTACTTATAAGCCTACGGAAGTTATTTTGCTTAAATGTTTGGTCGATAATAAGTAACATAGATGCACCATAGGTGATGGTTTGGTAATAAACAACAATAATTTTGTATTAGAAAGATTAAAAAAAGAAATTTTGAAAAAATGGACTTAGAGTTGTGCACCTCCGGGGTGCTGATATATTTCGCAGAGAATAGCTTCTTAAAAAGTTAGGATGAAGCAAAAAGAGTGGATGATTAAAGGATTGAAGCGTGGAAAGGAAAAAAAAGGAGTGGTCTAATTCTGCTGCCATCATTAGAATGAAAATGTTAACTCTTGAATATTGACTTTAACAGGAAAGCTAAATATACCGGAAGTGCAGAAGTGCAAAAAAAAAAGGAAAAGATAGATAGGAGGAAAGCTCTTAAAGCTAAACAGTTAAGGCGTACAAAGGAGTATTTTCGTCATTTTTTCTAATGGATTCAAAAAGCTCAAATCTAAAAAAAAATCAGAAAATTATATTTTGCCATCAAAACATAAATTTACTCCAACGGTAAAATAAGGAAACATAGTGATTATGTCCAGTTTTCTGAACCGGAAATGTTTAGTAAGACGTGTATGGCATTCGATGAAAACGGATAGTATCGTGATCAAGTAATTTTTTTCCAGATGCCGTGGGTATTAAAACATGGGTTTCAAAGATTGATTTGGGTATAGTGCATGTCTTTCCTTAGGTCTGTCTTGTTGTTTGAGTGTTGCCAACCTAACTCAAAAAATGGGAAAAAATCACAAAAAGTTCAAAATCAATTATCATAAGTGCTACTTATGGATGTTTAATTTTTTTAAAGTTTTCACGATTTTCTTTAAATTTTAAACACATGTAGTACCTACAAATTTGAACGGAAGTTCTAAAGGGTTTGTCCAGCAAGTGTACGAGCGAGACAGTAAAAAGTGAAGTGAAATCCCCACTCCAAACTGATTAAAGAATAAAACCCGGACAGGGTCATGCAGAAACATGCGTGCTTCGATAGATAATTGCTAAGTTAACAGTCGCGGGTTCCACTGATGGGATTAATTCAAAAATTTAAGGTTTCATCTGACTCAAGTCGCACCCAACTTAAAAGAATAGAAAAACACTTTTTTTGGTGTCAAGGGGTCTTAAAAACAGAAATTTAAAAAGTAAAGTAGAAATCGCTTCAAGTTCGCCGACAGTCTGCGTCTTTTCTATTTCCCTTCAAACGGTATGTCCGAGATCTTTAGTCCACATTACCGGATATCAATAGAAGGCCGCCGTCATTTTAACTACTATTTTATTCATTTCTATTCTTTGATTAATTTTGCCGACAAATATAAGGGATACAACTTCCGTAATTTTTTTTTTTTTTTTAACTATACAAATTTATTGGGCGACAAAGTTTCCAAAAAGCTAGCGCAATAAATTTGAAACAAACTGACAAATTACATTGGAAACAGGCCTCGAAACTGTGACCCATTTGAAAGCTAAAACACACTAACATAATGAACCATTGTTCAGGTTACATCATCTCCAGCGAATGGACACGCTTAAGCTTTTAACATTGGGAGGGTCTTTTATGCGAGAATCGGTCAATGTGCCACTCCAATGGATACGATCTGGACTGCACGACCTGTATTAACTGAACATGCATTCACCATTCTTACCCTCCTCCTTCATAAAGTTCCTGTCTGATATTTTTCATCCTAGTTTGACCCTTAAGGTTGGATATTTCTCACTAAGGCTATTTTGTGATCTAATCACATAAACCGTCAATCAAACGTGGATTATTTCTCGGCTAGCCCTTATATATATTTTTTTAACCAGATTTTTAAGAATTAAAAGTTTTTATTGCCTATTTATAATTAGATGTTATGTTTTCACAATGGAGTTCACGTGGTTTTTCACGATTATGGAATCAATTCAACGTTGAGTGTAAAATAGACAATTCAAAAGTTTAAAATGCAGTACAACCTCGATTAACCGGGCTGACCTCCAGCTATATCCATCCCGGAAAACTGAAAATTCCCGGTTAAACCGATTACACAGTATTACATAGTACATTTGTACGTTTGGCACCAGTTTTCTTAACGGATTTCATTGCGTAAGTGAAATAAAAATTCGACCGAAAGGGCAAACGAAAGATGTTTTCTGTAGGACGGAACTGATTAACACTGAAGACTAGCTTGAGATTAGGCTGCTCCTCTGGGAAGATTAAAATAATGCCGGTAATTATCCATAAAAATATTACATATAACCGTGAAGATGAAAATCAACCATTTAAAACAAGTAAATCCCAAGAAATTCAGTACTAATTGCACCATATTTTGGGATTTTACATGCGAGTACATACATACATAATGGCCCATCAAGAAAATCAGGTATAAAAGAGTTGTTGCCACGCCTACAATTATGTTACATCGGAAGACAAAAAATTTTCCTGTTGCCACCGAAAATTAACTTACCGTGATCATAGGTCAAAAGGTCTTGCGTACCGGGTGCATTAAAATGATGTGATGATTGCTTTTATTTGATGATAAAACGAATTTATCCTGATTCACCCACAACTATTACACTATACTACATGTTTTAAAATCTTCAATTTTTATTATTTTTTTACTTTACGTCACCAATAGCATTTTTGGCAGTCAGAGGACCTCCCAAAACGTGAATTTCTGGTGGAAAATTAATATCGAAAACCGTTCACGAATAGATAAAATGATAACTTTGATCTAAAATATCTCGACTAATATTAGGGATATCGAAACGGGGTTAACGTCATTTTTCACAGTGTTTTATGTAGTATTTATAATCATTGTCAAAACCAGTGCTCCTCATAAAAACCCCAATCGGGTTTTTAGCCGTAACTCCGCCAAAAATAAAGATACAGCATCGGGGGTGGAAAATTTGAAAACTAGACCAAAAAAAACATATAGTTTACTTCGTAGGTTTTTTCGAAATTCCGCTTTCCTAAAAAGTTATTAGCGATTGGTGCGTTTTAAATGGATCACCCTGTATATTATGAGTTTCTAGCCACCACAAAATCAGGTGCACCCCTCTACTAAGCGGAGTCGGCCTCTTTTGGAAATTCGAAACTTGTGTTTCATTCAGCTGGGGTATGCCTCAGATCTCTCAGTGCGATTATGATGGCTCGGATAGTTGCCCTGCGAGCTAGGAAGTTGGGCCAACCAGTGCCAACTAAGCAGACCTTCTTCTCGTGCCCCCACACTCCTCTAACTCTTCTCTGTTAGAAGAGAAGCGTCATCCGTCAGCGACATCACAAATGACTAAAACTACAATTTCACTCTTTCTTCCAATGAACTTCAGATTGTATAATTGTAACATTATTATAAGGTAGCAAAAAAAATTTTTTTAAGGAAGAATTATTATATAGATGTGGTAATATCGTAGAAGGTTGGTTTGGGTATATCAGTCTGGGTGATGGCCACTGACAGTGTGAAGAAGAGCCATGACGAGTGAGTTGAGGGTTGTGCCAAGTAGTCTCTGTCGCGGATGGATATTGAGTACATATGTGTATGTGTACAGATGATCTGTAGTGACGCACACCAAGCTGTTGAGAATGGTTGCACTGGAGGTTACCAAACTGGAGGTTAGGTTAGAGAGGTGTGTACGTGCGTGTGTCTGACTGTGTGAGTGTGTGTGGGTATGAAGTAGGGGGTTGGCTAAGGAGAGGAAGGGTACTAGAATGGATGTGCGTGTGGGCGATCTAGTACACACAAGGGGCAGGGGGGAGAGACACAGTCATGAGAGAGACCCCCATCCTTTTTGTTGTGTTGGTTGGTTATTTGGACGCCTACACAACTGGAGGACAGAGCCAATGTTCAAACGCGCACGCACACCATTGCGTGTGGTGTAAAGTGGTTAAGTGTCTATGTCCGTGTGTGCGTGTGATGGGCAACTCCCTCCCTCCTCCGCTCTCATCTCTTATATAGCTAGGCTTTCTCCTCCACATCCACTACTAACACATCCACTGACAGTATTATACGTTACGGTAGTGGTTTCACGTTTGTAGTAGTCTCAGTTTGTCCATCGACTGTCTTCTTTGTAACCGTGTGTGTGAGTGTGTATGTATTTGTGAACGTGGGTGAGTTACCCAGCACTGGGAAAGGGATATACTACGCCCTATACATACATACATGTATATATATATATATATATATAAGAGCTTGCTAGAAAGAGAGAGAGACCAACAGACAGACAGATAAGCCGAGAGAGACAGAGACTAGAAGGTGTAGAAGAAAACCAGCCCGAAAAGGGAGATACGACTCCTCAGTTTACCACTACCCCTTCAGCCAAAGAAGAGCCTCGGAACACTCTCTAAAACTGGTAGAGCGAAGAGAGTAGGACATGGGTAGAGGAGAAGAGGATGAGGCAGGTAAGTAGTAGAACTAGAGAGAAGCCTTGGAGTATTCCCTATAGCACGCTATTACACTAAAACATACACACTAACACTTTGGCACAGAGCAAATCACAACAACGAACACACACACAAGCGCGCAGAAAGACAGAGAGAGAGAGAGAGACCCATCTACCTTCAACAAACTCCTCTGTTCCTATCCTCCTTTTACCAGGAGAAACGCGCACAACGCTGTTCAAGTTTCCCTCCTGATAAACCCCTGGCAAAGCAAAAATAGACCTCCTAAAAACTCTTCCACACAGCTCTAGAGAGCTGCATGTCTTCTTTTGGAAAAAGAAAAAGAAAGAAAGAAAAAAAAAGGGGGAGAAAAATCTTTTCCCGAGCCCCTTGGACTATAAAAGGAAGAAAACTTTTCAGAGGAAGTAAGGTCACGGAGACAGATAAAGCCAAAAAAAACGAGAGGAATTAAAAAACAACTCTTTTTAAGGATAACTAAAAAATAACAACCAACTCGAAAAAAAAGTCGAATACTACAACAAAAAATACAATTTTTTGTCCTGATACATAAATGGTTACAAGTAATCTTAAGTTGATTCCAAAATTCTTACCCAAAACACTTATTTCAGCGAAAAGATACAAAAACTATGAATTCTAGTATGAGACCCTCACCAACTTATTCTCTTGCTGCAATTCTTACAGCTGTAAAGGTCAATACAAGGACAGATTTTTCAGCAACATGTTAGTGGCAAAAAAAGTGTTGAAGAATTCACCAGTAATGGTACTTCAAAATGAGGCCAACCAACTTAAAAATTCAATTTTCACGTAAGACGCTGCTAGTGAAAAGGAATTCAAGTCCATACATGAACATTTTGTTAAAACTTCATCCTTTAAGTTGGTAATAAGATTGGATTTCGAAGGGAGGAAATCAATTAAAAGTGTTGTACTATAACTAAGAGCGTTCGTTAAGTGTATCAATTTTTGTTTTTTAAACAAGTGCAAAACAAAAATTTTGAGCAAATTCCAAAAAAGAAACTGAAAAAATTCGCACAGTAGAGTGATTAAGGAGATTTTTCATCATCCCAAAGTTAATGACTACGGGGAAAATACAGTTTGAGCATCTAGCGATATTTTGCTTGTGAACCGGGGTTCACAAACCCAATTTTATTAGGTAAAAGAAAAAAAAAATTATTTAAAAAATATTTAGTTTATTTCCGTTGAAACTAGCGATCTTAAAAGGTAACCGGTAATAAATTTTGGCGTTAAAATGTTTTACCTACAGCAAAAAAGTAAGTATGAAGCAAAAAAAAAATGAAATAAAGAACAATCCTGACCATGAAAATAATAATCACCCAAAACTTTTAGAAAAGAACTTTTAAATAAGGAAGGACAAGAAAAAAAGATGCAGGACGAAGAAAAAACCGGGCCATTGTCAGTATGTAAATATTTCATCCGAACAGCTGACTGCCAACCAGCTGATAGCGCCCAACCCACTATGCACACTTCAACTATTTAAATACCCTTCTACTTGCAACTTTGTTTACTTAAAATGTTCCCCAATCTTTTTCAACTAATTTTTATGATTTCGTTTCATTTGATGAGAAAAACATTTAGTTAAATAATAATCTAAATTTTAAAACACAATAAGAATTAATAAACGCACAAGAAATATCTAATTCTAATTTTAAAATTAGATAAAACAAAAAAATATTTGTTTATCCCTAAAAATCGACAAAAAATAATTACTATTGTTCACTCCACATTTTAACAAAATTGAAATTATTTTCAATCTGAAATTTCCATTTCTAAGAGGTCTTTGACTTTTGATACAACCTTTTATATGTAGAGAGTTAAAAGTTTTACTCGCAAAGCTTGAATCTACAGATTAGAAATGCAACTGGAGAAAATAGATCTGTTTAAATGAGTAGCAGTAATAGTGAGTCAATTTGCAACGAAACTTAGCTCATCAGATTTGCAGATTTTTTTTTTTTGAGAAATCAAGAACCACTAAAAAACAAAACGACTCATTAAATAAATGACGTATTTCCGATTGAGAGTTTTCAAAAATTAAAAACTCCTTTCGAACCCCAAGACAGGAAGGACTCCTGAAAATTTAAACTTTCTGCTTTTGGAACTGCTAGCTTGTAAGTTTTTTCGTTTTCGAGTAAGGAAGTTGTTCTATTTTTGAGCTTAAAACTTGTACTTCCCGTCAAAAGCACTGCTTCGCTATATATTTTGTGGTGACATGATCTCGCACATAATTTTCATTTTATTGTTCTCAAATAGAAGGTAAGTTGTAAAAAAATTACGCTTACTTTAAAAAAAAGAACAACAATATGCAAAAAGAGAAAAAAAAGAGGTGAAATTAAAAAAAAACAAGCAGTTTTTCGTAAAAATAATAATAGTACATAAAAAAAAAAAAAGTTTTAAAAACAGATATACAACAAAAAACCTACCTCCTAGGCCATCATGTTATCCTGATACTGAACTACGTTTTTATATCTTTTTATATTAATTTTTATGTTTTTTATATTTATTATACTTGTCTATGTTTGTCTGTCTTACACCTACCTATCTACCTAACAATTTTTTTCCTTACTTCCTGTTACTTTTATTTTTTTTTGTTCGGGGAAAATTTTTTTAAAAAATTGTCATTTTTTTCTTCATCTTGTTTATCTCAGTTTTTTATTTTTACAATTTATTTATTTCAAAATTTATGCGGCATTTCTTTTTTTATTCATAAAAATAATTAGTAAAAGAGTAAAAATTAATTAATTTTCATTTCTATTTTTAAAAATATCTACGATTAAAAAAAGAGACAAAATAAATTAACTTTTGTTAATTTACAAGTGGAAAACAAGGCTCTGTGCGAAAAAATAATTTTTTCAAAATCTTGAAAAACAAAGATAAAAAAATGGGTAAGATATAAATCACAACTTCTCATTAACTGTATAGAATTTCACAATTCATAGCAAAGAAAAATAAGTATTAAATTTTTTTTTGAAAATAAATATATCACAGAAGATTTTTGAAAAAAATTAGTTTCATCTAAAAAAAATTATAGTTTTTTAAAATTATAGGAAGCCAATATAAAGCCAAAAAAAAAAAATATATATATATATATAATTCACATTTTTTAGATAAAATAAATAAATAACTGAACGCCTCCAAAAAAATTAACGAGATACGCCTACCTTAGTTTTCCGTTTAGACATCCTAGGCTGACATTACAGCATACGACTGGAACGCTTCAGATTACTAAACTGAACAGGCCGCGCCGAGAGCCAGAAGGGCTTGACGGGCGTCCTTTCCACCATAAAGCATGAGACGCCCTAGCGAACATTGCCGGACTTGGCCGATCAAAACCGGCCGGTAATTTTAAAAAGTATTGTTAAAACGCTTTTGTAAAATTCTAACAGCTTATGGTTGGAAAAATAAACATTAAATGAAATCAGGTACATAAACAATCACATTTGCTTTTATTTAAGCAAAATTTACATAATGAAATTGCTTTGAGATTTTTCAGAAATTCGTGAAACCCACACAATTAAAATAGCGTCTCTATGTTAGATGGCACTTTCACTGGCCAAGTTTACATCTAACTGGGAATTTGGTATACTTATCGCATTCCTGTAAGCATTATCAAAAATGAGACCCACTACAATACGCTTAAATAATATTTTAGTGGAAAACTTAAACCCACAGTTTCCCCCAGAACTGCCATGTAAAAGAATTTTTCTAGGAAAAAAGTTTCAATTACTTGAAAATGCAATAAGCAACCGAATTAAAAAAAAAAACAAAATCATTGAAGCCATTCCCCAGGAGATCTTCCTCCCCAAAAAACTGACTGATTGAGGTGGCACTTCCGGTCGCTTCCTTTGTCCCAAAAAACATGGAAGTCCTAGGTTAAGTTTTTTTGGAGAAACGTCTTAAGAGATATTTTCCCTTAAGTGTTTGGTCAAAAATAAAATAGGTGTACTAAGAATTAAGAATAAAGAGATCTCACGTGCATCCCAAAATTTAAAATAAAAAAAAAGTGAATAAAATTACATTGAGGACTCTGTCCGTTCTTAAGACGGAAATCTATCAAAGAAATGTTACATACGTAGTTTACTTGAAATGAAAATTTCTTCTTTGAAGAATAATAATTTACTACAGTTAATTCAATAAATTAAATCAGACCTCATTAAAAATCCATAAAACGTAAAGCCCATCAAATGGCGATTTCGGTCCGGCAGCCATCACAACTCTTTCGGTCCTTCGTTTAATTATTATGATCTTAGCTACAAAATGTGCGACTCTCAAACCTTTAGCGGGCATACCTAACACATGTCTTTGACGACGTACTAATCATAAAATCGATGATTTTAAAATTTGAAATATAAAATGAAGAGTATTATATCAGCACAATACTAGACTCGGATCAACTTGAGTACTTAAAAGTAGTAGATAATTTATATAATAAGTTTACAGTTAAGTTTACTATTAATACATATTTTTAATAAAAGAAATTAAGTCATGTTGTCAATTGCGAAACAAATTGTTTTATTTTCAAGTAATGGCATTTGTGTATTAAGTGCAGCCCAAAATTATTGTTGTTAAAAAGCAAAGACATGGATAATGTACTGACTAAAATAGTACCATAGTATAATATTAATAGTAAAATAATATATAGTATAATCCTTATAGGCTGTGTGTAAGTTACAATTATCGTTCATAACGTCGAACCAACAGTTGTACAACAGATAATAAATTACTATAAATTGCAATATGTGTGGTCGATATATCGTAAATTTAGTGTACGCTAGCCTGATGTGTGCAAGTTTGATCATTATTACAAGATCAAGAAGAAGCGTGGATAATTAGGATGAAACAAAGATGCGTAAAATGTGGCAATAGTTATTTTTTATAAAATGGCATAATGGAGTACAAGAAAAAAATAATTAATAAATACCTGTTTGACAGAATAATCTGTTGGGCCTTCACTGGTAGAACGGCGATCTTCCGATGTGGTCGATATTGGTGATATATCAATCTCTGGAGAAGATGATGATGAAGTTGTTGAATCAATTCTAGGTCGTTTTGCTGGCGTTGAAGTGGTCCAATCTAATTTTCTATCATCTCTCACTGAGTCTGTGGTCAACGGCACCGATAAACGGATCACACAATTTCTAGTGGTTAAATTTATCGGTAGATATTCTTTGTACTTAGTAGACAACGGTGTGGACATGTCATTCTCCACTCTCTTCTGACATTCTGAACAACCAAGTAGAAATTTTGTTACTGCTTCTCGTGGTAGAAATGCATAGCTTTCTGTGACCTGTAAACAGAAGATAACACACATTCATTCATGGATAAACAAAAATTAATTAATGTAGCATATCGCGCAAAGCTTTTTTAAAGTTTAATTTATAGTTAAAAGCAATTAAACAGGAGAATATCAATACTCTGCAATTTATTCTGACCTCTTTTAACGACTGACTCATAACAAAAATACCGCAAAAGTCATAAGAAGTGATAGGCTGAAAGAAACATTAAATGAACTTCATTGAAGTAAACAAGACGGCCAATAATTCAAACTCTAAGAGAGCCAGTTACAGATAAGTAAGACAGTTTTTTTTTTTGCTGACAATTCTAGAAAATTATGCCTAATCAACAACACACATGTTCCGTTAATAAGAATGTTCATGGCAAAGTATTTCAAACACTCTGCTGGTAGAATAAGGAACTAACTCGGTACGTAAGAAAACTTGAACTCTTCAATGATGGTCACATTCTGAAACAGCGAATATTGATGCTCCATTCTTACAACGAAATGTGTTAAACCTGGTCATTAGAATAAATTGAATTTTTATAAATAACTTCTTGGAATTCGGCCTATCTGGAGAGAGTATGTACGAAAACATGATGAATACTTGGCAGTAAAAGATTTTTTTTTAAAGTTCAAATTGCATTATTCCCCTTTTAGTTCGATGCACTTTTATTTCTTCCCTGAAATGCGCAAAAGGTGCAAAATACCACATCAGCTCTTCAATAGCTTCAAAACGTTTTCCAGCCATACATTTCTTTAGCTGTGGGAGTAAGACATAAATCTGGTATGTCTTATCAATGCCAACATGAATTAATCCCAGGATTTTGAGAAAACCAAGCAATAGCGATAGAAAACAAAAAAAAAGGTTGCGAAAAGTACATTAAGAATGGTTGCTGCGTGGATTTATCACGGTAGTGATGACATCGTCCAATGCGCGCAGGTGGCGTTTCATTATCGAGAAAACGTCGAGAGAAACGAGCATTACGATTTTGCTCTTTGAAGTTGTCATTTACTGTTGCTCTGAACGTCACAAAAGGTACAGAAATCGCAAGAAAGCTGAGAGCGGTTGCTGCTGTCAGTGCACCTAATAACTCGAAAAAATGTGATAGCTTGGATGCTTCTATGGACAAACGTTTCGATTAGAAACCGTTGGTTGGTATGTAAGTAATCAAGTTTAAACCTTGCAGCCGTATGCACAAGTTACCACCTTAAAACATGTACTTTCCATGGTAAATACGAGAATTTGAAACGGTCGCTAAACTTCTTTTAAGATGAATACAGGAAGAAGGGAACAAATTGTCTAAGAGGTTGTTACGTTTCAGTTAAGCTTTACTCCAGTGAATTCCAAATTATACGTAAAATTCAGAGCTTATAGTGTAGAGAAGAGATTAGTAAGCGTAACTATTTTAGATCGGTCCATTCACTGGCGTAGTTTAATTCACCACAAACACCCACACTTACAGACCACAATGAACACATTAATGACCTCCTGGAAATGTAGTAATAAATGCAAGCTTTCAGTTTTATCACACCCTCCTAGCGCAAAATTGATAACTACATATATAATGACTGAAAAAAGATCTATCTTTTTAAATGATAATCAAAACTTACAGCTCTATAGGTTCTCTTCTGTCCAGCATGTAAACCAGATCTTGCACCAGATTCAACATGGACACTATAGATTATATCATAAAATTCTTCAACTACAGCTACTTTCTTCAATGACCCCTGGAAATATTTGTACAATTAAAAAATATTGTAATTTTAAAATAATTTGACTAAGTGGGGGAAAAAACTGTAAAGCGAAATAATAACAAAATATATAAATTAATTATTTCAATAGCTTTAGTAGTAGAAAATATCATAGTAAAAAAACTATAGGTTTCATATACGTAACGTGTGTACATTTCGGCACACATTGTCTACTGTCTTCAGCTAACTAACTTCAACAGCTAATAAAACTTTCAACAACAAAAAGAAATGAAAACCTAAATGTTCATCATAGATAATGACTGACATAACAAGTTCTACAATCCAATGTTTAACAGAAAATAACGAACAATAATTTTTAATAGCCTTTTGTAGTTTGTAGAATCGAAATTACAAGTTACAATGTAGATAAAGTTTGCCAAGTAGACGATATTTGGTAAGAATACAAAACACAAAAAGTAAAACTTATTAATTTTAACCTCATTTTAAGGCCGAAAACCAAAAGTTAATTACCCATTGACAAATCGTCAAATGATATTCACGTTTAGAGACAATAAGTGGTTTAATCACAGTATTCAAAGAAAACTAAGGTTATGATGTTAGAAACTACATTTACTACAAACCAATAATTGCGCACCATATAAAAATAATTTTCCATGATTTAAAAATTACCGTATTCTAAATCTGTATAGATAATTCTGTTTTATTTAAAAAAAATAACGCACAATGAAATCTATAATTATAATTACAAACTCTAGCAGGATTAAATAATTGTTAAGTTCAGCATTACGAAAAATTACCTTCAAAATCTTTTATCTTCAAAAATTATTAACATTTACTTTTATCATTTAATTATTAAAATATGAAATTGTTTCATGTATTAGAATTTATTATTATAGTATAGAATTAGAAGTTATTAATAAGCTATAATATGGACAATAATAAACTTTCAATTTACTTTTGAATTCCAGATTAACAAAACTGCACCACCTAGCGGATGTACTGAAAGTAACCTAGTTGGCATATTGCCCACAAGATCGCACGTTACCAACTGAACTCTTAAATCTTTTTAAAATAAATTTAAATTATTTTTTACAATTATTTTTTGTATTCAGAAACTTAAATTAAAATAAAATAAATGAAGACTAATTTTTATATTCTTGTTACATTTCAATATGATTCTATATGAATACATTTCAATATAATATGAAACCACCGCGCTAATAACCTCAGCTGTTGATGCGCCGAAAAAAAAAAAAAAAAAAAATATGAAACCACCATTTTACTCGTATTTTTATTTTTTTTTGTACAAATGCATACAAACTATTGTAAATCAATATATCATTCAGTTAATTTTATAAAGAGTAAGAAAATGTATTTGTATTAAAAAATATACAAATCAGATCATAACAGAATAATAAAAATGTAGTGAATACAAGTACACAACTACTTGCCTTTTAACTATTTCCATCACCCCCCGCCCATACCAAAAAAACAAAAACAAATTAAATCTTTTGAATTAGACAAAATTTGCTAACTAAAAGAAATCAAAGAAAACAATAGAATAAATTAGGGTTGAAAGTGTGCATTACACACGTCTAAAGAACCAACACAGGGAGGGACCCTTTTATTGAATGGAACTAGTTCTTCTGAGCTTTCTTTTTTTTTTAACTTACCCTAATAAAAACTAAGAAAAGGGACTTTACTAACAACTAAATCTTCTTTTTTTTCTGGATTGTTCGTTTGTGTTTGTTGATTTTTTTCATTTTCGTACAAAAAAAACGTTATTTGTATTTACATTTTTTTTTTTGTAGGAAGGTCACGTGTTGAAAATTTTTGCCACGAGTCTAAAGATCCGGTTTATCAAATGTTTCTACTTACGTAAATACAATATGCATATTACTTGAATGATATACATACATGAAATTTCAAAACTGGGGCTTTAATGGTATTTTCAGTAAACTGCACTTTCTTTATAGCTTGTTAAAAGATATAAGTATGATACCAAATTGGTAGTTAAACGTTTAAGTTCTGTTTGAAAAAATAGGAGATTACTTAATAATTTTTTTCTAATTTCTATAAGGGAAATGATAAGATGAATTTTTCATAGATTTTGACGTGCTAGAGGGTATTTCAGGCTAACAATACAATACCTACGACACCAACAACTACGTAATAAAGACGAGCTGAGCTAGCCAATAGTACAACGGCTGGTGTTTAGTAAACCTGCAGGCCAAATCCAGGAGGCTGTTGGTGCAATTGCTTGAATTATTTAGTAAATGGATATTTCCATGAGAACCAAAAATCTTGAAGCACGATTGCATTACTTTCTACTTACAAGCGGTAAGAGAAAAGTCGCACTTTCGATCAACCGATTTTTATGAAGTTTATAATTCACACTTAGTTGTTATTAATAAAATATAGGTGATAAGACTACAATATATGGAAGCACAAGGAGATGTAACCAACCTTTACCCAGAAGGACCCTGAATAAATAGCTTATGCTAGATTTCAATACATTCCTCTTAGGAAGGTAAGAAACATTAAAACAAAAGAACGTATACAAGAGTAGAAAATATAGAATTTTAAAAAAAAGTAAAATAAAATCTACAACCTAATGAAAAGTTCATATCAAGTTAATTAAAGGTAATATCTGAGTCAGAATAACTAAGACTGGTGTAGGAAGAGCAGCATGCAACAGGTGCACAAATAGGCGGCGGACCCCCTCCTGGAATATTACTAGCACAGAGGCCCTAGTTAATTAGATAGGGTCTTTATGTACATACACACTCTCACTGGAATATACAACACTGTTATCTGGATTTCATTGTGTACAAACAGTGTGCACGGTGATTATTACCACATCATTTGCATATAATTTATTATTTATGAATTGGTGTTATTAAATTATCAAAATATGAAAATTAAAGGTCACACCCACTTAATCATAAGCATCATTACAATCACTATTGGTCTGTATTACACAATAAACACACAAATAATTATTGTTCATATTTTCGCGCATATATATCTAATTAGAAACCAACTCGGAGCATTACTTTACTAAGTATACACACAAATAAAATTAATATTTCGCTATTCATTTTCAAAATGAAGGTTATAAAATCTATTACTACCTATAAGTACTTGTGATTTTGTTTGGGGTTTTAATTATACACACAATTAAAACGTTTTCGTCCAGAACGGTGCTCCGAAGCAAAGGCGCTCCCTATATCTATATCAAATCTATACATTCAATCTATTTCTACAGATAGAACACAGATAAGAGATCTACATCTCAGTAAGTCACCCCAGGCCATAATCACCAACTTTTCATAAGTGATCTAATCGAATTCCCTACGAAAAATGTTTTAATAAATAAAAATTATTAGCGAACCGTTTTTTAAAAAAAATTGTTGGAGCCCATAACCGTAAAATAACTTTTAAAAATCTTTTCAGTTGGCTGGATTTTTCGAAACATTTATTGCCTAGACCCATAGAAGCATTTAAATAAAATATCAAATTTGAATATCTATTATTTTTCGTTTTTCAGTTAACGCAGATAACGCCAACAAACCAATTTGTATGAACCACTTTTTGGGTCTAAGAAAACCTCAAAATGGAAATTCCTTGTGAAAATCAGAACCCTCTTCTTACCGATACCATGCTGGAGTAAGCGAGAGTAGAAAAAACGAAAGGGGTGACTAAGAAACAAGTAGGGCTTAAATAGTTTCTCACTCTCCAACAGAATGTTTAATCTATTCGACTAATGGAAACTCTCGATATACCTATGCAACACCTGATGCTGTTCTATTCTGAATTAAAACATCTGTCTGCGAACTCTTTCTCCCCAGGAGAGGAGTGCAGCTTGGAGTCTGGGTCCTCACCTATATAGTACAGTCTCACATAGTCTCTCTAACTAGTTTCTGTAACTAGTTGTTTGTGTATAAATGGTGACCTCTCTGGGTATCCAGATCAGAATACTACGTGACCCTTGGTGACCCGTTCCCACATACAGAATCTATGCCCTAACACAATAATCAATACCGCTGGACCACTGTTACGTCTATGGATATACATATTATTTTATTTTTATAAATACTATTGTTTAATTTTACAGTTGAAAGATATTAAAACTATTTTTGATTAGTCAGTACTAATTAAACCATTTTTGTTTTTACCCTATTCATGGAGACAAAAAAAACTCTGAACTCAGAACTAAAATTTTCAAATTATCTAGCAAAATGATTTAAACAACAGTTTCTGGGTGCATATAATGTTCAAAATAATTTCAGGAAATAGAAAACAGTTCAAATAAAACAGTTATAATTTTCGAGAAAATGTACTGTACACCACATCGCGATTCGGAGCTTAGCCAAAACAATTTTTTTTTTTCGAACTTTTTTTAACTGAACATTATTCGAAGACCGGCAGCAAAACGTATCCGAGCAACGATGACCTCAGATGTTGACGCGCATTAAATAAATAATAATAATTAACATTATGAGACGATAGAAGTAGAGAAATTATAGGCGTAATATAAACGAGCGCCTTCTACCCTCCTAATTTTCCTAATTTTTGCAAATTAAAATTCTATACAAACAAATTCTCAGATTCACTACAATCTTTCTAAAATATTTTTTTAAAAAAAGGATTGTTTCAACCTAAAATGGTAGTTGTACGTTGGGCAGTAACATTAACAGCAATAACCAACTGTTCTTAAGAAAAAAAGCATCTAGACTTGCCAAAAAACATCATCAAAAATAAAATAAAAACTCCCAGGAGGAACGTTACAAACAAAAGTGAAAGGAATTTGAAGATAGTAAAAAGTATACAAGTTGAAAAAGAAAAACTTTTTTTTAGAATATCGCAAAAAACAGAAGAAAATAGTTGTTTCGATAAATCACACTTCCGGTTGCAGGTTTTTGACTGTGACGAAAGCGATAATACTAATAAAATTGATACTAAGTTTAAAGCCTTCTGCAATTTTCTGTTTTTGAAATACAAGCTTTTTTCGAATTTTGTGGACTTAAAACAAATATTTAAAACAAAAAATCAATTTCAAAAATATGATACGATTGCAACACTTCTTTTTTAATATGAGTTTAATGTCATATTACGTAATGAACCTAAAGTGTTCATATTCCAATACAAGAGTTCACATTCTCTCCAAATGAATGATTAACTCTACCGATTTGAACAGTCAAGCAATAGTGTGTGCAACCTGCTGCAAGTTTGCCGATGACATGCGGTTGACCCGTTTTACACCACTATGAATTTTAGACAGAAAATCTAATGACTGCCACCCACTTCCTAGCGACAATTTCCTTGTTTACTTTAATTTAAATTCATTTTATAAAATTAGCGCCATTGGTCACCTCTCAAGTGGCAAGTCTCATAATAATATTAAAAATATTAACTAATACTTAAAGAAGGGATTAGCTATGCGCTTAGCGTGTTAGATTCCCACGCGAAGGTCCCGAGTTCGAATCTAGCTGCTGACCCTTAGATTACTCTTTGTAGGAGCTTCTTACAGCTCACTGTCCGGTGAGTGTAACGAAAGAACACTGTCCAGAGGCACTGAAAAAAAACCTCCCGGCGCCAATAACCTCAGATGTTGTCGCGCCTTGAATCAATAATAATAATAATAATAAAATAATACTCACCGTCGGTGATTGAGCATAAAGTTGTTCCTTTTCTCCCAAACGAAATCCTTTACTTCTCATCCAAAAACGAAATTTACTATTTTCAGCACAATTTCTAATTTCTCCCTTCAACGTAGCCAATATTCGATTATATTTCTCAGCTGTAATTGTTTTAGTTTTAACACAACCAGAATAGTTTCTCAAAGCCCAACTCTGAAATGCAGCTCTAGAGTCCATATTTATCGTTTTGTATTTGCAGAACAGTAATTAGTTGATTTAAAATATTTTTTGTATTTAAAAATGGTCTGAAATTTAAGGGAAAAAAAATCTCTATTAGTTATGTAGAAAAAGATTTTTGGTTATCTAATCTTACCTGGTTAGAGTTTTTAGTTGTATGGACTATCGCAAAATCAATATCGTAAATTGCAAATCCAAAATATTGCCTAGAGACCCAGGATCCCTTTATTCCGCTGCCTTCTGCTAATCTAAAAAAAATTCATTCTCGCATTAGTCATTAATTTCAATTCGTACATGTAGCGTAATTGTTTTAGAAATAATCATGGCGAAAAATTTGAAAATTTACGAAAGGCTACGGCTATTATCAAAATCAGTTAGTTTCAATTAAGTATTTAAATGTAAGTTTACAATTTGGAAATACAAAAGAAATACATAAATCGGGACGGACAACCTAATTTAATTCCATGATTACTGTTTCTAAATAAAAGATAGATTTGTGATCCCAGTAGAATTATTAAGCCAACTTGAGACGAAAATTCATGGAAATACTATCACTATAATTGATTTTCATGTTCTTTTATTTGAGTATGTCAAGTTTCAGATTTGCAGCCATCACCAGTCAATGTTAGCTTCATCATTTTGCTCAGATAAAGGTATCAAGCTGAATATTTCAATCAACTCTTCGAAAAATCCTAATATAACCAATATCAGAAAAAAAAACTATTCATACTAACTTTCAGAAAAACTTTCTATTCTTGTTTCAAAGAATAAAACAGTGAACAAGTAATGCCGACAATAATGTCTACTTCATGTTCACGTAGACATTTTTGAATTTGAAGGAAGTTAATGCGAAGAAGCTGGTAATAGGATTGTGCAACTTATCTCTGAATAGAAAACATTGCAAACATGTATAAAATGTGTTATCATTACTTTCTAAAGTAGGACAGGTCCAAAGAGAACAGCGATTTCAATTCCGAACCAATACCAGTAGTACAAGATTGTAAATCTCTAATCCGTTACCATTACAAATACCTTTAAAAAGCAACCTTATCTTCATGGGAGCTCTTCTTTATTTTTTTGTCAAATTTATTAAAAAATGTATTCTTCTCTTAATCAGGTATCACTCGTATCAAAATTTACAATTTAGGTATTTGAATTCTAAACCTAAAAGAAAATTTTAACTATTTCCACCATTTTTTTCAGTAAAATTTAACAATAATTGCTTACTCAAAGTTAGAAGAAATGAATAAACTCGGAAAATTAAACTCGTTTCATGATCTTATCATCTGCACCATATCATTACCACCATTTGAAGTAAATAATGGCAGGTAACACATGGATAGGTTATTACCCACCAAAAATTGGACATGACTTTTTAACAGTTGGTACTGCGATCATCTTTCTTCAAGAGACACCTTCAGTGATAAAGCTGTAACGGAGTTCTTCCCCTAGGAGACATCTCCCCACACGATATCATTCTATTTTTATTTCAGGCATCAACAAATTCTCTTAAAATACTTTTTTTATAGGTGTGCGTTTGTCTAAATAGAAATTTAAAAAATTAAAACAGAAGAAAAATTGTAACCATTACGGATTAAGAAAATGTTAGGAATTTCCAATAAGTTCAATCGCCCTACAAAAGCAAAAGTAATCCTAGCCTTTAAACAATAACTGCAAAGATTTTTAAAAATCAAAGTGTGATTTCGAAAAAATAAAACTAATATTAATTACTACTAACTCAATTGTTTTAAAAATTTAGTCACAGGATTTACTAATCATCTCGTACTTACTTTTCTGTAACACAGCGATTTATGGTTACTACCTGAGAAATCTGAAATGAAGACAACATGAGTAAATAAAAACAAATTAAAAATAAAGTAGCCAAACAATTTACGAAAATTGTCTAATAATATTTTTAATATTTAAAGAAAAATAATTTCTTAAATATATAGATATATTGTATATAAAAATAGCAAATAAAATTAATGTCTAAAGAAGTCATGTGCAGCTAGCTGTTTCAAGTGAAACTGAACGAATAAATAAATACCCTAATACTATATAGAATAGAGTGGGGACTTAAAACGGGACCCCAGTGTACCCTCTATGAGTTGAAGGCGTACCCAAGAGCACCCTACTTAATGCCAAGGGCCCAATCTTAGCACCCTTTACTTTCTTAGCATTGGACCATCGAATACACAAAACTATGCGCCCATAGACCTCTATTTTCTCTTTTTAAACTACTTCTACTGGTAAATGAAAGGCCACGCCTCTAAAAATGGAGTCTGTTCCAAGGAGTTTGTGGCCAGGTGTTTAAACTTACCTTTCTTAAGCTGAGGTCTTGACCCTTCAAACTTGTATTTGTTTAGTTTATCACGATTACTATATGTAGTTGAGAAGCACAAGCACATTACTGCGAAAGATATTGTAATTTCTTTTTCGAAACGAAGAAAAAGATTGCATCATATTCGTTTGGATGATCTTCTTACTACTAAAAATCATTTCAATTTTAAAAGGAAGGATATTTTTCTTATACCCGAATTTTTTCGCAATCGGTATTGCTATATAAAATCAGAAATATGGTGATAATTGGACAAATTGACTGCTTTATACATTGACTTCTCAAGATGAGATTAATTTTTGTATTTTTTCATTTTTTACTATGAGATACTAAATTGATTTGAAGTGTTATCCAGGAACATTCAATTAGCACTTTTGGGAGAGGAAATGTGTAAGCTTCCTCTGTTGATCCGGAGCGTACACGATTGGTTAATTTTGTTCGGAAGACGTCCCAGAGAGGCCCTGAGGCAAGCCTGCCTGGGATAGGCGGGGTTAATTGGCAAGAGAAGCTCCCATATTATAATGTTCAATTAGGCATAGAAGTTTGCGCCAGGCTAAGGGATCCGTCTAAACTTTACCAAAAATTTGATTAAAATCCTATAAAGAATACCTTGAAAGAATGAACTTTCAGACTTCTGAAGAAGATTAGATCAGAATTCGGAACTTTTCCTGAAGGACCCTTCGGCTATTTTAGCAAAGAATCAGTTTATTCCAAATCACTGAAAGGCGTCACCTCAAGGTCACTTCTATTATTATTTTCTTATTTTGGAAAAATCATGTTTTTGAATGTAAAAACCAGTTGCTGTTTCTTCTAAGCAACTACTACTCAAAGTAAAAATAAAAATTGAGATCGCACTTCTCAAAAAAAGAACAACAGTCAATTCTGTGTGGAATAATTTTAGTTTTATCTTATAAATCCTGGCTTTTTCAATGAATTCTAAGGTTCAAGAAATCGTTCTACCAGGGCCGGCCCTTCTTCACATAAACTTTTGATCAATTTTGCATTATGAACTTTGAACAAAGTGTTCGTGGTTCAAAATGCACAAATGTAGAAATGCTAATTAAAACCGTTTGACAGGACAGGTTTAAGTTTTCATCGTCAAAAAATGCATAATAAAAGCATACTACTGAAAAACTCCTATCTTTGTCAAATGTTTCTTCTTTTTCTTTAAGTATATAACTGAATAGAACGGTCTTCGAGATTTCCGTTAAATTTCCCTCTCCCTTAAAATAGTTTAATTTTTTTTTATAGATACTAATTACTAGCAAATCTTTATAAAACACAAAAAAAAGGGGACCGATTAAGGTTAATACAAAAGGTAAAAAAATTAATGTTTGGCATGAATTTTTCACTTCAGCAAAATTCAAATTAAAAACATTTGAATTCGACTATCACAAAAAATAAATCTAATTGGCACCAATTAAGCTTAAATTCACCTTTTAAAATATCGTATTTGTCGTCCATTCACATGGTGAATTGAAATTTTTTAAATGAAAATGTTTACTGAAGCTAATACTTTTAATTTTTTTCATAATTATTAAAACTAAATAATTAGTAACTTTTCCGAAGCTTTAATATTTAAAATAATAATTCACTGTAACTTAAGTAAAATTAAAACGATTTATTTTCATAAGATGCCTCCTCTGTAACCGCTATTTCATGTTCAAGAAACGTTATATTCTAATATTTTTGAGCAGTCAGATAAATATATATCACTAGCCAGTAAAAGAATGCGCAGAGAGCCGTTGAAAAAAAAGGGTGTCAGTAAAAATGTTTCAGGTGGACAGAGAATCTACTTCTGAGAGAGGGTATTCTGTGAGATAACGGAGATACTGACCTCTGACCTATTTTTTTATTGTGTTTAGCTTCCCTGGACCCAGACTCTTCTCTCGCAACCCTTTCTTAATAGATACTTGTCCTTTTGGAACTAGGAAACTGGTTCTTCTGGGAATAAAAAATAAAAAGTATCCCTCCATCGACAATTTTAAAATTCTAAGGATATGTAATTTACCCATTGCAGTTTTAAAAGTAATAAGCTTGGAGTATTAAAATTTGTTTGTTTTATAATTCCATGAAATTATTCCTGAATATGCCAAATATATATTTATTATATCTGACAATACTACAAAAATAAAAAGATCTATAATAAATTCGGCATTTAGAAATAAATCATATTACTGGTTACTTAAATGATGAAAATAATCTAAAAATTTCTTTTGAAACTGTTAGAGAAAATATTTTTGGGGGTTAGAAAAATCTAAGGGTTCACTTTAACAGGTACAAGTTTAAGGAATTTTAATTCTTATGATCCTTTAAGATTCGTATTTAGCAATCATGTTTCAATTATGGAAAAGAAAAAAAATACCTGCGTATTTAGTGGCTAAGAGCCATAGATTTTTCTTAAATTCAGGCCTTATTTGTACAGCTTCTTCTTCTTCAACTAGTATTATTAACTGCTGATATAAAAATAAAAATTTTATACTTTAAGACAATCTTCTTGGATAAAGTTGTAAATGAAATTAGCAATATTAATGCTTTTTTTTTTTTTACATTTTTTTTGTTTTAATTGTCAAAACAAAAACCGTTATATTTAAACGTGCACCCCAAAGATCTCGCAAAATTAGTGCGTATGATAATCACCAGATCTAAGATGTTCCTTATAACGGTTTCAAACCGCAATTTTTACAACAAATTGAAATGAAACTGGCCAGTTCAAATATGAAAATAGTCTGTTCACAAATCTGATCTCCATTCAATAAAAATACGTGAAAAGACATGCAATTGTTACGTTCAAATGATAATATGCTAATAAAAATACAGGTACTAAATGGAATTTCAACTTGTTACATTAAATCTCCGACCTTGCCAAGGCCATAGAGATTGGTATCATAATAAATAATAGATCAAAGGTTAAAAACGTACCATCTTCGTCCACCCCCTAGCGTTGTCTCCCCCGTAACGATTCATGCCATCACACCTGGTTCTTTTCACTTCTGTTGTCCTCCTACCATTTATTAACATAATCATTCCACCTGATACCCCTTCTTTTTTTCCTTCATTTTTTAGTAGTCCTGCTTTCTTCTCCTTACAAAACATATTTGACGAAACCTAAAATTTTTTATTTAATAATTCTAAACTGTCAAAAAATCATAAACACAAATTATCCTCTAATAATACTAATTAAAAATCTTTCATTCTTCTCAAAATCTAATCCTACTGCATGTCCCGGTATAGAACCACAATGTGGGCTTACTTTTCTCTTTATTAAGAAAGAAATTAAATTATAAAACAAAATGTTTGCTTCTGTATTGTTCTCTACTGTTCACTAAAACTTGAAAACACTAATGTCTGTACAAAATTAAATCTAAGAAAAAAAATAAAACAATAAATCATGCTTACGAAAACAAAAGTTAATTAGTAAAACTTTTTAAAACTTTATCTGAAACTAGTAGTTTCAAACTACGCTCTTTGGCACATCTTGTGAGAGATTTTAAAGAGAGACATGTTCTGAAAAATTCTTTTTCCGTAAATACCGAAACTTGGTAATTTATTTTGAACTTTGCGATTTGCTTCCCCTCTCCCTCCCCAAAGAAAACTGCGAATATTTTCTTTAAAATGCGCCTTTTGAATTTACTCAAAACCTAGGGTTCAAAATCTTCAATACTTACAATTTGTCTTTCAATAATTCTAACTATTTGGAGAACTTAATTAGATACTTAGCATTTTATTGGGACCATTTGCCAGCTTAAAAATGCATCTTTAGTTTGATGTCTAATTTTGAATTGCACCTTCTAGTAATTTTGTTCGAATGTTAAAATACTAGATCTAAGGCAGTTTTTCTTATTTAGCCTCCAGATAAGTGTAGTTCTCCACTCATGTATGTGGATTCTGCTCAAAGACAATACATTTTAAAAAAGCTAGCCTTCAACTTCTTTGGAAAAGCAAGGACCTTTAGAGAAAACCAAGTGGTTATTTCGAATGGAAAAACCTTTTCTATTCGTTAATTTTCCAGCCAGAAGGTTCGTTCATTAATTTGGCCATGCATATCTTTGCTTTCCAGTTGTATTACTGCTTAATTATTGACGTCGTTCTAGTTGAGGTATAGTAAAATAATATTATTTTTTAATTCCGATGAATGTGACCCCCTCGAAGGGGGAAGTGGATTAGCCATTTTTTCCAGGATCTTAGTGTCCTCGCAAGTATCCCAGTACATCAACTCGAAAAACCCTTACACTGGCCCCCAAACACTGTAACAATACATAGGGCCTAAAGAGTTGATTGATATATTAAATTATTTGGGTTTAGCGAACCCGCGGGTAAAATCTAGCTCATTATCTCACACAATTACTATTCGTACACATTTAACGCTTTACAGAGCTCCACATTTTGCGCACAAACACTACTTTTTAGAGAGCCAAAATAGCATTTTTAGGTTGCAGTGGATCAGATTTATAGTTAATTAAATATACAAGTTGCTTATTGCCTTAATTGAAAATTGAAAATTTAAAAAATAATTCAATGGGCTTCACTCTTTTTTTCACACGTGTAAGGTGGAGGAAAAATGGTACATTAAAACCAAAAAATGTACCACTTCTTTCTTCGAGAAAGTTTGATGGTGAATTTACAGCATTTCCAAAACATCTGTCCCCTAGTATTTCTCTCTGGTCACTGACAAACGTAACTTTGATATGTACGTTATCCGTAGGTTCACCCCAGTAATTCCAAATAAAATAACCACTATCTACTATATGTATACTATAATAACAATAAACTCATTCCTCTAGCTCGAGCTGTAGCGTCTCAGCTGATCAAGGAAATTAGGAAAGATCTCCTTGAAATCCCTCCGGTAACTGGACTCTGGATCGACCAGGATAAATTTATATGACGTATTAATCTGGCCTTACGCCTTTTTGCAAGACAAGATAAAAAGGGCTCAGAAAAATCACAGGATGTCCTACATTCTGGTTTGGAGCATACGGCGATGGTGGAGGGAAAACGTTCCTTATATCCCGTCTGATTTTATGTATATAAATACTTTATACACCCCTTACACAACTGTCCTACCGGACAGTTTTAATGAATATGAATGTTTTGTAAGAAGAGATTTTATCATTTCTTTGCTTTAACGTTAACTCTAAATAAAAGTTGCTTACCCAAAAAGAAAAACAAAATTTACTGAATAATACCGTAGTTAAACGAACAAATAAAACATTGTTGAGTACACGTACTGTGTATTTCTTGAATATAATAAAAATCTAAAACCACATCTACAAAGGTAAGAAATTGAAAAAAAAAAAAATTGCATCTGTAACACTGTTTATATGTTGCCCACTTTAAAAAAACCAGTACTTCTAAATAGATTGGTTTAAACGGTCAATAGAAATTCAATTGTACAAACCTATAAGATACTCTGTAGTAAATGTATACTATAAGGGATTCTGTATTAGGTAGTTCTCTCATGAGGTCACATCACAGAGGTCGTATAATCAAATAGTGGACAGATTCCAGTTTCACTTTGTGGTCCACTCCTGGTACTGGACAGCAACCCTTTCTGTTTCTCTAGCACTGCTACAGAAACTTGTGAGTCCGGTTTTCCAATTGGTCCAAACAGCCTCTTCTGTTTAACACACAATATAAGTATTAAGTCTTAATTAAATGTTCTGTTCATGTGGGGAGGGTTATTATTATTTTTTTGTAATTACGCTTAACGTAAACAAACTACCAAGGTTTTAAACAACAATAACGCATTATCAACTAAAAATAAAACTTTTATCGCCTTTTATTCACAAACATTTGGATTTTTTTACTTTCCCACAACTCCTGATTCCGCCAAATGAGAAAACAAAAAATCAGGCGTGAACACTGAAACATCTTTCTCTTCCTTCAATTTATTATTATAATAATTATAAAATTTATTAAATCTTTGACTTTTTTCCAAAAAAAAATTGTCATCTATTTTATACATGTGCATGAAGTAACCCAGTTAAAGGAGGCGTAACATCCCAGCGCCCGCACCCTCACTAAAATCAATATTTCTTAAGAAAAAGTTTCAAACTAAAAAGATATGGCTAACGTACATCATGATGAAGTTCAAACTTTAGCTAATACATAGAAAAATAAAACAGATCACACTTCTGGAGGACTGTGACATTATTCCTACCCTGAATTTTGGTTACAAATATTATACCTTCTTTTAAAAGAATCTCTAAAATATAAAAATTCATTTAGTAAATTGGTAATTCCAGTTGACAGATTATCTTCGAATTCGGAATTTCACTCTTAATTTAATTCTTATTGATATATATGTATGTATATCACGCGATGTGGCCGTACTTGTAGCGCTATAAAAGAAAGCTTCTTTCACCTAAAAATATCTTGATATATTTTTTCTAGGAAATGCTTTTAAAAAAAGTCTTCGGGTGTGTAATTGGAATACCATGTTAAAAAAAAAATCCTTGTAAGCAATTTCAATTCTTTAAAAGTACGAATCCGGTTGACAGATTTTGTCGAAAAGAATGCTGTTGGATTTTTAAGATGGCACCCAAGCCAAATATCAAATTCGAAAACTGACCACATACAGATTTACAGTCCATATTGAAAAACATATTTTTCGTACTCAAAACATTTTTCATCTTCACCTTCAAGTGAAAAACTTACTATGTTCACGGTTATGTTAACTGAGATAGGCCATTTGAAATTTTCTTTTATACAGGGTGTGTACAGAGGAGTGGTCGAAACTTCAGGAGGTAATTCAGCAGCTCAAATGCAACAAAAAATATTCTATTCACTTTGACCTGAATATCAATAGTGTCCAAGATATTTGCATTTTTAACTTTTCCGTCGATATTCGCGTTTTTCACCATAAAAACGGCCGTAACTTTTCTATCCTTTATCCTACAACAAATCTGCTTATCCCAAACGAAAGAGCATTAAATTTCCTATAATTTTGCTTAAAGCGAGCCTCAAAACGTTTCTTTTAACAATGAAATTTTTACTTTTATGTCTAAAAAATTCATTCTCGATGATTTTTGTTAAAATTTTGAACTGCATTTTTTCAATGATTAATTGAACTTTCAACTTTCGGATATTTAAAGGAATAAAGGAGAAACTCTTGAGTTTAATCTAACAAATTAAGCAAACATTTCGTTCTTCTGTCACTAAAATGTATGAAAGATCCATTTTTTGTTTTTGTTTTACGTGATTACGCTATTTATAAAAGCAAATAAAGAAAGAATACTTGAAAAACGAACAATTAATGAGCAAAGAACAAAACAAGGGCATCTTTTAGCAGTAAGATTAACACACATTTATATAACTAATAATGTTCTGGAACTACAAGGATTTTCGTTTGTTTTTATTATTATTAAAAAGAATGATTTTCTAATTATTTTCTCATTTCTTGTTTGTAATCAATAAATAATTGATTCTAGTAATTCAATTCAGTTTTAGTCTTAGATATCTGTTGTCGGTTTTCTTTTCAAGCAGGTAATGTTTTAGGTTTCCTTTTTCTTTTTTTTGTCGTCAACTAGCAAAAAGTTGTTCCAGGGCCAAAAGAGAAGTGTGTTCAAATTATATTAGTGAATATAATATACATGAACCAATCCCCGTTTCTTTTAGATCTCAATTAGTTGTACTCAGACAATTGCAAATTCATTGATGCTACCTAGAACTGTGATTAAAATCATAACACATTATCAGGAAAGTAAAAGATCGAGATTTCATTTTTTGTTTTAGAAGTATGCTTCCAAAAGCCAACATTCATAATAATGATATTACACATAATTTTAATGACCATCTAATGAGTATAAATTTCAAAAAATTCTAGTAGACTATTTTCAGTAATCAACAACAGAAAATAATTGTGAGAACTCTCACATAACTTCCACTTACCTACTACCATTTTCAGTTTTCTTCTAATAATTTTATTGAATAATGTAATCTGTAATTGATAGATAAAAACAAATTTCCTTTTATGAAATCTTTAACTTTACTTTTCTTTGGTAGAATCGGCAAAAAAAAAAATGCCTGCTAGGATAGAGTAATTACAAAATAGTGTTCAAAAATGCTACTTGGTTGCAGCACTTGCTTGATAAAGAACATAACCTTCCTCTCTAACGATGCCAACCTTCAATTAATCCCGCCATATTTCATAAATATGTTTCTTTAACTTCTTTCAGTATTTTATTTCAGTAACTCAAAATTTGTCTTAAATTGACTAGATTTAGTTAAGTTCATTCGTTGGAATATAATGGGAATTTTAGGATTGTCTAAACTGATTGCTGATATAGCACCACACGCAATTAAGGAAAATGAAATTAAAAACTACTTCGGTAAGTACTTACTAATTTTCATTTTGAATTCGGTTACGCAGCTTGTTCTCAAACAGTCATCCTCATACATATAAGCTAATACTATTTCTTTTTATCAGTTGTATACGATATTTAAAAAAAAATGATTTCTATTGTAATCGTAAACAGAATTAGTTTTGGTGTTTTAGGCAGGAAAGTTGCAATTGATGCTTCTATGTCTCTATACCAGTTTTTAATAGCAGTGAGAAGTGAAGGCCAGCAACTTACTTCTGCCGACGGGGAAACCACTAGGTAAAAGTTTCATTATCTGAAGAAGAGGGAACTCGTTAGCGTTGATTCCCATGCATGCTCTTGGTTCTCTGTACAGAATTCCTTGGTTTGATTCTTTCTCAGTTTGTTAATGATTCGTTTCTAGCCACCTTATGGGTACTTTCTATAGAACGATTCGTTTAATTGAAAATGGAATAAAGCCAGTGTTCGTGTTTGACGGAAAACCACCCAAAATGAAGTCTGGTGAGCTGGAAAAGCGTGCAGAAAGAAGGGAAGAAGCACAGAAAGAACTTGAAAAAGCTACTGAAGCTGGTAATTATCACTATATTTCTTCTAGAAGGGTTAAGAAGTAATGCAGAAATTTATTTTATTTTACCTACTTACAGGTGACGCAGGTTTAATAGACAAATTTAACAGAAGATTAGTGAAAGTAACCAAACAGCATTCAGAAGAATGTAAAGAACTATTAAAATTAATGGGAGTTCCATATGTTGATGTTAGTTATCAATTATTTTTATCATTGCCAAATTAAAAATAAAATATTCGATCATGAGGATGAATCAAATTCTACGCCACGAAAAAATAGTGACACTTAAGCGAACTTGGACAAACTTGCAGTCCCGAACTGTGTCATTTAAGAACCACAGAGATCCCAAAAAGTACAAATCGAATAAATAAACAAGGGGGACGCCTAAACATCTCAAACTGTTAAATCTGCTGAACTAAAGGATCCTGAACCATTAAACGCTCAAAGCAATCCGTCGAGAGATAAGTATGAGTTTTCCTGTATTTCACAAATTCTATACTAAACCCATTGTGTAGAAATGTCTATTTACAACACAATACCCAGTAATAGGTCCAACCAGAGAAATGTCCTTGAGATTCATCTGATATTTGTCAATTATGAATAATATGAAAAGTAATTAAAAGAAAGGGGAAACAAGTTCGGGATCACAGAGGCAAGAAAAGCACCATTTGACTCCAACCTATCTCTTTTTCTAATTCCATATGACTAAGAAACAAGACAATTATTAGCGATTTATTTCGTTGCTATATTTAAATATTTTCTAATTTCAGGCTCCTTGTGAAGCTGAAGCCCAATGTGCTGCTTTGGTAAAAGCTGGCAAAGTTTTTGCAACAGCTACAGAAGATATGGACGCTTTAACATTTGGTACCAATGTCTTATTACGTCATCTTACTTTTTCAGAAGCAAGGAAAATGCCTATTCAAGAATTTCATCTTGATAAAGTACTTAGTGGTTTAGAAATGGATATGAATCAGGTAATAAGTTCATTACCGTTCGGGTGTACTATACACGATTCTATTGGGAGTATTTTGATTAAATTCTTATTTAATTATCGACGTTCAAGGGCTGCGTATTTCTCTTTCTCGAGTTTAACTGATGCAGGCATGACCTGGTTTTTTACCTGAATTACTTAAAACTTTTATTTTTAGATGATAGATCTATGCATATTATTGGGCTGTGATTATGTACCTTCCATTCGAGGTATCGGCCCAAAGAGGGCGATAGAATTGATTAGGCAGTATAAAAATATAGAAGGAGTATTAGAAAAGATAGATTCCAAAAAGTACGGAATTCCAGACAATTGGGAATACGATGAAGCTAGAAAATTATTTAAAGAACCAGAAGTTCAAGATCCTGTAGACATTGAAGTTAGTTGATTTTATGCGATTTTCAACTTTTCAATGAAGTTATAAATTGAACATTTTTATTTTTTCAATTTTGTTTAAATTTTTTAGTTAAAATGGACAGATCCTGACGAAGATGGGTTAGTTAAGTTTTTATGTGGTGATAGAAATTTTACTGAAGATCGAGTAAGGAATGGTGCGAAGAAATTACTGAGAGGAAAACAATCTAGTACCCAAGGGAGACTGGATGGATTCTTTAAAGTTCTTTCTACCACACCAGCTGCGCCTGCTGCTAAGAGAAAGGTTAGATCTTAATACTAATTTTTTAATATTTGATTTAATATTTATTCAGAATATGAACATTATAGTTTATCTCTGGTATTCTCTACACTTCTAGTTTTTTTTGTTAGCCTTCTTATTTTTAATAATCTTTTTTGGATCTTCTGTTCTTTGCTAATAGATTTTCTCATTTATTAATCTGTTAATAAAAACTTTCTTTTAGTTTTTGTATTAGTAAACCTTAACTGTGCTGTATAAATATTAAAGTATATGATAAGTACTGTGGAGTATCATTGCTTTAGACATAAGAATTTACTTGACTTGTCTCTGTAAAATTAATTTTTGAACTTAGTATTACTGTTAGAGTAATAGCTCTGTAGAAATTGTATTTATTGTACTTACCTCTTTGAACCCTTTTGCCAGAAGGGTGTGACACATTTCCTTAGTTCTAGCTTGACATAATTATGTGAGTTTTAAAAAAGTAGAAGAATTTAAAGGAAATTATTTGAAAAACTGATTTGGAATTGATCTCATTTTAAAGTTTTCTAGTTAATGAATAAATATTTAGCTGTTTTGAATAGCTTAATTTCTATTTTAATCCAAGTTAATAAATTTTATGTTTGCTTCCCTTGGATATATGTAAATATTTATGAATAATAAACAAGTATTGATGCATTTCAGGCAGATGACAAGAAAAACAATAAGTCAAAGCGAGGGAAACCGAATGGAAAAGGAAAACCTAAATAGATGTTAAAGTTTTTTTAAAGACTTCAGTCTATACAATAACTGTACAGAATATAGTTTTTAATTTTTTTTTTAACATAATTAAGTTATATAATTCAATTTTTTTTTTACAAATAAGTTTCTAAATTATAAAGTTAAATATGATGTTTTGTAAGATTGATTTAGAAACGATCTCATTCAAAAGATTTCTTGTTAATAAATAATTATTGAACTAATTATTTTGTCGAACTTAATTTCTATTTAATTATTAAAACAAACAAAATAAAAATATATTTTCACACATGAGCTAACAATTTCAATTCTTTCAATGGAGGAGAGTAAAAAAATAAATAATTTATGGATTATTATTACAAGGCATCTTACTCTTAAAGGCTTAAAATGTATAGTCATCTCGACATTTCGGCGTTTTTTACAATGCAAACGCTTAACAATGCCACAGGGAGCTCTAAATTGAAAAATTGAAATTGTAAATTTTGCTTTGGACCACCTCCTAGTTGCAGGTGGGAATGGTGACGAATATTTTAAAAGTGATATCTCTTTTTTGATCTTTTAAATTGTTAGAATTGAGGTTGTGAGCGACTTATTTCTGGTAAGCTGAATTCGAGCCTTCTACATTACAAAGGAGAGGAAATCACTACGAAAATTTAAACAGGATTTTAGATGGTAAATTACGGATCTACCTTTTTTTTAATCCCCCTTAGAATGAATAGTTTACCAAAATCAAGTATCAGATTTATTTTATATTGGATACAGAAAATTTGATGTTGGCAATAAAAGTGGAAAAAAAATGAAGCTGAGCGGATGGCTTTTGTCTGGTCGCATTTAAGCTTTGAATTTTTCATAATGTCCGGTTTTCAAAAAATTCGCGAAAAAAATTAGGAAGCTACCGCTTTCACTAAGCTTTTTCTTTGAGCTTCAAATTGAATGAAACATTTTCAACATTTAAATAAATTTATTACATTACAAAAGTCCATCATACAAGTTTGAAACAACGGAAGCATCAATGGGTGATGAATGTACAAACTCAGTCAAAATATCCAATTCTAATTTTCTAACTTCGTTTAATCTTACAAAATAAAAAAGAGAATTGCCATCAATTACTTTAGATTTTTTTTTAGTCCAAAATGCAGATGGCACATTTTGTTTGGTTCTTTTTATTTTAAAGAATTTTTTAAAAAAATGTAAAAAGATAAGAAGTCACGTTAATCTGTATACAAAATACCATTATCATTTAATATACATTTAATTAATTTTTTAATAATTATAAATGTTTTAATGATCACCAAGGACGTATCCCTGTCCCCACTGATGACGTCTTGGACCTCCAGTTGCAGCAGCACCAGAACCCGGTTGTCCAAAACCGGGATTCATTCTTTGGGACGGAAACCAACTATAGCTGCAAAGTAATTATTTATATTAATTTGAATCTCACTACAAATCTTTGGAAATTTCATTAGAAAATTGTCAATTTTCAAATGAAAACACGAGAAATCATAGAATTTCAAAATGTAAGCCTTTCTCAAGACATAATACCAACTACTAGGTATACAAAAAATAATTTAACTTACAACAATGACGGTGTTTGTATAAGCTGAGGACCACCCATTTCTTGTGGATATTTGAACATCAAAAAGTAGTAGATATGTCCTATTAAAATGCCCACAAGTTCCATAATTCCTCTAGAAAATATAATTATATATATTAAAAATACTTCAGATTAATTAGTGAATTACAACAAGAATGTCATAGCTATAAAAAGGAACCAATTGTAAGCCAAGAGCATGTCGCACCTACTGGCTAAAACTTGGGAATCACAGCTTGATTATTGTTTTAGTTCTGTAAAAAATGAGCTGGAATAGACATGAGATACGACGCTAGCGCAATAACTAACCAATTGAAAACAGTTCCAATTAAGAATATCTAGGAATTTCATTCCACCAACGCAATCAAGGAATTCTACAAAGTTAAAAATTGAGAACAAGTTTCTAGGCAGCTTTCTCATCATGGGTAAGTAGTTGAAGGATGTAACTAATACTATCTTATTTCGATTTTCAAAGATATAGGTAATCAGTTCAGCAAAAATCTTATATTAAATTTTCTCCAAAGATGTTTATTACAAAAAATTTATAAGATCCACCTCCTCCTTAAAGAAAAAGATAAACAAATGCAAAAATATAAGAGAAAAAAATATGATAAAATGAAATTATTACCCTCCCATGACGATTGAGTTGAATGCTAATAACACCCAAGGTAAGTACATTGCTTTGAATCTTGAGCCAAACCAAAAGCTAACGACTACATCTCTGTTCAACTGACACCATATGTACAGCACCGAAAGCACCATTGGGTCCATAAGTAGCTGAAACAAGCAAAGTTTGTGAAATTAATTATATATACAGGCAAACGAGTATAATTCAGAAATATGGTATTTTAAAAATGTATTTACAACGAACCTTTTTTCATTCTACTTAGAAATAACTACCAGACAACATTAGCTTCAGTTCGTAATCATAGACAATTTCAAGCTTTGTAAAGAATATTTTACAAGTTTTTTAGTAACCTTTATTTTATTTTTTTTACTAGTAATAGCTTTTTTAAAATGTTTATTTTCTAGTTAATACTCCTTGAGAATACGACTGAGCTACAATATTAAGTGTTGGGTTCTAAATGCTGATAATAACATTGCTTTTATAAAACGTATTGTTTTCTTACTTCCGGCAGGTTTTGGATTTTCAATCTGATTACGGATTCATATCTCTACATGAATCAACCTCTGATGGAGATAGTTCAGAAATGAGAAAAACAAATATTACGACGGATAAAATCAACTTCATTTACAGTATATCCAATACAATCTATTTTGTGACCGTTAAGTAAGGAGTTTGTTTTAATTATTTAAGTTTACTTGAAGAGAAGCTAAGTTTTTTCTTATGACTACGTTAAAACACTGTTCCATTGTTGCAAGGAAGGTTAAATAAATCTCGTTTAGTACTCTAGCATGGCAAAGAAACCTTTGAGTTTATGTTTGGTTATCCTTATTACTCTTATCACTATTTAAAGCCAACTAACCAAGATACGTAATCAGAAAATGTTAGTGGTAAAGCAATTCTTTCACAGCCCACTTCTTAACTATTTCAAAATTTATCATTTAAATGTCTATAAATATATGGGCCAAATTAATATAAACATGAAAAATATTTTAATAAAATTTAGGTAAATTTCTTTGTTTAATAAATTCTCCTAGATCTAGGTTTTTCTGGCCTCAGGAAAAAATCTAATTAACTCTAGTTAACGAAAACTTACTGGAATTTCAAGGGCCAATCCAATAATGACAGAAACCATCCAATTAAAAAATAGAAGGAAAAAGTAATCAGCAGGCCTTCCACCAAACTGTCCTGGAAAGATAAATAATTATTTCTTTGGCGCGTTTTTGACTCAAATAAAAAAAAGAAAAAAGGCGAGCTCAAAAGATCTAGACTTCAAAGTCATGGTTCATTTTTATTATAGAAAGCTTTTTCCATGAATGGAAAATGCATATTAACATCAAGCTATCTTTTTCTACCAATAAATGTAATTTATGTACTTTCTGACTGCCATTGATAAATCTGACTTTCGATACTTTTACCTGATTCATTCTCGTAGAATTTACATAAGGAACGGTTTTTTTTTTAGTACCTCTTTATTAATTTATTATACTACTGTCTTGCAATCTACAAGTGATGAAATGGTACCAGATGACGCATAAGACAGAATATTCTGACTAGGGATTTTAGCAGTAGAATTTATTTAGTTAAACAAATAAAACAGCATTTCAAGATTATTTATGCAAAAGTAAATATTCCATTTTGAATTGGTACAAAAATGTAAATAATATAACTGAGCTTTGAATAAAAAGTTACACATCCCTTCCAAGAATAATCATTTTAAAATATGCATGATTGCTACTAATTGTGAGATAAATGAATGAGCAGGCTATTGAAATAAGCCGACTCGGAAAATAAAAAACTCAGGAAGACAAACAAAAGCATACCTGTTTCCAAACGTAATGAATAATTATATAGAAAATAACAGTTTATTAAAAAATGAAATCCAGTCGACGGCGTGAGTGGATAATAAAATAATGCAGTAAATGGTCTCCATATCTGAAACATTTCATTATGCACCAATATTAAGTGAGTAGCAAACTTTCAAACATTAAAAAATACAAACACTGAAATGAAATTACCTGAAAATTCTTTATAAATGGCTCATAAAGAAGTATTACTTGATGAGGTTTAAAAAATCCAAATCTACCTAAAAGTGTAAATACTAAGGAGAGACTAAGCCAGCTCCTTGTAAAAACTGGTAGAGATCTATACCAAGTACCTATGTCACTCATTGTTTATGTTCATTAATCTAACAATAAATTAACACAATTATTAGCCTCACATGAAATTTATGAACTCATTGTGATAATCTAACACATTCTACCTACTACTCATTCGATTTCGGTTACGGTGGTTCAATTTTGCTTAGAAAATAAATCGATTATAGGACGAATTCGATAAAAAAGTATGAACATAAAATCAAATTTTTAAAAATGTTTTTGTATTCATGCATTATATAAAAATAAATTATAGACAAAAAAAAAAGTGAATTTGTTTATTTAGCTGAATAATATGTGGATAGAAAAAATGTTTTTATTTCATGATAAAATAAATCAAAAGAAATATTAGTTTAAAATTACTTGTTATTGATTATTTCAGGGAATCTCATATTGGAGGTTATAAAATAATTTTGTTTTAATTTAAATATGCTAGTACTGATTACCCTGCGCTGACTAAATAAATAAATTTATGCACCCAATACCGCCATATTGAAATTCTTATCAAAAATGGAAGGGAAAGTGAAATTGACCAGTGAACCAGCTTTTTTAAAATTACAAGAATATTACCGGCGGGTAGGACATAAAATTGTCATCAATGAACTTTTCGAGGAAGATCCTGAAAGATTTGAAAAATTCAGGTTAATATATTTTTTTTTTTATTTAAAATTGTTATAGTTTGTCCTTATTTAACAATCTTGAGGAAGGTTTCACTGTTGTTCACGCCTTCATTTAATTTGAATGTTCCAAATTTTATAAAGTGAAAGGAGAACTTATAAATATATTATTATTATCATTATTATTAGCATAACAGTATTTTGTAATATCTCACTATATTTTTCTTGGTGTACTTGGAAAATACACTTTATTAACTTTGATGGAGATAACGTTGTATAATTTTATGTTTTAAGGTGGAATTAATTATATATTTTATATTTTTTAAATATACATATTTTTTGAATTCCTATTTTACGATGCAGCCTGCATTTAAATAATTAAAGCTACGTTATATTACATTTTGTTATTAAAAATTCTGTTTTGTAAGTTTGATTGCATTATTGAGTGAATGTACTTTATGTTGCTTAATAGTAAATTTTTGGGTGGAGTTCGCATTCTTACATCTGCTTACTTATTCAGAATTGAGCAATACGTGTGCCACTTATGTTTTTTACTTCCATTTTTAAAATGAAGTTTTTTTTTCTTTCTTCAGGGACAAAAATTTCCACTTTTAATATTACAATTATTCATTTTCTCATCCTTTTATTTCAGTCTCAAAATTGAAACGCCCAATGATGGACCAATACTTCTTGATTACTCAAAGAACAGAGTAGATGCTGAAATAATGGATCATCTTGTCAAACTGGTAAGGCACGACCATTAATTCGACTTTTTCGAGTGAAATTGCTGAGAATTAAGCAATGAATTTTGGTGAGGGCTGAATGAACGAAGGTAGTAAAACAATAGAATTTATAGCCTAGGCTCCACTCTGTCTCGCAAGATATGTATGTGGCAGCCCTTTTAGGTCAATAGTTACCATCCCAACAGATACTATCTAATTGCCCTTGTATAGGAAAAGAAAATATGTAGTAGCCGCTAATGACCATAGACGTCGATGCGCCGGGGAGAAAAATACAATTTACTGAGATGACACCTCATTTTTAGATATTTTTAGAGGAAATCGAATATCTAGACGATTGCGTTATAACTTTTTTTACAGTAAGATAAGTTAGAATTATTCAGAGTAACATTGATTAACAGATCAAATTTTGAAGTACATTAAAAAGTTGGAAGCATGAATTGTGCAAGAGACATTTGAGTGAGTGTCTATGTTACCATGGAGTCAATTTAATGATAATGATAATTGTTTCATGTTTCATTACTGACAAAGGCGAGTATAATATATCCTGTAATTGATAGTTAATCTTAAAAGATCAGTAAAGCAAATTTGAAAATTGGCCAAGTTGTCGTATAGTAAAAAAAAGGTTACCTATTTCAGGCAAGTGCTAGAAGTTTAAGTCAAGCTATAGAGGACATGTTTAAAGGCAAGAAAATAAACACTACTGAGAACAGAGCCGTTTTACACACAGCTTTAAGGAACATGTCCAATACACCCATCATGATTGATGGTGTGGACGTAATGAGGGATGTGAATGATGCTCTAGCACATATAAAATATTTCTGCGATATGGTAATTATAATTTCTTATTTAAAAAATCAAAATAAAAAAAATGCGTAACTGTTTTATCAATTTCAATATCCATTTCCAGGTACACAATAAAGAATGGAAAGGTTATACCGGAAGACCAATGCAGGATATTGTGAACATTGGAATTGGTGGCAGTGATCTTGTAAGCATTTTTGAAATATTACTTTCAAAATAATAATTATAATAAATTGGTTTGAATTGATGTAGCATATTTTGCTATAGTTAGTTGGCAGTACAGGATCAATTTGTACACTTTTTTATGCATTACTTCAAAAATTATACGCATTTTAGTAGCATGTTGATAATCTTTATTGATATTTCGTCCTAAACCGCTAATCGTAACCGCCCAGTATCAAAAGTAGCAACTTAGTGACCCACTGTGCTCCTCAAAAAACATGCAGAAGGTTGGAACGTCTTCTGTCCTATCTGCTTACGTACTTATGTGTGCATATCAGCGGAATATTAATCAGTAGTACCAGTGCATTCTTTGTGAGAACTTCAATTCTACAGATGATTTCCAAGTTTATGTGGAAGATACTGAGAAAGGCGGCCTCGCCAAAACGTGGTCTGAACCATTAGTTGAAAAATCACAGTGAGTGATTAAATCAATTTGATTAACATTTGATATTCAATTATTTCGGTGATTAAAATTAAAGTTCAATTCTCAGATTTAATTAGCCAATTTTAAATATGGTCCTATTTGTAGTTTCATATGAGATGCTACAAAATATGTTCAGGACAAAGGGTCTCCACAGAATCTCTTCCTTTGCCAGCCTAACGGTTTCCTCATCATCATTTACTCCTCTACTTACCCCTCCGCTATTGGGGTTCTCTAGGTATTCCAACTCCAATTCCTTGCAAAATTCTTTAACAGTCTTCAATCTGATGTACTTTGGCTATAAAGCCTTCAAGGTAGCAGGAGTGTCAAGGAAGACAACAGTTTTTCAGCTTTTAGTGTTCTTATTTTAAGATATGGAGCACTATTTGAAATGGTGAAGATTTTCTTTTTTATTTTCGATAAAATAATTTGACCGATAGTACTGCTTTAGGAGTAAGAAAAATTGAAAAAGTGTGTTATTCTTAATGACAGAGAAATTCTGATTTTTTTACAATACATTATTTTTATAATATGTTTCTGCAGGGACCATTAATGGTTACTGAAGCTTTAAAACCTTATGCTGTCGGATTGGGCGTACATTTTGTTTCAAATATTGATGGAACACATTTGGCGGAAGTATTGAAAAAATTAGATCCTGAGACTACGCTATTTATAGTTGCATCAAAAACGTTCACTACACAAGAAACCATAACGAATGCCACATCAGCTAAGAAGTGGTTTCTGAATAAAGCAAAAGATGTAAATAATAATTATTATGATTTCTACCTTGAGAAATATGTGTAAACATCAATAATGAATACATTATTATTTTATTTTTTTTTTTTCAGCCTCGCGCTGTAGCAAAACATTTTGTTGCTCTCTCAACGAATAAAGTAAAAGTTAAAGAGTTTGGCATTGATGAAGCAAATATGTTTGTATTTTGGGATTGGGTTGGCGGTAGATACTCAGTTTGGTCTTCCATTGGTCTATCAGTTGCTTTATATATTGGCTATTGTAATTTTGAAAGATTTTTGGCCGGAGCCCATCATATAGATAATCATTTTAGAAACACAACTCCAGATCGAAATGTAAGTTGAAAGATTTAATTATCTAATGTAAATGTTCGTTGTTCAGCATCTTAAATCTCCAAATGTTCTTCACCGATTGTTTTGAAATTTTGACCAGGAGTAAATGTTTTAAAAAATCTTCATTATTGGCAACATTACATCTCTGTTTAGATACCAGTTATTCTAGCTTTGCTGGGAATATGGTACATTAATTTCTATAATGCTGAGACACATGCAATCTTACCTTATGATCAATACCTGCATAGATTTGCTGCCTATTTTCAACAAGCAGATATGGAGAGTAATGGAAAGTAAGTGTTTTTTAATTATATGATTAAAATATTATTTAATAAAACACGTACAAATCTTTGGGATGCCTGGACTTAAAATTGTATTCTTCAGTCCTCATTTTGTCTTTATTCTGGTTATTTCGGACAGTCTTATTCTTCTAAATTTTCTTAAGACTGCAGTGAAAGTAAGTTTTCTTAAATCAAATTTATCTTCAATACGATGTGAGAAGGGAAGGGATTAGCTATGAGGTTAGCATACTGGACTCCCACGCGGAGGTCCCGGGTTCGAATCCAGCAGCTGACCCTTAGATTTTCTCTTTCTAGGAGCTTCTTACAGCTCACTGTCCGGTGATGGACAGTGTTGTCTGTAACGAGAGAACACTGTCCGGAGGCCGGCAGTGCACTGGAAAAAGCTCCGGGCGCTAATAACCTCAGCTGTTAATGCGCAAAAAAAAAAAAAAAAAAATACGTGAGGAATAAGAATTCGTGCTTTGAAGTTAGCGTTATTTTAAGTTGGCCACCAATACCTACAATGGCTCCTATCCCACTCGACAAAACCACTTCTCTTAACTTAAATCTCCAAGCTGTCCACATAAACTCGGAACCTGTCAGTCCCGTTTACGAATTTTCTCAAATCAACAAAAAATTAATGAAAAAGGAAGTTGTCCGAGGGGGGATATTTTGAAGCAGCTAAGTAGAAGAGTAATGCTGTTAATCTGATGGTTCCAGATAACAGCAATCTGGAGCTTCTTGGGCTCAGCGTTTGAATATTATTTTTAATGTTCTTTAGCTCTTAAGAATTGTCACGGCCATTCAGTCTGAGATCATTGGTATAATTATGTGTGCTTATTTATGATGTCGTAAAGGGTTGAAAATATTTTAAGGTAGAAAGGCTGCGGTTAAGATTTTGAGGAAGTGTAGCTGCGCTCCACTTTAGTAGGTATTATAGGAAAAGTTCTTGCTGCAAAGGTGTTATTTGAAACTCTTCAGGATATCTAGTCATGCTGAGATAGAATGCAATGAGAAAGAGGAAGAGTGGCCTAGAATTTTATCAGCGACATCATTGAGGAAACTCTGTCAGCTTGTGGAAAGTTGCACTATTTATGTAGTTCTCCTTATGAGGAATGAGAGAAAGTAAAAATTAAGTATGTTAACATTAATCTGTATATATTTTTTTCTTCTACTTTAGACCTTTCTTTTAATTAATTTATGTAAACATAAATAATTCCCAACATCTAACATGTGATTTAAATTTTTAGATATGTGACTAAAATCAATGAACCAGTAAATTTCTCAACAGGACCGGTTATTTGGGGTGAACCGGGTACAAATGGACAACATGCTTTCTATCAGTTGTTACATCAAGGAACCAGACTTATACCATGCGATTTTATCGCGCCTGCACTTTCGCATAATGCTATTGAAGGAAACAAACATCATAAAGTAAATATCTATGTATATATAAATCTAGTGTAATGTTACGGCTTAATAGTCAGCTTAATGTTAGTAATAATTAAGTATTGTATATTTCTTTAATTCGTTTGAACAAATTTATTCGTTAGAACATTAGTAACGGTAATCGTGTGAGAATTCAGACTAGATGTAAGTGTTTGTTAAGCCGTGACACTTCATTAAAATTTCACTTTAGTTGGGAGTCGTACGCCAGACTTGCCTATTTAAAAAAAATTATCAAGTCTCAAAATAAGTGACCAATCCATACAGTAAATGGATGAGAAATGTTCTAAACTTCTTATATAAGAAGTTTAGCTGTTCGTTGACCGCTTCTGTAGTAGTACAGAAGACTTAAGGTCATACGTAACACTTCCTTAAGTACTGCTGTTTAATTAGGTAGAATTTCGGGCAGAGTATGAAGCCATGAGTTTTCTTTTTCCGAAGAGCCGAACTCGGAGCCTCATGAGCCCTTATAGCACTGACACAAATGCAAAAATATTTCCTCTTCTTCCTCACAAAACCATAGGTAACCTAATGCAAGTTTTTCCTCACTCTGCAATATTATCTTCACTGCATCAAGTCACCAATCACCGCTCCTGTATCGTTTGCCAGTATTCTTTGATGGATGCAATCACATGGTATTTTGCAACGTCACAAAAGGAGAGCTGTAGGTTCCATTGAAATTTCACAGGATCAATCGGATCTGTCCGTCTCACTGTCTCTAAATCTCGAATAAATCCGAGCACCCTGGCGGGAAAGAGCTGTGGCACCAAACTGTGGTAAGGATCTCCAAACAGTCCAATATTAGTCTTGATCAGTAGGACTTGATAGCCTACAAAAGCTGTTTCGCTGTCCCAAAAGATGCCGGAATTGTTTCAGCAATTGTTGTGATTTGAAAATGTAATCTCTGCAGTAAAAAGAAATATTGCAACTACTCCATCTGGACCACTATATCTTGTCAACCTATTCATACCGAGATGTCAAACTAGAGATTAGCCTCATAAAACCCTCTGTTTGCATTCTTTTCTCTCTTGAAGACATCGGTATATTGATTAAAAGTTTTATTGATTAATTTCTGTTGTTCATATTTGTACCCAGATACTTCTTGCTAATTTCTTGGCCCAGACGGAAGCTTTAATGAAAGGTAAAAGTGAGGAAACAGCCAAAAAAGAGTTGAGTAAATTGACTCAAGATGAAATAAAAAGAGTATTACCGCACAAAGTATTCCTTGGAAACCGTCCAACTAATTCTATTGTTGTTAGGAAAATAACACCATTTATTCTAGGCGCCCTTATAGGTAAGTTTTAGTTTTTAAGGTTTAATAATCGATTAAGCATTTTGCATTAGAGTTTAGGATTTTTTAGGATTCTTATATTTTAAATATATATATTTTCAGCCATTTATGAGCACAAGATCTTCACTCAAGGTGTTATCTGGGACGTCAATTCTTTTGATCAATGGGGGTAAGTAGATTTACTTATCTCACAAAATGTTTGGGAGGAGGGAAACACTCCTTTTAAGAGAAATTTGCTTCTCAGGTCCAATTTTCGAAGATTAGTTTTCACTGGGAATATAAATGTCGAGGATCGCTCAACAAGATAAAATCCGATGAAAATACCCTCTGACAACTTTCTGTCGCTTTAATTCCCAAGTTCTGACTTGTACAAATAACATCTCAAAACGTATTTCATTCTTACTAACATTATTCAGGTTGCACTGTGTGTTTACACTGAAATAACGCCTTAGAGGGAATCGGTTCCTTCCCTTCTCAGTACTACCCTAAAAGTGATTCTTTTAAAGAATTTACTTCTATAGTAGTTCTAAGTGCATGTAAAGTGTTGGCGATTTAAAGTGAAAATTGTAAACATAAAGAAAGAAATCTAAAAGTGATAAGCCCACTCAGTATACCTTTTGGTTGTAAAATACGACTTAGGGCACTTCTATGGAAACTAACACTTCCCTCTGAAGAGTCTTTTTAGTTTAACGTTGGGTTCTTGCACTTTTATATAATATTTACAAAAATGCCCTTTTCCTTACTTATTTGTTTTTTTCAGTTTTACTTGAATATCTTGAAAACCATTCAAACTTAACTGTTAAGTTTGTAAATATTTCTCTTGCATATACATATTTTTTTTGTTTTCTTTTAAATATTTCAGTGTTGAGCTTGGAAAAGAACTAGCCAAGAAAATTGAGCCGGAACTTGAAGGCACGCAGACGATCAGTTCACATGATCAGTCTACCAATGGATTGATTAATTTCATAAAAAGTGTTTGGTAGTAAAAAAAGACATACATTAAAACCACTTAGAAAAAAAAAGTAGTATATTACATCATCATTACAATTTATCAATACACCATTTCTGCTTGTGCCATTACACAATATGCTACATTGACCACTTAAACATCTATTTATTTATCTCGTCCAGAGAAAGAAACTATATATTTGTTATGTCCGGAAGTATTATTGTACGCTTTTATAGTATATTTTAATGTTATTTGGGAATTGGGTAAAAGAGTAAATTTATTTTTGTTATGCATTTATTTGATGCGGTTTTTATTTCATTATTGCTAACACTTTTACCTTTTTTCCTCTTATTTTTCTTAAATATTGTTAAAAAACATATAAGTTCTTTATTCTCTCTTAAATTCACAGGCCAAAAAAAATACACCATCAAATGATGAATTTATTTAAAGCATTAGCATCAATGAGTACGATGGAACTATTTAGACAGCTTGATTCGTTAAATTTGATTTTAATCACAACCCTAATGCTGATGTGGTATTTATTTTTACAATCACAAATGCTGAATGTTATTTGAACTAATTGGCATTTAATTTTTTTTACGCTAATAAAAAAAGACTAAAACTACTTAATATTTTATTATATACGTATTTATAAAAAAACTTAATAATTAGAATAATGCAAATTTCAAATGATTACAAAATTTCGGTTTCTTCCACGATAACATCTCGTTCCCAAAAAGCATTCTACGTGCCCAAACTACAGACGACTAACCACTTCTTTAAATAGGTTTAGTTATTCGTATCGCTAGTAAAGTACTATGACGCCTGGTCCACTCCTACATCCAGTTTTACATAAAAATGTACCAATTTTTGCCCACAAACAATATTGCTAATGTATAAAAAAAATTTAAAACATTTTCTTCGTTTTTACAAAAATGTATTTGTTTCCTTAAAAAAAAAAAGGGGAAACATACTGAGCTTCTGTTGACAGAAGCTTGTATAGATTTGAATGCCTTAAACATTAATAATTAATAATTATTTTGGCTAAATTGAAATTTTGAGATTTAGGGGTTGCTGCACTTGAATTTGTGAGACTTTCCTTTAAAAAAAGTGTCATTTATTCGTAAACTAGACGAAAGATTGTGTTCAACAACAAATTCTGATTGCCGCTTTTATTCTTTCTAGCTATAGAAATAATATTTAGCTTTCAATTTCACTGATCCAGTGGTACTCTTATTTCGCATCAGTCTAATTTTATTAATCGCATCTAATGAAGAGAAGAAGGTGCACATTCAAGCCTATTGAGAATTGTATTTTAAATATTTTACGAAAACAATTAATTTAACATGAAACAATAAATGAATTTAGTGGATGCTTAGAAGATAGCTCTTCTCATCTGTCAAACCTAATTTCAATTTGGAAGTAAATATGAAAATTACAGTCACCACTTAGATTCTGCTATTCATCCTCGCGTTATCAGTACTTACAGCCGAGTCGAAAAAAGTTCTACACGTTTAAACTCCCAAAGGAAAAGAAAAAAATCCCTTCCTATAACAAAATTTAAATTTTCATTATATTTATGGTGATGTAATTCTCATTACACGCTTGCACGTCGGCTCTGATTAGACTTGGTGTAGAACCTCGACAAACAAATCTGGCAGACGTAAGGTGTATCTTCCAACCCCAGGCATTGAGTAAGAATGTTAAATGGAGAAAATAAGGCATTTCTAGTAAAACTGGCAAAGGTTTTTCTATTTTTTACTTTTTTTGAACTTCTACTTCTAAATCTCCCCGACCTCATGAGTATGAACAATTCCAGGAATTAAAACATAGTTTTAGGAGTAGAAAACGAGGAATTTCGGGTAAAATTAAAGATGGTTTTCATTGTTCACTTTTTTTCTGAACCTATGCATCCAAAACTAGTAGATGTAAGGTGTATTATGCAATCTAGGATTGAAAAAGAATGTTAAAAGTAGAAATTAAGGCATTTCTAGTTAAAATTGCAAAGGTTTTCCATGTTTCTCTTTTTTCTAAACCTCTCAGGCCCACGGTAATATGTACAAGTTTAAACGGAAAAAACATTTTCCTTCATAAAACCAATTTTAACTTTTCATTATATCCATGTTGATGATGAAAATTCTCATTAGATATTTGCACAAAGGGAATATTTGATGCAATTCCTTTAAAAAAAAAGAAGTAATTTAGCATTTTGCCACAAGATAGCATGAGTGTTCAGTCTACAATTTTCCTTAAGACGTCATTTTAGATTTCAGTTGATTATAACAGCTGATTCAAGTTGGTATTACGTTACTTTACGCTCAACCCATAGAATTTTGAAGCTGAAAGTAGTAAGTAAGTTTAAATACTTAACTTAATATTCTCTTTTTTTTTTATAAGAATTTTAAATTGTTAAAGTGTTGCGTTCATTATATAATTTGTAGTTGTATGTTAATAAAAAAAATAGTTAAGTGTATGAAGTTGTAATATTAGATGTTAGCAAGCCATATTTGAGCGAAAAGTAATATAAATTATTAATTAAATAACTGAGGATATAGATTTTTTTGGAATATAGACATAATTGTAATGGGTAGGAATATTAAATTACGGTAATTTCTTTTTTTAAAAAGTAGGATTTTTATGAAATAATGCAGCTATAGCTAGACACTAGTGGTAATCCATTGCTAATTAGCTTGAATTGAAAAAAGCTAAACTTGCTTTTATGAAAGCTTTAATATGCCGTCAAAGCATTCTCTATGCTGCTTTGTTCTCGCTTCATTAAAGGTTCGCCGATTTCCTGAAAGGAATTATCGCTGCAGCCACTTTCTGACGTTTTTATTTCCCCAAAAGTTTCATTTAACTGGTTGATCGTTACAAAGTACTCTTCTATATAACTCCGCCGATTTGTTTGTGGACTTCCAGGACATTCTTTTTTTATCAAAACTATACAATCTTTGACTATGCTTTCATACTGTGTGCTGTAACGTAAGTAGTTTCATAGTTACGTTATGTTACACAAATTTTAAATATACATACGTGGTTATCTGATTATTACAAAATTTATCTGATAACCAAGAATATTTAAAATTTATCAAAAAAAAATCGCATTTTGTTAAAGTTGGATAATTTCATTAATCAGCACCTACATATCATACACTGGGTTTTCATAAAAAATGTTAATGCCGTCATCAAATCAAGTAGTTTTTTTAAATAGTGGGCTAGTTTTAGATAACCTATTATCTGAAACGTTTAATTTTATTGATAATTCTTATCTAAATGTTTGAAGAAATAAAAAGAAGAACGAAATCTCTGTATTAACTTTTATTTTAATCGAAAGATCAAATATTCTGTATTACAGCTGTAATAAAAAGAGTCAAGGAATCTTTTAAGAACTGATTAGAGTGTGAATTCGATGACCTTTTTTACATAAAAAAGAAAATATAAAGTTACATCCATTTTTTTTTATTGCTAATTAAAATGCACTATAATGTATGAATGATCGAAAAAAATATAGGGAATTATCTCTAAACTTTTGTAATCCTCAAGCCCAAACTAATAGTTTGTTTAGAATTAAAAAGATTTATACTAAATAATCTTTTTCGTTGTACGTTTTTGAAAGAACTTAATGGCTTCAGTTTCTCGTGATAATACTAGTCAATATTTAAATACTGAAATGTAAAGGCAAGAGTATGTTCTTTGAAGATGTGATAGTAATTTGGAAATTAGAGGGCTTTCGTTTGGAGTGCGGCTTTGAAATGAGATATTTTCGAACGACCTTAAATTTCGTTAAGGTCTAAAGTGTGGGAGAGGGACTCATTAATTGTTGTTCGACTTGACATATCAGTTACCTTGGAGCCATGAAATTCGCTTGTTATTGAAACTTTTGTTTCTTCATAAAGCTCGGCTATTCTACATCTATTTTGGCACATTTGCAATGGTTTACAGGAGAAGGTTGTGCTGTAGGTAAATATGTTCAGGACAGTAGCTTTAAAAATGAAGATTATAGTTGTCTATAGTACCCAAAGTGTACTTGAGTTCTAGTTGTTCTGAATGTGTCAGAATTAATACTTAACTTGAAAAGTTATTGACTAACACTGAGTGTTAAGCTTAAGTACAGGAACGATAAGTTGACTCATCCATAAACCCCTAAAATCTCATCGAAAATTAAACCGTTCCGTACTGATTAGATTCTTTTGTTGACCTCTGTACAATGCTTAAGACCTAAAACTATTGATTTTCTATGCTAGATTTTGAACAATCTTGTAAGTTCCAACTTAAAATATCCTCATAAATTGTTCGCTTTCCTCTAATTTGTTTGCCAGGAGTGTACGATCCAATGATGTCACAACTTATTCATTTGTACCTATTAGGAAGAAACCATAAATTTCACTGTAAGAAGAAACATAGCTTTATTTAAGAACAGTACAGACCATTCTAGTAAAAACAGGAATCTACAATTAACATTTGGTGTTACTACAATACAATTCTCAAGGACTTCTTTAAACTCCAAATATTTGCTAAATCGTAGTTCGCTTTGATTATAGAATATTAAGAACTTTTGATGAAAGAGGTGTAATATTGATCCCTTCACATTAAGAATTTCAAGCAAATGCGACAATACCTTGTCTGATCAGAAGGATTACGTACTGAAATGCTGAAAAGAAACATGCAAGAGGTTCACATTTCCGTTCAAACGATAATTTTTCGAACTTAAAATTGTAGCAACATTTTTATTTGAGTCTACATATAAGTGTTCAAAATAATAGGACGACATGGTGGCACCAAAATTAAATAAAAAGTTTGAGGTTCGAGTTTTGTTTTTGATGTAATGATCACACAGTTATTTTTATCTAAAAACCACTTTTTCAGACACGGGACTTCAGATTGTGAAAACGTGATTCTAGAAGTTTAACACAATCGCAATATTAACTTTTACTTGGGATCTTGGCATAAGAGAAAGTAAAACAATTTGTCAAAATTGTAGAAATAATTTAAGCAAAATTCAAACAACTATCATTATCTAGGTCTTCCAGATTGTTCGCTCCATGTTATAGGTGCACCACCTCATCAGTCATACCAATTAAATCATTTCTATCCAGTCCTGGTCCTGTCCAAATCCTTCAACTCCCTGGTTTATTCTAATCCGTAAATATGTATTGTCTTTTTTTTTATTGGGACGTATATTTTCCTCAAGTAAAACTCTCCAACTCTTACAGTTTAGCTGATGATGGACCAGTTTTGAAGCCATTAGTTAAAACTCGTACAGTAACCTTTAAGGTTCTTGTCTATTACTGAATCTTACAACATTGCATAGGGTGCTTCTTATTTGCCGCCGCGATTCTTGCACAGATATCTTGCATGATGGCATATTTTTTCTGGTTATACTTGCACCCAAGTACTTAAATAGCTTCGAAACTAAGCCGTCCCACACAAAGTATCTGAATCCTTTGCTCTTTTTTGTGGTCGCCTCGAATTTTGCTTTTGCTGAAAAAAAATCTATCTTGGAAGCATTCTTTCACTGCACTATTAATGTTTGTATTCAGCTGATTCAACTTTTGTTATTTGATATAAATATTTTTATTTACTACTTGCAGCACAGAGAAGAAATGAATGCAGCAAATGAACTACTGTTGGGCTACTTCCATAAGAAGGAAGTTTTGTTGTTGAAATCAGAAATCGAATATCCAGGAGAGTTTAAAAGAACATGTATGTATTATTTTTCATCTTCATTATTTTTTTTGCAAAATTAGCATAATAATACTCCTAAAATCATCTTTTCTGAATAATGGAATGAAGGATAGGTTCTTTATAACTAATCTCAGTTATCATCATTTTGTTCAGTGTCTTTATGAAGTTTTATGCGTAAATTTCGGTACTTATCATCAACATAACCACAAGTTTGATTAAAAATAGCAACAGTAAAATGAATAATTGATAATAACAACACAAAGAAAATCAAATCAAATTTAACTTTGTTTTTAATTTCACCTTAAGGACTTAATGTCCTTGAAAGTGTCTGTTTGTTTTGAATTTTGCGTCAAACCTGTTTTTAGGTACGTTCGTTCTGGGTCTAGCAAAAAGGTCATTATCCGATATATTAATTGCAGTTTCACAAATGCGGGCAGCAACTGTTTGGCACAAATGGCCTTCATGCAGGTAAATTGGCACAGAACAAAATATCTTTGAAAGTTAGTTATTTAGATAGTCATTGAAATAAAAAACTCAGTTTTAAACAATACATACACACAACTTTCTCGTATCTCAATGGATGTTATTAAATTATTTTCTTAAAACTTATATTTTTACTAAAAAAAAAAGATAGTATAGATAGTTAGTACAGGTTCAAATAAGCCTTTAAATTTTCTTAGAACATTCGAAAAAAACTGTTCCGTTCTAGTTATTTTAGGAAATCATATTTCTTATACAGGTGTTGAAACGGAGAATATAATAATAAAACAACTTATTAGAGAAAAACATAACTTAAGCCTTCCCCTCAGATCCGACAAAAGTTTTTTTTTGGAAAAATTAACCTAATAAAACTAATAGGCTAATATTTAAGTAATGTGAGTGCAAAATTAAAAAGAAAATCGTTTGAGCGATTTTCGAAAAACAAAAAATCTACTCAGTAAAGTAGGACTTGTGGGGTACTTAATTCTTAATATGGTGGAACTCTCAACTGTCCTTCGATTTCCGTATAATTTTCTTGAGCAAAGGGCTTCATTTGTACTTGAACGTAACATATTTGAAGCGCATCACTAAGGTTTGCAATTTTTTTCGGGAATTATTTATTGATTTTAATGAATGAAATCTGGGATGTCACGCTTCCTTCAACAGAATCATTATAATATACAATATTATTTTAATATAAATTATTATGAAAATTTCTTCATTCCAAATCATATGTACTTTAATGAATTTCAAAAATGTTGGCAAAACCAAAATGATTTTGTAAATTTTAAGTTTTTCAGCTAGAAAAAGTTGTGTGCTTTTGTTACTCCAGTTTTTCTCTTATTTGGGCGTAATATCAGACCAACCATTTCAAAGATTACATTCACATTTTTTTTTTTTTAAAGAGTATTTCGTAATTTCTTAATAAAAAAATCTGCACCATCTTACCCTAAGTGGGTTATTTTTGTTATGAAATGTATGAATATTTTAAATTCCATTTTTATATTAATGTGAAAAAAGGGTTTTTATTTTGTTGTGTTTAAATATTAAATTTGTGTACTCTATTATTTTAGATTTATTAATTAAATTGGGTTTGAAAATATTGTTTAATAAAATTAAATTACATGAAGTAAAATAAAGAAATTTAAAATAAAAATGTAAAAGAATGTTTCATATAAAAGTCGGTTGGAGCGTCATGATCGCCTACCACCTTCACCTATACCCTCGTCATGCGCAAAGCCCTTTTTTCAGTCTTCATTTCTTACTCCAAGAGTGAAGTCGTCCTATATAAAACTGGCGCAAAATAGAATGGAAGCATCCCCAACCGACGAAGAAAATTATCTAATAGAACTATCCGGTTTTCAGTAACGAAAAACAATGTACTGCTATGTGGTCCAACCGAATTCAGTGGTTCTTGAGGTTGAAGTCGACCAAAAGGCCAAGGGACAGGATGTCTTGGAAAAGGTATGGAAATATTTATTTTTTAGTGTTATAAATTTTTTTTTTTATTAATGACAGTATTACTTTTTTTTTAATTCAGTTCTCCAGTTATTCATGAAATCCAGCATTTATCATATAACCGTTTGTTTAAAAAATACAAACAGATAATAGGTTATTAACCTTTAAAACAAGAAAGAAAAAATTGGTTAAAACCTAAAAGTATTCATAAAAAAAATTTTCATGATCTAGATTTTAGCAAAAATTGCCGGTGTTTATTAGTCATAACTCGTACTGTAATAGGTTATGCTGAAATTAATTGTTCGTTTCCTAAATCACTTTATTTTGAATTAACCAAATCGTTTTAACGGTATGACAAGTTTTAAAAATTTGGTTAGTTTGATTTAAAAAGTTTTATACATTATGAAACTATCATATTAAGAACATATGCTTTTTTTTTCTCTGTCTTTTTCTTGTACAAAGCATATTGTGAGTTAATGAAATATAATGTTGAAATTCATATTTAAAGTGAGACCAACGTTTATGAACATTTGGTGGACAGTTTATTGCTCGTATTGTTTGCTTATTTTGTTTTTACTTTTTTTTTTGCTTCCATTTGATTAATATATGTGTTATTAAGCAGCTTAAATGTTCTGATTGACAATTTTTTCTTTTTCTTAGGAATTTTTCTCTTTATTTTTACAAGGAAATTGAGGGCATAATAATCCATTGGTTCATTGCCAAAAAAAAAAAAAAAAAAAAAAAAACAAGGAAAACTTTTTTTACACGGTCTCAGAGAGAAAAAATAAATGCTTTATTAAAATCTATTTTCAATAATTGCACTTCCATTAAATGCTTTTTAATAGTTGAAGCTGATCGTAAATTTTCTTTTCTGACAATTCATGTGTGACTCACATAGTAAAAACAAAGAAGTGGTAGATCACGCAAATAGCACATGTTATCTTTCAGGGACTTAATAGATTTATCTAGGCTGGAGTTGATAGAGTTATAGTTCAGTAATTCCTATTATTTTCTTGTAGATTTTCGAACTTGAATCTGGCGCTGGAAATAAACATTTTTTATACATTTAAATACGAAAAAGTGGTTTAAGCAAAATTGATACTGCGTGTATTTCACATTATTTTTTCCATAAAACAGAAAGTCGTCTTATTAAATAATAAAATGCGAAGTGTGGAATGAGTTGAAATTGTTAATCTTTAAATCATTCTCAAAAGCATTCATATTTAAATTTCATTCTTTCAAAAGTTCAAAAGTGAAGTAGACCAAAGTATTTAAGTAACATTTCCCCCTCTGAATATGATTGCCAAATTTTTAGCATGCTTGGTAATTAGGTGGTTCATTTTGTAATGCGAGAATATTTTTAGATTTTATATGGCTTTTATTACCCATTTGCGATGGTTGTACAATTTCTTTTTATGTATCCATTTTTGTTTTTTGCCATTTTTTTGCTTTTTGAGAAATTTTCAAAAAGGAAAATGGGAGATATACAGAATATTTATTGCCTTCTCATTTCTTCGTCATACAGTAGCCAGCATAAATTTCTTTGAGTAACTATCTTTTGGTTCAGGTTTTAGACATATATTTTTCTCCAGGCATTTGTTTTAGGGCAAATTAAACAAAAAACTTGCTCTATTCACTTATTTGTTACATGTAACAAATTATTATTGTAACAAAACTTATTTGTTTTGTAAGCAGACTTTTTTTTTCGTTTGCGAAAAATGAAACGTCACATAGTTGCTCTACTTAAAATAAATTTTATAATTTGTGTGAGGGAGGATCTATTTGTGGTCTCACCGGACTACATCTGTTCCCTTCTTTTATGTAGGTTTGTGCACGCAAAAGTAGATAGATATCTACAGACAGTCGGACAAAGTGGCTGAGATAACTTGTGTTTTTGTGTTTGTGTAAAGAGAGAAAGAGGAAGCGAGACTTGAGTAAACTCACAAAGTGTGATTGAAGACAAAACAAGAGAGAGCTCGCGGAAGAAAATAATCTCTGGTGGATAAGTGCAGTAGAGGATGTCTCCATTCTAGTGTAAATACCGTGAGAAAGGGAGACGGGAAATAAATTACCCTCCTATCTAGGGAGATGAGAAGAAATCCTTGGCTATTGGCTCTGTAAACAGTGGACATACAATTGGTTGGTCGGCTTCTAGGTTTGGTTTAGGTTTTTAGGTCTTTTTATCAACCTTAAAACATTCGGGAGTTCGTAAACTTGCTGTACATCAGTTTTACTATGCCGTTTATTCACAGACAGAGGAATTGTTGCAATCTCGTTTTCCCCTCGTTTGGGGGGGGGGGGGAATTGGAAAAGTATAAAAGAAAATTGGAAGGTGATTACAGATTATTTTCGGCACTCTCCTTTTTTTGGAGGTGAATAGTATTATTTCTCAGCATTTTCACTTTTTTTTTTTCTCAGTAACTTTTTTCAATCCATGAATGTTTCAGTAACCTAAATTTTACACACCCTTGCTTCTGCTTTAGTCGCTTTAGTGACAGCTCGATCCTTGCCTACTGTGCCATTGAAGGTTTGAGAAATGTTATCTCACCATTGTCAGCTGTACCTTTCAAATATGCAAATTATAATGGGAAAAATTGTCTGAAACTCATAATTTGTGAATAAATGTTAAATTGTTGCCAACCGATGGTTGTGGTGGGAGAAGGGTACTTGTTGACCATAACAAAACGTGACGGCCATCGATTTCCAGAGGCTTGCACAGAGATGGCGTTGCTATCGATGGTACTTTTGAGACAAATATCATTTTGCAAACTATCTTAATATTATATTGCAAAAAGTAAATTCAATTGGGGACAGCAAATGCCCCTAACCTCACCATCTACTACATTCTATACTTGCTCAAGATGACACTAACCTCTACATTGTCTTATGTGCTTTTATTAAGAGCAACCTAATGACTACCTGAAATTAAAGATAGGTGTCTTAAAAGTACTAAAGTTAATTTTGTAACAAGATTAATTAGTAGTAAAACATCTCATTATAGGATTATGCTGCTTGACACGGCCTACAGCTCTTTCCCATTTCTAAACTGCCATACAGGAACGGAAGTAGACTTGTGTCTGTATGTCAAGACTCTTTCCTCCGGTTCTCTTAACATGGTAACTTGATCTTCATGTTCTGTAGCCCGAAAAATGTTGTACAATAGTCTTTCCTTACTCTTCATTCATACAAAACCTATCCTTTTGCTGAGATCGCGTGTCAAATAATAGATTTCTCTTAAGAAATTTCAGCTGTTCTTCCATTTTAACTGTAACAGTTCTTTTCTCTTAACCTCAGAAGTATTATGATCCTAACAATATTTTAGAAATTTTTTGTTCGAAAAGTACAGCATTAAAAGTAATTTTCAGCAATCTTTGGACATCATTAAATTTGTTTGCAAATAAAATATTGGAATAATTTGAAACGCGGTCTCAATTAGGTGATAATTTATTCAAATTTTTTAACCTTATTTTCATATTGAAATCATATTCATTTCACTTTATTCATGAAATGAACATACCGGAAGAGGAAATAGAGAAACAGTATTTTAATTTTATATTTATATAAAATTCTACTATACATATTAATGTAAGGACATTGTTTTAAGTGGCACATGGAGAAGTGATGTTAAAAGTACTTCTTGGTAAACTGAGAGAGCTTTCAATGTACATCTCTATATACAGCCACTCGCAGCGCATTGTGAAATATACCATCTGTCATAATAACAATCCTCTTCACAATTAAGTGCAGTTGGTTTAAATGCTTAAAATAACTATACAAACGATGGCCAAAAGTTTCTACCAGAACGCAAAAACTGGAAAAATCGCTAAAGGTTAAAAATTTCTAGTTTTTCTTCCTCTAAAAATTTTTTAGTGTTTCTCAGGGGAACTTAAAATGCTTTTTTTTTTGTAAAGCATCTGTTTTTAAAGTATCCTTACTAAATTGCTCGTTGAGATTTGTGAATGTAACCTGTTGCACGCCTCTGAGATTACCAAACGAGGGAATTGATCTTCCATATATCCATGAAATGATGTTCACACTAAGAATGAGAACAAATCTCATTAGAATTGCAAATATCTACTAAAAAATAGCTTGAAACTTCAAACATTATAAATATTAACTTAATTTTCGTAATTTGTGGCTTGGTTTTTCCTTTAAATATTTCAGTTTTAATTTGTAAAATTGTTTTTTTTTTTTTTTTTTTCAACTCCTAGTTTCTATATTAAATAAAAAGTTTGAAGGTTTATAATCGTTCGAATTAAAAATTTAAGGAAATCTGGTTTGACTGGAATAGCTGGGAAATCCTATGTCATGCCTGAATCAAAATGGAATACATAATTACTGCATTTCCACAGTTATTTTGGCATTATGCTTTTTTTTTTTTTTTTTTTTTTGGCGCATCAACAGCTGAGGTCATTAGCGCCCGGAGCTTTTTCCAGTGCACTGCCGGCCTCCGGACAGTGTTCTCTCGTTACAGACAACACTGTCCATCACCGGACAGTGAGCTGTAAGAAGCTCCTAGGAAGAGAAAATCTAAGGGTCTATGCTTATTAATATTTACTTTGCTCTCGAGCGAGTAAGAAAATAACAATTTTTTGATTTTTGAAAAACATTTTTTCGTGCTAAGGGCGCCCTATAAATATTTTTACGGAGAATTTCAAAAAATGAGTTACGATCGCTACTATTTCCCTTAGATGATTATGAAGCAAATATAAAATAAATTTAAATTTGTTGATTAGAAGAAATGAAATTGTTGTGACAGCTGTTGTGCCCTGACGGTAACCTAACCTTCACAGTTGGAGAACTGTGTGAATAAGTATTGTTCAGTGTCCATTACTTGTTTGGGTTGTCGCTTTCTTCTTAACAAACTTATTCCTTATAGTTTCTTTTCCTTGGTTAACTTCATTACTGCCTTCTTTTTGTTTAGTATTTTTGAAGGTTGGTTTGGTAAAACTACTTGAGAAAAAAAGCGTTTTATAGAACTCACCTTAAACTTCTAAGCGTCAAATGGGAGAAAGCTTAAACTTTGTAGTAACTTTTTTTTTTATTTTTGCACTGTTGTCTTTACTGAAGGTAAAGCTTATTGAATGCACTTTCTTTGTTGCATGTGGCCGTATTGTATCACCGTTGCGTTATCATTCCATGATAAAATCTAAGCACAGCGTGTTTTGGTTTGACTTGGTAGCTTAGTACCGTAAAGTATTGGGTCTTTTTTTTGACCAGTAACATTTTTTATCCGCCATCTTCACAAAAAACAAAAATAGTTCAGTAATCAGCTGTAGCTGCCTATATCTTACATTATTTATACCACCGCATTTGGTGGTAAGACGTCAAAATTATATTTTATAGTAGAGAACTACTTACTGTGTACTGTGCTATAATTTTATTAACAGAATTAAACTTTCAGTCTGTCAGTGGATTTTATAAAAATTATTTTTTATTAATTAAAGGGGAATTACTGAACAGGTTATCCTGTACCATATTTCAAATAGTTATTACCGTTCGCAACATCTTGGACTGATCTTCCACCCATCTTTTTTTGCGAATTTTAGGTGTTATGAACAAGTTTCAGTATTTCTATTGATTCGACAGTCTGATCAGATTTAGGTCCTCTGTCCCGAGTGTTCATACCACTTTTTTTATAATTTCAAATTTAAAAATTGCATAAACTACTACCTGATTTGATTTATCGCAAACACTTGACCTTTGAATTGGGTAATCTTATCCAATAGTTGGAGTGAAGCATTTTTTTTTTAATTTTAAAACAATGTTTACTGAAAAGTATGTAAAATAAGATTAAAATAATATCTTTTATCACATATCTAGCTCAAGATTACTACTTAAGTACATTATTTTCAAATGAAATTAGATTAAAAAGTAGATGTTTTCTGAAAGAAGAGATAAGAGAATTACTCTTTATCATCAAACTGGGGGTTAAAGTTCAAGTGGATTGCTAAGGGAATGGTATTCATAAAAATTGAAGGTCATTTTTACGAATGGGACACCAGCCAGTAGACATTTTGGCATTAGCATGTATTAAAGCTCCTATATAGTAAGCGCTTAGCTGTGGCTCCAATTATTTTGATGATCTGAGGCCAATTATTTTGAGCTCCTAGTATTTAGCGCTGTCATATTTTTCCAAAAATAATTTAGTGTGGTAAAACTCGGATGACTGTCTCTCTTCCTGCTCTATTTATGAAAATAAATAATTCTGTCACTTTTTTTTGTAATACTTTGGATTTTCACTGAAATTTCCTGGTAATCTTCCATACAACGGTTTCTACCTGTATCACCTGAACAACGTGATGATTACATTGTCTATGTTCTGTTTCTGGTCATACTCCTAAGGATCTTTCAAACTTCAAAGAAACTTGTAGTTCAATTAGTTTGAATTAAAAAAAAATTATATATAGTTCCAGTTATTGGTAATTTTACTTTCTCGTAAAAAGAGGCAGTGTAGCTTTTGTTTTTAAAATTTTTCAGAATTAAGATTTTACCGGATACGTCCATATTAAGGCTTCCTAATTTATGAAAGGAAGTGGTGTTTTATCGAATTTGTCTGTCTGTAAGTTTGTGACTGTCTGGCTGGTGGAAAAAAAAACAGGAAGTTACTATTTAAGTAACTTTGAGAATATCTGGAAAATTACTGCAATTTTTTTTCTTAAAATTTTTCGTACATAAAGTCTATTATGTTGATTATTAGGATGTATTTCAAAAAAATTTTGAGTTGCAAGAAAATTTAAGTATGAATCATGTGTCCACACACAAACACAAGTTTGAGATCTTTTTTTAATTCGCAGAATTCCATTCATTTAATCACACGTTAGTCTTTTGAAAATGGAGGCCACCCCATCTGTGATATTCACTTCTCCCACACAACTGAGTGCTCTACATAAATACTAAATAATCACACACTAGAGAACGGGTTTTAGTGAATGTGTTTGGCTTCACAGAAACCTTCCAATCTATAAAGCAGTTTCCTAGCTCTCTGATCGATTAGTAATACATTAGCCTATATTTTCTTTTATTGTTAACATTTTCTTCGGCTGGGGCACTACTGATGAAAATAGCCTATTGTGAAAAGTATTTCTATTTTTCTTTTTAATGATTTGAGGAAAATTCATCGAGCGGTTTTCCAGCAAGTTCCAACAAAAAATAAGAACGTAGAAATCTACTCTTCTTAGCGATTTTCTTCAAGTAATGCTTTTAATAATTATAATTGCTATTTAAAAGCATTACAATCTTTATTAGAACATCATTTTCTTAGTAAATTAACTCAAATGAACAATTTTAATGGAATTAGCTACTTTAAATGGAGGAAGAAATTAAACTTTAATTGTAATTAAAGAAATAGAATCATATCTGTTAGCAATGAAATCACCAGCCTGGAGTAAAAATAAAAGACGTGCAGAGTTTTTAACTTTCTATACAACAGCCGTGCACTCCTAACTAGGAATTGTAATAAAAAAAGTATAAACTGAATAAATAACTTATAATATCAACTATGGCGTAAAGAGTGAAAGCTTATTTATTTATATTTTTTATTAAGGCGCCACGGTAGCCGAGCGGTTAGAGGCGAGACCCGCAAAGCTAAGATGTATTGTTGGTTTAGTGGGTTCGATTCCCCGGTCTTAGGCCTTGGATTTTATTTAATTGTGTTAATAAAAGAAATTTTAACAGTAAGCTATGTTTGCTAGTCGCCTCCGTCCACGACACCTAATTGGTAGTTGGGTCCGTTAAGCCCCGCCTGAAAAAATAAGCGATTACTTTACTACTACTTTAGATTAGATTAGACTAGGGCGGCCTCAGTGCGACCCCTTTGGATCTATTGTGGCTCCCCTCACGTTAAAGCTCTTAATGCTGGAGAGCGACTCTTGGGTAAAGCTCACAGGCCTTGGTTTTTCCTCCCCGAGAAGTAACATCCTTAGCCACACGAGCCCCTCACACTGGCACAACACGCGTGCAGTACCGTTTCCTCCTTTTCCTGACAGAACCTACAGAGGCTATCATCTGCCAGGCCCATGCGATGCATGTGTTTTCTGAGCCTGCAGTGGTCAGTTAATAGGCCTACAATCATCTTTATAGCCCATCGGTCTTGACGGATTAATTCTGCAGTCAGCCTCGGCTAATAGCCTTTAATGAACTCCTTCGCCTGTCTCAGCCCAGTGGTGGCAAGACACCACTCTTGAGACCTACTCTGCACTCATAAGTTAATGGTCGCAGTCTTAACACACTTCGGAACCCTAAAATAGGGCTCCGGGTCAACGAAGTGTCCCGCAGAGCCTTCTCGGGCCAATAAATCTGCCGCTTCGTTTCCCTTATGTCCTGAATGACTAGGTACCAAAACCAGAAAGACCTTATTATGGTCACTAATTTCCTTCAGGGCACCCAGACAGTCCCAAACCAGACTTGAGTTGGAACTATTAGCTCGTAGAGCAGCCGCCTGACTATCCGAGAAAATTACGACCTTAGAATAAATAATTCCTCGCCCACTAATCTCGGTAGCGCAGAATGCTTTCGTAGTAATTTACTTTACTTTATTTATATTTTTTATTATTATTAAGGTTCTGTTTTTTTGAAATAATATAGTTGCTTGAAAACTGTAGATATTTTTAATATAGTTTTCCCTGGGGTTATATCTTGGAAGTGCCTTCTGCCAATAGCACTTTCCAGGTCCCTTCCTGGTCAACTCCTTAGCGGAACGATAAAGAGATTAAAAATTAATTCGTTGGAACTTTTTTTTTTTTTTAAACAATTATTTTGTGACTTCATCAGCTTGATATGCATATATAATCTATTTGTATTTATTTATTCTCTTTATGGGTCCTCTTGGTTCCAAAACTGAAAATAAAGTAAAGACGATTCCAATATTCGCTGACGAGAAGTTAAGAGAATGTAATAAAATTTATTGGCAGCCGAGTTTTTAATTACTATTCTTCATTTCTAAGAGACTTACCACAAAGTGGGAGAGTGCTACTTCCCCCAAATCCTAGTTACGCATGTTGAAACATGAACCTAACCAAGCAAATAAACAAGCTTAATCGAATAGTACAAGGATGTGTGCGCTATAAATAGAGAGCGCAGCCTTAATGGGTTTTAAGTACCACATGTACCCACTTACCCTATAAGAGACTGTGATGTCCTGATAATCTTGAAATTGTTTTACACTTTCAAATTAAAAGCCCCACATTTTAATAAAAATGTTCACCTAAAAATTCAAAAGGAAAGCTTAACCTATTTGTTCTTCTTTCTTATTAAATATTTTGAAGAAGGGTGGAGTAGAGCAAGGGTCAGAAAAGGGCGCATTGATTATCAATTTAAGGAGTTACCATAAATTATATTGCGGGAAATATTGTGGTAGCCGCCACCAACAAAGAGTCACAGAGCCGATCTCGTAAGTGTTGCTTCCATTTATGGATTCATTTTTCTTGATCACTTCCTCCCCAGTCTCTTGTGCGGGAGGACACAGCCTCCATTTCCCTTCTTTCATTCACTTCACTGAGCTTCTTCTACGGTGCAAGATGATTGTCCCCGATGTGAAATATTGATCGTGTTCTTCTTTTTTATCCATATTTCTTCCTTGGAGTTACCAAAAAGCTTTTTTATGTTTAATGTACTTTTTCACTTAACGTTTCCACCTACTTTTTTTAAAAAACTGATTTATTAGCTTTGATATTTCCTATAAAATATATTTGCAAAGCTGTTCGGGTTGAAGAGTAATCGATAACGGGGTCGCTGAAATATATAACAGCCATTAATAATAAAAAAAGATGCCAGTTCGTTTTCCTGAAAAAGTTAATAAATAAAAGTTATAAAATATTTTTCCCGCTGGGAGAGGCTGTTGCGTGCTCAGCTTCCTGGGTGTTGCAATCCTACGGGTTCCTAGCGCTGTACTCTATGCACTTTCACTATGCGGGTAGGGACACAATACCCTAGACAAGGGATGGCGAACCTATGACCCGCGGCTCAGACACTGATCCGCGCAAGCTTTTTCACAATTGCTAGGCAACCATTTGTTTATTTACGCGGGTTGATTTAGATTTTCTAATTGTTGTGGATAATTTATATTCTATCTGTACTTTTTTTCAATCACGCATTGACACAAAAGCAATTTCAATGCTATCTATAACCTTTTAGTTTGATTATTAAAGTTCTAAAACCCCACTAAAAATTTTTAAATCGTCAAACCACGCCCCATTTTTACCCGTTAAGGTTAAGCCAATTGAATTTTAAAGATGTTAAGTTTTGAAAATATTCAGTTTAAAACGTTCAAACTTAACTCTTGTGCTAATGGGCATTAGTGACGCAAGAGCTAGTACTAAATAAAAAAGAACAAAATTTGACCTACGTCTCAAAAAGGTTCGCCATACCTGTCCTGGACAGTGCACACCAAGGTACCAATACCCTGCATCTTCAAGGGCTACCTTTCCATGGAGATAGCTTCGGCAAAGGGTGGTAAATCCCTTTAAAACCAAAGTTCCTCCATTGAATCATCGAGGAGTTAAGCGTAGTGCCAACCATCTTCTACTGCAAAAACCTTTAATACGTATAATGAGGTCATTGACGCTCGGAGCTTTTTTCCAGTGCATTGCCGGCCTCTGGAAAGTGTTCTCTCTCTCTCTCTTGTTACCAACAACACGGTTCGTTACCTCCGGACAGCAGCTAACCATGGATTTCCGCGTGGGTGTCCAGTATTCGCTAACAACTTAGCTATTTTCTTCCCTATGTTCCAGATTGATGTTCGATTTTATAAAAAAAAAAAAAAAAAAAAAAAAAAAAAAAAAAGAAGCGAAATACGGGTAAGAATTAAATATATTTCTGTGATCGGGAAATGTATAAAGACCCTGAAGGCGTGCGGAAAGTATTCCTCTCTCACTCACTCTAAAACTAACTGAAAAGGATATCCGGGGAAAAACTAACTTTCGCTAATGAAAGACTTCCTTTTAATAGAAATTATCTAAACACTTCCGGTCTAAATTATTCAGAGCAAATTTGATATTGGTAAAAGTTCCATTGCGCATTTGCAAAACACTCAAATTAGACATTTCTCTAAAAATAATTTTTTTTTTTATAATTTTGTTGGAAATTTTTACATCTTTTATTGTGGTTACTGTCCTTCATCGAATATTTTCATGCTTGGAAAGACAGTTCAGTGAACTGAATTTTGGCACTTCAAAGGAGAGTCTAATTTGAAGGGAACGCTTTAAAAATACACCTCTCTTATCGTGAAGAACATTTTATTTAAATAAAAATACAGTAAAGCAAGAAATATTTCATGTCCACCACTTTAAGTAGTAGTAGTAACTATGCTACGTAATAAAAGAAAAATTATTAATTTTCTTTTTTTTCAATTTTCCCCATAATGGCTGCAATGATGTTTTCTAAACTTATAATAATATTACAGATACCGCTGTAACTTTTATTGCGATCATTCTTTAAGATAATTCGTTTTTAGGTCAGTTTCTGGAGTATGGTCAGCCCCTCCTGTATTGTGGTTTCACAGAAGTAGTAGTCGAAGAAAATGTACAAGTTAGAACCTTAGGGAATTAAGGTCAGGTTCAAACTGAGTGATCGGACCATACTAGATGTTCTGCTGTAGCACCTATGTAACCTTAGAAAGCCCAATATTTTTATGGTCTAAGAGGGGATCAATTTGAAAACGGGTGTTTAGGCTTGTCTAATCAGATAAGTTTTGATTTTTTTTTAAGTTCAAATTCTGAGCTTCTAGAAAATTGAATTACGTTCATTGTGTTAAAAGGAAATGTCGGTTTGTGTGTTCATTGTTCTGATAAGCACGACGTCATCTTTTTTTATTATTATTATTGGTGGCCAGCTTTCACTGGTATTCTAAACCAGCACATTGCGTGCAAGGGTCACAATGGAGGGCAATCTCGCTTTTTATTTATTATAATAACAAAACTGACAGATTTCTATTGGTCAGGTTACAACATGTTTGTAAGTATCGAAACTGTCAGGTAGGGGACAGTTGTAGGGTTGATCGTGAAAAAAGTGCACGAAAAGGCCTAACTTTGACAATTTTTATTTACTCTTTTTCTATAAAATATAAAATTCCCAAATTTATAATATAGGGTACATACTCCTTTATAACTGTAACTTTTTTGCATCAACCCAGATCTAACAGATTTCTAGAAAAAAAAGAAAGAAAAAAGTTGCCAAAAATGGGCATTTTCAAAAATTGTTATCTTTATTTTTCTAAGCAACATAACGCTTAAACGCGTGGACCAATTTTCGTGAGTCAGTTGCCATTCTATTCACAATTTCATATAGATTGGCTTTTGGAGGTCTCTCGGTGCTGTAGATCCTATGGGAGACAGGTTAGCCCCCCTCTAAAACTAATTACTCAGTAAATCTTAGCTCGATTTTGATTAATAAAACAGTGTTTCAATGAGTGTTCAAAAAAAAAAATTCAAGGGTGGTTATAATAGTAATAAACAAAATAGAAATTAAAACATCTGTGATTGAATGTATGTCATGATGAAGGTTATAATAAAAGTTGTTACGAGGTTCTTAATTTGCAGGTCGTGAATGCCAAGAGATATTAATTAATTCTTAAAATTTACATTGTATTCAAAATGTCCATTGAATTTAATTAGACTCCTTTTTCTTTTTTAGACGTAAATAGTATTTTAAAAAAAACAATGGATTTGTTTATTGAATACAGGTAGGGAAAATACTTAATTACGTTTTACGTCACCTCAATCTCCGGTGATGGATAGTCAAGACAGTAACGAGAGAACATTGCCCGGAAGTCTACACTAACACAACTTACTCTTACTAAAATTTACCTACAAAATTTTATTCTTTTCGAAATCCAAATTGTTAGAAAAAGAAAAATGGTTAGGTACAAATATTTTGCCTATTTTGGCCAGTATAAGGATACTTTGGAGGAAGTGTGACATCACAGCTTCCCCCACAGGTCCATTAAAAGAAGAAACAGTTTCTTAGATAGGTTGTCGTCGTTAGTGGGAGAATTGATTCCAGCATGATTTAGGAATTTATATGAATAAGTAGATAAAGACGCTGTGATAAGTTAACATAATTTAAGGAAAACATTAGACTTGCAATAGTAAGTTCAGTGAAATGACTTGAAAGGAAAGCGTACCTCCAGCCCTTCTCTTGAAGTGCCCTTACACTGCAGCTAACCGTTCAGACAGTAGGGTCTGCAGTAGGCTAACTCTAGCGCATCATTGTCCATCAGTGTTGTAACATTTCACAGACGCTGCCCTTGCTGGAAATAATACGCTTTTAAACAGCTATAATAGATCTTTTGTAGTGGATTTTCCTTATAGACACTTTCTTTTGCAATCTTATAACAACAAGCATGAAGTTAATGTTCTCCCCTGTTGAAAGAAAATCGGTGGAGGCGTTTTTCAATTAATAAAAAGAAATCTAAAAATGAAAAATTGATTGAGGTAAAGTGTCTCTTCCGAGATGGGCTACTTATGTATGTCGAAGAGCATTTCTTCGAAGTCCATTGTGGCACCAAAACCAATTATAAAATTTGAACTTTTTTAAAATATTTTTTTCGTTTTCATACTAATTTAAAAAAGCCACATTTTCTGATGTGAACTGAAAGTCGAAAATCTTGAAAGACTTAGTTACTTTCACTGTGGTCTTAGCTCGCTATTTGAGGCGATTTGAGTTGTTCACTTCAAGAACTTTTTAAATAAGTTTCATTAAAAATGCATCCTTTTAGCAAAGCTAATAATTTTAGTCCATAGCATTGTTGCTATGACAACAGTAGAATAATTTGTTTCCTTTTCTGAACCATCAACCTTAAGTATAATTATAATTATAATAAATTTTATTTTCCAGGTCTGTGATATTCTGGGCATCCGAACGGAAATGGATTATTTTGGTTTGAAATACATTTCCGTGAAGAACACCGAACTATGGCTGAACCTGAGAAATCCAGTCGAAAGGAAGTCCCTGGGACAGAACAATCTGAGATTCATGTTGAAAGTGAAGTTCTGGGTGCCGCCGCATCTAGTATTACAGGAAACTACCAGGTGATTGCTACTTATTTACTTCCTTTATTTTTTTATGATATTGGGATCGAATGCAAGCCACTAATGGTCAGTTAAAATCAGACATTGACTCCTATTTGTTTGCTTGAGAATGTTATCCACAGCCTTCTAAGGATAGTTTTGTTTGGAGTTGCAAGAGTCCTCCTTTATAGGTCAATCGTCATTAGGTCAATTGTGCCTTCAGAGTAGCCGAGAATGCAAAATTTTTTTTTTTTTTTTTTTATTTTTTATTTTTTTTTTTTGGCGCATCAACAGCTGAGGTCATTAGCGCCCGGAGCTTTTTCCAGTGCACTGCCGGCCTCCGGACAGTGTTCTCTCGTTACAGATAACACTGTCCATCACCGGACAGTGAGCTGTAAGAAGCTCCTAGGAAGAGAAAATCTAAGGGTCAGCTGCTGGATTCGAACCCGGGACCTCCGCGTGGGAGTCCAGTATGCTAACCTCATAGCTAATCCCTTCCCTGAATGCAAAATTGACTAAATATCGACTGACTGGCTTAAGTGTATAGATTTTTTTTTAGTTTACCGAGAATTTTCTCGAATTCCGATATAAACCTCCAGAAAAAAAAATGTTGAAAGGTTTCCCGAGGGAGGTTAAAGAAGTTAGATTCGCTTGTACAATTTTAGCCAGGAAGTAGGGTCCTCTTGATTTCATCAAAGTTCCTTCCTTCATTTCCGTGTGGCTGGTGTTACCAAGAAGTTGATAGTAGGCTGTAGAGGATTCTGTTTGCGGTAGTTTTCTTCTAGCGTGGAATGCCTGATACCCAAAATTTCGGCCGAATTTAGTGATTAGGGAGATCAATTGGATGATCTGGGATATCTTTTAGTCCTGCTGACCATTTTTTTAAAGACTCTCCACTAGCTGTGTTGGCCCTGGCAGCTTTTGGACTGAATTGATAGATTCAACAAGTTCAGTCCACTAGCCTTCAGCTGGCTCATGGTAGTAGCATACTTTCTAGCGGCATTGTCAGTAACAAATGGCCTTCGTTTAGAGGCAAGATGGGCTCAGAATCTTTGTATCCCACTGTGGGCGAGTCTTATCCTTGTGTTCAATTGGACAGGAGGAGAAATTTGCTTCTATTTGAAATATTGGCAGCAAAAGCCGCTCTGGAGAAGGTCTATTTATAGGTCGCCAAAATTGCAGAGTTCAGTTCAGAATATGAAGCAATGGTCTAACCACTTAGCCCGATTCATTATCTCAAATTCGACAGCCCTTCAGGATTTTAAACCGATCCCGTTTTTTTTTTTCGTGTTAAGAGAAAATTTGGGTTTGCGTTTTTTCTCGCACTAAACAAAAACAATTTTTTTTAAATTGCTACTTACAATTATTATTCCCAAGAATATATATGGCATAGTGAGGGATTGAACCTATCTGTATTGGGTAACTGAAAGGCAAACAGTAGGCAAGATAAAACTTGTTTCCATGACGGCGAGGCTGTGTAAATATATTTCTCCGTAAATAATACTATCTACCCCTTCTCCCTCTCAAGGAATAACCCAATACTTCCGTCTCTATTTATACTTTTATGATATTTTCAACGTATATAATTCATTTTTTAAAATGTAACAGCTATAGAGGCCGCGCGTTACACTTAAATAACTCGTAGAGGGAAGCCATTAAACCTACATATCTTGCTTCTAGAAGCAGTTTCTGTTTTAAATGAAAGTTATCTAACTACTCACAAAGTTTTTGTCTAAAATCTTGAATCTTACGATGGCCCCAGGTCGACCAATCAAATCGTTGAATTTTCATTTTTGATTTCGGCAAATCTCTTGCTGGACTCAGTATCCCCTTTGACCGGATATTTATAGAAAAAACCGCAAAATGGAAAATCGGAACTCCTCAATCTGACAGTAAAAGACAGTAAAAGTATTTTATTTTTATTTCCGATTTTAACTATGGCAATCCTACTGTGGTTGAAATATCTAAATATTTACACAATTACCACAATATACAGGGTGGAGCAAAAGGTATGAACCGGTTTTAAAGGGATGTAAAACAAAAACAATTCAACTTACAGAAATTATGTTTATATTGTTTAATTCGGTACAGAATCTAGTTTTTTACATCAAGTTTGAAAGATGATATCACGTAGGTGGCGGCCGTCAGCCGCGATGCACTCTTGAAGTTTGAAGTTTTCAACCTGCTCTTCTGCACAATTCGATGGGTATTGCCCCGTAACTTCCTCTCTGATTCTGTCCTTAAATTCTTCCTGGGTATGTGGACAACGTTTAAAAACTTTTTTCTTTATGTACCCCCCCCCCCACAAAGGACAGAATCAGAGAGGAAGTTACTGCAATACCCATCGAAATGTGCAGAAGAGCAGGTTGAAATCTTCAGAATTCAGAGAATCATTCAGAGTGCATCGCGGCTGTTGGCCGCCACCTACGTCCAACAAGATGATGTCATCTTTCAAATTTAATGTAAAAAAAACTAGATTCTGTACTGAATTAAACAATATAAACATAATTTCTGTAAGTTGAATTGTTTTTTGTTTTACATCCCTTTAAAACCGGTTCATACCTTTTGCCCCACCCTGTATTATAGCGTTGCACTTCCTCAGTTCAGCTAGAGTTATTTTTATATATTGATGCCATATTTATTTATACTATTAATTAATATTAAATTTTATAATTTTCTGTTTGGTTTCAAGGGGTAACCAAACGATCTGTAGTAATAAATATACAATTTTTTTAAAAAAATTATCTATTCTCATCGTATTATATTTTACCAGCTGCACTAGAAAAATTAAATATTTAGATAGCTGTGAGCTAAATTCAGACAGTTAAACTGTAAAAGGTGTATTTAAATCTTAAGATGGCTTTATTTTTGTGTTTTAAGGTGTTAAGGGCGATTTTTTTTAGAAATTAGGTTGAATAGCATTAGGAGTGGGTGGGGGAAACACTAGGTACGTGACCAGCAGAGCGCACACTCTCGTGTGTGCATGAGTGCACGGCGTGCTCTGATGGTGGGGGCAGCCGTTCTCTGCAAGCCGTGCGTGATCACGCCGGTGTCACGTGAACACATGTGTGCGCCGACCGCCTTCACTGTTCCCTGGCCACCGTATCCAATGTTCCTATGACCTATACATCATCATTAAACTGCTTCTGGCCATCTCTCTTTGTTTCTTTATTCTTTACTCGCTCTCTCTATCTCTCTCTCGCGCACCCGTATTACAACACCCTTTATTTTGCTATAATTATGACTAAAAATGTAAATAAATAAACACTATGCTGTGAACACAGTGACAAACTTTCTCTTGCTAGTTCTTCTCAATGGTTCTTAACCTAAACATGGTAGCCATTAGTCTGCAGCAGACTTCTTCATCCAACCTGGTACCTATCGACGGGGGCCGTCACTGCCAGGAGTCTGCAAGAAGTATTAGTCTGAGTATCCGGTTGAAAGAGCTGAGGTGATTAGAGGATTGTAATGGGAAAGCTAATTTGGTGTTGGATTTTAAGTAGCGGCATTTTGGGCTAAATCTTTCTTGAGATACAGCGATCTGTATATACATCATCATTAAACTGCTTCTGGCCATCTCTCTTTGTTTCTTTATTCTTTACTCGCTCACTCTATCTCTCTCTCGCGCACTCATATTACAACACCCTTTATTTTGCTATAATTATGACTACAAATGTAAATAAATAAACACTATGCTGTGAACACAGTGACAAACTTTCTCTTGCTAGTTCTTCTCAATGGTTCTTAACCTAAACATGGTAGCCATTAGTCTGCAGCAGACTTCTTCATCCAACCTGGTACCTATCGACGGGGGCCGTCACTGCCAGGAGTCTGCAAGAAGTATTAGTCTGAGTATCCGGTTGAAAGAGAGCTGAGGTGATTAGAGGATTGTGATGGGAAAGCTAATTTGGTGTTGGATTTTAAGTAGCGGCATTTTGGGCTAAATCTTTCTTGAGATACAGCGATCTGTATCTCAGCTTGGCGAGCTACTGTGGTACCTGAGAACGTAAAAGCACTTATTAGTACTAAGAAGACCACAAAACGATGATCTCTAGTGATAACTGTAAATCTCAAATCAATCTTTTGGCTTAAGAAGGAAGAGTGAAAGACTAAGATTTCTTAACAAATCAAATTTAATTAGTGGAAGTAAGGCAGTCCCAAGTATTAATTGACGATGAAGCTAAGAAGCGCGCCTGTTTTGATGGTGGTTCATCTTTTGTGTTTTAATAAGTTTTTGTCTCTGTCTCTCTCTCCCTCGCTACCTCCAGAGATCTCGCGAACATCTAGAAATTATTCATTCCAAGAAACTTTCACTTCTTACCTCACCTTTATTATTAAAAATAATAGAAACTTTTCTCTACCAACTCTTGGTGAGAAGTATTTCAGCATCTCAATTGTATTATTCAGTCAAGCTAAACTTGTCATTTAGCCTTTGCTATTTTATTATTCATTTTAAACTTTTTCAATATTTTTAAGACAACTTTTATTTATTATAATCCTGGATTTTCCTATTGCATAACCCTTAACCTTCGTTGAAAGTAACCTAATTAGGAAGGAAATAATAATCGATAATATTGTATTGAAAGTTTTAGAGCACATGTCCACCTCATTGGTCAGGCTTTTTAGCCTCGTACATCTTAAACACAGAAATGGAGCCTTCTCTCACTAACCAGCAGCTTCCTTATAGTCGTATAGAGATTTTTCATTTTAAGTTTCCGCCAGAGATAAAACACGTTCCTAGGTCCCATGAGTATTAAAAATGTGTTCAATTTTTTTTTTTTGTAGGAGCCACGTAAAACCGGAAGTGCCACTTCCGGAATTAGTTTCCGATTTCAAGTGTAATAAATGTAAGGTATACTAATGGTTATTAAAATATGAATTCATTTTTCTGGAGCAAAAAAAAATTTTTCAAATAGTGTTAGGTCTTGTTTTATTAAAGAAAAACGATGTAAGTTTTTAAAAAAGTTTATGAATATTGATCAAAACTCGAAGTTTCACCAGAAGTTTCGCTAAAATGAATGAAATGAGTTCCAAGTTCGAACTTAATGGAGTTTTCGTTTTCTAGAAGAGCTCTCTCTTTCTCACCCTCACGCGTGCGTAATAATCTCTAAAAACATTTCCCCAGATTTAGCGATCTTTTAAAACATTGATGATTTCAGTTTTATGATACGCAGTACTTCCTCTTCTAGTTAATACCAAAAAAAATGGATCATATTGTAAACAAAAATATTACATAATTTCCATTCCTCCGTAAGTAAACATTCTAACAACGTTGAAGCATTAAGTTATTACTTCACTTACATTATTGTGATGAAATCAGAAATTATTACTTTTCTTTTATTATTAAAAATAAAACTATAACTTGTGATTGTTGCTAGATAACGCCAGACCCAATTTTGGTTGTATGCAATACTTCATCTGTTTATAAAGTGATGCTGTTTTTTTTTGTACGTTAAACTCCCTAAAGATAAATAGCACACAGTGAAAGTGTACGAGAGATATGTGCAATAAAAATTGTTCTGTTTTGGCCTTGCACAAGAAATAAAAGTTTACCATAGGTTGCATCATAAAATTAATTATAAATGGTATATTTTTGTTTTTATAGCATAAACGTACACACAAAATTTGGTTCAAATCTTTCACAATTCAAGTTTCTCCTAGCAGTTTTCATGATTTTAGGGCATATTTTCTCTTCCAACACTGCATTTTTACTATTAATGTTTTTTGTTGCTTTCAACAAGTGTCCAGATTCTCGGGCGCTCTCTAATTTCGTCATAAGAAATTGGTAGCCGTTTTAATAACCGGGAAATCTGGTGAGAAGCTTTTTCCGTAGAACATTAATGGTTACGTCAAATGGGGGAGCTAGTTTCCCAAGAAACACTTCAAAGGGATGCCGACATTACTTCCTTTGTGTGATTTAGTGATGCTGCTTGCCATCCTAATACCACTGCACCCTCCATTATCAAAGCGCTGGAAGTTCTCGCCATGTGAACAGAAAACAGAAAGGCACAACTCCATGTTTAATGTTATACCAAATCATTTTATCGTTTATAATATCTGTACCTCGGAGGGAAAAGGCACCATGTCACAAAAAGTAAATTTTCCAGGGGAGCCAAATGAAGATATTTTTCCAAATTCATTTTTTGTTCCACTTTTCCGGTTATACTTTTTCCTGTACTTCTCACCGTAATTATTACAGTTGGTATGGCCACTTTAACTCCCATATTTTAAAATATTTTATTTTGATCTCCATTGGGAAAAAAAATTTATGCCCATGTAGTGCCTTTTACCCTTAAGTAATGAAGTATCATAGCGCTTTTTAAAAATACATAAATCGCTTAATAGTAAACATAGGTCATAGTGCTTTACACCTGTTGAAAGAGCAACAAAAAATTTGTAAAATGATGCCAAAATCTGAAAATCGAAAAAAATGGACATGGTGCCTTTTCCCTCCGAGCTACAGATATATTCTTTTAAGGCGGCAATGAACAAACACAAAAGTTTAAACATGTACCACCCATTTCGTAATGAGCGCTGAGTTTTTGATGTATTGTTGAAGTTTGGAGTCATAAACTTTCGTATTAGATTATTTTGGTTGTTACGAGAGTGTGAACTAGAATATTGTTCGTCCTATTTCAAAATGAATTTCTAATAAGCAACGTGCGTGTCTTGAAATACGATTTACTAAAATTAAAGGAAATTACAAAACAAAAACGGAAGTTTAGATGTCTGTACTAATCTTTTACTTTTTTTGCGATTTTTATATGGCTAAAATGTTTTACTTTATATTAACTTTAAAAAGAAAAGCGCGCCGGAAATAGCTGTTTGAAGTTCCAGTGGGTGATCCTTAAAAGGAAGTAGATCTTTGTGTGTGTAAATACAGCTAAAGAACGTAGGAAAATCTTAGGAATCTGAGACGTCACCTTGAAACTTTGGATTATTTGTCAGCAACTTCATAATGTGGAAGTAATGTTTTAAATTAGATCTTTCGAAAGCCTCAGTATGAGAAAGGTTTTAGCGGTTTTTCATTAAACCATTTGTTTTAACTCTTGTTAGAGCTCTGCTAGACTCATGTGACACGCTTTCTGCTGTATAAATCCTAAATCGTTTGGTGCGTTTAATTTGATTTTATACATATTGTAGAGATTATTTTAACCGTAGTTACCCAGGCAAGTGTTAATCTCGACCCTTTGCCAGCCAAGATGGCGGAATTAATTTCATACAATATTTACGAGTGAATGGACTAGAAAACAGTGTTTCCCTTTTTTGGTGAGAATTTCATATTTGGGGATATTTGTGTGGGAGAAATAAATATTGAATTCATAATCTTTTGTTTCGCCATATTTAATATAGCTGTCCACCAGTGTGTAGCTGCTGTCCAGAACGAATACGGGAGGTTTCCATAATCCGTGGATTTCCTCCCAATCGAACTCCTTTGTCTTTTGCCCTTGCGGCAATGTAGGCGAGATTTCCTCAAACGTAACTTCCTTTTTTTTTCCTTGTATCCCTTTGTGTGCCAGTCGGTGGTCTCAGTTTTTGGGGAGGGCTTGTTGGAAAACCAATCTTGTTTCCAATAGAAGAAGAAGAAGAAAAAGTCTTTATTGATTGTGCCATATATACAGAAAAAATTTAAAAATATACAAACTTTACTGAGTATCTGTTAAAAGACAGCAACTTGGCCTTACGGCCGTCAGTGGAGTCTATATAATGAACTATATTATATACATTAACAAAACAATTTTACTCTAATTTGAAGAATAAAAATATGAAAAAAACAATATAAAATAAGAATAATGAACCTTTTTCTTAACTAAACATTTAAAAAGCAATATTCACAAATCAATTAAACAAAAATCAAATAAAAGCGCCTATATAAAGAAAATTTAATATAATATATTTACTCTACGAATAAATGCCATCCTACAAAAATTTATTAGGGCATCCCAACTTCCACCGTTCAGATAGCCCGCAACATCGCTTCCGGAAAGAACAGGAGACCCAAACCACCTCCGGCGAATTTCATCATACACAGGACAAACCGCCAGAAAATGGAACAGATCCTCCCCCTCCTCCCGGTCACACACCGTGCACAGAGTATCCGAACTTTTAAAGCTTTTATAGTTGAGGCCAAGTAGGTCACCTCTAATTTTGAAGATCCACCTAATATTAAAAAGTGACTGTTCATTATTTATATAAAACTTATCATTTAGATCATACTGAAGCATTCGATACCAGGGAGATACACTAGAATTTCTTATTTTCATCCGAACCCCATTGTAGAATTCTTTTTTTAACGTTTCTTTAAGAATAACAAAACTACTTCTCCATAACTCACTATTTTTACAATTTTTTATATTTAAAGTTACATTTATATTATAATTCTGGAGACAGTTTCTAATTTCTTTAAACCAATACATATGTTTAGTTATTACCTGAAGGGTCAGAATTTTTGGATACCTATTGTCTGGTAATTGTAGTGTTTTCAATATGTAATCAAGGTGCAATTTGAAAGTAAACAAAAAGATCGGTGGCAACTTGGTCTCAAAGTGAATAAATGCCGAGGATGTATACATGGGGACTCTAAATAGCTTTTTAATAAAGAAATACAGGAGCTTTTCCACTTCCTCGAATCTCTTCCACCCCCAAACCTGAGCAGCATAACATATACTTGATCTGCAAACGGAGTTGAAGATTTTTATTTTTGCAGTATAGGGTATGTCTTTATTTTCTATAAATTGGTACCAGATCACATTTAGACTCATTTTTGCTTTTGACAATTTGTTTTTTAAATGCTTTGACATAGACAGAGTGGGAGTGAGCCACAGCCCCAGATACTTGTACTCCCTTACTACCTCAATACTCTCACAGCCGAGTGTCCATTTTTCCCTTTTCGCTGGTTTACCAATATATATAGCTCTTTTATCTAAAGCGCTAAAGTTAAATTTATTGTTTTCCTTTTTCTGCAAAGGAAAACAGATGTTGGTACAATGTTTGGACGAACTAATGGTGAACCCAATTTCCCCTCGCTTTGGGAAATATTTTAGTAGGTGTAGGAAATGCTCCGTGGTATTCCAACGTGGGAGATCAAGAAGCTTCTTCCTACAGTTCATAGCCCTTTAATGGACAGTGTTTTCTGTAACGATAGAACACTGACTGGAAGCTGGCAATGCAATGAACTGTACTCAGTTTCTCAATAAGTGTAACAAACAAAAGTGGGGGTAGGAAATGCTCAGTGGTTAGTGTACAATGTATTCCAACGTAGAGATCTCGGGTTCGAATCGGCTTACTCTTCTTTCTCCTGTTGTCTGTAACGATAGAACAGTGTCTGAAGGCTGGCATTTGCGCTGGAAAAAGCTCCGGGAAGTGTAACCACCACTTAGAATCCAACCATATTTTCAATCGGAATGTTTCCCCTTTAGTTTACACATCTTTAAGGCGTTCTTAGACATGCTGCATCAACTTCTTTAGACTTAATATGATTCGGACATACTGAACCTCGTTCAAAAGTTTTACTTAAAATAGTTTGATCTCTGTAATCTCTGTAACTTCATCGAACAAAGTTTCAATTGAAACTGATTTTAAAGACTTCGAAAATTGCCGTAAGGAAAATTCGAGAAGTAATAGAGGATTCACTAGATAAGAGACTTAATTTTCCATGAACCAAAGAACGGAAAGTGCACAAATTAAACCAAACCCTGAAATCTCCAGGTATATCCCAGTTATTTTCGCTTAAAATCTACATATTTATTTTCATTTCCAAAATTTAACTGAATGTTGTTTATACGATCAGGGAAGACGGGTGGGGGTGAGGTGCTATGAACTCAAGGCCGTACATTACTGACAAAACTGGGTACCGGAAACAATGTTTGAAATGAACGCCGCAGGAGGAAGTTCTTGGCAACGACCTCCTGGAAAAGAACGTTCCCTCTTCCTGAATCATTTGTCTTCTTTATTGTTATTCTCTTATTCAATTGTCTTTTTTCTTTTAGTTGTCTCCTTTGAACGCAGCAAAAGAGATTGAAACAATTTTTATCAACAATAGTGGTTAGATTAAGAAAAGTAGATCCGTTGGTGGTCATTCATTTCCGCCATGTTTTATCTTGGACTACTGCGTCCAAGCACTTCCTTATCAGTTCGTTAGTCATCATCCTTTTTACAACAATTAGGTCGGCGATTTTTATATTCGCAATTTCTCTACTGCAATTATTGCTTTGTATTTCCATCGAGTTTGCAAGCTGTTCAAGGCTGTTGCTGACGACTTCTACACCAACATTCCTTAACCTCTAGAAACCGCCTGAAAAGAACGTGGATAATATTAAACAAAGTTTGGGGATTTTTTTATCTATCCTAGTGCTCTAAAAAAAAAGTTCCTAATTTAGGGTATCATCTTCGAAATATCTGGGAGAAAGTGATTTTGCTATAAGAGACATGAAAGCACTTGGAAGATGTACACTTATATCTGTCGGAGTCTCCGCTGTTCCTTTAGCTTCTTTGGAGAACTTGGGTAGTTCTAATGTGGAAATGAATCCTTTCCTAGAATTCACGCAGTTCCTTTCAATTTTGGGTGGGGGGGTCTTCTACTTCTTTTTTTTTGGGCATTGGTGGAGAAAGATGGTGTTAGTGACAAACTTTACTGACCTTAGAACTAGAAGACCTGCCACAAGTTGTTTTATCATCTTTACATACTATAGCAGTGATGGCGAACCTATGACACGCGTGTCAAAGGTGACACGCATTGACAGAGACAAAAAATATTGTATAATTTTAAATAATTTAGCGAGAACTTTGAAGAAATTACGGTAATAATTAAGAATAAGTATCTTGTAAACTTGCCTCAGATCAATTACCATAAAGTGCGTCATTTAATAAATCTTTTTTTTTTTTTACAGTGATTGCAAATATCAGAAAATTATGAATATTTCTATATTGACACGGCACCAGAGGTTAGGTAGGGTTTTCCAAAATTTTGACACGCCGACTTTAATGAGGTGTCCCACCTGTTGTGATTGAGCTCACAGTATATCTATTTCCCTCACAATAAACAGTACAGCCCGTTAGAGAATAAATCAGTAAATGGTTTAAAAGTCTTGAGACGATCTGTCAATCTGAAGATTAAAAGTGGGGAGTAATTCGCTTTAACTGAATAAACATTTATTCCATACCCAGATAGGGTATTCTACAGACTCAGAAGAAGAACCATATGGCGAAAATGCGTGGAGATGTTTACACCAAAATGGTATTTAGAGAAAGTGAGGTATTAAGATGTTAACCATCTGTGACCCAGATTTTGTTGAAAACCCGGCCTAGCAGATATTTGTCTTGTTTTCACATTGAAGTTGTCACTAGAATATGGTGATGTTCAGGGGGGCGTAACAGTTAGTTTTCTATTGGGTATTTTAGTGTGCAAGAATTTAACACAATGGTAATCACTTAGCACTCCTACTGTGTACCTTACCATTAAGATAACTAAGTTCTGCAGGAGGAGCCTCTTTAGTGGGTTGGTCCCTCACTAAGGTGGTGCCCATTGTTCTTGAAGTTAGTGGATGGTCCTAATTCTATTAATTGGATCTTGCTCTACTAAGTGAATTGGTTGTTTTTGTTCCTCAGGATAAGTCTCAGTTACACATCCATTTGGATTTTCTTCCATTTTCCTTGTCTGGAAAATAGTTCTAATTGCGTTACTTCAATAGGAAGTATTGTAGTCGTGGAATTTTCCGAGTAAAGACCCCAAAAAACGGCTTTACTACTTAGTACTTTCTTTGAACTACTTTTCAAATATTTATGGTTTAATTACAACAAACTTCAGGACAAATTACAGGAAATGGTATACTTGATATTTTGTTTAGGTGCCAACAAAAGGCGGGCCCACCACCTTCAGTAGTCTTAAAATCAGTGGAAACGGAAGTACCATTTTACTGATTCAATTTTTGAGTTTCCTGTTTTTTTTTTCTCCCCCTACTCCTTCAAACATTTCTGGGGAAATTCGGATGCGGGAGGGTTCCATAATCCGCATGCTCCTGGAACTTGCTAAGGATTCATTTCCTCTAAAGTGCCTCTTTTGTTTTGTGCAGTGTCTGGGTCGTCCTATTTCCTAATGTTTGTGCTAGACATTCCAGATTTTCTTGAAATATTTCTAGGTTTTTTTTATTTCCAGACATATGTAAATACATTGCATACAATTAGATTTGTAACTGTTACTTTAATGTATTTTCTACAGAAATCTACCCATTATTAGAGCAGCTTTTTAAAGTTACATTTCAGCGTAATTTCCGGTTTTATAAACTGTATAATGCTGATTAGAATAAAATGTGAACTAAATGGTACAATAGTCTATTCTTCCAAATATATTTAAATTTTATCGATACCATTACGATATAGTTTTCCCTAACACTTTGGTCTTTCATTTCGTCACAATTAACGTCACAACTGTATTAATCTTAATTAGAGAAATTTTCTCAACATTATCATCTCGTTTGTTTTTCTTAACGATTCATTGATTTTATATTATTAGTTCGTCCTTAATTATTTAAAATTCTAAGAATGAGTTATCTATCTTTTAAAGAGGCCAAAAAGTAACGACTAGATAACTTTTTTTATGTATATTTACTTCTTCTATAAAGGCTACAGTGTCCTGGGATTTGCCGCCACAGTTGTATTTTATAACGGACAGCTGATAAAATAAGATTTTTTGTAAGTATTGTAAAAGTTGTAGGCCAATGAGTTCTATTGAAAAGAGTTTTAGAAGACATATCCTTGAGTTTTAACCTCTCCATATTATCACTTGGCAATTGAACTTTCTAATCATAAATTTTTTTATATTGATCCTAATAAAATATTTTTATTACAAGGTAATTAATAAAGCATTAAGAAATCTATAGAATTATTGTAATAAACGAGAGGTATAAAATTAATAATTTCTATCTCGATTTAAACTTAGTAAAATTTTACAAAGTTAATAAAAGCAGTTCTCTAGACAACTTAACTTATCTAAGTGACATTAATCTGGCCGGTTGTAAAAGTACATACGAGGGTCGTTTGAAAAGTCCGTGCAAAAATAAAAACTACTTAATTTTTTGGGGTAAACCTTTTTTATTTTTCAACATAGTCTCCTTTTAGGCTTATACACTTCCTCCAACGCTGCTCTAGCTTGTTGATCCCTTCCGAATAATAGGATATGTCCAAGTCTGAAAAATAGCCATTCGTTTCTGCAATCACCTCCTCGTTTGAATAAAATCTTTTTCCCGCCAGCCATTTCTTCATATTGGGGAACAAATAGTAGTCCGAGGGAGCCAAGTCTGGAGAATAGGGGGGATGTGAAACGAGTTGGAACCCTATTTCCATTAATTTTGCGACCACAACTGCTGAGGTGTGAGCTGATGCGTTGTCGTGATGGAAAAGGACTTTTTTGTGGGCCAATCGTGGGCGTTTTTCTTGCAGCTCGGTTTTCAAACGGTCCAATAACGATGAATAATATGCACCTGTAATAGTTTTACCCTTTTCCAGATAGTCGATGAGGATTATTCCTTGCGAATCCCAAAAGACAGTCGCCATAATCTTTCCGGCCGAAGGAACGGTCTTCGCCTTTTTTGGCGCAGATTCCCCCTTGGTAACCCATTGTTTAGATTGTTCTTTGGTCTCAGGAGTGTAGTGATGTATCCATGTTTCATCCACAGTAACGAAACGACGCTTAAAGTCCTACGGATTCTTCTGGAACAGCTGCAAACCGTCCTTGCAACACTTCACACGATTTCGTTTTTGGTCAAGCGTGAGCAATCGCGGCACCCATCTTGCGGATAGCTTTGTCATGTCCAAATGTTGATGCAAAATATTATGTACCCGTTCATTCGAGATGCCCACAGCACTAGCAATCTCACGCACCTTCACTCTTCTGTCATCCATCACCATATCATGGATTTTATCAATGATTTCTGGAGTAGTAACCTCAACAGGGCGTCCAGAACGTTCAGCGTCACTTGTGCCCATATGGCCACTCCGAAAATTTTGAAACCACTTATAAACTGTTCTAATGGAAGGTGCAGAGTCACCATAATGTTTATCAAGCTTCTCTTTAGTCTCCTGAGGCGTTTTGCCTTTCATAAAGTAGTGTTTAATCAACACACGAAATTCTTTTTCGTCCATTTTTTGAAAATCACTCGACTTCCTCGATTCAAACGAATGCCAAACACAAAGAAATAGACCGATCTGGCTGTTACTTGGTGTGTGTTCTTCCAAGAGATGCTACTAACTAAACATAACCTCGATACGCGCCAGTGGTGCTATCTCTCTGACTTTGCACGGACTTTTCAAACGACCCTCGTATTATAATGTATTTAATAAATTCTTAGCTGAGAATAGAAAGGTGTAAAACTAGGCTAATAAAAAATTTATTTAAAAAATGGTGCTGTCGAATAATAATGTCGGCAAAGAATTAGTTGTGTTGCCAATGTGTCTGCCAGTACTGTCTGAAGTAGTGGTCGGACCAGTCAGCTGTTGCGCTCCAATCAACTATTATTTTAATTGATGTCCTCGCAAGATTGCATAATTATCGATTGTATGGTTGATTCTTTTTCATAGGCGGTTACAGCTGATCTTTATTTAATTATACATTAATGAGACGCGATATCTTACTAAGAAATCTTGGTTGGAAAAATTTGATTTTTATTAATTGGTATTCTTTCCACCAAAATTGTAAGCATATATTTAGCAAAAATCGAATAAAAAAAAAAAACTGGCTGTGTCATGGACCCGGCCGTGTGTTGTACGTGAATACGTTTACGTAACGGGTTATATTTTTTATATAAAATATTTTCATTTATGTATTTAGGATGAAATCAAGGAAACAAATCGACGATCGGACACAATCTATGCTTAAACAGTCCGTTGTCGATGTAGAAGCGATTTCATCATCCACTTGCATAATTTCAACCGCCCCAACTGCAGATGTACTGACACCGTCGTTGATCCGCTCGGCCGCATTCATTCTTTTACGTTCCCGGCACAGCTTGACTCGGTCATATGGTGTTTTATTATTACCATTAGATTGTTCTTAAGAAGCCCTTTCCAACCGTATACGATCTCTGTATTTGGTTTTGGCTTTTCGACGCGTACTGGTCGACATTATATATTTCTGATATTTTTTTTATTCTAACACCTTATTATATTCACTGTCACTATTTTACACTAATGTTTTTTATACAATCGATAGATTGTGACGATAGCTGTCGATTAAAACTTAAACGAACATCGTAGCTTCTCCGAGTTAAAAGTTATACTAATTGCAAATCTCGATACGCAGCAAAATGTTCTCAAAATGGCGGCGCTTCCCTCTCCACCGCGCGCGATGCGTCACAGTCCTAGCTTATCGTAATGAAATCTTTGGTCCTTAAGCTATTGAGTGGTCTAATTTAATTTTGGACGTAGACGATAGATTCGAAACTATAATGCCAAACTGTATCCCCCCGATTTTGTTATCATTAGGTTTTTTGGATTGCCTCCATATGATAGCAAATTTAAAGATGTATTCACGTCAAAACGTTTTGTTCAAATTTAATTTTTTGAGCATAACAAGGGTTCTTGATGATAAGCTTTTTGGAATAAACAGCTGATCGGCTTAAATTGAGGTGGGTATGGTAAGGTTATCTTCTGAAGTGGCACGTTAATGCATTCTACGGACGTATTATCTGCTATAATTTTAATAGCAATGACATTTATGTTTGTATCGAGATTTGAAGCATATCGATATATTGAATTTTCGACATTTTGTACTTTAATACTTAAAAGGGGTTTAATTTGAACTTTATTGTAACCGTGCTTCGTCCAGGACTTCAACCTTTTTTCCTGTGAACAACTTTTAATGGAATCACTTTGTTATTATAGATAATGTGCAGTGTTTAACCCAACTTTTTTTTATTGGCCAATATTAATAAGTTACTGGAATTTTTTCTTTCGATTAACTGTACTATGTGTTCCACACAATATTTATTGTTACAATAATAGCAATAAAGCCCCAAATTATTCAGAGTGTATCGCCTCTCTGAACGTACGGTAACCCCGTTAGTGGGTGGAACGTACCGTAAAACTGGTTTCCAAGATGGCTGGCCGTCCCTCTACAGCTGACTCATTTCTTTTTATGTTGTCCCCTCTCCGTCCAATTCTTTGTTGTTTGAACAACCCAGCTGGCAAGTGCTAGTCCAGTCGCGATTATGCTTGGTCTTTTCAGGAGCATTTAATTAGAATTAAACTTTTATTTTTATATGTTCTATTTATTTATTTATTTTTATACATTTTAATTTGTTCGTATTACTACTAGGCAACACTGAATATTATAATGAAGAACATCACATGATATATACAAAATATAGCCCTAGGTAACCTCCTTCTTTCTCCACTGATTTAAGTGAATGGCTGGGCCCTTCTTCCGGTGAATTTCAGTTTGATAAATTTGACATGACGTTACTAATTAGTTAGGAGACCAGTATGTTATTGTGTGATTGTCCTTACGAAATTTAGTCTTAGTGTAGATGTATTTATTAAGCCAGCATGCGTCATCATTCATGATTAACTATGATTGAAGCGTGATCATGGTAAATGAGGTTCATCAAAAGAAGAGTTCATCAAGAAACATGGAGCACTTCATCCCACTTTAGGAGATGTAAATTCATTTTAATATTGCTCATAAAACTGTGATGTATTCCTCCTTCATCATGAGAAGTTTTCGTATTTATTATTAACGGAAATTTTGGGATCCGAAATCTAATTTACCCACATTACTAGTAAAGGAGAAACTTTTCTGTCGGTTTGAGGAACTTTCAAAGTGAAAATTGGGTAATTCATATTTCGATTGGGTGCTCCCTTTGGATGGAGCGCTTTAGTTGGAAGATTTAATATGCAGTACTCCTAGAGAACATAAAACATATACGAGGGTCGTTTGAAAAGTCCGTGCAAAAATAAAAACTACTTAATTTTTTGGGGTAAACCTTTTTTATTTTTCAACATAGTCTCCTTTTAGGCTTATACACTTCGTCCAACGCTGCTCTAGTTTGTTGATCCCTTCCGAATAATAGGATTTGTCCAAGTCTGAAAAATAGCCATTCGTTTCTGCAATCACCTCCTCGTTTGAATAAAATCTTTTTCCCGCCAGCCGTTTCTTCATATTGGGGAACAAATAGTAGTCCGAGGGAGCCAAGTCTGGAGAATAGGGGGGATGTGAAACGAGTTGGAACCCTATTTCCATTAATTTTGCGACCACAACTGCTGAGGTGTGAGCTGGTGCGTTGTCGTGATGGAAAAGGACTTTTTTGTGGGCTAATCGTGGGCGTTTTTCTTGCAGCTCGGTTTTCAAACGGTCCAATAACGATGAATAATATGCACCTGTAATAGTTTTACCCTTTTCCAGATAGTCGATGAGGATTATTCCTTGCGAATCCCAAAAGACAATCGCCATAATCTTTCCGGCCGAAGGAACGGTCTTCGCCTTTTTTGGGGCAGATTCCCCCTTGGTAACCCATTGTTTAGATTGTTCTTTGGTCTCAGGAGTGTAGTGATGTATCCATGTTTCATCCACAGTGACGAAACGACGCTTAAAGTCCTGCGGATTCTTCTGGAACAGCTGCAAACCGTCCTTGCAACACTTCACACGATTTCGTTTTTGGTCAAGCGTGAGAAAATCACTCGACTTCCTCGATTCAAACGAATGCCAAACACAAAGAAATAGACCGATCTGGCTGAAACTTGGTGTGTGTTCTTCCAAGAGATGCTACTAACTAAACATAACCTCGATACGCGCAAGTAGTGCTATCTCTCTGACTTTGCACGGACTTTTCAAACGACCCTCGTATACTGGGTGAAAATTATATGCGACATTTTAAGGTGGGCGAATAAATAGGTATACAAGGTACAACAGAAATATTTGGTAGAACTATTTTCGGGAAATCTGCATAATAACGTTAGTAAAACGCACTTCCGGTAACGGGAATTTCGCCGGAAACGGGTTCCAAATGGAATACCTAATGCTAATGCACTCTGCTGGGACTGTTCCTTTTTTGAGATAATCTGAATACGATGCACCTATCGTTCTTTTAATGGGATATCAACATATTTCCTCTGTGTTTGTGTGTGTGTGTGTGTGTGTGTGTGTGTTTTACTTAATATCGATCAGCATCCGAAATATCAAATCCATTAAATAACGCGCTGGCCGAACATTCGCCACAAACTTCTGCAACTCAAATATATTTAAATTCCTCTTTTCGAACTAATGGAATTTCAAAATTAATGGAAATATCTATCACTGGAGATTTATAGCTGGCCCAGGAATGAATGGAACTGGACTGTACTCTAGTGTAAGCGCGTTGTAGATAAATGCGACGCAATACTGAGGTACAGCCTCCCGGCTGTTGCAGGCAGTTGCTGACAAAGCGGAATGCCAGGGAGGGTATATTGGGAATGAATACCGTTAATGCTTACTACGTTTCCATTGCATTATGTCATGGAAGAACTCGTTTCAAAATTTTTGCCTATTCCTATTTGTAAAATATCTTTTCACAGTATTGCGGACTAGTACCCAAACTGGGTCCTGGAACATATAAATATTGATATAGCTGTGCTTTTATTTGAACACTAATGGGTAAATAACAGCTGCCAAATACAAACAAAGTAACGTTCACTTATACACATCACAAGTTCTCTGGGAAAGTGATAGGCCTAGTTTTAGGTAGGTATGTGTGGAAAGGTTGAAGAAAATCATTTGGAAAATTATGGGGAAAAATAGTGAAACCTATTCAATGGGACGCTTTCCTTCTTCCGGCCATTTTCATAAACTTGGTGGATATCAATAATGGGGACGTTACCTTAGAAAAACACTTGCGATAGAGAAACCATGCTCACAAAATATCTTTAATCGAATTTTTCCGACCAAAACATGTTACAAACAAAAAGCAGTAGGTCTGCTGGGTTAGAATAGAGTAGAAAAGAAATTTATTATTCTGGGACAATTGTCCCCTAAGAATAAATACAGGTACAAATAGAGGCCTTAACAGTTTGGCCTGTGATTAAAAGAAAATAAATAAATAAGTATTTACAAAAAGTGAAAATAAAAATAACAGCAGAAATTAAGGAAATAAATTAAAACAATTAGAATTTCCGAGGAAGCTGAATAGAAAGGAGATAACTGAATAGACGGGATTTAAAGACAGATAGGGTAGGAGCATGGCGGACAGATGAAGGCAAGGAGTTCCAGAGAGAGGTAGCACGTATAAGGAAGGATTTGTCAAAGGATGAGGTACGGTGAGAGGGAATATAGAGATCAGATGAGCGAGATCTAGTATTACAAGAATGGATCGAGGATTTAATCTTAAAGAGTTGAAAAATATAGGATGGCCTTTGAGACTGGATGACTTGGAAAAGGAAAGAAGCCAAAAAATACTGGCGGCGATAGACAGGAAATAGTCACTTCAACTCATCGTAGCAGTGCGAAATGCGAGTCTCTGGAAATGCTGAAAATAAATCTTATGAAACAGTTCATGGAGGCGCTTGAGCTTAGCTTCAATATCACCAGAAAGACCTCTAACACTAAGCAACCATAGTGGAAATGGGGGAAAATAAGAGAGGAAACTAGGAGTTGCCAGGTCTTACGAGAATTGGAGTAACTGGGAAAAGGTGGTGGGAACTATTAAACTATTGGGTTAGTACCCAGATATCCTATAGATAAATCGATTTATCGAAATTGCGTCTTTAAATCGATCCTTCCTGTATTCATAATAAAAAAAAGTACTGCCTACAAATAATGCCTATTGGGTCAGGCTGTTCATTTTTATTTAAAGTAGATCATCATGATCATAGTAACTCTGTGTGTGTGTGTGTGGGAGAGGGGCGTTGTGGGTTGGAGGGGAAATTAGAGATTACCAGTTCGATGGAGCGTCACAAAGTGGAGAGAGAAAACTCGCCGGAAGTTCATTGTATACGTTCAGTTTGTCAATGTTTGCTAAATTGTATGTTCTTTTTTTTCTTTATCGCTGCATCCGTTTCCCGATTTGCCTGTCATTGGTTATTGTTATCTGCAATGTCCTTATCACCATAGAAACAAAAAGTTAACGTTAGAAAAAATTAAATTGCGCATTTCGCTACAGAGAATTGGTTGGTCAAAATAGATTGATTGTCTGTGTAGTGATATTTTGATTTAATAAATCCATAAGAGGTTTGATTGTGGGCGTGGATTACATTAAGGCTTTTAAGGTAGGGTCATTATTATTGGTGATTGTCAAAGTGGCACAGCCAGGTCTTCAAGCAATGTGCCTGTATACACCAAGTCAGGCGAATCGTGGCCTACTATTGAGAAACCAACTACTTTTCGCCATCTTTAGTGATCCTGCAAAGTCATTTACTAGCATCCTTAGTGTTTTCCTGCAGGGAAGACTATTGTACACTGTACTCTAGCGCGGAAGTCCTAGTTTTGAGTCACCACAACTTGCTGCCCCAAGGTTTGTTTCTTCTTCCCTCTTCGCAGAGAGATTGCTTTCCCTCAAATCGGTCGTGCGCTAAGAAAAAGCCATTGGTGCTAATTACCTTAGATGTTGCCCCGTGCGTTAATTAAAAACAAAGTAGAAGGCCTTTTTATTGGTGGTAAAAATGGAATATTATTGTATTGTTTAATTCTTGGTAATATGAAGCATTCGATACACCAGATGGGAGAGTCCAGTACCCTAACCAACTGAACTAATCCCTTTTCTTAAGGAATGAATCAAGTTTCTTCTTTCATTATTATTCAGTACTGCGGGCTGAACTAGATCTTTTGTTCCTTCCCTCCATCGGTTTCCAAATGAAGCAGCTGGCCCTCCCCGGGGAACGATTCATCCAGGTTGGAGAAGAAGTCGGGCCAGCATAACACCTCCTCTTCTTCTGAGCACTTCAAATGCCTTCCAACTGGGAAAATGCTATTTTCTCCGAGTTAGCACCCAGAAAACATTGGAGACACTCCCGTTTTCGACTGGGTTATCCTGCTGCCACCCATCCTTTGGTTTGGGTCGCGCGACGTCTCCTGTATAAAAGACTACGAAAGTGCTGCCATCTGGGCTATCTCGCTCCTTAGTGCTGTCCTGTATCTTCCTTACCGTTACAAGTATTTATCAACAAAACATTTATTAAAAGTTGTAAAACTATTTACAAAGAACTATACAGTTTCAGTTTCCCGCGAATTTTCCTTTTTTCAAAAATATTTTCCAAACACCCACTAACTTCCTGAAAACCACTCTTTCTGTCGCATGAAGTTATAAAACAAATTTTTTTTTTTTTTTGTTCAAACTGAACTTCGTCATGAACTCCATACTTCGTAGGAAAAAAGTACAAAAATAAATAGATAAACAGAATACATGAAGCGTTTTGGAGACACATCCTCCCAACGAAAAGGTTACTAAAAGAGACAAGTCACTAATTAGTGGGCATCTCCCCCCTATTCCCCTCGTTACCTCAGCACCCCCTACACAGGATGTTATCTGTTTCAATTACTGTCTTTTCACTTAGTTTCATTAAATCCCTTGATGGTGCCAACGTACTGTCAAGAAGTTTTGATCTCTTCGACTGTGTTAATACTTTTAATTTGCAATAATTACAATTTTTGTTCAGTAAAAAGTATTAGTTTTACTTTTTTGGTAAAAACCATCTTCCCGTTTTCTCTCAATTTTTTTTTTAACCGAGTTCTAAGCTAGCAATTATGTTACAAGTAAAGCATTTATTTATACTTATTTTATGATGCCTAAAAAAAAGATTGGTTTTTATAAAGAGGTGGGCGATCAGGAGAAAGAAAAGTTCGCCTGGCTTTGCGCTTAACTACTTAAACTTTAAGTCTTCCCTTTTAATAGAACTACTACTTCATTATTTAGATGGATAATTAGTAAATACTTGTGGAAGGGCCAAAGAATTGCAAGAGTGTTGTTTTTACAGCATCCACTTCTCTTAAGTCTTCTAAGTATTAATAATTAACCTTTTTTGTTTTTTTCCAGGTGAGTGCAGCATTTTTTTTCGGTATGGAGAAAATCTATTCTGGTAAGGAAAATTACATTTTTCTTTTCCCCTCTCTTCTGCCGCCATCGTACACTGTCATAAATTATCTCTTGAAGGTAATTTATGGCAGTACCATTTCACCGCTTAGGTTAGATAAAGCCGACGAAGTCTACTTGTTTTGTGTTAAAATTATGCTAGAGAAAGATTTGTCAGTTGCAAATACTAAATTTCAGTACGAGGAAATCGTGGGATTTTTCGTTTTGTCCCACTCGTTAATATTCAACAATTTCTTAAATTAATATAAATTATAGGAAATAACTGCTAGGTTGGCAATATGTGATTAGCGGCTGCGTTTTCCCATCCTTTGGCTAATTCGCTTATAATTATTTTCCACATAAAGTAAGCAATAAATCAATAATAATTAGTGGAAAAATTAATTAAAAAAAAGAAAAGAAAAAATAGCAGAGCGTGGGCTATTTCCAAAGTTGCTGCAATGAGCAATATAGTTACTCAGCAATTAAATCATCAGCTAGGGGAAAATATTAAATTATTTACTATTGTGCACAATTTACACGGATCTAGTCCTTTTTTAATACTCATCACGCAAATATTTACTTTTTGGAATATTTAGAGAATTTTAACCTCAAAAATGAGAGAAATATTAAAAAAAATGCAAGTTACTGAAAATTTTCGTTCCTTAAGAATTGAAATAATAAAAAGGGAAGGGATTAGCTATGAGGTTAGCGTACTAGACTCCCACGCGGAGGTCCCGGGTTCGAATCCAGCTGCTGACCCTTAGATTTTCTCTTCCTAGGAGCTTCTTACCGGAGGCCGGCAGTGCACTGAAAAAAGCTCCGGGCGCCAATAACCTTAGATGTTGACGCGCCTTAAATAAAAAAAATAATAATAATAATTAAGGATGCGTGAATTAGGCACCAGAATTGGCTCACTCTTAATAGGAAGTAAGGAATTGCAATCGGGTTTTTGGATTTCACAGGATATACAAAATTTTGGTGTTATATGATCGTGTTTTTTTTTTTAAATTTATTATTTAATATACAGGATGTTCATTTTAAGACGGCTCAAATGCATTTCATGCTTTAAACGGTTAATCTGAGCGAAAAATGGAAGAGGAAAAATTTGTTGCCCGTCACCTCTAGTTTCAGAATATGTGTCTTGATTTTAGATTTCTACGCGCATACGCGGCTGACGCACGACAAAAAGTGAGGGTTCGCAGTTGACCCCCATTTTCATATACACAGTTTTAAAGAGTATAAAAAGTTATGAAAGTAACCGGAAACCGAAATTCGACATCTTAAAAATTAAAGGTGCTAGGCCATTTCAAAAACTGGTATTAATAATCATATTTCAATTTTTTAACTTGTTATCAAAGAGAAAGAAGAGCACGCAATAGGTCATTTTTATGTATTTTTTCATCACCTTTCTACTAAAAATATTGCCAAGGCAGTAAAGCTAGTATTTTTCTTAATATCGGGTAATAAGAGGTTTTCCGAGTGACTATTCCAAGAAAAATCAAATGTTAAGAGCTTTTAGATGTTCTCAAGCATCCACAAAATGGCTAAAAATTAATTTTACATCTGTTACAAACAAAAAGGTTTAATAATTATTTGGTAATTTTGGGAGAGTTGCGTTTCATTACTAAAAAAATTGGACTTACATATTTAAGTGATCAATATCTCTCATGTAAAGTATCAAACTTATTCCTTAATTTGTCAAATAATGCACTTTACCCAACTTGTGAAGCATGTACTGTGCCTTTGAAGGTGCCTCCTCAGAGAGCAGTTGATAACCTGGCTTGCGAGCCTGTATATAAATTCATGTGGCATGTGTGTTCCGTCCTCATGAAATAGAAATATTGTGGCTAATGCTCAAAATAGATATTTCGTTAAGACGGTGCCCCAATGGGGCGGGGGGACTTCGTCATTATAAACAATGAAAATAACCCTTTTAAGGGCAACCTTTTCCCATCAATCGTCATTCAGAACTGTCCTAAAAAAAAAAAAAAAAAATTCGAGCTAAATTTTGAAGATGTAAGTTAGCTCGTGAGTAATGTAATCTATTTTAAAAGTTACTCGAAAATAACTAAAAACAAAAACCAAAAAATAGAAATACGCAGTTAAGCAATTTAACTTTACAGAACAATTCATTGTATAGATAAACGTTGTGCCGAAGACAAACCAAAGATTTGGGTTATAAGAGAGAGAGAGAAAGAGATTGTATGCTTCAACCGCTAAAACGCCAAAGTTTACCAAGTTCTTAAAACACTCGAAAGAGTGCTTTCTATTGTTACTTAAAGTTAGTGTTTTGTAAAAAGGATTCTTAGTATTATAACAATAGACTAGTAAGTTATAGAACTTCTTCTGTATAATTCTTGAATTTACTTAAACCCCAGGAGTTTTGTCAGCAAAACTTTTAAATGCTTCAAAACGAATAGAGAAAATTAAAACCTAACTTCTTCTTTTTTTTCAAGTCACAATTCTATGTTTCAAGTTTTTCTGTTTCCTAAAACTGGCATTTCCCCGGTTGTAAGCTTATTTAATTTGTAAATCTTTTGACACGAATAAGAAAAATTAATAACTACAGAAACATGCAGTTTTACCCATTTCTCATGTACTTTCTTATAGGATGATCTGTTTTGGATCGGAACAGGTTTATTGGAACTTGAATTTCGTTCAAAAAGTGGAACAAACATGTTTTGGAATTCACCCCTTTAAAAACCCATATTATCATATATATAATATACCCATCCATACCTAAACTGCCTACCCAAAATATACTCTCAAATTTATTGTTTAAAATCTACATAAATAAAGAAAACGTAAAGCAAATACAGACATATTTAGATAAAAAGAAAGCCATCAGCTGAGATCGAGAGGTCATTGACCCGCTATATATAAATGTTTATCTGTATAACAAAATATGATCTCATCGACTCCAACTATTGTGAATGTCCGTCCGTCCGCTTGGCTCGGCCTCCCCATTTTTATTGGCTGACGAAAACTTTTTAGTATGCATGTAATGTATCTGGGCGTATTATATATTTGTATGTATTATGTATTCTTTATTTGGTTCTATGTGTATTATATACATTATTCTAGAGAGTATTTGGAAGTGTTTGCTGCCCTGATTCTGTCTGTACAGATCTATGAGTTGAAAACAGTTGGAACGATTTGTCATCGTTGTTTTTAATCAACGTCACAACGAAATATAATGAGATTGTAATAATTTTTTGCAAAATTTTTCTTGATGATATTAAAAAAATCTTATCGTTAAATATACGCACAACTTTATCTACCCACTTTTTTGAAATTGTTACTTTATTGTGGATCCTCCAATTTAAGCTTCTAGATCCTCCTTAGTTAATACCAACTGAGGAGTAATTACTCCCTTATTATATAACTTTTACTTTCCCACACTATTGGTGTGCATAGAATTTGAGATCATGCTAAAATTTACGAGATTGAGTTCACCGAAAGTAAGATCTAGAGAAGGATGCTGATTGGCAGCGGGAGTTTAAGCCTCTCTACATAATGAACGTGAGTCTTTTCCTAAAGAATTAATATTTTTTACTAACTTATTACTCAGATTGTAATGTTTTATTATATTTTTGAAAGCCACTTTCGATTTTCTAACAAATAATAATGCTTCAAACTTAATTTACTTAAAATTTAAAAAACCTATTATTTATTGATGTAGGAGTAATAGATAAAATAATGCTAGGAGTAGAAAATTTTTGAACCAAATAGATAACTTATTCTGTCGAGTTATTTGAATGAATTATAGAATTCAATTTTCTCATAAAGTTAAACGAGATCAAAGTAGCCGACAGTTCGCATTTACTGGAAATTCCACAAAATCCCATTAACCACCAACATTCCAGTTTTATTCCACCAAATAATCAGAAAAATGCGATTACACAGAGCTCACTTATTAAAAAAGTGTAATTTGTGTATTTGTGGGCACGTGTATTGTTGAATTTTGAACTGGCTATTTCTGTATTACATTTTATACATTGCTTTTTCTCTTTTTTTTTTATATACTTTAAAAAAAAATAATAATAATAAAATGCTGATTATATTTAAAATAATTACTTCCTGTATCTTCCAAAACAAATAAAGGTTATCTTAAAATGTTTCTCAGAAGTTAATAATAATTCAAAAAAGAAGACAGAAACAAGATAACGAAAGAAGTTTGTTTTAAGTAGATTATTGTCTTTATTATTATTTTTTTGTTTTTAACAAGTAGTCTGTTTGTCTGTTAATGCTTTACAAAAAAAAAAAAAAAAAAAAATACATCGCAACAGCTGTTCCAAAATATTGTTTACAATGAAAATTTTAAAACTAATTAAAGTGGAATTCATTGTTGGAATAAAAAAATAAACTTTTGTTATTCTTCAGTTTCTCCTCGTACACTTTGAAAGTGGATGTTATGCATTCAACAAACGATTATAACGTGACAACCATGGTTAATGCATAAATTCATGATGTTCCCCCCCCCCTCTTCACCACCGATATAATTATATATCTGCAACATCCTCACGAACAGAAACACCATTTTTAATGCATCCACAACTCAACAAACTCTTAACGAAAGTAAATATGGTGTGAGAGTTTACATGTTCCCTTGTAATCTTAATTTTGGATATTTAAAACGAAAATGATGCGTTATTCCAGTCCTTATTGCGCTTTTCCCAAAAATAGCATATTTTATTTTATTACATTTTTTTTGGAAAATTAACTTTGTATAAACTTCAAGAAAATTTTCATTCTTGATTTAATTGAAAAATGAATTGAATTTCTATTGTAAACGCTGTCAATCAAATTGAATCACGCACTTAAAAGATTCCTGTTTCAGTATTTCCAAATTTAGTTTAGAAATTTAAGCTAGGTATAACTTCTAATCCACCTTTTTCAATTCCACACTTTCCCATTAGTAATTAAGTAAGTAATGCCTATTTTTTCAGGCAGGCTTTACGTCCAATACCAATTAGGTGTCGTGGACGGAGGCGACTAGCAAACATACTTTACTATAAATTTCTTCAATTAAACCTTTAAATAAAATCCAAGGCCTAGACTAGTACCGCAATACATCCTAGCTTTGCGGTTCTAGCCTATAACCGACTAACAAACATATTTACTATAAAAGTTCTCATATTAACCATTAAATACAATCCAGAGCTAGAAAGTACCGCAATACATCCTAGCTTTGCGGGTCTAGCCTATAACCGCCTAACATACTTTACTGTAAATTTCTCATATTAACCATTAAATACAATCCGAGGACTAGACTAGTACCGCAATACATCCTAGCTTTGCGGGTCTAGCCTATAACCGCCTAACATACTTTACTGTAAATTTCTCATATTAACCATTAAATACAATCCAAAGACTAGACTAGTACCGCTACACATCTTAGCATTGCGGGTCTAGCCTATAACCGTTCGGCTACCGTGGCGCCTTACAGCATTCCCCATTAGTTTAATTAATACGCTGATTTTCTGATTTCCGTTTGGAATACCTGAATAGCACAGGAAATCCATTCATACTTTGCGCCAATTCAAATTCAAAATCATTGGACAATATGTGGTACTCTTGATAGATTGTGTGAACTTTGTTAGTTGGTTGGTTGGCAATAGATTACTATCAGCAATCAGCTGTCTCTGCCATGAATAGATTCATATCTAGGTTTCCTCTTGTGTAGTTCTCCATTCAAGTGCTATGCTTAGATAATCGGGGACTGTCGATAAATCATCGTACATAGCCATAGAGTAGATGCAATTGGCGGAACTAAATTTATCCCTGCCAATTCTAGTCAGCTGTATATTTATTCCTCGTATTTAGTTATCGTCATGTTCGCACTCTATGACGTACAGATTTTATACAGAATTTATTTTACTTGTATGTTTTTTCCCTAAACGTGTTTAGTTAACACAACTTACAGCATCTCTCAAGGTTATTACCATCGTATTGATGGTGGTTGATGGTTACTTTTGTTTCAACCGGAAATAAATGTTTTCACAGGATCCTCAGAGATCGAAAACTGTTCGAATCAAAATATGAACTTTTGAAACGTTAGAAGTAATAACAAAAGTCCTTTAGTTTTGAAGAGTTCTCCCCCAAAGGTGCGGGTCTAATAAGCACATTGTGTACTCTGTGTATGTGTGTACGATCCATTGTTCTTCTCATTCATTAAGAGTCCTTCATTAACCTTGGAACAGTGATTAGGAAGCACTGTGAGGCAAAAGATAATAATTACGAGGAGGGAAACGTAGAGGTCGTTAGTGGGATTATATATGTTTATAATGACATTACAGTTATCATTATTTTCAAAAGATTTATATTCTCCGACATATGCAGAAGACATTGGGGCTGGCCTGCATGGTGGGGTCCACATTCTCTATCTCTTTCTGGCCTGCCGATATCCATCAGTTTATATGTTTGTCTTTCTCTTTGCTAATTTAGGAATCTATTTCCAGCTACTTGATTAAAATCTTAATTATATGTTTATCTAATTATTTATTTTGAACTATTTATATTATTAATTGTCTATGTGCATAGAATTATTTCTGTTTTCACTTGGAAGAAATGTTGCTGATGAAGCAAGTTTTCTTGGTTACTCTGTACTTTTGAGGTACCTTGAATCTGTACAAGGCTCTGACTACCTTTCGAACGATTGTAGGCCTGGGTTAGGTTGTAGGGAAGAAAAGGAAACGGGGGCCCCACTTAATTGTGTCAATGCGAAATGGCTTCTTCCTGTGGCCCCAGAGTTCGCCTCTTCGGAGTAACTCATATAGGTATTTGTACTTGGCCCAGGTGGAAGCCCTTATCGGCTTACTAAGTCTAGTGTTGAATAGGCGGCTCTAGACTTTGGTGGCAAACTCCCATGTAGTCTTAATCTTCCGTTCTGAAATGGAGTTCTGGATACGCCACTGTTTGCTTTAAATCAATCATCCCCCAAAATATTCTTCCTCTTCTCTAAAATCTCCCTTCCATTCCTCCAGCTGGCAGCAGGATTTTATGTTTCCAACATCTCTGCCTGGATGGTCGTAGCCACAGCCTAAGAATCATTGATCTTCCACCGGGATTTTAATCAACGACGAAATACGTACTCTGGAAATAGCTTCAAAAATTAGCAAAGTAGAGGCGAAATATGAACTCCGGAAATTTAAAACCTTCGTAAGAAAAGGTACATATCATTATCTTTTAATTGAATAAAATTTTTAACGTAATTAGATCTATACTTCTGTCCGTTTTCTATTATTTTACATTTAACTGTACGTAAAATGTAATTTTTTTTTGGGAATGTTTTAAGTCCTGACAATATTTTGAGTGTAATTCTCATCAGAATATGCAATAAATGTTGTAGTAGGTTATAGAGGAAGGCAGAATATAAATGTAGCCATTACTGGTACGTATTTGTTAATACTGTATGGAGGGTCCATAAAGGTATGTTGTTTTGCCGAAGTATATGGTAATTGCGAACCTGAGATCAATGCAAGAGAAGAGAATTCAGATCTGGAAGAGAGACAGCACGCTCTGCCCGCGTGGTCCACCAGATGGCAGCATCTAATCTTCCTCGTTAGGTGAGCCATCGTAAACATCATCACTGCCAGCTGTTAATACTACAGCTGTGCTCTCCTTTTTTGTCATTTTATTAAATACAAAAAAAAAAAAAATGAATTACATTAATTTACAAGTTACAGATTACATTGTGAAGCGGAAATCCAAGTGGATTTATGTAGGAAGAGTGGCAAATTGCGTTTCTTTTAAGTGTCGAATTGTAGTCGTAAATAAAAAGTTGAAATAAAATTAAAACCTACCATTCCAAAAAGGAAATATGCCATATTTGTTGTAAACAAACTAATAAAGAATGTCAGAGTGGCCTTGAGGGCAAGACAAAAACAATAGGTAACTTTTTGGCCCTGCAACAACACGTCTTTGTCATTATTTCACTTTACTGTTTATCTTTTTGGTATATGTATGGCTGTGTTATTTATTTTTCCCCGTGGTAATTACTTATTGCAAAAAACCATTAATTTATTCCACCATATGTTTCATGAGGTGTTGTTAAAAATCAGCTGTTTGCTTTTGTCTTGTCTGGTGCTTCTAAGAAAAGATTTATCGATTGTATCAAATCGATTTGCCCCCAGAAATACCCAGTTTGAGATCCTAAGAGGTTTTTTTTTATGGCTGTGAGTGTAGAGAGATGTATGTTGCATAATGTGCAAACATCTTTAGAACAAAAAACTTTGCAGGAAAGTGTCTCTAAAGTGCTATTTCTGGCAACACTAAGGATTTACCACCCTACACTTAAACCTCCTATCATTTAATTTTCCCCACTTTAAGGCTAAAGTTTTCCAAAACCAATTTAGCTCTACGCAAAAGTTTGACTGACCCAGTTTTACAGTACTGTAAAATATTTTCTTAGACTGTAATAAAAAGAGAGAATAACTCTTATTGGTGGAGATATCAAAACAGTTTTTACAAATTGAGGTTTACTGATTAAATGTGACCTAAATAAAGGATTATTGTTATCTATTCTTCTGATATAACATTAAACAGTATTTAGTTTCTTCGCCATTTTGTTGTGGGAGACTCTAGAGAGAACTTCGCCTAGTTTTTTACCCAAACAAATTTTTTATTTGCTGTAAACTGAAGCATTATGGTAATCTGCATCATTATGGTCATGAATTCGATTCCCCGGTCTCTCTAGGCCTTGGATTTCAATTTTTTATGGTTAATGTGAGAATTTGAATAGTAAAAGTATGTTTGCTAGTCGCCTCCGGACCACATGCACCTAATTGAGGGGTAGTTTACCAATAAAGCCTTTCTAATCGTTTTTATTTTGTGTTTATTTGGAATTGTAAATTTCATACATCAGCAAAAATGTTGGGGATACAATAGGGTGTTTCAAAAAATAATTTTTACTCCTTTAAATTACTTTTCATTTTAAATTTTAAAGAGCGCCCCGGGCGGAAAATCAAAGTTCATTTAATTTTTTTATTTTATTTTTTTTTGGCGCATCAACAGCTGAGGTTATTAGCGCTCGGAGCTTTTTCCAGTGCACTGCCGGCCTCCGGGCAGTGTTCTCTCGTTACAGACAACACTATCCATCGCCGGACAGTGAGCTGTAAGAAGCTCCTAGGAAGAGAAAATCTAAGGGTCAGCTGCTGGATTCGAACCCGGGACCTCCGCGTGGGAGTCCAGTATGCTAACCTCATAGCTAATCCCTTCCCTGCAACGATTATTATTATTACTATTTTAAATGATTATTACTATTTTTTTATTTTTGAAACTGAATTCATATTAAAAAGATAGCTAGCTGACTTTAATAAACCATTAAAGTCAAAAAGTAAAGTCACGCCTACTTTATCAAGAGGCCCTCTTGCCCAATCTAAAACCAAACATACACCCAACCTGATAATTTTTAACCTCCAAGTAGTTTAAAACGACATTGACCCTGTCGATCTCCTTGCTACTCCACAAACCACTTCCTTTCAACCTAGAGAGTGCTATCGCTGGCTAGTTTCTCTCGTCAAAGTTCTACCGGTAGTGGTGGCACTGAGGCTAGCTCGGTATTACACCGAGATACAATTATAGACCTTGTATATTAGGGTGTTTCAAAAAAAATGATGACTTTTAAATTTTAAAGAGCGCCCCGGGCGGAAAATCAAAGTTCATTTAAAAACAAAAAGTTTCGTCCGTATTAGAAGCAAAATTTACTATCAATCAATCAATTTCAAATTATAACAACAAAATGCAAAATATTCCCTAATTTAGACGTTTCAGTATCAAAAATTATTTGTTTTTTAAATTCTGTAAGAAACACATAAAAAATGAAGTGATTTTAACGTTAATTAATCGAAATTTTTCAAAAATATATATTTTTCTTAATATTTTTTTTTTTTTTCTGAATTACACAAACGATACAAACTCCTTGCTAGACTACTGGACAAACGCTCAAAACTAACTCTACAGAACAAGCGTCGACTGTACACTTCCCTTCTTGCTCCAATATGGACTTACGGACTTGAACTCTACGGGACAGCTAAACGATCTAATATCAACAGATTACAAACACTCCAATCTAAAATACTCCGCCGCATTGTAAACGCTCCCTTTTATGTCAGTAACCACTCCATACACACAGACCTCAACATTCCATTTATACCAGAACTTGCCAAAACCCGCTACAACACATTCCACCAAAAACTATCATTTCACCCTAATCCTTTAGCTGCAAACCTATTCTCAACCACACTTCCCTCCAACCCCCGAAGACGGCTGAGGCGCCGTTGGCCCCGTGACCAACTGGTAGACTAATGATGGTCATCACTGGATGATCATCATTCACGATTGCCACGCCATTTTTATTACGCACAGCATATTTACTTATTGTACTGTACGAGTGCAGGTGTAAATTTCAAATAAAAGATAAAAAAAAAAAAAAATATTTTTTTTTTAAAAAATACAGCTTCTTTAATTATTCATAACTTTGAAAATAGAAAAGGGCTAACAAAATGATTCCAACTGCCATTGTCTTTATAGCAAATTATATTTAAATAAACTTTGTTCAATTACACGTTTTGCTAATAATTTGAAAATATACAGAACATTTAATTAAGATGTTTTATAAAAAAAAAAGCAAAACAAAAATCTTTTGATCAATGGTAGCGACCTCGAAATATTAATCGATTTCGCTCTAATACGGACGAAACTTTTTGTTTTTAAATGAACTTTGATTTTCCGCCCGGGGCGCTCTTTAAAATTTAAAAGTCATCATTTTTTGAAACACCCTAGTATACAAGGTCTATAATTGTATATCGGTGTAATACCGAGCTAGCCTCAGTGCCACCACTACCGGTAGAACTTTGACGAGAGAAACTAGCCAACGATAGCACTCTCTAGGTTGAAAGGAAGTGGTTTGTGGAGTAGCAAGGAGATCGGCAGGGTCAATGTCGTTTTTTAACTACTTGGAGGTTAAAAATTATCAGGTTGGTTGGGTGTGTGTTTGGTTGTAGATTGGGCAAGAGGGCCTCTTGATAAAGTAGGCGTGACTTTACTTTTTGACTTTAATGGTTTATTAAAGTCAGCTGGCTATCTTTTATTAATATGAATTCTGTTTCAAAAAATAATAATAATAATGATTGCATAAGAGAGAAGATCGTCCTGGTTGCGTTGTATTTATTTAAACAAAATGAAGCTCTCGTATAAAGTATCCATTACAGCTGACACTAAATATTTAAGAAAGGTTTTTATCCAGATTCTTTGTATTATTTTTATTGGTTATATTTACATAACAAAGAGATATGAGGTGGAGTTTGAGTGTGTGTATATATATACTTTCTCGGTTATTGTTCTGTTTTTGTTTAGTAGGCGCGAAGAGAAAATACAATATTGAAGGGCAAAGCACGTACAGTAGTTATTGTATGCCGAAGGAACCACTTTCTGCATCTTAAACACTTGATTACATTCTTTCTCGGCTCCACTAACACTGTGGTCCATCTACACTAGTGCGCCTGTTTCTTATCTTCTCTTCTACCTAAAAATACCTCTCCTTCCGCTGGGCCCTCACACTGCACCAGACCGCTACAACAGTAAATATTCCTAAGGCAAAGTAGCTCCCTCTCAGCTTTTTTATTTCTGCTCTCTCAACTATAACCTATTTTGATCCAAAATGCTTTTATTTTGGATTTAGAATTAACCCATATTCATTCTTATTTTTTGAAAAGATGGGGGAAAAAAATTCTGACGTGAAAAAAAACTTACAAGACGTTTCTCTTACTGCTGACATTGTTCCACTGGACTCCTGGAAAATGGTGAGTATTGCATTTCTTAATGGCAAGAACTTAGCTTATCGCCTCGGCAAGATCCTGCCTCTACCAAAAAAGATCAGCCTGTCCCCACTAGCCAAAAGGTCATGGCAAGTCATACTTTGACCGCGCCGCGCTTTCAAAAGCTGAGCAAGAAAAGTTTGAACCATGAGTGTCAGGGAAGTTTTTGGTTGAAAGTCTCTTTCAATTTCATTTACCTCATGATGACAATCTTCAGCATCTTCGCTACCACTGAAACCTAATATCTTTTTGTTAAATCTTAAGGTAATGATAAAATAGCTAATTGTTATATACAATTTTAAAAATACCTTAATTTCTCAACTTAACTCGTGTTTCTTCTCGATTTTAATTGCCTAAATTAACATTTTGCAGGAAATATTTTTTTAGAATCTCTATACTCTCTGCAACGAACACTATATACCGCTCTACTTGCCCCAATATGGACTTATGGAATACAACTCTACCGGAGCGCCAAAAAATCGAACATCAACCGGCTTTCAGACCTTACAGTCAAAAATTCTAAGAACAATAGATAACGCTCCCTTCTATGTCTCCAATCATACACTCTGATCTCAATATTCCTCTCGTCTCTGGAAATAGCCCCAATCTCGATTCACAAAACTCCACTCAAATCTACACAATCATTACAACCCTCTGATCCCACAACATGTCTACTACAACACTTCCTTCAAATCCACTGCGCAGACTGAAGCGGCGGTGGCCACGCGATCATCTCAACATTTAACGCCGACCTCCTAGGATGGTTGCTGTGTAAGCTTGCCAATCTGGAGAACTAACGGCTTCGATCACTGGATGGTCGTCGTTCACTCCAATCACGCCCTTGGTGCGTGAACTTAGCTTCTACTTGCCATCCCTTATCTCTCATCACTTTTGCCTATTGTTCTGGATACAGTTGCAAAATAAATAAACAAATTAAAATTAAAAAAAAGGAAGAATCTCCCGGTCACGAAAAAAATTTTGTTTATCGATAAAACAGTTACTTTTTATAATTTATAATGATATAATATTTATTATAATTTATATGTTTATATGTGCTTACAAGTTTTAAATCATTGGAACTGCTGTTAAGTTCTAATATCAATTATCAAATAACTGCGAAAATTCTGCCTTTATTTTATTTATTTATTTTGGTCAGAGGGTCTTCGAAATGGGCATAACTTGGCAAAACTCTTAATTTTGAAAATTCACTAAGTTAACAGAAGTTATAAAAGATTCAGAAATTAGTTAAATAAATTGAGTTAATTGTAGAGGTAAAGGTGTTCTAGTTCTTCTTGTCTTTCATCCAATGAACTAGATTTTTTTGTTGGCCGTAAACAGGTCAACCTGACATTGCTCCCTTATAGGGTAATACACCGTAATGGACTATTAACTTGCGAACAGTTCTTCACAACATCTGTGGCCTTTTTTTAACTCCTTGACAATGAATATTTCTTCTTTTTTTTTTCTTTGTTCTCTTGTGATAGAAACCTATTTTGTGTTTGTTATGAATACAGCTGGAGAACTGTTTAAGGTCGATTTTCAATGATAGTGTGAAATTCAATAGTTACGTATAAATCAGCTGTGAATAAAAGACGAACTGATTGCACAGTGTATGGGAGCAGGAAAAAATTAAGTAGGTTGATAGATTGGGAGTGGAAACCACCTTAAGAAATCCATTGCAACCTAAAAGCTCTATTGGGGCTCCTTAAATCGCGTGTATGTGCTTAGAAATTAGAAATCTGTAGATAAAATTTCAACTTTAATGACGTATTGCCTGCCGATTTACTATTTTCTTAGAGGAAACTATATAGTGTTGATAGATCCAAGAGAAATACCAATTTAGAATCTTCTGCGACTTCTCTATTGAAGTATTCTAGTAAAACACACAATATAAACCTTAGCAACAAGAAAAAAGTACTGTTAAAGGTTTATCCATGTATTTCCGGTGTAAGAAAAAAATTTATAAGAATTTTGTACCAACTTAATACCTCCTTTTACGTAGTTTGGAGCAAGTGATGTTTTGCATTATTATCAATTCTGTTAATTAATATTTCTTGTTTTTCCTTTTTCCAGGCACCAAATGTTCCACCAAGTGTTGGCAGAATTACGCTCCGGCAGGCTGATCCCACAGGACAAGGAGGCTAAATTACGTTTGGCTGCATTAATATGCCAGGCGCTGTCAAACACCCCCGTCTGGGAATTCTATACTAGTTGGGCTGAAATCTTAGGCACTGCAGACTCTGGTCACGTTATCGCTAGTCTTCATAAAGAAATGGAGGTTTGTATTATTATATATTTTATAATTAATCTTTGCTTCATTAAATACTATATTAATTGAGGTGTGCGTGAAAGATTTTTTTTTTAAATTAGGAACAAGGAATTCTGTTAATTGATTACACTTCTTCAATTTCATATTTATTACGAGTTTCATTCTTTAAAAATCTGATGGGAAAACAATTACACTTTTTATTACAGTACTTACAATTGTAAGTAATCTATTTTGGGGAAATCTCCGTAAACACAGATTTTTAGAAATATATTCCTTCTAACTATTCCTAGGTTAAAAAAAATTAATATATATAAATAAAAACCTTCTCTTCTCGATTAACGATACAAAATTTTAATGCAACCTATTAAATGCACTTTCGAGTGCAGTTTAATGCCACCATTTTCCCAGAATTGCCTTAAGAAGGATTTTTCCAAGGAAAATATTACATAAGAGTGCACTGATCACATGAAACTTGAATATTTATATTTATCAATTAACTAACTGGACTTAGGTGCGACTTTGTCCTTGAAGGTCTGAAAGTGTTACCTTCAATGAGACCTTTTATTTGCACTTCAATTCAAGGATACGTTTATTTTGCAATAAGTTTTTTTTAAAAGAAAGAAAAATTATTATTTTTCCCTCTTGTCGTTGACGATTTTTTGGTTTTTCTAAATAATGAGGAAGTGGAGTAGCCACCTCAGGCAGGGGGACCTTCACCTTCATTAACTTATTGCTGGAATGTATTTTTGGAGCTCTTGCTTGGAAAATCCAGGCTCTGTTGAACGGAAATGTGAATACCTGCTACTAAATTATGCACATCCTCACTGCATATTGAGGATTGACCCAATCTCAGAATATTCAAATGCCATGACGTAGTCTAGCACACCCATAGAGGGAAGCTGATACTATCGCTTTCTCTGAACAACCTTAAGAAGCATTTACTACTTGAGGAAATGTTTTTTAAATTCAAAGTTAGAGCATTCGAAAATTAAGGAAAACGTTGAAGCCTTTTTGTCGTCAAAAAAGAAAAACCCTGGAAAATGTATTTATTATAGTAAAGTGGCACTTGCAGATTGGCTAGTTTTCCCCAAAACTTTATTATCAGATGCCACGGTGGGCATCAGTTCGAATTATACGTAGAACTTGAACTGCGATTTACAGTTTTTCTTCGAGTTAGGCTGTCCAATCAAACTCACAGACCAATTGGAGAAAAAAAAAAAACGCTTTCTCGGACTTCCGAGTTCCTCAAAACTACGAAAACTCAGTACAAAGTCTGCACGATTGTTCACCATCTATGTACATAATATATGAATATAACTATTAGAGTAATAAAAAATAAAAATTACTGTATTTAGTGTTATTCATTGAAAAAAATTACAGCTTTTATTGCTCGTGACCAATTACTTGATTTTTATGACCAAAATGAATTGTAAGTTTATTAGGCCGATTACCAGAAGCTATTATTTGGAGGCTGAGTTGGTGATGTCTAAATAAAAATAAATGACTGGCTATTCCATTGTTTGTAATTTTATGCCTAATTTAGTCACTGAATGTTGCCTAAAAATTTTGAGAATTAAGATTTTTGTAGGAATAGGAACTGACATGAAGAAAGTTTTTTTATAGTACTTTTTATCGCACCTGATTTTCGCATAGTTGCTACACACTTCACTATTACTATTATAGGTAACGCGAATTCAAAAATAATACTTTATAGAAATTTATTTTGTCACTATTATATAGTAAATTTTGACATCGTGCCAAATGGAGAAGAAAGTTAATGTTTGTTGGCAAGAATACAAAATGTTCTAACCTAACCAAGAAAGAGACATACTAAAAATTATTTTAAAGAGAACGCCCTTATTTAGAACCTTAAATTAGGACAATAATAGCCTTGCTAGATAGTTCCATCAGATAGTTTTAATAAACAGAGATAGAGTAATCTCTCTCTCTCAAGTTATCCTGATTGTATGCGTTTCTTTATTTTGCAGTCACCCCTTCCTCTAATACAGACTTTTTAAATTTATACAAATATTCATAAGAACTTGTTTTACACCAATAATAAAAATAACAAGACGATTTAACAATGTTCAATCCAATCTTTTATAGGGCATGAAATCATCTGCAGCCGAGTATTGGGTGTTAAAAGAAGTGGCCAATCTAGAGGAATTTGGTGAGGAGATTTACGAGATCAAAGGATGGAGAATTGGAATCGGCCCTCATGGGGTTAGATTGTATCAGCCGGAACAGCACACGTAAGTTTAATATCGATTTAATATGTTACTATCGCCATCGATTAAAATTATTTTAATATTTTTCTTAGAAGGATGTGGGATTAGCTGAGTGGTTAGGTTAGCAAATACTGGGTTCGAATCCAGCTGTTGGCACATTGATTTTCTTTGCCTAGGAGCTTCTTGCAGCTCACTGTCTGGTGATGAACAGTGTTGTCTTCAACGGCAAAGCTTAGAGCGCCTATAACTTCAGATGTTGATGCGCTTTAAATACAAAAAAAAAATAATTTTACATTGCAATAAGTTTTATATGTTATTAGTGTATCTCGCTCCAACCAGGTATTCTTCACGTATTACCACGAATGCTTGATTACAACTTTTTAGATCATAGTCGTCCTCTAATGAGTTTTAAAAAAGGGTTGTACGACAGGTGCTTGTGTTAATAATACAGTTAAGTCACTGAAAGTACAGATGGGTCGGTGAAATAGTTTAATCAACAGTTCGTATTTATTGACTTGACGTGCTTAGGTGATAGTTTGCTTTTCAGAGTGGAAAACATTGAAATGTCGTTAAGCTTTACACCACCACTCAACCTTTTATTATTTTAATTGTTTGGCGAGTAAATTCCACTTTAAAAAAAAAAGTCTTATTACCATGGTTTCCGTTGGTTGCCACTTTTAACGATAGGCTGTAGATTTGCGGAAGTCAATTATTAGCCACCCCCCGTAAATTGTACCTTATTTTCTTGCCCAATAAAGGCTTCATTTATATGTAATGCATTTCTTGATCTAGATGAAATTGTTTTACATTCGTCTTGTTTTTTAGGATTTTATAGAGTGAAGAACTATTTATTGTGTTGAGAGACTCCACACTTGGGATGTGAACAAATCATCCTCTTTGATTACTCTGTTAGTTCTTGTGAAATATTTCTGATTTCCTTTTCTTTTGATGGCTTCAAGCAATCTCAGTAAAAGATGTTATTGTACTTCACTTTCCAGATTCAGCATACACCACATATGCAACACATTCAGACCATTTGAACTGTTAAGACCGCTGTGTTGTATAATATTCTAGGTTTCTCTGATAGGAATAGAAGTGTAAAGATTCATTATTGTGATAAGGATGTCAGTTCTGTGTCCTTCTATAGAAGTGAATGTGTTGTGAATTTTTTTATTTTGTAGGTATTATCAAGATAAATATTTTTTCTTTTATAATTATGGCTAGCAGTTGTAAGAAACTACTATAATATGCAGGTGCTGTAGTGTAGTTAACGAATAGGGACGTTGGGTTTTGTGCTCACAGATTAGGTGCTTACTGTAGGGGGATTCATGGATATGTATTTTGTGATTCATTGTTTAGATATGATAAACGGTAGCTGTTTTTACAGTATTGATTTTTTTAAATTTTTGTCAACTGTCTTCCTACGTCAGCTAAAATCAAAGTCATTCAGAACAATTTGATAATAACTCTTTTTTAAGGCTTAATAGCAGACATTTCTGGAAATAACACATTTTTGAAAATTTGACTCGATCGCCATAATAGCATTATCTAATAGTATAAGTGTAGTAAACAGACCTTACAATAATAAGAACAATTTTAAGTTAATTACCAAAATACCCACGTTAATGTGCAAAAATAAATAAATAAACAATTTTCAACTAAATGTGAAGGCTACAAGTTATGTATAAATTCAAATGTTATTACGAATATTACTTAATGTTTAGTAAACAAAACTATTAACTTTCTATGGAATAATGTATGTTAAATATCGCAATTACATTTAAATTTTTAATAATAGATTTGCATAACTGCTGAAGAGAGTACAACATGAAGTATGGTTATAATAAAGTAGAAGTTACAGTTTATAATTTGGTCTAGAGCTAAAACAGATGGCTTCCATCAGATTTGTTATCCTTTAATCTTCAGTCAGATCTTCTGTCGAGTCTAATAAGATCCGATTGAAGATTTCCTCTAAATCAGTTTTATTATTTTTTGCTGTTTTTCTCTCTCTCTCCTAATCTTGATGTATTCGTGCTGTAATTCGTTAGGCCTACCACTTTTACTCCCTTTTTTGTAACTGTATTTTGGGCGGTGTGGTAGTAAAAGAAGTTTCGAAGAAGGCCTTCGCCCATTACGTTTTTCTCTTCCACAAAGTAATTATACTCGTATTGTTGAACTTACTTCTCAATCAGAAATTGAACTTAATCCCTTAACTTCTTTAGGACTAAAAACAATCCTATTTGTTCTGTTAATGAAAGTCCAAATCTCTATACACCAAGTTCATCATGAATATTAATCCGAAACTGATTAGAATTTTTTTTAAAAAAAACGCTATGGAGGATATAAACGAAAAAATTTCTACTTTAAATAATAAAAAAAAAATGTAGTTGTGATAAGTTAAATAATTCAGCAACATTTATGTTTATTTGAAATACGAAATGCTTTCCTGAATGTTTGATAACACCTTATGTGATAGCTTGATAAAATTTTATGTAATAAGTTCTTTACATTAGTTAAAAAACTTCTAATTTAAGGTACTTCGTGCTTAAATATTCATTTAGGGAAGGGATTAGCTATAAGGTTAGCATACTGGACTCCCACGCGGAGGTCCCGGGTTCGAATCCAGCTACTGACCCTTAGATTTTCTCTTCCTAGGAGCTTCTTACAGCTCACTGTCCGGTGATGGACAGTGTTGTCTGTAACGAGAGAACACTGTCCGGAGGCCGGCAGTGCACTGAAAAAAGCTCCGGGCGCCAATAACCTTAGATGTTGACGCGCCTTAAATCATAAAAAAATTAAAAAAAATATTCATTATCATTATTTTGTATTTATTTAAAAATTCTAACCTCTGGTACACCGATTCTCTTCTAGTTTTGAATTATTTTCTTATTAATATTGTACTGGTAGAAGAACCGTTTTAAGTTTTACAAACAGGATTTCTGAGCAATAACTGATGTCACTCTTCTTATCGCTTAAAAATGAATATTCCAGAAACAAAAATAAAATAATAATAAGATAAAATTGATAGAATTTACCAGCTATTTTATACGAAATATAAAAATATCTTAGTCATTTTCGGAACAATTGATTCATCAAAATGGCATTTGCTGTTCTTCGATTTTAACGACCAGCTGTTGACGTAACCTCCCAGCGATGTGTGTAGTAAACTCCACTTAATGAAGTATCAAATTTGAACTTCGCCCTTGACTGGCAGATATAATCTGTTCTTTAATGTCTCCTTTCTGCTAAGCTCAAAACTAATGTAAAAGGAAAATAAGAATTGCTCCAGATCTGAATTAGAAAAGTAGATATTCAATCCTGAGTAATTTGTATGTGTAAGATCTTTCACAATATTTGGTAGCTTTTATTTTGGTAGTTTAAGTTTAAACTGCAGTGTAAATTGTTAATAGCAGCAGAAGTTAAAACGTTGAAGTTAACGCAACTTACGTTGCAAAACTGATTTTTATAACTTTGAATTTGAGCTATTTTTTGTTGTTAAAATTATATAAATATTAATAAAAGAATATTTAAATTGAATATAGTTACATTTTTATCTTATTTTCTAGAATACCTTATTCAGCCATAAGGAGTACATCCACTCTAAGAAGACTATTTCAATTGTGGTATCTCGGACCTGAACATAAAGAGGAGCTTTTAGAAATAAAATGTGACTCTAACTCAACAGCTTCTGGTCTCTATAGGTAAGAATTTTAGAACTTAAAAAATAATTTAAAGTTAATCAATTCTTATAATATTAATATTAGATTTAAGTGAGTATCAGTGTTTATTTTCTATGACCAAATTAAAAACAAATTAAAATTGGTTAATTAGTAATGAGAATTTTGATTAATAAAACAAAACTCTTAATTTTTCTCCAACGTTTCAAATACGTAATCGTGTTTAAAGGGACGTTATATTATGCGACTTGATCGCAAGTTGCAATGATCTATTGTGTATTATTATTTATTTAATTCTGCAGGGCGTTAACAGAAAGGCATGATTTCTATTCTTGCGATACTGTTAGAGGTGCCGTTACAGCCCAATATATCCGAGATCTTAAGGTATGTAAATAATTCTTCTAAATTCTTCAATATATCTTATCTTTAATTTTAATTCGTGTTTATTGGGGGAAAAATCCTCTGGTTGGTTTGTGATTGTCCGCACAGTGTAGGTGGTAATGATTAATGAAAGTTTTGCGAGTAAGTTCAATAATAAAGTTATGCACTTTATGAATAATTTATTAGCTTAAAAGAGAATTAAATCGTTTACATAATATCTTTTGTAAAACTATTTTCAATTTGGCCCCTTCATATGGTATTTATACAAAGAAAGAAGTTCTAGCCACTTCCATTGATTTCTTATTTAAATTCTATTTCTAATTTTAGTACAAGCTTTTATTAGATTTTAGAAACAGTAATTATGAAAACTGATAATAAAAATTGTTAAAAAGATAAGAGAGGATTTGCTCGGCCGTAGAAGAGTGACACCTAAAAGCCCATCCAGCTTTTACCAGTGATAATGTGTTTATTTTTTAACTAAAGAACACCTATAGTGCACCGAAAAGGTGTTAATGCGTGTTACATTAATAAAATAAAAATTACATTAAACAGACCATGTTAGTTAGCCGAGGAAATCACAGTTCAGTTAGAAACCAAACAGAAACAGCTTGGAGGGGAAAAAATAGTTGACATTAAATCATCATAATACAATTTATTTGCAAACTAGGGTACCATTGCTTCCATCTTCAACGAAAGTACTCCACTTGGCAAGAAATATGTGTTCGACATAAGGAGGACATGTAGAGAGGTTCATGACGGTGCTAGGAGGGCATTGTACGCGGCCAAAGTTGAAGCAGCGGCCGTTGCGGCTAATTCTTCAACTTCATGTGCCAGTGGAGATTCTTCATCTGCAGATGCTCTTGCCATCATTATTGACGCCCTTACCTGCAGGTGAGCATTTTTATGGAATGTCGAAGGTCATTTTCTTATGAATTTAAACAAAAATTGATTCGAATCATTTTTTTTAATTTAATTTTATTTATTTTTTCTACTTTGACTAAACATTACAATTACAGTTTTATAATTATATTACGATTTCAAAATTACAAATTCTCTTGAAAATAATTTAACAAAGTAGATTATATAAAGACATGAGTTACGATTGTAATTAAATATTTCTTAAATTCATGTAGTCCCAGATGTTAACACCATTAATAGTAGTTATGGTTATTTCTCCCTTAATCTTTTATCAACTTAAACAAATCTCTAGAATATTGAACGAAATGAAAGTTGTATTTGTATATGGGCAATATTGACACTCATATTTATAACCATATTTAAAACATGTTTACAACCAATTGGTTGTCGCATCTGTAGAGCATTGTTTGTATCATCTATTAATTTCGATATAATATTTTGTAAATCTTGAAGGTGCGTTTTCAGAAGGTCCGTTTCCTACACCTAAGTTAAGTTTAAAGAGATTCTATGGTTATTTATTTTTATATATTTTGTGTTATTTGTTGTTCCAGGGTATGTATGGATTCAGCCATAGACACAGTGTTTTTCCCATGTGCTCATGTACTTTGCTGTAATGATTGTGCGCAAAAGCTACGCAATTGCCCTTTGTGCCGAAGCGAAGTGGATACAGCTAAAAAGCTCTATTTACCAACTCAAGAGCTCGGTATTAAGATACCTCCAATATAATAATTAGTAATAAGAGTAAGAAAGCCCTCCTCTTAAGAAGGATTTTCGTTATTTAAAATTTAATGAATGAAAAAAAAAAAGAAGTAAAATCTCAAAAAATAAAATAAATAAGAATAAAATTTACAAGGTAAAAAATAGAGTTAATATATATACATATATTAATAAATGTGTATATAATATTTTTGGAAAGTTTTATGGAATAAGAAAACTAATAATTATGGTCATGTTACTACGTTAACGCTTTTTAACATTCTTTTTTAAGTTTTACAATTCATCTTTTTCCCCAGTTTTTTTTCTTTTATTTTGTATAAATGAGTGTAATTTTGTATACTTTGTTGTATTTGTCAATTTTTGTAAAATGGATTTTTTTTTATTTAAATAAGTTTATTCTTAATTATTTTTTAAAACTAATTTGCTAGTCAGTTTTCAAGTTTTTTATTATGTACATTGTTTTCTCTCTCTACAATTATGTTAACTGACTGTAGATAAATAAGTACTTATTTGATTCTTTTGTTTTATGTACACAAGTTAAAAGGTAAAACTTAAATTTTTTTAATGGCTTACAAGTTTTAGTTATCTTAACAATATGTTTATTTGGCAAGAAATATTTTTAGAAATCATATTTTAAATAGTTTTTTTGTTAGACCTCGTAACATTTAACTGCTATTTGCTACAAATTTCCTTTAATAAGTATTATATATTCTTTTTGTCTATGATAATTTAAATAATAAATGAAAGTAAAGCCTGGTTAGTCAAAAATAGCGGGGACGTCTTGTCCGATACTTGTAAGTTCATCCTTAGAACGTAAAACAAAATAATTCTGGAGCAGAATAGATTAGTAGAGCATGTTTTGTTTCTCTCGTAGACTCATTGTGAACCTTGTATTTATATTTTAGTGCGATCAGAGTGTAAACTCATGGCTGCCTTGAGTTAAAAACAGATTTGCCTTATCAGAATTATCCTGAAGGATTGTACTGCCTATGATACACAGTAGCGTGCTCGACATCAAAATTGTTTCAAATGCTACTCATGGCTCCCTCAATGGACATTTCGCGAGGTTAAGTGTAGCCAGCAAGCACTTAAAGGGGGGGCCCATAGCTGTACAACGCGATTCGTTAAGCATTCCGCGAGAACCTTAGCTCTTGTTGCATTCTAGAGCATTCAAGTATTTTGTTAAATTAGTGGCTGGCAAGCTTACTACGTTCAACGGGGGTTGTAAGTAAACGTAGGGCATGTGAAATCTTAACTGTACCGAAGGAAGAAACTGCAAGTGTCTTTCACTGAGAAGATCGCTTAAGACTAGAATGAAAAATCTTTCAAATGATTATCTTCATTCTTAGAACTTGACAGCAAACTTACTGTAATATTGTTAGAAGATAGTACTGGCATACATAAATGACAATTAATATAGAATTAAATTTTTATTAGAACCCATTTTTATTTTATTTGTTTTAAAGGTTTTTCTCTCAAAACTATTGCGAAAGAAAAATATCGTTTAAAAAAAAATACCGGTTTTGCCTTGTCTTCATTCAAAAAATTATTTTTTCTTCATAAAATAAAATGTATAAAAAGGTAAATATGTTGTTAACAAAGAGATATATGTATAAAATAAAACTTATATATGTATTTGTAATTGTGTGATAAAAGTGATACTGAATTTAATTAAAATAATATAAAGTTTTTAATATAACTAAAATTTATAAATATGTTAGGTTTAAAATTATGGACACAACAAAATTTCATTAATACTTCTGAATATTATACAGAATTTTGGGTGTTTAAAAAGGTTTTTGTACTCTTTATTTATTAATAATACTTTTCTTTGTAATGAACAGTTAACACAAATTTTAATTTTTTAAAAATTAACTATAATGGAAGGTTTTATGTATTGAAGCTGATAGTTAAGATTGTTCTGATGCATTCTCTTCAAAGTTACCGCACTGTTTGTGTGATATCTCTAGAAAAGAATCATTTTTATCTCAGTGAGTGTATGAATCTGTGCTAAATTGCAATCATTTGCTCTTAATCATAAAAACAATAATTAATTCAACATATTTTAATCACCCTTTTCTTTAATCTATGTATACTGCAGTGAAACCGAAGCTTTTTTAGTTAATCTTTTAGGATGATTGAAAACGTTAATACATTTTTGTTCCGCACTTAGTGAGAATTCCATAGCGTGATTTTTTTTTCACTGGCGAGTCCACTCTGTAAATTTGGGTGAGAGGCAAACAAGAAGAGATATCGGGAGATGATAAGCGGTCCCGTTTAGTACCTTATTTTTTTGTAACAATAAAATTGTTTAATTTTTAAACAAGTTCGAACTATTAATGATTTGATGGCAATTTGATCTGTTCTAACGGGGTTGAAAACATTTCATTGTCGACATTATGACGTACTGTTTACAATAAGTTTAATCATCTAGTTTTCTTTTAATCGAGTAAACCCGTTTAAAAGTTGATTTAAGTACAAAGCGTAGTTTTTTAAGGCAAAATATAATAATTAATACATTATACTTACTTTTGTTGGACTAAATTTATAATAATTAAAAATTAGTAAGGAGTGTGCTCTCGGTACCAACTCTCTTTTATGCAGATAACACCACCTACCTTGCACTGTTTCCAATAGTAGTATAATTTTTGCCCAATTCTCGTGGTATTTATTATTATCAGAGTCACATTCACTCTCTGCTTTCCTTATTATTAATATTTGTTGGGAGGGAAGGGTATTAATGTATAACAATAAGTAGTGTGCCCTTACTACCTAACTTTGTTTACGTCGGTCTGCAAAACAGCATTCGTGGCAATATTTTATATTCTCGAAACATTTATTCAAAGATCAATCCAAAATTTTTACGATCATCGATTTTTATGACACCATTAATAAATTTGCATTATATTGCAAAAAGAACTGATACAAAAACAAAATATCGCAGTTGCAAAGATGTGAAATGTTTTTTTTTAACCACTGATGTAAGCCAATTAACTGCTGACAAATGTACATATATATATTTTAAAAGTAAAACAAAAGAAATAATGTGATTGTTTTTCTGTTGTACTTTTATGAAGAGTAACAACAGTTCTATATCTTATCAAAATAATAATATTTATTATAAGTTGATCTCCGATTATTATTATTTTTTTTAATAATATAATAATTAAATAATATTTAAAAAATGAAATATTGTATTCAGATTTTATTTATGTCACACGAGGGGAAACAATTTCTATTTCTTTTTATTTTGTAAGATTTTATCGTTGGAATAAAAAGAAGAAAAAAAAACACTGATGTTTTTAGTGAATTATATTTTAAAATTGCCTGTTTGTTACATAAAAAAAGAAAGAAATAAAAAAAAAAACAGTCAAGTCAAAAATTTTTGTTTCTCAACAATCATTGATTATGCAGAGATGTGTAATCAAAATCCTTCCAGCTTGATTACGTCTTTTCAATAAGTCAATCGTTGGATCGATCATTGGTTTCTAGTTTAAATTCGGACAGCAAGCAGCATTATACTACTGGTCCTGTATTATACTCCGGGGGAGAAAAAAATCATTTAGTATCATCTATCAGAGGAGGATCCAGCAAATTACCCTGTGGTTGGCTGGTAGCTCCAACATACCATAATGTATCTGGTTAAGAAGGTAAAGAAAGCTTAGAAAAAAACATAATTGGCACACCCAATTTTTCCATAGAGTTAGTATTAGTTTTCCTATAATCGTGTAAAGAGTATATATCTATAAGTGCAACAAGAAGTGATAAAAACTGAAAAAAGAAATTAATTTCAATAAAATAAGTTAGTTTCAGAAAAGTCCGTCAAAGAGCGCCACTTAACAGACAAGTTAATAAGTAGTTTTAAAAAAATCCGTCATAGAGCGCCACTTATCAGGACAAGTTAATAAGTAATTCCAATACAATCCGTCATAGAGCGCCACTTATCAGGACAAGTATAGCACTGCTAGACCTCCCCCCATATACGTTTACAAAATTCTATTCAGTAAGATCTTGGACATGGTGGAGGGTGGATCGCTTTGTCGCTCATCTCTCTAATTATATCTAGTCTTAACATTTAACTTCTCTGATCATGAGAAGTGTCATGGAAATGTGCCAAGTGTAGGTAATAGATTCGTGGTAGAAAAGAGGAATATTCGCTCCGAAAGTCGCGGCTGAAAATAATGGTGTCAAGTTGAAGCGTAATGGTAAATGTGTTAAGGAAGTTTAACATAGAACTTTCCTACATAAAATTTTCCTTTAGTATATTTTTCAGCTGGAGGGTGGATCGCTTTGTCGCCCTAGACTTGTGCCACATCTCTATCATCAATTCTCATAAAATGTGAGAACTAATAAAACGTAAGAACGTACCTTTTCATTAGAAATTATAAATAAACAACGCCCCACCCTCCTCGCCCTGCAAATGTTACTTGCTTATATAGACTGGATGTACTTTTACACACTCGACAAGGAAGATTCATTTTTGCATTTTTTTCAACCTAAAACAATTTATTTCAGTTCACTTCCGGTATCATTAATTAACACTTACTTAATACCACCTAATTGCCATAATGCCTTAATTAAAAAAAATCCAGAGGAAGAGTAATTAAAAGAAACAAAGAAAATTAATAACAAATCAACTTTAGTTCATACTGTCTCTCCTAGGAAGTGGTTCAATCACAGTTTATACTTGCATTTTTCCAAAACCATTCTTCTTCTATCGTCATCCTCCGAACGTTATTTTTGTTTATTTCTTCTACTCACCAGACTCAGGTGGCCATTTTTTTTTATACACTTTTTCTTACTATTTCGCGGGGATACTTTATATTTCTAATATTTCACTGTAAAAATTGTTTTTTTGTACCGATTTTGTTTATAGCTTATATTTTACTTATTGCCTTAAACCGTGGAGATTTCTAAATGTAAAATATGTTATAAATACTAGTTCTACGTGTAATTTAAGAAACATTTATTTTCTAAACTATTAAATTTAACCAATAAACAATGAAATTACTGCTTAGAATAATGAAAATTCTTACGCAGTTTATGCGAATGTATTTGTGTATTCCTTATAATTTTTTAAATAGATAAATGATTCCTATTTTTGTTATATGTTAACATAATGTTAGCCAAAATACACAATGAATATTATTTTTGTGTAAAACTTTTTCTTAAGATAATATCCTTTCCTTTCAAGTCCAGTTCAAGTTTTAAGATACCTTAAAAGCGCTGCGAGAATTTTAAAAGGAGGATATACAGGACAGGATGAACTTGAAGGTAATAAATGATTCAGAAATAAAGAACACTTAATATTTGGTAATATATAAAAGCAGACATTTTTATAAAATAAAGTCACAAACAGAACAATCATTTATTTACACATTTCAAAATAAATAAAATATATATTATCTAAAAACGAATCCTTGCTATAAAACTTGTATCATTAATAAGGCACTTAGTGTATATGAGCTTCATGTTGCACAAATCTTTAAGCCATTATAATCAGACAATAAGCTATCGTCATGAATTATAGGGTGTTAGCGAACAAGGTTTTAATGTACCTTCCTTCACCCAAGATAGAGCACACTTTGATATATTTTTCATTTTTGGCTGTAAATTAAATGTTACACAATGCACATAAATAAATTGGAATGTAATGAGCATAATCAATACCAAATAAGTTTCATAAACATTACAATGTACAAAAATCAAATAATGAAAGAACCCTTGAAGTTTCTTGATCAGTGGAACCACGTCTATTGCAAGTGGCTATGTCACTTAGGATTCAACTTATTAAAGGTTACATTTTACTTTACTTAAATATAAAGATAAAATTCTTACTTCCTCGGACAAAAGAGTTAATCTGGCCTCACGATGCACCGACTCATTGAATTCATGAAATCTAATATAGTTGGCATCTTCATAGTTATTCCTATTAAATATGTTCTGTTTGCTTTGTTCTATACAAGTCTGTACCATTTCTTTGTACTTTTTAATGTCATTATCATAGCTGAAAGAGAAAGTTGACAGTTCTGTAAAATTTATTGATGATTAAAACTAACATGTAATTAGAATCGCAATCTAAACTGTACAAACAAAGTTTAATGGAACTATAATTAAAACTTTCCGATAGTTACTTTAGATCCACTTTTAAACGGTTTATAAAAAGAGTTGATTATAATATAATGTACTTAACCAAAAAATAAGCTTTAGTCAGGGCAATGGCTTTTTGAAATTAACTTAAAAATAGAATTTACAGTTCAAGTGTAATATCTACAAAATATCTTATGAATGAAAAAATAAAAAATACTTACAGTTGAACAGCTGATAGGTTTTTAGCATTATCTGTAGAAATCTGATAAAAAATTGTGCTTGTATATTCAAGCACTTGCCATAAATGATTTTCATGTTTTGACCAAACTGGAAATATACTAGTTACATTTAATTCGTGAGTTTCTTCATCTATACTTGGATGAAATATTTTATCTTCAAAAATGACAGACTGAAAAATTTATAGAAGATTATTTTATTAAAAAATTTCGAGTATTTTCAACTTTTAAAATATTAAAATTTGATTTTGTCAAACCTATCTGATACTAAAAGTATGTAAACAAGAAATTCGAATGGACCCTTCAACCACCCATAACTGTCTCATGACGGGGATAACCAATACTTTAAAAAATTACATTGCTACCGATTTGTCCTTCACCATATCTGCTTACAATTTAATGGAAGTTCCCCCAATCAAGAGAGAATCTATGGAAGTACGATTAAGGAGGTTACAGTGAACATAGGTTAATAGAGAGGGTAGGAAGGTAACTAGTGATGAGAGGAGATGCCTTTCTCCATTGTAGAAGAGATTATGTTCCTAATTGAATTTCACTTATCTTTTTAATAAGAGAAATATTTTATTGCTGATTTAACTATCGCATCTGCTGAGAAATATTTACATAATCCAGAACAGATTTATTAGTTTTTTTTTCTTAGTTTTATAACTTCAATAAAACTGTTTGGTTGGAGATCAAAATATATATCATTTTTATGAGTACCATCTTTATTAGATCTTAAATACTTTCTAATGAATATAAAAACAGTTTTACTCACAGGTGGCGGTGAATCTGGAAAACTTTCTGATATTTTAAACGTAAAACGAAAGATTCCACCTTTGTAAATTCCTGACCGGACAAACAATACGCCAAACCACACTAAAAATTAATACGTTACTTAAATTGTTTACTTCTGTAAGCATGAAAAACAAATGAGACATGTACTTTTCAATTCAATATACACTTAGTTGGAAAAGGTAGCATTCCATTCAATGTTCTAGAAGCGGAAGCATATTTACTATGGCGTGAGAGGGAATAAGTTGGGAGGCCAGAAATGAGCTGAATTTTACTGAAAATGAGAGAATGATCGCTGCTAATTACGATAAAGTTCTTTTAGAAGAGTTGGCTTGATTGGTCGGGGAACAATTTCAAGCCCATGCAATGGACATTCAGATCATCAGATTGGAGGAAATTAATTTCATTAAATAGATTCTAGTTGTTCGGCACGTTTTCTGGACTGACATTCTTCCATTTGTATTTTGGTTAAACGTATATGCATATATGGTAATTGATTAAATTATTTATATTCGCATTGAAATTTAATAATTCACTTACCAAGTCCCGAATTTGCTGACGGTATTATGTATAAACCAGGTATTAAGTTCTGGCACAAAAGTTTGCTAAACATATATTAACAATTAATTTCCAACAATTACTTATAATTCCCTGCATATGAGACAATTGTACAAATCTAATACTTACTATTCAGAAATTAATGCATACTCTCTTAAAAAATCTTGATATGGATTTAAATCATCGTCAACTCTGTATTGTTTAGGCCTATCCAACATACGAGCAGATATACCCAAGAGGGAATCATTTCCTACTAATGAATGAAGCACTTTTCTAATAGATCCATGTCTTTGGAGATTTTCATTGCTTTCTTTTTCAGTTAGCTGTAAAATGTAAGCAATTATATAGCACTACCAACGAAATAATCTTTAATAATATTGAATTAAGTTTTATTCGTACTATACTTGCTGCATCACTTCTTCCTGCCATATTTATCTGTCACCTGATCCAAATTTCACCAAGTGGTAGTAACATTCTTTTAATTACGAATTTCTAATCAAGAAACATCACGAAAGCAAATTATTAATAAAAGCTCTAAAATCATGATCTCTAAAATTGATACAAATGTAACCTTAACAAATAAATATTTTAAATGACCTACTTATGTTACAATGTTGCCAGTTACAAGTTCCTCAAAAAACATTATTTATTTATTTTGTAAAACACAAATCTTGGTATTATTTCCAACTTAATATTTACTTAACGCTCATTTAAATGTATTAAGGGTAAAAGTTCAACATAATAAAATCAATGAGCTACGAAGGATTTTTTTGTTGATGTTTAATAATAAAATGAACCTCACTAATTAACAACTTTGTTTGCTTGTTTTTGTTTTTCACAATAATTTACTACTGTTGGTTGCAGGATTGATATGATTTTTGTACTTAATTAGTATCCTTATTCTAACGCGACTTTTAATATTCTATTTCAGTCGTTCTCCATCGTTGCGTGCACTCCAACTAGAATAAATAAGTATAAAGAGTACATTAAATCTTTCTCATTTAAGAATAGTCAGGAAAACATAATAAGAGTATGGTCAAAGTTTAACGAGCGACGGGAACTCTTCACTAGTTTGTTTTTTTAATTGTTTTATTATTTTTTAGAAAACGGGCCCTACGATTTTATGATCTAACTTGATGTATTGATTGCATTCGTTCATATAGACTTACTTAAATAAGTATCTCAGTAATGTTAACTTCGTCTTTGGGCAATACTGGGCAAGAAGTCTGGTTACTCTCGACTATGCAACATGCAACTTTCTAGTTAAAAACAAAATCTCATATTACAATCTCAGGAAGTAGTTTTTTTCAAATCTCTATAAATCTTTTTGAAAGAGGAACACTCTCAAACCATGCACTAATTTTCATTGAAATCTAAGAAAAATTGGGCAATCAAGCTGTTAACAATGTCTTGAATTCTTATCAGAAGCATTTATAGGCTCTTAACTTTGCTTACATACAATCGATTATAATAACACTTTTTTAATCATCTTCTAAAAATACAAATTTTGAGATCAACCTTTACGTTTTTTATGGCAATATTTTTTTAAGAAGAACAATACTAGTAAAGTTTCATAAAATTAACAATATTTATAACATCTGATTGTTAGTTGCTACACTTGTTCGTTGCAATGTTGATTAGAAGGGGTCTATGAATAATGGAGTGTAGATGTTAAAGGTGTATCCTTCCCTAGCTATTTAGGAGGTGTCTTGTTTCTTGTACCTAACATGTTTTCAGTGAAATAAATTTTATGTATTAACTATTTTCTTTAAATTTACATTTAAAAGAAACATTTGCTTCTTATTAAAGGAACAAAAGAAGATAGTCATACTTCGTATTTCTTAACAAAATGGTATTGAACACTTACGTTAGCACTGATCAACTAGGACAAGGTGCTAAACAACCCAAGCAGGATGATCAAGAAAACGAAGATGTAGAAATTTCTGATATTTCTGATGAAGGTAATTATTTAGGCCTCTTTCCAATATTTTTAAACATGAGATAGGTATATGCAAAACCCTTTTTTTTAAATTAATTTTTTCGATTTTGTTTTCGCTTCTTATTTTTCAATTTTTTTTCCACGTAGTGGTGCCGAAAATCAACTCCCTGATCTTTAAATGCATATGGACATAATTTAAGTTCTTGCTCCTTGTTAACTAATTTTCTTTAACCTTAATTTAAGTGTTTTTTAGTCAAGTACATCTCTAAGAGGCTGCATAATACCCACGTTACATCAGTTAACGCACAAATATTGCCATCGTTTCAAACAATGACCCTTCAAATCATTACCTAAATCCCTCACAATCGAAGGTAATCACTTTCGCCAGGATTTTACCTGTAGTGTTTGCTCTGATTGCTGTAGGCGCCGTAACTCAAAGTAATTGTATTCTTCCTCAATATACATGTTATTTCCATGTTCATCGAACAATTGCTCAAATCTTTTTAAGTGCACATTGCCTCCACTTCAGTATAGTATTTCACATGAGAAATTTTCATATTTCTAAAGCTTCCTAGGTGGCTCAATTGTATTTATATATATATATATCAGCACATCTTAAATTTAAAACAATTAGTTAACAAAATACATATATTTATATATAAAAATCTAATTACAATTTCAGATGTGGAAAGACTTAACACTCAACTTGACCAGTTAAATAACGCACTGGACGTTCTGGAACAGAAGAATGAAAACATACAAGCAAGATTACTTGAATTATTAAAAAGCAACAAAGAACTCAGAGAAGAGCAGTCAAGAGAAGAATCATAAAGAAAATAAAGGAGATTAAATTCATGATTCTTTTGATAGTTTTTGATCACGGACTTATCAGTATTAGATTTTTTCTTTGTTATAGTTTTAATGTGTAAGATTACCTTATCTAAGTTAGTATATCCAAAAAACTTTCATTAATAGGTGCAGCGCATGAACAATGAAATTGTTGATATACATAAAAATATGTTAAAAGACTAATAAATTTTATTTCCCGTCATGTTTATTTTATATAAACATAAAAAATAAAAGAAAGAGTAATTATTGCCAGTTTCAGTCATTTATTTTTATGCCGAGGTTTCGGCCTAGATATTAGGTCACCTTCAGGTGGGTAATTTGATTGATTAACTATTGTAATTTTTTTATGAAACTGATGAATAAGTTGCGATGTGTTGCCGTTGTAACAATAAAAGCTTAAACGTTTGGGCTTTTTTTAATGAAGGCAAACCCAAACGGATAACTGTTGGGTATATAACTTTTTTTCCGTGAATGAATTTCTCTAGGATGAACAAATATGTCAGAAACTGGCAGTAATTTCTCTTTCCCTTGCATGAATTTATTAGACATCAAAACAGTTCTTTCCATGCATTTTTTCTTTATTCTTCTAAGATTTTTTCCTTCTAAGAATAATGAGTTGTAAGGTGAAAAGAGCAATTTATATCTAGAGGGCACTGAGAGTGTATGTCGAGGTGACAATGAGCTGAATAGGGCTCCAATCACGAAGAATGATGTTTAAAGCGCTTTTATCTTGGTGTAAACTGCCAACAACTTTAGGTTAAACATAGCGGCCGGCAGGTTTTACTGAATTTGCATTTAGTTAGAATACGTTTTCAAATAAAAATCATTCCTCAACTTTAATTTTTGTGACTGAACATTGTGCGTATAATTACAACTTTTTGTTTTTTGCCGTTCATATTACTATTTGGTTGCTTTATACTTTTGACAGAACTTAACCCATTGCGAAATTGTATTGAACATTTGACTTGTCTATTGGTAATTAGTATGTTCTATCGCTTATCGCAAATGTTCATTCTTCCTGGCTAAAACGGCCCTTGACACTATCTATCTTGTCTTCTGACTTAACCAAAAATAATACCTCATGACTTCTTTTCCCCATCATCATTAACTTCTTTGCTCTGATTGCCATCCACGTTTTCACAACTTTAAATTGGTAATAAGATGCAGAACAGACTTTAAATTAGAAATTTTATCGTTTATAAATATACTAGGAATGAAATAAAACTTAATTTTATTTTACATCTACTGCAAGTCCCTAGGTTTTATATATTATGAGTGATCGAGAAGAGCAGTGTTTAGGCTTGGGATACTCTCAAGGATTCCCAGGTTTCTAAAGTGAGTGCCAGAACAAAGCGAGGTCGAACAGATTCTTTCTCGGCTAAAAGTCAAGTGTTCTCTTCCCAACTTTAGATACTTTCTAATAAAAGGATCATTTCTAGCTGTCATAATGTGTGAAATCTTCCTAAGGGGTAATGAGCATCAGTATACAACTCCTTACTGAACCTTCTAGAAAAATCTTTGGAAGTGTTTCTGCCTGAAACACATCTTGTAAAAGCGTAATATTTCTTAATAGTAAACTCATAATGCCTTTTCTGGCAGTTTTACATGAGATTCCAAAGTAGGGTTCAGCGTTGGACCTCAAGACACCTTTCTGCAAATTTTTCGGCCTCCATCGGAAATTAGGCTGCACATTTTATGTAAATTCCAATTCCAACTTTGAATTGTGACATAAATTGATACTGTCCATTGTTACCGCCGTCTGGTGAAGAAAGAGACAATATTTAGTCTCTTTTCTCTTTATAAGGTAAGGAAGGTACCGTGCGAACGCCTAAAAGACCGATGGTGTTTTAATGTAGGGAGAGCTGTTGATAGGTCTTTAAAAAAAAAACTCCGATCTAAATGTGGATCTCATTCTTACTGGAAAATAATCTGGTGGGGTGAAAATGAGATCCATATCCTTCAAAAGAACATGGGGTGTAATGATTAGAAGTCCACAATCAATAGTTTAAAAAATTTATAATTGATCTTCCCTTTCTTCAAGCAATATGAAATGTGTTTATATAGTTGATAGAAAAACGTCGTTAAAAATGTAAAATAGTTAAACTTCCGGTTAAAAAATAAATCCGATTAAAACAACCGGTTTTAAGCATTTAACGTTTCTTAATAGATTGTAAAATGAAACGACAGTATACTTAAAAAGATGAACTTAAAGAAGAGGCTAACTTATCCTTTCCCCGAATGGCCCCATAATATTTTTTGACGAATATTTTAAATAAAAGTTATTAAGTGCTTAATAATAAGAAGAATAAGTTAAATGAAAGTAGTTTAAGTTGTCTTCTAGAAACTGTAAAACTAGTAAAAACCTTAAGTAAAAACATTAAAGTATCCTACCAGCCGAGGGACTGTGATCGTCATCTTCTTGCATCCGTGAGAGTATCCAAGATAAAAAGCCCTGCGATGTTTTTTTGTTCAGACGTAAAATTTATTTACAGGCAGTTTCTAAAAAAAATGTGCGCTCAATTCAAACATTTTCAGTGACAATTTAGTATAAAAAATATGACAATACTTCCACTTACCATAGAAGAGAAAAAAGAATATTTTTTTAACAGTTCACAGAAATATTTAACAATTGAAACCATTTTGTTTTATTTTATAATTAAAAAAAAAAAAATTATAAAAAGAAGCTAGGGAAGAAATTCAAGGTAAAATACTTAAATTTGAATACACCACAGTAAGGCTTTTCTAAGTTACTGGCTCGCCCGCAGGGTGAATACATAATTATTTTATAGTTTTTCTAACATCACATAATACCTGTAAAGTAATTATTTGTTTGTAATTTTTAATATATAAATTTCAGTTAATATTTCGAAAATGTTCTAGACTTATTTGCTGTTAAAAACGAATTATGCCTTGATAATACTGATTACTGACTACCATACAATTGGTCGGAGGCTACACTTCTGGTTACATCGTGGGCTCCGTACTCCGTATGTAGGTTAAGACGAATTCTATTTTAACTACAAACAAATGCAATAGTTTACAATTAATTTACAAAAATGTGGGCAGACACTATTCTAATTGTTTTCATTTCCATATGTACTGCTTTACTAGGTGAAGGTGAAGTATCGAGATCATATTTACCTTAGAGAAGTTAACAAGTGCGTTCTATTTTTTAACAAAGTTTTAAATCTTCCTTTTGCGAATAGGACTCACTTGGCTGATGGTGTACAGGACGGAGAAATATCAGAAACTTAAAACAGAAGTTGAACGGCAAAGCAAGCGATGTAAGTAATAGCTAAAATTGTTAATTCTACAATATTCCTGCATAAAAGCCAAATAATTTATTCAATTATTAGTGGAAAAAAGAAAAGAAGCCCATGGAGATTCATTGGATAAGCAGCACAAAAAGAAAATTGAACGTGAAGAAGAAAAATTAAAAAATAATAACCGGGATCTTTCATTTGTAAAAATGAAGTCTATGTTCGCTATTGGATTTGCTTTCACCGCGCTACTCAGTATGTTTAATAGTATGTAAGTAATTATTGTTTACCATACATCTCATAGAATGTTTAATATTGGGTCCTTACAAAAATTCTTGCATGAAATATTGGATTTTGCAAGTAGTTGTCACATATTTTGATATTTTAGATTCGACGGAAAAATAGTTGCTAGACTACCATTTGTTCCAATTTCATGGATTCAAGGACTGTCTCACAGAAATTTACCTGGAGAGGATTATACAGAATGCTCATTTTTGTTCCTGTACATCCTCTGTACCATGTCCATACGACAGGTATTAATTTTAACTGTTTTCTTTGTATCACAGCCATTCCAATAAGGGCTCAGTCGAAAGATATGTCCAGTTTTATTCTTGCAAATATTAACTGCTATCAATTTTTTTAGAAAGATAAAATTGCTTTCACATAACACACATAATTACGACATTGTCCTCTGTGATATGTCGATGTTCTCTTTAAAAGATCAATGTTTCTTACATAAATGCACTTCATCCATTTTTTGTTTTGTTTTTGGCTTAGAACATACAAAAGATGCTTGGATTTGCTCCTTCAAGAACAGCAAGTAAACAGTCTGGAGGTTTATTCGGACCTCCTCCTCAACAACTGCGATGATGAAATTGATGGAAATGTTTGACGTTTTCGTTGATCTATTTTTATTTTTTCTTTATGTGTATAAAATTATCAAGTTGTGTTCTTAGCAAGACCTTATTTATTTACCGTTGTACAAAAATTTTTGACCTAAAGTTATATTATTTTAAATATTTACTCTTTTTTTTTTAATAAAAAGAAATTCACAAAAAACATTGTAAGCGTTATATTTTTTATAAAATTTAAAATGTCAAACTATATATTTTCTGGGTTTTACAAAATTCAATGAATTTAAATAACGTTATTATTGCTATTGATTTATGATCCGTGTTCTCTAAAGCACAATCTATTTGTATATATAAATATCAGCAAACAATTCAAACAATGTTGCTTTCCCAAAGGGGTTTGTCTTCGATGTAACGTTGGAAACCTAATCTACTCAAATCAATAGTATTAAATTGTCCATCAACAATCATTTCCATAAATGCTCTACCTATTGCAGGAGCTTGTTGAATTCCTATAAAATGCAATGCAAAAAACATATTTTATACACATAATAACAATATTTTCAATTATTTAAAAATAATAATTAAAAATAATTAATGAGAGATTTTCAAGCTTTATATAAATTTTTCTTTTTTAATGCTAGAAAAAATTACTTTGACCTGAAAGATATCATATATTCTGTACAACATTGTAGGTCATAATAAATGCTACAATGTTTAATATTCAGAACTTCGGACTTAACAGTATTTTATACGCCATGGAAGTAGCATTAATTCAAAACTTATCTAGATTATTTTAATAGGCAAGATTTTGATTAAATACACTTTCTAAATTGAAAAAGCCCAGGACATTCAAAATATTTAGGAGCCTCTTTTACAGGTTTAGACAGAAACTACGTCTTAGATTCTGAGTCTTACGGGCACACTTCGAAATCAAGTAGTCTATTTTCGGTAAAAAAAAAAAAAAAAAAAAAACTTGCTGTCCTATTTGAGAAATTGCTCGGGTAAATGAGTTTTCAAATTTAAAACAATGTTTAAATTAAAAAAAAAAATATTTTTTTATTAGCAAGAGATCATACTTTCCAGTCAAATATTTTATGCACTGCGTAAAGCTTTCTTAGATGTATGCTTTTTGAAAAATGCTTCACTACTAAAAAGTAGAAAAGGTTAAAAAGAACAGATTGAAAACAGATGTGAAAAGAGGCTTTTTTTTCAGAGAGGATTAGCTGAGTGGATTCCTACTCAAAGATTCTGGATTCGAATCCAGTTGCTGGCTCTTACGATTTTTTCTTCCTGGAAAGTTCTTACAGCTAATTGTCCGGTGATGGACCATGATGTCTGTAATGAGAGAAAACTGTCCGGAGACCGGATGGAAAAAGATCCGAGCCAATGACATATATTGACGTGTCTTAAAATAAATATAGGACTTTTGTAAGAATTTTTTTTTGGGGGGGAGAAATCTACCTCCTCGAGGAGTCAGTAAATGCTATAAGGAACTGCCATTCGAAATGATATGAGGACTTTCGCTTAGCCAGGTTTGAGGTATTAATCAATTCCACTCACCCCTCCATCTTGCTGAGTGATGGTAAAACGTAGTTTTCCAGGTTTTGGGTGGGATATGTCTTACCACAAACTGGTGGAAAGTTTGGCGCAGGAAAGGCTTCCCGATCACTGCATTTCCTAGAGAGTCTGACATTAGCAAGGGGGCACAACATAGCATTGCAGGTCGCAACGCACTGTCATATCCCGCAAAAAAAGCGAATATGGTTTTTACATAGTTTTTTCCCAATAACGCAAGTTATGTAGCACGAACATTTAGGACAATTTTAAGTAACAAAGCATGCAATAAATTTAAAGGGCACACTTACCATGTCCACTGAATCCAGTAGCTAGATAAAGATTATTATATCCTGGATGAGGGCCTACAAAAGCATTTTCATCGAACTCATTAAAATCATAAAATCCTGCCCATGAATTTGTTAACTAAAATTTAAAAAATGAAAAATAAGTGATACTTAAATATGGCAAAAACAACTTACTTTTACTTTTTCTTATTTTTATTTACTTTTTGTTTTTTACTTACTTTACATTTTTCAAAAACTGGCGCCCTATGTGCAATGATAGGCCATACTTTTTCTTCAAAATAATTTTCTTCAACATTTAAATTATCAACAGATGGTTCTTCAGCTTCTGGTGGGGATATGCCGCACACATAATTACCTCCAATACCTTCCCTCCTTTATTAAAATGTAACGTCAGAAATATTTCTTACTTTCTTAAGTCAAGATTTTTATTTCAATTTATTAAAACTGAAGTAAAAGTATATTAAAAAAATCATAATGATCTGTCTCTGCTTACGATTAAATTAGATTGTAAGTGCCAGAGGACTAAGATCGGTTACCAGTGATGGCAAAGCATTTAGACGTACGCTGATACTGACAACAGATATCTCTACCCATTGTACAAAAGCTGTACAGAAGTTTGTTGAGACTACTGTGCTCTATAAAAAAGCATAGGTAAGATTAAGAGTTCTCGGCCTGTTCCGCGTCAAAATAAGCGGTCAGTTACCGATGGGACCGCTGAGAGTATACCTACTCTAGCAGAGTCTAGTGGGATGAAAATCTGTCTTGCGTGTAGGCCCTAAGTAAATGAATGAACCTAATCCAATCGGATAGTCCCATTTCAGTCTGAGCTCAATTAGTGGGTTGCTTATATGAAATATTTTCTTAAAATGAAGATTGGGGAACCAGAGCCCCTTAGATTCCCCTTCTATCTTCGCCAGTAATGATCAGCAACATATTTCAGGGAACGTAATGCAATACACGTCATTGGGCCGACTCAAAGGAGTTATTGCAAGCTTAGCCATCATTAGGCTCACCGAGCTGGGTATTCAAAGAATGACTCGACCTATAGCTAAGGAGGAAACCTCTACTTTTTATTTAGTAAAACCTATCAAAATAATGACCTAACATCAAATTAAACAAAAGAAATACCTAAGATACGCTCCGGTATAATCTATAAGTACAGGAGTATTCATTCCTGGTCCATCTGGGCAGTGAAGGACATGCACATACCGTTTCCTACAAAAACATAAACCAAATTGTTTGCAACATAAAAATCCAAAAGTAATTACTAATATTTTTTTTTTTTAATTCTGGTATAGCTGATTAGTGCTAGATTACACAAACCTTGGTACAACTGGAAGAGATGGACTTCGGAGTCCTATTCCTGTTCCCATACCGGCTAGACTTCCAATTTCGCCCGACATTGCACCTGCTGCAATTATACAAATTGCGAAATTGATTGATTTCTCCGTACCATCAGGTAATTTTACCTAAAATAACAAAATAGAAATCCTAAAATTGCGATTTATGTTCCAGTACTGGATAACCTAAGATTTAGCACCCTTCTCTGTAAAATAAAACCGAATGCTGAAGAAAATAGTATTTACAAAATATATGTGTGAGAAAAGAGAAAGAGAAGAACCGAATAGCATAAGAAAGGAGGGTAAGTGAGAAATCCGCTTGAGATGTGCAGTCATTATAAAGTTTTACCAGTTGTAGAGGTCCTTTAAGTTAAGTTGTAGGTAATTGTTTCAGGAAATGTCACAAGAGAATCAGACACAAACCTGTTCCTATTTTTACTAGAGCTAATCAGCAAATTTTCGAAACTTTCGTGACAAAAACTTTCTCGTCCGCTTTAATCTAAATTCTCGTTAGTTTTAAACTATAAAACGAGAACAAGGTTTCAATTTTCGTGCTTGATAATTAAGAACAACTTTACAAATTTTATATTGAAACAAAGAGCGGAAAATAACTATCAGTTAAACTAAAATCGGAAATAAAAATTTAGATTTCAAACAAAAAATATTTAAAAACAAATTTATAATAACTGTAATATAATAAAAATGGTTCAGGCTCATGAAATTATTTTATTGTAGTATATATTTCAAAATAATACATTAATTTTCTCCAATAAAACTGTCACTACCTAGATAGCTTTAATTTTACTAACTATAATTTTTTTTTTTATTGATCGAAAGACATTTTCATACCTGTAAATCTTAGTATAAAGTGTAAATGATACATAATGGGTGGTTTTGGGTTTTGAGAAAGGGATGTTTTATTAAATTATCATCATATTAATTCAAATCTGAGAACCTTCGCTTAATTTTCTTCACATTGGATGATATACGAGGTGTGTTCAAAAAGTAACGGGAATTTTCGTTTTTTGAAAAAAATATTTATTTATTCATCTACATTAATATTGTCGCCTTCAAAGTAGTCCCCTTCGCATACAATACACTTGTGCCAGCGCTTTTTCCAATCCTCGAAACACTTCTGAAACTCGATCTTTGTGATAGCTTTCAGCTCTTTCAGCGATTCGCTTTTAATGTCATCTATGCTTGTAAAACGACGGCCTTTTAATGTTCTCTTTATGTTTGGAAATAGAAAAAAGTCACATGGAGCCATGTCTGGCGAATATGGAGGCTGGGGCATCGTTAAAGTTTTGTTTTTGGCCAAAAATTCACGAACAAGCAATGAAGTGTGAGCAGGTGCATTATCGTGGTGCAAAATCCATGAATTGTTTTGCCACAAATCCGGGCGTTTTTTTCGGATTGCTTCACGCAAACGGCGTTGAACTTGTAGGTAGTACTCCTTATTGATTGTTTGACCTTGTGGCAAGAATTCATGATGCACTATGCCATTAAAATCGAAGAACACAGTGAGCATAACCTTCACATTCGACCGCACTTGTCGAGCCTTTTTCGGTCTTGGCGATCCAGAATGCCTCCACTGGGACGATTGAGCCTTAGTTTCGACATCATATCCGTAAACCCATGTTTCGTCACCTGTTATAACACGTTTCAGTAGATCCGCATCGTTGTCGACTTCATTGAGTGACTCTTGAGCAACTTCCATTCTCCGCTGTTTTTGTTCGAAATTCAACAATTTTGGAACAAATTTTGCTGCCACACGTTTCATACCCAAAACATCCGAAAAAATTTCATGGCATGAGCCAATTGATATGGCAACATCATCAGCGACTTCTCTGATTGTGATTCGGCGATCGTTCATAACCATTTCTTTCAATTTTTTCACGTTTTCATCGGTTGTTGATGTGCTTGGACGTCCAGGTCGTTCGTCATCTTCAACGTTTTCGCGGCCATCTTGGAAACGCTTATACCACTCGTAAATCCTTGTTTTACTCATAGCAGACTCACCATATGCCTTTATTAACATTTCACACACTTTATTTCATTTTTTACGCAAAATTTAATACAAATTCTTTGATCCATTTTTTTTAACAAACAAAAATCGCTAAGCTCAAAAAACACGTCTAACCTTAACGGCTGCCACTTAAGAAGTAAACAATGAATATTACTGAAAATTTTATCGTACTTCAGGGGCATGTGTACCAACATAATAAAAAAAAAAAATTTACAATCAGACTCTCCAAACCCGCGAAATTTAAAAATTCCCGTTACTTTTTGAACACACCTCGTACGTACTTAAATCCAATTTTATAATTATTTTAAAAAAAAGTTTTGGAATGAGCAGGGTTCATCATAGTATACAAACATTTCTACAAGGCAGACAAAATTGTCCTATACTTTCTAAAAAAAAGCCTGGCATGAACACACACCTTTCTCTCAAATTCTGGTTGAACCTAAACGAAATATAAAGTTTGATCTATCTTGAAAAATGTTTGTAAAGTGATGACAACTTAGGCAAAATTTAGCTACTCACCATAGAGTAAAAAGTCAGTCCACATAAAAACATACATAATTTTGTTTTTAATTAAACGTTAAGTAAGTGTTCAATAAAAACAAATGTTTAACGTTTCAAACGCTCAAACATCTGCTTAATGATCCACAATTCTATTACTGCAACGGTTGAGAATCATTAAATATGTTATATTCTAATGCACTACACTAATTAGTTAAATAAAAACTTACAAAAACTTTCTTAAGGCTGTCATACTTCGGAAATAAGTCATCACCGATAACGTTACTTTCATCATCAAAACCAAATTTCGTTACCTCACCTGGAATGAATTGTACACCTAGACTTATTGCTTTTCTTTTAAACGCTTGAAGAAGTAACCACGGATCAAACCTACGGTTAACATTTTTTGTCCTATTTTTGTAAGAATAGAAAGAAATAGTTAAATTTAAACTTTTTAAATAAATATTTACCATCCTTCATTTTCCAATCCATGTGAAGCTATAGCAACGCCGTCAGTATTCAGCCAAGGGAACTTTTCTTTTAATTTTTCCGGAGATAATAGTTCCACCTTAGCTCCTAATGAACTAACAAGTTAAGTTATATTATTAAATCATCTTAAGTTACATCTATACATCTTACAATACCTTCTCCAAAAGAAATTTCGTCTGTACATATTACAAGATTACAAACGAAAATGTAAATGTAAATACAAATGTAACTTACGTTTGCAAATTAACATTGTCTATTACTCTTTGAACATGTTTCTCTGAAGCCAGAAAAAGGTAACCGGCAGGATTGAAGTCAACACTAGGTGGATCCTCACCTTTGATACTCAGATGGTGTTTAATATTTCTTAAGAATTCAGCAGAATACAGAGACAATTCAATGTTTTCCTTTAATGAAAACTGCTGCCTTATACCTCCAACTGATAGTGCAGTTGTAGATTTCGAATACTAGAACAGAAAATCGCTGTATTATTAAGAATTCAAAATAATAATTGCATTAGTCCTAAATTTCTAAAAATTACACTTCATACTACCTCTAAATTACTAAAGTTACCAGACTTTACCGAAGGATCTTTTTCGACGACAATAATTTTGAGTCCCTCCAAAGCTCTTTGCTGCAGCCAGTATGCGATAGAAAAACCCATAACACCTCCACCTATTATAATAACATCGCAATGTGTTGGAAACTTAGGGGACTTTAATACCTTAGCCCTACCCAACATTACATTTTTCATATCTTTAAAATCATCAGCAAATATTCTAAATGTTTTTTTAAAAGGGTTTTCATTTTCATTTAAATTAATTGGGGATTTAGAACTATAAAAGTTTGAGCTCATTAAATGGCACATTCTAGCATTCAATAAACACTTATCAATTAGCAGATCTCCAGAATTTGATACAAATCTTCTTAAGAATTTGAAATAACAACTAGCCATTTTTCAATTGTGGGGCTAAATTTCAAGATAAAACGGAAGTGATCACGCGATTTGCCACTATACACTTAGAATTTATACTGGAAGATTAAAGCAAAGTAAAAACTCCAAAGAGCGTGAATATTTAACCCATTTTATCTCAAATTTATCATCATTTTCCAAGAGGGCACTCAAAATTATTGTCTATTTTTTTCCACAATCACCGATAATTGTTTACAGACTTGATAGTCACACTATTATCACTCTATAACCTCCCGTAATAGGTTCACATTCACACGCTCATGTGACCTTCTTTTATTATCAAACATGCCAACGTATCCAAGAAAAAAACATTGCTGTCGCCATCGAGAAAATTAATTAATTAATTAATCGTCCACTTAAATAAATAGTTTTTTTTTTAGTTTTTCTCGAAAGTGGGTCGGACGATTTTCTTCAAACTTGCGTTTTAATTTATTTATGTACATTCTAAAGAAAAAAAAGTAATTTGTGAATCTTCTTGACTAAATCAGCTAGAGATAAGCTGCCTCTCGCTGGAGTTGTCACTTTACAGTTGGTGGATTTTCTATTAAAGCATTTGAATAGAAGTGTTGATGAATTTTCGATATTTAGTTGCGCTGTTTCAGTTACATACGGAATCTTGAGATCATGTTGAAGACTACAATTTAAATATAAAATTGAGTAACTGTTATTTAACGAAAATTTTTGGATTGTAAAGCCTGGAATTTCTTTAATTAGAAATTTTAGTTGAACTCCTTAGTTCAAGTCCATAAGTCCACATTGAAGTGAGGCTGCTGTGGTACATAAGTCGTTTTGTCCTTTTGTCCCAGTAGTAGCTTTGATTATCTCTCCTAGCAAGCGCAATAGAAGTACATTCCGAATGTTCAGTTCAAATCATTTCATGTAGGTTTCACGTGGGTCGAGGATGTACATCCTAAGTTAGCAGGGAGGACTGCATAAATTTATTTCAAACATTTTTCCAGCAAATTCACTTAAACGAGGATTTTTAGAGATGAGTACGTTGTCTTCTCTAAAGTGCTGTTCAGTAATCACTTTCACTTTAGAATTCTTACGCCTACATAATACGCCTACATAGGGGTATGGATTACATAGAAAAAATTCCAAGTAGAAAGATTATCAGTCCATTGGACGTTCGACTGTTCAGTTCAGCTTCATCTAGTTACTGAAATTTTCAAAGGCCCCTTTTTTTTACAAAAGTCTTTTGTTTTTTGTTTTAACGAACATGTATAATACTAAGTCCACTATCTTTTTGCTTACGAATTTTAAGTTTAAAAAAATTTTATTCGTAAACTGAAAGAGAAGAAAAGAGAAGTGTTGTACAGATTTAGAACTATTATTTTACATTCTTAATTAATTTGTACTTCAGTTTAATGTTTATACAAACCTGATCTAACAAAAATTTTACACGCAACAAGTATAAATTGTATCCCAGGAAACTACATAGATCTTCAAAACATCTTCAGTAAATTTTAAAATCTTGTTCCAAACTATCAGTATGCTAAGTAAATCTAGTTTCTACAAATTAATTATTTCCTAAGAGAATTTCACTGCACTCAGTGGCGTCATATAGTTAAAATCTAGTCGCAGAAATCTGAAATAAAAGCAAAGAAAGTGTACAAATTGAAAGATCTTAAACGGAATTTCATCGTTGCATATCTGAGAAATCGTTCAATTCGATATGTGAACGGGTTTAATAAATTATTTACTCAGTGTAGAAAATGGAACCATGATGTGTTGAAATAATGGGAGTCAATGGCGTTGACTGTTTAATTTAATTAGTAACAAATTAGTTAATGGAATGAGTAAACTCCGAGTGTAACTGTAAAAACTTGTAGCGCTGCAAGAGGGCTATATAACTTCTGCTATTTCTCCTTGGTGATTTTTTCTTGAGAGCAATTGTTGTTCGTTTCATATTTACGTTTTTTCGGCTAGAATGGATACTGTGGTGAATGTATACTGAGAGTTGATTGTAATAAGTTTAAATGTCATCTGGCTATAGTCAACCCAAATAATTTTTTTTTTGAAAATGTCGTTTGCCCATTTTTGGCATCGTTTTTCTCAAAAACTTAATGTTATTAACTTTATGTTATTACGAAAAAATTGCATTTATAAACGAGGATTAGCTCTACATTATAAACAAAAATTGGGAATTTTTTCTCAAAAACTAATTTATCTATGTTATTACGAAAAAATTGCATTTATAAACGAGGATTAGCTCTACATTATAAACAAAAATTGGGAATTTTATCTTTTATAGAAAAAGAGAAAAAAAAATTGTCAAAGTTGAGTGTTTTCAAAGTTACGCTTTTTCGTGCACTTTTTGACGATCAACTTTTATACAATGTCCTACCGGAAAGTTTTAGTAACCACCCAGAAGAAGCTGTTTGCAAATCTCGTTTCAGGCGTAGGTCAATTGATGTTCCCAAAATAAAAATTCCCATTCTATGTCAAACGGTGTCTTTACGGAACATATGCCCTCTACTAAACTTATAATAAATGAATTTTCTTTAAATCTAGCTTCCTATAATGAGACTAAAAAAGTTAAAAAGATGCGTTAATAAACGTTAAAGATCCATATAATAAAACTTCTTAACTTAGAGCAGAATTAATTTTTTGTTAATAAATAAATAAATTGTCAGTTAATAAAAAAACTGCTAACTTGTAGGGTTCCTAATAGGTTCAGCTTAGAACTTCCTAAACATTCTTTGAGTTTCTTGTATGATTCACTTCATTAAAGTCATATGGTTTTCCCATTTATGATTCCACAATTTAAAATATAGTAGAATTACTCATACTATAATAATCAGATGCTCATATTTCAATTGTTACATTTATTAATGTTATGATGCGATTAAATTCTATTAGATACGTCGAAATAGGCGATGTTAATAAATTTCAAATGCCACGGTTGACAGTTGGGAATGGAACTCGATGACATTCAGCCAGAAGATATTTATGCGTACATAGATTCCAGTTTCATACCAGAATTAATCGTCCTCACGTTAATTATATTTATCATCAGCATAATGTGCGAATGGACAATGCCAAAAAATAGGTACAAAAAGTAATAATTTGATCTAATAAATGTTTTCGATCTATAAACTTAAACATGTATTTTTTTTTAAAAAAAAGAAAATAATTTAGGATGTTAGCAAAAATTAGTCAATAAAAAAAAAAATTAAGATAATTGCAACAAATTATGTCTAAATAAGGATTTGTTTGCAGATCCTAGAATGCATTTAAGAACGCCATTTGTGAAAAGTCTTGTCATACCGATGATAAAATTTGTATTATCTTGATCAGCAAATTATAAAGTGTGATTTATTACGACAATAGGTAATAAAAATGTATTAATTGTTGGCAGATTAAACATGATTGATAGTAGGCCAGTAAGCCTACCAATTCCACTTCATCTTTCACATTCCAGAAGAGGATTGACAGCTAAACGGTTTAGAAGGTTTACGGATATGAGAAATAGAAGATCGAAAATTTTCAACTTAGGACGAACCTTCGAACAATCATCTCCAAGCATAGTGCCCACATCCAAACCTGAAGACGTGAGTTTTTTGTGTACAAGAAGTGGGGCAAAATATTACAGGCCATCCTAAGTCAACGCTTTCGCTTTGGCTACAATTTTAAATAAAATTTGAAACTTCGTTTCGTAGTTAATTTCTATTTAGGTAGTAGCAAGAATAACAAGAGTTTTTTTTTTAATTTTAACACGCTCTGGGAATTAAAAACCAGCAAAGCTTGCTGAATATCCTATAAAAATGATTAAGTTGCGGTTACAAAAAGAAGTTGCAAGTTAAGCCTTAAGTTACTTCCTACTGTTAACTGTTTCTGAATTTTTTTATATAAATCGTAGGAAATATTGCTTACAGCCTTAGCCAATTATCTAGTCATAAGCTAGTATTAGACTTTGATCATGTGCTGTCTTGAATGACAGTTGAAAATCCTAATATACAATACATATATAGTTGATTTATTAGTTTTCCTAGAAAATACTTTTGTTAAAACTTATAATTTTTTACAAGGTCCTAATATTTATAGTTCTATACGACTAACTTAGATTTCAATCTAGAATTTTTGACAATTTTATTTTCTGATTTTTTGCAAACTTAGTATTCCATTCGGAGTAACTTTCTTTGGTAGTACGAAATCCAAAAAATGCTCAAAATTCGACACATTATACGGAATCATCTGATCTCTAGTACTAATTAAACCGTACTGAAAATAAGATGTATGCAAAACTGAAGTCCTTGCATGTTAGTTAGTATCTCATGTTTAAAGCATCCAGCCTGGTTAATTTTTGAGACTATCTCGGACAGCTTATAAAAGTAATCTGGAAATATGCATTTCATTTACATTTAATTTTCCTCGAGATCAGAATTTTAGTAATCTCTGTTATTATTAATTATTAGTACTAAATTAATTTCTGTTAAAATTATATAAATTTCATTAAATTGCAAAGAAAAGAACAGAATCCCTTGCCACATAAGTGACCTTAATGGAACTATCATAGAAATATGTTTGAAAGTGCCATAAAATAAATATACAAGTTTAAACATGTAATAAACAAAAACTATATATTCTTCCACTTACCAGCAGAAATAAAAATTATAATTTATCTAAAATTAATGAATATAAAAAAATGAATTATAAAGAATGAAATGTTCACTCTTTACATTTTTTGAATCAAATAAAATTCATTAGTAAAAGAAGCCATAAATGTGAAAGAAATCAAATAAGTTTACCTCAATATTACGCAACTAGTATCAAAAGCTTGTCTGTATCTTCACTTAAATAAAAGTTATTTTTGCATTTCAAGATTTATATGAATACTTTCAAATTTAGTTGCTTTTTATTTAAAATGATTGAAGCTATAAAGAAGCTTGAAAAACAGCTTGCTTTTTAGAGAATACTAAACAATTATTTGCACTGCGGACACTGCGGATAAGAATATTATGGAAGACAAATATATATGCCAGTTGTGTAAGCAAACATTGGAGGACCCAAGAATTCTCGACTGCTTGCACATTTTCTGTGCTAAATGTTTGGAAAGGCGTTCATTACACTGTGGTTAGTAAAAGATACTTATTTAAAAAAGAAACGACTATTTGTTGCAATTTTTAAAATGGCAAAATAAGGACTTTAGAATCAAACACAAATAGTTTAGGTAAATTTAGTCAAATAAAGTTTCTGATCTGAATCAAATAAGTTTTTTTTTACACAATGAAAAAATGATTTATTTTATCCCTCCAAAGTAAGCTTGATTTCTTTTATACTGGCAGATTTTGCAAAACTTCCCTTTCAACTTAATGAAAAAAAAGAAAAAAGTATATAGCGTTAAATATATGTATATAAATTAATTTATTTTGCAATACTATTACAGTAGAAGAGTAAAATTATCTACTAAAAGGTCTAAATATTTCTTGTTATTTACTTAATTGATTATTTTGTGCACTGTCATTAGTGGTGAAAACATTATCCCAGGATGAAGAAGGTAAATCGTCACTTGGTATTTCTTCTAATACAACAGAAACTATTGATGCTGATAATATCAATGATACACCAATAAATGAACTCACCAAGATTACAACTCAGGTAGGTTTATAATATGAAATAAGTGGATTTTGTTTTGTTTTTACTTTTGGTTTTAATGCTTAATTTTCACTCTACCAATCCCATAGTTGCTCCTCACGATGAATCTAGTATTAGGCACACAATCTGTAGAAGAAAAAGAAATATCTTTAAATTAAATATAACAAATTAATTCTAGAACTCAAAAATGAAAAATAAATAAATAAATAAATAAAGCATATAATTTCTTTTACCTTACTTTAAAAAGAATTTATCCTTTTTATTTTAATTAATTACACATTTTCAGGTAAATGTTATCTTTTTTTCTTCCATCCTATTAAGTCCAAAAACAAATGTTAGAAAATTAATTTTCTTAATTTCCTTTCTTTTTAATTTTTAGTGTTAATAAAATTAAATAATAAATTCTATTACCCATAAGGTTAAAAGTTAAAGAAAAACCAAAACCCTAACAGCAAATATTAAACTCACCTTACCCAATTTTCAATAGATAGAAATGTTCAAATAGGAATTTTTACAACCAATTAAAAACCAATAAGAAAAATAAATAATTAATAATTCACAAAATGAAAGATGAGAATGAACGAAGCTTATAAAATTATCAGGACACACCACCAGATCAGAGGTTTACTAAAAAAACCTTGGGATAAACTTCATATCCATCACTTAAACATCTAATTCTTCTTATTGATAGGATTCTTCTCTTTTTAATTACCTTTTCTGGGAATAGGGTTTTATGTGATCGTTGAAGTAGTTACACCAATGTAGTTTATAATGTTAGACTCGGAAATTTGCAGATAGGTTTAGATCCTTGAAATTTTAGCGGCTATGCAATTTTAAATCGCACATACGATCATGAGTCCTTAAAACTGAAATTTCCACTTCAAACTCGATTCTTTCAAGAATCGTTTTCGAACTAATACTTATTACAGTAAAGAACGAAATTACACGACCTGTACCAAGGATGGATAACAAAAGTGACAGCGTTCAATATGGATCCATCAGGTACATCGGCACAACCTAAGAGTAGAGCGTTTTCTGAAGTAATGCGAGCTTGAGATGGCGAGAATTTCCCTAGAAATTCAGCTTTGTCCCCAGTTGTTGAGTAGAATCCTCCTCTCTGGAGATAGGAGAAGTGTTTAGGCTTATGTTAGAATGGTTAACCCTATATCCCCGCTTCTCTTTATTCCTGGAGCTTAGCGAGCCGATGGGCGCACAATAATTCTATTTAATTGAATTGCAAAACACTCAGCCAAAAATTATAATTATAATGTAATATTAAAATTAAAATAATATTTTTAATGTTGTTATTTTTAAGGTGATTCAATGCCCAACTTGTGGAACAGAAACAATTCTCTCGCGTGGGGGAGTATCCAGCCTACCTCTTCACTTGAAATTACAAAACGAAATAGTGAATATTAAAAATAAGTTACCACCATGCGATTTATGCTCATCCTCTGCTTGTGTAAGTATTTTTAATAAAATTACAAGTGAGAAGCAATACACGGTTATTAAAAAAAATATAATCGCAAACTATGTAATTGGGTTTGTTCGATATCGTAATTGAAATCAGTCAAGAAAAAAAAGATAGATTATTTTCCACATTAATTACCGGTTAATTAAAAAATTATTATATTAAAATGAAGGTAATTCTACCTACATTAATATTAAATTTTATTACATTAGTATTAAACTTCAACAATGAAAATGTTGTTATTCATCCACATTTATATCTACCAATGATGTTTAAAGCATGTAAAAAACTGAAGTTTTAATTCTATTTAGTTACTAAAAATCCGTATATTAACTTCAAACATTTAAATAGTCTAAAATGTTGAAATTTTGCTAAATTATGTTTGTTTTTGGGTAATAGTTATCGGATAATGAAATCATCTCTATTTAGAAAATGAATGAAAAAAAAATTAAATCCTAGTTTCAAAATGATTACAAATTAAGTACATTGAATTAAAATGATAAAACAGAAAATGCGCAGGCTTTTACTAGGTGCTGTGAATGTGATATAACAATGTGCGGACTGTGCAGTGATTCACACAAGGAATTTCGGGATACAGCCTTTCACAGAGTGGAACAGTTAAGAACTAATACTGAAAGAAGCTTTAATTTTAAGGTTTTTAAAGTTTGAACTTTTCTACTTCTATTGTATAATGAACTTAACAAAAATTAATGAATAAATTATTAATCAATAACAGGCTCAACAAAAAGAATGCAGTGTTCATGCAAATCAAGAAGCGAACTTCTACTGTTGGAATTGTTCAGAACTAATATGCTATACATGTTGCAGTAGCCAACATTCAGGTCATAAAGTGGATTCAGCTGGAGATTGTGCTAATAAAGCTCTTGATTCTTTAAAAAATGAACTAAACATGGTTAAGCCGTTGGTAAAACAGACTGCTCTTAATGCTGATGCAATTAAATATAAAATCCAGAAGGTTAAGGTCAGTAGTACCCACCAATTCTGAAAATTTCAATTTAAATAAATCATTTACAATCTCTTTTATGCTTAACTTCGATAAAATTAAAACAATTTTTTACCAAATTTGGACCTCCTTAGAGCATTTTCAGAAGTGAGATCTTTTCATAAATAATAAGCATTTAAATTTGGTCCGGGTACTTTAGACCAATACTATTTTACCGTCGGATTTAGTTATTAATACCATAACTTACTCAGTAGTAAGTTAGTGTATTGGTTGCTACAACTTTGAGATATTATAGTATATCTCAGGAGTGCAGCCATCCAAGATTGGATGCTCAGTAAATTGGTGGTATGTTGAATGTAAATCATAGGGTCGCGCAGGCGAAAAATATTATCATTACTCGCTGCTACAGAAGTTTTCAACAAGGCTATGCGAACATTCGGATGTCGCCAATCCTCTTTACAATTCGCCGCAGGCTGCGAAAACGCTCCCTTGTAGACCTGACGACGAATAGCCTGACAGGTTATCAGGAAGAAGAGAAGTACGCAAAGCACTCACTGTGTCAGTGTAAAGAACTGGTGAGGTAGAGAATAATAGTCTTCAGAGAAGAAAAGGTCTAACTACAAAATGCTTTACCACGATCAACATATACAATAAGTGAAGTCAGTTAATAATAAAAATCATTTCAAGCCCTTTTCGAGAAAATTTTAAAGAATGAAAAATCTTAAGTAAAGGGGTACTTCCGGATGTGGGCTTTTCGTATGAGAAAGTATTAATGGGTCAAATTGGGGTAATTAAACAAAATAAAAAGCCTCCAATGATTTCTCGTTATTAGCATGAATGTTAACATACACTATCGCTATCGCATTTCTAAAAATCTGTTTCTTGACTCAAAACGTATTTTCTAGCGAAAATTCTGTTTGAAACTATGATCGTCAGATTCCTCTACCTAAGAATAGGATTAAGTAAAAATATATTGAATTTTTTTATGCTTAATTTCGATTAAATTTAAATTTTGCCTTGCAGACTCGTTGTAGTGACGTGGAGAAAGAGATAGATCAGTTTATGCTATCTTACAAAGTAGCTTTGGAAAATCATTGGCAGACATTAAGAAATGATATTGAAGAGGTAAATTATGAAAATAAGAGGATTCATGTTTTACAATTGTTACCTATTAAATGATAATTCCTGCATTGAAAAAAACTGCTGAGAATACTATCTCAAGAAGTTAAGCCTCTCTAAAAAACAAAATAAATGCTTCGTAACGTATTCAATAATCGGTGTCTTAATGGAAGCTAAAGTGTGAGCTACAGTAAATGAAGGATTTTTAAGTACCATAGACACGCAATATTACTGCCCCTAGTTTCATATCATTTCATTTCCATTGAAAATTTATTAAAAAATCTCTTGGGAAGAAGAGTCAACATTAAATACTCATTGTTGGGATCCATTCAATGAGATCAAGCTTTCATTAAAAAGATCTCTTGAAATAAGTAAAAACTAAGAAAACTTTTAGAAAATCTAAGTTTTGTCAGATCAACGAAGCATCATTTCAACATTTAATATTGTTGTTTCAGATAAAACAAAACCGTCTAGAAGCTTTGCAAAAGACCTATGAAACTTTAGAAGATAAACTGAAAAAAGGATACACTATCATTGATCTTGCCGAAGATTTATTAGAAAATTCCTCGCCTGCAGAGGTAAATTCAGTTTTCTTACTTTATTTTAAAGGGGAAAAATAAGAGAAATAAAAGTAACATTTTGTGTTTCCACAGGCACTGAGCATTGCAAAACTAATATTAAACAGATTAGAAACATACAACACAGATAAAACGGATATTGCCAATGATTTAAAAATGCCAGAATGTTTAAAATTCCTACCTGAGGAAAAACTACATACTAATAAAAAATATCAATTATTCGGCATAATATCAACTCAATCGATTTCATTGGAACATTGTAGTCTTCAAACTGATGGTTAGTTAGGTCATTAATTTATTTTAAGAAAAAAATAAACAAATGGATGTTTGCCCTGCAAAGTAGGTTCTGTTGGACACCTGTATGAATTACGCATTGATAATATTAAAAAAATTAGTCTAGCTCATTGGTAGTATTTGGTGTTAGGAACCTTGGCCTCCAATTCGAGTGGCTGCCTTTAGAATTTCTCTTTTTAGAAGTCTATTTGTTCTCTGCTTGGACAGTGTCATTAAAAGAGAATATTTTTAGTAGCCGGCAATTTACTGAAAAGATTCCAGGTGCTAATGTTTTTAATAACTAATGCATATGTTATAATTTTATTTTATTTATTTTATTTTGTGAATATGGTAAGAAATTAAAAATAATTTTGAAAAGGGTACTGCAGAAAATAAGCCTCAGTAGGGATGCCTTTCGGTGTTTGTCAACTCAAATAACAAAATATTTGATATTCCTGCGATTTTTGTTTTTAAAAAAAATTTCGATATCCCCACAAACATGGTGTGTGAGAGATAGACTACTTTCTAAAAACCAGATATTTGTATTCAGGAGACCTCAAAACGAGACAATTTAACATAGTAAGTTTTACCCGATCGCAATTTTTCATATTTATTAGTATAATAAGAATGATAATACAGTGCTAAAATATAATTACAAGGATCCTTGAAAAATTCAAGACGTTTCTTCTTATAGAAGAATTTTTGTTTTTCGCAACTGTATAATAAATGCTATAAGCAAAAATGATTAAGAAAAATAAATACGTACACACATACGTACACAATATATATAAATAAACAAATGCAAGTTAGTGATATCGTGAAGCGTGAACGGTAACCATCCAGCGTTGGTAATCGTTAGTTAGGCACCAAGAGCTGTATGAGTGTCAACCTAGGGGGATGACGAAAGGCACTTATATCTGCTTTTTTCTCTCACTCTTTCTTGTCATACTTCTGCAGAATATTTTTACTTCTTTCTGTGAAATTGAAGCGACTTCTGTTATATCTGCTAACGCCAATGATTCTGCAAATTCTGGCTCACCATGTTAATTAGAAATCTTAGCTTACGTGGTATTAATACTACCTGAGCGAGATTGATTTCTGGGTTACCTCCTTGTTATAATTTTAAAAATAATTCGTTATCCCAGAAATTAAAAATTAAAATTAGGATCTCTCTCTTTCTCTATTTATAATATTTCAAACAGTATTTACAAGTCCTGTACCAGCTAAGACTCCACAAAGACTTGCTACCTGTACCGCTCCGTAGACAGCTGGTCAGTACACTGATATTCCCTTATTTAGATTATTGATGCCTAGTGTATGCTGATTTCACTGCGTAACTCAACTTAAAGTTAAAACGATCACTAAACTCATGCGTCCGTTTTATATTAAATGTGCGAAAAGATGAACACATGAGCACATTACCATGAGTTGGGGTGGCTTAATGTTGAGTTCCGCAGGAAATATTTTAAGGGCAATTTTCTGTACCAGTTGTTTAGGACGCAGACTCCACGATATCTGTTTGACATGTTTACTGCTAGGGGTGTACTGGACTTACGGACTACAAGGACTGTCCACACCAGATTGTACATACCAACTTACAGGACTGCTACCTATCAGAATTCTTTTTTCGTTACTTCCTGTAGACTGTGGAACGACCTACCAACGGACCTTATGAACAGGAAAACAATTTTTAATTTCAGATTTTTATTTTATGACTATTTATTACAGGAATTTAGGAGGAAATAGTTTATTTTATTTATTTTGTTGTTTTCTAGTTGTGAAAGTATTTATTGTAAATAATTGTTTGTGAACAGCTTTGTAGATTTTATTTTGTATTTTATTATTTTAACCGAGAGTTTTTTGTGTTTATCATGTAAATTTTATTTATTTTTGTTGCTCTTAAGGGACATGAGTCCCAGGGCATAATAAACGTATCTTTCTCTCTTTCTTTCTCTCATTATCTCTCATGAATGCGGCTGTTTACCGCATTCATGAAAAAATGAATGGCGAAATGTTGTCTCAAACAGGAACTTTAAACTGTCTGAATAATTTTTTTTTACTAATATGTCTAGTATGATTGTTTAGGTTCAAATATTTACTTAAATATTTATTATTTATCCTTGTAACCACTGTGATAAACGGAATTCACTTTTAGTTTACCTAATTAACATTAAGATATTATTTTTTCCAACATTTAATCCTATTAGATATCTATAAAATACAGAGTATAAATATAATTTTTCTTACTAAACTTACGTCATATTTGAAGCCTTCTTAGTGAACGCCAACGTATACAACACTGTCCCTCAACGAGCTGTAGAGGCTCACATGTTAAAGGGGCAGACAATCAAAATTCGAAACTAGAATCACTGCATACTTTTGCTTAAGCTAATCTAATCCTATATTTTTTCAACTCGAGAAGGTATACTTAACTGCAGGCAACACAAAAAGTCTGTGTTCACGCTAATAACCAAAGACAGTGATAATCAATCGCTATCCCATGGAGGTGAGAAAATTGATGCTGAACTCAGATACAAAGACGCAGTACAAAGGTAATGATATTTTAAAAAAAGCAAAACAGAACTGAGAAAAAAGGAGAAAGGAAAATGAAACATCGTTTTGTTCTAGAGTGGTTCCGGTTTATGTTAAGGACGAAGGTAACGGCACCTATACGCTATCATTTACACCGAACATCTCTGGTAACATGTTACTTACAGTGTTAATACAAAACAAACATATTAAGGTATAATTAATTATTAATACTAAGATAATAATACTATAAGATTATTACTGCAAAAATTCAAATGCATGCAAAGGATTTATTTTTAATTAATTAACCAAGCTTTTCTGGAGGGTTAAACATTAGTAAACCAAGCTTGTGAACGCTTCCCAAAATCTGATGCCTGAAATTGGGTCTCAACTTTAGGTTGGCGTTTCTAAGGAAGCCAAATTCAGTTATTTCGAGTATCAAAATGGTTTTCTCGAACCTAATTATATTTTCTTTCCTACGAAAATGCAAATTATAAATGATATTTATTTAGGCGCATTTATTTAATAACATTAATTTGTTAATTTTTCTAATAATGATAATTGTTAACAGGGAAGCCCGTATAAGGTTTTTGTATCTCCCTTGAGACCTCACAAAGGAATCTTTCATTGTTGCGCCTTCTGTTCAAGTGGAGGCAGCAAAACAGCCTCTTGTGGTTGTAACAGCAAAATGTCAGGTGCTTGGAGAACATTTTTTTTAAAATATCATATTAGTTTTTTTCAGCAAAGGTCAAATGAAATCTTTTTAAAAATTCTTTATCGTTGCTTTAGATTTCGGGGTTCAATCGAGCTGGAGTTCCGGATATAACAGTTACAACATATTCAGCTCTTTAACTCCAAAGAAATTCCTAATAAGCTTCAATAAGTCCAAAAACTTAGAGCTCTTTTACCCAGATTTGCAAACGCGTGAGAAAAGGAGATGCTTGTTAAAAAGTTGGGCGGGATTTTGGGAACAGACTTGTAGGACAGTACTTCATATGCTTGAAGACGATATTCATATCACAGAATGTTCAACTCTATGAAGAATACCTTTTCGAACCTGGAAGCAGCTAATGTTACTGGTGATTACATTGTCACATAGATTTAGTGGCAAATAGATGCTGCAGCGGATTGAACCGCACTGAATGGGTAGAAGAAAAACTAATCAGAAGATAATGAATTTGTACGACGAGCCTAACTAAAAAGATAATTAGGCCAGAAGGCTTCGAAGGCTGGCCAACTCGCAAGGACCTATGGTGTTGTTAAGAAATTATAATGATTTTTTCTACGTAAATTGTACGCTATACACACACTAAAAAGAAAGAAAAAAAAAAGGTTTGATAAAATTTATTAAAATGTTTCAATGTTCCAGGGGGATACAAAGGATGCGGACATGGTCATGAAGGACACCCTGGCAGAAGACACTGGTCTTGTTGTGGAAATATACTACACAATTCTGAGTGCAATCAACCAGTTCCTCATCTTTTTACTTAAAAGTAATTAATAAATAACGAACATAGAAAATTCTATTTTTCATCCTTCATGCAATTTTCTATAAAAAATAAAAATATAATAATAATAATAATAATAAAATTAATAGCATGTTTCCACCTAAAAAGCACTAACTTCAAGGAAGTAGTTCATAAAAACATTCGCAATTTATTAATGCATTTTTATGGAAAATACATTTAACATATGGTTACTATATGGGTATACTAACTTTTCTTTTGATTAAGTTTTCCCAACATTCTGTCTTTGAATGCTAATCGTTTTTCTCTTAAAGAAGATCTTTGCTCGGATATCATCTTTTTCAATTCCTCTTTTTTAGGAATGGGTTTAATATAACCCCATTTGGTTAAATAGTTAATAGAAATTGTTGTACCACCTGATAAAAAACAATGTTTGACTTAACATCAAATGCAAGGATTCATTCTTTAACACTAGAACTACTTCACCAATCTGGTACTATAATTTTGACATAAGAATTCGTACAAAACATTTTTTATATTTTCATCACACCATGAGTTTATTATTAGTTAAAAATTCACTTTTATTTTTACGTTTTTAATGCGAATAAAATTAGATTTAGAATTTTAAAGAATTTAATTACGCCTTTATATACTAAAGGACCGATGCAGGGTTAGATTTAGGAATGAACCTTGCAAGAGGAATAAGAATGAAAATTTCTGACACTTTAGAAACATTAAATGTCACAGGAACAGAATACGCTGGCATTGAAGATGATGAAATAGCCGTTTCAGCGGCTGTACTGATTTTCTAATATTTAGATTATAGGGACTATAAATTTTCTGATACGGAATATGCCCAAGGACCTTCACAAATTACGAAATTTTTTGAAGAGAAGAAATTGCAAGAGCTTGCTTTAAGTTCTGAAACAGAAGATGAAATGTAATAACAGATGATGAAAAAAAAAAATTCTCCAGACGGAAATCACCTGCGAAAAATTACAAGTAGTCCATTTTTGGAAAATCTGCATGATCAGAGATTACTGTCCTACAGGAAAAACAATAAATGGCACTTTTCAGGCGAAGTTTAGTATTTATCAAGAATTAGCTTCAATAAAAAAAAATTATATCTTTTAACATAATTGGTGAGCATACTCTTCAGGTCGCTGATGAGCCTCTTTTCATTTCAATCAAAACATTTAACTTATCTGTTGCTCTAAAATTTGCATTGTATAGCAGTATTTTAAACAAATTTCTCATGAAGTGTTTCATTACGAATACCTGTCAGTTACAATTAATTAACACTTAATAGCTGTTAATAGGTAGTTCTCGTGATAACTATTTTGAAACAAAAACCGCACAATTTTTTTTTAATTCAGCACGTTAATCTGTAAAAGTAAATACTACGAAAAGGCAACTGGAACTCGATAATAACGTCTTTCAAGTAATTAAACTCAAATTTACAAAAAATATTCTATAAGTTCTTTAATCTTTTAACTAGGGAACTTTCAATTAAACGAAAGAATTCTACTGAATTAATCAATAGAACGATACTGACTTGCCCAAAGTGATGAATTTTTTTTCACTTCAAAATTTGTTGTGATCAATGGGGAAAAAATTTATCAAATTAGATAGTTGATTACATAATCACAATTGCACAATTATTCTAATTTAGTTGTAATATAGTATTGTCTAAGAAATCTTACTTTGTTTAAGGACGTCACACTTTCACTTACCTAAAGTAACTGTGTAACGCAAGGGTGTGAAAATTTTATAGAGAGCGTACGAAATAGCAATGTATCCAGCAGTTGAATGTCCACTACTTCTTATTTTATCCACGATAGCATCACTCAAATGAAGTTTTTCAACGAAAGCTACAATGTCAATGCCGCTGTAAAAATTGGAACCTTTAATAAAACTGACCAATATTTTTAATAGCAACTGAGACGTAATGTATTGAATTTTTTTTTTTAACTTTCCATTTGGATTAATTAATAAGCTCGTACAGTTAGATTACAACTGTAAAAAATTTAACTTACCTTTTGGCGGCATAATAAAATCCTCCAAACCAAACTGCAGATGTGACGACATGTACAGGAACGAGGACATACCAATAATCTCTGTACATTTCTTTAAACCTTTGAAAAAGTGATTTTTTCTTACTTTCATCTGTTTTCGACTCATTTGGACTGACTATTTTTTTTTCATCAAAATATTTGTGCCCTGTGAATATGGTTGAATGATACACAGGAAGAGTCTTCAGTGGTGAGAGTAAGCCACATTTATTAACATCATATGAAGCAACTTTTTTAAATTCAACTAGAAATTAGATAAATATAGATATATATTTTAATGGGAATCAGTAAAACAGTAAATATGAAAGACCTCCTAGAATTGCTGTTGCGTTACCTACGGCTGTAGAATGGGTACATAATCTATTTACGTGACATTGATTTAGTCTTAGATTAACAACTGTCCTGACTTCTCGTAAAATAAACGAAAACTTCGTTAAAGAAGCCATTAACATAATGTATTTAATACATTCAAAAATTAGACATTAAATTTTTAATTAATAACACGATCTCCCAATCCATTTTTTTTTTACTCACAATCTCAATCTTACATCACTATAACCTGCAGGCAAGAAGACTATTTAGTATTTAACCAATCTCAAATCCTCAACATACTGTATAATTTTGTAAAAGTATAATTTATAAATATTTATAGCAAACTAGGCAACACTAATAAAAACAGAAAAATAAAAATTATCTTAAGAATTGATAATAAAAGAAATTGATCGTTTAATTCTTGTATGTGAAAAATCTTTCAGTTCCCCCCGCTCAGATAATTTTAAATGACAGTGTATGGTATTTTTAATTTTTTGGACACAAATAAGAAAAATGTGAGAGTTGAACCTGCTAAAATCTCAATTAGTACCTCTTAATAAAATATTTTCAGCACTGTTTTAATTAATGTAAGTAAAAAGGATAAAAATTCAGTTTTTTACTTTCATTTTTACGCTCTCACTAAATTATATATTATTATTATTATTGCTCCTACAATTATAAATTCTGTTATCGATTTTAAAAAGTTCTTGATGTAAAGCACCAATGATTTTCGAAAAGTAGAACACCAAGAAAGGGTTTTGTAATGAGGATTCTCAGGCTATTGTCCAACGAACATCCTTCCTCTTCTAATTCAAGGCCTGGCACATTATGAATCTGACACACCACCTTGGAGTTTTTATTTATTAGTGATTAAACCATTTCTTCTTATTTAATTTTGTTAGCATATTTATAATCCAAATAGAAGAGAATAAAATTGTCTTCCTGTAACAGAAGAGATTTAAAGATTTTGTTTGTTTATGTCTTTGTGAAGGATGAAGTTCAGTAAAAGTAATGGTGGCAGTAGCAGTTGTTTTTTGTTTTTTTTAAACTAATTGGTAAGGATATGTGTTCGTGAAGTAGAGCTGTTTCAGTGTTATGTACATATTTTACATTAGTTTATTTTACGTAAGAATTACGACTGGAAAATATGTTTCAAGTGAGTTTGTCAGTTTAAAGTTCAAGTTGTTAAAACAGCCGTATGAGTGTAAAACAAGATTATTTAGAATCAGAGTATCTGAAAATGTGCTTTTTGAGTGAAATCTAGTAAAAGAAGGAGTAAGAGAAAGTGAAAATCAAAATTTTTAATAATTCTTAAAATCTAAGGTTTTGAAGAGAAACAAATCAGCTAAATTATTGTAATAGAAATGAAGTTTGTATAATGAGGAACTTTTTATTTTTTTGTTTGAAATTATATTTATTTAACCCTAGCGTACTAAGAAAGTACTAACCGATTTAAAATTTAAACCCAACAAGCGGAGCTTATCATCCCCTCTACATTTGCTTCACGTGTCTTTTGTCTCTAGACAAAACACTTCTATGGTTGCTGTGTTGAGTGAACGTGTACACTGTGAAGTGAGCTAGAGCTACTGGAATTTATCAGTAACATAATTTGAAATTTGTTTATCTGTAAATAATGAGTGAAAATATTGAGATAGATTGGCAAATACATAAAAAGAAAAATTCAGAACGAGGAAAATATATATTGGAAACTGGATTGTGGGCTGATTGTAAATTTATTTTCTGCCATGTCCAGCCAAAGAAGGTACGAATTAAAAAAACAAATTATTAAGGTTACTATTATTCTTCATTAATGCGGTTATTATAATAATTATTATTTTGACATTAGATTTATGGTAATTGTGTACTAAGTCGGAGAGCATGGCGAGTTGAATGAAATGGCATAACTTAATTTGGCAATAAGTTAAAGGAACATTCAAAGTGAGACCTAAACTGGAATTACCCGAAAAAAGTGGGTACGAGAAAACTAGAAAATCCTACAATAAATTTACACCATGTTAAGTTTATTGTGCGTTAAGTGTGTGTAAAGCACTTCGTTCTTTAAACATGAAAGTTTTAATTCCCGTTGAGTTTGTAATAATGTATCTGTTTTAATTCAGGTAAATTAAGGTTTAGTCCCGGTTTCTTTTCTTTCTAAAGAAATCCATAAGTCATCTTGAACCATGTACTCAAAATAACCGAATTGATTGAACTTGCTATAAAATGCACTAAAATTGATCAGCAATCTCTTCTCTGTATATTATCTTGTACATCTTATACTTCTCTGTACATGGTTATCTTGATGGTACTTAAATGATATTTTGACATATTCCTATAGTTTTCATGATGAAATCATAGGATTAGAATCTGAAATCTGTAGATTAATTTGTATTATTTTTCTGCTTAAATTAAGGTTCTCTATTTTTATTAATAATGTTTTTCTTTTCACTTTAATGGAAAGAATAGCTGTTTTAGTGATTAATCTGAAAATAAATTGCAGGAAATCAAAGCACACAAGTTAATACTATCAATGGCCAGTCCAGTATTTGAAAAAATGTTTCAAAATGGATTGAATAGATGTGAAGATGATGTTGAACTTACTGATATACAACCAGATGTCTTTGATGCTGTGTTAAAGTAAGTAAATATAGCTTCTTTATATCACAATATTTTTATATTATTTAGTGGACTTAATTTCCTAACTTTTTTTTTATCATTCTAATCGGAATTTTGAACCATGTTTGCAAACTTCGTTCATAATTTCTATAAAGATTTAAATGACTTGCATTTCCAAAGATTTTGATTTTTACCCTGGAGGTAATTGCTGCCCCTTCAGTTATATAATATAGTATAAATTGACGTATTACCTCTTAGTACTTATAACCTTATCAATACAACAATGTTACTAATGTAACCGTCCATATAAAATGATTAATTGAAATTATTTAATGATGACATTAAGTGGTGTTTGTACCTGAGCATTAGAAACCATTATTTACGAAAGGGCAGGTGGAATGTAGAATGAATAACTACACTTACTTAAACCAAAACAACTCTTCACAGCAGTGACGGATCCAGCATGTCTGACTGATTGTTTAAATGTTGCACAAAAAAAGCGTAATGTTGAAAAATCTTCTAAGGCAGAGTGTATTCATGGAATAAAAAACGTACCATCCGTACACATTAAATATTGTTGTCTTTTATATTGACAATAATTGTGAAGTTAGAAATAGATGTTTTGACCGCTCTTCGATCAACACTACAGAGTGAGCAGTCAATTATTGACAGCATTGTTATTGAAAAATTGGTCCATTATTTTGATCATAAAGCCTAACAAACATTAACTCAGCCAGGAAAGGGATTACCTTTCTACTACTAGGAGCTTCTTACAGCTCACTGTCCGGTGATAGATAGAATAGTTTGTAACGAGAGAGCTCAGTCCGTAGGCCGGCAATGACCTCAGAAATCGATGCTCCTTAAGTTATTTAAAAAATAAAAATAAATAACTCAGCTAGAATTTATTTGGCTGTGCAAATGATGTTAACAGAATCATCCAAAAGCTCCCTTACTTTTGAAAATTTCAAAAAAAAAAAAAGAAATTGATAAAGTTAAGGGAGTCAATGCTGTGTCCATTCGTATTGGCACATAAGGCAATGTTGGGACACCGACTGTTACATGACCCAACTATTTCTAGAGAAGCTGTAGAAGCTGATCCGAACAAGCGCTAGAATACTTAGAAGGCTTAGGTCTTTCTAATACAGAAAAGCTCTTACATGACAATACTAAATACTTATACTTAAATATTGGGAAGATGCCTAAAATCTGTAGAATTCTCCAAGTATTGTCACCTCAGCAAAAGGCTACAAATATGTCAAAACTCTTCTTAAGAAGCCACTTGATTTTCTATTTTTAAAACAAATTGTCATTGTTATAAAAAGTGGGTACTAAGTAGTCTGTACCCAAAACACAAAGAAGAAGTACCCAAATACTAAAAAAAGTCACGCCTGGCCAATCTGCTCATCCTGGTACAACGAAGGTTTGGAAAAGATAATGCTTCGCGTGTGATGGAACGGTGAAGGAATGGTGCATTTCGAGTAGGCCACGTATTACTAACTGTAACTAAATTTAATTGAATTCTATTAAGCACAATTGGATGAATCGATGCTACCTGGCCAAAAAATTCCATTCTTTGGCCTACAACGAAAGGTTTCGTAGAATGTTAATGTAAGACTCTACTCTTAGCGAGAGAGTACCTCAAAATTTAATGAGTTAGAGGTAGAATTCTTCCTCATGATGCCTACAACCTGACTTTGCTCCTTGGGACTGCCACTAATTCATAAATATAGTTGATTTTTGTGTAAAAAATTTTGCTGTGTATGTGGAGGTGAAAGAAGTTGTATTGAATTCTATTGGTAGACGGATTTCGGCCACAATTTTATCATTCAGAAATGACGTCGAACAAAATAGAATACCAAGTTAGGGCCTCAAAGCATGTTATATTTTATGTTGACTCAGAAAAAATTTGTCTTGATAGAAATACCTCTTAATCTGTAAATTTACCTACTAAAATAAATTATTGGCGAAAAATTTGAATAATAGAAACTGTCTGTAGCGATCTGACGTCTTTGGCATCTTCTTTTTGCAGCTATATCTACACCGAAGAAATAAAAATTGTATCATTTGATGGAGCTTGTGAGATTTATTACGTCGCTCACAAATATATGTTACCAGAATTGATGGAACAGTGCAAATCCTATTTATCGTACAACGCTAACAGCTCAAACGCATGTTATGGTTTTGAATTAGCTAAATTATTTAATATAACTGAGCTTAAGGCATTATGCAAAACGGTATTTACTATAACGATAAACCTATATTACCAAACGAATTTATATAAATTCTAATTAATAATTTATATCCAAAATTTTGTTTTGTTTTACAGATCATCACTAGTGAAACCATAAATGTAGTTAAAGATGAAAGTTTCAAGGCGATAAACATAAGTACTTTGAAAATGATATTAAAGGAAAACAGTTTAAACATTACTGAATTAGAACTGTTTAAAGCCGTAGAACGTTGGATTGTGGCTAATGTTGATATGAAAAGTAAGATAATCATTATTGTATTTCGGAAACTGTAACATCAATTTATTGTTCATTACATTTAAAAAAAAGGGGGTGGAATAGCTACTTCTCCTTTTATTTTCGAGCTAAGGTGGCAGAAGGTAAGGTAGTATTTTGATAGTATATGAAGCATGAGATATGTCCAAATAGTACATTAGCATGAGACATAAACAAATAATACAGAAATGATGGTCAAAGTAGGAGAGCTTTTTTTTCCATTTCAGTAATTCGTTCTAGTTCCTGAGTGCATTGTGACAATGAAGAGTAATGTGTGTTATGGAGTAAAAAATAGAATCGCCCCGGGGAAATTATTTAATTTTGGCAAAAGGCTTTGATTCTTGAAGTGAAGCTGATTATTTACTAGTTGAACTTTGGCTTGATTTCGGTGCAATCTAGTTTACGGTACCACAACTCTAGCAGCAATCTAGAGGAGTTGATAGCACAAGAAAGACAAGTAAGAAAGATTGAATCTAAGAAAATAGGAAGTTTTTCCTACTAGAAGACCTTCATGGGTTGGAAAATAAACGGCTTGTTGTGGCCGTGTTATCTGAGGAACAGGACTCTATTTTCGAATCGAATTTAAATTTACTGTTATTTTTATTATATTTTATCATGGAAATTGGGAACCCGTCCAAAGGTTTTCTCAAAAGTGGAGTTCGAAAATGGAGTAAACACCCGGGTGCTACTTTGTCCTACTTTTGGTCCTGATTCAGACCTTCGGCACTTTGAAACCAATAGAAACTGACTAAAAATTGATTGCCGAGTAATACCGTGGGCCTATGAAAATAAGTTTCTTCTACTAGCACAATAAGTCTAAAGATCACCTTTTTTGGCCGCAAGAAATGATAGCCGCAAAAACGACTGGTAGAGAAACCCTTGACCTTAGAAAAGAGGTAGATTTTTCTACTAGTTCTTCAAGGGGTTAAGTACAATAACCCTGGCTTCGGTTACTACTGCGTTGGGAAATAGGAAATCTAACTTCTTTTTTTTTGTAAATAAGTCTTTCTTTTTCTTTTTTTTAATTTTTACAGAAAATTGTGATGGTAACCATTTAGCAGAACTTAGTGCAGAAATTATGCCTCTCGTTTGTTTCTTAAAAATGACACCAAAAGAATTTGTAGAAGGTCCAGCCGTTAGCAACCTTCTGTCAAAGGATGAAGCATATGCAGTCTTAATTAATATAATATCCCCGGAAAATTGCAAGATTCCTCTGCCAAACGGATTCAGCAACATGTTGCGGAAAAAACCAGTTCAAAAATTAGAAACGAACGTACAAATGCCATTCACATTCTCCTCTGGTGCGACGATTCCTCCTAACATTGTCAGTCCAAAGCTCTTCGTTAAGTGAAATGATTGATAGTACAAGAAATAAAAAGATGTGTGAGTGAAAATTTGATTTTTTTAAATGTATTAATTGAGAGTTTAAATTTTTGAAAATAGTATCAATTTTTTTATTATTTATAAATGAATGTGATTTTTGTGAATATAAATATAAGCGAGTATTAATATTGATATGTACTTTTTCTTAAAAATTGTCAGAAAATTTTATCACGAAAACTGCGATAAAGAAGAGTCACGTTGTGTGTGTTTGCACCATATTTTAGTTTTGGATGCGTTAAGTTGGACCAGTTTTACTGTTGCAAAGTAATTGGCATTTTCATTTACATTTTTTTATATTAAATATTCTTTGGAATGGTTTAAATTCCCTGATTTCTTCTGGTTAAAGAAAAAAAAAAGGTATTTAAGTGTATTTAAATCAGTTTCATTTTTAGTTTTGTTTAAAGTAAAAGCAATTATTATCATTTTTCTTTTATAATTATATCAAGAAGTTTTGTTCTAAATGCTTAAATAGGCAAATAAATAAATTAAAAAGTTATTTAATTTTTTTGAGTAACGAAACATTTTCTGCTTAGTTAATAGTAGTAGCAGACGGTCATAGTGCATGCTCCTTTTTTTGTGTAATTTGAGAAAATAATTAATTACAGTGAGAATGTTTTCGTAGTTTTCACGCAGGATTTTTTTTTTTTTTCAATTTTTCAATTTCCTTATTCCCATAAATTGCTCAGCAAAGATTTTTATAATTTTATTAAAATCAGTAGTTATTTCTACTTCGAAAATAAAATTATTATTTTTTTTGAAAATTTCCATTTCCAAAAAAGCTTTTTGCAGTTACATATGTATATACTTATATATTAAATAAGATAGATCAATAACAACGTGGAATCCGACTAACACCGACTGATCCACGGACGTTCACGACAACTTGTACAAATTTAACGTTGTGCTTCATTTGACTATGCGTACCCATTTAAGGCAACTCGTGTAGGTACTGCAAGTTTTTTTTTGAAACTTATAAAATAAAAACAATTTATTGAAATAAATAAATAAAAAAATAAAAAGTGACTAATGCTAATTTTTGTTTACATATAATATTAATAAGTTATTTCTTTCTTTCTTGATTATTTTTCTTATGTTTTTGCAGTATTCAAAATTTGGTGTGGTGGGGGAAGCCAAGATGTACGTAGACGGATGATTTTTTTTTTTTAAACTTTTGAATGAATTTGCCCCAGCTTTTTTAAGCGGAAAACGTTCATTTGTGAGCTTGTCGTAACTGTAAAAATTGCAGATTCCAATCTTTTTTCCATATAAATCCGTGTAAATAAATTCCCTCTTCCCCCCACACGCGTCAAAGCAGAAAAGGTAAGACAAAAGAATTTTCGTTCATTATTTTTAATCATAATATTTTTGATTTTGTATTTTGTTTTGCTTTTTTTTTTTATATTAACAAAAAAAGTTTTGGTTTTTAAACTTAATTTTAACAATTATTTTTATGCGATTTAGGAAGAAACTGCAATTACAAATGATGCAGAAGGTAAATAAAGTTTTTAACGGTTACATTTAGGAAGTTGTGACTGGAGCGTAGAAAAAACTGTTTATTGGCTAAACGACCATGACGTCATGTTAGTTCAATTTTCCATCCATTCCCGCCACAAGTAAAAACTTTCCACCAGGTTTTCCTGGCTAAGTTCCGGGAAAATCAATACAGGCTGTCCAAACATTGATTCTATATTGTGAAATCTTCTTTTTTTCTTACTCCTAGTAAGAGTAAGTGTGGCAATCGTTACGAGTTTTCGGAATTATTTAAATTTCGAGTTCTCCTGGGCGATATTACAAGGTATGTTTCTAATATCTTTTTGGAATTTACTCGAAAACAGCTGGATCAAATTTTCTACAAATTTGTTATTGCGTTGTGAAGATGTAAAGCAATCACCTTTATTTGACGTAATAAAAAAAATTGATCTTTTCATTTTTAAAACAGTCAGGGATATTTTGTACAAGTTGAAGTGGGAGGTGTTACTTAGGCACGTCGCCTGGAAGAAGACCCTGTCATAAATCTTATACTGAGTGCCCACTGTTTTTTGATGTATACTTTTTCGCATAGTTTTAAGAAAAGTAAATTAGAAGTAAGTGATCGCAGCAGAAACAGATGTGCATGATCATATCAGAGTTTTTACTATTCCTTTATTTGCATTCATGCAGATTATCGAAATTGGATATTTTCATGGAAACATCTGTTTATGGGTTTCATTTTTATGGCTAAGTGATTTTTACTAATTTGGTTATACATATCGTTTTAGGTACTTACATATGTATAAACCAATAGTTGGACTTAAAGCCCGTCTAGAAAATAAGCATTACTCTACATACGTATCTCAACCTATTTTCCGGATTAATTTTTTTTTTGTTGGATTACTTTTTGCAACTTATATTAGAAACATGTTCGTAGAAAAATCGTAATAAACTTGATATACTAAGCGTGTAGTTATGGTAAGGATTAATAAGGAGAAATTTTCAAAGTAGAATACGCTTTAGGGAGGATAGGGAATGCTTTAGGAATCTAATGTCATTACAGAGTAATGTACGGTTTTACTAACTACAGCGTTTGTATTAAGAATTAAATATGTTTTGTAATTTATGTGCAATTATTTAAGATTATTATAGTAACTTTTTGATCTAATTGTAAAATTCTTAAAGTCTGAAATAAAAGGAATAAAATATGGTAATGCCTATTTTTTTCAGGCAAGCTTTACGTCCAACTATCAAATTGTATGTCGTGGACGGAGGTAGCTTAAAAAAACGTTCTTTACTATAGATTTCTTTTATTGATCATTTTAAATAAATTGCAAGGCCTAGGCTGGGAATCGAATCCAGTTTCACAATATAAACTTAGCTTTGCGGGCCTCGCCTCCAATCGTTTGTCCACTGTGGCGCATGATGGCAAAAAAAAATTTTTTAGTTGAAATATGTATTAAGTAACATTTTATTATATTTTAAATTTAAAATTTATTTTATATGAACCTAGAAAAAAATTAAATAAAAAAAGTAAACCACTTATCTAACCTATTTCAAAATGCTAAACTGGATCAACAAGTCCTTGTAAAATTATCCCTTACAGATCCTTGAATCGTTTCTTCACCACTTTAAAAAGATAAGACTTTTTATTTTACTTGGACTTTCTTCTTAAATACTTCCATTTTGTAAAGTAATCGCCCATTTTTTTCAGGTGGGACTTAACTCTAACTTATTTAATTTACTTTTTCCGATTATGTACTTAATTTTGTATTTATTTAGTCGCCTAGATTCAATACCAGTGGATAGAATTAACCACTTTAAATTCTCAGTCAGTTTATTTCCATTTGACACCAAGCCGCTTTAATTATATTTCTTTGAAGGGGAATACTCGCATGACTTGTCTTTTCTGTTCTCAAGTTCTAACTCTCAAATTTTCTGCTGGCTCCAAATATTTAAAACTTATTTAATTCTTATCAACATCAAAGTGTTTAACACTTTGTAAAACCCTATATATATATATTTTTTTTTTTTTGAGAAATATCAGGGAACTCATCTCTGAGTTGGTTTCGCAGGGAACATCTTTAACTTCCCTTCTTCTTAAGGGCCACTTAACAAAATACCTAACAGATAGAGTACAAAGTATACATTTTCGCTATCTACAAAATAACAAGTAGAATTCACGAAATAAAGTCGCAAAAAAAAGAAAAAGGGGCAAAACTCACAAAATTAAGCAAAGGATCTTTTTTAACTTAATATTCAATTATTTACTTTTGCTTATCTATTTTTTATAATGGCCGAATAGATATCTTAGTATTTTAATGCATTTTTCAAAAATAACTCAAAACATTCATTTTTTAAAGTCAAAATTCTATGGTTTACCTATTTAACAATTACTTTAATTTGAAATGATTTTCACATATTTTTTGTCGATAGATATAACTGACGGAATTTAATGGTGTCTCAGTTAGGCGGTAGTAAGTGTAACTATCAGTTTATTTACCTGTTAATCATTAATGTCCCAACCGATACTTAACAAATAGATAACAAAACCCGTCCAAATCCTGAAGCATACAGTTAGTATTGTAAAAGTTTTTTCTATTACTGTTGGAGTAAAAGAAAGAATAAGTTTCATAGAATTTTGTCTTTCTTTCTTTCAAAGATCGTTAGAGAGGAAGTAATGTCACAAATTTTCATTATTATTTTTATATCTAAATTGGACCGGAAAGAGTTACGATCAGTTTTGAAAAGCAAATGAAAAACAAAAAATTGTTGGAAGTACGCTCGCGTATGTTCATACGTGGTGTACGCAGTTCTTCATATCCGTTGTAAACAGAGTTGCAGCTCTGTTGTAAACGGCCCTTATTAAGCATGATATCCTGCCTTACAAATAGTTTTATAGTCTTAGTTTTTCATGAGTTAAACCTATTTTAATGTTGTAAAAGTTTGTAATGGTCCAACTGACCAGTAAGAACTTATTTTTTTTACTTTCAGTATGACCAAAGACAATCTAGTTTGTAAAATACCTTTTTCGGAAAACTGCATTAAAAAGCTAAGGTTATTCTCCTTTTTTTTTAGATTATAAACTTCTTTTTTCTTTTTACTTTAACTGTTTTCGTTAATTTATATTTTGAAAAGTTAAAATTTAAATAATGATGGGTTTTATTTTTAAACGAATATATTTATTAAATAGTTACAAAAAATCATATGTGAGTTTTAGATCATTTTTCCTAGGACCTAACCGAACCACTTGGAACCAAGATATGGACCATACCGTTTGTTGGTGCTTAGAACCATACATCCAGGGAGAGTATAGAGTTTTAATCCTGCCATGAATATATTTAAAAAATTGGAGTTTTCAATAATATTCTTAAAAAACTGTAATTTTGACGTAATCCATATTTTTATTCATGAAATTCCTGCTGCAAGGCTAGTTTAAATGGCTAACACTCCTGCCTCTAAACATGCATCCTTCTGTATGCATTCTAACCATACTGCTCTACTCTAAAAATAGGGCATAATGTTTGATTATGTTGGATTTCGTGGTGTTTGCGTAGCTAGCTGCATTACTGCGGCACATTGCTTTGCTCATGAAATCTTTCATGGCCAGGAAGGCTACCGACGTTGGTTCTGAACGCTCGGGCACTCGGAAAATTTAAAGCAATACTCAGAAAATACAAACTATACAGGCAACCTTGATAGGCATTACGTGACAGTTTGCTTCTAATCAACGTAATTGAACCCATTATTGATTAAGGAAAATTCGCCAAATAATTGCAGTAAGAAGAAATATAAGTATTTTTCACACTCGGTATATATTACGTTCAAAGGTGATGAATAGATTTGACTTTATCATAATGGTAGTAGATTGCAGTAACTTACTGTTAAGGTTAGTGGCTTGCGCGCGTATTCTTAGCCAATACTGCGCAACCGCTTTGCTAAGCCAATAGTAAGTCTGCCTTAATATTTAAACTTTAACGATTTTTTTTTTCCTAACTGGTTAAATAAATTTTGGGATTTTATTTTTTCTGATAATCTTGATGGGATTTTCTTTACTAATCTAGTTTATTGTTGAAAATTGATTAAGAATTTATTTTGAAAAGAAGAAGCTAGTGAAACTTAAGGTAATGGTTTGACTTGTAGACGACTGTTTAGCAATATTGATGGTAATTCCTAATAAATGAAAACTAAATGCATTTGTTTAGATTTAAAAAATCTCAACTCTTATTTTGGTATTTTAAGTAAATCTAGAAGGTTTGTGCTCATTGGTTAGCCGGTGTATATTTGGAAAGTTAGCCGGAGCGAGACCAGTTAGAATCAATACAGAGGAGTATACCCCCTCACACAGTTGCAACCACGCCGCGTCACCCCTTCAGCACCCGGCCTGGCCTTATGTAAGACTAAAAACAAGGAGAAGGGGGAGGACGCATTCTAATCTAATTTAAGTGCCTTCCTCTCCTGGAATACCCCTTTCATTTATTATTCCTTCAAATTTGTATTTAATTATTATTATTAATTATTTATGTATTTATTAGTTATTTTGTTAATTGCGTTCTATTTAACACCTTTTTAAGAGTATGTTAGCGGCGATCCAATCATTATCACTTCTAATTGTGATTAGTATAAAACGATTATCATCGTTCTTGTTCGAATTTCTGTTTGCACTCATTTTTACTGAACATAAGCTAGTTAGAACTATATGTCAGTTAGCCTGTCATACATTTGTATCAGGTAAATAAAGTGATTCACTTTCCACCGCCCAACCGAGCAAACGTCATTCGAAAGGGTATTACATCTTTCGCACCCAATCAAACAAGTAGAAGAACCACCGGCAAGTAGCTTTAATTTTTTCTTTAAACTGGGCTAAATCTTTTTTTATTATTTATATTTAAATTTTGGTCAAACTTGATATAAAACTCTTAATCAGTGTCCAGAGATAAAGGGTCTTGAAGCCGGGTGTTAGGATCAAATATCTTTAGATCAATAAGAAATTCTTGTATTTGTATAACCGAATCGGCCTTGAAATACGCTCAAAAGAGTGCCTTACTGGCGGCCTTGTACGGCGTGTTTCCGATTCTGTATTTTCAGTTCGCTGAGAAGCTTGCTGCAGCATTTCGCTGACATCTTTTTCTTTCTTTTTTTCGTATGTTTGTTTTGGCGAAGTGGTTTCATTTTGCAATTGAGTATGTTCTATATGTTGTTAATGAATTGCACTTTTTCTATAAGTTGAGAACATTTTTTCCTGAAGCGTTACTATTGTTTAATGTGCTTTAAGGTGCTCAAGTCCTGATGTCTGAAACAGGGTGTACAAACTTCCCCCGGCAATATTACTTCTTTACGTAAAAGCTACCGCCATACACAGCGCACATCACGTAGTATTTATTTTTTTTTAAAAATGATTTAAGGCGCGTCAACATCTAAGGTTATTGGCGCCCGGAGCTTTTTTCAGTGCACTGCCGGCCTCTTGTAACAGACAACACTGTCCATCACTGGGCAATGAGCTGTAAGTAGCTCCTAGGAAGAGAAAATCTAAGGATCAGCAGCTGGATTCGAACATACGCTAACCGCATAGCTAATCCCTTCGCTATCACCCATTATTGTTATTTTTTGTGTCCACTTAATGCTGAACATAATTGTTCATGCATGTCCAAACTAGATTGGCTATACATTCTAAATACTATATGTAATATTGTGTTAAATATTATGTAATTGTTATTCCTCGTTACTCAGAACTAACTGGGGCCATCTGTTCGATTAATTAAAGGTCCTGTTTCCGTTTATTAGGGGTCTTTAAATCATAATCTAGTGTGTACACCATTGTAATTGCTCGCACCAAAATTTCCGTATTTCTGAGACATTTAAGAGAAATCTTACAAAATTCTATCAAGTGATGCTTCTATTGGAGAAATCTTCAAACTTGAACTTCTAGGGAAACATTTAACTCTAATAATATAAATATAATGATAAGAGCAAAGGTAAATGATTGGAGGAAAAATTAAATAGAACAAAATTGTTGGTAATCTGGAGAACAAGATTTATTTACTTTGTTTCAGAGCTTTTGGTAAAGTAAAATTGCAATTTAGCTATTTTCTCGTACATTATTTCATACGACAGTTTATTTGAAGTTGTTTTTTTTTCAATTACCTTGATCAAACGATATGCTCCTTCAGCATGTCAACATCAAACATGGCGCCTTTCTTTGTTTCAACTATAAATCATTTTTTAAATTTGTAATAAATCAGTATTTTTACTTGTTTCATCTCCATTAGCGACTACTTCATAAAATAGTAGTGTGTAAAGTAGTTATACACATTATTTCTGAAGAGACATCACTATGATGTAGATCTTTGGCCGAAAGCTAGTTTGTAAAGTTTTTTTTTTTAAATAAGTTTTAGTTTTTTTTAAAAAATAACTTTTGTCAAAATAATTGTAAACAATATTCAAAGTATAAATTCCATTAAAGAATTACAAAGGTTTACTTTCTTCCGAAGTTTCTTTACAATAATTATGTCCAGTTAAAATTAAATTAATTAAAAATCAAAAATAATTTTTAACAATTTCTATTTTTTTTGTGTATTTTTGTAGAAATAAATAAGCGGAATTGAACTAACACAGATAAATGTAAAATATAACTTTGTAATATAATTTTATTTTTTTAATATGCCAAAACAGGTTTTCCGTCCGCCTTTCAAACCTGGCAATATAAATAAAAAGATTTGTTCACTTCTCGTTGGTTGTTTTTGCTTTACTACTGACAGTGCGAGCGATTTCCGTTTTATAACTGGATGGCCGGATGTACCACCTTAAATTTATTACATGCTTAATATAAGCCATCTTGGTAAATTAGATCGAATGTCTTTCCTTTCGAGCAAGTGGGATTCTCTGAATAAAGAATATCCCGTAAAAAATGTTGCTTTAGGTGTAAAACTGCCTTGGAGAATAACACGACGACCGTCTAGCCTAGGCCTCTGGTCGGGCCATTGCAGAATGAATATACGCTTGTATAGCCTTTGGTTTTTTGACAATGAAGGTACTACACGTACCGAGTAACTATTTCCTGCCAGTTTGAAGGGCATATTTGGCTGAGGATTTGCCACTTTAATGAAGAAAATTTTGGGCCAATCCAGTATTACTCAGAGCTCTCTCTCTCTCTCTCTCTCTCTCTTATTTATTTAATCTGTTTATCAGGAAGGCCCAATTAGATTTAAAAAATACCAGAACTGTTAATTCCAAATTTTATATTTCTCCTTATCGAACAGTTACCTATAAAAATTCATTTCTTGTGCAATCTTCTCTTTTCTGGAATTCTTTACCTCTTACATTAATTCATAAAAGTACAATAGCTTCATTTAAAAATGCATTGTATGATTTCTTAATGCGGTCCTTCATAGAAGACGCTTCTCATTAGAGAATTTATTATTTAGTTTTATATCTATAAATTAAGTGCATTTCAATGTAATTTTTGTTATAATAATTTTACTTTTATATTGCTTTTACTTATAGAGAACTTATTGTAATTAATTTTGTAATTTAAATTTTGTTTGTTGTCCTTAAGGGATATTGTCCCAGGACAAAATAAAAGTTTCTCTCTCTCTCTCTCTCTCTCTCTCTCTCTCTCTCTCTCTCTCTCTCTCTCTGAACTCTGTACCTAAATCAGATAGAAAATATCGGTTGGGGGATTCCAACTAGAGGCTGGTAGTTGCGGTTACTTTATTTTTTACTTCCGTTTTATAAAATAATAATTGTTCTAAACTAAAATGGTAAAAATTGATATTTGAGTAAATTAGTAATGAAAAGTCAGTTCGCAAAATCCCACTTTTCTGCATTTACACCCCTCTGTTCGGGGTAGGGTTTTATTAAAAACCAAAAAAATCCATATGATCTTGAAGCTCAATAAATGCGCAACTTTTTCTGAAATTATGTGACTCCTTGATTCATTAACCATTGAAAAAAATGCTGTTGAAAATTTTAACAAAAATCATCGAGAACGAAATTTTTAGCCATTCAAGTAAAAATGACATTATTATAAGAACCGTTTTGAGGCTCAGTATTGAGCAAATTAATAGGAAATTTAATGCTCTTTCGTTTGGAATAAGCAGATTTGTTGTAGGATAAAGGATAGAAAAGTTACGGCTGTTTTTATGGTGAAAAACGCGAATATCGACGGAAAAGTTAAAAATGCAAAAATATCTTGGACAGTATTGAGAATCGGGCCAAAGTGAAGAGAATATTTTTTGTTGCATTTGAGCTGCTGAATCACCTCCCGAAGTTTCGACCACTCCTCCGTATATACCCAGTATAGAACAGAGAATTATCTTTAGAAAGCAGAACAGCAAATTGATTCATATTTCTACAGAGTAAATGTTACGACATTTTAACTTGTAGAGCCAGAAATTCTTCCAATATTTAATTATGTTAATTGCAATTTCCAGCAGTCGTGCGAGTGGTTGTTCATACCATTTTTTCCAATTTTTTTTTCTTATTATTTTTTTTTTTAGCTCTCTTTTCAAGAAGAAAATATTGATCAATACTAAAGCTAGGCTACCATCAGTTACAATGTGTTTGTACTCAGAAAATTTATGATAGAACGTGGAGAGAGGCCGATTTGCTCACAGTGTATTGATCATCGCCAGCTCACTCTACCTTCTGTTCATGCAACCAACTAGATTCTCCCTCTCATTTTGACATTAAATCCCCGAGATACCGTAATATTCAAAGATAGTATTAGTTGTAATTTATTTACTTAAATCGTTTATTATTATTATTATTTATTTGTAGGAGATAGGAGGATTCCATTAAATATTATTATTTCTAAAAAGTAAAAAAAACAAAAAAAATTGTATTAATGGGAAACACGTCGTTCTCTTAATACAGTCTTAACCATAAAGGGTTCTGCAAACCCCAAATTTCAGTGATATCATTCGATTCTAAATAACATTATATAATTTGTAAAAGATGTCACACTGAAATAACTTTCTAAGGGGAGTCTACTTCGCATCACCACCATTACACTCTAAAACGCAAACTGGTAGATCTTAAGCATTCGCAATTTTTTCTTGAAAAATAAAAATACCATTCAGAAAGAAGTGTTTTCTTTAATAGCTAAATAAAGGGCTCATTATTATGCTAAATTTTAGGCGCCACTGTAGCCGAGCGGTTAAGAGGCGAGACCTGCAAAGCTAATATGCATTGTAGTACTGGGTTCGATTCTCAGTCTTTAGGCGTTGGGTTTTATTTAAAGGTTAATAAAAGAAATTTACAGTAAAGTATGTTTGTTAGTGTCACCACCGTCATAACACCTGAAAAAATAGGCAATTACTTACTTTACTTTTTATGCTAAATTGTGAAATTCAAATTTTAATCAAAAGTGCTTCAACAATTTTTGGGAATATCTTAAATTTGTGAATAGGAGATTTTTATCATACTCCTACCCGTTTGGTACCAAAACCCCCACGTACTTCGTGTAAAGTACCATTTTTCTGTGATTCTTTTTTATTTTTTGAGATTCTTTTCACCCATATTTTCACGAACTTGCCATTTTCTAAAATTGGATTTGTAACTTTTTTTGGTCTTGTTAATTTTATTTAAAAAAATATGTCCAGGAAACATTATTTAAACGGTGATGCAGTTAAACTCTTTTCTAAAGTGGCCTATTATCTTCGGTTGTAACCTTGCAGAATATTTATGGTTAGGAAACGTCCATTACCAAATTACCAAATTGGAAGATCATCAGTTGACAGGAAGTACGACGGTACAGGACAGCTTTTCCGATTTATTAACATGACTTCTAGTTATCGTCTGATGCTTTTGACCAACAGGTGTATCCTAAAAGGTGAATTTTTAGGAAATATTTAATTTCACCTTGAAGACTGTTAACATAATCATAATTTAATGCATCGCTTTTGCAATTTGGTTTCTGCAATTAATTAAAAGTAATAATTTCCTTTTTTTCTCTTACTCGTATTTAGTGGAAGATTTCGGAAATCGTACAGGAAGTACTAAATATTTTTTAAAAGATCTCTAAAGCTATAATAGAAAATGTCGTCCGAAAGCTCTTAACTTAAAGAGAACTGTAATCGTTCAAAGGTTTCATCCGGAAACCTTCAAAAGAAAGTGCGATACCAAAGAAAAGATTTTTCATATTTACATTTTTCTCGAAAATTACTCCATTTATTTCAAACTTAAAACAAAAAAAAACTTCAAAGCTAAAACCTTATTAGAATAATTTGAAATGTTTACCAAGAATAGCATTCGTCTTAGTGCCACGAACAGATCAACCACCTACGCGGCTGATATTGAAGGTCGTTAGACGTACTTTTGCCGAAAATCTAACGACTTTAGATACGAGTATGTTTACTAGAATCATGTGCGCTGCAGACCTGAAGACTTCACGCCTAAACCTTAGGATTTCCTGCAGTGTACTGAACATGGCGCTGCATGGTGATCTTAGTTCTATTATAATAATAGCATGACAATTATATAGAATAGTGATTTTTTTTTTTTTGTTTTATTTTGTTTATTATTGATCAAATGCAATCCACAAAGGGGGTGGCCTTTGACCTGCTGCCGCCCCTTTTGCCGCCTACATGCCGCCTTCAAAAGTTCAAAGGTAGTTTCTACTGCTAACTTAGCATCGCTATTTTATTAGCAACGTAAAGATTTGACGTCTACATTAAAAAAAAAAAAATCTGGTTTTTTATCACAGTTATTCTTAGCGCTATTTATTTTTAACGAAAATTGAAAATGGACCGCCAGTTGACTAGTTCCATCATTTACAAAATCCTGTTATTATGTTCACTTTGTGCTTACTTGGTCGAACCCATTTCTTCCGCTAGATGCTGAGGTTCCGGTTCAGCTCCAACGATTTCTTTAAATTCCGTATTTGCATTACACATGCATAGATTTATCAAGTTTAATTCTCGTACAATAACATTTCGTTTCGATACCATCACCTGTGTTGTTTAGACAGATACGACAAGTTCTTAAACTTTCACTTTTTTATGAAAATGTGATCAGAACTTATTTAATTCCTTTTAATTATTATTATACACTGTAAGTGACACTCGTAGGAGTCTTGAGAGTTTCCACACCGAATTAGCTCCCAGGTTGAGTACTTGGAAAAGCTTGCCACTGTATATTTCAGGAAAATGATTTCCTCCTTTCCCCCATGAAATGTTTATGATCTAACCACCGTTTTATAGAATAATCGATTTCATTTGATATTACTAAGTAATTTTTCTTATTTCAAATCGAATTAAAGTTAACCCGTCCATGTACCTATAAATTTCATTAAACCAATTCTTCCAAAAACCAGAGTGGGTGTATATATTACTCCATTCCATTTTCGTCGCCAGTCCCTAGAGGAAACATTCCTTACAAAGCTATAGCTAAGAACTATATCTTACTCTTTCGTCTCTAAGAATGTGCTACAGAGGGGAGGTTAGCGTTCATACAAGGACAACCCCTCCTTAGTGTTAATGGACTGATACTTTGTCTGATTTTCGACTTTCCAAACAACTTTCATACTGTTTATTTAGAATATTCTTTTTTATGTCTCAGGTGCGGTACTGAGCCCTCTGTTACCATCCCACTAGCTTTATTATTGGTTGCGATAAAGAGAATTTTCGTTAAAACATTTGAGGTTTTGTATTAAATTTATTTGGAAGCAGTTAGAAGAATGAATTATAATTTCTAGCATTGCGAAAAGGTGAATTGTGATCAAAATATTTGAAAATGGAATAGAAAGTAAAAAACAATAATCCAAATTCGCATGATGCTGTCCATTTTCAAATTGTAGAGATTGTTAGATACCTCTTTTTGTTATCGTCTTTTTTGGTAAAGTAGAACTGAGAAGTGCGGAGTATGTACACTAAGTAAAGATTATAAGAGATATTTAATGAGAGGTTTTGAGGAGGGGGTGGGGCCGAGAGAGTGACCCCGGCCGAAGTATACATGCGTGATGGAGTCCGCAACTAGGTCAGGGGGGCCCCGGCAGTATCTGAGCCTCGGCCAGGGCCATTCTCCACTAGATTCTCTCTAGTCTCTAACCTATCCTGGCCGCGTACCACTATTGTAACCGTGTATTAAAATATCACAGTAAACAAATACTCAACTCCCCCCTCCCAATCTTTTAAAGAGGATACTCTGATGCGAGCACGTATTTCTCTTTCCGCGATTTAAGAAATGAAACCTGGAATTTCAGCGAAGAAACGGTTAAAAATAACAAATTTATTTGTCAAGTGTCACTTGGTTGATCTAGTCCAACAGCTGATTGCCCTAAGTTAAGTCTCTAACCCAGACATCAAATGTCAAACTAGACCCTTTTTAAATTTGTTAACAGGCATCACTAAATCATGATGCCAATCATTGCTTTTTTCTGGAAACCGCAATATAATTTTTCAGCCGAAATATTACAAGTAAAAGTGAAAGAAAAATTTATTTTGTCTTTTCTCTTCAAGATTTTTCAGGCTGGTTTTCCGTACAGCTGGATCTCCAATGAAGAGGCTGCTGATCGTATTTTCGATGAAAGTGTACTTTTCATCTTGTAAACGATGCAAATTCATCATTTTCTATAATTTTTTTGGGCTACTATTTCTTACATTTATAAAATGACTGCATTAAATGGTCCAAATAATTCATTATCCAGAATTGGGATGAAAGAAATAAATGTATAAGAATGTGAAGGGTAGAAAAAGAATAGAAGACACGGCTGCAACCGGTAATACCTGTTAGAAATAGTGGAGCTCTGAGACTAGGGGTTGGAAATTTCTTGACTAGGAGGGTAACAGAAGAGGTGAGATTGGATGCTTGTAAAGGATGGATGCTCTAACGTCCTGGAGAGTACCCCTCCTCCAGGAACTGGTCCGCTCCAGCAACTGGACTCTCTCTGCTCCAGATTTTTCCCTTCCTTCCTCTTAAACACATTCTCTACCACTCAAGAAAAACAAAAGCAACAGCTTCGATCCTCTTTGACCCCAGTCCTACATCTCTGTCTTAATATTTCGCCACAAGTGTCCCCAGGTTTTGAAGATTACATTTATTATTTGTTACCTGCATTTGTACAACAAAAGATGAAGATTTATGCATTTTGTAGTCCAAATTTAACTTTAGTTAATTTTAGATGTATAGTAAAAAGTAAAAGTAGAGTAAAGTAATGCCTGTTTTTTCAGGTGGGCTTTACGTCTAACTAGCAAATTCGGTGTCGAGGATGGAGGCGACTAGCAAACATACTTTATTGTAAATTTCTATTATTAACCATTAAATACAATCCAAGGCCTAGACCGGGAATCGAACCCAGTACCACAATACATATTAGCTAACCGCTCGGCTACCATGGCGCCTAGATCTACAAGTTTTGGAGCTCATATCATCCTAACAAAATTTTTAACTTAATTCTAGAGCTAATAATTTCTTCAAAATTGTCTTCAAAGTATTTCTCACGTTGTTTTATTTATTTATTTTTTGCGACAATCTAAGCTTCTTCGGGCGAGTAGAGTCGTTGACAGAAAATAATAAGTCATGCGTATATGATTGCTAGCAAAACAAGTTTTTGTGTAGGGCAGGCTTTCTATTTTAATGATGTATCTTAACAGCTGTATTGTATTTTTTATTTATTTATTTCATTTTTTTTCTGTAGTCGCCAAATAACGAGGTAAATTTATATTAAATTTCGAAGGAAGAAGTTCAAGTTTCAAACACTGGTGATTAAAAGTAATGGTGGATAGAGACCATTATTTAGAATACATTACTTATGTAAACATTTACATTTACATAAAAGTTTACGAACAAAATAAACAATTCTGTTTTTCTTTTGAAAACTTGCAACGTTGCACTTATTTCACAACTTTCTGCATTCATATTTTCTGCAAATGTGCCTTAGACAAACACATATATTTTCAAAAACCCTCTGACTATATTCTAAATACAATTTTTCTGATACAGAGGACTTCCAAACTTATACTTCTAGTGAAAAGTCAGCTTGGAAAATTTAACGTAATCTTATATAAGTGAAGAGAAAGTAATAGACCATAAATTATAGTATAATAGCAACAAGTGGAAAAATGTGACGTATTCGTTTTATTTAGCTGTATTATCTCATCTTTGATTGCTGGCTTTATTGCCCCGCTAATCGGCTCTACAAAGGCAAATAATTTTATTTTTTATTAGCGATAAATCACTGAAACGTTGTATTGTTGATATCACTGATAGGTTGGATATTTTAATTGATGGAATTATTCACAAGTTTCAGTATAATATTTATTTATTAATAAGAATTAACACGGTTATTCTTAAGCGGGTTAAATGAGATGCTGGTAGAAATGATGAAAAGCATCGCAAATCCGTACATGATCGAGCCTTGTAATCGCATCTAATGTGATGACACTCGTATATTACCTGTAAAACTGTGAAAGGGTTTTCTTCTAGATGGAGTTCGAGCTATTGGTGTCTTTAAATTCTCTTTTTTTTGGAGCAGAAGTTACCAAAAAGACTTTAAGCGTTGAGGTTGTCCGGATAAGCTCACTTCAAAGGTTAGCAATTGCTTAAGAGAGAGATATTAAAAAGCAATATCCTCTAAGGTTAGTTAGAAGTGTTACGATTGCGTAAAATAGATCGGAGAAATAACGCTCTCGCTGGGTAGAACAAAAAAACTGATCTCAATCTCTTGACAAGGTCTTTCTGGGTAACTATTCTTAGGAGCTGTCCTTACGGTCAAAATCTTAAACTACATGGAACACTACGACATGGATATCCTTATCAGCCAGGGTAACTGCTCCAACATCTCTAAGAAGCCAGGGTAATTAACAGGTGATGGAGGAAAAGACACCCTCCCTAGAATTTCCTAGTTACTTCAATTTGGTAAGTCATATTCAGAATAACTTGGGAGAAGAAGTTGGAGGGAGATGTGCACCAGAAAGCGTTTATACCTGATGGTTTTATAGACTCTTTCTAGAATTACTAGAACGTTGATGATAATCGGTAAAATAAAAAAACGAAGATGGTCGTCTTTCTTTTTTTTGGGGGGGAACTGTCAATCAGATTGATAGTCCCTTCGATAATTTGTTGGATTTTAATTTTAATTTGATGCAGAACCATGGCGTGTTTGACTATAACCTTGGTGTTACTCCTGACGTTTTATACAAACATCTGTATAAATATTCTACCTAATCTATGCGTACAATTTAAAATTTATTACTCTTACCTCATTTTAGTAGTTATTTTGGTACTTATACGTTAAATTGTATAGTTTTAGTTGAATTTCTTATTTTTATTACTTTACACTTTTTTATTTTGAGGTTTCAATAGTCTGAACATTCACTCAGTTTCTCTTACTACAATATTATCTAGGTTTTCATAAAAACCAGTCATTTATTAATTGTTAAGTTGGCTTCAATAAAGGTTTGCTGATATAATAGAACTTTTGAATAAGAATAGACGTTGCGAAATCCCTCATAAAATCAATTTTTATGAAATAAAATTCAAATAAACGAAACTATGTTTTAGATGGTTATAGAATATTATTATATTCTAAAAACCCTAAAAAGTAAAATTTGCTTGTATACTGTTCGGTCTTATCGTTTTTTAAATGGTTGAACAAACAATTTATTAATAGTATCTACTGTTGGTGGGTTTTAGATACTCATACGTACCTAAAATTTTGAGTTTACAGAAATTTAAAAAAATATTCATATGTAGTTGGGGCGCCACGGTTAGAGACGAGACCTGCGAAGCTAATATGTATTGTGGTACCGAGTTCGATTCCCGGTCTTAGGCCTTAGATTTTATTTAATGGTTAATAAAAGAAATTTACAGTAAAGTATGTTTGCTAGTCGCCTCCGCCAACGACACCTAAATTGGTAGTTTTGGACGATAAGCCCCGCCTGAAAAAATAGGCAATTACTTTACTTTTTATATGTAGTACATTTCGCTCACTTTAATAAAAATTGTAGGAAGAAAAGATCGTGTTTGTGTTCACTCAAGAATTTGAATACATATTTAATAGTCCCCATCAACTTCCTCAAATCATCCTCAACTTCATCTTCATTCTGGTCTTTCCACTTTTCTAGTTGCTTCTGCTTTATGCACTTAATACTTTATTATTACCAACTTTTTTTTTGCTAAAGTATTTAAAAGAATGATCTGGTTTTAAAGTAGAGGTTAGATAAGTTCTTTTACAATCTCTAATTGAAGAATACCATGCTTTTCTTTCAGTCTTTGACAAACTAGATGTCTTTTATTAGTATGAATTTATTGCATATAATTAACATAAATCATTGCTGAAAAATATGTAAAAGGAGCGTATAGAATATTAGTAAAATTATTAGAAAATAGTAAAAGAACATGAAAAACACAAATATAATTTATCAATTTATTTATTTACAATACGGGCAATCACCCAGTTACAATGAAATATAATTTAAAAGTAACATATAATATAATTTATAGAATATACATATAGAAACAAAATATATTAATAGTACAACAATAGTAAAAATAAAAAGGAAAACAATTGAGTTTAGGCTTTTTTTGAGGAATATAATAAATTGAATGATGCAGTTAAACTAAAGTATCAATTTTCCTAATTGTGTTTTTGAAACCACATTGAGATGACAGTCTTGTTTTGGCTAGCAGATTATTGCGGATCTTCATTGACAATTAACACTGAACGTACATGTCCTTGTATGGCAAACCGGTTTTATTTCTCTTCGTATGAAACAAGACGGCATTGACAATCTTAAAAAAAAGTATAATCTCAAAAAATATTTTTGAACTTTCTCTTTATCCATCAATATAAGGAAGTAGTGTTTTCGTTATGTTTTGGGGTTTTTAGAGTTTTTACCAGAATTACACATTTTGAGGTAAAAGTACATAGATTTAAGAAATGGTTTACATTTGTCTATTTGAGGAAGTTGAAGATTATTTAAAAAAAAAAAAACAAAGTTGCAGAATTTGTTGACTTGTTCAGTAGGAACAAGATTTTTGGTCAAAATCTTTTAACCAAATCAGTTAACAGATAAATCAGGGGATCTTCTTTTTTTTCTAGATTTGACTCAATGAAAATGGCCAATGATTTTCGATCAATTTGATTCATTCTGATGACGATTGTAGGCTTCTTGACGGGCATCCTGTGGAATCCCAGACCAGTAAATGGTTTGTATAAGTTTTGCCAGTAAGAAGATGAATAACATTGAAAGAAGGAAATCGGCGTTTAAGAGGGTGAAAACGCATGCCTTCATATTTTGTCCAGCAGGGCTTACCAGATTGTCGCAAGGCTGGTTAGACAGAATGGATGTGGTGCTCTAACCAACAGACTCCACAATAAATCAATGAAACTAATCATTTCAATATTCTACTGAGTTCAGTAACTTTTATTTGAAACAATTCCTAAGGAAAATACATTTAGTTCTAAGAGATTCGATGAAAAAGTTATCCTTTAAAGTAATGATTCATAGTTATGAATGGTCTTTTTTTGTAGATTAGATGAGAATTTAGAAACGGTCCTTATTCCCAGGCATCACAGTCAAAAGTGATTGTGTAGCAATCACACAGGATGCATGCAAGAGACTATATTCTTTCCTCGTGGCAATCAATCCAATATAATGTTTCCTATAAAAAAACTCAATTTGCTGGATATGAGATAAAATGTCCAATTTATTAAATGCAAAATTTATCCTAACTTTGCGAACAGTCCAAATATTGTGAATTTGTTTTTTAGATAGTTAGGATTATTGTTAAAATTTCACCTTGACATGTGCCAAGGTAATCTGAATTTGTTTCCTTGCAGCTTAGTCTCATTTAATTAGAGAGGAAATTAATACGTATTGATTTCATTACCAACTCATTCAGTGGTGGTTTTAATTTTTTGGTTAAATATATGTCTGTCTTGAATTCCAGAAAATCTGTGTAAAGTTGGAATTAAACTCAACGGAATAAAAATGGTTTTACATTTGTACAAACAAACTAACAATTTTTTAAAAACTTATTGACAACCAGTAAAGTTGAAAACAAGAAGTAAAAGGACTCTGTGCAGACTTACTAGCGTATGAGAAGGCTTATTTTCACCTTTAGTTTGATGCTTCTACCTTTCAAGAATGAGAAGACTCAAACTGTTGTCGTACCTCTAGGGCGTTACTAGCTACAGACGAGCGTCGGCAGCGATAACACAAAATAATGGTAATCAATAATTTAAAAATTAATTCAAAACAGACTACAGTGAATTGTAAAACACTCATGTTTTGGAAAGATACAATTTCAAAAATCATCACCCCCCCCAACAAATTTATTAATAATTTTTCTCTATAGAAGATGTGAATCATCTTTCTTGTCCTTTGTATTTCAGCCAGAAAATTGAAAAAACTGAATGACAAACAAATCGTATATTTTGCTTCAAGAAAGTAACATACTGTCCAAATTAACGCTACGCTATCATTTTTAAAAACTGTCTTAGCTCATCAACAATTTTAGAGGAGAAACGTCACTCGTAAATATTAATTTGTCAACATTCATTTCTTGGTGTAACAAACGCGATAAGTTATCAGCGTTATGTAGACGGCACAAGTTATTCCCAGGCACCGCAGTCAAAAGTGATTCAATGCAATCACCCAGGATGCAAGAGAATGCTTTCTTTCTTCATTTACTTTAATGTTTTTACCCTCGCAACCATTCTCAAAACATCCATCTCTTTCATTAAACTATATTTCTGCTCAGCCTTTTTTATATGTTTAAATAAGACATCGTAAAAGAATAATTCCGTGAGTTCGGTTGTGATAATAAAATCTTTTTGATATCTGTTAAGTTTTCACTCCAAACGTCAAAAATAAATTCTTACTCATTTTTGACTCGATTATTTGTTAACGGAAGTGGAAAGCACTTCAGAAATGCAGACATTAATATGCACCTAAGCATAATAATACCAAAATAAAAAGCACAGATTGGATTGCATTTATTAGATATTGATTTCTTGAAACACATATTTCGGATTTTTTTGAGTAGGCGTTATGTATGGTTAAAATGTTCTTAATATTTTAAGGTGTATTTTTTTTTTTTTTGCTAGATCTACGCTGAGTATTTGTACGTTGCTTTTTGTAGTAATAATGCAACACTAGACATACACAGACCTTGACACAAATATAATCGCCCATACTACTTTCTGTCAGTTTTGTTATTACGGCCTTTCTGCAATTTGGGTTTCCTCTCTTTAATTTCATATCTCCTCCATCCATAAAATTTTATATAAGAAACAAATTCTAACTTTATTTAAAAATAATATTTAAAACTTTATTTTCTTTTACTTTTATTCTTAGCTAGAAATAATAAAATAAAATCGCGTAGATTATCGATTTGAGTTTTCACCTGTAATACAGGTTTGGCAATTAAATCGATTTGAGGTCCCCCGAATACGACTAAAAATGTAAGAAGGTTATTTAGTCCTTCTTCCAAATCGCGGTTATACATCAAACATCTTTAAAATGTTACAGTCGCAGTGAGTAGGCTTTCTGGCCAATTCTCGTAGAATGAATTGCAAATTTAATATATAGCTACAATTCTTTGTTGATATAAATTTCGAAGAAAATTCAACAAATAGAATAGTGGTAAGAGGATGTCGTATGAGTGTTCACACCAATTTTTTACTATCTTACCTTTGATAAAGGAAGTTTTGTGAACGGGTTATTTTTTCAAAATTACTTTCACATACGAAGTACCTACAAGTTTTTGAGATCTTCTGAATGAGTAAGTTCTTCAACTTGCTAATCAAAACCTTTTAAACCAGAAATTTTTCTCTAATGAAGGAATTTTGTGGTTTTTCTTACTCTTAGTATATTAGTACCTTCTTCTTGCTCCACTTAGGAAATCTCAAAAAATGATCGGATACTGGGTAATATTTCCGATTTAGGTTTGAGAGCTGTGCAGGCTACCCTTGGCTCGTATTTAATTAAACGTAACATTGCTAAATTATTAAGCAAACATATGTTTTATTACTTTTGTTGTAAAAAAGGAAAAGAAAGATGATAGTGTTTAATAGAGTTCATGATAGTGAATTATTTATTTACAGGAAGGAACTAGTCCGTCAGTTAGGCGAAATACACCATTTCCAGTCTTTATGTAAGTTTATTGCTGCTACTGTTACCTCATCTGTTTTGATGTGACTTTTTTTTTAGAAATAATATTAATGCTAAATTAGTGTAAATTCATCTAATTAATATAAATAATAGTTTAATCCTAACGTTTAAAAAAGTGCATAAAATGAATTACTGAAAAAAATGATTGAAATTACTAAAAGATTCCCGTCACACTTTTTGTCCATCTTTAGTCACTCGGTAGTAGACTTAATTTTTTATTAGGCTTCAAAATTTAGCCCATCAAAAATTAGATTTGAAAAAAAGAAAACATTGTTATAAAGCTATTTGGATGATTCGTAACTTTCAGGACTTATTTTTAAGGGTAACTGTTGTTTATCTAAATCATATTAAGTTGCGTAATGGATGTTAAAACGTTATCTCACAGCAGAGCCATAAGTAGACTTTTCCACCTCCGTCAACTTCTGTAAGTGCATAACAAGGGATTCTTAGTCGCAAGGACTAACTACTCTTCAAAATTTTCCTTGTAAATAGGTTCTCCAAAGACAGCTCTAGAGTGGAATTTGTACATCATTGTCGCTCTGTGGAGATGTTGTTCGCACTAACTAAAAGGTCATGCATATTTCCGCAGCCGCCTATTCCCCAGATGTCGCCCAAACCAATTATTACTTTTTATGCCCTCTGTTTAATGAATTTTTCATCAAAACCTCCAGAATTTTCTTTAGCAGGATGTTAGGATAACTTTGCTCCTGTAGACCTCTTAGGCTCATATTTCGCGGAGTTAATGTTTTACATCAGAAAGAGGAGATGAAAGTAGTAGTATTGAACCCTTTGCTCCCATATGTTTTTTTCATGATACGAAGAGCAATGGATTTAATTGTTACAGATTGTTTGATGTGATTACATTTTGCAGAAATCAATTCTTACGATTGTAATCCTCATTAGAATTATATTTTAAGTGCAAATACTTTGTTGCGTCCTAGTAGAATTAAGCTGATTTTTTTGTTTGTTTTGCGAATTCAGATTATTGCATTTAAGAACTTATTTTCTAACATCACTAGAAAATGTAATGTTGGAAGAAGCTTAGTTGATTACAGGTTAACGGTTCGCATCGTAAGTGGAACGGTTGTTAGAGTGCGCTGCAACAAACTGTATCTCTCTCCTCTTTCAGCTCTCTCACTCTCTCTCTATTCCCCCTCTATTTCTTTCATTCGTCACCACCTTTGGGTAATTACGTAAACAATAGTAACGTAAGCATTCATTCTATTAAATCAGAAAGAGAGGAACTATAAATTTTTAATTATGATTTATTGATATCTTAATGTATTGCGGAAATTGGAATTTTAGAGCTGTGCCCTTTCTCTTTGGGAACACTAATTTCAATTTGACCGGAAGTATGTTCCATTAAAAGTGACAGATTCATTGTATGGGAGTACAGTTAGTATTTAAAGTTAAAAAAAGTCCGTTGAGCCATTTCCGAGCGAAGACAGCCGTCATTCTTCCAGAATTCTCTCAGTTTCTCCAGACTTGGAATTCTCTCAATGTTTTTGCTACTACGTAATCCACATAATATAAAGTGCAATTTGAAAAAAAAAGGCTTTTTGACGTTTTTGGTAATTTACTATGAATTGGCCAAACGTATTCATTTGAAGACGATCTAACTTAAGATTAAATGTAAGTTTGGCTTGTAATATTTTCTCAATTAATAGTTTGGTTCAGTGGGAATGTGTCGCATTCCATCAACATTATTATTAAATTGATTTTTGCTAATGCTATTCTAAGTTCCAATAAAATTCTATTATATTCGTAAACTATGGTAAGAAAAAGTCATGTGAGTGTTCATACGAGTTTCTTTTCATGAGAAAGTAAAGTGAAACTGTCGAATATTGGCGAAAACTATTCGAAAACGATCTTAACTTATAAAAAAATTTCTTGGAAATTGAGAATAATATTTTTTTCGAATAATTTGGTTGCATTTTTTCTCAATATCTAAGTAAGATTAATATTATTTCTAAAATCACAAAAAAGTTAATAAAATATGAGAAAGTAATGAAATATTTAGAAAAATAAGTGAAAGGTATGGAACCACCATTGTTAATACGCTTTGATCAGCCATAACTGGTTTTCATTGGACGGGGCGTGACTACACTAGAGGTGGGCATGACCCGCCCACAGTCTGCAACGGTACTGCCTTGTGATTGGCTACTACTTTGAACTCAATAATTTCAATGAAATAATTAATTTAAAAATTTTTTCTCGACATTTCTCCCATAGGTATTTGATAAACTTTCGAATAAAACAATTAAAAAAAATTCCCTTAAAAATACGATAAATAATATTTCTTTTGGAATAACACTTCATGTTTTACCTAATTATCGTTAACAGAAACAAAAAAATTGAGAATTTGTATTGTTTAATTGTGAAATAGATAAAAGAGGAATGGGCACATCGTAGACTTGTAAGCCGCCATTAAATAGGCTGTAAGCTTACTTTATACTCCATCCGGTGGAGAACTCTAGCGGCAATTTCTGTAAACACAAATGCTGTTTCTACATTCACATCTAACCATGTTAGACTTATATAGGTCTATCATACGTACACTCACATCTAACCATGTTGACTCAGTAGACTTATATAGTTCTATCTTACAATCATATTTAACCATGTTGATGACTCATTAGACTTATATAGTTCTATCTTACAATCATATTTAACCATGTTGACGACTCAGTAGACTAATATAGTTCTATCTTACAATCATATTTAACCATGTTGATGACTCACTAGACTTATGTAGTTCTATCTTACAATCATATTTAACCATGTTGACGACTCAGTAGACCAGTGGTCCTTAACCTTTTCATAGACGCGGAACACAATTATATGTATATATTTTTCTCGCGGAACACTAACATTAAATAATTTGAAATTCGGTATTTAGCAAGAACTTAAAATTAAATTCAAATTAAAAAAAAGAGGAACAATTTTTTGTTTTCGTATCTTTCCTAAGTTTCTAAATTTCAATACATTTAAAATTGAAATTTCGCGGAACACTTGGACCATATTCGCGGAACCACTGCATTAGACTTATATAGTTCTATCTTACAATCATATTTAACCATGTTGTCGACTCACTAGACTTATATAGGACCACCTTACACTCACATAACCATGTTTACCACTACTAGACTTATATATAACCTTACACTCACATTTAACCATGTTTACCACTCACTAGACTTATATAGATCTATCTTACGCTCACATTTAACCATGTTGACGACTCACTAGACTTATATAGGTCCACCTTATACTTACATTTAACCTTGTTGGTGACTCATTAGACGTATTTAGGTCCACTTTACACTCATTTTTAACTCTTTTTATACAGCAATACATGTAACCTATTTATGTATTGGTCTATTTTTGTGTCCATCTATGTACGGACACTTCTCCATGTTGGTGAAGTATACTTCACTACTTACTATAAGTAGATTGAGCTTCTTCTTTTTCATCGTTGCTATTCCACTCCGGTGGAACCTCGTTTTGTAGGACGTTCCCGGACTAGAAAGATCCCACTTAGGACTACATCGCTCAGATAATTAGGAGTAATTGTTTCACACTTATACATAAATCACAGTGAATGTCATTTTATGTTACATTGAACCACCCTAAGATTTACTTTAGTGCATGTGGGCCGCTTTAAATAATTTTATGACCCGCGATATTCTTCTACGAAAATGAAATTTGCCAAACATTAAGTTTCCGAAAATATGAACAATTATATTACTCATCCACCTCTTCAATTGTACACAATTGCAGCTTAGCTAGCTCAATTTTTGAAGGAGATATAAAGAGATAAAGTTTGTGGGGCTTTGCATTTCCTTCTTATTTCGAATTGCTGTATCTCTAAATAGATTTTTGGCAATTTTAAGTTGAAAGGCTCATTGAAAATATGAACTCGTGTTAAAAGGAAGTCAGTTTTATATAAACAAAAGAAAACCATCAAAAATGTTTATTTCCGGCCAAAAAAAAAAAAAAATTAAATGAATTATGGATTATACACTTCTTTTAAGTTTTAGAAGAAAGTAGAGCTTCTGAACAAAAAGTACGAGTAGTATTACCTCCTCTATATGTAGCTATTGAGCAAACGATCTACTAACAACATCTAACGGTTACTTTAATTGTGCAATGTTCTGCATTTTCTGTAATTTCCGCTAAATATGCGTATATATCCGTCTTTCTAGAGGCAATAAAAAGCAAAAAGTTCATAAAAAAAAAATAACTGTTTCCATGAGAGTAAGAAGACTTATGTTTTACTTTTTCTTCATACACAGGCTTCCTTTATTCATTAAATCAAAGAAATTGAATTATTAAACGACGCTAACTTTTCGATTAAGGAACAATTATTTTTAACAACTTCTCAAGCCTACTTCTAGTCTTTTTATAAAAGCAAAATTAACTTTGCCACCAGATATCTACTTCGATTGCACGCAAATCTGTGCGTTAATTCCGTGTTATAATTTTTGCCAATGTTTACTGAGTACCTATTTGTTCATTGTCTTCCAATTCTAACAGCCTCTTTGGAGACGCAAAAAAACTCTTAGCGGTCGGGCTGTTTTCTTACTCGTATTTGTAAAGGTTTCTTATCAGTGAAAAGTGACCATGCAGCGGAAGAAGAGGTAGTGATCAAGAGCTCATGGTCTTGAGCTGGTCCAATTGGTTAGCTCAAAATTAAAATCATCCATGTCTTGAGAGCTTTAGGCGTTTTCCTAGAAGGATAATCAAGCAGAGTTTATGCGTTCCAGGTTTTACACGAATAGAAATTCGATTGTAATGGTGCACAGGAATCAGGAACCACCCGCATACTTGCCTAACCTTACAGACACTTAGCGTGTCCTAATCCTCTGTTTTTGTTTGTCCAGATTATCGAAATAAATTCACTATCCTTCAAGAAACAGCTGGTCGCAAGATTCAACAATTTTATGGTTTGCTTTGGTCACTTCTAATTTTGCTTGAAGCCTTTCTCCAGCCTAATTAAAATAAACATCTGCTTCTATAGACGTTGTCAAAATTGCCGAATAGAGGGAGTGCTGAACATGAGGAAATGAAAAAATGAGAACGTTTTACACGATTAAAATTTTCATTATTTTGGTTTTTAATCACAACTGTTTTTTAAAATTGCTACTTAATTAATTTTACAATGAACCTTCTAATTAATATATATTTTTGTTTAATTTCGAGATGAAGTTTGTGACGAACAGATACAAGGAATTAGGAAATGGAATTATACAGACTATTTGAATATAGATGGCCACTATGACGGCTAGCTGAATCATGCTTAAAAACGTTGACACGGTACGAGTTTGTGTGTAAGTGTTAGTAGTAAATATTAAAAAGCTGATTTAGGCGATGAATCTAGTTTCATTTCTGACTAATTGGTGTCTAGGGCCAATCTTTTACTTCCCTCTTTCATTTTGTTTTTTTTTTTTCTTTAAATGAATTTAAAAAAAAAATTGGGGTTGGGTTCGCTAAGTCTCGAAAGCGGAAATTCTCAGGTAGTGTACAAATCTGATTCTTTGAGTGCCACTGTAATGAGGTTTAGGTCACATTCGTTGAACCGGAAGAATTGAAACTTTTATTTGTAGAACTTTTCTCTCAGTAAAGTACGTGTAAGTGGACTTCGTGGAGGTTGGTCACTCTTATTCCCTTTAAAGTATGTACTACCTTTTAATTGAAATATACAATCTTATCATCTGTATAATAATTACGAGGCTGGTATTTTGGATTAAAATCTAATTGGGGGGGGGGGGGAATCGCGTGTCCAGAGATGCAAAATTCCTGTGAGAGTATTTTTTTCCTCCGCAATTTTTGTCAAAAATCAAAGCCAACTGAGAAAAAAAAGCTAACAACTCTGAGACTAGCGGTAAGAGGAAGTCATGAGAGTGTGAATCATGTCAGATTTTAGTTTTCTTCTTCTTCTTTTTCTGTATATTGCAGGTTTAATATAAATACACATTCAATAAGAGAAAATGAGTAATCAGAAATAATCAATTGATTAGTCATTTTGTACGTTAGTCACCCACCACCCCATTGTATTTAAGGATTTCTGATTTCCTGGTTTAAATTCCACCAGCTGACGGTCAATAATATTGAAGCCTTAGTAACTCTACGTAGTTAACTGTTGCCTAGATTTTTTTTGTTCCAATAAGTAAAATATGTTTCAAAACATCGGACTACTTTTTCTTCTAACCACGCTTAGAATTAATTCCTTCAAAGAGCAATTTAGAAGGGAAAAAAATATTTCCCTTTTATTTGATAAAATCTTCTAAAATCTAATTTAAAGAAAAAAAATTCAAAAACAGATAAATTGGATAAAACCTTACTTGAGGTTATAGTTTAGTTTGCTTTGAATAGATTAAAAATAATACTTTCATCTCGGTTGGTTTTTCGAGAAAAAACGCTATACCTGGAACTTTATACTTGAAACTAAACTATACTTGGAATTTTATCAATTTATTTAAGATTCTTTTGTACTTTTACAGGGAAACATTACCACTTTTTCTTAGAAGTTCTGGGGAAAAAAAGTTTCAAAAGTTGTGAGTAGGTCCTACATTCGTGCAAGCAAAAAGTGAATAAAGGATGCCGTGGAATAGCTTATGAGTAAACTTTCAAGTAAGTGATCTGCTAACAAGTGAAGTAGAATCGCTCGAGCATAATTTTTACTGAGCAAATTATGTATATTTTTTTCAAAAATTGTTTCGAGAAGGAAAATTTCAATACTTTAATATTGCCTTCCAAATGGAAAGTAAAGCTGAGTTCAAAATACATATTTAGCACTTGAGTGGCTGGGCTATCTGGCTTTCATTGGCCAGAGGAAAGTATTCCCTTCGGAGTGAAAGTCTCTCCCTCTCGGGGATAGAGCCGAGAGTATGAGTGAGTGGTGGGATACAGTGATTTGTTTACTTAACACCAGCTTCCTGTGTTTTTACACTCACTGCTTGTTAAGATTTCATTTTCCTTTCTCTTACTAAGAGGGATACAGAGACAAAGTGTGTGTGTGTGTGTGTGTCAGTAAAATATCTCATAATTAAAAAAAAAAATCGCAAAAAGCAGAAACTTTATATTTCGATTTCTTCCCATCAACGAATCCTATCGATAATCGATCAAAATCCCTCAAATAGAAGTAATAGATTTGTCATTTATAAAATTTAACAATTTTGTTGGCCCCCCCTCAACTCTATATGATCTCAAAATATATATTACGGTGTAAACTCAAATTGGAAAATCAGCCAGGATACGGGACTTCTACTAAAACTATTAAGAGAAAATAAAATGAAAAAAAAAAATCATATGATTCAGTTGTGACATAACAACATAACAGACATTGATGTTATGTTCCACTGACCCAGATTCAGTCTAGTCTGTTGTAGTAAATATCTAATCTTGTACACAAACTGTATGGTTATTAATATTTACTTTTATTTTGTTTCATCCCCCCCTTTTTAGTTTAATTTAACAGTAAGCCTTAAAATTTCAATTTCCTGTTAACTCTTAATCAAGTTGCCATTGGTGGAACCTCCATTTATATTATGCATTTAAAACATCTGGTCTGAACACAACATGATTTTCTCCCCCACGACAAATTCCTGAGGTTCTTGTTTAATAAAAAATTTTATCTACATTGTAAAACCTGCAAATTATATTTGAAATGGTGCAAGAGAATCGCCCAGACTGTGAATTGTGAATGTAGCATCAGGTACGCAAGTTAATGTTTTGAGTCTTTACTGTCACAACTAGCGGTAAATGCTAGAAGATTGTTTTTTTTTTTTGGTTTACTGTCCCATCTTACTGAATTATGTCTTTTCATCAGGTAATAATTGAAGTTGCTTTTTCTTGACAGTATGTACTTATAAACAAAATAAGTAAGAATAGTTTAGGAGATATTTAAAAAATACAAAAGCCCATATAACGCGTATTCATAGTATAATTATATTTTTAGTTGTACATTCATAGAATAATTCGTTTGTATAGTAGAGAGATGATTGCATTTTGCTGAGTTTGTATACCACTGACCTTGGCACTAGAACTCCTTAAATATAAAACTTGTTTCACACTGATGTTTATTGTAATTTTTTATTCGGGTTAAAAGTATATTATAATTTTACTTATACTTGTAGTTAAGATTATAACTTTAAAAAAAGTTAAAAAAGTACACAAAAATAAATAAATACACATATATTATTAATACCTTTAAATAGAATATTGTTTACCAAGAGAGAACGACTTCTTTACTCCACAGTAATAGTAACCAGGAATAGTAACAAATTTATTTTTTGTAAGGAACAGTTACTTGGAACTTCTTCACTTATTTGGAAATGTGCCTTTACTTTATATTTAATGTTTTTTTTTTCCTTTTCCTATGAAGAAAGCATTGTAATATGAATTTTTCTATTTTGAGTGTACACCAGAAATATAAGTTTAAGGTCCTCTGAGTTCTAAAAAGTATTTCGTTTCAATTTGTGTATGGGTGAAGGAGAAAGAGGGAATCTACTGTAATTCAAAAACGAATTATCGCAGAAACTTCAAATTTGATATTGCTATTCCAGGGATCGTGATCGTAAAGTTTTGGTGTAGAGCGGAAGTACCACTTTGCTGAATTGCTTTTTCTCGTTTTTCGAGACTTTCTCGAAAATGCTTAAATGATTCTCAATTAATTAATATTGAAGTCTGCTAAATTTTCTATTGTAGATATACAACTTTTATTTCAAACATTTTCCAAGAAAATTCTATTTTGGGTATTTCTAGGAGTGGGAGATTGTTAAACTTCCTTCCTACGAGCAATTTTTGAGAGCGGGTGAATAGATACGCTCTAAATATATGCATATATCTGTACCTCGGAAGGAAAAGGCACCATGTCCATTTTTTCGATTTTCAGATTTTGGCATCATTTTACAGATTTTTTGTTGCTCTTTCTAGAGGTGTAAAGCACAATGTCCTATGTTTACTATTAAGCGATTTATGTATTTTTAAAAAGCGCTATGATACTTCATTACTTAAGGGTAAAAGGCACTACATGGGCATAAATTTTTTTCACAATGGAGATCAAAATAAAATATTTTAAAATATGGGAGGTTAAGTGGCCATACCAACTGTAATAATTATGGTGAGAAGTACAGGAAAGAGTATAACCGGAAAAGTGGAACAAAAAATGAATTTGGAAAAATATCTTTATTTGGCTCCCCTGTAAAATTTACTTTTTGTGACATGGTGCCTTTTCCCTCCGAGGTACAGATTTATTTCTGTAATGTACGGTCCTACCTATTGCTTATTGTAAAGTTTGAATCATGTGTTATTAAAAATACCAAGTTTATAGAAAATTTTTCTAACCGGAAATATCCTCTTTACTCAAGGATTATTCACTTTTTTTTTAGGTTTTCTCGAAAAATGATTTAGCATTTTCTGCGTTATTTTTGCTACACTTGGAGAAACATGAACTTTGAAGTAAATACATATTTAAATTTACTTTAAATAGGAAAATCAATCTACTTTTATTAAATATTTATTTGCTTAATAAAAAAATCTTTACAAAAATTAAAACTCTACCTTATCTGGTGTCGTTGTTTGCTTATCAAAGCTCTGACGTCATTTCCTCTCCCTGGTATTCCATACTTTCCCAATGGTAAGTAATTTAATGAGCTGCCAGGTGGGCAATATCAGTAAAAAGCATTGGGTTATTTTAATTCCATTATGAATTTATTTATTTATTTAAAAACATTTATACAAAAAATTTATTTAAGGTATATTGGGGGAAAAGTTAGTCGGTAATAAAAATGATAAATATTTTCGTGGTAAACAGTGTAAGAAGGTTAAAGAAAACCATTGATAAACAAGAAAACTCTCCTTATTTGTGAGAATGGCTCTGTTGGTTGACGGATTTAGGCCAAATTTAATTCACGCAATCGGTACCTTCGTTATTTAGTTTTTGAAGTATTCTGTTCATGTATTCACTCACCAAGATCTGCTCTAAAGTGTCATCAGGCATGCAGCTAACATTACTTCTTCCCTCATCAAAATATTGAATCTTTTAAAGATAAAGAGTAAAAAATAATAATTGTCAGAGTTGGATGTTTTTTCAAAATTACTTTTTTTTCGTGCATTATTTGACAATCAACCCTTATGCCTTACCGGAAAGTTTTAAAATATTGTAAAGCCATGGAGTTTGTAGGTCATTTTTTATATTTTTTTCCCCGCACTTGAAAGAATTGATGCTATACACGTTAGTTATAGTGGGGGTTGGATTTATGAGGTAATGAAACCGGATTTTTTTTAATCCATACCCAACCATTTCGACTACTTGACCCGTATCACGTATCATTTATTTGCTGCTAAGCAAGAACAAAGCATTTCAACTTACCTTATCAAGGAACGATATACTAAGGCCATTTTCAACGAGTGGGTCCATCCATAGCTAAAGATGTAAGTGAGAAGTTTCAAATCATTGGCAATCAAATTAAAAAGTGATTTTTTAAAAATAGCTCTTGGAATCTTAAAAGTATCATGTTTTGTAACCAGCTCTTACGAAGCAGAGCAAAAAGTTATTGTAAGGAATAGTTTGGTAATAAGTCTATATTGTAGCCTAAAACATGGATGAACTGTGCCAATTAGTAGGAACTTCAAGTCACTGCCTACTTCCCTAGGACTGATATCAAAGATAGTTCCGAAGGAGTAAGTTATTCAATAAGTAGAAAGAACCAAAACCAAATCAAAAACTCTAATATCTGTCTAATTATTTGGTCCAAATACAAATTAATCTTGTTCAGTAATCAAATAATCGACTTATATTTAATTTTCATTTTGAACAAACAGGTTCTGCGTTACATATTTCATTTTCATTTTGATCATACAGGCTCTGAACAGCTGTTTAAGCAGCATGTTATGAAAGTTGCTTCCTTGTTTACCCTTCTTTCCCCCCACCTTTTGACTCAGCAGATTACAGTAGTACGATCTGTGCAACAAATCCTTATAAAAAAAAATGACTAACCAAAAAATTGGATGTCATAATCAAAATATGAACACTATATCAACAAGTGGCTGTATCGTACTTAGAATTACTCAATGCACCACCAAGACTTGGGAAAACATACGAGGTCCTAAAGGATTTTTTCAGAATTACGACCCCATTACATTCGCTGCACACGATATTAAAGAAAGCAAATTCTCAAGAGAATTAAAGAGACCTTATTGTCTGGAGAGAAAAAAGTAAAAAACAAAAAACGGAATACCAAGTTTGTCAGCAACTTTGCGTATTTGTAATAATCTATTAGATAAAGACCCTTTATTAGCATATACCATTCGCTAACAGTGTTTATGTTCTGGTGTCTTCGAAACATTTATTTCTGGTGAAAACTATTTCGAAAACTAGACAAGGTCACAAAACTTTCAGTAACTTGTTCTTTGTTTAGTTGTTAAAATGAGACCTGTCTGTAAGATTTTGATCAAAATTCACTGGAAATGCCATTTCCCTTATTAGCTTTTTTCTGCTATTCGGATTACACACATATTGTATGAAAAGTTTAGGAGGTTTTGGAGAGTAATAATATTGCTAAAGAATGTTGGTGAGTATTAAATACGTGAAGTATATACGAGTATATGTGAAATTAAAGGGGAGCACTATTTTTCCGCTTTCATGTAATTCTTTAGAAATTACGTACTAACTGATCCCTACCCGTAGTGAAGTCGAATTTATTCCCTAAAAAATTATCACAGGACAGATGACATTACTATAATGTAAATTGTTTTTAGCTGTTTAAGATACATTCGGTTGAGTAATTAACTGGAAATTAACAAAATTTTAGCAATAAATTTAATCCTCCTTAAATAGATTTAGATATAACAAAGGAGTGGCAAATTAGAGGGAAGGTCACCCACTTCTTCTAACTGAAATATCAAATTTCCCTAGCACAAATTTTCAAAAATAATATGTAGATCTACATAAATGCAATGGTAAAGAATGTTATGAGGAATCCATTGTGGCCGTTTTCGAGAAATTTCATAAAATTAAAAATGCATTTAACAAAATGCAAAGAACGTCTGATTAAGGGGTTTTGATCTGTGATTGTCGGGACCTTTTGCATACAAAGTTTCAGCTTCTGGCGCTTTTTTTTTCAGACATTCAGTATTTTCTAAAATTGGCGTTGTAGGTCTCAGGGGTCTTATAACATATATTTCTAATGAAAATTCGATATTAAGTTTTCTCAATTGCACTTTGGAATTTACAGACAAAAAATTTAAAAAAAAGAGTTTATTTTGCTACAATTGCGTTGAATGCATACGATTCTTGGATGCATATTCTCTCTTCGTCGCTATTCCTAAGCTTGCTATAGCACATTGAGTGTGCGCATGTCATTAAACAGCGTTGCCAGATGGTAGTAGTTGGAACCTGATTGTGGGAGGTAGTCGAGGTAGGGAGCAAACTAAGGTGTCAGTGTTTTTAAGTTTTAGTCTGACGGTTTTTGTGGTACAGTAGTGTTGTCAAGGGGTATTGTTTTTCTTTTTTCTTTTTAGTGATGTACACCTGTTCATTTAAGGAAATCAAGACATTTCCAATGATAAAATGAATTATTGTTCCTAAGCTTGTTATTTTTTCATAAATTATCAATTATTAAAATGGTTAGTACTCTTTATTTATAGATCACTAGTTCTTTTTTTCTTGGAAAGTTTTCAAGAAAAAGGAAATTTATTTGGTCCTTACATTAAAAAGTATTCGTCTGTTGTATATTTATTAAGTAAATTTTCGTCCATACTTATAAATTCTTGGTTATGTTCTGGTGCATTAAAAAGGTATACATGGTGCAGTATTACTTTTTATCTGGCAAAAAATTTTAAGTTCTTTACAACCCTTTATTAAAACAGCATTAGCTAAATTTTGATTTCATATTCAAAGCTTAGTTAATAAAAACTTATTCCAGGATCTCGTTAATAATAGATTTGAAAATTTATTTATGTCACTTGATTCACAGACATCGTTTCATTTCCTACATGGTATGCATGAATCATCTACTTACTTTGGATGTTCATGTAATCTCAATTCTTCAACAAAAAAAGTTTTATATTTTATTTAATCATTTAAAGTCTAAAAAATTGTCGAATATTTTAGCGATATTTAAAAAAGAAAATTTCTTGATTGTAACCGTGTTAAAAAACATTTTACTTTTGTAAATAATTGCATGATTTTTGCTCTTTGGGTTTCATTATAGAACAAAAATAAATATACATTCTAATTTAACTAAATAGCATTAGGTAAAAAAGTCATTTGTTTCTTCGTTTTCTTTAATCATTTCATACACTGGTAACGAAGGTATGATTTTTGTATTGAATTCTCAGCTCTATTTGCTTTGTTATATATAGAAATAACCTATAGCATATCATTTGCACTTACATTCATTTATACTTTCAAGATAAGAACTGCGTATGTGCGAGGTATTTTTTTCCCCCTAATATATAAATCAAATTCTAATAATAATCAAAATATGTTGGTTCAATTAGGGACTGAAAAAAAATAACAGTAAATATGAAATCCAAGTTTTATGTTAGTTGCCGTTTAATTTGTTAGTGTTGACTCGTCTGTAGTCCACTTAATTTTACTCGATAAATATTACAACTTTTAATCAATTGGGATCTTTTTTCTATATTGGTTATAATTCTTCTTTAAAACTTGCTAGTTTATTTTTCTGACTTCACGTTTCCCAAAATGTAGAGCTTATTTTTGAAGTATAGGAGACTTTTTAAAAAAAATCGCTAATGATTACTACGAGTCTTCACCTAGAGAGAGAGAGAGAGAGAACAAAAATTAATACTAAAATCACTGAATCTATCGCTGAGGAAATAATTTGTCTCAGGCGTGGAATTGGAATTGTTGGAAAGTGTAAGAAATGAGAGCTTATGAATTAATGAATTGGGATCACAAGTGAGAATGACATTTTTGATAGCTGTAAAGATTATTAAGTCCTTAATGAGTGGAATTCCAATGGAAAAGAACAATATAGAGTTTTGGTTATTAGAAGGAAAATTTTTGGGTAACTTGAAGACAGTAGGTATTGGATGATTGGCTGACTCCATTTTCTAGCTCGTGAGTTCAAATTGGCTTAAAGTTAAATTAAAACTGTCCGGTAAGTCAATTGTAGAAGGGTTGATCGTCTTTAGTATTGGTGTTAAACGTCTTTAAATTAGGCGTCTGGTTATTGATACGTTTCTTATTACTTGCCATTTGAGTGTTGTGTGCTATACCGTATCTATATTGGTAAATTCACATTTATATTTAAATGTCAGATGCGGCGTGAGGAAGTGCACTGTTTTAGGTAGACTGGTTGGCCAGTATACGTCTGTGAGTGAAAATTATTTTCTGGCATTTATAAACGTTTACATTTTATTTTCAAGTTTTCAAATCACCATTGTGGAAATTTAAGTTGACAGTATGGATATTTCATCTTGGAAATGGTGAAGGTTGCTTTGTTGGGTTGAGTGGGAAGATCGGAAATGTATAAAGTGTACAGATCTAAGAATAATATCTTGAGGAACACCAGTCTCCTCAAGGTTAAAGTAAGAGTAGGTAGAAAAGTAACATTAAAGTAAAAATAAAAGTTATCAAGATTCTGCAAGAATTTATGAGCAGTATGCTTAACAGTTCGAGGAAAAATAAACATATGACTCCTTTTTATGAAAGCGAAATGGCGCGTCAATATCTGAGGTCATTGGCTTCCAGAGCTTTTGCCAGAGTACCGCCGGGTATTCGGACAGTGTTCTCTCGTTATAGACAACACACTTTCCATTACCAGACAGCGAGCTGTAAGATTTTCTTTAGGAAGAGAGAAGCAGCTGATTGAACTTGGGATTGACTTCAGTGCGCTGAACCATTGAGCAATCGTTCCCTTCTAAACTGTATTATCTTCTGTATTTTGTTTCGTTTTGTTTGTTAGGTATTAACTTTTATTTAATTGAGTCTTTATTATTCTTTTTCAGGTAGTTAATTTTCTGAATCAGCGACAGTTTGATGATTGAAGAAATCCAGAAAACCCTTGTTTCAAACCTTGTTAGCCATTCAATCAATGGCTCTCCAGTATGGGCCAAACAAGGCTGATGATGATAATCTGTTTGAAGCAACGTCAAAAGAATTAAATTTGACTTATGAAAATAATGCTGATACACCAGATAAGAAAACAGATGAAGCATCTTCTTTTAATAAATGTTACGTTCTGTTGGAAAAGTTACCTGTGCAAGAATTTGGACGTTATTTAAGTGGAACCGAATTCAGCGAGCCAGTTATTAGTAATAATTGTGAAGATAATGATGATAAATTTCAAGAGAAGTCTTATTTCAGTGGGTGCCGTAATGAAGTAGACATTTCGAATAATTTAATTAATATTTCTGAAAAAGAAATTAATTTTAACAGTGAAAATAGAAATGGCGATATATACGAAGGTGATTCCGTTGAGGTATCAGATGGCACCCCCTCCAAACAGTTGGCTGTGGTGCTCCATAAGATAAGAGTTAGTGAACAACATAACGAAATCAACAACTGTTCTTCGCAGTCTTTTCTAAGTTTTGGAAGTGTTAAAGATATGGGGTCAAGTAACTCAGGACTTGCCCACAATGGGGATGATATTCCAGACCTGATGTCAGGCGATTATGAAGCTAAATTGTTATCATCAGATGAAGCACTACAGGATAAATCTGATGGTAGTGATTCAGGTCTTGGATCAGAAGTTACTGATGATAGGATTGGGAAGACCGATTCTCTTTCTTCCGATGATCTCAGTACTCCTGCAGCGCATGAACTGCCCTGGGAGCCGATTTCTTATGTTTCCCATCCCGCTTCTGGCTCTGGCGAGATGACTCTACTCCATCAACCAAAAAGTATGCTTAAAAGGAGGAGATTGCAACAAGTTGGTACTGCTCCAAAAAGGTGCAAAAAGTCAATTGCTTTTGGCGATGTCCATGTGTACTACTTCCCACGAGCTCAAGGGTTTACTTGTGTCCCTTCTCAGGTAGGTTTATGTTGCAAATTTATTAACCTGGTATACGATAATAACTTGGTAGAAAATTTCTAATAATTGATTTTTTTTAGCTAGTTTTCGCTGTTTAAAAAGTAAATCTTTTTTTGTTGTTCAACTCATTTCTGCAGTTTCTTCAAATGGAGATTTTCTCAACAAACCATAAAGTTAATACATACCTTTTCTTTTTCACATCTCTCTCTTTATCCAGTGCATTTACCACTCGTCATCAAATTTTCTTTAGCCATTTCTCACCAGGGTATTCCCTGCTTTCCTCCACTCACATTTAGAATATTTAACTCTGAATATCTAACTCGCTCTTTCGTAAATCGAAGGCATCTTTCTTTCACATCCTTGTAAGATACCTGAGCGATGATTACTTGAGTATCCTCGAAGAAGTGAGTGAGAAGTGAAGAATGTTCCACCTTTTATGTGAAGCACATCTGTTTTCCCTTCCAGGAGCCAACTCCAAAGAATCAGGTTTCCCAATATATTTTAAACAAGATTAGGGCTAACTTCCATACTCGTTGAAGGTATTTCGAGGTTTCATATTCCCTGTGTATAACTTATTCCAAATTTTCATGTGGCACATATTTCGTCTTTTGTAGTGTCTGTCCGGGGCTTCCCGTTGTTTTATCAGCACACCAGGTAGACTTTCACGGTTTTTATGCAGCCACCTTTATAAATATACATACATACAATTTTCATCAACATTCATGTCAGAAATAGGTTAGGAATAGTTGATGTAAAATATAATCCATGAATTGGAATTTCATCATTATAAAAAGAACCAAAATTAAACTATTGTTGAGTATTTAAATCCGTTGGGATTTAAAATTTAGGTTGCATTTGTGAAAAAAAATAAGTAAATAGAAAGATTCATTTTTAAATGGTAAGTTCATGAAAACAACTTTTCATTTGTATTGGCAAGGATTCTGCTTTCTTCAGTGACACTTTATCGTATCATATTTAATAGGTGTGCCTGGCGGCTAAGAGGCAAAAAGTATTGATACTATTATAAACTGGTACTGAAGAAAGCCTTAGCGAGCCCCGAATCTTTTGGCAATTATGTACAAAATTGTTTTTTTGAGAGCTGTAACCAACAAAACAAAGTTCCAATACAAAGAACGAAAAAGAAAGCAACATTGATATATAAAATAGAATGATAGATACAATAATAGTTTTAACTTTAAAAATTAACATTTGAAACTTACTTTCAGGGAGGATCCACTTTAGGTATGGCGCTAACTCACAACGATCGTCAGACATTTAGCCTAGCTGAACATGTATCTGAGCAACGAAGGGTTCATCGTGAAATATTGGCCCAGTTGCATAGTGGTGCGAGTTCAAGCAGTACGGCATCTGGTGGTTCTTCATCCAGTGATTCGGACACTGATGATCAGAATACTGAGTCTGAATTGGATCCTGATAATTACTTTTTTCTACAGGTACTTGTTTTAGACTCTATAGCACTATGAGAAGGAAATAATGTTATATATTTACACAATCAAACTTATACTTTCATAATTGAACAATCCGCTACGTACTGCACGTTGAAACTGCAACTAGGATAACAACTAATATTTCTAGCATTGATAAAAACCATTTTTCACTTGATTTACATCCTTTGAGAAGTTTCCGAGTTTTCAGATTTCATTTTCAACCATCATTCGTTTTGGAAAGATCAATGCTTCTTTTTATGGGATTTTCTTCAAACATTTTAATAAGTGCCAAAATATTTGTTGCCCTTCTCGTTGCAATATCAGCCTGTGCAAGTGTGTCTTAAAAAGAACTATAACTGATGTTATCCCTACGCACACTAAAAGCTGTCTAATTCATACTGAAGTCAAAAGTAAGTTGCAAGAGACTTTGTAGAGGGAAAATGATGGTAACTGCTGTTTGGCCCACAAAGGGATCCCCCGCGATTAACCAGAGCAGATTACTTATCGGCCGCGATTATCTCCAAGGTCGTTTCTGGTCGCACAAAACTGGCTGAAGGCTTGACCTGTGAAATTTGGTTGGGGTACATTTTGACGCCAGCTTTAATGGACTTTAATGGCGACCTGAATTATTTTGAACATTAAGCGATTAAAATAAAATAAAAATAAGACAAATAAAATAAATCTGCACAAAAATAAAAAGTATATTTCTTTTCTGAAAATTTATGGTGATTTAAACTGAACTCTGGCAAATTTGAAACGTCTTGAAGAATCTTAAATACAAATTATGGAAACTAACAACTAGTTTTTACATACTTTGAACTAAGAATCCTTTAAACTAATAGAATCCACCATTTTCATGGATTTTTATAAAGGAAATTAATGGATACTCTTTTATGTCTAGCCTGTACCTACACGACAAAGACGAGCACTTCTGCGAGCAGCTGGTGTCAGAAAAATAGACACATTGGAGAAGGACGAATGTCGTGATATTAGGACGTCAAGAGAATTTTGCGGTTGTGCTTGTAAAGGATTTTGCGATCCGGAAACGTGTGCTTGTTCACAGGCTGGCATTAAATGTCAGGTAAATCGATTGATTTTAAAATCTTATACTTATTAACATGAATATTTATTTATTTGTAGCAAATTTTACCTTTTAAACATGATAATTTCCATGCCTGGAAGCTATTTTGAGGTGTGTTGAAATTAAAGTAACAGGTTGATAAAATCAAAAGTGTTTTTAAATTTCAATTTTGTTTTATATTAAGACCTAAGTTCTGTTACCGTTCATATAAATTTAGAAAGAAACGTTGAGTAGATCTTTTATTCATCTTCTACTATATTCTATTTTTTACTTCACAAAAATTTCGGCTTTTTAATCAAGAGCTAATTTGTATTTTAATTATGTTTAAAGAATTTTTTTTTTAAAGAGAAAAGAGTAATATTCATTGCTAAGTTTTAGTAAATAAATAGAATATGGAGGTCAATAAAGTAGGCAAATTTGAAAACTACTTTTTTTCTCATTCAAAATAATTCAGTAAAAATAAAATTGTAGAAATTGCTCTTGAAAAGATTCTCACGATCAGTTTTTCTGCTTATCTTTAAAGGTGGATCGTCTGAATTTTCCCTGTGGATGTACGCACGATGGTTGTGCAAATTCTCATGGACGTATTGAATTCAATCCTATGCGAGTGAGGACGCATTTTATTCATACTATGATGAGGTTGGAGATGGAAAAGAAACGGGAACAAGAGGAAGCCGAAGCGGCGAGACGGGGAGCCAGCGGTCCAACAGAGTGCCAGTTAACTACGGCGCCGCACCAAAGTCATGATTTCGTTAGTCAACCGCCACCCCAGCCGCATCCACATCAGTATTACAGTTATGGATATGAAGATCAGAGTAGTGGCCCGACGGCGGCCACATATGCCGTTCAATATAGTGGGTATGCCAGTAACAATGTTCAGACGACTGGTCACTTTGAAACACTTACAGTCACTGATTATCACCATCATCACCATCACGCGCAAGAATCGCAAGCGCATTATGATCCTTCCCCTTTTCAACATCACTTGGAGAGGTATGATGTGGCATTAATTTTTGATAATAAAATAAATTATTTTACTTTCCAGGTTACATTAGACAGAAAAGCTAGTTTCAGGTGAAGCATATTATGCATCTTGGTTAATAGGTTAAAATAAATTATAATTTTTACAGAATCCTCGTATCTAGCGCTTTTCTTAGGTGTCGCCATAAAGAAACCAAAACACTCTCACAGATATCTTAAACAGCTTATATGAAGCCGATAGGCTGATCAGAGGTGGGATGTAACAGTCCAATATTGTTCTGAATTTCCGTTGCATGATTTGCTAAATCTTTCTTCATGGCAGAACGAAAGTTGAACTAAAAGCTGCCTTAGTCACAGAGCATTCTCTATTAACTGAATTTTTTTTGTAGGATAGGCTTAGATGCAGAAGCACTATATAATAAATATAACGAGGAATATTAAACTTCATTCTACATCCTAAGAACATGCTGACTTCATGTCTCTAAATAATTTAATTTGCCACCTGGAACCAAATTTGGGAATGAAACTTTTCGCTAGCCTCTGACTAGGTTATGTAAATAGCTTTTCGATGAACACAGTTAATCCCACTCATGGACTAAATGCAATTTTCCAATTGGGATGCTTCGGTTGTTCCAGATTAGATGTTGTGAGTTAGTTGCTTCATGCAGGTTTATCATGTACATTAAGTGATGGATGGTCTGATAATGTTAGTTGTTTGGATATCTATCGTATATATATTTATGGAAAATACGCATTTACTTGGCTTTGATTTATAAATCAGCTACCCATAAAGCTAAATTTGCGATAGAAAATTAAAAGTTAGGGAAAGTTTTCCAATGGACTTCCCAAAAGATTTTATCTGATCTTCCAGATAACGGACTTTAACCTTTGGCTCAAAACATATGTCTACATTAAACGCTTAAGTGGAGCTTCTGTTCGTACAGGTGCACTAGCGCACAATGGGATTCTTCTTCTGGTTAGCTTGGGATTGCCGTAAAATTGCCAATATTCCTTCAAAAGTGAATTTTGATCATCTCTGTATTCTAATTTACGTCTAGCATTTCTTTTTTTTCAAAATTTTTTTTTAATTTTTTTAGATACGGTGAAGCTGTAAGTTCGGATGATTTAAATGGTCCAACAAAATTAGAATCATTTTCTGAATTATTACAAGGTAGTAGTGGTAGTTCAACAGTTGAACTAGTGAATCCGTTACTACCAGAAGAACATCCCTCTGAAGAACAAGACGAAGTTGGAGAGGAGGATAAATGCTCTGAAGAAACTGATAATTTTGGTGAAATAATTAAAAAGACAATGGTGGATAGTGCAACCGCTTGAACTATTTTGTTTTTTAACGAAAAATAATGGTGTACAAATAATTTATTTTTGTTAATATTACTGCCTTTACTTTCATTTTTGGCCGAAAAGGAACAATTTTATACAAATCAACACATAGTTATTGGTAACTTCTTTTTTTTAAATTTAAATCTGATTTATTAATACAGTTGTTTTAAACTGAGGATCATTTATTTATTATTAATAAATAATGTAAAAATAAATAAATAAAAAAATAAATTTTATTTATACTGAATGTATTCATAAGAAAAAGTAAATAATACTCATTACTTTGTTTAAAAGCGTTTGTAAAATATTAAGGCTGGCAGTTTAGATTATTAACAATTGTAGTATTACAATGTACTAGGCGAAGTACAAAACAAAATCCTGTTTTTTACCCGCGGAAAATTGTTTTTTAAATTATATTTATTTGAGTTTAGCTACGATTCGTTTGTTACTTTCTCTCACTATTGATCAGGAAAGTGTTGAATAGTTAAAATACAATTTTTCGAAATAGAGTTTTCCCCGTAAATATCCGTTTTAAGGTTCCTGATGATTACTCATCGTGATGCTTCCAGCAAATTAAGTATGGAAGAGATGGAGAAAGGACAGAGCAGCTGCTGAAGTGACGTTGTGCGCGAGGCTGTTGTACATAGAGCTGAATACTTTAGTTGTTTTGAAAAGAAAACATCCATGCTATAATCTTTTTAAAACCTAAGATTTTTCTGACGAAAGGAAGCAGTATAAGTTCCATTACGTTGTAATGCTAATTAGTCTTGAGAGTGTTCGTGAAGGACACAGTATAATCTTACTACTAGTTTAAAAAGAATTTTATTCATTATCATTACATGGAAACGTTTTACGCATAAATGAATCATATTTTTCATAATTACGGTTTCAGATGGCACAAAACCATCTTATTACAGACATCAATAGTATATTTAGCAATCAATCGCGCTTACTGCTGCTTTATTGTAGCTTCAGGAAAAAGTCGGAAACATGCCAGTAGAGAATAGGTGCTCTCTAAAAACCCATTATGTTTATGACAGAGTATTTCCATTGCAGCCTTTGTTTAGATCCTTTATGCCCACAACTTTTATTTTGCCTTCTCTCCCCAAATACACTTATAAAAGCACTTCTTTTCTTTATTATTGTAATTAAATCTCCATAAAATGTTTTATCATTTTCATTATAAAAGTATTTTCTGAAAAAAAACAAACAAAATTTCAAAAGGGAAAATCCTTTCTGCAGTACTTAGGAGAATGTAGTTACCTCTACCCCTTACATAAAATGGGCCGGAATTCACTTGTATTCATTTAAAGAAGCTCTCTCGGAGGACAATTTTAACAATACTCTATGTATCCGACATTTCTTAGAGCCGTTTCCTGATATAATCATTTGCAGCATGATGTTTAGCAAAAGTCAGATTTAAATAAAGTGAGGGAGTCGTTCCGTTCAGGACAGGTTTGCCTCAATGAAATTAGGACGTTCTGATCTTCACTAGCAGAGAAGATGCCATTACTTTTCTTGAGGATTCATTTGAAGGCATTTTAATCACTAATGTATTAGACAAAAGTGAGTTCTGGTCTATCTTTTCCTCAAGTATAAAAACTCATTGTTAATGTTCGTTTCTCCTTAATTTTTTACGAGAATTCTGAGTTAAAAGTTTCGTCTTCTAAACGTCAACTGTGCGCTCAGTTTTTTGAATAATTTTTTTGGGAATCCTAAACATTGTTCCATTCTGTCATTCAGCGTCATATTGACGTCAAAGCTTTTGATTCGTAACAGAAGAAGGCGCACAACTAGGTAGTTGCAAGGCTTTTCTTGTCATATGATCAATTTCTTTTTACTTTCTGCTTCACTTATTGGGAAAATATTTTATAAGCCAAATTTATTAATTCCTTCTTCAGAAGTGTTGAATTATCTGCTTTGGACATGTTGTATAGAGTCCTACATAAGACCTTTCATTTTGAGAACAAATACAGATGAAAGTTATTTCTTTTATAATAGCATCCATCAAAATGGAATATTATCTCACTGGTCTACTGTCGATAAATAAAAAATAGCGAATCCAACTTTTAGCAGGTGATCTCTTGGAACAGCTGAGTGCATGTTCTGCCCAAATACCAAACGCTTCATCATGGACCTCCACAACGGCCAAAATTAGCGTGCATCCCTGTCTAGAAACCTATCGTCCCTGCTATCTCTTAGTGACACTATCCAAGTGATCGAATTGAAGGAAAATTTAGAGCTTGAAAATGGAAGCTGCAACCTACCTCCATCTCAGTTCCTTTTTTTTAATGAGCTGCCGTGTATGCTGCTGATTTAAAGTTACTTTATTGCAGTTTAGAATGCATTACCTTTTAAGCAAAATTTAGTACTCTACTTTCATATATAAAACAATTATGATAATAGAGATAAAGTTATGTAGAAAAGTGGTACAGAGCTTTAGCTAAAAAGAAATAGTGTCTCTTTGTACAGAAACTCGAAAGAAAACTTCAACTGATTAATATTTATTTTGATCTTCGAAATGAGCATCAATTTCCATTTTTCTATATTTTCTTCGTTTCAACTTTTAAACTGAGAGAAACCAATAGAGCAAGGATTGCAGATACTGTACGGTTTATGAGGGAAAATATTCGTCACCCTATGCCGTATTTATTTTACAGTGTGCTTATGCTGCTGTGGTCCTATTTTACATGCCAGACCTTATTTCCGTAGTCCAACTTTTGTTAATTGTTTTCGTTACTTGTAATAGTAAGAGAGAGAAAGTTAAATTCCGTTGTTACATTTTATTTCTAACCGTCACTTTAAATGCCAAATAAGTATTTAAAAATAAAGAAACAAATGATGTACATACAAGATGTAAATAATATTTAAAAGAAATCAGGTTCTTAGGCGCTCATGTACATATACATGAATCTTTTTAAGGCAGATTGTACTTTTTAATTTTGTTTTTTTTAATTACCTTATTTTCTGCAGCAGTATAAAACATTACGCTAAAAAATCATATTAATTTTTTTTTGACTTTCAACTCTGAAGAAATAAAAAACAAAATTAAAGTTTATAGCTGCGAAGTACATAATGTATGCTGGAATGTAAAACCTCTGAGGAGTGTTATTTAGTGGATGCTGTCTTGGAATCGCAGAGTCGCCCAGATCTCTAAAGAATCCATATCCTTTATAAGTAAAATTATCCATGAAATGCTGTCGTTGTGTACGCTACCAAAAGATTATTAACGCAGAGTAATCCTAAGAAGAGAGAATCTAAAGAAAGCAGCTGAACTGGACGGAAATCTCCGTGTTTGAGACCAGTGCAATACCTGGTATTTTCGTTCTGCTCTGTCTTTAGCTAGCCAACTTCTTTTATCGACTTTGTAAGATCATTCTGGAGGACATCATGTCTTTGCCAACCAACCAAATTTACCACATTTCACAACGTCACATAGCTCATAAAGTTAATTACTTTTTCATTTACTATTTTGGCATATTCTAGATTCTTCACTCATTTACTGTTGTACAATGTACACACCTACTATTAAGATTCTATAAAAAAAAGTTTAATTATAGTAATAAAACCTAGCGCTAACGCCCAACATGTTTTTAGATCCGGGATAAAATAATAAAACCCATTTTAAAAATTTTCGTCCCTTTTTTTGTAGATATTCAATCTCAAATGTTTATGTTCTTTGCATTCTTGTACAACAAGCAGCTGTTGCAGAAAAAAATGTTATATTGAAATTGTGAAAATTATGTTTCTGGGCTTTTTGTTTTCTTTTTGACCGTAAATCAGTTTATTCATGTACGTATATATAAACTAATAAATAATATAAACTAATAACATATAAACAATATTTATATATATTGTTTTTACTTCTATTTTTACACAAAGTTATGATAGAAATTTTTAAATTAAAATTTGATCAAACTCAAAAATAAGATGAAAAATCTGTGCTGCAATTAATACATAATCATAATGTGCACTGTTAAAATAAAATAAATTTTAGATTAAAAAAAAAATATATAAGGAAATTTAATAGGACGTATTTTTAAAAAAAATAAAATTGAAACAAAAAATAAAAAGAAAAAAATATTTTTCCAGAATTTCTAAAGAAAAATTATATCAATAAATAAAACAGTTTTTTGTTTATTAGAAATGTAGTGTGAATTATAAAATAATTAAATTTTTGAGTGAACAACTCCAATTAGAGAATATATACAATATGTATGTAATTTTTTCTAAGTAAAAAACAAATTACTTAAACTATTGAATATTAAAAATTATTAGTATCTAAGGAATTGATAAAAAGCTGAACCTCACATTTCTGGTAATTATTAAGTAAAATGTAAGAAACAATGTTTTTCTGTTGTTTTTAAATGAAATTATAGAAATTGAGCTGATTATTATATTTATATATAATATTGAATTTAATAAAACTAAATTTAAAAAAAAATAAACAGGAATTTTCTAAAGAAAGGTAAATAAATGATACAAAAGAAAAATATACAACATAATAGTTAAAAATATGAGCGCTTTACATTTGTAAATAAATTATAGATTATGTGTTTGTATATAGTATATATATATATAAATATATCTATCGCTAGATGGTAAAGGAAAAAAAAATTGGTAAAAAATTCATCCTTTTTTATAAGAAAATCATATTAAAAAAAAAATACACTCGGGAGCAAAATGCAGAACACTTATTTATTCTATATTTAATTTTAATAGGGTCTAAGTTGTTATTTTTCATTTCCGATCCCTAAGTGAGTTGTAATTACCTCTACTTAGTGAGGTTTATGCATTTTTGGTCTAGGATGGCCGCGTAAATGCGTGAAGCATCGCCCTTGAGATGATTACAAGAGTAGTTCGTTGCTTTATAGATATAGGATACTAGTTTGAGATACCAAACTTCTTGTGAGGAAACTTTAGAGGAAACGTAAAGGGAGCAAATTATCTACTGGCTTTCTCCAGATCTTTCGCGACGGTCTGGCTGCAGAAATGGGACTTATTTGAGAAAAAGACGCTTCTCCCATGTTATTCTTTTCAAAACCATCAAAAGAAATTCACCACTAAGGTTAGCTTTCTGTTGTGAAAAACTCAGCCTTCGCTGGAAGATCCATTTGCCCATGTGAACTCCATGAATGTCGCAAAGGAATCGGGTTTACAACTGTTTGAAAGCGGTCTCGAAGCCACTAGAAGAACTATTATGAAATAATTTTCCAACACCTTTCATTATTCTTTTTGCTTCTTAGGAAAGGCAACTGCTGTTATTCTTCCCTTTCTCTCTGAAGTGCAATGCTTACTCCTTGATATGGAATGCACATCAAGAAAGATCTTGAAAGTCAAATCAAGTATAATGAAAACAGTTTTGTACAGAATTGAATTTTTAAGTGTTGATTGTTTCATTTCTGTTGTTGAAGCCTTTAACAAAACAAAGGAAACTCAGTAGGTTGTCTAAATTGGGCACCAATCCCTCGGAAGTGATGAATGAAATGAATGCAAGAATAATAGAGAAAAATATTGAGACTTCACTAAGATAAATTGCTTCATTTTCTCTCACTCCCTGGTAAAAGGAAATATTGAAATAGATGACATTTTGAAAATTGACTCTGTTCACGATTTTTTAAAAAATTCATTTCCTTCGAGTCAGCAATTGCTTTTATTTGTAAAATAACAAGGAAGAGTGCAGGCCATTTATCCAAGTAGTACCTCACCTCCAAAAGTATTGCCTAGGACCAACTCTGTAATTTTAATAAGAGAATGTACTGTAAGTGTTCATACTATATTTGTTTTTTGCATCCGAGTATATTTGCTTATCAGTTTTGTTTTAGCCAAGTCCTCATTTTGTTAATTTAATTTTGAACTAATTGTCTAATTTTAATTTAACTCAAATTCATTTTTTCAAAGAAAGAAAAATAAAGTGGTAAACAGATTAATAATTTTTATTACAGTATATTTTGTTTTTTATGGCAAAACAATTATATGCCTAAAAAAAGAAAAGTATCTCATTAACCCTTTGGAAAAAAGAAAAGAAAACTAAATAATTTCTAGTCTTACAATATAATTTATAATCGTGAAAGGTAGATTTTTTTTATTTGATCGTACTTAAATTTATACGATTATATTACTGTCAATTCAAAAAAGAAAGGCTTATATATTTAAATATTTTAAAACGTTTTAACATTGTTTTTTTTCTAAGTTTTGGGGAAATTTAAAATAAAACGTAAAAAATTATTTTCAAAAATACAAAGTAAAAGAAATCTCTTGTGGCATTAATTTTTAATTATGGGGCCAATATCATAGTTTCATTATCATCGAAGATGCCAAGAAATTAAAGAATGAAAATAAAAAAGGAAATTTAGTCATTCATATTTCCTGAATTCAGTTGTTTGGTTTCCACAGCATTTTTCCATTTTATGCTTTAAAATAGTATTAACATAATAATAAACGATAATATTGTTAACAACTTGTTTTTAAACAAAAAAATAATAGTATGTTTGGTGGCACCGTGTTTTAGTTTAGATATTATTTTGCATTACGTTTACCTAGAAGTGGCAAAGAATAGGTGTGATCTCTACTCGGTAGGTGTAGCGTGGTTAAGGGTTCCCGGAGTTGGCCTTTGTTTGATTTGTATATTTGCTGCTGTAATTCATATGAATGTTACAATAAATCTAGGATTTTTGCCCAGATATTTTGAAAATGATTTGAGTAATCACTTATCCTGTTTTAAGTATTGTGTTGATAGACTGAAATATTATCGATGACCCCTTTGACAAAGTGTACTATTTTCCACAGTAGGGTAAATGTCCTCCAATAAATTAACCTTGTATAACTGTCCAACCGGACAATTTTAATCACTACTTTTGTCTAACATTACAAATGACAAGAAAAAATGTCATTACTTAAATTTTTTAACAAGTACATCTAATATTTGTTTATAGAAAAAGTTCAACATTCTAGAGGTTAAAAAACAAATTTCATGAAAAGTAAATTAATACAAAATTTTTTTACATATTGTCAAATACATAATTATTAATTAATTTTGAAAAAATAAAAATAAAATCTAAAGCCATTAGTTACTGTTTTCAGTGAAATTATTTTTATGTTGTGAATTTAAATTATTTAATTTATTAAATGCAATTTTAGTTTCTTCTAGTTTTTTTTTCTAAATGTATTTACGTAATATATTTGTATAAATAATATACATATATATCTAAAAAATAATAAATTAACAAACAAAATGAGGAAAAAAGTTATAGTTAATAAGTGTTTTTAATTGAGATAAAAATGAAAATTAGGAATTGACGATTTTTTTATTACTGAAGTAGAAAAACTATAATGACCAAAAGGAATTTAAAAAAAAATTACACCCTTAAAAATTGGTGTAATGGAAATGGTGCCTATTTTTCTTGTAACAAATTTATGTTCAAGGAGATAAAATTAAAAAAAAAATACAAAATATAAATTCATTTATTTTATTTAGATATTTGACACCAAAGCGATAGTAATTTTTTATTTTATTATTTATTTTTATCTTTATTGTTTTCTTGTGTAATATTTTTTTTCGCCTAAATTAATTAAAATAAAAAAAAATTAAATATGGCAAGATAATGTTATTAGTAATTTAACTATAGAAATAAAATAAAAAGTATGTTATAATAATTACAGGAAACTGTATTGCCGAAATTGTTCAGTGATATTTCAAAAATAATGAAGTAAATATTGAACTAATTTGTTTTGATTGTTTTTTATTGTGGTAATCTATTTTATTTTTTTATGAAAGGGGTAACTCTTGTAATTGGAACACTATCTAAATTCCCGACAAAGCTGATAAACAAAAGACTAATACCAACTCTACATTCAAACCTTTTATGTATTTAGGTTTAGAACTTCGGGGCTCCAATTTCCAGTACATCGTACTGCAACAAACAGTTGGTGCCCCTTCCGGCCTCAAAATCCATAATAAGTTCATCAGTCCTTTCGTAAAGCAGCATCTAGTCAAGAGAAAATACCAGAAATGCCTTACTGCAATCTTTTCCTAATACTTTTGTACAATCTCTCGCCTCTACCACCTAAAGTGGTGATTCTCCATGCCAGCTAAATGATCAGTGGTTCCTTGGGGGTGAATTAGAGACTGGTAATATGGGAACCACCTAGAGAGAGCTAAGAATTTCCAGAGGAGTAACAAACGTACAATTAGTAGAAATAGTAAAAGGCTGTTTTAGTACGCTTCCTACCAGTGGCAGAATTTTACTGTATATTACTGATCCATACCTAATAAGAGATGTGTGACGGCTTGTATTAAAGAATTAAAAATTTAGTGTCAGGCAAATTGACTCTATCTAGATCTTTTACAACTATCCTTTTTTCGTCTTTTTGTTGTAAATGTGCGAAGTTAAAGAGTTTTGACTTTATCCATCGTAGGATGCATGTTTATTGCATCCCTGCCGCTTTCAGATTTTCATCCTGCATCAGAAGTGATTACATCAGCTTATTTTAAAGATTTCAACTTCACTTGCGTTACCTTCTCGCAATACACTTGCTGAGACAGTGCATATCTCACTTAAACGCTGATAGAGGACCACACAAAAGGTTTTCATCAAAGTCGGTCAACTGAAGGTAAAACTTAACAAAGCAAATTTTTTCATTTCTTCAAGATTTGAAAAAACAGACTCCAATGATTTTCTTTTAATTTGGAGTACTAATTGCTTATATGTATGTAGATACGTACATAACTTTTATTTGAAACTTATTTCCATGAAAATTCGATCAAGGGCACCTCTAGAAAAGGTAATTCTTATAATCATCCCTCTAAGGTGCTAGTGTACTTAATTTTACTACCTTTGTCTACATAATAGTAATAGCAAATGTCAATGAAAAACCCAGTATCGGAAACAACTTCTATTTGTTTCCGAAACAACAAATATTGCTGGTTGAATGCTCTACTTAAATCATCATGCTCATCTAAATCTGCATCTCTGTAGACTTGTAATTTCAAATATTTGAAGTCTACCAAATAGTTTAATTTATAACAAAATCGAATTAAATATCGATGTAGAGTGATGGTTAGCCTCTGAGAAGGCGAATGTTATGTGTAAATAAACTCCCATAACCTGCACTGCCCTGGAGACGGCACTAGTACAAATTTTAGAAGTAGCTTGTGTGGCTAATATTAAAGGATTCGTGTACTAGTTTTTAAAAAGTTACTTTTACTATGTTTGTGTGAATATATTTTGATATGAAAATTAGTTATCCTTAAGTTTAATTGGAGCCTATGAATCATGAGGATAAACAGACAGAAGAAAGTGAATAAATATTTACGTTTCTATATTAACAACTTTGGATTTCATAAACCTTATCAAGTTCTTATTGATGGAACCTTTTGTTTTATAGCTTTGGAGGTAAGTAGACTTTTTGCAATAGTTCCAGAGGCTATTCTGGTTCCACCTAGAGCTAACTAGTATTTCTTAAGTGAGAATGTCTTTAGCAATCTATTTTTTCTAAATAATTAGAATGTGTCATTCTAATTTGTAGTTTTGTTTTTTTAAATTTGATGATAATAAAAAATATGTGAAACTTATGTGTTACATATACGTCAGGTATAGCCTACACATTTTATAGGGTAAAATGGGCTGAAGCCTGTAACTCTTATAACAGTTACAATGTGTAACCGTTTCCAGAATATTTAGGGATTGTTAGGCCAGTTCAAATACTTGCCTAAAGAAAGAAAGGAAGAATTGAAACGATGCTTTCAACTCTTGCCAAGCAGTAGAATACTAATTAATTAATTACACGATTAATATAATATATTATACATATTATGGGATTGAAAAAATAACTGCCATTTCAGTCTAGAAAAAATTTATTTTGCCGAGCTTTCGACTTAGGGACTAGGTCATCTTCAGGGCTAGTTTAGAAAGTAATACTATTACATTTCAGGGTTGGTGTGTCTTTTTGTCTTGTCTGTTCATGGACTGAGTGTGACAGTTTAGTGACACACTCAGTCCATGAACAGACAAGACAGAAGACACACCAACCCTGAAATGTAATAGTATTACTTTCTAAACTAGCCCTGAAGATGACCTAGTCCCTAGGTCGAAAGCTCGGCAAAATAATTTTTTTCTAGACCGAAATGGCAGTTATTTTTTCAATCCCATTGAAACTATGAATCAGTCACCAAAAAGAATGAACAACAAATACATATTATGTATATTAAGTGTTATAATATTGTCTTCTATACTTTTTTTTATAGAGTAAAGTAAATATTCATGAGCAATTGCCTAATTATTTGGGTGGAGATGTGAAAATTCTTACCACACCATGTGCTATTTTGGAAACGGAGAGCTTAGGTAACGTGAAAACTAAGTCTATTTGTATTTTATGGAAGATATTATGTAGTAAAAAACATTTAAATACTCCTATCTGAGGCACTTAATTTATTCGTTTTTTAAGCCCCATCTTAAAAAAAGCCAATTGCTTAACTTATTTTTTTAAATAAGGACTTTTAACTTAAGACCCTTAAGCCTGCCAGTTTCCCATTAAAGTTCGAAATTATTTCGTATAATAGTATTAAGGGTAGCATTATTTTAATATTTACAGGACCGCAAGTATATGGAGCTATGTTAATTTTAAAACAATTCCCAGTTCATCAATGTGGGCATAAAGATCCTGTTGGAGCCTCAAATTGTATTAGAAATATGATAAGTAGGAACAATCCCAATAGGTAATTTATCATTGTTTGCCTTTTGAGCACTTTCTCTTGAGTTTTTTGAGCTTAAGTAATGGTTTTAGGCCCATTATTATAACAAATCATTAAATCTTTATATAAGAATGTAAAAACAAGCAGCTCTCTGGTAATTTGAGGTGAAAATGAAATTTCAACAGAAGTGCAAAACTCTTAATTAGAATATTTCAGTGACTGGTGAAACGAACAATGAAAGAAATTTAATCTTTTGTCCTTTTTTAGGTACATATTAGCTACCCAAGATCGTGATCTTCAAAAAATTGCCCGAAGAATTCCCGGTACACCTCTACTGTATATTCACAACAGAGCTCCTACTTTAGAACAACCTTCATTTAAGACATCATTTATTGCCCAGAAAAAGTTACGCAACAGGTATGTTATTAAAAATTATTTATGGTTCGTTTAAGCTGTATTTTTCTTCATTTTTATATTTAAGCGATTGGTAGACTTGCTGCCCACCATGGACGACTAATTATTTAATTATTTTTTTAATCTTTCCGAATGTAAATGTCTCTGTCAGTAGTTTTAAGAAGTATTTTTTACTTTTCTTGTCTTTTATTGAAAAGGATATTAAATGGGTTAGAGATAACCCATTTCCGGATATCTTCTCTTCTTTGATTTTAGTAGTGAATTATTTCCATATTTTCTACTCATATTGTCGACTAAGGAAGAGGCACAATTAACCCTAAAGTACCAAACTGAAGACATATCCCAGGTTTCACTATTAAATTTTCTTAATGTCTTTTGTGTATATCATTTTCTCTGGTATTTCTGAACCAAATGTTTGAGCAAAATATTTATTTTTTCAATTTAAGAAAAATTATCACTATCATGAATTACAAACTTCCTGACAAGGCCACGAGTACCAAGGTTTTAACAAAGAAATGCTATCCATTGTCAATTACATTGGCGTTTCATTAGTTAGCCTCAAAAGGTAAATTTAAAATTGAAGATTCAAGTAGGTTATTTTTCAGTTATCTTATAGACTAAGATTAATGTGTTTAGTACTTGCAAGACGAAATAAATACAGTGTTCTTTGTACACCATAACGATTTAAAGTTCATACATATATCTAGTAAATACATTCAAGATCGTAGGTGTTCTTGGCAAAATAATTATAGAAAATTCATTTTAATTCATTTATTTAAATACATTGAGAACAATGAGATTTAAAAAACAAAAACAAAATTAATGATATTGCTCCTGAAATCCGTAAGTTGCGTGGTTAAGTTCAAATCCTGAAGTTTATTTAAAAAGTAAGAAGTTGAGGTTTCAAGGTAATTGCTTATCTGCACTCCTCTAAGAAAATGTTAATAGAAATTATGGATGTAGCATTTAAAGAAGAAAGAAAAACCTTAACTAGAATCTCTGTAGTTACGAGAGAATATATTAAAACCTTTTATGCTTGTATTTTTTTATAAACTGAGTAAATTAAACTTTTATACCTAATGGTGCTAACTAATTAGGGTATGGCTGTGCTCCAAATTCTAGAAAACGTTTGGCAGAGGTTATTAATGATGGTATGCAAGGTGTCTGCGTACGTTTAGTAAACACAGTACATAGACTTACTATAGAAAGTCGTCTCGGATGTAAGCCAAACAGACGAAATCATTGATTTTGACGTAGATAGAAGTATCAGCTTGATTAGGAGAGGTTAAAACTAATTTTTCCTGTAACTATTCGTTCGAATAAGTGGTCCGAATTCATAACCACATTATATTTACCAGTAAGCGGCCCTAATCGTGCATAGTTGCACAATTCCAAGTCGTTTGATTGTGTGTTGTTTTCAGTGGGCAGGAGGTTAAATGTTGTAATTTATTCTTTATGTAATTGTCTGTTTTTCCAGCTACTGTTTAAGCAAATCAGAGAAGAAAACTTTAAAAGAATACAAAACGGCTGTATTAGGGCCTGAACAGCCAAGGAGGCCTAGAAAGAAGAAGAAAAACGGAGGTCCTAATCCACTGTCATGTAAGAAGAAGAAAAAGCAAGCTACAAACCAAGAAATATCAAGGAAGAAGTGAATCGTAATTAAAAAAACCACCATTATAACAAACATTTTAATACAAATATATATAAACACTTTACTTCTTTTATTTCAAAGTACTTGTATTTTATATTACAATTATTCTTTTTTTTTTCTCTCTTTTTTTTAAATAATTGTGAATTACTTTCACAGTCTACGTTTATAAAAAATTTTTTATATCATCCTTATTATTCTTCAAACAATGCTAGTATTAAATTGTAAAATTTACGTAAATAATATAAAATGCACTTACTCTATGTACAAACAGTAATAAATGAGACGAGAGAATCAATAAACAGACGACTTTCTACAGAACACATTAAGAATTTAATAATGAATGGGTAGCCATTTGCAACATTCGGACATTTTTCGACAGCTTACTATTTGGATTAGCGGACAAGAATACTTTCAATTGTTTGTGCAGACCTCTTAAAACTACTGGCATGTGTTCCCTTGTATTTAAATTGCTTGAATCTAAATTCATAACTGCTTCTTCTAGGTATCTGTGAAAGTGGATGTAAAAAAAGAGTTAGTACATTTACATTTGGAGAAAATGATTTTTAAAAAAACAAACAAATTGAGGCAACATAAAAGGTATTTCTAAACATAAAGATAGATGAATGTTAAGTTTAGATGGTGTTCCCCAATAATTCCGCCGAATCCCACGTTAGAGTCAAGCTGCCAGATTTTATAACAAAATCTAATTGCATTAAAGAATGGAGGTCCTTTAGTGAAATAAATTTCTTAATTTCAGGATTCCACAACTATGTTTGACGTTGAAAATAGTAGAAAGAGAAAGTACACAAATTTTTCGGACGCAGGGGAACTCCAAACCTAGATTTTCCGACGAAATTCAAACAGAACATGAACGAATAGAATTTTTTTTTCGCTTTAGAGGAATAATAGAATGTAAAAATGATAACATATTTTTTGAAAGAGTTCCAAAGATATTTTCAAAAAATAAACTAGTTAAAAAATATTACCTGTGCTTAATATCAGTATGCTGCGACATATCAGCTGACAATTGTTGAATAAGTGATAGTAAAACGTGCTGTTGTAATAAACATCCATCGTCTCTGAATACTTTTTGAGGAGGAACATTTTCACATACATACATTACCAGACTCAAATCAGAAGCAGATAAAGCCTAAAAAATAATAATGTAATAGTCGACTTTTTAATTAACAAATTGAGATAAGGTATTACTGAACCTTTTATACAGTAAATAAAAACTAAATTAGCATCATAGTTTCAAATAGCATGTACATGTTCAATCCCTGAACAAAGTTCACATGAAAGTAAGTACTTATTATTCTTTTTCTAATGTTTTTTACCACAGTAAACCTTCCTGTTTGTTTAATTTACTTCGCAGAAAACATTCTATTTAATCATTTTAAATACAAAAATGAAGCCGCCATCAAGTTATATTATCAGAAAACAAAATTATTTAATTAAAAATAGGAAAACTTAGTTGCTTATTTAAATGTTCCAAATTTAACTGAAACTTAAGGGATAAAAAATTAAGGTCAGATTTACTACGTCTTTAAAATAAATTTTAGCAACTTTTAATTTTCAACTATTCGTTTCGAAATATTTTATAGTTATTATTAACTTCAAGCAGCATTTTCTTTGTGAACATTTATTACAAAACAGTTGATTTTTTTTCTTTCTTTTGCTCTTAAAAGTAATATTTTCTCATATTGAGATGAGTTCATTAATGTTAAATCTTATAATGAATTTTCCAAATTAAAAACGGAATGGAAAGTTCTGGGGCACGTCTTAATTTTAAGCGTCATTCCCCATGTGTAAAAGTTAAAAAAAAAGTTGGGTACTTACTGTCCCATGCTTAGCTGAAAAATGAAATTTACTTCTATAGCTTCTTTCTTATCAGAAATTTTCGCTTCAAAACTAGAGCTCTAAATGTTCATAGTTTGCTCTACAGATTTTCCAAATATTTAAAAAGACGATCTGTTAGAGAGGGGGATCAATTCACCTGGTAATCCTAAATATTATCTTTTCAAATCTAAAATTGGTAACTTTCAAGCCATAAATCAAGTATGATTTATCACTTAAGTAATAATATTTTTTTTTTTTTTATTGAAAGGTACAATGCATAAATATACCCCTCAAACACTTCTAAAATTTAAAAAAAAATTGCAAGTCGCATCTTTCGTGGCATTTTTTCAATTATAACCAGAATAACACACTCAGGTAAATAAAAAAATAATCTGAAGCCTTGGTTGTTTAAGATATTGGCAACATTAAACTTCTTATTTTTTGTTTTTTCATTTATCACTAACGAAGGTAAAAATTATAAATTACAATTATTGTAAATATTTACAATTACAAATTGTACCTATATTTTAACTGACTTTTTTTAAATTTGTTATGGGGATTAGAGAAAGAGAAACGTGGCAAACTCTTTGAAAGTTTAATTCATTTACTATGATCTTGACGTTGATTTCTTTTTCTGACGCAAAATAATACACTAACGGTACAATGAATTAAAAAACACCGAATTGGAGCCCAAAAGTCAATATAATGTGGGTTTGCATCACTTCATCCAAGTACGGTACTAGGATTATTGTAACGCCTAGGTTGACGGAAATATCCAGCACAAGGCCTTGTTCAACCAGAGGAAATATAACGAAAGAGGTTTGTCTTTTTATATGATATTACTTGTGTTTGTATTAAATCCGGCTCGAAGTCAATAACTATTTAAATCAGAAAATAGGTAATTTTGTAAAGAAAAAAAATTTAATGATGCATTTTTTTTAATTTACCAAATTATGAAAAAATAATAAAATAAAATTTGTACACGTCTTTGAAGAACATAATTACGGTGGCAATGAAATCGCTACCAGTCTTTTACAGGGCTAAACAAATGTCGGTTGTTACCTGTTGAAATGCGGCATCAATCTGGCCTTGACTTATCATTTTAGATAGCTGACTTTGAAGAAGATGTGGATCTGTAAAAGCAGGTGTAACTGTACCAGATCTCATACTTCCATTATTTAGATTAGCGCTAACTACGGTTCGTTGCAATTCTTGTACCATGTCATTTAATCTATAAATAAAAAATAATAATAATGCAAGTACTGCTCAATTTTACAGGCAAAAAGACAAAAAATCACGATATCGAACGAACCTCTTAGTTTCTTTATCAACAGTATTAGTAAATTGTTGCGCTGTAACTGTTAAATGTTCGGATGCAGATTGCATTGTCATCAGTTCTACATTCGTTCTATCGTTTGATTTTGTGGAATACAGTTCAGCCTCCTTCACATCTTTTTGAACAACATTTCAAAAAAACAAGTACAATTAAAGTATGCATAATTAGGAAAATATTGTTAAAATAATACATGGGGTTAATTAAATGTTCTTTCTATTTCAAGAGGCGTATTCTTCTCATCAAAACGAACTAATTCCTTCTGATAAACTAAAGTTTTGCAAAAGGTGTGTCACAACATACTGGTTTCTTAAAAATAGGTACACATATTCGAAGATCCTACCTTAATTAAATAAGTAATACTAATAACTTAAACAAATTTAATCCCACAAAAGCAAAACTCAATCAGGTATGCAGTGGCAAAATTCGTCATTACAGTCACCTGATAACAACCAGAGTATAACCTCCACTTAGGGCCATACTCGTACCACGAACACCCCTCCATACAATATACAATGATGACCACATATCCTTACCGAAACTACTAGCCTATAAAGAAAAGACGATTTTTTCAAGACCTATACCGAACATTTGTTACTTATAAAGTTACCCATATTTTGAGCATTTGCAACATTACATTCCAAGTCGATAGTACGGATTGTGGCAATGCTACAGGGTTCTAGGGTTCCTCCAATTGTTTATTACTTAAGTCAGACCTAGGTAATTTTAACCAAAGATAATGTTCATACATAAAAAGTTCATAAAACATACATATAATATCGCAATTTGACATGAAGGTATCCTCGCTGCTTCGTGACCATCCTGTAAATGTTTACGCCACATTCGTTAAAATAATAACTTTAGCGTTTCAATAGTTATTAATATCGAAGATATTAACTTAAAATGTGTACATATTTATATATAATACTTACATTCCTTAAGCCCTTGTGTTAAGGCTTCATTAATTTGATTAAACATAGTTGAGCAAGCGTTTTCAAACAACGGCACGGCTACTTTAACAAATGTATCCTTATATAATTGTTCCATTGAAGCTGAGGCCGCACCAGTTAAACTAGAGGCTAATAAATCCACTATTGGCTATAAAAAAATAAATTAATTCAGTAAATTTACAATTTGAGATCTCCACAAATATAGTTGCTATATTGTAGATAAGCTAGAAAATATAAATTCTAAGTTTCCTACATAATGTTCCTTTGTCTAGAAGAAAATATAGCAATTAGTTTAAAATTTCGATAACGAGTTTTCTCAAGAAAAATCCGTTTTGACGTCCCTGAGACCGAAATAATGTTTTTTTTTATTATTATTTTTTGAAATTATAACTAAAATCTTATGATTTGTAAACTTGAAGTAGCCAGTTACAGAATAAATGTATTTACATACCTTACTTCTCACCATTTTTTGTAAATTTTCTTTTAAAGCTTGATCAGTCAAAGTGAGTCTTTGTGATAGTTCTGTGTGGATAATCTCCTTCAAATCAATCAATGTTTCATTCACATCTATAGAAACAAAAAATTATTTGAACATTATTTCAATGAATACAGAATATAATTTTTAGTTAAGTAAATATTGAAGATCAATTTTCTAAACAAAAAAAAAATCATAAAAAACATTTTAAGGTGGTAATTTTTTACTTTGTAAAAAATTTCTCGAAAAGACTTCTGTGATTGATTTTCTTTGAACTTTGTTCTTATAGCACTGTGTAGATCTTTTATTTAAAATAAAACATTTTCTAAGCAAAATTCCAATAATTGCACTCTGAAGATAGGTAGGTAGGTAGGTTACACTGGCATTGAGGTAGTGAATGGTCCTGAATTTTTTTACTTGTGAAGAGGGCTAAATGTGTGCTATGTTTGATAATAGTCTTCCATGTGCTGACAGTATCCCTAACTCCGAATTTCCCAAGTTTCCTTGAGAGTATGCTTTTTATACTGTTAGCGAAACACTTAGTAATTCTCTCCCCCAAAAAGAGTCTGATGAGTTTGATGCAAAGTTTCAAACCAAAAATACTATTGAACTGAAAAACAAAAAATGGCTCCTAAATACTGACAAAGGGCTTGAGACAATTTTCTTAACAGGGTAAGGCATAGTTTTACAAATTATTTTATTTCAGTAGGAGTTGAAAGTTGTTAAGAAATTGGAATTTTGAAGAAAATTGATAAGATAGATAAGAGAAAGAAAATGAAAAGTTTTTATTTCCGATTTTTATTAAATATGACAGTAGATTAGATTATGCGTTTTGGTAAGCCCGTTAATAATTATAATTTGAAAAGACTACCTTTTTTTATATTATTTTTGAATTCCATGGTGACCTGCGGTAGCACGTTAGAAAGTACAGCACATTGCACTTCCTTAATTATCTGCGATGCCAATCGTTCCTGATCTAAACCACATCTAAGCGAACCTTCAGAAATAGCTTTCAAAATAGTATTGTCACTATTTGCTTTAGATAAACGTAATTCTTCACGTAATATCTTAAAAACAAAACAGAACAATTAACAAAATTATTATTTTTTTGTTCAAAAAATTATCAAGTCAAACTATAACTATTATTTCAATAGTACTTGGATTTCTGATGAATGATTCTGCAACGCTTGAGTTAAAGCTGACATATCACCTTTTAATGAATTAATGGTATGTTCTATTTCTTTTAGTTTGTTATTAGTTGTATCCGGTACGCTTGAAAAAAAAGAAGAAGAAAATTAAACATCCTCTTTAAATTGGTTTCTTCAATGATTTCTTACAGAATAATTTTTTTAAATCGAAAAGTCAAATGTTTTTATACAAACCAGTTAATATTTGGTGATTGTGAAGTCATCACATGTTGTTGGGGCTGTGGGCTACGAGGACTGACATAATAACAAGGTGATGAAAGTATTTCCTGTACTTCACGGCTTGGAGAACTTCCGCCACTCACGAATCCAACACCAACAACCTAGGAATAATTTTTTGTTTCTTTCAATAATCTATTTCAAATAACTTAAAAATTATTTCAGTAATTAAAAGAAGTGAATAAGAACTGACAGAAACTTCGCTATTATTGACTAATGCAGTATTTGAGGTAGTATAAGAATCGGACGAATCAGGTAATGGAGTGCTCTTAGTGTCTCCAATGAGTGTCTGTAAAAAAGCAATTTTAATTATATTCATTTTGTAATTTTCTTATTTCTCATTAGAGAAAGTATTGTTTTCGTGTTGATATACGTTTTGAGTTTCAATGAACACGAAAAAATGGTGTTAATGACCTCAGCAGTCGATATCAAAAGTACAAATTAGTTTGTGTGTGTTCATTACTGACAGCTAAACTCAAAAACGGAACAATAGGAATTTTCAAATTTGATTATTTTTTAAAGTCCACTTGAGTCCTGACAATAAGCTTACGGTCAAATTCAATTGGAGGTATACTTAAATGAATAGTGGGTGACACAACAAACCCACTGGGACGCTGTGGCTTAGGCTCCTCTCTGCCCAACCCTTGAACAATCTACACTTTAATGACTGGGTTTTTCATTAAAAAAAAAGTATCTGCAAAATGGCTTCTACGATTTCTTCAAACTTCGTTTACTCATTTCAAACAGGTACATAAAAGTTAAGTTTAATCATTTATGATAGAAAATTAATTTCTGGACTATACTGGAAATGACGGCGAGGAAGACTTCATCTGAATCATTTCAGCATAATAAGCAATCATCACCTAATACGGTGAGGGAACATTAGGGAGAGGGAGTATCACCAGGAATGGTGAAGCTAAGGCTGATTCCTTTTACGGTTAGCGTCGATTAGTTGGGGTGATAAAGAGCAGCCCAGGATTGCGAAGGGCTTGGTACCCTCAACATAGACCAATAATAAAAAAAAAAAAAGGGCTCTAGCAGTTGCCTGAGAGAAGTCTGTGCTCATCATCACCACTAGATTGACCAAAAGTGCTAGAATCTTAGAATGCTGCAAGAGAGCCCACGAATCGTCTGTGTAATTAATCAATTAATAATAATTACCATAGTTTCCTTATTTGAAGGTGAGTGGAAAGCGTCTGGTGTCATCAGATTAAGAGGCGGTGGAGGAGGCTGAGGTTGGGCGTTTGTCTTTGAAAGATCTAGATCCTTTAGTCCCGCCGAAATTTCTGCCAAACGTTCTTGCTTTTCTGAAAATTATATTGAACATATTAAAAACTGCTTAATTCTAATCTAAACTTGACCAGATGAATAATTTGAAACCTACCGAGTGCTTCACAGGTTAGTGAAGAAAGCTGAGGAGGTTGCAGTATGGTATTATTTTGTGCAGGCTGGAATACAATATGGCATTCCTGTAAAGATTTAGGTTGCACAAGATACATTCTCACCATTACCGCTATCTGACTTTCTTCCTCGCTTTCTCCTGGAAAAAAAAAGTTGTTTCGCTTCAAAATGTACATATTATTTTTACTAAGAAACCAGGTTTTCAAAACCAAGTGGTTTTGTAATTAATTTAATCATGACAGTAATTATTATCCACAGAAAGAGTAAATAGGTAAAAATATACACATATATATGTTAAAGGATGGATGCTGATAAACTGGGTAACAAGGATTTAGGAAAATTAGGAAGAATAGTTATCTTTTTGAAACTATTACTATAATCGTTTCTTTCTTAAAAATATACAACTAAGAAAATAATCTTAAAACTTTAATACAAACTGGTTGAAATTATTAACCGATTTAAACTTTATTGGAAACAATAATCGACAAATTCTAGGTATTCATAATTTTCGAATTAAGTATGTTTCGTTTGGGTTAGAACAAAGTTTCAACCACCCACAATTTTTCGTTTTAAGATAGTGTCCTTCATCCAGACATTTTTCTATAATTTTTATTTAATTTTTTTACCCACGGGACGGTAATTAATGTACTTCCCGTGAAAACTGACAATAGAAAATTTGCCTAGAAGAATAAACATATTTTAAAAAATTGACATAGGACCAGACATGTCTGCTTAAAGAAATTTATTTTTAAAAGTGTTTAATGTAGCAAAAGCCAAAGAAACTTCTTTATATACAAGATGAGGATGGCAAAATAAACTTCTTTAAAAAGAAAGAAAACAATTATACAAAAATTGGACTAAAGAGAAGTGTCCTGAAGGTCTAGGAAAGAATAATAAAAAAGTTATTTGGCTGGGCGTTGTTGGGAGGAAAAGGGCTTCTTAAAATGAATCTTTAGTGGATGGTAGGAAAGCAGGAAATGAAGGAACTCGAAGGCCACTTTGAAGAATAGGAACTGGATAGGTGATGAAAAAAGAGAAAGAGAAAAGACACCTGGAGGAAAATAATGAAGGATGAATTTGGATGAAGGAAGCCTCTCTAACAGAGTTCTTAAAAAAGAAATAAAGTATTTAACTACCATTGCAAAGATCTTCAATGTTGAACGATGTATTTGGTTTAAATGTTTTCGGGCCAGCATCGACAATGCCAAAACTGAGTATCGGGTAGGGTAGTTTAAATTCAGATATCGACTTAACAAATGGAAGAGACTCATTGGCATTTTTTTGCAACTCAAGGACATAGAGCAACTGTTAACAAAACAATATTTAATTAGAGGCAACAGTTTTTTTAAAAAAGGAAAACACTAAAATGTTTAAGGCGATTAAGAGCCAACGATCCACTGTGAAATAACCCATATTTTTCGTTAAAATACATATTGTACAATCTATTTTCAGTTTTCATTAAAAAGCTGCTCATTAAAATAAAAATTTGTCAACAACTTCGTAGTAAGACATCGAAATTTCTTGTGGGACTTCAAATCCAAATATTTGCCTAAACGTTCTATTTACAAAGTTATACAGTTAAAAATTAGGTTTTAAACAAGCTAAAAACTTACTACTACATGCAGGTTATCCAAGCATAATGGATACTAAGAGTAACCTTTCAATAATCTAAATAAACCACAGCAAGAAAAAGAAAAACAACAATACCCGAGAGTACATATCCGAAAGAAGTATATAACCAGCAGTTAAATCAATCGCTGCTTTAAGTTTTTTAGCAGCTGAAGCATGACTTTCGGATGAGGTGAATCGTAGGGTTTGAATACATTCCCAAGTTTCGCAAGACCATAATTTCAGTTCACAGTTGTCTTTTGCACCAGTCACTGCATACTTCCAAAACTGAGTACTAAAATATACGTAAAGTTATTATTACAATATTGTTATAACATTACTTATATGTCAGAGAATAACAATTTAAATTACTCATTTTTCATGAGAATAAATTAAGATTTTGATTGTAAATTATTAATTTCTTGACTATATTACTAATTTACATTCTTACGTGGATTCTTTGGAAGAATTTAGACAAAGAATAAACTAAATTTTTCGCGGATAATATCAATTATAGTCTTTAGTGCTTAGTAGACTTTAGCTCGCTAAAATGTTTTGTAGAACATACATTCTGAATGGCTTCTTTACAATAACAAGGGCAACAGCAATAATTAAAAAAAAAATCAACATATGAAAAAGAAGCCAATGACATATACGGGATTTTGTTAGTGTAAGCGGAGTATTTTTAAGTAATTGTATATGATGTGATATGGTATCGAGTAACTGAGATATCAAAAGCCAATTGATTACATTATCTGTGATAAAATTTCCGGCGTCCACGGTTTTACATTTTTTTTAAATATTTTAATTATCATTAAATCGATATAGAATTTATTAATATCGAATTAATTCATTGCTGTACTGACAGTTTCTTGATGAACCAAACATTTGATTGAAATATTAAGAAAACTTCATAATCACATCTTCTTTAAAAATAACAAAGCAAAATTCAATAATTAAATCATTATAACTTACTCATTCTCAAAATTTGTATAATTATCCAGAAAAAAAAGAAGTGTTACTGGTTCACCATTGTGCGGTTCCCATTCATGAAGACATCGTCCTTCTCCATGCATATAAGCCTGCAAAATAAAACCATCTAAAGATGGGACCACATCAAACGCTTTGATCCGCTCTGAATCGTTTGCAAAAGAACAGAACAACATTACGACGGCTTGTTGCTTTTGCAACTTTTTACAATTCTGGTCTGCGTTATCGAAGAATAATGCCCGGTATTGGAGTTTTCTTCATCTTTGCACATAATCCAAAGATAATAATACACTGCATAAGTACAGCTCGCTTCAACATAAAAGTACTTTTGTATCGTCAATGCCACGTAAAGCTTGCGAAATCTATTTTAGTCTTGAATTTTACCCGCCGTAGCACGTTTGTCTTTAACATTTCTGACCGGCTTCAGATTTCCCACATTAACCAAGCTTGATTTATCAGTTTAGGGTAGAGAATTGACACCCACTTATGTTACTTAATTCATTATGCTTGCTGACTCAGTTGAAGGTGAAAGTGGAATAACTGCACCAAACTGTAGAAAATTCGAATCACGTCAGAAAAACAAAAAAACATACGCGCTTGGACGAATTAAATTATCGATACTATCCAGCATTGCGGACCCAACCACATTTTCAAAACTATTATTACTAAGAATGGGGCAAGCCCAAGATCTCCGGATAGAGCTACGCTTACCACCGTCTCGGGAAACTGAGCCAGAGCTCGAGATGACCTTCCCGTATAAAAGTTACTTAAGTTAGTTTAGACCGACCGATGACTGCTTCTGAGAGAAAACCCTTTTAGTTTAGAGAATTGGGGAAGAAGGATTTATTGAAGATCAATTTTTTAATCCAATTAAAAAAACAAAGAATTAGCAAAAGTATTACCTGGAAGAATTTACATTTGCCATCATGTGAAGCAGTAGCTATCGCGGATCCATCAGGTGAAAAAGCTGCGTCAACAATAATGTTAGAATGAGCGTCAATTGATAAAAACCCAGGACTATTTCCTGAATAAGAAGTACAGGCTGGATCTATTGCCAACGTATTTACACTCCACATCTGAATCTGAGGCCAAAATATTATTAATTTTTTGTATAATTAATTGAAAAAAGTTAATGTAAATAAATAATTTAAATATGTTACTTTTGTTCCTCTCGTTACGGCAAGGAGTAATCCTTCGGCATACGGATCTGGACTGTTCTCAGCCTCTTCATCAGGAACATAAGGACACCAAAAAATTCTCTTTGGACCTTCACTTTCAATCACATCCTGCTTTCATAAGTAGAAATTTTTATTGTATACAAAAAATTTGACAATTTACAACAAGACTTCTACATGAATTTGCAAAATGTATGAAGAATAACGAATTCATATCTACCCCTTTTATGTTTAAAATTAGAGCACACACTATTTCAACAGTACTTTCTTGTATTTTATGAATAAGTACATTTCCAAATTGGTCAAGACTAGCGAGTATAACTTGATTTGGAATAAAAGCGAATGCTAAATCCTCAATCATTCCTTCTATACCTTTAATCAGAGCTCGTTTGGCTGTTTCTCTGTTCACCACACGTATGGCACAATTTGATTTTGCACCTAAAATAACCAATAACATTTTTCAAAATAATATTTATAGTAAGGGATTTTTTTTCTAAACTGTGCGTTACAAATTCAAGAATATTTCATTTCGTTTTATAAAAAATATTTTTCATGAATTAGTAGTTCTTTATAGAGATATAAACCATTAAAACAGTACACAATAATTACTTCTAGCCAAACTGCATCAAACAATGAGGATGTGGACTACAACTTTTTCAAAATTTTGGATTGCAAAAAATGCATCGGCTTCTTAGCAAAAAGATGTTCGCCCAGGAAACCACACTTTGGTGTTCTGTGCCTTTCCAAAAGCTCCAATAACCTTATCCATCTTTACAGTTTAAAGTAATTCACTTAAGTCTAATTTCCCAAATAAAGCACACATATAAAACAGGTTTAGGTCGCAACACAGACTTTTCTATCAATTTGTCACAATCAGATCAACCGGGTGCGTACATTAAAGAGATTGTAATATGAAAAAGTTACCAACATTCTTGAGAAAAAGAAACTTACCCTTAATGCCATATGCAATATATTTGCCGTCTCTGTGCACAGCTAGTAACTGACCAGTATAATACCTCTCTTCCCACGAATAATCAACGATATTATTCATCTTGACTTTAGAACTACCGGTAACGTGAACCCCAGTGCTTGATATTACTGTTACATCCTCAGATATTATCGGTACAGAGTTATTTTCTTCTGATTCCGAAAATTGCCTTTAAATAAATGCAAACGTAATAAAAATATGGAAACTCCAAAATGATGTAATGAACAGAACTAAATTTTTAAAATTACTTACACGGTCTGTTGAGACCCGGCCACGGGCTGTAAAATTCCTGATGACATTGTTGACTTAGAAGATGCTAAAATTATAACAAAATAAGTTATTCTGGACTGAAAAAACGATGCTCTAAATAATTTTTTTACAGAATAATAATATTAAACGTTTGTTTTATGTTAGAAACCTATTTAAATGCTCGATCAAAAAAAGGGCGCAACACTACGTTCGAAACGGCTTAAAAACTTACATTTAAAATAATTCTTCACAAAAGTATATACAAGCAAAAGACAACAAACAGCAGTACAGTGGACTGTAACCTTCAACATGTAAGCTTTGTCTAGACGCAGACATTACTCTTCATAGTTGTTTTCGCTGGCTTGTGAGTTATAGTTCAGATTTGCGGTTGAAGTTGGTCGACATCCAACTGAGATCGATTGAAAGATAATAAAAGGGAAATCGAATCATCTTGTTTATAAATGCCCTACGGAAGCATAAGTGCTTTAAAATTAATTACTCTTTCTTTCTAGTATCATATTTCTAAAATTGTATTCAACTAGCCAGTCATTTTTTTTTAATTGAAAGTTAATAAGTTAAAAATGTAATTAAGTTAGAATAGATTAATGTGCTAAATTATGATTGGTTCTGCTTCTTCACTGAGGCGCCGCGGAGCCAGGTAAATTCAAAAACTCGCCCACATCATGTTTGCCAGTGTTCGTGTTTTTTAAATTAAGTTCACAGGTATTGTATTTAAATATATATATATATATTTTGCAGTGATCCATTCTTTCAGTAAATGTTAATATGATTAAAAGAAAACAAAAAAAGTACTAAAATTTATGAGGTTTAATTATCTACAAAAACTGTTTTCTTTGTCAGCTTAGCTTATTTACGCTTTAATGACGAACTGTATCAGCTGGCCCGTAGAATTTTGCCTTCCTATGAGTTTCTTACTGCTCACAGCCCGATGAAGGTCACAGTTATCTGTGAGAGAGCTTACTTACTTTGAAGAGAGTTGTAAGTACTTCATACAGTTTCTACAAAATTATTTATTCTGAGAAAGTAATTTTTACTATAGTTTAAATCAGATATTTCGCTTAGTTGCTAATAGACGACAAAAGGGATATTTAGTCAAGGACGGTCTAAGGAAAGTACATTAAATCAATTTTTTTTAGATTTTTTAAACAACATCTTTATTAATTTTCTTTAAATTTGATTTAATAATTGTAAATCAGATTTATAACTATAATTTTTCCATTAAGATTCTATTAAAAGCAATTAAGGGAGGGGTGGTTGGACTCCTTAAAATCTTGGGCATTTTGCTGTCTTGCCACCTATATAATTCTATTAAAAATTGTCTAAAAACATAAGGGTCTAATTTGCAAATTTCAAGAAAATTGCTGTTTTTTAAATGTATAATTGACCTTTTCTAAATTGGCTCCTAGACTATTTTGTAAATTAGTTTTAGTTTGGTAACGTTTCTCTGTAAAGTTGCAATTAAGTGTAACGAACAGAGAAAACAATTTTTTCAAACAATAATGTTGGAGAGAATTATTATGAGTCATATTCCGGCTTTGAAGAACATTAATCTTCTTCAATAGATTGCAAGTTTAGTGTGTTTCATCTAGTTAATTGTTTTAGAGTGCGTTTTTTTTTTTTGTTTCTTGATTTAACAACTTCTGCCAGAAAGCAATTGCCATGTAACTGCTTATTAATTTTGTATTCACTTTTCATTAAAAGATTTAAGAAATAGAAGCGTTTTTTCTATCTGTTTTGAGGGAGAATAGAAAAATGCCACAATTTATATAAACATTTATATTAAATCTTTTTTTTTAGAATAAAAATTTATTTATTATATTTAAAAAACATAGATTGACAATGTTCAATTTGATCCAATGCTTGACAACAATTCTTTGAATAAACCTGCTCTAAGTGACTTGATAATAGTAACATTATGTCTTTTGGTGTTCAAATGGTCAATGACGATTTGTCCTCTTGTGTAAATGCCAGTCAACTCTACGGTTGCATTAGCGGAGAACTTATTCTCTATCACTCTAGGCTCTACCACAACCGCAGCAAGCATTGTGTCAGCACTCACCCAATTTGTAAAATTCAATCTTTGCATTCTCGACAATATTGGTGCTTCAATTTTATTTATAAGATCCATGGCCGGGCCACCTTTTTGCCCAAGCTGATTCCTGAATTCCTATAACATTGTAAGTAAATATTATTCCTAATGCGTTAAAATAAAATTTGAAGGATTCGCCTTCCAAAATCAGCTCAAACAAAAAAAAAAAAATGTAAATACAAAATCGAACCTATACAAAATTAGGAGCTATCAAAGCAGGCAATCCTAATAATCTACTTACTTCAACAATTAAAAAAAAAAACACTTTCAATTTAGTTGAATTTTGAAATTAAGGTTGTAGCTACCAGCTTTTTTTTAATGCAAAAATTGGATTATGAAATATTAAAAATTATTATGGAGGAATTGTAGAAATTATTGTTGCTGCGATAGAGAAAAGGTTAGATATATAAACCGATTCAATTTATCAAATACATGTGTGAGCTTGCATTCAATGCACACAAGAAAGCCAAGTAAAGAATGCACAGATGTATTAAGGTAATAAATAGAAGTTCTATGAATTATAATATAAAAGTATGGTTGCAAATAAAACGTACAAACGTTAATTTTGGTGTTAGACATGCCTCCCATGGCAAAATTACTGTTTTTCGTTCCATAGCTGACAACACAATAAACGCTGCTTCAGGATCTGAATGGAAATTGAATTCTGCACATCTTGTAGTATTTCCTAACGCTGGAACACATAACACGATTTTTTTTTTCAGAATTTTAGTCTACAAGGTCACCTTTCGAAGATATAGCGTTTCGTTGAATCCCACAGTTCCATGCCGTGGGCCCTGACGGGCTTTAATGCACTTCCATAAATAAGTCTTCTGTTGTCTAAAGCGAGTCTGATCTGTGTCTCGAAGTCTTTTCGGCTGTCGGTAGCATTGTTAAGTTTTATTCTTCATCTATTAGGATTCCAAGTCTTCTGTCGAGATAAATTCCAAGATATTGCACTACCTTCACTACTGGTAAAGAAATTGGATTGTAAAAGGTAGGATGAAGAGTGATCGTCACAGAGTGAAGGTGATTTTTTTTTGTATAGTTTTACAGCAATTTTGCTTTAGAGGTGAGGTAGAACTAAAGGTTTCTATGTGTGAATTTAGTTAAGGTGGCAGTATTAGAAGCATAGGAATAAGTTGTCTGAACATTTAGTCATGTACAGGATAGAGTCTAGAATGCTACCTTGCGGAACTCCAGCATCAGCATACCTGAATGGAGAAAGAATAGACCTACTTCCACTCAAAAATATCTATCAGGCAAGTGAGAGTTTCAATTAAGGAAATGCGATTGCTGGAAGGATACTCTTGAGCTTCCAGAGAAATCCAATATGCCACACCCGATCGAAGGCCTGCTTCATATTAAGAAGCACTCCAGAACAGCACTTCTCGTTAGTAAATTAAAATATAGAATAGAATAGAAAAATTCTGTATTTTGTGTTAACACATTACAGGGGTTCTGTGCTAAATAATAAAAAGTAAATAAAATACATAAAATAAAATAAATTAAGATAAATTGGCAACTGACATAATAACTAAAATAACTGTTCCAATTCCAGTATAAAAGAAAAATAATAATAATAACAATAATAATAAATAGAAAATAATATTAAAACAATACAAATATAATAATAATAAGAAATAACAAATGGTGTTCTCTACATATAGTTTCTAAATAGTTTATTCCAAATGAATAGCAACTTTTAGAGCTACCATTCATTTAGAACAAAAGATCTTAAGTAAATTAAAATATAAAAACCTTTTTATAAAAAAAAATATAAAAATTTAATGAACTTTGCAAAATTTTAAGTACTTACCTGTGTAATTTCCACCCATTATGAAAATCTCTTTGACATTTTCAACAAAATCTGGATATGTTTTAATTGCTAGTGCAATATTTGTCAATGGGCCAAAGCATGTTAGCGACACTTTCCCTTAAAATCCAAAAAATAAACCAATTAATATTTTGAAATAAGTAATCTCATAAACATTAAACAAAGTTTTCAACAGTTCCTTCTCAAACATCAATACTACAAGAAATTTATAGAATATGTAGTGGGACGATAACTAGCAGAGAATGGATGGATCATTTTGATCAGCTTTTGAATAAAGAAGTAAAAGCGTTGCCCTTCTTGTATGCTCCGCCACAGACAAGTGTGGAGACACTGGACTCTCCTTTTAGTTTTGAAGAATTGGAGGCTGTATTGATTAAAGCGAAGACAGGCAAACCTCCAGGATTTGATGGAATACCTACAGAATTTTTTAAAAATAGTCCAAAAAATTATTTGGAAATATTACTAAATGTATGTAACTATATACTTAATACCGCAGAGCTGCTTAACAGTTTTGGGAATGCAATTATTTTTACATTATTTAAAAAGGGCGATTGTAATGATGTTGCTAATTACAGGGGTATAAGTTTTATGGACTCAGTTTCTAAGTTGTTTGTAGGATTATTGCAAAACAGGGTACAATCTTGGGCGGAAGAGAATAAAATTGTAAACGAATGTCAGGCGAGCTTTAGGAGGGGGTATGCAACGGAGGATAATTTAATTACTTATCTAAATATAATTAAGTTAAAAACAGCTCCGAAAAGGGTAAACTTTTTACTCTGTTCGTCGACTTTAAGTCAGCCTTTGATTCCCCCGACTATAAGCTCTATTCCATGGGCGTATCATCTAAATTTATACAAATCTTAGAGAGCATACAAAGATACGTCATCTGCAGTCTGGACCAGAGATGGGCTGACGAACATGTTTGTACCTAAAGTAGGTCTCAGGCAAGGATGTATATTATCACCAAATTTATTTACATACTCCATTAATGATCTTCCGGAGTTCCTCGAAGGCGGTGTTAACATTGGAAATAGAAAAGTAAATTGTTTGATGTTTGCAGATGATATTGTCTTGATGGCAACTGAACCTCATGGATTACAGACTGATAAAAAGATTAAGTGAATATTACTCATTATGGAATTTGGAGATCAATTTAAATAAAACTAAAGTAATAGGAGGAAGACTTTCTAGGAAAGAAAAAGGACGTATCAAAAAATTGTAATCGTTAACTACTATAAGTACCTTGGAGTTGGTCTCACCCCACAATTATCCTTGAAGAAACACTTCAAAGATAGATTGACCATTGCAAAATTTGGGATTCTTTTATTGGTAATAAGAATATTAATTTAGCAGCAAAGTATAAAGTTTTTGAGGCTGTTAGTAGATCAATTATTGGTTATGGAGCCCAGGTTTGGGGATATGATAACATAAAAGAGGTGGAGGATGTACACAAATTTTTTATTAAGAAGTTGTTTGCTCTCCCAAAGAATACGCCTGATTATGTATTATATATAGAGACTAAAAGAGTCCCTTTATATTTGTACACATTGAAATTGCACTTGCAGTATTTGAATAAAGTATTTCATATGCCCGAACATCGTTTACCGTTAATTGTTGCCGAACAAATAATTAAAATATTTTTTGGTATCCGAAACTTGTAGAATTAAGTAGTAAACAAGGATTAATTAATATAAACTGGTTAAAAGAAACCGATATAAAATGTGAATTAAAACAAGGTGTCAATTATTTAAAGTTAGAATTTAGTAATGAATTGTATAATAGAGTGGAGAAGTCCAATTTTCATTTAGTGTATAAGGATGTGAATTTCAATCTAGATAAGAATGCGTATATTAAATTGAATAGTAAGAATATAAATATGATGAGTACCATTATAAAGGCAAGATCGGAAATGTTAAATCTGAACTATGCAGTAAACAGAAGTAAAGATCGATGGCTTTGTTCTTTATTTAATCTCAAACAAATAGAAAATACCTACCATTTTGTTGGTGTCTGTCCCGTGCTAAATGAATTTAGATACATGTGTTTCAAAAGTAAAAGTTTAAATTATCGAGAATTTATTTTGTATTTAAACGGGAAAAATTGGCTGGCGTTATATAAATTTATAATTATCGCGGGTGGCTACAGACGGTTTATGATAGGAGAATTCAATTTTTAATTAAAGAATTTTATACGCAAAAGTAATGTAATTAAAAGTAATATCAGTATAATTTTGTATGTTTAATAGTTCTATTTTTTTTCTACAAAAACAATAAATAATAAAATAACTAAGTTCTATATTTTGTAAGTGTTTATATGTTGTATTAATTATTCAGGTTTAGTAATGGTTTGCATCTGATTTGAAATTTAATCATTTATACCTTATAAAAGTATGTCATTTTTGTTATATTTGTTATCAAGGTAGACCTCTGATGGTCTATCGACCAAGAGTACTGCTTTAATTTACTTTAATTCAATTATGTAATATGGAATTGTATTTTTTAATAAAGCTTATTATTATTATTACTACAAGAAATTCAAAATTCTTAAAATGGAGATCAAGACTATGGTTTACGGTTTGAGACAAAGGAATTTTTTTATATATATAAACTTATAACTTCCCACCACGAAGAATCTTCCTGCAATACCGGTGAACCGTTATTCTCAACAAAAAAGTGACTTCTGATAAACTGAACCCTTCTCTAATAGACTGAAACATATATGTATTATACTTTACCTTTATATTCAGAAGTTATTCTCTGCAGAGCGACGATTGCATTCTCCTTCCGAATCCTTGCATTGATAGGAATATCAGGCAACGCCACATCACCAAATCCATTAACACCATGAAAATACTTTAAGTCAGTTGACAATTCTATAAACTCAAGCGGTATTAACTGGGAGTCAGCCCCTTTAAACACGGGGATCTAATAGATGGAAAATATATTCGTATCAGAGAATTAATAGAAGAAAAAACACTTCCTAATAACTACAAACACGATTTGTAATAGTTACCTGAGACCTTCCAATAGTTGACAAAAAGTAAAGATTATTTTTGCATACATTATCGACTGAAGTGTTTCCATTAACACAAGTAATGCCTAAAATTTCTATATCTGGCCGGCTAAGTAACACATATAAAGCCCAAACATCATCCACACCGCTGTCATTATCCACTATTATTAAACGTTTCATTTTCATTGGTTAACAAACTTGAAAAGTGTCACTCTGAAAAGAAGTCAAATGAGGGGGGGGCAATTGTGTAAAATAAAACGTTAAAATTTAAATTTAAATAAATGTCTAAAGGATGGAACAAGGGCGGGGGACACCACCAACACTTGAAATACCCTTTTTAAGTAATGATCCATGTTTATTCACCAATTAAAGTAATTAACAAATCCTATGTTTAATTTTAAACAAATACCAGGCACGGTTATAATGCAATTAAAACAATTAACAAATTCTTTATCTATTTTTTCCTTAAATAGCAGACACGGTATTAGGTGACACATATTCAATAAACAATTAATATAATTACAGAATCCTATGTCTATTCTTTCATGAATATCAGGCACGGTATTAGGGGAAGGAGACAAATTTGACAATACAATAAATGTCCAGGGCTGTGTACAAGGAAAACTCTTTCAACTATTTACAGAATACCAGACGAGGTATCAGGGCATGAATAATTATTGTGACAACTATCCCCACCCTGCCCAAACAACCAATTCTGCCAACTGACAATTGACACTCAAAAAAATCTAGTCAAGGGGGGCCGCAACTTTGTTGGAGGACTAAACTCACTCCATTGAGGATCGCGACCAGGGACATTCCACTACTTACGAAAGGAAATCAGTATCGATTCTTCCCCTTAATACCTGATGTCGAATACCCTTCCCTGAACAATACTAAGTATCCATACCATAATATTGAGAAGGTAACACTTTCATACTTTGGTGGTTAGGAAAAAATGTTTTTCAATGCCTCAATCGTAAGGTTTTTACTGCTAAAAACGTGGAGCACACATTTAGCTGGGACAGTATCCATTACACAACACTATTGAGGCAAATTGGGTTTAACTGTGTTTACAGCCAATTATGGAAACTGTTGTATCTGTAAAAGTCGACGTCACCTCCTGTAATGTCGTTACGCTACTACTTATTGCCTTTACTGAGATATACTCCCATCTCTGCCAACAACGCTGTACGGTAAGTAGGATTTACTCAAGGAACATATAATATTCAATTATTTATTGCCTGACTAATGTTACCTTTTTATGTTTTAGTTTTATGTACAACAAACGATAAAGTACGATAAAACAAAAATTAATACCAGCAAAAGGATTCCAGAAAAATATACCAATAAACCTTGGAACAATAATGTTTAGAGAAATACTTTCTTTCTTTGCTTTGATGTTCATCCAGGACAGGTATTTGGTGTTTGGAGGCCCAGAAGGGTACTAAAATAGGGTTTTGTAAGATACTTTATAGAAGTGACAACTTTTTAAACTCTATAAATCTAGGTATATTTCTTTTAATGAATACACAATGATAGCTCCGTATCAACATATAATTTATCACCGAAATGATTATTACAATAGGTAATTCTAATTATATGAAATATTTATTTAATCTTTATTTCTCCACCTATTTGTGAGGTATTTACTCTCTTGGTTTGACGTTTATAGTTTCCTCAGCTGGAGACCTGTGTCATACAAACACAAAGCCATTAAAAAAAATATATATTTAATGAACAGAATAAACTCGAACACACCAAACAGTCATCCCGTACCAAACAAACAGTCAGCTAAGCAAACTATATCATTATAATGCAAAAAATTAAATTAAAAGTGTGAATCTTTTCTCTCTCTTTAAAAACTGCTGACGAAGTTGATAAAGCAGTTTACAATCTTGACAAATGCAATACAGACTTCCACCTGGCAGTTGACCACACCCACATCGGAATACTAGACAATATAGCTTACCCGTAGAAACACGAATACTCATAAGAGAAAAAAGAAGAGCTCGAGCGCTCTGGTAACAGACACGTTATTCTAGTGACAAACAGAAGTACTTTAGACTCACAAGACAACTGAATAGAAATTTACAAAAACTGAAAAATATGACGCCTTTATTACAAACCTAACTACAGACCGTAAATCTCGCTGGACAGCCACGACCTTGCAACGAACTCAACATTCCCTTCATACACCAACTCGCCGAGACGAAATACCAAAAGTTCCATGCTGCTCTCTCTGCTTGCTCTAATCCTCTTTTACTGTCTCTCGCCTCCTCTGACATTCCTAACAATACTCCTCGCCGGCTGAATGTCCCCGCGACCTCCTGTATGAAGACCATAAACATCATTCATATCCTGTAGAGAGTGCTACCGCTGGGTAGTTTCCTCCTTCTAGCCTGCCAAGATCTTGACTTCGCCACTATAAGTGCTGCTAAAAGCAAAGCGTGGGAGTCCAGAGTTTTGGCTTGCCTATCCGTTATTGTGCCCAGTTTGAACAGATTCTTTAAACAAAATAACGTAATTTTGACAATAAACTGAAATTTGTTTTTCATATTTTAAACCACCATAACTTTTGAAAAACCTAACCGATTTCAAAAAATTGTTTTTTGTTTTTTTAGGAGCTCAAATACTATAAAAATATGTAAAAAAAAATATAACTTTCCATTTGAAAAAACAAAGTTGGATGCTGTATCTCGAGATACAGGAGTTTAAAAAAATGTGTCAATCACTGAAAATAAACTAGACTAAAAATGATTAAATACGTGTTTTTATTTTTTCGAAATTTCCCCCCGTTTAAAAAAAAGTGGGTGGAGCATATAACTCTGCTCACCCTGTATATACACACTGTAAACAGCTAAATTTTAAAAAAAGTTAATAATTCAGCATGTTGCTTGTCTTAATATTTAAGGGTTTTCCAGATTTTAATATATACGCATTATTTAATAAGTAACTTCACATGTTTAATATTTAATACAATTTGACTATTGTATGAATTATTCTTCATATTATAAACGAATTTAGTACAAGTCAGTGTCTTGCGCTTACAAAAAGCGCGCCCCCTCCTGTAAAATACAATTCTAAAACATTACTAACAAAAATACAAAAGTCATAAATACATACTAGGTTTCATTAATTTTGTTTCAATGTTTTTATAAATGTATTTTACAGCTCATTAATGTTTTAAATTTATTTATGTATTTATTTTAATATTTTAAATATCACATGCTTACCATGTGATGTAACCAAGAATGCAACCTCCCTCACTCAGACGTAAGTGTAATCGTTTGTAGTAGTATCTATCAATTTGGTATAGCGGTATGTATTTAAGTAGAATTTATCAACTGTTATACATTTAATCAGTTTAATGGATGAACGTCCAAGGGATTCAACCAACTGTAAAAGTAAGGTAATGCCTATTTTTTCAGGCGGACTTTACCTCCAATTACCAATTAGAAGTCGTGGACGGAGGCGACTAGCAAACGTATTTTACAATACATTTCTCCGTATTTGCTATATACCATTAAAAATTGGACCCACTAAACCAACAATTACATCTCAGCTTTGCGGGCATTGCCCATCGCCTCTTACCGCTCGGCTACGATGGTCAAGATTAGGCTACGATGCACTTCACATTCAGGTTATATAAATGTAAGTGTTGAGTGACATTTCAAAATAAGCATGTTTTGAGAGATATTATTGAAAAATTACTTTCTTTTATTACTAACTCCTTAAAATGAAAGTGGAGTTTTAATGAAGTTGATTTTTTTTTTAAATTCTTTACATTTGTTTTGGTTGATTATTATAACTGGATTTACACCTTTTCTATGGTTTCCATTATTTTTATCGCAAATATAGCTTAAATCTTTTATATAAACCCTTATCTTAATATTTGAAGGCCGAAATTTCCGAACTTATTGCACAAAGCATCAAGCTTCGTTAACGCTTTATATAAAAATGTTGAATCTTTTACATTAGATTAGGCAGCGTAATTTTTATTTTTTAGAATAAGTTAAGTATTAAATTTAGCTAAAATTGTATTCATGGAAGAATTATAAGTTTGATTGTAATTTGTTCTTTAATAGCTTGCTGAAATAAGCTTATTGGTATAAACTACAGCCAGGAATGAGCTCTCTATCTTTTTGCTCTGCTTTCCAACACTTTGCCCGGTTGTGCTTAGTAATGCTCAGCTTTCATCTGGAAATGATTACCTCTATGGACTCTTCTTTACATCCATTCCGATAATATTAGCTGATTCTCATGCAGCATATTCTGGAATATAAAGAAATAAAGGAAATCTACTTACTACTCTGCCTGGTGAGGGACTGTTCTTCAGGTAGTCTTTTCTATTATTTCATTCGTTCTAGTATTGTAACATAAAATAAAACGTATTTTCTGATAAATAATCTTTCCCTTTTAATCTGAATCAATAACTTTAAATTTTTATAAAATTTGATTGAAATACTGCCGAATGCTGTTGCATTTTGAATCAAACATCGGCTATATTAAACCTTTTTCAAAATTAACATGAAATATCCGATCTATTTAAAAGAAATAAATTTCCTTAAACAAAATTATAATTCTATTGGAAATGTTAATATTTTAACATGCATTTTTATTTTTTAAACATATTTACTTAATAGAAAATAAAATCGTATTGAATTTTTGGAAAGAATTCATTTAAATTGAATTCTTAACAAGAGTTAAGTAAACATTGTAAATATTTCTTTGCTTTCATGATTAAAATTAAAAGTTTGAACAAAAATTGAACTTTTTACATGAAAAATAAATTAAAATGATTTTTTTTTTCTGATAAATTAAATCGTTCATTTTGACTCTGAAAAAGAGAAAGTTTATTTTTTTGAAAAAGTTGTTTTATTTTTTGTTGAAAGAAATTTTAATTTGATAGAAAAATTCAGCGTCTACGTTCATGTGAATTCCGAATAATTTTTCACTTAAATAGAACTATTTTGCTAAACATTTTTAATTCATTTTGATTCAAATAATTGAAAAATGTGTTACAGAATAGAATGGATAAGAAGATTTTAAATGTGACATATTTTTTAGTTATATTGAGCTTAAAGATAAATCGTGTTTTTTTTTTAAATAATTAGTATATTGCAGCATAAAAAGATATACAGTACCGAACAAAAGTCTGCATACACCCTGAAAATTGGTATTTTATCTCGGTCGGAAAGGTTAGGCGGATGCCCACTTCTCGGCTTACTTTCAACATTTTTTTTGGTTTTTATAATTTCTTATCACAGTCTAGACACTCGCGTGGCTTCTTTGAATAATGTTTGCAACGTTACGATATGAAAATCCTTGATTATTTAATTTAACTATTAATCTGCGTTCTGACACAGGAATTTCCTTTCTTTAGTGAACCATTTTAAATAATAATAAATTCTTAACTAACTCAGATCCGCCTATATTCACGTTTCAACTAAAAGTAATAAATTTTAAATATTAAGATTTACCCTAACTAGTAAGTATGTACTCGGATTATAATAATATTGAATTAATCAATTCTGTATGTGGACTTCTGTTCAGGGAACTCCGATCTTTTTATTTATATGCAATGGGAGATGGCAGAGGTCGTTTCATCTCTCATATATATATTTAGTAACAATAGTTACAAATGTTTAAATCACATTTTTACTCTAATAATTCTTTATTTTGAAAATTCCCGAAATATTGTGGTGTATGTAGACTTTTGTTCGGCACTGTATAAAATATGCCTATAACTTTATGATTAAAATTAAATAGTTTTGAACAAAATGAACTTTCTTCATGGTAGTTAAATGACAAATGGTAAATAAAATAATATTTGTTAAAAACTTAAATCAACTAACTTATTAAACCAACTTAATGAATCAATGATTAAAATTTGTAGTAGTAAGTGCAACTTGACTAAAACAAATTTAACAAAAGTCAAATTGCAACGTAGGAGTAATTTAAGTTCAAATAATTTTTTGTCACAATCGTTTACAATGCTACGAATTCATTTTAAAAGGCTGATCCGTTCAAAATCTTCAAATTTAATTTTTTATTTATTCCCTTTATTCCTGTGAGATAAAACTGTTTTTTTTTTTTTTATTTTAAACAGTTGGGTTTTATTTGTAGTATCATTAAATAGAATGGTTTTTAATTGAAGATTAACTCTACAAAATGTCGATTTGATTTTCAGATTGAATACAGCCAATACTAGGAGTACTACCTGCAAAACTTATATTAAATGAAGTTCATGAGAAAAATGAAAAAGACGTTGAGAAAACATCTATCTAACTAATGGGTATGTACAAAAACTTATGTTATGAATCAAAAAATTTATTATCTAGATATGTGTAAAATGCATGGTTATGTCACTACCTTATTTATTATATGATTTTTTTACTTGTAAAAAAAAGTATTATTTAGCAGGAGAACAAAGAAAAACGTTTAGTTTAACTAAAAAATCTATTTATTGCATACCTATTTTTTGTTACATAGTCTTAGTTTTTTAAAATCTATGATAATGATATATACATATATTAATTAATAAAATACAAAATGAAGTTTTAAAATACGTAGTAATTTTATCTATCATTGGATAAAATGTTTCTAATTCAAGAATAACTCTATTAAGTGTTTATTTCATTAAATAATGATTTTCAGATTGAAATAGCCAATACTGTGAGTACTACCTGCAAAACCATCCATCAAGTGAAGTGGAAATGAAAAAGCCGTTGAGAAAACATCGATCAAATGAGTAAGTACAAACAACTTTTGTTATGAATCAATTACTTAAAAAATCTGTTATTTAATATGTAATTTGCATGATGATGGCACTATCTTTTTTAATATATGATTTATTGACTTGTATTATTTAGCAGGAGAACAAAGAAAAACGATTAGTTTCTTTAAAAAAGATATTTATTGTATGCCTTTTTTTTTACATAGTCTTAATATTATTTTACATTCTATGACATGAAAAATTACATATATAAATTAGTAAAATACAAAAAAAAGTGCTAAAAAACGTTTAAAAGTTACAAAGAAGAAAAATAATTAAAAAGTAAAAAATTAGTTCCCAAAAAATCCGTCAGAGGGCGCCACTTATCAGACAGGTGAGAAAATAGTTCCAGAAGTTGCCACCAGGTAGCAGTGCTGCAACCTTCCCTATATATACGGCAGCAGCACGAATTCTCGTCAGTACGACTTGAGTGATGCAGGGGGGTAGATCGCTCGTCGCTCCAAACATATGTAATCTAGTCTAGTCTTCTAAACATCCATCACCTCTCTTTCCTATAAGAATCATGAAGGTGAGGTGAGGAGATGTTGTCGCTTCGACGGTTCTCCCCACCCTGCCCCGCCCTTCCAGCGAACTTAGTTATATAGCCTCCTAGAGCAAGATGGCGGCACTAAACTCACCTGATCCACTGCCCACTAGATAGCTCCAGCTGTCCTACTGCTCCCACTCTCACGACCCTACCGGCCATTTTAACCTTCCCTCTTGGTTTTCTTTTTTACTTCTACCACTCTCTAGACTCTGTAACCTTCCTTTTAGGTTATCCTTTTTATTTTTTCGCATTTTCTACATCATTTTGAAATATTAATCAAATATTTTCAATTTTTTTCGTTTAATTTTTACTTTTTCATATTCATTAACAGATTTAATGGAAAAATAAAATATAATTTTTTTTAACACATTAATTTTTTTTTTTTTTTTAACATGCAACTTTTAATTTTGATAAAATCATGCATATTACTCATAATAACTACTTACTTTTTTTTTTATAGATTCCTATCCAATGTTTGTTGGCACATTCATATTGGATTAATCTTTTACATCTTTTTCACTTGGGCTTCCATGGATGACCGTTTTGCAGGCAGTACTCTGGGAATCACCAGTATTGATTCTGAAAATCATTGTTTATTGAAAATTAAATTAAATTAAAATGTTTAGTAAGTTTTAGCATTAAGAAATACATCTATAACACTTTATGTATATTATAAAGATTAAATAAAGGCTGTAATTGAACTAAAAAAAATTTTTTTTTTTTTTCAACCTGAACCTTTTCATTCAATGATAATGAAATATATTTACAAAAACACACTTCTTCCATATGAATAAAATTAATTTAATTGGAAAAATATAACACACATAATCTACTAACATTATTATTATGAAAATGAATTGAAAAATTATTAGCTCAACTAAAATAAGTTGTTGTATTTTTCAATTAAAACTTTACCCACAATTAACAAAAATTAAAACTATTTTTTCAGTAATAAAAAAAGTATAATATGAAAAAAGTTTTAGTTTTTGTTGTATTACTCTGAACGTAATAAATAATAAGATAACACTTACCTGGATGCGAATCACTTCATATTTATGGCAGTGCTGATAAAATACATCTCAGGTAAAAGATGAGCTTAACGAGGCTGCAAGTTGACAAAAGGCCCATTTATGTTAGCACTGCATGAAATGAAAAAATACGAATTTTTTACAGCGTAATTTTTAAACCTAATTATTTGTCTATTTCTTTTTTGTCAATCTATCTACTACACATTTCTCTATTTATTGTGTACTAATATAACGGGCATTTGCCCATTAAGTGTACTTTAAACACACAAACAAGCACCAAATATATTCGTATTAACGAATATTATTTATATATTTTGAGTGAAATTATGAAAAGAACAATTAGTAATCTTAAAAATATTAAATCCGAAGCCCTTATTTTTAATAACTTATAATCTTAATAATCAGTGTAAGAAAAATTTTGAAATGCAATCGGTACGATTTTCAACAAAACATTTTTGCTTTTAAAATATAATTACTATTTCATTGTTACAATTACTCTTATCTCTTTTATATTCGATACACAATTTGCGCACATATTAAAGTTACCTAAAGTAAGTAACATTAATGTTGAAATAATTACATGGTTTCTTTGAAATTAAAAACAAATTCTACATACCCATGCGATCTAGCGGAAGAACTGAGAACTAATCATTGCTGAGTAGTTATTGACCTTTCCAATAGATTGCTCTTAACAGCAGTTTTTGTCGCTTCAAATTGGAATTGTATTCATATCCCTGTAATTATTAATATGCAAAATGCTAATAGTTGTGAGCATTGGTTGGCAGTTTTTTGACTGCTGCATTAGCTCATTAGCTCGACTAAAAATAGTTCTATGTGATTGGAAAATGATGCAGAATTGACACGCATGATTGATGGTGAATTTTTCAACGAAAACTTTACGCATAATCAACAAAACTTTCTAGACCTATATAGGACTACGTTATATACGCGTATAACTTTTTTTTTACTTTTTAAAATGTAATATATTTATGTATTTGTCTATTTTTGTCACTCTAGTATACATTTTTCTATTTACATTTTTTATATTTTCCTATAAAATATACTCTAAATTCACAATACACACAAACAATATAATACACTCAGTGACAAAAAGAACTGGACACTTATATTTAAAATAAAAAATGCCGCACACTTGTATTTATTTGTTTAATTCCAATTTTTTATCTATGTATTAATTATAACGCATGTAATAATTACTTAAAAAGTTAATTTTAATGCAATCAGATCAGAAATTAAATTATGTAAGCACCGGAAAATCTTTATAATGATAAATTGAAATTTAAGTAACAATTATTACCTTGTTGATTTTTAATACCGCGTATTACCTCCTCTGGCCCTTCCACTCTCCTAGGCATCGAGTAAATAAGCGACAGTAATCGAGTAATTTCATCTTGTGAAACAGCATTTCATAACTCACCAACAGCAGTTTGTAGCTGATGAACATTTGTTGGGGGTGACGGAAGTTACCTGAGGCGTCTCTTTAACATGTCCCATAAGTTTTAAATGGGATTCATGTCTAGAGAACGTGCTGGCCAATTCATTGTAGTAATTGGGACACCCTCCAAGTAATGGGTAACAATTCGTGCAACATGCGGTCGAGCATAATCCTGCATTAACACAAAGTTATTCCCAATAAATGGAGCAAATGGGACCACAGCTTCCTGAAGAATCTCTTCAATGTACCGTCGAGCAGTCAAAGATCCATTCTGTATAGTAATTAGTTCGGTACGGGCTTGGGTGTTGATTCCACCCCATACTGACTGCCTTTGAAAAGGTTGGGATTCTCGCATGGTACATGAAGCTTAGCGCCGCTCACCAGATCTTCTCCACACACGGTCCCAGTCATCTGATTGCCACAAAGCAAACCGGCACTCATCTGTGAAGAGAACAGCCCCCCATTGCTCAAGTGTCCAATGGAGATACTGATTTACAAAAAGTCTCCTTTCTACTCGATGCCTCTCCAGTAGAAGAGGACCTGATGAGAGACGTCTAGAGACTAAGTTAGTCTCTTGAAATCTTCTGATGACTGTTCGAGAGCTCACCCTGACATTGCAGACCGTTTGTAGTTCGCTACGTATCTCGGGAGCGGTCACATGACGATTTCGCAGTACTGTAAGAGTAATAAAACGATCGTCTCTAGGCGTCGAACATCGCGGTCGACCGCTAAATCTTCTTCTCGTGGTCCTAAGTCGTTGAAGGTCAACGTGGATGGTAGAGCGCGGCTCATCTATGACTTGAGCGATGTACCTTGGCCAGAGCATCTGCCCGGGCAAGGTCTTCACGACTTAAAACCATCCTTTTGGGGGGAAAAAGTCAATTTAATTACATTTTTGCAAAAATTTATGTTTAATCAAAGAATATCATTTGAAAAAATTTAAAAAAAAATCACTTAAGCTGACTCAAAAAAACAAAACAAAAAATCTGTTAACCTGTTTTAAACACTTTAAAAGAATAAGTATCACTGATAAATGGTAAACAACTAGTCTGCAATGATTAGTTTGAGCTCAAAGATCATTGTTAACATTTCTACCTATTTAATAAAGAAGATAAACAAATAACTACAGGTGTCCGTTTTTTGTTTTTTTTGTCACTGAGTGTATATTCGTTATAACACACATTAAATCTGTCCGGTAGGCAGTTGTATTAGGTATATATCTTGTATGTATAAATACGTAACATATTTATAATGGTAATTATATATTTTGTGACACAATAAATGCAAGCGTAAGTAGACCTACGTAGATTTAGTGAAAGACAATTGTATTAATGTAAATAATTAAACTATAAAATCAATAATTACTTTAAGAATAAGTAAGTTGATATTTTTGAACTTTGTATAATTTCATTTTTATTGAGGGGCTTCCCCCCAGTTTTTCCTCACTCACCTAAATTTCGTTTTAAAAGGGGGAACTTTACCCCACCCACACTTAGAGAAATTTAATTTGATTGCACACCGCAAAGCATATGTAACGCGAAACTGGAGTTGAGGTACAAATTTCATGGCAGTTATTCTAACAAAGAAGCACAAAATAACTTACCTTATCAATAGCAATTCCCATCACATGGTTTTTACACTGTCTGTACTTCTTGGCAGCTTCCTTTTTATGGAAGAAAGTTAAAAATTATGATGATCATTATAATTATGTAAAATATTACATTCTAAATTAGCCCTGAAGATGATCTAGTCCCTAAGCCGAAAGCTCGGCTAATAAAAATTTATCATGACTGAAACTGGCAGTTTTTTTCCCTATTGAAACTATGAATCAGTCACCAAAAATTATGATTATGAACAGTAAGAAAGAAAGCAAAGCTAAGACACACTGGCGGAATACCACGATTCCAATTACTGTACACACACAAACGATCCTTCAAACCAAAACTACGCTAGAAATAAAGGATTACCTCCTAATTTAATATCATATGTTCTTTACTAGATTAAAACAAGTTTTATATTTCTATAAATCAGAGTGGCAGTTAACAGCCCAGCTCTATTAGTTTTTTGATATTATAAACCACTCTTAATTGGAAGATCAACGCAGGTAATCTGGAGTTTTCTAGTGTTTTTGAAGCATATAATATGAAGTTAGGAAAAGCCTGCTTGCAACATCCAGCCTTGCTTTAGTAAATGGTTGTTTGAGATTAAAACTACCTTATTTTGAAAGATGTAGTCCGCAATTCCGACTTTGCTAATATTTTGAAGCATATTTTACGAAATTTTTAAACTACTCCTTAATTGGATATTGAAACTCGGTAATTCGAGTTTTCTAGTGTTTTTGAAACATATGTCAGGGGCATATATATATTAATTATAAAATAATTAATTTGCCTATATGTAACATCCATTCCTGCTGGTATAAATGGAGATCAGAAATTAAAATAACTTTTTTCGGTGCCCTTAGGAACTTGGTCATCTTCAAGTTCTTATTAACAATTGTAATTTTTAGTAATGTAATATTAAAACATACTAAAACAAATTGCAATTTTTAATAAGAATAAGCCCCGAAGATTTCCTAGAACCTAGGTCGAAAGCTTGGCATTTAAAAAATTAATAAAAAATTACTGTTTTTGCTACAATCTCTCTTCCCCCATAAAAGTGATAAAAATACCAAGGGACAATAAATAGAAATACACATTTTAATCAAAAACCGTTTCGTCTAACCATAGAATTATTTCACATATAATATATTTCATAACATACATTTGAAGATACAATAGAATTACTTTTTGTTTTCTTTTACAATTATCGAATTTGAATTTTTTTTTTTACTGGATTGTAGATATTTATTTTTTGTGCAAAAAAAAAGGATATATATCTTGGAAAATAAAACAAAAATACCACTGATTTTGTGCTTAAAAAATGTCGAGGATTTTTAAATATAAAATGCCCCTTAGTCGTAAGTTAATAAATAAAAACTGACATTCAGAAAGAATGAGGGATTAATTAAGAATAGAAAATGTTAGGCATAATTTATTTTAAAAGCCTCAACTAAAAATAGTATTTAATATGTTGTAGATTTACATGGTTTTGTTAATTTAAGGAAATAACTTTTTTCTAGGAAGACTGAATTCCCTAAAATTATTTAAAGGATACAAATTTTTACCTTATCAGAATTTGAGCATCTGGTATTTTGTAACTGAAAATTTTGGAGCTGTGACTGAAGAGCAAGGTGAACGATTGATCCATTAGGACATTAAAGAGATGTAAAGAAGATACTAGGGAAGATGGAGCATTATAATGATGGCAGACTAATTGTTGGGCGCTTCTGAGAGACACTCCAGATGCTGCTCACCATCATAAATTCACCAAGAGGAACCTCACATGGAAGAAGAATAGATTTTATTTACTGTGTGTGTTAGTGAGCTCATTCCAGTTTAAAAAGAGCTGTTGGACAATTTGCAGATCTCTGTTATTTAAAGGATAGTGAATAATTTTTTTGCGGAAAACAGCACATACTCGCAGTAAGCAATGACCATTTAGATTCAGTAGTTATAACTAAAAACTACTGAATCTAAACATGGAACTCATAGTTAAAAAATAAAATGAAAATCTAGGCGCAAGCAGCCTAGGTGCTAATTGACTAACAACCAGAACAGATGGTAGTTGTCTAGATCTAGATAAAAGCTATTTCCTTGAAAATAACTATCTGATGGACATTCAACATAAATGTTTAGCAAACATTACATTTACATTAAAAAATAGTATTTAAAAATTGTTTTTTTGTTTGTTTACTGTAGTTAATATAGTTTTTTCTTTGTTAAATATTTATATATAATTACATGATCTATGTACATAATGTACAGATTAAGATTACATATATTATACGTATATATGCATTATGTATTTATAATTTACTGGTATAGACATTGTTTAAAGTGAATTACTTAATTACTTTTATTTTGTCTTCACATATTTACATATATTGTTTTTTTGCTTTATTTTTGATTTCTCAAAATGTACAAATATGTATCACCTGAACAAAAACCATCTGTCGCAATATTAAAAAACCCATAACTTTTTCATTATTTGATTAAAAATCTATTTCCTCACACAAAGCATATTTTTTTCTTTGGCGTCAAAATTGCAGAAGTTTTTATACACAATGAGTTCACCCAAATATTTTCATGAATTAGCTTTTCTTTCAGACGAAATGATAAAATGCGATAGTAAAACTCCTTTTTCTTACATGAAGCCCATGTCCAAGGCGTTGTATAACGCAATCAGATCATTATGAGCAGATACTCGCCAAAATGGAAAATTTAACTGGAAAATAAAACAAAATTGAATAAAGGTTATTGAAAAATGAACAGAAAAGACAATAATTGCCTAAAGTAGTAAAAGGAAACCTGTAAAATCTTTACTTATGTTAGCAAACAAACTATTTATTATTATGAAATATCAAAAGAAGTTAATATTAAACATTTAATTGAATAGGAGCATATAAATTAACGCTTCCTAGCTTCTGAATAATATAAAAGTATTACCCGCAGGAGATACAGGACTAGCTATACTTCTTCAGGAATCTAGCACCCCTGCGGGTAGGAATCCCACCTTCAATCCATAATAAAATGATCAATATCTAATATTTCTTCCTAATTCAGAGTATTTAAATGTAATTTTTCAATCTTAATTTGATTAGCAAGCTTGCCAATCAATATAACTGGAACACTTGCCCAACATATATGGTGTATGAAAACAAATTTATAAACTTCATTCTATAATTTGTTGTAGATCTTTAGGGCAAGATTTAATGAAGAGAGCAGCGCTTAGGGGGAGTTCGAGGCAATACCATTCACACAAATCCCTTAATCTTTTAACTACTGCAATCAAGCATCCTCCAGGCCTAGAAGCCTCTCCTAGAAGCCTGTGGGCTCTGTGATATGTCTGCCACTCTCAGTAAAATCCCAGAATGATTTGGTTTTAAAAGACAAATATCAAGAATTTAGGAATTTCCAAAATATATATTTTTTATTTAGCTGAGAAATACCCAAAAATTGAAAGGCTTGCTGCACAAATTTTATGTTGTTTTAGGAGTACGTACTTGTGTGAGCAAGTATTTTTGCCCATGATCCTAAATAAAATGGCAAACAGATCTAGATTAACAGATACACAACTATCTGCCTTAACGAAGACTCTCTGTTCTCGGTCTTTTAATCTAGATATTGGAAAATTAGTACGAGGAAAGCGCTGACAAATTTCGGGTAAAAAAGAATAATTTTAGTTTTATAAATAATTTTAATAAAATAAATGTTTAAATAAAAGCAATTATATAGTGTTTTAATTATCTTATCCATTTTCCTGAATCCTCACTTCAGAATATAAATTTAACAAAATTTGTAAATGTGATGTGGCTAGCGTGAATCTTGCATATTGCACCAAATGGCCCGTGTTTTAACTGAGTTTGACAGTATACAGTAAGTGTAAACCTAAATGAACTTCCAACTATAATCAAACCCAAAGGCAAAACCAGACTCATCTTAGTTTGTTTAAAAACATTTCATTTTTTCATATCATTCAAAGAACTTAGTAAATACAGGTAGATCATAGACCTGTATATAGACAAAGATGTTGTTGATAAAAAGTTACTTTATAATATTACTCACTTGTTTAGCAGCACTCTCTTCGTCCTGACCATCGCCAATAACAACATAGGTACATTTACTCCGTCCAAATCTTGTAACAATTCTCTCGAACACACTTTCTTTTCCTAAAAGAACATCAAGTAACGTTTAATTATTTATAACGGCTATATATAACTAGGGCAAGCAGATTGGTTACGTACAGTGTAGGTTCAGCATTTTTTACTATAAACCTTCATTTTTTTCCCTTTAAGGAAAACGTGATGTCTCAGTTGAGTATCACAGTTGCCAATTTAAATAGAAATCTTCGATAAAAATCGAATCATCAGTTAAATGGAACTTTTGATACAACTATTTTGATCAAAACATGATTATCGCGTCTACGTGAAATATCACAATTTTTGCTATTTACAAATTTTTAATAATACCACTTTTGCTATTCAGGAGAATTTAAAAGCATATTTCCAGCGAACAAATTTGCACGATTGCAATTCTTCCTTCCTTTCATTATGATAGATAAGTAAAAGTTTAGGAACAATAGAAATTTATTTAATTAGTTTGGTTTCTTACCTATCTTCGAAGCAGAATAAATGTTCTCTACAGGAAATACATTGCCCAGTCCAAAAAGAAGAGTTTTAGCCAGAGCAGGAACCAGCTGGGTAGTTGTCACCATTACATTCACGCAGTTATCTCTGTAAATTGTGAAGCAAATTCTATACAATAAATATTTGCTATGGCAAGTTTTAAATTCAATTATAAAACAGTGATACAAGTTTCTCAATACGAGTTCCTTATACCCAATTTTTTTAAAAGTAAAACATTTACAATAAGGCGACCAAGAATAGTAATGTATTACTAAAAACCATAAACAAACGTTTGTTATCATTAATTTATACAGAAATAACAGAACGTTCACTCTCAGGAACAATGAGAATGAGAGTTAGTTTTCTCTGTCAAAGCAAACTTATTTACCTTAAAATTTCAAACAGGAATTTCCCACTTTCAAGATTGGTTTGATCACTTCATTTTGAGTGGAATCAATTGGTGAAATTTAATTTCTCTCAAATCCGATGAACAAGTTTCGAACAAACTATTTTTTACAGTTCTGTCCAAATATTTTCCTTTATTGCATGTATAATTTTGCTGTAGGTTATGTGCACTTTATAAAACAACACGATATACATACACGATAAGAGTTCAGAGTGTACAAATAGTATGCTTATGTAAATGTAAAGAAAATCCAAAAATCAAGGAGTAAAAGTTTTTGAACAAAGAAAGGTAAAAATATGTAAAAGCTATAAAAAGTATAGTTATATTACTTGTTAAAATGTTTTCAAATATACATTAACTTTATGAATTAGGAATTTTATAATTTCTAAAAACAAATAATCATCTTTAAAAAAAAAAAAAAAAAAAAAAAAAAATCCGGTGACTAAGAATATCATGAATAACATAAAGTAAGTACAAAGATATATACAGATAATTTATTACTTTAAATTTTTCAAGAGCTAATTTCTTAATATGTTTAATTCAATGTATTTGGTGTATAATTTACAATAGGGGGTTAAGCAGGTTATTGTTTGAAAATCAAGTTAAAAAATGGTATGGATACTTTAAAGCTAGTAAGGCTATTGGAAAATATTTAATTTCCCACACTAATTTGAATTATACTAAAATAATTACTTGAGGAAAATCAGTAACAATTATAAAATGAGAAATATGTATCTAAAAGAGAAGTGACTACATCCTTGTAAATGTTTGGGAAATTGTAGAGGAAAAAAAGAAGTACAAGGGACTAAAACAATCTAGTCTCTTGGTGTAATTGTTGATTAAGAATGAAAATATGTTTTTAAAAGATGTAAGATGCTGAGGTAAAATAATTCAAAACTTTTGGGTAATACTTGTCCGTGAATAAAATGTTGATTGAATGATACTATACATATAGTTGGAGCCAAAGATATAAAGGAGGTAGTCTTTAGGTTTAGTCATTGTTTCATGTTTTGAGCAAACACAAGATCAATTAATTATTCAAATTGAAGTAAATATCATAAACCTACTTTCAAATAATATGGGCTACCGATCTGAAAGTTAAGGAAAAATTAAAGGTAGTTAATAAATAATAATAAAATCTAAACAAAGAAATTGTGATGATGATACAACTCATAAAAGATTACGAGACATTGTTTTTCTGTCAGAGACTGCGGTTACGTCCAAGACAAAGAGACCTCATTGCGAAATTTATCAAATCATTCTTTCTAAAAATTAGTTTATATACCCACATATAAATTAGAAAATTACCTGTTACTAATATTTGAAAGACATTTAGTAGCTAAGGTAAGCCAATTATCTGTAATATTTTCAATGTCAGCCCTTACTTGGAGCCATTGATCCCTTTTTGCAGGACCTAATAAACCTGTAAACAAATATCTCCATTCAAATTACACAAAATATCTTTATCATGGTGCTGCTTTTAAACGAAGAAAGACGCTTATAACATATAAATTCATTTTATGTTCTTCCGAGCATTTTGCTATTTAAATGAAAATAAAATTAGTAACTTAATAGCATTTACTGCTTTTATTCATTCTTAGTTGGTATTCTTATATAATAAACAATATTATATATATTATCTTATACAATATGAGGAAATTCATTCAAATTCAATACCTAATTACTGCTGTTCGTTCTTAATGGTCTTGAATTTGCTTTTGTATGTTTATACAAAATGAAGACAATTTACCACCTACCTATAATGGTTAATGCGCAAACAATAACACAAAAACAATAAATAAATAATAAATACCACCTACCTCCAACTGAATGCCTATAATTGTTGTATACTTCTTTCATTTTTCTATAACGGAAAGCTAGTTTTCTCATCCAATCAACACCTCCTGAAAACCATATATATCATTAAATAAACGTATAGTCAGAATACCATACATCAGACATTGCTTGATACAATATTTTCTATTAGAAAATATTAAATGGAAACCCCCACCAATAATACACCAATAAAAAGCAACACCTATTCAACCAATTCAACACTCAATATTTGATGAAATCCTGTTCCTTAAAGAAGGATTTTGAACAATAGAAAGTAACAAGTGTCCCTGAAACATGTTTGGTTCTGCCAATGTCGACTTAATGTTCGTATGATAATAACCCAGCTGATATTGTTCAATCAGTAGCATACCTTGATATTATTATTTTTTTCTTCTTTCTTGTCCTTATGATTATTGCAAATTAGCCATGATATTAGTTAAAATGGAAGATTTATTATATAATATATATATAAATGTATATTATATATATATAATATATATATTATATATAAAATATATACATATTTTATCATTCATTAAAATTCACTTTAACAGAAAATAAAATAAAATAAAAATAATCTTAATAATAATCCTAAATAATTTACGGAATGACGTAGTTTTTGAAAATGTTTACGATACAAATATCTTTTTTAAAATATACATTCAATAGAATAATTGGTACGTTAATAAAACTAAAAAAGAATATTGGATTTGAGGAAACGCTTCCCTAAAAGTCCAATCTATTATCTTAGTTTCTTGAGGCAAAAATTTATACCATACACTACAAGATGGAACAAGTGTTCATCAAAACGGATTTCTGATCAAAGTTTATCATTAAAAAATAGAATAGGCTGGCTAGAAAACACTAATGGGATATTCACATAAGTAAAGAAGTGCAATTATCATAAGCAACAGCAACTATTTGTGAACTGGATGCCGTACCATAGACGATCTGGTTTCAGGGCTTTAGCTAATACTGCATCCTAAATATTCCAGTTAGAAAGAAGATCTTTAGGTCATTGGTAGATCGAAGTAAAGATGAGAACTATTTTGAATAAACGAGAATTCAAATTGAACACTGTATTTAGCAGCGTACTCGCCATCATCAAGATGCCTGCAGAGGTGAATTGTAAGGAAATGTATAAATCTGTTGAGATTAGAATGTACGGCGCTAAGTGTTCAAATAAAATTCTGAGAGCAAATTTGTGTGAATTCTCTTTATACGAAGTAAAATTCCATGTTAAAATAACCTTTAATAAATCTTAATACTGATAGAAACTTCTGTACTCCTTTTTATTGCTGTTAATGGCTGGATTATCCACTAATTGAAAACTATCTGCTTTTTAATTGTATATGTTATTGATTGTCTGCATGGCAATGTAGGTATATGATAATTCACTTCTACGAGCAGAAACATGGAGTGCCATTTTGGAAAATAACCATCTAAGGCTGTTATCATCACTTCGATGACTCAAACAGTTTTCAACAATAATTTTTTTTTTTAGATCTAAAGTAGAAGGAAATCAAAGGGACCCAGATAGAGTGGAAATTCCGATAATTCGTACTTCAAATCCTTCTACTCTAGTTTCTCATTGCCAAAGCATCTTTATGGGCAGGTACATTGCCCTGATAAATGATTTTCTTTTTTCCTTTTGTAATCCGGGTTTCTTCTTACAACCAATTTTAACTGAAGTCTGTATCAAAATTATTTTGTCGTCAGTTATCAAAATCGACTTCAGACGTTTTGGTACAGGGCTCCAGCAGCATCCACCTATTACTTTGCTGCTATTTTGCTTTAGGCGTTTAGAGTGAATCCCGATGGATAATCAGCACAAATTTAGTATCTCAACATTGCTGGGAAACTTGTTTTTCCCATGTTTTGTTAGTCAGCAGTTGGGGCATCTATCTTGCACAAAGCTTTTTTGATATCTTATTCTTGGAGTAAAATCAACAATCCTCTTTAAAATAACTTATAAAAATAAAAACAAAATCATAGATAAAATCTTGCGAGGTACAGAACCCTTTTTATCTTGTACTATAAACATTTATTTTTCAATGAACCAGTATGAATATTTACCACGAACGCCAACACCAGAACACGGTACGGATCCAACTGGTCCGGTTGTTACTGTGAAGCCATCTGTACTGAAATTATAGGTAGACAAATCTTGACCGTTATCATCGGATGAGACGTCGTCTATGTGCACTTGATCGCAGTCCTAACAGAGATTTTTTGAGGTTAAAAAAAAAATAACAATATTTTAAAGGACTGTTTTGTTGAAATAGTATTACCTCAACATCGTTGAAGAAAAAATGTGAATCTGCTAAATTAAAAACCAATTCTTCCATTTTAAATCCTAATTGGACAACAACTTGGGTGTCCTGCAATAATAATAATAAATAAAAAACAATAATTTGATTATCCCCCCCAAAGAACAATAAATAATATCCTATTATAAAAATTACAATTAACCTTGTTGTATTTAGATGCGTAGGAACCTGTTAATAATGAGTGGAATATAATTATTGTCTCGTCTAAATCCCAAATGAAAACTCTTTCCAGTTGAGTTTCTGGTCCTGCTACAGGACTTGGAGGTCCTAGTACGCAACCAAGTCGTCTACCTCGGCCCCGACCTCTCCTGGCTGAAATATTATTTTTTATTTTTTAGAATAATTATAAACAAAAAAAACTATAGTTGGAAGAGAATCTCTTAGATTTTATCTTACTAGTTTCATCTTGTCGTCTGGTTTCCGCTTTTACCGGTGAATTCGGTTCACTAGTCGAAGGGGAATCTACAAATTATGAAACCAAAGAGAAATTAAAATGAATGGTACATCAAAAAATATTTTACATAACATAATCCTTTGTATTTTTTAAATTAAGGCCATGATTTACTGATAATCTTTAATTTAATTGGAGTATTGATGCGATCTAAAACAGATGACGAATTAGTAGTAGTAATAAACTTATGAAATAAATAATCAAAAACCAAATTAACTACACTGGGTAATATCTAACTCAAAAACATAACAATTTATAATTCCTTAACTAGTTCTTGCCGATAGTACCAAGCATATTTAATTAATGTACGAAAATCATGATCCAGTAAATCGAAAAGCTTACATTTAATTACACAATGTAAATATTGACATCAGAACTCTGATAAAAAAATACATTCTGCAATCAAATGAAAAATATCATCAAGTAATGCTGGGATTATGACCAACTACTCAATCAATGATAAACCTCAGCTTTATCATAGTGAAGTTAAACTAGTCAAAATATCGGTCGGACTGATTATAGAATAAAAATCAAGAGGTAGAATTGACTTAGTTCACTAAGTTCTTAATGAAATTTAAATCTCAATTAGTCTAATTTAGGGATAACCACCAATCATTGATATGGCTCAAAGAAAACTGTGAATCACATGAGAAATCACTGGGCAATTTTTTTCCCAAGCTTTAAACCGTAATTTATTTATTCAAAGCCGGATATGCTGTGGATACTTTATTCTTAATGTAGTTACTAAAAGACAGGAGGAATGTTTAGTATTTGTACTATTGTTTTACAGATTCTATTTAAGTTTTGCTCCAAAACCAACGGTCTTTAGCTACTAATCGGCCATCCTTTCTAAAAACAATATATTTGATTTACCTTAACTGTTCAATTGAAAGGTAGACGATCAATATATTATTAATAAAAATATATTTTTCGAGCATTCATTTAAATCGTTATGTGTTAATGTTTCACTTAATTATTTCAAGTTATTTTTGGATCTTTCTCGGATTGTGTAATAAAAAACATCCACTAATAAAACCTTTCTTGCTGGATAAAGACAATTCTAGGAGTTATTTTTTTCTAGAAAACCAAAAAGTGAATGATCTATTAGGTATAATGGAACTTTTAGTTGTAGACAAATGGGATTATCTTAAACCTGTAATTTTAGCAACAAAGCTATCTATCCTTTTTAATACTATATCTTAATCATAATATGTACATTACACGGAAATGGTTACTAGGATGAGACCTGCAAAGCTAATATGTATTGTGATACTGGGTTCGATTCCCGGTCTTAGGCCTTGGATTTTATTTAATGGTTAAAAATGAGAAATAGTAAAGTATGTTTGCTAGTCGTCTCCGTCCACGACACCTAAATTGGTAGTTGGACGTTAAGCCCCGCCTGAAAAAATAGGCGATTACTACTACTACTTGGTTGCTAGGAAGGAAGCGTGCAAACTCTCCTCAAGTAACAGAATTTTCTTCGAAAACTTAATAGTAAAACAGATGTAATAGTAAATAGTAGATTTGTAAATAAATCACCAGTGACATGAGGAAGATATGTGGAAGGAGGTTGGTAGTATGCTTGTTGGCTGGCAGCATAATAACTAGCGACCGCAGCAACCTGTCCTCCACTGTAACTTCCTGGATAACTTGTGTAGTCCTGGAGGGGGAAAAAAAGAAGCACATACAGTACAAGAACAAAGATGAAATAGTTGAACAAGATGAATGGTATGTTTTGAATTCTATTCAGTTTCAGACTTTCATTCATATTTCCTTATTCTTGCTTTACGTCTAAGTGAAAAATCTTACTTTGGAAAATCAAAGCAGACCTGATGAACCTAGAAGGCTAACTGAATGTTGTATGAAAATCCAAAACCAGACAAAACTAAAACAACATCTAGTTCTTTTGAGATGAATAAAATTAATGATGTTATTCATTATTGCAGATCCAACCAACAGTTCTACAATTAGTCAAAGACAACTTTTACATAAAATTGTTATACAATTTTGGATACAAAATAAAAATAAATAAAATGTTAAAGTGGAGATTTCAGACCACTAAATCTTAAAACCGAATAATGTAAAGTACTTTCTCTAGTAGCACTTGCAACAGAAAGTAAAATGCAAATCGAAAATGAATTCAGTGATGATACAAAAGTATCTCCGAATTCTCAATTTTAAGGGAACAATTTGAGTTGCTTTATTTAAAAATTGAAAACGAGCTCAGAAAAATAAGGCATACAATTTCGAGATACTATACGAGTATCTCTCCGGAAGAGAAATTAATTGTACAAGTAAAGAAACAAAATACATATTTCTAGATTTTTTTTGGGCAAGTTGATCAGTTTTTATTAGAAAATCGAGCGAAAACTGAAATCTAATTCGATTTTTTTTTTTAATTAAAAGGGCTTAGAGATATTGAAAGAAACTGGTTTAAGGAACATAATCACGCGGTGGTAGCTCACAGAGTCTATAAGAAATCTTATAACAAAGTTTCTTAGAAAGGAACTTGAAGAACAGAACGTTTTTCTTGTTGTTAAAATGAGCGGAACGTTCTCTTTGTTGTAAATCACATAATTCAAATAACGGTTTGATGGCAAGCGGATTGTAAGTTGAGTCTAGCCTTTTAGTGACTTTACTGTGAATTAGCCTCGTTATTTCTAATTTTGTAACTATTCTTATTTCACCTCATTAATTTTTAACATAGTCAGATACTTGAAAAAAAGTTACCTGTTGCCCGGAATATGTTTGCGTCCCATATGCAGGATTATAAGCCGAACTGTATGGATTGTTCTGTTGATAACCTGCATAATTCATGTATCCATTAGTGAGCTTACACTGACTTCTACTCCCTACAGAAAATTAACATTACTACTCAGCTCTACACTAAACCAACTCTTGTGAACTCAAGTGATTTTAGATAACATCTATTTTCGAAATATTAATGTATTAAAAGAAGAAAGATACCATTTGGTAATGAATACGTTGGAGAACTGTATGGTGTCCCATAGAAACCTCCTGTGTTAACGTAGGAACCAGATTGGGTGCCGTAGGATTGTACGCTAGAAATACATTAAAGGATTGAGTACAATAATAAAACATCATTCAAGCAACATATCCTAACAGCTCAATTAAACTTATGACGTACCTAGAATAATACTGAGCATTGTTATAGTAGTCTTGTCTTGCTACTCCACTTGGGTAACTACAATCTGTATAGTTGGCTTCTGAACTGGATGTTAGTTCATGTAATGGACTACTATCATTCTCGGTTTTTATCTCCAAATCACCTGGGAAATAAAAGTAAATCAATTTCATTACTTACATATTGAAATGTTGCCAATTCGGGTGAATGAGAACTTAGTTCTACCTGAAACCTACGATAAGTTTCAGAAATTGATCGGAAATTTTCCATGGTTCGAGAAATTGATTGGTAAGCGCGCATTTAATAACAACTATGAACATATTGAAATCCAGTTCATACCATATACTTGCAATTAAACAGCCTCTCTCCATTGTATGTCTTTGTCCTATATCATAAAATGTCTTTAAACTTGAGGACTGCGGACATGCAGTCATGATATGGTCATCAATGTCAAGGGGCACTGTTCAAACCCCATCTATAAGTTGTACTTGCAAGCTACTTTCCAATATTAGCGAATCATATACCATAAAATGTAAAATGTACCATAGAATGTTTTTTATGCATTTCTATTCAGTCGTGATTAATCAGTCTTAAGTAAGGTTTTAAGACAACAGGTCATTTCAAGTACTACTTATTACAGTAATCGATACATCGCTCCACGTTGTGCTGGCTGTCAAGGAAAGTAAATTAATTCATTAAATTAGCCAAGAAGACTAATTAGTAAGTTATTAATGCTGTTGTAAGGCTTACTCTACGACTACTCTCAGATAAGAACATGGATAAAACGAAATACTCCATTAATGTAAATAACCCAATGTTAGGCACTCTTTGCAGAGAGGAACCAAACCCAGTAAAATTCCTTGGAATCCACAACTCACTAAATGAAACCAAGTCAGGGATAATTATAGAAAAGAAACCTGGACCTTGATCCTCCTATGATTCATAACAGTTTGAAAAAATCAGTGTATTATCCTGGAAAAGGAACAGCTCAGGAGACGATCTGTCAGTTAATTGTAAGAGGTAGTTTGAGCGTGCTTAAGTTGAATAAAAAAAAAGTTCGCACGCTAACGGATTTTCCTTATGAGCAATGTCGACTAAGAGAGCTCTGAAACTTAGAAACGGTAGATCTATATCCATCAGGGTGTACTATGCTCCATAACAACAAAACAATCATCCACAGAGCTGATTGTTTTCATGCATGGATGCCTAACGGACGACACTTAACCAAAGGTAAAAAAATCCAATCGCTTTTTCAGATCCAGATTACACAGAAGCAGTTCAATCTTAGGGGAAAATATATCTGACACCAATTGGATTTAGTTCTTCAAGCAGACGAAACTCTCTCGATCATGAATTGTTAGTCTGCTTATCAGAAATACGATAATAACAGCTATGAACAAAGTTAACTTACATTTTAATATCAACACTAAAGAGCCTAAACAGATTTTTTACATCACTCCTTCCTACATCTAATCCATAAAACATTGATTTTTTTGTCTAATACACCTTTTGAAAACACAAAATAAAACTAATCAATAACAATTTGTAAATTCAGTTTCTGAAATTTGTATAAATGAATATAATTTAAATTACCTGTCAACTCTGTAGTACTAAGAGGTGCGGATGGTGTCCAAGGAAACGATTGGCCTAGGGGTAGTGAACTAGTTTGACTGTTTACTAAACAACCTGAATTTCAAAATAGCAATAGAATTAACATTCAATAGCAATATTCAAATGGGATGTTAATTAAAGTAAATAATTTTTGAGTATTAGAATAAACTGTAAAGCGAAAAGACGAAAAACAGAAGATGGTCTAATTCTATTAGAGGAAGAACTTTATTTATTAATTGATTAAGAAACCAACAACTACTTAGTCAAAAATTTGTCTATATTTTATTTCAAGATTAATTTAAAATTATCTTTCTGAAAAGTAAATAAATTATAATGTACTTACTATCATTTTGTGGTGAACTGCAATTCGATTCAGTTCCACTAGAAATTTCACCGCCTAAACTAGATGGGTCTACAATTCCTTCCAAAGTTCTGGAAAGTAAACGATAACAATTAAAAATCTACACAATCCAACCAAAAACCTTACTTTTAATGTAAATGTATTCAGGGCTTAGACTTTGCCTTTAGAAAATTTCAGAGTTATTTAGAAAATGATATATATATCAGAAATGACAACAGTAAAATATTAAATTAGAGACCACTTATATACTTTTTCAGTAAATTTTAAAAGTTATTCCAATAAATAAAAGAAAATACGAACGTGAACCTAGTTCCTAATTCCTTCGATAACTACATATAACCTCTAAAGGTTTAAAACCTTCATCTTCACGATGGGCAACATTCTCTAAATTTAATTATCCACATTTTTCTATCAGTTTTGTTATAATAAAAAGGTGAACATCTTGTGATAATTACTTTTTCCTAATTGATATGCACTACAATGCGTTTAAGTTAACAATATTGCTAACTAAAAATTACCTATTTTGGTCAGGTGATATGGTCTGAGTGTCTTCTACTCGAGGTTTCCTTGCCTGTAACAAAGAAGATAAAACTTTATTTTGCTGCAACAGAGATATTTATTTATTAAATGGACTAAGTGTAAATAGATGTTGAAGAACACTTACATACTGTTTTAAATAACCCTGAAATATGGTATTTCAGTAAAGAAATTTTACTATGAAATATTTTATTTAAATATGAAAAGAATATAATATAAAATAAGTTGGAAAACTGCTTTTTCTTAGTATGATAACATGTTAGACCTGCCCCCCCCACGGTAAACATGTACAGTTAAATTCGGCGAGCTCATGATATTTAAATGAATGAAAATATCATAAAAACTTCAAAACATCTTTCTAAAAGGAATTAATTACAAATATCGAATGTATTATTAGTAATGTGAATTCCAACAGTATATTCGTATTGGACTTGGAAGTTCATGAACTGTTCAATAGTGTATAGTGCATAACAGTTCATGAACCTATAGTCATTGTACATCAATAATAATTGGATTTTATCGTAATCGGAGTTCTCTACTTTCCTTCTTCTTTAAATCCTTATATAACTTAAACAACTTGTGAATGTCTGCTACTACTGTTAATAGTATAATTTTTACTATAAATGAAGAAAAGTAAACTATACAGAAAAATAAGGTGAATGAAATCGCATCCAAAAAATAGAAGCGTTCTTTACTTAATTTAATCTTTAATGGTTATACAGGATAAGTGGACGTTTCCAGCAATAAATACGAGGATTTATTTATAGCTTGACTAGATTATCGTGACAATTCAAGCTGGCCGCGAAATAGAGATAATCTATTGCAGATTTTTTTCTTTTTTAAAAATCCAGAAAGCAAGAAATTGATACATGATGCTAGTTGTTCCTAGGAAAATACATAATGAACTTGAACCCGAGAACTCCCTGAAGGACTCCAATAACTTTTATTGACATTTTACTTTATAACCAAGTTATTTTCAACTTCTAAACTAAACAAATATTCCTCAAATTTTCTCTTCAATGAAATCACTTAGCACAAACTAATCTTTGTCAGCCAGGCAGTATTCTGAGAATACTACAAAGTGCAATATTCCACCTGGATGCCGAAAAAGTGATTAGAGTTAAAACTTTTAAAAAGTAAACACAAATAAATATAACCAAATACCTAAAAAACACAATATTGGAGGGGAGTTGTTTATTTATTGGTGTTTTTCCATTCTTCATGAGGCTGAAGGGATGACGACATAGTCTTCGAAGAATAAATAACACGATAAAAGAGTAGAGACAAAACGGTCTATAATAAGTAAGGCTTGAAAACATGTAAAAAAAAAAAACTTATAAAAACGAATCTGTTTTTGAAGTACAAAAGAAATAAAAACTTACAGAGGTGTTCTGTTCTTCTATCGTCCATGGTTAGACAGCTGACTGGAGCAATGCCAACTTAATATTTGTCTTGTGTGAGTGTGTTATGATTATGTTTGGTATTTAGCCAAAAGTAATGTGTCTATCATGTTTTTCTTTCTTTCTTTGTTCTGCCTGTTTACGTATGACAGGTTAAAAGAGGTAATTTGGGAGTCAAGTCATATGACAACCTCTCCTCTCCAAAGGTGGCAATTATACATAACAAGTATTAATAGCTTCATTAGAGGATATTATTTTTATTGAATAGGCCCAATTCCACATAAACTATTTAAATTGCGTAATCGAGATTAAAGTATTTTTATTTTGTCGCAAATGCAAGTAAAAAATAAATCCTGAGAAACTAAAATTAAATAAGAGAAAAATAATTGAATAATAAAAAAAAAAGAAGTGAAATGTCCTCTTGACTGTCCCTTTTGACGATTCTCAAAGTTGGGAGTGATAAGTTTTTCTTCATAATTTTTAGCAACATGTTTAAACCTGCTCCTTGAATATTAAGTTAAGCAAGGAGACTCTAATACTCTTAATTTTGTCGCAAGGGCAATTAAAAAATATATCTCGGAGACATTACACGTACATGCTACCAGAGCACGAAATTCAATTCATGACACCTGCTGCACGTCTTGAAGGGAGAAAGTATAATTATGGTTTTAAATAAACTTTTTATACTTATTAGTCAATGAAGACCAATGGTAGGTTAATCAAGAAAGGTTAATACACTTAAAGAGGATGAAGATTGCCAGACTTCTAAGTGCATTATGCAAGCCAAATCAGGAAGTTGAAGCAAAAAAAAAAAGATCTCGTCTCTGCAGGTTGGACGTAGTGGAAAATGTCTTCCGCCAGAATTGAAGACGAAGATGGAGTAGTAGTTCCTACAGTAAGAGTAGAAGTTCTATGTACAGGTGATGGGCTCCTAAGTACGTATAAACAAAAGCATTTTCAGGACTCTGTCACTAAGTTGTTTAATCAGAAGGGGAATAAAAGCAAACTAATGCAAATTGACTTTTGAAGTCACAAGTATTAAATGCAAAGGCAGAAACAGATAGAGAAATTCAAGTACTTGGATTTAATCATAAGCCGATATTAAGCAGGAAGTACAGAATATTGTAAGAGCTGCCAACTGCCAAATCAAGCCATACCGTCCTGGACAAAAAAACACTGAAATTGACCGTCTCTTTTCGCACAAAAATAATATCAAGGAAATACTTTTACAAAAGAGGAAATATTCGGGCTAGATCTCTTAAAATTTGGAGAAAACGATTTGACCAAATAGGTCTAGTATCTTATTTGGGCGACCTACAATGAATTCTAGCCACTTGTATAAGCATTAAGAACGCCTCTGGCTGTACATTGATGCTCACGAGGCCAAATATATTGTAATAGTGGAAATCCAACTGGATCATGATGACTACATTGTTGGGAACTAACTAAGCAATAAGATCTATCTAAGTATTAACTCAAAATCAACCTTACCACCATGATATTATGTGTGGGTCAGCGAACCACTTGAACGCACCAAGTTTACACACTGCTGGCAGACTGTGACATTGAGACTATTCGCTCCTCACCTCCCTCTGGCACTTTCTTAACTAACAACCCCTCTCTAAGTGAGAGCACCCTCGGCCAGGGCAGGTTTTTAAAAGGGTATACCACTCTACCAGCGCACCGGGGGCATCAAATTAAAACCTACCTCTCTCCTTCAACTCAGTTTCCTCTCCTAACTTCGCTTCACCAGAATAACAGTCCTTACTTCCTTCTCTGCAGTCAATTTGTTGGAAAAGCTAACAAATTTTCAAATTTCCAATTATTTTTTTCTTTCTCTTGTAACAGGTAAGATAAGAGGAAGTATTGCAAATTTCTCAAAAGTAAAGGAAATGAATTTAAACAGGAAATATTTCTTTTCTGCCAATTGGTCCTCTCTTACGTGATTGCATATGTACATGTGGGACTAACATAACCCACAAAACAAACATTGCAGAAAGTTGGAATCGAATCGGTGCCACCACGGGAATCGATAGTAAGCAAAACAGAAAACAGCTTCCTCGAATTTTAATTCTCTTTATAGATCGAATAATTTTATCAGGAACCTTTTTTCCCAGGACCTATGCATATTAAGGAAGTTCTGTGGGAGAAGTAGACTAAGCTTCCCTCTCGTGACATTCAAGAATAATGAGTGACCTCATTACTAGAATTAAAATTATTAAGAATTATTACGCAAGTAATATTCCAAATTTGTAGAAAATCGATTGAGCGGTAAGGCCTACTTAGCTGAATCGATGTTTTTTGTTGATTGATCAAAAAAATTTATGACGTAAATTACGTTAAGAGAAAGTAATATTGACATTCAGTACAAACAAATGAAACCATTCAATTCGACGTTGAAACCCCTGCCATTCACCATTCTTAAATCTTGAATAACTCTAGAATGAAACAGGAATTTTTGCAACTTTTCATTTAGGACAATTAAAAGTTGGTTGTTGTTGTTATCCATCGCATTTCGGTCATGCAACTATAAGCTACGATAGTTAATAGATCGACAGTTGTTTTCCAGATGATCATAATTCTCTCGCCTCCCCGAATATTTTGAACAGTTTAATTTTATAAATACCATTCTTTTAACGCAATACATTTAATTGGGTCACTAAACAATGTTCTAAACTTTAATTTTAAATGTTCTTTTTTTTAAAAAAAATAGTTATTTACTTACTTATTTTTTTATGATTTAAGACGCGTCAACATCTAAGGTTATTGGCGCCCGGAGCTTTTTTCAGTGCATTGCCGGCGTCCGGACAGTGTTCTCTCGTTACAGACAACACTGTCCATCACTGGATAGTGAGCTGTAAGAAGCTCCTAGGAAGAGAAAATCTAAGGGCCCCAGCAGCTGGATTTGAACCTGGGACCACCGCATGGGAGTCCAGTACGCTAACCGCATAGCTAATCCCTTCCCTACTTATAATTTTTGATTATAAAGATGTAATATATAGTTAAATTCAGACATGTGTATTCCTCTGAATATACCATCTATTTCGCTTAAGCTTTGTGAACCATGCAGCCATTTTTGGGCAAGTTTATGCTTAATATAGATAATTTTTTTGATAAAGGTTGCTCCCGACGATTTCCTAAATTGTTGTGAACGAAGAAAAACAAAAAAAGGAAGGGGTAATATTCGTCTTCAAGTAGAACTAGAATATGTAGTTTCGCCTTCGCCATTCTGGGTAAGTTAGTAGTTTGGTCATTAAATTTCGGTGGATGTTTTAGTGTTAGGATAGTGTTGCTGTCCTAATTTACACATGAGTTAGTGACAAACATATGTCCAAGGCACTGGGTTTGTGTTCAGAAAACACGTTTGTGAGAGACAGAGAGGGAGGCTCTCTAAGTTGTAACTTCGCTCTCTTTCTGCGTTCTGACCGCACTAATACTTAGTGACACATGTGTACACGATTTTACAGGTTACAGAAATGATGTTCACATTCTTGAAAACAGCACTGTGCCCCCCTGCACTTGACCATATGACTGCAATAGTGCATGTGAAAAAATATGCAGCCTAACTAACTTTTTTTTATTATTTTATCATCGGCTATTCATAACACCAGCCAGCCTTGCATTTCTTTCCAATCTAAACCTATTTTCATGTCATTTCATGATCGAACCCCTTCTGCGGACATATTATGCCGATAATTGTGGGCAGAATTTCAGGTATATTTCGTCCATATCATGGCATTGATGGACAAAATTTAGATGAAGACGAACCGCCGATAAATGACTTTTATGTTTTCATTTTTACTTTTACTTTATTTTTAATGATGGTTTTGGTTTATTCCGACCGTTGTTGATAGATGATTTTTGGGGAATATCTAGGTGCGGTCATCAATAAATACAACTTTTTTGCTTTATACCAAAGTTTCGGTAATTTTTACTACCTTCTTCAGGGTATTATAAAAAAGTTTGTGAAGTTTAATGTAGAGCTATATCATTCAGTTTTAATGATATAGCTTCACATTAAACTATGCAAAAATCATTTATTTTTATTCTTCCCCCGTTACAGCAATAGAAGATTTAGTAATCGTACGGATATTCGATTCTTCCAGTTTTCAAAATCTGTTTTAAGATCGATCCCCCTGAATCCGGAAAAAAAAATGGCTTTCTCCTCTCAATCTCTCTAATTGTCCATAAATAATTAATAGTTTTTCACAATTAAAAAATCAGAAGAGAGGTAAACATTGGCCCCGCCTTACCTGAAATCAAATCAATGATCAGCATCAACGACCCTTAAAGCCGGTATCTCCGGATTATCTTTGGACGGTCAAAAATTCAGTCCAAAAATATCCTGGAAACCCTTTACTCAGAGTTGGTCTCTCTCTATTGGTGCCCTAAACTATAAAAACAATTCAGGCAGTCTTTTAAGCGGCACCGCTTATACCATTGTTTGAACTCATCAAAAGAAACCGTCCAAAATTAGGGTACCTCACAACGGTTCTGAAAAAAAGTGGAAAAACATGGCGCGTTCTTTGAACGATAAAAGGCTTCGAAAAGTACTCATTTCAAAACACGCATAACTTCCCAATCAAGCCTATTTCATTTTGGAGTAAAATATATATTACTGCCATTATTACTAATCAGCTGTTGTGTATTTAGACAGTGCCACTGTCATATAAATAGTATGAAAAGTGAATAGTAACAGTGGAAATAGTTAAAGAAAGGCGGCAGTAAATAGAAGAATGCTGCCATGGAAGATATCCGGAGGCGATTTAAGTATATTTGCGTCAGCAGTAGCTGTTTGGAAGCTGCGAAGGGAAGATGACAGCGATCAAAACTCCCTCTACGGAGATATCCACTGCAGGGTCCTCTAAATCTTCTTTGCTCTTCTATTTGTCTCTCTGTCACTCTCGTCCCTATCTATAGATATAGGCAGACAAAGAGGTAATGAACCCCACTAGAGTATTCTACAAGCTAGTGTGTGCTAGTGTTCTCAAGTCTAAAACCCATCGTTATGTATCATATTACATACATTACGAGGGGTGCACGGAGTGAATAAGTGAATGGGAGAGGATGGAAGTAAAGATAGAGCTGAGCATGCGCTGTACCATCTTTCCACCATTCTGCTACCCCTTCATGTTTATGTGTGGTTGTGGCCGGCGACTTGGTGGTGACGTGCGTGGAACAGTGAAGGGAGCGCAAGATACACACGGAGGAGCCGTTCTGGATCAATGAGAAGTAGGCGGGCAGAACTGAATGGGGCGGCGCCCAGTGAAGGGCGCGGACAGTGTGAAAGGCGGCAAACTGTTACCGCCCACTCTCTTTACAACAAAAATATTATCATCATTCTGTGTTTGTGTATGTGTGCGTATTTTCTAAACCACCACCACTCCGCCTCCACTCATTGCTCAACTCCCCGCCCCCCTGGAGACCCATTTCCGACCGCAACTATCATCACAATATTAAAACCGCCGGCTATATTTAGCATATATAGCTATATTTTGGAATTAACGCTTTATTGTTCCAAACTTTACTGACGATTAGAATATTCCATTTAAAAAAATATATTTTGAGTGTAATATTTCGAAAACCACTTATTTCACGACGTTTCGATCCATCTGGGTCATTTTCTACAAATATCTGTATGCTCATTAAGTCTTCTGCTTCTACACCTCTAGATTTGTGGACTAACTTTTCCAGATCAGTCTGCAAATTAACTAAGGTATTATTAGAAAGGGTTTCAAACTATAATTCTACTCCTCAATGCCCGATAGATGTTATGGTTCTAGTAAACTTTCGAAAACAGATATTCAATCTAATCTGAACTATCAATTTAACAGTTAATTTAATTCAATTTTAGAAACAGCAATTTGCTGCCTATTTGCAGCTATAATTTCTTTAACTTTAAAGTGATTTTCTTTTCTTTCGACATTTTTACGTAGCTTTTTTTAAACACTCTAGAGGGGGTTCAGAGAGGAACCTATCAGTAGTGCGGAAGAATGCACCATAAAAGTCACTGAATCGTTAGTAAAAAACTAAATAGTAAATAATCAAATAAACTAGACAAGTATTTACGAAATAGATCTCGGAGCAAAAAAGTAACGATTAAGGTTTCGTGCAGCGAAATGCCTTACTGATAATTCCTTCCTGGATAACCCCTCGATTTTTGGGGGAACTTGGGATTTACAATTCACGTAGAACACACAATTGTAGCTACTTGAAGTGAACAAACGGAACAAACATCTACTACTCCTGATAGACGATCGAAGTTTTAGAACAAAAAAGATTTACATGTATAACTGCATTGTTCAAAACGAAAAGAACTAACAAAAACTTACAAAAAATTTCAGGTCCGACCAGAGACTATAAAAACTCACAGTGAATCTTAATCTTTTCAATCAAAAAAAAATCTGACATCAAATTTACAACTGTTCCATTTTTGGGTTTAAGATCTCAAATTCTATCACTTTATAATGACTTCAAAATTCCATACGTGCTGAAATGGCAAAAAATAAATCTCGAAGACTTTTTTTGGTCACCCTTCATTTCTTAGATCCTCTGATTTAAAACCAATGAAGTTAGTGGCGCCCGGGGCTTTTTTTCAGTGCAGTGCCGCGCATTACAGACAACACTGCCGATGATGACCGGGAGCTGTAAGAAGCTCCTAGCTCCCAGGTTAGAGAAAATCTAAGGGCCAGCAGATAGTTTCATGATCTCCGCTTTTGGAATCCAGTATTCGTGAACCACTCAGCTTAATATCTTCCCTTACTATTATTATGGTTACTATTTTAAGTTTAATTAGTAGATTAGTTTAAGTAAGGATTCTGTAAACAGGTTTTCCACAACGTCATCAAAGATCATCCTCCTAGTTAATGTCAGCCATTCTGCAAAACCGTCCAAATACCACCCAATCAGTTGTAGTAATGTGTAGATGCTATAAAGCATCCAGTGATGAGACATATAGAAAGAATAACACTACAACAATAGCAGTAGACACACAATGAAGAGCTGTACGAGAGCCCAAAGGGGACTTTACTGTCCCTATGTGCGCTGTGTCTGTCTTCACTGTGTCTGTCTATATGTGCGTAGCTACAGACAATAGTTGGAAAGTATTAAATTACTAACATACTGAGAGCGGATATCAAGTTACCTCGAACCATCTCCATTATCTGTAGAACACCTGGCGCACTCACTCTGTATCTACACCACCACCCCCCTCAAGCCCACCCCTGTTCATATAGCAGAGAGCCAATGCCTCCTAAATACTCTATTCTAGTAGTTTCAGCAGAAGCTGCGTCACAATAACGGCCCTCCCTACAATTCTACACCCCCTCTCCAAAACTAACATTAAGTAACTGGCTCCCCCTTCACCACTCCATCCATACAATTCACTAATAATAATAATAATAATAATGAATTATTTACGCCATTACTCACATGGTCACAATGCAGAATAATACAATATAATTAATGTGCCTGCACAATAAGTAGTCATTGTTGAAAACTGCATAATTGAATTCAATCCCCTGTTGTTTACAATCCAATTAAAAAAATCCAAATGAAAAAAAACTAATATACGAGTTGCTGTTCATTATTTTTGGTGACTGATTCATAGTTTCAATGGGATGAAAAAATAAATACCGTTTCAGTCGTGATACATTTATTCTGCCGAGCTTTCGACCTAGAGACTAGGTCATCTTCAATGTAAAATATTACTTTGTAAACTAGCCCTGAAGATGACCTAGTCCCTAGGTCGAAAGCTCGGCAGAATAAATGTATCACGACTGAAACTGGCATTTATTTTTCCATACTATTGAATATACGAGATAAAAAAAGAGAAAAAACACGCAGGCATAATGAATTCTGGCAGTTCTTACTTAAAATTTGGGCATTTCAGCGTAAACCCATCCATAAGAACCCAATAAAAGCGATAAAAGTCTTTGCCTAAACAGAACAAAAGAAAATATCGCGTTAACACCACATTCTCGGCGATTCTAACTTTTCGAGATAGTTTTTTCTAATTGTTGAGTTCTCACTTGCTAAGTCTGGGTTCTGTCCTTACTGGTACAGCGAGTAGGAAACTGGACAAGAGGTGGTAAACACTTAAGAGTGTAATGTTAATTTTTTGGGGGCAATAATTCAGAAGGAAATCTTTAAACTGAGACGAAAAGGCAACTTGCTGTGGGCATGCCATTGAGTTTAGAACAGTCGATTAACTTTGAGCTTTAAAAGTTTCAAAATTTAAATTATGTAAATAATATCTTATTAAATTTACGTGCTACTGGACTTTAACATCAAGCGGCACTTTTGACGAAAGACGTGACGTTTCAGCGTCCCATAAATCGTTTCTAAAAACAATTTCAAACCAAATCCTCCTTAATATTATTATTTATACACTTTTTAAGATCGTACGTATACACTCGGAATGGAGAAGATTCCATAGGAGTTGTCCAGAATGGCCGAGAGTTTAGAGATGAAACAATTCTTTTGTTACTGACTGACAGACTTAGGAACACATTTCACAACAAGAAACTTCCATTAAGAACTCAACAAAAATCGGGCAAAAGATACATTCTAAGTACAACCTTTTTACTCAGTAGACGATGAACGTAAAACTTGCTTCACTGTCTTTAGCCTCAAGAAACGATAAACCCATTTATTCTAACTTCCATTAAGTTTCCCTCCAGCAAACTTAAACCATATTTCTCACCATTAACTAAGAAATGTGCCACTAAAAAACAGCGTTAACAAGAGAGAGAAAATTCTATAGAGAAATTAACGTTTTCGTGAGAAATAATTTTTACCAATCACCAAAAGAAAAGGGTTCGACAAGGAAAGAAAGAAGGGTTGGGTTGGGCTACTCTAAGGAATGGCTACAGCACCTGTGAACCGAGGGGTGAGTACACTATAACCTTCCGCTATTGTTATAATAATTTTATGTGAAATTAAACTTTTCTTTGCACAAATATAATAACTTACAATAATATTTTTTATTTTTGGGGATCGACTTAGGCAACTTGCTTTGTCGGTAAGTAAACAATAACTTATTGAACTTACCTATAAATTCAATTACCTGTACTTTTTTTCAATTTCACCAAGAAAAAAATATTTATGTACTACCATTGTACCAACAAGTCTCTGTGAAAACATTTACTAAAAAACTACGAAGTGAGCAATAAAGTAACGTCGTTTGAACTTTTTCTTCTCAATGAGAAAGCGTGAGAAAGTTAATTATTATAGGCCGTCTAACTTTGGACGTCCCTAGGTAAGTGGGGGATGTTTTAAGTTCTGTTCAAAAGTTTTGGGGGTTAGTTTTTTAACCAGTTAAATATTACCAAGTGCAGAAATGTTATTTATTTCTAGGGAAAGAAATATTTCATTGGGAGTTTTAAAAGTAAGTACAATTAGTAATCATTCATTTTCTCTTACTTCTGGTAGGAGGAAATTGATTAACCTTTTCAGAAAAGAGGATCACAGCTGAGGGGTGGCGCATTGGGTTTCCCACGCGGTTGCTTTGAGAAGACATTGATTAGAGATCAGCATTGTACAGAAATCATCACTGGAGATAGTGAATGTGCAAAACTATTTGAGTTTAGCGAACCTAAAGTCTAAATTTACCATCAAACCTGTACCAAGATGTCTATGTCAAGAGTGAAGAGAAGACTTTGAGTCGATTCCTTAGATTAAATATAACGAGAAGTTAGGCCCAGAAAGCCTGAATTACCTAGTGATGGAGAAGGAGGATAGAATAAACTTTCTGGGAGGCACCAATCTGCCGTCTCTCTCTGCTCAATCTATCTGCGTACATAAAGCTGGAAATAGCCACCCTAAGGAGCGCACCAGGAGGTGGTTACCATGGTGAGAGTGGAGTTTGCTCTGAACTCCTCAATTTGAACTCCCGTTTGATGTTGTTGGAAGTTTGAATAGCTGAATATAAATAAAATAATATTTGATATAATGTTATCAATTTTTATAAAAACTTGAGTAGGGAATATTTTAGATAATTATGGGAATTTTTAGACATCTATCTATTTAATTGCACTAATTAACAAGGCTAAAAAGAAAAAAATCGGGAATGCATTGGAACCAAAAACTGGGACTCTCGGCTCTCTACTCTGCCTAGAACTTCTCCGGAAGTGGTAGCCTCTGTTAAAGAAAGAGACGTCCTTCTGTCGTGAAAAGCGTTACTTTCTGCGCTAAGGGTTTCAATTGAAATAATGGTCAACCAGTAATAGGATATTACTGACGCGTCAGGACCAGTTAGTTAGTGAACTAACTTACGTACATATTAACTCTTTTTTTTTCTATAAAACTATGGCAGATCAGTTACCTAGACAACCATGATTTAAGGGAACTGTCACTAATAAATGGGTTGTGACGACAATAAGCAGACTGAGAGCGAACCACGCGGTGTGCGGATCGTACCCACACAGGATCAACAAAAAGGTCCTCTCCTCTTTGCGTAGATTGCAATGAGGAGGAGGATTTCAAGACAATATAATAATGTGATATGTCCAAGTTATGTGGTGGAAAGGAAACGAATGTTTGACGACATATACAGGTATTTAGATGCACTATTTGGCTAAGAAGACATAATATTCTCCAGCAACATCTATGTGCTTCAATCTGTAGCAGAGCTAGCAAAGAAATATGAATGTATTTAAAAGTTATAGCCGATTAGAATGAATGGTAGAAAATGATTAGAGAAGGATTACGTGATTTTAATTTCGGTTAAGCTATAAGGTAAATAGTTGTATATAGTAGAGGGATGAATGTGTGGAGCGAATGTATTTATAAGTAAGAATGGAGAGTGAGTGATATTCTAGTGATAAGCATCTAGACGATGCTGGCTGTATGGCGGAAGTCAATGCCAAAAAAAAAAACAACTATTTTTTCGTACAAAAAGTGAATTTCTAAGTGAAAAAGAAGAGAATCAGCACGATTACAATAATTCCTGTTACGGAACAAAAAGTAAGAGAAAATAAAGGAAGGCTCTATGTAGAGAGCAAGTGAGAGAAAAATATACGACGTATACTATTACTTTAAGACGAGTAATGTCTGTCTATGGTTTTGTAGCCGTGGTAAATGGTGATTGGTTGTAGAAGGCACCCTTCTTTAGTAGAAGTGTCAAATGTCAATTAAAGTTGTGTCTAACAAACACACACACAGACATACATACATTATAGTTAAAACCTTCCCCACAGGAAAAAAAGAAAACATATGGTATTCCCTCTTCTCGATAACAGTGGCATTGGTGGCAGCGCGTCATCAGCACTACTTCCGCCTACTATTACCAACTTAGTCAAAGTAATATATGTACTGACTACACACACAGAGAGTGAGAGAGAGAGAGAGAAAACAGTTTGCGAATATAACAAAAAGCTACCGACAGTTCCCTCTTCTACTCATCATCATCATCCCCATCCTGTTATCTTGTGTATTTAGTTAGGGGTATAGTTCGTAAGAGGGCAGCAATGTACGCGACCCTAACTTGTTTTAATATCGTATTACAACTATTAATTTAAATGAGTAACCATTGCTACTGCGGGGAGGGGGCGAAGGAGAGGAGGAAGTTTGCAAATGAGTACCCTATAATTATATTTCATTACTATAAACTAATGTACTTGGTACAAGTGAATAGCTTCCGGAAGGCTATCAAGTAAAAGGGAGGTAGGCAGGTTATTGTGGGTGTTAATACTCTAGGGACGGCTCTTCTTGCCCGCGGAGAGGATAAATCTATAGGATTATCACAAAGATCGTGAGTTTAGATAAAAGATTTGATGTAATAATCCAATTCTACGTCATTCGTGTGATTGGAGAGATGATTACCACAATATATTTCCATAATCTATTCACAAGAACCAATGGTACTTTACTTAAATTTATCAGTGTTGAAAGAACCATTTTTTTTTATTTATTTTCTCTTAATATGAGAAAGAAAGAGAAATAAAAGATATATCGCAATCATTTTTTAAAAAGGACTGCATCGTGCAGGTTTTCCAATTTGAATCTTCAATAAGAAGTCCAATTTCAGGCTTTAAGAATAAAAAAAAAAGTTGCTTCTACAAAGTGGTCTTGGTGTGTTAGTATTGTGGCCAGCATACGCCAACTTTCTACAAAACACGTAAAAAAAACTGTTCACAAATCAGATAATCTTTATTAATTAATTTATTTAATAATTATAAAATCGATAGAGCTATCGATAATTTGAATTTTTCGATAATTAAAAACCCTAAATACTGATAACGGCAAATTATATAATGTTTATTGGTTAAATGTGAAGGCGCGCACAATAGCGCCTGTTATAGACTAACACCGCAAAGCAGAGATGTATTGCGGTAAGGTATGCTAATCCTTGGCAGGCGTTTTTATTTATTTTTATTTATCACCGAATGAGAAATTTTTAGTGAACAATGGCTTTTACTCTGGACCCGTCCACGTCATCTAATCAGTAGTTAGACTTAGTAAGGCCACAGATCTTTAGGATTCACTTAGAGTTGTTCAATAAGAGAGAGAGAGAGAGAGAGAGAGAGAGAGAGAGAGAGAGAGAGAAAATATTGTGACGGAAATTCTAAATCTCCCGCGATTTTCCTACTTATTTCTAAGATACGCAGCGAATGAATTGCATTATTTTCTTCAACTACTTGTTACGACTAAGTATTGCATTAGTGCACTGATTTCCGGTTAAAATAAACACAATTTAAACTAAACTAAACTGATTTAAGATCTCCTGAACTAGGAAAAAGTGTTAGTTTTTAGGAAATTTTATGAGTCTATCTAAAAAAAAAATATTGCAAATACTTGAATTTTTTTTGCCTACTCCTAGGCGACCTGACAGGAAGTTAACGATGAAAATGGTTCCACCGGAAGTACGTTTTTACTGTATGGCTTTTTTTTTTTAGATTTTTAACAATAGAGAAACTTTGTGATTAAATTTTCTAAACTTGAAATTTACTAAATAAATATTAAGTTACACAACAATTTATAGAAGAAAAGGTATTCTGAAACCCAATCATCTGTTTTGAAATCCTGAACAATAGAATTGATAGGTTTTATAGGGCAGCTTAATAGTTGGTTACTGCTATTTTTTTTCGATGTTTATTAATTAATAATAATAACGATTTTTTTTTACCTCTCTCTTGGAAGCAATACTTTTGTTGAATGAAGTAAACCCCCCTTTCTAAATTTGGAAAGAAACTGATTGAATGGCCATAAATGGTAGGTTTAATTAAGCTGCCATTTTACGGGAGGCTACTGTCAACTAGTTCTACTCTTGTGTGTTAGTTATTATTTAGTTAAAGAGGGATTACAAAAATACAAAAAGTAAAAAAACGTAAAAAAAAAAGATTTTTTTTCGATTGTATATAAAGGAAGGGGCCCTTGAATATAATGATGAATGGTAAGGGGTGAGATATTGTGTGCATAAGGGGGGATAGTGAAGAGTAGGGCACAGATAGGGTTGCGAGGGAGGCTGTGGCAGGTATCAGCTGTAAATTATACAATATTTCATCTAACTATCAGCTGTAGCTGTAAAAATACTACGCTATTTATATATATTGTAATACAGCTATTCTAGTTCTATAATCTTTAGCACGAGCTACAGCAGTAATCTTCTTTTTGTAGAAGCTTTGATGTGTTGTTGTGGCGTTTCTTCCACGTTGTTCATTCTGGGACACGTGAAAATGTTTTTATTGGGGCACGGAAGGAATCTATACTTTTTAACCTTTCTTATTCCCCAGATGGGAAAAAAATATTGGAAGGTGCAAATACCGTTTTTTAAGTTCCCATGAACACGATAAAAGTGTTATTTTTTACTAATTCGTGTGAGTGCATCCATCAAAATGCGTATGACTGCATAAAAACTTCAAATTCGATGTTTCATTTAGGGTCTGCGACAATACGTTTTTGAAGCCGTCTCTCGGTAAAATGGTAGTAACACGCCACGTGGAAAATGATTTTTCAATTTTTGGAATTTTTCCTTTGATTTTCTTTAAACACATACACAAGAAACGTTTATTTGATTTTTCCAATAAAATTTGAATTAGAGGACTTCTGGAGGCTTCACTTCTAACGTGCTATTCTTGTTTATTGTACTGTCTTATTACCTGTTTAATAGTTAATAAAAATCAAATTTGAAACTAAATTTAGAAATTGAAAAAATCAGCGAACCGGAAGTGCCATTTTGTGTGTGAAAACGGAACCTAATAATTTTTATTTAACTTAATTTACTAATTCGTAAAGGTTTACATTTAACTTTTATTAGTACTTTACCTCAGGAGAATTAGCTTAACCCATCTTTCAAGGGAAATGGAAAGGTGATGCTAAGCTTTCGTTTCCTTTAAGGATACTTTTCGTATACCTTAAGCTCAAATACTTGTATTATAAAGTAAGAGTAGTCAAAATTCTGGAATTGAAGAATATAAGTCAAACGTAATTGAGACCGTCCAGAATGGCTTTTTTGAATATTATACGGAAATTTCCAAATGGTTTCATGAAAAACTTACCTTAGACACAATTATTTTTTATCAGAGAACCAGGATTCTGGCAGAGTTGTATCAGTGAGAGGGGAGCAGGGGAATGTATGACGTCACACTTCCACTTCCTTGTACATTGCTATTGATTAGATTTGAAGCAAACTTGAGGTAAGAGAAAGATGTACGTATGAGTGTGATGCTGCGGATTTGTTTTTAAGAGCAGAGCGCAGGTTACACCCATAATAATATCAGAAGAGTTGTTGACTAATGTGAAGATGTCGGCCTTTGACAATAGAGACCAAGGGGGAGACAAGAGGGTAGTTGTTGTTGTTGTTGTTGAGCCCTAGAAGACAAGTAGGAGGCATGGTATAGAAGAGTACCCGAAGTAGTATGACAATGTATGGAGGGAAAGACAAGGGGACGACAAGTTCTTCTGGCCAGTAAGTAATGTGTGCACTCCACAACTAACCCCTTTTTAATGGTGAGTGAGGGGTGGAGGTCGAACATACATGGGCGTCTTCTTAAAAGAAGTACCCTACTCACCAAGAACAGGTATTCCTCCTTGGAGGACAAAGAAGACAGCCAAAGAATGGGGCCCGGCCCGAGTACTTGTTCTCTATTCTTCCGTCGGCCTCTTTATTATCTGCTGTTGCTGTTGTACTCCCCGGACTAGTTCTTAGTAAAGTGGATAATACTCATCAAGTACTCCGCCTTGGCTGTCACTATTATGAACTACTTTCGCCCCACTTCTACTATAACTATAGAGTAAATATTTTCACTACTTCTAGAGCTATTAATCGACGACATGACATATATACAAACTTTTAGGGCAAAATAAAAAGTCATTGGTGACAATTCAAGGAAATATCAAATTAGTAATGGCTGCGATCTTCCGTCTTTAGAGGTTAGGTTGTCTACAGAAAGACGGACAGCCTAAAATGCGGAAACAACTATTTCCTTTTAACGAAAACTTCAAAGCCCGTATTTCCAGGGAAGGAAATAACCAAATTTTGATTTTTTTAAAAAAAATATTAACACTAACAATAAAATAGTTACGCCGGAACAAACTGAACTCACAGCTATTTTCCTGCCATTTTCTAATACTACGGAAGCCACGTCACAGATTTCCCTGAAACCCCGTTTTAATAATATTCCCTGGAGAAGCAATACCAACCAAAGTGATAGGCCTAACAAGAAACACTTTGAACATAAATCTATTTGAAATTTAGAAAAACAACACAGTCTTCAATAGACTATTTCTGTCATAATATAATTAGTACTATTATATTTTGTCATTTTCATTTATTCATTTTTCTCAAGCATTATCAGAAAATGCTTTCGTCCTGAAACAAGCTCAATAAATTTTCCTCTTTCAATTTTCTTTTTTCCAAATGTTTACTTGGAAATTTCAAGTGGTACAAGTCTAATGAAGTTGAAGGTTAACATATTTTACAATTTAGTTTTAAATTGTTATTAAAGAGAATTATAAAATCTAAGAATACTAACAAGGGAAATGCACAGAATTTAAAGAAATAAAATTATTTAAGTAAAGATAATTTTATCAGCTTTTCTATTTCCCAGAGGATGAAACTATTTTCATATAATGGGATTTAAACAAGTTTTTAAACTCACAAAATATAATTGTAAAAATTTGAATATAATTTAAAATGTTTGAAAAGAGCAGATAAACAGCCGAAACGTTACTTTTTATATCATTAAAAAAAATGGGAGACTATTTTGAATCTCACATCGATTTTAGGTAGGCCATAAGTAGTGAATATTCAAAAATAGCCTTAGAAATACGAATCGAAAGAATCGTTTCGCTCGATAGCCTAGAAAATAATGGACAACTCCCTCAGTACAGAAATATATTTTTTGCAGTTCTTCACTCAAAAAAACGGAAATGATTTCTGTAAGCAAATACTACGGCAAAAACTACTCTTAGTAAAAATGCACGCATAGGCAACCATCTTACTATGATGTATGCAAGAAACAGGTTTATAATTGGTCATTTTCCACATAATGACTTTAGAAAACCGAGTTTAATTGTATTAAAATGTTTTAAATACACACATTTGTTAAGTGTTATGCAAAACACATCACAATCTCTAGAATAGTTCTGTACAAACTATTCTAGCTAACTTTGCTCTAGTTCTGTTAATAAATAGAACATCGTATTTTATTCAAATGTTCTTACTTCAAAATGAAATATTGTCACAACTTGCAAAGATGTTTAAAGTGAACAAAACACTTTTAGACTAATTCCGGTTCAGAGAAGTGACCGCCAAGTTACGGAAAAACTACATTTTCCCACTGGACATCAAAACCTACGAAAACTGGGAAAATTAGAGGAGATAGGAGAAAGGGAATCAGGACATTCATTGAATTTACATTTAATTAATACAAAAATTACGCCCTAATGCTTATAAAATTATAAATAATTTAATAAAGAATTTTAACTTATGCATTTTTCATTCTTATTAGAGAGAAGTTATAAAACTAATATAGAGTGCATTAAACCTTTTCTGCAGATTTTTCTGCAGTAAGTTCATAATTATAACAATAAGATAATAAATGGCTGATGGTCAGCAAGAAACATAAATACCATGAGAACTGTTGCAACTTCATCTCAATTAGTTTTATACGTACACAATAACAGGAGATTGCAAGCATCTTATATACTACATCTCCTTAGACACATGTTAGCAACGTTCGTCACTCTACATTTACACACACAAACATGAAAAAAATGTAGAGTTTGCGAGTGGCGTCACACAACTGCGTATTTCATCAATATGTTTTATTTTTATTTTTTTACTGTTTGTAAAAAGAAGTATTACACCGGAAACCCGATAGGGATAAAAGAGATAATATAATCGAACTGTTTTCCCATTTAAGCATAGGAAAAACTTACAACAAAATAGTAGTCAGAACTGGGGTAAACTTTTGGTTCGATATGTTTTATAAGATTATGAGTACGAAGAAAATACGCAAGATTACAAATGAAAGTGTTATCAAAAATTTTGTTTCAAGAATCTTAAATGAAATCCGTTTTACTATCGATATTATAAATCAATAAAACTATACTTACTATTTATTATTAAAATTCCTAGTTGTGGTAAAAAGTAGGTAATTGGAATTCAGACAACAATAAAACAGAATTTGTCAAAAATTTCTGCTCAAAAATACATAAATACGTTCGTGTTCAGCTGTCAGTTTTAAAATAAACACTAGTATGTACAAACGAACATAACAATAGAGTAACCATTAGTCAGGTATATAACCTTCCAATGTCCAAACAGTTGGCCATGGCCTTCTGTATGGCGCTTCTTTTTTATATTAGGGTATTACTCAGGCCATCAAGGGAGCTCTATCTAGATTAGCTGTCAACAATAGTGGTAGAAAGAGGAAACAAATATTTTACTTCAAAAACTAAGTGTGATTTTGAAAGAAATTGAAAAAAATAGATCATGTTTTCGTATAATTGAACTCTACTGACGATCTCATTATTTTGTATAATAAAATAATCATTCAAAATTTACTGTTGGCTATTTGATGATGTAAAATAAAACTCCTACTAAATTTTCAATGTTTTTGCTAAACATAACTTGACACCTTGCCGAATATAAGTGATCAAATATGAGGCGTGTTTTTTTTTAAAATACCGTTTTGGAATTCGGCCGCTGCAATGCTGCGGTCAGCATTTAACGCATGCGTGCTGTGTACCTACTATCTTTCAGAAAGAAAGCAGAAGCTATTACGGAAACATTCGATCGCGTTATTTACCCGTGCCTCCGAGCGAATTGAGAATCCTACCGACTGTGAAATAGGTTTATTTTCATTCATTTTCTTTCTGCTAAAGATGTGAAAGCTGCTGAAATTCATCAGTAAGATCATTGAAGTTTATAGGAGAAAACATTACGAGCAGTGGAATGGTACACGGAAATTGGTTACAGCTTTTAAAGATAGCCGCACGAATGTTCATTTTGTGGGGACGAATTGGGGCGACCTTTAGTCATTACTGAAGATTGGTACAGAATGTTGACGATTGATGTAAAAAAAAAAAAAAGTATAGTAATTGCCTATTTTTTCAGGCGGGCTTTACGTCCAACTACCTAATTAGGTGTGTCGTGGGCGGAGGCGACTAGCAAACATATTTTATTGTAAAATTCTTTTATTAACCATTAAATAAAATCCAAGGCCTACGACCGAGGGAATCGAACCCAGTACCACACAATACATAAATTAGCTTTTCAGGTCTCGCCTCTAACCACTCGGCTACCGTGGGTGGCGCCTACGATTGATGTAATTAACTACTTAATTAACTACTTAATTACATCAATCGGAAGAACATTAAATTTCCCATAATATGATGACGTAATTTCAAACTATCTCTGTTTCTTTTGAGCAGAGACAAATATCTCACAACATTCGCTCTTTTGACATTAATTAAAAGGGTTGGTTGTAGGTATTTCTTTTTACTGTTTTTCTGCGTAAATTTTACCGGAATTCCAAATTTAAATTAAAAATGGAAGGCCGGAAGTGCTATTTGATTAAATAAATTTTGTAGTTGGCGATCTTTTTCCGAAAGTTCCTTTTAAGTGAACAAATACAAGATTTAAGTCAAACTAGTTTTTATAGTGCAAACTGTTACGTAAATTGCCGTAAGGACAATTCACAGAACATAGATCACACGTAATGGACAGTTATGTTAGAAGTAGCAAGGGTGTTTTCTCCCTGACGACTAGAGTAGAAACACCTCTCAGGATTGGTGGGTCGGTCGGTCGGTGTCAGCCAAGTGTGGTTGGCATGCACTACTGTCGGGAGAGATTTTTAAGGGCGCCTACTAATTTCAACATTTAGAACTGGGAGAAATGGGAAGAAAAACAAACAAAGCTGCAGCAGAGTAACGCACATGTCTTTACCCATTACCTAAATAAACATATATACGAGTACATACATCGGCCGAAAGCAGCTCTGGACCGTTTTCTTCTATTCTAGTGCCGACAACAGAGAGAGAGATCTCGGTCAGGCCCTGCCCAAAAATGCTTTTTAAAAACATACTCTTAACTTTCCAACAAAACCGCCTGCCTACCCGCGCAGATGTCCTGATATTGGTGACAAATTTTCAATATACATTTTGATGTATACATCAATGTACATTTTGAATTCCCCTAAGTGGGATTATGTATTTAAATAAAAAAAAAAGACCATTGCGTTAACAAAACATCTTAGATAACTACCAGGAAGCAGAAACTTCTATTTCCATTCAGTCTTACGAGGGTCGTTTGAAAAGTCCGTGCAAAAATAAAAACTACTTAATTTTTTGGGGTAAACCTTTTTTATTTTTCAACATAGTCTCCTTTTAGGCTTATACACTTCGTCCAACGCTGCTCTAGTTTGTTGATCCCTTCCGAATAATAGGATTTGTCCAAGTCTAAAAAATAGCCATTCGTTTCTGCAATCACCTCCTCGTTTGAATAAAATCTTTTTCCCGCCAGCCATTTCTTCATATTGGGGAACAAATAGTAGTCCGAGGGAGCCAAGTCTGGAGAATAGGGGGGATGTGAAACGAGTTGGAACCATATTTCCATTAATTTTGCGACCACAACTGCTGAGGTGTGAGCTGGTGCGTTGTCGTGATGGAAAAGGACTTTTTTGTGGGCCAATCGTGGGCGTTTTTCTAGCAGCTCGGTTTTCAAACGGTCCAATAACGATGAATAATATGCACCTGTAATAGTTTTACCCTTTTCCAGATAGTCGATGAGGATTATTCCTTGCGAATCCCAAAAGACAGTCGCCATAATCTTTCCGGCCGAAGGAACGGTCTTCGCCTTTTTTGGCGCAGATTCCCCCTTGGTAACCCATTGTTTAGATTGTTCTTTGGTCTCAGGAGTGTAGTGATGTATCCATGTTTCATCCACAGTGACAAAACGACGTTTAAAGTCCTGCGGATTCTTCTGGAACAGCTGCATACCGTTCTTGCAACACTTCACACGATTTCGTTTTTGGTCCAGCGTGAGCAATCGCGGCACCCATCTTGCGGATAGCTTTCTCATGTCCAAATGTTGATGCAAAATATTATGTACCCGTTCATTCGAGATGCCCACAGCACTAGCAATCTCACGCACCTTCACTCTTCTGTCATCCATCACCATATCATGGATTTTATCAATGATTTCTGGAGTAGTAACCTCAACAGGGCGTCCAGAACGTTCAGCGGCACTTGTGCCCATATATGGCCACTCCGAAAATTTTGAAACCACTTATAAACTGTTCTAATCGAAGGTGCAGAGTCACCATAATGTTTATCAAGCTTCTCTTTAGTCTCCTGAGGCGTTTTGTCTTTCACAAAGTAGTGTTTAATCAACACACGAAATTCTTTTTCGTCCATTTTTTGAAAATCACTCGACTTCCTCGATTCAAACGAATGCCAAACACAAAGAAATAGACCGATCTGGCTGAAACTTGGTGTGTGTTCTTCCAAGAGATGCTACTAACTAAACATAACCTCGATACGCGCCAGTGGTGCTATCTCTCTGACTTTGCACGGACTTTTCAAACGACCCTCGTACTTCGAAGTGTTTCTCGAAAATAACTGCCATTATTTTGTCTGCATACTTTTCTGCATACAAACTTCAGTAAACTGTTCAGTTTAACTCATTTTATTATTAATCGGGATTGCTGAACTTCCTGAGTGCTGGAAAAATTTCTCAGCTCTGAATTTCCCTTTCGGGAAAATGGCTTCTAAGATTTTTCTATACTTTGCACCAGCATTTCATACCAATATATTTCTATCAATTTTGAACAATACAAAAATTCCTTTTGGGCCAGTTTTGGGGAGGAGTGTCCATTCATGATGATTCCATTTTATATGGACCGTCACTTTACAATGTGCACAAAATCTGAGTAACAATTAATTATTGAAATTCTTGGGTTTAAAGAGGAAAATCAAAATAAAAATGTTTAAAGTTAGAACTTTAAAAGTTGTGTAAAATGTTGACACCTGAATCTCTCACCAAATTGGAATTAGTGAATTTATTATTGCAAATTATTACCCATAAGGTGGGTGTATCGTATTTGTAGACGAAGGATTGGCTGGACTGGTCTACATTAGGCCAGGTTCTTCGAGCGTAATAAATTTTAGAAGCTTATTAAAACAGGTGACAGTTTAAAATATAAAAATGAAATAAAAATAAAAGAAGGTTACGTTAAAAACAACAAAAAACAGTTAAGAAGTTTATAACCTCCCGTGTGTTTCTTCAAAGATCATCTAGAGAGCGTTCAGATCCTATTATATTTGTTACATTAGTTTGATTTAGGTTAGGTTTGATTGCACTGTATTACTGTCCTCCTGCTCGCCCCCTCCACTCTAATGATAGACACGACAAAGGAATTACATACTTGGAAAGAAATAGTTCAGTGTGGAAAACATAAAAAGAAAAAAAATAATAATATAAATAAAAAAAAGAAAAAGTTTTTAACGTGTGAGTTTGAGTGAGAGAGAAAGAGAGAGAGACAAGGAAAGGAGGAGGTGTGGAGGGGGGGAAATGAGATAACCATCTTGAGAAGTGAGACCACACATAAACCCGCCACGACAAATGTTACCCTTATCTCTGAGTTCAGATCTTGAGTTCAGCACTAGAGTGTGTGCTGTGCGCTTCTCTCTGCTGGACCGTGCCCGCTCTCTCCTTCACTTCCTCTTCTCTACACACACTCCCAACTACTACAAATAGCCAAAGAAGTAAAGAGAAAAGAGAACCAAAGAAGAATTTGTAGCATGAAAGTAAATACTAACCAGCTGAGTTTTATATGAAGCGGATGAACACCGAACTAGCCAACTAAAAGAAAACAAAAAAAATCTCTGCCTTCACAATAATATACTATACTAGCACGATCTTATAGTACAGATTTACTAGGCACTGGGGGAAAGATCTTCTTAGTAAAAGTACTAAATAAATATAAAGTCATCTTTTAAATACTTGTCGCGTTTTGCTGTACACCCCACACACGGCCAACTAAATTACATTGCTATTTACAAGTAATTATAATTGTACTTTTCTTTTGTTACATATATACATACATATCTAACATATCACAATTGCTGAGCAGCTGTATCTTTGTGTTTGTGAGGTGATAAGTTGCATAAAGTTGAAACGTTGTGGTAATAAATATAATGTTTTGTTGTTTCTTCCAGTACAAACTATAACTTGTAACAATTTTAACCAAAAAAGTTCCCTCGTAGTCCAGCTACTAGCTACAAATCTCTGGTCATAAGATTTACAAATAATCTATTTTATTTCCTAAGATTTTACTCAAAATCTAATGTCGACAGCTAACACGAAAGCTTGATATTCTGTTATGATCCTGATGGCGCTTCTGACTCCTTTCAAATGGAAAAGTAATTTGACTAAAGAAATGTTACTGTTTCAAGGGAGGGTGGCGATTTCCAATTAAAATGGCCGAAAACGATTTTCTTACTGTGGAAATTGCGGATCTTCGAGAAGGCCCTTTGAAAAACTGAAGAGTAAAGCCACCATTTGGTAAGTACTAATGGTTTATGTAGACATTCAGTATTGGAAAGCTTCAGGCCGAAGCTTTGATGAAGTCAGCAATATTTGAACAGTACACCAATTGACTTTGGGACCAAAGCAGCCAGTTTACAAGATCGGCAAAGCAAAAAGAAAAGTAAACAAGTGCTACGTGAGTTGGCTGCAGTAAGTTCTTTTACAACTTCTCAGTTGTAGTCCTGTACATAATAAGTGCATTTAGAGAATTATATTGTATTTTATACTTGGTTTTACAACAAAACTTTAGAATAAACTTTAAAATTGCATAGTTTAAAAAGCCGGAACTGCACTTACAACAATTTTAGGTTGAAATAGAATTAAAACTCAACATGAACTATAGTTTGTCTAAAATTTTTACAGGAAGTTCGCCAGTAGGACACGAATTTCCGGGAAACCATCTCAGTTTGGCGGTCACGCTTCAAGACTAGTGGCTAACCTTTTAGTATATCAGACCTTTGAAACCATCATGCCAAGTCACGGTCGCTTAGAAACGATGTACTCTAGGATGACGTTTTGAAAATAATAACTTTAAAACAAAAAGAAACGGTGCAACAGAACGGTGATTGTAGCGAGCGATTCATGAGTTATTTTGACTGATGTTTCGCAACATTTTCCTAAGTTTCTCATTCGAAATGATGGAACTACAGACATGAAACAAAGGGGAACCTGCAGAACAATTGAAAAACTGTTCCCCCTGATTGTCTACAGATAATCACAAGAACTTAGCCCATAGACAGACACACGAGAGAGCATGGACCATTATCTACCACAGTGTCGCCAAAACATCATTCAGCAAATAATTCAATTCAATTTATAATAAATATTTAAAAAACAAAAACAAAAACATTACCTGAAAACAACTCTGCTGAGTGCCCCATTCTGTTAGCGTGTAAAGTGCCGTTTTGGTTGACTTCCAAACAGGTGTGGATGAATTCAAATGCAAATTTTTGAAACTATTTCAATAAACCAAACTGTTTTTTCTGTTTTTTAAGTTTCTAGTTTTTGTTTTATAAACACTAAAACATTCCAACACACCGTACGGTTCGATTTTTCACATTCACTTTGTATTTTTACAGTATTTTTTTTTGTTATATTCGGCCTATCTAAAATTTAAAAAATACAAATAATAAACACTAATAAAGAACTATAAAAATTAAAAAAGAAAAAAGTAATTTTGAGGAAGTACAGATTTAATATTAATAGACGTAAAATAACAATAACATATTTTGATTGGTTCACTTGATCTTTCAATTAATATTACTTAGAATATTATACTGCAGTGAGAGAGGGTGCGGGGCGAGAGATAGAGTGAGGAGGTACTTCGTCAAAAACATTTGTCTGTCTGTTCGTAATAATTAAGCCGTGATTATTCTCCCTTTGGTCGTAGATAAAAGATTATTTGCCACCAGAGTATGGCCATTCTTAATTACTTGGCTTGCCGCTCTTTCTAAAGATACCGCAGAGACACTAGAAAGCTACCAGGGTGTTAGAGGTCTTCTTCTTTCTACTTAAGATATTCCAAATTTTCAGGCGCCACGGTAGCCGAGCGGTTCGAGGCGAGACCCGCAAAGCTAAGATGTACGAGGGTCGTTTGAAAAGTCCGTGCAAAGTCAGAGAGATAGCACCACTGGCGCGTATCGAGGTTATGAGGTTTGAATCGAGGAAGTCGAGTGATTTTCAAAAAATGGACGAAAAAGAATTTCGTGTGTTGATTAAACACTACTTTATGAAAGGCAAAACGCCTCAGGAGACTAAAGAGAAGCTTGATAAACATTATGGTGACTCTGCACCTTCGATTAGAACAGTTTATAAGTGGTTTCAAAATTTTCGGAGTGGCCATATGGGCACAAGTGACGCTGAACGTTCTGGACGCCCTGTTGAGGTTACTACTCCAGAAATCATTGATAAAATCCATGATATGGTGATGGATGACAGAAGAGTGAAGGTGCGTGAGATTGCTAGTGCTGTGGGCATCTCGAATGAACGGGTACATAATACTTTGCATCAACATTTGGACATGACAAAGCTATCCGCAAGATGGGTGCCGCGATTGCTCACGCTTGACCAAAAACGAAATCGTGTGAAGTGTTGCAAGGACGGTTTGCAGCTGTTCCAGAAGAATCCGCAGGACTTACAGCGTCGTTTCGTCACTGTGGATGAAACATGGATACATCACTACACTCCTGAGACCAAAGAACAATCTAAACAATGGGTTACCAAGGGGGAATCTGCGCCAAAAAAGGCGAAGACCGTTCCTTCGGCCGGAAAGATTATGGCGACTGTCTTTTGGGATTCGCAAGGAATAATCCTCATCGACTATCTGGAAAAGGGTAAAACTATTACAGGTGCATATTATTCATCGTTATTGGACCGTTTGAAAACCGAGCTGCAAGAAAAACGCCCACGATTGGCCCACAAAAAAGTCCTTTTCCATCACGACAACGCACCTGTAATAGCACACACCTGAGCTCGCACCTCAGCAGTTGTGGTCGCAAAGTTAATGGAAATAGGGTTCCAACTCGTTTCACATCCCCCCTTATTCTCCAGACTTGGCTCCCTCGGACTACTATTTGTTCCCCAATATGAAGAAATGGCTGGCGGGAAAAAGATTTTATTCAAACGAGGAGGTGATTGCAGAAACGAATGGCTATTTTTCAGACTTGGACAAATCCTATTATTCGGAAGGGATCAACAAACTAGAGCAGCGTTGGACGAAGTGTATAAGCCTAAAAGGAGACTATGTTGAAAAATAAAATAGGTTTACCCCAAAAAATTAAGTAGTTTTTATTTTTGCACGGACTTTTCAAACGACCCTCGTATTGTTGGTTTAGTGGGTTCGATTCCCGGTCTTTAGGCCTTAAATTTTATTTTATGGTTAATATGAGAAATTTATAGTAAAGTATGTTTGTTAGTCGCCTCCGTCCACGACACCTAATTTGGTAGTTGGACGTAAAGCTCGCCTGAAAAATATAGGCATTACTTTACTTATTCCAAATTTTCCATTCTGGTCTACCTTTATTTTGGCATATCTCAGGAAAGGTGTTTACAGTGGGGACGTTGAATGGTTAAGGGTTACTTGATCCCTGACAGCCGATTCTAAGTTCCGGGGACTTCACTTTACACAGCTTGGTTCCTTTACCAGGGACTGCCGCTTACGAAAAACTGTTCTATAGATTTGTCCGCTAAACAATCCGCAGCATGTTATGGGGTTTGTTGCTGCGATCTCTGGATTACTGGTTCCCTCCAAGGGAAACGGTCAACTCCAAAGTGGGAAATTCCGAGATAAGAACCCGGACTTACATCAATACAACATTAAGAGTGATATCATTTTTCTTTTTAGCGATTTTCTCCAAATTCCCAATCATTATTTAAGCTTTCCAAACTTATTGTGCCAATATAATTTATCCTTGTAATATTCTTCATTTTTTTAAAAAAAAAGTCCTGGAAAAATTTCTGGAACTTTATTTATGTTTTTATTTATTACCTTCTCTTAATAAAAATACAATAGTCTATTGCAGATTTTCAAAGCTAAATATTCCCCCCAGAATAAGCATTTTGAAGTCACAGAGTCCGTAAAAAAAAAAAAAAGTAGCCTTCACAAATTAACCCTGTATTTTTGAGTGTATCCAGATAAACAGAAAACCGGGAAACCATAGCAAGCTCAAATTATTATATTATTCATCCACTCGTTGTCAACAATTTTTCCATTTCTCGGGAAATGCACAAATGATATTTTTTTAAAACAAAAAATCTTGATATGCTCATTTAAAACGTGGTAGATCCATAAATTTTCCGTGAAAATGCTGCTTAAGGCAGTTTTTTTGAGGGGGAAGGAAGCTGGAATTATGGTACCTTCGAAAATGTTCTTCAAGTGCTTAAGTACGGCCCTGAACACTTTGTATAATTCTAATAGGAATTTAATTTGTAATTAAAATTTCCAATTAAAAACAAAAGAATCGAAATAACGGAAGTGCCATATTACTGAATAAAAATTTGTAGTTTTCATTACGTTGAGTGGCAGAAAGAGAACATCGTTTTCAATTAACTTTTGATGGATGCCCAACACTTGAAATTGAAAACAAACTATGATTATTATAATTCTATAAATCGATATTATAATCGAACAATGCTGACTCTTCGATACATCGGTCAGCTACTTTAAGCCAGTTTGTGTTTGAAAAGTTTATAGTCCCTGATGCAGCTAGAACAGCATGTAGGGCGCCAAGAAACCTAAATAATGCTCCCCCTTCTTTCTTCTAATGGTTATTGTTAAAGGAATAAAAAGATAGACGAGCGATCTAAACTAGAAGACTGGCTGATGCAATCAAGGGAATCGTAGGCAAAAACCACGCGCACGAGCTGGGCCATCTGAAGATAATGTTCTAATCTATATGAATGTCTCAACACTGAATACATAAAGCTAGTACATTGAGATATTCAACAGTACATGTTCCCATACATAAATATTTAATGTACTACTTTGAAGGTTTTACTTTGTGCAAAATAACAACCGCTAATACAAACTACATTATCATGTACATTATCTTTACCTTATACAAGGGTTATATGTTTGTTTCTTTTGCACATATGTTTTATATTTTAGCCAAAACAAACTAAAAATGTTACTAAGATAATGTTAAGCAAATTTAGTATTTTTATATAAAATTGGGGGAACAAAAATAATATTACATATCTTAATTATGAAAGTGGGAAAAAAGATTATTGCCAATTTCAGTAATAATTTATTATTATTAACATCTGAGTTGATTGGCGCCCGTACCTTTTATTTCAGTGCACTCATTTGCAGGCAACAATATCCATCACCACGGTAGCCGAGCGGTTAGAGGCGAGACCTGTAAAGCTAATAGTTATTGTGGTACTGGGTTCAATTCCCGGTCTTAGACCTTGGATTTTATTTGATGGTTAATATGAGAAATTTACAGTAAAGTCAGTTTGCTAGTCGCCTTCGTCCAAGACACCTAATCGGTAGTTGGACGTTAAGCCCGCCTGAAAAAATAGGCGATTACTTTATTTTACTTTTTTTACTATCCATCACCAGGTCAGTGTTGCCTATAAGAAGCTCCTAAGAGCCAGCAACTGGATGATTCGAACCCAGGACTCTGCGTTGGTATTTAGTTTATATTAACAACTGAGCTAATTGCTTCTCTAAATATTTCATGAGCATATACAGTGGTACCTCGGTTCTCGAACGACTTGACTTTCGAACAAATCGGTATTCGACCAAGAAATTCGAGAAAATATTTTCCTGAAATCCGAACAAACATTTGGAACTCGAATACCCGAGTTTTTTGTATATTTACACTTTTAGATCTTATTTCTTGTTTACATACATGTTTTAACATAAAATATAAAAATTAGGCCCGTAACACGGCATATTTCTGGGGCATAGAAACGAAATGAACTACATAGTTTACATTATTTATTATGGGAAAAATTGTTTCGGTTCTCGACCAAATTGGTTCTCGACCGCACTTCCGGAACGAGTTGTGGTCGAGAACCGAGGTACCTCTGTATTATAAAATTCGAAAAAACAAAGTTGTACATGAACAAACAGACAAAAAACAAAAACGAACAAAGAGGCGAGATATAAGTAGTGAGGTGATATAAAACATTTAGGTGTGTGAATTGTCGTTAAATAAATTAATAGTTTACAGCGTGTTAAGAGAGATAAATTGGAAGAGAAGAGAGGTTTTTTTTATTTTATTTTTTTTGAAGGAAGAGCTTTAAGTGAGAGCACGAGGTTGTTAGTGAGAGCGAGGAAGATTGTGAGAAGTAAGAGTTGCGAGAGAGAGAGAAGAGAGGACATGTGTTTGTTTTAGATGTGAACAAAAGATAAAGAGAAAAGTTTAATATTTATGCGTTGTCCGTGTGTAGTTTATGTATTTGGTGTTGTTGCAGCGTGTAGTTTGGTGGATGATGTTAAGTGTGTCTGTTGTGTGTATTGCGTGTGTGGTTAGCTGTGTTGGATGCTGTGCAGTCCTATCTGTGGCGCGCACTGTGACGCTACAGCCAGAGGACACTAGTCCACTACATAAACATCAAAACTGTACACATTATCATCATCGTCATCATCATCATCAACCACATTATATGCTGATGACGCACACAACATTGCCATCTATCTCCAAACTATTAATGTGTGGCTTCATTCTAATCCAATTCATATGTCATTTTCTCCCGGGTCCAAGTTTCTTTATATTTTGAATTTTGAAATATTGTCCCACCTCTTCACTTAATAACACTTTAAACAAACTAACCAAACGAGTTATTTAAAGAAAGGAACCTTCCTAATGTTAAGAAAAGATTTTTTCTTTCCTTTTTTTGGATTGAGGAGAAACGGAAACGCTGCTCAAAATTTATCGGTCCATTTAACGTTATTATAAAATCTATACTAAATCTACCGGAAGCCTTAAAATTAACAGTATTCATTTTGAAACGTTCTTAAGAAGAACCACCTAGCAACTTTGTAATGAGCTTTTAGTTAAAATACAGGAGGCGAATTTTTTTTAAAGTAAGTACTACTTTAGAATTTGGCCGCTACAGTGCTGCGGTCAGCATTTGGCGCAAGCGCGCTGTGTACCTACAGCTGTTAGAAAGAATTCAGCCACTATTGCGAAAACATATACCCGTGTTCACGTTTGTTTGTGAGTAATATTTAAAATGTCTCCGCCTGCAGAGAATGCCCCACCGACTACGTAAAATACGCGCTTTGATTCGTTTTTTCCTTGTGCTTGAGATCAGTGAAACAGTGAAAACCGTGGGAAAGATACAGAAATTGGTGACAAAACTTTTAAAGATACGAGGGTCGTTTGAAAAGTCCGTGCAAAGTCAGAGAGATAGCACCACTGGCGCGTATCGAGGTTATGTTTAGTTAGTAGCATCTCTTGGAAGAACACACACCAAGTTTCAGCCAGATCGGTCTATTTCTTCGTGTTTGGCATTCGTTTGAATCGAGGAAGTCGAGTGATTTTCAAAAAATGGACGAAAAAGAATTTCGTGTGTTGATTAAACACTACTTTATGAAAGGCAAAACGCCTCAGGAGACTAAAGAGAAGCTTGATAAACATTGTGGTGAATCTGCACCTTCGATTAGAACAGTTTATAAGTGGTTTCAAAATTTTCGGAGTGGCCATATGGGCACAAGTGTCGCTGAACGTTCTGGACGTCCTGTTGAGGTTACTACTCCTGAAATCATTGATAAAATCCATGATATGGTGATGGATGACAGAAGAGTGAAGGTGCGTGAGATTGCTAGTGCTGTGGGCATCTCGAATGAACGGGTACATAATATTTTGCATCAACATTTGGACATGACAAAGCTATCCGCAAAATGGGTGCCGCGATTGCTCACGCTTGACCAAAAACGAAATCGTGTGAAGTGTTGTAAGGACGGTTTGCAGCTGTTCCAGAAGAATCCGCAGGACTTTAAGCGTCGTTTCGTCACTGTGGATGAAACATGGATACATCACTACACTCCTGAGACCAAAAACAATCTAAACAATGGGTTACCAAGGGGGAATCTGCGCCAAAAAAGGCGAAGACCGTTCCTTCGGCCGGAAAGATTATGGCGACTGTCTTTTGGGATTCGCAAGGAATAATCCTCATCGACTATCTGGAATAGGGTAAAACTATTACAGGTGTATATTATTCATCGTTATTGGACCGTTTGAAAACCGAGCTGCAAGAAAAACGCCCACGATTGGCCCACAAAAAAGTCCTTTTCCATCACGACAACGCACCAGCTCACACCTCAGCAGTTGTGGTCGCAAAGTTAATGGAAATATGGTTCCAACTCGTTTCACATCCCCCCTATTCTCCAGACTTGGCTCCCTCGGACTACTATTTGTTCCCCAATATGAAGAAATGGCTGGCGGTAAAAAGATTTTATTCAAACGAGGAGGTGATTGCAGAAACGAATGGCTATTTTTCAGACTTGGACAAATCCTATTATTCGGAAGGGATCAACAAACTAGAGCAGCGTTGGACGAAGTGTATAAGCCTAAAAGGAGACTATGTTGAAAAATAAAAAAGGTTTACCCCAAAAAATTAAGTAGTTTTTATTTTTGCACGGACTTTTCAAACGACCCTCGTAAACTGCACGAATGTTCATGATGTGATTGTGCAAAAAAAGTTGAGGAAAAAAATTGAGAAAGAGAACAGACGCGTTCGTTTATTAAATGGGTTTCCTCAAAGTTGACGCAAGAAGTGTTCTCTATTGTGACCGTGCGTGCTTAAATTATCGGCACTTGGGTTCACGCTGGGTACCGAAAATGTTGTTGACTGAGGTGCTCAAAAAGTAGTCAACCAAAAAACTTAAAGGGCCCTTCACTTCAACCGGAAGTATGACTGCTTTTTTTTCCTCTCTCTGCAACTTTCTAAGAAACGTCAGGGTTTCATCTATCACTTTGTTTTTGAAACTATTTTCTAAGAGAATAATTATGTTTTAATTAGATTTAGAGGACTTGAAACTAATTAGAAGAACACTACTAGAATTCCCAGTTTAAAGTAGTTGTATCGGACCAATATAGGTAGAAATTATAAGAATACCCTTCAGAGTTCCCTTATAATTAATTGAAAGGGTTTTGTTTAAAAAACAAGATGAGAGAAATGAAAGGGACGGAGAACTGTACAATAGGAGAGTGTCTATCTCAAGTCCTAGATCTGTCACATTATATGATTAGCCAGAACGGAAGAGGCTGTGTGGGACCGCCCTCTAACAAAGAAATAAACTAACCAATTATCTCAGATTAGAGAAGTTTTAATGACAAAGGAGATTTTCCAACTGTATTGTTGAAGACAAGGAGGCTGTTTCTACCTCCAGAGGAGTATGTTCCATGGTGTGTCGGCAGTCTATGATGGGGGTTTAATCCTCTTATATCAGATCTAGATAACTGTTGGGGGGAGGGATCTGTCACGAGTGGGTGTTCAGGCTACCTGATAATTTTGATAATGGATTTTTTAAATAGAATATTTTTTTTTAAACATATAATTAGCCCTATTAACTCAACATGAAAGTAACAGCAGTTTTGGTAATGAAATATCCATTTGTACGAAACAGTGGTTCAACTGCAATATTCTGCAAGTTCACGGGGAAGATTTCATTCACCTCCCATCCAAAATAAAGTAGCTAAGAACCCCAAAAGTCTGTTCAGAATAATTCAAATTTTTGTCAGCTCATTCTCTTCAAATTTTAAATTTTGGTTACATTTATTTCTTTTTTTTTCTTATTAATATTTAATACGTGGTAAGTGCGTAAATTACGCAGAAATGGTACATTAGAGGCAGTGCAGCCACTCCTCTCAGAACCTCACGAATTCCCCAGGAAATATTTTTCAAATAATAGGAGCCCTTTTTCGATAGAATTTCAAATGAAACTGAGGGTAGTGTATGGCTAAGTTGTGATTTGGAAGCGATGTATTGAAAAAAAATTTAGTAAAAATAAGATATGCCTTAAAAAATTCAGTTCGAAGAAACTTTTGTTAAGTTAAAACCGGAAATAAATGTTTGTTAATTAACAAACTTAGCAGCTTACTTTAAGTCAGAAGTAGCCTCACCCTAAATACGATTTTTTATATTTAAATAAAGAAGAATTCCACTGCCTCCTTAGTTAGTACACTGCATGTCAAATAGAACAATAAAATTTACTTTGTGTACAGCTGATTATATAATTCTTACGAACAAGAAATTAAATGTGCAAGCTGTGTTGCAGTAATGCAGTTTTTTATCTTATCTGATCACATCAAAACATGCACTCCAGCAAAGCAAATAATTTTATTTAAATTCTTCACATTAAAATGTAAAAAAAAAAAAACTAACAAAGAAATAATTGAAATAATTAATTTAAATAATTGTTAATTAAATGATTATTAATAAAAACGTGTGATTTATTGAGCGCTAAAATCTGAGAGGGTTGCTTAGGAAATGCAGCTCCATGTCAATAAGGTTAAGTTCTACTATGAACGAATTTTGAAATAGTTTATTAATTACAACGAAGGAAGTGACGTAATCGGGTTTTTATTTTTGAATTTTTTAACGGAAATCCAACAATTTTGAAGTCACCTGAGGTTTTTTTTTTTTTTACAAATAGAGCTTTCAGTGAGTGTGTGGGCGTCCACCGTAAATAGAAAATCACATGAAACCCAAATTCTATATTTCGCTTAATGTAGGAGACGCCGCAATTAGAGCCGATGTTGATTTTGGTAAAATATCAATCGATTTTTCTTCTTCTTTTTTTTTTAAGTTCGATTTTTACAACGATTAATTGAGAAGAATAAGCTGCAACATTTCCGAAATAAAGAATGGCGAATCACATTTGGATCATTAGGGGTTCATAAAAGGAATGAACGAATCCACAGAGGAATGGGAAGAAATTACAATTAAAGACTACGGATAGGACAGCACTCAAGATTTTTAAAGGGCCCAGCGAATTACAAAGGCTGGACAATAGCCGGCTTGAAGTGGAAAACAGACCGTCGATGACCAAAAAAAACAAATGAATAATGATAATTTTAAATCTAAACTTTGCGGTTGTATTTATATTGTACTGTGCAAGGTAGAAACAAACTGCCTAGAAAATTAAGAGAATTTAATCACAATTAAGACAAAAATTAAAAGAATAGACAATTTCAATAACCAGGGAAGAAATAGCATAACTGGACTTACGGTCGAGAGTTTGCAGCACAATAATTACGGTGGATTCAGTCTATTTACCTTCATTCCTCAGACTATTCGTTATTGGCAAAGTTATTAATTAAAAATTTGACAGAATTTTTTTCCGAGTAAAAAAACTCATTTTAGAAAAAATTGAAACGACCAATCACTTTAATATATCGATTAATGAATCTATCGATGTTCTAAATAGCATCCCAGAAATTCTTCGTAATCTAATCCACGTCATCAAAACTACCTGATATTTGGGAGGGAAAAGTATTACACTGTTATCAGCATCAGCTGATACTGCCAATTACATTATTTAATTTATACAGCTGTTAAAATTATTTAAAATTCTACTAAAATAAAATAAGAAATTTAGAATTGAATAACAAACAATTTTAATTTTAGAATTTTTGATTATAAAAATATAAATAAATTCCTTATAAGAGGATCTTGAGTGAGACAAAAACGTTTCATCAAATTTGGGTAATTATTTTATCAGTTTGTAAATGTTTTACTTTATTTAAAAAATTATTTTAGAAATAAAACAATGGAAGACTTGAACGCAATAAAGCACGAAACAATTCAGAAAAAATAAATAATAAATTATACCTTAAAAAAATGGAAAACAAAAGAAATATTCTTTTTCATTTACTAAATAAGCATCACCACGGTGCGTACAATTGAATTCGTTTTTTATTTTTTTTAATTTAAAATTGAATTTTTCGAATAAAAAGTAATAAATTATTTATTGCCATTATGTTTATATCACATAGATAATAATTATAAGTAAACATTCCTTATCAAGGAATCATTTTACTTTATTTTACTTTTTGTTTATGAGCACTTTATTCTATAAAGTTTATTAAAAACTAATATTGCTTCTCAATTTTTGTATCAAATTTGTAATCAGAGAAACCATTTACTATCTTTCTTTAAATAATCTATCATTCGTGAAATAGGCAATTTTTCTGCATTAGTTTATATTGTAAATAGAAATTTTTTTTAAAACAATGGAACAGTTTAAAAAAATATATATTTAGATACAGTCGGCCACGGTAGCCGAGCGGTTAAGAGACTAGACCCGCAATGCTAAGATGTATTGTTGGTTTAGTGGGTTCGATTCCCCCGGTCTAGGCCATAGATTTTATTTAATGTTTAATGTGAGAATTTTGTCGTAAAGTATTGTGTGGTAGTCACCTCCGTCCACGACTCCTAATTTGGTAGTTGGACTTAAAGCCTGCCTTCTAAAAAAAACAGGCATTACATCTTCAAATTCCAAAATTCTTAGCAAAACTTTTAATACTACTTAATAATTAAAATAGGCAGTGGAATTGTATCCTGTTCTGAAGAAGCGGGCCTTCTAAAGGGATGGCTGATTGGTAGTTCCTTTAGCAATCCCTTTTAAAATCAAGATTTTCTCAAGAAAACATTTCAGATAAAAGAGATAAATACAGTCGACTCTCGATAATTCGAATTTTTCGATAATTCAAACTCTACAGCTGCTAACTTCGGTAAATCGAAAAAAAATCAGTGTATTTAGATACGCTCGATAACTCGAACTCCTTTTCTTAACAACAAGGCGAGAGAAGGCTCTATAATTCGAACAAGAGCCTTCCCCTCTTTAAAATTCGAATTTTCCCTAGTAATGTTTACTTCTCATTTTCCGCTTATTGTTCACTTCCTGCGTAATGTTTCCCTTCTTTCAGCCCAGTTTAACTTTCCAATTCTCTTTCTTAGTTTGTCACGATGGGAAGTACGTCTCCCTTACTGTGTCCGACAAAGAAAACAGTATCGCGGCCATGAAAAGTGGTTCGAAAAAAGAAGATATCGCCAAAACTTTCAATATTCCACCATCAACGCTTTCTACAATTCTAAGTCACTTGACTAAGTCAAGCCACATTGGAACAAAAAACTGTTCATTTTTTTAATTAGGTACATATGTATATTACTATTTATTGAAATGTTAATACATATGTAATTTTTTTGTTCTTTTTGGTCGTTTTCATTATTTTTACTTTTTTACTTGAGGCTGTACATGTCTAAAACTTAGGTAAGCTCATACGTATTTTCAGTATACGTATGTACATACATATATACATAATAAAAACTCTTAATAATTCGAATTTTTTTTCCCCTTCTTGATAATTCGAACTCTCGATAATTCGAATTTTTCTTGTAGTCCCTTGGATTTCGATTTATCGAGAGTCGACTGTACTTTCAATCTGTTTCTTGTAGACTAGGGGCTCTAAAAACTGGCGACCACCGAGGTAATTAAGAAGATTAAAGCGGACGTAGTTTCTTGATCTTGAATTGAAAAAATTGCTAATCAGAACTAAGTGAGATTAGTCTTAAAATAAGACCGCGTTAGACTTGTTGTAAATTTTGCAACAAAATGGTTGTCTTTTTTGTAATACTAATTTCCTCTTTAAAGACAATAATAACTAATTTGTGTCCGGCCAGGTCTTCTTCCATAAAAAAAGAGGTGTCCCCTTCGTAAACCGCAGTAAATTTTGGTTAAATAATGAGATTACTAAAACATAAATCTTCTATTTAAATAAACAAATACATTTAAAAATAAAATTAGTAAAAGTTCGAAATGTTTTTATAATCAAGATTTTAGAAACACAGTTATTACCATTAAATTATTGAGTTGAGAGAGACAGAGACAGTGTGGAAGAACCCTGATGGAACCTTTATCAACAAAAAGATCAGCAGAATCTTGAACTTAAGGATTCAAACAACATTTTACCATTGTTACTTCTGTGTGTCTGTCCAAGGAATTCAGTTTTTATTAGTCTTTCTCTTTATCCAACTGGAAGATCTAGCACCACTTCAGAACAAGATATAATAATGTAAGTTATCGGAGAAAAGCAGAAATATTTTGATTGTGTTCACTGACACTATGGGCTTTTCAGAGCATCGATAATAGTACATCGATTTATTTAATAATCATAGATTTAATTTAATATTTAAATAGGCCCAGAGAATAAGTTTTTTTGCTCGCCATTTTAATTATTAATTTGTTTTCGGAATTTTAATTTATTTTGTTTATATTTTGATCATTTGAATACAAATAAATAAATAAATTATTGGGTTGACGCATAACTTCGTGCAATTGCGAGGGATATCCGGAAAGTGAGTATACAAGATTTTTGAAAAACACAAATAAGCTTAAAATTCAATGAAACTTACTGCGATTATAGCGTAGGCATTGCATTATTTTTTTAACCCCAGTAAAACACCATTTATTTCAATAAAGTTTGTCAACCAAGGAAGTTGAGTTCTTTTTTTATTCCTGTGTCACAGTTTTAGCCGGTTCGATTATATGCTCAAGTAAATAAGTGTTTCCCAATCTTAAATTCAGTGAAGAGATAATCAGTCGCTAAATTGAGAAGGAGGCAGTGGAAGATCTAGCACCACTTCAGTATAAGATATAATGTAAGTTATCGGAGAAAAGCAGAAATATTTTGATTGTGTTCACTGACACTATGGGCTTTTCAGAGCATCGATAATAGTACATCGATTTATTTAATAATGATTGTTTTAATTTAACATTTAAATACGCCTGTAAAACACACCAATCAAATGAGTTCAACAACTATTGGGTTGCACGAGCGATGTGTGGACTAGCACTGTCGTGAGAACAAGTCCGACTTCCTTCGTCAGCCCCCCACGGCGTTTGTTTGGCTTCGCTAAGTTTCTGCAAAAGTTCGAAGAGCGGAACATCTTTTCTGTAGTCATAATCTTCATTTTTTTACGAACTGATTTCTGAGTTTTGAACTTTTTTTTGTTCAAGGAGAATCGGTATGGCACCACTGCATTGATTGTCTTTTGCTCTCAGGAGTGTGGTGGTAAATCCAAGTTTCATCTACTGTGACTACAAATTCTCTCCTTGAATCTCGAAACGCTCTTTAAAAAAAACTCTTGCGAAGCTCTGACACTATTGATTTTTTTTGTTGTTCTTCAGTGAGGATCTTCAGCAACCATCTCGAACACAATTAGCAATATTCTAGTCTGTCACTAACGATTGCGTTAACATTAAGAGTTCGTGAGATCATGAAAGGTCAAACGGTGATCAAACCGGACATTCTCCTTAATTTTAGGCACCAGCTCATCCTGTCACTACGTATGGCCGACCGCTTCTCTCTACAAATTTTGTCACTGGAAGTCTTCCGACTACAGTTCCTCCCTACAAACTCATAATTTCCCATAATCTCCACAGATATTTGCGCGATGAATAGCGGAGTAATGGGTAGTGCGCTCTTTGCTCTCAGGTAGCGTGTTACAGGAAACGGAATGAGAACGTTCCTCTTTATCCTTAAACAAAAGGACAAAAAAAAAGGGGAAGTTATTGATGTTTGGTACAGCTCGTTCGCTTTAGCTGCTTCCCAGCTACACAGCAGCACTGATACCAACTTGAAAAAAGAAAACACCTTCCTGCGAGAGCTACTCGCGCCTTACAACTACTTTTCCGGGTATGCTCGTAATTAAAGATAATATTTAAGGTACTGGAATATTGAACAGCTGTAAACGCCAAATGCGGTTCTAATGTCTACAGAAAAAATGAAATTACTGATGATATGACATGCTGCAATCAGGCCCAAAAACTGCATGCACTGTATTGCAAGCAGCTCCATCATGAGGAGGAAGCAAATCAACACAGATGTGCCCAAATCGAAAAATACACATTATATTTGTTAGACCAAAACCACTACGATCTAATTAGATTCTATGTCCACTTCTGGCATGGTGGACAGATCGTATTTATGCAACAACCCAATTTAACAAATTTAAAGACTTCCGTTCGTACTGCTATTAGAAGAGAAATAGTTCAGATAATTGGTTAATTTTTAAAACAGAAAGTTGCCAATTAGTACAATATTGAATTCCAATGTTACTTCACAATGCTCGGCCATGGATCATCCGTCAGACTAAAGACGAAGTAAAAAGTAAAGGAATTGCCTATTTTTTCAGGCGGGCTTTACGTCCAACTACCAATTAGGTGTCATGGACGGAGGCGATTAGCAAACATCTTTACTGTAAATTTCTTTTATTAACCATTAAATAAAATCCAAGGCCTAGACCGGGGAAATCGAACCCACTAAACCAACAATACATCTTAGCTCTGCGGGACTCGTCTCTAACCGCTCGGCTACCGTGGCACCTGATTAAAGACGATATTAAAGAATTTAATAGCAATGAACTTCTTTTACTTCCAGTCTGCAGTCTAGTAGCATTGACTCCACCACCGGATAAGGAAATGTTATAAATCTAGTTATAGGCAACTGAAATTTCTAGTTTAAAGAAAATTCGTAGAAACTCTTTTTTAAAAGAAAAAACAGTATCAAAAAGGCACTTCCGTTGGCTAATCTCCCCCCCCCCCCCATAAGCTGATTATCGGAACCGATAGCGGAGACACACACACAAACCAATTTTCAGAAAACTTTTTTTTTTTTTTGAACTCCAGGAACTAAAAACGAATATTTACGGTGGAAATTTCGTACGATCGCAATACTTCCTATTATATAGCGAGAGGAAGTAATTTTTTCGCGATCAGATGATGTCACAATGGAATCTACTTGCGAAAACCGAAAATATTCATAATTGTTGGACTTCCGCTTACGGAGGAAGTCAAAAGATGCTCCATCGAATCAAAAATAAAAGGACTATAATACAATATAATTAATTATAAATAAATAAAAATCTATACTTCCTCAATCAAAATTTACCAATAAATAATTTATATCTTAGAAATAAATAATAAATTTTCCTTCCAAAAAGAAAGAAAGATGATAATAACCTTTTATTTCGTAAATAAATTATCTAAAATCAAAAAATAGAGGAAATAAGACCACTATAAACACTGTGGCCAACTTAAGTTCACTAGAAGTAAATTAAAGGGAGATTTCCTAAAACATAATAATACCGGCGTTTCTTCTATCTAATTAGACAAAGAAATCAAACAAAATTAAAAATTAAAATCAATAAAACCTGTGCACAAAGTTGATAAGAACACTTGACGACTGATTTGACTATTTAAAATAATAATAAGTCGAAGTATTTAGAAAGACTTTTCACCTATAGCCGCACTGAGGGGGACCTGATTCTTCTTCTATTGATGATGATGATGGACTTCTTTCAAAAGAAATAAAAGTAAAAAACAACAAAAAAACTATACACGCACACTACCGGAACACTATCTGCACAGTAGAGTGAGTGTCCCAAGACTAGAGATCTGTTGTCAACCAAGCAAGCATACCCTGCTGGGAGTAGTTGTGTTTTCTAAGGGGGCGTGGTCTGCATACCTTGTTTGTGGTGGGGAGGATAATACTCAACCAATCAAAATTATCTTTACTTCAGGACTTTTTTTTTATTTTCAATTTTTAGTTTTTTTTTATTCTTTCAATTTTTTTTTTTTTTTTTTTTTTCATTAGAGGTCGCTTATCTACTTCTAAGTTAACCTTAGTTATCTAGCAGGCACTTGTCGCCAATTTCCGTCTGTTTATTAATTTTTTTGCAACTATTGTTTGTCTTTAATAACTCATTTAAGTAGCATAGAAACAAAATAACTATTATCCACTAAAAATATAATTGAAATGGATCAAAGTTTAAGTTTTAGACAAAAAAAATATGAGGTTACAAAAATTACAAGGCGCCCAGCAAGACTAAACCCGCAATACTCAGATGTATTGCGCTAATGAGTCCCAGTCTAATAACTGAGCCGTTCACTGCCACAACTCGATTCACTCCACAAAACAAAAACTGAAGAATTGCGATGAAATAATGTACACTGTCTTTTTAAAATTCCATTTTTAATATAAATATACCGTTTATAATATAGATTTACCATTATCATTCAGCGCCTGCTATTGAATTTGAGTTGAATTATTGCAGCGATTTACATTAAGTATATAATTATTACCAAGAATAACCTCAAGAAAGATGGGTCGCATTGGTAACACGACCAAAACAAAATTGCAAAACAAATTTTCGGCAATGATTGGTAAGACTAACCAAGTCTTCTGAAAACTGGATGAAACAGAAGAATCAAAAGAGTCCTGAATTGCATTAAAAGTTAATGGTCTGCTGGGTACTCACAAGACTTTTCCTCACTAAATCCTCACAGTTTTCACAACTATTTTATGTTCTTCAAAACCCCCCCCCCCCCCCAAATATTTAAGACTTATTAATTTTTCTTATTGACATAATTTAATTTCTAAGACAAAAAAAACCCGCTGCCTTGATACTTTAGAAGACCAATCATTCTCTCCCGCAACTACCCTAAAAAAAAAAGAATTCCTGGAAAAGTGGTTATAAGAAGAAAAATCGGGTATAAGGTTGCTGTAAAGAAGATTAAAACTTACCCGGCAGGACAGTTGTATAAGGGGTTGATCGTCAAATACTCCCCGAAAAAGCGTAACGTTAAAAAACATCCCAAATTTGACAATTTTTTTCTCTTTTTCTATAAAAGATAAAATTGCCAAATTTTCTTTATAATATAGGGCAAATCCTCCTTTATAACTGTATTTTTTTTTTTTGCAACACCCTAGATCTAATAGTTTATTGTATTACAATTCATGTTTAGCCCTTGATTTTATAAGATATCTTTCTGGCAGCTATTGAACTCCGTACTTACTTTTCTTCCTAAAAGAAGTGCATCATGGACAGAAACATTTCCTTATCCAGTGGTGGACAGAGTCCGATATGCTCACGTACATCTTTATATCGTATTATTATGTCCTCACGGACGGAAACTGAAGCTCTGGTATTTTTTTTTTTAATTATTTTTTCATAAAAGATAAAATTGCCAAATTTTCTTTATTATCTAGGGAAAACATTTCTTTGTAAGTGTCATTTTTTTTTTTGCAACAACATAGATTAAATAGATTTCGTGAAAAAGGTAGCTGAAAATGAGGAAAAACGGCTTTTTCAAGAATTGTTCTTGTTGTTACCTTTTTTGTAAAAAAAAAAAAAAAACGTAGCGCCTAAACGCGAGAACCGATTTTCATGAATGAGGTGTCATTCTATTCAGAATTTCATGTAGATAAGGCTTTTGGGGGTCTCGACGCTGTACTTTAAATGGGAGAGCAGTTACCCCCTTGAATGTAATACCAAGTTTTAGAAGTAATCGTTGGGAGCTGCTTGAAAATTGCAAAAAAAAAAAAACATGTAAAATCCGATTAGTTCAGAGATAGTTCCGGTAGAGGTGCTTTCTGCCATCTTGGAATTACAGCAATACGATGTTTCCTCCTTAATACATATAACCGTACAAAGCACAAGGATAGCACTTTAGATGGAAATAAAACCTCAGTCAAGGTTCTTATTTAATAATAATTCCAGAAAAAAAATTGGAGGAATTTAAACATTTGTGCGCAGGAAAATAATTTTAAGATTTTAACTTTGTTCCTATTGCAGAACTTATTGTCCATAATTAAAAGACAAGTTTATCCTGTTTACAAATTGTAAGGAACAAATAAATAAACCAAAATCCTTTTACACACAGATAACCTTCTATAATAATAAGAAATAACCACATAAAAAGTTATACAACTATTATTGTGGTTTTCCAGCAAAGAAAACTAGTCTATCGTCTTTTTTCTGCTGCTATCCACTCCGGAGATCGAATATAGTGGGAAACAATTTTGTTTTCTTTTTTCCAAACAAAAAAATAAATAAAAGGAAAAACAGGAGGAGTGAGGGGGGGGAGGGAAGGACAAAAACTGACTGGCGGTCCGAACAGTTAATGGCCAGAATATAAAAGAAGTTGGCCGGTAATTCGATATGAATTTACACATCAATAGATATGTCTTATAAGATTAGTGGTCGGCAGGGTTTATTTTTTTTTAGTAGCTCTGTATGTGTGTGAGTACACGCATTGTAGTTAGTAATTATGTGAATACACCAGTACCAGCTCTGCCACCTATATCTGCACACTCTTAATATCCTCTCTCTAATTATATTAACAAAAAAAAAGAAGTTCAGAAGAAGGAACAAACAGGAAGGGGGGACCCGTATTAAGCAAGTACAAAGGCAATTACACATTTTCAGAACAAGATAAAAATGTAATTGCTGTAGATTACATCTTTTTTTTTTATTCTATTTCCGAAATACACGCATTTCGGCTAAAAATACTTTATATTTGGATGCAAATCATGTGATAATTTTCACACGAGTTCCTCTAATCACAATTCGCTTGATTAAAATTAAAAAAAAGTAAAGATATGCCTATTTTTTTTTAGGCAGACTTTACGTCCAACTACCAAATTAGGTATCGTGGACGGAGGCGTCTAACAAACATACTTTACTGTAAATTTCTCATATTAAACATTACATACAATCCAAGGGCTAGACTAGTACCGCAATACATCTTAACTTTGCGGGTCTAGCCTATAACCGCCTAACAAACATACATTACTGTAAATTCCCCTTATATTAACCCTGAAATACAATCCAAGGGCTAGACTAGTACAGCATTACATCTTAACTTTACGGGACTAGCCTATAGCCGCCTAACAAACATACTTTACTGTAAATTCCCCTTATATTAACCCTGAAATACAATCCAAGGGCTAGACTAGTACAGCATTACATCTTAACTTTACGGGTCTAGCCTATAGCCGCCTAACAAACATACTTTACTGTAAATTTCTCATATTAAACATTACATACAATCCAAGGGCTAGACTAGTACCGCAATACATCTTAACTTTGCGGGTCTAGCCTATAACCGCCTAACAAACATACATTACTGTAAATTCCCCTTATATTAACCCTGAAATACAATCCAAGGGCTAGACTAGTACAGCATTACATCTTAACTTTACGGGACTAGCCTATAGCCGCCTAACAAACATACTTTACTGTAAATTCCCCTTATATTAACCCTGAAATACAATCCAAGGGCTAGACTAGTACAGCATTACATCTTAACTTTACGGGTCTAGCCTATAGCCGCCTAACAAACATACTTTACTGTAAATTTCTCATATTAAACATTACATACAATCCAAGGGCTAGACTAGTACCGCAATACATCTTAACTTTGCGGGTCTAGCCTATAACCGCCTAACAAACATACATTACTGTAAATTCCCCTTATATTAACCCTGAAATACAATCCAAGGGCTAGACTAGTACAGCATTACATCTTAACTTTACGGGTCTAGCCTATAGCCGCCTAACAAACATTCTTTACTGTAAATTCCCCTTATATTAACCCTGAAATACAATCCAAGGGCTAGACTAGTACAGCAATACATCTTAACTTTACGGGTCTAGCCTATAGCCGCCTAACATACTTAACTACTAATTCCTCATATTAACCATTAAATACAATCCAAGGCCTAAACTAGTACCGCAATACATCTTAGCTTTGCCGTTCTAGCCTATAACCGCTCAGTTATCGTAGCGCCTAATTCGCTAGATTAAATTTTGTAAAAACTTATATTTAAGGAGATTTTTGATGTGAATATTTTAGATCTTCAATTTTATTAACTGATATTGTTGAGAAAAGTGTGACGTCACGGCCCCAGCCGGTACGAAATAAATATATAGCCTGAGGAATTTTATTTTGAAAACAAAGTAGAAGATCGCGTATGTTGCCTACTATTTCAGGCGCACTTTTTTTACGTCCAACTATAGATGTTGTGAACGGAAGCGACAAGCAAATATATTCTCGACTACTCAAAATTCTCGTATAAAACGATAGAACAAAATCAAAAGTCTAGACCGTGGATCGGAACCTAATAATCTATCAAAACATCTTAGCTTTGCGAGCCTCGCCTCTAACCTACTACAGAGGCACCTTACGAAAGATCCATATGTTATGGCACACAGTCAAAGTTGTCAGCTGTAACATGCTGGGAGTATTTGACAAGAAAAAGCATAAAGAGAATTTATGGGCGTAATAAATGAAGGCTCATGGAGGGACGACACTGAATTGGTGCATTTGTTAGGTGATAAAAATTTAGCGAACTTCATTAAAGTGGCCGGAACTTGTGGCGAAAAGGAAGCCAAAATGTAGCGCGCACCTGAAAAAGCAACTTCTACCGGAACCTGGATGGAAATGGACGCCAAAATCTATAGAAAGATCAAATTTAATAATTCGTTAACTTGCAACCAATCGGACTCAATAATTAGATGTTTAAACAAAAGCAGAAAATTGCTATCACCTTTAATTTGAAACTGTTTGCCAGAAAACAGTTCCCATGTCAAATTAACGTAGAAGGCCGCACAAACCACTGATTCTTCTTCTAAACTTCACCAAGAAACTTAATATCTATTCCTCTCTCGCATTTATATATAAACATATAATTAGCATATCAGCAATGTATATACAAATATTTGTAACTCTAATATGAAACACTCATTACTTTAAAAAAAAAAATTCTCATAACTATCAACTTACAAATGACGCCAAATTTTCTTTAACTGATCAGTTTTACTCTCATTCAACTAACTAGCTACCAACTATCAAACTACTGCAATCTTGTGGAATTGTAGAAAATGACTAGTCAAACGACTATAGTGAGATATCCTGAGCCAAAAAAGGGAAGTTATGGATATGCAACAAAGTATCATATAAACAGAAAATAAGTAGGAAGCTATTTTTCTTCGGTTAAAATATGGTTTAATGAATTGCACACAAAATGATCTATAATCTTTATTTGACGGAAATTTTCATGAAGATACTTTTTTTTTGAATAAATGCACATTCTAGGGAGGGTAAGGGGGTTATAGTTTCCCTTTAGGGAAAACACAGAATCACACAAAATGTTATTTTGGAAAAGCTTTCAAGTTGCTAAAATTTTGAGTTTAAAGAACTTAAACCGCAATGGGTCGCTTTTCTGCCCAGATTTTTCTATTTTTTTGAGATTTTTTTTTTGGAAAAATCTATGATTTCCTCCTCTAAACTTTGGAAAATAAATTAAACTCACGTAACTTTTATCTGAATCCTAATTCGGAGACGGTTTTCCTTTAAGACAGTTCCAATTTCATTTCCGAGTTCGGTACAGGATTTTACGATCTAATGTTTTGTAAATTCAATAAAAATTTGTGTGATAAGTTCAAAATAAGTTTTTCCTCCGATTGCAAAAGGTAATTTATATATACACACTCTTATCTTCTAGCGAGTTTGCAGTACGCCAAGTCACTCGTGGTTTTATTGTTTTTGCACTGCATACGGTGGTTTCGCGAGTAAGTTTTCTCATTTACGGGGATTCTACATTATTTTCTGAGCTACCTTGTGGTACTTATCTATTTATATTTAAATTTTGTCTATTTTTTTTAAAATTTATTTGTAACTCATTATATTGTAGGCAAAAATGTTAACGAATATTGTATTATATAATATATTTAACAGTTAAATCCGCGACTTACTTCATTAATAACCAGGACTCCCAACAAAATAAAATAAAAAAATCTGTAAATGGATGTAAGACGTAAAGCGCAATGCACGTGTTGTGTCAGTGTGAAGGGCTTGTCTGGCTAAGGATGTTATTCCTCGGGGAGGAAAAACCAAGGCCTGTGAGCTTTACCCAAGAGTCGCTCTCCAGCATTAAGAGCCTGATTAAAAGGACGGGCGAGCTCTAGAGTGAGGGGAGCCACAATAGATCCAAAGGGTTCGCAGTGGCGTAGGCCTTAAGGGCCGCCCTATTAGAATCTTAATCTTATCTTATCTTAAGACGTAAATCACTTTTTACGCGGTGAAATCGAAAATCTGAACGGATTACATTTATAATAACAAAAAACCATGTAACAACTTGGTCGACTTTTTACAATTGTATAAATCAAATAAATGAACCATTTCTCCTTGCAATTTCCTCAAGATAAGAATGACTCACAATAACCAAGAAATAATTAAATTAATTCTAAGAAGTTAGGTATATTATTTATGCAAACAATTCTATTATAATAAATTATTCTCCAGTAAAACAAAGATAGCGTCCAATGGCCCCCCGTCTCTACATACATTAAAGGTTTTTTCTTAATTATAAATAGATGGCGCCGCTTCTCCGCAATATAGACTACTTGAAGTGCCTCAGGAGAGTGTCTTGTTACCGGATGTAAACAATCATAGAACCACTAAAGAAAGCGGAAGCTACGTAGGAAAAATAATAACTACGTGAACGATTTTATCTCATCGCAATTTGTGTAATCATATTATTTTCTAGGAACTTAGAATTGGTAAAAACAAAAAAAGAAAAACTATGATTTTTAAAGAATATATGACTCACGTTCGCCTCAAAAGTGTGCTATGATTGGAAATAGTTAAAGAGTCCTCAATAACGATATAATTGCAGAAACAAAGGCACGATTAGCGGCAGGTATAGTTGCCTGTTTGCAGGTTCAAGTACTTCTCTTGCAAGATCCAAATTTTTCGCCTACAAAACTACTATTAGGCTAACATACGCTAGCGAAGCTAGGTGTTGTTTAGCAAAGAAAAAAAGTAAAAAACAAATCGAAATTTGAAATAAATTTTAGTGATTAACACGTGAGAGGGTGGTTTCTTTATCTCGTCATAACCTGGTTATCAGCCCTGACAGGTTACCAATGTTCAAACATTATTTTCATTTGATCGGTTTAAAAATAATCGATAGCTAATTTTAATTCAAAAACCATTCTTATATGCTGCTTACTAGACTAAAAAAAAAAAATCGAAACGTACTTGGAGACACTACGAAGAACATAACCTACTTTTACAATCGACTATAAAGTGAGTAGAGTGGTATCCGATACAATTTAGTAAGGATACATAGTCTTTATTATTAATTCTTTATTTTACGTAACCATTCTCTCATTGAGAGGTATTATTTAGATACAAAGATTATACACATATATATGATAAAGTATATATTATTTAAAAGTAACTAGAGAACTATATTTAAAAAAAACACACCCGAACACACATACACAAAACCAAACACCAGCCTCGTAAAACTAGTGCAGGTCTGCCAACCGAACTTCCTTTTGGTATGTTATTACCAACTTGGGATTATATTACAAGGTATTGTGTGACAGTACCACCGGCTACCAGTATACACTGTGAGAAATATCTGTGTACATTAAGAAACACAATTCTTTTGCCTATCACTTTTTTTATTTTATTATTTTTTGTTGTTGTAATTAATTACTTAATTTAAGATAAAAAATTTCCTGATCTATGAATTGATTCTTGTAAAACAAATGCGTAATTGGCGAAAAGAAGAAGATCCCTTTAAAATGACCGAATTTAATCTTTATTTTCACGTATCGTTTCTTAATGCGTGGAAGCTGTGGTGATTAAAGATCTATTTTGAGAAGAGAAAGAAATCGGCCATCGACCTTTGGTGAGTGGACATTGTCCTCCGGTAAAAAAATCCACCATAATCTTTGTTGTACTTCGAACTTTGCTTCTAAAATGATACTAGTATCTGCTCAGTTACCCAGAGCTGGCCTGAAAGCCCTATGTCCTTAAAATTTAAATCTTCCCCTCAAAATTGATGCAGAAATGTTCCAGGAGTCTGAAGGAAGTTCCAATCTGAGTTCCGGTCTCACATGAGTTGTTAGATATGTGCTCAGCTATGGATGGACCCAGCATACGGGAAATAATAGTTTCTTAACCTAATTCTTGACGGATGAACTGACGAGGAATCTCGACAGTTAGGGCTAAAGAATGATTATGTGACTGACACTGCCATCTCTCACAGATTAATGGTTGGGCCTCTTACTAGACATTGTGGTTAAGAGACCCCCCCCCCCACTTCATCATAATGGACTTCATACCAAAAACATTTTGTAGACTTTTTGGGATTCACTCGGATTAAAATGGAACATTTGTGGCGCGAGGAGATTCGGTTCAGGATCTTAGGAATGTATGAGATTGATTTGTTTCCTCTAACGTTCATACAACGTTAATCTTAAGTGGCCTAGGTCTAGGAATGAAAAATTTGGAGTAAATATTGTTTTTCTTTGAGCAAGCTTTATACTCTCCAGATGGGTTTTAGATATCACCGGGTTTATCCATATTCCCACACACAAAAGAACAACAATTTTACAGAACAAGATGCTATTATCTAGAAACTCTTGTCTTAAACTCTTAGAATTAGCGAAGAAGATTTAGCCAATCAAGAATCAAGGATTCATACGAGTATGTTCGACAAGTTCATCATAAACATAAAGCACAAGGCGCAGAAGACTGGAAGGGTGAACATCCTTTTTATAAAGCTTCGTTCACCATTCAAAGGGGAGGAAGCCAAGGATGGCCCTTCAATTAGTCAGCAGGTTTGTCACTCGGCTCAGTACGCCTTGCAGGTAATGTTTTGGCACGACTGAAAACCTAAACCATGCAGCCTGCAAAGTGCTCATAGCTTTCTCCAACTAGAAACTTGACGGACAAAAAATGAATACGAAAAATCAAGGTGTACACACTTGAAAGCTTTATTTGCAATTTTCCGTTCAATTATTTTGTTTTAATTGAAAATTGTTACAATTATTTTTTATTTCTCACTTTCAATAAATCTAGTAATTCTAGTAATGTTCAATAGAATTTTAATCGCTTGGGTTCAGATAGTAATAAGTTATTTTTTAACAAGCAATTCACCGCAACCAATAATAATTAAACAAAATCCACAGCTGACTTGAAGCAGTGTAAAATAAAAAAAAGTGGGGAGAGGAACATCAGCTGTTAAATAAAAAACAAAACACAACTGATGAATTACAAACAGTGGTAGCCGAACACTATAAAGTTATTTTAGTAAAGCTAGTTTTATCAGTTCGTAAGTATGTTACTTTTTTTCAATCGTTAAAGAAGCAAACGGCCCTCTCCCCCGCACTCCCTCTCTCTCCCGCCGGGAAGCCTATTAATTGCGCGTACTTGTAACTCGAGAATTCCCCAGGGTGCGATAAAACAAGCAGGAAGTTAGTTAAAAAAAAGTTATTGTAAGGAAGTGGGGGTAAGAATTACTGGCGCAGTGTGTTGAAGAGAATAAGTTGTACAGAAAGGCTGTAAAAATTTGTGTGTGGTTGTTATAAATGTAGAAATAATAAATGATTGAACAAAATTGAATAAATCTACGTAGGCCTTAGTTTCGAACAGCTGTTAGTTAGCACAATGTACAATAAAGTAGAACCCTGCACACAACTTTATTTCTCTTCAAATTCTAAATTCTATCCTGTACACTTAATCCAAACTAGTAATTTCAAAAACCATATTATTCCTACCATATGCAACTTTTAAAACTATAAATTGTCAATTAAGAGACACTAGACTAGAGAGAAGTCGAACTCTAAGCCTCCCCATAACTGATCTCAAAAAAGAATTCTAATATAAAATTATTTAAATATAATACATAGATCTATGCACATGAAATGTAAATAGAAAAGTTAGAAAAAAACTGTAAGAACCATTTTCAAAAAATAAATAAATATAAAGTAAGAAATCTTTTCAATATTCCTTAACAGTATATGGGTTTAAGATCGTAAATTTTGCTGAAATAACACTTCAGTAGAGAGGGGCCCTCTCTGAAGATCAAGAAGCCCATGAAATCCCTATGCAAGAAATAGGCTCCATGCAGTTAAACGCAGTACTTAAGTAAACAAAATAACATCCTTAACGCTCACTCAGTAACCCTAGAGTACTTTACTGGCGTCTCATCCCCTATCCGAGAATTACACTAGAATGATATATCCATGGGTAATTATTAATGTTTTATATCTTGAAGGGAATAATGCACAAAGTGTAAAGAAAATCAATGAAAACCTGGAAAAAAGTGAAAACCCCATTGAGTAAATGAGTAGAAAAGGTACGTCCAGTTGAAAATTTTCCTTCAAACTATTAACAGTATTACAGGAGTGATGCAACAGTAAATTACACAGAAATAGTACTTTAGAGGTAAGTCTAGACGCTCCTTTCCTCAGGAAAGATATTACAATTAAAAGTTCTAGATATATGTTATTGTAATCACTATACACTAAATTAAGACAAAATTAAATCGTATTAATAGTTATCGAAAAAAAATCTCAAATTACTAATTTTTATTTCCTGCAACGTTAAATTGATTTTCTAGGACCTAGTTTTGAGCAAATTAAAAAAAAAAACTAAAAAATCGTTTACCGAATTCTATAAAAATGTACGCAAATTATATGTATTTGAATTATCTGCTAGTTTCAGTAACGGTTACACATATATAATTGTAATTTGTAAAAAAATCTCTTTTCTGTACTAAGAGAATTTTAGAAGGATGCCTTCTTCTAATAAAAAAATATTATCAAATCAAATAACTTTAACATGATACCAAATAATTAAAATAAAACATTCAATATGGACCCCCCCCACCGCCAAAAAGAGATACAGGAAATGATAATATTAAAGTATATCAAGTGAGAGAATATATTGAACGAGCAAAGCTGCAGAGGAGCCCACGTTATCGTTGCTTAGTAACAGAGAACAGCCAAGTAATATGAAACCTTAGTATCTACCATTGAACCTTCTTCCCTCTCTGGTGGCCCAACTTGTAAACAATAAAAGCATTCTTGAAGCTACCGCAACTCAATCAAAAACTATTAGGCATTATTATTGTTTAATTGTTATTACTTTAGGATAGATACCGTTGTGATATAATAATTATACATTTAGATATTTTTATACTTCACAAAATAAGGGGTTTTCTGCACTTGCTAACATGAATAATACAAATAACTATGATTTATAGCAAACATTTTACATAGAATTGTCTTAACCAATCTCCTGAACTAAACCATTGCAAGAAAACAATAAAATCATATCCTACTAATAATGATGATTCAAAGAAATGACAAATCCACAAGAATTATGACTAAAATGCTATCAGATGAGTCTATAAAGATTTCATTACAACAAAAGTAGAATTTAGGAAAGTAAAAGCGCATTAATTAAAGAGAAAATACTAAAAACCTTTGAATTAATATATATTCTTTAATTAAAATTTAATAAAAGACTTGTGATTGAGGCGTCTGGAATATTTTGTTGAAGAAGGTATATTTTTATAAGGACTGAACGAAGGGTCCACTTAACAATAAAAATAAGAAAGAAAAAAAAAGAAAAACTATTAAATAAATCTATTAAATTCACTAAGCAAAAGATGAAAGACTGCAATAGAAAAAAATGTAGAGCGCTTAGCCAGCCAGAGGACTATATTATTACATTTATATTAATGTAAGAATGAGCGCTAATCTTAATATAATTGGAAATATAAATTAAATGAAGCAAATACTGTCATGAAGTGCAGCAGTGATCTTTTAATATTAACAGAAACAGTTTTTTTAAAAAATTGAAAACAAAATTTATTCAGACTCACACAACGTTCTCTCATAAGATTTAATTCTTATATTTTCCTTAATCTCGGAATTTCAAAACATGTGATAATATTAAGGTATAAAACAACTCACTCTTAACCGAGTAAAATATAGATATAAAACTTTTAAAAACGAATATTTCCAGCATAAATTTGAGATCGCAAATTTGTCTCGAAGATATAAATTTTCTTACTAGAAGATTCACAAAATAAACAAGTTCCTTAGTACCCTGAGCTTTTTATAAACCACTTTATTTATTTTTACTTATTTTTTAAAGCATTTAAATAAATAAATTAAAAAAAATTTATACTACTACTTAAACTATTATTTCTTAATTATGAATTACATAAATTACAAATAAATTTATCTAGTAAGATACTACTCCAAAGCAGATCTGGCAAAATAAGTCAAGAAGACTCACAAATCAATGGTCAGTTTTTGGGCTACTTTTATAATCTTACAAACTAGGTGTTCCCCCTTAAAAATCCTGCATTTAATATACATTGCAAAATGATTAGAAGCTCTAATTTCTTTTACCGAGCGATTGCTAAACATTTCTGGAAACGATTAACTCATTTAGTCCTCTAGGAGACTAATATTCTAGATTTTGATTATTTTTTCCGGATAAAACCTTCCAATTTTCGCATGGAAGAATATTTATAGAATCTTTAATAAATATAACTGTTTAATAAAATTTCAGTGTAAACTGGGACGGATTAACCATTGCTATACTTCTTTAATGGAACTTAAAATTAATTACTAATCTATTTTTGATTTTTGAACATTCTCCAAGGATAAAATGAAATAGAAATTACAAGATAATAGCAGTAATTAATAATCAGAAATGTAAGGGAAAGAAATTAAAAATATAAGCTAGCACACCTACAGAACAATTGGAAAAGTTGAAATACTTAATGAATTCTAATATTTAAAGTTTCAAACTCTATGATGAATGTTTCACAAAATTTATTTCAAAACATATTAATTCAAAAATTGTTTTATTTGTACATTCAAATTAAAAATCTAATAAATGCAAGGAACCTTATTAATATAATTAAAAAGGTCAAGAAGAACTAACATACATTAATAAGTGAAATAGCAGATGCAGTTCAAATAAGAAAACCAAATAAGCAACAGGTTTAAACTAAAATGTTGCATATTTATAATAGTAATAAATGCAATTAGAAAATGAATAATTTCCACGCAAACAAACAATCTTGCAGAATATTTTATTAACTTCAAACTATATTTTATTAAATTAATAACTTCTCGGTAACCAATGTAGAGAGAGAGACACGTTTTAATACTTTATATCTCCTATTTGTGTTGCCACGTTATATTTTATTCAAAAAATTGTTTGAATTAAAACTTTTTTTTGAGGCAAAAATTAAATAATTTAAAAACCTTAGAGTGAAAGTAGGAAACCATCGATTAATGAATGAAAAACACACATTCAAATAACGAAACCACTTAGAAGGCAAAAGTTAGATATTGCAAAATTTTTGAGCCAATATCCGTCATAAGCGTAATGAACACTAATTATGGAGATAAAAAGTAAATTGTGCACTAAAAACTTCAGAAATAAAATTAATTTACTAACCTCGTTCGGCTTTACATCCCACCGTGACTTTCTTTTCATTTCCTTCCAGCACCTTCTTTTGCCACAACACATGCCTAATATTTAAATAGATATAAGTTAAAATATTAGCTAAACCATTATCCTAATTGAAATTAATCAAATCCCTCCTTTTACTACTTTTTAAAGATCAGTTAAATAAGCAGCTGCTTAGGTTACAGTAACCTTCCTGATTACTTCCAAGAGCAACTAAAATTTAGTTCCAATAACAACTACAGATAGCAGCTACTGTCAATTACATTTTAAAGGCACTAAATTTTTGGAACTTTTTCGTTTATTTTGTTTAAAAAATTTTAGTTGAAGAAATAAAACCTTGTAATTTGTACAATAATTTATAAAATTTAGCACAATTATTTATTAAAAGGTAGAAAGGATATTGCCACACATAAAACATAGTAAAAAAATATTACAATTGTCAATAGCATAAGCCCAGAAAATGAACAAGTCCTAAAAATGTTTAGGAAAACATTTTTAAGAAATACTTAATATGGCAACATTCTCTTTTCCTTCTGGTTTAATGAAACAATCACCAGAAACAACAATTAAGAATTCTTTTTAGCAAATAAAGAACAGAAAAGTATTTTGCCCTTGTTCAATTCCATGAACTTGCATTAATTCCAACATAATCAATTCATCAAAACCTTAGGCGAAAGACGAAATATTAAGCGTAAATCTCAAATTTTTAAGAAACTTCGACAAGTTAATTATAAAAATCTGCAACAGTAATAATTATAACACATAATATTGACGAATAAACAGATAAAAATAAAGAAACTAGGAGCTAAACAATTAACTCAATATTAAACTCTCTTATTATACTTATTCAGGTAGATTCAAGAAAATCGTCCAGAACGTCTATCATTTTTTTAAAAAAGCGCAAGATCTATTGAGGGACCAAATGTTAAAACAGTCGGAGTAAACAAATTTCTATACATCAAAAAAAACAAATTAAACAAATACAGCAAATAATAAGCAAAATATATCCAAACATAAACCTACAAAACTAGTTGATGAACTCAAGTAAAGGAAAATATAAAACTATGCAAGACAGACCAAGCGAAATGCTTATGTAATCGTAGATAATTTTAAGAGCTATCAGCACCAAATTATTACAAGGTATAACATAGTAGGTCAGCCAGTTTTGAAAGCAGAAGTCAACAAAAAGACAATTAAATTGAAGAAAAAGAACCACCACATTTCTAACATTGACTGCTTCCATGGTATATCTATATACAAAATGAAAAATACAATTTTTCGAGCAAAACCAACTTACAGTTTATTATTTTTCCTTTGTTTTTAGCAACGAAAGAGAAGTAAAAGGGCCACCCTATTACTAACATTTACTACTGCCCAGTATATCTGTGTACGTGGTGAAAAATACCATTTTTCCCGCTAAACTGGATTATAGTCAGGGCCGGATTTTCCTAAAGGCTAACTAGGCTTCAACCTAGGGCCTCAAGATCAGGAGAGGCCTGCATTCAAATCGTTAGCAAAATTAAAAGTACACAATTCTAAAAAACAGTGAACACTAAAACGCTGTTTTAGTGATGTATCACAGTAGTGATATATTTCATTTTCTCTCAAGTAATTTACAAACTAAAAAATGAGAGGTGAAAGGGCCCCACAAGTGAATAGCCTAGGGCCTCTTTTCATCTAAATCCGGCCCTGAGGGTAGGCTGTAATATTAACTATCAAGTGCAAAAACAGCAGCCTACCTATGAAATAAAAAGAAGATTCCCACTTTTTCCAGTAGTTTTTACTTATAACCTTTTAAAATAGATCGACCCATGATGTACAATCGAGGGTAGGCTGTAATATTAACTATCAAGTGCAAAAACTGCAGCCTTCCTATGAAATAAACATAAGATTCCCACTTTTTCCAGTACTTTTTACTTATAACCTTTTAAAATAGATCGACCCATGATGTACAATCGAGGGTAGGCTGTAATATTAACTATCAAGTGCAAAAACAGCAGCCTTCCTATGAAATAAAGAGAAGATTTCCATTTTTTCCAGTAGTTTTTACTTATAACTTTTTAAAGTAGATCGACCTATGATGTACAATCTAGGGTTGGCTTTAATATTAAATATCAAGTGCAAAAACAGTAGCCTTCCTATGAAGTAAAGAGACGATTTCCACTTTTTCCAGTAGTTTTTACTTATAACTTTTTACAATAGATCGACCCATGATGTACAATCTAGGGTTAGCTTTAATATTAACTATCAAGTGCAAAAACAGTAGCCTTCCTATGAAATAAAGAGAAGATTTCCACTTTTTCCAGTAGTTTTTACTTATAACTTTTTACAATAGATCGACCCATGATGTACATTCTGGGGTAGGTTTTAATATTAACTATCAAGTGCAAAAACAGTAGCCTTCCTATGAAATAAAGAGAAGATTCCCACATTTTCCAGTTGTTTTTACTTATAACCTTTTAAAATAGATCGACCCATGATGTACAATCAAGGGTAGGCTGCAATATTAACTATCAAGTGCAAAAACAGCAGCCTTCCTATGAAATAAAGAGAAGATTTCCACTTTTTCCAGTAGTTTTTACTTATAACTTTTTAAAGTAGATCGACCCATGATGTACAATCTAGGGTTGGCTTTAATATTAAATATCAAGTGCAAAAACAGTAGCCTTCCTATGAAATAAAGAGAAGATTTCCACTTTTTCCAGTAGTTTTTACTTATAACTTTTTACAATAGATCGACCCATGATGTACAATCTAGGGTTGGCTTTAATATTAACTATCAAGTGCAAAAACAGTAGCCTTCCTATGAAATAAAGAGAAGATTTCCACTTTTTCCAGTAGTTTTTACTTATAACTTTTTACAATAGATCGACCCATGATGTACATTCTGGGGTAGGTTTTAATATTAACTATCAAGTGCAAAAACAGTAGCCTTCCTATGAAATAAAGAGAAGATTTCCAGTTTTTCCAGTAGTTTTAACTTATAACCTTTTAAAATAGATCGACCCATGATGTACAATCTAGGGTTGGCTTTAATATTAACTATCAAGTGCAAAAACCGCAGCCTTCCTATGAAATAAAGAGAAGATTCCCACATTTTCCAGTTGTTTTTACTTATAACCTTTTAAAATAGATCGACCCATGATGTACAATCAAGGGTAGGCTGCAATATTAACTATCAAGTGCAAAAACAGCAGCCTTCCTATGAAATAAAGAGAAGATTTCCACTTTTTCCAGTAGTTTTTACTTATAACTTTTTAAAGTAGATCGACCCATGATGTACAATCTAGGGTTGGCTTTAATATTAACTATCAAGTGCAAAAACAGTAGCCTTCCTATGAAATAAAGAGAAGATTTCCACTTTTTCCAGTAGTTTTTACTTATAACTTTTTACAATAGATCGACCCATGATGTACATTCTGGGGTAGGTTTTAATATTAACTATCAAGTGCAAAAACAGTAGCCTTCCTATGAAATAAAGAGAAGATTTCCAGTTTTTCCAGTAGTTTTAACTTATAACCTTTTAAAATAGATCGACCCATGATGTACAATCTAGGGTTGGCTTTAATATTAACTATCAAGTGCAAAAACCACAGCCTTCCTATGAAATAAAGAGAAGATTCCCACTTTTTCCAGTAGTTGTTACTTATAACCTTTTAAAATAGATCGACCCATGATGTACAATCGAGGGTAGGCTGTAATATTAACTATCAAGTGCAAAAACAGCAGCCTTCCTATGAAATAAAGAGAAGATTTCCATTTTTTCCAGTAGTTTTTACTTATAACTTTTTAAAGTAGATCGACCTATGATGTACAATCTAGGGTTGGCTTTAATATTAAATATCAAGTGCAAAAACAGTAGCCTTCCTATGAAATAAAGAGAAGATTTCCACTTTTTCCAGTAGTTTTTACTTATAACTTTTTAAAATAGATCGACCCATGATGTACAATCTAGGGTAGGCTGTAATATAAACTATCAAGTGCAAAAACAGCAGCATTCCTATGAAATAAAGAGAAGATTCCCACTTTTTCCAGTAGTTTTTACTTATAACCTTTTAAAATAGATCGACCCATGATGTACAATCGAGGGTAGGCTGCAATATTAACTATCTAGTGCAAAAACAGCAGCCTTCCTATGAAATAAAGAGAAGATTTCCACTTTTTCCAGGAGTTTTTACTTATAACTTTTTAAAGTAGATCGACCCATGATGTACAATCTAGGGTTGGCTTTAATATTAACTATCAAGTGCAAAAACAGCAGCCTTCCTATGAAATAAAGAGAAGATTCCCACTTTTTCCAGTAGTTGTTACTTATAACCTTTTAAAATAGATCGACCCATGATGTACAATCGAGGGTAGGCTGTAATATTAACTATCAAGTGCAAAAACAGCAGCCTTCCTATGAAATAAAGAGAAGATTTCCATTTTTTCCAGTAGTTTTTACTTATAACTTTTTAAAGTAGATCGACCTATGATGTACAATCTAGGGTTGGCTTTAATATTAAATATCAAGTGCAAAAACAGTAGCCTTCCTATGAAATAAAGAGAAGATTTCCACTTTTTCCAGTAGTTTTTACTTATAACTTTTTAAAATAGATCGACCCATGATGTACAATCTAGGGTAGGCTGTAATATAAACTATCAAGTGCAAAAACAGCAGCATTCCTATGAAATAAAGAGAAGATTCCTACTTTTTCCAGTAGTTTTTACTTATAACCTTTTAAAATAGATCGACCCATGATGTACAATCGAGGGTAGGCTGCAATATTAACTATCTAGTGCAAAAACAGCAGCCTTCCTATGAAATAAAGAGAAGATTTCTACTTTTTCCAGGAGTTTTTACTCATAACTTTTTAAAGTAGATCGACCCATGATGTACAATCTAGGGTTGGCTTTAATATTAATTATCAAGTGCAAAAACAGCAGCCTTCCTATGAAATAAAGAAAAGATTTCCACTTTTTCCAGTAGTTTTTACTTATAACTTTTTACAATAGATCGACCCATGATGTACAATCTAGGGTTGGCTTTAATATTAACTATCTAGTACAAAAACAGCAGCCTTCCTATGAAATAAAGAGGTTTCAAAATACAGGACCGGATTTAAATGAAAAGAGTCCCTAGGCTATCCACTTGTGAGGCCCTTTTACCCCACATTTTTAGTTTGTAAATTACATGAGAGAAAATGAAATATATCACTACGGTGATACATCACTAAAACAGGGTTTTTAGTGTTCACTGGTTTTTAGAATAGTGTACTTTTAATTTTGATAACAATTTGGATTAGACCCCTCTTAATCTTAAGCCTTAAGTTGTAGCCTAGTTAGCCTATAGGAAACTCCGGCCCTGCCGCTACCCTACATTGTACTAATACATTATAGGCCGATCGATTGTGCATCATTGGACGATCTATTTTGAAAAGTCAGAAGTAAAAACTACTTGAAAAAGTAGAAATCATCTCCTAATTTGACAGGAAGGCTGCTGATTTTGTACTTGATAGTTAATATTAAGGCCTACCTTAGATTGTGCATCATTGGAAGATCTATTTTGAAAAGTCAGAAGTAAAAACTACTGGGAAAAGTAGAAATCTTCTCCTAATTTGACAGGAATGCTGCTGTTTTTGTACTTCTTAGTTAATATTAAGGCCCACCCTAGATTGTGCATCATGGGTCGATCTATTTTGAAAAGTCAGAAGTAAAAACTTCTGGGAAAAGTGGAAATCTTCTCCTAATTTGACAGGAATGCTGCTGTTTTTGTACTTCTTGGTTAATATTAAGGCCCACCCTAGATTGTGCATCATGGGTCGATGTATTTTGAAAAGTCAGAAGTAAAAACTACTGGAAAAAGTCGAAATTATCCCCTTATTTCATAGAAAGGCTGCTGTTTTTATACTTCTTAGTTAATATTAAGGCCCACCCTAGATTGTGCATCATGGGTCGATCTATTTTGAAAAGTCAGAAGTAAAAACTACTGGGAAAAGTGGAAATCTTCTCCTAATTTGACAGGAATGCTGCTGTTTTTGTACTTCTTGGTTAATATTAAGGCCCACCCTAGATTGTGCATCATGGGTCGATCTATTTTGAAAAGTCAAAAGTAAAAACTACTGGAAAAAGTAGAAATCTTCTCCTAATTTCACAGGAAGGCTGCTGTTTTTGTACTTGATAGTTGATATTAAGGCCTACCCTAGATTGTGCATTATGGGTCGATCTATTTGGACAACTGAGAAGTAAGAACTATTGGAAAAAAGCGGAATTTCTTCCTAATTTCACAAAAAGGCTGCTGGTTTTGTAGTTGATAGTTAGTATTAAGGCCAACCCATGATTGTGCATCACCTATCGATCTATTTTGAAAAGTCAGAAGTAAAAACTACTGGAAAAAGTCGAAATTATCCCCTTATTTCATGGAAAGGGTGCTGTTTTTGTACTTCTTAGTTAATATTAAGGCCCACCCTAGATTGTGCATCATGGGTCGATCTATTTTGAAAAGTCATAAGTAAAAACTACTGGGAAAAGTGGAAATCTTCTCCTAATTTGACAGGAATGCTGCTGTTTTTGTACTTCTTGGTTAATATTAAGGCCCACCCTAGATTTTGCATCATGGGTCGATCTATTTTGAAAAGTCAGAAGTAAAAACTACTGGAAAAAGTCGAAATTATCCCCTTATTTCATAGAAAGGCTGCTGTTTTTGTACTTCTTATTTAATATTAAGGCCTATCCTAGATTGTGCATCATTGGTTGATCTATTTTTAAAAGTCAGATGTAAAAACTACTGGAAAAAGTAGAAATCATCTCCTAATTTCACAGGCATGCTGCTGATTTTGTACTTGATAGTTAATGTTAAGGCGAACCCTAGATTGTGCATCATGGGTTGATCTATTTTGAAAAGTCAGAACTAAAAACTACTGGAAAAAGTAGAAATCATCTCCTAATTTCACAGGATGGCTGCTGTTTTTGTATTTGATAGTTTATATTGAGGCCTAACGTAGAATGTGCAAGTCTATTTCGGGTAGGGCTTAATATTAATTATGAAGTACAAGAACTGCAGCCTTCCTAAGAAATAAGGAGAAGAATTCCGACTTTTTCCAGCAGTTTTTATTTCTTAGTTGTCCAAGTAGGTCGACTCATGATGCACAATCTAGGGTTGGCTTTAATATCAACTATCAAGTACAAAAACAGTAGCCCTCCTGTGAAATAAGGAGATTTCCACTTTTTCCAGTAGTTTTTACTTCTGACTTTTCAAAATAGATCGGCCTATAATGTACAATGTTGGGTAGGCAGGGCCGGATTTTCCTATAGGCTAACTAGTCTTCAGCCTAGGGCCTCAAGATCAAATTGTTTGCAAAATTAAAATACATTATTCTAAAAACCAGTGAACACTAAAAACGCTGTTTTAGTGATGTATCATGGTAGTGATATATTTCATTATCTTTCATTTAATTTACAAACTTAAAAATTGGAGGTGAAAGGGCCTCACATGTGGTAGAGCCTAGGGCCTCTTTTCATCTAATTCCGGCCCTGCTTATAGTTACTCATTTTACCTTTCCTTTTAGCAATGAATGCGATGAAAAAGAGCATCTCTATTTCTAACATTTACAGATGTTATGTATATTTATATAAATAGTGAAAAATACAAGGTTAATAGCCAAATTGCCTAAAAGTTCCTAATTTTTCCTTTGCTTTAGGCAATGAAAGCGAAGTAAAAGGACCACCCTATTTCTTACATTTACTGCTACCCTGTGAACTTGGTAAAAAATACAATGTTAGAAGCCAAACTGGATTATAGTTCCTTATTTTCCTTTGCTTTTGGCAATGAAAGCGGAGAAAAAGGTCCATCCTATTTCTTACATTTACTGCTGCCGTGTATATCTATGTTCATGGTATACAATATAATTTTACTTGCTAAACTATCTTATAGTTCCTCATTTTACCTTTTGTAAACATTTTCTGCTCTCCTCTACATCTATATACGTGCTGAAAAACACAATTTCTGTAGCTAATGTAGCTTTCAATTCCATATTTTTCCTATTCTTTTGGCAATGAAAGCAAATGGCTTCCCGAATCCTAACACTTACTGCTGTTCAGTATATCTACATACGTAATGGAAAATGCCATGTTACAAGCCAATCTATCTTATGGTTCATTTTACCTTCGCTTTTTGCAATCAAAGCGAAGATAAAGAGCATCCCCATTTCTAACATTTACTGCAGTGCAGTATATCTATATACGTGGTGAGAAATACCATTTTTGTCCCTAAGGGGCTTACTGTTTTTTTTTTTTGCTTTTAGTAATGAAAGCGAAGAATAAGATCCAATTTACTGCTTCCCTGCACATCCACATACGAGGTAAGGAAATCCATTTTTCTCGCCAAACTAGTGCACAGTTCCTGACTTTTCCGTTGCTTTTGGTAATGGATCTGAACAAGAAAGACCACTCTATTTCTAACGTATAGTAGTGTCCTCCAAGTTTAGGTACGTGTTGGAAAATGTAATTTTACCTCTCAAACTTGCTTGCAGTGTCTTGCTTTTCTTATGTTTGTGGCAATGAATTTGGAATAAAAATTCTACCTCTTTTATATCATTTATTTCTGACTTATTATTTTGTGTGCTTTATGCGTATGTATGAGTTTGAAACGTTCTTTTATGCCAAGGCCAGGTATTACACTGTAGATTGGATAGTTTTAGAAGTAGAAGTTAAGAAAAATGGAATATCATTACTAGCTTTACAGTAAATTCCTTATTTTTTAAGTTGAAAATTTTATTTTCATGACTTGGTTAAGTATTGCACAACAGGTAGGCTTGATTTGGAAGTAGAAGTTCTGAAAAAATGAAAATGTTTACGCTAATGATACTGATTCCGCAAATTTATGTTTTAAAAATAACTATTCTGCTAACATTTAAACTGTTTTTGCTTAATTTTCTAAAAACAATCTATTTATAATAAATTCAAATTCCTAATACTGGTCATAAGGACTGGGTATCAGAGAGGAATGTTTTTAAGAAAGGTATATATAAAACAAGAAATGTATTTATTTACAGATAATCATAATGATGTTGAATGTAATCGGTCACTTGTGCGTATGGAATATTGTATTTATCTTTGTTACTACTATTATTAGTTCTGGTAAATTTAAACGAAGCTGATTTTACGACTCCAGATTCTAACCCAGCATTCCTTGGTCGAATATGCCTGGATACCTGAAAATAATAACATAAATTATGTATTAATCTATACATCTATCGTAGTAATAATAATAATAATAATAGATCAATATCAACTATATGTTTTATTCCATTAATGTTTCTTTGGAACTGATAAGACACACTGTATCACATTTAGTTGCTTTTTTTAAAAAATATTGCAAGAATAAAAGTGAAGAGTACCAAATGCTCTATGCTCTATGGGCATTAACAGTAAGTTTGCTTTCTTTCTCTCAATGGAAAGACAATACAATAAGCAAGTCATAAAATATATGCCAATAAATGATCAACTTTTTTTGAGTAAGAACATCTTTCGACACTATACTGTGGATGCTCTTAATATAAAGAGATATTTGATGAAATGGGGCGGATTAAATGAAATACTTATTCTTCGGTACATACATTTAAGCAAGTGAATCATAAAAGTTATTGTTAATTTTACAAAATACGCTCTAGTTATATGGCAATAAAGGTAAAGTAACTATTATTCTTATTCTTCACAAAAACGTATTTGATATTTTGTTGACTGTATTTTAAGAGGAACAAAAGACAGGTATGTAGGAAAGTCGGTTCAGACTGAATTAGGCTTTATTAATATTTTAGAGGTTCCCTAGAATATTGCTTTTAAAGGAACAGATATATGGAGGATCTTTAAAAATGTTTGTATCGTGTTTTGTAAATAGTTCACAATTACTGCTCCTCCGACGGTCTAACGACCACTGTAGATGTATTTATTCTATGTAGTTATAAAGTATATTTCTCTCTGTATTATACTATTATGTTAATACTATGTTTTATTTTAAAAGAAACCATTATTTTTTCATTTATCTCTTTTGCCACTTTTAAATAAGACAGATAGGTTAACCGATTATCAACTTATGTAAGCAACAAGTTAGATACTTTGTTTAATCAATTTCATTTGATTTAAAACAGTTACAACAACCAAACAAACATGTAGGGTGGAATTTATAGATTACCTTAAGATTACTGGTCCAAGATTCAGATTGATCCTCACAATGGCCAAACCCTTGTAACACACGTTCATCTCGTAATATTCTAGAAATATCATAACGATGACCAGGTGGGCTAACCAATAGTTTACAGTCTGCTTCAATTTCCAATAGTTTTGGTTTCTGTCCTAGAACACAGGTGAGTACTACCTCTTCGCGACCCCAACGTTCCAATACCATTGGACCTGCAATCAGTTTTGTTTGTTTACACATACTGTTAGGAAGACTATTTTTGTTAAAAATTCTGATTTATGAAAAAATTATATCCGCTACTTAATCTTAATTCTATTGCGATTTTGATGGTATTAAAAAATAAACTTTAACTTTAAAAAGTATAAGATCGAAATGAAATTTGGCAAAGAATTGTAACAGATATTCACACGCAAACAAACCTTGTGCTTTACAATCATTAATAATGCAAACTTTAACAGGAAGTGGGAAAACTCTCAACAGTTTGGGTAATTGATAAACTTTACTGACGGTGTCTTCACTATTTCCAGTTCCTACAGCGTAGAATTCGCCAGAGGTTGTCAATGGTATATAAACTACCTAGAAAAATCCAAAAATATTAATGAAACTCATTAATATACAACAATAATAAAAGGCAAGGAAATAAACAAAAAATTACTTGATCATCATTTGTCAAACACTGTGCATATTGATTAGCTTCGGTCCTGGTCACCATTGGCCAGGATAATCTTTTGTTTCTTGTAGCATTCAAATCTTCATAGACCGCCAACAATTTTAAAACTTGACCTCCGGCAATTTTAGTTTTAGAATAATGTTGGCGTTGGTGTTGACCTTCTAAAGTAATTGTGAAAAGTAAAATTTAAAGAACAACTATAACAAGCTAATATAACTTTTGAAAAATGATATGCTATTATTTAGATACATCACCTTGACGTGTACGGCTGTGCAACTTATAGCCGACTAGATCAGTCAATGTTAGAAACGATGACGTCTGTGATGTAACTAATTTTTGAACGGTAGTATAACAGACAGCCTTAATCTGACCTCTTTCGGTTACTACAGAAAACCAGCCTGGAAATTGCAAGTTTCATGTTCAAATATACTATTACTTTTTACAAGTAAGAGTCCCAAAATTAAGTATTTATTATCATTAAAACAATAGAAATGATATTATTTATTTGCAAGCGTGAGGCCTGATTATTATTGCAGAATGTCGTATATTTTTTCGAAGATATATTCAGATTGGTTAACACTGCATGTCAGAGGTCTAAAAAGAGTTTTTGGGAGCAAAATTAAAGAACCTACCTAGTTGTTGGTTCGTGTATAATCACAGAACACTTAACGTTCGCGGTTATAGGGTATTTTTAGGCGGATAACGACAAAAGGTTCACAAATGACATCAATCTGTACTCTTTCTCCCACTTTAACCAATATAAGTACTACCTCATACAGGACAGACCAGTTTTTAAGTCTGCTGTTTGCAAGGATTTTGTTAGTTTCGGTTTGTTCACGTATTCTAATTCTTAAGCACTGTTTTGAGGCCCTGATGTTGAACATCTAACGACCGACCGCTGAAATGGCAGTAACATTACTATCATATGTTGAATCATCATTGTTCATCAGCATCTCAATAGATCACCAGCCCTCCAATTGCACATGACACTTGTTAAAATAATTCACGACACCATTGGCATTAAAATTGTATATCATGCACCAAGAATAACTTGTAACACAATTTATAAAATAGAACTTTACTTTAACATTCACTAATATTCACTTAAAAAACCACGTTAATAAAGAACCATCACTAACGAGGGAAAGATGGTCGCCGGTAACTGGCCAGGCAGATCAGCTGGTAAATTAAAATTATCTAGTAAGCCGGGTGACCAATTTTTTTTTTTTAAATTAATTTTCAAATTCAAAAGAAAAGAAGCCCTAATCAATCATTTAATTTACTCATTTAATGTTTTAATCATTGATTTCAGAACGTGTTATCATCTATTAATGTAAAGGTTTTTTACAATTTTTGGGCAACTTTTTTCTCGAAATCTTTTAGATCTGGATAAATTGCATAAAATTTCAGTTTTAAAGGAGAATTCGCCCTATAATATATAGAAAATTTAGGAGTTTTACTTTTATAGAAAAAGAGAAAAAAGTTGTCAAGAGTTGGGTGTTTTTCAACGCTGCGCTTGTTTGTGCACTTTTTGAGATTGACCCTAATACAATTGTCCCACCAGTCAGTTTTAATAACATAAAAAAAATGCAGACAAATTTAGAATAATCTGCTAAAAGTCAAACTCAACTCTGATGACATTTATTAAAAGAAAACAAAAAAAAAACCTCCTCACCTTGATACGAATGTGGTATAACAAGGCTTTCTGTGCAGTCCTCGCTGATCGCTTCAACACGTTCGCTAATATAATGTTTATAAAGCAATACCAGGTCCGTATCGATTGGCTCAATCTTTGAGGAATTATTTGTAGATACCAATCTTACCACTTTAGGCAAATGAGTTTTATTTAGAAATTCCCTCAAGGGAATTCCTTCTGTTTTTTTAATTTCTCCTGCAACAAGAGAATAGAAATTATTTGTCTTGAGAAAACTATAGATGAGAGACTGTTTTTATAGAAGAGAGAGGGAGATATAATTAACAGTATACATGATAATTTTCACACAAGACGGTTGACTCATACATTTTTTCCTTACTATTCTATAACAGAGTTCATTTTATATAACATGGTACTATCAGATATCTTAATTACATCAAGTTGTTTATCTATGGCTAAATATTTGTATGTTCGCAAAGTCTGGTGCAAGGGATGTCAATCAGGCATGGAGGTTCACCTCCGACCTTTCTGACCGAAAGAAAAAACTGGGGAACCTAAGCCGGTTACTTGGCAAATGTTTCGAAACTTCAAAGGATGCTTTTACTCTGAGGAAAGCTTGAAAGTGGCTTGATAGGTTCCGAAGGAATCTTTTTGGACACCAACTTCTCTATCATGTTAGAATCTGTTGGGAACTCGAAGGCAGTATTTATAGGAAAAAACTGCAGAGAAATTAGACCATTGAAACTAACAGAATCGGTCAAATTGATCTCATAGGGACTCCTTAATGATTCTAGATTGCCCGCATAATGCAAACATTCATGAATGAACTATTTAGCATGGGAGATCCCAATTTGGCCCATTCATTACTTAATATTTACCATGACTGAATGAATCAAAATACGAGGGTCGTTTGAAAAGTCCGTGCAAAGTCAGAGAGATAGCACTACTGGCGCGTATCGAGGTTATGTTTAGTTAGTAGCATCTCTTGGAAGAACACACACCAAGTTTCAGCCAGATCGGTCTATTTCTTTGTGTTTAGCATTCGTTTGAACCGAGGAAGTCGAGTGATTTTCAAAAAATGGACGAAAAAGAATTTCGTGTGTTGATTAAACACTACTTTATGAAAGGCAAAACGCCTCAGGAGACTAAAGAGAAGCTTGATAAACATTATGGTGACTCTGCACCTTCGATTAGAACAGTTTATAAGTGGTTTCAAAATTTTCGGAGTGGCCATATGGGCACAAGTGACGCTGAACGTTCTGGACGCCCTGTTGAGGTTACTACTCCAGAAATCATTGATAAAATCCATGATATGGTGATGGATGACAGAAGAGTGAAGGTGCGTGAGATTGCTAGTGCTGAGGGCATCTCGAATGAACGGGTACATAATATTTTGCATCAACATTTGGACATGACAAAGCTATCCGCAAGATGGGTGCCGCGATTGCTCACGCTTGACCAAAAACGAAATCGTGTGAAGTGTTGCAAGGACGGTTTGCAGCTGTTCCAGAAGAATCCGCAGGACTTTAAGCGTCGTTTCGTCACTGTGGATGAAACATGGATACATCACTACACTCCTGAGACCAAAGAACAATCTAAACAATGAGTTACCAAGGGGGAATCTGCGCCAAAAAAGGCGAAGACCGTTCCTTCGGCCGGAAAGATTATGGCGACAGTCTTTTGGGATTCGCAAGGAATAATCCTCATCGACTATCTGGAAAAGGGTAAAACTATTACAGGTGCATATTATTCATCGTTATTGGACCGTTTGAAAACCGAGCTGCAAGAAAAACGCCCACGATTGGCCCACAAAAAAGTCCTTTTCCATCACGACAACGCACCAGCTCACACTTCAGCAGTTGTTGTCGCAAAATTAATGGAAATAGGGTTCCAACTCGTTTCACATCCCCCCTATTCTCCAGACTTGGCTCCCTCGGACTACTATTTGTTCCCCAATATGAAGAAATGGCTGGCGGGAAAAAGATTTTATTCAAACGAGGAGGTGATTGCAGAAACGAATGGCTATTTTTCAGACTTGGACAAATCCTATTATTCGGAAGGGATCAACAAACTAGAGCAGCGTTTTATCAACGTGTATAAGCCTAAAAGGAGACTATGTTGAAAAATAAAAAAGGTTTACCCCAAAAAATTAAGTAGTTTTTATTTTTGCACGGACTTTTCAAACGACCCTCGTAGATTATTCTGAACGATTCGTAAACAGCTTTTTTTTTATAACTAAACAAGAAACACGGATATCAAGTGATTCTAAAATATATTATTTTTACGTGGATATTTAATGATATGGGTATCTCTTTTTCGTTTTACTAAGTGAATAGTTGATAAAATTTCAAGAGCTGCCTGGGTATTGGAAACGGAACCACATATTTTATACTTGTACATGTAAGTACCGTTCACCGGCAAGTCACTAGATTAAACGTAGAACCTACAGTTTGAATAACTTAATAACAAGAACAAACAATTCATTAATTCTGTCACATAAATCTAAGTTGTTGTTTTTTTTTTTCCTTCAATAACCTACAGAAAACAAGGTTATATTTCCAAATAACAAACAAACCTTTAGACTTGCAAGACATTTCCTATAAAACCAAACTTGCACAATTTGTTATCCTGTTGGTTGGTCTGAGAATTAACTTATTCTGAAACCTGAAAAAAAAAAATAGATAACTTAGCAAACTGAATTAAACAATCGATCATTAATAAATACAATAACTGAAACAAAAATAAAAAAATCGATGACTGAGATATAATCGCAAGTGGTGACATAAAAGATAAAAATATAAAGATCGTTAGTTTAAATGTCAAGTTGTACTGGTGAAACTGAACTTATGTAATACATCCTTAACCCTATCGGATATTTTTTTTATTTTGTGAGATTTATCGAAAATATATTTTTGGCCGTTTTAAATATAGGATTTTTATGATATTTGGTGATACCTGGAAAATATTTGAAGGACAATTTCAAGAAAAATTATAAGAAATTTTAAACTATTTGGAAAATAAAATTTTACGTCAGTTTAACTTTTTAAAAAAACAAAAAAAACTTCCAGAGTAAATCCCGGACAAACTGGTATAATAAAATACGACTCAGTGAGGACTGTGGAGGGAATACCGACTTAAAGCTGGAGTCATTTATCTTAGAAGGCTAACTGCCATCATATTGCGACACGCTTACAACCCAACTCATCCTAATAATTTGTAACTTCTTCTCAAAATAATAAAATTATTTAAAAAAACAAAGGAAATGGAAAAGTAAATGGTTTTTACTCTCTCTACTCTATACGTCTTTTTAGTTTTTCCTTACACTTTGTAAGGGGAGAAGGTAGCCAGCAAACGTGCGGTAATTCTCCCGTCTTTTTTTTTTTTTTAAATCATGTTTTGAGGTATTTACTGACTGGTCTTCATTCATGAGGGTGTAAAGTTTGGTCAACAGAACTAAAACAAAAATAAATGAGAAAACAACAATTTCAAATACGATATTTGGTCTAGTTAACACGATAATAAGCTTTACAAGAAAATCCGTCCACTAAAACTGGTCACTGCATTAAATAAATTTCTTGTATTTTCGTTTGTGTTTCATGAACTCGAAAATCGATTATCTCTAAACTCGATACACCATGAAGATAATTATCAGTCGATTGGAAGTGTGACTGTATAGTTTCCAGTACTAAGCAATGTACGATATTACACATTGAAAAGTATCACTTGAAGTTGGACGTAACGTATAGAGTATGTTTTATTTCAATATTCTTTTATAAGAGCACTTCAAAAATTAATATAAATTTAGTTCAAAAGCAAGAAAGATGACTTCTTTTAATAAAATTTTGGCTGAGCTTTCGGTTGTTCTCTTCAGAGCTTGTATTATTTACAATTATAATTTGTTTTTACATAGTAAACATTAAAGGTCAGTGTGTCTTCTTCACTGACTGTTACAAATACAAAATATAATTGAAAAACAAGCACAAGCCCTGAAGATGATCTAATTCCAAGGTGGAAAGAGCTTTTAGCTTGGCAGAAAATTAAAAAAGAAAATGAAAATAAATTTTCAATGATTCAGTCACCGAAAACGATGAACAATAGATAATTTAGTAACTAAACGGCAATAAGCGAAAGCTGAGCGAGTGTTCACATCAGTTTATCAGATGTAAATAATACTTTTAAAGTAACATTAGCCTGTTTCATCAAGTTAGACTTCTTGATAACGAAACCTGCTATGCAATATACATATAAATAATTTTTTTAAAGCGTAAAAACTATTTCCTAAAAATCATAGTTCCAGTATGCACAAGTTCCTATATTTAACTTTTAAGATAAAGGTTATATTGTATACTTTTCAAGGTTGAACTTTTTTCTTTTTTTGTGAATGTTGGCTTCTATTAAAATAAGAGATGAAGTAAAGAACGCATTTTCTGTAATTCATGACTATATAAAGAAATATCTTTCTTCAGAGATCATGATAAAACATTAAGAAACTGAATTGCGCACTAACCTGTATGTTACTATAGTTTCCAAATCTACTATTAAACTATCTTTAACATTGGAAATCTTAGAATACAGCGTATTCAAGTTAATGAATGACTACAACTATTTTAATGTAAACTGTAAAAATACCATGCGAACAGTTTAACGTGAAAGTTGGCACAGAAGTCTCTTGAATCAGTTTCAAGAAGAATGGGTATGGTCAGGGGCAAAAACTGAGATTATGAGGCAATAGATTAAGACAGAAAAAGGAAGCTTTTCCGAATATTTATGTGATTATCCAAGGAAAAAGTGACGTATTTAAATAAAGTGCCCTTTTGAACCGTACAGGCAAGTTATAGTAGTGTTACATCACGTGTTACGGCATGGAGTGCCATAGCCATTGGGTTTAGATCACTTTTAGTCCTTTGGCCAAAACAGATTTCTTGTTTGTCGGTACTTCGACCAGATATTAAACCATTTATGATCTCCTTGTTGGAGGTTCATGGCTTTGATCATGCCAACGTTCAACAAAATAACGCTGTGAATCTTGAGTAGCTAGAATTTTGTCTGCAACTAGAGGAGCTGTGTTTTGATAACATCAGCAAGCCTGGATTGAGATAACACAAGAGGACGCATGCGCCGTCACATTAGAGAATATATTAGTACCCATGGTAACGCATTATTTCCAGCCAACTGTTTTCATTGTTGTATTTATCAAGGTTATAAGCTAAAACGAAGACAGACATCTTTGGATTTATTTAATCTTAAAATAAATTAGTGCGTAAATCAAATTCCAAACTTCCTGCAGGAAATACGTTCGCTTGGAAATCAGAACTAACTCTAGTAAATGGTTCATGTATTTCACAGAAAACGATTAAAAGTTTTACAAAAACAATGAAAATGACTCAGTTAATAGAAAGTGTGATCGTTATCCTCTTTCAACGGAGATTTCTCTGTTGGTGGAAAAGTGATATAAAAAGTGAAAGACTATTTCATATACAATTCAGTTGAAAGAAAACTGTTGGAGCGGAAAATCACCTTGGAAAATAGAAAAAAAAAAACTATTTTCGCTTCATGTTTTCAATTTAGTAAGCTGATTTCATGATAACCTTGCAACTTGTGAGAATCAAAGGGAATCTTAGCTGCAATTTCCCACCCCGGAATTAGTATGACCAAAACAGGAATTTATAATTTTAAAATGGAATTAAATAGATACAGACGAACATTTATTGAGCGAATTAAGTGTTAACACTTCCTTCGACTTGATAAAGGTACCGGAAAAGATGAGAACCGCGGCCTTCGAAGATTACATTTCTTCCCATTATCCGGGCTCATATCGTTTATTTACAGATGGGTCCAAAATCAATAATAAAGTCGGAAGTGCTGTGTATGATCCGGGTCGGAACTATTTTACGATAATTAAATTAGAAGATGAGGCGTCCATCTATACAGCGGAGCTAATTGCTATTTTAACGGCTTTAAAATATATTTATTCGTTGTCGGAGAAAAAATATACCATTATTAGTGACAGCCAGAGTGCGTTGTGTAAATTATCACATATACACAACCAGTCTACAGGAATGAATCACATTATCGCAGAGATTGTAGAAACTATTGCCATTTTTAAAGAGAAGGGAGTCTGCATTAATTTTTTGTGGGTAAGGGGTCATTGTGGTATAAAAGAGAATGAAATTGTTGATACACTTGCAAAGGAAGCCACCAATAGTGGGGAAATGGCTAATTATAAATTACCACACACCGATATCAAGGGTATAATTGCAAAAGCAGCACTACAAAAATGGCAGACAGATTACAATAATGGTGATAAAGGTAGATTCTATAAAACTATGGCAGATCAGTTACCTAGACAACCATGGTTTAAGGGAACTGTCACTAATAAATGGGTTGTTACGACAATAAGCAGGCTGAGAGCGAACCACGCGGTGTGCGGATCGTATCTACACAGGATCAACAAAAAGGTCCTCTCTCTCCTCTTTGCGTAGATTGCAATGAGGAGGAGGATTTCAAGACAATATAATAATGATATGTCCAAGTTATGTGGTAGAAAGGAAACGAATGTTTGACGACATATACAGGTATTTAGATGCACCATTTCGCTACGAAGACATTATATTCTCCACCAACATTTATGTACTTAAGTCGATAGCAGAGCTAGCAATGAAATATGAATGTATTTAAAAGCTATAGCCGAATTAGTATGAATGGAAGAAAATGCTTAGAGAAGGATTACGTGATTTTAATTTTGGTTAAGCTCGTAGAAGGATGGCAGGAGCATAGAGTGCTGCTCCATCCATTAGCAGTAGTTTATGTAAATAGCGGTATATAGTAGAATGATGAATGTGTGAAGCGAATGTATTTGTAGGTAAGAATGGAGAGTGAGTGATATTCTAGTGATAAGCACCTAGACGATGCTGGCTGTATGGCGGAAGCCAATGCCAAAAAATAAAAATAAAAAAAATAGATACAGTAAAAGGAAAGTGCGTGTGTCATAATTTGTTTTTTTAAAGTAATTTTCATTGATTTGGGGAAAAATTACTTCTTAGTATATAATAGAGAGGAAAATTGTTTACGAGATTTTACAGAGCATGGTTAATGTTTTCAGAAAATTAGTATAAATCGGTTTGACTATAAAAGAATTGTTTCAAGACAAGATCACAGTAGTTCCTGTGTTGGATGGAATTGTGTAACGTCATGATATTTATTGTTTAAAGGAAAACATACTTGGGGGACAATTAGAATCAATAATAAAGTTTTATTTCTTGACACCTGTGACGAATGACAGGAGACGAATAATAGTGCGTCGCTCTAATGCCACGACAAACGAATCTACAATAAAATATTTAAATTTCACACGGTCCAATTCACAAGCATAGCAAAACAAAACGAACGTAAAAACAAAGCAATCCCCTGAGAAAATAAAACACTTTCAGTTAGTTTGTGTAATACTTGCGATTTTGAAATATAAATAGAATTTTGAAGTAAAATATATTTGTTCTTACAGCGCTCTCTGTTGGATCTATTGTTTTTGTTTTCATTTTCAAAAAAACAAAGTTAATTTAAAAAGATTTTTCACATAAACGAAGAAACCTCCATTGCAGCAGCAAATATTTCACAGAATAAATTAACTTCTTCGGCATTTTTTTTGTCTCAAATCTAATCATTGTTCACATCAATTTGAATTGTTGCCATAATGTAATTTGAATCTTTTGTGGGAAGGAAATATCCACAAATCTTAATGACTACGCAGCCCAAATATTGTGTCTATTGTTGTTGTTTATAAGAGTGGCGGATTGGTTATCTTGAGATAAGGTTATGTGTAGTATTGTTTTGTTTGGAATTTCCTATTAGAATTCTCACTTTTAACTCAATCACTCTCTTTTGTCACTCCTTTATTTACATCTCTCTCACTTCCGCTCTGGACATATTGTTATTATTATTATTTCACTTTCTCTCACTTGATCCAGTTTTTGGTATTTACAAAATATCTCAAAAATGAAGCTTTACGGGGGAAGCTGAAACTTTATACTAAGATTTAGACCGACCAGCTCCAAAAAAAACCCTCCACCGGAAGGAACACGTTATTCATTGATTTTGTTTTTTTTATTTTTTGAGATTAAACATTTTTCCTGAGAAATTCCGAGTGAGGTCACATTGGAAAATGGTGGGGGGGTTGGTTTACCTCTAAAGTGCTGTTTTAGCAGAATTTACGGGCAGAACACCATATATTATTAAAAAGGGTTGATTAGATGCAATAAATTGCAAGTTCAAAAGGTCTCAACAGGTTTATTTTTTTAAAAAAATTCCCAATAAAATCCACTTAAAGGCAGCGGTGGTCTTAAGCTTCTAAGTTCAATTAGAATTGACCTCTGGCAATGTCACATCAAAAAAGGGGCAATCAAATAAAATCTTGATAAGCAAAATAATTAAAACGTTGCAAAATTTAAATATATATATATATATTTTTTGTATTAAGAGGGAAAAGAATAATTTTATTGCTAAACCTAGATTTCAAATGATAACCGTAATGAGTCTGGCAATGAGATTTCCTTAGAGGATAAAAAAAGTAATATAAAAACTAGGAAAGATTATACTGCAAGGAAACAGACCGCGTGTGTCCCGCGGCCAGTTGGAAACTACTGAAATACCACCGTCCCACACAGCAGGTCGCTGTTGCAAACCGGTGTGGGAAACCAGCTAATCTAAAAATGTAGGGAATTTCTTTTAAAACAGCATTCACAACAGTTGGCGTTTTGTTTTTTCTTTAAAAAAAAAAGAAGATTCTTTTAGAATATTTATCTTAAATAAGTGGATATGTAATTTACCTTCAGGTGGTAGATTAAGGAAGTCGATCATTTTGATGGACTGCACGACAACGTCATACTGTAAAGATCACAAAAAGGAAAACGAAAAAAAAAGCGCTCACGGTTCTGCAATGAGGATATGATCTAAATATAGTAATTCCCAAATAGAGAGACAAAAGCATCTGGATGGCTAGACGTGAAGGTAACCTGCCTCACTGTTATAGTATCATTGACGCATCTACTTTCGACAGAATAGTTCCCCCCTCAACAGGAGAGATAAATTATTTGAACTATTATTTCCCGAGAGAGAAATCGATCTATTGCAATCAACGGATTCAATTTTATTGTTCATTGATTATGTTAAGCGAACTTTTCTTCTCATCAACCTGGACTTACAAGACGGAAAAAGCTAGGTTTGTGAAGGAAGTACGTAACACTTTCTGCTTTCCCTTACTACTAGAAGTAACAGGAAATTAACGATTGGATTAAATTTTCAAAATTGTGTTAAAGATTGAAATTCTGCAGCTGAGAATTAACACTTTCTTAGAGGATCTTTTTTACTTTCTATCGAATTTGGCAATGTTATTGTATCTAGATTGGCAACTTCTTTTAGAAAACAGTTTTAACTCTAGGATCATTTGCACACCTCTCTGAGAGAAATATATACTTAAGTACCATTTTATTGTGATTTATGAGCTATGAAGATTACTTATACGATATGAGGGAAGACTAAAGGAGTTACTACAGTACGGTAGGGAATTACCTAAACGGATACATTGTCCGAAGGAACTTGAACATGTGACGCATTAAATTGAAAACTTCCGGCTTTTGAATTACATCTGGGGAAGGTTACAACACAAGGTCATCAGGAGAGATGCACCTGACACGAGATGGTGGCCCCAGGCTCCGATCTTTTCTTTAAAATAAAATTTAGATCAATTACGCTTTTCACTTTCACTTGACTCTCTCTCATGACCTCAGAAAGAGGGAGTAATGCGATCGTACTTCTCAATAAATATTAAGTTTTAAGTTCCGCTAAATACGAACAAACTCTGATCTTAACTCACACCACCCTTTCTCTTACAGCACTACTTAAAATTAAATTTACAATTTGCAGTTTATGTAAATAAATTTTCTTGCAACTTAGTACTTAGTTATCTCTTAATAGGAACAGAGATCTTAGGGTAAAGACAAGTTGTCGCAGATCCAAGTAAACTATTAAATGCAATTTTTTGAAAATATGGTTATCTTTACAATCGTGCATAATTGCAGCTTTCTAGCGGCCTTTTTAAAAGAGATATAAGGCGTTAAACTTTTGGATTGCTGTATCTTCAGTTCTATTAATGTAATCTATATGGGCTATTGTAGCACCCATCTACCTTTACAATTGTACAAAATTGATGGACAACTTTCCCGCAAAGGAATTCAAAAAAGTGAGAAGCGACAGATTTAACCCTTGAGTTTATGATATTTTATTACACAATCGAATATGAAATGAAATATTTTAGACATAGCGTTGAGATCCTGAGGTGTCGGTTAATGTTGTGCAATCGGACAGACAAACACACATGTCATTGTTGGGCACTTTCTCTGGAACTAGGTCCGTCGTCGGCCGGATGGATATCTGTTTTTGTCTATCAGTTACTAGTTTTTTTTTCATTTTCATTAAATTTCTAAAAATGGTTTGACTAATTATTGTTATTTATTATCGATCTGTTAATTAGTTTTTCCTATTCATTTTTCTCGCTGAATTCACAAAAAAGAAAAATTTTGATCTAATTATTTTTTTAGAGGACCCAAAAGTCTTTAGAGTTTTATAGAATATTGGGTTTTACAACCATCAATACGTCAGATACAAAGTTTACTGGATTGATTCTTTAACTTGTCCCTGATAAAATATCGATGATTAAGATCGAGGCAACCTAACGCAATGGGTTTCCTTTTATCTGAAATAAGTGATTCGGTTGTGTGTATGCACACATCCTACTAGTTTCGTACAAGAGTGATATAATCCGTGGCAAAATTGAGTCATTTTTTACGTGTCATAAATAACATTTAAAAATTATATAATATGCAGTAAATAAAGGTAACTTACAGCGAGAATAAATAATCAGATCCGGCCATATATGTACGTACGGATAATCATAATAAAAAAAAAAATATCCTACATGTTAACATCTAGAAGTCAGACCGACAGACCAACCGAACACCGTCCTTGTGTATGGCCTTTGAACTTTAATATACTAACCAAGGTCATTTAGAGGTCTCTACGTACATGTTGCACACGACACTCACACATATGCAATCATTTCGCTGCTGCACTTTTACGCTACCCGGTTATTTATTGTAAAAATATAATTCTGTAATTGTAATTATTAACTTTTACTGAATTGATTAGGAGGTCATTTTCTTTTATTTTAATTTTATTAATTATTTTCTCCCGATTAAAATAATAATAAATAATGTATTAAATAACATAATTATAATTTTTTGTTTCTTTGTAGAATTGTTTGCTCAAAGTTAAATTTTATAATTAATCTCAACTACTTCCGCTTTCTTTCTCGTGGTAAAATGGTGTTAAGTTGGTAAAACTGAGTTTCTGCTTGTTTAGTGGCCGTTAAAATAAGAAAAATGGTGCCCCGTAAATGTGTTCGCACAAAAAGGGTGACGATAGCTGAAACATGAATTACATATGTTTTTGCCAGCGTAATTTTCACTTCCTTCTTTTTCATTCATTGCTTACGTTTGAAATTGTTCCTGCAGTGAATTGCGATTTTTTCTTTCTTCAAAAGATTCTTTCGTATTTTAGGACGCAAATAATTTTTTTTTTTTGCACACCACCGGCTACAAGGTACTTAGCGGATATAATATAAGGCTAAGCAGAGAAATGAGAGCAAATCACACTTTCATTTTATTCGTAACTAAAAATACCCCTCCCCCTGCCCATTAAAGCCAAGTTTGCCCAGCTAAATATTTATAAGCATTATCCAACTTTGCAATTAGATAATGTTGTACCCTGCGGGACACGTCACTCGCTTGTCCTACTTTTCCAAACTATATTAGTCATTCCATCTTAATTAGTGTATTACAAAGGAAGTGAGTGGTTACAGCATATTTTTCATGGTAATGCCGTGCCTTAAAGTTATTTCTTTTTTAAACCTTTACTAATCGATTAATCAAACTAATCAAGTAACTTTTTTTTTTTTAAACTAATGGGACACAGTATAGATTGTAAATAAGATTAATGTATTTTTATCTGTCTTGAGCATTTTTTTTATCGATTAACGAAGTTATCGATAAATTAATATTAATGACATCGAGCTGTAGTAATTTCTAGTTAGACGGGTAAAAATACATACTAACTTGCGTTACTTAAAGAAATTATGTTCTTTTTACATTGTTTGTTCAGAGGACATTTTCGAAAGGAGAAAGAGATTAAATGCAGAGAAAAAGAGGGAAAATCTGCAGCTTGGTGCAGAGCTGCAGAGTATTAAAAGAGGCTAGCTTTAAGGAGGGCTAGATGCTCCTCGGTCAGAGAAAGTTTGTGAAAAGTAGACTCGAACACAAGGCGAAAAATGAAAAGAATTTGAGATGTCAAAGTAAGATTTATCGCACTAACCATAAGTACTATAATTGCGATAGCTTGGAGCGGAAAAAATCCACTTATAATTCTCCCATTTCCGTTCTGATATTCGTAAACGCAAAAAGATGACGGTAAATAGTAATTTCATTCTTTTTAAAAACCTCTTCATGGGAACCATCTTTTGTAAGAACAGTTCTGAAGCACACACCAAAAAAAAGTAATGCTAATTATGTAGATTAAAGGTCTATAGTGGCTTTCGAATGTTTGTACTACTGCGGAGGATGCAGACTGGGTGGTATTAGCCTGTAGCAATGAGCGGGCTATGGTGAGCTAGAGTTTGCCCTTAAGCCATCAACACACACTGATTGGAGCGTGGGAACCAAAACCTAATCAGTTGTACACAACTACCTGCGTAAGCCCTTTTTGGCGGCACTAACGTCAGCATAAAAACTGTCCGAGTTGTTAACCTTCACTGCTGTCTAGATACCTGAAAATAGTGGCTCTGGACCTCCTCATTAATTTTTATAGAACTTACAGGTGGTCACTGTAGTATAAATGAATACATATTAAACTTCAGGAATTGTTTGCATAAAATCACTTTAATACATTCTCAGACAAACCTACTCTGATGGATCTAGTCGCCTGATCGATTTAGCTACTAAAAAGGGTAGTTTGGGCTCGAAATCTACGATGTATTGTGGGAACTAGGTTTGATTCTCATTCTTAGAGCACCCCATTTACTATCTCTTACTATTGGGAGCGGGAAGTATTGCGACCTCAGACGTTTCAGCCTGTATTGATGCTAAGATTTGACCGAAATCCCTGTTAGTCAAATGAGCTCAACCGACAGCAGTGCTTTGGTTCAATAAAATAACAATTTGGATTTAAAGGAATCAGCTAAGTGGTTAGCGGACCATGCAGAGATCCCTGGTTCAAATCTAGGCCCTCAGATTATCTATTCCTAAGAGTTTCATAAAGCTAAACTATCCGGTTATGAATAGTGTAGCCTGTAACGAGAGAACGCTGTCTGAAGACTGGGTGTTCAACTGGAGAAAGCTCTGGACGCCACCAGCTTTTCCCATAAAGTGGACACTTCAAAATAAGTTCCCATCGCCATTATTAAAATTATTTACGAGGTCTGTAAATTAAGTAATGAGACTGATTTTTTTTTATTCAAAAAGAATCACAATTCTATATAGTCACCTTCTGAAATAACTTCCTTCTGAAGCCACACAGCGCTGGAGACGTTTCTTCCACTCCTCATAGCAGTGCTCGAACTCCGATACTGGAATATCCTTCAGCTGGTCGGTTACAGCCGTTTGAATGTTTTCGTTTATTGAAATTCATCAAGAACGAGTGGGTGTTGCATCACGATTATGCTCCTTGTCACACAGCAATTTCAATAAACGAGTTTTTGGCCAGTAAAAACATTCCTGTGGCTCCTCAGCCTCCTTATTCGCCTGACTTGAGTCCTTGTGACTTTTTTTCTCTTCCCGAAGTTGAAAAATCACCTCAAGGGAACTCATTTTGGGACAGTCGAAAACATTCAAACGGCTGGAACCGACCAGCTGAAGGCTATTCCAGTATCGGAGTTCGAGCACTGCTATGAGGAGTGGAAGAAACGTCTCCAGCACTGTGTGGCTTCAGAAGGAAGTTATTTTGAAGGTGACAATATAGAATTGTATTTAATAAAAAAAAATTTAAAAAAATCAGTCTCATTACTTAATTTACAGACCTCGTAATTTAACAAGACTGTCCCCGTCAGTTAAGCTGCGCAAATGAACTTACACAATACTGACGTCAACCACACTTTTAGACAAAAACTCAGAGTTTCCTGGAAGTACGATATTTCACAAAAAAGGCCTTGGAATTGCGGAACTTCAGTGACAGAAGGAGAACATTTCGCTACAGATGACCTTGAAATTAAGCCGAGCAAGAAAGGCTTCAATAAGATTTTACTTTCTAATAAACTAGGTAAAACCCATCTTAGAGCACAAGTAGAACATAAAACTTATTTATGCCTAATTAAATCACATATCGATATAGTAATTTAACATTTACCGTATTGTTTGCCTGGTAGCCCATTACTGTGAGCAACAACATGGAACAATAACGCACATCCTAGATAGATGTTTATCTTTATTTCGTAATACGATAATTAGGAAATCTCCTTTTAAAGGTATCTCTTTATTCCATTCCCTAACATAGACACCATATTTAATACTCGAAGATGGTCTGACCTTTTCCTTTCTTTATATCTTCTTCTTTTCTTTAAATATAAACGTGACTAATATTGTGAGGATTGCCACTTCAGAGTAATAGATTATTCGTGCCCCCAGATAAGGATCAATTTTCGGCAGATTATCCCAAATTTGAGATACAAATTAGTCATAAAGAAACATCTTCATCTAAGTTGCAGGGGAAAACACATTAAAACAAAAGAAAATTGCAACCGGAAATGGATTAACATGAACCAGAAAGATACACATTTGTTGCTCCACTATAAGAGAATCGATAGACAATTTATTGGAATATAATTAAATATTATCCATATCGATATTTAAAATAATGATGGCAATACTTTCCTTAAGAATTAAAAAAAGGAAATCACTGATAATTTAAATTCTAAATTAGATCTTCTATTAGTATAATACAAAATATAATATTTGGAGTGTGCGCTTAGAGTGAAGGTCACCCCGTAGTATTCGACTGGAGGAGGTACCTGGAGCGGGGACCTACTCGCCACTCGGGTACTTTGACCTTCATATCTCCAGCCCAGGAACTAGTCTGAGAAATACTTCCCCTCTCTATCTACCCATTATTTACACTATTATTACCGTCGCGCTATTCTCTATTCTTATAACTAAATACAATGCTGCCAATAGTTAACTTACTGTTGGGTACGTATTTTTATTTCCTACGTTGTGTTCAATACTGTTTTACGGAAGTTGCAATATTTCTAGGAAATCTACTATTCTCAATAATAGGATAAAAGAAAACTAACTAACTAGTTATGCGTTGTTTGTCGCATAAATTAAACTAAACTTCTCACAGACGCTAAATGCAGTTGCTTTAAGCAGAAATGTTTTTACTCACAACCAGCTGGTTCTAAAGAAATTTACCTCCATCTTTTATTATTATTTCTTATTTATTATAATAACAGCTGGATTGCCTAATGAACATCTGTCTCATTTCTGCTGAAAGCAGCTGTTAAAAGTGCAAGATCATCATCGGAAAAAGGTGAAAGAGTGGTGAAATCAGCAGCTAATCATGCAGACTGCTATTTCGCACTCTACCCAGCAAAAAACGTCCCTTGCCTAATCCAAAGGCGTCATGCAACCCGATACTGAAGAATGGATGGCCATAGAGGTGACCCAGGTGAAAACGGAGTCGCGCCGAAATATCGTGCTGGTTTTGTTTGACATCAAAGGGCATTTTGACCTCCACTGATAGCCGCCTTCGAAAGATGTTTAGTGGTGGGGCAAAAAACATATTCTTCTCGCAGGGAAGGATGTTTGGGTTTTTTCTTAAGAGAGTAGTCAACCTAATCTACCGACTCCTCACTCTTCTTGGGGTCTCTGAGAGGCTGCGTGGTGTCCAGGTGTTGCGGGTGGGATATGTTTTCGCTAGGGAATTAGAAAAGCAGTTTTTCCCCGGGGGAAATGGTAATCCCAATCAGCCAGTTGCCAGATCCTTGGGATTAGAGAGCCTGGCAGGTTAACAGGCTCAGAGAGTGTTACCAAACCTCTAATTTAGAACCAATTTGGTAAATCTGAGTAGGACTTTGCGGAGAGGCATGCCGCCATATTATGTATAGTTTCTCTTTGCATGCGCAAGTCTATTATGATTAGAGTAATGCGAGTTGTAGGCGAAAAGCCACTTTCCCATTAGTGCCTCTAATTGACCAGTTTTCCAGCAACACTAAACTTTGCTGTACGTTCCAGTTATGCCTGGACCTGGCCTACCATAAAATTACACGTTCCAGTTAAGTGAACGTGGTTACAACCAGGAAGTGTGGTTCCAATCATAGAGTTAAGCTCCTCCTTGGCCCTCTACAGGATAATCGCTTTTTAGGAGAAAAAGTTTGTATTAAAAGTGATTATCGATTACCTATTATGTAAGTAATTACCACGTCAAGTTACAAGATAATAATTATTTTTCATACTTCTTTTAATTAATGTTAATAAAATAATTTCTGGATAATTTTAATTAAAACAAACCATATCTGAGGGGATTAAAGCCCAAAGCATTTCCGGTACACTTTCGCCCTCCAGACGACAATGTTCTCTCGGCATGGGTAAAGGTATTTTCATTTCCATAATTTAGAAGACCACTTCACTAACCAATAAGCTAATACCTTCGCTTTATTGTTATTATTTTATTTAAATTTAAGGCGTGTCCACATGTGAGGTCACTGGCTCCCAGAGTTTCTTGGCCTCCGATCAGTAAGGGCTGTAAGAAGCTTCTAGGAAGAGAAAATCTAAGGGCCAGCAGCAGGAATTCGAACCAGGAAATCCTGTCAAGCCAATCTCTTCACTGATTTGCTCTTTTATTGCTATCATTAAAAGTAATAAAAAAAATTGAATATTGTAGGTTCTGGACGTAAAAGGAAAACTCCTCATTAAAAGAAAATCGTGGGAGCCATTTTAGGGAAAATCAAGACAAACTATTCAGCATCCACTGAACTGGGGGGCCCCTAAAAGAACCTCATACTCCTAAAAACCAATAAAAATAAATATTTCGAGACAATTGTTTAAATAATAGAGTGATAATTCTTACATTAGAATGTGCAGATATGAATGTGTCCTAAATAAATGTTTAACACACACAATAACGACCTAAGGGATCGATAAAAGGGATAAACTCGATACCAACAAATTTTATTTGATCGCAACACTTCTTATTACTAATTATTAAGTAAGAAATAAAATGCATTCAATAAATTGATACATCCGGTTTATAGAATTCCGGGAAATACATGTTTTTACAAAAAATATTTAGTAGGTAAACTGATTATGGTAGTTTTGTGTTCAATAAGCAGAAATAGTACAACTCGAAGAGAGAGCAAATGTTTTTCTTTTACAAATAAACACTATTATTATTATGGGGGGACTTTGACAGACAGACACACAAGCGCGAGACAGAACCAAGTCGATGACGAGAGGGGGAGGGGTAACAGGACGGAAGGCAGAAAGTATCAACAACCTTGTACGCCCGCCTTAGAGAAAGAAGTTCGTTGGCGTGTCTGCCATATTTGTTTTGGAACTTAGTATGTCTACGTTATTATTAGGAATTTCATAAATTCCTAATAATAAATATTAAAACAATATTGATAATGAAAGATTAGATCTTAATCTATAACTAATGTATTTATTAAACAAGGGTGTGTTAATATTTTTTTTTTTTTTTTTGGAGAGGTGGGAAACGACTGCAGTGTAACCATGACAGGTGATCAAGCATCAATATCAATCAAATTATCCCATACTTGTCCTTCGACAACTTGCATTGTGCATTATTAAATCCATTAATAAATCATATGACATTATCATTTATTAAGAGAATTCCTGAGATTCTCTACACTCGCCCACTAAAGTATATTATTCTAAGTTCGGATGTCATGTACAGTGTGTGTATACGGTTTGCTATAATATTCACCATCTTCTACTTTGAATACAGAAACTGAACTAGACTTTGGGACCATTAAGACTCTGCTCTTCATTTTAAATTAAGCAAAAGATTCTATCTGTCACTCATAATCACCAAAACGTTATAAAAGCTATAAGTATGCTATTGGTATAAACAAAAATAATCGAAGCAAACATTATCAAGAATTCCTCCAAACGATTAACAAATGGGGCTCTGTTTAATTATTGAGTTTATGTAAATCTTATTGTAATATTTCTGAAGATTGAGTGGACAAAATATCAGCCGTCAATTAAAAATAATAATAAAATCTAACGTCTTTAAGAAATAAAGTATTGGTATTTATAATGTAAGATACTAGGGTGTTTGAAAAGTCCGTGCAAAGTCAGAGAGATAGCACCACTGGCGCGTATCGAGGTTATGTTTAGTAAGTAGCATCTCTTGGAAGAACACACACCAAGTTTCAGCCAGATCGGTCTATTTCTTTGTGTTTGGCATTCGTTTGAATCGAGGAAGTCGAGTGATTTTCAAAAAATGGACGAAAAAGAATTTCGTGTGTTGATTAAACACTACTTTATGAAAGGCAAAACGCCTCAGGAGACTAAAGAGAAGCTTGATAAACATTATGGTGACTCTGCACCTTCGATTAGAACAGTTTATAAGTGGTTTCAAAATTTTCGGAGTGGCCATATGGGCACAAGTGACGCTGAACGTTCTGGACGCCCTGTTGAGGTTACTACTCCAGAAATCATTGATAAAATCCATGATATGGTGATGGATGACAGAAGAGTGAAGGTGCATAAGATTGCTAGTGCTGAGGGCATCTCGAATGAACGGGTACATAATATTTTGCATCAATATTTGGACATGACAAAGCTATCCGCAAGATGGGTGCCGCGATTGCTCACGCTTGACCAAAAACGAAATCGTGTGAAGTGTTGCAAGGACGGTTTGCAGCTGTTCCAGAAGAATCCGCAGGACTTTAAGCGTCGTTTCGTCACTGTGGATGAAACATGGATACATCACTACACTCCTGAGACCAAAGAACAATCTAAACAATGAGTTACCAAGGGGGAATCTGTGCCAAAAAAGGCGAAGACCGTTCCTTCGGCCGGAAAGATTATGGCGACTGTCTTTTGGGATTCGCAAGGTATAATCCTCATCGACTATCTGGAAAAGGGTAAAACTATTACAGGTGCATATTATTCATCGTTATTGGACCGTTTGAAAACCGAGCTGCAAGAAAAACGCCCACGATTGGCCCACAAAAAAGTCCTTTTCCATCACGACAACGCACCAGCTCACACTTCAGCAGTTGTGGTCGCAAAATTAATGGAAATAGGGTTCCAACTCGTTTCACATCCCCCCTATTCTCCAGACTTGGCTCCCTCGGACTACTCTTTGTTCCCCAATATGAAGAAATGGCTGGCGGGAAAAAGATTTTATTCAAACGAGGAGGTGATTGCAGAAACGAATGGCTATTTTTCAGACTTGGACAAATCCTATTATTCGGAAGGGATCAACAAACTAGAGCAGCGTTTTATCAACGTGTATAAGCCTAAAAGGAGACTATGTTGAAAAATAAAAAAGGTTTACCCCAAAAAATTAAGTAGTTTTTATTTTTGCACGGACTTTTCAAACGACCCTCGTATGATTAAATAATCAATCGATATATCGATTAGTGATTAGATTTAACTTCCAGTTCGAGTATAACTTTCACTGGGCGATACAAAATTTAGCAATGGTGCACTTATTCATTGAAAGAAATCTTATGTAATTATTCATTGAATTTCAATTAAATACATGCTTAAAGAAAAACTGTTCTTATCTTACTCAGGGAGTTCACCTTAATCAACCACCACCATTTCATTGAACAAGGGGGAAGATAACACTGCTGCTGCTGCTGAAGGGGCCAGGGCTCCCGCATGTTCCAGACGTATTGTTTTATTAATGAATTGTAAATACGGGAGAATATACTCAAATCTCTTGCGGAGACCCCTCACTAATCTAAACCAAAGATTATTAACAAGGGGGGGGAAAAAAAACTATTTCCAAAACATTTCCTCGCACTGACACACACCACAAATGGTTTTCCTCTTCAAAATTTCCTTAGACAATCATAATTTCCCGTTACTGTCGCCCCTCCTCACGACTCTGAGAAGTTTTTAAAATGATTCAAATACAGGAAAAAGCTATAATTTTATTTCAAAGGAAACAAAAAAAAGGAAGATAAGTTTTCCTTAATTCTAAGAGAGTTTTCTAGTAGAAATTTTATGGCACTTACAATATTTGTGGATACAACGCCTTCGCCTTGCTTTTTACGTGATGGAATGACAGCTGACGCCGCTGCTCCAATCACCTTCAGGGCATAAATCACTTTAGTCAACAAAAAAAACTGTATTAAAATTCCTAACAGATTGCCATCAATTCACTTAACTCTGTGTTAAAAAAAAAATAGTTGTGAATGATGTAGATTCTCAGGAAAAAACTTGTTCGGAATAAATTTGTTTCATTATAAATAATAACTTATATTTTTACTAAAAATTTATTATCTTGAGAATGTAACTTATTTCCAAACCAGTTTTTTTTCTAATAATAATTATGATCATTTTTAAATAATATGAAAAGAATATTATAAGAAAAAAACATCAATAAAAATAGATATTTTTTTTCAAAGAATCGATTTGATCAAAACATTTATCGGAAAAACCAAGATAATAGGAAATTCATAAAGGCAAGTGATTCACACTTTGTCCAATAAACTTATATTCCCATTTGAAATTTCTATGAAGTTATTTTTATTTTTAAAATAATAACGTGGACACACGAAAAACGTGTTTAGAAAAAAAATACTATTACATTAAAATATTTTTGACCAGTAAAATACGAATACTTTTCACTCACTGAAGTTGATGAAAAAGTATTGGAATTGTAAAGCGGAATTTTAGTACTATTTACAAAATTGAAACTCAAAATGTTAACTGAGAAAATAATTTTTAACATAATATTATTAAGTAAAATTATATTATAAAGGAAAGCGGAAACATCAAAGAGTTGTACTCTTTATCGCCAGGAAGTAAGAACAGGAACCAAAAAAAATGGTTGCAAAACCACCACGAACAATATTTCAAGTTTGATGAATGCATGAGTTAAATGAATTCCCACAAAGATATTTGGCAGGAAATTTTCAAGATAGTATTTTTGAAAATATAAAAATAGCTCTATCGTTTACCATTTTATAAAACAAATTTATCAATTTTCCGTAAAACAAAGTTTAAAGATCTCTATGGAAAACTTCGATCAAACATGACTTAAAACTAAAAAACATCCAGCTAAATATATTTTGCCTCACAGAACAATTCTACCCCTTGTACTACACTAAGGTTTAATTAAAACGTATTGCAAGCAAACAGGTACAAGTATATACAATAGGCAAAAAAAGTATTTGCACACCCTGTTATTTCAAGGTTTCATGTAAAAAAAAATCGCTTTTTTACCCAAATTACGTTTATTTAACTTCTTAAATCAAGCACTATAAGATGATAAATAAAAATATGCAAAAGAGTCAAATAAATTAAGTATAAAGAACATAATGTTATTTTATACTGCAAAAAAAGTATTTGCACAGCTGTAATTTGGGATCTCTTGACATGTAAATAAAACAAATGCCCTAACAAAAGAGGTCACCTTTGGTACTGTCTATACTCCCTTTAGATTCATTAGTTTTGTGTTTTCAACTAGTGCATTGAGATGGCTCCAAAATCTAGAAAAATTCCTGTGAGTGTGAAACAGGAAGTGCTTATATTACATCGTGCTGGAAACAGTAATAGAGAAATCGGAAATAAAGTAAATTTATCGTTTTTAACAGTGAGGTATATCATTAAAAGAGGAACAACAGAAAATAAACAGCGAACAGGTCGACCAAGAGCCTTAAATGAACGGGAGAGGAGGAAGGTCGTCAAAGACACGCTGAGGAAACCAACTCACAGCGCTCAAAAACTTGCGCATGACCTGGCGTCTTGTTCAGGAAAGACGGTTACACCTCAAACAATAAGAAACGTCCTTCACAATAAAGGCATACGAGGCAGGCGACCCTTAAAAAAGCCATTTATTAGTGAGGTTAATAGGAAAAAACGTCTTGAGTTCGCCAAAGAATTTGTTAAAAAACCTGTTGAATTTCGGGAAAAAATTATTTTTTTCTGATGGAAGCAAGATTGAGGTTTTTAAACCACAAAATATAATAACAATCTGGAGAAGAAATAAAACTGGTTTGAATACAAAAAATATATTAAAAACTGTTAAGCATGGAGGAGGATATATCTTGGTTTGGGGCTGTATGGCTTACTCTGGGGTGGGTAATTTAGAAGTTATTGAGGGCATAATAACAGCTCGGTCTTATTTGGAGGTGTTGCGAGGCAACTTGAAGGCAAGTGCTGTAAAATTATGTTTGGAGAACGATTTTCATTTCCAGCAGGATAACCATCCAGAACATACGGCCAACATTACAAAAGAATGGCTCCTTTATAATGCCCCAAGAAGATTACTGAACCCACCTCAATCACCAGACCTGAACCCAATTGAAAATCTGTGGCATATTTTGGACAGGAAAGTCCGCCAGACCTCTATTACAAGTAAGGAGCACTTAAGACAAGTGTCAGTTAATTCCTGGAACAATTTATCAGATGAGGTGACAAGAAATTTAGTTGAATCAATGCCAAGGCGTTACAAGCCGTAATTGAAGCTAAAGGGATGCACACTAAATATTAAGGACAATGTTATGATTGGTTATGGGTCAACCAAATTATTTTTTGAAATGTTTAACTAGGTGTGCAAATACTTTTTTTGCAGTATAAAATAACATTATGTTCTTTATACTTAATTTATTTGACTCTTTTGCATATTTTTATTTATCATCTTATAGTGCTTGATTTAAGAAGTTAAATAAACGTAATTTGGGTAAAAAAGCGAATTTTTTTTTATATGAAACCTTAAAATAACAGGGTGTGCAAATACTTTTTTTGCCTATTGTAACATATAAAGAATTTGATTAGCACAAATTAAGTGTGCAAAAATCTCATTGGTGCGAATTTAAAAACGGTAATATTCACATGCAAGCAAAGTAAGTTTTAATTAATTACTTACAGGTATTAATTACCAATCCATGTAATTAGTAAATACATAGATGACAAGTTACATTATTTGACAATGAACACAGAAACAGAACAATTGCTATTACGCAGCCATTTTCATTTTATAATGTCGTACATATTTATCTGGTGTGTTCGATTTACACGATTATGTATATAGAAGTTTATATTATAAACATGTTTCATCATGTTTACGTAACCATATTTAAGTAGTTGTCGTCTGTTCTCACAAATAGTAATTTCACTCCGGGTGTTTTTCATATGCAATAAATAGCAGCTGTAATTTCTTAGTTTCACTGCTTCCTAAATAGCCCAGTAGTTTACTTTCTATTAATAAATATAAATATGATGTATATTTAGGTATACAAATATGTATCATATTCTTTTATCGAATCAAAACCTCTTGTTTATTCTATAAAATAAGTGGGTGTATTAGTTGTGTATGGACATGTTTCTAAAGTAAACTGGTATAAAATGTAGGATTTTGTTTATTCTAAATTTCACAACTTGTATAAATTAATATAAAGTTTGTTCTACTTAGCTTCCTCTAACTCCTTTTTAAGTAAGCAATCAAGTAGAATTTTCTATTTTTTATTTTCTCCAAAACTACAGATTTTGATATCCCTCTAAGGAAGAAAAAGTGCGTTTTAAAAACTGACCTGTTTATGCGTGTGTAGAGCGAAAGGTCAATATTTTTTCAAAACGGAAAGTAGCCAAAAATTCAAATTCAATATTTTTGGAGAATTTTGTAAAATACACATGTGATATGAACGCAGAATGTAATGAAACCAAATGTCAAATTTCAATTCAAATTACTTTGGATTATCTCTGTCCAAAAATTGCAATAGCCGCTAACAAAAGAAAATCTTGTTACAATAAGAATGCAGCAGGAATGATACCTACCGTACCTAATCCAATCAACGGAACAGGCCTTCTAAGAAAGATAGGATGATGGCAGTCCCTGTTGGGGTACATTGTATTCCTCTTGTACAGTTATGTCTACATTGTTGTCGCGGATATATACTTCGACTGGTGTAAATATATAATTTCATGGCGCCGAACTTATCTATCACGCCCAGCATGTAGAAGAGGAGAAAAAAAAAAAAAATCGCTTGCAAACATGGGTGACAAGTTTAGCGAACTCTTAGCTGTTCTCAGTTTATTTCCGCTGGGGATGGAATTTTGGGTAAAATTAATAAAGGAGCCACCGCTATTTTGGAATCGCTAGGTTTCTAATAGTATTTCTTACAAAAGTGATAACGAAAAAGTAGCAAGCACTACGATATGTGCTGCAATGTCCTAATTTGGTGTAATTCTCGTCATTAAAATAAGGTGCTCATAATTTTCGGAGCAACTGACGAAGAATTTAATTCTTCTAGAGGCAGAATATTATAAGGAAGTCCTAAGTCTTGTAAGAATTTACCGTCAAATACCTAGGAGAAGAAAGTTACCATAACTGATGCTCCTAACAGCAAGCTCTTTAACCTCAGAGATACCCGGGGGGGTGTAGGCTTAATCTCTCCGAGCATACAGCTATGGAGCTGTAGTATATCACTAAGATTACAGAGACTTTGGTTTTGAAACCATTCTCTAAAAATACATTCTACCTTTTCATTTCCATAGTGGTCTATTTTTCTACCAAATTCAGAACATGTTCGAGATTGCCCATCATCAAGACTCACTGAACAGAAATACGTTATCATAACAATGTAATGCAACAAACGACACACGTTTGGGCCAAAATCCTTCTAGGAAACTGATGCTAGTGGACTAGCCAGCCACTTCTTCAGGGATCTTGGCAAACCTGTAAGTAGCCCAGTTTAACAAGAACGCAAACCTCAATTCTACTCTCTGAACGCTCATATAATAAGCAAAGGACGAGTAGAACGTGTAGCTGATTTGGGTTGATCAGAGATTTAGCGAATCCACTGGAAAGCTCATCACACACACTGTAAATCATCCTATCCACATTCTACTCACTTTAGGGAGCTTCAACAGATATTTTAGATCACTCTGGATTCTGAAATATACTACTTACTTTATTTTAACTCTCCATGATAAGAGAATCTGGACGTCGAATACAATTTAAAACCATTTGAACCCACATCAGATTTATTTGCCTTCAGAAAGGGATACCGTAGAATATGCTACTACTACTAAAGCTATGCCACAGGAAAGTACAACAAAAACATTTTTGTTTATAACCTTATTAAGGAGTTTGGTCGTAACTCCTTTAAAAAACTGTCTTAATTAATAATCATGTCAAAATATATGTAAACATTACGATATAAATTAGCACTGGATTATATTTGCACAAAAAGAAAACGTTGTTTTTAAAAGATGCTGTTACTTTAAAAACTCAATCTTATCCAAGATTTTTGGATGGCGCACACTTAAATGTATTTATTTAATTTATTAAAACGATCACCCTAATGGTTTATTTTATTAAAATTTTAACTTAATAGAAATAGATAAAATTTATTAAAATAATACACTTACCCCCAAAAATAAACTGTAACCTAAATAGTTTAAACAAACAAAAATAAAACACGTTGATTACATCACACTACATCACTTTACTAGAGACTGCGCGTACTGTGCGACCAAAACGTAACTAACTGGAAATCCAGACTAGGTTTGTGTCTGCCCGCACTTCTTACACCTGGAGAATGAGATGGAGTGAGCGAGAGAGAGGCGGTGAGCAACGTCCAATGAACTTTAACTTTACCCACACTCACAGAGAGAGAGAGAGATCAGTATGGTGGAGGGAACATAGTTGTTTTAGAAGAGAAGGGAAACTCTAAGAGAGAAATAAAATATAAACTACGTTTATATATATATAATTTTACGTTTATATAAATTACTTGACTTGTAACACGCATGCGCTGTTAAAAATTTTTTAATAAAGTTATTGCTCTGCTAAAGTTACGTTCCAATGATGAAGCCAGTTCAAATATAAAATAAATTGTGTGCGAATATTCTCACAACTTTCCTAACCGCAATTTACGACATTACACTTCCTTGAAATTTAGCATTTATACTAAAACACTCTACATCAATTACAAATAATAACGGCGCGACTTAACAGTTTCTTCAGATCCTCATGAAGTTTCGGTAGAAAAAAAAAGTAACAAACCTAATTGATATGGTGTAACTTTTATAGTAATAATTGCCAATGACCTTAACTTCACCTCTCAGATACAGTTTTCTGAAAGATGTTACTCACAGATGTGAAAGATTTACATAAAAAACTAAATATTACAATAATTGAAACATTGGTGGAACCAATTGAAAAAAGTAAGGGAAATTAAAAAAAGATCATCTTTAATTGAAAAAAAAAAACAATATCAATGAAAATAGAATAGGTACTCTGTACTTTCTCAGTAACTAAAATAGATTGTTCTTTATGGATTATTAACTATATTAACTAGATTAATCCACATTCCTACTACTCATAGACTGTACCAATTGATCCCAAATAAAATTCCTTTATCCGGAGTTATGGAGATTCTGCTATCAAATGATGTTAATTAAGATGAAACAGAAAGCTCCTAGCTTTAATAATACATACATCAAAAAATTGAATACTTCTTTTAATTTATTTAAATCTTTTAATAATCATAACTTGAATTAACATCTTTTCTGAATTATTATCCAACAAATAGCTTTATAAACTTTCAATATAGGGTTAAACTGGACATTCTATGAGTACATGGCAGATACTCTATAGCTTTCACATATTATATAGTTTATAACGTTATAATTAAACAAATAGTATTTTTTCATCCACTATATCTACAGTCCATCTAACAAAAAATATGTGTAGAAGATAAAATACTATTAGCTACTAACAAAAATAATAATAATGAAACCAACCTTTTTTTTATAAAATAGTTTATCCATTAAAAAAATTCTTCCCCAATGGCCGTAGCTTTCCAAGCAAAATAAACACTTTTTCAGTCTTATTGAAATAAAGTCGTTTTGCCACCATCCCACCAGCGGAATGGTGAAACACCAAAAGGAGAAAATCATCTGAAATCAGAATGATTAGGAAAATGAGGATTTAAAAGGAATTAACAGGTATATTTTTTTAAAAAATTATTGTTTTATTGTTTTTTCTGGACCTATTGGTGCTCTTTATCAGGAGTTTCTCAAGAATATTCTGTTATCATCTGATGTTAAACACAGATGATCAAAACTCACTGATAAATGATACCAATGGAACTAAAAACTCTTATGATTTTAGGCCTAAAGAATATGTAAACCATTGCAACAGAGAATTATCTATATCAGTACCTCAGACTTATACAACACTAAGTCCATTAATTCAAAATTTATTTTTTTAATGTTTCTAATACAAAATTATTTCTTTAATAACACTAACCTTTTGTTAACGTGTATCTATGTTACTTATTATCCACCAAAGATTTAAGCGAAATAACTCTCGTGTGCTTATTAGTAAGAAAACGCCGCTAAAAAATCTTTCATTTGCTCTCCTGTAAAAAATTTAAAATGTGACATAGTATTGTGTACCTCCGAGTTACTGATATTTATAAACCTTTATAGCAAAGTCTAATACTTTATTGTACCTTAAATGAGTTTACATCAATTTTTTTTTTCAGTTTGGTAAATAATCCAATCAATTCAAATCACTTTTATTCACGCATAAAAAAAAACAACAAAACTCCGTGCACTATGCCACAAACTGTAAACTAGCAGAAGGTTAAATTAAATATTACACTTAGCCGAAGAATACCGATAACGGCCGACTACATTCGGGTAAGTAACTAGTCTAGTTGAAACAGATCGAGGAAGGTAACACGCTGCTAAGGCACCTTGGGTTCTAACCCATGTAAGATCTTTGTGTGAGTGACCATTTTTCTTGGAATTACCTCACTCACACAAAGATCTTACATGGGTCAGAACCCATGCTGCCTTAGCGGGCTGTTACCTTCTACAATCTGTTTCAACTGCAACTACCCGAATGTAGTCGGCAATTATCGGTATTCCTCGTATAGTTGATTTTATTTATTTTAATTCAAGTTTCTCATTTAGGTTACTGGTTACAAAGAGACGTCAGATCCTGTAGCGCGCGTATTTTGATTACTCAGTGAGTAACTCCCTATTAAAAATTTAATAATCTTTTATCATAATATTATTCCAATTAATTTATTAACTATGTTTTTAATATAAATAATTCTATACCAACCCAGATAATGCTTTTAACATTTGCACTTATTACGGTACCAGAAAAACCGCTGATTAACCACATATTTGCTGATAAGTTTTTCTAGTATTATCTTCTCTAAAGTAAGTATTTAAAAAAATCAAGTGAGGTACAATGAGGAAAATTAGATTAACTAAATACTGCACTTTTAAGTGACACTGACTTGAGAGAATAAAGAATAAATTAGATGGTATGTAATAATTTATTGTATTCAATTTTTCGAGAAACCACAGCAGTGAAACTAGGAAATAAGTGTATTATATCTCTCCATACTCAATTATAAGTTCAATTTTTAAAAATCTTTTTACAAAAAGGAAATAAATTATTAAAAGCCTTACTAGTTCTATTTAAAAAAAATAAACTGTGGAATGCATTGGGGAATTTTACTCTGAACGTTTCGTAAAGAATACTTTAAATATCACATTATAATTAAAAGCAATGGGTTCTTGTGGCTTCTTTAAGAGATTTCGAGTACCTATGAGTCTGAGAGCAAGTATGGTTTTTCCAGAAAATAACAATTAAAGCCATAACTGTTCAATTTGTGTTTAAAACTTTGTCCTCCCTTTTTCTCTTAAGTTAAACACTTAAAACAAGTCTTGGCCCGTATTCTTTACCTGTAGCTAATGTAGGTTCAAATATTTTACATGCAGTAGATTTTAACTCCTACTTTTTAGGAAATAATGTGAAAATTTAGTAACATAAACACATTTGCGACACTTTATTGCCATATTTTACTTGAAAAAAAAGAAAGAAATATTTATATTATATTTAAAATATATTCAAATTGTCAAGAAATGTCTGGTTTTTTTTTCCTCTCTATTTTCCCAGTCATCTTACCTTAGGGATTTCGTTAAAAATTATTAAACTTGTGCTTTCTGTTTTAGTCTGATACAATCCCTAGTTAGACAGCAAAGGCGGATATGGGATCGCTCCTTATTAAACTATAAGGATTTCCAAATATTATAACAATCTCTGGGCGCAAGATATCGATCTTGTTTTTAAAATTCCTACTAGTATACAAGGTTTAAGATAATCTGGAACTTAGGGTAGAAATTTTTTTTAAGACAAACATTGATAAGTCAAGATAAATGAGCCAACATAGGCGAACTGTACACTATGCAATGAATAACTATTGTGACTGTCTTCCTATTTGGTTGCATTTAACATAATGAAAAAAGAAACTTACATAGTTTTACTTTAAGCCAAGTCAGTTACTTCGATCTTTAGTAAGTAAATTGTTGTAAAGTTTAGTAACTTTTTAATTCCAAATATCTGCATTGAAACTACTGCAGTTTATATTAAATTTACAATATCTGATCTATTTCTCCATGGTATCAATAGTTAGTTGTATTACTAACGTATTATTTGTTGCTCTGTAAATGTTTTTAAACTATATTTTGTAACTATTTAGTGTTTTATCTCTTGATGAAAATAATTGTTTAAAAATATATCTCTTTTATAAATTTAAATTGTAATTAGCTAACTTTATCTATAAGATAACAGATAAACAAATTATTGTTAAACTTAGAAACAGATAAAATAAAGATTACCTTAATTTATTCCAAAGTTATTCCAAATATAACAATTAATTTTAACTCAAGTAAATTTGCTCCAACAGGGTGAGTTAGCAAAATATATCAGTCCTTATTAAGTATATCGACGGGAGAGTTTCAGATTTTGGAATAGACGACTAGTTTTCTACGTTTGCTGACCAATTTGTTTAGCTTATCTTTCTCTAAGATGAAGAGTATGATTTGATTTATTTACCATGACTGGAAGAATCGACTACTGGCAGAAATTGATACTTTGCGACTTCTAAGCTTTAATTAGAAAAGGTTTAGGTATGATATAATTTTTAAGAAATCATATTAATTTTTATTCATATACTAACCAGGAGAATGAATATTGTAATAACAAAAACAATATAAAAGATAACTCCTTTGAACAACTTTAATTAATGAAATGTTTTCCTGGTAGAATTACGATTTCCTTAAAGCGTGTTCGCAGCGTAGTCTCTTCTCGTTGGAAACCAGTACTCTAAATACCGCTTCTTTGCAGACACCACTTCTCTACATTATCCACTGTAATCTGATTTTCAAATCTTTCCTTCAAGGTAAGATTAGCTGATTGTACAGCATTTTCCAGTTCCAATGTCTCGGAATATCTGTAACTTTCAATTATGAGAGTCAACGACTTTAAGATAAGGAGCTAAGAAGCATTCATATAATACTACAATCTTATTACATGAGTAAGCAGGAGGTGTAACTTTACCTTCTGTGCACACAGTAACCGAAAGGAGCTTTAAAGAATTTTTCAAAAAAGTTATCTTTAAAGGGAAGTTTATGTCAAAATCCATAGATTTTTTTTTAGAGCAGCAAATTTAGCTGTTAGATCAAATCTATTTACCGTCTACAATGAAACAAACTATGGAAAAGATATTATTACATACCATTGAAAAAAATTCTTAGTTCGAGAATAGTGCGTTACATTACAGATAGAAGAGTTCATATAAGGACATGATGTCATCCTCCAGATACTAAAGCCAAAAAAGATAGTTCTTTTGTAAGAATCCTCCAATTTTTACAACATCCAAGGATTTTTCTAGCAGCCGTTTTTGCGATCACCTCTGGTCTCAAATTGCAGATCTCTTACGCAAACTAACGGTTGTAGCATATGACAAGCCTACAGCTTTTCTTTTTTCGGAGGCTCAGAAACAAATAATTCCTCCTTGAGAAGTCTGTGCACTAGGTATAAATAATGGCCAGATGAATTGGAATGAGGCAATTCAGCACAACAATTTCAACAATAACAACTTCCCATCACTAGCAAATTGGCCTCTTACACGTTCATCTGCCTGACAACAACAAAATATGTGTGGAATACAAAATGTTACTCACTATTAATACACATAATATCTTCTTTATTCTTCACAGAAAAGTAATCAGCCACAAAGAGGTTGGTTGTAACATTAACCTTTCTTCTGAGTATTTGCTCATATTTTAGTGACCAATAATAAAATGCTTATTTCACTTCACTGTCTTCTTTTTGCATACCAACCAATTTGTAATAACTGATCATTTACGTTTTTCTTGAATGAGTAAGTGGCAATCCTTAAAATAATTAAAACTTGAAGCTCTTCAATTAACTGATCAATGAATTTCGTCATGTACTATTCTCAGTAGATAAACTTATCAAATCCTTTCTTCAGGGATACAATGGCTATATGCACAGTATCATCCAGTTTCAATGTCTCGGAATATCTGCAACATAGAGTAAATGATTGTTTGTAATAGGAATAACAAGCATTCATAAACTACTATTTCTACAATTTACTACAATTTCTCACATGATTACTTAAGTAGTAGAAATTAGAGTAGCAAATTGTAAAAGTCTGATGAACTATATCTCTTGGCTGGTAGCCTCTACACAGTTAATATCGTGTTTGTTAAAAATTTGTAATTTCATTTTATGCCATTGTGTTAATAGATTTGTTTTTGCGCTAATAATAAAAGTTTTTGTTGAATTACTGAGTTCAATTACATATTGAGCTATTTTAAGAAAAAACTGTTACCTTATTTTATAATATGTAAGAACGTTTATAAACCAACACATATGCACGCATTTATCTTTTACATTTATGGAGATCCTATTATTTGAACTTCAAACTTACTATACACAATTGATACGTCTTCTAGAATGTATATATACCTTCTACAATATTGATACGTCGCGATGGCAAAATATGGCAATATAACATCCAAGTATTTTCACACCAGACCTTTGTGCATTTTCCTCAGGCAATGAAGTGGCGCAAGTCTCAATTCGCAATCTAATCATAGTAGCACAATCAAACCTGTTATACAAAGCTAATAGCTAGCTCCTTTTTCAGTAGAACTCAAAAAATAATTCCACCTAGATGAGGCTTTCCACAGAGAAAAGAAGAATGGCGAGATGAATTGGTCTGGGGCAATTCTGCTAAGCCTTCAAGGTTTATACTTATTGGCGGTTGCAACTTGTTTTGTATTGCAAATTGCAGTGGTCAAATTGGACACACATAATCTATCTTCCTTAGGATTAATTTAGAGTCACCAAAAATGTGAACATACTCTGTAACTATTAATAAAATTAAAATTTATAACTGATTTTTGTAATATTTGCCATCAGAAGCTGTATTTTTTATTTTTTCAGTCAACAATTTAGGTTCGTTGAAATACAAAAAATTCAATTGAGTATTTACTTACATTTTGGAGAGATACCAATAAGAGCTCAATTTCATCATATATTCTTCTTTTTTTTAAGTACCATTCAATTTGATTAAAATCATTTAGTTTTACTTAGAGTATGTGGCACATCTTAAAGCGATTAGAACTTAAAGGTGAGAAGCACTTTAATTTACTGATGAATGAATTGTGTGATTAGAAACTCTCATTAGATAAACTTCAATATTAAGATAACTTTAATGATATAAATATTTTTTTACTACATACCCTGATTGAATATACTCCTGCACAAATTTGGCCCTTCTTAGCCCTTGCTGAGCCGTAAGTATCCTTTCTCCATACATTAATTTGTTATTGTAATTAATTAATTAGTAATTAATTGCTATGCCATTTTTCTTGCTTGTTTAACCAATTAAGGATAATCAGGACACATACATACAAACAATCCACACATTATAACTGAAATTCTATCATTACTTCTCAAATCGAACTTATTATAAAAACAATTTCTTACCACCATAAACCATTCCAATGAGATTTCACATTATCTCCACCTTGAAAATGTGAGTACTCCATATAAAGTTGATTTATATTTATTTTCAGTAGCAAAAACATTCTATACACAAACATGGGCGTAAGCTAAAAAAGAGTATGAATATTTATCACTATAGGGTAGTTTGTGTTAAAATACTAAAAGCGGATTTGTTTTTACATCAACATCATAAACACATCCATCTAACAAAAAACAAATATGTATGGAATACTAAATATTATTTGCCATTAGTACAAATAAATAAATAATAAAACTAACCTTTTTCAAGAAATGTTTTTCCATTAATATAATTCTTTCCCAGGGCTGAAGCCATTCCAAGCAAGATATGCACCCCATGGACCAAACTAGAGTTAAGGTGGTTCGTTATTATCCTATTCGCAATAGTGAGTCAGCTAAGGCCAAAAAATCTAATAATTTTAAGACCTAAAGAATTAATAACTAATTGTAACACAGAATTATTAATATCAATAAACTAAAGATCTTATTTCAGTTCATAAGAGTAGTTATGTGAGTAGAAACGAAAACCTGGACACTTGTTTCTCAGGAGTTCAACAGGAAACTCACTCCTGGAGGTTCAGGCCATCAAAAATAAAATAAAAAATAATGAAATATGTAAATAGAATAGGAATGTTACAATAAATCAAACCTTTTTTTTCTAGGAAAGTTGTCGTTTAACATAACTCTTCATTGCCGTAGCTTTCCAAGCAAAACAAGCACCTAATGTATAAGATTAAAATAAAGTCAGTTGCTATCATCCAATCTGAAAATAAAAATATCAGAATTAATCAAATGGTAGGCAATGAGAATTGTCACTGCAAAGGTTCCCAATTGAATCAACTGGGTGCTTGCTGGCCAAAGGTTATTGTTTACAATTATGTTTACCAAAATCGCCACCAGAGTACTCTAAAAACTGGAAAAAGCTCAACATCCTTAAAATAGTGTCAAAATTTCGAGTTTTGTATCAGGAAATAGAAGTGCCTAGGAGCTACTTTTTGTTTACATTAATTTTATTTGTTTATGTCAATTTCATTTATTCATTTAACATATATTTTAAAAATCTTCTTTCAATTCTTTAATATTAGTTTCTTTTAAAGCTATTTAGTGTCGTAATTGCGAAATTTAATCAATTTGTAAGCTTAAAGTCAGAAAGACAGCTTGGCACTCTTACCGTTTTCTTGTGAAAGTAATTCAATGATTCTATTACATGCCATAATTTCCTAAAACTCTATTTAGAAATTAAAGACTTAAGAAAGAATTTAAAAGCACTGAGAATTTATTCAATGTTAATTTACAAACTGGCTATCACACGGTAATTCTTTAGATTGAAAATATTTTCCATGCTAAAGATTTTAACTACTTCTTTTAGAAAATAATGTGAAATTTAGTGACAAAAACTATATTGCCATATTTTTTTTAAATTCTTTTTTTCTCTATTTTCGCTATCATCTTACCTTAGGGATCTTGTAAGAAATCATTAATCAAAACTTAGTAAGCTCTAAGAATATCTATAAGGAACTAATTTCCAAATAATCCTACAATCTCTATTCGCAAGTTACCGATCTCGTTCTTTAAATTTCTCTAAAACATAAAGTTTAGGATGATCTGCCACTTTGGCTGTTTCTAATGACAAGTATTGATGAGTCAAGTTTAACGGGTTAACATAAGCTATAGTTCGTTTTACATCAATCTATTCTATTTTAAGTATTCCTTTATGCGCTTTACGCAATCAAAAAGTATTGTAGAATATCTTTCTAATCAAATACACTGTACCTCATTATAAGAAATAAATATATTCACAGTTTTGTCTTCAGTAAAGCCACTTATTTGGATCTCTTGTAAATTGAAGTCTTGTAAAGTGCCGTACCTTTAAAGTCTTGTAAAATGCAGTACTTTTAGTGCCGAAATTTGGAATTAGTAGATTATTTATCTTTACAAGACTTTAATTGAAGACAAAACTGTGAATATATTTATTTCTTATAATGAGGTACAGTTTAATTGAATAGAAAGATATTCTACAATACTTTTTGATTGCGTAAAGCGCATAAAGGAATACTTAAAATAGAATAGATTGATGTAAAACGAACTATAGCTTATGTTAACCCGTTAAACTTGACTCATCAATACTTACATGAAATATACGATACCTGATCAATTTCGCCAATGTATGGCTGTGCTCTGTACATTTTTACAAAATTGTATTTTGTAATGACTTATTGTAATACTTCAGAATTAAAAATTTTATATCTCTTTATTATTTTTTCTAAATTATATTCCCTTCATAAATTTAAATTGTAATTAGCTAACTTTATGTTCAAGAGAACAAATAAACGAATTATTGATAATCATGCACACAAATAAAGTATATAATCAGTTTTAACAGACTACCTTAATTTTAGCGATTTGTTCCAAACATAACTTAATTAATTTTAACTCCTGAGACTCTGCCCCAATGAGGTGACTGTTATGGTTAGTTAGCAGAATATTTCAGATGTACTTGGGTATGCCGGCGTGATGGTTTCAGTTATTGAAATAGCTAACTAGTATTTTACATCTCACTCCATCGCATACGGCAACTTTTACATTAACGGTTATCATTTGATCTTCAAATCCTTCCTTCAGGTTTGGATTAGCTGATTGTACAGCATCTTCTAGTTTCAATGTCTCGGAATATCTGTAACATTCAATTATGAGGGTTAACGACTTTGTAACATTGGAAATAAGAAGCTCTCATAGAATATTGCTGCGATTCTCCTCTGTTTGAGAACTATGAGTTACTTTATAGTTAGAAGACTATATTAACAAATTTATCATATTAGAGCATTCTCTAGAAACTGTAGCTAAAAAAGAAGTCACAATTTTTCTACGCCTGGTAAGGGAGTCCTTACATTACATTCAATTTCTTAGATTTTTTCAGGAGTTCTTCATGCGATTTCTTTTGTTCTCGAACTGAGGAATGCTTGCGAGATAATCTCTTCAAAATTGTATACCGTACTATACAACTTCTACATTATCGACTTTCATTCGACCTACAAATCCTTCTTCACAGATTAGCTGATTGTATAGATCTTCTAGTTCTATGTCTCGGAATATCTGTAACATTAATTATGAGAGTCAATTATTTATGATATTGGAAGAGATTAGAAGCACCAATATAATACTGCATTTCCCGAATAGGATCAAATAGGTGATGTCTCTCTCACTTATTCTTCTAACTATAAAAATATAAATATATAAGTACGAGATACAAAGCTAATGTCTTCACATTGTTTGCACAAAGGAGCTTAGAAGTTATAAACAATTTGACACTAAAGAGGATTCCACTTGTGTTAAAATCCACACATTAAGAGCAGAGGATTTTTTTATATATATCCACCATATCTACACATCCATCTAACTAACAACAACGAAAATGTGTGAAATATAATATACAACTTGCAAGTTATAATGCAAATTGCAATTAACACTAAATAATACTAATAAAACTATTTTCCATTAATGAAATTCTTTCCCATGTCATAGCTTTCCAAGCAAAATAGGCACCTGACGGATCATATTTACAAAAAGTCGTTTTGCCATCATCCCATTCACAAACCCATATTGAAACACCAAAACGACGAACTTCTCTGAAATCAGAATAATCAAGAATATGAGACTTTAGAAGAAATAAGCAGTTACATTTTTTCTAAAATTATTGATCCCATCTCGGTAAATTGGTGCCCTTCACCCAGTAGCTTTTGAAGGATATTCTGTTTCTTCTGATGTTTTCCAGAGTCAGCAGAAACTTACTCGACAGATACTGATGAATGATTCCAATGGAACCAAAAAATAAAAGCTTAATTATTGATTTTGTAAAGACAATTACGAAGTCTATTACCGAAAACTTACATTATTTAAGGCTTAAAGATTTCGTAACAAATTTGACATGTATAAATATATAGAAAACATCAAGGCCTAAATTTACTCACAACCTAAGGCAAATTAAAATTGTTAATTTTAAAAGTACTGAAGATTACCTAATCCCTAAGTGGAAAGCTTAGCATTAAAACAATTCTGGCTATGGGCGAAAAATTCTTATAACTTAAGGCTTAATTATTTTGTAATCAATATTAATTGACAATTATTATATAATATATTTATACCATAATATCAGGTCTTATTAACTCACAATGTGAAGTAAGTTAAAATTGTTAGTCAGCAAAAACACTGAACGTAACCTAGTTAATGTAACTAAGATGAAAGCTTGTCACTAACAGAAACAAAATTAAGGCTTAAAGTAGCAATAATCTATCATCCCCTCAGTTTAACAATCAGTCACCAAAAGTGGTGGACAGTAATTTACAATATTTTATGAAGTTTATGACTAATTTTTGTAATTGTCTCCTTCACGTTGCTGAGAAAAATAGAGGAAGATTGTAATATCAACTTTTTCTTTTGTGAGGGTTTGCTTACAATTAGGTAAGCTACCAATTCAGTGCTCAATTTCTCCACTGTCTTCTTTTTGCGTTCTATCCATTTGTTTCAATTGAATAAGTTGCAAAACCAATCATTTATGTCTTTACTTGTTAAGAGATAAGTGACAGCCCTTAAAATAATAACAACTTTATGGCGACGAAGCACTTCAATTGAATGATGTGAAATGAGTGAAATACGATTCTGAATATAGAATTATAAATTTTTACTACATACCATAGTTGAGAATATTCTTGCAAGTCCTTAGCCACCCCTTGAACTACTGGTTGATTGAAGTGTAAGTATCATTTCTCCATAAATTAATATATATTGCTAAGCCATTAATTAAATTTTGTTAAATAAATAAAACGATTATCAGGACCCATATCTACAATATTATCGACAGATTTTAATTGAAACTAAAACAAAAATATTAAAAATGAAAACATGGCCAAAACGAAATTCTGCTACATAAAATACCTAATGAGAATACAAAACAATACGCTTTATAACGCTTTTTAATTTTAACTTCTACTTACAGTTTATAACTTCCAAATAGTGTTTAAGTAAGTCCTTTGATGGAAACATTTTGTTCTTTTTACATAAAAAATAATGATTAAAAAGTTAGAAATTCTCTTACTGCATAGCCTAGAAATTAATTAAAGAAATTTAAAAATGCATTTAAACTAGTAAAAAGTAAAAAACATTTAAAAAAGCTTCTATTAATGCACAAAAATAATTTTATTATCGCTAAATATACTTGTTAAATGAAAAAATTAAAATAAATTAAAAAAGCATTAACGTAAACAAAAACTAGCTCCTACGCCCTTCTAAATCCTGTTACAAAACTGAATATTTTGACATTGTTTAAGGTTGTAAAAGTTATTTTTCAGTTTTTAGAGACCCCTGGCGGAGATTTTTAGAAACAAAATGTAAACAATAATCTTTAACGCTTTCCAATTCTCAGTTCAAATTTGGTTATGATTATGTATGCGAAAGAAAACACTCAATCAGGGTATGTAGTAAAAAATTTGTTGTTTTATAATTAGAATCGTACATCATAGAATTCATTGTAAATTTAGTAAATTGTGCTGCAACTCCTTCAAGTTTTCATTGCTTTAAACGTGCCACATATTTCTTACCAAGTAAAACGTAAATGATTAGTTTGCAACTATTCAATTAAAACAAATTGGATGGTTCGCAAAAAAAAAGTTGAGTGATTAGTGCACTTATTCGCTAGCTCACCGAATTGTAAGCAAATTCACAAAAGAATTTTAATGTTAAAACCATCCTCTATTTTCCCTGGCGATGTGAAGAAGGTAATAACAAAATTTAGTTGTCTCCTTTATAAATAATTATAAATTTCTATTCCGTCATTTTTGGGGACTGATTATTGAAAAAGAGATCTCAACATACCTTTTTCAATACTCTACACACCCTAAATTAACTTAATATAACTACTTAAAGTTTTGAGTCTTATATATATAATTCTGAATTAGAATTATATATATAAGATCTTTAGCCTTAAATATTTAAGTTTTCCGGTGTAGTCATAACAGTCATTAAAAAAAAATCAATAATTTGCTTTCAGTTTCTGGTTTCATTGGAATCATTCATCAGAATCTGTCGAGTGAGTTTCTACTGCCTGGATAACATCAGAGGGTATCAGAAGCTACTGGATGCAAAGCACCAACTTACCAAGATTTATTGCTTATTTCTTCTAAAGTCTTATATTCTTAATTATTCTGATTTCAGAGAAGTTCGTCGTTTTGGTGTTTCAATATGGGTCTGTGAATGGGATGATGGCAAAACGACTTTTTGTAAATATGATCCGTCAGATGCCTATTTTGCATGGAAAGCTTTGAAAGAATTTTATTTCTTGAAAACTTTTCTTGAAAAAAAAGGTTTGTTCTAGTATTATTCTTATTTGGTGATAATTGCAAGTTGTATTTTATATTTTTAGTTCCTTTAATATTTTATAAAGTTAAACCTTTGAGAATCGTGCAACACAAAATTCGTTTTTCATTTCATTTTCTCATTGAAGAGCTTCACATTCCAGTCTTCATTAATTTAGCGTTAAATATCACTCATTTCTAACAAAAAAACATAAATGTTTAGTTGTGTAAACATTCTATTGATAGAAATTAGATGGAAGCAAAAAGAAAGATAGTGGAGTGAAATTTAGCATTGTCAACAAATTATAAGGCTTTGAAGAATTATTAATATTATGTCTATTTTCCTTGGCGATTTTCTTAATTCTATGACTATCACTAGAATTCATTAATACATTCAATTATTAGTTTATATTGATCTGCAGAACTAGTGCAATTTATATTAAATGTTATCTGATCAACCATGGAATCAGTGGCTGTATTACTTGTTATCTAATTTATTACTTCTTGCTCTGTAAGTTTTTTAAATTATATTTTGTAACTATTTAGTGATCTTCATAATTAATCATGGTTTATCCCTTATGCAATTAATTATCTAAAATTATATTTCCTACATAAATTTTAATTGTAATTAGCTAACTTTATCCATAAGAGAACAATAACGCATTATTGTCAATCATAAAAAGAAATAAAATACAGTTACCCAAGTTTTACGAGCTTTCTTGTTCCAAGTATAAACTTCATTTATTTATACTCACGTGAGTGAGCAGAAAATTTACAACCCTTAGATGTACTGTTGTGAAACAGATATTAATATTTTGTATTTACTGTGCTTCTAAGAGCTAGTTATTAGCATGATATTGTGAGAATAAATGTAGTTGCACCAATTCGACATTTTTTTGTTGAGCAGGTATTGAGTTATTAAAAAAAAATTACCTTATTTTATAATAGGTAAGTACTTTTATGAATTTACACATTATTCTCTTCAATAGGGTAACCTATTATTTGAACTTTTGGTTTTTTAACATCTACCCTATTGATAAAAAGCGATGGCAAAATGTGGCAAGCGCCATTGAACATTTTCAATTATTAGAACATAAGCTCCATCAGCACTTTCGTCTAGTGTAATTTATATCATTTTCACTGTGTTGGTCTCTCTCACTCTCTCTCTCTCTTTACAACTGGACAAATTTTAAAGAATTAAACTCTGAATGTGTAGTGATTGTGTTATTGTTTATTTTATTCACATACAAAATTGTAAAGAATGATCTTAATTAAAACTGAAAATAAATAAAAACATATAATTAAATAATGCACCTGAAAAAGAACAAATTCAAAATAAATCAATTATTAATAAAAACAATGAACCTACTTCTTAAAATAAAAATGATATATTAAATCAATATGACTACCGTTTAAAATGATAAATTAATAATAAAAATACTGATCATTTATTTATTTAAAATGAAGGACTCAATTTAAGCGTTAAGAGTCTCGAATTCATTGCTATTCCGCCACAATGTAAAGGAAGTACTACGAATACAGCATCTAATTTTCTTCTAAAAAGAAAGTCTCAATTGACCAATAATTCTCAACTTGACCATGCTAGTCCTGAACCTGAGAAATCAGCTCCCAAGCTCACAAAATACTTTGTAAACTCTATTGTGAGTTCAATTGCTTTGTTCACATCTATACTTCAAAATACTTTGTAAACTCTATTGTGAGTTCAATTGCTTTGTTCACATCTATACTTAATCAGTGATTACTAAATTTTTCAAGTAAGTTTCTTACCTTTGTTATTGCTTTTAAAATATTTACTATTACTTGTTAGATTGCTATCGATAAATTAATTATCATCGCTGTCGTATTGATTCAGTTCACCGATTAAGCAGTTTAAACCTCAAAACAATTTATACTAGTATCAAACTTACAATTTAATAGCACCACTGCCAAAAATTATTCGATATGAAATTCAATATAAAAATCTAGATTACAAGTAAGCTAAACGTAATCTAGATAAATAATATATTCAATATCGAACAATTGGATTCAAACAACAAGCCACAAATTTGACTTAGAAAACATATTAATTTGAAAATCAAATTCCTTATTAACTAGCCTACCACTAGCTCTATCTTTAGATTTCTCTCGAGTAGCCTAGCTCAAGAAAACATTAAATGGACCAAAAAAGAAAGCAAAGATAGGTTTAGTAGATGGAGACCAAATTTCGACAAAATACCACAATTAATTTAGAAATATAGATTAATCGAATCAATATCAAATAAATTTTTATCGTCGCTAATATTCACATAAAAAACTTGAAAAAATTACCGTGTGAACAGAAATCGTTTACGCCAGTTGAGGTGCTATAGACGGCCACGGTATTCTGTAATACAGAGTCACCAGCATCACATAGAATTTTTATTCCAAGGGAAACGTCAAAACGATATGGAGTTTCATTGGATGGGTTTGCTTTCTTCGCACCATTTAGCTAACTTCATTTTGTTGGCAGGGAATGACGAGTTTTCTTTTAAGACGCCGGAGTCTGACATCTATCTACCATCTGAATTAAAACAGTGTATAACAAAAGTTAATTTTGATGTGCGTTCAATCGGATATTACGTTTAATATTTCTAAAACTAGATATTAATTACTCCAGTCTATACAGATATTAATGCCATTTTGAAAATTACTGCAGATCAGCTCCCTATTCCAGACGCAATATCCGTAAAATGTTTAGGTGACACAATCACAAACATTTCATCGTGAAATAACTTCTTCTGCATGCTCTTTTGTGCTTATGCTTGTGCATAAACATTTGTAAAGGTTTATAAGATTAGCACAGTAAACTTATCATGTTTGATTTCTTTCATGTAATGTGTTTTTTTCGTTCCAATTAAGGGATACTGACCCAGGACAAAATAAAAGTTTCTTTCTTCACTTTCTCTCTCGAAAAATAATATAGTTTTTCGATGTTAAAAAAAGTGGATACATTGCATAGAATTTGCAGAATAGTGAGCTACCAATTCAGCGATAAGTCGTACAATCACATTGTAATTAGTATTGACTGAATTGATTAGTTTTGCAAATTACATGTTTCACCTAAGAGATATATACGTCTAAAACTAATTAAAAACTGAAGGTGACAAAGCACTAAAATTTACATCAGTAAATACAATGAATTGGTGATTCTACATGGTTACAACTTTATAGAATTATAAAAAAAAATTAATTATTTAAACAATTACTTACCCTGAATGAGTTACTCTTGTTTGACTCTTAGAAAACTATAGCACCATTTGCACAGAGCGGCGTGGGTATCCTTCCTTCATTAATGCATTTATATTGTTAGTCCTTCTTGCTCAATTAATAATTAAACGATAATCAGCATTCAAACCTAGAAAATTATCGATAGATTATAAATGAAATTCTCAAGCGAAATTTAACTAGATAATTTCTTTCATAATAAACTATTCCAGTATGATCGGTTCCAATTATCTCTACATCGCAATCGTATGCAATTCTCCGTATAAATTTGACAAAAAACATATATAAAAACACGGACTCCTATAGGGGTATAAACAAAAAATTGTAAACACACTTAACTTTAAATGGAAGTTTTGTTAAAATGAAGATGAGATGAGATTTTGTCTCTAATGTCCCCACAACTTTTATATTCTATCTAACCGATAACAACAAAAAATATAAGTGAAATACAAAATACTATTTGCTATAGACACTAATAATAATAGAAATCCTTTTTTAAAGAAAAGTTATTTCAAATAATAATAATTCTTTCCCAAAGCCGTACCTTTCCAAGCAAAATATGCAACTGATGGATCACACTGGAATAAAATCGGTTTGCAATCATCCCACCTGTAGATCAAAAGGACGTACACTTCTGAAATGAGAATAATCAAGATAATGAGGATTCACAAGAAATAAGCAGATATATATATTTTTTTAATTAACATGGTACTATTGGGACCATTCTGATTGTGATAATGTTATCTTCTGATGTTAACCAAGACAGCATAAACTCATAAACCTTATGAATGATACCAACTAGGGACTAAAAGGAAAATAACTGATTTTTTTAACAAGATGTTTCTAGCTAAAGCAAAAAAAAAACTCCCTTAATTTAAGATCTAAATAATTATTAACTAATTGTAACAGAGAATTATTTATATGTATAAACTTTAATGTTATGGTCTGATTTCAATCATACGAATGGGTATGTGAGTAGAAACGAAAACTTGAATACATATTTTTTAGGCGCTCTACAGAAACCACTCACTCAATTCAGAAGAATATTACTTCCATTTCAATAGCATACAAAATAAAACTTCTCCGTTAGAGAGAGAACATGTGGGTTCCTTAAAAGTTAGAAGACTATATTACCAGATTACAAGTTGAGGCCATTGCCTAGAAACTGGGAGCCAAAAGAGACGTGCAATTCTTCTAGGACTGGTCCCATTTTTGTTACATCCTAAGATTTTCCCACCAGTCTTTTTTCCGTCCTCCTCAGGTCTCACATCGCTTCTAACGGTTGTATCACAATCAAGCTTAGCATAACAAAGTCGATAATTCCACCTTTTACAGCGGCTCTGAAAAAAAAAAAAAAAATCCACTTAGAGGCAGTGTTAGGACAAAAAAGAATAGCCAGGTGAATTGGTCTGGGGCAATTCAGCAAATTTTTAAAGGTGAACTAAAATATTTATTATATTTTAATAACAAATATTATAATTTCATATTGTATTTATATCAATTTATACAATTAATAAGTAAAATATTAAAGGAACACTTATTATTACGGGTACCCTCTGACACATAATTACGTCATGACATCAAGAGAGTATTGCAAGAGATTCTCTAATATTTTTAGTAGAAGAAAAACATAGATTATTGCAGTTTTAATCAAAATTGTTTTATTTTAATGCCATGCTTTCGATATAAGGCCTATAAACAACTGCCACTTTATATACACTTTAATTACAAGTGTCAAATTCTACAAACGACGTAAAACAAATGAAACCAATCTTCACTTAGGATTAATGAATGAGTCACCAAAAAACGTGAAAACAATTATTAATATGAAAAAAACTTATTACTTATTTTTGTAACTATCTTCGCAATTTCTACTTTTTAAAAACCCAAAAAATCGCCATTAGAATTAGGTAGTAATACCAAATTTATACTTGATACCTGCTTCCATTCTGGCGAGATAGCTGTTCAGTGCTAAATTTTACAACACTTTCTTTTGTTTTCTTGAACCTTTCAGTTGATATAAAAATCATTTACGTTTTACTTATTAGAGATATATGGCACAAAATTGACTGATCAGTAACTTAAAGTGCCTCGTCACCTTTAAGTTACTGATCAGTCAATTTTGTGACGTACTATACTCAACAGTTACATTTAACAGTATACAGTTCAGTTTTGAATACTATTTTACTACATACCCTGATTGAATATACTCTTGCATATCTGTGGCCATTCTTTGCATTGTAGAGGCGTAAATATCCTTCTCCATAAATTAATTTATATTGCTATGCCATTTTTTTTGCTTGTTCAACCAATAAACGATGGTTAGGACCCATACATACGAATATGCAAAAACATTCAATACACAAACACAGTCGGAAGCTGAAAAAATAATAAAACATTTAACATTTCTGGATAAGTTTGCGTTTAAATACATAGGTCTTTTATGAGCAGCGGATATGGGTCTTGTATCCTCTCCATCTACACGTCTATCAAACCAGCAACAAAAAAAAATTGTGGAACACTAAACACTACTTGCCACTTGTATAGATAATTTTAAAACAAACCTTTTTTAAAGAACAGTTCATTTAAAGAATTCTTCCCCATAGCCGTACCTTTCGAAACAAAATATATAACTGATGGCTCACACTTGAATAAAGTCAGTTTTCAATCATCCCATCCGCTGATCTATTGTGAGTCACTAAAAGGGTGAACTCTTCTGAAATCAGAAGTTATCTTCTAATGCTAACAAAAGACAATTGAAACCCACTCGAAATGTCCTGATGAATGATACGATGGAACCAGAATCAAAGAAGAGAACAATTGATTTTATTTAAAGATTTTTCCGGCTACAGCAAACATACTCTCATTCAAAATTAAACACTAAAGAGAAGGTTGTGTGTTAAAATCCACAGATCCTTTAGCAACAGTGTTTTTTTGTATTTTACATGCCCTGCATCCACACGTTTATCTAGCCAATAAAAATTATAATAGAAATATGAACAACATATAATACCTTTTTTCGAGGATAGTATTACCATTATTACTTCATTGCTGTTATCTTTTAAATCAAAATATGCAACTGATGAACCACACTGGAATAATGTCATTTTGCTATCATCCTATCCAAAAAGAAAAAGAAAATAAAATAATAAAATCACGGTCAGCGCAATGCACTTTTGCACAAAGTAAATATATACCACCCATATAATGGCAAAAGAGGAAGGTTATTGTAAACATTTAGTTTCAAAAATCGCCAATGGAGCGCTCTGTAACTGGGAAAAAGCATAAACAACCTTAAAACACTGTCAAAATATCAAGTTTTGTATCAGGAGATAGATGTGCATAGGAGCTCTACTCTGTAAACATTGATTTATTTAATTTTTTCAATTTTATTTAAATATTTAACCTACACATTAATAATACCATTTGTATTCTTTAAATATAGGTTTTTAAAAATGCTATTTAGTACCAGTGTCGTGAATTTAAAACAATAAATAGCCTAAAAGTGAGAAAGAGAGCTGCAAAATTTTTTTTTTTATTTAAAAAGAATAAAATGTATCTTATACAGGTCATAATTTTCTTTAAAAATATATGAAACTATAAAGTTCGAAAGAATTTAAAAGAGTATGAAAAATCACAGAGTATACTTTACAAACGGGCAGTCACAAGGTAATAATTTGTTTTTCATATAATTTTGAAAATATAAATGTGCGAAGTAAAAAATTTAAATAATATACCATTATATAAATAATAAGTGATCCCACCTTTTACGGCTGAAAAGATAGCTTTTGGTTCATATTTATTAAAGAAACGCAGCTCATTTTGGGAAATTAGTTAATTATATCTCTCCGCACACGTTTAAGGATCAAATTTTTTAATCTAAACATATATAAAACACTGTGCTGAACATATATATATATATATAAAACAAACAGGAATGCTTTGGGGATCTTTTACACTGAACGTTTGCTAAAGAATACTGTAGGTATCACGATAAGATTAAGAGTGATGGGTTTTTGTGGCTTGTTCAAGAGAGATTTTAAATACCTATGTAAGAGCAAGTATGTGTTTGTTTACATGGAAATAACAACAAAAGCCAGAACTGTCCAATTGAAATGTTTAAAAAAGTCTCTCCCTTTCTCTCTGCAAGTTGTACACTTTAAAGAAATTTTACATACTATAGATTCTAAATCCCAATTTTTAGAAAACAAACAAAAACACATTTGCAAGACTTTATTGTCACATTTTCCTTAAAAAGAGCCATTACAGTATTGTAAATTCGGCAAACATTTTTCAATTTTCAAGAAATGTTGAACAGTTTTGTATTTTTACTTTCACCTTACCTCAGTCAAGCAAGTTATTAGAATCTCTTGTAAATATATTCATGTGTTTTAAAATAATTTATTAAATCCAATTATCTGATCAATTTTACCATGGAATCAACGGTTGTATTACTAAGTTATCTAATATATTATTTGTTGCTGTAAATGTTTTTTAAATTATATTTTGTAACTATTTAGTGTTCTTAAGAAAATGAATATTGTAAGAATAAGAATAACATAAAAGAGAGCTGCTTTGAGCAACAAACTTTACCTGATGAAATATTTTCCTGGAAGAATTGCAGTACTCTTAAGGAATCTTCGCAAGGTAGTCTCTTCGTGTACTGTAGATCCCGCTTCACTGCAGACACCATCTTTTATATTATCTGCTGTCATTTGATCTTCAAATCCTTCCTTCAGTGTTAGAGTAGCTGAATGTACAGTATCAGTTCAAAAGTCTCGGAATATCTGCAACATTCAATTTTAAGAGTTAACGACTTTTGTTATATTGGAGATATGAAAAGAACTTCAAAAACAATTTAACACTAAATGAAAGTTTGCGTTAAAAATTCACAGATTTTTTTAAGAGCAGTTGATTTGGCTGTTATATCTACTACATCTACAACCAAAAGAACGAACTCCAAGAAAATTAGAATAATTAAAAAAATTAGAATTCACAAGAAATAGATTTTTAAATAATTGTTTTTTCTAGGTCTGTTGTTGCCCTTCATCAGGAGATTCTGTTGTCTTCTAATGTTAACTAGAGAGAGCAGAAAATCACTTAAAAGAACCTGATGTATGCTACCAATGGAACTCGAAACTAAAAGCAAAACTATTGATTTTTTTTGAAGACTAATCCGACTTTGGCCGAAAAACTTATATTATTTTAGCCGTAAAACTTGTAACGGAGAATTATAATATATACATAAATATCAAGTCCTTATTAACTCACAATGTAAAGCAAGTTAAAATTGTTAGTTTGTATAAGCCTTGAAGATGACATAGTGCATAGGCGAAAAGCTGTGTGAAACAAACAGAATAACTCCGATTAAAAAAAAAAAAAAACAATCCCCTAGGAAAATAATATAGGCTGGTTGTAATATTAACAATTCTTCTGAGAGTTTCTTAAATTTTGATGAAAGTGCTCAATTACAATCCACAGACCTTTTTTTCTTGTGGATACCATCTAATTTCTATAAACAGAATGTTTAATCAACTTTATTTACGTTTTATTAGTTAGAGAAGTTTGACGAAGCACTTCAATTGACTGATCAATGAATTTTGTGATGTAGGATTCCCAGCAGTTCAACTTTATAAAGTACTAGAGAAAATTCAATTATTTAAATACTTTTTACTACATACCCTGATTTAATATACTCCTGCATAACCATAACCACCCTTTTTGCAAGTAGTGGCTTAGTAACCTAGATTTAATTGAAATTCTTACATTAATTTTATATCACTATAAACCATGTCAATAAGAATGTACAAATAGTACATTATAAAACAGTATAAAATTGATTTATATTTCTTTTCAGAGGCAAAAACATTTTTTACATAATCACGAAGGGAGCTGCTAAAAAAAAGGGTTAAGGAAATGTAAAAGTAAAGCGAAGTTTGAATTTAAATCCTCTGAGGGCAGCGATAAAGGGCTCTTATATCCACTATAACTACACGTCTATCTAACTAACAACAAAAATATGAGTGGAATACAAAATATTACTTACTACTAAAATAAATAATAAAACAAACCTTTTCTCTTAAAAGTTTTCCATTAATAAAATTCTTTCTAAGCGGTAGCTTCCAAGCAAAATAGGCACCTGACAGATCATATTGGAATAGAGTCATTTTGCCAAAGCAAGTTAAATATGTTAGTAATATAAGCCATGAACATGACCCAGTCCTTAGGTGGAATACTTTGTATTAATACAAATAAACGGACTTTGACTGGAACTCACAATAAACTTCTTGTAAGCAGTCACCAAAGAGGTGAACAGTACCTACAATCATCAATAAGACATACGACTAATTTTAGTAATTGTACCACATACAGATTTTTAAATCGCCGAGGAAAATAGTAGTTCGTTGCAATATTAACATTCTTCTGAAAAATTAAAGAAAAATGTGAAGCACTGTCGCTTTGTTTTTAAGTTTTTATGCTTCATATTGCACTTAAAAACTAAGAAGCTACACTTACTGCAGATGAAGCATAATCATTTTTCCCCGGACGAACCAAAATCAAGTAATTTTCTTTAGTAGTCTATTTTTTCAGTGTTAAAGAAGTTTTTTATAGGATAAAGAATATTATTACGTATAAGATATGAAAATTATCACTCAATTGGTTTGGTCTAGGGATAAGTTTAAACAAATAAAACAAATTAATTAAGAAATTAATCATTCTGTGATTAATGTTTAGTTACAAATAAATATCTACTGATTAAAAACAGTTATATTTTTATTTTATCCAATTAAATTATTATTCAAATACACTTAAGACTTTTTATCATAACGTCGAACACATGGATAAAAAAAAAGGACATTTTAATAGTAGATGTCACTTTAAAGTAGATGCAAAGCCTCCATTAGACTGGTAACCCAGTCCTGGTAAAAAATAGTTACTTTTTAACCGAGAAATAGGACAATCAAACAACCATTTTACAAATGTGGAACAAAGTAACGAAAATAGCGATACGAGATGGCAACCTCTTGCCTCTCTCTCGGAAACCCTTGAAAAAAAGAAAAGCTATTTGGTTTTATATGATTTTCTGGATAGTAAATGCTTTTCAAAATGTTCAAACATCAAAATAATAGATAAACAGAAACGGGCGCAAACAGATTTTAAAAAATAACGAATTAAAAGTTGACTGTAAGACGATGAATCAACTATATTCTAACAAGGCCTACATGAAAATATGCAAATATCTGACCAAATCAGATTGTTCGGGTTTCGAAATAAATATGTTTTTTTTATGGATGTTTTGAAATATTTTTAACAGACTTAGAAGTTGGCTTGCTGTTTGCTAAGAAGATTAGAAATGATTTAGCTGCTTTTCGCAGTTAATAATCGGAGGAGTTGAACTTAAGAAGTGAAATGATGTGAGTAGGCTGCAGAAAGATTACTTACTTCACTCTTATCATCCAGAGAGAACAAGATGATGCTAGGGCAAGGATCCACTTCTACAGCTACCGTTGAATGAGGACATCTTGGAAGAAAGTAGGCTTAATTTCCAGAAATTGAAGAAATTGCTTAGTTAAAACAATCACTCTCTCAATTTTTTAAATTAGACCAGAGGCAGAAGCAGACGAGGCAGATGTTATCAAAGGTATTAGGAAATGTTGTATGCACACACCACTAAATTAGAAAAAAAACTATATGCCTGCAAAAATAATCAAAATTAATAACAGAATTAATTAAAGAAAAACAAACAAAAAATCTATAAATGACGCTACTGTTTGGAGGAGTTTCTCAAAAAAACAATGTGAAAAATACTTGACTATCTTTGGTAATTTTTATTAAATTAAAAACCAAGTTTTAAAAACTGAAAATAACATTTTTAGGGCTTCCTTGAATTTCCCTATTTACAATCAATATTCCAGATAAATGTGTTCAGTTAAAGCGATACGAGACATTGTACAACAATTAACTAAATTGTAGCAAAATCTTCAAAACATAATTCATTCAGTAAAGAGTTATGGCCAATTTAAAGATAGTCTCCTTTTAATAAACTTAAAAAAATACCTGTTCGTTCGTTGAAACAGCAGTGCTGTACAATATCATGATTGTTTGTTCTTTCTTGAATCATGAAGATGAAAATCCGAAACAGCTCAGAATGTCAGAAAATAAACAGAAATCATTGAAAATCTCGTAACACTTGATTGGTTATTATTTATGTTAAGAGGTATCAAAATTGGTATGTTCATTGCATCAGAAATCAGTAGAAACTCTAACAGAAGCTGAAGTAATAGACAAAAATCAATTAACTGTCAACAAAGAAAAGGGTTTACATTAAGCAAATTAAAACAAAAAAAAATCAGCAAAGAACCCTTACTATCCGGAGAAAGTTATAATAACTTAGAAACACCTCAAATGGAGATACATGATTCAAATTCTGGCCTTAGACCAAGATCTTGTAAAAAGCCATTTATAAAGTCTTTATTCAACAGTATTTAGAGATAAGCTTTTGAAAAAGAATATAAGAACGAATTTTCATGCTTTTAGAAGAATGTTATTCTTAGAGATGGAGCATATTTTTGTGTTGCTGCCGACAATGCTACGTTGAGGGGGAAATTAAAATTAATCTTATCGGAAACACATTTCTTCTAATAATTATTTATTGTACCTGATTCATTGTAAATAATTGACATTATTTCATCATTTTTTGTTTAGATTGTTAACTATTCCAGAAGTAAACTGTGAATGCAAATCACTTTTATTCATGTAAATCCAACTATTCTCAACTGCAAGCCAAGAACTAATAAACTACAGCAGAAGGTTAAATTAAATATTACCCTTAGCCGAAGAATACCGATAATAGCCGACTACATTCGGGTAAGTAACTAGTCTAGTTGAAACAGATTGTGGAAGGTAACACGCTGCAAAGGCACCTTGGGTTCTAACCCATGTAAGATCTTTGTGTGAGTGACCATTTTTCTCGGAATTACCTCACTAACACTAAGATTTTACATGGGTCAGAACCCCGGCTGCCTTAGTGGGCTGTTACCTTCCACGATCTGTTTCAACTGACTAGTGACTTACCCGATTGTAGTCGGCTATTATCGGTATTCTTCGGTTCAGTTTATTTTATTTAAGCTTCTTATTTAGTTTACTAGTAGAATAGTAGCATTAATTAGTACTTAGCACCTGTGGCAATAGTATTTTGATTACTCAGTGCATAACTTCCAAATAAAAATTTATTTATATTTGATCATATTATTCTAACTACTTTATTAAATACGGTTTTATTATAAATAATTCCATTCCAAACCAGGTAATGCTTTTAACATTTCACTTATTACGCTCAAAAAAAATTACTGTAACCATTTATTTGCTCGTAGTCCTAAAGTAAGTTTTCAAAAAAATCAATAGAGCTACATCGAGGAAAATTAGATTAACTAATTACTTCACATTTAAGTGAATTAGTTTAAGTAAAGTGAATTAAGTAAAATTTTAATTTAGTGAATGGATAAGGAATAAATTAGATGGTGTGTAATAATTCTTTGTATTCAATTTTTCAAGCAAACCTATGTAATAGCATGTAAGGTTTTTCAAGAAAATAGCAACTAAAGCCATAACTGTTCAATTTGTGTTTAAAACATTTTTATCTGTAAGTTAAACACTTAAATCGTGATCCATTTATTTATTAACTGTAGTTAATGTAGTTACACATATTTTACTACATGCTATAGATTCTAATTTTTAGAAAATAATGTGAAAATTTGGTGAAAAACCACATTCGCTAGACTTTAATGCTATATTTTACTTGAAAAGAACCATTGTATTTTTTATATGTAGAATATATTTCAATTTTCAAGAAATGTCGAAGTTTTTTTTTTTCTCTCCCTCTATTTAGCCAATCATCTTTCCTTAGGCATGTCATCAAAAATCATTAAACATGTGCTTTTTTTTTACCAATCCACAGTTAGAAAAGAAAGGCGGATATGGGATCGCTCCTTGGTAAAATATAAGGATTTCCAAATATTTCAACAATCTGAGTGCAAGATACCTATCTATCTTGTGCTTTAAAACAAAGTTTAAGATAATCTGCAATTTAGGGTAGAAATGTTTCTTAAGACAAGTATTGATAAGTTAAGATTAATGGGCTAACATACTATGCTATTGAAATAAATAGAACAGATGTGTGAAGAAAAATGTACTCTACGCAATCAAGAAGTATATGAGGCTCTCTTTCTATTCGATTGCACTGTACATGATTATAAGAAAGAAATATATACACAATTCTGTTCTTAGTTAAGCCAGTTATTCGGGTCTCTTCTAAATTAAAGTCTTGAAAAGGTAAATTACTCTTTTAATTCCAAATATTGGCATGGAACCTACTGCAGTTAATAATATACAATATCTGATAAATTTTATCAATAGCTGCTTTATACAATATATTATTTACTTTGTTTAATTTATTACTTGTAGCCCTCCACGGACGATTTATAAATCATTATGGTAGTGTCTTTGGATAAAATAGAGTAGGGTGAAGGGACCAGTAATTGACTGGGCACCAGTAATTGACATACCAGATATAAACTGGTATTATAAGGGATATGAGCCGTTTTTAGTGGCGATTCTTTCAATTTCGTTATTGAGAAGCCTTTGGGCAGCAGTTCCAGAAAAATATTAATTATTGGAAGGTTCCTTGGTATCAGTGGAAGGTTATTTGTGTTAAAAGTTCAAAATCAAGGAAAAAACAAGCCGTTGCTAAGGAGGATTGATAAGAAAATAATTTTTCTTTTTTCTTATTTTTCGTTTATTTGTTCATATATTCGTGTGGTTATCAATGTTCTGTTATAATTAGTATTACTTGTAGATTTCATTTATGTAGTTTTTTTTTTAATTATAAGAAGCATTGAGGATTAAAATGGGGCTGTCAATCACTGGTCCTTGAAACGGCAATCTGCCCAGTAATTGACAGGTATGTCAATTACTAGTCCTACAGCTTTTTTGTTTGAGACCAGTGATTGACTTCCTGGGAAAATGATAAGATAGGTTGATAAATTTTATTATAATTAAAAATTCAATACATTGTAAAATAAAATCATTGATAAAAATCGGCAACATAAAATATGTTTAAATTAATGAATTAGCAAATGTACGCCTTATTTCAAGAGGGCATGCAGAATGATTATTCTGTAGAGAACAACAATGTATGAACAACAAACTGGAATAATCGTGATCGCCGAACAGCTTCCGAGGCCTACGTGATTGATAAAAACGACGCCCACTTATCGGAGTTTGAAAATCTCTCATTCTCCCTCAGTTTTGGGTCCTTGCCACATGCCAAAGAAGAAAGGGAGGAAATGGCTGAACCATAGAATTCCATCAAACAAAACGGCCAGGGGAAAAATGAAGCTCCCTCAAGAGAAGTACCAGGTGCGAAATTAAACATAAGTGGAGAAGTTGGTGACTTAGTGATGTTACACATTACTTACTTTTTAATCTAGTTTTTTTTTCATTGATGTTTCATTTATTTATTACTGTTGTCAGTGCGAATGCTTACAACCTGAGGCGGGACGCGATTAACGTGCACACAGTGTATATATAAATGAGCCCAAGAGGTAACTCAGTAATAATAAACAATCAAATACTGTTTAGATGCAGAAAATAAGAATGAATTACATTCAGATAGTTTGGTTTCGAAGCAAATGATACTGGCAGCACAGATTGTGGAAAATATTAGCGAAGCGCTCCAAAAGAAGGGAAGCGTAGGAGAAATTTTGTTCACTAGAAAGCACCAACAACTCGAACCCAAAGACACGTAGATGCCATCAGTAGCAACGTTATAGGCGGAATGGATAAAACAAGGATGTGACCACATAGTCTAATCGGAAGTAAAGAGTTTGGTAAAGTGAGAACCAAAAAAAAATTCCCCAAAAAAGGTTTAAGTAACAAAATATTTAGCGGAAACTTGGAAGGATAAGAGAGCGGAAGAGTTGAGAGAAAGAGATAAAAGCGAGCCGACAGACATTCTGTACGATCTAACAAGTATGTTAGCTAATATCTCCCTGGTACTATTGAAAGTAAGGGCTGTTATTCAAATTACCTGTCTTGGCTTGGGGACTTAATTAAAACTGTCCAGTAGGAGAGTTGTGTTAGGGTTGATCGTCAAAAACTGCATAAAAAAGCGTAATGTTGAAAAATATTAGATTATTTAGGTTTGCCTATTTAAAAACTGATTGTAATGAATTATGAATAAGACTGATTTTTGTTATAAATCCAATTGAAAAAGTGATTTAGGTGATTTATTTAGATTTAAAAGTGATTTTGAATGCATATCTTATGTCGTTTCATGAATATATTTGTATGTCAATTACTGGTCCCACCCCATGTCAAACACTGGTTCCACCGAAAATTCGGTATGTCAATTACTGGGTCATTGACATACTTCCAAAAAAAATCATTTTTGGTTGACATAAAGATCGAATTTACTGCTTTTAAAATATTAATAAAATAAAATACATCCTACTGGAGCGGTACAATTTTACAACCTTCACCTGTAGCCAAAATAACGGAAGTTATTCTACCTTAAACTCGAATTTTTTCTTAAGCAGTCAATTACTGGTCCCTTCACCCTACGTGATGCACTTTTGAATACAATTTGAAGAAGACATCTCCTTTTTGCTCTGTAAATGTTTTAGAATTATATTTTGTGATTATTTACAATTCTTAAGAAATTAATACTGACTGTTTTCTATTGAAGAAACAAAGTAGTTTTAATTTTTTGTTTTTTATAATTTAACTGAAATGAGCTAATTGTATCTATAAGAGAACAAATAAATTACTGCAAATTATATAAACAAATAAAATAATGATGACCTTAATTTTAGAGTTTTTTTTTTCCAAGTATAAACTTAATTGATTTAAACTAATGTGGATCTGCTCGTTGAGGAGAGTACTACGGTGAGTTAGCAGAATATTTGCTGCCCTCAGATGTACTTGGGTACGTCGGTGTGAGGGTTTCAGTTATTGATATAGATAACTAGTATTATAATTAATTTAGCTTACCTTTTTCTAAGATTTGAAGTATGATTTGATTTTATCTTCCATGACTGAAAGAATCAACTACTGCCATAATTGAACACTCTTTACGTCTTCTATTTATTTTATAGGGTTTAAATGGGATATAATTTGAAAAAAGTAATATCCAACTTTTATTTCATATATAGTAAAATGAGAAAACGAATATAAAAGAACTCCTGTAAATAACAAACTTTAACTGATTAAAACATTTTCCTGGCAGATTTACACTTGCCCTAAGGAATGCTCGCGAGGAAGTCTCTTTGTGTTTGAAACCAGTATTCTAAAAATCCTGCTTCTTTGAAAACACCAACTTCTGTTAATCGGCTGTCATCTTGACTTTCAAATGCTTCCTTCAGAATTAAATTAGCTGATTTACAGCATTTCCCGGTTTCAATGTCTCGAACTATCTGTAACATTTAATTATGAAGGTTAACGACTTAATAACACTGGAAATGAGAAGCACCCTAAATCTTATTTAAAAAATTTTCTTCTCTTTGGCTGCAACTTTTGCTATTTCTACTGAAAACATTGCTCAAAAATTACTTCAGAACAGCAGAAAGCTCCAAGTACTTATAAATTACATTTAGATTCTTAATTGTCACCTCTTACCATCAAAGGAGGTATCAAGAAGAATAGATTAGCTGAAAAATGCTGGATAATTGTAAATTACTAATAATTCTCTCAGGACCAAGCTAGGATACATGGTGGTTCTCACAGATTCCAACCGGTAAACCAAGTTTCGTCACATGTAGATCTAACAGTTCCCCTACTAAATCATATTTAAAAGAAAATTTAGTAAGTATATCTAAAGTACTTGTTATAGCAACTATAGGGAAATAGAGAATGCAACCTTATCAAGACTAATATGGTTAGATTACTGGCAGGAGAGAATAGCCGGCCTTCAAAAATGTTGAGGATATGAACTAGGTTGCAACCTTAAAGTACGGAGGCAGAACTTAAAGAAAAAAAGAATGATTGGCCAATTTTCATCGATTAGTGTTTTGAATTTTATTCACTTCAATGAAATGAAACTGAGAATAGAAAGTTCAGCTTCATCGTATATTATTTCAATTCACATGAAATGTAAATTTCGTAACAACTATATACATTACTTACTTTAATTTAACAGTTGAAATGTTTTCTGTGGCAGAATTACAGTTCCCTTAAGGATTGTTCAGGAGGTATCCTCTTCGCGATCGCATCCATTACTTTAAATCCTGCTTCATCGCAAACACCAGTTTTTATATTATCGGCAGACATTTGACCATAAAATCTTCCTTCAGGGTTAGATTATCTGAATGTACAACATCTTCCAGTTACAATATCTCGGAATATCTGTAACATTCAATTATGAGAGCCAACGACTTTATGATAGTGGTGATAAGAAGCACCCCTATAATAATGTTATTCCCCTTACGTGATTACAAAGGTGGTGGGACTTAGAGGAGGAGATTTTGAGGATCCGTCTCTTACTATAAATCTCTTTCTTAAAAAAATCTCAATGTTAGGTATGTAAGAATGTTAATGATGTACCAATTACAAAAACGTAGCCCAAAACAGCACGTTCTGTGCACAAACATTGACAGCTACAAAAAAAAGCAAACTAAAAGGAGTTTTACAAATTTCAGGCTAAAGGAAGTTCGTGTTAAAATCACCTGAAGAGCAGAGGATTTGGCTCTTTATAAAAACCAACACCAAAAAAAGTATGTGGAATACAAATTACTACATACCATTATCAAAAATAATAATAATAAAAGCAAATCTTGTTTAAAGAAATGTTTTTCCATTAATAATTCTTTCACACTGTCATAACTTTCCAAGCAAAGAAAATACTCGTAGATACATGTAAATGTTAGTTGTTTTAGCATTACTGGTAACAATTGAAACTTTTAAAAAAATACAAATAAACTAAAGAAAAATATCTCTTACATAAAATGCACCAATTGTTAAAGTAAACTTTAATTTCCCAATTAAATTGATAACCAAGCAATACTCTTATATATAACCTAACGATGATGGAGTTAACTACTGTTTTCAAAAGTTAATCCACAACATAACCTAAGAGGGCATTAAGAAGTCAATTATTCATCTACATATTTGAAAAACTTCTTTACTTTAACACATTAATTAAAAAAAAATACAAATTATTTAGTTTCTCTACTGATTTCATATTGAAAAGTTAGGAATAATTAAAATTTATATTTTGAATTCAAGCAAGTTAACTTTATTTTTAACAAGTTTATTACTAACGTATAAAATTCTTAACCATGTTTCGTTGGTTAATTATAATTGTTTCTTAAAATTCTAAAAATTCTTATTTTATTTAGATTTGTCTGGAATTTTATATAGTTTCTCCTTAGTTAAACGATGATAAGTTTTTTATAAGTTGAAAAAGGTCGAGGGTACGTAAGTGATTTGTTATATTGCACGATATAAAAGCAAACTATACGCAGAGAGATCATATTCTGAGATGTTCATTCATACGAGTAAGAAACTAAATAGAACTATCCAAAAAATACAAAAATCTTCTTAACAAAAACTTACTCTTAAAAAAGTTAAGTTTGAGGGTTGATTAAACCATACAATGTACACAAATCAGCAAGTACCCAAATTTTCATTCACAGTTCGTAATTACAGTTCTATAGAAACGTTCGAAAAAGCAGGTATTTGACATTTTATTACAATTGATATCCTTTATGTAATTTTGCTCCATTAAATTTTCATTAATTTTGTTTAGAATTTATTAGATGTCACAGACTCTTATGCTGGCCATTTTCATCTTCAAAATATTTATTCAGTAAAGAGTCCCTTACCGTAAATAGGAAGACCACATATTAATTAAAGCGAACTGGCATTTTACCGGACTGCCTGAATTTGCCAAACGGATTCATTTGAAGCTGATCTAATGGCGTACTTAAGCTTAAATGTCAGTTTGGCTTGTAACTTTTTTCTCATTAATAACTTGGTTCAGAGGGAATGTGGAGCATTCTATCAACATAATTATTAAATTCATCTTTTATTTAAACAATTCTAAATTACAAAAAATTCAATTATATTTCATGAGAAAGTAAAGTGAAACTGTCGAATATTGGCGAAAAATATTCGAAAACGATCTTTCTTGGAAAAATTTCTTGGAAATTGAGAATAATATTTTTTTTCGAATAATTTGGTTGCATTTTTTCTCAATATCTAAGTAAGATCAATATTATTTCTAAAATCACAAAAAAAGTTAATAAAATTTGAGAAAATAATGAAATATTTAGAAAAATAAGTGAAAGGTATGGAACCACCATTGTTAATACGTTTTGATCAGCCATAACTGGTTTTCATTGGACGGGGCGTGACTACACTAGAGGTGGGCATGACCCGCCCACAGTCTGCAACGGTACTGCATTGTGATTGGCTACTACTTTGAACTCAATTATTTCAATGAAATAACTAATTTAAAATTTTTTTCTCAACATTTCTCCCATAGGTATTTGATAAACTTTCGATTAAAGCAAGAAAAAAAAATTCCCTTAAAAATACGATAAATGATATTACTTTTGGAATAACACTTCATGTTTTACCTAATTATCGTTAACAGAAACAAAAAAGTCGAGAATTTGTATTGTTTAATCGTGAAATAGATAAAAGAGAAATGGGCATATCGTAGACTTGTAAGCCGCCATTAAATAGGCTGTAAGCTTACTTTGTACTCCATCCGGTGGAGAACTCTAGTGGCAATTTCTGTAAACACAAATGCAGTTTCTACATTCACATTTAACCAGATTGACGACTCACTAGACTTATATAGAACTATTTTACCCTCATATTTAACCATGCCAGAGACTCACTAGATCTATTTAGGACTATCTTACACTCATATTTAATCAAGTTAGAGACTCACAAGACTTATATAGGACTATCTTACTCATAATTAAACCTGTTGTCGACTCAATAGACTTATATAGGACAATCTTACTCTCATATTTAACCATTTTTACGACTCACTAGACTTATATAGGTCCACCTTACACATACATTTCATCATGTTGGAGACTCATTAGACTTATGTAGGCCCATCTTACACTTACATTTAGCCATGTTGGAGACTTGCAGGACATATATAGGTCCACCTTACACTCGTATTTAACCACGCTAGTGACACACTAGACATATGTAGGATCACCTTATACGCACATTTAACTATGATCGAGACTCGTTAGACCTATATCATCCACCATACACTCACATTTAACCATGGGGATGACTCACTAGACTTTTAGAGGCCCACCTTCACTCATACTAAACTTAATTTTCACCGCATTAGTTAGTCAATTTTTTGTCAATTTATCTACTTCACATCTCCATGTTGGAGAAGTAAGTAATTTGAGCTACTTCTTTTTCACCTTTGCTATTTTACTCTGGTTGGAACCTCGTTTTGTAGAACGTTCCTGGACCAGAAAGTAAGGCTACATTGCTCAGTTAATTTGCGAGTAATTGTTTCAGACACACATTAAGTTAACACTTTGCAAGTTAAAACTATGACTTATTACACCTCCAGTAAACTATCTATTATGGCTATATATTTCAACAGGTTTCAATGACAAAAATCCTATTCAAAATTTAATTCCATCAATTAAAATTGTTTATTTAATCTGAATCTTAATTTTTTATTATTAAAAAGTTTTAATTGATTAAATTCCAATTTAATTAAAAGTGAATTTACTTAGATTTTCTTAAAAGATTAAATGTTCGTGTTCATGTTGTCAGTTAAACAAGTGCATTACGCTTAAATGGCTGATCTATAGTTATAAACGGTACGATTTCACCTACCTTCCACAAGTCCTCGGTAGTATAGTGGTCAGTATCCCCGCCTGTCACGCGGGAGACCGGGGTTCGATTCCCCGCTGGGGAGATTTACTTTTTCTTTTTTTTTACTAAATAAAAAATATTATTTCCTATAGTTATTAATTATGAATTTAATTTTTATGGTATTTTAATCACCTTTTTTTTTTATTTCTTATTGTAACACAAATAGATCAACTGAATGGCGAGGTGATCTCAAACTAAAATTAATACACTTCGTTAAAGAGAAATTTTAAAATATTTCTTGCCTTTAATTTCGTCTTACTCCTAAAAAGTGTAAGTATTAAGATCACATCTAATATCAACCTATTTCCGGTCGGTATCCGCCTTCCTACCTCTCCATAGGCCTCTCTTATACATGTGCGCACAGACCGTGTAATGCGACGTTGCAAGTATTGCGCGGAGTAACTTTTGTTCACTATCAAACACGCAACTGTCACTTCTTGAGTGTTCGCTACAATAACTGGCACAAAATTCAAGAACAGTGAGTGGCTTCGATTCATGATGCTGTACAAACGAACGAATATCACATCCTATTAAAAACATGTTCGTTCTAAAGTAATAACTATGAGAATTTTAGAGAGAGAGGGCGTAATTTATTTTTATTTTGTCAAATCTATAGTTGAAGCTGATTCGGAAAAAAATACGCTTAGAAAAATTGCGGAAAATGGTAGCAAGTTTTCCGTTTGGAAGGGTGCAGTCTCAGAATATCCAGGTGTGACATTGTCCATAGATGTTTGGTAATAGGTTTCCATTAAAAGCGCCAACTAGAGGCTCAGTTTTATATGATACGTATTTTTAGCCAAATTCGATTTAGTACACTTCTCAGAGAAGAAGAATGGTTGGGTAACCATTTAATATGGCATTTCAAGTAATAAAAAGTAATCTATTAAATGAATATGTAATAAAAATGTTAATTTTTAAGAAAATCGCCTGGTTAGAAGTTCAATTATTTACATTTTTTTAAAATGGATCTAATGAAGTCAATATCTTTCGGTAGCAGGCTCCCTAATTGCCTAAATAGTACAATTATACTCCTTGAACAACTATAAAATTTCATTCAAAGTCAGCTAACTCTTATTATTCAGTAATTATACAAAGATTTTTGTTCCTAATAAAAGCTCAGTTCCAAGACTGGACAAGTTTCCAAACTGCAATTTCATTAATCATTCAACCGTCACCAGTAAATGGGTGCAAGTTTGAAAGCTAAACTTACTATAAATAGAGCTATCGCTGATTAAATCGACCTTAATTATTAATCTTTCAGTAACCAGACTCAGACCAAATTTTCTACCTTTAGAATGCAATTATTAGAAAATAGATAGAAAGAAAATGTGCACTATTTAGTAAAGAAAAAAAGAAAAATAAAAAACTAAATGATAAATTGGCATGCTTAACAGCGCTCCTTACGACAAGGAAAGTAAACAATATTGATTTGACCTTATAGCACTACATGTCCATTTATACTGTATGTGCTATCGTCCGGCGTTTATACTGTCAAGACAATATGTATGTAGAACTGAGAAATGTGGGTGTCTCTTTCTTGTCTCGGTTACGGGCTCTTAAATAAGATAGGCCGGGCCTTCTTACCAGTAATCTGTGATAATGTTATTGTCTTGTAAAACACACTGAAGGACGTTTATTTTCTATATTTTATATTCATTCTTTATTTTATTTCTTATGTTTTCCTTAAAAATTAAAGTTTTAAAGAAAATATGCCGAAGAAAGTTGAATTTAAAGTTGTCTATGCGTCAGGTAGGTTTTTTTTTTATTTATTTTAAATTTATTTAAAATAAAAAGCTTGTATCATACAATTGTACATATTTTTTTAGAGGTAAAATATGTCTCCAGATTTTGTCGAGGCTTTAAGCTATCAATTTTTCTTAAATTTAACTCAAAACATGCCTTCAACATACTATGTGTTTAATAAGAAAGAAATGAATTTCTGTTGTACTTAAGAGTAGTACCACTCTTTCTTTAAAGAATCAATTTGTCACCATTTCATTCATTCAAGAGTGCTCACCAATAGATTCTTCTCAGAAACTGCCCCAGAAAAAAATTTATCCTATATAGCCATGTCAACTTCTTTACCATTTAAACGCCACACTTCTTATCATGTAAACACATAACTATTGATCGTAACCGGTCTCATATCACATGAAAAAAAGCCGGCCTCCTTGGAATTGGATAACACATTTTAATATTTTACCACCTAATTACGTGACCACGTTAAGTGGGTTTCCCTTATTATGATAATGATAATTAATTTTGTATTATAATTAATTAGGTTTTAATATTTTAAAAAGTTTTAAAAAATCTATTAAAGTTTCACATGGTCTTCTCTTATAACAAAAACCTCTAGGACGTTCTAGAAATTATTAGTTGACTTTAATAGTAAAATTACCTATAATAATAAACTATAAATGTTAAGGCAACCTCCTCAGAATTCCTTCAAAAATCAAGATACACTGAAAACGAAAATGTAAGGCCAAAACAAAGTTCCAAAATACTCAAAGTAACACATTTACAATAATTCAAACCATTTCATTTTTTACAAACATATTTTAGCATGGAGCCTTACTATATACTGAAATGATACTTTTGCATGGTCTAACGTCTACCTCCTCAGAAGTAGCCTAAAACCGACTTTCTAGGAATAATTAAACTTAAGTTATACGAATACAAATAGTTGTAAATAAGTAAATCTAATTATTTTCAAATAATAATAATGTGATAATTGCAGTTGAAGAATTATATTTTAACTCAGGAATTAGCAATAAACATAACTCCTTAAATATTAAATTAAAAATTGGGATAAGAAAATTCTTAACATTTAAATGATATCTTCTTAGAGGGAAGTCTAAACAGGATTTTGCTGAGAAGAAGTTTCAAATCCAAGATGTGGATCTAGGAGTGAAATTAGTATAACAGATTTCTTCTCAATTCTAGGGAATGTTTTTCAATAAAAATCTATAAAAAGCGGGACTTTCGGTTGAGTTATTTACCTCAAAATTAGAATTTTAGCAATCCATCTAACCCGAAATTTTATGCAGTTAGCACCCTACCTAACCCTTCAAATTTTAGATAGAATCCCACCCATTGTAGAGGCACTCTTTTTGATCGACTCGACAAATGTTTCCAATAAACGTGAGTGCGTTAATATCGCGGTACTACGATTATAAGATATCTAAAGAAAAGATGGAGTCATATTCGGGAGTGGATAAATGGCTGAGAGAAAAAAATAAAATAAAGTAATAAACCAATATCTCCAAAATAGGTAATGTCCTAGAAAATAGCATAGGAAAGAAAACTTAGGTTAAAGGTTAAAATCGTTTCCGGATTAGGTTTACGAGTTCGACTAAAGGGCGTTTGATTACTTTTGTTAAGCGAGTGTGATCTTGCCAATCTGCGCCAGTAGTACGGGAACGATCCTGAAGTTCTATCGAGCTCTTTATTGGGAGCATTACCGGCGAACTAATAACGTTCTTCTCCTAACTTGAAATAATAAATGGTTAGACATTTAATAACGCTTAAACTAAGTCTTATGTTACAAATACAAGTAATGACCTTCTTGCAGAAATTTTGCAATGGAACTTTGACTTTTGAATTTTTTTTTGACTCTGAGGATCTCTATATCGATATTTCCTGCAAGGGCAATGCTTCCTTCTATTTAATAATAGAAAATATTTTAGATTAAAACGTAAAGTAAAGCTTAAATTTATTCCTCTATGTTATCTAATTTAACAATTTCAGTTTGCGGTCGTTAAGACCTAGTTCCAGTCAAAAATGAATTTTCGTAAATATGGCACAATCGCAAGTACTTCCTAGGATGCTTGCTGTAAAACAGTAAATTAACCGACAAGTTCTATTAATAGAGCTGTCCTTTATTTTTTTGCAGACATGTCTATTCCTAAGAAAAACGGAAATTAGATTACTTATTTAAGTTTTTCTACTTCCTTATTATAGTAAAGGTTTGTAACATCCTTTTTTCATCAGAATATTTCTGATTCCCACGTATTATTAATTTACCACAGCTGTGTTTCACAATAAAAATCTGACCTTTGTTTTATTCTATGTTTTGAATTACTTAAAAGTAACCATTTTAATTCTACTCGAATCATCCAAATTCAGTAAGAATATTGATACTCTTTGTTTATGATGGAGATGTTTAAGTTTTGAAAGAATTGATTCCGATGTGCATTTCCAATAAATTACCTAACTTAATTTAAATTCCAAATCGTATTGTTTCTTGATTTTTACAGTTTAAACAAAGAAAATCTTAACGAATTTACAAAATTATACTAAACGATAGAAAGTATTTTTCTTGTCTTTAAATCGTTTGACAGAAATAGAGTTAACGCTGTCAGAGGATTAGGATTGTATTGAACTAGATATCTAAATTAGGAACTATTGCACTATGTTTTGCAATGTATTTCCTGGAGGTTTTATGAACAAACATTTCAGAGAGAAATACCCAATATTGCAATCCAAATAAATAAAATTATCTACTAGGTAATAAATTAAAAATATTTTTGTTAATGGATTTTATTTACGTCTAAAACGTTAGGTATGACGTTGAGAATAATGGCTCCCTTGTCACAGATCTCTTCAAAACTGAAACCAAAAAAATATTTGGCAAACACTGTATTTCTGTTACTCCAATTAAAAACCTCCCCAAAACAAGCACTTTTTAATTAAAACTGTCCGGTAGTTCTGGGATCTGCATGTTTTCATATCGTTATTTTTATCCGTCAATGCATGTTTTTTGTTTAATCTTCATGGTTTCGGATGATTATCGATAGAAGAATTCGATTCATCAATCAAATTTAGAGAATTTGATTTTCTTTTTAAATGTTTCTGTCACACGTAGCGTTTAAGCTAATCTTGCTGTAACTAGTTTTTTCCTAACCTGCACCTGCCTTTGCTCCGATTCTCGTTTAATTTTGAATAGATTACTAATTATTTTCCTAATCGAGAGAAGTATTACGATTAATAAATAAATTTACACTCGAGATCATGCAAATCTTTTGTTTTTCTCCTTAAATTAGAAAAGCGAACGAGAAAGAAGGTTTCCCAATTATTAAAAAGAAAATTAAATGTTTTTAATGTAAGATTTTATAAACTTAGAGTTTGTAGGAAGGAAATGAATAAGACAACAGTAATAAGAGAGAATTGTGTGCTATTTCACACCCTTGCAGGACCAAAGACCCAAGCGCCCATTTTTATGTGAGACGTTTTTCCAGGGTAACCCTTTTTTAGCCGATTGTGGGACAGGAGTGAATACATATTTGCTTCCATTCCAGACATTGTGTAACAACTAAATATAATATTCACAACAACAATTATTATAATGTCCATTTTGTTTTATCAATGGTTTTGAACGATTAGTTTATTGATAATATCCTATTGACCCCATAAATCTCTAGATATAATCCAGTGAAAGTGATTTTAAATGGGGGTTTCTGTAGCTATTTATATCCCGCATCATGTCTGAAGGTATAACGACTAACAGACTTACAGATTTCAGTAAAAGGGTTGAAGGAAATCTTAAACAGACGTTCTGTTTTTTTTATTTCTGAGTTTCTTTTATTTATGCAATTACTTCTCGACAATGTATGTGTAATTGTAATTGTTCAGAGTTGTTAGTCGTGGAGATGTGTAATTGACACTGCAATTTACATTTTAACATGCTCTAAATTGAGAACAGAGTTAATGGTTATTAAAAGTGTTACGATTAGTTTCACTGTCCATTCAAGTTAAGTCATTGTTGCACTCTTTGCAACAATACCCAGATAGCGGGGGATCATAATTTTAAATTTAAATTCTAAATGAGTATTACTGAAACAATCAGCATCAGCACTTCTTTTTCAACTATAAACTAACAACTCGATTTAATCCGACAATGTTAAAGTTAGGTCCTAGGAGGATTCAAGAGTTTCGTTGACCGTCGTACTTGCCACTGGTCCTCAGTGGTGAAGGTTCTACCAGTAAGAATATAATGTCGTTGCTAGGAAACAGGTGATAATCCGTTGGCAAGAGTTCTGGGGAGTTTCGATCTTACGATTTTCTGGACAGGTTTGATTTGACTGGTTGTCATAAATAAATCTCGGATGGACACTTAGCTGCCGATTACCAAATTAGCTATCCAGAACATTTCCTGCAGTCTTACAGGATCCAATGTTTGTTACAAGCCGATCCAAAAAACGTGACCTTTTATTGCGTAAATGCAGTGAAGTGTAAACTCCTAAACGAAGAGTTCAAATCATGAGACTCCCACTTTTTGCATTTCTTCTCCTATTCAATGCGCTCTGAAGCATACACAACAATAGTATAGCTAACGCCCATTTAAGTTTTTTTTTTTTAATTATTAAAATATAAATATTTTAACGGTCGTAACTTTGTACTCTTTAGTTTGACTTCTTGTTTAAAAGAGATGCTTGAAAGGTATTTCCATTCTCCAATTACTTAGGCTAGACCAGGATCTCTCCAGACTACACTCACAAATATTTAACCAATTTTTGGTGTTTTTTTCCAGGTGAAGATGATAAGTTTCGAGCATCCGAACTGGATGACCACGGCCCTACAGTGAGAGGCTGGCAAAGCGCTAAAGATTGCCTGTATCCACAAGAATTGATATTTAAATTAAATACGCCCACGATATTGACCCAAGTTCAAATTCTAGCCCATCAGTATCTTATACGTAAGTATGAATGTACTAGACTAGACGAATGCTATGAATGAAATAGAAGTAGCATAAATTTATTATGAGCAGATTGAAGGGTACCAACCACTCAATGAAGGGCTTTATCAAGATTGACAAGATAAATTATTGGAAATTGTACAGCAGTCGGCAGAGAGGGGTGTGGTATTCTCCCCTTGGGAAAAGTTCTAGTTCAACCTGAATTCAATGGGGGATGTGAGGTGCGAACAGGGATAAAATAAATTTCCTTTTATTTGGACACTTGTTGCGCCAAGATAGAAACAATGTGATGTGAACGACACAGGAACTAGTAAAGAGGTAGTTCAAGAAGATTCTCTTTGCTTCCGTCAATAATTTATAATTATTCTAGTAAAGGAAATGTGACGTTACAGATTAACTGGAACACACAAGAAACATTTGTTGGCTGAAGAAAATTTCAACCCTAAGAAATAGACGTGGCATAAATTGAATCCATGTTTAAATACAACCCATTTTGGACCCCCTCTGGTGGATCCAAATAGAAATAAACTTTCAGCTCTTGCATTTTTAAGATCTTTGTTCACCTGAAACAGATTATTTTCTAAAAACCACTCTTCTGACTGAGGGATACTTAACTCTTAATATTAAGTTCTTCCTTAATGAAGATGGTATGTACGTATATTGGACTGTCAGTAACAAGCAATCCTATCTTCTTAGATAGGTTTAAGAAATACGTTTTTTATTTCATTAAAGGACCACCTAAGATATCAAAATCATCTTCATAAGCCAGAATTTGGGTCTCCTTGTGGAATATGGTGTCTGTTCACTGCGATTTATACTTCACACATTCCAGTATTACATAGGTTGAAGAGTTAGCACGATCTTCTTGTCTCAGACTCCTGTTGGCTTTCTTTAAATTTATCGGAGAGGTTACTTAGCGCACGCTTTTTTCTTAGAAAGCCTCCTACTGTCATTCTTTCAGGGACACGAGTTAATGCGTGATAAAATGTTGTAAAGTTGTTCTGGACGAATACTCGTAGGATTACATGAAGTCCAAAAATATGTGGTACCGCTGAGGAGGTACGTATTTCTGTTGCCAATTCATTCTTAGGATAAAGATTTGATCTGCGGTGGTCTAGTTTCATCGATACCAAACATCGGCAGGTGGAATCTATTTTTTTTTCTCGGATATTGAAGTAGTCTTGTCACATTTAATGCACAATTAACTAACTAAAATACCCTTATAATTATCCTGCCATACTTTATCTTTTCTGATAATAATAATGGTTTTATTATCTTGGTGTTTTAGCGGAAAGAATAGAATTATGGACCGGGCCGGATGCACTGGCTGACCTAGCCGAAGATGATATATTAAATTTACCATTTGACTATTTAGGTTACATAACTTTAGGCGATAATAGAGGCAGTGGTTTCAGAAGTAGAGAATTAAAAAGTATAACCATACCAGCTGGTGAGAAAACCAGTTATGTAAAACTATCTCTTCAGTGTAACCATAGCAACGGGCACAATATTTACAATCAGGTAAGAGGGTGGACTTTGAAAAATTTTCTTAATATACATATTATTATCCAAGTTAATGAGCTAATACTGTTAAATTTCCTGCAGGTAGGTCTTGTTGCCGTACAGTTACTGGGTGAAGAGAAAAATGAAGTTACCGAGACTTCGCTATTCGATGATCTCTCCTTTGAGATGTATGTGGATAAGGAAGTGGCACGAATTATACGACAGATGGAAGTCAAGAAAGAAGAGGCTGTTAAATGTAATTATTTTTCTTTCAATCAGTAAAACTGTGGATAAATCGGTAGACATATTTGCAAAGAACATCGATTACTTTGTGTATTATTTCTGGAACATGCTATTTCCAATCGATTATCTGTTTCCCTAGCTGAAAGATTTCGATACGCTGGCCGACTTAAAACAGCCATGATGACCTTAAGAGAAGTGGGTGAAAAATTAGGGCGACTTGAAGTTGGTAAACAGCATGCCATTGCCAATGAGGATTATACCCGAGCAAATCGGAAGAAAGAGCAGATGGACATTCTGAGACAAGAGACTTATATGAATCTGGCTGTAACAGATCTTCTCGAGGAATCTGGAGTAAGTGACTGCTGCCTTCACCATTCTTCACAGATATTATTCATTTTCTAAAGCATCGATCTAGAAATAAAAAATCTTCATCTTTTTTTAGGTGGTGGCCAAGAATGATGCAGCCAGTTCGGATGTTACCGACTCCAATACGACGCTCTCCGAAGAGATGCCGGCGACAACTGTAGTGGCGGCCAGCTGTAAGAGTCCTGTCCTGGAGCAAGCGGAACAAATGCATGATAGTCTTTCGACCACAAATATGTACCAAAGCCCTCTGTCACCCCTGCATTATACTCCAAGGTTTGTCATTGCCTTTCATTAAGTTTGTCTTAATTTTGAGTTTAATTTCTCCTTCATCACCGACCATTTTTAGTTTATGATCTAATTTGATAAGGAACCATGGCGAATAATTGACATTGATTTTGAATAAGGACATCGTACATTGTTCTGAATGACCCAGTAGAGGAATACATATGTTACTTTGCCTGTGGGAAACCCAAAAAACTGCTACTGCGAATTCTAACAATGTCAGCGTGCGTGCTCCTTTTTGGGATCCTACATCTACGCCCAAAGCCTTGAAGAAGAGGCTAAGCTACTTCCCCCCAATCTAGGGTTTTGCAAAAATCAATTTTAAATACATATGTAGAGTTTAACGATCTCCTTTCTTTTTACAGTACCACTAAACCAACACCGGCAATAGTGACGCCAGTAAGAACTGGATCTCTAAGAAGGAAAGGAAAACAGCAACAAACACCAACGTCTTCGGCAAGGAACAGCTATGAAGCTTACGATGAACGAGTTATACCAGCCCAGAGGAAGTAAGTTTGTCACAATAATTTCTGTAGATTTAAAAATAAAATAGAAAAATTCAAGATAAAGAAATAATGAAACAAAAAAAACAATTGTTTTATCAGTATTCATCGCGAAGTCAAAGAAACAACGACCAACCTACATCCTTCCTGTTTAAAAATGAACGAACGTGAAAAGAAGCAAGCCTCTTTGCCAATTTCTGTATTTGGAATTGCCTTAGTAAGTCCATTATATTTGATTAATTTATTTGAAAAATCTTGTGTATGTTTTGCAAAGGACGCACACTTATAAAAAGAAATTTTGTAGTATCTTTTAAAATATAAATAAATCAGCTGTTTTCTCCAATGTATTGATTAAAAAATTAAGCTTGTATATTTTTTTTAGAATTTAGTGTTAGTGTGAACGCATAAAAAATCAGCTGATAAGTTTAGTTATTTTTGTAGTTAACCTTTCAAATATTTTTTTACTCAATTAATATTGTTTTTTAATCGAATTCACTTATATTAGCATTCTCTATTTAGTACTCTATGGTCATCAATTAATAAAGGTAAAATTAATATATAAGTTTGAATATCTGCAGAATAATTCTTAGCAAGTATAGAAATTTTTTTTTTTTTTTTTTTTTTTTTTTTTGCGCATCAACAGCTGAGGTCATTAGCGCCCGGAGCTTTTTCCAGTGCACTGCCGGCCTCCGGACAGTGTTCTCTCGTTACAGACAACACTGTCCATCACCGGACAGTGAGCTGTAAGAAGCTCCTAGGAAGAGAAAATCTAAGGGTCAGCTGCTGGATTCGAACCCGGGACCTCCGCGTGGGAGTCCAGTATGCTAACCTCATAGCTAATCCCTTCCCTGTATAGAAATTTTAATTAATTTGAATATTTATTGATCAACCTCCATTTAGATAGATTTTTTTTCTCTTTCTTTTTCATTATTTTTGTCTACAAAAACGATGTTATTGTTATTATGGTTTGGATTACTTAAAATTACCCATACTAATTTCTGTTCATTGTAGAATTTAGTTTTTAAATTTAGGGTTACTCTTAGCACTGCGACGGTTAACGAGGCCCTCAGTACTAAAAATTTAAGTCTTGGAGTCAAATTTGGACGTTTCAAAACAAACATGGCTGATTGGGGAGTATAGAAATTAGGTCGGAAAGAATTTCGGTTGGAAATGGTTTTCGGTGAGAGATTTTTGATTGGATTGGTAAATACTATTGTAAATCTTTAGTGGATCAAGTCCTGGATTGTATTTTGATTCTCTACAAGGGGAATCCGTTGTTTATTATGTGTACCGTTCTGGGCAAAACGTTAAATTGCATCCTGGGGAGACAGACTTCGTATACTGTAGTAAAGGTGATCACTCAAGGAAGTCTAGGAGAAGGAAACTGCTAAATGTAACCAAGGTTTAGGTCGGATTCTGTAAGGTGTAACCCAGGATGGGATTTGTGTTTGGAACTGTCGACTTTATCTTTTTATTTTTTTTATTTCTTTATCAATGGGAGGACGGAGAGGAGGATTTAAGTTGGAAGAGGGAGACCGTGGCGCTAGGAAGTCAGGGATAGAGAGGTGGGGAGAGAGAGATTCTAAAAAGTAAAGCCCACCTTTTCAAATAAAGGTCATACAACCTAAATGAGATGTGGGCTAACCACCTCTACTGGGTTCTTGGGTGCCCTTGTACCCCTGTACCGGTAACTATTTGTCAGAATCTTGAGGTCCCAACATTACGCACACAAACGACAACTTTCTTTGAAATGCACACCACTTAGTAAGAAACTAGAATAAATTTTTTTCAGAAGTGGATTGAAACTTTATTAAATATATATATAATATATACAAGTATGACTTTTAATGTAAAGTTCTATTTGGGACGACATAAGCAACATGACCTAAAAACCTGTTCTATGTTAATAAATGTCACTTTCAAAATTACTGCTGCAATCAGTCAAATGGGACGCACTGACATTTAAAGCAGCTTTCTTTCCCTACTCCCGAGCTTTTTTAAATGATTAATTATTGTTATCTTTGATCTTGATAAGCTTGCAATAATCATCCTTAATTATAAAAAAGCTCAATAAAACGGGAGTATTAAATTGTTCGTAGATTAATTGAAAAAAAAAAGTTTCGAACATTTCTCCGATCTAGATATCAGTGAGTGAATCATTTAGAAATATTTACGTAAAAACCTTAATGTTTTATACCATCTACAGTCAAATTGAGTTAGTAATATTCGTATTTATAAAAATATTTGTTTTTCTTTTTTTAAATAAATAAAGGTGGAGAAATTCTATTCAAGACAGTTTTCCGATAAAGAGGACGGTTTACGAGATTTAGAATGCATATTGGAAAGCCAAGAGACGACTAATAAAATCTTCAGAGCGACCACATTTCTACTGCATAGAGCGTTAAGAGATAAAGTAATATCTGTGTACAGTCTGGCAGCCACCCTGGTCACACAGCTGTTCAACAAGTACACTAGCGCTAAGTGAGTTGTCAATGTTTTTTTTATATGATAAATTAAAAGCTATTATAACACAACACGTCATTCTAATATACTAAGAAGAATAAGATAATAAGTTAAGATACTAAGAATGCATTTCACGAATCTATTGCGTGTCTAGTAGAACTAAACATCTACTTACTTATCTACTAATCTGCAAGTGTATACAATAACAACCCGATAATCTATTAATTTAATAGATTAATACTAATAATTAATAAAGTTTGCGATTCGTTCCATTATTGAACGATTCCATCGCGAACGGTTGAAGGAAAGGTTGATAACAAATGCAAATGAAAGTGAGTGGTTTGAATTGAAGTAATTTTTACATAACTTTGGTACAACAGTTATCCCAGATTCGTGTGTTGCAAAATTTAATCACTAAGTCATTCTGTAATAAGCTCCTATATTGTTTTAATTCTATTAATTAGGTAATGTTTTATTTTATACTTTTCGTGACGTAAGTAAAACTGAAGTGTATGAAGGTTATTTTGAGCCCGAATAAGCCTACTTTCTCAAGTAGCCTCAAAATTACCGCAATTACCGATTTTTTAAAGCACCACAAAGCTTCTTAAGTAAATTTTTTGTAGTTGGAAAACAGTAGATAAGGGAAAAATAAGCCCTAAAAATTCTAGTTACAAATGAAATTATTTTTTATTGCAGGATCACAACGTCCGAACTTACTCGGAGTGTAGAAAAATTATTACCAGAATTGTTTTTAAAATCTGGTGATCCCACACCAAGGGTGCATAATACAGCTGTTCATACAATACTTAGTATGGCGCATGCGCCAGAATTAAGGTTAGTAAAATTTTATTTATTTCAGACTTCATGAGTTTTTATATATCTAGTAGCTGTTACTAGCATTAAATAACTAAATAGAAGGAAAGGATTATTACCCCTGGACTATCTTATAGCTAGCTCCTGTTATATTTCACTTCCTAGAAGCTATCTAATAGAAATAGCCCGGTGATGGACAGTGTTTGAATGTGAGAATGAGAGAACACTGGCCGGAGATCGGCTTTGTATTGAGTAAGACTTAGAACGCAAAAGTACACAGATGTTGAGGCGGATTAAAAAAATTAAGAGCACTATGGTAAGCAATAAAATGGATTTCTTCAAGAGTCTTGAGGTTGCTCAAGAAAGAGATCTCGTATGATATCTCCAGATTCGAGAAGAGTTTAAGATATCAACCACAAAAACGACTTAAATAAAGGTTGAAAAATAAAAAGACCAATTTAACGATATTTCGTGTTGAATTTAAAATTAGAGGCCACCATTACGACCAGTACTAAATTTTTGAAAAATTGTTTTAAACAAGTTTTGAGTGAAAATTGATTTATCCACAGAAATTGTTTGAAAGAATCTTCATAAGATTAGCTTTTTCCTTTTTAAATTTCTTACATTTATTTATAATGGCAAATATTTATCCAGAGTTTGTTTCGGTTATCTTTCTCCAGGAAATTGAACATTATTCCAGTCCACTTAACTAGGGTCATCACGACCAGTACGCATCCAAGATTAGCACTATCCAGGCTGGAGATGGTCGAGCAACTTATACTCAGCTTGGGAATATCGAACGATAAACAGAGGTAATTAAATTGTATTCTTTCTTTAAGAAAATAGTAAACATTCATTACTTGCTAACAAGTCGCTGTGAGAAGAGATGAATGTCATCCGACTGACACATTGGCTGTATTAAATACTCGTATAACTTCGCCCAGCCCTTCAGCCTCAGCCAAGTCCTAGGAAGCATAAATTGCTAATGTTGGGTATCACAAGGACAGCTAAAGGGAAGATGGACAGAAATGTACGATTAGATAGCTTAAGAAGCTTGCCATACAGACTTAAAGTCATCATCAATAGTCGCAAGAATCTCTGAGTTCAAGGCGAGCAGATCATTTGGTTTTCGAGGGATACTTAGTCATTCGCATGGTGATTATTTCAAGAGGCTGTGTAAGTATCGTTAAATCCTTCATACTAGCCAAAGGCATCGTATGGGCCGATTAGGAACGGAAAGACTGATTAGGAACTGTATTCAGTTAGCTAGTGAGGACCCTTTGCAGAAAAGTCTGTAGCCTCAAGTCTTAAAAATAAAGTGGGATACTAAAACAATCTTGAATTTGCAATTGCCCTCCCTGATTAGCCAACCCTCCCCCCTCCCAAAAATGGTTCACATCCAACTTAAAAACATAAAATTAATTCTAAGCAATTCTATTTTTTAATTAAATTATGTTTACTAGCGGAATGACATGCAGAACGTTGGCAGAATTCGGAGCATCAGGATTGCATCATCCAGCCGAAGCAGTTCGTAAGGTATTTCGATCTGAATATACTTGATTAGTTGCATAGTGTAATTCTCTAGTTTAGCTAGAGTGATAGTATTGATAATATACAATATTTTTATTTAGGTATCTGAAAGAGTTTTGATACTAGTTTATCGAGTTAATCCAAGATTAGTTAGGAAACAGTTACCACCTGATGATGACATCACCAGAAGGAATCTGCTGTATCGACAGCTTATGAAAGAATTCGATAAAATCGATTTGGAGGTAAGTTAATGTTAAATTTTATAAAACACACAAACTAGTCTGTAGTTTTATTGCTGTAGAGAGAGAGAGAAAAAAATCAAAACTAAATTTTAATGTTTTATTTAAGATCTAAGTCAGAATTTCTAGACCTCAGAAGAACATTAAAAAATTAAGTGACACTTGATAGGTTAAATTTATTTTTTATAATAACTTTTAGTGTTGTAATTAATAATTATTTTATGTATTTTTGAATTAGTAGGATGGCGTGAGATCCCTGATATTTAAAACGAAAAATTTTACGAGTTAAGATTTTTTTTCACTAAATTAAACACCAAATTTACCTTCCTTTAGCACATATAGTTGTTTTAAATAGCAAATTTATATAGAAAAGTTTGTGTAGAGTTGAACCAGTTCGGAACTTAAGTACTAATATTGATTTACTACTCAAAGGTAAAGAGAGAAAGGCCAGCTCTGAAGTCGTCAGTTAGTTGTTATGCGGCGACAAATCTACCAGAAGAAGCGGTATCGGACTCTGCCTGCGAAGGAGTCTTAGATACACCATCTTCTTTGCCCGGAACTAATAAGTGAGTAAATAAATAATAAATACCAATACTACTACTAATAATAATAATAGTAGAGAACAATAATATTCAAAAAAATCGATTACGAACATTCACACGACTCAACGCAATTCCACGTAATTAAGCTTAGACCATAAGCCCTCTTACCAGAAATGAGAAAGCCATCCATTTAATTTTTGTATTTCTCACTTTTTCCAGACAATGTATATTTTGTTTACAAGTATGCGATAATTTTACTGAAGAAGGACTTAACATACACTACTGGAAATTCTGTCCCATGTTAACCAGATGTGTACACTGTGAAGAGGTTTTAGAAGTGACTGGAGTACATAGACATCTATTGAGAGATTGTGAACTTAAATCTATTTATAGAGGTTGTGAAAAATGTAATGAAGCTATATCTGTGGATATGTTCGAGAATCATGTTCAAGATTGTTCAGGTTTGTTGAAAAATTGTTTACTTTTGTTAATGTAAATATGAATTATAAAAATAGTCGTTATTATAAAAATAGTTTTGTTCCTAACATCTGTTCTTCCATCTGTAAGAAGATGACTATTCGTGTACTTGGAGTGGAAGGAAGGGCCACCGAGTAAAGAGAGAGGGAGAATCTCTCCAGTCTAAGCCAATAAGGGCTTAATCCCTAATGCCAACGAAAACTATAAAAGACAAAAACATTCTTAATTGCTCTTGTGAAGAATCGTAATCGAAAAGTGAATAAAATTAAACTTATACAGGTATCAAGTTAAAAGAAAACTGTTCCGAGTTGTTTTGGCGTAAAAAAAACATTCGTTGATGTGGTACTAACGGGCTGGACGCATTTTGATCGCTAATTTTCTATTAGGAGTCATGGGAATTCCAAAACTAAATCATGTGTTCCATACTAGATTTTTTAAACCTTAAAACATCTACCTATGTATTTCTGGTGATTTGATTATTTACTCGATTCACGCGACAAATAATAAGTTTCTCCAAGCAATTCTGGAATAAAGAAAGCAAATTCCTACCCCTGTTGTTTCTCTTTTAGAGTGAGTAAGATGTAATCCCTTTCAATTCACCCCCTGTGATTAAATTCATTCCTTTTTACCAAAGCACTGGACTTCGAAAGACCCTTTATTGTAAGTAACTCGACGATTATAGATAGCGGTAGGTGGCTATTTTCTTTAAACTACTAAAGATTGATTGGAATCCCAAGATTTTTGAGTCCTCTAAGAAGACTGGCAACTGCTTCAAAGGTATTTAGGCCTCGCTGCAAATGTTCTAGCACTACGATGTGAACATGCACTGACACCAGCCTATCTTAAACTCAAATTCACCCATTGTTCGTTTTACAGACGACATCATTTTATTAACAAAAATTTATCAAACATCCCTATGCTGTGAGAAGCACAATAGATCTTTAAACAGTAAGAATTACTTTGTAGGGAGAAATGTAATCTATAATTTTATTATAAAATGTTATAAAAAGAATTTCATTGTTTTTACTTTCATTTTAGGCAATTCTCGCTGTCCATTTTGTCGGATTCCCGTTGAAAACTCGGATATATCTTGGCGTGATCATCTGCTGACACCTAGAAGATGTCCTAAACACCCCCGTGCTAAATATATGGTGCACTCCGGTCAGTCGTACACGTAGTTTTACTGTAGACTAGAAGATTGTAGTGTGCAGCTAAACTATTGGTCTGGCTTTGGGGCATTTGTAAATGTATGCTAATCCAGTATGGAATCCAGATAGTCATTGTATAATGAATTCTATGAAGTAATCCATTAGATTTCCATAATTATTCAGGATGAACTCAACAAAATTACTTTAAATACTGTAAGTGATAGAAATATGGGCTAAAAACTGCACCATGTTAACTAAAACAAAACTCTCTTTGGAACAGAAGTCTAAAACCCATCCAAACAGAAATACTTTTGCTCTCTGCGAACATACAATAGAACTAATGAAGTGAAACGGCTACTGAAACTTACAAAAAGAGGTGTTTCAATTTTACCTCCAAGAAAGCATATTCACCCACCATCTTAAGAACTATGTCTGTACAAAGTTATTTAAAAAAAAAAAAATCAGTTACTTTCAAGCTAATTTTTTTTTTTTTTTTTTTTTCCATACACTAGATATATCTGGGAGAAGATAGATAAGTTATAATTCCGAAACAAGGTATTTATTTAAATCAGTAATTTATCAACTTAATTTCAATTGACTAGTATGATTATTACATATTCCCGAAGCCAGCCAATGTGTAATTCCGTCACCGGAACAGACACCATAGGGGCACTTTCTTTTTCAGGTTGTTCAACACCATCCGGTATGCCAGCATCGTTATTCTTCCATTGATTTAAAAAGAATTAGTTAATTTGTCAAACTAGAGTGAAAAAAAAACTTTCAGTTTTGATAAAAATAACTCTTCGAACTTTTTGAAAAGCTTAATACTGTTAAATGCTTTTAAGTCCCATTAAGTAAGTCTAATTAAAAACGAAAAGTTAAGCACTTCTGATTTCAAAATCAATGAATCAAAACTTACACCAATTTTCTTTTTGAAACTGAAGTTTTTTTTTTCCTAATCTGTTCTTAAGTTTCATTGATTTGTTAAATAGATCATTATTTTTGAAGAAGTTGTTCTACATATGTTCTTTCTTAAAGTTGTTTATTTAATCCCTTAGATCGAAGTTTGTAAAGAGGGAAAGACCTGAAGGCTTTAAATGTGACTTTGCACTCCCACATTTTGCGAAGTTAGAAATCGATCTATTTTTAAGATTTTTTGAATAATTGGTTTCTCACTTGTACAATTGAACTAACAACTGGTATTTTGAAAAGATCCGGCGGCGAGTTTTAAAGAAAATATTAGGGATGATACTATATTCTATAACCGTCATCATCAATCTTTTTCCTCCAGTCCAAATATAGCAACAAATTTCTGGTGGTAGCATTTTTCGTTATCGTGGAATTCTATTCTGATATATTAAAATAAAGCGTTGAACCCATATTCTGGAATTTTCTCCATCAATTTTTTTTTTTTATATGAAGAAGATGAACTAAATACATTCTCACGCTAGAATCTTACGCAGTTCCTGGCTTTGCTAATTGAAATTGATTTCAAATTAACTTTGTTCTTTTCAAATCCTCAAAAAAAGCAAAGATCCGGTGTTAAAAAGAAAAAAAAAACCTCTCACCCTCACTATCGGACCTTGATTTGATGACTCATTATGAGGACACTGTGAGACGTCTTGATGAGTAAAAGGGGACATCCTTAATGTTGGTTTAACACCAAACTTTTATTACAGTGTGTATAAGGAAAAAAGAAAATCCGTTCATGTTATGGATTTGGCAAAAAGAAATTCAATCAGCAATATAATGGAAGATCATAGGTTTCCCACCTCGAACGTTTTTATCCAGTTGTTTAAGTTCAAAACACGAGTCGGTTATTTATTCTTAATTGTGGCTTGCGAGGTCTGGATTAGTGTCTCAACCACCATTTTCTGATTTACTATCTCAATTAAGAGAAAGAAACTTAGTAGTAAATTCGTAACAGTTTCGAAAAAAAGCAAGGCAACTCCACCTAGACGAAGTATCTTTTATAAATAAAAAAATAATAAAGAAGAAAGAAAGAGATTAAACTTTTCAATCCCAACCCTCTTACAAAAACTTATTCAAATGAGAAAGTTCGATAAATATAAAAATTACTTCGTATCATTTATATATCTTTAAGTCTGCGGATTCAAGATAATTTCTAAATACTCTTTCATTTCTTACCTTAGAATATCCTAGGGGTGTAGATCTTGAGTACAATCGCAGGTCCTTTCGTGTTTTTAGCTAGGATCCTCACGGCTTTTCACACTTCCCTGAAATAATTTTACCGGTTAATTAAATTAAGTAGAACAACTTCTATAATTATTTGTTTCTATGTTTTTTCTAGCTAGCATTCAAATAAACTCGCTGTAAGAATTGTATAAAAGGATAATAGGCTAAGATGTACCCTACTATTAATAGAACGAAGTTCTGCAAACTTACTCTTTGGTTGTAACAGTTTTTTGATTCTTTTCTCTCTATATAATACATTTTTGTTAGGATTTTAGAGTACAAATCTTAGATGCGATGAGTATTTTGCGCGTTCACAAAGGCTTATTAAACAAAAAAAAACTTAGCAAAGAATATAAAATAGAGGCCTAAAAAGACTGCATGTCATACTCTACAAAACAATACAATTCATAACTTGTCATCTAAAGAGTAAAAACGAAAGAATTTTTATGACGGAAAATCAGCTGCTTTACATAATTAGTTGATCAGCTGTTATGTTATATTCACTCATAAGTATATTCTTGAATCTTGATAACGTTTACTTTAAATTATAACTTTCATACGACAAATTATGCAATCTGCTTTACTAAAAAAATAGTATGTCACTTTAATAATTTTATCATATATTCAAGTACAAGAAAATATGATGAGCTCAATCTATTAAAAGAAAAAACAATGTCCAGTAACTAACAAATATAAAATTACCGAATTGAATAAACTTATTCCCCAGAGTAAGAATATTCGAAATTACCCTATACAGAAGCTATGTTTCTTGAATTCAAAGAATAAAATTACCAATTATTATTGTTTCTGTTAAAAAATAGAAAGTAATCGACTTATATGAAATGCCTTAGTATGATAAACTGTTAGTTGTAGATATTTGAGAGTGCTGCCCAATTTTGTCTTCCTGTACAGGTTTTAAAAGATTTTTAATGGTGTATTACATGATTTTAGTACATTATTATTGTGAATAATAGGAATAGAGACAAACGGAGTTGCCAAGATAATGTTCCACTTAGAAAAAGTAATGGTACAGACTTGGACTTTCACAATCATTTCTGTACTTAAGTAGTAAATGATATCATTTGGGAGGAAAATTAAATTAGGTCAATAAAATTATTTGCTGTCATGTTAAAAATATCTTCCCTAGCGTCTGGGCTCGCTTCGAATGAAGAATCGATGTTCTTTTATGGTGTACCATATCTTAGCCTTGTTTCACGCAGCTCCTCTGAGTCGTTTGCTGAACCTGGAGTGTGTCTTAGGTGCCACTATTTATTAAATTTCTTTTGGGTTTAAATAATTGGGAGAATTAAAGCTGCCTCCCTACGCGGAAAGAAATTCTTGCATCTTGAGGCCGAATATTAACTTTACAAAAAGTTAACAACTGCGCAATTGTTCCATTCAGTGAAGGTATTGTCATGTTCTGATAAGCATTGATTTTGCACCCCATAACCAAAGCACCAAGTTTAACTTCAAGCAGCAAATCCAGGTTGTACTCTCTATCAAGACTCTTCTTGGAGTCAGTTTTCCAATAATGCCATTAACAAAAGCACTACTCGTCTCTAAAGATAAATAAATAATTCAATTAGTTAATCTATTGATGTATTTTTTGGTTCTTCTGAAGTTAAATTATCTTTTGGTTAATTGAGATTCAATGCTCAACTTCTCGTAAAAGTCTGGAAAAAAGTATTATTTCATTGAATAGAATCTTCACAAAACTTACTTTTGCTTCTTTACCAATACGACCTTTAAATACTGTAAACTTCTTTAATTCTTGCCATTTTCTCTATCATGAAATCATTTACTATTTGAGTTTATTTTTTTTGGCATTTAGTTTATAAATTATAGCTTTCAGTTTTCAACAGATTTGGTCATGTATAAAATGCTGCTATGAAAGATTTATGTTGTTCATTAAAAATGAATGTGACAGAAATTCAGCTCACCAACTTCTTCTGTCCAGAAATTTTGCTTAAGAATTAAATTATTAAATTTAGGACCAAATATTTCAATTTGTGAATAAGCGGCAATCGCTGGGATTCTAAGAATTGTTTCGCTGAAGTTTACCAGCTTTAAACTTCAAATAATAAGTTATTGTTTTTTGAAGATTTCAGATGTACGCAAAGAAAGATGAATGAATCATTTCGAACCATTGATGAAGTTTTAAGAGAATATTTATATTTATTTATGAGAAGAAATTTCTATGATATTAAGGTAAATTGAAGGTGTATGTATTATTAAAAAAAAAAAAAATTCCATCTTTAAATGCAAAACAAATTCCGTCCGTGGAACATCTCAATTTTCTGGTCTTATTTCTCTGTTTGTCTCAGAAAATCTATTAGTGTTAAGTACTTGTTATCACAGTCCTTCGTTAATCTATTTAGTTAACTCTTTAACGTTGTGCAAACTGAAAAGTGATATATTTTGGCTAATTATAGAAGCCCTATTTCCGCCCTAAATCTTCTTAAAGCTGTTAGTTCCTAAAGACATTTTGATAAGAGATAGAGAGAGAGAGGGAGACCTCACGGCAGTACAAATAAACAAGTAAAAGTCTTTTTTTGTCATTTTATAGACAGGGTTAGTTGCGAAAATGTACCTTGAATATCTCAAAGTTGACAAATGTTTGTTAGGGGTTGTGTTGCGAGTGTATTACAAATAAATTCTTAACTTGCATCAATGGTTTGGAATTGATATAGTTGTGTAATAAACCGTAAAACTTAACGCACAGATATTTAGTTATTGTTAAGGTGTTGCTATTTTGTATTTTATTAGAATCAAGGAAGGCCAAGCAGTTAGTTATTTCTTACTTTAAGAAACTGGCAATATCTTAGTGGACAAAATTGTTTTCCTATTGAGCTGATGGATTTATATATTTTTTTGCCTCACCGAATTTGATTCCTAGTTGACGCGAAGACTTTCCCTCACTGGTCTTGACAAATTATACTACTCATAAGACACAGAAATTAAAAGGCATCCTCACACAAACTAAAATGTGACGGCAGTTTTTCTTAAAACATGCAGTTGGTACTCAACATTACTTCCACATTCTACAGCTTCAAGCACCATATTAAAATGGTATCATTGAAGGGAACGTAAGGTCACGCAGAATCCAACTAAAATCAAACCAAATATGGTAAAAATCTATGATATTAAAGGCACTGCAAGCCAAATGATTTTACAAATTTAGTGTTTTGGTTATTAATGTTATTAATGTTAAATTCGTATTAAAACTGTACTCCTGACTAAAAGTGTGGTCCGGGGATCAGAAATCATGTTCTTAACGATTGACTTAGTCTGATGTGTTCGTGAGTAATTATACTACCATCGTAAATCGTTGCTTTATGAGGCATTGAAGACTAACATAAGATTATTCTAAGACGTCAGATACACTTTCAAAACAGCCCCATCTTACTCCATTTACATGGAGAACGTTAAAGTAAAGGTTAAAGTAAAAACTTAAAATTGCTGTTTCTTTCCCGTGGGCCTGTAGTATAAAAAAAAGTGGTTATTCGTCGATAAAATAGTTTGACTAATCATTGATTGCTTATTAAACGTCATATTATTGAATGCTAAGATTGTTACTGATTCAAACTTAGTTGTAGTCATAGTTGATTTGCTTGTGATTTTATGAATACTAAAGTTTATTGTATAAACTGAGAAATAAAACCATTTCACATTTGTGGAAGATTAACATTTCAAGTTTGGCCATCCTGGAATTCTTATTTTTTTTAAAAGATGTATTTAAGTTTTATTTTTTAAGTAAATCGTTGCTTTAAGATGTGCAATAATTTCGTTATAGAACTGCTTTTGTTAATTGAAGAAAAATGTCCACATTTTTTTGAAAAATAAATCTAATAAAAAAATTTGTTTTATAACTGAAAAGTTAAAGACTTTTTAGTCTATAAATTGAATAAATTTTACCTCCATAATTAATCTGCCATTACCATTAGAGAACATTAAAACAAAAACAAAAATTAGTGAATATACATATTTGTGATAGCTTATATTTTCTAAAATTGTATTAAATATATTTATTTAGTGTTTATGTGAAAAAAAACCTAATTTTTGTAAATAATCTTGTAAAATTTAGAATATATTTTAAATAAAACAACTTTTATAAAATATACAAATTAGGATCTATGTACATTTAAATGTTTTAATTAATATTAAATTATTACAACGCCTTATGGCAGTGTCAAAATTTTTTTGAAAAGCTTTTATTTACATTTTGAAAAACGGGGCTGCATTGTAAATAAATTTTTAAATGTAAATAAAGCAAATCACTTTATTTATTTAATGAAGAATTTATAGTCTCCTTTATTCTTTTCATATTTCAATTCTAATAATAGAAGGGATAATAATAAGGAAATCAAGCATGAATTATCACATTCAGAAAATGTAACTATACGATAAATCTATTCTGCAATTCGGTAGACAGATTAATTTCAAATTGGAATACTAGCAATGTTGGTAATGTCCATTATCATGCACCTTTAAAGCCTTAAAGACTTTAATGGTTGATAGCACCCCCGTTTTTGCATTTACCAACTCACTCAAATGTCTATTCTTCATGGGATACTGTTTTAGTAGAAGATCCCAGATGAGATAACTAACCGTGCTTCGATAAGTTAAAAAGAAATTTGTCTGTGGGAAATCAGTAACCAGATCAATTTGAAGAAGTTGGAAAAAAGAGCAAGCCTAGAGAGAGATAAAGTAAGAATGATAACCAAGCACAGAATTAAAGTATGGTGCTCCAAGAAATAAAAAGGTCAAAACAGCAAGGAAATGACGTCTGAGATGAAGCTTAAACATGTTAAAATCAAATCAATCAATCAACCAAATGATCTCAAAAAGAAAAGCGAAGAGTATAATGGACAGATTGTAGAAAATCCAGACTCTAAAATTGAATTGATTCAATTTATCTTAGTTCTCAATGCTCTAAAAATCTCGATTACATTATAAAAATTGGCTACATTTATTGCCTCGAATCATTAGAAATTTTAACAGCAAATAGTTCATAGTTTTGAATAAAGAAGTAGTTGAAACAGAATATATTTAATGTGGGAAATATCATGACCACACTCAGGAATTCGTTAATCATTATAGCTAATAAATATAAGTTAAATAAGGTAAAATAATTTGTCACTTACATGTTAACGTATACACTTGTAGATTTCCATTTTTATCTTCATTAATTTGAAGAATTTTGACCACTCAAAAATTCACTCATTTCGTAGATTCGTACTTCATTTTGAGTGACGTCATTTTGAGGGAAGTATGCCATCAAAAAACGATCTTATAAATGTCAAAATTTTACCAAATAATAAAAATAACCATATTTTTTAAAGGAATAATAATTAAAACATTTAAAGACTTCAATAATTTCTATTTAATTCTGCAATTATAGAATTTTTTTATTAAACTTGAAAATGGATTTTTAAAAATTAAAAAAAAAAAAAAAAATTTAATTCTTCAAATTTCAGATAAAAAGAATATTATTTAAATTATAAAAATTATTTTTAAAAGAATTAAGTAATTAAATTCAAAGACAATAAATTCAATACTTTTTATTTTAATAGTGAAAACTTTTTTATAAATTCGAAAATCGATTATAAAATAGAGTTATGGTTCTTCAAATCACAGATAAAAAGAATAACATTATTTAAATCATAAAAATTATTTTCTTTGCAAATATAATAATTATTTGAAACTTTAAATATTCTTTATTAGTACCCCTAGCGGATGATTTAGTCAACACCGCGATGGCCATGGATGTACAATTTAAGTGTAAGTAAAATATATATTTTTTAAATAAAATATCAATATAATTTGAAGTAAACTAAAGTAAATTTCCATTAAAATATATTAAAAAATATTTTAAGTAATAAATATCATAAAATTTGCTCAATTTTATGTAAGGATTTTAAACTACAATAAAATAAAAAATCTAACTTTTTTTGGGGCTGGTCCCAAATTACAATATGGAGTCTCATTATTAAAAGGAATTTAACTACTTTTTTTGCTTGAAAGCAAGATAATGCCTCTAATTTCATCAGTTGATTTGGTATTTTTATTTTCTGGATTGAAGATTTTAGTTCAACTTTTTTATTTTATTGAACTGGCTCTTTCTGCAGAATTCCAATTGGAGCTAGAGTATCACACAGTGAAAAGTGAATTTAATACATATTAATATGGGAAATTTGGTTTAAGTATGTAAATAAGTATTAATTTATTCTTATTTACATTTTATTTTATTAAAATATTAGTTTTAAGAATACTATAGCTTTTCATAAATCTTTCTTTTAAGTGATTATAATTTTACATTTGGAAAACAGCCACTGAGTCAGAAATATAGGTTCCTAAATGGTTTCTAGGTTTCTAAATGAGAAATATTTTTAATTCAACCCTTTAATTATTAATTTATATATTATTATTGAAAATATTTTGCCTGAAAGTAAATGATTTCTATAGAATTATTTTTCGATATATCTAATCTTAATACTTTATTGTGTCTTTTTAATAGGCTGCAAATTGCACATTTTTTGCAACGGTTTTCTTGAACATTTTATTCTTTGTTTTATAATATTTTAAAATTTCTCTTATAATCAGAAAAGATATGCTCTACAGGTTCAATGATTTTTGGAGCAAGAATTTTCATCAATATTGCTAGAGAAATAAGCATAATAAGGTAATTGAGCAGGCTTTTATAATCTACTAATTCATTTGGTTGTTATGGGTAATTTCTCACTAAGTTATAATCAGAAGATAAATGATTGAATATAAGAATGATATTTGTACTTGACGGATATGTTTTATAAAGTAACTGCAAGCAGACATTTGTCATCTTTTTTTTTTTTTACTTCTTCCATTTGAGTATTTTATTTTAACACTCCCATTCAAATAAATTATACTTTTTATACTACTTTTAGCTTTTACCAAACTATTTTTACTAGATTCTTAAAGTTTCTCTTCAAAAACATAATCTTCCTCAATGTTAAGTTATTTCTATTTGTCACAATTTTTAAATTCGACCGTCTTCATACTTATGTGAAACAGTTTTAAAACATAATATGTATAAAGTAGCATGTACTATTTATTATGAACCAAATTCATCCCAGCTGAACATGGATAATATTATACATATCTGTTAGGACAAAAAGCTGAAAACTTGTACACTACCCCTATTCATATGGTACTTATACTACGTCATTTTTAAACTCTCTTATCATAGAATAAAGTAACAGCTATTTTTTCAGGTAAGCTTTACGTCCAACTATCAATTAGGTGTCGTGGACGGAGGCGACTAGCAAACATACTTTACTTTAAATTTCTTTTATCTACCATTAAATAAAATCCAAGGCCTAGACCGGGAATCGAACCCACTAAACCAACAAAATACATCTTAGCTTTGCGGGTCTCTTATCTTAGAATATGTTCTTTTTTATCTGAACTCACACTCACATAACTTTCTCCCTCAGGCCTTCCCCACAAGCCTCAAATATAAAGATAAAAAAAATAAATAAAACAATGTAGAATAAGGATTTAACAGATGTAACTTATTTAGAAAAATTACTTCTTGTTTGTACCAACATTGATACCGATATAAACGGAGGGATTCATTTTCAATATCATTTGGTTCTTAAATTGTTTGCATCACTTGTCGACTCTACTTTTCGATGTGTATTTCACTCATTAATTTGTGTAAAAAGAATGTGTATTTCCTTTACAACTCTTTTCATTTATTCTTTAAAGTATTTTATCTATACTAACATTTTCACCTAATTTATTGCTTTATTTCATTTCAGAGAGAACTAAAAGAGCTTATTGAAGAATTGTTTAGAGTTTTTTCTGTTAGGCCGGTCAATTTTCCAAAGTGTTAACTGCGTTTTTTTTTTAGTCTGCTGATTACATCCAATCTTTGCAGCAGATTTTTATTTTATTTTAAAATCACTTTGATCAACCAAGTTTTATGATTTTTGTTTTCATCTTCAAAAACTGTCTCGTCATGTTATAATTTTTAAGTAGCAAGTTTACCATTTGCATTTTTTTGTGGGAAAAGTTGACTTCGCTTCTTCAAGAGGCATTTTGGTCTTATCAGGAATCCCAATATATTCTTTTCTTTCAATTCCAGAAACGGGCTTCTTCTCGGAGTTGATATTTTAAGATCATTGGTGTGCACAATTTTTTCTTCGAATAGCTAGGATTGAATCAAAGGAAGTTTCGTGGTTCATGTCATTGATTCCACTTATGTAAAATCAGTTGAGGAAACCATCCTCCTTTCTCCTTTTATCTACTTTTTACTAATCCTGTACTAAACTTAAATTGAATACCTTAGAGGTTCCTCCTGCTTAGTAGTTGTAAAGGACGCACCCTCCAGAGCCATTGAGAGCGCCTCTTTCCACTACACTATCCTAGGATAGGTGGTGTTACTTTTTTTATTATTAGTTATTCTTAATGGATTCATAGGCCATTTTATGCCGCAGAAAGATTTGGAACCAGTAGGTAGTTTCAGGTCCCCCCCTTATTTTGACAATTTGTTGACCTAATTTTTACCTCAAAAGTCTCTATAGGGGCAATTCCAACCTGACAACGTAAACAGGACCGCAGAAGTAATTGATGTAGCTACTTATCGCACCCACTCGCAAACTATAGCTCACCTGACTCCTTAAAGTGATATTACCGGGGCAGCAATAAGAAGGATCCTTAAGGGGCTTTCTAAGTCTAAGACTGGGACCCTTTCCTAAAAACTAATTAAAATTTGGATGTAATTAGTCAGATTAGAAAAGTGCCAAGTAGTGTTATCAGTGGTAATTAAACATTTGCATTAAAAAAAAGTGCTAAAAGTGCAGCTCCTTCAGTCCATTAATTTCAGCCTTCGCAGTTTACGGGGTAAGTTTTTTATTTGTACTATTTTTAATAATTGTTTTAATTATTTAACATTTTTATTTATATAGATAGGATTTTACAAAACAATAATCATACACTAAAATTGTTGAATCGTTTCATTACACGTTTTATTCTAATATTCATGAATACATCGGGATGTACTTGAGTCGTACAACTCTTCGTTTTTTCTTTCATTAAGTTGATACAAATTTATTGTTGGTATTTCACGTTGGTCAAAGAGGCTTTAGTACAGTATTAGCTGCAACTTCAGATATTAATAAATTTGAGGTGGCAAATCGTGCTGCTGTACAGATTTAAAGTTTTCAAGTACAGTAGATAATATGAGCTCTTTCGGAGGCTGGTAGTGTTAACAATTCAAATTCTGAAAAAATTATAATAGAAGACTACACACTTTAGACCTTTTGAGTTGCTGTTCTAAGTTCGAATTTCTAACGAAGCTGCAGTTCTAATTTCTTCCTCATCCTCATGGCCCAGCTCTTGCTACTTCGATTACCGCTTATTCCGACCTGCACCGATCATGATCCTTTTTTAACGTGCAAACTACTTTATTCCTGGAGACGAGGTGAAAGTATGTTTTGTTTGAAATCTTTGAACACAGATCCTTTGTGGTGCCAAAGAGGAATAAAACTAATGCAAAACATCATTGTTACAGAAATCTATTGAAGTATTATTTTACTAATGATTCTACTTTGAAGAATAAACTTATCTTACTTTCTAATGCTTTTTTAAGGAAACTGACTAAAGTTACTTTATTACACTGCCATATTATTCTTAAAATACTTTGTGCGGAGCTATCAACTTTGCTTTTTTGGTGAACGGGGATTCAGTGTTATTTTATTTTTTTAATATTAAGAAAGTTTAAAAAATTTAAATTTTATACAATAAACTTTGAATATATTTTCCACTTAAGTTCTAAAACTTAGGTTACATTCAAAATACATTCAATCAGATCAGGAGTTCTCAAATTTGTTTAGGTAATCATCAATAGAAAGTTGTTTTTCACTACATTCACTGTCCATGTCTTTGATAAATGAGGCTATGTGACCATAGGTAGAAAAAGGCTTAGATATCCGAAAACAAATAAATTTTGTATTTTTATTTTGGAGAAACAGCTGCAGCAGTCAACTGAAACCTGTCAGAGGACGTGGTTTTAGTCAAAATATCTATCTCATGTACTATTTTACATGGATGATTTTCCGGTTTTTGAGATTTTATCGAAAATACGGTTATAATAGAGACTCATTTTACAGATCTTTCTGATCAAGTTGAGAACTCCTTATCTAAATCTTTTTTTTTTTTCTTTTAACCGGAATAATTAACCATAGTCTAACCAAATAAAAAGTCTCTCTTTGAAATAATCAAGATAACAACCAATACCATATTTTGTTCGGATTAAAAATTTAAGTTCATTGATAAAAAAGTAGATATTCTTTATAGTACCAAGTATATTATTTTTCAAAAATATTCTGGTTGAAAATTTATCAAAATTAAATTCCTCTATAATTTGTTTAGTATTTGGAGTCTTCATTCTTCCTTCACTTTGATTCAAATAGTTGAACAATCTGAAAGGACTTGGTTGAAACATTAAGCAACGGCTTAAATAGATTTCTGGCAAAAAATTTATATATAGCTTTCTAATTGGTCTCAATATGGATTTTATAATATGTAATATTCCACTAAGGATTGGAAAATAATAAGTCTTTTTATATGCTATCTCTTGTTTCAATTCCAATTGCAGTTGATTGCATGTTCGTACTCCATTGTCCAGTTTGTGCCTGCATAAAACAAATTGTCTTTGTTTACAAAAGGTTTTCTTAGAGGGAAGAGACATTATATTACGTCACGTCGATAATTTATTTAAAAAATAAATAAAATATACTTACCAAGAATTATCAGCCAGACAAACATGACTCAAAGTAATCCAAAATAAAATCCATTTCACAGCAAACTGATAGTAACACATTACAATTCTAGTTTCAGTGGACAAACTAAGTTAAAAGTATATTAATACTTTTAGAACTTGTACTTTTGAACTAAACTATCTGAGAGGGTACATATAAACCGTTACTCTACTTTCTATTTTTGGTAATCGTTAATTTAAGAGCATTATCCATTCTAAATTTTGCCCAGTACAACAAAGAATATTAGTTCATGCTATACTAGCTACTGGCAGTCTGTGGAACGGCGAAAGAATTACCTGTCGCACCTTACTTTGTTTGGTCTGCAAGGAAGCTGGGTTCAGTATCTCTACTTGTCTGAATAGGTTGTTGTTGTAAGAGTTTAATCTGTTTCTACCTTTATGTAGTTATCCAAGGATATGCTGTGAGTAGGATTAAGCTGTGTGTTAATTTAATTGCATTTTCTTTTGGGATGCAGTAATCTTTTAAACAACGTTTATTTCTATTTTCTGCAAGATTTTTCTCTTATGTCAGGTAGTTTTTTTTTGACAAGAACATTTCTCGTACTTTCTTTTATTTGTTGAATAGTTTGAAAATTTCTGATTCTAATATAAAAGCCAACCATCTATGATTATAAATTTAAGGAATTTTAATAAAAAAAAAAATCAAAAAAATTTTATCACGTTTTTATTTTAAAAAAGTTACATTTTTTCAGTATCTTTCTTTTTTTTTGCAAAATAATAATTATAATAAAAATAATGATTAGATGTTGTGAAAATTTTTAACAGGGATTAGCGAAATATTTTAAAAAAAATTTAAAAAAACAAAAATATGACAGCCTAAGATTTTTTTTTTTTTGTACATAACACGTACAGTACTTACGTTACATGTAATAACAATATTTTAAGCGTACATTAATTTTTTTTTTCATTTTTATTTTTACAATTACTCTTTGAATTTTCACTATTTTATTACACAATTTTGCTTTATTTTATTATCATTATTTCATATAACTATAATATATTGTTTAGAACGTTATATTTATTTTTGTTAGTGGTCTAAAGTACAACAAGCGAATCAAAGGTCATATAGAAATTTTATTTATTTAAAAAATATTTTATGGACAAATTATTTTTAAAATGGTGTTTTTCCTTTGACTTTTTAATTCTCATAATTATTATATTTTTTTTTATACTATTTTAATGGAAGAAAATAAATTTATAATACACATTACATTTATTATATAATTTTTATTATTGACTTTTACTATATATTTTTTATTATTTTACACAATGGCAAGATTATAATTTAAAATTGTTCTTGCTTTTTTTTTTTTTTTTTTTTTGAGAGAGAGAGAGAGAGAGAGAGAGAGAGTAATGACAGAGATTGAGTGATAAAGTGAGTGAGTGAGTGAGACAGATTGAGTGAGTAAAAAGCAAGCGGTACAAAAAACATAGGAATTGTATTTTTTTGAGGCCTCCACTTTTGAAGTAGTAACTTATATAAAACATCTATTTTTTTGTAAGCTGATTTATATGAATAAAATAATTGAGTAAAAAAATAACTTTTTTTAACAAGTTTTTTAATTAGTAAAGAGAAATAAACAGTATTTTTTTTTCGTGTCCGCCATGTTCTGTATATTAATAATATTGATTTTAATTGTAATGTAATACAATTAAACAATAAATTTTAAGTACACTAGATTCAATACTCAAAATACTTTATCGTTTTATCCACACTTTAAATTAAATTGACAGTGAAAATAAATTTATAAATAATATTAAACGTTCAAATCAAATTCTATCGTGAAACAATCTGAAAGAGAGTAAAAACTCCCTTCTTTAAGACTCAATGCATTCAATTTGAAGAACAAAAATTTAAGAGTGTTACAGAAAAATGATAACTTTTTCCCCTATTTTACTTGTACAAGACATCAAATGTAGGGATGGATTAATGTGCAGTGCCAAAAATGTTTCACGCTTTTCTGACTAATAAAATGTTTTGATTACTGAAATATAATTTTTGGCGCATTATTTTGTATTTATTTATTTGATAATCTATTCTTAAGACAATATTTTCTGTTTGTTTTTTTTGGGAGTGTGGGGTGAATATTGAGTATATTCACAGATCTGCGCCGCCTAAATTTCGAAGTTTTCATTCTTTTAAATGAAAATTTGGTCATTGTGAGAAATCATAAGTAATATATTAGATGTTTTATTAAAAAAAATCATGGCTAAAAAAATATTCAGGGCAGATCTGAAAGTAAAATGTTGGAACAAGAGGGAGAAAAAAGAGAGCGGCATATTGGATAAGGAAAGAGAAACAAAAAACTAAGAAAGAAAAATAATGTTTCAATGTCTTTAGACAAATAAATCTGGGCAGTCTATCGAGATGTGGCAGTAATAGGAGTACTTGGTTTAAGAGAAACATAGTCTTTTGCCAAGAACGAGAAGTCAGTACTGTAATGGACAACTGTAGGAATTCGGTGAGGAGGTCCAGAAAAAAACGAAGAAAAGAAAACGTGGCCATTTGAAGCAAGAGTATGTAAGGATATTTTTCAAGTCATCGAACTCTAGACTAATAAAATGTTTTGAACAGTTAAGGTGTGATAAAGAGAGAATGCTAATTAGCAAGGTGTAACTAGGATATTAAAGGAGAAATGACTGGAAGAAAAACTCAGCTCTAGATGCATAGAACGAGCTACAGAAGCCTTATTAGAGAGTAGTAGGTCTTCTCAGTAATATTCACGAAGACTAGTGCATGAGAACAAAATAATTGGAAAAGCAAATCTAGTCAAAAAAATGCATTCAAAATTTACATACGATTGTCCTGTAATCCTTTGAATTTTATTCTCCATTTACATTTTCCTTAATCTTTTTTTTTTTTAAAAAAAATGATGCAACTCTTTTGAGAGAGATTTTGTGCAATCTTTAAAGGTGACGTAACTACAATATGTGCAGAAACATTAAATTTAAATGAATATAATCCGATGTAAAAATAATATTAAACAAAAATTAAATAATTATCTGTTTTATATAAAATAAATAAGTTATCACACAGAAATTAATACTAGTGCTTCAAAATAATACTAATCTATTTAAAGGGCAGTTTATTATGATTTTATTTTACAACTTGTGTTTAAAGTGCAACAAATAATTGATACATTTTGCTCCAAATCTTCAGAGTGAGAAAGAAAATACTAAATAAATCACAACCAAAAAAAAAAGCACAATTCAAAGTAACTCAGCAATTTAGAGCAATCACATAAGAAATATTAAACTATGGAAACTAATGGAATTGCAATAAAACGAAATTAGGAAGACTCTGGAATTATATCCATTAATTTTAAAATTTTCGTTACATTCAACACAAAATATGCAACATTTATCCAACTTTAATACTTGGAAGAGACTTAAAGAAAATTAAAAGGATAACGAACATGTACATAATAAAATTAATTATACTGAAACCAAATTTAAAAAAAAAAAAAATTCAAAACCAGTAGAAATAAAAATCGCCAAGTTTAATTCTCACTAACTAAAATAACAATATCCCACATTGGATGAAAGGCGAAACATTCTAGCTAATTACGTCTTAAATTACTGCACTTAACATTTTTATTTTCTCTGCTGAGAAAAAGAGAGAGTCTGCGAGTTTTCACATGTTATAATGTTGGACAAACCAACTAAAACTAAAGCTGGGTTCTATAAATCGCAGTATGCTTCAAACTTAACTAATAGATTTGTGTACCACTACAGGAGTCGAAATGATCAATAATGGGCACAATTCGATTGAAACGGATTTGTCGTTTGTTTATCTCTCTTTCTCGGATGTAGCGTTTAAGATTAACTTCTTATTATTCACCAAAGACATGTTGGTTTTTGACTTTTATTTGGAATATTTTTCAAAGAAACTTCATTTTGTGACAGTTCTAGGGGTAAACGTAAGATAGGCCGTCCTCATATCCATTGCAGTTAATGGATGTATTCACTGAGTTGATAAAATTTTGATTTTACCAATTTTCTTTTTGTTTTAATATAAAAAACATACAGTTTTGTTTAATTTTATTCTAATTAGTTTATATTTTCTGAAAAATCGATTTTAGGAGGTTCATTTACTCGCCTGATTTGGGTACCTAATTTTTTTAATAACGACGCGCAAATAGACTTTTTTTCCTACATGTGTTATGCCGTACGTCTCAGATATCACTCGTTTGTTTTTTGGGCTGTAGGTGTGACAGATTGCCAGTAATCTACCGTATATATTTATAACAAAGACAATAAAAAACATTAAAAAGTCTGTCTCAAGAAATAAATATTTCTTACTTACAAAAAATGAGAAGTGCAGCAAAAGAAAGCCGTGAGTTTCATAAAATTAAAATAGCAACAACCTTTTAGTTTTTCTTTCTACCCCAATTTCCATTTAAGCCGAAGCACCACTTCTAATCCCTCCAATAAAAAAACTTGCGGAAACCTTTAAGACGGATCTATTTCTTATTCAAGACACTATCTCATCCAATGTCTGCTAATATAATATATACATGCACAGCTCTGATTAGGCTTAAGAAGCCTATACAATAATCACTAAATTTACAATTTTAATATCTATAAATTAAGAAAAACCCTTTATTTTAAGACACCATCTATAAAAAATTTAAATTTTATTTAAACCTCTTTCTTATTTTGTTCTTATAATATCATATGCTAAGCATTATTACATTTTCTGCAATATAAAAAAATAAAATCAAATATTTAAGCGTACTTTTTTGTTATATATAATATATTTATAATATTTACATAGAAAAATAATAATCTAATCTAAGAACTAAGTTACTGGTAAGATTGAGAGAGAGAGAGAGAGAGAGTGAGAGAGCGCTAGTTTTTCAAAAATTTTCCATTTTGATTAAAACAAAATTAATTAATAAAAATTTTGTTGATTGTCTGCAATAAAATATAACTATTCAAAACAGACGAAAAGTTAAAATCTCAAAGCTTCACATTAACTACAAACCAATAAAAACTCTCAAATAGTTTTTTTATTAGGCTTCTTCATCAATTCCAAAGTTAGACTGTATCGAAAACAAGCGAGGTTTTATTATTATTTCCTTATAATATATTGTATCATCAAAATTTCGTTATCGTTAAAAAAACAGAATCTTTAAAGTAAATTATTATAAATTAATGAAGGCATTTATTGAATGTTACTCCTGATATAGACCTAAAAATGTTTAATTTATAAATTAATTATAGATTTAAGTAAACAGGCCTTCAGCAATACATAAAATGGAGACTGAGATCTATGTACATGTACAATTTTAATGAGTTAAAATTTATAAAGAGTTGCAAGTTTTTTCGATTTTCCCTCACTCATTCTTTCCATTTTTTAAAAACTATATATTTCATAAGGACCAAAACAAAATTGATGTCAATATGAGGAACTGGGAGTTTTTGAGAGAAAGAGAGTATTACGAAACGAAGATATTTGGTTAATCGGTGGATATAAAATGTTGATCTTTACTTTACATTAAAAGTTGGGCAGTACTTATGAAAAATTATATCGCTACTAACTTTACTATTCCCCCCCAAAAACCTACTTCCTTAAATTCTGTTCAATTTATTTGAAATTTCATGGATTAAATCACTTCCGCGCAAATTATATTATTATAATTAGCTCTTTATATAAAACTAAAAATGGTTAAAATTCAGGCATGTTTTTAGAAACATTTTGTGACGAGTGGATCTTCATTTTATAAGACTTGTAGCCAGGTGGAAATTCATTTTTCTTAAGGGAATCCGAAAACATTCCTTGTAAGAAGGGATCCCAGACAATGGTTCTCCAAAGCAGAAGGACAACGTGTCAGCGCATCATCTTCTCAAAATAAAGATTTGAAAATGATGCAGATTATTTTTTTGACGAAACGCTGTAACTCTTGTTATATTTAATCAATTTATGGTTAAACGGTGGTAACTAGTAACGGATTTTGAGATGAATATAATCGTGCTTATTATAATCGAGGAGTTTATAATTGATAAGTTAAGTACACTAATTTAGATCAGATTTATGCTCTCTTGTTTGAAGTTGTTCTGTCTAAACTGTCTACTATCCAGTTCATCACAAGCTCCCACCTTTCTTAATATCTTGGTTTGAATGTGGGTAACGTGTTCTCCTGACCTCTACTATCTGTGGTAAACAAAATAAAAGTAAAGTTAAAGTAAAGTAATCGCCTATTTTTTCAGGCGGGGCTTAACGTCCAACTACCATTTACTAGGTGTCGTGGACGGAGACGACTAACAAACGTACTTTACTATTTCTCATTTAACCATTAAATTAAATCCAAGGCCTAAAGACCGGGAATCGAACCCACTACCACAATGCATATTAGCTTTGCAGGTCTCGCCTCTTAACCGCTCGGCTACCGTGGCGCCCAAAAATAAAAGTATGTATAGAAAAATTATGCATATTTCCTCGTGCTTGATAGGTTGTTTTTTGATTACAATTAGTTCATCAGGCCTTCTAAAACCGTAATTATAATCGTGATAATTTCATAATAGAAGCTCAATCCTTTCTTTTATTTGTGTTCAAGTAGGTCATCAAAAATTAAATGAAAAAAAATGGAAAGAATGAGATGGGAAAATTAATTTTCAAACAAGTTACACATAAAACTTGCGTTACGCGTTAGAATTAGAATTAGAAAAGGGACGGGACCTATACCCCACGACATCACAAGAGACTTTACATTACGCATTAATTTCTATAAACGAAAAACTGTTAAATAAAATACTTAAAAAGAAGAAAAACAATAACGACAGTGATAAAAATAAAAGTACTGATAAATAAATGTTTGAAGGAATGCCATATTTGTAGGAAGTCTATATGTAGCAAAACTTATCAGTTTTTTTGTTTTGTTTTGTTCTTTAAATTTTCTTTCTTTCCAGAAATTTCTCCTCTCCTCTTAATGAAAACCAATCAATTGGTTGTTAGCTTTACCAAAGGGGATCCAAGTTCAAATTTACAAATCCTGGATTTTTACGCACATTCCAATATTCATGCTTAAACTCCCATGTTTCTTCACCATCTTCTGTGAATGTTTTTCTGTAAAAAAAAAAAAAATTGTTATAAATAAGATCGTAATACGAGAGATAATTTTCGATTTTCTGATTGGGGAGGTTTCAGAGTAGAGATCTCTGTCAGGTGATTCTGTGTACTGCACGTCGGCCCGAAACAAAGGATATTAACTTGGTTAATCCAAGTTTGACATCTCGGTTAGCTAGTTTGCCAGAATAATTAATGCTTTTCAATTCTAGTCTGGGTATACGGATATTGTGGGTAAGGCTGATCGCTGCCTGAACTACCGAATGGTAGTTGAACCGTTTTGTTTCATTGCTTCATGATAAGATGGCTTGCCTTGTAGGAAAGGTCCTGAGAACAGTTGTACGGCAAGCCGAACAGTTGGAATGATGGATAAAAATCGCTGGCCAGAGGAAAGTGTAAAAGATTAGTTTTAGCCACTCGCTTAAAGTTGCGATATTATTTTCAACATGCCCTGGTGGCCTTTCCGATTATGCTAGTCTTGAAAACGAGCCTTTTAACTTGGGGAAACAAAAATATCACAGAGGCAACGATGGCCTATGTAGGATTTAGGAAAAAGAGGGTCCGTTTGTTGAGATCGAGTGAGTTAGTGAGTAAAAGTGAGCTACTTTGTACTCGCTAAGCTCAATATAGCTTGATACATCCACTTCTTTGAGACTTATACTGTATTCTTAAGTCAACAAAACTTACAGTGATGTTTTGTTGGCAGTCATGAATCGGTCCCAGATGAAGCGTCAAGTCCACTACTGTACGACCTCTAAAAATTGGATCGTTTGTAATATTAGGCAGATGTCTTAGAAAACGATTAAACTGATATATTTTGTTATTATGAAAATATCAATAAAAAGCTAGGCTAAGAATAATAAGAAATATAAATATCAAGAAAAGCTAGGCTTATAAGTTTGGTTGAAATGATTATTGATGCCAGCTGTCAAAACTTTTCCTATCACTAGTCGTAGATGATAGCATTCATAGAAGTTACGAATCCATGATAACCGGTGAGAACAATAGATGCCTACAATTATCTTATTTATTCGATGAATATCCCACAAGCTAAACCTCAGAAAAGAAGTTTACCTGAACCATCGTGGCTGATGTGTTATCCCTTGGCTTTCTTTTGATTTTCGCCTTTCTCTTTGACTTTGTTCTAATTGACTTTTAACTCTTTCTGCTTCTTCTAGTTTACCTTCTTCTAATAATCTATATATATAAAAAAAAGGTTCAAATAAATTCAATAAACATATTTTCATAAAAGTCAGATAGTCATGAAAAGTAATGGTAATAACCTCTGATCGGGTCTAAACCTAGTATCTGTACAAGGAAGATAATTAACTGCATCCGGTTCTAATTCGTTCAATTCAATGGCAAAACGTGTAAAGCCATAGTAAAGTTCATAATCCGGCGGCATTGAACCTGCAAAAAAAAGCTATAGTTATATAGTGAGAAGTTAAAAAAAATTCAAGTCCTACCATCAATAACCGTACTTAACGGTTATGAGGATGTTATTTTAAAGGACATAAGAAATTTGCTAGTAAGAGAAGTTCGTTAAAGCAATAAAAAAAAAAGAAAGAGTTTAACACCATGTCCACAAAAATTGTGGAAAGCGCAAAGTTATGAGATAGTTCGTACTCGTCTTCAGCAGGAATTAGATTGGGTAGGACAAGATTTAACATGCAAGAACTGTAAACGCATCCAAAAAAGAAAATGTATTTAACAAAGAACAATAGTGACGCATACGAGGGAAGGGATTAGCTATGAGGTTAGCATACTGGACTCCCACGCGGAGGTCCCGGGTTTGAATCCAGCAGCTGACCCTTAGATTTTCTCTTCCTAGGAGCTTCTTACAGCTCACTGTCCGGTGATGGACAGTGTTGTCTGTAACGAGAGAACACTGTCCGGAGGCCGGCAGTGCACTGGAAAAAGCTCCGGGCGCTAATGACCTCAGCTGTTGATGCGCAAAAAAAAAAAAAAAATAGTGACGCATCATAAGGTTGAAGAGGAACGAGAGCAGTGATAATAATATTACAAAGGGAAGGGATTAGCTATGAGGTTAGCATACTGGACTCCCACGCGGAGGTCCCGGGTTCGAATCCAGCAGCTGACCCTTAGATTTTCTCTTCCTAGGAGCTTCTTACAGCTCACTGTCCGGTGATGGACAGTGTTGTCTGTAACGAGAGAACACTGTCCGGAGGCCGGCAGTGCACTGGAAAAAGCTCCGGGCGCTAAAAAAAAAAAAAAAAAAAAAAAAAAAAAAAAAAAAAAAAAAAAAATATTACAAGTAGAAAGACATCTGAGGAAATGCATTACTCTGAGGAAGATTCGGATGAAATACAACAAAATGTTTCTCTAAGAGAATTTACAGAGAATCAATAAGACAGTCTCATTCAAACGAAGTAAAATCGCAGCCCTTACCAGTGAGGAAAAATCTAAAGAATGGTACAGTAACGGAATCGCGTTGAAGGAGTGTCAAAAAGGCGAAACTACGTCCTAATTTCGTTGAGTGAGTGCCTTATGTTGGCATACGACTCCTAACGTTTGCCTATAATCCTCGCTCGCCGTCGTCTTGCTCTGCGTTCTTAGACGGTGCATAGCATTTTTTTTTTTTTTTATGTGGCCAACACGTAGCTTAAGTGATATAAGATTATATTAGAGGGGTATAAGTGAATGAGAGAAAACGGCAAGTGAAGTGAAATGAATTCAAGTGAAACTCTGAAATATTAGCATGTCTCTCATTCCAATAAATCCCACACGACTGCCTCAAAGAAAAACTTGTCTTAACATGCAGGTCATAGAACCATGCTCTGCCACCCACTATTTCTCTGAAACTATTCCTCGCTTAGGGTCAAACAAGGACTAAATACTGTACTAACCAGGGCGCCAGATACATCTTGCTGAAGGAGCTACTCCAGTATATAGTCCTTCGTTCCATTTTCCAAAGAGATTTCCTACTACTTTATGATCTCTATTGTCCGTGATAGTACCATGGCATTCATACTTTTTAGTAGACCAATAGCTTGCCTATGGAAATAAAGATAAAGTAATATTTCATTGGCCAATTTTAATTTATGGAATTAATCATTATTTTAAAAAGAAATAATAAACTTACTCTCACAAATGTAATTTTACAAGTATACAACTGATTATGTATTGTAAGTTCGCCATACTGGTCAACCCATCTAGTGCCACCAAATAAATTATGTACACATGTTGTAACTTTGTTCCATTTATAAAAATCTTTGCCAGTACTGTCGGGCCTTTCTAACTTTAAATATACAGATCCTACAAATACGATTAAATCAATAGACGTCGACCAAAACAATCGTAACTTGAGACAAATAGGAAGTGTAGAAACATCATAAAAATACCTAAAGGTTGAAATTCCATTGATTTCCCCCAAAATTTCGTTTTTATCCTTGTATCTTGCCAAAATATGAAATTTTTGGAAGAAGCATGACAAACGCTAACGGGTGGATGATGACTAACCTGAAAAAAATATAATTAAACATTTCTTAACTTCTGAAAAGAACCACAATTTAGATTGGTTCAATAGAAATTAAATTGAAATTATACCTGTTCAGAAATGAATCTAAATCCTCTATCTTCTCTGATGGCTTCATAGGTTTCACCTAGAAGTGGATTGAATGGTTTTGAACCGGCTCGTAAATGTGCTGAACCATATGCTGAAACTGCAAACGCTGATACATAGACCATTCTTTCTAGAGGGTCATCAAGCTGGGCAGCTTTATCCAATATTTCTGAATATTCCAATTCTTCGCACATGCGCTGTAAAAAATAATAGTAAAACCTAGAAATTTAATGAGCTCAAGATTCTCAATCTCTGAGTTTGATTCTTAATATGAGCTTTCAGAAATAATTTATTTCAAAAATATTAATTAAGGAACGCTGAAACTCCTTCCAGTCGGGGGGAGGCTAAGACTGACTGAGAAAAATTCGGTGCAAGCTTCAGGAGAGGGCTTACAAACGTGGGCAATGAACAGATGTTGGAGGAAGAAATATTTTTATATTTTTGAAGTGTTTGGAACGGAAGCTGTAAGGCAATAACGTCAGGAGATCCAATAGACATCTTTCGGTTGTAACCCCATGTCCAGCCCCTCTCCGAAGCAGTCAAAAGGAGAAATTTCACGGAAAAATTATCATCCTCTTGAGAGTGACAAAAGAAAGTAAAAAATATTCATTTGAAAAAGTATAGGCTCTGTTATCAGATGGCTTAATGTTCAACCATCACTCTGAGAGCATCAATGAGGAAGGTAACAGTTTATCTATGAAATACGAGTATAAGGAAAGGCTATTTTGATATTGAAGAATTCTTCACAATTCTTCTTAAATAAAATCATGTTTCTTTCAATAATGAAATTAGAATTTAGCAGTTAATTTAAATATTAGGGATAAATAATTGGCAAAAATATGAATAATTCATCGAAAATAAATTTTTTAAAAACAATGGAAAATTAAAATAACGCAGCCGGTAATGAATTGGCTGAAAAAAACAGTGTACAGGAAATAACCTCTATTAATATGAAATTACCATGCACATAATGTTTAAAATATTAATATTCATAATAACATTTTAAAAAAAAAAAATTACCTGCAGCATATTCAATGGCTCATTCAGTGCTACCGGCATTGATACTTGTGACAGATCTTTTCCTATATTTTTTGTTAATAAATTCCACAAAGAAAGACCCTCTGTGGATGGCCTTGGCGCTGGTAATTTACTTCTTCGGCCAGTCAATGTTCCACCGCCTCGTCCTTCGTTTGTCACCACTAAAATAGTGGAGTGTAAAACATTACCATAACATTTCTGTACAATCGCATATATACATTCAATCATAAAAAGGGGTTTGTGTTCTAAAACGAAATGAATCATGAACACTTACCATCATGAATATTATTATATTCAGAATCAGCCATATCCGATTGCTGTGAGGAAACAGTTTCATCTTCAGAAGATGCTTCAGCTTCTGATGAACAATCACTTGGCGCTCGCCCACCACCTGCACTAGTTCCAACGCCAGTACTACAAGCATCTTCAGCGCTTGCATTGGACACATGATTGATTGCTTTAGGTCTAGTGGCTCTTATCACATTCCTAGAACGTCTACCTTCGACATCCTCTTCAAATTCTTCATCATCCACTCCGTGTTGGCCTTCTTCAGCATCATAAAATTCGCTAGCACAAGAACTACGCGACAGCGATGTATGTAGCCCACATGATCGGTTCTGCTGCAGACAAAAACAATAGAAATATGTATAAATATTTATTTTGTGGATCGCAATATTACATACAACCAACACGATTAAAATTACAAATATGTTTTCTTCCTTAATCACTAATAAAAGGGAAGGCAAATTAAAAGTCTGATAGGAATTATCTCCTCGACTTCTGCCTTATTTTTATTACCAGGATAATTATTTCATTTAATAAAATAAATCTTACTGAATTAACTTAATTACGGCATAATACGTGATTACTTATAAAAATTAGTGAAATTTTAACAATAATTGTAAAAGTGCAAATTTAACAAGTTCATATAAAAATATTTCTGATATCTATGAAAGGCAGTGATTTATTTTCAGATAACAACTGATAATTACTGGCTAGCTCTAAAGATATTTAGAATTCTAACAGTACTTTGAAAGCGGTATTGAGGTGGGTGTATAATTAGCTGGTTTTTGTAGCGAATGAAAATAATTTATTGTGTATGTTTAGAATAGAATTAGTACTAGTAATGATGTGCTTTTCTTAAGTATATCGAGAACTGGGCGGAGATTAGTTTTAAGTTTTCCGGTTTTAGGTTTAGGACGGACGAGGATTTTTCTCCGAAATGTAAAAAAGGGCAAATTCGAAATGTTGGTTGATCTTCATTATAGGGCATTTATTTAATCCTTATACGACTGTCGCGTTAGTATTTATTAAAAGGCAGTTAAACATTTGCGGGGCAAGATGGGTGTCAGCTACTTTATAGAATGCAACAATTAAAAATAATAAGGCATTTATTAGGAGATAAAGGAGATAAGATTGATGTCTTGTACATTCCTCACATCAAGTACACAGTACTTAACCATAACATTAAAAATGCATTATATGCAATTAAATTTTTTAAAAGGCTCTTTGCACTTGACAGATCTGATCAGTTAAATGTCTTACGGGCAGAGAGAAGCCAGGTTTTGTTTATTGGTAGTCGCTAATAATAAATTTAGCAATTTTTGCCTGACTAATTTGAAGTTTAAAGTCTAATCCAAAACACGCTACTCAAAATCTTTAAATAATATTGAGTTATAAGTAATGAAGGGAAAATTATATAAAGGGTAAAGGTTCTTAATGATATTGAGGCTTCCTTTAGCCAAAAGCAGAAAATAAAATACCTACTTAAGATTAACAATTACGTAAATAAGAAAAAAGAAATTTAGTGTTTAATAATTATAAAAAAATTTTAAAAATAATTTATTAGAGCAAACTGTTTAACAACATTATTAGTATAATTACAGTTTCTTGTAGATCTGATGTGTCGGCTATTCTATGTACAGTTTGTAATCTAGCTCTTAATTCTTCGTTTTGCTTTATTGCTGCTTGCAAAGCGGATCTTATTTTCTCATCTGAGGAGTCTTTCAATCGTTCACGTTCAGTGTTCATTGTGTACATCACTGATTTCAAAGATGTGTAAACTGCAAAGTGAAAGTTAAGTTTATATGTATGGATTTCTACTTTTAAGTCGTTGAAAAAAAGAAAAGAAATACAGAGGAAAATTTAATTAAAAAAAATACTTTTGTTCAAATAAACTTACTATCTTTGGCTAATATATAGAAATCTGAAGCTAGGCCCTGATCTAAAGATACTCCGTCTACTAAAAACTGATGATCAACTTTCATTGAAGAAGGCCTAACTGGACTGGATGAAGGACAGCTAACTGCCGACTAAAAAGAAATTGTACAACTAAATGGATATAAAATTTTTAATTTAGACGAACATACAAACAATTCTCATTCAAAATGATCTTCTTTTACTGCAATTTATTTGATTTCTGATTCTTACAAATTCACAAAGCGTATCCTTAATAAATGATATTTTTATAAGAAGGCGAGTATTGGAAACCGGGATGATTTTAAACTAAAAAGGACTTATAATAAGAAATGTCAAACTACTTAGTTATTAAAAATATCTGTGAGCTTTTTTAAATAATTATTTCGACTAGCTTTAGAATTATAAATCATTACTGTCAATAACTTCGGAATAACCTCCAGTACTGCAAGATGCAAATACCACAGACTTAATTAAATAGCTCAGGGCAAAAATAGCCTAGCTTCAGCAGGAAACACTAATAATAATGGTCTAGGCTAATGGCGAGTTCGATCTCTACAAATCCAATTCCAACTAGATCTGTTGCTAGTCGCCTTAAACTTCCCTGTACATGTGAATTCTACAGCTTGCTGGAGTGTAATTCCGTAGATGTATCCAGTTTACACTCTACTTTCGATTGAATATCTCACAATATTCTCTACTGAGGGACTTTGCGGCACTCACCGCAACTGAAAGACAATTTTCACTTTCTCTCATAGCAGCTGTTAAATCTACAGAACTTCCTTTAGCTTTTTTCTTTCTTAATCCAAATTTCTTTCTATCTTTCTTCACATTTGGCGATGAACCGTCGATAGCTAGCAGCTGAAATGCAACAAAACAACAAATCAATTAACTTATGAGTGATAGACTTTCAAAATAAAAAGCATTGATCAGTGATATAAAAAGTGACTAACATCAGTTTCTGCGTTATTGCTGGCCGTAATCTGTTCTAAAATTTTGGCTAACTGTCCTAAAGCTTGTTGAGTGTGATTGAGTTCTGTGGCCGCTACTTGTAATGGACCTGAAGCCATAACCCAATCAAGTCTCAAAGATTGTGGAGAGATGGCACACTCTCGGCTGTGATCTAAAACAAAAAAAAACGGCCCCCCCACACAAAAATTATTCATACTGAATTATCAATTCTTTTGAAAAGCAAAGTGAAAAAAAAAAATGTTAACATGAAACCTTATTTGGTTTTAATTTTTTTTTTTTTTCTGAATTTAAAACAAGAACAAGAAAACACCACCTCTAGCTGTCCGACTCTTCTGTGGTGTTTCTTTTAACGGTGTAACCAAACCATCTTTACCGCCAAAAGTAAGCAAATGTTGTCTGTACAATCTGTGCTTCTTCAATTGTTCCGCCCATTCGGCAAATGTTGCATACTGTTTAGCCTACACAAAGCAATTAACACTTCTGTAATAACATGCCTAAAAAAATACAAAACAGAAAATTAAAAAATAAAATACAATACCAACTAATTCACTCCTTTTTTTTTTTTTTGCAAAAATTTAAAAGTCAGAATTTCTAAACAATTTGGTTAAAAATTGGATATGGGAATTTCGGTTAAATATGTTAAAAAAATATATAAATGGCTACGCGTATAAGGTATTTTGCAATGCTACAAAATGTGAAAGATCCTCTCTCTACCAAACTTCATAGCTTCTGTATTCCCGAATATCCGGGGCACCCAGATGAAAAATATCTTAATTTGATTACAAGGCTCGTCAGCATGTCCAAATAGTGTGACATTATCTTTTAGAATATTTCATACCAGAACTTGTTAGCCTTGGTGTCCGAGAAGATGATGAATGGAAGGAATTTAATTACACCTGACTTATTCATCGTCGCAGCATTAATCAATAATATCAACTAGCTCTTCCCGTTAGTTTGGGGGGGGGGGGGCTAATCTACTTACAACTTTGAAAGGCTTGTCCAAGCAGTGTGTAGAAGCTACTTTGTTTGAGGGAAGAAAAACCGGGTCTTTCTCCAGCTCTTTTTATAGCTCCTACTTACCTCAACTGAATATCTGAAGCCAGGACTGTGGCTACATCTTGGAAGTAGATGAGGAAAAGAGTTATACTGAGGAGAAACTCAGAATTAAGAAAGTTAATGGGGATTTTTAACGGTGTTATTCCCAATAAATAATTCTAAAAAAAACAAACAAATTCCTAAGAAACAGAACAAACAACAACCAAATAAAAGAGAAAGTAAAAATCCATTCATTAACATCAATTAATAGAAAGTCTTCAAATTATAGATAAAAAAGTGTAAGAGATTAAAAATGGTACGGATATTTTATTGAAGAAGAAAATTATAAGATTGTGCTTCTATAAGTTACTGAAAAGAGGAAATTTTGCAGCTTGTTGTAGAATAATTAAAAAAAAACAATATGTTTAAAGAGTTGAAAGTTATTAGACCATTAGCTATTAATAGTTAATAATAGAAAAGAAATTAGCACAAGGCAACAAGATTGTTGAAGCGACAAATAGAAACGGAATTGTAGAATAAAAATTTTCATCATTCCAATATGATTGGAATTAAGTAATATTTACCTTCCTTTAGCATTAAAATACTTTATATAAGTACTAATAACAATAGTAAATTTTATAAATAAATACTTGTATAATATATTTACCTTGAAAATTATGCAATCATTTAGTACAGATAAAAGCAAAAACAAATTATACTATTAATAATAATTAAAAAAAATTAAAACACATATCCGTCAAATAAAAAATAATTTGTTTTAAGAGCACATCGCCTTTTTATTATAACCATACTAGACATTTTCTGAACAAGCATTTTATTTTTGTTAATGAAGTTACCTTTAAATGATAGATAAATTCTTCTGCATCTATGTCGATCCTTTTTCTTTTTGATTTTGTAGATATTACTGATAATCCTATATCAACGGAACCATGTATCTTTCCTTTACTCATATCGGATGGACTCTTGCCATATTTTAATATTCCAGTATCAATCAAAAAGTATCTCTAGAATTAAAAAGAGAGAAAAAAAAAACAAACGGAAAATGAAGTAAATCGGTGTGAAAAATGTTGTGTGTTACATGTTGTTTAATTTTGATTATTAATGAAATGTTGCTAAGCAACAGCAGCAATTGCAACTTTCTTTTTAATCATATGATCCCTCTCTCTGTCTTTCTCTACACACTAATTGCTCATTTAATTCAGTGATCTGACTTAGTGGGGGGAATTGAAAACATTAGAGGCGATGAATTACAAGTCGATGTAAGCGAATCTGGACGATACACCATCAAATTGCAAAAAAGGTTAATGATTGGAAATTCACGAAATTATTGAATAAAAATTAACAAACATGCTACGATTTTCTTAGGTGTGTGCCATTTCAATATGCTAATTAATGATCTTCACTTAGTTACTATGGGAACTAGTATTTTATTATTTGAGCTGGTACTACATTTATCTAACTAACCTTATAACAAAAAAAAAAAAAAAATACAAATTATAAACGAAGTCTCTTTTAGAAAAAAGAACCAATACAAATTTAAAACATCTCCTTGCAATGATGTGCTTCTGCACATTTACCACTCTTAACTCTCATATATTTTGATCGGCGACAGAAAATTATCATTTTCAAAATGGGAAATGGGTTAAAAAAAATGCAGGGGAACCAGAAGTGACTTCGCCCTGCGAGGCGTACACGCGAGTGATCCCAATGTAAAGAGACGGGATTTGCCCACTTCCAGCGATAGAATCAACCAAGATTACAATTGATCCATGGAATAGGATTAATCTCTCACAGTCGCTGGCATAAAATCCGCCATTTAAACTTTATATATAATCCTGGCGCTGCCAGAGTTCTTCTAATTTTTCAAAAAAAATTTATAAACCGCTACAGCTGATTTCTTTAAACCCAGTTCACATTAACTACTCATTCTAACAAACAAAAAAATTGCAATTATTATACTAAATTCATACTAAACCAACTCACGATACCTTATGCCATCCTTTTAATGGCCATTTTCTTTTCTTGTGTAGATACCCGGTGAAAACCTCTGGTTTCACCTCGTATCTTTGTCCATCACGTAGGCCCTCCAAGATTTCCCATTCTGAACTGCGACGGGACAGTCTTACGTTATCTTTAAAAAAAGAAATAAATGAATGAATAATAACAGAATAAAAAATAATATAATAATTTAGTGTGGAATGTCAATTTAAATTTGGTTCCCTTTTGACCGAAAGATCTACCTATTCCTGAGAACCCTTAAATAGGGTCCTTCAAACTCTTAAATAAGAACTCCAAAAACTATTATTATTTCCAACAAATAAGTAATGGATTTAAGAAGCATTGGTATGATAGCTAATTGTATTTGCACTAGAAAAAAGATGAAATGTAATAATTCCATTCGCTCACAGTCGCTGGCATAAAATCCGCCATTTAAACTTTATATATATAATAACTTTATATATATATAACGTTTTTTTTTTTATATATATTATAATCAATCAGATACTGTGTGCTCTCCACAAACGTGTAATGTTCTCTGAAGATGGATGAAAATCCAAAAACCGTGTCACGTGTAAACAAATTTTTTTAAATATTTATTAATGCAACCTTCCCTTAAGCTGAGTTACGTTTTTGTAGATAATTCGGATTATCTTATCGAAAGGCTATATTTTAATATTCCGGTATCAATTACAAAATATCTCTCAAATAAAAAAAATTAAAAGAAAAAACAAATCGCGTAAATAATACTTGTTACACAATAACTAGTAGTGAAAACTGTTTCTGCTTATCACTTTGTTTTCAAATAATTTTCCAAGATTTCTAGACAGAATGCGAACAGCCGAAGCTGGTTGATGGCACAAAAAATATGAGACTAGTTTCTTCTGAATCAAATAAAATTTTGAATTTCTCTTTTGCCATCAGCGCGAATCAACACGAAACTGTTTTTTTTTTTTTTTGCATTATACACAATGTCAACGATAATTCTGCACTTTCACGGATAATTACTTACAATATTCAAACATAGACAAGCAAAGGAGCCACAATAGAGCTTTTAGTAAGCATGCAGTGATTTAGCTTTGAAAGCACTTGCCTTTCCTCGTCTGTAATAAATAAAAATTAACAGCTATAAATGATAAATATATATTTTAATTTGATTAAAATCTAAGCAAACTACTTTTACTTTGTTATTTTCTTGTAAAGAGCTTTTATTATTTGTATTTGTATTTTCCCTTAGTCTAAATTTAACTAGAAATATGGACATTGCACAAACAATCGTTCAATAAAATAAAATTGATAACATAAACGTGACAATGCAGTAATAACAATTACTACTATAAAAAAAATATATCATTTTTACGTTAACCTTACAATACATTAATACTCTGTCTCTCTTTGAAGTGAATTTAAATATTTCTTTATTGTTAACAATAAGTATTATTGTAAGACGATTTCATAGTTATTTAGAATTTGCAATAAATTTAATTTCTACCATTAATTGTCCCATAAATTATAATAAATGAATAAGCTAAATTGAAATTGATTAAGAAAGTAAATGGAATTAGAAAAAAATAAACATGAATAAATTGGTAGATATTAGGAATAATGTTTTCAAAAAATGGAATTAATAATCTAATGAAAAAAGCGGAAAATGTTGTACCGTAAAGCGTTTAAGATTCTCGCGACTGATCCCAACGTAAAGAGACGGGATTTGCCCACTTCCAGCGATAGAATAAACCAAGATTACAATTGATCCATGGAATAGGATTAATCTCTCACAGTCGCCGGCATAAAATCCGCCATTTAAACTTTATATATAATCCTGGCGCTGCCAGAGTTCTTCTAATTTTTCTATAAACTGCTACAGCTGATTTCTTTAAACCCAGTTCACATTATTACAGTTCATTCAAAACGCTATAATTTTTCTTCGGAACGACTGAATTAAAAAAGGTATTTTAAGTCAGTTATTGGTGAGCTTGCTTCTGCAATTCAAGGGTGTGCTCTCCCAAGTACTTAGTAATAATTACATTAGCAAGAATTTAGAATATTACTAAAATTAATAGTTCATTTGACCGGAATAAATGAATATAATAAACGCTGTTTGTTTAGGATTCATGCAACAAATACTTCTTTTCTGAAATGCACTGATTCGTTTTTTAATTGGAAGAATTGTCTCTAAACTGGGTACAATGTCAACATCAAGAAGAGTTCTAAAGATATCACGCTTCTGTAAAAAAATGTTTTTAAAAGTGAAAATACAGAAGCCCATTAAAACTTATCAAAATGCGTAGTTTGCAAAAAAATAGTCCGATACTAAACCATACTTTCACTTTATTTTACTCTACTACTAATCTAGTGGCGAACGTTTTCGATTATGAGCTTTTAACGGCAACATTCTTTTTGAGGTACCTTGAGTCCCAAAAAAGGAGTTTTTACAAATAAGTATGAGTCAATGAATCCGTCAAAAACAAACAAAAGATTTCTCAAAAACGGCATCAATGATTTTCTTTAATCCCCAAGTAACAAACATAACATCGTGGCCAATATATAGAACTATAACTTTTATTTGACAATTTTTTCAATTAAAAAAAAACACAAAAAAAATCGATTGAGAGGACTTCTGGGAGAGGCGTTGATTGATGTTTTTAATCATCAGATCCGACATTATCAGAGTGTTTATTTGCCATCTTTATTGATGCTCTTCATTTTTGGCAAGACTAAGTGGCCTTCAAAGAGCTTACAGAAATGTTTTATACCAAAAATTAAGTAAGTTATAGTTGAGACTGAAGGAAATTTAATAACATTTACTCAAAACAAAAATGTACTGAGGCTAGTTATCAAACAGATAAAAATTAAGGCAAAAAATAATTTAAAAAGACTGTTAACTTGTACTGATGAGACAATTGACGAGGAATTGTTTCTTAACTTTCCTGATGTTATTGACTACAACTCACCTAATTTCTGTTGGCAAAACGTTTTAGGAAGTTTCTGATGAAGGGCAGCAGTATTAAGAAAGAACATCAATAAAGATTTACCTCTGGCAACTGCAAAGTGCTTAAAAAGTACCTTCTCCCATAAAATGGGCAATGTTTATTTAAAGTTATCAAATTCTCCTGATAAGTGTTATCTTTACATAGAATTGTAGATATCAACTACATTTACTTTAATTAATTAATTTGCCTCCAATTAATTGTTTCACCCAAAAAAAGGAATAAAAAAAAAAATAATTGGCTAACATTTTTTTAACATCGTGTGAGATGTTCAACTGTGTAAATAATTCTTCAGAATGTAGTATATTTAGAGAATAGCATTCCAGGAGGGGGTAAAAAAAAAAATCGGCAGGGGGATGTGACGAAATGCATTTATTGATGCACTAAGATTGAAATTGGGCCAACTAGGGTATGGGAAGAATTTCCGAGAAGTGAATACAGTTATAAGATTTATCTATTTTCTTACTATTTCTTGAAAGTTTTGTCTATTATTAAATTCTTCTAAGAAACAAGAAACACTAGCTGTATAATTAAATAAATGGATAACTCACTTTCTGCTCCAATCCTTTGGACTTCAGTATTTGAATCTTGGGATAAACTGTTACTTTCGCCGCTAGCATCCTATTTACGAAATAGGAAACAAATATTAATCTATCAAGACATTGCAATTTTTACACTACAAGAGCTACAGTTCTATTAATATACAAGGCATAAGAGCTTTGATTTAAATTTTGTTTCTAATTATATTTGAATACTAAAGATAAGACCAGATGAAAACACTGTAAAAAATAATTAAAGGTTTAACATTTTTTTTTATTGAAACATGCGTTAATTTTAATTCTGTAAGAGGTTCCAAAATAACCTCCTTACAGAATAAATGGTACAGGTTAAATAATATTTGCAATCTCTTACCGAATCATCATTCCTTTTAAAATTCTGTGGACTTTTTCTTTTCTCCTCATCAGCAAGACTTCTAGCTGTAGAACTCATCTTCTTGATGATACTCAATAGTACGGTAGCCAACTTTGATGTTTTTCCAGCACTTTTCTTACTGGTAGGAAATTTTAATAGGATTAATTTCGCCGTGACTTTATTTTTCTCTGTTTTATTTCTCTCATTTACTGTGAACGCGAGTAAACACTTTATAGTAGACTAGGTTAAAATTTTCGTACATTACGCGAAAGTGTTTTTTCTTTTTCTTTTAAAAACACAAAATGTGGGATGGAGGGAATTAAAATAAGTAGTGAAAATATTGCTAAACTGGCAAAGTCATGTTATGAATTTAACGCTAGTATATCCAACCTACAACCTACAATAAGGTAGGTGAGGTACTAAAGATTTCGATATCTTAACTGCAGCAATTGATCAACTCATCGGAAAGATCCGAGTCTGCCCGAATGGAAAAAAATATATTTCTTTGCAATCGCGGGGGGGCCCTCATTAACAATAGGAATTAAAATTTGATTACAGTTCCGTTGAAGTACCTATTTATAAATGAACATCCGGCTATTGTTTAATCTACCTAAAATATTTATTACTGACTTTAATTTGTTCGCATAATGTGGTCATATTAAAAGAAACTAACAATTTTGGTTTAGTTATTTAGGATCACCCAGTAAACAAATTAAATTAAAAGACAATTTTCCTAAAAATCATTATTTCTGGTTAAAAAAGTCTCTTACTTAATGTAAGGGGAAGATTTGTAATCGAACAGATTTTCAGTTTAATTTGAGTTGAAAGCCCAATTAGATAGAGGTCCTCCTAAGTGCTATTTGAGGGTTATTTATGGCTTCATTAACTGAGTTATATTAACAGAAAATAAACATTCTACATAAATTAGGTAGTTGAAGAAAATCGATTAACTAAAGTGACGACACTTTACTCATCAGATTTTCTGTTTTTGCATTTTTTTAAAAATGTTTTTAAAGGATTTCTATAAACTTGCATATAAATGCTACTCTAGACTTTTATTTGAGACATTTTTACAGTACACGTCAGTACATTTAAGTGGTGGTATTTGTGTGGGAGACTATTTCTGTGTATAATGCGGTTTCTAATTTCTACGTGATTTTGATAGATCAGTCTACCGAAATTGTTTTGGGAGAAGTTAATTAAAATGTATGTTCAGCTGAGGTTAATTTTGGACAATTTGAAATGTGTTCACCCCCTACGAATGCATTGAATTAATTACAAATTTTGCTAGATAATAACTTGATGTCATTATTATTTTCACTTTTATGTTCTTCTGCTTGAAAGGATTCTTCCTCCATTTAGAACATTGATCTAAATCTAAATTTTAGCGTCCATTAGATTCTAATTCTACTGGTTCTTCTCTAGGAGTCAGGGCCCATTCTTACAGCACATTCTTGTCCTCTTGTTTCCCAGCTTTCGGACCCCAGTTTCACTTCATTTGATGGAGTTGTCGTAATTATCTCTTTCTACTCCTCCTTTAATAGTAATCTCCTTGAGAGCATCCTCCACCAAATGACCAACACTAATCCTACAGGATAAAGCCTATTCTTTATTCGTCACTATTATTTTAGATGGTAGAAATTGGTAAGAAATTTTACTAGTGAGAAGAAGTATTTGTATTCATGATGAAGTTGAGGTTTTTCCTGAAATATCATTTTTGACGATCCTTGAGTATGAAAAAAATGGTTTTTACATAGTGTTGTGCGTTCATATTTCCATCATAACTCAAAGACGAATTTTATTTGTTCTTCAATTTCCAGCCATGGAAGTAGGCTACAGTGTGAATTATGTAATTATTTTGTGTATCGTTTGCTTTTTCAAGCGCACAGGATTATTATGGCAATCTGTGCAAAGAAAAAGAATCAATCAGGTGTCCAAATAACTGGTGAAAATTCTTTAAAATTATTCGGATGCAGTTAAAAAATTAGGTGATTTAAGTACGTAAAACTCAATATGTTTGTTTAAAAAAACTAGAATACTCTTAACAATTTCAGAGCTAATATTGTTGCGTGAATAGTCATGTCTACAGGTCGTTTTGCCCACTACGTTTAGTCATCATTATTTTTAAAATTCTAATAATTTAATTTCTTTACTACTTCAAAGTTAAAATCGATTTACTGCTCGCTAATTTAAAGTAATTGATAATAATTACAATCAACTTGGATGTGAGAAATGTTCTGATTTCAAGGTTCCAATATTAATTTATTTAATACTTCTTTCATTCTTTTAAATTTCATTGAAATGAAATAAAAAATAAAATCAAATAATTCCAAGTGAATGATATTGCTGCAGTTAAATGGCTAGGACTGCAGGATTCAAGGCCGCCAATCTCTAATTACTAAAAGTCCCAGATATTGCGGCACGAAGGCCTGCCAGGTGTATAATTGTCTTAATAATAGGTTTTTTTGTATTTCTTTCTTCTTTTTTTTTTACATAATTTAAATTTTTTTGTCTCAAAAATATTTTTTTTGCTTCTTAAATCTTTTATTTGTTCATATTTTAATTTTTTTTATTCCTTGTAAGCGGAATTTTAGTGATATATTTTCCACATAAGTTTTTACCACATGTACACATTTTAGAGTGCCGGTATTTTATAAGTTGCGTCTATTTGACAAGACCTGATGTTCAAAATATGCCATCGAAATTTTTTAAGCCCTACTCTTAGAAATGTAGGTTTACTCAGAATATTATGCTGCATAAATTGATTTTTGGATGGTCAGTGAAGTAAGGCAATTTTCCGGAGCACTTTAATGAGTGCTCGTCACTGATATCAGAATATAATTAATAGACAATAATCGTATTTGGATAGAGTGTAATGTAAACTACGGAGCTTTGCACACTTTAAAATATTATCAAAGTAGCCAAGCAATTTCTCGTATTCCAAACGGTAATTTCATTAAATGATTCCTTGAGAAGGAAACAACCTTAAGGGATCCCAGTCATTCTGAAAATCCTAGGACTAATCGAGAAGGGGTAATCAAAGGACTTTTTCAAGAGTTTAAAGACTCAAGAAGGATTAACCTAGAGAAGCGGGGTAATTAAGGCAGAGTAATATCTGCCTGATACTCTCTTTTAAATCTGTACAATTAGTATTTCGCTCTGATGTTATAGATAGATATCTCCATCCTTCCGATGAGAGTACACAAATTAAACTAAACTGATCTAACGCTGATCAAGTCTAATCCCTGAATATTATTCAATTTACCTAATCAAGAGTAGAGTACACATTAAAAGTAGGAAAAATTTGCTTAGCAGAATCGGGTGCTCTCGGAAACAATTAAACCGACCGAAATGCAAGTATAACAGGCCTCTAAAGTGAACTTCTTCCGGGCATTGTCCATAATAACCTTCCAATCAAATGTAAATATAATTTTTTTTTCATTATAATCCATTAATGAATTAATACCCATTTTAGTTAATATTTGACAATGTGGTTAATTTTGTAGTTTTTCTTTTGTATTTAATACTTACTCTGGTTTATTACATTATTACATACATGAAGAACTTAAATTCTGTTTAGACTTCCAAAAGCTCACTGAAAAACATACTTTTCTTATACTTTATTTAAGATCTGAAGAATAATGAATCGGGTTTTTAGTTTGATCTAGAATTAACCATCATTAAAATAAAGAATGCACGAAATTCTTGCCAACATTTTGAAAATATTTTATTAAATCTTGAAAATGGTTAAATTTTACAACCTAATCCGAAAATTCTGTTGTCCAAAATTTGGGTGATAAGAGTTATTTAGATGTTTATTTAGTTTCTTTACTCTCTAACTTGTTAGAATAATATTCTGTGTAGTATATCCGGTATAGGTAATCTCTCATCTGGAGAGATTTGTAGCTTAGGGAACTTGTAAGATTTTGAAGGTAGACATGGAGGTTACTTTTGGGATGGAGTGCTTAGGGTTTGCATGAAACCCTGGGGATTAGGGGTGGGGAGATAAGAACCACTTTAGGCTCTTAGAGACGCCGATCATGCCTCTCTCATTATAGTACTAATAACACGGCTGTTTCTCTTGGATTACCTCTTCTTGGAGCCTCTCTTAGAGCTCACTAACCGCTTAAGAACACTGTGGCCTGAAACGAGAGAAATCTTCGGCCATTTAATTAACAAATAATAATACCTAACCAACCCACTATATAAATAAAAGTACATGAGTTTTGTAAATTTAAATATTTAATTAAAATTTGCATACTAGGTAAATTGCGTTTGAGCGAAATAAAGTTGGTAACAATGTTTGTTTTTTTAAATTTTAGTAATTGGAAAAAGATTTTATTTCTCACGTATTAAGTACAAAATTCCATAAACGTTAGGAATGAAAAATAATTTTTCATTTTTTGTTTAAATATCTCAACAGATCACATTATTCACAATTAAAATAACAATTTAATAATAATCACAAACTAAAAATAAGTTAGAAAACAGATTATATGATGCCATTAAAAAAAATTAGTTTAGATGAAAAGGAAATAATAAAATATATATATATATATATACTTATTCAGTGATTAGGAAATGTGAAAATAGGATTTCTAGGCCACTTAAATCTTCTCTTGTTGAATGTCGAAGCATCCATTGTTCGTAAACGTAACGACTATTTATTTATTTATTTATTTATTTGTATTCGGGAAGGGGGTTCAAATAATTTTGTTTAAAAAATAATATAGTATTAAAATCGACGTCTATCATTTCGATAGGCATCGTTTTTCATTTGTTCATCAAAACTCGGCCCAGTGAACACTAGATGGCCATATTTCTCAGTGCCTCTATGATGTTCTCTATGTCCGGAATTTGTATGACCTGGAACATGAAATAAATAAAAATGTATAAATTAAAGAAATATCTAATGAAAATCTAAGTAATAATGATAGAGGAGTACCATCAGAGAGAGAGAACAAGGAGAAGCCTATATCGGAATGGAAGGCCCCAATATGAGGCTGAGGCACTCAGGAATCGGTCACCCAGCCGTTTGACTGTCGAAAAACATAATTTGCGACTATCGTAGCCTCTAAATTGAATGCCATTAAATTAAAAATCAGCACGAATATTTCCTTTTTCAAATAGAAACTGCTCTCTACCGCTGATTCTCGAAGACTTTGCTGTGAATGTCCAAAATAAAACTATAAGAAGAAATAAAAGCAATAACTGGAGAAGAAGTTCCATGTCCAACATGAACCAAGTAGTGGAAGAGTGCGAAGTTGAAACCATTGTGTAATGTTGACTCAGAAGTATCTCAAGATTATTTTTAGCCATTTTAGTTGACTTTTTGATCAGTTGATAAACTGATAATTCTGTCATTTGGAACAAAGATCGCAATATAGATTATTCATCACTTTTTTTTTTTTTAAATAATACTTAATTTATGTAAACATATACCATGAGTCATAAGCACACATTACGTTACGGTGAGTTCTCTTAATTAACATATCGATGTGAATTGCTCTCATGGACTGTTATTTAGTTTTACTTACTCATAGTTATAAGAATTATCCAGATAAGATAAATACTCGTATTATTATTGAAACAATAATTAAAACTTATCCAAAATATAAAGTAGAATGTATAGAATGTCAATTTATTTATTTATTTATTTTTAATGAAGTCAACATCTAAGGTTATTGGCGCCCGGAGCTTTTTTCAGTGCACTGCCGGCCTCCGGATAGTGTTCTCTCGTTACAGACAACACTGTCCATCACCGGACTATGTATTTATTATTGGCCTTTTTTTTTTTTTTTTTATCAATTATGTACTTTATTGAATTTTCAATTGCACGTACAATTTTTCTTGCAATAAAATACTGAATATAATCGATTCTGTGATACACAGAAAGAATTACTACCCCACTTGTTCTTTATTTGTTAATTTTTCTGATCCAGCGCCAAGTGGCCAGCGTAGTCTCAGACGACTATCGTAATTAGAAGAGTTAGTGAGTGAAGCTGGTTGATGAGAGGGTAGCTGGAAGTTCTTTGTACCGTGTGATGAGCCAAAATGTAGTTGAAGAGGACATTTCCATTAGGATACGTAGGACAGACAGAACTGTAGGTTATGTGGCTAACTGTGTTTGACTGGAATGCTTTTCTGAATAACACAGCAACAGTAAGTCAAAACGGGTTTCAGTACTGCGTCATTCTTAAGTACTTCGTCTGGTGTGATAGTCCTCAGATTTGTGCAACCTTGTTGGCGGATTAGTTGTTGTCTTTTACAGTCTAGTAAATATATTCCTTTTTTTGAAACGTCTATGTAAAATGTTCAAGGTTTCGGAGCTGTCTAGGTGCAAGGAACTACAGTGATTTATGTACGTTCGCTGGAGGGCGATAGCAATCTTAAAGTGAAGATTTGTTCTGCCATTTTTTGGGCGTTCATTTTTTTATTGTCTAACTTCTAGAGATTTTAAGTATTTCTTTAAAAAGCGAGTTTATTGATGGTTATGTTTCGAATCCACAAACTTTTCTTGTTTTTTTTTTTTTGTCTTTATAACGGAAAGGGAACTACACTGGATATAATATAAGATCTTGGGAAAAGCAGCAAAAGATATCTTTTAGCCGGAAGTGCCACTTTCAAGAATGTTTTGTCCGGAAATGGGCGGATACGGCCCTATCACTTTTAAACTAAGGATCATTGTTGCCAATCGTCCGACTTTAAAGAAAGCTTCTAATCCGGAAGTTCCCCCTTACTGAAGATTTATTTCGGTACTTCCCTTGACGATTTGATCTAAACTTTGTACGTAACTTTAAGAAACAGAGCTATGAATTGGCCCTTTTTACCCCCATTTTAGGACAATTCTGGGGAGTTGAATGAGGCTACGCTTCTCTATAGTGTGATTAATTGTAGTGAATGTCTGTCTGTCTGTCTGTCTGTCTGTAAGAATTAAATTTATTTCAAAAATTCCCATTATAACGAAAAGTGATACGAATGTTAACAGCAAATTTTCTTATGACCACTTAAATTTTTATTGATTTTACTTTTCACTAAATTTACCTAAATAAATGCTTAAATAAAAATTTAAATACGGAAATTTGTAATGGCCTTTTTAATAAGCAATTTTTAAAAGAAGCAATCTAAAGAAGCGCGCGCATTGAATGATATTAAAAACAATATCTGACGTCAGCAAAACTAATAGCTAAACTAACAACAGCTGTGAAATTTTATGATTACCATTTAAATGTCCTGTCTAATTACGAAAACAAATGCCTTTGTAATAATGGTAATTTTACCATACGTTCGTTCAGTCTTTTTTTTTTTTTTTTTTTATAAATACTTATTTTTACTGCATTTCTGTTTGTTCCTACAGAGTAATAATATAGTTCTTCAAAAAAACACAGGGAACAATATTAAATAAAAACAAAGCTTATGAGAAAGCAAATAAATGTTTGGCAAAATGCCAAAACTTTGTTGAAATTATATTGCAACTTAAAAGCTATTTTCTAATTTCAACAGTTAATTTCATAACAATTAAAAACGTTTTTAAAAGACTCTATTATTATCACAAACCAACTGTTTTAGAAAACAACAGGTGGGGTTTGTCACGTTTTTTTTTCTTTTTTTGCTGACGTAATAAGTAGCTTAAGATGTTACTCAGTATTGATAAATAAAAGCTTAAGTGCTAACTTCAGACTTTCACTTGACTTTTTCTTTGTAATTTATTCATAAAATTTTTACGAATACCGAATATTTTTTGAGAAATATTTAATTCTTCTAACATAATAAACTTGTAAAACTGTACAAAATTCTTTTCGAATTGTCAAATGAATCTTCCTAAATAAGAGTTATTGATGTAAAATGTGGATCTACATGATCGTAATCTATACCGCTTGCGGCCCGCCAAGCATTTCTAAAATTGAATTTATTTTATCGACTTTCTCCCATCAATATATTGTTATAAAATTAATTATAATAAAATGGTAGTACATACTAAACCGAAATATTTTTTTTTATGGCGAGTTACTTGTCGACGACGTTTTTAAACCTACAATACGAACGCGCCGCGTCTGCGCGATTTTTTTTTGTGACGAGATACACACTTGTTGGTGACTTGTTCAAACATGCAATACGAACGCTATGCGTTTCGTACCAAGTTTCGTAAATTATTAATAAGAGTTAATCTATGTGCGGCCCGCCAAAAAAAAATTAAAATTGGCCCATTGATTAAAAAGGTTGCTCACCCCTGATCTATACTATCTATCGAAATTTAGAAAGAAAATTCTAGAAGCTAGAATATCTTAAAAATGATAATGATTTATTTAATGAAATTCATCTAAAATGAAAAGTGAGTAGTGAGTAGTTTTTTGTTCTAATTTAAAATTTTAGCAATAAATTTAACTTAAAAAGTATATAAAATATGTAAGAGCTATGACTTCAGGCTGAAATGAATTGAATTATTATGAATAAAATTGGAAAAATTAAAATTATAAAAACTGAAAAATCGATAAAGTAAAGGGGCACTCATTCTTAGCTACGTTCAGACACACCTGTATATTTCCGGTACAGTCAATACCTAAAATTTGCAAAAGCAGATCTCTTTGGAGGGCTTAGAGAAATTAACACTGTAGCGAGTGAGAGAGAATGAGTAAACGACAGAGAGAGAGTGAGAGATCACAATCCGAACTTATTTCCGGTTAAGTGAAAGTAAAATTTCCTTCCCTACTGCCAATCAATCAATCAATAGATAAATAAATCGTCAGAAAATTAAATATTACTTTTTGTGCTTAGTCGATCAGTGCTTGAGTAATGAATGACTCTATTGTTTGGATCTGACGGCCTCCAAGGCGAGGCTACAGATACACTTCGAACTACCGTCCTGCCTGTCCTCTTTCTTCTGTGTTCGTGTTCTTCATTTCTGCTCTCTGAACGGTAACGTGACGATCTGTCACTAGTTCCGCTAGGAATACGACCAACTAAAACAGATAGAAATTAATTATTATTAATATTATTTTTTGCTGTCAAAAAAGCTTTTTGCTGATTCTTAAACATTTAAAAAAATTGCTTCGCCTGCTTTTGTAGTAATAAAAAAAACGAATAATTGTAGAATTTGCATTTAAAATGATTCCTCTCGTTCACTACGTTCATTATCCAACAGGAACTAATCTCTTTGAAAGTTTAGGGTGTCAATAACAAAATTTTATTACCTGAAAGCGCCGATAAAGTAAAAATGATTTATGGTCTTTGTGATTTTAAGTGCGTTTAAACTCCAGGTGATAGTATCCATTTTATTTTGTATGGCGCCGAACAGGTGCGAGATTATTGTTAAACTGTTGATAGCAAAAAATGATATAGCGATTTTTTTTTTTTAATTTTATATACACGTAAAAAAAAAAAAAAATCCTACAATTATGCATATATTGGATTTAGAGTTTTCAAAAACCGGAAATACACGCACTGTGGTCCCCTGAGATTGAAAAAAAAACAATATTTTTTTTCGACCGGTCAAAATGGTTTGAAAAAATGTTTCAATTTATTTTTTAATTCATGTAATTATTATAGCGGCAGGAATTTACGATTAGTAATAAAACTGGTTGAACAACATTAACAACATCAATGAAGGAGAACAACTACCCAGTACTTGCAATCCGCATAAATCCGTTTAATAACTTACGAGGGTCGTTTGAAAAGTCCGTGCAAAAATAAAAACTACTTAATTTTTTGGGGTAAACCTTTTTTATTTTTCAACATAGTCTCCTTTTAGGCTTGTACACTTCGTCCAACGCTGCTCTAGTTTGTTGATCCCTTCCGAATAATAGGATTTGTCCAAGTCTGAAAAATAGACATTCGTTTCTGCAATCACCTCCTCGTTTGAATAAAATCTTTTTCCCGCCAGCCATTTCTTCATATTGGGGAAGAAATAGTAGTCCGAGGGAACCAAGTCTGGAGAATAGGGGGGATGTGAAAAGAGTTCGAACCCTATTTCCATTAATTTTGCGACCACAACTGCTGAGGTGTGAGCTGATGCGTTGTCGTGATGGAAAAGGACTTTTTTTTGTGGGCCAATCGTGAGCGTTTTTCTTGCAGCTCGGTTTTCAAACGGTCCAACAACGATGAATAATATGCACCTTACCCTTTTCCAGATAGTCGATGAGGATTATTCCTTGCGAATCGCAAAAGACAGTCGCCATAATTTTTCCGGCCGAAGGAACGGTCTTCGCCTTTTTTTGGGCGCAGATTCCCCCTTGGTAACCCATTGTTTAGATTGTTCTTTGGTCTCAGGAGTGTAGTGATGTATCCATGTTTCATCCACAGTGACGAAACGACGCTTAAAATCCTGCGGATTCTTCTGGAACAGCTGCAAACCGTCCTTGCAACACTTCACTCGATTTCATTTTTGGTCAAGCGTGAGCAATCGCGGCACCTATCTTGCGGATAGCTTTGTCATGTCCAAATGTTGATGCAAAATATTATGTACCCGTTCATTGGAGATGCCCACAGCACTAGCAATCTCACGCACCTTCACACTTCTGTTATCCATCTCCATATCATGGATTTTATCAATGATTTCTGGAGTAGTAACCTCAACAGGGCGTCCAGAACGTTCAGCGTCACTTGTGCCCGTATAGCCACTCCGAAAATTTTGAAACCACTTATAAACTGTTCTAATCGAAGGTGCAGAGTCACCATAATGTTTATCAAGCTTCTCTTTAGTCTCCTGAGGCGTTTTGCCTTTCATAAAGTAGTGTTTAATCAACACACGAAATTCTTTTTCGTCCATTTTTTGAAAATCACTCGACTGCCTCGATTCAAACGAATGCCAAACACAAAGAAATAGACCGATCTGGCTGAAACTTTCTTCCAAGAGATGCTACTAACTAAACATAATCTCGATACGCGCCAGTGGTGCTATCTCTCTGACTTTGCACGGACTTTTCAAACGACCCTCGTAGATTCACGGCGGCCATTGGCGCTTATCACTTCTTGGAGGATTGTTTAGTTTTTTTGTGGCTGATATTTATTTTTTCAAGAAAAAATGGCAGCGAAATTGAATTTAAGTCAGATCGACATGGAATATTGAGTTTCAATTTGATATATAATAGGGAATATTGGTTATTTATTGTAAGGATTGGATTCTGAGAAGGCTGAATCCCCCATAGTTCAACCTCTTTGGTCCAGATTATTATAACTTAAGTATTATATAAGAAATATTTGTTCTTTTCTCTTTGTCTTGGTACGTTATATAATTTTGAGCTAATTATATAATAATAGGTGTCGTGGACAGAGGCGACTAGTCTAAACGTACTTTACTAGAAATCAAATTAAATACTTTAATTAGACCCAGTACCATAATACTTTTCATCTTTACGAGTCTCTTAACCTCTTGGCCTATCGTGGCGCCCATGAGCTGTCTGTATAAAATTAGTTTACTTCTTTGAGCTTAGTCGCGTAGGAGCTTCATCAGATTCGGGAGAATGTGTGTGAGATCAGAAAGTTCGAATCTGAGTTTTGGTCTAAGTGCCGCCAGGGCCCGGAATCCTTTCAGGGCAAGAGTTTCTAGAACGGTAGTACGAGAAAAGTAGAGCTAGAGTTAGACTCCGAAGCGGAAGTTACGAGTTCAAGGCTGTCCTAGTTGAGACTACTCACTGACGAGATACCGGCAGTGCTTTCTGGGAAGGCTCCAGGCGCCAGGGAACTCAGATATTGAGGGGGCCCTAATATAACTAAATACAAATAAGGATGTAACCAAAATTTAAAATAAAAAAAAAATCGGTCTTATTCCATAGTTTTTTGTTAATTTAGATCCAGTAATTTTCTTTAAAATATACACACTCCATACCTGTAGATATAACTATGCATTTAAAATAAATAAATAACAATCCGGAAGAGTTATTTATTTGTCAAGTGATTTAATGCACTTTATATCGAAGAATTGAGGCGCCAAGGTAACCGAACGGTTAGAGGCGAGACCCGCAAAGCTAAGATGTATTGTTGGTTTAGTGGGTTCGATTCCCTATCTCTAGGTCTTGGATTTTATTTAATGGTTAATATGAGAACTTTATAGTAAAGTATGTTTGCAAGTTGCCTCCGTCCACGACACCTAATTGGTAGTTGGACGTTAAGCCTCGCCTGAAAAAATAGGCGTATTACTTTACTTTATATCGAAGAATTGCGATTTCTTGGTGACTATACCCTTGACATATTAGACAATTCCATATTCAGCCCTACTGGAATTAAACTTGGCTACACCCATGTTCACTAGTAGGCACTTTTCATTGCTTGATTGTAGGGCGGGCTTAGAGGTGAGAGTTTTAGCCTGATTTTAGGCTAAGGTACCTAGCAAGTTTGCCTAGAAGTCTGAATGAAGTGACGTATTCAAATGTTCCTTTACACGTCAGGAAAACGGGGAGGTTATCTACATAGAATTGTAGAGCATTATCTCCTTTTTTGGTACCTCAGGTACTCTCACTTTTAATGCCAGTACCAGAAGTGTTGGGCGCTTAAGCGCTTATCTTGTGCTTTCACCGGAAGTACAAAACTTGAGCTTTACTGAGTCTTAAAAAGAAAAAAACACTTTTCAGTAAATGGTCTGTGCTTATGTCCGTCTAGTATGTGCGTGAACACTCCTATCATCTGATAGCCCAAAAGGTCTTTACTTTGCGACCAAAAATACGTGACCGGAAGTTATAATTATTCAATGTTTTTCCCCCACTTTTTTTTCGAAATGACTATGTTTTTTGTTTTTGCTTTTCATTCATGTAAATATCTCTAACTAATATTTGAAACAATTTTACAATAAAATTCTATCAAAGGTATTTTCATTGTAGGAGATGTTTAGATGATACCTTAAAAAAGGCCATTTCAGGGTAATTGACGGTGATATCACTCACGTAATATTTACAAACGCTAATTGAGTTACTAAAATTTTGAACTTTTTTGCATTCTTTAACAGACTACTTAGACAAGTCTTTCAAAAATTTCTTATTTCTTTTTATTTAATTTTTAAACTCTTAAAAAAAGTTACAATCTTGTTTGTACCGGATGCTGGGCTAGAAATCATTAAAAAATAAATAAGCTGAAATTCACTAGTTAAATGAAAATTTCAGTTTCGTTTCTAGGTAATAAGTACACTTTAATCACTTATGGGTCGAATAATTCGCATATTATTACATTTTGGTCAAGGGAATGCTGATTATTGTACTCTAGTACTTTATAAAATTGTTCATAAAGAAAATTCACTTTATTAAAATAAATAATAATATATTTTATTATTTATTTAATATAATATTTTATTTTAATTTGTGAAAGAGTATGAATGAATGGCGAAGTGATAATAAGGTCAATGAAGATTGTCGGCCGGAGCGACCACCACAGTAAAAGACATTCATTATTCCAAATGCAGAGATGGCAGCCTTGGAAGTATAACCAAATCGGAAGTTATAAACTGATTCATCGAGGTTATTCCAATTATGTCTTTTTTTTACAAAATGTCATAATTTAGTCAGCAGTAATTATTGTTTAAATAAATAACTTATATTTAAAGTATACTTTGATCTGAAAGCAAAGCTCTTTTAAGCTGTCACAAATGTTTAGTTATCTTTGTTACAGATTGAGATAGGCATGTTAGGGTTCAGATCCGTTCGATTTGTTTTTTTTTTTTAAATAATGGTGGGATACGCACGTACAGACAAATCTACGCAGACTCATTTCTAAAAGTAACTTTTTATATTCAGAGAAGCAGAAAACATGTATTTCCAGAAAAAATCTATCCAGGTGGAGGAAAATCAAATTTGTGTACGAACGTTCTAGGAAAATTGGGGAGAGGATTTGAATTTGGTCCGAAAATTCAGACATTGTTTAATTATTGGATTGTTTTTTTTTTTAAATTTACCTGTAGCTGTATGAAGATACAGTACAGAATCCGATCTTCCGTTTGTATCCACATCTGTCGTATCATCTTGACTGGTTGAATCAAGGAGAAATCTGTAAATAATTTTTTTTTTTTTTAATGATAAGTTGTTTGGTGTTTTTGTCAATGGTACCTAAATCATTAACTAACTACTGTGATCAGTTGTTATACCTGTTATTTCTTCTCAAAGTACCACCAGTGAATTTAGTTGGCGGCTTTCTCATCGCTTCAGTGTCTGACTCGCCAAAGTATCGCAGTGTCCTGGTACTGCCACCGTATCTAATCGATAAAACAATCGATATCTTAGTTTAGAAAGTAATCATATAACCAAATAACAAGCCTTTCAAAATTTAGTCTTCACAATCAATTTGAGAATAATGTCTTACGAACGAATGTATTAATTAACTACTACAAAGTAATTAATAGATGATTACTTGGAATCAGTTGTGTCTGTCCATAGTTTCTCATGGTTCTTGTGCTTTGGTTGTCTGTCCAAAGATCTGAACCAATTAGTTTTGTTCTCCGGTGTGGAATTCTCTCTTCTTTTTGCATCGTATTCCTAGAAAATAGAGAATGTTTTGTCAAACATTAATAAAAACACATTAGATTCGTTTAAATGTATTTGGTGGGCTTTCTTTTGAATGCCCCTTTGGAATATAAGGGAGAGGTTTTCTTTCATTTACCAAATAGTTCTTTATTTAAATTTCTTTTACTAGAGTAATTGCTTTTATCCGGATTATGAGTATTTTTGCCGGAAATATAAGATTTTTTTGACAGTCTCGCCTACTCTACTTGCGCCTAAATGTGTGCAGCATAACTGAAAAACTTGGAACTTTGCAGTAAGTTCTAATTTGATATTTCGAAACGTTAGCACACACAATGGACAAAAAAATTCAGCCGGAAATCGGAAGTGTTGATTTTTCTATAAAAAAATCATTAATGCTCATATTGCACGCAAGTAGTTCCAAAACTTTTAACATTTTCTCATAAAATGCATTTAAGGTTTAATTAAAGTGCAACGTAAAGCCTAATTACTTATAATTAGTTGGAATTCAATATACAGGGTGTTCATTTTAAGACGGCTTAAACGGTTAATCTGAGCAAAAAATGGTAGAGGAAAAATTTATTGTCCGTCACCTCTAGTTTTAGAGTATATGACTTGATTTTAGATTCCTGCCCGCATACGCGGCTGACGCGCGACTAAAAGTGAGGGTTCGCAGTTGACCCTCATTTTTATATACACAGTTTTAAAGAGTATAAAAAGTTATGAAAGAAACGGGAAACCGCAATTCGATATCTTCAAAATTAAAGGTGCTAGGCCATTTCCAAAATCTGGAATTTATTAATCATATTTCAATTTTTTAACTTGTTATCAAAGAGAAAGAAGAGCACGCGATAGGTCATTTTTATGTATTTTTTTCATCCCCTTTCTACTGAAAATATTGCCAAGCCAGTAAAGCTAGTAATTTTCTTAATATCAGGAAATAAGTAGTTTTCCGAGTGATTTTTTTCTAAGAAAAATTAAAATGTTAAGAGCTTTAGATGTTCTCAAGCATACACAAAATGGCTACAAATTTCAGTGTAATGAACAGTTTTACAAACTCGCTATTGGTAGCAAGGATAACATATATGTGTTTGGGAATTCGGGATTTGAAGGAAATGAACCGGTTAGAAAGGTTGAGAATCGCAACAAGAGGATGTAGTATTGGTCTTCACGGGCCATTTTCTTTTGTTTACCCAATCACTTTAATCGATCAATCGATTGCGGCAGATTTTGCTTCTATTTTAATTTTATAAAGTGTATTTAAAAAGATATTTTCCTTGGAACTGAAACAAAAGAAACCGGCTTTTATAAAAATATCTGGATTACATAAGTTATAAACGCGGAAAAAATATTAATAAAAGAAATATTTCTGACTGCGTGTGACATTTTGTTTTAACGCGAAATAGTCCCCCCCACTCCTTGTAACAAAAATCTGACAACCATGATTTGCCAACGTTTTTACGAAAAATCTCTTAAAGCTAGTGTGGGTAGATATGACATTGTTAAAAGCTTTTTTTTAGTTAGCTTGTGAGACCGTGACCTCTGATCAATGTTTCTGTGTGAAAGAGTCTTTTACAACAACTGTATGCGTGTGAGTGTGTGTAGACAACAACATAGCAACTTTAGAGAGAACTTGCCGACGTCACACTGGACGAGAGGAGGGTAGTTGTTGAATAGCTCAGCCAGGCAATGTAGTTTGGTGAGTCAGTACGTAGATCTCTCCATATAGGGCAATGTCCCAGTTATCTGTTGTGTATGTCTTTTAGTTAGTAAGGTTTTTTAGCAGTGTGTGTGTTTGTAACCTTCCCTTCAGTCCGCCTTTTTTAACACATACTAATGTATACATAACCTGTGTACACAGCCTTCGTTATCTTATATGGTTTTATTAAAAAAATAATAAATAAATAAAAAATACATTTTTTAATAATTAAAATAAATTCATTTTAAAAATGTAATTTCATATTTCTTAAGTTATGAATGCCACATTTAAAAAAAAATATAGAAAATTTATTTCTTATTAAGTTATTTATAGCTATAAAATAAAATGTTAATTGCAGTAAATAATTAATAGCCAATTAGGAAAATTTGGCTGAATAATGGTACCTTTTAATTGAATAAATATAATTACTTCAAACGTTGACTTAGGAAAGAATCGTTCATCTAGTGATTCTAAACGTTCAATCTTAAGCGATTCGTTCTTTCACCAATTATTTTAAATCTTACTGAACAATTTTGAACTTTTGAACATGATTGGTTAAGTTGGCAGCTGGTAGGCCAATCACTATTAGCGGTTGAGTTAAGTGATAATTACATTAACCTCCACTTAAAAAAACGGCACTGCCAAATTCGGAAGCTTGTTTTCATGTAAAATCTATCGCACCCAAAATTCTTTTTATGCGTATTATTAATTAATTTTATACGTAAAATTGATGTGAAAAAAACAGAAATGAATATTTCTTATATAACATTAAAAAAAAAAAAAAAAAAATAGCATTTAATGTTTTAATAAAGATCGTTGGGTCAATTCTCGAAACTAAAAGTCAGAATCACTAAATGAACGATTCTCTCCTAAGTCAATGTTGGAAGTAATTATAATTATTCTATTAAAAGGTACCATTGTTCGCAGCGAACATTTCGATAAAGTGAAAATTCTTTTCATCAAATTTTGGTAAATAACGCATTTAATGTTTATTACAGCAGATAAGATCTATAGGGCCGCCCTTAATATCTAAAAGTGAAATTAAGATGCCTACCCCCTCTCGTACAGTGACTGTAAGTGGCTCCTATTTTAATAGCAACCTGAAATGGTACTCAGGATCTCTTTTTGAGTATCCATTACATCTAACCACTAAACTAATATCTTGAGCTTTGTTGTTAAGAAGAAGTCGGTGATAGTTCACGCCAGATTTTTTGGTCCCTTAAATCTTGGACTTCCGGTAGAAGTTTAATAATGAATATTTGACCTGATTGCAGGATCTTCCTAGTTAGACGCTATGTTGTTTACAAAAAAAAAAAAAGGTAACAAGACCAATTTTTGAAAAATGCCGTTTTTGCTCATTTTCAGCAACTTTTTTTTTTTCTCGAAATCTATCAGATCCAGGTTGTTGCTAAAAATCACAGCTATAAAGGAGGATTTGCCCTATAATTTAAAGAAAATTTGAGAATTTTATCTTTTATAGAAAAAGAGAAAAAAATTGTCAAAGTTGGGTGTTTTTCAACGTTACGCTTTTTCGTGCAGTTTTTGACGATCAACCCTTATACAACTGTCCTACCGGACAGTTTTAATGTGGTAAAAATAGGAAATATAAATAGTATTTTGGACTGACAGGTAATTAACCTTAAACAATACTAAAAGTGAATTAAAATGTTTATACAGCGTGACTATTTACACAACGTTTTTTATCATCTTACGAGTAAATAGGAGCTAGTTACAAAGAATGCGGATAGATTTTTTATTGATTGAGCTCTATTTACTAAGTATGGTTATATTCCTAATATAGGAGAATCATCTGAGATAGAACAGAAAGTATTGCGAATAACCACACCATTTATACCATAAAAACGTAGTTCTTTAATTGATAGAAAAAATCTTAAGAAATAAAAGAGCTACAATAATGATAGGAAGATGTGCAATATAATAGGATATAAGCACACGCACACACCATTTAGAGTATAACGGCCAGGAAGTGACGTAGGTTAAAAGTACTAGTAGGTGACAACATAAAGTAATAAGAAAAACTGTGTTGGTGTTTCTTTGGAAAGATATATATCTCGAGAGTGGAGGGGCGAGGAGGGAAACATATAGGAGATTACGTCAGCAGTGGTTGGTGAACATTTTCTTTGGTTGGACGTTTATTTAAAAAAAAAGAAAAAAAGTTTTTAGCTCAAATTAGTGGGGGGAATATTCTCTCGCTACATCCGTCTGTGTGTCTGAATGTAGTGAATCAAAGAGAAGAAGGGATATTTTGTATCTTTTTATTTCAATTATCTACCTACATCACTGCTTGCTGGATAACATAAATTTACCTACGTCATCGTTGTGTAGGTGTTATTAATATATATATAAATATATTACATTCAACCCCCCCCCCAAAAAAAACCTAATAGAACGATCTATTTAAATAGTTTTTTTAAAAATTAATTGCCTCCAATTTATCTACCCGCACTTTTTTTCTCTGCTTAATTGACAGATTTTATTGCAATAGTTTTAGAAAATTTCCAAATTCCTCAATTTATTTTGCAACTTTAGTAGATAAGACAAAAAACTTTTTACGATAATTGTCAAGTTTTTAACTTTTAAATTTTGCAAATCCAAATTTGAGATAACATACGAGGTGTGTTCAAAAAGTAACGGGAATTTTTAAATTTCGCGGGTTTGGAGAGTCTGATTGTAAAATTTTTTTTTTATTATGTTGGTACACATGCCCCTGAAGTACGATAAAATTTTCAGTAATATTCATTGTTTACTTCTTAAGTGGCAGCCGTTAAGGTTAGACGTGTTTTTCGAGCTTGGCGATTTTTGTTTGTTAAAAAAAATGGATCAAAGAATTTGTATTAAATTTTGCGTAAAAAATGAAATAAAGTGTAATAAAGTGTGTGAAATGTTAATAAAGGCATATGGTGAGTCTGCTATGAGTAAAACAAGGATTTACGAGTGGTATAAGCGTTTCCAAGATGGCCGCGAAAACGTTGAAGATGACGAACGACCTGGACGTCCAAGCACATCAACAACCGATGAAAACGTGAAAAAAGTGAAATAAATGGTTATGAACGATCGCCGTATCACAATCAGAGAAGTCGCTGATGATGTTGCCATATCAATTGGCTCATGCCATGAAATTTTTTCGGATGTTTTGGGTATGAAACGTGTGGCAGCAAAATTTGTTCCAAAATTGTTGAATTTCGAACAAAAACAGCGGAGAATGGAAGTTGCTCAAGAGTCACTCAATGAAGTCGACAACGATGCGGATCTACTGAAACGTGTTATAACAGGTGACGAAACATGGGTTTACGGATATGATGTCGAAACTAAGGCTCAATCGTCCCAGTGGAGGCATTCTGGATCGCCAAGACCGAAAAAGGCTCGACAAGTGCGGTCGAATGTGAAGGTTATGCTCACTGTGTTCTTCGATTTTAATGGCATAGTGCATCATGAATTCTTGCCACAAGGTCAAACAATCAATAAGGAGTACTACCTACAAGTTCAACGCCGTTTGCGTGAAGCAATCCGAAAAAAACGCCCGGATTTGTGGCAAAACAATTCATGGATTTTGCACCACGATAATGCACCTGCTCACACTTCATTGCTTGTTCGTAAATTTTTGGCCAAAAACAAAACTTTAACGATGCCCCAGCCTCCATATTCGCCAGACATGGCTCCATGTGACTTTTTTCTATTTCCAAACATAAAGAGAACATTAAAAGGCCGTCGTTTTACAAGCATAGATGACATTAAAAGCGAATCGCTGAAAGAGCTGAAAGGTATCACAAAGATCGAGTTTCAGAAGTGTTTCGAGGATTGGAAAAAGCGCTGGCACAAGTGTATTGTATGCGAAGGGGACTACTTTGAAGGCGACAATATTAATGTAGATGAATAAATAAATATTTTTTTCAAAAAACGAAAATTCCCGTTACTTTTTGAACACACCTCGTATTTACTTCTTTTATAATTTCTGATTGATGCAACTTTTTGACGTGAATAAGTCTTTAAATTTGAATCATATGGTGGCAATTCAAAAAATCTAATGATAACAAAATCGGGGGATACAGTTGGGCGTTATAGTTTCGAATCTATCGTCTACATCCAAAATTAAATTAGACCACTGGATAGCTAAAGGATCAAAGAATTCATTACGATAAGCGAGGACTGTGACACATCGCGCGCGGTAGGAGGGGGAAGCACCGCCATTTTGAGATAATTTTGCTGCGTATCGAGATTTGCAATGAGTATAACTTTTGACTCGGAAAAGCTACGATGTTCGTTCAAGTTTTAATCGTCAGCTGTTGTCACAATCTATCGATTGTGTATAAAACATTAGTGTAAAATAGTGACAGTGACTAAAATAAAGGTGTTGGAATAAAAAAAATATATAATGTCGGCCTTTACGCGTCGAAAAGCCAAAACCAAATACAGAGATCGTATAAACGGTTGGAAAGGGCTTTTCAACAACAATCGAATGGTAATAATAAAACACCCTATGACCGAGTCAAGCTGTGCCGGAAACGTAAAAGAATGAATACGGCCGAGCGGATCAACGACGGTGTCAGTACATCTGCAGCTGGGGCGGTTGAAATTATGCAAGTGGATGATGAAATCTCTTCTACATCGACAACGGACTGTATAGGCATAGATTGTGTTCGATCGTCGATTTGTTTCCTTGATTTCATCCTAAATACATAAAAATATTTTATATAAAAAATATAACCCGTTACGTTAACGTATTCACGTACAACACGCGGCCGTGACCATGACACAGCCACACGTTATTTTTTTTTTTTTTGGAGAGAATTGCTTAAGTTAAAAATCGATTCAGTAATGTTGCACTCCTGGGTAGATTGATTTAGACTGAATCTATAAAATCGATAACAATTCGATTTCCACAAAAGACGCAGTTAACTCAGACTTGTTTTATAGTTTTAATGCTATTAGCAGTTAAATTAATAAGGATTTGCGCTCTCCTGAAATCCTTTACCTTTAGAGTAATCGAGTAATCATCGTTAATAATTCTCGTGAAGCGCAAAAAGAGGTGGTAACTCATCCGTGGGTTGGTCATTTTTTAAAAAATTATAATAACAAAGTATATTATGCAATCAAAAGGCGCATTACAGAATAGTGCATCGCATAAAACCTCGTAGCTGTTTTATTTCTTTTTCAATTTTTTAAAACTTTAATTATTTCATTCAACAATTTTATGATTACTTTTTTTTTTAAATTATTTTCTGAATTCCAAGAAGTATTGGATTATTCAGGAATTAGTTCTTGGGTGTAATGGTTTTCAAAAATGTTCAAGGAAGTTTAAGTCAAAAATGGAAAATAAGCACAAGGTTCAAATACTCTGACTTAGCTGCCAACAACGGAGTTGTAAACGGGTAATAAAACGTTTTAGCCAAAAACCATTCCACCGGAAGTGATACTTCACTAAATCGATTGTTCAGTTCTTGTCAGTGGCTCATAATCGATCACTTAAAGAGCTATCAGTTTTATTTGTGGAAGATTCATTGTAGGCGGTCCTAGATATGGGGCAAAGTTAAACTGCTCTCGAAAGTAACAATATGCATCTAAGACAGTGATGGCGAACCTATGCGGGTCAGACACTGACCCGCACAAGCTTGTTTGCGCGGGTTTGATTTAGATTTTCTAATTGTGTGGATAATTTACATTCTATCTGTACTTTTTTTTAATCACGCATTGACACAAAAGCAATTTAAATGCTATCTATAACCTTTTAGTTTGATCATTACAGTTCTAAAACGCAAATGACGACAAATGCTTGTGTAGTATTTGAAATAATGCCAAAGTGTTTATAAAATATCAAATAAATTATATAATTTTACTCTTATTTTGTTTGTTAAAAAAATCGACAAAGCAAATAACCATATTTAGATTTTTCTTCAGATAAAACACACTTTTGTAAGGTTTTGTTCAGTTATGTTTGTAAAAAAAGAGACTTCCATAGCCACTTGTTTCGTCCCGTTTTACCAGTTAAGCCAACTGAATTTTAAAGATGTTTAGTTTTGAAAATATTCAGTTTAAAATTGTTTAAACTTAACTCTTGTGCAAATGGGCATTAGTGACCCAAGAGCTAGTACTAAAAAAAGGTTCGCCATCCCTGATCTAAGATCTCTTATTAAAAAGAATCAAATTTATTAGTAAATACTAGTTTTTTAAGAAAATGAGTTAAAACGGAAGTGAGAAAATTGTATGAATAATTTTTTTTTGCGATTTTCTTTGAACTAATACCATCATCTTCATCATCACCTTTATTTTTTTTAAAAAAGGTTTCTGCTAAAACAACTTTAAAATGGTTCTGGGAATAGCATGACAATTATTCAGCGAACTATTTCATGGCATAAATAGCATAAACATCTACATCAGTTCCATTATCTATCTATGGAGGTTGCAATACTGTTATATTTATCGATAGTCGAAGACCTCCAGAGAATCTTCATCCTTCATCTTCCCACTGTTTGGCTGCAAGACATAATTTTGCCTAACCTACGTTTTCTTATAAAAGAACCTAGTGTATGTTACGAATTAAGTGTTTGCCTAATTCAATATTATTATACTAAACGCTTTACAAAATCGATTTCCGTTATAAAGAAACCAAAAAACAAAAAATTGATAACATTTTTAATCGAGTTCATACATTAATACTGGAAGTGGGACCTATCTATTCCATAAATATTCTATTTCCGTCTTTTTACTTTAGAACTTTGAATCACCGTTATTTTCATCTTTATATGGGATATCTGTGGTCCATAGTTAATCTTATAGTTTTGAATATTAGTGTTTTGAGTTATATTTCTTCAGACTCCAAAAATAGTTTACACCAAACTACAGCTGAATGCTCGAGTTATGTAGGAACATGTAAATTGTGTCACCGGCTAGATTTTATCAAATTTGGCTGCCCATAGATGTCATAGACTTTTCTAGTTCCTGTGTAGGCTATTTTTTTTTTTATAAATATTGAATAAACATTATAATCTATATTAAAAAGTATAACTGTTTCTGTTTTTAGTTACTATAAACTAGAAAATACATAGATCTAGAGAGGATTAAAACTGCTAGTTCTTGGAAAATATAAGTAGGTGCCGCGGCGATAGTGTGTTTGGGAGCATGGACTGGCCTACCACACTATTTCCCCTTCCCCTCGGAACAGTCCAAAAGTATAATTCTCTTAGAAAAATATATTAAAATAAAGTTACAGGTCTACGTGACGTCATAATTATTAAGGAGCGTGAAAAACCATCGCTAGAATTACTGGTTTTGAAGAAAAGGATACCGAATTATTAGATTTTTTATGGAAAAGTTCTTCAAAAGTAACCAATCAAATCGTATGAGGTGTACAACTAAAAGAAATGACCGAACTTCAATTATCGTAAGGCGCCTAGATAGGCCAATCGATTAGAGGCAGCAATCGCAAATTCTAGGATGTATCATGATGGTACACGGTTCGATTCCCGGCCTAAGTTGACCGGTAGTTGGCCAGGGTAAAATTACTACTTTTTACAATGGAACTCTGTGCATTCTGCAACTTCCGTTTGATTTTTATCTGTCATTAAGGAAAAAAATTTTGCATTGTTTCATTTAATTATTGCCGGATTGCCTATTTAGTATGATGAATATGTTCGTCTTCCTGGGAGTGAAACTACGAACACACGTTTATCAATGGCTACTTAAATTTCATTCATTTATTCTGAAGCAAAGAGGATGAAAAAGTTAAAAATTATGAGCGATTAGCTGAATTGAAATAATATCACTGACTTTATCCCCCCTAGCGAGCATTTTTAATTGAGTCTGGGACTTGTTTCGAACTTTAAGCCATCATCAGATGTAGATGATTCAGTTTGGTGTAGAGAATTCAACTTAAATTATGTTTCTGTCTCACGCTGTCTTTACTTAAAATGAAAAGAATAACTAGCGACTTAAACAAGTCTGTCACGCTTCGTTGAAATGTTGGTATTAACTTAAAAGGTGGTAATGGCGTCGGTAATGATGACGACACTATTTTTTTTCTCTCTCTCACTCTCTAAATTAATTTACAAACTACTATTTTTATGACGTCACCAGCAGAAAGTTTCTTTTCATGAAAAATAAAATTATTATCCCAAGAAATGTGAAAAAATATTATCTAGCTTTTCAAAATAGAAATGTTATTTACTTTTTTCCATTATAGCTTTTCTTTTCTTGTCCATAATGTATTTAAGAAAAAGATAAAAAAAAAGCAAGATAAGTTGAGATAAGGCACGAAGCAGGTGAAACTTTGTGACAATATTTACAGGTGTAAATAGTTTTGCTTATTGACTGTGGTTGAAACACAATAGAAAGAATGCTATCGATATGGTCGTGTGTGTCCATATTAACATATTTCGACATCAGCACATATAAAATCAGGAGTTCATTATTTGTGCGCGTTGTTTTTTTATGGAACACACCTTGTTAATATATAGCCTAGATTCATAGCCCTATTCTTTGTTATTTGTACTTCTATAAAAATAAAAATAGCTTATTTTCCTGGGAGCGAACCTACGAACACACGTTTATCACTGGCTGCTTAAATTTTCTTTATTTATCTGAAGCAAAGAGGATGCAAAAGTTAAAAATTATGAGCGATTAGCTGAATTGAAATAATATCGCTGATTTTATCCGTCCTAGCAAGCATTTTTATTGTATCCCTGACCGGTTTCGAACATTAAGCCATCACCAGATGTAGTTTATTTAGTTTGGTGTAGAGAATTCGACTTTAATTATGTTTCTGTTTCACGCTGTATTCACTGACTAGTCAAACATGACTAAGATATGTGTTTGAAGTTGAATTCTGTACAACAAACTGAATCATCTACATCTGATGATGGCTTAAAGTTCGAAACAAGTCCGAGATTCATTAAAATTGCTTGCTAGAGCGGATTAAATAAGCGATATTATCGAAGGCTGTGGACCTTTTTGAAATAATATTGCTTTCAGTTAATATATGGTATTGAACCCGCTATTTCTGAATAGGGTTCTAGTCCCTGAGGGTTTCCCAGCCCAATAACCCACCTTACTTCTAAATTGATACCCAATAAATACCTGTAAGGTATCAGTACCAACAAATGTACTAAAATGTAGCTAGCTACAGCGTAGATTCTCCCATACCAAAACAACATAACACCTTATATCTAATTGGTAGTTAGGGATAACCATTCCCCAGGTGCAAATCATCTTCTCAACGCTCACCTGGTGTACTATATATATATATATTGTCCCCAAATTAAGAGAGATCCAGGCTCACCAGAGAAAATGAGAGGAGAGCCGATAAATCGGATCCTAATCGTCATATTCCTGATTGGGTTTGTCATCCAGTCTTTGTCATCTATTGTACTTTGAATCTAGCTTATTTAAAGATTGCAGCTAGAGAAAAAAGATCTTATTTCTATCGTGACCACTTAATTTCATCAATATTAGTCTAAAAGTAGTTCTCAAGTAATTAATTACATGATTTTTTTTTAGATATTTCGTTAAATAGTAATTATCGAACCAATCGATATACAAAGTACATTGTGTCAGACATAAGAAAAAATAAAATATTAGCATCAACCTACGCTACACTGTTGACGAAATACAATAATTAATCTTTGTCAGTAAATTTGTTAGGCTGTTTTCTCAATTTAAAATGTAATCCACAGGATTTCGTAATCAACTTCCGTTTGCAGTTTTTTTTTTTAATTTTTTGACTTTCTCTCAGTGTTAGTAGGAGGATTGTGATTGGGTTAAACTTTCGAAATTGTGTGCGATAATTAGAAAAAACAAAATTATTCTATGTTAGTGGAGTGTTTAATGAAACTGCTCCTAGTATAATAATTTAATATAGGTAGCATTGAAACCCGGATATCGTTTGACCTTATTTTGTCGGTATTTAAATTCTGTAAGGAATTTTTTTTTTTCTCTTGTATGGAATAGTTGAAAAGATATAAAATATATTTATTAAATAAAGAAGTTGGAATTTGCAACATTCCTGGAAGTTGAAAGGTAGAAATGCAGATAATGACGGCCGTGGTGAGTGATTCACGTGTCTTGAGTCCCGCCATTTCACACGGGGAGTGGCGCGCTATTTCTATGACTATTTTATAATAGACATAATTTCATGCTAATCACCTTAATACATGCATTCACTTCTCCCCACCCGGCGCAAGAATGATATACTAGTTTTGTCTCTGAGTCTGTAAGTAGACAAGGTGCACTTTGTTGCAAAGCCACTATGTTTTGATTGCTTTCCTGTAATTTTAATTAAACGTGTTAATTAAAAAATATATATATATATTCCTTCTAACTTGGAGGGAGGGTGAGAAAGTGAGAGGGATAACCCCCCCTCTCATTTTCTGATACAGGAAGCGCTGGTTTCTACGAAGTTTCCAGAGAAATCTAAACTTTCCATTTTTCAGAATTGGCAAGCCGGTTATTACTCTGCACAAAATTATACGCTCACCTCCAACTCCTCCTGTTCCTTCTGAAGGGAGGAACAGAACACGCTTTGCCAGTGTTCTTTGTTTTGAGAAAGCGACGCCGCTTAAACTTAGCTTTTAAAAAAGCTTCAAATCTAGACTCTATTTGCTGAACCAAATAGATCGGTTTGGTACAGCTTGGTTCAGTTTTAAGTCCAAAAAAAAAGGTGTCCACTGCTACCTTCCGGCACATAGATTGAGTAACTTCAAAGAAAAAATTTTCAAAATGTCAAATTATCTTTACAATAAATCTACACCAAGAATAAAGTAGTTAACAAGATCTTGAAATTTGTCTATGTAGAAGAAATGTAGTTATTTTTTTGAGAATGTGGTTAGCTCCTCAGTGCTGTATAATATCTTTTTAATTATTTCAAGTTATTGATTAATATCTGTTTTGAAACCTGTACTATTAATATGAATATGATTGCAATAGTTTATTACTGATCAATCATTAATTATTATTCATCATTATTAATAACTTTCATTATGTTTAAAACAAATTGATTTTTTCTTAAATTCGTAAAATATGTAAATTTAAGCGTACGGAAATATGAAAATATTTACTTCATTCATTTTAAGGCGCATCAAGTCTTGAATATAATGTATTTTTATTACATTATCTTGAAGGTCTGATTAAAAAAAATTCTATAAACTGAGAGCATTATTATTTATGTAGGAAATAAATGAAACATTAAAGAATTTCCGGTATTACCAAATATAACATAAATAAATTAATGGTATTGCTTTAACTTTGCTGTTCACTATAATGGTGTACAAGGTGAAGTATTTAAAACCAAATGGCTACAGTTAGCTTAACATTTGCAGTTAATATCTTTATAATACAACCGTCTGAAATCTGGTTACTGTACAGGGCTTGTAATATATTGAAGTATGCTTGGGGAAACCGGTTTCTTAATTCTTGTAACTTTCTTCCTGAATCTTAAAGTTGGTTTCATTTTTTTTTTTTTCTTTTTTATACAAGTCAGTTGGCAACACTGCAAGTGATTTCTTTTTTTCTTTTTTTAAATACCAGAGAAAAACTAAGAAAAAAAAAGCTGCTTACAGCATACGAAATTAACTTTATAAAAATTTTTTTATAGTACATTTTTTGGTTTGCTTTTTTATCTTTATATTTCAGATAAAATTGGATTAAATGATTAAATTTAAATTTAAATTTTTATGCTGCAGTTGAATTTAAATCTATAAGAATGCTTGGATATTATTATTTTAAATAATACGTTGAATATTATATATTAATAAATGATAACAAAGAAACAGCTGTTCTCGTGTGACGTCAAGGTTGTTGTATAGGTGACGTCACACGTCGCCAACCTGCTGCCTACACATCTTTTTTTTATTATTCTGGTTTTTTTATTGATATTCCTTTTTCTTTTTATTGCCATATTCTATGTCAGCTTATTAGTTATTTTTTATGCTTGAAAAGCAGTCGTAAAACTCAGCTTTTTTCTCGAGAGGAAAATAACTCGAATTTATTTTCATGACGGCTGCCGTTATATCTGATCTGTACAGGTTATCTGTTACATAAAATTCAGTTACGTACTTATAGTGGTATTTACAAATCATCCACAACTAATTCTGGGTCAGTTCCTAATTTGGTCAAACATCACCGAATGTTTCCTCTAACGTCTTGTGGTTTTGTACAATTTTCTAAGAAGCTATTATTACTATTCTATTTCAAATTCTATTCTTCTTTTTTTTTAAACTTCTTTAGAATAGAACGTTTACATTCCTCTCTTCTATTTATGTTCATGTTTCGAAAGCGATAATATTCTGATGGCATTTTAGAGAAGAGCTGAGAATCTCACTTAATATACGTAAATAAGGTTTCTTGAAAAAAAAAAGTCTGGAATAAAAGGACTACATCCAAGAATGTATTGTGTCCCAAATATAGAAAAATTTAAATAAAATCCTTGAGATCATTTCTACAAAGTTCTCAATAGGACGAAGTCTATCTAATCTATCTTCAGTAAAAAAATCGATTACGAAAATCTGTACGATTTTCTCCTTGGTAAAATAATATAAATTAGACTTTTGATAAGACTAAGTATAAACACAAATCATTATTGCCGTTTTTGAGATAATGAATTTGGAAAATAAGGAACAAAAAAAAACTCGTCTCCATTTCCTCCTGTTGGATCTTAAACATCTGAAATGGAAAACTTTGTTCCAAACTTTGTTCCTGAAGACTTCCTTTCTCGAACAATAAGTTACAATTAAAATTCCCCCCCTCCAACTTGATGTGGCGCTGCTTCTCACTGGTTGGCGTGACGCATCGTTTCCAAGTAGTAGAGGGCTACAAGATAACTGAACTTGATTACAACACCATCATCTTGACTTTGCTAAAGTTTTGTTTCTGAATATTTAAGAGATCGTTGGCCTTTTTCTAATTTTTAAATACTTATTCTAAACAATCTCGTTCACTAACTTTTAAATCAGTACAAATACTTTAATTTGTAGATATTTAATTAAATTTCAAAAAATACTCGATACTCATAATCGATTGTTAAAAAAAGAAGAAGACTAGTTAAAGCTGGATGTACGTCTGCTCTGAACTTAAACTCCATATTATACAATAAGACAAAACATATACATATAATTGTATAACTTTAAAGAACCAATAAACAAACCTACAATATACAGGCACAGTCCCAGATAAATAAATAATAGTCAAAATTTAAATATAAATAGATAAGTACCACAAGCTAGCTTAGAAAATAATGAAGAATCCCCGGAAACCAGACTACATACTCGCGAAAAACATAGCGTCCTACATAATGCATAGTAAATACAATGCTCGTAAAACCACGAGTGACATGGCAAAATGCAAAGTCCAAGAAGCCAAAAAAAAGGGATAAACTATACATAAAGTTGGATAAATGTTTGGAGTGGACAAGATAATATTATCTACTATTATCTACTATCAACATATAATTATAATTAATACATACGAACATATAACATATCTTCATCATTTCATAGTAAACTTTGGCCACTTCATTCATCCGCCCACTTGACCTATGTTTATTTGTCCCCCAGTGTCAGATTTTACTGAAATAACCTCATCCAGGAAAATCCCATTAAGCTACAATTTCTTAGAAGAATTTTAATTGAGGAAAATCAAAGTCTTATTCTCTCTCATCTTAACATAAATATCAACATTTTTCTCATTCTGTGGGTTTAAATAATTTTGGTGGTAAGGAGAAACATTCCGCGAAATGGTAGATCTTTGGATATTTTTTAAGCGATTTACTTAGGTGAAGAGAAAAAACGCAGAAAGGATTTTCTGTTTAGATTTTGCTGTAGGGTCTGACAAGATTTTTAGTTAAAGTTGATCAACAGCAACAAGCCCCGTCAAGGCCGTGGGGCTATAAGGATGATTGTAGGCCTATTAACTGGACACTGCAGACTCAGAAAACAAATGCATCGCATGGGCCTGGCAGATGTTAGCCTCTGTAGGTTCTGTCAGGAAGAGAAGGAAACGGCACTGCACGTGTTGTGTCAGTGTGAGGAGCTCGTGTGGCTAAGGATGTTACTTCTCGGGGAGGAAAAACCAAGGCCTGTGAGCTTTACTCAAGAGTCACTCTCCAGCATTAAGAGTCTGATTAAAAGGACAGGTCTGGAGGGTGAGCTTTAAAGTAAGGGGAGCCACAATAGATCCAAAGGGGTCGCAGTGGCGTAGGCCTTGAGGCCGCCCTAGTCTAATCTAATCTAATCTAACAGAAACAATCCCGTTAATGCAATGAAGTTTCAGAATTTTCCCAAAAATGGACCGATACCAAGCGGAAGTTATGACTACGCTGTCTTTCTTCCAATCCCTATATATCTTTCTTTTTCTTATCCCTCTTAAGAGGAACTTTTGGAACCATTCAGAAGAGGTAAGCGGCTGAGAATGAAAGCAAACCGACTACTGAAGCGTTCGAATTAAGAAATGCAGGAACATCTACCTTCACCCTAGTAACCATATTTGACTTCCTCTGCCATCCATTTGTTCCCGGATCGAAATTATTTTGAAAATGAGAACATTTTTGCGTCAGAATGAAGAAGTGTTTACAGCAGTAGGTGGGCATTTCGCTCATCTTTACATTAAAAGATTACCAAAAAAAATCAAAAAGACCTACCTCTCCTCTGTATTCCTTATATCTCGACCTCAGCGAATCCGAATTCGTGGACGTTGTCTCAGTATTCGTACTAGTCGTGACGTTCTGCTTTTTCTTTGAACCACCTCCGCTGCCACCACCAAACAGTGATCTCAATCTTTGGCCAAAAGATTGATTCTCCTTTTGTTTACGACTGTTGTTCATTGTAGTCGACGATATAGAAGATGTATTATTGTCCACGTCAACAGAATTACGTCGGGAATTATAATCAGTACCGTCTGCTTTGCCACGTCGGCCGCGCATTCCGTTTATCTCCGAGTCTTCTTCGTCTATTCTACCCAAAGGCTTCTTGCCACCTGTTCCAACAGAAATGGGCGATAAGAAAGTCTAGAAAATAAAAAAATCTAGTTTGAAATCCTCAATGGTTTTCTCTATGATCTAATTATATATTTGTTTAAACTTGAGTTATTGAAATGTTTAAATTCTTCCCTCAACAGAATGCTTTAGATAAATCGATTCCAAATAGATCAATAGGATTACAGTTCTAGAATAAATTATTAGAGCTATGTTTGAAAAAAACAGCAAAATAATAAAAACTTCTGGTTGCAATTCTTTTTTTGGAATTTTCGCAACACATTAACAGCTCTTCAATAATATACAAGACATAGGATCGTACATTACACTGAAATGTCACTCCTTATGGAACAATTAAAAACAAAACAAAAAATTATAGACTAATAATCGTGTATAAAGTTTAAAGAACATCGTTGGAGCCTTTTTCGTGAAAAATCAGTACATAAAAAAAAGGCAAAATCAATTTCCGTGGTACTTCCGGAACAGCTATCTTGATCGCTAACTTACAATCCAAGGTTTCTAATGGGTTTTCTAATCGAAATATAAGTTATTTTCTCTCTCAAATTTCCTACATTTGAAATATTTTGTTCACATTCACATAGACACATAACACACTAGTTTTTTTATTTAAAATAAAATTTATTTAATAAATAAATAAATAAAATACATTCAGACAGAGAACTCCCAAAAGGGAAACTCCAGTCAGCAGTTTAGTTTTATGACCAATCACGATGCGATTAGAGTAATACTAAGGGGCTAGATTATACTGTCCTGCAAGGAAGGGCTGTATTGCGGGTATAGTCTGTATTGTAGCTTTCATATTGAAACTTTATTAATAAAGTACTCTTGTTTTCTTATATTCGGTTTGTAACGTAAATAGCTTTTATTAGTCTTTTATATCCATTATTTATCCATTTATATCCATATTAGACAGTATTTTTAACCAGTTAAGCGTGGAATTTAATTTAAAATAAAAAACCCACAATGTGAGGAATTAAAATCAGACAATGACGTGTATACACGTCGAACGCAGGGAAAAACAGCCAAAAGTTTACAAGTCACTGCAAGCGACTTTTTCTGCAATCTCTGGGGCTTACAGATTACAGAGCATTCTGTGCTCATTCAAAACCTTGCACCGCTTCTTCACGTATGCATTGCTCCTAGTTAACTAGGGACGCAAGAGCTTTTACAAGGAGGAAGAAAAGAGCTTTTTAAATTCAGTGCTGAATGAAATCATGCTCGTACTGAGGTCTGAATCTCTATCTAAGAGGTAAAAACGGGCATTACACAAGGGTTGAGAGCTTCTATTTGTGTGCGTAATTCCCCAATCTCTAATGCGGAGACCAAACATGTACCAACCACTTATCATTTGGCTGACTCCCACCAATCCCCTCCGTATAAAATACTTGGCAGTTCTATTGGTAAAATAAAGGAAACATCCCACCAAATAGTATTCTTATTGTACTTTTTTAAAATTTAGAGTTTTTATAGTTAATGACAATTTTATATTTTTCACAACGATTATACACGTCGAACGGCGCTTTTTTTTTGGCATTGGCTTTCGCCATACAGTCAGCATCGTCTAGGTGCTTATCACTAGAATATCACTCACTCTCCATTCTTACTTATAAATACATTCGCTTCACACATTCATCCCTCTACTATATACAACTATTTACATACAAACTTACAACTAATGGATGGATCAGTACTCTATATTCCTGCCATCCTTATAGCTTAAGCAAAATTAAAATCACCGTACTCCTTCTCTAATCATTTTCTTCCATTCATTCTAATCGGCTATAACTTTTAAATACATTCATATTTCATAGCTACCTCTGCTATAGACTTAAGCGCATAGATGTTGGTGCGCTTAACTGGTTAATAGATTAAAAACAAATTTAAAAAATTGAAAAAATCCTTTATTCAACATTAAACTAGTTTATAACTTCTCCAAGACTGCAATATTCTAAACATGTGCTTTCTACCTTTTAATAATATCTTAAATTGAAAAATCACGAAATCTTTAAATAATTATTATAAAATTGATGGCCACACAAAACCACTATAATAATTTATTAAATTGACAGATTTGCAAAAAAAAATTAAATATCTATTTCCTATTCTTTGTTACAGGTAAGTGCAGACTACAAAGAGAATTGAAACAATCAGTTTATTGAAATGAATAAAGGAAATGAATAATCATGAATGAAATGACCATTCATTTAACGTCATTCCAGGTAATTTGTTTCCTCTATTTACTATTATTAGATTTTTCTTTTTTGCAAAGTAAATAAATAAAAAAAAACTTCAAAAAAGTTTAGTTAGTTCTACTTAAATAATTGTTATTCCAAGATACTAGCACGGATTTTATTCATTTTTCACTTTAGGCTAATGACTTCTTCCAGGTTACCACTGTGTTTGCCTTATTCACCACTAGATGGAGAAATCTATCTACCAAATATGGTACTCCTTAACCATTTAGGTAGTTCAAATTTTTAAGAAAAATACTCATAATTTTTTTGTTTCGAAACATGAAACTTACCGTATCTCTTGACGTGTACGTCTCGGTTGAAGCTCACTCTCGGCCTTAGATCCTGCGACAAGGAGCGAGACCTTCGCAGGTCAACGGACATTGCATCATTTCTGTTCAACAAAATCAATAAATAAATTAATATCGAAGTGAAAATTTAAGTTCTGTAAACATGCAAGGTCCCCAGTAATCCGAAACAAAAAAAATTAAGTATTTTTTATTTAAGTTTTGAACTTTGCTTTATCCAAGATGCAAGTTCTTAATAACTTGTCTCACTATATTTGCTGAACGTTTCGGGCATAGGATGTTAGCCCATATTAGGGGCTATGATTTGGAAATGGAGATGTCCAAATTTTGTAACCATAACCTCCCATAGTTCATACATCTCTCTCATTCCATATCGTACTGTATCAACCTCACTGAAGAGGGCGCCGACACGTGCGTTTTTATAAAGAGAAAGACGATATTTACAGTTCTAAAACTGAACAAACCAGACTTTTTACAAACCATAACCAAGAACGTTATTTTTTCTTTTTAGTGATCCCTAGTGGTCATTTAAAAGAAGATAAAGAAATGTAGCCTGCCCGAGGTTAGCACTCTGCTAGCATGGGCGAAGAAAAATGATTTGCAATAAAAAGTGTGATTTTTCAAGTCTTGGTTTCTTATTATTTTTGCAAAGTAGAAAATGAATATAATTTAAAACTCCCACACAACTGAAGGAAAGAACTTTTATATTGTTAAAAAGAAGTAAGGTTATTTTAGGCACAAAAAATAAACCAAAAAGAAGTTCCTTAACCATGAGTGTTTTAAGAATCAAAAAGAAGAAATATATTGTATGACTCAGAGTGACGTAAAATCTGTCACCATGCGTAGGTGGGGTCGAAACCTGCCTGCATTGAAGTCTCCTTGATACTGGTCGTTAGTTGTAAGTCCTAATTTAAGTAGAAAAAGAAGAAAGAAAAAAAAAATTGCATCTAACGGAGCTTTAACATTGCTTTCCCCGGAGACACCTTGAGTGCAATTCATTTTCTCCTGTGTAGGCAGACAGACAGACTTAAAGTCAAAGTGGCGCCATTTAAATCTTCTTATACGTGACACTTTCAATATTCATTTTTCTCCTGAACTCATTTTTTTCTCATTAACACGGTGTCTGGTTGACAGCGATAGTTTCGAAGGCTAATATTCCACACTTGTAACATGTTCATGTATTAGGGAGCAGCTAAAAGTCGTCATCAAAGACGAAAAGTTACGATTAACTAGTTCCTCTCCCCGTCGTTATGGGATATTCTGCACTGCAACCAAACAGATCTGCATTCCCAAACGTTCTCTGGATGTTTCGATCGCGGTACCCCCCCCCCCAAATTAAGGGTAGCAGGCTTTTCAGAGCATTTCTAGGAAGAGGAGGGAGTCCTCAGTCAAGGATAATCACTCCTCATATACTTCTCACAAAGCTCTAATCAGTATTAAAAAAAAAAAAAAAAAAAAAAAAAAAAAAAAAAGGCATCCCAAATTAAGACTTTTGGAGGGTTCTAGAGGTGTTATCCAGTCCTGGTAACCACCTAAGCTCCTAGGGGGAACTAAGAGCAGGCAATTAGAGTAAAAAAACTCTCTGGTGTCAGCAACTCTTCCTGTTGGATTGAAACTCGCTATAACCTCCGGTGACTAACTTAGGGCTCTCTATGGAAGCTTGAGGAAGAGTAGGGAGCAGGTAAACATGTATTTCCGGTATTAACTGGGGATTTTAAGATACAAGATCCTCAAAGAGAACTAGACAAAACTTAACACAAATTCAGACCGCTTTTCAAGCCATTTATTTTTTTATATAGAACTTGAAATTTCTTTTTTACTAATCATAAAGAAAATTTCGTATAGAAAATTGGAAAAGAAACATTAAGAAAATTACTCGTACAATTTTAACAATCGTGAGAATAGTGGGAACAGTCTTTTTGGTGCGCCAGATCACGCGCGAAGAAAGTTGCAAAAATATGTTTTATTTTATTTTTTTTTTTCATTTTTGAAGACGCGAGTTGAGACAAGTCTAATCTTGCTGTTAAAAAAGAGTGGAGGGGGGGCCAGCCGAACAACAGATCAGTGCTGCTGCAGTATTCAAGGTTACCACACTTTATAACCTTTTACAATATATATATATATATAATAAACAATTTAACGCGCATTTTTTTTTGCTACTAACCCGCCAAAAAAAAGGACAATAAACACAAAGGAGAAAGAAAAATTAAACTACTGGCTGAACCAAAAACATTCCTTTTTTTTTTTTCTGCAAATTTAAAGTCTGAACTTTTTTTACTTTTTCTTACTTAGGATCGTATGAAGTTGGCACTGTAAGTGGTCGTTTTAGGTTTAAATTACTTTCTCTTTTTTTTTTTTTGTAAGTTTATGCACACACACTAACTCAGAAACAAAATTAAGTCATCATTAAGTTCAAAGAGTTTGTTTCTTTTGTACTCTTCCATAGAAGCAGACAGGAAGTCAATCAATCGGAATCCCCCATCTCTTACCACTTAACCGATATGTTTTCACCTTTTTTTCTTTTTTTTGACATTTTCTCGAAAATAGCATCAACAATTATTTCGAAACTATATCGTATATTATACAGATATAGTTTTAAGAGGAGGTTAAGTTTTGTTAAAATCCCGAGATTAAAAAAAAATAAAATAAATATTTCAATTTGAAGTGAGATCTTCTATTTTGGATAAAAAGCTCCCTACAATTTTGTTTTTCATTTGTAGGCCATTCAAGAAACCTTTAATTCCAAAATTTTGGTAGAAAAATTCATTTTAGGACATTCTAAGGAGGAACGGGGGGCAGTTACATTTATCATTACGACGAAATGGATAGTTTTAAAAAGTCTAGATCGTTTTGGGAAGAATAAATAGAATGTAGTACCAATTTCGGTGTTGGAAATCTGTATAACAGAACGCTACGAAATGTTTGGGTTGACACCATATTTTTTTGCTCATTATTTTAAACACTAAAGAACCTAAACAATTTAGAAATAGAAAATAAATAATAGTGATAGTAACTTTTACAATAGACTGTTATTCCAAGCGAAGAAAGAGCTATTTCCTGTTTGTGGGTAATTAATACTGTTTTTACATTTATGGAAGTTGACCAAACGGAAATGGAGTTCCAATAAATTGATAAAAGAAACTAGTAAAGTTCCATCTTCTTTATCCTGGACTTTATCGCTTTGTTTACCCTTAAACAGAACTTGAACCTGTATAGACATGCAAAGAGAGCTAAACTAAATTTTTTACACTTATTCCAATACTACTTAACGAGATCTCGTTAAAAATCCTAACTTCTGGACTTTCACTTATCACTGACGTTTACACTTACGCAGAGTTTGTCAATGCCAAGATAATTAGCGTAATAAACGTAAAGAGAAAATGTAATAACGGAGCCCTATAACTTGTTAACTATATCTCTGAACGTCTTCTGTACAGTGCTGAGGACATATTCAAGAACGTCATCTGTAGTTTAATTGCTGATATAATTAATTTAATTTTTTGTAGTTTCAGAATAGAATGCGATAAGTTTAGATGCTTAAATAGTTTTGCGTAATACCCGAACTATTGCGCATTACTGGAACTCTTTACGTAGCTAAATTATTACGATAATTATTTTTTTAAATTCTCCTTTTACCAAATGCCTATCATAAATGAATTGTGCCTTTTTCCGGCTTTTTTTTTTAACCCCACTGCCTTTATTATCGGTCATCGAACCAGAGAGGCGGTAACATTAACCCAGAATTTCCTTTCAACTTTCGAAAACAAAACTTAAATGAATGACATTCTCTTAGCATTTACGTAATTCTAAATTTCTGGAAATTTTGAATTGTATTAATAAATGTTTATATAATGCAATATTATTCTTGTTCAATTCTAACACTGTCAGTCAATATTATTGGAGACTTCACGATTTCCTCTCAACGCCACCAAAATCTTCTCTGTACAAAACGTGGAAAACTCAAATTCTAAAATTAATCACGATTATAAAACTTCTTCTTTAAGTTTAGTTTAGAGAAAGCAAAAGCTTTACCAACGAAAATACATCGAAAACTTTTAGTTGATGATCGAAACTATTACCATAGTTTTTAGTAAAAGTATTTATTGAGAAGAAGCACTAATGGATAGATCGTGCATACCATTGTGCCAATCTCATTTAAAAAAGAAAAGCGAAATACAGCGGCCATCAATTCGTTTATCCATTCAAAAGTAAACAAGAAGCTAGAGGTTGGTCAGCGATTTTAAAGCTGATAGAAGATATCTAATCGGTAAAGGAGGTGGTTAAAGTCACGCTTACTAGTTTAAGCGTCCAAGAACGAAAGAGATTCTCGTAGTTCATAGGCAATCCAGATGCGGCTTTGAAAGCGAAATAACCTTGAATGAAATTGTCTTTCCGCTTGAATAATAATGGAGAACAAATTTGACGAAATTAAGTGGTCAACAAGAACAGCTTGAAAGAGTAGAACATTAATTAGGTGGCTAGACGTATTCAGAAGCCACAAAGCAAAAGCCAAGAAGACGAAGAATAATTATATTAAAAGTTCAACCAAAGAACAGAAGAAAGAAACAAGAACTTGTCTAAGCATAGTTTTCTCATGTTCTACGTACTTCTCGGAAGATTGGCTGAAAAGTAAAGCACTGATCACGTACTTATCGCTAACAAATTCTTTGGGCGTGATTTTGGCAATAGACGTAAACACCGTTAAATGACGAAAACAGTAATTAAAATTCGCGGTAGGTGTCACACAAGAAAACAAACGAGAAATACAACAAGTTGACGAGAATTACAATGTTAATCTACTCCTTTAAAAAAAAAAAAACGTGCTTAAAGTTGTATATAGAATGTAAAATAGTTCGCAAATATATAAATTTTTTGAATCAAATGTATACCCATTCAAAAATATGGTGTGCACACGACTTTCACTTTACACCAAATTTTAGTAAATTGCGGAAAAGCGTTCTGTACTGTCTCACTTCCGGTAAATTGATATTCCATTCCAAATAAGAAGTTTGGCCAGATATTTCTAATCGTTCATTGTGAGACTGGGTTTTTTTACCGTGAAATACATTAAAACGTACTTTGGGAAGAAATCTTAACGTCATACCCTCTTCAAAGTATCCTGCTTAAATGAAGTTTCTAATAAGTATGCTTCGATTAAACAAATAATTTAAATAAATGTAAAAGAATAAAAAAAAAGGTAAAATAAAATTTATTCTCAAAAATATTTAAAATATTAATAAACGCATTTAGTGAAGTACATTTCCGGTTCATTATCGGCATTGGTAGAACCGAATCAAAATATATTTCCTGCGATTTATCGATTTGAGTTGTTCACACAGTCACTAATATCGATCATTTTCTTAAATCCACTTTTTGGGCTTTGTGGGTCCTTAATACTATTGTTTCCGGCGTACTCGATATCAAAAATTGGACACGATCTAAACTTCTTCCCCTTTTTTTAAAAAAACTTCCTACTGGATCTAGAAGACAGAGGAATACATATAGATATGATTATTGGCCAAAACTCGGAATAATTTGTGTTCTTTTAGTCCTTCGAAGTCGAAAGGAAGGAAAGAGTTTCTCTTCAACGAATAACTGCAAATGTTATATTCATATTGTTGTAATAACCGTAGGATTTTTCTGAGTCTATGTCGTTAGGGTTTCCGCTTATAGATAGATTTTCGATTTAGTGTATTGGCTGATTTTTTGGGTTTTTCTAAGTACCTAGATAGGTAGTAGAATTATTAATTATTATTAAAGTGCAAAATTTAAGTTCACATCCAGAGAACTTAGTTCCTGAAACCGAAACACTAATGCTGAAAGTAACAGAATATTCTTAATTTAATATTTCGTCAAATCATTCAAATGCCAAAGGAGGCTACTCAAGGGAGTCGACTTAGAAATGTTCGATTTTTTCTCAAAGAAGTGGCTTAATCGATTATCTTTAAACTATCTACAAATAGATCTATCATTTTGATAATTTTTGACTTTGAAAAATCATTTAAACAGTTACATTAAATTACAGAAAGAGAAAGTCAATATAATTGCTCACTCTAGATATTATTTTAAAAAATCTAATTGATATATTAAATGAATAAATATTATCAAAAAAAATTGTACACACAGTTAAGATGTCACATGATTATTAAAGTTTTAAAAAGCCGGGGTTAAACAACAACAACAAAAAATGCGATTAATAAGTCAGTCAGCTGTTTAATTTCAAAATTAAGTTGGCAGCGGTGTTAATTAGTGAAACAAATGTTTAAAAAAACAAAATAATAAAAACGTAATAAATTAGGTTAGTTTTTTTAGTAAAACATTAAACATTAAAATAGATTTGATTTATTTTCAACTTACATATCATTATTCCAAAATTATTCTTTTTGTTTAATTTTGAGTTTTTAAAGTAATAAAATTGTATAAAAAATTTGTTTATAAATTTTCTAAGTGAGAACTTCGAATTTTTAAAAAATAATAAAATAAATAATATAAATACTAAAAAATAAATAAATAAATAAATTTGATCCAGTCACTGTGAGCGAATCTAAAACTGAACTGATGCTGTCTCGTGTACAAAAATATTGGACTAGAACACTCTGGACAGCCTACACGCCGCCGGGCTTTCTGTCGAAGAAGGAGAACTGGTTTATGACGAACAAGGCCGAATAATAACGAACACTTCCGACCTTGTTATTTGCTAGGTTTAGTGCTTTTTTTAAAAGGCATTTCTTTATTTTATTATTTTTTTTAAAGTAACCCACGCGTTACTTTGTTAATTGTGAAGGTGTTTTGTTAAAGATCTGAATGAATGCACGTACTATATAGGGTGTGTGGTTCTTTTTCTTTGATTAATTTTTGTAAACGTCATTCCACCAACTGAGCTCTGCCATCTTTTAATCAAGTTGGCAAACCAAATCCAAAATAAGTATTCAAATTTCTGTATTTAAAGAGCATTTGCAACCATTTATAAAGCTGGTTAAAACAGACTGCCCGTCTCGATAGGTATTTCATGTCTAAGCTTTGAAATCCTCTTGTTTTTCGCATCTTTTGCTTATTTTTTCGTAAATAAGACAGAAAACTGTATTTCCATCCAGTTTATGATAAAAATGTTCAACTACAACTATGATAAATCGGTTATGATAAATGAAAGTCCAAAACTGGTCAGATATAAAAAGATAGCAGCGTTCTTCAGACGGTTAAAAATCAACGATATTATCCAATAACGCCTTATGATGGATCGCCATCCATACCACAACTTTGTAAGGTTTAAAATTTTTTGTAAGGGATTTGAAAGTTTTATTTCAGTGTGACGTTTGAAGATTACCTTGAGAATTGTTCTCAATCTTGAATATTATAAAGAAAGTTCAAATATGTTGCTCAAATTTTGGGTCAAAAGTAAATAAGATATGTACGACTTCAACAATTTTTTTAAAGTTATTTTCCTCGAAAAATTAGAGGCTTTTGAAAGCTTTGAAAGGGAAGAAAGCTAAGTTAGATTCTCGAGAATTGTAGTTAGAGAAAGTTGTGTGGATATTTTCTCTAGATTTTCTTTTTTCCTTTTATATAATGTGGAATAGATGAGTGAATTCTTGCAAAATATTTTTTCATTAGAGTCTGAGACAAATTATAATGATCTGAGGTTTGGAAAATATTAGTTTGTTATAAGATATATGTTTTAATATATGTTAAATTGCTAACATGATTATTATTAAGGTAATTTTATATAAAATTAGAACATCCTGTGTAAGATAATGGGCCTGGGAACATTGCAATATAATATTCTTTAAGATATGAACTAATCTTGAATGCAAGTTTATTTTTGTCAAAATAACTATGTTTTTCATGAATATATGTATATATAAATATTGCATTTCCGAAAGTACTTCATTTCTTTTCAAGTATATCTATTTATACCTGTTTTGTGGGTTAATTTAATTGGATTTGTTGGGAAAATAATGCAAGTCAGTTGGCCAAGACTAGTAAGTAGTTTCTTTAAAATCCGATAGATTGCTACACTTAGCTGATATTTCTAAGTAGTAGATTAGATCACTGGATGACGTAGAATTCATTTTGGATTATTCTCGTCAAAATGTTATTTCTTTTTTCTTTTTTTTTTTTAAAATTAATGCATTAACTAAAGAAAAAAGAGTAGAAATTATGAAAAGATTTTAATTTTGTCTTTGATATATTTGAAAATTACGTTTGCAGTTCATAAAGATTCCGCTAGATAGCATAGCTTGGATAGATAGTTGCTAAAAGAATTTTGAAGTATCTAAAATTTGCGATCAAGATGGTTTTTCATCTAGCTGGCAACGTTACGGATGTAATGTGAACAGTATGAGTATGAGTGTGGATGTTGAGGTGATTATAGTGCGTGTATAAAGTGCTCGAGAGCTAGACTGGGGTACCCGAAGGCAATGACAAGTCCAATTCCACCACATGAGATAGCTTAAGGTGATTCTCAAAACCAAAGTCGTTTATTGTGGATAAGGTTTTTCATTATCTCTCTCTCTTAAGGACTTAAGTCCCAGAGCATAATAAATTTATCTTTCTTTCTTTCTTTCTTTCTCTCTCTTCTCATTATTTCCTATTTTTCCATAATTATTTTCTTTCGCTTGCGATCTTGTAAGTCTTACATTTTTTGCGATTTCATCTGAAAGTCAAGGTAGGGGATCCCCCGATGAATACCATGAAAGATTTTGGACTAAACTCCTTCTACTAAAAGTACGATTTTACTGACGCGTATTACAACAAAATGTTACGCTTTTTTTTTAACAATAATTTATTTTTGAGATGTTTTAAAGAATTTAACTTTTAAGTTTCGTGCCAAATAAAATAATCGATGAACTAGAAATGCAAGCTGATATTCTACAAAAAAATTAAGAAGTTTTCCCAGTAAATTTGGTTCAATCTTGTGAACTTCATATTTCCAAAATGGACAAATTTCTTATTTCCTCCCTCTCAAATAACTCTTTTTCCCTCCCTTTATTCGACATAAAGTCAACTAATAATTACACTCATAAAACAGCGTTCAAGCTATCAATTTATTCATTAGCGCTTCCTAGCGGAAATATAGTAAAACTAGCTTGATACATTTAAACCCCACTAGATAGCAAAGCAGGGCATTATGTTGCTTTCAGTTCTGTATTACCAAAGTAATGTGCATAACGTACACATTTTAAGCATTCCCTCTAAGTTGAGGGAAATATTGAAATCAAAATGATGTTTCACCAGAAATACATGTTTTGAAGTTCGCTGCACACGAGAGAATGCTTGGCACAAGATCGATCAATCAAACGATAAATTGTGGATCAAATCGTTCAGAAAATCGCTCGATTTGTCGAGTAAAGTAAAGATTGTTTTTCCGATTTATTTTTCTGCTGTTGATGTTTTTGAAATAAAAGGAGCATCAATTAATGGTAGTTTGTTGCTGCTTTTTGCAGTGCCTTCTGTATGTTCTCTTCACATCATTTTGTAACCAATTAGCTCTTTTATCTTGCTTAAGAAATTCTTCGATTTCCTTCTAACAGATACAGATTGTGCCCATAATATTTTATAAAAGCTTCTCGAAACTTTAATATCATTGGTTTTAGTTTTACGAATGAAAAACCTGTCATTGTAATCTCAAAAATATTTTCCGATCTAGTTTTGATTTCTTACAATCATCTTACAATGATCGTTTCGATCGCCGACCCCCATCCTTTTACAAAAACTTCCATTTGACCCAAATGATTTTCATTTTTATTCTTTGCTATAGGATATCCATCCTCCGGAAGTTGGACTTTACTTAAGCGAAGTTACATACTTTTCGTAGTTTTTCTAAAAATGGCACCAATTTCTTTATTCCCACATTAATTCACATAAAGTCTTATCAGTTTTATTTGATATTTATTCCCAGAAAAATTGGTTATAAGGGGGTTTCTCGAAGGACTGTTTTTTAAAGCTCACTTTAAAAAATGAATAATTTTTCTGTTTTTTTAACTCATGATGTCAAGTAATCCAGGTATGAGGGAAATCTGGAAAAACGGGTATTGTGATCTCTCGGAATTTTCTCTAAAATCGTTAGGTGGATTCGTTCAACCTCCACCCAAATTCTACTGGATCGCTGAGTTCGTTTGACTCATTCGTTCTAGGGTAAAAGTAGTCAGGGATTCGGTTACTACCTGTCAAAATACTTACTAGAAATCTCCTCTCCTTTAGTCACAATGGAACAAAAGTGGTGTGTATCATAGCCGATTTTTTACCGCAAAAATTCTGTAGAAGGAAATGGACAAATAAAGACTGCAGCATTTCTTGGTGTTTCTGCGGGAACCCCAGCCTAATAAACCAAACAATACTTATCAGTGACACCACGATTCACATACGACTTACAGGGCGTGCAATAATCGTTAATACGTTAACTGGCCCACTTGCAATCTCTAGCTTGTTTACCATATGCGTTCTCTCCACCTTAATAGGCTCATTTACGATTTTTATTTCATCCTATAATTAAACATTGACATTAAAACAGAACCATGGTCCAGGAGGTTTTGATTAGCAAAAGGCTAGGAATTTAACTCAGCCAATATGAAGTTTATTGTACTGCCACAATATATTTTTATTCAATCATAAATAAAATGAAGATAACTAAACTTGAAGGGGAAGAACGTCCATTGTTAGCCAAGATAACGGAGAGACACTTTACATACTATATATTCATTCTTGTGAGCTAATTATTATTAGAGGGAAACCCGATAGTGTTCAAGGATGGAAAAATATAATTCTATCCACTTAACACTGAAATATTAGAGACTTGACAGACTGCAATAATCTACTCATTTAAAATAATTCTTTGACTGAAGTCCTAAAAAAAACTTTAGCCTAACCCTGAAGCAATTCTTGTTTAAAGGACAATTAAATCAGCTGATTATAGAAGAAATAATGATCATTTTGGAGCGATCGGATAGTTAGTTGTACGTGGCGTGTTCTAGGAGACATCCTCCATCTAAATGGTAATGCCAGGAATGTTGTTTACAGAGAAGTCCTGAGCACTTAACTTGAGCGAGCAATTGAAAGTCTTTGTTGAGCAAGTTTTTAGCCTGGTTACAGCCCTGGATTTTCCAAGGGTAGTATTTCATTGTTGCTAAATGTGATTGGTCTTATTTAAACCATCTGTACCTTACTTTAGCGTCCATACTAGCAACGATTTATGCATTTTTAGTTTGTATGTTTTAAAATGGAACGAAGCTTTAATACCTTACGATTCCAATTATGCGGAATGACTATTAATAATAATGCAATTCATTATTATCCCGTATCCTGCGTTCATATGTATTTATTATAAATAATAAATGTAACGTACATTTACTAACAAAGTGAGCGTCTATCAATACGTCAATCAAGACGAGTTACATTATTTGGAGTTGACCTTTAATCAGAGGTGGATTAAAAAGCCTAACTTGCACATCTTAAGACGCGATTGATTCTAGTAAGGATTAGGAAAATCGCAAGAAGTGGGAACGATGAGCAGATTAGGGATTACAAACTTGTAACACCAGGTGTATCCAATATTATTGACATTGCGTTCGCATTTCAATTAATATTCTCTGGACGATCCTCATCATCCTCATCATGTAATGTTTTTAATTATTATTATTTTTTGTTCAGAATTATGGTGCATTCATAATTTTATGTTAATTTAAAACATATATTTATTTATGTAACACCACTATGAAGGTATTCCTGGCGGTACTTAGTATTAAACTACGCAACTTAAGAATAGACGTACAGACAGACAAAGTCTGTAATCGTTAACAATCGAATTAAATTTGGAGCTGCGATTTATTGAGTCAACGGTGATATTGTTTAATAGACAAAACTATATTGCTTCATAAATTTAAAAATAAAAAGCAATCTTACATTTTATGAAATTCCTTCATTATCTAACTAATCCTTTTATTTATGTAATAATTTATATACAAAAATAAAAACTTAGAAATAAATAAATGGAAATAAATACAGCGGGTGGAAGATTGTAAAATGGAGTCGACAAACTGGGAAGCTGAGATCTAGAGATTGTGGCGTTTTATTGGTCGAGCACAGATTGTTGTTAGCTCCTCCCACATCGTTGTGTGGGACTGTATATGTGGGGGGGAATTCGTTGTGGCAATCACATACGTTCATACAGAAGAAGGGATGTGTGTATTTTGTTGTTTTGAGTGAGTGAGTGTATAGTCTTTTCTAATTGTATAACGATCTGTAGGATGACGGAATAACGTAGTAGCAAGGGGTATATCTGAGTCCAGAGCAAGGGATATATCGTGGAATATTTAATTAAGATGACTAAATAGGATCAGTTCTAACTATAAGTAGCTAATTTTCTATTTATAGCAGCTCACTAGTTTTGGTACTATTTTGCAATTATAGGCGCCGCGAGTGGTTTAGAGATGTGGCTCCCAGAGCTAGGATGTTGCTTCGATTCCTGGTCTTGGTCCTGGACTAGGATAGGCTTCCTCTTTTCCTTTTTCCAGATAATTTTACCATCTAGCCTTCTTCTGAATCGTGAGCATCGTAACGTTAGCTTTTTATAATTTTATAATCCGTTCCCTGGAAGAACTATAACCTTGATTTTCGGGTGGTCTTCTCTACAACAATAGTATTCGCCCCAAACTATTGTAAAAGACATGATTGGGTTCTGTTTCTTCGGCCGCCACGCTATGCCAGTGCTGTTGTCCACTTACATTAAACCTGGCCAAAGCTTTGATTATTCTCTAATCCATACGACAAAAGCTTTGATTTGCCTATTAAATGGTCTGGATCGCACAATTTAGAAGCTTCCAGCATAAGCATCTCCAGAAACGAAGATTCATACCAAGAGATTGTGGCGCCTCCTAATATAAAACCTTTACCACCAAATTCAAAACAGCTTTCATTGGAAGACAGCCATGGGATAACTTCTGAGGAAATAAATTATCTGCAAAATATTTACAAAATTTTAAACCTTAACTGGTTTACCTTACATTGACGTCAAGTTTAAGTTACAAATTAAGCAATTCAAGTATTAGGATACGAGTATTAGGCTACTAGCTCTTATAAGAGTATTTTAGAATAATAATTGTTGCCGTATGAAAAACCAAAGTGACCGTTACGGTGGTTGGAATGGACGTCCACGGCCAGCGCTAACGTCTAGAAGTTCGTTATAGAGAGAGAAAGAATAACCACGTTAAAGATGATTTGTGTACTAAAGAAGAAAGCAAAGAAAAGAGAGGAAACTAATACTGTCCATATAACCAGAAGGGTTGAGATGTAGAGGATGATAAAGAAGAGAGAGAAATTCAGATATAGAGACAGAGAGAGAGAGAGAGAGAGTGGCAGAGCAGGGTTGCTCTAGTTTAGTCTAGAGGGTCACAGACATTAGGGGTCACCACCGTGGCGTACAGTCCATCATCGGAATAAGGAAGTTGACCCTTTATTTGACCCCCTTAATTCTTATAGAGCAGCGCTGGAGAAATATTTAGGGTGATTTTTTTATTTTCCTGTCAGAAAGGAGGGTTCGAGGAGCTCCTCTCCAGATAGTAAAGCAAGTTCCCAAAACCAAACCAAGCAACTTGTTCTAATTTAATATTGCAGTTATAAGCAAACTTTTACTGCTGATTGATCCAATATTGCTTATTGAATTTATTGTGATACAGCTTTCGGTTATTATTTTTAATTATATAACATGTCCTTATGAGTGTTACGTTTTTTATGGAATTCGCCACTAAGTCCTCAGCATTTTTTTGTCTCGTTAGTTTGGTCATCAGAACTGGGTTTGACCTACTCTCTCCTTTAGGTTTTGATTTTGTAGCATCGATCCTCAGGACTTCATTTTCTCATTCTAGTTGTTCACAATAAAACAGTTATTTTCAATCTTTATTGAGAGCCAATCTCCGATAGTCTTAACCCTATCACAAAATCCAAACCATCTTTCTTCACGTAATTTCTTGCTTTCTAAAATCACCATGAATCTTCCCCTTCAGGATGACCTATAAGATCTTTTTTCTTTTTCTTTTTATATCGCCATGATGTTTGGATAAGCCTTTTATGAGCGGAAGTTTGTCAGCAGTATCTAGCGAGTGGAGCCTTTTGAAGGAAACAACCTTGTCTTGAATGAATTCAGGCCGAAATATTTGATTAAGATCTTAACTATGATTTTAACAAATTTTTGTAAATAAAATTGTCAGGGACAGTCAGTAAAACGAGCATTTTTTCATTTACAATAAGTAATAGAAGCTCTTTTTTTTGTTGCTATCGTGCAGATTTCCTTTTTACATTCCACAGAGAACGGAAGTGTGGTTTTTCACATATTGTTTTGGTTTTTAATGTGGGCTTTAAGTTTAAGAACATAATTAAAAAAAAAAAAAAAGCAGAACAATAGAAGGTTTTTGTTTGATTTAGTTTAGACTCTGTGTCTCTAGGGTTCTTGACAATTGTCTCTGTCAAAGACAATTTGGGTCTTTGGACTTAATCCGCTGCCTGGAAGTGCCACTTTCTTTAAAACCATTTTTAGTTTCATGATTTTCTCAATTTGGTCCCAATTGCGAAGTTTTCTTTAACTTGTTTTTCTTACTTTCTTTAAATGAGTACGCTCATTGCTCACTTTAGATCTACGACTTTTCCAGGGAAGATACCAGGGTCAAACTTCTTTCTAAAAGTGCCATTTCAATTTGAAGAAAATCTAATAACCAAAAGTGCCACTTCAGATTAAGTTTTTAGTTTTTAGTGATTTTTTTTGTTTTTCCATACAAATTCCAAGGTTTTTTTTTAAAATCCAAAATTACGATAAAAGAAAATCATCATATGGATGAAGGCACCGGACATTTTTGGTTACGTAATAGAAATTTATGGGTTGAAAATGTACAAACATTCGAGAAATATCCGTTTTGTAGAATGGGGTACAAACTATGCCCGGATGTGTATGCCCACATGCAATTATTGTACACGTTGCAAAATTGCCTACTTTATCAGTTAATGATTTGAACATCTGTAACAAAACCAAATCTGTACTCAGCTATTTTGATTTTTAATTAATTATTTATTTTTTTAAATTTTGTGGGGGGGTTGATTTCGTAATTGTTTACAGAATATTGGGCATTTTTTAAGGAAAATTCACAATAAGTTTTCCGAACTAGTGGAAATTAATGCAGCAGTATTTTTTATTACATTTTGGGCTTAATGCTTTTTAAATCAATAAAATTCAACCATCTTAGAGTCACGCTCAGCAATCGCTCCTTAAGAACTCTTTAGGGCAAACAATGTAAAGGCAGTATTATTATGTCTTTTCATCACAGAATTAAACTGCAGCTTTGCTAAACTTAGTTTCACTCAAAAGGAAGGAGATCAACTCAGGTTACAGCTTGCCACAACTCAAGGGTTTAGTTTTATAAAGAGTTACTCTACAGCCTCTCTGTACCTTATAGTGGCCAATGATTTCAGATGTCCATGCAATAAGACAAAAGATTTAGCGCTAAAATTAGTTCCCGCCATAATGAAAGCTACTTCCTCTAAGCTATCAATCCGGGAAAGCTTCGGAAGTAAAATTTAATAAGTTTAATGATTTCAAACTGAATGCGGATTTGGTGACATTCCATTTGAAATATTAAAAAAAAGTCTTTTGGCAACATAAAAATGTAAATGAGAAATTTTACTTATAATTTACCATTTTGAATATTCCAAGATTTTGAAAAGATATTATTTTCTGGTCACAGTTTTTTATTTTCCTTTAAATATAATTTTCCAACGTTATTTCCCTCATCAAAAAATTTTCAGTGCTGTATACAATAATAATTAATTAAATTAAAAAAAAAAAATCATAAATTTTAAATGCAGATTCAGTTTCAAGTCCCTGAGGCCTCGTTCATTCAGCTATTTCTTACGCCATTTTCTGACTCTGATCTTACTTTAAGATCTCCCAGAGATCATTCAGCCATCGCGAGCGTGCAGGACCATCTCTTAGGCACTCCTCGGTTGCCCGTCTTTTGAGCAGCTTCTTACTCCCTCTCCACATAACCTAACCTAGCCAACGAAGTCGTTCCATCTTTACAATGGCTTCCTCTTTGTAAAGTTGATTAGACTTTTTTTTTTTCCATACCCACTATTGGACCCATTTATCGGTCTCTTTACTATAAAACTTCCCAAGTACTTTACGTCGCCCCCTTACACTGAGCAATCTAGCGCTGCTATTCAAATACTGGTACATATATATTTATAAAGTTTTATGTTTTATATATCCAAGTATGAATAAAGTGATTGCATGTGAAAACATCCTCTACGGCTAGAACTAATATTCCGCAGTGTTGGGAACTGTGGTGTGTATGGTTACTGCAGCTGGCCGAGATAATCATTATCTTCTTGTACCCAAGAGTAATGATTAAAGTAACCTCACCATTACTGTTGTCTCTCTAGTTTGGACTGACAGCGAGTGAGAGGGGGCAAGCCGGCAGGACACAGGTCCAGCGAGCGGAAAGCCACAATTTTCTGGAAACACTACCCCTCCTCCTCTATCCGTCCATCTAGCCCGGGCAGCACTATCTCTTTAAGGATGTAATATATTTGTCCATTAGGCGAGTGTGTGTATGTATGTGAGTAAGTACGATGAGTACATTGTCATCAGCAAATAAATGGAACACTGACCATTGGCTATATTATTAACTAAGGAAAACAAGGATAGTGATGCGAGGAGGCGAGTAGTTGGAGTCCAAGTTGGTAGGTAATGTTGTAAGTAAAACACCAATATACATTCACTCTCCCGCCAAAAATACACACACACACACACACACATATATACACAGGGATGGTGCGTGTATATGTCCGTCATGAAAATGCTTCTACGTATACTTCCTTTGGCTGCGGCTCTCTCTCTACGCACACATGCACAGAGCATACATAAGAACACGAGAAGACCGCCTCTTCTAACGTATAGTTAATTTTCATTATTGTCAATACTTCCTTTTATCTTCTTTAATACACGTATATTTCATCTACGTACATTTATTTGGTAACAGCTCCTCGGAGATCTCAGGTTCGAATCCAGCTGTCGGACCTTAGTTTTTCTTTTCTGAGATGCTTATTACATGCTTTTTCTCTCCGGAGGCCAGCAAAGCACTGAAAAAAAGAGCTCCAAGCGCCAGTGATCTCTCTATTGAAATAAATTTGGAGAGAGTGCGAACAGGTGGATTCTTGGATTTTTAATGATTAATATTCTTCGTTCTTCTGTGTGACCTCTCAAAAATCCAACATTCTCTACCGAACTGAGATTAGAATCTGAGTGGGCCCTATGATGGGGGGTACTTTTCCTTCAAATCTTGGTAATGCTTTCCAGTAAAGATGTAGAAAGATCGAGTAGCCACTCCTTTCCAATGTCTTCCTTGGATATTCTGTGGCTTCTACTTCAATCATAAGATGAAGAGACATGAAATGGAGGTTTCCTTAATCCTAGCTGAATGACAAGTCTTCTAATGCCTCTACTCGTGTAGAACAGTTCCTGATTTTGATAGTACTGGATTAGAATAGATCCAAGATAGGGGTTTTCATGCTTAGAGAACTCCAATACTTTCACTTCAAAAAGCCAGACATTCTTGGAGAATTTCTTCTTGCTTCCACTAAGAAAAACTGATTAGGGTGGAAAAAAAAAATAAATACGACAAACTTGCCCATTTTAAAGCACTTTTAATAGAATAATTTCAATATGTCCGAAGGAGAATAAATTTAATTTCAATAAGACAAAGTAAAGGAAGATTTCTAAATTAGTTACCCAATCAGAACGTTGCTGTCTCTTGTTTTATTTCTACAATATTATTACGCAAGTTACGTTACTGAAGAATTTCACAACGACTTTGATACTAGTATGTGAGGCCGTGTGTGTATGTATGTGTGCTGATCATCGCCATCTTCTTCTTCGTAGAAAGAACTTTAATATGACGTATGACAAATCCAAAAATGTCGCAACAATTCTCTACTGTAATTTCATGAAATTACTGTTTTAAAACTATGTATTGGTAATATTTATCTACAATGTATTTTTCACCTTCTACAAAAAGCCTTTGAGTCCAAAGACGAAATTATAGTTTCGAAACTACATATATATATCCATTATTACTAAAACAAAAACTAAAATTCAAATTTATATTACGCAAGGTGCTCAAAATCAGCTTTCCGGTGTTAGAGGCTAAATATAAAGGCCCCTAGGAAGAAACAAAACTGAGCAGCCATCTGGATTCGAACCCAGGACCTCCAGGAATCCAGAATCCAGTGCGATTCCATTGATCGAACTCCTTCAATCGTACTCAGTAGCTTCCTATTATATTCTGTTGCTGGGTATGTCTAAAATAGTTTTCGTATCATCCTCCTACTTGTTCTGCCTTCTGTGAAAGTGCTCCAAAAGAGGATGCAAGTCTTTGGCTCATTCAGAAGTCTTGAGAAAGGTGAGGCCCCCTTAATATTATGGAAAATTCTCACTAATTTCCGGGTAATTTTTTATTAAGTTCTCTCGTCAGTTCTTGTAGTTCGTTCTCCAGTCTTGGCGTATCGTTGCTTTTTCCGTTATATTGGTGTTTGTGGTTCAAGTTTTAGGGTTACACAATGCGTATATTTCCATTGTGAAAGTTAGTATTGAAATAGAAAATTTAACAGAGACTTTAGTGGGATTTCCACCATTTTCCGTCATGTAAGTTGCGATGAAAAAACGAAATTATAAACCAAAAAAGTGATTTCTAAAAACAGTTTTCCCATTGTACGACTCTCGAAAACTACGGTGTATCTACTTCTGGTTTCTTTGAACGTTTTACTGTACAACAACCGGAGAGTCTGGCCCACCAAGTGAGAGAACTTTACTTCGCTACTAGTAACGATTTCATTTCTAATTGAAATCTACAGACGGCAGGACCTGAGCGAGCGTAGAAACCTCAGATCGCGAGAGAGAGAGACAGAGAGATCGGTCGGGCCAAAACTAGATTCCAGAGCGTGCTGCAACAGTTAAAGGACACTTTGGAGAGAGAGTAAAATTGAAATAAGACAAATTATTAGGAATGCAATGCACAATCTGTTGTGACCAACAGCAAGAGGTCCTGTGTTTGTGTGGCTCGGACGGGGCTCCATGAATATTAACTAAGCGCTCCCCTCACAACACATTTAGTGGAAGGAGCCTATCTCTCCACTAACTATGTTAGTATTCGCCTTCTTCAACCAACCAAGACCAACTGAACAGAAGACACATCATCCTCCTCTACTCACTGATCACCTTGCAATGAGTTATTGACCTTTTGCTTACTCTCCCTCAGCTTCATCCATCTGCGCACTTCTTCTCCGCTGGTTGTCTTCCTCTTCCTGTTTGCCACTTGTATACTCTGTTTGTGGCAACTTCTTGTGTTTTTAAAAGATCTGTAGTCTTCGAAAGAGACAATATTCTCTGGCGAACATTAAATACACTGAGTCCACAAAAATTAATATCCCACTGAGCTGTTAATCAAAGAACATTCGCAAAAATAAGTAAAGTAATCGCCTATTTTTTTTTTTTTTTTGAGGCAAGGCGTAATGTCCAGATACCAATCAGATGTCGTGAACGGGGGCCGGAAGCACATACGTTTTGTTCTAAAGCTTCTTGCAGTTAGTTCTTTGTCGACATTATCTACCCAGCTTCCAAGAAGAAGAATGTTCTCTTCATTAAATCACTCACGAAGACTTCAATTTTTAGTTGTTGTTCATTCTTTTTGGTGACTGATTTATAGTTTCAATAGGATGTAAAAATAATTGCCATTTCAGTCGAGTAAAATTTATTTTGCCGAGCTTTCGACCTAGGGACAGGTCATCTTCAGGGCTAGTTTAGAAAGTAATACTTTTACATTTCAGGGTTGGTGTGTCTTCTGTCTTGTCTGTTCATGGGCTGAGAGTGATCGGCCTATCGGCCCATGGGTCTCAGTCCATGAACAGACAAGAGAGAAGACACACCAACCCTGAAATGTAAAAGTATTACTTTCTAAACTAGCCCTGAAGATGACCTGTCCCTAGGTCGAAAGCTCGGCAAAATAAATTTTACTCGACTGAAATGGCAATTATTTTTTCATCCTATTCAATTTTTAGTTTAACCCAGTTTCGCCGTGGTGATGCCTCAAATCATTTCTAAAGCAGCAATTATCTTCTCGGCTTTTCACTAGCAAGATTTCCATCAAAACTGTTGGAATATTCACTTTGCCAGTACATATTCTCCAAATCCAATGGTCAAATTTGCTCGTACTATGCTGCCAACTTGGCTAGAAACATTTTGTTGCGTCTTCAACTGGTAATAACCTGAATATAACCTTCATTAAACAGCTGTTCTTACTTTGGTGATTCTTTTTCAAGTTTTTTGTTTTTTTAATTAATTTCGAAATATTTTCAATTATTTTACTAATCATTCAGATTTCCCAGACTTACTAAAATTTTGACAGTTTATATTTTATTGTCGTGATGGATTTGAAACACCACAATGAAGATCCTTTTAAGAAGAAGATATCCATGGCTATCTTTATGGCCCAGAAAGATATCACGTTCTCAGTTTTAGAAAGCAACCCAGCTTGCCTCTTTCAATACAAATCAAGTAACTGTCTTCTTTTTTACTTGAATCGAATATTAATTAGTGTGTTTATAATATAGTTACTGGTCTGTGTCTCTCTCTGCGTTTGCGCACAGAGTAAGAATCAGCCTCCTCCTGCTGAATCTTTAATAGCCACTAACTTCTTTTCTCTGTGGTAGAACGATCTCACACATAAACACATATACAGGCACTGTTACAGTGCTGCTCATCACTGCCCATATCAATCGAAAGAAATAAGAATACACAGCCTACTTGAGTGAGAAAAAAGAAGAAGAGAGATAGGATACAGGTTGCTGTGGCATGTGTAGAGTAGCCTGTGGCCCTGTATCATATCCTGCACATACACAAACACACTAAAAAGACTATTATAATACTCATCCAAAGTACATTTATATTGTTGTCTTGTTTATTGTTTCACTGCTCTTGCGAATGATGACGTATACATTGTACAAAAACATTCCTGCAGTGACTTGTCGGTCACTGTCCTTTTTATACCAACCCCCTCCACCCCTTACAAAACATAACATCTTATTCATTATTTAGAGATTTTTTTATTTTATTTTTTGCCTTTTTGATGTTTGTTTTATGTAAACAGACATAGTTATTCACTCCATTAGTACTACGACTACTTTAGCTAATTTAGAGTCGCCATTAGATACACAAGATTCACCAGCTGCTTTCGAAGAATTTGAAACAATCAACAGGCTTCACATATGACCACTTTTCTCTTGAGCTGATATATTCCCTGTGATTCCCGAGAAGGCGGAATTAATTACCAATTAATGATAAGATAAGGAGAAAATTCTTTTACAAAAGGAAATGGGGCTCAAAGGAGGGAGGGTAGTCAATTCCAGAAATTGAAACATATTTGCAAAGTATCTTGTTCTTTTTTTTTTGGCAATCAAGGCTGTTTATTTTTGCACAGCTAGACTCCATTGATGCACACTTATCAAAATCAACGACGGCAAAAGTTTTTATAAAATAGAATTCAATTCAAAGAACGACGCTTAACAATCAATCCCCTCTACATCCAAACCTCGTACGCTATCTTGGCTTCCACCCGGATTGACTTGGATTGAATTCACACACACACACTAGACTGTAACCTATTAAAAGATACGTCTTACTACTAAGACAATTAATTGGATCTAAACCAAGACTGAAAATACCGCTAGCTGATGTTATGAAATCTATAAGGAATGAAGGCTCTGATCTGTGAGGCTCCGCTGAATCTTCATCGTGCAAAGTTCTCCATCAAATTAATGTATGATGTTACTATCTACGTCAACAGTGCAATCTTTTAACCACTCTTTACGGCCTACGACTTCTTTTTCTAGATTCTACAATTTTACAAGTTAATTTCAGAAAAAAATTTATGACAGATTAACAACATCAATAATCTTATTGATTCTACATTTTATTTGACAAACTTCTTTTTTTATGTACGCAAATAGTATTTTTAGAAGAACACGATATACAGAATATGAGAACTTGCATCCGGTCGATATGTCATTATGGATGAATAATAGAAAAAAGAATTTAGGAGAGTTCAGAAAAGTTTTTTTTATTATTATTATTATCTTAAGGAACACCCGCAAATTATTTGTTATATACTCGTACAAGAAGGGTTTGAAGAAAACAATCAAGATTCTAGTAGAAAGGAGATGGAGGAACAGTTTGAGCTATAGTTTGCGATGGTATAAGAGGAAATCATTAATCCGGAAATGGGAAGCTTACCGACTTCTATTTTGGGAGGACTGTTCACATGACAAGGGGGTCTTGGAACGGAAGGATTTGTTCTGGAAGGAATTTTTGAAAGAGTTGCAGAAAAATCTATTAACCGGAACTGCAACTTTGCTAAGAATAAGTTTTTGGAAGCTACAGTAAAGCAATTGAGTTAATAATTCGAAACATTCCGATTAAATAATTTAGACCCATGAGATTGGGGTCAATCACGCGGATATTTATTAATAAGTAAAAGTTAAACCAAAAAAAAGTTAGGAGTCATCATTTTATGGAACAGTTTATTTCTCAATTTCAAGAAGGGATCCTGTAACTAAGTAGACGGCTAGTAACCAGCTGATAGAGGATGACAGAGTTCTGCATTATTAGATCGATCTTTATTAGAAGAAAGAAGAAGGTGTAATTTTGCACAATAGTGTGGGAGCCGAAATTAGTCGAAATAGTCGAAACGAAAAATGAAAAAGACCAACGCAGTAATTTCCTTTTAAAGTAAAACGACTATCTCTTTAGTATACATCGATTATCTGGACGATTTCCGGTGCATTAAAAATAGCGCTGGAGCACCACGGAGCAAAGATGTATTGCGGCACTAGGATCGATTCTTACTGACCCTAGCTTTTTTTATTGAATAAGATGAGATTGTGGCTGTGGTCCCGCAGTGCTGTGGATATTATCGTTGATTTCTATCCCTAATAGTGCGCATGCTTGATTGTAAACTCTGACCGGTTCGGATTTTCATCCATAATCAGAGATAAAAGAATCATTTTAATGTAAAGAAGTTGATTTCAACTAGGTTTCCATCTCCATACTACAATACAGCATCTCTGATAATGAATGAAAGTGCGAAGCCAGTCCAGGGTTTCAATTAAGCATGCGCACTATGACGGATAGAATCAGAGATTTCATTTAATTTTGATTTCCGGTTTAAAACATTTTCTCATTTCTTTAAGAAATAATTTCTTTAAGCAAGGACATTTTATTTATGATAAGTACCACTTATAGTTTATTTTACTGGTATTTGAGTTTTTTTGAGTCAATAACTATTTGAGTCATGCTGAACAATAATTTATGCTTGAACCACTCACTGTTCTAAATTTAATTTAAATTGTAATACAGTACAGTTTATCTAATTGAAAAGCGACGATGAGTAGTTACGATACAAAAATCTAAATTATGCTGCAATAAAAATGCTGCATAAAAATTACCAAAAGGTAATCTTAGATTTGTATCATTTGTTATTTGTTTGCCCATTTTTAGCGTTGATCCTCTTTATAAATGGTAGAACGTTCTACAAGACTATCTAGTTAGCCAATTATTTCCATCTATGATCATGTGAATTTAAACTATTTTTAAAATATCAAATAGTCTCCATGGATCTACATAAAAATCTATTATAGAATAAGCTTGCTAAACAGCATAATTTTTTAACGTGCTAAATCATATGACATTTTAGCAATCAGTTAAATTATTCTGTTTTAAGACGCTTCAATAAAATTTAAAAAAACTTCCAAATAAATTTTATGTTACAGTTTTCAATAATACTCTTATTTTATTTTAATAATTAATATTATGTTTCCTGGAGTCTTGGTAACGTCCATATCATAAGACCGGAAGCTGGACTAAGGAAACGCCACTTCCGTTACTGTGTTACTGTGTGTTCGTTCGCTGGGTATATGTGTGAGTGTGCGTATCGAACACCTGCTCACTTTGTAACCGCCTTTTTTTAATTGGATCGTTGGTACTTAGTATCCACATTAAACTTGTCTTCTTTAGCGTCTTCTTCGGCTGTTTTTTTGTTGTCTTACTGACTTCTTTCCTTCATTCTACTGGGGCGTACAGGACACGACCGAGTTGTTCGGAATAGCAGCGGACAACATCGTGCTTCACTCAGTTTTTAAAGTTTAACTACAAATTATTGCTGTATTGGTTTCCGGCAAATTCCACCCCCCCAAATGAAAAAAATGGTACTTCCGTTTTATAGAATTTCTTCAAAATTGGAATTGTAGCAATGCTTTTATTAATTCTTATATTATTAAACTTTAAACGGAAGCGGAACACGGCCCCCTCACGATAAAACAACTCTGAGAACTAATTCAAATAAAAGTGATTTCGGCCAATAGTCTTTGAAGTCTTAAAAGTACCTCTACCGATGAACAGGAAAAAATCGCTTAAAAAAAGTTCCCTTTTTGGTTGATGATCTCTTTCATTAAACCTTCATCCAGATGCGACTACGGCACCTAGCAAAAATGGAGAGCCTAAACAATTACATATCCTTCTAGAATCTTCTGTTTCTCTAATTTGGGCATCTTTCATCAGAACATCTAGGAAATGGTAGGGCTGTGTTTGCCACCTGGGAGTGTTTATCTCTGACTACATTCATCTCTCTTCCTAGAATTTCCTTACATATAATCTTGGTGAATTAGCCGGGTCTGCTGTAGGGTGAGAAGTCGTTAATTCCTGTCCTTTAAGGCATAGATCAGTAGATCTATTTGTTGCCATGGTATCATGTAGTTCTTTAACAAAAACTATAAATTTTTTCTTGCATGATTTTGTGAGACACACAAATGAGTATAGTTACTGAAATCATGTATTAACGCTGATAGCTTTGCATCGAAAGCTTTGCATGAACCTAAAGCACGGGGGGACTTAGGCCCACAAATGGTCTACCTATTACTAGAATTAAGAGTTCACTGTTTGGCAATTAGCGTGAAATCAATGACTGGATCTTAGCGAATTAAATTATCATTATTCCGTAATTAACATTGATGAGTTCAGGTAAAAAGAAGCTGAGGAGGGTGTTCTAAAGCGAGAGAAAGAGAGAGAGAATGCTTATTAATGAGCGCTACAGGTTGGCGTAATTATATATTATAAATAGTATAATAAATGGAAATGAATGTTCAGTACGTATAGGATGTTAGTATAAATATAAAGATAAAGATGAGCTGGCGGGAGAACAGCAGGATCTCATGTACGTATACAGATGTTTTGCTAAGATGGACTTGCACACACATACATACATTTCCCGCCACCGCCAAAACCACTTCTTATCTTCTTAATCTGTACGTTCATGTTACTGGTACCACAGACTAAATTAGGAAAATATGTCCATAAAAAAGAAACTAAAAGTTTCCCTATTCTGTAACAGGATAGGGAGCTCCCAATTTGCCTGTTACATAACGTATTAAGTCGAGTAGTCGTATTACCTAATTGCGCGCAAAGTAAGGGTACATTAAGTGCATTAAGTTAGGTGAAGGGTACACATTTGAAAGCAAGTACTTTGAGAACAGAGTTGAGATAAGAAATCGTGCGTGTTCACAGTAATTTTTGTAACTTTTATGAAGAGGCTTAGTCTCTGGCAGTCTCCAGAGATATGTCCTGTAAAGATGTCCATGTGAGGGATAACAAAAATAAATCTTCCTTCAAGTCAAAAACCTAGGATGATACACTAAAGGAAAACAAGAATATCCCAGACTCCGAACACAGAGCCGGCGTAGTGGACTCTAGCAAAACGAGACGGTTAATTACCTATCTCGCCTGACATATGGTATTCTACATAGATGGTTTGGTAGATGTAGTGGTGTAAGTAATAACAGTAATATTGTAGTAATGGTGATGAGATGTTTGGTAATGGAGATCGTCCTTGGTGGATACGAATGAGTGTATGTTTTTTGTGTGTGCAGTCAGCAGGAATCGATCTGTACGATATTAAGGATCGATCCATTTAGAGGAAGTTAGTATTATTTATGGCTGTAGTTGGGGATTCTGTTTCCTCTTATCTATCGTAATTTCGTTGATTTTAAATGAAAAAAAAATCCCTCTTATTATCAAGATAAACCGTGCTGCAATTGCTTCAGTAAAGTAATTGCAATTTTCCACTTGAATTTTCTTGATGAAGTAGTTGCGTACGTCTCTCCAATTTTCGATAATATAAGGCCTCTAAGTTTGAAATATTTCCCTCGGAAAATTCGGTTTAAAAATGTTTTCACTTGGAGAGGGGACACCATTGTACAGTTCAGATTTAAAGCAATTCTGTACAGAATCATATTTGATTTTAATTGGGTTTCGGTTCCTGAATGTCGTTCCATATCCGTCGTTTTTTGTTGTAGGCCATGGTCAGACTGTTCTACTCGTACTGCAGAGCGACAACATTGTTCCTTTATATTTAGAAGGAACCAACTACATACCCAATACGACCATAAACGTTGAGAGACCCTGAACATTTGTAATTATAATAAGTGGAATAAGTCCTGTAAGTCACCCCGGACGTTTTTATTGTTACCCAATAAGAATTGTAAAATGATACGACTAAGTTTTTATAACTAGAATAATATACAGATGCTGCAGAGAATATCGATCTGTATGAACTAAACTAACTGGCGGTGGTTGCGGTGTGGGAGAGTGACTGGCTAGTATACCGAGTGTTTGCTTTCAGACATCGTCATTTCTGACATTTCCTCACCACTACTACCACGATATACTGTTTGTGTTTATATTACGTGTGAATGTATGTGTGTGTGTGTGTGTTTGTGCGCGCGTGTTAGGGTGTAACAGTTTGCAGAACACAATATTCTCTCATTCCCTTCCGCTTCCCATGGATGTGACCTTTTAGATTATGAGTGTGGAGTACGAGAGAGAGAAGTTGAGATGAGTAGAGTAAAAACTAAGGAGAAGAGGATGATCAGGCACAGCCAGATATCAACACTGACAGCAGCAGTAGCACGCGATAATGGCACAATCCCTCAGGTCCCTGGGTGTGATAATAATATCTCAGTTAACATTTAGCAACCTGGAAACAACGCCATTCCTTCAAGCTTCCATCTATTATATCGTGATATCGTGAACGATAGCATAGAAAAAACAAAGGCAACGATCTGAGCTCAGGAGAAAATCTATCCTCTTCTACTCCGAGTAATCTGCGAGATCCCCAAGTTTCTTAGCAGAATATCACAAGAATAAAATGTTGCTGAAGAATCTAATTACACTTCCGTATTTTTTTACAATTGAAGACTCGAATATCTTCGCCGAAATCTGTAAACAAGTGCATCTAATACGGCTGCCGAGCCTTAGTCTCTGCTCTTAAACTTCTGCAAACGGAAGTGGAGTTTTCCATTTTCTTGAGATTTTCACGTAAATTGTCTTCCGTGATGCGTGCTTCTATAACTTGTGATTGGAATAATTTTTCCTTAAAAAATGTTAATATTTAGGACAATATTAAAGCTTCCGTTGATTAACTGTAAATAGAAACGTCTGCCAAAGATATAAAAAACATCTTAGATCTCTAAATTACAAAGCCAGTTCTATGGTAATGGTTGGTCCCACCATATGGAAAGTAGTTAGCATGAAGAAGGCTGCCACTGCCTTACATATCCAATCAGGTCACCACTGCTACAGAATATTCATCAACATGCCTAATCTAATCTAACTGGCTGTGACCAACACACATCTCACTACTTCACTCATGGCTGCCAAGCAGATTCTTTCTGTTTAGCGATATCTAGAACAGATAATCACATTTCTCTGGAACCATTAAAGAAAAAAGAGGAGATTGATGTCGGCTTATTAATTGCTACATTAGTCTAAATAAGTATTTTGAACTCTAATTTGGGGGAGGTTTGGTCCAAATTGAGGCGTTGATAGTAACATTAAGAACATACCGTACTTCAAATTAACAAAATAAAGCTACTTTGGCTAGTCCTTCATGCCAGGATCAAGGCGGCATAAACACTATTGAGAGCTACAGCATTACGAAAAGAACGCTGTAATAATAAGATCTTGCACGAGATTGATAGATGTCCTTCAGATTTGCTGTGAAGTTCCTCGAATATAACTCTTGAAGCAGGGATAGACCGCATTGACGAATCTCGAAGAGTAAAACTTTCCAGAGTCACAGCCCCAAACTAGATTCAAATATTATTTGTCTTTCATGATTATTTTAAATATTTTCCTAAAATATATTGATATATTGTTGAGGACGGATGGCCTCTTTAGATCGAAACGTCCAGTGTTGAAAAAAGAATGTTTGGAAATAAACCATTAATTTTAATGATACATTTTTATTTATAATAAATAAATGCAATAACCAATAATATTATATGGTACTTCGTGGTATAAACCGTTTGCTGAAGTGCTCCTCGTTATTGAACTGAGCAAATTATTTTTTGATGCAAAATTAATAATAAAAATACAAATAATATTTTTTTGAATTATTAATTTTCAAATTATACGTGACAAAAATTTCCCAGTTGAAAGCATATCAACTCAATCCAGAAGGACTAATGTACGGATAGGTTTTTCCGAGTTTTCTGTTTTGAATACATTACGCAGTCACCAAAAGAGATGATTCGAACTTGGAAATTAAGTGTGACAGATTTTGTCACTTTGCTTTGGATCTTTTCTTAAATAAAGAATATTGATTTTCGTAGAATCCCAGAGGAAAAAAGGCTGTAACAATCACTTTTCCTTCAACGGTCAACTTAATTACAATGAAGTTGTTTAATATTGAAAGCCTTCCACTTTAAAGGACGAATTTTAAGTATCGGTACAATAATTACCTAAAGTGCTGTAAGAACTTGTAGCATGAAGGGCGCCACGGTAGCCGAGCGGTTAGAGGCGAGACCCGCAATGCTAACATGTATTGTTGGTTAGTGGGTTCGATTCCCAGTCACTTAGGCCTTGGATTTTATTTAATGGTTAATAAAAGAAATTTACAGTAAAGTATGTTTGCTAGTCGCCTCCGTCCACGACACCTAATTTGGTAGTTGGACGTTAAGCCCCGCCTAAAAAAAATAAGCGATTACTTTACTTTACACGTAGCATGAGTGATAAAGAGATATTTTATTTATTGGAATTTGGAAAAAAATGAATTTTAATTTTTGTAGCACACGTAAGAAAAAATTACGTATTTGTCCTACATAAGATTTTATTAACAACTTAAATTTGGACTTGATACAACTTTTTAAAACATTAATTACGCAATATTCACGAATATATTCACTAGATGAAGTCCAGTAGTTGACTTGATGATCATCCCCTCCTCACTCCCTCTATGTTAGCAACACACAGGTAGTAGCTAATTCTGCAAAGAGTGTAGTGGACTCTGTAAAAGTTTTATATATATATATATATATATATATATATATATAGGAGGTGAAGTGTAATTGTTCAAGCATAAGATAACCTGATGGGGGACAGGAAAGAGACAAGCCCTGAAGTTAAGAGACATTCCGTGTTACCTACCGACCAACTTCCGGTTACAATGGCCAAACAATCTATCTGCACAAAGATGTAGTTACTATTTAAAATATATATATACGTATATACGTTGACGACACTGCCCCAGCCGTATCAAGGTGGCCGTGGGATCTTTCTTATTTTCTTTTAGTCTATTATTCGTTATTTGCTTTTTGTTTCTTTTTGCTGTTTGTTTTTTGAACGCTCAGCAATTTTTATGCATTTAATAGTGGCTGTTTCTAAAGAGACTTGGTAAAAAATATTGAGCTGAAAAATAGGTAAAAGCATTTTCACTGTTGTTTATTTATGATTGGATTAGACTTCATGAGAGAAAAGGGTGAATAGAGATGGATGTTTTAGCAGCAAGCTGAATGGATAAACAAAAAATTTTAAAAAAACAAACAAATATCTGTACAGATCTGTGGAGGTCTGTAAAAATAACCTGACTTCACACTCGTGGAAACCTTAGCACACTCTATAATCAGCTGGGAGTCTCACCTACAGATGCCTCTTCTATTTCTTCTTTTAATTAGATTTAACTATTACAAGGTTTCCTCTTTCGTTCTAGCTTCTACATTACATCTATCTCTTCCAACTTCATCCTGTATATGTATTATATCCGGTAGGGTTCTTTTATATACGTAGTGAACCTAAAACCATTCACACAAATTTCATTCAACACTAATTTGTTTAAAATAGATAGTTTTCATAATATCGATTTCTTAATGATATAATATTATTTACCATTTATATATTAACACTGCATTGCCAATCCGAAGTAAATTTGATTCCAAAAAAATAGGAATGGTCTTTGCTTCCGCACATCTCATAGCTATCCCAAAATGCTCTTAGATATTCTATACCCACTCTCTCACCATTCGATAGTCACAAGTTGAAGACCGTGGAATTCTTAGTTTCTTTTTAAACAGATTAGTTTACTTGAATCATAAGAGTCATTTTGACTCCAGATTGGCATTACCGATCCTTGTCAACAGCGCACAGTAATTGAAAAAAATAGTGAATGTAATTTAAAAAAAATGAAAATGTCCCTGATCAGAAGTCCAGTCAGGGTTCTAGAAAGTACTGAAATTACCGCGATCCTGAAGTTGGAAGTTAATCCCTTCTGCGTGAAATGTTAAAGCCGATTCGTGGGCAAAATTTGTTTTTTCTTTCTTAATTCCTATTCTTTCTCATCCTTTAATGCAAATTGAAACCAATATTAAAAAAAAAAAAATAAATTATGGAGTCAATGTGACTCGGACATTGGCAATAACTGACTAAGTTCGAGCAATGGCAATGCAGTGTTAATAGTAGAAGGTAGGATTAGAATCGAGTAATATTTTCGAATTGGAGATTTATCGATAATCGGAGTTTTTAAAGAAAAATATCTGAATAAAGTAACTGAGAAAAAAGTGAATATGAGAAAAAGATTTTAGCGAAATATCTTCGAAAGTTTAAAAAGTGGGTATTTAGGAAAACTTAAATTATGTTGGGTTCTGCTAACGGGATTCAACTATTTCTTAGAGGTCGAAATTACTCAACCGCAGTAGCCCTACTTTAGGTAAATCGATTTTTCACTTTTGGGGGGGAAGGATTTTCTCGAATATGGTTCTTCAATCAAGGTTCAGCTCCAGCCAGATCGGATTCTGCATCAGTTCAGAGACAGCAGAGTACCAGCAAACTGCGCAGTTACTCTCCTCTATTTATTCTTCTAGGTTAATCCCCAGAAGACTGAACGCTTATTAGAAGATAACCTCCAAATTCTATCTTCCTGCGGGGGTGAGGGGTCACAGCCTTTGCAATTATCGTCCATCTTTTGAAGTTCTGAAAGCTTCGAGAAACTTCATATTCTCAAACTTCACTATTTCAGTCAACTTTATGAACATTATTTTCGCTGATTTTTACAAACGACAACGTTTTTGGCTCACCATCACAATCGACCTCCATAACCTTTCCCATAAGCCATTTCTCATCCAATATTCCATAAAAACTTTTTCCTCTAGTCAGGGTCACTTTTGATACTATAGTCTGATTGTTTTCTTTGAATTTATAATGTGTCCATTTGTAATCTATTCAGCTTTGAAGTGGGGCTGTTAATACGTCAACAATTTGAAGAAAAAAACAAGTTTTACTATTTAGTGGTCACTTCCTCGTACAGGTACTTACCTGTATAGGTTGCAACGTAAGGGGTTAACTTCCTACTTCCCTATCTTATTAGATTGGGAACTAGAGCAACCCTGGTCGAATGCTGAATAATATAAAATGGGTGACAAGGAATATATAGATCAAAGAAGGTCATGGGAAATATCTAGTACGCATTTCCTGAAGGGTGAGTTCAAAGATTAAAAGAATTCTAATTTATTGTATAATGATCTAAACAAATCAACAGTATTTCACTTCCTGTTCTAGAATCTAATAAAGTATTATTACTTTGAAAATTTCACCCATTTTGTTCTACTTTCAAGCAATTATTTGAATCTTGTCAAATTTTTTCTATCTTCCAAAATTTAATTTAATGGAAGTTGGCTTTAATGGAGGACTTTTAAGAAAAACTATGTCACACCCACAGAATCCCGACTCCTCCTATAAAACTAAAATGATCACGAACAGAATTTCAAACGATAAGCGATGTCTTCTCTGAGGAGACGGTCCATAAAAATTAAAGAGAAATCGTTCAAGTACTCTAGACTTTCGGTCAAACAATTGTCGGCAATCTAGGAATTGTCAGCAACGTATTTATTCTCATTAATTTTACATATTGGTAATGACGTTCACTTTACTGAAATGGCACGTTTCAAGGAAATCTACACTTCGAAAGATACAGCGATTCAAATCATCTGTTATTTTGTAATTTAATTACAAAATAAAATATAGGCCATCGAACTTTACACAAACTGATTGGTTATCGTTAATAATCCGGGTACAGTCTTGAAATGGTTGCCTTCCTTCTTGAAGATATGATGGATACTCTCCTATGTGACAGTGGGGGAGCTGAGTAGAGTTAAGAAAGGGATAAGAAGAAATTGTCTTGTAAGTTTAGTCACGTGAGCGGGTTTATCTTGGATCTCTGTGAATTTGTGGAGTTTATGGTAAGACAATGGGCGTTTATTGCAGTGCTTAGAACTTAATTTTGAAATGTCTGAAATCATTTCGTTATCTTGCCGTTATCCACACTGGGCAGTTAAAGGTCAGGTGAGCTTCTGAGGAGTGTCTTGTAGCTGGGTATAACTGTCTCAGTCAGGGTATCCGCTAATTGCAGTTTACGGTTGTTGTCTGTAGACTCCAGTTTCCAGGTGAGTTTTGTGTACAGAATCACTCTGAGACAGCACACTTCTTGGATTTTCTAATTCCATGGAATCTCTTAGTTTTTAATAGTGATCTTAGTTAGATCATCATTCCTAGTAGTTCGAGGATCAGCTTTTCCTCAACACTCTTGTCCGTAGCAACCAAACGACGACAAACAATCACAAAAGAACTAAATACCTTTAAGTGTATCTCTGGGTAAATTGCTTTCATTAGACGTACCCATCAATAGCCCAGTTCTATGGAAGTAAAGTATATATAGTTTGTTGCACATCGGTGAAGCTGAATAAAGTATGTGAAAGAGAGCCAGTAGAGGGAAGTGAACTTGTGCACTTTTTTTTAGAGATCTACACGTCCCTGCGGGTATCCAGGCCTAACAAGCAAACAACAATCTCCCTGACCGACACTATACTCACTTCAACATATTAAAAGCCCCTACAAAGCTGTTCAAAGTTTATGTTTTACTAACAAATATTAGTTCTCCAAGCACTCATACGGTCACATTTCCGGAAATACATGGATCCACGGAAGTTCCGACAATTGACTGGCCAATATCATCCTCCCTTAGGATAATAATTAAGAATGTTTCTTACGTCACGTTCCAATAAGAAACCAGATGAGACAGTCATTCTCTGATGATTACATCGTCAGGTTAGTCAATGATCTGCGCGCTCTTCTCCTTTTGTTAGCCATTGTTTGCAAATTAATAAGATTTTAAATTTTAAATATCTTGAATGACCTTATCATTACTATCAAGGTTGTGATCACCTTTCTCACACCACTCTTGTTTTATTGTTATTAACCTCTTCTCTTCATAATCTGAGGTAATGATGAAAAAACAGTTAGGTAAATAATCTGCAAAGAATCTTCAAAAATTTATGAGTAGTTTGAACTTTGGTCCTTGCCCAGGCCTTGCTCCTTCAAATACTTGTTTGTAATATGGTCGATTTTTTAACGGGTTAAAGATTTAATATGGCGGAAGTAGTTTTGTAACTGAGTTCTTTGTATCCCACCCCAAAAAAAAACTTTCGAAAAAGGAAGTGAACTTCTGGCACAGAGATGGGTTAAAGTGATTAATAATAATGATTTTTATTTTGATGAATCAAGTTTTACTCATCATTTTTTTGTTATTACTCAATTGAGTCAAATATTCATTAATAGTCAGTTATAACCCCAACATGAACTTCCCAATTAATCTTGAGTTAGACAAAAATCAAGTTGGAGCATTTCGCCTGCTACCTGCAAAGTGTGAATGGAATTAGTACAATACATGATGCAAAAACTGCATAGTCGACGCACACCGCAACCTGTACGGACACAGGAAGAGAGAAATCAGCCAGTGGCTAAAACACTCTCGGGAATTTTAGTTGCTGGAAAGGTCTAGGCTAGGAGATCACGAGGCCATCGTCGTTTTAGACGTCGTGGGGGAGATTATCAGGATGGGTTGATGAGGAAAGAGTTTTGAGCAGTTGATTTGGGAATTGACAGGATAGGCTTCTGAGTGTGAAATTGAGGAATCGTGAATGGATAGATTCGAGAACAAAAAGGGATATTTAGGTCTTTGTGAAGGATGAGATTAGTGACATAATAGGGAGCATTAACGGTGGAGGACTTTTGATTGGAAGGATTGCATTGCTGAAAATCCAAAGTTCTGATCCGTAAGTCCAGATGGGTTGAAGTAACGTCTTGTAGAGGGTTTACTTTGTTAGATGTGGTTAAAAGAAGCTGAATTAAATTTTGTTGACTTTCAAAACCATTTGAAGTAATTTCAGGCCTTCTGCGTTTAGCCAATGTTGCTCTAACGGCTCTAACACCCACTCACACTGAGGAATAGATATGACTGCAGGTGATAGTGTCATTCCAACTAGGCTACTCATGTGTGTCCACCACTAAGAATATATTACTGTTATCACTATTGTCTCTCTTCTTTTGTTTTTTGTGCCCGTCGTTATCACTGGTTAGTTATGTCTCCAAGGTAATATTCACACTAACCTTTAGCTCACACAACCACAACTATATTTTTACTAATAGTTTTCTGAAAACTACTGATCCATAAACTTTTTTTTCCAAAAACAATCGGCCATTCTATTCTGATTATAGCTTAATTCCCGGAAAACTCTTTAGCTTTCAGAGCCAAATCTAGATGAAAGATGGGTATCTCAGGATTTCATAGAATTGCTTTTGATACAGTCTGATTAAAACTGGATGGTTGCAAGAATTTAATTATATTTGCTTTTTTTCTGCTTCCTACTATAAGACTTTATATTGTTCAAAGGCCAAATTAAAGAACTTAGAAAGCTGCACTTTGAACAAAAAAAAATTAGAAATCAAAAAGATAAGCTTTATCGAACGTTTCTAATTGGCTAAAATTACGAGCTGAAGTATGAATGACATATTGGGTACTTCCTGATTTCTGTACCTTTTCTCGCTTAATCAAACCCTTTGTGCTTAACTTTTCAAACTGTAAGTTTGTTTGTTAAGTAATGTTTATGTTTGTAATGAATAGCAAACAGCTGACCCAGCAAATCTTATTTTAAGAACCAAAAAGGAAACATTACGAATCGAACAGATTGCGTGAAAAAGTAGCTTTTACTAATCTGTATGTCTGTATGTATGAACTCAAATCAAAGGAAATACGCAGAAATTTTTAAATTTCTTATTTGGTTTAAAGTAGTATAAGTTTTTGGGGAAAAAAGTCTTATAAACGGAAGTGCGCCCCCATTTAGTTGAATTTAGTTTTTGGAGATTTTTAATGAAAATTGATCAAAATTACTGAAGTAAAACTATAATTATTTTTCTGTTTTCCTAGGAAAATTTCTGGGTAGCCTCCTCACTTTAATTCGTGAGATTACTGATAACGAGTAACTAGTAAAAATTAGTTATCATTATTCGAACTGAAGTATCGATAAAGATTGATTGGTTACTTAAATCCTTGAAATAACGTCCATCCTGGTAATGTGACCTGGGAGAGTGCCCTCTGCCAATTTCTACAGGATTTTCCTTGGCAGCTGGAAAAAATTAATATTAAAATCTTCAAATTCAATAATCGGATTTACATATTTTCATTTGGTGAATTTTAATTCTCAATTTTCCTATTAGGTTTCCTTGTCCACTGTTTTGCGGCATGATAGATTTCTTCAAACTTAAACTCTTTACTGAGATGTAGTTTTATAGTCCTTTATAGTTTTTTTTTTTTTTTTTTTTAAATTTATTTGTTAATTTACAACAGCGCTAGATGCACTATTAGTAACCATGAGAATAGCTGACACCACTACAAATTCCACTAATTGATGGGGGAGAAGTTACCCAGTGATAACATTCCCTAAGTCGTCTCCGAGGATTAGCTACTCTCTTCAGAAGAGAGAAAATCGCGAGGCCACTGGCGTTTTAATCTCCAGGGAGGATGATCTGGAAGGTGATGAGATGATAAATGGCGGACAAGAGGATTGGAATGAGAGTGCAAGTTCTGATGAAAACTTTTGTAGCGAGTTCGTGCAACCTGGTCCTATAAACGGAATTTCCAAGTCTGCGGTGGATAGTTAGATTTGAAATGTAAAATGGAGCCGTTTAACGACAGTGCGGAGAATTTTAGACTGAAGCGATTGAATTCTGATTGGAGCGTTTCGTTGAAGCCCACAGTTCAATACCGTGCAGTCCAGGGTTTTTGTATAGAATTGTAAATCAGTCGTTTGTTATTAAGTGAAAGTTTTGAACGTTGGTCTAGTAGTCTTTTAAGAAGTCGATAACGCCTGTTAACTTCACTTCGTTTAAGTCGTGTGTGCGGGATTCTTTATAGTATAAACATATTTTGGTCTGTTTATAAATCTCTTTTAAAAACCGGAAAAATCACAGAATTCGGTATTGTCGCTATAACGGAACCATCTAATGATCATTTAGGACGAAATCAACCAAGCGGAAACGCCAGTTTCCCTCTAAAATAAATTTTGTTGTATATAGCCACTTGTTCCGCTGAATTTGTTTAAAGAAAATTGTATTACGTGGTATGAGAAAACGTATAATTGTTTCGTCATCTGGATTGTTTTTGTTTTTCTTTAAACCATTTTCATTGGAGATAAGAAAGCCAAATAATAACCTGCTTCTTCTGAGAAGAAGCACAATAAGTTTATCTTTGATTGTATCCGACTTAACAAGCATATTTATCGCATCTCTGTTTCCGGTTTAGGACTTTCATCGATCAGCGGAAGTAGATTAGTCAATTTGGTACAGATAAGTTGACTTCAATTTGGTTTTCGCCTCACAAATGATGGATCAAAGCCTGGAACCACTCAGCGATGCAATAAATATGCTTATCTAACCACATCGTATATGGATCGAACCAAATTTTCAACAACGTGTTGCCAATTATAGAGTGTAGTTGGCCAATTCCTAGATACCCCTAGCCAATCACCGCGTTAGAGGCGAGACCAGTAAAGCTAAGATGTATTGTTGGTTAAGTGGGTTCGATTCCCCTGGTCTTAGCCCTTGGATTTTATTTTAATGGTTAATAAAAGAAATTTACAATAAAGTATGTTTGTTAGTCGCCTCCGTCCACGACACCTAATTGGTAGTTGGACGTTAAGCCCCGCCTGAAAAAATAGGCGATTACTTTACTTTACTACTTTACCATAGCCAATCACCGCGTCAATGGCCGCTGAATTGAATGAGAACAATAAATTTTTGCTCCAAAAAAAAAAAAAAAAAATAAATAAATAAAATCATTTCACCCACCATCTTGAATTCATTTAAATTCAATGATTAGTTAATTGATCGGGTTTTATTTAGTAATTAAATTTCAATGTTGGTAGTACTGATGAAAGCATTATTTATGGGCCAAGTCGATAATGATTGTTTCATGTATAGAACCCCTTAAAAGTGGCATAATTTTTAATCAGCTAATAATTAAAAAAAACAGTTCATGGTAACCAATATGGTATTGGTTACCATGAACTGTTTAATAGTTTTTATTACTGTATATTTTTTGTTTTATTTTAAACGTACATAAAATTATTTATTAAAAATAACTAAAAGTAAGAAGTGAAGAAAATAGAGGTGATAATGGATAATTATTGAGAGGGACAGCTGATAAGGACTGGAACAAAAAAAACGAACCAATTAAATAATGGGAATATGGCGGCGCAGTATTGATAACAAGGTTGTATATGAAACTAACTTACATATATACGTGTATTTCCATACTACTACGTAATATCTAGCCAACTATTGCTCATTGTACCTAGTAATAGACCAGTTTTCCTTTCTAGAGAAAGAAAACAAAGTGGAAAACTTAAGTGAACAATAACACTCAAAATGAAAATTAATTGTAAAGAAGAAAACTTAACACGGAATCGATTTTGGCGGAAAGTGTGGTTCACGATCTGGAAATTTTTTATTAACGAATAATTTACATGTTAAACTTTCAGCACCACCACCATAGCTGGCGTCTTTAGTATGGACATCTGCCGAATGGATGGTACCTAGCATATGCAGTCTTGTAAGATGCTAGAAGCTAGAACAGGTTCCATTGCTACTTTACAATTAGAAGTAGCTGGCAGAGAGAAGTTTCAGTTGCTGCAAAAAGCAATAAAAGACTCGATACTACTCTTTTACCGAACACTTATCCCAGAAAGACGTCCCAGATATAGGTTTTATTTACAAAGAAAGTGGTCAAGCTGGTACCTATAACACCAGCTTAAGTTTTGTCTAAATTACCAGAATAAGGAGATTCAAAACCTATTGGGAGTTAAGGAATAATATCCGGTTCCAGGATAGGCATGGATTCCTTTCAAAAGAAGACATTCAAAGACAGGACGCCAAAGTTTACTCTCTTTTTTTATTTTCCTTAATTTAGTCGGGAGCCAAATAATAATGTCTGATAACTGATTCAATATAAATCAACAGTCCAAGCAAATAATGGTTATTATCGTAAAAAAAAAAATTATTGGTGATAATGATTTCAAGGTAACCAGTATGCTATATAATTATCAAATTAAGCCAAATAAATAATATAACAGTATACCTGCTTTAATGTAATTTAGACAAAACTTATTATTCATAGATAAATATCTTACGCAATGAAAAGACCCCCTGTTAACCTCAAAATGTTATATTTTCACATTTAAAAAGCGATAAGTTATAATAATTAGTAGTTAAACAAAAAAGATAAATAAATAAACTAAATGAAAATAGGTGAATGTAGATTTGATTTTTTTTAAACCAATTTAAATTGGTTAAGATGTTCCAAGAAGATTCTGGAGTGGTAATGGAGGATCTTTAGGAATCACTATGTCTCAGCCAATATAGTCGAACCTTGGCTGCTCTCAATTCCAGCTCTGGGAGGGCTTGTAATGAATAATCAGAAAGTGGAAGTTAACACTTTATTTTGCTGCAAAGTACAATCGCATCTATGGACCATAGAAGACATAACTTGCTAGCGCTAAACTTCATCGCCAGTAGTTAGAGGTGTTTCCAAAAATAGAAGGCATAAGGAAGAAATGCTTTGGTTTTTGGGGCTTGAGAATGAAGAGAACCACCTCAGAAGGATTGGTATGAGGAGGTAGCGGTACTGCGAATCCAAGTTCAGCTTTCAGAAGAAGCTTAAAACATATTTTCTGGAAATATTGCCACACCACATTACTTCCTCCAAAGTGCGGAAAAATTATGTTAAGTTTGTGGCTTCAACAAAGCTTTGTTTTTACTTAAGTAAAGCTTAAAAAAGGCAATATATTTGGCAAGCTCCTTCTTAGTGCTTCTTAGTATAAACGTACGATGAAGGACAAGATTTGTTGATCCTCTACCATATTTCGCTGTAACCATCAAAGGTCTTAAGAAAGAATTACAGTATATTTATGACAATAACGAGAGAAGATGGTCAAGGGAAATGAGGCTTGAGTATCCGAAAACCATAGCGATATATATATATATATACACGATTTGGATGTGAACGAAGCCTAATGTGAAGGATGTCTCAAGAACTTGAGCTCATTAATAGACAGGAATGAGAAGTGAAGGTTCATGCAAGAAAAGCCAAAAGGACACTTCATCCTCTCGTCTGGAATCGAAGCCACTCTGTTCTAAACAAGAAAGGGATCTTCAGAAGTATAATTAAAGAAAAACTCATCTAAGGATCAGAAACCTGGTTAAAATGATGCTAAAATTCTATGGAGTGTGTTCCCGAATAGAGTGTGCGTTCGGTAAGCAGAATAAGAAGACGTGGAATGCCTTGCACTCAGTGGAGACAGGACAGGAACGTGCTTGGTGAGAGGACTGGACTGTTCGGGACTGTTGGAGACCCCCAACTTGAAAGCAAGAAGAAGCGATCCCTTGGTTTAGCGACAAAGTCCAGAAAAAGGAAAAGGGTCACGCAACCTTTATTTCGACAGACTTTGCTTAGCCACTGACACAGGGAATTCAGTGGACAGCTAACAGCATGTAGCTCCTGTAGTACATTGTTACGAATAACGTACAATTTATATTTTATATACATTCAATGCACAAGAACTAAATCAAATGACCGTTATTTTATTATTTATACTAAAGTAACGTATTTTTCCACGTATTTTTTTAATTTGATTGGTCAAATATATATATATTTAATCCCTTCATTTTGGAGTAACAATTTTTTTGGAGTTCTAATTTATTTTCTGTTCACAAACATTCCAGTCTGCTATTGGTTGTTGATTGTTGAAAATAGGCCACGCCCTGATTATTATTTAGTTTAAAATTTGATTGTTAAATAATTTCTAGACCCCCTCCACCAGTTTACGAAAAATAAAAATTGGTCTGGCTGATAGAAAGAGACTAAGAATAGAAGGGACGTTACACCAAACTGAAGGACACGAACAGGTTGAAGGTAGTTCTGGGCCAGTCAGTCCAAGGGTCATCTAGGAAGGTCGTCCCTTTTAGTGTTATACTTTTTTTTTTCCAGCGATCCTTTTCTATTACTATCCCTACAGGTATTTTTAATCTTCTTTTGTGTGCTGGTTCAATGGATAAGGGATGGTGAACTTCCCAGGTCATGACATTGACTCGTTGTAAAGGGAGGAGCATCAATGTGTCCGGTCCAGTATGCAAATTATATAGGGCACTATAGGGGTCACTAAGTTCAGTCGATATGGTTAGGTTTTACGTATTTTGATTAGCTTAATACTCACAACGTATTTCTAATAACTGAAATTGGTAAAAGAAATATTAAGCATTTAATAAATTCAAATTTTACCTCAAATATTTTTGAGTTCACAAGTTGAGTTTGCAAGAATGCTGATTCCTGCGAAGGATAAGTGAAATAAAACGGGTTTGGTATTGCATTCAATGCCACATTCGGTTTATAACAACAATTTACAACTTAAAAGAAAATTGGACATACTTACTTTAAAAATAGTAGTTTAATTTAAATAAAAGCTTGAAATGAATAAAGGATTTGCTAAGACATAAAGAATGGAGGAATCAGTAAACTTTAAAAAGTAGTATAAAAGGTTTCATTTATATAGAAAGGTTATAAACATTAAGAAGACAAATAAAGACAATCTTAAATCGCAGGTAATTTTTTTTGGGACCGACTTGCATTGTGACTTTACTTTTTGTCTAGGATATGAAAGGATTTCTTTTGGGTAAAATACAAGATTGTAAATTAATTATAGAGAAATATTGGGAGGGGGCCAGACAAGCTTACGGAGTTACCCACATTTTCAATACTTGGATTAAATCTTGAATTCTATTTGTAGTCCTCTTTCAAATTCCCTTCACGGTTTTTGTCAAGTTAATAAGTTTTTATCAAAAACTTATCCTTTCCTTAATATTAACTTTTCATTGTCCCTATTATGTGAAAAATATCTAGGATCAAATAAGTTAAACTAAGGTGGTGATAATCCTTAAATTTCAGTTGATTTTTGGATTTGTGGATGTTCTGTCTTCTGTGGATGGTCTAAGATTGGAAATTTTAATCCAATGGTGTTTCTTAAGTTAAGCATCTCTTGTTCCCATTTATTCAAGATGGAGATTCTAAAATAATTCTTGATTTCCATAGAATCCAAATTGAAACCAGAAATATTTGTTTCGTTTCCTTAGCTGTCGATATGTTTTTCGTACTTTCTAATGTTGTGTATTAGTAAAAATGTTACGAGTTGTTGGAAGAAATTAGAACGGGATATTCTCAGAAGTACACCAAGATCTTGAAAAAAGAAGACTAGAACAATTCCACTTCCTCAAAGAGCAAAAGTCTTGAAAAATAAATTAAGTGAATTGCTGGAAATTGGTCTTGAAATAGTGCTTCTATGTAACGGCCAAATTATTTAGAGAAAGATATGAGCCCTCATCAGTAATAAGTGGCGTGGATAATACATTATAAACAGACGGGCAACAATAAGCAGATCAGCTTAATGTCGAAGGTTGAATCTAACGATTCACATAGTCACGTATACTGGACTGACTTCCTAGCTTTGGGTACAAAAAAATGATGAAATTTCTGAATGGAATTTGGATAATAGAAACTGATGTACAGCCTAAATATTTCGCGCATACCTCAATCATTAGATCATGTACAAAGAAAATAACAAAATCACTGGAATTGTTGATGACAGGCGTAATGTTATAACCTCTCTACAATTAATTTTAGAACCCTTAAAACAACTTAACCACAATAAATTTTTTTGCCACATTATCAAGCCTTATTCGAGAAGGCAGCGGCGGCCACAGTCTGCTATCCAATTGTTACCACAACAGAGTGTAACCTCCACACATCGTATTACCCATAATATCTCATATTAAACAGAATCTTGAAGGATGCGAGATGTTTGTTAATTGGATAAAAACGCAGTTTACTAGAAGTTAATTGGACAAACCAGAGGTCAATTAAAATAAAAATATACTTTTTACATTTTTTATTGGTGAGTATGACGTACTTAAATTTTGTACAAATATGGAATGAGATATTTTTAAATTCTTCATTACAAATGCCTGTAATGAATGTTCAAATTTAAACTTTTGTCGTAATTGAGGACAAAACATAATTTAGCAATGTTATTTAAAAGGTTATCCATTTTAATTATTAATTGGGAAAAATAGTTTTTCTTGTAAATGTCTAAAATGTTTTTGTTTCAAGTGATAAAACAAATTTGTGGAAATAGAGTTCTTTTAAATTTTCCCCAACTACGTTCCTTGAACTATATTTTAACGTCAATTAAAATTTAAGAAATGTCCCTTGAGTGCGGGGCCATTGGCCAAGCGAGCTATTTGGTGCAAAAGGCCTGCTGCCTCCCCTCCAAGGAGACGACATTGCACCCCTGTTTTTCCTGTTCTGCCGCCGTTAACATCAGACCACCTCTGGCCACCCTGTCACCGCGCCAGTTCCTTAGCTACAAAAGGTCAACTTCCTACTTCCTTACATACTATCTGTAAAGTCTATAAACACTATTTTTATATAAACAGGTTAAAGGTGGTATGGTTCAATAAAATAGATCGACCCGCACTATATGGAGGAAAGCCCTCATGGGAATTGTAACGTTGTTCTAGACCGAACTCACCTCTTTTTTGGTGAAAGGGGGGGTCTCTCTGATAAGTAACATTCAGGAAGAAGTTAGTGGGCATTTAAGACTCGATCATTATGGCAGTTGATAAGATACATCCGCCTTTAGGCCCGCATTCTCTCTCTCTCTACCTACTTCTTGTAACCTTTCCTAACCGAAGTACTTTTTATGCAAAAAGAAATTTCTTATTGAAAAAACGGTTATCTGTCGACTAAGAGTGCAAACTGTTAACCCATAGGGTCACAAACTGTAACCAACCAAATCATATCTAATTAAATTAAGTTTTAAATGTAACTATAATTTCAAGAAGAAAAACCAGAGCTTTCATGTTGAACAAGAGCTTTTAAGTAGAAGTGTAACCATTCTCTTAAGATTCTCTGAGGAAGTATTGTGATCATTTTAAATTTAGTAATCGAGTTTAGGTTTATTTCGATATTTTATTTGAAACATTTTCTAGGGCAAATCGATTACTTTGCAGAAATGTGTGAAGGGCTGGGATAAGCTCCCTTTTAAAGTGCAAATATTTGTCAAGTATAGGTACCATTACTTAAATTACCTTTTATTAAGTAGAAGTTAAAAATTTCAAATTTGAAGCACCAATTTCTCACCCCATAAAACAAAATTTATTGCCTCGACTTTTACCTTTCTTGAGTTCTTTCTCAAAAATAATTCTTTCTACTTTCTCTCAAACTCCAACATACTCATTAACTCATTACACACACACGTACAAAATCTATAATTTTATGTGAAACAGCTCAGTCTTGGCTCTAAAGTACGTATCAACTTAGTGTAACGTACCGGTTCTGCAAAGCTGTATAATTTCATCTACTAGTTAAACTCTTGGTTTAGACAAGTTTGAGCCTGTCTATTGTTTTCAATGGCATCCATTTTTTTTCTTGTTTTTATGACCTGTGATAAAAGGTTCTTTAGTCTTCTGTTTTCTTTTCTGTACAAAAATAACTAAGTCACGCTCGACAAAATAAGCCTAGAAGGACGAAATGGATTTGTTCTATTCTTTTAGCAATATCGTTTAGGATTAGCCTAAAATAATAGATAAATAGGGTATTAAACTCCATTTAGATTTTGTGTACAGGAAGTGGTTAAAATGTTCAATGTAATCCAATGCCTCCTTTAAGTTACAATTCCCTCATTGTCAGTTAACGTATTATAAGAAAAAAGAAAAAAAAAGCTAAACAAAAATCTAGAATAAAAATAAAAATTTATACTAACAAAAGGCGGTGTTTACACCATCTTTTTTGTTGTTGTTGAAATTTCTCTTTAATCTGTTCAAAGAATGGTTGATTATTACAAGAGAGATATTGGCACGTGATATACGGTACCAGGAGAGGCGTGGACACTGTAAGTGAAAGTGCTTCATGAAAAGAGATATTTTGTGAGGCCAGTGATATATATATATATATATTTTTTTTTTTATTCATGTCACCAAATTATAATTGTAAACTGGCGAACCTACTACTACGTGAAACCATGTCACATACAGTCAGTAGTTCTCTTCAGGGACCATATACATCCACTATAGCTCTCTAAAGAATACTTTCATTCCTAATTGAGGCGTCTTATAAGTAGTTCACTGGTTATTATAAGAAATCAATCAATAACCAAAACAGATAACCAGCGATAGTTTTTAATTTAATCCATACATTAAAAGATCCGCTCGTGTAGTTTTCAATGTAATACCGACAAGATGAAGAGCTCACATAACTGGCTCTTACCACAGTTTGCGTGATACAAGTTTCTTTAAATTCATATGTGCGCAAAAGTCTCTAGAATTTGGTTATTATTTAATCCTTAATGTTTTATTTTTTTTTATTTAAGGCGCGTAAACATCTGAGATCATTAGCGCCTGCAGCAAACGTTCTTTAGTTACAGATAACACTTTCCATCACTAGACGTTGTGGTAAATCTCGAGGAAGAACAAAAAAAAAATCTGATGCGATTTACCACGCGGAAATCCATGTGCTAATCACTGAGATAATCCATTCCTCTTTTATCCTTATCAATATTTAATTGGTGATAAGTTTATAATTATTGGATGGAAATGGATTTTTCCAGTGGACACACTAAGCTAACCATCCTCAGGCCAAAAGTTTTTCTTCAATAAATTTTTCACGAAAATGTTTTTTTAAAATAAAAGTTTTTGAACTAATTGTGCGATAATTGTTGCACCAAAAGTTCCACGGAGGAATTCTCAAAAAACTATGGAAAATATGGCGCAACAGAAAACTTTTTAACATATAAAATTAATTATTTAAACTACATGAACTTTGTAGGCATCATTCTTCTTATCCATTCTAATCTTGCTGTGTTAATTTATGAACGCGTGGGTATGTGTGAGGTAACATAGGAGATAGTACAGACCAGGGTTCCTAACCACACAACCATATGGTCCCTCTGGGGACCCACAGTAAAATGCTGAAAAACTAGAGGGCACAAAATACTAAATAAAAGAAAAATATGTCTTTGAATGGTTAGTGAGGATCCAGTCTGCTAGGGACATCCAAAAAAACTCTTAAGAACATCTTGTAGATTTACAATTTGTTATTCCTTCCTCTCCAGAATCGTTAAAAAAGAAGTCCATCAAGTTTTTTTTTTTGGATTTGTAATGAAATAAAAGAGTGGTGCCCTTTGGATTTGATATCAATACACAAAATATTCGAGACTGCACTAGTCTGGGCATTTCTTTTTGATGGAAATTCGGAGCAGATCTGTACAATATTTCAAGATGGCCACCATGGTATGATCAAATTGAACTCTATTCAGCATTGTATTCAAAACTAGTAGTTATATCGTTCAGTTGTCTTTCACGATCCATCAGAATATATTCCAAATCTAACCTTCAACCTGTAGGGTTCCTGCTTAGCGAATTTCTAAAGGAGATCAAGGTTGGGGTGCTCCTAGATTGTAGATTGTATAGATAGTTTGTCTGTTAATGAGCTATATCTTGCTTTAGTTATCCCTAAAACCAAATAAGTTGCTTATATCACTGCAGCTTCTTTGAGTGTTTTGGGATGTTGGTTTCAGGATTGTTCCTGTTTTATAGGCCGCAAGGACTCTAAACTCCCGGAAAAAAAACCTTCCCTCTATAGAAAGGCTAAAGGTTATATTAAAAATAAAAATTATTGCGATATTGTGGTTGAGACCTTCAATTTTTTTCAGACTATAAGGTTCTTTTCTCAGTAAATAGAGAAAAAAATGATTACGACAATCTTTATTTTTCTCAAAAAAAAAAGAAGTTGACAGAACAAACATCAGAAGACAGGTTATGTAACTGGAAAACTATACATACTTTGCTATGTATCTGCATATAGGTATATTTAACGTAATTGATAATAGATATAATTTAGAGGGTTATAGTTGGTAGTACTTTTTTTGTATTGTTCTCACGGTGTATTCTTTGAAATGAGTTTGATACTGATGGAGGCCATACAAGAAGAGGAATCCTGAGTGGTGGGGGAAGAGCGTTATCAGGTGTCGGTCAGTGTGTGTGTGTGTGTGTGCATGTTATCTGTATTTTTACTGCTCATTGCGCTCATCGGGCCGTATGTGTGTCTGTGTGATGGTTTTGCATGAGAGATACCAGCATTATCACAATAATAACTTCTAGTCATACTAACTCCCCTTACATTGTTACTTTAAATACTTCATAGAAATAGAATATTTCATCCTTTCAACAATTTGTGTAACTCCCCTTTTTCTATGGGAGAATATAGATATTACCAGGACAGAGAATATTACAAAAACGGTTACCTACAAGTAATTATACTAAAAATCACAAACTAGACAAACCAATAAGAACATGTATTAAATAAGGGTCAAGGCAATACAAAACATCGTATCTCGCCATAAGGCCAAATTAAACAAAAATGGGTACACATCTTTCGCTTATGTATTACATCTTGTAGAGCAGGGAGGGTCTTCAGCATGTTTACAGATTTAGGAACCTTGGAGCTCATGGTTTTCTTGAACGAACCTTAAGTAGCAGATAAAATAGTTTATAAAAGGTTTTTTTTCCTACTCAAATTCGCAAAATTATTCCCTGTATCTTTAATATTAAGAAGACAATGAATAGTGAAGTAGCGAATCAGGTTTGATTTTATTTATTTTCTAGAATACATTTTATGAATAATTAACTTTTATATTTTACAATAATTGATGCGTCTTGATTGGTGTATTTGAAGCATGTGGCTTTTACCGAATTTCAAGATTTTTATTTTTTACAATCAACGGCCTTTTTATATCCAATTTACATTAAATATTGTAATTTTCACTAAAATATCATATTAATCTAATATTTTAATAAGACAGTCCACTACCCCCGTACCTACATGAAAAATTCCTTGTGTAGATGATTTCCAATGCACTTGCAATTTGCCTGAGCAAATAGTGATCACTTGCGGGAACCCAGGTTGAAGATCCTGTTGAAGAGGTTGCCTGAAAAAGACTTATATAGACACAAAACTGTTCAGACTGTCCAGTCACTGGAATACTGGACAGACTTCGCATTAAAAAAACGAAATAACACGGGAAAGACCTGAATAAAGGTAAATACTACTGCCGTAGTATTCCACACCACTAAACCACAATTCCACCACAATTCCACCTGTGATAGACAAAGAAAGTAACAAAAAAACAACAAATTGCATTAGAAGAGGGTACAAAAGAATTAGCTCGAGTGATCAGCGAACAGCGAATTCCAACGCAGAGATCACGAGTTCGAATCCAGCTGCTGGCCCTTAGATTGTATCTTCTTACGGGAGCTTCTTACAGCTCACTGTTCTATGATGAAAAGTGTCGCTTGAAACGAGAGAACACTGTCCGGAGTCCATGGCAGTGCTCTGAAAAAAGCTCCGGGCGCCAATATCCTCAGATAATGACGCGCCTTAAATCATTATAAAAAAGAAGAAGAAGAAAAGTCACGGATAAACTAAATGAAATGATTACACAATAAACACTCAATGAAGAAGGCAATGGCAAGCGGCCATTGCAGTCATCTCTGTGTGGTTTATCCTCCTCTCACGTTGCACTACTCCGAACCCATATCATCCAGTGATGAAGGCACACATCCTAGCGGACAGTTAGGCAAATGAAATAAAAAGAAGAAGAAGAAAAGTCACGGATAAACTAAATGAAATGATTACACAATAAACACTCAATGAAGAAGGCAATGGCAAGCGGCCATTGCAGTCATCTCTGTGTGGTTTATCCTCCTCTCACGTTGCACTACTCCGAACCCATATCATCCAGTGATGAAGGCACACATCCTAGCGGACAGTTAGGCAAATGAAATAAAAAGAAGAAGTTGTTTTAAGTGATTACACCTAACTTTACCAGAATTGAAGACAAAAATTATGTTATCATTTATTTATAAAGTAGGCGAGGTATTTGGAATTTATGGGGAAAAAAACCTGTTCCAAATCAATCGACCAATCGTTCGCATCAAGATTCGATTCTGACGATAGCATTACTGGAACCTGCAATTGGGGGAAAACCTTTAACTAATCATATCGATTTACTACCTCTTTAGGTACCCGTATTCACACACACCCTGGAGACAGAGTGATGGGGGGTCTCTGTATCGTCTCTGTATTTGTATCTGCATCACCATGGGTCTCCATGGTTACCTGTAATATATAACTCATTGGCATTTATTCACTGGCTAGATATTTTACCCGTTTGTTTCTTTAGGGGGGTTCATCATTTTATTAAATAATTTTATTATTTTATGATTTCATTCGAAGGAGTTTGATTGCTTATTAGAAACCTTTAATTCTCCTTCATTTCTTTCATCAAGTAGATACAGACTTTTAAGTTAAATTACAATTTTTTGAGTACTTAATGACGCCATAGATCAGCTTCAATTCCATTTCTACGTTCTTTTACTGTGTAAGGAACGTAAGGGGTTGCCATCACACAAAATCTTAGATATTAAATTTTCCCTGTTAGAAAAAGTGATTTTTTTAGTTGTTTTTACAAAATTCCATGAAAACAGAAATAATATCTCAAACCCACTTGGAGATCAGACTGTGACTTAGCGATCGAAAAGTGGAAACACCATTTTGTTGATAGTATTCATCACTTTGTTGAGATTTCCTCTTTCTTTTAAACTTGGAATTATTTATTAAACATCATTTCTCGGAGAACTCGTTTTGGGGCAGTTCTAGGAATATGTTGGGCGTGGACTTCCTCAGGTGTTACTTTATTTGTCTTCCCTAGTGACAACTCACGCAACCAATTATGTTCTAGATAAGGTGCTTGATACTTTTTTTTATGGATAACTGTCATCCGCCAGTAGAACTAAATAGGGGGTTCTTCCACAGATCCTCTCTCTAGTGGTGGCAGGCAATGCTCCACAGGATTCCCAAGAGTCCTAGGGAAGGCATGCCCACCTTCAACATTTGGTAACTTGAATTGTAGTACTTTAGCATAGACTGCCTATCCAGGAATGGACCCGCCCAGTTTACCATAGAATCTGCAGGAGCCTAGTTTTTACACAAACTGAGATCATTTCTGGTTAAAATTGCTCAGACGAACTCCTTGCTCGCTCAGTCCTGAGAGGGCTTGATCCAGAGCATAGTACTATAGACATTCCTTTCTTAGATTCCCTGGTGAGATCTGACACCCAGCCTGCGAAAGATTTAGACCTCCATTAAGAGAGGATTTGGCGCCTGACCGTAATTTTCCTTCTACGCCAACATCCCGGGCATCCAGAGTAACTTATTTTATGTGCCCATGCTATTCAACTGTTTTCTTTGAATCAGAAATAGCTTTTCAACCAATGGAATTGTATGAAGTTTACAGAAATAGGTGTGCGGATGTAACATATTGTTTCTACCTTGACCAATATCCGAAAATCAATAAACAGTTTGGTTCTTTATATTCTTCGTTCAATGATACCTCTGCGTCCGTCTATCAATACCAATTTGTCATGAAAGCTCGTCAATTAAATAATTTTTTTTTTTTTTTTTTCAGATTTGTTGGACATGAATTTCAATATGCGAGATTTGATGACAAGCAAGAGAAAGACCAAAAAAACGATGATTAACGATAATCAACGAGGTTACACGAAGTTTGGCAGCTACTATAACCAGGAGACAAGAGTGGGTGATAATTTTCTACAGAGTGGTGGGCTGGTTAATACAAAGAAGGTTAAAAGTAAATGGACTTGGGATGAAACAGAAGAAAGAAAAAAAAATCGTTTTTATTGTTGGAAAAAAGAAAAAAAGAAGACATAGTGATAGCCCGAAGAGGAGTGGTGGCTACAAGATGATCTCTGTGACCGTTCTCTAGCGGAGAGTAGTCCTCTAGTGACTGAGGAGGCGTGGTCATCTAAACCAACTACAGAGATCCCCCACTTCTGCCCACCTGGACTGAAATACATCTCTCTTTCTCTCTCCTCTGAATGTGTCCGACCAGCGGCGCGCGTGTACTTCTCTGCTCCAGCTTTCTGTTGGTTTTTCTTCTCTCTTGTCTTTTGGTGCACATGCGCACAACATCCTCATATCTTCGCACAGATAGAGGGACATCCCTTGTCATCCAGTAGCCCTGCATCTCTGACTGTAGGAGGTATCCATTAATTTGACTCGTTTCATACAACCTACACATTATCGAAGATCTTTCGTAAAGCTGTACACGCTTCATCGTCTTCACTTATTAATTTCATGTAAGTACCTAATTGATTTATGATTATTATTTAATGCATCCTAATCTTTTTTCTGATTTTTCATTTTTTTTTTTCGATTCGTTTAATTTTTGAACGTTGCAACTAAAATAGAACATCATTATTGCTTACGTAATTAATATCTCTGCGTTTAGATTTTTTTTGCACAATACCTTTATTGTTCTGTGACAAATATTGCAAATAATTCTAACTCGTATTTTCTTGACCAATCATTTCTTAATCAATGGATTAAAATATATATATTTTTTTTTGTCAATAATCTGGTTGAATTTGGAGTACTAAATGCACTTGTCATTCGTGTTATTGCTTTTGTCTCTAAAATTAGTCCTTTTTTTTTACATAGTACTAAAGGAAAACAGATCATTACCATGGAAACGGACAACTTTGTACCTTAAACTTTTTCGTTATTTATTGTATTTATTTTATAGATACTAGTGTTTGAATTTTCTTTTAATTTTTGATTGATTTTTTGTAATCAGAAAAAAAAAGTCGAAGTATTGATTGGTAGTAGTTTTGTACCATCTGTAAAAGCTGCAAAATTTATATAGATTTTTTGGCGCCAAATTTTTTTTTTTACCCGAATTTTGGCGGGAAATTATTTAATATGGCGTCTGATTTTTGTTTTGACCTTTCTATTTTTTATTTTTGTCACAATTCTTTAAATATTTTGGAGGGTTTCCTTATTTTTAATTTATTAAATAAATCATTTTTCACCTATTCTTATCTCTCTCTCTTGAGGAGAGTTGAGATAATAATTATTCTTTTGTTGATTTTTCAAATCTGGAGTTTTTACGAGAAATTCGTGAGTCACTCAAGAGTTAAATTTAGTAACTCTTGAGTAAATTATTATTATTTTTAAATTGGCCCATCGGTATGCTTGTTTTTATTTTATTATTGAATAAATTTCAAATTTGATTTCCTGTTTAGACGCCACCAGCGACTAGTTAGCACTAGTTTTATTCTAAAAATCAACCGGATGTGCTATTTCAGTGTATCGATTTTTCAGTTGTGTTACTGCCTTTTTTTTAAAAAAAAAAAAAAAATGTCCAATGATTTTATATCAATTCCCAATATACCTTTTGATTTTCCTTTTTAAAATTGAAACCTTCATTTTCATGGAAAGCGAAGGCGGTTTCTGTGGGGGAGTGGTCTAAATTGCATTTTTCTGTTTATTGGCCGATTTCAGCGAGATTTATTTTGAGAACACTCCATAGAGTACGTCATCTTATTGAGGTACAAAAACATTTAGTATAAACTTTCTTTTTAATGAAGTTAGTTTGAAAAATGTTCTCCTCCTAGTTGAGTGACGTACTATTATGTCAAACGTTTTGATGTTAAGTGGTCACCGAAAGTACATGTTTTTAAGTCCCCTGAATCCCCCTCTCCAAAATAAAAAAATAAACTTTTCCAAAAAAAAACATTTGAATGAAAAGTGATTTTTTGCAAAATAGGGGAGCAAACACAAACCACTTCTTTTCCAAAACTATTTCTTAATCAAATTTTTATCTATTGGAATTTATATTCCCAGAAAATTGAAAATTCCACTCAATAAAAGGGGGGCCACTTTGCGGTAACTAACTAGGGATACTTCTTCAAAAGATGCACAGGGAAAAAAAAGCGAAAGACACGACGCTGTACGTTAGAAATTGGCCATAGAGATCAGCACCTGTTCAATGCATCGCGCATCACCTCTTTCTTGTGAGAGAGGAAACTGTCTCTCTCTCTCTCTCTCTCTCTCTAAGTGAAATGGGGGTATAACCGAATGCACTAACACAAAAACAATAAAAACAATGCAATCGCCATGCGTTCGTCTCTTCTTGTCTGCCATTTAATACTATTTAGTAATAGTGCTGAGTAATTGGGCTGTTGGCCAGCATTTTATTTTATTTTTCTGGTTACTTTATTTCACTCAATTACTTAAAGTTACTCATTATCATTAAATTGATTCGTTCTTCTATAAGTTCAAAGAGAGGTTATTAATTGCAGGTTAGATTCGTTTATAGATTTTTGTTTTTTAATTATTAAAACAATCTTTGATCTGACCCTTGTAGTTATTAGAAAAAATAATCTTACTGAACCACCCTACTGCAAACCTTTTCATTGTAATACAGCAATTTTGTACGTTTCTCTTACTCTGTGTACCAAATTTTAAATTAAGGGTTCTCCGGAGATTCATTTTTTGACATTCCCTGAAACGAAAAAGAATGTTTTTTGTTTTTTCACGTAAGGTTTGTGTATGGGAATAAAATATACCCAAAACTGAAAACCTCAGTATGTCTAAATTCAGTTTCCTATTATTATTGTCGCTTTAACTGAAATCTTAAAAACTGGAAGAGAGACTTTAATTCAAGATTCTTCAGTTTTTAAGCTTCGTATTCTATTTATCCATTTTACTTAAACTTTAGCCCGGAAGAAATGTTGTTTTTGGTAGGGTTCTCAGGGAATCTAAATCTTAGGTATCCCTCTGTAGTGCCTCTATAGGACAAATTACACTTCCACCCTCTACAGAGCATCATTTAATTCTGATCATTTGCAGGAAATCGGTTAACCTGATGCAGAATAGATTTTTGATTTTTTTTTTTTTAAAGGTAAACTGATAATTATTTATTATTTATATATATTACACATTTTTCAATTTTAAGTGGCTATGCGATTCTTTACAGCCTATAATGTTGAGCTGAAGTATTTTGTTGTCTGTCATACTGCGGGCTGCAAATCAATCCAATCCTCTTCACTAGTGAATCATCACCATCTTCACCTCTTGTTTGTTTATTCGAAGGGAAACCCTGATAATGATGTCATTTATAATTTTAATGTCTGGAAGAAAAAGGAGTCGTGAGGCGGTATTTAGCATTGCGAACTTAAATCATCCAGGGGAAGTAAAAGGAATGTAATAAATGAAGATTGGGATAACCTTCTCTGGTCTTAACTCACATCCCTCCCTGAAACCCCGAGATCAACTAGAAATGGCAGATTAAGGTAACAGATTTTAGCCAGCGATATTCTAAGAAGAGAGCAGAGAGTAATCTCTAGAGGGATTCAAAGAATAAGATATCCAGTAGATTGGAATAAACCCTTCTCTGGAGCCGGTCATCCCCTTTTGCTCAGGGTTCATCAAAGGAATCCCAAACAAAAACCGAGTGAAAATAATTTTAGTATGATGCAAAGAAATCTTTTTTGTGTGTGTGTTGGCGGGGATTCCCTAATCATTCTCCTGAAATTGGTATCCAAAAATTTTTCGAGCTATCCACGATATTTTGATTTTGAGTTAAAAATGTTCACACAAACAATTTTTCGGTCCCAAAAACGGAGATAGCCGATGAACCTCAATTTCGAAAATAAAACACGATCACAATAAAAGGGAACAAAAAGCCTTAACATATCGAGTGGACTTTACTGAAGAGATCTATATACCTGTATTATAAGGGAAAATACATCTTTATAAATTAGTACTATACTACGAACTATTTATAGAGCTAATAATAAATAATTCGCTAATAAAATATTTTAGTTGCAGAAGAATGTGAGACAGTTCTGTAGTTTTATCACTTGATTGTTTGCTCCACAATTTTAAGTGATCATGTCTGCCAAAAAAATCACGTAATAATCATGACTAGTCGATTTAGTTTAATTTTTTAATCACAATTATTGTTTTAAATATGTTCTTTTATAATCGTTCATTACAATTTCAATCAATTCTATCAAGTTTATCTAAATTAAGTAGTTACATTCAATTTGATAATGTTATATTATTATCGTAGTGAATATAATAGAATTTCCAGCGCGACTGTATTTATTTGAAGGCGCCAAAACACAAAATCTGGTATAACCCAAATCTTTCTCTTAATACAGTTCCATTTTCAATATATTCAAGCTTTAGATTTTATTCACCCATTGAATTCCAGAAACATATAGAATTTTAGTTAACATTATAAAATCAGTAAACCCTTATAACAGGCGCCACAGTAGCCGAGCGGTTAGAGGCGAGACCTGTGAAACAAATGTGTATTGGTGGTACTAGGTTCGATTCCCGGCCTTGGATTTTATTTAATGTTGTTTAATAAAATAAATTTACAGTAAAGTTAGCTAGTCGCCTCCGTCCACGACACCTAATTTGGTAGTTGGACGTAAAGCTCGCCTGAAAAAATAGGCATTACTTTACTTTACCTTCTAAACCCTTGTAACATTATTTAGAAATAACACTTTAGAGAAATGACTCAAAAAAGTTAGAAATTCATTCAAGATAGAATTGTATCAACTCCCATTTTGATAGTGTACAGAATTAGGAACGTACATTCCACTGAAACGGTACAGTAGAGGGAAATTTGTCTTCCCCTGATTTATGTACTTCCGGGACACTACTTCGGCATTTCTAGTGGGTCGGATATCGAAATATTTAAGTTTAGATTTTCTCATATTTTTTGCGACATTTGGTAAACCCAAGCAGAGATAGTGAGAGATAGTTTTCTAAAAACCATTATTTCTGTCTCAGGGGGATCTCAGATACGGACAATTCTTTAGAAGAATTCAATTTCAAAAGTCTTGAACATGATCGGACTGTTTGTCTATACCCATCTTAATATGCACGTTTGGGCAAAATTGCAATGAAATTAAGGCTGTTAGATTTCTCTATTAATTTGGTAATTAGACTGGAATAACTAATATTAAGGTAAAAACAGAAACCTATAAATTGTTATTACGCATTTTTGGCGGGAATGTAGTGCAAGTATTTAGCTTTGTGCATTGAAGAGGGGATTGCCGAGGGGTGGCCGAGTGGAGTGCCCTTCATTAGGTCATTACCTTTAATCAAGGACATCTCTCTCTCCGTCTATATCCCAAAATGAGACAGTTACAAAAGGAACCTTGTGATCGTTTTGAGTGCCCAGTAAATCCTTACTTAAAGAGGAGCATTGTCTTCAATTTTTATATTGACAATATTTTATTGGCTGACCTCAATTATCACGGCCGTCCCGATTCTAATTTAGAACTAAAACACAATTAACTAATTTAAATATTTTCGATTCTAGGTTTCGATTATAAAATTAGTTCATGAAATTAAATCAACAAAATCTGGTGTGAAGCAATCTCGGGATTGAATCTTATCCCTTTTTTTTGGAACTGTTTCTTGTGGGACAACATTAGGCACATGCACGATTTTGGCAACATATTTAATTATTATAAATGGAACGAAGTTGGTAAAATACAGAGCAACCTCCATTAACCGGGATTCGGATTTACGGGATCATGTTGAGTCATCATAAGAACACCCAGATCGGCGCCGAAACAAAAGTTAATTTTCGGTGGCGACAGGAAAATTTTTTGTCTTCCGATGCAACAAAAGAAAAACATCAAAAAACAAAAATAAAATATGTATGTAAAAAATTAAAAAAAAGGATTGCCGTCTAAGATAGGAGTTGATCTCTGGGACGAAACAGTAATGTATTACTATGTAATACTGTGTATTCGGATTAACCGGGATTTCAGTTTTCCGGGAAGGGTATAGCCGGAGGTCAGCCGGGTTAATCGAGGTTGTACTGTAGTAGAATTCACACATGAATCAACTTGAATCTATGCTGAAAGAGAAAAGAGACCATCCAGTCTCGGAACCTGTGATCTCCTCTCGACAAGTCAAGAACTAACCATTCAGCTATCCCCCACCCCGAATACTGAATATTACCAAAGAAAGTAAAACGTAAAAAAAACGTTCTCCTTTTGTCTTCGGTTAAAAAAAAAAAAAAACCTGTATTTAAATACAATTCACCTGAATTGTCCGCTAATATCTTCTTTTCGAGCTTAAAAATTTTTATCAGCACCTGACTTTGCCTATCGTATCATTTTATATTTACTTCAAAAAAAAGGCAGGGCCTTTTATTTGCTCACAGTTTTGTAATCACTTATCTAGAAAAGGTGGAGAAATGTATAGACAGATAGATAAATGCAATCAACCAAAATATCCTGGAAATTACGTTACAGTGATTGCTGGAACTTTAAACTTGAAAGATAATTGATGCTTCGTATCTGGGCTCCTCTCTATTTATTTACTTTTAATATCTAAATTTTTACAGAAATACATAACTTGTTTGGTGGATTAACTAAAAAGATTAAAAAAGTTCTTTATTATATGATCAATTTTCTAGATAATTTAAATTTTTCCACACGTTTAGTTGCCCTTAACATACGAGGGTTGACTGAAAAGTAATGCACACATGCTAGGAGAGGAGGAAAGAAAAGAGTTATCAAGTTCGGACAGAAAGTATATTAAAGTGCAATTCTTAAGCTTCACAATTATGTATTACTTTTCGATGTAGACACCATTATCGCTAGTTCATTTCTCCCAACGGGAAACAAGTTTTTTCATTCCGTCACTGAAGAATTCTTTTGACTTTTCTTGAATCCAGGACTTGACAGCTGCCTTCACCTCATCGTCTGAGGAGTAGTGATTACCCTTGAGGTCTCTATTGAGTAGAGGAAACAAATAAAAATCGCAGAGGGCAAGATCCGGACAATAAGGAGGGTGTGGAATTGGTTGAAACTTCAGTTTTACCAGAGCCTCTGGCAGTTTCGCCGCGCGAGGTGTGAAGACGAGCGTTGCCATGTTGCCAGATTATTGGTTCCAAGCTGCCTCTAACACGACAAACTCGACGTCGGAGGTTTCTTAGAGTCTGTAAGAACCGAGAAGAATTTACCGTTGCCCCTGGTTCCAGAAAATCGGTCACATAAACTTGATGAGCATCCCAAAACACAGTCAGAAGAATTTTTTTTTGAAGACGCATGTCGATATTCAGTGCTCTGCCTTTTCTTTTCTGGGTGTCGTAATGATGGACCCATGATTCGTCCCCTGTCACAATATTCAAAAAGAAAGTCCGATAACAGCACGCTGTTTATCTCGCAGTGACATAGTTAGCACCAGTAAACGTGTCCATACTTCGGCGTCTAACAATACACTGGCTGAACGCAGCGAGTTCAAACTGCGCATACGTAATAAGGGGAAATGTGACTTCCAAATGCCACCTTGCGCGCTTTTTGAAGCTCTTCGTTCGCGCTCGGCAAGCATGTGTGCATTACTTTTCAGCCAACCCTCGTAAATATAGTTTGCGGGGGAGTTTTCTTTGCAGAAAAATTGCAGCAAGCTCAAACACGGTCTTCGTTTTTCTACCCATTCTAAGGTTTTGAGCAGAAGTGGTCATTTCTTATTTATATATATATATATATATGTTTTTTCATTTCTCCGAATATTCTTAAAAAAGTGTCTAGACATTACAAGAATGTACAAATCCTCTCGATTGCTACTGCATTATCATCTGTGTAATATTACAAATAAAATATCTTGCTAAAATCTCGAGTTTACAAGAAAATCACGTGACCAGAAGTGTAAAATCCATTGAACGATATCTTTTTTAGCTTTTGTTGTCCACTCAAATTAAGGAACTGACACTTTTATCTAGAAATTGTTATATAAACTTTATTATTAAATATTTACAATTAATTACAATTATGTAGATTTACATTTTAACCTTCATGACAGTTTAGGGGAGAAGCTTAGGATGGGTCAAGGATAAAATATGCAAGGAAATAGGATAGAAAACCTGTAGTAACTTTATTTATAAATATTCTTTCCAATACTAAATTAAAATTAGGTAAAAATTCCATGTTTTTGAAAAAGAAACACTCAAGAATTTAAATGGAAGTCTTGCGAGTTGGTCCTTGAATTAAATATTAACTGTTCAAGCATTCAGATTCTTATTAAAGTTCTAATGTTTTTATCTTTACTTACAATATGTGATTCATTAAAATGTACAATAATTATACAAACAAACCACAATATCTTAGCTATTATTATTTGAATTTTAAGGAAAAAAAGAAAAGAATACTACAAATAAAGAGGTCTTCATGTTTATAATTCAATTTTTGCTATTCTTTTTGCATTTTGGTTTTATTTTAATTAAAAGCAAATGAATACAGTAAAATGTTATAGAAGTCTAAAAAAGTAAACAATCCACAACAAGTGTGTGTATAGTATTTGTGAGTACAAGTTAATTGTATTAAAGTTAAGTTTGGACAGTAGAGAAGAAGGTACATAAAAGGTTACAATAGAAATTGTTGGTAAACAGAATGTTAACCGCTTCTGGCATTGCGCACTCTTTGTCCATTGTATGCGTAAAAGTCCTCGCTGTGTGTGTCTGTGTCTGTGTGTAATATAAATGAAATTCTATATTCACCTGAGTGTGTCTGTCTGTCGTTCCTTCTCGCTCAGTCGCCTCATTCTCTCTCTGTCTCTTACCAGTATACCACAAGACAGAAGTTTGTCAACATACACATCATCATATCCGTCCACAAAATATTTTTGTCATCATCTTTACCCTATTTAATATTAACCACAATGATTTTACCATTATAATCATCTTTAATACTGATAAACATGTCCTAAATATTAACTAAATTCCTTTCCTTTAAAAAAAGTTTGGCAGGAATAATTTTTCGTTTGTGGAACGCAAATGTGCCGCCGACTTTATACACTCGGCGATCATGTTTTTATTTGTAGCCTTCTCTCTAAGTAACAGGATAACAGAAAGTTTATTTCGATTGTGTTAAAAGATTGGGCGCAGCAAGCTTAAATTGTATTACACCTTTGAATGTCACCATGGAAACCGTACCGTAATTTAGCGGTTAAATTCTCTTTCAAGTTTACAGTTATGGAGGGTATATTTTTTAACAGAACAGCTGATTTATAAAAACTAGAAATCTGAAAACTATTTCTGAAATGTTTCTTCACATGTTTGGGGAAATTCCAAGTATTTCATAGCAGTTTTTGTGTTTATTTATGTATTTATTTATTTTAATTCAATTGAATAATCCATAATTTGTAAATGTCAATTGATTAAATTGCGCTGTACAGTAATCAATTATAATGATCATGAACACAGTATCCCTGGAACCAAGATATTATGTTCACCATCTTATCAGAACTCTGTGATAACAAAAAATAAAATAAAAAAAAATATACGAGCGGTAATTCTTTAATCTTTGTTATAAAGTGGACAGAGTTAGGAATGGTGGGGTTTCCTACTCAAGACAATCTGAAAAAAAATAGGACAATCTTTGTTCAGTTGATTTGCTCTCTTACACCAAAAAATCACCTGCAAACTCGTATTATCGGAGATGAAATTTATATTCTAGAAAGGTATTTAGAGAATTCTAACGGCCGAGATTGCTCTCTCCATCCGTTGGAGTATATCACCCAGATGCGCGACGTTGGTGCTCCTTATCTCCCTAATCTTGGATGACTGGGCGCATTAGAAAGAGGAATATCTGCCGATCCCAGTTATAGGTGTGCCCATCTCTATAAAATCGATAATACCCTTTATCTCCTCTGAGAATACAACGGTGATGCAGTTTATCTCTATATCCCTACAGATAAAACTCACAAACATTTAGATAGTTATATACAAGGAAAAAAATAATATAATAAAACGAAGTTCCAACATCATCTTTATAAAACTCATCAAATTGTCTACAAAATTTGTCTTGATTTCTTCAAATTGTTCGCTATAAATTTATTTGTATAACACTTCATTTTATTTGTATCTTAAGTGAGGGAAAACTTAGCGCTTGTGACTTATTTTAGAATTTTGATTTTGACCGGTTTATAAGTCCTCTGAGCCAAAACTTAATTTTTAATGATTCAGTTCCCAGCTAATTTCAATTTTTAACTTACACTAACCATGCCCTGAAAACCTCTTCTTCAATTAAATAGATAAACTGAAAAAAAATAGCAGTGAAATATCGTTAATCATTTGCCATGAATACAAACTGGTTTTGAGCTGTTTCAGCGACAATCTCTTGATATATAAATTGTATAAAAAGATCTCATTTCACTAAAATCTGTCGTTGAGATATGATATAGATAAAACTGTATCAAAATTAAACAGTGCTTCTAGCAACTAAGATCTAATCAATCATTAATTTCAACATTTCCACCCAACCACCAGGTATATTTCACAGGTGTTTAGGTATCCTAAATTAAAGTGCATTAAGTGGCTGGTTAATATTAATATAAATAAAGAAAATCTTTGACTAAAATACGTATTAAATAAATATAAAAAGGAAAAACCATCACGCATGTCTAAGTATTTAAGGAAATGCTATGCATGCAAGTGAGAAGGAACAAGGTCACTGAATTGTACCCGGCTTGCTGCTAAGTAGCTTGGAAGAGATCTGTATCAATCTCTTTCTTCAGCCTCTAAACTTTTATCCACTCGTGAAGACTGTTCTATTGAAGTTTGCCGATTAACAGAAAGTGAGAATATGGATTCCTTGAAAGGAAGAATTCTCTTTTTTATAAGAATTATTTTTTTTTAAATTTAACTTTAGGAACAAAGTTGGTTATTTTTATTGCCCTTCTCTTATAAGTGTAAAAATGGAAGTGTTGCGATCGTCTAGACTTGCCAAAGGTGGGTTTACACCGGATATATCCTCTATATTCACCGCCTGAAAGAACCGATCCTGTATTTCTGATTTTCTCTTTCAATTATCTCGAAATCGGATCAAAGATATTTTTTTTTTTTTTAATATGGTTAGGTTGCAGTAATGGATAATGTCTTTGATATTTACTCGTCGTAGCACGCATAGTTTATTGTATCCCCAATCGGTTTTGGACTTACATTTATCATCAGAGATGTCATATTTAGCTTTTATTTCTTTCTCAGAATAATTCCTTTAAAGGTAACTCTGAGAGAGGGGCTAAGTAGGCTTTCTAATGTGCCATTTTAGGGAATTGTTTGGTACTACCAGCTGTGTAAATCTTGCGATAATTTAACAAACTTAACTACCAATCTGATTGCCCAATTTCTAACGGCTATTAGCGCTATCCTTTACAGCAATGAATTTTCGCCAACCCATTCGCCATACACATTATTACATTCTTCTAAATTAATTTGATTTATTCATCTATATTTATTAATTTTAATTGATACTAATTTTGTCTCTTGCTGTAGTAATAGACTTTAGATTTCAGATACTGATAATTTGGCCAAATATTTATTAGTACTTCTAAAATAAGTTTCACCACTCTAAGTTTAGGTTAATGAGGGTTAGCTAGATACCTTTCACTTTGTACTACTGTGTGCCCTGTTGTGTTGGTGTTAGTGAAGAGAAAATCTGCTAGCGCCATTCTGGCGCCAGACAATTAAGGATTTAAAATTCTAAATTTAAACACTAAATGATTTAATTGTGATGGAAAAATAGAAAACGCTTTGGTACCAAAACGTCTTGAGGGTGGTCATTCTTTTTTGGTACGTTAATGTTGCCTATCTTTGAGTAGCTGCTAAGAGAAGGATGTTCTTCGGATACTTGAAGATCTTTGAATTGAAGAAAAAAAAAGGAGTGTATTCTGATCTTAAAATTTGTACTGAAAAGATAAGTTGGTTTAACGTAATAACTATCTGTCTATCTAATTGGCGTTACAACCCTTGGTGGGTCCCAAGTCTCTATTCCATAGTTCTCGGTCATTTGCAGCCGCTTTCCAATTTCTCACCTTTAACAGGTTTCTTGCGTCACTGATGACACCATCCTCCCATCTCATCTTTGGTCTGCCAACTCCTCTCTTTCCGCCTATCTCCATCTCGAGCGATCTTCTGGGAATCGATCCGCCATCCATTTTCGCAACATGTCCCGCCCAACCTTATCACACGTACCACATCCACCTCTCCGAACAGTTAATATAGCTCCCTATTTCGACTCCTTCTCCACACATCTTCCTCCTTCACAGGACCGAAAATCCTTCGAAGGATTTTTCTTTCAAAGAACAGGAGCCTGTCCTCATCGACTCTGGGAATAGTCCATGTCTGAGAGGCGTACGTCAAAACTGGGCGAATCAGTGTTTTATATAGCCTCACTTTCGTGTTTCTAGAGATCAGGCTACTCTTCATATATCGGATCAGAACGTAATAACTAGTTTGATATTTAAAACGATTCTTTTGAAGGAACCGTGACGTCACAGCTTTCAGGTTTGTGCATGTTACTCCAATGATCAGTTGAATCTGCGTTCAGTGATTTCCTATAGAAATACGGTAGGCTTGAACCTAACCTTAGAGCTTCGCTTGAATGAAGTTTCCTGGGGAGAAAAATGCCCTAAATGAAAGCTATAGACCTGAATTAGGGCACAAGAAAGTAAATCATTCAAAACAAATAAATACGTAAGAATTTTTTATTAAAATGGTTACTAAGTGAATTTACTCAATGTTTAAACAGACGGAGATCATGTTCACTTCCTCAGGTGAAAGTTCTTAATTTCTTCTTCTTCTAAAATGATTTACCGTTATAACTATTGGGTCCTTGGGAAATGACATCTTTGGGTTAAAAGATGCCTCCTCCGCTTCTTTACTTGCATCTCGTCAAACAGAACTTTGTCACTTTTATTGAAGAGAACAATATTTCTAGGAATATCTAGGTGTTTGTCTGTCTGCAGTAGGTATGTGACTGGCTACCTACTTACCGCTTCCTTTTTGACGACTCAGATACTCCATACCGGTGCCTATTTTCCCACAACCACCCATCTCTCCTCATCCCCCCTGGGCACACTGTATCTTACCAATAAATACGTACAAGTTTTGACATGTCTGGCCATAAAGTAATAAAATTTTATGGCCATGTACATCTTTATTTAGCCCTTTTTTTTTAAACTCGGCGCTTGTAAAGGAAGGCCGGCAAATTGTTTTCCCTACATCTGGTATTTTGGAATCAAAGAGAGATTTTGACGGTTCAATTCTTATTTTATTTTGTAAAATATAAATATAATTTTTTTTTTTTTTTTTACTTTTTCTGTTGCTTAGAATAAGCGGGCTGATTTTACTGAAACATCTATTCAGCGCTAGAGGTTTCTTATTTTATAAAAACAGAACATTTTGGTTACATTCATACCTTGGCAGGTTTCTTAACACATATTATATCCGGAATGATGTCAAAATTCTGAAAAATTGAACACTTTTTAAGGCACTCTCTACGTAAAAATTGATCCAAGCGCAACGCACGTAATATTTTCTCTTAATCAGAGTCTTTGTTTCTCATATTTATGCGAGCTAGCCTCACTCATAATACAGCATTTCCTTGTACGGGACTGACATGATTCTAGCTTACAAAATTATTCCAACTACAATTACGAGTAGAGCAAAAATTGTATCCTGAAATACTAAAATTTTCCATAAACACAATGAACTTCGTTATAACTTTGTAGATTGCTCTAAAAACAGAAACAGTAAATGTGGAAATTATGGTTTTAGACATTCTATTCAGAGCTAGACAAGCTCCCTAATGTACGGGCGCCATATTTCTTGCATTTTGTTGCCCACTAAAAGGGGAGCGCCAGTTGTAGACACTCGAGAAAATTTCCTGGACTTCTTTTCAGCAATAGCTGAAAGTAATGAAAGTCACACCCCCCAAGTTTCTGTCGTTGATGACAGCCTCCTTCAACATCCACTCCTTCTTCATTCATTCTTCTTCGGCTAGGACTAACCCAGTTAACAACAGTTTCATCACTCCAGCTGTAGTCGTTGTAAGTAGGAGGTTTCAGTATGAATACAAACAATTCGTAACGCGATAATTGTATACGACGTCTGCTCTACTACTACATTTTAACTTTTCAAATATGTCTCCATGCTAAAATTCTGAAATTTCATCAATATCTTATTGTATTTGACAGTAAACAATAATTATGACTAATTGAAGAAGTTATAATTAAATAAATATATTATTAGAAACAATTTAATGAAGTATTCAGAGCTAATTGTTTTATGTAAATATGTAATCAAATAACAAGTATTTCCGGTCATCTGTTACGTAATTAAAAAGCTCGCTCATTCTTACGCACGCGTAGCAACACAACATTAACTTCCGTTGTCAGATGGGGTTTGTCGTCATGCCTTTCATATTTTTTTTTTTTTTCAAAAGATGAGTTTTTGGTGCAATTTACTTTATAATATACTAAGTGCATAATGACTATTAAATGCCATTGCAGTATTTCATTATTATTGCTGATTTTATTCAACAAATGGGAACTTAGAAATTAAATTTTGCAGATACTGTGTTCCTTTACTGAGCTTAGTTTCCAAATGTTTTGCGATTTTCTTTCAATTTTGTCACTCAATTTAGATAGATCTGTCTTTTTTTACTTGATAAATTTTCTCTGGGTTCGATAATTTGAGCTTGATTGGGGTTTTCTTTTCAGAATTAATTTTAAACGTTTAAAATACTTTAATTTTTAACGTTCATTTTCTTTTTCTATATTCTTGTAGTAAATTACATGTCTAATATTGAAGCACCTAATAAAAAACTTACACATAAAAAAAGAGAGTATGAGTTATGGAGTGGTCTTGCTAAACTTTTTTTTTAATTAATCAGATGACTAAAACAGCATCCTTCGTCATCGATAACTGTCTACCTACTTCATATTTAGACGAGACTAATTAGTCCTCTCTGATAATTATCACATCTGAACAAAAAAAATATCATCGTTTGGAAATTTTATCTCATGATTCTGTCGGCAGATAATAAAAAAAACTTGAAGACACTTCATGACTGCACCCAACAGCCTGCTGTTTACACTGGCCCATATTCCTGTAAATTGTTGAAGTTGATTGTCAGTTGTTACCATGTTACCCGTTCTGTATTTTTTTTTTTTGGGCATTGGCTTTCGCCATACAGCCAGCATCGTCTAGGTGCTTAACACTAGAATATCACTCACTCTCCATTCTTACTTATAAATACATTTGCTTCACACATTCATCCCTCTACTACATACAGCTATTTACATAAACTAATGGATGGATCAGTACTCTATATTCCTGCCATCCTTATAGCTTAACCGAAATTAAAATCACCGTAATCCTTCTCTAATCATTTTCTTCCATTCATTCTAATTCGGCTATAATTTTTAAATACTCGTACATTCATATTTCATTGCTACCTCTGCTAAGTCTATATTTTTCTTTCAGCCAATGTTGTGTACTAATACATACTTAATCGAAGGGAAAATTTTTTTTTGGAAAGTTGAGTGCTTAACCCAACAGTGGTGGAGAGTATCCATGCTGCAGTTTGTTTGGTTTATTCACTGTGACTAGTTCCAGCTTTATATTGTCAATTACCTAACCTTTATCTCTGATGATTGTAAGAGCTGTTGTCCTGTAAGTCTTGATTAGGGACAGGTAATTTTTGGGATATCCTGATTCGCAGCCAGTCTGCACTCGCCACCCATTTTCTGACTAGCCCAAAAGCTAGGACTTGTTAAGGATTAACAGTTTCTCCATGCCCTAAGGTATTGCAGAGTGTTATAAACCACTTTTAGGATTGAGAATTTTACTGTAATGAAATCATTCCAATCTATTCCAGGAAAAAATTGTTAAAAAATATTTTTGTGCCTCTTGTAATGATTAAACAAACAAATCGCACACATACGTACGCACATATACACGCTAGGGTGGTATCATTTTTAATCTTCAAATTTCTTGTACCTGTCCACTTGATAATACAGATGGCAGAGTCTCTTCTGTTTGGTTTTATTGTCTGTAATCAATAAACTGTATCCGTCTGTTTCCCTCTCCTCACCCTCTCTCTCTCGCATGAACCATATTGCAGATGTTCATCACCTACGTACACACGCACAATATGATCATCCTCACTTAGATGTCAATACACACACACATTGCTATCCACTGTTATCTCTTATCACTGTATAAGTATTAACTCATATCGTACATATTACTATTTCAAACAAGATTTATCTTGTTAAAATGTGGACTGATTCATGAATCCAATACCTAACTTTGGTATATTTTATATCTGAAACCTTCATGTTCTATTTTCGGCGTTTTTCACTTGTCTCCGCCTTATTTGGTTTCAGTCAATTTTAATTCAATTTAATTTCTGTTCTTTTTTTGCGGCCACAGAAAATAATGCGCTGGTTTTAAATTTTTGTAAACGTTTTCACCGGAAGTGGGAAAAAGTTTTAAGGAAACCTTTTAGCTTTCTCATGAATCGAGACAATTGTTGAGAATGACATAGACAAAAAATGTCTCTCACCTTGTAAGCGATATCTTTACATAGACAAGAGTGTATTCGAGCCAATAACAGCTTCTTTCAGATTTTCTGTAGATCACTTTACTTATCTTCCGCCCCTTAAATACCCTTATCTTTTACGTGCTCTACACGATACATTTTTCTTGCTCCAATTTGATGATGTTGCAAATATGTTTTCCATATTTTTTTTTCTCTGAATCAGGGGTCGCCAAACCTTTTTGATCATGGACCCCCCTATATAATTTTTCGAAATCTCCATCGACCCCCCACATAAAAGTAATTTTCAGTTAATTAAAATAAAACTATCTATTAGGTACTGTGTTTGTACATTTATTTTATGATTTTAAACATGTATTAAAGTAATTTTACATTCTGTAACAATAGTTTTATGAAAGATATCTTTTTATTTATTATTTTAAAGAAATTTCCACCTGCACCTACAGGGTACAATAAGTAAATGCAATAAGTGTACATGAATAGCGTGGCAGGCGTGAATGACGGTCATCCAATGATGGCCGCCATTAGTCACCCAGTTGGTCACAGGGCCAACGGCGCCTCAGCCGTCTTCGAGGATTGGAGGGTAGCGTAGTTGAAGATAAGTTTACAGCTAAAGGGTTGGGATGAAGTGAGAGTTTTTGGTGAAAATTTTTATATCGGATTTTGGCAAGTTCGGAGATGAGTGGGAATTTGATGATCTGTATGTATTGTGTGGTTGCTAACATAGAATGGAGCGTCTACTAAGCGACGGAGAGAAATACAAGGGTCGTTTGAAAAGTCCGTGCAAAGTCAGAGAGATAGCACTACTGGCGCGTATCGAGGTTATGATTAGTTAGTAGCATCTCTTGGAAGAACACACACCAAGTTTCAGCCAGATCGGTCTATTTCTTTGTGTTTGGCATTCGTTTGAATCGAGGAAGTCGAGTGATTTTCAAAAAATGGACGAAAAAGAATTTCGTGTGTTGATTAAACACTACTTTATGAAAGGCAAAACACCTCAGGAGACTAAAGAGAAGCTTGATAAACATTATGGTGACTCTGCACCTTCGATTAGAACAGTTTATAAGTGGTTTCAAAATTTTCGGAGTGGCCATATGGGCACAAGTGACGCTGAACGTTCTGGACGCCCTGTTGAGGTTACTACTCCAGAAATCATTGATAAAATCCATGATATGGTGATGGATGACAGAAGAGTGAAGGTGCGTGAGATTGCTAGTGCTGTGGGCATCTCGAATGAACGGGTACATAATATTTTGCATCAACATTTGGACATGACAAAGCTATCCGCAAGATGGGTGCCGCGATTGCTCACGCTTGACCAAAAACGAAATCGTGTGAAGTGTTGCAAGGACGGTTTGCAGCTGTTCCAGAAGAATCCGCAGGACTTTAAGCGTCGTTTCGTCACTTTGGATGAAACATGGATACATCACTACACTCCTGAGACCAAAGAACAATCTAAACAATGGGTTACCAAGGGGGAATCTGCGCCAAAAAAGGCGAAGACCGTTCCTTCGGCCGGAAAGATTATGGCGACTGTCTTTTGGGATTCGCAAGGAATAATCCTCATCGACTATCTGGAAAAGGGTAAAACTATTACAGGTGCATATTATTTATCGTTATTGGACCGTTTGAAAACCGAGCTGCAAGAAAAACGCCCACGATTGGCCCACAAAAAAGTCCTTTTCCATCACGGCAACGCACCAGCTCACACCTCAGCAGTTGTGGTCGCAAAATTAATGGAAATAGGGTTCCAACTCGTTTCACATCCCCCCTATTCTCCAGACTTGGCTCCCTCGGACTACTATTTGTTCCCCAATATGAAGAAATGGCTGGCGGGAAAAAGATTTTATTCAAACGAGGAGGTGATTGCAGAAACGAATGGCTATTTTTCAGACTTGGACAAATCCTATTATTCGGAAGGGATCAACAAACTAGAGCAGCGTTGGACGAAGTGTATAAGCCTAAAAGGAGACTATGTTGAAAAATAAAAAAAGGTTTACCTTAAAAAATTAAGTAGTTTTTATTTTTGCACGGACTTTTCAAACGACCCTCGTATATCTTAATGTTGAAAATCAAATACTTTAATATTTTATTAAAAAATAAGTAAAGTAACTAAAGTATTGCTTCTTAAATAATGAGATGGGTGTGTGCCTGGTGTTTCTTTGCAAGGTTCCTCTATATTGGGTTTGATATTGTTTTTCCTTCGACCTCTTGGCTCAGATCGACCCCCTACTTTTGTTAAATAGACCAATTTGGCGACCTCTACTCTAATAGTAGTTCACCAAATTATTCATTTCGAATAACCCAAACAAATATTTTAAATAACCACATCTCAAAGATTATTATTGACCAAATTAATTTCAACAAAACTTTTAATTTATTGTGTCCTCAAATTTCTTTTGTCATTAGAAAAACTGTTTCATCTTAAACTTTTCTACAAAATTTCAATGTTATACATATTTTTACTGGGTGAAGGTTACATGATGGAAAGGTTAACTTGAACATCACTTCTGTCTGCATCTTTATAGCTACATCTTGGTATCTGCGTATTACTCTTCTTCAGTTTTCACACTGTGCATTTTCCCATACTTTGCATATATTAACCTCATCTTCTTCTTTTTTTTTTTTTTTTATTAGATAATTGCTAAATTTACATAAATATTCATATTAATGAACAAACTGTTGTTTATTCAATATAATTTTACATTATTATGGCAATTTTCGCTGAATTAAAATATTTGCCAGCTAATGTTCGGTAGAAATGTCTTTTAAAAAAAAAAGGCAGGAAACTCATAACTTGATGTTAAAGTCTCTCTTCACTTCCGTTTTTTGTGCAGTCGCCTTTACTTTATCGATTTTTCTCCGACTACAATTTTAAACATTCATACCAAAATGTTAAAATTAATTACATCGCTAAAATTATATGTTCATTAATTAACGAAATCAATACATTATTGTATATAATGGACAGCTGTTTGCGCAGAGATCTTTAAGAGAATGTGAATGAGTCTGAGTTAAGTAAATGATAAGCTACCGTTACTTGCTCCTTTGTAATTATTTTATGAGAACACTAAAAACTGAAAGAATTAATTCCTAAAATTCCACTTCTTTATAGAAGATGATTCGTTACAAAAGATATTTGTTTTGAAACATTTCTTTGTTGGAATAAGAAATTAAACAAAAAGAAAAGAAATATAATAATAGAAAAACTAAATACAGAAACACAATAAAATGGCAAAAATAAAAACAGTTACAAAACTTTTGTTATTGTTTTTATTGATTTATTACTCGATAATATTATTTAATTATCTCTACAAAAAGAACACAATCAGTTTAAATAGCAAAGTAGAAATGAAAACAAATATATTTTAGTTAGAATTAGTTTAGTTAGAGTGTGGATTTGCCTCATATTTAACTGAATACAGCTTTCTTTAAGTGGTTATTTAATTAAAGCGAACAACTTTAAAAGTGTTTATTTATTTATTTTTTCTTTAGTATTTTCATTCAAACAATATTCTATTAGTAGGGCAATTGTACTGTGAATAAACCTAAACTTAAAGGAAGCCCTTCAAGTGAAATTTGTGGGAAAACTGAGATAATATTCGCACTTGAAGACCTATACTAGTACTTCTACTGTTGTAGTTAGTTTCCACTTAACCAGGATTGGCGCACTTATGTTGGAAGAACCTCAGTGTTGTGAATGGTCTTTTTAGAGGGCACTATAGGTTCCGGATGCTCGGAGAAGAATCACTAATGCTAGAGAGTTTGGACAGAGTATGCCCTGGAAAAATAGATAACGGCCACTCACTTCCTGCTTTTTGAGATCTTTGACACTTTGAGATCAAAGGTTGTCACCCAAAAAAACGAGTAGTAAGAAAGATGTTGGGGAAAAATAGAGGACAGTCTCTTTAACCCACTATCTTCACAAGAGGTTCGGTGCAATTAGCCAATTGGCTGTAGTGAGTAGAGCCACCCAGCCTGTTTATAATTCAAAATCATTTCCACTTTAGCTTTGGACCGAAATGGAACTTTAGACTGAACTCTCTCGCTGAAGCCTTCTAAATTGGAATTTTCGTGGATAAATATAGTAGATCTAGAGCTATGTGATCTACCTTTAATAAAAGGGAAACGGATCACAAGACTTCTTGCTTCCAGTTCAGTGTTTTTAATCGATTCACAAAATTTCTGCTCGATGAATCCCACGGTTACCATTGACAACTTATAATTAAAAAAGGTTTAAGCATTATAAAGATGGGATATCAAAACCTGTTAAAATATAGGTTATAGGTATGCCTAAGTTTGGTGGGAATATTAGTAACTTACTTTTGTATTTTTAGAACAGTTAATAAATCAATGGATTTGTGTCTTTTTTTGAGGTATTTACACCTAAATATGGGAATATCCAGCAACATGTGTTACTTGTTATTGTTTGTTAACAATTCTTTCTAAATACGGCACTACCTGCTCGAGAAACTTTTTTAAACATTCTTCGCATAGTCGTCTGGTACATAATCGCAAAATATCGCTGCAAATCAATAACATGTGTAAAAGCAAGCTAGATTCTCCATTTTAGACAATGCAGCAGGTAGTCTTCTACGGTTTATTAAAGAGAAGGTAATTAGAAGAGGGAGAGAGAGAGTAAAAAAAAAGAGAAAGGATCTAGAAGACAAGCGGTCCACGGGCATGCAGAGAGGCTCCAAAAGGGTTAAAGACCCTTCAGGACACAAGGGATCTATACCACCATTCACTCCCTTGACCTTTCTCTTCTCTACCACCTCCTTTTCTATTCAAAGGGAAGTCATAACTTGATGGTCCAAGGATAGACAGGCTAACAGTATTACCCCTACCAGCAGCAGGAGCTTGGTCTTTCAGTCTTGCAATTTTTCTATTTTCTTTCAAGAAGAAGTATTGCAATTGTGTAAAATTTTCTATGCAGATTTTTCATTAGAAATATCGTTGTGAAGACTCGAGAATCATTTCAGATTTTCCAGGAAAACCCGGAAAATTGTCACTCCGGTTTCTTTTTCCCTTTGTTATTGGCCTCTTGAGCTAGCAAATCAGTCATTTACATTCTTCTTTCGGACCTTCTTTAGTACATATATTGAATATTTACAGAGTTATCTTGTTGTTTGTTATGAACTCAAAGAGCTCTGTGTAAATGCTGCCATCATCAGCTGCCAGAATAGTATTTAAATTGGCAGGTAACGGACATCCAGTCGCTATCACAGTCCTCCACAATCGTTCTCTTCCTTTAGCGTTGTTAGCACATTCCAGGATTAGATGGTTGGCGACTGCTATTACTCCAGAAGTACAGGAACACTGGTGAGATGTTTCCACACCCAATCCTGGGCTAGATGGTGCGGCGAATAATTGCGATTAAACCTCATTCTTATGACAGTGCTAACAAACTTCCTATTGTAGTTTTTGTATTTGTAAAACCATGGTCTTTTGGGGACACTAGATTGTATAGCTGTGTAAAATTGGGCCTTTTCTCGCCTTTGACAATTCGTATATCCGGTTGGACCATGATTTTGTGTTTTACTTTATAGAATAATAATAATAATAATTTAAAGCAGTTTATTTTTTGAAGTAAAATCCACTCTGTATCAGTAATACAATTTCTCTTTTAAGACATTCTCTTTGAAGGCAAAGAATTCGACTGCTTCCACGTACTCTTACTTAGTCAAATTCCGCTAAAATTGAGCCATGGATCAGAATAAGCAATTTGGTGGTCCAAAGAAGCGACTTCAGGCTGTTTCATTTACCATCTTCCTTGAAACAACTGGCATTTCATTTCCTCCGTGGCTAGGCACTCAGGAAGTAAGAGAGCTCTGATAGCCTGTTCTATATTTTCTTCAAGCCCAGCTTTTTTGTTTGCTGACCATAGTGATTTGGACCAATCAATCAATCAATAATTTCGTGTTTTCATCCTTGTAATTGCCATTTCAAATTGTTCCAATGCAAAGTTACTACTCTACTTAAATCAGAAATCGAGCTGCCCCCCCTTCAACTCATTTAAGTACGTAAGGAATTATCTTTTATTCGATTCTTTAGATTTTTTAAAATCTTTATTTTTCAAAAAAATTCATTTTCTGAAAAGTTGGGTTTTGTTACTCTACAAAATCATTTAAGTAGTTTATATGTTTTTACTATTTATGCTGCCAGTAAAAGCAGATTCTCTGAATCTTGCCTGTAAACTATATTATTAGATAACTGTCTCTCCTTGGAATCTTTATTATTTGTTTACATTCAGTTTGACAGTTGAGAGAGAATCGTTTAGTTTGAGATGAGAGTACAGAATACTATTCATAATTAAATTAGAAGTCTAAAGAGTAATGTTTAGAGGCAAACTGGTGCTGGTTATCTCTATACAGACTGACTGATTGATAAACATGATTCAGAGTTAAGATATTTTGTGTAATAATGGATCTTGAAGATATAAATCTTGTCGCTTGTTATCAACAAACACTTTTATAAAAGGGGGAAGTCCATAGCAGCTTTCTTTGTAATTTTGTTAATACAATAAGTACTTTATCTCTTTTTAAAATATGGCTTTGTTATTTTACAATTTGTATCAGTAAATAATATTATTTTACGTAAAATAAGTGCTTAATAATGAACGTTAATAGATTTCTACTTATTTCTAAAACGAGGAAGAATATCAAGATGAAAGTTTCGATATCAGAAGGAATTTTGCCATTGATACTCCGAAGTATACTTGTTCCGTTTTTATGCACTTACTTATTGCATTAGAACTTTGACGACTTCATCGGAAGATAAATGCACAAAAAACTCAGTTTACTCTTCCTATGAAATCGAGGAACATGCGGAAGCTTAGGAAATTCATTAATTTTTACTTCAATGGCCTTCCCAAAAATCGATAGTTTTTCTGTAAATCTCTGAGAAAATCGATGTATTAGATTCTCAGAGCAGTAGTTATTTGAAACAGACAGTAGTTTAGATACAGCTGTTTTAAGCCCCACCTGTATTATACGCCTTCAGCAACTTCCACTACCGCAAAGAACTATGTTTAATTTTTCCTTTATAAAAATGTATTTACTCTTTGTGATCTAGTTACACCGAAATTCACAATTATAAGGGATTCTTTGGTAGATTGTAGATGAAGCGGCCTAATAAAGCTAAATCCGGAGCCAATTATAAGACATATTGTAGCTCCCTTAAGCGCCCCAGCTGTTAATTCATAGAATGTGAACGGTTTAAGAGATCTGCTCAGCTCAATCCTAACTGTTTCTATGTGCCTGACACGAAAACAAAGTTCGGTAACTTTGGTTAAACCAAATTTTTGCTGCAACACTTTATTAAATATCAACTATATGAATTATTATTGTAAAATCAGTAAACTGTTTCTAAACTTGCAGTCTCCAACGGCTAACAGATCAGACGCAGAACCAGTAATTACAATGGTCATTTATTCCAGATTAGAAGTGAAAGGTGGACCTACTATTTATTCCAGATGATGATTTGTCTAGGTTTGTTGTACATTATCTACCTGTTTGTAGAATCTGTAGGACTCTTGGTCCTTTCCCTTGGACAAAAGATGTCAGCAAGGATTTAACTTTACTTAATACAGTCCTTATGTTTTTGTACTTTCAAGGTAAATGACCTATCCCCCTTATCTCTTTGTTCAACCTTCTTTGTCCACCGAAGGGTTCTAGTCTCTTGTCGCCCATCTCCTCCCCACCACTCATTCCATCCCTCTACAGCCTATTAGATAGAATTAGTTTTCCTCTAATGCATCTGTAAGTTAGCGATTTTCTGCATTCATGTCTTTAAACGGCAGTTTAAAACGAATTTTTTCAATAATATTTTAACGATTTCGCTTCTTACATTTCTTTCATACTTTGCATATTTGAAACATATTAAATTCATACTAATATGCAGTTTTCGAAACAATACAATTAACTGAAATGCAAAGTTAGAGAGAATCTAAATACAAAGATTCCAAAAAAAAAACTGCGCTGAATAATATTCTGTCTGATATAATTCACGCGATAGGATTGTAAATTAACACTGAAATGGCATAATAGTAAGATGTCTAACTCATCCCTAATTGAATCGAATTTTATACGAAAAATGTTTCGAATAAAAGTTTTAGAGCTACTAGTGTCAATGCGCATGTCAAAGTTTTATCTTTCTAAATATCTTTTTTGTTTAACTTTAGATAAACAGACACCGATTTTATAAGAACCACTTTTTTGGACTCAGTGGACCCCTAAACTGCGCATTTTTCTGTGCTGACCTGACAGGATCGTAATTTTAATTGTAAAAATCTAGATGGCACCCTTTAGGCCTTCTAATGTCTAATCTAAGTGAGAGAAGATTACTTCCGCTCAAGATCACACTTAAATAGAAATTATTTAATCCAGAATTAAAACAAATAAAATATAATCTTTTAATCGGAAGTGATGATCATGAGAAAATAGCAGAATTTGCATTTTATATTAAAAATAAAAATCGATCTACAGTAAAAACAGTGATGTCCGCATTGATGCTTTCGTAAGTTACTGGATGACCGTTTGGGGGAAGTGTCGTCACTTCTTTTTTTTTTATTTTTTTATTTTTTGCAACCGGTATGAGAATAATAAGTGGAAATATGATACAGACAGTTGTCTGAATTGGCCAGATTGAGTACGAGAAATTGATGAGAACAACTGTTCTCGATTTATTCAAAGTGGTACAAAACTGAAACAGAAAAAAAAAAGAAAAAGAAGAGATGTGCTAACTATTGTTAATGTAAAATAAAAAGAGCTCTTGCAATCACCAAACAGCCTGTGCTAGTCCTATTTAAAATTGATGACCAATTAGAAAGAAATAAAATAAAAAAACAAAATCAGCAATAATTGTTAGCTCTTGTTAATTTTATTATTCTGATCTCCATACTTCTCTCTCTCTCTCTCTCTGTCACACTCCCAGGTGTCTTTATCTCACAGTATGTTGGTACCACTGCTGCTGTTTTTTTCTTCATTTCTTTCCATTCTTCGTATTGTGGTAAACACTGAATCTATAAGCATCGATAACAACGGTTTATCGATACCAAACAGTTGTTTTACAACATGTTGACAATAAGAATACCACAAATACCACATACTATCAGCTGATTAATTTTAATAACCTAAATATTTTATGAATGCGTGTCCGGTTTGTTTTAAGGTAAAAATTATTTTTGAGAGTCGGTTAGGATTTTGAGAGCAGATGCTCTACTGTAGTAGCCGAACTTGAGGAGCCATACTTATGTCCAGTTACTTTGTTTTAAGCGCTAATTACAAGTGTTTTGATTCCACATCATATGTGTGCAAAAATCTTCTCAAAAAAATGGAAAATCGGCAGCATCTCGTCTGCGTAACTTAGCAGATAAGAATCCCTCTACGGGAAATCCACTTTATGGAATGAACTATTTTCTTGAGATTTTCTTTAAAAGTGGCCTACTCCACTATGCACACAATGGTAGGTCTACAACTTGTACTTGTCACTTCTAAGGGCACTTCTAAAAGGAGGTGATTTTAATGTGGCACTTTAGTGGATCAGTACTTTCTTATAAAATCGCATAGCCCAATCGTCGCTCCTCACTTTCACTTTTAGGGTCGCATTGGATTCGCTCAATCCGTCCATTAATTACAGTTTTCTTGAAATTTTGAGATACTCGTATATTCAGAAGCGCATTTCTCCATCTATGGCAGCACAACCTGTCACTCGTCCTCAAGCCTTTACTCCCCGCAGTGACATCCACTGAATTTAAGCCATCGTCCATCCTGCGTCCTTCCTTTCCTCTTCGCCCTACAGAATCGATCACAGAGCTTCTTGGACAGCTATCTTGCTGTCAATTCTACTTCCACTCCCTTCGTACGTCCTAAAAAAAAAATTGAGCCAACCTATCTTTATTACGAGGCACTAAGTCATCTTCCTTGGGTTTCAATTCCAAGTGTTTTCAGCTACCACTGTCAGTTTACAAAGCGTAGGCCAAATATCTCTCTAAGGATTATCTCTTAAGTGAGTTAAAGAAACTTAGGAACATCTTTGGTGGCCAGGGTACTGCCACTAACTCCATGTCCTATAATCTATGTTAAAGAGTGTCAAAATAAAAAATGGATCCTAAAGAATTTGTCATTAAAATTAATGACGTCATAATATGCGCAGATAAATTTTATGCACTTTAAAGCTTACAAAATCTTTAATCTTCCCAAATCTTTTTTGTAACCTAAGAGCCGTATTTACTGTACTTGATTTATGAATGGCGTTGTGGTTTAAGGTCGTTCATTGAATTACGTTGCTATTTGAGCGGGTTCAATACCATCTAATATCCAGAAATATGATGCTACCTCCGCGCTAAGGTGTGCACAGATTAGTAAAATAATTAAAATTGCTGATTATTGTTCTGTGACTGAGAGAGCGATGCGAGTGAGACAGAGAATACATTTCATCAACGTCATCACTTTTTTGTTCTCCTTTTGTGTCTGTGATTCTCAATTCATTCATTCCAGCTTAATACTTCTCAAAAAATATGTTTTATTTGTGTAATTTTACTCTCCATTTTTGTTCTTTTGTTCCAAAACTGTGGCCCTTATTTTGGCAATTTAAATTCATTTCAGGCCTTCAGTTTTATAAATATAACAAATTATCATTCAACTGAAATCACGTTGATATAAATAGAAGCGTTACAATATGCAGTACACAAAAACAATGAAAATTTCAAATATATATCAACAATTTCTTTTTCAAACTCTGAATTTATAAATTGTTTTTTAAATTAATATAAATATTTTATTCTACCAATCTGTAATTGCATTAAACAATTTTTCGTAGTAATATTAATTATTATAAAAAAAGTTATAAGTATGCCACTTATGTAGGGTATCTGATGAAGTTTAGACAAAAAAATCGAAGGGCCTATTTTCATGTTATAATTTCCATTAGACCCTAAAATTTTTACAATTCATTTAAGTCTTCTTTCTAACATATTAGACGCAGTACCATACGTTGCACTGAATGTTTAAAAGAAAAGCCTAACCTTTCCTCTTCCGGAAGTACCCCTAATCGGATTTCCCAAGGGAAAAGCTTCAAATATATGTTTCAACATGATTACAAAGTTTTTTAAGAAAATCGTTAAATCCATTTTCCAGCAAAATATTTTGTTAAAAATTAGAAAATTCATTCATCCTTAAAGTGGAGTATTTCTGGTTGAGCTGATCGCTAAGTTATAGATGTAAATTTTGTGGTTTTGGGAGTTTTCAATTTTGAGTTATTCGGTTCACATAACTGACCATTTTCTTAAAAAAAAAAGAACACTATTTTGGATTCAAGGGAAATCGAAACAAAATGGCTACCCAAGAAGAGTAAGTGATGAAACTGAACGCCCAATATAGTGGTAATCTACGCGAAATTAGATCTTAAGGTCCTCCTTAACTACATAGAAATGGTTTAAAAAAAAAAATAGTATATAACTCTCGGATTATTGCTGGGAACGTCCTTTATAATTTCTCCTTAATAGAGATCTAGTGTACAAGATTATATCAGTTGTAATTTTTTTTTCTTTAACAATTCCGTACCTTTTTAAAACAAAATCTCCTTCATGAGATTACATGCTCATTGAAAAATTGCAAATTATCTCTTAAGGAAATGTGTTAGATCAAAAGAGAAGTGATGCAGGGTTACCAACCTTCTTTGCTTCTTCTTCTAGGCAATTATTTATTTAATACAACTATCACATAGCTCATCTTTTGTACTCGCATTTCGTAGTAGTTTATTTACTTATTTTTTTTATTATTATTATTTTTGTTTTAACTCTAATGAATTTATAATGTTTCATTAATATTAATGAATTGCAAGACGTATTGCTGCATATATGTTTCTAAATATTAAAGCTCTAATAGTGATACTGGTAGCGGTGGATTTATGAGCGTAAATGTAATGTAAAAGTTATGTTCCGTTAAAAAACTTCTTCTATTTTTTTAGATCATATATTTATTTTTTATATGTCGGTAAAAATGAAATAAAGTTCGAAACTGAGTTAAAGTATCGCGGAAGTGTTGCTTCAGAATGACTATGCAACGAAAATTTCCAGAATCATTGCACTCTGGCTCAATGCAGCGTTACTGCCACAAGTAGACAGTGTTAATGTTATGGCCAACATCCATCCAGGAAATTCGAGCATTGAAGGCCAGTAACTTTGAAATGAATTCTCATTTTAGAGGATGAATGTGTAATTTATAAGCCAGAAAGTCCATTGGAAGTATTGCAGTCATTAACTTCAAACTTGGACATAAGCCCGTCCTGACAGTTTGTGCAGTATACATTTATTTTTGCTCTGCAATCGTAAAAGAATGGACCAATTAGATACTAAATATAATAAAGGAAGTTTGAATTTAAATCAGAATTGATTGAAATGCTTTAAACACTCTTGCTAAATATTTCATAATTAAGTTTCGATTTTTATATTAAACCTACAAAAAAAAAATTATATTACAATCTATAAATCAATTTTAAAATTAAAATTAAGTTAGCTATTCTTTTTAAATATTACATGAAATTTAGGCACCCCTGTTTTATAACCTCGGTACAACCTTCTTACACACTGGTCTTATCTTACCATGTGGTGGCTTAACTTCACTCAGTGTAGTGAATGAATATTTAGCAACAAGATTCTCCTCCTGAATTGTATCAACTGCAGAAAACTTGTAGATAACTTACTTAAAACTTTCAAATATAGTAGTAGCAACTAATCAACAGCAAGATTGCCTACCATGCCAGTTATAAATACGATTGTAAGTACACTTAACTTTAATATAAAAAATAATTAGTAGAACACAATTAATTTAAAATGTTTCTTAGTAATTTTAATTTTATCACTGCAAAAAGCTCAAGTTAATGCATTGTTCTAAACTGTGAATAACCTACCTAACCTTCAGAGGTTAGTCTATTCGTCTATTTAAATTTTATCTATGGAATTATTAAAACGTTTTCAGAAAACAGAATAATAATATTACTGAATATCTCAGTCTCTGTATGTAGTTTTTCTCTTGTATAAGTCTCGTTAAAAATGATAGTTAATAAACATGTACTTAAAATAATAGTGCAATCATGGACGAAAGCTACAACGAATAGAAGAATAGGAAGTCTAGAAAAACTAAAATTATATCACAAAGAAGTTGGCTAGTTGAAGAAGAAGATAGGAGGTAGTGGAGAAGCAGTAGCAAAAGAGTGAAGTAGGACCCCAGACGAGGGAGTCTGTGAGATCAGAGTCCAGATATTTCCCACTGAACAATTTCCTAAGACAATAGATCGCGTGTGGACACGCTTCGCTGGCTGCTGACTCTTCTACATGAGAAAATATATATATTTTTTTTTTTTAACCCGGCCTTTCGGTGAGATGAACAACGAGAGTTAAACTTCTTTTCTTCGTGTGCACACTCGCATGTATATGTACTTACTAAAACGTGTGTATGTGGATGCTGAAGGTTAATTCAATTTTCTCCTTGTGTATGAATTTTTTTTTTGTATCATATTTTACCTTCTATTTTATTATTAAAATATGTCAACATAGCTTCAGCACGTGGCACTGGTTATTACCAGTGTCCAGTTCGTTTTACCGAATATTCTGGTAACGGATTGGTAGAAAGGTTTCTTGGAACATTTGTTTTCCCAGCTTCTCTTTCTGCAGCTTATGTAAATCTGTTGACAATAAATTATATTCAATATTCTATGATTGAATTCATTTAATAATAATGTATTGGTATGAAAAATAAATACAATTTGGTGCTACAACACTAAGTATCTCTACCACAAGAAACCAGCACCTAGGCCGTGTACACATGTACCCTCAGTATAGAACAGCTGGCTGTCAAGTGCTGTCGGTGAACTCTAATTGTGCACGCACTAATGTATTCAACGCGCATACAATTCTCAATGACAATTTAAATTATTTTATATGTGATAGTTTTTGTTTTTTTACTTTCTCTGACTAGTAAAAGTTTAAAACGGAAAATGTCCTAGAGTTTTTCAAAATGGAATTTTCTCATTGCATTTCATTGAGTCTATTGTGTGACTGGATAGTCTTACTCTCTAGGAGTTTCTTATCAAGAATATCTCAACCACTAATGTCACCTACTTTTCGAGATAACATTTCGACCATCGTCAGAAACTACAAAGACAAAGCAAGATATTCAAGATCAAGAGAAGTTTATTTCGGGACAATTTGATTATGACAAAATTTTGTTTTATCTTTATTGAAGAAAACATTCAGTAAATTTATGATGTAGAAAGAATATTATTTTGTACTTTTTGTTCTTTGTTTAATTTTTTGGGAGTATAGTTTAGCAAAGAGATGTTGAACTGGTAGGTTATTTAACAGACAGGTGTGTAGAGGGGTAATCAGTGAAGCGAGACCACAGAAGGGGAACTTGTTATCAATGAAGATAAGCCCAGAGAGGAATCGAGGAGACACTCCTTACTTAAATGAAATGCAAACCTTTATAATTCTACTAGTTTGGTTAGCGGGCGCTTTACTTCAGAGTGGTAATGATTTTCAATCATTAATAGACACTACATGTTCGTTGGTTTCGCCTGAGAGCGCACCACGCAAGAACGAAACTCTTAATGCCCATGTAAACTGTAGCCCAAGAGCTCATGGCTCTTCCTCAGGATTAGAATAAATTTGATAATTGTTTCAAAAGTTTGGAAATCGCCGAAAAGCAAAGAAATTCTTGAAAGCTGGCTTTCGAATGTTTGCGATTTGAAGATTATTAACCTTAAATGCAAATTTTGTAATAAATTCTCCTGGGTAAATGATTGCAAAAGATTGAAAATAAAGTCACAAAACAGATACTTTTACTTTCAATAAATTTGCGGGCGTGTTGTAAGATGTAGGATGAGTTGTAGATTGGATGCTCTAGTGCGCAGATTCTGTTAAAATGCCAAGGCAACCCCAGCAAGATGGAGGCTACTGGCTGATGGTTGCCCAGCAACCGTCTCTCATTTCTATCTGCACTATTTAGCCAGCAGAGATTATTGGGAAAAGGTGGACAATATCTGCGCGCCATTTCCTCTCCCGCCCCCCTAAATAAATAGAGGGGGGATTGATTTACTGTTGGTTATATTTTTGTTAATTTTTTCCGTTCTCATCAAAACAGCTGTAATTCTCGAATATTGTTAATAGTGACGAGTTAAAAGCCATTTATGACTAATAGGAAAATAAACATATTTAGAGTAGTGTAGCACGAACAGCCCTTTATTCTACTAGCTACGATCAACAATTGCTTGAGCATATTTATGCAAATCAAGATAATCACGGTGTTACAACCCTTGACATTTTTCTACCTTCTACAAACATAAAAGTGTTGCCTTGTTTGTTGATGAGAGAAAAAAAAAAGGGAAAATAAAATTTACCTTCGCAATGAAATGAAAACAAACATTGGTAACACTGTTTAAAAAAAAAGAAAAAACCAAGTTATCGCTCAGTTTGTGGGATATTACTTCCTTGAAGTATCCACTTTTCTTCTTTCTTTTCTTTATCCGATTCATAACAACACTATCTGGTTGCTCTGTTGAGAGATGTAGCCATGACAACCTACAGTATCGATCTGCTGAAGAGGGGAGTTATTGACCTATGAACTCCAGTAACTATGGTGATCAGGTGTGATGCAAAAGTCACCTTCTCTATTCTCTCTTCTCGTTTACTCCCTTCTCTCCTCCAACCCCTTTTTCCTAACTTCTGGATAAGTTCTCCCTTATATGTACCTTGTGGGTGGGAGGTAATCCTAGAGGAAATTTCAGGTATTATTTAGTGTTGGCGCCATCTCACTGCAGTACGTTTGAGAGGGCGCCAAGGAAGATTACATAGAAACAGGTCTTGGAAAGGGGGGTAACAGTGTTACCAATGGAAACACCGTATCATAATCAAAACTCCCACTTTAATTGGATAATGGCAACACTGACTAATCTGCATGCTGTCCATCAAAATCCCCCATTAAACTTTTCTAAAATAAGTGTGATGTTGATTGACTTTGTTACTAAAATTTATTATTTTTTTCTTGTCGACCTTAAATGCTTAATTGGGAGCTACTACATACTTTTACTGAATGCTGTTCTTTGTCCTGAAGGAGAAAGTCGGATTAGCCCTCATATTAGATAGAAATTGCCTGCAAATCTCTCAAATTTCTCCATTCATTTCATTGACGATATTCCCTAACTGCCCTCAAAAAAAAAGTGCTTAGAAATTTTATTGATGAGCTTAATCACTAAAATCGAATTCATCTTAACTAAAGTACAAAGTTTTAGATCAGTTTGAATGTAATGCACACGAAGTACATTCAAAAAGAATAACTAAATATTTAAATTAGGGATATATCCAATAATTAAATGGTGCTTATAGTTAAGAAATTTTAGCAGCATATTATTGGTCGTCATGATTGGTCGTAATTTGCACTGAGAGAGCACTTTAAGTGATTCATACGCTTAGTTTGTTTATAATAACTGGAAGAATTGCGATCGACTCCAATTAACCTTCGACACCGCCTTCTAGATATACCCTGACAACTTGCGGAGCCATTGGGTTGGCCTCTTGTTTTTTACAGTATAGATTTGGATTCATCCCACAGACAAATAATAATTGTCCAAGTGCGAAAATGGTTATACTTGACATTCTCTTATGATAACTACGCAGCATGCGGATGTGTCCGTTTAAACCAACAGATTTAGTAACAGTTTGGTGTGGGGTAGGGATTTAAATCGTTTAAGAATGTCTTCAACTTTCCGTCCTCCAGCATTGAATCACTGGGTGAACCTCCTCACTTTTGTTCTGCACCTTTAAACGTCACTTCCTCTGCTTTCAAGTCTTATTCAACTCCATCAGTTTTGCGTATACATTTCAGCTAGGAAGACCGCTTCCCCTAAATCCTAAAGTCTTAAAGAATAGCTATTGACCAGAACTGCAGATAAGTTGTATAAGATTGTGCTCTAGATTTGAACAGCCCCCCAACCCCAAGAAATGATTGTTTTCGCACCCTTCTCTAATCTAGAGGAGAGTTGATGGCCATTGTTAGTAACATTTCACCGCATTAATGTTCACTAATTACGGGTTTAGTACCATATTTAATGGAAGTAGTTATACCACTTTCTCGTCATACTTCATACCTCCCAGCTTTTTACACTCTGGTCATCGATTACAATTCATGGTGGCTGTAAAATGTTGTAACAGATTCATTTTCTAATACTGAGGCTCTCTTGTCTTGTCAGACATTGAAAAAAAATCTATTCTTACTTTAAATATATATTTGTTAGAAACAAGTGCATATGCTTCCGTCTCCATTTGAAACCGAATTTGGCAGCTGGAAGATAAGCCAATCTGAGAAATTGTCTCTGCTGTTTTTAGTGGGAGAACACTTGCAAGAAGTTGAGGTTCTTTATTCGCTCTCGAGACTTCAGGGCGAGCATTTCTCTTTATCAGTGGTCTATCAGTTACCAACAAATTTCAATCAACATTTTTCTATTTATAAAAAAAGAACCATTTGCAAAATTTTCACCTCAATATAGGGATAAGAAAAATTAATTTAATCGACACGCAGCTTGATCTTCAAGTCTGGGTAAACGTCAATAAGTCATCCCAGGATTATGGTTTGGTATTTCCCAGATCTTGCCTTACATTGTGGTGTACCACATTCCATTCATTGTCCTGGGTTGCTGCTAATTGTACTAAAAAGTTACTAATCTGTGTTGTATGGAAACTTGTTTTGATTCTTTTTCTATTTGCGAAAGGAATATCTTTAACAAGTCCTCTTAATACTAATTTAAGCTCTTTAGATAAACCTTTTTTTGTCAAAAATTTATTTCAAGAGATCATTAGGATACAATGGGATTCTGTGTAGGCACTAGAATGCATCATCAGTGCCAATGTACGATTGCACAATCTGTCGGCAGTCAAGGTTAACTGGGAACTTGATAGTAATTATACTGACTTTAAGTAGGTTTGTCTGTGAGTATCGTAGCAATTAGAGGAAGTCCTGTGAGTGATCCCGTATTCTTAGTTTGTTTATCATAAAAGGAAGTAGAGCGATCGGCTCTAATTTTTTTTTTGCAACTGGTACTCACAAGACATGCATGATTTAAATAGCTGTTTTTGTTTTTAACTTCCAACATAACTAACAACTTCACTGAGTGGGTTCTTTATTTGTTTGACGCCCTCGAAACTAGGTCTTGTTTAGCCATAGTTACTTGAGAAAAGTAAAACTTGTGTAAAGAAAAATAACTACTTCCCTTCAAAGTGCTAAATTTGGAAAAATAAATATCTGTAAAATATGCAAAAACTGCAATTTGAGCAAATTCTTCGGAGGGGGAATATTTTAGAGATTAAAAACTAATTTATGTTGCTGAATGTTTATGCAATACTTTGTTCTGCAGATTGTAGGTGTTATTGGATTTGTACAGGAGAATTAAACTGGTAATGATGATGAGGACATCATGTATGTTACATCTGACTGATTGTGTTTGTGTGTGTATGGGAAGTGTAATAATGTGTACAAGAGGAGGGTGGTTAGTAGATACGATGATATCGGTACGGGCTAGATCGATAGTCTAGTCTACCATCACCACGGCTGCCTCAATCTCCCAGTGTGGGCCAGGTGTTATTGTTGTGTTTGGTTGGAACAACACAACCCTGTTGTTATGTAGAGGTGATTTTTCAATTCAATGATTATACTGCAGCAGTAAAAACCCTCCTTTTTAGATCCTGGCCGATCTGGCCGACAGCATGCGGTGGCAGTGTTGTACTTGGTGCACCAAATGAATTTACTAGGGGTGGATTTCCACCTCTGCCGTTAGTCTTGTAATATCCATTAAGAAAGTTAATATTGTTATTGTAGGCGATGGGTTACTGCCCTTTCCCCTTACAATCCCCCAACTAGACCAATTGATTTTGTAACCATCGAGAGTGTGACTTTGCGAATCTTATTCTATCAGATTATGTTCACTTCTCTTTTAATTCCTCTCAAGGTGAGAATGATGAAGTTCTCAAGATGAAGCACAGAAAAGTTGAAAGGAAATAAAAAGACAGAGGAAGACAAACGGGATAAAGGTCGTTCTTTCCAAGAATATCTCGGGAGACCTTTCCTCCATTAGTGGGTCTAAAAGGTCAGGATGTTAACTTCACCCCTCGCTGGTGCAGCTTCCCTACACAGTATAAGACCTATGGCTAAAATCAATGAGATTAATTCTTTAGTTGGTAAGATAGTTCTTCGTTGAAAATAATACAGACCTACTTAGCTCTACCCTATGGGTGCCAAATTTTCTGAGCATGATTTTCCTTTCTTGTTAACATTCTTCGCGGTCTCCTAGTTTTACACAATTAAACTTGTGTCTAGGGTACTAATACTTGGCAATGGGGAAAGGACATATTAGAGTAAGTGATGCTTTTTTTAAATAATATTTATTAACTGAAAAATACCCACAGAAAGATAGAAGATTGAATTTTATCAATAATATTTTAGTCTGCGTGGTCACTTCACCAATCGCTCATAGTTTTGCGATATCCTAACGAAGATAGTGATGGAGAAACTTCGGTGTACTAGATTTAGTTAAGATAACAGAGTGTAGATCCAAAACAATAGTAAATATATTCTCTACACCAGTTTTCTCCTTTCGGTGTGATTGACCAAAAATCGTTTCGCAATCAACTTGTAGGCAATTGCTGCTCTAATTAATCGACGGAAAATGCTCCAGATCTGCGGAGATCTTTGTTGGGTATAAGTAGATGTGGCTGGGTTTCTACCATTTTTATACTCCAATAAACTAACAGGTCTTCCAAAAAAGATGTGTAAGGCTCTGATTTAGAACGAGAAAGATTCCCTCTGGGGTCGAGTTTCTTAAGTTTGTCATTTTTTCTTCTGACTGTTGAAAAAGTAATGTGGATTTAACTCCACATTTTGAGGCTATCAGTCCTCCTTATCCTTATCAGTCTCTTAGGACAGATATTTTGAAACAAGTGGGACATTAGGTTTATAGGCACTTTTTAACGGTATCAAAGCAAGAGCCTAGTCGATTTTGCCATATAATTGCCAGATTTTGTTCCTGAATTTTACTAATTTCGATTTGTTTTGCTGCACTATTCTTATTTCTGATTCATATCTTTTCAGTCAGTTGCTGTACAAGTTAGATGTTAAGGACCATTTATCGGTTATTCTGGGATCTGCTCTTACAATGTTTGAACATCTTCCTCAATTATCCCTATCCCACAGCCATATGTCCTAGCTAGAAGTTGACCCGTAAGAAGGCAGTAAGTACTTCGGGATCCTTTCATATTAAAGTGATTCCCATTTCTTTTTACTTCTCTTTTCCGTAATATATTTAGCCATGGCTTCCTGTGCCTTTCCAGCTACGTCCCAGGTTACTCAGGCTGTTCCTCCTTTTACCGCAGCTCTCAACTCATTCTTCTTAAAGAAAAATAATAATAACTTTTCACCAATATCATTGTTTTTAGCTGCATCTTAAAACAATTTTTAAAAAAAGATGTTGGTACTTTTTCTATTTGTTTGCACGATTGTACTAGTACAATATCTTTTGTAAACCCATTTCCAATTTTATATCCAGCAAATTGAGGCGTTAAATGCCCTACTGTGATTCGTTTGTTTATTCGAAGTAATGCCCAGTCTAAATAGCATTGTGAAGCATTCTAAAAATACACAGGCTATTAAATTTTTTGTTGGCTATTTATATATAGTTTTCTATTTTATAAAGAATATAGCGTTTAATAAATCAATATTTGGTTTAATAATAATTCATTCAATAATGGAGGAATTTTCAATCAACTTTCAGAGAGAATTTGAGGTCGTAAATATATTTTAATAAATTCTGGAGTGTCCAGTGTTTGTGCGGCTACCATTCATCAGTTCGTTTACATTTCCAAATATGAGTTTAAGCAAATCTTCTTAGTACAAACATAAAACAACGATCTAGAGTAAGATAGGGTTAGCCACTTCATCTAGTATCCAAGTATCTGTTAAGGAGACCAACTAAATAAAACAATATTTAATTAAAAAAAAATTATATATATATCAACTGTAGATATAGGATTACTTAGCAACCAAGTCTCTCATCCATTTTAAGGACTGCATTCACTACCTTATTGTATAGAAGGTTATTGGGAATATAGATTCTATGTATGGATTCAAATTCAATAATTATAGCTCTTATAGTTCCTAATTGTCTGATCAAAGCTAATAATTATTTAATGATTGCAGATGAAAAGATGCAGGAATCAAGCAGCGAGCCACCTTCCTCTCCGTTCCACCATCCCCAAGGTAAGAGCTTTGAATACTGTTATTATTTCTCATATTTAGTTATAAGTTTAATCACAAAAATAAGCATAGACACCTTAGGACCAAGGTACTGACAATCTCATAAAGAAATTTACGTAACAAAAAGGTCACACTATGTGAAAAAACAAAATTATGACAGTGTTGACAAAAATCGTTATAAAAAAAAAATCCTCTTGTACGAATTATCGTATGTTTTTACAGTTCAGAGAGACGGGGGACCGCGTACTGCCAACTGAATCAGTTAGAATTATTAATTACAATAGTTGGGCCATCTTTTTTTTAATTGCATGAAATTAATCATTATTAGCTATTAATATTCTTATAATAGAATAATACTGTAATTAGATTTCGCTTAATGTAATTTCATTTATTCATTTAGAAAAATTTTTCGTTTTCTTTGACGAACGAGATCTTATTTTCAACACTGTTTTTCTAGCTTTTGCGGGTAATTTACTATTTTTATTTTCCAGGCCTGTGGACATTACAGTGGGCAAAAGGTGGCTTTTCTGTCTGTAATTTGAATTTATGTACGTGAGCTAAGTATAAAATGTAAGAGCTGTTGTTTGTGCTTTTGCTGATAAGCTTGAGTTCGCTAGTAGATACTCGTAAGCCCAAATAGTTGAACATCTCAGCTACCTTTATAGGTCATTTGGTCTCAATGGTATGACCCACTCACTGTAAACTTCTACTTGTTTTAAAATAATGTAGTCGCAGTAAAACTCGACGAGAGAGAGAATAGTAACATTTTAGGTCAAACCTAAAACCTAGAATCTAGGACCTCCTGAAGAAGAAGAGCTTCATTCAGACCCAAAAGTTTCTCATTGGAGTGTCTTTTGCTGGTCCAGAAGAAGTCTCCTTGATAGTCCTGACTTCTTGTCCCGCTTTAAGTAATTTCTCCCTCATCTATGAAGTGGAAGTACGACTGTCTTCAAAGACTTTTTGTTTTGTTTTGTATTTATATTTTTCTTAAAAGTACTTTTTCTAATTCTTTTCAAAATCTTGTATAATTATTTTTGTTTACAGAATCCAAAGATTTTTCTTACAACTTCTTTTTTTATTAAATAAAGTACGCATTGGGGTTACTAGGAGAGCTGAAAAATTAGGAGTGTATGTCAGTAAAACGTCCGATCTTTAAAGAAACTTTTCTCGTATAGTCCTGATAAAAACTGCAATTGGAAAAACTGTGGAACACAAAGAAAAATGGGGAAGTTTTGATTGGTATCCATGGTGATGCCTGCGTAATTTTTTATCGAGGTGACTTCACCTGTGGGTGGACAAGGGGTCCGGTGACAGGTGCTCCTTCACTCTGCTATATCTGTATATAAGTGTATACGTATGTATTTGTGTTTACGTGCGCCGAAAGCTGTTAGTAGCTTGGTTACGGGAAGTTGTATGTGCTGGTGAGTTGCGTTGCTAGGCAACATGATGCGCCAAACACTCTCTAACAGTCCCGCCAACCTGTCTACTTTGCCTCGTCTCCTCAATTCTTCTTACTTCGATCTTCCTTCTTCTTTTTTTTTTTTATCAAACACACACACACACACACACACATGCACACCAGGTATAGCCAATTGATCTTTTATTTTCTTCCTCTGTTAACTGTTACAGACCTTTCGTCCAGAAGTATGCATAGCGATGGCCTGAACAGTTCCGATGATGAAGCCATGGAAATCTGTTCGGAGGAGGTAATTTTATTGTTATTTTATTTTTTTGTTATGATTTTATCATTTTGTGTTTGTCTCTGAGTGTGTATTGTCTCCGCGCTGGTATGCATAAGCTCAAGTTGGTTGCTTTAAAGTGGATAAAATAAATAACAAGTGAAGTGAAATGGCTGTTACAGAACCCAAAGTCAATAGATAGGATAAGAAAATAAACTTATCCAATTTTGAATGCTTGAATTCAATTAAACAAAAATTAACTTAACATTGAATATTACACTCTTAGTTTTGGTTATTACAGTAACAATAACAACCGTAACAACAATAATAATGAACAGGCGGCTAACTGGGGTCCAACAACACTAACATACAAAACAATGAAGGGAAAGGGGGTAGGTAATAAAAAATCGCCCCGACCTAACCTTAATTCACCCCTATCTGGCTGGCCTAGAGAAACAGGTCCCAGGGTCACCTAGATCTACTATTATTACCATGTGATTTATACAGGAAGTGTATGTAAATACTACCGGAAGTTTAAATTCAAGTACTACTTGTACCATTCGTGTTCCTGGCAGAACCTGTACACTGTACCTTTTTAGCCCCAGTCAAGTGTACCGCTGAGGGGATCAAGAGGCTATAAATTTGTCGGCTATTATTTGGCCTCTTTTATTCCATGTTACATCTTAAGATTTATGCCACAGCTGGTTGTATATGTCTGGTATGGGACTAACATCTAAATGATTGTTTTTTTTTCTCTCTATCTTAGTAAGAGAAAATATGATGGTGCAGATTTTGCTAATTTTAGTTTCCGCCGGAAATAACACACTAACAGACGGACAAACACGCTACAATTTGCAAAAACGGTTATTTCCGGTAAATCTCCACAATCCCAGTACCTCAAGAGGAATAACACAAAAAAAAAAATCTAAAGAGTATACCCAAGATTTAATTTTATAAAGCCGCTTTAGTGGCTTTGTGACATCAATACTATGAGGGCTGCTGTCACGCTACAAGTGTGGTTGGTCTGTGGCAGCCCATATACACACTCGGAATGATGTATAATTTCCACGCCAAACCTCCCTCCAGAGAGAGAGAAGATTAGCTGGCTGGCGCCATAGAACTCCTCTCAGCCCGTTTTCATCGGCCAGTTGTTCGCCGAGAATCACTTCATCCCAGATTAGGCTTACGTCATCAGATATTTCGTCAATACCTTCTTCTGCCTATAAGAGGCAATGTTGCGTTCGTTTCAGATTGAATATCTTATCAAGTTGAAAATAATAGCTAAACAAATATTTCACTTCTATTGGTAGACGTGGAAGTTCCTGGTCCGCAAGCCAGCCAATGAGACTTATTGTACCGTCTCCTAAAGGTCTAATAGCTGCAGCCTCAAAATTCGTGCTAAATCCATGACTCCTTTTTTCTCAACATGCCACAAATATCTCATATTGTAACCAAATGAATAATTTTCAGTTAATATCTAAATTGGACAATCGATAACATAAATCGAACCAATCAAAAGACAAGGCATAATGGTTTCTAACGAGTTTTCTGTTAATTGCAATTATATCTCATGAGTACGCTTTTTTTTCTGCTTTTTTAGATAAACTTAACAAAAAAAAAAAAAATGGCATTGTCCATTTTAATGATGCAATTAACGTGGTTAGTCAACAATAATCGGGAACTATTTAAAAACAGTCAATTTTTTAGAAAGCAATGTCCCTACTCAGAGCAATTAATTTGCATAAAAGTAAAATATATTCTACTTTTTAGTTTCTCTTTGCTAAATTTCATTAAATTGCGCCTCCTTTGCAATATTAATAAAAATAATAAGTTTGCCAAAATTCCGAGTTTAAAGAAGCTAGAACGGAAGTGCTTTTGAACATTTTTATTTGCATTCGTGTAGATAGTGACCATCGTTTTGGTTTTTAGATTACTTGGAAAAAGTCGGTTCTTTTAGTAGTCGTTTTACCCAGTTTGCAAAATTATTCAAGCAATCAACTAACAACTAACATTAGTAAAGAGTGCAAGTTTGAAAAAAAAATATTGTTAATCAGTGAATGTGAGAGAATGTGAATGTGTATTGAAGGCTCATACCAAGATTTTGGTGGTTTATTCTTTCTTTGCTAACGTCATACAAAAAGGGGCAAGTAGGACAAGACCTTCTCTAAGGGCTTGCTGACTCTCAGAGGTATCTAAACTAGAAATACTTAATAACATGAAGGATTGAAAATGTTGTAAGTCCAAAGTATAGATTCTATCCGTTCTATTGGAACGCTGACCGGTTACGGATTTTCAATCATTATCAGAGGTTGATAAATCCGTTTGTTGCAAAGAATAGAAACAGAAGAGTAATGCGGGACGATATAAAGTAAGTGAAGTCGAAATCTCTACACCAAAAATTAATCTACCTGATGGATCAAAACTCGATACCGGTTAGGGATAAACATGCGGGTCACGACGGATAGACTCAAAGATAGCAAGAAGAATTCTAGGCAAGCCAGGTCTACAGAGTTAGTTGATAGCGTTTAGCATTAAAATAAAAATTGTAGAATTTTGAAATACAAAATCCTGAGCACAAACTTGATTCGATTTTTTTGGAAAAAAAATAAAATATCGTAAATCGTTTCTAGATAAATAGGACATGGATTAATTTTTTAAAGGCTCTCGAGTGTCTACAATCATGTTAACAAACTGCAAATTTTGTTAAAATTCCATGTCTGAAGAAAGTGCGTTTACTAGAATAAGTTTAGATAACAACAGCAGCGGGATTTTTCTCATCCGATTTGTTTGTTTTTTGGCCTGACATTTATTTTAAACTTTGTATTATGGCTAAATTTTACTTTCCATTATGTCTCTAAATGAGCTTGTGATAAGGAGTTTTTACTGCACACGGCAATGAGTCATGGATTTCCTGCTGACGCACCGCAGGTAAGGGGCAAACTGAAATAGTAACGTTTAAAAACTGGTACAGCCATCTGTCGTCGGTTTAAGGAAGTTAATATTTAGTTGTACAATGCTAGTTGGGATAGACTCGTTTGTTTCGTCCGTTATTATTTAAATTTTATTCTAATTTACTTATTAATTACAATTTTTGTTTTGAATGTCAGAGCATTTGTTAAAATAGCCTTTTTTGGTCGATTCATACAAGCAAATTGAATCAATCTAAATTTGAAAACTTCAAGGTATAAATCAACGTGTATATTCCAAATTTAATTTTTGCAAAGTTTATTGCTGTACATAGTTCCAACTTTAATTTACCAATTATTTTTACCAAGCAAATAATTCACTCTTCTCCATGCAAGTAGTGCGAATCGTTGCAAAGCGGTAAGATTTGCAGTTCTGAAAATTATCAAAAAATTATTTAAGAAATCTTTCTGTAGTTTAGTTCGCCAGCATTATTTAGTATTTTGATGATAAAAAAAACAATTGAGACATTAAAATAAGCTTCAGTTTTGATAAGAGAGATTTTGTAAAGCATTCGAAGCAAGCCTTGAGTCAAAATTCAGGTCACACCACTGCCAGTATCCGGCGGAAAGTAAGGAAAAATGGGGTATTAATGCGAACTGCTTGCCTGCAATAACTTGGGAGTTGATCGTTAGTTAAGTGAACTTTGGAAGGGTGAGTACAGCGAGTAGTTTATGACATTTTGTTTTAACCAGGTGATGTTTAACCAGAGTAAAGTGCAAACTAAGATTTACTACGTCGACAAACGTGCATTCTTGAGTTTCTCATAAACCGAGAAATTAGATGATGTAATATTAGATTTCAGTGACCCCCCACAAAACAAAATATGTCTGCGCATCGTAATAATTATTAACGAACTTTTCTGCTTCAAATGAACTCTGTTATAACATAAAAAAAAGCCACAATTAATCGTCTTCAGTTGGTAGCAGTGATATTAAAACGACACTCTGTACCAGACTCTGTACTTCCCCTTGAAATATAGAGGAAGGAAGGTCCTCAAAGACTCCAACATTAAGATCTTCTTAAAGAGATTTTATTGATCGGTATGGTGTACAGATCTACCATCCGAATAATATTAGTGAGAAGTCTCAGATTCTGTAGATTTCAATAACGTGACTTCACCTTTCTTTCTCTATTAATTGGAGCTATATTAACCATCCATTGTTTATTGAAAACCATCTCTTCTAGTAAAATTGATTTTAATGGACTTCTGTATACAAGTTGGAATTCAATTGAATTGTTGATAATCTAGTGTGTGAAGGCGAAGGAGGCTAAGAGTGTCACATTATTCGACAAACTTATCTGAAGAAGAAAAACCACAAAAAGAAACTGTTTTAAGAGTTATTAATTATTCGCTGAACTGACTTCATTAAAACTGTCCGGTAGGACAGTTGTATAAGGGTTGATCGTCAAAAAGTGCACGAAAAAGCGTAACGTTGAAAAACACCCAACTTTGACAATTTTTTTCTCTTTTTCTACTAAAGATAAAATTCCCAAATTTTCTTTAAAATATGGGGCAAATCCTCCTTTATAGCTGTAATTTTTTTGCAACAACCTTACACGAATAAACACTGCCCTGCCATCTAGTGAGAACTAACTGTACTTAGTGTTACCAAAAACGGCCACAGCGCTACTGTGTACTACAGTGTAGTGGCAAAGTACATTCTGAAATTAATTGAGTATTTTTTAAATTTACATCATTAACTATTGAACTATTAATTATTAATAAGTTGTTTAATTAAAATTTGAAATATTTCTCTTTTTATCATGCAAAGTATCTTATCTTATTCTTGAATGAGCTTTGTAATTAAAAATGTACTTAAATGCAGTAAAAAAAAAAAGATAGTTTATTATTTAAGATTAAATGTTTTTATAACAATCTAGCTTCTTTTCTTTTTTTGCTTGTTTTTATCTTTTAAGTAAAACTGAATTTATTATTTCTTTGTTTACAGGAAGACTATAGAGATTCTACTCCTACAAAGATGTCCTTCACCGAGGAAAACAATAACAGTGAAACTTGCTACGACTTAACATCAAAAAAAGAATTCCTGAAATCCTTAGAATTGGAGACTTCACCAAAACAATGTCATCGTGAGTGTTCAAACGGCAATGAGAACAGCAATGCGACCTCACCTATCACAACTCCAACAGGCAGATCCAAAGAGTTAATTTTGAACACACCGCCATCATCCAATCCATCACTGTTGAACATGTCCATGTACGAGGAGGAACAACAAGACTGTTTCGTGGAGGAATTCAAACGAATGAAAGCTATGGGTGAATTCCCTTGTAGATTGTGTCCGGAGAAATTTCCAAATTTAAGAGCCCTGAAAGGCCATAACAGAGTGCATCTGATGATATCTAGTCCTGTGTACGAGTGCAACTTGTGTCCATATGCACATGCTGATAGGTGATTATGGGTTTTATTTTCTTCTATCTTTCTTTTCTACTTCTTCTACATCTTTAGTAGGAGGAAGTATTGATGTCTTTTTAAAATTCGTGAAATGGAATTTTTCCGAGAAATATATACTTTTCTTCAAAACGAAATAAATTGAAATGATTTACTATTATTATTATCACTAACTAGCAATAAATGAAAGTAGGATAAGCTAAAAATATTGACAAGCTTTTTCTTGTTTACCAGATCGACAGTAGTGAAACATATGAAATGTCACAATGGCGAGAGGCCCTACGAATGTTCTGTGTGTAAGTTTGCATTCACCACCAAAGCAAACTGTGAACGTCACTTTAGAAATCGTCACAGAGGACGTCCTCGTGAACATTCGTCGCAGCAGAAAGAGAAATTGTCCGAGATGAGAGCACAGAGTGATTCTCCCACAGATCTGACAACTACACCTCACCACCATCAGCAACATCATCAACCAATGCCACTTATAGTCGATGACAATCCCCTAGACTTATCCATAAAGAAGAAACCTCGCACCAATCAAACACCATCATCAATGGGCGCAATACCTCCGCCATCACTGACACCGCTCTCACTGCATGCACATCCGTCCGTACAGTCAACAGATCCGTCCAGTGTACAGTCTTACCTAGGGGTTGTACCTCCGCCTTATCTTGTAACCCCGCCTGTCTATCCTGACCTGCAGAGAGAGGTTCTCCGGGGGCTACAGCTGTCTGGTTAGTACTAGGTTCAATTTAAATGAAATTTACATTTAAATTTTTAATTTTAGTAATTTTCCTTATTGAAAAAAATATATATACATGAATGAAACTTTAGCTTTTAAAAAACAAATTTTTTTTTGCCCAGGTGGCCGACTAGTTCCTTCAGATCAAGTAAAAATGGTTGTCAAAAATGGTGTACTAGTTGCCAAACAAAAGCAAAGAAGATACAGAACTGAGAGACCTTTTGGTTGTCAGCATTGTCCTGCGAGATTTACTTTGAGGTATGCACTATATGTCACTCTTTCCATACCAAAAATCAGATCATAATATGGGGTGATCCCCAAGATTGTGGAACTATTGTAACACGAAGGCATTGTCTCAGCCCAGCTGTGCAGGGCAGTTGTTGCAACCTTTTTTCTTTCCCTTACCATACTAGTAATAGGCTTATTATGAATAAACAAAATAATATTACTAAAAAATATACCAAAACCTACATGAACTCGATTAAAAGCACTTCTAAGAGAGGGAAGTATGTTTACAATGCCGTTTTAATTATCCACTTGTTCATAGTTTTTTGGTGACTGAATCTTTCAAGGTGAAGAACAATTATTGGAACATATTTTACAATAACAGATTTTAATGTACATTAGTTTGGTTTAAGACGAACATCAACATATAATAGTCAACAAGTATAAGATAAATAATTTTCGTAAATTGTTCGTTTTACACTAAAAGTTAATGTACATTATAATCTGTTACTGTAAAATATATTATACTGCACATCCCTGAAGATGACGCAGCGCATAGGTCGAAAGCTTGACAAAAATATTGTAAACTAATTATGACTGAAATGGGCAATGCTTTTTCTTCCATCTGATATTTATTATTAAAAAAGTAGAAACAGAGCTGGATTTCAAAATTTAAAGTAAATTTCTCAGTTTACTACTTTCATGAATGTTATTTTTTCCAAAAATGATTCTTTAGATATTCTGTAAACTTATGCACTGATCCACAGCTTTTATCTGAGCAATGTTCCTAAGAAAATCTGTTTTAGGAGTTTTGGAACTAGGAAAAGTGTGGTATCATTTCAGTTTATTAAGAATTAAGTAAGTTTTAAATACAGATTGCATAATTTAAAACTTCAATAATTGCAGCACTTGGTAGTTGTGTAATCAGACTAGCCTATTATTTTAATTTTAATTAAATTAAAATTAATTAGATTTTAAAGAATTAATTAAATATTTTAGGTCGAATATGGAACGTCACGTAAAGCAACAACATCCAGAATTGTGGTCTCAACGACAACGTCCTCCTGGTGGTAGAAGATCTAATAGAGGAGGTCAGTATTCTTTTAAATTCCCTCATTTTGTTACTTTTAAGATTTTGTGTGAACACAAAAAATACTTTTAAGATAAATTTTAAAATTTATTTCTAATATTACCCACCTTGATCATTCATGAAGTTTAAAAACAAAGCAAAGTGGTAGGTTTTCTTAGTGACTCCTGTAGCAAGTTTGCTGACAATGGTGATTATTCGAGGGTAGTTATCTATCTGCAAGCTATTATCTTTTCTGGCGTTTTGGATGTGCCTGCCCCAATATTGTTGTTACTTGGAGGACAAAAACATGGACAAAACACTCTCTTCTGTAGCAGAACCTAAATCTGACTTTATTTTCCAAACTAATGATCGTATTAGTTCATTTTTAGAAACAACATTCAGAATCTCTCCTTTTTTCAATCTTACAAATTTTATTAGTGACTTCTAGTCCTAAAAACCTCTTCTTTCGAAATATTAAAATAGTTAAGATTTTGGAATTGCACCTTGGTATGAACCTAACTTAATTTAATTCTAATGAGGCATTTTGTTTTTGTTCGTACTATTATTTGAAAGATTCCTTTTACACGTAATAAATTGGCTTGTTGAGAGGCTCCATGAATTCCGTTTTTCTAAATCAGGCAATAACTTCTGCCTATAATATTTTCATAATTAATTAACTATACCTCTATACGAACTCTATTCTCTTTCACAGGTAGTAATAGCTTAGTCACACCATCTATAGATCCAAGCTCCAGAGAAATACCGATGGACGTGAAAACAGCACTTTATGAACAGATAAAATCTAGAACAAACTGTCAACCACCTCCAGTCACAAGTTCTACGACGGCTACTGTGACTGCAGCAGTGGCGGCCGCCGCAGCAGCATCTCAAGACAAAGATCTAGCATCAGTCAGTCAAATGGTTTTTGCAGCATCCAACGCCACTAGTCTTACAAAATATTTCCTGTCTAGTTCTGTTGATCGAGTCAACGGTCTGGATAATGATCATAGTTCAAACAGTTCTGGATCTGATGAAAGGTAAATATTTTTTTGGGATTGTTTTGTTTTTGTGTTGTTGCTGTTTGTAAAAACAATTTCTGCTATTTTCATAACTTACAACAAAGTAATGCATTGAGCGAGAGGGTGTTTAAATTCTTGTTGGAATCCTTTGTTAAAAATCCTTTTCATGAAAAAAATAATCCTAATTGTCAGAATGTCTTTTCTAGAATACTTCAAATTTTAAATAAAATTTGTGATGAAAAGTAACATACAGAAGCACATAACGAGGAAAGAAAATATCGAAGTGCGGCGCTTGAATAAAAGCAGGCCAAGTCTCTTTGAATCCGTTCTCGGGTACCATATAGTCACGGCGATACGGTGAAAGAAGCGAATAAAAAAAAATCTGAATTTTTATTGAACTCACTTTCTGCATTAATTATAATTTAATTGACCAACAGATTTTTCTCAAATTTGGATTTCCATGTAATGCTCATAATGATAATTGACTCTGTAATATAATTTACTTTGTACTCTAGTAAATCTGTAGTTCAAGTATATTCATAAACTTCAAAAAAATCGCAGTCCCAGTTGATGGATTTCGGCCCAGACCTTAGTAATTTCAATGAAACAGTATCAAAAAAGAGTTCCTTGTTTAGGCTTTCCGTAATTTTTAGTTTTTTTTGAAGTTCTGGTCATACATACAAACACATAGCCTGTATGCCTATCGCCACTTCTCAGAATCTACTGGTTTCATAAAAATGTCTTATATATTGCGTAGCTCTCATTGGTATTGCTTGAGAACGTGTCACGTATCAACACTTCGTCCATCTATTTTCAGTGATTCTCAACTGAACTGCCACTGCCAGGGTTATCAACAAAATTCTTTAGGCTTTAGTTACTAAGGCTCATAATTATATTGCCTATCCATTCATATAACTAACTAAGCGTTTCGGCCATAATAAGTCATCTTAAAACGGGTGTACTTTTACTACGGTCGAAAATTTAATTCAAAATTCAGTTAAGGTAGGTACAAGTCAAGAAACAAGAAACGTAATACGAAGAAACTTAGCATTTGTTAATTTTTGGTGCATCTGCAGTATAGTAGTTCAGTTATGTACGATGTTTTCTTCTCGAATGTGCATTCAATTCATCAGCCTCCTTTGTGTACTTTTAATAATCTCTTCTAACAATCCTAATGTCTTGTAATGCTTTTTTTATTTTTTAATCATAAATTAAGCTTTTTTCCTTTAATAATTTGCAACTTTAAAAAAAAAACAACAAAAATCCTTTCATTTATAGATCCTCGCCTAATTCATCCAATGAGAGTGTAACTGGAGGTGGTGGAAGTGGTGGGGGTGGTAAAGGTGCCGGTGGGGGTGGCGGAGGCGGCAAGAAGCGCGGTGGCTGCAGTGCTTACAGTTTGGCGCCCAACAGGGTCACTTGTCCCTACTGTTCCAGACAGTTTCCCTGGAGTAGTTCACTTAGAAGGCATGTTCTCACCCATACCGGCCAGAAACCCTATAAATGTACCAGCTGTCATCTCTTGTTCACCACTAAATCCAATTGTGACAGGTAATTCTTCAGTTTCACTTATAACATCTTAAATAAATATGGTGAAAAACATTCTTATGTCTTTCTCTTTGTGCAGAATTTTCTTTTTAAGCTTAGATTTTTTACTAAAAATACAAATTTACATAAATAGAAAATTCTTTGAAACCGTAGTTATTGATTTTTGAAATGTAGTTAGTGGCTATGGAGAGGCTAAAAACTAAAACAGAGTCTGTTAACGTCTGTGAAGCGAGAATGAGAGCTATCATCTCATGTAAGAGTTAGGGTAAGGGTGGCCCAAATATAAATTATGCGACATAAGTAAAATTGTTTTGAAACTTAAATGAAAAAATATATTGTCTTCTCTGACACCTTCCTTAGTTAGAACCTTTAATATTTCCTCCAAATAATTTCTTTCCATAAAAGTTAATAACACTTTTAGAAACCCTTCGATGTAATGCAGTTTTATCCTCCGATTAATGAACTCTCTTCAACCTAGCAATTTTTTAATGTTTCAAAAATATTTTAATGAGCAATGGAAAGACATAATCTTAGAAGTAGCACACTAACAATAACTAATAATGGACACTAACTCACTGGCAAAGTAGGCACACTGGCCGATTTGTACTCAAGACTAACATCTATCCATTTCACGTAAACGACTGGCCACCCAAATTCAAGCATGATTGACTGAAACTTCGTGTTGGATGTAAATATTGGAGCAGATATCTTGCTTGTGCTAACTTTTCTTCAATGGAATACTTTTTGAGTGCGACACAATCGTTACTTTTATTGAAAGAATGTAATTAATACTCTTTTATTTAATGTTAATAGGCACATGTCGCGTAAACATTCAAGAAAATCATCCGCACATTCCGGTCCTGATGAGGAACGAGACGATTCAGATAAAAATATGTCCACAGGTGTATCAGTGAAAACACAAACAGATAATAATAATGCAAACTCTTCACCGAGAACTTCCGCTTCACCAACTTCACCGGAGCACACTGAAGGTAAGCTGATTAGCCTGTATACACAGTTTTACCTTGACTAGCTTAGAATAATGATTAATAAAATTTCTTTTTTTCAAAATCAAGGTTTAGAAACACCTTTTAAATGTCACCTATGTGACGGTTCCTTCACCGAACGTTCAGCCACTTTAGAGCATATCAAGACTGTACATGCAAGGGATTATGCCTTGCTAGCTGCGAAAGGAGCACTGGACAGCTGCGACGAGACCGATGATCAAGATGCAGCAAATAATGATCATCCAAATAGAAAGGTATTTAATAAAAGAAAAATGATTGCAATGTTTGTGCAAAAAAAATATATATTTTTTAGCTCTCTTTACTGTATTCCTTCAATTTACTTAAAGTTCCATATATCTTAAAAGCTTTCCGGAACTGCAGATCCATGACTAGACTGAAGAAAACTGGAAAACGCTCCATTAAATAAATAATCGTCGAAGTAGCGACGACTGACACCTAGATAGATTTGCGATCCGAGACCTTTCAAAAAGAAAGCTACGTTTTCTTAGTCAGGCAGAGAACTTAATAGTGGAATAAAAAGATAGTTGAATTTTCCTCGTAATATCAATTTGTGTATGTGTGTGTGTAATATTCTGCTTGATTTTCTTCTTATGAATTTCCAAAGCTATAGTTTTCAACCAACTCCTGTTCGTGCAGAGAATTTGATTTCTTTTTATAAAATCTCTGTTAAATATTTTGTAGAACCAATTGACTTAAGAGTTTTGATATTTAGTTGACATGATATTTATTTAAAAATGTCTTTTATTGAAATAATATTATTTTCACAGGTAACTTGTGCTTTCTGTTTACGACGTTTCTGGTCAGCAGAAGATTTACGCCGACACGTCAGATCGCATACCGGCGAGCGTCCATTTTCCTGCCATCTTTGCCATCGACGTTTTACTCTAAAACATTCCATGCTTAGACATCTTAAGAAACATAATGTTAATAACAATATAAACAATAATAATAATAATATTAATAACAACAATAATAATAATAATAATAATGACGATAAATCTTCAAATTCTTCACCAGAACTTTCTAGGCCAAATGATCTTATATCAAATTTATTGGGCATTCAGGATACTTCTATTGTTGATACAATGCTAGAATCAGGTCCTAGTCATGCCGCTAGAATATTAGGTGTTGATTCAGGTTCGTAGTTTTAATAGGATTTTTGGCTTTTAATATGTTTTGATTGTTCTAAATGATTTCTAATTTTTCTTTTGATCTCTAAAAAATCCAGGATTTTTTTTTTACTTCTCGTCGTTTCATCGAACAACGAAATTCGATAGATTTACTTGTACAAAAAGAAAAAGTTAATATAACTGATTTCCTTTGGTGAACAATTTTGTACAATACCTACATCAAATATGTGTTTATATTACTGTTTTATTTACTTTTCTTTAGTGCCAAGAATGATCGTATATCGTATCTAAATATAAAAAAGAAAATTATGAACTTCTGGGAAAGTTCCTAGTTATTGTACATCGCAGAAAATTTTCTGAAAAAAGAAGTACCAAAAGTAAACTCTGTTTTGTGAGTTTTTGCTGAGGCTAGTTTTTTTAAGGAAAAACTACTTTTGCCATTCCTTCAATAGAAATTCTTTCTTCAGTGTATAATATATACGATCATTCATGGCATAATGGAAAATAAATATAACTTAATAATGTAAATAAAAAGAAATGCTAGAGAAAATTGAAAAAGGTTTTATTAGCAAAAAAAAAAATGTATTTTTTATTTTATTTTTTCTTAATTTTAAATAAATCTAATCAGAGCAATATTATAAATAATACCCTATTAAAATAATTGCAAATACAACTGTATTTACTTGTGTCTTAGCAATAACAGCTGATCGTATCATATGTGCATAAATCAGTGGTTAAACTTGTTATAGATTTGTTCCAATATTTTTTGTTTAATTTTAGTTTCGTTGGGGCGATCATTTTTTTCAAAAATAATATTGCTAATTTTTAAAATTTAATTCAGGTCTATAACCTTCTTGCTAATTATCATCTGTGCTTGTGCACGTCTAGTCTTCAGTGTAGTGAGAACAGTTTATTCGTTCAGAACGGCCTGACTTTGTAAGATACATAAAGTATACTCTGTATTCTTTAATCGGAATATTTAAATTTAAAAAGTAATATAAATCTTTTAGAACGCTTGACCACGTTTTTCTTGACTGGGCAAACTAATCTTCATATTTTGTTGAAACAAACTACGATATCTGTGCACAGAAAATAATTATTTCAAAGGTTGTATATTTTTTGTGTTTCCAAAAAATTTAGTAATCGATTTGTCTATTTCTATAATGTCAGAAAATATTCTGAGCTGAATTGAGTATTAAAAAGAAATAATTAATTTTTATCTGTCGAAGCGGTTTTAATTTTGTCAAAAATAGAAGTCAGGCTCGTTTTCATTTCCCAAGGTGCCTCTCTTCTTGCTTCTTTTGTGCAATATCGCATGCGCGATTCCTTTGCAACATACCTCTTATGTTTTTTATTAAGGTTTCTATGCATGCTAGTTGGTCCTGTGTTTCGACATGTTCAAAAAAGTTCGAATACCAACGTTGGAAGCTGCATCTATACCTAATATTTGTGCGAAAAGAAAGCCGGCAATGTTTGCTATCATTTGATAATATCAAATGAATGACTTCTTATTGATTTGTGGTAGATATTAGGCAGTGACAAACTAAATTTTACAAGATGCCGACATTAAAGGGATTAATGGTCCGAAAGAAGAATTCAAATTTGAAAAGAATCGATTTCTAGTAAGGAATCTAGTAAGTTATGCTTTTTTGGACACGTTTCGGATTCCCTTCGCGCTATAGGTTTCAGAGTAGTGTTTATTTAATTTTAGAAATAAAAATATAGAAAGCATTTTTATTATTCATGAAATTAAGATAGCTTTTTTTTTTGTAAATATATAAATTGTAACATCTTGAGATAGATAAAAAATAAATGAAACATTTAAACAAAAGGAAAATAAGTAGTTCTGGTTGTCTAAATTCGTGGAGAGTCTTATTAGTTATCTTTTTTGCGTCCCCATTTAACGGATACCCTAGCTTGCGCAGATCCTTGCCTCTAGAGTTGAGAAGAAAGCCACCTTATATAAGAGGGTTAACTGAAAGATCTGATTAGGCTGATTATTAATGTTTTAGGTGCACAAATCTTAACCTTACAAGATTCTAAAATATATTGCATATGAATAATTACTTTACAATGTTTACAATTTTTCTATTTACTATACTACTGTTTGGGTATAAAAATTAATTAAATCTAGTTCAAAAGCTGCAGCAGGACCTGCGACAGTATTCAATATTATTTGAACTGAACTTAGAACTTAGATATGTAGCTTAGAAAAATGAAAATTATTATTTCCTTCTCTTTTATTTGGAGAACATATGTCTTTTTATCTTATCGATTCCTGTGATAATTTATTTAGTTTTTATTGAGTAAGTGTGAAGATCTTTTATTTAAATCTTATGTACAATTTACAAATGGCAATTCATACAATTGAAAGGAAAGACATATTTTCTATACTTTTTTTTTTATAAAAAAAGAAATTTATCAAATATTCTTGCTCATTGGATTTTTTTAAATTTTATTCTATTATTGTAACATTGGATGTAATGTAAAACTATAAAGTAGCGATATCGTACAAAAATATTTTAAATTTTGAGAATAATTGTTATGTCAACAAAATCATTGGCCAATAATCATTTATTAGTTCTTATAGAACTGTTAAAAGTTTTTTTTAGTTTAAAGAATAACAATTTCTAATTAGAATATGTGAAAGTAAGTGGTTTAATAACAGTCCAATAAAAGTAAATCTATTTTTGGGGTATACTTTAAATGAGTTAAACATTTGATAAGTTTGTACCGATATGTGATTTTTTAGAAGGTCAAGGTCGCTTTCCAAATGGTCACTAATAGTCCTATTTAAATGAGATCTGGACTAAACTCTCATTCAACTGCCTCATCCGAACTGGAACTACTTAAGATTCTCAAAAGACAAATAAATAGGACAAGAATCTTAAAGGAATAGTCTTCTAGAGTGTCGAAAAGCAGCCTAACGGCGCCGATTGCAGATTAGCTTGGTCTAAATATAACTTTTCTACTTACTACAATCTTGGATGCGGGATTGAATACTAATTTTTGCTGAAGTGTAGGATAAATGGCAATTTCTTTTTCATTTTTGTAGAGGCCACAATGGCTGGACTTTGACAGAAATACGACTGTATTCCTTTTCCTGAAAGCTTTTTCTTTTTCGCTTAAGGCCAGCAGTGAGGTGCGGCACTTATATACAAATTGGATCAAAAAACCAAACCAAGCATGGGATAAATGGGTATTTTCACCTCTACCTCGCAAATAGAGTGAGATACCATATTACACAGTTTTCTGTTTTAACTGCTACCAGTCCCAGAAAGGGAGCTAACCGCTTAATAGAAGGAAAATTCCTGTCAAACGCAACATAACCTAACCAGTGGCTCCCTAAATAGCATTTTTTTTATTATATCCACCCCACTTAGCTTATTCACGACGATGAGTATTGCCAAAAATACCCATTTCTGGTTGCTAGATGTATGAATCAGTAATATTGGATCAGTAATGGGAAGAGAGGCGCCTATTTTGGCTATCCTCATAAGCGTACTTGTTTTTTGTGATCATATTATTTTATTTTATAATTTTTAAGTGATGTCTTTTTTCAGCAGCGGTCTTGTACTATCGCGTAATTTAATAAACAAAAAACTTATACTTTTATGTAAAATAAAATACTTTTTTTTAATACGTAATATGCGAATACGCGCCTCCTATAATTAGAAATGTGGAGAGAAAAAAGATGAAAATGATTCTTGATTCAAAGCTATTACCTCCTAATAAGTCACTAAAGTATAAACTTATCAAAGCTTTCAGTAAGATATTTGTACATACCTACTACTTACATGACCGTACTCATCATTAGAGAGTCTATTTTTGTCTCGAATTATTTAGTTAATAGTTTCATATGAACAAAAAATAATTAGAGAAATGAACACTTTTCAGTGATAATCTTCATTGTTTTAGATATTATTTAATAAAAAAATATATTTAAGTGTGGCTACATTAGGTCTTGTTTTATACGAATATGCAGTTTATCTAAAAACAGTAAGTACAATAAATCATCTTGGGAAGTTATTTTTACTAAATAAATTTAATATATAATATTTAATTCTTAGTTGTGTGCAGGCGTGCGATGATATAAAAAGTGTGCGTTAATTTTTTTAATTAAATTTTTGTTTATTGATTCGTTTTTTGTAAATATTTTACACAAGTGCACTTCATAACTTTTACCAAATTTACAAATTTAATAATAAAAATTTTAATAAATCACCAGTTCAAAAAATAAGTAAAATTTAGAATTTAATGGACTGTAATTGGAAGAATTGTATTTATTATTTAGTGGTGTTGAATATTTGTAAAAAATAAAAAAAAAAAATACAGCAATATTTATATAATTGTATTTTTTTCTTTTTTGGGAAATCCAGTTATTAAAATCGTAATATTTAATATGTAGCATTGAAGGCAACGAACTCCAGCTTGGATGCATATTTACTTTGGTGGTAAGATGCAACTAAGAATGGTAGTTATTTTACCGAACTCAATAAGTTAGTAATTCAAAGATGCTAGAAATTTCGACGGCATATAGTTTGTCTGAGAAAGAACTTTTACTCTTGAGAGAACGATTAATGGCTCGGAGGCTTTGTTTTCGTCAGTCATTCCTGTTTCTTACAACTTTCAGAGTGTGTCGCATGTCTCCTTGAACTGGGCAGAGCTGTGAATTATCTTATTTCTATAGACCACGTATATGGTATGAGAATTGGGGATTTTATTATTGAAGGTTTGTAAATGGAAGGCAAAATGCATGCCCGCCGGGCCGCCTAGATGTGTGAAGTAGTGTGTAATCTGTTTGTTATTCTTTACGTATGACCATGAAACCATCTACAGAATCCGACAGGTCTACACTATTAGTTCAAAACCAATTTCTGAATTCTCCAAAATAAGTTTGTGTTAAGGTTTATCTAAAGTTAAACTTATTGCCTCCCAGGGGCAGGTGTTGGTTTAGTGGTCACGAACATGGATTTTGTAAGTGGGAAATTCTCTAAACTTCAGTCTATCCAGCTATTTATGCAATTTTTATGCCATCATCAAGGGCTGATCAAATTGGTGTAGGAAATTCCACTTCAGCAATGTTTCCGGCTCACCTTTCATTTTGAAGGTATGTGTTTTATTCAAAACGTTACTGAACTGTAAACAACAACATAAAAAACTATCCTTCTGCATATCACACTTATTAGAAAATACAACTATTAGAATACGAGATTCGCAATCCAAAGAAAGCCCACGTCCACTGACACTATTATACACAACAGTTCCCACCATCCTGCTCAATGTAAACAAGCCGCTCTCTGACACCTAACAAACAAATTAAAAAACTTCTTGCACCGTCCAGCTATCAGATAATACCATTCGAACAATATACCAAAATAACAGTTGCGATACCTTTTTTAAAAAAATACTAGTACAAAAAAAAAACTTTGCCTAAATCAATACGTATCCAACATATTCACCATGGTTGCTCACATCGTAAGCTAGACTTACAAACTATGTAACCATTTCTAGAAACTAGACCTCTAAACCGCATTTAGGATCAACAACTAAGATTACATGCACTTGCCGAAACAAAAACCGTCAGGTCTACAGCAAATTACAATATATTGGCAAGATTGTGTAAAAAAACTATACACTTATAGCTGTTTTTAAAAATATACTTTTTGAGGAATTTTCAGGAAAAACAAGTTGATTATCGTCAACAATTTTTTATTTAAAGTAAATAATTACATTTTACAACAATTTGTAAACTTTCAAATACATATATGGCACAATACATCAAAAAAATGTCCATACACTTGTAATATTTGTATATTTCAAAGCAGCTGACTGTTTTAGTAATGTGCATTTCCTCCTTTTTCTCGAATAATTTCAATCAAACGACTTTTCATTTTACTAACTAGTTTCTTGGTTACTTCTGGCTCAATAGAATTCCATTCCAAGATTATGGCAATTTTAAGCTCATCTTGTTTTTAACATTTCGATTTCTACTTCTTCCAATTTCACACCACTAGTGCTCAATTGGATTGAGATCGAGTACACGACCATTATAACCATTTGATCTAAGCACTGTTTTCTTTGTTTTGGGCACAACATTTGCATTACAAAGGTTTGAAAGAATATCTGCTAATTTAGGAGCACTAGTCATTGGTTTCTCCCTTATTTCTTTCAAAATCGCTCTTCTACGAATGCCAAGTAATTTTCTTGGGCGGTCTGAACGAGGTCTATTTCCTAAACTTGTATTTTCTTTGTAACGCTTGATAATGTACTGAACAGTGCTGTGGGATTCATTCACAATTTTTTCAATTTCTCGCAATGAATGACTTGTTTCTCTCAAATTAATTATCAAAGCACGGATGTCTTTCGATATCAACATTTCAAATTTAAACACTTGAACAATGAAAAATGGTCTTTACACATCAAAGGATACTTTTTATGGAGACTTTTTTGACTCAGTGTAGATACAAAGAACACATCCGCTCTTAAAAATACATTAAAACTTATTCAAACCACTAACCGGACAGCAACAAATGACGCTGTTACATTAGATAAAAAACGAGTGGTTATCATAAAGAGAATTGAAATATACACATACAAAGTAATTCAAATAACATATACTATAACTCGGACACGCTCTTCCATCTCAAACACACAGCAAACTTCATCAAAATAGTAAAGGAAAGTAAAATAAAAAGCATTATTTCTAGCGTGTTTCTCGTTGTTTAATGTTAAAGTTTTTAAGATTTAACTATTTAAGAATTTGTTTATTACGTAACTAGATTCAAGTGCTTGCCAATATTTAATTTTATAATAATTTAGTTTCATTTTACAATATTTCCCAGTACCAATAAATTTGGTTACATTCAGTGTTTTCTGCTTACAAAAAGTGCGCCCCCTCACGTAAAGTACAATTTTAAAAAATTACCAATGAATAAAAAATGTACAAGCTAGATTTTAATTCAAACTAGATTTCATTAATTTTATTTCATTTCATTATTTTTACAAAAAATGTTTTACAATTTATTAATTTCAGTAACACCATATGATATCTCGTAAGTAACCACAAGTAACCTCCCTCATTCAGTCAGCAATTGTAGTGTAAGCCGGAAAGGACGCCGGAGCGAAGTTACTAATATTAATAGTTACTAATTCATATTTAAACTGATTAATTACCATCTGAGGATGAACGAAAGTCCAAAATTGTTCAGGATCAGAAAAACAATTAAAGGTGACGATCAAATCAGTGGCACTACATTTACATTGAAGTTCATTGAACTTAAAATGGTAATGCTTAGAGATATTTCAAATTAAACATGTTTTGTGGTACTATTAAAAAATGACCTTTAATTTCAAACAAACCCCTCAAAATGAAAAAAGGGTTTCAATCAAGTAAACTTTTTTTTTTTTAGATTGATTTCATTGGATTTACTTAATATTTTTGGATATACACTTTGTTCTGTGCATTCCATTATATAAGATAGGTAATTTTTTTAAAAAAAATTCTATTATTATTATGAACATCTAAGAAAAACTTGACTGTCGGGTTATAATGTTCAGAACTTCGTTATTGCTATCTAAAAAGATATAGAATCTATTTTGTCAGCTTGCAGCCTTGTAATGATTAGCTTTATTGGCCCTTCATTACATCCAATAGCACAGGGATAAATGTGATAAAGTAAATCTGATTCTCAACCATTCAATCTGGAATATATAGAAATCTGCCTACCATACTGCTTGTATAAGACTGTTCTTCAGGTAGTCATCTAATGTTCCATACGATCTAAGTATTACAGCATAAACTATTATATTTATAGACAGTTAATTAATCTACCTTAATTGAATAAATCCAGTATTAAGATCTTAAAAGAAATCATTTAAAATTTCATGTCAACCTGGGGCTTTAGTTGAGGTACATACATTTATATTGATTGAAAGATGAATTGGGTTTGATTTCAGGTCTAGGCGTTAGATTATATTTTATTAATGCATAATGGTTTAATTTGCTTGAAAAAAGGTTTAGTTTAACAGAAAAATACTACGTTTGATGCAATATTACAATAGTGTAAATCACGTTCTAATTATCAGTTGAAGTTTTCATGTAGTATTTCTCTCTCTTCCAGTGCTTTCATCCATGGGTTGTACAACTCTGTGGCAACTAACAGCAGCAAGTAAAGCTAAGCTTACAATTTAATTGAGTATTATTAAGGGACCTTCCATTCCTAAAACATGGCCGTAAATAAATATGATGTGATTTAATTTTGTCTCCGACTGTAAAAAAAACAAGCGAATCTACTTATCACGCTGTGCTTCAGGTAATCTTAGCTATTATTTAATACGGTCAGTGAATTGAAGAGAATATATAGATTTATATATATATATTTTTGACTTTGAAAAAGATGTTTTACTTTTTGTTGAAAGAAGTTTTAATTTGATAGAAAAATTCCGTGTCTGCTTGCATGTGAATCCTGAATAATTTTTCACTTAAACAGAACTATTTTGCTAGACATTTTTAATTCATTTTTATTCAAATAATTGAAAATTTATTTATAGCATAGAAGAGAATGGATAAGATTGTTACGTATTTTTTAGTTATATTAAGCTTACTTTTTTTTTCTTTTTTTTAAATATTTAAGTATATTTCAGCATTAAAAGATTTATAAGTATGTCTATAACTTTGTTTAAAATTAAATATTGAACGAAATGAACTTTCTTCGTGATAGTTAAATAAAAAATGGTTTATTTTATTCATAAAAAACCCAAAACAATAAAACCAACTTAATGAACCAATGATTTAAATTTATAGGAGTAAGAGTAACTTGACTAAAACAAATTTAACAAAAGTCAAATTGCAACGTAGGAGTAATTTAAGTTCAAATAATTTATGGTCACGATGTTTTATAATGCTACGAATTCATTCTAATAGACTGAGCCGTTCAAAATCTTCTAATTTAATTTTTTATTTATTCCTTTTATTCCTGTGATATAAAACTGTTTCTTTAAAAACAGTTGTGTCTTATTTGTAGTATCATTAAATAGAATGCTTTTTAATTCAAGATGAACTCTATAAAGTGTTTATTTCATTGAATAATGATTTACAGATACAAATAGCCAATACTGTGAATACTACCTGCAAAACCATCCATCAAGTGAAGTGGATATGAAAAAGAAGTTGAGAAAACATCCATCAAATGAGTAAGTGCAAACAACTTTTGTTATGAAACAATTACTTAAAAAATGTACTATTTAGGTATACGAAATATGCATGTTTATCTTTCATTAGGTGTGAATTAAATTATAATTATTAATGTAATATTCTTTTCCATTATTCAGGGCCTTCAGCCACGGGCTTTTCCAGCTTGCGCCACAGTGACGCTCATTTTTCCACTGAAATAATTACCTCTATGGGCTCTTCATTACTTGCAACTTAAGCCGCCAAATATGAGTCGATTCTTATCCATACTATTCTGGAGTACAAGAAGCCGACGAAACCTACCTTCCATTCTATGGCATTGTTGTGGTTGTCTTATCTATTGTTTCATGTTTAACACTATAACAGCAGTAACTAAAACCTTTTTTTCCCACATAAATTTAATTTTTCCTTTTAGATCTGAAAAAAGTTTTAATTTTTGCTGTAAGTGGGTAGTAGTACTTTGAAAAATTCATCGTCTTACGTGCATATAAATTCTGAATAATTTTTTAATCAAATGATACTATTTTTAGTCGAATAAACCATTTTTGATCATGAAAATTATTGAAAAATGATACTAGCACATTTCAAATAAATCTCAACGATAAATTGTAGGTTCTATAAAAAATTATTCTAATGTACATGTCAATGCTTATTTATTATATGGTTTATTTATCTGTAAAAAAGGTATTTAGCAGGAGAACAAAGAAAAACGATCAGTTTTTTGTTTTTTTTTGCATCCTATTATTTTTTGTTACATTTACAGAGCCTCAGTATTTCACATTCAATGATATAAAAAAATACATATATAAATTAATAAAATACCAAAAAAAAAAGTGTTAAAATACGTTTAGAACAAAGAAACAAAAAAAAAAAAATTAAGTTAGTCCCAAAAAAAGCCGGCAGAGGGCGCCACTTAAACAGGTGTAAAAAATAGTTCCACAAATGGCCACCAGGTAGCAGTGCTGTAACCTTCCCTATATATACGGGAACAGCACGAATTCTCGTCAGTACGACTTGAGTGATGTAGGGGGGTATATCGCTCGTCGCTCCAAACATATGTTATCTAGTCTAGTCTTCTAAACATCCATCACCTCTCTCTTCCAAAGAATCATGAAGGTGAGGTGAGGAGATGTTGTCGCTTCGACGGTTCTCCCCACCCTGCCCCGCCCTTCCAGCGAACTTAGTTATATAGCCTCCCAGAGCAAGATGGCGGCACTAAACTCACCTGATCCACTACCCACTAGATAGCTCCAGCTGTCCTACTGCTCCAGCACTCTCACGACTCTGCCAGCCATTTTTAACCTTCCATCAAGGTTTTCCTTTTTTACTTCTACCACTCTCTAGACTCTGTAACCTTCCTTTTAGGTTATCCTTTTTATTTTTTCGCATTTTCTACATCATTTTGAAATATTAATCAAATATTTTCAATTTTTTTCGTTTAATTTTTACTTTTTCATATTCATTAACAGATTTAATGGAAAAATAAAATATAAATTTTTTTTAAAGACTTTTATTCCTTTTTTTTAACATGCAACTTTTAATTTTGATAAAATCATGCATATTACTCATAATAACTACTTACTTTTTTTTTTATAGTTTCCTGTCGAATGATTGTTGATATATTCACAATGGATTGATCTTTTACGACTTTTTCACTTGGGCTTCCATTGATGAACGTATTGCAGGCAGTACTCTTGAGTATCACAGTATTAATTCTGGAAATAATCATTATTTATGTAATTTAAATTAAATTAAAATGTTAAGTAAGTTTTACCTAGCATTAAGAAATACATTTATAACACTTTATGTATATTATAAAGATTGAATAAAGGCTGTAATTTAACTAAAAAATTTGATTTTTTTTTTTAATCTGAACCTTTTCATTCAATGATAATGAAATATATTTACAAAAACACACTTCTTCCATATGAATATAATTAATTTAATTGGAAAAATATAACACACATAATCTACTAACATTATTATTATGAAAATGAATTGAAAAATTATTAGCTCAACTAAAATAAGTTGTATTTTCCAATTAAAACTTTACCCACAATTAACAAAAATTAAAACTATTTTTTCAGTAATAAAAAAAGTATAATATGAAAAAAGTTTTAGTTTTTGTCGTATTACTCTGAACGTAATAAATAATAAGATAACACTTACCTGGATGCGAATCACTTCATATTTATGGCAGTGCTGATAAAATACATCTCAGGTAAAAGATGAGCTTAACGAGGCTGCAAGTTGACAAAAGGCCCATTTATGTTAGCACTGCATGAAATGAAAAAATACGAATTTTTTATAGCGTAATTTTTAAACCTAATTATTTGTCTATTTCTTTTTTGTCAATCTATCTACTACACATTTCTGGAAATAAACATTATTTATGTTATTTAAATTAAATTAAAATGTTAAGTAAGTTTTACCTAGCATTAAGAAATACATCTATAACACTTTATGTATATTATAAAGATTAAATAAAGGCTGTGATTAAACTAAAAAAAAAGGTGTTTTTTTTTAACCTAAACCTTTTCATCCAATGATTCAACAAATTCTACATACCCATGCGATCTAGCGGAAGAAGTGAGAACTAAAAATTACTAAGTAGTTCTCGACTTTGCCAGAAGATCGCTCTTAACAGTAGTTTTTGTCGCTTCAAGTTAGAATTGAAATTGACTACATACATATTCATATCTCTGCAATGATTAATACGCAAAATGCTATTAGTTACAAACATTAGTTGGCAGTTTAAACTGCTGCATTCAGATCTGCTCGACAGCTCGACTAGAAAGAAAATACATGCCTATCTTTATTTTAGTTAGAAATAAAATAATTATAACATGCATTAATTATAAAACTTTAGTCCGCCATTTCTTGTTTTTAAAAATCAAGCCTACACTTACTATACATTTAGATAACTGAATATCACCTGAGTATATTGCTTATTGTAATTTTATTACGTTCGAAAAATTATAGTAAATTACATAATTAAAATGTTCTTTAAGAAGCTAGAGAAACACATCTATAACAATTTATGTAGATTATAAAGAAGATTAAATAAAGGAGGGTGTAATTTAACTAAAGAATTGATTTTTTTTTTTTAAACCTAAATCTTTTCATTCAAAAACAATAAAATATATTTCCAAAAAACACACATATGAAAAAGTTTTAGTTTTTGTTGTATTACTCTGAACATAATAAATAATAAGATAAAATTTACCTGGATGCGAAACAATTTATATTTATGGCAGTGCTACTGAAATTATAGAAGGATCCTTAAAAATTCATCTCAGGTGAAAGCTGAGCTTAACGAGGCTGGAAGTTGACAAAATGCCCATTGGTGTTAGCACTGCATGTTCTGAAAAAATAAAATTTTTACAGCGTCATTTTATAATATCTAATTATTTGTCTATTTTATGTCAATCTATCTACTACGCACTTCTCTAGTTATTATGTACTATATAACGGGCATTTGCCCATTAAGTGTACTTTAAACACACAAACAAGCACCAAATATATTCGTATTAATGAATATTTATATATTCTGAATGAAATTATAAATAAAACAATTAGTAATCTTAAAAATATCAAATTTTAGATAAGTCAACGATCCGAGGCCCTTATTTATAATAATTCTAAATCAGTGAAATGTCTTTTAAGAAAATTTTTGGAATGCAATTCGTAAGATTTACAAAACCTTTTTTTCTTTAAAAAAATAATTACTATTTCATTGTTACAATTATTTTCAACTCATCTTTTATTCAATACATAATTTGCGCTCATATTAAAGTTACCTAAAGTAGGTAACATTTAAGTTGAAATAATTACATGGTTTCTTTGAAATTAATAAATTCTACATGCCCATGCGATCTAGCGAAAGAACTGAGAACTAATACTTGCCGAGTAGTTTTCGACCTTGCCACTAGAACGCTCTTAACAGCAGTTTTTGTCGCTATTTCTAGTTTGTATTGACTACATATTCATAGTTTTTGTTGCATTATTCTGAACAAAATATATAATAAGATAAGACTTACCTGGATGCGAATCATTTCATATTTATGGCGGTGCTGCTGAAATTATAGAGGGACCCTTTAAAATTCATCTCAGGTTAAAGCTGAGCATAAACTAGCCGGCAAGTTGACAAAAAGCCAATTATAAGTAGGAGCAATACGAATTTGATTCACACTATATTATTTCACAATTAAAACTTGTAATTTTTCTGTTTAACCCTTTCATCAAAACGTTAACCTACCATCAGAACTTGTAATTCAACAAATAAAAAGTTATTATTGAAAAAAAGTTTTAACTGGCGTCATTTGATTAAAAATTCTGTAGCATTCTTACAAGTTTAACGTTGAATATTTATTTTAAACTTCTACTACGAAAGTGCAAACCTTCCGATTTTAGGGAACAATTAATTACCCCCAAAAAAGGTTTTAGATTATAATGTAATAATTTGAACGTATTATATAATTGATGCTATTACCTGAAGAACAGTTCCACAGGCCAGGTGCCAGGTAGATTTCCTAGAGTTTTTCAATCTCCCGAATAGAATGGATGAAAAAACATCCAACAATTACCAACATGATGTTGTATGTGAAGAAGGGACCGTAGAGGTAGTTTCCCAACGAACGCTGAGCATTACTGGGCTGAAACTAGGCAAATAGAAAAAAAATCCAACGGATAAAAGCACTTCACAACATAAGAATAATGCAAATAGACTAAGAGTTTCAATTTAATTCACACTGATTGTATTATTGTATAATTTTTCAGTTAAACTAAATCTACCTTTAGGTTTATTTCATCCCTGACCTGTTTCGAACTTTCGTATATCCACATAACATCAATTGAGACTGATTAACAAGATTGGTGAACACTACATCGACTTCATTCCCTCCACTCACTTCCCTTACAATGTAAGGAAGGTTATATGGTGGTTATGTGTGCCAATCAAAATGTTAATTAATCGTAATTTTTTTTTGTAAAAATAATAAAATAAAAATTAATGGAACTTAGTACTTTTTAAAAGTACTTGACGTTTAGTGCGTTTGGAAATTTTTTAAACTGTAAAGATGCGAGTTTTATTTTATATAAAGCAAAGGGGGGTTGTAGATTTAAGCAAATCACACATAATTATACTTTCATTTTTACCGGAAATTATTTTGAAATGAAATAATGATAAATAAGTGATTTATATAATATAACAAAGGAGTAAATAAGTAAAATCTTAAAAAGAAAACTTACATACCATATTTATGTTAGCGTGTTTGGACATTCACAATTTCTTAATACAAATATAATTCCAAAAACAATAACCACAAAAAAAACATTGAACATCGACGCAGGAATAGAATTTCGATTACTATTATCAAAAATATACGTACGAAACTGGAAACTCAGAACTAATCAGGAAGTAAGCACAGCGAATAACCTAAGATAGAAAATGAAAGATAATATCGCGTTAACTAAAGCAGAGAAAGGCAATTCTGGATACTGGGCAGAGAGTATTTTTATTACAATTAGTAATACTATAGCCGAAGGTTTCTTTCTTTAGTATTTTACAAGCTCTACAATAAGTGAACAACAGAATATGGATAGCTTTGTGCTATTTAGACTTTTATTTGAAGAATTCAATAAATAATCTGAAAATATGAAGTGCAATTACTTGAAAAAAGCTAGTTTTTGTTAGGGAAGCATTTAGAAGTCAAGCAAAAATAGTTGAAGGGAATAAGAAGTAAGTTTACACTTATGCAATGACACTACTCAGAATTATTATGAAAGTATTAACAATGCGGGTCCAGTGACACATTTATGACAAATTAAGAAAAAGAAATATGAAAAATAAAATGTCAAATCACGAAGATTTAATATTAAAAAAAGAGACTTCAGGAAAAGTCCATTCCCCATCAAATTCAACACATTATTATACACTGGTGCTGTAGTATTCTTGAGTTCAGTTAATGGCATGATCAATGTGGAATCGATTCAAGTCCCGTACGGTTTGGTGAAATTAAGGAACTTAGTAAACCACGACTTAAGTTGGTATCAACAAGTATTGTTGCACGAGTTTTAATTACATCGTGGTCGACTGTTCGAAAGCACTTTGTTTCATCTACCAAAACGTACCTGAGAATAAAAACAGTGTACTTTACTGATTAGCATCAACAGTGCATTGGACGCGTGGAGCGCTTGCACCCGCAACCTAGTTTTTTTTTTTTTACACATTGAGACAAATGGGGGTAGATGCCTTGCTACTCGTCTGCAAGGCTCTGATAAAGAGGATCTTTCAGCAACAACTCTGAAAGTAACTGAGAGCTATATGGCATGAATTTGCAGTCATTTCTGAATTTTTCCAACCTGTACAAATCTAGACCTCGCAAGGATTTTTTGCAGACTACATGTGCCTTGACCGTCAGCCCATAATGACTTTCACACTTTTTTTATGTTCACGGACCTCGTATACCATGCTATCATTTAAAGACGAAGTGGAACCATTCTTGCACCTACATATGCACCCGCTTCTAATAGTAAAATAACTCAATAATTCTTTTACATCAAGATCAAGGTGAAAAGAAAACAATTGTCATCGACTGCTTTAAACTGCAGAACTACGCTGTAAGAAGCCAAACAATTTGACACTCACATCAAACGCCGTTGTACTCACTGCATAATAATATATATAATATCTCTGCTGAGAGCTGTCATGTTATATGTTCATCAATTTAATGTATATTATTGTAATAAAGTAAATTACTGAAGCAATTAGTTTGGTGCCTTTTTGAGTCTAATTCTCTTGCTATGTTATATACTATGCTAGGGTATAAGATAAATATACCCATATTGTTATACATCACTCTCGAGTTAAAAGAAACCAAATTTCTTCACAATCTAGTTGATCGGTGACTCCAGTTAAAGAGTTGTATCTACTAGAAGTTATTCAGGCATTGTCATAAGGTAAAAGAATAATAAACAATAAAAATCTATTACAAGTGTTTAATTGACTTAGGAAAAAACTAAATTAGCAATTAATTTAAAGAAATTGTATTTACATGATAAACATAGTTAATGGGTAAATTTTAGTATATATTTTAAATTTATCTACTTACCAGGGCACAGTACTCTTGCTACTGAAGGATGTTTTTCCAAGAGTTTAGCGACAATTATGGCATTCTTCATATGTTGTTTCATTCTAACGGCTAAAGTCTTAAGACTTCTGTTTACGAGGTAGTCAAAAGGTGATAGCACGATACCCATTGATTTAAACAAAACGCAAATATGTTTAAAATTGTTACAAAAAAACGAAGTTTCTGTAAAAATTATTTTACTATTAGTAGCTACAAAAAAAAAACCTTTTAAAGAGAAGACAGATTATTTGCTTTAACATCCTTTAATTAGTTAAAGACATAGATATTATAGCCACCCTTAACTCAAAGAAGAAAGGACCCTGTTAGTTTTGTAAGGGGACGGCGTTAGAGCAGCAAAATCGTAGAAGACATGCTTACCACCAACAACGGTAATATAAATATTCTGTCACCGATATGAGATCTAAGATTACAGAGCAAGCCTTGCAGAAATGGCAGATTACAATAACAGCAACTAGAGTACTTTCTATAAGATCATGATCCCTGAATCATACAAAGGATGGTGGTTTTTAAGAACAAGTTATGAGTACAGACTTGTTTTTCTTAATAAGTAGGTTAAGATCAGTTTGTGGATCATATTTGCGAAGAATCAAGAGATCTTTACCCTAAACGCTAAGGGCAATGAATAAGATCTCAAACATATGCCCACGTTATTCCAAAGAATGTAAATGAACGGTACTACGTACTACAACTACTTCGAAAAGATGACATTTGATATACTCCAGCAGCAAAATTTATGCAATTAAATCAATATAATATAAATACAATTTTTCGTAAATCCATTAAGGGACTAATGCGACGAGGTGTCATAAAGGCAAGAATTGAGTACTGGTACCGTGAGGCTAAAAAAAAAAAATAAGGAGTCCTGCCATCGGTGAGATGAAGGTTTAGGATCAGTAGATGTAAATAAGACGCATGGAGGAGTGTTAGATTTTAGATTGCAAACATTATATTATTGAGTGAACAAAGAAATAGGGAAAGTCACTGGTTGATTGGCGAAAGCCGATGCAGAAAACAGAATATTATTATTTTGTTTAAATAAAAAACATAATTTAACTTATAAGGTTACCATCAACACTGCAACTATCTCGATTAATTACATTATTTTATAGTAAATAAGGATTGTAATATTTAGTAAGCACAGAAGTATACACTTACAATTCTGTAAGTACAACATCCTTTTATAAAGATCTTCATTATTTGTAGTCATTGCTCCCATTATTACGTCCGAGTGGCCATTCATGTATTTAGTTAAAGAATACATGGAAATATCGGTTCCTAAAGCTAATGGTTTCTGAAAAATGAAAACAAAAGTAAATAATGATAATAATACAAAATTAAAGCTAATTAAATACCTAAATTAATTATAAACATAAACAGTATAGGCCTAAATACATAGGTAATAATAAAAAAAATAACTAGTTGCTGGCAATCATTCAAGATCCATACTTCCTGAATCTTGCGTCCTAAAAATAGTCCAAAAATAACTATCTATAAAGCAAAACATTAGAACATACTCTACGTGTAGGCAACTGATAATCCTATGTTCGTTTAAAATACAATTAACCTCGAATAATTAAATACTATAACGTTCACCTGAAAATACGGTGTTAAAAAAGTGTTGTCTACAACAATTATAATGTCTTGATTATGTCTTTTAATAATTTCGCTTATTCTAGGTATGTCCATAACTTTCATCATAGGATTCTAGGGCTTTCAACCCAAACGAGCTACAAAAAATAAATAACAAAAATAATAAATAAACGTATTACTAAAATCCATTTGGAATAAATGTTTATAAAAATATATAAATTGAAAAAAATATACATACTCTAGTATTAGGCTGGATTACTTCATTCAAAGTTTCTGGGGCAGTCATATCGAAAAAAGTAGTGTCAACTCCCATCTTTTTGGCAACATTTCTCAGATATCTGAGGCCACAAAAAATTACACATTAATTTCCACTTAAAAGAGAAATTTTCAAGCACAAAACCAATTGAAGTAAAAATATATATATTCGAAACACAGATATTAAAAACAATAAAGTTAATTTCCATTATTTAAAAACTATTAATCTAGTAAAATATATTTTTAGAGTGATTACACAGGAATAAAGTGGAGTAAACCTGCACTAAGTAGGGAGATGGTCAGAAAGAACCACAAAAAAGCCTCTACTTTGGCTGGTGCACTAGCTTAGAATATCTCCTTTATGACAAAAAAAAAAAAAAAAACAATTGATTTTGACGCAAAAAAAAAAATTAATTCGTTTGTGATGAATGCACAAAAAATCAAATCAGAAGAACTTCTCTATTTATTAATCTGAAGATTTCAGCAACGAATTTTAATGCTTGTAAAAAGAAATTTCTACATTTTATATTTAAATATTTAATAAACTAATACTGTATTGATATTCAAGCTATCTTTCTAGATAAACTTTTATTTAATACAAACCTATTTGTTCCGCCGTATATATCATCCCCTGTTATAATGTGATCTCCACTTTCTAACAGTGCACACAATCCAGTGACTGCGGCCAATCCAGACGAAAATGCCAAACCATATTTCGCATCGTCCAATGCAGCTAAGCACTCTTCAAGAACAGCTCTTGAAGGATTACCAGATCTACCATATTCGTAGCCCTGAAAGAGATTAAAATATTTTCTAGCATTAATCGCATTGTCCAAGTGTAGGACGAAAATGGAGTAAACCATTTAGTTCATAAAGAATTTTATACATTAACCCTAAATATTAAAAAGTGAAATCTCTGTAAACCCATTACTTTATTAAAGCTTTAATAGATACAAAATTTGTTTAATGATTAGAAGTCTTTATGAACAGAACTGGCTCTTATACTCTTTTGCTTTTTAGCTCATTTTCAGCAACTTTTTTCCAGAAAACTATTAGATCTGAGTAGACCCAATAAAAAAATTACAGTTATAAAGGAGGATTTGCCCTATATTATAAAGAAAATTTGTGAATTTTATCTTTAATAGAAAATGAGAAAAAAATTGTCAAAGTTGGGTGTTTTTCAACTGCTTTTTCGAGCAGTTTTTGACGATCAGCCCCTTATACAACTGTCCTGCCGGATAGTTTTAATATAAGGGCATATTTATCAACTTAAATCACAAAAAAATATTAAATAAAAAACATGCAAAGTAAACATGCAGAAATCGACTTACCCATTCTGCTGCCCAAGCTGCCCTGGAAGTACCAAAGAAAGATATTAATGGTGGCCATATAAATGTTTTTAAGAATTATTATTCCAAATTATTCAGTTAAGTGTGATAGGATTTCTTTTTAAAATAGGGAAACAATATTATCATATCTTAGATAGGTTAATAGCAGACTTCGGCATGACTTGCTAACTTTATCTCTTAAAGTTGTCAATTTATAATTAGCATTCATCCAGTTTCATTAATTTTGGGGAGACTTCTTTAGAAATATCCTTGGAAGACACTGGAAGTGAAGGGTTAGTTGGTACCAATTTGGAAGATATATTTATCACATAGAAGTTGAAATGTTGTAAAGGAGATTTAATCTGAGTAAGCTTCATAATCAAACTCATAATTAATATTACGTTACAGGTAGGTATTACATAATGTAGAGCCAGGACAAAAGTAATTTAGCACATTTCCCTTGAGCATATATAAGACAAACCGAACATATTATCTCTTTTATATATTTTTAATGGCATATCTGATAATTTATCAAACACCTATGGGGAGAAAATTGTTTTAAAGATCTTAATTTTTCTGTGAAATAATAATTAAACTTAAAGACGGCAGAGGAAGGGGAGCAAAGTGAAGAGTAAAAAGTAGGAGCTAAAAGGGATTTATCATTTATATTTTATATTGCGTAGAAATATTGAGTACAGAAAACCAGTGAACTTGTGGAGGTGTTCCTGCCATGCACATGCAATTTTATATAAGGTCAAGAACTTACATCTTTTTCAACCAACTTTGCACTTAAAGTTTCCTTATTTTTGTAGAATATTAGTTTCATTCTTCTCTCTCAGGTGGTGTGTTTGTTAAGAATAACTGCGCACTTATTAACCGACGTTGGTTACTACCTACTCTACTGTGACTCCAGTTTACCTCTCTAACCTAGAGAATAGTTGCTATCCGACCTAAAGAGACATATATAAAAAAAAGTAAAGAAACACATTTATTATCTAAAAATATTTTTTTTTTTTTTTTTTTTTGGCGCATCAACAGCTGAGGTCATTAGCGCCCGGAGCTTTTTCCAGTGCACTGCCGGCCTCCGGACAGTCTTCTCGTTACAGACAACACTGTCCATCACCGGACAGTGAGCTGTAAGAAGCTCCTAGGAAGAGAAAATCTAAGGGTCAGCTGCTGGACTATAAATATTATTCATAAAATTAAATAAATGTGACTGTAATTAAACTAAATTTTTTTTTTTTTTTTTTTTTTTTGGCGCATCAACAGCTGAGGTCATTAGCGCCCGGAGCTTTTTCCAGTGCACTGCCGGCCTCCGGACAGTGTTCTCTCGTTACAGACAACACTGTCCATCACCGAACAGTGAGCTGTAAGAAGCTCCTAGGAAGAGAAAATCTAAGGGTCAGCTGCTGGATTCGAACCCGGGACCTCCGCGTGGGAGTCCAGTATGCTAACCTCATAGCTAATCCCTTCCCTAACTAAAACAATTATATGCAAATGTAATATATGAAGTCTATGTAAAAACAAAATAGGTAAGCAAATAAATATTTTTCTTTTAAATTATAAGTTTTTATTTATTTTCCTACTAAATAATACTTTTTATTTTCAATTTAAGTAAAAAAATCATTTAATAAATAAAATTGTGATACAAACATGCAATATATCTATATATCTATACCTGAATAGTACATTTTTTAAGTAATTGATTCATAAGAAAAGTTGATTGTACTTACTCATTTGATCGATGTTTTCTCAACGTCTTTTACATTTCCACTTCAGTTGATGAACGGTTTTACAGTTATCGGCTCACAGTATTGGCTGTTTCCAATCTGAAAATCATTATTCAATGAAATAAACAGTTTATAGATTTAATCTTAAATTAAAAGCATTCAATTCAATGATACTACAACTTAAAATGCAACCATTTGTTCAAGATAAATTTGTATCTTTCAATAATTTAAAAAAATAAATAAAATATGAATGCTGAAATTTTAGTTTAAATCTTTTAAACGGATCAATTTTTTAGAACGTATTCGTTCATTAAACATTAAATTATTTTATCATAAATTACGTTGCAATTAAACTGTTATACTAAACTTGTTTTAGTCAAGCTGCCATAAATTGAATTAATTAGTTTATTAGGTTTGTCAACCAAAATAAACAATTTTTCAAGTTCAATTTTGTTCAAAATTATTTCATTTAATTCATTAAAGTTAAGAAACACATTTAATATCTATAACTACTGATGAAATTTTATTCATATAATTAAATGAATGTAAACTGTACTGTAAGTAAACTTAAACAATGATGTGCACATAACAATAATTTTGCAAAGAAAGGATTTCGCTAGATAGAGGATAAAAGATTTTGAGGTCATTATGAATGGTAAAATCAGTGCAAAGCGAAGAGCATTTACTATTTCCCCTAAAGATTTTTGACTGGGGAGGCTGAATTCGTTGACAATTGGAAAGGTAGTAAGCACCCCACGATTTCTGTCAAAGTACAGATTGCTCCATACCAGCTGATATAGCAGTCTTTTATTTATTGTAGAGAGTTTTTAGTTTTTATCAATTTTTTGAGGAAAATGTTTCAATACATGCTCTAGATCATAATGACATAATGAAAGTACGTTTATAGGAAATCGTAAATGCTGTTCAAGAGAAAATACGAAAAATCAGATTCAGCAAATTTGTAGTAAGATTGACAGATTTTCGCCTAAAGGAGCCATTAAACTAAATATCAAAATTTGAATTTTTCATTACTGATTTTCATCACACACAAAACTTGACGATTCCTAAAAATATTTATCGAAAACAAATATATCCGTTGAAGGCACCTTGTAATTATTACAGGCAAGAAGAAGTAATTGAATTGTAACGAGTGCTTGGTGGATATTAAAGTAAAGGTGAAAAATTAAAGAGCCAAGTGACAAAGATAAGCAAAATACCATATGAAGCCGATACAAAAGGAAAGGTCTTGTTCACACCACTTGCTCCAGCAAGTACTTCTTATTCTCCTCCTGCTTGTAGGCACTACTACCTTCTTCATTCTTGTTACGAAATAGTCCATTACCAGTGAAACGCAGAGCTAGTAACTTCTTATGAGTCCTATCTATGAAGCCATTTAATTTTTCATCTGAATTGCCGAGATCACCATCATGTATAAATACCAAAGATTCGATATATTTCTCACCTTTTTCAAGCCCTAACATTGTCATCTTGTTATTTTTTCTTACACTGGCTATATTATACGAAGTATAACTATAGCAAAAACGTGAAACGATTCTCCCAAAATACATAAATAACTGTATGTAATTTGTACATACGTTACTTAATATCATTAAATAAGGTTCCCATTATTAGATCTCAGAGGAAGAATAACAGACAAGATTTCAACCTGACTGTTGTCCTGGGGCCATACTTCACTTACTGAGTAAACTAAGTAAGGGAGGTTACGTGATGTTATCCAAAATATTAATAAATACTCCAACATTTGTAAAAATTATCAATAAAAATAATTGATATCTAGTACATGTTAAAAAGAAATATTTTTTCTTTTAATTCTATGCGACTAATATTTTAAAACTGAGAAGTTGGAAATGTATTTTATAGGAGGGAGGCGCGAGAATTTAAGTTTAAAACACGGACATTGTTGCATTTTCACTGCAAAATAATTATTGTTAAGTAAAGTATGAATGAATATGCGATTCTAATCATTTAAAAAATGAGAAAATTAGTAAAATCTCTAAAGGAAATCTTTTAATCAGCATAGAACATGCAATATGCTGGTATATTCAAGCTTTGTTAATGGCTTTCTGTTTGCATATTTCTAATACTTACATTTCTATCCGTAGCAGAACACTTCAGTTTTTATAAAACAGAAACTTTATGAAATTGGTTCATAAAGTATATAATTGAATTAATTGAGAATGAACAATTCTACATTAAAATAATCAATGCATTATAAGACATACAAGTGGCCCAGATTGGATTTCTCCAAAGCACTTTTCTTTAGGTTAATACGCTAGGTCAATCTATTTCGAGAAACAAAAAAGAAAAAGCATTGGAAAAAGATGATCTTTTCATCTAACGTTACAGGAATGATGCTGCTCCTGGATTTAATAGTTAACACTAAAGCCAATGCTAGATTGCACTAATTTGATCGATCTATTTTGAAAAACAAGAAGTAAAAGCAGTTGGAAAAGGTGGAATATTTCTCGTAATTTAACTAGAATACTTATGTTTCCGTATTTGACAGTTAGTTTTAAGACCAAGGGTAGATTATGTAAACTAGATCAATCAATTTTGGGAAACAAGAAAGAAAAACCACTGGAATAAGTGAATCAGTAGTCTACCTGGGGACAAAATCTCCTTTATCCAATGGTATTTACTTGTTGTGTTTCGAAACTGATCGACCCATTGTGCACAATCATTAGCTAGCTCTAGCCTTAATATTATCTATTAAATACAGGAGCAGAATAATTTCTGTAGCATTGTCTTATTATTAACTATCGCATACAGAAATCATGCACCTCAGTGAAATCGGGATAAAAGTTTAATTTTTGCAATTGTTTTTACTTTCTTTTTTTCAAAAATTAGACGAAAATTTTGACTTTTTCTATAGCTTTTTACCTCATACTCTTAAAAAAAGATCGTACCTACATGTACATTTTACCATAGTGACTATCAAATACAAAGCAGGAGCGTTCGGGTGAAAGTAGAAGACGATTTCTACTTTTGCCAATGGCTTTTGTTTCTTGATTTTCAATATAGATCGATCCAACATAAACTGTAGGATTGCCTTTAATATTAACTATCAAATGCGGATACAGCAGCATTACAGTGAAATTAACAGTCTATTTCCATTTTTTCCAATGGTTATTGCCCGTTGTTTTTCAAAACACATCAATCCAAAATGTACCAACTTGAATTGACCTTATTATTAACAATCATAACAGAAACAGGAGTATTCTGGCGAAATTAGGCAAGAACTTCAACTTTTTCCAATCTTTTTTACTTCTTACTGTTAAAAAAAAAAAAAAAACTATCTAAATTCACATTCATACTTCTGCTTTAATATTAACTCTCAATTACGAAACAGGAAGTTTCATGTAAAGTTAAAAGACGATTTCTACATTTTCCAATGGTTTTCAATTGTATTTCAAAATAGATCGACCCAACATGTACAATCTAGCATTGCCTTTAGTATTAATTATCTAATGCAGAAACAACAGCATTCCAGTGAAAAAGTAAAAAAGTTTAAAAATTATTTTTAAATAATAAAAAAAAATAGTTAATTAAATATTGTATTTATTTTTCATTTTAATCTTTTAAATAATAAGAAATTAAAAATAATGAAAAAAATACGAAAAAAGAAAACATAAAAAGAATTGTTAAAAAAGGCCTCCAAAGTCTTGAAAGAGAATCTTTAATCGTGAAAATAGTGATTGTTCTGCTACCTGGAAGTGACAGCACGTACTGCATGCAGTTCATTCGTTATTAATATTAACTCCATAGTTTTATTAATTATTAGGTAGCTCGAGGTTTTTTTAATTAGAAAATATTAAACTTTCAATATGAAAGATATTGACGTAGCTAGTATGTAGGTTTTACTTTAGGGCTTACCATGAACAATTTCAACACAAGATTAATATCTTACCACTAATGTAGTATTACAGGCAATGAAGATTTTGCAAAAATAATAACTTAAAAGAGAAACTTATCGCGTAGGTTCGTGGAAATTCGTCACGTATAAGAGTAGGTAATAGGTTAAGTAGTTTTTACGGATTTTCTTAAAAATAGCTTTAAAGATTTTGTTCAAACTTTGTGTACATTTTATTTAAGCCGTATTACATAAATTTTACTGAAAACCGTTCTCTGAATACTTATTTTGAGACCACTTTTGGAGTACAACTTCAGCCCTAGGTCACACTCGTAAACTAGTATTTAAATAAAATTTTAAGTTTTACCACTAATTTATTATTAAACTTCACCTATTATTTAATAAGAATTCCAAATACGAAGAAAATCTATCGAGCAGATTTTCAAGAATTAGCCAAAGAAGGTCAGAAGTACAGGTGCTCATTTTTGCCTTAAAAAACAATTTCTAATGGAAAATAAACTTTTTAACTACTAATTTCAACTTGATAATTTAATATTCTTTCATTTTTTAAAAGAAAAGAATTAGTATTATTAATTTTTAACTGGAACTACTTTTTGTATTCTTCCGGAAAACCTTGTGCTTTTGAGTGACGTCATAAAGTAGTCCCAAATTCTTTATTTTAAAAAAGACTTTAAAACTATTAATAGTGTGAGAAAATCATTTCTTTTATCTAAATTAACTTGTTATTAATCCATTTTAAACAGAATTATGCTTAAATTTAATTTTATAAAAAATCCAAGTTCAAATATGGCGACTAACGGATTTTTGCAGTCAGTTGCCATTGGGTCCCGACCAGTGAACATCTATGCTGTTCACGTAAGTAAGATTTAATTATTTATTTAATTAAATACAATCAATTTTTTATTAAAATTAATAAAGTGATACAACTATATTAAATTTACGGAGTTTTAGATATTTTTTTACTAAAAAATTAAAAGAATTGAATTAGCACGTGGTCGACCAATGAATCTTGCATGCCTGGACAAGCAATGATTCGTATTTCTTTAATTATATTTCTATTTCACTTTATTAATTTTTACATTTTAACATGAAATTAATTTTTATTATTATTTTAAATATTTTTTAACTAAAAAATTTAAAAAAGTGAATTAGCACGTGGTCGACCAATGAATCTTGCATGCCTGGACAAGCAATGATTCGTATTTCTTTAATTATATTTCTATTTCACTTTATTAATTTTTAAAATTTTAACATGAAATTAATTTTTATTTTTTAAATATAATTTTTAATAAAAAATTAAACAATTTAGCATGTGGTCGACCAACGAATCTTGCATGCTTGAACAAGCAATGATTCTTATTGCTTTAATTATTTTTCTATTTCACTTTATTACTATAATTTTTACATATTGTATTTAAATTTATGTTTATTGTAATTTTAATTTTTTTTATTTATTTATTTATTTGAAGTAACTTGACTCTTGAAATAGCTTTAGACCTTGGAACATGCTTAAATTTGATTTTATAAAAAATCCAAGTTCAAATATGGCGACTAACGGATTTTTGCAGTCAGTTGCCATTGGGCTCCCGACCAGTGAACATCTATGCTGTTCACGTAAGTAAGATTTAATTATTTATTTAAATAAATTCAATCAAATTTTTATTAAAATTAATAAAGTGATACAAATATATTAAATTTACGGAGTTTTAGAAATTTTTTTACTAAAAAATTAAAAGAATTGAATTAGCACGTGGTCTACCAATGAATCTTGCATGCCTGGACAAGCAATAATTCTTATTTCTTTAATTATTTTTCTATTTCACTTAATTAAATTTTACATTTTGACATAAAATTAATTTTCGGTATTATTTTAAATATTTTTTAACTAAAAAATTTAAAAAAGTGAATTAGCACGTGGTCGACCAATGAATCTTGCATGCCTAGACAAGCAATGATTCGTATTTCTTTAATTATTTTTCTATTTCACTTAATTAATTTTTACATTTTAACATAAAAATAATTTTCGGAATTGTTTTAAATATTTTTTAACTAAAAAATTTAAAAAAGTGAATTAGCACGTGGTCGACCAACGTATTTTGCATGCCTAGACAAGCAATGATTCGTATTTCTTTAATTATTTTTCTATTTCACTTAATTAATTTTTACATATTAACATAAAATTAATTTTCGGAATTATTTTAAATATTTTTTAACTAAAAAATTTAAAAAAGTGAATTAGCACGTGGTCGACCAACGAATCTTGCATGCCTAGACAAGCAATGATTCGTATTTCTTTAATTATTTTTCTATTTCACTTAATTAATTTTTACATTTTAACATAAAATTAATTTTCGGAATTATTTTAAATATTTTTTAACTAAAAAATTTGAAAAAGTGAATTAGCACGTGGTCGACCAACGAATCTTGCATGACTAGACAAGCAATGATTCGTATTTCTTTAATTATATTTCTATTTTTCTTTATTAATTTTTACATTTTGAATTTAAATTTATGTTTATTCAAATTTTAAATTTATTTATTTATTTTTTTGTTGTAACTTAACTCTTGAAATAGCTTCAGACCTTGGGACATTTCTTAACAACTTTTCTAAAACAATCAATAGTCCGAATTGTGAAGTATGTCATCCCGAACAGTCTTTACCAACCTTGAACAGAATAAGCAGGGGTTTAGCAAATTTTGGAAAAAAAATAAGTAACAATATTTATTATTTTATTCAATAAAAACACTGCAAATTAAAATTTTATAATAGAAATTCAAATAGTTTAAAATAAAATTAATTAATGAAATCAATTAAGGATTCAAATGAAACATGCTACAATCTACAATTGATTGGATTTTGAAATAATTTTAAAGCGCACAATAAGAAAGGCAACCTTCACTTTGGAGTTAATCATTGAACAAAAAGAAAGATATAAATATCTTATAATATTTCTATTTAAGACAATATGAGGGCATTTCAATTCCCTAAAAAGATTTCTTATGTTCTTAAATATAATATACTAGACTGAAGGAAATTAAAATATTCAAGGTTTATGAGAAATTTTATTATAACAAGTCTTCGATTACACGTCGATACAGCAAATCTTAAAACGTTCTCAATTATTGAAAACAATATCTAGATTTTAAGTTTGTACAATGCATTAATGAGGAAAAATAATCCTTAACCTCATAGTTATTGCGATAATCGGTAGGTAATTTTTGGGGAGCGAAATCTGATCTCTACCTCCTCGAGGTGCTCCCTGGGTAACTACTCCCGGGAGTAGGCTAACAGAGACAGTACACGTTTCAAAGCTCAAATGTAGCTTCAATTAACGCTTACTCTTAAAAAATTTCTAGTATAATCTTTCGCTTCAATGTTAATTATAATTCCACTTATTTTACATTTTCATATTCAATTAATATGGTGTAACTAATAGCATGAAAATATTGCATGAAAAAAATAAATCATTTCACTAATTGCATGTTCACTCCTCACCTAAATGAATACTTGGAATTATAATTATTTAAAACATTTTAGTGGCCACTAACAATGTTTTTACTCGGTTTTTTAAGACTAAATGTGAATCAAATATTAATTATAGTGTTAGATTTATCTCGGATACACATCCTGCACAACACTTCGTGACAAAAAACACTGGCTCCGATTTTATACATTACACGTTTCATTGTTTTAAAATCTTTTGTTTCTTGGTTGATTTGTTTAATTTCAGGCTGGGGTTTCAGTTGTTAATCGTCTTAAGTTGATTCTTAAATTTCGTTTTCTTTGAAGACTTTGTTTTCTTCAAGTCTGTATCTTTTTGTAATCCCACTTACCCACCAGTCCGATCAGAAGAAACTATATCTTAGAAATTTCAATGGATGGCTAAAATATCTAGTTTGTAAGTTAGATTAAACTTAGTAGTAAGTTGGACAAATGTGCCCCTGCCATATAAGATGAAACCATATCTTCGGAATTTCAAAGGATAGCTAAAGTATCTAGTTTATAAGTTAGGTTAAGCTTAGTTGTAAGTTGGGAAGTGCGCCCCTGCCATATAAGAAGAAACCGTATCAAAGGAATTTCAATTGATGACTAAGTTATCTATTTTATAAGTTAGGTTAAGCTTAGTTGTAAGTTGGGCAAGTGTGACCCTGCCGTATCAGAAGAAACCATATCAAAGGAATTTCAATGGATGACTAAATTATCTAGTTTGTAAGTTAGGTTAAGCTTAGTTGTAAGTTGGGCAAATGAACCCCTGCCATATAAGAAGAAACCATATCTTAGGAATTTCAATGGATGCCTGATGTGATTAGTTTATAAGTTAGGTTAAGCTTAGTTGTAAGTTGGGCAAGTGTGACCCTGCCGTATCAGAAGAAACCATATCAAAGGAATCTCAATGGATGGCTAAATTATCTAGTTTGTAAGTTAGGTTAAGCTTAGTAGTAAGTTGGACAAGTGTGCCCCTGCCATATAAGAAGAAACCATATCTTCGGATTTTCAAAGGATGGCTAAATATCTAGTTTATAAGTTAGGTTAAACTTGTATATTGTATTTAAAAAAAAGAAAAAAAAGATATGTTTTACTATAATTCTCCCTAATCTTCTTGATATGAAGCACCAGTATGACGTTAAATTTTATGACCAAGGGCAAAGCAGCTATGATATGGAAGCCAAAAATGGGTAATACGAATTAAATAAAATATCTAGTTTGTAAGTTAGGTTAAGCATAGTTGTAAGTTGGGCAGTATGCCCCTGCCGTATCAGAAAAAACATATCTTAGGAATTTCAATGGATGCCTGATGTGATTAGTTTATAAGTTACGTTAAGCTTAGTTGTAAGTTGGGCAAGTGAGCCCCTGCCATATAAGAAGAAACCATATCTTAGGAATTTCAATGGATGGCTAAATTATCTAGTTTGTAAGTTAGGTTAAGCTTAGTAGTAAGTTGGACAAGTGTGCCCCTGCCATATAAGAATAAACCATATCTTTGGAATTTCAAAGGATAGCTAAAGTATCTAGTTTATAAGTTAGGTTAAGCTTAGTTGTAAGTTGGGAAGTATGCCCCTGCCATATAAGAAGAAACCATATCAAAGGAATTTCAATTGATGACTAAGTTATCTATTTTATAAGTTAGGTTAAGCTTAGTTGTAAGTTGGGCAAGTGTGACCCTGCCGTATCACAAGAAACCATATCAAAGGAATTTCAATGGATGACTAAATTATCTAGTTTGTAAGTTAGGTTAAGCTTAGTTGAAAGTTGGGCAAATGATCCCCTGCCATAGAGGAAGAAAACATATCTTAGGAATTTCAATGGATGCCGGATGTGGTTTATAAGTTAGGTTAAGCTTAGTTGTAAGTTGGGCAAGTGTGCCCCTGCCATATAAGAAGAAACCATATCAAAGGAATTTCAATGGATGACTAAATTATCTAGTTTGTAAGTTAGGTTAAGCTTAGTTGTAAGTTGGGCAAATGATCTCCTGCCATAGAGGAAGAAAACATATCTTAGGAATTTCAATGGATGCCGGATGCGATTAGTTTATAAGTTAGGTTAAGCTTCGTTGTAAGTTGAGCAAGAGAGTCCCTGCCATATCAGAAGAAACCATATCTTAGAAATTTCAATGGATGGCTAAATTATCTAGTTTGTAAGTTAGGTTAAGCTTAGTAGTAAGTTGGACAAGTGTGCCCCTGCCATATAAGAAGAAACCATATCTTCGGATTTTCAAAGGATGGCTAAATATCTAGTTTATAAGTTAGGTTAAACTTGTATATTGTATTTAAAAAAAAGAAAAAAAAGATATGTTTTACTATTATTCTCCCTAATCTTCTTGATATGAAGCACCACTATGACGTTAAATTTTATGACCAAGGGCAGAGCAACTATGATATGGAAGCCAAAAATGGGTATTACGAATTAAATAAAATATCTAGGTTAAGCTTAGTTGTAAGTTGGGCAGTATGCCCCTGCCGTATCAGAAAAAACATATCTTAGGAATTTCAATGGATGCCTGATGTGATTAGTTTATAAGTTAGGTTAAGCTTAGTTGTAAGTTGGGCAAGTGTGACCCTGCCGTATCAGAAGAAAACATATCAAAGGAATTTCAATAGATGACTAAGTTATCTAGTTTGTAAGTTAGGTTAAGCTTAGTTGTAAGTTGGGCAAATGATCCCCTGCCATAGAGGAAGAAAACATATCTTAGGAATTTCAATGGATGCCGGATGTGATTAGTTTATAAGTTAGGTTAAGCTTAGTTGTAAGTTGGGCAAGAGTGCCCCTGCCATATAAGAAGAAACCATATCAAAGGAATTTCAATGGATGACTAAATTATCTAGTTTGTAAGTTAGGTTAAGCTTAGTTGTAAGTTGGGCAAGTGTGCCCCTGCCATATAAGAAGAAACCATATCTTAGGAATTTCAATGGATGGCTAAATTATCTAGTTTGTAAGTTAGGTTAAGCTTAGTAGTAAGTTGGGCAAGTGTGCCCCTGCCATATAAGAAGAAACCATATCTTAGGAATTTCAAAGGATGACTAATGTATTTAGTTTGTAAGTTAAGTTAAGCTTAGTTGTAAGCTGGGCAAGAGAGTCCCTGCCATGTAAGAAGAAACCATATCTTAGGAATTTCCATGGATAGCTAAAGTATCTAGTTTATAAGTTAGGTTAAGCTTAGTTGTAAGTTGGGAAGTATGCCCCTGCCATATAAGAAGAAACCATATCTTAGGAATTTCAATGGATGGCTAAATTATCTAGTTTGTAAGTTAGGTTAAGCTTAGTAGTAAGTTGGACAAGTGTGTCCCTGCCATATAAGAAGAAACCATATCTTCGGATTTTCAAAGGATCAAAGGATGGCTGAATATCTAGTTTATAAGTTAGGTTAAACTTGTATATTGTATTTAAAAAAAAGAAAAAAAAGATATGTTTTACTATTATTCTCCCTAATCTTCTTGATATGAAGCACCAGTATGACGTTAAATTTTATGACCAAGGGCAAAGCAGCTATGATATGGAAGCCAAAAATGGGTAATACGAATTAAATAAAATATCTAGTTTGTAAGTTAGGTTAAGAATAGTTGTAAGTTGGGCAGTATGCCCCTGTCGTATCAGAAAAAACATATCTTAGGAATTTCAATGGATGCCTGATGTGATTAGTTTATAAGTTACGTTAAGCTTAGTTGTAAGTTGGGCAAGTGAGCCCCTGCCATATAAGAAGAAACCATATCTTAGGAATTTCAATGGATGGCTAAATTATCTAGTTTGTAAGTTAGGTTAAGCTTAGTAGTAAGTTGGACAAGTGTGCCCCTGCCATATAAGAAGAAACCATATCTTTGGAATTTCAAAGGATAGCTAAAGTATCTAGTTTATAAGTTAGGTTAAGCTTAGTTGTAAGTTGGGAAGTATGCCCCTGCCATATAAGAAGAAACCTTATCAAAGGAATTTCAATTGATGACTAAGTTCTCTATTTTATAAGTTAGGTTAAGCTTAGTTGTAAGTTGGGCAAGTGTGACCCTGCCGTATCAGAAGAAACCATATCAAAGGAATTTCAATGGATGACTAAATTATCTAGTTTGTAAGTTAGGTTAAGCTTAGTTGTAAGTTGGGCAAATGATCCCCTGCCATAGAGGAAGAAAACATATCTTAGGAATTTCAATGGATGCCGGATGTGGTTTATAAGTTAGGTTAAGCTTAGTTGTAAGTTGGGCAAGTGTGCCCCTGCCATATAAGAAGAAACCATATCAATGGAATTTCAATGGATGATTAAATTATCTAGTTTGTAAGTTAGGTTAAGCTTAGTTGTAAGTTGGGCAAATGATCTCCTGCCATAGAGGAAGAAAACATATCTTAGGAATTTCAATGGATGCCGGATGTGATTAGTTTATAAGTTAGGTTAAGCTTAGTTGTAAGTTGAGCAAGAGAGTCCCTGCCATATCAGAAGAAACCATATCTTAGAAATTTCAATGGATGGCTAAATTATCTAGTTTGTAAGTTAGGTTAAGCTTAGTAGTAAGTTGGACAAGTGTGCCCCTGCCATATAAGAAGAAATCATATCTTCGGATATTCAAAGGATGGCTAAATATCTAGTTTATAAATTAGGTTAAACTTGTGTATTGTATTTAAAAAAAAGAAAAAAAAAGATATGTTTTACTATTATTCTCCCTAATCTTTTTGATATGAAGCACCACTATGACGTTAAATTTTATGACGGAGGGCAAAGCAACTATGATATGGAAGCCAAAAATGGGTATTACGAATTAAATAAAATATCTAGTTTGTAAGTTAGGTTAAGCTTAGTTGTAAGTTGGGAAGTATGCCCCTGCCATATAAGAAGAAACCATATCAAAGGAATTTCAATGGATGGCTAAATTATCTAGTTTGTAAGTTAGGTTAAGCTTAGTAGTAAGTTGGACAAGTTTGCCCCTGCCATATAAGAAGAAACCATATCTTTGGAATTTCAAAGGATAGCTAAAGTATCTAGTTTATAAGATAGGTTAAGCTTAGTTGTAAGTTGGGAAGTATGCCCCTGCCATATAAGAAGAAACCATATAAAAAGGAATTTCAATTGATGACTAAGTTATCTATTTTATAAGTTAGGTTAAGCTTAGTTGTAAGTTGGGCAAGTGTGACCCTGCCGTATCGGAAGAAACCATATCAAAGGAATTTCAATGGATGACTAAATTATCTAGTTTGTAAGTTAGGTTAAGCTTAGTTGTAAGTTGGGCAAATGATCCCCTGCCATAGAGGAAAAAACATATCTTAGGAATTTCAATGGATGCCGGATGTGATTAGTTTATAAGTTAGGTTAAGCTTAGTTATAAGTTGAGCAGTATGACCCTGCCATATCAGAAGAAACCATATCAAAGGAATTTCAATGGATGAGTAAATTATCTAGTTTGTAAGTTAGGTTAAGCTTAGTTGTAAGCTGGGCAAGAGAGTCCCTGCCATATCAGAAGAAACCATATCTTAGGAATTTCAATTGATGACTAAGTTATCTATTTTATAAGTTAGGTTAAGCTTAGTTGTAAGTTGGGCAAGTGTGACCCTGCCGTATCAGAAGAAACCATATCAAAGGAATTTCAATGGATGACTAAATTATCTAGTTTGTAAGTTAGGTTAAGCTTAGTTGTAAGTTGGGCAAATGATCCCCTGCCATAGAGGAAGAAAACATATCTTAGGAATTTCAATGGATGCCGGATGTGGTTTATAAGTTAGGTTAAGCTTAGTTGTAAGTTGGGCAAGTGTGCCCCTGCCATATAAGAAGAAACCATATCAAAGGAATTTCAATGGATGATTAAATTATCTAGTTTGTAAGTTAGGTTAAGCTTAGTTGTAAGTTGGGCAAATGATCTCCTGCCATAGAGGAAGAAAACATATCTTAGGAATTTCAATGGATGCCGGATGTGATTAGTTTATAAGTTAGGTTAAGCTTAGTTGTAAGTTGAGCAAGAGAGTCCCTGCCATATCAGAAGAAACCATATCTTAGAAATTTCAATGGATGGCTAAATTATCTAGTTTGTAAGTTAGGTTAAGCTTAGTAGTAAGTTGGACAAGTGTGCCCCTGCCATATAAGAAGAAATCATATCTTCGGATATTCAAAGGATGGCTAAATATCTAGTTTATAAATTAGGTTAAACTTGTGTATTGTATTTAAAAAAAAGAAAAAAAAAAGATATGTTTTACTATTATTCTCCCTAATCTTTTTGATATGAAGCACCACTATGACGTTAAATTTTATGACGGAGGGCAAAGCAACTATGATATGGAAGCCAAAAATGGGTATTACGAATTAAATAAAATATCTAGTTTGTAAGTTAGGTTAAGCTTAGTTGTAAGTTGGGAAGTATGCCCCTGCCATATAAGAAGAAACCATATCAAAGGAATTTCAATGGATGGCTAAATTATCTAGTTTGTAAGTTAGGTTAAGCTTAGTAGTAAGTTGGACAAGTTTGCCCCTGCCATATAAGAAGAAACCATATCTTTGGAATTTCAAAGGATAGCTAAAGTATCTAGTTTATAAGATAGGTTAAGCTTAGTTGTAAGTTGGGAAGTATGCCCCTGCCATATAAGAAGAAACCATATAAAAAGGAATTTCAATTGATGACTAAGTTATCTATTTTATAAGTTAGGTTAAGCTTAGTTGTAAGTTGGGCAAGTGTGACCCTGCCGTATCGGAAGAAACCATATCAAAGGAATTTCAATGGATGACTAAATTATCTAGTTTGTAAGTTAGGTTAAGCTTAGTTGTAAGTTGGGCAAATGATCCCCTGCCATAGAGGAAAAAACATATCTTAGGAATTTCAATGGATGCCGGATGTGATTAGTTTATAAGTTAGGTTAAGCTTAGTTATAAGTTGAGCAGTATGACCCTGCCATATCAGAAGAAACCATATCAAAGGAATTTCAATGGATGAGTAAATTATCTAGTTTGTAAGTTAGGTTAAGCTTAGTTGTAAGCTGGGCAAGAGAGTCCCTGCCATATCAGAAGAAACCATATCTTAGGAATTTCAATGGATGGCTAAATTATCTATTTTGTAAGTTAGGTTAAGCTTAGTAGTAAGTTGGACAAGTGTGCCCCTGCCATATAAGAAGAAACCATATCTTCGGATTTTCAAAGGATGGCTGAATATCTAGTTTATAAGTTAGGTTAAACTTGTATATTGTATTTAAAAAAAAGAAAAAAAAGATATGTTTTACTATTATTCTCCCTAATCTTCTTGATATGAAGCACCAGTATGACGTTAAATTTTATGACCAAGGGCAAAGCAGCTATGATATGGGAGCCAAAAATGGGTAATACGAATTAAATAAAATATCTAGTTTGTAAGTTAGGTTAAGCATAGTTGTAAGTTGGGCAGTATGCCCCTGCCGTATCAGAAAAAACATATCTTAGGAATTTCAATGGATGCCTGATGTGATTAGTTTATAAGTTACGTTAAGCTTAGTAGTAAGTTGGACAAGTGTGCCCCTGCCATATAAGAAGAAACCATATCTTCGGAATTTCAAAGGATGGCTAAATATCTAGTTAATAAGTTAGGTTAAGCTTAGTTGTAAGTTGGGAAGTATGCCCCTGCCATATAAGAAGAAACCATATCTTCGGAATTTCAAAGGATGCCTGATGTGATTAGTTTATAAGTTACGTTAAGCTTAGTTGTAAGTTGGGCAAGTGAGCCCCTGCCATATAAGAAGAAACCATATCTTAGGAATTTCAATGGATGGCTAAATTATCTAGTTTGTAAGTTAGGTTAAGCTTAGTAGTAAGTTGGACAAGTGTGCCCCTGCCATATAAGAATAAACCATATCTTTGGAATTTCAAAGGATAGCTAAAGTATCTAGTTTATAAGTTAGGTTAAGCTTAGTTGTAAGTTGGGAAGTATGCCCCTGCCATATAAGAAGAAACCATATCAAAGGAATTTCAATTGATGACTAAGTTATCTATTTTATAAGTTAGGTTAAGCTTAGTTGTAAGTTGGGCAAGTGTGACCCTGCCGTATCAGAAGAAACCATATCAAAGGAATTTCAATGGATGACTAAATTATCTAGTTTGTAAGTTAGGTTAAGCTTAGTTGAAAGTTGGGCAAATGATCCCCTGCCATAGAGGAAGAAAACATATCTTAGGAATTTCAATGGATGCCTGATGTAATTAGTTTAGAAGTTAGCTTAGTTTTTAACTTAGTGGAGTGTCCGTCTTTCAGGTGAGAAGAAACCCATATCATTGGATTCTAGTAGTGGATCTCAAAGTTGTTGATAAGTAGTATTTTAAGGAAATTGTTTGGAACAAAGTTTATTTAGTTACAAACTGATTTTAATAGTAATTTCAGTGCACGTCATTTAATAAATACAGACACTTGAACTAATTTAAGTGAACACTTCTATTTTGTTTTGCAGACTGTTGAAGTACTCTTGAAGTATTGGTATATGTTTAAATTTCACTTGTATTTTTTTTCTACACTTAGCGTTATTGGTGCATTTAAGTGGCTTTTTCTCTTTTAGAACAGATAGAGTATATTTCCTGGCAATATATTTTTATTATATAATTTTCGTTTTAATCTTAAAAAGGAGGTTGTATTTAGGTAAAAGAGTGACATTGATTGGAAGAAGAAAACGGTTGAACAGGTTAAAAGCGTTCGCTGGTTACTAGATACTTGTCGGGATGGTTTCATTTTAAATTCGTCTAAGGGTAGATGATCTTTTCTAGTTATTATTGATAGGATTCTAAATGCAGTCTTATTGTTTCTACATTAATAGCTTTGTAGTCACGTCGGAAATCTTTAGGAGTTCTATTATTAATAATTTTAACTCTTACTTTTACAAATTTTCTAGTATAATCTTTCGCATCAAGGTTAATTATAATTCCACTTATTTTACATTTTCATTTTCAATTAATATGGTGTAACTAATAGCATGATAGTAATGCATGAAAATATTAATTCATTTAACTAATTGCATGTTCACTCCTCACCTAAATGAATACTTGGAATTATAATTATTTAAAACATTTTAGTGGCCACTAACAATGTTTTTACTCGGTTTTTTAAGACTAAATGTGAATCAAATATTAATTATAGTGTTAGATTTATCTTGGATACACATCCTGCACAACACTTCGTGACAAAAAACACTGGCACCGATTTTATACATTACACGTTTCATTGTTTTAAAATCTTTTGTTTCTTGGTTGATTTGTTTAATTTCAGGCTGGGGTTAATCGTTTTCTTGTTCTTTCTTGGATTTCATTTTCTTTGTTGGTTTTGCAGACTTTGTTTTCTTCAAGTCTGTATCTTTTTGTAAGCCCAATTACCCACCAGTCCAAAAACCTTTTTTTTCCGAACGCCTTTCTAATAATCCCCCTATTTCCCTAATTGCCCCATCCTATACATAACCTAGAAATCTAGGTTTAACTCAATCCAGTCATTGGCCTATGCAGACAGATTTCCCTGCATATCCCTCAATCACTAAACGATATTCCTACCCTATTCCCTTTTCCACCAATTTTATCCCAATCCATTTTTCAAACTCTTTTGTATGGAGTTCTTCTTAATCCTATGCCTGTTTTAAAGACCAACTAGAATGCGGATGTGCGTAGAAAGGCGTTCTTTGGGGAGTGAAAACTGATCTCTACCTCCTCGAGGTGCTCCCTGGGCAACTACTCCCGGGAGTAGGCTAACAGAGACAGTACACTTTTCAAAGCTCAAAAATAGCTTTCATTAAAATGTTTTCCAAATTTAATTTAACTTTATAAATACAAAGATTTTTATTAACGATAAAATTTCCTGTAAGGGGGAAGTGGACTAGCCACTTCTTTGGGGACCTTAACGTCCCTGCGGGTACCCTAGCCTAACAACTCCAACAATAGGCTCATTTTAATGCAATTTTTTTTTTAAAAAAAATGCAGTTAAACTAGACTTACAATTCTTAATGTTTTCTAAAAAAATCAATGAAAATCTATTACTTACTTTCCTAAAGTCGTAAATAGAAAATGTAGATTGCTAGCTGATTAAACTGGGAAACAGAGCACTCATATTTCAAAACGTTTTCCAAATGAAACAGCCTGCAGTCTTGTACAACTCTTGACTGCATTTCTGTTAAAATTCAATGTATTTATAGCAAAAAACCGAAACACTATTTAAAGAACCAAAGTATTCCATTTTGTTCTTTATTACCAAAAATCACAATACACCTAACAGTACGAATGGAGGGAAACTTCTAGAATCATGTGTCCCCCACTTTTCAGAAAGACAGTGTAGCAATTATATATTTCATATTTAACAATATGAAATATGTTATAATCAATTGAAAGTATTTTTAAATTTTAAATATAAAATCATTTTTATAAAACCTTCTGAGAAGTAGTTATAATAATGTTTAAAATAATTTCTTATTTCTTTATAATGTTTCTGTGAACGAATCATGATAATATATTTACTTTGGTCCACTTGAGTTTGATTTAGTGACTTTTATCTAAATCACTAAATCATAAACAGAAAAAAATTCAAGAGAACTATTTTACGATTTTCTTTTACTATAATAATTATCGAGGTTCTTCTATTTCACTTCGATACTGCTAATCTTAAAACGTCTCATTTTTTAAAGACTACATCTAAATTTTAAATTTGTACATTGCATTAATAAGAAAAGATAATCCTTAACCTCATAGTTATTCCGATAATCAGTAGATAATTTTTGGGGAGCGAAATCTGATCTCTACCTCCTCGAGGTGCTCCCCGGGTAACTACTCCCCCCGTGAGTAGGCTAACAGAGGCAGTACACTTTTCAAGCTCAAAAATAGCTTTCATTAAAATGTTTTCCAAATTTATTTTAACTTTATAAATACAAAGATTTTCATTAACGATAAGAGAAAAGACTACAAACTAAAAATTGTGACAGTTTTAATAGGGTTGTAGAATATATACAAGTGGGTTTAATTTTTTTCAACTTTTTTCTGTATTGTAACTTGTTCTCACTAAGCTTGCTAGTTTTGGATATGAAAATGGAAAACTGAATAATTTTCATTACTTTTACTGGTATTTCTTTGTTTTCTGTTTCTTTAATTGTATTGTTTAGCCAATCATAAATTATACAAATTAGATCGTCTATTCTTGGATTTGCAGATTCTGAAAATAGGGAATAATGCATAATTTTTATTACTTTTGCAATAGTTTCCTTGTGGTTGGTTTCTAACATTGTACATTAATGCCAAACGCATATTATACTCATTAGTTCAGCCAATTTTGGATGTAGAGTTTCATAAAGAAAGAAAAAAGGCATAATCTTCATTACTTTTACATGAATCTCGTTATTTTGATTGAATATTGGACATATTTAAAATATAAATAAATGAAAAATGTTGTATTGAATAATGTAAAAGATTGGTTGTAGAAAAGATTGGGAAGTCTTCTTTTGGCAAGGGTAAGACAAAATTAATAGTAAAATTTAAATTTCGGTATCGAGCTGAGTGAAGTTTTTAGTACATAAGTAGTAAGCGATATTGTCATCCGATAAAAGTTTGACAGCAATGCATTTAAGTACGAAGTCACCTTTGAGCCAATCTATTATCACCTACAATGTATTTCATATTAGTATAAAGTAATTGCAAAAGATTGAAGTCTTACTGTTGATTGACGAATACAATGGATTAGAATGGCTGAGGAACAACGTTAGATTTGTTGACATTTTACTCCACATCTTCAACTTCTTATAAAAATAGTTTTTATAGATTTAATTATTGAAATTTCAGATGCATTACTTGTAAATATTGAAATATCAATACATCTTAAGGAGATTTATTAAAAAATTTCGTCGCTTGTTGTGCCAAAATTATCGTCCCATAATTATTAAAATACTTTCATACGATTGATTGGTTCTATTGTACTTGTGAAGAGAGCGAAATTTATAAATATATTACTTTGGTATTTGCTCTATTTAAATCAAAGACTAAATCAGAAATTGAAGTCCTTATTTTTAAATTAAAGAAATAGGGCAACCTTACGTTAAAATTAGGAATGGAAAGAAAATTGACGTATTAAGATCATGCCAGTGCTTTCTAGCGGCAAATACTTAAACTAAAAAGAGGTATTCACATAGGAATTAGTTTTAGTGATCACCGCTAGGTAGCATGAAGATATACTTTAACACTTAAAATAAACATTCAATAACCTCCAGACCAAACAAATGTCCGGTACAGCAGTGGGGTAAATAGGAAATTCGGTTTTGTCCAAATATTCTCTTAATCATGTAGCAACAGTAATAATTTGCATTATTTATTAAATGTTCTTCATCCACGATGATAAGTTAGTATTTTAAAAAGAAGTTTTCCTCTAACAAAACTTCCTGTTTAAAATTCACTGTATACCTCATAATTTGATGTTTTTTTTACTTAGGATTGATAGTTTTAAGTTGATGCTGCTGTAACTAAGTGAGTGAGAACTTTACATAGCTTAGAAAACTGATTGTATTATCTATTTTCATTAAGCGATAACTTCCTAGGAAATTAAAAAACTTGTTTTTGCTTCATTGCTGCGTTAATGACTTCTAGCAGGTAAGCAATATTTTTTGAGTATGCTTAACTTTTATTTTGAATTACGAGTTGATGTGATTAGAAGTGTTTATGAAATTGACATGTTTCCAAGACAGTTGATAGTTGATGCATTTCTCAAGTGTAAGCGTGTAATTTTAAAAAAGTTGATTTTACACTTCATTATTTTGTTTCATAAAAATGTTTCAACGGTCATAAGTAGGTAGATTTAGTTCGCAACATGGTAATACTTTATTACTGTAAGAGTAAATTGCTAATTACGATCATTTATTTGGGAATTATGAACTTCCACGTAAATATTCACATTTCTCTCATTTAAAGGGGAGAGTAATCTCCATGAAATTTAAATTAATAATGTTAAGGTAAATAACGTCCTATAATTATGGACCTTGGATTTTGCAAGGTTCGCACCGCACCAGTAGATTTAACTTATTGAAGATTGTTTTTTATCAAAATGTTTGTAAATTACAATGAAAACAATGGTATAAATAATAGTTTATATAATGTTTTTTTTGGTTCTCAGCGTTCTTTTGACATTCTAATGGTAATTCTGAACTAGTTCAATCCAAAAAAATGGCTGGGTTAATAACATTGATGACATTTTTTGCTGTGTAACACATTTTACCTCCTAAAGCAATAGTAAGTACATGTTTTCTGCTTTCAGCATGTTGTTTCTCAGTTAAGATATGTCGTATTATCTAAAGATAAATAATAAAGTATACAGTAATAGATTAGATACCTAGAAAGTGCAATGATTTGCCTAAATTTAAACTATCAAGAAGATACATGAACTTGGAACGTAGATTTAAGTTTAAAAAAAAAAGTGCTTCTGCTTAACTTTTAATGATTCTCTATCATCTTAAGGCTTTTTTGTGATCAAATTGGTTTACTGAAGTGAATTATTAAGTCTTAAACATAAGTGTTGTACAGATTGTACATTCAGAATATTAATTATTTAATTTGGTCTTTTTACTTCTTCAAAACTGAACTTTTTCCATCAATTAAGTGAAGTATCTCAAATAGGCAGCTGGGCGTGTTGTCTTCCGCTATTACAACCCATTTCATTATTTTGAAGGATCCTTCTATACTTTCAGCAAGTACGACCGTATTTACGAGGTAATTCGCATCCATTCTATTTTGATAATAAACTAAACTAGATTCTCTAATTGTGGAACTGTTCTTCAAGTATTCTTATCTATTATTTACCACGTTCAGAGTAATACTACTTAAACTAATACTTTTTTCATATAAATTTTTATCTTTGTAGCTGAAAAAAAGTTTTAATTTTTTTGAAAGGTTTTAATTTGATTTAAATTCTGTTATATTATAAAAAAAATACAACAAAAAACTAGAATATTATAGCATGTTTGTTGTATTGTTCAGTCTGAGTAATCTTTTTGATAAATAAGTATGTTTTTTGAAAATATATTTCATTTTCTTTGAAAGAAAGGGTTAGGAACATTAAAAAATGATTTAAACTATTCATCTCAAATAAAAAAAAAATTATAAAGTTCAAAAAACTTCGATAGCGTACGGACAACAGGATGAAAGAAATAATTTCCAAAAATAAAAATAAACTGTTAAAGATGTTTTATTAACATGTTTGTATAGATTTATTGTTAAAAAGCGTTTAATTTAAAAAAAGAATAAAAAAGAAAAAGTTTAAAAAACTATTGGAGATAGTCTCTTACTATAATTTCTCACTGTAATGTTGCTGTTTATGCATTTGATTGTTAATATTAAAGGCAATCGTAGATTGCATATGTTAGGTCGATCTGTTTTGAAAATCAAGAAGTAAAAACCATTGGAAACAGTAGAATTCGTGTTCTACTTTCACCCGAACGCTCCTGTTTAGTATTTGAATTTTGTATTGAGCCCAATGCAAATATGTACATGTAGGTACGATCTTTTGTTAAAAGTAAGAGGTAAAAAGCTATAGAAAAAGTCAATTTCCGACTAATTTTACTTATTTGATAATTAGTACTATGATCAATGCTAGATTGTAATTGTAAAGTCTATCATTTTTGAAAAACAATAAAGTAAAAAGCAATTGGAAAAATTGAACTTTTATCCCAATTTCACTGAGATGTATGTATGGTATATATATTTTGTATTTGATAGTTAATATTAAGGATGTAAGAATGTAGATGTAGGTACTCTTTTTTAAGTATTAAGAAATAACCATTGGAAAAAGTGGAAATGGTCTCCTAATTTCAGTGGAATGCTGATGTTTCTGCATTTTATAGTTACTATAAAGTCTAATAATACATTATATATATTGGGACGATCTCTTTTCTTAATCAAGAAGTAAAAACTATTGGAAAAAATGGTCTCGCAATTTCACTGAAATTCAGTGATTTCGTATATGATAGTTAATAATAAAGTCAATGCTGAATTATAAATGTAGGATCGATCTATTTTGAAAAATAAAAAGTAAAATCCATCAGAAAAAGCTTAATTTATTTCTTTATTTCACATGAATCCAGCTGTTTCCATGTTTGATAAGCCATTGCAAGATTGTGCAAATTAGCTTGTTCTATTTTGAAAAACAAGAAGTAAAAGCCATTGGAAAAAGTGGAAATCGTCTTCTAATTTCACTCGAACACTCCTATTTCGTATTAGATATTTATTTAGGCTGATGTTACCATGTACACGTAGGTACGATCTTTTTAAAAGTAAAAAATAAAAACGATTGGAAAAAAGTTGAAATTCTTGCCTAATTTCGCCTGAATACTGCTGTTTCTGTATTTGATTGTTAATAATAAGGTCAATGCTAGATATGTTGAGTCGCTCTATTTTGAAAAGTAAAATCCATTAGAAAACGTTGAATTTATTTCTTTATTTCACATGAATCCAGCTGTTTATGCATTTGTTAGTTAATATTAAGGGTAATGCTAGATAGTACAAGTTGGACGTTCTATTTTGAAATACAATTAAAAACCATTGGAAAAAGTAGAAATCGTCTTCTAATTTCACTCGAAAACTCCTGTTTTTCTTATTTGATAGTTAACATTAAAGCTGATGTATGAATGTAAATGTAAAAGATTGTTTTGCTTTGAAAAACAAGAGATAAAAATCATTGGAAAAAGTGGAAATAGTCTCTTAATTTCATTGTAATGCTGCTGTTTCTGCATTTGATAGTTAATATTAAAGTCAATCCTTGATTGTATTGGATATAGAAGAAACTGTCTCTGAAGAAGACTGCTGATCCACGTTTCCAATGGTTTTTCTTTCTTGTTTCCCAAAATTGATTGATCTAGCTTACATAATCTACCCTTGGTCTTAAAATTAACTTTCAAATGCGGAAACATAAGTATTCTAGTGAAATTATGAGTAATGAGTAATGTACCTTTTCTAATGAGTTTTACTTCAGGTTTTTACAATAGATCGACCTAGGTTACACAATCTAGCCCTGGTCTTAATAATTACTATCAAATACAGAAACCGGTGAAAAATACAGTTCCAGTGTAATTAGGAGAAAAATTAATCATATTACTCATTTCACATTTTTTGACATATTCATCCATATTTTACTTAACAATAATTATTTCGAAGTGAAAATGCAACAATGTCCGTGTTTTAAACTTAAATTCTCGCGCCTCCCTAATTATTTTTTATCCTGTATCTAGCAAAATCCTTTTTTCCCGATTTTATTTTATTGTTTTGAAGATGCTCTCCAATTCTATAATACTTAGCATGTAAAATATAGAATTACTTCATTATTATGTTTAAGAAAAAGTTTTATATTTAAAGAAAATTTCAATACGTATGTTGTGACGAGAATTCGTGAACGCTCCTACTCATGTTTAATGTAATATTTGTTAAAGTTCATGCGGCGCTAACATCAATCGGCTTGTTGTAAACTTGCAGCTTTTACCAGAGATGAATTTTTAAGGGTCCTTCTGTACTTCCAGCAGCACGACCATTATTAGTATGAAGTTATTCACATCCAGGAAAGTCTTATCTTATGATTTATTATTTTAGGAGTGATACAACAAGAACCAAAACTTTTTTTTATACAAATTATTCTTTTTTTTTGTATCTGAAAGAAGTTTTATTTTTTGTTGATTGTAGGTAGCAGTAATTTAATTGCAAAATTCAACATCAAACATGCATGTGAATTCTGCATAATTTTCCAATCACATAGAACTATTTTTAGTCAAGCTTATAATTTTTAAATTAATTTTCAAAAAAATAATTTCATAATACTAGTAGATTATGTTATTCTATTTTTTCAATTAAATTAATTTTCTTCCTGAGGAATGTGAGTGTTTTTAGAAATATATTTCATTATCATTGAATGAAAGATTTAGGTTTAAAAAAATAAATAAATTATTTAGTTTAATCTTTATAAAGTCTTTATTTAATCTTTTTTTATACACAAATTGTTACAGATGTGTTTCTATAGCTTCTTATGCTAGGTGAAATTCATTACATTTTAATTACAATAATGTTAATTTTCAGGATTAAATACTGGGGATTCCAGAGCACTGCCTGCAAAACTGTCCATCAATGGAAGCCCAAATGAAAAAGACGTAAAACATCAATCCAGTGTGAATATTCCCACTAATTTGGATAGGAATCTATTAAAAATGATATGAACCGTCGAAGCGACAACATCTCCTTCACTCATGATTCTTTGGGAAAGAAGTGATGAATGTTAGACTAGACTAGATAACATATGTTTGGAGCGACAGAGCGACCTACCCCCCTGCATTACTCAAGTCGTACTAACGAGAATTTGTGCTGTTGCCAGAGGAAGGATTTGTGCTATTTATAGAGGAAGGTTACAGCAATGTTACCTGGTGGCAAATTCTGACTAACTAAACTTATATAGAAGTGTCTCATACTCATATTTAACCATGTTGACGACTCACTAGGCTTATATAGAACAATTTTACCCTCACATTTAACCATGTTGACGACTCACTAGGCCTGTATAGAACAATTTTACATTCATATTTAACCAAGTTGACGACTCACTAAACATATATAGATTTATCTTACACTCACATTTAACCACGTTAGAAACTCACTAGACTTATATAGGTTCAACTTACACTCATATCTAACCCTGTTTGCTTGCGTCTTACTAGACTATCTTATACTCGCTATTAGCTTATTTTTTTACCGCTTCACATGTAACCTATTTATTAATTTGTTTACTTTTGTCAATCTATTATACAAATAAAAAACAAATGAAAAGTATTCTACGTTCCAAGCACACCTGTTCCTTTAGAATTTAAAAATACATAAAAACAAAAAGTGAAACCTTTGCTAAGTTTACATATTTATTTTTCAAGGTTTTTGCTTTAATGATGAAATATTTTTAATTTTTTAAAATATTTATTGACAAAATTAACAAATAGGATACAAGTTACATGGTAAAAAATAAAATTAACATAATTGTAATGTGGTCGTCTATAAGTCCTGTTAGTCACTAACTTGGTTAAAAGTGGGTGTAAAGTGGTTTTATATAAGTTTTCTGAGTCACCAACTTGGTGAAGTGTGTGTAAGGTGGTCCTATATAAGTCTTGTGAGTCTCCAACATGGTTAGAAGTGTGTTTAAGGAAGTTCTTTGTAAGTCTTGAGAGCCATCAACATGGTTAAATGTGAGTTTAAGGAGGTCCAGTGTAAGTCTTGAGAGTCATATATATCTTGTGAGTCGCCAGCATGGTTAAATATGGGTGAAAGGAAGTCCTATATTAGTCTAAAGAGTCACGAACGTGGTTAAATATGAGGTTGTAAAGATTTTATAAAATTTATTGTAAAAAAATGTATCAATAATTTAAAAAATAAATAAACGATTTATTTATAACAATATTGTAATTATTTTCCCTTTTAATCTCTCAATAATACGAAAAATAAAAAAAAAAATGAAAAAATTGCGTAGAAATTAAAAGAAAATATAAAAAAGGGTTAAAAATGGCTGCCAAAGTCTAGAGAGTGTGTAAGAAGATAGCATGGTTACAACAATGGCTGCTAAAGTCTAGAGAGTGTGTAAGAAGATAGCAAGGTTACAACAATGGCTGCCAAAGTCTAGAGAGTGTGCAAGGAAGGCTACGAGAGGTAAAACAGATTGCACGAGCGATCTAGTGACAGCTGGTGGAACTAATAGTAGGGGGGGGGCCGTTGTCATGGTGATATGACGCCATCTAGAGGGTATATAAGAAAGTTCGCCGCGCGGGCCGGGCAGGGTGGGGCGAATATTTGTCTTCTGACCGTCGAGGTGAACACATCTCCCTAACCATTAACCCATAGACATATCAAGATTGTTTATGTGGTGTTTTGACTGGATTAGATATTTTTGGAGCGACGAGCGACATAACCCCCCCCGCACGAGTACGACTCTGCAGTCGTACTGAGGAGACATGTTGTTTGACAGATGTATATAAACAGTTTAAATGCTACCTGGTGGCAAACATGTGAACTAAACTTTGTTTACATAGTAAACAAGTCCAATAAGTGCTGCAACCTGGTGGCAAATATGTGAACTAAATTTCCTTTTTTTTTTGTTTTACGTCTTTCTGAAGCAATTTTTTCAACTTTTTTTACTTTTTCTGCTTTTTAACGCTCTCTGACGCCATTTTTTCGTACTACTATTACTTTATTTTATTTTTTGTTTAATGTAAACGGAATTTTTAGTTTTACATTTCTTTAATTTGCCTCTTATCATTTTTAGTATTTTTTAACTTTTTTTTTTTAGTTGTAACTTTGCAAATATAATAAAAATAACAAGACTATGGGAAAAGAGAAAATACATAATAACTTTTTTAATAATTTATAGATCCCTTTAATAGATTTCTGTTTCATTTCGTATGCTGAACCATGGATAGAGGTTGCGCAGCTTGACTGTTCTTTTGATTACAACGAGTTGATGCACGTTATTAATAAGGCAGGCTCAAATAAGGCGCCCGGTATCGACGGTATCCCGTTCGAATATTATAAGTATGCTCCTACGTGTTTCTTGGGACTTACATTAAAATTATTTAATAAATATTTCGCGGAAGGCAAGGTGCCGGAAAAATTTAATGATGCGGTTAGCTTTCCTCTTCATAAAAAAGGTAATTTAAATGACGTTTTAAACTATAGGGGAATATCGTTTTTAAATACAGTGCAAAAGTTATATACAGCTTTATTAGGTGAAAGATTGAGTCGGTGGATGACGCAAAACAATATTCTTTGCGAAGAGCAGGCGGGGTTCAGGCACGGTTTTTCCGCTCTGGATAATATTTTCATTCTAATTAATTCTATCCAGCTGAAATGGTATCAAGGAAGAAAGAAAATCTTTTGCTTCTTTGTAGACTTGAAGTCTGCTTTTGACTCTGTGAATAGAGAAGCACTCTTTTACAAGTTGTATCAGTGCGGGATCTCAACTAAGATGGTTCGCGCAATCCAGAGGTTGTACAGGGATACCAAGTCAGTAATATGGGGTTGTAAGGGCATTTCATTTCCATTCCAAACATATTGTGGAGTTAAACAGGGATATAACTTAAATCCATTACTTTTCTCCATATTTATAAATGATTTGAAAAAAGCTCTTAGAGGAAGGATATGGCTAAAAGATTACAATTTAAAGCTGCTTCTCTACGCGGACGACATAGTGCTAATAGCCGACGATCCAAGAGTACTTCAGCAAATGATAAACCAGTTGGAAGTTTACCTGGAAAACTGGAACCTGGTTCTTAATTAGACCAAATCCAAGATTTTAGTCTTCAGAGCGGGTGGTGGGAAGACTAGAAAATTGGAAATTCAAGGGAGAACCTATTGAGGTAGTCAAGGAATACAAATACCTTGGTGTAAAAGTAACACCTTCTTTGCAATTGAAGTCACATTGGGATGACAGGGCGAGGCAGGCTGTGTTGGGATTGAATAGTGTTTGGGCTGGCCTAATTACGAATGATTATGTACCGATTCCTGCAAAAAATGGGGTATTTAACTCGGTAACAAGAGCTGTCCTTACGTACGGTTGTCAAATTTGGGGTGCCCAGTACTCGGAAAGATTAGAGAAAGTCCAGAGGCTGTACATTAAGAGACTGTATCGTTTGCCAAAAAATACACCCAATTATGTTCTCTACTTAGAAACAGGTGCAAGCCCATTACATGTTTTTACCTTCTCTATATTTTTGAAATACATTAAAAGATTTTGGATTTGGATGGTAATCGTTTAATTAAACAATTGGCACTAGAAATAATTAGAAAAAAAAATTTGTGGTCTAAAGATTTGGCCAATTGGCTTCAAAAGTTGGAATGTAATATAAGTTTGGATTTCCAGTCTCCTGACAGGTTTGGTGCAGAAATTAACAAGATTATTAATACTTTAAATCAGCACTATATTAACTTAAACATTTCTAAAGCTCTTAATAATACGTACCATAAAATTTATAGCAAGTTGTCTTACAAAGTAAATTCCACTTACTTTGGTTTGGATACCTACAGCGTGGGTCTAATTATGAAGATTAGAGGGGAGCTACTTGACCTGAACTATAAGCCATATATTCAAAGAAGAAACTGCACATGCAGTATGTGCAATATGGGCGTCATTGAAGATGTATTTCACTTTCTTGGTCATTGTAGAATACTAGGTTTTATAAAAAAGAAATTCTTTGACAAGGTGACCTTAAAAGAAAGTGAAATGATTCTCCTGTTGAATGGTTCCAGTTGGCTGCCATTAATTGCCTATATTAAAGAATCTATGGCATATAGAATGTTTCTAGTAGCAAATTTCAATTATTAAACATCAATTTGTATTTATTTATAGAGTTATAAGTTTTGAAAAGGTTTTATTTTATTTAATTTTTTTTCTTTAAAATGTTAGCCACAATTTCCTGACAGCCGATTGTATTCATGTCAGTAACCATACAATTCAAATGTGTAATTTTTATTTTTTTTTGTAAATATGATAACAATAAAGTATGTTTTCTATCTATCTATCTAATTTATAGATAATTCTTTATTTTGCTACCAATTATACATTTTTTTTCTTTCGAACAAATAAGACAAAGACAAACCGAACATATTATCTCTTTTATATAATTTTAATGGCATATCTGATAATTTATCAAACACCTATGGGGAGAAAATTGTTTTAAAGATCTTAATTTTTCTGTGAAATAATAATTAAACTTAAAAACGGCAGAGGAAGGGGAGCAAAGTGAAGAGTAAAAAGTAGGAGCTAAAAGGGATTTATCATTTATACTTTATATTGCGTAGAAATATTGAGTACAGTAAATCAGTGAACTTGTGGAGGTGTTCCTGCCATGCACATGCAATTTTATATAAGGTTAAGAACTTACATCTTTTTCAACCAACTTTGCACTTAAAGTTTCCTTATTTTTGTAGAATATTAGTTTCATTCTTCTCTCTCTCAGGTGGTGTGTTTGTTAAGAATAACTGCGCACTTATTAACCGACGTTGGTTACTACCTACTCTACTGTGACTCCAGTTTACCTCTCTAACCTAGAAAATAGTTGCTATCCGACCTAAAGAGACATATATAAAAAAAAGTAAAGAAACACATTTATTATCTATAGATATTCTTCATAAAATTAAATAAATGTGACTGTAATTAAACTAAAACAATTATATGCAAATGTAATATATGAAGTCTATGTAAAAACAAAATAGGTAAGCAAATAAATATTTTTCTTTTAAATTATAAGTTTTTATTTATTTTCCTACTAAATAATACTTTTTATTTTCAATTTAAGTAAAAAAAATCATTTAATAAATAAATGTGATACAAACATGCAATATATCTATACCTAAATAGTACATTTTTTAAGTAATTGATTCATAAGAAAAGTTGATTGTACTTACTCATTTGATCGATGTTTTCTCAACGTCTTTTACATTTCCACTTCAGTTGATGAACGGTTTTACAGTTATTGGATCGATCCATTTCCAATATTTTACATAACCGTTTCAACGTAGGCTTAAAAACAGTGGTGGCTAAATGAGGTAATCCAGTTTCCAACAGTATTATATAGTACGGAGTAGATTTTAATAGATGAAAAAGATGTTTATAAAAATTTGTTTCAAACACATTCATAAAGAAAAAGCTATGCATAACAAGCTATCTGATACACTAAGTAGATCCTATACAGCCAGTTAGATCTTTTTTTAAAAAAGTTTGTTTCTTGTTCGGTTCCAAGGAAACTTTGATAATGCCCAAATTCTAGTACCTTCATAGCCTTCCTTGTATTTTAACTACAGCCCCTCTATAGAGTGAGTATTGGATAATCATTTACATTTTAACAATTTACCACTTACCAAAAACTACACAGTGATTGTGTGATATTGAGGGAAGAGCATCTTCTTTTTAGTTCAAGCAGACTAATATTCAGTGCATTTGAGTGTTATCATTGTTAAATTTGATTTTTTTTTTTTTTAAACACATTCAATTACAGATCCTATAGTATACAGTATAAATTTTGAAAAAAAATAATCACTTAACACATTAAAAGCATTATTTCGAAGTGATGTTTGGAAACATACATGTTAAACGTTCCCAAATTATTGAAGAAAAATCAAACATTTTCTGGAGATTTACGCAAAAACATCAAACTTGAATTTTCCCTCGATCGAAGATCATCTTTGTCAAAATTCTCTCTGATCTGATGGAAACAGTAGACTCCAAAATTTGGATTATATCATGTTACAGAAGCTGTTTATGAGTAGAAGCTAGTTGCTGAGCTATCCTTTGAATATAATTGGCCGGTTTTTACCTTTGGCAAGAATCTTTTTGAAAAAAACATGAGGTGTAGAAATCCTGCGCAGAATTGCTTGACCAGTGTAGATAGTTGGAGAAGACCATTAGTGGATTGATTGTAGGCGAAGAATGGTTGCGATCGGATGTATAAAATAGACTGATGAATTTTTATGGAAGAGATTTTGAGGAGGAGTTGGTAACCTGTCCTGAACCAGACAAACTACAGCAAAGGGAGGCTTGATAGGGAGTTGGTTGATGACTGAAAAGTCTAGTGTCCTGAGTGTAGATGGCAAAAGAAACACTAACTGGTGGTTTGCAATTCGTTCTTTGCTTCGTTATTTTGAGGACAGGAAATCGTTGAAGCATTAGGTTTGTTTTGTTATATTTGAACCTGTTCAGTAGCGGCTTCGCAAGGACAGTAGGAGCTTCAAAATTTCTTCTTATATCCACAAAATTGCTTTCGGGAGACTCCAGATTGTTTTTTGGTTCGTTTAATATTTTGATTGTTCGCTCAGATATCTTAGGTTAATATCATTTGAATAACATATGTATGTACAGTCCGACAAATTAGTTAAGACACCTCTGATGCATTACTTTATTCTGCCCTCAAGTCTCCTTGAGGATGACGCCTCTAAGAAGACATCGCAAGCAGTCACTCCCGGGGATTTTAACACTCCTGAACTCAGTATCTGTAATAATGAAAAAGTACACAATTGTGTAAAATTTTTATATAATCTTTCTTTTTTATTAATATATCTATAATAATGAAAATTTGATGGAATATCTTCAATTTTAATTAAGAAAATGAAATTACTTAACAACTACGACGTTACTCGCACGTGATAAGGTGTAAAACGCATAATGGCCGTTACATATGTAAATGAGGTTACACATATGTATGCGCTGCTTTACGAATATTAAAAAATAATTTCGTATTTTTTTAATTAAATTTCATAAAATTTTGACTAAAAAAAAACAAGTTTTCTAATCATAAAATATTTTTTAATTAATTAATTAAATAGGGACTATGTACTTTATAATGGTATCCGTAGACGGTACTTTTGATTATAAAATAGTTACAACTGATTATTAAATATCAATATTTTTACTTTAATTAGACTAGCTTTAGTCCAGATAAATTTTTGTAATTGCGTTTCTAATAGAAATTCAAATTTTTAAGACAAAAATAGCTATTTTGGATATTCTCGAAAATTGGCTAGATAGATTTCCTTTCATATTAAAGTTTCACTTAAGTAAGAGACTATTGTGGCGACCCACTGTTGGCACGAGACGGCCTCGGGCTCCTCCGAGGCGAAAATGTGTTTTAGTTGATTTATTTCTACTTTTATTCATTTAAATATTATACACATGTTTTTTTTGTCAATAAGACACATGTAAGTTTTCATAAAACACCAGGAGCGGTTAAGAAGTAAAAAATAGATATCAAGTCACTATTGATCAGCGGATCGAACGACTGTTCGCAGAAGGGGAGCTAGGGGATCGACGCCCCTCGCAATTATTAAACGACTTGCGACGATTGGCTGCCAGCACTGATATCGGGCAGCATACCATCCGTCAGTTATGGCTCCAGCGACTGCCGATGCAAGGAGGAGGGCCAAATATTATTTGTGATTTAGCTACAGGCCGACCACGCCCCTTTATCCCACGCAGCCAACGCAAACAAGTCTTTCTATTAGTACACAGCCTGGCTCATGGAGGCCCTAAGGCGACCGCACGGGCGGTAGCCCAACGGTTCGTCTGGCCGCGCATGCAGCGGGACTGCCGCGAGTGGGCACGCGACTGTGAAGATTGCCAGAGGGGTAAAACCGGGAGACACACGAAAGCGCCGTTAACAGCGTTCTCCCAACCCGGGGAAAGATTTGCGCATTTGCATATTGATCTTGTGGGACCGCTCCCACCCTCGCAAGGCTATAGGTACTGCCTGACCTGTATAGACAGGTACACTCGGTGGGCAGAGGCGATACCTCTACAAAGCGCTACTGCGCCCGCCGTCGCTTCTGCCTTGTACGCCGGCTGGATCGCAAGGTTCGGCTGCCCAGCCTCAATCACCAGCGACCAGGGGACGCAGTTTACGTCAAGAGTGTATCATGAACTGGCGGCGCTCACAGGAACTCAGCTCAAACGAACCACCGCATATCACCCGCAGGCTAATGGTGTTATAGAGCGATGGCACAGGACTCTGAAGACAGCGCTACGCTGCCATGGAACAGATAGCTGGATGGACAGACTGCCCACAGTTTTGCTGGGTTTACGAGCAGCCGTGCGTGAGGATACGGGACTGTCCCCTGCAGAGTATGTGTATGGAACCACGCTACGGTTACCAGGCGAATTCGTTGGGGAGGAATTCACTAACCAGACGCAGACGGAAGTGGTTCAACTACTTAAAAGGTCTATGAGAGCCCTGCGCCCGGCACCGACGGTCTGGCACGCCCGCCAAAAACCATTTGTTCATCAACAATTGGGAACCTGTTCGCATGTTTTCCTTAGGATCGACGCGCACAGGTCCCCGCTGGCGCCGCCTTATGAAGGTCCATATCCCGTACTCTCACGAACTGACAAGACCCTATGTATCGACCGACGGGGCAAAAGCAAAACGGTCACAATCGACCGGGTCAAGGCGGCCTATGGCCTGGCCACACCAGGCCTTGTCATAACACCAGTGGCGCCAGAGCCTACCCAGGTCCAAGAGAAGCAACTGGGAGCACACCCGATCGACACCACACAGAATCACGCTACACGATCCGGGCGAATCAGCAAAACCCCGCAGGGCTATGGTACGCAGCGCTGCTAGGAAGGGGGTGCTGTGGCGACCCACTGTTGGCACGAGACGGCCTCGGGCTACTCCGAGGCGAAAATGTGTTTTAGTTGATTTATTTCTATTTTTATTCATTTAAATATTATACACATGTTTTTTTTGTCAATAAGACACATGTAAGTTTTCATAAAACACCAGGAGCGGTTAAGAAGTAAAAATAGATTGTATGTACGAAGTTACGAGAAATACATCGTTTAAGATACATATTTGTGGTTCTTATTTTACGCATAACCACACTATCTTTAATATTTAATAAGTGATTGAACCGTATCTTAAGTAGATGAAAGTTGGTCCCTATCTTAGCCAGCTAAGAGTGAAGGTCCAGAGTTGGACTACTCCTAAAACCTCTTTAAAATCAATCTCACAAAATAATTTTTGATAAAAATAATAGAATATGATATATTTAGTAACTGTACAAAGTTTAACGTAGATTGCTAAAGTCGTTTTCGAGAAACTTTAAAAACAAACCAGACAACACTTTGGTATCCATTAATCAAAAGTGATCAAGGTCGAAATTCTAGTAGGCATTTAATGATACATATATCGTTAAAACGTACGTAAGTTGGTAAATTCATGCAATTAAGGCAAAATTTCTAAACAAAAAATGCCTAGAAAATCTTTAAACATTCACCTTCTAAAAATCAATGTCTCGTACGTTCGTTCAATTCAGTTAATTTCTTTTGATGGTCAATAGATACTGTTCGTCAAAATCCAACTTATAGTATGAATTTAAAGGATATATTCAGATGAAATGAACAATGTATCATTTTCAAGATAGTTTTTGTTTGAAGATTATCAGTTCTTTCAGAAATATATCAGCAATCTATTTATTGTAAGTTCCTTCAATCTATTTCCTTTAATGTTAAATAATAACATTAAAAATAAATTTGAGTACTCATTTTATCATATAAGGCTGAAACCTAAAACAATTCCTAAAAGGTGGTTTACGCTAAAACACAGGACAAGATTTACTTTAGTTATCACAATGTACTGGGTTCATTCAGTTATAATAATAAATTTAATAAAACTAAAACTACCAGAATCAAAGTATTTAACACAATGTAGTAACTTTTATGAAAATCGGGCTACCTAAATTCACCAAGTTATGTTTATGACTGACTCAACATAAAATTTATAATTATAACCCAGCCTTGTAATGTTCTAATGCCTATATTTATAATTATTTTAAACGCCAACATGAGTTTAGTAATAGTTCCAAGCTTTAAGAATGGATAAATAATGTTATAAATGCAGCAAGAGAAAACTTACAAATGGAATGTCTTCAGATCTTTAAACTTGTGAAGTTTTAATTATAAGTGTTAAAGGGGCGAAAAATATTGTCTAATCGATTGATAGATCCCTTCGATAGTTAAGGAAAAGATGGAAGGTTAAGGTTGGGTTTTGGTTGATGAGTGTGAGCTTTGTTGATGTGTATTTTGTTTAATAAAAAAAAATAGTTGGGATATAGTTGTTTATTTTATTCTTATGTTTGTTTGAACATTTTCAACTCTTCCCTGACTGTGAGTTAACATTATTTCAGAAGTGGGATTACGGATTACGGATTACGGATTACTTATTACTTATTACTGATTACTTATTACTCATTACTGACTACGTATGTATATGTGTTTACCAATTGACTTTTACAGTTAAATTGTTTCTGGTGCCAGTAAATCTTCAGGCAGGTAATTAGATACTTTTGTTGATAAATTTATAAATTCGTTAGAGGTATATATAGTTGAAAAAAAAAAAAAAAAAAAAAAAAAAAAAATATATATATAATAATAATAACAATAATAATAATTAAATAGAAAAATAAATAAAAATAATTAAATGAAGATGGAAAACTGTGGAGGCTGTAAAAACAAAATAGATGAGGGTGAACCATCTATATTGTGTGATGGAAAGTGTAGCCTTTGGTGGCACAGTAAATGTATTCCTGGCATGACGGAGGTGAAATTGAAAGTACTTGCTAGTCCGGAAGTGTTGTGGCTTTGTCCGCACTGTATCACGGTAAAAGATGAGCATGAAAATAAGGATTTACTTCGCATATTAGTAAATCAGCAAAATATTCTGACTCAACTTGTGGAGCGAAGACCTGACGTACAAATCATGCCAGACCTTAACAAAGAAATACCTCAATTTGAGGGTACTGAGGTAACAAGCGGTGCAAAAGACTGGTTGCGTACGATTAATGGCGTTGGTAAAATTCATGGATGGACTGAGGGTATGAAATTTGAAATTGCTAGAGTTCACCTAGCGGGACCTGCCAAATTCTGGTACCTGAGAAGAGAGTTTAAGGACTGGAAAGATTTTGAAAGACAATTTAACAGTACTTTCGTTCGTGAATGCGACAAAGTTGATCGTTGGAAGAAAATGTACGATAGAATGCAATACCGAAATGAGTCCGCAGTGGAATACTTCCATGAGAAGATATATTTATGCTCAGGCTTAGACCTACCATTCGCCGAAGTAAAGAAATTAATGCTTGAAGGACTATGGTCTCGGGATGTAGCGAATCATTTACTCATGAAAGAGCATAAAAATGAAGACGAGCTATTGGAGTCACTTGTAGCCTTGGAGAAATTGACTAAGGTTAGGGAAGAGCGTGAGAGAAAAGAGAGAAGCGTTAGAGACAGTGTTGGAACAAGTCGAAGGAACAAAGATGGGCCGCCATTTAAAGTGGGTTCCGTGACAGATAAGGCTGTGGCCAAGCCACAAACAATTAGATGCTACCGATGTGGCGGTACTGGTCATTTTTCGAACAATTGCACGAAGACCGAATCAAAGTGCTACAATTGTGGAGAAGTAGGACACATCTCTAGGGATTGCCCTTCACCCAAAAGAGAGAAAATATGCCACAAGTGCAAGAAAATCGGGCACTTAAAGGCTGACTGTCCAGAAAAGGCATTATTAACCAGGATGCCACAAAACGATTTCGTCGAAAGGTATAAAAAAGAAGCTGTAATTGATGATCGCTACAAAGTAGATTCTTTTATTGATACAGGCAGCAGTGTTTGTATAATGAGAGCGAGTACCGCGATTCGTTGCAGAGTGCATATTAGGCCGTGTGAAGCTCCTGTCTATGGCTTTGGTGAAGGCTCTGTGTCGTACGCCTTGGGGAAAGCTGTTGTAAAGCTTTCCATTGATGATGTTCATGTTCAAGGTACGGAATTGTTCATTGTAGCCGACGGATGCCAACCATATGATCTGATTGTTGGTAGAAATTGGACTGAGGCTCCCGAAGTGGAAATGGTGAAACTCGGAAACAAGGTCAACTTCGGAAAGTCAGGCAGATTTCCTTTCTTAGAAATAGAATTACAGGAGAAGATTCGCAGCCAAGTAGTGGCCACAAAACCGGTAGAGGTGCCTGCCAAGAGCTGCATGTTTATAGAAGCCAGGGTAGATAATCTCCATTTGCAAATACCTATCACCAACCATTCGGAGAATGAGAAGCAGATTGTGGAAGGACAAGTGATTGCCAGAAATGCAGAAGTTGGGGTGAACAAAATAAGCGAAGATATAGTAAAACCAAGGAAGCCGTTGACGGAAGAGCAGCTAAATATATCCGAGACACTGACTGCAGAAGAGCAAGATCAAGCCTTTATTATGTTAAAGGAGAAAATAACTAGTGCTCCAGTTTTAGCCTTATACGATCCTAAGAGGTACACTGAACTACATACGGATGCGTCGGCGAGTGGACTAGCAGGAATGCTGTTTCAGCAAGGGGACGACAAGCTCATGCATTTGGTGTACTGCATAAGCAAAAAGACCAGTGAGGCGGAAAGTCGTTACCATTCCACCAAGTTGGAATTAATGGCCATCGTCTGGTGTCTAGACAGATTAAGAGTCATGTTGTTGGGAATAAAGGTAACAGTGATAACCGACTGTCAGGCATTGGTGTATTTAAATGCAAATAAAACGAAGAGTTCACAAGTTGCCAGATGGTTCGACCTACTCCAAGAGTACGATGTGGAGGTCAAACATCGTACAGGTGAAAGGATGGCGCACGTAGACGCGCTGAGTAGAGCTGCGGTGGAGCCGGCAGATGATGTAATGGATACCATAATAGAGTCGAGACTTGAAGTGATGTTGGCGCTCTCCGAAGAAGATCATGTGATGGCGATGCAGTACGGGGATAAGGACTTAAAGGACCTCATAGAGGATCTCAAAACCAAACCCGAAGAAAGATCCGCCGAACAGAATCGAAGAGTACAAGAATTTAGCCTTAGGAACGGTATGTTGTACCAAAAGGATAAGACAGATGGAATTTATCGTTGGGTTGTCCCGAAAGCGATGCGGAAAAGTTTGGTGGTGAAGTTCCACGACCTCGCTGGGCATTTCTCCATAGATAGAACGATTCAAAAAATTAAGGAGCGATACTTCTTCCCAAAGATGAGACGCTATGTACGTTTTCACATTCGGAATTGTCCGGAATGCGTATTATATAAAACTGCCAGAGGAAAACAGCCAGGTAAATTACACCCGATCACGCCAGGGAAGCGGCCGTTCAGTACGATAAACTTAGATCATGTGGGACCGTTGGTACGAAGTACTAAAGGGAAGCGACACATTTTGGTGATAATTGACAATTTAACCAAGTACACGAAATTGTATCCAGTGGCAGATACCTCAGCTGCTCAAGTGTTGAACAGTGTAAAATCGTTTGTGTTAAACTATGGGTTGCCGGATCGGATTATCACTGATCGTGGCACTTGCTTTACATCCAAGCAGTTTGAAACCTACTGCATCACGAATGGCATTAATCATATCTTAACATCAGTGCGACATCCACAGGCAAACGGCCAGGTAGAGAGAGTGAATGCTACTTTACTACCAGTAATTCAAGTCTCTATGATGAAGGAGAGAACATGGGATAAGAAGTTGGAGGAAGTGGAAAGTCATCTGAATAATGCCATGAATAAGACTACAGGGATCTCACCCTTTCAAACCTTGTTTGGTTACAAACCGAGTTTTGTAGATGGTGCTTTGAGAACTCTCACTCAACAGTCCGAGAGTGAAAGAAGAGATGTAGGGGAACTCCAGTGCGAAGTGAGGAGGCGAATAGAAGAAGAACACAAGCGTTGGAGAGAAAAATACGACCAACACCACACCACCGTGAAGTACAATATTGGGGACATTGTGTTCTTACGTAGACCACCTATCCCGACGAGTGAACCAACCAAGCTCCAGATCAAGTTCAAAGGACCTCTAGTGGTTACCGCCGTGTTACCAGGGGATACTTACCGTGTGATGTCGTTGAGAAACGAAGTCGGCGCCACCTATGCAACAGTGGCTCATGTGAGCTTGCTAAAGGGCTTTGGAGGACGAGAGAATAAAGAAGATGAAGAACTAGCTGGGAGCGAAACAGACATTGAAAGTAAGGCGGGTGAAGCGATGGGGATTGAGGAAGAATCGAACTCTCAGTTAAACGTAGGGACCCCGCGCTTACCTCAGCAACAAGAAGCGCCTGCCAAGGGGAAAGAAGAAGACTGCGGTTCGAGTGATCGCAGGAGAAGCCAACGGAAGAGGAGACGACCTAGGAGGTATAGTGAGTAATAGGCCATTAGGGACATCACGAGGCTAATTGAGGACAATTAGCGGGCAGAATGGCCGAATGTTAAAGGGGCGAAAAATATTGTCTAATCGATTGATAGATCCCTTCGATAGTTAAGGAAAAGATGGAAGGTTAAGGTTGGGTTTTGGTTGATGAGTGTGAGCTTTGTTGATGTGTATTTTGTTTAATAAAAAAAAATAGTTGGGATATAGTTGTTTATTTTATTCTTATGTTTGTTTGAACATTTTCAACTCTTCCCTGACTGTGAGTTAACATAAGGGTCTGTAAAAAGTGCGTCTTAATTAGATATTATTAAATCCTTCAATAAAGAAACAACTCAATCGTTTATGAATATCTTAAATGTTAAAATGTTGCTTACACTTGCCAAGTCATAAACCTTTTATTCGAAAATGATCACATTCAATTTCATAAAATAAATTAAGTTACTTTTTGTTCTATATGTAAATTCAAAAATAATAGGACCTTAGTTTATTACATTCTGCTAAATAATTCTTTATTCAACAAAATCATAGCTCTTAGTACATCTATCAGGGCTAACAGTGAGCTAGATGCTAGACCATTCTTTTACAAACCTGACAGTAACAGTTTTCTACCAAATTATCTTTCGAAAAAATCATACTAAATACCCAAGTGTTGCACATGCTCAGGGTAAAATCTTGAAGATCTGTTTCACTTAACTTCTGTTTTTTTTTTTTTATAAATCGTTCCCTGATCAAGGGCATTAACACGTAATGAAAACATACATAAATTTCAAAGTCACTAATACTTGAATTAAACACAATATGCTAGTATTAATATTATAAATTACAATACTTTATTATATAAAAACGATTACAACATAAGAAACCTTTTTAAGTGAGCTGAGTGAACTACGTAAGGTTATAAACAGTGTTCTACTTTAAAATCTTAAAAATTTCTTGAGGAAGAAGTTTTATTTTTGATGTCTGAATAATCTTATTTTATTTTTTAATTTTGTTATAATTTACTTATGAGATTATTTGTTTATTAAAAGATGCTTTTTATATTTTTTTAAAGGTGTGCCCCACGAACAAATTATGAAATAATACACATTTCATCGGCGGTACTTATACTAAAAATTTCTTCGCAGTTCTGTTTGCAAACATAGAATGGTTAAGCTAAAATGTGTTTCTTTTACTATTCTTTCTTGCGTAAAAACAAATTTGGTGAGATTCTCTCACAAGGTTTTTTTTAATGCGTTTATTATAGTTTACAGTTTCTCTTTTTGTTAATTTATTATAAACAATTTTCAACGAAATTAGCAAGAAATGGAACTTAAAATCATGAGTTATTTCTTAAAAATTATTGTCATGTACTTCTGATATTGACTTTTTCTAATGGTTTTCTTGTAATTTTTCTTGTTAAGTACATTCTTGAACACAACGAATTTAAAAGTGAGCTTAGCTTACTGCATTCAAGTATTTTACTTAATAGAATAAGCATAAAATAACCAAAATTTCGTGAACTTGTGTTATTAATTGATTTGATTAATTTTCATGAAAAACGAACGATACAATTTTTTTTTGAAAGATGTATACACTTATTTCAATGCCTCAATTCCTAAATAATTTCATGTATTATTTGTCAGAAGTTTGTTATTTTTAAAGAGAAATGTAATTGTTAAACCTTTAGATTCAAAGGTAATGTAATAATGAGTGCAATATATCATTTCAGCAATGGTTCAACTTTTTTCTCTATTTTTTTTTTTTATCTGATACGCTGGGCAGTTAAAAAGTGTTCAGTTATATTTTACAACCAATAAACTAGATTCCTACAAAATAATAATTAAATTTAATAATTTTATACATAACTAAATACCACTGTGAAATGGCATGTTAAGAGCAGAAACCTGAGATTTTATTTTTATAGGAACAGCATTATTTTATTAATGGAAACAAATAATTTTTAATCGTACTTAGTTAATAAGTACAACAAATATTTACGATTAATATAAAACTGTTACCAATATATATGATAGACAAACAAACACAAATTGAATTAAAAATAAATTTTATTAGAATTTACTGATAAATACGAATGTTTATTGATCCGATAACTGCTTGACTAGTTCACGGTTGGTTATTTGGATACAGTAGCACCCTACAAGTCAGGTGGATCGATTGAAAGGGAAGATGTTTACCTTATTTAACACAAGAATAAACAAATTAAAAATAGCTAGCAGAGAGAATACCTGCAAAATTTGCGAGAGGTACTATGTGAATGGTACTTTTAATAAATATTTCCTTTTACTACGAGAGTGTAAGTGATGTAGAGCTCAGATTATGTAGATTTGCTTTGGTAATTTAGAGGATCTAATAATGGATTTGTTGGGTAAGATATGCATTGCCTTTATTTCTAGGACTTTATATGATGAATTTACAATTCGTCTAAAATTGTTTCTTCCCCCTTTCAGTGTGTAAAATAATAATCAACGATGAGCTGGAGAATGAAGTTGTTCATGACTGTAATAGTTTGACTAGTAATACATCTGACATTGAATACAGTAAGTTTTTAATTATTATAAAATTATATTGTGTTGTGATCAAAAGGAATAAAGAAAAATTATGCAAGATTCCATAACTTGTGATCAACTTGTTTGGTCTCCATCTCTTCATTCGTTATTTCCTTGAGATGTTAGTTAAGTATTGACTCATTTTCTAAACTTAAAGTTCAAGTTTTAACTTCTCTCCCTCATGAAAATAGTGTGGCTATATAGTGAGACTTTCTTAAGTCCACAGTTCGCATCCTGAGAATTAGTGATGGGAGCACGATCGGTATTCGTCTGATTAACATTAGACACTACACTGTAACGCGATCAGAAATACCTTCGTGGGCTAAATGCGTCTACGCGATAACTTGTGCTGTCCACCATTTTTTTGGTTTATGGTATTAATGGAGGTAATTATGCTGGAATCTCAAATAAATTCCATAGCCCCTAAAAAAAATTGGAGAGAAATGCTCATCAGTTTGGATACAGACTTATAGTTAGTCTTATTGTATCACATCTAATTGAATTTCTAAAATATTTTGTTTAAGGAAACCTAATTTTAGGCTTAGTTAAGAAAAGATGCTCTTTAAATAAGTATTTTCAACACGACTGGGCAACTACTCTGCCGAAAGTTACTCCTACATTATTTAAAAATATTTTTTTATCATTTTTATCTTTCTTGTACAACGAATTCAAATGTACATTTTTTTAAATCTGCCTTAAAATAAGGAAAGATATTGTAATGTACTCAAGCTTGTCGCAAATTGAACATCTGCTCACATTGAATGAGTATTCACGGCACTGAATCTGATATATTACAATTTAGAGCACATACTCAAAGATGAAATTCTTTTTTATTCACATTATTTAGTAATATACTGTTTGCTTTTGTATATAATTTGTTTAGATGCAAATAAAGTTAAAAAAAATATATTTATGAATAGTTATAATGTGCTGTAAATTTATGGAGGCAACCGTTTTTATTTAAATTAAATTTAACAATTTTTGCAACCCCTATTTCAGAATTGTTTATTTATTTTTTTCAGTCCCTTTAAATAGTGATGATGAGGCAGATATCGAACCGGTTTGTATAGGTAAATAAAATTTGGTTATTTATTTAATCATAATAATTTTTATCATATATTGCTTATTGATAACCATTTATACTTCTCCTATGAACGGCTTTAAAATATCGCTTCTTAGGTCTTCACTTTACAGCTAATTGCATTATTTTAGCATTATCTAATTCTCTTTGCTTTCATAGATACCGGCTGTACGAGTGTTGATTTTCTGAGAACAACACCTCCATCACAAATTTCTGAAGCACAGCTTTATGAACTGAAAAACAATCGTCCAACTCCGAAACTATCGCTACAAGAATACAACAAGAAACAAGTACGCACATTCCAAACATCATGGTACAAACGATTTAATTGGTTATCAGGGAGTACGGTAACCCAGAGAATGTACTGTTATGTTTGTTTGATGTTCGGTGGTACAGATATCGACTGGTGTATTAATGGGGTTTTTGATTTAGAGAACTTCAATAAAAAAGCCTATAAACATCAATCTACTAAACATCATCTGTTGAATAAAGAAAAGTTTCTTTTATTAGGAGTTAGACAAATAGAAAATAAAGAAGTTGGGTACGTTCATATGTTGAAACATAATGAACAGGTGTCATCAAATAGAATGGTCTTGAAACGAGTAATTCAGGCCATAATGTACTTATGCATACAGGAATTAGCTTTTGGTGAAAATGTTGATCAATATGGCAATAATGAAATTGATAATTATACAGATGTTTTAAATTTACTCAGCCAGAATGAGTTATTGATTCGTGATTATTTAAAATCATCGATTGCTTTTAAACTGACCATATCAGACATCCAAAGAGACCTCTTTGAGGTGATATCTAGTATAGTTAAAGAGAAAATAATATCTGAACTTAAGCAGTCTACTTTCATTTCAATACAAGTAGATAATAATATAGATGTCGCTAGTCACAAACAGATGAGCATAATATTTAGGTACTTAATAAAGTCCCAAGTAATCGAAAGATTTATAGGTTTTTATGATTTTCCTAAATCGAAAAACAACACCTGTAACAATAAATATCTGTCGAATTTGATCCGTCAAGTGTTAAAAGATTGGAATGTTGAAGGAATACAAGTGATTAGTCAGTCGTACAACGGTTCTATTTCGCTCATTGATAATAACAACCTGTCATTACCATCATTGGTCAGAGAATTCTGTCCTTATGCATTATGTACTTATTGTTATGCCCATAATTTGAATTCAACATTGTTATACGCGTGTAAAAATGTAAAACAAATACGTGTCTTTTTAGGTCATATAACATGTTTCAACAACTTCTTTAGTAAATCCACAAAAACTAGAGATCTAATTAAAATGGGCCACAAATTTGCGAACAATCCGTGTCATATAATATCAGTTTTAGTAGAAAAGTTTTCTGAAATTCTTAAAATACTTAATGAAATAATAAATGATGATAATTCTCAATGGGATTACGATTCATTGAACTCAGCTCAGGTTTTATTTAATTACATGAACGATCTGAAATTCGTTTTCATGTTATGCGTTTATAAAACTTGTTTTAAACATGTTGATCCACATTTTAAACATTTTGAAACATTTTTGAAAAACGTGCAAGAGTGTATTAAAAATATTAAATTTGCCATAGCAAATATTATTGATTTAAATAATGACATATTTGTAGAAAATTGCCTTACAGAAAGTTTAAATTTAAATAAAAATCTAAAATTTGATGAAGAAGACAGAATTGAATTAAAGTTATTAACATTTGAATTTCTACGTACATTAACAGATCAAATGAATGAAAGATTTTTAGATTTGACAAATTTACAGTTTATTGATTTATTAAATGAAGAGAAATTTCTTGATTTTGATAAAGGATTTCCTATAGAATACCTACATTCTTTGCTTAAAATCTATCCATTTTTTAACCAAGAACAATTACAAAATGAACTCAGTAATATTTACAGTGATATTAAAAAGTCTTTAACACCTTTTCAGTTGTTGAAACATTTAGTAGCCAACGGTTTAGATGGTGTTTATGAAGAGGTAACAAAACTACTGAATTTACTACTTACATGTCAAATATTGCCGACAGATGATGAATTTGTTGCACACATCACATTAAATAGGGTAAAATCTTATTTATCTAATAAGAGAATTGTCTATAGATCATTTTGCTTGGATTTATTAGCCATTGAGAAAGATTTGGCCAGAGATCTCTCTTCAGATCATATATTTATCGATAATATTATCGATCTATATGCACAGAAAACTAACCGACAATTCGATTTGATCTATAAAGTTATCTGAATATTTCTTATTTGCGATTTAATTTACTATTTTATAATTATAATTTATTTTTTTCTCTGTGATAAAACACTTCCTTTATGTTCTTACGAATATTACACAGTTTTCGGTCTCCAAAAGAGAGATTAATGTTACTGATCTGGCACTTAAAACACCTTCAATAGATAATAAAATATCTTTAAATGATATAATGTTCGTATTTTTACTTCTGTAAATGTTCCTAATGTTATATCGACATCTCCCTACCTCTTTGATTAAATGTTTCTTCAAAATTAACGAAGTAAAATTCATTTACCAGTACATTTGTAAAACCAAAAATTTTAACATTGCATTCGCACAATTTACCTATCTTCTTTCTTTTTTGGTTTACTTTTAATACTTCAAAGCCTTTTATTTAAATTGAAAGCTTCGCCCAACTCGCTCTGTGAACAAAAGTAATATTAATGAGCAAAAAAATAAATAAATAAAATAAATAAAAATAAAATATCGAACAACCTTAATATTTATAAATAAAAAAAAGAAAAGATGGAAGATAAATGAAAAATATAGCAGTTACTAACTCTCTAATAATTTAATAAGAAGTTATTTGTTATTGCACCGTTTAATGGTCTTTCAGATAAATCCTTTTTTTATTAAAATAATAAAATTAAGAAACCAATACACGTGAAGTATGTAACAAATAAAAAAGTTGAATAATACATTTTATTGAATATATTTACAAAAATATAAAAGATTTCTTTTAAGAAATATACAAAAAAGTACAAAATTTAAAATATAAGTAAATAATAAATTAAAAAACAGTAAAAAAAAATTAAAAAATGAAAATATATTTCAGGTACAAGTTTGAAGTATTATGGCAAGGTAATGTGTTACTTTTGCACAGTGAATATGGAATTTTATTATTGCAAATTATGTTCATTTAACAAATGGACTCAGAAATAATGCATGTTTTTTTTTTGTGTTTAAACTAAATTTGTAAAATAAGCTAACTCACACATATTATTAGACAGGGCATTGGATATTAAGTTATTTAAATTATTATTAAACACGAAAGTCACAACATATTTAGGCGGAACAAGAAATAATACATTTTTCAAATTTTAATGCGCAAGCTGATACGATTTTAAACAAATGGTAATCTTCTATTAAAGTATTTCTCCTTTTAATATATTTTATATTATATATTTACCTATAAATATATTTTTATTCATGGAATACTTAGTGTTCCTTATAATTGGATTATGTTGTTTTGTGAACATAATTTACCACATTTTCGGAGGGTAGTATGTATGCACGTATGTTTGTCAGTATACACATTTTTAAATCCAACGAGTGAGTCCAGGTGCTTAGTCATATGCATACTGAATAAAAATATATCTGGTTAGGAACATTTATCAAAATTATTATGCCCAATTATGTTTTTGTTTTATTTGTAATGAGAAGATTACATAATTTGATAATAACCGGCAAATGTAAATAATTATGGTAAAAAGCCAAAATACAAAAAGAAAGATTTTGAGACTATTAGGTTTTCTATCAACGAAGAAATGCTCATAAAAAAACTTTACTTGGGAAAGCCTACTATCCATTATTTGGATAATTTAATTACATACATAATTAGCGAGAAATACACGAAGATGATGAAATAAATAAAAAAAGAACTTGTTTCCAACAATGGGCTGAACTTGAGTAAATTTAGAGGTGGAAATACTAGTTAAATTTAGATTCTTTTCTTTTTCAAAGTGTCACATTTTGTAGAATCATAATTAGTTGATTAAACACTTATTTTATAATGGCTGATTTACATGGTAATATCCGTACAGAGAGTAAAAATTTAATAGAAAATAATTTACTAAACCTCTTTAAATAAAGTTATTAATTTCATTCTAAAAGAAATTTCATTAAGAAAGAATTACGTTCATGGAATTAAACGAATCAATTAACTCACTCTTTTTGGAAAAATTAAATTGCAAATATTTCTGTGTGTTTTTCTTTTTTTAAATATAAAATTGTAAAAATCAAGATTTATACCTGATTCTTAGTTTTCTTATTTATTAATTTTTTAAGGCATTATTGAGTATTTCAATTGTTTTTATTTACAATAAATATAAAATATTACAATTTTAATTTTATTTTAGTTCCTGACTATACATTATTATAATTGAGTATGATAAGCGTCCAAAAAAGTTATACTAAAATCGCATCTCAGTTTCTTCAAACAGCCATGTTTGAAGAACAAAAACTTTGGATACGTTTCTAATGAACTGAGAATAGCACAATCTCGAGCCACGCATCTTAACTTCTTTTTAATTTCGAATAGTTTCAATTTTAACAATAACTATCAAGTTACAATTGTCCACTATTAAATAATTATTTGTGTTTCGTAATTGTTACATAAAATAAAAATGTAAATACTATACGGTTTTTAATTTGCCATTTTATTTTGTTTGTCCTTTTTTTTTTTTTAAATAGAAAACAGTGGCTACTAAATAATAGTTCAATCTCCTGGAAATAAATTAGTAAAGGCTACCCTAATAATATAGGTCATCTCCTCAAAGAAGGAGGGTAAAAAACAAAACAGAAAAGTAACTAACCGCAACATACTTTGATAATAATAATATCAGAGAACCTCCAAACAATGTCCCAATAAAATTAATTTTACCCATTGCTGAGAAAAATTGATTTTAATGAAACTGTAAATATTTTTATTTAATTCTGCTTTTGACAATAATTTTAGTTAGGGGCGAATCATGATGCAAATTTGCCACTTTAATGGATCTTTTAATCTGCTATCACTCGCTCTTATTCTAAATGAAGAGATATCCAATACTATATTATTCAAAAGTCGTAAGAAAATCTTTCTCATCAGTTAAGATTACTATTACTATTATAAGATCACTATTAATGTTAATATTAATAATAACCGTATTTAAAAAAAAAGTTGTAAAGCTCTTCTTGTGATAAAATTTGGAAATAATGGAATGGCAGAAAAACAAAGATGCTATTTACAAAAACATAATACAAAATAAATATTGGGGATTCTCTTACCCCAACTTTCTATCTCTTAGGAACACTTTACACGAAAACTTAATAAATATATTATTACCTTCTGTAAAAACCAAATAAACCACTTAATATTGTAACTAGACTTACAATTTAGTTTCATGTTTTACCATTCTTGCGTTTAATTTAAGTTGGGCCGCAGTAGGACTGCAACATACTTGATCATCAACCTCGTCACCGGAATCTACATCACCTGTGAAGGAAAGTATCTCTGATTAAAAAACTAATGTAAAGATTAATTTAAATCAGCTGTCATTAATAAATTATGAATACCTACTAGGAGAACTAGGTTCTAATTATTTATCAATAATGTAGATTGTATAAGAAGGGCGGTTCCACCAAAAAGGGAAAGGAACGCAGGCCATCCAAAATGCCCATTGTTCCAAAATGCACATGTAGGTTAATGTTAAGATCTTAAGATAATCTCTTACATGCCCCAGAGATTTGGTTTGTACCAGAAAAACTATAAGCGACATTTAGTACCACTAATGTACTATTTAATACAAGGAGAAAAAAACAAACAAATATAATTCATTCAATTCAGCAAAAGTAATTCAGTAAACTATTTCAGAGATCAAAATTATTTAAACCCAGAGTTGGATCCGCAATGCTGGACAATATGATTTCTTTCACTATAACTAGTGTCCTTTTTTCCACTCTTTCCTGGGTCGGATTTTCATCCTCCAGTCATTGAATCATTGAATTATCATATTGGAGATGAGATGTTTGCGTTTCCCTATCTAACTCAGTTAATATGGTAACAGAAGAATAGTAAGTGGAATGAAATTTCTCTACACAAATTCCAATGATTCACTTTCTCAAAATGGGTGAAATCTGAATTATATGGAAACATTTTTAGCTTGAACGTTATAATTATCAAATTGCAAATCATTCAAGTGATATATTCGATTTGGTACAATAAGTACCTCTCATGGTATTTTACTACTATACAGTATCTCGATACCTTCTAATAACTTGTATTAGACGATTAAGTTAACCAAAAACATCCCTATAAGAACCCCTACGATAAATAACATAGTTGTAATCTATTACAAAAAGATCAGGCAACTAATAAATGAAATAGTGAAACTAAGAGATACCATCACTTGAATTAGCTGGAGGGCAGTATCTACTTGTTTTGATATGTTTCCTGTTTCGTTTAAAATATCTAGTCTGTCTTGGCAGGGTGTATGGAATGGTTTCGGGCTCTAAACGGCTGAAAAGAAGCAAAACACAAGGCAAATTAAATTGTAAGAAAAACTGAATTCAAGCGAATCTAGCAAATTAAGTCATAAGCTAAAACTCTATTTAATATTATACGTACATCACCATTTATTTATATGACTCACCATAAATAAGCGTTAGGCTGTAATTGTTGAGGATAGGCATGCCTCAGCATTTCCTCTTCTAAGTCTCTCAACTCGGCCATCTGCTGTTTTTTCTTCTCCTCTAATTTTGCTTGAATTTCACTCTGTGAAGACCCTGGCTTCTCTTCAGTAACCTAGACATAAAATATCACATTTTAGTTATCAAAAATAAGTAAACTGTAAATTACTTATAATTGTTAATTTAAAGTATTAATAAAATAATGAACATTTCATTGTCTATTGTTTTTTTACATTCAAAACGAGTTATTAACATAAAATAATAATGATTTAACAATTAGCATAGAGAATAAGATAGAAATTAAGAAACTAAATCAAAATTATACGAAGAAATAAAATAATTCGATAACTATATAGAACAAATAAAATCTATGCAAGAAAGGTAAATATTAGATAAACAAACTTATACTTACTTCACCATATACCCAAGAGAAGATCATTTAAAAGCAGCGTGTAATATTTAAGAAAAAAAATTAATTTCAAATTTGGTTGTAAAATGTTATGTAAATACATTCAAAGTGGTCATTGCAGGATATTAAAAGTTATAATACTTTTGGGTTTGAGTGTTTTCTTCAAAAGATAAAACCATTCTGAACCATCCTCTCAGGAACTTGATTCTTTAGTACCTTGTGGGAAATGAACGTTACCAATCTCACATTTATTCCATATCGACTTTTAAAGAAGGACAAGTAAATCATGAAAAAGAAAATTACAAGGAAAAAATATATCAAAACAAATAAAATTGACATTTTAGTGCTTCACTGTTAGAAAAATAGCGTTAACAAAGTAACATAGGGGGCCATCTTAAGCAATAAAACCATAATGCACCATACCTTATTCATTCGGATTTAATAAGAGAAGAGAGAGAGAAAGATAGAACAGCGTTTATATAGGCAGTGTTCTTTCGTTAAAGACAACACCCTCTGCCAATAACTAACTCTTAAGTATAAAAAAATCTAAAAGCAGGCAGCTGGATTTGATGACTTATATTACAATAGTAATTTAGAGAACTTTAGAAAAAAATATTGTTGAAGAAAAGAAAGATCTTGAGCATGATTGTTTACCAGTGGCGAACTTGCAATTGGTAGAACCTAAACGATCAGTACTTTGGGAATTCTACCATAATGTGCTTATCTACTCAATTTTAAGGGATTACACTCTTCTAAACGCAATGCCACTTATATATGTACTAATATTAACTTTATTCCTAACAATTTGAGAATGTAATCCAAATAATAAAAAACAGTGAATATTTACTTGATATTTATATCCTATGCCTAAATAAATAAAAATAATAATAATAAATCGAACTCACAATCTGTCCACACCAGAACGGTAGAGGACATCTCTGGCGCGCTATCAAAGTCGGCGGTGGTACGAAGGAAGTTGGTTTCTTCTTTTTCCTTTTTGATAAAGCTGTTTTTGCAGCATATGGATTAGTGAAACGACAGTTAAAAACACCGGGTACACCGTTATGGTGATTGTGTCCTAAACCGCCATAATACCTGCTCAATGTAACAAACAGAATGTTGTTTAAAGTTGATGCCAATCATCAAGCGAAAAAAAATACAAGGAAAACATTTATAATTTTAAATGATAACTATAACTACTAAAAGCTCCAAAATTACCTATATCTGGTTAAAGATTTATGGTGATTCTTTTCAGGTTGTAGATCTATTTGCGTTTCTGTAGGAGCGACCTCTCCATTTGGTGAATCTTCAGCAGATGGCATAGAACTTTCAGTCTGACCCTATACAAAATTTGATAGCATAAGTAGATTGTGTTGAATAAATTATGCACTAATAACTATTTGTTATCTGCAAAAACTACTTTTATCTTTGAAGAATAGCCCAGCAGAAAGTCTGCTTCGAAAACAAAACTTTAACATTTACACTAAATACAGAGGCATTCACACATTTACTTAGACTAGCCTTAACTGTACATTTCAGATTATTAAGGTAACGAATTCTTAAGGTAACCCTTACTTTACGTTAAGCTATATCAGAGATCTATTTTTTTTTTTTGAGTGCCTTTAATAATAATAACCTTTCTGAAGTTGTTTGTAATTCTTTTAAGACACCTGGAATGACCGGTCGCCCGATCCAGATTAAAACAGTCAGAAGAAGAAACTCTTTAGTTTTTCGTACAATAGTTGCGAATTGACCAAATCCTTACTTAAATAAATAAATTACTCAACGACCTAATGCATTAATAATTCAGCGTTTCATCGTGAAGAAAATGCACATTACTTAAAATTACGTTGAAAACCTGTCTTTTACTTAATTTCTTTTTTAAATAAAAGTTGCCACTCTGTTTTCAATTTAATTAATACATTATATGATTATTTTTTCGTGATTAACTCGGTCAGACTAAAAAATATTTTTCATTGAGAAAGATAGAAAAAACAAAAAAACTTGCATAACTTCCTCGTTAAGAGAATTTGTTGAAAGTGGCAGCATTTACGATTACCAGATTCAGGGAAATATTTGAGAGTTTGACAAACCAAGCATATTTGATAAATAAAACATGTATATTTACCAATCGATTTAGAATGATCTGAATCTTTGAATCTACTATCTACAGAAAACTTTGAAATAAGATAAACATCGTAACCAGACATTTATTAAAAAAGGACAACCTGTTCACTTTTACAAGTATTCCATACCTAAGCAGCAGAAAATGATCAATGGAATCAAAAACGATCAGTAAATATGACATTAATAAAATCTTGTATAATAGATCCAATGCTAATCTAATTAAATTCACACTTCAATAAAAAAAGAATACACTCTTAGAGTATAAGTTTAGTGCGCGATGAAGCTTTGTAAGTGGAATTCAAGCTCTACAACAACAAATGATGAAGGATAAAAATCTTGACACTCTCTCTCTCAAAAAAAGAGGAAAATGTGCATGTTATTACTTGTTACAGCAATGAAATGTTCATAAGTATATTATTTTCTAATCTGGGACACTTGTATGGAAGACCTCACCTGGTAGAATTCCAATCGTAGATTAAACAGCTCAATAATAGTGAAATTTTCTCAAAGGCATTGAAATAAATACTGCAGTGATCAGTTTATAGTTTGAATTAATATTCTAACTAAACTAAAAAAATATTTAAAAAATTACCTGTTGATTTAAATAAATAGTTCTTGGCCTGTGTTCATATTTCAATCTCCTCACATGAAAATATCTATAATACAGACCCATGAAAACAAATCCAAGACAGTAAACAGGAATTAGAGCTAATGGTTTCAAGCCAACTACCGTTCGATCGGGCAAGGAAAGATACCATGAAAAACAAAGTAGGAGATTCTCAAGTGTCATCACCACGTAGAAGATTATCTACAAAATTAGATTTAGATACAAATTGTAATAAATTGAGCGTATCTTGTAAAAAACTAAAAACCCTTACCATATTATAAGATCTTTGCTGTCTTTCCTGTATGTTCACGTACGAAAATATATATACTGTAGCTATAACTGCAGACACTGATGTCCTTTTCATAACATGATTTTCATGATTATCACTTCCTTCGGTGGGACCTCCATCAGGGCAGGCTAGGAGGAGAAACATTGCTAGCCAATGTAAGACTAACACTACAATAACCCAACGGCCATATGCAGAAGAATAGAGTACCAAAGCGCAGGCTCGGCATCCTACAGTGCACAGTCGCCAGCTCAACTACAAAACAAATTAATTCTGTTAATAAGGAAGAATAAAAGTTTGTACTGTTGTCATTAATGAAGGAATACCTTCCTGATTTACACAATTACATGCAAAACCACAAAGGAAATTACCTGAAATATAACTCCAAGCCACGTCAAGACAAGTTTATGAACATTATGCACTTTGACATTCTTACTGAAACTTGCCAATGCCCATGACACGCTAAACAAAGAAAGGCAAACTGATACTAGATTCAGTTCTCGTAATTCTTTATCCAGGGTGCCGCTCAAAAATAAATGAAGTTCTATTAGTAGAAGTGGCGCACTTTGAGAAAATGCATGTATCATGCGTAATATACAAAGATCTCTCACTTCGAATTTCACACAACTGAGATCTACTGGTAGAAACAGTTTGAAGTATCTCCACAGTATCCCAGATTGGCATGTGTGTACTAAAAGTAAACCGAAACGTCCGCATTTTGTTCCAGTAGTTGACAGAAACCACTTTAATGAAATGCCTTGTACTAAGAGAAGGCTCAAGCCCACGAAAAATATTATAAGGTAACACCAGATTTCTTTACCAGTAGTATACAGTGCATAAGCCGAAGTAAGGTCAAACACTAAATCACAAAAGTAAGAGGCCAAACTAATTATATTAAAAAGGAGATCGCAGAGTGGCAAAAATTGTTTATCTGACATACTAAAACTAGAAAAAACATCACTCAACTTTCACAACATGTTCACAGTCGCCAATCACACTCTCACACACGCGCACCATGAAAACTAACAACAAACTATAAAAGACCTAGACACCATCCTGAATTCTTTACATTCCTTACAAATCGACCTATCCCTCTATGAATTTATTGTTAATTCTCAAAGATTAAACATATAATTTTGTATTTAAAGAGAATAATTGATTATTAAAAATAATATTTCTGTACTTACTTTATTTAAAATGATATCATTTTAGAGCAATAAAGTATACTACGTTTTTTGAAATTCTCACTACTGGCTTAAGGGAAATGAATTAATAAAAAGAATTTACATAAGCTTTATAGTAGTTTGCTTATTGTTTAAAGTAGTATTTGCAAATTTTACAAAAAATAAATGAAGATTTATTCAATATTTTGAAGCAACAGAAATTTCAGAGTAGATTGTTTCCTTTTGAAATTTATCATTTTCACTTACCAAAAATTACACTAATTTACACAATTCAAAAACATGGTTGATTAAATTTCATTTGATCTTAAAATTTAAATAACAATTTAAAACTGGCGCTAGATACATAAAATGCTACCTTCGTTGTGGAACCTTTCAGCACCAGCAGTAGTTTACACTTAATCGTTATAGTGTTACAGTTTGGTTATATGTTGGTACCGTACGTTCAATGTTCAATTCTTATGTAGTATTTAAACATTAATTTTTATGTCAAATATATACAAATTTTTAGTGGGCATTAAATTGTGAATAACCTTTTACTAGTAATTTATTGAATGAATGATCAGAAAATGAGTCACAACAAAACGAGCAAAGGTGTTTACACAAAATATAACTTGTAAGTTTAATTTGGTTATTTATGTTCAAGTTACTTACTTTTAATTTCTTCTAATGAAGTTATTTTAAATTTAAAGGCATATTTCGACGGACAAATTTTTCATCGAACCGTTGGATGTTGTCAAATCACCTTTATTGGTGATTGATAGGGTTACAGCTGAAATTCATGAAGAAGGTACTTATTTTATTTTCTTTATCACCTACATTATTTGTTACATCCAAGCACCAGAGGATACATTGCTCTTTGAAGTAGGTTGTAGAAGCTGTTATCTTTGCTTGACTTACTGTATCTTTATCTGGCTTGAAAAATATTTTTATTAACATACCTTGTAAATTATTATCAAAGTATATAAACGACATTATAAAGTATAAGCAAAAAAAAGAACTTAGTTGCAGTAAAAATAACCTAAGATGAACTTAAATTCTGCGAAATCGGTTATTATCTTAATTGTCACGTAATGATAAATTTTGTTTGTAACATGTACGCAGTTTTCATTAACTCAAGATGATCGATTTAATAGTGGCGCTGAAAAAAAAGGCGACATACACCTTTTCTTTACCCTAACTCATTTTTGGAATTTTCTTCTGTTATTACTGAATGCACGGCTGACTGACATGGCTTGGCTATAACGATTTAAAACTAAATGCTTGCAATTATAATATTTCCCTCGATATCTGGTGCTGTGAGTTCTAATATATTTTTTTTTAAAATAAAAAAATGGGTGCTATGGAAAATCAAAAGCTCAATAAGTGAATATCGTCCTCATTTTACCAAGGTACTTGGCATGAAAATGTGGACCTACTACGCTTTCAACTCATTACATTAGTTTGAATTATAAATCTACCATGTAAAATGATTATTAAACATATTGTTCGGAGATTATAAAATTTTAGCGAATACGTATGTTAATTTCGAACGTGTTGCTCACTTTGTATCTTTATTTGTGATGATTTCCTTTTATTAGCAATTGTGTATGACTTTGAAATATAAAAAATAAAATAAACTGTTTTAATTTATGCTTACTGTCAGTTGATATTTAACTACGTCCTCCTTTGGGATGAAATTATATTAAACCAACAATTTGTGTATTTATTTTACAGCCAACGAAGGACAAATACCATCCTCTGCTTCACAAAGACTTATATATGGTATTCTAGGTGTAATACATTTAATTTCCGGCCCACATCTGATCGTGGTCACAGACAGATCACACATCGGTTTAATAAATAACCAGGATGTATATATGCTTAAAGGGACGTCAATTTTAAGTTATGCCAGGACTAACACTCATTTAAGTCAAAACCAGGTAAGCAAGTAATAGTGAATTCACAGCATTATTAAATTAATATTATTCTTATTATGGGAAGCATAATTCAGCAGAAGAAAAAAGGAATACTCTTAGCACTAGAGATAATTCTTTATTATTATCTTCGGAACTTTCCATTACTCAGAGTATCTTCCAAATTCAGAATGCTGTTACGAAACCATAAATTTGTTATTTTATTTGGGGGGGGGGGGGAATTATTTTGATGATTTCTATGGCGGAGTGAACTCTGGACCCTCCCTTATAATAATTGTCTTTAGGGAATATTTAGCTAAATTACATTTAATTTCCCATGGTTTTCTACTTTTACACTATTATGTGCAAGTCCTCCCTTTAGAACCATCAAAACTGATCATGCCAGATTTCCGAATTACATTATATAGAAATAGAAGTTCTTATTTTTACATTATTGTGACGCCTTCAGTGAGATATAAATGCTCTTGCCACTTTTCCATAAAAGTGACTTTTAATTAATATCAAAAGATGAGAGTGGCAACTCTCAGCTATTGGGTTATATCGCCATTTTAAATTTCAAGTTAAAAGGTCATTTAATGTTATGAGCGTACTGGCAATAGAAAGTTATAAGCCGCATTGTAAAATGCATTAGGAGGAGTTGGAACGTCTTTAAACTCCAACCAAGTTCTAGTACAAAGAGTATGAAACAATCAAAAATATGATTATAACCAAAATAATAAATACATTTTTTGTCCATTTTCTTTCTTTTTTTTGTTTACAGATAGCAATAGATAAGGAATATTTATCATTATTGGAATTGATATTAAATTCTCCAGGATACTATTTTTCCTACACTTATGATCTATCACATTCTATGCAAAGACTGCACAATACTCCACCAGACTTTCTAAAAGTAAGTCTTAGCAGAACTAAAAAAAGTTCTAAGAATTCACATTAGTAAGCTAGTTTTTCTCATTAGTTGTCTCTTTTTTGTTATTTGTTAATTTATATTGTAATATATGTTTTAAATTTCAGAAACCCCTACATATTAGAGGAGAACAGAAATTTATTTGGAATGAATATTTGTTAAATGAATTTACCAAACAAGTTTTGGTACCAGAGTATTGCCTTCCAATTATCTACGGATGTATCCTTTAATAATATAATTTGGGGTCTAATTTTTGTGGAGAGAATTTTATATTTTGTAAAGATAATTCTAAATTCTTCTCTTAAAAATTGTTTATTCTGAATGATTTCTTCGGTAGACGATTAGCGAGATATAATTTCTTCTACTATTAGCCTATTCTTTTTCTTAGCAAATATAAATAAGATGCCGAAACTTCTTTACTTTTATTGAAGCTCTAATAATCAATTTGTTCAGACATAGCAAATTTTCAATTTGGTCTTATCATAAATTATCTCCGAAAGAACCGACTTAGTCGAGAAAGATAAAACAGCTTTCATTAGAGATAGATCTTTCAGGAGCTCTTTTTGGGCAACATTATTTAATGAATAAATTTTGTCGAATGCTTTTGAAATTAATAATTTTGGTAATTTGTTCCTTAACTTGTTGATTTCTTATAGTTGTATCAATAAATTCTTGTGTGTTACGTGGTCGTTCTTTTACATTCACTTTGATCTCAAGAAGAAGTAAAGAAAGAGCTGGCAGACGATTATTCATTAGAGGCGTGGATAACAAAGGACATGTGGCGAATTTCGTAGAAACGGAACAGATAATTGAGACAGGCACAGATCGAGCTAGTTTCGTCCAGGTAATTTGTCCATCTTAATATTAGTGTATCTAGTAAGAAAATTATGAAGGATTTTGTGCAAAGTAGGCTAGCGCTGAAATTTTAGCATTATATGTTGGTGGTAGGATTTTTTCTTTACTAAAGCTTTCATAATGTGTAGTATATCCAAACTTTTGAAACTAAGCACTAATTTTAAGTTTTTAATAAAACTTACAGACACGAGGTTCGATGCCATTTTTCTGGCAACAGTGGCCAAATCTTAGATATAAACCAAGACCAACCATAATACAAAATGAAAACCATGTAGAAGCGTTTAATAAACATTTCGAAGAACAAGTGTTGGAATATGGAAAGCAAATTATCGTGAATTTAGTAAGAATTTTTTTTTAAATTTATGGGATTTTTTTAAAGTCCGATTATTAATGATTACTTAATTACATTCACTTATTATTAATTATCACTTATCTAGTTAATTATTTTTTTATAAGGTTGACCAAAAAGGAGCTGAGGGAAAATTAGAATATTTCTACAGAGAGCTTGTGTCAAAAAGTGGAAATCCAAACTTAAGGTTATAAGACTTTTTTTATATAAAACACTTGCCACTTCACGAATTGACAAAGAACTTGTTTGAGAATTTTCATATTATTAGCATTATTAATATTTTTCTACTTACAGATACGAAGCATTCGATTTCCACTCGGAATGTTCTAAAATGCGATGGGATAGGCTTAGTATATTAATTGATCGTTTAGCACATGAACAAGAAGAAATGGGTGTAATGTTGACTATGGGCGATGGTAAAGTTGTAAGTATATATATTTTTTTGTTCACATACTTTTCTTTTAAGTGAATATCGTTCTTTTGGTAATAACCCTTACGTTAGAAGTTTTTTCGGGACATCAATTACGTATATTTTCAAAAATTTTAATATTGAAAAGTTACTTTCTATCGGTGCCAAGTTGTAGACTGAATAATGAAAAGGCTAATTAATATTTTTTTAAATATGGCGTTAAATAATGACCAAAAATTGTAATAGTTTACTCATAATGTATTTAGTTTGAAGTCTTGAACTACGTCAAATAAGAAAACAACTGAGAGATCTTCTTCATAAAGATATAATTCAAATGCTAGTTTTTGTAAAATTTATCAGATTTTATTAAAAACTCTTGTGAATTTGACTTTAATTACAATAATAATTTAGTTGTACTAGGGAGTAAAAAAAGTGCATATTTCGTTGCTTTTAAGGAATATTAAAACTAGAGGTTACTAATTATAAATAAACTTATTCTTCCATTACCCAATTAGTAATTGAATTCCTCTTGGAAGCTATGAATTCGGTACGATATGCTTTCACTCCTATTTCGTAATAAAATCGGAATATGTGGTGGTCCAGTTTGTTCATTTTTTCTGCCAATTTGAAGCTACATAACTTTTTTTCTGTTTGACTAAAAAGAGGCACTACTGATGCAATTAACTGTATCTAATGGTGCCGAATAGAATTAAATCGCTTGCTCATTCGAACCAACTCGAAATTCAAAGTTTCACCTTCTAAATAAAAGATAGCTCAATATATCATTAAAATAATTATAACAACTTAATAATTTCTCAGGTTTTTTCACCCATATTTTTTAAAACTGTTCTAGGTCAGCGAACAGGATGGGGTATTCAGGACTAATTGCATCGACTGTTTGGACAGGACCAACGTAGTACAGTCGTTATTGGCTACCGTCAGTCTGGAGTTTATATTGAAGGTCTGCTTAAATTTAAAGCTCTTAACCAAATGAGTTTAATTGGCCCATAAACTTAAGTTAAAAAAAAAAATAATACTGTGATCATTTACGAATCTTTAATATAATTGAAACATGTCTTTCTTTTAAGAAGTTTGATTAGTCAATAACCCAATATAATTCGGTGATTGAAATTTTATAGTTAGTTAGCGGTCAATTTTTTATTCCATCTTACTAGTTACAATAGTTTTAATTTACTTTCATGCAAACAAATATTCCTTTTCTTTTTTAAATAAAGAAAGAACTAAAATTGAATGTGGTACACACTATAACTTTTACTTACAGAAAGTGTATCTTCTGCCAGCAACTGGTAGTATTCGTGATGATGCTGGATTGCAGCAGATGTTACGCCATGTTTGGACAGATAATGGTGATCGTATGTCATTGCAGTACGCTGGGACTGGTGCATTGAAAACTGATTTCACACGAAATGGTGTTAGAACTCATAAAGGATTGTTGCAAGATCTTAGAAATTCCATGCTTAGATATTATTTTAACAATCTCTTTGATGGAACCAATCAGGTTAATATGATAAGATTTAGAAGTTAATTTTAAAATTTAAATGCAATCAGCATGATTCTTATTTTTTTTGTATTTGAATTTTCTAGGACTCCATTGATTTAATATTAGGTAATTATGTAATAACACCTGGTGAAGGTAAGTCTGTTAGAAGTCCTTTGGATTCTGATAGAGGCTGGAAATATACCACAGTAAGTAACCATGTATGTGACTTTTTGACCTTCCCTTTGATTTCATTTACCAGCTGTTTTTTTAATTTTTATTTTCAGTTCCCTCTTGTACTATTAGTGGCTGTGGCAATGTTTTTTGCAAATCTTGTAGCTCCTCCTGGTGAGTTTTAAACTTCGCATTTTACAAGATTTAACAATTTAAAAAAAAATATATTTTTCATTTTTATTTTCTGTTTTTAAAATATAGAATATACAACATTTAATTTGGCTTGCCTAATGTTCTGGGGTGCCATGATGTCACTGACTACGGCCACTATTTTCTACTGTAGTGGTGAGTTTATAGATTGTCCTAGACTGGTACAACATCGACTGACTGCTGCGTCTTCACGGCCATGACATAATGTTTCATCTACATCTATGGAAACAGGTTGTGGAACGTAAAAGAAAATCTGAGGAAACAAAACAAAACCGGTGCCGCGAAATAATATATTGGGAACTTTTTTAAGATTTATTAAAATAAATTATTATGTATATAATACAAAATTAAAGATTGTTATTTAAAAATTGTGTCTGTTACTTCATATTTATTTTTTTCCTCTGACCATCTCTCACCATAAACTTTAGAGGGGTATTAATAGTCTTCAGAAAAGAAGGAGCCAAAAATTGTTCAAATGACATCCGCACCGTAATTAAAACTGCAAAAGAATTGTGATTCTTAGTCTACTCTTTAGTTATGAGTTAGTTAATAAACGGTAAGTACTAAACGGTAAATAAATGCTCTACTTCTTACCGGCTAACTGTAATGGAAAGCATTATGTGGAAATTAAGGCGGTGGGCCCAAAGTACAGTTGAAAAGAAGTATACAAATTTTAAAATGTTTTTCAAGAAATCTATAACTGCTGAAAAACACATCAAAATCTAAGAATTAAATACTAATTTTTAAATAAAATACATCTTTTTATCTTATCTCTTTTATTATCTAAGGCAGTTCTTACAAAGTTGACTGCCACATACTAAACGATTAAATGTTAAAATGCCATAAAACTAACTAAAGGGATTATTTAATAACACTACTTTGAATTATACTTAAATCGGTCGTTAACCGAGGTTTTTAAACACTGCCAGGTTATACTTCTCTTAATACACTAATTAATTTTTGTTTTATCTAACCTATTGAATGAAAAAAAAAAAGAAGCGAATATTTACAATCAAATAAATATTTTCAACGAAGTAGGAATTATCTGAGAAGATACACTTTTTCGAGAGTAAAATTATCGAAGGAAGTAAAAAGTTTTCTATAAGAAGATAAAAGAACACTCATACTTTTACTTGACTGCATAACCTAGTTGTTAAAGACCAATTTTTAAAACACGAATCATTTACTTCTTTAAACTTCTCCACTTACCACGATAAATAAAAGATATCTCGAAGAGATGTCAGGACCTAGTACTATTTAGGAGGGCTCCACCTACGGCCCTTGAGGCTTTTAAGTCGAAGCAGTCGATACATCGGGCAAGACATGGCGAAGTCCATCCAAGAGATAATGTATACGCCCCAGCAGAAAAATGTCAGCTTCTCAAACTCCTGCAGGTAAATGGTAAAGTCTCTGTACTGACCTATACTAGACAAGCAGCTGAGTTTGGAAATGTATGGAAGTCATAAACACTGCATCAGACGGATTAACCACTGGCGATTGATGGAAATTCGAAAAGGGTCAGAAACTGAAAGAACAAGCGTGATTTAACGGGAAAAATAACGATACTAACCACAGCATACTCCAACCGCATTTGCATCTACTTTTTTATTCGTGGATCTCTCAAGGGTACTTAGTCAGGACCACAATTTGTAATTTTTCAGTAATAAGTACAGTCCAGAGTATAATTCTTAGCATTTCTACCTTAAGACTGAAAATTCAATAGCAAGATACTTTTCTATTTGATGGTAATTATCTCCGGAAATTTCGAGTGGAGTTACAATTCCTGGCCCTTTGCTTTTGCCACTGAACGAAGGTAGTTATAGTTCTCGACACAACCTCCAACTTGAATAAAATTCACTAATCTAGCAAATCTACCAAAAACAAATAAAATAAACATTTCAAAAACATTTATTCATGAAAACATTTCGATTCAAAATTCAATTAAAACATAAAAATACAACTAAAAAAAGTACGATAAAATATTTACAAAATATATGCATATTTTTTAATTTTTTTTTTGTAGATATTTTTTCAATTTATTTATTTATTAATTAATAATAATTATATTATGTATAATATTGGCACACATTACATTTGGAGGACGGGGAGGGGGGTTGGAAGGAAAATTTGAGGAATAAAAAAGAATGGGGGAATGTTGTCTTTTTTTTTACTGACGATTGTAATAGGGTCACGATTTATTTAGATCGATTTCCTTGCACTTTTGAGAATCACAACTCTGGGACATCTGATTGGCCGAGGGGCATGCTTTTTCCAATTGTTTCAATGATTCAGACAGGAAATTCTGTAATGTTAAAAACAAAAAACTAGTAAAAAACGACAATACAAACTAGCCATCTTTATTTATTATTCATCAATGAACTCTACAGTTGGTCATGTTTTAAAATTACAAACTATATTAAAAAAAGAAATACCTGAATGGCTGTTAGTGCGGCAACAATCGCTGGACTTCCAAAGCCATGCGATATTAGCGAGAAATGTGTTAGATGCCTCTGAATACCCGGCTCTAGGATATGTTGTGGTCGAGTATTGCACAAGGGAGATCTATCTTGATTTAACAACTCCATCAATTCTTTTGTAACTTGCCTGAAAAAAAATATATAAAAATAAGTAAATAAAAACATAATTCCGGTTTTCTCTTGACTATTTGTAATATTTATTCAAACTTCAAAAGAGTTCCCGTGCAGTAGGCATAAAACAATTTACTAGAATATAATGTCTTAAAAAAAAATCAAAAAATTTGAGAAGTACATGGCAAACTGAAAGAATGTGGACTGAGCTGGTAAATAGTAAATACAAGATACTACGTCTTTGTCACAACAATATCTGCTATGGGCACATTCTCATGTAGAATTTTTGAAAACTAACTTAAATTAAAGTTATAATATATGTGTTATTGAATTATTCAAATGTAATAATTTGTTTATTATGACCAAATTAGAGTAATTTGTGCACATAGCAGATTATAAATTGTCAATTATTGGCATACAGCAGGTATTAGCAAAAAAAAACCTCTAATTTAAATTAGTATTTTATTATTGTTGAATAATATTCTGGCTGATGCACATAGCATATTTTTTTTTAGCTACCACAGTTCACCGTATAATACTTAGAGTCAGATAGCAGTCTTTTTATACGAAACTTTGATTAGAAAAATAGTCATAATAGTAAAAATGACGAAATTTCCAAAAAGTGCAAATAGCAGATATTGGTTTGACAACGACGATAAGTAAATAATGCCTCGCTTACTTTGTAGCATGAATTAATTCCTTTCTTCTATAACTATCAGATGGATCGGATGTATGTTGCCTAGTTAAATATTCAGCCACCTGTCTAGCAGGAAATTCAGTTTCACAAACATATCCAAAATCTCTCGCCAGATGTATTGCTTCACCTAGAAAACAGAAAATGAAATTAATATATCAAATCACAGAAAATCAAACCTAGTTATCAGACCATTGCTTCTCAAACATGAACTATTTAAGATGATCATTATTTATGGTGATAATACAGTCCTTTTGAAGTCCCTACTAGATTAATTGATGGCTTAATCGAAATTATTAGACCAACAAAGTAAGTTGAACTTCACGCGGTTAACACAAATAAAAATTAACCCGTTCCAAAAAGAGTGGTTGGTCTTCCAAAACAACGAATTTTATTTTATTTTAAACCTGTAAATGTTGCTTGCCTAAAACGTCCTATCTGGTATGTTAAGGCTCCTTCCAAAGACGCCTATGTCTAAGGGAAGCTAAAGATGTCGACCGAGAAAAAGTAAAAGAATTCTGGTGTGATTGTTGCATTTGTTAAAAGTGGAGGAATATAATAGTTTCCTGCTAATATTAATAATTAATCTAATTACTGTCACTTAAATGAAAACTATCAGTCAAAAAACTATTAGTCGCATTACTAAACAAACTCAGGCTGAATGTTAAGAAAAATGAATTGATAAGCAAAGCTGTCAATATTTTTTGAATAGTCCCTTTATCACTTAATGTAGGCAGATCAGCAAGATGAGTTTGAGAGTGGAATATTTATTGCTTACTAACAACATCAAAAAGAAATGTTGACGAAAATCAACTTAACAGTAAAATTTAACTTCATAGTAGGAAAACTTCGAGCCACTCAGAAGAGCCCAGCCATTATGCGATCTAGGCAAGAACGAATATAATATCTCTTTCTTCTTAAGTACCCATTCCTTGTTTTAATTAGAACAAACCTTTTAAAAATTTTTTTCCCTAGACCTCTCAACAAGTTATACATAAATGGAAAAAATTGCCTGTTTAAATTTTTGATGGCAAAACCGAGAAATAGAATATGCTCACCATAATCGTACTTATTTTGAATTACATGCAAACTGTAGTAAAGATACTCTATGGTTTTTAAGAAATCCATATTATGTTCGCCAATTATCCTCTTTCAAATTCACTCAATATATTTTAAGCTCGAATTATGAGGAAGCTTCTAAAAATGGAATAAATTTTGAAAAATAGACCATTATAAATAATCAATTAATAATATTTAAACTTAAATCAGCCAAATTGAGAAATTATTTAATTATCAATAACAGCCGCAATCAACCGCAATATTTGTTATTGCACGTGACGCTGATGCGGTTTTTTTTTTTGTTACCTAATATATATTAAATCACCAACCCACGGTGACCGTCTCCATATAAAACCGTGCGATTAATCTTATCTTAACATAACACTGACAACTAGGTTTCGGCCAAGTAGATTAGAACAATTCCTTATCATAATATTTCTCACTTCTCCATAGCATTGTTGGCAATCTCCAAGGATGATGGACAATAATATTGACTTATCTATCCCTTTCTTTGCCCTTAGCCCCGCTATCTTTATAATAGGTTCACTCTCCTTAGTCGATCTAAATCCACCACTGTATAATAACTCGGTGTTCCAACCACATTATCTTTCTTATAGCGTTAAGTTAAACTGTATGAGAGTTGTCCACTAAAGACGAACTATTTCCACCGCAGAAGGGGATCTAAGCTGAGCCATAAGGGAAAAGTAATTTGGGCATTTCACTCAGGTTTTAGACCATTCATTCACTGAAATATTGATCAAGAAGTATGAATGGATTAAAACACCTACAATGTTGTTAATTTAATAGATTTCCTTGATTTCCAAAATAATAAAAAAATAAAATGTGATCTGCATCAGTGTAAGCCAACTACATCTGCCACCAAGTACAATGTAGCTCTATCTACATTACAACAATATAATTACAACAAACTTCACTATCAATATATTTGATAGAGCAGTCATAAACAATAGTGCAGACTGGTAGACTCCTTCAAACAACAAAAGAATCCAATATAGTGTGAACAATAGTATAGTAGCCAACAATATACCAACTACCTCCACCTTCTCCTCATCAGCGCCACAACATATACGGCCCAAACAACAACTACCAATAGGTAATTAAACCTTGGGCTTCCATTCATTAGCAACACGCATTACTAACTACAACAACAACTTTATTACTGAAATTAATTTTTAATTTACTTTCATGTAAACGCAACAGACAATGTACCATGCATATAAATATAGCAAACTACTGAAAATAAATTTCTCAACTTCTATGTGTACATATGTCGGTAAAAACATTACATAAACATCTCTCTCTCCCACTTTCTACTATAAGAAAATAATAAATTATATGCAGGACTACAGAGATCTACTTAGTAGCCAGATCTAACGGTTCTATTCTATGGGGCAATTTTAGAAGAGATTTGAACCTCTCCTCAGATAGAGTTAAATTGTAGGGACTTAAACGGAAGAAAATAACCCAGGCGAATAAGTTATTTTAGGGAGGAAAAAAACATCCGTTTTGGCAAATGTTTCTTTGTTACAAATAGTTGTTACATGATTAGGCAGATTAGGAAAATATTATTTCCCTAAGAACGCTTCTTTTGTCTATTGTATAATGGAGCTTAAGGCGAATGACTTTTCTTTCAATTATTTGCCGAATAATCAGCTAAATATTCATCTAAAAATGAACCTGGCAAAAAGCGTCGCTAGTGCTAAGCCCTTATGCTGGATAGTTCATTTCGTTGATTTTTTTTCCTTCATAAGATGTCTGAGTACTTTACTTGTCGAATAATGGAACCAGTTACAGAGTCAGTCTCTTAAATTGACCTTATTAGGTGATAGAAACTTTACAAAGTAGGATACACCCTAGCTAGAACTCTCTCAGATTCTGAGATTTCTTAGATATTTTAATGCGGAAAAAGAGCTGTAGGGCGAACAATCCCGTCCGGTAGCAGTAGAAAAAATTAAAAACTCAAATTTTCAGGAAACATGTTTTATATATAGGTACGATATATAATTATTATGACCCATATATTTACTTTTAACCTATGTGCAAGCAAAAAAATTAAATTTATCTAATTATTTTCAAAGATCAATTTCATGAAAACCTTCTTAAAAATGACATACATTTCCAAAATCAATATTTAGTTTTTTTTATATTGTCTCACAAATTCTGTTGAAAAATAATTTTTATAAAGGCTTTTTTAAATTAATGTTCTTAATAAACTCACTAGAGATAGCTGACTTACAATATAAGGAATCCTTAAGGAGACCGATCTACAAACTGAACAGATCTGTGACTCGATTTAGATTCAATTATTACTTCTTAAGACTCAAAAGCATGAACATGTTATCTAACACTTGAGAAATATGTGAATATTCACAGAATCATATAGTCTACCGTGTATTGTAGAAAAATTACCTTCAACTAATGATGTTAATAAGGTTACATTAGCTGCTTTCCTCCTACCAGCTGGCAAATTTAAACCTATGTTTTCCAACTTTTCTCTGAGCAGTCTGCCACCATTTTTTGATTTAGCCCTACAAATAATACAGAAATATAAATTAATTAAAAGCGTGTAATTTATAATATTTTACTTAAATTTTTCAACAGGATTTTAAGCAATCTGTTTCATTTGTTTAATAATAGAAACACATTAAATAACCAATAAAAACTTCAAACTCCATTTTATCATTCACTTCTATTAATGAGTACTCTCGTGGTTGGTAAGTTAAATAAGCTCTAATATGAAAAGTTTTGAAAATGAAAGTTTTTTTTTAATTCGGGCTCATAAATACAACTGGGAAAATATGATAAAATACCAAACTATAGCGTTTTGGCAAAAATTTTATCAATTATTAACAATTACTTTTTTAAAATTTTATTAAAGTTTGGGAATTCAGCATCTGAATTTCTGATACTTTGACGGGCGACGATGTTTGGTCTTACCATTAGAAATAAACCCCCATTCAATTAAAAAACAATGAAATAAACCAAAAGTTTGCAAATCCGATAAAGAAATGGAATTCCCATTGTCTACCACTTTGTGTCTAATTTTCCTGTTTATATCGTTGGAATCAACTGTCAAGGACAATATGAGCATATACTACAAGAAATAACAGGATTCAGTAAACTCAAATACAGAAACAGCAGTATTAATAACATTGCATAATATACGTCTTGACAACGAATGCTTTAAAGTATTCGCAGGCTCGATTATTTGGTGCAATACTTTTTGATCAGCAGGGCGTATTGCAACGAATATTTTTTTGGCAATTTAACCAAAGGCTGGGTTAGATGGCTAAGATGGGTTAGCATCTTTAAGTTCCCAATGAAAACAAAATCCAATCCGCACCAATCAACATGGACAGATCGTTTTTAAGATTTTCACAACTCAGGTGACAGACACACTTTTACGGCAAACCTGGACAGCCAGTTTTTGTATTTCCAAAAAGGTGAAAGGTCACCACAACTTCTCTAAGACGTTTTGGCCGATCTGTAGCATACCCTGATGGTTACTGATAAAATACATTCACTACAGATCTGGGGAGTACACTAAAAACTTACTGCATCTTGTAAGAGTTGGACTTTTGGAACACAACTTCTACAAGTCATGCAGACCTCTTTGCAGGCCTTATTTATTACCTGGAAAATTGAAATTCGGATGCAAGAATTTTTCATGTTGTTAATAGTGGAACAACTAATTCATGAAGATGTTGAATTCATCATAGGGGAACATCTTCACACTCTCTAACGATGGAAGTAAATTCGAAAATTAAAGCTCGTTAAGATAGTTATCATCAAAGACATGTTTCACATTATTTTCCATGATTTTTGATACGATCTTCAATTGATATCATTTTATATAAAACAGATCGTCTTTATAAAAACGTTTAATTAAATTAATCTTTAAAATGATTTGATTTTTAATTATCTATTCTTACTTTTACCTTTAAAAATATTTGTTTAAAAACAGTTAGGCCCAAAATTTATTTAACCTATGGTTAAATTTAAAGAGAGGAACGATTTCTGTAGATATATTAGTCGGCTTTAAGAAAATCACGAAGAGGTAGCGTGATTTTATCCTTGCCTTCTTAATTATCGTATAATGACTTGAAAGAATCTCTGAATTTATTAAATACAAACAGTAGTGACTATGAACAGCGGGAGATCACACCATCTATCTGGTCAGCTGAGATGGTTACTAGCTGATGTCAGCTACATCATCGTGTGTTTGATAATCATAATATAGTTTCTATGTTTAACAAAGAGAGGAAGTTAATTATGGATTAGGCTTTGTGAAATTATTGCGTACAATGAAAGAGAGTTTGTGATTAGTTTCTAGTGGGGGTAAGACCTTTATATCTGGGGGTAAGACCTGTATATCTGGGGCTACGTAGTCTTGTTAATTTAATACAATAGGTTAATCTCTTGGTTCTTGTTGGGTCATGACTTTCTTGCATATTGTCTTTCTTGTAGCCAGTGAATTGTATTACGGATTGGTATCATGCTACCAGAATTTAAAATTTTTCTTTTCCTAAGAGCTGCCAAATAATGGTAAGTGTTGTCTGTAACTAGAGAACACTATACCAATGACCGGCAATGCACTATAATCACAATAATAATCAACAAAAATATGACTTACCTTCTTAGTACACCTCCTAAGAGTGAAGCGTTCAAACATTCTGGTGGACTAAGACGCCGTTGTACTTCTGCGACGGTAACTTTATACTTGGATGTGGAAGATAATAAACTCAATCTTCCTGGTACTGAACAGAATATATCGCTAGGTGATGCTGTCATACCTTTATTGTAATCGCGATTGGTTTTCAGATCTGTAACGTTCAGCAATATCAGTTCTGGCAATTAACATTCATAGGTTATTTTATACATTACTAGTTCTCAATTGTCTAACTTTTGGGGATGATTTATTGAACCTTAACTACTACTACTGCTACTACTAATATCTTTTATTATAATGAATTTAAATTACACAAATTAGAATACAAATAAATAAAAGACAATACTCTAAAACCTTAACTATTATTCTTCACCTTACTCCAATCAGTTTGCGCTTGGGAAATGATCACATTATCCATTCAAGCAGCGATTTTTTGTTCAGTAATTTTCAAAAAGTTTCTAATTCTCTCGTGCCTAATCTCCGAAGAGATTTACACACCTTTAGTCTATTCAAATTACCAGAGAAATGATAAGCACAAAAGAAATTACCATTGACAATATTTTTGTTGGCTACAATAAATTGTAACCGTTCCGCATTTGTGAACCCAGCATTAAGTTTTGATTTTGGGAGGGGGTGAACAGATACAATAAACCAGTGGTGGAATTTTCAAATTTAAAACGTACGAAAAAGGGATTCGGGGATCTCAAAAGCGGATATTTTCGAATAAAACTACATTTAATAAAATTTGGCAAATATTTCTCTTGCTCAAAAAAATAAAATATTTTTGTTTCTATTTTTTTTTAACCAGAATTAGAATTAATGCTTTCAAATACGAGTAGGGTAGCCGCGGATAAATTAAATAAAGGAAAATAAAAGTTGCATTTTTAATGAATACTACTAAATGCTTGCAGTTCATTATGCATTTACTTCCTTTTTAAATACGTTCTTGGCCACCCGAACGGTCAGCAATGATGGATGCTGCTTTTATAAATAAATATTTAACATCATCTCATCTGACTGAACCTGTTACGCTTAACGATTGATAAAAGATTCTACGAGATTCGAACATAACCCAATCTAAAATTACATTGTATATGGATTGAGGTAACCATATGAGGGTGTTATAATAGTATGGGCAATAGTAGTGCATAATAGTGCCTGTGCAACCGGCTGCAGTATTATGTATGCATGTATTAGACTGTGCACTAATTAATTACCAAATCAAATTATGTTTATTAGTTTTAGTGAGCTGACATTACGGATCTCAATGAGAGTTCACCAATTTGTAGTAAACTCAATGGAAATGCCCATTAATACTTCATTATTACTATTATTATCCGAACAGTTATTATATAATAATAATAATAATTATTATTATAATATTAAAATAATTATTAAATTAAATTAGATTTAGTTAAAGGATGTTTGGCCAATTAGCCGGTTGAATTCATATGTGAACTGTAGCAGATGTTATATAGGTTGGGTGGCCATTTTGAAATTGCCTGGAGGGCATTTAGCCAATAAGGGGTGTCGTGTGGTGGCCTGATTTGGTGGAGATGGGTCGAGCCGATAGGGCAAGGGATGGGAGCCAATCACACGCCCTTAGGACCTCCTGCCAAGTACTGTGTGTGAAGTCTAGTGAAAGAGGCGCTCGGGGCTGTTGCAATACAGAGGGAGGGGGCTGGAAGTAGCCCTATCTGCACCCTGCAGCCTTGCACACAGCGGCATGTCGAGTGCAACAAAGACAGAGAGATATCCAAGTTTAAATGAGCCCTCCCTCCATTAACAGTTGCAATATAAAAAGGAAGCATACGTTGCAGAATCAAACTAAATAGTTAATCTTTGATAAATTAGACCTCTGGATAAGATCCAGAGAACCAGCTTTGTCCTGGAGCTTTCCCGATTAAAATAAAAACAAAACAAAAAAAATCAGAAGATAACAGAACTAATGGCTAATTCCAATAGACAAAACTAATCTTCAACGTTAATTTTTTCACAGCATTTACGTGAATCTCTGCCTTGCGCAAGTTCAATTACACTGAGCAATACCTCACGTGACATTCCATTAACAAGTCTACGTTATTAAATTAAAGTTTCTTGAATTCTAGAATATAGATGTCTTCAATATTGTCTCCGTTCAATTATATCATTTTTTTTTTTTTTTTTAAAAAGAAAGTTAATTAGCACATCCGGTAAGGTAATTAGTAATTAGTTAATAGCACATCCGGAAGCGGATTTTCATCAAATTTGTAATTTTTGTGGAATTAAAGTGGACCCGCGCGCACCCACACGAATATGTAAAAACCACAGTTCGGGCACACAGGATATCAAAACGGAAAATTGTAATTATGAGTTACAAATGTTTTTAAAGCAGAAAGGGCGATTGAATAAGAAATTGTTAAACTAAAGTAAAGTATTAATCGCCTATTTCTTCAGGCGGGGCTTTACGTCCAACTACCAAATTAGGTGTCGTGGACGGAGGCGACTAGCAAACATACTTAACTGTAAATTTCTTTTATTAACCATTAAATAAAATCCAAGGCCTAAGACCGGGAATCGAACCCAGTACCACAATACATATCAGCACAGGTCTCGCCTCTAACCGCTCGGCTACCGTGGCGCCTGATTGTTAAACTATAGATACCTATATGTGATTATTCTTTTTTTTCAGTTGAAATAAAAAAAAGCAATTATTCTTTCAATACCAGCTACATTAAACCTCTGATGTAGACCTCTGAGATTCACACAATCCCGAAAGAATCGAACAATCTTAAGGAGAAACACTCCTCCGCTGTCAAACCTATTCCTGCCTCTGGCACCTGACCCACAAAACAATCCGCCGTAAAATGGATTAGTACGTCAGCCTCTGCTTCATGCAATGTCCAGTGAAGAAATCACAACCAGGTGTTTCATCGTATCTGATAGCATCTCAATAACAAACAATTGACAATTGACATTTTATTGTGTGACCAAAATCAGAGGAAGGAAGAAGCGCGACATGCTTGGGCCGGTTTGCGATCTGAGAAGAGAAAGATGCAATCCTCTTTCACTATCCAATGTCCAGCCCTCAGTGTGGGCATATACCCTCAGCGGTGATAAACAGTCTGAATGAATTGCTGTTAACGAGTGTTTTGCCAATCGTACCGATAATGTAGTGCCAAAAAAGTAATAATTCAACCAAAAATAACAGTAGCTTATTTGCTTGCGATTACTATTTCTATATGAACAACCCCCTCCTGAATCTGTAAATAATTCAGTTACAAGGAGGGGGGGGATGCTGGATGAAATGAAGTGCGCAGCAGCCTCAGCTAGACATCGCTAGGGCAGCGGGCCCTTACAATCTTTTCCTTAATTCTTCCCCTTTTTTTGTATCCTGTACCGAACGCCCTACAGAAGAACACGGTCGCCTTTTCTCCCTAGCCCTTATTTTGTACTATATGCGCTGCTCTCCTCTCTTCACGACGAGCTGGTAGTGTTCATCCATAGCGAGCCAATGCCGCCGCGGCCTTCCCTCACACCAGGAACCGGAACCGTTTTACTGCCGGAAGTTTTGAGGAAACTATCAAGTGGAATCTTAATATAACAGTTGCCTACGCTACAGTCTAAAATGTTTTCAGCACTCAGCTATTTTGCAAATCATTTGGAAATATAAAGGAACGGTGTTGAGAATCTAATTACTGGTGCGTACCCATTAATTGAATAATAAAGAATGTGATGCGCACGATTACGGTTGGCGGAAGAGCCTGATCCACTTCCTACCGTGAAAATTTTCAGTTCTGAATTATCTAAGCCTGAAATTAGGCATCTGAGAAAAGAGAATTTTAACAAAAAAAGCCTTTTTTGCTTTGGGGAGGAGAATATTTCTCAGCAGAAATGGATATTTTTAATGAGTAAAATATATTTCGTCCATATTTCTCTCTCTCATTCTGTCTCTCACTCTGATTAACTATCCTAATGTCGATGATATTAACCAGCATTTCGGAACTTAACTATATTTTCAAAAATTATATTAATCATACTAAAAACATGTGCACTTTACTACTCACTTTTTAACAAAGGTAGATCAGCGATGAAGCCAGGTCCGTCCACTTCATTCTGTAAAATTGTTAGAATTAAACAATTAGTCTATTATGATAAAAATAACCTGCTTTCTGTTAACCTTACATGTTTTTCTCTAAGGTCTCATTATAACCTAACCTATACATTTACACATAGAGTAAAGTCTACCTCCCTCTTCTTGAACTCCCTTAAAACCTAAAAATTTACCTAGAAAAGAAAATTCAATAGAGGTTTAGCTCGCAATTTAAATGCAAAGTTGATTGGAAATCGCCATTTTTAAAAGGAAATCTCAGAAAATGGAAAATTTCGATTCTGCAAAGTACTACTTCCAGTTGTGGGTCTTTGGCCACTAACTGTCTGCTAGGTTCGCCGGGTACCCACATGAAATAAAAAGTTGTAAGTCTCAGGCGATGGTATATATACTATATAATAGACAGAACACCCACAGTGTTATTAAGGATGAAGAGATCACTTGCAAGATATCTCTCCTTACCATCAATGCAAAGGGTGCTTTTTTTTCACTACTCGTCAAGTACGTAATGTGGCCATCAACATAAACTGATCGGAACAAACATAGTGAACCAGCCGGATCTGCTTTAATTGCCGCCAAACAGGAAAATACAGTGTGTTAGCTGCTTCCGATAGTTAAAACAGAGCAACTGGAATTGGCCTAAGCACTGAAATGGATGGAAAGCTCAGCAGCAATGGGGCGAACAAGCCCAGGATGCAGATAACAGTACACCTGAACATCTGAACAGCTGAGAATCCCTAGCATATTGTCTCTGTTCTGAGAAGATTGCTGAAGTTAAACAGATGCTGATGGATACAAGTTCATGTTGATGAAGTTGCAGACTAAACAGGCCCCTTAGGAATTAAATATGGAGGAGACATACATCAGACTTAAATGCTGGCAGATCGACTGGGACACACCGTGAAAAAGCATTTTTCTGATCAGACAATTTTGTTGCACAATTGATTCAAGACATAGGGTGGTGAGCTTAAGATCAATTGTGGCCCCCCTTGAGTGCCAAAGTTAGTTATTATGTTTGATGAATGTTGAGCCATATTATGTTAGTTTAATAATACTGTTATTTTTATACAAAGAATTGTATTTTGTTAGCTTCATTGAAAAAAATGCAGTTGAAAATTTTAACAAAAATCATCGAGTACGAATTTTTTAGCCATTAAAGTAAAAATTTCATTGTCATAAGGAACGTTTTGAGGCTTTGTATTGAGTAAATTTGTAGGAAATTTAATGCTCTTTCGTTTGGAATAAGCAAATTTGTTGTAGGATAAAGGATAAAAAAGTTACGGCCGTTTTTACGGTGAAAAACGCGAATATTGACGGAAAAGTTAAAAATGCAAATGTCTTGGACACTATTGAGAATCGGGCCAAAGTGAATAGAATATTTTTTGTTGCATTTGAGCTGCTGAATCACCTCCTGAAGTTTCGATCTCTCCTCCTCATATACCCTATATATAAGTATTTTTCTTTAATTTAAACTTTACTCGTGATAAAAAAAAAGCGTTATAATTTTTATTGTATACATTTCTAAAATTTGGCGGCACACTTCAAAACTTTCGCGGCATGCAAAAGTGCCGCGACACAGTGGTTGAGAATCACTGTACTGTACACATTGCCTATACACCAGGGGTGGCCAACACGTCGACCGCGGTCGACCGGTCGACCGCGAAGGTTTTTAAAGTAGCCCGCGAAGCTAAAGTTGAACAACTTGCTTTCACCTAAATTAATGTATGAAAACCTTAATTCGATTATTTATTCTTACAATAATAGCCTGTCTGTGCAATGTACCCATACTGTTTGTATTTATCCCGATGAACAATGCTAATGAATGTTAACTTTTTAAATTAATTGTAGTTGCATTGCATAAGCATATAAATGGCAATGGCAAAAAATGGCGCAAAATCATGTGCCGGACAGTAAAGTGATAGCTCCTGACTTCAATCCACTTGTTACTCTTTGTTTGTCCACTTGTATTTACTTTCAATTTTATTTTATTTTTTTTATTTGTTCATACAGCGAATAGAAGCAGGTATGTTAGTTATTAATTATTATTAAGTAATTAATTAATGTCATTAATATTTAACCCCATTATTTTAGAATGAATAAACCAAGTACAGACCAGAAAAAAATAAAAACTTATCATTATCACGGTGAATGGGAAGAAGATTATTTCTTTACTATGATGAAGGATAAATGTGTGTGTTTTATTTGCAATGCAACAGTAGCTTTGCCTAAGAAAGCAAACGTTGAAAGACATTTTCTAACAGTTCACAAAAATTATGAAGAAGATTATCCACGCGGTACTGCATTAAGAAAGGCCAAAATACAACAACTGAAGGCACAATTAACTGCGCAACAAAATAGTTTTTTCAAATGCAACACGAACTCGAAGACTGCTACGATTGCCTCATTCAAAGTAACTGATACTTTAATTAAACATAATAAACCGTTTCATGATGGGGAAGTATGGAAGGAGGCTTTTATTAAAGCTGGTGAAGTGTTGTTCCAAAATTTTAAAAATAAATCGGAAATAATGGCATCCATCAAAAATATGTCGTTATCGCGAAATACAGTTATGCGTAGAACAGAAGGAATTAGCCAAAATCTTGAAGATATTTTACATGAAAACATTAATAAATGCATTGTGTTATCACTACAGTTTGACGAATCTACTGACTATATCGGCACTGCACAATTATGTATTTTTATTCGAATGGTTTTCGATGATATGTCGGCCACAGAAGAATTATTAACTATTATTCCAATGCATGAACGCACAAGAGGTCAGGATATCTTCGATTTATTTAAAAATTATGTTGCCCGTACAAATTTTCCAATTTGCAAGTTGGCATCAATAACCACAGATGGGGCTCCGGCAATGATCGGGAATAAAAGTGGCTTCGTTGCTCTGTGTAAACGTGATGATGACATTCCAAATTTTATGGATTATCATTGTATTATACATACTCAAGTGCTATGTTCAAAAGTACTGAAATTTGATCATGTTATGGATGTTGCATTTAAAATAGTAAATTCCATAAGATCTAAAAGTTTGTCACGACGTCAGTTCCGCGCTTTGCTGAAAGAATGCGGCGATGAACACAGTGAACTGTTACTACATACTGACGTAAGATGGTTAAGCCGTGCTACATTTTTAACGAGATTTAGAGAACTTCTGCCACAAATATGCTCATATTTACAAACTAAAGGCGATTCATATCCACTATTAAATGATGAAGAATGGCTTCTTGATCTTGCTTTTTTCTGCGATGTTACTGAAAAATTACACCAATTAAATCTGCAACTACAGGGTAAAGGTAAAACAATAATAGATATGATAAGCATTTTGAAGTCATTTAAAGAGAAACTAAATATGCTTGCAATGCAATTAAAACGTCGTGATTTAAAACATTATCAAAATCTGGCTGATGAGTCTAAAAATAAAAAGAATCTTACTTATAACAAATATGGCGATATTATTGCACTGCTTCTAAAAGAATTTGAAAGAAGATTTCTAACATTAAGTGAACTCGAAGATATTGCCTTTTTTTTGTCTTGCCCATTTAATGACAACATCGATGTTGAAAATGTAGCTCAGAAACTAAACAACTTTCTCGGTACTACGAATTTAGCAGGCTTAGAAGAAGAAATAATAAATATTAAATGCGACATAAATCTTAAGTCACTGGTTTCAGATTGTAATTTTTGGAAACTGATAAATAAAGATAAATATCCAAATATTTGGACAATTGTTGCACGTTTTAATGCCTTCTTTGGATCAACTTATTTATGTGAATCCGCATTTTCATTTATGAATGCGATCAAAACAAAACATCGATCGCAATTAACAAATCAACATTTGGAATCATGTTTGAGAATTGCCTTAAGTTCATATGAGCCAAATTTTGAAAAACTTGCGGCACTTATGCAATGTCGGGTTTCGTCCAATTGAACATTGTTATTCGTTTGCTTATTTACAATGTACCTACTTTTTTTTTAAGTTAATAAGTATTTCATCTCAAAAAATAAAATTGTTTTCTTTATTTGTCATAATATTTTTTAAATTGAAATTCTTGTTAATTACCCGTATTTATTAAAATATCAATGAAAAATTTGAAAAATCCTAAAATAGTTTGCCCATATTTAAAGTCGCCCGTAGACTAAATTTTTCAGAATAAGTAGCCCCCAAGAGATAAAAGTTTGGCCACACCTGCTATACACAGACACCTGTGGTACATGTATCAACAATTCCTTGACGTTTAATTGTTTTGTAGTAATTAATTTGTAGCTGCCCGGAAACCACTTTTTTCCGGATTCGAAGCACTTCAAAACTGTGAAAACTTTCAACTTTAAAAGCTCAGTAAGAGAAAGTAACAACCAAAACATGTAGGGCGCTTTTGTCAGTGAATTATTAAAATCTTTAAATTATCAAAGAGATGAATGATTACCGGTCTGGCGTTAAAGTTGAAATATGCAGGACCACAAAAATGTCGCCAACATAGTTTGTTTGAACGCTTTGATAAGTTTTCTTTTATCTGGGCTACACCGGCCGACGGTCGGCTCTAGAAAAAGAGGGTCGGCGCCGGTTTTACTTTGTTCTCTTTCTACTTTCTCTTGGGTCCTGCCGTCTCTTTTCTCAAATAATTGTTATCGTAAAAAAAGGAAAAGAAATAATTAATTTTATTTAATTTTTTTAAAAAAAGAACGCTCTTATAGATACGGTAAGTATTGTTCAAAAGAATTAACCTATTTTATTCACGACCTCATTTCCTCATCTCGTTCCTCGCATCTCGATGGATCTGTCAGATATTAAACGTGTAAAGGTTATATTCTGTGGTGGTTACAATCATATGACTGCAATGGCGGCCTGTTGCCGGTGGTTTCTTGATTAGTATTGATTACGTTATTATATATTTGATTGATTTGTTTTTTTTGCTGAAATTAATTGAAGTATGGGTGTTTATTTTTGTGAAACATCTCCAATATAATTCTCCTGTGATTGTTATTTTCTATGCCCCAAAATCCTAGGGTTGTATCTGTGGTTGGAATGCTTAGGTAATACAGGATCCGTTCCTACGTGACGTCGTAAACCGTTTTTTCGACGTAAGTCGGATCATACGTAAACTGTACCACATACAGTACAGCACTGTACGTATTACCATAATAACAGTACAGTACTGTAAGCACTTTGCCTATCCTAACACAGTACCCTACATAATTATCAAAAAACCCATATAAAATACTGTGTACAGTACGTTTAATAATGAAATGAAACAGTAATAAAAAACAGTAAAGTGTACTGTAATAAAAATTTCATACTACTGTACAGTACTGCACACCAAAACACGTACAGTAGTTCGTGGGCTTTTCATAGTACAGTACTGACCTGTAGATGGGAGTCGTAACCACGAAACGTCCTAACTCGAGACCGTCGTAACCCGAGGACTACCTGTACTTTTCTTTCCTCTAGTGTTGTTATAGTCTTTTCTCCAAAACGCTGCGAAGTCGGTCCAGTGTATATTGGCAGTGCAGTGGTTACAATGATGCTGGTATGTCTCTCTTTAGTGATCGTTTGCCGCGAATATAATGTTTCACGTGTTATTTTTATAAGTTCGCTTGAGTTGAAACAGAATAGGTCAAAAGGAGAAAAGTAACACCAAGCAAAAACTTAGTATTCCGTTTGGGTAATGCTGTCACTTCCGTTGATGAGCTTTTAAGCCCCGATTTCCGACTATTTACTAAAAGTGCTTCTTTACTTGAAATATTTTTTCCAGTTTTACTCACTTTACTCGGAAATCGCTCAAACGGTTTCCTTTAAACATCGAATATTACTCACCTACTAAATATCACTTTTATTTGGACAGTTTTTCTTCGATATTTTTCCAGAGGGGTTCCTCCCTATACACTTAATTATCTCATAAAATTTGACCCCAAAAAGCTATTTTGTGATTTTGAGCTGGAGAAGAATGAGGTGCGAGAATTTGCAATATGGCAGTTACTTGAAGAATTAAAGCGCAATAAAAGATTCTTTACCTTTATTTGAGTCCAACTACTTTTTTCAAGTTGATATATCATTTATGGCATCCTAACAGTTAAGAGTATTGAAAATCGTAGTATGTTCATGCCAGATTTGGACTTTCTTAGAACAATTTCTCCAAAAACCAGCAAATCAGCGAACAAAACTAAGACTTATTTGACAAATCTACGGCCCTAAAAAAAGAAATACTCAAGGGCGGCAGAAGCTAATAAAGAAGGCGTTAGGAAATCTGACAGCACAAACCTCTTTGTATACCCAGAACCCGATGAGTTCGGCCCTCCTCAGAGCTAACAGAGAGGGAAGTGTGAGCAGACCCCCTACATACCGGAAGTAGCGCACAGTACTACCAACTCCATTATTATTATTATTATTGTATAACAAACAACAATAACAATAACATTATTATTAGCTATTGTGCGTATTATTTTATTATAAACCAGAGAGAAAAAAAAGTACACATATATTAGCTACAATAACGCCACCACCTAACAACACAAACGGACAAAAATACACGAACTTGGTTTTCTAACTGAAAGAGAAGAGAGCTAATTTCTCTTTCTTTTTTCCTGTATTTTGAATTGAACAATAGTGACGTCACGCTGAGCATCACACCTTTTTTGTAAAGCGAGGTATTCCTGCAAGTTTAGTTATGTTCCAAAGAAATGTTCCTAAATAACGAGGGATTACTAAATTACAGAGAGAGAGAAAAAAATAAAACTTCTAATAAAAATGTAAACCATTTCTTATTACCGTAATAATGGAAGCTATGTCGGTCTCAGGGACATCGTCAACAGGAGGACAGGATTAATGTTGAAAAAGGTTTAGGATAGACAGGATAAGCGCTGTGAATGGATAGCATAGATGACAAGACAAAGGTTTCATCGGAGAGCAATGCTGATGTGTAGAAGACCTTAGAGATGGCCGTTCTTCAGGGAGACCCTGAAATGGGAACATATAAACGTAGAATCTTGCGAAGAATTACGCTTCAGCCTTAGTACTTTTGAAGACCATCGAACCAAGAAAGGTTGTCGAAAAATTACTCGTTGTACGAGAATTTTTTCAATTAAATAATTTTTAAATAACAATATTTAAGAGATTTATCCAGAATGCGAAATCTACGGACTCCCTTTGGATCTGGAGTAGTCAACTATGGCCCAATGTTGTACCAGTGTTGGCTGTAAAATGTTCTAACTGCCAAACGATTTTTCAGAAGCCTAACTTAGCCTTACTGTTATATAAACTTTGCGTATGTCTCTAATACACAGATAACATAATTTGACATAGTTATTGCTGCAGCAATGATATAGGGATACAGCTTCAACTAGTGATCGAATTTAAGAAGAAGAAAATTAATAAAAACTATGAAGTCTATTGAAATCCCTCTAATTTATTATTAATGAGATCGTTGAAGAGGATGTTGGTTCAATTTTCGTAAAGAACAGAAGAAAGAATTGGGAATATTCAGACAGAGTTCTCTGATTGGTCATTAATATGATTCTGCAGCACCAAAGTCTAACAAGATACACGCATTGGATAATACATTGGATATAACGCATGCATTGAATGGATATTAAAGGTACAACTTTAGTCTCTACTCGAGATTGAATAATTATTACATCATCATACGATAGCGGGTAATAAAAATTATTATATTTTTATCGCGGCGACACTCGTAATAATGAATTTCCTCAGGATTTATTTAGTGAAATATTTTTCTTAAATACCTGGATCATAGTGAAAGTAGACAACTTACCTGGCCATCATCCACTGCACTAGAGAGTGCATTGTGTAGATTAAGAGAGTCTTCCAGGCCGCTATGAATTCCTTCTCTTCTTAGGCCGTATTCAGTCCTACGGGTCTGGGTATCGTACGGGAACGAAGAATGCATGTTACCCTGGAAATTGAAGAAATAAACGAAGGCAAAGTTATCTAATCAAGCATTTATTAAGATATTGTTTGTAACATCACATCATTTCTTGATCACTTTGTATGACCATTGCCATCTTCCAGTGATGTCTCCTCACCAACTAAGACAAATCATTCATCCTCCACACAGTGAAGACTATCTTAACATTACTTATGAGAGAGGTGAGGAAGAAATACCAGAGATAGAGACGGAAGGATGTCGCCAGTCCAGATTGGAGCGCCCTCCAAAGGGATCACAGACAGAGAGCCCTCGAAGAAGGATGGATTCAAGACCACCTGGTAGATGAGCTAACTGGAGCCGGCCAAACGTCCACACAATTTGTGAACTCCAACGAAGACCGGACAGTGACAAAGAAAACACTTCGATTCTCTGTTATTCTGCTAAACCGTTTTTTTTATTGATTTGGCGCATTAATTGCATTTAAGTACATCTACAGCATTTAATTAGAATATTTTTCCTAGTAGATGTGAGAAGCCATATCTCTCTAGAGTACCATTTCGACGTTATGTACGGTTCTATCACTCTCTGCTACTAAGGAGGTTTCAATATGTTGCTGAAAATTCTGAATTCACTGCATAGAATGCATTTTTCACTTTTTGAGATTTTTATTGAACCGGCTTTTCACATTTCCTCCAAACTTCGTGCACAGAATATTGCCATACTTTTTTTAGAAAAATCATTTTTAATAATAAAATTGCTGATGGAGAGGTGAGGCTTTACGCTGCTCTTTGAAGTGTCTTTTCCACGTGTGCAAGGGTTTTACGAGCCGACTATTCTTGGTAACCTTTCCGAAATTAGGAGTTTAATCTTCTCCCATGAGCCTAGTCCCGACCAGGATGGTGTACAACTTTATTCGAAACATGTTTAAAGGAAACCTAGTTTCAAGGGCTCTTTTGAGGAACGGGAAGACTTCTTGCTAAGCAAAAGCTAATTCAGAGTATTTAAACACGCTATCAACTGCACAATATCAAGGTATGAGATGCCAACTTCGATAAAAATTTCTTGAACACGAATGCGAGTTCCTGAAGGATGATTTCTTTCTCATTTTCCGAGCTTTCCTAGATTCTCTTACCAGTTAAGCGTGGAATTTAGTTAAAAAAAAAAAAAAACCCACAATGTGCGGAATTAAAATCAGACAATGACGTGTATACAAGTCGAACGCAGCGCAAAACAACCAAAAGTTTACAACGTCATAATAGTCACTGCAAGCACATTTTCTGCAATTTCTGGGGTCTTGGAGATTATAGAGCATTCTGTGCTCATTCAAAATCTTGCACCGCTTCACGTTTGCATTACTCTGGTTAACTCGGGACGCAAGAGCTTTTACACGGAAGAAAAGAGCTTTGAACTCTGTGCAAAATGAACTCATGCTCGTACTGAGGTCTGAAACTCTGTCTAAGGTAAAAACGGCATTGCACAAGGGTTGAGAGCTGCGTAATTCCCAATCTCTAAAGCGGAGACCAAACATGTACCAACCACTTATCATTTGGCTGACTCCCACCATCCCCTTAAAATACTTGGCAGTTCTATTGGTAAGATAAAGGAAACATCCCACCAAATAGTATTCTTATTGCATTTTATTAAAATTTCGAGTTTTTATAGTTAATGGCAATTTTATATTTTACACAACGAGTGTACACGTCAAACGCGCTTAATTGGTTAAGTTCCTCTCTGGTGCTCTACCGGGCGCCAAAGATTAAAAAGAGAAAGTATGAGTGTGCGGGTGGAATATTCATCCCAGAATTATGAAAGCAAACTGGTAATTAAAATGTTCTAATCGCGAATTGCTGACGATTACTTGGTGAATTGTTTTAGAGCTCTACGGGTGGAACATTCTGAAGCCGAAGGTACAACACTGTACAGGAGTTCATTTTTAACATTCTAATACAAAGAATGAACAAAACTATTTAAAACCCAAATTCGAAGAGAAATGTATAATAAAAATAGCAATTTAATAATAATAATAATAATATAATGGATGCTATAAAAAATCGATATTTAGATTCCGGAGATTGATAAGGGTGAAAGGGCTTGCTGAAGACGAGCCGGGGATGCTGGAAATATTTGTGAGCTGGAATCATCTGTCTGGAATAAAGTCAAGTACTCGGGGTGCCGATCTTATGAACTTGGGAGAGGGTAGGGGTGAATCTTCGGCTGGAGGGTACAGCCTCTGTCTAGGGTACAAGACTTCTTCTTCTTCTTCTTATACTACTACTTCCTGCATCTTTTGTGTGTGTAAGTATGTATATATATAAAACTAGAAGGACGACACAAGAAGAGAATTTTGGAATTCCTCTTGAAACAGCAGCTAAACCCCCTGGAGCTGTAGGGCAAATTCTTGTACAAGGGCGGCGCCGCGGTGCGTAGGCGACTGGCTGAGAGCTATTTTTCTAAATGTTAGCAAAAGGGCTTGTTGCTAACAACTTAGGAACATGCTTAAGTTGCGCATTCAAGCTAAATATCAAATGACTAAGATTCTATAGATTTTGGGAATATTAGGTATTTAATTACATCAACGTAGAAGTTTAGAAATAAAGATATGTACATGTTACCTCTAAAACTAAAGTGTCTAGTTAAAAAGTGAATGGTACGTAATTGTACACGAATTTCATTTACACCATTTTATTATTATTACAGGTGTTCTGGTGGTCTAAGTCTCTTTCAGTGCATTGCCGGCCATCACCAGACAGTGAGCTATAAGAGGTTCCTGGGTGGGTGAAGGGAATCTCAGGATGGAAAAAACTTGAACCTTGACCACAGCAACGGAGTCCTGAACACCAATCCCTGGAATACTCCTTCCCTCGCGTTATTACTCCAACTATCACCATTCTAATTGAATCTTAAAATCTGTTATAAGTACAGAATTTTCCCCTGGATTAGTTTACTCACACACGAGTCTTTTAGTCCAGGAGAAATTAATTTTAAAAAGGAAAACCACCTAACTACGCTACAGTCAAATTTGGATATATGCTTTCTAAATGATATCTATCGTTTAAAGAAAAGTGAGTAAAAACGATAGATGGAACCATTTTCAGAAAATATTTTTAAACACCCAACATTATGGTATATAGCAGGGGTGGCCAACACGTCGACCGCGGTCGACCGGTCGACCGCGAAGGTTTTTAAAGTAGCCCGCGAAGCTAAAGTTGAACAACTTGCTTTCACCTAAATTAATGTATGAAAACCTTAATTCGATTATTTATTCTTACAATAATAGCCTGTCTGTGCAATGTACCCATACTGTTTGTATTTATCCCGATGAACAATGCTAATGAATGTTAACTTTTTAAATTAATTGTAGTTGCATTGCATAAGCATATAAATGGCAATGGCAAAAAATGGCGCAAAATCATGTGCCGGACAGTAAAGTGATAGCTCCTGACTTCAATCCACTTGTTACTCTTTGTTTGTCCACTTGTATTTACTTTCAATTTTATTTTATTTTTTTTATTTGTTCATACAGCGAATAGAAGCAGGTATGTTAGTTATTAATTATTATTAAGTAATTAATTAATGTCATTAATATTTAACCCCATTATTTTAGAATGAATAAACCAAGTACAGACCAGAAAAAAATAAAAACTTATCATTATCACGGTGAATGGGAAGAAGATTATTTCTTTACTATGATGAAGGATAAATGTGTGTGTTTTATTTGCAATGCAACAGTAGCTTTGCCTAAGAAAGCAAACGTTGAAAGACATTTTCTAACAGTTCACAAAAATTATGAAGAAGATTATCCACGCGGTACTGCATTAAGAAAGGCCAAAATACAACAACTGAAGGCACAATTAACTGCGCAACAAAATAGTTTTTTCAAATGCAACACGAACTCGAAGACTGCTACGATTGCCTCATTCAAAGTAACTGATACTTTAATTAAACATAATAAACCGTTTCATGATGGGGAAGTATGGAAGGAGGCTTTTATTAAAGCTGGTGAAGTGTTGTTCCAAAATTTTAAAAATAAATCGGAAATAATGGCATCCATCAAAAATATGTCGTTATCGCGAAATACAGTTATGCGTAGAACAGAAGGAATTAGCCAAAATCTTGAAGATATTTTACATGAAAACATTAATAAATGCATTGTGTTATCACTACAGTTTGACGAATCTACTGACTATATCGGCACTGCACAATTATGTATTTTTATTCGAATGGTTTTCGATGATATGTCGGCCACAGAAGAATTATTAACTATTATTCCAATGCATGAACGCACAAGAGGTCAGGATATCTTCGATTTATTTAAAAATTATGTTGCCCGTACAAATTTTCCAATTTGCAAGTTGGCATCAATAACCACAGATGGGGCTCCGGCAATGATCGGGAATAAAAGTGGCTTCGTTGCTCTGTGTAAACGTGATGATGACATTCCAAATTTTATGGATTATCATTGTATTATACATACTCAAGTGCTATGTTCAAAAGTACTGAAATTTGATCATGTTATGGATGTTGCATTTAAAATAGTAAATTCCATAAGATCTAAAAGTTTGTCACGACGTCAGTTCCGCGCTTTGCTGAAAGAATGCGGCGATGAACACAGTGAACTGTTACTACATACTGACGTAAGATGGTTAAGCCGTGCTACATTTTTAACGAGATTTAGAGAACTTCTGCCACAAATATGCTCATATTTACAAACTAAAGGCGATTCATATCCACTATTAAATGATGAAGAATGGCTTCTTGATCTTGCTTTTTTCTGCGATGTTACTGAAAAATTACACCAATTAAATCTGCAACTACAGGGTAAAGGTAAAACAATAATAGATATGATAAGCATTTTGAAGTCATTTAAAGAGAAACTAAATATGCTTGCAATGCAATTAAAACGTCGTGATTTAAAACATTATCAAAATCTGGCTGATGAGTCTAAAAATAAAAAGAATCTTACTTATAACAAATATGGCGATATTATTGCACTGCTTCTAAAAGAATTTGAAAGAAGATTTCTAACATTAAGTGAACTCGAAGATATTGCCTTTTTTTTGTCTTGCCCATTTAATGACAACATCGATGTTGAAAATGTAGCTCAGAAACTAAACAACTTTCTCGGTACTACGAATTTAGCAGGCTTAGAAGAAGAAATAATAAATATTAAATGCGACATAAATCTTAAGTCACTGGTTTCAGATTGTAATTTTTGGAAACTGATAAATAAAGATAAATATCCAAATATTTGGACAATTGTTGCACGTTTTAATGCCTTCTTTGGATCAACTTATTTATGTGAATCCGCATTTTCATTTATGAATGCGATCAAAACAAAACATCGATCGCAATTAACAAATCAACATTTGGAATCATGTTTGAGAATTGCCTTAAGTTCATATGAGCCAAATTTTGAAAAACTTGCGGCACTTATGCAATGTCGGGTTTCGTCCAATTGAACATTGTTATTCGTTTGCTTATTTACAATGTACCTACTTTTTTTTTAAGTTAATAAGTATTTCATCTCAAAAAATAAAATTGTTTTCTTTATTTGTCATAATATTTTTTAAATTGAAATTCTTGTTAATTACCCGTATTTATTAAAATATCAATGAAAAATTTGAAAAATCCTAAAATAGTTTGCCCATATTTAAAGTCGCCCGTAGACTAAATTTTTCAGAATAAGTAGCCCCCAAGAGATAAAAGTTTGGCCACACCTGGTATATAGTATAAGAACTCTATTAATGTGCCACTTCAGGAACCAATGTACGGTTTCGCCTCCTGCAGAATGTCTATCGTGGTATTTCTAGAATTTCAGATTTCATACATAAAAAAAAACAAGGGTTTAAAGTATAGTAATAAAGTAAGGTATGAAATCACGCATGAAGTGCAATTCTAAGTTCCTTGTATCGATTCAGAGTGATACTTGACGATGTGATGTTACATACTGCCCCCAAAAGATAATATCCAGCTCCTAGGAGAACTTACCACATGCAGTTCTTGTTCTCTGGCCCGCTGCACGCCAGCGGCCAGCTGATAGTGGCCATGGTGGTGATGGTGATGCAGACTGTTGATGCTGTACGGGTCAGTGCCGGCCCCAGGGCCCATATAGTCCACAGTGGTGGGACTGGCCCCAGCCGAGAACGGAGGCGGGAAGTAGGGAGGCTGGAAGTCGGCGGACGGCAGTCTGGTGGTACCGCCTCCACCACCCCCGCCGCCTCCACCGCCGGGCGCAGGGCTGAACGGCGAGCCCACCTGACCGGTGAGACGGTCCTGCAACAAATTAAAAAACAACAAAAAATTGTAGATAGTATATTTTATTCACTAAACTACACACTAAAACTCTAACATTTTACAGTACAGATAACTGACTTCACACGAGCTGGTGATAACGAACTCTACCAATTCCTACAATCTATAGATCGAAACAGACTAAACAAAGCTGGAGATGTACGAAGCAAACTTCACTCTTGGCAATCCATCTATAGTAGTATAGAATCACGTGAGAGCCCTCGCCACAAAAGATATTGCGATGATATTGACAGAATAGCCAAATAGCTGTAATTAAGAACATGGCGATCTGCTGAAGTTTAAGCTTCAGGAACCAACGAACCATCAAACACCTAACCGAACCATCCATCAAGCACCTGAACGATCCCTGACCAAGCTGAAGCACATTAAGTAGAAGGAACAGTATTTCTACACATCAAAACCAAGAAATATTCGAGGAACCTTCCCTCATTATTTAGCCTAAATGTTTCAAACTCCACGAACTCCATTAGAATTTCCAGATCAGCGGTCTATCCGAGGTCCTCCAATGCAACACTCTGCCCAGATCATCACAATCATCAATACTAGGAAGTACATTTACAAAAGAAATCGCCCTTTTTATCATCACTTCGATCGGTCAGCCATTGGAACACGTCAGTACTATTATCTAATCTGTTTACATTCCTTATGTTTCATGTTATTTGTCAATTTCCTAGTTATTTCTAGCTGAATTTATTTTATTTTTTATTATCGATATTACTATAAATAGCAACAAACCAAAATGGATACTTTTATTCAACAGATTTCCATGGAACTTTCACAAATATGCTCCAAACCTATTAGGGTATATATAAATACACAAGTATGACCTTCTATTGAAAAGCTAAACAACGTGGTAAGAAAATAAATAAATTAGGTTGTGGAAATGTTACATTGCATTTACGATATAAAATTAGAAAATTTCATAACGGAGTGAAAATTTTTCTGAATGGGAGTTTTGTAATGAATGACAACTAGATATAACAAATTAGGCATTTATTCTGTTAAAAAAAAGTTGAAATATTTTAATTTCCGAACAACAAATCCTAGTCGATTTAATTGATATCAAATTTCATTAATTAAACATTTTATGTTAATTAAAAATTTGTCATTCTGCTGCATTTTTATAGTAATATATAAAAAAAAACACATCGTTTTGTTCCTAAGTTAGAAATACATAAGGTTATTAGAGTATGATTTCTGTATGTAGCGCGTGTGTGAACGGAAACAATATTTTTTGTGCTAACACAAGTACGATTTTATCGATTTTAGAAAAAATCTTAATGGTTCAACCTTTCAAATTTCTTAAATATTTAATTCTTGCCAACTTTATGTAGTTAGCAAAAGTGTTCATAATCACATTAAAATGAAACTTGGAATACGCAGAACATAATAGCTGAGCTTCCTGCGGATTTTGGTTTTTTAACGAAAAAAATCCGTTGACATTTCCGATGACTTGATTCCGATTTCCGTTGAGAAATGAGCCCTACACTGCACAAATTGAATTACTCCATTGAACAAAAAGTGGAGAAATGCAATGAGATAATATACATTGTTTTTTAGAATTCTGTTTATAATATAAATAAACTAATAATAATAAACAACTAATAATACTGTCAACATTCAGGCGCCTGCTACTGAATTTGAGTTGAATTATTGCAAAGATTTACATCAGAGCAATGGAGTTAATCAAAATGGCTTCTGAAATAAATTATTTATTATTGAATGGCCAAAAAAGTTTTCCCGTTTAATGATGTTAATCTTTATTATTTGGGGAAATTTATTATAAATACAAGTATGACTGAACCAAAGTGTTTTGATACTTAAATTTAAGATATTCCAAAGAGGGAATTAATCGATTTGTGCAAAGAACGGCTCCATATGTACCGATTAGATCGGAAGGAAGTCAAAGAGTCCACTTTCCCCAAGAATTCTGTTAAATTTTTTTCCCCTCACAAACATTTGAAATTTATTTCCGGCTGAATCGGCAAATAATGACGATACAAAAAGCTTCAGCCTCTAACAATTTACGAAGTAACCACGCAAATCACACACATTCAGGCGAATAAGGAGAGAGGTTCAATGATTTTTTATCACGAACCAGTGCACCACAAAAAGATACACTGCCGGTGAACACCGGAAAAGTAGAAAATTTGGCAACACTTCCGGCATACCAGCACAGAGAGGGTGAGAGAGAGTGGAAGAACCACAAAATTCAGCTCAGCTCAGCGATTTAATTTGAGGCATAAGATCACGATCGATAAAAACTTATCAGTTATCTAGTATTTTCTTTTAAATGATTTATCATTTTTATTTTAACCCTTTAGACTGATTCCCTTGCTTCTCTGAGACAAAGTCAAACAACTAATTATAAATTATATTTTTACTTTCCTTGACAACAAGACTATGAATGATTTTGATCGATAAATTTTCGATTTTGACATTTTACCGGAAATAACCGATTAGGCTCCGTTAGCGTGAAAAATTAATTTTTGCTCATATTTGTCTGTCTAAGATTGAGGTCTGCACAACTAAAAAATAGAACATTTTGGATTTTAGTATTGCGGAACCTGACAATAGGCTTTTAGATTAAATCAGCCTTCCGGAAGACATATGTTATTCAATATCTTTACCACTTTTCTGAATTTTCTTTCATGAAAGTTTTCCTATATACTCGTACTTGGTAAGCTCATTGCATCCTTGTAGATCAATGAATTTCCTTTTGAATATTTTTGCAGGAAAAGCTGCCTTCTTAAGGCAGATTCTAGGGGTTGAATGTTAAGCTGTCCGTTTTGTATAGAGCCATCTATCGTAAGTGCACTTGTTGCGGGATTATAATACCTGTTCAGCATCCAATAGAAATGAAGGCCTAAGTTTGAAGATACTCGATTGAGAGGAAATGCCATTTGACTTTGATTAAATCTGACATCTTTCAGCCATTTTTGGAAAAATAATACGAGTGCATACGAGTAAAATTATGCTGGTGTCCGCACAAAATTTTTGCATTCATTTAAAAAAAACATCATCCCCTTAAAGAAATTAATTTTTTTTTATAAAATTATACAAAAAAGAAGATAAAAATAAAAGATTTACATGAATTAAACATACCTCCATACAATTTCCAAATTGGCACAGCGCCATTTTAAAAACCGCTCAAATTAGGTTGCAATTTTTATCAAAATAAAAATAAAAAAACACGTAACCGATTTATTTCGTTAGTAAACAATTGAAAATAAATATTAACCAATCGTTAAGCACTAATTTAATTAATTGAGGAAAACATGGCTGTTAGAAAAATTTGATTGGTTTAATTAAAAAAAAAAAAAAATGATCAATTTAAGGAGGGATAGTGAGAGAAAAAAGATGCTGTAGACAAACTGGCCCAACAATAACATAAACACATGTTACCCGCACTTAAATAAACACACTGCGGGCAAATGTACATAATTAATAATTAAAAAACACACTCACACACACGTGATAATTATTACGTGATAAAATTAAATATGATCTCTAAATTGTATACGTATACATTTATTATAATCAATTAAAATAAAAACCACTCCCGTGATAATCAACTTGGACGATGGAAACCAAAAAAAAATTTTAAAAAAATAAACTATAATAGGGTGCTCTCCTTAATATGTTAACATGTCCATGCCTGGAGCTTAACTGGAGGGTAACATTGTGTATAACTGGCACACACACAGCCGTAGTTAACTCAGTATATCTATAGACTAATACACTGACAGATAGTGGAGGGTTGTTTAGTTATGATGATGTCAAGAAGGCTGTGCCAGTCACAGTAGCGCCGTCTAGTGGGCTCGCAACTTAACTGGACACTTTTCGTAAATTATTAATATAATTATCATCATTATTATTATTATTGTAACTAATTGGTACCTCAATTATTAATTATTTAAAGAAGGTGGAGGTGCTCTGACTATGGAAAAGCAGTTTTTACTATAGTTGTGTAGTACTTTACTAAGTGTAGTCAGCACATAATTTGAAAAACGAATAATTAGGGAACCTCAATCTCAATTTGGTTATCGACATTTGCCCCTTGGTGGCTAGATAGCTAAAATCGCAAACCGGAAGTACCAATGAAGAGGAAAAGGTTGTTTCTCTTCTTCTTTTTTTAAACTTTTTTGAGATTTTCTCGAAAAGTGCTTAATGATTTCCTTTAACCACGCTTTCTCAACATTGCCCCCCCCCAAAAAAAAATCGATTAGGGCACACTGGTAAAGAGGAAAGGATATATCGACTTCTCTCTACAATCGTTTTAGTCTAGAGTTGCTTTAATTATCATTATCGCTTATATAATATTGACCAGATTAGGAGCTGCAAAAATGCTGTGCAGGAAAAGGCCATTTTACTGAAGGCTTTTCCAAATTACACAGTTTTTCTTGAAAACCACTGCTGCCGATTCTGTTCATTTTGCTGTAATAACCAATCTTATAGAAAAGGCTAAAGCTTATTTCTGGATATTCAGTTATTTATTTTTACCTGCCTCAGGGATGAAACGGGAACCGGCATACCTCTAATGTGCCACTGTAACTAGTACACCATTATCATCTGCGTAAAATCAGTGAGAAAATTCAATACGTTGCTAAAATCCCAGTTCTAAAGAAAATAGTTTAATGGGGATTGCGAATCACTTGTAACGATTCATTTTTAGTATTTCTGAACCACCTACTCAGATAATGACTATGCTCAAATAGATCTAATTAAGATTGAACCGATATAATCGATTAGAAAATTCATAGATCTGCGACGTTACGCTTCCTTTACAGGTACCTTTAATTTCAGTGCATTTAAATTGTAGAATAAGTAAAAAAATTTGAGTTCAAAGAAAACTCGAGAACTTAAACGGAAGTTGAGCAAGTGTACCATTTGTTGGAGAAAAAACAAAAAAAAATAAAAATAACATGCACATTGTAGAGTTCAAAAGGAGTCAGAGTTATGCTAAATGAAACACTTGCAAGTTGTGCAGGTGGTTCAAAACAAAACACTAGAAATTGCCTTGCCTTAAATCATTTTAAATTTATTTATTAAAAAGGGTCTAAAAAAATCTTAAGTATTTCATTAATTTCTCTGTAAGCCTACCTTCACTTAGGCTAAGAAATCAAGTCCTAAAGTACCGTAACTTTTTTTAGAAGCGTCTAAAAAACGTCCACTACCAAAGAATAGTCCTCGACAAGAAGTCAACACAATAATAATACTATTAACATTTTTCACACGTAAAAGTAGATTGGAACTGAAGATCTCCTGCTTACAAAGTCGTTCTCATAACCACTACCCTTTAAACCCTTTAAACTCATATTATTTCAAAGACTAATCAGAAATAGAAACTTAACAAAAATTAATTGGCAATTGGCTGTGGTAAAACAAAAATAACTATTTAAAGTAAAATAAAGTAATCCCCTATTTTTTCAGGCGGGGCTTAACGTCCAACTACCAAATTAGGTGTCGTGGACGGAGGCGACTAGCAAACATACTTTGCTGTAAATTTCTTTTATTAACCATTAAATAAAATCCAATACTGAACCCAGTACCACAATACATATTAGCTTCGCAGGTCACGCCTCTAACCGCTCGGCTACCGTGGCGCCTAAACAACTATTTGGTTTTAATAAGATTATTAGCTAAACTATAGAACTAACGTTTATTTTTTTGAGGGATTTTGGAGAGCCATTTAAAGTGCATTTTCAATATAATGTTCCACTATTTTTCCTCCAGTTCTAGCAGGATTTATGGCGTAAGATAAAAAACGAAAAAGCATCACAGGGCAATTATTATTGTGACTCCCAACTATCCTAATTCCCTCCTAGATTTACTAACGATGAACAGACCAAAACAGAATTACTTTCTGGCTGAGAAATTATACTCGTAGTTACACTATAAAACCATGTCTTTACAATAATTTAAAATTAATGTTAACGGTACTGGTATAGTGTTACAATTTTGGCTACGATTTCACTTTTAAATATCACCTATTTAAGGACATAGTCTTCATACAAATGCCTTCTAAATCTATATACTAGCTAGTACATAACATGGTGGTGACCACTTTCACTAGAGTTACGGTACTTTTTGACAGAACATCACTGGATTTTCCCAAAATTTTAATGATTTTCTTAATACATCAAGCTTGAATGCAGACTGCACTGAATTAATTTTGTTTTTTTTTCCGTGATATTACCAAATTAAAGATGACGGAGCAATTGCGTAGAGAAAAATAATGATGAAGAACTAGCAGAAAAGAGTCCAACAGTCTGCTTTTAAGATTTGGTAACCACCCGGAAATCTCTTAATCAGGTAACTCGCTAACAATTGGCGGACAGTGATATCTGTAATGAGAGAACTCTGATCAAAGGACGGCAGTGCTTAAAAAGAAGAAAAACAAACCTAATTTTGTTAGCTCTTCTGTTTGAAAACTCCAAGATTGCTATTATAATACCTTTCCACACTTTAAAATGGTAAAGCCCCTTACAATGACAAAACATTTCAGAGCGAAATCATTGATTTCCTGATCAAAAATCAAATAAGGGTCATAGGCCTATTTCTACAATCACATTCTCATCTCGTGTGTTGTGTATATTGGACCAAACAATAAGACTGTGCAGTAATATGTATTAGAGAGCCGAGACAAATTTTTGAACAAAAGATTTCTTTGTTAAAGGTTAAAAATAATACAGACTGGAGACTGGAGACAGTCCGATCTTCATGCAACTCCATCATCTACAGCCATTGATTAAAACTCGTAATCAGACTAACACTACTACAGAAGTAGTTGACCAATGACAGAAGTCTTCACTTCATTCAAATCCACGAACATAAGGAAGGGGGGTGCAGCCTCCAAACTACAAATAGCCAGTTTATTTTTAAAATTCCATGCTAAAAAAAAATTCATCTATCCAGATCGATTAAATTTTTTTGGAAATTGTGGTATTTCAAAATATTTAACTATAAAAGATAAAAATACAAATATGAAAAGTAGCTCAAATATGTGTATGCGACTTCTATCAATATATTGAAGTTTTCGTGAGTTGTATCTCATCTTTCATATGTTGTAGTCGTGTGAGTGTGCTCGTTAGATTTAAAATTTAATATTAAATAGGAAATTAAATCATTAAATAATCATGGTCAATTGAGCCGAAGATTTCCGACAAAAACCGATCGCATTCGGTTTGTTAGAGAGAAAATTGTGATTATAATATAGACGGCAGTAAAATTACTTTAATGATATCAATTGCAATAATTTTTCAATTAAATACATGCTTTTTCGAATGTTTTCTAAATGGCTGAAATTACGAGAGCGGAAGTATGAATGAAATGTTTGGACTTGCTGATTCATGTTACACACATAAGTGCAATCTTTTTCAATGAAATCTTTACGGAAGTTTTGAAAGTAATGATCGAGTATAAAGTTGTAAGGAAAATCCTTTACCGGAAGTCAGTTTTTTTAACACAATTTTCTGGAAAACGGCTCCTACATTTCTCTGTAAGATTTTATCGCATCTACGACAGACAAGTGTACCATCCTAACAACAGCACTTGTAATAGTACATCCCAAACTCTCGTATTTGATTATAGGAAGTAAAAGTAAAGTAATCGCCTATTTTTTCAGGCGGGGCTTTACGTCCAACTACCAATTAGATGTCGTGGACGGAGGCGACTAGCAAACATACTTTACTGTAAATTTCTTTAATTAACCATTAAATAAAATCCAATACAGAACCCAGTACCACAATACATATTAGCGTCGCAGGTCTCGCCTCTAACCCACTCGGCTACCGTGGCGCCTTTATAGGAAGTAAATGTCTTGTGAAATTATATTTGGGTTTGGCGAACCCACGCAGAAACTGTAGCTCAATTAATACATAGAAATGCATACAAAGTTATACTCTAACACAAGTTACGATTATTTGAAATACTGCAGGGTTGTTTTACTAGGGAAGACGCAAAACAGTATTTTACATGAAATCAGCAAAAGAAATAAAATCGTAGTTGGTTGAGGAGAGAGGGGCTGCTACCCCTCTTAACACCCCCACCAGTTTAACTCCTATCTGCCCTATATATATATATACAGCAACCAACGTCCTATATTTCAGAAGGCTTGTTGGTCTTCCGGTCGATGAACGTCATTTTTATTTTTTATTCTTTTTGTCACTCGTTCAAATTATGCCCCCACTCCCTCTCTCATTCTTAGTATTGGAATCGCCTAGAATTTTGAGTTGAAGTTTAAGAGTAAACTCACACGTTATGAGATTCCTTTTAAAAACTAGAAACAAGCGGTTTCTTGCGAATTTGTCACTAAGCGCGCGCCCTGTCTGCCAGTAGTCAGTGGAACTAAAAAAAAAAACAGAAAATACGACAAACGTAATATGATTCGGTTCAGTGTTACCTGAAATTTAGTTTAAAAATCGATCCATTGAAAGAGCCAAAGTATTAAATCGATTTAAATCCTGTTTACATTCAGTTGGAACATCACTTCCTCAGGAAATTTTCATTTTAGACCACTAGTTGCTGGGAAAAGGGGCACAGGTATTCTTTATTCTTTACTGTCGAGTCCGATTATCGATTTAATCACAGGTAAGCCAGGTTTTGAAGACCTCAGATTAAAAAAAAAAAATCTCATTCGAAAAAAGCCCTCTTAATAAATTTTAACTTTTTGCAGTGATTTAGTACAAATTAATCTAATTTATTAATATTCTACTGACACATTTATGTTCAAATGAGCATTTCACAAAAACTAAGATGAGAATGAATATATCAGAGTTAGTGTATCCCTACTAGAAACAAAAACTTGTTGCCTAATTCGCATGCGCACAACAAAATATACATAGTAATGAGTCACCCGAATCGAGTAATGATGTTTGCTACTTTCAAGAATTAAATATCACAATTTAAAGAAAATCGGAAGTGACATTTTCGGGAAAATCTGGAAATACTCAGGATTCATTAAGTGAAACTTTCGGTACGCCGATTTACTCCAAATTTGTAAATTTGCTTCCAAACTTAATTCTTACTTATACCTAATTATAAAGGTAAGAAGTTAGAAAAAAATAGAAGAAAATTGCTCGTTAATGTAAATCCGACCAACCCCCACTCTCACACAAATTCAAAATTAAACATCTGCGCGATAATAGTACCTTCTCTTACTAGTGAAGTAACAGCAAGTAAAAATTAATTGTTTGAAAGAGATTTGCTAACCAAAACCTTTATTGGAATAAGCAACAGTATTCTGTATGTATCACTTCATTTTATGAAGGCGCCACGTAGCCGAGCGGTTAGAGGATGGCAAAGCCAAGATGTATTGCGGTACTAGTCTAGCCCTTGGATTGAATTTAATGGTTAATATGAGAAATTTACAATAAAGTATGTTTGTTAGGCGGTTATAGGCTAGACCCGCAAAGCTAAGATGTATTGCGGTACTAGTCTAGCCCTTGGATTGAATTTAATGGTTAATATGAGAAATTTACAGTAAAGCATGTTAGTCGGTTATAGATTAGACCCGCAAAGCCAAGATGTATTGCGGTACTAGTCTAGCCCTTGGATTGAATTTAATGGTTAATATGAGAAATTTACAATAAAGTATGTTTGTTAGGCGGTTATAGGCTAGACCCGCAAAGCTAAGATGTATTGCGGTACTAGTCTAGCCCTTGGATTTTATTTAATGGTTAATATGAGAACTTTTACAGTAAAGTATGTTTGTTAGGCGGTTATAGGCTAGGCCCGCAAAGCTAAGATGTATTGCGGTACTAGTCTAGCCCTTGGATTTTATTTAATGGTTAATATGAGTTTACAATAAAGTATGTTTGCTAGTCGCCTCCATCCACGACACCTAAATTGGTAGTTGGACGTTAAGCCCCGCCTGAAAAAATAGGCAATTACTTTACCTTTTTTTACTTTCTTTTATGAGATAATTTATTTTTTTATTCTCATTTCTACAACATACTTTAATATTAGATTCATTTAGAGGAAGTCCTTAATGTACAAAAAAATAAGGAGAAGCATTGGCGAGAATGTTTTCAGCGTGTATAATATAAAAGTAAACTAGGTTATACAGGATGGTTAGTATACCATGACAGTTAAGCAGTATAAGTTGTAGAATGCCGTGGGCCAAGCCCCTATAGGTAACCTCCCGGCAATGCCATATAAGGTTATGTCACCTTTTTTTGTTTTAGTTTAGTTTTTTAATCACCATAGAGATGTAGTTGTGCTGGTTGTGGGGCAGTTAGTGCGTGCCAACTGGCCGAGAGCAGCCCACTTGCGATGCTGCTGCTGCTGCTCTCTGTAGCACCAGGTAGCGCTACTCACCAAGACTACCCAGCTTCCTCACTTGTGATTCATAATCACGATCATTCCTTCACTAACACACCGTACCAACCTACCAATCAATTCAATTCTCCACCTAGCATTTACTAAATAATTACGTAATCATAAAAAAATAGACGAAGAAGAGAACAATTTGTATGACATCATTAAGATTTAATATTTTTTGAATCGAAATATTTCCACTGAAGAATTTTATTTACGCACAAAACCAAGCTTCGACTTTTTTTGCCCGGAAGTTGATCAATTTTAATTACTTTTATTTGAAACATGCAGTGTTTGAAAAGTGGTTATAATATTGCTCTAATTACTGGCTAAACGGCCCACTTTTAGACCGTTTGAAACACTGTTGCTCTTTCCGAACCAATTCGAAAAATGGTTTGATCGGTTCATACTATCCGAAGGCATTATTTTTGGAGGGAGCGGGGAATTCTGCAAAAGAAATAGACCATCAAGGAGCTCTGTATTGCAAGTAATGCCTATCTGTGCAGGAGGCAAAACAACAGTAAATCGTCTACATTGTGCCATTCTCCAACATGTAACCAAAACATCATCTTAATGCAAATGTGCCATAATTGGATAACCACATCCTGGGAACCTTCTTTTCCGACTAGATTACCTCTTTGCTTTCTGTCCTAACGCACTCCGCGGAAGTACCTATTAAGAGAGTTCTCCAGGATTTCCCTAACGATTTGTTTGCATCAAATCCAGGATTTTTTTTTTTTATTCTAGATTCTCATTTTGGAAACGACAAATTCTCATCTATGGTTCGTCATTCTGATCTGTAGGCAAGAATTTATTCATCAACCAATAAAATCTAAACTTCCTTTTTTTTTTAGTGGTACACTATTTTCTCCTAACCAATCACTCACTTAAATATACATATTTATGGAATTTATAAATTCCGTTCCAGATTAAATAAAGATTAAGTTAAGGGGAGAAACAAGAACTAGAGAAAAATAGGAGCGGCCATTCCTAAAGAAATCAGGACAACAGATTAAATAGTTCAGTTATAGATATTGTAAAAATTTATAATACAATGCTGTGAAAAAGGTCGACTAGTTTTATAAAACGGAAGGAGCAGTAATAGTTGGTAGCTCTCATTGTTGATCTGTCAGTATTTACAAAATATTTGAAAGAATGTGGAATATTTACAGAATATTGGCTTATTTTATAGCTCAACTAAAAAAAAAAATTAAAATCTAATTCATACGAATAAAGTATTTAAATTAAAATTTGCTGAATAAGAATGAGATTAATGTTTATCTGATAAAATAAAGAATATGGGGGTCATTAAGTCTGTATTGAGTGAAGATGCACAAGATTTGGGTTAATCACAGGACTTCCAAGCTGAGTCCAACTGCCTGCCTGATCACTCGCTGGTGATAAAAGTTTTCTATAACGAAAGAACATTGTTTGGAGGCAAGCCTGTACAGGAAGGGAAAAAAACGCTCTATCGAAGATAAACACTTCCGTTCAAGCTACTTTGTTAAAACGCATTTTAGTCTCAAAAAATTTACACAGACAGCACGATTCAGTTACCACAGAGAGAGAGAGAAGCCTAAGTCGAATTTTGTAGGGGAAAAATATGAAAATAGAAAAATCTAAGAACCTTTAGGTAAATTCTTACTTCCTGTCATAGCAATTTCTTAAATCCGGAAGTTTTTAGAAGCAACAATGTTAAGATTCATTATTGTTAATTTAATGATGAAGCTATTTAAAACTGCACAATACTTTAAAATGCACTTTAAAAGAAAACAGAAGGAAGCTTTCTGTCTGTTATTGTAGGCAGGAGCTTGCCTTACTACCAGCGAAATATCTTTCACTTCTTGTGAGAGATCTACAAAATGCAAGCGACAAAGTGATAAAGGAAAATGATGGTTTAGTAGAATGTTTTTACTGCGATCTTGGTATCCCAGCCTAATAGCCCTTTCCCATTCAATCCGATCGGTCCTGCAAGCGTCTTTCGGTCCAGCACAGACGCAGACCTCGTGAAAAAAAACCCTAACAATAAAAATAGGTCTACCGATAGCCCCATTGCCCCAAATAGGTTGCGGTGGCATCACTATCCAGCCAACCCCTTGGAAAAGCTTTCAGTTTTCAGCTTTTATACAAAAATACACACACGAAATTGTCTTTAAATCTGTAGCTGGGGATGTTGCGTCTGATTATACAAATGAAGCCTAATTGTTGTTTAAGTTATAACAAATAAATGTTTGTCATAACAAACTCACAATAGGAACTTCAAATTTTAAGATTATTTGCCCAACAGAATTTCAGAACAAAAAAATAAAGTTTTGTTAGTAATTTTGCGACTAAGTTGTAGTACCCTAGCACGTCGATTTATTGCGTAGTAACTGTGGTAACTAAATCGGTTATCGTGAAGAGTCTAGCCAATGGCAGATAATCAAATGTGAAATTCTGCTGTCAGAATCGCGATCTTCTTATTAAAAGTAATTCAATTTGGAGGGGGCATTCCTAGGGATATTGCTTGATATTTTGGCACAATGAGGAGGGATAGAGTAGGTTATGATTGTCATTCAGAGTAAATGGCAGTTGTATTGCTAGCGAGGTAAATTTAGTAAGGATTAAAAATGTTTTAAATTTCGCTCCGAAAAACTGTGAAAGGAGATGGTCTTATAAGTGTTGGCCAGATTGTACAGAAGATGGGTCAGACTAAAGACAAGATGGGCAAGTGGTGGGAGTTAATATGGGAATGAGGAGCGCTCTACTGGCCGGCTAAAACTGAATGATCTTTGTTTACCTCATCATTATCGGATGTACTCTCTTCTACAACGATCAGCTGCACGGCCGTTGCAGTGGAAGTGTCTGCGTCTGCGGCTAATTGGCCATCAACAGCAGCACACGGCGTGGATGTTCGCTCTGGTCGGGAAGACGGTGAAGATGGTGACGCACAACAATCAGATCTTAATGGTGATGATGTGCATGACTTAATGTTACTATTGTCGTCTATGCTAATAGTGACAATGGCCGTTGGTGGAGTGGTAGCCGCAGGGTTCGTAATATTATCGTCCGCCGAAGACGAAGACGACGACGAAGTAGTTGACATGTTATCAGCGGTGGCGAACGTAAAGCCTGAGGGCAAACATGTGGCCGCCTGGAGCGGGGGCCCGCAGCTTGGCCACCTCCCCAGTCACCGAAGAGTAACCGGGGCAGCATACCTATAGCAGGAGAGGTGGTCAGGAGTCTGGCCGGATACTCAGTGCGAGAGAAAGAGAGCGAACAAGGTTTGAAGGCGCACACGCGGTCACATACACATCAGCACACACACATGTACACTCACAGACAAAACACGCGGAGGAGAGAACAGTTTGTGTCGGAGATTTGTGATGTGGCGGTAGTAGGGATAGAAACCGGTTTCCAAGTCCGCTGGCCCACAGAACAACATCACACACCAGGACGACGCTTCCACTGTGTTGGGGCCGCCTACAGAGACAATACATACTCGTGGTCTAACTACCACAATCACTCATAACTGATCATCACCATTACATATAAGATTCAAGAATATTATTTTAGCTTGGCCCAGACACTGACTACATTCACCATTCTCTGCCATCATCACCATGACACTAACAAACATACAAAAATCTACCTAAAAGTGAATGTAATGTCCCTGAAGTTGTGCACTGCGATATAATTATATCCACACACTCAGTGCTTGTAACCGTACATTCGCTCAACACCGTCTACGTATCAGGAGGTTAGGCTCTTAGCCAATAGTAAACACTAGTCCAAGGTTCTCCGAAATTCACTCACGATAGTCCTTTATTTGCCCCCTTTGCATTCATTTGATTTAATAATCGCCAAAAAGATCCTGCGTGAACACCCACCAGACTTTCTTTCATCACAATTTGTGCAATTAAATTTTCTTGAAAGATAGAATTCTATTAATAAATATTATATTTTGCAGAAAAAGCCAAGACGTGGTACGCAAGGTCTTTGGAAGTCTATAAAACAGAGGATTGCAGAAGCTGATATGACCACGGTAAAATTATAGAGATGCTTAAAATCCTAAAAAAAAGTACTTATTAAATCCGATTCCTTCCAATATAAGCTCTTATCTAGAGTGTCATAAACACATGGGGCCCCCTTCCGATGAGAAAAGTTTTAATACTGAAGAACGATCTTCCCTGCCCTATATCAACGACACCTAACTTGGTAGTTGGACGTTAAACTCTGAAAAAATAGGCGATTACTTTATTTAAACGATAAATTCAGATTTGATTTGAACATCGAAAAATTAAACGATGACAAGAGTCTGGATGTTAAAAAGTAGAGTTAAATATCCAAATATTTGGTGAGTTACTGCGTATTTCGATACATTTATTTATTTATTTTAAAAAATAGGACGAAGGGAGTTGTTTCATCTTTAAGTTTCACTTAGCACCAATGCTAAGTAAAATAGATCTAGATCCAAGTAAAAACGTGCTACACAATGGACGGTCAAAAAAATTAATAGATAAATAAAAAATTCAACAAGCAGGAATAATGCAGCCCATCACTGGGCTCTATGATTGTTGTTGTTTCTAATGTTAAGCTGGGATAGCTGCACATATTTCGCCAAGACCCATGAAGATATTACTGGTCCTCTCCCATTTAACAATAGTAACTTTCTTGATTTTCGGGAGGTACTCTTGGTACATTAGCAACACATTAGGCGATAGAAGAATATTCTTCAACCTATTTCTCGTTACCAATAAAATAGTAACAATAATGACTTTCTCTTTAATGTTGGCCAGAAGAGGAAGTGTGACGCTATCGAATTGATGACGCAACAAGGTGGCCGGAAGAAGGGTCCAGGTTGTCTAGGAAAGAAAGTTAATACAACAAATCTCGATCAGCCACATCAACCTCCCGTTTTGGTCAAACCTTATTGATTCTGTTTCAACCAACTCTTCAGGTACCGCAAGTAACCAGTTCCGGATAAAATTTAAAAGCTCACAAACTGCGAAAGGGTTTCTGAAAATAAAGACTTTATTTTCCAAGATAGCAGATGAATAACATTTCGGTGAACAGCCGCAGGTAATAGAACATGAAGGCCAACTTATTGGTGATTCATGTTAACCCCCTTTATGTACATCATTGAGAGATAAGAGGAATCCTCCTTCCTACAAGTGCCACATAGATAAGAACAGAATCGGCTTGTTGTATAGTTGGAACACTTTATAGCCAACTACTTCCTTAATGTCATCGGCCCTTTATTGAATGTTGTTTGGGTCTTCCAAGTCTTTTTTATGCAACTTCCTCTATATAAAGAGCAATCTTCTTAATAGGTTAAAATGTCATTGGAGCATTCAGCTGGATTGCCCACAGCTAACGCAGGTAATTTAAAAAAGAAAGGTAACATCCTTGGATTTACAAAACAAACTCCTTCTGGATGATTTCCTGTGGATCTATCACTAGACGCAAGAAACAAAACAGGCTAACAAAGCAATGGGATAAACCTGGGTGCTCATCGCCCCCCAAACTATATCAATTTGATCTGATTAGGAAAGATCAAGATATTATACATTAAAGGGGTTATTAATATTTAAACATTAACTAAAAGCGGATAAAGGAATTTGCTTGACTTTTTCGAAGAGATTCATCCAAAAAAACACGCCCGGATGAATTAAAACCATTGTTTACATTAAAATACTACTCATATTCACTATAAAGACTGGTGATAAAGCAATTCAAAATAGGAAATGCAAAGCTCCTAAACATCATCACCTTATATCTTCTTTATTAGTACTGCTAGAGAGCTGGAACTACGCGCAATTGTAAAGGTAAACGAGTACTGTAATTATATATATTTACGCAGAGATAACACTAATAGGACTGGTGATACAGCAATTCGAAATATGATGGGAATTCAAAACTCTTTAACATCATTCTCCTTTTATTTACAGCAAGAAGGCTCCCCTCTATCCGCATTGATTGAGTAACCAAGTCGGTTCAAAAGAGATAACATTTAAGTAGTATTCGTTTATTTTTATAAAGGGCAAGTCAATCCAAGGTTGGTTCAATGTCACATAATGTGTATGATGAATGCATAGGTGTGCAACAATTACTCACGAATCAACTAAGCAATGTAGCCTTAAATGGTATCTTTCTAGTTCAGGATCGTCCGACAAAACAAGGTTCCACCAAAAGGAAATAGCAAAGGTGAAAAATAAGTACCTCAAATTATTTACTTCATCAACATGGAGACAAAAATAGACATATGTAATGCAGTAAAAAATAAATTAAGATGGAACTATATAAGTCTAGTGAGTCGTCAACATGGTTAAATATGAGCGTAAGATAGTCTTATGATTAGTCAACACGGTTAAGTATTAGTACAAGATAGTCCTATATAAGTCTAGTGAGTCTTCAACAAGGTTAAATGTTAATGTATAATCTAAATTTAAGTTTACAGAAATTGCCGCTAGAGTTCTCCACCGGATGGAGTATAAAGTTAGCTTACTTTCTGTTTAATGGCGGCGTACTTGTCTATTTCTCTTGTATCTATTTCACGATTAAACAATACAAATTCTCAACTTTTATGATGGTGTTAAAGATAATTGGGTAAAACATTAGGTATTATTCCAAAAGAAATTTTATTTATCCTATTTTTAAAGGGAAATTTTTTTTCTTGCTTAAATCGAAAGTTTATCAAATACCTATGGAAGAAATGTTGAGAAAATAATTTTAAATCACTTATTTAATTGAAATTATTGAGTTCAAAGAAGTGGCCAATCACAAGGCAGTACGGTTGCTGACTGTGGGCGGGTCATGCCCACCTCTAGTGTAACCACGCCCCGTCCAATGAAAACCAGTTATGGCTGATCAAAACGTATTAACAATGGTGGTTCCATACCTTTCACTTATTTTCCTAAATCTTTTATTATTTTCTCATATTTTATTATCTTTTTTTTGTGATTTTAGAAGTAATATTAATCTTACGTAGATTTTGAGAAAAAATGCCAACAAATTATTCGAAAAAAAAAATCATTCTTAAATTTTCTTAAGTTACTTTAGTTTTCGAATAGTTTTCGCCAATATTCGACAGTTTCACTTTACTTTCTCATGAAAAGACTCTCGTATGAACACTCACATGACTTTTTCTTACCTTAATTTACGAATATAATTGAATTTTCTTGTTACCTGCAATTGCATTTAAAAAAAAAATCAATTTAAATAATACTGTTGATAGAATGTAACGCATTCCCTCTGAACCAAACTATTAATTGAGAAACAATTACTATACAAGTCAAACTGACATTTAAGCTTAAGTAAGCCATGTAAGATCAGCTCCAAATGAATCCGTTTGGCAAATTCACAGTAAATTACAGGAAAAGCCTTTCTTTAAAATTGCACTACCGGTTTATTGATTTGCTTTCTTCTTGGAAGTTTGGTAGCAATTTAATAATCAAAATACTTGGAGGTAGTAAAACCTTAAAATATCTAAAATGGAAGTTTAGAAAACCTTATATAACCTATCCTAAATAAATAAAGTTGCTTGGATAAAAACGATTGTTATAAATGTAATATTCCTACATGTATGTATTGTATAAACAAAGTTTTAGAAAAAATAAATCGATTTTCGAGATAATCGCTTGCTTTACAGTAAACTTATTCCATAATGTGATCGGCTGATCGGTTCAAATTTTAAACATCAGTTAACTTTTAAATGGTTATAATATTTTACATATATTATGGCGGTACATTTGACTATAATGGCACTTAGAGAGAATTCTCTCTCACTCCTTTGGAAAATGTTTCATCTAAATGTTATATATCTACTCATTAGTGGGCTAATGTCCAGCGAAAGTGAAAGAGTTGTTTTTGGGAATAATCCCATAAAACGGAAAAATCGATGCAGTAAAGAGGCCTTTCCCAAGGTAAATTTTAACCCAAATTATGTCTGATATTTGAATCTAAACTTAATTTTAAATTAAATTAAATTAAAAACTATTCATTCAATTTCTATTCATCTAAATAACTTGAGACTCTTCAAATAACTAGTGGCTAGTGTGCCAAAAAAATCTACTGCCTTATAAAAAATACCTTAGAATTGCTACAATTTTTTAAAAAAAATCTATCAAACAGTTTACTAAAAAAAAAATAGATATTTCATTTAATTGAGGATGGTTAGCGGTATTGGTTCGTTAAACTATATTGCCTTTAAAAGCTTAACATTATTTAAATAAATAATAATAAAAGAAATGAAAGTGATACAAAGAATTGCTTCTATAAATTAAGTTAAAAGGAATAGAGTGCAGCACTGACTAACATTCCATTATTCAGTTACAGCTGCCATCTATCGGAATTATTTCTAACCAACGCTACACTCCACAAGTTGGGTCAAAGACCGTTTGCAGTAACATCCAGCTGCATCATCCTTAAAATTATATTCACTCCTCTCATTCACTGTCACACCCTCTCTTTAAATATATTTAAATATTTCCTAGCAAATAAGTAAGAAATAAAAAAATTAATCCTAGAAGGGACTTCATTATTAATAGTTACAAATAAAACAGGTGGAAACCAAATGTAGTATCAATGTGTTATTTACTACCTATGTTACAGTAACAACGATAATTATTAAAAAAAAAATTAGGTCTTAGAAAATACAAATAGAATTACACTCAAAATAAAATAAATACTTGTTCAGGTGATAACGATAACAGAGTTTATATTTTTTAAAACAAAAATAAATACTTGTAGGAAAACTGGACAGAAAAGTAATGAGATTTTTAATAAGACGAAGTTGTATGGATAGACTCACTAGATATTTTATATTGTTATTAATATAAGTTAAAGTTAAAATATATATGTATGTTTATCTATATGTATGTTTATCTATATATAGTATATACATAATTTATAGAAGCAAAATTGTTATTGTATGTATTAACCAATGTAAATATTAAAGTTGTGGAGAGTATATAGGTACTGCAGCCTGAAACCTCCTTCTCTATATCTATTTTAAATTGTAAATAAACTTTTTCAAATTCAAATTATTTTAAGTGTAAAATACTGAAATAAATTTTGCAATTAAGACTTCGTTGTTTATTCCTTTATTTCAGTGGCTATAAGGGGAGAAATATTTTTTTACTTTTAACATATGGGGTATTTGGTTGCTTGACAGTTGATATTTTTACATTAAGCAACCTTGGGTGTCAAAAATTGCCCTTAAAATAAGGGCATTACGCATGAAATCATTGTCTTCCAAGGGAATAAATTGAGTAATTATAAGCAAAGGAAGGTAAAGTGGAAAAAAAATGCAAGTCAGTGGTAAGGAGATGCATCGTTCTAATTCCCTGAAAATCAGGCAAGGAAACGGAAGTATCACTATTCGACCTAGTTTCCTATCATAGTTCATCGGTTCGCCCAGCTCTATCAACCATACTACTTCCTAGTAACAGGTGGTTTCCGAATTCTTTTTTTGTTATCATTATCTCTGCCTTTCTGGGTTTCATTGTCAGTGCCATTCTACCATCGCTGACTGCTTTTTATTTGGCAAACAATTAGATTTAACTTCAAAACATTTGCACTAAAATATAATAATTGACTTCAAATATTATATAGAATTAAGGATTATAAAAGTCGCTAAAATAAAATGTATTCAGTTAAGTTGCTCTGCCAAACAACTGATTTTCAGCAAATACAGGAAGATGAAGTTTGAAAGTCTATCCATAAAGGGAGGTCTCGATTAGAGCAGGAAGTTAATTAACAGAAGATCGTCAGATTTGGAAGAGGAAGAGGGTACGAAAATCACGTCAATCGGAGATACTGAATCCATTTTCCAGGTTTTATTATTTTTTTTTTAAGGAAAATTATTGGGAAAATTATTTTTCAAAAAAAATACTGTGAAAAATTCAAGTCTATAAATTCTATTTAGTTGGGGTGGCGCACTCTTTTTTGGTCGCAACATGTCGCAAACGGTTGTCTTATGAGTGTATTCGCAGGTGTGAATTTAATCGCATATGGCACTGCTTACTTCCTTAAATTAAAATTTTTTTTTGCATTTATTTATGCTACAATCAGCGCGTTGGCGCTATAAGTAACAGTGATAACCGAGTAACATTGAACAACAGAAGTATACGAGTGGAGAAGTTACCCAGTGGTAACACTCCCAAATATTAGATAGTTAGCCACTCTCTTCACTGGAGAGGAGATCACGAGACCACTGTCTTTTAAGGCGTCTTGTTGGGTTGTCAGGAAGAGTTCTAGAAGAAAGATTTTGAGCTAGAGGATTTATATGAGATTGCAGGCTGAAGTGGAGTTTTCTGTATCGTGTTTTAGCAACTTGTGTGACAAAAGGAATGTTAAGGTCAGTGTGTGTAGTCAGTTGGAGACATAAAATGGAGAGTGTACAATAGTTCGAAGTATTTTAGATTGTAGAGATTGAATCCTTTGGAGACTGGAACGTTTGGTTGAACCCCACAGCCCTATTCCATACGCCCAGATGGGTTTCAAAATAGAAGTATAAATTAGTCTTGTGTTGTCCAGAGAGAGTTTTGAATTTAAAAAAAAAGAACAGAATTTTGGTGCCACTTGTATCTAAACGTATTTCTTCCGTAACTTCTTGTATTATATTTTCATTATTCATTTGTCTATTGCTCTGCAGCTCTATTGCTGCCGCTGTTCATGGTCCATGGCGCTTGCAGTGCAAGATAGCAAGGTCAAGCAGAGAATATAAAAGCAGTACAATGTGCATAAAATACGACAGACCCTAGATGACTCCGAATGGAAGGAGTAATATAGCAGCGGCAAGATCGATATAATTATTGCCGCTAGGAAGGGGTTGAGAGCCGCTAAAAATCTATTGACAGGCATAGCTGTGGCAATAGTACTTGTAAAACTGGCCTCCAGACTGCAACACTTGTCCCTCCTGAATGATGTACATCGGTCCGGTTATAATTATTATTAAGGAGTCCTGCCAGTGTCTTGTCTTACCGCTCACAGCTCCTCTAGTTAGATGGTACAGACTTAACTAAAGAACTTAAAATCGCAAGAAGCTTCACACTCCTTTCAGCTACCATTGTCATGAGCGATGCAAAGATATTGCTTGAAATCCGCCAACAAAAAGGGGAACCTAACTTGACCGCAATGGTTTTCAGTTTTTTAAAAATACTAATTTCAAAGTGATTCTAATTATTACTTTTACCGAGTCATATACCAACAGCAGACTGAATCGTTTCCTACCGCTACGAGGTACAATGCGCCACTTCTCAGTACAAATGCTTTGAAGTTAAATCTAATTGATTGCTTAAAAAAAGCAAACATATCGATTGATATAAGGCCTGTTACAGCTGGCCGTCAGTAAGACCAACGCAACACTTGAGAGCATTAATCTCTCATGTCGGAGAAATTTGCCAGCAACTTAGACAACAATAATCACCCTATCATACAATGCAATCCTCACAATCAACACTGCACGCGGCATGACTGTATGATATCTATTGCAAATCAAACAGCTGACGTGCAAGATATGAAACCAAAACTTCTTTTTTGAAATCACATATGATCTCATTCAATGACATGTTCTCAATAAAAAATTGTCCATTTTACATAAAAGGACTTATTTTGAGTTATATAGTTATTAAAATCTTTGGTACCAGATTATAATGGTAATCAAATTATCTCTAAAAATATCAACCTTGAGACACTGAAAAAAACAGGTAAAAAAGGATAACTTTAATCAAACATATGGTTAATATTAAAATAACCATCTGCTCTATTGAAGATATAAGATCAAATGTTTAATTTTATACTCATGGTGGTTACAAAAAGGTACATTTTTATTGGCTCATCTTTTAATAAAAGGTGGAAGGAAATAGCGAACTTGCAGAATATTGATTTTGAATTTTAAGCAGAAATATCCCTGAGCACGACGAAAAAGGGAATTTTTTAAATTGATAAGTTTTTTTAGTGTCAGCCTGTAAGAATCGAAAATAAACCAAAAATTACCAGTAAGTTCAAATAACACATTTTGCTCAGATGCTACCACGAAACGCGAAAACAGGTTTTGATCAAAATCGATCAACCAAAAGAAAAAGTACTACTTTACTGAACTCAGTATTTTGTGATTTTTATTGATTTAATACCATTATTGTGTTAGTTTTTTAGAAACTTTATGGTTTTATAAACTGTATAATTTTAGGAAGAATTATCAGCTGGCCAGTTATTTTGTCTGCGACCGGTCAGCAACTAAGTCGAGTTCTATGTGCTTTGATTTTACTCATCGTAGCATGATTTCTTTTATCCTCACTTCTTGACCGATTTTCTGATTTTAAGAAGAAGAAGAAAATAAATTTATTATTCTGGGACCATTGTCCCCTTAGAATAAATACATGTACAGTTGGAGGCCCTATTAGTTTGGCCTAACTTTTATATATTTATAAATAAAAATAAATATTTACAAAAACAAAAATTAATGAAATAAATGAATACAATTATAATTTTGGAGAAAGCTGGTTGGAAAGGAGATCATTGAACAGAAGGGATTTAAAGATGGAAAGGGTAGGGAGCATGACGGACAGATGAAGGTAAGGAGTTCCAGAGAGAGGTAGCGCCTATAAGGAAGGATTTGTCGAAGGATGAAGTAATAAGACGGAATATAGAGATCGGAGGAACGAGATCTAGTATTACGGGAATAGATCGAGGATTTAAACTTGAAGTGTTGGAAAATATAAGATTTTACATCCAATATCAGAGATTAATCATCACTTTTGAATGGACAATCTGATTTCTACTTACAAAGCTAAGCAAACACAATCTACACTCGATGCATTTTTTTACTGTTCATGTAAATTGTAATTATTGTTTCAAAATCTGGAAGTCCCGAACAGATAGATGATACGATGATGATTCAATAAAGTAACTGAAATCTATTTCTTAAAAATGTTCAAATTATTTTCGCTTTAAGTAGAAACCTAAATTCAATTATTGGTGGAATAACTGATAGATTATTTTACATTTCCAAAATGAAATTCATCTTATTTTACAACATGGGAATCCTAGCTCTCGCTAAAATAAACACATGCAATATCTCCGGAAATAGCGGCATCTTAGAATCTGATTGCTCTTCTTTGAAGTTACAAAAACGAAGTTGAAGTTACAGTCGATATTTTAGAGATGGGAATAATCATGTTTTTTTTTTGTTTTTTTTTTTTTTTTTAAATAGGTATTAATAATTCAAAAAATATAAGTACGGGGGTCGTTTGAAAAGTCCGTGCAAAAATAAAAACTACTTAATTTTTTGGGGTAAACCTTTTTTATTTTTCAACATAGTCTCCTTTTAGGCTTATACACTTCGTCCAACGCTGCTCTAGTTTGTTCATCCCTTCCGAATAATAGGATTTGCCCAAGTCTGAAAAATAGCCATTCGTTTCTGCAATCACCTCCTCGTTTGAATAAAATCTTTTTCCCGCCAGCCATTTCTTCATATTGGGGAACAAATAGTAGTCCGAGGGAGCCAAGTCTGGGGAATAGGGGGGGATGTGAAACGAGTTGGAACCCTATTTCCATTAATTTTGCGACTACAACTGCTGAGGTGTGAGCTGGTGCGTTGTCGTGATGGAAAAGGACTTTTTTGTGGGCCAATCGTGGGCGTTTTTCTTGCAGCTCGGTTTTCAAACGGTCCAATAACGATGAATAATATGCACATGTAATAGTTTTACCCTTTTCCAGATAGTCGATGAGGATTATTCCTTACGAATCCCACAAGACAGTCGCCATAATCTTTCCGGCCGAAGGAACGGTCTTCGCCTTTTTTGGCGCAGATTCCCCCTTGGTAACCCATTGTTTACATTGTTCTTTGGTCTCAGGAGTGTAGTGATGTATCCATGTTTCATCCACAGTGACGAAACGACGTTTAAAGTCCTGCGGATTCTTCTGGAACAGCTGCAAACCGTCCTTGCAACACTTCACACGATTTCGTTTTTGGTCAAGCGTGAGCAATCGCGGCACCCATCTTGCGGATAGCTTTGTCATGTCCAAATGTTGATGCAAAATATTATGTACCCGTTCATTCGAGATGCCCACAGCACTAGCAATCTCACGCACCTTCACTCTTCTGTCATCCATCACCATATCATGGATTTTATCAATGATTTCTGGAGTAGTAACCTCCAGCGTCAGAACGTCCAGAACGTTCAGCGTCACTTGTGCCCATATGGCCACTCCGAAAATTTTGAAACCACTTATAAACTGTTCTAATCGAAGGTGCAGAGTCACCATAATGTTTATCAAGCTTCTCTTTAGTCTCCTGAAGCGTTTTGCCTTTCATAAAGTAGTGTTTAATCAACACACGAAATTCTTTTTCGTCCATTTTTTGAAAATCACTCGACTTCCTCGATTCAAACGAATGCCAAACACAAAGAAATAGACCGATCTGGCTGAAACTTTGTGTGTGTTCTTCCAAGAGATGCTACTAACTAAACATAACCTCGATACGCGCCAGTGGTGCTATCTCTCTGACTTTTCAAACGACCCTCGTATATAAAGAAGAAGAATGTAGTAACCAAAATCTGGCCGTTTCCGATTCCCAATTTGTTTCAATTTACATTCCTAGTGGGTAGAAGACTGATTGGTTTCCATTCAGCTCATTTCTCTACGCCACCATCACTTGTCAGCTGTTATGAACTAAGGTAAAGGAAATATTAAAAATGGAACCCAGTGTGCAGGACTCAGACACGGTTAAAACGACCGGCTCCTGAATTCTCTTTTACCAGGAACCACTTTTAGCTTATTGTCCGTCATCAAGAGATACATCTTATCGGTAAACGGAAGAAAGTGACGCACTTTAGAGGCGCCATTGACAATTGTAGTAGGTGAAATACACATGAAAATAAAAATTAAAAATGTGCCCCAGCTGAGATTAAGAGTTAGGTTAGTCTAAATCGTCTTAACGAATACGCTGATAGCTCGTTACATCAAACAGACGTGTCGTCAACCTTCAATTCACATCATATTTAATTTCTAGAATCATTCACCATTTTTTTACCCCAACCCATCCACATGCACAAGAAAGTTTAAGGAAGATGTTTACAAATTAAGTTGATGATTTAAAAAATTAGAAAAAGTTTTAGGAATAAAAGTAATATCGCGCAGTTCTGGTTCATGGATTTAACAAAAATTTTGTAACCAAGGTGATGAATAGAGTTAGCTGAAGGAAGACAGCGGTGATGTTACTTTTGCTCCCGTTTCCGGTACGATATTTATAGTATCTTATACCATTTCGACCTACCTTTTCTCAATATTTTTCATTGTTAGCTAATTATTTTATCGAATATATATTGGGCAGACTTTCTCATTAGACAGAGCTAACAGAGGACGATCACACATGGAAACTTCTGAGCCCCACGTTGAACGACATATTACGTTATCCCTTACGACCACGTTTCTCCCCTTCCTCGAAACCCCAGAGCGCTATTATCGGGGGAACTCAAATTAGAAGTGCAGATACAGAAACTTAATCTAAGAAATAGTTTCCAGTGTGCTTACCACAAACAGAAAAGATAGATGAACACTACGGGAAGATACAAGATACAGTAGACTTCCTAGCTTGTACTTTGAAGTCACCTAAAAGGTAACACTACAGCTACCTTCTGTCCACAACTCTACTTTTCAGTGTTGCCTATGAGAATAGCGCTACAGAGAAACTCTAGGGCTTCAAGTGAATTTCAAGCCCATAAATATCACACTCACAGCTAGGTCTTCGATGGAAGAAACGCGGTTCGTAAGGGATAACTTAAATTGGTCACCGAACGTGGAGCTCAGATATGGGGCCCTGCTGTTAGCACAAATGGTAAAGTCGGTTACAAACTATTATATTATTCTGCGAAATTATTATCTAACAGAATAACCATCTGAGTGTGCATTTTTATTTACTTAAAAATGAGACTTAATCGGAACACTTCATTTTTTCTGGAATAAAACGTAGTTAGGAATAAAAAGAGGGGAAAAGAATTAATGAGTGGAATGCGCGAAAACCAACCAGCGCTTCGAAACTAGAGAAGAGGATGGGGTTACCCCTTTTTTTAGGGGGAAGACCACAATGAACAACTGTACAGTGCAAATAGAGATGTGAAAGAGATAATTGGGAGATGAACCAGAGACCACAACATCATCACTTCGGAGTATGGAGGCGGTTGGTTGTCAATTAGTTGGGGGTGTGGAACATTGAGACAGAGAGCTGTCCGGGGGCATCTTCATGCCGCTCACAATCAATATCCCCTCCGTCCTATACACGTCACAATACTCCTATTGTCCGTGTGTCAACCGTCTTCCTTTTGCTTCTCCAATCAAGGTCCCACCACTCTTCTTAGTATTAATACTCTATATTTCTTATTCCGGACAGTTGTGAAATATTGTACAACTAATACTAAATGACAACTTCGGCCGCAAACAACTTCATCCAATAGTAAGTTCTAAACCCTTTTCCAACTGAATAGGCATGGGAACCCTAATCTAGTGGCTGGCACAGAACGCAGTAAGATTGAAGAATCACAATTTGAGGTCTTTTCATTAATATGTGGTATTTACGGGATTTTTAATCACCTGATCTCCCTAATTTTAATTACTTATCTCGAGATAGATGTGGAACCAGCCTTAGTTTCTGTAGCAAGGTATACTGTCACTAGGAATCGTACTAGGTATAGTTAAGATTGAGATTCTAATAGGGCGGCCCTTTAGATCTATTGTAGCTCCCCCATTCTACAGCTCGCCGACCAGACCCGTCCGTACTATGTATAGTTGATTTGTATCCGTTTTTCGATAGTTCTGACCTGGGAATGAAAATCCGAAACCAGTCAGAAATATATAAACAAAAATAAACAAAAAATGCGTGGTATGAAGATTAAAAATGGACCATATCTCAAACCACAAAACCAAAACTAGACCAAACCAACTTTCGATTGAAAAATAGACACTTTTCATCCAGGTTGAGGAAAAAGAGTCTCCAATAACTCGCATTATTGAGTACAATTTATTTAACCTAAGACTCTTACAATTCTAATAGATATCATAATAAAATTGAAAAATTTTTGATTCCTAGATAATAATTTGGGACCTAATAAAATCTAGGTGAACACTAGCATGACTTTTCCTCACTACAATTTCTGAAGTTCTAATCTTTTCCACTTTTTTTAAGAGAAGCGCCACTCACCTAGAATTCCAAAATTTCTAATTGTTAATTTTTTAAAATTTTGATTAACATCATGTATTTAATATGTACTCAAAGCAATCGCTTAAAAACTAATTCAGTTTGCCATTCCAGACAACAAATTCCCTAGCATCAGACAATGTTTGTTTGTACAAATACGCGTTGATCGGAAGTTTAGGTATTATCTAAAATGCTTATTCCATTAATTATGATACCGGAAATATCGAAGAGTCATTTCATAAAAGCTCAAGTCTCAGAATGGAGGACCCTTCATGAATAATTGGGTCTAAAATTCAGAAATATCCAATTTCCCAAAAATTATCGCTCTGCTCAACCTCAAAAATATACACACAAACATGAAAGCAACAGTTTTTCCTTCCGCTGAATTCAAATTTAATTCCGGCCAATAAATTAAGGAAGCTACAAAAGAAATACAATGCCTACTACAGTGCTGAATAAATATCTTTCACTATTAACTAGTTATCAAGCTAGACAATCTTAGATCACGTTTAGCGATATTCTTTACTGTTTACGAGTTAACCATGAGCAACGGGGATATTGATGTCTTTCTAGATCAGTTAATGTTGTCTAGTTAATTAATTTAGCTAGCTCTGTGACTTTATCGAATTGTGCTAGTTTCAAGTGATTAAACCTATTGTTAAATAATACCATTTATCGCTGCAAGGTTTACTTTTATTATATTTTAATTCGGAAGAATTTCAAAGAGAACTTCTTGCACTCTCTAGATCTAAAGGAATGGTTTTGCTTCTGCATTTATGTTTTATTATAGTTCTCCAGGTTTTTTGCTGATGACACTGCAATCCTATCTCCTCATTCTGATCCTCTTATCGCTACACGAGCTCTTCAAACGCACAACCATCATTTACAGGACTGGCTTAACGAATAGCCAATCAAAACTAACGGTAGTAATCGCCTATTTTTTCAGGCGGGGCTTAACGTCCAACTACCAATTAGGTGTCGTGGACGGAGGCGACTAGCAAACATACTTTACTGTAAATTTCTTTTATTAACGATTAAATAAAATCCAAGGTCTAAGACCGGGAATCGAACCCAGTACCACAATACATATTAGCTTCGCAGGTCTTTTTAATAATAATGTATAATACAATAAAATATATAAGATAGATAAGATTAGACAGATTTCCACTGAACCAAACTATTAATTGAGAAAAAATGACAAGTCAGACTGACATTTAAGCTTAAGTACGCCATTAGATCAGCTTCAAATAAATCCGTTAGGCAAATTCAAAACTAACGGTACGATTTCAAAAGATATAGTATTTACTCTTTGATGAAAAATCCTACCTCCCATCTTCATCAACCAAACTCCTATACCAACTGTGGACCAAGTACGCTACTTTTGGCTGTACCTAGACAAACGATTAGTGTAAATTTCCAAGCGAACATTAGAGACTTGATGGTGTGCATTTATAAGCGTTAAAAACTTGCAGAGTTTAAACAGATCGACCAGATTCTCGGGTGGCAATTCGAGAACGTTAAATAGGACAATTGACTTTCTAGTAATCGTCTGAAACGAATGATGGAGACAAAGTAATCATGAATCCTTACCAAACACCTGAGTGAGGGAAAGAATGAAGTAGATGGTGATTGTCCGCTCTTTTTAATCCAGGATCAATTGGATAAAAAGGTATTGCGAGGAACTCTTCGTACAGTTGCTTTGGATGTCTGCAGGAAGAATGGGAGTGCCATCTCTGTAACAATGTCCTTTATAAGAAATAAGGTCCTCCTAAGATTTCCAGAAAAGTGTTGTGATGCAACCACCACCAAACTGTTACATTTCCATCATTCTAAACCTAGAATGCAACCAATATCGACTCGCTATTACTAAAAAATAGAGATCAAGCTAAGTTTGAGATGTTTTATCTTCGGCAGATTTTTTTACTTTGTCTCTTGCAGACAGTAGAATTGTTTTTAATTTGTCCGAGGGATCTAAGATGAAGGGAAACTTTTTGGGTATAGCTTCTGGTTGGATTAGAATGTGAAGTTGGTCAGGCAGAAGAAACTTCTCCATTTTTTAACAAGTTCCTAGGGTCTTTCATCTTTAATGACTTTTGCATAGTATCTACTCTGATTCCCAAGTGTTAAATGTCTTATTTCGCCAACTAACGATTACATCGATTACAATCTAAATAGAGGTTGAAACCACCAACTGTGGGGCACCCTATTTTGTAAAAAATAGGCACTCAGCAAGGAAGGAACCGATGTTCGAATCCAGAGAAAGACTAAACTTCGAGGAGCTCGGCGCAATGTGGCCAGCAGAAGCTAGTGGGATGGAATAGCATGTCGCATGCTGACTCTAAGCGATGCCTTTCCAGATCAAAAGCTCCACAAAAGCAGGTGAAGGGTAAACCTCGAGCACCGCCGAGATTTCGTCATTGGGTCGGAGATAGAGCCCAAATTTAGGTGGCAGTCATCCTTAGATTACAAATCTACTCCAGTATCTCTTCATGGCACAGATCTGGGTAAGGCGAAACAAATTTGGACAAGGAAAGAGTTGCTCCTTAAAATATCCCTTTTATGGAATCCACTTATTGATTTACTACAGAGTTTTTTTATTTTCAGGAGAAATATAATCCTTTAACAAAATTAAAATGGAGGTCGATGATCTTATAAAGGCCCCTATTCTTGAAAGGATTTTTTTTCTGTATTGCACCTCACCTAGGAAAATGGATGTTGAAGGGTGAATAATAACAGCAGAAGAGAAAGCAATCTTTTCACCGCTCTAGGCGCAGCAAATTTAATAGCATTTAAGAAAGAAGACGAAGAATTGGTGGAAGGAGAGAAAGAAGAATCTGAGAAGAGCGAGAAACCTGTAACAGGTGGGAGAGGTTGCAGCGAAGCAGAGCAATCTTCAGGACAATAAAGCAATAAGAGCAAACTGACACGTCTAGCTGAACAGTGCCACCCTAAAAACCTGATCTCAACATTAAAGAAATAAATAAAAAAAAAAACTACCGAACCAGGATTCGAACTGTGAACATCTGAGTATCTATTTTAACTTTTTTTTTTCCTCCTTTCTTTGTATTTGGGCCACACCTACTAGATAGATGGTTGGCTCGTGCCTATAGAGTAAAACCACGCCCAATTTTGGTGGCGCTGATGTCATCCCCACTACTATGTGCCACATATATATATGCACAGCCAGCTTGACCAGCTTTCCTGGGCCGGCGACCGACCCCACTCTTTGCTTGTGTTCCTTGCAGTTATTTTCTTTTCTTTTTTCTTTCTTTCTTTTACACGTGATGCTCTCTCACTCTCTCTCTCTCTCTCTCTCTCTGTGTGTGTGTAACCACTATTAAGGTTCACAACCGGTCGAAACTCCACACATTTCATGCACACATGTCACATACACACATATATACTCAACACACTGTCACACCACATAAGGGCTTTCAAAAGCCGTTCATAAAAATGATGGAAGTACTCCCAAAAATGACAAGAAGAGTTAGCATAGTGTGTATGTATTTCTCTCTATATACATGACATTACCCCCTCAAAAAAGAAGGTTATTAACCACCACAACTCTTGAAAAACCTACCCCCACCATTTAGAAACGCCTCGGTAACTGGTCATTAGATGGATTTCACCAATGTCACGAAAACATCACAGCTTTTTTTGGTTTTTAAAAAAAAGGAGAAAGAGTTTAGCACGATTTTATTATTATATCGGGACATTCCATTTGGCTGATTTTTTTTTTTTATTGCTTTTAAGAATAAACGCGATTTTATAAAATTAGAAAATTGTAAGTAGAGCGTTTTTCTAAATTTTAAATTTCAAGTTAGTGTTGTGCAAGTTACCCAGAAAAGTTTAACAATCTAGGAATAAAGGAGAAGAAAATCTTAACAGATTAGTGCTCTCTGGATAATTTTAACTAAGTCTAGAAAATGTCAGGTATTATTATTATTTTTTTTTTATATTGAAAAAATTAAATTCATTTTATTTAATCTCAAATCGCCTATTTTATTTTAAGGCGATTAACTTCCATTTTATTAACAGTAACCAAGTCAAAATAAACGAAGTCAAATGTTTATGCCCTTCAAACCCTTAAAAAATATATTTATATAAATAATTTTAAAAACAATCTACCGACAAAAAATAATAATAATTAATTTCGAATTTCAGGTACTTTGCACCCAATCACGCTTCTGTTCTACATTTCACTTCCTTTTTTTCCCATATAATTTTGAATTTTTACCAACTGCCTAGCCTTTAATTGCAGGCAGATTCAGTTTCTTAAATTAATATTTTATATTTTTTCAGGTAAGCTTTACACGTCCACCTAACTAATTAGAAGCAAGCGTACTTAACTTTAATGTTCTCATATTAATCATTAATTAATATATACAAAGGTGCTAGTCCGGAATCTCGAAAATACAACTTAGCTTTGCTGGCCTCACCTGTTCTGCTATCTTATAAATAATATATTTTACTGGTTTTAAAAAATAAATATTTAAATAAATGGATGTGAAGTTCTGGTTCGTTCAGAACACCTTTTTACTTTTTCAAATCAATTCCTTTTAGCCTCGAAAGAGTGTGGGTGTTGTGTGCGAATCGATTGAGAATATCGATAGAACAGTTTGGTGGACTGTTGCTGCGACGCTATAGATTTCCGATTTTGAGTTTTTTTTTGTTTTTTTTTTTAAGCGGAAATACAAGTTTTAAAATCAGCTGAGTGGCCAAATTTTTTTTTTTTTTTTAAATCTGTGTGTGTGGCGGCGTGTGATTTTAGCACAACTCAAAAACGGTTAATCGCCGACAATTTAAATTAAAAAATATTTCTGGCAACTCAAAATGGTCTACCGGAAGAGCCACTTTGACGTCATAATTTATTATTTTTTTTTATGCGCTTCTTCCGAAATTGGTTCTACAAGATTTGTTTAGTTTTCTATACAAATTGAACTCATTTAGATTATTTAGCAATTATTTTCTTGTGAACTATTTCTTTTCCGCCTCCCAAGAAACTTTATTAAGAAAAATTAAATTTGATTAGAAATGATATACATATCTAAGACGGAAAACAGTCTAAATTTCAAAACTGACACCAACAATTTAAACAACATATACGCTCCAACTTACAACAAAATACTTGACAATTGGCAACACTGACTTCCTTACAATCAAACACAGTCCATGAACAGACAAGACAGAAGACACACCAACCCTTTAATGATATTAAGAATATTGCATTGTCAGTTAGGTAAATAATTTTTGTAAATTTCGTTACATTATACATATTCATTGTAATATAATTATTGTTAACACACTGTAAAATATGTTCCACAGCTCTGAAGATGACCTAGTCACCCTAGGTCGAAGGCTTGGCATAATGAAGTTTATAATTACTGAAAATGGCATTAATTTTTCATCCTATTGAAACTATGATACAGTCACCAAAAATAACGAACAGTAATTAATTAAGAAACTTAATAAACAGAGAGGAGAAGGAGGAGTTTGTTTCTTACCTAATGTGATGTTTCAGAATATTGCCCGCTTCTCTCCATAATATTACGACTATTAGACCAAATTACCCATCATACCCAATCATTCAATCCTGGAAAATTAAATATAATTTTTAGGGCATCCCTTATAAAAGGCCCATAAAAGCCATTTCGCTTCCTTCACCAGAAAAGCGCTCAATAGAATTTTCCTTGAATAATTTTTCCAATCTAAGTTACCAGATCTTCAAAGTTTTAATAAGTATTAACACGAAGTTTACAGGAAATGGTAAGAAGTATTTTCAAAAAAAATCTAAAAAATAATAATAATTGCATTACATTTCCATATAAACATTAGACGTTTATTATCTCTGGACCTTCAAGATATCATGTAAAAATTATATTACTGGGAGTAAATTATCATATTATATATCTAAATAAATAAATTAAAATGTATTTTATAATGAATAACGACAGGATCAATTATCTCCTAATAAAGTAATGCTAATACTTTGTTAATAAGAAGGAATTTATTCATAATTAATGAAGTTATTTTTACTTTATTTTTTTGGTGTCTATTAATGTGCGAAGCTCTAGGGAATCCTAATTGATATATTTTTTAACGAGGCGAACGAAGAGTTGCTCTTACATTCATTTCAAAATAATAATCTTTAGAAAATGAGCCTGGATCACACACAAAAAAGGGTGATGCCTTGATCCACTAAAAATGATATTATAACACCTGGTTTCCGATTACAATTATCACTTTCTTATCGTGTATTGTCATTATTATTGAATTAATTTTGTTTAAACTTTTATTTCAGGTGACGAAAAATAGTTTAAACCTTAAGGTAGATATAATTGGGAAGATATTTTTTATATTAGAGAGGAACTGCTGACGTCCAAGCGGAGACAATGCTCATACTGATATTTCTATCGATCTATCGAAGTCGATCATTGATGCAACAAGTGCACGCGGAGAACCATTTTTTAGCTGGCCTTAGCAGAAAGATAAGATTCTAGTAGGGCGATCCCAAGGCCTACGCCCCCAAGCGTATTGTGGCTCCCCCTCACTCTAGAGCTCACCCTTTAGATTCAGACTCTTAATTCTGTGGAGAGCTACTCCTGGGTAAAACTCCTCAGGCCTTGGTTTTATTTTTTTTCTTCCCCGAGAAGTAACATCCTTAGCCCCAGACAAGCTCCCGCACACTGGAACAACACTTGCAGTGCCCGTTTCCTGCTCCTCCTCTTTCTGACACAGAACCTACAGAAAGCTATCATCTGCCAGGCCCAAGCGATCCATGTGTTTTCTGGGGCCTGGTTAATAGGCCTACGGCCTTGACGGATTAATTCTGCCTGTCAGCCGCCTTAGCAGAAAACAAGAAGTTCAGTAAAAGTGCGGAAGAAGAAGAAGAAGAAGAAATTGGGTAATCCAGCCAATTTAAGATTCAAGACAATCATCGCCTATTTCACGTATATCGCTCGTCTTTTTGACTCATTTTATGCACCCGTGGTAAATCTATTTCCTGTATATTTGAGGTAAAGATTGAAAATCAAAGATCCTATGCTCCGTAGAGAATATTGCTCAGTCAAACCAAGGCAAGTCCTTGGAATGCTCACGCCAATAAACATGCACTCTGAACCATTCTACTACATGCAAACACTGGCTAACTCAAATCAATAATGTTGCTTTTACAAATTATACAGTACTAGAACTTAAGAGATGTTAGATTATTGCATGATACATCCAAAATAGATGTAAAAGTAATTTTTTGTTTTTAAACAGAAATAAATCTTTTTCTGTAAGCGCATGTTGAAATTATAGAAAGTATTTGGCCCGTGCTATCTAAATATAAACTGCTTTAGCTAAGTACTGGTGGTGGTGTAGCAATAGAACGACCGTAACGGCCATACCGATCGGAATTGTTGCTTTGGTTGATTATTAAAAAGTGTTGCCCTAACTCTTCCCCACAAATACTACGTAATGAAGTGCCTGGCCAACATCATAATGTTGATGTTGTTGCTATATTGTTGTTATTTAAAGTTATATGGTTAAAAAAAAAAGATAATGATCATATTGGTTGAGAGAGAGGAGTGAGAGAGAGAGAAATATTTTTATAACCACATCTTCAGTGTGGTGCGCTCTTTTTGCCGCTAGATGGCCGTCTGTAGGAAGAATCCTTTAGTGCGCAGGACTTTACTTATAATACCCTCAGGGGAGAACTTTTAAAAAAGACAGAAACATATTATTATCATCTATATAACTACAGTGAAGAGAGTGGAGGGATTCTGCTAGCGGGGTGTAGATGGAACATTCATTCTAGTGGGCAGCAGCAGGAGGACCGAGTGTAGCTGCGGGCTATGTCTTAGTTCAGACTGCTGCTTGCTGAAGAACTTTACCGGCTCTTCAAGTCACTAACTACATCTAGCATTCAGATCTGCTGCTCCCAGCCTCATGTTAACTAAATAAAATGCTACCCCCTCCTCTCTATCTCTCTAACGAGGTATTTATTGTTAATATTAATGTGACCCCCCACAACAGTTTAATGGAGAACCGCGTAAGTACTAATTAATTGTAGATTATTATTCAGCGATGACAAAGAGATGTATTAATTAAAAGAGCTAATTGTCGCAATACATATCCTGAGAAGGTACATTACTTAGAACTTCAAAGCACCCCTAAACAACAAAGAAGAAGAGCTCCATACCCCTTACAAAACATCACCTAATCTAAAATCTAAAAGGAAACATCATCCAAGAAATGAAGGGCTACATCTAATAATATAAACATTAAAACTCTATTCTTAAAAGTAAATCAAAATCAAGTTATTAAATATAATTAAAAAAAAAAAAAAACAAATAATAACAGGAGATCACTTACCCAAGATGAGTTGCATTCGGCTGATGAAAGTGGCTGAAACGGAGGAACGCAACGAAACGTCATAACTCAATAAATAAACTCGATCCTATAACACTTACTTTGACCCGATAATAAACTTACCTGAAAAAGAGCAAAACAATTTTTTGATATCAGTTACAGTGTTTTGTAGGTAATTAAAAAAATGATATTTATATGTAATTAAATACTAAAGGGTGCATAAAATTTTTATTGCGTTCTTTAAAGCAGCCTGGAATGTTCATCCTATTTTTGCGACTTAATTTGCAAATTCAGATTTAAAATGATCTGAATTAGATGGATAGATCTTTATTCATCAACACCAATACGGTACAGGAGTCTGAATTACAATATATCCTTTAGCTTCTCATTTAGTGGTTACAATTTGATCTAAAAGTATTTCTTTATTTCTACTATTCTAATTTACCCCAATTTCTTGTTTGCAAGACAAACATTTCCACAAATTTTTCTGTCTTAACTAAGGTAAAAGAAGTTATTAGGAAATTGGTTTGATCACGCTGGGATTGTTTCCGTTTCAGTTGTTTTTACACCAAACAAACAGACGTACAGACCGAGAATTATTTTTCTGGCAAGTAAACATCACGCGAACGATTCTCTATTTTTCTCCCTTCGTTTCAATCAAATTAAACTGATGAAATTAGGCACGATTTAAGGAGATGGAGTAACTTCTATTTCTTGTATTTCCTGCCGATTGTTACAGACACACAAGACGTCATCTTCAAAGTTTTACTTCAATTTTTTTAGCCTTAAAAGCTATTAAAAGTAGAGAATCATATTTGTACGCATATTATTCGCCATGAAAGCTAAAAATTCAGAAGTTACTGCTAAGTAATTTCAACAGCCTACGGAACATTCTTTGCTTTCTAGAGCACGCTCAAAGTAATGCGTCACATGTCAATTTAAAACTAAAATTTTTTACTTCACGTTCCCTCCACTAGAATTGAGGTATTTCCTATTTTGATTTTTTACCGGAAATAGTTGTTTTGAAATCTACATGTTCGATAAAAAGAGAAAGTATTGCATCGATTTAGTTGCGATACAGCTTGAAGGCTTCAAAGTATAATGTTAGCATGAGATTTGGTAAAAAAAAACGGAAATTTTAAGGTCCAATCTACACTTTACGAGTATATACATCCACACACTTCTAATATTTACAGCGTACCGGAAGTTCCGAAAATACAGTAAAATTTTGTTCATCGTATTTGGTGACTGATTAGGAGGCGGCACCTTTGAAGTCACAGTACATGCTGCACAAGCTACGTAAAGTGCATTATTTGATAAATTAAAGAATAATTTTGAACATTTAAATGTAAGATATTGAACATTTAAATATGTGACAGGAGATTTCCAAATTTTTTTGGTAATTAAACACAACTTTTGGGAGAGTACCAAAAAAGTATTAAACTTTCTTATTTGTAACTGAAGTAAAATTAATTTTTAGCCATTTTGTGTACGCTTGAGAACAACTAAAGCTCTTAACAATTGATTATTGCTTAGAAAATCACTTAGAAAACTACTTATTTTCCGATATTAAGAAAAATACTAGCTTTACTGCCTTGGCAATATTTTCAGTAGAAAGGGGATGAAAAAATACATAAAAATGACCTGTCGCGTGCTCTTCTTTCTCTTTGATAACTAGTTAAAAAATTGAAATAAATACCAGATTTTGAAATTATTTTAATGACCTTTAATTTTAAAGATATCGTATTGCGGTTTCCGGTTTCTTGCATAACTTTTTACACTCTTTAAAACTGTGCATACGAAAATGGAACCGTTACTTTTGGGCGCACTTACGCGCTTAGGAATCTAAAATCAAGTCACATATTCTGAAAAAAAGAGGTGACGGACAACAAATTTTTCCTCTACCATTTTTTGCTCAGATCAACTGTTTTAAGCATGAAATGCATTTGAGCCGCCTTAAAGTGGACACCCTGTATATATACTCGTACATATTTGCCAAGCTATATATTTAGAGACTATGGCCATCTTCAGGGGTTGTGGAACACATTTTACAGTAACATATTGTTTGTACCACAGCTCTGAAGATGACCTAGTCTCCAGGTTGGCACAAAATAAATAATAAATAGGCAAAAATCCTTTTTCTTTTTGAAAATACAGTCACACTTTATTTCTATTCAAATCTCTATCCTAATTTATAGGAATGATTTACAGGATATCAGATGTTCACCATTCCCACTTGGATACCTGGCGATAACTATGGATAATAAAGAGCTTCAAAGAGATTTTGTCATTGGGCGCTGCTGTAAGTGACGTAACTATTTAAGATATTAATAAAGAAGTATTTACCGGCGACTCATCGCTATTATCATCTATCATCAAGCTAGGTTATCGTCATTAAATTATATATTATTTGAATAATTTGTCGAAGTGTTATTAGGTAATGTTTCAACAATAAATATAACGATTACATAAATAATACTGCTAGCACTTCCATCTTGATCGGTAACCATCGTAGCACAGTATTATGTATTCAAATAGATATTTCCCTACTTACAAAGCAGTTTTCTAAAATATGATGACAAAATTTAACGTTCAATATTATGTGTTTGAAATTAAAAAGAAAAAATATTCTTACTATTTTAAATAAAATTTAAAAAAAGGTACATAACAACCACAAGAACATAAATGATGGCATGTCCAAGACATAAATATTAATGTTCAGTTTTTATAAATGCCTTTATATTAGTTTTAGTGTCTGCAAAAATATTATATTAAAGGATTCAAATTAACGAGGAATCGGTCCAAATAAAACGAGTTGTTGTTTTTATTTGGACCGATTCCTCGCTAATTTGAATCCTTAATAATTTTATAAATGCCTATTATTATAAAATATTAATCGCAATTCACTTAAACGTACTTTAAAGTTAATGAGGACGATAAATGTGTAAGAAGAGAACAGGCGAGAAGGGAAAATTCTTTAGTGACATAGATCAGCAGCATAGATCATGGATGACGGTGAATAGCAAGCAGTCTTTAAATAAAGTATACAATGATGAGTAGGTTGATGAGTTGGTCTTGTTGCCGAACTGAAGCTTGCTGAGGAACATTGGACTCATCATAACAAGGAGTGGAATTATGATCAAACGTTTGTGTGAAGTTCATATGATCCTACCAATGATTTCACGTTGCATACGATCGTCATTCCATCAAATATGTCCCAATATGTTGACAATTCAGTCTATAGTTAATGGTTGGTATGTATTTGTTTAACCAAAGAGAAGATAGAAAGGCTAAAGAGTATTCTAACAGAATAGACCTACCGAGAAAGTGAACAGCCTGTTCATTGTGACTTAATGAGCTAAAGTATGCATTTTCTAAAGTACAAGCTACCAAACTGATACAATGTCCACTTTCTGTACCTTGCCGTTGTAAGAGCCAGAGGTCCCTCAAACTGGGCAGAGAAACGTTAACGTCGATGAGCCAGACAGAGATGGTGGTGTTTTTAAGGGTATGCTAATGAGCAGCCGAATAACGCTGTGTAACCGGCAGATGTTACAATCTAGCCTTACTAGTCGAAGATTGGGCGGATGAGGCGCCACTGTTCGAGGTTCTGTTCAAAGATAAATTCCTTTAAAAGCATAGATCACTGAAGGTTATGTCATCAAAAGAAAATTATCCCTTCCTGAGCACCGCAAACTCAAGAAGTGTCTAGAAGCTTGTATATACTTCGGCTGGAGAAATAGCGATGCCGATAGCAAAAGAAGGTTTGGAGAGCGAAATAACTTTCCCTAGAACTGTGCTCACAGTTTCCTGAGGTTGGACCATTCTTATCCATCATCAACAACAACCAACAACTATACAAAATCAAGACAGAGCTACGCTGCAGCTAAAAATAAAAGAGGAAAATCCAATAAAGTTAGTAAACCTCTCCAACTTGATGTTAAATAACGCTCTAAATATAAAAATAAAGTAACATCTATCCAGTTTAAATGAATGCTAAACTATAAATAAATTGCATTGAACAGTTATAATAAATTATACACAGTAAATGCCTGATGAAAATGAAACAATGATGAAAAATAAAAACACAGCTAATAATATGCAATGGCATTTAAGTGTGCAACTATAAATCGCAGAATGATTTAAACGATTCAGTTAACGACCTTGAAAGGATTCGCTGAACTTTCATAATAGACAAGTTCCTTTTCTAAATAGCTGCTTATATATATAATACAGTAGAGACAAAGTGAACTATGCTTAGAGATAGAGAGTGGAGGGGAGAATGAGACGAGTACGTAGGCAGTGATCTGCAACATAGAAGTAGCCACGGCCTCCTCAATAAGTTGGCCCCCTTTTTACAGAAGGAACCATTATTTTACTTTCCATTACTACTTGGTGTTGAAGATGGCATTTTACTTTTGCAATCCATCTTTAAGAAGAATTTTTACATCCAGTTGGTTACGACCAATTATTTTTTTGAAACAAATCTCTCTTGCAACCCGCAAATTGGCCAAGAACTTCCAGACAGTTGAAATCGACTTCCCCTTATTCTGTGTAGAACTCTTGTTTCTAGTTTGCAGTCTGTTACCAAAGACTCGCGAACAATCAGGAAGATCACTCACCAAAGTTGTACGTCTAGTTTTTTTTTTTTTATAAAAACGGTAGAGTCGCGCAAGCAGTTCTCCCTGTAGAGGATGGATAAACTTACAACATCTCCGACAGAATGAACCCATACTAGCAGACGTTCTGCAGCATGCAACTGCTTGTGATTAGCGAACACGCAGAACAACTTCCAGCTCCTTAATACACACAAATTCAAAAACAGCTTTAAAACTTCTAAATACTACTGGTGAATGCAGTGGATTTTTCCAGCTCCTGCCCTCGCAAATCTACTCAAGAATGGTGGAAAAATCAATTCAGAAATTGCTTAAATTATGTGGGTTTAACTGTGTGGGTACACACAGAATCCCAGGCGCGCATAATCAATAATTAGCCCTGTAAGGAGTAGCTGAGAGGAGCATCGTGTAGGAGTCGCCAGTATTAAGAATCTACTCAAACCGCAGAGTCGCTGACAAGCTTTAGTGGGCCGCACTATTCTACTTACAAGGGAAGTAACTATACTTTCAGTTTGAAGATAAAGAGAACGTTTACCCAGTGGCGAGCGTATAATTATAATTATAATAATAATAATAATATTAATAATAATAATAATAATAATAATACACCAGCTACTGACCCTTAGATTTTCTCTTCCTAGTAGGAGCTTCTTACAGCTCACTATCCGGTGAGGGACAGTGTTGCCTGTAACGAGAGAACACTGTCAGGAGGCCGGCAGTGCACTGAAAAAAGCTCCGGGCGCCAACAACCTTAGATGTTGACGCGCCTTAAATCATTAAAAAAAAAATAGTAATAATAATGTTTTATTAATAATATAATATATAAAAAAGTAAAGAAATTCAACACATTTTACGTACGGCATGATAGAACCGTCTGCCGGATATGGCGATCGAATACAAACAACTATTTTGCAATAACTACAATAAAACTAATAATTCCCCTTCAATCACAGTGAAAACTACAACCAAAACCTATTTTTAAAAACTTTCCCTCTACTTGTTCATGACCGGTTTTTAATCTGTTAGTCTGGAAACTATGTACAATACATACACAAATTCTGGAAGATTTGGGCGCCACGGTAGCCGAGCGCGTTAGATAGACTAGACCCGCAAACCTAATATGTATTATGGTACTGGTTTTGATTCCCGGTCTAAGCCTTGAATTTTATTTAACGGTTAATAAAAGAAATTTTACAGTAAAGTATGTTTGCTAGTCGCCTATATGTCTTCGACACCTAATTCGGTAGTTGGACGTAAAGCCCGCCTGAAAAAATAGGCAATTTACAACTTCTGGAAGGTTAATTCCTTTTTCAAGTTGTAGCAACCAATAAAAATAGAAATTTGGTCTTTCCTTCATTTGACTTGACCATTTTTTGATTTCCCAACCCCAAGCAGAACATCCACGAACCTACTCTGCTTTTCCTTCAGCGAACATAGCCGAAAAACACTACTTTTTTCAGACTGCTTAGTCTGAAACTATCCTTTCCACAAATGCAAACAATTCCAATTCAACTTGGAAGAAAGAAATTCGAGAAAAGTATCTAATATATAATGTAATAATAAGAAAGAGTGACCAGCTAGATCCACGTAGAAGAAGTGGACAATGGATGATGAAGAGAGAACAAAGTTGTTATAATCACTGGAATTAAGTAACTACATATTGTAATATGAAGTGGAACAATGTGAAGAATGCAACAGAATGAAATAAAAAAACAAAACAAAATCCCCAAGTAGAAGTTAGAAGGAGAGAAAAAAGAGCTATGTATAGCTAAAGCAAAACAAAAAGGAAACTAAAGAATTAATTAGTAGCAGAAGGAAGATGAAGCGGGAGAAGAGGTTAGTTAAGTTAGGTTTTCATTATCATAGTTATGTACATAGAGACGGGAGACTGGGTGGTGGACAGAGAGTTGCTGCTCTCCAGGTCCTTCCACTTCTGCCTCTAACTCGGCCAAGAACAGAGTTATTAACATAGCAACTCTCGGCTCTCCTCTATGAGTGCTGCTGCAGCATACCTCAATATGAACCACCTTCCCCACTCATTATTTCCATCCTATTCCATAGTTTATGTTCCTCGTACTCCACATTCCAATGGACACTAATACACAATAATTGACACCAGCTTTTTCGCGCCGTCGTTGTCCCAACTCTACAACAAATACCACCAGATGTTGGTACCCAACAATAGAACAGTTATTAGAATAACTACCAAATGGTAGAAAGTACACGACCAGTTGCTTGATGAAACTTTTCGTTTTCGAGCACTGTTGAGGTGGTCAGTGGTAAAAAGAAGAAGAAAAAGTACCAGCTCTTAAGGTGATTAACTCAATAATGAGTGAGCCGGCTTCCTACGAGGAGAACTCGGGTTCGAATCTTGCTACTGGCCTTACAGCTTACTGTCCAGTGATGGACAGAGTTGTCTATAACAATAGAACAATGTCTGGAGGCCGGAAGTGCACTGAAAAAAAAGCTCCGGGCGCCAATAAAATTAGATACTGCCGCATTTATCAGAAAGAAGGTGATCTATTTTGTGTTTTTTTAAACTACCAAATAAAGGCACAGAAAAAATGATTTAAATAATTGATCTAAAAATTGACTAAAGGGAACGGTAACTGGTCTCTATAAAACAAGATATTTTTTGAATGCTGAATGTTCTCTGAAGTATTGAATGAGTAACCAACGATATTTGAAACCCTGTTGTTGAACTCAAATTAAGGGACTTACGGCGAATGATGTTGCGAATCTTCTTTTCTCTACAGAAGATGTACAAAAATTTTGACGAGAACAGTTGCACAGATATTCTATTTCAGTAAATAAAAGGAGCCAGATATTTGAATATAATTTACAGAGATGCTGTCTAAAACTTTAAAAGAGATCATAAGCTAAAAAAATACTGGTTTCGAATTCAAGAGGCCATATTGGTAAAAATTATATTTCCGGTAAAAACTCAATTTCAACATTTGACTAATCACAATATTTCCTCTAATTGGGAGTTCAAGACAGGAGGAGCTAAGTAGACTAAACTATGAGCTAAGAATTTAAATCTTCTGTCCCATCAATTTGATTTCCGCGTTCATCACTCTACAGTCCAGCAATGTCATCGCGTTGTGAATGTAACCTCAACCTCTCTTGAGGATAGACAGAACTGTCCGGGAATTTTTTCTCTACGTTGCTGCTTTCGATCGCGTCTGGCAACCGGGGATAGCTAGCTAACCTGAAGAAGTATCGTATCTACTACATTTTTTCTTATCCTCGCATCTTATCTTTCTAGACGCTTTTTTTTTTTAGTGTCGTCTGTGGAAATTCCTACTCTACTTGTTTCCCAGTTCGTGCAGGTGTTCCCCGGGAAAGTGTCTCTACACCATACACACAGCTGTTAACCCTATCAATCCTCATACTTTTCTTTTTATTTACGCCAATGATAATACAGCGCAATCCTTCCAGTCCTTGCCTATCGTTCCCTTCAATCAAATGAAAAGTAATTAGAATATGAAATCTTTAGTGTCATACACATATTTATAAGTATATATTTATACATATATAGCATATAAATTTACCACATCAATATAAATGTAAATTTCATTAATAGTTTATAATAGTTTAATGACGACACCATGTCTATTAGTATACCTATGATATCATAAAGGAGACCCGACCGAGAAAAATACTTTGTTTACTTGAAAATAAACGATGATCGAATCTGCTTTTATTTTATTTTTTTAAACTTAATTTTATTGATTTATGATTGTTAAACGATTGTCTTTAGTAATATGTTCAGGAAACGTGAGTTCGGTGGTAAAAAAAGGACAAACAAAGAAATCCACACATTTTATTAAACGTGAGTTTGGTAATTGGAACGTAAGAGTAGGAAATCTGGGAAGTCCTGCGACTTAAGTTATTTTTTTCTTAATGTGAATAATCTAATTATTGGGTAAGGTAACTATTCACTTTTTGCCTTTTTTTGAAAGGCTGAAAAAAAGCAATAATTTTTAACGGTGATTACTGCAATTATTGAATATCTTGTTTCCATTGAAGGAAACCCAGATCAATATCAATAAATTCTGGGTAAGTAGTTAACTGAATTCACTTATCTATGGTTACAATCTATCACGGATATGAAAGAATTGGTTACACATGTTTAGCTTTATTCATAAGAAATGGGAATTAGTAAATCAATTGGGCGATGGGAAGATCTGACAGGAAATATTTGGGTAGTCAATTTACTGAACTGAACAAACACGTGAATACTAGTATAAAGCTCCATTCATAACCTAGAACCTAGATATCCTTCAATGAAATTTGTAACTATTAGTAATAAATCAAACTCAAAAAGACAATTTTTTCGAATCTAAAAGACCGGACTGAAAAAGACAAACAATCAAATCTTATATACGAAATAAAGCCTGTCACAAAAAATATATAGGCGAAACATCACAGTACTTAAAAAAAAGAAGACTGTACCAACACTCTTACGACACAAAACTAAAAAAGAACACCACAGCACTTTCCTTACACAGCACAGAAAACCATCACACCTTCGATTTCCCAAACACAAAGATACTTAAATCAGAAACCAACACACAAAAAAGGAAAGTGCTAGAAATAATATACATATCTAAGACAGAAAACAGTCTAAATTTCAAAACGGACACGAACTAAACAACATATACGCCAACTTACTACAAAATACTTGACAATTGGCAACACTGACTTCCTTACAACCTAACACAATCACACGCAGACCGATCTCACGCTGCAAAGAGACACACCAACCCTCTAATGATGTAAAACAGCATATCGTAAATTAGGTAAATATTTTTGTAAATTTTCGTTACATTATATATATATTCATTGTAATATTATTAATTAGTAATATAACTGTTAACACACTGTAAATATGTTCCACAGTCCTGAAGATGACCTAGTCCCTGGGTCGAAAGTTCGGCATAATAAAGTTTATAATGACTGAAAATGGCATTAATTTTTCATCCAATTGAAACTATGATTCAGTCACCAAAAATAATGAACAGTAATAAATAAGTTTAATTAAAAAAAATTGTATTTTTAAATACGTCTATTGCGTTCATTCAAAAGAATCCCTTTGACTCCAATTACTTCAAAGTAATGGTAAGTAAAAATCTTTAGAAGTTTAGTTATCCTCAAATAGATATGGATACGGTGAAAGGAATGGGTCATTCCTTTGCAGAATTACTCAAGGGTGAATGTTATTGAACCTGAAGTTCTGCAACAACATCACCACGCCCCCTAACAGTTGAAATCCTCCTGGCTTCTCAACGTCATGGATTCTATAAAATCCAACAACTAATTGAATTAACTTTTTCTGGTAAAAAAAAAAAAAAAAATTGGTTCAATCAAAAAGAATTACGTCATTAAGGTGGGATAAAGAAAGGGAAGTAGCTGTTCTTGCTAAGTTCTGGAGTATACCGCTCAATTCTGTGACCTTGGTGCCATCACGGGAGAAATAGGTAGCATGGATTAGTATTTGGAAGAGATGGGACTCTAGTCTGGGATACTTGCTACTATTACTGTACCTATAGGAGGTATACCAGGAGGTTTTCGGGGGCGTCTGGCATTGGGAAGGTACATGCATTTAGCCCAGTAGTGATGGCAGTCCCGGAGGGCATCTACACTTACGCCCTAGGTCTCTTGAAACATTTAAGTGCGAAGTTATTTGGAGCTATAACGCGTCATCGTCATACTAGTCTCTGCAGGTCAAGGCAAACGGCACACCTTCTATGCTTGACCCGGACTTGGCCAACTGCCCAAGTCGACTTAATCTGGACATTATATCTCCCTTATAAGGTACTATGTGATTCATTGAAAGTGGGTCTAATTTCTGTTTAGACTATGATAGAAATAATGAAAATGTCTCCTTATAAACCAATCTGACTGCAGAATTAGTCGCTAGTTTGTCGTTATGAAGCCTCTCTGGCCTTGGTGACCCAGAGGAGACAATATGCAAAAACTATTGGTGGATCCTATAAAAAAAAAAGGCGAGATTATTCCAAACTAAACGGCTCTTGCCACCATTGGGTGGTGCTGAGTAGGGTGGAACACTGCCTCTTGAAGACTAAAGGAGCTCGCAAAAACATCTAGAGAGAAGAAAACTGAGCGTCTTATGTAGAAGAAGTTCTATCTCCTACAGGCCTAGACCGTTCAAAGGTCTGACGCAATAACTAAGAGGCAACAGCGCCTTGAAGAACCAAAGTTATCTCGTGATTCAATAATAACAGTACATCTAGGTGAAAAGAGTCAATGGTAAGTCAGATCATCTTGGCTTCTGTTAGTCTGATGAGCTGCCTTTCTGCACCTCGCATTGTGAGAGTAAATTTGAACCAGGAGTCCGAACAAGAGAGCTGTAAGAAGCTCTTAGGAAGATACAAATCTATGGGCTTTCAGCCGAATTTCGAACCCTAGATCTCCGAATGGGAAAACAATAATAATTGCTGGATAAACAATGTAAGTAATTCAATGCAACCATTTTCGAAAAAAAAATCGAACAACTGGGAATTCTGTGTTTATTTATAGAGACCGTCCCATTCACAAAGTTCACGCATTCATCATAGACAACTCTTTAAACATGAAGATTTAATAAAGCGGAAACCGAAGAGTAATGATATTAAGAAAAATCTTTTCGATCATGGAGATTAACAGCTCCAGAAAGAAGTCTACAGCGTTCACTGCCAGCAACACTGTAGATCTAATTAAATAAGCACATATAATTAACGAGAAACAAGCACACATTCAAATACCTTAACTAATTTATCATTTCCTCCAAAAATAAAAAAAAATGAAAGACAAATTAGAAAGATGGGCCTCAACGATATGAAACTAAATAAAGAAAAAGGCTCCTCTCTTCTACCTTACTGGAGAAAATGTTGACATGTAATATAAAGTACCTGCTGCAGAATTACAGCAACACGAAACTGTTGCTAATTAAACATCCTGTTCAAACAGGAACATCCTATCCCCCCACAATATTTTAAAATAAAGTATATTTTAGCCAAAAAAAAAAAAAATTAACTGAAATAAAAAGAACTAACATCAAAGTCAATGGATATTTCTCCCCCTCTCTACAACACTGAGTGAGTGAGAGAGAAGGAGCCACATTAAGAGCAACATTATAGTGCCAGGTAAGCACGCGAACTCTTAAAAAGACGAGGGGAGAGGGAAAAGTTAAACACAGAAAATCACAAAGTCACACGAACCTGATAACTAACCATTTGGCTGGGTGAGTAAGGTTACTTTTTGCACAGGTAATTCAGCAGGTTTGCCACAACATGACTTGAAAAAAAAAAAAATTATATAGTCCTAACAAATTATCCATTTCGATTTTTTTTTTAAACCGGAAATTAAGTTTTGAATTGTCTTACGTATTCAAAAGAGTTTTTTTTTACAAATTGAGTACCTGTTTGTACCTGCATTTACCTATCTACCAAAACTAAAAGACAAAAACGAAATATGCTAATTTGAAATTTGGTATTTCCGACACCAAGAAATTCAAGCTAGGTATGTTTAGCAATTAATTCACGCGATGGGACCGATTCCTGACTAAAATGACATTAAAGGGGCCCCCTCTCTAAGAAATGATTCAATTAATCGAGACGCTCCACAAAAATACCGACTCTATATACTTACATTAAAGACATATGTAGTTAAAAATAGCACACACAGATTTTTTACTAAACAGCAAGACAGTGACATAACTCTTTATAGCCAGACAGGAACTTATGATATTAGCGTGAAATAAAACATAAAAGTGTTAAACATATACTCAGACTATAGTTTAATTTAGGCTTTAGCATTTTATTTTACATTTTAGAGGGTTTTATGCAATTTTTTCCCTCTAATCAAAATTTGACTTTCTTTTTTTTTGAGCCTGTGTGTTTTTACTAAAACTGAGTAGGGGCTAGAATTAATTTATTGGTACTCCTGTAAATTCTTTGTAAATAAATTGTAAATAAAAAGAAAAAATTAAATTTTACTGGAAAATGTTAACAAATAAAAGAAAATTGTTAAATCCCTTTTCGTGAAATAACTCAAAAGAAAATCCATTAGTACCTATTGGTACTTCCGTTAAGGGATTTTCTTCGCTAAATTAGGGATCAGGTTCCATGGAGGGTATTCAAGCAAAATATTAAGTATGGACTTTTCAGTAATTTTCCCTTTTTGAGCTATAGGTACTAACAGATTCCCTTCCCTAAAAAATTTAACAAATTAATATTGAAAATTCAAACAGTAAGAGGAAATGAAACGTGGAAAATCCATTTTGTACCGTGGAAATGATTCGTCTAAAAGCTGTGAGGTTTAATGGCCTACTAGTGATAGTATAATTCGCGAGTAAGATTATTTGAGGTTGCCATTTAGAGAGCCGTTCGTGTTGCAGTGATTGTATACAAGTCATAGAAGTATTTCCGTTGGACTAATTCATAAACTGTGACACGACTGCCGACTAAGAATTCTACTGTTCGTCTTACATAATCTCGAGACTGTGTTGATTAATTTCTAGACCTAACCAATTATTCAGTAACCATCAGTGCCATAGATCTAGGGGGATTCCTCACTACTCAGCAGTTCCACCCTCAGCTGCACCACCACACAAGGAGGTAGCTCAACAAAGTGCTCTACTTGGGGTGCGGAGGGGAAAGGTAGCAATCATTAAAAGAACAAATTAGAGCAAGTAATACTACGTTGTGGAGAGAGAGCCAATTAAATTGTCCTAAAAACAATCCTATAATATACAATAGCGCTTGATTGGGCTACTGACAATAAGATTAGCAATTCCATTCTGAAACTGTAATTAAAATGTTTGAAATATTTAAGGAACAAAAAAACAGACTAGGTCAGAAATAGGAACACTATCTGAGAGGACTGGGAGGGGCTGCAGATAGCGCTCGCCTCACGTTCTCTGTTTAAGCATCATCATCCATTCAAAGGCAGTCAATTTTCTAACCTAGAATTAACAGGTAAGCTAGGTAAGACAGAGAGCAGCATCTCAGTACATAACCGAACAGATAGGCCGCCGTTGTTTTCTTTTCTTTACTATTCGGAAGCTAATTTGACTGCTGTAGTTACGCGTACGTGCTCGGAGTTACCAATAGTTAAAGAGTTGTTGTGGAGGAGTAGCTCTGGCGGCCACTGTTAATTGTGATGTTTAGTAATTCTACCGCTACACCTTACTACTCCTTGGCTTAAACTTCCAAACTACAGAAAAGTTCAAATTTTTGTGCTTTGAATGGTCTTTTGTGAAATTTACCATTAAAAAATATGGAATGTGTTCACCTTATGACAATCAAAATTTTACACGAAACAAGAAATTTTTTGTTAAACATTAATTGGCTTTAATTGGCTACGATGGACTGGATATTTGAGGGAAGTGACGTCCAATTTCCATAAATATTCTCAATGTTTTTCCGATTTTGCGGATAGATCACGGACAGACAGACAATTTTGTAAGAAAAAACTCTTCAACAAACATCAAAATGTTCCTGTGCAAAATCAAAATCAAAAAACTAAGTAAGGTAAAGTAATCGCCTATTTTTTTCAGGCGAGCTTTACGTCCAACTACCAAATTAGGTGTCGTGGACGGAGGTGACTAGCAAACATACTTTACTGTAAATTTCTTTTATTAACCATTAAATAAAATCCAAGGCCTAGACTAGTACCGCAATACATCTTAGCATTGTGGGTCTAGCCTATAACCGCTCGGCTATCGTAGCGCCTAAAAGAAAAACTATACGAGTGTAATAGAAAATTTTACCTAATTTAAGTAGTTATACCGCTCTTATTGGTATGCACTTTGTTTTCCAGTCACTTCTGAGCACTTGGCCGACCCTGCCTCATCACTCACAACCATATATCATGCAATTTGATTTGCTAAGTACCTGCTCCAGAGATCGCTATAGGCAGTTCCAACCATACCAAAACAAACACTAACTCATCATCCACTAAACTAGCTTCATCAAAGAGAGCCATAGGAATGTATTTCAGTTGGCAACAGATTCAGCTTTATTCGGCCACTAATTCACTGTTACGAGTACTGGCTGCAGCCCTGCTCTAAGAGACCTTATTTTCTTTCTTAGTTCCATCTTTAAGATCTTCAGTGGTACCTGAGTGTTTCCAAATATATCAAACATTCTGTAACCTCTAATCCATGGATCTTTAGAGCCAGGCTTCCCTCTATCTACACCAATTTCTCACCATGGTCCACCAGATCCGACATCAATCTCTCTAAATCTACCTTCCCACTCACAAAGTCTCATCTCAAAAAAAAAAAAAAAAAAAGTCCCCCGATGAATTTCTGTCAACGAAAGTCCGCTAACATCCATCTACTTTTATGATATTTCTACGGGACAGATGTATTTTGATGCGTTCAAATTAATTCCTTTTTGTTCTAAATATATACATACAGGACACAGCTGGTATTCTTCAATTTAAATATTATAGAAGAACTACTTAGTTTTTTGATCAACCTACTCCCCAAAATTATAAGAGGCAATTGTATTATATAATTAACAAGAATGGAGCACATTAAATGGAATAGTTAGTTGCATTGCCTTATAACATCCAGAATACTGTTTAATAAAGCTTTAAATAGTATCGCATTTGTAAACCAATTGAATATTAATGTAATAATATCGTATAACTTACTTCCGGTTAAACTATAACTTATTGTACGCAACATAAATGTACCAGTAACTAATTATAAAGTACTGGTAGCAAGTTACAAGTTAAAGCTGATACTAAGTAATTCGTGTAAGTATATACTGCGTATAATGGGAATAAAGATCTATTATCTATCTGTACGCTGCATGAATAAATGCATAAATTTTATTTTTGCTACTTAAGAAATAAGAAATTTTCTAATATAAACCCAAGATATATAAAATATCTGTTGATCTCTTGGCAAAAATAACAGCAGGATATAGAATACCTGAAGTAGGTTAATAAGAGAATTCATGAAATCAACGAGTAATTATAGCAAGTGATAGGACCATTCACATGAGTTCCTTTTCCAAACTATCTGGCTCACAATATCTCTTCATCTGAGTTCGAAGTGAACTGAGCCTACCCCAGCCGCCCCAGAGAACACCCTCTCATAAAACTATTATTTTTATTAAAAAATAAAATAATAGAAATAGTTTTTATAATAAAGATAATTCGTTGACAGAAAAGCATAGAAACCATTTTCGACTTCATGAAAAGACTCACGAGTCTTTTTTGATGACTAGTCGATGAAAATTTTGGTCCAACTTGATTTTAGCACTCACAACAATTTAATCCCCCCTCCCTTAAAAGTATTGAAGAGTTACGACCGACCTTACGTGCGCACATCAGAGAGAATCTACTCATCCAGACTTTTCTGGTTGTAACAAATTATAATCTCCTTAACAAAAACTTACAGTTTAAAAAGTTAAGTATAAGGGTTGATTAAACGCCAAAAGGTACACAAATCAGCAAGTACCCAACATTTCATTAATACTTCATTGATATTATTTAAGTAATTTTACCGCATTAATTTTCATTAATATTTTTTAAGAATTTATTAGATTTCACATACCCTTATGCTGGCCATTTTCATCTACAAAATATTTGTTCAAGTAGCACACCATTTAACTTAGATTGACTGTAATATCTATTTATCTATAATAATCAAACTATTAATTACAAATGAAAAAGAAAACGTTATAAAAAATAAAAAAATATGAGGCTAAAAAATTCATAAACTTTTTTAAAAATTGCTTACACCAACATACATCAATGATTTTATTTATTTATTTTTATTTTTAAATAAAAATCGTCGGTTTAAGTTCATTCTTCGATTAAAGTAATTGTTATTTTATGAAGTAGTCAATCTGGCTTTATCGTAAATAATATAGTTTTCTTCAATTACATTCTCCATCTAGGTGTTCTTCCCACAATGTTGTGTATATGTAGTATAAAATAAATAAGATATGCATATTTTTAGGACAGCTAATTATTCCAGTATTTTACTATAAGTAAAATTAGGGGAACTAAATTAAATTACAATTGAGAAATGAATAAATAATGTTGAATAATCTACTTGTTATTAACTGTGTGTTATTTGTCCTCACAAATATTTCGGTAAGACGAATTCAAGACTGAAATATTTAAACAGTAGCCGACTCTAAATTTGTCTTTTTCTAATTTAACATGCATGTATATGTGACCATTTCAGAATAAAGGGCACATTAAAGAGAAATCAGAAGAATAATTTGGAATAGAGTTAATTAAAATAAAGTACCTATTTATACGAAGATATAATATACATTTTATCACAATTATAACTATTATGAATGAACTGGCCAGCATAAGGGTATGTGACATCTAATAAATTCTTAAAAAATATTAATGAAAATTAATGCGGTAAAATTACTTAAATAATATCAATGAAGTATTAATGAAATGTTGGGTACTTGCTGATTTGTGTACCTTTTGGCGTTTAATCAACCCTTATACTTAACTTTTTAAACTGTAAGTTTTTGTTAAGGAGATTTTTGTACCTTTTGGATAAATTTTCCTTTTTGTCTATTAGCAAAGTTACGTCTGCTTTACAGATTTTTTTAAAATTTGGAATAAGCTATTCTATCATTATCTCCTTAACAAAAACTTACAGTTTAAAAAGTTAAGTATAAGGGTTGATTAAACGCCAAAAGGTACACAAATCAGCAAGTACCCAACATTTCATTAATACTTCATTGATATTATTTAAGTAATTTTACCGCATTAATTTTCATTAATATTTTTTAAGAATTTATTAGATGTCACATACCCTTATGCTGGCCATTTTCATCTACAAAATATTTGTTCAAGTAGCACACCATTTAACTTAGATTGACTGTATTATCTATTTATCTATAATAATCAAACTATTAATCACTGGTGAAAAAGAAAACGTTATAAAAAATAAAAAAATATGAGGCTAAAAAATTCATAAACTTTTTTAAAAATTGCTTACACCAACTTACATCAATGATTTTATTTATTTTTATTTTTAAATAAAAATCGTCGGTTTAAGTTCATTCTTCGATTAAAGTAATTGTTATTTTATGAAGTAGTCAAACGTTTATAGTAATAGGTAATAATTATCTGGCTTTATCGCAAATAATATAGTTTTCTTCAATTACATTCTCCATCTAGGTGTTCTTCCCACAATGTTGTGTATATGTAATATAAAATAAATAAGATATGCATATTTTTAGGACAGCTAATTATTCCAGTATTTTACCATAAGTAAAATTAGGGGAACTAAATTAAATTACAATTGAGAAATGAATAAATAATGTTGAATAATCTACTTGTTATTAACTGTGTGTTATTTGTCCTCACGAATATTTCGGTAAGACGAATTCAAGACTGAAATATTGCTTTAAATCCTCCGTGATTCAAATTTAAACAGTGGCCGACTCTAAATTTGTCTTTTTCTAATTTAACATGCATGTATATGTGACAACTTCAGAATCAGAAGAATAATTTGGAATAGAGTTAAAATAAAGTACCTATTTATACGAAGATATAATATACATTTTATCACAATTATAACTATTATGAATGAACTGGCCAGCATAAGGGTATGTGACATCTAATAAATTCTTAAAAAATATTAATGAAAATTAATGCGGTAAAATTACTTAAATAATATCAATGAAGTATTAATGAAATGTTGGGTACTTGCTGATTTGTGTACCTTTTGGCGTTTAATCAACCCTTATACTTAACTTTTTAAACTGTAAGTTTTTGTTAAGGAGATTTTTGTACCTTTTGGACAGATTTTCCTTTTTGTCTATTAGCAAAGTTTTTAAAATTTGGAATAAGCTATTCTATCATTATAACCTGATAAGGTGTTAAATCGGAACCGTAACTACCACTGGAGAGATCTTTTTAAAGAATGGTTATAGTTGCGGTCCCCAAACCATCCTCAATAACAATTTTTTTGAGAAAGCCTTTTTATATAAAATAGGAAGGTATTTGTACGTAAATAGCAAAATTAAACTGCGATTTCAGTACTTCCTTTTAAGAGGAGCAAGAAAAATAAACTGCGATTACAGTACTTCTTTCTAAAAGGCAAAGATTTTGAATCGAACGACAATTCATTGATGTAAATCGGTTTACTCATTGATAATTTTAACGATTGCAGTACTTCCTCTTAGTAGGTGTAAGAGCATGATGGCACTTCACAGCCACGTAGAAGAGCTTTAATCACTTCTTCGTGCTAAATTTTATCAAAATCGGGTTAAGCTTTGTAGAAATATTGGTAATAATAGTTTTAGAAAGGGCCTTATTTGGGTGGGGCAAACTCCCCTCCTTATGAGGCATAGCGTCGAGACTTTTAAAGTACAAATCTGTACAAAATTTCGATTCGATTGACACTCCATTCATGAAAATCGGTTCACGTGTCGATAATTTGAAACGATTGCTATACTTCCCCTTAACAAGTGTAAGAGCAGATCGTCGCTTTATTGTTAGGTAGGGGAGCCCTAACCCTATCATCCTACCAAATTTTATCAAAATAGGGCCAAGATTTACAGAGTAATTAGTAATAATAATTTTGGAGGGGGCCTTACATAAAGGGGGCTAACTCCTCTCCCATTCGATGTACAGGGCCGAGACCCCCAAAAGGCACATCTACATAAAGTTCCGAATCGAATGACACCTCATTCATGAAAATCGGTTCACGCGTTTAGGCGCTACGTTGTTTACAAAAAAGGTAACAACAAGAACAAGAACAAGAAGAAGAAGAACAAGAACAAGAACATTTTTTGAAAAAGCCGTTTTTGCTCATTTTCGGCAACTTTTTTCTCGAAACCTATTAGATCTGGGTGGTTGCAAAAAAATTATAGTTATAAAGGAGAATTTGGAGTAAGATTTAAAGAAAATTTGGGAATTTTATCTTTTATAGAAAAATAGAAAAAAATTGTCAAAGTTGGGTGTTTTTCAACGTTACACTTTTTCGTGCAGTTTTTGATGGTCAACCCTTATACAACTGTCCTACCGGACAGTTTTAATAACCTGATAAGGTGTTAAATCGGAACCGTAACTACCACTGGAGAGATCTTTTTAAAGAATGGTTATAGTTGCGGTCCCCAAACCATCCTCAATAACCATTTTTTTGAGAAAGAGTTTTGAATAAAATAGGAAGGTATTTGTACGTAAATAGCAAAATTAAACTGCGATTTCAGTACTTCCTTTTAAGAGGAGCAAGAAAAATAAACTGCGATTACAGTACTTCTTCTTAAAAGGCAAAGATTTTGAATCGAACGACAATTCATTGATGTAAATCGGTTCACTCATTGATAATTTTAACGATTGCAGTACTTCCTCTTAGGAGGTGTAAGAGCATGATGGCACTTCACAGCCACGTAGAGGAGCTTTAATCACTTCTTCATGCTAAATTTTATCAAAATCGGACTAAGCTTTGTAGAAATATTGGTAATAATAGTTTTAGAAAGGGCCTTATTTGGGTGGGGCGAACTCCCCTCCTTATGAGGCATAGCGTCGAGACTTTTAAAGTACAAATCTGTACAAAATTTCGATTCGAATGACACTTCATTCATGAAAATCGGTTCACGTGTCGATAATTTGAAACGATTGCTATACTTCCCCTTAACAAGTGTAAGAGCAGATCGTCGCTTTATTGTTAGGTAGGGGAGCCCTCACCCTATCATCCTACTAAATTTTATCAAAATCGGGCCAAGATTTACAGAGTAATTAGTAATAATAATTTTGGAGGGGGCCTTACATAAAGGGGGCTAACTCCTCTCCCATTCGATGTACAGGGCCGAGACCCCCAAGAGGCACATCTACATAAAATTCCGAATCGAATGACACCTCATTCATGAAAATCGGTTCACGCGTTTAGGCGCTACGTTGTTTACAAAAAAGGTAACAAGAAGAAGAAGAAGAACAAGAACATTTTTTGAAAAAGTCGTTTTTGCTCATTTTTAGCAACTTTTTTCTCGAAACCTATTAGATCTGGGTGGTTGCAAAAAAATTACAGTTATAAAGGATCGTTTGGAGTAAGATTTAAAGAAAATTTGGGAATTTTATCTTTTATAGAAAAATAGAAAAAAATTGTCAAAGTTGGGTGTTTTTCAACGTTACACTTTTTCGTGCAGTTTTTGATGGTCAACCCTTATACAACTGTCCTACCGGACAGTTTTAATAAATAAAATTACATAATACATAATTGGTTTCCTGCAAATTGAAAAATAAATCGTTGCAGCCAATTTCCGGAATACCTTGAAAAACTCAGTACAGTGGTACTTCCGGTATCATCCGTCCCCGAAGAAGACGAAAAACAAAAAAAAAGTAGTTTTTCAGAAAAAGTGTCTGTGAAGTTACGTCAAGTTGAAATAAAATAAGATTAACAGGAAGTTAATTTATATTTCGATTAAGAACGCACCCGGTTATAACCTGACAGAAAGTTAACACTCAAAATACCTTCCCCGGAAGTATCACTTTACTTATTTATTTGCCTTTCTTTTTTTTTTAAACTTTTAAAAATTTAATTTATTAAACAAGTTTATTGGTATATTGCTTTCTTAGTATAACTGGAATGATTTATTTCATATAATATATATTTTTTGAATAAGTAAAATAATTAATGATTCTAGTAAATGATTGATTATTTTTTTTCTATATTTCCGATCAATTTGCAGGTAGACGGTGAAGTGTTGTAGGCACGTGGCAAAGTTAGTACACCGGTCTGCGGTCATGGCCTTTGTATGGTTCTCTCTTGTAGCCACAGCTCCAGATACTGGTTACTTTATTTATTTTTTTTTCAAAAAACTTCAGTAGATAATTATTTTTTGTTTGCGCATGACAATTGGGGACGCTGACACCTTTAATATTTATTACTATATTTGAATTTTTTTTTACTTTAAATGCTATTTCGTATAGAATATTTTATTTTTAAGTCCTCCGAGCCGATTATTTATTTTGAGGAAATATTAAATTTTTAGGTTCTCTAAATCAGAAAAAGTTTTTTTTTTTAATTTTACATGTGGGTGGTCTCTGTTTAAGTATGTCTGTTTGTGCATAGCTTAAACACGGAAAATCCATCGTTTGGACCCAGCAATGAGCTTGTATTTACTTTATTCTTCGAGAACTCATTACACACGTGGAGGAGAGATCTATAATTTGTATTTGAAAAGAGGTTAGGGGTTAAATTTTCCTCTAATGTGTCGTATAAGTGCAATGTAAAGAAGTGCGTTTTGTCTAGATAAGAATACTACAAAACAATATATAAATACCAAAGTTAAACAATATTCAAATTTAATATTTACTGTCAACTAGTAGAAATATTAAAAATGGTTCAATTTTGAGGATACATATGAGGAGAGAATTTAAATATTCAATTTTATTTCAGAAAGAGGAGAGAATTTGGGTCCTTCTTCAATTTAAAAGAACCTTTACAATTCCCTTCCCTAGGGACCAACTACAAAAAAAGAAAAAAAAAAAAAGATTTAACATTGCTACACAAAAATAATCATATTATAAATTAGGAGTTTTTATATATTGTATATATTTTTTTTGTCACATGCCGATATTATGGAACATTTGTAATTAAACTTTGTGGTTTCCTGAGTCAGAAAAAAGTGGTTACTACAAATATCCACCATAATTCAAAAACAAAAAAAAATTGCAAAAAGTTCAAATTTGTTATTTAGTTTAGACGCGAACAAAGGGATGGTAACCACAATGTGGTTTAAGTCAAAATCGTAGGATTTGGTACAACAGTTTACATACATTCATGCAGATCTATGGTCAATAACTTCTAATTGTCAAAAAATTTATCCTCGAAAATTCAATTAAGGATATTTTTGCGAAAGAAGGATGGATAGAATCTATATAAAGTTATAAGAAAATTAACTATAACTTTAACGTTATGAGTTAGAGGAAAATTTTGTGAGCTTGCACTTTGAGGACTGAAGAAAAGTAAGAAGTTTGAGATTAGAACTCAGTTTTTTACTATAAGGCGTTTATGTAAAATTTATCAACTTCACGGACAAAAGAAAAGAATTTAGACTTTTTTTAAAGGATAACGAAAGAAATAAGGACATGAAATACACATATGTATTAAATATAAAAATATATAATACATCTACATTATATATGGATTCCTTAGTAGAACTTCAAATTCTATACTAACCAAAATTCTATTCGGAAATGTCTTAACAGCAATGAAAAAAATTATGAAAAACTACCAATGAGAAAAATTATGAATTTAACCCTTTTTTCTCAAATTATCCCATTTTTTATTGAATTTGAAGGATTTAAAAAAAAAAAAAAAATTAATTATTAACACAAAAACCATTAAGCACTTTAAGCTAACTATATTTTAATATTGCAGATAAAAACTGACACAATTCAAAGGATACAACTGTGAAAAAATTTTCTAGCCTCAAATCTTTATTCTAACATAAATCTTAAAAATGGTATTAATTTTTACAAAAATTTACATCTTGTGTATTCTTAATTATAGCAAGCAGATGTGGCTATGCGAATTAGCTTTGACTTAATCGACTTTCAATTATTTTAAGATAGACTAAAACATTAAATAAACCCAAATTATTTTAAGATAGACCAAAACATGATATAAATCCCGACTATTACAAAGCGCTGCACTAGATCAAAGATTTGTTTTTGTCTTATTATTTGGTAAATCCCGGATGCTATGAATGACTGTATAAAAAAAACAATAGAGATAGATTGTAGTTGGTCCAAATTTGATATTTAGGTGGCAATAGACGGGAGACTAATTTTATCCAACTATTTCACTGAATAATTTTCCTAATAAATTTTCTAGCTTTTCAGGATGACGTAGTATTTAATCTAGAGGTTATATGTGACCGAAACTCAACATATCTAGAATAGGAAAGTTAAGAACACGATCGCAAGCAAAAGTTAATCACCAATAGAATGGGTTCACAGATTACTCTATTGTTCATATATAAACTATATACATATATATGTGAGGCGACCACACACAAAGTCAAATAGAATACCCCTCCTTCATGTGCAACTAATATGGATTATATAACAAAACACAAGTGTATTTTAGAACAAAGAAAGAAAACACAACTGAAGGTTATAAACACTTACCATTGTATAATGCTGTCGATTCTCATCGATATACATCCTGAAGGTAAATCGGATATAGTGTTGTTTATGGTTAGTTACTTAGTTAGTCGAACTGTAGAAGAGAAGAGAGCCCTCTAGCAGTTAGGACGCGGACAAACGGTGCGCGGGTGGACCGACAAACCAGTAAAGCAACCCCTCTAGGGGATTACTGTTCCTGTTGTTGTTGTTGTTGATGATGATGATGATGATGTATAAGGGAGTAGCGACCAGCAAAGACAGCAACTGCAGCAGTAGGGTGTGGTGTGTTGTTGGTGAGAAAGATCCCTCCACTCTTGGTTCTTCCACGTAATACTTTATACACACACAATAACACACAGAAAGACTAGTCCCCGGCAGGTTTTTTTGTATTTTTATTTTAACTACACTCTTTTTTGAAAGAAGTAATCTCTTACAAAGACTCCGACGAAGAAGTAAAAAGATTTGGGAATAGTTGTTGTTAAAAAAAAAAGTGCCGCGCGATGCAAAGAGTAGTTGTCGCCCAAGGCCGTGGAAAAAAAAATCTTTCTGTCTTTCTAGTTTGGAAAGAACACAATAAAAAGAAAGAAAGAAAGAAAGAGAGGGAACGATAAAACGTGAGGGCGAGAAACCCGGGGAAGGAAGAGTTGGGAATATGATGTAGTGTGTGGAGTAGAGAGAACAGAAGAAAAGAACACACGGGCCAAGTTGCCAGAAGGCAGTAACGATGGAGAATGGGTTCTGTGAGCTGGGTGCCCTCGGGGGAACAAAATCAAGTGAACAAAATAGAACTGGCAAGAAGAGGGGTCATCATTCCCCCCCACCACAAAGGGGAACGAGTGGGGATAAAGTGCACACAATACACAGCACCGTAACTGCAGACAGACAGACAGCACTGCACACACATACACACACACACACACACACATCGACCATTTAACCCCTCCGGCTGCTTTGTGGGGGAGAAAAAAAAGAATCTTTATTATAAAAGTGGGAGTATCGTTGCAGGCTTTGCGATTGGTTGAATGGGAGTGGCTTCAAATATAATCTTAGCCTGGTGGGGGCTGAAAGATAATCCGGGCATGCTTAAACTTGTCCAGCACAGCCGATATTTTGCTCTGCTTTTCGTACTGTGTTGAATGCTTGGGGTCGCTGAGCGTTTTCTCCTGCTCTTTGTAAAAATACCCTTTTTTATTATCATTGTGCAATTCTTATTTTTTGTTTACTTTTCTCATTTAAGTATGGAAGATCGAATATCGAATTCTCACTGGATTGTACAGATTTTCAAGTTCTCAGAGTCCGAAAAAGTGATATGTGAACAGCTCCAAATCTAAAAAAACGTAAGTTTACGAAATCCAAATCCCTAAACAGAAATACCAACTATCCTGGCTATGATTTTCCATTTTCTCGGTAACGCTGTCCTAAAGGTATTCTTTAAAATTCGTATATCTCCTTATTTACATAGATGGCCGAGCGGTTAAGAGACAAGACCTGCAAAGCTAATTTGTGGTACTGAGTTCGATTCCCGGTCTTTTTAGACCTTGTATTTTATTTAATGGTTAATAAAAGAAATTTACAGTAAAGTATATTTGCTAATCGCCTCCGTGCACGACACCTAATTGGTAGTTACGCCTGAAAAAATAGGCAATTACTCTACTTATTTACAAAGTTGCAAGTCTGTCTTCTTTTTATCCGAAATATTTTTCTAAATACAATTTTTGGAGCAGCTCTAGATGACGGTTAGAAAAGATCGATGGGATTTGTTCACGTGTTTCATTGATCGAAAATAAAGTGTTTTCTAAAATGCCGTGATCAGATGAGAGTACAAAGCCAAAGAGAATTCAACGACTAAAATTCTCAAACTATGCGAATCCATGCACGAATTAATAACTTGCAATGACAATTACTCTTTTATTTTAAATCATATGGTCGAACAGGAAATGAAAGCGATCTAACAACATTTCTAATTTCTCTTGCAATGCGTGAGAAAAAATTAGGTGATCTTATCAAATTTTCAGCATGGAGTTATCACTGGAGAGGTTTGAAGGTTCCCCTTGAGTAAGAAAATTGGTTTTTACAGGCCCAAAAGTCTCTCAGTTCCAAAGCCCTAAACCGGAAGTTACCCTTGGAGAAAGTAATTTTCCTTTTTTGCAAATTTTCTCCAAAATTATTTCCATGATTTTCTTTATAGACGGTGTTCTCATTGCAACATATAGATCTACAACTGCCGCAACATTTATTTTCTACATAGGAAAACACGATTTAGGTACTTCCCAGATGAGTAGTTCCAACCATCTGAGTATAATGTATGCCTCTATTATAACACAATATCAAGATGGACTACATAATATTATTAAAAATTCCAGTTTGAAGTAAATTTCTCAGCACTTCCGCTTTTTTTGAGTTACAATGCTGTATTTATCTGTAACCTTTCTAGGTCTATGGTGGAGACTCTTATTGGTGCTAAGTAAGACCCTATAGGATCCCCCAGGGAGGTTATCTTTAAAACTGCTATCCATTCACGTATTTAATTTTCTGTTAAACGTTGGCTAGGCTGTCTGTTAGGATGACTACTCCGTCTCCCCCACAGAAACTGCAGATGCTAAAACGCTTCAGCACTGCGTTTCAGATGTGTCAGTTAGATGTGGTGGAAGTCCAATTTCTATTACACTAATCTGAGATGATGTGATCATCTCTAAAATAAATTGGATAAAAATCAGAAACTGATCAGAATTTTGAAAAATAGGTACGCTTTGACGAATGAAATAACTGATTAAAAAAACATTAGAATAAACCAAAATTGAATAACATCGATCAACTGGAAGTTCGATTTTTGTAGAAAATGTTGCGTAAACAAGTTTCGATATACAAGGGACGCTAACTGCACACAGAATGTGCAAACAATTGTTGTTAGAGAAGGTACCCAGGAACTTCTCGCACGGAAATTGATGTTCTACGTCATGAGTGCCGCATAGTGGGTCCTGGTTCAATACCCACCCAATTTCTATGACTACTTGAGTGAGTTTTGGAAATAAATGAAAAGGTTTATCCGAGTATTAGCATCGGACCTCTAAAGGCGCCTTGATCTCTAAAAAAAAAAAGCTACGTTCACCAGATGAAAGATGGCTTTATTAATTTTAAAGTCAGATCAGTATGTAAGTGAGTTGGTTCAGCACAACTCAAAAGCAGAAAATTGTAGAAAGCGTAAACTCTACATTTGGCTTGGGAGCAGAACTTTGTATGTGTTATTGTTTGTATGTATTGTATGAGCAAGCTGCGCTGCTTTAAAGGAAGATAAAACCATACATTCGGAAGGAGAAGGAGATCAGAAAATTACGAGTTTATTAGCAAGAGAATTTAGCGACAGGAAAAGCGTGGGAGTTTGCCAAACAAATAGTTTTATGAAAACAGCAACTCTTTCAAAATCATCAACAGGATTGATGATGCATTAATTATTTCAGGACTAACAACCGGTGGACATCAGTGCTGCTACCTGAGGGCTACAATGGAGGAGAAAAATCTAACAAAAACTAACTATTACCTTAACAAAAACTTACAGTTTAAAAAGTTAAGTATAAGGGTTGATTAAACGCCAAAAGGTACACAAATCAGCAAGTACCCAACATTTCATTAATACTTCATTGATATTATTTAAGTAATTTTACCGCATTAATTTTCATTAATATTTTTTAAGAATTTATTAGATGTCACATACCATTATGCTGGCCATTTTCATCTACAAAATATTTGTTCAAGTAGCACACCATTTAACTTAGATTGACTGTAATATCTATTTATCTATAATAATCAAACTATTGATTACAGGTGAAAAAGAAAACGTTATAAAAAATAAAAAAATATGAGGCTAAAAAATTCATAAACTTTTTTAAAAAATTGCTCACACCAACATACATCAATGATTTTATTTATTTTTATTTTTAAATAAAAATCGTCGGTTTAAGTTCATTCTTCGATTAAAGTAATTGTTATTTTATGAAGCAGTCAAACGTTTATAGTAATAGGTAATAATTATCTGGCTTTATCGCAAATAATATAGTTTTCTTCAATTACATTCTCCATCTAGGTGTTCTTCCCACAATGTTGTGTATATGTAATATAAAATAAATAAGATATGCATATTTTTAGGACAGCTAATTATTCCAGTATTTTACCATAAGTAAAATTAGGGGAACTAAATTAAATTACAATTGAGAAATGAATAAATAATGTTGAATAATCTACTTGTTATTAACTGTGTGTTATTTGTCCTCACGAATATTTCGGTAAGACGAATTCAAGACTGAAATATTGCTTTAAATCCTCCGTGATTCAAATTTAAACAGTAGCCGACTCTAAATTTGTCTTTTTCTAATTTAACATGCATGTATATGTGACAACTTCAGAATCAGAAGAATAATTTGGAATAGAGTTAAAATAAAGTACCTATTTATACGAAGATATAATATACATTTTATCACAATTATAACTATTATGAATGAACTGGCCAGCATAAGGGTATGTGACATCTAATAAATTCTTAAAAAATATTAATGAAAATTAATGCGGTAAAATTACTTAAATAATATCAATGAAGTATTAATGAAATGTTGGGTACTTGCTGATTTGTGTACCTTTTGGCGTTTAATCAACCCTTATACTTAACTTTTTAAACTGTAAGTTTTTGTTAAGGAGATTTTTGTACCTTTTGGACAGATTTTCCTTTTTGTCTATTAGCAAAGTTACATATCTGCTTTACAGATTGGATTTTTTTAAAATTTGGAATAAGCTATTCTATCATTATAACCTGATAAGGTGTTAAATCGGAACCGTAACTACCACTGGAGAGATCTTTTTAAAGAATGGTTATAGTTGCGGTCCCCAAACCATCCTCAATAACAATTTTTTTGAGAAAGCCTTTTTATATAAAATAGGAAGGTATTTGTACGTAAATAGCAAAATTAAACTGCGATTTCAGTACTTCCTTTTAAGAGGAGCAAGAAAAATAAACTGCGATTACAGTACTTCTTTCTAAAAGGCAAAGATTTTGAATCGAACGACAATTCATTGATGTAAATCGGTTCACTCATTGATAATTTTAACGATTGCAGTACTTCCTCTTAGTAGGTGTAAGAGCATGATGGCACTTCACAGCCACGTAGAGGAGCTTTAATCACTTCTTCGTGCTAAATTTTATCAAAATCGGGTTAAGCTTTGTAGAAATATTGGTAATAATAGTTTTAGAAAGGGCCTTATTTGGGTGGGGCAAACTCCCCTCCTTATGAGGCATAGCGTCGAGACTTTTAAAGTACAAATCTGTACAAAATTTCGATTCGATTGACACTCCAGTCATGAAAATCGGCTCACGTGTCGATAATTTGAAACGATTGCTATACTTCCCCTTAACAAGTGTAAGAGCAGATCGTCGCTTTATTGTTAGGTAGGAGAGCCCTAACCCTATCATCCTACCAAATTTTATCAAAATAGGGCCAAGATTTACAGAGTAATTAGTAATAATAATTTTGGAGGGGGCCTTACATAAAGGGGGCTAACTCCTCTCCCATTCGATGTACAGGGCCGAGACCCCCAAAAGGCACATCTACATAAAGTTCCGAATCGAATGACACCTCATTCATGAAAATCGGTTCACGCGTTTAGGCGCTACGTTGTTTACAAAAAAGGTAACAACAAGAACAAGAACAAGAAGAAGAAGAACAAGAACAAGAACATTTTTTGAAAAAGCCGTTTTTGCTCATTTTCGGCAACTTTTTTCTCGAAACCTATTAGATCTGGGTGGTTGCAAAAAAATTATAGTTATAAAGGAGAATTTGGAGTAAGATTTAAAGAAAATTTGGGAATTTTATCTTTTATAGAAAAATAGAAAAAAATTGTCAAAGTTGGGTGTTTTTCAACGTTACACTTTTTCGTGCAGTTTTTGATGGTCAACCCTTATACAACTGTCCTACCGGACAGTTTTAATACCCTATTAATGTCATTAAATTTTAAATAGAAATACGGTCTTAAAACAGCGGCGAAACCCTGAATAAAGAGATGAAGATCGCTGATAAGGAGAAGGGAACTACTAGCTGAAGGTGTCCCACAGCGGGGAACCGCACACTTCGGCCCGGTGTTTCAAGAGAGTGTTGTTCTTTTGGTACCACCCTTGGAGCTAGTCAACCACCTCCTGCAGAGTCGGTACGTGACTTCTGTAGGTGATAGTTCCGCTCAGAAGAACTACCATTCCCTTTAAGTATGGCACGCGACACACCAGTATGGAAGTACAAGTTATCATTTTCTCTGCAAAGAGGTTTTGATATAACTCCACTCGTTACTGCAATGAAGCCTCTTATCTTTTGTAAACCTTTGATTTACAAAATGTTTTAAAGGGACATTTAAATTTAGCTGTTAGTTTAAGATTAGTTAGGTGAGTGCTCCAAATCACAGCCAGATATTTTGAATACGGTTTTTCATATGATATTGTCTTGTATCCAGAAAAATGGAATTCCATGCTGAAGCATTTCCTATTGGAGTAAATCCACTGACAACCTGAGGTCACTTGTGCCCTGAGTATTTTTCAGATCTATTTTGAAAAATGATCGAGATGAAACTTGAAAATCCATTCAACGTTTCGGAACTACGTTACACAAGGATAGTAACTCCTCGTCTTAGTTCCAGGACTTCTGGCGTAGATGGAGGAGTGGCTATCCTTTTTTACCGCCACAATATTTCCAGACAAGTTGGCGAGTCCTGTTCGCTACCCCGATCTTCATCTCTTTATTCAGGGTTTCGCCGCTGTCAAGACCGTATTCTATTCAAATTTAATGTGACATTTATAGGGTATAATAGTTAGTTTTTGTTAGATTTTTCTCCTCCATTGTGGCCCTCAGGTAGCAGTACTGATGTCCACCGGTTGATTGTTCTTCAATCGGCTCTTGCAAGCTGCTGGCTCAGTACAGAACTAGCTTACACATGTTGATTTGAGAAGGCCAACTCGACTCGGCTAGCCCGAATTCCGATGAGAAACAGTTGAAAATGTTAGCTTGTGGTGAGGAGAAACTACGAGAGTTTCAATTCCCGTACCCTACGGCATCCCCATATTGGAAGCGACCATTTTACTCCCTTTCAGCTCTTAGGAACAGCGGAAACAGTCCGATTGTATTTGGAGACCACAGAAGATAACGCAAAACAGAAGGCGCCAAGATATTCGAACGGTTAGAGGAGAGACCCGTAAAGCTAAGATGTATTGCACTACTGGGGGTTCGATTTCCGGTCTAAGCCTTAGATTTTATTTAATAGTTAATATGAGAAATTAACAGTAAAGTATGTTTGCTAGTCGTCTCCTACATATCTAATTTAGGACGTAAAGCCCGCCTGAAAAAATGGGCATTAATGTACTTTTAGATAATCCAAAACAATAGAAGGGAACACACTGGGTTTTGAAAAAAAAGGAGAGGTTTCTGCTAGATGCAAAGGGAGTCTCTCTTTTGGGGCAATGCCAGGGAAACAGTAACCCGCTATAATCAGCTAAGCCTCAAACTGCAGAGAACGCACCATTTCTCAAGTCTTTTTGGTAAGATTTCATACTCGATGTTAGTTCCGCTTCTTTCTTTTGTTTCTCACAGTTTTATGAATTTTCATATAACATGCAAAACATACATAAAACATTCATATTCGAAGGAGAGTGATGAAGGTCGACTCTTTACATATACAGTTCTCCTTTTGGTATATAAATAACAAAGCCGATCTTAGAAGGATGTAATTAGAAATAATCATCACAGTTAACAGTTACAAATAACAGCAGAAATGCAGGTGTGCCTTGCACCCATCTGTGTCCAATAACAGCCGAAAACCAATAAATATTTATAAATGATCGCCTCAGTTGGATAAATAAACCAGAAAAACAAATGCACCATTTATTCTCACACCCTTAACATTATCATATTTAATAAATAATGCATCAACTTTTCACCGAATAGGTTAATTTTATTAGAATTATTAAATATATATATAAAAAAATTAGAATATTAGTATTGTAGCAGGAACAATATTACCAAACAACGTCACGCAGATCTATGCAAGATGTTGAAGACGATTACTGTTTAGTTTACATAGGAGCTACCTGTAGGAAGGATAGTAAAGGACAGGGTTTCTTCTAGTAAGTTCTACGCTAAGAGAAATCCTCTGCTATTATTGCCAACTTGGGTCTAGGAGCAGCTTCTTAAGAAATCTAACATTCTCTACAGCATACCCACAGCTTAGCAACGAGAACAATTACACTGGACCACTACTGCAAAATTTGTGTAAAGCACCCAGGGCCTATGCATGCAACTAGATTTAGTATACTTACTACAAAGAGTAGATTTGGAAGTCGCGCAAGCTTCTAATTCTTAGACAGCGCCTGGTATGCTGTAGAGCTCCGACCACGACAAAGTCAACCCTGAGCTTTCTACAATACGCTAGATTGGGCTGAGATAGTCTTTCATTGTAGGAGCACAAACCGAAACAGTTTCACACACACGCATGCTATGAATACTGTGTGAGTGTCAGAGTAATGTTCGTATTATTAGGCTGAAATGCCTAAATCGCAAACCTAAGAGTAGCAAGCTAAAAGGTGACACACCTATTCTACTGCATGCCATAATAGCAAAAATTCAGAAGATGCCAGTGACTAACTGATAATAATTTAGGAAAAGTCGTTATTCCGTTAACACCAATTCGGGTGGCTAGATAATATAGACCACGTGTGCTTCTTCAAAAATCGCCTTCTCAGAGCAGTACCTCTATTTGTAAGTACAGAGACTTCACTGATGTCGAAAACTCGAAGTGGAGGACACTAACGGACTGAGAATCATATTGCCAATAAAGTGCTTGCATGGTGAAGTGATTAGAATGGATGCTAACAAGGGAGTACATTAAATTTATAGCTTGTTATTTATTGATTTGCTGGCAATAAATATTGGCAAGATTTATTTTTTTTTTACATTTATAATATATGGACCATAGTTGGAAACACCTAGTTGACAGGGAAACGAGATGTACGTAGGTTGTTAGGATGCGAATATTTTGTTTATTTTGATAGTTAAGACTCAGATGTATATATAATAAAGATGTTAACAGGTGAGATAAACATCACAAAGCATCACGCAGTGATCATAAAATGAACTGAACTCTACCGGTCGTGGTTTTTTACTGCTGGCCATCAACATAAATCTACAAGAACTACAAGAACAGTCCTCACCTGACTTCAACCTAAAGATTTCAATCTCAAATAGATATCATGAATAATAAGCATAAGCTAAGATGCATACATTCGTACTGATCTGCAGAGTAGGTTTTTGTCCAGGAAAAGGAGGAAACAGGATTATTATATGATGAGGAAGTTAGAAGAGCTTGAGAAATGAGGGTTTAAAATTTATTTCCGCAAAAACTTAATATAGGAACGATGGAGATAACGAGAAAATATGATTTGAATGTGAATGACGGACGCCCACCGTAAAGGAGTTTAAATCAGCGTAAATACATATTTCCTCGTTTTAACCGTTCTCTCTCGTTTTAATATTTGCCTTTTTTGTGGACTCGAAACCTCTAAAGTAAGGATACTTATCTACGTATCAGAAATTTGGACGATGAATGTTTTTTAGGATGGATTTGGCTGAAGCACAGAGCAGACATGAAATGAAACTATAAGAGAAGGAAGAGGTGTCAAAGTTCTTTGAATGACTGATTTGAAAGTGAACACTGATTCGGCATCTCCAGAGCACAGTTAGACATTAAAATATAGCAATTAAGGCGCCACAGTAGCCGAGCGGTTAGAGGAAAGGCCTGCAAAGCTAATAAGTATTGTTGGTTTAGTGGGTTCCATCTTCGGTCAATGCCTTGGATTTTATTTAATGTTTAATAAAAGAAATTTACAGTAAAGTATGTTTGCTATCCGCCTCCGTCCACGACACCTAATTTGGTAGTTGGACGTAAATCCTGCCCGCCTGAAATAAAGCTAGTACAATATATAAGTCCTAACAGTTGGATGATTATAGCCAAAAGTTAGTGTTTGTAGATTTGAAATATACTGAACTACACCTGACAACTCCTTTGGAGATTTTCTTTGGTACGAGTAGCCACAGATGCTGTTCTATAAATTAGTGCTTATTAGTGGGAGCAACTGCTTCGTGGATAGCCTGAAAGGATGCTATAGAGACTATTTTCAATAAATGACCCTCTCCTTGGACAGGCCGCCCATCACAACTTACTCGCTTCTAGGAGCAGATTCTCCCAGAATCTTGGTGATAAAGAGGCTGTTCTAGAGCATAGTAGTACAATATTTGCGAAGTCATGAAATTATGTAAGATCCAAAAATTGCGATGATCTTATATACTGCAAAATCTCTCGAAAAACTATAAGAATCAGCATGATGGCATCTTTTCATCAAGAAAATCGCCGTTAAGGAATACACTCTCGGTCGACCAAATCTTTCTCTCGCTCAAATTGTTGCTGAAAAAGAATATCCATTTGCAGCACAGATAGAAAAATAGATTTTGTAGAACACATTGAAAATGGAACATGGTTAAATATGTCACTAAACAATTCTGCAGCTAAATGAGGGGCATTGGGTGAAGTCAAATTTTCAAAATTTGTATTTTTTAAAGTAAATATCCGGTGCTTTAAGGCAATAACGGAAATGTGTATGTACACATCAGAGATTTCGGTACAATCTCTTTGTTCCCCGCAGATTGAAAACAAACCCTGATTTGATCTGAGTTGGAACAGAAATTAATATTGGCTTTCACAGCTTCAGAAAGAAATTCGTAAATCTTGAATATGTGTTTACAAAAGTACAAATAAAAAGCATTATAATAAGTTCGTACGGATCTAGTCTCCACTAGATAGAAAAAATAAATATAGATTCTAATAGTATTTTATTATTTATGTATTCCACACTATGATATATTGGGCACCTGTACGTTAATTGCAAACCTATATATAGATATATTGGAAGAAGAAAAGTCGGACCTAAAGTGGTGAGACAAAGGAGTTGTTGAGACGGTAAATTAGTGGACACAACTTGGCTACAGACACAGACGGACACAAACCGCCACAATAACCTGTTCAAACCTCAATCATAGCCTTACAAATTACTAAACAGAAATCACTGACAAGGGGCTATGAGGGGCTGCTAGCCCTCCAGCCTACGCCTAGGGACCTTCTAAACTCTCCTCCTAGAAGAGTTCACCGCAAGCCTGTACAGGTGTTCATTTCATATTCAATGTTGTCCCAAACTTTACCTGTACTTATAATGACCGCTAATTAGTCAACTATTTCAAAACGCGGGGGCGGCCAAAAAAAAAACAGACATTAGAATTATGCATCGATTTCCATAAAATAAATAAAAATTTAAACAAAACAGAATCTATCCAATAATTAACTAAAATTAATTGAAATTGAATATTTTTGTAAAACATGGAAGTTTTACTTAACTATATTTAGCCTAATCACTTTCACCTACTAAATCCAACGTACTCTCAACTACGATGAATACTCATAGAGAAAGAAGTTCCAGACAATAGTAGGGGAACCCCATTAAGGAAATTTGCTTTATTTTCTTCAAACACAAGCTCCTAATTAATTTTTCCAAGTGACGTGGAGACGAAGTTTCCAGAAACTGTTGTAGCCAAATGGTAACCAATAAAGGTACCAATGAAATTTGAGCTTTACGTGATTTATCGTGAGAAAATAAAAACAAAATAGGTTTCCCTCTACAATGTCATTTCACTGTACTAATCGATGGTATCACCAAAGTGATGTTCCAGGTTTGATGAAGATCGGAAGTACGTAACTCTTTAAACGACTTCCTTTTTTTGCGCAGATAAAGAAGACCTAGCACTTTATTTTTTAAAAAAATAATAAAGAATGAAATATGATATAATGTAGAGGGTCCGATATGTTCACGTACACCTTAATATTGATGTCCTAAATGGAAGGAAACTTGAAACTCTGGTATTCATTTGTACTTCTTGGGAAGCAAAAACTAGGCGCCACGATAGCCGAGGGGATATAGGCGAGACCTGCGAAGCTAATATGTATTGTTGGTTTAGTGGGTTCGATTCCCGGTCTTATAGAAATAGTAAAGTATGTTTGCTAGTCGCCTCCGTCCACGACACCTAGTAAATGGTAGTTGGACGTTAAGCCCCGCCTGAAAAAATAGGCGTTTACTTTACTTTACTTTATGATCTAATGTAGAGGTATTGAGTTAAGTCTCAGAACTTAGCTTTGTAGCTTTCCTCTGAAACCTTTAATTACACTGAACCAATTGAAGAGTACTTAAAACTAACCTAACTATGAAAATTGTGGTTAAACAAAAAATTTGTGATCAATACGAGGTTTAAAAATAAAAGAAGAAAATTTATTGGTTTAAGTAAATTCATCGATATCATGGTGTCGCACCCAATGGAAGAGGTTACCATTTTGGTTACCTTTAAGAAAGTGAAAACCTTCATGCTTCCGGAAAATTGAATTTTAAAAATTATCATAAACGCAACAGTAAAAGAAAGTAATGACTATTAAATAAGCAAGGAGGGAAACGGTATATATCAGGATGGAACATATTTTTGCTGCCTATTGTCTTTATGAGGTATGTTAATTTGAATTTCTAATAAGGCTGTGGTATATACGTATATATATACATATGTAGGAAGGGAAGCCACGGCACACTTGATTTGGAGAAGAGGCAGTATATATTGGAGGAGACCAATCATTTAGTGGTATTTTTTTTAGAAGGCCGCCAATTCATTTTGGAAAAAAATATATATATACATATTTCTAAGCTTCCCGTCCACTACATGATATATTTATTATTGATTTTGTTTTTGTTTTCTCCTTCCTTTTATTAACCATATTCCCTCCTAAAGGTAGTGGAGTTCCTTTTAATATTTTGAATAGCTATAATGAAAGAAAGACGGTGAAATATCGCGCTATTTTTACATGAGATATGAGCTGTATTTTAATGAGTTCTAGTCTGGGCCGGCTCAAAGACACAAACAATTCGATCCACTACTCTTTCGTCCAGTCTACAGGCGATAATGCACTTATAACTGCATACAAGCGCACTTAAACAAATAAATTTACCTAACTATCAAGAGTGGTTAAATCTTCTGCCTTTTACGACAAATCTTGTACGGGTAAAAACCATGTCCTCTCTATTTAGATGCTGGATGTAACCAGGAATAGCCTTAAAGCTAAAAAACACTTTCAATCCATTGTGGACTCTTTAAACGTGTTTATTCAGTAGAGTAAGGATAAGCTGACTATGTGATCCTGAGGCTGATACAGGATGCCTCAGGAGGGGACGTTAAACCCAAGCTGTTCACAAACACAGCAACTCTGCAGGATCTTAATCTAATTGCATGACTGTCTGGAGAAAAGGAGAAACTATGACGCCCTTAGCGGTAACCAAGATCCCTGAAGAATTCGCTAAAACTTATCAAGTAAACAATTTACGAAAGGTGGTCGTTCTATTTATTTTGCGGTCAAGTGGCCCATCTCTTCTGGGTTATGAAAACATGTAGGTGAGCGATTGAACATAATTTAGTTTCATTTTACAGGTTGGCTCAAGTAGTGGGAGGCAAACATTCAAGAAGAAAGCGAAGAATGTAGACATGCATACAAGGTGTGAAGAGATTAGACATGCTTTCAGAAGAGAGAAGATAAGCTTTCAAGAGAGTTTCTAGAAAGCAGACATAAAGCAGAGATATATTCAAGAGAATGTTCAGCACAGCGCAGATATGCTTGCATCCAAGAGAATGAAGAAAGCACGTACGTAGGTACACGCAGAAGAAAGCGAATAAAATCAAGAGAGTATACAAACTGAACATGAACTCAAGAGAGTGAAGAAAGTCAACATCTAGTTTTGTGTAGTGGTTATGATGGTGCACTTGTAAGTTAAAATCCGAACGAATAACTAAATTTACGATTGTTGGGGGGAAAAAATATATTAACCGAGTTTCGTGAATTCGTAAGCCCCTCCTGACAATTAAGATTTACAGTTTGCCTGAAAATTAAGCGATTTTATTTACTTTCCAAACAAGAGAGAATACCCGCCATTATCTATATTACCTAAGTTGAAAATCAAGTTAATTTGGTGTCCGAAGAATGGTGCACCGTTGCCTACACGAAGTTTATGCACAGACCCAACACTTAAAACGCTTAGAACAACATTAAAGACAGTTGAGCAGTTAGCCAGTAAAATATTAAAATAATTCAGGGCTTTAACAAAAAAAAAAAAAAAAAAAAAACCAAGTATGTTGCGAGGGGCGTACAGTTGTGGGTAAGTGACCACCCTGGAGGGCTAGCCTAGAGGAGATTCTTCGGGTGGACAGAGGCCACAGAGCGAGAGGAGATGTATGAAGAGCAACCTTCACTCCCTTATCTTCCCTGAGCACCCAGCTATTGGCTGTGACTAATACTTCTTAATAAATTCCGCCTACCAGTAAGATACTTCTTCTTCTTATCTCTACGAGTACCTGTCGTGTTCATTATTCTTACATAATGCACGTACATAGAAATTACATGCTCTCTTGATATATTGTTATAATTATTATCTTCTTTAAGAAAATATACATCTTATGCTTTACCTTAACAAAAATAAATATACAGAATATTCAAACTTTGTAGAAATAATGTTAAAGCTACTCCAGGATTAAGCACGTTATATCCCAAAGGGCATATTTTGCAACAGCTGTCCGTTCTCATTTATTCTTAGATGATAGCAAATATTTTTTTTCATTATTCACAAATGTTTCGACTTCACTTTATCAGTTATGAGCAATAGAAATTGAATTCAATCAACTGTTTTGATATTAATCTTTAAAAACATTTTCAGCCACAGGCAATTTATGAAAAAAATAAATTGGGATGCTTTTACTATGTACTTTTAAGTTGAAATTTAATAATCAACTACGTCATTTTCAATTATCTTTATTAAATTTTGTAATCGTGCAGGTACTACTATTTACTTTTATACTTTCACTAAACATTGGTAAAGAAAATACTGTGATCGTATTCAATTTTCTGAATCGCGTTAGCAGAGAAAATGTCCATTTTAAGGACCCTACTATTGATCAATGTGCACTTAAAAGCAAAGAGCTGAAAAATTTTCAGTTTACTGAATATAATTGTATTAAGCACTGACTTTTGGAGAAGATAACATACACATGTCGCAAAGCATCTTGGGAAATGTGAGTTTAAGTATGGGCTAAGACAAATTTACCAGTTAATACTGAAAACAGTTGTTAATACCTCCATTAATATTTATTCTAAATTAGATAAATGCAATAGGATGAAAAAATAATTGCCATTTCAGTCGTGATACATTTATTCTGCCGAGCTTTCGACCTAGGGACTTAGGTCATCTTCAGGGCTAGTTTACAAAGTAATATTTTTACATTACAGGGTTGGGTGTGTCTTCTGTCTTGTCTATTCATGGACTGAGTGTGATCGGTCTATCCTCACCAACCCATTGAAATTATGAATCAGTCACTAAAAATAATGAACAGCAATAGATAAATGCAATTAACTTGGCTTTCATTAGTGTTTGCTAGAACGACTGCTCGAATACACTGCTTTTTTTTGGAAGCCCTCAGTTAGAGGCGAAATCTATAAATGTAACGTGGTACTGGGATCGATTCCCTGGGCCTTGAATGTTATTTAATTGTTTACATGAGAACTTGTACAGTAAAGTATCGTATGTTTGCTAGTCGCTTCCTCCCACAACACCTAATTAGGGTAGTTGGATGTTAAGCTCACCTGAAAAAAGTAGGCATTACTTTACTTTTTGCATTGATGGCACAATTGTAGATCTGCAACTGTATCTGAATAATATTTTCCAGCGGAATTCATGACAGTCAATCCCACCAGAATCAACGATTCTTCTTTTAATTTATGGCGCGACACCATCTAAAGATCACTGGCGCCCGGAACGTTTTTTTTTTTGGTCCACTACCAGCCTCCAGACAACACTGTCCATCACCTTACAGTCAATTCAAAAATCTCCTTCGTATAACTACTTTAGGAATGAATTTATCCGATCTTCTTCTATTTTCACGAAAAACTGCTCCAAATAAATTCTCCTAAACTAGATCCAGTAATCAATTTCTCTATAGCAAAACATCAACCAGGACGGGTGTACTGCCATACAGCAGTGTACTGAATTACGAACAGTAGCAAACTCCAATCAACTAAACTACAAACTGCTCTGATAAAAAAAAGAAAGAAGAAGTTACTCTTACTTGTTCTCTAGTTTGAGAACAAAGAAAGCACAATTGTTCCACCGTACGATACTTTGCACGCTTACTTAGCTGTTCTCTATAGAAAGTACTCAAGAAGAAAAACGAAGGAATTGAGGATAAAGGGAAGAAAGCCCCCACGCACCGGACTTAGCTCCTTTTTCTTACCTTACCTGCTAAACCGGATAAAACTTTAGGTAAACAGTCAATTCTATTTTACCCAAAATTGTAACATAGACAGTGAGAACTTTGTACCAATTGTCCTCGTTTTCGTCTACCGTTCCAACCTTTTTTACAAGTTACGTACTAGACAGGTCAACTGATACAGGTATATCCCAATCTAGATTCTGTTACAATATTGGTATTAGTAACGGAAAAAAGCTTTTCGTTATCCCTGGTTGGCTAGAACTTCATATAAAATAATCAGAGCTTGGCCAGAATTTATTTAAACCCTCAAAATGATCCGTAAGCTGTGAGCAGTTTGTGCAAGTGATGAGGAAGTAAGTTGCAACAGAGAGATACAAATTTTTTGAACAGAATTTTTAAATGAAAAAATGTTGCCTCTCTAAAAACGAAAAATATTGTTTAGACTAATTTGATTGGATTATTAGACTATTTAGATTAGCCTATTGGACTTATTTAGGCTATTGTTCAGTTAGTGTTTCTTTATTGAAAAAATGGAGTCCCCAATCTTCCCTCTCTGAGTGAGTTTGTGTGAATGCTCCGCCGGTATGTCTATTGATGTATTTGACTAGAATTTAACCTTAGTGCGGGTGCCACCCAAATAATTTTTTTGAAGTAATAAGTTTTCTGGTGCAAAGAGCTGTGCCATCGTAACGGTCATGCAATGTCATTTCCTCTAGTACCTTGCAACACTAACAAAGTACTGTTCATAGTAAGTAAAAGTAAAGTAAAGTAATCGCCTATTTTTTCAGGCGGGCTTAACGTCCAACTACCATTTACTAGGTGTCGTGGACGGAGGTGACTAGCAAATGTTAAGACCGGGAATCGAACCCAGTACCACAATGCATCTTAGCTTTGCAGGTCTCGCCTCTTAACCCGCTCGGCTACCGTGGCGCCTTCATAGTAAGTATACCATGTGTTTCTGCCATCTACAATGACCCGAACGGCTTTGCTTAATACCCAAAGTAAGCTTAGCCGTCGATTAGCTGATGCCAATATGGTTTTACGCCAACATCTAGGCTGGGATTTCCACCTACACTATTCCTACGAGTTATTGTGCTACCAAGCTTTGTTGGCTGCACATGCCGGAATTTTATAACGCCCCAAAAGCGTTCAGGAAGCAAAGCTGTTTCAGGTAATCTGCCGCCTCATTATCGCCGTTTCTAGGTGACTTTTGGCTCCCACACTTTGTCTCCCACGTGCGCACAAAGTACCATAGAGAGAGAGAGAGAAAGAGATAGAGAGAGAGAGAGAGAGAGGGATAAAAAGTACCACCGACCATTTCCTCATTTTTCAAGATCAAAGACAAAAACCACAATATTAAAGATTATTTTGAAACAAAACTACAAAAACGTGCCAGAGTGGCTGTTTGTAAAGCTATCACCACTTTACAACTATTTCCGTTCATAAATCACCAATTATTTAGCTTGTCCGTGAGTACAGCTTCAAGTATTGCCTAACACTAACTTACAGAAGTGTCCGTACTCAGCATGAGTGGAGCAGACACGTGCCATTGAAGAAGTAGAAGACCTCCTACCGACCAAGATGTTGTAACTTACTACCGAGAGAGCACCCCTGCTGACACCCCCCACAAACAGCTAACTAGGTATCCATAAGGTGCTTATGCCAATGCTACCGGTATTATTGCTTTTAATTTTTCTAGCCTATCAAAACGGAAGGTACTACAAATTTTGATTTCCTTTGTTTTTTCGTACAACATTTCCTCTAATTCTGTCTTTTCTATTTATTTGCCCAATCATACCAGTATTTGCCCAATTCAGTTCTTTATTTACTCTTCCTCATTTTGAATATTGCAGATACAGTTTACGACGGCCATTCGAAGGCACTTGATGTGAAATTGGACATATGCATTAGATTTATGGACGTTCCAATTGATAACCATAACACAATTATCCTGGTTAAAACCATCTTTAGATAATTAATTAGCAATTAGTCTCTCTAGTCTCTCCACCAATCCTCAATCAATTACATAGCAAGCGCACTAGTTTACACACTCTGCCACAGTGTTGCTCAATGTAACTGCTCTATGAAACTCATTTCCTTTCTACCCAATTCAACTTCTTAAACAGTGCAGTCCAAATTATTCGTGTTTATTAACAATATAATTAAAATTATATAAGTAGAAGTAGCAGATAGTTTACTTCAAGCCAAAGTGTTTTTTCTTCACATTCTTATATTAATAATTATTCACATATTTAACTTAATATCAATTGGATCTACAACTTTTCTTTTTTCAGGATTAAGATTCAACCAAAAGCTCAAATCTGCAAAGGATCCAGCTCCTTGCAGTCTAAAATTCTTCGCTCTATAGTAAACGCTCCTTTCTACGTCACCAACCAAACCATTCACACAGACTTGAACAATCCTTTCGTGCAACACAAGTTCCATCTTAACATTCAAACACATCACAATCCACTTGTAGATCAACTATCTTCCAGTACATTTCCAGAAAACACTTCTAGGACAGTCTTAAAAGACAGTGGCCTCGCGATCTCCTCTCTGATGAAGAGAGTCAGTAGAATTTAGAATTTTTTTTGGAGTGTTACCGCTGGGTAACTTGTCCACTCTGATATGTGCGATATGTTGCTTATTGTTATCATTGTTGCTTATAACGCAAAATGCAATGAAACCGAAAGTGAGTACCACTTAACTCAAATTCAGTTCCTTAAATTTGCTATTCTAATTGATTGCTCACAAATTAGCTCTACCACTTTTATTATTAAAACATGTAATCTCGGGAAAATATATTTAACAGCATTTTAGAGAGAGAGATGAGGGGATTTGGGCATCCCCACTGCTTCTTCAGTGTGACGTAATGATTTTGATCCTAATTAGTTAAGTTAGCTGTTTAGTTTTTTGCCGTTTTTGGTACCATATACGAGTATAAAGTTAAAGAGAAGTATCTTCTTCTTTTTTTTGAGTAGAAATTTTAAATTTAGAGAAAACTTAAGTACGTAGTCTGAGAAAAGAGAAATTAGCGGAAGTGTTGGCAGAATTTTTATTTTTAAAAGATTCTCTTGGAAGTAGTGAATAGACGACACCGCGCTATACAGGGTATACACGGAGGAGAAGTCGAAACTTCGGGAGGTGATTCAGCAGCTCAAATGTAACAAAAAATATTCTCTTCACTTTGGCCCGATTCTCAATAGTGTCCAAGATATTTGCATTTTTAACTTTTCCGTCAATATTCGCGTTTTTTACCATAAAAATAACCGTAATATGTCTATCCTTTATCGTACAACAAATCTGCTTATTCTAGACGAAAGAGCATTAAATTTCCTATAAATTTACTCAATACAAAGCCTCAAAACGTTCCTCATAACAATGAAATTTTTACTTTAATGTCCAAAAAATTCGTTCTCGATGATTTTTGTTAAAATTTTCAACTGTATTTTTTCAATGATTAATGACTCCTTGATTCATACACCCTGTATAAAACAACAGTTTCCTCAGAGATCTAAAATACAGATAAACGACGAGTAGAATACTCTATCTGCAATTGTTCTCTACACTAACAGCGACACAAGTACAAAACTATTTCTACCCTCTTGATTACCTAGTAATTGACAAAAAAATGATTCGCTCATCCATCAGTCGGCTCTAAGGAGCAGTTTATGATTAAATCATGAAACACACTTATGATTTTCTACTATTGTTTACAAGCAATTCGAAGACAGGAGGAAGAGAGAGAGGCAGAGAGGGAATAATGATGTAATTGACTGCAACAACATAGAGATTGTTGTGTCTTGTTACCTGCGCAGATTCAACACAGTTAACAATAATAATTAATTAAAGTTAAAAGTGCTTTTTAAAAAAATTTAATACCTGGACAATATCATTATTTCCTATACCGTATGATCATCATTATTACAATCATCGCATCATCATCATTATACTCACCCACTCATTGTCTCTCTTTCTAACTGCCTATAAGTATTTAGGGTGATGAATAACTTGAGAGTTCTCTACCACATATCCTTCTAGTTCTTACTATTGTAATTACCATAAGCAGTACAATAATCTGGTATGAATACTCCCAAGACTATCTCTTGGGCGTTTAATGGCCAGACGTTCCAACATTTACGATTGCAATGAGGAGGAGGATTTCAAACATATAATAATGATATGTCCACGTTATGTAGTAGAAAGGAAACGAATGTTTGACGACATATACAGGTATTTAGATGCACCATTTCGCTACGAAGACATAATATTCTCCACCAACATATATGTGCTTTAGTCTATAGCAGAGCTAGCAATGAAATATGAATGTCTTTAAAAGTTATAGCAGAGCTAGCAATGAATGGGAGAAAATGATTAGTGAAGGATTACGTGATTTTAATTTTGGTTAAGCTATAAGGATGGCAGGAATATAGAGTACTGATCCATCCATTGTAAGGTTTATGTAAATAGTTGTATATAGTAGAGGGATGAATGAGTGAAGCGAATGTATTTATAAGTAAGAATGGAGAGTGAGTGATATTCTAGTGATAAGCACCTAGACGAGGCTGGCTGTATGGCGGAAGCCAATGCCAAGAAAAAGGCAAAAAAAAACTTTACAATCCCTAAAAGGAATTTTTCTCGAAAATTATCCAAACACAAGTTATTGTCCTGAGTGTGTGTAATGTATACGCGATGTTTACAGACTATCATGGGAGACATTTTGGAAAAGCTGACTGCCAGTCTGGTGGAGTAGTACTTCCGTTAGTGGGATCCCCTTGTAAACTCGAATTTCAGCTACACTTCACGAATTCATAAAATATAAAGGACTGTACATGGTGAACTTTAGACATGTTCTTGCGGTGAATGAGAAGGCTAAACGACCATCCTCCACCCACACAATAGACCAAGGGGACTCTACCATCGTCCCTGCTTTACCACGACCACCACGGAACCTGGAGAGAGAACTCCAGCGGGCCGATTCACGATCCCGTATACCATTTCATAGAGACTCTGTCTCCTGCTTTAAGGCCTAGAATGGTCACTGGCCCAGCCATGCCCAGCTCATGACTTACTGGTTCTCTACACCCTCCTGGTGTCAGCTTGGACTTACTACACTATTCCAGGTGAGACGGTTTTCCGTACATGTCCCCTATTAGTCGCCTCTTACGACAGGCAGGGGATACCGTGGGACTATTCTCACGCGGTCCTACACGGAGGGTACTTTAGACAGGAAGTCTACCAATTCGTCCTTCCCAAGAAGTTCCCTTAATCGAATTTGCCTGGTAAAAATATATTAAACAAATATTGTAGACCGCCAAAAGTACAATGTGCGTAAAAAATTTTGAAAAAAAAATTAGTGTTGGAGTTACTTTCGGTTAAGGAATTTGTATTTCCTGAGTCCCCCCCCCCAAGTGGGATCACAAATACATTTATCTTCCTGCTACTTTTGGAGAGATATCTTGTAAAAACACGCACTGATTGCAATACTTCCTCCTACTAGAGAGAGAAATAGGAGTTCAAAATTATTAAAAAAGACACCAGATGATAAATTGAAAGAACAATAAGTTACTAAGCCCCCCCTCCCTAAAACTATCTCGCCTAACTACGGAGATGGAAGCCTCCAAGCTATGATTATTATAAAAGTAGAGATGGTTCCAAAGGTGTGCTGCAAAGTTGCACCTATAACTCACCTGAGTCAAGTCCATCTTATACATATTCTCCTAACTAACCACCTTCACATTCATTCTCTCCCTGCACTGTATATATAACTTCACTAACTATTTACTATGCATTTCTATAGTTTTTTTATTTTATTTTTTTGTTCATTATTAAAGTTTCCTATTCTCTCTTCACTATTCTCTGCCTTTAATAAAAGTGTAACCGTTATAAACTACATTTCCACCTAGGTATGTACTAACTACAGTGTTTTTACAAGAAACTAAAAAAATTTTCAATTACCTTTATGAATCTAGTTGAATATTCCATAAATATAACAATTGCAAACTCCGAATTTGTACCCAAAAATCTACATTATTCATAAATTTAAGATGGTTACAATATGTAATAAAGAGGAAATTAGGTATAAACTTATCGCCATTTTATTTTTTATACTCGTATAAATAAGAGGAAGTTCAGTGGTGATTCGATTTTGAGCTTCACCGGAAGTGTGTATTTTGAAGCTTCTTGAAAACAAATTGTTTTTACTTACAGTAAGGAAACAAAGTATTATGATGATGTCATCAATTTCTTTTTTTTAACACAAATTTACGACCGGAATATCCGTTTTGTGCCCCACGAGACCGGATAGAAGGTTTTTTTTAATTGTACTTATTATTACAGGTCAAAAAGCTTATTTAAAGGTTGTTTTTTTCCCCAGTAAAGTTCGATTAAGAAGGATTAAACATGTTGGTCAATTTCCGTTTTTAAAGAAAATTCATGAACAGGAAATGATGCTCTACGGAAACGGATTGTTTGCTTTTCACATATTTTTGAGCGGGTGGAATGGTCGCCAAGAGTTTCCCAAGTCTAACGTGTACATCACGAACACAAAGAGCTGCGACGTTTATTTAAATCTTTAAGAAGCTACATATACTTTAATAACATCCGCTCAACTAAAGTTTTTATATCTTTTTAATGGGTGTGTCTGCGATTCAGATAAAATAAGTAGAAGCTTGATGCATTTTAACCAAAGTTTAGATCGTAATACCCTTGTTTTCTCGCGAAAACTTGTTCACTGCTAGTTAAGTTGAACGAAAACAGCATATCAGATTGTTGTAGAAAAACTTCTTCGAATAAAACAAAACGAACATTAACAATAGATTAATACGTTCGAAAAGAGGAGTTTGACCAAGTCCTGATCAAGGAATGGCCACCACCTTAATAAAAATCTAAAAAGAAAAAGAAGAAGACGCCAGTAGAGAAGAGATGAACGGTATTGAGGGCGGCCGGCCCCAGAGAGTAACTAAAGAGTATGGAACATCTCAACAGCACATACTCCCACGCTAAATGATGGTTTAGTTGGAACTGACGCTGCACTTTAGCACAAACTAAAGACGATCGTGCAAGAGGAACAGAGAGAGAGAGAGAGAGAGAGAGAGAACAAACCCAAACAAAACTAAAACATAAACAAAGAGGTATCATTTAGTTTTGGTGAAGAAAGATAAAGAGTGTTGGCCAGGTAAACAGATGATAAAAACAGGAAAAGATGAAGAAGAACAGAGAGAGACAGAGTTAAAAAAGCTAAAAAAGGCCGCGGCACACACAGTTTTTTATGCTGAAGCGAGCTCTCTTATACACTCTCATCTCGTACCCTAATATCTGTGAGGCCCAGAGCAGAAGAAGGCCTGCGGCCTATGTTTATCCCGTAGAACTGGGCGGCCAAGGAGTGTGCTGGCACTTTATTAGGTTAAGTAATTGTTACTTATGTACGCACTATAAGTATACACTATAGTTGTAGCTATAGTTCTGCCAGTCTGCCAATAGTATCTTATTATTTATTTTTATTTAGACCACATTATCATTCATAATTTCAATGCCATTATGATAGAGTAACTATTTCTATTACTTTTTTAGATTTTCTTACTCCTAAATAAGAGAAGTATCGATCATGGACATTATCGATACCGTTTTCCCGGTAAGTGCGCTTCTAATCTAACTTAGCTAGAAAAAGAATTGGAAATAAAAGTGCAGATTTTCGTGGGCGCAATGAATTTACAACTACGCAGAAAATCATGGGACTTTCCTGTCAAGAAAAGCGAAATTAAGAGAAATAGCCTCAAAAGAAAGAAGTCACATTTCCATTCGAAGTAATTTCTTCACAATGTTAATGTCAGGGGGTTTCCTGGAACACTGTAGGCAAAACCACAACATAAAATTTGTTCCTTTCTGCGAGTTATAGTGTGTTCAAACAGACCTGCGAAGCTAATATGTATTGTGGTACTGGATACTTAGATCTTGGATTTTATTTATTGGTTAATAAAAGAAATTTACAGTAAAGTATGTTTGCTAGTCGCCTCCGACCGCGACACCTAATTGTGGTAGTTGGACGTTAAGCCCCGCCTGAAAAAATAGGCGATTACTTTACTTTTAGTGTTCAAACACACGCAGATACATACAGACCATTCCCATTAAAAAAATCCCTTATCTGGACTCAGTGGAAATCAGCACGATTGCAATAACACTCTCCCTTGCTGGGAGGAAAACAAGTAATAATTTAATGAAATAAGGCTAGAAATTCAAACAAATACGTTAGAAACAGATTTTGCTGTAGAAAATCGATTTTAATTCAATTCCTGAGAGGTTTTAACAAATTCCGAAATGATTCTAAGAATACATATAAGAACATAATAATATTCAATTAATTTGGAAGAACAACCATTTTGTTTATTTGTCCCAGTGCACCACGACGACAAATTACTAACAAATTTTAGGAGTAAATTCCCTGAGGCGTGAAAATTGTAAGAGATATTTCAAAAGTTAATAACTTTGAAATAGGAGAATCACAATAAAAACCCAATCAGAATAATGCCCTAGGCGCAGAGCCATGCAACCTCAAAATAACCTTCCATCAATCAAGAAAACCTGACAAACTTGTAATCTTTTTTATGATTATTATTATAAATTTACGAAAAAGTAATTAAATTCACGCAATATTATAATCAGAGGTTTTTTGGTAAAGATTTCACTAAAAATTGATGCAATTTTAAGAAGCATGCAAGTATGAGAACGAGATGTATGTTGTTGCTTAAAAATAAAAAAAAAAGTTGAAAGACACGTTAACACCTGTGATTTAGTTAAAGAACTAAATTCGTGTTCTGCATAGTTTTAATACAGTATTATTCTAGAATCTCACAGTTTTATTAAATTTCTTTTATTAACCTTCTTAAAGAGGGTGATTCCACAAACTCTGTGGGTGTATATGGCCAGAGGGTCAAGTAGTTCCGGTATTGGGGAAAATTAAGTGTGATGTGCTACTCACTATAGTTTTTGAGACGAAAGATGTTGTCCATTCAAATTGGTTTTTAGTATATGTCTGAATGTTGTCAGTGTTAGGAAACAGGAATAGCAAAAGAAAGATTAAAGCTGATCCGGACGAGAGGAATCCTAACGGCCGGAAGTTTATTGATACATGTTCCGTAATTCATACTACCCCCAGGGCGCCACGGTAGCCGAACGGTTATAGGCAAGACCCGCAAAGGTAAGATGTATTGTTGGTTAGTGGGTTCGATTCCTGGTCTTAGGCCTTGGATTTTATTTAATGTTTAATATGAGAAATTTACAGTAAAGTATGTTAGGCGGTTATAGGCTAAACCCGCAAAGCTAAGATTTATTGTTGGTTAGTGGTTCGATTCCCGGTCTTAAGCCTTGGATTTTATTTAATGGTTAATAAAAGATAAATTTATAGTAAAGTATGAGATGCTAGTCGCCTCCGTCCACGACACCTAATTGGTAGTTGGATGTAAAGCCCGCCTGAAAAAATAGGCGATTACTTTACTTACTTGACATACTCGTTACACCTCCTTATCTAAAATTATTTTAATTTACGAATTAATTACAACTAGGTACTAATTAGTTGTAATGATATAGTTATTAAAACTAAATTAATGCAAGGCTATCGCAAAAACAAAAATTACATGGCTAGCGAGAATCACTCTCATGACTTCCTCAGAGCACAAATTAAGAAATAAAATTTTCTTTCAAATATTAACAGTGAAAACAATAATTGAGTGACGTGGCACTTCCGTTCAACCAGTTTTATTAAAATTTATAATTTTAAGTACATATTTAATTCCTGTTATATTATGCAGGTAATGTTAGGTAATGCGGCCGTCCAATGCAATTAAATGACACTTTAGAGGGGAACTTAACTCACCTCTTCCCTAGAACTATATATATATATGTACGTATATATATATTTAACAAAAAAAATGCATTTACCACGAAAAATGATTCACAAAAGTGATAGGTCTACAAGGAATTGTAATGAGCAATCGAAGTTAAATGAAAATCGATGTAGTTAATTCCGATAAAATTGTAAATAAGAAAAATTAATGTATTAAGTAATTAAGTGGCACTTCCGATAGGAAAAGCGTATCATCGGGTCTCCATGGTGACTGTAATTCGAAATATTAAATTTGAACTTTTTTCTCTTCCCAAAAAAAAGAAAAGTCATACAGAAATCAATAAAACCAAGGTATCCTCAAAACTGGAGTGAGTAGATCACACAAATTAACCCAATTTTTTGAACAACAAGATCTTCCTCCCCGAAGTAAACACCCAGAGTCTGTGGAATTAGAAATAATCTAGAGTATCTCTCTGTTTTCAGTGCTTCAAGATTATTTGACTCACTAAATAGAAGCAGAAATTTCAGTGACACCTCCAAATAAGAACTAACGGATTAAAGTTTTAGATTTGGAGTAACTGGAAAGTTTGGTTGGGCACAATAGTCGGCCAAATTCAGTTCACAATAAGTACAGTTGTACAATAGTTAAAGAGGTCTAGACCAGAGAGAGACTCGTGACCGCCCAAGGCACTCCAGTAAACTACGAGTATATCTCGAGAGGAAGGACTGAAAGCCCTCTGGCTTTCTAGAACTAGCTGGCAATCCAGCTTTCTATTTTAACATCTCATAACAATATCCCACCATAAACTAGCCCACAATAATATTTATTAGCTTCATTTAAATATAAATATATAAGTAATAAATAAAAAAGTTTTGTTATAAGTTCATACATCGAGTAACCATCAGACGGTTGGTTACTTCATTTGCCAGGTTTCTTTTAGAAATACAATTTACTAAGATATATACTTGATATCGCAATTATAACTTCAGTCAAACAAATTCATTCTGAAACTTGGCTAAAAGAAAATTGCTTCAAATAATAAAGCGTGAAAAATAAGTTTCACAGAAGAACGGACATAGAAGGACGCCATGTTAAGAAAAAACATGTTTTACTAGATATAGCAGAACATGTAGAAAAAAGAACGAAAAAAGCTCATTCTCTTAATACAATTTTCTTAAATCTTTTGCGCGAAAAAATCGCCCGAAAAGTTCTAAAAGTATTTTGTCGTTTTGCATTTCCTATGTTTAACAGGGTTTTCATCAAATTTGGAATTTTACTTTACAAAAATCCTAGGCATGATGGATGCTGCATTCTTTAAATTCTGTCTAAAAAAAAGGCAAAAAAAAAAACGAATTTTGCGTTGTTTTAAAAAGATCGATTTTTTTTACTCGCAGCATTCAAGCCGGAAATGTACATGAAAAAAAGCGAACGAGATCTGTAACAATTGCCGGCTAGTGTTTTCCGGTATGTTTACCCCGCAAAGCGGATATAATTCTTGAGTAATATTAGCTCAACTGGATGAAAAAAAAAAAGTTATTGAGAGGAGCCTGAATTGTAAAACAACAAAAATCTTTCATCAGAACCAATGCAGCTGGTAACAAAGGTGTCCATTGCCTAGGCAGGACTGAAAGATATGAAGTACGAATTGTAGGAATATTTACTATATTAATCAGATTTATAAACGCCCTGTATGAATCAAATGAGGAAGTAATAGCAACCGCACATCTTACAGAATTGCATTTCCGGGTTGGAACCCACTCATAAAGCAAATGCTAGTTAAAGACTATTGAACTAAAAGGGAACTGCATAGAAAAATAAGTGGATCATGGATTGTAAAATCTCCAGAATATCTCCAGGTCTTCAGGCCTCCCCGGTGCATTCACTTCCAAAGACAATACACTTTACTGACAAAGTACAAAAGGGGAAGGCACAATAAGCCTCTAGTGGCTGCGCGGTGCCTTGGAGCGTAGGTTCCGTCCCGTTTTCTAATCTTAATCTTAATCTTACTGACAAATTAATAGGAAAAATATACCAAATCAATAAAATATTACAAATTAATATATAATATTCATTCTTATCTTCACAGAATATTGGACCAAAGCATAGCGAGGAACGATGGGAAATGTACGAGTATATAACATTGCGCAATCGCTACATTGTAGTTGAATTACGTTACTAGGATTAGTGAACGCTTTAGGGTTACAAGGAGAAAGAGCCAGGAGTCTTGGGATCAGCAAGCGGGAGAATTATACTAAGGAGGTTTCTTCTAGGTTCGTAGGATTCGCTTTTATTCCTTCGGATATAAAGCAACAATGGGAGACGCCAGTTTTCCTCCGATGATCCCAGATGTCCTGCGTACATAAGTGAGAGGATCAAGGAGACAGTTTAACGAAGACCAGAAGAGTCTCTAAGAGAAGGTGGATAAGGGCAATAAATTCAAATAAGTATCCTCTTTCTTAAGAGTTCATCCATAAATGATACTGGGCCAAAAACAGATGGCTCCTTATAAAAGAAATAAATAAGTTTGTCAAGAAAAACAAAAAAAAGCATGGCGAAGTCGTTGAAGAAAAAGTCTATCCCCTAATAAATTCTTCCATTACTTAATTTAAAAAATAAAACGAAAAATTACAATAAATAACTAAATAAAAAATGAAGATCATGTAGTAATACACAACAAAATGGCGACTATATAATTAATTTATTCATCAAAGTGGTACAGTCTCCGCCTCCTTAATATTTCCACATTACTTCCCCAGTTTGATCTATACAGCAGTGTGTTGTTGATACGACTTTTTTTTGTTATTAATTACAGGTTGTCCAAATGATTTTACTGATTTTTGTTTAAACTCCCAGACAGACGTGACTGTGTGAGTGTGTGTAATAATAGTAATATTATTGTACTTTCATTTTTTATCGGGATATTTTTTGTTTTGGTCTCGCCCTCTCTCTCCTTCCAAATTTACATAAAAGGAAGAAAAACTTAAAGATATTGTACATCGCAACTCTGATCTACAGTGATGATACATTAGGTGGGATGATGGTTTGTAGAGAGGAGGTGCGGTAGTTAATGTAATTAACATAATGAGCGTAATAGTACAGTACCATGTGGGATTCCTTCGCCCTTTTACGTAAGCACCCTTACATATATTACTGTCTACTCTGTACCATACAAGGCTCCCTTAACTACGAACCATCCTTTAAAAAAAAAAAAAAAACCAGTCCCCTTAGGGCTAGTTATACATCTAAGGGCGCTTCCCCCACCCCCATCATAAAAACAACAGGTATCTTCTTATCAAGACCAAACTATAAAATATTAACATTGTACATAGTAAAAGTGAAGAGAAGGGGGAAAAAATTATTTAAACCAATAAATAATCATCCACACGATCTAAAAAAGGATCGATCGGTGATGATTAACTCCTCGCATTGCTGAATAATTTCAAGGTAACATACATTATTAGAGGCAAACGAGGTGGAAAAATACAAAAATAAGAATAGTGGGCAAAAGGGTTTGAGGATCCTAAGCGGAAAAGTAAAAAATTAATACAGAAAATTTCTTAAAAGTTAGAAAATATAGTGGACGGCTGATTCTTTTGAAATGTTCAAGTGGCTCAGAGTTACACCTAGGTTCTGTTGAAAATAGAAAAGCAAAGGAAATTGTGTGAACACGTTATATGGGTTAGGTTTTCTTAAAAAAAAAACACTTGAATTCGCATATTTACCCCTCCTTAGTAGAATAGAATAGAAAATAACTTTATTATTCTGGGACAATTGTCCCCTAAGAATAAATACAGGTACAATTAGAGGCCTTAATAGTTTGGCCTGTGATTAAACAGAAAATAAATAAATAAGTATTTACAAAAACAGAAAATACAAATAGCAATAGAAATTAAGGAAATAAATTAAAACAATTAAAATTTCGGAGGAAGCTGAATAGAAAGGAGATAACTGAATAGACGGGATTTAAAGATAGAAAGGGTAGGAGCATGGCGGACAGATGGTGGTAAGGAGTTCCAGAGTGAGGTAGCACGTATTAGGAAGGATTTGTCAAAGGATGAGGTACGGTGAGAGGGAATATAGAGATCAGATGAGCGAGATCTAGTATTACGGGAATGGAACGAGGATTTAAACTTGAGGAGTTGAAAAATATAGGATGGCCTTATAGGAAGAATATAGTAGGAATAAGAGCAGGGCGGCCCTTTAATGCTACGTATGGAGCCATATCCTCTTCATCCTACCAAAATTTTTATCAAAATTGGGCTAAGATTTACAGAGTTATTAGTAATAATATTCTAAGAGGTGGCCTTACTTGGGGCTAACCCCTCTCCCATAGAATGTAGAACATCGAGACCCTCTTCCCGCCAAAAAAAAGGGCATATCTACATGAAATTCCGAATCGAATGACACCTCATTCATGAAAATCGATTCACGCGTTTAGGCGCTACGCAGATTACAAAAAAAGAAAGTGAGAACAACAAGAAGACCAATTTTCTGAAAAAGCCGTTTTGGCTCATTTTTGGCACTTTTTTTTCTCGAAATCTATTAGTTCTGGGTTGTTGCAAAGAATTAAGATTTATAAAGGAGAATTTGGCCTATATTTTTGAAAAAAATTTGGGAATTTTCTCTTATATAGAGAAAGAGAAAAAACATTGTTCAAGTTGGGTGTTTTTCAACGTTACGCTGTTTCATGCAGTTTTTGACGATAAACACTTATACCAACTGTCTTATCAGGCAGTTTTAATAAAGAAAAAATTTGACAACCTGCATTATTGAATAAAAAAGCTGTTTTAATTTAAGTTATAACAAAATATCTAAACAGATAACTAACTTTCATGCAGGCTAGAAACAGATGGTTGGATTACTGTTCGCACATAAATGCCAGAATATGTGGAATTACCGAAGGGGAAGGAGTAACCATTTGTCTCTCTAAAAGGAGCATCTAAAGGGCAATATGAGATCACCAGGTTCGTCCAGCGTGCAGGATTATGCATGACTTAAGGGTCAAAGTATTCTACCAAAAAAAAAAACGTTCTCCACTTTATCAACATTCCATTCCCCCGCACCCACTTGCAATTATGACTTGGGCCACTAATCTTAGTTGGAGAAAAAAAAAATTAGTTTAAAGAAAGTGAAATAGCCAATAAGAATTACTGAAAAACATTATTCATTATTCTAATTTTACATAAATCAGCCAATAAAGCATTGAATGAAGTCATCACAATGGAATTCACTCTGGCTTTACATTAAGTACCATTTATAGGAACACACCAAAAGCATGCACAGACTAACGTGCTTTCAATGATAGATTTAAAATCACGGCCAAAAACACCGACAAAAGACTAAATTACGAAAAATTACAAACAAGTTTTTTTTTTTGTTTTACCTAAAAAAGCAAAGAAACATTGAATTATGTAAAAAAGATAAAAAGTGACCGGAAATAATCTTAAATGACGTATTAAAAGAAAAAGTTAAAAACATACAGATTTCCTTCAAGGAAGACAATATCGTGATGTTTAATAATTGTATCTATTTTGTATTTTACCAAGAAAGTTTACGTAAATCTTAGTAATAAGAAGCGGTTTTATTCATCATCTTAGCCGGATCTGCCTCTTTAAGATTTTTTTTTAAAAAAACAGGAAATCACAGCAGACAGCATCATATCAACGATCTATAAACATACAGACATTACAAACATAAGGCGGCCGCTATATAGCAGCAGGTAAAGGAGCGCAAAGAATGAAGGTTGCAAGAAGTAATTTAGGCGCCAGTGGGAGGAGAGAGAGCAACTTTATAGCACAAGGCTTACTTGCTCAGGACACATCGACCGTCTCTCTATAGTTCCTTACCCAATGTTGCATGCATCCTTTACGGTCACACACAACCTACTATCATACTTAAAGACCTGCTATAAAACATAAGTTCTTTACACTGGAGGGAGGATATCGCCGCTGCTACAAAGTGTGTGACTGTGTTTTTGTAAGTATCTGTGAAACGTTTTGAATTTTTTTTCTTTTTTGTTTCGTTTGAAGACCCTACAATTGGTGATTTCTTGGTAGAAAGAGGAATCTAATGTTGGCTGCCAGAAGAGCCGAAAGGAGGGGATAATAGAAGGGGGGGGCCAGGATGAAGTATTAAATGAAATGTTTCTCACAGACAAACAGACGCACTAGGTCATCATATCTACACAGACGTACTACCCATAATCCTCACACATACACACACCCACACATTCAATAACTATAAATGATCATTTTTGGGTTCCTAGTGATTTTGCCGGCCCCATAATATATTTTTTTCTGTAATAAATAGGTCTATTTCAATTTATACCTAACTATACCATTCTGTATGTCTGTCTGTCTTGTCTATGAGCTCAGAGTGTGTCTGTCTAACCTCTCGCAATAGAAAGAATGCTAATCGTTCTGAATATCGATTCTGAGTTTTCACAGGAATTTCCCGTTTTACGAGGTTCCACTGTCGAATGAAAGCACTCGAATTTGCTTTTAAATACTATCAAAAACCACGTGAGACCAGAAAAAAACGAAGATTTTTCAACAAAAATCAACCAACCGGAAGTGGAACTTAACTGAATCGATAATTCACTAATCGATAATGTGATTTCGATAAATGTGAATTTATCGAAAACGCCTCCAATGATATACATGTGCAATTTAGCTATAAAAAGGAGTTCCAAAATAATAGAATATTAGTAGCAAGTAAATTATCAACGTTTAAGCAAGTCGATTTACCCGAAAATGCCATTTTACTAGAGATTAGTTTTCGAAAAAGTTGTGACGATTTTTTTTCCCACTCAATTTACTAATTTACACCCGCGGAAATGTATACCTTTTAATTAATTTCTGAGGCAGTCTTTTTTTTAAAGACGTTTTGGCGATAAGCTATCTACATAAAATGTTACTTAAGGGTAAAATACGATCTCATAACATGTAGCAATTAAATATTTAAGTAAAATTTCAAATTATTTAGAAAAGCGTTTCACCGGAAGTGCCATTTACTAAAAAGACAGAACATTGGATTATACAAATTGAGCAGAAAGTTATGTGAGTGATTGCACTTGATTATATTTTGTTTTAAACGGCGCAATAAAATATATTTTTACTTTTGTGACCCTTCAGAGAAAGGAACTTCTAATTGAAACGGACTTACAGACCTTATTTCCTTATCTAATTTGGTGCACAAAACATTTCCACTTAAATATTCAAGAGGAATATCCTGTCAGATTGTTCTCATTTTTCATTTCTAAGTAAATAATTACTAGCGTGGGGCAAACTCCTCTACTAAAGGTACCGAGCAAACAGCTGTAAAAATGCAAATCTACATCAGTTTTTAAACCAAATAACAATTCATTCAAGAAAATATGTTCACGAAACGATAATTTTAAATGATTGCAAAATTTCCCAATAATAGGTGTAAGAGCAGAACGTTGCTTTAATGGTACGTAGGGGAGCCCTAACCCTTTCATCCTGCCAAATTTTATCAAAATCGGGCTAAGATTTACAGAGTTATTTAGTAATAATAATTTTGGAGGGGGCCTCACATATATGGGGCTAACTCCTCTCCTATTCGATTTACAGCGTCGAGACCCCCAAAAAGCACATCTACATTGAATTCTGAATCGAATGACACCTCATTCATGAAAATCGGTTCGCGCGTTTAGGCGCTACGTTGTTTACAAAAAAAGGTAACAAGAAGAAGAACAAGAACATTTTTTGAAAAAGCGATTTTTGCTCATTTTCTGCAACTTTTTTCTCGAAACCTATTAGATCTGGGTTTGTTGCAAAAAAAATTACAGTTACAAAGGAGGATTTTCCCTATATTTTAAAGAAAATTCGGGAATTTAATCTTTTATAGAAAAAGAGAAAAAAATTGTCAAAGTTGGGTGTTTTTCAGCGTTACGCTTTTTCGTGCAGTTTTTGACAATCAACCGGACAGTTTTAATGATCCAAAAAAAAAAAAGACGCATGAAAATTAAAAAGGCTGTAACAGATTGAGTCATCAAATCAAAATCCTAAAATAACGTTTAAAAATTAGGTAAACAAAGAATTGGAGGGAATGAAAGAAAATAATTGATTCCGAACAAATAAGGGAATAAACTTGGAAAAAGTAAACATGAATCTAGAATAAAGGAGACCCTCAATAACAATAGGACCATATTATGGTGGAAGTTAACAAAGAACAATAACAACAAACAATAATATAATAACAATATTTCTAACTAGACTTTCTTTTTCTTTTTTTTAAAAAAAGATTCATATTATTTTAATTACAAGTCCAACATTAATAGAAGACCAAGATATAAATATAAATGCGTATTAAAATACAGACATATAAATGATTCTCCAGATTATTATAACAACTCCGAAGGCTTTTGAGTGACATTCCCATTTAAAAAGCACAAGTGTGAATGATGCTCTCTCTCCGCAGCAGCCGTAGACATCTGGCACCCACAGGACCAGGTAAATCAGAAAAAAACAAAATAAACCCTCACCAGATAGGTCGGCCACTAAACTCTTAATACAAAGAAAGAAAGAAACAAGAAAAAGCAGGATTATGAATATTAAAATGTATGCAAATTAAGTTATTAAAACCTCCCAACAATCCTCTCAGCCTCTGTCTCATTCTGAAGGTTATTTATTTTTTTTAAAGTTCATTTTGAAGTTGAACTATGATTTATTTCATTAATAAATTACTATTTATTCAATTTAATAGATATTTACTTATTATTTCAATATGTAGAAAATCATTTATCTTCATTAGTTAAAAATATTTTTTTTGTTTTAGAACTGCTGATCGGTTTCAAGATTTATTGAAGTGAAATTGGGAAATCTAGCGAGAACATTATCTAAGCAAGGACGGTTCGCATTATCCTTATAAAAGAGAGGATTACTGGCGTCGGATCTAAGCTAAATCTTATTTAAATTCAGTCCATATAATTCTTAAATAATTGGTAAGTTTTCATCAGAACTTGCACTCTCATTCCAATCCTCTTGTCCGCCATTTATCATCTCATCACCATCCAGATCATCCTCCCTCGCGATTTTCTCTCTTCTGAAGAGAGAGAGTAGCTAATTTTGGTGACGACTTAAAGGGACTGTTATCACTGGGTAACTTCTCCCCATCAATTAGTGAGTTTGTAGTGGTGTCAGTTATTGTCATTGTTATTTAGGGCGTATCTAGCGCTGGTGTTACTTAACAATTAAATTAAAAAAAATAAAAAATAAAAAATTAGTAAGTTATCAAACACCAAATTAGCTAACTAATTTCAGAGTTATGTGCAGTTTCATCAAAATGAAAAATATTTATAAGAGTGAAATAAGTAACAATATTCTAAATTTAAACCAAGTTGATTGACCGTAGCTGTACTTTACTTGATTTATAATGCTTAGTTTTTATTTAATATTTTCGGAACTTCGGTTCAAACGATTGTGCTTTTAACTTGTATACAAGTTTCGTACATTTAGGGCCTATTACTTTTTTTAATTTTTCTTTTCGAGTAAACTCGGTTTAGAGTAGGTTCAAAGGTAAAAGGGTGAAATTTAGCTCATCTCTCGATTGTGCTTATCACGCTATTGTTCGGTTCGAAAACCTAACTGATATAATTAAAAGTAAAAAGAATTCTGCCCACCGGAAATGTGACGTTTCATCTTTCTTCAATAGTGCCATCACGGTGTAGAAAACAGTAAGTCAGCTGAATGTTCAGTAAAAATTCTAATTTTCGAGAAAAATCCCTTTAAATTTGGCTTAAAGAGAAAGTCGTGCAGAATGGCGGTTTATTTCCTAAACTGATCCATCAACGTCACACCATTGATATGATCATTTTGCCAACCTACGCGACAGAATGGATCCTTCGTTGCAGTTAATAGAGTGATGTGTGTAGATGGCTGTGGACTGCAGCAACCATCTATGTACTTCGGCTTTCCGCCTTGTTTAAATATAGCAGCTAGCCACGATCGATCATGACATCGAAGCAAGTGCATCGAAGCTTCTTCAATATTCTCCTGCTTTCTGGAGAACAAACGACGAACCCCCCTAAAATAGCACTATTTTGGTCTTAAGGGCAATTAAATGTTGAATGAAGAGTCCAGATTTTAAGGAAAGTTCAATAATTATCAAATGGATTAATTGCCAATAAATGGAATGAGAGTATTTTCTTTTCTGTTTTAGCCACCGTCTTAGAACCAGCTTAATTTAGATGTTCAAGCACGGAAGTAAAATTAGGCGTATTTTAATGAATACACTGTTCAAGCTATTATAAGGCTAGCTAATTAAGGAGAATGTCAAGTATGGCTAAACAAGGGGAACAACTGTTCACAGACTTTAATGAACTACTATGTTGTCAGGTTGTATCTGTGTGCATGTATTGTTTAATGGCCTGAAATGTTCATCCAAAGAGCATGCGCACATCCGCTCAAACACATTGCGAAGGATACCCGAAGCATATAAGTGTGTATAGATTACTGAGCCAAAGCCAAAAGAATAGCTCTTTCTTAAATAAATAGGATAGTAGCTTTATTAAAAAGATCACGTGTCTAATGTTTATAGCACGTGGCGGTGGCGACCAGTGTGTTGACGACACGTGTCCTGCCAGGTATAACCTCTCCACTCTAAATGGAACAGTTTCCATTGTTAAAACAGTACTTCATAGTGGCATGCTGTCTTGGCTGGTTAAAAAAAAAAAAAAAAACTAGATGGGCTGAAGATGGAATTCCTCTTCAGAAAATAACAACAACAGATAGATCCCCAGGAACAGGCGACCTAACAAAATAATTGCAACGAACATGTCCAATGAAGGGACATTGAAGATCAGCTGTGTGTTTTAACCAGAGGGCTGACTGTTTGTTGTTTAGTAAAAAAAGTGATACTTGATATTTTAAAAACACAAGATGGTGCGCTCTGTAATGGTTAACAGCATCATGGTGGCAAAATGTAACAGGTTCTATGCGCTTAACCAGTTAACTGTTTATGACGAAGATATTTGTCATGAAAAAAGTGTAAAATTTTGTGTTATGACGAGTATATTCATCATGCGTTTTCAGTAGTGACCATTGGCGGTTAATTTTGCAATTTTCGTAAATTCATTTTTGATGTATTTGGTTCCTATTTATGTTAATATAAATAAATAAATAAATGTACATGAAATAAATAACGAAAAAAAAATATAAAAGTCATTTCATTGCAACCCAGTTTTATATCAAACATACTCTGGGTTTGACGAATATATTCAATATATACAACGAATATATACAACTGGTTTAATGTCTGCCATATTTTATCCTCTAACTAACCAGCTAAGTAACTCACACTGGAAAACATTTACGCAAGAGCCTTAACAATTTACAGAGGCATTCATTCATGCTTTCATAGGGAAGTAACCAAAGTACACGGGCTGACGTTTTTAGCAAAAGTTCGAGTCAACAAAACGTTTCCTCTGGTTAATACCATAATCAGCTGACACACGATTGTGAAACTTCCGTTTTTGCTGAGCATGCTCTGCAAAACACCGAAGGCGATCAGTCACACCTAAACTTAAGCACTAATTTGTAAAAACCCCTTACTCTTAACCAGAGGTCTTCAAACAATCAAATTTCCGTCGGAAAGACCCACTCGGAAGCCATAAATATACTAAAAACCAAATAACCAAGGAAGTAATTACAGAATTAGAAAGAAAAATGGAGATTGATGGGTGTAGAAGATCTACAAGTAGATAAAACAGAATTCTGACATTTCTGGTGCACATTTATTAGACGGAGTGCACAATAAATCACAATGCAACTTACCAGACACGCTGTTATAATCAAACCAATTGCTTACAATTAAGGAATCAAGTTGTTCTACTCAAGGCAACCATTTTACTCTTAAAGATACCTTTCCTTAAATTGACCATCAAGAAAGTTTAGCCCCTCAATAACGAGTTATCACATTAAGGAGATAGTTGGTGATTGGGAGGGCGCCCAGCCAGACAATTCTACTTTTATAGATATAGTAATAATAATAATCAAGAACTACGGTGGAGCTCTCTGGAGCTGGGTAGTAAACTCTGCCCTGAGGACACGTAAAGCCTCTGGACCACAGACACTGGCCAAAACAGAGAGCACACACGATACACACGCACTTACAAAATGAAACTAGTACTAATTTAAAGGCAAAATAATAGCTGGCAATTTACAGAACAGAGATAGAGGCGAGCCAGCCTGTTGCAAACAAACTGCACCATGATATAACCTTCCTCGAGTTCAGGTATCACATACCTGCATAAATGGTAAACCTTATACCTCCTATATAGGCCTTTATTAGTCCGCGCGGTTTGCCCTAATTAGTTTAACAATAAATTTTGTGACGTTAGAATTAGAAGAAAAAAGTGGATTTAATAAATATTTACAGATTTATTTAAACTTGCAAGTCCTTGCTAGTCATTTAGTAATGTAATTATAATAAGAATTTAGAACACCACTCCTTCCAAAGAGGAAGTATTCTAAAGAGAAGATTAAGTTTTTATTCTTCTATTTGAAATCGCCATACTGCAGAAGATGGCTAGCTTTGTGGATGTGAAAGAAAAAAAACAATTGTATCGTAGAATCGATAAATCGCCGGAAGCTCCATCATGATTTTTGGGCACCATCCGGGTACTATCTGAAACCGATCTAATGAAAAAAAACCCTTAACCGAGTGAAGTGACGCATTACTGAAAAATATTGAACATTTTCTCAAAAACGGTACCACGACTTTTTAGTATATTTATTGTACTAGGCCACGTTAGCCGAGCGGTTAGAGGCAAGACCCGCCAAGCTAAGATGAATTGTTGGTTAGTGGGTTCGATTTACCCGATCTAGGCATTCCATTTAATGTTTAATATGAGAACTTGTACAGTAAAGTATGTTTGCTAGACGCTTCCGCCCACGACACCTAATTAGGTAGTTAAATGTAAAGCCCACTTGAAAAAAATAAGCATTACTTTACTTTTTACATAGATTGTTCACATATAGATCTGTAATTCTTGAATGATTTAGCCAGAGATATTCATGCTGAGAATCGATCCTGCTGGTAACTACTAGAGACGATTTTTCTTAATTTCCTTTCAAGATCACTGACGCCTGAAGCTTTTTTTTAGTCCATTACCAGCCTCCAGACAACACTACCCATCACCGTACAGTAAAATCTAAGGACCAGCAACTTCACTCGAACCCGGGATCTCTGTACGCTAAAACCATTGCGTTAATCTTATCCTCGAGTAGGTGGATGGTGATTATTAAATTTAAATCCAGTTTTCTTCCTTCAAGTCCAGGCTACTAAACGGTTAAATATTTATTTATTCCTAGTTTGCACGAGGACCCTAAGAAGTCCACAGCAACACTTAGCAATTCTGCAGGAAGAGAATAACATAGAAGCGTAGTATAGAGATCCATTCTACCCTTCTGAGCAGCGCAACAGTCATAAAAAGCTTGGTGAAATCTTCAGACTATAGCCTGGCCAACAGAATCGACTTTTCTGCAAGATCTTAGCAACTAACTGAGCTACAGATGGCTCCGCATTGACTTCTTCAAGAACATCTCCTCTGACCATTCCTCTCAGGATTTCCCCTAGGAAGATTTACTTGGTTCGCAACATCTCCAACTGCATCCTGAAATCTTCAACTATTGGTGTCCCACAAACCGATTGAAACCCAGTGACTCTTCTTATTTCTACCCTAAAGTGAGATCTTTTTTCCTTCCTCCAAGGAGATGTTAAGCCAAAATAGTTGTTTACTTTAAGTAAGTATTTATGTCACTCCTAAGCGATGTAATGCTTGTGCTGTGTTGACAGAACTACAGGTTACTCAGATCGTTGAAAATATCGTTATTCTCTCCCCATTTCGGCGATTATAAACGTTAATTTAAATTCTCATTCTTATAACATACAAACAACTGTACACTGAATATTTCCACGGGAACTTAAGTAAAGTAATCGCCCATTTTTTCAGGTAGTGTTTAACGTCCAACAACCAATTAGATGTCGTGGGCGAGGGCGGAAGCTCATACTTTAATATAAACAATTTTTCCGAACAAATAAAAAGTAGTCATACACGGGATTCGAACTGGGAATCCCCCACTTACAAAGCCACGCTTTGACATAAAGCATTGTTTATTGAAATTTTCTCAATTTGAATACTACGATGCCGCAGCTAGAAAAAGAAGTCCAGTCGACATATTCCCCCCCCCCAAAAAATCCAAAGACGTCAAAAAAGGTTAAACATACAGCAAGGTATTACAAAAAAAAAAAATTGGCGGGAAAAAAAGTTAATATATAGCTTTTTTTTAGTTGGGTTAAAGTAGGTGTGTATATAATACGACTTATCTGAGCCCTAAAGGGTGGTGAAATTGCCAAAGGGCACCATAGAGGTCCGTGAGAGTGCTAGCTGAACACGCCAACAAAGAGAAAAAGAGACAACATAATAATAACAATAATAAAAACACTTGCTGATGATGATCTATGTCCGAAATTATACGCCAGGTTAAGAGTTTTTATCTGAGCCAATGGTGCGGTACCTTGGCACTGTTGACCTCCACGCCATCTATTAAGGAGGCACGCCATCCTCTCTCCCCTCTTCTTTGACCGCCGCCTCACTAATTTAACCCACCTCACTAATTTATCACCACGTTAAATACTATTATCGCCTGCTCCATTATCATTATTAAGTGTTAAGTTTTAGTATGTAATTTCTATTCTTTTTTTATTTGTCACGATGATAAAAAAAAAACTTCATTAGAATTTCAAATCTTAAGTGCACAATGAGACAATAGACGCAGCAAACTTCGAAACACTGTAGCATGAATGTTTTACTTGGGTAGACTGAGCAGTAATGACTCCCTTATTTTGCGTAGCAGACAAAATCCAATTCTCGGCAGAAATAGGAAGTGGACATTTCCCAACAAGCTCCCTAAAAGGAATATTTTTTTTTTTTAAATTTCCACTTTTCTCACAACTTACGAGAGTGAAGAAAAACTATATATATGTGTATATATATATATATATATATACATATATATTATATATATATATATATATATATATAATATTAGTTACAAGGGACAAAAATATCTGAATTCATAAAAGATATAACTTCTACCAATGTAGAATCAAACGTAGTCCACAGAACAGACTTTACAGACTCCAAAAGCACCGATATCTTACAGTGCGTAAGAATTCGTAAACAGAAATACAACAAGAAAGTCGACAAAGAAACCATTCTCACTCTTAATGCCCCCATATAAACAAAGCACAGATTCCTAGGCATCTATTTCCAGCTTCCGTTCGTCCATAAAAGCCTTCGGTTATTCTGTAATTTGAGGTTATCCCAGTACAAAAATTATTTAAATTCTTTAACCTCTTCAAAGATTTCTTGGCCACCTTCAATCCAAATTTCTTTGGCCTCTGCTTTCACTTTTAGAAAAGAATAGAACTGAATAGATTATTCTGAGGTACCGAGCATTTTAATGTTTAATCACTACTGTACAATTCAAAATGCAAATACACCCCTAGATGAACCCCAGATACCATCTCTTCCCGACCAAGCAATACCTACTTTGAACTGCAATTCTGATACCACAATGTTCGCATAATACTCTGAAGAAGTACAGCTGCTTTAGCTTGTATATAAAAGTACTTGGATTTACGAAGCCTCTGGCATTTTATTTTTGTCGATATTTAAAAAAAAGAAATTATTGTATAAATCTTAAATATAATTTATATATTAGAGTAAATAATAGCGGAGTGTGGGTAAAAAAACTACGAGAGAAACAAAGGGAGAAGGGCAGAGTTATGGAAGAGAGGGGAAGGATAGAGAGAGAGTGACCATGAGGGGAGGAGAGATAGAGAGATCTAATGGTGGTATTATGTTATCACATTATTAGTAGGTATTGATTTCTAAGAGACGCAGCCTCCTGTATCTGAACAATGAAGTACTTTAGCCGTGATTGTGTATGTGTGTTTGAAGTAAAAGAGTTGCCAGTATGTGAGATGTACATATATACATACATATAATGGAGTTTGGGGCATGAGTGTATGCATCTAGCTCCCTCACTAATAGCGATCTTCTGGACTAATGTTGGAATTACGTACATGCAGTGGGGTACAAAAAAAAAGGGTTTCCTATAGAGAGTTCCTACAGGGGAGCGTAGTAGCTCCTCTATTTTACCATGCTTATATCCCTGTGATCTGACCCTAAGCCCCACACAACAGTTACCTTCCTACAAAACGCCTAACATTCCAGCCATTATCTCCCCAAACAAAGATCCCCGGCACAAACCTCTTGACTTACAAAGTCACCACCTAGCTCAATGTGAGGAAACCCGTGTGAAGGACATAAATCAATATAAGGTACGCTGGAATAATTGGTGTCATTTTTTAAGCATTGTTTATGCTATAAACTTTTTAACGCCAAGCGGGAAGACTTCTTTAATAACTTAATTATTATTATTATTATGACTTAGTTGAGCCTTGACATGATAGTAATGATCAAAACCTCCAATAAAGAACTTACTTATCTAATAATAAAGTTCACAGGAAGTAGCAATTCACTAAAGACAAAGATCGAAGTCTCAGACCACTAACATCCTGATCAAAGAAATACACGTTAATCCCTGCCTAGAGATCCAAGACAAGTAGTTAATAATCCGTTTCCAATCCTTGAAAGTACAGAAATTTTACAACGCAAAAGTACGTCATATATTACAAGGATGGTCAAGAACTTACAACAAATATGTCAAACAATTTTATAACTCAATTCATCACATACAGGATTATTTTAAAAATAATACTGATCCCGGATACGAACCAGTTATCTGTTCTTAGATTTTTCTATTCCTACGAGTCTCGTACAGCTGAAATCTCAGATGATGAATACTGTCTGAAAGCTAACAGGGCACTGAAAAAGATTCTGGGGCGCTAATGACTTTAAAAATCTGATACATCTTAAATAAATTAAAAATCTCGAAGTATTTTATTACAGGTTAAAAAAAGTAATTTGCTAAATACGTCACGCCACTTTTTATCTTTGTCAGAGAACTAAAATAATCTACAATAACCTTTGTTACCAACAATAGCATTATAAGAGCTTTATTGACATTATTAAGTATACCACTGATATCATGAAAGAATTTCTTGAATAACTCTTAATTCACTTCAGAATAATGGAGTTTCTAATTGCAATACATTTATGGAAAAAAGGTGTTTCCGTAATTTTCCAATAAGGAACTTGAACCGACGAATAGGAAATTCAAAATGCATTTTCCAATAGAAGAACTTTTATGGGAAACCAAAATTAAAGAAAAGAAGGGTCCGTAAGTTAATTAGAATAGAATAGTCTTAGATAAGAAATTATAATTGCACTTTATTAAATTTTATTTACTAATAAATTTAAAGCAACAGATAATATAAGGCTAGATAGTTTTCCATCAAACGGATTGTGATAGATCTTGAGATTTGATCAAGAAGAATCAAAAAGAGAATCAAACGACTCCAAAAAGCAAAGAATATGTCCTAATAAATTAGAAACTGATCAAGAAACATGGAACATTTTAGGTTAAACTTGACAGAAAGTGGCGTTTTCAAGACAGGTACTTGGTATTCATTTCCGTTTTTCTCGCTTATTACTTAACCCAGATCTCATGAAACGAATTTCCGCCGATACTTCACAAACTGAGGGTCCCGCGGGAGAGGATATGAAGGGATTTTCTCTGACGCTCTATTTCTGAGACGTTCATTCCTAGTCAGTGAGCCGAAAAGCTGAATATGAAGAAATTCTCTTACAACTGTGAAAATCTATTGCAAGAGAGTGTGAGATATTTCATAATTGATTTCTCTTCTTTTGGTTTAATTCCTCCAACATCAAACGGTACCCAAATATCTCTGGGGCCTAAATTAATGATAATGTTTTTAATTTCAAGTTTCATTAACCTCACTTTTAGGGGCGTTTCGTGGGGACAAAAAAGAAAAAATAACGAAAACGATGCTGCAGAGAGGGTGATTATGTCAGAAACACATGTACCAGACCAGGAACACTGGATACTAACAGACGGTACAGACAGTGGTGTACCAACCAACCTTTGGGATAAGGCAGATCTCTCCCAAAGTGCTGAACTCATTCACTACACAGAGTAAATTAACTCTAAATGACAATTGCTTATGGCAAATTACATATCAATACAATTAAGTGTGTGAGTGTGTAAGATCAAAGTGGTTACCCCATTTACATGTTAATATAGAGAAATAGTAGTGTATTGGTTAAAGTGTGGAACAAGATGAGGAAGTGAAGGTGGAGGGAGGAGAATTGAAACCCTGCACAAAGGGATTCTAAGTCGGGGATGGCCTGTTGGTGTAGCCAGCCAGCCCTGCGTAGCGGTGAGTGGATGTTGTTTCCATTCTCATCAAACCGTCCACACTAATACTAGACTACACTCTCACAGCCTGAGAACACCCTCGACACAACCAAACAACACACACCCGGGGTGACATCTGTCCACAGCTCAAAACCCTCTAAATAGCCTTTTCTCGTCTCTTCAGTACTCTGGCAAACAAAACTTTAAGCTTCTTATTAAAACAGGTGGAAAATGGAGAGTGAATGCTAATGCACACAGCACGCTGCTAAGCCTGCACTCAAATTAATTAATAACTCCTTGCGGGCGGAGACAGTTCCGGAGGCGGGAGGGACAGCTTTCTAAATTAAGCGAAATACTTCTTCTGTGGAAGAGCCCATGAAAAGAAATCAGCCTTCACATAGAATTAAGTCTTCTGGATACCTGGAACTATAATAGTAGGTTGAAGCTTGAACGGCGAATCGCTGGCATCTGTAGTGACTCTCAAGTCAGATCTAGACTTCCAGTCTGCCAGTCCGTACTTGGCACCAACCACACTTACGCCCTCTCTCTAAATGCCCAGCATTTCTGCTGAGAATACTTTCCATTTTAGTTCTCTCCACTTTAGAAGAAATTAAAATCTGAACCCGGATACTTTTAAATCTCTTGAAATTTCCTAACCGCATTCAAGTCAAGCTCTGGAGCACGTTTGGAAATAATAAACTTGAGATAGTGCTCCAAACGGTTATGAAATCTAAGAAGTTCCTGGGTGATTTTTACAACATCCAAGATCGCAATGGTTTTTAGGTAGCTGGAGATAACAGCACACACTTCTTGGGTTCTTTAGTTGAGCAATTATATGGCAGTTCAGATCTCCAACAGATTGTTCAGCTCTATGCAAATGATATGTTACATGCAAACAAAATCTAATTTACATTTTGACGCTTGCAGGAGAGGAGTTTCTTACGAATCAGCATAAAATTTAAAAAAAATTTTTTTTTTTCAGAAGAAGCAATGAAGAAAAGAACGAATCATTATGGAAATTGGATTTCAAGTCGGGTGACTTGAGCTAAAATAGAAAGAAATAATAAAAGAAGAGACGGTGGTAAGATAATGAAGAAACCGACCCAAACAACAACACGCTGCCGTAATGATACGAACAACAGCAGCAGCATAGATAAGTTGAGGGAGTGCATACACAAGTAGTGGAATGATATAATAAACAAGGACCAGAAGTGTATACGTATATAGTTCTTGTGGCCTCCAGCCATAGTTCATCAGCACGATGTAGACCACTCACCCTGGAGGCTACAGAACTCCATACCCTCCACTTATAAGAATGCTTCTACTACTATACTGGAGTCTAACTCCTAGAAAACAGGGGTTAGTGATTAAAAATAGTGATACAATAAAAATAAAGACCAAGATCATTTACTGAAGAGACTGGAAGAGGACGAGACTGAAACAACTTTGGATGATTACGAGAAGGTGAATACATATACATACATGTTTCGTAGTTTCGGATGATGGGAGATTAATCAAAAATGAAAATTGTAAAATCGTGATGTATTTTGAATAAATTTGAATTTTACTATTGGGGTCCTCCTCACAACAGGAATATCTGGAAAGTTCTTCTTCTTTTTCTCTTTCTCAATCTTCACTTGTTTTTAGTGGTACTTCAAACTAACAATTGAGAGGGCCGTGGAATTGTGGGAACAGAACGGTAGCACAACAGCATTAGTAAATAGTAATATATACACACTTACAGAAAGAGGTTGGCCACACTGTGCTCTAATGACATGTGATTACCATCCAATGTTAGGAAAAAAAAAAAGCTAGCCAAACCAATCTAATACAACAGTAAAAAAAATGTTTTTTGAATTTCAATGTAGTTGGCTGATGCTGGTAGGTTGGCTGCTGGGTAAAGGCTATGTTTTATTAATGAAGCACCGAATCCTGGGCGCTCTCTAGTGAAATATGTTCGTTTTTCCACTGTCACCAACCTACCAACCTTTAAAAATTCTTTTATCGACCCTAAGAGGAAGTGTTTCGCTATGGTTTCAAATTTTTGGGAATCCAGTTTTGCGTTCGCGTATCAAGAAGTTTAATCCTAGTGTTATTACATTTTGGTAACATTGCCGCATTCTGATACTAAAGTTCCGGTCCAACTTCTACGTCATAATGTGCGAATTTGTCCTTTAATATTTATCCTCCAATAGAAGAAGAAGAAGTATTGCGCAATTTTACAGCTTTTAAATTTCCTCGTGAAAACATGTTTACGAAGTTCTTCTGAATATGAATAAGTGGCTTTTAAAGGTTTATCTAGATAGCATTTTTTTTTTTTTGTAGCGTTTATTTGTGCTATAATCAGCGCGTTGGCACTGTAAGTAACAATGATAGAAGAGAATGGTAGATACAAACGAGTGGAGAAGTTACCCGGTGGTAACACTCCAAAACATTAGACTGTTAGTCACTCTCTTCACTAGAGAGGAGATCATGAGGCCACTGTGTCTTAAGACGTCTGGTCGGGATATCAGGAAGGGTATTAGAAGAAAGAAAAAGGAATTATATGAGATTGCAGGTTGAAGTGGAGATTCCTGTATCGTGTTTTAGCGTTCTTGTGTGATAATGTTAAGGTCAATGTGTAAAGTCAGGTTTGAGACATAAAATGGTTCGAAGATATTTTAGATTGAAGATATTAAATCCTTTGGAGATTGGTGAGTTTGGTTGAACCCCAAGCTCTATTCCATACGCCCAGATGAGTTTCAAAATAGAAGTATAAATTAGTCTTTTGTTGTCTAGAGACAGTTTAGATCTATCGTCTATAAGTCTTTCAAGTAGTCGACCGCGTCTGTTTAGTTCTGTTCTTTTCTGTTTAGTGTGGGGGTTACAACAAAGTCTCCGGTCTAAGTGAAGCCCAAGGTAGCGGGCCACGTTCACCACTGGTAGAGGTATTAGGTCAGAGGTCGCCAAAGTGGTCTATATAGACCCCCAGGGGTCTATTTAACAAAAGTAGGGGTCGATCTGAGCCAGGGGGTCGAAGGAAAAACAATTTCGACACCAATATAGCGAACCTTGCAAAGAAACACCAGGCACACCCATCTCATTAATTAAGAAGCAATACTGTAGTTACTTTACTTATTTTTAATTACTTATTATTTAATAAATATTAAGGCAGTTAAATTTCAACATTAAGATATTTTTCATTAAACTATTGTTACACAATGTTAAATTACTTAAATAAATGTTTAAAATAAATAAATGTACAAACACCTAATAGATAGTTTTATTTTAATTAACTGAAAATTTATGGGGGGTCGATGGAGATTTCGAAAAATTATATACGGGGGGGTCCATGATCAAAAAAGTTTGGCCATCCCTGTATTAGGTTATTAGAAGACTGGAGGAAGAGTAACGCGACGAAGAATGAAGGTGATGTTTTGAGACTTAGTTTCATTAGGCTTAATTAGCCCATTTCTCGAACCATCTCTCCTAATGAGGAGAGATGTGATTGCTGGCGGCTGTGAGCTATTCCAGGATCGTGATTAGTGGACAGTAAGACGTTGACATCTGCGTATGTGAGAAGTGTAGCGTTAGGATCAGATAACTTAAAAACAAAAAGTTGTTGATAGTTAAAAATTTGATATTTCTGTAGGTTTTAGGACAAAGCCGATCTACCGTAGTGCCACTATATTAGATTAGACTGTAATAGATTTTTTCCGGTTTTCCCTCTATCTAAAACGCCCTCAAGTACAGATGTACTTTTATTGAAAGACTGAAAGCGCACTCAGGACTGTAAGCAGAATGTTCGGCAGTGATTTGTAGCGGACAGACACACAACAATTTTTTTTAATAGATGGAGTAAGGAAGGGTTGAAGAAAAATTACACCCCCCAGCTGTAGCTTTGGGAAGGAATAATATAGGTTTTGAAATTCCCGTGAATTTAGTAACATTTTGTTGAATTGTAACGCATTACCACTTACGTAATATTAGAATTAAATATGAAGATTCCTAATTTGAAGGAAATAGTTCGAACGGATGTGCGAATAATTTTTTTTTTTAAAGACCTTCCAATCTATCCGATCCTCATAAAAATTAAGACATAATTCTACAATGGTGAAACTAAATAAGTTAATTATATGCATATGTTTATTATATGTGCATATAATAAGCATATACAGATGTGTATATCAAAAGAGTACAAATTATCGAGTGTGCTGCACCCAAATTACTGCAGACATTAACTGTCTACGTTTCCTTTAATGTTTTTGATATTTGATACAATCATGTACTCAACAGATAGAAATAATTTGCGAAAATAGCTGGCTATAACCTTCCTTATAGAAATTAAACATAGTTTAGGTCACCATCAGCTGTTTAGCTCCATTTGCACTGTAATTTCTTTCAATTACGAGTATGTTATATGCTAATGGCATTTTGACTATTTTTATTCTCATTTCATGAATATTAAGAGAGACACGTTGTATACTTTAAAAAAAAAGATAATTTTTACATTTTCTGCCAATTAACAGAAATACTTGTCGACTGCACGGAAACTTATATCTATTTCCAAGATTTCCGCTTTAAAAAAATCCCAGAATCTGGGATTATTTCGTTTTCTTAGATTCCAGTAGATACAGAAAGTTAAACTAATTATGTATCTTTACGTCCACAGTTCTCCCTTTATTTCGGTGGTTCACCGTAGTGGCGTCATGAAGATAAGGTTACCGTTATATGTCAAGATCTGCCTCAGTCTGGGATGACTATTACTTAAATTCAAGAACAAACTTAGATCATCTAAGATCAGTAGATGATCGAATGATTTTTATAGCCTAAGGTCTTCCACTAGTTAACCAGTTCATAAATCTCCTCGCACTACAAACAGTAAGCGGATTTCTAAAAAAATCGTTCCTCTACTTCAGGTATCTTTACACAAAGAGTCAGGTATGTGTCTCATTGAGGGAAAAGAGTGGAGAAGTCTTCTTAAACCACACTGCCCAGTAAGGGATCCAATCAAGACAGTCTGCAATTAGACCGAGAGAGATACAAAATCATATTCTAATTATGAATCTTCTGTACCACTAATTACCATTTTTAATTTGTCAACATCTTCTGAGCTAAGTTTGAATGCTGTGAAGCCATCCATTTCAAGAATTTAGAAAGACATGTGCCAACGATAAGACCAGAACCAAAATTTCAGATTTTAAAGACCCAGAATCAATAATGATATTAAAACTTGCAAAGCGGCGACTTACTGAAAATGTTTTATTTTTTCACTTACGAGGGTTTATTTTGGTAACATAAAACTTTCCCCTAAGCTATTAGCAAAACGAAAAACGATTGAAATGTTGATCACAGCTATATCGATATTATAATCGAATCAAGCTTTTAATTTCACGCAAGGACCACACAAGTACTACCTACTATCCTCTAGGACTAATCATTACTAAATAATCTTCAAGGGAGATCTATTTTTTTTTAAAGCATTAAAACGTTAGAGGCATGGCAGGGAGAGGAAGAGTTCAAATTGCAATAGTACGAGTAATATGCGCCTTCATTCAGCCAGAGTAAATTCTGTTCAGATATTTTCTCGACTCGACGATGTTGATTTAGTTAACCGATGCACAATATTCAATATGATCATTTCCGCTTAGTTTGACCGTTTGATGAACTATCGCTTCTTCCTGTCTGGTATTTTCTTACTTTACCAGGGTCGCTAAACTGTTCGACAGAGCCCCCCCGATTGCAAAATAATGTTTGGAATGCTCCTATAAATAATTCTTCGTATAACAAGAATTTTTATTTGAGTTCTGATTTAATTACGTATTTTAATTTTAATTATTGCCCATTTAAAGTTTCCGGTGGCTTTGTACCTCGAAAAGGACCGTATCAAATGCTTATTTTACGAATTCTACGTATCAAAAAAGTTAAGTTGTGGCGAAAAAACAGAAATCCTGCGAGTGTCCAGACCAAATTATTATCAATTAAAAGTCTACAAGTTATTCTTTATGCCTGTAAAAATACTCTTTGAATAAAACTTCTTCTTAGGTTGAAGAGGGACCTTTCAAAGGGAAGTTAGATGGGATATTCAGAGAAGACTTGATATTGAGCACCCAGGATATTGACATTTCCTAAATTCAATAATACGTAACCATCACCAGCCAGATATTTCCGTTCAATAATGTTTTACCTCCCAGTCCCGCTAGAACAGCAACATTCACCGAAAGGATATTCCATATTTATGGGTGTACAAAACACAGGAAACCAAAAAAATTGAAGGAAAATGTGGTAAATGAAATTATATAAAATCAGATTTCCTATTTTATTTGGCTGAAGGAAATTTCAAAGAATGGAGACAAGCGGATGTAGGACGTACTAAAAAAAAAGCGGATGTTAAATATTCAATTTATTTGCGTAATATAATCTTGTAACAGTTTCTCGCTGACAAAAACTGATTGATTATTAGAAAAATTCTTTAAAAAACACATTAAATGTAATCTAGGAAAATGTAAAGCCCCCCCACAGAGAATCAAACTAATTTCATACTACATTAAATACTTATATGAAAACATAGTTTTCAGGGTAGTGGGGGGAGATGGGCTTCCCTCTAGGGTATTTTTTTTGGGGGGGGAATCTACGGTTTATTGTTTTTGTGAATTAAAGAATTCCATGACCTTCACAAGTAAAAAAAGAAGTCACAAAAATGACATAACAGGAAAAACATTTTTGCTACTTTCTTTATGACGTTATTAAGGGTTAAATATTCAAGTTAACTTCCGGATTTGAAGAAAATTCATTTCGGGGTAGGGTTTTATTAAAAACCAAAAAAATCCATATGGTCTTGAAGCTCAATAAATGCGCAACTTATTCTGAAATTATGTGACTCCTTGATTCCATTTATCATTGACAAAATACAGTTGAAAATTTTAACAAAAATCATCGAGAACGAATTTTTTGGACATTAAAGTAAAAATTTCATTGTTATGAGGAACGTTTTGAGGCTTTGTATTGAGTAAATTTATAGGAAATTTAATGCTCTTTCGTCTAGAATAAGCAGATTTGTTGTAGGATAAAGGGTAGAAAAGTTACGGCCATTTTTATGGTGAAAAACGCGAATATCGACGGAAAAGTTAAAAATGCAAATATCTTGGACACTATTGAGAATCGGGCCAAAGTGAAGAGAATATTTTTTGTTGCATTTGAGCTGCTGAATCACCTCCCGAAGTTTCGACCACTCCTCCGCATACACCCTGTATAGCAATAATGTTGGATAAGAGCGTCAGGAGTGCGTCATTACACATTTTAAGTAGTCCCTCTCAAATGTAAAGTTTACTTGATAACTATCAATAATTCAATTAAATTACGGATAGAAGATAAAACAGGTAAACATCTATTCATTATTCGAATCTTCGGAATAATGGTAATTCTAATAATAATGATAATGTCCTCAGTGGACCTCCAAAAGATGTCTATCCGGTGGAAATCTAACTAGAAACTGTTGTCACGATCGCTATACGCCCTCTTGCAGAAAAGGAGAAACATAAGAGAAACCCTGTAAATGTTTCCGGTTGGTTTAAGAAACAAGCAAGCCACCCACCAAGTGGCGAATTAAGGCGCCTCTCTAGATGACCTGACCAACAAACTGTGACAAACATCCAATATGTTGCATTATCCGCTCCACAGGATAATATCAACAACCCCCCCCTCCGTTGACGTCGCCGCCCTAAACTTCGCCCAGTTCATTGCAAACTTTTATTGCTAAGAAGGGGATGATGATGATGATGATGGTTAACCATTCATTTCCTGCTCCTCACCCTCCCCCCGTCGGTGCAGTATGTCTGTGGGGTGAGAAACTCCTCCCAGAGGGAGATCAAACAAGGCTGTGTGTCCCCGGGGTTATTGATTTCCAAACTGGGGCTACACAGTGCTGTCAAGCTGACGACCTTCTCTCCAATGTGAGGAGACAATACTCCTCTGTCAACACCCTTTCTCGCACATGCACACAGTTTCTACTTCAACCGCACTTATTGCGGCGCTCTCTAGAGCTCGGTGTATCTAGAGATCATGGTCACGTGACCCACTCATATAAATCAAGTACATATACACACTGTAATAATATACTGCCAAGCCACAACTATTTCTACTACTATTAAATAACTAATAAACAGAGCGAAAACACACGCGAGGTAAGTAAATAGTCAATCATCAGTTATAAATATCTATATTTCAAGTATTAGAAATAGAGATAGACAGATAAATGAATCTAGAAATCTCCATAACCATCCAGTACCCAAATTAATCCAGACTCCCAAAATTTACGAGTTACATTCACTCCTCAGCACTCTATTGCACCTAATATCTTCCCTCTTCTACAAATTAATCCAGTCTCCCAAAATTTACGAGTTACATCCACTCCTCAGCACTCTATTGCACCTAATATCTTCCCTCTTCTACAAATTAATCCAGACTCCCAAAATTTACGAGTTACATCCACTCCTCAGCACTCTATCGCACCTAATACCGTCCCTCTTCTACAAATTAATCCAGACTCCCAAAATTTACGAGTTACATCCACTCCTCAGCACTCTATTGCACCTAATACCTTCCCTCTTCTACAAATTAATCCAGACTCCCAAAATTTACGAGTTTCATCAACTCCTCAGCACTCTATCGCACCTAATACCGTCCCCATCTTCACTAAAATTAATCCAGACTCCTCTCCTCCCTAAATAAAGCGACCCCTAAAACTCTTATACCGTCCTAATCCTCTTGTGGATACCAAATCGCCGCAAGAAGAATTTACTCCCACTAAAATTCAGTCCCTAAAACTCACTATCCACACGAACTTCTTTTCATTCTTTTTCAGTCGCCCAACAACGACCAAAATGAAAACGCACAGAAAATGTCCTAAAAAGATATTTACATGAGAATCTGCAATGACAGGAAATAAAAACCGAGTGACTCCTACGTCTTCCTCTAACTACGAATCTCAAGATTTTAACTTCCGACTTTTTTAGAACGTATTTAATTCTAGCTGCAATTTACCCGCTTTTAAAACCATTTTCCACAATCTTCGCGCCAACCACTCTCCCTACTCAGAATTTTCTTAAAACTGTCTAATTTCTGTTTTTAAAAGATGAAGAAGAGGAAAAAGTAAAACCACGATAAAACTAAAGAGCTATGTACATTTAACTAAGTATACAGGAAGTTAAAAAAAATTATCAAATATATCGCTAAAAACATTCTGTATAGGGTAGCTCCCGGTTAATTCATTTTCTTTTAACTCAAAATGTTAACAACTTGTTTTAATTTTCGTTGGTTTTTATAAGTAAGTGATAGAATCAAAAAACTGTTTCAAAATGGCCCTTACAATCTCCGTCTTTCTAGAATTAATCGATTTAAAAAAATGATTAAGTGAATACTTTTGTGCAATGAGCATGCCAATTTTAAAAAAACCTAAGAAAACCAAGGAAAGTATTAGGCCGTTTTATTGAAATTCTCCTATTACTAGTACTATTCAAATGGAATACATGTCTGTGCGTCGTTCGATTTTTCGTTTGGTTCTGTTTTACGTCGAGGGTTCATACCCAATTTTTCGAGAAAAACAACACTTTTTTTATTGACTGAGGGAACCTCATACTGACGTTTCCATTAGAAACACGATATAGCAATACGTTCTTTACTTAGTATGAGTCCATGAGTTTAACACTTCTTTTTACAACTTTTTACTAATTCCGACGGGTTGTTATACATATATTTAATCCTAACTAATACTGTGCTCAGGTAGTAAAACAAAACAAATCACAGAAATAGCACTTTCACCCGAAAAACGGAAGTCCCTTTGCCCGGAAATAAATATTTTTGGGAAAAATTTCAAAACTAAAATATTGTAGGTTTGAACATAAAATGTTAGTACATATATAAAATTTAATGAATCAACAGTTGTGCTAATCTCGCTAAAAACTGAAAAGAACTCTCCAGGAAATATGTATTTCCGGTCACGCTAATTCTTTCTAAAACCGAATTTTAGCAATTCACTCCGATTCCTCGGTTAATATTATATATTGTAGAATATAGGATTATACATAATATGTGGAGGCTCTGGAGAAATAAACATATGTTAATTCCACGTCTTCCCTGGTTATGCCATTAAATAAATTTACACACACACAAGTTTTAGATCTATTTGGAGCGATTAAGATGAGAAATTAAGAGAAAAAAAAAAAATGGAACGAGCCACTTTTTATGAAAAGCTTAAAAAATTAGAAAATATCAATCAGGAAATCGAACGATTAATCGACCAATCGATTTTTTGAACAGCTTCCTTGTTCCCCTACATATTTTTCAAATGTGCGCCATCTTGGAAGCTGGTAATGAATGATTTTTCTGTTTTTTTTTTTTTATTGGTGATTTCTCGATTTTGATTGCACCGATTTTCTTAGAACTTTGTGAGCTCTTCACGAAGGTAGATCAGATCTATATCTCTGACTTGAATTATTTTTATTTTTTATTTTTTTAGTAAAATACTTATTGAACCAGTTCTAGAAGGGAGAGATCCGTGAAAGTGGTGGCCACCATTTATAGTAATGACCGTCCTCAATTACTCTGTAATAAGTAATATGTAAATAAAATTACAAATGTGGCCAAAATCGGTTTGAGCCGGAGTGGTCTTGAGCATTATTTGGCAAAAAATGCTTCAACTTTTTTTTTGTTTTACTTAAATTGTGGTAAGAAAGGTCATGAGAGTGTCTTACTCTAATCATTCAATTTTTCCTAAATTTTAACCTATTATTTATATTGAACTTTGTTTTAAGCTTTGGTCAAAATTATAAAATGCATATTAGATCTTTAAAAGCAGTAAATTTAAGAAGATTTTATCTCAAATACGTAAAAACATACTGAAGGTTAGAGGGGGTGCAGAAATATACTAACTTACTTAAAATACAAAACCAAAACTAAGAACCAATCAACTGCCACCAAAATTGAAATTTAATTAATTTGCTCATTGTTATTGGTCAGAATAAAGTCATTGATAAAAATCTGGATAACTCAGTTTGGTTAGTGTTTTGTTGGCAGTAATTTTTGGATGTTTGGTAACTGAATTTTAAGTTCAAATATTAAAATAGATAATCAAATTCATCAAATAAAGTGAATACAATAAACAAAACATATATATATGTGAACATTATATTGTATTAAAAACATAAAGTGCGTAATATAATATACGGGCAAAGCCAGAGAGTATCGCTTACAAAATGTTATGTACTCACCGGGGTAGCCTCGGGTGTGCCTGGAATGGAATTGATTTCCTGCGGGGAGAGCCCTGGAGCTGGAAGCTCCCGGGGGGGAGCTTTGGTAAAGAGAGAGAGAAGGGTGACAGCCGCGGGGAGCATTAGGCTGGGGCGGGGACGCCGACGGGGCCACCAAATGGGCGGGACTATCATGTAAATGGGGGCGTGGCTCCCCACGTACAATCAAGTGGGGGAGTATGCGCTAAAACTGCTCTAGAGCAAAAGGGGGTTTATCCCTCGGATGGTTTTTAATAATAATAATAGTGATACTCTAGTATCGTACCCAGGAGGAGAGAGGATCACATCACGATCACTGGCAGAGCTCTTTCATGCACACGCACTGCCACCTTTATCTCTAAAGTCTAGTAGAGCATAGGTCCGAGCGACGAAAACGTTTAGTTGATTACTGGTATGTGACAGTAAGAAGAAGCTGCGTGACTGTATCCCCAACTATATGCCGGTGTTTGGGGGGATACATTACCCAGGTGATAATTATCTGAAAAACCTGATGTTGAAACCCTCACTCGCCATTCTTTTGTCGTAATTTACTTACGTAATAACATTTTTTCGGAAATAGTTTAGGAACCAAACAAAAACAGAACAGAAATAAGACAAAATTTGGATTTTAGCAAACCCCTACAATCATATAAGTAGAACCCTAAAATATCCTGAAATGATACTTTAGAGGGATGCTTACGGAACCCAATATCTTAGATTTTCCTTGAAACTCGATAAAGACACTTTCGAGGAAACCAACAAAGATGGAGTATCCATTCCATGGTACTTCCTTTTAAGGGGCTTTGATCATCATCCAATTAAAATCATCCATTTCATTGAAAATTCGTATATTTGAATCTTTAGTTGGGTGAATGTAAAGACACATTTCCGCAGGATGTACGCCCTCTTCGGTGGCTTTGATATCCAAACGCTAATGTACTAGGGTAGTTACACTACCTTAACAGTCCCATCGATAATTAAACAATTACACGGTACAGTGTAAATAAGAAATATAAAGTACGCTTTAAGGTTCCAAATAAATGATTTACTAGAACTATTGACGTTGCTCTGCAGATTCTTTCCCCTTATAACGATGGATTATTGTATATCTTGGTCTATCCAAGAACCATCTGACTGTCCCAACGATAAACCTAAACATCATACCTAACAGCCATTTCGGCGCAAGTCCTTTAACATGATGTGTACATGTTAGGACTAATCAGGATAAGCGTAGTCCGTGCTACATATCTACTAACACCCCAAGATTCCTGAGGAAGTATTTGGAGCGGTCAGAATGAATATGAACGATTTCGAAATGTTTACAAACTGTTTAAAGAATGGAGGCAAAGGTTTCCGGAATTTCTAGGAGTAACAAGATCGCTGTGACGGGTAGACTACTGTACATCAAGGATTGCGGTTTCAACAATATATTTCAGACAAAAAACGCACTAAATATCTTCTTACCTACAGATTATCTCCAACACAGCAACTGCACTTACCTGAAAAAAGGAAAAGAAGTTCATTAATTAGGAAAAATATTTAATTTTTATAATAAGAGTAATAGAAGTTTACGTATATGAAATTTAAGGCTGCTGGAGAAGCAATTCCTAACATGGAGGATAGCTGCGATGTGCAATGGTTCCAAGTATAAAGAACCCTATTGACATGGATGCTTGGTAACTCTCACCCACACATCTCGAGCCCTTGTAAGAGGTTTGCAATTGTGCAGATTATCAATTTTAAGTTTTCACTGTATCCACACTAGACTTAGAAGTGCAGAACTAAGCAGACACTATCAAAACACTCTTTAGACAACAAAAGATTGATTTATACTTCTATTTTGAAATCCATCTGGGCGTATGGAATAGAGCTATGTGGTTCAACCAAAAGCTCCAATCTCCAAAGAATTCAATCTTTTCAATCTAAAATACTTCCATCCACAGTAAACGATCCATTTTCTGCCTCTAATCGGAATATTACATACTGATCTTAATATTTCTTTTATCGCTCAAGTCGCTGAAAACACGATACAGAAAACTCGCACTTCAACCTACAATCACACACGAATCCTATAGTTCAAAATCATTCTTTTAACTTGAACTCTTCCTGAGAACCCAACAAATCATGATCTCCTCTAAAGTGAAGAGAGTGACTGATTCATACTCAAATGTTTTTGGTAACTCGTTCACTTCTACTGTTCACTGTTATTGATACTGTTACTGGTATCATTGTTACGCGCTGATTGCAGCCTAAATCATCGAAAAATAGTTTACCTTTTTGAGGTCCCACTAGTACGAAAAAGTGGGTTTTACAAAATTTTCTGTCTGTATGTTAATATGAGTGAGTCTGTATGACTAAAAATAGAAGGAAAGAAAGCGAAAAGCGAACACTTTGACCCCTCATTACTCCTGAAGACTAATTTCCAAAATCGCTTGGAATGAAATAAAATAAGCTTCTTATGACAGATGTGCTCATTGTTAAAGAAGAAATAACGAGAAGCTGGGTACAGACGGAGTACGAAGAAGCAAATAAATAAATAAAAAACAAGTTTCTGACGGCTAGAGAACTGGTGATATAATTGAATCAAACAAAACAGGAAATAGATGCTTTTATTTGAGTCACTTTTATATCCGAGCACAAGATCTCGGATAATATTAGAATAATATTATTGTATTTAATTAATTACCTCAGAGCTAAAGACAAGGGAGGGCTTGGTTTATATCCGTTATTAAGGAAAGAGAAAACCCATTGCTGTTGCCCTTAGTTTAGTAATTTCCTTATTATGGCGAAAAGTCGGACTTTTATTCTTTCCTTTGACCACATTTCCGGGCAGGTCGTCGATAGCGCCTTCAGACTGGGAAAATTCAAGAAAGGATAAATTACGTCTCTTCTCCACCCGCTAATCATCATCCAGGCTTCTAATCCTACTTTGTACCTCAGCCATGCAATCTATCGTGGAATGTTCCGCACTCTTCAAAATTCCATCTACAAAATCCAGCTTATAGGAGGCGCCTTCGGAAAGAAGCCAACAATTACTTAGACAGCTGAATCTCAGATTTTTTACCCCCAGACAAGTCAATGTCTCCGTTAGACTTTCCATAAAAGAAAGCAATCCAGCCACTTCTTTAAAGATCATTCCTGAGAGCTATCTTAGCAGAACAACCCAAACCAATACCTTATCACCAACGTTCACACAGTTTTAAGTACCTAAATGACGTGAGCAACTATATGGGTTTAGCGTATCCACGGTCAACTCCAGCTCACGAACACACAACGCCAGGTGACTGAATTCTAAGGACAAACCCATAGGCTTGAAAGGAATCCCCATTGATCTTGTAGGCGGTAATGGATTCAACTTTACAGATCGACCTTTGCCACAACAATTTCAAGAGTTTCCAATTTTCCATTAATTTTTCTTTTTCATTTGTTGCCACCTTTTCCTTTACAAGGACATTCCATCTCAGAACCCTAGACACCAAAGTAGGATAACTTCATTCCAAAATTTAGATTTCAAAAATTATAAATTATTTTTACAATAGTTCTCCCTCCACCTGGAGAGAATACTTAGACCCTCCTGGTTACAAGAAAGTTTACTTCTTTCTAACTACGTGACTACTGCAGGTAAAGTACTCCTCAATGATGCCGCACAATGATGTGCAAATATAAGACAACAGAGCATCCAGTTGAGCCAACAACACACCACTGATACAACAAAAAAAATGTTTACATAACAAATCGTAAGCACCCTGGAGGTCGCATTGAGCACTCCCCAGGGACACAATAGCTGGCTGGCCAAGAGGACGAATGACAAACCCAAAGTGTAGATAATAGGATGTAAATTCGTTCTGCTATTAGTTGGATCGCTCAATCCCTGTTTTTTAGGTACCAATTTTTTACAGTTGATCTAAATAAAGAATGGGACAATTTCACGGTGAATTTTACCAAGTGGCGGATGGAGGAGTTCCCCAAGCAGTGTGGGGGACACGGGTCTGAGTCTCATTCCACATCCTGCAGGATTATCGTGATTAGCCTTGAATATGATAGGCTCTTTATTGCCTGATATAGAACTGATTAATTTTATCAGCATAGCCATATTATCAAATTAAGTACGTAAGCTCATCAATAGAGAAATTAACTGAAATTTAAAAAAAAAAGCCTTATATAAGTTTATTGCATACAACGATTCCATTTCTGTTGCTCCTTTTCTGGTACTCCTTCTTACTTAAAACGAAATACCGCAATCGTGTCTAATTTTCGAAATTGAATCAGTGAGTTGATTTTTATAAATCGAAATTTACAAATACTGATGAAAAACCTACGTGCGGTAAAAGAAAGTACGACACCAGCCAGAAATAACGAAATCATGCTTAAAAGGAATCAGCTGAAGTGGTACTCGCAAAAACTTGCTTAAAGAAATCAGTTTAATTTTATTACTTTAAACTATTATACCACTTCCGCACCCAATTCACAATATTTCTAAATAGACGATAGAATTCAGAAACAGGAAGTAATAGAAGATATTGGTTTGAAATGCCAAAAAATGAATCTAATTTACGGAATGCTATAAAAATCTGCACGGTGACTATAGCAACTATGGATCGATTAGTGGGTTTGACCTTATTGGATCACAGATTCCTAAGGTAGCGGTCCAGAAATTTTGGGTCAGCATCCGTTTATAAAGCAAAGAGGAAACACTCTCTTCTCAAACATGCGTAGAATTGGATTAGTGCCATATAACTAATTACTCCCAGAGAGAGTATCTATGTACCATACTCGGATTGATAGGATTTGGGACAATGTTGATGTGCTGAATGCCAGTAGTTCTCCAACAACTACAAAAAAAAAAACCACGGTGACAGAAGAAGATGCAGTAAACGAAGATGAACTAAGTACACTGAGACCATAAGAATAGCCAGTGAATCTTTGTGAATTTCAATTCAGGGAGCACTGTAAATATAGCCAAGTTCTTGGCCGAGAATGAGGAATGTTTGGATAAGAAGTACGCTAGCAGCGGAAACAGATTTCTAAGTGCATTAGAAAAGCTTTTTCAGAAATAACTATATTTTCAGATACGCTAAAATCACTACGAGTTAACCATTAGGAGGCCGACCGCAGAATTAATCCGTCAAGGCCGTGGGGCCATAAGGATGATTGCAGGCCTATTAACTGGCCACTGCATGCTCAGGAAACACATGTATCGCATGGGCCTGGCAGATGATAGCCTTTGCAGGTTCTGTCAGGAAGAGGAGGAAACGGCACTGCACGTGTTGTGTCAGTGCGAGGGGCTCGTATGGCTAAGGATGTTACTTCTCGGGGAGGAAAAACCAAGGCCTGAGAGCTTTACCCAGGAGCCACTCTCCAGAATTAAGAGTCTGATTAGGCGGACGGGTCTGGAGGGGGAGCTCTAAAGTCGGGGAGCCACAATAGATCCAAAGGGGTCGCGGTGGCGTAGGCCTTGAGGCCGCCCTAATTTAATCTAATCTAACCATTATGAGACTCGTTAGGGTACGGTGGGGCGAACTTTTTGCAAGAAGAGGAATGTCCTGATGGCAGAAGATTAGCTGGAGTCCAGGCTCAGGTAGTTCCTGTTTCTTACAATCCAACAATCTTCATAGGAACATCAATTTAGCGTATTTACCTAATAAGACCAGCGAAAATACAATTACCAGTAAATGTGTGCACAATTGCCCTATCAACATTTACTATATTTCCCAAAATGCTTCCTATCCAGTAAATGTGAGAATACACAAGGCATATTATCATCATAGTAAACTTACATTTTCTAATCTTTGGGATATATTTTTACTGGTGATACGAAAAAGAAGAATAGAATGGGAGAAGAAATGATGTTAGAGTGAGAAATCCGCTTGAGTTAGGCAGTTGTTATGTGCCAATTGAAGACGATCTTTTGATTTAAGTAGTACTCAGCTATTTAAAGGAGTTTGTTTAATAAGGTTGCTAGGTTACGGATGGTTTTTGGGTATTCGTTTATTAAAACAGTTGACGTTGAGAGATTACAAGAGAATTACATTCCTTTTTTGAGAATTCAGTGCTCTCTTTTAATTTCTCGACGTCAACTGTAATTAACCAATATCCAAAACACCATCCGTAACCTAGCAACCTTAATAAACAAACTCCTTTAAATAGCTGAGTACTACTTAAACCAAAACAACGTCTTCAACTGGTACAACTTGATAACGACTGCCTAACTCAAACTGATTTCTCAAGATCCTTATGTGTTCTATTAATTGAATCAGTTTGATTGAGCTGTATTTTGAAATTTGAATAAAGTAGTTATTTTGTGAAGTAATTTCAATTAAAAGCCTCCTTTATCAAACACCATACACATTTACTAGCGCATTTACTGGAAAACATATGCGCAGAAATTTTAAAGAACCTCTTTGAAGCCGACGGCGCTCAACTTCTGCAACCCAGTGACATTGAAAAACAAAGGAGTGTCCACTGAATATAAAACACGTCTGAGAGGGTTTTTAAACAAAAAAAAAAAAGTAAAGAGATTCCAGTGTACAAATAGATGCTGTGAAGTGGCTAGCACACTGGAGAGGAGCAACACCTACCCTATTTCCATTTCATGAAAGAAGTGTTTGCAACTCTTGTAACTTCAAGTGCCATGCACTTGCAACGTTCCATTGTTTTGACTAACGAGACTTTAATAAGTTCTTTGTAGAGGATAGACACTGAGAGCTGTTAGTAATAATTAATCTGTAGAGTGCGCTGGATCTATCTAGCTGTTGTTTAAACAACCATCTTATCTTTTGTTATCCATATAACATATAATATTTCCAGAAATAAATTTCAAAATTTGACTTGGACAAACACGAAGGAATAACAACATCTACTGTGAATAGTCTACCTTACCCAAACTGGTTACAGCAGATACAAATAATTGATAAGCTACTCACACGATTTTTTCTCATTCCGGAAATGTTAACCAAAAAAATTTATCAAACTTAGTTTCATATATACAGGGTGTCCCAAGCTACATGGATAGCGACTTTTTCTCGGAAACTAAGATAGCTAGAAAAAAACTAAAAAATACGTGTTCCCTTAGTTTTTTGTTAGGAATCCAAATTTAATTGGTAAATTTTTTCGTTGCTTCCAGAAGCGAGATACAGGCACCAAAAGCATTTCTAAATCTAGGTGTATCAGAATCAAGCCGGGATTGCATCTGTAGATGAACTAAAGCAGAGAATAATAGATGCCTGTAACTCGGTTAAAGCCGAATCTATTTCTTTGGCACTAAGGGGCAATAGGCAGGAAAGAGCATGTCTAATGGTATCTCTAACGGTGAAGCCATTTCGAGCATGATCTGTAATATTAATGAGGAGTAAAATTTATAATAAAATAGTACTTTACTTCTTATTCAATCAAGAAACCGTTATAATATTATCATTTTGAAATTTCTTATAAGAATCATGTTTTCATTCATATCTTGTAAAATAAAATATCGCTCACAGAAAAAAACCGTTCGAGTAAATTTTTCTTTAAAAAAAATAGAGGAATCTATTTCTGAAATAAAAACCATTTGAAAAAATGAAGTTAGTGGCTGTATCTCGCTTCTGGAAGCACCTAAAAAAAATTACACCTTAAATTTGGATTTCTTACAAAAAACTAAGGGAACACGTATTTTTTAGTTTTTTTCTAGCTATCTTAGTTTCCGAGAAAAAAATCGTTATCCATATACGAGGGTCGTTTGAAAAGTCCGTGCAAAGTCAGAGAGAGCACCACTGGCGCGTATCGAGGTTATGTTTAGTTAGTAGCATCTCTTGGAAGAACACACACCAAGTTTCAACCAGATCGGTCTATTTCTTTGTGTTTGGCATTCGTTTGAATCGAGGAAGACGAGTGATTTTCAAAAAATAGACGAAAAAGAATTTCGTGTGTTGATTAAACACTACTTTATGAAAGGCAAAACGCCTCAGGAGACTAAAGAGAAGCTTGATAAACATTATGGTGACTCTGCACCTTCGATTAGAACAGTTTATAAGTGGCTTCAAAATTTTCGGAGTGGCCATATGGGCACAAGTGACGCTGAACGTTCTGGACGCCCTGTTGAGGTTACTACTCCAGAAATCATTGATAAAATCCATGAAATGGTGATGGATGACAGAAGAGTGAAGGTGCGTGAGATTGCTAGTGCTGTGGGCATCTCGAATGAACGGGTACATAATATTTTGCATGAACATTTGGACATGACAAAGCTATCCGCAAGATGGATGCCGCGATTGCTCACGCTTGACCAAAAACGAAATCGTGTGAAGTGTTGCAAGGACGGTTTGCAGCTGTTCCAGAAGAATCCGCAGGACTTTAAGCGTCGTTTCGTCACTGTGGATGAAACATGGATACATCACTACACTCCTGAGACCAAAGAACAATCTAAACAATGGGTTACCAAGGGGGAATCTGCGCCAAAAAAGGCGAAGACCGTTCCTTCGGCCGGAAAGATTATGGCGACTGTCTTTTGGGATTCGCAAGGAATAATCCTCATCGACTATCTGGAAAAGGGTAAAACTATTACAGGTGCATATTAATCATCGTTATTGGACCGTTTGAAAACCGAGCTGCAAGAAAAACGCCCACGATTGGCCCACAAAAAAGTCCTTTTCCATCACGACAACGCACCAGCTCACACCTCAGCAGTTGTGGCCGCAAAATTAATGGAAATAGGGTTCCAACTCGTTTCACATCCCCCCTATTCTCCAGACTTGGCTCCCTCGGACTACTATTTGTTCCCCAATATGAAGAAATGGCTGGCGGGAAAAAGATTTTATTCAAACGAGGAGGTGATTGCAGAAACGAATGGCTATTTTTCAGAATTGGACAAATCCTATTATTCGGAAGGGATCAACAAACTAGAGTAGCGTTGGACGAAGTGTATAAGCCTAAAAAGAGACTATGTTGAAAAATAAAAAAGGTTTACCCCAAAAAATTAAGTAGTTTTTATTTTTGCACGGACTTTTCAAACGACCCTCGTAGCTTGGGACACCCTGTATACGGTAACTTTTACTCATATTATCATCCATTATGTAAAATCATACATTACAATTAAGTGATACCACAGAGAAGACTAAAAGTATTTAACTTCTTTTCAGGATGTCTTTTTTGGTCAGTTCTGATGAAGCGTAGGGCTATGCGTCCCTCTACAGTGCCATTTCACTCAATAGTAGGGAAGTACCATCGGATATATTATTTATTAAATATTTATTAAAACTGTCCGGTAAGGCAGTTGTATGAGGGTTGATTACTAAAAAATGCATAGTTTGTGCAAATTACGTAATTAATTACATCTCTTTTAACAAATTTATTTTGGCATTCGTATACTACGTAACTACCAGATGTTTTACTACTATTACTTTGTTTTAGGAGTTTAAAGAAGTCAAGCTTACCTCTAGCACCCATTCATTTGTAGTGAACACATTGAACTTAATAGCTATTCAGCAAAAATTTCTAAGATTAAGAATTATAGAAAGAGAGAACTGAGCGGATGTTCACAATAGATTTCTTTTTTTCCCCCTGTCACAAAAACTGAAATGCCTAACTGATTAAAGTAATGAAGAAATGTCTCTTAACAAAATCTGTCATCTTCCAATTAAGATGATCTTCCACAGGCAGGAAGTAAATTAGATGTACAGACATTATTTTTGTTTTTTTTTTGTACAGAAATATGGATACATCGGGAGGAATGAACTAAAAAAGTGGAGGAGGTTTTAAATATACAAAGGGCGGGTAAGGGTGCAGTAAGGTTATGTTGTTACTAAATCTCAGACAGTGAGAGAGTAGTAGGAGTGTATATCTCTCTCTGGAGATCTGGCTGGAGGCAATGATTTTAAAGAGTTCCACCACCTCCAGCTCCAGCAGCCGGCCTCTTTCTCAACACTCAGTATAGCTCGTGCTCGCTTCCAGCTATCACGATCTTCCCCTTTCAGCCTCTAGGCGCCGCCCCTCGTATACAACAGCTCTCAGCTATCCTCATCACTCTATATTCTTCTCCAAAAAATTATTTTTACTGGATATTTTTCCATCTTATATCCAACTCTCTCTTTTTTTTCTTTTTTTTTTTTAATTTCTATAAATAAACGGTCTTGTCTTTCACCGTTAAATGAAATTATGAAAATAAACTCCCGTAACGTTGCTTTTACTGATTGCTCTTTTCATTGAAGTAAGGTAACAAGTTCTTGTCTTGCAAGGATATTGTTACAATCAATAAAATGCAATGCTTTATTATATAGGTTCCACCAATTGCAATAAAGGATGCTAATGGTAGAGTAATTACTTCGATGGATCATAGAGTTTTAGATAATGTTCACACAGGAAATACACGTTTAGCCCAAGGTATAAGAAAAATAATTGGGAACAGCGTTTGAGAAATTGGAAATTTTAAAACAAAACAAAAAATGAAAAAACAATGCAAAATAGCCGTACTGTATATTAGATTAGGGAATGAGATTTTGTTCGCCAACAACCGTAGGGTTCTACGATGGTAACAAACCGTTATATGATGTTGGAAGTTTCCAGCACTTTCTGTAGCTGGAAGTACGAGAACAAATACACGCTCAAATCCACATTCATCATTTTCGAAAATTAAATAAATACAAAATAAATTTATTATTATTCTAATTTAATTAACACTGCCTTGGAATGAACCTAGACAAACGCTTGACATGGAATCCCCATACTAGATTGAAAAGACACGAAACTAACTAACGCTACAAAACTTCTCGCCAGAGACTACTTGACAGACGTTCGAAACTTAACCTACATAACAAAAGACTCTTATATCTACTGTTACTGCGACCTATTTGGTCATACGGCATCGAAGTATGGGGGATCGACTAAGCGTACCAACTCTCTACACCTCCAGACATTACAGTACTTTGGAAACATCTTAACACTCCGTTCTATGTATCTCTAACCTCACCACTATCCATAATGATCTCAAAATCCCTTTCATTACAGATCTTGCTAACACTCGTTTTCTCAAATTCATCATTCCTCTAAAGCGGCTCATCCTAAACCCTCTCATAGAACACCTATCTTCCTCCACATTATCAGGTAATCCTCTAAGGAGGATTAAAGAGAAGATGGCCTCTCGTGATCTACTCTTATCGTGAGAGCAGTATAGCAAGAGCACGTTACTGGTGTGACACAACTGTGGGTGCCTTCTCCACTCATGATTTTCTTTTATTTTTTTGCTATCAGGTACCATGTTTGCTTGTTGCAACAACCGTTGCAGTTGTAAATTCCAATAAAAGATTTAAAAAACAAAAAAAATATGTTATTATGAATAATAAACTCCTGACAGAAAAAAAAAAGATTAGGCAATAAGCTTATTTTTTGATATTAATGAGAGTCATTTAGTAATAAAGATTTTTAATAATCTATTTTCCGTCTCAATAGATTTCTCAACTTGTATCCGCTGCCAACTCATGAAAATTTTTTTTAAACGATCTCCAAATTTGTCTGAAATTAGAAACGAAAAATGAGAGAACAGATTAGAAAAATATGTAGCAAGGCACACTAGCGCTTCTGGCGGATTTTAATATAAACTTAAGTTATCGTCTCAAAAGAGAAAAATTTAACAAAAGTATAATTAATTATGGCATTATCAATCAAGTCAAATAAGATTGAAAATGAAATTCATCATTCACAGCAAAAATAAAATAGTTTCATTATGAAAAGAAATATAGGCAAGCAATAACACTCATTGAACACAACCAAGGCCATTAGAAGAGTTCATTTGTAATTTCCAAAATAAATAATTACCGATTAATTTCAAACAATCAATAATTCTACAACAATTATAACTTACTCATGAATCACACAATTAAATTTAGGTTTAATCAAGGTTTACCTTATTTAAAGATGAAGTAAAACTATTTGATAATGTTCATAGCTCGTGCCATTCATACCACAAATCTTATTACGTAATTTACTAATAATTCACAACATAACTAGCAATAAAACTGGTTCACATAACATTTTGTATAACTTACGAACAATTAATAACCAAAAGTTACATTTAAAAACACTTTCAACAATAAAAAAAATTTAAGACAAAACAAAATATCAAAAAAGTGAAACACTAGAGTTAAATATGACGGGCAGGAACTAACCAAAATCATCTATTGTCACAAGACACTTAATCTAACAGTGTTACCAACTTAACTTTAGTAATGGAATTATTGCCTACACATATAAATAAGTATCTTTATATTTATAACTGACTATCAGGGTATTGTTTATAAAATGTATAAGAATGACACAACAAACACATAGACACTCGGTCTTTTGTCTATTTCACTGTTCTAAACTTTTAAAATGTTCTGCTTTCTAGAAAACTTGTTTCTGAATTTAATAAACCTTTATCTTATAGAAAATTTATTAATTTCTCTGCATTATTTACTTCTTTTTATTCTCATGGGACTTTCTTTATCAAAGATGCCATTCGTACTGCCATAATCTTATTTTAATTAAAATCTGTAAGGACTACTCCTTCTTTTTGTGGTCCTTAATTTTTCGTAAAGACAAAGAATGAGAAATGAATTGTTTCACTGTTGATACCTTGGCCCTGAGCTCGCAGAATTATTAGAGGAAAGTGTCCGGATCCAAGAAGGTATTCTTCTAAAAACTGAATCTTCTCTGATCTGATCAGTATGGGGTAGGAGAGAGAGACCGTATATCACTACTCTTCACTGAAGAACCTTTTAGAAAGCCAGGTATAGATATTCGGTATTAGCCGAGTATTAAGGGAGGTATTAAATGATATTGTTGGAGACTGGCAGACTGATCTGGAAACTATGAGGTGACTTCCCCAATTCCCGATTGGGAAAAGAGCCCTCTACAGGTTCAGGTCCTTCCTAGAGTTTTGCAGCCTCAGTGAACGATTCCTAGTTTTATATCATCTACAAACTCAAGAACTTTATTATAGATTTCTTCCGATGTAATAAAATAAAAGTTTTGTAATTAAAAGATTCTGAGTTTATCTTCCTTTAGAATACTTCTCTTTTTAGAAAATCTACCTTGGACATATCACATAAACCTACGATCTAAACTTTATTTACTTTTTTATTTTTGCATATTGAACACATTAAAGAGTTTCCCACACTAGTCTTAAACAGGAATTCCACGCATATTCCATGGTTAATACTCTAGACGTAGATAAGCTGTTATTTGACGTAAAACAACTGAACAGAAGTGCCACGTCACTGATTAAATTTTGTGCCTTTTTGCGATTTCTTTCCAGACGATTCCAGCAAATTGCAATTTGAAAAAATGATGTAAACAAAGTTTTATGAATTTAAACCTGATTCGTTCTTTTTTTAAATGTACAAACGATAAATTAACAAAGAAATAAAACTTAAGTAAAGAAAAAACAAGACTGAAAAAGGTGAACAAGTATTAAAAGCATGGCAAAATGCCGTCTGCCAGAGTTTACTTCGTTGATTACATATCAAAATAACAAAATAAGAGTATAATATCACTTGACATAAAATCAAATAAAAATAGAAGAATAAGAAAAAGGAAAAATACTGAATAAATAAATAAAAAGAACCACTTGAGTTAAATTAAAAATAATATCAATATACCTAAATATAAACTCACCAAGACAAATTACCATATATGTGAGAATCCCTTAAATAAATTTATAGAGCAAAACATAAAAACAAATCAAAATTAAATAAAAGAATAAAAAATACAAAGAGATGTCTGAAATCCATTCAAATCTTATTTTCCAGGCATGGCGGGCGTAAGAAATCAGGACGCGGCATGAAACCTTGTCATGTAAATAATTTAAAATTTCCCCTCTATTAAGGAAACCTTTGCCAAAATACAGTAGCCTGAGTTCCGACAGAAGAGAACACTCGCCCAAAAAGTGGTAAGAGTCCTCTCGAACATTTGAGTTACATAGAGAGCACCTCTCGACATCTGGATCTCTTTGTAACCAAGGTCTGTAATTCAGGAAAAGTAACTCACCCCTCAGTTTGAAAAACCAACGCAGATCACGGAATTCCAGATGATTAAAAAAAGACATTGTAGTCAAATCTCTATGCTCAGAAATCAATACTCTGTAGAGAAGAAAAGGGTCAGTACTCAAAGCGCGATCCACCGCCTCCCCACGGCGGGCGGCCTCGATTTGAGACACAAGCCCAGAGAGAGTAGCGTTCCAACTAGGCAAACTTTCTAAGGATCCAGAAAAGTTCAAATTGTAAAGACGAGATAGGAAGCGCCAGTGTTTAAACCATAATGCATTTCTTTTTATTATTTGAAGAGCGGTGATCTTAGGAAGACGAAAATCATCCATCGACAAGACTTTAAGGCAGTATTTAATATGCAACTTCAGTGTAAAAGAATGAATAGAGACCAAAGCAGTTTCAATGGTCAACATATAATTGGGAGTACAAGAAGACAGAGCAAACAACTTTTTAAGAAAAAAACGTTGAAACTTTTCCAAGCAGTCAAAGGATTGAAACCCCCAGATTTGGCAACCGTAACACACGACAGCCCGGGACACGCTATTGAAAACTTGAAGTTTAGCATCCAAAGGGACATTTTTATTGAGTATAAAACTGGACCAAACCGTGTTTACGCCCAGTTTAGCTGTGGAAACCCTACTCTCAAGCTGAGGAAGGAAGGACAATCGAGGGGTGAGGATAACACCAAGATATTTATAGCTATTCACGATTTCTATCTGCTGATCTCTGTAGAACCATTTCTCAGAAGAGGACAATCTACCGCCTTTCCGAAAGACCATTATTTTAGATTTCCTGAGGTTGACAGTGAGATTCCACTGTTCACTATAGTAACCGAGAATTTTAATATTTCTTTGAAGGGAAATCGGATTATCAGCTATGAGAACAATATCATCAGCATATAATAATACGTTAATCCTGACCCTGTCGACTATCACTCCCTCCTCCAAGAGCAAATGCAAATCATCCACGAAAAGAGCGAAAAAAATTGGACTCAACAAACAGCCCTGCCTGACGCCTGAACTCACACGAAAAGGTTCAGATATCCCATCAGCAGTACGTACTGAAGAAGCTGCAGAGGCGTACATTGCCTTTATGATGTTAATAAATTTGGTCGATACCCCTAAGTTAAATAATTTTAAAAATAATGAGTTGTGATTTATTGTGTCAAAAGCTGACTTAAAATCGACAAAGAAACAATATAGTTTTTGGCCTTTATTTAATAGCTTAATGGTAATTAAGTTAATAAGAATGAAAATATTATCAACTGCGGAGTACCCGCGTCTAAACCCGGCTTGGAATTCACATAACAAGTTATTAGTTTTCACGAATTTGTTATTAAACAAGTTCTATTTATTTTACAATTTAATACTGTAACGAAGTTGACCTGGGCAGAGAAGAAAGGCCTAGATTGTTCTAGGGGTTAAGCGACCAAAGTCGGTATCAGGCCACCACTGTGTAGACAAAAGGGCCGGTCTCTACCTGAACTAGAAAGGAAAGGGCTAGATTGTTCAAGGAGTTAGTGACCTGTGTAAAAGCCAGCTAAGAGAAAGGCCTCAGTTGGGGTGGTGGCATATGTGTTTTCCCAGCCAGTGATTGACAGGTAGGAGCGAGTCAGGAGGGCGGCCCCAGCTGAGGTGGTGGCAGTATGTTTTCTCCAGCCAATGAACGTCAGGAGGGCGTGGAAACTTATGCTCAGAGAGTTGGAGGAGGGCTGCCCCAGTTGGAGGGAGGCACGCAGTTAAAAGGAGGCAGACACAGCTGGAGAAGTGAGTTTTTAAGGAGTTCTTAATGAGTTGTTAATCAGTTTTAATCAGTTAGTTTTGAGTGAGTCTTGGAGAGACACTTTGGAAGTGACAGTTTGAGAGAGTCAGTGTTGCGGAGTGCTTCAGTGGTAGCTAGTCAGGCGGTTAGTCAGTTAGTGAGTAGAGCTTTGTTTGTGTAGCAGAGACTAGTGCAATTCGGTGCAGTGCGGACCAGTGGTCAGTCGGGGAACAGTTTTGTGGCGTTACGTAGTGAGTAAGTAACAGAAAACTGTTGTGACTGTTGTAAATGGTAACTGTAATGAATAGCGTTAGTTGCTAGTAAATGTTAATGTGAGTAAAGGTAATGTGTTAATAAATCAGGTTATTACTTACAAATTTAGCGAGCTTTATTATTTAATCATATTTAACGTAACTAGTGGCAGGCATTAGTTGAGTAAGTAAAGTTCTTTCTTAGTAAAAGGACAAGAAAAACTTTACAATACTTTTTATTTTGAAATTTAATTCTTAAGAATAGTAATCCCTTATTATTTTTTTAATTTTTTTTTTTTTTTTTTTTTGCAAATACGGGATCGACTTTTATTCCAGCAAAAAAGAAGCATTAGCTTTGTCAAAACGTTTGCAGAACTTATCATAACTTTGTTAAACTTATCAATATCAGATGATAGATGATAATTAATTGCAATGAATGAGTTTTAGGAACTGCGGAAATAGGGAAGACAACAAATACTTGTGTTTCTACACGAAACATAGGCAAGCAAAACAAAACAAAAATTATCAACTCATTCATTAATTACACACAACAAAAAAAGTGAAGAATTAAATCGATTAGTATTAAATAAAAAAAATAAGACGAAAAAAACATTCTAAAGGTTACTCTACTGGTTCTATAATTGATAGCCACGGCCTTTTTAATTGGGGAAGTAGAGATTTCCTTTTCTTTTTGTTTTTTGGTTTTTATAAACTGTACACGGTTTGATGAGAGTGAAGCTGTAGGTATTGGAAAGAAGGATAGCGTGATTTCTTTTGTGACATTGCTTTTCGATGTAAATGGTTGCGGCGCTAGGGAGGAAGACGAATGGTGAGACATGGGCTATAGTGTAGCCTGCGGGCTCCTAAAAAAACACTAGCATTAGCTTAGAATGCCCCTCAGGAGATTCTGTCCAAAGAAGAGAGGACCATGGAGGAGGAGGCTCCATTGCATGTTCATTAAAAGTCTTCCTAGTTGTTGGATCCTCCTCTGACGTTCGAGATTTCCTTCACCCACCCTATCCACTTAGTTAAGTTTGCTGGAGGTTTCTAGAGTCTTAAAGAAAGATTTTTCTGGTTGTGAACACTCACTTTTCAGTATTATTTAAGCATAACTTAAAAGTAAAAGCTTTCAGACTTAAATTTTGGGACTTCTTCTTTCTAACTGGAAATAAAAGTAATCAATTTTGGTTATTGAAATTAACCAGAGCCGTTTTTTGAGAAAACCTAAAAAAAATGTGAAAAATACATTTTTAGTTAGAAAAAAGCACCTAAGGGGCTCTTTTAGTCGACCGTTATAATCAAATTTAGAATTTTACTTGAACATTTAATTCTTACTCCCTACTTTAAAATTGGTAAAACTGTAAATTACACGGAAGTGGCATTTCCAAGGAAAGCCTGCTCCTCACATTTAACCCCAAAAAATGTTTTAAATATAAGTTAGCAATCAGTATGCTCAAATTTTCAAGAAATTTTGGTTTCATTATAATATTTTCGTTAGAATTAAAAAATAAATAAATGAAAAATCTTTTCACTGCTAACTAGATAGTTTTCGTCTAAAAACTTCGAGACCAAATAACGAAGGTGAACTTCCTCTGTTTACGCACTATGCTGGTGAACAGTTTGGTAAAAACTCTCTTTTTTCGTATTCAGTAGAACTTCGATCGTGTATTTCGGCTGAACACACAAATAGAAAACAAAACTGCCCAATAACAAAAAAAAATACTCTTATTAAAAGAGGAAAGACAAAATGGACAAATTCTTTGTTAGCTATCTTTCCAGAACATCACAACTCTTTATAATAACGAAATATTAGGGAAGAGATTAGCTATGAGGTTAGGGTATTTGATTCCCACGCGGAGGTCCCGAGTTCGAGTCCAGCTGCTGACCCTTAGCTTTTCTCTTCCTAGGAGCTTCTTACAGACAACACTGTCCGGAGGCCGGCAGTGCTCTGAAAAAAAGCTCCGGGCGCCAATAACCTTAGATGTTGTCGCGCCTTAAATAATTAAAAAATTAAAAAAAAAATAACGAAATATTTGAAAATCTGAACATCCCACGTTTTTCCAGTTTTGAGTAATGCCTAAGATCAACTCCTGAAAACTAACTTCTCCAGTTTGACGAGACAGAGAAAATGCACTTAATTCTGCAACTTGTACTATTATTAACTAGACGACAAGTGAAGCTCTTGCAGATGGTATGTAGAAGAAAATGAGGAAACTTTAAAGGAACTAAGAAGAGAAATCACAGTGCTCACCCTGACTGGGGGGTAAGAGAAACCAAACAAAGGGGTTAAGAAAGATGAAAAGAAACTGGAGGGATGACTAGGCGCTGCTGGAATAGGGGGGAATAAGAATTATAAGAACGAGGAGTTGGAACTTCTCTGGAAGGGAGGAGGGATTCAGCAACCAGCACAAAGACTGGGAGAGAGCCATGGCAAGAGGACTGTGTGTGAGTATTGTGGGGGAAGGGGAGAGAGGGTAGGTAGGTAAGGATGAAGGGTATAGGTGGGTTTATTAGAGGACATGCTGCTGGAATAGTGGATATGTGCGTGTCTGCCATTTTGTAAACTTGTAGCGCCTAGAGCGAGATTTAGCCCACCACGCCGCTAGTTCGGGGCAGAGAGAGACAGAGAGAGAGAGAGACGGCCGTAACGGGCGGCGACACACAGAGAGTTCTATTGATCCAGCAAATATGAGCCACAGCAGCCGGCAGCCAACTGCAGAGGGGTGGCACTCCCCAGCTTCTTCTCGGCCGACAGTTAGCTGCTGCTGGCTGGCTGGCTGGCCTCCGTAATCTCAAACATTCCGTTCTACCAGTTATTGTCCAAAACCTACCGTACATCTATTTCTTTTTAAAACTTTTCTCGGTTAAAGCTATTTTTTTTCAAAACATTGTTCGTGCGTGGGAGGTCAGCAAAGCTCGAAACGAAAAAACCGCGGGATATTTGGTTAGTTCAATTTGGTGCCACCTGGGGACACTCTCAGCCAGCTTTTGGTCCAAATCAGCTGCTGAAATAACCATTCTATTAAAACTATGTTACCCGTCTTCTATAGCTATTTTCTCAAAAGCGGAAAACAATGATTCTCTTTAAATGTGGATAATTACGTAGAATTAAGGCGCCACGGTAGCCGAGCGGTTAAAGGCGAGACCCGCAAAGCTAATATGTATTGTGGTACTGGGTTCCATTCCCTCGGTCTTAGGCCTTGTATTTTATTTAATGGTTAATATGAGGAATTAACAGTAAAGTATGTTTGCTAGTCGCCTCCGTCCACGACACCTAATTTGGAAGTTGGACGTAAAGCCTGCCTGGAAAAATAGGCAACTACTTTACTTCATGTAGAATTGTGCACGTAGATGTATAGCTTTTAATAGAAATATTTTCTCTGAGAAAATTGTGGGTAAATTTTATTTTCATGTACTTCTAGTAGAGAGTTATAAAAGAGGATTTCCGGTTAAATTCGATAACCAAAATTGATGATACTTTAATTACCAGTTAGGAAGAGAAAGTACCAAAATTAAAGTATGAAAGCTTCTACTTTTAAGTGGTGCTAATTTCATTCTCTACGAATTTAGAATATAACATATATTGAATTCTTACCAATACAAGTAATTACAATTTAGTAGAGGAAAGCTAGCCAAAACTGCGCTTAAAACCATTTCCCACGGAAACTGTTTAAAATTAAAGTTATAGTTCTCAATGTGCACCAATGAGCGTACGAATGTTAAAACAAATCCTTGCAATAATTTCCAAGAAAAATCGACCCCGCCAAAAATTGATTAATCGAAGTTGTACATTCGGTTAGCTGGATTTTATATAACTTAGCTAATTGTTTATTTGAAATTTTAAACTGTAGAGAATAAATTTGAAAGATTTTTGTCTCCAGCATTGCTCTGAGGGAAGAGATTAACACAGTGGTTAGCGTATACTGGATTCCAACGCGGAGATCTTGGTTTTTTTTTTTTTAAATCCTGCTACTGGCTCTTCGAAATTCTCATCCTAGGAGCTTATTACATCTGACTGTCCTGGGATAATAGTATTGACTGTAACGACAGTACACTGGTACGCTGGCAATGTACTGAAAAATGTTCCAGGCCTCTACGACCTCAGATATTGTACGCGTCTTGATTAAAAAAAAAAAAAAATTGAACGTTCTGCAAGAAATATACTTTAGGGAGTCTCTAGGAATCGGTGCTGTTCAGGATTAAATTTAAAAACTTATCGACTCCCGACTACCAGGAAAGCATAATGCAAAAATATTTTTTCTTACAATTGCAAGAAAACTGTATGAAAATAAAAATACTCACGAAATAAACTGTAATAATTAAATTACAAAACACAAAAAAATGATAATAATTACATATTAATAATTTTTTAAAAAAAGTTGGTATGCACTGACGATTATTAATGGACATCCGTACGCAGTACCACACACAAGGAGATTTGAGGGGGAAGTGGGGGAAGGAAGGAAGTTTCCATTGTTATTGGTCACGTATTGCAATTTGTGTGGCTGATTGAATCATTATCTGGTAAACCACGAACTCATTACGCTACTCGACTAAAAAACCATCACCACCCGCACTATTCATTAGAATCAATTTCCCTTCGACGCTTTAGAGTTATGTGTAAAAAAAAATTAACAATCGTTTTGACTACTTATAATTATTATTTCAACTCGAAATTTTGGTTTATGCATTTCCTAGGCAAAATAATAAATAAGAACTTAAAACAAAAAGCTCTCCTCAAGAAAGAGGCATTACGGTCGCGATCTATTTTTTATCCAAATTTGGAATTCTTAATCAATACATTTTTTAAAAAACTAAAATGGCTTTTAGAAGAAAACTTCCCCACCCTTCTCCAAAATGAGCCCCCATGGAAATTTTCTTGGAAAAAACTTTACAAATATAAGTTTTAGATTTACACATATATGCAACTAGCACACCGTGATTTAAGAGTCGTAGGAGCCGTTTTTCAGAAAAAAAATTTTTTTAACTTAATTCAGTAAGATGGTACTTGGAACGAATGGGGAGGAAGAGGAAAGAATAACCAAGAAACTATTTCTTGGACATCCAGGAGGGCCTAGAAGAAAAGGGAGGCCCTGGGTGAGATGGCTCGACAATGTTGAGCAGGATCTAAGAGATTTGGGCATAAGAATTTGGAGAAGAGCGGCCCAAGAGAGAGAGATGAATGGTACCACATTATTGAGGCGGCCAAGGTCCTACATGGACTGTAGTGCAAAGCAAGAAGAGGAAGAAGAAGAATATGGTACATCCGGTTTGACGAGATTGTCTTTATTGTGGCGTCCTATATAGCTCTACTAACTAAAAAATCAAATTTTAACTATCTGCGATGTTTCCTCTTTGACTTACGATGGATACCCACCCATACATATAGGGATGGACCAAACCTCCATTTTTTTGGACTCACCTAAATACTGATCCGCACGATTGCAGTACCTCCCTAGTAGAGTGAGAGAAACTATAAAAGACAATACAGAGAGCGCACCCTGAGTAGATAATCGCAGTTATCCAAGCATCCGCGGAAAATAAAATAAAAAAAAGCTGGAACAATCCTAAAAACAAATACGACTAACAATAGAAGGTACACAACGTTTAGGATAAGAGAACTCATCAAACCATGAAATATAATCTCACATCCGCCCGCTTACTGCCATCATCATCATCATCAGTTTTAGCCTGGCAGAAAAGGAAGGCTCCACAAAAATATACTCATCATTCAAAGAGTTTATTTACTTAACCTCCCTCTAAATCTTCTCACTAATCTAATTGTTCATAATTCACTTTAATACAAGAGAAGAGACAGAGGTCTGTACGTCACTTTCCGGGCTGCGAGGATTTCTTTTCTCTTCTGTTTAAGGTTTTAGAAGGTTATTCACTGCAATATCTAATCCTGGGCCTCTCTTTCATAAACTCCTAGGGAAAAAACTTCTTTTTCTTTTATTTTTCTTTACGTTCACCTGGTAAGGCCAAAGTGCAGCAGGTATTATACTATAAGACCTAATGCCTAACTGGGCAGATATTGTACTACTGAACTGCTTCTTTTTTTTTTTTTTGTGAAGACGTTCAAAGCTATACTTTAGACAAATAGAACAAACCATCACCAAAAGTGTTGTTTTCTCGCGGATATTTTCAACATATTGGGTAAACAATAGAAGGGATTAGCTATCAGGTTAGCGTATTGGATTCCCACGCGGAGGTCATGGGTTCGAATCCAGCTGCTGAAACCTTAGATTAGCTCTTCAAAGGAGCTTCTTACAGCTCCGGAGATGGACAGTGTTTGTAACGAGAGAGCAATGTGCAGAGGCCGGCAGTGCACTGAAAAAAAGCTCCGGGCGCCAATAACTTCAGATGTTGACGCGCCTTAAATCATAAAAAATAAATAGAAGGGGTAAATATCTTACTTTAAATTATAAAAATCACGGTCTAATTTCCCGATTTGAAAAAGAAATGTTATTTTTTATATTTAGTAATTGGCCAACCCAAAATTTTATTGTAATTAACTCAAATAATAAATAGATATTAGACAATTTGTTAATTTTACTGATTTTCATATTTTTCTAGCGTGTTTGTTTAAAAAGATCAGGATTAACGATTTTCTCTTATTTTCAAAGTGTTAAGTGCCGCCAATCTGCGGATTTTCAGTAAATTCGAAAATTTATAAATGTAATTGATTTAAAGTAACTATAGATGAGAGATAAAAGCGAAAAGTTTTCAGAGATGTTACTGCCGAAGAATGCCCAAATAGATTCTCTACCGGAAATCCGTCTAAACTACTTAAATTTTCAAGAAAAAAAATATTATAAAAGAAATAAGCCCTTACACGAGTATTCACTACAAACAGTGTAAAAATTTCAGCGTAACTTGTTTTAGGAAGGGGGGAATTTGAAATTGTAGTTAGAATTATAAAAGCAATGAAGGCGATGATTGCACACTTCAGATAATTTCAGAAATCTTAAGAGACATTTTTTGAGAAAGTGCCTCCTCCCCAAAAAAATAAAAAATTATGTTAGAATATCCGGCTGGTCGATAAGCTCTAGTGAGAACAATGGAATTGTATACCAACTTTCTGAGAATTTCATTACGATGTCACTCACGTATAAGAAGGAGGTAGGAGAGTGATGAAGGAACTGACAGACAGAGAGAGCATTCTCTGAATACAACTCTTTCTTTGGATTCGGGAGTCCTCAAAACTCTAAGTCCTCTGAGATTGCCAGGTTAAAACTGATTTTAGAAAATTTGCCACTGTTACAATTTAATTGTACGAGTATAAAGAGGATGTACTAAAAGCGGAGAACTAGATTGTAACTGCAAAGATAACGGACTAGCCACAAGTATTTAAGAAAACAATGATCGAACCAAACAAGATTATAACTGGCCGGATATGAAGGGCGGGGACCCCCACTCTTTTTTGATGATATAGTCACCAGGGAATTTCCACTAAACACCGTGCATACCAATTTCCACCAACGATCCGTTTAGGCTGTATAAATGGCTTACCAATTTTGATAAATTGGAGTATTCCCAAGAGTTAGATAGGGTGTGAGACCCAAACTATGTACGGAGGGACAGAAGAGAGAGAACTGGATAACGTTTTAGTAACGGAAATGCACACGCTATTGGATTTAGTTTGGTGATATGAAGTGGTGCCAGATATCCCTAGTTTGTGGTGGCAGCGCCAAACTTCTGGAAGTAAACTTTGAGGGGAGGAGCTACCCAGTGATAACACTCCTTAAGTCGTCTCCAAAATTAGCTACTCTCTCTTCAGAAGAGAGAAAATCGCGAGGCCACTGGCGTTTTAATCGTCCGGGAGGATGATCTTGAAGGTGATAAGACGATAAATGGCGGAAAAGAGGATTGGAATGAGAGTGCAAGTTCTGATGAAAACTTTTATAGCGAGTTCGTGCAACCTGGACCTACAAACGGAATTTCCAGGTCTGTGTGGACGGTTAGATTTGAAACGTAAAATGCAGCGTAAACGATAGTGCGAGGAATTTTAGACTAAAGCGATTGAATTCGTTGAAGATTGGAGCGTTTCGTTGAAACCCACAGTTCAATACCGTACGTCCAGGCGGGTTTTAGTATAGAATTGTAAATCAGTCGTTTGTTATTAAGTGAAAGTTTTGAACGTTGGTATAGTAGTCTTTTAAGTAGTCGATAACGCCTGTTAACTTCAGTTCGTTTAAGTCTTGTGTGCGGGTTCCAAGTCCAGTTTTTTGTCTAAATACAGCCCAAGATAACGGACACAACATTGGCAGGAGGAATTGGAACTGAGTCATAGAAGATCGGAGGAAGAGTGATGCGGCGGAGAGTAAAAGTAATATTTTGAGATTTTGTTTCATTTAACTTGATTTTCCATTTTTTAAACCATTCCTCAAGAGAAAAGAGATGAGTTTGAAGGTTCCTGTGTGAAGTTACCGGATCAATGTGAGGAGAAAGTATAGCTGTATCATCTGCATAAGTTAGAAGGACAGTTTCAGGATGGATTGGTATGTCTGCTGTGTATTAACATATAGGATAGGTCCTAAGATGCTTCCTTGAGGGACACCCGCTTCTATACGATGTTTAGCTGAATATGATGTTCCGATTTGAATTTGAAAATAACGATCTGACAAATAGGACTTCAAGATGAGGAAGTGAGTGAACGGAAGAATGCCCTTGAGTTTCCAGAGCAAGCCTGGGTGCTAAACCCGATCTAAGGCTTGTTTCACATCGAGAAAGAATGTAGGCAAACTGCAGTTTGTAAAATCACAAGAATGGTAATATCTCATTCACAAACCTACTACTAACTAGAGAACATGGACATGCTCGTTTTCATGGAGAATAATTAAAAAAAAAATCGCGAAAAAGATGCGAGGGAATATTTCAAATTTGATTGGTACTCTTGCAGATTTAGAAGGCACTGTTATTGCACGGTTCATACCAGATGTTTTGTTTTAATTAGCACAAGTGTACTGGGAAGTACATAGATTTAGACTTCAGTGCTTGATATGGTGAAACACTGAAGCAGCCACATTCAGTTTACATACACTTCTATGGCAGTGTATTGGAGTGCAAAAAGGAACTTGGAAATAAATGAATAGAGTCTAAAAAAGAAGGTAGATTAAAAGAATCATAATTGAAATCTTTAAAGCCTCAGGATCATCTTCATTACCACTTTGTTATTGGAGGGAACGGAAAGATAGAAAAATTATATACTTATATATAGATAACGCTCCAACTAGTTCTTCCCCCTCGACTGATAATATAAAAGAACAATCCTGGCCCTTAAAAAGCAGAGAAAAAGATGACAGATGCGGTTACAAATCTAATTCTCCCACTAAATAAACTATTCTATGATGGATACCAGTGTGGCTAATAGCACAGTTTCAAATAGCCTATCCATTTTTTCTTTTTTATATAGACCCACCAACAATTGTACGCATCATTTACAAAGCAAATTGGCTTAAAAAAGATATCTCTCCTACAGTGATGATGGGGACATAGTGGTGACTCTACCCTTCTTTTAGTTAATTCTACTACCCAGGGGACCGTTGGGACCAAGTTGATGATGATATGGTTCTAAACAAGAGAGAAGTTGCCTCAACTTGAGAACGATTTTATTAGAATTACACTTATATATTATACTTTAATACACATTTCCTTAAACGTGTGATAAAACTATAAAATCCACTGAAATAATAATAATAAAAACTGCGTAAATTGAAGAAGCCCTTCAAAGAAATTCGCCCTTCCGTTCAAGCGTTTTCTTAATTCGGTTAGTTCCTTGTTAAAAGTTTATGTGGCTATAGAATCTTGATAAAATTTCACTGTAGAGGGAATCCAAATCAACCCCCCACCTTTAGAACTGTCATAAAATTAATTTTAAGAAAGAAGTTTTAAATACAAATGATAAAAATACTATCATTTGTTCAATTAGTTTTGGAATTAGAAACAATAAAATTAGAGGAAATCATTAGAGTCTTAAAAAGGAAAACGGAAATATCTATATGACAACATCCGGTTGATCAATTTTGTTCAATATCATATTACTTAGTTTCCTGATACCAATTTTAAAATTAAAATTTAAAAGTTTTGTCAATTTTCAGTTTTGAGATATCCGGATACATTGCCTCAATATGGCAGCTGTACGAAACCCATTTCTCAAAACTATGTGGTGGAGACTCTACAACGCAATACAATCTTTCCTAACATCCTTCAATTTTTTTTTTATAATAATTTTCTTATTTCCGAAGTCTAAAATCAAACTGATCTCTCTTAAGAACACAGTCATGTTTTACTTATTTTTATCTACATGTTCCACAAAAATACAAAAACTATCCTCATTTGGATAGAGTAGACTAATTTCATTCCAAACTCTCCTATAAGAAAAAATACAAACTGGAGATTGCGCTCAAGACGACAGAACCAACAAACCTATTTCACTTAATTCAAGAATCTATTCACAGATCACACAATACCATAATTTGATACTCCAACAACTAAATTGTCTCTGAGGATTGTATAGTTATCATAGAGCGCTCGCCAGACGATGATAAAATGAACTCATACAGCTGCAATAAGATCAATTCCATACTTTTGTCGAATATACTAACGATGAAGAAAAACCTCTCTGGGTTGTGGAAAAATTGAATTCTCTGTTATAAAATAGTTCCTGCGTATCTCTATGGAGAAGATAGGACCTGGATGAAGATAAAACCAATCCAGTTTGCATCTTATTTGATGGGTGTCTTCACTATTCATCCTATTCTGAACGATCCTCAAATCCATCATGAACAAAACTAGTTCTCTACCCTTCACTACATCTAAACTCATCCTCCATCTAAACCAAGCACTCCTTCTGAAGTTCAGTTCATCTTAAATCATCACTGCGTAAGAAAAAAAAACAGTTTCAACCTCATTCACCAACTTCTTAAAAAAAAAAAGGCTATTGTATTCCTCACCAAAATCTGTAACTCCAAGAACTATCACTTGAAACACTCCGAAATACAGCCCATTCTCGAAACCTAATAAACCTCAGCATCTTCCTTCTTCATATTGTCTCATTAGCCTTATTCCTACACTCGGCAAAATGTTCCAAAAAACTTCTTTTAAAGCAACAAAATCCAATCTCTAAATTCTCTAATATAATTCCTATCGTTAATTTGAAATTAAGGCGAATTGATTCAATCATTCAACAATGGCACAGGGTTACTGACACCATCTCATCTTCTCTTGAAGAAAAGGAAAGTAGCGCTGGTATCTTTCTTGAAATGAAGGCCTTCGATCAAGTTTGGCACAAAAATATGTTCTGTCAACTCAAAGCATTAAACCCTTCACCTACTATCTTATCCTTAGATCCTATCTGTACGATCGATATTTCTACAGGTTGATTTATGCAGGGAGAGTATCTTTAACACAATAAGTACTGCAGATATTTCTGCGAATCAACCAGCTACGCAGATGATAGATAATGCAACACTTTTCGTTAGTAGTAACCTACTGAGCCATTCAACAGAAATAGAATTTAAAAAAAGGGAAATCCAAATAAATGTACAACTACAACAAATCTGCTTCATACTACATCAGATAAATTCTCGCCTTCGCACTAAATCATTTATTCATGCCGATCGCCATCTTGCGCTTTACACCAAAGAAACGTTGATGGAACCTCCTTACACGTCATAAAAGACTATAGAAGTACAAGCAATTCCGACCTGTTAAAAGGGTTTCACCAGAAAACAGAAACTAATAGACGTTTTCACAAACAATTTCAAATTTCCGACCTATATGACCTACGGGACTCCTACTGGGTTCAACCTACAACGAAAATCCTTAGAACCATAGATACTGTCCTCTTGAAAAATGAAAAACAACACGTAATTGAAGTGAAAAAACAAAATAAAAAGTCTGTATGATGAGAATATGAATTTCTTCCTAAAGTACCGACAAAAGTTCAATTTCTTCTGGCGACGTCAAGTCTGAAATTTATGCATATTGAGTAAATGCTCATTTAGTTTGAAATCTACAAGTTTCTTCTTGTTTAAATATTAAGTGATCAAGTGAATCAAATTTGTTAAAAAGATTCTTAAGAAAAAAGAAAGCTTAAAGTATCGGAAATTTTATAAATTCCACAAGACTTTTAGAAAGAAAATGTTTTGTGAATTATATTTTGTGCAGCATTCTGATTACATATTTACTCGGAAAATACAACCAAATGAGCTGTTAACGAAATCTGCCTGCACACTAAATGTGTCATTCCACAATTCTAACCTACTTCTTTTTTAAATAATCAAATTAATACAAATTTCACAAAATAACATTTACTTTGAACGAAAATAATTACTGAATAATAAGACTTATAAGTACCTTGCATTTCCAATGGATAAATTAAATGATGCCAATTCTGAATGACTCCAATTTCGTCAAAGGATTCTGTAATGTGAACAATCATTATTAATTTTATCACTTTTTTTTTTTCTCTGGCGCATCGACAACTTGGTCATTAGCGCCTGTATTATTGATTATTTACAGTTTAAGAAAGATTCACTTTTTTTTCATTAGTCTGCAATGATTACTATATTAACATAGTTTCTTTGTTCATCAGTAGACGAATAATAATATAAGCAAGTGTACCTATTTAAAGGATTCATGTAAATTTAAACTTAAATTAAACTGAATGGTCATATTTTTATCATTTTTTGAAAATTTCAAGAAAATGCAGATCATTGCTGAAAAAACAATAAACCATGAATCTGGCACACCTTTAATAGTATAGTAATAGCAGAACGGAGTATGTAAAGGTTAGTTCTAATAATGGATTGAGTAATTGTTACAATCGAGAAAATGTATACCAAGATATTTATATAGTATATAATCTTTCATACAATTTGTTCTTTTTCTTTTAATTTAATAATAGAATTTAAGTCGTTAATTTTCACCAACCTTGCAGACCATGTGTTAAGATGTTAGAAAAACTGGTCGAAACTTAAACTGATTAATGAAAGTAAAAAATTCGCGATTAACTTTGTCACTAATTCCAAATGAAAAAAGTAAATTTTTCCCAAGTTTTTTTTTCAATTACACGTAATAAAATTACTGAATCTTTTATATTTGAACTAAGTAAATCTAATAAATTACAATCGAAGCAACCATAACGCCTTATCATTCAATTTGACTTTCTAATATGGCCGAGCACTACCAGTCACTCATACAGCACACTGATCAAGCAGGCACTTGCATTAGACGTCTTCAGTTCAATTTTAAAATAAATTGATTTCCATAAAATATAGGTTTTTAGTAAAAATAAACTTATTTTCAGATTCCAGTAGTTCAATTATAGATTTTTTTTTATTGGATTATTACCTAATGATTCTCATATGACTGTCCACCAGACTAGAAGAATATCATTGATAAAATAGCCCCTCCTGTCTCCTAAAATATTCCAGCTGTTGTCTGGAAGAAAAAACACAAAAGAATTCAGAGCCTAGTCGTTGCCTGTTTAACCGAAAGACACTCTCCTCCACAGGGCGAGTTTAGGGAACCTGATGATCTGAAACCCAACATAGAATAGCGGGCTCATAAAAATTATGATTCATTCTCCAAGAGGCATCATCTCAAATAATTTCCAGTGTCAAAGTAAACTGCAGCTCCAGATTTTCAATCCATCCGCTTAGGAATAAAAAATAATTATCAGATATCACACTAGTGCTAGTAACAAGTTCTGCCGAGAATAGTAAGAAAATAAGTTTCCTCCATCCCCTCTTATGATGTAATTTATAATATTTCGACCACTTAGTTGTCAAAAGTACAGCTAAGAAAGTAGTTAAATCTACGATCTTGCTCCTGTGAGAAAAACAAATTAATTTAGGTATTACCAGAAATTTTTTTTAAGGATATTTCAAAGATTTACTATTGATTATGTTACCAAGCTCCAAAATATCTAATCTGACCTGTGGTGAATAATATATGCAATTTTGTAATATAAATTAGAGACATCGCATATATATGTATAATATACCTTGTATATATTTTTAATAGGCCCCTTACTGCTTTGGTCCTTATGACTGATCGCACAATTAAGTGGTTGTTGTTTGCAGCACAGATTTAATACTTTTCACTTTTAATGATCACTAAAGAATAATTAATTACTTAATTTAAATTAACCCATATTAATGAACAATGTGCAAATACCAAATTTAGAAAAGAATTTCAGAATATTTTTAACAATAATACATGGTCACTGTTCTCTCGGACACTAAGCCTTTACTGTGGGTTCAGCCCACATAAATAAATTCCATGCCATAATAACTTAATAGTGTCGAATCATAACTTTTCTTACATTAATTATAGTATATAAAAGATGATAGAATTATTTACTCACCTAATCACCTATGTAGATGCTAATACATATTCTTGGACTCTCTTGACAACTCGCAATTGCAAACGCATCTACTTAAATCATTGAAAAAAGCCAACACTTCATCGTTTCGACATGTACATTGGTTCGGTTTAAAATGCAATATGGATATTCTAAGATCATTTATGACGAAGGAAACTAAAATTATTCTTATCTATTTTTGAAGATCACTAACATTAATTTTCCATTTAATCGGACCTACAATTTTGAATTAAGGAACAAATGTGTAACAATTTGGTTAGAAATTAGATTTGTTGCCCACACTGCAATGAAATTATTATTTTTTTTATTCTTATGTAGGAGAACAATTTCAGAAGTATCTAAAGATTCAATTTTTTGCAATAATGGTCAACCGAACACTTAACGGTTTTATAAAATTAACCTTTTATCCCAGGGAGGTAATGAAATGTTTTGAAGTTAAGTTCCAAATTTGACCGAATGAGAGCAGCAAATCCTAGAAACACTAACATTTTTACTTTGTAAAATGAACACTAGATGTCTACACCTATCGAGAAAATCCAAAACTTGGATAAATTACTTTATAAATTAAAAAAAATGTAATAGGGGTGTAGAAGGTCATAGGAGCTCCAACCATTTATTATTTTTTTTAATCAGATATAAAATAGGTAATACAATTAGAATACTTTTTGAAATTTTGATAAGTTAATATTACGAAAACTAGACAAATATACAATATGAAACTTTTATTTTATTCAAATTGTCCTTTAAACGAAAATAATTAAATAAAAATAATTGAATTAGAAAATTGAAAATAATTAATGTGTAGAATAAATACATTTAAAACAAGACATTGAACAAGAAAAAAGATTTTAGACTGCTTGTTCATATTTAAAAATTTAGAAGTATTAAAGTTTATATAGTTTATCTCTCCATCCAGAACTAGCCAAACTAATGAGAATTTTCCATTTTTCTCTTTATTGTAAATCTCTAAATCGAAAATGGCTAACCTATATTGTATAAAGTATGCCTGGCCAAAAATTGTAAAGTTAGAAACAAAAAATGACCAGTTTCCAGTAAAATTAATAAAGATGTACTCTTTTCTATTTTTTTTTTTGAACCTCTACATCTATAACTTCCCGACTTGGTTTGTATAATGTACATCATACCTACCAATATACATCGTTAGAAAATAAAAAACAAACAAAGAATTTCCAGAAAAATATTTATGATTTTGAATTTCTTTGATTTTCCTGAAACATTATGTAATAACACCAGGCATGAAAATAATTATTAGAAAAAAAAAAATAATGCATTCCCAATGAAACAATTGATGATTTCCCCCTTTTTCTGAACCACTACAATCAATAAAAGGCGACCTAATATGTACAATGTAAGCATGGCTTAAAAGCACATTGTTAAAAACAGAAAAAGAGGAAATTCAAGTAAATCTAATGAAGATTTTACGTTTTACCCTTTTTTCTAGTTCAACTTAAAAACTAGCAGATATTAGGTGTACGTATAAGGAATACTTGGCTAAAAACTAAAGAAAGACAAAAATAAAAAATACATTAAAATATAGCCAACCATATGTAGCTAATAAACTCCTTGCTTGAAACTGAAAATACAGAATTTACAAAAGACTATTGTAGTTATGCCAATTTATTTTTTCTTTTCCTAAAATTTTACATCATGCACTAGGTAACCTGATACTAAGATCCATATCTATATCTACATCTCAAACTAGACCACATGCAGGGCCGGATTTTCCAAAAGGTTAACTAGGCTTCAACCTAGGGCTCCAAGATCAAGAGGGGCCTAAATTCAAATTACTAGAAAATTTAAAAGTAAACATTTCTAAAAAACTGTGAACACTAAAACGCTTTTTTAGTGATATATCACCGTAGTGATATATTTCATTTTCTCTCATGTAATTTACAAACTTAAAACTGGAACATGAAAAGCCCTCACAAGTGGAATAGCCTAGGACCTCTTTTCATCTAAATCCTGCCCCGAGAGTAAGCCTAAAAATTAACTATGAAGAACTGCAGCCATCCTGTGAAATAAGAAGAAGATTTCGACTTTTTCCAGTAGTTTTCACCTCTAGCTTCTTAAAATAGATCGTCCAGCCATGCACAATCCAAGGTAAGCCTCAATATTAACTATAAAGTGCCAAAACAGCATCCTCCCAATGAAATAAGTAGGAAATTTCAACTTTTTCCAGTAGTTTTTACATCTGACTTCTTAAAAGAAATCGATAGATGATGCACAATCTTGGGTTGGCCTTATTACTAACTATCACGTACAAAAACAGCAGCCTTCCTGTGAAAGTAGGAATAAATTCCGACTTTTTCCAGTATTTATTACTTCTGAGTTTCCAAAATACATCAGCTTACAATGCACAATCCAGGAAAGCCCTTAATATAAACTATCAAGTAAAAAAACCGAAACCTTTCTGTGAAATTAGGAAGAAATTCCAGGTTTTTCCAGTACTTTTTACTTTTGACTTTTCTAAACAGATCAATCCTACATTTACAATCTAAGGTTGGCCTGAGTATCAACTATCAAGTAGAAAAGCAGCAGCCTTCCTATGAAATAAAAGAAAGATTTCTACTTTTTCCAGTAGTTTTTACCTCTAACCTCTTAGAAGAGATCGACCCATGATGCACAATCTAGGGTAGCCGTTAATATTAACTATCAAGTGCAAAAAGAGCCGCCACTTTATGAAATAAGGAAAATATTTTGACTTTTTCCAGTAGTTTTTACTTCTTAGTTGTCCAAATAGACCGATCCATGATGTACAATCTAGGGTAGGCCTTTAAATTAAATATCAAGTACAAAAACAGCAGCCTTCCTACGAAATAAAGAGAAGATTTCCACTTTTTCCAGTAGTTTTTACCTCTAACCTCCTACAAGAGATCGACCCATGATGAACAAGCTAGGGAAGGCATTAATATCAACTATCAAGTACAAAAACAGCAGCCTTCCTCTGATATTAGGAAGAACTTTCGACTTTCTGTAGTAGTTTTTATTTCGTAGAGGTCCAAATAGATTGATCCACTATGTACAATCCAGGGCAGGCCATAATATTAACTATTAAATATAAAAACAGCAGGCTCCCTGTGAAATTAGGAAGAACTTCCGACTTTTTCTAGTAGTTTTTACTTCTCAGTTTTCAAAACACATCAGCATATGATGCACAATCCAGGGTAGGCCTGAGTATCAACTATCAAGTACAAAAACAGCAGCCTTCCTCTGATATTAGGAAGAACTTTCGACTTTCTCTAGTAGTTTTTACTTCGTAGAGGTCCAAATAGATCGTTCCACTATGTACAATCCAGGGCAGGCCATAATATTAACTATTAAATATAAAAACAGCAGGCTCCCTGTGAAATTACGAAGAACTTCCGACTTTTTCTAGTAGTTTTTACTTCTCAGTTTTCAAAACACATCAGCATATGATGCACAATCCAGGGTAGGCCTTAATACAAACTATCAAGTAAAAAAACCGCAGCCTTCCAGTGAAATTAGGAGGGAATTCCAGCTTTCTCCAGTAATTTTTAATTTTGACTTTTCAAAATAGTTCGATGCATGATGCACAATTTAAGGTAGGCCTTATTCTTAACTATCAAGTGAAAAAAGAGCCTCCTCCCTATGAAATAAGGAAAAGATTACGACTTTTTCCAGTAGTTTTTACCTCTAACCTCCTACAAGAGATCGACCCATGATGCACAATCTAGGGTAGCCGTTAATATTAACTATCAAGTGCAAAAAGAGCCGCCTCTATATGAAATAAGGAAAATATTTTGACTTTTTCCAGTAGTTTTTACTTCTTAGTTGTCCAAATAGACCGATCCATGATGTACAATCTAGGGTAGGCCCTAGTATTAACTATGAAGTACAAGAGCTGTAGCATTCCAGTGAAATTAGGAAGAACTTCCGACTTTTTCCAGCAGTTTTTACTTAGGAGGGGTCCAAATAGATCGATCCATGATGTACAATCTAGGGTAGGCCTTTAAATTAAATATCAAGTACAAAAACAGCAGCCTTCCTACGAAATAAAGAGAAGATTTCCACTTTTTCCAGTAGTTTTTACCTCTAACCTCCTACAAGAGATCGACCCATGATGAACAAGCTAGGGAAGGCATTAATATCAACTATCAAGTACAAAAACAGCAGCCTTCCTCTGATATTAGGAAGAACTTTCGACTTTCTGTAGTAGTTTTTATTTCGTAGAGGTCCAAATAGATTAATCCACTATGTACAATCCAGGGCAGGCCATAATATTAACTATTAAATATAAAAACAGCAGGCTCCCTGTGAAATTAGGAAGAACTTCCGACTTTTTCTAGTAGTTTTTACTTCTCAGTTTTCAAAACACATCAGCATATGATGCACAATCCAGGGTAGGCCTGAGTATCAACTATCAAGTACAAAAACAGCAGCCTTCCTCTGATATTAGGAAGAACTTTCGACTTTCTCTAGTAGTTTTTACTTCGTAGAGGTCCAAATAGATCGTTCCACTATGTACAATCCAGGGCAGGCCATAATATTAACTATTAAATATAAAAACAGCAGGCTCCCTGTGAAATTAGGAAGAACTTCCGACTTTTTCTAGTAGTTTTTACTTCTCAGTTTTCAAAACACATCAGCATATGATGCACAATCCAGGGTAGGCCTTAATACAAACTATCAAGTAAAAAAACCGCAGCCTTCCTGTGAAATTAGGAGGGAATTCCAGCTTTCTCCAGTAATTTTTAATTTTGACTTTTCAAAATAGTTCGATGCATGATGCACAATTTAAGGTAGGCCTTATTCTTAACTATCAAGTGAAAAAAGAGCCTCCTCCCTATGAAATAAGGAAAAGATTACGACTTTTTCCAGTAGTTTTTACCTCTAACCTCCTACAAGAGATCGACCCATGATGAACAAGCTAGGGAACGCATTAATATCAACTATCAAGTACAAAAACAGCAGCCTTCTTCTGATATTAGGAAGAACTTCCGACTTTCTCTAGTAGTTTTTACTTCGTAGAGGTCCAAATACATCGATCCACTATGTACAATCCAGGGCAGGCCATAATATTAACTATTAAATACAAAAACAGCAGGGTTCCTGTGAAATTAACTGTGAGTTTCCAAAATACATCAGCTTACAATGCACAATCCAGGAAAGCCCTTAATATAAACTATCAAGTAAAAAAACTGAAACCTTTCTGTGAAATCAGGAGGAAATTCCAGGTTTTTCCAATACTTTTTACTTTTGACTTTTCAAAATAGATCAATCCTACATTTACAATCTAAGGTTGGCCTGAGTATCAACTATCAAGTAGAAAAGCAGCAGCCTTCCTATGAAATAAAAGAAAGATTTCCCCTTTTTCCAGTAGTTTTTACCTCTAACCTCTTAGAAGAGATCGACCCATGATGCACAATCTAGGGTAGCCGTTAATATTAACTATCAAGTGCAAAAAGAGCCGCCTCTATATGAAATAAGGAAAATATTTTGACTTTTTCCAGTAGTTTTTACTTCTTAGTTGTCCAAATAGACCGATCCATGATGTACAATCTAGGGTAGGCCCTAGTATTAACTATGAAGTACAAGAACTGTAGCCTTCCAGTGAAATTAGGAAGAACTTCCGACTTTTTCCAGCAGTTTTTACTTAGGAGGGGTCCAAATAGATCGATCCATGATGTACAATCTAGGGTAGGCCTTTAAATTAAATATCATGTACAAAAACAGCAGCCTTCCTACGAAATAAAGAGAAGATTTCCACTTTTTCCAGTAGTTTTTACATCTAACCTCCTACAAGAGATCGACCCATAATGAACAAGCTAGGGAAGGCATTAATATCAACTATCAAGTACAAAAACAGCAGCCTTCCTCTGATATTAGTAGTAGTTTTTATTTCGTAGAGGTCCAAATAGATCGATCCACTATGTACAATCCAGGGCAGGCCATAATATTAACTATTAAATATAAAAACAGCAGGCTCCCTGTGAAATTAGGAAGAACATCCGACTTTTTCTAGTAGTTTTTACTTCTCAGTTTTCAAAACACATCAGCATATGATGCACAATCCAGGGTAGGCCTAATACAAACTATCAAGTAAAAAAACCGCAGCCTTCCTGTGAAATTAGGAGGGAATTCCAGCTTTCTCCAGTAATTTTTAATTTTGACTTTTCAAAATAGTTCGATGCATGATGCACAATTTTAGGTAGGCCTTATTCTTAACTATCAAGTGAAAAAAGAGCCTCCTCCCTATGAAATAAGGAAAAGATTACGACTTTTTCCAGTAGTTTTTACCTCTAACCTCCTACAAGAGATCGACCCATGATGAACAAGCTAGGGAACGCATTAATATCAACTATCAAGTACAAAAACAGCAGCCTTCTTCTGATATTAGGAAGAACTTCCGACTTTCTCTAGTAGTTTTTACTTCGTAGAGGTCCAAATACATCGATCCACTATGTACAATCCAGGGCAGGCCATAATATTAACTATTAAATACATAAACAGCAGGGTTCCTGTGAAATTAACTGTGAGTTTCCAAAATACATCAGCTTACAATGCACAATCCAGGAAAGCCCTTAATATAAACTATCAAGTAAAAAAACTGAAACCTTTCTGTGAAATCAGGAGGAAATTCCAGGTTTTTCCAATACTTTTTACTTTTGACTTTTCAAAATAGATCAATCCTACATTTACAATCTAAGGTTGGCCTGAGTATCAACTATCAAGTAGAAAAGCAGCAGCCTTCCTATGAAATAAAAGAAAGATTTCCCCTTTTTCCAGTAGTTTTTACCTCTAACCTCTTAGAAGAGATCGACCCATGATGCACAATCTAGGGTAGCCGTTAATATTAACTATCAAGTGCAAAAAGAGCCGCCTCTATATGAAATAAGGAAAATATTTTGACTTTTTCCAGTAGTTTTTACTTCTTAGTTGTCCAAATAGACCGATCCATGATGTACAATCTAGGGTAGGCCCTAGTATTAACTATGAAGTACAAGAACTGTAGCATTCCAGTGAAATTAGGAAGAACTTCCGACTTTTTCCAGCAGTTTTTACTTAGGAGGGGTCCAAATAGATCGATCCATGATGTACAATCTAGGGTAGGCCTTTAAATTAAATATCAAGTACAAAAACAGCAGCCTTCCTACGAAATAAAGAGAAGATTTCCACTTTTTCCAGTAGTTTTTACCTCTAACCTCCTACAAGAGATCGACCCATGATGAACAAGCTAGGGAAGGCATTAATATCAACTATCAAGTACAAAAACAGCAGCCTTCCTCTGATATTAGGAAGAACTTTCGACTTTCTGTAGTAGTTTTTATTTCGTAGAGGTCCAAATAGATCGATCCACTATGTACAATCCAGGGCAGGCCATAATATTAACTATTAAATATAAAAACAGCAGGCTCCCTGTGAAATTAGGAAGAACTTCCGACTTTTTCTAGTAGTTTTTACTTCTCAGTTTTCAAAACACATCAGCATATGATGCACAATCCAGGGTAGGCCTTAATACAAACTATCAAGTAAAAAAACCGCAGCCTTCCTGTGAAATTAGGAGGGAATCCCAGCTTTCTCCAGTAATTTTTAATTTTGACTTTTCAAAATAGTTCGATGCATGATGCACAATTTAAGGTAGGCCTTATTCTTAACTATCAAGTGAAAAAAGAGCCTCCTCCCTATGAAATAAGGAAAAGATTACGACTTTTTCCAGTAGTTTTTACCTCTAACCTCTTAGAAGAGATCGACCCATGATGCACAATCTAGGGTAGCCGTTAATATTAACTATCAAGTGCAAAAAGAGCCGCCTCTATATGAAATAAGGAAAATATTTTGACTTTTTCCAGTAGTTTTTACTTCTTAGTTGTCCAAATAGACCGATCCATGATGTACAATCTAGGGTAGGCCCTAGTATTAACTATGAAGTACAAGAACTGTAGCATTCCAGTGAAATTAGGAAGAACTTCCGACTTTTTCCAGCAGTTTTTACTTAGGAGGGGTCCAAATAGATCGATCCATGATGTACAATCTAGGGTAGGCCTTTAAATTAAATATCAAGTACAAAAACAGCAGCCTTCCTACGAAATAAAGAGAAGATTTCCACTTTTTCCAGTAGTTTTTACCTCTAACCTCCTACAAGAGATCGACCCATGATGAACAAGCTAGGGAAGGCATTAATATCAACTATCAAGTACAAAAACAGCAGCCTTCCTCTGATATTAGGAAGAACTTTCGACTTTCTGTAGTAGTTTTTATTTCGTAGAGGTCCAAATAGATCGATCCACTATGTACAATCCAGGGCAGGCCATAATATTAACTATTAAATATAAAAACAGCAGGCTCCCTGTGAAATTAGGAAGAACTTCCGACTTTTTCCAGTAGTTTTTACTTCTTAGTTGTCCAAATAGACCGATCCATGATGTACAATCTAGGGTAGGCCCTAGTATTAACTATGAAGTACAAGAACTGTAGCATTCCAGTGAAATTAGGAAGAACTTCCGACTTTTTCCAGCAGTTTTTACTTAGGAGGGGTCCAAATAGATCGATCCATGATGTACAATCTAGGGTAGGCCTTTAAATTAAATATCAAGTACAAAAACAGCAGCCTTCCTACGAAATAAAGAGAAAATTTCCACTTTTTCCAGTAGTTTTTACCTCTAACCTCCTACAAGAGATCGACCCATGATGAACAAGCTAGGGAAGGCATTAATATCAACTATCAAGTACAAAAACAGCAGCCTTCCTCTGATATTAGGAAGAACTTTCGACTTTCTGTAGTAGTTTTTATTTCGTAGAGGTCCAAATAGATCGATCCACTATGTACAATCCAGGGCAGGCCATAATATTAACTATTAAATATAAAAACAGCAGGCTCCCTGTGAAATTAGGAAGAACTTCCGACTTTTTCTAGTAGTTTTTACTTCTCAGTTTTCAAAACACATCAGCATATGATGCACAATCCAGGGTAGGCCTTAATACAAACTATCAAGTAAAAAAACCGCAGCCTTCCTGTGAAATTAGGAGGGAATCCCAGCTTTCTCCAGTAATTTTTAATTTTGACTTTTCAAAATAGTTCGATGCATGATGCACAATTTAAGGTAGGCCTTATTCTTAACTATCAAGTGAAAAAAGAGCCTCCTCCCTATGAAATAAGGAAAAGATTACGACTTTTTCCAGTAGTTTTTACCTCTAACCTCTTAGAAGAGATCGACCCATGATGCACAATCTAGGGTAGCCGTTAATATTAACTATCAAGTGCAAAAAGAGCCGCCTCTATATGAAATAAGGAAAATATTTTGACTTTTTCCAGTAGTTTTTACTTCTTAGTTGTCCAAATAGACCGATCCATGATGTACAATCTAGGGTAGGCCCTAGTATTAACTATGAAGTACAAGAACTGTAGCATTCCAGTGAAATTAGGAAGAACTTCCGACTTTTTCCAGCAGTTTTTACTTAGGAGGGGTCCAAATAGATCGATCCATGATGTACAATCTAGGGTAGGCCTTTAAATTAAATATCAAGTACAAAAACAGCAGCCTTCCTACGAAATAAAGAGAAGATTTCCACTTTTTCCAGTAGTTTTTACCTCTAACCTCCTACAAGAGATCGACCCATGATGAACAAGCTAGGGAAGGCATTAATATCAACTATCAAGTACAAAAACAGCAGCCTTCCTCTGATATTAGGAAGAACTTTCGACTTTCTGTAGTAGTTTTTATTTCGTAGAGGTCCAAATAGATCGATCCACTATGTACAATCCAGGGAAGGCCATAATATTAACTATTAAATATAAAAACAGCAGGCTCCCTGTGAAATTAGGAAGAACTTCCGACTTTTTCTAGTAGTTTTTACTTCTCAGTTTTCAAAACACATCAGCATATGATGCACAATCCAGGGTAGGCCTTAATACAAACTATCAAGTAAAAAAACCGCAGCCTTCCTGTGAAATTAGGAGGGAATCCCAGCTTTCTCCAGTAATTTTTAATTTTGACTTTTCAAAATAGTTCGATGCATGATGCACAATTTAAGGTAGGCCTTATTCTTAACTATCAAGTGAAAAAAGAGCCTCCTCCCTATGAAATAAGGAAAAGATTACGACTTTTTCCAGTAGTTTTTACCTCTAACCTCTTAGAAGAGATCGACCCATGATGCACAATCTAGGGTAGCCGTTAATATTAACTATCAAGTGCAAAAAGAGCCGCCTCTATATGAAATAAGGAAAATATTTTGACTTTTTCCAGTAGTTTTTACTTCTTAGTTGTCCAAATAGACCGATCCATGATGTACAATCTAGGGTAGGCCCTAGTATTAACTATGAAGTACAAGAACTGTAGCATTCCAGTGAAATTAGGAAGAACTTCCGACTTTTTCCAGCAGTTTTTACTTAGGAGGGGTCCAAATAGATTGATCCATGATGTACAATCAAGGGTAGGCCTTTAAATTAAATATCAAGTACAAAAACAGCAGCCTTCCTACGAAATAAAGAGAAGATTTCCACTTTTTCCAGTAGTTTTTACCTCTAACCTCCTACAAGAGATCGACCCATGATGAACAAGCTAGGGAAGGCATTAATATCAACTATCAAGTACAAAAACAGCAGCCTTCCTCTGATATTAGGAAGAGCTTTCGACTTTCTGTAGTAGTTTTTATTTCGTAGAGGTCCAAATAGATCGATCCACTATGTACAATCCAGGGCAGGCCATAATATTAACTATTAAATATAAAAACAGCAGGCTCCCTGTGAAATTAGGAAGAACTTCCGACTTTTTCTAGTAGTTTTTACTTCTCAGTTTTCAAAACACATCAGCATATGATGCACAATCCAGGGTAGGCCTTAATACAAACTATCAAGTAAAAAAACCGCAGCCTTCCTGTGAAATTAGGAGGGAATTCCAGCTTTCTCCAGTAATTTTTAATTTTGACTTTTCAAAATAGTTCGATGCATGATGCACAATTTAAGGTAGGCCTTATTCTTAACTATCAAGTGAAAAAAGAGCCTCCTCCCTATGAAATAAGGAAAAGATTACGACTTTTTCCAGTAGTTTTTACCTCTAACCTCCTACAAGAGACCGACCCATGATGAACAAGCTAGGGAACGCATTTATATCGACTATCAAGTACAAAAACAGCAGCCTTCTTCTGATATTAGGAAGAACTTCCGACTTTCTCTAGTAGTTTTTACTTCGTAGAGGTCCAAATACATCGATCCACTATGTACAATCCAGGGCAGGCCATAATATTAACTATTAAATACAAAAACAGCAGGGTTCCTGTGAAATTAACTGTGAGTTTCCAAAATACATCAGCTTACAATGCACAATCCAGGAAAGCCCTTAATATAAACTATCAAGTAAAAAAACTGAAACCTTTCTGTGAAATCAGGAGGAAATTCCAGGTTTTTCCAATACTTTTTACTTTTGACTTTTCAAAATAGATCAATCCTACATTTACAATCTAAGGTTGGCCTGAGTATCAACTATCAAGTAGAAAAGCAGCAGCCTTCCTATGAAATAAAAGAAAGATTTCCCCTTTTTCCAGTAGTTTTTACCTCTAACCTCTTAGAAGAGATCGACCCATGATGCACAATCTAGGGTAGCCGTTAATATTAACTATCAAGTGCAAAAAGAGCCGCCTCTATATGAAATAAGGAAAATATTTTGACTTTTTCCAGTAGTTTTTACTTCTTAGTTGTCCAAATAGACCGATCCATGATGTACAATCTAGGGTAGGCCCTAGTATTAACTATGAAGTACAAGAACTGTAGCATTCCAGTGAAATTAGGAAGAACTTCCGACTTTTTCCAGCAGTTTTTACTTAGGAGGGGTCCAAATAGATCGATCCATGATGTACAATCTAGGGTAGGCCTTTAAATTAAATATCAAGTACAAAAACAGCAGCCTTGCTACGAAATAAAGAGAAGATTTCCACTTTTTCCAGTAGTTTTTACCTCTAACCTCCTACAAGAGATCGACCCATGATGAACAAGCTAGGGAAGGCATTAATATTAACTATCAAGTGCCAAAAGAGCCGCCTCTATATGAAATAAGGAAAATATTTTGACTTTTTCCAGTAGTTTTTACTTCTTAGTTGTCCAAATAGACCGATCCATGATGTACAATCTAGGGTAGGCCCTAGTATTAACTATGAAGTACAAGAACTGTAGCATTCCAGTGAAATTAGGAAGAACTTCCGACTTTTTCCAGCAGTTTTTACTTAGGAGGGGTCCAAATAGATCGATCCATGATGTACAATCTAGGGTAGGCCTTTAAATTAAATATCAAGTACAAAAACAGCAGCCTTCCTACGAAATAAAGAGAAGATTTCCACTTTTTCCAGTAGTTTTTAACTCTAACCTCCTACAAGAGATCGACCCATGATGAACAAGCTAGGGAAGGCATTAATATCAACTATCAAGTACAAAAACAGCAGCCTTCCTCTGATATTAGGAAGAACTTTCGACTTTTTCTAGTAGTTTTTACTTCTCAGTTTTCAAAACACATCAGCATATGATGCACAATCCAGGGTAGGCCTTAATACAAACTATCAACTAAAAAAACCGCAGCCTTCCTGTGAAATTAGGAGGGAATCCAGCTTTCTCCAGTAATTTTTAATTTTGACTTTTCAAAATAGTTCGATGCATGATGCACAATTTAAGGTAGGCCTTATTCTTAACTATCAAGTGAAAAAAGAGCCTCCTCCCTATGAAATAAGGAAAAGATTACGACTTTTTCCAGTAGTTTTTACCTCTAACCTCTTAGAAGAGATCGACCCATGATGCACAATCTAGGGTAGCCGTTAATATTAACTATCAAGTGCAAAAAGAGCCGCCTCTATATGAAATAAGGAAAATATTTTGACTTTTTCCAGTAGTTTTTACTTCTTAGTTGTCCAAATAGACCGATCCATGATGTACAATCTAGGGTAGGCCCTAGTATTAACTATGAAGTACAAGAACTGTAGCATTCCAGTGAAATTAGGAAGAACTTCCGACTTTTTCCAGCAGTTTTTACTTAGGAGGGGTCCAAATAGATTGATCCATGATGTACAATCAAGGGTAGGCCTTTAAATTAAATATCAAGTACAAAAACAGCAGCCTTCCTACGAAATAAAGAGAAGATTTCCACTTTTTCCAGTAGTTTTTACCTCTAACCTCCTACAAGAGATCGACCCATGATGAACAAGCTAGGGAAGGCATTAATATCAACTATCAAGTACAAAAACAGCAGCCTTCCTCTGATATTAGGAAGAGCTTTCGACTTTCTGTAGTAGTTTTTATTTCGTAGAGGTCCAAATAGATCGATCCACTATGTACAATCCAGGGCAGGCCATAATATTAACTATTAAATATAAAAACAGCAGGCTCCCTGTGAAATTAGGAAGAACTTCCGACTTTTTCTAGTAGTTTTTACTTCTCAGTTTTCAAAACACATCAGCATATGATGCACAATCCAGGGTAGGCCTTAATACAAACTATCAAGTAAAAAAACCGCAGCCTTCCTGTGAAATTAGGAGGGAATTCCAGCTTTCTCCAGTAATTTTTAATTTTGACTTTTCAAAATAGTTCGATGCATGATGCACAATTTAAGGTAGGCCTTATTCTTAACTATCAAGTGAAAAAAGAGCCTCCTCCCTATGAAATAAGGAAAAGATTACGACTTTTTCCAGTAGTTTTTACCTCTAACCTCCTACAAGAGACCGACCCATGATGAACAAGCTAGGGAACGCATTTATATCGACTATCAAGTACAAAAACAGCAGCCTTCTTCTGATATTAGGAAGAACTTCCGACTTTCTCTAGTAGTTTTTACTTCGTAGAGGTCCAAATACATCGATCCACTATGTACAATCCAGGGCAGGCCATAATATTAACTATTAAATACAAAAACAGCAGGGTTCCTGTGAAATTAACTGTGAGTTTCCAAAATACATCAGCTTACAATGCACAATCCAGGAAAGCCCTTAATATAAACTATCAAGTAAAAAAACTGAAACCTTTCTGTGAAATCAGGAGGAAATTCCAGGTTTTTCCAATACTTTTTACTTTTGACTTTTCAAAATAGATCAATCCTACATTTACAATCTAAGGTTGGCCTGAGTATCAACTATCAAGTAGAAAAGCAGCAGCCTTCCTATGAAATAAAAGAAAGATTTCCCCTTTTTCCAGTAGTTTTTACCTCTAACCTCTTAGAAGAGATCGACCCATGATGCACAATCTAGGGTAGCCGTTAATATTAACTATCAAGTGCCAAAAGAGCCGCCTCTATATGAAATAAGGAAAATATTTTGACTTTTTCCAGTAGTTTTTACTTCTTAGTTGTCCAAATAGACCGATCCATGATGTACAATCTAGGGTAGGCCCTAGTATTAACTATGAAGTACAAGAACTGTAGCATTCCAGTGAAATTAGGAAGAACTTCCGACTTTTTCCAGCAGTTTTTACTTAGGAGGGGTCCAAATAGATCGATCCATGATGTACAATCTAGGGTAGGCCTTTAAATTAAATATCAAGTACAAAAACAGCAGCCTTCCTACGAAATAAAGAGAAGATTTCCACTTTTTCCAGTAGTTTTTAACTCTAACCTCCTACAAGAGATCGACCCATGATGAACAAGCTAGGGAAGGCATTAATATCAACTATCAAGTACAAAAACAGCAGCCTTCCTCTGATATTAGGAAGAACTTTCGACTTTTTCTAGTAGTTTTTACTTCTCAGTTTTCAAAACACATCAGCATATGATGCACAATCCAGGGTAGGCCTTAATACAAACTATCAACTAAAAAAACCGCAGCCTTCCTGTGAAATTAGGAGGGAATCCAGCTTTCTCCAGTAATTTTTAATTTTGACTTTTCAAAATAGTTCGATGCATGATGCACAATTTAAGGTAGGCCTTATTCTTAACTATCAAGTGAAAAAAGAGCCTCCTCCCTATGAAATAAGGAAAAGATTACGACTTTTTCCAGTAGTTTTTACCTCTAACCTCTTAGAAGAGATCGACCCATGATGCACAATCTAGGGTAGCCGTTAATATTAACTATCAAGTGCAAAAATCCAGGGCAGGCCATAATATTAACTATTAAATATAAAAACAGCAGGCTCCCTGTGAAATTAGGAAGAACTTCCGACTTTTTCTAGTAGTTTTTACTTCTCAGTTTTCAAAACACATCAGCATATGATGCACAATCCAGGGTAGGCCTGAGTATCAACTATCAAGTACAAAAACAGCAGCCTTCCTCTGATATTAGGAAGAACTTTCGACTTTCTCTAGTAGTTTTTACTTCGTAGAGGTCCAAATAGATCGTTCCACTATGTACAATCCAGGGCAGGCCATAATATTAACTATTAAATATAAAAACAGCAGGCTCCCTGTGAAATTAGGAAGAACTTCCGACTTTTTCTAGTAGTTTTTACTTCTCAGTTTTCAAAACACATCAGCATATGATGCACAATCCAGGGTAGGCCTTAATACAAACTATCAAGTAAAAAAACCGCAGCCTTCCAGTGAAATTAGGAGGGAATTCCAGCTTTCTCCAGTAATTTTTAATTTTGACTTTTCAAAATAGTTCGATGCATGATGCACAATTTAAGGTAGGCCTTATTCTTAACTATCAAGTGAAAAAAGAGCCTCCTCCCTATGAAATAAGGAAAAGATTACGACTTTTTCCAGTAGTTTTTACCTCTAACCTCCTACAAGAGATCGACCCATGATGAACAAGCTAGGGAACGCATTAATATCAACTATCAAGTACAAAAACAGCAGCCTTCTTCTGATATTAGGAAGAACTTCCGACTTTCTCTAGTAGTTTTTACTTCGTAGAGGTCCAAATACATCGATCCACTATCTACAATCCAGGGCAGGCCATAATATTAACTATTAAATACAAAAACAGCAGGGTTCCTGTGAAATTAACTGTGAGTTTCCAAAATACATCAGCTTACAATGCACAATCCAGGAAAGCCCTTAATATAAACTATCAAGTAAAAAAACTGAAACCTTTCTGTGAAATCAGGAGGAAATTCCAGGTTTTTCCAATACTTTTTACTTTTGACTTTTCAAAATAGATCAATCCTACATTTACAATCTAAGGTTGGCCTGAGTATCAACTATCAAGTAGAAAAGCAGCAGCCTTCCTATGAAATAAAAGAAAGATTTCCCCTTTTTCCAGTAGTTTTTACCTCTAACCTCTTAGAAGAGATCGACCCATGATGCACAATCTAGGGTAGCCGTTAATATTAACTATCAAGTGCAAAAAGAGCCGCCTCTATATGAAATAAGGAAAATATTTTGACATTTTCCAGTAGTTTTTACTTCTTAGTTGTCCAAATAGACCGATCCATGATGTACAATCTAGGGTAGGCCCTAGTATTAACTATGAAGTACAAGAACTGTAGCATTCCAGTGAAATTAGGAAGAACTTCCGACTTTTTCCAGCAGTTTTTACTTAGGAGGGGTCCAAATAGATCGATCCATGATGTACAATCTAGGGTAGGCCTTTAAATTAAATATCAAGTACAAAAACAGCAGCCTTCCTACGAAATAAAGAGAAGATTTCCACTTTTTCCAGTAGTTTTTACCTCTAACCTCCTACAAGAGATCGACCCATGATGAACAAGCTAGGGAAGGCATTAATATCAACTATCAAGTACAAAAACAGCAGCCTTCCTCTGATATTAGGAAGAACTTTCGACTTTCTGTAGTAGTTTTTATTTCGTAGAGGTCCAAATAGATCGATCCACTATGTACAATCCAGGGCAGGCCATAATATTAACTATTAAATATAAAAACAGCAGGCTCCCTGTGAAATTAGGAAGAACTTCCGACTTTTTCTAGTAGTTTTTACTTCTCAGTTTTCAAAACACATCAGCATATGATGCACAATCCAGGGTAGGCCTTAATACAAACTATCAAGTAAAAAAACCGCAGCCTTCCTGTGAAATTAGGAGGGAATTCCAGCTTTCTCCAGTAATTTTTAATTTTGACTTTTCAAAATAGTTCGATGCATGATGCACAATTTAAGGTAGGCCTTATTCTTAACTATCAAGTGAAAAAAGAGCCTCCTCCCTATGAAATAAGGAAAAGATTACGACTTTTTCCAGTAGTTTTTACCTCTAACCTCTTAGAAGAGATCGACCCATGATGCACAATCTAGGGTAGCCGTTAATATTAACTATCAAGTGCAAAAAGAGCCGCCTCTTTATGAAATAAGGAAAATATTTTGACTTTTTCCAGTAGTTTTTACTTCTTAGTTGTCCAAATAGACCGATCCATGATGTACAATCTAGGGTAGGCCCTAGTATTAACTATGAAGTACAAGAACTGTAGCCTTCCAGTGAAATTAGGAAGAACTTCCGACTTTTTCCAGCAGTTTTTACTTAGTAGGGGTCCAAATAGATCGATCCATGATGTACAATCTAGGGTAGGCCTTTAAATTAAATATCAAGTACAAAAACAGCAGCCTTCCTACGAAATAAAGAGAAGATTTCCACTTTTTGCAGTAGTCTTTACCTCTAACCTCCTACAAGAGATCGACCCATGATGAACAAGCTAGGGAAGGCATTAATATCAACTATCAAGTACAAAACAGCAGCCTTCCTCTGATATTAGGAAGAACTTCCGACTTTCTCTAGTAGTTTTTACTTCGTAGAGGTCCAAATATATCGATCCACTATGTACAATCCAGGGCAGGCCATAATATTAACTATTAAATACAAAAATACCAGGCTTCCTGTGAAATTAGGAAGAACTTCCGACTTTTTCTAGTAGTTTTTACTTCTCAGTTTTCAAAACACATCAGCATATGATGCACAATCCAGGGTAGGCCTAAATACAAACTATCAAGTAAAAAAACCGCAGCCTTCCAGTGAAATTAGGAAGAACTTCCGACTTTTGCCAGCAGTTTTTACTTAATAGGGGTCCAAATAGATCGACCCGTGATGTACAATCTAGGGTAGGCCATTAAATTAAATATCAAGTACAAAAACAGTAGCCTTCCTACGAAATAAAGAGAAGATTTCCACTTTTTGCAGTAGTCTTTACCTCTAACCTCCTACAAGAGATCGACCCATGATGAACAAGCTAGGGAAGGCATTAATATCAACTACCAAGTACAAAAACAAAAGCCTTCCTGTGAAATTAGGAGGAAATTCCAGCTTTTTCCAATACGTTTTACATTTGACTTTTCAAAATAGTTCGATGCATGATGCACAATTTAAGGTATGCCTTATTCTTAACTATCAAGTGAAAAAAGAGCCTCCTCCCTATGAAATAAGGAAAAGATTACGACTTTTTCCAGTAGTTTTTACTTCTTAGTTGTCCAAATCGACCGATCCATGATGTACAATATAGGGTAGGCCTTCAAATTAAATATCAAGTACAAAAACAGCAGCCTTCCTACGAATTAAAGAGAAGATATCCACTTTTTCCAGTAGTTTTTACCTCTAACCTCCTACAAGAGATCGACCCATGATGAACAAGCTAGGGAAGGCATTAATATCAACTATCAAGTACAAAAACAGCAGCCTTCCTCTGATATTAGGAAGAACTTCCGACATTCTCTAGTAGTTTTTACTTCGTAGAGGTCGAAATAGATCGATCCACTATGTACAATCCAGGGCAGGCCATAATATTAACTATTAAATACAAAAACAGCAGGCTTCCTGAGAAATTAGGAAGAACTTCCGACTTTTTCTAGTAGTTTTTACTTCTCAGTTTTCAAAACACATCAGCCATATGATGCACAATCCAGGGTAGGCCTTAATACAAATTATCAAGTAAAAAAACCGCAGCCTTCCTGTGAAATTAGGAGGAAATTCCAGCTTTTTCCAGTAGTTCTACTTTTGACTTTTCTAAACAGATCAACCCTACATGTACAATCTAGGGTAGCCGTTAATATTAACTATCAAGTGCAAAAAGAGTAGCTATCTATGAAATAAGTAGAAGATTTCTACTTTTTCCAGTACTTTTTACCTCTAACCTCTTAGAAGAGATCGACCCATGGTGAACAAGCTAGGGTAGACATTAATATCAACTATCAAGTACAAAAACAGCCGCCTATCTCTGAAATTAGGAAGAACTTCGGACTATTTCTAGTAGTTTTTACTTCGTAGAGGTCCAAATAGATCGATCCATGATGTACAATTCAGGGTAGGCCTTAATATTAAATATGAAGTGCAAAAACAGTAGCTTTCCTGTGAAATTTGGAAGAATTTCTAACCTTTTCCAGCAGTTTTTACTTCTGACATTTCAAAATAGATAGGCCCATAATGAACAATCATAGGTAGGCCTAAATATTAACTATCAAGTAAAAAACCGCAGCCTTCTTACAAAATAAGGTAGAAATTCCGCCTTTTTCCATTAGTTTTAACTTCTAAGTTGTCCAAATAGACCGACCTATGATGCAAAATCTGGGGTGGGCCATAACCATAACTAAAAGAAAAATAAGAGCAGCCTTCCTCAGAATTTAGGAAGAAATTCCGTCTTTTTCCAGTAGCTTTTATTTCTGAATTTCAAAATACTTCGGCATATGATGCACAATCCAGGGTAGGACTTAATACAAACTATCAAGTAAAAAAACCGCAGCCTTCCAGTGAAATTAGGAAGAAAGTCCAGCTTTTTCCAATAGTTTTTACTTTTGACTTTTCAAAATAGATCGACGGATGATGCACAATCTAGGGTAGCCGTTAATATTAACTATCAAGTGCAAAAAGAGCTGCCTCTTAATGAAATAAGGAAAAGATTACGACTTTTTCAAGTAGTTTTTACTTCTTATTTGTCCAAATAGATCGATCCATGATGTACAATCTAGGGTAGGCCTTTAAATCAAATATCAAGTACAAAAACAGCAGCCTTCCTACGAAATAAAGCGAAGATTTCCACTTTTTCCAGTAGTTTTTACCTCTAACCTCCTACAAGAGATCGACCCATGATGAACAAGCTAGGGAAGGCATTAATATCAACTATCAAGTACAAAAACAGCAGCCTTCCTGTGAAATTAGGAGGAAATTCCAGCTTTTTCCAATACGTTTTACATTTGACTTTTCAAGATAGTTCGATGCATGATGCACAATTTAAGGTAGGCCTTATTCTTAACTATCAAGTGAAAAAAGAGCCTCCTCCCTATGAAATAAGGAAAAGATTACGACTTTTTCCAGTAGTTTTTACTTCTTAGTTGTCCAAATAGACCGATCCATGATGTACGATTTAGGGTAGGCCTTTAAATTAAATATCAAGTACAAAAACAGCAGCCTTCCTACGAATTAAAGAGAAGATATCCATTTTTTCCAGTAGTTTTTACCTCTAACCTCCTACAAGAGATCGACCCATGATGAACAAGCTAGGGAAGGCATTAATATCAACTATCAAGTACAAAACAGCAGCCTTCCTCTGATATTAGGAAGAACTTCCGACTTTCTCTAGTAGTTTTTACTTCGTAGAGGTCCAAATATATCGATCCACTATGTACAATCCAGGGCAGGCCATAATATTAACTATTAAATACAAAAATAGCAGGCTTCCTGTGAAATTAGGAAGAACTTCCGACTTTTTCTAGTAGTTTTTACTTCTCAGTTTTCAAAACACATCAGCATATGATGCACAATCCAGGGTAGGCCTTAATACAAACTATCAAGTAAAAAAACCGCAGCCTTCCAGTGAAATTAGGAAGAACTTCCGACTTTTGCCAGCAGTTTTTACTTAATAGGGGTCCAAATAGATCGACCCGTGATGTACAATCTAGGGTAGGCCATTAAATTAAATATCAAGTACAAAAACAGTAGCCTTCCTACGAAATAAAGAGAAGATTTCCACTTTTTGCAGTAGTCTTTACCTCTAACCTCCTACAAGAGATCGACCCATGATGAACAAGCTAGGGAAGGCATTAATATCAACTACCAAGTACAAAAACAGAAGCCTTCCTGTGAAATTAGGAGGAAATTCCAGCTTTTTCCAATACGTTTTACATTTGACTTTTCAAAATAGTTCGATGCATGATGCACAATTTAAGGTATGCCTTATTCTTAACTATCAAGTGAAAAAAGAGCCTCCTCCCTATGAAATAAGGAAAAGATTACGACTTTTTCCAGTAGTTTTTACTTCTTAGTTGTCCAAATAGACCGATCCATGATGTACGATTTAGGGTAGGCCTTTAAATTAAATATCAAGTACAAAAACAGCAGCCTTCCTACGAATTAAAGAGAAGATATCCATTTTTTCCAGTAGTTTTTACCTCTAACCTCCTACAAGAGATCGACCCATGATGAACAAGCTAGGGAAGGCATTAATATCAACTATCAAGTACAAAACAGCAGCCTTCCTCTGATATTAGGAAGAACTTCCGACTTTCTCTAGTAGTTTTTACTTCGTAGAGGTCCAAATATATCGATCCACTATGTACAATCCAGGGCAGGCCATAATATTAACTATTAAATACAAAAATAGCAGGCTTCCTGTGAAATTAGGAAGAACTTCCGACTTTTTCTAGTAGTTTTTACTTCTCAGTTTTCAAAACACATCAGCATATGATGCACAATCCAGGGTAGGCCTTAATACAAACTATCAAGTAAAAAAACCGCAGCCTTCCAGTGAAATTAGGAAGAAAGTCCAGCTTTTTCCAGTAGTTTTTACTTTTGACTTTTCAAAATAGATCGACGGATGATGCACAATCTAGGGTAACCGTTAATATTAACTATCAAGTGCAAAAAGAGTAACTATCTATGAAATAAATAGAAGATTTCCACTTTTTCAAGTAGTTTTTACTTCTTAGTTATCCAAATAGATCGACCCATAATGCACAATCTAGGGTAGGCCTTAATATTAACTATCAAGTGCAAAAAGAGAAGCTTTCTATGAAATAAGAAGAAACGTTCCACTTTTCCCAGTAGTTATTACTTAGGAGATGTCCAAATAGACCGATCCATGATACACAATCTAAAGTAGGCCTTAATATTAACTATCTAGTGAAAAAAGAGCCGCCTCTTAAAGAAATAAGGAAAAAATTTCCACTTTTTCAAGTAGTTTTTACTTCTTATTTGTCCAAATAGAACGATCCATGATGTACAATCTAGGGTAGGCCATAGTATTAACTATGAAGTACAAGAACTGTAGCCTTCCAGTGAAATTAGGAAGAACTTCCGACTTTTTCCAGCAGTTTTTACTTAGTAGGGGTCCAAATAGATCGATCCATGATGTACAATCTAGGGTAGGACTTTAAATTAAATATCAAGTACAAAAACAGCAGCCTTCCTACGAAATAAAGAGAAGATTTCCACTTTTTCCAGTAGTTTTTACCTCTAACCTCCTACAAGAGATCGCCCCATGATGAACATGCTAGGGAAGGCATTAATATCAACTATCAAGTACAAAAACAGCAGCCTTCCTCTGATATTAGGAAGAACTTCTGACTTTCTCTAATAGTTTTTACTTCGTAGAGCTCCAAATAGATCGATCCACTATGTACAATCCAGGGCAGGCCATAATATTAACTATTAAATACAAAAACTGCAGGCTTTCTGTGAAATTAGGAGGAAATTCCAGCTATCTCCAGTAATTTTTAATTTTGACTTTTCAAAATAGTTCGATGCATGATGCACAATTTAAGGTAGGCCTTATTCTTAACTATCTAGTGAAAAAAGAGCCTCCTCCCTATGAAATAAGGAAAAGATTACGACTTTTTCCAGTACTTTTTATTTCTTAGTTGTCCAAATAGACCGATCCATGATGTACAATATAGGGTAGGCCTTTAAATTAAATATCAAGTACAAAAACAGCAGCCTTCCTACGAATTAAAGAGAAGATATCCATTTTTTCCAGTAGTTTTTACCTCTAACCTCCTACAAGAGATCGACCCATGATGAACAAGCTAGGGAAGGCATTAATATCAACTATCAAGTACAAAACAGCAGCCTTCCTCTGATATTAGGAAGAACTTCCGACTTTCTCTAGTAGTTTTTACTTCGTAGAGGTCCAAATAGATCGATCCACTATGTACAATCCAGGACAGGCCATAATATTAACTATTAAATACAAAAACAGCAGGCTTCCTGTGAAATTAGGAAGAACTTCCGACTTTTTCTTGTAGTTTTTACTTCTCAGTTTTGAAAACACATCAGCATATGATGCACAATCCAGGGTAGGCCTTAATACAAATTATCAAGTAAAAAACCGCAGCCTTCCTGTGAAATTAGGAGGAAATTCCAGCTTTTTCCAGTAGTTTTTACTTTTGACTTTTCAAAATAGATCGACGGATGATGCACAATCTATGGTAGCCGTTAATATTAACTATCAAGTGCAAAAAGAGTAGCTTTCTATGAAATAAGTAGAAGATTTCCACTTTTTCCAGTAGTTTTTACTTCTTAGTGATCCAAATTGATCGACCCATGATGCACAATCTAGGGTAGGCCTTAATTTTAACTATCTAGTGAAAAAAGAGCCGCCTCTTAATGAAATAAGGAATAGATTTCGACTTTTTCAAGTAGTTTTTTACTTCTTATTGGTCCAAATAGACCGATCCATGATGTACAATCTAGTGTGGACCCTAGTATTAACTATGAAGTACAAGAACTGTAGCCTTCCAGTGAAATTAGGAAGAACTTCCGACTTTTTCCAGCAGATTTTACTTAGTAGGGCTCCAAATAGATCGATCCATATTGTACAATCTAGGGTAGGCCTTAATATCAACTATCAAGTACAAAAACAGCCGCCTTCCTCTGAAATTAGGAAGAAATTCCCACTTTCTCCAGTAGTTTTTACTTCTACTTTTTCGGATTAGAGCGACCCTACATGTACAATTTATTGGCCTTAGTATCAACTATCAAATAGAAAAACAGCAGCCTTCCTACGAAATAAAGAGAAGATTTCAACTTTTCCACTTGTTTTTATCTCTAACCACTTAGAACAAATCGACCCATAATGAACAAGCTAGGGTAGGCCTTATGATCAGCTATCAAGTACAAAAACAGCAGCATTCCTTTGATATTGGGAAGAACTTCCGAGTTTTTCTAGTAGTTTTTAATTCTCAGTTTTCAAAATACATCGGCATATGATGCACAATCCATGGTAGGCCTTAATATAAACTATCAAGTAAAAAAACCGCAGCCTTCCAGTGATATTAGAAAATAGTTCCAGCTTTTTCCAGTAGTATTTCCTTTTGACTTTTCAAAATAGATCGATACATGATGCACAATCTAAGGTAGGCCTTATTCTTAACTATCAAGTGAAAAAGGACCACCCTTCTTTTGAAATAAGGAAGAAATTCTGCCTTTTTCCATTCGTTTTTATTTCTATGTTGTCCAAATAGACCGACCAATGGTGCACAATCTTGGATTGGCTTTATTATCAGCTATCACGTGCAAAGAAAGCAGCATTCCTGTGAAATTAGGAAGAAATTCTGACTTTTTCCAGTACCATTTACTTCATAGTTGTCCAAATAGATCGACCCATGACGTAAAATCCAGAGCAGGCCATAATATTAACTATTAAATACAAAAACAGTAGGGTTCCTGTGAAATTAGGAAGAAATTCCGCTTTTTTCCAGTAGGTTTTACTTCTGAGTTTTCAAAATACATCGGCATATGATGTACAATCCATGGTAGGCCTTAATATAAACTATCAAGTAAAAAAACCGCATCCTTCCATTGGAATTGGAAAGAAGTTCCAGCTTTTTCCAGTAGTTTTTACTTTTGACTTTTTAAAATAGATCGACCCATTATGCACAATCAAGGGTAGGCCTTAATATTAACTATCAAGTGAAAAAAGAGCAGCCACCCTATGAAATAAGAAAAACCTTTCGACTTTTTCCGGTAGTTTTTTCTTCTTTGTCGTCCAAATAGATCGATCCATTATGCGCAATCTAGGGTAGGCCATAATATTAACTATGAAGTACAAGAACTGCTGCCTTTCAGTGGAATTAGAAATAACTTTCGACTTTTTCCGGTAGTTTATACTTAGTAGAAGTCCAAATAGATGGACCCATGATGAACAATCTAGGGTAGGCCTTAAAATTAAATATCAAGTACAAGAACAGCAGCCTTCCTGAGAATTTAGGAAGAAATTCCCACTTTTTCCAGTGGTTTTAACTTCTAATTTTTCCAAATACATCGACCCATAATGCACAATCTAAGGTTGGCCTTGTAGCAACTATCAAGTAGAAAAACAGCAGCCTTCCTACGTAATAATGAGAAGATTTCCACTTTTTCCAGTAGGTTGTAGCTCTAACCTCTTAGAAGAGATCGATCCATGATGTATAATTTAGGGTAGGGTCTTAATATTAATTATGAAGTGCAAAAACCGCAGCCTTCCAGTGAAATTCGGAAGAAATTTCTACTTTTTCCAGCAGTTTTTACTTCTAAGTTGTCCAAATAGACCGACCTACGATGCACAATCTAGGGTTGGCCTTAATATAAACTATAAAGGAAAGAAACCGCAGGTTTCCAGGGAAATTAGGAAGAAATTGCAGCTTTTTCCTGTAATTTTTACTTTTGGCTTTTCAAAATACATCTGCTTGTAATGCACAATCCAGGATAGGCATTAATATAAACTATCAAGTGAAAATCCGCAGCCTTCTTATGAAATAAGGAAGAAATTCCGTCTTTTTCTAGTAGTTTTTACTTTTGACTTTTCAAAATTGATCGACTCATGATGCACAATTTCAAGTAGGCCTTAATATTAACTATTAAGTACAAAAACCGCAGCCTACCTCTGAAATTGGGAAGAATTTCCGACATTTTCCAGTAGTTTTTACTTAGTAGAGGTCCAAATATATCGATCCATGATGTACAATTTAGGGTAGGCCATAATATTAAATATGAAGTGCAAAAACAGCAGCTTTCCTGTAAAATTTGGAAGAATTTCCAACCTTTTCCAGTAGTTTTTACTTCTTACATTTCAAAATAGATATACCCATATTGTACAATCATAGGTAGGCCTTAATTTTAACAATCAAGTGGAAAAAGAGCAGCCTTCTTATGAAATAAAAAGAAATTCCGTCTTTTTCCATTAGTTTTTACTTCTGACTTCTCAAAACAGTTCCGCCCAAGTTGTGCAATCTAGGGGAGGCCTTAATATTAATTATTAAATACAAAAATATTAGCTTTGCTGCGAAATTGGGAAAACATTTGGACTTTTTCCAGTAGCTTTTACGTAGTAGAAGTCCAAATAGATGGACCCATGATGAACAATCTAGGGTAAGCCTTAAAATTAAATATCAAGTACAAAAACAGCAGCCTTCCAGTGAAATTCGGAAGAAATTTCTACTTTTTCCAGCAGTTTTTACTTCTAAGTTGTCCAAATAGACCGACCTACGATGCACAATCTAGGGTGGGCCTTAATATAAACTATCAAGAAAAGAAACCGCAGGTTTCCAGGGAAATTAGGAAGAAATTGCAGCTTTTTCCTGTAGTTTTTACTTTTGACTTTTCAAAATACATCTGCTTGTAATGCACAATCCAGGATAGGCATTAATATAAACTATCAAGTGAAAATCCGCAGCCTTCTTATGAAATAAGGAAGAAATTCCGCCTTTTTCCATTAGTTTTTACTTCTAAGTTGTCCATATAGACCGACCTATGATGCTCAATCTAAGGTTGTCCTTAATATTAACTATCAAGTGCTAAAAGTACTGCATTCCTATGAAATAAGAAGAGGATGTCGACTTTTTCCAATAGTTTTTACCTCTTACTTTTTAAAAGAGATCTACCTATAATGCACAATCTAGTGTAGGCTTTAATATTAACTATTAAATACAAAAACATTAGTCTACCTACGAAATTAGGAAGAAAATTCGGCCTTTTCTATTAGTTTTTACTTAGTAGATGTCCAAATAGATCGATAGATGATGTACAATCAAGGGTGGGCCTTAATATTAACTATCAAATGAAAAGGAGCAGCCTTCTTATGAAATAAGGAAGAACTTCCGTCTTTTTTCAGTAGGTTTTACTTCTGAGTTTTCAAAATACATCGGCATATGATGCAAATCCAGGGTAGGAATAATTATAAACTATCAAGTAAAAAAACCGCAGCCTTCCAGTGAAATTAGTAAGAAATTCCAGCTTTTTCCAGTAGTTTTTACTTTTGATCTTTTCAAAATGGATCGACGCATGATGCACAATCTAGGGTAGGCCTTAATATTAACTAATTAATGCAAAAACATTAGCCTACCTGTGAAATTAGGAAGAAATTTCTACTTTTTCTATTAGTTTTTACTTAGTAGGTGTCCAAAAAGATTGATAGATGATGCACAATCAAGGGTAGGCCTTAAAATTAACTATCAAATGAAAAAAGAGTAGCCTTCTTATGATATAAGGAAGAAATTCCGCCTTATTCCATTAGTTTTTACTTCTGACTTCTCAAAATAGTTCGGCCTAAGTTGCAAAATCTAGGGTTGGCCTTAATATTAACTAATTAATACAAAAACATTATCCTTCCTGTGAAATTAGGAAGATATTTCTGCTTTTTCCAGTATTTTTTACTTAGTATTTGTCCAAATAGATTGATTTATTATGTACAATCTAGGAAAGGCCTTATAGTTTATTATCAAGTACAAAAACAGCAGCTTTCCCGTGAAATTATGACGAAAGTCCGCCTTTTTCCAGTAGATTTTACTTCTTAGTTGTCCAAATAGATCGACCCATGATGCACAATCTAGGGTAGGCCTTGATATTAACTCTCAAGTACAAAAAGAGCCGCCTTCTTGTGAAATTAAGAAAGAAGAAAGCTTTTTTTTGTACTTGATAGTTAATATTAAATCCTTCCCTAGATTGTGCATCATGGGTCGATCTATTTTAAGAAGTCAGAGGTAATAGCTACTTGAAAAAGTCGGAATCTTTACGTTATTTCACAGGAAGGCGGCATTTCTTGTAGTTCATTGTTAATATTATTGGCCTACTCTAGATTTAGCGTTATAAGCCGATTTATTTTGAAAACTCAGGAGTAAAAAGTACTGGAAAAAGTTGGAATTTCTTCCTAATTTCCCAGGAAGGCTGCTGTTTTTGTACTTGATAGTTAAGATTAAGGTCTATCCTAGATTGTGCATCATGGGTGTATCTATTTGGACAACTGGGAAGTAAAAACTACTGGAAAAAGCCGGAATTTCTTCCTTATTTCACATGAAAGCTTCCGTTTTGTTACTTGATAGTTAATATTAAGGCCTACCCTGGATTGTGCATTATAAGCCGTTGTATTTTGAAAACTCAGAAGTAAAAAATTCTGGATAAAGTGGAAATTTTCACCTTATTTCATAGGAAGGCTGCTATTTGATAGTTAATATTAGGGCCTACCCTCAGGGCGCGATTTAGATGAAAAGAGGGCCTAGGCTATTCCATTTGTGCGGCCCTTTCTCCTCCCAATTTTAAGTTTCTAAATTGCATGCGTGAAAATGAAATATATCACTACGGTGAGACATCACTAAAACAGCGTTTTATTGTTCATGTTTTTTAGAATAGTGTATTTTTAATTTTGCTAACAATTTAAATGTAGGCCCCTCTGGATCTTGAGGCCCTAGGCTGAAGCCTAGTTAGCCTATAGGAAAATCTGGCCCTGTATTTCTGTGTTTATTTGAAGTAATTAATGAAGCTATAAGCTCTATGTATTTTTCAATCTTTTCTGAGCATACCAAGTTCTACTTGGAAATACTAACTTATCAGCAAACAAAAGCGATTTTGGTAGAAATATTTCATAAATGAGATGATTAATGCTGTACTGAAAGACTATCATGAATCTGACCAATGAGACATTGGAATTTCTCCATAAACATTTCTCATTTCCTGTTTCAATATTCGATTGATTTTTGCCATTAAGGCCAAGATTAATCAGTGTATCCAGAAGATTTGGTGATTGAACATTCCTTCTATAGTCGACAAAAGTGGTGAATACATAACTACCTATCTTCTCTAGATTTATTTGTATGAGAAACGTGAGCCTAAATCACCCAATGTTCAGGGGGATTTATGAATATTTAAGAGTATCTTGTTGGGAATAAGTTCTACCTACATAAGAGCCTTGACAGTTCTACACTTGCATAAGCTTATTTCCTACTCTTCAAATTGTTTATTCAATACCCAAACATCATGTATAATAAAATCTAAAAAACATATATGTATAGCAACAAAATTTTTCTTATTAGGAACGACATGTAAATATCATAAAAAAATTTGATATTGAGTTATTTTATTTTCATACAGAATTGTTTATTTAATATAAACAATTAACTGTTTCACTTCCAAAATCTGGAAGGTTACACTTTAGTTCTACTTTTTGCCATCAGATATGAGCACTTACTAGACCCTTTTTAGAACTTTTAGCTGTTATCCATTTCTGCTAAATTCATCCATTTCCATTTCAAAGGTAAATTTTTGAGATTAAATTTTCACTTATTTTAGTAGCTTTCATTACGAACATATGTGTATTTATTACATCTATACTTGCTTGTCTCTTGCTTGTGATGATCATATGATTAGGTGAAGGTAGGTATATATTTTTTTTTAATTTACATTTAAATATGGATAACGTACCTTTTTCATTCAATTAGGAAATAAATTTTAAAAAACCAAGACCTTAGTAAATAACCTTTTAATTAAATATGTTATTTTTTAAAATATTCTATCCGTTTCTGTTAGTGTATAAAAGAAATTCATTCACGTTTACTGATAACTTAAAGAAAATTTCGTGTTAATCTTTACCCACGTAGGTGTGGCCTATTTATTTTCAGTACATGTGCGGTAGAGTAATACTTTTTTATAAGTTCCCGCCACAGATACATCAATTATTTTCAGTTTTGTACCAGCTGCAAGTTCCTGCAAACATTTTACGGTTTGCAGAAGTAAATATTACAAAAGATTTGTATCCAATTTGCAACCATTACAAACAAGGAAACTTAATGAAAACTGCGAACAAATGAAAATGGATGAAAAATGGTATTGTTTCAAACTGAAAGTTAATTTATTCAGTAAGTACACGTTTAAATAGATTATTTACACAATACATGGCACACAAAATGTTAAATTATGCATCCAATTTAAAGTGGTATTTTGGCTAAATGATAAGATGTGAATGCTAAAACAAAACAAGAAATTTAGAAAATTTTTGGTAAACAAGTAGTAATTAGTCCAAAAATTAAGTCACACTTAAGAATTAATTTTCTATTGTATTTATTTTTTCGTTTAGATTAGAAGGAAAAGATTTAATTCATTCTGAACAATTGAAGGAACTGTCTTATAGAAATATAAAAGTAAGTACGTTTATTACTTTATTTTTTTGGAACAATTTACATTTAATAATTTCCACGAAAAAAGTTGCCAAAATTGTGCAGAAACGACAACATTGTGTTTGTTACTTTTTTTTGTAAACAATAGAACGCCTTAACGCGTGAACCGGTTTTTATGAACGAGGTGTCATTCGATTTGGAATTTTATTTAGGTGTGCCATTATCGGCGCTGTCCATCTTAAAATGGGGGATTTTGACCCGCAAAAGTATATGTGTGAATGTGATGTCCTCGTGCCCAAAGGTTGTCTCTAAATATATGTGTAAATTATCGAGCGTTTCCTTTCTTCCTCTTGTGCAGCGTGGGCATATTTTTTAGATGTTTGAGATCTCTTTCATCATTGCATTATGCATATAGATTTAAAAATCTCTTATTAACTTAGTTCTGAAATGAGCTGACTTTCATTATTAATTATTTCATCTTTAGACTTTCTTATTTTTTCAGCATCAATTTCATCTGGTATAACTTGACAGTTCCAATTCGAGCATTACAATCCCCACTTACAGTACAATTCCAAATATTTCTTTCCACATAGAAATTACATAAATCATTATGTCATTGAGTAATGCAGTGCAATTTTTGTAAACTGGTAATATTCTAATAATCTGATTACCTCTTTGAATTCTAATCACAGTTACTTTATCAAAATTCTCAAACATTGCATAGCACGATAAATCAACCTTATAGCCAGCCAATCAATAGACCCCCTTTAGCACGGCCTGTTTTTCCTGGATTTTCATTAATTGCAAATACCCAATGTAATTTATAATCAGTAAATAAATTTACATATCTACTCATTTCGCGTTCAGTTTTGAAAGTTTCATTATAACAGAATACATATATCGTAATTGTTAATGAAACCTAGGAAAATGAGTATCATATTTTTTATTCATTATGTATCAGGTAGGTATCAGGTATTAGGTATCAGCCCTAACATTATAATATAAAATAGTAATCGAAAATGTACTTCTTACTGTTACAATGTTTCTTTCTGAAGTGAAATCAGATGTTCTACACCGAGTTGTCTCCTTCAAATTGGGGAGGATGTCAGGATCTTTTGTGCTGATGTTTCTATGGCTGATACCTTTGGTGTATAAATTTCCATAACTAGAACATGGATATTGTTGCCTTCCTTGCAATAGAAATATGAGAAATCGCATCCAGTCGCCTCTTTTAAAGCTGAAAAACCATCTAAACCTCCAGTTGTCACTATACCCGCCTCATCATTCAATTTTAACTTAATAGTTACACCCTGGGTATTTCTTATCAACAAGATGTCTGTATGCAGTCGAATCCACAGTTCAGGTGGCCAACAATAGTAATTTACCTCGTTTTACTCTGGTTGCAATTGAAAAGTCTTGATGGATTTGTATGCTAGTGTTCTGAGTTTTCCTTACATTTGAAGTTATCATTAAAACATCTTTATACGAAGCAAACACTGCCACAACTACATTACCTCTATTAGATGGAAAAATTTTAGTTATCGGAAAAGCCTGGATAATATCAACTTCGTTCTGCAAACCCAATATATTTCTACAAACTTCTTTAATTGCACTTTCATAATATTGCTCTCAGGAATACCACTGAATATTCAATTATTCCTTTTACTTTTATTTTCCAAATCAATGATTTTTTCTTTTAACTGTTTATTTTCTTCTTTAATTGCTGTTATTTCTACCTTCATATTACTATGTTCTACCATAATCTTGTCCATTTTAACATTGAATATATCTATATCATCTTTTGTTGCTACTCTAATCATTTTGCTCATTAATATTTGCTATCATTACCTTAATTTCTTGTATCCATGACGATTGAACATTACTAGAAACCGCTTCTAGCTTCATATCTTCCACACAGGAAAATTTATTACTGATTGACTCAGGCGAGCCTACACTACGTTTTATTTTATTTTCTTTTAAAGGCGTATTGGCGAGGAAGTCTGCACTACTTTTATTCATCAATACACACAGTTTCTTAGAAGAAAAAAAATCTTGTTAAAGCGATTAAATTTATTGATAATAATAGAAAAAAAGTTTATTGAACAAGTACTAGGCACTAAGTAATGCGCCAGTCTCCAACTTGCATTAGTACACTCTTACCCATCGCCTACAAATTACTGCTGGCATTGTTTCTTCTTATTTTTTTCTCGTATTACGCTAAACCGAATCTCACAAAAATTTCAAAAAACATTAAGAACCATAACACAAATGTACCTGTACAAAAATTTTTATTTAAAACGTAGCTAAATCAAGTAAAAAATTAAAAAAACTTAACTAGCTTGTTAAACACGTCTGCACTGATCACTGACATGTACGGAACTCCCACTTTTTAATTTTGAACCGTTGAATTATTAAATAAGTGTTGTGTGTATGGGTAATGTCTTTGTGGTACTATCTTTAAGTGAACCTCTTTCTTTTTATCCAGTATCTGGACGAAAGAAGTTTAGTGCTATACTAGCAAATTTTATTTTACGATATTGCAGATTGTTTTAAACATACCGACGGAACAGTACATACACCATATAGAAGGCTGGTAACTCACAAGTCTGCACATATATTACTTCTAGTGGTGAGAGAACTTAATGCCTATTTAAAGGATAGACTCCCGAAAGGAGAAGGTAAAGATCGCCCCAATGGTGGCTCTGTAAAACATCAGACATATTAGCATATGATAAAATAATTGCAGAAGATTGAAGTCTTACTGTTGATTGACGGATACAATGGATTAGCATGACTGAGGAACAACATTAGATTTATTGACAACCTTTTACTCCAGATCTTCAACTTCTTATAAAAATCGTTAGTATTTATTGATTTACTTATGGAAATTTTAGTTACGTTACTTATAAGTAATGAATTTTATTGATAATTTTAATCGCTTGTTTTACCAATACATATTATTGGCCCACAATTATTAAAATAGTTTTATAGGATTGGTTGGTTCCATTATACATAACGTGAAGAAAGTGGAATTTATAGATATATTATTTTGGTATTTGCTCTATTTAAATCAAAGAATAAATAAGTCCTTAGATTTAAATTTAAGAAATTGAGCAACCTTATTAGAAATACTGTACATTCTGTTCTTACTTTTAAAGTAAGTAATGGAAAAAATACACATTAAGGTCAAGCCAATGCTATCTAGCGGCAATAGCTTGAACTAGGAAGATGTAATTACTTAAGAAGTAGTTTTAGTGATTGCCGCTAGGTAGCATGAACATGTACTTTGACACTATTAAAATAAACATTAATTTTAATAACCTAATGGAACAACTGTCCGTTATGGCAGAGGGGTAAAAATGTTATTCGGTTTATTCCAAATATTCTCTTAATCACATAGCAACAGTAATAATTTGCTTTTTTTTTATTAAATGTTCATAACCCACGTTGATAAACTTTTAATATCGTCAGTATTTTAAAAAGAAGTTTACCTCTAAAAAAAATCCACTGTTAACATCATAATTTAAAGTTTCTTTATTTATGATTGATAGTTTAAAGTTGATGCTGCTGTATCTAAGACAGTAAGAACTTTACATACCTTAGAAAACTGATACTTAGATAATGCAAACTGATTGCATTATCTGATTTGTTAGTTAAAATTAAGACCAATGCTAGATTGTAATTGTAAAGTCTATAATTTTTGAAAAACAGAAAGTAAAAAGCAATTGGAAAAATTGAACTTTTATCCCAATTTTACTAAGATGCTGTGATTGCTGTATACAATAGTTAATAATAAGGCAAGGCTACAGGAATGTTGCTGCTCCTGTATTTAATAGTTAATATCATGCTTATGCTAGATTGTGCTTATTGGGTCAATCAATTTCGAAGCTCAAAATGTAAATACCATTGCATATAGGAGAAATTGTTGAAAAATTGAGACATTTTTAATATCAACTATCAAATACTGAACTTCGAGTGAAATTAGGAGAAATATTTCACCTTTTCTAACAGTTTTCACTTCTTGTTTTTCAAAATAGATCTGCACAATATGCAGAATATAGCTTTTAATTTAATAATTACTACCAAATACGGAAACGGGAGCGTTTCAGTAAAATTAAGAGAAAAGATCCACTCCTAAACTAGCTTTAGTCTTTCCATGTTTAAAATTCACTGTTAACATCATAATTTAATGTTTCTTTATTTGTGATTGATAGTTTAAAGTTGATGCTGCTGTAACTAAGTGGGAACTTTTCATAGCTTTGAAAACTGATTGCATTATCTATTTGCATTAAGCGATAACTTCCTAGGAAATTAAAAAACTTGTTTTTGCATCATTACTGCGTTAAGGATTTCTTGCAGGTAAGCAACATTTTTTGTGTATACTTTTATTTTTAATAACTAGTTAATGTGATAAGAAGTGTTTATGAAATTGTCATGTTCCTAGGACAGTTGATAGTAGATGCATTTTAAGTGTACTCATTTTAAAAAGTTAGTTTTAGTGTTCATTATGTTTCAGCGGTCATTTACTTCGTAACATGTTAATAATTTTTGGTCGTCTTTATTACTGTAAAGTAAATTACTAATTACGATTATGTATTTGGAAATTATGAACTTCCACGTAAATATTCACATTTCCCTCATTTGAAGGAGAGAGCAATCTCCATGAAATTTAAATAAATAATGTAAAGTTTAATAACGTCCTAGAATTATGGAGCTTGGATTTTGTAAGGTTCGCACAAGTAGTTTTAAATTCTAACTTTTTGAAATGTGATTTTTTACTAAATATGTACGTATTTGTAAATTGCAATGAAAACAATTGTATAAAAAATAGTTTATACAAATTTTATTTTTGTTCTCAGCATTTTTTCGACATTCTAATGGTAATTCTGAACTAGTTCAAATCAAACAAATGGCTGGTTTGATGACATTTTATCCAGTGTAACACATTTTAACTCCTACAGCAACAGTAAGTACAAGTTTTCAGCCTATAGCATGTGGTTTCTCAGTTAAGATATTATGACGTATTATCTGAAAATAAATAATAATGTATGCAGTAATAGATTAGATACGTTGTAAGTACAATGATTTGCATAAATTCAAACTATTCAGAAGGTACGTGAACTTAGATTTACGTTTTTTTTAAAAAAAAAAAGCGCATGTGCTTTTCACTTTTAATGATTCTCTATCAATCTTAGGGCTTTTTAGTGCTCAAATTAGTTTACTGAAGTGAATTACTAAGTAATAAACATATGTGTTGTACAGATTGCACATTCAGAATATTTAATTATATAATTTGATTGGTCTTTTTACTTCTTCAATACTGAACATTTGCAACAATTATGTCAAGTATCGCAAATAAGTAGATTGGGCGTGTTGTCTTCCGCTGTTATAACTCATTTCATTATTTTGAACGATCCTTGAATACTTCTAATTCTCTGTAAGGCTGATGTTTCTGCATTTTATAGTTAATATTAAAGGCAATGATAGATTGTATATGTTGGGTCGGTCTGTTTTGAAAAACAAGAGGTAAAACCATTAGCCAAAGAGGAAATCGCTCCCTAATTTCACTCGAACACTCCAGGTTTGTATTTGTTAGTCACTATTAAGGCCAATAGTAAAATGTACATGTAGGTACGATCTTTTTTTAAAAGTAAGAGGTAAAAAACTATAGAAAAAGTGAAAATTGTGGTCTAATTTTGCTGATTTGTTGATTTTGTTGTTTACAATTAGATTGTAATTGAAGTCTATCATTTTTGAAAAACAGAAAGTAAAAAGCAATTTTAAAAATTCAACTTTTATCCCAATTTCACTAAGATAGTTTTTACAGATGTTTGACAATTCGTTAATATTTTGGATAACACCACGTAACCTCCCTTACACAGTAGTGATGGGCAGAACGAGTCCGTCTTTGGACTCGTTGGATTTGAATCAGTTCCAGGGTTGGAATCGATTCCAACAACTCGTTCACCGATTCCGGTCTCTGTACTTACCCTATGCATTAGTAAAAATGTCACGCAATTTATTAAAAAATATCATTAAATGTTAGCTTTCCCAGTTAATAACAAAACTATATTTCTTTAACACACATTGAGTACTATCCCTAATTTCCAATTGCACTGATAAATATAAAATTAACAACGTAACACAAAAATTAACATAAAAATAGACTAGTCAATTATAAAAATTAAAGCAATGCTGTTTAGTCATTATCTAGCTTGACCACTGGAAGACTGGAGTTAACGTGCTTCAAGAGGATCCAAGGTAGAGAAACGGAAATGGGTAGGAAATTATTCCCATAAAAAAAATTCTAACCCTTCAAGCAAAATGATAATTACTCATAAATAAAGAAATATTTATTTACTAGGACTTGTATATCAAGCTTTAAAAATATTATCTTATTATCTTACGAAAAGAAAAAGCTGTGTGCTTAATCTTTAACATAGCGCTGGACACTCTTATTCTTATCTTCATTGGGTAAGTTTAACCGTGTACATGACCGTGAGACAGTCAAAGTAACACTGAGCCAAAATTTAGTATTACCTAATTGGTTTACTTACTGCAGTATCCCTCCCACTCTATCACCAATTTCACAAACATTCATCGATTGGAAATAATTTTTAGTTAAATATTCGTTTTATTTGAATACAAAAAACATTATAACGCTTTCTTAAGATGATTTTAATTTTTAAAATTTGTTTTTGTCCATTACTCTTATATAATACGAAGAATTTCAAATAAAATATAATATACAAACACAATGATCTAGTATGCAGGTGGAGTCAGTCCTCGTTACCATAGCAATGGAACCGTTAAACAACTCCGGTTCCAGCTCCAGCAATTTCTATTGGCTAGATTCAGTGAACGAAAAAATGGAACGAGTCCGGTTTCAAAAGGATTTAAATCACTCCGGATTCGACTCCACCAACTCCAGTGGATTTAACCAATGAAAATGCTAGAGCTGGGCCGGAGTCGTTTAACGGTTCCGTTGTCATGGTAACTACGACTGACTCCACCTGAACACTAGATCATTCTGTGTTTGTATATTATATTTTATTTGAAATTCTTCGTATTTTATAAGAGTAATGGACAAAAACAAATTTTAAAAATTCAAATCATCTTAAGAAAGCGTTATAATGTTTTTTGTATTCCAATGAAACGAATATTTAACTAAAAAATATTTTCAATCGATGAATGTTTGTGAAATAGGTGATAGAGTGGGAGGGATACTACACTAAGTAAACCAGTTAGGTAATACTAAATTTTGGCCCAGTTTTACTTTGACCGTCTAGCTGACATGTACACGTTCAAGCTTACGCCAATGAAGATGAGAGTAAGAGTGTCCAGCGCTAAGTTTAAGATTAAGCACACAGCTTTTTCTTTTTGTAAAACAATAAGATAATATTTTAAAAGCTTGATATTCAATTCTTAGTTAATAAATATTATGAGTAATTATAATTTTGAAGGGTTAGAATTTTTATGGAATAATTTCCTACCCATTTCCGTTTCTCTACCTTGAATACTCTTGAAGTAAGTTAACTCCAGTCTTCTAGTGGTCAAGCTAGATAATGACAAAACTGCATTGCTTTAATTTATATTTGACTAGCCTATTTTTGTGTTAATATTTGTATTACGTTGTTAATTTTATATTTATCAGAGCAATTGGAAATTAGGGATAGTACTCAATGTGTGTTAAAGAAATATAGTTTTGTTATTAACTGGGAAAGCTAACATTTAATGATATAATAATATAATAAATTGCGTGACATTTGTTCTTATGTTTAATCGTTCCAAACCTTCTGCTGCCTCATTTTCATTTTTATTTGCCTAAATTTTTTGGGGCGGGGCGGAATCACTTTTTTTAAAAATAGGGATTTGAATCAACTCGTTCCACCATCGGACTCGTTCCAATGGAACGAGTCCGCTCAAATAGCCCATCACTATTACACAGTCTACGCAGTCAGTAAGAGTAGTGCGGCGTGTGAGCTCTCGTGAATTTGAAATCATATTTGAAACGTTACATACTATTGTTCATTTATTTTTGGAGAATCGTTTCGTGTTTTGGTTATTGTTGTACTAAATGTAATATATCTAGTGTAAGAAAAAATAACAAGATGACAACGTGATATGTCATAAATTTTAGGGCTTGAAAAAGGCGTGAAATATATCGAAAATTTTGTATTTATACATGATGGTGATTTCGGCTATTCAGATGAAGATTCATAGATTGAACTGATAAGAAGTTACTAGCTCTGCTCTTCGCTGGTTATGGTTTTTGACTATTTCGTAAGAATAATGAAGAGGGTAGTAGTGCCAACAAGCAGGAATAGAATGAGAAGTCTTTTGTTGTAGCAAGTGTTGTGTGAACAACAAGACCTTTCCTTTACTATCGGCTTCATAAGGTATTTTTCTTTTCTTTGTCACTTGGCCCTTTAATTTTTCACTTTTACTTTAATAACCACCAAGCACTCGTTTCAATTCAATTTCTTTTTCTTACCTATGTCTTCGTATCTGAATGGTGCATTCAAATTTTTTTACAGCGAGATGAACAGCTATTTTCTCTCTTGAACAGCATATACGATTTTTTGTAAACAACGTACTTTCATTATTTTATTATGATCTAGAGCTTGTATTGAAACATTTCTCTTAAAAAATTCATTAAAAAAAAAAAACTAGAAACTCTCTGTAATAAATAAAAGCTGCTACAGCAGCTGGTATGGAGCAATCTGTACTTTTACAGGAATCATGAGATACTTACAACCTTTCCAACGAATTCAGTCTCCCATTATTTATTTAGGAAATTAGTCGTATGTTCTTCGGTTCGCTTTGATCTTACCATTCATGATGACCACAAAATCTTTTACCCTCTATCTAGCGAGAGCCTTTCTTTGCAGAATTATTGTTATGTGCATATCCATTGTTTTAGTTTAATTACAGTCAGATTTATTTAGTTTTATGAATTAAATCAGTGGTTCCCAAAGTGGTCCCTCCCTCCCCCCGATATCATTCAGTGGTTACCCCCAGGGGTCCCCGATATCATTCAGGGGGTTCGTGGATAATTAAAATTGATTTAGAGGTCCCTGAACAACGTCAGGGGGTCCGCGCAAGGTTCAATATAAAAAAATAAAACAGATCCCTTTTTATTATTATGGAAATTTGAATCTACAAGGTGACCAATTAAATTTAATCAAAACTAAAAGTGTAATATCTGCGTTGGTTTCTGTACAAACAAAACTTGGGAAGAGGAGAATGTTCTGTTTCCAAATCTTTCGAAATTGCAAAATAGAGATGTAGATTTGCTAGCTTACTGTCAACACTCAACGGTTCTTTATGCAGACCTGAACCAAAGATTTGAAGACATTCTTCACTTGGATATTCCCTATTGGGTGTTGAACCCTTTTGCGCATGGACTAACTCAGATTTCAAACACAGATGAATCCATTCTAATACAGGAGCAGTTTATTGAAATGTACACTAATGAGGAACATAAACCAATGTTTGAACAAGGATTCCACAAATTCTGATTACAAAAACAGAACCCAATTTTGTATCCTGCATTATGGGTTATTGTACAGAATTTGTAGACTGCTTTCCCGTCTTCCTATTTGGTAGAACCTGGATTCAAAGCCGTTAAGAACCTCATCACCAAAAAAAACCGGCCAGGAATTAGTGCTTGTGGGGATTTGCGGTTGCTACTCACAAACATTGAGCCGGATATAAATACAGGTACATGTACTCTCATAACATCTCATTTTATTTTAAACAAAAGTTAAAATTTCAATAAATACTTCTTCAACAAAATGTTTTTTTAAATTTGTAATTTTTATACTATGCATTTATGTAGCTTTTTCACTTGGGGGTCCGTGGGCAAGTTTTGACTATAAAAAGGAGTCCATGGGTCAAAAAAGTATTAAATGTAATAATTTTAAACGAAATTGAGCTTGAAAAATTGTTTATTTTGGTTGAGGAACTTAATAAACTAATGATTTAAATTTATGGCAGAGTGTAACTTGAATTAAACAAATTTAGTGTAAAATTAGATTGCAACGTAGGAGTGCATTCATGTTTGAATGATTGATTCGTTTAAAAGGTTTAAACTAAAATTTCAGCATTTATAATCACCTTTAATAACCACCAAGCACTCGTTTCAATTCAATTTCTTTTTCTTACCTACAATAATTAAAAGGTGTTACGATCAAGTGGAATGTTATTCAGTTTTCAACGGGTCTATTTGTTTTTGATAAATGTTTTTACGAATCGTCAAGTATCGTGTGTGATGAAATTCAATATTTAATTTAATGCTCCTTTTGGCGAAAACCTAAAATTTCAGCATTCATATTTTATTTATTTCTTAAATTTTTGAAAGATGCAAATTTATCTAAAACAAAAAATTTATCCTAAACGATTTAATTTGTGGTATCATTGAATAGAATGCTTTTTAATTTAAGATTAACTCTATAAACTGTTTATTTCATTGAATAATGATTTTCAGATTAAAACCAGCCAATACTGTGAGCCAATAACTGCAAAACCGTCCATCAACTGAAGCGGAAATGAAAAAGTCGTTGAGAAAACATCGATCAAATGAGTAAGTGCAAACAACTTTTCTTATGAATCAATTACTTAAAATTTGTATTATTAGGTGTAGGTAAATTGCATGGAGTAAGGAAAAAATATTGTGGGGGGGGTGAAGCCGCTCAATCAAATTGAAATTATTAATATTGGAAGTGATTTTGGATAGCTATGGTAATGCAACTCGCCATGTTGAAAATGTAAAATTAAATGTTAAACATTACATTGCCTGTAAAAAATATTTCACATTTGTATAATTCAATGTGGCGGTTGACATGGTAACAGCTAAACATAATCACACCAATATTCACGCCGTCACGCCACCAGCTGTCTATTGTTCACAGTTACCATTTTAAAATTAACCTTATTTAATTAAGTAGTAGGATTTGTTGTAGAATTTTATTTTAAATATTTTTACACATGTGTTACAATTCATTACATATAGCATATGGTATAACCTCCACCATGTAACCTTCCTCACTCAGTCAGTAGTCGACAAGTGTAGTGTGTAGCCGAAATATCTACTGTAACCATTAAATCTACTTTTTGATGGTAATTGTAATTATGAAACCGAATAGATACAATAAACATGCGTGCTACGTTAGATAAAATCAAAGTTATTATCCTGAATGGCGGGCCTAACAACATTTGGACTTGATACTTTTCGGTAAGGTATTAATTTTGTAGGTAATAATATTTCATTTATTTATAAAATATTGTATTACATACAAGATGATTTTTATAGGTCAGCTGTCTTTGAAGTTGATCTGAATGCAGCAGTTTAAATTGCCAACCAATGCTCACAAATAATGTCATTTTGCATATTTATAATTGCAGGGATATGAAATACAATAGGCAAAAAAAGTATTTGCACATCCTGTTATTTTAAGGTTTCATATAAAACAAAATTCGCTTTTTTACCCAAATTACGTTTATTTAACTTCTTAAATCAAGCACTATAAGATGATAAATAAAAATATGCAAAAGAGTCAAATAAATTAAGTATAAAGAACATAATGTTATTTTATACTGCAAAAAAAGTATTTGCACACCTAGTTAAACATTTCAAAAAATAATTTGGTTTACCCATAACCAATCATAACATTGTCCTTAATATTTAGTGTGCATCCCTTTAGCTTCAATTACGGCTTGTAACGCCTTGGCATTGATTCAACTAAATTTCTTGTCACCTCATCTGATAAATTGTTCCAGGAATTAACTGACACTTGTCTTAAGTGCTCCTTACTTGTAATAGAGGTCTGGCGGACTTTCCTGTCCACAATATGCCAGAGATTTTCAATTGGGTTCAGGTCTGGTGATTGAGGTGGGTTCAGTAATCTTCTTGGGGCATTATAAAGAAGCCATTCTTTTGTAATGTTGGCCGTATGTTCTGGATGGTTATCCTGCTGGAAATGAAAATCGTTCTCCAAACCTAATTTTACAGCACTTGCCTTCAAGTTGCCTCGCAACACCTCCAAATAAGACCGAGCTGTTATTATGCCCTCAATAACTTCTGAATTACCCACCCCAGAGTAAGCCATACGGCCCCAAACCAAGATATTTCCTCCTCCATGCTTAACAGTTTTTAATATATTTTTTGTATTCAAACCAGTTTTATTTCTTCTCCAGATTGTTATTATATTTTGTGGTTTAAAAACCTCAATCTTGCTTCCATCAGAAAAAAATAATTTTTTCCCGAAATTCAACAGGTTTTTTAACAAATTCTTTGGCGAACTCAAGACGTTTTTTCCTATTAACCTCACTAATAAATGGCTTTTTTAAGGGTCGCCTGCCTCGTATGCCTTTATTGTGAAGGACGTTTCTTATTGTTTGAGGTGTAACCGTCTTTCCTGAACAAGACGGTCATGCGCAAGTTTTTGAGCGCTGTGAGTTGGTTTCCTCAGCGTGTCTTTGACGACCTTCCTCCTCTCCCGTTCATTTAAGGCTCTTGGTCGACCTGTTCGCTGTTTATTTTCTGTTGTTCCTCTTTCAATGATATACCTCACTGTTAAAAACGATAAATTTACTTTATTTCCGATTTCTCTATTACTGTTTCCAGCACGATGTAATATAAGCACTTCCTGTTTCACACTCACAGGAATTTTTCTAGATTTTGGAGCCATCTCAATGCACTAGTTGAAAACACAATTAAAACTAATGAATCTAGTAAAGGGAGTATAGACAGTACCAAAGGTGACGTTAATCCTCTTTTGTTAGGGCATTTGTTTTATTTACAAGTCAAGAGATCCCAAATTACAGGTGTGCAAATACTTTTTTTGCAGTATAAAATAACATTATGTTGTTTATACTTAATTTATTTGACTCTTTTGCATATTTTTATTTATCATCTTATAGTGCTTGATTTAAGAAGTTAAATAAACGTAATTTGGGAAAAAAAGTGAATTTTTTTTATATGAAACCTTGAAATAACAGGGTGTGCAAATACTTTTTTTGCCTATTGTATGTAGTCAATCCCAACTTGAAAATGAGGCAAAACTGTTGGTAAGAGCGCTCTACTGGCAAGGTCAAGAACTACTCGGCAATTATTAGTTCTCAGTTCTTCCGCTAGATCGCATGGGTATGTAGAATTTGTTTTTACTTTCGAAGAAACCATGTAATTATTTCAACATTAATGTTACCAACTTTAGGTAACTTTAATATGTGCACAAATTATGTATTGAATATAAAAGAGATGAGAGTAAGTGTAACAATGAAATAGTTATTATCTTTTAAAAGCAAAAATGTTTTGTTGTAAATCGTACCAATTGCATTTCAAAATTTTTCTTAAAAGACATTTCACTGATTAAGATCATAAGTTATTAAAAATAAGGGCTTCGGATCGTTGACTTATCTAAAGTTTGATATTTTTAAGATTACTAATTGTTCTATTCATAATTTCACTCAAAATAAATAATATTCGTTAATACGAATATATTTGGTGCTTGTTTGTGAGTTTAAAGTACACTTAATGGGCAAATGCCCGTTCATTAGTACGTAATAAATAGAGAAATGTGTAGTTGATAGACATAGAAAAAAAATAAACAAATAATTAGTATTAATAAATTACGCTGTAAAAAATTCGTGTACGAATAAAAATTCGTATTTTTTCATTTCATGCAGTTCTAACATAAATGGGCCTTTTGTCAACTTGCAGCCCCGTTAAGCTCAGCTTTTACCTGAGATGAATTTTTAAGGGTCCCTTTCTATAATTTCAGCAGCAGTGCCATAAATATGAAGTGATTCGCATCCAGGTAAGTGTTATCTTATTATTTATTACGTTCAGAGTAATACGACAAAAACTAAAACTTTTTTCATATTATACTTTTTTTTATTACTGAAAAAATAGTTTTGATTTTTGTTAATTGTGGGTAAAGTTTTAATTGGAAAATACAACTTATTTTAGTTGAGCTAATAATTTTTCAATTCATTTTCATAATAATAATGTTAGTAGATTATGTGTGTTATATTTTTCCAATCAAATTAATTTTATTCATATGGAAGAAGTGTTGTTTGGAAATATATTTCATTATCATTGAATGAAAAGGTTTAGGTTAAAAAAAAAATCAATTTTTTAGTTTAATCACAGCCTTTATTTAATCTTTATAATATACATAAAGTGTTATAGATGTATTTCTTAATGCTAGGTGAAACTTACTTAACATTTTAATTTAATTTAAATTACAATAAATAATGTTTATTTTCAGAATCAATACTGGTGATTTCCAGAGTACTGCCTGCAAAACGGTCATCCATGGAAGCCCAAGTGAAAAAGATGTAAAAGATCAATCCAATATGAATGTACCAACAAACATTGGATAGGAATCTATAAAAAAAAAGTAAGTAGTTATTATGAGTAATATGCATGATTTTATCAAAATTTAAAGTTGCATGGTTAAAAAAAAAAAATTAATAAAAAGTGTTAAATAAATTATATTTTATTTTTCCATTAAATCTGTTAATGAATATAAAAAAGTAAAAATTAAACGAAAAAAATTGAAAATATTTGATTAATATTTCAAAATTACTTATAAAATGCGAAAAAATGAAAAGGATAACCTAAAAGGAAGGTTACAGAGTCTAGAGAGTGGTAGAAGTAAAAAAGAAAACCAAGAGGGAAGGTTAAAAATGGCCGGCAGGGTCGTGAGAGTGTGCAGAGCAACAGGACAGCTGGAGCGATCTAGTGGGCAGTGGATCAGGTGAGTTTAGTGCCGCCATCTTGCTCTGGGAGGCTATATAACTAAGTTCGCTGGAAGGGCGGGGCAGGGTGGGGAGAACCGTCGAAGCGACAACATCTCCTCACCTCACCTTCATGATTCTTTGGGAGAGAGAGAGTGATGATGGATGTTAGTAGACTAGACTAGATAACATATATTTGGAGCGACGAGCGATCTACCCCCCTGCATCACTCAAGTCGTACTGACGAGAATTTGTGCTGTTCCCGTATATATAGGGAAGGTTACAGCATTGCTACCTGGTGGCCATTTCTGGAACTATTTTTACACCTGTCTGATTAGTGGCGCCCTTTGGCGGATTTTTTGGAACTAATTTTTAATTTGATTTTTTTTGTTTCTCTGTTAGTTTTAAACGTATTTTAACACTTTTTTTGGGTATTTTATTAATTTATATATGTATTTTTTTTATATCATTGAATGTGAAATACTGAGGCTCTGTAAATGTAAAAAAAAAAAGGATGCAATAAATAAATTTTTTTTAAAAAAACAACGTTTTTCTTTGTTCTCCTGCTAAATACCTTTTTTACAGATAAATAAGATAGTGACATAAACATGCATTTCACATATATCTTTATCATATTTTTTTTAAGTAATTCATTCATAACAAAAGTCGTTTGTACTTACTCATTGGATCGATGTTTTCTCAACGTCTTTTTCATTTCCACTTCACTTGATGGATGGTTTTGCAGGTAGTAGTCACAGTATTGGCTATTTCAATCTGAAAACTATATTCAATGAAATAAATACTTTATAGAGTTATTCTTGAATTAAAAGCATTTTATTAAATGACACTACAAATAAATACGCAACCATTAGTTTGAGATACATTTATATCTTTCAGGAATTGAAAAAATAAATTAAAATCGCAAGTTAAAATTACAGTTTAAAACTCTTAAGCGGATCAATCTTTTAGAACGAATTCATTGCATTGTGAAACATTAAATTATATTAATTGAATCTACTCCTACGTTGCAATTATACTTTAGTAATAAATTATTATTCATTTAATTCCTACATAAAAGTTAATTTTTGTTCAAAATTAATGATCTATACCTCTATAGCTATCAGTCAAGTATTATTCATGAAAATTAAGCTGAAGCATTGATCTATACATTAAAATTGTTTATTAAAGAATCTAAACATGGTTACTCAATGAAAATGAAATATATATATTGTATTTCAAAAAAACACATGTATTATTTATCATTATGAATTATTTGATTGTCAAATCCTTTACATTTATTACCTTTTTTTATGAAATGAATTACAAAATGTTTAGTACGACTAATAATGGATCAAATTGATTGAACAAATATTCAGAATTCACATACAATTTGACGTTGAATTTATCTATCAAATTAAAATCCACTATCAACAAAAATTAAAAATTTCCATTTTCTGAGGGAAAAATTAAAAAAAAAAAGTTTTGGTTTCTGCAACAATATGAAATAATATATAAACCAACCTGAACAACAGTTCCATATAGGTCCCGTGATATGTAGATTTTCTTGACTTTCTTATGCTCCGAAATAGAATGGATGAGAGTGGACTTGTACTTCCTAGCGCATTGTAGGTTTAGTGAAGAAACCATTGAGGAAATCAGTTCAGATGAGAGTTACTTATGTGCTCAAGGCTGGTATAGCGTTAAAAAGGCCCATACATGAAAGCACTGGATAATGGAAAAGAATATTACATTATTATAATTTAATCCCCTCACCATGTTTCATTGGGAGAGAGGTAATGGATGTTAGACCAGACTACAAAACTGTTTGAGAGCGACAGAGCGTCGTATTAGCCAGTACTGCTCAAGTCGTACTGACGAGAATTCACTTTGTCGCCGTTTATACAGGATACAGCACTGCTACCTAGTGGCCATTTCTGGAACTATTTTTACACCTGTGTGATAAGTGACGCCCTTTGACGGATTTTTTTGGAACTAATTTTTTTAATAGGATGAAAAATTAATGCCATTTTCAGTCATGACAAACTTTATTATGCCGAGCTCTTGACCTAGGGACTAGGTCATCTTCGGGGCTGTGGAACCTATTTATAGTGTGTTAACAATTATATTACAATGAATATGTAAAATGTAATAAAATTTACTCAAATATTTACCCAATTTACAAAGTTTACAATCATTGGTTGGTGTGTCTTCTATCTTATCTGTTCATGGACTGTGTGTGATATCTGATACGTGTTTGGTTGTGAGGAAGTCAGTGTTGTCAATTGTCAAGTATTTTGTAGTAAGTTTGCGTATATGTTGTTTAAATTGTTGGTGTCAGTTTTGAAATTTAGACTGTTTTCTGTCTGATGTAATTGTTAACACACTGTAAATATGTTCCACAGCCCCGAAGATGACCTAGTCCCTAGGTCGAAAGCTCGGCATAAAAAGGTTTGTCATGACTGAAAATGGCATTAATTTTTCATCTTATTGAAACTATGATTCAGTCACCAAAAATAATGAACAGTAATTAAATTTTTTAAGTTTCTCTATTAGTTTTAAACGTTTTTTAGCACTTCTTTTTGTATTTTATTAATTTATCTATGTATTCTTTCATATCGTAGAATGTAAAATACTAAGACTATGTAACAAAAAATAGCATGCAATAAATAGATTTGTTTTTTTAAGCTAAACGTTTTTCTTTGTTCTCCTACAAAATAATGCTTTTTATTTTCACTTTAAGTCAAAAAATCATTTAATAAGATTGTAATACAAACATGCAATTTACAAATACCTAAATAATACATTTTTTAAGTAATTGGTACATAAGGAAAGTTGTTTTAACATACTCATTTGATCGATGTATTCCCAACGTCTTTATAATTTCCACTTCAGTTGATGGACGGTTTTGCAGCTATTGGCTCACAGTATTGGCTGGTTTTAATCTGAAAATCATTATTCAATGAAATAAACAGTTAACCTTAAATTAAAAGGCATTCTATTCAATGATACTACAAATTAAAACGTTTAAGATAAATTTTTTGTTTTAGATAAATTTGTCTCTTTCAAAAATCTAAGAAATAAATAAAATATGAATGCTTAAATTTTATATTTTCGCCAAAAGGAGCCATTAAACTAAATATAAATATTTGAATTTTCCGTTATTGATTTTCATCACACACGAAACTTGACATTTCGTAAAAACATTTATCGAAAACAAATAGGTCCGTTGAAAACTGAATAACTAAATTTACTTGATCGTAACACTTTGTTATTAATATGGATAAGAAAAATTAATTGAATTATGACGAGTGCTTGGTGGATATTAAAGTAAATATGAAAAAAGGAACAAGTGACAAAGATAAGCAAAATACGTACCTTATGAAGCCGATACAAAAGGAAAGGTCTTGTTCACACAACACTTGCTCCTGCAAGTACTTCTCATTCTATTCCTGCTTGTTGGCACTACTACCCTCTTCATTCTTGTTACGAAATAGTCAAAACCATTACCAGCGAAGTACAGAGCTAGTAACTTCTTATCATTCCTCTCTATGAAGCTTCATCTGAATTGCCGAAATCTCCATCATGTATAAATACCAAAGTTTGGATATGTTTCACGCCTTTATCAAGCCCTAAAATTTATGATATAACACATTGTCATCTTGTTATTTTTTCTTACACTGGCTATATTATACGAAGTACAATAACAAAAACATAAAACGATTCTCCAAAAATACATAAACAATTGTATGTAATACGTACATAAGCACATATACAGTAAAAGCTCCTTATTCGCGCTTCCTTCATTCGCGTTTTCACTATTCGCGGATTAAAAAAATGCGACCCAATTCCTAATTCGCGGATATTCGCGGAAGTACACTATGATAATAAAAGGATTCCAATAGGTATCCAACCCAATATCCTTTGTAAATGCCGTCAAATGGACTAATAAAAAAAGTAAAATAGATCTTATTACAACTTTGCCTAAAGTATGTTGTTAAATGATATCGCCGAGGACTTTGACATAAGCCGCCTTCGCCGCGATCGGTGATTTTGAGAATGTAAACGCACAGAATGAAAGCAATTGTTCGTGATCCAGCAATAGAAAAAATGGAAGTGGCGTTGCCATTATGGATCGAAGACCGCATCCAAAAAAGGGAGCCCCTGAGTGGTCCAATGGTCCGGGAGAAGGCAAAGTATCTTTACGCTCATTTTAAAGAACCTGATGGTAGTTGTAGTGGCAAGTTCAAACTTTGACTGCAAACAAAAGCTTTTAAAAACTGCCAAGCAAGAGGAAATTACAAAATTCTTCAAACCATTGCCTAAGCCTTAAAATAATTAATCAAAATGTTCAAAAACTTCAATTAAATTGATTTTTTTATATATTTGTTTTTTTTTTTATTTTGTCACCAAGGAACGTATCCCCTATAATCCCATATAAATTACCATTCCGTATTCACGGTTTCTGTAGTCGCGGCATATTTATGGAACATATACCCCGCGAATAAAGAGCTTTTACTGTACTTAATATCATTAAATGAGGTTCCTTTTTATTAAATCTATATCTATTGATTTAATGACTCCTCTGTCATAATAAGTATTCAATTTCATACACACGTCTAACTCGTTCTACAAGCGAATTAAGCTTATCCTACTCATCTTCCTCGTCATAGAATCTTGACCTGTGGTTTTCGTTACTTCTCTTCGATATAGAACTAACATTTCTCGAACCTTACTTTTCATAGGTCTTCATAATGCTAGATTGTTTACGCTAGGTCAATCTATTTCTAAAAACAAAAAAGAAAAACCTTTGGAAAAAGTAGATCTTTTCACCCTACAGTACAGGAATGATGCTGCTCCTGTATTTATTAGTTAATATGAAAGCTAATGCTAGAATGTGCATATTGTGCCGATCTATTTTGAAAAACAAGAAATAAAAAAAATAGGTGAAGGTGGGTAGATAGAGAATCAATAAAAGTGAAAAGCACATGCGCTTTTTTTTTTTAAAAAAAAAACGTAAATCTAAGTTCACGTACCTTCTGGATAGTTTGAATTTATGCAAATCATTGTACTTACTACGTATCTAATCTATTACTGTATACATTATTATTTATTTTCAGATAATACGTCATACTATCTTAACTGAGAAACAACATCCTATAGGCTGAAAACTTGTACTTACTGTTGCTGTAGGAGTTAAAATGTGTTACACTGGATAAAATGTCATCAAACCAGCCATTTGTTTGATTTGAAATAGTTCAGAATTACCATTAGAATGTCGAAAGAACGCTGAGAACAAAAATAAAAATTATATAAACTATTATTTATACAATTGTTTTCATTGCAATTTACAAATACGTACATATTTAGTAAAAAATCACATTTCAATAAGTTAGAATTTAAAACTACTTGTGCGAACCATACAAAATCCAAGCTCCATAATTCTAGGACGTTATTAAACTTTACATTATTCATTTAAATCTCATGGAGATTACTCTATCCTTTATATGAGAGAAATGTGAATATTTACGTGGAAGTTCTTAATTTCCAAATACATAATCGTAATTAGCAATTTACTTTACAGTAACAAAGACGACCAAAAATTATTAACATGTTACGAACTAAATGACCGCTGAAACATAATGAACACTAAAACCAACTTTTTAAAATGAGTACACTTAAAATGCATCTACTATCAACTGTCCTGGAAACATGACAATTTCATAAACACTTTTAATCACATTAACTAGTAATTAAAAATAAAAGTATACACAAGAAAATGTTGCTTACCTGCAAGAAATCCTTAACGCAGTAATGATGCAAAAACAAGTTTTTTAATTTCCTAGGAAGTTATCGCTTAATGCAAATAGATAATGCCATCAGTTTTCTAAGGTATGAATAGTTCCCACTTAGTTACAGCAGCATCAACTTTAAACTATCAATCATAAATAAAGAAACATTAAATTATGAGGTAAACAGTGAAAATTTTTTTGAGGAAAACCTATTTTTAAAATACTGACGATATATAATGTTTATCAACGTGGGGAAGAACATTTGAAAAATAAAGCAAATTATTACTGTTGCTACATGATAAAGAGAATATTTGGAATAAACCGAATAATCTTTTTACCCGGACAGTTGTTCCATTAGGTTATTTAATGTTTATTTTAATAGTGTCAAAGTACATGCTCCTGCTACCTAGCGGTAATCACTGAAACTAGTTCCTATGTAATTACATTTTCCTAGTTCAAGCTATTGCCGCTAGATAGCATTGGCATGATCTTAGTGTATTTTTTTCATTCCTTATATGAAAAGTAAGAACAGTATGTACAGAATTTCTAATAAGGTTGCTCAATTTCTTTAATTTAAATCTAAGGACTTCTATTTCTGATTTATTCTTTGATTTAAATAGGGCAAATACCAAAATAATATATCTATAAATTCCACTTTCTTCACAAGTTATGAGTAATAGAACCAATCAATCTTATAAAACTATTTTAATAATTGTGGGACAATAATATGTATTGGTAAAACAAGCTATTAAAATTGTTAACAAATCCCCATAAGATGTATTGATATTTTACTATTTACAAGTAACGTAACTAAAATTTCCATAAGCAAATCAATAAAAACTAACGATTTTTGTAAGAAGTTGAAGTTCTGGAGTAAAAGGTTGTCAATAAATCTAATGTTCCTCAGCCATGCTACTGCACTGCATCCATTGATCAACAGTAAGACTTCAATTTTCTGCAATTATTTTATACTAATATGAAGGTACATTGAAGGTGATAACAGATTGCCTCAAAGGTGACTTCGTACTTAAATGCACTGTTGTCAAACTTTTATCGGATGACAATATCACTTAATACTTACTAAAAACTTCACTTAGCTCGATATCGAAAATTTAAGTTTTACTATTAATTTTGTCTTACCATAACTACAGGAAGACTTCGCAATCTTTTAGATTATTCAATATATGGAACGTTTATTTTGAAAGTGGTGTAAGTCCATTTTCTGTTATTTCGAGAAAATTAAAGGTTAACATATCTGTTAATTATAAAATTTAGACAAATTATATGAAGTCTGGCAATGTTTCTACTGTTTTATCAATATGTAATTTGGTTATATAAATTTGTTTTAGGCGTATTTTACTAAACTGATGTATACTTACGGGCTGCAAATGGACTTACACCACTTTCAAAATTAGACAATTGTAAAAATCGTTTAATTTCAGTTTTGAAAAATCAAATAATATATAGTTTCAAATAATAATATACTAATGTATAATAATATTTCATGTTAATAAATAATAATATAATTCATAATAATCCAATTTTGTTTACAAATAATAATGACACGACATAAAATAGAAGTAATATTTTTAATTTTAGACGCTAATTACATTGTTAAAATTACAAGATATTGATAGTATTTAATATAAAACAAATGTAAAATAACAGGCTACTGATCGGCAACCATCTGCTAAGCCGCCTACCTCTGTCAATTGGACTTACACCACTTTCATAATCAATAATTCTGCAATTTCATTTACCGACCAATTTTAAATTCTACAAAACATGGGAATTTTTTAAGAAATTAAACACGGACTAGTTATACATAAAAAATTAACATAAAATTAAGCATGAATTACGTGATATCTCATTTTTTTCAAAAATGGACTTACACCACTTTCAAAATAAACGGTCCTATATTCATCAAAACCAGCTGCAATAAGCTGTAGTAAGCAGAGAAGAATTCCCAAACTAAATTTTGCTTTTTAGCTCTTGAAGCATTGCTCTTAATTAAGACTAGAATAACTGCAAACGGATTACTGAAACAAAATAGCATTTACAGCGAAATAATAAAGATGCTCCAGATTATCATACAGTAACCAGAAATAATTTTAGTTTACTGAATGCCAACGAATTCTGGTGGGAGCACTCACAAATTTCTCTCGTCACAACTTACGTAATACAATTCTTCAATATTGTTATACATGTTAAGTATTATAAAAAGATGTGAAACCATAAAATCGGGAAAACCGGATTTCGCTAGATAATGGATAAAAGGAATATGGAGGTCATTATGAATGGTAAAATCAATGCGAACCGAAGAGCACTTACTATTATCCTAAAGATTTTTGATTAGGGAGACTGGATTCACTGACGGTTGGAAAAGTAGTACCCAATGATTTCTGTCATAAGTTCAGATTGCTCCACAAGCAGCAGCTATAGCAGCCTCTTATTGATTACAGAGTTTTTAACGTCCGCCGAAAAGGCTTAAAAGAAGTTGGATGTAGAGTTTGGTTCCTTTGTTTTCGGACTAATGTGAGAGATCGAAGTTAATCTTTGTCGAGAAACAGTTATGTGAAGGAGTGGGAGAATTTCGCGGACCCGTAGAGAATTTTTATGTTCTAGCTTTACCCCGCGTTTATTTTATATTCTTCTCAAGCGAAGCCGCATAACACTGAGATGAGTCTGAAATGAACATTGGGCAGCAAAATGATCAAGATTTGGAAAAAAATATGGCTGTTACGTTCGCAAAAGTTCACAGTCCTATATTAGGCCATTGCGGAATAATAATAGCAGGAAACCAAGAACTGAGCCTTGAGTAACGCTAGCACGTACGGGGAATGTATAGGATTAGGCAAATCCATGATTAATAAAGTTGTCCTTGATCCTTATTTCGCAAACCCCGATTTCTTACTCTTTCCACGTCCGGACATCTTTGTAATGTCCAGGGCAATCACAAAGATTCACCTTAAGGAAGCGAACAAAAGGCGACAGAAAAACTTTTCAATACAAGCTCTAGATCATAATGATATAATGAAAGTACGTTATTAAATAAGCAAATTTGAACTTTCTATGAATTTTCATTATTGATTTTCATCGCACCCCACACTTGCCGATTCGTAAAAACATTTATCGAAAACAAATATGTCCCTTGAAAACTGAATAACTAAATTTACTTGATCGTAACACTTTGTTATTAATATGGATAAGAAAAATTGATTGAATTGTGACGAGTGCTTGGTGGATATTAAAGTAAATATGAAAAAAGGAACAAGTGACAAAGATAAGCAAAATACCTTATGAAGCCGATGAATAGGGAAAGGACTTGTTCGCCTAACAGTTGCTCCAGCAAGTAATTCTCATTCTACTCCTGCTCGTTGGCACTACTACCCTATTCATTCCTGTAATAATATAGACAAAAACAATTAGCAGCGAAATACAGAACTAGTAACTTCATATCAGACCTATCTACGAACCCATCCAATACTTCAACTGAAGTGCCGAAATCTGTTATACTGCTAATGTAAAATAAAAAAGTCAATTTCATACCCTAACTCGTTGTACAATAGATGCGAGTTAAGCTTAACGAAATTATCTTCCACGTCTTGCAGCTTTCTTTAGTTCACTTAAACATAGAACTAACTCTTCTCGTACTTCTCTTCGTTATTACGTTCTTTGTACCCGTTCAGGTTGGTTGTCTGACTTCAGAAGCTGTGTCGTACGTTCATCCATCTTCTGTGGTTATTCTGATTTTTAATACTAGTTTTCACAGGTCGATCGGATATTTTCTCTCTATTCTTCTCTTCTTTTAATTTAATTAAACAAATATGAATGTTAATTGGTTTAATTAAATTACTTTGCTATCAACTTTATTAAGTCCAAATTTATGCAGTATAAATTTGATTTTAATAAACAAAATTACACTGAAATGCATTAATACTTAATCCAGAGTGGACGTTTATAGTAAGACTTCAAAATCATTATATTGAATGTTCCTCTTATTTTATTCTATGCCATGCTACTTAAGTATTATTTCTTACAATTTTTTTTTTATACTTTTTATAGGTCTTTGTACAGTCTTTCGGACTTCCATCTGTCTCAGATGTAGGATTACCAGCTTAATTTAGAGACAGACTTATCCCACGTGCTTGTCCACACTACACTTACTGACTGAGCAGACTGAGTTTGGGAGGTTACACGGTGTTATCCAAAATATTAATGAATTGTCATTTGTAAAAATTATGAAATAAAATTATTGAAACCTAGGTAGTATTTGTTTAAAACGTCTGTTCAATTTTTTGTTTTTAATTCTGTGCATGTTTTTAGAACTGAAAAATTGGGAATGTATATTATACGAGGTAGGCGCGAAATTTAAGTTTAAAACACGGACATTATTGCATTTTCACTGCGAAATAATTACTGATAAGTAAAATATGAATGAATATGCAATTCTAATCATTTAAAAAATTCGTAAATCAGTAAAATCTTTAAAAGAAAACTTTTTGCTGTTATATTCAAGCTTTGCGAATGGCTTTCTGTTGGTATATTTGTAATACACGTATTTACATTTCTATGCCTAGCAGAAACACTAGTGTTATAAGACAGAAACTAAACAGGACATTAGCCAAGTAATAGCTCTAAGTGAAACTACCTGTCAAACAAAACTACTTAAGGTTTAACAATAACTTTTACCTAGCTAATGACGGATTGGTATACACGATTGGTGTGATTCAAACTGCCTATCGTTACAAGCACCTAAATTAGTCTCTGTCCTAAAGGAAAAAATTGAGTCTGCAATGGAATTGGCAGAACTTTAAATTTCCATGCAAAAATTCCGCCAAGTTATCAAGTTTCACTAGGACAGAGTACTAATTTGGAAAGGCCTCTTGGATATGTGGAATTAAAAATATAAAAATACTTCATTACCTCGAGAATGTTCTCACACAGGAAGTGGGGCTTGGAGCCCCAGAAGTCTGATGTTTTACAGAGCGATCTTTACCTTCGCCTTTCGGAAGTCTATCCTTTAAATAGGTATTAAGTTCTCTCACCGCTAGAAGTAATAAATGCGCAGGCTTGTGAGTTATCAGTCTTCTTTACGATGTATGTATCCCATCGGTATGTTTAAAAAAAATCTTAAATTGCATTTTTATTATAACAAAATTCTGCAATATTGTAAAATTTACAGTTGTATAAACAAAAAATACTTTAAATATAAATTTATCAGAAATCACTCATGAAATTCTTCTGGAATATGATGTAGGGTAATTTTTTTAAATCTACCTTCAGTTCCAAGCTGGCTACTCATTGGATAAAAAGGATGGTATAAGTAATTATTTGTTGTATTTTTCAGCTTCTTTGCATGCTATTGTTAAGATGCACTTCTTTTTAAATCAAATTATCAAAAAAAGTATAGAATTTCAATTTCCAGTTTGCATAACTTTTGTCGACTATAAGCATTCTTATATGTTCGATGCATTAAAAGCTCAAAATATCTGCAATACATATATAAACATCATTAAGTCAGTATACAGAGACAGCAAAGCGAGAATAATGACAGACTGGAAGGGACCTTATTTTAGCATTGAAAGGAGAGATAAACAAGGAGACTCACTGTTACCTGTTCTGTTTAACTGTGCACCTGAAGGATTGTTTAGATATTTAAACTGGAAAGCTTATGGCATCACTGTAGAAGGAAGAAAACTCAGTCACCTCAGATTTGCTGATGATTTAGAATTATTTGCCAATACATGTGGAGATTTAGGAAAAATGTTGATAGAAGCAGCTAGCAGAGAGGCAGGACTAGTTATTAACCTTGACGAAACTGTTCTACTTACAAATCATACAATAAAACTAAACTAGCCCTGAAGATGACCTAGTCCCTAGGTCGAAAGCTCGGCAAAATAAATTTTATTAGACTGAAATGGCAGTTATTTTTTCAATCCCAATAAAACTAAAGATATTTTATCACAAAATGTTAAATTAAAATGGGTTAAAGAGACAAGTTTATTTGGGGCAGCTAATTCGTTTTGATGACAGGAAGAAATGGAAAGAAGAATTACAATTGTCTGGGAAAAAAAATAATGGTCTCTGAAATACATAATGAAAAAGAGAAATATTAATATTAAACAAAGAAGTCAAGTTTTAGAACGATGCATAATGCCCTGCCTTCTGTATGGTGCTGAAACATGGTCTTACACAAAACTAAATCTAAATAGGCTTCAGACTACTCAATAAGCTATGGAGAGGAGTATGCTAGGAGTTAGTCGGAAGGATAAAATCAAGAGCACATTTATGAGAGAGCAAACTGGATTGACTGATGTTATAAAAAAGGTGAAGCTGGCAGAGTGGAAATGGGCAGGAAAGCTGATGAGAGTGGAGGATGGTGTTGGACAATAAAGAACTGGTCCATGGAATTCAGGAAAAGAAAGGTCGGCAGACAAAAAGGGAGGTGGGCAGATATTGTTCGACATGCTGGACTATCATGGAATAGGAAAGCGAAAGATGAATAATTATGGAGTGTAATGGGAGAGGCCTGTGCCAAGTTGTGATGGTCTGCTTTCAAGAATAAATCAATGTTTAGTATTCTTTTTTTGAAGTCATTATTTTATTTGTATTATTCTGAAACCAAATAAAAGGCTTTATTATTATTAATGCATTTATTATTATTTTCTTATGCTTTAAAAAGTAATCTCTCTTACCTTAATAATTTGCAGGTGAAGTTAGAGCCTATCAAGTTACAAATCAATCTGGCTGTGAGAAATCAAAAGTATTCTTGACGCTCCTTTCTCCCCCATTTCAGAGATATCATCAATTCCTTTCTTATGGATAAGTAGTATGTAATATAGGAACATTTTATTATAAATTGCATATTTATTAACAATTTTAATGCACACATTTCAATGCTTTATGAGAGGTTCCGGGGTTGGACTATGCAGTGAGTTCACTTTTGAAGGAAGAAGACTAGAAGGCAGCTTAGACCTTACATGATAAGAGCTAGAAATTCACAACTGAAAACGTCTTTAATAATGGTATTTAGTTCCTTGTTTACCTAAAGGCCATTTTTTTTTCAAATGCAGGAGCAATTAAAGAGAAAACTCATGGTCGAGCAAGATCTGGCTTTGCTCTCTTCTAAATAAAAAAGAAGAAAAAAAAAGGTAAAATGTACGTACGTATTGTATGCATAAGTACAGTATTTTTTTCCTATACAAAAGATTTGTTCAAGTAGCTCATCATTTAACTTAGATTTTCTGTAATATCTATTAATCAGAATAAAAGACATAATAAAGATAAATCAGAATTATAATTTGGAACGGAATCAAAATAAAGTATCTATTTATTTATGGAGTCGTAATATACATTTTATCATAATTTTAACAAAAAAATATTACGAATAAACTGGCCAGCATAAGGGTCTGTGACGTCTAATAAATTCTAAAAAATATTAATGAAAAGTGAATGCACTAAAATTACTTAAATGATATCGATTGTTATAATAATTCCATTAAGCAAACGTTTTTTGGAATGTTTCTAAATGGCTGAAATTACGAGCGAAAGAATGAATGAAATGTTGCTAGCTGTTTTTTTTGTCCCTTTTGTCCTTTAATCAACCCTTTTACTTAACTTTTTGAACTGTAAATTTTTGTTAAAGAGTCAAATCTTGTCTTAGGAAACATTTCTACCCCAAACTGCAGATTATCTTAAACTTTGTACTTTAAGGGGAATTTAAAGCACACGATCGTTATCTTACGCCCAGATATTGTTGAAATATTTGGAAATCCTTATAGCTTACTAAGGAGCGATCCCATATCGGCCTTTCTTCTATAACTGTGGATTGGATCACTCTGAAAAAAAACACAAGTTTAATTATTTTTGACGGCATCCCTTGGGAAAATAGAGAGAAAAAAAAACTTCAAAATTTCTAAAAAATCGAAATATATTGTAGTTATAATATAAATAAATTAATGAATCTTACCAAGTAAAAGATGGCAATAAAGTATAGCAAAATTTTTTTTTGCCACTAAATTTACACATTATTTTATAAAAATTGGGAGTTGGTAAAATATTGGAAACTACTTAGCTGCAGGTACACAGTAAATGGGTATTGTCTTAAAACTTGTTTTAAGTGTTTTAACTTACAGAGAGTATGGAAGAAACTTACAAATTTTTAAACACTTAAATTGAACAGTTATGGCTTTAGTTGTAATTTTTTTGTAAAACCATTCTTGCTTTCAGATACGTACTTGAAAACTCTTTTGTACAAGCCACAAGAACCTTCAATTTTAATCATAGCGTTATGTTTAAAGTATTCTTTAGTTCAGAGTAAAAGTCCCCAAAGCATTCATCAGTTTGATTTTTTAAAATAGAATTTTTAAGGATTTTAATAATTTATTTCCTTTTCCTAAAAAGATTTTTAAAAATTGAATTTATAAATGAGAGTGGTGAGATATAATGCACTAATTTCCCACTTTCACAGCTAGGTTACCTTTAAAAAATGGATACAAAAAATTATTACATACCATCTAATTCTTTTCCTTATATACTCAAGTCAAGTTACTTAAACTTAAGTAATTAGTTAATCGAATTTTCCACGTTGTAGCTCTCTTGATTTTTAGAAAACCTATTTTATGGAAGAAAAAAAGCAGAAAAACCTACGAGCAAATCAATAGTTACAGCATAATCGGTATTTTTTCATTTAGCGTAATAAGTGAAATGTTAAAAGCATTACCTGGGTTGGAATGGAATATTTATATTAAAATCATAGTTAATAAGGAATACTTAATAATAATGGAATAGTATTATGATAATACATTAATAAATTTTTAATTGAGAATTATGCACTGAATAAACAATATATGCACGCCCTTGGTTCTAATGTCTCTTTTTCACTACCAGTGTGCCAGTAAATTAAAGAAGGGTAATTTAAATAAAATCTATTGACCCGAAGAATACCGATAATAGCCGACTACATTCGGGTAAGTAACTAGTCTAGTTGAAACAGATCGAGAAAGGTAACAGGCGGCTAGGCAGCCGGGGTTCTGACCCATGTAAAATCTTTGTGTTAGTGACCAGTTTTCTAGGAATTACCTCACACACACAAAGATCTAACATGGGTCAGAACCCATGCTGCCTTAGCCGCCTGTTACCTTCCACAATCTGTTTCAACTGCTACTACCCGAATTTAGTCGGCAATTATCGGTATACTTCGGCTTAGGGTAATACATTATTTAATCTTCTAATCAGCAGTTTATTAGTTTGAGGCATCCTGCAGGAGGTTCTTATTTATGTTTACATGGATAAAAGTGATTTGAATTAATAGTTTACTTCTGGATTATTTTAACTGAAAAAACAAATGGATGTAATAATGCTAATCACTTACAATTAGTCAGGTAAATAAATTATTAAAAGAAACGTGTTTCCGAAAAGGTTAATTTTAATTTTCCTCCCAATGTAGTATGTACTGCCAGCAGCACCACAAAAATTTGCTCTATCTTTGAGAATAACATTCTTCCAAAAGCATGAAAATTCGTCCATATATTCTTTTTCAAGAAATGTTCTCTAAATACTATTCAATAAATCCCGTATAAAAGGGTTTTTACAAGTTTCTTGGTCTATGGCCAGAATTTCAATCATGTATCACATTTTGCTCCATTTGAGGATGCCTAAGTTATTATAATGCTTTCTGCGGATTCTTTGCTGATTTTTTTTACTGTTTTAATTTGCTTAATGTTTACCCTTTTCTTTGTTGACCGTTAATTAATTTTTGTCTATTATTTCAGCTTCTGGTAAAGTTCGACTGATTTCAAATGCTATGAAAACACCAATTTTGATAAAGGAGATATCACTTAACATAAATAATAATCAATCAAGTGTTGCGAGATTTTCAATGATTTCTGTTTATTTTCTGCCATTCTGAGCTTTGTCCAGCACTACTGTTTCAACAAACGAACTGGTATTTTTTTTAAGCGGATAAAAGTAGATCATAATATCTATCTAAACCATCATAACTCTTTACTGAATGAATTATTTTTTGAAGATTTTGCTACAATTTAGTTAATTGGTGTTGTACAATATCTCTAAAGCTTTTACTGGACACATTTATCTGGAATACGATTCATTAATTTTGATTATTTTTGCAGACATGCAGTTTTTTTTCTAATTTAGTGGTGTTTGCAAACAACATTTCCTAATACCTTTGACATCTGCCTCAGGTCTAATTTAAAAAAGCAAGGGTGATTTTTTAACCAGGAAATTTCTGGAAATTAAGCCTACTTTTTTCCAAGATATTGTCATTCAATTGTAGCTGTAGAAGCAGATCCTTGCCTTAGCATCATCTCGTTCTGCTCTGGATGATATGAGTGAAGTAAGTAATCTTTCTGCAGCCTACTCACATTATTTCTCTTCTTAAGTTCAATTCCTTTATTGGGTTTGACGAATCATATTGGTCATCGCATAATTTGTACGACACACGTAGGGGACACATTTTTCAATAAGGTCGAAACAGTTAACTGGTTAAACTACATGTGCATTATGAGACATAAAAACTTAAATGAAAGTAAAAGAGTGTGGCAGTGCTCCACATTTTGTTTGAATTTTTCAGAAGAAATGTTCCACCTAGGTACTAGGTCATCTTCAGGGCTTATACTACTAACCAGTTTAACATGCTTTGTCAAAACGACTTTATTCCAGTATGATACGAGGGATGCCTGCGTATTTTGCTTTGAAGCAACGGCATTGGGAAGGATTTTATTAATGGAAAACTTTACTTGTAATAAGGTTTGTTTTATTATTATTATTTGGTGTTAATTGAAAGGTGTATTTTATATTTTTCTATTCATCTCTAACAAAAAACGTAAATATTTGGTAGTGTAAACATTCAGTTAACAGAAATTAGATGGAAGCAAAAAAGAAATATTGTGGAATGAAATAGAGCACTGTCATTAAAATGTGAGAAACACTCACATTCGGCATAACGATATTACTATAAAGTATTACGTCTGGAGCTTATTTTGCAAGGAAGGCTACGCCAATGGGAAATAATTTTATTAATAGAAATACTATTCTTGAGAAAAGGTTCGTTTTATTATTTATGTTAGTAGCAAGTAATATTTTGTATTCCATTCATATTTTTGCTGTTGTTAGTTAGATGAACATGTAGATATAGTGGATATAAGAGCCGTTTTCGCTACTCCTACAACATCAGAGGATTTAAATTCAAACTTCGCTTAATTTTACTTCGTTAACCCTTTTTTTAGCTAGCTCCCTTTGGAGTCAAGTGATTGTGTATAGAATGTTTTTTGCCACTGAAAATAAATATAAATCAATATTATACTGAGGACGTCCTATTCATAAGATGTAGATAACGACAAGATTTTATTGGCAAGGTTTGTAGTGGCTGGAAATTGTTATTTTAATAATTTCGAATGGTAATTAATCAATTTCAATTAAATCGGGATACCTACGCGTCTATTTGCGTAAAGGATGGGTGGCTATGGTTATGTTAGAGTATATTCAATCCTGATTGAACCAATTAATATTTTATGACAAATCGACTTTATTCCAGTATGATTCCCTGGTATGTTGTAAAAAATATTTAAATAATTGAAATTCCTTTAGTATTTTTTAAAGTTGAACTGCCGGGAATCATACATCAAAAAATTCATTATCAGTCAATTAAAGTGCTTTGTCACATTCAAGTGTTCATTATTTTAAGGGTTGTTACAATTCTCTAATATAACGTTGATTAAACATTCTGTTTACAGAAATTACTCTAAGAAAAATTGTTAATATTACAACCAGCCTATTTATTTTCCTAGGCGATTTTTTTTTTAATCTGAGTTATCTGTTTGTGTTAACACAAGCTTTCCACTGATGCTTATGTCATCTTCAGGGCTAATACGTACTAACTTGCTTTACATTGTAAGGACTTGGTATTTTAGTTTATTGCATTGTCTATCATTGCGATCTTTTAAGTGAGTTACGCTCTCTCTAGGTAACATTAGAAGATAAATATCAATAACAAAAATATACGTGTAACTGTTTATTTCTTGTGAATCCTGATTTTCTTGGAGTTCTTCCTTTTGGTTGTAGGTGTAGTAGATATTAACACAAACTTTCCTTCATATAAATTTTTTTTTGATCTTATTTTAAGCTCCTTTGAGTGACGTGTTTGTGTGTTTGTATTACATTAGCAATGAATCTGCATTTTTTTTAAAGAGAGAATGAGAGGCAAGACACTACCTGTATGACAATGTAACGGAATTACAGTATTATATGGGAGCTTCATATCTTCAATGTCTTCAAGTTGTCTAAAATCATTGAATGTTACAGATTTTTTGAGACGGTGGAACTGGAAGATGCTGTACATTCAGCTAATCTAACAATGAAAGAAGGAAGGTCAAGTGACAGCCGATAATACAGATAGTTCTGCAATGAAGCGGGATTAAGATTACTGCATCTTGAGTACTCGAAGAGACTACCTTGCGAAGATTCCTTAAGGGTGCTATAATTCTGCCAGGAAAATATTTCATCTGCTAAAAATTGTTGTACAAAGAAGTTCTGTTTCATGTTATTCTTATTATTACAATATTCATTTTCTCTTGTTTGTGTATGAATAAAAATTGGGAAGTACTTTCTAAAAAATTATAACACACCTAAACCTTACCAAGTTAAAAGTTTAGAAGGCGTTAAGTGTTCGATTTGTGCCAGTTGTCGGTTCACTCAGCCATGGTAGTTGAAATAAAATTTTATGCTAAATCTCAGAGAAAGATAAGCTAAACTAACTGTACAACAAACGTAAAAAAATAGTCATCTATTTCCAAAACCTGAAAACTCTATCGCCGACATACTTAGTAAGGACTGAAATATTCTGCTAACTCATAATATGATATCTTATTGGAGTAGATTCACATGAGATATAAAATTAATTTAGTTACATTAAATTTGGAACAATACTCTTAAATTAAGGTAATCTTTATTTTATTTGTTTCTAAGTTTAACAATAATTTGTATCTGTCCTCTTACACATGCATAAAGTTAGCTAATTACAAATTAAATTTTTGAAGAAAATATATTTAAACAAAATTATTTTCATTAAGAGACGAAAAATTTTAAAACATTTACAGAGGAACAAGTAATAGATAACATAGTAATACAACTATTGATACGATGGTGAAATTGATTGGGTACAGTACATTTAAAATAATTTGCATTAGTTTCAATGCAGGTATTTGGGATTAATTAATTATTTTACTACACTTGAATTTATTTACAAGAGATCCAAAGTACTGGAGATTAGGTGAAAGTGAAAATAGGGAGAGAGAACAAGATTAAAAACTGTTAACATTTCTTGAAAATTGAAGCAATACTTACATAATATGTAGATACAGTAATGGTTCTTTTCAAATATATTATGGCAATGAAGTCTTATGGTAAAAAAGAGAGACACATATTTTATGATAATAAAACACAATTCCACCCTTTGTACTGACAATGCTGCTGATTGATAATCAGGATTATGTATAAATATGAATATTTAGGATCAACCACAGTGAAGAACAGGTTTTGAAGTAAATATTTTTTTAATCAAAGGCTGTTATTTGTATTATTATGTAAATAAATCCCATGAGAAATTAAAAATCCTCTTAGTCCTAGCCGGTAAATGATATCATTTGAGAATTCGCAAAAAGTTAAATCCATTTTAATACAAATTTTACAAAGATTTTTAATGAAGAATTTAAGGGAAATGAATGGAGTGGCGGCAAAATACCTGTTGAAATGGCTAATGTACTCAAATCTATGATGTAGTTATATTAATTCTTTAATTTTGCAATGAAATAACTAATCACTTGTAAGTAAAGGAAAACATATTTTAATACTGTTTCACAAGAAAACAAGAATTTAGATATTGATACGCATGATGAGAAACAAACACAGATTTATATTTTGAAGACTTGAGTTTAAGAAAAGATAAACTTAAGTAAGACTCATTAACACTTTAAAATCTTGATTAACGTCGACAAGACAAAACTTTCAAGATTTCTCTACCGAAAGCAAATTTATACATGGGAAACACACAGTAAAGGTGGATTTTGCTTTAGTTTTAATATGCAGAAGATGTCAACACAAACAACTAGAAAGAAATTATAACAGTGCGAGTAGGATACATTTCAGATTTTTGACGTAAGCAAAATAACTACTTTGGAGCTCCTTTATGTTTCTTTCCCCCTGATACAAAGATTCAATTTTGACCACTTTAGGGGTTTTTCTGGGTGTTTGCGAAAATGCCTGCTCCCTGGCGGCAAGATTCGGAAGTAGTTTTTGAACCATATATGTATTTTAAAAGTTTTGAAAACATTTTTTTTAACGTTCTACTATCAAATTAGAATAAAAAAAAAAGAGTTTTAATTCACTTGAATTATTTAATAATGTTTTAATGTATCATTTAGCTAAACCTTCACCCTAGTGGTTATTGTAGCAAGATAAATAATATTTCATCTGAACCTAGTAAATATTTACAATCTTTACATTGTGGGTTAGATAATTGCAGGTTAAATAATTGTTTGCTAATGTGGTTTATATTTTTAATATGTATTGTTATTTTCAGTTTGTTTTGTTGTTATTTACTGTCATATGAATACAATCCTGTTTTCAGGCCAGTGAAGGTGTTTATTAATTAGAAAAATTGCAGTAAGTACTTTTTTCTTCAAACATTTTATTTTATTTTTCTCTGCATGTTTATAACTTTCTTTTTAAATGCAAGCTCAGTAAACCATACATTAGTTCCTTTACTAAGAGTTAATGAAAACAATTTTTTAAATTAAAATTTATAAGCAATAACTTTCCCATAAAACTAACACTTTGAATGTTTATATCTGAAAAAAACTAATCAGAATTGGACTTTGTTCTTAAGCCTTGTGTGACACTGTCTGCAGACTGTACTGAGTTCTCGATTAAATCCAGTGACAGTGACAGCTCTGCCTATCTAACCAAACACAAATAAGATGTGGTTGGAATTAATTGCTGTAAATCGGTACATTTACATCGGTATTACTCTCTTTATTCTTTTTTCAATCCTGCTGCAATTGTATCAAACATCTCTTAGATTTTGCCTGTATCTCCCACACAAGAAACAGGATAAGTAAAGCTCGAATTAATCTTTCTTTCGCCACAATATTCATCTCCTCGGTCCCTCAGACGCCAGCGTATCCCTTAACACACTTTAATCATACTCTTATTGTATTAGTTGAGTGGAAATGAGAACTATACAAAACAAGATACTCGATAAAAGCTGGATGAAGGGATCAAATATGAGTAAAATAAAATTTTCAACTGTATTCACATTTTCTTCTTTAAAAAAAGTTTAGTTCGAGGGGGGGACTGAAATGTATTCTCAAAAATTTTTATCAAAATATTTGTAAAGAATTTATTAATGTAAATATTATTAATTTACTTACAAATTCATATTCAAACAAAAATAATTAATAAATTTCTCTTGTAGATCGATGGTAAATAGCTTGACTTGTTTTAAACACTGATACCTGTAAACACTGTTATAAAAGGTTCGAAGAGTCATTGTGAGTGTGCTAGCTTCAAGTATAACCATACATACTTATTTGTTTTAAAAAATGGCCTTAGAAGGTTTATTAGGCTTTAATGAAAATTTCGTGAAATCCTTTTCACATAAAGTTGATCCAAAAGAGTTTGAGGTTTATAATTTCAAAAATGAGATGTGTTTAGCTCCACCGCCGCTTGCAAATGTAAGTTATTTTTTCCAGATTTGTTTTTTGAGTAATTGCTATAAATGTAGTGTAGTATCTGAAATTTCAAGCAGTTCTAACAAAATATTTATTTGTCTTAGCCTCGTTCAAGCAATGTAAATTTTACAACCGATCAAAATGGTAGAGAAATTAAAATAAAATTTGATCATGGAACAACTACCTTAGGTTTTGTTTACGATCGTGGTGTAGTTCTCGCTGTTGATTCTCGTTCAACTGGAGGAAAATACATTGGTAAAGTCTGCCGTTTATATCCTTTTAAAGAAATATAATGAAACTGTATTTTCAATGTACATAATATTCTTAATTAACTGTTAGGCTCCCAGTCGATGAAGAAAATTGTGGAAATTAATAAATATTTATTGGGAACAATGGCTGGTGGTGCTGCAGATTGTGTTTACTGGGACAGAGTATTGGCCAAGCAGTGTAGAATGTACGAACTAAGGAACAAGGAAAGGATATCTACAGCTGCAGCTAGTAAACTCATGTCAAATATGGCATATTCTTATAAAGATATGGGGTTGTCCATGGGCATGATGATATGTGGATGGGATAAAAGAGTTAGTGTCTGTTTAGGTTTGCCTATAAGAACTTATAAGAAATTTTCTAATATTATAGATCTAAAGCTTTTTGATTATTGAGAACATCATTATTATACTTATTATCTTATTCATTATACTTATTTAATTTCAAACATTTTGCTTCAGGGACCAGCACTATACTATGTAGATTCTGAAGGATCTAGAACTAAGGGTAATGTATTCTCTGTAGGTTCTGGTTCAGTTTATGCTTATGGTGTGCTGGATGCTGGATATAGACCAGATTTGACTGACGAGGAAGCCTATGAACTAGCTAGGAGATCTATTTATCACGCCACTTTCAGAGATTCATATTCTGGTGGACTGATCAGAGGTAAATTTTTAAATGAAACATCACTATTCATAGTGGCAGAGGCGATTAGTCCTATTAATAGGTTGTGATTAGCAGAAACCGAATTCTCAGGCCACATCGATAAATCTACGTCTTCGATTCATATTATGTGCAATAATTCATATTTCCATTAATACGTACTTTAGACTTGTAGATGGCTTGACCAGTTCGAGATGGCGTGACCGGGATGCAATAGCAATTGGTGTGCTCCGGATAGAGTAGGTTAGCAAATATTCTTTGCGGAGGCCAGGGCTCGGAATGGGCTGAGCGCCAGCAACATAGGTATTTCCTACTTTTTACGGTTTCATTGTACCTTTTTCGAATACTCACAATAACTTCTCGATCAAGAATTTTCTGTTTCCAATTCCGACGTTATCACTTATTAAATGATAACCAGGTAGGTATTTGCTGGACGAATTAATTATATTCTCTTAATAGAACTAGAAATAACATTGTGTTGAATGAAACATATTTTTAAAACGTCTGGTTTGAAAACTCATATGACTTTCCCTTTCTACTATTCTCTTGATTCTAACTCGCATTTTTCCTATGAACTTTAAATATTTGAACCATCACCAATTCTTGCTACATTAGAAAGTTTGAAAAATTACACTACACCACAAGTGTATCCTACGGTAGTCTGCCCCACCTCCTACGCCAGAAGTATCCCCAAATGAATTTTTCTAGAAGGTAATAGATCTTATGCGCACGTATTTCGAAAACCAAGAGCCATTTTTGAGTGTGTAAACCATTGCGTTTAAAGCTTATTCCAGTTATAGAATTTTCTTTAAACTCTATAATTTTAGCTACACTTTTAAGCCTCAATGTACACAAGAAATAATAACTTCGATAATGAAGCACATTACTTACACCTTAGCACAGAAAGCATTACTAAAAAGTTTTAAAATTATAATTATGAAAATTTAATATTTTAAAGTTAACATTCATTTCTGTTTCCAGTATACCATATGAAAGAGAGCGGATGGGAATGCATATCAGTTCAAGATTGTATGGAACTGCATTACAAGTATAAAGACGAAAAACGCTCTAAATAGTGACAAAACAAATTGAAATAATTAAGTATATAATTTATGTAAAGGAAGTAAGGAATTATGTAAGAAGCAAGTAACACGTGAATAATTTTTTTTTTAATACTTTATTATTATACTCAATTATTTGCATTTCACTTTAATAAATTTATTATTCCTAATATGTATGTGTATTTTTTTAATAATTGCCCTGATTAGCTGCTTAGAATGTAGGTAGATTAAAAAAATAATATTTTACTTCAATTATGTTTATCTTAATAGGCAGATGAACATATTCTTGTTTTATGATATAAAACAAATTTTTTAATATATAGGTTAATATAGTTAGTACCTGTTGTTCATTTTTTTTTGTGACTGATTCATAGTTCCAATAGGATGAAAAAATAATTGCCATTTCAGTCGAGTAAAATTTATTTTGCCGAGCTTTCGACCTAGGGACTAGGTCATCTTCAGGGTTAGTTTAGAAAGTAATATTCTACATTTCAGGGTTGTGTGTCTTCTGCCTTCATGAGTCCATGAACAGACAAGAAAGAAGACACACCAACCCAGTAATGTAAAAATATTACTTTGTAAACTAGCCCTGAAGATGACCTAGTCGCTAGGTCGAAAGCTCGGCAAAATAAATTTTACTCGACTGAAATGGCAATTATTTTTTCATCCTATTGTAGTTAGTACCATTATAACACAAGCATAAGAGAATCCATTTAAAAATTTAAAATTTATTAGAACTAACAACTCAGTGTAAAGAAAACTTGAGCTCGTAAATATTTAGAGAACAGAAATGAACACTAAGATAATTCTCCAGCACTTACCTAACGGCAATGGAAGAGTAGTTCCATGTTTCGTCGCTAGATAGCATGAGAATGCTGTATATTAAGTTTTTAAACATGAGTTCTTGCATCTTCAAGTAAATTTTTACCAAGTAAACTTTTTAACACAACTGCTCTTTACATGAAATTGTTTTTCTTTTTGTGTTGTTCTTAACAATTCTCTTTAATGTAAAATTAATCTGCACAGTTTCTTGATGTTCTTTGTATTGAAAAAGGAAAAAAATAGTCTTGATTAATAATAGTTTCAATTTACATTTATTGAACACTCTTCTGAATTTTCGGTCATTATATTGTCTCTTCTTTTTGCTAATACTCTTACTGAAATGAACCAAAATTTAAGCATTAAAACGAACCATAAAATGAATTAATTGTAACTTCATATTTTGGAAAAAAAAAATCGTACTATTGTCACAAGTGGCTAGTTGGTTTTTGTTCTCATAATATTATAATAGAGTCAGTGCTCTATTGTTTGGGCGGCACGAATAAAAGTTTCCGTTAAACACCGGACTGGTCCATTGTATTGTGTTTCATTTCCAATGTATCACAACCACCGTTCTTCTCCATATTAGACAATATACAATGAGATCAGTTTTTTCGTAGCCAGAGCAACTACACTACAGTAATAGAACTGCTTTCAATTTTTCTCTGGAATTTTTCAATAATTTCTTGATTTTGTTAATAATTTCCTTTGAATCTAATTTATTCTTTGTTATAATGTATTTTATAAATTTGTGTAAAAGAAGAAATGGATGATGATGATGAAGATAATTTCATTTTTAAAAGAGTAAGTTTATAATTTAATTATTTCTATTACAAATTTAAGCGGACATCAGTTTAGCTGAAAACTATTATTAGTGAAAATTCTAGAAGGGCTCTGGGGAGCAGTATGTATTCGGGCTTCCCTAACCACCTCAATAATCTTAAATCATATTACATAATACGCTGTTAAAATGCTGAAATTGCAGATAGTCCGAAGTAAATGTGTTCTCCTTGGAGAATTTTTGGGAGAAAAGTCGTATGAGAGATTATTATTAGTATTTCCGGTTTAATTATACATTTTTATAATATAATAGCAATGAATGTAGAATTCATTGAGACTAAAGAAAGTGTAATTCGTTGAATATCAGGAATTACATAAAACATGAGAGTTTGGAAGAAAAAGTACCAGGCTAAAGAAGCTAAGGGTTAAGGTGAACATGCATTGTGCTAAAATCTCCTTTATATATTTATTTTTTAAATAAAGGATTTCAAGAAAATTTAATTACCAATAACTTCGTTAAGAGAAAGTCATGCGAGGGTTCGCATAAGATATTTTTAAGCAAAAAGATGAAAAACATAATTAGAACGAACAGTTCGTACTGACATTAATTCTCCTAAATCCTGGGATACCGTAGTTCAGTAACCAAGAGAAAAAAATCTTCTCATCTAATAACAATTAGCCTGCAGAAAGAGCGAGATAGAACATAACGAAGTGGTTATACAAACGGAGGAGGCCTTCTGATTAGCGTAATATGAGAGCTAGTGGAGGCCAGCAGGTGCTCGCAACTTGTTATAATAATCATGGAAATTACTGGCCAAATTTTCTCACGACATAACGTTATACTAATACATAGTTAGTTCACCTTCATATATGTGTGTTTGTGTGCGCACAACTCCCAAGGTTAGCTCTCAGTTATACACAGTCCGTCCTCTATGTTGCAAGATTCAATATCCTTTAGATTACAAATATATTAAGCGTTAATATATATATTTTGTTTTTTTTTTAACAAATTTTTACCGAGTGTTAATTTGAGAGAATAGACTGTTTAGGATAGTGATAGTGCTGTTGTAGCAGTGTGTTGTTATTGGTTTGTGATGATGTACATATCTAGAATTCTAATCGGCCTAAACCCTACCATCTACTTCGAACATAATAAAGTCATTGGAGACAATAATCATTTGGTCACCTGTCTAATAAATGTATGTACCTAATTTTTATACATTCTATTATTATTATTATAGATAAGTACCTAAAAAAAATTATGATGAGAACAGTATCTCAAATTGCTCGGAGAATAAATCCCAGCTTCCAAAGGCGTTGTTTTAGTGTTCCAAAACCATGTTTCTTGACTGCATTAGCTCGGAAGATTGCCTCTGTTTTTAGCACAATGTGAACGTCCAAATAATGATGATAAAATTGAAGAGTGCATAGGAAATTTATAACTGCAATTTCTGTTAAGTCCTGCACCGATTAGCCGCAATTTTCATCAATTGAATTACTTTAAAACCTAAATATTACTACTCATTCATAAAAAAATTGTACATAAATTAAAATATAATAAATATTTTTAAAAAGTCAAAATGTGTTACTGTGGAAGCAAATAAAAGTTAAAAACCATTAAATCCAGAGAAATTTGTGATTACCACAAAATTCAGTTTAAAAGTACGGAAAAAACGCAAGTTTTATATCAGTAGAAGATAATGGTGTAGGAGCTCGCAGTAAAATCTACTGGAAAAGGTTAGGGAGAAATAGGAGTAAACGTTAGCCAATCAGATTGCTGAATGACTGATCGACTCCATGTTGCCCACTTTTAAGTTCAACCAATCCCTTATATTGCTTACCGTAAAAAATGAAGACTGGCCGTACAGCTTTCTGATTGGTTATTATTTCCTATTTAACCTGCCACACCTTTTCACCGTGTTTGTACAAGGAGCTCCTTCCGTATTATGTTCTACTGATACGAAACTTGCTTTTTCGCCACTTTTAGATAGGGATTTCTAACTTTTTACTTTATTATTATTATTTTATTGCTTTTTACAATCAATTTGTCTATGATACTACTTATTTATTAACCTTTTTTTAATTTTTTATAGAACTATAATTTTTATACATGATTTAAATTTTGAAATTGTTGTTGTAGAAGGTTAACTTTAATAACCGAACCCTACAGCAAATTATAATCGTTAAATACTATACTATTACTAATAAATAATTATTAGTCATGATATATCGCGAATATATTTCGTGCTATATTTAACTTAAATGTGGGAAATCAGAATTCTTTCTTTCTAAAGGTACTTACCAAAAGAATTAACTTAAATCGTTGTTTAAAAGAAGGAACGTGGGCAACGAAAAATAGGAAATCTATTCTAGTTGGTTATCATATTCAAATTATGTCTGGCATTCGTGCAAGTTTAGATGGGCTCTTAACCTAGTTTTCAAAAGTTGATGTCTAATGTAGAAACACTGCCTACTGACAAATATTTGTTTTCTAAATTAACATAAAAATCCAGAAAGCAATTGAACTTTTTATTTAATATAATACACAAACTAGAAAACAACAGAACAGATACCTATGTCATTAAAGTCTCTTGAAGTATTTTATTTATTTAGTTCGTTAGTAGTCAGTGTTGCCAAGGCAGTATGAACTGGGAAAGTAGCAAATGCTATAAAATATCCCCATCGCTTGTGTTTGTTGATAGAGTGAGTGAGATAGTATGGCCCAGTGGAGATATCCTGGACAGGTAGGAGAAGAGAGATGTTTTTTATTCATTAATGGCGGGGATAGTAACCAAGTTCTTGTGTTATGCTTGTACCTGTGGGAAACAGTTATTTCTTAAGTGTTGCGCAGAGTCTTAGCTAGTTGGTTTGTCTGTGTCTTTCTTAATTTTTTTTTATTTAAATTTTTGTTTAGTTCAGTTATGGTGAAACTTTGTTTGGTTGTGTGTTTTCTGTGAATATTTGTGTATTTTTTTTTTGAAGTACTTGAATTTTTCCTTTTTGAATTCTTTTTATAATTAAAAATAAACATTAAAGAACATATGATGGCCCAAGCTGCTGTACTCAGGGCTCATAACAGAGCTCAAGCTAAGGTAAATAATCTTCCCAAGATTTATAGGTTAAGGGTTTAAACTAATTCAAATTGAGTCCACCAAACCTTTGGAATTTTATTGTCTTAATATTCTTTTGGTTCTTTTCAAATATAGATATATCTAATTTAGAACTTTTAAGATCAGTAATAAAGTCCTTTTAATGAAAAGAACCAAACAATGGAATTAATATAATAGGGAAATTACAATAACAAATATGAAGTTTTAAGTCTTCAGGAAAATTACCTGTATTTGGAGATTAATAAATAACCATAATTGCTGCTTATTAAAGAAACATTATGGGATATAAATAAAAATAATAAGATTGATAATGATGTGTTTACTTTCCTACAGATTTTCCTAATGGAATACTCAGACGAGTTATTCTTCTCTGGGAGCATAGGTAGTAATGGACTAATTTTGAGATCTATTTTGCTTCCCCTCCTTTTCGAGCCCCCGCACTACCCTCTACTATTTCTCCCAAGGAATCCAAAGATCTGAAAAGTTCTTGCAAAGATACCTTTTCTAATTTAATCTCCACACTCTAAATCTCTTCTGAATGATTCACTTGCATCGTAATCCGCTCAAAACATGTGATATTTTAGATGCATCTATTTAGAGGGGCAATCTTCCTTCAGAAGCTATCAAATTCTAGATCCTTAATCTTTATGTTTCCTCCAGGTCTACAAAGCCTCTTGGAGAAACCTGTTAACGTTTGCAGTTTGCTTTGTAAAAGCTTCATAACTTTCTGGTCGTAATAGCCCCCCAAAAAAATCACAGTCTTCCTCGGATCGTGAAGTAGATTTTCTAGAGCTATGCCCGAAGTGATTTCTATTTCTTTCTGTGGTCTTCATCAGGAGATTAGTTTGTTTATGTAACTAAAATGGTGGCAAGATAAGTTTTGCCAGAAAATATTATACTTCGGCCAACATGTTTTCTAATACCAAAAGCAGTGTAATTTTATTATTCTTCTCCCAAAAAGCTCAAGCCTCGGCCGTACATCCATTTTCGAACCAATAAACACATATGGAATAGGGTCTCCTTGATCCCTTTTAATTTTAAAATATATGCCTTAACTCCAAATTATTTTAGAATTGGATACTATTTTTTACTAGTTATTAGCGCCCGGAGCTTTTTTCAGTGCACTGCCGGCCTCCAGACAGTGTTCTCTCGTTACAGACAACACTGTCCATCACCGGACAGTGAGCTGTAAGAAGCTCCTAGGAAGAGAAAATTTGAGCTTTGATTTTGGAGTGGCAACTTTTTGTACATTTATTCAAGTGTTTTAATTTAGTTAACTCCATTCCACAACTGTTTCAGGGATCAGATCCAAGAGTGGCAACATGTCGTGGTAAACTACAGAACAAACGATCAAAACTGAATCAAGAAATCAACAAAGAATTAAGACTGAGAGCTGGCGCCGAAAATTTATTCAAGTAAGTTTTATTTTCTTTTATGTACATTCAGCAAAGAAATAACTATTTTTATGTAGCAAATAAAAGTATTCGCAAATCTACAGTAATAAGTGTTATCGTTAACATAAGTACCAGTTGTTTGGAGGTTGTCATGGTAATAATGTTGAGGTGAAATCGATTACAGTCCAGAGATAATCAATCACTTTAGAAATTGAGATTTTCTACTTTTATCTGTTAAAATCATATTATTTTTTAAGGAAAATAGACCTCTATGCTAGTGCCGGTTATAATAACTCACAATACAAAATTCAAATTTGATTTTTTGATTAGCACGATATTGTCGCAAAATAGATTAAGGTTTTTTTTTCAGAGAAATTTAATTTTTTTGGGGGAAGCAGACTTTTGCTTTGAAGAAAGTTTCGAATTTGCCTACACGAATGAGTTAACCAAATTTCTTTGGTTTTATCTATCATAGCCGGGGAGTTTTTATTGTTTTTGACCGGTTGCTGAGTCAGCAAGAGTAGTGTGTGACAAAAACAAAGTAGAAGTCTTTACCGATGAATCAACGTCAGATAGACTTAAAAGCAGAAAATGATTAGAAACCATAAAAACAATGATATTATCAAGCGGTTCAGGCCCAACTACATTATTCAAGAATTAATAATGAATTAATTACTAACAATTTTTTTTTTTTTTTAAGCACATTTAAAACAAAACCTGAAACAGTAACTTGTGAATTTATACTAGAAAAATTGCTTGCTTGAAAGTTGAGGTGATACAACTTGTGATAGAATTGTCAAACAGGATGTAAACAAAAAAAAAAGAGGATTCCTACTTCCTGTGCGAGGCTATCTTCTTCTTACGCAACACTGCACTTTTTCTCTTATAATGGGATTCCTTTGATTAAAGTTCGGGACTCACTTTTAGTTACCTGTAAAAGAAAACAAATACGTTAACTGTATGCCTTTATCAACTTTACTTCCATTATTTCCATACCTTATTATGTCTATCTCTCAATGTATTATTACATAGAATATTAATTCTTTATTATTCGGTAATGAGCCTGCCACATCGATCTCATAAATAGGTTGGTTCCTCATTTATTTATTTTATTTTTTTAAATACATCAAAAAAGAAAAAAAAAGATAACTAGCTTTAGACTAGACATTACGCAAGGCACATACTCGTATTTAAGTACTATCTTTTTGGGAGACGAGCCAGCGCTCTACAACCTCTCAAGTTCTACAGTGCCCCTCTTACTGGTGCCAGTCAAGTTTCCTCAAAGTCTTTCCTCTCAAATTTCAGATAACCAAAAAAAGTCCCAAGATCCTAGAGTACGATTCGCTTTCAGTGTTGAATAAATGTTAACGAGTGTTGACCTTTGAATTTCTTGTTTGGCATCTGAATTTTTCTTTTGGATAACGGCATTACATCCTTCATCTCCCCTCAGAATCTGCGGGTGAATTTGCATTTCCAGAACCTCGTGAGTAGACAATGCATCATGAGATAAACGGTCAACTAGGTCAAAGCACGCATCAGATAATTTTCTGTTAAATTACCAACCCAGTCAGATGTTCACCTGCTTCTACCTACTGAAGAAATCTATCGCTCACCCCACGGAGAGGTTTTAAACTCTATAAATGGGGTCTTGTCACCTTACCTTAACCAGGGTGGCGGCCATCTCATCCTCTCCACGACAATATGCCCTGGCAGACCAACTGTTTGGATATTATACATCAGATACCCAAGTCGTGAATTTCGCTAAGGCATTCCCAGGAGTTCTCAGGAGTTCACAATGAAAGAGGATAGCGGTCTCTAGGTCCCGATAGTTCCTAAAGTGAACGCAACTCCCTATTGGATATTATCACTGCCGAAGTTGAAACGCTGTTCGTAATGAACCATCGTCCGAACTGAGAAAGAATTTAAGGAGGCTATGGATTCATACATTATATACTTAATATATATGTTCGTAAATCTTAACTACAGATATTTTAGTTCCTTGTGGGTATCTTACAAGCGCAAGAATCAGTAATTTCAGAACAGCATTTGGAATTAATTAAAGAGAAAATATTTTTGCTTATTTCCTGTTAAGTTGATACAACCGTAAGTTTCTACAGGTGGAGAAAAGTTGTAAGTGAACTTCTAATTCAGCATCATGTACCTTACCACTACCTAGGGAGTTACGATGTAAACTAACTTACAATAAATAAGAAGACTATAAACATTTCGTAATGAACTGAAGTAAAAGATTTAACCTTTTAAATTTTGAAATGCCTTAGTGTCATGTAATAGAAGAATCTTTAAATTACCTCTAAGTAAGATATCACTGACCTCCCTCAGAATGGCGTTCTTAATACTTTGTACAGGTAAAAGTTAACCTGTACTACCATCAACATGTAAGATGCATTAAAGTTGTAGTATCTTTTGATAAAAAAAAAGATAACATTGTTTTGAAAGATATCCATTTAAATTGTTTAAATAGTTTATCTATTAGTTTTTAGAGGGTTCTATGGAAGTGGTACAAGAAGGGATACTAGATTACCCACCTACTAGGGTTTTGGTGATCTTTGGTTACGCCACAACTAAACACTAAACGTATATAAGGGAACTTTGGTACTGTTAACTGTAACCTTCATGAATCTTAAAGTGTATTTAAGACGTGCAATTCGAACCTAATGAGGCTGAGCCTTGCTTTCGAAAATGACCGCTTTTTTGTGCCAAAGATACGTTCTCATCTAGTTTGTCCAACTGGTGAAGTTATCCTCTTATTTAAAGGAAAAAAAAGTTGAAATTACGTAAAGGGTCGCAATTCCTGCGTTTCTAGTAATATTTTTCTAGCAGATTTGTTCCACTAGTTAATCGTATCCTTCTTCTTCTTTAATGTTTTTCAATTTGGTTTGCCGGATGTCAAGTCTTGAAAACTGATCTTTCTCAAATTGTCAACAATCTGGTAAAGTATCAGTTTGGGTGAAGTTATGTCATTTACAAAGACTAGGGATATTAGAAACACATTGCGATCTAACGATGCTTTTGGTTGCTCTAGATCTAGATAAGGAAATCTCATCTGAATTTCCGGATTTAAAGAGAATGACATTTACAAAAATTGGGAGTTTCTTGAATATTTATCTTTTCAGTTTTTCGCGATTTTCTCGTAAATCAATGAAGCTCTTAATTCTTCTTGCTAGGTGTATAAATACTCATTTTATAGACTTGAAATTTAAGAGGAGCTTTCCTTTTAAAAAGTGCTCTATTACTGAAAACACTACGGATCTAGTACTATAGAATTGTCAATTTCTTTCTTTTTAAATAAAGAAGAAGATTTAATCCAATAAATAGAAAGTTCAGAATTTAATCAGCACATGTTTTCGAACTGCATTATGCACTCATCTTAATCTGGTGTCTAGAAGTGTCCAATATTTGTGTTACAACGTACAGGCAGCCATTATTTAATAACAAAGAGGCTTACTTTACAACTTATTAGGAAACTTCCGGCCAGCTCCGATCACAGCCAGTGTTAACTTCCTCCTCCTTCCAGGGCCTGGATAATCATTAGGTGTACTGACCGCATATCATTATCATACACATCTTCTCCATCACCATTAACACCTCCGAGACACAAGTGTACTGTGAACAAAATATTTTAACGAACTATAGTTCATGACTTATTTTTCAATTCCTTTTTGGGCAGGGGATACAAAAATTAGTAATTTTTGATACAATTAAACCATACTTTTTAGCAATTAAATATATCCACTATAACAGCTGACATCTATAAATTTCAGAGCTTTATTGTTGCCGTTATAGTTGATGTCAACGAATAGAGAAGCTTTGTCTTACAATCCTTTTTTAGACTGTAAACAATATTTTTGTTTAAAAAAACAATAAAAATCTGCCAGTTAAACAGTAATTTTGTTTTCCGTCTTTTTGAATTATAGTTGAAATAAAGGCAAAAATTTATTAACATAAAGTAGAAAACATAAAATGATAAAAATCTCTCTAACTTCGTGCGAGGCTCTAATAATAAAGAAAACCTTGATTAAATATGGAGAGACTACTTGGTCGTGTTACAGTTTACCTCTTAAATTATATAGTAATCCAGATATGGTGAAGAGTCCTTGGCAGAAACAAACTGAATCAGCTCACAGCTTCAATTTCTAACAGGGATAAAACTCAGATGCCCACAAACAGCCCATTTTAGAGCTAATATGTTTTAGAAACATCTGGTGTGAACACACCCACGTCTTTCTCTTACTACAGTTTTCTACAAACCTGGAGTTCTTACTAAAAATTAGTTGGTTCAAAATGTAGCTTTACATAGAACACAATGACTTTTATGGGAAGCCAAACAAACTTATTACTTATGTTAATATTGCAGCCATGGCAGGGCTTTTCTAGGCTGTCCCTCGCTATTTACCAATGAAATAGGCGTACGTCCCCCGTAAGTACGCACAGAAGTCTCCTATGTGCAGATTCTAAGTGCGGGAAATTGACAATAATAAATCCTATTCTTAAATAAACGCATTTTCAATTCGTAACTGGTTAATATGGCTCTCTGGAGAAAAAAAATCAGTTCGTAAGTTTTGCTTAAAGAGAAAATTGAGGGAACTGTTTCTGATGTGGAATCTGTACCACACCGTCGTAAAGAATGTAAGAAAAGTTGATGTCTATAACTAACTCGCTCCTAGCAGTACACTGGCAGTAACACATTTATTCGTTGAATTTGGATTTCCAAGACGTATACTAAGACGTTACGTATTTTTTAAGATGTTTTTTGTTTATTTGCTTGCAGTTTGTTTTGTCCCTTAGCCAACATTCCCCTTGAGAAAAACTCGATATCCATTAATGCTTTGGAACATCGTGTTTATACCCAGATTATTTTTTGAAATCCATTTTTACTCCTCAAAAAGGAGCACTAAAGAAAAAAACGATTCACCGAGTGCGACATTATCTTAATTGGGCTTCGCTGTACCTCCTAAGCAAAACAGCGAACTACATGAGATACTACCTACATAACAGCTGATGCTGTTACCCATCTTGCAGTAGCAGAGGAAGTTAGAAATCGTTAGGGTTGTTCCAATGTACAGCAGGTAAAAGTGGTTCTCTTAAATTGAATTGAACTGGACGTTGAATTAGTTTAACCTGAGTTTGGTAATAAAAATAAACTAATAGACTAAATCTGTTAAGAGGAAGTCAGTGCCACGATTGTGCTCAAATAGCTGATTTGAAATTCTCGCAGAAGCACAAATACGTCGCTGAATAGTGGGAATTCCATTTATATTATCATTAGGAAAAAATACCGGAATTAAGGGTAAAGCTTTACAAGAATGTGCTACCATAATATATACAACTCTAAATACAGAAAATAAAATAAATCGTACGTAACCAGATTGCATTACTCTTTGTTTACCAGCCACGTTTCCTTCCTCACCTTCCATAACCAAAACGGACCTTCTACAGCTGCTGCAATATTGGAATTAGATATTGAAACGAAGCGTGGAATGCGAATAATTATTAGTCCGTCTTATATATACTGCAGACCTGGAATCTATATCTGTCATTTATCTTTTAACCAAATTAACCTTCTTTGATTTAGGTATTTGGTATTTATTGGGCTGTAACATGTGAAATGTCCCGTTTTGTAACACAAAATTACCAATATTTGAGATAAAAATTTTGGTATTTGTTCAAAATCATGTCCATTGGAGCACAGCATTGGGCAACTAGTTCTCCATTCCAGCTTTGAAGGAGAAAATTTTAACAGGCTTTAAGTAATGCAAACTAATAGCGTGTTTACCCAGCTCTAGTGGATAAAAGAAGAGATAAGACTAAAATGATTAGGGGCGCTAATGACCTCAGCAGTCGATGCGCCAAAAAAAAAAAAAAATAGCGTGTTTTATTAATATTAATTTTCTTGAATATTAACAGAAAATTAGCAAATGGCGGTACTAGTGCTAGGAACACAATAGTCCACACTCATAACCACTACACAAATAATCCTATTCTCTCCTGGAAGAGCGATTTTTTTGCAAAATATCGGAAATCAAACATTATACTCGTCTACAGAGATATACGTAGGCCTATCGATAAATCGTCATTACTGTTTTGTAAGAAAATGATTTAGTTTGGATTTATCATGTCGCTTGCCCCAGGAAAAAAGGGGTTTTTTCCCCAAAATATGAGATCTAAAAATTTGAACATTTCACACGACTATACATTTATGCAGGATTCTAAGCAAATATTTATACTACTAAAGTTTCATACCGGAGTAATTTCTCTGATAAAGATGTGTTTCAACTTAAAACTATCAAGTAGGCTTTCGTCTTCCACCTTTTAGATCTTAGATCTGAGGGAGAGAGAGGATTTTGACCATTTCTAAAGTTGTTGTGAACATTCGCAACCCAACTTGATGTTTATTGAATGCTTTAACAGGATATCTTCAAAATGAAAAATCCCAGGAATATGGTATCCTATTTTGTTTATACTGCTCCTTAAGATAAGATCTCTGGCTAAGTTCGAAATCCTCTTAGGCCGGACGTGAGACTTTTCTGCCTCCATTTTCCTCGTTTTTTCCGATTTTTTTTTTTTTCAAAGCTTGGCTATTTCCCGCTTATTGTACACATTATATCTACGTATAATTTCTATTCTATATGTATTAGGCAGTTCTGGACGAGAGGTAGGTTAAGATTTCCCGAGTCCAGCCATTACACGTGTAATGAGTGGCCATTTCCTAAATTTGAAGTGATTCGGTAGAGCGGAAGTGCCCCTTTACTGAATCAAGTTTGTGATTTTTCCGTAAAAAATAGTACCAAGAAATTTTATTAGAAAAATAGCCATAATAGAAAGCAATATGTGTGTTCCAGACTAGACATCTACCCATTAAAGAGAGATTAGTTAAATTTTCTAATTTTATTAGATAAAACAACAAAGAATTGAAGGAGGTTGTTCTGTTAGATAGTAAGGAGGGTGTTGAGGTGGGGGACACAAGTACAGTATGTAGGACAGCCAGTGTGTTATGGAGAAGATAGATATTGCGGAGATAATTGTTAGGATGTGTAGAAGAATGGAATTTGGACCAAACTGCCAATACAAAAGGAGATATTGGCAATATGGCGTTAGCGTGAAGGAATCCATAGTTAGAGTCAGAGTTACATCAACCCCATTCGTGACAAGTGCCTCATAAAACTATTACGTTAAATAACATTCCTCCACTTCAGGTCCTGTTCTCGTAGCCCCAAACTAATTTACCTCACATCCTAAAAGTGGTTCCTCTAGTTCAGTTCTCCCTGGCCAAGAAGTTATCATAGTAATGAATTAGAAAATTGAATTTCTTTAAGAGACCCCTCCTAATCTGTTTTAAACGCCACTTTCTCTAATTATTAAATTCTCTTCTTAACAGTTAAAGACAAATACGTTTTAACCATAATGTTACACAAGTGGTGAGGTTGTAGTTGCCATCACAATTCAATTTATGACGGGGTACCAAATTGTTAGGTGGCGCTGTCTTTCCAGCTCTGCCATAAACTTGCACAAATGTTTCCATTCGCATTCACTAAGAAAAACGTCGGGCTTTGTAAGTGGAAGAACAATAAAAGTCAAGTTGTGAAGACTGATTCAGACTTTTCAAACAAAATCCACCCAACATAATTAATGATTATCGACTGATAATTATCGATCTTGGTTATCGATTTGATATACTCCTACGTTTCAATTAAAGGTCAGTTACGTTGTTGATCCGTCGGAAAAATAGAGTCGAATTCTCTACTCCAAACTGATGTAGTAATCTATAACCTCTCAAGATGATGAAAGTGCTACAACGGATAAAATCGGACGATATTATCCAGCACCCGGGGACTTGACCTTACTTTCGTAAACTCATCTCTAAAAATCGCGGAGCCATCGATGGCCCATTTGAGGAATGTTTTAGACCAGAGAATTAGTTTGAAAAATAAAGTATACTGTAGATTCTATTACGTCAGGATTCTGGTAGGCCTTGGACAATATTAATCTTCAGATCTGAGTGGAGCGTAGCAATAGAGACGTGGTAAGGTATTTGGATTATTGTAAGTCGGAGGATTTTTGTATTCTGTTTAGGTTGGTATGTTCTGTGGTTCCGGAAAGTGCTAGTTCTTAAATCCAGAGAGTTGCAGTGAATTACTGTATCTTTTGTAAAAATAGAATGAGTTTGGAGCGGTTCTCTAGGAGTCTGACAAGGAATAAGAAATATCTGTTGATGGAAGTCACTTTTATTGTGCAAGAACATGCCTATATAACGAACGAGTTCTGTCTGTCACATGGGGGTGTTGTTGTGTAGGCTGACTGCGGTTTACCGCAGATCTTTTTTGTTTTAGATAAATACAATACTTTGGGGGATTGATTTTTAATCCAGGATTTTGTTAATCAGGACTAGTGTAATCGGAAATGGGTTTAGAGGAAACATTGAGAAATTACAGGTTCATTTTGGGAGGACACGATTGCGTTTATTGCCGGCATAAGCATGAATAACCTGGTTGGAATGTTAGGGGATATCAGCAGTGTATTAGTTAGTGTACGAGGGTCGTTTGAAAAGTCCGTGCAAAAATAAAAACTACTTAATTTTTTGGGGTAAACCTTTTTTATTTTTCAACATAGTCTCCTTTTAGGCTTATACACTTCGTCCAACGCTGCTCTAGTTTGTTGATCCCTTCCGAATAATAGGATTTGTCCAAGTCTGAAAAATAGCCATTCGTTTCTGCAATCACCTCCTCGTTTGAATAAAATCTTTTTCCTGCCAGCCATTTCTTCATATTGGGGAACAAATAGTAGTCCGAGGGAGCCAAGTCTGGAGAATAGGGGGGATGTGAAACGAGTTGGAACCCTATTTCCATTAATTTTGCGACCACAACTGCTGAGGTGTGAGCTGGTGCGTTGTCTTGATGGAAAAGGACTTTTTTGTGGGCCAATCGTGGGCGTTTTTCTTGCAGCTCGGTTTTCAAACGGTCCAATAACGATGAATAATATGCACCTGTAATAGTTTTACCCTTTTCCAGATAGTCGATGAGGATTACTCCTTGCGAATCCCAAAAGAAAGTCCATCTTGCAATGAAGCTGTTCTCAGCTGTTAGTAAACAACCAAATAGTTTAGCTACAACACAAAGTTCACTTTTGGCTAGGGTCAAAAAGAAAAAAATTCCTTAAATTTTCAACGTTTCAGACAATTCTGGTGTTCTTCTTCAGGAACAGATTTTTTGGTGGAAGGTAATTTCCAAAACGTGAAACGTTGTTAGTTAGCCCTAGCCGCCATTGAAGGTTTTTTTATTGCAGCAATGTCCCAAACATCCAACATTTTATGTACACTGAAGTTCTAGTGAACAACTTTTTGACGGATGTTCTCTGGATAGCGTAGAACACCTCCTCCGATAGACAGATGCATGTCAGTAAAAACCACTATTTCCAGCTCAGGATATAACAAAAACATGTATTTCCGGTGGATAACCAAAATTGAAAATCAAATTCAGTATAAAAACATTAAAAGTAATAAATTACCCAACAAAATGACATATTTTAAAATTTATAACCTGGCGAAAAAAATTACCACAGATGTTTTGAACAGGTCGCCGAATATAACCTGTTTGTATCTTCCTTTTTTTTTATTATGCATAAGATTCGACTTCCGGTGAAAATATGCTCCAGAATGATTTCCTAAAACTTGTTCCTCATATATTTGCCAACTTTTATTTATTTAAAAGGAAGAAACTCAACAGAACAAAACAAGAAAAAGATGCAAACTTTCACCAAATTGTCCCGGTTTCAATTTTAGATCTTAAAAAATTGAATTCTAAAAATACGGAAAAATATATTAAAGGTAAATGCTTAATAAAGATGCAATGAGTGCAGTTAGGTTGAGTGAAATTGAGGAATTTAATTTTAGAAAGTTCCGACCATCTGATATAACCAGAAAGAAACCTCGCTTGTTATTGCTAAATATATTTTCTCCCAAGTTTATTTTTTACGCCATTATGGAAATAATAAAATACTCCTAATTCTTGCTTAAAATATAATAATCAACAAATTTTCTTTAAATAATATGATACTTTTACTGATAATTTTACCTTAATTATTAGTTGGCTAAAAGTAAATGAATTGTTTGTTGAGGATAGTGTAGAATCCCACTTCTCCCAGTATATCCCAAGAAAAAAATATTGTGAAAAAATTTACACCAGGTGCAAATAAGAGTCAATAAAAAGTCTGAATCTCTATCTAGAAAATAACCGGAAACAGAGAGAACCATATCAGTAAAGCGGCACCTCCATTCAGCTGAATTTTTTTCGGATTTTGGAAACCAGCAACTTTTCTGGATTTGGAAACTACCTTAATTTGACAATTTCTTTTTCCCGGAGATTTCGATTAAGGGCAGTTCTAAGTGAGGGGAAGGGTAGAGTATATCTCTCTAAGGTCTTAGGTCTTACTTTAGCAGTATTACGGTTCTAAAACTTAATTATTACTCAGGAATGTTATAAATGAGTATCTAGAATACGGAACCATAATTTCTAAACCAAAATTACCACTTTATTAATGGAAAAAGAGGATTTTTTCCCTTTTTTGCGGAGTTTAAACCCAAATGGCTTCTTTAAATATTCATTTTTACGTTTCAGGTACGTAGTTATACGAGGGTCGTTTGAAAAGTCCGTGCAAAAATAAAAACTAATTAATTTTTTGGGGTAAACCTTTTTTATTTTTCAACATAGTCTCCTTTTAGGCTTATACACTTCGTCCAACGCTGCTCTAGTTTGTTGATCCCTTCCGAATAATAGGATTTGTCCAAGTCTGAAAAATAGCCATTCGTTTCTGCAATCACCTCCTCGTTTGAATAAAATCTTTTTCCCGCCAGCCATTTCTTCATATTGGGGAACAAATAGTAGTCCGAGGGAGCCAAGTTTGGAGAATAGGGGGGATGTGAAACGAGTTGTGGAACCCTATTTCCATTAATTTTGCGACCACAACTGCTGAGGTGTGAGCTGGTGCGTTGTCGTGATGGAAAAGGACTTTTTTGTGGGCCAATCGTGGGCGTTTTTCTTGCAGCTCGGTTTTCAAACGGTCCAATAACGATGAATAATATGCACCTGTAATAGTTTTACCCTTTTCCAGATAGTCGATGAGGATTATTCCTTGCGAATCCCAAAAGATAGTCTCCATAATCTTTCCGGCCGAAGGAACGAACGGTCTTCGCCTTTTTTGGCGCAGATTCCCCCTTGGTAACCCATTGTTTAGATTGTTCTTTGGTCTCAGGAGTGTAGTGATGTATCCATCTTTCATCCACAGTGACGAAACGACGCTTAAAGTCCTGTGGATTCTTCTGGAACAGCTGCAAACCGTCCTTGCAACACTTCACACGATTTCGTTTTTGGTCAAGCGTGAGCAATCGCGGCACCCATCTTGCGGATAGCTTTGTCATTTCCAAATGTTGATGCAAAATATTATGTACCCGTTCATTCGAGATGCCCACAGCACTAGCAATCTCACGCACCTTCACTCTTCTGTCATCCATCACCATATCATGGATTTTATCAATGATTTCTGGAGTAGTAACCTCAACAGGGCGTCCAGAACGTTCAGCGTCACTTGTGCCCATATGGCCACTCCGAAAATTTTGAAACCACTTATAAACTGTTCTAATCGAAGGTGCAGAGTCACCATAATGTTTATCAAGCTTCTCTTTAGTCTCCTGAGGCGTTTTGCCTTTCATAAAGTAGAGTTTAATCAACACACGAAATTCTTTTTCGTCCATTTTTTGAAAATCACTCGACTTCCTCGATTCAAACGAATGCCAAACACAAAGAAATAGACCGATCTGGCTGAAACTTGGTGTGTGTTCTTCCAAGAGATGCTACTAACTAAACATAACCGCGATACGCGCCAGTGGTGCTATCTCTCTGACTTTGCACGGACTTTTCAAACGACCCTCGTACAACTTGTAGTAGAATAATAGTGTCATTTAACAATTTCTGAAATTTTCCCAACTTTGAACATTGCCATGAGAGAAAGTAGTTTTAGGGTTTCTTTTTAACTAAATTTTTAAAAAATTGAAAATTCAATATTTGTTTCTAATCGGGACCATGTTGCATTTTAACGTTGCGTTAAATTAAGTAATAAGCAAATAACAATTAAACGAGTACTCTTGTTCTTAATTCATAATATTTGCTGTGAATGAGATAATTAACAATAAGATCATTAATTATTACGCGAATGATGATTCATTAGGTTGCAAATTGACGGTTACTGCTTCTTTGTCTGCCATTCCGGACATTAGATGCTGATTGCCTGTGTTTATATCTGCTCACAGCAATCATCTAATTTGACCAAAATATAATAATATTTTCTCCTTTATTTAGTAATTTATGTAATTAATTTTAATGAAATTATTTCAGAGCCACCAGTAATAGGAAGTTAAAAGAAACAGTGGCGCTAGAACTAAGTTTTGTAAATTCTAATTTACAACTACTAAGGGAACAGCTGGCGGAACTAAACAGCTCTGTTGAATTGTACCAAGGAGAAAGGTAAGTACCCAGTTTTATCGTTATCATTATTTTTAACATTAAATGTTGTGCGGAAGTTGGTAATTGTGAAGGTTACAGATTCCGGGCGAATAGGTATTCAGAGAATTCTTAGTTTTCCTCGCAACATTTGATTCCAAGTTATGAAATTTAGTAAATAAAAACCATATAGTTTTAACTTGATCATTTATGGAGCCTAATTCTGGACTTTTTCTGATCGAAAAACTCGTAGGAATCTACTTTGAGGAAATCTCAAAAATGTGAATCAAAAGAAAGGCAAAACTTACCGTTGAGCAAAATAAGAGAAAAATTGGTCAATAATGCAATATTTCTAATTAGCAAGTTCGAGAGAGTAGTACGTATTATGCATATTTAGTAATACGTTAAGAAATATTACGTTCATTAAGGAATGCACTATGGAAGGAATTTTAATTGAATAGAAGTATGTTTTCATCATGCACCACATTGCGATCTCTACGCTACAATTAATTTTGGTGCTCCCCGCCATATTATATAAATAAAATGAATGAAAACACTTTAGTTAGTTATTACCAATAATCTCCCTATCATTCCCCAGTCCAAAACCAACACAGGCCGATAGTGTAAACAATATTGTCTCTGTAGTTGGCGCTCTATTAGAATCTGTTCTAATTAATTCCTTCCTTGAGAATACCTTCTTTGTTTCCCGTCGTCTATTTGTGTAACACTTAAACAAAGAAATCTATATAGTATAGATAGTTCCTAGTTTTTTCACACACTATAAATAGTGAATTGATAGTACACATTGTTGAACAAATTACCTGCAAAATATGTGGTAAGATTTGTTTTTACTTTCTACGTACTTTGTACATCGTTAAGACGGTATCGCGCATCTTTTAAGCCTTCGAAATTTGAGTTTACACTTTGATTATGCTCTTTTATAGTAAATTTAGTTCATTCAAGTCTCCCTAACTTGTTGTTACTCTAACAAGTTGTGAGATCAAGTATTGGAGAATGTTCTAAATTTCGAAATGGGGATTTTACAGTTTATTTCTTTCAGTCAACAGAACTTAAACAGCTGCAATGATTTTTCATAAATGGTACACATTTAGATCTACAACCATTAATTTCGTTTTGTAACATTAATCCCGGGTAATTCGAATTAATGGCACTTCGGCGAGAAGAAGGTATTTGAAGGAAGGGCTTAGAGATAAAAGATGATTACCTAGTTCTCGTCATTCTGGGACCATTACTGCCGACTTTGTTCATGTAAAATCAATCACATATCAGCAGCGTCCAATATTTTTTGATTATTTTCGTTAATAAGTTCGCACTCAACCGGATCTCCTGAATATCTTCCACCAACTTCACAACAACCTGAATGGCCACACCCTCACCTAGACGAAAGAAAGCAGAGTAGGGGATACATCCGTTTAAGGCTCTGCGCTCTAAATTTTATAAACCAACCAAAACAAAAACAAAAAAAGTTTAAAAGAAAGTAATTATAAAAAAACATTAACGCTACACGAAAGCCGGAAGTAGACGTAAATGGTGGCGGCCAGTTTTAGTTATAATTACTTTTACTTCCTGCTTATAAGAGGAAGTCTTGTAATCGTGTCGAATTTTTTTTTTAAGGTTGAATTTTCACAGTCAATGGGTGACTGAGTGAGTCAATAGAATATCGTGCACACAATCGTCGCTAGCGACATTATGAATTCGGCCAGAAGCGTTCTTTTTTTAAATTACACATATTATATAAATCACTACTTTGCATACAAATTTGCCGCATACGACTAGATAATTGGGGTGGGTTATTTGTTCGATTTATTTAGGTAGGTATACATGATAATTTAGATCGATGACCTCTGGCTGAGTACTACGTCACTAATAAAAATAATGGTATAGGTTTGATGATAGTGTAGGTTTAAATTTTATAAAACGCCAAAACACACATTTCAAGTTTTTGACATCATCCATCATCTTGTTTATTGACCAGTAAAAAAAAACCAGTTGGTTCTGAATCATCATTTAGATGGGCAATAAACTGTATTTTTTTTTTTTTTTTAACAAAAATTCCGCCGAAATGCGTGTCTACTAAAATACCTAATAGGATGGGGGTGCAGACGTAATTTTCTAATCCGGATTGAAGATTCATTTCTTTTGGGGAGATTCATTGGAGTACAAGTTCTTAACTTAATACAGTCAGGTTTTTACTGCGTGCTGTGAAAAGCTGCTGCCACATAATGGAGTAAATCATCAGCAATTCGCCGGTGGTTTTATGTGTTACGATGAAGTTGAACGTTTAACACAAATTCGAAGATGAATTGATTATTAATGAAATAATTGAGGTTATTACAAGAATTAGTTCAATGAAGTGCAGGTTCGACTCCGCCGGCTTGCTGTCCTTTATAGGAGACCGTCATCGTCCGATAATGGACAGTTTGTAGTCACCCCAGGAAGGAAATTGTCCGCAAGTGATTTATCAATGAATTGTACGGAATTCTATGCATTGTAAAAGAAGTGTGTTGTTAAAATCCCGAGTTTGAAGGAGTCCTTCAGAATTGTAGTTAAGAGGAAGTCTTAAAGAAGGAATTAGCACAGTGGTTAGCGTACACTGGATTCCAACGAGGAGTTCCCGGATTGGAATTAAGCTGCTGGTAACGAGTAATAAGAGGACACTATTCGGAGGCCGGCAAATGAAAAAAAAAGCTCCGAAAAAAGCTCCGAGCGCCAGTGACCTCAGATATTGATTTTTTTATGTAGGAAGATCCATCATTTTCTAAGCCTCAAGAGCATACTTAGATTAACAATGATTTTAAGTACTCCCCAAAGATACATTCGGTTAGTTTTCTTCACTTCTGAGAGCCTCTACAGCTCGCTGTCTGTTGATGGACAGTATTGGTTAAAATAAAAAAAAATAAATAAAGATAATTCAGGCTCAATCAAAACGTTAATAAAGATAATCAAACTTTTTTTTTATTGATAATTTCTACTAAGCCACACCTCACTTTTTAAGAAAAGATAATTGATGCCCTGATATTATGGTACGGTATAAGGTATAATAATATGGTACAAGATTTGGCAGTGTGATAGATAATTCCCTGTTTCATAATACAGCTTCTTAGAAAAATAAAAGAAGAAGTAATTGCTTAAGTTGGCAGGTGATAATAATGAGCTGATGGGAAAGTCCTGTAAACCTACTTTACAGCACCCCGCCAGCCATTTGGTATCCCCATAAGTCCGGGGAACTAGTTAACAATTATCAAACAATTATCTAAAAAAAAAAAAAAAGTCTCTCATGAAATTAACTTGCCAACAACATGCTGCATTAACTAGATAATATTAGCATATATTCTGTTACTGAATGAAGGTGGAATACACTAATAAGACTCTGTGGCCAATGTTGTTTAGACTCGTTCGATAAATCATTGTAGCGTAACACTGCAGCACCAAGTGTGCTATGCAAAGAAAAAAACTAAAGAAAAAGGAAAAGCATCGAGATTGAAGCGCATAATGATACATTTCTGCTTGTTCAATGTTTTGGAAAACTTTAATTACCAACCACTCTCGTATCCAACAATCATGCTGAATATTTAAGAAAACTTTCTTTAACTTTGACAGTCATTTAACGCTATATTAGTTACGCCTTCTCCTAAAGTGTGGAAACTTTTTTTTTGAAAACAGTTGATTATTCGGGATAATATGGAATTTGATTAGTCAAGCTGATAATTTTCTATCGGAGAATATAACGTAATCATTATTACAATATCTTAGTCCAAATTGATCGATTTGCGTCTACACATTACTGGTAATCGATATGGCGATTTAAAAAAATGTTGGCAGTTCATAATTTGAACGTTCCAAATAGTTTTTAGTGGAGTATGAAAACAATATACCTCAAAAAAGAAGACTGTATCTCCAACTTGTCTTTCTTTCAGCTAGGACCGACACAGTTTAAATATTATTGAACTAAAAGGAGGCTATTCTCACTTGGAAGACTCCGGCACGTCTCTCTCTTTAAGCTTGATCAAACATGAACTAAACATTTCCTTCGAAAAACACATGAATTCTGGGGAAGTTAAGTTATCAAGATTTGGTCCATAAAGAATGGAGGAGATGTAAGCATATCATGGTACAGAAATGGGGCTATGCTTTGCATGCGGTTAGATGTTTTGAGATGGACATTGATACTCCAAGATCAGCTGCTACTTTTGCGATTGTCGACACTGTTTCTTCTTATACAGGCAGAGGCAAGGGTCAAGAGTGCGTAGATCGATCTCTACTGGACGCAAGAGAAATATAGAAACAAAGATGCCATGAATATACGAGGATAATTAGTAAAAAGTTAACCCTGGTCTTGCCTTTTGCATAACTGACCTTAAAATAAAATTTAACCTTACTGGGAAGCCTACTTTAAACCTCTCTCTAAGAAGTGACCTAATACAAACATTCCTACAAAACTGATAACCGAAAAACGTTTTAAATATTGTAAATAAGGAGTTTGCATAAAAGGTGTTTTTGGAAAATGGAACAAACTATCGATTAAAGAGCTACTTCGGATTGGGAAACTCCCTTCAAACTGGATTTTTAGCAAAATATTTTACCCCCCCTTAACAGTGCAGAAGAGAAAGGGCTGTAAATCACTGGAAAATGGCGCATTGAGGGAAATCTGCCTACTGCTTTTCCTAAAAGAATCCCTAATCGAATTTCCCGAGAAAAAGTCACAAACCAACGTATACCAAAAACAAACCAAGTCTTCAAAAACTGATAAAAACGTTTCTGTAGAGTTCTGTTACCTAGTATTGTCAGTTAAAGTAGAAACATATGAAACAAATGCTGGGATATATCTGTAGCTGCACGATAAATCTTTTGGATTTTTGACCTACGTAAATTTACATCTCAGCTGATTTTGGTCGAGACCAGTTAGGTCAGCTGATTAAATATACCTCTACCACTCTAAACAAAATAACACAGCGGAACTTCCTACATTATTTAGAACAGTTTCTCAGAGTAAGATTACCACTGTTGCTCTTCCAAAGGGGGTAAGAGAAAGTAAGAGAATAAATAATAGTATTAGTATTGAAGAAAGAGAGAGAGACACCATTAATACTATTAATATCCCCGATAGAAAGACTATACAGTAATATGGCGGTGAAGAAATCTATTTAAAGAGGCGGACAGAAAGTTGTTGGATCAGTGAAAGAGGCGCTGGAATGGAGGTCCAAGTTGCGGCTCCAGGTGAAAGTTGGAAACAGGTGTCTAGTTCTCTAGAGTATGTGTCTGTACAGTATGTCCGTCTGTTAGCTGTTTTTGGTGTCGTCTTTCATTTATATTTTCTTTAATAAATAATTTAATAAATATTTATTTATGGTTTTTAGAAGGCTGTGTATTATATGCGATAAAATAAATCTTTTAGAATATTTTTTTTTATTGCTTATATCTTCCAATTCAAATTTCTGGACGTAGCTAAAAGTGGCAGAAATATTGTCAAGTAGTCTGCCTGTATTATGCTAGTGTTACTGTTAATATTTATTTATATATTTTTACTAATTTATCACTTCATTAGACACGAGTTGAAATTAAAAAATAAATAAAAAAAAAAACGTAGGACAGTAAAATTTATAATTTCGCTTTCTCTGCACGTTTCCGCTTCAGAAAGTTTTAGAACAAATCCTCTAACCGGCGGTATGAGTTAAGAGATTCTTTTTGTCCAATGATTCGCGATTTCCTCGTGTTTCTGTGACTTCGCATTCCCAACATGTCGTCCATGGTGGCCAATAAACTTCTATTTGGAACTTTAACGCAGGAGAATTTATTTTGTTGTTGGAGGGAGGATCTTATTTCTGGTGAAAACTTAATTTTGGAAAACCTGATCTGATCGATATACTTCCTCTCAAAAAGAACTATGGAATTAATCATTTGGAGTATTCACTCACGCTACTGTTTTAAATTGAACTGTTTATGAACTCGCGGACATGCAAGTGAATACACTATTTTAAAAAAAAAGTTACAACGCGTCACGTGATTGTAATTATATATATATATTATTTAAATATCTAGTTGTAGTGTACATTGGCGAAGCGCTACATTACCCTGGGTACTGTAGATTCCACATTTTACACTGTTAGCACTGCATTAGTCTAAATCCGAAATTCTTACTGAACCATTGCCGAGCCTAAAGTGTATGTCAGGTAATCAGCGTCGCTATTTCCTTGCATCCTTCCTGTTCCAGTCGATAATCCCAAGAAAGAATCCTTAGATTCAACCCTTTGATGAATCTTTCAAATGGTTCCCTATTAAAGACAACTACTTCTAGCGCCGGTCGAACACAGAAAAAGACTGCCTCATGGTTACACATTCCTCAGCTTCAGCACTATCCAGGAACCCAAAAAAAGGGGGAAACTATTTTTCTGTTTTTCCTGGTTCATTTCGTCTTCTTCTCAGTTGTCATTCTGATCAGCTCTGATGAGCACTAAGGCTTTCATAGCAGCCTGACTATTCCAAGGGATTCTTACTGCACTGAACTAACGTTATTGTAACACTTTGATGGAATACGAATAATAATGATATGTCCACGTTATGTGGTAGAAAGGAAACGAATGTTTGACGACTTATACGCGATTATTTAGATGCACCATTTCGCTATGAAGATATAATATTCTCCATCAACATCTATGTGCTTAGATCTATAGCAGAGCTAGCACAGAAATATGAATGTATTTAAAAGTTATAGCCGATTAGAATGACTTGAAGAAAATGATTAGAGAAGGATTACGTGATTTTAATTTCGTTTAAGCTATAAGGATGGCAGGAATACAGAGTACTGATCCATCCATTAGTTGTAGTTTATGTAAATAGTTGTATATAGTAGAGGGATGAATGTGTGAAGCGAATGTATGTATTAGTAAGAATGGAGAGTGAGTGATATTCTAGTGATAAGCACCTAGACGATGCTGGCTGTATGGCGGAAGCCAACGCCAAAAAAAAGGCAAAAAAAAATACAAAGTTTATTTATGTAAACGAATTTGGAGCTCAAAGTGAAAATTAAGAAAGACTAAGTTATATCACTTACATTGAAATAGAAATAATAAAATGATCAAATACAGATAACAGCGTACATCGTGGAGTACTTTACACTTGTATCTCATTTAATGAATTACTTGTTCCGCTCAATTAAAGAGATAGAACAGTGCTGATGGTTGAGGCGCAACTGTTGGCTGTTTACGATAGAAATTTGATCTATTTCCACGTGATGGATGGTTAAATTTTGGCGATACAATAATAAGTGCAATAATGGGGTAAAAAAAACAAAAACACTGCAGATATATTTGGTGTAGTTAGGGCATGCTGTCCTATCAGTGGAAACGGAACAAATAATAACATATCTGCGATTAGACTTTACAGAGTCGCTATCAGGCTAACATCTAGACCGCAAACACTAATAATGTACTATCATCATAGTTTCTACTAGCATTATATGCAACTCTATCTATGTAGTAATAGTACCCATACATATTAACATGTTTACAGTTTTGTTAGCGTATTTTTTAGCATTATTAGGAACATAGGCAGTCGAAGAGCGGTCTATAACCCGTTATTCGTCAGTTTTATTCTCTCCTCGCTAATTATTCGTCAGGTTTTTTTTACCATCATACTAGTTTAACTTCACCATCAGATAATATTCCACGGAATGATAAGTAAGGTTTAATAAACCATAGTGAAAGAGCTTTCTTTGCAACGGTTTTTTTTTTTTAAAATAGCTCGTTTTTTTACAAACTTACTGAAGCAAATGATCAACCAGTTTAGTCCCTCACTGCGATTACCACAGTTCTAAATATCTGAGGCTCTCAGAGACTGGATCTGGAGAGAACACGAAAAGAACTCGGTGATGCTTCCTGGGGTCAAACACAGCAAGAGTGTTATGCCCTTGCTGTGTAAACAAAGAACCAAAGAGACTTTAGGCTTAGGCAGAAATCAGATTACTCTGGTTACAGGCCTATTCACGGGGCATGGTAGGTTCAGGAAGCAACTGCATAAGATAAGACTTATCAGCTAGGAACCGTTGTGCAGATTGAGCCAGGAAGAGGAAGAAACGGCCTCTCACCTGTTATTCGATTGCGTTGCGATCTTTGAGTACTTTGAGACCAAAGGAGATTGTAGCGCAGAAGGAACTGGTAGGGAAAGTCCTCAACCTTCTTAGAAGGGGAGGTTTCACTTACTAGACTTAGAGAGAAGGCACAATAAGCCTCTTGTGGCTGCGGTGCTGAGGGGTACAGGTCCCGTCCCGCCCGTTAAATCTAATCTAAATATCCAGACCTGGATGCAAGCTCATATGATGTTCTTTTGCTCGATTTCTAACAGTTTGCCCTCAAAACGAATTTTTGAATGGAAAATAACTTATAGACCTACAGTAGACACCAAAATTTAAAGAAAATATCAAATCATTGAAAAATTTATTCAAAGTAAAAGGCTCTTCCGGTATAGAAAATTTAATTGCTAAGATTCTGTCAGGTACCATGGGTAATATAAAGTTACAGTTTCCGGTGATTTTTTTCGATTTTAAATAGAATTTTTAAGGAATTTTAATTTTTTTAAATCTTTAGTCCCCTAAATTGCTTTCATTCTCAAGCGGGGTCCGCAAGATGACATAGGGTCAATCTTACTACTCAATGCCTTGGAGCAGTAGTAAGAAATTGATGATCGTTGTAGCCGTTTTTATCCAAAATCTTATTGTCACGATCTTTGGTGGCGCCGAGTCGAAATATAAAATTTCAATTTGCCATTTTTTGAGCAATCCTATTACCAACTTTACAACCTGCAAGTCCTAAAAACGGATGCTTTCAGTGAAGAATACTCATCATTCAATTTTAAGTATGATGATTGTTCAGGAAAATATTTGGCTTTTTTTTTGTTTAAACTTAAGAGAGGTCTCATTCAAGCAGGAAGGGGAAGTATTGCAGTCTTCTCAAATTTCCGCAAACGTTTTTATCGCCTGGGCTGCTTGATGAGCGTGTGTATGTCTAAGTACAAAACAGCTAACAAACCGTAAGGCGTAGAGACTTTAAACTTAATAATCTGTTTGGTTACTAAGGTTTTAGCCTTTAAGGCTAACCGGTGACGTATAACTGAGGCAATTTTTTTAAGTTATTATGAGAAAATGTTTTCGTTATCTCTGAGCCTGTAACCGCATCATTGACGCTTCAGCTGATGATCAGTCATGTCTAAATGCAATTCCCCTTTATTAAATATAAAGAATTTGCTATAACTGCTGGCTGATGTGACAAATAATTGAATAATTATCTTTACATAACAAAATTATTTATTATTTTTATTAATTGTTATCTAATTAATAAAAAAGTTAAAAGATGGTAGAAACTGAAGAAGAAGTAGTAAGAAAGAAATTTTGGATCCACATGATCGCGCATGTGTATCGACCATTCACATCATGAATAATTCCGGAAGTACGCGCATGTTTACCAATACAACCGCAGCAATTAACTAAACAACAACAACAACGACTACAAACACTATCTAGTAAACACACCAGGCGTTTCAAGCTTTGTGAAAGTATGTTATTACTTGGGTGGAAACCACTTTTTAAAGTTTCTATTCAAATTAAAAACAGTTAAATACTAAAGAAGTATAATTAAATGCTATTTAAATACATAAAAAACTAGAAGGAATCCATTTTTGGCATATTTAGTTTAGTTCCTATTCATTAATTATATTCTCTGAAATCGGCGCTAGATTTTAGTATGCTAACAGCTGATATTAATTAGTTACTTTCTCTTACTGGATGCTGAGTTGAAAGCTAAGTGTTAAGGGTCAAATTTTCTCGATGGAGTTGTCAATGGATATATATTTTAATCACGGTTTTTGTTTTTTAATTTAAGGCGCGATAACATCTGAATTCATTGACGCCAGGAGCTTTTTGCGGTGTACTGTCCGCCTGCGGACAATGTTGTCTGAAACGAGAGATAGTGAGCTGTAAGAAGCTCCTAGGAAGAGAAAATCGAAAGGGTTCCAACCAGTATCGCTAAGCACTGACCTAGTCCCGTCCACGCGGTCGATATATTACAGGTTATGGTGACAACGGTGCCTGAGTCCATATGGAGGATATTTCGAGATGGCCTATAGAGGAAAGAGAGTAGTTTAAAGGATTATTTTAGTAGATTAATTTGGTAATTACAATTATACGTCTTTCACTTGCTAAATTCTCCACGAAATTCCACACCAATTTCTAAATTTTTTCCTTAGAACGAATTTTCCTAGCAAAAGGTACAGATACGCGAAATTTAGAGAAAATCGTAGGTGCCATTTTTGAAAAAATAATAAAAATTACAAACATCCGTTCTATAAGTGGTATACATACTTCCGCTTGTGAAATTAACTAATTTTAGGCTTATGGCTACGAAGTCTGGCCTTCGATAAGCCAAGGGCACACCGATTACTTTACGCGGTCACCTAAAACTCAAAACCTTCGTCAAAGCTATTATTTTTCCGGATGAAAAGTTCGAACACTAATTGCGGTCAAGCGTATATATAATTATTATCGATCGTAGGCACATATTTTTGGTTTAAGTTTAACACTTACCAGGAGGCGATGGAAATGATTTTGGATCATACTATCTGTGTATATCCCTCACATTGTGGCTTTAACTGATGACCGGAAATGGGAGTATATTTAAATATCTTTCTCTTTTATATTTTAAATATCTCGATTTTCTTGACTTCCTTCCTAGAGTGGAAATTAATCCTGATCTAGTTTAATCCTCATTTTAGAAAGCGAGTCATTACCAGTTATTCGTAAAATATTATTTAGATATTTTCCTCCAACCAGAGATATCCATCAGATACCGCACAAAAACTGGGAGAGACATCACGGCTACAGCTTATCCAGATAAAAGTACCACGCTACTCTAAAGTATATATTTTCTTTTTATTACATGTTGTGCGCTTGCGTATCATTTATAGAAGCGTTGTGATAGCATAACCACAGTTTGAGAACCATTGTGGTTTAAACACAGATTGTGTAAGAAATGGTGAGTCCATCGATGTTTCAACCAAAAAAGAAAAAAACTTCAGTAAAAATTGCAAGTTTCACGAAAATTTACAACTAGAATTGTAATAATTGTAGTAAGTAAGTGTTTTGAACAGATGTGTTAAGTAAGGATAAACATGTAGAAGACAGCGCGAGTGACCTTTCTATTTAACATTTTCCTTGCAAGGTTGAGAGATTGCAGTCTAGAATTAGAATGCAACAACATTTCTGCTGTAGAACGCCAAGTTTCACTTTGAAATCACGACCAGTACCGGCGTACTGGAGACCGGGCACCGTTATAAATAAAATAATCAACAAGTAAGCGCATACTGGTTTTCTACTGGAAGATTTCCAAAATTTAGTATTTGTCCAATGTGAAAAGAGAAATCTTTCATGCTAAAATAATTATTATAAATATTTATAGTTTAATTACAGATAATAAACTATTGCAAATGCAATTCAACGATTTTTAGTCCGTCCTGACTAAATTTCAAAATTATGTTTTAGCCTCAAAACCATGTTTGTGAGGTTCCCTGAACGAGTGAGAGAGAAAACAAATGTGGGGATGTTACTAACTCACAAATCGGTGTACATATTGGACAGGGACGGAAGATCACAATTTTATATTAAAATTGTCAAAAGATTATCAATGCAACTTCACGTTTGGTCTCATATGTGGAGCTACCCTATAATAGTTCTTATAACCACTTTCGTGTTCTTCACTTCAATAAATCTGCTACATTTTAAGTCTTTTCTAAAAGTGAGAGGGAAATGCAAGTAACTGCTCTAGTTTTAAAGTAACCAATTTTTCCCCCCCCTTCAAGAAGACAAAAATTTAGAAGAACTAAGAGTAGTAAACAAATCTAGAGATGTAAAAGTGAAAAAATGGGATATAATTAGTGAAAGTGCTGAGATGATTTGGCGAACGATGCAGGAAAGTTGCAAGTCAGTTAGCATCAATAGAAAGATCTGGAGATTTAAAGAAATAGAAAGAAAAACTGACAGTTATAGAGGAAATAAGTTAGACAAAGATCCAGAAAGATGGAAGGATGAAGCCCTAAAAAAAATGAAAGGGCACGTTCAGACAGGTTTACTTACTTTATTTACTTACAGCTGGACGTTTGAATAGAAAGTGAAATTCCTTGTTTAGATTGGACAACCAACCTTGGGAATATAGGGAGTACAACCTCTTAGAAGCAAGAGTACTTCACGGTACAGTGCGGCAACAACACCATAATTATATGCTTAACGAAATAAAATTTGAGCCCTACTTGAGTTGTATATGCAAACAGAATTTAAAGAAATTCGACAAACTACAATATTATTTTTACTTTGTGTAATATGATTATATAATATATAATACTACATAAACCGCATCAAAAAAATCATTTCGAAACATTCAAAATTTCAAAAACATCTAGTAGTACCATTGATTAGTGTAGGTCATAATTTTGTCAAGAAGTATCTCGAACAAAAAGAGAAATTATTATTACAGTTTTCTATTGTTGCAGCACTGAACCAGTTATGCCGATGATTGCACTTGGATTGAAGGAAACCAAGGAGATAGACTTTATGGAACCATTCAAGGTAATCATTGTTGCAACTAAACTCATTTAAAAAAAACTTAACTAATTTCTCTCAGCTATAAAAATCGTATATTTCTAATAAATGAACATTACTTCTATTAAATGTTACGTTTTGTGAAATAGGATTTCATTTTGGAACATTATAGTGAAGATGGAGCAAAATATGAAAAAGCAATACAAGAATTTATGGATCTTAGAGAGGTATATTTACTATTAATAGATTAGTTTATATATTTACAGAGTTATATAAATAAATTAAAATTGCATTATCAAACTAAAGTAATTTTTTTGGCGATAAGAACAATTTTGCGGCAAAGTTTTTATATTAAAGACATTACTTCGTTTAATTAATATCTATGCAATAAATTGCACAGAATTTTTGATATTAAAAGCAGAAACGAAAGAACTCCTACAATGATCGACCCTTACAACACTGACAAATAAGTGCAAGTAATTTTTAGTCCAAATATAATTAAAAGTAGTTACCACACTTACCTTCAGGTTATGCCACAGTTGATCCTCTGTTCGCGATGGCTTAAGCTTTCTAACCCTACACCATCGTAGCATCTATGTTCAGGTTTAAATCTCCTGTCATCCATGGCTCTTTCATCCACACCAAAAATCTCTTCCAATCACAATGATTTCACAGCCATGTAACTCAGTCCAAGATGACATTAGCGTACTTGTTTAAATTCTTCTCCTGCAAGCATTAATTAATTAATTATTATTCATTATTAAAAGATTAATTTATTTCAAAGTTTTATAAGAGATTATATTTAATATTGTAGGCAATGAGAACACCTCGTAGAGACGCTTCTGGAGTTACGTTGTTACTGCAGTATTACAACCAGCTGTATTTCGTAGAGAGAAGATTTTTTCCACCAGACAGAAGTTTAGGAATCTACTTTGAATGGTAATATTTCAATTTACATAAGTTGTTAGGTTCTTTAACCTATTAATATTTAAAGAAATAGTGCATTTGTGGTAAACTGTCACGAATTCTCGATATTAGAGATAAGCAGAAGTTGTGAGGTTAATTACAAAAAGGATGTGCGGTTCAGTGAGTATCTATCCAGTTACGAATAGAAACCAATGTGAAGACATAAAAAGACGTTTCTTTCACTGAAACGTTTTGTTTGCTAGGAGCTGGAATTTGAAACCCGTGAACTGTGGTCCATTCTTCTAGAAAAGCCATCGAATTAATAATGGCGCTTTAATACTTGCCTTCCACCATAGATAACTATTATTGGATGAAGCAGACACACTTATTTTACTCTGCTTAAAGAAAATGCGTCTAACGTAGGTTTAACAATAGTACCTATTGGACAAAAAGACCAAGCCTTAAAGTGAAATTTTTAAAAACAATGTATGTACATTAGAACGCCCAACTGCGAGAGGAATGCTTTTTTTTTTTTATTCTTTGAAGGTTATCTTAGAATAGAGCAGAATGGCAGGTTAGGTGTTATATACATTAACATGTAAATGTACTTTCATAGTACATCATATTAGAATTGTTAGACAGTGTTCTAATTACTTCAGACAGGAAGTTACATTGGCATAATCTGGTGGAGCGTTTAGAATAATTTTATTTTTCCTTACGAAGTAATATCATACTGAAAGAGAACTAGCTAAGAATGCTTTTGTGAGTCATGAAGAGCTATGAAGTCCACCTATATTACCATAACATGCTAGATCAGCACTATTTCAACTGAGTGAATTTATATTTGTGGTTTATAGAATACATTTAATTTTCATTTCATTGTTTTTTAATGTTATAATGAAAAAAGTAAACAGTAATATCGGATTTTTGTTTTAAGTTAGTTAAATAGTACAGCTAATCATCGGAAACATTTACAAAGTAATAAACTGCAACCGAATTTTACTGGTTCGACAAAACTTGGTAATGGAAGAACACCATAATTTTTAAGTAAAAAGGATTGTCTGTTGTCTAATAATAAATTATAACTAATTAATTGTTACATACTTTACGTTCACGAATTGGTCTTCCCTTAAATGAGTAATAATTCTTTCAGCTACCTTCTGAATTTAACGATGACTGCTATATCTGTGGCGTTCCTTAAAGATAGGTACGGCTCGACTAGGTTAGGAATGATGTAAGAAGGTAACACGAGATCATGTTATGTTTACATTCAAGGAAGGTAACACGAGATCACGTTATGTTTACATTCAATGTGATGTATGATTTTTTGTCATAAGAAAATATAATTGTGTATATTTAATTGTTATTTAGCTATAGTTCCATTACTTACACTTTATTTTCTATAACCTGCACAGTGAACTTATTGATTTAGTATTTGATTATAATTTAAATTTAAAAAAAAGTTTAGACACGAAATTAAACGGTAATCAGTAAAAAGTGTTTTGTGAGTTATGTGACAAATGTTTCATAATCCTAGATATCCCGAGGGGAGGCGCACCCAGGTTTTGTTTTAATAGAACTATTCATTTCAATAATCAATTTCTTAATGAAAAAGTATCTGAGAATATACTTTCAAAATAATTTTGGCAACATGATCTCTTCAAGATGTAAAATGAACTTAAATAATTATGTAAGTATTTAAAGTTTATGATTTTATGACGTTCTAAGACATATGAAGCGGGGAGCCGGGATATACAGTGCTCACTTCGGCGAGGTTTCTTGGTGAACCAAGGGAAACCGGCCACAGTCTGATACAGGGCTGGTCGCAAAGTCGAAACTCGGCCATCCAAGCGGCTCCTCTGGCTATCAAGTCCTATGAAATTAATCCCTGGCATTGTAATGCTGCCTGGATGGAAAATTAGATTTGCATTCAGTACATTGTCTAGGTATCTGGAAATTCAGGACAAAACCGTTATAAAAAACAATCTATCTTCCCCGTAAAGGTTCTTAGGAATGTTGCTGGTTCTACCCTGTCTAGATTAGATTAGATTAGATTCCATCGGGGGAATTGGCTATTCAGCCTACGCCACCGCGACACCCCGAGGTCTACCCTGTCTAGCTTTCTTTTTGATTACACTTCCCTAGGAGTCGATTTATTTCTGACAAATGTGCTAACCTAGTCTTATACTTAAAGACAAAAAACAATTTCTATACATTGCACTAAAATTTACTCTTTTCTCTGTTAACAGGTTTGATTCCTTAACTGGTGTACCTTCTGCTCAAAGATCTGTAGCTTTTGAAAAAGCTTGTGTACTATTCAACTTGAGCTGCCTGTACACACAACTAGCAGCCAAACAGTGCCGAGGTACCGCAAAAGGTATGGCTCTAGACTAATTCCTTGATTTTGGTTGTTTTAATTTTCGCCCAGCAGACTGTATAGAAAACAATTTACTACAAACTTTCTAGTTGGAGTGTCGACATATTGTTCAACAATCTCATCTAGTGAGAGCAAAGCAATCAAGAACTATTGATAGAGTAAACAATTAATGGAAAAGAGTCCTCTTTGTCTAATTACCTAACAGAAGTTACAAGCATTGCTAACGAGATAACACTGTTAACATTTAAGGCCTTTCTTTTTCTCCCATTCCTAAAGATTAACATGTTTCTTTAAAAAGAAAAGTAATCGCCAATAAAGATCCATCCATTCAGGTTTTCCATTTGCCCAAGTGTCTCTTACTAGAATTCTGTTTAATTAAACAGACGGAACAGAAAGGAGGCACTAACTAATGGATGTCACAGTAGGTTCCCAGTCGAGGGCAGCTATTTGATATTTTATTGATTACTTTAAACGTTAGCAAGGTACAACTGTGTACGAGGCATCAGCAATAAGTCGATAAAATGAGTTTAATATTTAAACTCCTAATAATAATAACTAAATAACTTTATTTAAACAGGTCTGGATAAAGCGGTGTATTATTTGACCACAACATGCGATATCCTAAAATACCTTCAAGACAATTTTACTTCACCTCCATCCGCTGAACTAACTTCACCAGTGTTGAAGTTATTGGGAAATATTGCGGCTGTAAGCATTTTATATATTTTTTTTAAATAAGTAATTATTTATTTTGAGTAACAGCAAGTGAAGGTAACAATAATGTTGTTGCAGGCCCAAGCCCGGGAGTGTCTACTAGAGAAACTTCAATTACAGTCTAAAGATAAAAACGATCCGGATATATTTTTAGATTTAGCTCATGAAGCACAAACTGTAAGTGGACATAGTTTCTATTTCCATTTTTTTTTCTTTATCTAGTTTTTCGTAGCTTTTCAATGATTATTATTCATTCATTGCTGGAATATCTCTTAATGTTTTCCTCCTCTACTTTCAGGTATCCTCATGCTACAAACAGGTGGACACTATGATCAAAGAAGTAGTAGATCTGTTGCCACCATCCTGGGTATCATTGTGCATGCTGAAAACTGAACATTATGCAGCACTTGCGTGCTATTTCATGTCTCAAGCGTTAGGACCCAGTTCGGCTGGATTGGAAAAGTTGGCCAACAGAATCAATGGACAAACTGTACTGGAGTACAGCAAAGCTGAAGTAGCAGCTGTGCTTAGTATGTGTACTGTTTCTAAGCCCCATTTGCCCAAGATTGGCAGTCACAATCCTTTGAGCTAACACTCCACCCTTCATAGTTTTTCATATTCGGCTGCTAATGAAGCGGCTAAGGAGAACTATAACTAACATCTATCGGCCAGACTTAGGAAGAGTAAAACTTTCATTCTTGAGATCCAATCCTCCCAGCTACCACTATCAAACACACCCTTCCTTTTTCTCTCCATTCCCTTCAACTAGCGTATCTTCTGAATAACACTCCTTTGGATCTTATACAATACGACTGGTGCCGTACCTTTTTCTGAAGTTCATAAACTACGTTAATTTTCCATGCAAGTTTCCATTCCTGATCCTACTGAACCCTCTAACTTTGAACAAGAACTCTTCCCTTAATGGAATTCTGGAATCGGAGGGAAGAAATGAATGGTAAAACTCGAACAGCTTACATTACGTAGGACATCTATTTCTATTTCGCTAGGTCACAGTGAATGTCTACATATAACCCTACTTAGTGCTAGAAAAGAAGTAAAAACAACAAAACGCTTACAAAAAAAACTATAAAGATACATTTTATTTAATATAATATATTGGATCGTCAAGTATTTTAATTCTAGACAGTCCAGAAGTAATTTGAATCGACTGTGAACGTATTGAGCATTTATTTACCAGATGTAAAATGAACGTAACCAAATTGTATTTACTTTCTAGTAGCATAATTATTAAAATTGCCTTTGATTTGATTTTTAGGAGCCGCCTACCTTAATCGAGCTCTTGGTCATCATGAAGAATCGGCTAGGATACAACGCATGTGCAGAGAATTACGAACTAAAAGATGTCTGACCGCGGTAGTGGATCGGTGGAAAGATGCAGTTCACGCGAAATTGAGTTGCACATCCAAGCCTAGCGGTCATACAGGAGGAGAAATTATGGAATTACCTCCGATTGCTAGTAATTATTTTATTTGATTCAATTATTTTAATTAATTGAATATCGTGAATTTATTATAATTTGCCGCCGTAGTGTGAAATATCTTGATACTATTTCTAGATTTTGGATTTCTTGGGGTAATAGCTGCGTTATAGCTAATTTTTCTGACTAGAAAGAGTTATCTTTGACACTGCTTGCACACACTTTTGCATAAGGGAGACATATGTTAAAGGTCATTTGTATCTAGTCTTAAAAATATTAAAAGGTAATATTTATGCGAGGGTGAATACTCTAGTCAGGAGCGACAACATTCACGAAATTAGACTATCAAGGACTGGCGGCAATTCGGATCATCATAGACCTTCTTATTGACACGTGGAATAAACTTGCATCGCGAAGATATGACAATGGTTAGCCTATTTGTCAGAAATAAGAGGAAACAACTATGTGAAAGGACTGTATTCCTTAGGTTCGGATCATGTTTTCATTCTGTGTTAGAAGCCCCCTGAACAGGCTCCTTATTAGATTAGTCGGTGTCACAAAAGAATCCTGGGTTCGGTGACTTAAACTACCGGCAAATCCCTACGGAATGTAATCTATCCATTCCTGTAACTGTATCCCTACATAGTGGACTACAGAGTCTTCAGAATCTCAGGGCGCTAGCTGTATACCTGGATGATGGACAAAGTATTCTTTTGTTGTCTGTGTAGATTTTATTTATATTTTTATAGCTATTGAATAATTATCTAGTCTGGTAACCTGCCTTGCAGTCAAAGTCAACATCCTTTAGAGTTAGGTTGGGATCAAAATAGTCGGTTTCTATTAAGAATATGAAAAAAATTATAAATAAATAGTCTGTCTCTACTCGTTTGAATTTCTGATTTATGTATTTTGTTTTCAGCAAAAAGTAAATTTGAACTTCGTCCTCGTACCCCAGACTTTGGTGAAGTATCTGTGACCGATTTATTCCATGATCTTGGGCCATTGCCGGTATTCTCCGCTAAAACTAGATGGTCACCACCACGAAGTGTCCAACTACAGTTGTCCACTGATCCAGCAGGTGCGTGCAGAGAAAGGGGATACGGTTTCTCCTTAACCACCGACAGTCCAGCGGTTGTCACTAATCTCAGGCCGGGTAGTATTGCCCAGGTAAGATTGTTAATTAGCAACCGCTCTCTTTCTCTCGAACCTTTTCTTCTGTTGAGAAGTATAAATAAATGTTTTCCCCCTAAATTTACAGATGTCGGGGATGAAAGAAGGCGACATCATTGTATCGGTAAATGGTGTGGACGTTAAATGGGCCAGCCATAAGCAAGTTGTCGATCTGATCCGTTCATGCCAAGACAGACTGACCTTGAAGATTGTAACACCTTCATTTCCTCTCCACAAGGTACGAGATAGATGATTTTTGTGAACTTTTTGAAATCAATATTTGTAAATAAAAAATGATCATTTAGATTGGAACAAAACATTGCAGTACTCAAGTTTAAAAACTGTTTAAAAAAACAAATCCACTTTGCAGGGTTTACCGAACGGGCATGGTAGAAGCGCTAAGAAAGTGAGTCTAGTAAGTATTAAACATCTAATATCTTCTTTATACATTACGCTCAAAGTGTTAGCGTTTTCAACAAATTTGTTGGAGAGAGCTTATTTATTAAGTTTAAAATTTTTAAAACTAATTCGGTTAAATTCCAAAATCTGGAAGTCCAGTTTAATTCTTTGATTTTTCAATCAAAGTCAAAATAAAGTAAAAAAAAAAATGATTAAATAATTAATCAAAAAACGCGACTAGAGTCTGGTTGCGAAGCTATCCATCAGCTTGAAGCTACCTCAGCCAGAAGTGGAAAGAGTAACGAAATAAATGGATGATGGTTTCTACAAACTGTCCACTAAATTGTCAATTCTTAAACGATTGCACGCAATATCTCAGTATGGCAAAACTGTACCAAGAAATATCAGATTTTTTTGTTTTGTTTTAAGCACACTACAAAATAAGCTGGAAAGAATATTAAGAAGTAAGTAATGGATTTGCAAATTACTGAGATGTGATTTGCAAGTATCGAGTTAAAGTTAGAAGGAGTAGACTAACGGACTACCGTTCAGATAATCTGTAATTATCGTGTTCCTTCACCTTAAAGAAAGCACTTTATTCTATTGCGCTCACTAACAATACTAACTGTAAAGTATTATTGTCAATTTTAAATTTTAAGTGATAAAAAAGGGAGAAAATTCAATGTGAATATATGCTACTTTATTTAGACCAGTATCAGAAATAGTTAACTCTAAGATGAAATTTAATTTTTCCCTTAAAAATATTTTCCAGCATGAAGCAGCATTGAAGAAATCACAAACCCAAACTAGTGGAAATGTAGAAAATTCTGCTAAAAAAGATGCGGAAAAACCAACAACTCAAGAACAGCGTAAAGCAGGTTGGAGTATATTCAAAAAACTGGAAAAATCAAATAGTCATAACACGTGATAGAAATGTTAGTTGTTATAGTTTATTGATGTTTGTACGTAAATTTAATTATATATATATATATATTTGAAAAAGAGAAGAAAATGAACTGATAATTGATACTTTTTATAATATAAAATAAAATATATTGTGTAAATATTTCTAATAATATATAAACAGTACAATTTATTATCATTCATAAAGATGGAATGAATTTATCTCTTATGCAAAAACAATATTGAGTCATCGGCTATTTTATTCGATAAGAATATTCAGTTATCCCTTATCTCTGTTCTATTATAGCTCCATTTTTATCTCTTCTGCAATTATCTTTTATTATTTGTATTTTTATTTTGCTATTTCAACTATTTATAGTGTTTTGTTTCGAGTAATTTAATTCTCTCTAATCTAGAATAAAACTATTTTTTCAAACTCTTAATACGAGGGATGGGTGCTAGGTCCTTTTGTTAAGACCTACATTAAATGAAGAACCTTGGCGACTAATGGTAATCTTCCCATCTATTTATTTATAAATTCATAACTAAATTAACCAGGAACATGTTTAAAATGAGTTCCATTTTCATGAAAGTCTATACCAACTTCTCATCTTTCTACAAACAGAAGAAAGAGAAGGAATGACTGTTGGACTAGACTTGAGAAGTACTCTATTATGGTGGATAGTAAATGTTACATAACTGAATATGTTTTTTTTTTATTTCTTTAAATTCTGAACATTTCCTTCGATGTAAGACGAAGGCTGAAATGGGTCAAAATGCTAGTTTTTTTGTTCAATGTGATGTTAATTTGTGGAGGAAATAAACAGGGGAATGCCGGGAATCTGAAAAAGATTGATGATTGATCATTAAGAGTAAAATGCCTCTTTTTGATCAATCTTTACTTTTTTTAATTATCTATGTTTTAAATCCAAAATTGGGTGTTTGCATTCCTTTAATTTTATTTATTAATTATTTTGATAAATTGACTGAGCACTTAATTATGCGATTTCCAATGAACACAATTAGCACTTTTTGAAATCTACAAAAGCAATAGGGTAGCCAAATGAATGTTATTTAACTCTTTGGATGGTGTTCGGTAGAAACTAGAAATTATCTAGGCAGCGAGATTCTAGATGCTGAGGATATCGAATATTCTTTTAATTTCTCAAAAATTATGTAGCAATAAATTCTTGTTAATTAAAACAGAGAATGAAAAAAGAAAACCTATTCATTAATAAAGATCATGGTAAAAACTAATCAATTTGTGGTCAGGATTCGCATTGTAACGGGCATTCTTACTTATTATATGTAACTAACACTTCTAGTTAACTATTTTGCAGCAATCTAGAAATCTTCTATTTACGAAGGATGTAAAATGATACATATTTTTCTTCCTACCTTGCATTTTAAGACTATTTTCTAGCAGGGGAGGCTGGTATTTATTTTGGATATTTGGCAACTGAATAAGTAAATAATAAACTTATAGAGTTATAGACTAATAGTCTTATAGCATTTTTAATAGAATATTTTTTTTGGTGAATCAAAAAACAAACTGACATTCTTCAAAAATTAAAATAAACTTATTCACCTTATTCTAAGTTTTAAACGTTTTTATCCAACCATCTTCAAATCCAAGGTAGAAGTTTAGCAAAAGTATTTGTAGATTTTATTTTTTCAAAAACTATTGGCTTTAATATCAATTATAAACTTAAAAACTATTGATTGACTAATAATAAAACATTTATCAACACTTTAATCACTTCCAAATAACACACAATGCAGGGAAAACAAAACGATCAGCTGTTGAAAAAACTGCCCAGTTGATGGCGCCCCTAGCGGTTATAGTTTGAACTATTTTTTTTGTGGCAATGCTGTTTAATGGATTTTTAAAAAGAATTTTGTACTTATTGTAAATTTGTTTTTTTTAAAAATGAATACTATTTTTTACTGTAAAAAATCAAATTTAGAAGCTTTATTTTTAGATTTTTTATGTTTTTCCTTTTTATATTATTAAACAAAAAATTATATTTATATAAAATTCATAATAAATATCTTTTTTTCAGAGATTTTTATATAAATGTATGTTGTTGATCTTATTACTGTCACCGAATCTTTCTACTATTTATAATGAAATATGGATTTTTAATAAATTATATAATTCTATTGTTGCTTTACACAGAAAAAATGAGATATTTTATTACTATGTAAATCCGTCCATTAAGATTGTTTTTGGAATATTGTAAAAAATGAGTCTGTGAAAATAAAACTTTATAATTTTTCTATTTCAAGACTTTTTTTTTCAAAATCATTTTAATGAAGCTACAGAATTTTAAATTTATTTACCTTTCAACCACCAGCCATATATTCCTTCAAAATTCTCTGTTAGCCAGCCTTTCAGTTATTTAAACCAAACTGCTGAACAGATTTATGAAAAAATCACGAGAAGCTGCTTGTCGATAGGATTTCACGGTACTGTATTTTAATGATCCAAATCCCATGTACTAAAGGGACTGTGTAGACTCTTGACTAATCCTAAGTGTAGAAACTTAGAGACCCATCTGTCCCAAAGTACTTTTTAAAAAAACACCATGAATTACTCGCAGTATGTAATAATCAGCTACAATTAAGTTTCGGCCACTTACATTGCTACTCATGGCACTTCAAAGGTATATTTGAATGAACTATGTGTTGAAGATTGATCTCACCATTAAATTAAGGCAGCTAAATTACAGAGCTTTGCGGAAATAATTAACAAAAGAGACACACAAAAGCTTTGCAGCCCAGCCCACAAAGTCATTAAAAAACGAAGTGCAAGTAAGTGAATAATTAAATATATTTAAAAGCATAAAAGAATTGAATTGACGTCTTTTAAGTTGGGGATACGTCTAAAGATTGGAATAAAAAGTCTCTTCAAGACATGGATCCGTCATTAAGAGATTCAATTAAAAACGGACCGCAAAGTTATGTTTTGCAGTGCTGGGGTTCGATTTCTGGATTGAATTTAATGTGATCTGGAGAACAATAAAATAGATATGCGCCTCCTTCACGATACCTAATCGATGTTTGGAAAAGCCTGCCTGAAAAATTAGGCATTATTTCTTATTAAGTATTATTTTTTATTGATGACAAGAAAAAGTAAAAGTAAATCGGAAATATGTGACGTTATACAAGAAGGAGTGCATTAAGAGGGGAAGAGTGAGTGGATTACAGTGGAGGAGGAGTAAGTGACGTATATCGAGCCGTTCCGGAAGAAAGAACTTGTTATACCTTGACATACATTCTATTCGCACAGTATTTTTAAGCCCGAACGAGCACATTCGTTGGTTGAAATGTGCAAACGAATATGTATTTAAAAAAATCCCGGTCACAAACAAGAGACTCTAAACGAGTAGCAGACTACAGGACCGAGCTGATATGTTCGGCTTAACTGATTAAAAAAGCTAACCTATTTATTTGGCCCCCCACCAGGCTGGGGTAGAACTGTGGGCTATTCGACATGCAGAACACTCCATTCTAGTTCATGCAAATTACTAATTTCGTTTTGGTCATGGCTGGTTGAGCTTAAAGTATTAGACAATTGTTGCTAAATAAAAACAAGAATAAATTACAATACAAATACCGTAACTTCTCTGTATTGCAGTGTTAGCGCCGAATTGTAATAATACACACCAACCTTTATTACATTTCTGCTTATTATTACAGCTCTGGAAGCGATAAAATCCAACTAGTCCACTATAGGACGGAAGTAATCCCAAAAGGGCCGTCACAAATTTCATCAAATCTAATAAAACATCATCCCAAATTTAATTTAAACTTCAGACTGAACTTCCAACCACCACCATAGAAGATGTAGGAGTTTCACTTACCTTGGTGTTCACCTAAATCGTGCTTTCTCTGACAAATTTCCGCAGCATCCTGCATCCTAGAAAAATCAAAGAAAGCAATTAGTTAACACACCTACTTCGTAACCTATTTCATGTTTTTGTGAAACAATTAAAAAAATCCATTTCCTACAACGGATTTTCATGCGGCCTCATTTGACACAGATTCTTCTCGAGTATTTTGAGCAGCGAGCCTCCACCGGAAACAATTGCCGTGCAAGAATGTTCTTGTTTTAATTTTTACAAATGCAACACATACTGGTAATATTGGTTAGCTCAATCCTTGATATTTACTTCAGTAACAAAAAACATACATACCTCTAGGGTATTATATAAAAACCTTTCACACATTCTTCATAATTCATCTTAAGGTGGAACATCAAACATGCTCTTCAAACTTGAGATGTCTAGATCTTCTATGAGTCTTATCTTTGGTTATTTAAACGTTCAACGGTTATAAAACAAATCTTCTGTGGGCCAAAAATTTATAGATTTCTCTAGTCTTAAGGCCAGAATCATAACTCCTATTATGGCTTTCATCACTGGATGGCCGCCGTTCCAGAGTCCAAGCCATTGTGGTGGGCGCTAGTCTTCAGCCAACGCACATACTTTATAAACACATTCAACAGTTTTACTTGTCGTACCATGTATAGTTTTAAAATTCTTAAAATAAATGATTGGAATAAAAATGGTCCGATTAAGTCTGAAGTAGACCCTCTGCCTACACTACTCACTTTGACCAGCAGAGCTAATGAGATTGACTTGTATATCACGTTCTATTCAGCTGAAAAGCTCCAAGGGAGCTTGGAGAGGAGTTCCAAGGAAGTCAGAAGACGCGACTTCCATTGCTAGATGCCTAAGGGTTTCACACTTAAATTTAGAGGTAGCAAATTCTAATACTTGCTGCTGCCTCTTCATGAAACCATCTCAGTTCCAGTAAACGTGGACACGAAGTAACTAGCTACTTCTGGCTAACTACCCTTTCATCGTGCTCAATCTACTGAAGTAAACATTCGAAAGCAAGTGTTCATCACAGCAGATTTGTTTTATTTGGAGACTGTTGCGCAGTTACCAAGGTAACGTGTGCCATTGTGTATGGAAACAGAATTTTGAAAAAGAAAAGAAACATAAAAATGGTTCAAGGTAAGATAAGATTTGTGTATTAAAATATCATAGTTTTCCTTAGAATTGCGAAAAAGTAAATTTCAACAGTTTAGTGCCAAAGAGAACACAATATTCTTTAAATAATTATAAAGAGATAACTGAGACTTGGTGAAAAGAAAATTAATATCTAGGTATTTAGAGAAAGAGCATTGTTCGCTCGGTCTGTCTGCCTTGAATGCCAACTTAGAATCCATTCTAATAGATTGTTGAGGGCCTTCTTTTTTCTGCATTTTGTGTTCTTAGTATAATTGTGTTTCATATCTTTGTTTGTAGTTGATAGCATTTAGATGGATATCTTTGTATAAAACTGCTAGTTTGTTTGTCCTTCCATTCTCAGATCATCTATCTTAGCGCAGCTGTGTAAATATCTGGAGGGAAAAAAAAGAAAATGACTGAAATACACTCGACAGATTTTACTTTCTCTCATCCCAGTCAAATTGTTGCCTCTGATGCTAATGTTATGACGAAATGCAACTTCTGACAGCAGAAAAGCAAACTGTTGTATTAGACCATTATCTTAGTACGCACTTCTTCTGATGTAATTGTTCAGTTTTACGATTTTAATGAAGTTGACTACAACTATTTAAAAGTTTTTAACTTCTTACAAGAAGTATACACTAAACCGCCCCATTGAGAAGTCCATGCAAAATCTGGGACACTTTTACTTCGGTTTAGTGATCGCGTTTTTTTGCAGTGAGGGATTTTTGGATGTGATTCAGAGGAACCACTTTATAAACTTGTCTTTAACCAAATTTGAAAAGATACTTGGTATCGAGACGGTCAAATTGAAAGGCAAGTTCCGAGAAGACTGAATGTGAAAATTGAAGACTGCGTTAGGAGAAAAAAATATTGGTCAAGTTCGTTCTTATTTTTGATTTGTTCTTTCCAAGCTAGCGACTAGATCATCTTTAAAGCTTAAATTAATTAATTAACAATTGCAACTTGGTTTTGAATAAATAATTTGAACTGTACTTAGATTTATTTAAATGGAAGCTGGCATAAAACTGTGAGATAAGGTTAACTCGATTAAATATGAACTAAAACTGAAATTGGCAATGATTTCTCTTCCCCCTTGGATGAAACAGTCCTAACCAAAAAAAAGGGTAAAGAATACCCTACAAAGAGAGTTATGGTTCTCTAGGGTGGGCAGGTTCTAGACCTTAACTTGGAATGCTATTTGCTCGTTTATGTCAAAATCAATCACTCTTATGAGATAAATTTTTTTTTTGGTAGAACAAACTCTTGACGTGTCTCAAAATACATAATTTGAAAAAAATTCTTCCGAATTTGTCGGCCACTTCAGTGTAACTAGTCAGGTTTCCATACCTATTAGTAATTTATGGCAGCCCCTGCCATAAATATTACATTTAGTAAACTTCAGTATTAGTAAGATTTTTGTGTGCGAAATTTGCAAAATGGTTCCATAAAGAAATATTACATTTTATTTTTCTTGATACACAATATTTAAATAAAGTAATTGCTTTATATGCAGTAAGCCGCATTGCATAACAACAGCTTCATGGGAAGAATAAAGGAAATATAATCCTAAAAACAGGCACCTTATTACAAAATCGTCCTCAAATCTCGACAAATGTTCAGATTTTACAAAGAACAAAGATTTTACAAGTAATTGTGTGTATTGTGCCGCTACCTTCAGTACAAAAACTAACAGAAGTACTGTCCTAAGAACTTTGTGCTAAGTAAAATGAATGCAAAGAAAGAAAAGAAAAAAAATTGTATGCAACAAAGAAAGGCTGAAAATACACTGATTTCACAATAGAAGTAAGGAAGGTAGGTAATTTCCGTCAAAAACAAGAATTTCAAAAATCTGACAATATATATACTTCCTCCGGGCGAGAAAGGAGTGAACCTAGAAAGAAGGAGATTCAGAGTTTGCTTAAGAAAGCAGGGGTTTGAAGAACGTCGTGACCAGGGCAGTTCACCTTTGAACTTCAAGATCTCCATCACCATCAGCCAAACTAAAGTGAGAGACGTCGACTAAAAGCTATAGTTCCACCTTCAATGTAGAGACGACTACAATCCTTTGATTTTTTTAAATTATTACTATAAATATTAAGATCAGAACGAACTATCTAAATTGACGCATGTTTTGAACAGTCTATTCACTAAAATTTACTCTTTTAGGTGCCCTCAACATTGAATGCAACATTTAGCAAAGTTCAAATGTAATATTTCGCTTACCACCAAATAGAAGGTTATTCTCGATTTTACAGTAATTTTCTAGCTAGACTAAAAAAGTAATTGCCTATTTTTTCAGACGGGGCTTAACGTCCAACTACCAATTAGGTGACGTGGACTGAGGCTTTCTAGCAAACATACTTTACTGTACATTTCTCATATTAACCATTAAATAAAAGATAAGGCCTAGAGACCGGGAATCGAACCCAGTACTACATATTAGCTTACAGGTCTCGCCTCTAACCGCTCGGCTACCTTGGCGCCTTTCTAGCTAGACTAAGCTCATCACGTTTCCTTCGCAGTATCGTCAAAGTACAGTGTACGTAAATACCATCTAAACATGCCATTATTTAATCGAATTCTGAGTCTCAAGAAAATTTAAATAAGTGATCTACCTGAACAGAATACACACAAGAATTATATCATTAATATCTTCAGTTTTTATGTGGCTTTTGTGGCGCCAGTTTGAAAAGCCATTTAAGGCAGAGAGTATAGCCTTGCCTAATAGTATTCGCCTGCTCATTAACCAATTCAGAAAGTGAATTTATTCGCATAGCCATGGGCCTAGGTAACTAGCCTAGAAGCTAGTTCCTCCACTAACCAAATATGACGTACAATTAGACGAAATACAGACACTATAGTATAGGTCAAAGAGTAATGGTGGAGATATTCGCACATTTCTAATTTGAAGGAACCAAAATTTGCTACAATCGCGGAGTCATAACTTCCGAACACATGGTCAACTGATTGGTTATTTTTCCAATTGGACATTAATTATTTGATAATATAATCAACGAATCAGATTATCCACTGTACATACTGCCCAATGAACTCCCACTATAATTACCTAGATAACATAATAAGGTTACACCAATTAGCCATACGAATACAATACACCTTTCTATTAGTTTGTCTTTCAATCATTACCTGGAAAATCGTGATTCTGTAAATTGGAACTAGTCTGTCGATTGAAACTTGTCTATCGATTGGACAGGTCAACGTTATAAATAACAAAAAAATGTTTACGAAGGGCAACTATTTCACGACCAAATTTTTTTCAAAGATAAATTATTATTTATTTATTTGTAAAAATTCAGTGACAAAGTAGAACTGTTTTGGAAGTAAGAGAGAGAGGCACGAAATCTTTAAAGACACAGTGAAAGGAATGTATAATGCGCAGGCGCAATGAATTGTTTCAACTAGCAGTTTATACTTGTAATAAATACTGTAATTCTTAATCTTTAAAAGCTAAAAGTAATGTCATTTTTGTAAATATAGTACTATAAAAGGTCATCATAATTAAAAAACACACATTAAAATTATTAATATTAGATATCTTCCTACCAATTATTTAGAAAGGGAAGGGAAATGGCCAAAACGGCCTCCAGTGAACAAACCATCCATCAATTTGGATTTATCTCCATAGTTAGGTAATAACTGGTTTTGGACAACCTCTCTATAGCGCTCCAGTAGATTGGAGTTGTAAATAAAGTTAGAAATACTCAGGGTTATTTTTGTTAGTGAGATATTTTTAGGAAGTCGTCTGTCTTTCAGGCAATCTTCCCCCGTTTAGAGTTCAGTTGTATCCAATATCTTAAGAACCATCTACTTCGCTGACAATCAATACTTGAAAGACTTTAAAAGCGAACTCTGTGAGACGGAAGATTGCTGGTATATATATCAAAAGAAATCTAAGTGGAAATTTGGATTGTGTGCTGGAACTGAGAGGCGGAAACGATGCCGCTGCAGAACAGAGTATCTTGCGGATATTCAACATTTTTATTACATTAAGTTATGGCCACATGGAGACATAATCGAGGAGGTCTAGATCGGAAATCGAACACTAGAACCACAATTCATCTTTGCTGGTCCTCGCCTCTAATCGCTCAGTTTAATGCCACAAGAGATAATATTATCTACTTGGAATACCCAATTTAAGATTTCGGCAATTTTTTTGAGTTATTCTGTTCCTTATAAACCAGGATCCCTGTTCATGTTCCTCAGGGATCTAAAGAGCCCTGTCTTCCAGGATGAATACTAAAATTCGAAAATTTGATTACAATAATAATCTTTCCCTTATTAGAAGTAACAGAGAGTAAAAAGTATTTTTTCCAAAAACAGGAAATCCAAAAAGAAGCGCAGTCATAACTCAAGACCAAAAAGTCTTTTCGAATTTACTTTTTGTTCTTCGAGATAAGAGTGTGGACTAGTTATCCCCCAATTATGGAACAGTACACCCGCTGTCCTCCAAATTCAAAGACTCTCTTTACAATCAATCTAGTATTCAAGATGGCTGATATTAAGGTACACGAGTGATTATCTAGTGATCTACACGATAACTAACTAGAGATACATATATACACTAAATAACATGCATGCCCCGCTCTCGTGTACATACAGATATACATACAAATAGTAAAACTTGTTAAAACATATAACTAGCGGTAAATCCTTGAATCAATTGATTTTTTATGTCAAGGTTATGCTGTCACAAAGTTGACTTGTATTCATAAACAGGAGAGAACCTTCTCTCAATCCCTGTTGATGAATTGTTCTGAAGGTATCTCTTTTTTGTTTTAAATTCTCTTCGTTTTCAGTGAACTTCGCTGTTTAACAAAATAATAATAATAATAAAGCTAGGAGGACAAAAGTTCAAGAATTTATTTTGAAAACTATAGAGGTCATTGCCAGCAATTAAAAAAGGATATCTTTAAATACATATGTAAATATTTTGCCAATGGTAACATGACAAAACTTAGATATATTATCATGCTATACGCATCATCCGTTTTTGCCCTTTACTTCCTCGTACTATAGGCCAATGTGAAAAGGTTATTTTATTTAGATATTTAATTCTCTTTTGCATTTATTTTACTTCCATGTTCTTCTTAACTAATAATAAAAGATTATACATATATATATTATATCCCAAACATATAATTAATTTGCTTCATTGAAGTTTTCACAATCTAGTAATCAATCATCTTCGACAATATGATTCAACAATTAGTATGAACTTAAGACTGAATAAATCTCAAGAGAATGCCTGATAACGACTAGTGCATTCCCAAAATCTTTGAGAACACCTATGACTTTCTTACAGGACTGTGGAGGAGTAGTAGCTAGTTATCCCTGATCCAATTGTATGTAAGGGAACGAAGTGACCACCAGTCAGTGAAATAAATGTCGTTTTACTCATTTTTCAGAAGTAAAAACCACTTATAAAACAATTCTCCTGATTAAAAAAATTATTATGCGGGAAGTTGTAGCAGATAAAATTTGCCTTATGAAAAGAGATGATTCCGTACCTCAATAGCGACGAAGTTCTGGGATTTACACAAGTTTCATTTATTGCTGTCGTTCCAAAAATTCTATCCCAAACATTTTATTCAAATTTATAATTTCCAAATATGTTTAACTCTTATACATCTTACTGGAAGGAGTATTTCTTGATGAGAAGCAAGCTTTCGATCGGGTTTGGCACCCAGGATTGCTCTGGAAACTCAAGAGCATTCTTCCGTTCACTCATTTCCTCATCTTGAAGTCGTCACTTAATAATAAACGATTGATTCACACTTTCACACTAAAACCCACCTGGAAGTACTGATATTGAACCGTAGGGTTCAACGAAACGCACCAATCTACAACGAAATCAATCTTTTCATACTAAAATTCTGCGCCATATCGTTACCACTTCATTTCATGTTTCAAATCTAACCATCCGCTCAGCCTTAGAAATTCCGTTTGTGAATCAGATGGCTCGTCGAACTCGCTATAAAAGCTTTCATCAGAACCTACTTATCATCGCGTCACATTCCATGGGCGATTAAAACGCCAGTAGCCTCGCGATTTTCTCTCTCCTAAAGAGAGTAGTTAATCCTAGAAATAACATAGTAAGTGTTACCTCTGAATAACCCTCTCTCCCCAGTTAGCGGAGTGAGTAATAGTGCCAATATTATTGTCATTGTTACTAATATGCAGCTAGCGCGCAGGTGTAAAACTTTCAAAATTAATAAAAAACAAAAAATAACACATATTACACAGTTTAAAATCGTACTTTTCAACGAAATGAACTAGAGGGAAGTAACGCTCCATTTCTCCCTAGAACTGCTCAACACATAGCGTTAACAAGCCAGAAGACTTTGCTCGCAACTTAGCATGAAACCTAATGAAAGATCAATGCCGTACACGTCTTGAACTGAAAAACAGCTTCTACCAGAAATCAGAAAACTTACTTTCTAGGAAATTGTGTAAAGAAAAGTGGTTGTCACAATTCAGTGACACTAAAAGTGACAATATTTTAGATGATTGATTTAAAAAACTGCCACGGCCAACAATAACTACCAAACTGAGGCAAAACTAATATTATCTAATAAATTGCAGTTAAAAATGTAACCGGACATGCTCTGTTGGTTCTCTGAACCTTCCGCCCACTGAAGACCATTTAGACGCCGATAAGCTGGCTGCCTCCACCAGTCCACGCTAAATTCTATTACAATCGTATCCGTTAGAATCAGGTACTGTCGCAATGAGCTGTGACTTTAGAATACGAATAGATAGGAATTGGGGAGAAAAAGAAGAGAAATGTGCCTCGAGGTTTACCTCAAATTTACTAAGATGATTGTGCCACATTACACCATTGATTGTACTAATTAGTGGCGTTATAGAGGGTCAATCAGTTTAGATACATATCAAATCTTTGATCCAATTGTTTGACATCTAATAACAGTTTTTCGGATAGTGGTACCAATCTTCCAAAAACACTCCAATCAAATACAGAAAAAATACAACCATACCGGTATTCCGGCCGAACAACGTAACCTTTACATGGTTTCCACTGACCAATAATATTTAATGTAATATCACAAGGGCTTCAGGAAACAGAGCCTCTGGGTTCCGAGCGCCACACTACAATGAGTTTTGGGGAATCTAAGAATCAGTACTAGAAGAAGAACTTTCTTAAGATCACCTTTAGGCTAAGGAGAAATGACTATCCCTGCCTCTGATTTTTTTACGTAATGATAATTTGGAAGTTTTGGAAAATTCCATTTTCAAAGGCAATTTCTTAATTAGAATCATTAAATTGCCGCAATAGAAATTCGTGTTAGATTTTTTTTAGGGCAAGCTCTTTGCCTTAGTTGCTAAACACGATTATTTGCATGATCTATTTATCTATTAATTCTATCGTCACTTCAGATCACCTTGATATCTATTGTTACTTTTAATATGATTATCCTAATTAGATACCCATATAACCTTAATGTTGTACATAATTTATGATTGCATCAATGGCCTTCAATTGCGACAATACAAACGGGCTGAAGGTAAAAACTGTTCACAGATTAGGCAAAAATTTAGCCCTTACATAATCGATAAGTACCAAGTGAAATAATTGATTTTTTTTTCCTTTATAAACGAATCAATAGAATGTTGGACAGAATTGAATAAAGGTAGAAAATAAAAATCTTTATATTCAGTTTGGTACAATGGGGATTGAATAGAGTGCAGATGAAAAGTAACCCAGGAGAGCCTCTCGAAGTAGGTGTTAGGCAATCCTAAATTAGCCTGCATTGCCCTTCTACGTACATTGTGGGTGTCTCTGTCTAGTATACTAGATCTATTGCAATCTAGTAAGAAATAGAGCTACCTGAAGCATTATCTTAATGGAAATTAAACTTATCCATCTATTATTTGCTCCAGCTTCGCTCTTATCTCTTCCTATGGCGGTCCCTATTTGGATTATCTTTTTACCAGAAATACTCGTTTTGTAGACCTCTGAGTGCAAAAAAAGAGTGATATTTACAAATTAGTGTACACATATTGCAGGAAAATGGTTATTTTAAGCAGATAGTTGATTTTAAACGATTCCATTCTATTTTTCTTTAACGCCATTAGCCTATCTATAGTATAATATTTGTAATTATCGCTTTAAAACTCAGGATTGTAAATGCAGCTAATTTTTCTGTTATTGCTGTTATTAAGTTATTCTAGCATACTAATATTACTTAAGTTAAGAAATTAACAATGAAAAAAGATTCCCCTGTTTCTCGATTAAGTAAACATTTAAATTTAGTAATTTTTAATTAGTTTCGTTATGTTAACGTCACGATTTTATTCCATTAATCTGAACTCTTTAAAAATGCCAAAGATAACGGTGACACCTTGGTCACTGATAAGAACTTCTTTTATCCTAGTCAGACAAATATTTCGATAATATGACCCAATGGGGTTCTACCTTTTTTTTGTAATGATCACTTTTATGCTTAATTATAATCAATTATTATGTGGTATGCAGTCTTTGATTTTTTTAAAATACGATTTATTGAATGCTTTTTAAAATAAATACATTTATGAAGATTATATACTTGAATAAATTACTGAAACCAAAACAAAGAAATGATCAGTATAACCTCTTTGGTAAAATAAACCTTGAATGGCATATTTTAAGACAAAGAGCCATTCGTCTAGCCGGATGCTATCAACTTGAGATAACCATTTGCCAGTGACATACATTTAATAATGTACGTTTGAATGTCTGTCTATCTTTGTGTTTGATTCTTTTTTTTTTATGGATATGCTCATCGTAATAAAATTGCGCTCTTAAAGAAAGAAGCGTGACATCACAGCTCTCGCAGAATCTTTGAAAAAGTTTCCTAACAGCGATATAAGCCTTACTTAAGACGCAAGTTAAAATAAAACCGTTTTGAAACTGACTAGAATCGTATAATTTGCCGGAAGTAATTTAAAATTTAAATTCACCTTTTTCAAACAAAAAAACTTCGCATAAAAAGGTTTAATAAAAAACTTAAAAGAAAACCGGAAGTGATGTTTCGATAAAAAAATATCAAATAAATGAATCGTTTCCGCATTTCCGCAAAACTTAATTGAGGCATCTGGAGCCAAACATTAAATTTAAATTTTCCATGATTTTCCCTTATTAGTTATGCTAATCACCTAACACTTAGTAGAAAGGGAGGACATTTTTGGAAAATTATTTTTTCGAACCCAGAAGACTACCCAGTGAAAACTCGAAACTCTGCCAGAATAAAGGAAAGTAATAATAGGCAATAAAACAATAAAACAGAATAATATCTGCAGAAATCATTTCAGGAACAACTTCCTGAAAAAATATATATATATATCTTTAAACTATTTGGGGGGCCCCAAAACTATTAACTAGAGAAATTGTCATCAATCATCACTTTTCCACTTAATGATGTGACTTTTCTTCTATTTTAGAGACAGTCGTGCAGAATTCAATGAAAAATGACAGTCATAGATCAACATGAGTCTCTGAGCTTGGAGAGGCTTTCTCCTATTTTATTACATGCCTTAACTTCTTAGTCGACCACTAAAAACTAGGAATGTTCGCTTCGAAACAGCCTCCAACTTAAAGTACCACTTTTGCTGAATTGAGCTTTCATTTTTCTTGGATTTCCAATGAACTTCCTATATTGCACAAATGGAGATCAATAACTTTGATTCGAATCTTCTGAGTTCGAAGAATTTTAGACCTTGAGAGTTTTTACAAGAAAAGGTAACGTGTATTTCCACAATCATAAACTTTTTTTTTAATAGTTTAAGTGCAAATTACGAGCATGTGAATAAAAAAACAAACTATGAATTTAAACTAGCAATAATTATTGAAGGCTACAAATATGACTGCATGTAAATCATTTTCAAAGGAGCAGTGTCATTTGCAAGCAATGTGTAAAAACTGAGGACATCGGAAATGAATATGATATGCACAGAAAGGAAACATCTTTACTATTACCATCATGCACAGAGGACATCCACCAAGATCATCCTCAATACGTAAGAAGTATGTTAATAATGTTGTACACTTTGGCCATGGCAATTTCAACAACCTCCAGTAGGAACATTTTATGGCAATTTTCCAATTTTTTTGGCCTATTAGATTTAGGAAATGGAATGGATAGCAAGGAGACGGAAGTAAAACAATGTACTGGAGGAAAAACGGCCTTATATTATTTGCGTCTTTTTTCCTCGTGCACGGTTCAAGAACACGTTCATGTAATGAGCAATAACGTTGCCAGGCTAGATATTCAATAGAACAGCAACTATCTGCAACCTACCACACATGTGCCAAGGTGGCACGTGGAAAGGTTTGTTGGTGGAACGCCAAGAAAATGAACAAATTGCACTTTACAGTATATACTTTGTAATACACTTCATTTTTATAAAAAACTTTTTTAAGAGTTCCGTAAAATACAATTAATACAATAATTTGATTGTACATTTTTTATAGACTTATATAGAAAACGAGATAAAAAATGATCAAAGTTGGATGTTTTTCAACGATTCGTTTCTTACTGCACTATTGACAATCAACCCTTATAAACTAAGAAAATTCCAAGCACTACAACTTAACTCTTTCTGGGTAGTGCTTTTTGTTTACCCTCAGTTTAGATTGAAGTTCGAAAAAATTTGTCTTTCTTGTAACTTCTGCTGAATATAATGTTCTTTATATGGCTATAATTATCTATTTCAGATAATTGCTATCCTATAACGGTTGTAGACCTTTGCAATGAGATATTAAGTGAACAAACTCTGGAATATTAAACAAAAAAGTTACTGAACCACAGATTCAGATTTCTATATCCAGTAATCCAGATTTTTACGCACAGAAAATTATTCGATTAAACAAAGGGAAGGATATGGACGTAACACGATATGGAAATCGCTATCAGCTGATTGTGTAGTAACGTAACACCGGTAACTTAATAATTCAACTGCTATCGGCTTGTATTTATATCAATATTTTTTTTTAATTTTATAATAATGATTATTATTTTAATTATTACCTATTGTAATTGTAAAAATGAGTAGTAATTTTAATAAATGGAAAATTTTATCACCTCCTATTTGATTGGATAGAGGGAACGGCTAGAAAGTGTACGACACGAGTCTATTGAGCATCACCATCAGTCCTGTGAGCATGATCTGGAGTCTGGAGAGGACTCCAGGCTAAAGGATGAAGAATTAAGACTTATTCTTCTCTACAAAGTCAAACTCTGATCCTTAAAAAGCCCTTCGCCTTTATCCAATACGTTTGCCTTATTCCTGACAAATTCCTTACACAGGGCTGTTGTCTGGCTTTTGCTTGTGCCCAACCCCATATTCTGCAATAGCCATTTAGGGTGCATATTTTCGTCCGAATACTGCAGTAAATTTAGATGATGAACTAATAATAAACTCAGAAGGTGCATGAGATGATAGCTGATGATGGGTACAAGCTCTTTAAATGAAAGGTCAAATTTCTTTACAGAAACCTCATCAGACTCACGAAAGGACAGGCATGCTAAGCCGGACAAAAATCATTTAACCTAGAAATTAATTTTGAAACTCATTGGTTTGCTAATCCATCACTTAGCAAGCTCCAGACATTCCAAAACTAACTTGATACTTTGTCAGGAAAACTTTTAAAACATTGTTAAAATGAAAGAGGAAATAACAAGTTTATTTTCCAAAACATTCCACCAAAAGAAGGGCCTCTCCTAGCCATCTTAGGGGCGACCTTATATTTGCAAGCCAAACACAAAGGGACTACACTAAATTTTATGACTACTCAGTTTATGATTTAAGTGCGCCTGCCGACTGTATTGCACTACCAAACCCTAAATGGAGCTTCAGATCTGTCTCGTTTTTTTAAAGGCACAACTTTATAGGTTTAATTCTCGTAAAGAAAGACGCCCGGCAGTCTTTAACTAGGCAACGGATATGACGTTTATTGCCTTTCCCTTTTTAGTTGAAGTTTGTAGAAAGAGAAAATGTTGCAGGTAAAATTGTGTTAGTGACGCTTAAAAGAGCAAAATAGAGATTTCTAAAAAGAATTTGGTCCATACAAATATTATATTTTTTATAAAAATTATTTAAAAAAAATTAAATTCAGAATGTCTTAAATGATTCAATAGTTTGACTTGATTTCATTGGTTTGGCCAATTAATGATTACAGTCAATGGTCTTCAAAAAAAGGCAATTTAATTTTATAATTTGATTCATTGAAGGTTTAATCACAATAAGACCTGATAAGCCTCAAGTTCGAAATCTTCCGCTAACTGTGGCACTCAAGAAACTGAGACTGATCACAGAATGAATAACCTCAAGAAAGAACAGGGAGCCCGAGAGGCTTGAAGTGCCTAGAAAGGGGTTCCAATCTCAATGATTATTGCCCCAAATAGTTAGCAGTCCTGCAATGCCCCTAATATGGTTTAATAACCATAGACGGGCACAGTTTTTTTTTGCAGTTTTCAAGCCGGACATATTAGTCACGAATTCGAATAACAGTGTAACTAGTACGAATTACTAATGGGAATTTACAACTGCGCATCCTGTAAAAAGGTATGATACAAAGAAAATAACCTGAAATAATGCGAATTCAATATTAACATAGAATCCTTCATAAATTTACAGATCTATCTCTTTTCTATAAAATATTTTTTAATTTTCTCGTAACACTTTGTAAGAAAGGAAGTAAGGGAAAGATACTGCAGACTTGATCTCCAGTTTACCCCGGAAGTAACCCTTTTGATGCCCCCCCCCGAATGTTACACTTTAGAAATGGCTCCCAGAATTTTTTTTATAAACTCCGGATGTAAATTACAAACACATTGATCTTCCTTGAAAAGCTTCCCTCAAAAAATACGTCGTCCCTTTCTCTTACTTCTATTAAGAGGAAGGGAAGTAATCGTATATTGTATACATATTGTATAAATGTATGCAAGTGGAGTTTGGTAAAAGGAAGTCATAGGAGTGTTCCACGTCAGATTTATTGTTTCTGCCAATGCCATTAGTATAATTGCATATTTATTACACATTTTTTCGTATTCATCTCAGATAACAGTGAATAAATTTAATGATAAAAAGTCAATGAAGATATCACAAAGTACAATATTCGCCAAAAAATTAGTAATAAAGGAAATACTAGCATCAGAGAGCCTGTGCGAACTAACACACAGACAGAGCGTGCTGGGGAGATAGACAGATAGACAGTGGTGGTTGGTTCGGGGCCGGCCACCCCCTCTCTCTCACACAATACTACTACTACCACTACTACTACTACTACAGGGAATGCACAACTATATTATATACTAACACTGGCAATGCTCTTACACAATGTAGTAATAACACAATCACCTCACCTAAACCACCTCTTTTAACACAACAACAACGCACACTTACACCAAGATAGACTTGTGTTCTCCTCTCCTCCCCTCTAGTGTGTGCTGGTGCACTTTCACTTTTTTACTTCCAACAGTTTTCAGTTTCAATTTCAGTAGTCAACTGTCTCTGTACTAGTGTAGAAATCTTTTAGAGTAAATAGCGACCGGCTACAATTCACTTTTTAATTTTAATTTTAATTTTAATTTTTTTTTAATAATCAACAATTACACTTTAATCACTTTATCTCCTGATAAGTGTTGCCCACACTGCCTTTTAAATTTTCAATTTGATCAACATCTTTTTTGTTGTTTCTTTCTTTTAAATTTCTATGTTCGTTTAGTTTTCCGCATGAAGTGTGTAAATATTTTAGTGATTTTCATTTCTTAAATTTTTATTTATTTATTCTTTTTACCAATTTTCCTGAATACTATTTCAATCATTGGTCTATTCGTCTAATTTTTAATCCACTTCGGACCCAGCCAACTGTATCCAATTTGGGAATATTTGCAGCACTTCCACCTTTCTGTAAGTATTACAACTCTATTTATATATTAAGATATTTAATTAAACATATTACTTGAATTTACGTAAATATTTTTATATTGTTTTTATCAATCAATGATTAATTAAGCATGTTATTCTTTTTATTAATTAATTTAAGATTATCATTATCAGTTTGTTCCTTATTAAAAAAAAAAAAGCGACGTATATTTGACAGAATCAACGACACATTAACAGATCAAATAAAATTACGGTCGTCTAATAAATCTTTGTAGCAAAATATTTTCTAGATGGTAGACTGTTACTACCAGATGGTGCTCCAGTAGCTGTATTCTTGGATTAATAGATTATATTTGGATAGCTGTAGAATTTATATTCAAATTTTACTTTTTACAAAAAAATAAATAAGTAAAATGTATTGAACAAAATCTCTTTAAAACCCATATTTTACTATTGAAGACATCTTCATTATTATTTAACGTTAAACATTTGAATACTATTAAATAGTAATTCGCTGTGCGAGTAACTAATTAGGTAATTGTAAATTTAGGTGAAAAAACAACTTATTGTCACTCGTTACTAGTTCAAACTTCCGGAAACAAAGGAAGTATCACTACGAAGGACTTCGAGAATGGCGGTCCATTCTTCTTAAAATAAAGTTATCACTTCGTGAAAAGTATTTCAAGCAAATAGGTGCTCAATCTGAGTATACAGTATAAAAGCTAATCGTATGTAGAGAGATGTTTACTGGTGTAGCCTATAAATACTTGTGAATAGGTTAGAACTGACTTGTGAAACAGTATTAACTAAACGGAATACGAATTCCGGTTCTAGATTGTTCCTTTTATGAGATTTTGTTACCCGCTTGCCCACAAAAAAAACGAAACCGGAAATCTACTGAAAACTGAAGTTTAGGCCAAGAACTTGTGTTAACAAGAAAAGCTGTTGTAAAATACAACTAATAATTTTAAAATTAGAAAATATCATTACCAACCAATCGCGAGGGTAATTCTAAAATTAATAAAAACAATTAATGAGAAATCCGTCCGACTATGGCATTCGCACACAACACACCATGTGATGTCCAACTGAAAATGAAATCGTACTTCTCCTGAATATGAATTGCTTGCTTGGAACTACTCCAAACCACTGCTGACTACATTCTGCTGTACTAACTGAATGAACGCGCCTAATTTATATTTTTAAATAATTTAAATTACAAACAACTGGCAAAATGTTTGGGCTCCGTTTATTTCACCTCCTACTCAAAAAAATGATAAAAATTCACCCTTTAATTTTACTCTTACTGCAATCGACCTAATTAATCGAGTTTATATTATACGTGCTCACTGTGGTACTCTTGACGGAACAGTTCCTCAGATCCTTAATAAAATCAATATCCCTCCTTGACAAAGAGATATTGAATTGAAACCAAAGAGATAGACTGATATTGTTCCAACTCAGAATTTGGGATAGACATTCCACACATAAATATTACATAGTCCTCAGCAATCGATTCCTCGCTAATTTGAATCCTTAATTGAGTCCTCAGGACTCAGGACGTTAAAACAAAATTGAGATGGTACTTCAGATAAGAGCGTAACTTGACCACATCCTTTCAAGAAACCCGTTTATTCTTCTTCTTATATCTTGATAATATTGTAAATTGGTCAGAGAAAGTCACTTAGTTTTCACACACGTATTGATCAAAATTTTAACTTCCTCTAGCGATCCAAAACCATTTTTATGTACAATTACAATGAAATAATAAGAAAATTCAAAAACTAAACTAAACTAATATAAATAATTTACACATTTTTGACAAAATTTCAATATTATCAAGTTCGAAGAATATTGGTACAACAGTGGCCAATAAAATTTGGAGTATATGCAAGCCGTTTTAAATACGAGTTTTCGTAATAAACGTAGAATAAATATTCATAAAAATATACATTCCAATTATCTTATTCAGATAATATGATCGTACATTATCCTGAAATGACACTTAAACTGAAAAGCCTAAATCTTATCATTCACTAACTGCCGTAAAGTGCACTAAAAATGTTACAAAGAAGAAGAAGAACAAGAACAAGAACATTTTTTGAAAATGCCGTTTTTGCTCATTTTCGGTAACTTTTTTCTCAAATCTGTTAGATCTGGGTTGTTGCAAAAAAATTTCAGTTATAAAGGAGGATTTGACCTATATTTTAAAGAAAATTTGGGAATTTTATCTTGTATAGAAAAAGAGGAAAAAATTGTCAAAGTTGGGTGTTTTTCAACGTTACGCTTTTTCGTGCAGTTTTTGACGATCAACCCTTTATACAACTGTCCTACCGGACAGTTTTAATAGAAGTTATAATATGCGCATGTGCAAAGAGATAAAATGCAGGAAGTACTTTGAAGAAATTATTTTGAAACAATGAAAAATCATTTTTAGAAAAAATGGCACTTCCGTTTTGATCAAAAACTTGATTGTTTTTCGGCTCTGGTGGCATCTAGTGAAAAAATGAATTTTCTGTGGATTCCTGTTTTCATTTATCTGTTCATACCCACACATAGCCACGTAAATGCAAGGAAAAATTTGAAAAATAATCTATTTTTCCTCACCCAGAAGGACAAAAAGTTGTATTTCAAGTAGGAAATCAGAGGTTGATTTATCTGTTACAATACAGAGGATTTGATTTCCTTTCTAAAGCTTCCGCCACACACTGCACTAGAATAAGTAAAAATGCTTTCTGAAGCCTTTGACAGAAGTTTTATAACTGACAGACAAATTTTTCAAAATATTCAATCAACCGTTGATGATGGTTGAAAATCCAAAGTTAGCCGGAAATAGGATAAACAAACGTACTACGACGAGGTTAACATAGCAGGGGTCCTCAAAAAGTGCACTTCCGGAGTAAAACTGAAATGGAAAATCTGTACGTTTACAATACTTCCTCATCTTAGAGGTAAGAGAAAGTCCATGAGAAATCAAAAAAAAGAAAACTTGTCAAAACCCCCGAAAGATGGAGATATCCAAAACTTCTAACATTACCTCAGAACTGCACTCTTCCTGGCAATTTAGAAATTACATTAGTTAATGCGTTGAAATTGAAAGTTAATTCAGCCACCAATGTTAATATGAATTGGGAAAGTAGATATATAAGTGCTTGCACATACGTACATGCAGGGCTGTCTGTAGTATTAATAGTTTAGGCGAATTGTGGTAATACAACATTCAGTTGGCAACATTGTTATCAACGGATCAAGAAGATTATTGACAGAAATAAAATATCTTTTATTAGAATAACCCAAAGAAGATTTGAGAAGACGATTTCCATAGGATTGTTAACCACAAAAATACCAGATTATGAAAATGAAACTTATAGATCGATGTAAGGTGCCAGATTTGAAAAGAATCGTTAGAATTGTTATCGAGCAAAAAAAAGTCACTTTTTCCTACTTACAGATCGATCTCACAGAACGTGTTCACACAAAGTTTCTTTTGTTTCGAAACAGAGATTAGCTGAGTGGTTAGAAATCAAAGTTCGCAGAGTTCACGTGGCTGACCTTATATTTACCAGATTTGTATCCTGTTTGGGAGTTAGTTAATCTTACAATACCAGAGATTAGTTTCTGCCAAGCCCGCTTCCCAATCAAGAAATCAAACACCCATTTTACATTACGAAGAATGACACAGCATTCTCTAAACAAACGGAAATAATAACTCAAACAAAAAATAAAAAAGATAGATATAAAAAACCTGTTCTAGTTATCCTACTATTTAAAAGTGTATTCTATTGGGGGGAAGTAAGTGACACCTACTTCCGCATACTGTCTGTCGTCTTGTATGTCGCTAGAATACTTTCTACAGTATCAAGGCACTATTATTAGGAATAACCGTGAAGAATAATGATAATTATCCTGAAAAAAATTATGATTTAAGTGGGAGTCATAATTTAATATTAAAATAGAAATATCTGACCCGAAATAAAAGTTAGTCGCCTAGTTTGACATTTCTCTTTCTCCTACCATTTCGATATCAAATACAGCTGCCTAGGAGCTTCTTACAGCTCACGGTGGTGGGCAGGGTAACCTGTAACGAGAGAACACTGTCCGGAGTCCGGCAATACAATGAAAAAGACGTTGACACGCCCTTTTTTTTTTATTAATACGTTTTTCAAAAATATTGCTACCATTAAATTTTCAAAATTAATTTTTTTCCTGAAACGTTCTTCCTCAAATTTCCTCAAAGAATTCAGCCAAGAGTTTTCTTTCTTTCTCTCTCTCTCTCTCTACACACATACATACACACACATCGAAAGTTTAGCCGAAATCTTCACTCCAAAGTTATTAAAGTAATCGCCTATTTTTTCAGGCGAGGCTTAACGTCCAACTACCAAATTAGGTGTCGTGGACGGAGGCGACTAGCAAACATACTTCACTGTAAATTCCTTTTATTAACCATTAAATAAAATCCAAGGCCTAAGACCGGGAATCGAACCCAGTACCACAATACATATTAGCTTTACTGGTCTTACAAACTTATTAATTAACCTCTGATAGTGGATGTAAGTCCAAAACAGGTCAGGGAAACAATAAACATGCGAGCCACAATGGATAAAATCAAAGATTCATTCGTCCTGCACTACGAAACTTACCACATTGAGTACACTATTCACAGATGTATATCGAAACGGCAAGAAAATGAAGTTTTGCGCATGTTTCGAAATAGAATTATTACTAAAATCCTCTGGAGTATCATCATCATCTATAGGATTCGTCTAATTGGAGAAAAGGTTCTCTGTCCGTTCTAGTTTGGCTGAGTTCGTTGGTATTTAGCGTGCGAAATGATTATGTAATATTAAAATAGTTCTCTCCATTTCAAAAAGCCAGTTCAAGATGAAGTCTCGTCCAAGTTGAACAGTATCTTATATAAATAATAATGAAAAATCCTACAATTTTGGGGCTCTAATACTGAGTTCTGATTAAAGCAATTTAGTGAAAACTAAGGCATCGTTTCCACACACACATCTTCAGAAACTATTTTCAAGAACTGTAGTTGACTGTTTGTTTGCTGGTCTTCGAACAATCCACTTACGTCTGATGATAAAGAAGTTATGGCGAAGAAGATTCTGAAAAAATTATAAATTTTATGAGCACATAAAAGAAGACAATGACGAATTTGAAGACAGCGAAGGACGATGGTAAAAAGAAGAAAACAACCAAAATACTGAAACACGCAACCCTAAACTAACAGTCAGAGAGAGCATGCAGTTTGTGATGACGTAAAAGACGTAGATGACTCCATAAGAAAATTAACTAGGTTAAGGTTAAGATCTAAATTAAGGAAAAAAAATATATTCAGCTATTTATTTCTTAAAATATTTACACAAAAAGCTAACTTTGCTGAAGGCTCTTCTATAATTTGAGAATTTTAAATAAAAATGAAATAAAAGACCAGAACTGCGACAATAGAGTGCTTTGAACTTCAAGAGGGGAGTTCCCATAATTCCCCACTTCTTGTCTGGAAGGAACGTAGGCCGATCTACTACTATATCCAGTTTACCTGGTTTTAAACTCTCAATTTCAAGGTTCTTTTTTTGAAATGCAACTGAAGGTGATACGGTCTGCGCTTAGGTCGGCAAAAATGACAAGGAGATATTTGCTTTGTCGTTAAATAAATATTACTTCTTTGTTACAGCTGCATTACAACTACAGGGAAGTATTGCACGGTCGTATCAAATGATCGAAATTGATCCCATCGTGGGAATTCGATACGAAAGTACGATTATATAGCTTATATAATATTTTAACGGAAATCTGTTTAACTAAATGGGCAACCATTTCTAGTTGGTATGAAAACCCGAAATAGGCATTAATCACAAGACTTCCCTTACCGCCAGTAAGAGAAAGGTAAACCAATTTCTACGAAATTTATTGTTAAATTGTGGATTTGATTTCCTGTTAAAGCACAGGCAGTTGATCGAAAATTAGAATTTGAAACATATGTGCCGTACAACCTCCTTCACACCGAATACAAACTGATTAACCAAGTTTGCTGATGGAATGAAGTTCGAAACTGATCAGGAAGGCTGTGACTTATAAAATCAGGAAAGAACATTAAACTTCTTTTGAGTCTTTAGAACCTATTTTTTACTAAAATATTAGATTAGATGTTAACAAAGCCACTCCTTTCAATTGGTTAAGAGTTTGATCTATGCAAATTAAATGATTACACGAGGTTTGCCTAAAAGATTTAAATTCTTTCAACTTAACTTGCAACAGTTGGGAGGTATAATACACCATGTTACGTCATCACTTATCCAAATATTCGTTAAACGTTGTATACCAAGCTATTTGAAAGCGATTAGAACAAGCTAGGGTAAAGCTTTTTAGGGAGTTGTATGAACTGGAGAGCAATCAGATCTTATTAAGAGTGAGCCACTAGATCACCTGAGGAGCTTCAAAGTGAGCAAACATCTCAAGTGAAACTTCCAGATCATGCTCCTTCTCTCTCTTTTACTCCTTGCATTTATTACGTCATTCAAATCGTCAATTCGTCATCGAACCGAATAAAATGTATATTATACATAAATATAATATGGTGGGAATAATAAATGTCCCCTTAAGATTAACATGGATCTGTTTTCTACTTGGAGGGAACTTGAAAGAGAATATCAACTTAATGTGTATTCCCCTTAATATTTATTTTCAAAAATACCTTTCAAATGAATATAATAGGTTCAAATATTATTTCTATTCAAATACAAAGACGTCAGAAAATGGCATAATATTTAAAAGCTGCAGAAGAACCATTGTAACCATTATGTTTATCCTTTATTACCGCTAAATTAAGTAATTATGGCGAACTGCTGCAGTTTCCAAATAAAGATATATTTATTTACCGAGTTTACCCCCCCTCCAACTTTAACAATAAATAGTTAAAGATGATTAACCAATTAGCTGACTCACTGTTCACTAATTTCTTCTACAGAATTCAAACAAAGTCATGTGCACATCACAGGTAATTTGCATGCCATGTAAAGCTAGAATAAGCTAATGTTTACTTAAAAAATGATGATTATTAATTGTAAAATTGTTTAAAACAAACGGATATTGATGATTCACAAGTTGAAATACAGGAAATCATTAGAGAAATATTTCTTTCTGAATGCCTTATTGGATGTTCTTCTGACCAATCGGCTGCTTTATAAATAAAATTGAAGCATTGTTTTAATGTAAGCTAAAATAACTCTATTTAGATTGTACTTTTTTTGTAATCATAATTATATTTCATGAGACCTGCGAAGCTAAGATGTATTGTTGGTTTAGTAGGTTCGCTTCCCGGTCTTTAGGCCTTGGATTTTATTTAATGGTTAATAAAAGAAATTTACAGTGAAGTATGTTTGCTAGTCGCCTCTGTCCACGACACCTAATTTGGTAGTTGGACGTTAAGCCTCGCCTGAAAAAATAGGCGATTACTTTAATAACTTTGGAGTGAAGATTTCGGCTAAACTTTCGATGTGTGTGTATGTATGTGTGTAGAGAGAGAGAGAGAGAAAGAAAGAAAACTCTTGGCTGAATTCTTTGAGGAAATTTGAGGAAGAACGTTTCAGGAGAAAAATTAATTTTGAAAATTTAATGGTAGCAATATTTTTGAAAAACGTATTAATAAAAAAATAAAAAAGGCGTGTCAACGTCTTTTTCATTGTATTGCCGGACTCCGGACAGTGTTCTCTCGTTACAGGTTACCCTGCCCACCACCGTGAGCTGTAAGAAGCTCCTAGGCAGCTGTATTTGATATCGAAATGGTAGGAGAAAGAGAAATGTCCAACTAGGCGACTAACTTTTATTTCGGGTCAGATATTTCTATTTTAATATTAAATTATGACTCCCACTTAAATCATAATTTTTTTTCAGGATAATTATCATTATTCTTCACGGTTATTCCTAATAATAGTGCCTTGATACTTGATAGTTGGAAGTAAAGTCTGCCTGAAAAAATAGGCAATAACATAATTACTCGTATATTTCATTGTAGCTTAATCATTTTACGTTTCGCCTCTCTTTCTTTTAAACAATTCGGGTCTCAAGGGAAAGCTAGTTCTAAAAATAGAAATACCCGATTACCATATGAGTCAGCTAAAGTTCATCATTTTTTAAACTCTAGTCAATGTCAATTTAATGAACTAGATGTAAAGTCAAATCTTTGACAGTTTTATTTTATTTTTTTTGTTTCTTAATTTGGTATCAGTGTGTTCCTAAGAGAAAGCACGGTGTTGGTAACAATGTTTTCGGAATAATGTCTTTTTTTCTATTTTTTTTTTAAGTATAACTCAGAAAAGCATAACTCAAGGCATGTTAGGAATAAATTTCCCCTATAATAATCCCACAGGAGATATAGAGACTGTGGCTGTTAGAAACTAAACCAAATACCTAACATGAACATTCAATGTAACCCTGCTAATCAGATTCAGCCAATAGTAGCTGAGAAAAGAATCGAGATTAATATTCTCACTTATGTGAACTGTAAAGAAATGGCGAAAAAGGCGAACTCCTACACTATTTCCATTCCTAGCACTTTAAGAAATTATCTTTAAGAAAACCCAAAATAGGGTTCCAATTTTCTGCAGCCCAAGAGAAAGTAAAGTCTTGACTTCATCGTTAATACCCAGGAATTCCGAAATGAGTTATTTTAAGGAATACGAGGTGTGTTCAAAAAATAACGGGAATTTTCGTTTTTTGAAAAAAATATTTATTTATTCATCTACATTAATATTGTCGCCTTCAAAGTAGTCCCCTTCGCATACAATACACTTGTGCCAGCGCTTTTTCCAATCCTCGAAACACTTCTGAAACTCGATCTTTGTGATAGCTTTCAGCTCTTTCAGCGATTCGCTTTTAATGTCATCTATGCTTGTAAAACGACGGCCTTTTAATGTTCTCTTTATGTTTGGAAATAGAAAAAAGTCACATGGAGCCATGTCTGGCGAATATGGAGGCTGGGGCATTGTTAAAGTTTTGTTTTTGGCCAAAAATTCACGAACAAGCAATGAAGTGTGAGCAGGTGCATTATCGTGGTGCAAAATCCATGAATTGTTTTGCCACAAATCCGGGCGTTTTTTCGGATTGCTTCGCGCAAACGGCGTTGAACTTGTAGGTAGTACTCCTTATTGATTGTTTGACCTTGTGGCAAGAATTCATGATGCACTATGCCATTAAAATCGAAGAACACAGTGAGCATAACCTTCACATTCGACCGCACTTGTCGAGCCTTTTTCGGTCTTGGCGATCCAGAATGCCTCCACTGGGACGATTGAGCCTTAGTTTCGACATCATATCCGTAAACCCATGTTTCGTCACCTGTTATAACACGTTTCAGTAGATCCGCATCGTTGTCGACTTCATTGAGTGACTCTTGAGCAACTTCCATTCTCCGCTGTTTTTGTTCGAAATTCAACAATTTTGGAACAAATTTTGCTGCCACACGTTTCATACCCAAAACATCCGAAAAAATTTCATGGCATGAGCCAATTGATATGGCAACATCATCAGCGACTTCTCTGATTGTGATTCGGCGATCGTTCATAACCATTTCTTTCACGTTTTCATCGGTTGTTGATGTGCTTGGACGTCCAGGTCGTTCGTCATCTTCAACGTTTTCGCGGCCATCTTGGAAACGCTTATACCACTCGTAAATCCTTGTTTTACTCATAGCAGACTCACCATATGCCTTTATTAACATTTCACACACTTTATTTCATTTTTTACGCAAAATTTAATACAAATTCTTTGATCCATTTTTTTTAACAAACAAAAATCGCCAAGCTCGAAAAACACGTCTAACCTTAACGGCTGCCACTTAAGAAGTAAACAATGAATATTACTGAAAATTTTATCGTACTTCAGGGGCATGTGTACCAACATAATAAAAAAAAAAATTTACAATCAGACTCTCCAAACCCGCGAAATTTAAAAATTCCCGTTACTTTTTGAACACACCTCGTATAATAAGTTGTGAATGTGGGGTAGGATCCACAGTGATGGACATCGCTGATTCCATCTCTAGTAGCACGCATTATCATTTTCTGACATTATCAGAGGTTGATTCACCAGTTTGATGTAATGAATTTATATTCAACTACAGTTTAAAAGCAACGATAATTGAATAATCTACTCACTGCGCATGCCCCTAAATAATAAATGGGACTTCACACTTACGAAAATTACTTCAAGAAAATAAAAGCGCACATAAAGAACACATAACTAATATAGACATACGTAATCAGAAAATACTAATAATAATCGATGAGGGTGTGTTACGTAGTAACATATAAAATTACTAAACCTCCAGCCAAAAGTGCCGGCAAACTACAAGAATGCCAAAACTCATTTAAATTTTATGTAGGCATTTATATTTCGTCATTCGGTGGAGAGAACAAATAACAATAAAAACAGGCAAGTCACGACATGATCATTTTCTATTTAGATATATTGTTTTAATTTAGCTGGAACAATATTTTTAAAAACTGTTCTTATAGTTCACACAAGTTTTTATAACAGGAAATTTAATACTCTAATGGCTATTGTAATGTTGTCGGCATTCCTTTTGGAAAGAGATCCAAAGATGGGAATGTTCCCTATTTTATTGCCCGGCTATTGGAATTAATATTTACATATTAAGTTGTAAGGAAAGTTTTATGGCTTGCAGAGAGTGTGCAACTTAATTTATGCAACTTCGATTTTATCGTAAAATAGGTAACATTAGCATCTGTACATCTTTACCAAAGATTTTAATCACATCACTGTAAAAATTGGGTCCACAAAGTATCCAAGAGACAAAATCCGGTTTTCAGGGCTCTCCATTTTTTTTTTTTTTTTTTTTTATAGGCAACTGGGCGGAAGTTGTCAATTAATAGATTCAGATCCGTTTTTGTTGACCAATGCCGGATGTTGTCGCCATAATTCCCGGAACATTTCATCGATCCCTTTGACAATAACTCTAGTTAAACCGATTTCAAAAATGTATAGTGTATGACACTAACCAGTTGGACTTATTATAACGTAACCCACATTTTTTATTATATGGGTTTGGGTCTTTGGTGAATATTTGGGGGAACTCAGCCCTGCCCAATCCACTGTCTGTTTGAATCCCCAATTTTATCATTTGTATAAAAGTTCGATTTATTTAAAGTGGCTATTAACGTTTCAAATTTCGTGATGTATAATTGTGATAACTAAAGTTGAAAGCTAACGATATATACTCGTATTTCCTACAGCTGATTTTTAAAACTTAATGACCCAGATACTCTAAGACTCTATGGGGGGCTGTCTATTCTTGAAAGATTCTATTTACATTAGATATCGCTTGATGACGACATTAGATTAGATTAGATTGGACTAGGGCGGCCTCAGGGCCTACGCCACTGCGACCCCTTTGGGTCTATTGTGGCTCCCCTAACTTTAAAGCTCACCCTCCAGACCTGTCCTTTTAATTAGACTCTTAATGCTGGAGAGCGACTCTTGGGTAAAGCTCACAGGCCTTGGTTTTTCCTCCCCGAGAAGTAACATCCTTAGCCAAACAAGCCCCTCACACTGGCACAATACGTGCAGTGCTGTTTCCTCCTCTTCCTGACAGAATGACGACATTAGAAAACTCTCCTAATTTTAATGATAACCGTAAAGTTTAAAATTCCATAAAATATTCCAGTATAGCGACAAACAACTTATTATGAACTTCCGACATTTAAATGCTATTTAAAAATTCCGGAAATGAAAGAAACTAGAATGTTTTACTTAAATTTATATGAACGGCAGTGATATTTACAAATTCTTTCACTTCTTACCCATTTTCTGGCAAAAATATTATATTTAAAAAAAAAACAAATTAACTGCAGATTATGTAAGCGAGAACGAGGCAAGCCCAGCAGCTTTCATTTAAGAACTTGTCCAAAAGTGGTGAACTTAAATCGGTCGTCGTCCTGCCTTGATTTGTCCCGACTGTGTACAGTTTTTTTTTATACTTAACTTATAATACTTCCCTATTTCTTCAAATACTACCTTAAAATATTATTAATAATAATAAAATACTAACTTAGTGTTCTAGTATTATAGTATAAAAAGTAGTTTTTTGTTTTTTAATTAATAAACCACAAGTATTAATTGATACATTTTTCCGTTAGTAATTTGTTATATATTATTTTGGGAATTTTTTTGTTTAATTCCGCTACCGTCAGCTTATCAAAAAATTATTGATTGATTATTGATTATTTCTCTTGAAATATAAATTTAATTAATTTAAAAAAAAATTAAGGTTGTCCAGTTACTAAAACCTTTTCTAATTTGTTGAAATCATTTTGTTTAACTTTAATCTTTCTTTTTTTTGTAAATATGCACACTTACAATGACCAACTGGCACATAAAATCTCCTGTGATAACTCAATTTATGGTTTTGTTAAAAGCGGAAATGCCGAGTCGAATTTTTTTTTGGGCGGGCGCGCAAATTTCCATAAAAAAGTCTTGTATTTTTGTTAATCAATGAGTGAACTGATTGCTAATCTTTTCGTTTCATTATGACTACGCATTATCGAAAGATTAATTACTTTGTGCTCACTTTTTCATTAATTAATTAAAATGTTTGTTGCTAATTATTGGGAAGAGTTAGACTCTACTCTGAAATACCACCAATTTACGGGAAACGTGCTGTTCGGATCGGCTTCCGTAATTTTCTAAATTTGAACTTACAAAAACAAGTATTGTGAGTGCTCCTACTAGGAGTGAATGCTTCAGGACATTGAAACTATCTCAAACTTTATTATTTCCATGCCACAACACAATGGTAGCTGTTTCACTCTGCCCTGAATCAGAATATAAAGAATAAATAATAATAAAGTTACTATTTATTTTACGAATAAATCTGCTGACTAATCCAGAGCCCGCCAGTGTACTGTAACATTAGGTACTACACCTAATACATAACTCAATTAGGAAATGATGCTGCTCTATCGACCATCTGTATAGTTTTCCTTGCTGCCTTATATTCACCGAATTCATTTCACCGATACTAATTGTATGTCAGTTTTGTTTATATTCTAGTAGTTTTATTTTATAAAGATCTGTAGATTCTTATCTGTAGATAAGTCTATAATTAGAATACGCTCCAACTGCGAGTGTTTTACCTTAAGCGTCCCTCCTAAAGGCAGCGAATGGATCACGAGGAAATCGTTAAGGGTCGTTTTCGAGTAAAAAGGTACATCCAGTTTCCGGCATTTTGTTCATTTCTGATACAGAGTTCAACCCAGACCATTTCCTTTAAAAAAAAAAAATCACTTCAGGGAACTTTAAAATATTGATTTCCCTCTGAAAACCTCAAAGTCGAAAAACTTGTCGTATGGAGCTCTCTTTAGTAGACGTGAAAGAAAGACTATCAATAGTTCATCAGGAATAGGAGCTTTCATTAGGAAAACATGAATTAAGGTGAATCGAGGACCCGTGAGAGGGTATACAACAAGTGGCCTTAAAGAAATTAATATAAACTATAGCTGGAACTGATTGCCAGAAATATTGTTACTGTAATGTAACATAATTTCAATTTGATATCGCTAGTTATTAATAAACAAATTGGGGCTAGAAATTATTCTGTTATTATTTGGCATAGCTTTACGATTTGTATTTACAATTTTTTAGATATACTACGTTAACCTTGACAGTTGAAAGTGGTAAAGAGTTCAAGGGAATAGGTTGGGTCGCGGTGCGCTACTAGCCTCATTATGCTGGAAATATTAAATAGAAGTTTGTTCAATCTACTCAAGTTGTTGTAGATAATAAGCAAAACGGATAATGGAGTATAGATATGCAAATATGATTGACTATTGTAGACGTGGCTATGAATAGATTATCTAACTAGAGAAGACAATATAATGTAGAAAAGAAAAGTCTGATGTTGTTGAAGATCTTTTGTAACCCGTTGTACAATGGCCCCGCCTAATGAGGTGAACGCATTCACAGTTACAGTCCTCCACCTACGCCAAGGACGTCAGCCGGTCACCGTGGCGACCTAAATCTCCCTGCAATGCACTCACTCGTTGCTCTTGTTAGTTTTACTATTCACTTTTTATAAATAAAAACATTTTTAACGATAGGAATTTACAGTATGAAGGGCGGGCCAACTTACTGGCGTGAGATAAGGACAATGACTTACTGATCTTCTCTCATTTCTCCCTAGGAGGAAGAAGGTTAGGCATACATCAGGAAACTCCTGTGGATAGCCCAGTATAACGACACACACAAACTGATGATGCCCACAACGCTTACACAATGTGCATAGTTAGATGTGTGTTAGTGAACTATTTGGGCTTAGTATACCCACACCCCTACTCTAAATGAGCCCAATCCAAGGGTGGATAGCACAGAGTTACTCACGTTAAGAATATAGCCTCTGAGCTTGGAAAGACTTTGTGAAGTTACCCAAGAAAGTACGTAAATCCTCTTTTGGGATGGAGCGGATTGTTGTTAAGTCACTCTTCCTGCGCCTTTCTTACAGAGTATGGATAGTAAGTAAAGTAATCGCCTATTTTTTTTCAGGCGGGGCTTAACGTCCAACTACCAATTAGGTGTCGTGGACGGAGGCGACTAGCAAACATACTTTACTGTAAATTTCTCATATTAACCATTAAATAAAATCCAAGGCCTAAACCGGGGAATCGAACTCAGTACCACAATACGTACATATTAGCTTCGCAGGTCTCGCCTCTAACCGCTCGGCTACCGTGGCGCCCACAGAGTTTGGATAGTATGTATCTGGATGAAGCAGATACATTACCCTCCTTTTGGTGCCTCGGAGTGTTGGTGCATAAAAAGATGGGTTCTGTAAAAGGGTACGATAAGCTGTGCTTCGCTAAACCCGAATGGCAATTATTAAGAATCTGGATTGATAATGGTTATTCCGAAATTCTGAAAAAATCTATTTACAGGAAGGCGATAAACTGTGGCTAATGCGGGCAAACAGGAGCCTGAAATTTCTAACAATAAAAAGAAAAGCATTCGAGACATTGGCATACTGTAGCTGGAGAACTGGTTTAGGGAAAAACTTGCAGGAGTAGAGGGGATGCCCTAAATGAAGCTAATCTACCACCAAGTGGTTCATTTAATAAACCTCTCTCTGCTTCAACACATACGAGGAAAGTTAGAGCATTCGAGGTCAACATTTTTTCGGGACTTTTCGGAAGCCCGAAAACTGTGGTATACCTGTTGAAAGCTCCATTCTTCCGGAATGTGACACAATAATACTTTAAATGTTAACCATTTCTCGTGTGAGCCATTTAATTACAACCCCCATTAAAAAATAAAAATATAAATACTATCACTTCCTATTCGTGATAAAAATGTTTCCGCATAATTTTTGTTTTTTAACCATCATAAAAATGTATATCATCATATATCATAAACAGTTTGGTGTAATACAGATCTACAGAGGCGTAACGTTTCTTTCGTGGCCTTAATACACTGACTTGACATTGTTATTCAAAATGGAGCATCATGATTACTTTTGTTCTCTAAAGTATGCAAACAAAAAAAAATGTATGCTATATAAAACTTTTGTGTCAAGAATTTTCAACTATTCGAGTGGTAGCAGCGTCTTTATAGTTCACTTCCGGTGATGAACGGTGTCGTCTAATACGAGTGAATTCTGTCAAGGGGCTGCGAGTGTACTGAGAATACCTTATAGACCTTACAAATTGAGGAGCTTTGGACCATTCATATGATTTCCTGTTAATGTTAGATTTTCATTCAACTTAAAATTATATCCGTTTATTCTATTCGCCATAGAACGAACTAATTTTTTTTCAAATTCACAAGTCTGCAGGATCACCACGCAGTACTTTCCTCTTGCGATAAAGAACATTGTCGCGCGTTACTATTGTAATAATCAGATTCCTAAATAGATCGAAGGAGGAGGAGTGTTACAGTTAGAAAAGCAATTTACATTCACAATGCACATTCCAAGACAGACTCCCGGCTAGCCTAGCTTGGGGAAAACTGTAAAATACAATTACATAATCTGTTACCAGCAGTGTTACCCTCACCTAGCTGCCAACACACATGGAAATATTATAGCAATAAGTTTTTGAAATAGAAAAAATAAACGAATTGAAAACAAAACGAGAAAAAAAACTAGCAATAAACCGGTTCACCTTATTCACATATCTCCTCCTAGCTCCGTGGATAACTTAGATTATAACGGGGAGGGCGAACAAAAATACTCTTACGGCTCGCCGTCCGTATCTGTAAAGTTTGACGAACAATTACTCTGTTGTAGTGGATTTTTCATTCATATGAGTTCAGTATGTCTGTATGTATTTAAAGACCTCATCATTGCAAGCCACGGCTAGCTTTGATTGGCTGTTATTATTATTATTCCTGTAAATGGAGGTCATATGAAAGGTTTCCATGGAAACGTGATAAGAATAATGAATATTAATAGTTTAAAAAATAAAATATAAAGTTTTATTGCGTGTCCACATCTAGATAGAAGATGCTGCAATGTGTTTTTCTTTTATCTCACTGATTGCTTACTTTAATGAGTTTGGATGGGCAACAAAGACTACTTATCAACCTCGACAGAAAGATCGATTATGATTTAAGGAAGTATGGTAATAATTTCAAATAATTATTGCGTATTAAGTGGAGGGGGGAACTGGAAGATCGTTTTTTTATTGGATTTAATTGGAAATTGTGGATCATTGAGATTATATTCAATCTACCGTTACTTTTTGGAGAGATCTTAGTTTTTTTATTCGCTGATTTTAATGGAGCAACGTTAATTTACTAAACTATACAGAGTGAACCAGTAAGTAATATTGTCCATAGGCCTACTGTATGTAGTACATCTAAAGTGGAGATCAATGAAATTGACTACTGGTCCATCTAAAAGAGTTTTCAATAATTAAACCACTTGATAAACTAACACTGCTGTATGCTCGTGATCACGTTTTCTTGTAAAACAAACGTAATTTCTCATATGAAAATAAAAGGAATCCTGGAAAATTATATACAGTTTGAAAGCCCATTAAACAAGGAAACTTTTATAAAAAGTGCCAGCATCTAGGTCTGATAATGATCACGTAAGGGCCTAATGAGTTTTCTTAAAAATTTCGATTACCTTTATTTTTCCAGTATCCAGGAGGAAGATTGAGGCTGTTTGGAGAATAATTAATGCTTCAAAATGGTATCAATTTTTAAAAAATTTATCTGTCTTTCTAACCGTGTCATCAAAATCGAATTCGGACTAAAACTTTCTGAGTAATAACATTTTTATAGCAAAAAATTAATGATTTTAGAAAAAAAATTAAAAGTGACGTCACACAAGAACAGTGGAAAATATGGAGTTGGCCAATACGTCATTGAACTACACACAGTAGGCCTATGGACATTACTTACTGGTTCACCCTGTATACACTTTGTTGTTTTTGGATTTAACTGCTTTTTATGGATGCATTTTATTTCCAAATTTGAATTAATATTAAAACAATCCTCGATGGTGTTCCAGCCTATCAAGTTCTCTGAAGGAAAACCAAAAAAAGACAGGACAGTGGGCTCTGTAATTACACCAAAAGTACAGAGCCCACTACGAGAGAGTTAAAATGAATTTTAACCTTTTCCTTACAACAATTTCCAAATTAATAACCTATACACAGTATTCTAATTTGGGATTCCAAATATAATACTTAACTCTTAACTCAAGTTATACAGTAAGCAAAATCTTAGATAAATAATGAAAAGAAGCCCAGACGGAAGTCTATCGTAAAAAAAAATATTTAAATAAAATTACTACAGATCTGCATGTGATCGCCGAATATGTTTGTTTGGTTAAGTTAGTAAGAAAGCAAAAAAAATGGAAAATTAATTTACCAGATTGTTCCCAGAGAGTTGTTAGGAACAGATCGCTAGCGGAAGTTCCTCTGTGTTCAGCAATGTTCCCAGTAATTTTGATTAAGAATGTAAGTGAAAGTTTCAAGGAATATATTCGGAAATCATTAATCCATTTTTTTTGTTATTCTTCCCTTCATTAGTCATTAAAAAGAAAAAACGGGAATTTAGATCGGAATCAAACTTCACCATTCATACCCTTCTCTTAATTACAAAATGTATTATTAATCAATTATTGTTTTCAATAATTTTACATAAAATTGAAATATTTTTATTCTTTCCTTAACTATAAGAATTCTGTGAGATGTACCAAGAAACATATCCACTCCTAATTAGCTTGATTTCACATCATGGAAGGGCTAGTAAAGGGAGAACCTAGGAGATTACTTGAAAATAGAATTTACCCCTATTTGGCTAAATATACGAATATTTAGCGGTGCAGATTGGTAGATCTAATTCGGTTTAATGTCATCCGATTTAATATTTAAAAAATAAAGGGTTGTGTTCTGTTGAAAGCCCTTTACTGGAACGCGTTTTCCTTCCAAGTACAAGAAATGGTTACTCATCTATTATCATGAAAAGTATAGATCTGTATAGATGCAAGGCACGGTTATTTACCGAGGTAAAGGCACGACGAAGATACCTCACTGGAATGAAACCACAAGACTCCATTTAAGGCACCTTAAAAGATAACTTAGATAATGGGGCACGGGTGTGTGTAAGAGAGAGAGAGGGTGGGGGAGAGAGAGATATCCTTATCTCTCCTTAAAGTTGCCTGCGTCACATTAAACCCAAACTACTGCACACAGCAATTACTTCAGCTGAGTGCTGCAGGTGACCAAATAATGTTGATTCCGATCATTGGGATATCCACAAAGAAGAAAAGATCCCAGAAGAAGAGTCTAGCTAGCTAAGCCTTGAAGGGAACACTTATCCTATCAGATCCTTTTATACACAGCGCAATTAAAATGAATTACTTTTCATATTAATTTCCTATTTTAATTACTTAAATCACTTTAGAATTGACCTAATAGGTAGTTAGACGTTACGCCCCGCCTGAAAAAAAATAGGCGATTACTTTACTTTTACTTTTTACTTTAGAATTGGAAAAAATTGATTATGTAGGTGGATTCCATTTTTTCCCCTAGAGACGGCGAATGAACTGTGGTCTTGGACCCAATCATAATCTTGATTTAATGTCTTAAAAAATAAATAAAATAACAAGGAATTAAATTCACTTACCGGTCCTGATCAAATAGCTCGACGTAAAGCTCTCCTGAAACAACACAAAAAGGAAGCTATTGTAGTAACTTAGTCACTTTCAGCTGCTGAAATCTATGCCAAACATTATTAATACTACCATGATCACTTATCTATACTAAGTTTTAACTCTATCAGCACTTAATTTTGTCTAGACCAATAACATTATTAGTAACAATTTCAGCATATAAGGAAAATTCGGCAATTAGCTTTAATCAGGAAGTGTTAAACGCTAGAATTTCCGGTGGTAGGGAAAGTTATTATTTTCGGTTTTCATTTATCGATTAAAATAAATCATGCCCCTTGAACACTGAAAAAGGTTTTTGACAAAATTGGCTGTATGGTGAAGAAATTCGAATAAGGGTACTTCTGAGGAGAGATCGATCGTTCCTATTACAATATTAGTAAGAGTAAAGGTATTTCAAATATGGGGAAAAAAATCGAATACCTTTATTTCATTTCTCGAAAACCGCTGCGCATAAATTCCCTTTAAACTTGTTGGTACACCATTTTGTGCAACCATTTACAAGTAAAACATTTTATTTGAAAGATTTCTCCCATAAAAATCAATTTAAGCGGCCTTCTTAGTAAGGCGGTAAAGTTAGGCAATCCAGTAACATGTCTTTTAAGGATATTCTACAGTCCTTATATCTGTAAGAATGTTTATGGTATGAAAGAATTTGAGTCCACCGGAAATGCGCCTGCAAGTGCAGCTTTTTCGTGTTCCCCCCTTAAAATTTTTTATGCACTTGCCAAAGTTCGATTCTTTTAAACTTGCACGTAAAGTATGTTAAAGATTGGAGTTTCGTTTGTGACTTGTTCAGCCAATGCTGATTTTAGAGCAATTCTATGGGTGCAGTGACTTCAACTCCTGTAACAGTATTATTTTATTCCAGAATTCTTCCAGAATATTCCTCAAGAATAATTTAATTATGCAAATTAAGTTGTATTCTTTCACAATAGGTTTTTAAATTATTCTTTTCGCAACACAATTAAGGTAATCTATTTAATGGGCAGAGATTTTTATTCTTTTTTTTAAAACTCTTAAATAGAATTAATTATTGATATATTATTAGTTATTGATCCTAGCTGACGAGAAACAACGATAAGCAGGCGCAGTTGACAATTTGAAAAATGTCTTGCATGTTTTAAGGTGTTACTTAATTTATTCTGACAAACTTGCTTCGAAGTCACTTACAGTGACATCAGTCTTTCTTAAACATAAGTATTGGTATCAAAACTTTTCAACTATCTAGTACAGGGGTCCCCAAACTACGGCCCGCGGGCCAAATGCGGCCCCGTGAGGACATTTATCTGGTCCCCACCGCCCTTCCGGAAGGGGCATCTCTTTCATTGGTGGTCAGTGAGAGGAGCACTATACGAGGGTCGTTTGAAAAGTCCGTGCAAAGTCAAAGAGATAGCACCACTGGCGCGTATCGAGGTTATGTTTAGTTAGTAGCATCTCTTGGGAGAACACACTCCAAGTTTCAGCCAGATCGGTCTATTTCTTTGTGTTTGGCATTCGTTTGAATCGAGGAAGTCGAGTGATTTTCAAAAAATGGACGAAAAAGAATTTCGTGTGTTGATTAAACACTACTTTATGAAAGGCAAAACGCCTCAGGAGACTAAAGAGAAGCTTGATAAACATTATGGTGACTCTGCACCTTCGATTTATAGTTTATAAATCACCATATGGGCACAAGTGACGCTGAACGTTCTGGACGCCCTGTTGAGGTTACTACTCCAGAAATCATTGATAAAATCCATGATATGGTGAGGGATGACAGGAGAGTGAAGGTGCGTGAGATTGCTAGTGCTGTGGGCATCTCGAATGAACGGGTACATAATATTTTGCATCAACATTTGGACATGACAAAGCTATCCGCAAGATAGGTGCCGCGATTGCTCACGCTTGACCAAAAACGAAATCGTGTGAAGTGTTGCAAGGACGGTTTGCAGCTGTTCCAGAAGAATCCGCAGGACTTTAAGCGTCGTTTCGTCACTGTGGATGAAACATGGATACATCACTACATTCCTGAGACCAAAGAACAATCTAAACAATGGGTTACCAAGGAGGAATCTGCGCCAAAAAAGGCGAAGACCGTTCCTTCAGCCGGAAAGATTATGGCGACTGTCTTTTGGGATTCGCAAGGAATAATCCTCATCGACTATCTGGAAAAGGGTAAAACTATTACAGGTGCATATTATTCATCGTTATTGGACCGTTTGAAAACCGAGCTGCAAGAAAAACGCCCACGATTGGCCCACAAAAAAGTCCTTTTCCATCACGACAACGCACCAGCTCACACCTCAGCAGTTGTGGTCGCAAAATTAATGGAAATAGGGTTCCAACTCGTTTCACATCGCCCCTATTCTCCAGACTTGGCTCCCTCGGACTACTATTTGTTCCCCAATATGAAGAAATGGCTGGCGGGAAAAAGATTTTATTCAAACGAGGAGGTGATTGCAGAAACGAATGGCTATTTTTCAGACTTGGACAAATCCTATTATTCGGAAGGGATCAACAAACTAGAGCAGCGTTGTACGAAGTGTATAAGCCTAAAAGGAGACTATGTTGAAAAATAAAAAAGGTTTACCCCAAAAAATTAAGTAGTTTTTATTTTTGCACGGACTTTTCAAACGACCCTCGTATGTGGTGGTGCCGCAAAGCACTGCGTCGCTCATGTACAGTACTACTTCCGATGCCGCGGGACGGACGCGTCACGGCTCCGAAAACAGTGTAAAATAACAGCCAGAAGTAGGAAGAAAGGCAAAGCACTATAACTAAACCGGACATTGACCATCTCATTAGCCAAAAGCAGGCCCTTAGTTCCCACAGAAATACTGGGCAGTTTGTTGATTTAAATTTACTTGTTCCTTTATTTGGAATATTCTATTTGTTCTCGTTTTGTTTTTTTTTTTTTTACTTTAAAATAGTTTGTTTTATAGTCCGGCCTTCCAACGGTTTGAGGGACAGTGAACTGGCCCCCTGGGTAAAAAGTTTGGGGGCCCCTGATCTAGTAGAATCTACAGCATAAAAATCATCGTCAGATATAAAACAAACGAATTATGAATGAACAAAGAATTGTTATAATAATAAAAAAACAAATAGCAATGTGAATAAATGTTTAGAGTTAGTCAGAATAAAAGACAATAATATTTATAGTAAAATAGGGCAAAAAACATATTACTTAATACACCTTATCGCTTATAAAATAATAGAATATTCATTTAATATAACAAACGGGCAGGTAGTATGTGAACGGCCAGCAATAGGTGAACATGGCGTATTATTGTGTTATTTAGGTATAATTTTTGATGGTTCGCTTTGTTTCATTCTTATTTATACATTATTTTTTTCTTGCAACCTCCGCTTACTTAGTAAAATGAAATTATTGTGAATGCGTCAAATTTTCTGTCTGTTCCGGAAGTACCAGAAGATTCTGAGCTTTCATGTAATGTCCTCTAGTCCAGAAAAAGCTCTAATCAACATATATATATATCGTAATTAATTAAAGCGCGACAACATTTAGTCACTGACATCCGGAGCGTTACAGAGAGTCAAAAAGTGATTGGAGTCTCCTTCTCCACCTTTCCACGGAATATTCAAGTGCCATCGCGTTCCAGTTCCAGCTTCTTCAGATGCTCTCTGTTGCCAACAGGTGGCCTAAGCAGAATCTGTAAGCTTGACGAATTTATTTTCACTCACACTCTGTTGCACGGCAAATTTTTATTTTTTTAAATTTCTTACATTGGTTTGAAATTGCTTTTGAGAAATGCTCTTTGTATTGATAGATCGATTATCGTGACCCGTTACCATCTAATCGCAGTTACTCACTAATCAACGGGAAGTTCAACAAATTATTCAGTAAAAATTCCAATTCTAAAGAAAATTCTAGAGAACATTGTGCGAGAGTAGAATGTCAGTTATTACCAGAATATATTACAATGTCAGTAGATATATCAGATCTAATTATCCCGTAAGGAGAAGGGGCAATCTAGGGAGTGCTTGTCAAGGTATACGGGATTCCTGCTACAGTTTTTACTATTATTATAATTATTATTATTGTTGTCGTTGTAACCAAGGATTTATTATTTACTTTTATTATAACTGATATTTATTTTTTTATATACTTTATTTGAATTCGGAAATTAAATGACATAATATTTGATTATGCACACCTGTGCAATCTAATATCTATCATCAAATACCTATTTGATGATAGATATTAATTCTATCCGTTACAATATATTATTTCTTGTAACCGTTCTGTGATACTGATCGGGTTGCAAATTTTCGTTTGGTTTACGAAGTTTCTGTCTCACTTAACATTGTGTGGCTGTGTTTGGTTTTGTGAAAGAAAATATATCGGGAAGTTCGAAAGTTATTTTTCCATTTAGTTTACTAAATCTACATCCGGTTTGAAGGTTTTGTTTTTTAACGAAAAATTTATTCCATATTAGAATTAAATAATAAAGGGGAAGGAAGTGGTAAGGATGTTCACGCCTCCGAAGTTTCAAAGAGTTGAAACGTTAAATTTTCATTGGATGTAGTATGTTGACCGGCTAGGCATTTTCGTTTTGCATCCCTCCAAATTATAGATTTGTTAATAATACATAATTCATAATATTTCAAAATATATAATACGTTGGCGCAATCAAATCTTGTAGAAGGGTAAAGGATTCACAATTGCAACCAGCCTCAATCTAATGGAGGATTCATCAAAAGCAATTATTTCAATACTTTTACTACAAAACTGGCAATCTTAACGTCTTAATTAGCGATCAAGGGTCATGATTGTAGGCGGGTTATAATTAAATATACAAACCTACATATCTGCAAATTCAGCCTTCATACGAGACAAAGTTCAAGGTCTCAGTATTTGGGACAGAACATACAACCTCTGTTTAAGATCATAGGTATAAATACCGCAAGGCCAATCTTGAAAATCGAACCCAATAGTAGCCAGCACATCACGTCTGAGTTTACACCCGCGCCATTGAGCTAACTATCCCAACTAATAACCACCGAATTATTTGGATAATTTCACAAGAGTTGGAAGAGGTTGGAGGAGGAGGTAGTCGAATTTTGTAACAATTCACGAGAAAACGCCTCAAATGTTAAATTTAGTTAAGAAAAACAGGAACTTCGAAATCTAATTTCCCCCCATTAGCCACTACTTTAAAAGGGAAATGATCTATCAATTAAAGGGGAAATTATAGTAGTTGATAATTCGCACTTCTGGAAACTTCTACTCTTTCCAAGAATGGAAATCTAGCAAGCCTAAATTACATCATCTCCCTACTGACGTCAGATAAGACCACTCATCCAAAGAAAATCGCTCCAAGTTAAGGATATCTGATAATTTTCAAAAACTGTAAAGCTTCTAAAAACAATATTTCTCTGCAAAGACTTGGAATTATAGCTAACTGGGTTACTGAACGTTAAAGAGTATAATTTGTCTCTTTTATCCCTTTGATAACCACCCAAGACTTAGCGAACCTTCTTAGAGCATCACAGTTCCTCGTAGAAAGGGTTTTTTTTTGTTAAGAAACTGCTCCAACTCCACACAGAGTTAGGCAATTGCCAGCAATGTCCAAGCATTTCCAGGTGTTTTCCGTGATTTTCAGAGCTGTTCCGTGATTTTAGAGAAAAGTGATACTGAACGGAGTTTGAACGCTGAAGAATACTGAACTCTGATTGTAAGTGTAAAGGGGTGGGGCATGGTCATGGCTGCTGGGACCCATTTATTCCTTTAAATTAAAGAAACCAGTTTTACTACTTAGTGAATTTAAGGGTCACGTTAAGGAAGACAGTTAATTTTATAAATTAATTTCGTTTTTAGTAGCCTACAGTGAGTGAAGTTTAATGGAAAATATGAAACACTTCCTCTTCATGCGAGCAGTGGGAAAAAGAAAAAAAAATAATGCTACGAATTTCCCAAATATAAAAAGAAACCAAAAGGAAATAGTTACGTTACACTATCATACGAACATGTTCCTGTACACGCACAGACAAACAGATATGTTAAAAAAAAAGAACTTGCCAACTAGGCTATATGACAGAGGAGGCGGTTACCTCTTTATGGGCGGATAGTTAGCACATCTTAGGACATGGATGCCCAAAAAGCCACTATATGTTGTGTTATTATTAACACTTTAAGCAAAAAACAAAATAGTTACCTAACTCCCACAAAATAAACTTAGAAGTTACCAAACTGTGAATGCGGTTATTTTAGTCTTTTTTTATTTTTTGTTTTTACTGCGTTTTCTTGTCCATTTCTAAAAAAAATATTTTGGCTAATATTACGCAATTATTCTTACATAAAACAATATTTAGTAATCAAAATCTAAATATTATTTAACTAAATATAATAAAAATGTAGTGAAGAAACAGCCTGGTTTGTGTTAAAACCACTAATTTTGTATCGAAACTATATTATAGGTATATTCAATAAAGAGAGATAAAGATATCAACCTTCTCTCTCTTTCTTGGCCTTATCTAGGAGGGATGATAAGCCCAGTTTCCAAATTACGAATTATAGAAAGATTTTTCATCCATTATTAGAGTAACTCTTTCATTTTTTTTATATGAATGAAGCACTAGTCCATTTATAAACAAAATATTTAAGTCATAAAACATAAATTTGGCATCTCTTTTGGCAACTCCCTTTATTAGCCAATTTCTGGCTTGTTCAAAACGAAATGGGTCCAGCTGTGCTCTCCAGTATCAAATGATTTCAACCTCTGCTATTTATTAAAGCCTCTGTCAGCACTCCGAATCATGAAGAATTGTGGTGGGAATCAGAAAATTAGATAAAAAAGTCAAACGATTGTCTCTTACAAAAATCTCATTTTCTTACAACTTCTAAATGTATGCGTGTTTACTTTCTAACACGATGCAATATGCAAAACATTGCCCGGAAATTAAACTATATAAGGAAGCGCGCTCGAACTGTCCTAAAAAGAACTTCTTGGAAAAATGATCAAATAAAAGTTCTTCTAGATCTAGTGTACGTAACCTGCATGAGATGTTTCAAAGAATATCGTGAAGCCATGTTTTAAGAAATTCTTAAAAACGTTGTAAACCAATTCAGTGAAGTGTTATTCACACTTCTACAGTTATACAAAGTCGATCCTGCCATCCAGTCAGATGTTATCATTACAAGCTCTCCATTAAACTTTAAACTAGTCCGTGCGCAAAGCACCAAGATAAGGATTATAATTCTTATTATCCTCTAGTTTTGTTTTAATAGGGTATAACAGCGAAGAATTGCGACCTCTCAAGATCTGTGTATTGGTACCATGTGACTCTCCCACTCTCTCTACAGCATCCCCTTTGCGAGTAAGATTCCAAGAAACCACAGCCGAGAGGTTCCAGGGGAGAGTATATCCTTTTCCAGCACCTAGCAACTTCCCAGGTATCAAAATCTTTCCTGGATAATTACATCGCAATAAGTCAAAAGATATATTGGAGTTCCCTCCCATCTCCATCATAGTTTCCTCATGTTCCAGAACTAGCTTTTTTTTTTTGGAAGTCCTATAAGGAAAAACTCGTCACTAGTGGAATTTATTTTCTTTCTGAACGAGACAAGCTTACTCCCTACAGAAGGGTTAAGGCGTTGACCCTCTCATTTCCTTACAAAGCCAAGATGTCCCAATAACCTTCTAATTATCTTAGCCAATACTAACTTTGAACCTCAGTATTCAGCCAAGCTCTTGTGATCCATAAATAGTACAAAATTAATTAGTGTAAACGTGTATTTATCAATTGCAAATACACGAGTGTAATTTGTGTATCGGGCTTCAACATGAAGTCATTTATCTCGCCGCCAATCCCAAGATGTGTTGTCTCGACTAGCAGATCTCTTGATTAAGAAGCATTACAAGAAGAAAACCTCTTTTATTTTTCGCAAAGCATAGCGAACCCTCGAACTTTGGAGCTAATAAGGCCACAATTATTGAATGTCATGTTAGAAGATTAACCCTAGAACGTATTCACGATCTATTGAAAAGTTCAACATCTGACAGCCAAACATTTTTGGGTATCTAAACTACTCGAGAAGATATGGACATTAGATAGCAATTATAAGTGTGAAAGCCAACATCATAATCTCCCCCCAGTTACATGTTTCTTGTATATAGATGTAATATAAAGGGTAAACCGTAATGTGCCGTGCGTATTATGTTAAATATACACAACATGGAGGAGGTTACCATCATGGCTTTCTTCTTTGTCAAATCCTGCATTATACATTTATGCAGTGTGTTCCGTTCAGTGTGAAAGGTGGTGGATTATATGGTGAAAGTGTTGTTTGTTTTCCTACATCCAGAAAGCTATATAACAGAAATGAGAGAGCTAGAGCGATGGAGCTAGAGCGAGAGAGAGAGGATTCATGCACAAACGGGAAGTATTATTTCCGTTTTAGGACATACATTGAGTGTGGGCAGTTCTATCTTTGCATAAAACATCTACATCTACCTGCTATACAACTCCCATTTATACAGATATCAATCATAATTTGCTATGAAATGTCATAAAACCTGTCAATATATCAACTTTTTAAAAAACATCTATATTATATAAACGAATGCTCAATCATTGGCTTTCGCAGTTTTGAATTTTAATTTTATTCAAATAAAAAATTAATTTATAATAATAAATACGAAGAGTAATAAAGGATAAATCATTCTCCTATATGACCTATAATATATCAAAATTGTATCTGGATGCTGTGATGATGAAATGGGCCGGTTGTGTCGGAAGCTGTTACAGCTAATTAACTAACAGATATTAGCATAAAATTAAATTGTGTTACTTCTTTTACGAAACAAAGGGAAATCTGTTGCCCAATTTTTTTCGAAATGAATTTAGATCAGCTGGTTAAAGTAGTATTTAAATTATATCGTTCTAAATAGGCACTGCCTTCTAAAATACTAAGAACAAACCCGGAATTATAGTTATAAAATTTAGAAGAGGAATTTAATATATTTTGAAAATAGCTTCGGTAGCATTTTAAAGCTCTTAAATCAGACAGAAATATTTGGAGAAATGAAGATTTGCCAAAATAGGCAATCAGTGAAAGGCAAGGTGTTATAGGGATAACGCCTAAGTAGGCTGGCTACAATTATCTCAGGCGGTAATACAGAATATTAAATAGCGTGGTCTTTTTAAGGTTGGTGTGTGAAGACTTATAAATACTGACGAGAACTGGTAGCATGCACAAGGTCTTTCTTGTCTATGGAGGCCACCACTTCTACTAAATAAAAAGGCAAAGTGACGGTAGATCGCTAGCTTCCGGATTGCTAACTTTCCTGCCTAGTCCTATAGGAGTGGCCAATGAAAATCCTGAATTTTTTGTAACTTTTGAGCCAGAGTGATGTTCACACGCCAATTTATGAAAAAACCACTTTTGAGATTGGCCGAGAAACCCAAAATGGATGTTCCTGATGAAAGAAAAGTCACCAATGGAAATCAGCATGAACGCAGTACTGCTCCTTAAGAGGAGGAAGGTGTAACTGAAAGTTAAAAGCTCTGGAGTAAACACTGATACCGCCATTCCCTGACCACAATTAGTTCACTACTAGCTTGCAAACACCTCTATGCTTACTTACGCAATCTGCATGGACAATACTTGCGACAGTAATAATGAAGTATAAATGATCCTTATATAATATACTAAATCCTAACAATCATACTACTTGACCCTTTAAAACCAAAAATCAGTAAAAATACTAGGCGGAAGAAATAGATATGACCTTTGCATGAACTGTTCAGTTTACGATGGACCAATACACCATTTATGGTTATATAACAATAGGACCACAATATCTGAGTACATTTTATTAGGTACATTACTTGCACCAATAACCAAAATTTCTCACTGAAACTATTACTCAATGGCGTCATTAGCGGTAACTACTGAAACTATTACTCAATGACGTCATTAGCGGTAACTACTGAAACTACTTTATTGTTTAAAACCGTAATAAAAATAATAATGAACAGTATAAAAAGTGTTCCACTTTTATTTTATCGGTTGCTATTAGGTGTTATTAAATCAAGTCGTATTTAAATTCAATCAATTCAATTATTCTGAAATCTTTTCAGCATTAAGTCAAGTTTTAGAGATTGAGCTTCCAAAAATATATTTATCTTCTTTTGATCAAATTCCCGCCGGAAATATTTAACTTTTGAGTATCTATGAAGGCGATAAATTTTTATAAATGAAAATTTGCAAGAAAGTTCAGACATAATAGACATTTTCCTGTCTATCGCCGCCAATATTTTTTGGCTTCTTTCCTTTTTCAAGTCATCCAGTCTCAAAGGCTTTCCTATATTTTTCAACTCCTTAAGTTTAAATCCTCGATACATTCCCGTAATACCAGATCTCGCTCATCCGATCTCTATATTCCCTCTCAACGTACCACATCCTTTGACAAGTCCTTCCTAATACGTGCTACCTCTCTCTGGAACTCCTTACCATCATCTGTCCGCCATGCTCCTACCCTATCTATCTTTAAATCCCGTCTATTCAGTTATCTCCTTTCTATTCAGCTTCCTCCAAAATTCTAATTGTTTTAAATTATTTCCTTAATTTCTGCTGTTATTTTTATTTTCACTTTTTGTAAATACTTATTTATTTATTTATTTTCTGTTTAATCACAGGCCAAACTATTAAGGCCTCTATTTGTACCTGTATTTATTCTTAGGGGACAATTGTCCCAGAATAATAAATTTATTTTCTATTCTATTCTAATATTTCGTTTTGTGGCCGTTCTAGCTTCCGGCGCTAAGAAATCCGTCCACCGAAAGGGCAACATCCATTCATTAAAATTGCAATGTCTAGTTTTCTTTTAACGAAAAAACAACCTCATTTCCGGCGCCAAACTAGCTCATATTATTACTATTATTAGGATCGCTAAAACGCGAGTAACTCGAGCCTCTATGTATTGATACGTTGGTACCTCTTCCAAATGATTTTCAGATGACTATCTACAGAAGCATGTTCAATCATCACCGCCACTATCTCTTTGGATCCGAACATAGGGATCCAGATAACCCTGCCATCCCCTACTTGGTAATATCTTTGAAACAATTGATGGCCATCTTTGAGTCTGTTATCCAAATATTAAAATCTCATACTTCCAATTTGCCCGGCAGATATGACTGAAAGTTAATGTTGAATTCCCACATCTCTTATTGGTCTTATCCAATACGAAAACCAGGATTTTGTCTATCAGCTTTGCTGCTAACCAGCATTTGTTGAGGACTTCCTAAACTGTCTTGTAGATGCACGAACATTAAAAAACTGATTAAACGTAATTATCTGCAGACTCAATCGCCCATCATGGAACTCAGAGATCACGAGAGCCGGAAAAAAAAGAAGGTCGACTACACTTTCAATCCTCTATAACCCAGATCTGCCATTTCCCAATGAAGATCTCACCCTTTTGCTAATTTTTAAGATAAAAAGTAATAATTGGCCATCGTTCTAAACTATTAGTTAATAGCATTAATTGAATGGGGCCGTAGAGTTCAACCTTGGTGAAGATGTAGTTAATTAAAAGAAATACTTTCTAGAGGGAGAGAGAACGTCTGTTAACAGTATGTACCAGTAGAGAGGGGGTCATCTCAAGATTCCAAAGATTACCACTTTGAATGTTTATTAGCTAGACTAGGTAAAGTGGTAATAAAATATTATTGCAACAAATTAATGTTTACATCATTTCAAAAATAACATTTTTAAGTAAAAGGTTATTTGAAATAAAATAAAAAAAAAAAAGCTAAAATAAATAATATGTTGGCAAGAGTGAGGTTATGTTTATAACCATTGGTAAACATTATATTTACCCTTTTATTTGAGATTATTTTCTATTTGAAAAAAACAAAGCAGAAATTAGGTCAACTTAATATTAGTTAGAAGTTAATTTTCATGTTAGACGGTTGGGAAATAATAGCTCACAGCTGGCTGCTGTTACACAAAGAAGTAATGAATCTTGGCTAGATATAGAATTAGATTGAAAACTATTTCTTCTTTGGAACTGTTTTTATTTCTATACCGCTACCGCTTGAAGTGACGTTTCCAATTCTATGACGCAATCGAGAACCAAAGATGCGCACGAATCAATCTATCTAGTGAGGATGTCGTGATTTCTTTGAATGTCGGTCTAAATTACAACCAGATATCTTCACTAACTTTAAATGATATTTTTTACTGTTGCTATTTTTCAATTTTATTACCAGCCAATGTAATAGCCTACTAACTATAAATAGTAATTAAAATATTTTGTATTGTTTCAGCACTCAATTAAGGATGTGTAAAAAGATAAAAGCCCCTTCATGACGGTACCAAAACATGGACACTGGGATATAATCAAAACTAAAAACTATTACCTAAATAGACCACCTTAAACCTACAAATTACCAAACTGATCTCATTACCAGTAAGTAATTTTCTATTATTTATTATTATTAGTGATAATTGCTATCTATCTAATTATTGAATTAATAATTATTGTAATAAAATTATGGGATTGTCGATATTGCAAAAAATATCCAAAATGGTGTCCACAATTTAGTGGAGAGAAAGGTTAACCAGTGCGAGAATTTACTACTTTAGGTGACTGAACACATTAGATATTTTTAACAATTTCTGGTCATGACCTCCAACAGGTTGTCTACATATACAGGGTGATCCATTTAAAACGCACCAATCGCTAATAACTTTTTAGGAAAGCGGAATTTTGAAAAAAACGTACGAAGTAAACTATATGTTTTTTTTTATTTAGTTTTCATATTTTCTACCCCCGATGCTGTATCTTCATTTTTGGTGGCCAAAAACCCGATTGGGGTTCCATAAGGACCACTAGTTTTGACAATGATTATGAAAACTACATAAAAAACTGTGAAAAATGCAAGACTTCTTAACCTATGATTACTGTAAGAATATCTTGCCAGGGTGTTGGTCTAGTGTTGGTAATTCGAATCCCACGTTTGACTACATTTTATTTAAAAAAGTGTTATGATGTATTAAGTATTCTGAATGTCCGCACCCTCGGGATTCGAACTGGGGATCTCCCACTTACAAAGCCACGCTCATGACCACTAGGCCAACACCCACTCCTCCCTGGCAAGATATTCTTTCCGTAATCATAGGTCAAGAAGTCTTGCATACGGGGTACATTTAAAATGAAGTGATGATTGCTTTTATTTGATGATAAAACAAATTTATCCTGATTCACTCACAACTATTACACTATACTACATGTTTTAAAATCTTCAATTACTATTATTTTTGTTCTTAGCGTCACAAATAACATTTTTTACAGTCAGAGGACCTCCAAAAACGTGTATTTCTGGAGGAAAATTAATATCGAAAACCGATCACGAATAAGATAAAATAGTAACTTTGATCTTAAATATCTCGACTAATATTAGGGATATCGAAACGGGATTAACGTTATTTTTCACAGTTTTTTATGTACTTTTCATAATCATTGTCAAAACCATTGGTCCTTATGTAATCCCCGTAAATCCCCATAATCGGTTTTTTGACCGTAACTCCGCCAAAAATGAAGATACAGCATCGGGGGTAAAAAATTTGGAAACTAGACCCAAAAAAAAAATATAGTTTACTTCAAAAAGTTATTAGCGATTGGTGCGTTTTAAATGGACCACCCTGTATATATATATAGTGCAAGCTCCTTTCGCCCGTCACTGTTTCCTGTGCCAATTTGCAAATTATGTCATTATTAAAGATGGTTTCAAGACACTATCCACTTTTTGTAAGTCAATGAAGTCCTACATTTAATTATATGTTAAGCCCAGGGTTCTACTAGCATGAACACAGTAAGTGTCCTGAAAAGTCCATGAATTGGGGTAGCTTTCTCACATTCCTGGATTAAAACGTTGTTATCTCAAGGGACAATCCTTCAAGCTGGAGCAATATGTGTGTGTGGACACTTTAGTTTAAAAAAAGCCATGGAAGTTCAGATTAAGATTTAGACTGAACTCAGTGAAATAAAAGTTTTTTTCTTTATTTGTAATGAAGGAAATGAAATGCTAATATAACCACATTTAAGATATGGAAGATGAAGAGATTATTATTATGGCTGTGGTTTAGCTTAATGGCAACACTGCTTTAATGATGTTATACAACCGTTACTTATCTGCATTCAGTAATGAATATATTATTCGTGCAAAAATGGCAGCAGCACAACTTACCGCTGCAATTACTAAATATATTACGAAGATGTACGTAAACATCAGGTGAACTTTTTATTTCTATTTTTATTTCTCCCTTATTACAACATAGAAGTGCTTTATTGGATGTTCATATAAAGTGAGCATTAGATGGACTTTTAAAGTTTCTATCTTTCCCTGACATTTACTATCTAAAGAGAGAGTGAGTGAGAGAGAGACCTAAAGAAGAGGACAAAATCGATATTACAAATCGATTGGTTGAATAAATATTTTTTAAGAAAAACCTACGTGCTTATTAAAAGATTGCTTCTTTCTGTGTTGACGCAATGATGAAAGTATTATGATGCACATATAGCATTCACATGAGAGTTATAGTAAAAGCACACACTAATATGGACTTAAAAGAACAGATAATCATTCAACTGATATTGTGTAACCCCGTATAATGTTAAAGTTGATCGATTTATTTCTGGGAAATCGTTTTTTAAAAAAAATAACATTTTTATGGGGCTATCGTTAGCATAGACGGACTGAGAAAATATTAATCAATCATTTTAATGGTAAATTTCAAATTGATGTTAATTAGAGGGAGGTATGCCGAAGTTAAGAGAAAGGATAACACGGTTATATCAACTTACTACGAAATAACAGGTTGGAGAGCAAAGATTTGCCGGTTTTGAAATGTGTCCTTTGATAAAGTTTAAAACAAATAACTTAGTTTTTTATGAATTAACCTTTGTACAAAATCAATTCAGTAAAATCTATTTCCGGCTGAGGAATTTTGATCACTAAATAACAGTTAAGCCTTCCGGTGGGTCTAAATCGAAATATTAAGTGTCAACTTCCGGCAATTTTTCGTTTTTTGAGTTATTTACTAAGTAAAGACGAACTCACAAACCATTTTCTTAAAATAAAGTAAAATGAACACTTTTTTTTTTTTACTGTCTCAGATGAGCTTAAGACTTGGAGGAAAACTCAATTTGGGCATTATCGCAACACTTTCCTTACCTAGCAAAGTAGAGTTAAGTAAGCGCCTATTTTTTTGCCAGGCGAGGTTTAACGCCCAACTACCTATTACGCGTCGTAGACGGGCGGAGGGAGGCAGACGCACATACTTTACTACTAAATTTATTTTCTAACTAATACAAATTCACCTAGTAAGGTAATCTTTTGACCAATACTCAAAGACAAAATTTCGCAATTAATTCTTACATTCGCAGAACATTCGCTTTAATAGATTAATTAATATTTAACTTCTCTATCTTTATACAATTAATTAACAGCAATAAAAACGCTAATTAATAATAAAAATCATTAATAAAGAACAAACATTGTCAGTTAAACATTTTTAATATTAATAAGAAGTTAAAAAATAAAACCATTCACATGAGCTGGGCCTCTTACATTCAAGTCACAGCCTTATAGATAATTAACATATTAATATTAATTATGGAGTATTAAATAAGGAAGAAAACAAAAAGTTTTTGGCCTTCAACAATTTCTTTTTTAATTTTTTCCACCAAATAGAGGGAAAATTATTTATTTTTATTGCCAAGTTAAATAATTAAATATTTACCCAAATATAATTAGTGGCTATTAATTATTAAAAATCACGTAACCAATGTTTTGGTAAAATTTGGGATTACGTTTATACTTAAAGTATAGCAGGTCGCAAATTTAATAATAATTAGACTATGGAAATTAGAGGGAAGTAAGTTAATTATGTACATATGTATGTATAGTTAACTATTAACATTGTTTAACTTCATCAGCCGTCAGTAATTATACTTATTTTGATAACTATGAATAATTTCGGACAACTATTCTTGATTAGATCATAATCATGGATCAATTATCCATAAGGAGCTTCTACTCCTTTCGTATTATGATCCTATTGGACAGTTTTTGATTACCAGGAGTTTTTAGGAGACAGACATATTTCTCCTCCTTATCTGTTAGAAGTTTTTTTTAAAAAACTGTAGATCGAAGAGATCTCAAATTAGGATTTAATGCTGAGTTGCAACCTCTTATTTTGTAAATATTTTGTATATAAAAATGGCCAGCAAAAGGGATTGTTACATCTAATAAATTTTAAATGATATTAATGAAAATTTAATGGGGGTAAAATTACTTTAATGATATCAATTGTAATAAAATATCAGCTTTTTCGTTCGTTTCTGAAATTACGAGCTGAAGAATGGTTTAACAAATTCAAGCATATGAATGATCATTATTCTTTTACCAGTTAGACATAGTGACGTTTGTATTACGTCAAAAGTTAGTGACGAAAGAATTAATTGTTTCATTGATACAATTTTTAATTATATCATAAAACTAGGGGGGGTGGGGGACGCATTGTTTGTTTGCGTAATGTATTTATTTAAATTTAATGATCCGGAGAGGAGTGCTAATTATGACGTAATCAAGTTATGACCACTTAAACAGATTGATCTTTTTTTATTTTATTACAGCTGAAAAATAAGAGAATTGCGTTATTTTGATAAAAATTTCGAGATTTGATTTACGCCCCAAAAATTTCGAAGCATCCTCCAGATCGAAAATGAATAAGTAGCGTGAAAGTAAAAGCTCAGGTGTATGTAAAACCTAGATGTTCTTAAAGTACAGGAAGTTCGTCACAGGATCCGTTCGGAACTTAGAGTCAAAACTTAGGGTCGAACAAGAAAGGAAACCAAGATTGTTCCATCAGCTGGAGTCGCCTTGATGACTCATTTGAATTGCTTAAATTTGTAATTAAAAAAAGCTAATATTTAGTATAATTTCTAAGTAGAGGTTACTTTTTTCAATTTACAACTATAGAGGTGCTAAAAATTTGTAGGCAATCTATTAGGTAATAAATAGCTCTTGAATTAATACGTTCAACGTAATCGTAATAGAAGGAAAATTACTTTTTTTTTGCTTCTGCTAAGAAGAAATAACATCACGTCTGTAATTCTAGCTGTTATTTAAGAAGATAATTCAAAGAGAAATAAATAGGGGATTATGAAAGTGGTAATAGTGTTATTGTGTGCGTCACCAGCTGGCCAAGAACAAGACTATAGACCAATATACTCCAGGAGTAGTATCTAACAACGGTAAGAACATGGCTCGCGGCAGGATGATGCCATCTATTGGGTAATTTTCCTTTCAAATTATTTCTGTTTAGTGACAAAAAGTTTTGTGCATTTCCTTTTGAAAAACTGCCTAAACAGTGAACAGGTAGGTAGTGTTGGGCAAAGCGTTAAATAGACGAAATGAAAGACGTGCTGATTTCTGTATTAATCGCCAGAGCAAACTGATATACTTTGTAATCACAAACAGAAGTATGACATCAGTTCTCAGTATGCTCAGTACAATGTTAATTTGAGTGGAGTAATGGTCCTTAGAATTACATGTCGAGGAGATTGCATAAAACAGAATTATGAAGAAGTATTATTAACCAATCATGTGGCTGAAAGGCTGTGACGACATGGATAAATATTTGCATCATTATTTGTATTGGAAAAGCTAAAATGCAATTTGAAGGTCATTCTGATTTTCTTTCGATTCAATCAGAACATCGGTTCCGGAGACCCTCTGCATCTAAAATATCTCAAACTAGGCTATTGAAAAAGTCAGGTTGTAAAAACCATTTTCTGCTTACTCAGGAGCTGGACGCACTTTAGACACCTGATTTCTGAAGTTCATCGTGTCCTGAAAATCGTAATGGCATTTGAACTGATCTGGGTCAAGATTACAAGCTAGTTACAAGTTGGTTTCTCATTAAAAGGCCTTTTTGTCACAAAGGATCTCCTGATCGGCGCCGGACCCCAACTTAAATTGGCTCTACCTCCCGATTCAAAATAAAAAACTCCAGAGCTGACTTCAGATTCACATCCACTAAGCCCAGTAGAGAAGCTGAGGCACCAAGAGAGTGATACACTCCAACTTCGTAATCAAATATTGCCTTTAAGTTTTATCCATCATTCCTATTTTTGCAAGTAGGATACCTCCAGGAGTATGCTCGATCAGCACACCCTCACTAAACTGTTAATTGCAACCTACTCAGGACGAGAAAATTCTTGGTGAATGAGTGATAGTGGAAGTCAGGATAAACACTCCCTTTCCTCATACATTCCTTTCCTAATATGCCCACGAAGGCGATTATTGGAGATATTCACTCCCTCTCCACAATGCTGTATACTCTAAGAATGTTCCACGTTAAGGGAATCAATCTCCCCAAGAATAGAGAAGACCACGAGTTGCCAGTAAGGTAAGGGCAATGCCCTCACTGGATTTTCCAAACATGTCTTCTAAAGAAACTGCAGGACATCAACGAAGGCGATTATTGGAGATATTCACTCCCTCTCCACAATGCTGTATACTCTAAGAATGTTCCACGTTAAGGGAATCAATCTCCCCAAGAATAGAGAAGACCACGAGTTGCCAGTAAGGTAAGGGCAATGCCCTCACTGGATTTTCCAAACATGACTTCTAAAGAAACTGCAGGAGATCAACGAAGGCGATTATTGGAGATATTCACTCCCTCTCCACAATGCTGTATACTCTAAGAATGTTCCACGTTAAGGGAATCAATCTCCCCAAGAATAGAGAAGACCACGAGTTGCCAGTAAGGTAAGGGCAATGCCCTCACTGGATTTTCCAAACATGACTTCTAAAGAAACTGCAGGACATCAACGAAGGCGATTATTGGAGATATTCACTCCCTCTCCACAATGCTGTATACTCTAAGAATGTTCCACGTTAAGGGAATCAATCTCCCCAAGAATAGAGAAGACCACGAGTTGCCAGTAAGGTAAGGGCAATGCCCTCACTGGATTTTCCAAACATGACTTCTAAAGAAACTGCAGGAGATCAACGAAGGCGATTATTGGAGATATTCACTCCCTCTCCACAATGCTGTATACTCTAAGAATGTTCCACGTTAAGGGAATCAATCTCCCCAAGAATAGAGAAGACCACGAGTTGCCAGTAAGGTAAGGGCAATGCCCTCACTGGATTTTCCAAACATGTCTTCTAAAGAAACTGCAGGACATCAACGAAGGCGATTATTGGAGATATTCACTCCCTCTCCACAATGCTGTATACTCTAAGAATGTTCCACGTTAAGGGAATCAATCTCCCCAAGAATAGAGAAGACCACGAGTTGCCAGTAAGGTAAGGGCAATGCCCTCACTGGATTTTCCAAACATGTCTTCTAAAGAAACTGCAGGAGATCAACGAAGGCGATTATTGGAGATATTCACTCCCTCTCCACAATGCTGTATACTCTAAGAATGTTCCACGTTAAGGGAATCAATCTCCCCAAGAATAGAGAAGACCACGAGTTGCCAGTAAGGTAAGGGCAATGCCCTCACTGGATTTTCCAAACATGTCTTCTAAAGAAACTGCAGGACATCAACGAAGGCGATTATTGGAGATATTCACTCCCTCTCCACAATGCTGTATACTCTAAGAATGTTCCACGTTAAGGGAATCAATCTCCCCAAGAATAGAGAAGACCACGAGTTGCCAGTAAGGTAAGGGCAATGCCCTCACTGGATTTTCCAAACATGTCTTCTAAAGAAACTGCAGGACATCAACGAAGGCGATTATTGGAGATATTCACTCCCTCTCCACAATGCTGTATACTCTAAGAATGTTCCACGTTAAGGGAATCAATCTCCCCAAGAATAGAGAAGACCACGAGTTGCCAGTAAGGTAAGGGCAATGCCCTCACTGGATTTTCCAAACATGTCTTCTAAAGAAACTGCAGGAGATCAACGAAGGCGATTATTGGAGATATTCACTCCCTCTCCACAATGCTGTATACTCTAAGAATGTTCCACGTTAAGGGAATCAATCTCCCCAAGAATAGAGAAGACCACGAGTTGCCAGTAAGGTAAGGGCAATGCCCTCACTGGATTTTCCAAACATGACTTCTAAAGAAACTGCAGGAGATCAACGAAGGTGATTATTGGAGATATTCACTCCCTCTCCACAATGCTGTATACTCTAAGAATGTTCCACGTTAAGGGAATCAATCTCCCCAAGAATAGAGAAGACCACGAGTTGCCAGTAAGGTAAGGGCAATGCCCTCACTGGATTTTCCAAACATGTCTTCTAAAGAAACTGCAGGACATCAACGAAGGCGATTATTGGAGATATTCACTCCCTCTCCACAATGCTGTATACTCTACGAATGTTCCACGTTAAGGGAATCAATCTCCCCAAGAATAGAGAAGACCACGAGTTGCCAGTAAGGTAAGGGCAATGCCCTCACTGGATTTTCCAAACATGTCTTCTAAAGAAACTGCAGGACATCAACGAAGGCGATTATTGGAGATATTCACTCCCTCTCCACAATGCTGTATACTCTAAGAATGTTCCACGTTAAGGGAATCAGTCTCCCCAAGAATAGAGAAGACCACGAGTTGCCAGTAAGGTAAGGGCAATGCCCTCACTGGATTTTCCAAACATGTCTTCTAAAGAAACTGCAGGACATCAACGAAGGCGATTATTGGAGATATTCACTCCCTCTCCACAATGCTGTATACTCGAAGAATGTTCCACGTTAAGGGAATCAATCTCCCCAAGAATAGAGAAGACCACGAGTTGCCAGTAAGGTAAGGGCAATGCCCTCACTGGATTTTCCAAACATGTCTTCTAAAGAAACTGCAGGAGATCAACGAAGGCGATTATTGGAGATATTCACTCCCTCTCCACAATGCTGTATACTCTAAGAATGTTCCACGTTAAGGGAATCAATCTCCCCAAGAATAGAGAAGACCACGAGTTGCCAGTAAGGTAAGGGCAATGCCCTCACTGGATTTTCCAAACATGTCTTCTAAAGAAACTGCAGGACATCAACGAAGGCGATTATTGGAGATATTCACTCCCTCTCCACAATGCTGTATACTCTAAGAATGTTCCACGTTAAGGGAATCAATCTCCCCAAGAATAGAGAAGACCACGAGTTGCCAGTAAGGTAAGGGCAATGCCCTCACTGGATTTTCCAAACATGACTTCTAAAGAAACTGCAGGAGATCAACGAAGGCGATTATTGGAGATATTCACTCCCTCTCCACAATGCTGTATACTCTAAGAATGTTCCACGTTAAGGGAATCAATCTCCCCAAGAATAGAGAAGACCACGAGTTGCCAGTAAGGTAAGGGCAATGCCCTCACTGGATTTTCCAAACATGACTTCTAAAGAAACTGCAGGACATCAACGAAGGCGATTATTGGAGATATTCACTCCCTCTCCACAATGCTGTATACTCTAAGAATGTTCCACGTTAAGGGAATCAATCTCCCCAAGAATAGAGAAGACCACGAGTTGCCAGTAAGGTAAGGGCAATGCCCTCACTGGATTTTCCAAACATGACTTCTAAAGAAACTGCAGGAGATCAACGAAGGCGATTATTGGAGATATTCACTCCCTCTCCACAATGCTGTATACTCTAAGAATGTTCCACGTTAAGGGAATCAATCTCCCCAAGAATAGAGAAGACCACGAGTTGCCAGTAAGGTAAGGGCAATGCCCTCACTGGATTTTCCAAACATGTCTTCTAAAGAAACTGCAGGACATCAACGAAGGCGATTATTGGAGATATTCACTCCCTCTCCACAATGCTGTATACTCTAAGAATGTTCCACGTTAAGGGAATCAATCTCCCCAAGAATAGAGAAGACCACGAGTTGCCAGTAAGGTAAGGGCAATGCCCTCACTGGATTTTCCAAACATGTCTTCTAAAGAAACTGCAGGAGATCAACGAAGGCGATTATTGGAGATATTCACTCCCTCTCCACAATGCTGTATACTCTAAGAATGTTCCACGTTAAGGGAATCAATCTCCCCAAGAATAGAGAAGACCACGAGTTGCCAGTAAGGTAAGGGCAATGCCCTCACTGGATTTTCCAAACATGTCTTCTAAAGAAACTGCAGGACATCAACGAAGGCGATTATTGGAGATATTCACTCCCTCTCCACAATGCTGTATACTCTAAGAATGTTCCACGTTAAGGGAATCAATCTCCCCAAGAATAGAGAAGACCACGAGTTGCCAGTAAGGTAAGGGCAATGCCCTCACTGGATTTTCCAAACATGTCTTCTAAAGAAACTGCAGGACATCAACGAAGGCGATTATTGGAGATATTCACTCCCTCTCCACAATGCTGTATACTCTAAGAATGTTCCACGTTAAGGGAATCAATCTCCCCAAGAATAGAGAAGACCACGAGTTGCCAGTAAGGTAAGGGCAATGCCCTCACTGGATTTTCCAAACATGTCTTCTAAAGAAACTGCAGGAGATCAACGAAGGCGATTATTGGAGATATTCACTCCCTCTCCACAATGCTGTATACTCTAAGAATGTTCCACGTTAAGGGAATCAATCTCCCCAAGAATAGAGAAGACCACGAGTTGCCAGTAAGGTAAGGGCAATGCCCTCACTGGATTTTCCAAACATGACTTCTAAAGAAACTGCAGGAGATCAACGAAGGTGATTATTGGAGATATTCACTCCCTCTCCACAATGCTGTATACTCTAAGAATGTTCCACGTTAAGGGAATCAATCTCCCCAAGAATAGAGAAGACCACGAGTTGCCAGTAAGGTAAGGGCAATGCCCTCACTGGATTTTCCAAACATGTCTTCTAAAGAAACTGCAGGACATCAACGAAGGCGATTATTGGAGATATTCACTCCCTCTCCACAATGCTGTATACTCTAAGAATGTTCCACGTTAAGGGAATCAATCTCCCCAAGAATAGAGAAGACCACGAGTTGCCAGTAAGGTAAGGGCAATGCCCTCACTGGATTTTCCAAACATGTCTTCTAAAGAAACTGCAGGACATCAACGAAGGCGATTATTGGAGATATTCACTCCCTCTCCACAATGCTGTATACTCTAAGAATGTTCCACGTTAAGGGAATCAATCTCCCCAAGAATAGAGAAGACCACGAGTTGCCAGTAAGGTAAGGGCAATGCCCTCACTGGATTTTCCAAACATGTCTTCTAAAGAAACTGCAGGACATCAACGAAGGCGATTATTGGAGATATTCACTCCCTCTCCACAATGCTGTATACTCTAAGAATGTTCCACGTTAAGGGAATCAATCTCCCCAAGAATAGAGAAGACCACGAGTTGCCAGTAAGGTAAGGGCAATGCCCTCACTGGATTTTCCAAAGATGTCTTCTAAAGAAACTGCAGGAGATCAACGAAGGCGATTATTGGAGATATTCACTCCCTCTCCACAATGCTGTATACTCTAAGAATGTTCCACGTTAAGGGAATCAATCTCCCCAAGAATAGAGAAGACCACGAGTTGCCAGTAAGGTAAGGGCAATGCCCTCACTGGATTTTCCAAACATGTCTTCTAAAGAAACTGCAGGACATCAACGAAGGCGATTATTGGAGATATTCACTCCCTCTCCACAATGCTGTATGCTCTAAGAATGTTCCACGTTAAGGGAATCAATCTCCCCAAGAATAGAGAAGACCACGAGTTGCCAGTAAGGTAAGGGCAATGCCCTCACTGGATTTTCCAAACATGACTTCTAAAGAAACTGCAGGAGATCAACGAAGGCGATTATTGGAGATATTCACTCCCTCTCCACAATGCTGTATACTCTAAGAATGTTCCACGTTAAGGGAATCAATCTCCCCAAGAATAGAGAAGACCACGAGTTGCCAGTAAGGTAAGGGCAATGCCCTCACTGGATTTTCCAAACATGTCTTCTAAAGAAACTGCAGGACATCAACGAAGGCGATTATTGGAGATATTCACTCCCTCTCCACAATGCTGTATACTCTAAGAATGTTCCACGTTAAGGGAATCAATCTCCCCAAGAATAGAGAAGACCACGAGTTGCCAGTAAGGTAAGGGCAATGCCCTCACTGGATTTTCCAAACATGACTTCTAAAGAAACTGCAGGAGATCAACGAAGGCGATTATTGGAGATATTCACTCCCTCTCCACAATGCTGTATACTCTAAGAATGTTCCTCGTTAAGGGAATCAATCTCCCCAAGAATAGAGAAGACCACGAGTTGCCAGTAAGGTAAGGGCAATGCCCTCACTGGATTTTCCAAACATGTCTTCTAAAGAAACTGCAGGACATCAACGAAGGCGATTATTGGAGATATTCACTCCCTCTCCACAATGCTGTATACTCTAAGAATGTTCCACGTTAAGGGAATCAATCTCCCCAAGAATAGAGAAGACCACGAGTTGCCAGTAAGGTAAGGGCAATGCCCTCACTGGATTTTCCAAACATGTCTTCTAAGGAAACTGCAGGACATCAACGAAGGCGATTATTGGAGATATTCACTCCCTCTCCACAATGCTGTATACTCTAAGAATGTTCCACGTTAAGGGAATCAATCTCCCCAAGAATAAAGAAGACCACGAGTTGCCAGTAAGGTAAGGGCAATGCCCTCACTGGATTTTCCAAACATGTCTTCTAAAGAAACTGCAGGACATCAACGAAGGCGATTATTGGAGATATTCACTCCCTCTCCACAATGCTGTATACTCTAAGAATGTTCCACGTTAAGGGAATCAATCTCCCCAAGAATAGAGAAGACCACGAGTTGCCAGTAAGGTAAGGGCAATGCCCTCACTGGATTTTCCAAACATGACTTCTAAAGAAACTGCAGGAGATCAACGAAGGCGATTATTGGAGATATTCACTCCATCTCCACAATGCTGTATACTCTAAGAATGTTCCACGTTAAGGGAATCAATCTCCCCAAGAATAGAGAAGACCACGAGTTGCCAGTAAGGTAAGGGCATTGCCCTCACTGGATTTTCCAAACATGTCTTCTAAAGAAACTGCAGGAGATCAACGAAGGCGATTATTGGAGATATTCACTCCCTCTCCACAATGCTGTATACTCTAAGAATGTTCCACGTTAAGGGAATCAATCTCCCCAAGAATAGAGAAGACCACGAGTTGCCAGTAAGGTAAGGGCAATGCCCTCACTGGATTTTCCAAACATGTCTTCTAAAGAAACTGCAGGAGATCAACGAAGGCGATTATTGGAGATATTCACTCCCTCTCCACAATGCTGTATACTCTAAGAATGTTCCACGTTAAGGGAATCAATCTCCCCAAGAATAGAGAAGACCACGAGTTGCCAGTAAGGTAAGGGCAATGCCCTCACTGGATTTTCCAAACATGTCTTCTAAAGAAACTGCAGGAGATCAACGAAGGCGATTATTGGAGATATTCACTCCCTCTCCACAATGCTGTATACTCTAAGAATGTTCCACGTTAAGGGAATCAATCTCCCCAAGAATAGAGAAGACCACGAGTTGCCAGTAAGGTAAGGGCAATGCCCTCACTGGATTTTCCAAACATGACTTCTAAAGAAACTGCAGGAGATCAACGAAGGCGATTATTGGAGATATTCACTCCCTCTCCACAATGCTGTATACTCTAAGAATGTTCCACGTTAAGGGAATCAATCTCCCCAAGAATAGAGAAGACCACGAGTTGCCAGTAAGGTAAGGGCAATGCCCTCACTGGATTTTCCAAACATGTCTTCTAAAGAAACTGCAGGAGATCAACGAAGGCGATTATTGGAGATATTCACTCCCTCTCCACAATGCTGTATACTCTAAGAATGTTCCACGTTAAGGGAATCAATCTCCCCAAGAATAGAGAAGACCACGAGTTGCCAGTAAGGTAAGGGCAATGCCCTCACTGGATTTTCCAAACATGACTTCTAAAGAAACTGCAGGAGATCAACGAAGGCGATTATTGGAGATATTCACTCCCTCTCCACAATGCTGTATACTCTAAGAATGTTCCACGTTAAGGGAATCAATCTCCCCAAGAATAGAGAAGACCACGAGTTGCCAGTAAGGTAAGGGCAATGCCCTCACTGGATTTTCCAAACATGTCTTCTAAAGAAACTGCAGGACATCAACGAAGGCGATTATTGGAGATATTCACTCCCTCTCCACAATGCTGTATACTCTAAGAATGTTCCACGTTAAGGGAATCAATCTCCCCAAGAATAGAGAAGACCACGAGTGGCCAGAAAGGTAAGGGCAATGCCCTCACTGGATTTTCCAAACATGTCTTCTAAAGAAACTGCAGGACATCAACGAAGGCGATTATTGGAGATATTCACTCCCTCTCCACAATGCTGTATACTCTAAGAATGTTCCACGTTAAGGGAATCAATCTCCCCAAGAATAGAGAAGACCACGAGTTGCCAGTAAGGTAAGGGCAATGCCCTCACTGGATTTTCCAAACATGTCTTCTAAAGAAACTGCAGGAGATCAACGAAGGCGATTATTGGAGATATTCACTCCCTCTCCACAATGCTGTATACTCTAAGAATGTTCCACGTTAAGGGAATCAATCTCCCCAAGAATAGAGAAGACCACGAGTTGCCAGTAAGGTAAGGGCAATGCCCTCACTGGATTTTCCAAACATGACTTCTAAAGATAAAAACTTTAGCAGGATCCTGGGGAGAGAGTTTACACTCCTCCATTTCCTGCAGGTCCAGTTGGATCTATCTCAGATGCTCTAAATATCGGAATACCCAGACGATTGAAAAAGAGAACAAAATTTCAGTAAGATCTCAAATAATTTGGTACCAATAGCTCCTCCACTAGCGCAACCAGGTTGGCCGATGACATCTATCCTAATCAACCAGAAGAGAGGTGCAGTAACAATCCCACCACAATTTACTCTCCAATCTGCCGTTAAAACCACAAATTAAAATCAGCTGTACCCCTATTTTACCGCCTTTACAAGAAGTTGCAGAAGGTGGCCGCATTAACCAAGCTTTGCCAATTCCACAGCTATTAACCGCAAAAGTATAGTTAAATACAAAATACCAACACAATTGATAAGAAATCTCCACCATGGCTTTAGCACCTAGCTCTAGCCATTGCTTCTAAACTATGAACATTAATATTGTACATTTGTGGACATTCCTGTTGGGAAAAAAAAAGTTTTATTCTTTATAGTGGGACTTGGCGGCCACAAATCATTAGTTCAGACTATAGTGTCCACGATGGCGACCTTGGCTTTCCCTTTTACCAACTTCTCCCCTACCCCTCTAACTCACTATATTTGCCCACTGTAGTCAGTATTACCAACTGATCTCTGTACATTTCAACTTTACTTTCTATTTTATATTTGTATTTGTTTTAAATCTGTATTTATTTATTTAATTTACCACCAAAGTTCTAAAGAAACCTGAATCCTTTCAAATTCAGTATTGTGTAACGTTAACAAGCGTTTCTACATATCTTATTCTTGTAAGTATAGGGAGACTTAGCTAGAATTGAATAAAATATGCCATTTTTAAAGGAAGCGATTTTACAAATTTTAAAGATTTTTCTTTTTGAACTTTGAACTCATTTTTTTAATTTAAAGGGTGTCAACGTCTGAGGTCACATTGGTGGTCTCCCGGAGCTTTTTTCAAAGCACTTTGTTCTCTCGTTACAGACAACTCTGTCCGGAGAGTGAGCTATAAGAAGCTCCTATAAAAAAGAAAATCTAAGGGCCAGCAGCTGGGTTCGAACCCGCGATCTCCGCCTGAGAATCCTGTGACGATATCCACTAAGCTAACTATAACTCATTTACTATTTACCACCGAAATATGAACAAGTTTACGTTTTATTTTATTACTCCTTCGATATTAATAAAACTTTGAAATACGGTTGGTTTATGTTATAATCAATCGCTTTTATAAGAAATAATATTCCGGTACAATTCTAAAGGTAAACGGATATAACTTGAAAAAAAAAATTGAATTGAAGTGTCCTTTAAACTAACTTCCTCTAAATACTCGTAAAGAATGTGAAAATCTCGACCGATAAGAATTTATTAGAATGAGGAAGCCAAAGTTAGCTTACTCAACTAATTAGTTTTTAGAACACCTGTTTAATCAATTAGGTCAGCTGTTGCGGAAGAGAGCTTTAATAAAAAAATATTGTTCTAATTAACATAATGCTTGTCCACACTTTATTTTGTTTTCTATTTTTACCCTAATATTACCAAACTTCTTCTTTTTATCTTACGAGTTTATTGCTTTATTGTATATACTTAACGTGTTGCAATTAAGCAATTAATGTAATTATAATTAAAAAACATTTAAGCGCAAGTTGTATAATTTTTGGAAAACTTTTACTTAAATTAATTAATCTAAAAATTTGAATATAAATAATTTCCTAGTGTTTTATCCCTTCCTTTGATCACTGATGACGTACGGAGTGGGTGTGGTGTCCATTGAAACGACCACGTGTATAGGGCACGATCCATTGCTAATTAAAATTAAGTTCTGATTGTGCCACATTTGCGCATGAGCAGAACTGGCTACTCGATATTAACAACTCAAAATTGTACGTAATGGGATTAAGATGGATACGCCAAGGTCCTGGACGCAAAGAAGAGTAATTTAGATTAAAAACAAAATGGATGATCTGTAGTCCCTCTTTTCCGACAAACAGAGTGATGCCAAAAAGATTAAAGGGCAGATTATTTAAAATGAATGCAATTTTAATTTGCCACATTTCAAAATTGACTGTTACAATGATTCTGTTTAAACTCTGTGAACATCCTACAGGTCCAGCTGTCTGTCACATTGTAGAATAGAATAGAAAAGAAATTTATTATTCTGGAACAATTGTCTCAGAAAAAGTAAAAATAAAAATAACAGCAGAAATTAAGGAAATAATTTAAAACAATTAGAATTTCGGAGGAAGCTGAATAGAAAGGAGATAACTGAATAGAAGGGATTTTAAGATAGATAGGGTAGGAGTATGGCGAACAGATGAAGGCAAGGAGTTCCAGAGAGAGGTAGCACGTATTAGGAAGGATTTGTCAAAGGATGAGGTACGGTGAGAGGGAATATAGAGATCAGATGAGCGAGATCTGGTATTACGGGAATGTATCGAGGATTTAAACTTAAGGAGTTGAAAAATATAGGAAGGCCTTTGAGACTGGATGACTTGAAAAAGGAAAGAAGCCAAAAAATATTGGCGGCGATAGACAGGGGAAAAGCCACTTCAACTCGTCGTAGCAGAGCGAAATGCGAGAGTCTCTGGAAATGATGAAAATAAATCTTATGAAGCAGTTCATGAGAGGCGCTTGAGCTTAGCTTCAATATCACCAGAAAGACCGCGATACACTAAACAACCATAGTCGAAATGGGGGAATATAACAGAGGAAACAAGGAGTTGCCGGGTCTTAATTGGAAAAAGGTGACGGGAACTATTAAACTGCTTAAGGATATGTAGGTCTATTTCTTTGTTATTTTTTCACGTTTTTCCGGGAAAGCTTTGTTCTAAGCGGGAGGTGAAATGGTAGATATGCCCTAATTATAAATATTGGGCCCATCATTTAAGGTAGCAGAAAAAAAAGCAAATGTTGAAAGCTGTTTTGTCTAAATTTTAAATTTTGATCTCTTCTTTTCATCTCATACTTGTGCACCACTTGCATTTATTTCTTATTCAGGTTACCGTTCAGAGAAAATTATAAATCGCTCAAATTAGACTAATCTTCCCTCAGAAAAACATGAGTGGGACAAGGAAGTGGGCAGAGTATTAGTAACCTTAAACAGAGAATCATTTCCGGTGATAAGTTCAGAAATTTAGCTGGTTACAATACTTCCGGTGCATTAATTGGCAGTAAGAGAAAGTAAATAAATCTACACAGCCGACTGACTGTTCGAGTACCCACAGAATTTTCTGCAACTTGAATAATAAATTTAGAACTAATGACGACCTCAAAAAACAGAACAGAACAAAAATAAATACAAACAATTAGCCGTTAAAAAAAATAGTTTTCACTGATCCTACATTATTTTAGTCGCACTAATTACCAACATGTAAATTTTACAGTTTAATCTTATTGTTTAATTGCCACAAAGAAAAACGAGAGAATATTGTCAATGTATTTATTAGCATGCGAGTTGTTTTCGATATAATGTAGGTGCCACATGGTATATTCTGATAGTGATTTAGGCGAACTAACGTGGGCGCTTACAGTATTGATATCTCTCTCTCAAAGTAGATAATCTTATGTAATAATTAAAAGCACTCAATAAAATGTTACCCAATTCATCTTACAGTAACAAAGATTAACACAGCTTTAAATTACAATGAATTTAAAAAAAAATAACCGGAAATAAACTTCTCAAAATTGTTGTTATTTAATTATATAATTAAAACGGCTGACAGCTGTTACATGTTTTATCTCCTTAACAAAAACTTACAGTTTAAAAAGTTAAGTATAAGGGTTGATTAAACGCCAAAAGGTACACAAATCAGAAAGTACCCATCATTTCTTTAGTAATCCTTTAAGTAATTTTACTTAATTAACTTTTCTTTAATATTTTTTAGAATTGATTAAATGTCACAGACCCTTATGCTGGCCATTTTCATCTACAAAATAATGGCAGACAGATTACAGTAATGGTAATAAAGGAAGATTCTATAAAACTAGGGCAGATCAGTTACCTAGACAACCATGGTTTAAGGGAACTGTCACTAATAAATTTGTTGTTGGTTGTTACGACAATAAGCAGGCTGAGAGCGAACCACGCGATGTGCGGAGCGTGTCTACACAGGATCAACAAAAGGTCCTCTCCTCTTTGCGTAGATTGCAATGAGGAGGAGGATTTCAAACATATAATAATGATATGTCCCACGTTATGTTGTAGAAAGGAAACGAATGTTTGACGACATAAACAGGTATTTAGATGCACCATTTCGCTACGAAGACATAATATTCTCCACCAACATCTATGTGCTTAAGTCTATAGCAGAGCTAGCAATGAAATATGAATGTCTTTAAAAGTTATAGAATGAATGGAAGAAAATGATTAGAGAAGGATTACGGTGATTTTAATTTCGGTTAAGCTATAAGGATAGCAGGAATATAGAGTACTGATCCTTCCATTAGTTGTAGTATATGTAAATAGTTGGATATAATAGAGGGATGAATGTGTGAAGCGAATGTACTTATAAGCAAGAATGGAGAGTGAATGATATTCTAGTGATTAGTACCTAGACGATGCTGGCTGTATGGCGAAAGCCAATGCCAAAAAAGGAAAAAAAGAAAAAAAAATCAACAAAATATTTGATTTATTAGGATCACTACTTTTTAAAGAAAATCACTCATCACCCGAAATTCGGAGAAAATGTTTAATATGTTCAAGTTCAGGATAGTCGCATTTTCAATTATTCAATTTCGGTTGTTCTTTTTCACTTCCAAAAGAACGGGGATGTTTTCTTTTTTTTTTTCTTGTGAAATGTTCAATTAAGGAAATTTGAAAACGATTCCAGCTTCTTCAACGAGTTGAAGTTGAACTGGAGATCAGCTGATCACGAATCTGTAGCTGTCGATAGAAACCGTCCAATTACTCTTAGTAAAATCAATTTTAAGTTAAATGGTACGCTATGGTCTTTACTGAAATCGCCTTTAAAGGAGAAAACAGTTCCACAGACAGCGAAGATTTGGGCCAAAGTTGTGAAGTGAAATTCAGGGGAAAATACTAGTATAATGTTGGCATTACTGAGCTGAAAATAATTAACAATTAACAAGATGGCTGACATAAATGTATTTTTATTTTTGAGCCAAAAAACAAATATTTAAACAAATAATTTCTACAAAACAAATCTATGAGTTTCTCCTTTTTTGGTAATATAAATTACCTGCCAGAAGACGCTCTCTCATAAATAGCAATGCTCCTACCTCTAAAGTCACTAGATATGGAAGCAAACAGACTGGAGGAGTCAGTGCGCAAACCACTTTGCTCTATCCCTTCCTCAATATAACTACCTGCTGTTATTAATTTTTAAGTATTATCGGACCGAAACAAAGCTTAATAATTCTTATTGTCAGTCATCATACCAATCCTAAGCGAAAGGAAGAAGTAGGAAAAGTAGGAAAAAGAAACCCTAAGAGTAGCCCTCCAGAGGTTCTTCCTGCAATAACTCCGAGTTCCGTCACTCCTACCACAAAATCTCACATATAATTAACCATACAGGTTGCAATTACACGAACAAGAAAAACAAGAATAATCAGATGAACATTTATTATTATTATTATTATCTTAAGTTCAATAAAATATTGTTTTTATGGAAGTTCAAATAAAATTATAAATTTGGAAAGACTATAAAAATAATGTTAAAATTTAAATCTTGAAAATTTCAAGGTCTATACAAGAAAATGTAACAATAATAAGGCACCAATCTCAATATTATACGTGAATTATTAAAAAAGCCGATTAGTTTATTGTGTAATAAAAAAAAAAGAAAAAATTAATGTGCACACCTATAAGAGTAGGGACGGCTCTGTAAATTATTATTTCTACCTTGAAGTGTAATACCTATTGTGAATTGTAAATCTCTTTGTCTCTCACCAGTGTGAACACAATTACAGTTACACGTGTGAATAGAGACGTAAATATTACCACGCAGCACGTGTCAACTTGTCTGTACCAAGTGTGAATATAGCAGTAATATTCTTTATTTTATAGTGGGGATTTTGAGATGAAGGAAACTGTGATGTGCAACTTTCTCTAACTGCAAAAGCTGTACTAAGTGAAGTAATGCATATTTTTAAGGCGGGCTTTACGTCAAACTATGAAGTTAGGTGTTATGTTGGGCACCTAATTTCTCTCATATTAACTATTGTATTATATATAATCCAATGCCTAGACCTGGAATTGAACCCAGTGCCAAAATACACCTCAGGTATTTCGGGCCTGCTCTCTAACCACTCGGCTACAGTGGCACCTTGTAACTTCTGCAAGTAAATTTTCTTTATACTTGAAATTCATCCAAAATATTGAACACGTTTAAAGTCGGGGAGCTTCTTCTACTAATACGACACTCGTAGAATGGGACATGTTCGTCCACTCTGCTTCCTTAGGAAGGATATCGCTGTTACTCTGAAATTGATACCTTTCAAAAAAGTCATCTTTAATCACTGATTTGTTTCCAAAAAGGGACGCTGCGCCTGCATTTATTGTCTTTGGGATCGCTTATTTTTGTTTTTATTTAGTCTCATGTGTACATTAATTGCATGTTTTCAAGTTGTAAAGTATGACGCCAAGGAGAGTAGTTGAGGAGATTGGACGTTTTAACAATTCGCTGAATACTATTCGATAGTAAAGCGCGAATATCGCTCGTTCACCATCTAAACCTCTGTCCAGGGCTATCCAAGCCTATGATCGATAATCCTATCTAACAAGAACCTTCTCTATCTTCTAATAAAGCGGAAATACTGAATAATCAATCCATTAACAACACGAACGTTCACAAATACAATCGAGAACGATTACTTCCTGTTTAAACGATGGATTAAGATGCTTCTGTCGCTTCACCTCTTGCACAATTACACAAGACAACTTGACTGAGACTACTCGTTAAAGTCAACTGTGGGGAGGCTTAAAATGCGGACAAAAATTTGTTAATCTGTTTGATGTTTGGTGTTGAAACTCCCTTGTTATGTGAGTATTATATTTGGTTTGAAGCTCTTACTTTCACCTAAAATTAAACAAACATTAACCTTCAGTCAGACAGACAGACATATACAGGAAATGACAGGCTTATTGATGCTTCTGTTAATTCTTTTAACTAGTTATCAGAAATAATTTTATATAAAATAGAGCTCCTTAAATTCCGCCCCTTTCATTATAAATGAAATATTTGATTGTAACACTTCCAAAGGATAATGTTTGTTTTTGGTAAGTACAGGTTTGTTCAAACACCTCAGACTCACTTAAGTACACAGTACCAGCTCTCATTAACTTAATAACTATGGAGGCTGACCTCGAAGGAATTTCTTTCAATTAATTAAGAAAATAAATAAATAAACTGACATAATTTTTGGAGTAAACTCCAAACGACCAACAACTTCCAAAAGATTATCTACTCAAAATTACGAAATCACTTTAATGAAAAAATACAGTTGAAATTATTACAGGAAAGCGGACATTGCGTTTCCACGAGTTTGCAGAAAATGATGTTGCCGGGTGTCTAGATCTACTTTTTTTTTTACAATGAACTACATCAAATATCCTAAAAACGGAAATGTTATTAATATTTAATGTTATTCGTTTAAGATAGACGCTTGAATTAGCAAATCGAAACGAAATCTTAGTTTATAAAGTTAGATGCTTTAACAATTTGTCAATCTATTATGCACAATTGAAAAACATATTGCATTTCCCAAAAATGAAAACTGAACTTTAAAGGTTTATCCATTTCACGAAGTACAAAAGAAATTAATTCGTAAATCTAAGAATTTTGTACAATATTAAATTATCAAGTAAATTAATAATAATCTAAAACAATAAATTTTGGCACTTACCTGGTAAACCTGGAGCAAACAACATGGCCAAAAGGTGGCTAACCTGGAAAGAACAATACTTCCTTTAAATATGATCTCCAATTAGCAAACATTTCTAATAATTCTAATACGTATTTAAATTTACTCAAAAATTGTTGAGATCTATCAGAATTGCTCTAACAAATATTATTTAAAAAACGCAAAATATAAAAAGGGCTCCATTAACTCAACCATTCAAATTTCCCTAACCAATAATAAATTTAATTTCAGTGCTTAAATACAAAACTGTAAAAATATCAATTTTTATTTGTGCCAAATTTACCTTTGTTACAAAATTTTTCGAACGAATTAACTAATGAGTGTCTCACGAGCGTTTGAACAAGTCACTTCGTGTCTGTCTATAAGTTAAATTTAAGTGGTTTAAACTAGGAGTGCGATAGTAAAAATTGACCAGTGAGAAGATTATACAATTTTGTACTTTATAGTGAAAATTTATTAAATTCTATCGATCGGTTTTCGAGTATTTAGTGTAAATAAATTGAATGAGAACTTAATAAATTAGTAAAAATTCATTGAAGAGAATTGTTAACGAGTAGAGGGGATAGCCCAACTCTCGGCGGAGACTGTTGATCAACATTAAAGTTCGCTCAGTTATATATTGTATTGGAATAAAAAGGTAAATAATACAATATTATTAGATAATCACAAAAATATCAGCTTTACAACTGAGTTCTAATCTACTGCCATATTTTTAATTACAAAATAAAACTAAATTAAAAATTAAAAAAAAAAAAAAGAAAGTAAAAATTAAATAATACAAGATTTTTTTTAAAAAAAAGAAGTAAATATTATAAATAGAATTATCATTTTATATATTATAAAGGATATCAATAAAGGTTTTATTTTTATTAATAATTGTTAGAATGGCTGAAATTAATTTAAATGATATAATGTGTAAATTGATCGAAATGAAAAATCAAATGGAGCAAAATACTAAGCAATTGGAGAATACAATTAATTTATTCCGAAACCAGCTTGAGGGAATCAGCAGTAAATTAGATAATGTAGAAGTGAAATATAGAGATGTGAACAAGGAAGTAAAAGATTTGAGCAGAAATGTCAGTAGTTTGATGAGAAAGGATAAGGAGAAAAACATTATAATGTATAATGTGGAGCAAAAGGAGAATGAAACAGTAGAACAACTAGAGACGGCTGTTATGAGTGTATTAAGGAATGATTTAAAAGCTGATATTGAACTCAAGGAGATTGATAGAATTATAAGAGTTGGGAGACATTTGCCTAGTAATAGACCCGTTTTAATTAAATTCGTTACCTTCCGTAAAAAAATTGAAATTATAAGACTTGCAAGAAACTTAAAGGGAACAAATTTTGGCGTATCTCAGGATTATTCGTATGAAGAAAGGCAGCTTGGGAAGAAACTAATACCTTATATGGTGCAAGCGAGAAGTATGCAGTGTAGAGCATCGCTAAGAGGGGGCAAATTGTTGGTTGATGGTGAGTTGTACTCTCTGGAAGAATTGATTACATTAGAGGAGCAAGAGCCGATTGCTATGGGATCTAACACCGGCCAAGAGGAAGCAGATAAAGGCAAGCCAAGTAGTGTGTTGACGCCAGCCAAGCTTAATGTCAGTGTTCAACAGCATAGGCAGAAGGTTCAACCGCCAGTCTTCAGTAAACATCCCGCGCTGAGATGGCTTCGTGGACATCCAACTGGCGAGCAGACCAACAAGAAGAGGAAGACAGAGTCGAGTAGTGTATAGCAATTGTTGGGTTCAGGTATGAGTCTCGTTAAGGGTTTAAAAAATAATTCTGCTAATCTAGATAATAAATTCATTCAAATTGTTTCTTATAACATTAGTGGGTTAAAGAATAAAATTTTTGATAATCATTTTATGGCATTTATAAAAAGTTTTGATATTATATTTCTACTAGAGACGCATGTTGAAAGAGAAGATATAGAAAAGTTTAACAAATATTTTCAGGAATATTCATTGCATTGGATACCAGCAGTTCGAGAGTGTACACATGGTAGGGCCAGCGGCGGTATTTTGTATCTTTTAAGAAAAACCACATTAATTAATAACTTATGCACATTCATTATTAAAAATAATGTTTGTTTTGTGAGGATAAATATTGCTAGTAGTAATTTGCTAATACTTCCTGTGTATATAAACAGCAGTCATTGGGATAGAGATTTCAATAACTTGGAGTACTTACTGAGAGGTGAAGATCTAGGAGACTACTTAATAATAGGTGACTGGAATGTTAGAATTGGGGAGGAGCAGTCTATGCCAAGTGATCTTTTGGGCGATAATGGAAGCACTCTTCCGGTGGCTCTGTACAGAAAATCGAAAGATAAAATTGTAAATGGGAGAGGAAGGAAATTTTTGGAATTGTGTGAAGCGTATAATTTGATAGTACTGAACGGCAGAACTCCGGGAGACGAAGAAGGAGAAATAACTTTCACGGGTGCAATGGGTACTTCGACAAATGATATTGCTTGCATTACTTTTGATAGTATTAATTTAGTGAGTAGTTTTCGTGTTTTATCGGAATTTTACTCGGATCATTTCCCAATTAGTGTCACAATCAAAGTGAATTTAAAAGAAGATGAAAATGAGTTGTTGCCGTTGTTACCGAAGTTATTATGGACCAGACAGGACGAGATATATTTCTCTGATAAATTAGATAATGCAGTAAAGCAATGTGCGCAATCTGAGAATATGGAAGATGAATTAGTTAATTTACTTACCTGTGTACGTAAAGCCGCCAGTATGGGGAATTATTGTTTTAAAAATAGTAAAAATTTTGGGCCAAGTTGTTTTAAACAAGTTTGGTTTGATAAGGATTGTCAGAAATTGAGGAAAGAGGTGTTGTCCTTGCTAAACAAATTTAGGAAGATTGATACGGAGGAAGCAAGAGAGGCTTATCTAGTAAAAAGAGGTCTATATAAAAGATTATGTTCTGAAAAAAAGAAAATGTATTATATAAACACTATTGAGGAGCTAAATCAAATTAAAAATTCAAAAGATTTTTGGAATAGAGTAGGAGTATTTAAAAATAAAAATTTTAGATGTTCTGCGCAAATTGATATGAAAGATTGGGTAGATTATTTTATGCAATTGTTGAATCCCCCTCTTATTGCTAGGCCAATAGAATATGCGGAGCCACTTGTGATAGATCCTGTGCTTGATAAAACATTTTCTGTAGAAGAACTAACGGCTGTGTTGATGTCTGCTAAAAGAAATAAGGCGCCTGGACTAGATAGGATACCGTCAGAATTTTTCAGTGGTTCCCCAGCAAGTTTTCAGGCCCGTTTGTTGGCATTTTTTAATGTTCTGTACGAGCGAGGTACAGTGCCGGTAAGTTTCACCACGTCCATTATATTTCCGTTGTTTAAGAAAGGAGAAATATGTCAAGTTTCAAATTATCGCGGTATTTCCTTTATTAATGCGATCGCAAAAATATTTACAGGTCTACTGTTAAGACGGATTGCAAATTGGGTCCAGAATAGAGGTATCCTCAGTGAATGTCAGTCGGGTTTTCGTCCTGGCTATTCTACTATAGATAATGTGTTCAGCCTAACCTCTGCGGTGCACGTGTCTTGGAAAAGAGGGTTTAAAAGAGTTTACGGGTTTTTTGTGGATCTTTCGGCAGCTTTTGACTCCATTGACAGAAGAACTCTATTTTACAAATTAAGCTGTATAGGCGTGTCAAGTAAGTTTCTTGCTACCCTTAGAAGTTTATATAGTAACACTAGATCGGTGGTATGGAGTAAAACGGGAGTCTCTTCCTTTTTTGATTGTATGATGGGCGTTAAACAGGGATGTCTTTTGAGCCCTCTGTTGTTCTCCCTGTTTATGAATGATCTAGAGCAATATTTAGGCGAGGGTCTGCAAATAAATGGGCGTAATATCAATGTGCTAATGTATGCTGATGACCTGGTGCTCCTTTCCACGAGTGCATTTAAAATGAAAAAAATGATTTGTAAACTAGAAATGTACTGTGATAGGTGGAATTTACGTGTAAATTTGGCTAAGTCCAAGATGATGGTCTTTCGTAGGGGAGGGCAAGCTGGTGATGATAAATGGGTGTATAAAAATCAACGTATAGAAGTGGTTAACCAGTACAACTATCTGGGGGTATTGCTGACTCCTCGGCTGGCATTCCAGGCTCACCTTGCTAATAAAGCTAAATGTGGTAAACTAGCCATGAATTTAGTATGGAAGCGTTTCATTCAGAATAAATTTATCTCAGTGATCTCTAAGTCCCGAGTCTTTAATACAGTTACTCGAGCGATGCTCACGTATTGTGCGCAGGTTTGGGGTTTTAAACAGTATGAGATATTAGACAAATGTGAACGCTTCTATTTGAAACTGCTTCTGAGTGCACCCAGTTACACTCCGAACTACATGCTGGATCTGGAATGTCAAAGAAGTAGTATTTTTGAATATTGCCTGAATCTTCATTTGGGATATATTGGTAAAGTTGCATTAAGCTATGACGATGAACGTCTTCCTAGGTTTCTGGCACACGAGGTAGTTAGATGTAACGCGTTCTGGTTTCGTGAATGGGCAGACCTTGCTCGAAAATATGATTATAGCTTAGCCCTAAATTGGGAAAATAGGGAAATGTGGTTGGGGGAAATGAGAAGTTTATCCCAGAAAGTAAAGCAAGTTGAGCTGGAGAGAGCAAGAGCTAGGGCAAGTCATTCAAATTTCAACAGTTATTACAGCCAAATATGCTTGGGTAATTGTAATTATTTTTACAATGAAAATAATTTAGATCATGTAAAATGGATTTTTAAACTGAGGTGTGGACTGTTGAATTTGAATGACAAGCCTTGGAAGAAGGAAGATCATAGGAGATGCTCTTTGTGCAATCTCGGCCAGATGGAGGATCACTTCCACTTTATTGCCATTTGCCCAGTTTTGGGATTTATAAGGAAAAAGTGGTTTGGGTTATCAAACCTCTCCAAGGGACAGTTTGAACAGTTTTTAAGTGGAGGTGATTTTAAATCCCTGGTTGGCTACGCTCAGGAGGCTTGGATTTTTAGGGAAAGTTTGGTAAGGGAGTTCAACTGGGATTAGCTATAGCCTGAGTTGTGTGCTGGAATAGGAAATTAAATATAAAAATAAATAAATAAATTATATTCAAATTAAAGATAATTTATTATGTATAATAATTATGTTTTCAAATATTGTAATAGGGAAATTTTATTCAGTTGTTTAAAAAATAAATAAATAAATTATAATCAAAAATTTAATAAAATAAAAATAAATTGTTCTATGTTAGGGACAGTAAAATGTAATTGTATAGTGAGACTCTTCCTCCTCACAGTCTAAGGACTAAGGAGTAAAGATTATTTGAACAAAAATATTTATGAAAATGTATATTTCTGATAACAATAAATCTCTCTATTATTATTATTATTATTAACTAATTAACGTAATTGTTGTCCATTCTTTTTGGTGACTGATTCATAGTTTCAATAGGATGAAAAAAATAATTGCCATTTCAGTCCGTGATAAATTTATTTTGCCGAGCTTTCGACCTAGGGACTAGGTCATCTTCAGGACTAATTTACAAAGTCCCTAGGGATTAGGTCATCTTCAGGACTAGTTTACAAAGTCCCTAGGGATTAGGTCATCTTCAGGGCTAGTTTACAAAGTCCCTAGGGATTTAGGTCATCTTCAGGGATAGTTTACAAAGTCCCTAGGGATTAGGTCATCTTCAGGGCTAGTTTACAAAGTTCCTAGGGATTAGGTCATCTTCAGGACTAGTTTACAAAGTTCCTAGGGATTAGGTCATCTTCAGGGCTAGTTTACAAAGTCCCTAGGGATTTAGGTCATCTTCAGGGCTAGTTTACAAAGTCCCTAGGGATTAGGTCATCTTCAGGGCTAGTTTACAAAGTCCCTAGGGATTAGGTCATCTTCAGGACTAGTTTACAAAGTCCCTAGGGATTAGGTCATCTTCAGGGCTTGTTTACAAAGTCCCTAGGGATTTAGGTCATATTCAGGGCTAGTTTACAAAGTCCCTAGGGATTTAGGTCATCTTCAGGGCTAGTTTACAAAGTCCCTAGGGATTTAGGTCATCTTCAGGGCTAGTTTACAAAGTCCCTAGGGATTAGGTCATCTTCAGGACTAGTTTACAAAGTCCCTAGGGATTAGGTCATCTTCAGGGCTTGTTTACAAAGTCCCTAGGGATTTAGGTCATCTTCAGGGCTAGTTTACAAAGTCCCTAGGGATTTAGGTCATCTTCAGGGCTAGTTTACAAAGTCCCTAGGGATTTAGGTCATCTTCAGGGCTAGTTTACAAAGTCCCTAGGGATTAGGTCATCTTCAGGGCTAGTTTACAAAGTCTCTAGGGATTTAGGTCATCTTCAGGGCTAGTTTACAAAGCTCGAAAGCTCGGCAAAATAAATTTATCTCAACTGAAATGGCAATTATTTTTTCATCCTATTAATTGACGTAATTTTATTTTTGTTAATTTATTTCATATTTAGATTTTAAATTGGTTTTTTCCCTTTAAGATCTAATAATAACGACCTTGTAATCATAATTACAAATTTACAAGAACCATTTTGTTGGTTTGTTCTAGTTTTTCGTGATTACACAGGACGATTTAACTTTAAAACGAAAGTGATTAAAATAATAAAATTTAAGTAATTAAATATTCAGAGCGGACAGAAGGCAGTTGTAACAGTAAATAATAAAAAAATGTCGCCGCAATTATTCACTTCCTTCTTTGTGGATTCTTTACTACAAAAAATCGATAATTATTGCTATTGTTGAAGCGTAACATTTACAAAATATCTCTGACGTTGATATGATTAAAGTCTTAATTGGAAATGTGCAATCGTCACTAATGCACTAATAATGGGATTGCAATAAACTGTACTCTTACTTTCTCTTTAGTTGAGGGGGAAACTCATCTCGGATTTAGGGAGTTTAATTGAAGTATTGTCAGTTATGGGAATCGATAACACCGATCGATACAGTTTCAGAGGTGTTGCTTTTTTTTGGGAACCTGCTGCCTTTAATGTTAGTTTTCAGAAAGGTTACCTTAGAGACGTGAAAATTAATCTCCATTTTGAGGTGGCATCAAAAAGATGCAGACCCAGCCCAGCTGTTATTGATTACTAAATAAAAAGATTTACTAATTTTCTATTATTTTTTTTTTGTAACTCTTGGCGACAATTACAAGGATAAATAATTATATAACAAACAGCGAGCAGTAAAAATAAATAAATTGTTCAACTGGCAAATTGTGGAAATCGGTTAACAGCATAGAACAGAACTATAAAAAAAAAAATCATAGCTGTAGGGAAAATGTGTAAAAATAGCAGCATTTTTCTCTGTTTAAAGTTATCTAGAAAAGGATAGTTGCAACAGGAAATAAGCTGGGTGAAATTACAGTTGAGGAAACGAGACTGGACCAAGAATCACGATCGGCCAGCCAGACAGAAAGGTTGGTAACGCTTCTCTAAATAGTAAGAGATGGCAACTCGTCCAATTACCACAGCCCACTCAATCTAACAAATTATTGTGAGATAAAACAATTTAAATTTTATGGCAACCATCTGTCGCATTGGCCTAATCCGGTAATCTAGTATTACAAATAAAAAAAGTAGGATAAAATTACAGTTATTTCATTATCCTTTAAATAATCAAGGATAATTTTATTTATTTTAAAATTTCATATATTTTAAATAATTTTGTTCATTTTGTATCGCAATGCACACATAGTTTTTGTAACTTACAGAATTAGGCAGTTGGTAGAATTTAAAGTAAAGTAATTGCCTATTTTTTCAGGCGGGGCGACTAGCAAACGTACTTCACTGTATATTTCTTTTATTAACCATTAAATAAAATCCAAGGCCTAAGACTGGGAATCAAACCCAGTATACCACAATACATATAAGCGTCGCAGGTCTCGAAGTGGGTAGAATTTAGTTAGGCTATTTTATGAAGGGGGAAACCCGAGCCTACATCCTCGTGGAGCCTCCTGCGCTCCTAGAGACGATACAAGGGACTTGCTGAGCATGATATACAAAATTATATCAATCAAATTTCTGCAATCATCCAACTAAAAGCTTTACATCTGTCTTTGTCAGATCTTAACAGTCCTCCAAGTGTACCATAGGCAGAATGGTAACGTAATAACTTCCTTAGGTGTGCTAATCAATTTATTATCGACAACGAGTAATTAAACTGCACCTAAATACTAAGGTGACGAATTGCCGCCTTCGAGAGAGAGAGAGAGAGAGATAGAGACAAAGAAACGGTCCTAAACCTGCATTCACACCCAGGTCCGCAAGTGTCCTTTCTCAACAAGTTAAACTTGTTTAAGTAATGGTAACCTTCCCCCTCTATTTTTTTTTTTTTTTTTTTTTAACAAGTCTTTGCTAATTAAGTAATTTATCCAGATATTTAAATAGGTACCAATCTCCATGAGTTCCCTTGGGAAAAGATAATTTTTGAATAAAAAAAATCTTCAAAGTTTCATTGGAACTGTCTATTTCTTTAATTTAGATAAAATTAAAGAAATTGAAAAAAATCTCTCTTAACCGACGATTCTTATCTAATTTGATTATTATTTTTTTTTTTTTTTCTTCAAGGCGCGGCAACATCTAAAGTCACTAGATATGGAAGCAAACAGACTGGAGGAGTCAGTGCGCAAACCACTTTGCTCTATCCCTTCCTCAATATAACTACCTGCTGTTATTAATTTTTAAGTATTATCGGACCGAAACAAAGCTTAATAATTCTTATTGTCAGTCATCATACCAATCCTAAGCGAAAGGAAGAAGTAGGAAAAGTAGGAAAAAGAAACCCTAAGAGTAGCCCTCCAGAGGTTCTTCCTGCAATAACTCCGAGTTCCGTCACTCCCGGATTAACCATACGACTATGCCAACCAAGCTCGAGCTTAGTCAGTCTCACTACAGAGTTACAGAAATCCTTCTGGGTTATTGCAATTTTAATGCTATCCCATTGGTGCGTGATATCGACTACTCGTTTGGATACTATAAATCCCGACTGAATTTGATCCCACTTGCCTTATGCTCTCTGGGTTACCCCATCTGAAAAAGCCTATAAAGTCATCTCCTATAATCTACAACTTATTTGGAGCTCAATGATGGATTGTGGCCTGGAACCCACCCATACAACCACTGATGTGCATCACATTAAACCACAGACTGCATCTATTTCTATGAACTCATTGAAGACGCTTCTCCCAGTCAATTAAAACGATTAACGATTCAGCTCCTCGGTTTTACAAAATTATTTCCCAATGCTTCACATTAAAACGTCCTAACTTCCTGTACCACAAATCGTTACAGGCAAAAAAGAAAAAATTATACAACACTCTGACCACGTTACACACAGATAAATCTAGTTAGAGAAAGCAAAAAAGCCAGAACAGTATAGAAACGCTGGTTCCGGCCACCACAAAACTTGCAAGGACTAGATTTTAATATTCCAAACTAATATGTTTGTCAGGCAGTGTGTCGACAGCCGTCAGACAATGCGCTCTCACATGTTCAAGGTTATAACCTTCACAATCGTACACCGAAATTATATAAACCACACCTGTATTTTCTATGTAGAAAACAAAGAACCAAATTGGAAGAATGGAGACCACAAGTTAACGCTTGGTAATACATATTTAGAAGGAAAAATAAATCTTTATTTTGTATTTTCATTCATAAAAGCTGAAACCCACAAAACCTCATCTGATTCGAAGGTCATTCTTTAGATTTTCCCTATAGTTTTCTTTTTTCCTCCACGCATGGCCAGAGTATAACCAAGAATTCTACTTCTTTAGACAAAAAAAAAAGTCTAACCAATTCATACCTCTATTTTTTTTCTTAATTTGAAGGTTATTTTGGTTTCATAGTTTTTCTACCACTCATATTTCCATGTACCATGAAGAGGCCCTGTGATTGGTCAATACTCCAGGGGGTTTACACGTATGACGAAACGATGGGTAAACCAAAAACGTTTTGCTGGGAAAAATTACCAAACTATTTTCATATTTAAACAATTTGTGGGAAAATATTTCGAGTTTCCAAAGAGGATGAAAGTATGAAAATGATTTTGTCTAACGTTCCAAGGATATTTGGCAGCCACATGTTTTATTAATCCAAGGTTATGGTAAAAAAAAGAAATGAAAATTATATAGCTTTTCCGTTTTTTTTTTCTTTCTTAAAAAATGATGGCTGACTTGATGAAGTTTCGTGTATACAATGAAATGAGATGCAGTCCTAGAGTTGCTGCCAGGATATAAACGTACCCACCACAAAACTCACTTCTCCATCATTCCCTCTCATTCTCCCGCAACAAACGCACACAACAGCAATAAGCATTTGCTTTTCGTCAACATAGAATAGAACAATTTCCGAAAATGCTGGTTTTTGCCCATATTCGGTTAGGTTTTCTCGAAGTCTGTTTGTTTTGTGTTTTCAGCAAAAAAACTACACTTATAAAAGAGAATATACCCATTACTTTCAAGAAAATTTGGGAACCGAATCTTTTTGTAGAAAAAGGAGAGAAAAAAAATGAAATTCTCAATGCTGGGCGTCTTTTAATGTTACGCTCTTTCGTGCAGTAGGAGTATTTGACGATCAATCCTCATTCAATTGTCTTTCCGGACAATTGTAAGGGAAATCTGGGTTTAGTTGAATGGGTTTAGAAGAAACTCACTTTTTTGCTACTAAATACGCACAATATTTTGTTTATTTTCATCATCAGGATTTCATAAAATGGATTTGTTTAAGAGAGTTAGAATTTAGGTAGAAAAAAAATCTAATTAAGGTATGATAGCATGGCGGTTGGGCGGACAGAATCAAGCCTTCTTCTTGCAGTTGTAAGCAATGTTTGGAAGCTAATTAACGAGGCGAGAAACGAAAATTGTGTACAGACAAGTCGTCTAGCAGGTTCGGCTGTCCAGTATTCAACTAGGTTGGTGGAGGTGAACTTTATTTAATAAAATGCGAAATAGAAAGTAGAAATATTTATAAAAATATTATTAATTAACAAATGAAAACAAAAAATATGGGTTAAACAAGATAAAAATGGCAATAACAGGTGAATGTTTAGAAAACCTAGGAGATTTATATTTCTAGCTGAACAGCTGGTTAAAGAGAACGGAGATAGGTTATGCAGGACATGCAATACACCAGTGTGAAGCAAAAGAGTATAAGCACACATACTGAGATTGACAGCAAGGGGCCAACACCAATCTAACCAACACAAAATCTAATGATATTTTTTAGTAACCATAATCAGATTAACCTTTATAATTTTGCTAGATCAGATGCCCTTGAAAGCAAATTAGATAACCAATCTAGAAGAGTGTGATCACCTTGCCTACTTGGTCCAGATGACTGGCGATCTATCTTAACTGAAGGCAAAAACTCTCTTTTTCAATGCTACTGATCAGCGAACTCTGCAGAACTCTGGTGCAAATAGGAGATGGATACTTAAGTTACAACGTCCATATTTGATGAGAAGGCTCTTTCTTCAGCTATTACACTAGAGGAGCGACAAATGAATTACAATTTTAGCTACACAGTCACCCCCTGCAGCAAATTTAATTTGAAATTAACCGCCAAAGTTTCAGTAACTTAATTTTCCATAAAACAGACGATTTTCTATAAATTTTGTGCACCCCCTGTATGCAGGCCTATAACTTTTTATTAAAACATAGACCAGAAAACTTTTTAAAGGCGGATTTCTTAGACATCGAAAGTTGCGACTTTGCCAGTGACTATTTCTCCAGCAATCAACCAAGGCAGTGCTAAACGGTTTCATTAGAACTTTAGCATGACGTCACATTGTTGGAATGTTTTGTCAGGAAGTACACGATTGTAGAGTGATTCTGGGAGAATTGAGAAGTTATGTATTGACCTATACTGTCGTATTATAGTAAACGTAGGTATATAACATCTCTTTGTACTAATTTCAAGATTCAAGAATATTTAAATAAACAAAGAACGGAAAGAGAAAATCGTCTGCTTTCACATCAGGTTTTTTTATTCAAGAAATTCGTTGGGAAAAACTAAAATAATATTAATGTATGAGCAAATCGAGCAGGAAATCCAAAGGATATAAATCTGCATACATTTATTTATTTAATATGTGTAAGCGGCTAGTTGAAGAGCGAAGAAAAGTAGGTGGTCGAATAAATAGAACAAACTAGTTGGACCATTGCTCATTACCAACCTAAAACAGATTAGTAATGACCAGCAAGTGGGGTTGGTTGAATTTCGTAATAATTACTTAGGTAATTATTGTTTTAACAAGTTTTAGCGTACGCAGTGGTTACCAAGTTTCAAGTGCTGACACAATATTCCAGGAACTTATGTGGTGGCAGCCGCACCTTCCTTGACCATCTTAGAACGTCGTCCGTTCTACGCTTAAAGCGCATTTTCAATTTTCCAATTAACAACTTTGTTCTTTTTAATTTTATTTTTAATTTAAATTAAAAGTGTTAACATCTGAAGCAGAGATGGGCACTAATTAAAAATTACAATTTGATTTTTTTGGTTTTTTAAATTTTAATCAGATTTTAACCCCGTTTTGGCGAGGCCACCTTTCTCAGTAACTCCCAAAGAAAAACTTTTTGATTAATTTTCTTCACACTTGGACTTCACAAACATACGACTCACTAAACCAAGATAGGTCCACACTTACACTCACATTTAACCGTGGTGGTGACTCACTATTCCTACAAAGGAGCATCTCTCAAGATATTTTAAGATTTTACTACCTCTAAGTATTTGATTATTAAATTTCTAACCAAACTTCCAAGAAGATAGAAAATCAGTACACCTGAAATGCAATTTTAAAGAAACGCATTTTTCTGTAATTTACTATGAAATGCCAAGCAGATCCATTTAAAGCTGATCTAATGGCGTACTTAAGCCTTAAATGTTAGTTTGGCTTGTCATTTTTATTCAATTAATAGTTTGGTTCAGAGGCAATGTGTCGCATTCTTTCAACATTATTATTAAATTGATCTTTTATTCTTAATTTTAATGCAATTCTAAGTTACTAGAAAATTCAATTATTTTCTTAAATTAAGGTAAGAAAAAGTCAAGAGAGTGGTCATACGAGATTCTTTTCATGAGAAAGTAAAGAGGAACTGTCGAATATTGGAGAAAACTATTCGAAAACGATCTTAACTTTTGAAAAATTTCTTGAAAATTGAAAATAATTTTTGTTTTTGAATAATTTGTTAGCATTATTTATCAATACCTAAGATTAATATTCTTTCTTTTTTCTTTTTTTGCGTTTATTGTGCTATAATCAGCGCGTTAGCGTTATAAGTAACAGTGATAACCGAGTAACAAATGATAAGTAACGAGTGGAGAAGTTACCCAGTGGTAACACTCCCAAATATTAGATGGTTAGTCGCTCTCTTCACTTGAGAGGAGATCACGAGGCCACTGTCTCTTAAGGCATCTTGTCCGGGTTGTCAGGAAGAGTTCTAAAAGAAAGATTTTGAGCAAGAGTATTTATATGAGATAGCAGGCTGAAGTGGAGTTTCTGTATCGTGTTTTAGCAACTTGGGTGACAAAAGGAATGTTAAGGTCAGTGTGTACGAGGGTCGTTTGAAAAGTCCGTGCAAAAATAAAAACTACTTAATTTTTTGGGGTAAACCTTTTTTATTTTTCAACGTAGTCTCCTTTTAGGCTTATACACTTCGTCCAACGCTGCTCTAGTTTGTTGATCCCTTCCGAATAATAGGATTTGTCCAAGTCTGAAAAATAGCCATTCGTTTCTGCAATCACCTCCTCGTTTGAATAAAATCTTTTCCCCGCCAGCCATTTCTTCATATTGGGGAACAAATAGTAGGCCGAGGGAGCCAAGTCTGGAGAATAGGGGGGATGTGAAACGAGTTGGAACCCTATTTCCATTAATTTTGCGACCACAACTGCTGAGGTGTGAGCTGGTGCGTTGTCGTGATGGAAAAGGACTTTTTTGTGGGCCAATCGTGGGCGTTTTTCTTGCAGTTCGGTTTTCAAACGGTCCAATAACGATGAATAATATGCACCTGTCATAGTTTTACCCTTTTCCAGATAGTCGATGAGGATTATTCTTTGCGAATCCCAAAAGACAGTCGCCATAATCTTTCCGGCCGAAGGAACGGTCTTCGCCTTTTTTGGCCCAGATTCCCCCTTGGTAACCCATTGTTTAGATTGTTCTTTGGTCTCAGGAGTGTAGTGATGTATCCATGTTTCATCCACAGTGACGAAACGACGCTTAAAGTCCTGCGGATTCTTCTGGAACAGCTGCAAACCGTCCTTGCAACACTTCACACGATTTCGTTTTTGGTCAAGCGTGAGCAATCGCGGCACCCATCTTGCGGATAGCTTTGTCATGTCCAAATGTTGATGCAAAATATTATGTACCCGTTCATTCGAGATGCCCACAGCACTAGCAATCTCATGCACCTTCACTCTTCTGTCATCCATCACCATATCATGGATTTTATCAATGATTTCTTTAGTAGTAACCTCAACAGGGCGTCCAGAACGTTCAGCGTCACTTGTGCCCATATGGCCACTCCGAAAATTTTGAAACCACTTATAATCTGTTCTAATCGAAGGTGCAGACTCACCATAATGTTTATCAAGCTTCTCTTTAGTCTCCTGAGGCGTTTTGCCTTTCATAAAGTAGTGTATAATCAACACACGAAATTCTTTTTCGTCCATTTTTTGAAAGTCACTCGACTTCCTCGATTCAAACGAATGCCAAACACAAAGAAATAGACCGATCTGGCTGAAACTTGGTGTGTGTGTTCTTCCAAGAGATGCTACTAACTAAACATAACCTCGATACGCGCCAGTGGTGCTATCTCTCTGACTTTGCACGGACTTTTCAAACGACCCTCGTATAGTCAAGTTGGAGACATAAAATGGAGCGTTTACGATAGTTCAAAGTATTTTAGATTGTAGCGATTGAATCCTTTGGAGATTGGAGCGTTGAACCCCACAGCTCTATTCCATTCGTCCAGATAGGTTTCAAAATAGAAGTATAAATCAGTCTTTTGTTGTCCAGAGAGAGTTTAGATCTATCGTCTAAGAGTCTTTTAAGTAGTCGATAGCGTCTGTTTAGTTCTGTTCTTTTAAGTCTAGTGTGGGGGGTAATATTATTTCTAAAATTACAAAAAAGTTAATAACTAAATCAATTTAATCCAATGACAAGTAAAAAAAAATTCCTAACGAGTAACATTTTCAAGCCGTGTTAAAGCTTAAGGTGCACATTTCCCAACTTGCAATTGGCAAACATGTTTACACTTCGAGATTATTTCCACCATAGTCTAATCGTCCTTAACATTATTTATTAGGAGCCCATGTAGTTCTATGGCGTTTTTAAGGTTACCATAACGTCAGCACTTCTTGAAAGCCCATAAAATCGATTCTATTGGGGGGAGGTGGAGATAAAAAAATTGATTTGAATCAAATATGGCTGCCAAATATATTTACAAGATTTAAACATTCACAAAGACTTTTGAAGGTCCTTTTTTTTAGGAAAATAGCGAAAAAATTGAAGAAACTTACTCCTGTTTTTTATCTAACCAAAACTTGTAAACTGATTTAAAAAAAAATAATGTCAAATAATAAAGAAAACCTTGTGACAGCTAAAAGACTTTTCTGCAATTTTTCTTTGGGGAGGAATTTTCCACGCTAATCATTTTCGTGTAAAAAAAATCTGGCGCATGACACTTTCTGCGGGATCATTTCTGATGGAGCTATTTCCAAAATCTGACGCCATTACAATAATGCTGATATGTAGATGTCACGTAAAGGACATTAAAACGCACCAATAGACACACACCAACTATCCAACAAAAAGAAGAAATCCAACTATTAAATCAAAGTGTAAGATCATCTACGTAAACATCTCTAAATTTAGTGGAAAAGCGACGTTAAAAGAGAAATTATTGAAATTGTTTTCAAGTAAAAGTGCACAACAAAACAAAAAACGCTATAAAGCTCTGATTTACTAATTATGACCAAAACTTTTCTGAAGGCCCAAAAAAGGTCCAAAGGGAAACATCAAAATGGCCACTTCTTTCGAGGCAAGTCTATCCCCCTGTACCAAAATTGTCCTTAATAGAAATTTGCTGAAAAAGATGAGTGCTATCAGTAAATGTAAATTTTAAAGAAATCATAGAATTCATTTTTTACATTTTTAGAAAATTTCTAAAAAGTGAAAATCCTTTCGGTAAAGTGCCATTTCCGGTAAGGGGATTTTGGCCGCTAACTACTAGGTCACGTGGGGCTTTTCGCATGAAACGTCAACTTTTCTAAAATCCAATTTTCTGGACTCAGAGAACCTTAAAATACAAAATTTCCGCTGAATCTCCGGTATGAAAATATTTAAGCTTTTTTTTCTTTTTTTTTTTAATTTATTTTGTAATTTACAATCTGCATGCAGTTGTATACAATCAGTAAATATGGAGAGAGCGATGAACTGGTGCAGGAGGAGAGAAACTACCCAGCGGTAGCACTCTCTATAGGAGAGAGGAGAGTGTGAGGAGGAGAGAGGAGAGATAGGAGAATAATGGCGTTTAGGCCTTCAGACAGTAAGGAAGTCGCGGGGCCACTGGCGATTCAGTCGTCGAGGAGTATTGTTAGGGATGTCAGAGGAGGCGAGAGACTGTACAAGAGGATTTGAGCAAGTAGAGAGAGCAGTATGGAATTTTTGGTATTCAGTCTTGGCGTGTTGGTCTATAAAGGGAATGTTGATGTCGGTGTGAAGGGTGAGGTTAGTCACGTAGAAAGGAGCGTCAGCTATCTGTCGGAGGAGTTTTGACTGAAACGCCTTTACAGTCCGTATGTTTGTAGGTTTGGCTGAACCCCACAGCTCTAGTCCGTAAGTCCACATAGGTTAGAGAATATTGTTGTATATTAAGCGTTTGAGTTCAATGGGTAATTTGGAGCTCCGTCCAAGTAGTCTGCAAAGCAGTTTCACACGTTTTGTCTTTGCTTGTCTTTGTATGTCTATTGTGTGGGTAGATTTAAGCTAAATTGTAAAACTAACAAAAAATAATTAGTTATATACGAGTAGCAATAAATATAAGTATACGAATTTCAACATCAACCTCTAATATTAATTTAAAATATTAATTAATGTTAATTATTCAATAAAGATACTAACAAATTGACCTTGATCATTAAAATCTATAAAGATAAAGTCGAAAGTTGAAAACAAAAATACTCGTACTTAGCCATTTTTGTTTCTGGAATCTATGACTTAATTTATACAATATACATTTTATTATTACATGATGTAAATTAATTAGCAATAACAATAATAATGCACTGTCTACGAACAAGGATAACGGCATAATAAACAGCGCCCAATGAATCTAGGAGAAAGTGGTGACGATGATCGCCTCTAATGTTTATATGTACGATATAATTAGCATCTGGGATATGTATATAAGATTTCCCACAAGTGTATCTAACAGCGGGAACTAAACTAAATAAATAAAAAAAGCACTACATACTACAAAAGTGAAATTGAACGTAATGTGAGAATTAAGTTGGGGATGCTTCTTGGGAGATTGTTTTATTTTTAATTTTCAAAGAATTAAAATCAAAATGCATAATTTTTATTTTTTTGAATTGCTAGTTTTGAGTTAGAAGTTTCATATAAAAAGAAAATAATACTGAATTAATTAAGTTTCAAAGTAGGAAATCGTCTTAGGATTTCTGCAAAGTCAGGGCATGATTCCTGCTAATCATATGTATCGAGATGATCCTTCCAACGTACTATTAGAGGAAACCATAAATTGCCCATCCTCTGCCCACCCTTAGAAACATATATTTTAAGATTCAAACGCCCTACGAGTATGTAGGTGGTAGAGAATACAAAGAATACCTTTAAGATTGTAAGAGAAAAGTTACGGTTGTAAGGAGTGTTACAGACAGGAAAGTCTGCAACAAAAAAGACACTTCAAAGTGAACGATTCAGTCAACAAGTTTGGGAGAAAGACTGGGTAAAAGAGGAAGTGTGGGTAAAGCGGAAGTCTGATGAAAATCAGTAACCAGTAAAGCATGTGTTCTAAATATCGAAAAATAGATATTGTTGGTGATTAATTTTCTAAGCCAGCTGATGGTAGCCGATGCTTACTAAATCAAAATTAAAAAAGTGGTGCTTTTTTTTTGTTACGTTCATTAACAATCGCAGATGAACTAAAAGTTACTAATTATAGAATGTAGAACGGAATATTATTAATTGTGAAATATAATCTCCATTGATAGGACTTCACTTCTTACTTAATTTATACATGAGTACTCACAGCATTCCCGTTGAAACAAGCACAACTCAGGGACACTGGCCACACGTTTTCTATTCTTCCCCATCTAATTTTCACCGTCATTTAACTTTCTGTTCGCATTATTATTTGTATTATTATTATTTTTTTTTTCTTTTTTACTTAACTGTACTTCCTAAATGGAGATATTCTATCATTACCATACGATATTTGAATTTTAGTTTTTTTTTAAATTATTAATCATTTTTAATTATTAAAAAACCATTTTGTCTTGTGTTACAGTAAAATGTGGCGTTACCTACTGTTAATATGCTGCCAAAATGTCTTTACCGCACATATTAAGGTTAGTCTCTTTGCCAATATATTACTTATTTAATTTTACTTGTAAAATTAGCCGAAACGAACTATTCAATAGTGCTAATTAAGTTAGGAATTTTCAAGAAACTTTGAAATGGCTTAAAAAAAAAAAAAAAAATACAGTTGGTAGATTAGGATATTATTCTAAAGGTTTATAGAGAAGCTGAGTTGGTACACAGGGCACTTCTCATTTCTCTACACTGTGAACTACGAATTCTTCAATATTAGACACGTGAAGCCTCACCAAAATTTTAGATCTATAAGTACAGGGTTCGTAAATCTACTGCAAAAAAGTAGCCAGGTGGATCTGAAGTAGACATTTCTGCCAATAAATCCGATACTAATTGCCCGAACTAATGAAACCTCGCTGAACCCAGAGATTTGACTGAAAACTAGTGTATCATACCTGGTAATATTACACTAAAGAGTGTGATATCTGACAGTTTTCGCGGCGGGTAAAGTGATGGAGATGACTCTCTAACATCATCACCGTTTGAGATTGGGTAGACTATGAAAATATATTTCGGTAACAATTTTGAAACAAGCATTTCTAAATATCTTTGTCTCTATCCCAAAATACCTCCTCTCATAGTTTAGATTAAGATTATTAAAACTGCGCACCGTTTAAGTATTAAAAAAATATTATAATTAATACGTAGGTTATATGATGAAATCAAGTAATCCATGGATATTACAGCTGTTGCTGTTATAATACGCACACCCAACTGTTAACAATATAATCACTGCTGTAGTGTTTAGATCTGTGTGCTGACCTATATTATATGCAAGAATAAATTTATGTACGTAATAAATTTTTTATGTATTCATTTCTTTCTTCTTTTTTTCCAGCTTAATACATGACTGACTTTATTTACATTTTTTATTATTATATAACATAATCTTATAAGATGTAAGAACGCAATAAGGCCTGAATCGTATTTGTACAAATTTACAAATTAATTTAAAATTAAAAAAGTATGATGTAGGAAAAAGGAAGAGATACAAAAAATAATAAATAAGTAAATTAGCTCAAAACAATTTCTGACAATTGAAGAAAATGAGTGTTCGGCTCGTTTCTGACTATTCTACACTCAGAAGAAAAGCATTCCGTAATAATCATCCACAATAAAACTATTTTTTTACTATTCTGAAATAATTTCTAAAATTTAATAGTAAATTATGTGCTTCCCGGCCATGATACCTCCTAATTTGATAGTTCGGTATGAAGTTCCGCCTGAAAAAAGTAGGGGATTACTTTAGTCATTGTACCAAAAGCACCGCTGTAGACGAACGGTTAGAGGCTCAGATTAAAAACTTAAGATTTACTGGGTACCGGATTCCACCCCAATTAGGTCTTGGGTTTTATTTAACATTTTCAATGCCCAAGGCGCCTAATCGGTAATTGAACATAATGTCTGCCTCGATAAATAGACAATAGCTTGACTTACTTCTTGCAAATACGAGGGTCGTTTGAAAAGTCCGTGCAAAGTCAGAGAGATAGCACTACTGGCGCGTATCGAGGTTATGTTTAGTTAGTAGCATCTCTTGGAAGAACACACACCAAGTTTCAGCCAGATCGGTCTATTTCTTTGTGTTTGGCATTCGTTTGAATCGAGGAAGTCGAGTGATTTTCAAAAAATGGACGAAAAAGAATTTCGTGTGTTGATTAAACACTACTTTATGAAAGGCAAAACGCCTCAGGAGACTAAAGAGAAGCTTGATAAACATTATGGTGACTCTGCACCTTCGATTAGAACAGTTTATAAATGGTTTCAAAATTTTCGGAGTGGCCATATGGGCACAAGTGACGCTGAACGTTCTGGACGCCCTGTTGAGGTTACTACTCCAGAAATCATTGATAAAATCCATGATATGGTGATGGATGACAGAAGAGTGAAGGTGCGTGAGATTGCTAGTGCTGTGGGCATCTCGAATGAACGGGTACATAATATTTTGCATCAACATTTGGACATGACAAAGCTATCCGCAAGATGGGTGCCGCGATTGCTCACGCTTGACCAAAAACGAAATCGTGTGAAGTGTTGCAAGGACGGTTTGCAGCTGTTCCAGAAGAATCCGCAGGACTTTAAGCGTCGTTTCGTCACTGTGGATGAAACATGGATATATCACTACATTCCTGAGACCAAAGAACAATCTAAACAATGGGTTACCAAGGGGGAATCTGCGCCAAAAAAGGCGAAGACCGTTCCTTCGGCCGGAAAGATTATGGCGACTGTCTTTTGGGATTCGCAAGGAATAGTCCTCATCGACTATCTGGAAAAGGGAAAAACTATTACAGGTGCATATTATTCATCGTTATTGGACCGTTTGGAAACCGAGCTGCAAGAAAAACGCCCACGATTGGCCCTCAAAAAAGTCCTTTTCCATCACGACAACGCGCCAGCTCACATCTCAGCAGTTGTGGTCGCAAAATTAATGGAAATAGGGTTCCAACTCGTTTCACATCCCCCCTATTCTCCAGACTTGGCTCCCTCGGACTACTATTTGTTCCCCAATATGAAGAAATGGCTGGCGAGGAAAAGATTTTATTCAAACGAGGAGGTGATTGCAGAAACGAATGGCTATTTTTCAGACTTGGACAAATCCTATTATTCGGAAGAGATCAACAAACTAGAGCTGCGTTGGACGAAGTGTATAAGCCTAAAAGGAGACTATGTTGAAAAATAAAAAAGGTTTACCCCAAAAAATTAAGTAGTTTTTATTTTTGCACGGACTTTTCAAACGACCCTCGTATGTGGATTTACAAAATTTATTCTAATATTTGCCCAGGAACATACGATTAACGTTATTTCTAAAGGAGAACTTTGGGATGATTCCCTCTAATGTGCCATTTTGGTATTATGTACGGATCTATCAGTTATGTACTATTAGGTAGGATCACATTATGTTGCTAAAATTCATAATTCGAAGAAAAATTAGCTCTACGATTTGCCTCAAATCATTTGCCCTTGAATTTTCTAAATAGCAAGCTTAACTGACTGGTGTTGTCAGTAACGAGAGAACACTGTTAGAAGGCCAGTAATGTATGGAAAAAGGCTTAAAATCCAATGATTTCAGATGATGATTCATTTAAAAATTTAAAGAAATAAAACGTTCTGAGCTAGTAATAAGAGAAACGCTGTGTTTGTACCGGATGATTCGCCGTGATGATGATAAAAGTGATGACTTCATAAATCTACTTCCGGTGGAAAATATAAGTCTGCAAAAATTGGCCCAAAGTAAGGACAATTCATCCGAACGAAGTGACTACAATAAATGGTCTAGGCCGTCCGTTGTTGACACTCCCTATAACTACAAGTCTAACCTAGTCAGCTGCAATAAATAACATAAAACTTTTGTTCCCTTTTTAGGTCAGATAACAAAAAAAAAAAAAACTCACGAAATTCTTGAATATCAACATAAGTATTGGGCTGTAACGAGTTTAGTGTGTGTGTGTGTGCGATATGAGATCAAACGTGTTGCTAAAATATACACTTGAATGGCTATTTGGAAATTTAATTCAATGAAATTCTATTTATGTATTATATACAATATATATATATAGTAAATGTCGAGGTTAAATAATTTTTTGGAGTAAATCCACCTCCCCTCACCCACACAAATCCACTGTTCAATAGATAATAAATTCGTCGTCCATCAAACTGTCAATTGCAGTAAATGCAATATAATATAGCTAATTAAATTTCACATTATTACGTCACTATTATACTAAATTTTTTTTTTAAGTTTCATGTCTGAACTTTATTTTACACAGATCTTAGTCCTGCAATCTTGGAAATCTCTTAATTTCCAACCTCACGGCTGCCAACCACCAGTAAATAAAATACTGTTATTTTGGACTGACAAACAAAATTAACTTACACCTTTACTACTGTATTCATAAATTGAAACTATAATTTAAAAAAAAAAAGTAATTCGATATTCAATATCAGTAACACTTCCTGACAGATAATGAAATATTATATATTAAGACTACGTACTTGGTGATATATTATTTCCTTTAAAATAACAACTGTTACTTTGACGTGATATTTTGAAATGAAATGTTGGCAGTAAAATGGGATTTCTAAACATAACAAGGAGAAAGAAGCAGGACTAAATTCCCCCTTATCTCATCCCCTTTGTTAATCCCAAAGTAAAGTAATCGCCTATTTTTTTCAGGCGGGGCTCAACGTCCAACTACCAATTAGGTGTCGTGGACGGGGGTGGGAGCTCATACTTTACTATAAACAATTTCGCCTAACAAATAAAAAGTGGTGATACGCGGGATTCGAACTGGGGATCTCCCACTTACAAAGCCACGCTTTAGACCACTAGACCAACATCCGTCCCTGTTGTTTAATCCCAAAGAAACTAGCTGAAGCTGAATGTAGCAGAGAGAAAACGGGGGAAAACAAATTAATTCTCTAACCGGTGTGAAATACAATTTATTGTATCGTTAACAGAGTGTATATATTCAAATATACAATAGAATAATTTAAGATTGCATAAATCGTTAATAGTTTAGCACTATATTTACATGAAATGTGTGAGAAAACTATGCAGGAAGTAGGGCAGTATAAAGAGCCCAGTAAGTACTAGATCGGTAATAAGGACTAGATAGCAACAAGCTAGTACACTCACAAAATGCTACAGCAAAGAACATTGGGTCACCTACGGAGTAAACTAGTTCAAACCATTCGTCGTCCATGTTGTGGCCACGCCCGCCATATATTGTGAAACTATTTAGTTATACAAAATAAATATTTTGCCCTCCAACATTTTGTAGGCGTATTTATTAGCATTATTTATTATTATTATTGTTTACCACAACTAATAATAATATAAACATAACTAAAATAAATTAATTCCATGTTTTTTAAAAAAAGATTATTTTTTTTAAGGAAGAGAGACTTTAATTTTGATAAAGTTTTTGGTTTTATAACAGCTGCAAATTGACTGCCGGAATTAATAAATTCCCGGGGTCGTCTACACCTATATATTTCACCCTTGTATTAAAACAAGACGGAAGTCTAAGGGTACGTTTACAACGGAGCTGTGAGCATAGATGATAGCGGAGATGATAGCAGTGATGCATCAGCGCTTATAGAATAACCTAGTACATTCTTATGTGAGCGTGCACAACGAAGCTTCGACTATACGCGCTGCTATAAACGAGTAGATGATAGAATTGAATTTTTCATTTTTCTGCTAGCTGAACTCCAGTATCGGAGCTTCAAAATGGTCGTCGAAAAATTATTTAGTGCTGTCTTTACTCATTATTTTTGGTTAGTATTTTATTATTTACTTTTAAACAATATTTTGTTTTTTAAGTCGTGCTTACATTTATTTTCATGTGTATTTATTTGTTTTTTTCTCAATAAAACCATTACTTACCTAAGAGTAATCACTAGTTTTTCTTCTATGGTTATAGGATTTCCATGACAATTTTTCCAAAGTTTTCTTAATTTTGACCTTATTTTTTCTAAAATATAGTCGAATGTGGGTGGACCCATCCTCACATAAAAAACGATCCGGATAATTTCTAAGTTCCTTATATAAATAGTGAAATTCACCCAAAGTACTTCGTTTTTTATTTATGGGATGTACATGAGATTTTCTAAAGCGTTTTTCCTTTAAAATATACCATTTCGTGGCTGCTGAACATAAAAACTCTTCTTCTCTACTCGGACATGTTGCATGTATCACAGCTCCGTTGTGCACACTAATCAGCGATTATATTTTACTCTATCAGTTATCATCTCTGCTATCATCTATACTCACAGCTCCGTTGTAAACGTACCCTTGTTTGACTTCCGTCTTGTTTTACTACAAGGGTGAAATATATAGGGTACGTTTACAACGGAGCTGTGAGTATAGATGATAGCAGAGATGATAACTGATAGAGTAAAATATAATCGCTGATTAGTGTGCACAACATTGTCATGGAAAAAATTGTCATGGAAATCCTATAACCATAGAAGAAAAACTAGTGATTACTCTTAGGTAAGTAATGGTTTTATTGAGAAAAAAACAAATAAATACACATGAAAATAAATGTAAGCCCTAAGGGTACGTTTACAACGGAGCTGTGAGTATAGATGATAGCAGAGATGATAACTGATAGAGTAAAATATAATCGCAACATGTCGAGTAGTGAAGAAGAGTTTTTATGTTCACCAGCAACGAAATGGTATATTTAAAAAAAAAAAGATGTAGAAAATATCATGTACATACCATAAATAAAAAAACGAAGTACTTTGGGCGAATTTCACTATTTATATAAGGAACTTAGAAATTATCCGGATCGTTTTTTTGAATATGTGAGGATGGGTCCACCCACATTCGACTATATTTTAGAAAAAATAAGGTCAAAATTAAGAAAAAGTAGGAAAACTTGTCATGGAAATCCTATAACTATAGAAGAAAAACTAGTGATAACTCTGAGGTAAGGTTATATTGAGGAAAAACAAATAAATACACATAAAAATAAATGTAAGCACGATTTAAAAAACAAAATATTGTTTAAAAGTAAATAATACAATAATAACCAAAAATAATGAGTAAAGACAGCACTAATTAATTTTTCTACCTCCATTTTGAAGCTCCGATACTGGAGTTCAGCTAGCAGAAAAATGAAAAATTCAATTCTATCATCTATGCTCGTTTATACCAGCGAGTATGAGTCACAAGTCGAAGCTTCGTTGTGCACGCTCACATAAGAATGTACTAGGTTATTCTATAAGCGCTGATGCATCACTGCTATCATCTCCGCTATCATCTATACTCACAGCTCCGTTGTGAACGTACCCTAAGGCTGGAAACATAGTGGAGCGGCGAGCAAAGCGGCGAAAACAAACACTCTCTCTTGGTAGCGTTGCTCTATCTTCGCTTTGCTCTCCACTAAGCGCGGTCCCATATGTTAACTTGTGTTTGATTTCGCCGCTTTGCTCTTCGCTATCATCGCCGCTCCACTATGTTTCTAGCCTAATTCGCCTAATCCTTATTTCCTCTCAATTTCCAAAGCATATTCCTTCCAATCCTCAGAACGAGTGAATATTCTAGATCTGCGTATTACTAGATGAAGAGAAATTCTTAGGAGTCAATACCATTTCAATTAAATTAAAAAAAAAATTAATTAAAAAGTTGCTCATTGAAGTATTACTTCCGGTTGAGGAATTCACTTCAAATACTGGAATCAAGTCAACATTGCTAATAAAAAGCCTCAAAAAAACTTATTTTAATTAATTTATTTTTTATTAATACGATTAATTTTTATTAATATTCTTATTCCCTTCATTATTCGCAACCGATTAAATTACGATACTTAATAAAATGTAGAAAAACATTCTAATTAAAAATAATCAATGTTCCGCAAAAGAAGTAAGTGAGAATTGTTGGTATACTCGTATATCGTTCCGGTTGTATTCGATTTTGTCACAGTTTCTTATCTTTCTACAATTTCCTTCCTCCCCCCCCCCCATTTAAATATAGGAATGATCATAATAGTATTATATAAGACAGAATACATATTTCTAAACTAATATATTGTATATTGTAATGAATATTGTAAAATGAAAGTAATTAAAATCAGATATGCTACTTTCAATATTACAAATAAATAATTTAATACAACTATTTATTTATTGAACAGTAAATAGGAATTTGTAATTTAGCGAATAACTCAAATTGGGAAAAAGTATGCTCTAATTAAAGCTAACAATTTCTTTTGACTTCAAGCGATTTACGGCAAGCAGATTACGATTATAATTTCTTCAACTGAAAGTTCAGAAATCTACTGAATTGGAAAGTCTCGACTAATTGTTTCCGATCTGCAAAAATTCGACGAATTATTAAAAATTGTACTCTTTTTTAGATCCATCATATTTTTTGTATATCTTTTACTCACTCGCAGCGATTATAAATAAATAAATATATAAAAAAAGAGATAACAGTGCAGATAAAATATAAAAGATAAGACAGATCATCCGGATGTTGTTACCGGGTTCCTAAATGTGTATTTATTGTACTCAGACCTCTTGTAAGACCTTCAACTCTTCTTTCAAAAGAAAAGAAAAATAAACCTCTCCCCAGTTGCCAATAGCAACATCCCTTCCTCTATTTATTAACAGCAGAAATTCAAAAAGAATGAGTCATAAATTAAAATTAAACACCTAAGGATTCTATTATTATCTGGAGGTTACATCGCCGCCTGCGTCCAAATAAGACTGTGAGGTCAAAAAAGAACCAAAAATTTTAAAACCACGTCCACGATCATCATTTGAACTATGTTAAGAAACTTGAAGAGAAAACTCGTGGTGTGCGTACTGCACACACAGACTTTCATCATCTATTCCGCCGCACACGCCAACAAACTATACTTCCGGTCGAAACATAGCTGTCTTCGCAACGCCTTCAAGGCCGGATTAATCACTACTCCAAGTGTATAATTTCCTATTTCCTATCTAAATAGGTAAATATCTGAACGTCGATCTTTTTTTCTCGCAATGATTTCATCTCCTAGCAATATTCAATCTTTTATTTTTTTTTTTAATTTTCCAATTATTTAAATTACTTGACGTATAATTAATACATTTAAATCACGTCTTTATAGATATTTCCGGAATTCCCCCTTTTTTTTTTGAGCTAGTAGTAAGAGTATATTCATGAGAAAAATAAATATCTGCGTGAATACATACAAAAATCTATAATTATAACAGTTCTCGAGGTTACACTTATGCTAATGATAATAATATCTTTTTTACATTGTTTTATGTAAGGTTGGTGCGTCTTCTGTTCTGTCTATTCAAGCACATATTTATAATTGCGCTTACGGGGGCGTGCGATTTAGTTTAATGTCAAATCTCCTTGGCATTTAGTTGCCTGCGCAATTATAAGTTGTACATTTAAGCGTCTAATGAAAGTTGATATTCAATAAAAAAGTGGTCTGTGAATGTAGAACGGAAGATTTCGTAACTCAGTTAAGACACTAAACTAGGCGAACAAATTAAAGCAAATCACATTACTTGGTGTAGCACCTTATATATGCAACTACGTCTATTTACACTACGCTATAGTACAACCATTTGTAAAATGCATCAGGTTTGCAGAAACGTCTTTTAAAGGTAGATAAATTTTTGAATAATAACAATCTGGTAATGGATACTACGCGATTTCCTCTTTGTGTAATTCTCAAGATTCAATATATTTAATCCTTCTTCGCTGGATAAGGGGAAGCGGACCTAGCAAGTGTACAGTAGCGATCCTTTGGAATCCTGAAGTTGTACACTCATTGGAGCGTGACCTATCCTTTCCTTCCACTCTGGACAGTGGCAAAAAGTCTTGACCGAATCTTCAGCTTCCATTCTGGCCAATAGAATTTGAATTTGAATTTTCTTCCAAAGTTTTTGCGAACGAATCCCCAAGTGGGATCCTGATGTTTCCTTCTAGAATCTCTTTCAATTATTCTTCTCTAGATAATTGTATGATATCTTGGCGGTCCATTTTTGTATGTCCTATTAGCTGATTAGAATATATGTATATATAAAAACAGAAATAATATCCACTAGTGGTGGCAGGTAACAGTAACTTGGGCTAGATGTCTGGATGTGACCTTAAGAGAAATGTTGTTCAAGGTTAATTAACAGGTTTGATGGTTCCTTGTCTGGTTTAGGTGTGGTGCGGGACCCACTCCTGTTACTATGTAATAGCAATTATGTCTGTATTTTGACTGTTAATTTCCTTCTTATTTTTTAAATAAAAACGGTTAATATTGAATCGAAGGAATAATGGTAGAATTTATCAATTAACAGGAAATACCCGTAAAAGACGAAAGCTTTGTGGGAGGTGATTGAGTGGTGGTTGACTTAAAAAAAACAAGTGACCTCGACAAGAGATAATCTAAATGATAAGAATTAGCCAGATCTATTTTTTTTAAAGTAGTACCGCATTCCCTCAGGGTAAGAAATAAATACGTTATCTAAGAAAAGATGATGACGTAACAATCCATTGTTTACTTATCTGCCAATCAAAACATTGTCTGCTGCCTTGTCCAAAAATCTATTGTGCCACAATTTGCACATTGCACATTCCGTAATAAATATCGTAGTGCATTAGTAATAAATAGTGCAAAGACATTAGCACGCCGATTCGATTCCATCAATGTAGCACACGCGTTTCCTTTCTTACAGATAGTTCGTAGTTACGATTAGCTGCATAAATAATGTTAAAAAAATTACCGCCCGATCCAAAAAAAACGTTTTCCTCACACAAGATTCATTCAAATGAAATAATTCGGCATAAATTGTTTTGGTAACAATTTGCTGTTGCAAATTACTAATTGTTTAAGTTATTAAAAGAGAGATAAAACCGACGATGAACTCCCAAATCAATCAGAACTCGTTCCTCAACTGTAGGGTATTCCCTATTCTTGAGGCCTTCCCCTAAAGCCAGAAAGCCGCGGTGTTCATGGTTAGAGAACTTCTCTTCAATAGGACACTCCCTCTTCTTAATTCTGGGTATCATGTTTAGAATATCTATCTAGAGAGCGCTGCACGAAGGTGTGCTTGGACACCTGGAAGTTGTGATCGGCTAGCTATATCGGTTCCCCTCTCTCCCTACAACTTCCATGGAGACTCTGGGGCTTTCAATTTGAAAGAGCCATCATTCAATATTTGGAGAGAGTCTTGAGTTGTATCAGAGAATGGTTATTCCTACCAGGTGAATAATCCTAAATTTCTTAATAGTTTGTCAATAAGTGCAGTAACGGAATCCAGATTTTTGTAGATTCTGCTTTAACTTTTAATCAATGGAAGTTTCATAAACTAGTGTTATCGGCTAGTAATTGTTATCAATTATAATTCCAAACTAAGAAACCACCAAGAGAACTTTAACGCTTTTTGTCTTGAAAAATGAGTAATCGCTTAAGTTAAACTGATATTAGAAGCAGACCAATATTATTTAGAAGATAATTAACGATAAATAATCAACTTTTTTAAAGATTAGTACTGGGCCAACAAAACCAAAACAGGAAAATGCAAAGCAAAATTATTGCTGCATAAATAAATGATAATAAAATGCAAGTTACTAAATTAATAAATATTTAATATGAATATTAAACTCTGACTAATAAAAATAGTAAAAACGCTTCTTCCGTGTTTATTAGATTTGACCTTGGCACAGGACTGGACAGGACAGGTTCTCCACTCGCAGTACTATACTAATCAGGCAATCGCTCGGCCAGTTCTCCATTTACACGCTCATTATAATCATTTAGCTAAACACTTCAAACCCCCCTCCACCAACACCACCAACCATCGTTCGTAATTAACATCCCATATAAAGGAGGGTCCCATTTTGTAATATCGAATTGAATGTTAAAGAGTAAACAGTAATTTTTTTGGTAATACACAATAAAATGCGCTTATGGTCGGTTATTAATCTTAAACATTTTTACGATTGATTAATGACTTGCCGAATTTAAGCACCTTACAATAACAATATATTATCAAAGATTCCATTCTTATGGTGGTGATTTCAAAAGAAATTAAAGAGAAAACCAATTAGAGGCATGTGCGAGGTTAGATATATAATTCAAACTTTATTCATTTTTTACTGCTCAATAAACTATAATCATTTTTTATGGCGTGCTAATACTTTCAGACGTTGGATAGACGAAATATGCAGCAGAGGAGCATTGGAAAAATGCAATTACTCTTGCAGTAAAATTGCACTTTATCCTTCGCAATTAAATTCTTTAATAATTGAATAATCTGAGAACACGTTGATATTTTTAGATTACTTTAAAAGTTGGATCGCTTATTGTTGAGTACTTTTGAAATAAAAAAGATTTGCAGGAAACGTTAGCGGGTACGATGTCTGGTACTAAGGGGTGACAATTGCTCATTGCTTGTTCCTGGCTCCTTTGACATTCTCCTAGAGAGTCTGGGTGGACACTAGGGATTAAAGGGGCGAATTCAGAATTTAGGAGGCTATCTTTAGAACTATCTGGATAGGACGTGAAGTTGATTCCTTCTAATTTGAGGGAACCATTATTAAAACATTTGGAGAGCGTTAGGGAGGTCTTGTGTTACATCAGGGAGTGATCATTCCTAACTAAGGATTTCCCGCTCTTCCTGGGACTTGCTCTGGGTAGTTACCACAGGTTGAAAGGAAATATGACCCACCTTAGAGCCCCTTTTAGCTTTAGAGAACTCTTCTGTAGAACAAACATCTAAGGAAGGCATTAGAAGAAAGTATAAGATGGCACCAGCAAGTGGTTATATCTAACTGCAAGGAACCATCACTCTTACTAGGTACCTGGATGGAGTGTTTCTTCACTCGAGGGTGCAGTTCTGGAGAGGCCTAGCTGGCCCCAATGGGGAGGCAAAAAGACTATGTGGTTACCAGATAATCTCTTAAATATAATAAGAATAAACTCTTTTTGTCATTAATTTTTTTTTGTATTCTTTAAGTAAACTTTTGCTTCCAATGAAAAGCCCTAACAACTAATCTTACTAATTGCCCAATAATTAAACCAATAAGAAAACCATAAACTGATCAAGTTCTTTTACGATTTCTCGTGTCCAGAATCCAATGGATTTCATCTTGGATGGTAATGCAAGCTTTTTTTAAATCAAAATCTTTCTTAAATTCCTATTATTCTTTAATTGAACCCAGGTATACTTTAGTTTTTTATTATTGTCTGATGGGAAGAAGTTTACATTTACCCCTGATGATACACGTACGTAGTAATCAAGTTTTTATGGAGTTGCGTTGTTATGTAGTAACATATAAATCGAATATTGCACCGAGATTTTTATTATTTTTATGGCTCATTTAGAGGCATTCTCTCACGAATAAGCTAAATACAAAAATCCATTTATTTGAGCACAAATGATGTGGCTGATGATGTAGTTTCTATTATTTGTGGCTGTTCACCAGTCAATAATCATAAAAATGATGATATCTTGTCTGTTACAGTTACACAATCTGATGTCAAGAGAAGAATTAAGAAGTTTATTTCATGTGGATAATATAGACAGCTGTGAGTATGTCTGACGTAATCATTGATATTCTGTATATTTAAATTTATTATTATGTTTGTCAGTTGGTAGTTATTTTATTTATTTTTCAATTGAAGAACATAATTTAGTTGTACTTCCGGTCATCCGAATTTTTCTTTGTTTACGTAAACAATCTTAATTAATATTTAATAAGTGGCAAGTGCTACCCTTAACAGACCTCTACTTTAGCAGGAAGCTAACTAACCCCGTGGCCCGGAAGTGTAATCAAAAGAATTTTCTCTGGTAAAGAACCAAACTACATGTGAGCTTTTACGTAATCCAAATGAATCCAGAAGATCGTAGGAGTCCTTTTTGTGTATATCTCAAAATCGATTCAATTTAAATGATACTTTTGGGTTTTTATCGACTCATTTTGATCGAATCCTCTATTTTCGTATCCTCTTACTGATAATAGCTAACCAAAATAATAAATTTGAACTTTCCGTGATTTTACATTCTGGAGCTGCTGACGGAAATACCAACAATTTGGAAAGACCACTTTTTAGTACACTGGGGATCTTCAGAATCGATATTTGCGTTGAATAGGAAAACACAGCTGGAGCATTCCTTTCTTCTTAAGAAGGTGCAAGCGCGAAAATGTGCCGAGATTTGGGAAAACCAACTATTTTCTCTTTAGCCCAAATTGCTCTTTAAATATCACTAATTAATTCAATTGTATTTATTTAATAGATTAACTATATAATTATTTTACAAAACTACATACCATGTATGTATATCGCCGCTATGTAACAGAGACATAGTGAATGCCCCATATATTCACAGTAATAACGAAATATAGAAAGGGCACAAGTTGCAGCCATATTGTTTACGTAATGTTTTTTTACATTTACCATGCATAAATTTTGTAATTGAATTTGTATATAAAACATATGCCCAGTGTGACAATTTTAACAACTACCATATATCGTACAACTTTCCTTTCACTTTATTTATTTTTTTTCTTTTTTATCGATATTAAACATCGATGTAAGCGCAAAGGTTTTTGACAGGTTTACCTAAAGTGATCAGCTGATTCAAACCTTTTAATACACCACAAAATGCTCAGAATTTGTTCAGAAAAATTATTTGTACATACAAAATACGAAGTTAAAGAGAAAATGAAGGAGATGAAAAATCCATTTCAGTAAGACGGTACTTTCATTCTTTTTTTTGGGCGGTGCTAAGGGAATTTTATCTAGACAATTGACCCCGCTTTATGATATAAAACACGCAAAGCCGTACATTATATTAGAATAGAGCTTTAGAGGCAAGAATACCGACTCGCTATCCCAAGAGCCCCTTTAACCAAATGGTGTTGGGATAATTTCTCAAACGAAAGTTGTAGTCCCAACAACAGTGACAAAGAAATTGTAGGATTGTGTCTGGAAAGCAAATAACACAAGAAGTTATGGAATATTCCAAATCGATGCCTCTAATACGCAACTGGATCTAGTCAACCAAGCGGAAATACCTCCAACTTTTCTATTTGACAGGAAATTTTCTCAAAATCGGCTCGAGCAATTCTCTTCAAACTGCTTTCTCTGACTGTACAAAAAGAGCATCTAAAAAACTTTTATTTGAAAGTATTTCTCAGAAAAATACTTTTTTTCGGGAAAATTTTGAGAGAGAGAGAGAGAGAGAGAGATGGGACTAGGCTTCCCTCTAAAATCAAGAATGAAGTATAATGTACGATCACATTACCTTTATAATACATTTTAATTAGTGTACCGCTGCATAATCAATATTAATTACAGTTTGTTTTTTCCATCTAATTTTGGGCATACATTATTAATATAACTAAAAAGATGGCGGAAGTGTTTACTAAACGAAGATGGTATGAAAAAGTTGGAGATGATTAATGCAGAATTATACATTAAGCGAAATTATTATTAATATAAAAAATAAAAGCTTCAGTCACGATTTTACATTATTTGTTCATGTAAAATACATTTGTTTACATCCTACAATAGAGAACTAATGACTTGATGTACTATTTTAGTTTTGTGGTCGGCCGGTAAACAATAACACAAGTGAGTGTCAATTAATAACAATGATTACATTAAGAAATAGCTAAACAGAAATAGTAAATAAAATAAAAAGAGATAATAAATTATGTACAGAGCCTTGGAATGCAGTATAGTGTTATTGAAAGGTGAAGGTTAACAGAGTAATATAATGTAATGCTGCACACACAGACAGACAGACACACACATAAATACATATTATGTAGAATATTACATGGGATTAAATAATATTTAATAATAAGGGCAAACTGCGTAATCTATTATTATTACACCCAAGCTATAACCGCATTGCAAATTCCATGCTGATAAAAGTAAGTTAATTATAAGTTGAGGAAAAAGAAAGATACATAAAAGAATAAATTATTTCAAACTGTTCTCACGTTCTCTTACAAGTTCAGAAGGGTAGTGTTGAAACGAGGCAGCAAAAATGGCAGCTGAGACTAGGGCTCTGTCCAGTATTAAAGAATATAGTGATCTAAGAGAGTCAGATGGTCCCAGAAGATCTTTGGAAGCCACAAAGGGTTGAAGTATATGGGCCAAAAACCAAATTAGATACTCGGAGGACTCTTTTAAGAGAGTCAACTTTATGGACTTTTTTCCCCCCTTTCCTACAATAGGCTGTGCTCAGTTCTCCGGGAAGAAGCGGACTATAGAATCAGGAAATAATGACTACGATAGCTCTGTGTACAGGAAGTGACTATAAAAGGAATCAACTTGTATGTGGCTATCTTGAGCTTCAATGAACATTTCCGCTCAGGTGTTAGTCTATACAAAAAAAAAAAGAGCCAGATCATAGACCTAGTACTCTAAGAACAAAATAGTTACACACCTTTACTATTATCGGCAGCAATGCGTATCGATTGAGTATTAAAGGTGATTGAAAGGTTATGTTGATTAACCTCTCCAAAAAGATCTTTGAATTATTGGTGAAGCATTCTAGTTAAGACTCAAGCTCATGTGAGTGTGAGATAAGCGTCCAACTGGAGAAAATTAGCCAGGAAGAGTCCAGAAACCCTGGGTGGAGTATGCACCTACTAGTATCCCGTTTGGAGTAAGAAACCAAACAGTTCTATTAACCAAAAGGTCAGGAAAAAGGAGGAAACAATGGAGCATTGTTCCTTAGTAAACCCTTCAATTACTGAATCTATCTCCTTAACAAAAACTTACAGTTTAAAAAGTTAAGTATAAGGGTTGATTAAACGCCAAAAGGTACACAAATCAGCAAGTACCCATCATTTCATTTATACTTCATAATGAAGTCTTCATTGATATGATTTAAGTAATTTTACTGCATTAACTTTTCCTTCACATTTTTAGAATTTATTAGATGTCACAGACCCTTATGCTGGCCATTTTCATCTACAAAATATTTGTTCTAGACAGTAGATTGTAATATCTATTTATCTATAATAATCAAACTATTAATTACAGGTTAAAAAGAAAAAAAAAATAGGCTAAAAATTTCAAAAACTTTTTTAAAAAAATGCTCACACCAACATACATTAATGATTTCATTTTATTTATTTTTATTTTTAAATAAAAATCGTCGGTTTAAGTTCATTCTTCGATTAAAGTAATTGTTATTTTATGTTGTAGTCAAACGTTTATAATAATAGGTAATAATTATCTGGCTTTATCGCAAATAATATAGTTTTCTTCAATTACATTCTCCATCTAGGTATTCATCCCACAATGTTGAATATATGTATTATAAAATAAATAAGATATGCATATTTTTAGGACAGCTAATTATTCCAGGATTTTACTATAAGTAAAATTAGGGGGCTAAATTAAATTACTATTGAGAAATGAATAATTGTTGTTGAATAATCTACTTGTTATAACTGTGTGTTATTTGTGCTCTCGAATATTTCGGTAAGACGAATTCAAGACTGAAATATTCTTTTAAATCCTTGATTCAAATTTAAACAGTAGCCGACTCTAACTTTGTCTTTTTTTACTTTAACGTGCATGTATATTTGACTACTCAGAATAATTCAGAACTCATTTTATCATAATTATAACAGAAAAATATTATGAATCAACTGGCCAGCATAAGGGTCTGTGACATCTAATAAATTCTAAAAATGTGAAGGAAAAGTTAATGCAGTAAAATTACTTAAATCATATCAATGAAGTATAAATGAAATGATGGGTACTTGCTGATTTGTGTACCTTTTGGCGTTTAATCAACCCTTATACTTAACTTTTTAAACTGTAAGTTTTTGTTAAGGAGATTTTTGTACCTTTTGGATAGATTTTTCTTTTTGTCTATTTTGCAAAGTTACATATCTGCTTTACAGATTTTTTAAAAATTTGGTATAAGCAATTCTATCATTACAACCTGATAATCGTTAAGTCGGAACCGTAACTACTGGAGAGATCTTTTTAAAGAATGATTATAATTGCGGTCCCCAAACCATCCTCAATAACAATTTTTTTGAGAAAGCGTTTTGAATAAAATAGGAAGGTATTTGTACGTAAATAGCAAAATTAAACTGCGATTTCAGTACTTCCTTTTAAGAGGAGCAAGAAAAATAAACTGCGATTACAGTACTTCTCCCTAAAAGGCAAAGATTTTGAATCGAACGACAATTCATTGATGTAAATCGGTTCACTCATTGATAATTTTAACGATTGCAGTACTTCCTGTTGGTAGGCGTAAGAGCATGATGGCACTTCACAGCCACGTAGAGGAGCTTTAATCACTTCTTCGTGCTAAATTTTATCAAAATCGGACTAAGCTTTATAGAAATATTGGTAATAATAGTTTTAGAAAGGGCCTTACTTGGGTGGGGTAAACTCCCCTCCTTATGAGGCACAGCCTCGAGGCTTTTAAAGTGCAAATCTGTACAAAATTTCGATTCCAATGACACTTCATTCATGAAAATCGGTTCACGTGTCGATAATTTGAAACGATTGCTATACTTTCCCTTAACAAATGTAAGAGCTGATCGCCGCTTTAATGTTACGTAGGGGAGCCCTAACTCTATCATCCTACCAATTTTTTTCAAAATCGGGCCAAGATTTACAGAGTAATTAGTAATAATAATTTTGGAGGGGGCCTTACATTAAGGGGGCTAACTCCTCTCCCATTCGATGTACAGCGTCGAGACCCCCAAAAGGCACATCTACATAAAATTCCAAATCCAATGACACCTCATTCATGAAAATCGGTTCACGCGTTTAGGCGGTACGCGGTTTACAAAAAAGGTAACAACAACAACAACAACAAGAAGAAGAAGAAGAACAACAACAATTTTTGAAAATGCCGTTTTTGCTCAATTTCAGCAACTTTTTTCTCGAAATCTATTAGATCTATGTTGTTGCAAAAAAATTACAGTCATAAAGGAGGGTTTGTCCTATAATTTAAAGAAAATTTGGGAATTTTATCTTTTATAGAAAAAGAGAAAAAAATTGTCAAAGTTGGGTGTTTTTCAACGTTACACTTTTTCGTGCAGTTTTTGACGATCAACTCTTATACAACTGTCCTACCGGACAGTTTTAATAAAGCATGTATTAACAACGTCATAATTACAAGGTCATTGTAAATTTAGACACAACCGAAAGAAACTAGCTCTGAAAAACACTTTAATGCCATACCCCAAATAAAAACCCAAAACTATCCACTCTAAAAATCAATGGTCGTACTAATAGAAAATTTAAGTAAGTAAGTAAGTAGGCATAATGACCATAGCAGTTAAGTGCCTTACAAAAAAAAAAAAAAAAAAAAAGTAAGTAAGTAAGTTAGACCCTTCTTTTAAAAAATTCAATATTAAAAAATAAGGTAAAAATTTGTAAAACATCTTCTAGCTAGAAATTGCCCAATTGGGATTTCAGCGTCCGATGATTTCAATAAATTTTTAAATAATGATAATGCTTTAGTAAAATAATGTTTAAAACATTTTTCGGTAGGCAAGATATATGCATTTTTATATGTATTAAGAAACTGCATATAATCTGATGACTAGTAATAAATATGTAAGTAAATTCACTCCGCAAATAATCTAAGTAATTACCTCAAATTGCGTTAAAAAATATAAGCAATATCTATTCGCGAGTTTTTTCATTTAAAATAATAGTAATAATGTTTATAAATTCCTGGTCCAAAGTCAGATAGTCACCGATCATTACAATCGTACCAATTAACTGCACTATGATTCTAACTTATGCAAGTTTGTAGTAACGAACATTCATTTGTAAATAAAGAGCAAAAAAGTTGGAAAATATTCTCATTGATTAGTCAAGTATAACTAATTAACGGTTGCGAGTGTTTCTAATGTTTTATAAAAAGCTAAACACAAAATTGTTAAAAATAAAACGAAGATTATAAAATAATATTTACTTACAATGTCACCTAGGATAAATCAACTTTTCTCTCAAAATGAGATGCACGTTTTACGGATGGTAAAATTATATAATTTGAATAGATCAGCTTTGATTAAGGGGACAACCTCTGAAAGTGCAATCTGAAGCGCTTCTTCTCCCAGTAGTAGAGCAGTGTCCCCAACAAGAAGGCTACAAGTAGATCTTAATTATTGGGAATTTCTTCGATAAAGGGGCACTGACAACAAACTAGAGATCACTTTACAAAGCCGCAAGAACGGAAAGAAGAAGTTCCAGAAAAAGCGTTAAACAAGTCTTTGGACTAGTTTTTTATTTCATTAGTTTGTTTAAAATATATATATATATTAATTATAATTCAAAAATTCCATTCCATTTTGATTTATTTCACAACCGAGCTGGTTAAACAAAAATAAACTAGTTTGGACTTCCTGCAATTTTTGTTCCTTCAAAAGTGTAAATTAATAAACGCATTCTCCAAAAAACCATTGTCTAAAAACTACTTTTTCAAACTTAGAGGACATCCAAACGGGTATTTGAAAACTCCAATACAAAAATTTGAAAAGATTACAATACTTCCCTTAACATTAGTAAGATTAATTTGTTTTAAAATTAATTTCAATTTTATTACTTTTCTTTGTTGCAGTACCAGAATACCAAATTGTTAACATACACTCAAGAACGAAAAGGGATACTAGTAATGAAGAAGATAAACGAATAATAAAATTAAACATATTTGGTAAGAGTTTAGATTTGAATTTGGAAAGAAATAATAATTTAATGCGTAACGATGTACCATTATATTCTGTGATCGCAAATTCTACTGGCCATTTGGAATACCAACTATTACAACATGAGGTGAGCCATATTTACTTATTTAACTAACATTTTATTTAATTTAATGTTTTATGTGAAATACAAAATGTGCAGCTGATTTTTAATATGTGATCAAGAAGTAATTTAACAGATAACAAACACATATGGTTAGTGAATTAGGTTTGCCATAAAATTTAAAGGAAATGAAAGTTGAGAATCTGTCTCCCACTGTTTAATTCTTCTGGCACTTTTTACTTTTAAAACAACAAAATTATAAACCTAAAAGATATGCACTATATTCTTAGACAAAAGGACAGCGACCCCAGAATTAATTATTGTTTTTTTTTTTTTAAGTACTATGTTGTTAACGAAGAACTAAAGGAACTTCTTTGTGTCGAAACATGAATTCTATTAGTTCTAAAAAAATACCAAATGATGATTCGTGACTATCTTATTGTAGCTAAAAACATTCCATTCAAATGTTCTTTACAGATTTAATTAGGGTTATAATTTTGGAATAAAATTTAGTTTCCCATGTACGGCATTCAATTAACTCTTTCTTACTACCAAAAGCCAACACATAAATTATATTCAAAAGAATAATTACAATTGGTTACACACATAATTTCAACCTAATAGGAAATAGGTAAAATGAGAAATATGACTTCTAAAAAAACTTACAAATAAGATCTGATAGATGTCAGCACTTACCCCAATAAAAAAGTTGTGCAATGGCGGATTCTACAAATCAATTTAGATTCACTAAATACTTTTCACTCTTTAGACGAAAAAGAAAAATATTCACAATATCAAAACTTTCATCATTTAACCGATTATTAGAAGATTACTATTTAAAACAAATCAAACATTCTTTGAGTTTAATTCAACACACCAAGTGAACTTAACTAAAAGATTTAATGCTTCACTGTGAAGAAGATTTAAAGATTAGTTTAGAATTAGATCAAAATAGCTTTAATTTGTTACGAATTATTGTAAAATGAGTAAAACGTCTAAAATAACTTTATTTACACATAATCTTAAAGTAAATTGAAAACTTGAACTTCTCACTACACAAAGAAAAACCGTCCATATTGAAAACTGCGCTCCATTCCACTGCCAACTATATATGTAAATAAAGGTCAGGTAGAATAAAGAAATTATTTAAAATAGATAGACTACAATAGGTATTGTAGGTTATGTTTCTGAGTTTGTGGTTATCTATTTAAGGTTTTGTTTGTTTTTAGTAATAATCAAGAGATATATCGTTATTTTGCGTTATTATTAGCAGTAGTTGCACATAATAAAATAATTATATTTAGGAATACTGTACTTAATTTAAAAACAATAAAATTATAAATTAATCATAAAGAATATAAAAATGAATTACGGAATTTAATTTAAAAAATTTCCTTTCAAGATTACAGGATATATTGAAAGAGGGATTGTTTAATAACAGGATGTTTTCATATAACAACGCTCAAGGATGATCAAAATGCTGTAATTGTTAGAAAAATTTTACGTCTTAGGAACTCAACATGCTTACAATACCACTACAAACTCAATTTTGAAAACATAACAATTTATTTCTGGAGGACGTTACGTTCATCTACCTTATCTATATCGAGTAGAAATTATGTTGAAAATTATTTTAATACATGAAATTCTTATTAAACTTGGGAATTTTATTAGTTCGACATAAAAAATAACTCAAAATTAACATTCCCAAGTCTAGACTTTGGTCACATTGTACTAGAACAACTAACGCATCAATAAATCTGCAGAAGCTTGTCATCTGTCGAATGCTTTGTCGGAAAAGATGTGTACAACAAAAATAGAGGGGGGGGGGGATTTGTAGAAAGCGGAAGATTCCGAATTGGCATTGAGAAGCTGGGTAAAAGGAGGATTTCTTCAAGCACTTCTTTATCGCTGCAAAAAATGCAAATCTTAAGATTTCAACTTCCAGATAGAAAAAACATTCTAGACAAAACTTATAGCCTGGGGTCATAACGGTTGCAGTTGCATCTCCCACGCTGAACTTTCTATCAAAAAATGAACTTTATGCACTTTCGCTGTACCATTACATGCTGTGCATTGTAAACATAATTTTTTACAATCTGCAATGTCTACACTAAAATGGGGAAACAATAAGCTTGAAGATTTTAATAAATTCTACAAAATAAGCATTGCAAAATTACAGCATTTATTTTAGACAGTTTACTCGGAAAACTCATCCTAGCATTTCTACAGGCGTTATGACGTAGAGCTTCCCTTTAAAACGCCGTTAGAGAGGAATCTGTAGGATACACAACTCCAGCGAATAAATAACGTCGAAGCAATTAGAACTACCTTACTACGATGCTTCTGGAGGGTCCCTTGTATTGTAACTTCTATGCCTAAGGGAAAATGAACTAAGAAGGACTACTGTTACGCAGATAGTAACTGGACATGGTTTTGTAGAGAAATGAAGGTTAAATCCTGCTTCCCTAGCATTGCCAATCACTTAAATTTCACTGGCAGGCAGTTCCTCCAATTTGTGGTGTGCCCATTCGCTGACCACCGACAGGATCTCTTATAGATTTCTTCAGATTGACTAACAGTATGTTTTATTGTCCTTCGAAAATTCGGTGCTCTCACAGAATCAGAATCTTTGTCTAAAATATACTTTTGAAGCCAAAGCTCTCTACAGCGATTACTTTTCTAACAAATTTTTCTTCTTCATTGTTAACTTCGGAACTTAGCCCTCAGAGGAATATTTATTTTATTAGTCTGATTAATACTTGGGATAGTCAACGGCTAGCCTAAAGTGGATTAACACTAGAGTTGTGCGAAAGGAACAATGGAATCGCATTAAAAAAAATATATAAAGAAAAATAGTAAACAATGGGGAAGAATATTTGTTCGCCCACAGCCACCACAATCATGGTGATAATTATTGTAAAGCAAATAAAAATAAAAATTCAATTTTTTAACCAGGTACCAGCGAAACAATGAAAATCATATAAGTGTCGTGCTGATCGAGAGATAGGTGTTATAGGCTATATCTTTCAATGTTTTATGGTAGTGGCCCAACTTGGTCGGAAATCTAGAATGCCTTTCTAGTTATAATTCTCATTATTGAAGGTCTTGCTGTGGAGTTGTTTTAGAAAGTGAAAATGGTAGTGCTCGAAAGGGTATAAGCGGCCTTAGCAGCTGTGGATCCCTTTATACAGGAGAACATGTCAGGGTAGTAACTTCGGATGGACTTGACCATTGTTTATTTAAACCCTAAATTTATTAGTAAATCGTATCCATTACGATTGATGGCTTCTTGTCCATTCCTCTTCTAACGAGAAGATGCTCTACTTAATTTTGTGCAAATAATCTTCACATTACGAATGGTTTTCGTTCTGCTTGTAAAGTATTGCCTATTTTTCAACCAACTACCACAATTAGGTGTCGCGGACGGAGGCGACTAGCAAACATACTCTACTGTAAACTTCTTTTATTAAACAATAAATAAAATCCAAGGCCTAAGACCGGGAATCGAACCTAGTCCCACAATAAATATTAGCTTTACAGGAGTCGTCTCTAACCACTCGGCTAACGTGGCGCCTTTCTGCTAGTAATAATTACAATTTCCTAAGTTTTTAGGCACAATTCAAATTTTACCATCTCTAGGGGAAATGGTTCCAGGATGAAATCAAAAACTTGTCATCCGTTCCGAAGATGGTATTCTTCCATTATGAAATATATCGCAATAATTCTGTTAATACTTTGGATTTCCCAACTCTAAAACCAATTCACCTTTCAAGAAATCCTAATTTTAGATCTGATCCTTATCAACCAAAAGAAATATATTTCCTATTTAATATTAAATCCTTTTTTTAAAGTATCTTTAATCCTGAACAGTTTTTTGTTTCGCTTTAACTAAACGTCCTCTCTCTCTCTCTCTCTGTCGCTCGCCTCTCTCTTTCTATGGAGAGTGTGAGGTGGGGGTGTATTCGTAGAAAAGTGAGTGGTTGTGAACTTAGAGCAGCTTAATGTTAAAAGTGTACAATGTGATGAAGTCCTCGTCCTGTGAATAAGAGTACGTCTGTCTGCACACAGTTGGAACTCTTCACTATATTATATAACAACTGTATATACATATATATACACATATAAACTTTCACTTATCTCTTCTATATAGAGAGAACACGATGATGTCAAGATGCTGCACTGCACTCTCATCTCCCCACTGTGTCCCGTTGATTCTGTTTTCCATTGTCATCCTCAATTATTACTTCAACGGGAAAAATGCACATTTTCAGAAACCACTCACAAGACTTTATCTCACTTCCAGTTAATAACTCTTTCTCCATGCTTGCGAAGGAGGCACTGGTATGTGATTCTAGATCGTCAGACATCTTCCAAAATGTGCAGGAAGAGGCTAAAAAAACTGAGGAGATTGGTGACGAGTGCCATTGTGCGGTATATGTTGCCTTTGACAGCAAGCCGAGACACACAGTGGAAGGGCCGAGTCTATGTGGAAAGGGTGTTAAACGTTGCTCATAGGAAGCATTGCCAGCGTAATCAATTTTCCATTTTAATGAATAAAACGTAAAAGTGCCAAATAAATATTTCGGTTTGGTTCATCCTATTGGGTCTAATAGTATAGTGAGTTAGCAATTCAAAACCCTCAACAGGGTATACCATTTTACTGAATTAGTTTTTCCAAATCTTTTTAGAATGATCCTGACCTACTTTCTTTTAACTTGGATTACTTATTGCTCAGCTCAAATGGGCATCAAAGGTTTTTATTTTTAGGCAGTTCAAAAAACAGAGTTGTTAGATATGTTTAACTGAATCTCTGAATATAATCTACTTATATAGTAACCAAATAATTTCATAACAACAATTTAATTACAGGAACCTCTGGGAGTAACCTACCAAGATATTAAAAATCAAGCAGCACTTGTAATTCATACAGATCCAGAAGATGGAGCCACTTTATACGTAAGTAATGATAGTAATTAAATAATTACAGTAAATATCTTTCTATATCTCGGTAAAAACCATGCAATCATGAAAAACCCGAGAGGAAAGGGGCTTGCATGTGCTGAGAACCACCCTTGCTGGAGGATCCAGTCTGCTAACCTACGGACAGTGAGATCAGTTTTACTGTAGAACTAAGGGACTCCAAGCTTCTAACGAACGAAGGCCTAAACGGTGAGCTACATCGTAGGCAACTACAAGCGCATGCACCGCTGATCTTGCCTGTCCAATGAGGATGTGTTCTAACCGTAACTACCCTCGTCCAAATACACAAATTTATGTGTGATTTTTTTTCTCCATCTTCACCACCATAATTCATTATTCCTTCACATTTCACCAATTATAAGAATACTGTGAATAATACTTCCCCCAGAGACCGCTCACCTCATGAGCAGCGCCCCCACTTCGAATCAAACTATCTGGGCACGCCACTTTTTTTCATCTATTATTAGTTGTTGCCAAATAATGTCAAAAACAAGTGGATTCCAGATTTTCTTCATTTTTGCTTCCAAATAACCGGATGTTTGCTTGCGAAAAAAAAGTCAAATTACAAAATATGTATTTTATAAGAAGATAAGTATAATGTCATTGACTACATCCGCTTTGCGTGAATTTAACCATTCCTTAATATAAAGGAAATGGTAGTTTCACACACAAGTGACATCAAACAAGTACAAAAATGATTATAACAGGTTAAGGTTGAATCCATTTTAGCGCAATTCAGTTTTAAAGTAACTCATCAATAATTAGTTGAATTGAAAATAAAATGAATTTAATATCGTAATCATAAAATCAAGATCAAAGAGTTTAGTTGCATAAAAATTAAATTACTAGGAGATAAGGCTGATGAATTTTTGACGGAAAAAATTACACTTAATTCAATGTACCTTTCGCTTTTTGACGTTTTCCGTTTTATTTGTACATTTATCTGAAATTAACGGAGATGATACCACAAACGGATAAAGTGTACAAACGGGATCCACCTAAGAGAGAGTGAATTTTGTTGCCCAGATCAACAAAAAAAACTATGGATTAAGATTTGTAAGAAAAATCCTATAAATATAACGGTTCCGTACGGTTTTCTATCTCACTATAATTTTTTACTTAAATTTATTTTGCTTCAATATTAAATAAATAACGTCCTAAATAACTGTAAACCATGTATTTATTGTGTAAATTTCACTTCAATCCGAAAATTTCACATTATCCCACTTCTAGAACCATTTAAAAATTAATTTGCCTGGTATTAACAAGGTTTTTCTAACATAAAAGAAGGACCTAGCAACACAAATAAAATCGCAAAAAATGAGAAAACTGTTTCGAGTAAAATGGACCATCTTATACATAGAGTCTGACTAAAATTTGAGTCAAATTGTGAGGGAATGGAACTCTGTGAATGTGATCCCAATTTCCATCAACAAATGATACTTAGCAATTAAATAATTATACGCTAGAAATCATTATTCAATAATGTTAATACTAACCCCTCCAAAAAATTAAAAAGTTATACTATCTATTTAAAAAAAAAAAAAAAAAAACTAATTATGAAATTCAACAGCACATCTAAATCTAAATGTCAACATAAATAGTGAATATGACATTTACTAAATCAGCTGCTTTTATATTCATGAAAAACGAAGCGAGAATTCACTATCTCTGAATAGAATATTTAAAATTGAAAAATGTTTTTTAAATTAATTTTCTTTTCGTTTTGTTCCTTCTTACATCGTATTGATTAAAGCATTATTTACCCTTACCTTCTTAAGTAGCCATCAAATTGAATGTCCCTGAAATAAAACATATCCATTACTAACAAATTTCAATTATTAATTACATATGTCATTATATTAATTTAAATTAAAAGAATTAAAAAAGAAGAAGTTACTACAGCTGATAGAACTTATTATGAATATTTAATTAAGGCAGTCTTAATTATTAACCTAATAAATAGATTTGTATTCAAAAAGACAAAGAAAAGAAAGAATTTCCATGGCAGTCAAACGTGGCAACAAGTATTTCTTAACAAATTTGCAAGTAATTTAAATTGTTACATAACAAACTAACCGTTAAAAACTCATTTTTTTTTAGAGTTCCAGTGGTGAACAGCTGATAGTCAATGCTGCCCACTTTCTACCATAACTTTAAAAAAAGTCATATATTATGTGTGTCTATGTTTCTTCAAGAGTTTATTTAAAACAAAAAAAAAAAAGTTTTCGTGAAGGTTCCAAATTTTGCCGGGAGCCAAACGAATAAAGGTCAATCTCAAGAAATTGTATTAAATTGGATTTTTTAAAAATCAATTTCTCTAAAACTACTTCTTACTTGAAAATATTATATTACCTAGTTATTAAAATATGTTTATTTTCTCCTTGACTGTAATAGTTTAGTTTTTATCGGAAATACACGTTTTGAGGCGTTTGATAAGTTTTTTCTTTGATTAAAATACTGTTATTAAAATTCGTAGTATAGATAAAAAATATTGCGTGACTAGTGATTTTTTTTAAATAAAATCAAAGCGTTTATTGAATCTTGTATCACTTACTCTCAAGACCTCTGTTTTCCTTGAAATGTTTCCCGACAGAAATGTGTTTTGGAGGAGGATTTGGGGCTCCCTTCTAAATGACATCTTTATTGTTGCACTTTATTATCAATTAAAGTGTAACGGGAAGGGGAGTTAAATTTGTAAGTGAAATTCTGAGTTTAGTAAATCCAACTTTAGAATATTACTTTTACTACACTTCCAGAAGGTTACATAATTTTCATTCATGAAACACCAAGTAAAGGGATGTCTTGTGAGTGTTACAAATAACCAAATAACAAATTCGTTTAAAATCGGTTCTAAAAAGAAAAGATTTAAAATACTACACTAATTTGATAATAATAAAAGTTCATTTAAAGCTACAACCTGGTGACCTTTACATTTCTGAAAGAGTTGTTCCGTTAGAGGTGGGTGCAGTATTACAATGAGAATGTAAAGCACTACATTCGTAATGAATTCACCTTGGCGTGATTTGGTTTAGTAAAAAATTATTTTTAATATGGTATGCATTTATTTTTTTAAGAATTATTTAAAGTTTAAAACTACGTTAATTAAGAAAAGAAATGGTAAGTTAGAGTGCCGCATCACATAAGCGGATCGATCGAGAATCATTCTTTTTCCCAAAATGGCTTAATTGGTTCCTTAACTCTCCAGTTTTGTAATAAATATGAATGAAATAGTGTTATTTTACCTGTTCAAAAATATTAGAATCTGAAGAACTATCAAAATCTAAACGCTAATATTTAAATTTGTAATTGAGTCTACAATGACTGCTTGAACTACAAAGGAGTTCAGATTCATTCCTCGCAAAGGCATACGAAATTATAACCTACAAAGGAAAGGCTCTAGAATTTTACTTCAATTGTAGTAAATTAATAATTATAGTATAAAGCAAACTTATATCAACAGAATCCATAATCTGAAACTAAACTCATATCAAGATCAAGAAATACCTTTCGCTAACCAATATACTGTTTTATTTAAAAAACAGTATTGTATAACAGTTTGGTACAAACTAATGTAGCTTACTTTCATTATGATTATATAATTGTATAATACTTGAACACCTACATGTCTGCAAAGTACAGAATATATTATATGTATGTACAGGGATTATTAATATCAAATACTTTTTTGCATTCTTTTCTTTAAATTTAGCAGAAGAGTTTACAAATTTCTTTTTAAGTAAATCAACTCTGTCATTAAGAAATAAATGAAGAAAAAAACTTTAGTGCAATTGTTTATTCAAGGTTATGTTTACACACTATTCACACGTGACACTATTTTCAATAGAGCCCTTTCTAATATTTTTATGAAACCAAAAGAGATAATTCACGTTTCTACTGTCTCTTTTGAAGGGCATCTTACAATTAAATAGTAATTTTTCTATTTCATTGCAGGAAGGTACAATAGGACATGAACTAGTTGTAAGACCGTTGCCAAGCTCGTTAAGGCTGAGGATGATGGAAAATGAGATTGAAAATGCGCACATAGAGAAAAGTCATGTTATATTTAAAAGGAAGCAACAAGATAAAGTTCCTCATTACTCTGATTATGGTAAACCAGTCTAACGAAATTCTAAACGTTAAACTATTCCTTAATTGTAACCACTAAAACAATGACTATGGCTTTTCACTAGAGATCTCACCCTTCTTTTGGGATATAGTAATCTTCCTTCCAATAGTGTTGCTAAGAATTGATTATAATTGATATAATTTACTTCAGCATTCATTCTACTATCGAGGGCCAGAAAACAGATATCTCAAGTTAGTGAGTTTGAAGCTAGTCGTGTCCTACTCAGTGAAACCATTCTGACTTGCCTGGGCAGATTGCTGGGAATGGGATTACCAAACAACCTCTCTCTTCACGTTCTTGTTGGCTACGTCTTCGACATATTTGGGAAAAGTCAATCTTCTAACAGCATTATCATAAAACAGTTCTTAAGCCGGAGGCTCTGGGGAAATAGTGAATAGCTAGAAGACATTTTATCCACATTCTCTGGCATCAGATTTTTATCCACTTATTTTGCTTGCTTCAGAAATGCAAAATGCATATTTTCTTGAAGATGGTCTGGGGTTCAACTAGGAGCTAACAATATTAAATCATCTGCAAAAGGAGGAACAGATATTCTAGGGTTTTTGTACGGGATATACAATATCATTTGTCATGTAGAATAAAATATGGCCTAGAACATCCCTTGAAGCATGTCTTCCTTTGTTGCTTTTTGACCGGAACCAGAGTACCTGAATCGTACTCACATTTTAATTTCCTAATTTTATTTCTAGCATTAATGGAACCTGGAGATCTAGTGAGCAAAATTAGACGGAAAAGATCATTAAGAAGAAAACGGGAAGCACCTTACGTCATATATCCAGAAATATTGGTTATTGTCGATTATGACGGTTATAGGTAATGATCAAATTTATAAACTACGAAAGAGAATTGATTATTTTACATAATTAACTATTTTTTGTACTATTTTTATCTAAAGGTTACATGGAGGCGATAATGTACAAATCAAAAGGTATTTCATTTCATTTTGGAATGGTGTCGATTTAAGATATAAACTTTTAAAAGGACCGAAAGTGAGAATATCCATAGCCGGAATCATAATTTCTCGTGTAAGTAGATGTTTGGTGTTTTTACATATTGTTGGCTTAGTAGTTTATTTCCATGACTTAATAGTCACAGAAAATAGAGTAAAAGTTTTGGTTTGGTAAAAAAGTCAAGATTTCAGTGGCCTGAAAAAAAATATTGATAGAATAAAAAAAACCCACTAGGTAAGAAAGCCAAAAACATAATCAAATCTTTCACAGTTTTTCAAGTACCCTTAACAATTACAGACTTACGTTTAGCTTTTCATCTTGGAATTAAAAAATTTGAGATTGCAGGAGCTTTAGATAAGTTGGTGTTCACAGTGTCAAATTTAAATTTTTACCGAGACCATCAAGAATAATCTCTCAGTTTGAGAATATTTTCTCAGAAATTGAGATAAGTTTTTTTGGTTAGTCATATTTGGTAGATTTTTTGTTTAAAGCTAATTTCAGTGTGAAATTCAAAGAGGCACGCAATATATTAAGAAAATTATTTTAAAGGCAATTATAGTTAAATCATTTGTGCAAGAGAAATCAAAAGAACCCATCGGAATGAGACATTTTTAAAGATGTTTTTTAACCATGATGTTCAAAAGAATAAAACTTTTTGGTAAAAAATTTAAAAGAAAAGTAATAGAAACTTAAAAATTGAGCAATCCTTTTGTAAATCAAAACTTATTAGGGATGAAATATAACTATATTTGTAATAATCAACATTTAATGACTGAAATTGGCATTATCTTTCTTCCTTCTGGAGTAATAAAGCAGTCAGCAAAAACAATGAACAATACTTAGTTTACCACGCTATAATTCCTCAGTAACTTATAAAAATTAGTAAAATATTTGTATAGTAGGTATATTATAGTTTAAGAAATCACTTACATACAGTAACATATCCTCAAAGTATCAATAGATCCGTTTCCAGTTCACAAAATTCTTTAATTAATAGAAGCAACACAATGGTTTTGTTTTAAAGAGATTACACTTTAAAGAAATAAATTTGTATTAAGTAAGCAATAAAACTTGGAAAAACTTAAATCAGAAATTGTCCGCCATGAAAACAAACGTCTCAATATGTTGTACTAATAGACTACCATGCTCTCTATTGACGATTGTAGCAACTATTTATGTTGCTATCCACCATGACATCATAAAATAAACTAATTCTATTTTTAAAGATTTTTGGATGAAGAGATTTATTTTTACCGTTAAATTAATCTCTCTATTTACTTACTTTTTAAATTAATTTAATATTGTCTATAATTACTCTTTTTGTAACATATACAATAAAAGTTAGTTTGTAATTAGATTTGCTTACTCCTTTTCTCTTCGTGTAGAGACGTCTATAGGGTAACAAAAAAAAAAAGATAATACTGCAAATAACTAATATTTATATAAATTTAATGCCAGCACTCTAAACCTCTTACTTTGATTTGAATTCTTGGGTACTGAAAAAAAAAACAAAAAAAGAATTTGAGGAGAAATCAAAGAATTGTACTAGATTAGTGCAGTTTTATTTAAGAATATCCATTTCTATAAGAGTGTAATGAATTCATTATATGAAAAACATATTAAAAGTTGAAAAATTCATCAAGAACAAAACAATGAAATTCTCTGTAAATATACAATAAAAGATTCCTTCCTTTTTTTAAAGAGAAAAAATAAAAACAAATACATAGAAATGAAGATAAATATAGAATACAGCGTTTAATAACATATTTCCAATAAAATGTTGATAAACATGTTTAAAAATTCTTAATGTATAAAATGAAAATATTACAATTTGCATGTACATCTTTACAAGTCCGTTTTTGAAACTTTGCAATGCTTTTTAGTTTTTTTTTAAATCATTGAAAAAATGTAGCAAAAAACAAAACTAGTTCAGGAGTTTAAGCAACAAATAAATTAACAAATTAATTCAGAATCTGTTCCAAAATTTGATCCCCATCCTGATCAATACCAATCTCTTCTAATAATACTTTTTTAGATTTTGGATAATTTTCTAAAATTTCATTTATAACGTTCATACATAAACGTTTTCGTTTTTTAAATTCATTTAGATTTGCAGTTTTCGCCTTAGATATTGCTATTTTCTCTTTTTCGGGTATTAGATTTGTAGATTTTTTTAACAGTTCAATTTTTTCTGACATTCTTGTATTTGCATTTTTCAATAGATTAACTTCATTTAAAGCGTCTTCTGTTGTCGGTTCGGATAGTAATATTTTTAATGAAGCTTCTGTGGTTGTTAATTCATTTTTTAGATTTGTTAGTAAATTTGTTGTGGATGCTATCTGAAACAGCAATAAACATTGTAAGACTGCAAACATTATTGTAATTTTGTTCGTAAAATCTACCTTTCCAGAATTGTGGGAATTATTATGGGAAGAGATTAGCTCAACGGTCAGCATACACTGGATTCCGACGCGGAGATCCTCGGTCTGAATCCAGCTGCTGGCCCTTAGATTTTCTCTTGGAGCTTTTTACAGCTCACTGTCCGGTGATAGTGACGTAACCAAAGAATACTGTCCGGCAGTGTACTGAAAGAAGCTCCAGGCACCAATAACCTCAGATGATGCGCCTTGGATTAAAAAAATATAAATAAAATACAAAATTACATTTACAAAAAAATATATATATCGTATATTTATTCTTTGTTCAGATCTTGCTAAAAATTCTACTTCTTCCGTTTTTCTCGAAGTCCTGCCTTCTTCCACCGATATCAACATTCTTCAACTCGTTAGTTTTTAAGCCTAGTTTTCATGGCTGGTTCTGTGCTAATAATTATTTCCCAAACGTTAGGTTCGAAAAAGTGTCAATTAGATCATTCGTTAGCTTACTTTAGTAACAAGAGATGCGCTACTACTTTATCTTTTTGATTATACTATAGAACTGTGGGCTCTATAGACTATGGCAATTAAATTGATAGTGATGAAATGGTCTAAATGGGATGCTGAGTAGGATGAACTATTTAGAGAACCTATCTCTAATGATGAAATTAGGTGCTACTGGAAACATATCATGTATGCCTTTTATAGCACAGAAATATTTTTTGTTGAGCAGGAGAGAAATGGTTAAACACATTTTAAAGGTTTCAAAAGCAGAGAGCAAAAAGAGCTCGAGACCCCAAAAAGGCTGGATCTTGGACGAGGCTATAATATGAGGAGCCTATAATAGTAAGCCTCACTCGGCAAGCAAAGCTGGAGTGACAAAGGTGGCGTAATGGCCTTTATGGGGTAAACGAATCAGAAACGATATATATATATATATAAAGAAAATAATGGATAAGTAAATAACAAAAAACATATTCTTGCAAAAAGTTACTTAGTTGCCGAAACTGGTTTTGTATCAAACTGTGTCTGCTACAAACTCAACTGAGTTTGGTAGCAGACTAACAAGCGCTGGATGAAACCAGATAAAATACATCTTGAAACCATTTGTCATCTCATTCTTGATGGATCAGTAACATGGAAATTCTTAATACCATTTGACCTACTTGTAGATTCCTGGTGTAGTTTTGTACAATTGCTAAACCAATGAAAATTGTCCAATCTCACTAATCAAACTTCCAGCTAATTTCGGAGAGTTAACTATTACTTTCCACTTAAATATAATGTAAACTTTCCGGGCAGTCATTAATTTTGCGCGATTGTAACAAATCCATAATCGTATTTAATTGATTCATTGTATCTTTCAATATTTCCGGGTCAAAAGTTTTTTTCTTCTTATTCAAGTCTGTATATATATCTTTCATAATCTTCTCAACAGAATCTAAATTTTGGATAATATTTGAAACTAGACCATTGACTTCGTTTTCCTGAAAAGAATTTTAAAAAAACCTAATGTGAAATTCTTAACGACTTCATTCTACTATAATTATTGTAATAGATTTTTTAAAAAAACACTAGGTCGCAATAGTAATAGATTTGAAAAAAACCTAATGGCAAATCACAAATCAATTCAGTTTCAATCAATCCAACCTGTTAAACTACGAAAAAGTTGGGTCAAAATACTTCTCTTGTAGCAAAACGTAAAAGGAAAATATTTCTATGAGGTGTATATACGAGAAGTTGCAGTAGAGAAGTTTAATCAGGACATTAAACACAAAGTTTTCAAGAAATTGTAAAAATAAAAAAATTAACTAAGTTAACTTACCTTAGCATTAAGTTCTGTTAATTCTTCATCGTTATTATCTTCAGCAGTTTCTTTCTGTTTAATACAATATACTTTTTGTTTACCATAAACTTTTTCAATAATACTACCATCGGCCACTAATTCATCTAAACTTTTTTGTATTTGTGATTTAGAATATTCTTTGTGCATATTTTGTACAATATCATTTGCTGAATATGGCCGATTTGTGTCCTGTAAATATTTTAATACTGCTTGTGAAGCCATCTGAAATCATTGCAATATTATTATTATTTTGACTTTTTAGGGACGAGATGCAACACCATATTTAGAAAGGAACCGAGTCGGCAGAGATGCTATAGATTCAGCGGCTGCACTTACTGACATGGGCAAATATCTGTTCCGTGAAAGAAGATTACCAGTTTATGATATTGCAGTGGCTATTACTAAGTAGGAAACTCTATGACAAGTTATTATCGATAGTACTGAAAACAAAAAATAATATTATTGTTCTTAGGAATTTCAGCATTTGGTAAAAAATATTAATAATATTTTCTGGTTATTGTCCATTTGACTTAAAGAAACTGAACAGACTTTTATAATAATGAATGGCTTTGGTCAAAAGCTTCATAATTACAAACTTACTCTTAAAATCAACCACCTTAGTTTGCTTAAGATTATTATTCTAGTAAATTGCAGTTAAAACGATCTTAACTAGTAAAATGTTAAATTGTAACAAACCAACAACGTACATGATACCATGAAATATTATAAAAGAAAGAGGTTAAATTAACTTTCCTCTTGGTCTTTCTTGTGGGTATCACAGTGGTTCCAGTTGCATTTCGCTAACTTGCCAATTGATGGCAGTGAACATTCTGCTTCCGGCTCAGATAAGCGACTTGATGTGCTCATTGGGTTGGATAGAAGACTAATTTCAGCTCTGGTACACTTCGCCAAAAGGTCAGCCGTTTCATTCCAAGCTGAGTGATTCATTGAGGATTAAGTTTCTACTTCTTTCTTCTTATGCCTTCAGTCAGTTCTTGCACATTCAGAGAACAAACATTTCAAGCTGCTAAGATTGGCAACGCTAACGTCCTGTTGCTAATTCCCATAAGTAAAACGTTATTGCCTTTAATGCCAGAAATGCAGTCTTAAGATCCCTTTCGCAATTAGAGACTTCTTCACCAACTAGAATAGTGTCGTTAGTATTGACAGCACCTATGGTGGAGCTTGCGTCCTAAACTGATCCATCTGCAGGAAGCCATTCAAGCATCCTCATTGATCGTTTTTATGACTATTGCTTTCTGCTGTTTCACTTAATTTGACATTTTCGTTCAGCCCAGGAAGCATCTGACTTAATAACATTTCCAATCTGAGAACTTTTCGAGTTCTCAGAAATTTTAAGTAATCTAATTTTAGTTATGTTAATAATGGATCCTAGAAGGCATATTTTCCAATAAAGCTCACTTGCATTGACTCTTAGAGGGGACGACATTTGCAAAGAAATATGTAATGTACACCTGACAACACCATCATTCGGCAAGGAATGGTTGTTTGGGTAGTTACTAGATGATGAATGAGTTGTATTTGTAAGTCAATGGTAAGTTACTTAATGTATGCTTTTCTTTATTTATCAATCATATAAGTCGTATAACATTTGTATTTATAATTACTCAATAAATAGTTTAAGGAAGTGAACACTACTTTTACATTTTAGTAAAAATGAGAACCTATTGGTTCCAAATATCTATGGCTGGAACTGAAGGAAGTTTCGAACTCAGGATATTATATAACAATCGCAGAAGTTACTTATTAGTAATATTTTCTATCCAAATTAGCAAATTTATGAAAACGATACTTTGTTAATAATCAAATTAATAAATTAGGGTTTACTCTCATAATCGAAAATGACATCAATAGTTTTCATAGATAATAAAATAACATCTTAAAGAAAACTTTCAGTTGACACTAACCCCCCGAAACACTAAAAGGCGTAATTTTCAGATATGACATGTGCAGAAGACGAAAAGGAGGAAGATGTACAAAAGGAACAGCCGGTAAGCTATAAAGTAGAAAAGAAAACTCAACTCTTCATAGGTCACATGGAAGGAATAAAATAAAACTAACACTTTGTACATAGCTTGTTTGGGAAGAAAAAAGGTTTTGTGGAAGGTTTTTTTTACCGTAAAAATAATCAACATTTTGTTGTGTGTTTTTGTCTGCTTTTAGATTAGACATGTGCCGGCGACAATTCCCCAAAGACACATGTAATCGCGGAACAGCAGGTAAAATCTGAATGACGAGCTAAATTTTTGCCAATAAAGTCTCCTTTTATTAAGTGTTCTTTTTCCAGAGTAACCCCATTTCTATTCTACGTTTTCAATTAAAATTTCAGTTAAAACAAATTTTTCGATTTACCAAAATCATTAAGCCCATCATGAATGTTAACTCTTTAATTTTTATTAAAAAAAAATAAAAACTATAGCCATACATACCTTTATATGAGGAAATGTAGAAAAACAAACCTAATCTTGAACATAGCAAAAGCTCCAAATTTCGCGCTCTTTTTTTGAAACCTCGCCTTTGGTTATCTGATATGGATATGTCGTTTGATTCCTTTAAATCGATCTTATTCTTTGAACTTTCCTAGTGTATGTTAAAAATTACCATTTTTTGGGGGGCAAGAACCTCTTAATTATATACTTTTAAATAAATTTATGGCTGTAGTTTGCATTATTCCTTCCAGAGTAACAGAATAATATTTCATTTTCTTCTTTGAAATTCATGCATAATTTCTTCTCAGAATTTTTTCCAAGAATGTCTTTTTTTACTATTGTTTTTTCTTACTTTATTTATATATTTGCCAAACCGACGAATATGGATTTCTGGAGGAGGTAAGATTTATTTAGAAAAAAAAAAGAAAACCTGCTGTGTTTCTTCTTCTATTAATCAATTTTTTCTTTTGTTTTCTCTTGTTCTCTATCAAGTGTTATGGAAATTAGTTTTCAAGATTAACAATTGCACCGTGCACTAAAAGCTTAATTGTTTTGAGTATTCAGCTATTAATGAACGGGATTTTCTTTTTTATTATTCTTGTTAACAAGTATTAATCAATTCAAATATTTTAACTAGCATGGCACACTTAACAAAAAGTAACTATGCTTATGTTTGAGATTATAACTTTCGTGCTTATTTTATTTGAAATGTGTGATTTTGACTTGTGTTTCTTACCTGTTTGCTTATAATATGTGCGTACTTCATTTTATTTATTAAATTATTCTTCTTTTTTCTAGAGTAAATTAAAAATATTTAATTAGTTAGCTGACAACTTTATTAAGAATAACGAATAATATTTATATACCATTTGGTACTGTTTTATTTAATTGATTATTTACTGAAGCTTTATTTAAATTGTTGATACTGTTGATTAGTTTTTTGACAGATAAGTAGAGCTTTTTTCTCATTATTATTCAATTAACTGGTCTCAAACAAAATTACAGGTTTCGCATACGTTGGTGGAGCTTGTGTTGTGAACAAAAGGTTGGAGAAAGTGAACTCTGTGGCAATCATAGAGGATACTGGTGGATTTAGCGGTATAATAGTGGCTGCCCATGAGGTTGGACATCTGTAAGTAATCAAGTTTTTTTTACAGGCTCTGGCATTATCCCAGACGTTTTACTGGAACTGTAATATTGGGTCAGTTGTTTCAATTTCATGCTTAATTCATTTTTTTTTTCTTTTGTTTAATTGAAATTTAGGTTGGGAGCCGTACATGATGGTTCTCCACCACCAACATATCTTGGAGGTCCGGGTGCTGAGAGATGTCGCTGGGAAGATGGTTATATCATGTCCGATTTGAGGCATACTGAAAAAGGCTTCCGATGGTCACCATGTTCCATTTCCAGTTTTCACCATTTTCTCAAGTATGATTTATTAGTTACTATTATTATTTTGTAATGAAAGGCGCCTCAACATTTGAGGACATTTCTTGCCTGGACCAGTTTTCAGTACTCTGCCTACCTCCCTACAGTGTTCTCTCGTTAGAGACAACATTGTTCATTACCAGACAGTGAACTGTAATAAGCTCTGAATTTACAATTTTTTGCAAAAATCTTTTAATTTTCATTTTTTTTTTGTCATTCTCTCAAACATAGCTTAAAAGATTTTCTAAAATCTTTGAGTTCATGATACACACACTTTTCTTGGACAGTTAATTTTAGTAGAGTTTAGAGAAAGGAATCGAGTCAGGCCTTTTTAAGTGTCATTAATTTAAAGTAGTACTTTAATCGGCCTAGTTCCCTTTATAAATGTTAATGAAAATTCTGACTTAAAATCACAGTACGAAGCAAATTAATGAATTGGCCACTTTCCTTTTTGAGATATATAAGATAATAATATATAATACTGATATACATTATGATTTATTAGTTTTCCAAATTTTCATCTTTCGCGCTACTGATATCACTAAACCAACTTTTTATTTTTGTTTGAGAATTGTTAAAATTGATTTTAAGGGAATTCAGATGGGATTGGTAATACAAGGATTGCTCTCTTTTGAATTTGTATTTCGCAAGATATAACTTTCCACCTAAAGATTGTTGAACGCATTTAAAATATACAATAAAAGTTTGAAAAATCAGTAATTTAAAACTATTTATTCACAATATTTGCTTCTCATTCTCAATTCATACAATAGTTCTAATTAATTTTATTTTTTCTTTTTCAAAAATAGTGGAGATACAGCAACTTGCCTCTACAACTCTCCTCACGAGGATGAAAGCCTACCGCGAGTATTACCTGGAAAATTACTCTCACTAGACGCACAGTGTCGTCGTGATAGAGGAACTTCTGCTTGTTTTGTAAGTTCTCAAAGTTATCTTGGTTTACCACGAATATAGGTTCTTATTCATGATATACATTATTTATTTTTTGAATAAATTTGTTTTACAGAAAGATGAAAGAGTGTGTGCCCAACTGTTTTGTTTTGATTCTGGTTCTGGATATTGCGTCGCATACAGACCTGCAGCTGAAGGTTCACCTTGTGGTGATGGTCAGGTATTGTCAACTTCTTTTAACTTGTAGGTTAAAATAGATTCTGATTTTTGAATGTAACTATAGTAAATTATTTTGAGAGTTAACTTTAAATGAACAGAAATATTCTAAGAGTTTCTTTGATTAGTTTAAAAGTTTTTGTTTTTAGTTAACTACATTAATTGTCATACTTTTTTCAGATGTGTAACAGTGGTAGATGTCAAGTAGAACACGAAAACATCATACCTGATTATTCACAACAGACTGTATCCTACGTTAGAAGAAATGGACAGACAGTATCGTTAGATGGAAATTCTACTGTAGCTAGGTAATATTAAATATTAATTACGTGTTTTCATTCCAAAATAAACCTTAGATATGCTAAAAAGAATGTTTAGAGAAGCCTTACTAATATTAAATTTAGATATAGTCCTTTAGATCGTCTACATTACAAATTTACCGTACCTTAGGAAAATATTAAAGGTAAAGGACCGTTGTGTAGTTGCTTTACTGTGCTGATTTGGTGTGCAAAAAAATCTACATGGATACCATTTGGGTCTACATGGGATTATTTAAAGTGTCAGTCAATAGAAATAGTAAATTGGCTTCAGCCAATTGATGAGTGACAGTGAACGGTTTAATTATTAACATACCTCCTAACCTCCTCCAACATATTATTACTTTGTCCTTACAAAGTAAAGTAATTATTCTAGTCGAAGCGCATTCATATCTTAGAAATCAAAGGGCGTTACCTTCCCACTTCCCTAAGGGTACTAAAAATCTAGAGGTCTCCCTTAAAAGTGCTCGGGTGCTATTAGAAATCTCAGAATACAAAAATGAAGGGGTAGCAAAATCGTTAAATAAAGAAGAAGGTAATGAAGCTTCATTTTGAACGACTCCATTTAGTACAAAATCGAAGATTAAAAAAAAGTCGTAGATGCAAGAGGAACTGTTAGCAAACGTTGGGCATCATATGCAGCACTGGGTAATTTCTAATGATATGGGATTGAAACCATGGCTGTTCCATGAACCCTGTCTAATTGTGCTGGATAAATAGTAAGCAGTGTGAACCCTTTGGCACTTAAATCCGAAGGATGTGCCATTAAAAAACGACTTAAGAAAAATCCCTGGAGCTTGCAAAAACGTGGATGGGTTTTTCTTATGGGAATTATCAGGGGTTGGTAAAGTAAGCTACTTTGGGCTACAGTGTCTGGGAATCGAGACCTACCTATTTAAAATCAATTCATTTTCGGTACTTAATTAAATGTATTTTTTCGGAGTTTTCTACATTACGACCTTCAATTAGATTTATTAGACTCCTCATTAGTGCTAAGTGAGACCATCCAGCAGGTTTAGAAGCCCGGTAATAAAACACTCCTAGTTGTTGCCTAGTTACTCTATGGAAGTTCGAGGGGTAGAAGTTGACGCTGGCATCAAGGGATACTGCATAGGTACTAATCCACTCCTCCTTACCATTACCTTGCATAAATATTCTGAAGAGAGCTCCCACAAGAGGATTCTAGGTAAGGTGTACCTGATAACTTCCCAGGCGAGGGGTCAAGATAACTCTAAGAAGCGAGGGGCTCATCATCCACGCCATGTCCCCATGACCTCCCTGATATTCTTAGGATGGCTTCCTCAAATCATAAGGAACCAAGCTCTCCAGATAAGTTTTAAAGAGAGAGTGGAGTCGGTGGTCAAGCACCCTTTTCCGCAAAACCCTGACTAGTATTAGATGCCTCAATTGTCTTAATCTTATTTACATTCTATGGTTTTATAAAATTTAGATGGCTTAAATAAAATTGTCTTATTACAATTCTACATCCCATTTTTTTATTTTTTTCCGTAACTCAGAAATTATATAATGACTTTAATACGTGTGATAAATTGAAATGTTGCACATTTGTCGAATAAAGTTAAAAATATGTTAGGTTATTGAAGATTTATATAAAAGAATGCCGTGAAGTATCAAATACTGCTTCTCTTAATAAAATTCATTTTTTGGGTGAGTTGCTAGTCAAAATTAGGAATCAGTTGAACTAATTTAAACTAACCCAAGTAAAAATTAATGTTTTTTTTAGTTATAAGAATGAAATGGTATTAAAAATTTCTTATTTGTTTTTATTTATGTTATTATTGTAAACATAATTGTTGATAATAATATTATTTACAACACTAAGGTCCAAGGAGTCAACTACAGCATCATATCAAAGTACAGAATCGTATACACCACATAGCTTTACTGGTAAGAAATTGAAGGAAAACAAAAAAAAAAAAAAAATTGAAAAACAAATAATAACACAAAGTTTTAAAAGTTTCCTATTAAAAACAAAACGTCATCAGCATGAACTTCACATCATCATTATCTTCTTCTTCTTCATTGGATACTTCAATTTATTATATCTTCAAAATATTGATTATCAGTTTTCAACTATCTTTAAGCTCCTTACTTTTTAAACTTCTTTTTCTTTTTCTCAAATTTGGATGTTAATTCTTAAAATTAGTTTTATCAATTTAATGTTAATCGATTACTTATTTCAAATGCTCAGAACATTTAAAACACAGCGATTCTTTAATCTACTTCTATTGTTTATTTTATGGATATAAACAAACTAGTATCCTTGCTTAAAATCTTTTGTAATTTAAAATTACAAAACAAGTTATTGTTCTATGCATAAACCGCTTCTAAATTACTAATTACTATTTCTTTTTATTTAGCTTGGGGCTTTAGCCATTACATATTTATTCTATTTTTTACTACACATTAAATAACGTTTCTCCTCTATTTTCCTTTCAAAATTGTTATTATTTTTGGGTAAAATGTGTTCAGTTTTCTTACTGGATATTTATCTCAACAATTAGTGCATTATTTATTAACTTAATAGTACATTATAATTTAGTACCATTTAAAGTAATTTTAAAATAAATTCTCCTTAAAAGCCTGATCACTTTTTGTAAAATTCCAATTTGTAAAAACCTTAGTTTTTACTCTAGGACCTCTGCACGATCCCATTCTGTTAAGAGGAGTAAGAAAGTAAGAAGGAAAACTGTTATGGTTTTCCAAACACATTTTATCCAAAAAATATTCATTATCTATGTATATCATTTATTAAAATGCAATTTATTTTTTAATCTATTTCTGTCCTTTTTTTTATTTTGTAGGAAACAACCAATTTTGTGAGGACAAAATGGATGTTTGTATATACTTATTAACGAAATACTACAACAATTACTGCAACACCAATTACATGAAGAAAAATTGCTGCAAATCTAATAAACAATTATGCAAAACACTGCCGTCTAAATAGATTATTTTAAAATGTTTATGCGATGTAAATACTCGGAAATTTGTATTTTTAATTTAATTTTAGGCCAAATAAAATGTGACAAATCACAAATAAAATGAAGGGAATTAAGTAAAAAAAAAAAATCTGAATTAATTTTTGTTTTATTTTCAATTTGAAATTTTCTTTTTTTTTTCTTAGCTTGTAAGAATTCTTAAAAAATAATTATGTAAATAATTTTTACCTAAATTATGTGATATAATTATTCGAATTAATTTGTGAAGTTGAAAAAAAAAATGATGTGAATGATTTATATATTTTGATGAAATAAAAATTTGTAAAATTGCAAAGAAAAAGTAAAAATCCAGCAGATTTTTTCCTTGTCTTTAAATTTAAAGTTTTCCAATGGTTGGGGCTATAGAAGGTCAGTATTAATCTGGGGCAATACCCTCAAGCAATCAATGGGGAAGCAACATCTTCGCTAATGCTAGTAGCTGTAAGCCAAATACATTTGACCTAAAAAATATTTGTAGCACACTAAAATGTAATTTTTTTCTGCAAAGAATGTGAGCACCCGTAAAATGGTAATGTTAATAAGCTACAGGTGAATCCAAATAATAGCAGACATTAAATATTTTCAGGCCAAGTATATTGATATATATTTTCTTTAAATTTAGGGCGCGTATCCATTGGCGCCCAGTGCTTTATTACAGTACACTGCCGTCCTCCGGACAGTGAGCTCTGGGAAGCTCCAAGAAAGAGAAAATCTCAGGACCGCAGCTGAATTCGAACCCAATATAAGAATCCATCACTGCGCTTAATCCTAGAGTGTATATGTGAGAGTGATGCAAGTGTCAACAGAAATGTTTGGCGCCATTGTTTTCTTAGTTTGACAAGAATTTCCTTGATTTCGGCTCTCTGAAATTAGGAAGAACATCCGAATTTTTCCAGTAATTTTTACTTCTTTGTTGTCCAAATAGATCGACCCATGATGTACAATGTAGGGTAGGCCTTAATATTAACTAACAAGTGGAAAATCAGCAGACTTCCTATAAAATAAATAGAAAATTTCGACTTTTTCCAGTAGTTTTTAATTCTGACTTTTCAACGTGGATCATCCCATAATGTACAATCTAGGGTAGGCCTTAATATTAACTATTAAGTACCAAAACTGCAGTCTACCTAACAAATAAGGAGAAGATTTCCACTTTTTCCAGTAATTTTTATTCTTAACTTTCAAAAATAGATCGGCCTACAATGTACAATCTAGGGTAGGCCTTAATATCAACTATCAAATACCAAAACAACAGCCTACCTGTGAAATTAGGGAGAAGATTTCCACTTTTTCCAGTAGTTCTTATCATTAACTTTTTAAAATAGATCGACCCGTGATGTACAATCTAGGGTAGGCCTTAATATTAAGTATTAAGTACAAAAACTGCAGTCTACTTAAGAAATAAGGGGAAGATTTCCACTTTTTCCAGTAGTTTTTACTTTTAACTTTTAAAAATAGATCGGCCTATAATGTACAATCTAGGGTAGGCCTTAATATTAACTATCAAATACCAAAACAGCAGCCTTCATGTGATTTTAGAAGATTTCCACTTTTTCCAGTACTTTTTACTTCTGAGTTTTCAAAATACATCGGCTTATAATGCATAATCCAGGGTAGGCCATTATATTAACTATCAAGTGCAAAAAGAGCAATCTTCCCAACGAATCAGGAGAAAATTTTCCACTTTTTCCAGTAGTTTTTACCCTTAAGTTTTAAAAATAGATCGGCCTATAATGTACAATCTAGGGCAGACCTTAATATTAAGTATTAAGTACAAAAACTGCAGTCTACTTAAGAAATAAGGGGAAGATTTCCACTTTTTCCAGTAGTTTTTACTTTTAACTTTTAAAAATAGATCAGCCTATAATTTACAATCTAGGGTAGGCCTTAATATTAACTATCAAATACCAAAACAGCAGCCTTCATGTGAATTTAGAAGAAGATTTCCACTTTTTCCAGTACTTTTTACCTCTGAGTTATCAAAATACATCGGCCTATAATGTAAAATCTAGGGCAGACCTTAATATTAAGTATTAAGTACAAAAACTGCAGTCTACTTAAGAAATAAGGGGAAGATTTCCACTTTTTCCAGTAGTTTTTACATTTAACTTTTAAAAATAGATCGGCCTATAATGTACAATCTAGGGTAGGCCATAATATTAACTATCAAATACCAAAACAGCAGCCTTCATGTGAATTTAGAAGAAGATTTCCACTTTTTCCAGTACTTCTTACCTCTGAGTTTTCAAAATACATCGGCCTATAATGTAAAATCTAGGGTAGGCCTTAATATTAACTGTCGAAATACCAAAACAGCAGCCTTCCTGTAAAATTAGGAGGAGATTTCCACTTTTACCAGTAATTTTTATTCTTAACTTTTAAAAATAGATCGGCCTATAATGTACAATCTAGGGCAGGCCTTAATATTAAGTATTAAGTACAAAAACTGCAGTCTACTTAAGAAATAAGGGGAAGATTTCCACTTTTTCCAGTAGTTTTTACTTTTAACTTTTAAAAATAGATCGGTCTATAATGTACAATCTAGGGTAGGCCTTAATATTAACTATCAAATACCAAAACAGCAGTCTTAATGTGAATTTAGAAGAAGATTTCCACTTTTTCCAGTACTTTTTACTTCTGAGTTTTCAAAATACATCGGCCTATAATGTAAAATCTAGGGTAGGCCTTAATATTAACTGTCGAAATACCAAAACAGCAGCCTTCCTGTAAAATTAGGAGGAGATTTCCACTTTTACCAGTAATTTTTATTCTTAATTTTTAAAAATAGATCGGCCTACAATGTACAATCTAGGGTATGTCTTAAAATTAACTATCAAATACCAAAACAGCAGCATTCCTGTGAAATTAGCAGAAGATTTCCACTTTTTCTAGTAGATCTTATCATTAACTTTTTAAGATAGATCGACCCATGATAAACAATCTAGGGCAGACCTTAATATTAAGTATTAAGTACAAAAACTGCAGTCTACTTAAGAAATAAGGGGAAGATTTCCACTTTTTCCAGTATATTTTACTTTTAACATTTTAAAATAGATCGACCCATGATGTTCAATTTAGGGTAGGCCTTAATATTAACTATCAAATGTCAAAACAGCAGCCTTCCTGTGAAATTAGGAGAAGATTTCCACTTGTTTCTACTAATAACTTTTTAAAATAGATCGACCCATGATGCACAATTTGGGAAAGGCCTTAATATTAACAATTAAGTACAAAAACTGCAGTCTACTTAAGAAATAATGAGAAGATTTCCACTTTTTCCAGTAGTTTTTACCCTTAAGTTTTAAAAATAGATCGGCCTATAATATACAATCTAGGGCAGGCCTTAATATTAAGTATTAAGTACAAAAACTGTAGTCTACTTAAGAAATAATGAGAAGATTTCCACTTTTTCCAGTAGTTTTTACCCTTAAGTTTTAAAAATAGATGGGCCTACAATGTACAATCTAGGGTAGGCCTTAATATTAACTATCAAATGTAAAAACAGCAGCCTTCCTGTGAAATTAGGAGAAGATTTCCACTTTTTCCAGTACTTTTTACCTCTGAGTTATCAAAATACATCGGCCTATAATGTAAAATCTAGGGCAGACCTTAATATTAAGTATTAAGTACAAAAACTGCAGTCTACTTAAGAAATAAGGGGAAGATTTCCACTTTTTCCAGTAGTTTTTACATTTAACTTTTAAAAATAGATCGGCCTATAATGTACAATCTAGGGTAGGCCATAATATTAACTATCAAATACCAAAACAGCAGCCTTCATGTGAATTTAGAAGAAGATTTCCACTTTTTCCAGTACTTCTTACCTCTGAGTTTTCAAAATACATCGGCCTATAATGTAAAATCTAGGGTAGGCCTTAATATTAACTGTCGAAATACCAAAACAGCAGCCTTCCTGTAAAATTAGGAGGAGATTTCCACTTTTACCAGTAATTTTTATTCTTAACTTTTAAAAATAGATCGGCCTATAATGTACAATCTAGGGCAGGCCTTAATATTAAGTATTAAGTACAAAAACTGCAGTCTACTTAAGAAATAAGGGGAAGATTTCCACTTTTTCCAGTAGTTTTTACTTTTAACTTTTAAAAATAGATCGGTCTATAATGTACAATCTAGGGTAGGCCTTAATATTAACTATCAAATACCAAAACAGCAGTCTTAATGTGAATTTAGAAGAAGATTTCCACTTTTTCCAGTACTTTTTACTTCTGAGTTTTCAAAATACATCGGCCTATAATGTAAAATCTAGGGTAGGCCTTAATATTAACTGTCGAAATACCAAAACAGCAGCCTTCCTGTAAAATTAGGAGGAGATTTCCACTTTTACCAGTAATTTTTATTCTTAACTTTTAAAAATAGATCGGCCTACAATGTACAATCTAGGGTATGTCTTAAAATTAACTATCAAATACCAAAACAGCAGCATTCCTGTGAAATTAGCAGAAGATTTCCACTTTTTCTAGTAGATCTTATCATTAACTTTTTAAGATAGATCGACCCATGATAAACAATCTAGGGCAGACTTTAATATTAAGTATTAAGTACAAAAACTGCAGTCTACTTAAGAAATAAGGGGAAGATTTCCACTTTTTCCAGTATATTTTACTTTTAACATTTTAAAATAGATCGACCCATGATGTTCAATTTAGGGTAGGCCTTAATATTAACTATCAAATGTCAAAACAGCAGCCTTCCTGTGAAATTAGGAGAAGATTTCCACTTTTTCCAGTAGTTTCTACTAATAACTTTTTAAAATAGATCGACCCATGATGCACAATTTGGGAAAGGCCTTAATATTAACAATTAAGTACAAAAACTGCAGTCTACTTAAGAAATAATGAGAAGATTTCCACTTTTTCCAGTAGTTTTTACCCTTAAGTTTTAAAAATAGATCGGCCTATAATATACAATCTAGGGCAGGCCTTAATATTAAGTATTAAGTACAAAAACTGCAGTCTACTTAAGAAATAATGAGAAGATTTCCACTTTTTCCAGTAGTTTTTACCCTTAAGTTTTAAAAATAGATGGGCCTACAATGTACAATCTAGGGTAGGCCTTAATATTAACTATCAAATACCAAAACCGCAGCCTTAATGTGAATTTAGAAGAAGATTTCCACTTTTTCCAGTACTTTTTACTTCTGAGTTTTCAAAATACATCGGCCTATAATCTAGGGTAGGCCTTAATATTAACTATTAAGTACAAAATTTGCAGTCTACTTAAGAAATAATGAGAAGATTTCCACTTTTTCCAGTAGTTATTACCCTTAACTTTAAAAAATAGATCGGCCTACAATGTACAATCTAGGGTAGGCCTTAATATTAACTGTCGCAATACCAAAACATCAGCCTTCCTGTAAAATTAGGAGGAAATTTCCACTTTTACCAGTAATTTTTATTCTTAACTTTTAAAAATAGATCGGCCTACAATGTACAATCTAGGGTATGCCTTAAAATTAACTATCAAATACCAAAACAGCAGCATTCCTGTGAAATTAGCAGAAGATTTCCACTTTTTCTAGTAGATCTTATCATTAACTTTTTAAGATAGATCGACCCATGATATACAATCTAGGGCAGACCTTAATTAAAACTGTCCGGTAGGACAGTTGTATAAGGGTTGATCATCAAAAACTGCACGAAAAAGTGTAACGTTGAAAAACACCCAACTTTGACAATTTTTTTCTTTTTTTCTATAAAAGATAAAATTCCCAAATTTTCTTTAAATTATAGGGCAAGTCCTCCTTTATAACTGTAATTTTTTTGTCAAAACCCAGTTTTAATATATTAAGAGAAAAAAGTTACTGAAAATGAGCAAAAACGGCATTTTCAAAAATTGGTCTTGTTCTTGTTGTTGTTGTTGTTCTTCTTCTTCATGTTGTTACCTTTTTTGTAAACAACGTAGCGCCTAAACGCGTGAACCGATTTTCATGAATGAGGTGTCATTCGTTTCAGAATGTTATGTAGATGTGCCTTTTGGGGGTCTCGATGCTGTACATCGAATAGGAGAGGAGTTAGCTCCATTTAAGTTAGGCCCCTTCTAAAATTATGAATTACTAATAACTCAGTAAATCTCAGCTCGATTTGGATAAAATTTGGCAGGATGAAAGGGTTAGGGCTCCCCTACATAACATTCTGCGTTCTGCTCTTACACCTATTTTGGGGAAGTTGGTAAACAGCAGCCTTCCTGTGAAATTAGGAGAAGATTTCCACTTTTTCCAGTAGTTTCTACTAATAACTTTTTAAAATAGATCGACCCATGGTGCACAATTTGGGAAAGGCCTTAATATTAACAATTAAGTACAAAAACTGCAGTCTACATAACAAATAAGGAGAAGATTTCCACTTTTTCCAGTAGTTCTTACAATTAACTTTTTAAAATAGATCGACCCATGATATACAATCTAGGGTAGGCCTTAATATTAACTATCAAATATCAAAACAGCAGCCTTCCTGTGAAATTAGGAGAAGATTTTCACTTTTTCCAATTGTTTTCACTTTTAACTTTTTAAAATAGGTCGACCCGTGATGTACAATCTATAGTAGGCCTTAATATTAACTATCAAATACCAAAACAGCAGCCTCCATGTGAATTTAGAAGATGATTTCCACTTTTTCCAGTATTTTTTACTTCTGAGTTTTCAAAATACATCGGCTTATAATGCATAATCCAGGGTAGGCCATTATATTAACTATCAAGTGCAAAAAGAGCAGTGTACCTAACAAATCAGGAGAAGATTTCCACTTTTTCCAGTAGTTTTTACCCTTAAGTTTTAAAAATAGATCGGCCTATAATGTACAATCAAGGGCAGGTCTTAATATTAACTATCAAATGTCAAAACAGCAGCCTTCCTGTGAAATTAGGAGAAGATTTCCACTTTTTCCAGTAGTTTCTACTAATAACTTTTTAAAATAGATCGACCCATGATGCACAATTTAGGGAAGGCCTTAATATTAACTATTAAGTACAAAAACTGCATTCTACATAACAAATAATGAGAAGATTTCCACTTTTTCCAGTAGTTCTTACCATTAACTTTTTAAAATAGATCGACCCATGGTATACAATCTAGGGTAGGCCTTAATATTAACTATCAAATGTCAAAACAGCAGCCTTCCTGTGAAATTAGAAGAAGACTTCCACTTTTTCCAGTAGTTTTTAGTTTTAACTTTTTAAAATAGATCGACCCGTGATGTACAATCTAGAGTAGGCCTTAATATTAACTATCAAATACCAAAACAGTAGCCTTCATTTGAATTTAGAAGAAGATTTCCACTTTTTCCAGCACTTTTTACTTCTGAGTTTTCAAAATACATCGGCTTATATTGCATAATCCAGGGTAGGCCATTATATTAACTATCAAGTGCAAAAAGAGCAGTCTACCTAACAAATTAGGGGAAGATTTCTACTTTTTTCAGTAGTTTTTACTTATAACTTTTTAAAATAGATCGTCCTTCATGTTGAATTTAGAAGAAGATTTCTACTTTTTCCAGTACTTTTTACTTCTGAGTTTTCAAAATACATCGGCCTACAATGTACAATCTAGGGTAGGCCTTAATATTAACTATCAAATACCAAAACAGCAGCCTTCATGTGATTTTAGAAGATTTCCACTTTTTCCAGTACTTTTTACTTCTGAGTTTTCAAAATACATCGGCTTATAATGCATAATCCAGGGTAGGCCATTATATTAACTATCAAGTGCAAAAAGAGCAATCTTCCCAACGAATCAGGAGAAAATTTTCCACTTTTTCCAGTAGATTTTACCCTTAAGTTTTAAAAATAGATCGGCCTATAATGTACAATCTAGGGCAGACCTTAATATTAAGTATTAAGTACAAAAACTGCAGTCTACTTAAGAAATAAGGGGAAGATTTCCACTTTTTCCAGTAGTTTTTACATTTAACTTTTAAAAATAGATCGGCCTATAATGTACAATCTAGGGTAGGCCATAATATTAACTATCAAATACCAAAATAGCAGCCTTCATGTGAATTTAGAAGAAGATTTCCACTTTTTCCAGTGCTTTTTACTTCTGAGTTTTCAAAATACATCGGCCTATAATGTAAAATCTAGGGTAGGCCTTAATATTAACTGTCGAAATACCAAAACAGCAGCCTTCCTGTAAAATTAGGAGGAGATTTCCACTTTTACCAGTAATTTTTATTCTTAACTTTTAAAAATAGATCGGCCTATAATGTACAATCTAGGGCAGGCCTTAATATTAAGTATTAAGTACAAAAACTGCAGTCTACTTAAGAAATAAGGGGAAGATTTCCACTTTTTCCAGTAGTTATTACTTTTAACTTTTAAAAATAGATCGGTCTATAATGTACAATCTAGGGTAGGCCTTAATATTAACTATCAAATACCAAAACAGCAGTCTTAATGTGAATTTAGAAGAAGATTTCCACTTTTTCCAGTACTTTTTACTTCTGAGTTTTCAAAATACATCGGCCTATAATGTAAAATCTAGGGTAGGCCTTAATATTAACTGTCGAAATACCAAAACAGCAGCCTTCCTGTAAAATTAGGAGGAGATTTCCACTTTTACCAGTAATTTTTATTCTTAACTTTTAAAATTAGATCGGCCTACAATGTACAATCTAGGGTATGTCTTAAAATTAACTATCAAATACCAAAACAGCAGCATTCCTGTGAAATTAGCAGAAGATTTCCACTTTTTCTAGTAGATCTTATCATTAACTTTTTAAGATAGATCGACCCATGATAAACAATCTAGGGCAGACCTTAATATTAAGTATTAAGTACAAAAACTGCAGTCTACTTAAGAAATAAGGGGAAGATTTCCACTTTTTCCAGTATTTTTTACTTCTGAGTTTTTAAAATACATCGGCTTATAATGCATAATCCAGGGTAGGCCATTATATTAACTATCAAGTGCAAAAAGAGCAGTCTACCTTACAAATCAGTAGAAGATTTCCACTTTTTCCAGTAGTTTTTACCCTTAAGTTTTAAAAATAGATCGGCCTATAATGTACAATCTAGGGCAGGCCTTAATATTAAGTATTAAGTACCAAAACAGCAGCCTCCATGTGAATTTAGAAGATGATTTCCACTTTTCCCAGTATTTTTTACTTCTGAGTTTTCAAAATACATCGGCTTATAATGCATAATCCAGGGTAGGCCATTATATTAACTATCAAGTGCAAAAAGAGCAGTCTATCTAACAAATCAGGAGAAGATTTCCACTTTTTCCAGTAGTTTTTACCCTTAAGTTTTAAAAATAGATCGGCCTATAATGTACAATCAAGGGCAGGCCTTAATATTAACTATCAAATGTCAAAACAGCAGCCTTCCTGTGAAATTAGGAGAAGATTTCCACTTTTTCCAGTAGTTTCTACTAATAACTTTTTAAAATAGATCGACCCATGATGCACAATTTAGGGAAGGCCTTAATATTAACTATTAAGTACAAAAACTGCATTCTACATAACAAATAATGAGAAGATTTCCACTTTTTCCAGTAGTTCTTACCCTTAAGTTTTAAAAATAGATCGGCCTATAATGTACAATCTAGGGCAGGCCTTAATATTAAGTATTAAGTACCAAAACAGCAGCCTCCATGTGAATTTAGAAGATGATTTCCACTTTTTCCAGTATTTTTTACTTCTGAGTTTTCAAAATACATCGGCTTATAATGCATAATCCAGGGTAGGCCATTATATTAACTATCAAGTGCAAAAAGAGCAGTCTATCTAACAAATCAGGAGAAGATTTCCACTTTTTCCAGTAGTTTTTACCCTTAAGTTTTAAAAATAGATCGGCCTATAATGTACAATCAAGGGCAGGCCTTAATATTAATTATCAAATGTCAAAACAGCAGCCTTCCTGTGAAATTAGGAGAAGATTTCCACTTTTTCCAGTAGTTTCTACTAATAACTTTTTAAAATAGATCGACCCATGATGCACAATTTAGGGAAGGCCTTAATATTGACTATTAAGTACAAAAACTGCATTCTACATAACAAATAATGAGAAGATTTCCACTTTTTCCAGTAGTTCTTACCATTAACTTTTTAAAATAGATCGACCCATGGTATACAATCTAGGGTAGGCCTTAATATTAACTATCAAATGTCAAAACAGCAGCCTTCCTGTGAAATTAGAAGAAGACTTCCACTTTTTCCAGTAGTTTTTACTTTTAACTTTTTAAAATAGATTGACCCGTGATGTACAATCTAGAGTAGGCCTTAATATTAACTATCAAATACCAAAACAGCAGCCTTCATTTGAATTCAGAAGAAGATTTCTACTTTTTCCAGCACTTTTTACTTCTGAGTTTTCAAAATACATCGGCTTATATTGCATAATCCAGGGTAGGCCATTTTATTAACTATCAAGTGCAAAAAGAGCAGTCTACCTAACAAATTAGGGGAAGATTTCTACTTTTTTCAGTAGTTTTTACTTATAACTTTTTAAAATAGATCGTCCCTTCATGTTGAATTTAGAAGAAGATTTCCACTTTTTCCAGTGCTTTTTACTTCTGAGTTTTCAAAATACATCGGCCTATAATGTACAATCTAGGGTAGGCCTTAATATTAACTATCGAAATACCAAAACAGCAGCCTTCCTCTAAAATTGGGAGGAGATTTCCACTTTTACCAGTAATTTTTACTTTTAACTTTTTAAAATAGATCGACCCATGATGTTCAATCTAGGGTAGGCCTTAATATTAACTATCGAAATACCAAAACAGCAGTCTTCCTGTAAAATTAGGAGGAGATTTCCACTTTTTCCAGTATTTTTTACTTTTAACTTTTTTAATATAGATCGACCCATGATGTTCAATCTAGGGTAGGCCTTAATATTAACTATCAAATGTAAAAACATCAGCCTTCCTGTGAAATTAGGAGAAGATTTCCACTTTTTCCAGTGATTTTTACTTCTGAGTTTTCAAAATACATCGGCTTATAATGCATAATCCAGGGTAGGCCATTATATTAACTATCAAGTGCAAAAAGAGCAGTATACCTAACAAATCAGGAGAAGATTTCCACTTTTTCCAGTAGTTTTTACCCTTAAGTTTTAAAAATAGATCGGCCTATAATGTACAATCTAGGGCAGGCCTTAATATTAACTATCAAATGTAAAAACAGCAGCCTTCCTGTGAAATTAGGAGAAGATTTCCACTTTTTCCAGTGATTTTTACTTCTGAGTTTTCAAAATACATCGGCTTATAATGCATAATCCAGGGTAGGCCATTATATTAACTATCAAGTGCAAAAAGAGCAGTATACCTAACAAATCAGGAGAAGATTTCCAATTTTTCCAGTAGTTTTTACCCTTAAGTTTTAAAAATAGATCGGCCTATAATGTACAATCTAGGGCAGGCTTTAATATTAACTATCAAATGTAAAAACAGCAGCCTTCCTGTGAAATTAGGAGAAGATTTCCACTTTTTCCAGTGATTTTTACTTCTGAGTTTTCAAAATACATCGGCTTATAATGCATAATCCAGGGTAGGCCATTATATTAACTATCAAGTGCAAAAAGAGCAGTCTACCTAACAAATCAGGAGAAGATTTCCACTTTTTCCAGTAGTTTTTACCCTTAAGTTTTAAAAATAGATCGGCCTATAATGTACAATCTAGGGGAGGCCTTAATATTAAGTATTAAGTACCAAAACAGCAGCCTCCATGTGAATTTAGAAGATGATTTCCACTTTTTCCAGTATTTTTTACTTCTGAGTTTTCAAAATACATCGGCTTATAATGCATAATCCAGGGTAGGCCATTATATTAACTATCAAGTGCAAAAAGAGCAGTCTACCTTACAAATCAGGAGAAGATTTCCACTTTTTCCAGTAGTTTTTACCCTTAAGTTTTAAAAATAGATCGGCCTATAATGTACAATCTAGGGCAGGCCTTAATATTAAGTATTAAGTACCAAAACTGCAGCCTCCATGTGAATTTAGAAGATGATTTCCACTTTTTCCAGTATTTTTTACTTCTGAGTTTTCAAAATACATCGGCTTATAATGCATAATCCAGGGTAGGCCATTATATTAACTATCAAGTGCAAAAAGAGCAGTATATCTAACAAATCAGGAGAAGATTTCCACTTTTTCCAGTAGTTTTTACCCTTAAGTTTTAAAAATAGATCGGCCTATAATGTACAATCAAGGGCAGGCCTTAATATTAACTATCAAATGTCAAAACAGCAGCCTTCCTGTGAAATTAGGAGAAGATTTCCACTTTTTCCAGTAGTTTCTACTAATAACTTTTTAAAATAGATCGACCCATGATGCACAATTTAGGGAAGGCCTTAATATTGACTATTAAGTACAAAAACTGCATTCTACATAACAAATAATGAGAAGATTTCCACTTTTTCCATTAGTTCTTACCATTAACTTTTTAAAATAGATCGACCCATGGTATACAATCTAGGGTAGGCCTTAATATTAACTATCAAATGTCAAAACAGCAGCCTTCCTGTGAAATTAGAAGAAGACTTCCACTTTTTCCAGTAGTTTTTACTTTTAACTTTTTAAAATAGATTGACCCGTGATGTACAATCTAGAGTAGGCCTTAATATTAACTATCAAATACCAAAACAGCAGCCTTCATTTGAATTTAGAAGAAGATTTCTACTTTTTCCAGCACTTTTTACTTCTGAGTTTTCAAAATACATCGGCTTATATTGCATAATCCAGGGTAGGCCATTATATTAACTATCAAGTGCAAAAAGAGCAGTCTACCTAACAAATTAGGGGAAGATTTCTACTTTTTTCAGTAGTTTTTACTTATAACTTTTTAAAATAGATCGTCCCTTCATGTTGAATTTAGAAGAAGATTTCCACTTTTTCCAGTGCTTTTTACTTCTGAGTTTTCAAAATACATCGGCCTATAATGTACAATCTAGGGTAGGCCTTAATATTAACTATCGAAATACCAAAACAGCAGCCTTCCTCTAAAATTGGGAGGAGATTTCCACTTTTACCAGTAATTTTTACTTTTAACTTTTTTAATATAGATCGACCCATGATGTTCAATCTAGGGTAGGCCTTAATATTAACTATCAAATGTAAAAACAGCAGCCTTCCTGTGAAATTAGGAGAAGATTTCCACTTTTTCCAGTGATTTTTACTTCTGAGTTTTCAAAATACATCGGCTTATAATGCATAATCCAGGGTAGGCCATTATATTAACTATCAAGTGCAAAAAGAGCAGTATACCTAACAAATCAGGAGAAGATTTCCACTTTTTCCAGTAGTTTTTACACTTAAGTTTTAAAAATAGATCGGCCTATAATGTACAATCTAGGGCAGGCCTTAATATTAACTATCGAAATACCAAAACAGCAGCCTTCCTGTAAAATTAGGAGGAGATTTCCACTTTTTCCAGTATTTATTACTTTTAACTTTTTAATATAGATCGACCCATGATGTTCAATCTAGGGCAGGCCTTAATATTAACTATCAAATGTAAAAACAGCAGCCTTCCTGTGAAATTAGGAGAAGATTTCCACTTTTTCCAGTGATTTTTACTTCTGAGTTTTCAAAATACATCGGCTTATAATGCATAATCCAGGGTAGGCCATTATATTAACTATCAAGTGCAAAAAGAGCAGTCTATCTAACAAATCAGGAGAAGATTTCCACTTTTTCCAGTAGTTTTTACCCTTAAGTTTTAAAAATAGATCGGCCTATAATGTAAAATCTAGGGTAGGCCTTAATATTAACTATTAAGTACAAAAACTGCAGTTTACTTAAGAAATAATGAGAAGATTTCCACTTTTTCCAGTAGTTTTTACTTTTAACTTATAAAAATAGATCGGCCTACAATGTACAATCTAGGGTAGGCCTTAATATTAACTATTAAGTACAAAAACTGATGTCTACTTAAGAAATAAGGAGAAGATTTTCACTTTTTCCAGTACTATTCACTTTTAACTTTTAAAAATAGATCGGCCTACAATGTACAATCTAGGGTAGGCCTTAATATTAATTATTAAGTACAAAAACTGCAGTCTACTTAAGAAATAATGAGAAGATTTCTACTTTTTCCAGTAGTTTTTACTTTTAACTTTTAATAATAGATCGGCCTACAATGTACAATCTAGGGTAGGCCTTAATATTAACTATCGAAATACCAAAACAGCAGCCTTCCTGTAAAATAGGAGGAGATTTCCACTTTTTCCAGTATTTTTTACTTTTAACTTTTTAAAATAGATCGACCCATGATGTTCAATCTAGGGTAGGTCTTAATATTAATTATCAAATGTAAAAACAGCAACCTTCCTGTGAAATTAGGAGAAGATTTCCACTTTTTCCAGTGATTTTTACTTCTGAGTTTTCAAAATACATCGGCTTATAATGCATAATCCAGGGTAGGCCATTATATTAACTATCAAGTGCAAAAAGAGCAGTCTACCTAACAAATCAGGAGAAGATTTCCACTTTTTCCAGTAGTTTTTACCCTTAAGTTTTAAAAATAGATCGGCCTATAATGTACAATCTAGGGCAGGCCTTAATATTAAGTATTAAGTACCAAAACAGCAGCCTTCCTGTGAAATTAGGAGAAGATTTCCACTTTTTTCAGTAGTTTTTACTTATAACTTTTTAAAATAGATCGACCTATAATGTAAAATCTAGGGTAGGCCTTAATATTAATTATTAAGTACAAAAACTGCAGTCTACTTAAGAAATAATGAGAAGATTTCTACTTTTTCCAGTAGTTTTTACTTTTAACTTTTATTAATAGATCGGCCTACAATGTACAATCTAGGGTAGGCCTTAATATTAACTATCGAAATACCAAAACAGCAGCCTTCCTGTGAAATTAGGAGAAGATTTCCACTTTTTCCAGTGATTTTTACTTCTGAGTTTTCAAAATACATCGGCTTATAATGCATAATCCAGGGTAGGCCATTATATTAACTATCAAGTGCAAAAAGAGCAGTATACCTAACAAATCAGGAGAAGATTTCCACTTTTTCCAGTAGTTTTTACCCTTAAGTTTTAAAAATAGATCGGCCTATAATGTACAATCTAGGGCAGGCCTTAATATTAACTATCAAATGTAAAAACAGCAGCCTTCCTGTGAAATTAGGAGAAGATTTCCACTTTTTCCAGTGATTTTTACTTCTGAGTTTTCAAAATACATCGGCTTATAATGCATAATCCAGGGTAGGCCATTATATTAACTATCAAGTGCAAAAAGAGCAGTCTACCTAACAAATCAGGAGAAGATTTCCACTTTTTCCAGTAGTTTTTACCCTTAAGTTTTAAAAATAGATCGGCCTATAATGTACAATCTAGGGCAGGCCTTAATATTAAGTATTAAGTACCAAAACAGCAGCCTCCATGTGAATTTAGAAGATGATTTCCACTTTTTCCAGTATTTTTTACTTCTGAGTTTTCAAAATACATCGGCTTATAATGCATAATCCAGGGTAGGCCATTATATTAACTATCAAGTGCAAAAAGAGCAGTCTACCTTACAAATCAGGAGAAGATTTCCACTTTTTCCAGTAGTTTTTACCCTTAAGTTTTAAAAATAGATCGGCCTATAATGTACAATCTAGGGCAGGCCTTAATATTAAGTATTAAGTACCAAAACAGCAGCCTCCATGTGAATTTAGAAGATGATTTCCACTTTTTCCAGTATTTTTTACTTCTGAGTTTTCAAAATACATCGGCTTATAATGCATAATCCAGGGTAGGCCATTATATTAACTATCAAGTGCAAAAAGAGCAGTCTATCTAACAAATCAGGAGAAGATTTCCACTTTTTCCAGTAGTTTTTACCCTTAAGTTTTAAAAATAGATCGGCCTATAATGTACAATCAAGGGCAGGCCTTAATATTAACTATCAAATGTCAAAACAGCAGCCTTCCTGTGAAATTAGGAGAAGATTTCCACTTTTTCCAGTAGTTTCTACTAATAACTTTTTAAAATAGATCGACCCATGATGCACAATTTAGGGAAGGCCTTAATATTGACTATTAAGTACAAAAACTGCATTCTACATAACAAATAATGAGAAGATTTCCACTTTTTCCAGTAGTTCTTACCATTAACTTTTTAAAATAGATCGACCCATGGTATACAATCTAGGGTAGGCCTTAATATTAACTATCAAATGTCAAAACAGCAGCCTTCCTGTGAAATTAGAAGAAGACTTCCACTTTTTCCAGTAGTTTTTACTTTTAACTTTTTAAAATAGATTGACCCGTGATGTACAATCTAGAGTAGGCCTTAATATTAACTATCAAATACCAAAACAGCAGCCTTCATTTGAATTTAGAAGAAGATTTCTACTTTTTCCAGCACTTTTTACTTCTGAGTTTTCAAAATACATCGGCTTATATTGCATAATCCAGGGTAGGCCATTATATTAACTATCAAGTGCAAAAAGAGCAGTCTACCTAACAAATTAGGGGAAGATTTCTACTTTTTTCAGTAGTTTTTACTTATAACTTTTTAAAATAGATCGTCCCTTCATGTTGAATTTAGAAGAAGATTTCCACTTTTTCCAGTGCTTTTTACTTCTGAGTTTTCAAAATACATCGGCCTATAATGTACAATCTAGGGTAGGCCTTAATATTAACTATCGAAATACCAAAACAGCAGCCTTCCTCTAAAATTGGGAGGAGATTTCCACTTTTACCAGTAATTTAACTTTTAACTTTTTAAAATAGATCGACCCATGATGTTCAATCTAGGGTAGGCCTTAATATTAACTATCGAAATACCAAAACAGCAGTCTTCCTGTAAAATTAGGAGGAGATTTCCACTTTTTCCAGTATTTTTTACTTTTAACTTTTTTAATATAGATCGACCCATGATGTTCAATCTAGGGTAGGCCTTAATATTAACTATCAAATGTAAAAACAGCAGCCTTCCTGTGAAATTAGGAGAAGATTTCCACTTTTTCCAGTGATTTTTACTTCTGAGTTTTCAAAATACATCGGCTTATAATGCATAATCCAGGGTAGGCCATTATATTAACTATCAAGTGCAAAAAGAGCAGTATACCTAACAAATCAGGAGAAGATTTCCACTTTTTCCAGTAGTTTTTACCCTTAAGTTTTAAAAATAGGTCGGCCTATAATGTACAATCTAGGGCAGGCCTTAATATTAACTATCAAATGTAAAAACAGCAGCCTTCCTGTGAAATTAGGAGAAGATTTCCACTTTTTCCAGTGATTTTTACTTCTGAGTTTTCAAAATACATCGGCTTATAATGCATAATCCAGGGTAGGCCATTATATTAACTATCAAGTGCAAAAAGAGCAGTCTACCTAACAAATCAGGAGAAGATTTCCACTTTTTCCAGTAGTTTTTACCCTTAAGTTTTAAAAATAGATCGGCCTATAATGTACAATCTAGGGCAGGCCTTAATATTAACTATCGAAATACCAAAACAGCAGCCTTCCTGTAAAATTAGGAGGAGATTTCCACTTTTTCCAGTATTTTTTACTTTTAACTTTTTAATATAGATCGACCCATGATGTTCAATCTAGGGCAGGCCTTAATATTAACTATCAAATGTAAAAACAGCAGCCTTCCTGTGAAATTAGGAGAAGATTTCCACTTTTTCCAGTGATTTTTACTTCTGAGTTTTCAAAATACATCGGCTTATAATGCATAATCCAGGGTAGGCCATTATATTAACTATCAAGTGCAAAAAGAGCAGTCTATCTAACAAATCAGGAGAAGATTTCCACTTTTTCCAGTAGTTTTTACCCTTAAGTTTTAAAAATAGATCGGCCTATAATGTACAATCTAGGGCAGGCCTTAATATTAAGTATTAAGTACCAAAACAGCAGCCTTCCTGTGAAATTAGGAGAAGATTTCCACTTTTTTCAGTAGTTTTTACTTATAACTTTTTAAAATAGATCGGCCTATAATGTAAAATCTAGGGTAGGCCTTAATATTAACTATTAAGTACAAAAACTGCAGTGTACTTAAGAAATAATGAGAAGATTTCCACTTTTTCCAGTAGTTTTTACTTTTAACTTATAAAAATAGATCGGCCTACAATGTACAATCTAGGGTAGGCCTTAATATTAACTATTAAGTACAAAAACTGATGTCTACTTAAGAAATAAGGAGAAGATTTTCACTTTTTCCAGTACTATTCACTTTTAACTTTTAAAAATAGATCGGCCTACAATGTACAATCTAGGGTAGGCCTTAATATTAATTATTAAGTACAAAAACTGCAGTCTACTTAAGAAATAATGAGAAGATTTCTACTTTTTCCAGTAGTTTTTACTTTTAACTTTTAATAATAGATCGGCCTACAATGTACAATCTAGGGTAGGCCTTAATATTAACTATCGAAATACCAAAACAGCAGCCTTCCTGTAAAATTAGGAGGAGATTTCCACTTTTTCCAGTATTTTTTACTTTTAACTTTTTAAAATAGATCGACCCATGATGTTCAATCTAGGGTAGGTCTTAATATTAACTATCAAATGTAAAAACAGCAGCCTTCCTGTGAAATTAGGAGAAGATTTCCACTTTTTCCAGTGATTTTTACTTCTGAGTTTTCAAAATACATCGGCTTATAATGCATAATCCAGGGTAGGCCATTATATTAACTATCAAGTGCAAAAAGAGCAGTCTATCTAACAAATCAGGAGAAGATTTCCACTTTTTCCAGTAGTTTTTACCCTTAAGTTTTAAAAATAGATCGGCCTATAATGTACAATCTAGGGCAGGCCTTAATATTAAGTATTAAGTACCAAAACAGCAGCCTTCCTGTGAAATTAGGAGAAGATTTCCACTTTTTTCAGTAGTTTTTACTTATAACTTTTTAAAATAGATCGGCCTATAATGTAAAATCTAGGGTAGGCCTTAATATTAACTATTAAGTACAAAAACTGCAGTGTACTTAAGAAATAATGAGAAGATTTCCACTTTTTCCAGTAGTTTTTACTTTTAACTTATAAAAATAGATCGGCCTACAATGTACAATCTAGGGTAGGCCTTAATATTAACTATTAAGTACAAAAACTGATGTCTACTTAAGAAATAAGGAGAAGATTTTCACTTTTTCCAGTACTATTCACTTTTAACTTTTAAAAATAGATCGGCCTACAATGTACAATCTAGGGTAGGCCTTAATATTAATTATTAAGTACAAAAACTGCAGTCTACTTAAGAAATAATGAGAAGATTTCTACTTTTTCCAGTAGTTTTTACTTTTAACTTTTAATAATAGATCGGCCTACAATGTACAATCTAGGGTAGGCCTTAATATTAACTATCGAAATACCAAAACAGCAGCCTTCCGGTGAAATTAGGAGAAGATTTCCACTTTTTCCAGTAGTTTCTACTAATAACTTTTTAATATAAATAGACCCATGATTTACAATCTAGGGTAGTCCTTAATATTAACTATCAAATCGCAAAACAGCAGCCTTCCTGTGAAATTAGGAGAAGATTTCCACTTTTTCCAGTAGTTTTTACTTTTAACTTTTTAAAATAGATCGACCCATGATTTACAATCTAGGGTAGGCCTTAATATTAACTATCAAATGTCAAAACAGCAGCCTTCCTGTGAAATTAGGAGAAGATTTCCACTTTTTCCAGTAGTTTTTACTTTTAACTTTTTAAAATAGATCGACCCATGATGTACAATCTAGGGTAGGCCATAATATTCACTATTAAGTACAAAAACTTCAGTCTACATAACAAATAAGGAGAAGATTTCACTTTTTCCAGTTTTTCTTACCATTAACTTTTTAAAATAGATCGACCCATGATATACAATCTAGGGTTGGCCTTTTATTAACTATCAAATACCAGAACAGCAGCCTTCATGTGATTTTAGGAGAAGATTTCCACTTTTCCCAGTACTTTTTACTTCTGAGTTTTCAAAATACATCGGCTTATAATGCATAATCCAGGGTAGGCCATTATATTAACTATCAAGTGCAAAAAGAGCAGTCTACCTTACAAATCAGGAGAAGATTTCCACTTTTTCCAGTAGTTTTTACCCTTAAGTTTTAAAAATAGATCGGCCTATAATGTACAATCTAGGGCAGGCCTTAATATTAAGTATTAAGTACAAAAACTGCAGTCTACTTAAGAAATAAGTGTAAGATTTCCACTTTTTCCAGTAGTTTTTACTTTTAACTTTTAAAAATAGATCGGCCTACAATGTACAATCTAGGGTAGGCCTTAATATTAACTATCAAATGTCAAAACAGCAGCCTTCCTGTGAAATTAGGAGAAGATTTCCACTTTTTCCAGTAGTTTTTACTTTTAACTTTTTAAAATAGATCGACCCATGATGTACAATCTAGGGTAGGCCATAATATTCACTATTAAGTACAAAAACTGCAGTCTACATAACAAATAAGGAGAAGATTTCACTTTTTCCAGTTTTTCTTACCATTAACTTTTTAAAATAGATCGACCCATGATATACAATCTAGGGTTGGCCTTTTATTAACTATCAAATACCAGAACAGCAGCCTTCATGTGAATTTAGAAGAAGATTTCCACTTTTCCCAGTACTTTTTACTTCTGAGTTTTCAAAATACATCGGCTTATAATGCATAATCCAGGGTAGGCCATTATATTAACTATCAAGTGCAAAAAGAGCAGTCTACCTTACAAATCAGGAGAAGATTTCCACTTTTTCCAGTAGTTTTTACCCTTAAGTTTTAAAAATAGATCGGCCTATAATGTACAATCTAGGGCAGGCCTTAATATTAAGTATTAAGTACAAAAACTGCAGTCTACTTAAGAAATAAGTGTAAGATTTCCACTTTTTCCAGTAGTTTTTACTTTTAGCTTTTAAAAATAGATCGGCCTACAATGTACAATCTAGGGTAGGCCTTAAAATTAACTATCGAAATACCAAAACAGCAGCCTTCCTGTAAAATAGGAGGAGATTTCCACTTTTTCCAGTATTTTTTACTTTTAACTTTTTAAAATAGATCGACCCATGATGTTCAATCTAGGGTAGGTCTTAATATTAACTATCAAATGTAAAAACAGCAGCCTTCCTGTGAAATTAGGAGAAGATTTCCACTTTTTCCAGTGATTTTTACTTCTGAGTTTTCAAAATACATCGGCTTATAATGCATAATCCAGGGTAGGCCATTATATTAACTATCAAGTGCAAAAAGAGCAGTCTACCTAACAAATCAGGAGAAGATTTCCACTTTTTCCAGTAGTTTTTACCCTTAAGTTTTAAAAATAGATCGGCCTATAATGTACAATCTAGGGCAGGCCTTAATATTAAGTATTAAGTACCAAAACAGCAGCCTTCCTGTGAAATTAGGAGAAGATTACCACTTTTTTCAGTAGTTTTTACTTATAACTTTTTAAAATAGATCGACCTATAATGTAAAATCTAGGGTAGGCCTTAATATTAATTATTAAGTACAAAAACTGCAGTCTACTTAAGAAATAATGAGAAGATTTCTACTTTTTCCAGTAGTTTTTACTTTTAACTTTTAATAATAGATCGGCCTACAATGTACAATCTAGGGTAGGCCTTAATATTAACTATCGAAATACCAAAACAGCAGCCTTCCTGTAAAATTAGGAGGAGATTTCCACTTTTTCCAGTATTTTTTACTTTTAACTTTTTAAAATAGATCGACCCATGATGTTCAATCTAGGGTAGGTCTTAATATTAATTATCAAATGTAAAAACAGCAACCTTCCTGTGAAATTAGGAGAAGATTTCCACTTTTTCCAGTGATTTTTACTTCTGAGTTTTCAAAATACATCGGCTTATAATGCATAATCCAGGGTAGGCCATTATATTAACTATCAAGTGCAAAAAGAGCAGTCTACCTAACAAATCAGGAGAAGATTTCCACTTTTTCCAGTAGTTTTTACCCTTAAGTTTTAAAAATAGATCGGCCTATAATGTACAATCTAGGGCAGGCCTTAATATTAAGTATTAAGTACCAAAACAGCAGCCTTCCTGTGAAATAATGAGAAGATTTCCACTTTTTCCAGTAGTTTTTACTTTTAACTTATAAAAATAGATCGGCCTACAATGTACAATCTAGGGTAGGCCTTAATATTAACTATTAAGTACAAAAACTGATGTCTACTTAAGAAATAAGGAGAAGATTTTCACTTTTTCCAGTACTATTCACTTTTAACTTTTAAAAATAGATCGGCCTACAATGTACAATCTAGGGTAGGCCTTAATATTAATTATTAAGTACAAAAACTGCAGTCTATTTAAGAAATAATGAGAAGATTTCCACTTTTTCCAGTAGTTTTTACCCTTAAGTTTTAAAAATAGATCGGCCTATAATGTACAATCTAGTGCAGGCCTTAATATTAACTATCGAAATACCAAAACAGCAGCCTTCCTGTAAAATTAGGAGGAGATTTCCACTTTTTCCAGTATTTTTTACTTTTAACTTTTTAATATAGATCGACCCATGATGTTCAATCTAGGGCAGGCCTTAATATTAACTATCAAATGTAAAAACAGCAGCCTTCCTGTGAAATTAGGAGAAGATTTCCACTTTTTCCAGTGATTTTTACTTCTGAGTTTTCAAAATACTTCGGCTTATAATGCATAATCCAGGGTAGGCCATTATATTAACTATCAAGTGCAAAAAGAGCAGTCTATCTAACAAATCAGGAGAAGATTTCCACTTTTTCCAGTAGTTTTTACCCTTAAGTTTAAAAAATAGATCGGCCTATAATGTACAATCTAGGGCAGGCCTTAATATTAAGTATTAAGTACCAAAACAGCAGCCTTCCTGTGAAATTAGGAGAAGATTTCCACTTTTTTCAGTAGTTTTTACTTATAACTTTTTAAAATAGATCGGCCTATAATGTAAAATCTAGGGTAGGCCTTAATATTAACTATTAAGTACAAAAACTGCAGTGTACTTAAGAAATAATGAGAAGATTTCCACTTTTTCCAGTAGTTTTTACTTTTAACTTATAAAAATAGATCGGCCTACAATGTACAATCTAGGGTAGGCCTTAATATTAACTATTAAGTACAAAAACTGATGTCTACTTAAGAAATAAGGAGAAGATTTTCACTTTTTCCAGTACTATTCACTTTTAACTTTTAAAAATAGATCGGCCTACAATGTACAATCTAGGGTAGGCCTTAATATTAATTATTAAGTACAAAAACTGCAGTCTACTTAAGAAATAATGAGAAGATTTCTACTTTTTCCAGTAGTTTTTACTTTTAACTTTTAATAATAGATCGGCCTACAATGTACAATCTAGGGTAGGCCTTAATATTAACTATCGAAATACCAAAACAGCAGCCTTCCGGTGAAATTAGGAGAAGATTTCCACTTTTTCCAGTAGTTTCTACTAATAACTTTTTAATATAAATAGACCCATGATTTACAATCTAGGGTAGTCCTTAATATTAACTATCAAATCGCAAAACAGCAGCCTTCCTGTGAAATTAGGAGAAGATTTCCACTTTTTCCAGTAGTTTTTACTTTTAACTTTTTAAAATAGATCGACCCATGATTTACAATCTAGGGTAGGCCTTAATATTAACTATCAAATGTCAAAACAGCAGCCTTCCTGTGAAATTAGGAGAAGATTTCCACTTTTTCCAGTAGTTTTTACTTTTAACTTTTTAAAATAGATCGACCCATGATGTACAATCTAGGGTAGGCCATAATATTCACTATTAAGTACAAAAACTTCAGTCTACATAACAAATAAGGAGAAGATTTCACTTTTTCCAGTTTTTCTTACCATTAACTTTTTAAAATAGATCGACCCATGATATACAATCTAGGGTTGGCCTTTTATTAACTATCAAATACCAGAACAGCAGCCTTCATGTGATTTTAGGAGAAGATTTCCACTTTTCCCAGTACTTTTTACTTCTGAGTTTTCAAAATACATCGGCTTATAATGCATAATCCAGGGTAGGCCATTATATTAACTATCAAGTGCAAAAAGAGCAGTCTACCTTACAAATCAGGAGAAGATTTCCACTTTTTCCAGTAGTTTTTACCCTTAAGTTTTAAAAATAGATCGGCCTATAATGTACAATCTAGGGCAGGCCTTAATATTAAGTATTAAGTACAAAAACTGCAGTCTACTTAAGAAATAAGTGTAAGATTTCCACTTTTTCCAGTAGTTTTTACTTTTAACTTTTAAAAATAGATCGGCCTACAATGTACAATCTAGGGTAGGCCTTAATATTAACTATCAAATGTCAAAACAGCAGCCTTCCTGTGAAATTAGGAGAAGATTTCCACTTTTTCCAGTAGTTTTTACTTTTAACTTTTTAAAATAGATCGACCCATGATGTACAATCTAGGGTAGGCCATAATATTCACTATTAAGTACAAAAACTGCAGTCTACATAACAAATAAGGAGAAGATTTCACTTTTTCCAGTTTTTCTTACCATTAACTTTTTAAAATAGATCGACCCATGATATACAATCTAGGGTTGGCCTTTTATTAACTATCAAATACCAGAACAGCAGCCTTCATGTGAATTTAGAAGAAGATTTCCACTTTTCCCAGTACTTTTTACTTCTGAGTTTTCAAAATACATCGGCTTATAATGCATAATCCAGGGTAGGCCATTATATTAACTATCAAGTGCAAAAAGAGCAGTCTACCTTACAAATCAGGAGAAGATTTCCACTTTTTCCAGTAGTTTTTACCCTTAAGTTTTAAAAATAGATCGGCCTATAATGTACAATCTAGGGCAGGCCTTAATATTAAGTATTAAGTACAAAAACTGCAGTCTACTTAAGAAATAAGTGTAAGATTTCCACTTTTTCCAGTAGTTTTTACTTTTAGCTTTTAAAAATAGATCGGCCTACAATGTACAATCTAGGGTAGGCCTTAAAATTAACTATCGAAATACCAAAACAGCAGCCTTCCTGTAAAATAGGAGGAGATTTCCACTTTTTCCAGTATTTTTTACTTTTAACTTTTTAAAATAGATCGACCCATGATGTTCAATCTAGGGTAGGTCTTAATATTAACTATCAAATGTAAAAACAGCAGCCTTCCTGTGAAATTAGGAGAAGATTTCCACTTTTTCCAGTGATTTTTACTTCTGAGTTTTCAAAATACATCGGCTTATAATGCATAATCCAGGGTAGGCCATTATATTAACTATCAAGTGCAAAAAGAGCAGTCTACCTAACAAATCAGGAGAAGATTTCCACTTTTTCCAGTAGTTTTTACCCTTAAGTTTTAAAAATAGATCGGCCTATAATGTACAATCTAGGGCAGGCCTTAATATTAAGTATTAAGTACCAAAACAGCAGCCTTCCTGTGAAATTAGGAGAAGATTACCACTTTTTTCAGTAGTTTTTACTTATAACTTTTTAAAATAGATCGACCTATAATGTAAAATCTAGGGTAGGCCTTAATATTAATTATTAAGTACAAAAACTGCAGTCTACTTAAGAAATAATGAGAAGATTTCTACTTTTTCCAGTAGTTTTTACTTTTAACTTTTAATAATAGATCGGCCTACAATGTACAATCTAGCGTAGGCCTTAATATTAACTATCGAAATACCAAAACAGCAGCCTTCCTGTAAAATTAGGAGGAGATTTCCACTTTTTCCAGTATTTTTTACTTTTAACTTTTTAAAATAGATCGACCCATGATGTTCAATCTAGGGTAGGTCTTAATATTAATTATCAAATGTAAAAACAGCAACCTTCCTGTGAAATTAGGAGAAGATTTCCACTTTTTCCAGTGATTTTTACTTCTGAGTTTTCAAAATACATCGGCTTATAATGCATAATCCAGGGTAGGCCATTATATTAACTATCAAGTGCAAAAAGAGCAGTCTACCTAACAAATCAGGAGAAGATTTCCACTTTTTCCAGTAGTTTTTACCCTTAAGTTTTAAAAATAGATCGGCCTATAATGTACAATCTAGGGCAGGCCTTAATATTAAGTATTAAGTACCAAAACAGCAGCCTTCCTGTGAAATTAGGAGAAGATTTCCACTTTTTTCAGTAGTTTTTACTTATAACTTTTTAAAATAGATCGACCTATAATGTAAAATCTAGGGTAGGCCTTAATATTAATTATTAAGTACAAAAACTGCAGTCTACTTAAGAAATAATGAGAAGATTTCTACTTTTTCCAGTAGTTTTTACTTTTAACTTTTAATAATAGATCGGCCTACAATGTACAATCTAGGGTAGGCCTTAATATTAACTATCGAAATACCAAAACAGCAGCCTTCCTGTGAAATTAGAAGAAGATTTCCACTTTTTCCAGTGATTTTTACTTCTGAGTTTTCAAAATACATCGGCTTATAATGCATAATCCAGGGTAGGCCATTATATTAACTATCAAGTGCAAAAAGAGCAGTATACCTAACAAATCAGGAGAAGATTTCCACTTTTTCCAGTAGTTTTTACCCTTAAGTTTTAAAAATAGATCGGCCTATAATGTACAATCTAGGGCAGGCCTTAATATTAACTATCAAATGTAAAAACAGCAGCCTTCCTGTGAAATTAGGAGAAGATTTCCACTTTTTCCAGTGATTTTTACTTCTGAGTTTTCAAAATACATCGGCTTATAATGCATAATCCAGGGTAGGCCATTATATTAACTATCAAGTGCAAAAAGAGCAGTCTACCTAACAAATCAGGAGAAGATTTCCACTTTTTCCAGTAGTTTTTACCCTTAAGTTTTAAAAATAGATCGGCCTATAATGTACAATCTAGGGCAGGCCTTAATATTAAGTATTAAGTACCAAAACAGCAGCCTCCATGTGAATTTAGAAGATGATTTCCACTTTTTCCAGTATTTTTTACTTCTGAGTTTTCAAAATACATCGGCTTATAATGCATAATCCAGGGTAGGCCATTATATTAACTATCAAGTGCAAAAAGAGCAGTCTACCTTACAAATCAGGAGAAGATTTCCACTTTTTCCAGTAGTTTTTACCCTTAAGTTTTAAAAATAGATCGGCCTATAATGTACAATCAAGGGCAGGCCTTAATATTAACTATCAAATGTCAAAACAGCAGCCTTCCTGTGAAATTAGGAGAAGATTTCCACTTTTTCCAGTAGTTTCTACTAATAACTTTTTAAAATAGATCGACCCATGATGCACAATTTAGGGAAGGCCTTAATATTGACTATTAAGTACAAAAACTGCATTCTACATAACAAATAATGAGAAGATTTCCACTTTTTCCAGTAGTTCTTACCATTAACTTTTTAAAATAGATCGACCCATGGTATACAATCTAGGGTAGGCCTTAATATTAACTATCAAATGTCAAAACAGCAGCCTTCCTGTGAAATTAGAAGAAGACTTCCACTTTTTCCAGCACTTTTTACTTCTGAGTTTTCAAAATACATCGGCTTATATTGCATAATCCAGGGTAGGCCATTATATTAACTATCAAGTGCAAAAAGAGCAGTCTACCTAACAAATTAGGGGAAGATTTCTACTTTTTTCAGTAGTTTTTACTTATAACTTTTTAAAATAGATCGTCCCTTCATGTTGAATTTAGAAGAAGATTTCCACTTTTTCCAGTGCTTTTTACTTCTGAGTTTTCAAAATACAACGGCCTATAATGTACAATCTAGGGTAGGCCTTAATATTAACTATCGAAATACCAAAACAGCAGCCTTCCTCTAAAATTGGGAGGAGATTTCCACTTTTACCAGTAATTTAACTTTTAACTTTTTAAAATAGATCGACCCATGATGTTCAATCTAGGGTAGGCCTTAATATTAACTATCGAAATACCAAAACAGCAGTCTTCCTGTAAAATTAGGAGGAGATTTCCACTTTTTCCAGTATTTTTTACTTTTAACTTTTTTAATATAGATCGACCCATGATGTTCAATCTAGGGTAGGCCTTAATATTAACTATCAAATGTAAAAACAGCAGCCTTCCTGTGAAATTAGGAGAAGATTTCCACTTTTTCCAGTGATTTTTACTTCTGAGTTTTCAAAATACATCGGCTTATAATGCATAATCCAGGGTAGGCCATTATATTAACTATCAAGTGCAAAAAGAGCAGTATACCTAACAAATCAGGAGAAGATTTCCACTTTTTCCAGTAGTTTTTACCCTTAAGTTTTAAAAATAGGTCGGCCTATAATGTACAATCTAGGGCAGGCCTTAATATTAACTATCAAATGTAAAAACAGCAGCCTTCCTGTGAAATTAGGAGAAGATTTCCACTTTTTCCAGTGATTTTTACTTCTGAGTTTTCAAAATACATCGGCTTATAATGCATAATCCAGGGTAGGCCATTATATTAACTATCAAGTGCAAAAAGAGCAGTCTACCTAACAAATCAGGAGAAGATTTCCACTTTTTCCAGTAGTTTTTACCCTTAAGTTTTAAAAATAGATCGGCCTATAATGTACAATCTAGGGCAGGCCTTAATATTAACTATCGAAATACCAAAACAGCAGCCTTCCTGTAAAATTAGGAGGAGATTTCCACTTTTTCCAGTATTTTTTACTTTTAACTTTTTAATATAGATCGACCCATGATGTTCAATCTAGGGCAGGCCTTAATATTAACTATCAAATGTAAAAACAGCAGCCTTCCTGTGAAATTAGGAGAAGATTTCCACTTTTTCCAGTGATTTTTACTTCTGAGTTTTCAAAATACATCGGCTTATAATGCATAATCCAGGGTAGGCCATTATATTAACTATCAAGTGCAAAAAGAGCAGTCTATCTAACAAATCAGGAGAAGATTTCCACTTTTTCCAGTAGTTTTTACCCTTAAGTTTTAAAAATAGATCGGCCTATAATGTACAATCTAGGGCAGGCCTTAATATTAAGTATTAAGTACCAAAACAGCAGCCTTCCTGTGAAATTAGGAGAAGATTTCCACTTTTTTCAGTAGTTTTTACTTATAACTTTTTAAAATAGATCGGCCTATAATGTAAAATCTAGGGTAGGCCTTAATATTAACTATTAAGTACAAAAACTGCAGTGTACTTAAGAAATAATGAGAAGATTTCCACTTTTTCCAGTAGTTTTTACTTTTAACTTATAAAAATAGATCGGCCTACAATGTACAATCTAGGGTAGGCCTTAATATTAACTATTAAGTACAAAAACTGATGTCTACTTAAGAAATAAGGAGAAGATTTTCACTTTTTCCAGTACTATTCACTTTTAACTTTTAAAAATAGATCGGCCTACAATGTACAATCTAGGGTAGGCCTTAATATTAATTATTAAGTACAAAAACTGCAGTCTACTTAAGAAATAATGAGAAGATTTCTACTTTTTCCAGTAGTTTTTACTTTTAACTTTTAATAATAGATCGGCCTACAATGTACAATCTAGGGTAGGCCTTAATATTAACTATCGAAATACCAAAACAGCAGCCTTCCTGTAAAATTAGGAGGAGATTTCCACTTTTTCCAGTATTTTTTACTTTTAACTTTTTAAAATAGATCGACCCATGATGTTCAATCTAGGGTAGGTCTTAATATTAACTATCAAATGTAAAAACAGCGGCCTTCCTGTGAAATTAGGAGAAGATTTCCACTTTTTCCAGTGATTTTTACTTCTGAGTTTTCAAAATACATCGGCTTATAATGCATAATCCAGGGTAGGCCATTATATTAACTATCAAGTGCAAAAAGAGCAGTCTATCTAACAAATCAGGAGAAGATTTCCACTTTTTCCAGTAGTTTTTACCCTTAAGTTTTAAAAATAGATCGGCCTATAATGTACAATCTAGGGCAGGCCTTAATATTAAGTATTAAGTACCAAAACAGCAGCCTTCCTGTGAAATTAGGAGAAGATTTCCACTTTTTTCAGTAGTTTTTACTTATAACTTTTTAAAATAGATCGGCCTATAATGTAAAATCTAGGGTAGGCCTTAATATTAACTATTAAGTACAAAAACTGCAGTGTACTTAAGAAATAATGAGAAGATTTCCACTTTTTCCAGTAGTTTTTACTTTTAACTTATAAAAATAGATCGGCCTACAATGTACAATCTAGGGTAGGCCTTAATATTAACTATTAAGTACAAAAACTGATGTCTACTTAAGAAATAAGGAGAAGATTTTCACTTTTTCCAGTACTATTCACTTTTAACTTTTAAAAATAGATCGGCCTACAATGTACAATCTAGGGTAGGCCTTAATATTAATTATTAAGTACAAAAACTGCAGTCTACTTAAGAAATAATGAGAAGATTTCCACTTTTTCCAGTAGTTTTTACCCTTAAGTTTTAAAAATAGATCGGCCTATAATGTACAATCTAGGGCAGGCCTTAATATTAACTATCGAAATACCAAAACAGCAGCCTTCCTGTAAAATTAGGAGGAGATTTCCACTTTTTCCAGTATTTTTTACTTTTAACTTTTTAATATAGATCGACCCATGATGTTCAATCTAGGGCAGGCCTTAATATTAACTATCAAATGTAAAAACAGCAGCCTTCCTGTGAAATTAGGAGAAGATTTCCACTTTTTCCAGTGATTTTTACTTCTGAGTTTTCAAAATACATCGGCTTATAATGCATAATCCAGGGTAGGCCATTATATTAACTATCAAGTGCAAAAAGAGCAGTCTATCTAACAAATCAGGAGAAGATTTCCACTTTTTCCAGTAGTTTTTACCCTTAAGTTTTAAAAATAGATCGGCCTATAATGTACAATCTAGGGCAGGCCTTAATATTAAGTATTAAGTACCAAAACAGCAGCCTTCCTGTGAAATTAGGAGAAGATTTCCACTTTTTTCAGTAGTTTTTACTTATAACTTTTTAAAATAGATCGGCCTATAATGTAAAATCTAGGGTAGGCCTTAATATTAACTATTAAGTACAAAAACTGCAGTGTACTTAAGAAATAATGAGAAGATTTCCACTTTTTCCAGTAGTTTTTACTTTTAACTTATAAAAATAGATCGGCCTACAATGTACAATCTAGGGTAGGCCTTAATATTAACTATTAAGTACAAAAACTGATGTCTACTTAAGAAATAAGGAGAAGATTTTCACTTTTTCCAGTACTATTCACTTTTAACTTTTAAAAATAGATCGGCCTACAATGTACAATCTAGGGTAGGCCTTAATATTAATTATTAAGTACAAAAACTGCAGTCTACTTAAGAAATAATGAGAAGATTTCTACTTTTTCCAGTAGTTTTTACTTTTAACTTTTAATAATAGATCGGCCTACAATGTACAATCTAGGGTAGGCCTTAATATTAACTATCGAAATACCAAAACAGCAGCCTTCCTGTAAAATTAGGAGGAGATTTCCACTTTTTCCAGTATTTTTTACTTTTAACTTTTTAAAATAGATCGACCCATGATGTTCAATCTAGGGTAGGCCTTAATATTAACTATCGAAATACCAAAACAGCAGCCTTCCTGTAAAATAGGAGGAGATTTCCACTTTTTCCAGTATTTTTTACTTTTAACTTTTTAAAATAGATCGACCCATGATGTTCAATCTAGGGTAGGTCTTAATATTAACTATCAAATGTAAAAACAGCAGCCTTCCTGTGAAATTAGGAGAAGATTTCCACTTTTTCCAGTGATTTTTACTTCTGAGTTTTTAAAATACATCGGCTTATAATGCATAATCCAGGGTAGGCCATTATATTAACTATCAAGTGCAAAAAGAGCAGTCTACCTAACAAATCAGGAGAAGATTTCCACTTTTTCCAGTAGTTTTTACCCTTAAGTTTTAAAAATAGATCGGCCTATAATGTACAATCTAGGGCAGGCCTTAATATTAAGTATTAAGTACCAAAACAGCAGCCTTCCTGTGAAATTAGGAGAAGATTTCCACTTTTTTCAGTAGTTTTTACTTATAACTTTTTAAAATAGATCGACCTATAATGTAAAATCTAGGGTAGGCCTTAATATTAATTATTAAGTACAAAAACTGCAGTCTACTTAAGAAATAATGAGAAGATTTCTACTTTTTCCAGTAGTTTTTACTTTTAACTTTTAATAATAGATCGGCCTACAATGTACAATCTAGGGTAGGCCTTAATATTAACTATCGACATACCAAAACAGCAGCCTTCCGGTGAAATTAGGAGAAGATTTCCACTTTTTCCAGTAGTTTCTACTAATAACTTTTTAAAATAAATCGACCCATGATTTACAATCTAGGGTAGTCCTTAATATTAACTATCAAATCGCAAAACAGCAGCCTTCCTGTGAAATTAGGAGAAGATTTCCACTTTTTCCAGTAGTTTTTACTTTTAACTTTTTAAAATAGATCGACCCATGATTTACAATCTAGGGTAGGCCTTAATATTAACTATCAAATGTCAAAACAGCAGCCTTCCTGTGAAATTAGGAGAAGATTTCCACTTTTTCCAGTAGTTTTTACTTTTAACTTTTTAAAATAGATCGACCCATGATGTACAATCTAGGGTAGGCCATAATATTCACTATTAAGTACAAAAACTTCAGTCTACATAACAAATAAGGAGAAGATTTCACTTTTTCCAGTTTTTCTTACCATTAACTTTTTAAAATAGATCGACCCATGATATACAATCTAGGGTTGGCCTTTTATTAACTATCAAATACCGGAACAGCAGCCTTCATGTGAATTTAGGAGAAGATTTCCACTTTTCCCAGTACTTTTTACTTCTGAGTTTTCAAAATACATCGGCTTATAATGCATAATCCAGGGTAGGCCATTATATTAACTATCAAGTGCAAAAAGAGCAGTCTACCTTACAAATCAGGAGAAGATTTCCACTTTTTCCAGTAGTTTTTACCCTTAAGTTTTAAAAATAGATCGGCCTATAATGTACAATCTAGGGCAGGCCTTAATATTAAGTATTAAGTACAAAAACTGCAGTCTACTTAAGAAATAAGTGTAAGATTTCCACTTTTTCCAGTAGTTTTTACTTTTAACTTTTAAAAATAGATCGGCCTACAATGTACAATCTAGGGTAGGCCTTAAAATTAACTATCGAAATACCAAAACAGCAGCCTTCCTGTAAAATAGGAGGAGATTTCCACTTTTTCCAGTATTTTTTACTTTTAACTTTTTAAAATAGATCGACCCATGATGTTCAATCTAGGGTAGGTCTTAATATTAACTATCAAATGTAAAAACAGCAGCCTTCCTGTGAAATTAGGAGAAGATTTCCACTTTTTCCAGTGATTTTTACTTCTGAGTTTTCAAAATACATCGGCTTATAATGCATAATCCAGGGTAGGCCATTATATTAACTATCAAGTGCAAAAAGAGCAGTCTACCTAACAAATCAGGAGAAGATTTCCACTTTTTCCAGTAGTTTTTACCCTTAAGTTTTAAAAATAGATCGGCCTATAATGTACAATCTAGGGCAGGCCTTAATATTAAGTATTAAGTACCAAAACAGCAGCCTTCCTGTGAAATTAGGAGAAGATTTCCACTTTTTTCAGTAGTTTTTACTTATAACTTTTTAAAATAGATCGACCTATAATGTAAAATCTAGGGTAGGCCTTAATATTAATTATTAAGTACAAAAACTGCAGTCTACTTAAGAAATAATGAGAAGATTTCAACTTTTTCCAGTAGTTTTTACTTTTAACTTTTAATAATAGATCGGCCTACAATGTACAATCTAGGGTAGGCCTTAATATTAACTATCGAAATACCAAAACAGCAGCCTTCCGGTGAAATTAGGAGAAGATTTCCACTTTTTCCAGTAGTTTCTACTAATAACTTTTTAAAATAAATCGACCCATGATTTACAATCTAGGGTAGTCCTTAATATTAACTATCAAATGTCAAAACAGCAGCCTTCCTGTGAAATTAGGTGAAGATTTCCACTTTTTCCAGTAGTTTTTACTTTTAACTTTTTAAAATAGATCGACCCATGATTTACAATCTAGGGTAGGCCTTAATATTAACTATCAAATGTCAAAACAGCAGCCTTCCTGTGAAATTAGGAGAAGATTTCCACTTTTTCCAGTAGTTTTTACTTTTAACTTTTTAAAATAGATCGACCCATGATGTACAATCTAGGGTAGGCCATAATATTCACTATTAAGTACAAAAACTGCAGTCTACATAACAAATAAGGAGAAGATTTCACTTTTTCCAGTTTTTCTTACCATTAACTTTTTAAAATAGATCGACCCATGATATACAATCTAGGGTTGGCCTTTTATTAACTATCAAATACCAGAACAGCAGCCTTCATGTGAATTTAGGAGAAGATTTCCACTTTTCCCAGTACTTTTTACTTCTGAGTTTTCAAAATACATCGGCTTATAATGCATAATCCAGGGTAGGCCATTATATTAACTATCAAGTGCAAAAAGAGCAGTCTACCTTACAAATCTGGAGAAGATTTCCACTTTTTCCAGTAGTTTTTACCCTTAAGTTTTAAAAATAGATCGGCCTATAATGTACAATCTAGGGCAGGCCTTAATATTAAGTATTAAGTACAAAAACTGCAGTCTACTTAAGAAATAAGTGTAAGATTTCCACTTTTTCCAGTAGTTTTTACTTTTAACTTTTAAAAATAGATCGGCCTACAATGTACAATCTAGAGTAGGCCTTAATATTAACTATCAAATGTCAAAACAGCAGCCTTCCTGTGAAATTAGGAGAAGATTTCCACTTTTTCCAGTAGTTTTTACTTTTAACTTTTTAAAATAGATCGACCCATGATGTACAATCTAGGGTAGGCCATAATATTCACTATTAAGTACAAAAACTGCAGTCTACATAACAAATAAGGAGAAGATTTCACTTTTTCCAGTTTTTCTTACCATTAACTTTTTAAAATAGATCGACCCATGATATACAATCTAGGGTTGGCCTTTTATTAACTATCAAATACCAGAACAGCAGCCTTCATGTGAATTTAGGAGAAGATTTCCACTTTTCCCAGTACTTTTTACTTCTGAGTTTTCAAAATACATCGGCTTATAATGCATAATCCAGGGTAGGCCATTATATTAACTATCAAGTGCAAAAAGAGCAGTCTACCTTACAAATCAGGAGAAGATTTCCACTTTTTCCAGTAGTTTTTACCCTTAAGTTTTAAAAATAGATCGGCCTATAATGTACAATCTAGGGCAGGCCTTAATATTAAGTATTAAGTACAAAAACTGCAGTCTACTTAAGAAATAAGTGTAAGATTTCCACTTTTTCCAGTAGTTTTTACTTTTAACTTTTAAAAATAGATCGGCCTACAATGTACAATCTAGGGTAGGCCTTAAAATTAACTATCAAATACCAAAACAGCAGCCTTCCGGTGAAATTAGGAGAAGATTTCCACTTTTTCCAGTAGTTTCTACTAATAACTTTTTAAAATAGATCGACCCATGATGCACAATTTACGGAAGGCCTTAATATTAACTATTAAGTACAAAAACTGCAGTCTACCTAACAAATCAGGAGAAGATTTCCACTTTTTCCAGTAGTTTTTACCCTTAAGTTTTAAAAATAGATCGGCCTTTAATGTACAATCTAGGGTAGGCCTTAATATTAACTATTAAATACAAAAACTGCAGTCTACTTAAGAAATAAGGAGAAGATTTCTATTTTTTCCAGTAGTTTTTAGTTTTAACTTTTAAAAATAGATCGGCCTACAATGTACAATCTAGGGTAGGCCTTAAAATTAACTATCAAATACCAAAACAGCAGCCTTCCGGTGAAATTAGGAGAAGATTTCCACTTTTTCCAGTAGTTTCTACTAATAACTTTTTAAAATAGATCGACCCATGATTTACAATCTAGGGTAGTCCTTAATATTAACTATCAAATGTCAAAACAGCAGCCTTCCTGTGAAATTAGGAGAAGATTTCCACTTTTTCCAGTAGTTTTTACTTTTAACTTTTTAAAATAGATCGACCCATGATTTATAATCTAGGGTAGGCCTTAATATTAACTATCAAATGTCAAAACAGCAGCCTTACTGTGAAATTAGGAGAAGATTTCCACTTTTTCCAGTAGTTTTTACTTCTGAGTTTTCAAAATACATCGGCTTATAATGCATAATCCAGGGTAGGCCATTATATTAACTATCAAGTGCAAAAAGAGCAGTCTACCTTACAAATCAGGAGAAGATTTCCACTTTTTCCAGTAGTTTTTACCCTTAAGTTTTAAAAATAGATCGGCCTATAATGTACAATCTAGGGCAGGCCTTAATATTAAGTATTAAGTACAAAAACTGCAGTCTACTTAAGAAATAAGTGTAAGATTTCCACTTTTTCCAGTAGTTTTTACTTTTAACTTTTAAAAATAGATCGGCCTACAATGTACAATCTAGGGTAGGCCTTAAAATTAACTATCAAATACCAAAACAGCAGCCTTCCGGTGAAATTAGGAGAAGATTTCCACTTTTTCCAGTAGTTTCTACTAATAACTTTTTAAAATAGATCGACCCATGATGCACAATTTACGGAAGGCCTTAATATTAACTATTAAGTACAAAAACTGCAGTCTACCTAACAAATCAGGAGAAGATTTCCACTTTTTCCAGTAGTTTTTACCCTTAAGTTTTAAAAATAGATCGGCCTTTAATGTACAATCTAGGGTAGGCCTTAATATTAACTATTAAATACAAAAACTGCAGTCTACTTAAGAAATAAGGAGAAGATTTCTATTTTTTCCAGTAGTTTTTAGTTTTAACTTTTAAAAATAGATCGGCCTACAATGTACAATCTAGGGTAGGCCTTAAAATTAACTATCAAATACCAGAACAGCAGCCTTCATGTGAATTTAGGAGAAGATTTCCACTTTTCCCAGTACTTTTTACTTCTGAGTTTTCAAAATACATCGGCTTATAATGCATAATCCAGGGTAGTCCTTAATATTAACTATCAAATGTCAAAACAGCAGCCTTCCTGTGAAATTAGGAGAAGATTTCCACTTTTTCCAGTAGTTTTTACTTTTAACTTTTTAAAATAGATCGACCCATGATTTATAATCTAGGGTAGGCCTTAATATTAACTATCAAATGTCAAAACAGCAGCCTTACTGTGAAATTAGGAGAAGATTTCCACTTTTTCCAGTAGTTTTTACTTTTAACTTTTTAAAATAGATCGACCCATGATGTACAATCTAGGGTAGGCCATAATATTCACTATTAAGTACAAAAACTGCAGTCTACATAACAAATAAGGAGAAGATTTCCACTTTTTCCAGTTTTTCATACCATTAACTTTTTAAAATAGATCGACCCATGATATACAATCTAGGGTTGGCCTTTTATTAACTATCAAATACCAGAACAGCAGCCTTCATGTGAATTTAGAAGAAGATTTCCACTTTTCCCAGTACTTTTTACTTCTGAGTTTTCAAAATACATCGGCTTATAATGCATAATCCAGGGTAGGCCATTATATTAACTATCAAGTGCAAAAAGAGCAGTCTACCTTACAAATCAGGAGAAGATTTTCACTTTTTCCAGTAGTTTTTACCCTTAAGTTTTAAAAATAGATCGGCCTATAATGTACAATCTAGGGCAGGCCTTAATATTAAGTATTAAGTACAAAAACTGCAGTCTACTTAAGAAATAAGTGTAAGATTTTCACTTTTTGCAGTACTATTCACTTTTAATTTTTAAAAATAGTTCGGCCTACAATGTATAATCTAGGGTAGGCCCTAATATTAACTATCGAAATACCAAAACAGCAGCCTTCCTGTAAAATTAGGAGGAGATTTCCACTTTTTCCAGTATTTTTTACTTTTAACTTTTAAAAATAGATCGGCATACAATGTACAATCTAGTGTAGGCCTTAATATTAACTATTAAGAACAAAAAATGCAGTCTACTTAAGAAATAATGAGAAGATTTCCACTTTTTCCAGTAGTTTTTACTTTTAACATTTAAAAATAGATTGGCCTACAATGTACAATCTAGGGTAGGCCTTAATATTAACTATTAAGTACAAAAACTGATGTCTACTTAAGAAATAAGGAGAAGATTTTCACTTTTTGCAGTACTATTCACTTTTAATTTTTAAAAATAGTTCGGCCTACATTGTATAATCTAGGGTAGGCCCTAATATTAACTATCGAAATACCAAAACAGCAGCCTTCCTGTAAAATTAGGAGGAGATTTCCACTTTTTCCAGTATTTTTTACTTTTAACTTTTAAAAATAGATCGGCCTACAATGTACAATCTAGTGTAGGCCTTAATATTAACTATTAAGTACAAAAACTGATGTCTACTTAAGAAATAAGAAGAAGATTTTCACTTTTTCCAGTACTATTCACTTTTAACTTTTAAAAATAGATGGGCCTACAATGTACAATCTAGGGTTGGCCTTAATATTAACTATCGAAATACCAAAACAGCAGCCTTCCTGTAAAATTAGGAGGAGATTTCCACTTTTTCCAGTATTTTTTACTTTTAACTTTTTAAATAGATCGACCCATGATGTTCAATCTAGGGTAGGCCTTAATATTAACTATTAAATACAAAAACTGCAGTCTACTTAAGAAATAAGGAGAAGATTTCTATTTTTTCCAGTAGTTTTTAGTTTTAACTTTTAAAAATAGATCGGTCTACAATGTACAATCTAGGGTAGGCCTTAAAATTAACTATCAAATACCAAAACAGCAGCCTTCCGGTGAAATTAGGAGAAGATTTCCACTTTTTCCAGTAGTTTCTACTAATAACTTTTTAAAATAGATCGACCCATGATTTACAATCTAGGGTAGTCCTTAATATTAACTATCAAATGTCAAAACAGCAGCCTTCCTGTGAAATTAGGAGAAGATTTCCACTTTTTCCAGTAGTTTTTACTTTTAACTTTTTAAAATAGATCGACCCATGATTTACAATTTAGGGTAGGCCTTAATATTAACTATCAAATGTCAAAACAGCAGCCTTACTGTGAAATTAGGAGAAGATTTCCACTTTTTCCAGTAGTTTTTACTTTTAACTTTTTAAAATAGATCGACCCATGATGTACAATCTAGGGTAGGCCATAATATTCACTATTAAGTACAAAAACTGCAGTCTACATAACAAATAAGGAGAAGATTTCCACTTTTTCCAGTTTTTCTTACCATTAACTTTTTAAAATAGATCGACCCATGATATACAATCTAGGGTTGGCCTTTTATTAACTATCAAATACCAGAACAGCAGCCTTCATGTGAATTTAGAAGAAGATTTCCACTTTTTCCAGTACTTTTTACTTCTGAGTTTTCAAAATACAACGGCTTATAATGCATAATCCAGGGTAGGCCATTATATTAACTATCAAGTGCAAAAAGAGCAGTCTACCTTACAAATCAGGAGAAGATTTCCACTTTTTCCAGTAGTTTTTACCCTTAAGTTTTAAAAATAGATCGGCCTATAATGTACAATCTAGGGCAGGCCTTAATATTAAGTATTATGTACAAAAACTGCAGTCTACTTAAGAAATAAGTGTAAGATTTCCACTTTTTCCAGTAGTTTTTACTTTTAACTTTTAAAAATAGATCGGCCTACAATGTACAATCTAGGGTAGGCCTTAAAATTAACTATCAAATACCAAAACAGCAGCCTTCCGGTGAAATTAGGAGAAGATTTCCACTTTTTCCAGTAGTTTCTACTAATAACTTTTTAGAATAGATCGACCCATGATGCACAATTTACGGAAGGCCTTAATATTAACTATCAAGTGCAAAAAGAGCAGTCTACCTTACAAATCAGGAGAAGATTTCCACTTTTTCCAGTAGTTTTTACCCTTAAGTTTTAAAAATAGATCGGCCTATAATGTACAATCTAGGGCAGGCCTTAATATTAAGTATTAAGTACAAAAACTGCAGTCTACTTAAGAAATAAGTGGAAGATTTCCACTTTTTCCAGTAGTTTTTACTTTTAACTTTTAAATATAGATCGGCCTATAATGTACAATCTAGGGTAGGCCTTAATATTAACTATCAAATACCAAAACAGCAGCCTTCATGTGAATTTAGAAGAAGATTTCCACTTTTTCCAGTACTTTTTACTTCTGAGTTTTCAAAATACATCATTATATAATGTAGGGAGCCGAAATCGAGGAAATTCTAGTAAAACTAATGAAGAATTGGCAATTTTCTCTCTTTTGTGAACTTCTTCTTTTAAAAACAAGCCGAATCAGTGTTTACAGTGTACGCCTGGCTTTAAAATGTAATGTACGGAACAGAAATCGAGGAAATTCTAGTAAAACTACGAGAGAATTGGAATTTTTCACTCTTTTGGAAACCTTGTCTTTCAAAAACAAGCCGACCTAGTATGTACACTGTACGCCTGTCTTCAAAATGCAATGTAGGGAACCGAAATCGAGGAAATTCAAGTAAAACTAGCGAAGAATTGGCAATTTTCCCTCTTGTGTGAACTTCTTTTAAAAACAAGCCGAAATAGTGTGTACATTATACGCCTGGCTTCAAAATGCAATGCAGCGAACAGAAATCGAGGAAATTGTAGGAAAACTACGAGAGAATTTGCATTTTTCACTCTTTTGGAAACCTTGTCATTCAAAAACAAGCCGACCTAGTGTGTACACCGTACGCCTTGCTTCAAAATGCAATGTAGGGAATAGATATCAAGGAAATTGTAGTAAAACTAAAGGTGAAATGTGAGTGTAAGTTATACTCATATAAATTCTAGGGTGTCGCCAACATGGTTAAATATGAGTTGAAGATATATAAGTCTAGTGAGTCGTCAACATGGTTAAATGGGAGTGCAAGATACTCTCATATAAAGTCTTATATGGGACAGACATTGAATTGTCAACTTGGTGTAATGTGAGTGTAAGATAATTCATATAAGTTTAGTGAGTCGCCAATATGGTTAAGTGTGAGTGTGAGATAGTCTAGTGTGTTGTCAACAAGTTTAAATCTGAGTGCAAGATACTCCCATATAAGACTTTATATGGGACAGACAGTGAATTGTCAACTTGTTGTAATGTGAGTGTAAGATAGTCCCGTATAAGTCTAGTGAGTCGCTAGCTTGGTTAAATGTGAGTGTAAGATAGTCCTATATAAGTCTAGTGAGTCGTCAACATGGTTAAATGTGAGTGTAAGACAGTCCTATATAATTTTAGTGAGTAGTCAACAAAGTTAAATGTCAGTGTAGAAACTGCATTTATGTTTACAAAAATTGCCGCTAGAGTTCTCCACCGGATGGAGTATAAAGTTAGCTTACTTTCTGTTTAATGGCGGCGTACTTGCCTATTTCTCTTGTATCAATTTCACGATTAAACAATACAAATTCTCAACTTTTATGATGGTGTTAAAGATAATTGGGTAAAACATGAGGTATTATTCCAAAAGAAATTTTATTTATCCTATTTTTGAAGGTAATTTTTTTTCTTGTTTTAATCGAAAGTTTATCAAATACCTATGGGAGAAATGTTGGAAAAAAAAATTTAAATTAATTATTTCATTGAAATTATTGAGTTTAAAGTAGTGGCCAATCACAATGCAGTAAAGTTGTAGGCTGTGGGCGGGTCATGCCCACTGTAGTGTAATCACGCCCACCTCTAGTGTAGTCACGCCCCGTCCAATGATAACTATTTGTGGGCTGGTCAAAGCGTATTTAACAATGGTGTATCAATTTTTCTAAATCATTTACTATTTTCTCATACTTTAACATTTTTTGTGTTTTTAGAATATATTATTAATCTTACGTATATATCTAGCAAATCTAACAAATTATACGAAAAAAAACATTCTCAATTTTCAAAAAATCTTTTCATGAGTTAAGATGGTTTTCGAATAGTTTTCGCCAATATTCGACAGTTTCACTTTACTTTCTCATGAAAAGAATCTCGTATGAACACTCACATGACTTTTTCTTACCATAATTTTCTAATATAAATAAAGTTTAATATAACTTAGGATTGCATAATTAAAAGAAAAAAGAGATCGAATTAATAATAATGTTGATAGAATGCGACACATTCCCTTTGAACCAAACTATTAAGTGAGAAAAATTAAAAGCCAAACTGACATTTAAACTTACTTAATTCACAACTTAAGTTTGATGACAGTTGTCGCCGTTAGATCGGCTTCAAAGGAACCAGTTTGGTCAATTCACAGTAAACTACAGAAAAAGGCTTTCTTTAAAATTGCACGGTTAAGGTATCATGCTTAAACGATTTTCCTTCTGCTTGGAAGTTTAGTTAGAAATTTAATAATGAAATACTTAGAGGTAGTTAAACCTTAAAATATCTAAAATGGAAGTTTAGAAAACCTTATTTAACCCCCTCCAAAATAAATAAATTTGCTTGGGAAAATCGATTGCTATAAATGTATTCCTTAGTTTTACTATTAATTATAGTAAAAATAAGGAAGAATTGGCATTTTCCTCTTTTTTGTGAACCCCTACTTTCAAAAACTAGCCGACCTAGCGTGTACTGTGTAGATATAAAACAATGTAGGGAACCGAAATCAAAGAAATTCTAGTAAAACTAAAAAAGAATTGGTAATTTTCTCTCTTTTGTGATCCTCTTCTTTCCAAAACAAGCCAACCTAGTGAATACAGTGTACGCCTGGCATCATAATTCAACCTAGGGAACCTAAATCAAGGAAATTCTAATTAAACTAAAGCAGAATTGGTATTTTTCTCTCTTTTATGAACCTTGTTTTTCAAAACCAAGCTGACCTAGTGTGTACAGTATACGTTTGGCTATAAAATGGAAAGTAGAAATCAGAAATCTAGGAAATTCTAGTAAAAATGAGGAGGAATTGGCATTTTTCCCTTTTCTCGTTTTAGGAACAAGTGGAAAATAGAGAAAAATGCGTAAGCTTTCTTAGTTTTTCTAGAATTTCCTTGATGAGGAATGTTCATATTAGGCTACTTTTAGAAAGACGAGGTTCACAAAAGTAAACGTTAGCTCGGCATGTTTTTTAAAGAAGAAGTTCATGAAAGAGAGAAAAATGAAAATTCATTCTTATTTTTTCTGGAATTACCTTAATTTCGGTTCCCTCCTTTGTATAATCAAGCCAGGCGTACAGTGTACACACTAGGTCGGCTTGTTTTTGAAAGAAGAAGTTCACAAAAGAGAGAAAAATGCCAATTCTTCCTTAGTTTTACTAGAATTTCTTTGATTTCAGTTCCCTCCTTTGTATAATCAAGCCAGACGTACAGTGTACACACAAGGTCGGCTTGTTTTTGAAAGAAGAAGTTCACAAAAGAGAGAAAAATGCCAATTCTTCCTTAGTTTTACTTAAATTTCTTTGATTTCGGTTCCCTCCTTTGTATAATCAAGCCAGACGTACAGTGTACACACTAGGTCGGCTTGTTTTTGAAAGAAGAGGTTCACAAATGAGGGTATAATGCCAATTCTTCCTTAGTTTTACTAGAATTTCTTTGATTTCGGTTCCCTCCTTTGTATAATCAAGCCAGACGTACAGTGTACACACTAGGTCGGCTTGTTTTTGAAAGAAGAAGTTCACAAATGAGGGTATAATGCGAATTCTTCCTTAGTTTTACTAGAATAACTTTGATTTCGGTTCCCTACATTGTGTAATCAAGCCAGGCGTACAGAATGCACACTAAATCGGCTTGTTTTTGGAAGACAAGTTTCATAAAAGAGAGAAATATGCGATAGCTTCCTTAGTTTGACTAGAATTTCCTTGATATCTGTTTCCTACGTTGCATTTTGAAGCCAGGCGTATACTGTACTCACTAGGTCGGCTTGTTTTTGATATAAGAGGTTCACAAAAGTGAGAAAGTTACGTAAGCTTCTTTAGTTTTACTAGAATTTCTTTGATTTCGGTTCCCTACATTGTGTAATCAAGCCAGGCGTACAGAATGCACACTAAATCGGCTTGTTTTTGGAAGACAAGTTTCATAAAAGAGAGAAATGTGCGATAGCTTCCTTAGTTTGACTAGAATTTCCTTGATATCTGTTTCCTTCGTTGCATTTTGAAGCCAGGCGTATACTGTACTCACTAGGTCGGCTTGTTTTTGATATAAGAGGTTCACAAAAGTGAGAAAGTTACGTAAGCTTCTTTAGTTTTACTTAAATTTCCTTGATTTCAGTTCCCTCCTTTGTATAATCAAGCCAGACGTACAGTGTACACACTAGGTCGGCTTGTTTTTGAAAGAAGAAGTTCACAAAAGAGAGAAAAATGCCAATTCTTCCTTAGTTTTACTAGAATTTCTTTGATTTCGGTTCCCTCCTTTGTATAATCAAGCCAGACGTACAGTGTACACACAAGGTCGGCTTGTTTTTGAAAGAAGAAGTTCACAAAAGAGAGAAAAATGCCAATTCTTCCTTAGTTTTACTTAAATTTCTTTGATTTCGGTTCCCTCCTTTGTATAATCAAGCCAGACGTACAGTGTACACACTAGGTCGGCTTGTTTTTGAAAGAAGAGGTTCACAAATGAGGGTATAATGCCAATTCTTCCTTAGTTTTACTAGAATTTCTTTGATTTCGGTTCCCTCCTTTGTATAATCAAGCCAGACGTACAGTGTACACACTAGGTCGGCTTGTTTTTGAAAGAAGAGGTTCACAAAAGTGAGAAAGTTACGTAGGATTCTTTAGTTTTACTTAAATTTCCTTGATTTCGGTTCCCTACATTGTATAATCAAGTTAGGCGTACAGTGTACACTCTAGGTCGGCTGATTTTGGATGGATGAAGAAGTTCACAAGAGAGAAAAATGTGAAAATTTCCTTAGTTTTACTAGAGTTTCCTTAATGTCTGTTTGGTAAATTCTATTTTCATGCCAGGCCTACACTGTACACATTAGGTTTGCTTGTTTTTTGAGGAAGAGGTTCAGAAAAGAGAGACAAATGCAAAAGCTTTTTTTTTGGCTTGTATTTCCTCGATATCTGTTCCTTAAATTGTATTTTTAAAAACTCCTCTATCTTTGTTGGAATATTTTTTTTTTCTGTTTATAACATGGTATGTTTAGGGTAGTCATACATTGTACACATTAAATTGGGTAGTTGTGGATGTAGATGTTCCAAAAAGCGGGAATGTATGCAAACTGTTTAATGTTTTACTGCAAATACTGTATTTTCGGTTTCTAACATTGCGTTTTTTAGTCAAGCGTACATTAAACTTGTTACAGGATGTAGTTTCTAAAAAAGAAAAAAAATTATCCATAGTTTTAGTGAAAATTGCTTATTTTCGATTTCTAACACTGTCTTTTCTAGCCAAGCGGTGGGAATGTTGGAGTTTTTTGACAAATTTGGTCAGAATAAATTAATTAAGTTAAAATTTACATTTATTAAGTAAATATTTTTTTGCATAAGTTTATTCTTTGTGTAGCATTGCTGGTCCTTACGAACTCTTTATACCTTCTATCAAAATAGAAATACCTAAACATTAGAAAAAGTCGCATTTCAGACTTATATGATCCCAATATATATTTTTGATATTTTAATGTAATGAATATAGAAGTTTTATTTATATGAATAGTGTAATATTAAGTTTTTGAGCCAATATTTCTTTTGGGGTGGGTCATCGATATTTTTCTTTTTCTCTTTATACGATTGATTTTAATTTGATATAATGAATCTTAATTTAAAAACAAATTTCTTTTTTAATACATTAAACTCTCATTGAAAATAAGGAGAAAAGTATCATTTTTCCTAAATTGTTGGTACCAGTGTGGCACTTTAAAAATTCAAAACGTATGAGCCATTTTAAGTTGAGTTCTATTGAGTTTTGTAAAAAAATTGAAGAGTTATTTAGTTCATTAAATGTACTTTACTTCCACAAAAGGCATGGTAATTTAGATTTTATATTATGAAGTTCAGCGTGATAGGTTCTTCCAAACCGAATTTCACACAGTTCTTAATCTTCATCAATTCATAATACTTAGAACATGCCTCCAAAAGCTTATTGAAACTTGTTTTTAAAGTGATTACTTTTATAGTTAATTACAAGATTAACCATTTTTTTAACATGGCATGATATATTTAAAATATTTAAAACCGTTAAACCAATCGTTGTATTTATTTTTATAAATTTCCAGATTTACATTTACCTGCTGATAAATGATCAAAATTATAAAAGCCTTTTTGGTAAGCCAGTTGATTGTTTAAAGTAATATTTAGCCATGGTAGTCTTTAGATTACCATATTAGGTAATATCAACAGTTCGGCTTAATCACCGTGTTGGATGCCCTTGATGGCCAATAAGTACTTTTATTACAAGATTTAAGTAGTTGTGCCCTCTTTTGCCAATGAATTTAAAACTTATGGTTCAGTTAAATGTAGTTAACTTGATTGCCTTGTTCTTATTAATTTGTAGTTTTGTGAACATATTGAGTTCTCCATATTTGTATTGTCGTTAATCAGCAAGTTTTTTTTTTTAAATAGTTTTCTTAGAAACTAATAGTCAATTTCTCAACATTCTAAGGATTAAAATTAAGTGATGTCATATGAATAAATTGTCGGGGGATCTTATAATATTTTATTTAGAAAGCTCTTCTTCCACTAGCGTTTGCTGTGCAGACATTAGGTTGATTTCATCGTTACTGCTCATTTTGTTTTTGACTCAATGTCTATTTATTTATAATCACTATTTCCAAGGCCTAGAGGAGTCAATTGTGGTTCATCTGTTTGGGGATATCTTTGAAGCAAAGAATGGTTGCCAAAGATAAAAACAATGAATTATAAACAAAAGCTTTAATAAATTTTAATTTAATATATGCGCGTTCAAAAAATATAATCTGTTAATGTACAAAAAAATGTAAAGGAGGAATGCGGAAAATTCATCTTGTAGTGTTTATCATTTTTTTTTTCGTCCTTAAATTATAAATATGTATATGTTTACTTAAATGACTCGTTTTTAGTTTTCATCGACTTCCTGTTCGTGTTCTTCGTCGAATTCTGCATCTTCGTCAGCAGTTGCTTCTTGGTATTGTTGGTATTCAGAGACCAGATCGTTCATGTTAGATTCAGCTTCAGTAAATTCCATTTCATCCATACCTTCTCCAGTGTACCAATGCAAGAAAGCCTGTAATTTGGATTATATTAGAGTTTAATTTGTATTTCATAGTTTTATAATCAATTTTCAGTCTTATCTATTTAAGAAGTACTTACTTTTCTTCTAAACATAGCTGTAAATTGTTCAGAAATTCTCTTAAACAATTCTTGGATGGCTGTAGAGTTACCAATGAATGTGGCACTCATCTTAAGACCTCTAGGTGGAATATCGCAAACGGCTGTTTTTACGTTATTGGGAATCCATTCTACGAAGTAAGAGCTGTTCTTGTTTTGAATGTTCAACATTTGTTCATCAACTTCTTTCATTGACATACGGCCTGAAAAGTAAAATATGAAATATTGGCTTTATTTATCTATATTCTATTTAACAAAAATTATGAATTTGTTTTGAAACTTTGAAACGAACCTCGGAAAATAGCCGCTACAGTCAGGTATCTACCATGCCTTGGATCGCAGGCTGCCATCATGTTCTTGGCGTCGAACATCTGTTGTGTAAGTTCTGGGACGGTTAAAGCTCTATATTGTTGGCTACCACGAGATGTGAGTGGGGCGAACCCGGGCATGAAAAAGTGAAGACGAGGGAACGGTACCATGTTGACGGCCAATTTACGAAGATCGGCATTCAATTGACCAGGGAACCTGAAAATTATAAAATTAGAAATCAAACAAAAAATATTTGGTTTAACTGAACAGAATTCGGATAACCTAGCCGTTTAAATCACAGTTAGATGCAATTTTGTAAGAATTTTTCAAGATTGTAGTTGGAACTATTGACAAATCACCATGATAATTTGAGATTCGACACACTTCTTATGAGTCAGTCGTTGCAGTCAGTAAATCATACTTTCCTTTTTCAAGGAGATAAGTTACTATTAAGATAATAAATAGAAGCATTATTTACCTAAGACATGTTGTGACACCGGACATGGTAAGGGAAACGAGATGGTTCAGATCTCCATATGTGGGTGTTGATAATTTCAAAGTTCTAAAACATATGTCGTACAATGCTTCATTGTCTATACAATAGGTTTCGTCGGTGTTTTCTACGAGTTGGTGAACGGAAAGTGTGGCATTGTAAGGTTCTACGACTGTGTCGGATACCTGGAATGTTTTATTTATTTATTTTAAAAAAAGTTGGTGCTTTCAAAAAATAAATTTAGAAGAGTAGTAGTTTTTTGGAGTTCTTTTTTACCTTAGGGGATGGTACTACTGAATATGTGTTCATAATTCTATCAGGGTATTCCTCTCTGATTTTGGAAATGAGCAACGTACCCATACCAGAACCGGTACCACCTCCAAGAGAGTGGGTCAGTTGGAATCCCTAGAAACAATAAAAGTAATAAACATTAATATTGAACAACTTAAAAAAAAAAGAAAAAGATCATTGTATATATCAAAATTAGAAAACACACCTGAAGACAATCGCAGCTTTCTGCTTCTTTCCTAACAACGTCAAGAACAGAATCTACAAGTTCTGCTCCTTCTGTGTAATGTCCTTTGGCCCAATTGTTGCCGGCACCGGATTGGCCGAATACGAAGTTGTCTGGTCTGAATATCTGTCCGAATGGTCCAGAACGGACAGAGTCCATTGTGCCGGGTTCCAAATCAACCAAGATTGCCCTTGGTACATACTTGCCACCTCCTATTTTAACCCCCCCAAAAAAGTGGAAATATTTAATATTTTTTTATGGTTTAATCCAAATCGAAAACAATTTTGTTTAAATAATAATAGATATTTTTTTAAAAAAATCTATGGTTAACTAAAAACTACGATAAAAAATGAGGGATCTACAGCGTTAGGGCCTACGAACAAACATTTTTTTGACTCTCATTTCATTATAAAGTCAATTTTACACATTATTATTTTTATTTCAAATATAATCCAAAACCAATAATTCAATTAAAATGATGTGATATAAGGAAGTAAAGTAATCGCCTATTCTTTCAGGAGGGCTTAACGTTCAACCATCAAATTAGGTGTCATGGATACGAGTGACAGGCGTACATACTTTTCTATAAACTTTTTTCTTGTAAATAAAAACTTGGTAGTTGCTACACCAAACGCGAAGCTTGGTTCTGGGTCACCCACTTAAAAACCCAAACTCAGACTGGCTTACTCTAATTAAGGAGCCAATACCAGACTTGTTTTTTGAATTGAAAACTCTTCTCTGAAAACCTTGAAATGCACCTAAATAGTATAATTTGCAGTGCAAATAGGGAAGAAACCATTATTTGCAACAATCATTCACCTGGCGACATTTCTGCAGAAAACCTTAAACTGTTCAAGTTTCTCGGGAAAAGCCGAAGTAATGATAAATACTACAATTACGATCCGATCAGAAATTGAATCATTGGCAAATTGATTGAAAAAAAAAAGTACATAAGATTTTGCTCTTTGCTCCTTTTAATTATTTCAATTGACTAACTATTTTTATCAATTTTTGATATTATCCAAACTTTCTATAAATATTTCAAACAATTTTTTGTAAAATGTGGTATAAAATTTAAAATTGTTTACCCTTTCCAGATGCTTCATTGTAGTATACGTTTATCCTTTCGAGTTGGAGGTCAGAATCACCATGATAGGCTCCAGTAGGGTCAATACCGTGCTCATCAGAGATGATTTCCCAGAACTGTAAATAAAAAGGTAACCAAATTTTAAAATAGTATTTAATATATTTAAGGTCCTTAAATTGAGACTTTTATAGTGGTAAATATATCCACATACATTCCAATTATTTATTTAATTTTAAGAACTTAAAGTTAAGTTTTAAAGTATTAAGACTAACAATATAATTTCAAAGAAAAAACAGCTTTTCTGAATGCCATGTTCACTTCCGTATAAATTTTGTAGCTTAAGCCCAACATATGAGTTCCACGATTCAATATTTCTAAAATTAAACATTATTGGATCGATGTAACCATCTTAGTCAACGATAATATACAATTATCTAATTGAGTGAGTACTCTGTAATTGGGCGTAATTACCTAGACATTAATTTACTCTTAAAAACAAAACTAGGACAAAACAGCACACATACTAGTTTATAATTTATCTGTCTAGAAAGTGTGTCGATATATCTGGAGAAATAAAAGAATTTGCGTGATCTTTTTCATTGTTAGCACAAGTGTACAAAAAAAAAAAAAAAAAAAAAAAAAACACGGTTATGTCAGTTCATAAAATAGTAGAATAAATACATTAAGTTGTTCACTTCTAGTTTATTGTATTTTATCGAAATAAGTAACGATTATTTTATCTATTTATTTATTTTATGATATTACATAATATTTCGCTAAAATTAAGTGAATTTAACCAAATTGCTTCTCTTTGAAAAACATTCTACATAACAATGATGGTTTACTTCTCGACTATGGTAGATAAGATTTTTTTTTTCTTGGAAATATTGAGGTGCGGTCAATAAAAATTTTTGAACTGATTTTTTTTGTTTTTGTTTTTTAAATTGTCACTTAATTTTATTATTTATATTTATCACCACAGTTTCTATTTATAATAATGTTGTATTATTCCTTTGTACGGACCCTGAAGAAGGTAATAAATTGGCCGAAACGTCGGTATAAAACAAAACAACAAAAATTGTCTACAAAAAATTTTTATTGACCACTCCTTAATATTCCCGAGGAAAAATTAAATATAAGTTATTCAAAGAAAGATAAAGATCATTGTAGTTGAGAGAAGAGAGAGAGAGATATTTTCTTGTACTGGAGATTCAGTTTTTGAATTTAACTAAGTGGTTCCTCCCATTGAGCACATATATTTTGAATCAGTAGTAACAGTACAAAGGAGTGCGATTGTAGAACGCTTTTTTCGAGTTTTACAAAAATAATGTTTGAGGCTAGAGAATTTGACTAAGAGATGAAATTGCGTGAGGTTTTCTTAGGGAATATTGATTTCAATTGTTCCCTGGGGGGCCTGTGATGTCACGGTTCTTTCAACTTCATCATTATTGAAGTGAGTGTGTAAGATATTGGGGTCTAACCATCTTTTTAGCACAAATTCTAAGTTTTTATAAAATTCAATAATGTAATACACTAAGAGAAAATCGTAAGAGTGTCTGCACAACGTTTTTTTTAAGAAGACAATTTCTCATTACATTAACCTCTTCGTAGGGGAGTGGATTTTTAAATAGTGATGACAAGCTACTTCCAAAAACCTTTAAAACATGAATTTTAATTGAAAATTGATTGATTTGAAATAAATGTTACCAAGGTTACAATGTAAACTACGGATTTTTCCTCTTTAAATCAAACAAAGCAAACAGCTGTTTACAATGCCTTTATTATTTTTCACAAAGAACTTTAAAAAAAAAGTAGGTCCCTGTTCTATTGAATGCACATGCAGATGTTTCTGTGTGATTTCTACCTAGCCCAACATTCGTCCCCACTCTGGTACTACCAAGTTCTTTGGTCGAGAGTAGAGGGACATTTATTTCATTTCTAAAAATAATTCTCAACACATCCTATCAGTTGGTTGCTCTCCACAAAGTACTTTAAACAATGAGTAATTTATTGCTGACGTAATTATCAGTTGCACTTTAAAAAATTTATTTTTTAGCCATAAACTTTATTATACTCATAAAATAGATTATTTATTTATTTTAACTAGTAATAATAACTATAAAGGTTTAACCTTGGAATCTTCTGCATTGGTTTAACAGAAAAGCATTTTGAAAATTCTGGGGAATTAAAAGATCACCTTTTAGAGTACTTTTTTAATTAGGGCACAATAAAAATGTGCATATTTGTTGAACAATTATATTATACATAATAAATAATCTGTTGTATGAAGCCCTTGATGTTACTTCGGGTATATGAAGCCTTAATTACATGAAAATCCCAATAAGTTTTTATTCATAGTGCTTTGCTTACATCTGCGAGTGAAAGTTTGAAAGTTCAAGTAGTATTCACTAATTAACCGAAATTTCTGTTCCATAAATTGGTTTTACGCCAACAATTTCGCCACCTATTATAACTAAAATTAAATTTTACTATCATTTCATAGATATTTGATTTTGATTGCAATTAGTGTTTTCAATTCAATGATCTCAATAAACTCTGGAAATTCAAGTACACACCCCACTTAGGTGAACTAAATTTTTTAAGTTTAACTAAAATTAGTCGATCACTGATGCCTTTTTAAATTTGTATACCTCACATTTATCACTGGAAACGCATGACTTCGAATCTTTTAGCACTCTTTAGTAGCTTACAGAAACGTGATACCCTCTCTCTTTACATTTGTTTTTCATTAGTTTTTAATAAAGTTTAAGAAAAAAAAGTTCTGACTTGTTATTCGTCACGACGGGTGGAACCAAACCTTGAGCTTTAAAAAACTCATCTGAGTCCCCCTTCAAAAATAGAAATCCCGATTCTTGGATCAAAACATTCAAGATTTACATCTGTCCGATCAAAAAAAAACCAGTAACCTGAGAAACTGCCTTCTACTGTTATTCAACAAGTCCCACCCAAATAACTTGCATCTAATCTCATCTTCCTCAGAAGTTTGTCTTTAAATGAAAGCGTCTTCGCTCTTTAAACGTTCTAGAAAAGTGGTCTGAATATGAGCACAATTATCTAGAGATATTTTCTTAATCCTCGGAGATAAAAAGTGGATATCCGATCAGGAGATTCTCTGAAAGCGATCCATTAAGGCATCTGAGCGATGGCCTTAAAGAAATAGAATAATCCTAATATCATCAGATTTCCAACAGCGCATCCTTGCTCATATAGAAGGATGAATACATGAAACCAAATAGATACATCTCCACCCAAAGGATCGGGACCAATAACGAAAGTGAGGAGCTTAACTTTCTCGAAATACCAACACGACCGGACACCAAGACTAGAAGGACTTTACTTCATCCAATTTTCAGAAACATTCCTGCAGAGATTAAGAGGTGAAGAGTCAAGAATTAAGTAACTTCAGAGCACTTTTTAGCGATGACCTCTCATGTGAAAAGCTGTAAACTTTTGTTTACATCATTTATTGCAAGAAAATTGATGTTAGAGTAGGATCTGAGGGATCAAGTGAGCTTTCCTCTAAAAGGCCACCCTGTTGCCTCTTGTAATATTATATGAATTAAAATGTTGCTATAAATTGCACGTTTGATGAAAATCGCTTGAGCGAAATTGTGAATTTCTTGCTTGCTTGCTTATACCGTTTACTAAGGATAAAGATCTCTTGGTTTTGTTGCAGATTTTGGTTAAACGAAACGTCTTTCTTCTTTCAGACAAAACTTTTATCAAAGAAACCAAACAACGTTTATTAAAAGATCTTAGTACGAAAAACTATAAGAATTGTTCACATCTGATTTGTTTTTAGGAATCTGCTGGACCAGCAGCGAGTAGAACTTAACAACTGCCACTAAAAGTCGAGAGAAAGTTGGATTTCCTGGTAGAATTGGAAAGTAAAAAAGAGAATGTACGACCGCAAAAAAAGGAAGACAGCAAATTGTAAGGAGAACGAACATTTATTTCTTTAATAATTAACAGCCAAGAAAGGAATTATTGTTTTTTTTTATGAAGACATGATGAAGGTAAAAATAAAGCCAAGGTTTATTGAAGGTAATAATCTAGGTCAACTGAGAAAAGAATAATAAGATAGGTGTTTACTAAATTGCAATGCTGACGATGTAATTAATATTTTGCTGAATCAAACTGCGGTTTAAAAAAAACAAACAAACAAACACGAAGTGCAGCAAAACTTTTTACCACAAAAACAAAAATTAAAAACCATTATATATTAGTAACAAAACAACAAAATATAGCTAAAAGATTCAGTTGAAGCTGAAGATTCACGTTCACGTTCACGCGGAGAGAAATGATAATAAGGAAAAAAGGAAATAGTAACTGTTGGCAATAAAACGAGAGGTCAAAATCCTATCCTTAGAGAAAACACAGAAATTCTTCGCGGTCATAAATTATTGTTCTCTACTCTGGAATGGTCTTGTACAACCGTTAAAACTCACCCGACGATAGTCGGATATGGCCGATGTTTCTCTTTATTTAAGAAATAAAAAGAAATGCAAGTTATCTGACCTTGATTGCAAGTTGAAGCGGTCCCCAAAAGGGGCTACGAAAATTTGTACCCGCCGTTTTGAACAGAGCATTTTGTAACGAACTTTTTTAAAAAAATTCTGTTCAATAACTAATTACGATTTTTGTAATTAAGTGTAAAGGTATTTATTATTATTTTGCTGATGAGTTTATCTATTTATAATATAAACATTTTATAAAGTCATAGAAACTTTATGGACTAGCAAAATTTCTTTTCACGGTAAAAAATTTAAAATTTTGAATATCTAAAAACATATAGAAAAGTGTTTTTACGAAAATATTTATTTATTTTAAATTAAATTTGTAAATTAAAACTAACTCTGGGATAATCTATCCATTTTATCAAAAAATCCTTTTTTTTTTTATTTAACCTTGCTCTCTGGTCGCTTTGTCCAAATTGTCAATTTAATAATATTCGTACATATTTTAAATTTTTATTAAAGAAATAACTTACCTTAGCACCAATTTGATTTCCACATTGTCCAGCCTGAATGTGTACAATTTCCCTCATTGTAGTTTAAATAAATATACTTCAAAAAAATACAAAATGTAAAACTTTTTTATAAAGAGCCGGTTAATGTTTAGCCGTTCGCTAGAGGAATGAGAATTCATTTACTGTAGTGGGGATTTTTATACGTTTCGCTGCCGCCCATACATACTTCACTCTGATTGGTCTAGTTTGTACTCCCTTCCTCCTGTCCTCGGTCCCCAGCATCAATTCCCTGGCCGTAGGACAAGCTTATCTACTAGGAGGTCGTGTGACTGTTTTGTGAGTGTGTGTGTGTGTGTGTGTGTGTGTTCCTTTTCCTTCGGTGTCTCCTGTGGGGTCGTCCATACCCTGCCACTCCTTCAAGGGGAAGCTTAGATCCTGTCCTGTCTCTTTTTAACAAGATTGTCTGTATGAGTTAAAGATTTTTTTTTGTTTTTTTAATAAGATGATAAAATACTCGTTTTTTTATTTTTCATCAGGCTCTCTTAAATTTTACAAGATTCACTTCGCGAAGTAACACTTAATGGCACCTGTCAGTTTTAACTTCAACTTCAGTTTCTCCACGATAATTTTTCTGGTAGTTTTTAGTGGATTAAAGGCTGCCTTGTTTCCACGATAGATGTAACAGTACAACTGTCTAATTGAAACAGTTCCTCACTGATAATAAGTACAAGAATTGAATTTAGAGGAAGTAGTGTGCTTATCACAATTAAATAATAGTACTGTTTTTATAAAATATTAAAACAACAGTAAGAAAAAATATATACTCTTTTCAAAAGGCGCTGCAGCCTGAAACCTCCTTATATATATATTTGTATAAATTCTTAAATTGTAAAATAACTTTTTCAAATTTTAATTTTAAATAAATAAAATTGTGGCTTCCTCCATTGGCTACAAAATCGGAAACTAAAGCCGCTTTATTTTATTTTATTAACTGTTCTTATTGGGGCAAATAAAAAATCAATTTAGAGTTTCCTGCAATTTGAGATTTTGTGACACACTTTGTCGTTAATAATCAGTTTTTATTTTTTTACTTTCTCTAACTCCGTAAAGATTGTATCAAATTGTAGAAATGAAGTTTTCACAGGAAGAAGACGTTTTGATTGTATTCAATGTCGCTGCACTTGGAGAAAACTTGACGAACCAATCAATCATTCAAAATGTTAATGAAGGTGAATGTAGTTCTGACATTTAACTCTTCAGCTGGGCACCACTGACTATATACCTCATTTTAAAACATTTTCTCAAAAGGTTTTTACTTTTAAACATGGTTTGAACTTGCTCACAGTTTTATTGTATAATTAATCATGTACACAGGAAATTGAACACAGGTAGAGTAAAAAATTTGGGTTAGAAAACAACATTCATTATGTCCTTAAAGATCTATTGTGGTTCTCTTAAGTTTCAAAGTCTGTTCACAGTATAGTCATCGGTGTAATGAGCTGGAGTTTGCCTGTAAAAGGTCGTTAATCCCAAGGGATTGCAGAAACTACCAAGAACCCTGAAAAATTTCCTAGTTCGATATTTCATACAGAGACACTAGCAGGGAAATGAATTTGACTAGTTTAATAAAACTAACCACCCACACACAACGCCATTTTCAAATTCACAAATATACATATTTTCATTCTGAATTATTTATTTATGTTAATCGCCTCTAGGAATGCCAAATAATTTATTATGCAGAACATTTTTCAAATAAAAGCGATGGTTTATCGTAACAGATTGTATTTCTGGTCTCGAACTTGGTTAAAAGTTGTATTTCCCACAATATGAAATGTTTAAAATAAATGTAATAATTTAATGCATTAATCTTACGAAATTTAAAGAAAATTATCAAAATTTAAAAATTGTGTCTCTAAAAAATTTCGGGAAAACGACTAAAGTAACAATGCGAATATAGTATATCAAGTTTGAGCCCAATGCGAATTTTTATATTTGTTATATTTTGTTCACTCACACAAATATAACTTTTTTGTTTTTTTTAGGCGAGGACTAAAATTGTCATTTCCTATGAAAAAACAATCAATATTCGATGACATCGCCAAACTTCCTCTTAGAAAAGTGAATTTAAAATGCAGTAGATGAGTCACCTAGACGAACAGGCCGAGTAAATGGGCAACCCTCCTTGCAACTAAAGGGCAATGAACACACCGAGGAAGCCATATCAAGTACTAAATTTAACTTAACTGATCTCTAACTTCAGAACATTACTATGTCTGCTTGTTCCCTGTTCGTTGTTTTAACCGTACATATGAGGGTTATAATATTCTGATGTTTGTTGATATTTTCGATCAGCTGTCTATAAATTCTAATAAGAACAAATTATCTACTTTTACCCGTTTTGTTTTTCTAGGTATGTATTGTAATCGTGTCAAATATTCTGCCGTTTCATAATTTTTGATATTCAGTCAGGGTAAACTTATTCTAGCCCTTTCCCAGAGCTGCTGTTAAACTAATGTTCCGACCAATTTATTGTAATTATGGACCCAATCTATGTACTTCATCTGTATTCTAAGAGTAAAGAAAATGGTAGAGGTATTGTTAAAAAAGTTCAGATAAGTGAAAAATAATCCATCTTGTACTTCCGATGGTGGTACTTTCTTCCAGCTCGGAATTTCAGCAAAACGCATTTAACTTTCCTTAATAATTATATGATATTCTGAAATTGTACCATAGAGAATAGCCTTTGTCCTCCTAAACTTAATTTTCAGAATGTTTCATTTCTGTTCCTCAAGCTAAACAGTTGTTTCTACATTTGCAGGAATATTAATGATTTAAGAACATTTTAAGAAGAAAGGTCAAAAAGCAAGTATTTGTCTTGTGACGATTACAAAAAAAGTTTTCCAACTAACTGCAGTCCGAAGAGTAAAAGTTATGGTAAAGAGAGCGTGTTTGGTGAGCTCTCACCTTGCGACGACGACCCATATAACACTGCACTTAGCGCTCTCTGCGAGTAGTGGAAGCAGGCCTGTACCTTCACCGCCGCCGACGTACAGTCCGCGCTGAAAGTTCTACTTCAGACTTTTTAGAAAGATGTATGTAGCTATGAGTCATTACAATTTCCTTCTGTTAATTGCATAACAGCCAAATGTTTATTGTTTGACAGGCTTTTAATGTTCTTTAATATTATAATTTCAAGCATGCTTTAATTCCAAACGAAAAAGTATCTGGTGTAAAGCATTCACAAGACTTTTTCTTACCGCCCTAGTTAAATTTTCTGTTAGCACAATTACAACTAAAAATTAGTTGGCCACAGTATTATACATGTTCACTTTTAATTGAACTATTTTCAAAGAATAACTACAAACTAAATATAAATTTAAGTAAAATGGTTAACTATTCTAAACAGTCAAATATTATCCTGGGTATAACTTCCTGAAGCCATTTCACCCTACCTCAACTGCTCTTCCTGAACACCTGGTAACTACCCAGGCTCTCCGTCAAGCGTTAGAACTCTCCAGATCTCCTAAGTAAGTTCTAAGCAAATTTCTGAATTGAATCTTCCTCAGCGACTGAAGAAACTTCATGCTTCCCCATTTAATGCCTATCACAAATCTTTTACCTGTCATTGTCTAGCGCTTCTCCAATACCTTTCATCTTCAATTCCTTAATCTGTCTCTTACACATATTGTCCTTGATGACAAATGTTGGCTTGAGACTCTCGAAAACGATATCGAGAAACTTGCCTTATTCAGTTCGTTCGTTCTCAAGCTGCCTTTTACCCCGGCATGACTAGGCGTCCAGAAGAGCTGCACAGTACTAGTCTAAATAAGGTCATTCAATATTCTGCTGTCTTCACTTCTAGTTTTGAACTTAACAAGGTTTTGCGGCAGCACTATCCTCCTTAGAAACATCCTTCAACAGACAACAGTATTCAATTATTTCAGCCTGAAAAAACTTGTACTTGCCCTCAAGAGTTTCCTATTCTAATCGCAACCCTCTATTTAACTCCAAAAAAAGCCAGGATGTTTCTTACTGGAATCACTGAATTACAACGCTACACCCACCATAGGCACCTTTAACTTACTTGCCTTCATACTTTGCTTTTAGAAAAACTACTCTCATAAACCCATTTCCTACTCGTTACATGTGTATTGGAAAGTACTCGTAGATATAGGTTCGCTGTCTCAGGTGTCGGTTAATCTAATTTAGACTCCTTTGAAAGCTGTTGAACATTCACCTCTGCATTGCATCTTGAGCAGTAAGTGAAAGTCGAGTAGGTGTAAAAAGATGTATTTTCATTAAGAATAATTACATATTTCAAGGGCAGGGATTAGCTCAGTTTTTTAGAGCACTGTATTCCCATGTGAAAATCCTGGAACGGATCCATCTGCCGGTCCTTAGATTTTTCAAGCAGCTCCTTACAGTTCACTGTTCGGTGATGGACAATGTTGTCTGTAACTAGAGAACACTGTCTAGAGGCAGGTAGTGCACTGAAAAAAACAATAAGCAAGCTCCAATGATCTCAAATGCTTACGCTCCTTAATTTAAAAAAAAAAAAAAAATCCTGACGTGCTTAAATTGTTATTATTATTATTATTATTATTTTTCTTTCAAAGTAATCCTAAATAAAGAGAAAACATTTTTTTTTATTTTAGAGGTGGTTTATGATATTTAATAAAGTTGGTTTCATTAACTTATTAAAGAATAAAAACATATTTCGCAACTGTAAGTCCATAAAAGCAAAGAATAGGTTGTAAAAGAAATATAACATCGTGGTATCGTGTTCTGCTTTCTCCAAAAGCAAAGTAAAAAACATAACTTCTGAACTAACATAAATGTATGTTTTATATGAAATCGTGATGTTAGCCTGGATATTATTATTATTTTACACTATGTAACTGCGTTTAGCAGTCTGATCTAGTTTACTGCACTAGATGACGCACTACTATATTAATATGTGTTATGAAAAATACTTTTTATTCGTAGATTAGAGCACTTTCTACCAAAATGACGGAATTTTGTTTCTTTTATTATTTTCTCTTCCAGTGTAGTAGTGTTTTTGTCGAACGTTATACAATTTTCTGAGTTCTTACTTTCGCTTGTCGCTCGTAAAAAGAAGATTTTTGAGTTTAGGTTTTTACCAAGTGAACGATTTGAATTACCCTGATTGACAAAAAAGAAGTAGTTCTTAGGAACAGATCTCACTCTTACTCTTCCTCCATCTCTGTGAATGTGTGCTTGTGCGATAGAGATAGACAAAGTATCATAATTGAAAACCGGAAAGTAGTAAAAAGTAAAAATTTTATATAAAACGAATTTGTGCCGCTGTAAGATTCAATAATAACCTTTCAGTTGAACTCAGCCAAGTCTTAAGGGCCAGTACGCCAAGTCGATTTTGCTCGAAAACGGTGGTAACGATGCTTTTATTATCCACACGAAAATCTATAACTTTCATTTGAACCATATCCTAGAAAAGTGTTTCACAAGACAGTTATGGAGAGTGGTGACTTCCCTCTAAAATAACATGTTATTCACGTCGACCACATTACCTTTATAATACTCACAGAAATTCAATATGTAAGTTTAATTCCAAATTTGAAGAAAAATCTGTTGTGTCGTTAAGCGGAAATGCTAATTTACTCAATTTTGTTGAGAGGGGTTGGTATCTGATGAAAATATATACTCATTACTAATTACTTGTATTGTTATATATTATTGAAAATCCTAACTTCTTAAGTTTTATTTGGGTTGGGCCATATCAGGTTAGCTCCCTTACTTGGGGGAAGAGCAATAAAAATTGTAACTGCAGTTGGATTTACTGCACCATCTCTATAAACACTTCCATAATAAGATAAGGTGTAACCTGCAGGATGAAATGAACTAGCCACTTCTTCTCTTACACTGGGGTCCTTGCAGAAATCCTAGCCGAACACCATGAATCACTCTTGCAGTCAGACAGCTTATTTACCAGTGGTGAATATATTGGCAGCTGAAATGTGGGACTACACTACAGATAGCGTAACGTGAATGAAAACTATCTTGCTCTCTTTTTCACCCTCTTACTCAAAATATATTATGTGCAGGCTGCTATTTCGGTGAACAAGAAAGATATTTGGTTACAACAAACATTTTAATGGATTTGACTTTAACTCCGCCTCCAGAGCCGCTTAGTAAAAATAATTATTTAGTTTTTTAAGACCCCTAGCATGTTACGATCCAGTAAAAATGACGCCGAGATTTACAAGCATTGTTTTTTCAGCTATGCTGTGACCAGGAGTGCCCACTATTAACCGTCCAAGCAGACTTTCTGCAATTAAACAAAAAGAAAAATACATGGCTGCTTAGTTGCTAAAATTAAAGAAGCATTAATTGATAAATACTTCCCCATTCTGCTGAAAAGAACCAGACATTGGATGAGACGTTTAATAAGGAACTAATAAAGGTTTTCTCTACAAAATGGTACAAACTGTCCCCTCTTTAAAGAAGGTAATACCATATTTTTTTTTACCTCACTCAACCCTCAACATCTGGTAAACAAATGTTCCTCCTTTTCCTACAGTTTGAAGAAATGAAAATCCATGTTTATTTTTAAAATGTATGATTGTATAAAATGTTAACGTGGGGAAACATCTTACTTCTGCAAGAAGTTTTTATTAACTTACATTCTTTGAATATACATACTCATCAGAATGTTCTACACTGCCATAAATTAACTTTATGTGTAAATTAAATATTACATATTCGTATACTTAGTATAATTATTAATATGAATATACACATATAATTGGAAATGGAGTTAGGTCTCCTCAGTGCTCGATAATAGCGTGATTTTATCCATCGTAATATGACTCAGCTCTCAGGTATCAGCAAGTCTGGTGTGAGACGAAAACTCAAGTGAAGAATTCTCTTCATCAAACTGATAATCTACCTCTGATGTGATGGAAGCCTAGTCAATTAGTAAACAGAAATGAGTAAAAAACTCCGATAAAAAATTAGTAATTTTAAGTACTCAAGAAAAATACGAGTTTGAAATAGAAATAGTTACATATAGTTTTTGTTTTCTTCTCATCCTACCTTAAAGGTGTCCTTAAGTTGAATACTAAGTCTCTGTTCTAGAGACTCCTAAGCATTTACATAATATGAATTGGAGTATAAATTCATATTGAAAATACATACAGGCAGTAAGCTGCCTATTTAAATCATTTAATGTTTTTGATTGTGCTAAAAGTTTGTCTGTTTGCAGGCCCTGAATTATGGGACATCACAAATTTTACGTGTAGCATGTGTGGCTGAGGATCATTTCTTAAACCCGCATTGGAAAAGAGTTGGTGTAGGTAACTTCCAAGTCTAGCTGACATTCCATACGCGGATCAACATCACACTAAAATCTAGAGCACACCTTCGAACTCGGTCAGTGTTCTTTATTTTCAGATAATACTTTTTATTTGGAAGTGAGATTTAAAGGGTTTGTGGGAAGGGAAAATTTAGGTTCATACAGGTAGCTGGTCTCAGAAAATGTACTTCGCTGGGCGTCTAGGGCAATACTAATTGGCCGAATTTCTATCCACAGAAGTATTTTTTTTTAATGATTCTACGCTTATACTAAGATATTACGCTAACTATCGACAAAAGAAATTAGAAACTTAAATCCTACTTTGTCTTCATACACAGAATCCAATTTCCAGAGTGCATTTAATGAAACCTAAATTACACAGTTGGTAAAACCTAAAAAAGAAAGATAAAAAAGTAATTAGATGTTTCAAAAACTCTAAAAGATTTTAATTGTAAAATTTTGTTCTATTTGATTTTAGCGCCCAAAAAAAAGGCAGGTTATTTTTAATGTTAAGGTTATTTATTCCATGTAACTTTCTAGTTAGATTACCTTCTTTTTCTCATCATGGCAGATGCATAAATGTAGGTATCCAATGATTCAGAATTTTGTTTCTTATTAATTGAGATTGAAACTAGTAATATTTAAAAAAGAAAACAAGTAGTAGAGTAATATTGTTTCAATGCAATGTGTTTTTAAGGTACTGTACTAATGGGATGAATATTAGCTGTTGCAAGATGAAGTCAGAATCTGTTCTCTCATGGCAATAATATTTGTCCCAGTTAAACTACTCGCGAAGTGCTTGTTTTCCAAATAAGTAAGTATCTTTAAAGTACTTTTTATATACTGAATGACTGGCAACTGTCCCTCCATATCTGAGATAAAAGTTAATTGAAGGTTATTACAGGACAATAAAGCTACTTATCTTTAAATTCCTTTTTGTGGATCATCCGTTTTGACCTACAAACAGCTAGTCGTAAAATAAGTAATAGATATTATTAAAAAAAAGTAATAAATGTAATTTATTGATTTAGTGCAGAAATACTTCTGCCTCCGCCAAAGGACTGCTAATGAGGAAAACATATATATATATAATATATATGTTTATATACGGAATATATATAAAATATATATATATATATATTCCGGTTGCATTAAAGGAAGGTTCATTAGCCTCTGCAACCTATTTATCCCTCTTAGTGAGAATGTTTAGAAACCGTAAACTCTGCGTCTACTCCTCGCAGTTTAATAGCCATTTTATAGTTTTTATATCTTCATTCTGCACCTTTATGTTGGCTTTAGAGCTATTCGTTTCCTGTCAGACTCAACAATTAATCCACATACGTAGACACTCTCAGTTTCTTTTTGATTTAGCAAAGAATATATGTGCAATATTTTAACGTTTCGATCTGCTGGTAAACAATAGCGTAACTTAAATCTGAAGTTCCTTCTGAGTAGAAATTGCTGACTACAATTTCCAGGATAACCAATTCATTTACCAGTATTTAAGTTCGGGTGTGCACTAGTGGTTATGAAGCGTGGCTTTGTAATGGTATTTCTTGGTTAAGGAGTTTAGACTTCCTTATAACGTGCTTCAGTGCAAAGTAATGACCTTTTCATCTACAGAATATGTAACCGAAATTCCAGATTTGTTAATCGGCTGATTGGAAGTGTCACTTTATTGAATAGGATTTTAGTGTTTAGCTAATTTTTCGAAAATGGTTCCTTTCCTTAATGTGTGATAACAAAAAAAAATACCGCTGACTTTTTATTACAAGTTTCAAAAAAATTAAATTACTTAAACTGTGGTGGTAATAGAAAGTTACGTATATGTTCACACCAGATTTTTGTTCAGACACAAGCTTTTATAAATATTGATGAAGTGAGATAGAAGCTAGATTATTTCCGTTGTTAAAGGGGACTGATACTAAAATATAATATGCTTATCTGCATAAATTATGTACTACAGAGAGAATGCGTTTAGTTTGAAATAATAAAAATTAATTTTAATTTAATGTTCTTAATGAGTTTAAAGTTCTAACTTTATTAAGATATTGCAAGTGCTGAGAATACACAAAATTTATTATAATATAAAGTTACTGATATATTTGACATAATTAGATGACGTCATGTTTTTTAAAGAAAATAAACTATTTTAGTTATTCCAGATATTAAAGAAAATTTAATCAATCAGAACAAACAGTTGGTTGATCATACATAAAAACAAACATAGTAATGACTTAAACAGTCCTTTCATAAAACTTCTCCTTGAGTCACCCACGTTCTCTCCTCTGAATTATACTCACTGGTACAGTCAACTGTAAAATTTTTTATTACATTTTTCAAGTTTTATTTCTTTCATTCAAATAAATAAATAAAAATGCCATCTGTTTTATATTTTTGAATTAACAGGTGATTTAATTAACGATATTAATTTGGGCGATATGTCAGTTGAAATATTGATATGTCATTATTAATTTTACGTTGTTTTATTAGGTAAAAGTATTACGGTAGTTTCATATTTTAAGTTTTTAGAGAAAGATTCAGTTGTGATATCCCTTTAAATACGTATGCCTTATTTAGGTCAGTCAGTCTCCGTGATCCAAAACCGTTATTTACTTATCACTTAAATGTACACATTGTTCAATTTCAACCATTTTCATTTGTCAACCTAGGGATCAGGTGTTATCTCTCAAGGTATTTATTGGCAATTTAACGTTGCACATTGATTTGGATTTCATATTCAAATTGTACTTTGGCATTTTCTCATTTTGTGCCTAGTAATTAGCTGGTTAAAAACTCGAAACTGTTAAAAACCTCAAAGGTTGATTGTTTTTAGAGATGTGACTGATCGGGTGTTGGGTGTGATCTTGGGCTCTTTTGGTATTGGAACATCGTTATATTACATCGTTTTGTGTTTCCAGTAAGAGCTGACAGAAAGTTAGTAGGCCGAAATCTCTCAACCGGTAGTTGTACTTTCTGATTAACGCGGATATTTTTTACTTTTTTGAGATTTTCTCGCATTGGGGTTCTACGATTACTCTGAACTTCGCGTATATACTATGTATAAATTACAAACTCAGATCAGTAACTTTTAATTGAATCGATTTTCTAGTAAAATTCAATCCACGGGAAATTTCGTTAGTAAGATGTTATTTCAGGGTTATTTATATTTTTCAATTCGGAATTTGAAGAAAATGTAAACTTGGGAGTTTAGTCGTGTGATATTTCACGCAAGATTTTTAAAAATATAAAAATTGAGTCAATTAATATGAATTGGAGTGTGTAAAAAAAATTAAACCAATGAAGGAAACACATGGTTAATCGAGTTCATTTAAATTAACCGTTCATTTCTTCATACTTGGCTTGTTTTGTTCGTAACTGTATCGCTAATAATCTTGTTAATTACTTATCATGAATAAGTAAATTTTTTTCTTAAGCAATTAACTAATATTGTTAACAAATTGTGCACAAGAGGGACTTTACAGAATAGTTTTCTGATTTCATTTACTTCCTTTGAATAGTTAAAATAATTGATCAAAAATATCTGCCTCTATCCGGTGAGAAAATTACTTGTTCAAGGCACCAATGGATGATACATGATTAATAATTTTTTTTATATTCCTCCTTAGACAATCACTGGTATAATAGTGTATTTGTAAGGCTGCGAAGTCGCCTATGCTTAGTCACTGAAACCACAAACTACCGCTAGCTAGGAATCTAGCTTTTGGTTGCCAACCTCGCCAAAAACATTTTATTGACTTTCATATACATAATAAACTTTAGTTTTAATTAACTTTCACAGTTATTTCTATTTTAATTAATACTATTCTGTAGTGCCTGTTTGTGTTATTAAAAGTGCGCGGGCCACAATATGCGGTAACTCTTGTGTCTTATCCTCTAGCTTAGGCCCAGCCCTATCAAATAGCTTTATAATATTTAGCCGACGATCGCAATTGTTCCAACTCACAAGACTTTCTCTTGCTACGCTTCTCAATTAATTCTCAATTAATAATAGATTTTCTAATTCATATATTTTCTTCAAACTCCAAATTTTGAAACATATATTCTTACTAACATTATCCTTGATCTTACATTCACTGAAAGAATACTTTATAAGAGAAAAGCCTACCTCTATTCCTCTCCAAAACTGGCTTACAAAGAATTTTCCAAGAAAAGTGAGATAAAAGTGTTAGATCTGATTCCTTCCAGATAAAGAATTTTCTTTCATCTTGGAATTTCACCCACAGATTTAAACTGGTAAGTGACAGGACCATAGAAAATGGCTCTTTAGAGATTGGCGGGCACAATGCCGTATCTCAGATCCCATTGGGATAACCAAACAAAATATTAAGGTTGAACTACTTGCGATTTTTCGTTTTTTCTAAGCTGGAGTTCTCACATGAACCACTATTTCTGATTTAGAGGACTCTAACAGAGATATTTCCATTGATAAGCTCGAAAATTCGACATGATCGTGGTAAATAAAAGAATAAGTATAGAAATCTAAAACCGTCTTTGAGATTTAACAGCGTAGACATTGGGGTTGTCATTGTCAGAAGTTAGGGTTATTTAGTGTTGTAGCTTGTGATAAGCCTGCCCTTGTGATTTGTTTATGTAAACATCATTACATATTAAAACTGTCCGGTAGGACAGTTGTATAAGGGTTGATCATCAAAAACTGCACGAAAAAGTGTAACGTTGAAAAACACCCAACTTTGACAATTTTTTTCTCTTTTTCTATAAAAGATAAAATTCCCAAATTTTCTTTAAATTATAGGGCAAGTCCTCCTTTATAACTGTAATTTTTTTGTCAAAACCCAGATTTAATATATTACGAGAAAAAAGTTACTGAAAATGAGCAAAAACGGCATTTTCAAAAATTGGTCTTGTTCTTGTTGTTGTTGTTGTTGTTGTTCTTCTTGTTGTTACCTTTTTTGTAAACAACGTAGCGCCTAAACGCGTGAACCGATTTTCATGAATGAGGTGTCATTCGTTTCGGAATTTTATGTAGATGTGCCTTTTCTCGACGCTGTACATCAAATGGGGGAGGAGTTAGCCCCATATATGTGAGGCCCCTTCTCAAAATTATTATTACTAATAACTCTGAAAATGTTAACCCGATTTTAATAAAATTTGGCAGGATGAAAGGTTTAGGGCACTCCTACGTAACATTTAAACGACGTTCTGCTCTTACCCTTATTAGGGGGAAGTATGGTAATCGTTTCAAATTATCGAAACGTGAACCGATTTTCATGAATGAAGTGTCATTCGAATCGAAATTTTGTACAGATTTGCACTTTAAAAGTCTCGTCGCTATGACTCATAAGGAGGGGAGTTTGCCCCACCCAAGTAAGGCCTTTTCTAATACTATTATTACCAATATTTCTATTACGCTTAGTTCGATTTGGATAAAATTTACCACGAAGAAGTGGTTAAAGCTCCTCTACGTGGCTGTGAAGTGCCACCATGCTCTTACACCTACTAAGAGGAAGTACTGCAATCGTTAAAATTATCAATGAGTGAACCTATTTACATCAATGAATTCGATTCAAAATATTTGCCTTTTAGGGAGAAGTACTGTAATCGCAGTTTATTTTTCTTACTCCTCTTAAAAGGAAGTACTGAAATCGCTTTTTAATTTTGCTATTTACGTACAAATACCTTCCTATTTTATTCAAAACGCTTTCTCTAAAAAATTGTTATTGAGGATGGTTTGGGGGACCGCAACTATAATCATTCTTTAAAAAGATCGCTCCAGTGGTAGTTACGGTTCGGACTTAACACCTTTTTAGGTTATAATGGTAGAATTTATTATTCCAAATTTTAATAAAATCTGTAAAGCAGATATGTAACTTTGCAAAACAGACAAAAAGAAAAATCTATCCAAAAAGTCCAAAAATCTCCTTAACAAAAACTTACAGTTTAAAATGTTAAGTATAAGGGTTGATTAAACGCCAAAAGGTACACAAATCAGCAAGTACCCAACATTTCATTAATACTTCATTAATATTTAAGTAATTTTACTGCATTAAATTTCATTTATTTTTTTGAATTTATTAGAGGTCACCAGACCCTTATGCTGGCCAGTTCATTCATAATTTTTTTTTTATTGATTTAAATCGCGTCAACAACTGAGGTTATTGGCGCCCGGAGTTTTTTTCAGTGTACTGCCGGCCTCCGGACAGTGTTCTCTCGTTACAGACAACACTGTCCATCACCGGCCAGTGAGCTGTAAGAAGCTCTTAGGAAGAGAAAATCTAAGGGTCAGCAGCTGGATTCGAACCCGGAACCTCCACGTGGGAATCCAATACGCTAACCGCATAGCTAATCCCTTCCCTTAGTTCATTCATAATATTTTATTTTTTGTTATAATTATGATAAAATGTATATTATATCTTCGTAATTAAATAGGTACTTTATTATAGCTTTATTCCAAATTATTCTTCTGATTTATCTTTATTAGGCCCTTTATTCTGAGTAGTCACATATACATGCATGTTAAAATAGAAAAAGACAAAGTTAGAGTCGGCTACTGTTTAAATTTGAATCACGGATTTAAAACAATATTTCAGTCTAGAATTCTTCTTACCGAAGTATTTGTGAGTACAAATAACGCATAGGTAATATCCAGTAAATTATTCAACAATAATTATTCATTTCTCAATTGTAATTTAATGTAGTCCCTCTAATTTTACTTATAGTAGGTAAAATACTGGTATAATTAGCTGTCATAAAAATATGCATATCTTATATTCCAAATATATAACACTGCGGTAAGAATACCTAGATTGAGAATTGAAGAAAACTATATTATTTGCGATAAAGCCAGATTAATTATTACCTATTATTAAAAACGCTTGACTACTAAATAAAGTAACAATTGCTTTAATCGAATTACGAACTTAAACCGAAGATTTTTATTTAAAAATAAAAATAAATAAATAAAATAAACAAAATCATTGATGAATGTTGGTGCAAGCATTTTTGAAAAAAGTTTTTGAATTTTTTAACCTCATATTTTTTTTTTATAAAGTTTTTTTTTTTAACCTGTGATTAATAGTTTGTTGATTAGATATTACAGTCAATCTAAGAAATAGTGTTCTATTTGAACAAATATTTTGTAGACGAAAATGGCCAGCATAAGGGTCTGTGACCTCTAATAAATTCAAAAAAATAAATGAAATTTAATGCAGTAAAATTACTTAAATATTAATGAAGTATTAATGAAATGTTGGGTACTTGCTGATTTGTGTACCTTTTGGCGTTTAATCAACCCTTATACTTAACATTTTAAACTGTAAGTTTTTGTTAAGGATATAAGATTTGCTTGATTCTTGAGACCCTTGACGTCTACAACTATTGTTTGAAACATTATTCCTGGAAAATTTTATTAAGAGAATAGAGAGGGGATTGACACCACTTCCCAACTAATTGTGATCCTATTTCGCTTATAAGCTTGTCTACGTATTGAAGTATAACTTATCTGGTCAACTGATATATGCTACAACAACTTCAATACGTAGACAAACTTAGATTACAAATTCTATACAAAATAATGGTCAGACGAACATATCTGTTTTTGTTAGTGGCTTGAATGCGCAAATGAAAATCTATAAAAATAATATTAGTAGTTAATTTTTTCGAAGATTCTTTTTAATTTAATTAATGTTCAGTTGAACAAACTAATTTAATTAAATTAAACTGATCACATATCAGCGAACACAGTAGCATTGTTAACTTATTAGTAAGAAATATATATTGTATATAAATGAATTTCTTATTAATTTTTTTTTGTATTCTTTAATCATTATTCTACTCTATAGCACACATTGTTTTTGCCCATAGCTACACCGTCAATAATGAATCACCGGCAGTCAATCATGTGACAAGGTTATCTTCTATTTTCTATTACTACCATGGCGAATGGTGCATTTTCTATTAGTTTGGTAAATATATTTTACTAGTTTTCATTATTTTCTCTTAAGAATATTACAATAAAATATTGTCGTATGCCAAAGTTTCAAAATTTATGCTCACTATAAACTAGAAATAGTCTTTTTAAGGAGCGCTGAGGAGGAGTGAAAGAAAATTGAGCATGTTGAGCATGCTTTCCATAAAATCAGTTTTTATCTAAGTTTTGTTCACATTCAAATAATTGTTATTGAACTGAAATCCTTTACCTATTGAGCACATTTAGGGAAATCTTGTCCCGTTTTTAACAAAAAACGACTCCTAGCTTGGGAATAGAATACGAGTATTAGAGAATCGAAAAGACACAGAAAGCTCAAACTTGCCATTTCTATTTTGTTACTACTATTGACGTTTCCTATTCTATGGTTTTTGGCCGTAATCCGTCCTGGATTTCGGGGCTCAATTAATCAGTCACTTCTCCAGTGATAACATTGAACTGATCGTTTGCGATAGGCCGTGTCCAGCCAGGGAGAACGTTATAAAAGATTTCTTCTAAACCTGCTAGCTAATCTGGCTGTCTCAAGGTGATCAATCTTGATCAATTAATGGTTTCCTTTTAGAGTTATTTTCAATTATAGCAGAAAGATTAAATTATTTAAAATAAAATCTCCCTTCACTTAGTTTCAGTGCACTTAGTTTTTTCTACGTTTCAGCTAGCAAAAAGTTCTAATAAATTTCTTCATTATTATTTATTAGTAGTTAAGTTTTTAAATGTATTTGATTACTTGGGCGTTCTAAGTGGTGAACTCATATGTTAAGTAGAATAGCAATTCTATCCAATCTATTAATTGTGTTAGAAGAGGGCGTATAATTAGTAATAATAATTGAGGGTAACGGCTTTTAATGCTTTCAATTAGCTCAAATTTTGAAATAACAAAAGATTGTAATACAACTAACTATTAGGAAGCAGTTAAAGATTGTCTGTTTTGGCTGCCCTAACATCCATGAGAGTTCTGTTAGGACAGCCTGAATAGCTGGTTGAATCGTTAATCAGCTAACTTAAAACATTCACTTAGAACTTTTGCACGATGAGTTGAATGTATTTTATATGTAAATTATATTTTAGTAGAATCTTACTAAACAAGTATTCTTTGACTGGAAATAATCTATTTTTATTCTTCTATATTTATGAGTGACTGTAAGTGAACATCGTAACGTACAAAGAATAATCGCAAATAGTTCAATTTGAGTTTTTATTTTTAATTGCCTTTGGATCTATTAAAGATTTCGGTCAAATCTTATTCATCCGAAGTGCTACTACTGTCTTTTTTTACTTTAATTATTCGCGAATGAAGAACTCGGTCGTCTGCAAACTACAATTTCTGTTAGTAGTTGATTATCATTTAACATTAATTCCATTCGGCTGTAGCTATGAGACTACTCCCGAAGTTTTTAAATATTCTGTGGAGGGGCAAAAACCTTGAAAAAGACCTTTTTTAAAAACAACAATATAATAAAATTATATCTTTTTTAGAATGAACATTGGAAATACAGCGTTACAATCAAACAGACATAAGTTTAGTTAGTTGTCGAGTAGGTATTGTAGTAAAAGAGACCATCTGGTCAAATAGTGACATGAGCACTCTATAAGGCATTTAGCTCCACCTACATAACACTTGCCATTTATGGACTGAGGCCACTTTCTCTTCAAGGCCTTATATGGCTGTCAAATAACCTGTAAACACACCAGATCTCACAAACAACACAAATCGACCACTGCCACTGCCATATTCATATCTCAACATAAATCTTAATTTGGAGCTGTACTGGGGAGACTAAGTTAAAAAAAAATTCGTAAAGAGAGTCGAATACACAATACACTGTCATAATTGTACAAGGTTGCTATTTATAGCAAACAAGGGGCAAGTAACAATTACCGCATTTTTTGTTGTTTTTTTCTGATGATGTAATGCATTCATATTTCACAAAAACACTCGCACGCACATCATCATCACTATGATGATCTTAAATAGTGTACCTAGTTTATAACCACCGTCCAACCAGTAATTTTTAGAGTTACTCTTGTTTAATGAAAACTGCCTTCCTCCCGGGAAGGAGGGGGTAATTTTATCTATTTAACCTCTCTAGATCATTATCTAATTCATGTGTCCATCATCAATCGCCTATTGCAAGGTCACCTAAATTATTTATTTCTTGTGTAAACCAATTTGCAAATTTAAAATTTTTTCTGTCTGTGTCAAAATGATTGAAAACGCATCTTCATCTATTTTGAGATGCTGTGATTACGGAACGAAATTCGGGATGGACACTCACACGACTTTCTTTTATAATTCCTAAAGTTTTGATTCCTAAATTTTCTCCAAACTTGTCATTTTTGGAACTTATTTACTAACACAGTTTGTGAAAACCGTAAATAACACTAATCCATTGTAATCTACATTGATTTTCTTTAAACTGGAAAAACAGTATAAGCATGTTATTTCTCCGTCAAGAGAAGATGCCATTTATTTAGTACAATCATCGATTTTGATTTTTAATCACCATTGATCAGTAAAATAAGTTAATCAAGATAACACTGATTAGAAGATTGGTAGAGTTTGAATCAGTATTGTTGCTCCCCTCTTCTCCTGCTGTTAATCATCAGCTTCATGCCCAAGCAGACCAATAACTCTGAATAGGTAGTAATAGAAATACTACTATAGTAGCAGACTAGCAGACATGGCCTATTGTTCCGTATCTATTACTCCTTCTATCTTTTTCTATATATATAGAACACTTACACTAGTAAGGAGTGCCAACCTAAATGATCAGTGAGGCGTACCAACTACCCACTTCCTCTGGACGAAGGCCTTCTCTAGTAATTGACCCTCTTTTATAGAACCTTTTAGTATCTGTTCTTTTTTTTTTTTTTTGTACTACTATACTAAATTCGAACGTAGGCTTAAATATGTGTGCGTGTATGTGTGGGTGCCTTTTTATAGTTTGACTGTTTGTCTGTAGTTATTTCCTGCATTAGTTTGCTAGCTTCCACCTCTGTTTCTATACACTACTGTACATAGAAGCTTTGTAGCTGCTATGAAAATTTGGCTGAGACTCACCTCTCTTAGTGGAGATGAAAATCTCAGCAATGAAAGCCGGATATTTCTAGTAAAAACATAAAATCGTAAATCGGCCCGATTACAATACTTTCTTCTAACGAGGAAGAGTCACAGAAACTAAGAAAATTGTAAAAATTTTGTAGTTATCAGTTGGTAAAAATGTCAAAACACATGAAGTGTTAGTTATGATCATACAAACGGCCAGACAATAAAAAAAAAGTAACGATTGTAGCTAGGAAGATAATTGTTGGTTATAATAGAATAAATAAGAAAACCTAATGAAAGGAGTTTTGGCGAAAGGTAGATAAACTTTCTATATGGAACTAATCACCAAGCGTATAGAAGAGCAGTAAATAGCAGTGTATAGATTGGGCTCGCCGTGGTATATAATATTGACAAGTAGAACATAAAGGAGGAATATGACTGCAGGCGGCCGTGTCTAACGCATCCTATACATACACACTCACACAATCTGGAACTACCGCCATCAGAATATGCAACCACTATGTGAAGGCTTTTAGTTAAGTTTATGATTCTGATAGACTAATGTCAAACTTCGAATAGTTCATTTTTGACTGCAGGATTCTTGTAAGTGCAATATGAGGAGAGGAGCTGTATAATTGTGGGCCCTAGATGCAAATATCGGTACTATATGAGAACCGAATGAATCACTTTTTAAAAAAATAAAGTACAGTTAAAAAATAAAAATAAACAGTATTTTTAGGAACCTATTTTTGATCAACAGTTTCTGGATGATTTTCTGGAAACCCAAGCGAAACATCAAATTGAGGTTTTAAGAATTTTACATTCTCTTTGAAAATATACTTACTGGTAGAAGTGCTGTAACGTATCGAAAATTTTGAGTTTAAGTTGAGTCCCATGAGTCTGAGTAAGTGTAGTTAGGTGTACTACTTGATCAAAAACAATATCAGACAGCTCATTTTGGCCGCCATCAATGAATCTGACAGGATATTATCTTAAACTCTCAACTGGAAGTACCTCTTTACTGAATGGGTTCTTTCCTATACTTGGTAAAGAGGAAGTATTGCGATCGCGTATTATTTTTTAGGAATTGTTTGTCTATCGAAATTAACAATTTTGAGCTTCATTGTGTCAAAAAAAAAGTTGTTTTTAATTGCTGGTATGTGTTTGATATGCTTGTAATTACTTCAAGTAATAAACATCACAGAATATTAATTAAAACGTCATACTTACATTGGGCCCATTATGGGATCTTACAGTAACTTAGCGATGACCACTTTACAGAAGTTTTTTTTGGGAGTGAAGGGAGTATTCTTGTAAAAGGCTTGGACGATTTTCCTTTACCTTAGTGTACTCAAGGTGGGATCGTACTCTCCTGAAATATTCTATTTAAATAATAAAACCAATCAAGATTCTATAAAAATTGAAATTTGAAGAAAATTTATAAGTTTGATCCTTGTAAGAGAAAACCGCTAAATCATATTTTAAACTTTCCGTTTAAAACTGTGAGAAATTTGAGGCACTCAATGAACCAGGTTGGCTTTACACACAAAGCAGAGACGTTGGCAAGGTTTGCTTTAACATTAATGAAATACCTTAACTCAGATAGTGGCAATTTAAATTGAGATAAAACTATAGGGAAACTGTAAAAAGAGTAATTCGGAATGAAGTTCATACTATGAACACTCGAGTTCTAATTTTTTCTTTTTTTTTTATCCCAGAAGTATAAAATTTAATAATTATAAACATCATTTAGATTATAAAACTGCTCACTTCACTAAAATGATCTTTAAGTACCCTTAGCAAACTATAGGTTACCAACCTATCCGCCTTAATGTAGCCCAAAAGAAAATTTTACTAGAAATAATATCCAGATAAAAGTTGTTAGTGTTCGTGTATGTAATTCATTTTCAAGTTTAGAGAAAATCGTTGAAACTAGTTACAGGAAAATGTTAAGAAAGTGGAAAACCTATTGATTTTGATCGCTAACTCGAATGGAACAAAATCGATACATAAAATTGTTATTCTTCCTGCGACATACTAGTCCGAGAACTTTTCTCCTTGCTCAGTACTTCAATATTCAATGTTAACCCTAGACTAGTTCAAGTCACTGTCCTCCTTCTAAAAGGTAATCATTAAATTCACTGCTTTCCAAATTTAAAGGAGTAGGTAGGCACAGATAAACGTCGATTATATATGTTGTGCGTGTGTCAGAGAGAAAGAGATTATTTTAAAAAAGTACTGAAACAAGTAATTTATTGCTCCCCAGTTGTATAGAATGGACCGATCAAGCAATGTATCGATTTGTTATCTAAATCCAAGATTTCAGTGGTATAAGTAATCAACATATGATTTATCTCTTTGGAGAAGATATAATTTGTTTAAAAAAGATCTCATGAGCTAGATTTTTTCGTTTATAATTATTTATTGCAATTATTGGTTACTTCAGAATAACAGTAGCTATTTTTTGCCCCGTTAAATATGAACAACTTTAAATGCCTATCTAAGTCAAAATAAAGAAACACTATAAACTCCTAGATATAGTTATGAATTTACTTTTAAAGAAAACAAAAGTGTAAAACTCTCACCATGTACCTGAGGGCTAACTTACCATCTACTTTCACTCACAATCTATACGTCTATTTAATATTCTCACAGTTTCATAGATTTCCTCAAGAACTGCTGCTGGCATTGTAGAGAAAGTATTTAATTAAAAATACGTCATAGGTAGTAAAAACTAAAATGGTAATTTTTCTGCAATCGATAGTTTTTTTATTCACATAATTATAAATTCTTATAGATAGTGGAAGCCGGTGGGCGAGGGAGAGAGGATAAGTCAATAGAAAGGAGATGACTTGGATAATGAACGAATCCTTTTCTTGAGTTTAGTCTAGTATCATAATAGAAAATTTCTCTTAATTATTTTAAACAAACTTTTACATTCTCTTACCCCTTTAAGAATGGCTGCACCAACGCTAAGCTGGTTATAATGTAATATGTTTGATAAAATGGCATTAATTTGGTCAGTAGACTTATTATTCTATGGAAAAATTAATGGATGACATATACTTCACATGGTTTTGTTAGTTAGGGATGGAAAACCTGTTTTATCAAACTCTTTAGCGTGGATTATCCCCTCTTCAAATAGAAAATGTTTAAGTTTAAAATATAGAAAACAAATATTCTCCCATAAACCCAATAGATCGGTTTGTTTTGTATTAATACTTACTTTGTAATAATTGCAGCGGTCCTACAGGTTTTCCTATGTTACAGCAACATTAATGATATTGTTTGTTATGTTTCCAGAAGATGGGCAGCGCCATGTTTTCAACCATAAAAACACCTTCCTGTACAGAAAGAACGCCAAACTTTGACTACAGCGAAGCTTGTCCGTATCTTTAATTCGCAAGTGGATGTATGCTTTCTGAAGTAAGTCACCCTGTTAGATCTCAGCTTTATTTTTAAATTAAGGCGCTCTTTGACTGAGATCTATGAATCTTAGTGTTGCTGTTATGGCTGATTTACAGAATTAATTTACTTGCTTTGATAAGTAATCTTATTAGACAAAGAAATTTAGTAATTTAAAAATAATAGTGGTTTGTACGAATGAATATTATAGAACACCTCAAAAATAAAAAGTAGCGTAAAGCTCAAATTTAGTGTTTTGCCGCTTGCCTTACGAAAGTTTCTATCAACCGAAAAAGTGATTTTACTCTGCGTTTTTTATGAATTTTTTTAAAGATTTCTTTTCAACTTAGTTGTTCTACAAATATGCGAAAAAAAGGCTCCTCTCACTGCATTTTTCCATAAGAATCATCATCAGAACAATATACGATTTAATCAGCCATACATAATAAGAGGCACTGTATTATTAAACTTGAATACCTAACTGTTAATATAATAACTGCTTACTTGTTGCAAACTTGATGGAAGTGTGCAGGCCACCTACCATTAGTTCAGAAGATTGCAGAACAATTTGCAGGATGAGATTGACCAATCAGTTAAAATATTTATTGTATGTGCAATGGGGTTTGTATTGATACGATTGCAAACAGACTGATCTTTAATAATCTGGAATTCATGATTTGTGAACAAGTGATTTGAAGCAGTTAGTAACAGAGGAGCTCTGCATAAATAATAGAATTCAAGAAACGGTACCTGTAAAAACCTTCTTAAGGAAAGGTTATTCTTGAACAGATGTGATGTTTCTTATTGGCCAGTGTTCAAAGGATTGCAGCAAGGATACTGAAAATAGGAATAGGAAAGAAATAGTTTCCTCCTAAATGTATCCTTGCTTCAATCCTCCGCACACATACATACGCGCACAACGTATATAAGAGAAATTAACGTCATTCTACGATATTCTTTCACAAGTAATATTTCGTTTTTTGAAAGAAAACCTCCACTTTCGGGTCAATATCATTGCAGTTGTTCGTTCACATATATTTTCGATCAGTTCGACCTTTAAGCTACACCTACATGGTTATCGTACCACACAGTTTCTTTTTTACGTAGGCTTTAACTTTTAGCAACCTCCAAATATATTTTATATTTCCTATTAATTAAAGCTAAATTTCTAATCGCCAGTTCTTTAACTAGGAAGTTTATTAAAAAGACAAAAAAATTGAATGTCAGTGGTAAATTTCATTAGCATGCTTATCATTTTACTTTATCTTACTAGATTAGAAAAGAATTGCGTTCATTTCCAATTTTGGAAATTGAGTTATCGCTGGCAATATTCGCTTTAAAGCGGCTGATTCCGAAAAAGTGGTTTTTAGAAAATGTCTAAATGTTTAGAAATTATTGTCTCCAAACTATACATTAGGTACTCCAAGAAAAATAATTTTTATTTAAATAATTTGTTTAGGTAAATTTTTTTTTAGGAGTTTTCAGAGGGTATATGGGGGTCATTTTGCTCCAAAGAGCCATTTCCTTATAATGTTCAGTTTCACTATCTGGCTAATGTTATTAATAATTAATTTTTGTTTTCTCAAATTCGGAGTTTGAACAGAACCTTGAGAATTGTGGCAAGAAAAACACATGTGAATGCTCTTACCTGATTAATTTATTAATTTTGTTAAAGTTTGATTTAATGATTTTACAATTTAGTAATGCGAAGTACTAAGATCTCCATTTTGTCTATTTCAAGTATTCTGTTGGTCAAACTTATTTAGCGAGCTAACGTGAAGCAGGAGAACTTTTGAAACATTTCTGGAATTGGTGTTAAGTGAATACCAAATTTGAGATTTTATCAGAATTATGTGAAGCTTACAAGGACATACAGTCACGATATTTAAACATTCTGTAGGTATCATTATTGCTAAAATTATTGTGAATATGTTTTCATTTATTGTAGAATCACGTGTCCATATTCCGTCCTTAATTTCTACCATACTATAAGACTTTTAAACTTTAAAAGCCAGCTAAATTGAACACATAAAAGCCAGAACAACCTAGTGTCTTGTTTGTTGTCGGTCTGTGTGTAGCTTTTAAACAAGTAGTCTCTTGTCTATCTCGAGTCTGTCTGTGTGTAGTTAGCGTTGGTGACAGTGCCCACGCCTAGAGTGTGCCTGCCTACTCACCTCCACCTCCTATCGTCGCAAACTGATCCCTTAAAAGGATTGTTAAATCTTTGGCATCATTACGTCATGTTAAGGATGTACAATGAAGTCAACCTTACCCGCCATCTCTATATAAATATTCACATCTTATATGCAACAGAATTACAGAAGAGAATCGATATATAAACACAGTCTCTTTAATATAGTCTTGTTTTTATCAACTTATGAATATTCTCATTTCATCCCCTTCTTTAAGGTCATTAATCTTATTTGTTTATTTTCAAAGTAATTAACATAATTATTTAGATCAGACATATTCTAAGAAACATATTAGCAAAAAGGTCAAGATAGTTAACCATATTTGGATCGTTATTTTGGTTTTTTGTTTAATTACAAGTAATTAATTAGTCACAACTAATTGGATTTCGTTTCGATTTCGTTCTAATTTAACTTTTAACACTTTCTCTTACTGTTTAAAATTGGTAAGAGCCAAGTGGACCTAAATAAAGTCTCTCAAAAATAAAAATAAAACATTTGGTCCAATTAAGAAGACAAATATATGTAAAGCCCACCATTATTTATTTAAATAGCGTAAACAAATAAAATCATTTTAACTGAAAATATTAATATCAGCTATTAACTGACCACGCATGACTTGTACATTTCGGCGACACATTGTATGTCAGCATTACATGCATATTTCAAAGTTAAAATAGAAATTAAAGCGTTTAGAGAGCTCCTTTATTGTGTTGGCGTTGTGTTATGGAATCGCGTTAGCATTGAGAAACTGAGGAAGAACGGCATAGTTCAGGTTAACAAAGTACAAGTTAGGTTCTAAAGGAGATTCCTAAAGTTATAACAGCATAATCTCCAAGCAAAGTGGAAAATTCTAAAAAGGAATTCATTTAATTAATTTTATGATTTGTGTTTTAAGATTTATAAAATTTCACTTTTGTACCCAAAGTGATTACTTGCTTGTGTAGCAAATGTAATCTTTTTTTTCTTTTTTTTTGAGAGACTGTCTGAAAAACGAGGCGTCGCTCTGAGCTTAAACTTTACAATCTTTATGGGTACACCGTGGGATCAAAGAAACCGGAATCCTTCAATCACGAATATCAATTTTTGAAGACCGAACTGCACTTTTTGAAAAAATTTTTGCGAATAGACAGACCTTATTGTGTGTCAGTAAAATGTTTTAATATGAAAGACCACATTTAAGTTAAACTTGTTATTGCATTTCGATACTATTTTCACTTCTGATACTGAGTTTATTCTTCAACCAAAAGGGTCGGTTATACTGAAACAATTTTTCAGTTTTTTGAAATTTTCTCAAAAATAGCTCCAACTTTTGTTTCCAAGGGCTTTTCGTGGGAATCTATAAGTTAACGAGAAAATAGTATGAATGATCTCAGCGAATTTTTTCAGTTAAATTCTTTTAAAACGCTTTAACTTCTGCTTGAAAAACTTTGTTTTTGGAAAATTAATTTTCTGATTTGTCACTTTCCTGAATTGCATCTTACTAATTATGCTACTTGAACATTTAATATGTCGCTAAAGAATAGACTTAGAAGACTGAATCGCTGGACTGAAAGTGTGCGACATTAAACAATTTCTTTCTATCTCTCTGGACATTGCCTACTCAAATAGGATTTATTGTTTTTTATTTGAAATTCTTTTAATGAAAATTTATTTTAATGAAGGAAGGAATCCCGTTAAAGGAAGTCAAGTTCCATAAAAATTCCTTTCATTTTTGCGGACCTAAATTGAAACAAACCTGAAGTTTTAAGAAAATCTTGAGAATTGTGTGGTTGGATGTGTTAAGAGTAATTTTTTTAGTTGAGAGTTGTACAAAAATTTGGACCTATCAACTTCTGCCTAGGAAATTTCTCTACCACAGTGCTATCTGTTGACACATTAGAGAACTAATGTCAGTTGCCTACCCTTTAAAACTTTACGGAATTTAGGATATATATTGCAACAAAACTAGAAAAAAATACATATAAGTTTATAAATATAAATCTAAACATTTTGTACTATATCTTCTTAGGATATCGTTCATCAAGATCAGAGTAACAAGTTGTTGTAGCATTGATAACTGGCTTAGGAAATTTGTCTTCTGCCATTAAATCTTCTATTGGTTTTTCTGCAGCATTTTTTATAGCTACCTGAAATTTTTTTATAATAAGTAAGAAAATGGGTAAATTCAGCAATTAGTAGAGAATATGCGGTCAATATCATCACATATTTTAATTTTTTTCTGCAATCGTTTAAATAAATTTAGCCATGATTAAACCATGATTACTAAAATTTTGTAAAGCTATTTTTTTGGGTTTAATTACGCAAGTTCTCATTGTATCTGGAATTCAAGCATTAAAAACCATGTCTAGAGTTTCACAATTGACATTTTATCCCCGAAGATTTGTAACACTTATTTGAATAACTTTTCAGATTTCTGATTCACCCTGTATATTAATTTTTACTCTTTTTTAAACACCAACTTGTTTTTCTATTCTTTAAATTAGCTTAATCCTTCAGAAAATTTGTTTAATCTTAGAACATTTATTTTCTAAATTATTGAAATTATTGCAGAAAAAGAACAATTAATATTGAACACTTAATATTGAAGTTAGTGTTCTCCCTTCCTAGACCAGTTACCAAATCCCTAAGCGCTCGTGTGGGCAAACCTGAACTTGGAAGTAATAACTAAATTTCCCCACTTTTGTATTTAAAAAAAATAATAATAATAATACCTCTTCCACTTTTTTAAAGAGATTGATGAAGTTTTCACCGGCCAACATTTTCAGATCTTTTGCATTCCATGATTTAGATCCGTTTAACGAATTCATCGTTAACAATCTGTCGAACAGTACCCCAAATTTTGTTGGATCATCTAAATCGTTTGGGTACCTAGAAATCAAATTACAAATTTATTACATTTTGTACAATTATAAATTTAGGAAACAAGAGGCAACTTGTTGGAGTTGAACACTGCTAACTATGTATATTCTAAATCAGAACTGTTGAATTTTTTTTTTCTCTTTGTCTAACTTTCTGACAGTCGGTCGTCAGATTAGCCAGCTAGAGAAACAGAAACAAGTCAAATTCTTTACATCAAACTGATTCATTTACCTCTGACAGTAGGTACAAGTCCGAAACGGTCAGGGATTAAAAAAAAAAAAAAAATCGTTCTACAACGAATAAAATCCAGCATTGCAGACCTAACCACATACTTTAACAGTTCATTAGAACTTTGACCTACTAGTTATAAGGCCCCTTTAAGACAAAAAACGTATTCGCGTAGAATGTTGAATTTAGAGGAATTCTGTAAAAGCTGTTTTAACTAAAAATACCATTTAATTGCAGTCAAACGTATATAGTATTCAAGCACAACTGTTCTTTTTTGTGAAATTATAAATTTTCACAAAATTTAGTAGCGTGTGAGAAATGGTTTAACTTCAGAGATCAAAAATTACTAAACTACTTACTTTCCATCTTTATCGCCGAAATCTGCTCCAATTCCTATATTAGTAACGTCTAGCAGTTCCCTCAATTTATTTAAATGTACTGGGCAAAAAAGAAGTAACAAACTGTTAACTCAATGTTAAAGCAATATTAAATATATAAATAGTTGTACATATGTACTTAAAAGTTGTATGTAAGAATATATAAAGTTAGCGTTACCTATAACTTCATGAATAGTACAGTTTTTCGTGTTTCCGCACACCTGTTTTTGGTCTAAGGACAACATTAGTAAACCTCCATTTTGTTTCTAAAACAAATTGAGTAAATGAAACGTGTACTTATGTATTTTTCAAGTGAGTAAAATTGTGTGTGTTTTTTATTTTAAAATTAACAATGACACGAGAGTTAAATATATTTGCATAACTGCATTAAATTGGGTCATAGTAGAATAGACGTGATTTCAGTTAACCTACTCAATTTCTTGTGATAATGTTAAAGAAAATGATTATTTAATTATATATTTAAATTCTTTACGCGCTCGTACTCCTAGTAAGCGGAAGTAACACGATCGTGTCAAATTTTTATTAAAGTGTCCGGAATTTAGTATTTAAAAAAATATTACAGCGGGCTTCACTTTCTGTAGAAGAACTATCGTTAGTTATAAAAAGTACATCTATAGTCTCCACTATTGATTGAATAATTGTTACATTATTTTAAGGTTGAAAAAGAAAAATTGTTGAAATAAGTATACTTTAAATTGTTACTAAATCAATAAACCAGATTGTTTTACAGGCCGCGTTAAAAAGATAACCAGCTTTTACTGATGTCTCTGTATCTTTGAAGATTGCAAAAGGAAAAGTAAATTTTTAGTAAATTTACTCAACTTAGTAAAATTTGAGTAGTAAAGTGGCTTTGTTCCAGCCACCGTTACATTTTCTTTTTTTCAATTATGGCATTTTTATTAGCATTAAAGGCTTATATCTCATTAGACAAAGTTAGCAGTGCATTACCAATTTAGCTAGTACTTCTTTGTCCACATTATTGACATTGTCCGCCACTTCTTTACTTCCACTTCGACTCAATAGTACAGATATGTTGTTCGTAGTGGCGGCTGTCAGTATATCTAATTGTGTTGCCTTAATTGCTCCCGAAATGTCTATTATCATACCCAGTCGGCTCATTTCCTTTATTATCGTCTGAAAAATTTTGAGAAATGTTGTTAAAAAATGCTTATATAAGTAATAATAATAATAAAAATTAAATAATGTTAAGAAGTACAGTACAGTAAGTAGTACAGAGGCAAAGCTTTGTTAGTTTTTTTGGATAAGCTGTATTCGTGGTGAAACTATAATTTTATGTAAGTAAAACTTCTAAGGAAATCCTCTGAATATCGGACTTCCATGTACTGTGAATCATATCTATCTATTTGTTAGATAATATCCTGATTTTATCCGTTATAGTAACATGTTTTTTGTATAAACTGAGAACACTTACGAGTAAATATATCCTAGGTTACACGAATTTTATTTCACAATCTTTACAAAAATATTTTGCCGTTCATACATATTCACATATCCAGTAACCTCCATCGTTAGGTCAGTTCTAGGTGATTGTGAGACAGAAACATGAAGTTAAATTCTCTATACCAAACTGATTAATCTGATGATGTTGGCACGCAACCGGTCAGTATTACAAAATTACTGATTGCTGCAACTCAAAAAAATTAGCGAAATGCCAGGAATACGTAGGAAAAACTTTTGATGATAACGTGGAAATTTTACTTTAAGAATCGAGTGGATCTTTTAGTAGTAATATTTTTTTAATGAGCGAACATAGTTTCCTTCAGCTGTTTGTGCTCAGTTCCCCAAGAGTTATATAAAAATTGTAATAAATGTGCGATGCACGATCATCTGTCTGTCTATGAAACTGTCTATGAACATGAACACTCTACAAAGTATAAAGTTTAATATTATTTTATGATGAAAACATTTAATTTAATGGATGGTTTTTCAAGTTTAATTATTTCTGGTTCACTCATTATTTAAATATTGTAAAATCGACTGAATCTACCTTTCCAAAATCTTCTAAAGTTGTATTCGTGTGGTTAGCATTTGTATTGTAGACACTCTTGCTCCTGTGAAATAGTTAATTTATTAGTAAGGATTAATCCCTATAAATTAGTGATATAATTCTTTTTTTTAAAAAAAAAACCTACCAAACTCACCAGGGATTGTCACAGTTGCCAGTGATAGCAAGTATCCGTACTCCTAAATTGTAATAAGTTCTTAAAATAGAAAGTTTGGCATCCAAAGTATAACCACCATCTACTCTTAATATGCTACCTAACTTCTTTAAATTTTTTGCCTTGTTTATGTCTGAAACGTCATCAGATAAAATTTTTTTTATTTTAATGCCGGAAAATAGATTTCTTGAAGTTTAATTTTTTTTTAAAAATATTTCATTTTTATGATTTTTTACCTGCTGATTTAGTGATTAAGCTAAAATTTCCATTCAGTTGGATTATTCGGGTCAACAAATCAATTTGGTCTAAAGTTTGTGAAACAGCATCATGGTACTGTGATTTTACACAATCGCTTGCACCCAAGTCCCATACCTGGAATTTGTATTCAGTGTTATTGTCAATAATAAAACTATCAAGCTGGTGCAACAAATTGCATGAGCATCAATACTTCACGATAAAACGTAATGTCACTTATCTTATTTATTTTATTTTTTTAATTATAGTTATGGTATTTACAATTAGGCTCCATCGTGCCGAGTTCAGACACATATTGCTAGGACAAAACTAATGGGGTGGTTTACCACTAAATCCTATCGCTGTTTATTAAAGCAAATATTTAGATATGTCAAGAGATATTCCAAGACCAAATCCACCTTGATCTAAAAGATCTATTTTGGCTTTCTTAAAAATGAGGACCTCTTTAGAATAAAATTTGTAGTAAATTGAAAGTTATTGTTTGTGACAATGAGATTGGGGTTTACCTACATAAATATTTGCAGCATTGCAATTTCCTCGGCCAGCTGTGCACTGCGAACAACATAGATCTCGTTTATCATCTCTGAATTAAAATTTGAGGGAGAGTATACAATCCGTCGCACGAGGTCTCTAGAGAAGTTCTGGGAAGAGACGAGGGCCTACAGTCAAGGATTACCACTGTCAGGGACGCTTTTCCCTTTTAATGCCTTCCCTAGCTGTTTTGTAGATGGCCATATCCAATCCTCAACTACATAGGTCAAAAGGTAATATTAATGATTACCTCTTGAAACTAGTGAACAAGTCATCAAATTGTGACTCAGTTATTCTGCTGTTATGGGTTGAGGTACCTAAGGAAGAATTGCCTTGAGGCATCTAGGAGAAGAAGGGGGATTGGATTTCCCCCAGTTCCTTATTGCGCGAGTTAGAAGTTTGGGCTAAAGTTGGCAGCCATTCGAAGAAAGTTTTCCTTTTCTGGCTTTATTCCAACTGCGTATTTATGAACTACGCAGTTTTGAACACATCTAAGAACACAAGATTGCAGTAATTCCACTTTTTTTGATAAAACAAAAATTTGAACTTTAAGAATTCAACCTGAGCAGCGACTTTTCCCTGTAGCAGTTCACTTATTGTAGCGTGTCCTGGTGCAATCAGCTTATCCAAATCCTGGCCATTTATTAAATTTCGATAATTCTTTTTTATTAAATCAGACATAGAATTGCCACTAAAAAAAGTAAGGAAAATTATTAAATAATTAACAACAAAGAATAAACACTTTTGAGGCGTCGTTAAGTACGAAAAAAATTAAATTTGAAGTTTCTTAAATAGCAAAAAAAGTTTTGACATATTTAAACATCAAAGCGAAGCACTTTAACGCAATGCATCGTAGCTTTGTACATGGCCATCTGTTTCTAATTAAACGACTATTGATGCGCCTTAATTGTGTTGAAATAAAACTACTGGATGAATAAGTTTCTTCACTTACCCCAGTACAAATGGATGATTTTTTATTACATCGCTTCCTTTTGGTTCAGCAGGTGTACTTGTCCTTTGTACAGATACGGCAATTATTATAATTATAATAATAACTACAATGATTACACCGCCAAAAGTCAATGCTTTCTTCTTGTTTAATGGTGTGGTCAGACCTGTAAATTGCAACAAAAAAAAAAGTTACTGCTTTTAATTTAGCATATATAGCAGGATTTTAGCATGAAAGTTAAAACAAATAATTCAGAAATTGTGCTTAAATAATTAATCATAAATACCAATACCAATAAATAAAGGGTAAGGCTGGTTTATTAAACTTCAATATTAAACCGCTTAAAAGAAAACAATAAAATGTATGTGCTGTGCGCGTTTTCTTACGTTTAAAAAAATAAAATACAGTTTGAAAATAATTGGACAATAATGTTTATGTTTACAATTAACTTATAGATTAACTGAAATCTGAATTCAAATGGCAGTGGCTATGAGTGCGGACTAGTAAGTGCGCGTTTTTTACTTTATACTTGTTGGTAACATATAAAGAGCAAAGTAGTAAGTATTTAAGTATCCACCTCTAACCCTCTACTCCTTAAGTTTTGGTAGTTGGACGTTAAGCCCCGTCAGGAACAAAAAAAAAAACGCTTATTTAGACTACTTTATTTTAAAGTTTTTTATCCATTTTTTATAAAAGCAGACTCACACACCTACATCGCTTCCTCTCGCTCTCTCTCCTTCTAATGTTCTATAATTGATCGACGTTCTTTCATAACCTCTGAAGTCTTTCGCCCACAGTTTTTCAGGAGACCAAAAACTTTTCCATTAACAATTTATATTACTTATTAAGACAGTAATTCATTAAAGTTGATTGTTAAATGGTATAATTAGAAAAAAATAATAATAAATCTCAAATTGATAAATTTTTGGCTTTATGAGGTTTCGAAAGAATATATTGTAGATGGAGTTATTTTACAATAAATGCTTCTCTAATCTATATTCAAACAAAAACTGTACGAAGGAACTAAATAATTATCAATTCATTATTTATTGCTATTATTTAATATTTTTTCAAACATTCGTCATATTGTTTTTACACGTGGCGCACTTTAACTCAATCATATGGATGGCGAGGATGGAGGAAGGTTATAAAATTACAAAACTTATTGCAATTTTTACTTTTTCTCATGTCTGCCACTTCAAGAGTAGAAATTTGGCAAAACTTGTGAAGGAAAGACATCTGGGTTTCAACACTCAAAATTTATTGACCTAAAGTACAACTTTTCAAAATGGATTTTCCAGGAAAACTGCTTAAACGAGTTTCTTTATCTAGAAATACAAGAGGCCAACATTTATTTCCAAATATATTTGGAAAAGAAGATATTTTAGTTGCGCAGTAGTGGGAGGGTAACTTCTTTAGGTATATTCAATTAAACAATTCAGTATAAAATAAAATGGTAAAACTAACGTTCATGAAAAACTCCAAGTTTGAAGAAATTTGGCAAAATAAAATCTACAAAATTGAAGCAAGAGAAAATGCTTTACCATTTTTTTTATTTAATTTATTTGAATCGCACATATTTATTGTGAAAAATTGAAAAACCAGGTACATCCACAAACTAAAGATTTCTCATTTTAATACTGTTTAAAATACTAACTGTTAACTATCAAGGTAGAAACTAAATTTTGAAACACAGTTCAAGATAAAATCAATCACAAAAAAAAAAAAAATGTCATTAATTGTAAATTTTACAGAAATGCACTTACATTCTCTAAAGTTCCCCCTAATTGATGAACAAAAATCATTACAAAAATTCATATTGTTAATATTGTAAAATGACACTGATAACGATGATAATGAGGGCGCGACAATACTAAACTAAATCTACTCCACCTATCTTATCTATGCCACCTTATCTAACACTCTAAAATTAAAATTTATTAATATTGTACAGACCCGAATTCACCTGGAACACTACCTTACAACATAATTATTATTATTATAACAAAAATGTGAACGAATAAGCAGTGCTAAAGATGGGGAAAATACTTAGGGAATACCTATTATTTACTTCACAGAGTAAAAATTAATGTAGAAATTGTAAGAAATGCTATTGAAGTAGTACCTAAACACGATGTACCATGTACCTCAATTACGAATTACACATCAGGACCTATCTCCTATATAATATTAAACATTGCATTTATTCCCTAAAATTTTAAACATGAAGAAAATGAATTAACCAAAAGTGCAGCGAGATTGTGAGCAGTGAATCTAACTAGACAATTTACTTCCCTGCATCCACATATTAATTTGTGATAATCTCATTCAAGTACTTACAAAAGAGCTAAACTTCAGTATAAATTTGTACTATTAGACAAATTTGAAGTTAAAATTGTAAAATTTCAATAAGACAAGTAAGTATACAGGCAAACACATAAAAAAAGCAGAGTAAAATAATGCGATTGCTTAAGTCTTGAAAATGGCCACCTAGGCCGAAAAGCAGTCGCTGATTCAACCTGGAGTGGGTCACTCACAAGATTTTATCCTACTCTAGTTTTTACTGTAATAAATAATAAGGCATATTAACTGTAAGGGTTTCTTCTAACTTAGTTTTTCAAATTTTACTTCTTTTCTATTCTCTTACTCTGGTTTATGTTCTAAAACTAGCTATTAGTTTTATTATCTTAATCTGTAAATTTTCATAAAAAAATTTTTTTATGTTTTAAATAAAGAGAACAGGTAAAGCCTGCAGTAACCAGATTCAAACTACCTCTGTTTGGATAGTTGATACTAAAACACTAAACATGTTTCAGATTTAGTGTATAAGGACTTCTGAAAGGACTACTAAGTGGCTACCAAAAGATGGTGAATACTCACAAAAACGTGCACTTATGTAACTATATTACTTTACTACTGGCAACGTTGTTGGCTGACAGAAATGTTGGAGGCCGAAAAAATGTCGGAAGTTTCTAGCAAATAGTGGAGAGAAAAATTACAAATGAAGCAACAAACAGTAAGATATTAATTTTCTCAAAGTAGTTAAAATAGATTTGTAGTAATATACCCATACATCGTTCTTCTACGCAGCGGTTACAGTTTTGTCTTGTAAATTTTCTTAAAACCACAAATTTGTGCGTGATCGGGCTGTAGCAACAAGATATTGGCTAAAATTTATTATTGGGCCTTTATTTTAGTTTCTCCTAGTATTACTATCTATATTCGAAGTTATTCATTGGTCAAAAAAGGGATAGTCAAATAGCCACTTCCGCGAAACTATTAGTATTCGATCGGATACATTATAGATGTAATATAGACCCTTATATCGTATACCCTATCTAAATAGATGTATACAACTAATTCAAATTTAAATACATCATCTAGAAACATCATCTTCCACTAAAATAGCAATTTCGAAAATGTAATACGATCGTAATATTTCCTTTTACTAGGCCTTAGAGAAAATTCTGTAGCCGTAGCAGCAGTACCTGTAACAGCAGTTGCAGTAGAAGCAACAAAAGAAGTCGTAGCACTACCAGCTTTGGCAGCAACAGCTGTTGCAGATGAAGAAACATTTGCAGCAACAGTAGCAGTTGCAGAAGAAGAAGCATTAGCATCAGTAGCTGACATTATTTACAGGAGCAATAGTAGTCGCATTACTAGCTATAGTTGCAATAGCAGCAGCTGCTTTTCCAACTTATTCTCATTTAATTATACTAATTTTGAAAATAACTAGTTGCAGTAGCAGCAGTTGCAATTGAAGCAGTAGCATCAGGAGTAGCAGCCTCGGTGACTGTAGCTGAGAAGCTGTTGCAGTAGCTATAGAAGCGATTACGGTAGCAGTTGCAGTAGCTGTAGCAGCAGTTTCAGTGCAGTAGCAGGAGTAGCAGCCTCAGTGATAGTGGCTGTAGAAGCTATCATAGTAGCTGTAGTAGCTGTGGCGGTTGCATAGCAGGAGTAGCAGCCCCAGTGTCTGTAGCTGTAGAAGCTGTTACAGTAGCTGTAGCAGCAGTAGCAATAGCTGTAAAAGAAGTTACAGCAGTAGTAGTAGCAGTAAAAATCGCAGCGAGTTGCTACAACAGTTTCTGTAGTAGTTTTCGCTGTAGCTGGAGCAGCAGTAGCAGCTTTAGCAGTTGCAGCAGTAGCAGTAGATGTAGCAGCAGTTCATGTAGCAGCAGTTGATGTACCAGCAGTAGCAGCTTGGCAGTTGCAGCAGAAAGAGTAATAGTAGCTGTATCAACAGTGAAAGCCTTCCAGCAATTACAGAAGCAGTTGAAGACGTCACTGTATTGTAACTGGAGAAGCACTTGGTGAAGCAGCAGCAGAGGTAGTAATAGAAGTTTGAAGTAGCAGAGCTGCAGTTTGTGTGTGTGTGTGAGTACTCGTATGTGTGGGTTTGCTGTTGGGCCAGAGCGTGCCATTACAATCGTCTTCTGACCAACTAGAACTTTATAACTCTCGCAATGTGTCGATTGAAATATCCAGCTGAATTATAGTATAGAAAGTTTCTCACTGCAGCCAGGTGAAAAAGTTGATAACATATGAGTTTTTCTGCCGAATAATGATGGTTTTGAGGAGCGTTTAGCTCAGTTGGTAATGCACTAAATTCTCGTGTTCGAGAGCCCAGCTTGCTGCCCAAGATTTAATGTTCCTAGGATTCTATTACATCCCTCGGTTCGTTGTAGATAGAAAGCACTGCTGATCCTCAGTCTGTGAAAAAGGTTTTGGGTCCCAGTGACCTCAGACGTCTTTTAAAAAGCGAGTTCAGAAGCGTAAGAATGATTTTACACTAATAACTCTCTATTGTTTTTGTGACAATTAAAACTTACTATAATCAGCTGTAAAATATACATTTTCTTCGGCCAGTTATATTTATTCTTGCATTTGTGATTATAAATTCTATGAAAAAATGTTAGAACTAGTAAACTAGTTTTCCTACATTTTTAATAGAATCATTTTAAATTGAATAAGAACTAGTATATTTAACTAGTATACTAGTAGTTTAATATTAATCGTAATAATTTGAATAATTAAAGATTGAATATTTTTAAAATAATGATCTAAAATTATTTAAATAATTAATCTCATTAATTAAAGGATTTAGTGGTACTGCAACCAGGCACACAGCTGCGCTACTTTCCAGTTGCACAATCAAAATTAACATTGATAACTATTTCTTTGTTTAAACTTTAAATCATTATTGTATATTATGATGGAATATTTAAATTAGTCTAATTGTAGTGTTTGCCTAAATGGTCCACCTTAGTTGGCGTAGATATCAATTAATCTATCAGAAAACTTTCTCTTTGATTATTTCGGATTGAAAGAAAATTAAATAAAAGGTGTAGCAGTCAGAACAAAACATTTATAGGATTTCCACATAATCCTGGCATTGAAATGAGCTAATGATTTGTAGGGTTTTTATGGTAGCATAAAATTAATAAATGAAAACTCAATTTTATTTAAATAAACAAGTTTTTTTCAATAGATCATAAATAGTTCACAAAATAAAATAATGAAGCTTCATTTAAGCACATTTAACACTCCACATTTTGAAATAGAAGCATTCTTTTTCAGATGTATCAAATTTGCCCCAAACATTGCATTTTTCATTAATCCATTCGCCGTTTTTACAAACTTGATAACTGTCACAGTCACCTTTAACTCCTCGCTTTTCGTTTTCTATTTCACATGGGTTTATATGCCTTTTAGGGTTAGTTGGTGCTATGTCTATAGACTTCTAAAAATAAAAAAAGAATGATAATGAAGCTCTAATTTAATAGAATTAAATCTGTCTAAATCATATTAATAAGAATATATTAGAATTTTTTTTATTTTTCGTTTGTTTTTTCTGGTTTCTAAACTTTAACTGGTTCAGCATTCAGCTAAGATGGCTTATCATGCACTTTATGTATTGATTTATTCCCTCAAATCCTTTTATACCGAGAGTAAAAAATAAATCTACCTATAAATATTTTACAAAAAGAAGAAACTTGATGAGAAAAATAAAAGAGAAAAACTCCTAAAACTTTCTCTTTAACATAATTTTCAAGGATTTCCTATTAAAACACAATTTCTCATGTTTTTTGTTTATTCGCTACTCTTCTAACGATTCCAAACTACCAAAGAAAAAGCTTATTAAATAACTAATAGGGCTTTTATAAATATGGAAAATGTGTATGTAATCAGTTTTTGTGTAATTCTCTTTGTCTTAGGGGAGGGTGTTGGTCTAGTGTTCATGTGAGCGTGGCTTTGCAAGTGGGAGGGCCCCAGTTTGAATCCCGCGTTTGGCTACTGTTTATTCATTAGAAACAATTGTTTATAGTAAAGTATGAGCTTCCACCCCCCCACCCTCGCGACGATGCCTAATTGGTGGTTGGACGTTAAGCCCCGCCTGAAAAAATAGGCAATAACTTAACTTCACTTACTAACTTACTCTTTAAATCTTGTTTTGTACTACTTAACATTTGTATCTCTTCAAAATATTTATTTAACAGTTAAATAATACTAATAGAGAAAAACAGTAAATTAAAGCAAATACCTGCTCCTTTCCGCAAGTATAACTGAGAAACTTGCATTCTTTACTTATGACATCGTAATGATATAACCACTTGCATGCTTTCTCTTGCCAAAGGTGATTTTCACATAGTTTGTATTTTCGACAATCATCGTGCACAAAAGTAGTGTCTCCATCTTCGCATTCACTTACTGCACATTTGGCATCTTTTTTTGGTACACATTGTCTTTCGATTTTGTCAAATCTGTCAAACAGTTATGGAAAATAATTAATAGCTTTATTAGCTCCTATAGTAGTTAAAGTAGTAGTAGTGGGATAGTTTAAAATCTACATTTACATAGTGAAATACATTCGGGTGGGAAGGAACGCCCCTAGGGAGAGAATTTATTAATCGGTTCCTGTGTCTTCCAGAGGTTATACAAGAATTTAATTACTGCTTTCGTCATTAGTTAATTCCACAAATACGTAGTATTAGCAGATCAATAAAAGAGTTAATGTAGCAAGCAGAAGCTTCTTTGTACGTATTAAGTATATGAAAAGCAGTATGATATCCAGGAAGTCTTATTAGGCTTCCAATTACGTTCTTTAAACCCAGACCAGATAAAAGAACCTAATTTCACACAAATGGAAAATACTTCGAAAAACCTTGGTCTAATGAAGAAGCTAATTTGGGGAGGAGGAGAAAGAACAAGGACTGTACGAAGAAGCTAATGTAGCAAAGAAGATTAGGAGAATAGAGCAGATTGGAGAATGAAGAAGAATGAGACACCGTGGTGAACTATCGAAGGAGAGCTAGGTACAACCAGAAAGTAATTTGGTCTCAGATGAATGGATGGTATTGCCAACTGCGCGAGAAATCATCTTTTATTTGGAAAGCAGTTGCAACTAATAGAGATAGTGGAATAAAACTGGAATCCACCAAGGTTGTAACGCCACGAAGGTAGAGCACGCCGTAGATAGATAGATAGTACCTTGTATTGATTTATATTTTAGAATACTTACAGCGTTTCAAGAGGACATTGATACTTTTGATCATTTCCTGGTTGCATGAAAAGGTCACATCTACCCGCTATTGGCCTTAAAGGGCAAGGTTTACGCTGGCACGCCCCTTCTTGAAAATTTGTACCATCTTCACATTTGATTTGTTTCCACACTCCTTTTTTACATTGTAAATATTCTGAACATCTTCCAAATATACTTCTTACTTCACTTTCATTGCATAACTAAAAAGAAAAAGTGAACATTCTATAAGTAATTATGTATAAGGAATATGGAGAGTAAAAGGTGAAAAAATCGTGCGCAATAAATGAGGATGTTCAATTATTTTGAGTTCCACCAAAGATCGCTGAGATGGTGCTATGGGTCATATGACTTTTTACGCCAGAAGGTTCTTTCCTTTTTCCCTGCCTCATTATTTTAGGTAACAGCCTAAATTCTCCAGAAAATAACAAACTACAAATTTTACTTACACTATCATAGCTGCACTGGTAATCCCAGTAGATGCATTTATTTGTTTTTATGTCATAATGTTCTAACCAGGAACAAGATTTGTCCTCCCATTGGCCGTTCTCGCATAGTCGGTACATCGTACAATCCGACGGATGGTTAGTAGTTTCACCCTCGTCACATTGACTTGATGTAAATTTTTTGTTGCCTACATTTTTCACCACCGTCCTAGAATTATAAAAAAAGAATTTTTAAAGTTACATTTATCAAAGTTCCTACATATCAACTAATGGCCACAATGATATAGTTATGATAGTAACAATTCAATCAATGTAAAAGAAAGTTTATCAATGAATGACTAATTCAATATTTTACAGCGGTTTCATTCCATATTTTTAAGTTGATAAAAATTGGCAAATGTTGAGATACATATTTTAAAATAGCCCTTTAGAGTAAGCCCTGGTGCAAACCCTGCAAAGTAGTTAATAAAGTAAACTAGCTAATCTCCTTTTGAAGGAGAATACTAATCTAGGGTTGGCACCACTGCATGAATTGTTATAACAAACTTCTCACTCATGGTTTTCCTTGATGCAAGTTACTAATGGTGTACATTGCGCCCCATTGAATCTGTAAACAAAAAAATCGAATGCGTTGTATATAATAATTTTCCTTAGTTTCATATTTATTATTGAGGTGTAACAAAATTCAGCGTTATTGGAAGTTGTACTTGAATATCACTTAATTCATTAAGTATTTTCATTCAAGTATTTGGTGACCAAAGAACAGTATCAACGCTACGTTTGTATAAACAGATTATTCATCTACCAAAAAAAAAGTGTAAAAAAACGCTAGGAAGTTTGTTACACCGTACTATTTAAGTAATATTAATAAAATAATACTCACGCATAATTGGTCGGACAAAATTTTTGATGGACTACGAGTTGGTAACATAGATCGTAACTCTGTATACAGAATCCTCTTGGATATGAACGGCCTTCTTCGCAAGGATTAAGAACACACTTCACCATCCTCAGATCGTCACATTGATGTGTATCTTCACTAAAATATTCACCATCTGGGCAGCTCTTCCTCACCTGTTTGCCGTTGGTCCATTCATCGTATTCCTTGCACGAGAATGGCGCACGAGTTTTTCCAGTTTCCTTGAGAGATTGTGTTCCGCTTACTGTTGCTGCTATGAAGATGATCAGCAGTAATTGCAGACAGGCTGTAACCATAATAAATAGGTAATACAATTTATTACACATTTGAAAAGTTATTGTATCGAAATTGGTAGGTTTAGGGGTTAACAAGTGAAGTTTAAATGCGAAATTTAGAGTTTCCTATCGAGTAGGATAGGAGCCCATTTGTGGCTTAGGGCCTATGCCTTGAGGCACCAATTTTTTAATAATATCCATACTACGAGTATATCTTCCATAATGAATCTGGAGAGAATATCATCCTTCAAATTTTAATGTGGTTTAATGCTACAAAAAAACTGCGAAACCATTATGTAATGCTTAACCATTATTGTTTGCTCCACTTTGTGATGGTATTGAGGCTGTAAGGAAATGCGGAAACGAACGAAATAAGTCCTTTTTATCTCCATTCTACCAGCTTCTAAAGCTCGTACAAAATTTATCGATCCATTTTCTACTGATCACAGGGCGATAATAAAAGCGATTCTAACAGTTTAGGGAGGTTAATAAAAAAGAACAAAGTATCAAATTAGTTAAAAAGTAGAATATAGTACCTGAGGCCATGATGTTAGTGAGATTTGCTGTACTTCTCTGGTGTAGTAATATAACATCTATTTATTTATATTTGAGAACCACTTCAAAGTTAATGTAACCATTTTTATTTACTTTCAAACTAATACAAGTGTGTTACATTTATATAATACAAGTGTAGATAATAAATAAAATAAAATATGATTCACACGAACCCACCTTGATTTCATTTTAATTTAATACAAACTTACTAGTTCAAAACTTTTTTTTTGTTAGTTGTAATAGTTTTCTATCAATTTAAAATTTTCTCTAGTAATTTTTTAATGCGCATTGCGTATATATTATTGCAAGGGTTAAAAAAAAAGGAAACAACGTTGCATTATCCCGAGCTACCATTTCCTAAAAAAATATTATTCTCCTTAAAACAAGTTTCTGGCTACAACATCCCTGTGAGAGGCGTTCAGGTTAAAAATTATCCTAATGATTTCATTCGCTGAGATTCCCCTGAAATGTATAAGCATCGTTGGAAAATGTATAGTGCCATTTTTTGAGAAAATCGTAGAAGAAACCTTCCAGTAAAGTTGCATCTCCGATTGACGGAGTTAGGGCGAAATCACTGCGATTGCGTCGGAAGCGTTGGTAGATCCGACAGATAGGTGGCACTATGTAACAAACCTTACTCTTTATGATCGACCTCAGCATCACTTTCGTACAGCAATTCACCAAGTCGAAATACTACAAATTCCCTATCATTACTTCTCTCTAATTGCTCTAATCCTTTCGTTCAGCCTCTCGCCTCTACCGTTATTCCTGAAGATAGTGCAACTGCTGGGTAGTTTCTCTTCTCCTGCTCTTCACGCACCATTTATAACTTTACCATCGTATTTACTTATTAGGTATAAATATTTTAAATAAATAAATTAATAAATCTAAAAAAAAAAACCACTTTTCATTGGACTATTCATATTTAGAGGTTCTCCTAAGTATGAAAAACTGAGTTTACATTTTCGAGTCTACGGTCACCGTTATCCTCCTCCCACAAATATTTAAATATTTGATATTTAAACTAAATGCTAACTAAGGGGACGTTATTATGTTTCTGGAAAATTGGCCAATTTCATCATTGTCCAATTTGTGTCACTGACTGGATGGTGAGAGCCGTTGCCAAAAATGAAAGCCAAAAAACTCATTCTAAAGATTTCCGCTCCCTTACCATCCACATCAGCTTCCTGCTATATAACTATGCTATTTTAGTATAATTAGCTATGTTAGTTCAATTCCAGTTGTCCGGATAATACTTCAAACTCTAAAATTTCAACTTCGAAAGGATGTACCAAGTTAAACTTTTATTAATTAAAAATAATAAGATCGATATGCCAGTTCAATAAAGATTATTCATATTTGTATCAATCACTGGTCCAATCATCCCTGTGATTAATTTGGCCTTAGAGAAAAATCGCTTTTTATGACGTTTTTCTTTAACTCTTAATAGAAATATGTTAGAGAAATATTTCAATTAAGACCATTAGGCAAAAGTTCTTATCAAATTTCAGATTAAATTTTTCAGATTTTGATACAAAAATTAAAAGATTTTTTCCGTTTAATTAAAACTTTTATTGATAACTGATTTAAGTAAATATTATTAACAAAAATTTAGTGCTATCTTTTGCTCAAAATATTTCTTTTAACTCCGATCGTTTTAAGTTACATATAATTCTTATCATTTTAGAAAGCATCTACACCATTCGCTCTCTTAGAAGTACCCTTGATCGAATTTGGATTGAAAAATGTTTCAATTAAAGTTGTATCACCTACGTACATACTCGTATGCGCAACTAGCATACACTAAGTTTTTAACACTTAAATAGTGTAGGGCACTTAAATATATTTAGTAGTACTTTCTTCTGGTTTACCGATTTGGACCAAAACTTTATTGTGGTATTTGTTTGTTGGCATCTAAACTAAATATTAAATTTGAATTTGTCTGATTTTTTCGTTAAGTTATTGAACTACTAAATTAACATTCTCAGCTCTGTTAAGAGTTCCACTATTAAGTTTTCCGTTTCAATAAAACTGTTTTTAATTACATTACATTGGAAAAAATGGAAACGACATCATCATAATGACAGATTCTGGCTTCAATTATTAAACTCGAAGCTATTGTTAAGTGGTGAGGCGTTAGTTTTTTTAAAATTCTAATTGAAAGCTGAACTTCTTGATAATTTTTTCGGCTCGCAGAAACTGCCCATTTATTTGTCATTTCTTCACTTCCTTTTTTACGATCACTATAAAAAAAAGAAGAAAAAAAGAGATAATTAACAAAAGTTGATGTCACTAAAATGTTTACACTGCAATCAAAAACCAACACACATAAATCTTATTAGAATTAAGTTTGGAATGGAACAATAGAACTAGAAAAAAAAATACCTTAATTTAAAACAGTTAGAATTTAATTATTTCAAGTTTGTCAATTGGAAGCTGAGATAGGCAGTAAGTGGATGTTTTAAGGTTTAATTTGATATGAGTCATCTTTTTTGAACTGTGGACTGTATTACATCATTTTCATTATGATGATGTCGTTTCCATTTTTTCCAATGTAATGTAATTAAAAACAGTTTTATTGAAACGGAAAACTTAATAGTGGAACTCTTAACAGAGCTGAGAATGTTAATTTAAACATTGAGAAATTATGTGCCTATTTTTGTTTTGTGTGAGATGTAAAAACGATAGAAACAGGGAGAACCCCAGAGACACGTTGTACGACTGTCTTGGTGTGTCGGAAAACCGTTTGAAGTGGATTGATGATATGTAGAAGGATTTGCAACGACGGATCGATGTGAGAAGATAAAGGATAATGAAAAGCTAGAGATGCTTCCTGGGGCCTAATGGAAGAAGTAGTCGGTTGATTAATTCCAATTCAACCTTCATACACTTCTTTGTTTAGGAGAGAAGGACAATCTCTTACCGCGAAATGAAATTTTAGAATAAGAGTATATTCCTCAAAATATTCTTAAATTATCCCTCAGTAATATTAATTAAAAGTGTTAAGAGGCACCTAACAGTAGAAAATCTGAGTTTTTGAACTAGGGGACTCTGCATCGGGGATTACCATTGATCTAATAATTACTTCCCTTGAATAAATAAAATAATGAATTCAGAACGATTTCATGAAGTACACGGTTAAACCCAAAGTTAATTGGCAAGTTCGGGAAAGCTACTTTCAGTGGTGATAGTTTTTTGCATACTCATTGGGAAAAAGGTGATTTAATGTTTCTATAGCTTACAATGCCATCTTTCAGAAGTAATAACTGTTTTTTATATATTAATCAATGGTGTTTGAGAAATCTTCTAATACCTTGGAGAATTGGTTTGCAAGGAATTACCTACCAGTTAAGAAAAACAGTAAGATTCTGGCTTCAAAAATAACGTCGTATTGTCCGTAAAACCAAGTATGTGACGAAATCACGAGTGATTTTACTGGCATTTTCTTTAAAGATCTTAGCTAGAGATAAAGGTAAAAATGTTTGATCCCAATATTACTTGAGCTGTGAACTTCTCAACACTAAAAATTTGAACAAATACTACAGTAAACTGTCATTGCCCTTAGTCAATCTAAAAAAGAATCCGTTTTGTAACCTGAATAAAAAAGAGTTTCAAGTTTTTTTTTATATGAAATGAATGTACTTTATAATCTGTTACTTTAGCATATGTTCCGTATCCCTGAAGATGACCCAGCCCCTCGGTAGAATGCTTGGTAAAAAAATTAGTACAAAATTATTACTGAAACTAGCAATAATCTTTCTACTTTTTGGATTAATGAATCAGGCACTAAAAATTTTGAACAATATTCAACATTCATTGCTTATTTTTTTCGTTAATGGTTTTTAGATTTTGACATATAGCATTAATTTAATCTCAAAAATAATAAAACCCTTCCGACATATTATTTTTCAGATGGATATAATCTTTTTTTTTTAAACTGTCAAGGTTAGTTAAGACAAACTAGTAACTGGGTGGTAAATTAGCTACTAGAGTGCAGAAAATGGTTGAGGAACTTAACATCAGTTCCCTCTTTGAGCGGTTCTCCTTTTTTTATGTATCTTTCCTTTTTCTATTTCCCTGTCATAAATATTCCAAGGTATGTATATATTAGTATGAAGAAACTTATCAACTACAGTAGGTACTAAATAATAATACGGATATTAAGAGTTTTCAAAACTAATGCCAGAAGTTCTGCTTTGAAGAAAATCGATTTAGCTGAAAATATGCCTCAGTTTAGAATTTTTAAAATTTATCGAAAGCTCCGCCAACTTTCAAAACATTGTCAGGGAAATATTTTTTCATAAATATGGGTGTTGATTACTAATTGTTTTTTTTATGTTTAGTAATCTGGTTTGTTAGGTGTAAGTCTTGACAGTTGTTTTCTTCTTTTGCCAATAGTTCCGGTACGGAAGTGTGCCCTTAATCTTGGTTGATATGGTATGTGCTCCTTGAGAGAAGTGTAACTTGCATCTTTTAAGTGAGAAGATTTTCTACATTTTTACAAAACTGTTTTAAAAAATGTTCAGGTGAAACGAAACAGTAATTTTATGAAGAAAATAAATAATATCATATAAATAATTTTATTAGTTATCCAGTAAGCTTTAAACATTATAACAAACTTTTAATCATACATGTATTCTTGGTATTCAAAAAATGGCTTTTTTAGGTGTAAAATAAAACAAAACAAAAACAATGTGAAATTATTAAGCGCACTTAACTTTGCCCATTTGGATATAGAAACATTCTTTTGTGATTATATCGAATTTTCCCCAAACAGAGCAAGCTTCAACTACCCATTGTCCTTGAATACATTCTTCATATCGATGACAATCACCTTTTATTCCTCGTTTTTCATGTTCTAGAAAACATTGCGGTTTTGGTGGCGGCGGTTGCGGTTTCTTTGTAGTTACTTTTGGAGTGGTTGTTGGCAATGGCGGATCTGTGACGCCCGTTTTACATGGTTTCTTCCATACCCAATCACATTTCTTTTCGTCAACATTGAAATTCTGACAAGGGCTACATTTCTTAGCCACTTTCTGACCGTTTATACATTGTGTATACAATCTACAACAATAGAACATTACATTAGTACAAATCCAGGTAAACATCTTTGAAATAAAACAATCAAGCAATATATTTGTACGAAATTTAAATATTATCACGGCAAACTGTTTCCTATTAATGGAGCAATAAATTTAAAACAGAAAACGATCTCATCAAGTTCGAATGAAACCCCTACATGCCTAAATTTTGAACTTCGATTAATGATGTTATTCTGTAAGATTATTTTCTTTATTTTAAATCATTAATAAGAAATGTAAAGTAATCGCCTATTTTTTTTTTTTTTTTTTCAGGTGGGACTTACCGTCCAGCTACCAATCGGAAGTCGTAGAGGGGTAAGAAGCACATACAGTAAGACCCCGCTTAACGCAGGGGATACGTTCCATCAAAGTAGAGGCTATCTTAACATGTTTCTACTAACTATATAACATGAACTATTTCTTCGACGTCTTCCACATTTACCTCATCTAAACCGGTTTGTTTCGCTAATTCCACTATTTCATCCATATCAAGCGCACAATTTCGGGGAATCCCCGTAGTGCTGCGAGCAATTTCTGGGAATCCCCGGGTTGAAATAAAAGAGCGCTAAACCGAAACAGCGTTAAGCGGGGTCTTACTGTATTTCACTATTAACATTTTGTCTAAAAAGTAAAAATTACGCGTGGATTCGATCTAGGAATTTCCCACTTACAATTCCACGCATCATAACCACTACACTAAACCTTTCCATTTAATTAAGTAGTTAATAGTCTTGGATGACTGGCCCTGTAGGGATAAACTCAATAAGATCTCTGGTGGAGAGCATTATGCTATGCAGGGGAGATGATAAATGGAGATGTAAAGGGGAAAACTGCATCCACAGAAATAGAATATTGGAAAGCACTTGCTGTTCTTTGTTTTAGAAGGTATCCTGTACTGTAAAGTAGTGTTCACACGCATCTCAGCACGAATCACTATCTAAAACATTGCTATCGTCTTCTGGGGGACTTCAGCATTCGTGTGAAAACCCAACAAAGAAACTTTAATCTTTTTCAGAATACTTTCTCTTATCGGCAACTAGAAATAGTAAAAACTCTGGTTTAAAAAAAACATACGCCTATCTTCTTCAGGTTTTCAATTGCTCGTTAATAATGTTAAGTGATACAATCACATGTTATTCCGAATGAGTTTAAGCTACATTTTTCTTACGGAATTTAAGAGAAAGCAAAAATATTGATCACATTTAGTGAGGAATAGTAGAGAAAAATTGAGTCCACCACGTGCACACCTTTTTCACATAACGTACTACTTTCTCACAGTCTTAGACTCAGCGTCTAAATCCATCCTCATTCAACGCCACATACCTTATGTGGTGAGTACTTTTCTCGGATTGCAATTGTTTTTAATAATTATTTTATCACCTGCATGTTGGCAATACTGGTTCTTTTTCTCCTTCAACACATTTGCCGTAACCGTCATTTAGAACCAGCTCGTTTAATTGAACAGGTGATAGTTTTTCCTCCTCAGCCTGTTTAGGTTTCTGATAACATTTATAGGAGAACGTTGCACATGAATTTGTCCTTGAGTCGAAATGTTGCCAAAACCAACACTTGTTTGTTCTCCAAGTATTATTTTCGCATTGCTCATAAGACTTGCAATCTGTTGGGTCTGGTCTTAATTGCCCTGTGGTGCAGTTAGCCTAAAATAGTATTAACAATAATAAAAATGATTTCCTGATCAATTGCAATTTCAATTGAAAACAAAGTATTGGATATGAACAATCAATATGTTTAAAAAATAAATAAATAAACTAATCGTTTCTGTACAAAATAAAAGCTTCACGGACTTTATAAACGCAAACATTTCTGGTGCTAAATGACTCATATTAATCTTTAACAGTGAGGAGTGTGATGGGCACGAGTTACTACCTCCTTTCAAGTTTTCAGCTCAATTATGTTATTTTTTTTATAAAATTCTTTAAACATTTAGTTTTATTGGGTGGAGGAAGTAGTATTGAGTTTTAACTATAAAAATTGTTTCCAGTGGTAGATTTACAAAAAGTGTTTGGTTAGTAGTTACCACTCCAACTTTAAATAAAAAATCTATTCAATCGTTATCCAGAAGAATATGTTCTGAAGTCGGTTACGTGCTTTGCAAGACTGTAACTTCCTTGCTCGAGTGCTTAAAATTGCAATATCTTGGTAATCCATCGAAAATTAAATATTAAGAAAATTCTCAAAAAAAAAAAGTGATGATCTCTTTAAGGATTTGAGAGAGTTCTGGGATAGATATATACTCCACCTCGAATACCCAAACTGCATGAAGTGGGAGACTGTAAAAATAAAACTTTTTATTAACTACTTTACCTTATCATAAGCGCAAGTATAATGCCAGAATCTGCATTCTTTCAGAGTATCATCAAAGTGTGTGTACACAGTTGGACATGATTTAGTTACCCATTCGCCGTTTACGCATTTTTCATATTTACTACAATCAGTTGGATGATGGGTTACAATATTTCCCTCGCACTGTCCTTGGGCACACCTAGCACTTGCCGCAAATACACATTGTCGTTCAATGCTGTCAAATCTGTAAGTATTATAGCTTTTTTATGTAAATAAACATTAATAAGCAGTGTTTAAAAGTCCGAAGCTTAATGTAGGAAATTTTCAAGTAACCAAAAAATATAGTTACCTTCTTCTTAAACGAAGTGTTGTGTTTGTACTTAGAGGCTAAATTTGTTAAAACAAAAATATAGTTTCTAGCTACACTAGTTTAAGAACATCCATATACTATACCATTAATTTAATGAAAGAATGACCAGTTCTAGAAAATTTGGAACCATACACGACTTTTTTTTTAGGACTAGGACATATGAATTGCTTAAATTTCAAGTTTAAAGCAATCGAACAAGTAACTTTATACAAAAATGAAAATCTCTGATATATCTCCTTCCATTAACTAGTGAATTTAGTTTTTATTCTGAATATTTATTTTGTCTGTTAGAGTAAAATCTGCCAGTCACCTATTTAAATAATTCGTTTTTAAAAACCAATTAATACTTACGCAAATCCTTCAGGGCACTCCAATTTCTTGCCACTTATCGGTTCCATAAATTCCTTACATTGATTTAATACTGGCATTAATGGGCACTCTTTTTTTTCACAAGCATCTTCTTGAAAATTTGTACCTTTTGGACATCTCATCGTCTTCCATTTATTGTCTATACATTTCTCATACTCTTTACATGTGCCAAACTTTCTTCTTGTTGCTTCATTAATACAGTACGCCTGTGAGGAAAATTATTTTGTAAAACATAAGTAATAACAGTATTAACTACATCAGTAATATATATATTATTTATACATATTAATGTATATATTATTAATCTCCTTTAAAAAAAAACTTACAATTTAAAAAGTTAAGTGTAAGATTAAACGCCAAAAGGTACACAAAGCAGCAATTACACATTTCATTCATATTACAGTTCGTATTTCAGGCTTTTTATTTTAGTTATTTTCTTCTTGTTCCTTCTCCAAAAATTGATTAGTTTTGATTTATTATTAATTAACTTTGATGAAAAAAAAAAACTCCGTTATTTCATTAAGATAAGTTTAAAATAAGATTGTCAATAATATTAGACGTGTAGATTCATCATAAATTAGGCATCGCGAATTTGGCAACAATTCAAGCAACTTTTGTAGCGATTTTAGGTAGGCACCTACCTATTATATTTTATTACTACTGTGTTTTATTGCTACTGTATTTTTTACTTCCATTTTATTAAATAATAATTGTTCAAAACTAAAATGGTTAGTTTTCTTTTTATTTCTTCGCCAAAAATTGACAAACGAGTAAATTAATAATTTGATATGAGTGAAAAGTCGGGTACGCAACTTCCCGGTTTTCTGCATTTACTCCCCTCTGTTCCGGGATAGGATTTTATTAAAGACAAAAAAAAAATTCCATGTAGTCTTGATGCTCAATAAATGGACAACTTTTTCTGTAATTGGGTGACTCCTTGATTCATTAATCATTGAAAAAATACAGGTGAAAATTTTAACAGAAATCATCGAGAACGCATTTTTTAGTCATTAAAGTAAATATTTCATGACTTATAACCTTATAAGGAACGTTTTGAGGCTCTGAGTTAAGCAAATTTATAGGAAATTTAATGCTCTTTCGTTTGGAATAAGCAGATTTGTTGTAGAATAAAGGATAGAAAAGTTACAGCCGTTTTTATGGTGGAAAACGCGAATATTGACGGAAAAGTTAAAAATACAAATATCTTGGTCACTAATGGGAATCGGGTCTTCAGGAGAGGTTGAAACTTTGGGAGGTGATTCTGGGCATTATTTGCAACAAAAAGCTATATAACTATGGCTCGATTCGTTCCATTTATAGATATTTTTAATTTTATGTTTTTAAAGATTTTACTACTTTTTATTACTACTTTCAATACTTAGCTATATTTCTCAAACTACCAAAGCTAAAGCAATTTCAATAAGCTCATTAGAAACAAGGTTCAATTTCCTTTTGAATAAGCTAATTTATATTTCAAAATAATAATATCAAGTGTTTCACTTTGTGGCCCAAACATAGATAGATAGATAAGATAGATAAATGTTCTGTATTTAGTGTTTAAATATACACATTACAGGGGTTCTGTGCTATAATTTTCCAATACAATGAAATAAAAATCAATATAAACTGCGTGCAATACGTAAACTTAAACTAATTTATATATATGTACAAGTATATTAAACTGAAATATTAACTAAAATTTAATAACAGAAAATAATACGAACTTATTCGTTAAGGCAAAATGATCTTATCTTTAAAGCTTCTATTGTAAACAAATATATTCTATTTAGATGGTCCTTATTTTCAATACATAGAAGTTTATTAAGAGCATCTCCGTTGACAAACTCTGATAGATGGTGGCGCCTAATTGGTTGATAAATGGGACATTCTATTAGAAGGTGTTCGAGAGTTTCGTACTTGTTCAAATTGCATATTGTGCAGACCGATTGGGTATCTATAGAGTGGTAGCCTCCACTTTTGAACCAGACTTTTACACTTTTATCGCTTGCTACTCGTAGCTGGCTCACAACCCTAATTTTATCGATCGCACAATTGAATTTAACATACTCCTCTATCATACCTAGCCCACTAATATGCCTGTAAATCGAACTATAGCTTGAGTTAATCGCTCTTTGAATATCCATAGACCTCACATGACTTGTCCACTTCTCTATAAGATCCGGAATATTTTTCTTAATTATGTCGACTTCTGTTTCAAAAATAACATTTGGCTCTCCGATAACAGTTAGCCATCGCCGCAACTGACTGAACCAATTCCTGTCTGCTCCTCCTGTACCTAGTGTTTCTAACTGTTTAAGTTTGTTAAAACACAATTTTGGCAACCTACTCTCTTCCATTGCCAGAACCCTAGACCAATAGGACAACATTTTCTTAAAAACGGTGACGCTTAACGGTACCCTTCCAGTTTCTAACCGAACTATGTAATCGGGGGTACATTTGGGCCAACAAAGGAGCTGTTTGAAAAACCTCACTTGCCCTCTTTCTACCGTGTGTAAATTCTGAGAAGCCCAAAATTCGGAACTGTAAAGCAGTGTGGAGGAAACAATCGCGTCAAATAATTTCAGCCTGGCTTCCCAACTATTACACTTGGATTTGCATAATATACTTATAACTTTGCCTATTTGGGGAACGGATTTGTCTAAGAAGTACTGGGCTGCTGATTTGAATTTTGAGTTTGAAGAGAATGGTACTCCGAGGTATACATATTGCTTATCAATTTTTAGTGCCTCACCTTGCCAAAAAACGGTTTTTATATTTCTTAAACGGTTACTTGTACCAAACGGTATCACTTTAGTTTTTAATGGATTTAGAGTAATGGAATTGTCTCTACAATAAGTTTCAAGTATTTTTAATTTTAAGACAGTATCACTCCACGATTGACTAAGAAGCACCACATCGTCGGCAAATAACAGTATATTTAATTCTTTTTTGTTATTTATACTTAGGCCCTTTGAATTACGCTGTTCAAAATACTCAATTATATCGCTGATAAACAATATAAATAATAACGGACTCAAACAATCACCTTGCAATACGCCTTCCGTAATTGCTATTTCTTCCAGATGGTGTTTATTTTTTAGGAACATGCCGGCATTATCATACATTTTTTTCAAAATTCTAATAATCTTACCACTCAGCCCAATGTGATGTAATTTATTCCACAATTTTTCATGAACGATGGAGTCAAACGCCCTCTTAAAATCTATAAATGTGCCAATGAAATAACTTTTTTTAAATCTCGTATGAATCCCTATCATTGAAACAAGTGTAAATATATGGTCGAGGCATCCACGATTCTGTCTAAAACCTGCCTGTTCCTCAGGAAGTATTTTATTTTCCTCTGCCCACTGCATTATTCTTTTTGCTAACAACCCCGTAAATATTTTACAGATAGAATTTATTAGCGCGATACCGCGGTAATTGACAGGATCAGAGTTATCACCTTTTTTGTACAACAAACACAATTGTATTTTAGACCAACTTTTAGGAATTTCTTCATTTTCTAAAATTACATTAATCATATTAAGTATATAGTGTTCCCACTCTGGTGTTAAATTTTTAAGTATTTCATTTGGTATTTTATCTAGTCCGGGAGATTTATAATTTTTAATTTGTTTTAATATTAATTGTAGTTCAGATAATTCAAAGTTCCGGTCTAGAAATGGGTGACATACAGTGTAAAATGAACAAGCAACACTAATTCTAGGTGGATAAATATTTTTAAAATAATCGAGCCAAGTATTCGTATCAATGTTGTCGTATTGTACAGGGTTCGTATTATAAAGCTTAACTGTAGCCCAGAAATCTTTACTGTTTTTAATATTTGCAAACTTTGTCAATACTTCCAAAGTATATTTATTTTTCTCTATCTTTAAAACTTGTTTATAGTTCTTTTTAAACAATAGATACTCTTGGAGCAAACCCGAATTGTTTACATCTTTCTTGTAATTCTTATACAAATGTCTTACCTGCCGTTTCATGTTTCTGAGTTCTGAATTAAACCACGGCTTATTTGTTAAATTATAATTATTTTTATAAATTGGCTTTTGAACAACCATACCACTCTTAATAACAGATTTATACACCGCCACTAACAGATTTTCATACAGATTGTCTATATTTTCACTGTTGTAGTAAATATTGTAGCAATTTAAATTCTTTTGAAATAAATTTAATTTTTTAGCATCCCATCTGATACATTCATTACTTACACATAATTTATCTTTATTGCACGTACTACTGGTGATATTTACATTTAATGTTAGATCACATAATAAATGGTTTGTTTGTTCAGTTAGGACAGTTACTTCAAAATCCTTAATAATGTTTAAGGTTGACATACTCACCCATATTAGATCAATAGTGCTGTTATCGTTACAAGAAACATATGTGAAATTAGCAGGTCTATCGGAGAGACTCCTACCATTACAGACAAACATACCGCGTGATTCCATAATTTCTACTAATCTTTTCCCTCTATAATTTAATTTCCCATCTAAAACACATCTTGTTCCATTCATACTCAGCCCTTCAAAGAAATCCTCTTCAAAACAATTTAGATTCCCAATTCGACAATTAAAGTCCCCTCCAATAACTTTATGGACATGATTCGGGTAATTTGTCTCTAAATTAAATAATAACTGGTCCAGTAGCTCTGTACAAAATTCAATATCTGTGTGAGGAGGCCAGTAAACGTTACCTAATATGAAAAGCTCATCTTTTAGAGAAAACTCAATGACAATATATAACTCATTAAACTCAATTACTTTTACATTATTGATATAATTCTCAACTAATACGATTAAACCACCGCTAGCTCGACCTCTTGATTTCTCTCTATTAGCTTTTGACATAAACACATTATATTGTTTTAGAAAATTGGGTAATTTTATATCGGTTGTTGTGAGCCAAGTTTCTACCAAACAGATTATATTGAAGCTACATAATATTTCTATTTCTTTCTTATCTAAATTATAAAGGGTTTGAAAACCATCTAAATTCCAGAAACAAAATTTCAACAAATCAAATTTAAATTTACAACAGCCAGATTCATAATTCCTTTTACCTTGCCTCGCCATACTCCGGTCTATATTAGGTTGCTGCTATATGGTGTCCGTAGATGGTTGTTGATTAGATGAAGCTCCCTCTGTATGTTTAGTTTCAAATCTCTTTATAAATGTATCCATAGATCCGAATTTTCTTAGGGGTGCACCCGGAGAACCATTAGTCGCTTCCTTCCTCTTTTTTGGTTGAATGTTTAGTTGTTTCGCACTATTGGATCCGATTATTGTGCCACCTTCATTCTTACTGGAGTAATTTGAATTAGCTATCGTACCGGTGTTTGTGGGTAAATTAGCTGTTTGTTTTTCCACATTTTTATGTAGACCTTTCATGCATCTTTCTAAAGTGTAGGCCTTACCATCAACAACCAATTTGTCGTACCTTAACAGAGCCACAATGTTATTTTCTCGAGCTTCTCTTAAATATGGTATCAGTTTTCTTCTTATGACTCGAACCTCTTCGGGGTAATCGTTCGAAACAACAATATTTGTATCTTTCAGTTTTTTACCAGCCTTAAGTATCATAATTTTTTGCCAAAATGAGTGTAATTTAAGGAGTACAGGTCGGTTTCCACGATTTTTCCCTAATCTGAAAACATCATCGATGTCCTGTGGGGCCAAAGTGACGTCCATTTTAGTGTAGAATAATTCCATTATGCGTTGCATTAAACTGATTTTGTTTTCCTCAGGTATGTCCTCCATATTGAAAATCAATAGATTATTTCTTCTGTACAGGTTGTTTAATTTTTTAATTTGATAATCTTGCTCATTTAATTGTTTAACTATGTCCAATTGGACATGTTCAACTTCAAGAATATGTTTGTTAGTTTCTTCTATTTGTTCCCTAAACAGTTTGATTTCCGCAGAATTTTTACGTATTTCTTCTTGGAGGTTTAAACCCATTTTCTCAATTAAAGAAGCGAGCTGTTCATTAGTTACTTTCGAAGACATATTGAATTCTTGATTTAATTATTTAAATTATTAGTACAAAAATAAGAATACCTATCTTTTCTTTTCAGCAAATAAATAAGTAACGAAAAATATAATGCTCACTTCTCCCACCACATCTGCAACTCTAGTCCCCACTATACCACTTACAACAATAACTTAGTTCTCTTTACTAATTTTATAGCCAATTTAATCAGCTTATAACTCAACAAATATAGCTCGAATTGACACGAAATTTCACACTATTAATCTTTACTGCGATAGCAATATAATGAGAAAATTTCAAATCAATACTCCAATTTGAACACACGAAACGCCGGTTTTAACAGAGAGCGATGTGAACACCTTCAACGCTAGCACAGAACTCCGTGGCCCAAACATAAGAAATAGCAAGTCTCTAATTTTTTCCAAAAACTTTCGACTTCATTATGCTTTTCTTCCTCTCTCTTAGAACATGATCGACAGTTTAACAATGTGCTATCTTTCAAAATGAATATATGAAAGTAAAAATATTTACACATACCTGGTTTGAATTAATGAATTCATTTAGGTGTACACATTTGTTGGAAAGACCGCAAGAACCATCCTGATATACTTGCATTGGAGGACATGAATAAGTAATTTCGTAACCGTTTCTACAGATTGTATATTGTTTACAGTCGTTTGAAAGTTGAGTCCAATCTCCTTCACAAGTTTTTCGTTCACAATGGCTTGTCAATGTACACTGTTGATAGACTGGATCAAATGATTTCCACCATCCACACTTTGTACGAACTTTTACTCCCTTATTACACGTGTAGTAGAAACTACAATCATTTAGATCAGGCGTGAGTAATCCATCTTTACAGCTATCTTTAGCACATGTTGCTTGCCATTCGAATCTGAAAACCAAAAAAAGTCAATCTCTTAAGTTGGATCGCCCTCTAATATTATCAACCCTATTATTTAAATCCGTTTCGGGCTGCAATTTTAATAAAATAAACGCAAGGATTGACTATAATCTCTCAATTTCAGTAAAAAGCTCTTCAGCTTTGGCTTCTTGAAAAGACATCATTACTTTTTTAGAATACTTAAATTAAGTCGCAATATTGGATTCAATAAGGCACTAATTTTTTAAGTCAAACGTCTCTGAGATGAAATGGCACGGCTTATCTCATAACATAACAGTCTTAAAAATCAATTCTTTTAATCTTAATAATTTGCTCATCTAATTTAAGTAGAAAAATATTAGAGTTGTCAATAATCCTAACTCGTAACTAATCTAAATGGCTCTTTCTTTCCTAAATTGTTCATATAATAGGAAACAGCGAATCTATCATTTTCTGAGTTCCCTTCGATAACTGGTTCCAGCAAATGCTTGAAAGAAATTAACTCTTTCAGGCGACTAGATCATGCTGGTACAATTTTGGCGATGAATACACGTGAACTTATAAATTTCTTTCAAATATGACTTCTGATTTAATCTTGGACACTTGAATTTGATTATTTTTTTGGCAGAGTCGATTACTCTTATTGATGTCATCGTGAATGTTTGAGGTCGCGAAGGGATGGCTTTGTTGTGGGTAGTGTAGAATAAATCGAAGGTTAACATTTGAAATGGAATTTTTCTGCAACACGTTTTGATTCGGAATCGTTTAATAAATTGCCCACGTGAATCCTTAAGTAAAAACAACCACTTACCTACAAAGAACGGATTTTATATCAAACAACATACTATTTGGGCATTGCTTGTTAACGTATTGCCCTTTAACACATTCTTGATATTTTGTGCAGTCTGGCAGAGGACGTCGATCAGCCTGCAACAATTAAGATTTCAAAATTAATTTAACAATATTAAACTTTTGCTACGAAGTTAGCAGTTAGATTAAGTTTGATTTAGATTAATCACGTGAATTTTAGAATATATCCTGGAGTTGGACTTTCTCTTAAACGCTTCTGTTATCACCACGCCACCTGACTGGTTCCAGCATGGTAGATCAAGGTCAATTTCTGACTCGTAGATAAGCTCTACTATTATTGTAATAAACAAACATTATATTTTCTATAACTGCGAAGTCAATCACATTTTCAAAATTGATAGAGCTTCAAAAAAAAAACTGGTAAATCTCAATGCGAATACCCAAAGTGAAAAGTCATATCATCGCATTCGGCTTTCTAGTTGCTACCACAATCCATGATTAACATGCTGCAACCTTGTTACACCACGTACAATAGTTTGTGGAATCCCGAAATATAAGTTCAGGGTGAAAAACTATTAAAAAATTTTAAGTCAAGCACAATATTAAAATATATGTATTTATTACCTCTTTACAAAAATCATTTTCCTTCAAATTGAGAAAATTGATGGTTTGACATGATTGAGTGAATTGATTATATCCAGATTCGCAATACTTCGTAACGAAATTCCCGTTTATACATTCTCTGTACGAGAATCCATCTTTTGGTAATTTTTCCCCTTCATTACATTTGGAAACTTCACCATTTGTATCTGTCTTTTTGGAATTTCTAAAAAAACAAAAATATTTATATATTTCAAAAAGAATTTCAGAGTAAGTATGGAAATAATGTATCTTGTTTAAAAATAGTCAAATCGATAATTTTTTTAAAATCAACTTATGGTTACTCACTTAACGTCCTGCAAGCAATGCTCCGTTGGAACACACGATATTCCATTAAAACTTTAAAGAAAAAAAAATCTATTAGCTTATTTTTTAAAGACAAAATACATATATGCAAATTTAAGCTAGTTTAAAGTAAAAACGAATTCCTGTTTCTAGTGAAGATAGTTTGTAAAGTGAAAGGAAAATTCCATTGGAGTAGGTATCCCGTTTTGAGTTTTCACTGGTTCTGAGGTATCCTGGATTCAAAAGGTGTTTTTTGGGAATCGATCAGTTATCTATTGTATAGTATATCTGGTTATGAACACATAACTGGCTATTTGGTATTGAGCATCATCCAAAATAGAAAGTGACTGTCTGAAAGCGCCTAAAAGATATTATGTTGAGGTTCACCTGGAGTAAAGAAGGTTTTGTTCGAAAACCGAAAGTGCGACTTAACGATTTTTCAGACATTCCTGTTTTTTGATGATTATTCACTCACTCAAATAATTCATTTGTCCGCTTTACATTTTCAGTAAAGGCTTTCGCTATTAGATTGGTATGTAAGGGGTTCTGAGCAGCTAATTTTCTCAATTCTTCATAACAAGTACCGTCCTCGCCAAAGAACATTAAAAGTATTGCTACAAATCGAGAGTTTGAAGATAATCTGTAAAGCAGAAGTACTATTCGCCTAGAAAGATTTGAGCTTATTTTATTTTTTTATTTATTTAACACCTCGAAAACGGTTGCACCGATTTTCTGTAAATTTCCTTCTTATTGCCTTATAAAAAAAAATTATAAGAAATTATAGAAAAAAGGGGATTATGGAATTCAAAGAATCAGTGTCGTTGATTTCAAGTAGTTTTTTGTTTGTCGAAGTACGATGACTGTATAATGATAAAACAAATTAAATCCCTTTAAAATTCTTAGTAGTTACTTGAGATTGATAGATAGAGAAAATGTGTGTTTGTGTACGACCAGATTTTTAATTTTAGGGCCGACAGTAGAATGTGGTGATCTCCAACCCCAAAATTTAACTTAATGCCTAAGTCAGCTCGATTTTGGTAAGAGCTCTTAAATTTGAGGACAATTTATCTAAATTCAAATACAATTATTTTTCAATTTTGTTATAAAAATTGTTACTAAAATATTATATTCACCTGTACATAGCAGGACAAATTTCCGTGCGTAAGCGTCCACCCTCACAAACATCGTATTCAATACTGCACTTGCCTCGCTGGTAGATCATTCCTTCAGTGCATGGTTTTTTAGTACAGTTTACCTTCCAAAAATCTTCACATTTTTGTCCATCAAAATGCTGTCCTAACTTACATCTTTTCCTCATCTGAATACCATCTATACATTCATCATATTCATCACAGGATTCCAAGATCTTGAAGAGTTCACCATCCTGACAGCAGTATGCTATATGGGCCAGCAAACAAACCGCTGCCACATTTAGCAGCCCTCCTGAAACTGAAGAAAAACTATATAATATATATTTAAGAAAAGACTAGTCAATAAAATATCTTAGCCGTTATGCCTTTACGTATTAATTACATACATTTCACATAATTTTGGTTAAATTGATTTTTTTAACTGATAATTATTCAACAACATTCTTCTCATATTTTAGAAAAAGTTGTATCAGTTTTTTTTTTTTTCTTGTAATGTGTCCATAGTTTCTCTTTTCTATTATGCCGCTGATAAAGGAATGCCACCATTGAATGTCTCAAAAATGGAAAAGTAACTAAAACCTATGCCTAACTTTGCATAAATTTATTTTGACAACGGTTCCGATTTCTAAGATTTGGTCGAAAGTGTAAGTTCTACTTAAAAAAAAAGTATTTTAAAATCTTTTTAGTCTTCATTTAAGTTTACGATGATTACCTTCGCACAATTAAATTAAAATCTGCATATCATAATTGCATTATTGAGATAGAAAAAGTCTAATGACGCTGTATATCAGAATTAATTCTTTTCCTTTAAGATAATATTGATATTTATGTACATGAAAGAGGATTATTAGATTACCATGTTCTAAAGAGTGATTAGTTTTTTTTATTTCCAAATTTAAATGATAAGGTGATCATTGTGAGAACAATATCTTTCTATTTTTCCTTTAGAAAAAATACGCAAAGAATTATGACAAATGAAGTGCTTGATCAAATTTTATTGACTTTATTTTTTTGTTTAATTGAATCATATTTATTTTCTTCAGTTATTATCTGCATTAATAATAATAATAATAAAAAGTTTAAACTTTTTGTCTGCTTCATTATTAAAACTGTCCCTTTAGCGTAGTAAAAGGGTTGATTGAAAAAAAATTCCGCGAAAAACGTAACGTTGAAAAACCCTCAAATTTAACAAATCTTTTCTCATTTTCTATAAAAGATAAAATTCCCAAATTACCTTTATAATATACAGGATGACCAGAGTTATATGCTCCACCCACTTTTTTTTTTAACGGCGGGAAATTTCGAAAAAATAGAAAACACGTATTTAATCATTTTTAGTCTAGTTTATTTTCAGTGATTGACCCATTTTTTTAAACCCCTGTATCTCGAGATACAGCATCCAACTTTGTTTTTTCAAATGGAACGTTATATTTGTTTTTGCATATTTTTATAGTATTTGAGCTCCTAAAAAAAACAAACAAAAATTTTTTGAAATCGGTTAGGTTTTTCAAAAGTTATGGTAATTTAAAACATGGAAAAAAAAATCAGTTTATTGTCAAAATTACATCATTTTTTTAAAAAAAATATGTTCAAACTGGGCACAATCAACGAATAGGCAAGCCAAAACTCTGGACTCCCACGCTTTGCTTGTAGCAGCACTTATAGTGGCGAAGTCAAGATCTAGGCAGGCTAGAGTTATTCGAACTTTCAGATCATCGACTGAAGCCACGGGATTAAGGTTACTGTACACATTATTTTTTAGATATCCCCACAAAAAATTGTCCAGAGACATTGGGGTTAAGTCCAGAGATCGAGGCCATTGGATCGGACAATGAGTCCCTAAGCACTTTTCATACCGATTTCAAAAACATTTTTTTTGTTTTTTTAGGAGCTCAAATACTATAAAAATATGCAAAAAAAAATATAACGTTCTATTTGAAAAAACAAAGTTGGATGCGGTATCTCGAGATACAGGGGTTTAAAAAAATGGGTCAATCACAGAAAATAAACTAGACTAAAAATGATTTAATATATGTTTTTTATTTTTTCGAAATTTTCCGCCGTTTTAAAAAAAAAGTGTGTGGAGCATATAACTCTGGTCACCTTGTACTGCATTTTTTTTTTTTAATGCGTTTTTAATCTTATCAATCGAAATACAAGTTTAGCATAATTTGAAATGCAGGACACCATTTGCTTTCGCATGAAAAAATCAGTTATATTTCTTTTAATTTTCATATTCAGGTTGGATAACGTTGCGAGTTATCTAATTTCTGGATTTGAGTTTTCTTGGGCCCTATATTTCGGTAACTCTCGTGGAAACTGGCAATAACTCACTGAAGAAAATTCCGCAACAAGAAGGGGTGCCCTTAGTACCCTGTCAAATTAATGTCTAGGGTAGACATTGAAAGGGAGCGGTGTGTTGGAACAAAAAGTTTTCATCCCTGTCTGCCAGAAACTTGCTTATCCTATAAATTTTCCGTAGAATAACTGAATAGTTTCCCCAGCGAGGAACCACCATAGATGGAGTTTATTCTTTGGCACCATTAAGGGCATAATAGATCTATCTTGATCGAAGTGTCGAACACTTCATTAAATAATAATAAGGACCTATTCCTCGCCAATCTGAATCCTTAATTTAATATTTTACGATCACTAAAACCAAAATATATTAAGTAATAATTATATTCTGTTCAGTGATTATATCTATTTTTTAAATCACTGTTTTAAAAAAAATTATTCCCAAAATTTCCGGAAGCTATTTCAGAAATAACTTGTCTATCTTCCTCAAAACATAAATTCTAGCAATGTTATTGTGCACTTCTATATGATCAGTAAAGTAAATTTTTCTGACAGTGCGACAGTGTATTTCAGAGGGAAGCATGGGATTGTAATTCTCACCCCATCATGAGCGACATCAGAGGAGGTTAGTTTCGACCGAATTAAGAAAAAGAAATCTGAAGAGTGATATATATAATAATAATAATAATAATAATAATAATACTTTATTTTTAAAAAGTATATAAGTACATTAAATTTTTAGTACAAAAGTATAATAGGCATGGCTACATGCAGCCGTCTGCCAGAGTTTACTAATGTTTAAATGAAAATACTCTTTCTCAATAAAACAAAGAAAGCTAGACCTAAAAAGATATGAAATAAAAATGAATAAAATAAATAAATAAAAAGTATAAACATAAAATAATAATAGTAAACTGCTACAAAACAAAAAGAAGAGACCAACTTTTATAACAAATTAAATAAGAAAGTACAAAAACGAAAAAAAGTTCAAAATAAATAATACAAAAAATAAATGAAATGTACATGAAAAGAAATTCTAAGAAGAATCCACAATCCAGATATACCGAACTCTCCAAGCATGACGAGCATAGCGGATCAATGGGCGAGGATTTACTTGGCCGGATAAATAAGCAATAATTTCATCCCTTGCAAGAGTTCGCTTATTGAAATAAAGAACTCGAAATTCCGCCAATAGAGGACACACACCCAGAAAATGATATATCTCTTCGCGGGTATTGAAGTTACAAAGAGAACACATTTCAAGGTCGGAATCTCTCTCAAGCCAAGGTGTACCATTTAAATATTGTAACTCTCCCCTCAGCTTAAATAGCCAGCGAAGTTCAGAGTGGCTTAGATTCTCGGAGAAAGAGACCGTAACCTTTTCCCGATGGTCCGAAATCAAGACTCTATACAATAAAAACCGGTCGGATGCTACTGCACGATTTACAGACTCCACCAGACGAGACTTATTAATAGCATCTGGAAGTTGCAGAAGTTGTTTAGGACAATCAGAAGGGTCAACCAAAGAGAAATGAAAATCATATTGGTAACAGCTGGAGAGAGTGAGCCAATGTTTAAACCAATAGACCTTATTATTAATAATCTGGAGGGCAACAATTTTAGATAGGCGGTGATCAGGTAAAGAAAGAACTTTAATTAAATATTTTATGTGCAAATGAAGGGTATGGGATTCAAAAGGAGGCAACTCAGTCTCTATGGCTAACATGTATGAAGGTGCGAGTGATATATATAACTTGTTCAATTTTGTTAGGTACTGACGTTTGGGTTAGATATTACAGCTTGATGTTCTGATCATCAAAGTATTATAAGTAATTAAGCAGAATTGCTTTGAACTGGAGCTTTCCAATCGCTAATCCTGGGAGATAATAAAATTAGAATCATTCCATCAGAATTAGAAAATGTTTAATTATTATTTTTGGTTATACATCGCCCATATACTGGGCTGAATAAAATATAAATATATTTGGATAGTGTCCATTGTCTGAGGATACGACAAATTACTTACATTATATGGCAGACTACTTACATAATCGCATATTGGTTCAGTCAGTACTTGTTAATCACTGTAAAAAATGTTATAACGATAAACCTACATAAAATGAGAATGACAATCCTAAATTCACACATCATACTTTATTATCAATAGTACTTTTTAAGAGGCACTCAGAGATAATGTAGATATCTAATAATCTATTGTATCAATTAACAGCTTTTCAGATTTTAAAATGTAATATAAATATATAAATTAAAAATATTTTAAATACTGAGTTTCGGTTTTGTGGTCATTTAGAAGACCATTATTATGGCCAAACAATTTGCAGCACCGAAGTAAAATACAAGCATGAACTTTCCCGTTTATTTCAAATTAAGCCTAAGCCGTATACGATTTCAATGAAAAAAAAAGACAATCATTTTTTTTTTATATATAAAGGGCTGTTTTTTCAAGATTTATCAAGGACAAATAGAACATTGAAATTCCGCAATGCTAGAAGACAAAATTACATGCAATTAATCGAATTTAGAAGGGAAAGGATTGCACCAATATGCATGAAATAGTTATGATAAATCGCACGTATATCTAATCGCTGGTAGTGATCTGGAAATGATCATAAGGAAGAAGTTTATCCTATTGTCAACTGTGGGGTGGTTTTTAATAAACGATAAAGGGTGTCCATGCGAATAAGTTTATCGTCGTATTATTTGCTCTTCACTAACAATTGTTCATGACAAGAATCGTTCATAAGGCAGCTAGGCTTTACTGGTGTCGAGATAAACAATTCTTAGTGACCATACCGTTTATGTCTGGTGCAAAATGATCAAACTTTGAGGGTGAGAAGGTCCTCAGGCTGATGTGGATAATTCTCACTTCTTCCTTAGGGCTCCTTTTTTTTTATATCCATCTGAATTGTTTTAATGTTTTAAAAAGAAAGAAAGAAATTTTGTAAATCAATGATTTAATATTTTGCAGACTAATTTTATTAATTTAGTTACGCCATAAAACTATTCCAATGAAAGCTTTTAATAGTCATCAAAATATAATTTAAAAAACAAACTCTCTTTAGTTGTTGACAATCAATCAAAAATATTTAGGTTAATGTAAAATATTAATTCTTGAAAACGATTTCAGTTACGTTCTAGTTTCAAGTTATATTCTAATTGAGGCTGTATCCCGAGTAAAACAAAAACAATTGGCTGTGACAAAGAAACATATTTACATTATCTATTACTTGTTTGAAGCCATAACAAAATGATCACGTTTTAGCAGCTGTTCGTTAAAAAATGTTCTTTATTATATTTAAGGTTGTTAACCCCCACAAAAAAGTGATTTTAATATCACTTTATTTACCATTAATTTTTTGAATAGATTAGGTTCTACGATATCTTGGGTTGGCCTGAACTTCTTATACGATATATAGGTACGACATATACAGGTATTTAGATGCACCATTTCGCTACGAAGACATAATATTCTCCACCAACATCTATGTGCTTAAGTCTATAGCAGAGCTAGCAATGAAATATGAATGTATTTAAAAGTTATAGAAGGAATGCAAGAAAATGATTACAGAAGGATTACGTGATTTTAATTTTGGTTAAGCTATAAGGATGGCAGGAATATAGAGTACTGATCCCCTTATGAATCTCTGAAATCTCCGCTTAAAATCTTAAAAATTGTGCATTTTGCTTAAAATACTGTTAGAGCACTTTAAAAAAGTAAACCCCACCTTAAAATACTCACTTTTGTTTTATAAAAAATAGAACTTTACAGAGAATCTATTCAGCTCTCTTCCACAAATACTCTTATCGAATTTTTTGGAAAAAAAATATTTCAAATAAAAGTAGATTTATATATTTTTAATCTCTGTACGAAGTGTAAATGAAGCGGTGAGATTAAAAAGGAAAACATTCCCACTGACCTAATTTTTGGGGAATAGAAAAAAACTCCATAGCAAGCAAACTATAGCTTTAAGGCTAAAATGTAAAATTGCAAATTTGTTTTTTTCAAATTTCCAGTATTTATTGACTTAAACTATGAAAGTATTACAAACTTTTTTAGATATTAGAGGCCTGTCTAAAAAGTATCCGACCTTTACTTTTCCCTCGCAACATAAAGACGATAGCGCGGCGCCACTGCACTCAGTAAAGGAAGACACCTTCATGCGCATCTGTGAATTTTGTCACCGCCTTCCAGCGCGTCAGTCGCTGCCTGTGGGTCGCTGAATGTGGTGCTACACAACGTGTTCGTCGCATTACCGATTCGCTCAAGATGACTGAACCATCAAATTTTGTCAAAAGCTTTGTGATTCTCAAAGCGAAACAATTCGTAAGATTCAGCTGGTGTTTGGAGTCGAAGCGATGGGTGAAACACAAATTAAGGAGTGGTTCAACCGTTTCACAAATGGCCGCACATCAGCGGAGAGTGACCATCGTTCTGGCAGACCCCAAACTGCTCGGAGTGCAGCCGTTGTTGAGACTGTGCGAAATTTGGTGATGGCAGATCGTCGCTTGACCGTGCGGGAGATTGCCCAAGAGGTTGGAGTTAGTGCACCTTCAAATTGGAAGTCCTTTTGTTCCGAGGACAACAACTTGGTCACTCTCTGCTGATGTGCGGCAATTTTTGAAGCAGTTGAACTACTCCTTAAAATTAAGGAGTGGTTCAACACATATGTGTTTCACCCATCGCTTCGTCTCCAAACACCAGCTGAACGAATTATTTCGCTTTGAGAATCACCAAGCTTTTGACTAAATTGATGCAGTGCCTTTGCTCAACACGTTCAGTCATCTTGAGAGAAACGGTAATGCGACGAACACGTTGTGTGCACCTCACTCAGCGACCCACAGGCAGCGACTGTCGCGCTGGAAGGCGGTGCCTATTCACAGTACAATAACATTTGAGCTAATGCTAAGCGCCCTGGTGGCCAAACATTCTCAAAACTCCCCATTGAGGTTTAAAAGGAAAACATTCCAGGAATATTTTCTTTCTTAATCTCAGTCAAATATTTAAGGGCTAGTTATGGCATTAGAATGTGGAGGGATTTTTGCTTTCTTTGCCTCAACAGATGCGTTTAGGTATAAACAACAAAATGGCTATTTCAACTCATTTTGTCAAAAAAGTGGAATGTTTTCCTTTTTAATCTCACCGCTTCAAATACATTCGTAGGTCTCAATATACTAAAAAGTAGAAAAAAAACTCTATTCAGTAAAGTCGCATTTTTGGACGGCCAATGTTCTTGAAATTTGGAACTTATTCACACATGACAAAATTATATACAATCGAATTTTCATGGGAAACTTTTTAAAGAATATCGTTGGAGTTGTTTTTGATAAAATCTTAGAAAACTGAAAAAACATTTAGCTACTTCGTTTGATTTTGACTAAACTGATTGCGCCATTGTCTGTTGGCAAAGAGATGCTGAACGATTTTTCGTTTTTTAGTTACTGTTGCTACATCCTTACAAATAAAATCATGCTCTCTTCCACACACATCAGTTTGTAATAACCACTTTTTTGCACCTGTCATCTGGGTAATACATATTAATGTATCACTAGAAATTGTAGCTTATATTACTGAGCTTTAAGGATTTTTGTTTTGTTTTTAATGAGCTGATTATTTTCGGCCTTATATTGCTGATACTAACAGAAACGACTTAAACCTATAAATAATTATTCCGGCACAAATGGATTTTTTTTAGATAGGTAGACAGAATGTGACTTCAATCTAATAAGGAAAAAATAGATAGAGGGACAGATCAATTTCGCTGCTCTTAAGCTGAACATAGTTACAATATTTGATTAAGTGTTTTGCTATTTTTTATTCAAGGTAAAAGTCAATTTTCCAGTATAATTGACAAAGATTTTGAATTAGATATGTCAAATATTTGTAAAGAGTTGAAGTTCCATTTATCCATGTCTTTTGTATTCTTAGTTTTTTGTGAGGTTGTAATCCCCATCGCTTTTGCTATAAATGAAATTGATTCAAACGTAAAAATAAAAAGTAAATAAAAATAAATTTTAATTTATGACTCTTGTAAATCGAATGAATCTCTATTCCTAATAGATGCATTGTGTTCTCTTTTCTAATGAGGTTACCACTGGCTTGAGCAATACTTGAATTTATAATTACCTATATAAATTAAGATGTTTAAGAAATGATAGCTCATCTCTCATACCATAGTCTTCAAGGTAAGTCTAAGTTTGATAGTGCCAAAATATTTCTTCTTCACACCTTATTAAAATTTGATTTTTTGCAGATTGAAATAAGAATATATTTTTTTTTTTGCAGATGATTTTCATGTTTCTACTTGTGGCTATTGTTTCTGGTGTACCTCTACAAGAACCATTACAGGTAACATCGCTGAAAGGTATACCTATAAAAGGAAAACATCCTCCAATCGGTCCTGGAACTGATCAAGGAGTGTACAATGTGGACAAGTTTGAAGGAGATGTACAATTACCACACAAAGTAAATATCTTAAATATATTCGTGAGTATAGAATAGTTTTTATGTTACCTTGGTAAAGAGAAAAAACGAAGGTACGAGTTCTTAGGTTTTTTTTTCTGGAACAACAACTCTTAGCTATACCAGCCGTTTTAACACTGACAATAATAGTGCGACTTGCTTCCTCTTCCTGACAAAACCTGCTCAGCTGTTTGTAGCCAACTATGTGATGTAGGCTTTCTACTTGCAAGGGGAACTGCAAAGCCGAAAAACACTGCAATAACTACCGTTTTTACTATTATAAACAAAAAAAACTGGTGTCTTGCCTTTTAGCTTTCTTTAATACTTTTTAGGTTCTAACATATACATTTTCTTTAAACTTCTAATTTAAAACTTACTGACTTTTTTCTGACATTTCTTAGTTTAAAGCGAGTCATTTCACTGAAATGATGTAAATGTGGGGCCAATCTCCCATCATTACCCACATCTGCCCTAAAAATAATCTCTTTGAAAGAAAATTTTTCGAATATGTTTATTTAAAAGTGTTTTTCAATGTTGCCTTTCATTTCAAAAAATATATAATAAATTAGCTTCACTATCGTACCACGAAAACCAAAAATAAAATTAAAATAAAAAAAATGAATAAGTAACGAATTGATTTTCCCATTTCTGTATTATTCATTTATTTTTCAGCAACCGGAAAATAAGAACGCTGTAAAGAATAAAGCCCTTCTATGGCCGCACGGTGCAGTCATTTATAAGGTTGAGGACAATGTGGGTAAGTTATCTTACAGAACTATACAGTATTGTACTGACTTCTACTAAAATTCTCGGAAAACACCAATTTGAGCTATTGTTTGAGCTCATTCATTCATTTTAATGAAATATTTCTATTTTCATTTTTTTCTTAAAAATTTATTGTAATATAGCTAGCTACATGATATGACCAACTTTCATTAAATTAGTTTAATAAAATGACATAAATTGTTGTAATTAAAGATTTATCAACTGTTATTAAAAATAAATAAATAATTCTTTATTCTTAATTATCTGTTACTTTCCGCAGGTTGTCCTGAGTCCCCACAATGTGAAATTTTAATGAAAGCCATGGATAATTATCATGAAAACTCTTGCGTCCGATTTAAAGAATGGACTGGAGAGGATAATTTTGTGCAAATTTTTTTCAATCAAGGAAATAGGTGAGGAATTAGAAAATCTCTTAAATTAAAAATAAATTCCTAAAATTCCAAAGAGAGACAGTCGCACGTTTTTTTTTGTGTAAGCTGTCTTAAAATTTCACTTATTCAGTTTCTACAAAAACTTGGATTTTACAAAGCATTACTTATGTGGAATAATCATATTGTGTGTGAAATGTTATTTTTCTTTAAATTATTTCAATGGCTCTTAAGAAGAGACTTCCGCACCTTTACTCAACTACGTTATGTACACCTCTGTCAATGCCGGCTTTGCGATTTCCCTGTGAACACATAGTCTTTTTTTCCAGTAACAGTTGGAAATTATCACTATTTAAATTTCACGTTAATTTGACTATGGCTATTTACAGCGTAGTGACAGCATATGAAAACTCCTTTGGTACGATTCTTCTTCTTGCCTGCTTTAAAAATGAAAAGGAGGTTTAACCTTTAACTGAATTGGACAATCTTGTATTCCAAACCTTCCTTATAACCTAGTATAACCAAACCTTGTATTCCATATCTTCTAATGCTCAGAAGGATACTCAGAATTTTAATTAACAAAAGTTATTTTTAAAGTTGTCATGTCTGCATCAGATTTTTTTGTAACAATTATTATAAAAGTTCTACAATCCTTAACTGATTTCATTCATTCTTGGTTCAGATTGAAATTTCATTATTCATTATTTTCTTTATTCCAGTGGTGCATGTTGGTCTTCAGTGGGCAGAATTGGAGGAGCTCAAAAGTTATCGTTGGGACATCGATGTTGGTATTTAGGTAAAGTAGTATTTCATTCTTATAAACGTTTTAAGTACACTTATTAAACACTTCATAGAATGCTGCAATATTTGTGAACGTCATAATTTTTTATTCACTCGTAAACAAGATAAGATGGACAGAGCCTGAGGTCATAATTCAGTATCAAATACGTAAAAGGCGTTCTATCAATAAACGCCTAACGACTCAATTTATATCCACTCTTGCTGAGAGCTCGTTGTCTTATATTATGCAGGAATTTTTAAGAAATAGTGGACGAACCTAGGTTATTGACAATTATTGACAAGTAAAATATCATTAATCAATTGTTTAGTCGAACAAATTATCGATGACCCAGTTTACGATTATGAAATTTGTTAATTAAAAAAAAAACATCGATTTTTGTAACTTAATTTTTATTATTTCATTATTTCTTTCTAAAATGTAATTTTGACATTCATTTTAATTAAGTTATTAGACATCAGTGGATCATTTAGTTTTAAATTATTGTTTAATAAGATCATCAGAGTTCATAGATGAAATAATTTAAGGTCGTTTGCAAAGAGTAGAAAGTTAATTTTTGTGAAACATGTGTTTTATCGTTGAATAAAAGATGAAAGCAACGATCATCCCACATGTGAACTTTGAGATGCGACAAATGACAAACTTTGAGATTCATACATCTGAAACGGCCAGGATAGGATTAGATTAAATTCAAAAGAACCAATTGTTGTAAATTGGTGGTCATTTTACTAAAATATAAAACATTTAATGCTTGTTTTTCTCTTATTGGTTGTCTTTTGCAGGTATTGTAATACATGAATTAGGACATTCTGTAGGTTTTTGGCATGAAATGAATAGACCAGATAGAGACGATTGGATTTACATTTATTGGAAAAATATTTTACCAGTCAGTTAGCTCTTAATAACGTATTCATTTTAATACTTTTGAACTTATTTTGGAAACTAATTACCCATGTTTATTTAACAGCAATTTTCATCAGCATTTAAGAAACAACCTGCCAGTGTGGTAACATATCTTGGAGAAAAATTTGACTATAAATCGATCATGATGTATGATGAATATGCTTTTTCAAAGGTATGTTTATTTAAATTAGACATTTGGATGATTGAAAGCTTTAACTTATTTCTTTACTACATATTTTATTTTGTAATTATAATTTGAAATACAAAAAAAACTTTCTAGACTAAAGCTGTGGTTTCATCCACATACTTGAGTTTTCTATTCATGCTACGATATTAATCTTTTACCACCCATTTGACGTTTCTGTTCACATCATATCCCAGATAAGTAGCCGGTTCGATTATGAACTTTTTCTTCAATATGCCTGTGACTTACGATTTTACAACGATTTTAAGTTTTAACAGATTTTTTTGGAGAGTAAAAATGTAAAAAAAAGCATGAACACAATTATTCGTTTTTGTTTATTAACCTTTTCACATTTTCTTCGATTACTTTTTTTTTAAACAATCTTTACAGGAAACCAGATTTCATTAATAAAGCCAAGAAAAAAATTAGGACAGATTTACAGATTTGATTTGATCCTAAACAAATACTCCTTCATAAAAAAAATAATAAACCAAAAACACAACAAGAAAGGAACGTCTGAATAAATTTTTCGAATATCATTTTTTCAAAAACGATTGCTCAGTCGGCTTGATTCGGAGGATTTTTAGGTCTTTTCAATTATTTGTGGCATTCATTTAAAAATTCACTATCTCTTAACTTACACTTAAACCATTTAAGCTGTTGGCAATTATTTTCACTTATGACCCAAATAATAGCCCTTTAAAAAATAATAAAAAAATTATACAACTTTATTATTAGAAATGAAATAATATTCGATATTTAAGGGATTGTGTGCTTTTAGTTCTTATCTAAATCGGTTATAATGTTTATTTATGAGATTAGATATTCCATATATTTTTGGACCACTTCGAGATTATGAAAGGTTTTAAAGGTTTATCCTAACTGATATCCTTTGGATTACTTGTTAAATCTCTTAGAGAAATGAGCAACCCTAACATTTTCTCTGTTTTTCTTCCTTTCAATTCTAGATTAGAAAAAAGTTTAATTAAATAATGATTCGTTTTTTCATTCGCCTACGTTACGCAGTGTGGACATGCATTCACTACTAGAATACAAAAGCATTTCTGAAAATCAACATGTTACTTAGTTAGCGAACTGAGCCTAGGTTTGGTCATTCAAATTCAACCCTAGTTAAGTACGAACAAATTGTTGATGTATCTTTTTTTTTGTAATTTGAACCCACTGTCAACTTCACTATTCAGCTCCCCGACCCGGGTTAAGAAATTCGGGTAAAGTCAATGGACGAGCGAAAACGCGAGGAATTCCTTAAAGTTCCGTATTTATACTAAGTAAAAGTAGGTGGAATATCGAGAATTTTTAATTCTTGTTTATATTTTTTTAAATTTACGATTGCATGTTTATTTCATTTTGATCACAGTGGTTTTCTAATGGGTTTTGATTTCATTATTCCAGTTGATTGAAGTATAATTATTAAATCTTTAGAATATTATTTAGGTTCTTCTCTTGCTTTATTTATTTCAAAATAGCTTTTTTATAAGATTTGAAATGATCATATCCGTACTTAAATAAATATTGGATTCAGTTCGTAGATCATGTTGATTTCTATTTGTTGCTCTCATTATTATATAAGTACTAACCGTACTCAATTATTTCCCATAAGTCGATAAGCTGACTTTTTTTTAATGTTTATTAATTGTAGAAATATCCAATCTTTTCTGTGAGGCAAATGTACCTAAGTATGATTTTATTTTCTTAAATATGTTCCCAAGAATCAACATTTCTTGGTATTTTTTAACGAGTGTCCAACAAAAACCCTAGCTTGGCAATTCACGTTTATAAACTACTCAGCTATCGTTGCGTCAAACTCACTTACCGTTTCATAGCACTTAAATTAAGATCCCATTAATTGTTTATAATCAACTCTAGTTCTTCATATTATAAAACTAAATATTTAGAATTGATTCATCAAAAGTTTCAATACAATTTTATTTTAATACATTTCATTAAATCTATCTTACAGGATGGTGTATCACCAACGTTGAGATCAAAAACAGGTGAAGAAATAGGACCTCTATGGCGCAAGAATGGATTGAGTAATGCAGATATAAGAAAACTACATAAATTATATTCATGCAAAGGTATTTCTTGTCTATTGTTTTTAATGTTGACAATAATTTTTCAGAGGAAAACGTTTTTTCTCCTAATACAAACTATTTTGGTCATACGGGGTTGATTCCCTCAACTGACTGAGTCCTTTTACATATTGTGGGTGTCTTTAAACATTTTTAAAACTTTTAATGATTTAACTTTTAATAATGGAAACTTTTAATGATTTGAAGTAGTCAAGACCCTTCAATTAAAGAATAGTTTATGTTGTTTCTTTTAGTTTCTTCTACATTCAATAAATTATAAGCAGTATGACTTGGACCTTGTCGGTGGAAGAATACTACTATTTTTTTTAGTAGCGTTAGTTTAGTTTAGTGTCCCTGTATTTATTCCTGATTAAAGAAGGGAAAATTACGTATATATATTTATGACCTTATTGCCTAGGACCTTGTCGGTAGCAACCAGCTGATTTGCTTTACTATACTCAGTCTTTCAATATATTAACTACTCGTACAATACACAAACGTTTAGGAGCACTAACAGATCTTTAAGAGGAGCATAGAATGTCGATTTGATGGCAAATTTGGTACAACACATTTATAGTTATTATTACTGAAAAGAATGTTTTCTTTTTTCTATCAGTGGCTAAAAAATTGGCACTTCGTTTTACGATTCATGTCGGGTTCCACATAAAGCATATTCCTTTGATTCTATAGAAGCTACTGATGAAGGGTTTCGCTACTTTATTGAAGCATAGTAATTTAGATTTTTTATTTTAAACTTTTCTTAGCAATAGACGAAAAAAAATAACCTTTTTCTTATCATTTATGGTCTGATGATTTAATTCATTATTCAGCTGTGAAAAGCGGTCTACTAAAGTTCTTAAGGGAGAGTGTACGTAAGATCCTCCAGTTTGACATAGTAGGTGATTTGAGTTTAGCTGTAAAATGGACCTACAATTTAATCGGTCCTTGTTGCGTGTAGGCTGGGATACCAGTGCTAAGAGTTGCCAAGCTTCCTGTATAAGTATTAAAGTTTACTTTTGCAAGTTAGCAAACACACATACCTTTTCATTGTTCAATTTTCAAAAATTTGGTGGACCACCAGTACCCTGCTTAGAATATAGCTTCTTTTTTTTATTTTTTTATTTATCCTAAAGTGCTCAAACATTCTCAATTGAACAGTTCATCCGGGGTTCCATTATGTATTTTTAAAATTCATAGCATAAATTACAGGTATAAAACAAAAAGATGGCTTTCCGTTTGATGTAATTTGCAATTTTAACTCACACACTTGCGGTTTTCACAACGGTGGCTCTTCTGTGTGGAATTGGCGTGTTTTCAATGAAACAGGTATTAAAAATATACATACATATATTTATATATTTTAATATTATTAAATGAATTATGAATTCCGTATTAAGAATAACTATTTTGCAGAAGGTTATATATACAGTTCATATGAAACTGCTGGTCATACTCCTGGTCATCTAATGTCAGTCAATTTTCATCCTATTAACGAAGGTGATAAACGAACACCGTTAGGATGTTTAAGATTTTGGTACTTACTACAAAGTGATGGCACTTCATTTCTCAAAGTAGGCATTAGAAAACTATTCAGACTTATGTAAGAGAAGGATGTTCGGCAATTGCCAGGGGAAACCCTTTTTTCAAAACTTTCAATCGATACTCTTCGTTCGAACACCATTGGTGTCGTTCATCAAGAGCTTCTTTGTACGATAAATGGAATGAACTAATCAATCAGTCGATCACACTATTCTAGGTTGAACATTATATTTACATTCTATACACAGCTCTTTAAATCTCAGGAGTTCCTGATGAAGACAACAATGGTACTCGGAACTTAGAGCATCAATAAAACATAATGAAAAAGACAAAGCTGGCCATTAGCCAATAATCATTCTCCTCTTAATTTAAGGTCAAACGAATCGCAAACTTATACAGGCAAAGACTTAATTTAAAATTTGATATTTTTTTTTTAAGGTATCACAAGCCTATCTGGACAAGGTTACGCAATTAAAACACCATCCAAAAAATACATACGATCTATGGACGAACAGTACAGTATTAGATAAATGGATTCACGTGGAAATACCTTTGCATACATCAAGACCATTTAAAGTAAGTTTTGAGCATATGTATGTACATTTTACAAATACTTCGTTGTGAATAAAATAATTTTCTTTATTACTAATGTATTTTTAAAATTATGTTCAGTTAATATTTCAAAGTGAATTTAAAGGCGGTAACAAGTACGGAACAATAGCCTTGGATGATATTGAACTTTTATATACTGAGTGCCGGAGTGAGAATCAGATTAAATTATTGCCTTCATTTTCACCATCAGAATTTCTAATGAAAAATGATTATCAAGGTTAGTAAATATTTGAAGTTGCTATAATTAATGTACAGAAAATAGTACCTTTAATTATTATGTATTAAATTTAAAAGAGAACTAAACAATATTAAGAATACCACATATTGAGTTCGAATTAAACTTTAGTGATTGAATTTTCACGGAAATACAAGGGATGATTATCTGCTTGTATTTGAGGATGTTCTACTGAATTTTTGTAGCAAAAGCAAATCTTTGATTGGAAATAAACCCCTTATGGTATGTGGTATTATTTGTAATATCAGGCATTCTGAAAAAAGGAATCCGCATTGATTTGCTCAATATCTATAATGTTTCCTCTAATTAAATTTCTTATAATCTTCCCGGTTTCAACGCCCACAAAAGGTTATGGGCGTCATCTGTAACGAGGGTACCTAGTCCAAAGGCTGAATTTGTTCTTCAAAATTAAAAAGTACCAAGTTCATACTGATTAATTAGTAAGAAATGGTTATTTCAGTCAAAAGTAATAGTGTCATTTTTTCCAGATTCTTTAAAAAACATCTCAAGAATAGAGTTACTACATCACAATCTAATAAACTAGATTTTATTTGTAAGTAACAATATTTTTTACAATTAAGTCAGATTAAATTTTATTTAAACTAGAAAGATTATTCATTTAAAATAATCATATGGAAAGAAAATATTGATTTAAAACTTATTTTAGTACGAAAACCTTTTTAATATATGTTATCATGTAATGTTAATAAAATATTTTTGTTTTAAACATTTGAAATTGTAAATTTACTTGAACATTTATATCGCGAACAAAACAAATTTATTAATGGGTTTTTTCTAACTAGAACCTTCACCTAGTCTATTTTACTTGGCTTTTTCTTTCTTTCTTTTTCGATCGTGTGACGATTAACTTCAATTCTGCATCACTTAAAAACATAGCATATCTAAAAGTTAATAAATCAGACACTTTTTTCGGGTTAATTTAAATTAAATTAATATTAAATATTAATTTCTGGCTGATCTGCACAGACAGGAAGCAAAAACAAATTATGCCCCACTGTGAGATATTGTTGGAATGACACGAAGTTGCTCGAGATGTTGGCCCGTTACTGTCGTTATTTGGCGGAGAGTGATGGCATACCTTTGTGTCAGGTAGCTGCCCGAAAAATGTTTTACTTATTACTCACCAAACAGGTTAATGTAGCTTACGGCATTGATAATAAGAAGCTTACCTGAATTATTGGTATTTAAATATAAATTATGATTTATTATACAAAAATGCTTAGTGCAGAGCTCGACCAACGATCACTTGATAAGGCAGAAAAAATTCATGTCTAAGTTACTTCCAAACACTAAGCTTTTTCTTTGTTATCGCATTTTGAATATAAGTAGATCCAACTGTCTTAGTTAAAAATAATAATAAGAGGAACAGGCAGAGAAATCTGAAGAATTGAAGGTGTTTTCATTTATTGCAGAATACTTTTTTCCAGATTGATCTATAATCGCAGCATGGCAAAAATTGAAAATAATATTAAAAAATAGTTATTTCACCATCAATTGTAAACAACACAAACTAGTACACAAGGAATAAAGAAGTATCTTCTTACACAGTAGAATTAACAACTTTTATTTACAATTTAAAAAAGAAATAACACACAAAGAAAAGGGGCGCGAAAATAACACAACGATTTGTCTTTAACAATACTGATCGAGTATATCCTATAATATCCTAGAAAGACCAGAAAGTCGAATTTTATACAAATAAAATAATTTAATATTACTTTTTTTTTTCTTATTACTCTATTTTTGGAAGACCATCCATCCAACTTGCATTTTTCGTATTTAAATCTATCTATTAAAGCGTAGATACATTCTTATCTTCAGAAGAAAGAGTACTAGATATCGTTGACAGATTTTGGATTTTAATCCTTGAAGCTCTAGCTTTATTGAAGGCATGAATTTGACGTTCACAAAGAAACCTGCATGAACAAAATTGATTAAATAAGACAAAAAGGGAGAAAACCTTAAATTAATCTAAGATAGTCTATTCAAAAACCTCTCTATCAATTATAAATTTAAAATTAATAAGGGTATTTCAAAAAATAAAAGAAAATTATAATTTACTAAGACAAAAATGCTTAATAATAATAAACTAATTTTTAAATAAAAAGATGTTTCTAAACATTTATCCATTTTGGTCGTAGAAATTCCAGAAAGCTGGATAATTTTCAGCACTTAGAGTTTCTTTAAATAAATATTTTGTTTAAATAAATAAGATATTATACCTAGAAATATTACTAAATTTATTGTTGAAAAATGATGTACGACCACTTAAAATATAGTACTTACTTCAAACAAATATACAGAACAAGTAGACATGTGCCAACAGAAATCAACTTAGTCAGACTATCACTGATGAGATTAACGGTAAGACTGACACCTATCAGGCAACAACCAACTAACGAAACAGTTGCCAAAGTATGTCTCCAAGCTGTTACATTCACAACACTTCGAAAATCTACACGATCTGGTGTAACAATACAATAATCTGTACGACATACAGAACAAGTGCCCACATCACTCTGCAAATATCAAACATCATTTGATTAATAAATGTTAATACATATCATAAATAAAAATCACAAAAAGAAATAATTAATTACCTCCATCAGCCACTTCCTAAGACAATTGTGATGAACAAGTTTAACGTCACCTTTGCACACACATGGCGTTATTAGAGGGCCAGCATCCACACGCGTGTTGTCGTAACATATCCAACATTCGGGTCCGCTATCCTCTGCAACATCAGCAACAAGCAAGTAAATATTAGGAGCTATTAGTTTTTGAATTCCAGATTATTAACGGAGATAAGAATAAAAGCAGTATTAGCGTGAATTATGTTTGTATCCAAAATTTGAGAAGATCAAGTTTTAAAAAAGTTTTTAGATTATAGAAAAAGAAATGTTTAAATTCAATCTCCTCAGGTCAAGTACAGAGCAAAAAATAAATAAATCAACTAGTAGACACATCGTTGTTTTCTGGCCAAAATATAGTTATCTTTTATAATGCAGACTTTTCTCAAATTAGATTCTTGATTTATATTAAGCTACACGTCAGCTACCCAAAAAGCTATGCTCACCTAGATATTTTACTTTTTAATCAAAGAAATATGATTTCACACTTTCCAAAATTAACTGTTTAGACAGTAAAAGCTAACTTTTTGAGAAAGACTTTTTTCTACTATATCTTGCAATGTTTTTCGTTTTACTGGTTTGTAAGCATAAATATTATTTCTATAAAAATCGATCTCTGAAAAAAATCTTACCAGATCCAGAAAGGCTCATTTTTTCCGCAAAAGTCGAATCCTTTGTAGCCTCCCTAGAAATGTCGTAATCCCTATTCTTTAATAATCTTTTCGGATTCAAAATCCACAACTGTTCTGGTCTAAAAAAAAAGTTTTTTTAAAATGTTTTAGATAAATACGCGCACATCAATTTTAAGAAATGCGCAAATAATTATTTCCCAACATACCTCATACAGTTCCAAAGAACACAAGGGAACCATAACGCTACTCCAATTTCAGCGCTTCTAAACAATAAATTAAGAACATTCCTGCTGGATATTGGCACTCTGCAGAAAAAAAGCTTAATTTAATTCACAAGGTAATTAAATTTAACTATTAAAAAGGAAAAAAAAATTTTTACTTACTTATCTTTCCAAAACAATTGTCCTAAAGTCTCAAAACATAGGAAAAATATCATTGCCATCAACATAAGGGCCTGAGAGAGTAAACCTAGCCTTGATTGATGCAACTGTGACGTGTCAACTGCTTTAGCTATTCGCTCTTTTTTCTATGTTTGACAAAAAGAAATAGCTTTTTATACTAATAAGCATTCATTTAAATAGAACACAACTAAAAATTGAGCATAAAACTAAATGGATGGTTGGGAGTAAAAGAAGAGGCCATTATATTTCGTGTTAAAGATTTGATACTGTTATGGGAGCTCGAATAATTTTAAATCTGTTCCAGGTGGTGTTCTTGGAGGAAACGCCAAATATTCATTATAAAAGCGATTGATTGTGGAAGATATTTTGCGAATTAAAGCCCTGATGTTAAGATTACTAAGCTTTGGAATAAGCTATAAATATTATGTGCTAGCCATTAACCACTCCTTAAGATGTAACCTCTCTTACAAAGTGAAAATGCTTTCAAATTGCAGATATTTACGTACTATGTATTACACTGCAGATGATAGAGGCAATTACTTGATAAAAACACTGTGGAAAATGTAATTAGTCAAAGAAGGGCTTCAAGGCACTTTTGAATAGAAAAATCAATGCTACAAAATCAGCAGACTAAAAACAACTGCAATTTAATAGAATATTTGTGTTTCTACCGGTTTTTTTTTTTTTTTTTTCCAATCAAATCCATTTCAGCGAAATTTTCGGTTTAAGAAATTTTCAAGAAACCAGAATAGGATAATGAAGCTTGTTGAATACGGAAACGTTATGACTAGACAAGAATTTCTAAATCTGATGTGAAATATGGACTGATGAATTATCGAGTTTTTGAGCTGCCTTCGGTCCGGTTGTTTGCCCTGCACATTGACACAATGGCTACGAAGACGAAGGTGATGATTTTGCTTTGTGCTGCATACTTGAGATACACCATCAAACTTATATCAAATATAAGGCTATCATGGCCTTGAATTACCCATATATCTAGTATGTCATTCTTTTTTTTTATTTTTGGGTGCGGTGAAAGTTTTCATAAGCGTTACTTTTTATTTTTGGCCCCTACTGTTAGGAACTTACGCCTACCAAGTCCTGTGAAATTGCCAGAAATTGTTCTATCAATCGTCATTTTTAGCTCATTCCATAGAATAAATCCTCAACTGGATGGACGGATTCGCTGTCAAATGATGTGCGACTATCTTTGAAGCTGTAGAAACACTCCTTTATACATTTGAATCTCAAGGCACTTTCTCGAAATCCAACAAAAACTTTTATAATTAGTTTCAGAAGAGTAACTATTTTCAATAAGTGAAAATACTTACAGATTCAGCCTTAAATAATTGTGTCGCTTCTTCAGTTGCTTGCTGACTACTTACACCTTCATCTAACAAAAATCCGCCTCGCACCTATTTAAACAAAATAATAATACTCAACAATAGGATGAGAGAATTTCTAAAACAAGCTATTATGAAAAATGAATTAACAAAATTACCTTAAAGAAAACTTCCACGCCGTATATCAGAAAGAATACAACATTAATAAAAAGAAGTACCGCGTAACATCCATTGAATACCAAAGTATATACACTCTGAAAAATTAAAAATAACTATATTAGAGTCAAATTAAACAATAATGAAAATCATTATGGTTCTAGAAGCACCTAAAATCATTAAATTTAAAAGTTTACCTTCATTTGTTCATCAGGTTTGAGAAAATGGACAGCAAGAAATTCTGCCAAAAACAATGAATACGAAATAAAATTGAAAGCTAGGAAACCAAGGAAGGACTTGCTCAGAAACTGGCGATGTTCCCATCGTAAATCTCGCAAATGGAATATCTAAAAAATTTTTTGATAAAGTTTCAAAAAAGACAAACATTCAAGTCATTATTTGTTTATAAACAATAACATACCTCAGCCCAGAAACATACAATAAGTGATGAACCTGACAGTAACAATGGATAATACGCACTCATCAGACCTCTGGACCACCATTCCTCATAAGCGTTCTAGAGTAACAATAGCTATATAGAAATTTAACTTTTTATTTTATTTTTTTTTTACATTATTTGAATACCTACAGGAGATGTAAAATAAGTTCCACGGATCACGGATGCCAGAAACACAACAAAGTAAAGTAGTTTTTGTGTAGTTATTCTACATGCTCTCATCAATGAGGGTGTTTTAAGCCTGAAAAAATAATTATATTAACCGAAATTAAAAAATAACGCTATATATGCACGTATTCGTTAAATTATGCGACAACAAGAGGTAAAATTTGCAAAACAAGATAAATGTTGAATTTTTATCAGCTGCATTTCATTTATACGAACGTGATAATATTAGTTCTATGTATTTACAAACAACTATTGCTGCTATTTTTATTTTTTAAATGAATAAAAGATATTTACCTATTCCATTCAGCGACAATGCACATGATCAATTGCACAAAGCAGACAAACGCTACTGCAAAGAAAATGGTGGCAAAAACCACAAAATATGACGTGTTTGTGAATCTACATTCATCACCGATAAATTGGATCTGAAAATAATAAGTTTTAAATCTACTATTATTTATCTGAAAACGAAATTAAGATAGATAATTAAAGCGAATAGTAGCTTAATTAAAGTCAGACCCACTGTAACCTTAGAGATTTATTGTGGTTTCCTTAAATATCTGCTTATCAAATAATGTAGCAATATGTGAAGTGTACCATATGAAATGTACCAGTTTAGGTACAAGTAGTAGCACACGTGAAATGCCATTACAACATCAACTATCTTATTGCGGGTGACAGTACAAGTATATGTAGGTAGTTAGGTAACTCGTAGAGCGTAAAGATCCAGAAAACTGGTCATTCAACATCCCCCAGCGGAATGAAAAAGATTAATAACTCACAACTGAATTATTAAAAATTCTTAGTTTAATTCTGTAGTTTAAAACTATCATTAAAGTTCCTTAATTATATATTTCAATACTATGAACGATCGAATTGTTAATAATAAAAACTAACTATAAATGTACAATAAGCAAATACCTCACAGAAGCAAGTTCCATTTTGACATTCCCCATGACCTGAACAGTTGTCAGCGCATTTCTGTGTTACCATTCCGTAGTGCATAAGAAATTTAAGTGCAGAATTCACTTGCCCGCTCATAATAAGGCTGTATGTACAATTAAAAGAAAAAAATCATCAGAATTCATGATTAAAAGAAAATTTCAAGTAAGTATAAGTAAACTATTACAAAAATAGAAAATAAGTATTTTATGTTAAAAGAATACAAACCATGTCTATGCTAGCCATCACTTTTCACAACTGATCAAAATTAATTAGGCTTTGACATTAATTTTTGTAATAAAAAAATACTATTATATTCACCATAATATTATAATATTGTGGGAAACTAGCTTCAATCTGAAGAATTAGATTCTAATAGATTCCTAATTCTGAGCTAAATTCGAATACATATGTATGTAATTTCACATGTTTTGGAAATTTGATGTTTAATTTTAAGTTTACATAATGAAAACTGGTACAGATAAAATAAAGCAGTATAATAACAAGTATCTCCTACTTAATAATAGTACTCAGTAGATAAAATAATATACTCACTTTATTTGGCTGGTTGAAAGACCAGCTCAAAAATTTCGATGTTTTCAAGTTTCGCTTAAGAATGCATTGAAATTCTCAAGAACAAAACGAAAAAACTTCACATTCATTTCAAACAATAGCAGATGCCATTCTTTATTTCCACAAACAAACAAAAAAGTCCCTAGGAAAACATTTTGCAACCAGCCATAAAGCAACTCAACAGCTGTTAGCGCACGCTCAGTATTCACAATTAATGAGTATTGACGTTTCGAAGAGTTGTGCGTACTCTATTCAGTTGTACTGAATCATGGCGTTAGAGCTACCATAAATTTGAAAAGTAACACAAAATTTAAACATAAAATTATGATTCCTTCAGTACTTGTTTCCTTCATATGATTGAATGATCGTCACGCAAGTGAGGTTAACTATTGTATTCCGCTCATTTTCAAAGTGACAAAATGAACTAACACAATGTAAATTTGTAAAATGTATTGACCCAACTTAAATAAACGCCTCTTGTCGCCCCTCGTATTTTAGTTACAAATTATATACAATAAATTTTCGACATATTCATGTTTTTTGCGTGCACCAGAGAAAGACAGTCATTAGAGAGATTATTTTGTGAAGCAATAAATAAGACCTTCCGAATTTTTATTGATCCTTTTTAAAAGATTTATAAAAAAATATCTAAGATCAGTCTTATTTTTAAAAAAATTATGTCAGAATAAATTATAGAAAATGTTTGAGGAAACGCGTCACCTAAGGGAAAATATTAGCTCAGGGTTGGTGAATTGGAAACTGATTGTTCGAAATAATCCGCCTTCCTTTGATTTTCTTTTCTTTTTTTTGGAAGCCTCTTAATGCTCCCACTCAGGTAATATAGAATGCTATCTTTAACGAGTGGTCACATTCCAGAAGCCAGTAGTAATTCACTGAAAAGGATGTATAGGGTCTTATCTCTAAAGTTCTATAAGCAGGGCCGGCGTCAGCACCCGGGCAAGTGCCGGGGCTCATATCGCTTCTAGGGGCCCCCAGCACTCCCCCAGTATGGACCTAGAAGGAGCGATTAAAGCGAATGAAAAAGTTCGATCAACAAAACTCAAGATTAAGCAGAATTATTGCCAAAGAAGTCATCGGCTAATCTTCAGAATAGCGACCGGGGGCGTGGCCTATTTATTTAGATCGTTTTATTTATTATGTAATTTTTAATCTAGTACGCTGTCGCCCCATGATTTGCTCCAAAAAGAGGCCCGCCGAAGCTCTGTCGCCCAAAGACGCTCAAAAACCTGGAGCCGGCCCTGCCCATAAGCATGATTTTACTCAGAATTAAAGAAAACAACATTATTAATGTAAATAAATATTTAATTTCTTAACATAAAAATACAAAAAGAAAAATAGGAAATACATTAATTACACATTATAATTATTATATAGAATTTTCTACTTATTTTCAATAACGAGATTCTTTGCTTTGTACAATGAGGATAAAATTACCTGAAACAAATAAAATTACTTCAATACGACAAAAGCGCAGTGCGAGCGTTAGTAAAGAGATCACAAATTAATATAAATTGCAGTGACTGAACGTTAAAAATCCTATTTCTTAAAATTTATTTTGAAAATTGTTTTGTTTAATTAAACAGAAAACAAGGCCTATTAGACAAGCAAATGTCGAGCAAAATTAGATTCTGAACTGCGATAATTATATTATCGGCTAATAACTGCTATGACCAATTTACGCGTTTTTTCGAAAAGTGGTGTGACGAGTTTTATTTTCAGGACTCTTGAAACTCCTACACGTGTCCTGATCCTAAAAAGCGAAAAGTACGTTACAACAGCATCACTACATTTATAAAACACCTTCACATCCCTCATACCATTACAGATACAATCTTCATATACTTGTTCACCATGACAGAAAATTTCATCTTACTGTCATTCTTCTAGGCGTTAGTAACAGTCCTCTTCTTTAAGGTGCAGGTAATTTTTAGAAGAACTCCAACAAATATAAATGTAAAGGCTGTAGTATTCATAACGACATGACATCACTTTAAATTTTACCTTTATTGAAACTAAGGTTGTAACAACTGCTATTTTAGGTTGCAGTGGATTTGGCCTTACCACTATCCACATCTACTAACTTCATCTTTCACATATTGCATCCTTCATACTAACGTCCTTTAAGTTCCTAACACTGAAATATCATCTACGTTAGTCTCTCAATTATTTTTGCTTAGTTGGCTACGAAATATTCAGGAGTATGAAGGCCTCCCTCTGGGTCTATGGAGACTAAGGCATCTGTGACAATGCGGGAGACGGAGTTGGGCTTTTCAAGATTCTCTAAACATTATTCAAGATTTCTTTTGCTGTATTCTAAGACATAATTTACAGCTTGATAAAGAACATTAACTCTTTTGTAAAACAAAAAAAAACACAATTTAGAAACCTGAAATGCTCCTTATTTAATCTAAAGGATTAACTGTTTTACTGAAGGTTCCATTTTTATTGTCAAATAATTAATATTTAACAACTGTGAATTACCTGTCTTTTCAACATTTCTAAAGCTTCTAATCCTTCAGCATATTTTTCTTCAATGACTTTTTTATCTGATATGTCTTTATTCATTCTGAATCCATCTCGAATCCTACGAAATCCATACATCCTGTATTAAACAGAATATATTTTTATAAAGTACATCATCAGATATGTGTTTATTAATTACCAAATCGTGTATTCACCGAAAATTATAAGCAGGAAATTTGGATGCTTCCCTCAATAAATTTTTGTACAAAGCAATCACCTCCATCTTAGACACCATTTTAGTGAAATAGGTCTGCAACAAGCAATTGTCAAAAATAACCATAATTTTAAAGACACTTTCCTTTAAATATCTATAATAATTTACAATACTTTGAACCTTAAATGGATTCCTATTACTTAATTTAATGCATTCGCTTACTGGTTAACTAAATGCTTTAAACCTGCATATTTATTTTCCGTTTTTATTTACCAGTTAAAACTTTTCAGGACACTACTCTTAACGTTTAAAATGTAATAACCTATCATTTAGTAAACTTTTTGCCATTATATCCGTTCTTTGTGTGCTATTGATTCTACCAATCTTTATTTTTAGCAGCTTTACTACAATCTAATTATTTTCACTTTAATTTTGTGAAAATCACTAGTCAAAATCTTTAATACAATTTTTAAGTACAAAACAATGTTTAAATTTCTTACTTATTTTTCTTATGTTAAATAGATATAACTAATTGACTAAATACGATATTTTTTCACCTAAATTTAGGTTGGTGTTAGATTTTCACATCGCCATTATCCTACTCATTTATCAGGTGAGTTAGCAATGTGAGAAGTATATCCTCTATTATTACTCCTGTGTAAATTATTTTTTAAGAATTTAATTTTGAGTTCATTACAGAATAAAATGTCGAGTGCTGTATCTACAACCGTTAAGCCCCAGTTGAGAGGACTGCTACAGTCTAAGATCAAGAGGAACCTTATAGTTGCCATGGGCTTATCTGTGGTATCAGGAGTTCTTTTTAAAATATTCGTTAGTGATGCAAGGAAAAACCAATATGCTGAATTTTACAAGTAAATTGATTGATTTTGTATTATAATGTTAATTAATGAAGATTTATATTTTTTGTTATGCAGTGTTTTTTTTTATCTTAAGTGCTTGTGTTAGATATTAACCTTACGGCTCACTTTTATTAAAAAAAAAGTTACTGAAGAAATGATTTTCTTGTTTCCAAGGAGGTTTTTTAAACATTAATGTATACGGTAGACTGTGATATATTCGAGGCCATTTATTTGAGTATGAATTTTATTAATCCATATATCATTAAGGATTTCATCTGTCAGGTTCCTCTTTCATTTCCCGTATTAAACATATTTTACACAATTATTATGTACCATTAGGGCAGTCAATCGTAAAGTAAGAGTCATACTGATTCATCAGAAATGTGATTGTGTCCAGATGGATTATTTTTGTACCAGTTACACGTTTTCATTGTTATTGCAATTACAGTCCCTTAGTTTATTTTTTGGGAAATTTCCCAAGCTTTTTTTTTTTACCCAGGGAGTTATAAGATTTCAAGAGAGATGTCATGCGTTAAAGGCATGTTTAAAGACTTGTTTTTTTCCAGTAATTTGTGTAATATTTAACTTTCTATAATTGCACGATTGCAGACCACTAATAAAAGAATACACGAAAGAAAAATTGTCTTATGTTTTTAATAAAATAGCGTTCCAATTTTTTGGTACAGCTATATAGTAAGTTTTGAACATTACTTTCTTGAATGTATCAAATTTTCTTCAGGTCACAGTAACAAAAAATGCTATTAGTATGATGTCTTTTTTTTTATATGTTTACGCATATTTTTTACAGACGACTAGTTTGCTTTTTCTTTTAAATTGAGGCGCTTCAATTGAGACAGGATCTTTTTCAGTGCCCTCCCAACCTCTTAACAGTTTTTCGTTTTGTATAACAGTTATCCCCTTGAGCAGCAAAGAGGATCGTGGGAAAAGTAAAACTCAGGAACATGCACCTAAATCGAACTAGGGATGCCAATACCTTCGCTTGAGAATCCTGTATATACCCACTATGCTGACCCCTCCTATAGTCTTCGATCCTTCCACACACGTATATCATTCTTGATTGTATATTATTCAAAATCTATCTTCGAGGTTATGATATGAATGGATAGATTTGCTTTAGTTTCAAATTAATTATCAATTTGTCATTTCTTCATTCTTCCTAAATTTCTTACAACAAACATCTTTTTTAACTTAATGACTTTTATTTTATAAAAAGTTTTCAAATCAAAGAACTAATTGTCCATACTAATAATAAAATCTTAATCCATGTAGTCGATGTTCACCATTTCTGTATTGTTTTTTAGCTAACCACCCCGCAAAAAAAACAAAAAAAAAAAAACGAATTAAAGGCACTAGTGGTACGCGAACGTAAAAAGATCATGCCGTAGGATTTTTTCCCCTCATCGACTGCCTTGGTATTAGCGCCGACATTTATTAATAAATCCATTGTTTTAAATATTTATACTTATTTATAGATGTTTCATAAATCTTAAAGAATACCTTTAAATAAATGAATACTATTGTTATAGTAGTAACAAAAATAAATTTCCTTTCTATTAATGATTTCAGGAATTATGATGCTGAGGAAGAATTCAAAAGGATGAAAAACCTTGGTTTATTTCAATCTGGTTAAATAATATGTATGGAAATAAAAATAATAACAATATGGTAGTTTAATTGTTTACAATAAATATTAATAAAACTTTTAAATTTAAAACGTGTTACTTTCAGTAATTACACTGCCTTCTTTATTATTTCCCGTATTACTCCTTGAGGCTCTCGGATCGACCACGGTGCGCATGCTCCGTAACTTGAAGACCTAGTAATGGCCGATGTTTTGGTCAAGTGAAGTGGGGTTTTTGTCGTGGATTTTATCGGAAGATTCTAATTTTTAATGAAGTTTCCCATATTATTGACTGAAGACGTGAAAAAGACGGGTAGAAAATGGTTACAATGGGATTACTGTGTATTGTGTGTTGATTTATGAAGTATAATTTTTTCATATATGGATATCTCAACTCAGGTAAGGGTCTTTTAAGATACATTTTATCTTCTTCTTTTTTAAAGAAGATATTCCCTTATTAGAATTTGAAGTGATAAACATTAATTCAAATTTAATTAAAACTATTGCCAAACATAGAAGTGCCGGTTTTTAAAATAGAAACTATTGAATTACCACATTATCCAACAACCCTCACGGGTCCTGATTATACAAAATGGCCGCTATGGGGAGACACATTTAAACGCTTTTCGGCAGCGATTTTATTCTCTGAACATTTAAAACGATTAAAAAAGGGTTCCTAAAGAAGAAGAAAAAAAGTAAATAACTTAATTTTTATCCCCTCCCTTCATTACGCGATTTATCAGCTAATCATGAAAAGCTGTGCCTTCCATTCAACCCCCCATATTAAGGATTGTAGGCTTGTCAATTAAAATAGTAAGAACTAAAATTAAGCATTCAGTTTTATTGGAATAGCAAAAATCGCCTTATAATGTTCTATAGTTAGGATTTTAAGTACTCTAATAGTTTTCCCTTGTTAAATTAAGCTATCTGAAATGGAAAAGAGCGTGGAAAATTGTAAAAAAAGTTGTTTTTTTGAACAGATTTTCATGTACTGTTGTAATTCAATTTTTATCATTATATTTATTGCTTTTTTATTCTTATTTTAAAATAATTCAGTTAAATCTAACGGTACATAAATTTTGTTAAAATATTGGGGAAATAATCAATTATATATGTGGGCTTTCAGGCAGATTTTTTAGTTTTAAGGGTGATTAATTTATTTTGTTAATGCATAAATAACGCCAATGTTTCGTATTTAATTATTGATGCATAAACAACTTATTGCTTATTTATGTGTTTATGTTCTAATAATTGACATGTAAAAATACACTAATAACCCACTTGGACTTTTTTATTTAACATGTTTTTTTTGTGTGTGTGTGTGATTGGTGTTAACACTTCTCAGATAATCTTATTACTTGTGGGTACAAGTTATCTTCATATTAATTTATGGTGGAATCTAGTTTTTGGTGTATTGAATTTGTTCACCAGTCAAGTAGTCATTTTTAGTACTACCAGTGGGATGTAATTTACACGCATTCAGTGTAACATCATCTCTCAACTGTTTGAAAATCCATTAAAATAAATAAATAAGCTACTGCATTCTGAAAGAAACAAATATTGTTTTTATATGGCGTGGATTTTTTATTATTTTGCGTCAGTTAAACATTTCCCAACTTTTTCCTAGCATTTTTTTGAAGAAATGGTAAATACTCATGGTATCAATGTTGATGATAAATGATTAAATGTTACTGTTAGAAATCACAGCACGAATAGTAATGAACAAACACGTGCTTGTTACCTGGTTCTAGTTTTATTATTATTAAAATTGGCAATTTGAATACTTGTTTCTTGACAGATCATGTCATCAACAGTGATGCTGCAGCAAAAAATGAAGTAAGATTAGCAAAAAAATTGCTATACTTTAAAATGGTTTTCTTTTTGTGAAAAAGAATTTAAAGAATATTAGAATATTTAAGACAATAGTTTTATTTATTTATTTGACGTACATTAGCAATATTGTACTAAAGTAAATAAGTGCTTGATATGGATGTTAAATGGTTGTCATTGACAACAGCTTCTGGGGCTTAGCAACTACATACATATGTAGGTATAGTCCATAGGTAGTAAATATTCAGATTCACCTGTTCTTGCCCTCTAATTATGTGTATTCCTTTGTAGCAGGTTTTTTTTTAACCTAAGGGTTAGCCAAGAGAACATGGTTTCGATTTAGCTATATGGAGATGATTCTGCACTTTTTTTTTCTTTGATTTATTTGAAAAATGAAAACTTAGTTGTATTTTTCTTAAACATTGTGAGCCTTTTTTTCATTTTTTTTTTTTTTTTTCATATGGCTTAGGTTTATCTGTCCCTTCTAGTCCACCAATATTAACCTTAAGTTGCGCTTTAGTAATGGCGAATTTGTAATGGTCCTTAATACTGCTTATGAATGAGAAAACCTATTTTTTATTCGATGGTCACTTTATTTGCAGATTTGAAAAGGCTAAAAGTGGTTTACTTCTAGTTTTCAAAAATTATATTCAAATTTAAAAAAAAAAAAAACAGCAATATTAGAAGGAGAGATATGAAAGCCTACTTAAAGGAAGAATTAAATTTGTTATTTGTTCATATCGAATTGAAAAATTAACTTTATTACAAAAAATTATTATTTTTCAATCCAAATTTTGGTAGTAATAAAATTCGTTGAGTTGTTGAACTGTAACCTCCTCAATCTGCAGTTTACAGTTCACTTTTATTGTCCAGTTACTAGTTTATTGTTCACCTCTTATTTAAAATATTAAATGTTGTAAATTAATTGAACCTGGTTTTTATTTTCCTTATAGTAAACTTTTTGCTACTTCAATACAAATATGTTTTTCCCCACAAATAAGAAAGTTTGATCTACGAAATTAGCATTTTTTATTATGAGAACCCTTCGTGGAACATGTTATTATGAGCGAATTATTTTTCTTTTCTTTGAAAGTTATAATATCTACTATTTCATATTATTTATATTAAAGGTTAAAATTATAGTATTCCCCATAAATAACGTGATCTATCCATTACTTAAATTTATCGTTTACACAAATTCACATTTGTTGAGCAAAATGTAAGACTAACAAACTGGTGGTTTTTGAAGGTGAGAAAAATAAGGGTTCAAAACAATAATTTCCTAAAAATAGGCCTCTGAGGATGTCCCGGGTTGGTAGTAATATCAGGTCATAAAAAAAAATAAGCGGAAAGAGAAGTATTCAAAATTTTAAAACTCCCAATGAAAGTACAAATTTGATAAACATTATCTTAGAAATATTTTCCTAACGTTACCCACATTACTTTTATTATTACTTGCTTTGTCCTGTGTTAATTTGGTATTATTTCTGAGAAAAATCGATCTAAAAAATAAAGACACTAGTGATGTTAGGCTGGTATACCCTCTGGTACGTCTAGATTCCTGAAGAAGTGTATTCTATTTCCGCCTGTAAAAGAATCTTAAGTAGAGTATATTATTCTTCTTAAGAGTAAAAGAGTAAAAGAATCTTAATCTCGTATATTAATCATCCATCACTTTTAACAAATTCTTAAAAATATATATTTGTTGAACTCATGCAATTTAGATGTGTGAATATTAAACTTAAATTGCGAAAATCTTGAATTTGTTATTTAAAAACTAGGCTTCTTAGTCAAATACGCTTTGGTTTTCAGTTATGCCATAAAAGTGCTGTTTCTCACAGTTTCACTCATCATTTTTCTGATGAGTTTTGTTTTGTTTTTATTTTTATACAAACTAACAATCTATATAAACTTTATCGTGTGCAATGTTGGATTATGTTGTAAAATACAAATTTTACTTTTGTGGTTGTAATTACTTTGAAAGCAAGTTATTCATCGTGTTGTATTAAATATTGAGTACGGAATAATTTTTGTCTCTCAACAATAAACAACTTTTTCGGAAATCACATTTATTTGAAAGCAACAAAGTGATCCTGATATAGTTGGTCCAAATCCTGCCCATTTTACAACTATTTATTCCTTTTTCTGAAACATCTCCCTTGTATTCTGGTATGGAGCCCACGCCAGGGATGGTAAATCCTCCAATCCATTTCAGTTCCACAATGAACGATATGCCAATATAATCAGACTAATCTCACATCTACACCCTTTTTAATTCGTATTCATATTCCTTGATGGATACTTTTAATATTACTAGAATAGCTCCATCTTATATATATAAATAATTATCATGTAAAGTTTTATTTATTTTAAGAGAGGTAAAAATGTACTTTTGAAAACTGGGAAGCGTTTAACCTGTAAAATTCAAAAGATAATTCATTATTACGAAAAAAAAGAAGTACAAGAAATTCGTGAAACGATCCCCTATGTTTGACAATACGTTAAGTTGATTCTTGTCCTGTGTCACAGTAGATTTAAGAAGAAATGTCTTAATGAAAATTTAAGCCATTGCGTTCTAAAAGGTTTATTTGGCTTTTGTAATTATCAGTGTTTGTTAATTGCCAGCTAGCACTGTAGTGTTCAATGCGTAAATGAGAATGAATGTAGTAATGATGCGTTTGGCTGTGGATACGCTTAACTCAAGTCGTTGCAACACAACTACCCCTGCAGAACTGTGTGTTGTAGTGTGAAAGGTGTCAGAATTGAGGAGTGGTTACGCTGGGATCTCGATTGAACCCAAGGACCGTTTAGAAGGAACAAGTCATTTTCCTTAACGGGATACTGTAATGTTAGATTTGTACTCCTATATTTGCTTCTTTAAGGAATATGCGTGAAATAGAAATTTTCGTTTATTACTCAGAATAAACAAAGTTTTTTCATAATTATTTCATAATTATTCATATCCTTTATTACACCTTAATTTTTCTTAAATTTCTTCTTTCTTATTTTTCAGACATAAGGGATTGTGCAATTTTATAGCTATGTTGTCATTTTGGTAAGTTTTTGTTTATTTTATTTCAGTTTGAATTTTTGTTGCTTAGTTTTTAGTTACTTAAAAATTTTGTTCTTGTGAAGGATTCAGTACTAGTTGAACAAAATTTGGATTGTTTCTTTGCGGGAATAAACTTCCAGTTTTAAAGTCTTTTTAATAATTAAATAATTAAAAAAAAATAATAATAATACAATTTTTACGAATATACTTTTAGAAATGGCATCTATCAACCAATGTAAAACAAATATAATAGAGACTGTGATCACCTGTGTTGGAGACCTAAAAGATCCAAAATTCCCCTGTCAGTTCAAAGATATATTGAGGGAGCTGCGTTCGCTTCTCTGTCAAGGTAAATATAAAAGGAAGTAACATTCATCTAAATTTTAAATTATTAGAGCTTCTTTTAATATATATATATATATTTTTTTTTTTTTGAATATGTAAAACCAGAAAAAAAACAGTCACTTTGTCTTTGTTTTAAACTAGATTCTGACGAAAGTCTTTTGCGAGTTAATAAGGTGGAGCCTTGGAACTCCGTCAGGGTGACATTTTCATTGCCAGCGGAAGCTGCAGAACGGCTACGCAGCCTAGCAGGAACTGCGGGTGGGCAAGCGTTGGCTCGCTTGGGGATCTTGTCAGTTCAATTGGAGACTGGACAGGTATGTTTTTTGTTTAAATACTTGTGAGACTATTAACAGATTTGTATGATTGTAATATTTTAATATCTATTCGTTTGTTTCAGGTGATACCAGTACGAGCTTGCGAGCCACCGGCTGCAACCCCTGGTCCATCTCGGCGATTGGATGAACCTGGACCTTCCTCCAGGAGTTGCGGCCCGCCACCGCCGGCTTCTTCCAGTGTAGTCGGGCCGCCAAATGTGGTCGCTCCTCCATCTACCCAATTACTGTCTTTGCCAGGCCCCTCATCAGCAGAGCCGCCAACTGTTGCCGCACCTGTCTTGCCTCCTCCGCCTCCGCCCCCGCCACCACCTCCTACACCAATTAAGGTGCAGCAGCTACCGTTTGTTTCACCCTCTGCCCAACATCTTCATAAGGTATTTGTACTTTTACTATCGCAAGTTATTAATAGTAAGTTATTAGCTTTTATTAATCTGGTTTTATTTTGTAGCAGGTGGTGCCCAATCACTATCCTCCGCCTCCTTATCCAACGGGAGTTACAGGCGGAACTAGTTCTACTGAGCCAAAGGAGCCAGTGTTGACCCCAACACAACCATTAGATTCACCATTATTGGTTAATTTGCTACAGACGGACGGCTCTCTTCTTTCTAGCCAACAACACTCTCAAGTAGTGCTCTCCAGCGGCGCTACTACTGTAGGACATCAACAACAAAGTGCCGTTGCCCGATCGGCCACGGCTCCACCCAGGCCGACACAGTCTGCCTGTCCTGTGTACAGGCCACTAAATTCTGGGACCTTGAATCCTGCTACGGCCAGATACCAAGTTCAACCTCCACCGTATCCACTAGGTAGGCCCACACCGACACCTTCCGCTGCTTCATCTGCTGCGGTATCCACCACTCTTCATCACCATCAACAACAAGTTGTAGTGCCTCCTCCTCCACCACCAACACCTCAACCCCAGCCTCAATCGGTGCCTTCACCTTTGGCGCCACTACCCCATGCTGTTCAGGTAAATTTTATTTCAGAAGTAAATAACACTTAATTTTATTCGCCTCAAGTACCATAAGATGAAGAGGTTCGACTTAGTTTCGCCACTGTCCTCTATTTTGAAACCAGATGTTGACTTTAGCCTGCAATTAATACCACCTCTGGATACGTAATTCTCTTTCTTCTCAAACTTTTGTAGGTCTTAACTAAAGTGCTTTCCGTGCCATTTGCACTCCGCTATTCTGTTCTCGCACCCGCGTCACCTTGTTTGCCGTTTTACCACAATTTAGCTTTGAGTGCTTATTCTATGTATTTTTAATTCTTTCCCTCTAGTTCTTTCCTACTATTTTCCTATTAGCGTACTTGATGACCTTCTTTCTTTTATTTTTGAAGCGTGAGTATAAAGTCTAACCTTCACTCGGATCATTCTTTATAGCACACCTCCGATTGAGCTTTTCATTTGGGCATCAGTATCGAACGTTTGGGAAATAAAGAAAGGTTCAAAAAGTGCTGTTCAAAACAAAACAGTTGAGAGGTTTAATTTACAAAATCATTATTTTCCAGTGCGCTTTAGTGAAAACAATTTGGCTTATAGCCATTTGTTTTTTTTAGTGTTCCGCCACAGAGAGAAAATAATTTAAAGTCTCACGTCCCAGCAGGTACTTGGTTTCTTGTTAGCAGTATGCAGTATCGATAGAAAACGCGAAGTGCTTATGGAATTTTCTTAACATCATACTATTAACTGAAAGTATTGAACAAAATTCTTCAAATATTACAGGATGTCCATTAAATCGTTAGACGATTTGCTGTATAATTACGGATAAGGATATTTTGTATAACATTAATATAATGATGTACTCATTATGGTGAAGATTATAAGCTATTGCCGATGTGAAAAAGCAGTGAGTGCTAAAAGAAGAAGAAAAACAAAAGTAATAAGCTGGTCCTTTTTTAATTTCATCGTTGAATTAATTCTTTGTGCTGAAAACTAGTCAATCTGGTTTTATTTTCTACTGAAGGAAAATTAAATTAATAATTGATTGCTCCTTAATGGAAACGATGAAAAAAATGCCCAGTAAGTGGGTTATATTATGTTAAACTCAGCAGAACCCTGGTTTTTAGACCTACCAGGAACACTTTTAATAGCAATTTCTTTAATTATGACAACTCAAAATATTTGTTTTAGATATCAAATAATGTAGTACAACAACAGCATCATCTGCATCATCACCACCATCATTTACAACAACAACAACAACAGCAACAGCAGCACTTGTTGCTCGCCAGTCAACAACAGCAGCAACAACAGGCAGCAGCATCTCTTTCGGCGGCTGTACAACAGCAACAGCAGCTCCAACAACAGCAGCAACAGCAATCGTCACAGACGTTGCACCATCACCATCATCACTCCCACCAAACTATGGTCTCAGCTGCTGCTGTCCCTTCCGTGCAGCGTGTGCAGTCACTTCCTACTACAACACCCGCCCCCACGTTACCCACACCGGTGAAAGAGACTAAAGCTCCTGAAGTTAATGTACGTATTAAAAATACTTTTACTCCTCTCTAGGACAGTTTTTAATTATTATTATTATTATTATTATTATTATTATAAATTCCAATCCATGAGACCAGAACTATTAGTTCTACCGGAACCATTCGTTCTATTTAAATTAGCAAACCCCGTTACTGCTCTTTTGATCAAATTGTAGATGTTCACCCAGTTTGTGGCTTACGAAAAAATCGTGGAAAACAGTTTTACTTTTTCCATTAGCCTTAAAATTTTTTTGTCTTTTAAATTATTTCTTACGAAAATATTGCAATTATATTTTCACAATCTGAGCAGAGGTTCCTCTCAAGTATTAATATAATATAAATCCACAGAAAAGTTTATATCCTATATATTAAATCTTTGGTAAGAGGATTTTTGTACTAGGGAAAAAACCGTCTAACCCTTGTCCGAGCTAAGGAGCATTCCAAGCGGGAAGTATGTGCTGTGGTTTGGTTGTCTTCTATATAAAGTAAAGTTTGCTAGGAAAAAGTGAAGAACAAGCTTTTTTATTTACCTGAAAGAAATCATAGTACCTCAATCGAGTAAAATTGTATGTAGGAGATATTAATATAACTGAAGTCAGTTTAATTAGTACTAATGAAAAAAAAAAAAATGTAGAAATACGTCTTAAATCTTACTAGGGCCCAAATTAATTCACGCGGATTGCAGGCGATGCGAAATTCACTTACTAGAAATATTTTTATACTAAGCAGGTAAGAGAATCTAAAGAATCTATTGCTGAGATTATAATTTATCTTTATTTTCAGAATGTTAGTCCTATTAAGGATGAGATTCACTGTGATGAAAGCGGAAAGAAGCGACAGTTGCTGATAAATCCATTAACTGGAGAGCTAGAACCAATGTCATTGAGCAGTTCCAGTGATAGTGAACCTGAAGATAATGCCTTAAATTGTAACGATCGATCTGCTTTAGTGAAATCACCACCAATCTCAGAACTGCGAGAAACTTCAATTCCTGTTTCTGTTGAAGAAAGACAGGTAACACAACAGCAGTCATCACAACAGTCAGCACCACAATCGCAACAACATCAGCGAATTAGTGAATTATCTTCCTCTCAGTCATCCCTGAAGATGAGACTGAAAGTTGGTGGCAGTGGTATTGCTGGTGAAATTAATAATGGACAACAAGAAGACACAACAAATGCTAATACTGGTAGCAGATACAACACAAGTAGGTCGTCAAATAGTACCACTTCTATTGGACAGGCTTCAGAGCCGAGGGTGCCTCCACTGCATATCTCTTTGAAAGGATCCAGCCTTCATATCGTGTCAAGGTAACGTAAATCAATTGTTTATAAGACACACGTTAGCCCAAAGGTTAGTGGCGAGGCCCGCAAAGCTATTGTGGTACTGAATTGGATTGCCGGTCTAAAGTCTTGCATTTTATTGAATCTTTAAAATAAGAAATACAAAGTACATTTCCTCCACCCACATTTGTGTTAATTCGGAACCCAGGGATCATTTAAAATAATTATTTAAACGTTACGGCAGTCCAGAGTATTAAGAGAGTTTTTCAAGAAATAGAGGTGTGACATAAATATTTTGAAGAGTCAGCAATTGCAATTCTAAGCTAGTCGCTTGGATCCAACAATACATAATAATTAGACACAGACGTAAATCTCTCCTGCATTAACTGCATTAACTTCAGAGATTAATGTATTTGTGTGTGTTCTCTATAATTGTGTGATTGGCTGCAAGAGATCCTTTACAGATCTTGGTGTAGATTGCGTATCCAACAATAGAATCATATGTTCTATGTGTATTTTAAAGTAATATTTTAGTGTTTTTAACATTTTTTAATTTCTTTTGTACCCAGATGTCGCGATCGTAAACGGGAAGGAAAACAAAGAAGGAAAACATCTTCAACTTCTTCGAATGTAACAAGCAGCACTCATCCACCACTGGTTGTTGCTCCACCTCTAACTAATGATATACCAGTTAGAAATTATCCATCAGAAGCCGAAGTAGCTTCGATATTACGATCTGTTCCTGAACTTTCTTCTACCCCCTCACCGAGCATAGAAAAAAAGAAAAAAAGAAGTCACACTGGTAGGCCACAGGTCGCAAATCCTCTTAGGACCAGTCAGGTATAAAAATTTGTATTCCAATTTTTTTTTTAAGGAAAACTGAATCTGATTGATTACATTTCAGTTTAATTATTTTCGAATTTCTCATTTATCGTTTTTGCAAAAAATAAAAGGTGGAAGAAAAAAGAAGAAAATCGTCCACACATTCTCAACCGGGCTCGTTATTCAAAAGTGTAATGAAATCGTCCAAAGAAGCCAGGATGCTCGCGGCTGCACAGAGGCAGAAACAGCTGTCCAACAGCAGTAATAACAATAACAGCAACAGCAATAATTCAAACTGTATGCCGGCGAGCAGTGTGGTTGCACAGATACCATCGTCCGCTGCTACTGGCACCAATTCCACCAACAACTCTTCGGGCGCTACTTCACAGGGTAATAGTAATAGCGTTCAAACAAGCGTCGCAGTTCAGCAAAACAAAGCGTCCTTGCCATTGGAAAAGGAGTTTACAGGTATTTTATTAATACTCTTTAAGGGGTTTTCTTTCACAATTACCAGAGGATTTTCATTTAATTTTTTGCCACTTTTTTTTTATTTAATTTTCGGTTAGTTTGTAGACTTTTTGATTCTTTTAAATACTTATCGAGTTAAAATAATTACCATTTCATTTCTAAATTTTTATTCTGTTCAAGATGTTCTGATTTTTTTTTAAATCAGTTATTTCTCCTAATTTGAATGAACATTGCTTTCCTATTAAGCAATAATATTGTTCGCATTAATTCAAAGCAAACATAACTAAAGCAATCCACATTCATCGAGTTGTACCGCAAGGAGGTCCACTGTCAGCCACTCTTATTTTTTTTATAGATTCTTATGTTAGGAGTACAGCGAACTAGCCCTCACACAATACTTATAAAACTCCTTGAAGTCAGGATAGATTGTTGCTAATGGGATTAATACGAGTGCCTACTGTGTGAACGTTGCCGAAAAGGTTATTAGAGGAATTCAAAGGTTGTTGAGAGAAACAGGTCTTACGGTTAAATTCTCAGAAATGCAGATCACTCTAAATAAAGTTGCCTTTAAATCGAGTAGAAGTTCGATAGCAATAAATATTTAAGATGCAGTTTTTCCGGAAAGATCTTTTATGACAGCAACTCTTCATTATTCTTCATGAGAATCTTTAGAAACCGAGATTCTCTGGCTTGCCAAAATTGGGCCAGCAATGAACATGGTTTATCAAATGGGTGCCCATAATATGCACTTTATCTCCCATGGGTCCTCCAACCTATCTTCCCGGTATCATTCCTCTGGACATCAACCTTCTTTTCGTCTCATATTTTTATTAGTAAAAAGGTTGCTTTCGGCGCGACAAAAATGTATTATCTAAGCGCATCGACCACTGACCCAGGTATGTCAAATCACTGACCCGGTCTCAAATCCAAAGGAAGTGAAACAACCTCTCAACTGAAGATTTCGTGTGCTGAGACCGGAAGGCAGATTCTAAGTCCGAACTAGGCTGTTCAATACATGTAGTTGAGCACCACGTTACTTAATGAACCCGAAAGAATGTGTGAAGGAGATATTGGGTAGTTATTAAATGGCTTACCATATTACGCGCGATGTCACCCTAAGTCTCGCTTGAAACCTTTCAGTGGGGAGTGCTTAAAATCTGTGTTGGCAGGGCTTATAGTCAAATATAAGTATTATTGTTGTTTTATTTTTTTGACGCATCAACTGCTGGGTTATTAGCACCTATTATTATTATTATTTTAAATATTTATTATTGTGTACTTGTTGGCTATATGCCGCATATAATTAAAAACGTTTTATTAAAATAACTGGATCATATTTCTCAATTAAGTTAGGGCAATGTTGTATGTAGGTGGTGGGACCAACATAGAGAAAGAATCATACAAGCAACCCAAAGACTCGACGATACTGCCAAACAGTGACAAAAGGTGTCCCCCTGGTGATAGTGAACTGGTTGAAATGAAAGGCAGCACGCATACCGGTGAAGACTCAGGTATCGAGTCTATGGATGCGCTCTCTGAGAAATCACCTAACCAAGGCGATTCTCCCAATAGGTAGGCAATTTATATTTAAATGGTATCCTCTTTTTTAAAGCTGCATATATTTTAATATTACACACGAAGAAGAAGAAAATTCAGTTATTTTGATAAAATCGTGCAAGTTTTCATGTACTTTTATACAGAGGAAAAAGGTTGATTTGTTGTACATATTTTATAGTCTAATTTTCTGAACTGATTTTAGGAAGGATGAACCTAAACGGGAAGCTATAAAAGACGAACCTTCGTCTGTAGCTTCTGTTGGAGGAGTAGTAGATGATCCGGAAGAACCCGTACCCATACGTCTTACCCCTGCCTTATATACCTATAGTAATCCAGAAAGACAAAGAGACAGCCCTTCACCTGAGCTTTGTTTAAATGACAAACAGTCAGGTAGATAACAATTCATTCTTAAAACATTTATTAATTATAATATAATTTAAATAATTTTGGTTTAAACTTGACCTCATTAACAAATTGTCCATTAGATGATTGCTACCGGTCCTTATCTAATTCATCTGGCTCACTGTCAGGTTCGGGTAAATCCTTGTTGGAACAACTACTTATTGAGATACCAGGAGATAGTATAGAAAGAAGAAATTCATCATCCAATGTGGTGACTAGCAGGAACAATAGAAACCATAGGTAAGTTTAATTTCTAATCTCATTAATTATACATGAAACAATCTTTCCATTATTACCAGAAAGTAAACAAGTTTGGATTCATACCAGAAGTTCAGCTCAAGTACGCTTAACTTAAAAACGTTTCTTTAGTTACTTTTCGATTACCAACTCTAGTGAGTAATGATTACTATGATTATTCTATGATTTCTTTTTTATTAAATAAGTGTTTGAAAAGTTTCAATTAGGTCGATTTAGTAGAAAAATCTCAGAATATAGGTAGGTGCACAACATATTTGAGAAACACAAAACATAAATAGGATGTTGTTTTACTCTCTATCTTAATATTATTAAGTTTAAAAATTGTACTTGATGAACCAAAATTTGTCAATTTTTTCGCATTTCAAAAGTGACATTCTATTAAAAGAATAAAGTTGAAACAGACAGCACAAGAAAATAATCAACTTTTTGGGAGGCTCTAATCCCTAAGCTAACTGCAAGTAAAAAATTGAATATGGCATTATTTTAGAAAGATGGTTTAGTCAGTCAAGTAGGTTTTAAAAATAATTTGTTCTGCAGAAAACAAAAATTTAGATGCAAGGCATATTTTTAGCTAAAAAAATTATTCTTTTTCATAATATTTTGTCTCAAAGAATATTACTTACGATATCGAAACTAGCAACCCCAGAACTGATCATGCTCTAATATCCACTAGCTTTCTGATCCACTCTTGAACGGTCAAAGTATTCTTGCTAAGAAAAGCTACTCTCAACAAAACCTTGAGCATAATATGAAAAACATATTTAAAATGCATGTGAGGAGTTTGACTGGAGCTTGAAGGGACGCACCATGATGTATGTTGGAAATTCAGTTTAATTAAATTGTCGAACCACATCTTAAACCTTCTTTTAGTTTTTGACCGGCTTAGATATTAACAATCATCAATTCGTGAAGTTATTTTTAGTACAGTAACTATTCAAATGGAAAATTTCTTACTATTATGGAACTTCAATCAAAATTATAAACTTCTGTACTTTTATAATTTAGAGGAAATTTTTCAAATAGAAGAGTGAGTCTCTTGATAAGAACCTATAAATGCTATATTTAAAAGGTATAATGTGTAAGGAGCAAATATCTCTTCAGCTTGCAAAAGATTTTTTGTCGAACTATCTCCTGAAATGAAGTAAATTATTTACAAGACGTTCGTTAGACCGGTAGTTAAATCCGGTAGTGAGAGATAAATAATACGGTAAAGCATTATTATTACGGTAAAGGAAAGAGGAATAGAGGAATGTAGAGGAGTAGGAAAAATGAAGTGCCCCTACAAGGTGGCCCGATTTGGTCTTGTGGATAAAATAAAAAACAATGTACTTTTTTAATTGTAATTTTTAAAATTGACTCATTACAATCATTTATCGTTTAATTCATTTAAGGGCTTAACCAGTCTAGCTCCATAAGACAAAGCTGAAGTGCATTTTATTTAGGTTTTAGTTAGATCTCAGGACAGATCTAACGTTTTAATTTCAATTATTACAGGTTAAGCAGTGTAAGGAGTCCAGATAGTCCAAATGCAAAAAGGCCGCGTAAACTGTCTGAAAGCTCGGTTGAAGGTCAGACGCAAACGAGGTTAGTTTCGTATTATTTTTCGTTGCTAATAATAAACAAATTAAATTTCTGTTGTTTACGATCAACTGCCTACAACTAAAGGCAATTATATTTTAGTTTAAGGCGCTCAACATCTGAGGTCATTGGAACCCCGAACATTTTTCAGTACATTGCCTGCCTCTCTCGTTACAGACCACACTGTGTATCTCCTAAAGGCAGCTATTAACAATTTATAAATTTCTTCCTGTGTAAGGAGTGTGTAATTGAACCAAAATATATCAACTTAGTCTACCTGAACTTTCATCACATTATTTATTACATAAATAGTTTTTGAATTCGGATAATCGCGATAAATTGAATACTCAGTAATAAAACTGTCCGGTAGGACAGTTGTATGAGGTTTGATCGTCAAAAATTGCACGAAAAAGCGTAACGTTGAAAAACACCCAACTTTGACAATTTTTTTCTCTTTTTCTATAATTTACTTGGTGGTAAAACTGACCATTTACGGAAGTAGTAGAACAGAAGAAAAAATATCATCTTCCCCTTTTAAAAACTAAAAATGTAAATATACCCGGAAAAACTTTAAAACAAAAAGTTCGTGAAAACCACCAAAAACAAAATCATATTAAATAAGTAAAAGGTGCATGTGATATATTTTTAAAAATTAATTAATTTGTGTCTGATTTGGTTATTTTCAAAACATCGTGTAATCAATCATACAAACATTCCATACTTTCAATCACTTCAACACTTGCACATTATCAGCTGATTTTATTGCTTTAACCTTCCTGTGTGAAACTGTTACAGATCTAGCAAGCGCAAATGTTCTGAAAATGCTAGCGAGCTAATTAAAGTATGCATGGGTTTGGACAGCAACACGCCATCTCCTGCTGTCCATGTATCTGATACAGACTCAAAGAAGTCTCGCAAGTGTAAGCATTCTTTTTTTTAATAACTTCTGCTTTATGAAAAAAGAAAACTAAATTTCACCTTGTTTTTCAAACCAATAAGAAAATAAGTTTCAGAAAATTAGAACAAAGACATTATAACTTATTATTTCATCGTTTTGTTTGTGAAAATATTCAAAATAATTATTTTTTTAAAAAAAGACAGAAATTGCTACATCAATTCAAATGTTGTCTGTGTGGAATTATAAATAATTGTAAAATTACAATTTAATTGGTCTGAAACTTCAGTAACTAAGATATGACCGAATTAAATCTACTCTATGTTTCTTTTTATGTTTTGGTGCCTTTATGGAGTTTGGCTTCACAATGCTATAATGCTATTTAAAGTGTAAAAAAAAAAAAATACTTCATTTACACAGGCTTATCGCGTATACCCGTTGAAGAACCGAAAGTGTCGTAATTAAAAAAATAAAAGCCTGTTCTTACACATAGAAAAAGCTTCCTTACACATAGGCTCCCCTTAGTCAGAAAAACTTATATTTGTCTTGAATATTGATATTATGAAAATAACCACTTGTGATACAAAACTTTTATAACCTATAACAAAGAAGCAAAAAATTATTTATTGTTGACTAAGAACATTTAGTATATTAATTCCTTATATATACCTTGATGAGACTGTTTTCTTCTCACACCCTGTTTTTGTCTGAAATTCTGCAAAGAGAATTTTGTTTTCACAAACTGTTTTATTTTATTTATTATGGAATCATGAAGAATAAAATTTAATTTCTAAACAAAATTGCCTCACTTTATTATTGATTGCATTTAATTCTTGGTGTAAAACATGTTATTTTAAATACATTCAGATTCTACCTTATTATTTTAAAATTTATAATTATTTCCTTTGTATATTAGAAAAAAATTATGTTTCAGCTCAACCTATACCCGATTCTTCTGATGAGGAAGATGTAAAAAAAGATGAGATCTCACCACGTCTTCGGAGCAAGGACGAGGATACCAAGTAAATATTTTTGAATATTTCTACTTAAGTTAGTTTTTTATATTAAAGGAAGAGTTATAAATAAAGCATTACTCTCTAACAGGTGGAACAGTAGACGATCTGTGAGGCAGGAGGGTGTCGACAAGAAGCAGCCGCCGGCCGATGCGCTGAAACAAAGGCTGGCCAGAAGAAGAGCTAAAGTGTTACCAGGTGAGTATTTAGTAAAAATAACAATAAGATAGGATCTTTATCGAATTTATTTGTGTTAAGATAAATGACATACTATGTTCGACAAACGATTTTATGCTGCATAATATGATTGCTGCACGAGATCACTGCATTATTACAATAATATTGAGTTTCACATTCGCGTTTCAGCTGATATCATTCTTTTTTTTTAGTCAGATGTTTATATTTTTCAACGGAAATAAATATTCAATGATAATATTCAAAATATGGGCCTATCTGAATCGAACGCTCTGTAGGATCCCTTGCTTTGCCGTCCTTACGGTTTAGTAAAAAAAGGAAGGATCCTAACTGCAACCATGATTTCCCTTAAATTATTGTACGCCGGTCCTGAAGAGAACGAACGAAATGATTGAATCAGAACTAGTCATAATCTGATACTGCCAGATCGGGCCCAAGCTAGGTGTCAGCTCAGTCTTGTCATATACATTTTTACTGCTGGGTTGATAAGGGGTTTGTTTGGGAAGAGTGCTTGTTTACGATTTAGTAATCCCTTGAATTTCTGAGCTAAAGCTGCAATCATACATTTCTGCTGTTAAAGTTAGGGATGGATTTTGTTTTATTTAGACTAATTTTAAAATGGTTTTCTCTACTTCAAGAATCAACCGTTTAATTTTATTTTGGGGGGGCTAAGCTAATAACGGCTTATAACTGGCCAATGCAATATGGATTTCCCAGTAATCCACTTTTCTTCATTCGGTTAATGGCAAGCTCCAAATTGATTTTTTAAGTGGCCTTCCGATTAGTTTTCAAAAAAGCTGAGTTTGAGTTGGAGTCAACTCAAGTAGACACAAGTACACGCAGTGCGGTGAGAGTCAAACTCTCGAAAAAAGATAGTCGTTATTATACTTTTGTTTTGTAGAGGTAACGAGAGTTTTAGGTAGTTTTGGACTGAGTTTATCTGCCAGCGAAGATATGACTAAATCTTTTTTCTTATCAAACTGGTATCCCTATTTCATAATTTTTCGAAAATTAATGTTGAACAGATCATTCATCACTTATTCCCCACTACTAAAATTTAACCGAATGTCTCGTCGGACGAAAAATAATGTCATAGAATCTCCTAAGTTTTATCCCGTAAAGCAGTTGAACAAATGAGAGGTAAAAAAAATACTGAGCTATAAGAATTGTGCATTATGTTAAAAGAAAATTTCAGCTCAGGTAAAGGATTAAGATAATATCTTTACCAGCTATATTTTATGAAATTATTCTTTTACATAGAAAGCTTAGAAATTAGGATTTCAGAACTTCATTAAAGAGAAATAAAATTCAGGATTAGAAGATCTTTTTTAGAGTTCCACACTTTTAAATTTTGTAAAAATTTGTGCAATTTTTAAATCTTTTAGCAGGTTTTCTGTCCCGTCTTGGAAAAGGTTACGTTCTAACTACGTCTTCCATTTCTACCCATTATAGACACCTCACATTCTCAGAACTGCTTCGCTTTCGGTCATGTATTTTGTGACCTAATTTATTTCTTGTCCATTCCCTTTTTTCATCTATTCTACTATATTAGTATTGACTGAGACACCAATTGTATCATATTCTAAAAAAATACTTATTGTAAATGAAATTGAATGTTTCAATGTTTCAGAGATAAAACCAGCGAGGCGAACCAGCTGCAAGGATAGTAAATAGATATATATGTATAATTTTATCACCCTCCCCCTACACAAAGTACAAAACAAAGAAAGTAATATTATTAAAATAAATTTAAAAAATATTTTAGGTTTTTTGTTTTTTTGTTTTAGGAAGTATTTGTTTGTCTTTTTTTTTAGTGGGAACACAATATGTTCTCTTTAAAATACAGAAAAGAAAATTGAGGAAATTTATATATATATTTACAAAAAACAAAATAAATAAAGATATCACCGTTAACACACCAGAACACAAGTAAATAAAAAAAAACTTTTGTACGTACCAATGTGTCCCCAAATTTTCCTCCCCTATTATTTTGTTCCCCTGTGTATATTTGCCCCTCCCTTCGAGCCCTTCCTCCTAGCCCAGTTGCCCTTAAAATTAAAAACCTTTTAAAAAAGAAACCAGAGTATATAAATTTTATTGTAATATATTATATAGAAAGTAATATTTGTAAATAATTATACATACGGAAGAATTATATATATATAAATATAAATAAATATAAATATATATAGATATACATACCGTGGCCTCTCATTATATATATATATATATATATATATAAAAGAAAAAATTATTTTATTTTATTTTATTTTTTTCGAAAAAGCAAACAATAAAAGAAAACCATAAATAAGCAAAATGTGTTAAGGTTTACTAGTCTCAAATTGTTCCGTTTTGTCCAAAAATTGCAAACAACAAATTAACACTTTCAAAATCAATTTTTAATTGTAACTATAATAGCACAATTTAATTTATTGTTATGTTATTTTAAGAAAGTGTTATCTCGCCTAAGAGAACGTTTTTTTTTTGTTTTTTTGATTTGACCCTATAACTAGTGGAAACAGAATAATGACAATCATGTAACTGGAGTAACTAGAAAGTATTATTATTCGAATAAGTTTGATTTTGTTGGACAATAAATTCAGCAAACTTTATGGCTTGAATGATGATTTCATTTTTAGGTTTTGACATTGATCTAATTTAACTCAAAAAACATTTTAAAAACTGTTTCCAATTATGGCTTTACAACTCATAGACAGTGCCCTACCGTCCTGGTATAAGGAGGAATCCACAGTAGCTCCCATCTTTTGCCTATTGCAGCTTTTAAATAATTTATTTTCTACTATTTCACTCCAAGATGGGTAGATATTTCGTTAGCTTCTCTTCGGGGTATGAGATCGGCTTATGCGTTTCAGAAAATTCTAATGTTCCTTGGAGTCCGCTCTTATTACTTTGCCTTCCAGCATCTTGTTGTAGATGATGATCTAGCAGGAGGCTTCTGAGTATTGGCTATGAACTCTTTAGGTAGAGAAAGAATTGCAGCCTGAGGAGCCGATGATAGGGAACAAATTTCTTTTTCAGTTCTTTAGCCGAGATGTTCGAGGGCCGATTGCACATAATGGAAACATTTAATGTAGAAGTTCCCTTCCACACTTTCTTCGGTTTTTCTTTATCATATTTGTACTCAGTTTTTGCGAAAATTGTGCATTAGGATAGAAGAGGAAGTACTAGTAAACTTGAAGCATACTGTGTTCTTTATTTATGTGTATAAAACTAAATAAATAAAAATAAGATTTTAATTTAAATATAAGCAAAAATAAAATATAAAAATACATTCTTTTCTCACACATCAAGATGCCAGAATTTTTGTATTTCATATCATCTTTTTCTCTGCCACCCACACCCTTCCAAGATGATTTAAAAACACAATATCCACGAAACAGAATAGAAAATATTATTGTATTTTTATTAAAGACTCCTTCGTCACCCCACTTTTAATTTTTTTTTTTTTTTGTCCACATTCATTATTCCTCCCTCTGTTTTATTTTTGTATTTTTTTTTTCTTTGATGTTAAATTAAATAAATTGTCTGTGAAAAAGATTTTTTTTGTTCGTTATTAGTTATACATATATTTCTAAGTAAAGAATTAAAACAAAAAAAAAACAAAAAAAATTAAAAATGAAATTATTCCTTATATCTTTCACTCACTTTTATCACTTTCTTTCTTTCCTTTTTTCTTTTTTGAAATTGTCTGATTGTTGTACAAAAAAAATTAATGAAAAAGTGAACAAAGTTGAAACACTTGTTTTATTTCTCATTTGTTTGGTTTATTATAAAAATTTAAAATAATAATAATAACTGAAAGTACTGAAAAAAGTATGTGGTACAATTTTGTAACAAAATAAATAATAATAATAATAATAATAAAATAAAAAGTGGGTTTTTTTTATTATAAATAAAATGAAAAAAATAAATGTTTTATTGCTGCATTATTATAATTGCTTATTAAGTATATATATTCTTGTTTTTTCGAATGATTAAAAAAAAAAAAAGACAGATTTTAAAGAATTTTATTTTTCTAGTTCAGTTAAACATTATCATATTTGGGAGGGAGAGGTTCATTCACTTCTCTCAATTTTGTATTCTTAGTGGGGTAAGTGTAAAACTGCGGGTTGTTGAAAAATTAGTTAAAAGTTCGCTTAATGCCAGTCTTTATTCGATATTTAACTAATTTTATTTTGTAGGCCAATTAATGATCAGTAAAGGTAGAGTTTTGTAGAGAGGCGTAGGAAAATATAGGAAGTGAGGGAATTTTCTTTTGTAGGTAATAAATAATTTTCTTTTGTGTACTACTACAGATAAAAGATGAGGTACCTTTCAAAGATAGTGCAAACCTAATTACCTAAACGATGTATCTACAGACGATATAGAGCTATATTTGGGCTATATTAGAGAGGTCCAGGTTAAACTTAAATATGCCTTTTCATACTGCAGTATCCAGTTGCCTAAGATAGAGTTCCTAAAGTAACCGTTGTTCTCAAATGAGACTGAGTCTGAAATTAACTCACTGAGAGCATAAATAGAATAAGAGTACAATTCAGCTTTGCTATTTTAATTATTTGAGCTCGTTATAGCCCATTGAGGTTTACGTTCCGTTCGAAGGGATAACCAATGTGTAAATTATTAGTTGAAGTTGGGTACAAACATTCTCTTTCTGTATTTAAATCCCTTCTCCTAAGTCGCAACAACTTTTTCCGTATATAATATATTGTTTAAAACCCCTTGCTCGGTAACGAGGGAAGAGGGGCCAAGGAGAGTCGATCTCTCACACAAGATCTTTTTAGAGAATAAAACTAAATAACCAATGCAGCTGTAGTACTCGACCTCTCATTTCCTTAGCACTATAAATTTAATTTTTTATTAACGTTATCTTTATTTGCCCTAAGGAGGAGTTGAGGTAGCCAAAACGTTTTTGACTGCCTTTCACTTATGACGATGTTGTCGCGGCGTTGGGTGTTGCAACTCTTATAGAGCGGTTCACATAGAACCTCATAAAATAGTAGGTTTGCGTTTTTATAAATCACTGTGGGAGAGATCTCGATGACTCCTGATTATTGTTTAAACTTTCCATCTAGAGGCACATTTTAACTGAAATGCTTTTCTCTTCAGAAGCGCACAAAGAAGGTACCAAAGCAGATCGAAATGTATATTATACTGTATCTGCCAAACGGTCATTGCAATGAGCGACATCTCCATTATTCTGAGATTTTTTTTTTTACATTCCTCTCTCTCAGAACACTAGCTCTTACTTACTTGCTGCTGTATTTTTCATATATTCTGATTAGAAACTTTGATGCTTAATCCACCTTCATCTGTCAGTCTATTACAGAGCGGTTGTTTGGAATCAGAAGTACTTAAAGATACGGGCATATTTCCCAAATAGTAACTTTTTTTTATAAGTTTAATTTTTAAAAATAAATTTACCGGCTACTGAGGCAGTTACCAAGTTAGAAAATAATTAGAAGAACTCGAGCAACGCATAAAAAAAGAAATTTTAATAGTTGAAACACCTATAATGCAGTTTTAGTACAGGACATACCTAATGCTCCCTTTTTTATTTTATCTTTCTAATAATGCGAGTGAAGAAGTAATGCTAGCTAAAAGTCCAAAACAAGCCTGTCGAGGTTCATTCCACTACCCTACCAAGTAGGTTTTAAAAAGATAAATTTTCAGTTACCCTTCAATAATATTTAAATGAAGATGTGAAGGGAGAAGAAAACGTGAAAAAGAAAAGTTTGCAAGCAAAAGATCATACTACCGGGCCTCTGTAAAACCCTCTGTTATTACAGGTTAGTGTTCGATGATTTGGGGGGGAAAAAAATCAACCTTTTCAGAAGTGTTAATGGTACAGTTTTCGATCTAGGCTGAGAGAGATGTCTGCATATTCCACTTGTCGAAGGTAAAAGGAAACAAGAAGAAATCCATCTTGCAAACAAATTTGTCAAAAGTCAGGGAGGTCTTAAACAGAGGCAGGTTGTAAAAAAAAAAAATGCCGCTGGCAATATCATGATATTGCACTAATCTTGAATAATCTTGCAACTGTTCTCAATACATTTATAAAATTTATTTATTTTGAACATTTATAAGATAAATTTCTGGCTTTGAAAGGAATTGTAATTCCTATAATGTCTCATCCAAGAGACTTTATCTAATACATTAAAAATACAAGATAAATTTTAAGTTATTTTTTAACCAACAGATACAAAAAAGTAAAGGAATCGCCTATTTTCTCACTTGGCATAACGTCCATTTACCACATTGCGTTTTGCATGGACTTTCATACCCTACCAAACAGTAATTTTTTTCCAACAAACAAAAATTAGCTAAACATGGGCTCGAACTTGAGATCTCCCAACTTATATAGTTATGACGTAAATCTTCATTAAATAGAGACAATTTTATACGTTTATTTGATTTTTTTATGAGTAGCTGCTTTACATTATTTACATAATTAGAATAATTGTGTAAAAGTCCTAATTATTAGTTTTTCTAAATAATGAATATTTCTTTTATGTTACTGAATTTAGAATAAAGGCGCGTCAACATCTGCGGTCACTGGTGCCCGGAGCTTTTTCATTGCACTGGTCACTGGACATTGGTCTCTCTCGATACGGACCACACTTACACCGGAAAGTGAGTTGTAAGTAGCTCCTGGGAAGAAAAACTCTAAGGGGCCAGTAGCTGTGTCCTAATCCATGATCTCCGCTTCGGAATCGCAGATCACTGAACTGATACCTTCGCTTACTATCAACTTTTGAATCGGAGAAAAAAAAAAAATTTTTGTAGTTGATATTAAGTGTAAGTTTGTAAAAGTTACGAAAATTCAGAAAATTTGATGTAAATATCTATAGAATTCTATCATATTTTTTTAAACGAGGTGAAGTGCAAAGTCCAATAATTGATTTTGATAAAAGCGACATGTTTTGGTTGAAAGCAGTCCCCACCGAGAATTAGACGACAAGATAACCGATGAGTAAAACTCTATCACTTCTTATATTGTCCAAATTTATGCAATAAAAATTCATATTATTTGTGCTCCTTCTTTTATATCTTAAAGAAAATATTCAAATTTATAAATTTCAAACAAAATTTTTAGATAACTGATAAAAGTATATTGGCAGTACTGAAAGTGTCTGATAATAACAGTTAGTAGGGGGGTTGCAGTCATTGGAAGTGTGGGTTTTTTAATTTTGTAATTTTATTTCAGTGATTTTTAGTAAAATGTTTGGACCTCTGTTTGATTTTGAACATAATTATCTCTCTCCAGAAATGCTTGCCGGACTTAGTAATTACAAGGTTAGTTCGTTTGATTTATTTTTTGAACATTATTAAATCAACCTTTTATCTAATTCTTACATAATTTAACCTATGACATTAGAAGTTCACTGCAGTATTTTTCTATTTTTGTTCTCTATATTTATCAATTGTTTACAGCTTGTAATCATTTGTTGTTTTCTGCGTCCCACAGCGATAACATTCATTCAGTTTTAAAAGCAGCGTGATTGATTTTTTTTTATCTAGAGCTTTATGCATTTATTACAGTTAAGATTGATCAACTAAAAAATTCTTTAAAAAACAAAAAATTGGGATAATTTATATTGGAAAGTATGGATTTCTTATAATGCTTTGTTATGTTATGATCAAGTATCCAAAGTTTGAACGGTTTGATGCTTTTTTTTTAAACAAAATGTTTTCATTTACTTTGTAGTTTTGTTTTTATTTCTAGTTATACTAGTTTCAGCAACTTTATTAAACTGAAATTGACCTTTCCAATATTCTTTGAATTCATATAATATATTAGTTCTGCTTTGGGTAAATTACATTAGTGGCCTTTATATACGAAGAAAAAGAAGCGTGGTCTGAATGTCATATATCTTACGGGTGAAGAAAAAAAAGTGGGTCTTCATTGAGAAAAAAAAAATTATCTTCCGTTTGTACTAAGCGACTAAGGGCATGTGGTTTGGACTAAAAGCACCAATTAGATTTGCACAAAATAGTATTCAAGAATATGGATTTCTGGAAAGCACTCTCAAACTTTTGTAAACGAGTGCGAAATGAAGAAATTCAAAAATCAGTAAAAAAAATCCTCCAGGAATTTGTATCATAGACTAAAGTGGTATGACTATCTGATGAATAATGGTAAGGGCCAAAAAGGGGTTTGATTATCTTTGCAACCCAAGAACGAAGAATGATCAAGTGGCCAAGGAGAAATTGGTCAACAGGAAGGAAATGGGTGAAAGAGACGATTGATTCATTGATTGAACGCGTTGTGAAACCTATTTTGAATGAATAGTTTGAAAAAAGACATAGGTATATTTAAATGCCATTGTTGACTGATTGAATATTTATTTAATTATTATTATTTGTCGCAATCACAAGTCTGTCCTTTTTTTAATTACTCATTTTAAAGTTAACAATTTATTGCTTTTTCGCTGTAGCTTGTGATGAACAAGTTAGTAAGAGTTAAAAGTTTGAGAGTATACAAAGACGTCATCATTAAATTTCCTACATTAAGAGATGATTAGCTCTTAAAGAGATAATTATTATTAAAAAAAAAAAAAAACTGACTTTTTGAATTAAAAAAATTTATTATTATTATTTTCTTATTTCTAGTATTCAGCTGTAGATACAAACCCATTGAGTATTTACATCATGCACCCATTTTGGAATAGACTTGTTCAGGTGGGTCAAGTGCTTTAATAATCACTGTAGTATATTAATATCTTTTCATTTGACACTTTATTGATAATCCGAATTGTCTCCTCTTTTTTTTTAATTGACTTTCAAGTATGGTCTGATTTTTGTTTGTTTTAGCAGAAAAAAAGAAATATCCCTTTAGAAAGTACTAATTCATTATTCTTTCAGTATATGTACTTTATTTTATTAATTCATTTTAATTTTTGTTTACAGTTTTGTCCAAAATGGATTGCACCGAATCTGATAACTTTCGTTGGATTTCTGTTAACTGTATTGGCGTTCTTGTTATTATCTTTTTATGACTTTTCCTTCTATGCGTCATCAGAGAATGAAGCTTATCCACCGGTACCTAATTGGGTGTTCTTCGTCGCAGGCATACTTATATTTGTGGCGTACACTTTAGGTAATAATTTTAATCTAGAATCAATTTCATATTGTGTTAATTAATTTTTCACATCATAAAATTGTAATTAATTTTTCTCTTTTACTGGTAGAAGAGATTCTGTCTTTTGCTCTGATCGCTTATTTTTAAACTAAATATATTTATGAGATCACATTGACAGTTATAATGTGGTTGTTTCCTATAATTCTGAGTGTGTTTCGGACTTCATTAGTTAAGTCAGGATAATTTGACTAACACTTCTGAAGCCTAAGAAAAAATTGTTTATAGTAATGTATGAGCTTCCGCCTCCGTCCACGACACCTAGGCAATTACTTTACTTTTTTACTTTACTTTAGTAGAAAACTTATCATTTTGAGTTTTAATAATGCAGTAGAGGTAATATATTATCGATATAATTGAGTATATATAATTTATTACATGTACAATCACTTCTGTATGTGATTGATCGAAGTAGGGCCATTTATTTAAGTATTGTTCATTAATAACTTTCGTGCATGGAAGAATTGGAGCTCCTAAATAAGAAGCAATTAAACCTTCAGTAAAATTCTTAATTCATAGAAAATATCATTTGGGGTTTTAATAATTTACAGTAGAGATAGCTTGAGTTTTCAACCAGATTTTGTTTTTGTTTTTTGTTTTCTTTTTTGATAAATTACTGCAATTAGCAAAATGGATCAAGAGAAGTTATTTTATTAACCCAGATCATTCTAGTTTTTGAATAAAAAGAAAAAGTGTCAATTATGAAATTTAAAATGTTACATGTAATTCAGGCGGCTCATCTAGTTATAAATTGTACATTCAGGGTGTCCTATTTAAACGGGCCACTTTTGAAATAACTAAATAATAAGGAAGACTAGTCTTTATTCAAAACGCCCGTTATATATATATACATATATTTCAGTTTATTTACAAAAATCGATAAAAAAAATATTTCCTTATTATATACAGGGTGAACCAGTAAGTAATGCCCATAGGCGTACTGTCATTTTTCTTAAAAATATTACATATATAAAAAAACGTGCACTATTCATGAAAAACATCTACATACAATCACCTTTCGAAAAGTATACAATGCATAGGGGTTATTTTAAAAACTGATGCAGAAATCTGTGATTAATTGCAAAAAAGTAGGCCTCAAACCAGCGTCGGCATTATGAAAGGAATTCACCTACCATAAGAAAATAATTGATCAGAATCATCAAATCCAGTACGAATTTTCGCAAACGTGTTATTTAATAATTTATTTATTTAAGAACTACATATATTCAAAAATATAAAATTTACATTATAAATAATAAAATAAAATAAAAAGATGATCTGTGTGCCATTCTTTAGTTAATTAAAAAAATATGCTAAATAATTTGAATAAAACACAGATTTTCTTGAACTACACAATAAACTTTTGGAACTAGGAGGTTGTGAAGAGATAATGAATAAGTCGAGAACTTACTTATCGCTCCAGTTCCCAAGTTAAAAACTGACATGTTTTATCCTAATACGGCTTATGAAAAGAAATAAATACAACAAGAAGAAAAGATAGTTTAAAGTCTACATTGTCATTTGATATTTAGTTGTCATTTTGCTATCATTATGCCAATGTATTCGAATACTGAATATCGCGATATGTTATACAACTACAGTTTGGAGTTGAGAAACTGGGCGGGAGTATGCTAGATGTTTTCCAGATAGGCGTGTTCCGAACGCTAAGACGATCGTGGAGGTGAACAGGCGGTCCGGTGAAGTATTCTATCCACCATTATTTAATTTGGGGATTAGAACCAGTAATAAGTTTTCGGCTTATTCATTAGCTCTCCACAACCTCCTGTTCTCGGCTTGTTTATTAGCTCTTCACAACATCCTAGTTCCAAAAGTTTATTGTATCGTTCAAGAAAATCTGTGTTTTATTCACATTATTTAGCATATTTTTTTAATTAACTAAAGAATAGCACACAGATCTAAACTCGTTAAACGAATATCCTTTCTTTCGAAATTGGTACCTAACACTCATTTAAACTCATAACAATTTCTTCTTTTTTTTTATTTCATTATTTATAATGTAACTTTTATATTTTTTATAGTAAGATTTTTTTAAGTTTTTTTTGCATTAGTATTCAGTTTGACAGATTTACCAATGTAAATATTAAAGTTGTGGAGAGTAAGCACTGCAGCCTGAAACCTCCTTTGTATATATATTTGTACGTGTTTTTAAATTGTAAATAAACTTATTCAATTCAATTTAATTTATATTTTTGAATATAATTCTTAAATAAATAAATTACTAAATTACACGTTTGCAAAAATTCGTACTGGATTTGATGATTCAGATCAATTATTTTCTTATGGTAGGTGAATTCCTTTCATAAAGCAGACGCTGTTTTGAGGCCTACTTTTTTGCAATTAATCACAGATTTCTGCATCAATTTTTAAAATAACCCCTATGCATTGTATACCTTTCGAAAGGTGATTGTATTTAGATGTTTTTCACGAATAGTAGACGTTTTTTACATATGTAATATTTTTGAGAAAATGAAGTTTTTGGAAAAAATTAGAAACTTGCTATTCCTTATGTTTGGGCCACAAAGTAAAATACTTAATATTATTATTTTGGAATACAAATTAGCTTATTAAAAAGGAAATTTAACCTTCTTTCTATTGACTTATTGAAATTGCTGTAACTTTAATCGTTTGAGAAATATAGACACCTGTTTGCTAAAAAGTAGTAGTACCTTGAAAAAACATAAAATTAAAAATATCTATAAAACGGAGCCGAATCGAGCCATAGTTTATATAGAATTTTTTGTTGCAAATAATGGCCAGGATCGCCTCCCGAAGTAACGGTAGTCTTATGCTGAACACCCTGTATTTATGTATATGTATTGTATATATATTTGTTTTAATGATGTTTTACCTGATTTTAAAGTCTTGTGGCTTTAAGTTTTGATTTATTAGAAATTAATAAGAAAATCCGCTTTTAATTTTAGTTTTTGAAACAGAGAAATAGGGAAAAAACGACGAAAATTAATTCTTTGTGATTGAATATCTCGGCAATGGTTTGAAACATTGAAATGAAATTAATGGCATTTTTCTTCATTTTTTTTTTTTTTAAGTTTTAAATAAAGTAGTAAAAAGTGCGGGGCAAAAAGAAATCGCCACTTTCTATCCCCGATTTAAGGGGTAAGGCGGCAATAAAATCAAAATACACTAGCACCATCCCAAACTTGAGAGAAAATACTTCATGTTCGTTTTTTTTATATCTCCTTTCGTTTAAGAGTTATTTCAAAAGTGGCCTGTTTAAATAGGACACCTTTTATAATTATATATAATAATAATAAGAATAAGCTTTATTAAAAATATACAATTCCATATTACATAATTGAACTAAAGTAAATTAAAGCAGTACTCTTGGTCGATAGACCATCAGAGGTGTTGACCTTGATTAAAACAAATATGACATAAATTACATAAAGAACAAAGCCATCGATCTTTACTTCTGTTTACTGCATAGTTCAGATTTAACATTTCCGATCTTGCCTTTATAATGGTACTCATCATATTTATATTCTTACTATTCAATGTAATATACGCATTCTTATCTAGATTGAAATTCACATCCTTATACACTAAATGAAAATTGGACTTCTCCACTCTATTAAACAATTCATTACTAAATTCTAACTTTAAATAATTGATACCTTTTGTTAATTCACATTTATATATATATATATATTGTATTTTATTTTTTTTCAATTACAGATGGCATTGATGGGAAACAAGCACGTGTAACAAAAACCAGCGGACCAGTTGGTGAACTGTTCGATCATGGACTTGACTCGTGGACGGCTGTATTAATACCAACATGCCTGTATTCAGTGTTCGGCCGATCTCAACACTCCGTCCCACCGATGCGATATTATTTTGTAACTTGGAATGTCTTTCTAACGTTTTACCTTACCCATTGGGAGAAATATATTACCTCTGTATTATACTTGCCTTGGGGTTATGATCTGTCGATGTTGGTAAGTAATTTCAAAATGTTTTCATAATTTATTAATACTGTTACATTTATGTGAACAAAATTAAAGCATGTCTTGTAACATTTATAGAAAAATTTGAACTGTTTACTTTCTTTAGTCAACCACTGCTGTATTTTTATTCACATCATACCACGGTCATGATTTTTGGAAAATTTATGTTACTGATACTATTTCTACTGGCCATGTGTTGGAAATAATATTCTATTTAACTTCTATTTGTGCAACTTTACCCGTGACACTATACAATATTAGAAAGTGAGTAGTATTTTTAAAATTTTATCTTATAATTTTTTATTTCAACTTTTTCACCGGAAATGAACCTTTTGAGATTCCCAAACTACTAAAAATTAATTTCTGAACGTCTGCCTCTATTTATTGTTTGTCTGTGGGAGGTCCCTTTCCAAATCAAAATAATACAAAACTGTTAGCACCGCACATACTTGTAAGAAAATAGCTTTGCTTTTAATTTTCTACTAATTATTTGCTACAATTTTTTAAATAATTTTTATAATGAACAGTAAATAATTTTTGTTAACATACTTGAAATTTTATAGATCGTACATAAATAAGACTGGGAAGTGTTTGTCAACGTCGGAAGCGTTAAGACCATTGATTGCCTTACTTGCTCTCATGATTATTACATCATTTTGGGTGATAGCCTCTAAAAATGATATCATTACTAACCATCCAAGGGCGTACTATATGTTTACTGGAACCATCTTTTCAAACATTACGGTAAGATTGATCTTTTATTCTATATTTGTACAAAACTAATGTACTTTCTACCATTTCATTCAAAAGAACTAATATGATTAAAACACCTTAATAATTGTGAACAGTGTTAAAATTGTACCTTTTTTATTTTTTTGTTTATAATTGATGAAGCACATACACACTTTTATTAGAGGTCTGTTCAAAAAGTTCAGTAACTGATTTTTTTTAAAATATAATGAAATTTTACAATTTATTTCCTTAAGGAACTCTCTTTCCTGTTTGCATGTTTCCCAATTCAGAATTTGGTCATTTTAACTATATTTCAAGATTCACGCTCGAGAGATCTCATCTGATCGAGATCATGAGTTGCCATTCTCAATATTTCAGTAGTTCCTTAGCGGTTTTGAAATCTTAATCTATCAAAAAGTTGCTGCGATGACTTTGTACATTCAGTTTTTCAAGGTTCTAACATGAAAAACTGACAAATAAATAACGGGAGCTTAGTGAGGTTTCGAACTTCCATCTCGGGCTTGTTAAAGAACTTACACCGTACATTCCCGTTACGTTTGTTTTAAATTTTACTTCTTTTATTGTAAATTGTATTTTATTTTTACAGTGTCGACTTGTGGTTGCTCAGATGTCTGGTACACGTTGCAATGTCTGGAATCCACTTCTTAACGTTTGCCTATTGGCAGTGTTTTTAGCGTTAACTTTACCGATTTTCGAATCACTTCTTTTGTACCTGTTGTGGGCTTTCGCTACATATGCTCATATACATTACGGCACTTGTGTGGTAAGTAGTTAATATTTTTGTTATTATTTTCTTTAAATTATAAAGCACACAATTCATGTTAATAACAAAGTTAAGCGAATCTTTAAAGAAGGCATTTAATTAAATCTACGAACACTTATGGTATTATATGTGTAAATTTATATTTCAATATTTCTAGGTACGTCAACTTTGCGGCCATTTCAGGATAGAATGTTTTAGAATAGCCGTACAGAATAAATGACAACTACCAATTGTCATTGTATAACAATCACTGAGAAAGTCCAAAGAAAGATAATAAGAAAGTAAGCAAACAAAAACGTTTAATTTTTTTAATTCATCGAAATATCTCATCATAAATTTAATAATAAAAAGGTAAAAAAAAGAAAATCATATAAAATTCAGGATTTTTTAGGCAATTCTGGAGTTTTGCTAAGAACAAAATTTTTTTTACATCACGCATACCGTTCTATGAATATCTTGGGAGTATTGAATATAAGTAAAGAAAAAAAAAAAAATTATAGATCCTCCAAGGAGAAGATGCTAGATTTTTTTGTTTAAAAGATCTGCAATATCTTTAGTGATATTAAAGTGATTTTTAAAATTGCTTGGACACATACACAATAACATCGCTCTAAACGCCAAAATTAGCAACGTATATATTTTAGTATTTTTTTTTTGCGTCATTATTTTTTCTATTTATACAGTTATTTGTTACGATATATTTTTTTTTTCATTCATTTTTCTTGTGAATTCACTTTAAGGAGTTTGACTGTACATAGTTAAACTGATGTAGAAGCAGCCTTTACACGTTCCATATACTTTGAAAGTCATCACAAATCTAGTTTTTGTTATGTGTAAATTATTTAAACAAACATTACAATGCTCAATACTTAGTGGGATTTAAGAGAGATTGAGAAGACAAAAAAAGTTAATAAGTGAGTTATTATTTAATATTTATGCAATTTTGTTTTATTGTCGTTTAAAGACGTGCCAGCTTTGTGAGTTTGTGGATCTGTTCGGTGAAAAATATGAGTGATACATTTTTACCCACAATATTTGATTGTTAAGATAATATATATTCATTATATGTGTATAATAATTCCTTTAAGGCTATTTTTGATATAATAACCAAACCATGTATCTCCATTTTTGGTCAATTCAGACCGTTTCCCAAGATTTTTGCAGTAGTATGTACCAGAGCGTAGGTGGATTAAGTTAGTTGATGGCTCCCCGCTGAAAAGATTTGAAGCACTTAAAAATAATTGAATAGTATGTTAAGTAAAGTAATTTATTTTTATTTTTTACATTTTCGTGTTTATACAAGGTCCAAGTAAGTCATATATATATTTTATTTTATTTCTATTAATGTCTATTTTATAATGATATTAATAAATTTGGTGAGAATTCCCTTAGCTGAAATAGCTATTTATGTCGCGAAATCTTCTAGAATTTTGGCAGATTCCAGGCCTGACTTACGTGAGAATCCTTCTTGTGAAAGAAAATAGTAACTGGAAGTAGCAGTAAAATATAATTTTGAATGCCTCGCAACTGAGAAATGAAATTTAATAATCATAAAGCTAGTTATGTCCATGGAATTCTTATTGTGTCCCTTAGTACTGCCCCAAAATGAATTTTCATGGGCTATATTGAAACAAAAGTTATAGCCTTTCACAGAAGTAATTTATGCATTTTTAAAGAAATCAACTGGGTTTTACTAAAATACCAGAAAAACAAAAAATTATTTCAGGAAATTTTTCCATTCTGCTTTTATTTTTTAAGCTTTAGTACATCTTACTCAGGCACACACACATGTACTAACAAATAATCATTTTCTTTGCAAATTCAATGAAATATGAAAAAGTAAAAAAAAATCTCGTGTATACTCACATGACTTTCAATTACATCTATTCTCAAGGTTCTAACTCATAAATTCACTTTTAACTTGAAATATTTGAACGATATTTAATACTCACCAACATTATAGTTTGTAAGCTTGTTTATTAAACTGAAAAGTAACCTTATAAAGATGCCTTACCCCAATCGCTCTCCTAGAGACTGTTTTAATTACCTTAAATCATTTTTTTTTACTAGATAATTATTAAAAAAGTATTATTTGAATCCTTGACCAGTTTCGGACTTTTATCCATTATCAGATGTAATCAGTTTTCTGTTGAGATTTCGACTTCACTTACGTTACCGTCTCGCACTTCACTTTCTGTCATTTAGTATCATTGTTGTTAGTTGCTATATGTTACTATATTGTTAGTTACAAATTGTCGACGTATTATTTAAATTATAACTATTTTTAAAAGACTATCATAATTTGGTTTAATGAAGTTGATCATAAGATTCCGATTAGGATCGTTCATGTGGCATTGCCAAGCGTTTGCATTGTGAAAAACGCCAAGATGTCGGGAGAACTAAATATTTTAAGCTTTAAAGAGGATGAATGATTTCTTTCACTCGTATATTTTTGTATTTTTAGTAATTTGAGGTGAACTATTGGAAGGACAATATCATTGCACTCACGACTCATGCATTCCATGTTCATTAGAAGTAGTCGCTAATTTGTCAAAAAAATATTTCCCTTTTTTTTTTGTTTGCGCTTTTAAAGGTAGTAACATTCTCGCATTATGTTAGTTCGGTTGCTTCCGATATTAAGCCGGTAAGGATTTTCAATAAGTTTCTGTTATTTGTAAATCTAATTCATTCTGTTACCAAATTATTATTATTTTTCTTTAATTCTAAGAAAAACTTTACCTAATCCCGGTATCAGCCCCTTTGCAGTAGTTCCCGAAGCTATGATGTATTGTCATACTGGGTTTGATTCCTTTCTAGGCCTTATTTATTTGATATATTAATATATTAAATGACAAACTGACGAACAGTTTGTTCCGAATTTCTTTCAGAGTTAACTTCTTTAAATTAATAGTTTGTCTTTCAAAAAACAACTCAATGAACTCTTAGGGCAGCTAAACATTTGTGTATCAAGTCACGATGATTTACTAGTATTTTGTAATAAGAGAAAAATTAATTAATTCAATGAACAAGTCCTTTTGATTTTGTTTTAATAAATATCACTTGAAAATTTTCGCCGAATGTGTGTCTCATCACAAAGCTAGTACCCTTAGTCATTTAAGTCATTCCTCATTTTATAGTACATATCTGTTTTTTTTTTTTTTTTTTTTTTTGTGATCTCATTCAAAACTGTCATTCCTTAATGAACTATTTCTTTTAAGGGTATTATTTAATAATAATTTTTGTATGTTGATTTTCTTCTTTTCTTACAATTACTCAATCATAATAAAAAGTTATAGACATCACATTAATAACTTATTTATTTCTCTGAGACGTGTTTTAGTTTACATATCTATTTTTATTTATTTATTTTTTTCTTAAGTGGATCTACATTTAATAGATAGTGTTAGCTAGTAAGTTATGGTATCTAGTCATTAAGAATGAAGAGTTTATATGATGTGGCTATAATAAGATGTAATTATGTTTGTAAAAATTCACACTGACAGTGTTTGTTAATCAAATTTATGGGATACCCTACAAACATATCATCGGTAGCAGGAATTTTAAAGATGAATGTCTTGTACTTAAATGTTTTTGAAACAATCGCATTGTTCGTTTCAATTTATTGCACTATGTATAATTATTGGCATTATTATTGCAGATTTTTTTTTTAAGTATAATACAAATCATATTTGTTTTAAAAGAAAGATTATTGTATAGTTTTCAGTTATCTTATTTATTGAAATGTATTTGATGAAATGTCAATCAAAGTGTGGTCATCTAATCAGAAACAGTGACGTCTTTAAGGCTTAAAGTGAAATAGTAGATATTAATTACAAAATAATTTTATATTTACAATCACCTGATCATTGCACTTTCTTTTTTGATATTGAGGAGGTGGGTTCCCAATCTTTTATCCATTTTTTATAAGAATAGTGGTGGCAATGGTTCCAGTAAAGATTTCTAGAAAGTGACATCTAGAGAACTAAACATTCGTTGCCGTTTACTTTTACGCTGTTATTCTGTTATTACTGTATCCATTCTCGGTGGAAAATGTCAGAATAATAAAAAAATTATGTTTAATGCAAGGAGCAAGTTGAATTCAGGGGTTTTTGAGAAATAAGTTTTGCTCGTTTTTCCCAAATTTGCAGGATCACTAAAGAGTTTTGGAGCCCACCTCCATTAATTGTTTTATTTTATTTAGTGCTAGTCTCTTTAGACACAATATATGTCAAACTGCCTCAAATATGAATTCACGAACTTTTAATAAATTAACTATTGTTCTATTTGATTAAACAAAAAAATATAAGTAGAAAAAGAAAAGTTTATTATTACTTTACTTTTAAATAGATTGCAATCACGTCATTTCCATACATTACCCTTTGATTGTATAGTTTCCAGTTCGATGGTATGTTCGAATCATACGGCATTGGGTTGGTATATCTGGAAAAAAAATCAATTTTCTACTCAACTACGAAGTAATTATTTAGATATAAATCTATTTAAAAAAAAAAATAGGTTAATTGCTTATTTTTTACAGTTTTGATTGTTCATTGTCCTTTAGAGATATTCTTTTTACAACTATTTGGTTTTTTATCGTTAATTCTTCATGTGCAGCACGCTTGTTATTGTTTTTGGCCGCATTATCATAGATTGCTTCATTATTTTATTTGGAGAATTTGAATGTATTTTTAACTGATGCAGTGTACTATAGTGATTTTTATAACAATTTATGGACTAAAAATATATGGATGCCTGCTTGAATAAAAGTAAGCCGAATCGCTTAATTTGAACGATCGCTGGTGGAGAGGAGGCTGTATCCTCTATTAGCCAGCTTCTCTATGCCTTCTTTGTTACGAAGGGGCGTATTGGCCTTTTTATTTTTGTTTTTGGGTCCCATTTTGAGCCCTTCTGGAAACCTAGGAGATGACTTACCAAATTAGAGCCTTGTCCTAAGGTAGCCTTCATCACTGGTAACTATAGATTGTATTATAATATTTCTATCATCATCATTTTGCTACCAAACAGATTTTCATCCAATAACAGAGAAAATCAGTGCCCTTGAGTGTATAATTTAGATGACGCTTCTTGATAATGGAGTAACCACAAAAAGAGCCGTCAAGAATTAAAATCTCAAGCCCTCCAAGACATACATTTTTGAATAGTAAAAGGAACATTGGAAGTTTACTTCTCTCGCTATTAGGTTTATTAGATAATTTAAAGCAGCAATATTGGGTTTAATAAAGAATTAATATAAACATTTTAAAGTGTCAGTTATTAAAGAGGATTTAAGGTATCAAAATATTGGGGCTACTTTTTGCCATGACTTTTTAGACAATATTCTAAAAAAATAATATTAAATAGTTTGTTTTAGAAAGTTAATAAAACTCACTTTCCGATGACGTTCGGTCCTATGATTATTAAAACATTTCCTTTGTAATTTGCCAAATATTCTAGAAAAGCTTTACCATTATTGAAATAACAGAAAAGTAAAGCATATTTGGGAAACGTAACACATTCATTAAAATGTTCATTGTCTGGAAATGTTAATTCACAAAAATTATAACGCCTTGATTTTGTTGACCAATAAATTTTGTCTACTTCTATAGAGATCACTTGAATTCCTAAAAAATCAAATCAAATATCCGCATATTGAGAAGTATGAATTAAATTATTCAAAATTAAAAACAGATAGTTAGTTACCTGTTACAGCTGTTAATAACCATTCCAAAAGACCTGTTCCACATCCGATGCTGGTGAGTTTATTAATTCCTAAACTTTTCAGATTCTTGTGAATGAATTTCAGATCTTTTACTTGGGGTTTTGGCCATAATAATAAATTAGAAGCTGACGCATTATTTACAAGCATTACATTTAGCCAGTCTCCTGGAATAAATTAGTTTGGGGTAGAATTAGACAAATTTGAACGTTTTTTGAAAGTCACATTGGTCAATAATTTGTTTTAGCTATTTGAATGCAAAAATAAAAAATTAACCGTTTATATGTGATTTTACAATTTCATTTAATGTTTCATCCAACATTGCCCTGAAACTGTCCCAACGTGTGCATAAAACTGTTAGACCAAATACTGTTTCTTGATATTAGACCGAATAGGATAAATGCCAAAAAAGTTCATTCAGGTTACTTTTTTTTGCCTGATTTGCCAATTGAATTTCAGCCAATGTAATTTTGGTTGAATTCTCATTCAAAAGATTTATTACGAGACATTCTAAATTTTCTTTGTAGCAGATTGCGACACATCTGTTAGTGTTGCATGCTGTTGAACTTAAATCGGGATTCAAGAAAACATTTTAAAGGAATTTATTTCCATTTTCAAGTGTTATTGTTCAACAATTAAGCCCAATCAATTATTATTATTAGCAATATTATTTTTATAGTTTTCAGACTAACATTTCGTAATTCTAGGCGCTAGTGACCATAGACGTCGATGCGCCAGTAAAAAAAAATCGTAACTCTAGTTAAAAATAGCATTCGATAACAAATTTATATGCAAAAAATACTCCTCCTAAAAGTACATTGTACAGGTTTAAACCTTGCGGTTATTTACATTAATCAGTTAGTAAATTATTGAAAATAACAATAATTAAAGCTCACAGAGAACCGAATTTGGGGGGATACAAACCCCTCACTCAGCCTGTAATTTTTAGTGGAAAGAAGAGTTACGGAGATATCCTTCGACACATTCCGCAAGCGATAAGGTCCGTCAAAAGGAGATCGATTACCTCATCGTGTTAGATAATGTGTTATCAACCAAGGTATTATTAAACTTCTTTGTTTTCCTCTCATGTAAATGATGGCTACTCAAGTCTAGAGTAAGGAAACTGTGAAAGTTTTAATAGTTCCTTTGTTTGGTGCACTTTTTCTCTTTTGCACGGTTTAGTTAGACAACAGAAGACACCTAAATGAAATAAATTATTTCTTCAGATTTTTTTTTTCTTGTACTTCATATCTTGAAATTATTAATAAAACAAGGTCTCGAGATTTAGTATGTTCTAGATGTTGTAGTGACTATATCTATCTATAAATGTTTTGTACAAATATAGAACAAAGCAGAAATAGGATTTGGTCTCTTACTTTTTGTAATCTTGATTGTTCGCACGTGTAGTTTTTCAAGGTTACACTATTAAACATCTGCGCATGCTAAGTACAGTCTTTTCATTAGAATAATTTATTTTTTGTCTAGTTAGATGTATTTATCAGAGTCCTTAAAGTAATAAGAAAAAAGGGATCTAAGAGTAATGAATCCAATGTAATTTGGATTACACTCTTTCTTCCTCTAAACAAAAAACCTGGATGCTACTGTTAATCGACCAAATTAAAAAATAAACCATTAGTATATACAACCTTAATCACAATAACAAAATTAATAATAATTGCGGCATACTAGGAAGTTATTCAACAAAAACTAAACATTACAAATGAAACAGTTTATTTGTAAAACTATCAAATTGGATATACAATCTTAATCTGTTTAAAAACTTTTCAACATATTTTATCTCTCTCGTACAAAGATTATTCTACCATAAAAAAAAGATACAATTACTGCTAAATATTGTTTTCTATTTAAAAATTAACGTAATACACCGCACATAAGGTACCAATGTTTATCTAAGTACATGAATCAATTGAAAAAAAAAGTTCTGATGGACGAAATTACATCTCGGGATGAGTTCAGGGGCTCTGAGGAGGCTTGTGTTGCAACTCGTCAACACCACTTTTTCATACACTTCGATTACACTTCATAACTGAAAGCAAATAAGAAATAATTAATTAAAAGATGATTAAAATCTTCAATAAATCGTTTTCTGAGGTGTTCCGAATTTGTAAGCTATTTTTAGAGACTTGTTATAAATGTGGAATAATACATATTTTCAATTTAACGCTTGCTTTTACGGCAATTGCCAATACATGGTTTTTGTACAAGACATCTTTTTTTTTTGTCCAATTCTTAGCTTTTGGCAACTCATGTTTAGAATGCAAACTCTTATTTCCACACAGAGTGGACTGGAAGCAATGCGCCTTGGTCTTAACAACTAGCAGGGCTCTCTCTAGATCTTTCGGAAGGAGAGGGTCTCTCTCTTCCCGAAATTTTCGCGTCTGGTAAATAAATCGAACACTCAAAATTCATACAAAGCACTGAACCGTCATTTCTTCTAACCTGCTACTACAGTATTATACTATTACTACTACTTAATTAGTATTTACTAATAATAATAATTTAGATCATTCCAAAAAAATGTTTTCCAATTAGAGCTATGATTAAAATATATATAAACCTTCAATCCTCTTCAATAGGAATTTCTCTCAAGTTGTTTAATATGGAAAGTATGAAGTCAACATTTTTATCAATATCTTTTTCTGTGTTGTTGTGTATTTCATGAACAATCTGAGGATCAAAAGTTTCATGAGCTTCTTCCAGAAGCACTTGGAATATCTCACATTCCATGTTGTCATTTAACTTACGCCCTTTGTAACCTCTACTTTCCAGCCGATCGTACAGTATAGATGTTTCAGTTCGTGGTACAAATACAGCAGAAAACCATTTCCGCCTTGGAAAAAAACTGCATCCATGGTAGTCAATTATTTTCCCACCACATTTAACTAGAGGTTTTAAAAATTTTACTACTTTCCTTTCATCAATTACAGGACATTGGAATTCTTCATCGAACGATTGAATTAACTTTTCCTTTATTGCTAAATCACTAATATCAATCCATTCCATTCCTGTACGTTTTGCAACTTCTTTAGATAAAGTTGATTTTCCTGTACAAGGTGTGCCAGCTATTAAAATATTTGGATAACTTGCTGCCATTGTAATTATACAGTTCTCTTTTCCAATAAAAACGTAACCCTACATTAAATTTTAGTAGGATACAAGAAACTATCCATTATTACTACAATCATACGGTACGAACAGAGAAACTCAGCAAACTACACACAACCCTATAATAAAACAAATAAAACCACAACCAGAAACACAGATAATAACCTCATTTATCAGCTGCTGATATGACAGCTCGATTATCGATATTCTATTGGCGTGAAGGCAAAGTTTTATATGTGCAGTAATCGCCAGAGATGAGCAAAGCGAGTCCGCCTTTGGATTGGATTTGAATCAGTTTCAGCGTAGGAATCGATTCCACCAACTCGTTAACCGATTTCACTTTCTGTGCTTACCCTTCATTCATTAAAATGTCAATTTATTAAAATATTTCAATAAAAGTTAGCTTTTCCTGTTAATAACAAATCTCTATTCCATTATCTCACAGAAATTTAAATATCTTTATTAGCAATTACTCTAATACATTTAGAATTAACAATGTTGTCCTTTCTAGTATTAAGTCTAAAAGTTAAAAACATTTCTTGTTATAAAATTTATTGTATTATTATTACTCACTTTAAAATGAAAAATGTATTTTATAAAATAAAAAAATTATTTGTTGTAGCATTGTTAATTCAAGTTCAAATTTATTTAGTTATGTTAGGTCCAAAACTTCAATTATGTCGCTTGTGGATCAAGGAAGGTAATCTTAGGTTATATAAGATATTTATCTAACACCATACAATATTCACTACGAATTGCATTTCTTTTCATGATCTCTCCAAAACTATTGCTGTGATATTCTTATTAACAACTGAATGTTTAATGGTACTTAATAATACATATGTAGAAAACAATTTTTTTAAAGAATAACTGACGCGAATTCTTTTAAATTTAACTTAGCAATTTCATGTCATCTTAATCAAGATATTATCTGAAGTTACTTATTAGGCATTTTTTACTGGTACCTTGTAATACCTGAATTTAAAATAACTATCAAACATCATTGACGAAGAAAAATTATAAGTAAGTACGGTTCTAAACAAGAAATTAACCTAACTTAAAAACAATTTTGCCGTGTACTATTAATTATAGAGAATTATTTACAATTTTCTGTGTGCAACTTATTGATTTATCCAAGAGGGAAGAGGAATTACTACCAGTTACAATCTTAGGTTTATTTATATTGATCAGAATTCAAAACAAGGTAATGGGGCACCAATAGGGCAGTGAAACATATTTTGTCATCTAACTGTAGTATGTAAGTACGTGAAATTTAAGCTATCTGAAATCATGTTAAACCGAAGTGTATTCATTCTATAACAGTTATGTTTCTCAGCCCTGACGATGCCCTATTTGTCTTTTTATCTTTTAAAACTATTTACTTGTACGTTCGTACAAATCTTTTTACACTATCGGTAAACTTTTAATTAATCAAATTGACAAAAAAGTCTTGTGAGTGCAATCAAAAAACTTTCTCTTCCTCTAACTCTAAATTTATAAAGTCTCTTCAAACTTCAAATTTTTTAATGATTTTGATTTGGCTTTATCTTTATTATTGTATTTGAGAAAAGCACGACTTCTTATTAACAACAAAAACAATCTTCTTTAATGCAATATTTTGAGCGATAGCGCTTTGAAATATTAAAATAATTAATTTTATATCCTTAATTAGTCGCATGACTAAATACGTTTCTAAAGAAGACTCGTGAAGACTAAGTTACAATTTATTGGAGAGAGGTGAAATACTTAAATCAAAGTTAGTATTAAATGTACTAATAATTTGAAATAAACAATAATATAAAATACAATTACTGTTGTTATCAATTTATAAATTTTTTAACTGTATCATTTAAACATTGTCATTTGGAATTGCTTTTGAAATAAGGAATGATTGATTACATATGCATTCAGAACAGTATTTGAATAAAACCACGAATTCTACATGATGTGTAGGAATTGCTCTGCTAATGACAAATAAGTAAAATTTGATTAACTTACTTAATGAAAACGTTTGGAAGCAAGTAAGTACAGATTATAATTTTGAAAATCCTCAATTCTGTAATTTCATACTGATTTTTGTTCTTTTCTGGTAAATCCATATTATTATGGGTTTTTCAGTTATTCTTGGCATCGATTAAGTTCTGAACATCTTTTCCAGCAGAATTCTGAATTAAATTTCTTGAAATCTTACAACAGAATTAGGTAAATTAATTCTAAAGTACGTATGTATATAAGTTGCATTAGAATTGTAATAATTATTATTATTTATTTTTTAAATACTATTTACATTTTTTTAATTAATTTTAAATTAAATTTTTCTTAATTATTATTACTTAAGAAAATTGAAAGCTGAATGGTTTAATTTTCTTGCGAAAAGGATTAGTTTAATAGCAAAATCATACGCTTGTAGAAATACATTAGTGTGATTTAAATTCGAATTATCTGCAGAGGTTTTAATGTAGCATTTTTCTTTTATTTAGTGTTTTTTTGATCTTTTGTCAACGTTCAGCCTCGTTTAGCTCAGCCTTCACATGAAATGGTTCTTTGAAGGGTCCTAGTGTACTCCGATAATAAAGTAAACAAGAGCATCTACCAACACACCATCTGTGGAACTGTACTTCAGGTAAGCTTATGTATTATTTAATTCGTTCAAAATCATATAACCGAAAAGTAAAACTTCATATATTTAAAATCTTAAAAAGAATTGTATTCTAGAAAGCAAAATTAAATCTGAAAAAGAAACGTTCTAATTTTTGTTGAAAGAAGTTTTTATTTGATTGAAAAATTCATCATCAAACATGCATGTTAATTCTGAATCATTTTTCAATCACAGAAATATTTTTAGTCCAGTTAATACATTTTAATTCATTTTCATAAAGATAATTGAAAAATAATATGAGTAGATTACTTGTGTTGTATTTTGTAATCAGATTTATTAAGTAAAAAATAAATAAATTTAATAAGTCATTGTTTCTTTTTCTTATTTTATTATCCTGACTTTTAGGCTCTAATTGTTTCTTTAATCAGTATGAATATATAGTTTTCGTGACCGCAAATTGTTAAACTTAGGATGGAAGATTTGCGAGGAATTGGTCAAATAAAACAACTCGTCTTTTTGCCAACGTTTCGGCAAACATATTGTCCTCTTCAGGGCCTGGAGTCCCTAACGAAAAGATTAACGAAATACAGACCATTTACAATTCATTCCATCCTAGACTAAACTTTACAGTTGAAATAGAACAAAATAGTCAAATCCCTTTTCTAGATTTGCTACTAATATGAACTGACAATGACACTATCATCACTGACTGGTACACCAAACCTTGCAGATCTGATAGATACTTACACTAGCATTCTAAACAACCTTTTCACCAAAAACTGAACTTTGCTATCTCTCTCTACAAAAAAGTTATGACAATCAGCGTTGATAAATTCAAAGAAAGGAACAAAAATAAAATCACAACTATCTTAACCAGCAATGGTTACCCAAAAGCATTATCTACAATCTCCCTAAATTAATAAATAGAAGACCGAACGCTAACTTACAAACAACACTTCCATTAGACTGTCAAGAACCTCCTGCAAAACATTTCATTGCTTTCCCTTACATTAACACCTTGTCGGAGAAAATTAACAAACTACTTCACAGCTACAACATAATCCCCGCATGGAAATCGGGGAACACCATTAAACAATTTTTCACCAAAACAAAGAGCAAAATTCAAACAGACAAACTATCTAACATAATTTACAAAATAAATTGCCAGGATTGTGACAGTTATATAGGCCACACAAGTCAGTATCTCAAGGCAAGAGTATACCAGCATCAGTATGATTGTAAGGCAAAAAAAGACGACAATTCCACGGCGCTACTCAGACACCACATTGACAACAAACACAACTTTGACTTTCAGAATGTGACAGTACTCGATAGGGAAAAAAAACAGTACAAGCGAAATTTTCGTGAAATGTGCCACATAGTAAAACAGAACAACACAGTTAACTTTAGGACAGACACGTCGAATTTGGCCAACTGCTACAATTTTGTCATTAAAAAATAAATAGATATCCAAATTTTGTACATAATTATTGCTGTTTTTTTGTTTAAATTTACTTCAAATCTTTTGGTTATTTGTTATTTAGTGCATAAGGGTTATTTGGTTTCTCCTGTGTTTTGTGTTTAACGGTTTTTGTTGTTTAAAGAAATTTCCCAATATTTATTGTATTTACTCTTTTGTTGTAATTAGTCTATTGTATCTGTTCAATTGTAATTACCAAAATTCCCGTGAAAGTCCCGCTATATCTGTATATACGAGTATATACACCTGCTTCTCCATTTCTGGCTCTTAGTTTCTGTAACTCAACCAACCCGCAAAGCCTCGTAAGTTTCAATAGTTATAAATAATTTATTGTATTTTACTGTTTATTTTTGTATTACTGATTTTTACTGTTTTTTCTATGATACTGACTCTATATATTCTGACAATATATTTGTCGAAACGTTGGCAAAAAGACGAGTTGTTTTATTTGACCGATTCCTCGCAAATCTTCCATCCTAAGTTTAATCAGTATCTTTCATTTTGTTTGATTCATTACTATCACTATTAAATCCCAAAGAATAAGTGAGTATTTGGAAATATACATATATCATTAACATTCAATGAAAAGATTTAAAAGGTTTTGTTTTAAATAGCACCCATTGCATTAACACCCAAAATTTTTCTTAACAGACATTTCACTGATTTTGTATTATTAAAAATATTTATCCAGAGCCCTTATTTTTAATAATTCAAAATCAGTGAAATCTCTGTTAAGAAATATTTTGGAATGCAATTGGTACGATTTAAAACTAATCCTTTTTGCTTTTAAAAATAGTTACTATTTCAACTTAAAAAAGTGACAAAAACTGCTGTTAAGAGCGCTCTACTGGCAAGGTCAATAACTACTAAGCAATTATTAGTTTTCAGCTCTTCCGCTAGATCGCATGGGTATGTAGAATTTGTTTTTAATTTCAAAGAAACCACATAATTATTTCAACTTAAATGTTACCTACTTTAGGTAACTTTAATATGTGTACAAATTATGTATTGAATAAAAGATGAGTTGAAAATAAAGCCCCTCAATAAAAATGAAATTATCAATATTTGAATTATTTTGAATAGCTATGGTAATGTAACCCTCCATGTTGAAAATGTAAAATTAAATGTTAAACGTTGCTTGTAAAAAATATTTTACGTCTGTAAAATTGAATGCGGCGGTTGACATGGTAACAGCTAAACATAATCAATCACACCACTATTTCGTCACGACACCAGCTGTCTATTGTTAACATTTACATTTTAAAATTAACCTTATTTAATTAAATAGTAGGATTTGTTGTAGAATTTTATTTCATTTTTACACATGTTTTACGATTCATTACATTTATCATATGGTATAACCTTCGTGTAACCTTCCTCTTTCAGTGAGTAGTCGACAATTACAGTGTGTAGTCGAAATATCTACTGTAACTATTAAATCTACTTTTTGATGGTGATTGAAATTATGAAACCGAATAGATACAATAAACACGCGTGCTACGTTGGATAAAATCAATGTTATTATCCAGAATTGCGGGACTAACAACATTTGGACTTCATGCTTTTCGGTAAGGTATTAATTTTGTTGGTATTAATATTTAATTTATTCATAAAATATTGTATTCTTTTAAGATGATTTTTATAGGTCAGCTGTCTTTGAAGCAGATCAGTATGCAATAGTTTAAACTGCCAACCAATGCTCACCACTTACGGCAACTAATAGATTGCAGGGGTATGAATATGTAGTCAATTCCAACTTAAATCTCTTTAACAAAAACTTACAGTTTAAAATGTTAAGTATAAGGGTTGATTAAACGCCAAAAGGTACACAAATCAGCAAGTACCCAACATTTCATTAATACTTCATTGATATTATTTTAAGTAATTTTACTACATTAATTTTCATTAATATTTTTTTGAATTTATTAGATGTCACAGACCCTTATGCTGGCTATTTTAATCTACAAAATATTTGTTCAAGTAGAACACCATTTAACTTAGATTGACTGTAATAAGATAAATAAGATATGCATATTTTTAGGACAGCTAATTATTCCAGTATTTTACTATAAGTAAAATTAGAGGGACTACATTAAATTACAATTGAGAAATGAATAATTATTGTTGAATAATTTACTTGATATTACCTACGCGTTATTTGTGCTCACAAATACTTCGGAAAGACGAATTCTAGACTGAAATATTATTTTAAATCCGTGATTCAAATTTAAATAGAAGCCGACTCTGCCTTTGTCTTTTTTTACTTTAACGTGCATGTACATACATACGATATATGTGACTATTCAGAATAAAGAGCATAATAAAGATAAATCAGAAGAATAATTTGGAATAAAGCTAAAATAAAGTACCTATTTAATTACGAAAATATAATGTACATTTTATCATAATTATAACAAAAAAATAAAATATTATGAATGAACAAAGGGAAGGGATTAGCTATGCGGTTAGCATATTGGATTCCCACGTGGAGGTTCCGGGTTCGAATCCAGCTGCTGACCCTTAGATTTTCTCTTTCTAAGAGCTTCTTACAGCTCACTGTCCGGGTGATGGACAGAGTTGTCTGTAACGAGAGAACACTGTCCGGAGGCCGGCAGTGCACTGAAAAAAGCTCCGGGCGCCAATAACCTTGATGTTGACGCGACTTAAATCATAAAAGAAAAAGAAAATGAATGAACTGGCCAGCATAAGGGTCTGTGACATCTAATAAATTCAAAAAAATATTAATGAAAATTAATGTAGTAAAATTACTTAAAATAATATCAATGAAGTATTAATGAAATGTTGGGTACTTGCTGATTTGTGTACCTTTTGGCGTTTAATCAACCCTTATACTTAACATTTTAAACTGTAAGTTTTTGTTAAAGAGATTTTTGTACCTTTTGGATAGATTTTCTTATTTGTATGTTTTGCAAAGTTACATATCTGCTTTTCAGATTTTATTAAAATTGGGAATAATAAATTTAATTTTATCATTATAACCTGAAAAGGTGTTAAGTCGGAGTTACTACCACTGGACAGATCTTTTTAAAGAATGATTATAGTTGCGGTCCCCAAACCATCCTCAATAACAATTTTTTTGAGAAAGCGTTTTGAATAAAATAGGAAGGTAATTTGTACGTAAATAGCAAAATTAAACTGCGATTACAGTACTTCTCCCTAAAAGGCAAAGAGGCAAAGATTTTGAATCGAACTACAATTCATTGATGAAAATCGGTTCACTCATTGAAAATTTTAACGATTGCAATACTTCCTCTTAGTAGGTGCAAGAGCATGATGGCACTTCACAGCCACGTAGAGGAGCTTTAACCACTTCTTCTTACTAAATTTTATCAAAATCGGACTAACCGTTATAGAAATATTGGTAATAATAGTTTTAGAAAGGGCCTTACTTGGGTGGGGCAAACTCCCCTCCTTATGAGGCACAGCGTCGAGACTTTTAAAGTGCAAATCTGTACAAAATTTCGATTCGAATGACACTATTCATGACAATCGGTTTACTTTTCGATAATTTGAAACGATTGCTATATATACTTCCCCTTAACAAGTGTAAGAGCAGATCGTCGCTTTAATGTTACGTAGGGGAGCCCTAACCCTGTCATCCTACCAAATTTTATCAAAATCGGGCTAAGATTTACAGAGTAATTAATGATAATAATTTTGGAGGGGGCCTTACATAAAAGGGGCTAACTCCTCTCCCATTCCATGTACAGCGTCGCGACCCCCAAAAGGCACATCTACATAAAATTCCAAATCGAATGACATCTCATTCATGAAAATCGGTTCACGCGTTTAGGCGCTACGTTGTTTACAAAAAAGGTAACAACAAGAAGAAGAACAAGAAGAACAAGAACAAGAACATTTTTTGAAAATGCCGTTTTTGCTCATTTTGAGCATCTTTTTTCTCAATATCTATCAAATCTAGGTTGTTGCAAAAAAATTACAGTTATAAAGGAGGATTTGCCCTATATTTTAAAGAAAATTTGGGAATTTTATCTTTTATAGAAAAAGAGAAAAAAATTGTCAAAGTTGGGTGTTTTTCAACGTTACGCTTTTTCGTGCAGTTTTTGATGATCAACCCTTATACAACTGTCCTACCGGACAGTTTTAATAAGCGACAAAAACTGCTGTTAAGAGCGCTCTACTGGCAAGGTCGATAACTACTTGGCAATTATCAGTTCTCAGCTCTTCCGCTAGATCGCATGGGTATGTAGAATTTGATTTTAATTTCAAATAAACCATGTACCTACCCTAATTATTTCAACTTTAATGTTACCTGCTTTAGGTAACTTTAATGTGGGCACAAATTATGTATTGAATAAAAGATGAGCTTAAAAGAATTGCAACAATGAAATATTAAGTATTTTTTAAAAGCAAGGTTTTATTGTAAATCGTACCAATTGCATTCCAAAAATTTTCTCAAAAGACATTTCACAGATTTTTAATTATTAAAAATAAGGACTTCGGATCCTTGCCTTTTTCATAATCTCACTCAATATATTTAAATATATTTTTTAATACGGATGTATTTAGTGCTTGTTTGTGTGAGTTTAAAGTACACTTGATGGGCAAAGCCCGTTACATTAGTGCATAATAAATAGAGAAATGTGTAGTAATAAACAAATAATTAGTATTAATAAATTACGCTGTAAAAAATTCGTACTTTTTCAGATCACGCAGTGCTACATCAATGGGCCTTTTGTTAACTTGCAGCCCCTTTAAGCTCAGCTTTTACCTGAGATGACTTTTTAAGGGTCCCCTTTTATAATTTCAGTAGTACTGCCATAAATATGAAGTGATTCGCATCCAGGTAAGTCTTATCTTTTTATTTATTATGTTCAGAATAATACAACAAAAAATAATTTTTTTTTTCTTGTAAATTTTTTATAATTGAAAAAAGTTTTAATTTTTGTTGATTTGGGTAAAGTTTTAATTGAAAAATACAACTATTTTTATTTGAGCTTATAATTTTTTAATTCATTTTCATAAAAATTAATTTCTCTTAGTGCATCGACTAAACTAAGTTATGAATGTTATTTTTGAAGTTTAAGTTTTTAGATTGTGTAGGTTGCACCGAGTAAATTCTTTTTGGTTTTATTTCCGTTTAAAGTTCATTAAACATTTTTTAAATATGTGAGATACTTTGGTTAATGGGGCAGCTTATTCGGTGTAGCGTACCCTTAGTGTCAAATTTCTACCTATTTTCACCATTTCATCTCTACCTATCTATTTTCAGACAGCAATGTCTTTTAATATTTTAAGCTGTTATTTGCTAATTTCATTTCTATAATGAGAAAATTGTCTGTTTTGTAGTCAAGTTTAGATTTTGGTAAAAGGTAATCGCGATTCTCTACTAAATTAGTCAAAACCGATAAACGTATAATGAAAAGATTTAGGTTTAAAAAAAAAATCAATTCTTTAGTTTTTTGAATGTTATTAAACTTTATTTTAAGAAATTAAGAGCAAAATTTCATAAACATTTTTGAAAAAAGGTTTAACAGAAAAAGTCTATATTTTAAAAATGGTATTAATATCGTGGGAATCAAATTCGAATTACTTAGGTTTAATATAATATTTTTGTTCATTCAGTGCTAACATACATAAGCGGCTTTTTGACTACTTGCAGCCCTGTTTAGCTCACCTCTTACCTGAGATGAATTTTTATGGGTCCTTCTATCCTTCCAGCAGCAGGACATGAATGTGAAGTGAATCGCATCCATTGTATTTTCGACAAACTAAACAAGGGACTCCATCTTTGGAACCGATCTTCAGGTACTCCTATCTATTATTTATTATGTTCTGATTGCTACAGCATAAACTAAATCTTTTTTCTTATAAATTAAATCTTTTTTTTTTTTGTGTGTGTATATAAGAGAAGTTTTAGTTTATGATTGTGAGTAGCAGTAATTTAATTGAAAAATTAACATATAACATGCATGTCAATCCTGCATCATTTCCCGATCACATTTTCGGTCGTGCTTTTAATTTTTAATTCATTTTTAAAATATAGTGTTTGTAGATCATGAGTGTTATATTTTTCCAATCAAATTAATTTTATTCCTAAGAAATAAGTGCATTCATTGTCATTGAATGGAAAGATTTAGGTTTAACAAAAAATTATTTAGTTTAATTACATTCTTCTTTATTTAATCTTTATGATATACATAAATTGTTACAGATGTGCTAAAAAGCTTTTTATGCTAGCTGAAACTCCTTACATTTTAATTACAATAAATGATGTTAATTTTCAGAATCAATACTGGTGATTTAAGGGGTGCTTCTGTACTTACTGTTCATTATTTTTGGTAACTGAATCATAGTTTCAATAGGATGAAAAATTAATGCCAGTTTCAGTCATGATAAGGTTCCAGCACTACCTTCCCGAGTCATTCTGTACTTCCAACAGCACGACCATTATTAATATGAAGTTATTCGCATCCAGGTAAGTCTTATCTTATTATTTATTATGTTCAGGGTGATACATCAAGAACTAAAACTTTTTTTCATACAAATTATTCTTTTTTTTATGTATCTGAAAGAAGTTTTAATTTATGTTGATTGTAGGTAGCAGTAATTTAATTGAAAAATTCAACAACAAACATGCATGTGAATTCTGCATCTTTTTCCAATCATATAAAACTATTTTTAGTTGAGCTAATAATTTTTCAACTCATTTTCATAATAATAATGCTAGTAGATTATGTGTGTTATTATATTTTTCTAATCAAATTAATTTTTTCCCTAAGGAATAAGTGTGTTTTTTTAGAAATATTTTTCATTATCATTGAAAGAGATAGTTTAGGTTGAAAAAAAAAAAATTTTTTTTTGTTCAATTACAGCCTTTATTTAATCTTTATAATATACATAAAGTGTTATAGATGTATTTCTTAATGCTAAAACTTACTAAACATTTTAATTTAATTTAATTTTCAATAAACAATGATTTTCAGAATCAATACTGGTGATTCCCAGAGTACTGCCTGCAAAACGGTCATCCATGGAAGCCCAAGTGAAAAAGATGTAAAAGATTAATCCAATATGAATGTGCCAACAAACATTGGATAGGAATCTATAAAAAAAAAAGTAAGTAGTTATTATGAGTAATATGCATGATTTTATCAAAATTAAAAGTTGCATGTTAAAAAAAAAAATTAATAAGTGTTAAAAAAAATTATATTTTATTTTTCCATTAAATCTGTTAATGAATATGAAAAAGTAAAAATTAAACGAAAAAAATTGAAAATATTTGATTAATACTTCAAAAATTATGTATAAAATGCGAGAAAATAAAAAGGATAACCTAAAAGGAAGGTTACAGAGTCTAGAGAGTGGTAGAAGTAAAAAAGAAAACCAAGAGGGAAGGTTAAAATGGCCGGTAGGGTCGTGAGAGTGTGCTGGAGCAGTAGGACAGCTGGAGCTATCTAGTGGGCAGTGGATCAGGTGAGTTTAGTGCCGCCATCTTGCTCTAGGAGGCTATATAACTAAGTTCGCTGAAAGGGCGGGGCAGGGTGGGGAGAACCGTCGAAGCGACAACATCTCCTCACCTCACCATCATGATTCTTTGGGAGAGAGAGGATGGATGTTTAGAAGACTAGACTAGATAACATATTTTGGAGCGACGAGCGATATACCCCCCTGCATCACTCAAGTCGTACTGACGAGAATTTGTGCTGCTGCCGTATATATAGGGAAGGTTGCAGCACTGCTACCTGGTGGCAACTTCTGGAACTATTCTCTCACCTGTCTGATATGTGGCGCCCTCTGACGGGTTTTTTTGGAACTAATTTCTTACTTTTTTATTTTAAATTTCTCTGTTACTTTTAAACGCTTTTTAGCACTTTTTTTTGTATTTTTAATGATTTATATATGTAATTTTTCATATCATAGAATGTAAAATAATATTAAGATTATGTAAAAAAAAAAAAACAATAAATATCTTTTTTAGAAAACTAATCGTTTTTCTTTGTTCTCCTGCTAAATAATACTTTTTTTTTAAAAGTCAATAAATCATATAATAAAAAAGATAGTGACATAAACATGCAAATTACATATTAAATAACACATTTTTTTAGTAATTGATTCATAACAAAAGTTGTTTGTACTTACTCATTTGATCGATGTTTTCTCAACGTCTTTTTCATTTCCACTTCACTTGATGGATGGTTTTGCAGATAGTATTCACAGTATTGGCTATTTCAATCTGAAAACTATATCCAATGAAATGAACAGTTCATAGTGTTAATATTGAATTAAAAAGCATTCTATTTAATGACACTACAAATAAATACGCAACCATTAGTTTGAGATACATTTATATCTCTCAGGAATTAAAGAAACAAATTACATTTTAAAACTTTTAAATGGATCAATCTTTTAGAACGAATTCTTTGCGTTGTGAAACATTAAATTATTTTAATTTAATTGTGCTCCTACGTTGCAATTATACTTTAGTAATAAATTATTATTCATTTAATTCCTACGATAAAAGTTAAATTTTGTTCAAAATTATTTAATTTTAATGATAAAATCTATACCTCTATAGCTATCAGTCAAGTATTATTCATAAAAATTAAGCTGAAGCATTGATCTATACATTAAAATTGTTTATTAAAGAATCTAAACATGGTTACTCAATGAAAATGAAATATATATATATTGTATTTCAAAAAAACACATGTATTATTTATGATTATGAATTATTTGATTGTCAAATCCTTTACATTTATTACCTTTTTTCATGAAATGAATTACAAAATGTTTAGTACGACTAAAAACGGTTCAAATTGATTGAACAAATATTCAGAATTCACATGCAATTTGACGTTGAATTTATCTATCAGATTAAAATCCACTATCAACAAAAATTAAAACATTTCCATTTTCTGAGGGAAAAATAAAAATATAAAATGTTTTGGTTTCTGCAACAATATGAAATAATATATAAACCAACCTGAACAACAGTTCCATATAGGTCCCGTGATAGGTAGATTTTCTTGACTTTCTTATGCTCCGAAATAGAATGGATGAGAGTGGACTTGTACTTCCCAGCGCATTGTAGGTTTAGTGAAGAAACCATTGAGGAAATCAGTACAGATGAGAGTTACTTATGTGCTCAAGGATGGTATAGCGTTAGAAAGGCCCATACATGAAAGCACTGGATAATGGAAAAGAATATTACATTAATTATTATAATTTAATTAGCTCCTAGTTTAAGATTGTTAATCATTAGTATTTGCTTAAGACGATGAACTTTTATCAAGATTTTACATAAGTGACTGATTTGCATAAGTACAAAAAGCCAATAAAAGTAAAAAGTAGATGAAAAAAAAGTAAACACTATAATTGGAATACATTCACTAATCACATGTAATAATAATAAAAAAAAAAATTATTCAGATTAAAAGGGAAATATTATTAATCAGAATCACGGGTTTAGTTTATGTTATAATACTTAGAACGTATAAAATAATAGAAAAGACTACCTGAGAAACAGTCCCACAAGCAGAGTGGTAAGTAGATTTCCTTATAATAGATAATGCGTTTTATTGATAGCATTAACGAAGTTATCTTTAGACCAGAAAAATGGGAACCACAAAAAAGGATTACATCCATCCAGCAATAATAATCAACCAAATCACCTGTAAGCTGTTAACGGCACTAAAAGCCCTCTTTCATTTTTAACCAGTTTGTTTGTAGTAAAAGGAAGTATTATTTTTTAAATATGCTTTTCTCAAAACATGCTTATTTTGAAATATCACTAAGCATTTACATTTGTAATTACCTGAATGTAAAATATATCACTGATTCGAGTCCATCGTAGCATACTGCTTGTCGTATACTTTACAGAGAAGTAGCTTTTTAAGTCGTATAGATTAGAACAAGAATTGACATGCCCACACGACCTAGCGGTAACATTAGAAACTACAAACTTATGTAAAGTTCACACATGTTTTGCTTGATAGTGCTGGCTACGCTAGTTACATCAAAAATAGTTTCTTGTATCGTATCTTTAAATTATATCTTTTGAGTTATCTGAAATGTACATGACTTTATCCATTTCAGCACGATTAATGTTTTTGTTCTGACCAGTTCCGGATTTTTATCCATTTCAGGGATTAACAGTTACGTGTAGAGAGAAGACTTTGACATTCATTAAGAAATACCCCATCCTATTATTATTTTCTATTGAAACTAAAAATAAAAACCACTTCTGCTATGAAGACACTTTACTGTAACTTACGGTGAAATTATTAATACTCTTCAAAATTATGCCACAAAATTTCTTGTCATAAAGAAAAAAAGTCTTAGAATTTACTTATAATACGCATTACATAAAACGAAGCGAAGATTCTACAATACTGCTAGAAGAGCTTAACAATAAATCATCAATTTGTGGGTAGTATAACTGGACTCTAAAAGTATCTCAGTCATTAGTAACTGTATCTTCTTAGAGCAAATTATTGAAACATTCAATACATAATGCATATTCAAAACTTCCATTCACCTCGATGAATTTACGCGTTGAACCACCACTTCCAATGCTAATCCGAATACAAGAAATATAAGGGAGTACTTTAAAAACAAGAGTAGATTACTTGATTAAAATTTAACTTTTTTCGAAGAAAAAAGAAACAAAGAGAGATTTGTTGAATATACTATATAATATAAATAAACACTGCCTGAACAATTTACCACAGTATACATAAAATGCTACGTTTTCTTTAACAGATCAAAACTTCGATCACAAGCCCATACACCTAGGCATTCATCCAATGCAGTAGATAAAAAAAAATAAAAATCTTTGAATTTATATTAAGCATTCAAATTAGCGAGGAACGATCCAAATAAAAAACAAAACTCGCCAAAATTTCCTTATAAGCCCCGTTATATTTGTACTAGTTTTTCTTTAACTCAACCAACCCGCTTAGCCACTAAGTTTCAATAATTATAAATTTGTTTGTTGTCGTTATATTTATAGGACTGCGTTTCAATTCTCTAAATTGTTTGTATTGTTTAATTTGTAATATCCAGGCCCTGAAGAAGGCAATATACTTGTCGATAAGTTGGCAAAAAGACGAGTTGTTTGTTTTTTATTTGCACCGATTCCTCGCTAATTTGAATCCTAATATAATATTTTTACGGTCACTAAAAGCTAATATAAATTCATCTTAGAATTTAACTATTTACAAGAAATCTGGAGCCTAACATTTGTATGTTAAAATGGGCATTAGGTAACTAAGACTCGAAAAATGAACACTTAACTCGCAATGACCTTCCGCTAACAACCAGACGAGGTTCAAAACAGAACACACCTTTACTAACAAAGGAATAGCTTCGTATGGAACGAACTCGTTTTACTTTTTAAGAATATATAATATAAGCACTAAAATAAATAAATTTACTTACATAGAACGCATAGACGTACAATGATTAAAATAAAGGCTCATTTATGATAATGGCTAAGCAATCTAATATCGAAAATGACAAAAATTACCAGTGAAGTAACAACATTAACTTTAATAAACTGAGAAATCCAAGATTTGTGATTTCCTGCAACAAAAACAAGAAAAGATATTTGTGAAATTACCTATTTTACTCCAAAAATCTATAAAACGCGAATATAAAATTTTAATTTTAATGTTCTTATGTATTTTAATTGCGTTGTTTGTCGATATTTTATTTTTATACAGACAGAAAATAAGATTAAACACTAGCTACTTACAATGGATCTTAAGTTAGTATTTGTAATAAAAAATGAAACATATATATACATACTTATCTTTTAGATGACTTTCTTTTTTTATTTAAATGCAACTACTTCTTGCCCTGCCTGCACATACTGTTATATTACACTATTGAGTTCAAATACTCCTTTAACTTACTACCAACGATCTATGACCATGGTCATTGTCTTGTTTATAATTGTTGATGAATAAGTATGTTATCAAGGTATTAATATTCAATAAAGACTATTACTACTACTCCTACAACCTCCATTGGGCTGGTCACCTTAAGTAACCTACATCAGTTTATAACAGCTATGTCAGCTGACGAGTATCAGCTGATGAATGAAGTTACTATGTCTACTGGATATTCGTGAAAATCAAATTAATCAGTTCAAAATTCTGGTAGATATTTTTATTTAATAAAGGACCAACGGTACCGAAATATTGAAAAAAAAAATTAAAAGAAATACAGAGAAAAAAATTAAATTTTACCAGGACAGCAAAGATGATATAATTTCTAATGGTTGATAATCGGAGTGCAACAATGATATTATTCTGCTTTAAGCTGTTAAACAAAGCTGTCTAAAGCTGTTAGTACAATCGACTCGCTAATTGAATACAATTGATTTAATAGCTTCGTTAAGTATTAGTATTTTTGGATTTCTGACCAAAAGAACATTGTCACAACCAAATTAGCTAGGGAAACTGACAAAATGTTAGGCAAACTAAAAGAGATTCTGTCTTTATACCTTTCTCTGATACTAAAGTAAGCAAGGCACGTAATGGATGAATATATACTCGCAGAATAAAATCTTCTTTTCGAGTACATATCATTTCATAGTTTACAGTATGATTTCATGAAAGTGCTCTTCGTTTATCTACTTTATAGGTATTACTTTTCCGGTGAATAAAAAGATCTACATTATGCTGAATGGGGACTGGGTATAAATTTTGATAAGACGGAGCACCTATCCACTTCGAATGCAAGTACCTTAGAAATTGAATTAGCATTAAAAGAGTGGATCATCTTAAATACCTTGGGTCAACAGTAGAAAAGGATGGATCCTCCCAGCAGGAAGTAGAGAGGAGAATCAGGGAGGGGAAAAAGTAATAGGACCATTGAACCCAGTACTCTGGAGCGGAAATTTGCTACCCAGAACCAAGAGGCTGATCTTTACATCGATTCTCCAAAGTATCCTATTGTATGCCGCAGAAACATGGGTGAAGACAGCGCGAGAGACTCCTAGCAGTAGAAATGGATTTTTGGAGGAGATCTGTAGGATGTTCGAGGCGGGACAAAGTGAGGAATGTGGATATCAGGGAAAGGATGGGAGTGGAGAGAAACGTCCTGGAGATTAGAGAGACTAAGGCACTCATGTGGTATGGACATGTAAGGAGGATGGGTCCAGAGAGATTGTCTAAGGTGGTGATGGACAGCGAGGTGGATAGCCGGAGAAAGAGAGGAACCCAAAAGTGGGTGGAGGGACCAGGTGAAAGAGATGATGGCAGGATATGGTCTGACAGAGGAACAGGCAGAGGACCGTGTCACTTGGAAGAAGGCATTTACTCGCAATGGCTGAAGGGAACCACTTAAAGTCAAGAAATAAAACTTCTAGCCTTAAATACAATTTTGTTAAACAATTTATTTTATTAATTCAAAAAGTTTATATATATAATTTATTTATATATATATTTATATATTTATATTATTATAACAAAATGTTACAATAGACCATTTCTTATTCGAAGTATTATTTACAAAAAAAAAAGAAAAAGAATTTATTAATTTAATTTATAAACTAATAAAAATGTTAGTTTAAATTAATATAAATTAAAAAGTTATCACTTAATTAATTTAAATTATTATTATATTTTATTTTCGTTAGATTTCAGATTTGTCCGTGGATGGACGTCTTTTTGAAGACACACTTGTGCTTGAGCTTCTGTAACAGAAACGATGTTATAAATTAATGCCAGTCTTCGATATATTCTGCAAATACACATTCTTCCCTTCTGCCACAAAAAACACAAACATAGGAATGTACGTAAAAAGGATTCAGCACAAACAAGAAAGAATATGCATCTCCCATGCTAAGCTAGCCAAAAATAACATGCCCTTTTCCACATTTTTGATCACTGCATTATCAGAATAAATAAATTTTCGATATTGCTTCATTTAATTCGTGGACCAAATTAATTTGTAACTCTCTAAATCTGTTTCCCTCAATTTTTAGATTTTTGTGCTTATGGTACAGAAGTGTGAATGGATGGATCTCTGGAGGAAGAGGTTTGCCTATGTTAAGATAGAAAGGTAGAAGTGCGCCGAGAATCAATAGGTTTTCACTTCCAAAATAGATTGATTTAGGAAACTGGTAGAGTTGGCTGATGTCAAAAATTTCTTATATAAAGAATTCTTCTAAATATGAGTGCATTAGGGAGGAGGAAGTTAAAACAGGAGCCTTACTTCCCTAATCGCTCTCACTTTCTTCAAAAGTGATTCTTCAAATTTTAGTTGATTTCGGCGAAAATTTGAACAGAGATCATCTATCTATGTGAATGATTCAATTCAAATATACTTTTTCATACTTTCTGTTCTTCGCTTTATTAGCGAAGTTTTACTTTAAAAATTAAAAGTCTAGAATATCATTAAAATTACTTAATATATACAAATCAAAAAATCATTAACAATAAGTTGTTTTGGGCAGTTAAAGAGGGCGATCTAAAATAAAATAATCGGAAAACACTAAAATACAAGCATTCTCAACAACTTTCCACGATAAAAATAAATCAATTACACAAATTAATAATAATAATTTACCTTAAATTTAGACTCAAATTAGTCCTGTGTGCGTGAAAACAAATTAAAATTGTAATATGCATATCAAATAGAAGTTCAGTCATTATTTTCTTTTATTATCAATTATTGATCATCTCCCTTATAATCTCGGATAAAATTTTTTTTTAAATAATCTAATTGTGACCTTGCACTAATATAATTTACTGGAGATTAACAGTAATGCCATATTGCACAATTAGTCAACAAACCTAACGAATACTAATCAACTGTTTTATAGATTTTTATTTTATTGCGTCTAATGAATGGAGCTAGTTATTTAAAATTGTTCATTTTATATGCAACAGCGAGCTTTGTTTTTTTAAATTCACATTGTTATAAGTTTGCTTCATAGGAATTTTCAAAAGTCTTCTTCGTTTTAATTTCAAAACTTCGAACAACCAGCGGCGAAAATGGGAGAGTCGAAACAATTAAGAATTAAAGACGATCCAACGATTTTTAAATTGAATTCTTAATTTAAGAATTCTAAAATTAAACGATTTTATCGAGCGTTTGCAATCTGTTCTCATAAATTCAGTACTATTATCACAACACATTAAAAAAAAGAAACATTTCACATGCTGTACAATAAAATAGAGACTAAAACGTTATAGAAAACCTAAGAAATCAATAAAATATCCTGGCGAATAGAAATTTCATTATATATATGTATATTTTAAATGAAAGTCTAATAAATTAACCCCAAAATTTGTAAGCAAAATGTAATAACTGTCGCAATCAATTTCTGTTGCCTATGAGCTAGTAGTTGAATTCTTAGTCTATGAATTTTGTCTTTAGTTGACAGTTGGAGCTTTAAATACCTTAAAAACCATTCCTTTCACGTTTTAGAACCAGAGGATCAATTAATTTATATGTATGTAACACGTCGAAAACAGAGTGAAGGCTTGGCTTTTTCATTAAATTTACTGCTAGCACTTTTCAAACATTTTTGCTTATAGTTAATTGGTTCATAACGAAAGCAATCAGTTATAGTCTAAAGTTTTAACACTTAATGTACTGTTACAGAAATTCTAAAGTTGAAAGAAGGCACTGTTTTACATTTGTTTTTATGATAGTAAGTATTTGTACTAAATCAACGCAAATATAATAAATTGGAACAACGGATCAGTAATTCGAATACTCAAATAAAAAACAAAATTGAGAAACAAAGTAGCAGTTCAAGAAATATGCAAAGTCATACTAATTGTTAACAGCGATAGCCGTTACGAAACAATTTTGAGACCAAGATTAAGGGAATAGAGGATAAAATGGTGGAATAAAAAGCCAAGCTATTCTTTTTCTGACTAGCATGCAATTTGGAAGTTTTGACATGTTTGCTGACTGAAAAAGCTTGGATGTCTTCGATTCCAAGCTATACGGGTGATCGATCTAGATACAAGAATTGTGATAAGAGGTTATGAAAACGGGGAGTTCATTCCGCCAGTTTTCCTATGTTTTTTTCTTCTGGAAACAAAGCCTGAGGTTGAAGGGGATAAAAATCATATTTCGCGACATTCAGGAGACCCAACCATAATTAGTAAACTCACAAACTCTAGAAGATTACTGCCAAAAAAAAATCATGAAATTCCTGAATTTTCTAATTTGACCGTTGTACAGCTACTATTTTGTACAGAATCGTGGAATTTGGTCAATTTAAACAATTTTTACTAACAACTAATTATAAATTTAAAGTTAAGACTAAATGAATAATATTTCAGAAAAACATATTAAATTTAAAAACAAATATCACAATTACAAAAACAACTTTTACTATCGGGCCTCAGAGAGAATTCTGCTTCATAATTCACGGTTAACTGAATATGCAACGCTTCTTTAAATTGACCAACTGCACGGCTTTCGTCTAGTGAGCGTCACAGAATTGTTTATTTCTCATAAACACTAATGTTCGAAAATTAACATTAACTATTTTCAATTTTGGGTTATTAACCCAACACTAATAACAAGTAAAGCATTAATTACCCAGTAGAAGATGAAGAACATGAAGAATGTCTGCCAACAGCCACAGGAATCCTGGATTTGCTTTTATTATAGTAATGATTTTAATTAATTTTTAATTTTTTAAAAAAGGAAACAAACAAAAAATTGTTAGTGAGGGAAAAAAGATTTAAGTAAATGTAAAATACATCACTGGTCAACGAAAATAAGATATATGCAACTAACAACAAATTTGGAAGATTCTATTAACAACACAATTACAATTTTCAAAAAATTAACGAAAAATAAAAGTTGGGCAAACTGTAAAAAGCAATAATAAATAAAAATAACGGGAAGCAATTCTGGTTTATTCCACCTTTCATTGTGCAGAAAATAAGCAAAGTAATGAAACAATTCTTAAAAGTTATCACTTGATTATTGAAATTGGTCAAAGTATATATTTGTGGTATTCAAACGGAGAATCGGATGCTCCTGAAGCAGTAACACATTATTCTGCATAGTAGTAAATAATGTGTTTCTTTTTCTTTTTCATTTAAATGGTACAAAATAAAGTGATAACTTATTATTTCTGTAAGTTATAAAAAGAAATATACCAAAAGAACATAAAAACAAAGCAAAAAAAAAAGTAAAAGGACCCAGCGAGAAGCAAAATAAAACAAAACACGCAAAATATAAAACCCTATTACTGACATTTGACACAATAACAATCCAAAAACATAAAAACAAAACAAAAATCAGGCTGAAAACACCAGAAACTTATTCAAAAAATATTTATTATCTTTACCCAAAACTGGATGTGGAATGTATTGAATTTGTGTTCGCTCCTGTGTATATGGGAATTTTTGACCTGTTTTTGAAAACAGAACAAAAGAAAAACAAAAAAATATAAATGATTAATGATTTTGTTTTTACAGAATTTAAATTATTTAAGAATTGCATTTATAAGCTATGATGGATCGTAGAGGGCTTATAACAATTATAGCATTTTCTTCAATTCTTCAATTATGAGTAAGTTCCAAGCAACTGCAAGACTATACTGAAATGGCGGAGATATCGTAGTTTTTGGATTATCAGAACTATTTGCAATGTTGACCTTCTTCGGACTTTTTTCCGAGAGTATGATCATTGAAGTGACTCTTAGACAAGCTCGACTTCTACTGTCAACTAGTAAACTGATGCCAGCAATAAAGAAAAGAACCATGTAGGTTATACCCCAATTACATGAATCCTCTTGGTTAGCTAGTAACATCGCTTTCGATAAAGTAAAGTTGCTAAAATTACTTGAAAATATGGCTTTTATATAGTAAAGCCATAGATGCAAAATTAGACAGTATACTATCACCTTAAAGCGCAATACACCATACATGATCAAGAAAGATGAACCAAACATCTCTTTCTCATAGAAAACAACATAAGTACTATAATGCATCTATTTGAAATTGAAATAATAAAATATTTGTTTCAAAATAATAGAAATCGTGTACCATGAAAGGTGCAAAAAAAAGTTGTTATAAATAGTGCAAAAAGGATAAAATCAGCGTACAGGAATAACTAGTCTAGCCTTAGAACCAGATCTGTTTTTCTGGATGTAAGTTGTTTCGAAAATAAAAGATTCTAAAGTTTAAAATAGAATGAAAAAAAGAAACCTGTCACCATCCAAAAGATAGAAATAGTGGTAGAGTCAGAAATAACCACTCCTTTCAAAACAGCCCTCTCTAATTCAATAACAGAGCCATAATATATGAAATTCAGTGTTTTGGATAAATTGATTTTTATGATTACCTATTTACTAATGTAGGTATGCTTGACGCTCGGGATAACCTATAAAAAATTTATTTATTTTTATTTGTAATTTTGTATTTGAATCAATACCATAGATGGCAAGAGAGAAATAAGATCAAAAAACATAAAATCATAAAAAGATTAGAGATTATAAACATTATATTATATAAAACTGAGCCCATCAAGACCAAATTTCTGTTGTATTACACAACTTAAAGCTAAAGTGACTACATCGAGACGATCTAAACTCGAACTTTATGTAAAACAAAAACCATTTTCATGAATCAATTTCGTAAAAACGAAAAAAAAAAAACGTATTGGCGAACTTACCTAGAAGTAGGCGTAGTAGGGGACTTGGTCCCGTTTAAAGTTGAAGGTGCTGTCAACTTTCGTTGGGCGGACGATGCAGTCGAGTTTGTTCTCGATGGCACAGATCTTCGTGGAATCCTACTTGGCGTTCCTTCCTCTGTAAACATATATTATGCAAATAACTGGGAGTGTTTTCACCTTTAGCCTACTAATTAGCTAGGAAATGACGTTTTTCTTGAGGGATGGAGCCCTAGTTCGGCAGGCGGAAGTGACCCCTTGATGAACGTACTTTAATGGTCGCAAATTAGTTACAAAAACTTCGGACTAATAATAACTAAGCAAAATGGGGATCGTGTGGACAATTAACATACGTCAATGGTCTTCTTTCTTGCAATGTCTGAAGGAATTTTTACTGCAATTTCTGATGTAATCAGGAATGGGTGCAATGCAGTTCTCAAGCTCTGCTGGAAGAAGAGTTCGTCCATTGCACTTAGTGATCTGCTTTCTGGATTTCACTTAACGATTGGAATTCTTTGAAGGTATAACGACCGACCCCTTGAAAAAGATCACTGAATGTATGTATTTGGAATTGGCAACAATTAAATTGAACTTTGAAATTCAGATGGGGATACATTAAAAAAAAAAACAGAATTTTTCTAGAGAACTCACCTTTGAGGTGAATTACATAAAGGTTAGTAGCTCATAGCCTTTGTTGGACTTGACGCACATCTCTAGTGGTACAGTTAAAACCGGGACGGTACTATTGGACCGGGCTTGGTTAATCAAATTTAAGAATCGCTAGTTCTATATGGTGGCGCTTAGGACGAATACGCACATCTTCACCCACTTTCCACAGAGAGCAGTACTGAGTTAAAGGTGTCTCAATTTAATTATATCTGCTGGGTGAATGTTAGTCAATGTCATTTGTTAACCAAGGTGGGATCCTTGAAACAGCCTGAGAACCCACTCATGCATCTCAGGCTAATGGCACGACCGTCGGAAATTGACGATAAGGGCGCTTTCCTGTCTATCAATGTTAGTATCTATCTTCACAGCAACAAGACCTTTTTATTTCTGTGGTTGTTATTTTTAGAACATCAATATAAATTTATATTGATCCCTGAAGAAATGGCACTTCGCCTTATAGGATAACGAACATCATTAATAGAGGTTGGAGCAGGAGAGACAGAAGATAATATTTTGAGCAATTCTTTGGTTGTTCAAATAAATCCTTAACAAATATAAAGTTGTAGACCATGAACTATTAAATCTGGTTATTACCTTGAGTGATAATGTATGAAGGATTATATATTACAAAGTAATCTAAGTATCCACCAGTTACCTTTCTTTAGGGCAGTGGTTCTTAACCGGTGTTCCGCGAATATGGTCCAAGTGTTCCGCGAAATTTCAATTATAAATGTACTGAAATTAAGAAACTTTGGAAAGATACGAAAACAAAAAATTGTTCCTTTTTTTTTAATTTGAATTTAATTTTAAGTTCTTACTAAATACCGAATTTCAGATTATTTAATGTAAGTGTTCCGCGAGAAAAATATATACATATAATTGTGTTCCGCGTCTATGAAAAGGTTAAGAACCACTGATATAAAGGGTTGAAAATTTTTTGGGTCATGAAATTCTGTAAAATTATGGCCGTTCTATATCTCCCACTGTGAACCACGTATTCGTATGAAATTTTGTTCTCTTATACACTTTGTTTTTCTCAATTATAAACTATAGTTATTTTGTGCACAGATCTATAAATGTAGAAGATATAAAGGGTTGAAAATTTATTGGGTCATGAAATTCTGTAAAATTATGGCCGTTCTATATCTCCCACTGTGAACCACGTATTCGTATGAAATTTTGTTCTCTTATACACTTTGTTTTTCTCAATTATAAACTATAGTTATTTTGTGCGTAGATCTATAAATGTATAAGATATAAAGCAGTGGTTCTTAACCGGTGTTCCGCGAAATTTCAATTTTAAATGTATTGAAATTTAGAAACTTAGGAAAGATAAGAAAACAAAAAATTGTTCCTTTTTTTTAAATTTGAATTTAATTTTAAGTTCTTGCTAAATACCGAATTTCAAATTATTTAATGTTAGTGTTCCGCAAGAAAAATATATACATATAATTGTGTTCCGCGTCTATGAAAAGGTTAAGAACCACTGCTTTAGTGCTCAGTGTTTTTTAGGAAATCATACCTACTGATTTCACAATTTCGTGCTGTAGTGGTCAATTGGGTAATTTAATTCATTTTCTAATTTTACTAACAAAAAAAAAAACTTACCAGAACTGGCTAAAGATAGAGACGAACCATGCCTGGACGGTGGTTTACTACCCTGTCTGGACGCCGGTCTTGAATTAGTTCTACTACCTGGCAGACTACCACCTGAAAATTAGGCAAATAATTATTTTTTTCTAATTTTTTATTTTATTTTACAAAAAATCAGTCTTTATTCTGTGGTTATGAGGGCGAAATGTGATCACTTTTAAAAATACTTTTTTTTATAGTGTTGGTTTGTTAATCAATGTTACCATGGTGATCGATGTTACTTCAGGTTATTATTTATTTAGTAATTTACTATCTGTATAAATATATGCAATGAGTAAATAGGAGGTAAATATGATGAACTGGTGCGGGAAGAGCAGGTGGAGAGAAAGTATCCAGCTACCCATAAATAATAGACAGCGGCCATAGATCTATTAAATAATAATAGATTGGCACGTAATAATATTATCAAGTTGAATATCAAATTAATGCATTTTTGAGATATACTAGTAATAAGCAAACAAAATGAATAGGTACCAGGTGTCAGAGCAGATCTGGAACTTTTCCTTGGTGTGAGGTAATCTGGAGTATCGCTACCTCTGCTGTCACCACCCATGGGAACGCTTCTTGCAGATTTCTCCCTGATCTGTAAAGAAGATGTTAAATAATTACCGATCATTATGGTGTCTTATTATTTTAAATAATGACCATTTTTTAAATTAAAGATTAAATAAAAGCACTGTAATTCGGATACTCTGTAATAATACAGAGGATGACTGATGAGATGAATCGTTAAATCTAGAAAAAGAAAACCCAGTTTTGTAAAACAATCCACTTTGGAAAACTCGTTTGCAGCTTAATTTCATTCTTTATTCTCTTTTATTTTTCTTTTTTTTTAAATGTTTTGAACTTTAATTTGTTTCGTTTAGATCCTAAAACTAATATTTTTCTAGTGCACTCACTGTAGTTATGATAAAATAAGGGGCGAAAGTGGTAGGTCTAGAATCCTTTAGAAGGGTCACGTTGTGCTACAATCAAGTGAGAACAATGGCAGCTGGTTGCCCCTTTGCCTTCTTGATTGCAATTTAATTTGTATGATTTCATATTTGGGAATGTTTGTTGTGTCCAACACATTTCTTTCGTTCTTATTTTTTTTTTTTCAAAATTAAATTAGTGCACAGGCGGTATCATATTAGAGGGTTGACTGGAATACTCTACTCCTTCCTATTATGGACGTTACATTCTTTCATTCTTTTTACTGTTTCTATCTCTTCTCTAAACGATGTGAAGTCTGTCCACTTACTTTCAAAGAGGATAAGCCGCTAGTTATTGTCTTTTTTTTTGGTATTGTGCCAAGGATATAAAGTTATTATAGTTACACAATATTTAATGTAAATACCTTATTGAGGTCTTTTATATGCATACTATATTTTATTTTATTTTTTTGTCTGTTCAGTTAAGTTATTTTGACTTCCACTTTATGATACCCCATTAATTTTTTCGTGTATTTTCGTGTTTCGTGTATGAAACATTATGTGCAGCCGTTTCTTTTAACAAGATAAATTATGCCTTACTGTTTCATCGAAATTTTGTGGCTCGTTATATAGGGATTTGGGTTGGGTTGTATTTTGTAAAGTAATTTAAGCTGTAATTTAATACTTTTTTCGTTTTTCATGTTTCCTTAGTTATTTTAATTAGCAGAGTTAATAGATTCGTATAACCTGTGTACACTAAACGATAGGTCACCCACTATGATACACCAACTGGGAGCTCGAGCTCAGACTGTAGACATAACTTTATGATCTCCAGTTCTGTTGTCTGAGCTCAGTTAGGAAGTAATACAAGAGCTAATGGGTTCGGATCACTAGGGAATTTCGGTGAAGTCATTGAATAGGCGGTAGGCAATCTCTGGTGTTCGCTTTAGGCAACCAAAGATAGAAGATTGGAATCTTAGTAAAATGGATTGGGAAAGGTATCGGATGGTATTGGATTTAAAATTCAATGCATTGGAATCCACCAGCTGTACCATTGATGCTTTGATGCAAGAAATAAGATAAGCGTCTTTAAAATACATGAAGAAATATGAAGATGAGGTTTCAAGTCCTTTTCTCCCAAGAAAACAAAGTTCAAAACAACAAAATTGCCCCATATTCACTATAAATTTGTCATTTAAAAATGTATTCAAAGAAAAAAATTAATGTCACTAAATTAGGGCAGGTAAACACCAACCTTATGATATTGGCAACACCTTTTTCGTTTAATTCCACCAAGAGAATTATACACACTAAACCACAAATCAATTTCTCACCTTCTCTGACTCGATTGAAGTCATGAGTAAAAAGAAACAAAAATCTAAAGTTAAAATAAACAAATGTAAAGGAAGTTATGTCGTCTTGTATCCCACTTGGGCAACCCCTTTTGCCCGAGCCAAATATTTTCGCCTCCCTGAGCGTAAAGGTATATAAACTAAGAAAACGAATTATAAATTGACCGATGAAAACAAATAATTTGGAATACATTCGAACATAAATTTATTAAATATTACAGTGAATGCAATTGTCATAACGAGGGTTGAGAGTACTTTTTTTCGTAAAATGCTACTTCGCATAAAATATTGATGGAACTATGTTTAGGACAATTACTGGAAACCCCTAACAAAACTTCATTAAACTATTTGTTGAAAAACTTAAGTTTTAACCTCTGTAGATCGATCACAACTAACTAGCCAGACAGACACCTCTGGAACATTTAATAGTAAATTATTCTGAGTCAGGTTTTGTGAAGTGATTAAAAATTCGGAATAACAGTGAAATATCTCCAGTTAGGTCCAGCGAGCAGCTACTTTTTATGTAATGGTAAAATGGTAATTGTTAAATATAAGGGCCCATTTTCAGTCCGCGACATTTAATTAGGTAAATGGATGTTAAATGAAAACGAAGGGCGATTACTTTAATGGACAATTCTTAATCATATTCAACTGATTGAATAAGGTTTGAGAGTAGAAATTATTTCACGAAAAAACAAATTAATACAACATATTTGTGTGTAAAATCTGATACAAATTAGTTTCTTAAAATTATTAATAATAACTTCAAAAATTCTGGTTAATATAACAACTGATCTTTGGAGATCTCCACTCTATTTTTAATATATTAATTATATTAATATATAAATATATTTGTCATTATTTTGCTGTCTAGTTTTTCTTATTTTTTCCTGCGCTACTTTTAACATAAATCATGTTACACGGATCAGATTGTATGTCATTTAAAAATAAATCTCTAAGAGTCTTCTTCAATTTATTTTGTCAATGTTGCAGAACAATTACAAACCAGTTTAAATTGGAACAAACCTAAAATGTTTTCCCGTCTAATCATTTGTTTCAATAACGACCCCCATCTTTATAATATAAATTCAGTCCACATAATCCAAATTTTTGTTTTTTAAACTATAAATGGATAAAATTAAAAAAAGGAACTTTAAATGGTGGAAGTCAGTTTGTTGACCGATACTTACCTGACATGTGTGCGGCGTCGAGGAACTGTGTATCCTCTGCGCCAGCGTGATCGGGAATGATCGTTGAGCTTCTCGCTCTCTTTCACGTAAACTCTCAAATATTGGCATCAGTTCGCTCAGTAATTCTCCGGCTTCATGGTACAGGTAGAAGTAGTAGTAGAGTAAAAAATACAAAAACAAAAACACGAACAAATTTTTTTTTTGCCAATTCTTTTATTAAACTTTGTTTGGAAATTTGTAAATACATAAAGATGTTCTTTACTAATACGTAATCAATTTAGAAAGAGAGAAAAAAAAAATGTCAGTCAATCAGTCAGTCTAGAACGGAAAAATATGAACAGAACATATATTTCTATTTACACACACGACACACATACCAGCACAACATGGGTGGCATGCAAATATTTTTTGGCGGTGAAACCCAAAACTTACCCAGAGCGAGAGTTGCAACTAAATACTTAGTAACAGGCGTGCCTATACTGGAAGATTTTGAAAAAGTTCTATTGTGAAGGTTACTGTGTATTTTGCAGAATTTTGACAAAAAATAAAATGTATCCCGAATCAACTTGCCGATTGGATCAAGAGAGCAACTACTTTTTGCTGATATTGAACGTTGTTGGAATCCAATATTATGCCGATATTTGATTTTTATAAATTACTGCAATTTTTTTTTTCGATTATTGCTGAATTGTAACACAATAACAATCACTTCAACCTTCTACAAAAGTTGAATAGCACCTGTTTCTATTTTTTAACAAAAAAGCAAAACAACACAAACCACTGACGCCAAAAAAGAAGTAAACTGAAAACAATTTAAACGAAATTTGCAGTGCTGAGTGCTTTTAAAAACAAATTTCATGCTGGTGTAAAAAGAAATTAACAAATTAAAACTTAGTATTGTTACCTTAGTTATCGGTCCTGTAGAACCACTGAGCGGTGAGATGGACGCTTTACGATCGGCTGCTGGTTTTGGTTTAAATGGTGACATAGACTGTGACACACCATCAGCCAAAATGAACTGTTCCCTTAGCTCAATGTTTGTACGACCTTTGGCTGTAAATATATTGTGGTGTTTGTGCAAAACACACACACGCACGCACACATAGAGAACACAAATTGTGAATGGTTTGGTTTTTATAATTTTTTTTTTTATATTATGTGCCAATAAATGTTAATATTTTTTCCAAAAAAAAACTTCTACTTTGCGGTGTAATAATAAAATAAAAGTGAAATGCGCTTGTTGTTTTCTGGAGCTTCTAAGTTCCTCTTTCATTTTTATGAAGACTAATATTATTTTTCTAATCCTGACGTCCAAATTTTGTTTTCTGAATATAAAGAGAAGAGATCATATTACACAATATGCTAAGTAAAGTTGGATGCTATCAATAGGGCCCAAATGAAGATGTTAGTAGAATTCTCAAAATTACAAATTACAAGACTCATAAAACATAAAATACAAGTTGTCCTTCTTTCGAGATATACACGGAATCTAGATGGCAATCCTTGTAGAGATTAGGTTATTTGTCCCCTACCCCTGTTGGTAGCCTAGTACAAAAAAGCATGACTAACCTTGCGCAACACAAATTTCAAATAACATCATTCTGCCACAGAATACTTAAGGGATATTGTTGCTATCATAGCAGTTTGTTTCCTTTATTTATGATCGGCCACGGATTTTCATCTATTAGTTTTATTTGAAATCTCGTATATATCACCAAATGTTTGAAGTAACATAATTAGTATCTTTGGCTGTATCTATCTCTGATTACACAGTTACAAATGACAAAAGCATTTTTTTTTTTGTTTTTTTGAAACCTACTCAGTGAGCAATTACTTTACAAAAAAAAATAAGGTAAGGTTTCTTTTACGGCAATGGACTGGAGGAGCTTCATCAGGTAGTGGAAATATATTATCCCTACTCTTATGCAAACGCACTCATAGTCATGTAAACACATAATTACACTCACAACATACAGACCACAAGATTACCCAGAACCACAAAAAAAAAATCTACTCTTAACAATGTACACAAATAATGTCTTCAAATCATTGAAAAAGAAAAATAAAAAACATGCTTTACAAACCTTAGAATCATATTTGTTTTCATTATGGCCACTCTTATCAGGTTTCCAAACAGCAAAGTAGTGAATAACCAAAGAAAACTTCATAATTTTCCCAAAACCCCTTTTTAGGAAAATAATAAAATAGAGATTATAAAAAAACCAAAAGCAAACTACCACACACATAGATGCAAAAAAAAAAAAAATCTTTTCCCAGCAAATAAATGTGAAAAATCAAGGGCAGCATGAAATGAAAAAGGAAAAAAGAAACTCAAGAAAAAAACTTAAAATATTAAAAAAAGAGAAGCGCCACACTAAAACAAAAGTACAAAACTCAAACAGACAAGCTCGCGTGATAATCAAATGAAAAAATAAAACTAAAAATTACTAAATATAAAGCAAAAAAAAATTCATGCTAAAAACGACAAAATGAATAAATAAAAATGTCAGTCCAGTCCTTTTTCTTTTTGATTGTTGAATTCAAAAGAAATAAAATAAAATCTTAGGGAATAAATTGTTTGGGAAAAAATCATAAACAAATAAAGAATAATTATAATTAAACAATATAAAGGGGTGTAATAAAGGAAATAAAGGATTTTCAAAAAAAAAGTGGGGGAAATTAAAAAACGAAAACAAAATAAATAGGATAGTCCGAAAATCCGTAATTTCTCTCTCGTTTTTCTTTTCTACAATTCCTAAACAAATAAAAATTAAACTAAACAAAATTAACACTGAAAGACAGAAAAATGAAATAAAAGTAGATTTTGCAAGCCATGCTTATTCTCTGTTGAAGTTCCATGACTAAAGTGAAACAGAAATGATTATGAGAAAAAAATATATATCTACCGGATCGCAAATGGTTATTTTAGAAAATAAAAAGAAAAGTATTGCCCAGGCAGCAGTTAAGAAACAGCCTATTTACTTTGCTATCTCCAGCTTTTCCTTAGAATATTCCTTAGGAAAAATTTCAAAATTCAGTTTTTATGTTTAATCATCAGTTTAGGCGAATAGCTCCTTTTTTGTATTAGTACTTAATTATCCACTGCCGAAGGTCATCAAAGAAGTTCAAGAAGTTGATCTTGTATAAGCATTCTCATTAACAAACGTGGTGGGCACGGAATGTATCAAATAGAGTGTCATGAGTCAGTCATATGTTTGGAGTTTATACTCTGTTCTGGTTATAATCAGGTGATTGCAAAAGCGATCTATGCTGATGTCATGCCATCTTTATTGGGTTTGGCTAATAAAGTCTTATTAGTTGTTTTATTATTTGTGTCTATTCTGTTTTTAATTGAGATTATAATTTATAATATGTAGTCAACTATTATATTATTTTTTAATTAATTAATAGGTAGAATTAAAAATATTAACAAGAACCACGATAAGATTAAAAATAGTTAAATTAAGAAAGAAAAACATAATAAAAAAATCTGGAATTAAATTGTACAATAAATTAGGAATTTATAGCATATTAAGTCTGTCCCGTAGGACAAAAACTGCATGAAAAAGACTTGGTTAACAGGAGTACAAGAATGTAAAAGATAACAACCTCATAATTTCATTCAATGCTTATTATTTATGCAGAGGATACACAGGAGCGTCCTCCACTCGTCTTCAATTTAATTTCGACGACGCCATAAGCGACGCTGAAACTTTACACTGTCGTCAAAAAGTGCAGTTTTTTAGTTCTTGTAACCGTAACCTGCTTTATAGAGTATTGTGAAATAACAAATTGTTGGTCGCAGTATTGTAGGCACGCAGAATAACAGCTAGCAAAACTGGCTAACCGCGTATCGCAATAATACTCGACCGAGTTATAGTTGTTTACGTCCATTGTCAAAAGCAATAGATTTTGTTTTTGCACAACCCAGTGCCTGATTGGCGCCTTCGTGCATCCTATGAAACGATCCAGGTCTCCGAAATTTCAGTCATGGGTTTCATCGTGCTAGTCTATCCCTAATTTCCAAAGTGGCATGTATTGTAGATAAAATAAAGGGAAATTTAAAAAGCCCACTACCTAAAAGATATCCTTTAAGGGTCGGTGTTTGTACGTGGGTGAAAACCAAAAATTAAAAATGGAACAAAAATAGCATCTTTACTTTACTGCTACCATCGAATATTTGTGAAATTACATCTGAACACTGAAACATACGCATTATCAGATGAATACACCAATAATAAAAGCTCAAACTAAAAGCTACTCGTCTAACAACTCCATCAGACATGGAGTTTCTCATTTCTATAGAGCGGAGAAATAAAGCTATCCGCCTTACCAGGAAATATCTGTCTAGATAAAAACTATTTTCTGAAAATAACCATTTGCGGGCACATATGTAATATGAACATTGAGTAAATAAAAATTTTGGTGCTACGTAAGAGAGTGATGTATATCTGAGGTTGAATGGTGAACAAGATACCAATAATATACATGTATACATTTTATTGTGTATTATTTTATATCTTCTGACAGGTGGGTGACAAAAAAAGAATAATATGCATGAAAGGATATTATGAGTAAAATAAGAATAAAGAATACACCTCAATCAACAATTAAGTAGAGAAGAGGAAATGAACAAAAAAATAGAGAGAGGTAAGACCATTCAACTTCAATGACACCAACTTCTGTTTTTGATTTTCCTATGAACTTTTCATCAATTAATTTTTTTAAATGCTCCTGATTTTTTTGTTGTATTTTCCTTTGTTTTTTTAATTAATAACTTACTGGAACGTTTTCTAGCCAGTGGGCACCAGGCCTCGTGCTCTTCTGGGACGAATGGATTCGGAATCGGTAGCATTTCCACTGATCGCCGAAGCGAGCGTGCGCAATAAAAAAATTAAAAGAAAAAACGGGTGGGGTGGACGGTTAGAGATAGAAAGTTTTTTGTTTTTCAAAATCAAATGTAAGTCGATTTTTTTGTTTTTCTGTAAAAACGGATTTTCGGATCATCATTATTTTAAAAAAAGTAGGGATGGTTAGGTTATTTAATTTCGTAATTTATGGATGTTTTGGACGATGAAGAAGAAAAAATTTAAAAATAAAAAGGAAAACTGAAAAAAAATGTACTTTTACAGAATTTCTTTTAGATAGGATATTGAAAAAAGGATGTTTTTATACTGTCTAATCAATTAAGTCATAATAATGAATATATTGCTTCCAACATGTTTTTTATATATTTGAATTAATCACTTCAGAAAAATAAATTGAAACAGCTATTGCCCACAGCGAAGTATAATTAAAGTTCTAATGGCGCTATGATTTCCTCAGGCGATCACTAGGTATATTTTTAGAACTGGTCATTTTTAATAATATAATGCTCTTAATAATTTGTAAACGTATTAAGTGCAAAAATTGTTCGGTAAAGTTTACTTCATTGATTTATAAGGTGGCCGACATTAATAGGGTAAAAATGAAGTAAAGGGGGAATTAGAAACAGCCTCAATAGGAAAAGCAAAGTAACTGTTGTATCAACTGATTTACATAAAAACCTGAAGCTATTATTGAGAACAGTATAACTGGAAGGCTTGCCCAAGAGCTGCCAGGGGCACTGATCTGAAAGCAGACCTTTCACACAATGTTCAAAGCAAATCGCAATTGCTCCAAATAGAAATTGTGATATGTTCACAGCGCAGTGACATCAGTTCAATCAAACTAATTACGAATGCAACAAGACTTTGCCTCTAGCATAGGTTGTCTCTTATCTTAACTACTTGGCCGACACGACTTCATTTGGCCGAAATTGCCTTCGAAAAAACGTAGGGTGAACAAAAATGTTCATTCGTAAATCAGTTAAAATATTTGTAAAAATGACACTACACTCAAATATACTAATGAAAAATTAAGAATTATTTATTTCTCATTTCAAAGTATTCATTAATAAATAATTAGTCGAAAGTCAGCCATTTTTTAAATTATGGGAGGAAGTGAAGCCCGAAACAAGAAAGTTTTGCGAGTTAAATACATCAATTCAATTATTAAATATTAATCTTAGGTGCCTAAGAACTAAAACTAGATTTAAGGATGTGTTTATAAATCATTTAAAGTTTAAATCCGTCACTTGGTACTCGAAAAATTTCACAATATTATAGTTCTTTGAAAGTAAATATTACTTATTAGAAGCAATATATTTCTATGTAAATGTTTTAATATTTATTGCAGAGCAAAACAAAATATTGAATAGATAAGTTTTGTAGACATACCTCTACATGGATCATTTTTGATCAAGAATTCTTCCAGAGCCACCCAACCACCACCTACTCGTACCATAACAGTGGAACGAAGTATCCTTACCAAGCGTAGTTTCTGCGAATCTCCAAACTGTCAACAATACAGAAAAGAATTAAAATTCACAAATGAAATTAAAACGCTCCTAAAATAAACAAAATTAACAGGCACAGTGGCATTCTAATAATTAAAAAATTACCCTATATTTTCCTTCTCCAACTTGGAAGACTCGGAATTTCTGTCGGCAAGTACAAAGCATCACCAACCGTTTCACCTCATCGTGGATCTTTTCTGCTTCTGTGACAGGTTTTCTTTCTTCCCAATCTGGCCTCAATGCGGCAATAAATTCCTTCCAATCTATATAACCTTCTGAATTATGATCGAACATATCGGCCACAGCACCCATCTCTAACCTTGATGTATCGAATTCTAAAGAAGAACAGATAGAATTTTTCAATATAATTGCAAATCATACATATCTCTTCCACTCCGAAAAGTTTATTAGTAAAACTAATTCATCAAAATCAAAATAAAAAATTAAATTACTAGAAGTTTAAAAAATACAATAAAATTGGAGAAATTAAAAACAAGAACATTAAACATCTCAGAATAAATAATGCAAATTAAAACAAGCTTTAGAAAGAGAGAAGTTAGGAGATTTTGAATTAGCGGAAGTGGGAAGGAAAGGAGAAAAAGTAAAGATCATACTAAATAATCATTCATTTATTCAATACGATACTTACTAGTTTTAATTACACCTTCAATGAAATCATCCCTTGGAATCAAACCATCATTATTCTTATCCATTTTTCTGAATAAATCCGTTAATCGTGACTTTTTGTGGTTCATGAACTTTAAGAACTAAAAATAATTAAGAATAATTAGTAAAAGTAGTTTTTTTTAATTTCTGTAAATTTCCTCTTCTTAATTCGGAATTGTAAGAAATTATTGATCAAGTGTTGAAAACAAACCCTCTTTCTCCATTCATCCCAAGAAAAGTTGGCCAATCTTTCTAGTTCGGCCAAATGATTGAGATGATCGCGTAACCTTCTTTGGCGTTCCCATGACATCAGCCATACAGATCTCCAACGATCGTATAAGAGACGAGAACGAGCGCATTTAAACTGTGGTTCCGGTATTTTACTGTAAAGCAATAATCAAATCTTAGAACCTTTTTTGCTAGGCGGAAATAAAGTTTCATATATTAAAATTATTGCATATATGTTATACTGTGAATATAATTGATGATTTTCTAAAATTATCTTGAGTAGTCTATAAAAAACTTTACCCTAAACAGCCCAAGTTTATTATGTACAGTATGACCATGGAAAAAAAATAAAATAAAATTGCATGCATCTCTTCTAATAACATATAAATGTTACGTTGTAATAATTTTAAAATCCTAAAAATTAAAATTTAAAATCCCTGTTCTAGAAACAAAATTTATATTTTTATACCAATACAAGCGACATTACCTTCCTTTGGCAGGAAACTTGGGTCCTATGTGCGGTAATCCTAGGTCTCCAACATCCCTGCCAGGAGATGTACGGCTAAAGAAGGACAAAAGACAACACATGCAGCATACTTCTTTTTTTTAACAAAAACAAAAAACAAAAAATCTCAACCACTACTTATATAAATTCGAAATATAGATCTATCCCTTAGTTACTGTCGGATATTAATGTTATAAAGGTATCTGTACATAGAATATTTGTTTTCTGGGGAAATGCTTTTTGAAAACTGTAATAGAAAACTCGGAAAAGAATTTGTAAAAATATTGTGATATTGAAGATTTTAAAAAATAATACGGTTGTATATACAACATTCCAAGTCCCTGATCGCCACAACATGCATTCCCCGGCATTCCCCCAAGTGATAGTTCCAGGAATTTTCTCGGTATTATGAAAAGCTTGTTCGTGGTATACATTTAATTAGTCAACTTTACAAGTAAATGTGAGAATAAAAGATGAATGTATACATTTCTCTAACCATAGTAGTTGCCAAGTTCTCTAGTGAAATCCAAAGGGTCGATGAATCCAGAAATTGGATAACCACATTCAATGAAACGTCAAACTAGTATAGTTTCAAATTCAGCTTAAATATTTTATTGACTGGCCATTGAAACCCCTATATTGTGGCTTCTTTATATGTTAACAACTACTAAAGTTGAGATGGGTAGGACAAGTAATGTTGCTTGAGCATGAAAAGAGAGGAGGGTTGTAGTATGACCTTTTCTTATGTTCAATACATGATTTAGACACTGCGCCCGTAGATTTGCAAATTATCACCAATTAGAGCATTCTCGCATACTACATGCTGCTGAGTACATACTCTTTTCCTTCGCTTTCCTACTTTTACATTTTTATTTCGCTTTGACAAACAATTTATTAATGGTGTATAGAACGAAATTAATTGAAGGCAACTTGGATGGACCAATGGCAACTGAATAAAATAATAATAACTCCGATGTTGAAGTGCTTTAAATTTCATAAACAAAAAATTGAAATTTTTGAAATACTATTTACTTTTTCCAGTTTTGCGGACCATTTGGAATGAAACTTGGTAGCTAAGACCGAAAGAGATTCAATTGACCTAGAGCGTTCTTAACTTTTTCTAGCAAATATTTAATGTAAAGCAATCATTTTATTCAAACATTCATACATAAAATAAACAACTCAAACAGCAATAAATTTACGCTTTCGAAGGAATAATAAAACTGCAATTGTGCTCAATTTAGTCACTAACCAACAAGAAATCAAATATGATAAACCCAATAACTTCAAATAAATATACTTAAATACCACATTTGTAAAAAACTTTATTAAAATAAATAACATTCTATTTAAGAAAACCAACAAAACATACCTTCCCTTCCTATCCAAAGTACCAAGATGCTCGCGGGATGATTTCAAGCTTAAAAATAAAATTTCATCTCAAAAATGCGCAAAAAAAAAAACAAAAAACAAACCAACATAAAAGAACACTAAAAACTGCAGTTATTTTATCGTGCTACTTTATTATAAAAAAGTGATCAATATACTACCTTTGACGGCGGCTCAGATCACTAAGCTCTTGCGTACTGGTACGTGTTTCTTCTTTGCTGCATGAACAAAAATATAAATATTAGGACATCATTTAGTATTAGGATTTTGTAGTGTTATTTTATATACCCAAGAATGTTTTAATAACTAAAATGATAAAGATTAAAATAGAGCAAAAACATTTCGGTTAAATATGACTCACTTGATTTTTAAAGCGATTAAAAATAAATACTCTTAATTTTTTTAAAACTAACGATCTTTGACCCTAACCACTTTCATTACAACTCCGCATTAGGAGAAACAATTCCCAAAAATAATATTTAAATGAGACTTACACAATGGTTTTCAAGATCGGGCCACTAATATTTAAATGACGGTGTGAAGGTAATAATGCTTACGATATAAATTTGTTGTTGTATTCCTATGAAGAGGAAGTATTTGCGATCTTGTAAAATTCTCCATATCTAGTTCTCTGATTTCCAAAAACGAGTAAAAAAAAAAATGTGTCACCAGTCTTACGAAAATCACAGTTTCAAAGTTTTAATAACTTTATGATGTGGAGAATCGTTAGAAAGAAACGTTTTCGTTTGAACGAACAAAATCTCTTTATAACTAAAAATTTTACGGTTCAAATATTTTCATCATATTTAAGCATATCAAATGTCTTAAAGAAATTCCGATTCGGAAAAATATTACTGCACGGGAACTGTGAGTAACAGAAGTTATTGAGTTTTTTGAAATTATAATAATAAATATTATTCATTTATTTCGGAGAACTTGACTTTTTAAGAAGTTCTGGGGTGCTGTGACGTCATAGATCAGCAGTATTATTTCAGTTCAGCATATAAACGTGTAATCGTAAACTATTGAAGCTAACGTTTTTAGTTATATATTAAATTTCAAATAAGTAAACAGTAGTAAAAGTCGTGTGAGCGAACTCATCTGATTAAACCTCTCGATAAGAGAAGTTAAAATTTTAAACAAAGGCGATGAAACCACTTTCTCCAATTGAATGAGTAACTTGGTTAAAAAATATTTTTTTAACAAAAAAATAAAATAAGAATAATAAAGTTCCAAGTCAAATAAATCCTACGGAGACAATCGTTCTACCACAAATAACTAGCATAGATCTAGGGGAATTATGAAGTACCTCTGAAGAATCCATTTTGTAAAACAAGTGCTTCAACCAATATGAACAATTAAGATATCCGCAAATACGTCCTCTTCTAGTAGAAATAACCAATCCAGTTCAGCAAAAAGTTTTATCAATAATAAAAAGAAATACCTTGTCTTTTTCGAAACTTTTCTTTCTTTTATCTGTTTCGCCTTGATAACGGTATCCACTTCTGTTGTTCTTTTCGCCATACTTTCCATAAACTCTTGATGTTCAGTGATGAGCACTTCAGTGGGTGGTATACTGTTTGGAAGTTCTTGATGTTCTAACGCGATTAAAGTTCCTTCATTATTGCCCAACCAAGACAGTAGTTCCTCCAACAGTGTGTCCATTTCTTGTAAAGCTCGTAAATGTGCCCGTAAACGTTCTTCTCGCTATTCAGTAAACCATGAAAGTAGTTTAATATTCTGAATACGGAAACATTTAGAAGTTTAATCAATACTTACTTGTTTCGCCCATGAGGTAACTTCTTCCCATCTTGACTGTATAATTGTAATCCAATGTTTCACTACAGCGCCTCCGTCAGGATGTGCTTTCGCAAGAATCTCTTCAGCTAAACGTACTGTACTATCTTTCTCCCGTTCTTTGTCTCTCATTTCACGCATAAATCTATAACAATATTAGCAATTTATACAAAATCCAACCTATTTTAAGCAGAAAACACAAAACAAAAATGAGGCTAACTTTTCATGTTCACTGATTTGTATCCTAGTATCAGTCTCATCGTCTGGAAGATTGTCAACAAAACGCAACCTCATTTCTGCATCAGATAACCATTCTAACAACATGTGGACGGATTTATGCAATTCTTCAGCCTAAACAAATTGAAGTTTATAACTTCTGTTTAAATTCAAACATGACTTTGGAAAAAATGGTTTAAAATAATAAGAAAACTTACCTGTTTTAGAGCTTCTTGTAATTTTACGCCTCTTTTTTGTGCCAAAGAATTTGTTTTTCTCCAGAGGTCAGTCATCTCTGATACCTGATCAGACATGTTATGACCATCTGATTTCGAGGCTAATTCATGACCAGATTTTTCTACAGATTCTACCTGAGGATGCCTGTTTTGTAGTTCTTGTTCAAGTGCCTAACAAAAAAATTGGAGAATAATAGTATCAGTGTTAGGGGGGCTGAATACATCGTATTGAAAAACTGCCCTGCGGCTAAAGAGGAAAATACTCGCATAAACATCTATGTTTAAAATTATAGTAGAAGAAAAATATAGTTCACTTTTGTAAAAAGTGAATAAAATAAATACATATTTGACTGTTTATGTAGCTTTTTATTGTGACGCCTTTAGTAAATATCTTGAAAAAATACTGAATATGCAAATCTCATGTGTTTCGGATAACACAAGTACCCCTAAAATTAGTTTGTTTATAGGCCTTAAGTACTATAGAATTAAGCCTTGTTAAGATTCAATATAATATTAGATAATTTATACCCAATATTTCTAAAATGAGCAACTTACTTTATGCTGCTCTATAAGGGCCTGGACGGTATCCAAATCGCCGTGCACAGGACCATCTTCAGCCAACTCTTTATGTACTTTACGTAGCCAGTCGAGAAGAGCGTCCAGCGCGTCTTTGACTTGTCCGCAGTACAGTAAAGCTTCTTCCAATTTTCTTTGCCTATTAAAAAAAAAGAATGATTACGTTTTCTTAAAAGATAAGTTATAGAAATCCCTAAAATACTTGAATACGAAAAATAAGCTCACCTATCTACAGCTTTGTTACACACCGTGATCCACAATTCCTTCAACTGTGTTATCATGGCCTTAAGATGTGGTTCGTCCTGTTTCGGCGATCTTTCACGCAACTGTTTTCCAGCACGAACGGTCGCATCGTAAGTGGGTTGTTTGGCTGCTATTGCTTTTTGAGTTTCACGATGTTTAGCCAGACGTTGTTTTAGTTTTTGTGGATCATTGGCAGCACTATTTATTTCCGCTGATATTTCATCCAATTTCTTGTCAGTTTCTTGCAACCAAGTAGTGAGAGCCGACCTATAAAATGATTGGTGGGTTGCTGAAGTTATTTATTAAAATTATTAACATTTAAATAATAAATTTAAAAGTTTGACTGACCAAGAATCGTGAAAATCTTTAGCTTCCTTGTATCCATGATCCAATGCACGAGTCCTTTCTGCACTTTTGCTTACAACTCTTTCCCAACGGTGCTGCACACTGAAGAAAAGAAACCAATAACGTTCGTTAATGATCTTCCTATTATTTTTTTCTGAACTCTTATCTTTAAAACTTAAACTTTGGCTTCCGGATCAATGACATTAATATAAAATTGGGAAGGGGGATTGCTTATGATGTTCGTCAAAAAAAAGAAAAGGGATGGGCCCAAGTATTTTTTTAAGTTTTCTTTAGCATTTAACAGCCATTGTTCGAAATATCACTTTCAAAAAGAGTTTTAATGAAAAAAAATCTCTTATCTAGGACCAAGTGCCGTTTTTACGAGGAAGTCACTATTTTCCTTCCTGAATCGTTCGTCTTGAGAGCTGAAAGGGGCATCTCAAAAGAGAAAATCTAACAGATTCCCTGACTAGTGAACTAACTAAAAATATGTTTAAAGAAATTACCTGATTAGTAAGTTTTTAATAAGAATGACATCTTGTTTTTGACTAAAATATTTCAAATGAGTGCCTTTTTTATCCAACTGTATCATAGTTTCTCTGTGTACTCCAACTTCTTTTTGGAACGCTTTATGCTCTTCAATTTGACCAAGTATTGTTTCAAGTACTCTTGATACTGGTTTTAAATTTGATAATGTTTTCTCAGCACTTGTCAACCAATTAACAAATGACTGTAAACAAAATTGAAGTTAGAGTGAACAAATTAAAGCCTTCTCTCTGTAAAAGAATCACAGAGCTACTCTTGTCAACTTACTTGTAGGGCTTCATGGAATTCAGTAGCTTCTTTAAGAGCAATTTCCAATTTAATTTTTTTATCATTAGCTCTTGCTGTAACTGAATCCCAACGAGTTTTAAGCGTTTTAAGTGATGTTTGTAGATGGCTGGGTGCATCAGAACCTGATGTTGCAGGCGATCTGCGTAAATATTCATGGCCTAAAATTATAGGAAGTTATTAGATTTTCAAATATACCAAATAGTTTTTAGGCCAATCTTATCGTTAAATTAAGATTAAAACTTACCTCTAGACAGTATGCCTTCTACTCTTGGCCTGGAAGACTCTAGTTCGTCGTAGACTACCATAAATCTATCCAGTTGTTCTTGTGCAGTCTCCGCCAGTCCGCCAACCGGTTTAGAAGAAGCTATAACAGCGTCCACTTCTCCTAACCAAGATACTGCATCCTGGATTTCCGTAGTAAATCTATCGCAAAAAATAAAATACACTCTTGGTGAGGAAGAAGAATTTTTTAGCGAGAAAAATATAAAATTACTTATATTTATTTATTTACCTATGTACATCAGACAGAGCTTGTTCAAGATCTGCCTGTTTATTGGCCGCTTTTTCCAAAACTCTCGTCCACTGTCTATTCAAACTGTCCAGGTCTGTCTGTATAGTAGAGGCATTACCTCTACCAGCTTCAATTAACTGTCGGCCGGCATCATTTAGAGTATCTACTGAAGTCTGATGGGCAGTCATATCATTCATCAAAACCTGATTAACAATAAAATAATAAATAATATGATTAATAAATAATAACAATAAATCAATTAAAATGAATAATAAATTCAAAGGGGGGAATCGTAATAAATATACTTCTTGAGGGATCTTGGAGCCTCTCCAGAAATCCTAGGTTAGCAAACGAACAACACACATACTGTTTCACAATTCACATTCCTACAAGAAAGGTGTTGAAATACTTAGATTTAGCGGACCCACAAACAAACCCTAGCGCAATATTTCATATAGGACACACACAAGCACGTTAAGTTTAGTTTATTTAGTAGATTTAGTTTATTATTAAGTTATTGTTTAGTTTATTTATGATACTAGTTTTATTTATAATTAGTATTTAAGTTGTAATAGTTTTAGAAACGTATGAAATATTAAATTATGGATTATGCTTCAATAAATTCTCTGGCGCCAGAAATCCTCTCACCAACACGTACACACATATACCAATGCTCTCCCTATCAGATGTTTAGGTCGAGCAGTGGTTTGGATTGAACAATTTCAAAAAAACTGTTCTGAATAAAAGAAAACGCTTTCAAAATATGTGTATATTTTTGTTCAAACAAAATGTTTTTAAAAAGAAAAATGACAGTTAACTTAGGTTTCATATTATTAAGTTAGGATTCGCTAAAAGGGCTCCTGCGATTTAATTTCAATTTCGTGCCCAGTCAAAAAACCTCAGCAAACCGTGAACTTGCGGGGAAAACTACATCGAAAATTTGCATGATCGCAGCAGTGTAAGGGAAAGAATTAAGAAAAAAAATGGCTGAATGGCGAAAGCCAATGCCAAAAAAAGAAAGAAAAAAAAAGAAAAAGAAAAAATACTTTACCTTTAATTTTGCCAATTGTATTTGCATTAATCGTGGGTCTAATACAATTTCTCCTATCTCCGAATCAAGAGTTCCTTCGGTTGCTTGAATCCAGGCCAATAATTCTGATAGAGCATGCTGGAAGTGTCCCAAACGAAGTAACGCATTTTCCAATTGACGATTACGTTCAGCAATACCTCTGTGTAATTCATCCCAACGTGTATTCACGGCTGATAATGAATCTTTTAAACCTTGTGCCTGTTCTACTGAACTGCGTTCTGTCAATTCTGCGGCTTGCCTGCATTAGTAATATTGGATTATTCTAATTCCATTAAAAGGTAATAATTAATAATCGATACCAATACAAAACTATATATATATATATATATATATATATACACATATATAAACACTTCAAGGTCAAAATTAATAACAGAACTAAATAAAAACAAATTTATTAAACAACATATATTTTTTTTTATATTTTTAAGCAGGGAAATTATGAAAATGAAATCGGTGCAAGAAAATAACTAATTGCGAATGACTCAACATTACCTCCAAAGGATCCTTAAGGCGTAAGCAAAACATACAAGATTGCAAAATAAGAATTGCATTAAGGTATTTAAATAAAATAAAAAAGAAAAATGGGGCAATTAAATGTAAATTGAAAACGAAAAATATAACGGTAGAAAAAACAATCGCTTTTTAAAGGCGAAAGCAAAAAAATTAAACTCAATTTATAGCACTTTCAGATCTCATAAACAATAAAATTGTACCAAAATATTTCTGGGATAATAAATAACGCTTCTCTATAATAAAATTTAAGGCGCATAGATATTAAATCGGGAACAGTACTAAGATACTACTGGAAATAAGGAGAATAACTTATTTTCAGCTCAACTGTTACCAAACTGGCAAAATGGTAACTGCTAGAAATAAATTCTGGGCAAATTTAGCACTATTTTAACATACATTAACTCTTATTCAAATGAAACTGGCAGTTCTTACCTATTTAAAGCTTCCACCTTTACCATCATTGGATCAACTTCCGCTTTAAATTCTTTCATTTCTGCCAACTGTTTCTTCACAACTTCTATTTCAGTACCAAGAGGTCCAAGGCTTGAAAACTTCTGTTCTGCACCGCTTAAGAATTCTTTCAACGTTCTCAGAGAATCATGGAATTCCATAGCTCTGTCCATGGCGTGCAACAAATTCTCTTCTCTCTTTGCAAACAAAGATGTAACCGTATCCCACGCAGTGTCGAGATCTTCAATGTGTTTCCTTACTTCTGGTTTATCTGGTTCACCGCATAATGCCATCAAAGAGGCTCCAGTTTTCCTAACTTCATCTACTCTTGGTTTGGTCTATATTTAAAATGTTATTACGGTATTTTCATAAAATGTATTCAAATATGATTCTTAAAAACAAAACAAAAAAAAACAAGAAACTTACTTGATCTATTTCCGTTTTAATTTCATCTAAGGCTTCTTCCTGCCTCTTAATAGCATCGGGCCTTAAAGCTGGAGGTTCTTGTGCAACTAAACTGGCCTCTATCTGTGATAATGATCCCATAACGGATTCCAGTTGACTCCAGAACCTTGCGGCCACCTCCAGAGCTTCTGATAAGGATTTATTTCTAGTTTTCGTAATATCATTGATTTCAGTCCACAACTGCTGAAGTTTGTCCAACTTCTTTTTAACATCTGTTAAAATCAATGAAATTAGCACTTGAAACTGCCGAATTTTAATTTTAAGCTAAAATTAATTTCTAGATGTAAAAACAACCTCTGACTGCAGGATCGGATGGTGATTTAGCAATAACATCTATAGCTGCTTTTTTCACTGCTTCAAATGCCTCTTCTCTCTTGGCCACCTCATCAACAAACGCTTGGTTCTCCTTCATCTGTTGACGAATCTTTGGTGGATGTGCAGCGACTGGTTCAACTGAATTTACTTCGTCGGCAGTATTTCCCAATGCTCTTAACATACCTTCTAACTTGTCAGAGAACTGACTGGATTCCTGAAAAGATAATTATCAATTTTACGATAACTGCTTTTCCATTACGACTAATTTAAATGATTTATTGCAAATCTAAAAAATCTTGGAGACGAAAATTGTGATATTTTTAATTTTAGAATATATTTTTAATGCACTATTATTGAGTTTTTCATCTATATCACCGCCAACCTCCGAATTATGTACTCACGTTGCAGTCTAAACAGCCAAGGGCGAGAAAAATAACAGGTAACCCTAATAGCATTGTCACCCTGGGTCTCGAGGATTCCTTAGATTCATAGATTATCGAACAAATTTTTGAAATTTAGACTCTCGAAGATTCATTCACAGATTATGGAACACAGTTTTGAAAATTGGATTATAAACTTGCACATATTCTTACTCAAGTGTGGTAAGTTAAAACACAAAATAGCTAGGAATACTTACTTGCATGGCCTTTTCCAAAGCTTCTTGTCTTGCTTTAAGAGACGCCCTCAGTGAATCATACCTAGAGTTATCACTGTCCAACATTTCTTGCAATTTAGCCCCTTCGTCATAAGCAACGAGTTTAATCAAGGCTTCACCAGTTTTGTTCAGTTTATCAACTAATGGCTTGTGTTCCGATATTGATTGCAGTAACATCTGATTACAAAGCAAAAAATTGGAATGGAAAACTATTTTATAACCTTAACGGTATATCGTACTTTGAATTTAGATACAATGAAAATAAGTTCTAAGATATTAAGGATCTATCTGTTAAAGAAAATACAAACCTCAGTTCTGTCTTCTTGCTGAGCAATAGCCTGAGGCCTCAAAGCCGGTGGCGGTAGAGATCGCACTTGTTGTTCGGTCTCTCCTAACCAGGACACCAGCTCACAATGTGATTCTTCAAAATGCGAACTAAGTCCTAGCGCCTGTTCCAGGAGACCTAGGCGTACTCCACTGGCCGTCCATACAGAGTCCATTGTTTCACGAAGATCGGACATTTTGTCTCGCATTACTGAATTGTCTTCATACTGAGGAGACTCGCGCAATACCTATTTACACACACATGAACGGTAACTCCCAGCCACATGAAATTTTTAGAGGGTAAAAATCATATTTTGAAGAAGCATACCTTTTTAGCTGTGTCCAAAACATCTCTGACTCTACCTTTCTGTGAAGCGATATCATCATTCAAAGCCTTGTGCTCTTTCAGTTGTAATCTGATAACATTTGGTTCAGCTGAAGGTGGTTCTGCCTCCCGTAGTTGTGCCTCAACTTCTCGGAACCATTCCAAGAGGGAATCAACATCACCCAACACCTATATTTAGAAAAGAAAGAAGACATTTAATTAAGAGGTTGATTACAATTTGATTATTTTTAGGAAGAAAACAATAAAGGAAATAACCTCTAAAGATCTCTGTTTGGACAGATGTAATCTTTCTGCCTTGCGCTGAACTTGTTCAGCAATTGCATCGAATCTCCTATTATCTCTAGTGACTAACCCTTCAATAGTTGCTGAACCTTCACCGGGACCAATTGCACAAAGTTGTGGGCCCAATTGGTTAACATTCTCCAGCACAGGACGGAATTCTAAAGATAATAATATTAGTTAATATCTGAAGTTAATTTAAAAAAATAAAATAAATAAAAAATTAAATAGAGAAAATTGATGTTTTTTAAGCAGAGTTCCGTTTCTGATATTTCTACTCCTACATCGAAATCTTCTTTAAAGAGAAATAGAAGTTCTCTCCCTCCTTCTTCGTTCTTTTTTAAAAATGACAGTTCACTGCACTTTGTTTTATTAATTCTTCTTGAGGGTTTCTTCCCTCTTCTGATTTTATGAAGTATTATTATTATTAATTTTATTTTTCATTTTTTTATTTTTATTTTGTGATGTCAAATTTTCAAATTTGTTTCTATTTATATATATCTATTTCTCACAACTTTGTTTTTTTTTAATTGTGCAGATAATACATGTTTCAAACTCCGGCAGACGGTAGAAACCATGCCGTTTAAAGTATTTTGTTCTGTTTCAAAAATCTTTTTCATTTAAATAAACTTATATTACTACTTCTACTACTGTAGATCTATAGGTTCACCTTGAATGTCCATTTCCAGTGTATGAATACTGTCCTCTCGAGGATCATTTTGTAAAGTTGTTTCTGCACCATGCATCCAATCAGCGAGACGATAATGAGCGTTGTGGAATTGTTGCACCAAAGGTAATGCTTCCTAGAAGAGAAACATCCAAACAATACTTTTTCAAATCGTGAAATAAATAAACATTCCGAAAAAATAGCCTTACTTATTTATGTATTATTGCTTTTTATTTTTGAGGCATAGTTAATTTTGTTATCAGAGAAATATTAATGCCAAAAAATATTCCGAAGGCATTCTTAGAGAAGACGCAGAACAATCTTTGTATGTGTAAACTTACGAGCAAAAATGACCTCGTTCTGTAGAACTTTTACATAATGACGTTGTATGTTAATTAGAAGTTATATATAAGGTAAGCTCATATGTCCATAAACTTCGATTCATATATCTTCAGAAATTTCTTACCTGTGTTTGTTTAAGTAAATCTGCTCCCCTGGTTGTTAGTTCATTGTATCTTCTCTGTAAAGAATCTAATTTATCTTTCAATTGGATTGCCTCATCAGAAGAGATATTTCGCATCAATTCCAAACCTGTATCTACAGTTGAATCAACATCTGTTTGATGGTTGGATATTTCTTCAGTCAGATCCTATTGAGCAATAATTTAATGCAATTAAATCTACATAGATTGGAAATGTTACTAAAGAAATCAAATTTGACAAAAACTTGAGTGAATTTCTTAATTGGCGTACACCAAACAAACATCAACAAAGTTTCTTTGCTGATTCTGAAACCCCATGAAAACGGTCTTTAGAATTGTTATATTTAATATATTTTTGTTTTACTAAAATATCCTAAGTTTTCAAACAATTCAAATTCCTTACACATTCCAAGAAAGAGGAATTACGTTTAGAATTTATTAAGAATATTCAATTTTTTGATGTGAATCCGTACACGTTATTTCAAGTTTGTGTTTTGTTCTAATTAACTTTTGCTTTTAAAAACCATCAAAGTTAAAGCGCGAATCTAATTAACCCAAAATGTAAGCAGAATAGTTAAACCTGTTTTAAGATTTAGATTACATGCACGCATATCAATCCTGACTCGCTAAAAATACGATTTTTAAATAGAAACTGAAGCTATACAGATAGTTACTACTGAATGACCGCAGCTATTTAAGGAAGTGAACTGTTTCCTTTAAAGATGTCAAATTTGTATACTGAAATTATTTTACTGTTTACCACATGTATGACATGGTGAGTAAAAAATAAAATGAAGTAATGTACTGTTTCATACTGATATTTGTTATTTTAATGTGGTACTTTTCTTATGATTAGAAACTAGATATAACTCTGGTTTAATTGAAATCATTTATTCAATGTATTTACCGCCAGGTCTTCCATTTGAGCCAACAACTGATCGGTGTGTACCGCTAGCACTTTATATTTACTTAGACGCTGTTCCATTCCTTCCATCCACCCCTAGAACAGATTAAGAAGTTTTATTAACTCGAACATATTGAACAATTAAATCAACATGTTACTAACAAAAAAAAATTTTTAACTAACTTGAAGTTGCTGATAGGTAAGCACTAAGTGTCTGAGACCCGTTCTAGATCTTTCCAAAAGCGATCCTACTCCATCAGAAGTAACTGCTAATGCAGAATATCGGTCAGCTACCTCTTGCACTTTATCTGCCACAGCGCATGCTTCATCTTCTCCGACAAGTGACATTAATTCGGACGCTATTTCTGTCAATTCTGCTAATGCTGGTTTCTTTCGTAAGATTTCTTCATGAGTGGCCTATCATAAAAATATATGCCTGTAGAGTAAAAGTATTTCTTTCAATACTGAATATTACCAAATCATGAAGAGAATACTAACATGATGCTCTCGTATTTTCTCTTGGATTTTCTCTTCATCTGTAGGAACGAGTTCCATATCTTTGATTTTCTTTTCAGTTTTATCTAACCAGTCAACCACTGGATTGAGTTTATCCTGAAATTATTTGCAGAATTAAGCATTTTAGTAAAAATATATAAAAAATACGAACTAGTCAAAATATAATTTCAAATATAACTTTTTTCAACCTACTTGGAACAGTTTGGCAACACCCATTGCTTGTTCTAGAGCTCTCATTCTTGTTTCCGCCTTTTCTGTCAGATCATCAAATCTGTCAGCAAGAGATCGCAGGCTGCGTTCAATACCTGCTCTCTCAGAAGCATCACAATCTGCCGCAACTTCACGTCCCATTGCAACCAAAGAGCTCATTGAACCTTGTCTATCTAATAACATCTTCTTCAAGAACTGAAAGCACAAAGATTTTATTGACAACAATTGCATTAAAAACAAATTCTTTAAGCAAACTTCAGTAACTTAGTACACTTTTAATTTAAGCTAATTTACTGCCCAATAATTCTTTACAAAACAAAAATGAAGCAAAGAACTATTTACCTTCTGTTCTTGGAGTTGAGCTTTCACCACCTTATAGTCAGCAGAAGGTGGTCTTTGATTCGCAACCATCTCTTCAGTATCTGACAACCATTTGGACAGACCTTCCAAGGCTTCTTGAAATTTCCCTGATTGAAGAAGTCCCACGTCCAACTTCCTATCTCGTTCGTTCATCTATAAATTGAATTATAACATTACAAAAAACAAGAAGTACTGAATATTGTTAATAGTTGTGAAATTATTGGCCAAACGTGGGAGAAATCCTTTATACCTTTTCTTTCAGATTGTTCCATTTATCAGCCAATTTCTCCTGATCTCTCTCCAACTGTTGTGTTCCTACACCAGGAGCGGCAGATTGCACTAATGCTTGACCAAGATTCAGAGCTCTTTCTACAGACAGACCAGCTGGCTCTACGAAATCTGCTCGGACTCTTGACGATTCAGCTTGCTGCGAACGAATTGTTTCCACTTCGGATCCAACAGGTTTCAATCTTCTAACTTCTTCCATTGCCTAAACAAATGTAAACAGATGTTAAATTATGCAAGTATGACAAATATAGAAAATATCTAGTTATTCAGAGACACTATAGAATAACTTAGAGGTACTTACTCTGTCCACAAGATTAGATGCTTCTCTCGCTCTATCTTCAAATTCGGCCAATTTGTCCAGGGCTGATTCAAGGGCTTCTTCACGAGCCCGTGAACCTTCTTCCAACAAAGCTAATCGTTTAGACACATTCTCAGCCTGCTGCCGTGTTGCATCCGGTGAAAAGCCAGAATCAACCAGCGAGTCGGCAAGTGACATCATAACTGATACATCGTCCGCCGCCCGGTTTACCTAATTAAAAAAATTTGATTTAAAAAACAATTAAGAAAACATTGAATATGGGGAATGAAAACTGTTTTATGCATTTATTTGTTTACAAATATGATTCGAGTATTTTGATTCTAAAAGTTTTTTGGTTTCCACCCATCCTCAAGATTGCATAAAGTTTGTGCAGACAATTTACCTTCCAAGGCAAGTTTTCTGGCACCGAACCTGATGAGAGAATGGATACATAAACGTCTCAAAATTAAATACTACTAATCCAAACTGTGCTTCGAGGAAAGCCTACCTACTAACCTTTTCCCCTCAAGTGACTTGACTAGAATTAGTCTGGAAAAATGTTTCACGTAAAAGTTATCTAAAGTTTTTCGACATTTCAGGAAAGTAGATGGAAAAGTTTCCAAGGAAATATAAAAAAAATGTAAAAAATTGTAGACCACTCTGAGTAACATTTTCGGTTGAGAAACATCACAATTCCATTTATAAAGGTAAAATACTTGTTTTTCTAATCCCGGAACCTCAATTTATACTCGGGATACTACAGATACACAATTTAAAACATTTATTATTCTTTTTCTTTTACAGCTAAAGTAACATTTTGGAAATAATAAAAACAAATAAGGAATCAATCACCCACCTTTGTGTTGAAAGCACTAAGCTGATCTTGTTGCCCTCGAAGCGTTTTCACATCTCGTCCAGGAGGTTTCATTCCATCTAGTTCTTCTTCAAGTGAAGTAAGGTCAACAGTCAGTTGCTTCACTTTATCCTGAAATAAGTAGGATTTTTTGATATCGTTTTCAAAATTAAGAAATGCTAACTATATGAAATATTTCTTTGTACTCTTATTTCAGAATTAATTTTTTAAATACATCTAGTTCTTTATTGATCAGGATTTAAACTACACGAAGGATGTTCGTCAATAGCCCCCCCCAAAAAAAATTACTAAAACACTTTCTAATAAATAGTTTTTCGGTTACCATAGGTATCCTTTATCAGGAGCTTCTGGAAATTGATAACAATTTGTAAAAATGCTAATTAATTTTTCAATTATTTATTTTCCAACTAACTTTTTAAATAACTCTGTCTTTAAGTTTTTTATTTTTCTTGCAAATTTGTTCTTGTTTGCTTACTAGATTACGTATTTTTAGCATTCAAAAATTTTGTCCAGAACCCTGTTGAAGGGCATCCGAAACTAGTAATAATAATATAATAAATTATATATATAAATGAAGATTTCCTCTGGCCACTACTGAATATCTTTAGTCTTTATATGCAAGGTTTCGTTCAAACATAATATTTTTAGTTGTAACTAAAGTGTACTAACATTGTATCGTTGTACTTCTTTGGCGGCAGAATTAGCACGATCACATCTATCATCAAGACGTGCGCTCAAATCGTCTAATCTTTCTGATATTGCGGCCACATCCTCAGAGAGACCAGAAGTACGGCCGGGTGAAAAGTGAGCGACTTCAGCATCAAGATCCGAGCAAACTGTACACAATGATTCTAAAGGTTTACGCAATGCAACAACTTCATCACGTAGAGCAGACAGTCGGTGTAATGTTGCTGTTAAAGGATAAAAGAGTTAAAACAATTATTTTCAATTGAAATATTTAAGATATTCACAGTGTGAACGGAAGAATTAGTTAAATTATGATTACCAGGATCAGTATGAGTGGCGAGAGAATCATGACTGCCCAGACGATCTTCGCAACGTTGCACAGAATGAGAAAGGCTGCGCAATCTGTCAGTAGCATCAGCTAGCCTCCTTCCAAGTTCTTCCAAAGAAGACGTTTTGTGAAGGAGTTCTAGAAATTAAAAAGTTGGCCGAAAAATAATAATAATTTTAACAAATTAAAATAGAAATTCTAAGGGAATTTGTAATTATTCCCCAGTAATTTAAATATTTATAGTTTACCATTATTCAATTTATCCCAGCGAGACTTTACAGATGCTACTTCTTGCAATACTATCTCTTTGTGGATATCACAAGATGACACAAATGTTTCACTGAGCGATTTTATATGCTCGAATTCTCCCGATTTTTTCCATACCTTAAATTTAAAGAAATCGTTTTACAAATGTTAAAATAAATATAATAATTAATGAAAATTAATAAACGAAAATAACACTTACATCATTTCTAAAGGAAGCTAAATCTCTAAGATGTTTATCTAAATCCCTTCGGGTGAAACTATCCGGCCTTAGTGAATCCAATTTGTTTTCTGCTTGTGACAGCCAAGGAATGAAGTTCTCCAAACTTTTATAGTATTTTCTGCAATGGTCCTAATAAAAAACAAAGCCCAATAATAAAACCAAATTTGATTGGAAAACTAGAAATTAAACATCACGCTTTGGGTAAAATGCCGTGAAAAAAGTTATTAATATAACAATTATTTAATAACACTTGATCAAAAAAAGAAAAAGGAATCAAAGTACCATGGAAGTTTGCAACCGAGTTTGTCTATCGACAGCTTCTTTGCGCAATTTTTCCCATAAAGCACGAAGGTTATCTAAATTCCTTGAACTCGTTTTTAACATATTGCCTTTGTCTAATACCATAATAACTTGATGTTCCTTTCCAATGACTTCTTTGTAAATAGCCTGTAAAATAAGTTTTTAATTTGTGGTAAGATTTAGAAGTACAAAATTGTTGGAACTTGAATGAAATTGTAGTTAAAAACCCACTTCGTGCATATCGACTTGTTGTTGTAAGATATCACGATCAGCTGATATCATCAAACGATCACTTAGTGATCCAAGTTCTTCATTCAACCATCCAAGAGTCTTAGCTACTGTAGCATCGAATTCCCTACCATCTCTGCAGGAGGAAAATCATTTTTATACAACGATCATTATTTTGATACTAATAAAGGAATAATTATACTTTGCCACATTACCTCAAAAGTGCTTCAATTTCTGCTTTCCTTTGGTCTAATTTAGCTTGCAGAGTGGTGTACTGCCTGTTTACATCGCTTAATTTGCTTTGTATGTCAGCTCTTGAGGCTTGATCGGTCAGTACTAGACACAACTGTTCTCCAGCACTTTCCACCTCAGCCAATAACTGTCTGGCACCTTCTAATTGTCGTTCACAACCTTGTATTTTCTTCAATTTTGCTTCCACTTGTTTTTCCGATTTCTCTGAATCTATTTCATCGGATATATTATCCAAAGTGTTTTTAAGAGTAGCCAAACCAAGTTGTAATTGTTTGCTGGAATCCATTGCTGCACCTAAAGAATCTTCTCTTTGATCAAGTTTTTTAAGTAAAGAATCCCACCTTGAAGAAAAAATGAAATATAAATTGTTGCGTATATTTACTAAATGGAAAAAAACTTCTGTTAGAAACGAATATTCTTAAACACACAAACTACCTGTCATTAATATCCTTAAGACGAGTTTCAAGTTGAGTCCAAGATTTTGCTCTTGCCAATACTGTCTGAGATACGTCCCTAAGATGTGTCAGCTGCGGTAGAGTGGCACGTAATTCTTCTCTCAGTACTCTGACCTGCTCCTGTTGGGAACCAGCCATACGAGGATCAGGACTTATCGGTCCAAGTGCAGAGAGCATTCTTTCTTTAGATGACAACCATGCCGACAGATGATCATGAGTATCGTAGAGATCCTTTAGGTCTTCCAGAAGTTGAATTCTAATTAAAAAAAAAAAAAAAGTTGTGTAGGATGAAACTACTAAATGTACCTACTTAAGTAATATTCGCTATCCATTAACTTCAGCGACACTATAAGTGCTCTCATTAATGACTGATTTGGCTGCCAGTGTCAATCGAAGAATTAATCTTGCCATTTCTGCCTTACACATACATCTTTGAAAATATTATCAAGAGATTTTAAAAATCTAACATTAGAGTCAAACTTATCATTATTTCTCATTGTAGAACTTTCTTTGCATTCTTAAACTCTATCACCAATTCGCTATACAAAAGCATTTGAAACCTTTATTTTTAGAATTAATTAGAAGATTTGAGTCCCAAAGAACCACTATTATAACATCTTATACTTTCAAGATTTTGTCTTTATTATTACCAATTTCCTAATAACTACTTTTATGTCTCTGAAAAAAAAAGAACCTGACAGACTTTTTAATTGCCTCTTAAAACGTTAGCTTTTCTCTAAATTCTTCAAAAAAAATTACAACCAAAAACAATTCTCTTATTACCTATGTCACAAGTAATGCCGTCAATGACTCTGAATTACAGTTTGCAGTTCTGTTCCACTACTTTCGATTACTAAAAGGCAATCATGAACACTCTCATTCCGTTTAATATTTCTTGCAATTGCAGCTATGTGTAAATCCGCACATTTATTTTTTGAAAGAATTGTTAAGAAGGTTTCTAAGTTTTACCCAAGAAGATAAACCATATTCAACCTGAGCGGAGCCAATCAACATTTTTTTGGCGAAGGCGAACTTCTTACGATCATCCCAATGAATTATAATAGCAGCTTCTTTGACATCATTCAACCATATCAATACGTTTTTTCTTTTCACATTCATTTCAAAGGTATTTCTTTTCACTATCGTTATCATGACCATCTACATGTTGACCATTTCACTAGTATCACCCTCAATTTGTCATTTCATTTAATTTTTTAATATCAACAAGCAAACTTAATATTTGTTTGGGTCCTTTTTGGGATATGGTATCAGAAAACTTGACCGATAAACATCGCAATTAAAGTTAATTCACTTTATATTGAAGTCAGTGTTAATGTAGTCAAACATTACCTTATATTCATCGGAAATTTCATTAAAATGAATACCTAGCACATTTTTTAACCTTTCTCTGATTTCCCAGTCACCGTCTTCCTTATATAAAATGTTGGGCAACGCAGTAACAGCATTCTCTGAACACATCTTTAGTTTCAATTTGAATGTAAAAGTTTTAATTTAAGTCCAACCTTGGAAAAAGTACCCAAATTAGTAGGTTGAAATAACTAAATATAAAACTGTTTTGAAGTAAACACACACTCAACACCTTTATTATTACTGGTTAAGTTTTAAAAAACTTCACAATCACTCTACCACTGATAGGTCTTGCACGAAACACAACACAAGTCTCACTACATACTGTTATCCACCGTAACCTTCCAACCAGCTACCTCGATCAACCAGCGCAACCTATAATTGTTACAAAGAATCCATATCGGAAAAGAAGAATAAAGACCAGCAGTACTTTTTTTTTCTCATGTAAGGCCCATGCTGGATAAAATAATACTAAAAAGAACCAGAAAAAAATAAGAAGAAATGAGGTTTAGAAATACCAAGTTCGAAAAAAATTGTGTCCATGAGCACGAATTTACTAAATAAATGTGTTCACTTTTTCAAAAAACTAATCGTGAACACTTCATACTTGTCATACTAACTAACGTTTGTGAAGTTAATCTGTTTTTTTCTTGCAACTTTTGTCGTAAACATAGACCTAAGAAGAATTTTCTGGGTAACGTGGCTGCCCTCTATAGTTCTTTCTGGATGTTCTACTGTATTACTACCCATCATGTTACTTTAAACCATCGCAAAACGAATTTACAGAGAATAAAAAAAAAAAATTATCGCTTACAGCTAAGAAATTCGGAGGATGTGAAAGTGGTGTGAATGATTCACATCAATTTTTGTGTGTCTGGGTACCACTTGATAAACTTCCTTCCCTTAACACCTGCGGTACTTAAACCTCAGAGTGAGAACCTCCGGTATTGATAAAATAAATGCCTATTACCTATTTTTACAAGCATCATTAACGCTTTTCCATTTTGAAGTTACTTCGTTAAGTTGTTGTTGCAGCACATCTGAACCAGGTGCTTGTGGTTTCTTTTTTAGCAATTCTGTGACGCCAATCTTTGTACTTTCCAGAGCTGAATGCTTTTCATACATTTCTTCTAAGAGGCCCTGAAAAATGAAATAAAAGGAAAACGTTTCACTTTTTCATGAATTGCGAGATTGAGGATTGCCACAGCTACAAAATTAAAAACCAACTCACCTTTACTACTACGTTCATCTTGTCAGCAGTCTCTTTGTTAGGAGGTAATGATGGTGCAGGAAGTGAACGCTGAATACGATCTAAAAACTGATCCAATGAGCGCAGGTGATCAAGCCATTTTTTCAACTCAACGCGTACAGATTCCAGTTCCGAATTTCTGTCAGAAAGGCGGACACCCAGGGCAGAATATCTATTATTTATATCTGCTAATTCTTGTTGTACGCCAGTCAGATCTATATTCAAAATCGAAAGTAATTATAAGAAATTCCTGCTTGGTATTCACAAATCTGTCCTGGAGAAAGAAGTAATTACCATGAAACTGACCTTCTAGATGGAAAGCATCTTGTGACGATCTTCTACTTCCAAATCCAGATGAACCAGGCGACAATGGAGATGTTACTGAAGTGTACAGAGACTTTGTAGGCGAAGGCGAAGTAATTTCTATGGAAGTACGTCTACCAACTAAAAAAAAATCTTAATTACAATTTTGACATAAATTACTTCTACCACTGAATTACCGCTGTACCTCTAGCTAATGAATTACCGCAAGGTGAGAAAGAAAGAAGAGAAGTGATGCTCTAAAAAAATTTTGGGCACTAAGTATCTCAAAACGCGGGGTGAAATTGGAGAATTCCGAAATTTTTTTATAAAAAAAAAAAGCAAGAAAAAAAATCTGTAAAACTTACTAGTGGTTGATAATCTTTTCACAGGACTAACGGAAGTCCTTCTTCTAGTAGGAGACTCTGGCCTATCAAAAGCTGCTAAAGAATTTCCCAAATCAAACAGTTTATCGATAGTTGGAGCATATTCACGATGTTCTTTCACCAGTGGCTGTTAGAAAGGAAAAATTTTCAAAATTTATTTAAGAGCTTTTGATTTATTTAAGAGTTCTTAATAAAACAATTTATCAAATTGACCTTCAGTTCATCCATCTGTTTTTTGATTACGTCAATATTCAACGCTATTGGTTCCAATCTAGATACTCTGTTCTCAAACCCATTCAACCAAGACAGCACCTGTTCTCTTAGTTTTTCATAAGCCAGCGACTGTTCTGCACGTAGTTTAGCCAAGCGGACACGTTCATCCAGAATTGCACTTAATTCACGCCATTGTGTTTCGATATTCTATACATAACAATAGGAACAAAATATTTTTGTAATTTTTATTAAAAAATAAATAATTTTCTTAATCATTGTGTAATTTTAACCTTGATTCTATCCCTGACTTGTGAAGTATCTGTAACATCTTTCTTGGCCAGAAGGGTTCTACCATCTCTAAGTGTACGCTCGTATGATTCTGTACGCAGTTCTTTTTCATGATTCAAATTTTCACCACTGGCTCCAGTTTCTAATGATTCCAACGATTCTTGTAACCAACGTTCTAGTTCAGTCGCACGGCCAGAAAATTCATCTAGTCCAGCTGTCACTTCGGTTAATAGTTCAGAACGTTTACTGGCCCGCTCGGAAAGTTTCTCGTACCTGTTTTATATGTACAATTTATACATTTCATTTAAGTAGAATATTTTGTTTTTTTTTGTATAAACTCCGTTAATGTTGGGATTGATTTATTAAAAGCTAAAGCAATATGCTTAAATTGTGGATTCAGAAGCACTCTGAAAAATAACCTTTTCATGCGCCACGGGAATGCAATACTTGCTCGCTTCATGTAAGTAGTTATTTAAATAAAACCAAGTAACATTGTATTCGCTAAAATACTGTCATATACGTTTTCTATCTTACTAGGAAAACCCATGTAATAGTTTCATTTAACCTAGATTGTATTTTGCTTACCTTGAGAGAATATCTTTTAATTTTGTATCAATCCTTTTGGCCAATCTAGGATTTGTTGCTTGAGCTACTAATGATTTTGCCTGAGAGACAACAGTTTCCAAAGAACCGCGTCGATTACTGACATCAGACAACAGTAATCTCAATTCTCTTACTTGCTCATCCAAGCGTTCCTTTACTAAAGAAGCTGGCCGGCTAATAGCTCTGCAATGCAAATCAAGCGAGCGATTTGTTTTATGCATTTTTTTTTATTGGCAACGTTAAGTAGTAAAAAAATTAAGAATTAATGAGAGAAATATTGTTACTCAAAAAAAGAAAAGAATAAAGTTTATAAATAGAAGCAGCAAACTCAGGTCACATATCTGACAATGTAATAATTAATAAAAAATGTCTATAATCACTATTTTATAGATTATTATTTGTAGACTATGTTAAAAGTTTTTAAAACATGCACATTGGACGGTCGTAAGTACCAAACTGCGGAAGAAATTAAAAAATATATGCAACAATAAAATAATGAGAAACTAAAAGGAAAAGCATAATGTGTAAATAAAGCCAAGCTAACTGATCCTACTGTTCTTGCATTGATTAATTAAGGCATTTTAAGCGAAAATTCAAATGGCGATAAAATCAATGAACCTATGGTAAAATGAAAAATTAAAACATTAAACAATGACAAGTAAAAGAAATGTTTCATTAGTTTGTCTAGTTTCTTCATTTAGAAACACTTTATGGTTAACGAAAGTATTTACATAAATTATTAGGAGTTATGAAAAAAAATCTGAAAATTAATTCTGATCTAAATGATTATTCAAATGGAATTCTGCTTCAATCTACATCTTTTTTCTTAAATATGAAAGGAAAAATTATGTTAGGACTACAAAATTATTTGCACTAAATGACTGTAACTACTTAAATTACGACTTGAGCTTTTATTTTTATTTATTTATTTATTAATTAATCTTTTTTAATAAATAAAATTATTTGTCAACTTACTTGAAATTATTTTCAGCAGTAGACAACCATCCAACAACTGAATCAATAGCATCTTCAACACCCTGGGATTGTGACAATGCATTCTCTAGAATACTGACTCTTTGTTGTAATGATGTACACAAACTTTCATATCTATTTGTAAGATCATTAACTGGCGATGTTAATTCATTAATCTCCGTACGAGAGGCAGTACCTTCAACCGATCTTAAAAGACTTTCCAAAGCCTACAACAAAAAAAAAGTCATTTTTTATTTTTATAAAGTTGTTTACAATAGTTTAACAAAAAATTGTAATTAACAGGTATTAATGGAATCGTTTTTTTCTTTACATTATATTAAATTGCGAGGTCAAAGTGAACATTGAAACCAAAAAATCTTCACCAATACTTTCTTTAAGAAAGGTTGGTTGGTAATTTATCCGACATTTTCAAAAGAATTTGTTCGTTGCATTTCAATTTCGGGAAATTTAAAAATGCTCTTCGTGACCTTCAGCTGAAGTTTTACTGTAAAACAATAGAAGAGCCACTATGTGACGCTACAGCCGACTTAGTTGTGGTTTGATGCAAATTAAATAATTTGAATAGTAGCTTTTAAAAACTTATATTTATACGGACCTGTCTCAAATTATCAACTAGCCTTCCTTGGGATATAAAATCCGTGTTAGTGACCTTAGTTCGATTTAGTTGTTCTTCCAGAGAGTGTGGGTCGGCTGCTAGAGGTTCTGAGATAATCTAAAAGAAAAAAACAATTATTTGTAACCTTACTTTGTGCATATCTTTTAACACAAACTGAATATTATTTTACTTTATTAGCGTTTGGCGCTGCAACCCTCATCCATTCTCTAAGTCTTTCCAAAGCTTGCGTATATTCCACTTCTTTACTACCCAGTTGGGAAAGTTTTTCAGAAATACCAGTAAGTTTTGCAAGAAGTTCTTTGTATTGTTTGTTAAGTTCACTGACTAAACCACGCAGTTCATTTCCTTGAAGAGCATCAACTGGACCGGGACGTGAAGAAAGAGTAGAACGGTATTCATTAACAGCGTTCAAGAATTCCTTCCCAGAAAAAATAAATAAAATCACAATAAATAAAACATAATGTACATATTAACAAAACGGTTAATTTATGTACGCATACTTTAGACTCATCTGTGAACTTTTGTCCAGCCATTGTAATAAATCTTAAATCCGCTTGATGTGATATTACATCGCCCAATAACTCAGAAACTGATCCATCATTTCGTTGCAATGACATAGTTCTTTCTTTTTCAGTAACAATGCGTTTAGTCTTTTCCAACCATTCTGTGAAAATAGTTGTCTCTGATCTAAAATAAAAGCAAAAGTATCTGTTAATATTTGTTTTAATACGTCTCTTGAAGGTTGTCAAAATTTGTTAAAAAATCACAAAATACTATTATCTCTTACACTTCTCCTTTTGAACTAAACATTTTCTTTAAACTACTTCTGAATCTTCTACCGGAATTATTACTTTAAAATTGGGGTTATCAATGTTTGTTAAGATTTTATAAAAAAAAATGGCTCCAACCATTTTCTCTTAACACTATGGTGTATTAATTGAACTCTTGTCAATCGGCAACTTTTAATAAAAACAATTTTCTGCGGAAATCAGATTAACACTTCTAAAAAGCGGGAGTTTCTACAAAGTTCCATTTCCGCAAACCGTAAGGTTCTAATTTTTATGTATTGTGTTAAATGGGATGCGAAAGAAAATTCTTCAAATCTGAAGAAACAGTGATTTCTCTAACTTGGCTTCAAAGAATTCACATTTCCATTCCTTCGTATTTCTATCATACACTACAAGATCTATAACTTCTATTAGAAATACTTTTTAAGAAAAATACGTTTCATGGGAATTCTTGAAAGCAAGCTTCCCTCCCACTAGTTTATTTCGGCCTTATTACGGTGGTAATTCAATGTTTTGAAATTTGGAGTAAGGAAAAAATTACAGGTTAGAACCTAGAGAATTATGGTACAATAAAGTCGTACGAATATTCAAACCAGATATTTTCCAAGTTGAGGGAAATTCAAGACGATGTATTTCTAAGGAAAAAAAAACAAATTTAAAATCTAAAAGCATTGCAATATTTTTACTAAAAGTAAGCAGAAAGTAATTATTCAAAATATTTCGAAATGTCACCTGAATTTGTGGAGTTCTTCAGCTGCTGAAATGATTCTGTGTAACATCTTGTCCGTACTTGTGTTCGCTTTGTCTACCCTATTTTTAAGTGACTTTGAGTTACGTTCCAATCCTGACACTTCATCTCTAGTCAGGAATTCAGCCCCTGTAGATACTACAGTACGAACATCGTCCAGACAGGATTGAATAACTCTCTGCTGTGATTCTAGTTCCTCTTTTATTAACTGGAAATAATTATTTTTATTCTAGAAAAAAAAAACTTTGATGCTAAGCCTTAATGCTACATAGAATTTGGGCCGAAGTGTGGAAGCCTTTGGGCGGTCTTAGGGCATCCAACATTAGATGAAGACATACACTCGTACCGAGGAGCAAAGACTGGCTATTCGCACCATTCTCAATTGCACATAATCCCCGAAATAACAATCCTTTCATAATAATGTTCCTTAAATATTATATAAAGTAACTAGCTTATATTTTAAAAATATTATTATAAATTAATATAATTATTATTATTGTATTCATTGAGACGAGTGATTCCTCACTAAACTCACTTAAGATGGTCAGGGACTTGCGTAATATTAATATGAAACAAGAATTAATATTTTGTCAACAGTATTATTTATAACAGAATGGTATAAAAATTGCAATATTCAATAAATTTTTGCACTAATTATTGAGAAGAAAGATTTTAAAGAAATAACAACGAAAGAGTATAGATACAGTACAGAACATTCTTGAGAAACGTACAAAACTTCCTGAAGTTTCGTGACTCCGAAGTAACGTTTTTTCTAAGTATAACAATTTGAACATGTTCCCCTAAGAACGAAGACCTTTCATTCATGAAATTTTCACTGAAAGAATGAAATGCACTAAATTGCTTGTCAGAAGCCTACCTTTAACAAATTTATCTGATTTCTAATGCCATCGAGATGTTCTTTGGCTGGTTCTTGATTAGCCAATCTTACTTCCAAATCGCCAATCCATTCCAACAATTGACGTAAACCATCATCACAAAGCTTGTATTTCTCCTCCATTGCTTGCTAAAAAAGAAATATATCAAATGCTAATATTTATTTGTTAAATTCTTAGTTGACAAAACAAACAATATACAAACTAAAATATTAAAAGAAAATAAGTATTCATGCATTATTAACTATTAGAAAAAAAAAATGAATTAAATAAATTTATAAAATAAAGCATTAATTTTGCTTCAAAACAAAACATGCTTTGTCATTTTACGATTATATGCAAACCAGTATTAGCGGCGGTTTAGTATTTAATTTTTAAGCGAGGATATTTTTGTGTATTTTTTAATTTTTTTAAAGCGGGGTTGGGTTAAGACGAGAACAAAATGCAGGGACACAGGCTGAAACAAACAAACAAAAGTAAAGAATAAATGTTTCGGTGATGTAAATAAAAACAAAACAGAAAAAACAAAAAACAAAAAAGAAAAAGAGAAAATAAAAACAGAAAAATATGAGCTGTTTTAATTGTAAACAACACAAATGTCATTGATGAACATATGCCAGAATAAAGGCATTCAGACTGTTCAATGTTTGTTAAGGCTTCAAAGGGTAGAAGAATTGTGGAAAATGAATATTCAAGTTAAAATAAAGGTTAAATTTTAAACACAAATTTATTTTAAACACATAGAAAGTAAAAATACCTTTTGAAACAGAAATAACCAGAACATAAAAAACAACAAAATACATGTCTAAGCCCAATAATCCCACAAAGAAACAAAGCAAATAAATGAAATAAAATATCCTAGTTAAAATGTACAATTCTAAAACCCTAACAAGCCTTTAAATTTCAAAGAACAACACTTGAACGCCTCTTTAATAATGTATTTAATACAACAATAGCTTGAAATGATGAACATGAAGAAAGCTTACCCTTGACTCTGCCCTTATGATGTATCCCTTGTCTTTGGCCTTGATTAAATCGAGTTCTTGTCCATCCTCTCTTAATCTTCCTTTTTCAGGATCTAAAATTCCTGAACCTATTGCCGCAGTTAATGATTTAATATCCCCGCTTTTATCTTTAACCACTGCCGAATCTGGCCCTAATAGTCCACAACCTAACGCTGAATTCAAATCCAATCTTCTTCGTGAAAGTCCACCTTCAGAAAAGGGATCAGTAAATAGACCGCTAGTTGGATTGTACACTCCGTAATCAAGTGCATCCAATAATGATATTTTCCCAGTATAAAGTATCTCTGAATCCAAACCAGTGCGAATATTGTAAAGTTTTGAATTTGCTCTATCTAATGTATTACCTCTTTCGTCGGATATACCCTTTTTTATGGCTTCAGGAAATTTCACAAACCTTCTCCTAGATGTATCTTTTATAATGATTGTATTCGGATCTAACAAACCGGCGTTTATGGCCTCTCTTAAAGTATATTTCTTATTGTTATGTTTCATCATGCCACAATCAGGATCTAAAAGGTTTGATGACAACGCTTGAGCAAACGACATTGCTGTACCCTGAATTATTTTCGTTCCATCAGCCAGAGTAAATGTTATTCCGTCAGTAGTATCCAATATACCTTCTGTTTCTGAGTCTATTGATTTCTCATCCAGAGCTCTGGCAAGATTTAGTGCTCCCCTCTCAGTTTTTACGCTGGAAGATTTTGGCTCTAAGAAACCAGTCCTAATCGCTTCCCCAAGTGTACAACGTCCAGTAATTGGAACTTTTAATCTAGCACATTTAGTTGCCAAAGGTTCCTTAACTGATCTCAGAATACCTTTTTCAAAACATTCTTCTAAAGGTATCATTTCTCCACCATCTTTAATCCCATTAAAATCAACAAGTTTCTCTTTGACTGCTTGATCAAGTGGTTTAGTTTTAACTAAAGTGGTTTTTGGATTGATAAAACCGGAATCTAAACTTTTCTCTAGAGATAAAACTGTGTTTTCAACTGGATTAACAAATCCTGTATCTGTTTTCAAACCGGACTCGAGTACGGTTTCTAGGTCGAGATCTGGATTTGAAGGTACTATTACGCCTTCTTTAACAGCCAAGGGAAGATTTTCTGGTATAATTTGTAATCGTTTTGCCTCTTTCAAGTTAACATACTTTCCTTCGATATTTTTAATTCTGGAAACCATTGGATTAACATTTACTTTTCCTAAATCTTCTGGTTTTTCTAACAAACCAGTCTGAACGGCTTCGTATAACCCAATTTTATTGAGATCTTTTATTAAATTTAGATCTAATGCGGTGTCAAGAGGCAGGGCTACCTGTTCATGAATGAATTTTCCAGAACGTGGATCTACAATACTATCAAGGATTGCTTCTCTTAGTGTAACTAATTTTTTATTGTCTGCTGAAGGACAGAGCAGTTGATCAGGATCAATATGGCCTTCTCGAATAGCACGATTAAGAGTTGTTTCTTTACCAGATACTAAAACTTTGCCTGTTATTGGTGAATATAAGCCAGATTTCAGTATTGTCTGTAGAGGAAGCCCTGTATCTTTGTTAGTTTTGTCAAGTATGACTGTGCCTAGAGCATCTTTAAGAGGCAGACCTTGCACAGTGCCTGAATTAGGGTCAACAACTTTCCTTTTCAGTGCTTCCTGCAGGGTAATTGTACCTTGAGGTGTATCCACCAGAGTATTTATGCCATCTATTAATTGTTCTTTAACAGCTTCATCTAAAGTTAAATAAGAACCTGTACGCGGATCAAGAAACAAACCAATTCCAGTAAGCAACTCTTCACAAGCTTGTACAATTCCTGCTGGCCGAGGTAAGTCTGCTATTACTCCTTTTCTAAACGCTTCTGAAAAATCAAGTTCTCCCTTCTGAGTAGCAATCCGACCAGTTTCTTTATCAGCTGAATCCTTGAAGCTTTCTGGACCGTCAGTAGTTCTTATAATCGTAGTATCCGGATCTAAAAGTCCAGATTGAATAGCAGCATTAGTTGTAATGCCTCCGGAAAATAGACCAGTTTTTGGCGAGTAAACACCCGTAGAAACAGCTTCTTTAACAGTAAAAGATTTTTGTGGGACAAGAAAACCACCTATTAAAGCTTTATCCAATGGCATACCTCTGAAATCACCACTTTGAGCATCCATCGCACCACCATCTATTGCTTCCAATGGAGTTATTAAACCGCTATCATGAACTAAACATGGACTGTCCACTAACAGACCACCTTCAAGACTTCTCTTAATTCCTAAAGTTTTACCTGGTAAAATAAGTCCATTATCAATCAACCCTTGCATCACAGCTTCTGGTAAAGTCATCGGTGGTTGCGTTGGTAACAAATATCCTTTACTATAAGCAACATCTAATGTCATCTTATAAGGGTAGGTGAGTATTCCTTTTTCTAAATCTAGAAGTTCTTCAGAAGCTTCATTTATGGTAAGTAAAGCATCGTTTTTGGGATCTCTAATTTTAGTGCGATTAGGATTAGCAAATCCTGTATCTAAACATTGTTTTAATGTAATTATTTCATCCTTCCTAGGATCCAAGACCAGTCCAGTTTTAGGATTGTAATATTCTTCTGTTATTAACTCTATGAGAGATTTCGGCTCAACTTCAGTTTTCAAATTACCTTCATCTAGAAGCTGACGGAGATCTTTTCCATTCAGCTTCCCTCCCTCAATTATACCTTCTTTAATGGCATTATTTACTGACATCCATTCATTGTTGTGCTTGACTTTGGATATATCTCCGTCAACAATGCAAGCGTTAACTGCTTCTGAGACATCTATGTTTGCTTCAGTTATTAAATCAAGTACCTTTCCATCTTCACTATTGTACAAATTTTTACATATCAAAGGTTCAATTGACACTGGAGGATTTTTAGGTCGAACTAGACCATCTCTAAACCCATCTGAGAGATTAGTTTGCGCATATGCCCCAGTGTTAAGATCTACCAATCCTGCAGATACAGCGTATTCTAAAGGTACATAACCCTTATCTTCCCAAACTCTAATCTCAGACGGATCCAGAATACCATCCAAAATAGCTCCATGTAACGTTGTAGTTTCATCTTCGTATTTAACACGAACTGTTTGAGGATCAAGAATTTTACTAGTAACAGCTTCACGCAAAGTAAGATGAGGTTTTTTGCGCGCCTTCTTTTTAGAAGTAATCCATCCTATTTTCACAGCTTGAAAAAATGGTACATTTCTTTCAGTTCGTGGGTCAATCATCGAACCATCGTTAGGATCTACAATTTCCCCTATAGCTTCTTTCAAAGGAATGTATTCATCGGTGCGTATATCTTTGACTAGAGTTGATTCCATATCAAACAATTTTGGTGCAACTTCAACAAAAAGAACCTGTTTACCAGATGCAAGAAAACGACCAGTTTTAGGATCATACGCACCTCGCAAAGCTAATTCTTTTGTTCCTAAATGTTTGGTAATTTCCACTTTCTTATCATCCTCTGGTTTCTTGAATGAATTAACAATAGCCTTACCCACGATGATGGGCGAAGCAGCCACAGCCAAGCCAACGGCTCCGATAGTGCCAAGGATTTTGTTTGAACGAACGAGTGGCTTGCCCTCTACGGAGACTATACCCTTCCTAAGCGCTTCAGTGACAGGCATACCCTTTCCATCTTCTCCTGCAAACCTAGTTAGATCTTCGCTTAAAATTCCAGCATTTATGGCTTCGTCTAATGTCATTCCATTGACTCTCACTTTGTCCCTGTCCAATTTGCCATCCCGCAACGCCTCAGTAAATCTCACAGATTCACCAGATTCTGTTAAAATGACTAGACTTGATGATGGGTCGAATATGACTCCTTGGGCAACCTGAAGAGGATCGGGTGATACATCGTCCAAAATTATTATTCCACTATTAATTGCTTCCTCCATTGGTATGCCTCTAACCTTTCCAGTAGCATCCATTATTTTTTTATCTAATGCTCTCAGGAAACCCATTTCTCTTTTTTGTTCAATTACTTTTCCCGAATCTGGATTAATAATTCCTAATCTGAGGCATTCTTCAAAACTAACCTCCCTATCAGTACCAGGTACTTGAAACAATCCCCTTTTTGGATCGAACACTCCTTTTTCAATAGCTTCTCTTAGTGGCCACCCTTCATGGGGGATATCTTCTGGCTTCTTTTTCATAGAGATGGCGTCTAAAGCTTTCTTCAGACCTTCTTTCACGCCACTAGGTTTTGTAGTCCTTTCAATAACCTTTACCTCTTCGGAGACAAATCTTCTTACTGGATCTTCAATTTCCTCTGTTCCTTTTAAACCTTCTTCAGTAACCCACCTTCTAACTGTCTTGGTCTGTGTTGTCAAAGTTATCGCCAAAATGCTCTTCAATACTGAAAGGCCTTCTCTTGTTATTAATTTCTTTTTTAGAGCTTCTTCGAAGCCTAATCTCCTTCCTTTTTTATCAATTAGTAATCCAGTTTTAGTATCCAGGAGACCCATTGATACCGCTTCGAAAGCATCTAGTTCCTTACCGGAAGATTTTACACCTATTTTCTTTTTCATTATGTCTTTCACTTCAGTTCTAATCAAACCCTGTTCCTGAGCTTCCTCTAAGCTTAAGTATTCTTTATCAAATTTGAAACTGCCCCTATCGAAGTTAGCGTTATCAATAAGAACGTTAAGGCTTTTGAAATCTTCACCAACTCTAAGAAGACCAATATCGAACACAGAATTTATTGCAACAGTAGACAAGAAGCCTGCGTCAGAAGCTGCATTAAAATCTAAATCGCCATCAGACGACCTATAACCGTTTGGTACAATTATTGATTTTCGCAAAGCAGTCTGTAAATTTACTAAATGGCCTGTGTCAGGATCCGTGATACAGTTGTAATTAATACCATCTAGTACTCGTTTATTCATGGCCTCTTCAATAGAGAATATACCTATCGGAGTGTGCACATTATTCCCTTTAAGCATACCAAGATCTAATGCATCTTTCAGTGTAAGAGGACGTTGTACAGCTGAAGGATCTATAGGAAGATTTCTATCCAATGCCTCACGTAAAGTAATTTTTTCACACTCTGTAAAAATTTCTGGAGTATCAGCGTCGATTAAATTTAATTTTACAGCTTCTCTCAATGGCAACCAAACTCCTGTACCACGATTTAACACAGAGAGATCTCTGCCAACAATTCCCAAACCCAATGAATCGTAAAGACAATACTTGTGTTGACTCACCCAGATACCTTCAGCCGCGTAAATCTCTCTTTGAATGGCTTCCAATAGCGAACCACCCCCTGGAACTGGGCCTAACAACTTATTGGCCAATTCGGGATCTAAATGACCAGCTCTAACAGCTTCTTCTAAAGACAGCGGCCCTTGCGGTGTGTTCACCGTCCCAGTACGAACATCTAATAATCTACGGCGTATAGCTTCGGCAACCGTTAAATTAATACCAGTGACAGGATCACGTATGCCAACCGAATTTATAACTTCCGTTCCAATGCCGGTGGCTTCACGATTTCGGCCATTAATTTGATTACCCATTTCTACTTGTGTAGTAGCTTCTTCTGTATGCGTCCACCTAGAAATTTTAAGAATAAGAGTCAACTTTTTTTGTTTATTTTTAAAAGGTTAGATAAAAGATGTTTTAAAATTAAAATATAAGTAGAAATACCCACAAAGTCTTTAAAACAAGATAAAGGCAATCAAACACACGTATCACAAATAAGTAGAGGACAACATTAATGATACAATGATACTGACATACACACACAACACACGCGCGCGCGTATGTGTACTTAAAGTTCAGAAGTTCTTGTAAAACTGATGGGCAATTAATTGCAATTAAAATAAAAAAGGAACTCGTGAAAATCATATATTCTTAAGGCAACACACCCACACATAACTAAATTCTTTTTCAATTCTATATACTCAGTAGCTTCTCCCAAGGGCATCTCTGAATACAGGAAACATCTAAAACACATTTCTCAATTTTCTGACCGAAATACAAAGAAAAACAGTTTGTGAGTGGGTATACCGTGCAAATTTCCGAACAACATTCCTCAAAGAAATATTAGATCTTGACATTCTGGTTTTCATTTTTTACTCCAGCTTGAGTGAGAGAAGAAAGCTAGATTATTTATGTTTTTATTTTCAGATAAAGTCATAATCTCGATGTCTCATAACAAATAATACTGCAATTCCATAAGAACAACATTACACTTCAGTCGAAAGCTAATAATACTAAACGTAAAAATCAAGTTTACACTATAAAAGGTAGAAAAGAACGATTCAAAAGCCAGAATTCACGAGACTTTTATAACTAGAAAGCTTAAAGAGTCAGAAAACTAACAGCTTTGCTATTTAGAATTATCACCAAACAAGCTCAAGCGATTTATTTTTTTAATTACCGGAAGCAAGCCTTCAAAGCACTTCGGTTCCCCACACTTCACCTAACTTAGATCCACACTTTATCAACGAGAAAAAGAACTGTTCACAGGCTGAGACTCCAGGTAGCCTCTGAATTGTTAGTCTGATGGTTTCATCTCTGTTTATTCATAAAGAATGTAATATAAAAACTACGGCAGAAATATCATTGCTTATTTTGAGCTGAAAATTGGTACATAAACGTGGATTGTTTTGTCAAAATCAAATTCTAATTCAAATTCAAATTTCGAATTCTTTTCTAAAAGCGAGATTCTAAGAAAGAAATGCCATATTGATAACACATAAATCTAGAAATTCTTTGAGTTCCAACTACAAATAAAAGATTACTTTAACTGAAAGAATTAAGTGTAAAATAGCTAAATAAATCTAGAAAGGTCCTTTACTTCCCCTCCTCCAATAATAGGTATATTATTTAAATAAAGAAAGACAAATGCGATATAAAACTTACTTTTTTGGAATGATCTTTGAAGTGTCGCTAAGACTAAACTCTGTTCTGAAAGTTTTCAGGCATACTGGCTTCAGTTTGGAAACATACGCCTACAGAAAGGCAAAAAAAAAAACATGAAAAAATAAAAGTGAAGGTTTTAAAGATAATTTTAAGTTTAACTCTGTATAGAGGACAATTGGTAAATTGCACCCAACGGTTACACGTGGGCAGCATGAGTCTATCTGAAGATGTATTATTAAACTTTTTAGTGTCGCGTGTGACAATGTGTGGGCTTTTTTAAAGGTTTAAAACAGTTTTGGTGCATTTCAAGGTTTTTTTTTGTTTTAATAATTACAGAAAAATAATAATTATTAGACGCAAAATCAGTTTTTGCCTATTTTGTTCGAGTTTAATTTTGTATAAAATTTGTCAAAGAACTAGAACTCAAGGTACACCCAACTTTAAACAAAAGTCAAATCATCGGTATGCTAAAAAGCCATGGTGCTATTACTGCGATCTCTAATTACGAGATCTACCTCCTACATAAACGGCAAATTTAGAGCTTCTCATTAATTTAGTCAAAATTTTAAAAAAAGTATAGGTATTTATATTTCCTTTTTAATGAAAACATTTTTAAGGCTCACTCAACAGGATAAAGTTTTCAGGCGTAAAAGCATTGATAGCTTTTTTTGGAGGAGGGTATGGCAAACTGCGATCTTTAAAGATTGGCCCACAATGATGCTAGCTAGCTGTGCTCCTCCACCATTTCCCGGAAACTAATCAGTTATCAAAATCTTCTCTGCACTCTTCTCTCTCGGTGCTGGAAACATCGAATTCTTTTGGTTCACAAGATCTAGTTTTTATAGAAAAATTTGATCCCTGGCATTTCTAAGGGAGAGGTTATGCTCCCATCCAAAGAGGCATTCATTAAAGCCTCAGTTTGGTCCTATTACTTGTATGTGAGAAAATGAGTTACGAAATCCGAAATAAATATTACAACATCACCTTATATTATACATTCTGAACATAAAGCTGAATACACAATATGCACATACATGTATGTATAAGAATATCTTTGTTATAAGTTATGTACTAAAAAGATAAATCGTGGTGTTCAAATGGAATGATAAAAGATAGAGTTCCAACCTTTGAACAGTCTTGCTATTATTTTATTCATAGATATTCATGAAGAATTTAAAAAACTATCCCTTACATACCTCAAGATCTTTGTCGCTGGTGAGAGCCGCTATCTGCCTCAGACGATCCTGCATGACGGACACCAGTGCTGAAAATCTCTGATTCAAAGTATCCAATTGGGCGGCTACTTTCTCTTCTTCTTCCATATCGGGCACTATAGGAGAGCCAGGATCGTAAGAAGGTTGATTTCTGGCTACTTGATCTCTGTACTTCCTCAGCTTCAGTTGGTATATCTATATACAATACCCCAAGAGAGGCGCCCAATCGTTACCCACAGCTAATGCCTCTACCACCCATCAGGGTTATCTCTTTCGTATTTATTAATTAATATTTTGTTTATTAATATTAATTTATTAATCAATATATACAGATGCTACCCGCAAAATTCTTGTCCAGGCTGATGGAAAGGAAGTTAGGTAAAAAGGAAGGTGTTTTATAACAAAGGAGACTGATGGAGGAAGATTGGAGATCACAGCAAGCTACTTCGACGCAAATAAAATTACTAGTGCAGAATTGGCAGTAGAAATGTAAATATAAACGGAAACCCCTTTGATTAAATCCGGTACTGGCCAAAGATGACTCTAAAAAACGTAGAGGCTAGGTCAAGATGATAGAATTTTGGAAGAAACTCAAAATGTCCTACTTTTAGATACCTCCACGAATCACATATGGAAAATCCTACCGTATTAATAAATTTAAAACCCAACTGGGTTAATCAACAATGACCAATTATTAGTTCAATCCTCCAGTAGGAGTAAAATTAACTAGTAAAAATGACAGACCCTTCTTAAATGAAATTAAAAACCGTATGTTGTCAATTTAATATTTATATAAATAAAAAAGATATAAAAATAAATTTGTCTCTTTGCAGTGGGCAAAACAGAATTAAATTTAGAATTTGGTGTGATGTAGCTGGCAAAAAATTAGGGAAACATGGCTAGAATGTACCTGCAGGAATGGATGCAATTTGTCATTTTAAATGAATCTGTAAAAGGATAAAATCTACTTCCCTTCCGTCAGCTGGGTTGTTAACAGAAAATTGCGAGCCCTGTTACTGTTTGTTATATAACTTTTTCCAAAATAACTTACGTTTATTAATCTAATTGTAGTAATCATGACAATAATAGGTAGATAAGATTAAGCCCAATGTTATATTTTCTCAAAGTATGGTTACTAATTAATCTACTACTATTTACAATTCTGATCATACTAGCTTTATTAATTGAATACGATAAGGAGAATATGATGTAAATAAGTATGAGATTAGTTACGGATAGTAACCTTACCTTGGCTTCTCTAATGAATCTTCCTCCATCAATATTGACTTGTTCCAATGGTTGTGTTCTTTCCACAATACTTGTAAATAATACCTGAATAAAATAATAATAAACTTCAAAATAGTAGCGAATTATTTTAAAATAATCGAATATATTTTTAAAACAATAATAACTGCAAAATAAATAATATTGCGAAGAAAACCAACCTTAGTTGGTTCAATATGATGTTTAGCATGAGATACCGGTGGTAAATTGTTCAATTGAGTATAGGCTTCATCGATGAATTTAACTTCAGTCTGGTAAGTTTTACCATAATTGTCCAACAGTGAATAAGCAGCTTCACAACTTCTTAGTCTGAAGATTAAATTAAACAGAGGAATGTAGAATAAAAGCTTATTAAATGTCAAAGTCTAATTGCAAGATGAAATATTAAGTAGCAGGAACATGACAAAATACAAAGTTGAATTATAAACTAGTTTTTTAATCGATAGACGCTAAGCATTAAATACTTAATTTCTTACAAATCTTTGGCGTAACAGTAACAATAATTCTTATGAGTATCTTTTTTGGTAAAAGTAAATCACTGAACTTTTTTGACATTAGGTTAGCCTAAAAAAATGTAAATGCAGTTCGAGACACTGGCGTAAAAGGATCCTATTTTTGTGCCTAATTGATCAATATACAAGAATCCTCTTAAGTTAAGGATTTACAAACAACTGCAAAATTTTGCGTTAAATGAACTATTCGAACTGTCAAAAAACAATCTTTATCTTTTCGGGTTGTTAAAGAGAATACAGCTTAAACTTTCCATCTTTTTGCTGCTTCATTATAGCTACTCAATTGGTTCCACTTATCAAGATTTTTTGATATTCACTTTAAAAGTTCAAATACAATTAACTCACCTGTCTACTAATTGAGCACACAGTTCATTCCATCGTTGCGTAACTGAATTTACTTCATCGTCCAGTCTGTCCAAATCAGAATGATCTCTTTCTGAGGAACGATCACGAGAACGAACAACCACCTGCAAATTAATGTATTATAGTCAATTAAATAAGATCACTAGAGAATTAAATTCTCGAAAGGTGAAAAAGTGACTAAAATAGAAAAAACCAAAAATTGTATTTATGTTTAATTAAGCACTCACCCTACGAGTATTTTTAGCTTCATCAATAAGCTGATCGACTACCGGCTGTCGAGCTGCAATAGCATTTTGTAAGCGTATCAGATCATCATGTACCTGCACAAAAAATAAAAAAAATTAACTGACATTTATTTATCATATTTAAAATAAAGATTAAATAAAAATACTAAAATGATTATTAACATTTTGTAACGGTTCCAATTCTGATGGCATATCACCAAAGCTGGCTAATTTCAATTCAAGCTCGGAAACAACATTAGATGCTTCATCTAAAGAGGCTAATATAATTTCAATGCACTTCAATCTGAAATATTGAAAAGGAGCATTACTACTTTACTTTATATTATCAAGTCAAAGTTTCTATTTTTTTTAACGTTCTAATAATTTCTGCAAAAGAAAAATTATTCTCCACAAATGCAGCTGCACTACCATTTTATAAACTAAATTTACCTTTCTATATACAAATGAGAATAATTCCAAAGCATATTCCATTGGGATAATACTGCATCTAATCTATTTTGTAAAGCGGCCGATTTTCTCGGAAGAATGTTGAATGAAGTTTGAATGTTTTCTACTTGTGGGGTAAGAACCTGAGATGGAAAAAAAATAATAATAATAAAAATAAGAGAAAAAAATGTTTTACATTTGACTAAAAATTATATTTTTAATTTAGGTATAAAGTACTTACCTTCAGATCAGTTTCAAAATCTTTATGTTGAATAACTAGATGTTCCAATGAGTGTACATCTCTTGGTATAGACGAGACTATCCTCATATTAAGCGTACGTTCAGCTTCATCAAGCGATGATTGTAGGGTGTTAATTTGCTCAGTGAATTCTCTTAAGGCAGTCTTATTTTCATCTGTTGGGAAATTAAAAAAAAAGTATTAAAGTTCCATCTAAAAAAAAAAATCACAGCATAAATTCAATTTTAAAAACAACAGATCATCCACCTTCTTGTCTTGCTCTTCTTTCGAATTCTTCAAACAATCTGTTCACTTCTTCCATTTCTCTACGTAATCTACGTAATTGTGGATCAGTTGGATCTCCTTCAGAAAGTAGTTTGTCAGCGTCCTCATTTAATGCGCGACGAATTGCAGTTCGTTGCTCAGAACCCATACCAACGAACTGTTAGAAATAAAAATGTTGCTTAGATTACACTGATATTACGGGCAAAGAATACAAAATCCACTCCCCTTTTGTAGTAAAAAATAAAAGCAACATTTCACAACTGAACACGTTAGATTAAACTTACCTGTGGTAAATCCCAAGATCTGACCACCCTGATTGTTGCAAATATCATGTTCTGCCGAAGTCTGGTCTGTTTTCTCTGCCATAAAGCTGTGGTTCTCTCAAAAGATCTATTCAATCTTTCCGCACCATCTAAAGCGTCTCTTGATGGCGGTGGTATGGCAAACACAACTCCAGGTACGTTTGTATCTCCAGCTGGAGGACGACTTCCTAACGAAGAAACTCGCCACTGAGTAAGAGCTGAATTATCGTGCAACACCCAAGGATCTTCTTTCTCTATGTACACCTGTCGTAGAAGAATTTATGTACGTGAATTCTTTTATAACAATCTGATTTACGTTATTCATCAACAAGCTAATAATACTTACATTTTCATTGGTATAATTACAGACAGCAGTTACTTGCATAGGTCTTGTGACAGGAAGCCTTCTCTGTCTCATTGGGGCGATGTCTGGAGCTCGAGCCGCCAATTCAGCAAATACTGGAGCTTTTTTGTTCAATTCTTCGCGTAATTCTTGCATACCTTTTAGAAGGCGTTCGCCTTCATCTAATGAAAATTCTGATGCTGAATATACTGTATTGAGCAATTCATCACGGCTGTAACCCAAGAGTGAATTGTTTCACGTTTTTTTAAATAAATTAATATAATTAATACACCAAACAGTTTCAAAGAAATAAATTGATTATTTTTTATCGAGCAACTATAAAAATATGACCTTCCCTAAGAACGAATAATAACATAAATATCAAATGCCACTTTTAATAAATTACTAAACAAATAAAAGGTACCTTTGTAACCAAGCTTCAGCCTCCCTAAGATCTCTGTTGAATTCTTGGCACTTTCTCATGGCTGCAGTATGAATTTCACACGCAAGACTAAACTGTAAAAGTCTGGACCAAGTTTCCTTCAATGTTTCGGTCCATTTATGTATTACTTTAGATGCAGCTGGATGACCTTGTAAGCTGAGCGAATTACCTCTTTCAATCACTGATCTTACAGATACTTCACGTTTTTCTAGTTCGGACATTAACGCCTGCAAATATAGAATTCTTTTTTTAACAAAATATCTGATTTTTAACTTAATCACTGGCTTAACATTTTAATGATCTTTTATAAAAGATTTATGTAAGGTATACCTCGTGATATTGGTGAACTGCTGTCAAGTTCATATCCAAATCACTGAAATCTCTAACGATTTCCACATTTATTTTGTCTTCTAACCAGCTAAGTTGATTTTGTACAGATTGCAGAAGATCTTGCAATGATTCAAGATCAGCTAATCGTTTGTTGGAGGTTGTCAACAATTCTGAATATATTTTATGTAAAGTATTCAAGTGTTGTAAATATAAGGTTTGCTCTTCACCTTGAAATTGGTTCTGAAAATTTTCAATTTATAGTATTGATTTTCTTTTTTTAATGATTAAAATATACAAAGAGAACGAATTATTACTGGTGTGATATAATCTATACCTTAGCATTAGCACACTGGTCAACAGTTGACTGAAATCTATCTATTTCTTTATGTTCTCTCTGGTGATGAGACAGTTCGATTTTAACACCTGGTAAATCGTTGCCAAATTCGGATTCGTGTAGCATTTTCTAAAAGAAAATTGTAAAAATCATACACACAAAATTTAAATCATGTGAAAAATTTCGGAAATCAATAATTAAATTTGAGACATTTAAATTTCTATGTGAAAATTCAAAAGCGGAACACCAGAAATATAAAGGTAGAAATAATTTTTTTAAAAAAAAGTGCAAAGGGATAATCATTGCAGTTTATATCAAGGATACATGAAACATTACACGACTTCATGTTTATATATCATTGTCATTAAGTTGTGGCGAACATAAATCTTTGAAAGAGTGTAATCAATATCACTGTTAAGTTATGTAAAGCTTATTTTTAATATTACTTGTCATACCACAAATATGTATCAATTTTTGCATTTAACATTTATCCCTTAAAAGAATAAGGAATTTAATAAAACGATTCCACCTTTAGATCTAATCCGACATCGCCGGTTGTGACGACATGTCCCCTTACTTCAAAAACCTTCTAAAAATAAATAAATAAAAAATGTAGGAGAATGATGTAAAACTGATAAGAATATTATTAAGGAAATCCATGGCAAAAACTTTCGCTTAACAGAGAAATTCGATTGACAGTGAACGAATGTTTCCAAAAACACTGATGCTCCACTTTAATTAGTCATTTCAGAAATATTTATTTCATTCTGGAATACTTCGTACGTTTTGTTTTAACATAGTCACGATCAAACCTAATGCTCAATTCTGCTATTCCTTAATTATAAATTTATTCAACGTTTTTGGTGACTGATCCATAATTCCAGGAAGAAAGAATATTGCCTTATTTTTGCCAAGGTTTTGACCTAGGGACTAGATTATCTTCAGGGCTGTGGAACATATTTTCCGGTAACAGAACTATAATGTACATTAATTTGATATGAAAATTAGTTTATAAAATTAATTACCTTGTGCTACAATATCTTTTTACATTGTTATATGTGAGTTTGGGGTATATTCCGTCTTGTCTGCTTATGAACCGAGTATGGTAGGTTTTTAAATGCTAGGTTTGTAAATAGGTCAGTGCTGCCAATTGTCAAAAATAGTTGGCGTATATCTTGTTTGGATTGATTATATCTCTTTTGAAATTTAAACTACTTACCGTCTTTAATATGTAAACCATTTCTAGTGCTTCCTTTTTTTTGGAGTTGTCTCTGATATCAGTATCTTTGCGTTGGTCAGTTCTTTTCTACTGTTGTGTCGTAAGATTTTTTAATACTGGGATGTTTCTTCTACATATTTTTGGCAGTCTTTGCGTTCTACATATTTCGTAGATTAGATTTGATTGTTTATCTTTTTCAGTCCGGTCCTTCAGATTCAAGAAAAATTGTTCATGTTTTTTTTAGCTATTATTGTGTTTGGTGAGTTTTGTAGCAATTTTTTAATCTGTTTGTGACCAGGTTGTAAAAAGGGTAAAGAAGCGTACTTTTTTGGTTTCATAGATTGTGAAGTTGTGTGATTTTGTTGGTTTGTTGCTCAAGAGGAGTTAATTTGATTGGCTTTTTTGAAGTGTAATTTGATGGCTTAGTTGATGTGTTTGAGAGGGTAGTTGTTAAGCTGAACTATTATTTCAGAAGTTTCTAATATTTCCCTGGTGATATTGGGTGAATTAAATAAAATAAGAATAAAATGAGAGAAGACATTTTCCACAACTTTTCTTTTAAAACTTCCTTCATGTCGGCTGTAAGTCTAACGTGGAGCTACAAATAAAAAAAAAACCTTAGTTAACAACAGTTCTCACCAATTTAGTTTTGCACCATTCGATAGCCTGTTGCAGAGATCTAAAGTGATGGTTGGTATCAACGAGTCTAGTTTCAAGCACCGTCCTAGTCTGTCTGGTAACAGTTCTTTCCTCTACCACTGGGAAGGACATGGTAGCCAAACGAGCGAACAATTTCTGATGTAATGCAGAACGTAATGTTACCCACTTCTGATGCAATTTTGTTACTTTTTTGTGCAGATCGTGTGCCGCGTGATGGCCGGCAGATTTTAGAGTCGCTGTATCATGGAATAGCGACTGAATGGAATCTTCAATAGATCTGAACAATCAAATTTAGATTTTTATTGCAGAAATTTTAATAATAAAAACTTAAATCATTTTATTAAAAGTGAAGTTTAAATAAATATACCTCATCTCTGTTTCTAATGTTTCCGCATTTCGCTTGGCGTCCAGCGGATGGAGTCGTTCCAATCTTCGTGCCTCCTCGTTTAAACGAGACTCAACGTCATCCAAACGAGAGTCAATACGTTTCGAATCTCGTGACACGCGTTCGGCGAGTCTATCAAGTCGTTCGGACCTGGAACAAAGGATTAATTTTATATTTTGAGTTTTTTTTTTTTTTCTTCTGAAGATTGTAATTTCTTCCAAATATGATGATGAATTTCACGTACTTCTTCAGTTCATCTTGAATCAATTGATCTCTTTCCTGGTGTAAGGTAATTAATTTGGTCCAATTCCTCTCCAGGATTTCAATATGTAATTCAGGTTCTATTTCAACCTCACCAGTTGATTCGTATAATTTCTATTTTTAAAGTTTTAAAACAGAAAATTAAACACTTTAACTTTGACAAGTTTTATGAAATATGAGTGTAATATTACGAATACATTTTTCTTTAGAACTCATGACATTACCTGCAGATCTCTATATAAATGCTGTAACCTTTGCTTGTCCCTTTGTTTACTTGGAATTTCTTCTGTTTTGAACCTAGTGGATTCCTGGGATAATCTCTTTAGTTCTGTATATGACGCTGGCATCGTTCTATCGCTCATTATGGAGGTCTTCTCTCTGAGCCATAAATGTAACGAAGATGCTATTTCCCTGTACTCAGTTGTGATTGCTTGACTTTCCTACATACATGAATTTGCAAGATTTTTTTTAAAATAAAATTTCATGACATACATAAATAATGAATAACTGAAAGATTACTTACGTTGTCATATAGAGGATGTGCTGCAGGTGGTTCCGGGAATACATCATACATAGAAGAGATGTACGTAATAATAGATTTTTCATCTGGTTCATGAGTGTCCACATCTAGAACAAGATCAGGGTGATTGTCAAAGCAAAGTTGTGTAATGATTAACAGCGTACTAAGAAAAAATCATTTAAGTAATTCTAATTATGGGCGGAATTCAATATTTTGGAGGAAGTGACCTGCAAAACAGCCCTTGGAAGGAAACATATAAAGAAGTGACAGGTGCTAGTGGCAACCCTGATAGCAAAAAAGTCGCCGCTAAATTGAATCATTAATTTATTTTATCCGCGTACTTGTTTCCATCCTTTCTGTCAAGTTATACTTTTCATCCACCATTAAAGATTGGTTCATCAGACAAACATTGGTTCGTCAAGCAATTTTACTCTAACTTGTAAAAGGGTATATAAATAATATGATAATATTTACCTTCTGGATCCAGAAGCCTTGTGACGCCGACCTTTTCTGCGGTATAGAACGCTGTTTCTAAACGTTCTCGCACCGTCCTTGACTTTATTTGGCGCCAATCCAAGAGGTCAGGCCTGCAAAAAATAAATTCAGTCAAAAAATATGTCATAAGTCTCTTGACTAACTATGAAATTAATTATCAAAATGCAATAAAATAAATCATTGTTAATTCGAGATTAGTTCAAATGACAAAGCAAAACTTTTTTTTTCAAACAGCTTTTAGGATCAGAAGAAGAGCTTATGGTCTCCAAACTTTGGCTATTAAATTCTGTCCTACATAATCCCCATTCAAGGATAGAACCGTTCACCCTGGCGTGACGTTTTCGCCAAGTGATTCACATTCACACAAGAAAGATTACTTCGTTGAGATGTCCGTTGTCATGTTAGAGACTTTCACGTGCAGCTCAGGAAACTAAAGAAGTATCCTAGACGATGGATGATGAGTTACTGCCGTGAGTGATCTAAACAGATCAGCGATTGGGACATGGTCTAGGTCATGGGAGCCAAGTTGGACTGCTACAGTCAAGAAGAAACCTGGTCAATGATCTCAATTTGGGCAAAAAACTGTAACATTTAAGGACGTCTTTTTTGTATAAAGATTAAATTTCTATAATTTTTTTTTTCAGGAAGCTAGTCACGCCCATGGGTCGGGCACACTCGAGAGTACAATGTTACTGATTTCTAGTAAATATTGATGATTTGTCGATGGATGGACGATTATCGTCCAATAACGAGAGAAAGTTAACTATAATTTAGAAAACTCGAGAATTACTAACTTCTGTTAATGATTTCTAACTTTCCTGCCGGTGTTCATTTGTTTGTTCCAAAGTTGCATTCATTAGTTTTTAGAAAATTTCAAACATACCCAAAATGAAAAAGGAAATATCGCCTATTTGTTCAATTTCTCCGTCCGAAAGACATTCTGGAAGTGCCTGTAAAGATAAATAACCGCCTCGTTTTCTGCCCCTGTTGTTTCTGCAGACGTTATTTTGAAAACTGATTGTAGGGTTTCCCTAAATCGTATTATTCAATAGCGAGGAACTTTCAAGATACCGCTCATACCAGTTCATTTTTTTTTTAAATGAAAAGTAGGTTTACCTATTTCTATGGATAATGGCATTGAATGCAAGTCCGTCCCTCCAGGAGGAGGTAAAGTCTTGTACTTTAACTCCTGGATATTTGGCAGTGGATTTTCGGGCCCATCTGAGCAGCACATCTTTTGCTGAAACAACATTCGCCTCTTCACCAACTACAATATCAGAAATCTGTAACAAAAATACATAAAGAGTTTTAAATATGAGAGTTAAATTTTTATGAAGATATAACAGGAACTGAAGATGTGAACTATGAACAGATAAAACAAACAATAATCATCCCGTCGACGCATGCGAATATATCAAATAATAAAAGTTTTATTACTGTTTTAAAGTTTGTACTGTTTTTTCAACTGAACCTTTATAAAAACAACTGTCTCTATCCATCCTGTCGTATGTAAATCTGTAAACGACTGAATACTATAATAAATAATAGATTGCTATTCAGAATTACATTCACAGACTAACAATGAACCAAGTAACACCTTATTTTACATTCTCTATCAACGCACTAGTTCGTTCACATTGTTCTAGCAAACCAGACTGAGATTTTTTTTGTCTCTAATTTAGCTTTGCAACTCACATATCATTCTTAACAATATTTTTTGTTCAAAGAATAAATGTCTACAGTAACAATTCAAATATGGTCGTACTGGTAAACTGAGAGAAGGAATCATTGCGGTTTTAATTCATTAAATTGAGTTCAACATTAATTAGTTTTTGAATTATAGAGTTGTAACTATTTCTCTTATATTTTTTTTAAAGCAGCAATTTGAAATTAGAATATTTTTTGCATTTTTAATCAAGTTTTAGTTGAAGAGAACATCTTTAAATGGATTCAGAAGGGATCGAAAAGTACAGAAAAGATTTCAGACTAACCACGGTTTCTATTGTAGTAAGGAAATTGCTAACATAGATGTGATCTACCCGATTTGCAGATTGGAAAGGAGGAAGTATGCAGGTAATGTAGACATTTTGCAAGAAATAAGAAAGAAGAATGAGGAGGTTTGGTCACGTTTGCAAGATGGTAGGAGTAAGAATTGTCAAGCGGATGATGCAATGGGAAGTGAACCGCAGCACAAAGAAAGGGCGACACAAGAAGGTAAATCTAGACGAGCCACCACTAAATAGAAATAGACTTATCTGCAGAGGATTTAAACGATAGTAGATTTTTTTGGAAGTAAAAATTAATGAAATTATTCAATGTTGATGATGAGAAGAACTTCAGCATCGAGGAGACTTTTTTTACAGCAAGAAGTGTGAACGGGGATTTCGATAGTTCAATCTTTAAAAGTAGGATCAACAGAGGGTAGTTTCTAACTGTTTAGGTTTTAAGATACCCTACAGACACAACTGCAAACCATCCTCCAACACTAAGGATCAGGCCCTTAGTAGAGGATCAAACCAATACATACATGGTAAATAAGTAAAGAACAACAAGGGCCCACGTTTTAATAAGAATATTATTTTTAAAAAATGTAAGACTGTAAGAGGCCTAAAAAAGTTGAAGATACCGTGTTAATAAGGGCAAAATATGATTTATATAATTATTGACACTATTACTAAACGGTTACATCACAGATGGTGTTATGATATTTAGTCACCTACTTTACGAACAAGTGTTTATTTCACATATACACATTAGTCAGTGTGTGCAGGAGAGAGAACATTAACGAAAACTATTTCTATCCCACCTCCTTGGCTTCCATAGATTATCCCAAAATACATTCACCATAAAAAGCTGGCTAAATGTAATTAAATCATATTCAGCTCTAACATATGTTTTTATAAATGTGATAATGTTGTCTTATATTTTTTCTAAAAATGGTGATATTGCAAAACTCTACACATTCATTAAAAAATAATAAAAAAAATATATTAAAAAATATACAAATAAACGTAGAATTTTGTAATTAGTTTATCGGTCAAGATTATATTAGCTCATTTTTTTGCTTCTAGAAAACAAATGTCGCTACAAAACCGTTTTATTACAGGAAATACTGGCGATCATGCAAAAAATTCGAAACTAGAATTAATTACACAGTATTGGGTTGAACTTTACGCACGATCAAGTCCTCTTGATTTAGGATAACTGAAATTTACCTAAGGAGGAGGGAGAAGCTTCTTGCTTAATTTTCAAATTTCTATATGGGATATGAAGACAAAGAGATAAAATGAGAAATATATGGCTGTGGCGTACAGAGGATTAGTGTTTGGGCAAATGTGTACAGGAAGTGCGACGATGATTCAAATAACCTAGCCACAACATTACAAAATTGAGGACTTCCATGACTTCCAGTTTTCTAGGTTATTCTTTCAGTAGGAGAATGGGTTGGTGGCAATAACTATAGCACCATACATCTATCCTAATTCCGCGCCAGGTGCTGCCCAAAAAAGGTACTCTCCTAGAAAAAGTTACCAGATCTATGAGAATAGAATGTACTCGATATAATCCTAAGTATATTCTAAGAGGGTTCCCTCAGCTGTATGAAGGGGAAGAATGCAATCACAAATGAGATTCTTTATTGCTTTCGTTTTCATTGCGATTAATAAAGATGGACTCTTCCATACATATAATAAATAAGGATTTTAATCAAATTCCTTAGCAGATTCTTTCTAGTGAAACGAATCCTTAGAAACAATCCCATCTTAGTTTAGATATTTTAGGCTAATACAACGTCAGGAAATGCCTAGCATCCATTACTTGCTTCTTGCTCTGGAGGCACTGAGTCTCATGCCTTTAAGATCCTGGAATTGGAATTCCTGTGAGGAACATCACCAGAGTGTTATGATATATGGATTTTGTTTAGTTACTACTAAAAAATGCGAGATACTTCCACATCTTTCACCACTAAATTTTCTAGAAGCTGCTAAAAAATCAATAATATAATCTCCAGTGTCTTATTGTTACATTAATTATCTTTGGCTCCAATAAATTATTTATACGAAATAATTAAGAGCGAAAGGCGGTGAATGTTGTCTGATAAGTAAATTAATATATACGATGATAGCAATGGGAATATGGAAGATATAATTAAAATCGTTTAATACCCGGCCTACCATCTTGTAATCAAAACTATAATGAATGCTTGTCAAGTTTTATTATTGCTATTAATTTAAAAGTATTTATTATTTTAATTAATATGCTGCAGTAGGAGAAATCTGAGCGCAGTTGGTCGTCACCGGCTAGAAAGATCTAGTTCTTTACATATTTTATCAGAAATTTTTGCAGCATCCCCCCCTCTTAGATGTTACAGTTTGTAATGTTGTGTCCGGAGGTGATTATTTATTCATATCACGCTATCTTAACCTTGCTCTCGGATCTGTTCCAGCTGTTCTCTGTAGTGGATTTATAATATTCATCCTTTATCTCTTTCTATACTTAACAGCAATCAACCATGCCTTTCTGAGGGTATGAGTAAAAGAATATCTAGAGAGTAATCTCTCATCACCAACAAAAAAATAGCAAAATTAGTTTCTGTAAAATCAAAATGGACTTAAAGGAAGTCCATTTCAGAATGGTTACGGCGCATGGTCAGGTTAAGTACAAAAGGTCAATGTTATTGCGCTTATTCAGCAGACGTCCGTGCCAAGAATGTGGGATAAAACATTCCTATAATAAAGCCAGCCTAATTAATTCTGTACTTCAGGCTAATTGCCACAGAATGCCAGAACTCCCTACGATATAAGTTCATCCCATACCATAAAAAACAAGACGAAGAAGAAGAGAAATACATATAGCTAGAATATATGAGCTAATAGCACAATAACAAGTTTCTATTCCGAGCATCTTGACAACATGCCCAAATCTCGAAGAACTGTTCTCAGATTTTGGTTAACACAGTAAACTAGGGAACATTTTACGTAACCTATTAATGTTATAACGAGCAGATCTATTAATATCTCCCGTGAATGAGAGGTATTGCAGGAAAACTTACAACTTCCGCTTGAGGGCGTCCTAAATATATATTACTTCTGGTGGAAACTTAATCAATTTACATGATATCACTACCTCCTCTTACCAGGTTGGATTAATGAAAGAGAAGGTACAAATAATGACCAAGAGAGTGGATTCTCCCTCAAGGAGAAGAGGATAGAGGTGGTCTGTTGTACAATAGAGAGTATACTCATTAAGTACTTACAATCAACTACTTTAAACATGTTTCCGGCCGTAGCCATTATTATAAACAGAAAGCAAAAAAAAGTTAACAAGTGTGACGCCAGTGTTGGTAACAATAAGATAATGTTGTGAATATAATTAGAGGTGATGCTAACTAATGAGGTGGTACCAAGGTGTGGCTAATCTCGTCGCACTTCTCTACTAAATTTACAGGTGGTGCAAATTACCTGGAAGAACTAAAGAATAGGTAATTGAGATAAAAGCTTTTATATTTAAATAAAATTGTTTTTTGGTCGGTCGCTGTAAAATATTGTTAAATAAAGTGTAATCTATTGCTTAAGTACAAAGAACTTTGTTATCCAGTATTTTCAGATTTAACAAAATTTCTATAAATAATAATAAATAATTTCTTCAATTATACTAATTTTAATGAAGCAAGTTCATACTTCAATCTTTAGTGATTATAATATCAATTTCATTCACAACTCTATATGCAATTTAGTATTATTTTTCCATTAATCTCACCCATTAAATATCTATTCTACAACTGTGGGGAATTCCAGGTTTCCTTTACGGAGTACAGGATTTCGAAATTGAGGAAACGGAAAATGCCTTTGACTCTGAAAGCAAATTAGTTCGTGCTCCAGTCAAGGCAGCAAGCAATAAAGTAACATTAATTATATATTTCGTTAAGTAATTACTCATAGTAACCCATAGAAACTAGAATTCAATGCGTAACCCATTCTTAAAATATTCTTCATTTTGTATAAATGAACGTTTTTTTTTTAATTTCAGTTGAAAATAGGAATATCCTTACAGGTTACATCTGTTAGTAAAAATAATAACCTTAATTTGTAGTTTAAAACCTTCTTTGAGAATATAGGACATACATATATCTGTTATACTTGACCTTTCCCAAATATGGATTCCAAGTCTAGTATTGTGTGATTTATTTTCAACTACATTGAGGTTACTACCTACGATTGTTATAAAAAATTTTGAAAAATTAAATTCATGTTTTGGATATTGCTAGTTAAAGAAGTAGTTTCGATTTGTGGGTTGATTAACTACAAAACAGTCGAATTCTGAGCTAATGTAAACTGTCCTACAATAAAACAATAAACCCCAATTTTTCTGAACACTTAACACCAATATAATAACTGAAATTTAACATATTTAGAAAAATAATTGCTTTAAATATTTGTGGTTGCAACACACTGTTGTCACTATAAATACATTTAGATAGAACGAGAAGAAATATCTTCAAAAGAAATCCCATTCTTACGCCTCCAGAATTCCACCGCATACTACGTAATACAAACAGATGTTGTTCCGTCCGTCCGTCATAAGGCAATTCTATATATGGGGGCCTTACCTTACCGACGGATTGCGTAAAAAATTAAATAAAATACGACAGTTTTATTTCATTCAATAACAATCACTTTTGCTTTCTTTATATGAATGAAAAGGAAATGGAAATAACAATTTCCCTGACGTCACTATTGCGCTTATGGCTGCCTTGCCTCTTGTTGACCTAATTAATATTCCAGTTGGCGTTAGTTGGCTTTGTGCTGAATATAAAGGATATTCTGTTTTAATTATTAATACTAAGAAATGTAAAACCTTGGGTGGCTTTGATGTAACTTCTGGAATAGTGCCCTATAGCTAAATTAATATAATGTCTTATTATATATAGCCTTGAAGTTTATTGTTTGCATTTTCTATTTACATATACTATTGATAGACTGACAAAATTGAATATAAATGAAATTATAAAGATTGTTTTCTAATTTTTTGTTTAAATTTATGTACATACCGAAAATTGCGTTGATATCATAAAAGAACCTGCAATAGTTGTACGAGTGAAAATAAATATCCTTCAAGGACTAACTAGCAAAAGGACGAGCGTGATCAATTGAAACTTTTGCGAAACTAAGTTAGTTTTTGTTTACTGCGGAATGAGAAAGATACGTAAGCTATCCAACTCTGATCGTAAACTACTCCTGCAAAAGTGAATACTACGTAATTACTTTACTATCTTTGAAGAATATAGTTCAAATAGATCTCTTAACGACGATGGTGACATTTCTTATTCTGTGGTATGGACGTCTATTGTCATGCACATTTTGATGAATGATTTTTTTCCCCTACGTGGGAATTATTAGTTGATAAGATACAAGATCAGGGGCGATGCTGAACATTTGTATTCACTAACTGATTACAGTACACAGTTAAAGCGGAAATACGACTTGTGATACCATGTATTCACCAATAAGTTATTGCAGTTATTTCTGACTTCTTTTCCTTTTCCCAAAACACCCGCAATAGTGGAAATTGGCAGAGAAAGCTAAGAGCAATTCCAGAAAATCCCTTCCAGGATTGATTCCAATTCCTTTCCATAGGGTATTCGGCCGTTTCAATTCAGAGGCTTCAAGAGAAAGGAAACTATTGCTTTCCTAAGGAGACATGCTAAATTAGGAAAACTCCAGATGGTACCCTGAAGAACATCAGGAAAGAAACAAAACAACAGCATATGCATCTGCACTGAAGCATTCTATTTTCCTCTAGACAGTCCACTAATACTAAATTATTGTTAGCATTTAACTAGCAACAGAAATAAATGCTTAAAACTATGATCTATTGCAGTTATATAATTGATCAAAATACGACCTACGAGTATGTTTATACATAATTATTGGCTTTAAATGCCATCCCATACGCTCCTATAATTGTTTACATTCTTTACAACCCCCTGAATACAGATTTTGTCCAGATTAGATCTAAAGTTGTATTTTGGGAACTTATAACCAAAGGCTCTAAAAATATTATATTTTTTAATGTTGGCAGAAGGTTGATAAAAGAGGAAGAAAGAAATTACCTTATGGTTGCTTATGGACGAGATATAATTGGAATGTTTAACTCTGGTGGTGCGTATGATGCGTCCGGAAGTTTTCCTTTCTTCATAGGCGGAAGAGCCAACCACTTCACTCGATGTATGTCCAATGTTGTGCACAGTTCGCACTTTGACACGACCATCGTTCGGACTTCCGCGAGACGATTTACTACTCTCATATTTATAGACTTTCATACGGGATTCCATTTTTTGTTTTGTTTAGAAATGTTCTTCGTTTTGCATTTAAAGCCAAGACTCACGTTTCAAGAAATCTTGAGTAATAATAAAAGAGATAAACATTTAGAATATTTCTCTGAGCAAAAGACGGCCAGAGGAATTGGTGTCTGTCGGTCGCATGCAAATTCATACAGACTCAGAGAACCAGACTAAGAGCACAATGTAGAGGAGATGGGTTACCCCTGACCAATTAGTTTAATATCTTTCCGATAGCATAAGTCTGCAACGAATAATCATGATTAGATCAAAAATATTTTACTATCCTAGATAAAGTAATTTACGTAATAACACACTAAATAACTTCTTCCCAATTCTTTCTGTTAACATATAACATAGTAAATATCATCTGAGTCACTTTCTAAAGCACGTTCGGGAATTTTTGTTTTGTTCTTAGCGTACAGCGAGCGGGATGTGTAATGCACTTTTCGACCTCATCCCGTTACTTTTACTTAAGTAATTTTTTGTTGTTATAGGTCAAGTATGATATAATATTTCCTTCTAAGTTATTTCTTTTCATTGTTTTTTATCTGCTCATCTATCAATGATGGTAATTGCAATATTTATTGAACAGTAATGACTTTACATCATGCAGTAGAATCTGAATCGACACCCCCGACTAATTAAAATTATTAAATCTTCTCATTAATTGCATAAAAGTAATTAATTGAATGATTTTTTTTTTTTTTTTTGCTTACGTAGTTACAGTGCACGGCGACCAAATAGATCTATATTTCCTATTGGCGCTAAGAGATCTCATTTCGATGAAACAATACATTCAGACCTTTTAATAAGGTTCAAAAGAGAGCGGTAAATAACCAGAACACTCTTCCCCAAATTAAAGAAACTGAGGCTTCTAGAACATATTGAGACTTCTTACAGAAGGCCTAAGAATTACGGGGAAACAGCTATTATGGAAGATGGTTTCCCCAAATTAGAGTAACCAAGTTCTTGGAGGGAAGCCGGAGCCTCTAAATCAGGAACTTCCTGTTTATAGAATTGGGTAGAAATCTTCGAACACGCAAACACATATCGAAACAGAGTATCAAGTATATTGGGATTTCGTATTTCAAAATCTTAAAACAAAAATATACAGTTCGCCAATCGTCTGCTTTGTTAGACTGTTAAGTATTGGCAAAAACTAAATTTAGAAACTTCTTTTTTTTTGGCCGGCCAATTTATTTGAAGTTCAATAAACTTGAATAGAAGAGCCGAAATGTTAAAAGGCGTGTTTAACTTCCGGCTGTTAATATCATCGGAAACAATTGCAGCTATAACAAGCAGGACCACACGTGCAGGGGGACATGTGGATGATTTCTCTCTATTCATATAGTGTAATAGCGCTGGATTTGCTAGATTATTGGGCTTTATTATCTGCAGAGTAATTTACAAGTTCACATTCAATAATCAGAATAGAAATATTTCATCAAAAAAAGTTCTAAACTCAATTAAGATGAGCTTAGCTGAAAGAAACCTTTAATAAAATACACTCATGGCTCCATTCATCTATTCTTAACGCATTTTTTTTTTCAAGTAATGCCTTAAAACGAAACAATTTTGACTGTTTTAAGCCAATGGAATTTGAAAACAAAAAGTTGCATGTGAAATCCTGGTATCTTTGCATGACCAGTCGTAAGGGGGAATTTATAGACAGTCAAGCTAAGGATGAAAAAGTGAGATCAGAGCCCCATATTACTTTTGCATGCAGTCTAGTTTGCATTGGTGACAGATTCATCAAGAAAAGATTATTGCCAGATTTCAGTCACAATTTTTTACTAAGCTTTCCACCTAGGCACTAGGTCATCTTCAGCGCTAATAATGGTAACCTTTTTAACATCTATGTTTTGTGTCTTCCTATGCTAAGGGTGGGTTTAGGTATTGTCAATTTTGCAGTAAACTATCACGGGCATACTTTGCCCTGCCGCTGGCTGGATACATAAAACTTGTATGAGTACATATAATTGAAAAACAAGAACCCCTGGTTTAGTTTCGAAAAAAAAATCTCTAACGAAAAACTAAAACCAAATGTGAGACAAGCAATATATATTCTAATGACGTAATAATGTTTTCGTCAGTTTTATAATTATAATAATTTTAAAGGAAAATCGAAGGAATTACTTTCGTCAAAAACAATTGAACGAAAGCACTTCCTGTGGAGAGATTTCGGAGGCCACCGGAAGTGCTCTAAAATAGTGTAAAGATTAAGCTTACTGTATTTTTCGTTTTTGTGCTGGTCTTACGTTCAGACCATTTTCTATAGACCCGCTTCCTGTTTTTTTCCCCCTATACTCCAGAGGACTTTCCAGATATACTCACACCAATTTATTGCATGATCGTAATACTTCAGTGTGAGAAAGTAAACTACCGGTCAAACTAAGTGGTAAAAACCAGCAGCAAACCCTACTCCTCTTTCAAAAATCCATCCGTAAAAACACCGACAGACAAACAATTCCTTTGAATAAATTATTTTTTTTTAGCATGTTGATAGTGTTCAACAATTCAATGATAGAACTTTCCCGACTAGATGTTCAACTGAGAGGAACAAATACACAGCAGCCCATCTTCTTTACATACTCTATTTAACTCATAATTAAAGTAGCTTTTGTAATTTTCAGGTTTATTTTGTGTTTTAATTTATTATTATACTTTAGAGATGTTGAAACGAAAAAATCATAAACATTAATTTTCTCTTTATAATAGAATAAAATTGAATTATTTATTCAAAAAGATAATAACGACCAATGAAATGGTATATACAATTAAAAATGATTCATCGACCTGTTTCTATTGAAAGGAGAAGTTAGCACTGTGTAATGTTCCAACTGTTATTGGCAGATTCAAAAATTATAACCTACCTTCACAGCCTTTTCTATATTAACAATTAAAAATAATAAGGCTTCAATTTTTCTTTTTTAATTTAGATTAAAGAATTAATTAATTGGAATAAGCACCATTAAATAGATATTAGTTATAAAAACAAATAATTTTTAATAAATAAGATTCACTATCAGTAACGACTAAACTTCATTACGATAAGAATAATACCGAGTTCGGCCGCACAAAATGAAATTGGTTAACCAAAAAAACAAAAACAAAAATCACAAATAAAAAAATGAGCCGGTTAAAACAGAACGAGGTTAATACATAGTCACTGTGAAAGAGTCACTACAGTTGTGCACACACTGGCTTGGTGCAAGAGAGCTGAGCTTAACTGGCAAAACTTCTTCCACAAAGTGTAGCCAATGGAGAGGGGGCACCTCTATTACCTCCACAACGTCACATCATACCTGTGTAGTGGTGCTGCTGATTACATCATATCCTTACAAAGACAAGGTAAAAAGAAAAAAGAAAAAAAGAACTGTGCTGTTCTGATCTCTTCTTCAATTGAAGATTGTTTTTAAATTGTAATTTAAGATAATGGCTATTGTGTACGGCCAAATGTAACAATATTATCTCATCAGTATACACGGAAAAAAATCTCAAGATCGGTGTAAAGTTTCCCCCAAAAATTATAACCAATATTCCGTATTAGTATTTCACCTAACAGAGCTCCTCATTTTTTAACCGATAATATTGGAATAAGTAAAAAAAGCCAGAATTTTGGAGAAAGAAGGAAATTCAGCAGGAGGAGGAGAAAGAGATTTTAGACTGAGTAAATTTTCCTTCACAGACAGAACTCCTGCAGGCTCTCTTTGCTCACCTCTTTAATTAACTTAATCTCTGGATGGCTCTGGAGTCTATTCAACGAAATAAAATCCTGAATATCAGAGATGGTAGAAGAAAAAGCCATTAAACAATTAGCCAAGGACGAGAAATGTTAAGCGTGTTAATTGCGGTCATAAAGATGGAAGTGTTAATACTTAATATAGACTCGAATCACACCTCCAACTCTACATAGAGATAGGTCTCTCCCAGAGGATCGCCCACGTTCTGGACCATGCAGCTGTAATAGAATAAGAACCAGTTTCCTTCCTTCTCTTTTTAAAGTCATAAAACTGGTCTCCAATGATACAATGATATAAATAAATTTACAGCCATTAGTCAACGATTTCTGTAAAAACATATCAATCAGTTGGGCGTACTTCGTAGAAGTTGAATGTTAAAATGAATTACAAGTAAAATCGTTCGGCTCCACCTCAAACTGCACTACCCATCATCCATATTTATGGGCCCAGAAGATGAGTTCGCATATAAATGGAATCTGTAAAATATGGAAATATGAATATTTCATTAATATTAGCCGAGGGGTTAGATACTAGACCCGCATAGCAAAGATGTGTTGCGGTACTAGTCTAGCCCTTGATTTTTACTTATTTAATGTGTGATAATTTATTGTAACTAAATTGGCAGTTGAACTTTAAGGGTGCCTTAAAAAATAGACGATTACATTATATAGCATCAATATGGTAATGTGTTTATATTGAATTGCCTATATATCTATAGTGAATTTAAATTTGAATTCATGTGGCAGTTTATTCTGCAAATCTCAAAACGAAAAACCGACTATCTGGCTTTGGCGAGTTTTTAGTATATTGAACATTTATAAGGACTAGATTTTTGTTGAAACTTTTGAGTTTCAATAAATTTAGAATTTTCTAAACTACGAAAATCAACATTTATCAAACTGTCGGGCAGATTCAGTGCCACTTTATATCAGAAATATCTTCCTTAAGCAAAAACAAGTAAAACATTAATAAATGTAGGAGCCTCATTACACCATAGAATAACCTAGCGACGTTGAAAGATAGGTGAAACTCTAGGTATATTCTTAGAAATTAGTATGCAAGAATTAAAGAATAATATTTATAAAAATCGTAAAAAACGCTGTGTAGATGTACAATAGTTATTTATTTAACAAGTGTGGAAAGTAGTACTTTTCCTCACACGAGGCAGGGTTTGCACGCACGAGAGAGCGAAGCGAGGCGAGTGCAAGTGCAAATTGCCGAGTGTGAGGAAAATACTTGACACTCGAGTTAAATATTATATTTTTTCTGCAACCATTAGGCTTATTAACTAAAAAAAAAAAAACTAAACAGGAATCACTAGAATCCATTTTAAATTTCTATAAGGTAACACTATAACCTTTTTAACTGTTATAATTAAAAATATCTAATTATTTATTAAAATATTATTTTTACTTCTATATTCCTTTCAATTTTTATTTTATTTTTTTAATATTCGTTTTTTAATTATTTAGATAAAATAAATTTAAATAAGCTTATTAAAGTTTTACAGAAAATATTTAATAACAAAACTTCTTATATCAAGGAAGCATAATAAAGTTTTTCCACTCACTAGTGAGGAAAGTGACACTAATGGGAATTTTTCCCCACTAGTGAGGGAAGTTGGGCATTACGCAGCTGATTTTAATTGAGTAATGAGAACATTCCTACATGGTTGCAGAAAAAAGATCTTTAATTGTGTTGATAGGCTGGGATATCGCCAGAGTCGAAGGTGCTACCCTATTTTCATCTTCAGGGATATAAATGTGGTAAAATCTGAAAAATTAAACCATTAAGTGCGGATAGGAAATATGGTGGAAGTTGTCTAGAAAGGTGACGTTCTTAGGTTACGAAGAGTTGGTTGGCTTAAGATGGTGTAGATAGTGACGTCAGGCAATAGTAATTGGAGGGCTGCCAAAACAGAACTGACTGGAATGAACTGATAACAGGGCATTTCCAGGATGACATTCAATGGTTGGAAACAAAGAATGAAAATCTGCACGAATACAGCTGAATATAATAGAATAGAAAATAACTTTATTATTCTGGGACAATTGTCCCCTAAGAATAAAAACAGGTACAATTAAAGGCCTTAATAGTTTGGCCTGTGATTAAACAGAAAATATACGAAAGTATTTGCAAAAAATGAAAATAAAAATAACAATAGAAATTAAGGAAATAAATTAAAACAATTAAAATTCCGGAGGAGGCTGGTTAGAAAGAAGATAACTGAATAGACGGGAATTAAAGAAAGAAAGGGTAGGAGCGTGGCGGACAGATGATGGCAAGGAGTTCCAGAGTGAGGTAGCACGTATTAGGAAGGATTTGTCAAAGGATGAGGTAAGGTGTGAGGGAATATAGAGATCAGATGAGCGAGATCTAGTATTACGGGAATGGATCGAGGATTTAAACTTAAAGAGTTGGAAAATATAGGATGGCCTTTGAGACTGGATGACTTGAAAAAGGAAAGAAGCCAAAAAATACTGACGGCTGGAGACAGAGAAAAAGCCACTTCAACTCAACGTAGTTGAAATGCGGGAGTCTCTGGAAATGCTGAAAATAAATCTTATGAAGCACTTCATGAGGCGCTTGAGCTTAGCTACAATATCACCAGAAAGACCGTGCTATACACTGAGCAACCATAGTGGAAATGGGGGGAAAATAAGAGAGGAAACTAGGAGTTGCCGGGTCTTAGCTGGAAAAAGGTGACGGGATCTATTAAACTGCTTTAGGATATGGATGGAACGTCGAGAGATTTGGGAAGTACTACCGGAAATAAGACTAAAGTAAAGAAAATGTGACCTATTTTTAATGAATGACCATAATGGTGGCGATTAATCAACCATCTTTTCTTTTCCTGCCGATATCGTAGTAAATTTTTCTATTTAAAACGCTCCTCCATAAGACGGTGAGAACTATTAATAAGAACTACAACCGATTAAATACACAGCCCACGCAAACATCAACTGCAGCACTCTACTTCTACACCCCCGCATACTTAATCCGTATGAAGAGAAAAGGAACCATAACTACAGACCTTCTTTGTGGCGGCGGATTTGTTGCAGCCACACCCTCTAAATAGCTGCAACATGTATACAGCTGGGCAATACGATCAGCAACACGCGTTCGCCAAGATTAGTAAGTTATAACATCTCAGTAAACACATAGATAACCAGCTAACTGTCTAGGGTAACTTCGAAAAAAACTAGAAATCTTAATATTTGCAAAACAACGAAAGTATTTGTAAAAAGACAAACAAACAGTACACTTGTAAATGGTAGGAGGAGAAGAAAGTGGTAAGTAATAATAACGGTCACTGGTAAAAATAAAATAAATAAATAAATAAATATGAAAAATAAATCTAAAACACAGTTATATCTAAATATAGTAACTGACCAAGTAGAAACATGCATGCAGCAGCCTAAGGAAAACTCCAGCTGATACTTTTTAGTGAAAGTGGTTGGCCTTAAATTAGTAATAAATAGCTAATTACAGAAGGTGACACCAGGGGCAGTGCACAAACAGAGCATTCTAGATGCAATAACAGTTCTACTTTATTGAGTATTAAAACTAACTGAATATTCCATTGTTACGTATTAATCTCATAAAACCCAGTTTTTGCCAGTAATTATAGTCATTTTTGGAACTACGAAGGTTCTTTGGTGGCAAAGAATACAACCTCCACTTCCGTTGTTTACTAGCAAGAAATGAGTCAAGGAGCGGATTAAGGTGACAATCCGAAGTATCGCGGTCTAACAGGAAGTGTTCACTTAAGTTCTATTCTATCATGCTGCAGAAAAACTTTCTTCTCTGTTGTCTAAAGAGTTGAACTATAGATATAAACTGAACCCTAATCTAATGGCGGCGCTGAATAGAGTTAAGAGGTGAAAGCTGGCCATTCCAGAACCAACACCACCCTTTCAAAGTTCCAATAGTCACAGTTCCTTTGAGACTTGGGGGGATAACCGACATAAACCACTGTTTTTGAATGTTTGGGGTTGTACTCGTAAATGTACATCCAAATTTGAAGAAGGACACTTTGATTTTTAATAATAGTCTGATACATTTTAACCCTTGGGGTGCCTTGTTATGCTGAGGTGACAATTCCAAAGAGATAATACTTAATCCAACTTTATAGTCTACTCCCTGTAAGTTTTCTAGTGGATCAGTTTCTCTTAAAACTAAAGTTGCGCTAAAGGTGCAATGAACGGCAAACCTTTCACGGCTCATAATCTCCTTATTTAGAGACCAATAAACTGAAAGGCACGAATTGAAAAGCACTGGTCTCTTCAGCTTTACGAACTTCTCCAGCTTCATCTTCTTAGAAGCCTTATTTCTCAAATGATGCTTTAATACTTATGCTCGAATTTAAAAAATTAATAGTGTAAATTAATAAGTCTTAAGCGATGAAAGTAACAATACTCTACGTTTAATTACTTATTTAATTATTACATCCAGTTACTAGGAGTTCTTCAGTAGTATTTCACGTCACCGACCTTCATTGAACAAACATATCCTATTTAGAGTGTATTTAAATATAACCACTAAGAGCAAGAGTCCAGCCCAGCACGTGACTTTATAATCATATTTTATTAATATCTATAAATTATTTATTTAACAATGCTTGTAATTTAAAGTTCCCATTTTTTAATCTAGAAATCAAATTAATGATCTTTAATTAAAGAAATTCTTTATCAATTCTTCCTAACAGAGAATGCAAAAGTGTGATGGCTGTATTAGTATTCACAGGTGGGCTGATAAGTGTGGGATTGGGGCTCCAGGTTGGCCCAAACTCGCCAGTTCTGCGATCCTCCATTTCTAACAATATCAGACTTCGGAGAAAGTTTTCAACAAGAACTGAATTTGTACAGGAAATGCCTATATTTTCTAATGTTATTCAGTAAATACAATCTTCCTATGTTAAATGATTTAAAAATAATATAATACATTATGTATGTCTTTTGGAGTAAAAATGGCCTATATATATAAAATATAATTAAAAGATTGTATTAACTGCCATTAACTCAGTTTCATGTCGGATTTTTTAATTGGTAGTGCTAGATTTAAAAACAAATAGCAATTTAAACATTAAATGCAATTATTGTCAGGGCTAGTACGTGTGGAACTAAATGTTGACAATGTCGCGCACGCTATAATTTATTATGGCGCGTTTTTATGCCGCAAAATACAGACGAGAAGAAACAAGTAGTTATGTCTGATTAAAGTGCAGTGTTGCCAACAGAAAGGAAACGACTAATCTACTTGGACCATTTGTTTACGTATTGTGATCACATATATGTATATCGTACATCACGATATTGACAGTTAATATTTGCAAAAATGTGCAATAAAAGCGGAAACAAAGGCTTGTTGACCGGTAGGTGGGTCGGTCTAAAAGGGCAGACAAGTTCAAACTGTCTCAACTCCTACAGACAATCTGGTGGCTGTACATCCTACAGATCTACAGTACAAGTTCAACGTCGCAAACAACCTACAGACTCTTCAACATCGCAAACAACCCAGACATATGCTAAAAAAACCACAGCCTCCTACACTTTCGCCTACACAGAAATATTTTAAGTCTACTCTGGTAATCAGGGCTAATCATGTTTCTACCGCGGGACGGGAACTATCACCACTCTACTTAACGTACATACCTGCATTCTTGCAGTGCTCACTAGATATCTATTTGCAAAGTTTTTTTTTTTTTTTTTTTAATTTAGAGTATCTTAAATTTCCGGTAGAAATTTGGCACGATCGCCAAACATGTCAGAAAAAGTAAAATCTATCAATTTTCCAGCCAAACCTAAAAAAAGATTATAAAATTACAAAGATTCTCTCTCATGACCTAACCAATAGAACGACTTTAAAGATCGATGGTTGGCAGAGGTCACGCCACACATTGCTTGCGCTTTTGCTAGTTAGGTAAGGGAATGGCCATTGGTTGTAGAGAGTGATCGATTCCCATCTTGAGAACATCACTGTGAATTACACAACCGAGGAAGCAAAAGATTGATCATTTCCTTTTCAAAACTCTCTTTATTTTCAAACAGTAGAGTCATTAGAAAGATTTAGGCATTAAATTGACTAGAAACTTAGAATTCGTACTGAAAAGGGAGTTAATTTCAGAGTAACACATGTTTTGATAAACTAACACTGCTATAAGGTGACGCTACATTTCTACCGGAATCCCAATAAAGTAAAATAATATTTTCAGAGAAAATGTTTCAAAACAGGGTCATGCTGAGAAATATCCCCTTTGAGATTTTAAAAGGAGTTCTCAGAAAATGGTGTGTGTAAAAAAAAACACTGAAGCTCTAAAACTAAAAAAGGTTTCTTAGAGGCTAATCAGCTCTTTGTCCTGCTCTGAAGAGCTTGAAACGTGCGTACACGATAAAATCATATCTACATGATTGCAAGGCGCCACGATAGCCGTGGGGTTAGAGGCGAGACCTGCGAAGCTAATATGTATTGTTGGTTAGTGGGTTCGATTCCCGGTCTCTAGGCCTTGGATTTTATTTAATGGATAACAAAAGAAATTTACAGTAAAGTATGTTTGCTAGTCGCCTCCGTCCACGACACCTAATTAGGGTAGTTGGATGTAAAGCTCACCTGAAAAAAGTAGGCATAACTTTACTTTAACACGATTGCAACAATAGTTCATCCTGTGAAAGGCAATATTAAACAAAATGTGTACATTTTTCGAAACAGAAATTCTAAAATTAGGACCAACAGGTACTAACTGCTATGAACGAGAACTTTTAACTATAAAAGTATAATAAAAACAATTATCTCTAAACCAATAAACAATGCAGAGCAAACCAGGTGAAAGCTTTTATGAACAACGATAAAACTAAACCCTTTCGTATTTAGAATGTCACAATACTGTAATGAGAAACCAGCCCCATATATATCAACGGTGATATTGGCACAGATTGTGACGTAATCTATTTTTTTGTATCTCTTTTTCTCTCTTTGAACTAATATTTAATTTTTTAGATCAACATTCAAAAGGAAAGTGGACGAGATTTAAGAAAAAAAACCCTGCCATCAAACCTGTCAATACACAGGGACGTGTGGGACACATTAAGTATGGAATAATCAACGTAAATATGGATATTTGTTAATTGATGTGAATGCCATGCTTAAATATCATTAGCCAAGTATTCTGGGCAAATTCAGAATAATAACATATGGTCGGCCGAAGGTGTGTCATGGCGAATAAATAACAAGCAGCTGGGGGACTGTTTAAGGTTACAAGTTAACAAGTGGGTTTTTTAAAATTAGAAATTAACAATAAGACAGCAAAAACTAACAACAATGCTTAAGGAATAAAAACAACGTCCTAGAACTACTTAGTAAGTATATTCAATAAGCTAACAACAATAAGGATGACAAAGATTGGCTGGCTATTAATTGTGACTGGACAAGCGACTCTGATGAGTTTCGAATATAAGGGGGGCGCCCCTCTGGTTATTTGACATAATGTTTACTGACTAGTTGACCTCGCCACTAGGAGGCGGTAGATACTTATACCTGGTGGCCTAATGCCTACGCACTCCTCTGTCAGGCTATTGTTCAAATCAATAATGCAATCTCCCCACCCTTCCTTTTCTAGGCATAACAATGTTGGAAGCTGCTGAAAGAAAGGCAGTCTACTTGAAGATAGCGGTGCCCTGGTTTGAAATCTTTAAGGATCAAGAGTCCTGCGATATTTCATTGTTCAGTAGAGTTTACCGTACCCACATTTTGTAAAAAAAGCACTTTTTCGGTCTCAGATGACTTTGAAAGGATTTTGAAGTAAACATAATCCCAATATTTAGAAGTAAAATAAATTGACTAATCTCAGGTATGAATTTTCAATTTTGTAATATTTAGTTAATTACAGTTTACAAAATGGAAAATAATAGTCTACAGGCAGCCTCCAATTATTTGATAATTTTTATCATTAATAAAGAATAAATAAATATATAAAAAATAATAAAGAAATAAGGAAAAAGTCACGAGTTTGACCTACAATACATTATAGTTCGTTCATGTTACTAGCATGATGGTTACGTCACAGTCACAGACACAGACATATACAGCAGAGGTAATTATTGTTCGGCATGATTGTCGCCCTTCCTCCCACCTCCTCCTCACATATCTATAATTGTTTTATAATTATGGCAGCTCGTAAACAAAAACCATATGTTCCCTTATGAGATACATATATGGTAAATCGCCCAAGATGAGTTCAACCTAGTTAGCCTATCTACTTGTTACGGCAACGGAAATAAAAAAACGACTGCACCCAAAGAAAGAAAGGAATATATTGTAACAATCAGGCGGAAGGAAAAAAAAAATGACAATGATTAGTCTGTCAAAAGCTAACACAAGTTACAAGGAACCATCTGTATTGTAGAACTATGTACTATGAAAGAATCAAGTTGGAGACGCGCACACTATCTAGTGGAATTACGATGAACTAGCAGATACTGAATATGGGAACTTTGACCATAAGATAAATCTCTTTTCCTGTCCTAAAAATGGAGAAAAGAAACCGTTCTTTAATTAAAATTCTTTAATTTTTGTACGCGATTTTGGTTGTTCACAAGGTTAAAGTAATCGTTTGCCACGTATTGTTCAATGATTTTGATAGTGAAACGGCTTGTAACATTGAAATAAAAAGCGTCTAGCATAAATTACTCACGACAGTTACAATAGAAGAAAAACATCAATGTTGCCCATGATATAAAATAATCTTATAGTTCTAAACTAGAGACCTCCTCAGGCAGTCGACGAAAAATCTCCGAAGAACTGAAAAATAAAAAGAAAAAACCCAACAAGAAAACAGCGGATGAAGATGATTTTAGCAAACGTGGTTAGCGTAGAAATGATAGTGCCAACGATTCTGAAAGCGATGAAAAGACTGAACAGTTCAGCCTTCTGGTTCAAGCTGAGCTCTTCATCAGCATTCTTCCACCCACGGCACACCAAATTCTATGCACTATGTCTGGCGAGCCAATAGTTTTTCTCTTTGTACAAGATGAACCTTCTTCGCACTTATTTACTTACTTTTCGCAAAAGGGCTATTCTATTCTTCTTTGCTAGACCAGGTCGGAATTCCTTGCTGATGACCAAAGTAAACTCTCGTGAGTTCAGTGCTCACAAGGCCGCTTATTCTACAGCATCCCCCCCCCAAAAGTGATGGAACTGTCATCCTCCCGATTCATGAGGGAACTGTTGGCAATAGCCTCATTTCCCACATTCTAGTGTCCGTTCAGCAACCCAAACAAAACTCGATTAACTTTGTGGAAACTGATGGCAAACATCGTGATGTTTTTTTTCTTTTTAGTTACTTCCATTTTGTCCCTACTTTACTCGCAAAATAAAGCTACCTGCATACTCTAAAACAGTATTCGCCACCGTGACTGAGATGGCCGCGCCTTTTCCTGCCAGGAATAATTGGTCTACCTTCGACTTAAACATGCTCTAGTGTCTATTATTGGATAACTGATGCTAGTCTTACAATTATAACACCATTTAGAACTGTTAAAGAGATATCATGTGGACCAAGGGCTTTACTGGCTTCTAAAAAACAACCATCTTTTCATTGTGCTATAGCTCTAAATATTTATTCCATAGTAATAAAATTGATTTTATGTTTTCAAAACGAGGAATACATTTATTTACATAATAAAATTGTTATCCAGTATTCTATTGTGAGCTGTTATTTTGTTGGAACAATAGTAAACAATTAGTTCCACATAAAAATTTTAATGATCTTTTAAAAATTATATGTCTACGTCTCACCAGCTTTTTAACGTTGAAGTAAACAAATCGGAGTTTATTCAATATTCTTTTATATACATTATTCAAATTTTGTTGGAGTCATTTTCTATATTTAGAATATACGTCGCTCAAAAAAGAAAAAAAATTGTTTGTATTTACAATATTTCACTAGTAATTACTTTGAATATTATTTCCAGTTTTATTACTTATTACAGAATAATGGGAAACAGTAAAGAACCTCTAAGAAAAACAAAAAAGATAATTCTTACCTGGTAATGTAGAATTATGGTCCAAATAAGGCCGAGTGTAAGCTTAGGATTGCCATCGACAATATCTTCCGGCCTAATATTTACCAATTTGATCTGTTAAATAATTACAAAGAATTAATAAAAACACTGAATAAAACAGCTGTGCAGCCGTACAATTGGGCTAGAGAACTGCACGGCTGCACTATCTAACGGCAACTGTTAGAACTACTTTATTATGACACCATAGCATAACTTCTTTTCTTCACTTAATATTTTCAAATAAAAACTAATTTAATTTAATAATGAAACACATTATTATTAATTTTTAATAATACATTAATTAAATAATTTCAACTAATAAAGTGAAAACTTTTGCCAATCTTTTAATTTTATTAAATCAATAAAAAAGATAGATAACATAAAATATTGTCTCACCTTTTTGTACCTAAGAAAATTCAAAACCAATTCTACATTTTGAAGACAATGGAATCGCATTCGCCCTTTTTCTCGATGCTGCAACAAAAATAAAATAAAATCAAATATTTATTTGTCATAGGATATTGTTTACTTATAATAAATAACGTAAGTAGTATGCCATAACATAGTTCTAAATAATGGAAAAAATTTTCTTTCAGTTTTGAATTCGTTTAATAATTCCTCTTTCTCACGATATTTCATGTGTAAGCGAGCAAGAAGGAAACACACCTCTATCCTAACGGCTGCCCTACACAAACTGCATACTAAATCATTCAACAAGTTGGAGGACAAGGTGAGTTTTTTTGGTTCCAAAATGCATTTATTTATTTATTATTATATATATTCCCTTTTTTAGCTCAGTGCATTTTGCCTTTCTTAGTTTTTTTATAGAATAGAATAGAATAGAATAGAATAGAAAAGAAATTTATTATTCTGGGACAATTGTCCCCTAAGAATAAATACAGGTACAAATAGAGGCCTTAATAGTTTGGCCTGTGATTATAGAGAAATTAAATAAATAAATAAATATTTACAAAAGTGAAAATGAAAGTAAAAATAAAATAATAAAACAGCAGAAATTAAGGAAATGAATTAAAACAATTAGAATTTCGGAGGAAGCTGAATAGAAAGGAGATAACTGAATAGACGGGATTTAAAGATGGATAGGGTAGGAGCATGGCGGACAGATGAAGGCAAGGAGTTCCATAGAGAGGTAGCACGTATGAGGAAGGACTTGTCAAAGGATGAGGTACGGTGAGAGGGAATATAAAGATCAGATGAGCGAGATCTAGTGTTACGGGAATGGATGGAGGATTTAAACTTAAGGAGTTGAAAAATATAGGAAGGCCTTTGAGACTGGATGACTTGAAAAAGGAAAGAAGCCAAAAAATATTGGCGGCGATAGACAGGAAAAAGCCACTTCAACTCATCGTAGCAGTGCGAAATGCGAGAGTCTCTGGAAATGCTGAAAATAAATCTTATGAAGCAGTTCATGAGGCGCTTAAGCTTAGCTTCAATATCACCAGATAGACCGCCATACACTAAACAACCATAGTCGAAATGGGGGAATATAAGAGAGGAAACTAGGAGTTGCCGGGTCTTAATTGGAAAAAGGTGACGGGAACTATTAAACTGCTTAAGGATATGGATGGAACGGCGAGAGATTTGGGAAACATGGTTTTTCCAGGATAGGTTTTGATCGAAAGTGATACCAAGGTTTTTCACAGAGGGACAATATTTTATTGGGGTATTGTAAAGGAAAAGATTAGGAAGAGGAGCCAATGATTATAAAACATAAAACATCATTGAAGTCTTATTTTGATTAAGAGGCTGCATTTGACTTAAAAAAATGCTTTCCAGCTATTAATTTGGGAACTATTGGGTATTCGAAGGAGCAAACAATTCCTTCTAAATTCTTCAGTTTTCCTATTGTCCTAGTAGTTGTACTAAATCCGCTTTTCTCTGCATTTTATTACTAACTGAACTGAGGTAAACTTATCGTACTTTTATTTTAAACATTTCTGCTTTAATTTTGGATAGATTTGGGTGACTGGTGGTGATAAGGAGACGAGTTCGACGAGGGTAGAAGACTTGAAAGAGTACTAAGAGCCAGTTAGATCTATCAATAAATCTTAGCTTTTGGAATTAAAGTCAAAATTATTATTTTTCATCTATTCCTGTATGATTTCTTAACAATATTTGCACTTCAACTTTTTTGTAGACTTGAAATATTCTGCGACCAACTTTGTCAAAACTCCAGTGGAATGCTAATGGAATTAACGCTGTATAATGAGAAAACTTTTATAAACAATTCTACGGACAAGAAAATCAGAAAATTTCCTAGTGTTCTTGTTATTCTAGCACAGAATAAATATGTAATAAGATTGAAATATCCTAAATTTGCAAATCATTCGACTTGAGTGCCCACAATTCTGGGACGAACACTCACTAGACTTTCTCTTATTGGGCTTACGCAATGCCCAAAATGCTTACCCAAATGTTTTATACAAAATCGAAACTTAACTCTTACTCCTATTGTATAGTTTGTAAGCAAATTGAAGTGATACTGGAAGGAACTCAATCCCAAATCTTCTCCAAAAATGTCCCAAAACAAATTCTACTAGAATGATTTATTTGAGTAAAATGTAAATAAGAATTTTATAGAAAATTATAGAGGACATTTCCGAGAAAATCTTTTTAAAAAAACGTGGAAAACCTATTCAGTGAAAATGTTACTTCTGATTAGGGATTTTAAGTTACAGAGGAACTATAAATTTCAGGCTATCTGCGATTTTTTTCAGGCATAACAAGAGCGAGAGGGAGATAGGGAGTGTTTTCTAAAAACCACTTTTTCCACTCAAGAGGATCTGAGAACAGCTACCTCTGGTGAAATACGTATAAAAACTTAAAATTTTGAATGATTACTATGCTTTCATAAGAGAAGTGGAGGGGAGAAAAGCAAAGTTTATTTGAATGAAGTGTAAACCAGATGGCAAAAAGAAGAAAATGAAGCAATCGAAACAAACAAGAAAAATAGCAGCAGTGGGTTAGAATTGCAACAGAAGAAAAAAAGCAAAAAGTTGCAAAGATCTTGCGAAATAACCTGACAATATGAAGAGGTAGAATTGAGCGGGTGAACAACTATTGGAACCTGCCGATGTGGGCGGAAGAAAACTGGTCTAGAAACCCCGATCTCTTCGGGAGAGGAAGGGAGCTCGAAAGATGAAAGAAAGTGGGTACAGAATCCGGGCTATAAATACTTTAGATTCATAAAGAATAAGTTAACTATATAAAACAAAAGAAATCTCTTGCAGTCTGTTAGATCTATGGCGAATGCAGTGGCTGTAGAGAGTAGCTATTGTTTGTAGTCGCGGTTGTTTAAGGTGCTAGCTGAGATAGGCATACCACCATCCTGATGAATGATGTCCAGCCAAAGAGGAATGGTTCATCATAAATGATGATCTGACTTCACATCATAATACATATTGGTAGTTCATGCTCAGGGTTACAGTTAGGTTCTACTGTAAGGTTAAGTCCTATGTATTCACCACCAGAATTTTAGTGCCCTATTTGTATACTTTGCAAGCAATCTTAGACTATTTTTAATGTACAAATAAACTTTAATTTCAAAATAAAAACCATAAGATATTTATATCTGAGACGGTGAAAACCATTTCTAAACATGATTACGCTAATGGATTAATACCACGCCTCTATAAACAAGCAATGCTGTACAGAGCAGCGGTTTGTCTGCTAATACCTTGATATTACGGGGCATGCCGGGCCCCGCCGTCCTAGCCAATGATAGTATTAGGTTCTCATCTTTAGGTCACCTAAACAACGCAAACTTTTACGATCATGTCAGCACTTTGTTTAAAATGCTATTACGATTAAATCTGATTCAATTCCATTACGATTTGATATCGATCAGATAATTTTTGCCGAACTTCCAAGTAATAAGATGTATTAAGAACCCAGATACCTGCGACTACATCAACTAGATGAGATCACCTAGCTGATTGTGTAGTACACTATAATCTATTTTAATGAATAAAAGAAGGTTAGCTATTCATTACCATAAATACTGGTTTACATCTTTCTGTAGGCAGTTCCTACTACAGTGCAGAACTACGAATGATAGATTTTCTATTTTTAAATAAATCCAAGTTATCTAATTAGTAATACGAAATAAAAGGCTAAATAAAAGAAAAGCTATTCTCAACTGCTTCATCGACTAGGGGATACCTCGTTGCTAATTAGGGTTATAAAGTAAAATAATTTGATCTCCCTATTTATTCATTTGTGACTCGCCATGATTGTCTTCTTTAATTTTGACTATCTGGATGATCAATTCAGTATGATTGATGATTGAGTGAAGAAAATTTGATTTCCACTAATACATCTTTTTGTCATTTTCAATATTGCTAACAGCCAGAACTAAGATGAGTTCTAAAACTGCGGAAAATTTAATATATTGAAATATCCAATGCAAATTAAGAGCTCGAAACTTATTACCGGACCACTTCTTCCATTATTCTTCAATTTTTCTATATTTTCTATGCTGTCACGAATAAGTTTCAGAAACACTAAGGCAGGGGTAATCGAACCCTTGAATAATTTTACGGCCCGCGAAATTCATCCTAAATTATAAACTCCAGATGGGACGGATTGATTAAAACGTAATAATGAACTAAAAATCCATTTTTGCAACATCAGAATCAAAACAGATTATTATAACACTTATGGCACAAATCTCTAGCAGTGTTTTTAGAAGAGATATAAGGAGATAAATTTTGAGAGTTATGCATTTCCTTCATATTTCGAATTGCTGTATATCTCATACTATTAGGGTAATCAGTACGGAAATATGTACAATTATAGTACACGTTTACCTGTACAATTGAGCACAAATCTAACTCTCTAGAAGTGTTTTTAGTGGAGATATAAGGTGATAAAGATAAGAAATTGTAGAGGTAAACGAGTACTACTATTGTACATGTTCTCGCACAAATTGCCCTAAAAGGCTAAGAGAGACAGCAATTCGAAATATAAAGGATATGCAGAACTCTCCGAATTTATCTCCTTATTATCTCTTCTAGTAACACATATAAATGAAGAAAAAGTTTTGTAAGTAACTAACTGCAGCAAATGCACTAAGAGAAACAGCGTAAAACCTAGTTAATATTATATAATGAAAAATATAGTTCTATAGAAGAAGACTTCTGAAGTTTCTACTTAATTGCAATAAACATGGAGGTCACTTCTCGCTAATAATGGGTATTAAGTCTGTTCTTGTAACAACCCTCCACCCAGTCGTAAAAAGACGTCGTCTGTCTGTCTATCACTTAATTACAGCTGCAGCAGGAATGTGATCAAGTTGGCAACGTTTAGATTATTATTGCTTTAGGAATGGTACTATCGAAGAAATGGTACTTATTACTTATTTACTGCGATCTCTACACCTGAACTTTTCCCATTAACCTTTGGAAGGATCTTGTAACTATGCTACATGCATTCCATCAGAACTGTATAATAAATAACAGATAGAAACTATAAAAATATCTTACTAGTCAAGAAAACTATTGCGTCGTGTCAAATCCTAGCTGTTCACTGCCGTTTTACTAATCTTAAAACAGAATTTCATGCAGCAGCTTATACAAATGTGATTATTAACAAATTCTCGAAGAACACAAAGAACTGCCATCAAACGGAGACAAACAAAGATATCAATAAACTGAGCCAGCACATTTGTTAGGTCCGGTATGACTGACTAGCCATGGATTTTGGCGTCTCTGCGGTTATCCCAACCTAACCACACAAACAACAATTCAGAATGAGACTGCAGTGGTAGTTTTGATGAGTGCAACTGCTTAGTTTAGCGAACCCCTAGGCAACTTTTATCTCCCTTACCCTCACACTCACTCAGTAGCCTACATTCTTTGAACCAAAACAACACTGACACTAAGAAAGCCACACCAGATCTTCAAAATTTCAATGGATTCTCATACCAATATCCAAACAAATCCAATCTAATTGCACCAAGCGGATATTCAAGGATTATCCAAGGAATTCCATTCGAACGCTACTCAAGACATTTTTTATGAACCTCCTTTCGCAACAGGAAGTGAAATTTAAAACAAAAATATCTCTCTTAACAAAGAAACAGGCGAAATGATTTACAATAAGTGTCCAATAATGGAATACTAATAATGGTCATCACATTAAAAGTTATGAATAATTATTATAACCTTGAAATATTACAATACAATAAATAGACGACCTCCACTGTATTTAGTGACAATAGCACTAGATAGTCTGATGGCCGTAATTTATACAAAACTCACCTTTTGTGGTCTCCGCTTTACGATCACAAGTGAAGCTATTTCTATTTTTTACTATTTGTAGAATATAATTAATTCTTTTAAAGAATAAAATCTAACGATATAACATGGGCAGCGTGGCCTCTAGTATAAGAATCTAAAAGAATAAACTATTGTATAATCAAGGTTATGTTTGTATTGGTATTGGAATGATGATTTAGGGCTTGATGATGTTCAAATTCAACGATGAGAGGGATGATGATGCAGACAATGTTTGTCTGTGTGTAAAAGCATCATGATGAGATCAAAGTAACGAACTTTTACAAATTATTTATTAATAATTTAATGAATCACGCCATGTAAATAGTTAAAGAAAAGAAACTAAGAACAGTACTGACAGACAGGCATGACGCCTTTCAATGACTTCCGCCGCTATACAGTAACCACTTATTATTGATTTCCCATCGGTAACCTTCGTACAAAGTCTTGACTCTCGAACAGTCAAGTGGCTATATAACTATCGGCTTATGTATAGTTAGTTAAACTGAACAGATCCTACTAGAAAACGTCAATTAATAGTGTTCAAGCTTCAAAATCTCTCTCTGTCTCTCTTTCTTTTGTGTGTTCGTATGTTCTAGTAAAAGGTTTCAGCTGCAAGCGATTGATTTAGTATTTTCAAATATTCCAAGCCACTTCCTCTGAATTATTTAGTTATTCAATTGTCTTCAATTATTGAGAAGCTAAAATATGGTTCGCAACATGTTCATTAGATACAACTTCAAAAAAACTCCACAAGGGTCCCTCCTATATGCAGAGAAGATTTTTGCGTTAGCTCCCATAAACTATTCTAAAAACTACAAAAAGAAGACCATAAAAAACAGACTGAACCCACCATGTTGTCCATGCTTAAACTAAACTACTAGAGACAAGTTCATTGTGCGATCTTCCAGTCTATATCATTACATGCACGCCAATTGTACTACCGGATATAACCTTCATTTCCAACAATTTCCGTTAATCTAGAAAAACTTGGACAAGGACATTTACAATGAATAATCCAAATGAAAAGAAAAAGTAGAACTCGTTTGTTTATTTATATTTAATTTTTATTTAAATAGTAAATTGAGATGAAATAATTTAAAATAATTTATTATATAATAATTATTATTATCTAGAGTTAGTTTTAATAATTGGCATGCTTCATAATTACTAATTAATTACTGATGTGTGTATAATAAAAACGTATATGTTGTCTGTATTATGTAGGTTGAATATTAATTAACTTTTTTATTTATTCCAACGACTTTTTAGTGTTTTTTTAAAATATTTTTATTTTTTTTTCAAATTCAGAACTTACCAAATGTTCTCCAGAGAGCACCTCCAACAGGGATATTAAATTCAACCCATCCTGGAGGTCGGTAAATAGATCTGTGACGTGACGATTTGCCTAAAAATAAGAAATTAACAAATTAGGAAACTTATATGTATAAGGCACACTCAACACACAAAGTTGAAGTAAAATTTAAGCAACAAAAAGAAAAAAGTTAAATAAAACTAAAATTATTAAAAAAGTAATAAGTAAGCTGTAAAACAAAGAAATATATAAAAACAAATTTGCAAAAAGTTGACTTCCCTAATAGTTATTGTAACACATTTAGAATAATATTTAGCAAATTAAACAAACATGCGATCTCAAATAAATGAAAAAAAAAAAGGACTCAATAAATCAAAAATTGAGTCAGAAAACAAAGAAGTGTTTAGCTGGGGCTGCTAGAGTGGCTCCATCATTAAATTTAGTTCTGCAGAAGCTACTTTTCTATTCTATTTACTGCTCAAAATTCTGATAATGTCAGTGACGTTATGAGCGTTAATATTTTTGATTAAAGTCAAAAAATGAAAACTATTATAAAACCTAAGTTATTAATTTATTTTTAATATTGACTTAAAATATTAAGGATAGTATATTAAGTCTTCTTAATATCTTTTGTATTGTGGAAAAAAACATTGAAGTGTTATACTAAACCAGCCTTGCTTACATGCGTTGCATTATGATACCGTGTTATTTGAAGATGAGTTTAGGTTCGCAGTGCTAGATAATACCTAATAATTATTGTAGATGTATCAGCTGTTGTGGGGATTCCTTAATTTTACGCAGCTTTACACACACTTCGTTAATACGAGTTGGAAGAGGGGTGAAGCTTTGCAAGTGTAAGTCAGGGTCTATAACTACCGATAAATAAACGTATAATTTACAATAACAGCAGATTACGTCAATGGTATTAAAATGAATTGGGCATGAATAGACTTGCTTAGCACACTTAGTTATGACCAATTCCTCCTTTGCCAATTAATTGGTTGCCTAATGATACAATCTGCATAAAATAACCTCGCAACTGGATGTGCAATTTAAAGCGTTTTCTAAAAATCGTGACAATATTAACAAAACAACTAAAACATTGACGATTCCCATAATATATCCAGCCAGTGTGATGTATGAGATTCAAGAATATAGCGAGGATGTTCTGCTATGGACAAGTAAGGTACCAGGATAACATGGACATCCTAAAACAACTGCCAAAACTAGGCTGTTCATTTTCTTTTTGTTTTAATCCTGGCAAGATGGTATAAGGAGCTCACAGACTAAATATAACTCAGCCGTTTCAATGAGCTCGAAGAAATGTTCTGTGTCATTCAAGAAGATATTATCTCTAGTTAGACAGTGCCTCCTCTATTAGGCTACTGAATTCCAAGTCACGTGTTTCTGGTTCAAACCATACATTAACAATTGGTTAATAATTGCTTTGTACCAATATTAACATCCTACAAGCCATCTTTGAGTCTATTCTACGACAGAAAACCTCCAAGATTCAAGACAAGAAATACTAAGTATAAGTGGACACAAAAACAAAATTACTGTTCACCTTTTTCTCTGTGAGGCGAGGGAACAACGATTATTAACAGCTTTAATGACAACATTTGCGGCGCTTTTGATGAGTAAGTATCTAAATTTGATAAAAAAAAAGGTAAAAAGCACCGGTAGAGGGGCGGAAATCGACATTACTAATCGACTTTGTTTTCACAGTGTAATCACTTTCAATAAATATTGGTTTGTATCATAGGGACTGAGTTTTAGATAAACAATTATTCTTGAAAGCAAATTTATAATAGGGGTTCTCATGTGTGTACTGATAACAGCAAAAGGAAGAAAGCAACTTTGTGCTAACTCTTTAGCAATGTTTAAATAATGGAGAAAAACAGAATTCCCGATAAGTACAAATGATAATGGTGGTGAACAGATGAGGCTTACATCACTATGGTGACTAACTGATTTTGTAAATATCTTTATATAAATAAAAATTTATGGAATTGAATATTATTCATAGCAAATAAGTACTGTACTTAAATTTAACTATAACTCGGTAATTACGTAATCAGTAATATTAATTTTTTTTTTTTTATCCTGATAACATGAAGTAATACCGAACGTATTGAATTTTGCAAGAAACGCTTTAGATTTTAGTTCTGAGATTTCTTAAATTCAAAGAATACCTCCTCCTCACCGTTTACAAGTATAGAAAAAAAAAACTAAAAACTAAAAACCGAGAATAAAGCGACTCCAAAAATCGATTCTTACACAGAAAAGTGCAAACTTTGTGCATTTTTTTAAATATTTAAATCAAAACTACTTAATCTTTCCTCTCACATCAGAATAATTGGCTAGGTTGCATGAAAACTGACATGTCTATCTATCTCATTTTTCACAATTACATTAGCCGTTAAGATTTCGTGTGCTACTAAAATAAGATAAGCGCTCTAATAGCATGCAAAATACCGGATACAACTTTGCATTACTTCAGATCACGATTTTCCCCAAGAAAGTGTCGGAACTAGTAGCGGATTTACTCTTATAAAATCTCTATTGCATTCTAGAAGTTCTTGAAACTTATTATCCACACAGTTCGTTATTGGTTCTATTTCTGGATAATAATCGATTGTTTATTAATCAGCTAAAAGAATATAGGTATATTACGCCGCTCTGCGTAATTGAAGTGAATAAAATAATCTGAACCACACCTATAGAGACTTTTGTTGTCGTGGCAACCCACCACTTAGTTGCGTAACTATAGCGCGGAGATTGATTTATTTATTTTTAAATTGCTAATTAGGAATTATTGTAATGGAAGAATACAGCCACAACGACATTAATAGGTCAGCTATATATCGAATTACTACAGTCAGCAGCTGCTATCTATTGGTAAGCTTTTAGTAAATTTCGCAGCAATTATTGGCAGAAAACATCCAAAAAAGTAATAATAATAAATAAAATGGCGCTACTTAATCGAAGCATGCACAAACTTGCATTGCTTATAATAGCCCAGAAAATTTAATCCCCTTTATGAGCAGGGCTTACTAGCTTAAACATCTTAATAATAGCTTTTCCTTTTTAATGATTTGCAGCTTCGAACCCCAAACAGAGATTAAAGTTAAAGTTTATTCGAAAAGTAGATGGTGATGGATATCTTGGAATGTGGATATTATAGTAATTCAGCTCCCTGCCCACAGATAGATCTTGGAACTGAATTGGTCTTCTTTGAAACTAAATTGGTCCCCAACCAAAACAAACATTCCTGTAACCACTGCTAATATAAAACTCTCTCTTCATGACTTAAGGCATCAAGAATATTTAACCAGTTTAAAAATGTAAATATTTTAGTACTGAACAAAGATAACAAAGATTATTTCTTATTTTCTTCAACAATAAAGACGCTTTAAAAAAAAAAGAAAAAAAACACAGGTTCTCCTGAAAGGGAGGAAGACGATAGATGCACTACCGAAATTACGGCTCTTTCGATTCCAGAAAAACTACAAGATAATCCATGGATTGTCCTTTAGCTGAATAATAATCAATGAAATCCAACATGAATGAAAATAAAATGGAAAACAGATTTGCAAAGAAACACCTCACACTAGCTCTTTGAACTATTAAACTTAGCTCTAAATAGTTGATCTTAAATGGGACAAAGAGCCACCTAAAAATCACTATTACAAATAGTTGTATGACAAAACAAATTATTAAAAAAGAAGATAAATGGCCGATAAATTTAATAAACAAAACGTGACCAATCATATTTAGGTATGGTGGACATGACATGAGCACTCACAAATACTTCCACGTGTTGACTTAGATTAATGAACATTCGCTGGGATATCTAATTTCTGCAAAATCAGATTTGAAAAATGGAGTTCACCAAATATTAATCAATGTTTTCTCTGTTCATTTAATATTAATTTAGTTTATCATTTTGTTTTTAAATAATAGTTATTGAATTTTATCAATTATTACTGTTTTCTTATTTGCATATGCAGAAAGCAAGAGTAATTTAAATCAGTTAGAAAAGAAAAAGATTGTATCGGTTTTCCCCGTTGCAGGCATTGTGAAAAACCATTTGCTCATTTTATTGGTAATATTTATGGATTCTGAGTAAAGAATTTTATCAAAAGCACATTGATTATTCTAGACTCTAGATTATGGAGTGCAACTAATCAAGGAATCTTGCGCTACTTTACTTAACAAGTGTTAAAAATAGTATTAACACTTTATTCTTCAAAATATAATCTATTGTTTTTCACATCTTTGAGGTACCAATTCAAATTCCTCATTAGAAATGAGTGGGTATTTTAGAGGCAAATAACTTAATGCAACCTGCTTCCGTAATAAACGTTTTACTGCGCAAAAAAAATGTGCCCACAGATAAAAGAATAAATGGTAGTCCGGAGGAGGAGAAGTCTGGGATGCAATAAGGGTAAAGAATAAGTCCAAATTCCAGCACCGTCTAGTGAAGAATGGTCATACTGCTGAAGAACTTCTAAGTAGAAGAAGAGACTAATTCTTAGCTAGAAGACCACACTCTCCTCTTGTTGAACTTCTCTTGTGTTGAACAGCTCGTTCATCGGGAACCAACTTCCTCAATTACCCCTAAATAGAGAGCATTATCTTTTTCTTGGCGAACCCTTGCTTTCGAGGCATAGAAAGAGCAGACTGCCCAAGCCATAACCCACTGTGTTTTTTTTTTTTTGGTTTTTGTGAACAGAGTACCTACTTCCTTTTATAAGTTCGCTAATCCCATCGATTAATAAGAACAATTAGGACATATTTAAACCATACACTATTTCTGCTGAGATTAAAATTCGTGGGAATAGTGTACTGTTCTTAGGCACCTGCAACTTTTCTCGAGCTTATTCTAAAGCTTCTCAAAGATGCTGTTCGAGTTAAAGCCCCAGACCTAATATTATTTTTAAATTAAAGTTCATAACCATTTCCCTAAAAGTGATAACCAATACTTTGCAGCACGAATTGACCCCGCTTTAGCCCCTCAACTTTACGTCTTCTTCGAGCTGTAATTTTAGCTTTAAAGCTTCCCCCCTCCTAAATATCGCCCAGCTTCAATATTGACGGAACTTCAACATTTATTTCATCTATTTCTTTTTTTTTTTTAACTATTAATCTTTTTAAATCAAGATGTACGGTCAAAACTCAACAAAATTCTTGTTGTTTACTGAAAAGCGATGAAGAAATCAGTGTAAAGTGTTCACAGTAACATCAACACATTCAAAATACAACAAAAAAAAAATGAACAATTTTAGTTACACTTGAAACAGACTGCCCTACGACCTTGTTATTATCTATGTTATTATTGGATCCTATTATTTTTATCATTAAATTAATTATTTAATTAGAAATGATAAAAATGATCCAGACGCCATTTTTTATTTCACTTTAAACGAACTGTACCAAGATCTAATAAAACTTAATCAAAAATCTTAATTAAATGAAAAATTAAGCAAAAAATTAAGACAAAAAACAAGCTTCTTAATTAATTTTTTTAAAAAAAGAAAAAGTCTATTAAAAATAAATTAATTTTGAAAATAATGGTTAAAAAAAAAAAAAATTAAGTGCCTAATTTCATAAAATAAAAACAGCAATTAAAAATCTTGAAAACTAAGGCAGCAAAAATTTAGTGAATTTTTTTTTTAGCATATTTATTAATTATTTGTGACACAGTGACCACAACAAATCATGCAAAACATCTGGCTGGCTTTCATTATTTTCACTTACATTTGAACCAATAGTAGTTGATTCTGGGCAAATACATATTTGAGTATATGTCTGAAAAATTTAAATTATCTGGTATTTATTTTATTTTATTTCATTTTTATAATTTTTTAATTATCAATATTTAAAAATAGAGCAACTTTATTTTTTTTAAAAAGAAAAAAAGATGCTGATAATAAATGATTTAACAGTAAAGTTTTACCTTTGAGCAAATCCAATGCTGCGTGAAAATAGAAAATATAGTTTATAATTTAGTTTTTAAAATACAAGAAATTAAATATAAAAAATGGTTGGTTTAAGAGAAACTCAGTATTTTCTCGAGACCTATAACAATTTCTGCCAGAAACCTCCCTTTCTTTTAAAGTACCCTTTCACTGTATTTTGTAAAGTTCCATCATCTGTACGACCAACTTAAGAAACGTGTTGGCAAGATTCCAAAGTAGAAAGATGGATAGTTCACCAGATAAGTACGTCTTGCAGAGAGTATTTTCCAAGTTTTTTATTATCTGCTAAGCATCGCAGAAGATTTCTTTAAATTTGGAAATACAACCTATACGTAAGCGGATTGGAGTAGACAGATTTGAATAGGAATCTGGAGGAACTATGAAGCCACGCATAGTACACAAGGAATCATTTACATAGGTGCAGGTAGCTAAGTTACTATTGATCAGATTCTGTTTAAAGATCATTAAAATGCGTAAACTTCGGTAAGAAAAATTTCGTCCGAGTATTTACACCAGCTTTAGTTTCTATAATTAAAATAAAAAGGTGTGTTCACCTGTATGTCCCATCCTGTACAGGAATAGCCTTGCTGGCAACGTAGATTTTATAAATATATCTCAGCTGATTTTTTATTTATACACCTGACTTAAAAAAATGTTCTTTTAACAGACCGATATCTTTATTATTATAAAGATCTAGATAATTTGACAGCAAAACAAATTAATGCCAAGCCAAGCTGATGGTTAAACTTGGTCATCCATAAACAGGTTTAATCTGGAGGCTGGAGCAGTTCTTTCTTACTAAAAGCTGGAACATTCTTGGAATAATTTTAGATGGAACTAACTGGGCAATCATTTCTGACATAATATCTATCAACACTTTCTATTTATTAATCTATAGAGCGCATGCGTATATAAAACATATGTGTGTGTACGAGACTGCATAGCCACTTTACCTGTCCATTTCCATCACCTGGAACTATTTTAGTGTTGGCTGGCTGCCAGCAGTTTACACGACTAGTTTATCATAGAAAAGTAGACTAGGAAATAAGTTTGTATTTATCTTGAATGCAACACAAGATTTTGTTAAAATAGATTTATGGTTTATGCACCAAACTGTCAAAATTTGGAAAAAAATGAATAGTATAAGTATGTGGCAATACAACTAAAAACGAAATTACCAACACTCGGTGATATTATTACTGAAAATATTCTTTGAATTACCAGTAATGCTGGAATTTTGGCAACTTATTAAAATCAACCTAACAATATTTGGGTTGTGACGGATGTCCTTAAACGTGTAGTTAGCATACTCGTACTTAGCTTAAAGTGTTCGGTTAAGTTTTTAAAGGAAAAAGCAAAGAATTTCAAAGTAGTATCTTCACGAAAACCTAGTCTGTAGTTTACCCCATATCATTTTACAATAAATCTACAGATGATTCATTTCGGTGAATTTATTAAACCATCAGAGGTCATTGTGAGATCAAAAGGTCTTTCTTTAAGTGAAATGTCAGTGGCATTTTATGGGTGTGCAGTCTGTGATGTCAGAGGAAATACTGGTGACGTAAAGCTACGGAAACAGTAATCTCAGTGTGTCATTCACTCACTACAGAGAGCCCTTGCAGTGGATTTCTATTATTTCTTAGATTTTATTCAAAAATTAACTATGAATATATTTTCTTTTTTGCAACTTTCTGAGGATGTAGTTTTCATAACTAGTGATAAAAAGTGAAGAAACTGTTTTACTTTATTAAATCACTTCCAGCCAAACAACTATCTGCTAAGGACAACTGGATTTTCGCAATTATTACTGATTTATTTAAAAAAAAAAATAAATCTGACAGCACAAAAAGTCACATTTTTCTTTCTTTACCTTGGTTATCTTCTGACCTACAAAATATACAAGATAACAAATTAACTGACCCAGATAATACACACGTAAGGATAAGATAAGGAAACATTTATAAAAGATTGTAATGAAAGACTAGAGTTATTATTCGCGCAAATTTAAATCCCTAAGTCTAAACGGCTCTAAAGGGTGCAGTTCGTGAGGCTCACAGAGTTTGGTTCTTGAGAGAACATGAAAAGAACTGGGCGACGCTTCCTGGGGTCAAACACGGCAAGAGTGTCATGCCCTTGCTGTGTAAACAAAGAACCAAAGCGACTCTGGGCTTGGGCAGAAATCAGATTACTTTGATTGCAGGCCTATACACCACGGGACAAGGCAGGTTCAGGAAGTAGGTATCTGCACAAGGTAAGGGCTTATCAGCTCGGAATCGTTGGGTCAGATTGTGCCAGGAAGGGGAGGAAACGGCCTCTCACTTGCTATTCGATTGCGTTGCAAGCGAGCGGCTGCACTACGATATCTTTGGAACGTTGAGACCAAAGGAGGAGATTGTAGCGCAGAAGGAACTGGTAGGGAAAGTCTTCAACCTCCTTAGTAGGGGAGGTTTCATCTATTAGACACAAAGGGGAAGGCGCAATAAGCCTCTTGTGGCTGCGGCCCCGCGGGGCCTGGGTCCCGTCCCGCGTTTAAATCTATAATATTAATCTTAACCCTGACAAATTCCGTGTCTCTCTCAAAGGTCAGCTCTCATTAAAATAGATTCGCTCCAAAAATGAGTCTGGGATAAAGGGTACAATAGGTGTTCCACTATCTCTACCTTCGCCTGGAAAATAGAGAGCAAAAACCTGGATTTGTCGGAGGAAAGAACTCGTCTTGGGTATGTTCTAGTTGAGAAAAGAATCTACGATCTTCTAGTGTCCAGAGCAGACATCAAGGCATCGTCTTCTTGCTTCACATAGATTTTTATTTGTGGTTACTTTTAATTTTTTTCCCTTTTTTTCCTATTTTATTTAAATTTATTGAATGAGCCCAATTTTTTTAAAAATATTTTTTGAGCTGCAACATCAAATGAATGGAACACTGCATATTGAAGGAAAGAAAAAAGGCCTGTAATTCTTTTAATTAAGTGAATATGCGATTTAAAAACTATGGCAACACAATAGTCTTGCCCATATTATTTGCATTCGTTGGAAGGAGTTCATGAAGCTAAACAGTGATTTAATCACGGGCTTTAATGTTACTTACTTACTTGAAAAAACGTTTTTTTATACTTGAAACATTTAACTTATGGGTAAGAAAGTTGATCTATAATAAAACTTACACAAACAAGTTCAAAAATGAATATTTTGAATATAATTCAATAAAAACACTTATATGGTAATCTAGGGCAAAGTTTCTGAGCAACAACTTAAAACGTAATAATATACGTATGTCTGTCCAATTCAAGTTTATATTGCGGATTCCCGGGCATTACGTGTACGTCTTATGTAATTCTCATCTGATTTCTAAATCAATTTTCCAGTTTTGGCCGTATTGTTATTTGTTCTTGGTCATCTTTAAACACTTATAAGTTAGGTGAATGTATTATAGGAGAAATATTTGCCTCAAACTAATAGAGCCTACTGAAAATCGATTATTAATATAAGAGCTATTTCTACAAATTATAGAACATGAATCGATAAATTCGCTGGCGTTAGTGTTACTTCCTAGGCTGAAAGCAAAAAATACTTAACCGTATAAGTTCTAATCTTAACAATTCAAATAACACCTGGCAATAGACTAATTCCGCAATAGACCAGAGTTTTGAGGGCCTTAATGTAAACCAAACGTGAAGTGATTATACTGTACGTAAACTGTAGACTCTCCTAAATTGGGTTTAATGCAGCCCCTAAAAATGAATTTCTAGTAGAACGATAAGAGAAAATATGTAATTTTTTTTGTAATTATTTACTTAGGATTCAAGATTGGCGAGGAATCGGTCAAATAAAAAACCAACTCGTCTTTTTGCCAACGTTTCGACGTTGTCCTCTTCAGGGCCTGGCTATGCGGGTTGGTTGAGTTACAGAAACTCAATTGTCGAAACGTTGGCAAGAAGACGAGTTTGTTTTTTATTTGACCGATTCCTCGCCAATCTTGAATCCTAAGTTAACAATTTACGGTCACGAAACCTATATATTCGTAATTATTTACTTTATTTTTTAACCATCTTCCTTTCGCAGCTAGAAAAACGTTCTAAAAAGCATGAACTAAAGGATTAAGATAAAGGGGAAAATACATTATAGCTACTCAAGGGGGGCCAGTCACTTCTCCTTGAGTTTTAAAGGGTCAGTACCATTATTGGAAATAGTTGACACAAATACTTTTCTAACAAACAATCTCTACCAACCTACGCTACTACAGCACTATTAAAATCACCCATGCACACATAGATATATGTACACATACATACATGATACAACAATAATAACAATAAAAAGTGGGTATTAATAATGTTTGGAAATATTGGACACTCAGTGGGACGTACGGTGAGTGAGCGTAAAATGGCGGCTTTGTGAAATTCTAAAGATGGCCATGTTAAAAAATCAATTAGTGAACATTTTGATGTAACACTCAATTTAGGTATATTCTTTAAAAAGATAATCATAAAATTTGTTGCAACTATTTCTAGATTAGAGGGGCAATATCTTTTTTTTTAACGTGCATTTTTTAACAAATAAATATAGATGGCTGTGCTTAGGACTTGTACGAGGGTCGTTTGAAAAGTCCGTGCAAAGTCAGAGAGATAGCACTACTGGCGCGTATCGAGGTTATGTTTAGTTAGTAGCATCTCTTGGAAGAACACACACCAAGTTTCAGCCAGATCGGTCTATTTCTTTGTGTTTGGCATTCGTTTGAATCAAGGAAGTCGATTGATTTTCAAAAAATGGACGAAAAAGAATTTCGTGTGTTGATTAAACACTACTTTATGAAAGGCAAAACGCCTCAGGAGACTAAAGAGAAGCTTGATAAACATTATGGTGACTCTGCACCGTCGATTAGAAAAGTTTATAAGTGATTTCAAAATTTTCGGAGTGGCCATATGGGCACAAGTGACGCTGAACGTTCTGGACGCCCTGTTGAGGTTACTACTCCAGAAATCATTGATAAAATCCATGATATGGTGATGGATGACAGAAGAGTGAAGGTGCGTGAGATTGCTAGTGCTGTGGGCATCTCGAATGAACGGGTACATAATATTTTGCATCAACATTTGGACATGACAAAGCTATCCGCAAGATGGGTGCCGCGATTGCTCACGCTTGACCAAAAACGAAATCGTGTGAAGTGTTGCAAGGACGGTTTGCAGCTGTTCCAGAAGAATCCGCAGGACTTTAAGCGTCGTTTCGTCACTGTGGATGAAACATGGATACATCACTACACTCCTGAGACCAAAGAACAATCTAAACAATGGGTTACCAAGGGGGAATCTGCGCCAAAAAGGGCGAAGACCGTTCCTTCGGCCGGTAAGATTATGGCGACTGTCTTTTGGGATTCGTAAGGAATAATCCTCATCGACTATCTGGAAAAGGGTAAAACTATTACAGGTGCATATTATTCATCGTTATTGGACCGTTTGAAAACCGAGCTGCAAGAAAAACGCCCACGATTGGCCCACAAAAATGTCCTTTTCCATCACGACAACGCACCACCTCACACCTCAGCAGTTGTGGTCGCAAAATTAATGGAAATAGGGTTCCAACTCGTTTCACATCCCCCCTATTCTCCAGACTTGGCTCCCTCGGACTACTATTTGTTCCCCAATATGAAGAAATGGCTGGCGGGAAAAAGATTTTATTCAAACGAGGAGGTGATTGCAGAAACGAATGGCTATTTTTCAGACTTGGACAAATCCTATTATTCGGAAGGGATCAACAAACTAGAGCAGCGTTGGACGAAGTGTATAAGCCTAAAAGGAGACTATGTTGAAAAATAAAAAAGGTTTACCCCAAAAAATTAAGTAGTTTTTATTTTTGCACGCACTTTTCAAACGACCCTCGTATGGCTCAGAATTCCGCTACATGGAATATAAAAAAAAAACGAAAGCTTTCCCAATAAAATTTTACTCGACAAACCCCGGCTCCCAAGAATAAATTTAAAAAAAAAAAAAAAAAAGCAGGACCGTAAGTGGCGCTTAAAGTCGTGATCCCACAATAGACTCTTTTTGGGTATTGGTGCCGAAGGCTTCCCTGACCAATACCTATGGAATCTAAACTATTCCAGCTATCCTCATAACATGTAAATCCTCATAACATGTAGCACTTCCGGTGAAAATGCTATTCCGAATAAAGGAATTTCTTATTCTTTCGTTCAGTAACTAACTAAAAAAAAAACTTCTAAAGACATTCATTCTGTTCCTCCACTTAATAAGCTTTCATCTTAGGGAGAGAGAGAGAGAGTGACTGAGGGTGAGGGGAGGTGCTCGTGTGAAAGTTGAAATTAGTGAAACCTCCTTAGCCTGCCAAAATCACAATATAATTACGTCATTTGCTATAAATTCAACAAATTAGAAAACTTCTATTTGTTTACTTTTACACTTTCCTAACGATAACAATAAATTTAAATTTTTGTTTGCCTTTTCTCAAATTCAAATTTTTGATTTCTAATCATGGTTGGACTGTGTGCGAAGTTTGGTGTGTTCCACTATTTGTGCTCCAAAGTAATAAAATAAATATCAATTTTAAAATAACTATTTACTCAAAATTTTTAACTGCCATGAAATTGTCACATTACCACACAATAAGACAAATTAGTTGTAAAAATAAATCAACGTGGAGAAATATAAAATCTATTTTTGTTCTTTTACAAAAGTTTTTATGGCTAGAATTCTAGAATTGGAATAACTACGAGTATATACAGGAACAACTGTCAGGAGGATGCTCCCTAACTAACTTTGGTCTGGTATAAACAACGTCACTAATTTTCTCTCCTATCACAGGGGGATACAAAAATATCCTACCACCCCTTACCTTCGTTGAAAAGGGGGTAAATGAAACTGTAATAGAATTGGGGAAGAGTATCGGCGAAAGTTTTATCAAGAATATTTAAGAGCCAACTGGAGAGGAGAGAGAAGTAGTGCGATGGAATATGTCAGCTACAGCATTCCCGCGTGAAATGAAGGCAATTAGATGCGATGTTCCCCAGGGGAGACGGAAACCAAAATCCATCTGATGAACAAATGTAGACAGTGTGACATGATAGTAGTCGAAAATCCATCTTAAAGCGCTTAGAAATCTATTACCGGAAACAACTCTACCTCTCATCAGACGTGACAGTGGCTCTGAAAGTATGAAATCCTCGAAACAGTGTTGGCTGTACGTCTTACAGATTGTTAAATTAGAAGTATGCAAGATCTCCTTTTTTTAAAAAATTGAAGTTCTGTGAAGTAGAGTAATAACTTCCTTGTCTTCTGGTATTAAACTATGTCTGAAATTTCTGCGAGATCTTTTTATCTTAAACCCTTTGTGCCTATAGGTTTCGTTCATTAACCCTTATCAGTTATCACCATTGCAGAGAATCCCTTCATAAGTCTGATGAGTCCTACGAATCGTACATTGCTTGTAGTCAATATATTATTGGTTAAGAACCAAATTATTCGCAGAACATATTTTTCAGCTCTGCTCTTGTTGTGAAAATAAATCAACTCCAAGATTTGGACATAAATACAGTGGAGTCTCGGTTATCCGTCGCCCTTTTATCCGTCTATTCCAATTAACCGTCACTCTCCTCAGAATTTAAAAATTAAAAAAAAAAAAAGAAAAATTATTTTAAAAAGAAAATTGTTCAACGCAGTGTGAATATTTTCTTTTGAGATTTTTTCCTTTGTCTTTTAGGTAAATACTCGTGTCCAACATTCGACAGTTTGTGGGTTTTTTCTTAAAAAGATCAACCACAAACAAAACCGCCCACAAAACCGATTAGATGTCGCAGACATTGTATTCATTAATTTTAATACACAATAGAATGAATTGAATAATGAAAGATGCCTGACCTTTAAGGCTTAAGCGTATAAACGTATAAAATATGTATACCAGTTAATACAAAGTTTTATACACGTTAAACAAAAGAATCTGGAAATTTTCCTGTTTTTTTCCATTATCCGTCTATTCGACTATCCGTCACGTGTCCGGTCCCGGTCATGACGGATAACCGAGACTCCACTGTACATAAATAGATTATAATATATATAATCATAACAGAATAAGAAATTCCATTTGTGGAATGATGTGGTCTAGGTTTCATTGTGGATCAACTCTATTAGTGCCCTAATTTGAGACAGTTGCAATCTATTCCGCCCGGGGAAATCAACTTCCAGCCATACTAGTGGACCAGAAACTTTGTAATAACATTTTCTCACCAGATATAATCAGATAGAAAAGTTAATAAACTGTAGGCCGTACAAGAAATCTGCAGTGGTTAGGGTTGATTATACCTAGTAAGAGACATGACGATCTCTATCTCTCACCCACCACTCACACTTTGATAACAAAGATTACTTTGACCACATCTCCATACACGCAGAAGTGGAGTACAACAGTGAAGTGGTCGGCCCGCTGGCGCTCCAGGTTAGTGAGGTAACAGTTACACCAGTGTAATCAGTTATATCGGCATTAAAACGTGTTAACTTTTCTCCGTTACCAAAAAAACAAAATACGAGTACGTACATAGACAAACATAACATCTGTGAGGTGTGTTTGTGAGTAACCAGGTCACAAAAGAAATATATTGTATATGTAGAAAGGTCAAACAACAAGTTATTGATATTGTATCTACAGTTACACACTGGTCCGCAACATCTAAACCAACTTGGGATCAGACAACTAAAAAAAGTAAATTATTATAATTGTAACCCCAAAAAACCAACAACAATAAAGGTAAAGTTCTGCCAAGAGCGCACGTACACTGGGTATTTTGTATAAAACAACCATAAGTTTAGGTATCCTTGTAAATTAAGTCTGTTGTCATTTGCAATTCATATGTCGCAGTAAAACTACTAACTAACTTACAGAACTGTTCGCTAAAGTCCTTGTAACATATAACTAGGTTTAATGCCAGCTCATTTTCACTTTTATCAATGTTATTGTACTTTATTTACTTTTTTTGGTTTAATTTAAAGAATTTTTAAATTTTCTAGAGAAATAAAAAAAGAAAAATGACTACAAAAAATTGTGCAGACTGTAGATCTGTGAAAATGTTTACAACGTTTGTACACTTTTAATACACATATCCGTTGTTAACATCCGTTTTTTAAAAGTTCCTGATGAACGGCACAAAGGGAAGCCGAAATGTGGAGAAATAATAAAATGAGAATTGATCTTCAAAAAATAAATTTTCTGACCACAGCCGACAAGATCTACTCTTCATAATTTAAGACCAGCCACTGACTAATCTCGAACCAACGCTAACATAATTTTCTCAAACGCAATTTACAGGAAATAAAAATTCAAATAAGGCGCCTTGTTAGCCGAACGGTTAAGATATACTAGACCTGCAAAGCTAAGATGTATTGCGGTACTAGTCTAGACCTTGGATTTTATTTAATGGTTAATATGAGAACTTTTATAGTAAAGTGTGTTTGTTAGTCGCCTCCGTACACGACACCTAATTTGGCTGTTGGATGTAAAGCAGGCCTAAAACAAATAGGCATTACTTTACTTAACAATTTGTGCAGGAAAAAAATTGAAAAACCACAAAATTTAATTTAGTAAAGTGCCATTTCCGCTCAACAGATTGTCTAGATATTTGTTTAATTTGTTTGCTTTTTAAATAATTAGGAAATTCACCATTCAGGTTGACTAATTTTGGACAGCGGTAAGTATGGTTCAAAGAATATCAAGTATGAGCTTGCATAAATTTTTGTTTTTGAGTTATTCTTGTAAAATGAAGCTATTAAAACAATAATAATAAATATTATTATCAAAGTAATTCTAAGAAACAATAAACCAATAAAATGGACCGATAGGAAGGTCAAGAATCGGAGGGCTCCTAATCTCTATCTGAGGTCGGAAACTGACGCTCTTTGTGTAATAAATCTCGCTGTAAGAACTGCCTTCATCTGATTAATGGAGATATCCTAAACAACCAATAATATAAATTACAGAGCTCTGGGAAATAGGAATCCCTCCCGCCTTTGGATCAACACTTGGTACCACATTAAATGGCTGGTGAACATCCTGGAAAATAGGTTTTCCTTTAAGTATATTGGTGAGAACAGAAACTGCTCTCCTGTTTGCAAAGAAAAAATATGAATGTCATTACTTAAAAAGAGTGAATTTTCATTCATAATGAATGATCAGCCTCCATTATTTAATGTAAATAAGGGCCCCAAAATTTAGCATGGTCTTATTTAGGAAGAAGAAAATTTTATGAATAGGACCAATATAAAATATGAAATATGAAAACAAAAAAGTTTCCAATAAATATAATAACCAATGGAAATAAACACAATAATTATTGTTAATAATTTTAAGCGTCATTTGAATTTTATAAATTTAAGAAAACTATAATAACCAAAAGTAGCAAACTATAGTTTATAATTATCGCTAAATAAACAATTTCTTTAGAGAGAGAGAGAGAGAGAGAGAAACCTATTTGAACCGGTCAATAATTATTTTTACCAATTAAGAAGAAAAAATAAACCAGAGTTCAATAAAGAATTCGCTAATTAATCATTATTCTTGTTTATAGAGGTCTACTCTGGGGCGGTTTCTGTCTAGTTTAGCAAAAAAGAAAAATAGTCTGCTACATCACTATCTCCACTTAGAATCAGCTGTATGTGTAAGTCTTTTCTACTACTAGATCATTTCGTCCGGCGAGCAAACGGAAATCAACAGGCGATTAATATTATCTTATAATTATAAAGATATATATAACTAATGCTGGATTGTTTACAATATAAGATGAACGTCTGAGCAGAGATGGGGGTAAGGGTGGAGGGAGGGAGAGAGTGAGAGAGAAGTAATTCATTAAGCGCTTAGAATGTCAAGATAATTGTGTCGTCAGTGATTGGTAGATAAAGAAAAATGCATTTTCTTTAAAAGAAAGATTGCAAGCAACAATAAGAAAGAAAAACAAAAAGAAAAGTTTGTTCTTCTTTGCGCAACAATTTCCAATTCTAATTCATAGATTTTCTGGAAAGCAAACTTAGAAGTTTAGATTGCTAAATAAAGGTGGTGGGAATCGCAGTTAAATTTTAATAACTCGGAGCCGTTTTCAAAAAGAAAATAATTATTCAAATCCGAAATATATTCAGTGAAATTGCACTTTCGGTTTATTAATTTTCTTTGCTGAAAATCTCATCAAATCATGAGGCAAGGATCGGGATCATCTATCGTATTGTTTCAAAATATCTGGTATGAACACCCAGACGACTTTTTCAAATTACTTGATATATTATTGGTGCGAAAAGAATCACAAAAAGCAACATTTATTCAGTTGTGGCATCTCAACACAGTTGATTTCCTTCAAATTTAAAATTTGACTAACAAGTTAAATAACCAATAAGTATCATAAAGGTAATGTGTTTCATCACACATAAATGGCAGTGGAAAACTTAACCTCTTCACCTTTTTTCATAGAAACTGTCTTAAGAAAGCCAAGAAAAATAGTTCAAATACAAGTTTTGGATAATTGGAGCAACAGAAAATTAACAAAAAATCGTCTATTTTTCATAAAATCCTCTAAAACTGGAGAAAAAAAAATCGATAATTAAAAGTGTCGATTAACATCCGGATTGGCTGATATCATCCAAAAAAGAAAAACTTACCTACAGACTCTTAACTAACAGACCAATTCATTAAAACCACTTTTCCGTACTCAACTGACCTCATTGTTCCGGAAAACACTGCACGAGCGCAATCCCTTTCAGTAATAACTATCAAAATAATGAATTACTGTCAAAAATTGATTGCTATCATAAAAGTAATTATAATAAATGGGGAACAAAGTTTGTGATGTCATTGGTATGATAGTATATGCCAATAAATTACCAAAAATAGCTGCCTAATATAATTACTGTATACTTGTGTATTATGTATAATAAAGATATTAAATGATGTGTATAATTTAGGCCCGGATGCTGTTGACGAGGATGACTAATAAACATCAGATATTAATAAATGTTTTAGCGCGATAACCCCATGTAAACATATAACACCACATACTGAACGCTCTTTATGTATTTTCAAGTTCTTCACTCAGGCAACATTATACTAACGTGCTAGATAAATAATCGGACGGTCGCCTGCCACCAAATCACCACCTAAATAGAAATAATACATAAAAAGATTCACTCATTAATAAACTGCAACCCCCTTTAAAGATAGTTTATATATAAACCGCTGTTGAGTAACTTTTAAGGAATGCCTGCTGTAGTACATAAGTATGTACGTGGACAACACGAGCAGTTTAATTCTGTACCATCATCACTAATATTTAATTAGAACCACATCCAAATGGTAATGATGTCATTATAAATTACTAGCACATGGATTCCCCCCTTCCCCACATAGTAGCAATCAACCAAATCATCATCATTATCAACCCCGCATGATTACATTCCAATATAATCAGCAGTTTTAAGTACATTGTAAACTCTATTTTCTTTAGGTGAGCACATTTATTGTATACCATCTATCCTCTGTCAAACCCGGTTATCTTCAGTCCATAAACCCGCTCAATAAGGTCTTACTATTGGAAGGAAAGTCATGCCATTATGATAGAAAAAGGGATTTCTTCCCGACTGGGACCCTCCAAATTTGACCCTTACGAAATTCTGTCAAAATAATTATAGACTAAAATATGTAGAAGGTATTTGAAACTTCTCTGGTTATAGTAAAGTAATCGGCTATTTTTTTCCAGACGGGGTTTAACGTCCAATGAGGTGTCGTAATAAAAAGTAGCTGTACGCGGGATTCGATCTGCGGATACCCCGTCTTACCAAGCCAGGCTTCATAACCACAAGACCAACACCTGTCTCACCAACTGGATTCTATTTCAAAGATAATGCCGTCAAACATAAATATTTCTCTTTCTAATTTCCCTTTCTGTACTAAATCGAACTTCAGTTTCTGTCACAGCACTGTATCCTATAGATAAGTGCATACATGTTGTGCTTCTAATGTCCCTTAAGAGCAAGAAAATACTAATCAAAAAAGGAAGTATTTCTCAGATTAAAATAAACAAATTCTTACTTGATAATTAGGATTGGGTACCAACAGTGAATCTGGCCGTAACAGGAAATACTACTTCACTGAATCGATTTATATCAATCATTGGCAACTATCTTGAATAATGATTCCAGCAATTTCCTCTTAAACATAATGAATCAACTACATGTAACCCTAACGCGAGATTTTGACCCATGAAAATTCATTTTAGGACAGCTCTGGACTAAGGGATGGTTTGACTTCTACTATTTTACGAACAGTACAAGAAAGTAATTGAAAATAAAGAAAACAGAATATAAAGCAGCATGTAAATCAAAGATCATCTTCAGTTAAGTTGATCCATAATGTTTAGTGTATCACAAAAACAAGCCCACATTCCATTTAGCTGGAGAAATAGTTAATGACGTACGAGAGATATTGCGAACATTCCAACATTAAATTAAAAAATACATCAGATAATCAACATAATAAATGATTATAATTATAATTTATGCCAAGAAATGAATACAGGATGATTATATTTATTGCTAACTGAGAAAGACCATACATATATATATTTCCTGTTGTAATAAAGTTGAAAAATTATTATATTATTAAAACTAGGAATTAATCACAGTGGTACCAAACTATTCGTCTTGGGGAATTTATCAAACATTACTTTTTTTTAATTTATATTTACGCACAAAGAGAGGAACACTGGGCTCTTTTCATCTCACGTATGCACATACTGACACAGCTCTCGGTGTTTGTACAGTTTATATCTCGAGATCAGTAGAGTAGTATTAGTAAAGTCTATCCTCTTCTAACAGACATGGTAATGAAGACGGAGTCTATCCATCAGAATATGCGTGCGTGTCCTTAATTAATGAATTATCTACTTCATTTCATAATCTCTTTAAGATTTTTCTAAATTAATAAAATATTTATAATAATACTAATTTTTTTTAGTAAGACTAGCATTGTAAACGGATACTTGGAGAAGACAGATTTAATTCTTAATTCTAAATTCAAATCACGCCGTTTATGTTGAGAAGTAGCACAATATCTAGTGTAGAATAGACGCAGCAGACATGTGGAACGTGTGATTAATGCAAGACTCGATACTAAGTAGAAGAATGACCTTATAATTAAGTAATTGCATCTTATTTGATTAAATGAAAAATTTGTATTGTCCTAGGGGATGCTGTGAGTTTCGTTAGGGAAAACATTTTTCGAAGTTAAATATTAAATTATTTTGTCTGCATTAAATCAGCAGCACAGGAGATTGAGGGAGAAGATGGCCTCGAGATCTACTCTTATCGTGAGAGCAAAGTACAAAGTATTCACGACATTGGAGTGGCATCTCTAGATCAATGCGTTCAATGAGTACGAAGTAAAGTTCCGGTCAAAGTGGTACTTCTGGTACATGGATTTGATCGTAATATTTGGCATCTTGATCGCTTAACTTCCCAATAACAATGATAAGGGAAAATAAGACTTGTTTTCACATTCATCTGGCTGAAATTAAAGTAGAACTCATGTCTTTAGTATCGACTAAATAATTATCTAAATATTTTACTGTCACAGAAAGAAACACGTGATTAACACGATTCTTCAAAATCCCACAGTAAACTATGTTAATGATGATTGGTTTAAGATTCAAACTATTTACTGGCCAAACTGATTGGGTGGAAACAGAAATAAGCAGGACTATAAAACTTGGTGGTAATAGTGACATAATAGTCTTTATGGGGAGGTAATCAAGACTATAAACGAGAAAATTACTGTGGTTAACTAACATAATTGGTGTTAGGAAGTGAGTTATGCATGTATTTGTGTGAGTGTACGTATAGCTAAATTATAGGTATTTAAATAAGAGTTAACAGAACGGTTAGTGTATTAGTAATGTGTATATACATAGTTGATGCTGAACTAGTAGTGGTAGTGGTTGAAAACTATGTGTCAGTGAGCAGCTAGGAGTAGTTTAGGTGGGGTCAAGTGAGCTCTCCTCTCCTCCTCCAACCAAATCTGGGTCACACAATCTATCTCTTCATTTTGATTGTCAAATTTTTAATTTAATTCACCAATTAAAACTCTTGTTATCACCAACTATTACATTTAATTAAATAATATAAGTATTTAAAACGTTAATTACTATCTTTAAAAAAAAAAATCTAATGAGGAGACGTTAAAAAAAAAGAAAATGTTCTTTATATCGATTCTCGAGATTTTCAAACATCGAATTTGTATTAAATGTTAGAAGGCTTCATGCAGAAACTCTACAATAATATTGTACAGGAATCCTCCGCCATGTTCCAACTTAGTGTGACGTTTGGGCTAACTATATTTTTTATTAGTTCTCTCTCTCACACACACACACACACACACAGAAACTAGGAAAGGGAGAGAATTCCTTGGAGAGAGAAAGAGAGAGAAGTCCTCTTCCAAGGCACAGTGGGTAATTAATGACAAGGTCGACAAAATAGTAAAGGTAAACGACACGAAGATGATGAGAGAGATTCGAGGTTTAATTTAGAGGACATCCTGGACACCGCAAAAATAATAGTAAGGCTGGAGAGATAGATCGTGCTCTCGAGAATCAAGGTCATCGTATAGTCCAGCCACCTTCTTGCTGGCTAAATATTGGTACTCTGCTGGTTGGTGGTCTGGAGCGTGTCATGAGTGTTCTACTCAGAACATTATAGTGCTTTATTACTATTCATTGTTTTTAGTGACTGAGATTCATAGTTTCAATAGGACGAAAAAATAGTTACCAGTTTCAGTCATGGTGAACTTTATTATGCCAAGCTTTCGCCTAGGGACTAGATAATCTTCAGGGCTGTGGAACATACTCGTATTTACAGTTTGTTAACAATAATTCTATTAAAATGAACATGTATAATGTAACGAAATTTACAAAAATTATTTACCTAGTTTACAAAGTAATATTTTACTACATTACAGGGATGGTGAGTCTTCTGTCTGTTCATGGACTGAGTGTGATAGGTCTGTGTGTGATATGTGTTTGGTTGTGTGGAAGTCAGGGTTGCCAATTGTCAAGTATTTTGTAAGTAAGTTGGCATACATGTCGTTTAAATTGCTCGTGGTTGTTTTGAAATGTAGACTATTTTCTGTCTTTGATATGTATATCATTTCTAGTACTTTATGTACTAGTACTAGTAGTGCTTTATGTTCATTCAGTTTAAGTTGAAACCAGTCAAATAATCAGAAGATGTTTATCTCGATGATTTTTTCTCGAGATTCTCGTTTATTTTTTATTTCATTGAAAGAAATGCAACTTTTTGCAAAAATTTACTTTTGATAAAGAAAAACGAAACAAAATTCAAATCGAAATAAGCTGAGAAATGCGCGCGAAGAAATTGGAAACTTAAGTAGACACAATATGAGTTTAAAGCCTAATTTGCAATACTTTTTTTAACTTCAAATATAAATCAATTAAAACTTCATAAGGGCACGAGCAGTGAAGGAAGTAAGCAAGGGCAGTGCAACAAGAAGGGGGCAGTGCACAAAGTTATTTAAGTGCAAAATCTTGAAGGAGAAAAACGCCGGATAGTCTGCGCTTTTGGCTGGGTTCCACCAAATCTCCTAATCTGGCGGCCTCTCAAATCTATTGTATATATTTTTCTCTGGGATTACAATTGCTCCTCTTAACTGCCTACAGTATTGTAATAAAATATTTACAATTCCTCAAGACCAGCTTTCATAAAACTGGCAATAAGAGATCAGGAGACTACTTGTTCTGGGACTGATAAAATCTCATCTTATTAATTCACACATCATTTAGCGAATATGATCTCTATTAATAACTGCATCTTCAACTCTAAAACGAGATACAAAGCACAGACAGATCTTTGAGTAAAACCTTGCAATAGTCAGGGATGATCTGGAGATATCATTCCCATAACGGTTCTTAGAGGAATATGTTACTTAGAGCCAACAAGCGACGTACAAGTTTGATTACAAAAGTCTAACGAAACTATACTTCTTTCTCTAAACAAGCTCCGGATAGCAAGCGTAAAAAATAACTATCCCAATGGACCACACAATCTTCTAAAACCAAAAATTTTTTTTCTTGGTGACCACTATAACAGAGCCCCCAGCATTGATGCACAGGTGATTATGATTTTATTTTAAAGCAGGTGTTTATTAAAACGACAATAATCGAAGCGACCAGTCCTTGAATCTCTAAATGGAGGGAGAAAGAAGACTTTGTCTGCCAAAGAGATTGGGTTGGGCTACTTGTCGGCGTATAACTAATGATATCAAATCACTACTCTGTTACTAGATTACATGCAATACAGACAACAGTCTGTACCATGAATACGTTAAAAATATATACATATATATAAACAAAAAAAATGATTAATATCAACAGGCTATCTTATTATATAATCAGCTGGTTAATAGCAGGAGGAGGAGGAGTGAAGGAGGTTATACTATGGTTACTTTTAATGGCGCCACCAATAAATAAATACTCTTTTTTTCTATTTCTATATCAGCGTTAGTGTATCGCTGCAAACAGTAATTTGTGGCAGGACAGATATTTATACTTCTTAGAATTAGCGGTGAAGATAGTGGACGTAGTTTATCAGAGAACACCAGCCAATAATTAGCAACCACCAATCGAATCATTCTTTTTAGCACAATATAAGAAAAAAAAAAAAACTAAATTGCTGAAGGCTCTGAATTTATTGCAACAAGATCTAACTTTTAATTCTAATCTTGAAAATAGTAAAATGGATTGTAACTTACAAGAGTTCCTCTTTCAACAATTCTCATAGCTCTAAACAATCGTTCTTCAAACTTAAAGCGCACTTTCAATTCATTTAAGATTTTAGAGTTTTAGACCAAACAAAGGAAGTAGACATAAAACTGAAATAAAACTCGATTCCCTAAATGGGACAGGTTTTTTTTTGTTTTTTAATGATCTGAATCAGGATTTCACTTAAAGGTGTCTTTCAGATCTTGTAAATGAGGCAGTCATTTCTGATTAAACTTGACGCCAAGATCTTCTTTGAGAGAACAAGGGGTGGCAAGGGGGACACATTAGAAGACAACAACCTTATAGTTACGTAACTGATAAGAAGCGGGTTGGTATGCTCTAAAAAAATCAATAACGATTTTAGTGTTCAGTTGGGATTAAACAGAAATCTTTAATGGTGTACACGTGAACGAAAAGAGGCAAGTTACGTAATACAAGTTTTATAGAAGGTACAGGATGAGTAGCAAACAAGAAAAGGAAGTATGACTGCTAATATTATATTTAATGAACGGAAGTAAGATGAATGAGATATCTAATTGAGAGATATCAAGGTGATGTAGCGGTACAATAGCTTCCATTCAAACAGGTTGAATTCGTCTAAATAGAGGAGCACAACTTAAGTGCAATGGGTTAAGGTAGTTTTAAGGTGTGCCTTTCTATCTCTAACTAGGAAGGGTCTAGAAGGGAAAGGCTGTCAGACAGTGAGGAATTTAAGGGCAAGAGTTATTGAAACTTCTCAACATTTACTTAGCTCAAAGCACACAAAGTATTTCAAGAATGTTCTGCTGTTACATTACGAGTTATTACAGTCCTGCATATTAGGATCGCTGTTCTCTCAGTTCAGTTATTAAATAATAATGTTCGAAGGAAAGTTATGCATGCTTTGTCGCATGACAAAAGGTTTTACTGAATAAATACTTAACATCGTACTGTTTGTAGACTAAGTATAGGTAATTTTCTTTCTTTTAGAATACTACATGGTTTTTCGCTTAAACTTAGTTTTCCTATTTTTTCAAAATCATTGAATATTGTAACAAGCGCTGCTGAGGCAGTTCGATAAATTAATGCTTTGTGAATTGTAGCTAATAGAGCTAATGAAGGCACTGTCAAATATTGGTTCGAAAAATTTCAATCAAAAGATTATGACCGGAAGATAGCTCACGATCTTACTCGATGACAGTTTAAAGACTACCGCTAGAAACAGACTCATCTCAAAAAGTTCTGTGGAAGATCGTGGTACAATTGGACTTAGCCCAAACTGCATTTGCAGATATGACACTTTAATGTGCACTGGAACGGTGGAAAAACTCCAAAAGTGGATGTCCTATAATTAGAACGATTTCATTCAACAAAACCTTCATTTGTAGGTTTGTCCAACAAAAAGAACAACCGATTTTAGGATGAAAAGTGGATATTGTACGACAGAAGGAAACGATTTAGACAGTGCCGTAACTTCCTCAAATATTTATGCAGGATAAAACCAAAATAATGATATTGTAGTTACGTCACAGTCTACGACTGTTTGCTGTACGAAAAACCACTGAAATCATCAATGCCAATTATTAATCAATAGGTATACCTTCAAAAAGGTAAATATTGTCGTTCCAATATTAAAGTCTCGAATCTGCCATCAAGAAGTACAACTTTATGGACTGAAGAGCTTTTGCAGATCTCTACCGGTAAATTTTTCGGTGCAGATTATTGGAGGAATTTCTAGGCTTCTAAAATTCTATTTCAAACCATCTTGCCAAAGAACATTAAAATCTCAGGTAGAATTCCTTAGTTAAGTGACAACTGTTATCCAAAAGTGCTACTTTACAAAACACCACTCTCAAGTGGGTTGACAAAAAGCAAAAACATCGATTAGATAATTAGTAAATAATAATCGTCAACTATATAATATAACTGCAGTGAACACTCAGATTGCAACTCTTTTGAAATTAAGATAAAATACAATATATATATAGACTATCAATGACCTTGAAAGCCCTCACCAAATGCACAATAGTAACTAAACATAAAAATGTAAAGTTATTATGGCTGGCCTTGTCTAAACAAGGCAAACTTCAAAATGCAACTGCTCTTATCGATTCTTATACTGTATCTATAATATCAATTCGTAAATGCACTTTAAGTAAAAAAGATTTTTAAGAAAACTAAATACCATTTCGGTAATAATACAGTAAAGCAAACTATTTCTATAGTGCAATTCCAGTACATTGCATTTCTCCTTGCAATAGTCAAACTAACATATGTAACTGCTTTACCGGAAATTTTAAGTTGAGCGAATGGTCACATAATTTACGAATAAAGTATCTAATTTTATGAGAAAAACAATGGCAAATTAATACCTAAAATGCATTATTTATAAACTTAATGAATCGTTCAGATATCTAACTTAACATAAATTTCAGGGATAATCTTCGAAATGCAACTTTTTTTTGAGTAATTTCCTACAAATACTTAGTAATATTTACTGAAAACCAAAATCAGTTCAGCAGTACTTCCGGCAAAACAATCATTTTGACCAAAATATATAAATATATCGTCGCCTCCTCCTCTGTCGATATCTAATTGAAGTATTAAATTTGAATTTCCTACAATTTTTAAACTATGCTGACAAAACTAAGTTCACTTTTTCAACTTCAGGGGATCGCAAAACATGCATTTCCGGAGGAAATTAAAGCCGGAAATTTTTGTACAACATATCCTCTTACACAGAGTAAAGAGAAAGTATAGAAAGAAAAATCTGTGCCATTAATTTTTGATATAGATAGCTAACGTAATGGACAGAGCTCCGCTAAATAATAGCAATAACTTAGAAATCAAGTTGTCCAAAACACCATGATTGCACATATCGATTACAAATGATCTTAATAATCAATATTAATCGAATGGCTAATCACATGTACCAGAAGACCTAATTTCCACTCATAGCCAATGAAATTACGAAAACTTTTGATTAATTAAATAGCAACCAACAGCTGTCACAACAGCCAATCAATTATATTGAATAATCAAGTTAATATTAATTTTTATAACGAATTGCAAATAGTTAATTGATTAATTGATTTTATTACTTAATTATTTTGATGAACAGGAACAGCCTCTGCTTAAAACAAAAGAGTTAAAAGTAATTGGGAAGCAATTAATAACTTGGCGTCAAGTTTCTAAACTGCAAGTTTCTTTCTGTTACTTACAAACTCTAGAAAAGGGATCCTAAATGAAAATGATTATTCATCTAAAATTACGAATGCACTTTATAATGCATTCGCTTCGATTCTCTTCAGTAACTCAGTAAAAATCGCATCAAGATAGACTGGAAAACGTAATTGGTACAAATACTAAGGAAAATTATTTTAAGATTAATTACCTTTTTCAAATGTTTGTTGACCCATTTTGTAAATGTCTTTTTCTGTATGGCATCTCGTTCATCTGTGAAAAATATTTAAAAAAAATTAATAAAATTTCTTAATAGCCATTTTTATATTTTTTTATAAAAATGAAACCTTCATGTTAATTGTGACAACAATTATGGTTAACAATTACATTAGAATAAGCACATTGTTTGGATTAAGTACTCGTAATTAGCAATAAACCATGCTACAGCTGCTCCCGGAGGTGAACTACCTTTGATTCTAACTCCCCGGACGCCTCCTGGACATCCAACAGCCGGAATTATGATAATCCACAATCTCAATACTGTCTAAGTGGACAAAGGAAACCACTTCTGAGGAAGATGTTTGGTGGTGAGGACAGAACTGCTGCCCGCGAGCACTTCCCTTGTCAAATCTAAAGCTCATACGACCCTTGTAGAAGGATAAGTGAGCCAGATTGACTCGTTAAGAAAAGAGAGCCTATGAGGTGCCAGCTGCTCTCTCTCTTAGACAAGGGAAGTAATGTGAACTCCCTAGCCCTAAGATAGTCTTCTATTTTGGGTTGGTGGAAAAAGGAGTATAACTTACCTTAGATCAGGTTGTTAAAGCTTTTGAGAGTGGTCTACTCTAGAAAAGTTGTTCCTCTGAAATCTTTTAGCGTTGGTGATGGCAAGAGAAAGACAATAAAGGTAGCAATAAAGAATTGTTCGCCAAAAAAAACGAAAACCGTGGCTCCCTCTAATGTGGTAACCAATAACTTTACTAGCAGTGAATTCCAACGTACTGCATCCGTTTTTCAAAAATATTACGCAATTAAAAAGTTTCATTAATATGAAAAATCATGCACATTAATTATAAGATTAAAAGCTAAGTTAGTATTAGTAATAAATATTTGGTTAGATAAGCAAATATTTATATGCCAGTAATCTAAGTCATTTAAAAACAGAATTCCAATTGTAAACGTATTAAAAAATACTACTATTTTGGTATTATTAAACGATAATGATTTACTTTATCAAACAGAGCGAATCTGACTAACTGCGACGTAATTCCCACTTACTACAGTAGATAAGTTCAGATTGAAACGCAGCAAAAATTTTCTTATTAAATTCATTTCAAATCTAATCTCACATTTTGTGATCTTCATTTACTTACTTCGCTTATTTTTTTTTTTAAATTGCTTGTAAATGCTATCCTTTAAAAACCTACAAGAAGTGTAAACCGTTTATATCTTAACTTTTAACCAAAAGAAAATCTGCTGGAGAAATATTTACGAAACCTGCCTTTAAATCAATTCTGATTAAGTAAGTAATTAATATTTTTCGAGTAAACGCTAAAGATTAGCAGCGCAATTCATGCTGATAGTAATCCATCCCAGAAATGGATCTCTAGAGGGATTGAAACCCTCTTACCCGGTGTGATCCTCCTAAAAATCAATTTTTACCAAAAACATTTTCACGCAAAATTTACAATGAAATTTGTTCAGTGAAATTTTCAAAATACGCAAACAAAATAAATAAATAATCACAAGATATATAATTAATTACATAGCTACTAAGAAATAGACCGTAGAGTTTATAAGTAAGTATATTTTTGCTACGATCAATGACTCTCAAATAACTTTCAGTGAAGCGAACATCACGTAGCTTAACACTCGAAATTCAATTCAAAATTACTAGCACATTAAGTTTGCTTTTTAATCATAAAACTAGTTCATTGTGATAATGGTGGCCAAAAAGTATTTAATGTAATTACCACAAAACTAAACAACTCCATTTCATGTAACTTATGAACTAAACTGCAATAACAGCTACCTCTCTCCTTGAACTGGACAACTACTCATCGCATTCTCCAGACAAAACTCACAAATAACCAAAAGTTGTAAACAAATTTCACAAATAAACACCAAGAAATTCTTGTAACTAAATAAATAAATAAAAGATTTGCTATTTTATTATTACTAATATAGAAGCAATACGCATAAACCTAAACATAACCTTCCTACTACATTGTCACATACATGGCTACCAACCTGTCTTTAACTAATCATATACAGCAAACATTACGACTGTTTAACTTTATATTGTCTTGTATGGTAATAAAATATTTGCATAGAAAACATTACATCACTTACTTAAGTAAGTAAATAGAAAAACATCCTTAGTATTTTTATTTTTATCCTAACTAGTTAGAATAGCCTGCCTTGTGTTTATTTACCAATATTGGAAGAAATCGTCCATGGCAACCAACCTTCCTTGTTTAGAATTTAAAATTAATTAACCAAACACCTTCTCAGTTAATGTCTTTGTCACATGTCATTTCATTTAAATGCTTAAAATTTATAAGGGAATTAAAGAACCCATTTTCGATAGAAATATCCAAATAAGTTCTACGGTACATTTTGGCAATACACTATTATTAGTATATTATTTATTTTGGAACCAACTAATTAATGTTTAAACCAAAACAAGTGCAATAAAACTAGATTAACAAAAGAAAATCCTGTGGTTAAAACAAAACCGAGCTAGGAAATTTTAATTAGTGGCTAAAAATAGAATGGTGTAATTAAGTAATTGGCGAGGTTAAGTAACAGCCAAAAATATTGTGTAAAACGTTTTAACTTTAATGTTTAACTTAACGTAATCAAGTTAAAAGAATAACTAATTGCACCTAGTTAAAGGAAAATCCATTGAATTTATTTTTCCCTAATGTAGTCAAAAGAAAACTGAAGATTTCCAAGATTATAAAAGATAATGATGGCATTAAGGTCAAGCATGAAACATAACTTGTAAATAATTGATCATGCACAAGATGTACAGAGTTCCACTTGAATACATTATGTAATAAACTGCTGTTAACGCTGACCTTAAAAAAAAAGTTCTTATCAAGAAGTATTTCGACCTTGTCTTCTTATATTCAAAAATGAATAGGAAGGCGCCACCACGATAGCCGAGCGGTTAGAGGTGTGGCCCGCAATGCTAAGATGTATTGCGGTATTGGGTTCGATTTCCGGTCTTAAGCCTTGGATATTATTTAATGATTTAAATAAAAAATTTAAAGAAAACTGTTGAAGACATTTCAATGTAGTCGAAGAAAATCTATAAAACAGAAAAATTCCTCAAAGTGCCGGGTCCGCTATGTTATGATCGGTTCCTCTGGAGGATCTAAAACCAATAATGTGGCAATTGCGGTTGAAAGATTTCTTACCCACTTGGAATACCAGACATTCTTTAAATGTTCTTTGATAGGTACGCAGACGAGGAGTAGGAGTAAATTTGTAATGGACGAGCTCTCAAGAGAGAGAGAGCTTACAGTTTCCCGATCATTCTCTGAAAAGTCAGTTTCCTTCAAGGAAAAAAGTTACAAATAAAAGTGACGCGTCATTTAGTGCGAGTAAACATAAATCAAAATTTAAAGGAAATCGTTGGGTCATTTTGGGTCACCATTCTATTTTTAGCCACTAATTAAAATTTCCTAGCTCGGTTTTGTTTTAACCACAGGATTTTCTTTTGTTAATCTAGTTTTATTGCACTTGTTTTGGTTTAAACATTTTGGTCTTAATGAAATCACGAAACTTGATATCGAAAGCGATGATTCCTTCCAGAATTCCAAACATGTGCTTCCTGCCACTTCTTGATATTCAAAAAATCTGTGAGCGTTTGCACAAAAAAAAAAATTAATGAATATAATTAATTTATTGAAGAATTTTTGTTGCCATTTTCTAATTTACTTAATTAATATCTTTATAATGATTCAGCAAGATTTGGATAGTACTTGAATGAGAAAGAGGTGCGGAAGAAGTGCCACAGGTGATGTCACAGTATTGTTTATAGTGGCTAGGAGGCACCCTAATAACCCTGTAGAGTGGCCAACAGAATGGGCGTCACCCACTTATAATTTTAAGATTACCAAAATTAGAACAAAAACCCCAGAAAAATGATAATAAAAAAAAAAAGCGAGATGAATTCATTCATAAATAAAAGAAATGACAATAATATTTTCTGTCATAATGTTAAGAATGATGTAATAGAGGAAATCATGTCCATTAATAGAATCTGCCTAATTATATGCCCAGCTGTTACTATGAATTACGTATAATTAGCATTGTTCCAAACTGCCGCCTACCGCCTCCAAGACTAATTGCCATGATGAAGATTGCAAGACGATGAACAAATTTATTTCTAATTAGGAAATCTTTTTCTTTAATTTTTGTATTTTCACTTTTCTTCCTCGTAGTGACAAGAAGTATTGTAATCGTGACAAATTTGTAAATTTAGAATCCACCTGAGATTCACATTTAACCAGGAAAAGCAGTTCTTAGAAAATGGGACGTTCGTACGTCACTCAAAAACGAAAAATAACCGGAAGATCAAACTTCTTATGAAAGATCAGAGTTCTAAACGTGATAGCGTTTGAATTGGAAGGAATAAGCTGGATATCTCAAAAACAAAGAGCTACAGGAGTCTGGAACTTAGTTCTAACTTTATATTCTATAATCGCTTCCAAAAAATAAGAAGTCGGCGGAAATCCGTTCTCGGAAAAAGCGACCTCACGATAATTTTGGTTGTTTTTCAGTCTTCAGCGAATTTCTTTAAAGTACAACCTACTCTTTAAGTATTCTTGTTGAAGTTCTAAAACTGAAATCAGAGTTCCGAGTTTGATGGTAGAGTTGCATTTGAAGTGCAATGTAAAACTGCTATATTGGAATTGGCCATAGAGTAGAAGTTCGAAATTTTGCAGTTACAAATCTATTATCATTTTAAATTTTAAAGAAAACTGTTCAAATAACAGGAAAAATAAATCATTTACTGGTGATAATAGCGTCATCGCTAAGAATATCCAAACAATCATCGCCATACTCTCATGTCCTCATATCTTAATTAAATCCATTTTTATATTAATCAAAAAGCTGTCAACGGAACGGCTGATAATGCCTTAGTACAAACAATAAACACTCTAAATTAGAATATAGAGAACATGTCTTGTGGATTATAATACTGACTCTTTCGTAATTTAATACCCATCAAATTAATTTGAAGTACTTTGGGACGTTCTAGTACTACCCGCCGTTCTGAATTTGCAGGTCAGCAAACAAAATCCTTAAATAAGTTTGTTGCTGATACGTGGCGCTACGTCCACAAATCTGAATCATTTCCTTTCATTGTGAGTGTCTTCCGCTTGTGTTTGGATGTAAGTGGAATAGAAGCAGTACAGACTTTCTAGGGGGTCTAGGTCTTGCGACTGACTCACCTAGTTCTTTCAGTCAATACTTCATTTTAAACTATTCTACAAACGCGTAACATGATCAGGCCGAACTCACTCTGACCAATCTAGCATCAAGTCAGAGCTTCGTTTTACGTATGACAAGCTAGTTTGACCAGGAAATAGTCCAGGTTAGAAAGCTGAATCTGAGGACTTGTCTACCAACAGCTTTTGTTTGGAAAAAGCTTTTTCTTTAAAGACAATTACAAGTGGACTGAAGTTTGAGGAATGCCACTGCTAAAAAGAGTGATGATGTCACTTCCTCCCTCAGGATTGGTGTCCAGTTACAAGATTTGGTGTACCTACTGCTGGTTTGGAATCTTGAAACGTACCAGGCCACGCTGCTATTATGACAGTAAAGTGACCCAATAGTTAAAAGACCACTTTACCGTCCTGTCTGTTTAATTAGACTAAGATGGTGATTGTTAGGGCGAAGAGAGGTCCTTCACCAAAGATATTTGGAGCCATATAAATTCTTCACACATCCTACCGGCCTAATTCTAGAAATTACATTTGGGTGGATAGCAGTAACCAACATTTTCTCCTCCCTCTGGTTTGGGGGTTCCTCCAACTACTCCAACGACTTAATGTGTGCATGGACTTCTATGTTTTAGGGTGTGGGTCCCATTAAAACTACACAGAATCCCTTGCTGGCCAAGCGATTCGCCGCTTCATTGACGTTATATCCCGAATAGCACCAAGACATAAACTGGCTAACTGATTGTTGACTAAATCCCTCTTAACTGAAATATATTTTAAGAGAAAAATTATTTTTGTAGGTTTTGCTGCAACAGACATAACTTGCCATCTACCCAGCTACATAAATAGCTAATCATGCCCAATAAAACTCAGTACGAAATCCAAATTCGTTAATTTGAAATGTTCGAGCTAGATTAATTTAAAAAATAATAATAATTAAATATCCAACGGGAGAAAAGGTGCTTTTTGCGTACATAGTGATTATTACTGAATAGAAAGATGACCATTGAGAAAAAGTGGAAGTTCATGGGTTCAGAGGACAGCCACCACTCCCACACTGGGAGAGACAACGTCACGCTCCGATACTGTTGAAGCGGATGTAAATTGTAAACACGGAACAGGTACACCTGAACATGTAGCAGCACATAAGTCCGTATGTGCTGTGTATGCGAGAGTACGTTTGTCTCTAAACCAACCAGAGGGAAGGCCGCCCTATCTGGCCGCCATTAGGTGGTAGCCAGCACGACTAGCCGCGTCCCCTCATCACAATAATAAATGCAGACCGGAAGTGTGCTACCGGTCAAATGGGAATATCCTACAATAGGACTTCTGTTGGATCTTTTTTTTTCTGTACATCTACTCCATGTAAACTCCATATTTCCAGTTACTGTTACTACTGGTAACAGCTAAGGATTGCCAATTCACAAAATTGAAGTTTTAGAGGGTTTCACCGAAAATACCATCGTAATAGAAAAGCAAAAGCGTAATATACGACTGAGGCAGCATAGCGCAGTTGGAAGCACCAAGTTTTTGGCACTTCTCTTGGCGACAATGAAAGGCGAATCCATTTCCGTTCTTTGAGAGAGGGAATTTATTAAGTCCGAAGAATTTGCTGCGTAACGTAAATTGTAAAAACTAAGCCTTATCAGAGAAGAGCGCTACTTTTAGGAGAATGTAATTCTTCAGAGAAATGAACGAACTGATGAACTACAAAGAAATATGATGATTAAAAAAAAAAATGCTTGGTTTCGAATCCAGAATGCAGAAGGCAAAACATAAAATAGGTTCTCTAAGATTCTGAGGTGAATGGAAGAGTTAGCAGCGTGGTAATTATAACTGGGCTCAAAATGCGTGAAATCCTGTTTTGAATCCAGCTAGCAGACGCTTAGAGTAATGTGAACGAAGGCCGTCAGTTGTACTGAAAAAAATTCTGTACACCGTTGACCTTAAATGAGATTTTCACTACAATTTATGCGCCATCAGATAATAATTTAATTTTTATTGCTTTGGATTATCATTATCAAGCATTATCAAACTTGGCGGTTCTACTCAGGAGGTTTCTAGTTAGCTCCTAGCCTCCCGACAGGAATCTTTGTTGCCAAGCCCACTAACAGAGGTAACTTGCTGAGACTGCTGTAAAGTGCAGCATCGAATCCGAAGAAGAGAGCTACCCAACTATTTAGCTATCCCAACTTCTGTACGGGTAAAACAAACATTCACAATGAGCTAATCTAACAAAATCCGACCAAGTTTAGGGTAGTGCTCTCCCCTGTACAGTGCGAAAAAGATTATTATTTTTTTAAACACTTCAGGTACTACCAACGCCTTCATGAACATTTACACGTAATTTTAATCATGGTGACAAATTTATCAAATCTCTCCCCTCTCCCAAATAAAAATTTCAACGCTGAGCACTGTAAATGGCCCAGTGTTATCACTCGTCACAATTACAAATCATAAAAAACTGATGATTCACAATGTAAATAACAAATATGTATATATAAAGATGAAAATGTTTATCAATTAAAAAAAAACAAAAACATTTTATAAAAACAAAGCTAAAACAGTGTTTTGATGATTTTAAGTAATTCTAATCTTTGCTGAGAGAGTATGCAAACATAGAAAAAGGGGGAAAAAAACTATAATTTTTAAGTACTTGAAAGAAACAAAAACATTCTTATCACTAATAATGTAGTTTAATGTGACACTTGTTGATTTTATATCAGCTGTAGTGGCGCTGATAAGAGCCAAGCACTCAACAAATCTCTTTTAGAAAGATACAAAACCAACTTTTTTTTGTTTAAATTTTTACAAAAATTTATTTAATTTGAGAATAAAATAGGGTAATGCCTATTTTTATAGGCGGGCTTTACGTCACACTACCCTTCTTACATTAGGCATCGTGAACTTAAGCGATTAGCAAACATACTTTAATATCTCGGAAACAAAACGAGAAACGTTAACAAAGAACTTATAGTTTAAAAAGTTAGGTATAAGGTTTTGATTAAACGACAAAAATTACAAAAAACAGCTAGTAATCTATATTTTGTTCATACTTTAGCTCGTGACTTCAGCCATTTAAAAACGTTCGAAATAGTTTATGTGTTTCTATTTTTAAATCTCATAACAATTGTCTCGTTTCGTTATAGTCTTCGAGGTGCGTAAATGAACAATGTCAAGAGGGATTGAGATGTCCGTGTTGCATCAGTATCTTAAAATTAAAGCATTATTTTTGGTGAGGGGGCATGCTGGCTAAAATAAAATGAAACTTGTAGCAGAAAAAGGGCTTAAAATCTCCTCCATAACCCACCTAACCTAAATCAATATTTCTTGAGATGGAGTTCCATATCTACGTGACAGGCTATAATCCCTTGGCGAATGTCTAGAGTAGATACGTATTAACAGATATCTCCATTTAATGGTTTGCCATTACAGAGGAAAGCTTCACTCTATATCTTAATGGAACCAAATTACAAGATTATCTTTCAGCAACTGCGGCCTTCAGTTTCCACAGTATTCACATTTACTATTCTTAGCTGATACGGTTGATGGAAACAGGACATTGAAGCTTCGAAATATTACCCGAGAAAAAAAAGGGGAAGAATGCGGAGCTAACAGAGAAAATATTAGATTAAAGCAGGACATGTCCTGACGTGTCCACAGGTGCGATTTCCTTCAGCCAGAATCGCACCATCAAAGCGTTGATCGTGTCGCCATAGTTTGTATACATCAATACAATGAGAGCTTATCGTAAATACTTTGTACGATATCGCGGCGCACCAAACAGTCTAAAAGGCCAAAAACATGGTAATGTATCCATCCATTTCTTCAGCGATTCAGTTAGTAAAAATACTGAGAAAAATATTTTATCAACTGATGATCCTTCCACAACTACAATCCTGCTAATCCTTACAGCCGACACCTTCCTGCGGCTACAAACTGAAGTTAGACGCCACTCCCATCGATCAGACCACAAAAAAAGTAAACTGCAGTATCATAATTCCAAGGAGTACATACACTCCTCATAAATAATAAATAATTTTGGGCTAGGCTGGCCACAAGAAAACAACAAAACCAAATTTCCCTGAATATAAGACAAGATGTATGGGGACCAGTTATACGAAGGTCGTAACAACTTAAATGATGATGAATAAATAAAATCATTCTAATAATGTATTCTCAAGGGTGCTATTGATTGGCGAATATAATTTATTACAAAACTATATTATGTACTATAATAAATTTCTCTAAAATATTAAAACCTATTTTGACTGAGCTAGAGGTTTCTACTTGATTTAAATATTAATTAATAACATTTTTATTTTCTGTTACCAGTGACAGAATTTTGTAGACAGAATGTTCACCGAAAGAAATAGTTTTTTTATGGTTTCTCTCGACTCTTAGTTTCTTCAGTGAACAGATGTTCAAAATACCACCAACAGAAAATCGCATATAGTAGTAAATTTATATTTTGAATTGGTCCAAAAGAAAAGGGGAACCTAACTGTTACTTAGCCATCAAAAATTTCCCGAACATGTTACTGAATGGATATTTTTTGAAGAAAATTACTCCAAAGAAGAAGAGTTACGTAAAGAAAGGTGACCAATAACACAAACCCTCGTTCTTTCTAGTAAATTAATATTAAGAATACATTAAATTAATATATAACAGTGGATATTACAAAAAAAGTAGGCGTGGCCAAAATTTTTAATTAAAGACTCCAAATTATTATATAAGAATTCCCCCTGAGTGGTCTTAGCATTGTGCGCCACAACTTTGGTTAAACTTTGGCTAAAATTAACTAGCGTGGGTGGATAATAAATTATTTACTAGTACTATTTTGTTTTTTAAGAAAACTATACATTCAAAAGGAAATCAATTTAAAACCTTCAAGAAGAAGGAAGTACAACTTTACAAAAGCAAAGTTAAGCCAATCAAATTCATCAATAATTTCTAACAAACAGTCCAACGATCTGCAAGTGTTTTAAAAGCACAATAAACTATGTTTACTAGAGGTATCAGTCAGGTTATACCAATTGTAGTAAGGTTTGATTAGATGTGAAAGTATAAAAAGAGACCTAAATAACTATATGGGAACTAAGTTATGCTAATTATGAGAATACTAGTAATAATTGAAAACAAATAAATAGAAATATATAACAATTGTGTTAATACAATATGGTGGACTGTTCAGTTGTTTTTACGCGTGCCACTTCCCCATTAATAATTTCGTAACGTTTTTTTTTTTTTTTTTTACTTATGGTTCATTGATAAAACCTAGAAAACAATACTCTTAAAATTGTAAGTAGTATGAATAAAACAGAAGTCAAAGTTCAAAACCAGTGATACAAGTTCATCTGTTTAACCTTTGACAGATATTTCTCTAGGGAATACAATCATGTTTTATTCACAAATAGTGACTTAACTTTACAACTATGAATGAGTTTATTCTAAATAATTGAATATTTATACAACGAACAAAATGTGTTAAAAATTTAGATGTCTTTTGTCACTTAAGGAACTTTTAAGGTAAATTCTGGTAGTTTGAAACTGGAAACAGAAGCTTCTAAAGCACACTCGCCATGGCTTCTCGTAAAATCAGCTAAAATTGAGCTTGACAAGAAGATTTTGAGATTTGATACCACGATCGATTAAATTCTATCCTAGAATTTCGCCTACTTTTGATTCAATTCCTTTTTATCATCCATCTCTTCCCACAAACGATCAAACTCTCTTAAGAGATTCATCCCAAGTAGATGTTTTACTAACAGTCCCATAATTGTTGAATAAGATTTTAATACCTCTTACTAAGTGAGCAAAATATTGCGTCGATCTTGTCAAATCTTCAGGATATAAGTGTACAGGATACCAAACACAATGCAAGAGTTATTTGGAGCCACACTGTAGACTGGCAGTTGATAATCAGTCTTTGGGTCTTCCAATTAAATTGCGTTTTCTCAGATTGCGGCTATTATTTATCGGGAATGGTTTTAATTAAGCTTGGCCATATAATTAAAAAACCCATCCTCTAATTCCCCTCACGCCAACACTCACAACAACGTTTATGTATGATTTTAGAACACGTTATAATGGGGACTTGTTGATATCGGCGACTCCGACACTTAACTATTAACTATAATTTCTTTCCTACATTCACAACCGGTCTGTTTCACTTCCTGAAGAGTAGCAATGAATTTTAGTCATCACTGGACTGATGATCTGTTCAAATTAAGATGCTAGCCAATTACAGGAATCGCAAACTCTTCCAAAGATAAACCAATCACAAAGCGCGGTGAAAAAATCAAACCCACATTCATTTCGAAAATTAAAACAGTCGGCGCTCCTAGCACTAAAATGACCTCTGAGAGATGAAAACACAGTTACTGGATAAAAGAAAGCCAAAAGCAAGTAGAATTTGGGTTCCAGTTTTTTGCATACCCCTCGAAACTTCTGACTGACTAGGAATGCATGTAAAATGAAGTTCGAATTATGAGCTACAAAACTCTAGCAATTCGAATTAAAAACTGAAACACACGAGGGACCCCACCTGATAAATTTTTTATTACATTAAAAGCCCCTATAAATGAATATTGTGCGACCGTTGAATGTAACAGGTGTTCAACTTAAATGTAACTATGTACAAACTAGGTTCTATTTGCTTTAGGTCATCTTCTATCCTGTTACTGTTTAATACCTTAAGTTCCCATAAGCATTTCATCTCTCAAAGATTCATTTTGTGGCTCGAATTTATCGATGGTTTTAACGTAGACATGAATATGGCTTGATTTATATATTTTTTTAAATAACTACTTTCTTGGAGAGAGCAGACGAGAGAATGGCCGATGTTTCAAGGGATCTTTGTGGTCCCGTATGGTATTCCATCCTAGCAACTTACAGTGAGTGACTTCCTCAACCACTGGCATTACATTTAGGGGGACTTGATGGGTGTAACTGTTTCGCTTTGCGACCACAATGGCCATGTTACCAGAATTCAGTAGAAAATGAGTAAGATAGCCACGGAAACAGGTAGGTCCATGAATTGAAACAGGAAACATGATTAAAAAAATGTGAAGCCTGAATATTCTACTGCCATTGAGCGAGCATCAGAATTGTTCTTAGATAAAGGTTCTTCTGACATCATCTACTTAGCGATTTATTGTCCGGCGCCTTTGGAAGGTCTTAGTTCATCGCATTGAAACTGAAATGGACCCTAATGGGATGTTTTTAAATGTGAAACTACAAATATTCCAGCAGGAGAACACGTTAAAAGAGTAAAATCATCAGGACCCAGAATTGTTAGCTGGAAAATACCTGCGACAATGGTTCGGAGAAAAGGAAATATCACAATTTAGGAAAGCCTCCAGAATTGGCAGGAGTAGAGTGCATCAAGAAGGTTCAAATACAAACAAAGAAAGAAAGAAGAAAATCACAAAGGAAGTGCTTACAAGGAATCAGAATTTCTAAACACACGATTTCCGGTTAACCTAAATTTAAATATCTCTATAGCTAATTTGTAGTCTACATTAAATATTTGTTAGAAATATTCTAACAATTTACAAGATCAAGTCTTACCTTAACAACAACGTTAGGGCACATTAAAATTATCTGAGAGAACACCAAGAACCTAGTCCAACAAGAAACCAAAGAATAACCTTCCCTAGTGAAATCTAGCAGTATCAAACGTCTTCGCACCAATCAGGACGATGAATACCAAGCTTTGATTCTTCTTTTAAGAACGATTTATAAAATAAAAATAATACTCACAAGAAATCCAAGGTAAAAATCACTCAAAAAGCCTTAAAATAGATTCAAACTGGGGAAAACCAAATTTAAAAAATCAAACCAAACAACTGCAGGTGTTAAATTTTGGCACACCACACTTACAAACTATAGAATAATAATACCTAGATTTGCTGAAAAGAATTCCCATATACCTTTGAATTTTACCAGGCTCTCCTCATAGCCGTACTTCTCCTTAAATATGGACATAAGGGCCAGCAAGTTAGTTGTCTGCTTTTCTTTTCAACAACCAGAAGAAAACTTGGTAAAAAATTATGAAAACTTTTTTTAAAAAAGGCGATCAAAAATAATAAAATGCGCACTCAACTAGTAAAAAAAAAAAAAAAAAAAATGAACTGAACTGAACTGAAACAAACTGAATGGACTACAAACTGGACAGGAATCCGGGGTCTGCATGACTTCACTAAAGAATTAAAAATAATAGGAGGTGGGGGGTGACATAAAGGTAGGGATAGTTAGGAGGAAAACGAAAGTGAACGGATATTGCCGATGATCGCCCGCCTTTGTCATATGTGTAGGTTTTCCGCGCGCCAACTACCCGCAATTCCTCTAGCACTACCTTGTCAAGCTAGACGTTCAATGTTGAGGGGAGGGGTGGCCCTATCTCATAGTAAATGCTTTTAAAAGGAAATTTTTTTATGCTTAATCAACTGGTTATAAAGTGTGACAGGAAAAAAGAACACTGCCTTTTGGATAGTTTTTGATCTGTTAATTTTCTACGCGTATTTAAGCAATTTTAAATGGCCGATTTCCCCCTCATGCTAATTTTACAGCTAGAAGAAACTTCCTCCAGTCTGTAGGGACGTTCCAATAGGATTTCGATGTGAACATTCTTGTGATTTCACTTCGGAATTGGTGTTGGTAAGTTCCAGGAGGCTAGCAGCCACTACCTTCCTTAAATCTTTGCTAAGAACTTCTAAACAAAACTGGTATGTTCTTAAAAACGAGCCAGTAAACGGAAGTACTCTTTAAGCAATCCGCGCAATACTAGACACCCCTTCATCACTTAGCTTGTGGTCAGTTTCTAAACTAAGTTGAGCTCGTAGTGGAAAGCTGCCAACACGTTTATAATTTCTGTAATGGTGTCTTAAAGGAGCCGAGGGCTGTAATAGATAGATCCCCAATCTAGTTCTTCTTTATCTCCCTTTAAAGAGATCAAAAAAGAAATTCAAAAATTAAATTACGGTAAGACGTGGTAAGAAGAGGAGCAATTTTAGCAGAGCAGAGGAATTTTGGAGTAGTTAGATGCGGGAAGCAAATCTCTGATCTCCACCTTTGTTTTTTGGCTTTTCTCAAAATTGGGTTAACAAATTTTCCGTTCTCAATTTTTTTTTTTTAAACAAAAGAGATAAGTCATTCAGCTAAATCAAGAGTGCGTCGCCAAAAATATGCGGAAAATGTTAATAATTATATAATTGTCATTACAAAAAGCAAATTTTACAATAATTATTATTTAAATTAAAAAAAAAAAAAAAAACACTTCAAAAATCCAAATAGGTCAAAAGGAAGATATGGTGACAATGGGTTTCGTGTATAGTTAGTTGATAAGCGGTAGATACAGACAACGGCATGTAAGTGTAGGTGGGGGATCAACAGCTCTATTGAGAGGTGGCCAAGAGGTGACGTCATGGTACACTGTGGGAGGGCGTCGTCATGATGATGTAAGGAGGTGATGGAATGTCGCAGGGTGGTGCTCCTCCGGCAGCTGTTCTAAAAGCTACCTGCACGCGCCACTGGAGTAACAACTGCAGCAAGATGCTGCCATAGCCGGTGAAGATCGTCGTTGAACGGATATAGCCATTTAAGTGAAGTTGGGCTTTCCAGTCCAATTACCGGATATGATATCGTGAAGCTAACTTACTCGTATTTATCGATAAATAAATTTCAAAGTCCAAGCCGGAAATTGAATCCAATAGAGTAGCTTTAGACAAGTTTCCATTATCGGCACTGGGCTTACTCGTATTTTGGAGTCGACCAGCCGAAAACCAGTCCACATGTTTTTTCTAATATCTGTACTGATTTTTAGTAGAATGTGACAATCCCCATTTTGATGGTAGTTGAAGCTCAATTTTGCCTGGTGCAGACTCCATAACTCCTATAAGAGTATCACCAACATTCATCACTAAAAACTTGTGGTTCATTCGAACGTAGGAACTACTTTTACGAATATTTGAAAATAACACTCAGGATCTCACATTTCGAATCTCTTCTCCATCATCTGTACTACATATTTTCCTGGCTGCTTCGGTTGCAGAAAATCTTCTTTTCTTTTTTTTTCCAATAATGTCTTAGAAAAACACACAAAATCTAACTCCACCTTTCACCAGCGTAACCTCAATTTGGCTCAAAAGCCACACTAGAATTGGAAGGAAGTAAGAACGAACCGAATAAAAGCATTCTCTAACTAAAATATATGCAGAGAACAACCTGTAGAGCGCCAACGACATATTTGACGTTTTGATTCGACGATAAAATAGAAACAAAAGAAATATTACCGGAAGAACAAGTCGCGATTAACATCAATCACATCCAATCTTAGATATCGCCGGCTCATTCATCACAAACCTTATCGGTCCCCATAAATTCATTTTATTCCAATCGTAAACAGATGGAATGAAGACTTCCCTTGGAGGAACTCTTTTGAGGCCACTAACCCCTAACTGGAGATTAGAATTAAATTTACTGTTTCCCTTCAATCAGAGCAAAATGTATGTTAGTTTATATAGTTTTAAATACGCATACCATGTTCTTACTACTTGTTTTACACAACTATTTTATGTGGCTAAACATGTCCTACACAAACAAGTTAGAAAGAACTATATAGTGCACATGTTAGCATAATACATGGAATATATATATAATTGGAAATAATGGACTAGAAGAGCTAGTTAACTCCCGCCAGACATTATGTCAGTCTGGAAATAAGTGCGTGGTTGCAATATTGGCAGTGGGCCACTCCCGGAGGAAAGATGCAGTTTCTAAGTGTGCACTGTCTGCAGTGTGACGCCACATATTGCACTTTTAATTATTCTCCCCCTACTAGAATACAGTCAATTTAAAAATTAAACTTTAAGAATTTTTACTTATTTAAGATAGGTAAGGATATATTACGAGGATATGTAAGTCAGTTTTGACTGAGACGGAAAAGGGGTTATTTAGAATAAAATACAACTTTAGAGATAAGCTTATTGTCGTGTCTTATAGTAGCAAATACATCAAACTTGTATCATTGTATCCAATATCGACGGTATCTGCGACTTGTTCAGTTTAATTAAGGTAAGCCTTCTAGCACGTCAGAGCGGACCGACCATTATCTACAAGACATTAAAGAAACAAATTGGGTCAAAATAAAAGTCATCAAATAAATGGCGGAACATTAGTATCTATTTCCTTTTTTGAACATGTTAGAAACGCAGAGAAGTGAAAGCACTAATGTCGCTGGAATCGGTAACTATTTGACCAAACAGGGAAGAGCACAAGTGCGGTGAGTCAATACGCAACTGCTAAAGGCTAAAGTAGGGAAAACAATACAGATGAGATGTTGGAATTGAGTTGAGTAGGAAGTTAAGGCAGGCTAGCCAAAGTAACAGGCCTTTCTTGGGCTAGCTAGGTTGCTGCTATAGTGTCTGTACAGTATTTATACTGTACACCTCCACAGGAGAATCCCGTCGTGATGTAGTGATTAATTTCAGTTCAGTGACATATCCCATAAAGAGTTAACTGGCTGATCCTAGAACAAGATAAGACCTGGCAGCAAGAGGAGTTGGGCGCTAGATCTGGCGACCCACCCATCAGATCGCCAAAGCTGGGAGCTGCCGATCCTTCCATCCATCCACGGGGACAACCCAATTCAGGAGAGAGAGGAGCGAGATCAATAGAGAATTGGAAAGAGGTGTCCCAACCTACGCTTATTAAAGCTGCGGTTTCGCCCCCTCTCTTGGCCCTCAACGACGCCCATATATGGCCAATCTCTTCCTACACTAGATGGCGCATAACGCGTAGGAAGCAGCGCCTGCTTGGACGGCCTGTCAAGGATATTGTGTACCGCACACGAGTTATTATTATCCTCAATTATCAATAATATAATTAGTGACTTTTGTTAGTTTATTATTTTACAAACTCCACCTTACCAATATCTGCAGAACTATGTTTAAATAGGAAATAACACAGATTTGTATTCGTACAAAATCGCAGCCCACATTCCTAGAAACATTTCTTCGATTCCTTTACCTGCCTCCCCCAAGCCAATATATAATTGTACATTTCCACGATTCTAGATACTAACACTGTCAAATTACAGACCAAATCACCGGAAAAATGATTCAACTAACTAGTGAAGAAATCAAAACACAAGGTCCTTCAGGTTATGATGAATGTTGGCGATAAGTAGGGCAAGGTTCTTCTGTTCGACAACTATGGAACATCTCCTTGACAACCAGGTAAGTTACCAGGAATAAAGAAACACCCATTTAGTATAGCCATACATACACACACACTGTATTAATTGTTGATTCAATAGGAGCGGTTACGCCTTCGTAGATTCTCTGACTTTGCTATTCATATATATTTTCTTACTACTTGGTCCAGGGCCAGTACAAGGATAGGTCAAATTTTCTATTCTGAGATTGCAAAGAAAATTAACGCTTTAAGGTTACCTCGAGTATGAAATTTTTTTTTTTAAAAAAGAAAACATTTTGTTATCTAAGATTCTTAAATTCCTGCCAGCCCCATTTCATTTACATAAGGTTTAGAATTCGGGAGATACAAAACTCTCGTAATACTTAGGAGAGAATTACAGGTAATTGTGGCTATTGTATCGTTCCTTCTGGGAGCCACCTTGATTGTTGCTTTTTAAAGCAACAATGGGATAAGAACATCCCATTTAAGTCCCATGCCATTCAGGCACCCCCCGCCCAAAGTCATGATGTAACAGCAAGGTCTTATCTATTTACCATGAACCTTTTTCCCATTAAAATGGATCTTTTTTTTTCAATGATTTCAAGGAATGCAATACAAAATTTGAACGTTTAGTGCAATCCCAGCTTTCTAATTACCTCGAACAAAACAATCTCCTTAATCCACTCCAATCTGGCTTTCGTCCTTCTTATTCCACTCATTCTGCACTCTTGAAAATTACCCATGACTTGCAGACGGCTATTGACGACCAAAAACTTACCATCCTTATACTCCTAGACTTCTCCAAAGCCTTTGATACCGATGACCATCATATCCTGCTATCTAAACTACAATCCCTCTCTTTTTCCAATAGCACCCTCCGTTGGTTCCAATCCTTCCTGTCTAATCGTTCCCAATTCGTTGTCACTCCCGATAGTAATCCTTCTTCACTTCTTCCTTTGTCACGCGGTGTACCTCAAGGTTCTTCCCTATCTCCCACCCTCTTCTCAATTTACATCAATGACCTTCCTCTTTCCATCTCTCATTCCCAGTATCACCTCTACGCTGATGATTTTCAGATTTACATATCCTTTTCCCCGTCGGATTTGTTTGAAGCTGTATTTAAACTTCAAGAAGACCTCAATAACATCTCAGCATGGGCCACGAACAATAAGCTTACCCTGAATGTAGAAAAGACCAAAGCTATTGTTATTGGCTCCAACCCACTCCTTAAATCATTGGCTCCTCTTCCTAATCTTTTCCTTTACAATACCCCAATAAAATATTGTCCCTCTGTGAAAAACCTTGGTATCACTTTCGATCAAAACCTATCCTGGAAAAACCATGTTTCCCAAATCTCTCGCCGTTCCATCCATATCCTTAAGCAGTTTAATAGTTCCCGTCACCTTTTTCCAATTAAGACCCGGCAACTCCTAGTTTCCTCTCTTATATTCCCCCATTTCGACTATGGTTGTTTAGTGTATGGCGGTCTATCTGGTGATATTGAAGCTAAGCTTAAGCGCCTCATGAACTGCTTCATAAGATTTATTTTCAGCATTTCCAGAGACTCTCGCATTTCGCACTGCTACGATGAGTTGAAGTGGCTTTTTCCTGTCTATCGCCGCCAATATTTTTTGGCTTCTTTCCTTTTTCAAGTCATCCAGTCTCAAAGGCCTTCCTATATTTTTCAACTCCTTAAGTTTAAATCCTCCATCCATTCCCGTAACACTAGATCTCGCTCATCTGATCTTTATATTCCCTCTCACCGTACCTCATCCTTTGACAAGTCCTTCCTCATACGTGCTACCTCTCTATGGAACTCCTTGCCTTCATCTGTCCGCCATGCTCCTACCCTATCCATCTTTAAATCCCGTCTATTCAGTTATCTCCTTTCTATTCAGCTTCCTCCGAAATTCTAATTGTTTTAATTCATTTCCTTAATTTCTGCTGTTTTATTATTTTATTTTTACTTTCATTTTCACTTTTGTAAATATTTATTTATTTATTTAATTTCTCTATAATCACAGGCCAAACTATTAAGGCCTCTATTTGTACCTGTATTTATTCTTAGGGGACAATTGTCCCAGAATAATAAATTTCTTTTCTATTCTATTCTATTCTATTCTACAAAATGTCCATGTCTATCTATTCTTACAACCTTACTGCAAATAAACAAATCTTGGAGAAATTCTGAATTTTACAGAATATGCTAGAAAAATTTGTTACTTAAAGTCATCACAACTTAAAGTAACATCAATAATTAAAACTGTCCGGTAGGACAGTTGTAGAAGGGTTGATCGTCATGAAAACTGCATGAAAAAGCGTAACGTTGAAAAACACCCAACTTTGACAATTTTTTTTCTCTTTATCTATAAAAGATAAAATTACCAAATTTTCTTTATAATATAGGTCAAATCCTCCTTTATGACAGTAATTTTTTTGTGACAAACCCGATCTAATAGATTTCTAGAAAGACGATGCCAAAAATGAGCAAAAACGGCATTTTTAGAAAACGTTCTTGTTCTTCTTCTTGTTACCATTTTTGTAAACAACGTACCGCCTAAACGCGCGAACCGATTTTAATGAATAAATTATAAGATGTGGCCTCTACTTTTAAATACAACACTATCTACAGAGGGTAAAAACCAAAGTTATATTTTTCAACTTGAACACCACGAGCATTTCTAGTATAATTTTTATTTTATTTATTTATTTATTAAAAACTGGAAACTAATTAGTATTTAATTTCACTTATAATTATAGCCACATATGGCGACGAGGAGAGAATGTGCATACGTCATCAGAGGAGTGACTTTGTGATTGATTTCCTTATATAAAGAATTGTAACAACCTAACTTACTTGGAATGACATGTACGACAGTACGACGCGCTCTTTTATACCCACTCAAATACCTGTTGAATGCAAACATATCCTAAAATAGGAATATCTTTGAGATGAGATAGTATTAGAATTTATCTTATAAAAGTAACTTAAATCTGAGCCATTATTTCTGGAGCAAAAAAAAAATAACCCTTAAATAAACCCTATGGTAATATATAGTGTAAATGGAAGCCAATTAACATAAAATGGAAATCAAGAAAAATAGATAAACAAAGTCAACATTCAAATCAATCTCAAGCTGTCTGACATTGCACAATAATTTCATAGAAATGTTGCTATTTTCACTTATGTTTCCTTAAACTATTGAACTCTGACATTACCAATATTTTACGTTATTTAAACAACAAAATACCAAAAGGAAAAAATAGAATGATTACTGTATGTGGTAGTTTTATACAACGAACAGAGGTTTGTATATTATTAACATAATAATACAGGAGGTGTACACCATCATTGTATATTATTATTGTCTGAGATTTAAATATACTGAATTTACATTAACCTTTTACGGGGGGACTGCATATATTTTTTTGGAGTTTTAGGTAAAAAACAAAAAAGAAGAGATTTGAAGAAGTTACATACATTAGTTCTGATTTTAGGCCATATTCGAGGGCGGTTCCAAATATAGTTTATCTCGATGTACAGAATCAAACAAAAAGAAGCCCAAGATCGTTAGAGATTTAGAATATAAAGAAAGGCAACAAGAATGTCTTAGGACTCGAGATCTTCACAGATATGTGTTCGAAGTTGAAGCGGGGAACAATAGTGCACTGAAAAAAGCTTCCGGCCTCAGATTTTGTTGACGTTCTTTTCAGTGAAGAGAGGCAATTGATCATCAAGTGCAAGTAAACCTCTAAACAGTCTACAGTTTAGATGAAATCGTAAGAGTGCTATTAGCTGGATGAATGCGAGAAATAATGATCTTGAAAAAGTGGGGTGTTCGGAAGAAGAACAAAAAATGTCGTAAAAATAGAAAGTTTTAGGATCTCGTAAATTAAAAAGAAGCATTCCCTACTCCACCCTAGTGGATTGATCATCTCAAGAGAAGTGCCTCGCCAAGAACTAGACGTGGTCGTTTTTTAAGTGGTCATCAACTTCAGTAAAACATTTTTTTTTGCCCATAAATATGTTTTGCTACTTCTAAACATGACGTAAGGTTTATTTCTGTAGCCAGAGCTAGACTATGTCATCAGGAGTGTGGACGGTTGAGTAGGCATGTCCGGATGATGAGTGTTACTGGTCTGGTAGGCGAGGCCAGCGGCACGTTAACACATTCTAATGAATACCCTGCAGCAGACTGATAGAGGAGCAGATACGTAATCTAGTTGGCAACACTCTCAATACTTTTGCTTCAATTATAAATCACAATTGATTAATATTTTCAATTTGTTCTAAGAACAATAAGTGAGGCGTGGTGGGGGTAAAAGAACTAAAAACTGATTTGAGTAAATAGCTCGGCAGAGCACTCAGTTTTCCTGTAACACAGTACGCGCTTATAACAAATTTAACCTTTCTATTCATTCCAGTAACTTATAAAATCCACTTTTAGGAAATAAATATAAAATTAGCTGTTAAATTACCAAAAAAACAATGAGCATCGAAGTCATTTTACAGGAAATTAAACAAAACTTCGAAGAAAGCTATTTCACAAGACAAACTTACAAATCGATTGTCTATACAAACTAGATGGCTACAAAAAGTTAGAGAAAATCGTTATTTCCTGTTCCGCCTAGTCGATAGAACATGTCACTTTTGTTGGGCATTCTTTTCTTGAAAAATTTACCGTAAGGAGAGGATCTAAGACGTGAGATTTTCCTACAAAACCTGTGTGAAGACAACCAATTCTAATTAAACAGTTCCGTGCTTTTTTTAAAAAAAAACCTTGAGAACTGTAGTAAGTAAAAGTTATAATTTTTTTTTCTCCAATGAATGAAAAAAAAATCGGAGTGTAGGTGAGTTGACCTCTTAATCTTAACACCAGATGTCTCCAGCACACTAACATACAAACACATGTGGAGTGGTAACACTGTTCAGTTCGTATTACACACCTTAAAAGATCGATTTCAATGCCAATTTTGGTATTTCCAAGTTTTTTTTGTCTTCTTTCTTTATTTTTTTTATAACCTACGCATTTATCGTAGGAAGTGCTCAAGGACCGAATACTACACACAGATACACAGATAAATATACCACAGTTATCTATTAGTGCTTCATAATATTGCTAAATATTAAATCCACAACCCAAAATTAAATCGAAACAAACCCACCTCTTTCCTGTTTACTATAAATTAAAAGTATTAAAACTTAATAATCATAAATATATCGATTATATACCTTCAAATTTCGAAACGCCTTTGTTTACTGATTTTTTTATCGACATATTCTAATTAAAAATTTGGGTTAACAAATCAATAATTATTTTCAATTCAATACGAATCGAATGATAATATTTCTTTTAAATTTTAAATTAATAAAACGCTGATAGACTATTTTATGTAAATAAGCATATACTCGAATAAAGCTAAATGACTACGTCATAGCTGAAACAACTACGTCACTCCAGGGCTACTTACAATTCTCTTTGCACACCAAAAGCTAATAAAAGTACCTAATAATCATGGCTTTTCTACGCTATATTAGCATATATATGTATTATTTTAAGCGATGATGTTATACTCAAAGATATTTTTAGTTTCTCTGTGTTAGTAAAGAAAGTATTGAGCTCATTCTAAATCTTCGAAATATGAGGTTTTCCCCACAAAATATCCCATTTTGAATGCCCAAAATGTCAAAAAAAAAAAGAGAAGATTTTTAGGAAATATTCGCGTGTGTTTATAAAATTCTTGAAAAAAATAAAAATTACAAGAAGCGGAAACGTAATGATTCGATCTAGTGCTAACAGGGACACTCGACTGCAACTTACCAATATCCGCAAATATCCCTTTAATGTGGGAATGTCTATTTTGCTTTTTTGGAGATTCTAAATGATAATGGCACCGACTATAGTTTCTTTAATTAAGAATGTTTCCTGTAGACTTTTTACTCATTTACGAAGACAAAGCAAACCATTCTCCTCTTACGGTACAGAACGGAACCGAAATAGGTTCCTCGACCACCTTTTTCCACTGCTCGTGAATAGGCGCAATAAAATCCCATACATGTAGTTTTGAATCCCACAAAAATGATCTCTTTACAAGCATAGCCAATACAGTTTCAAACCACCTTCCTGGAGTCCGGTTTTTGTTGGGAGGGATTAATCACAGCTTCCAGCACTAACTGGTTGAAAAACCAGTGAAAGTTAACTTTAACGAGAGAACATTGTCCAGAGTCTGACATTTCAAAAAGATAGCTACAAGCGTCATCACTCAAAACGACTCCAGCAGTTTGAAAACATGAGTTAGATGTTGGAAACATTGACTAAGTTTAGGTTAGAAACTCTTAAGACTGAGTCGTTCCATGGAATGGTCCATAGAATAGAAAGGATTGGAACGTTAGGCGACAGCACCTCAGTTTTACACGGAGTTTGAATTCCAGATTTCCTCAAGTTTTTTTTTACGTTTTAAAGGAATACTATAACAACCAAAAGGAAAGAGGCTGTTTTATGAGATGATTCTTGCTCTCGGCATTTTCGCTAACGTTTCAGCAGGATAGTTGAGTTCGAAAACAATAATCTAGGTTTACGAGTATTCATTCCCTGACCACCGATGAGTGCCTATTGTATAATTAATAATACGATAAGATGATAAAAGATGTAATAAACAATTCTCTATCTCGACCATCCACTATTAAGTGTGCAATTAAATAATAAAAAAGTCAACAATTGATACTAAATATGTACATAATTATTTAGCACTTAGAAAAAATTACAAAATAAAAACTAACTACAAATAAACATATTGAGAGATAATAAAGTTGTCCAGACCGCGTAGTCCCTATTTTTAGTTTCGTAGAGATAAATAAAAATGGCTACATTCCTCAGGTGTCACTGACTTTCACAATATCAACCCTATAATCCATAGTTATCTTCTTTAGGATTTCACAAAAGAATAAAAAATATAAGTAAAAACTGAAAATTAAAATTCTAAATTAAAAAAAAAATATACATATACATAGGCCATATTCTCGTCTAAATGAAATGAAGTAGACTATTATAGGCGTGAAAGTTTAACAATCATACATTCAGCGCATTCTATTGGCCACTTTGCAAAGCAATAACTAACTAGCGAATAGACTGTATAGAGAGCAGCACCCACTGGACATCTAATCGACCATTAAATTCAATACAAAGATAAACTGTTCTTTTTAATTATTGCCATTAATATTAATTTATTAATTAAGAACAAAATGTAAATGTCAAAATAATTATATTATTAATTTAGCTCCACGATTAGAACTTTCTTTTAAAAATATTACTTCAACTAAGAATGCCAAATTAAGAGTTTTTAATTATATACATAATTTTAGAACAGACTAATTGTGTTACTTTAACTTATAAAAATTGAATGTTGCAGGTAGCTTAACATTATATACATACTTGTATAAGCCTATATTAAAGCTTAACATTTGAACAGTCGAAGTTTGAAGAACACAGCACAACAAACTAATCTGGTAAATGTTATGGAAATGAAATTAATTAAAATTTTAAGGATTACAATTGTTGTGTGTTCCACACTGCCATTACTCATTCTGAGTAAAGGATAATTATTACTAAGTAAGGAATCAAAATTGACGAGGAATCAGTCAAATAAAGACAACTCCGTCTTCTTGCCAACGTTTCGACAAATATATTGTCTTCTTCAGGGCGTGGCTTTGCGGGTTAGTTGAGTTACAGATAGGGTTTTCTGACAATATATTTGTCGAAATGTTGGCAAAAAGATGAGTTGTTGTTTTTATTTGACCGACTCCTCGCCAATTTTGAATCCTTAATTTAATTATTTACGGTCACGAAACCTGTATATATTGATATTATTACTCTCTATCTCGCTCCCAGTAAGAGGAGTACTGCGATCGTGCCAAAATTTGATGGTAACAGGTTTTAGCAGGAGATCGATGTTTTGAGGGTGCTCCCTGTATCTATTAAGATACGTTTTTATAGCGGATCTCTTTCTTTCTTTCTTTCTCTATCACTCATTCACTCACTCTTTTGTGAATGCGAGTGAGAGAGGAAATGTGTAGAAAAAACCTACCGACGTTTCCTGTTTCATATTTGCACAAAGTCTTGTACCGGAAGAGTGACTTTACAAGACTTTTTTTTTTTCATTTTAGAAGAATTAAACTTTCCTACAACGTGCTATGCACACGTATGAAAAACTATTCCAATTATCTTTGGAAAAATCTTTTAACTTTAAAAAACTAGATGAAACATCAACGGAGTTAAAAGGGGCAAAAGTAAGTGTTAGGCTGTTCTCGTTATTTTCTCAGGACAAACTTTCCTTCAAGAGAAAAATGTTCTTTACTCACCTTAATATGTAAATGTAAAATATTCATACAAAGTGAGGAAGATGAAGATGAAATTACCTGTAACAGAAAAACAAAATATCTGTTAGCTAAAGAATACGGTTAATTTTTTTTAAAAAAAGGAGGTAAATCATTTCCCCAAGACACAATTAATAAAAAACAATCTAGCTGACTAGTACTTCACAAAAATATCGTAAACTCTGGATATTGCAAGTCCGGAATAGATCTGCTAGTGATACACTCATGTACATTGAAATAAGTAACTTTATAGAATAGAAAGTATAATATATAAACTATTTTACGTCTTTGTAGATTTCCATTAAAACAGGAAATTGGGTGGGCTTTTGGGTTAAAATCCGATCTCTACCTTCTCGAGACTCTTAAGAGTAAGCCAACAGAGAGGCGGCAGCAGGATTTGTCCCACACCCGGGAAGGGCTAAAATTCATTTTTAAACTTCTCTATCATCAGGATGTGGGCAAAATGTATCCCCTTCTTCTTTCTGCATCGCAAATCTTCACTTCCCTTTAGCCTTTCCAAAGCATATCATGTAGCCTGTGCCGAAGAATGGATGACACAGGAGTGACTGTGTTGAGAGCGAATTCAGGTGCTCTTTCGGAATAAGTATCCTTAACTAACGTCGGCTTCTTAGAGCATTTAACTTTCCCCAAAAAGCCTTCGCAGTAACTGGATAGTGATGGATGTTTAGTCTCTAGAGAGAGGGGTTACCCCAATCTTCCAGCCTCTGATCTCTGGTACTGGAGTCTTCCTCAGAATACTCCCCATTGCCTAATTTGTCGAATCTTTTTCTTTTTTTTGCACAAACTTGCCTCCCAATTTCAAAGGTAGGCTGCTGTTTGTGTATTTGTTAGTTAATATTTAGGCCAACTCTAGAAGGTGCATCATGGGTCGTTCTATTTAGAAAAGCAAAAAGTAGAAACTACTGGAAAAAGTCGGGATTTCTTCCTAATTTCAAAGGAAGGCTGCGATCAACTCTACAAAATATTATTTCATCTTTTTTTCCCCCCTTTTGTGAATGAATAATTAAAAATGTGTGGTTAGTGAGTCTTTTGACTTTAGTAATTAATGATTTGACTTTTCTTAGCCGAATTGTGATGTAGATCTATCTACAATATTGTATTTGGTACTTTTGTACCTTTTGTACTTGATAGTTAATATTAAGGCCTACCCTAGATTGAGCATTATGGGTTGATCTATATTAAGAAGTCAAAAGTAAAAACTACTTACTTTTTCTTTCAAGACATTCAAAGTAATAATAATAATAATAATAATAAGAAAATAAAACTGATGAATAACTTTAAGATATTTGGTCGTTGTTATAATACAGAGGCCATACGAGTTTGTATTCAAAAGAAAATGAGTTCGTACGAACAGAACTATTGAATTTAGTTGACAAAAGATCGAAAAGGTTAATTTTTCTTTTCATAAATCTGAGAACTCACGTGTTCCCGTTTTCTATCACCCCAATATATCCAACTCCTTCCCAGTATATCCATCAATAAAATTTCAATTAACATTTAACTAAAGAAAGTCAAAGAAAGATAATAATAGCAGCATGTATAGTTAACATTTAAGTATAAAAGATATATTAGAGATATATGCTCATTGCTGATATACAGTTCAATGCCAATATGTATCTGTACTAAATAAATAATAAAATTTAGTGCTGTAATAAAAATACCCGGAGGACTGCAATACCAAGATATATTTATATATTTTTCTTTCTGAATGATGTAATTATATTCTGAACTATCTGAGATGTACATGACAGCTTGATGTAAAATAGAATATGAAAACTAATGATTTCTGCAGTTTTTCGTTTTTCAGATAACTAGTTAGTGATGAACCAGAATATTCATTTCTAATATTTAATTTTCGACAAAATACAATCTTGTAGATAGATCTACATCACAATTCGGCTAAGAAAAGTCAAATCATTAATTACAAAAGACCCACAACCACGCATCTTTAATTATTCATTCACAAAAAGGTAAAAGATGAAATAATATTTTGTAGAGTTGATCGCATCATTCCTTATTTAAGAAGGGTTTACTGGAAAACTGACCCACTTTTTTTCCCCCTTTAAGAAGAAGAGAACCTTCAGAGTGGGTATTAAACTCTGCTTAACGGTGCTGTTCAACTTTGTAAAGGTTGGCAATGTAACTTTAATGGACACTAACAACTAAAACAAAGGAAAAGAAAGAGAGAATACAGTTATGTAAACTAACTCCAGCTTTTAGTTAAACATGTCTTTGAATATAAATAGCTCATAAACGGGAACGTTGTGTTTCTCTTCAACTAGTGTTAAATATATGTTAAAAATACAGTTCCTGAAGGATCAGTTTTTTTGACTATAAAATTTCTGGAAGGAAACTCTTCCTTAATTCTGTTACAAATAAAATTTTTTTCGGCAAAATCGATCTATCGAAATTGCTAATTTATTTCTCAGCCCAAACCATTCCGGAAAGAAAAAAACATTAAAGGGTACTATTTCCGCCCTGCCTGCAATATCTCAAGATTATTCTTGAGCTACAAATCCCTGAAGCATTCCTTTAGGATTCTTTTATTATTATTATTATTTATTGACTGTTTCATACATAGCTGTACATACAGCATAAGAGTAAGACCTGCAATGTATGTATGTACATAATAAATAGATTATATAATTGTATAAAAGGACAACACAACTGAAATAGATACTATTAAATAAATGAAAGTAACAAGAAACTTAGTGTTTTATTGTGCCACTGAAAAAGAACAAAAGTGGAATAAACATAAAATTAATTTAGACAAATGCTTAATTAAACTGATAACTTAACAAAATACTATTAGAATGAAGTGAAACATACAAACTAAGTCCCTTAAAGTTATAGTTTACAGCAAATCTTGACTTCAGCAATCTCAGAAAAGTAGCGCCCTAAATTTAAGTACAAAAGTGATAAAAGTAGTAGATATTCCATATCTGTTTTTTAATTCAAATCATCCAAAAGTAAGTTTAAATCATTATGGACACCCACTCAGGTAATGAATTCTATACAAATGGTAAACTGGGCAAATAAAACATATACATACATGAGCTAGCGATTCTGTCACGTCTAAATTACATAATTACTCTCCACCATCAAAAGAAATTTAAGCCTGGTGAAAAACAAGACACATTGTTCTGAGTTGATGGCTAGTGATGCACCGTTTCCTCGAGCTCCCTTATCGCAATTTTGATCACGCTGTTCTTTCAGTTTTTTGGGGGTATTGATTGGCTACTGAAGGTTGCCCATCTATCAGCATAATAACCAAAGTGTGAAAGAATAATAACAACGAACAGTTACAGAAGGAAAGTTAGTAAGTAAAAACAAAGAAATGCTATCAAGATCTATAAATAAATAAATAAATAAATATAAAATTAGCAATAATGGTGTTAAATCAGTGCTGCAACCTGCTGGCAAAGACAAGTACTACATACTAATTTTTTTACAATCAAAACAAATTCACACGACCCATCGCCACCTATATCCTTTAAGTTATGAAAATATCCGGCCAATTTTTGTACTAAATTTGCTAAAACTGTGCCTTTTTTTTACATGATGTCTGGGCGGTGCAGATGGAATCGGGCAGATTTTTCATTTATTGTCTCATGTGATAAACATACTTTTTTGTTACCCGGAACACGGAAAAGCGGTTCCGGAACAAAATGTCGTGTGAGTAAGCGTGCATGATGGACAGCATGATTCCAAAATAGAAAATCGCACATAGTTAAAAATGGATTTTTCGATTAGGTACTACAAGGAAGACGATATAACAAGAATTCGATCTGAACTGGACAAGTGATGGTTCAGTTAATGCTTTAAAAAAAACAACCCTAAATCTAAAACTTCTATTTGAAACTCTTCTGAGACGAACTTCATTTTTTGAGTCAAACTTACCGAAACTGGTTTTGGGTTATTCTTGCGATTAAATTGCCATATGATTGATCGACTTTACTCCAAATATGGCTTGTTCAGATAGTTGACTTCCATAATATTATCAAAACATCAAATGAGTTGCTCAAAATGCCGACTTGGCAAGGAAATGGCGTGACCAAGAATGTGAAATTTCCCAAAGGTTTTTCACTTTTCCACTAACCGAAAAACTATAACTTTTGTTTTAAAACAGGACAGTTCCTGAAGAAAGCTCTAATCGACCAGAGCTTTTTCAATTAATGATTTTACGACCATTACTGACCAATAAAATCCATTGAGAAGTCCTTAAAGCAACTTCTATCTTTATTCTATTTTTATAGTGTAAAAAGTATTTCAAAGTTAATTATACCAACAAAGTTAGCAAGGTTGAAACTATCGATGTGTTAATGGTATATAAAGGTAAAAGCAATTTATTACATAAACAGAAATGTAGATTTAAATATTCAGATGAATGTTAAACAAAAAACTATAAAATGGATGACCAGAATTTAGAATAATGCAAGAAAATAGCTGGACTATAGTTTACAAAAACCTCTACAGGAAACTCGTGAGAATTTTCTCATCGGAAGTAATATAAATATATACGCGCAATACAGTAATCTGCAAAGCTTAATAGCAATAAATAAATAAATATAGTAATCTCTATACAGGGTGGAACCGGATAAGTGACGAAAATTTTTTTCTGTTAAATTACATTCAAAATGTAGTACAACGCCGCCTGAACGAGTGTCCTATCTCTATCTGTTAGAGAGTTATGATTTTTTCAGGTTTTTTTCGACTAAACCCGACCTTACGTCATAAAAACACTTTTTCTCAACTTGTGTCTCACTTATTTACATTTTTCACCTCATTTTCGGATTCAGCATTAAATTTCCTATAATAATAGATCATTTTCGTAGTTATTTAACTTTAATCAGATTCATTTATTACAATAAGAAAGTTAATTTTTTTAGGAATTTAGAATTTTCAAAAATTAGCCTCTTCGACAAAATTGATCTTAGAGGCTTTCAAATTTCTCAAAAACTGCTCCTTTTAATACTCTTTCCAATGGTATAATAATCAGTTTCAATAATAGCTGTTTTCTTTGGTCTATTACTGAGAAAGTGCTGAAAAACACGGTGTTAGCGAAGGAAGCAAAGGGGACTGGATGAAGCGTACTCGCATATCAATATTATTATTTATTAACAAAATCATTTCTTTAAGCATGTAAAATACATAATTACTTAGTAATTATTGATGTATCATGTTCTCAAAATGCCGACCTCGATTCCTGACGCATAACCGAGCGCGTTTTCGCATTGCTCCTAGTGTTGTTGAATCTTCCTCACAACGTTAGCAGAAATTTAATTTATCAACAAGACGGAGCTCCACCTTATTATTCGGTGAACGTCAGAAGATGGTTGTCGCAACGTTTTCCTGAGTGGATAGGGCGAGGTGGAACTACCGCGTGGCCACAGAGATCTCCTGACCTCAACCCTATGGACCACTTCGTATGGGGTTTTCTTAAGAGTGAGGTCTACAAGGTTGAGGTCAACAGTGAAGAAGAGGTGAGAAGACGGGTAATTGCTGCTTCAGAAAAACTGAAAGAACATTTTCAACAACAGTGGGAGCAATGCGAAAACGCGCTCGGTTATGCGTCAAGAATCGAGGTCAGCATTTTGAGAACATGATACATCAATAATTACTAAGTAATTATGTATTTTACATGCTTAAAGAAATGATTTTGTTAATAAATAATAATATTGATATGCGAGTACGCTTCATCCAGTCCCCTTTGCTTCCTTCGCTAACACCGTGTTTTTCAGCACTTTCTCAGTAATAGACCAAAGAAAACAGCTATTATTGAAACTGATTATTATACCACTGGAAAGAGTATTAAAAGGAGCAGTTTTTGAGAAATTTGACAGCCTCTAAGACCAATTTTGTCGAAGAGGCTAATTTTTGAAAATTCATGAAAATTCTAAATTCCTAAAAAAATTAACGTTCTTATTGTAATAAATGAATCTGATTAAAGTTAAATAACTATGAAATTGATCTATTATTATAGGAAATTTAATGCTGAATCCGAAAATGAGGTGAAAAATGTAAATAAGTGAGGCACAAGATGAGAAATAGTGTTTTTATGACGTAAGGTCGGGTTTAGTCGAAAAAAACCTGAAAAAATCATAACTCTCTAATAGATAGAGATAGGACACTCGTTCAGGCGGCGTTGTACTACATTTTGAATATAGTTTAACAGAAAAAATTTTTCGTCACTTATCCGGTTCCACCCTGTATATACTTAATATGTACATACTATTTAAGTACATGGAGATTTTGACTTAGACGATTGTATAAATAATAAGATATGTAACTGCTAAACGTCTTGACCGCATAACAGGAAGCAGGTCAGAACAGGTTTGTACACGGCCAGAGGGCAAGTGCGCAGGGAAATTGTGACGTCACGTTTCCTTTTAATAGTTTCACCTTACCAATTAACATTTACAAAAATTAAAGTGATGAGTTCTAACTTTTACTATACAAATTTGAAGAAACAAAAAAGTAGAAATGGTGGAATAGATTAATCCATATTTTTATGATAATATTTAATGTAAACTATGTTTGATAATATTTTAGTGGATGAACTAAATTGAGTTGGTGAAGAAGCTGCTGCACTGTCTTAGAGCCAAGAAGGAAGCGGAATTCACGTGCCACAAGTGGCCGGCCATTGATATCAACAAAAGTTAAATACATTCAATTAGAGCTAATCATATTTAAAGTGGCGTTCTGTCTGGTCCAGTGTATAGCAACCACTTACAGTTTTTATATACGTACTAGACTACGAACTGGTCCTTAGAGATCTATCCTCCAGCTGGCGTCACACTCGTGACGTAACAAATATCCTGGATCAAAACTGGATAGACATTTTCCAGTCTTGTCATTCAAGTGTTGTAGTTTAACTGGATTAGGGCAGCTTTAAAGTCTCGGAGTGATTAGTTTAGAATCAATATAATGTATTATAAATATTATTCGAGAATGAAAAGGCTCCTCTTTGCTTTCATTAACGACCTTTTTTGTTTTGAAAAATATCTTATTTTGAGGTGCTTTTATTTGCAAACGCCTTTCAATAGGTTGCTTTCTTGTTCGACTAAAAATAGCCGGAAGTAGAACTCGCTATTTTTCATTTCTATTTTATTTATTTATTTTTATTTTCAACTTTTTAATTTCAAGCATACACCGGAAATACCATTTTAAAGATTTTTTTCTGAACATAAAAAAAAATGGTTTTTACAAAGTAGTAAGTACGAGGGTCGTTTGAAAAGTCCGTGCAAAAATAAAAACTACTTAATTTTTTGGGGTAAACCTTTTTTATTTTTCAACATAGTCTCCTTTTAGGCTTATACCCTTCGTCCAACGCTGCTCTAGTTTGTTGATCTTTTCCGAATAATAGGATTTGTCCAAGTCTGAAAAATAGCCATTCGTTTCTGCAATCACCTCCTCGTTTGAATAAAATCTTTTTCCCGCCAGCCATTTCTTCACATTGGGGAACAAATAGTAGTCCGAGGGAGCCAAGTCTGGAGAATAGGGGGGATGTGAAACGAGTTGGAACCCTATTTCCATTAATTTTGCGACCACAACTGCTGAGGTGTGAGCTAGTGCGTCGTCGTGATGGAAAAGGACTTTTTTGTGGGCCAATCGTGGGCGTTTTTCTTGCAGCTCGGTTTTCAAACGGTCCAATAACGATGAATAATATGCACCTGTAATAGTTTTACCCTTTTCCAGATAGTCAATGAGGATTATTCCTTGCGAATCCCAAAAGACAGTCGCCATAATCTTTTCGGACGAAGGAACGGTCTTCGCCTTTTTTGGCGCAGATTCCCCCTTGGTAACCCATTGTTTAGATTGTTCTTTGGTCTCAGGAGTGTAGTGATGTATCCATGTTTCATCCACAGTGACGAAACGACGCTTAAAGTCCTGCGGATTCTTCTGGAACAGCTGCAAACCGTCCTTGCAACACTTCACACGATTTCGTTTTTGGTCAAGCGTGAGCAATCGCGGCACCCATCTTGCGGATAGCTTTGTCATGTCCAAATGTTGATGCAAAATATTATGTACCCGTTCATTCGAGATGCCCACAGCACTAGCAATCTCACGCACCTTCACTCTTCTGTCATCCATCACCATATCATGGATTTTATCAATGATTTCTGGAGTAGTAACCTCAACAGGGCGTCCAGAACGTTCAGCGTCACTTGTGCCCATATGGCCACTCCGAAAATTTTGAAACCACTTATAAACTGTTCTAATCGAAGGTGCAGAGTCACCATAATGTTTATCAAGCTTCTCGTAGTATACGTACGAGGGTCGTTTGAAAAGTCCGTGCAAAGTCAGAGAGATAGCACTACTGGCGCGTATCGAGGTTATGTTTAGTTAGTAGCATCTCTTGGAAGAACACACACCAAGTTTCAGCCAGATCGGTCTATTTCTTTGTGTTTGGCATTCGTTTAAAATCGAGGAAGTCGAGTGATTTTCAAAAAATGGACGAAAAAGAATTTCGTGTGTTGATTAAACACTACTTTATGAAAGGCAAAACGCCTCAGGAGACTAAAGAGAAGCTTGATAAACATTATGGTGACTCTGCACCTTCGATTAGAACAGTTTATAAGTGGTTTCAAAATTTTCGGAGTGGCCATATGGGCACAAGTGACGCTGAACATTCTGGACGCCCTGTTGAGGTTACTACTCCAGAAATCATTGATAAAATCCATGATATGGTGATGGATGACAGAAGAGTGAAGGTGCGTGAGATTGCTAGTGCTGTGGGCATCTCGAATGAACGGGTACATAATATTTTGCATCAACATTTGGACATGACAAAGCTATCCGCAAGATGGGTGCCGCGATTGCTCACGCTTGACCAAAAACGAAATCGTGTGAAGTGTTGCAAGGACGGTTTGCAGCTGTTCCAGAAGAATCCGCAGGACTTTAAGCGTCGTTTCGTCACTGTGGATGAAACATGGATACTTCACTAGACTCCTGAGACCAAAGAACAATCTAAACAATGGGTTACCAAGGGGGAATCTGCGCCAAAAAAGGCGAAGACCGTCCCTTCGACCGGAAAGATTATGCCGACTGTCTTTTGGGATTCGCAAGGAATAATCCTCATCGACTATCTGGTGAAGGGTAAAACTATTACAGGTGCATATTATTCATCGTTATTGGACCGTTTGAAAACCGAGCTGCAAGAAAAACGCCCACGATTGACCCACAAAAAAGTCCTTTTCCATCACGACAACGCACCAGCTCACACCTCAGCAGTTGTGGTCGCAAAATTAATGGAAATAGGGTTCCAACTCGTTTCACATCCCCCCTATTCTCCAGACTTGGCTCCCTCGGACTACTATTTGTTCCCCAATATGAAGAAATGGCTGGCGGGAAAAAGATTTTATTCAAACGAGGAGGTGATTGCAGAAACGAATGGCTATTTTTCAGACGGACAAATCCTATTATTCGGAAGGGATCAACAAACTAGAGCAGCGTTGGACGAAGTGTATAAGCCTAAAAGGAGACTATGTTGAAAAATAAAAAAGGTTTACCTCAAAAAATTAAGTAGTTTTTATTTTTGCACGGACTTTTCAAACGACCCTCGTAGTATAGTGTCTGTCTGTGGTTAGCGTCATTAAAAAGCTATAACTAGTAAAGAATTCAAATTTGATATTTATTTTAGATGCTACTAGAGAGAGCTAACAGTAAAATTTTGCGGCTAATTCAGTCCACCACTGGTAGTGTACCTCTACTGAATCTATATTGCAGATTTTGGCTTTAAAAAAGGAGAGATTTCTGTAAGGGAACCCGCAAGGCAGAACCCCCCCCCCCAAAAAAAAAATCTTTAAAATATTTAAACAAAATAAATTATGCTCTACAAAATTGTCAACAATTTTTTTTTTAGGTAAAAACAGGATTTGGAATTAGGTAAAATAGGTTAAAGTAGAAATTGGGGCAACTTAATGCTTTCAATGCACTCATAATAAAGCACAATGATTATTTTACCTTTACCAAGAAACGCAGAATTGCAACATTACTGCAGTATATTGTACTTTACTTCCTTTTTTTTATCATTAAAACGCTACCATTGTTATCCACTGTCTGTATGTATGTATGTTTGAATGACATGTATAAAAAAATAATTTAGTAGAGTCTGCAAACAACATTATTTTTAGATGCCAGTTGTGTTTAAATGGGACACACAAACTGTTGAAGAGGGAATAGTATAACCTCCTGTATATAGTGGATGCAGTATGTGGATCACGTGTAACATCCGCCTCCAATCAATATCTCATATCCGCTGGGAGAAAAAAAAAAAAAAATGGCAACTGTGAAATGAGAAAAGATAACTAAATATTCGAGAAATACTGAAGAACCCAATTACAAGGCGATCCTCATGGAGTTCATTGGGATGAACCAATGAAACATCCCAACCAATTGGGATGCAAGGAAATTAAGTACAAAGTAAGCGGAGGGAAAGATTTAGACTTTATCTCGTTGTTTTTCAAAATCTAATCCATACATTTTTTTCAACTGCACTATTTCATTTCTTATTTGTTCTAAGTAAGGGAAAGTATTGAATTGATCGCGTAGAATTTAGAATTTGACTTTTCATCAGAATAATTTGTTTTTGAGACCTCCCTCCTCCCCACAGATTTTGGATAAAAAAAAAGAAAGGAATTTGACCAACTGGTCCGTTTTTGGTGACCAAAACACGAAAATGGAAAATAGGGTACGTTAAAATTTAATATTTCGATTCGGTGACAACATTTTGAATAACATCACAGGTAATTTCTTTTTGATTTTGAGATTTTATTCTTAAACACTGAAGTTATAAATTTCTTCGAAAATCATTTTTCAGGCAGTTTAAGAGAAGAGGTTCAGTTAGAGAAGAGGTCCCTCTAAAATTAAATACATATTTTTAGATTGTCCGAGAGTTGTCCGAAGGGTTGATCATCTAAAATTGTTCGAAAAAGCGTTGAGATTCCAAAATAAATAAATATATACAAAAAAAATGCCCATTCGACAATTTTTTTCTCTTTATTCAATAAAAGATAAAATCCCCAAATTTTCTTTAAAATGAAGGGAGAATCCTTATCTTCATTTACAGATTTACGTCCGAAGTTTCAGGATTCTCTCTTTTTGCGTTTCAGTATATCCAAAAAAAAATCCCTGATGCAGGAATCTAACAACTGGTCGAAACACGATTCAATTTATTTCGAAACAGAATTAGTAAAGAAAATGGAATGAAATCGCTGACCTTAACAGTTCTTGCCTTCTCAAATTGCTAACTGCTAACAAAATAGAAAATTGGACGATTGAAATACTTCCTTTTTGAAGCGGAAAAAGAAAAAGAAAGTACGAGTTTTGTCTGGAATGGCCGACTTCCTCTAACGAGAAATAATTGGATACGAATATATTAGTTACAACATACAAGAGTAGTAGATGAGAGTGTTCATATACAAAGTTTTGAGTGCCTTACGTGAGCTCTAAACCACTTTTAATAGCTCCTTTTTTTAATGGCCTTTTCAATGATTTTTTTTTCTCACAATAAAAAAACTGTAGATAAGAGAAGGCGCTTTTGATTTTCGTTTATCAGCACTTAGCATAATTGCTGAAGGACACTCAAGGTTGTGCGAGACAATTACTTTTTTTATATTAATCGGTCTATCTCTTTTTCTCACAACTGTTTTGATATAAATTTGGATGTTTATCGAGAGTTTGAAATTATCAAAAAGCTGAGATAGAAGAAAGAGAGCAAAACTGGTCCAACCTGTTTAAGGCACACCTCGTTAATACAGCCAGATATCCCGCAGCTACAAAAAGCTATCACTCAGATCTACCTAGATACTATTCCATTCATAGTAAGTTAAGGCAGGGAAGTTGAATACTAATTGCTAGAAGCATTAGGGCATTACTTACCCAGACTGTCACTGACTTGGACGGAACATTAAACATTCATTAAGCAGTAGTTAAGGACAACTGTCAGAAGTACAGCCTCCTACTAACATGAAGACAATGGTACTATTGGTGCGGTCAATGAGAAGCACCAAGAATCCGCAATTCCAACAGAGAGTATCTTTATTCTACTTTAGAGAAATAGATTTAGGACCAATACTATTATAAAAGGTGACAAAGGCTAGTCTAATTCTGACAAATGTGACAAACTAACATAATTCTATCCAATCCATCAGAACAAAATCAACACTTTGCTGAACTTAACCAATTTTAACTATAACTATTACGTAAGATTATAATGTCGGTGGCGGACACGCCACAACGCAAGTTGATGGAAGGGAGGAGTTCGGTCCGATTAAGTCATCTATTAAGTCAACCTTGGAGGCTGAACACAAACATACAAATAAATCCAACTTCTAAAATATAAATTTTATTTTTTGTTTTGCTTAGACCGAAGACTTTCTTCGAACCCACACACTAGACTTAACAAGACCAGAACTAAACAGACGCTATCGACTACTTAAACGACTCTTAGACGACAGATCAAAACTCTCTCTGGACAACAAAAGACTGATTTATACTTCTATTTTGAAACCCATGGAATAGAGCTGTGGGGTTCAACCGATTTCCAAAGGATTCAATCTCTTCAATCTAAAATACTTCGAACTATTGAAAACGCTCCACCATTTTATGTCTCAAACCTGACTATACACACTGACCTTAACATTCCTTTTGTCACCCAAGTTGCTGAAACACGATACAGAAAACACCACTTCAGCGTGCAATCTCATATAAATACTCTAGCTCAAAATCTTTCTTCTAGAACTCTTCCTAACAACCTGACAGGACGTCTTAAAAGACAGTCTGGCATCGTGATCTCCTCTCAAGTGAAGAGAGTGACTAACCGTCTAATGTTTTGGAGTGTTACCAGTGGGTAACTTCTCCACTCGTTACCTTATCATTTATTACTCTATTGTTATCATTGTTACTTATAGTGCTAACGCGCTGATTGTAGCAAAAATAAACACACTAAATTAATTGTGAAGAAATTCCAAAAAATCATTGTTCACTTATTTTAGACGAAAAACGCTTCAACTATAGTTCAGCGAATAGAGCTGAATAGAGCTAAGATAATCTATCGCCATTCAGTAATCGCCTTTAACTGTCCGTATAATACCAATCAGGGTATGACATCATGACCGCCAATAGCAGACCACATTCCAGAGATGGCCACCCTCGCCTATATGTATACGTCACCTTGAAAGAAAATTGAAACAGCAGTCCATTTGTGCATACCAACTCAAAATTATATTGTAAAATTGGAATTCATCACTAGCTATCGTATATAATCGGTGGGTCAGCCTTTTAATTGGTCAGTGAATTCTGTCACCAACATTGGATGAATTAATCACTTTTAATTAGACCATTAATAAAATACATTTTTAGAATATTAGTGACGTCAAGTAGGTAATTCAAACTTACGGCCGGATATATATATATATATATGTAGAAATATCCCCCCCCTCTAAATGGGAACATTCAAGCTGTTTCATGTCCCCTTCAAACGGGAACATGTTTTTTGCACTGCCACTCTAATTGATGTGTACGGGCGGAAAAGGAAGTCTACTTCTGCTACAGCTTTTTTGAAATGGATTTTCAAAGTCGTTAGTTTTTCTTTCCAAAATTAAAAACTCCTCATATTTCTTTCTGTAATCGCGATTAACGTAATGACCCAAATGGAAAATCACCTGGATAGCAATCACCTTCTTTTACAAGGGGAAGAAAAGATATACTTGTATATTGTACCGTCCGCCATAAAGGAGATAAAGAGGAAAAAGCATTACTAGCACCAACTTGATTCAAGCAGTCCGGAAAGAGATTGATTGACTTTATTTTAATTATTTTTATTTTCAAATATATTAAATATGTTGTTATATTATATAAAATATGACTAGAAATATTCATGGAATTGTATGACAGCGCAACATTGCGCCCATCCTGAGAAACACCTGGTCAAACCAGTTCAATAAAACGGCAGATTACGAAAATTTTATGTCCAAATATCCGCCAATTATATGTGGAATCTAGAAAATTAAAAATTCCATTCAAAAGTATTAATTAAGTCAATAAATTAACTTACACTTATCGTGGTGACGAATTTATTTATCATTGACCTGATTTCCATTTAGTTTGAGTAAACAAATTTTCTTCAAACATGGAATCTTTACTTAGTAGCCGCCTCTCGTCTGGTTTTACAAAGAGATGTGTCCGTCCGGAAGTACGTACAAATTTAAAAACATAAATGCGACAAACTTTCAAATTGCATTTTTTTTTTTTTTTTACTTCATTAGATTCATGCAATCATAAGAGCAGTTAATTAGATTTTGAATAGACTCAGTCCACCGGAAGTGGTAGTTAACTGTGGCGCGTTTCCTGCGTTACATATTCTCGAAGTTTGGGTGAGATCCAAGTCCTCCTGCGAGCGATACTTATCTCGGCGGACTTGTTCACTAGACGTCCAGAAGGGGCCGTTATGCTATAACAGGACCTGGATGCGGCCGTCCATAATATTCAAGGACAAAATTTCCTTTTAATAAACATTATAAAATACTTAAAACGGAAAATCAAGTAAAATAGTGAAAAGAGGGAGAGAGAGGGAAAATACATAAATATTGATGAAATGTATTATATAAAAAAGACAAAACAATAGACAGCCGAAAGGCTATCAAAGTCAGCAGTAGCTTGTCACGCGTCTAACTTTCTGAACAGCATCTCTACTGGGCTTTGTTACCCATTTGAAGCCTGAATATGCAATACCTCATGGAGGAACAAGTTACCGGATATATGTACAACAATTTTTTGATAGGCATTTATCAAAACATAAAATAGCTTTCCTTCATTCGCGCAAAAGTAGTTAGGTAATCAGGAAAAGTCGTCCTTCAGAGAATGCCCCCGGGAGCAAACAATGCCGTTAGCGTGTTGACAAAATGGTTTGTCTTGATTTTCAGCTAATTATAAAAAAAAAAATATTGATACAGATAAAAGACCTCATTAAAATCTGGAACTTTCAACATGACACAACATCCAAAGGAAACAGATCAAAGAAGAGAAATGGAGGAGAGGTTACAGCCGGTTTTGATTGGGATTCAACGCCCTGGACTGCCAAATAAACAGATATTTTATATAAATAGTAAAATAAATAAACAAGATTTGTCATTGATCAGCGGACAGTCTGGCATTCAGACATCTTCTCGTCAGCCTGTTCCAGAAATGTATTCCATTTTAAATCGCCAAATCGGCAGATACTCCTTTAATACCCAGGATCAGATTCCTCACTGAAATAAGGGACAACTTTTTACTACCAACTAACTTCATACACAAAGTTTTACGGTTTCGCTTTCTCTTCTAACTTAGTAAGAGCAAACGTGTAGATTTCCGGTTTTGAGTTTTAACCGAAAATATCCGGTTTTGAGTTTTAACCGAAAATATCCGGTTTTAAGGGCTCCTGAAAAGACATGCCAGTAAAGTAGGGCAGTATAGGGACAGGCACTCTATATATCCGCCTTTGCTGAGAGCACAGATCTGTGCCGGCAAATAGCCGCATTTTCAAGACCTGCACCCAACAATTGGGAGTTCAAAACATAAAAGAAACAATTTAAATTGTATTTAAAATTCAAGAATATTAACGTAAACCTACAGGGGCGGGGATTGGTCCAATGGTCATGAGAGTGGCTTTGTAAGTGGGAGATCCCTAGTTCGAATTCCGCGTATGACTACTTTTTATTTGTTAGAAAAAATTATTAATAGTCAAGTATGAGCTTCCGCCCCCGTCCACGACACCTTATTGGTAGTTAGATGTTAAGCTCCGCCTGAAAAAATAGGCGATTACTTTATGTAACCTTGTAATGAAAAATGTGATACAATTCCAACTTAATGAATGGATTTCTCCCTTTTTAGAAGCTCTTTCCTACACCAGATCTGGGACAACTGAAAGGCGCTAAATATTATGAACTTCAAGTAATAATGCGGTACCTCATATTCTATAAGAAAAAAAATGGGAAATATAAAGAGAAAGATTATTTGAAATATTTGAGTGGCAAGTCATGTCATCAGGAGACATGTCAAGTGCCACAAGCACCACCACGTACAATTCAAAACCAAAGAGCAATGTAAACACCGGTGTCGGCAGGCAATATGAGGTCAGGTATGGAGCGCGCCAGCAGCAGTAACCTCCCTCTGAGCCGTGATAGTACAACCACTACTCCACTCACTATAGACTGCACAGCCTGATGTTAAGGTTGGCTGGCCTAGAATAACCTGCTCTTGACATTGGTGCTGTACGTTACCTTCTTACAGGCTCGCCAACTTCTTTTTTTATAATGCTTCGTACATTTCACCTCTTCTACAAACAGACGTATCTACCTAAATCGTCTCATCATTTACTCATTTTATCGCCATTCATTCTATTTAGAACTTCTGGACTACAGGAAACTTTTCATTATAACTGAAAGTGTCAAAATTTTCTAAATCCACCAATGTAAGCATCATTCACGTAATGTAACTTATCTACTCCAATCAATAAATGAGAAAAAATAAATTAAATAAAAAATAAATAACTTCGCGCTTGCAACCTTTCACAGCAGGACATCTACCACTTCATTGCAATCTGTCCAATCCTAAAAGAGTTTCGCGTGAAGTGGTTGAAAAAGGCTGTACTTACGCGGGAAGAATTAATAAACTACTTAAATGGTGCCGATTTTAAAGCATTGATTAATTACTGCAAAACGGCCTGGCAGTACAGGTATTTCCTAGTACAGGAATATAATTATTAATCTTTAATGTAACAATCCCTATACGTTCCCTTTCATTTGTATTTTATTGGTGTTGTTTGTAAAATGTAGTATTTATTTTTAATTTTGTTTGTTAAGTATCAAAATGTATCCGAGTCAGAAGTACTATCTTATAATTTATATGCAGAATGTGGTTTTATTTTTATTTATTTATTTATTTTATGTTTATTATTATTATTATTATTTTTTAAATGCCAGCTCCCTCTGATGGTTTAAAAACCCAAGAGTATTATCTTTATATTCTCAGTGATTGTTTTGTTTTATTTCTTTTTTAATTTGGCTTAATAAAGATATTATTATTATTATTATTATTATTAAATAACTTCGCGCAATATTACAGATAATACGAAGGTGGTGTTATAGTAAGATAGCTCTTATCATTGTAAAAAAAATAGTTACGGCTGTGAGAGATAATTGACACAGCCTATAGTGGGGAGAAGTACAAGAGAAACGATTTGCTATCATCCCCAAGGAAATCGACAAGGAACCAGAGGCATTTTCAATCCATTGCAAATGCAGTTCCCCAACTAAACCCACTAAGAATCTCTCACCTCATTTCAGTGTTAATGGGGCTAGTTTACATCAGTTAGTACAGTACCCAGGGTTTAGATTTATCGAGCCCTTCTCTCCACAGTTGGATTTTCTCTCTCAGTAATATTTCCTTCATAGAAACTCACAGAAAAAGAGAAAGAGCTCTTACAGTAGTAAGAGAAAAGGGCAAACTCACAGCCCAATGAAAAGATCATTTATTCCACAATATTCCAAGCCTACCGTCCCATTTTCATGATTCTGATGATCCAAAAAGATAAGCAAGAGCCCACAATAATAATCTAACAGCTTCACTCCCCAAATATCCATTTCAACACGAACTGAGAATCTTTTTTTAAAGAGCTATTTTTAAATCAAAGTGCGTACTATTTATAACGGCCAATATTTTGACCAAATGATTTTGTCCTTGAAGTAAATATGAATGAAACTCCACTTCAACATTTAATTCCATTCAATAAACATACTGGGCGCCAATACACTTATTGTATTCATAGTTGGAACACGCACACCAGAAAAAAAAGAATTTAATCATAAAACCCAACGTTAATTTGTTGCGATCTAAACATGTGTAATGAATAATTTTTTTGTAAATTTTGCTATTTTACTATTTTATTTTTCCAAAAAAGTTACACGTAAATATCATACGTAGATAAATTGTTCATTGCAGGGGTACCGAATTGGTTCGCTAAAAAAAAAATTAACAATTTTCTGCAGCTCTCCAAAGGTAAAAAGCAGTGATAGGATATCAGGAAGGGATGCCAAAACGGGTACCTCTTTTGAAAAAAAAAAAAATTCGAATATGCTTTCTTTTATGAAAGTGAGGAAAAACATACAATTTTTCCCAACAAAGGAAACAGGATGTACTTTTAAAAAAATAAAAATAAAAAGGAAAAAGAAGTAGTAAATAAATAACCTGTCCACGAGATGTAAGAGTGGAGTCTGATGTAAATTAAATAAATGCCCAGTTAGAATCAGCTGTTTCCTGCCAGCTGTAATACGTGCTGTAATGCTATCTGCCCAAAATATTTTTTAAAAAATCTAATTTACTCTATTATTCAATGGAGAAAACAATATATTTCTTTTTAGACATAGCAAAGAATACACCATTTATTAGATGGTATTGTGCCATTCATAAAACATTTTATCCTCAATTATATGATTAAGGAAACAAATTTAAGACGTAGAAGAAAATGAAAAACAGGAATGTAGTATGATATTCTAAGAAAATATACTTAATCTGAGCGACTTTAAAAAATTAGGATGGATACATTTATTTTTATGTTTTCATAACTGAATAAAACAAAATAAAGGTTTCGAAACTTTTGAAACATCTTCAATTTTGAATTCAATATAGTATTCGAGTTCTTAAATTATTATTATTTTAGTTTTTTAGTTTTTCTGTAAGAATATGTACTAGGTGTAAATTTCAGAAAGTAACGCATCTTTGACCTCTTTGGTTTTCACTTTAATTTTAGGTCACTGAGACTAAAAAATATTTTGAATGCTACAATAAACGAGGGCATTACTATCGCTTGAAATCTAAAATTCCAGATTTTCATCGAAACCATCTATTTTAAGGCCCACTAAGTTCGGAAAAGTAGTTTAAAAAAAAAAGAAAATTCATCAAAAAAAAACAAAATCTATCGCTCCAAAGTTTGTAAAAAGTTAATATTTGGTTTCCTTCAATAAGTAGGGATGAGGACGTTTCCTTTCGCAATGAATAAGTTACAACCTTTAGAATTGTAGGATAGATACGTGGGTGTTGGCCACAGATTTTGTTGGATCCCCTCCACCATTACTTAAAAATATTTTTTATTAACACTATTTCTATTCTTAGAGCTTATAACCGTGAGAAAGTATAAAATTTATATTTATAGGAACAGTCAAAAAAACAGAATGGCGAACTCCAACAGCAGGAACATATGTGAAGATAATAAATTTATTATCACTTAACACTTGCTCAATAAAATAAACTATAATTTCACAGCCTACTTGATAAAGGGTCTAAATTGAATTTATTAAAGGAGGCTAAATGAGAACATAATCTACTTGTTGCTCAGACAGACTGACAGACATTTTTTTTTTTTTAATCTACAGACTTTTATAGAGTCACATATTATTATCACACCAGATGTCAGTCGCATCACTATATCTGTACAATGCAACATAAATATATGAAGCTAAAAAAGAAGCTCATTACGTCACTGTATATACATGCTCAGGGTGGTATGCTTACTAAAGCTGGGATACATTCAAAACCTTATCTAATCACCCTTGCCACCACCACTCACTCACTTAATAAACAAAACACCAACACAAAACAATAATAAATGAATCTAATACAATAACTAATTAAGAAATATAAAATATTTACCACATAATTATATAAGGTAATTAATTTGACTAATTGTTCTATTGTTAGGAGTTTGAATTTCTCTCTTTTTATATCGTACTACAATCTTTAGAAATGTGCCAACTATTTTGTTAGTGTCTACACGCGTTTTTCTATATTATGAATGTGTTGAAACTCTACATTCAGGAAGGTTTCTTCTCCTACTGCACAATTCTCACCTTTCACGTTTGACACGATCGCCGAATACTTTCTTGATCTGGTATGCACAGCCTCTGTACGTCATTTCACACGGCAATATGTAAGAAATTTCGAAAATTATCTCACTTCATGACGTTCTAATTTAAACTAAACCTCTAAGAATTTCCAAAAAAACGCTACAACTTTTTTTTTATCTGAATGAACAGTTTCATGAATTCTAAGCAAAAGTTGTTCTCAATTCCTATTTCCGGCCAAGCGATTTCCTTCAAAACTAGTAATCATTGCATCATATTTAATTATTACAAATAATACCTGCGATACAGACGCTATTTTAATGCTGTAGTTCGCTTTCACTCTGAAAAATGACTTATAGGTGCGAAAATGAACAATTATTAAGGAAATAACTTTCCAGAAAATTGCATCAGTAAAGTTGCATTTCGGTTTAAGTATTTCAGCTTTGAAAATTGTAGGATAAGATGCGTCCAAGGCAGCCTCAACAGATCACTTCTCCGACTTTCATTAGAACAAAGAGAGAAAAATCAATTCTAAACCACACGATAAGGGTATCGTATAATCAAGAAGAAAACTTTTCCTTTTTCTCAAGGTTTGACTGCCATCAATTTCATTACACCAAGGCAAACTGTCGTAAAAAAAAAGGATCTAAAAATTTAATGCAAAGCATAAAACTGGATCAAGTCATTCACTCAAACAAAAGTTCTGACTAAATAAATTGCCGAACAGAATAATAAAATCTTTTCAAATTATATATTTTATTAATTAATTATAACTTTGTACTTATTGTTTATAAAATTAAAAAAAAAATGATAATAGGAGTTATCGAGTTTGGACTTATTATAAAAATAGGAACAGAGCAATGTCTCACCAAAGTAAGAGCAAGAAGAGAAGTAGGTACCCAACAGAAGGAGGACGGAATCTATGCGGAACTAGCCGAAAAAAGAGGGAGTACGGCGACTGAAGGAGTCCCTTCGTTGCCCTTTGTCCTGGTGACCAACCCCGAAAGATAGTCTCAGAATATTTGAGAGAAACCAACATTACGTAGTACCATTAAGATTAACTTTTAGACTGCCTCATTGAGAACACTTCTAAGAGAAAATTTAAAATTGAAAATCTGCACGATTGCAATATTGTTCTAAATGAGGTAAGAGCACTAATACAGCTAGGTACAGCAGAGAAGGGAGGTAGATAGAAGACTGCCAGTGCCGCGAGATATGAAGTGGTAAGAAGTCAAAGGGCACGGCTCGTGGGGTAATTAAGAAATACCATTCCAGAGGGAAGACTTCCTTTACAACCTGTTTGCTACTACCACAATCTAGGCACCACTTCCTCACCAGTCTCTTAGCATTCTAAACAAATATTCTACTCTTAAACATAACGCAGTTTACTAACTAGTAATCTTACAGTTTAGATGAACTTTCAATAAATCTCCCGCATTTCCGAAAATTAGGAACCAGGAAATCATGTTAGGACTTTTTGCTACTGTGAATTATATACATTCACCTTTTTCCCGCGCAAGAGGAAGTATTGCGATCTGTATGTTTACAATTTAGTGTTTTCAAGAAGGAAATTAATATTTTGCAATATCCTGATTATTCTTCTTTCAACGGCCTTTTTAATAAACTTCGAATCCTCGTTGCACATATTTAGATTTATATTTGTTATTTGAAACCTTCTGCAAAGTAAATTATGAAAGACAGTTCTGGAGGGTGGAAGAGAAAGAGAGGGGGAGAGATTGATGAGGTTTATTTCCCCTCTAAGTTACCATTTCAATTCAATGTACTGCCTCCTTAATAGCATAAGAGAAATGGCAGAAGCGGATCCGAAGAGGCTAATGCCCAGTAATGAACTGAAGCGCCCAGTAAACACAGAAGAAGGAAGATATAAGAAGAAACACAGAGAAATAGAAATATGTAAGCCAGGTTCATCATACTCAATATTAAGACTTCTCTAATATTATACTGAATTCGTTTTATTAATAAATATTCAGACTGTTTTTAAAAACATCGCAAAAATCTATTCAAAAAAATAGCCACTTCCATTAATTGATTTTGAAGAAAACCCTTACAGCAAGATCACATGTTGATCTAACCAAAAAAAATTGATGAATTTTTCGTTTTTTACAAAACCTAACCACATAGAAGACATTAACAAAGATAGACCAACGCAATAACATATATGAACATTCTATAATAAAACCATTAAATTCGTATCCTCAGAACAGCTCAAAACATCTACTTCCGGTTTAAAAAATAAAATCGAAACCATGCACGATTGTAAAAGATTTTCTTTCGAAGATAACAATTGAAGAGAAATTAAAAATTATGATTAATCCAATTTCGAAACCTTTTAGACTCTTACAGGGGGGAAAAGAGATTTCAAATGGTCGAGTCAAATCAATAGCTCATTTCATTTCCTGCAATTTTATATCTTATAGTGGGTAGTATTTAGAAAATTTAATCTAAGATTTGCCATTATTATGACGTACTAAAATACTTTTTGCCACTACCTTTATGAACAAATGCTCCTTCTCTGTCGATAGAGAAGTTAAATTGTAAATAACTGAATATTACAGATATGCTGGTAATTCCCACCCATATGAGAGAAGTTAACTTATTACTCATACCTACCTAACCTTTTACGAGCTTTAAATAGATATTAGATAATGCACAAGCTCTTAATTTCATACCGCAATTCTCCATTCCACTGTTGATCACTCTGTACTATTAATAGAACATTGACTCCGTGCTCGGTAGTGCTAGCCACTACAGCTGAATAGTTGGTGGCGTGGGTGGCAAAGACAGGATGTACTGTTACTATAGAGGGTTCGAGTCCTTGGTCTAGGGCTTTTAAGGAGCCTGTCTGAGAACATGAGGTTTACTATCGGCGTACTCATGGTGACCTTCTTTAAAAACTAAACTGCATGAAACAGTCACACTTCTTTCTCTTAAATGTAATAAGTTCTTTTCTGGTTATACTGGGTTCCGGGGACATTTCGTCTTGGGAGGAAAATAGATTGTCTTCGCTTTGGTAAAGCAAGAAAGCCTAATTTCTTTTTACAGGATCCTAATCTTTTTTTGTTTAGAGAAAGGCCACAGTTCCTAGAGAAGATAAAAAATTGTTAGTAACTTAAGACTTATTTCGGAGAAAGTTTCTTAAGAGAAAATTCAAATTGGGAAACTTGGGACGATCATAATACCCGTATAGTAAGTTACCAATGCGGGATAGTAGAGCGCACCTGTATCAAACTTATCACGTGTGCAATTAAATGCATTGTAACAAGGTTCAGTTAACAAACAGGTTATTGGAACAAAAGAAATTAATTATAATTCTGGTGAAATTCATGATCTTCCACTTATAAATATACTTACAGCTTCTAGATGATGATGACTCAGACGAAAATAACATCGCGCACTTCCGGATTATGATTCGATAAAAAAGTATTACTTAACTTCTAATTTAAATGTCAGGATTTACTGTGGCAATGTTAGGTTATTAGTAATTTTTATTTGTACCCTAAATTAATTAGAAAATTTTAAAGAAACTCCAGGTTACAGGCAAACCTGTACTGTGCCTGTTTTTACAGGAACGAGAGAACAATGTCCGGCACTGACCTATGAAAAAACAAAAAAACAAAAAAAACTACGGGTAAAGAGCACGACCTAAGAAAACCATATTAAAATTATGGTTATGTCCTATAATGGTGGATAATACCTTATTGGCATGTTTATTGTATTCCTGTTCGGTTTCAGATTTACATCCACCATCATAGGGGTTAGAATAATCAGTTTAGTGTAGAGATTTCAACTTTACTTATGTTACTAACGATATATAAAATAAACGATATTAACTTTTTGTCGATTTAAAAACTTGAATTAGTTTAGGGAAATTTACCCCTTCTCACTCCTTAATTTAAAAAAAATGTACGTATACCAGAGAACCGGATGAGAGGCTAACAGTAAGTCGTTTTTTCAGTACAGGATATTAGTCATTAGTATACGAATAGTAACAGACTAAAGGAAAAAGCAAATAATGACTCAAAACAAAAATCTACTACATATTTTGTTTAAAAAAATACAGCGGAAATGACGACTTCGCAAAATGTGTAAATTAGGATTTTTATTATTATTATTATTAGCTGCAAATTGTAAAGCAGGGTCAATGTTGCCAACATATGAAAGCAGAAAAAGTGCCGCACGCAAGAGGTCAAGGGCGCATGCCTCAAGAATATCGCTTCACATAGTTTCTATTTATAGAGGCTGGATAAAAATCAACTAATTTCTGAAATATATTTTCTTTTTCTTTTTTTCCTTTTAAATATCAGAACATGGTGAACTTTAAAGAACTGACTCCCTCCACCCGCCACTCAGCGTGTAACAACAACCTCGGAGTTACTATCTGGACGGAAGAAATGAATGAGCTTTAGAAATCTTATATAGCTTGTAAAGATCAGATTACAGACCAGCCCAGCGTGCAGTGACGTAAAATAAAACAAATAGACTACTTCCTTCAAACTACTATCAATTATTTTTCTCTTATATTTTTGAGAAAGAGCACATAACAAGAGGAGAACGTTTGTGTGACACCTCGTTGACGAGAGAAAGAGAGGTCTTTGACACCAACAACACATTTGCTCTCGCTAATTGTGTCTGTACTATTTATAAAAAGGTCTGATGTGAACTTACACACGTCAGATTTCTCTAATTACAATTTCAAATTACCAATTTTCTTCAACACTGGATATTTTTACTGATCGTTTAGTTATCTTAAAACTAAAATTGCCGGGAAGGGGTGGCACTTAAATTGGATTAATTAATTTTTAAGACACTAGGAATAAATTAATGAAGAATGTTGAATTTCCTACCTCGAACAGCGCTAAAATTTCTACCATAAATGAGGTAGTTGCTTTTTTCCCAGGATTCAGGAGGCCAATTGGACCGATATGCCTTGGTTCGGTATAATATTTTGTTTGGATACGACAAAACAAAGCAATATTGAAATGGGGAGGACCCCAACACCAGTGCCTTCCACCTCTAAGACTATTTGCAGCATGAAGAACACGTATAAACAAAAAAAATGAGGAAAACAATACGACATCTCAATTATTCATTTATTTATTGGCGACCAACTTCTGTTTAAATCAGCAGAGCTTTTATCGTTAATAAAATCTCCCATCTCTAACAGAAAAAATCGGAAATGATATAAGCCCGAATTATTTTCATTTTAAAATGTTAGATTTAAAAAAATAAAAATAAATTAGGTTGAGTCCGTGCCTTTCTCTTTCGCTCCAGAGGTAACCGTTATCCAACCGCACCAGCATCTCCTCCAGAGATGCCTCTATGTAAACAACATCTTCTCTCTTATTTATTTATATTTCTCTAGATTATTACTCTAGTATCGAACAAAATATGTTTCAGAAGAGTAATCCATTTAATTTAGCAGAAAGTTAATCCATTTAATTATTTCTACCTTGATTCTCTCTCCATGGATGGCTCCACGGATTTCATTGCGTAAACAAGTTTATTACTACTTAGTGGCATGTTAATAAATAACATGCAATTGTGTTACCCTATAATATAAAACTATGTTTGTAAAAAAAAACTGTATCATGGAACGAATACAGTAAAAGCTCCTTATTCGCGCTACCTTCATTCGCGTTTTCACTATTCGCGGATTAAAAAAATGCGACTAATAAAAAAAATTAGTCAAATGGACTAATAAAAAAAGTAAAATAGATCTTATTACAACTTTAACTTTGCCTAAAGTATGTTGTTAAATGATATCGCCGAGGACTTTGACATAAGCCGCCTTCGCCGCGATCGGTGTTTTTGAGAATGTAAACGCACAGAATGAAAGCAACCTTATTACTCAATGAACAAAGTATATTCTATAGTAAAAGCCGCTTTGCGTGTTTTATTGTTTCGTCTTTCACATTCGTTACAAAAATTGTGATCGATTAATACGTCTCTACCGCTCTTTTTTCTAATTTACGTCAACTAAAAAAAATGAGAAACCAGTTTCTACACGAAAAAATCTGTGTTACCGCTTAAAGTGAAAATAGAAATGCTTGATCGTTTACGCCTTGGAGAGTCATTTGCATCCATATCACGCTCATTCAATGTCAACGAATCAACTGTACGATCGATAAAAAAATCCGAAGATAAAATAAGATCGTCTGTAGCTTCAACTTCACTGTCAGCGAAAATTGTTCGTGATCCAGCAATAGAAAAAATGGAAGTGGCGTTGTCATTATGGATCGAAGACCGCAACCAAGAAAGGGTGCCCCTGAGTGGTCCAATGGTCCGGGAGAAAGCAAAGTATCTTTACGCTCATTTTAAAGAACCTGATGGTAGTTGTAGTGGCAAGTTCAAACTTTGATTGCAAACAAAAGCTTTTAAAAACTGCCAAGCAAGAGGAAATTACAAAATTCTTCAAACCATTGCCTAAGCCTTAAGATAATTAATCAAAATGTTCAAAAACTTCAATTAAATTGATTTTTTTATATATTAGTTTTTTTTTTTATTTTGTCTCCCCTATAATCCCATATAAATTACCATTCCGTATTCACGGTTTCTGTAGTCGCGGCATATTTATGGAACATATACCCTGCGAATAAAGAGCTTTTACTGTACTGCAAAAACAAATGCAGAACTGAATATTACTAGTAAAAGAATCAAATTAGAATGATGGTATCTAACTATAGATTTTGGGTCAAACCGCCATCAAAGCATCTGAAGCATCGATCTGCTTCATCCCTCGTTTATACTTGGAAACGTTATCGTGTCATTAATGAAACAATTGGAAAAATATATTTTAATGAGACTTTAGTTGAATTATAGCGGCCATATTCTCTGAATCTAGTTTTTTTTTAATAGATGTAGCAATTGTTCATCGTCTGAACTATCTATTTCCGAACCAAAACGATGAATCGTAACAAATAAAATAAGAAAATTGGATGAAAATTAGCATAATAAGCAATGCGGTCAGTGGATCGCCCGCAGAGATAAAGTAAAGTGAAGTAATCGCCTATTTTTTTCAGACGGGACTTAACGTCTAACTACCAATTAGGTGTAGGGGGCGGAAGCTAATACTTTACTATAAACAATTTTTTCTAACAAATAAAAAGTAGAACTGGGGCTCTCCCACTTACGAAGCCACGCTCATGATCAATAGACCAACACCCGCCTTCCTCACAGAGATAATCCGACATAGCCGACCATCGTCATAGATCGTTTTAAAAATCCGGAAACCCAAAACAGATGTAACCGATCAACACTCAAAACTAGTTCTGATTATCTAATTTTTACAATAAAAAAGCAAAATATCGTTATAATTTTTAAATTTTAGATTAATTGTTGGAAATAAATGGACTATGAATATAGCTATAACTAGGAATAACCTCAAATTCCAATCTCTTCTTTTGTAAAAATATAATACTTTTGTTTTTAATGGTACTAATAAAAACCATTAAAGATCGCAAGCATAATAATCATTCATTAAGATATTACAACGTCACGGGAACTAATGAGTGGCGATGTCAAGGCTAGAGCGGCAGTAAGGTGGACCGTCACAAGAATACTAATTCATCACTTCCGCCGCTGTATCAATCTCTCTCCCTCCCAGCCATCTGTCTACCACAGCCATCATGAAACGCTCCTTTTTTCTATCTGGTTTCTTTTCTGATTGTTTCTTTAATGCAATTAGATTCAAGATTCTGTGCAAATTAGATTGTTGTTCTCTACGGTGGTGACAATTCGCTGGGCACAAAGCTTTACGTTTCCCCTTCTCTCACACTGTTCTTTTATAGGTTTTCTCTATCTATCTCTTTTCTTGCTTACATAGGAGTGACTAATTGCTAAAACTAGCTGCATTATGAAGCGGAGGATTTAGGTTTGTTAAGGTGAAGGTCTTGGAAATCTTTGTCTACATCTGTTTAGACAAGGATGGATGTTTTAAGAAGAGAAGAACAAAACAAAACAAGTTAAATGCATTTCTGAATGAATCGGGTGTTACAAATCTAAACTGGTTTAGATTCACGAAATGTGGACAACTTCAAGGGTTACATGGCTTACCCGGTACTAGCGCAGGGGAAGGCAAGGCGCATACTGTGATGATGCGAATGTCGCGTGTAGCATGGCAAAAATAAGTTCTGCTTTTAGCCAGCGCAAATTAATCAGATGGTATCACGACAGTGCACTGCGCTGGTCGCGGGTATAGCGTAGACATAACGCAGGCGTAACGCTCAGTTAGAGACATTTGCTGGTCCATAACTTGTAAGTTGGTCGCTATTTAACTTGTTTTATTTAGAAGTCATAATTCATGATTAGGGGAAAGGATTAGTACGAGGGTCGTTTGAAAAGTCCGTGCAAAGTCAGAGAGATAGCACCACTGGCGCGTATCGAGGTTATGTTTAGTTAGTAGCATCTCTTGGAAGAACACACACCAAGTTTCAGCCAGATCGGTCTATTTCTTTGTGTTTGGCATTCGTTTGAATCGAGGAAGTCGAGTGATTTTCAAAAAATGGACGAAAAAGAATTTCGTGTGTTGATTAAACACTACTTTATGAAAGGCAAAACGCCTCAGGAGACTAAAGAGAAGCTTGATAAACATTATGGTGACTCTGCACCTTCGATTAGAACAGTTTATAAGTGGTTTCAAAATTTTCGGAGTGGCCATATGGGCACAAGTGACGCTGAACGTTCTGGACGCCCTGTTGAGGTTACTACTCCAGAAATCATTGATAAAATCCATGATATGGTGATGGATGACAGAAGAGTGAAGGTGCGTGAGATTGCTAGTGCTGTGGGCATCTCGAATGAACGGATACATAATATTTTGCATCAACATTTGGACATGACAAAGCTATCCGCAAGATGGGTGCCGCGATTGCTCACGCTTGACCAAAAACGAAATCGTGTGAAGTGTTGCAAGGACGGTTTGCAGCTGTTCCAGAAGAATCCGCAGGACTTTAAGCGTCGTTTCGTCACTGTGGATGAAACATGGATACATCACTATACTCCTGTGACCAAAGAACAATCTAAACAATGGGTTACCAAGGGGGAATCTGCGCCAAAAAAGGCGAAGACCGTTCCTTCGGCCGGAAAGATTATGGCGACTGTCTTTTGGGATTCGCAAGGAATAATCCTCATCGACTATCTGGAAAAGGGTAAAACTATTACAGGTGCATATTATTCATCGTTATTGGACCGTTTGAAAACCGAGCTGCAAGAAAAACGCCCACGATTGGCCCACAAAAAAGTCCTTTTCCATCACGACAACGCACCAGCTCACACCTCAGCAGTTGTGGTCGCAAAATTAATGGAAATAGGGTTCCAACTCGTTTCACATCCCCCCTATTCTCCAGACTTGGCTCCCTCGGACTACTATTTGTTCCCCAATATGAAGAAATGGCTGGCGGGAAAAAGATTTTATTCAAACGAGGAGGGGATTGCAGAAACGAATGGCTATTTTTCAGACTTGGACAAATCCTATTATTCGGAAGGGATCAACAAAGTAGAGCAGCGTTGGACGAAGTGTATAAGCCTAAAAGGAGACTATGTTGAAAAATAAAAAAGGTTTACCCCAAAAAATTAAGTAGTTTTTATTTTTGCACGGACTTTTCAAACGTACAGTTGTTAGACTAGACTTTCATTCGGAGACTTCAGTTTTTCCCTTACGATATACTCTTCCTTGAAAGGCGCCACGGTAGCCGAGAGGTTAGAGGCGAGTCTCGCCAAGCTAAGATGTATTGTAGTGGCACTGGGTTTGATTCCCGGCCTAGGCCTTGGATTTTATTTAATGTTTAATATGAGATATTAATAGTAACGTACGTTTGCTAATCGCTTCCGTCCAGGTCACCTAACTTGGAAGTTGGACGTAGTAGCCTAAGTTATTTGAAACGAGAGTACACTATTCAGAGGCTAAAACTTAAAATCTTCTAGAACATTGTTAGATTTATTTTAGTTTATTTTTTTTAAATAATAAACTTTACGGATATATCCCAACACTAAAATTATTCATTATAATCTCTTATCTATTATTACGTAGACCAGCTGATTATAAATAAAGATTCAAATGGCAGTGACCCCCAAACAATTGTATTCCTTAATTTCACGACAGAAGAAAGGTGGTAGAAAACCTTAGAAAATTCTCCATAGATGGCACTGTCATTATGAAATCATCGTACAAATTATATAATCATGAAAATAAAGAATAACAAATAGAATTTAATTTTAGAACAATAGGAAAATGTTAGAAACATTGTAAAACACTCGATTGCGTACAAAATATTACAAAAAAAATAAGTGAGCCTCAATACAAATTTAATTTTTTTTCTCCTCCAACGAAAGAATCAATATTGATTAATTTTATTCATGTATTCAGAATTCATATATTCAAATGAAGAAGGTTTTATTTACCATGCATGAAAACAGGTTAGTATTAGGAAATTAATAAAAAAAAATTAAAATTAAAAATGTTGACAAATACAGCTATAAAATTTCCATTAAAAAAGAGAAAAAAATAAACATTTTTTGAGATAACTCATTTTTATTTATTAAACTCGTCTTGCTCGTGAATATATTTGGGTCAGGCTAAATTTTAAAAAAAAATTCAAGATTTCACCGGATGTACCTATTTTAGGCCCTCCTAGTTTTTTTGGCGAATAGCGTTCGTGGTTAACTGGCCGAACTCGTGCATTAAACAACCCCTTCAAGGCCTAATGATTGGTCTGGGCACTACTTCAGGAGATGAGATCCTTATGGACACAGCATCCCTGCCCAACTAATCGCAGACAGTCCCCCCCCCCCAAACTTTCATCATTATACTGCGATGATGTGTGTATCTAAGTCTGGTTAGTTGAACGCACACGCAATCCTACCCTAAATTGCTGGGGTGTTGCTTCGTGTTGATTTCCGATTTTTTTGGGGGGTGCACGTCTTGAGTTCCCCTGAGTACAAAGCAATGTCTTTTCACTAACAGACAATTTTTTTATCAGCTAATTAACTTCCTGTAGAAAATTTTAGAGCCAATAGTAGTGCTGCACGAGAAACGAGACAAATCTCGGTCTCGGTCTCGGTACCGAGACCGAGACGAGACTTAAGCAACCGAGACCGAGACCGAGATCGAGACATGATATATATCTCGTCGAGAAATCTCGGTCTCGTCTCGGTTTTTCAAATATTAATTTTTAGCTACAAAATTATAAAATTGTGTTCTTTATTAATAAATACTCATTACGGGTATTGAATTAATTATTAAAAGATACGATTTAATTATATATGTTCAATATTACTACATCTATTTGACTTCGAATTACATAAGTAAAGTAAGCAAAGTAAAGTAATCGCCTATTTTTTCAGGCCGGGCTTTACGTCCAACTACCAATTAGGTGTCGCGGACGGAGGCGACTAGCAAACATACTTTACTGTAAATTTCTCATATTAACCATTAAATAAAATCCAAGGCCTAAGACCGGGAATCGAACCCAGTACCACAATACACTTAGCTTCGCAGGTCTCGCACCGCTCGGCTACCGTGGCGGCCCCCTTCGAATTACATAATTTTTACATAAATTCACTAAATTTCACTATTCATATCATTCATTCAATTTCATAAATTTCACTAAATTTGAAAAAAAAGACCACCTAAAAAATATTGCCACAAATTTACGTTTTTAAGATACACTTTGCCCAAGCATTGATACATAAAAGAGCTTTTACTGAATCAGAAGTTAGAGAAGATCTTCTATTGGTCATTATCATCGCAGCTTGCGAAAATAATCTTTCCGATGGCACTGAAGTTGCACAGATACTAAAAATATCTTTCGCCATTCTAGACAAATTTTTGAAGGAATTCTCAAGTGTTTTCCACCATTCTAAAATGTCAACGTCTACTGGTGCTTGGTCTAATTTGGTGTAATTAATTATTTCTGTCTTCCATGCTTCGGTGATATTTGCTGATTTTTGAGCAAATGGTGCAAAAATATTGATGCAGTCGTCGTCGTCGTCGTCAAAAGGTGAATCATCAGATTCTTTATCTTCACCAACAGCCATAACTAATGGAACGGGAAGTTTGTTGGGAGGTGTATTTTTTATTTCACTAATCGACTTGATATAGGAGGCAGATATGTTATCTGGGGTCTTTCATTTGGCCCGTTATTAACATCTTTTTGAAATTATATAAAGATATATAACAGTAATAGTAACATATGATGCATTGAAGTGTAAGTAGTTGTCTTCTTTTACACACATTTTCATTACCAATATATAAATTAAAATAATTATTAGAAAACAATAACATTTTTTGAAAAGATTATTAATAGCAAACCGCTTTTGATACTTAAACAAAAATTCAAAAAACCGAGACCGAGACTTGAGCAACCGAGACCGAGACCGAGACTTGAGCAACCGAGACCGAGATCGAGACTGCATAAAGTCTCGCCTCGTCTCGGTCTCGTGCAGCACTAGCCAATAGTTGAAATATTATATACTGCAAAAGGAAAAGCCTTCACATTAAAGTGGATCAAATATTCAAACTAAATTTCTCTAATTCATTTGTATCCTCGAATAAAAACAATCTAAAATCTATTAGTCAATAACTATTTATAACTTTGTAAACAATAGGCTAAATTAATTGCCAAATGACACAATTAAAATAAACTCAATTGAAGAAATGAATTTGCGCAAATGAATTTTTTGGTACATAGCCAACATCGTGTCGGTTAATCATAGGCAACGTCTAGTATATGTTAATCTTAGTGAAAATACATATTTTATTAGGCGAATTGAATGCTACGTAGTAAATTATAATTTATGGATGTAGGATTTTATTTTTTCTGTATATAACCTACTTTAAAAGTAATAAGAAATTCTAAATTTAGATGTTCAATTTAGAGAGAAAAGGAAGTTCGCTGTGCACAGGAAGCGATGACAAACAACTGAACCAGATTTCTTTGCACAGAAGTATAGAAATTACACGTGGAATGCAGTTAAGATCTTGAAAAAAGGAAATGAATCATCTATTCACAATCTTGTGTTCTGTTTTTAAAGGCCGCCATAAAATTTTTTTTGAAATTGCGAAACCTTCACTCTACTTTCTCTGACCGCTATTCACGCAAGGAATTTTTGTTCTAACTGTTATGCGCAAAACAATAAATCAATATCCACGACGAACTGATTATGCAGGTACCTCGTTGTAACTGTGGCAAAGAGACACTACCGGTTGGTTGTTTTTGTGTTAAAAGCTCATAACACTCATATATGTTTGAAAACAATTTGTAAAAAGTATTTTTTCCGAATTTAATGTGATCCAAATATGGATACTTCAGCTGAAAAATCAAAGCCGAAAATCCGCACGATCTCCTTATTTGAGAGAAAAATTACGATGGAACTGTATCATGACTTTCATTGGCAATTTTCAAGGTTCTAACTCATATATTTTCTTCTAATACTGAATTACAAAAATTACTGTATTATACTTTCTGTAAAATCGCACATTAAACTGAACTAGCAGAGAAAACTCTATCACCTGAACCGTTTCCCATTTTTTTTGGAATTATGACAATTTGCCAAACTATTTCCACTTTTTTGCTAAATTATTGACGAGCTTAACCTCGGCAAGGAAAAAAAAACAACAAACAAACCTTAACCTACTTAATTACAAAACAAATTATAACGCAATTTTTATAAGAAGGCTGTTATTATCAACTGGAATACTTTTAACGAGTTTTTATTAGAAATATCAGGCAGCAGCGATATTAGGTTGTTGGAATTCACGGTTCTAGATTTTAGTAACTAATTTCGAGAATTTCTTGTAACAATTCCAGATATTTTTGACTGATTACAGCACTTCCTAGCAATCTAGTCAAGAGAAAATCAAAGGGTTAATTTACAAAAAAAAAAAAAAGTCCTCTACGCTTCTTTACACTCAAGATAAATTTAGAACAGCATAAAATCTACGTGACACAATTATGTAAAAGAATCACGTAGAATATTCTAGGCTAAAATTTCACACTGTGTGAGGGTGGACAAGGTGGAATCAATTGTAGCAGTAAGTAGTTAAGCGATAATCTTGGAAAATCAAGATATCGAGAAAAGTTTTGATTTGAAACGGAAAACTATTATAAACATGCTAGTCTCACACTATTGCTTTAGTCGGTTAATAGATTTTTCAACTCGATAGGCAATATCGATGGTAGGTTCAATAAATATTTAAAGAAATCAATCGCAATGGCAATACGGTGATTTAATAGTTTTAATTAATCTTCTAACTTAAAATGTTTACTAATCTTTTTAACAATGAAGATGATTCAAAAATAAAGGATTATAGCCTCATATGTCTGCGTGCTTAAGATTCCTTAAAATTACCTTAAACTCCAGAAAGGTGAAATTTATTAATTCGATTTGGTTGCTTCAGGGGAATCTTTCAGGAATATTTTCTTTCCAGGGAATAACGAATAAAGACTCTTCTTTAAAGAAGAAAATACTTTTTTGGACTCGGCTGGATTTCTAAACGAACATTTTCGAAACCAAATAAAAATCTCAATAAAAATCCCAAAACCTATTAAAATAAATCATGATTTACTAGTTACAGAATAAAAGCTTCTGCCTGGTTTCAAAAAAAGAATCACGTTAAAATGGTTGGATAATAATTCAGAGCACGAGCAGTGTTATTCCACATTCATGAAAACCATGAATAAAATAGACAGACAGAAAGACAACATAAAGAATAATGAGGATATTGGTATTCAAATGGGTTGAATAAATTAAAAATGTATGTTGTAAATTTAAATAAATTTGTCTATTTCAATACTCAACAGAACTACCAACTGTTTCTAAAAGTAAACGCACAAAAAGAAATCTTTTACTATTATTTAATTGTACATTTCTTACAAAATCAGAATTTTAGCGATAATAATGAACTTAGAATTTAACTTTCATTAATTATAATGCACGATCCAGAACTTAAATGAATTAAGCTAAACTCCCACTCATAGAAGTGTCATGAAACGAATTTATTGATGTACACATAGAAAAAACCATGGGCACAATATATGTATGAAGCTAAAAGAAAATAGTTCGATCCATTTTCGAAAGAAACAAAGTGAAAAATCGATTTATAGTAAGGTTTTAATATAGATCGCTGGGTAAGAATCGTGTTCCCTTGCAAAACGAATTCGACAAATGAAGATTCATGTTTTTGCGATTTTATATATATATATATATATATATATTCAGGGAGCGTCAACACTTATATTTCAGGCGAAACTTGCACTTCTCTTATCCAATAAGAAGAAATATAAAATAGAAAACTAGTCTGGACTGTGATTACATTATCAAATCACAGCTGACGTAGTTGACAAATAATAAATAATATTGATCCGTCTGCGCCATCACAAACTGTAAACACACAGATGGAAGAGAGAGCGAGGATGTGTTCAGTGGACCAGCGGAAATCCAATATTACCCCACCCGCCGGCAACCTTCATCATTTCATTGGAATAATCTATATTGGCAAATATCTAGGTTAATCTCTCTTACTCAAGATTACTGGCAATATTGTAACGATCAAGTTTTGTAGAAGTATGTCTGATACAGGAAACAAGAATATCAGTCACTATATTTTGTTTGTGTTAAATGATGTAGACAAGAGTAAGTGGCGGGCGTCCGGATGGCACCAGAAGGTCTTCTCCAATGTCAGGTAATGTCACCATCTGTCTTCCGCCTGCTTCAGCCAGACAGACTAACCAAAATCTAACACATTGCCTTTCTAAACAAGAAATTTATAGCACTTACTACAACTCTTTTAAAAGACTTGTTTTGTGTGGAAAATGAATAATACAGAGAGGTATCTCAAAATAACAAAAAATCGCCTAAAGCTCTAACTTCGCAAATAAACCCAACGCATTTGATTCTGTCGTTTTATTAAAACATTCGTTTAACTGGCAGTACGCCATTACAGGATGCATTTTTCATACTTATTTTGAGGTTCTCTCGAAATTAGCCTCAAACATTTTCACTATAGTTAAGCGTAAAAGCCTCAGTCTATGTGAGACAATGTCCACCTAGGAAATCTACTTTTAAGGATTCTTAAAGAAATTTAAGAAGCATTTTCCTCCTAATGTGTGTCAGGACCGAACAAAGTGCCCCTTCCCAAAGTTTTTTCAACCAAACAATAACAGAGGTCTTTTGAAAGCACTTTTAGAATATCAATTCGATTTTAAGGAGAAGGATTTCTGAGTTTCGAATTGCTAAGAAAAGGTTCCATTGCTTCTCTACCAAAACTTCGAGATACTCCAGAGTTCTGAAGAGATTTTTATTTTCAAAAAGTGATATTCAGCAAGCGCTGGGGGAGTTATCTTAAGAGTTAACTTTAACTTGGACAAGTATTCAAAGAGGAAAAGATCCAATGAAGAGGGTCGAGAATCAAATCATAAATCTTGGCAGAACATTGTATTTAAGAAAAATTAAAATTAGTAATTAAAGAATTCAAATTATTTCCAACAAGGAAAAGTCTTGTGAGTTTAATTCAGACTATTTTTAAGGTGAATGTGTCCTTCATTAACAAGGACACTCAAAGACCCATTACTGGGAACATTGAATCGATTTTTCATTTCATGGCGTGCAACTACTATCGAACGTATAATGGAGACCCTAAATGCACTCTAGTCTGGGAAATAATCACTTATTTACATTGAATCCAAACAGAGGAATTAATAACATTGTTATATTTAAACTAAAAATCTGATTTGAACTCTTGCAAACTTGCGAATACCAGCGCAAAGTAAAAGAAAGTAAGAAAGTGTCAGAGAAGAATACACCACTAGAACTTGTTACAACCTGTTTGATGAAAGTAAAAGTTCCAAATAAAAAGACAATCTCTGAAAGAATGATTTTTAGTGAAAAGAAAGATTTAAGTTAAAAGCAGTAAAGAGTACGGGCAGAGAGGGAGAAAGAGCCCGGCGGACCAAAGGAAGTTGGCCGACATTTAGAACGAACTGCGTGTGAACTCTCTCACAAGATTACAATCGGACACAACGGAAAATTACCCTTCTCAGCCACTCCCCGCACTGGATACCCCAAAAAATGGGGAAAAAATAAATAAAACCCACAAATAAGAAAGAAAATGGTAGAAAATTACCAACCTGATAAGTGAGTTTCATTTATCTGTACCAAACTGACAAACTCAGTAACTTCATCTTTTCCGGTTATATGAAGTGTACCAACTTATAATAAATACTTTCCTTGGCTTTCAATATTACCAACATAAATAACAGAGTAATGAAAGGAATGAAAGTAAAAAAATATTAATTCCAAACTATAATCATTATAATCTGCAAAAAATATAAAAAAAATTTCGCAGTTGCATACAGCTTCCTGGGTGTTGCAATCCGACGGGTTCCTTGCAAAGTACTCCATGCACTTTCACTATAAGGTAGGGACACAATACCCTAGTGACACTACACTTAAACAAGCACACCAAGGCACCAATACACTACACACCTAAGGGCTATCTTTCCTTGGAAATAGGTTCGGACAAAGGGAGTAAAAAACCCTTTAAATCTAAGGACACCAAATTTGGTACAAGGCTGAAAAACCCTATCCTGCCAAAACGATAATAAATTTCGAAACCTCAATTGGAAAATTGAGGAGACTAGGACCCTTCATGGGCTTTAATGCCAAGAATGAAGAAAAATAAAAGCAAATAAAAAAAAAAGAAGTCCCTTATTAAGGTTATGAAATACTTCAGACGAATTCCTTAGACTTCAATGATTAAAACTGTTTTATGCTTGAAAAACTCGTTCCACGTACAGCTTCCCTCAAATAAATATGTATTTAAGTAGGGTAAGGAATACTATTTCATTACGTCGACTCATTTCCAATGCCTGACATAAATACCATGGAGTCAGATGATAGGTCCGTGTCAGTAATAAGTTAATTATAATTCAAAGGTAAAAATGTTGAAATACTCAAATTTATTGCTGCCGTTTCCGGGGGGAAAACAAATTTAACACAGAACTACTCTTACAACAATCTCAAGGTTTTTAACTTATACATTTTCTAAAAACCCCGAATTTTAAAAAATAATTCTTTACTAATATGCAGCTGTAGCATACTGCACATTGCGCCCCATCGTACTCAGAATGTCAAAAAAATTATTCAGATAAAAGTTATCTACATGTATGTAAATGTATTTACGAAGTTTAGAGACTGATATTCTTGGTGCGCGTTCTCGAGAACAACCATTGTGTAATGCGGTATTTTCTCCGTGGTGGAAGTTCCTTTAAACTCCTTCACTGGATACGCAAAAGTTCCTTTAAGAATCAGTCTATGAAAAAAAAAAATAAATAAAACTATGCTAATAAAAATGGATGACCATTGGTCATACAGAAATACTTATATAATATTAGCTTTGATTTGGCCGTAATCGTTAACAATCAGGATATTAATCATAAGTTAGTCCACACAGCATCTGGTGAATAACTTGGGAAAATCCAGATTGAAAGAATGCATGCCTAGAAGGAAAATATGTAACTAATATATCAGTAATTTTACTAAGAGAACTGAAAAACGATTATTGGAAGATACGACTCAATTGTCACAGGCGCATCGAAGAAATGCACTTCTTCAGTCAATGAGGGGTTCCAGTCAAACACAAACACACAAATTATTCTGATCGCAATACTGCTACGTAAAAAATAAAAAAAAGAACTTAAGCAGAGAACAATGGGTATTGTGATGCTTGGGATTTCTTCTTTGTTCCTACCTAACCACATTCTTTTGCAGTTCAATATCAACTGCCAAGCCGTTATTCGGGCCGTCAGGAGAAAGTACCGCTACGAGTCAAATATATAAAATTGATTTGTATCCCAGTTAATATTAGAGAAAAACAACCAATACACTTCTTTTTTTAAAATTATTATAATGACGGTTGCAGTTCAGATGAAAACCTATCCAACTTTCCTAGAAGTTCCCTTATTTTCCTGGAAAAGCGATGATTAAAAAATTATAAATATATACACTTAGAGTAGAAAGTACTAAGAAAATTGCCACCAATTGATAAAGCGGATTCAGTAAAATGAGAGACTTTGTACATTAGCATCTAAAAGAAATATCCAAGTTGAACATTTTGCAATTTTCCGTTCTTGAGGAGTGGTGGATAAATATTTAAAAAAAAGTATTTCCAAAATGGAAAAACAACACGATCATAAAAGCTTCCTCTTAAAAGCGGTGAGAGTAATAAAGTCATTCTAATCATCCAATTAAATGGACCCGTAATAAAAATAAAAATTAGTGAAAAAAAATAATAACCTTGAATAACATACATGTAAATAACAAATTAAAATTGCAATAATATTTTAAATCTACTGATTAATAATACACTTATTAGCGAGAAGTGGAACGATCTGATAAAGACTAGACAGACTGGGTTGGAGGAACACCCCAGATAGCGTGAACTTTGCCGGCACTCAGAACTCAGCTGAATTCGTATGATCGATTCCAGCAGTTTGCTCTCGAGCAAGTTGACTCACACTTGATGGTCAAGTATAGAGCAGTACAAATCACCAAATGAGAAAATCATTATCTTCATAAAAGACTACCTACTTAGACGTCAATTTTAATTTCTGAGATTAGTTGGAAATCGTTATCAAAATTTTAAAAAATACTATTAAAGCTTTTTTTTGTTTAATGAAACAACATTTGGACTATCTAATTTTTTCTGATTAGATTATTGAGGTATCAGAATGTATCCCAATCTTAAGACGTAAGACTTACATTGCCGCTACCTGGCATTGTACCACACTAATGGACCTGTAGAGGTAATTGATGAGTGCAATTACAAGAAGCTTAATGAACGATGGCAAAGTTAACATAAAATGCCTGCATCTTAGTACTTAAGGTGAACAGTTAATTACTGAAGCAAATACGATGCCAACGAAGTACTTTCCGACCTAGTACTTATGATTCAAATAAGATTCAATAATGGGCCTCCTGTATAGCTACACAATACTTTTAACAGCGCCTATTATTGTGTTTCTAGTCACTGCAGACTAGAAGGGCTAGTGAAGTTTGTCACCTTCAACGAAGGGAATAAGCATTAGCGAACAGTTTGAAAGAGGTGTCCGTAGAGGGCTTTCTACAAGAAGGTTATGTCTTAAGGTTAAAACAAATGAATACATAAATAGGTAGTAAAAAAGTACTTTTGTTTAGCATCGAAAATGCGAACAGTGATAATTTTTTTAATTAGCGAAACGAATTATCAAATTAGGTAATTTGTTGATTATACAAGAAAGGGCAAAAACACTTTTTTTAAATTGTAAAAAATGAAAATACTGTTTCACAAGCAAAATAATCTTATAAAACAATTCGATTACTGCGCAATAGTATAAACAATGATTATTTCAAGAGTAAAACAGCAATATCTACTTTTCGAATAAAGTATATCCTTTAAAAAATTGATTTTTTCCGATGATTCTGATGATCTGAATTACACACAAAAATATTCTTCTTCATCTATTAATAAACGAAACTATTTAACAAATGTAAGAACGGAAGTGGTAGGTTAAATAATGAGGTCAATGTACAGTGAAAGAACGTTAGAGAAAAAAGATCTTTCAGAAAAGGGGCAGAGATCTTTATTTAACGTTCTGCACCAATGCGCTCTCATATTCACATTTAATCAGTACAATGAAAATAAATGCAATTCAAATCTGCACTGCTAAAGTTTAAAGATTACAAAATGGGATACGATTGTGAATTTTATTATCAGGCCAGTCGAAATGCTATTTAAATTAAAGAATCGTGACAGCTAATTCTGACTATTAATTGGAATAAATCATTGCTTTTTAAATTAATGAACAACCAAGATGATAATAATAACTTTTTCAAACTGAACTTAGTTTTAATCTAAATAAAATAATAATAAGTTTTATATTAAAATGAAATATGAATCACCTCCAATGATCATCTGGGTCAAGCTCTACTGTTAACTCTCCATAATATTACATTTAAATAGTGAAAATAGAAAATTATCTTCCGCTAATTAGTAATGCAATCTATCCAGAAATACTGCTCTACCAATAGTAATATAAAACAAAATAGGTACAGTTCAAATGAATTGACCAATTTGAAATCAAATATAACAGTTTCATTAACCTGAAACCTACAAATATTTGGAGAAATAAAATCAATAAACCAAGCTTCGATTAAAGCCAACAAATTTTTGTTTTTAAATTAACTAAAAAATTTAATCAAAATCTCTAATAGATTTTCTTATTTTAAAAACTTCTAAAATGATTTGACTCTGCAAAACTAACTTATCATTTTACTTTGATTATGCACCTGCTTCAACACTTATGGCACAAGTTGATATTTTGTTTATCAATTCCTTAATTTTTTTCTTTAAGAAGGAAATCATTTAGATATTATGAATGAACTCTTACTTCTTAACTTAAGACGATATTTGTACTATTATAACAAAATTGTTAATTCATTATTACAATCCCGTTATATGACAATCTTAAGAGAGAAAACATCTTTGAACATACACTTTGAGAGAGGAAACTAAAGAATAGAAAATTGTTCAAAGAAAAATAAACGCACAATGTAAAAATAAAAACAAAAATACCGGTATCTTAACCTAGAATAATAAAGAACCCCACCACATAAAACACTAACCTGCTATCCTAAGAACAGCTCTGTCCGCTGGGTCCAATTGTAGAATACTCAGCGGCTTATCTTTTGCCCATTCCTTGAGGGAGAAATCATTTTCAAAGTCCATTCTGACATAATAACTGCACAATATTTATTTTATAAATTACAAGAAACCTCTCAACACGTCCATTCAACAAACTAGAATCACTCACGAACGAAGGCACGTAACGATGGGCACAAACTAGCCAACTATTCAATATACAAGGAATCTACAAACGGAACCACCAGGAGCGCTTCAATAGCTCGAAATAAATTCAAATTAATTTTAGATTGATATTTTTAAATTAATTTTTCAATTTTGATAAAGAACTACAGTTTCATAATCAATCCAAAAGTTTGTTGCTTCAAACTGTAAAACTGCTATTCACCAAAAACAATAGCACATAACCCATGGGTTAAACCCAACAACCATATATGTATGTCCTAACAATTACAAGATGTGTTAAATTCATCAATGAAATATAAAAAACTGATCCGTGGTCTTTAAATAAATAAATAACAATTTTTTAATCAAATCAATCTGCTGAATCAGGAAAATACATTTAAAAATATATTTATAAAGTCCATCTATAATATTTCTCTCTAACAAAAAACAAATTTTAATTATTAGAAAAAATAATAAATCAGAGAAAGAATAATATATTTCTTTAAAAAAATAAATCAGATTTTATATTAATTCTTAGTAGTAGAAAATTAATTTTTTCAGAACATAATTGTATTTAATCACTGTAATTTAAGTTTAGTCATCAAAAAATAACAAAAATATAGTATTTGCGGACCATAATTTTTTTAAAAATATATTCTATATTTTTCAAAGAATTTCAAAGAAATTTATTAAATATTACACATTTTCTTAAACCAAATCAAATCAAAATTACAACTAGTTATAAAAGTGACCACCAGAAGCGCCACAAACTAGGAACTCCAGGAGACCACATGCTTTTTTAAATCAATAATCAATATTAAGAAACTGGAATTTTTGATGACTAGACCAGTTCCCATTTTTATATCTGCGAAACCAGGCTACCATCTAGGTATTTCTTAATTTATTCACTTTTTTTACACAATTTTATCTCTTCTAGATGAAATAGAGCTTTGCAATTATGATAATGAAATACACTATAATTGAATGAAATAACCTTTTGCACTTTTTCACTTAAGGATTCTGAACGATTATTGTACACTATGTGTTGAGAATGAAATTCTTAACCAAATTTCTAATGTCCTTACAGAAACTTTTTGATTACCTTGAATATATAGTTAGACGGTTGATAAACCAGTTTAATTCACACATCACATTTAAGAATCCAATTCGATCAGAAAGTCAACCCTCTTGAAAAAGATAATGGCGCTCTTTTATCTACAGTGAACAATACGAACCAAATAAAAGTAACGTCTATTTTTTCAGGCGAGCTATACGTCTACCTAACTATTAAGGTGTCGTGGAAGGAGCCAAAAAGCAAAACACAATTTACAGATCTCTTTGTTAACTTTAATTAAACTCAGTTCAAGCCGGGATTCGATTCCAGTAATATAAAACGTCTAACTTTGCAGCCTCGCCTCTTACTGTTCAGTTAATGTGGCATCTAGCAAACCAAGTACTCTTAAAATTAGGTTTAAAAATAAATTTGGAAGTTACGCTTTTAACAAAGCATCAAATGTTTTAAAATTGAAAAAATCGAATGATAAATTCAAAACGTGTGAAATACTTTAAATAGTGGCCTCCAAAAATAAAAAGTAACAGCCGGTTTCCAAATAAGGAAAATAAAACGGGCATTAATAAAATTATAAAAATACACTTTAAAGATATCAGATTGTTACTCATACCTTTTCCGCGCACATTTTTCTTGCTTAATTAGATTTGAGAATTGGCAAAAGGGCAGAGCATCGCCTTAATTTTGGCACTTAATAATTATACCAAAAAACCACTAACTTTAAGATGCCTCTTAATATCAATTAATTAATAACTTTTCAGTTGTATTAAAAGTAAGGTTTAGATTGCTAAGATTGTGTAGTATAGAATGAACTCAAGTATATGTTTTTATTTAAATTAATTGGTCCAAATTTTATTATGTAAAAATTGAAGTACATACTACAACATTGCTGCATTGCTAATGATAAAAAAGATTCAGGCATCAGGTTGTCTATAACGAGAGAACACTGTCTGGAGGTCGGCAGTTCAGTGAAAAAAGCTCCGGGCGCCAATAACCACAGATGTTGACGCGCCTTAAATCATTAAAAAAAAATAATAATAATTCCTTAGCGAATTAGCCGCTTACAATTACTAATTTTATTCCAAATAAAAAGTGGATTTGCCTACCATCTAGTGGCAAATACGTGAACTACAGTTGAAAAATTTTAAATATTTTTTTTTAGATCAAGTTCCAAAATCCACATTTTTCATTTGTCAGTAGCAATTTGCTAAAACTGCCTCTTTTTCTAAAATTTTCAATATTTTGTTTTAGGTTTAAGTAACAGGAGGGTTTTTAAAAAAATGTCAATTTAAAAACAGTAAAGTACATATTTAAATTATTCTACATTTAAGTTTTACGGCAAAATGACGTTCAATGTTCAATAAAAGTGAAGTTAATTGGCAACGATTTTGATAACAAACAGCCTAAAAATACGTTTAAAATTTAAACAAATTAACTTTTAATTTATAAAAACGAAATATTATTTTATATTATTACAAAACACAATGAACGTATGGACCAAACTCTGAAAGAGGATGAAAATCCGAAATGTTTAGAATTGAAGAAAATAAACCGCTATGAGAAGACAAAATCATTTAATTATTCTGTTCTACGTTGTCGAATTACTGACAGAGGAAATACAATTTTATGTTTACTACTCTACGAAAAGATATAATTCTCTACCTAATTCTCTTGTTTCAGATAACTTACTTTTACGGTAGTTTTCTTTGAGTGTTCACCTCAAGCCAGGTCTCCCCACAACATCTTATTCCAATCTCCATCTCCCAACCTCTCCTTGCAATCTGTTCTACCCAACAACGTGTTGGCCTTCCCTTTCTTTGTACCCTCTCAGTCCATTTACTCAGTCAGGATATTTACCGTACCCACCTCAACTTCCAGAATACTACTATCTGGACGATATCCTTTCTTATCTCCATTTCACTCTTTATTTTCTCAAATTGTACCCTGCCCTCTCTTATTTTTCTCCCACATCTCCCCCAATATTTCATTTCCATCACCTTAACTATTGACACTAATTTTTTAGAGGTTTTCTTGGTTTTCTAAGCCATTTAGGAGAATACCTTCTACTATAGAACAGGTTTAGAATGAACCAATTTTAAATCCCCTATATTTTGCCGCTGCGGCGCGCAATGAGTCTGACTAAGATCACGAATTACTGAAAAATCATTTACAAAATTAGGAAAAACGAAATGAATATCAGGAAACATTTTTCAAGCTTTAGAGTTTATCTTTTGTTTTTCGAAATTAAAGCAGTTCTTCAAAGTTAATTTCATATTTGTTCCTAATTTTATTTCATTCAATGCGTAAGAGATTGATTTAAAAAAAGATTTCCTAAATATATTTCATAATTTTAAGGGTAAAACATGATTTTTTATTTTGATGTATATACAATTATTTGGAATGGAATTCGGAAATGATGCAATCTTTTAAGAGGATATTGTTGTATTTTTATTGTAGCATATACAAACAAAAAAATTGTTAACGTTTTAGGGAAATAGGGGATAATTTTGAGCAAAATAAGCGAATAAATAATTGCATAGATAGCCGTTGGTGTATCTCAGTTAACATATTTTGTGACTGAAAGAATAATTTTTTTTAAAAGTGTAAAAAATGTTTTTAATTCCCGTTAATTCTCCAACTTTTTTCAATACTATATTTGACGGAGAAAACTACGCCAACTTTGGAGTATGTGTAGAAAAAGCGTAATTTAAAAGCTAAAAAAAAGTTTGTTAAAAAAAAATGGAGACACGCCGACTGTGTAAGACAAGTGTTAATGCCTTTTAAATTATAAATAAAACATAAACTCGGCTACATTCCATCTCTTAGTTGAACCCATTCTTTATTAATAAAAGTTCTTTTTGGACTTCATTAGTGAAATTGCACTGATAAAATGTATTACATTTTGCCATCCAAATGGGCTCTTGGCCAATTCTATGTGAAATAGGATGAAGATTTTTTCTATTCTTAATAAACCCATACCCTCTTTTATGAATAGTTTCTAACTACTCGTATCTTGTTACTGGCTACACCATTAATTTTTGAGAACATATAACAAGAAGTAGATTTTAAACAGCACCCAGAAGAACTCAGTAAAAGAAGTAAGAATGTTTGGTTGAGGGCGTTGTGTTTTCAAACAGCTCATATTAAAGCACTAAACCTGCTACGTCCGTTAATAAAGTTTCCTTTTCAAGCTGATTTCAATATTTAAAAATAATTTGACTTCAGATTCCCACATACAAATATGCTACTATTATTCTGCATATCTCTAACCAAACATTAATCAAACTTGTTCTCGAAGAGTCTTGATTTTAAGTTTAAATTACTAAAATTATAAGTTGATGTAAAATAATAATGAGTTTTCCTAAAATAAGTTTGTATTAATACAATGTGGATAATTAACTTATATAATTATTAAAAACATTCAATGAAAAAGAATGAACATATTAGGTAAAACTTGGTTATTTAATATTAGAAGAAACTTTTAGTTTTCGAGAGAATAATCAATTCAATTTGTATAGAAATTCACGTGTGGATCACATATAGAGAATTGTATAAACTTCGCGCAGCTAAATAGAGACACCACTGGATCATATTATCAGTTGATCATATCTGCTAATTGGATCCAGTCATTCAATAAGAATTTATATTTATTAATTGTCACAAACGTCACTGTAATTAAGATTCTGTCTACGACTATTCTAGAATGTCCTTCCATTAAGTTGTTGCAAAATATAATAATTGTCAGTATTCCATGAAGTATTTGGCCCCAAAACTCATTAAATAATGATTTAACAACAGTTTCAACTTTAAATTTCTGTCCACAAGATTTAAGATAAATTTCTTGAAGTATTCATTTCATTGACACGGATTTTATTATTATTATTATTATTATTATTATTGACATGTCTTGCTTTCTTCATTAATAACGCCAGCTATACATTGAAAATGAATTACACATTATGTTAAAGTTGAAATATAGATTTATTTATTTACGTTCTAGAAGCGAAAGGAGTAGTATCATTAAGTAGAGTAAACATTACATCCTTATAAATAAAAATGGAGCAACGAATGCAAAATAAAGGGCATGGTCAAATGAGTAACAAAATGGAATATTGCCAAACTGAAATGAGCTATACGCTCATACGGTTGTACACCTCTGATATGAGTTAGTATGAATTATTAACATAAAGTAAGTAAACCCGTAGGCGACATGACAATGGAAGAACGAACCATCGGGGGGAACATTGTTTTGTTTACAGATCATATCTATACGTAATTATGTTATGATGTATTTTTAGAGATGGGTTTATAATATTCTTAATTCAGCTTGTCCCATTACACTTAATTAGAAGGCATTGTAAAGCCTTAAATATTTGTACAACAAATGTTTGGTACATGAGCATTATATTTTCGAAGAGGGTGCAAGTACTGATAATATTGAAAAATATAAATAAGTAAAATAATTTAATAATAATGGATATTATATTTATTATAAATATATATTATTATATTTAATATAGATATTAAATAAATATATTTAAGCTCATTACCCAGATAAAGTCAAAATAACAGAAAAAAGAAATCATTGCGGCTACCAAGCTGACTGCAGTATCAGAAAGAAACACCAAGTTTGAGTTTCTTACTTTAAACTTATCTTTTGAACTTCTTACTATAGCCTCGTACTTTAAAATAATATTTATAAGATTTAAAATAAATGAATATTTCATTTTATGAGTATTAAAGGCGCGAAAGCCAGGGTTCTTCCCATCTCCATGTTGGTAGTGATATAATAAAGAAATAGTGGGAACTAAGGTAAAGGGAAAAACAGTTTGCAAGATCTGGCATGTCAGGTTCCTAAATTTGGACCAAAGAGGCCTTTTGGGCAGTTGTTGGCCATCTAACTGTACGCGATTCCTCTCCATTGGACCTAGAGAGAAGACTGGTTCCATGGACACCCTTCCAGATACCGGCTTAATTTTTTGATGTGACAAAATAGGCCCATTTCGTTTAGTTAAGGCAATTGTTACATTTCTAGCAGCCACATTGATACCTCATCAACTATCTTGGACCAGATTGAGTGCCCAGTCTTAATGTGGCTCTTTTTTATACAGACGATAGGCTTAGAAAACATTTCCAGAGGGTTTCTTACAACGGCGAATCCAGCACTTGTGCAGACAATGAGGGAGGCGTGAAATCGTCTCATGTGTTGCTATCGCTACAATGAGATTCTAGACCTTAGAGACCAAAATAGATGGCAAGCAAAAACAACGTGGTAAAATGCTAGCCTTTGTAAAAAAGAGAAGTTTCTCTTACCAAGCTTCTTTCGGACTTCGTAAGGAAGCTCCCCGACGTTCTGATCTAATCTTTAAAGAAAAATTCAAAACAAAAAATGGAAGTACATTCATAATCCATTCAAATTTTCTGTGGAAACACAGAAGAAAACTGCTGTAAATTTACATTTATTTTTGGATAGATTATTCTATTTGAGCTCCAAAAAATGAAAACGGAGAAAAAAGATGTAATGTATGGGATGGAAAAATCAAAGTAAAATTTGTTAGTTTTTTGTAATAAAATAAAAGAGAACCTACTAAAATGAGATAATTGATCTACTTTTTTTGAAGGCCATACTTAGAAAACCACGACGACGCAATAAATTTGGACCGATAGTAACAATTTATTTTCTAAAACATAAAAAAAAATTGTTTATGCATGAGAGGGGTTTTAATCGAGATTGTTTAATTACTTACCTTACGTTAACATTTCTGCAACAAATTTCTAAAATTTACTGTGTGTTACCTGCGATTAATCTTATCATTTGACGTTCAAAATTGCAACTTCCCGTAGTGCTACTCTGGAAGTGAACTGGAAGTTTCGACTTTTTAATTTTCTAACTAGTCGCCAAAGGAATTCTTTTGGTAAGGGTCAGATTTGAAACTTTTTTTTCGAGAATATTGATTTCTGGGACATGGGGAAGCAGTGGCTTCAGCCTTCCTGCAACTGCGTTATTTTATTAATAAATATTGATGATAACTAACTTTAAAATACAAATTCTGTTCTTTTTTTTCGGTAAAAGAAAGTTAAAAGTTGAGTTTCTATTGCTATAAGAACGTAAAGAATACATTTTCCTTCGTATGAAAATATTCTTGAAATCCTATTATTTCGCCCTTGATTTCCAATTTAAAACAGAACTTGGTAGGAATTAGTATTGATTCACAAGCATATTTATTATTTGCTTCTTGCATAAGACTGTGTAATTGTATTATATGTACATTTTATAAGCAGCATATTTGTTAGTACATATTACATTTCATTTTCCCAATTTTTTTGTTTTTGTTTAAAATTGAATTAAGAACCATATTTTTTTTTAATAACAAAGCCATGTGTTGGTTAATATTACAAAACAAACGCTATAGTATTCATAGCTATTTTAATTTATTTAATTATATAACGTGTAAGTAAAAAGTATTTACAATAACTACGTTAAGCGGCTGTATTTGAAAAATGTGCGCCGTAACTTATGACAACTATTGATTGCGTTGGTAGGAACAGTGGGATTGTCCAGAACTGGCAGTACAATGGCTGAAGCTAACGTGTCGAAGTCGTACACCGTGAGTATTTAGCACACCACCGCTCTACATTCAAGTTCGGCACGGGCCCAATTTGGAAAATGGTTACAAAAATGAACGCCTTCAAAGAACAACCAGGTGAGTATAAAAATAATTTCAGTTTTAATTTAGCAGTCACACTAGCAGTATCTTGTTCATTTTTATTTAGTAAATATGAAGATAGAAGTGTTGTCGGCATTACCCGGTAAGGAAATAAATTGTTTTTATAAAATTGTATCGCGTTTATTTTGATTATTAGCTGTTAAAAACCAAACATCACGTTGTCCCATTCATATAATGATTTTTTTGGAAGCTCTGCCTTTAGTTACATTGATTGTAAATTATTTAGGTTATGTTGAATGTGTTGTTTAAATTAAAAAAACTGAGATTTTTTGTTCTTTGAATAGCGATAATTAACTCTAATTGGTACAACCTTAAAGTTATTATTTTCTTTATATCTACGTAATAAACAGATTTACCTTCGTATTTTAGTATTGATTATAAAAGCCCCAACATGCAATATCCTATTTTTTATATTATTGAGTTTCCCATTGTTGCTGTTATAATTTCTGTTTTATTAAGCATATTGCCTAATGTTTGTTAACAATATCTCTTATAAAACTATAATTTTTTTAAATGCTTTATTTTCAAATAATGTAACTATTATCGCTCTTTTTTATGATTAATTTTCTTTGATTATCTTTAAGAAATAAATTTAATTGCTCCTGAAAAAAAAAGAAAGTGTAACTAAAGATTTACTCCAGGTTCAGAATAAGATTATTTTGAATAGTGGTGTCAAAAAAGAAGCATTGAAAAAATTTATTATTACTCGAAACTCAGCGAAATTTCAAAGCCTGATAAAATACCTAATTCATTTAAGATTTAATGCTGAAAACATTCTTAAAAATTGCTTTTTAAAGAACTATAAAAGAACTTCATTCATTTGACGATCTCTTACTTCAATTTTTAAAATGTACTTAATGTTCTGGGCAGAGAGGCGTGGTTTGCCATTCTTAGATTTTGTTTGGAATTACGATCATTTAAAGTTTGTGGTAGGGTGGAAGCCAAAGTTGCGGTGCTGATACAAGGTTTGATATCTTGGTAAAGCTAAGCAGCTAGCTACAATCTTTCAGAATAGTTTTGAATTTAAGGCTGCAAAAATCTCCCACTCACAAAGCCACGCGCTTGACCAGTAGACCAACATCCGCCCCTAAATTTATGTACTACGATCATGAAATCACGACACTTTATTTGGAAATTGTTCATTCCGTTAAGTCACAATTAGTATTCTTTACAAACTACGAAGCTGAAGACTTGAGGAAATTACAATATAGATTTTTCATGTCGCTTTGGATTTAACTTTATAATCACTACCCATGTTCATCTAATCCAATCGATATTTTAGTAATTAACTTGATTGACATTTATGAATATTGTAATTATGTAATAAAATATAATAATTATACAAACACGTCACTCTGTTCAAACGATCTACATTAATTTCCGATATAGAATTGGAAAGCTTCTCTCGGATGTAATAATTCCTCAAAAGTAAAGTATATTTCGTTAAAATCAGCAATACATTTAATTTAAAATCATAAGTTTTAGTAATTGGCCAAATTTCTTCAAGAAGATAACTATATTGATCTGTTATTTAACAGTCAATGACCGGAAAGAGTACTGTTGCCAAAAAATAATGTAAATTAAAGTTTTTTTATATTATTTTTAAGTTGCTCAATAATGTTTTTTATTGTATAATATAGAATTTAAAAAATAAACTAGTTTGACATCAGTCACTACCTAACTTAATATGTTAGAGATATTATGTTAAATCAAACTTTTTTTTATTACATTGCGTGACTAAAGAATATTCAGTGTACTTAGAAAATTTTTTACAAGGTTTCTCTCATTATTATTCGTCTTTCAACAATTTCTTTCAAACAATCTTACTTAATATCGATCTAAGGGAAATTAAATAAATATGTAGTAATATAGGTCTCAATAATAAGAAATCGAATCAAATCAATAAAAATCGCTTGTAGAGTTGCCGTTAATAATATAGTCAATGTTCTTTAATAAGTGTCCCTTCATTAATAAGAGAGTTAAAGGTTTTAAAACAAGGATTCGAGAAAGTTGTCGCTTGAAGAAAAGTAAACTGGAAAAACTTGTTTGTCCATGCCGGGATTCGAATGGGTTAGTACTATTTAAATTAGTGAAATCTGTTTGTCTCTTGCACTTAGAACGGCAAGAAAGCTTCTTCGTTTCTTATCCAGAGATTTAAGTTTAAAAAAGATTAAAAGACTGAAAGGACTAATGTGATATCCTCATTTTGAACGGTTTCTACAATTCTGCTGTTAGACATGAGATTTTCTTTCTACTATTATTCGTTTTTACTTAAGAGTGTGTGTGAGCTTCAGTCAATCACGGAGAATTTCAGAGTCCATTTGCTAAACAATGAATTGAGTTTGTCAAGACACTCAATTTGTATAACTCGGATGGAACCTCAATTTTAGAACTTGGACAAGAACGTCATACTTTCTTTCTTCTGTAAAAGACAGAAATCAGTACAAATTCGGAACGAATTAATGTTGCAGGTGGTTAATTATCCCCAGTGATGTTGAGTTTATTAGCCCATTAAATAAGGAATTTACACTATGCAAACTTAAAATAGTGAAAAGAAAAAAAAAATTAAAATAATTCCTATTGAGTTACCCTTAAATTAAATCAGTAAACTATCCTTCTAATTTTGCCCTTCCGAAGTAAATTTTAAAAGTAAAAATTACGAGTTAATGACCATAATTTTTATTCTCAAATGCAAAAGAATGTAAATTGAAATCGAAAATAAAATGGGACTTTATGCAATGATTTTTACATATTTATTAGATTAAAGAGAAAACTTCCAACAAAGTCACTCCAAGGCTGTCCGATACGTCAAGAATCTTGACCTCGGCTGTTAAAATACCCCATGTTTTATCAGAGCCAGCTTTTCACATAGTTTCTGTAGGTCACCCATTAATTCCTCAAGCCTTTCCAAACAAGGTCCAGCTAGTATTTTGTCTATTTTCATTCCATTGAGTTGGAACAAAATATTGAAGGTCTACTTTATCATTAATAACTCAACTAATAGCTCGTTCAATTTAATCGTTATATAAGATCATTAATGTCAACACATCTTTACAAACATGGAACTAGTTTATTTTATTTTAAGCTATCATTGTAAAAATTGAGCCAACGAGATTTGAAGAATTCGACGAATGCTGTTGATGTAGGTTTTATAAGCAAGAAAGCTATCTAAATGTCTAGAAATTGGTAAACCATTGGCAAAAGGTCTGTGGATGTAATACAATCGAAGTGTTTTGAATCGTTTTCTTGTATAATTTGAAGGAAACGGATCCATCAGATACATTGCATAAATAGATGCAATTAATTGACGGACAATTTGCTGTTAATCTTCCATTTAATTTACTCAAGTACATAATGCCACATCCAATTATTTAATATTTATAAGCAACGTCTACCATACTTACCCGATAGGTTTTACAACTTATTGATTAGTTATTTTTCGATTGAATTTCAATACAGAAACAATACCCGACGATTGATAGTATCAATAAACTATCATTAGCAAAGGTCTTTACACTTTGGGTCGATAGCGTTGGCTTTTTGGCCATCACTTGTAGCAGTTAATCGGCATGATGAACTTTTCTAAAAATTTTTACATACAAGAAATATATTTGATGTAATAAGAGAAAATTGAACCCTTTGCGTGATATGTTTTAAGAGTTGAGTTTCCCACTCTACTCTATTAGCAGCAATAATACATTCGACAAAACTAAATTTGGTCAAAATATTCTAAAAGATGATAAATGAATAAATTAACCATCAGAAACTAAAGAATACAATGCAATTTTATGGCAGATTGATTTAGTTAAAGTTATGTACTACTTTTATTAACTATTCGGTGAAAATGCAATTCAATAGACATGGTAATAATGAAACGCCTCGCTTAAAAGTAATTTGGAAATTAAAAATATCTTTTTTTTTCTAAATTAGGTGAATTAGGAGATGAGGCAGTGGCCAAACCTAAAGAATCGTCGTTTATGTTTCAAGATGATCATCTACCATCAAGTGTATTACATAATTTGAATATGATGAGGAAAAATCGGACATTTTGTGATGTCATCTTACATGTAAGTGTATTTTCCCAATAATCACTTCTTTTATATTTTCTTCTACAATAGTAATATTTCAAGTTTACATTTCTATACTATACAATTTAGGTATTGTCAACCTTCGTGTGACATTGAAGATAACTAACTGTATTTAAAAAGGTCAAAATAATTGTCCGATAAAACAAAACCTCCGCAATGAAACAGTAATGGATAGTATTTTTTTTTTTTACTTGTAACTCAGTAGTTTTACTTTACTATAATCACTTTTAGAGATAGCCCGCTTAGCAAACTGTAGCCATTAAAAATTTTCTACACAATTTCTTAACCATGTTTCTTGGAAACTTTGAAATTAGATCCATAAAACATTTTCTCTGAATACAGTATTTAATTTAAAACATAAATAGAAAGTATTTGTTTCATCACTTTGTTTGATTGATAAATAGTCGAGGTTTTTTTTTTTAAGTTTATTTAAAGTAGAACAGTAATTTTCCAGAAAATTTCTAATCAGTGTTAATATTTGAACTAATTCTTTTTTAACAAAGAAAAGATGATTTGTCTGTTAATTGGGATACCGATCACTTCCATTAAATTATTTAGAAATTGACGTAATAAATTTCTAGGAATAAATAAGATTATAATGATTGTTTCAACTTAGTATGTGAACATTAACTTCAATTTTACTTTCGACAAAACGTCTTTACCTATTTTCAACAATTAATAAATGACTGACGATACTTAATTTATGGTTTTGCACTATATTAGACTCTTTATTTTACGCAGTTGTTTAAAAACTATATTTTTTCTATAAATGTATTAACAGACTTGTATAACTGACTTGCAAATTTTTGAAAAAGTTGACAATGGTCTCTTGTGAGTTCATTTCTGAGATCACCTCAAGGTTTCCTAAGTCGTAAATTTGTTACTCTATTATGGGTAAGTTATTATAATGCTGTTTGTTACCGCCACAGAATTTATTCAGCTGTTTAAATAAATGGTTTGGTGTTCTTTATTCTCAACAGTGCCTTTTTTTTTTTTACAATGGATAGTGACAGAAAACTCTTATTTTAATGGCTTTTCTTATTTAAATTATTCCAGGTATCAAACGGTGAAATCCCAGGCCATCGAGCTGTATTAGCGTCAGCGTCACCACATTTAATGCAGCTGTTCAGTACAGAAGATGAAAAGAACAGCAACAGGCAGGCGATTGTCTCCTATAAACTAAACGGTTTATATGAGAAGGTTGCTTTGGAAAAATTGGTGGATTATGCTTATACAGCTAAGTAAGTTTTGTTGTTGTAGTTCTCTTTATTATTGTTAGTTAGTTGTTCATTACTGTTCTACTTTAAATAAACTTAAATGTTGAGTAGCCTATCACTTTATAAGAACAGTGTAAGAGCTGCGAGGAGTTTTCAGTCTAGATTTAGTGAACTCTTTATTCGAAACAACCTTATTGTCACTTTCCTCCTCAGACCGGTTTTAGCTTTAGTTCCCGGTTTTTATTATTTATTTTTTATTGGCACACTGCGCGGTACCTGCTCCCCAGCATAGCCGCCAAAAAGGCTTGTCTTAGGATTGCAACGACGGAAAAAAGGGAGGATGATTTCTGCTCTTCCTGGTAGCCTTAGAGGAGCCTTTGTAACGATCAACCCTTTTAAGTCTAATTAGGAGCACATTTCCTTTTTTCCAAGAGTACTGGTATCCACTAGTCGTACTTGTGTATTATCTGTACTTGGTCCAAAGTGCCTGAGGTTACACATCGTTAACTAGCGATTGCAAAACACTGTGATCAGACTTAACAGCCTTCTTTTCTTGTCACGTTTCCAAAGGGGCTGGATCACACAACCGCAGAACACCTATGGAAATGTTTTCTGTCCTCATGGTGCTCTTAAGAAGACTTTATAGCCGTATTTTGTTGGCGCGGACACTCGGTCTGGCCCAGAACAAGTCCATTTATCGGTAGGAGCTGAGCCGCTTGCCATGACCAGCTAAGAGGCTTCTATGGAATAAACTTATATGCCGCACTCCGCTCTGAAGCTTCTTACTTTTCAAACCAAAAGTACCGAAGGCCGAACATAAATGGTGTTATTCGAAAAACAACGACAAGCCTTCGCTGAGGGACCTAGAACTTGTCCTCGCTCTTTGTCAGGATGCCTGACCATCCTTCAAGATCCTTTCTCTTCTAAAATTAATCCCCGTTAGCTGTTTTTGAGAAGTTAATGTTTAAACTTTTAGGAAGATAATCTTTTAAAGCCAAAAATTGCTCAAAAGTGATAATTTTAAGTGTGGCAATCTACAGTTAAACTTTTTCTTAGCGATTACTCGGCAATGGGTCCAGTGGGAAGGGTCAGTTCAAGGTAGCAAAATCTTTCTTCATTACTGAGTCTTCTTCCTTAAATTCCCGGTAAAGAATCACTGACTCCTGCTATTTACCACTAGGCAGTCATTATGTTCCCCTGCCTGCTGGTCATGACCTCATCGACTTCTTTTGCAGTTCACATTGTGAGTTGTCTATTCCGTGGACGAAGTGATCACACCAGATTTTTCAGTTCATATGTTCGCAGAATTTATACCTGTAAAAATTACAGTACTAGAGTGAATTTATTTATTTTTCTTCATTTTTTACAGATTAGAACTTAGTCCAAATCAAGTTCGTAGTGTATTTATTTGTGCTACCCAACTGAAAATGGAACGTCCAGCGAAAGAATGTGCAAACTATTTGGTAAAGAATTTAACAAATGACTCCTGTATAGAGATCAGACGTCTGACTGGTATTTCCAGACAACAAGTGTTTCTAGATAGAGTTGATTCATTCATTAAAGATAATGTAAGTTATTGTTTAATTAATTAGACAATTATTTTAATAAAGATATATAATTCCATTGTTACATACTATAGCCTTGATATTTTCTATGACAGCGATAAAAAAAATATTTTTAAAATGTCCTATAAAAATTTGAGTTACAAACAATAGGATTGTGATAAGAAAGCTTATAATCTTATTTGAAAGAGATAAGAACAATTAATGACAGGATTTTTTTGTTTAATCACATATGGCAGCATTTTAATTGTTCTATTTAGCTTATCTACGTAATCCAATTCCATTAAGGACATATTGTTTTTGAACGGATCTGTTTAATTTTTTTTCTTTTAATTTATAAGGCGAAAAAACGTTGATGAGGAATTTGGACTACCATTAGGAATTTATCATACAAAATATTTTTAAAAAAGCACTTTGTTCTGTAGAATTTCTGTAACAGAAGGATCTTATTTAACTACAATTTCGTGGTTTTACTGTGTTTGATGTGCAGTACTGTATAATCAGTGAATACTTTCATTCCTTCTCGCAAGAGGAAGTGAACCAATGGGACAGAAAGGTCACTTGAGTTCTAAATGGTTTATAATACCTTGGTAGGTATGTTTTGGGATCTGAGTGATTGTATGTATGTGTTTCGTCAGCATTACTAAAAAATGTTTTGCTACACATTTTACGTAAAAGTGGTTTTTATTTAAGTGCAGACAAAGAACATGAGTGCCAAGTTGATGTATAAAAATTGAAATTGCACCTTTAAAGAGTACATTATTCGATCGACTTCATTTATGCACCAGACTTCCTCTGCTTAGAAGAAAAAAAAAACGAATTGTATTATATTTGGATCACAATGAACTAGCTGGGGCAAATTCTTGTACATTCCCTTAAGAGAATAAAGCTAGATTCTTCTCGGCACGTTTTAAGGCAATGTGGTTAAAATTATTACCGAAAAGTCGCTTATATTTCTTAACATAGTAAAGACTCTAAATTTATTATTATAGGAGCACATTCATTGTTACAAAATGATGAGTAAATGAAATTTGTATCAACAAAGCTTTAGTAAGATCCTAGTTCATTTGTTCCAATACTTCACCAATAATACTTTCATAATTTATATTTACATATTTGAAAACTTTATTAATTTTAAATTACATTTCAAATTGTTAACAGTTTGATGAAGTATGCAAAACATCAGTTTATTTGAATCTTCCTTGTATAAGAATAGAACTGTTATATCATGCAAAAGAAGATTCACCAATGCTCGATCCAGATTCAGTTGCCATCTTAGTACTTGATTGGCTAAAAAAAGTTTATGATGAACAAAATTTTGAAGATTTTGTAGCAAAGGTATAAAATTGTTATCTTTTCAAATTCATTTTAAGAAATACTGTATTCAACTACTTTGAAATCATCAAAAGTTATCAATATGTGTGAATAAGGACAGAATTCTTTTTTGTTTTATTGCAGAAACATCTACTGTACTTAGATCCAGATAAATCTCTGCAAGATTGTTCAGATATCCCATGCGGTGACGTGAGTGATACAGATATTGTGCAAGATTATAAAAAATTGTCACGCTCTACCAATGGTGTTAAGGTATTGCTTGATAGTATATTTATTAGTCATTAAGATTTATAAAATTTAATGAATTAACTTAGAATTACAGTATGAGGGGACATTAGAGAGATACTTCATAAAGTCAACTTGTTTGCCACAGCTTCCTTGTAAAAAATAAAATAAAATTGAGGTAGAAAAATCTTAAATTCTTATAATTTTTAAGTAGTTCAGTAAATTTCCTTCTATTTTTGCTAACTTTGTAACCTGCATCCTGTTCTATTAGTGAAAGTCTACTAACACAAAATTATTTATTTTACAGAAGAAGCAGAAACACAATGGTGGCAGCAAACTTGCATATTCCAGAAGTCATTCAGACGGCAATGATGATACAGACACATCTTGCGATGGCAAAGTAATCGCCTGCAGTAAAGTAACTGGTGAGAGGAAACTACTATTTTAAATTGAATGTTCCGGTTGTACTGGCTAGGATCAGGTTATTTTACTTCTCTTTTGCTTGAAAATAACGTCCGCATAAACAATTGTTCCATTTTAATTATATATATTCGTGATGAGTTGAGAGATAGGTGAGGGATAATCCATATTCTTTTTTAAGGTATCGTCACTAGACTGTATTCTACTAGTTATTCTGAAATCAAATTAACTAAATTAAATGAACTAACTAACTAATAATGAGTGTTAAATATAATATGAAATATTGATAAAGCAGTGGTAGCCCGGAAGTGGAGATCCTTTGCTGTTAAGTCTATGCATAAGTAAGAGTATTTTGTTGCTGTCGTGTCCCGAAAGTCTCTTCCCAGAAGATGAAAGATGGTAACTCTACCACTTCTTCCACTATAGGCTGAAAAGCTGGTTATACAACTAGCTGCTATTTAAAAGACATACTTTTCCCCATAATAAAATAAAAAATAAATAGTAACTAAAAATTATTGTCCTTAAATGAATTTTATTATTTTAGCCTGACGTAATGTTTGAAATTCCTGATTTTCTAATTTCAGAAAACACTCTGCTCAGTCTTTCTTGTTTGGGTAGAGGTACGCTTATTTCTACGTCCATAGTGATTAGATATAATCCTCCAAACAATGAAGAAACAACAGATGACAACTTATCTGTTTGTAAAAACAATAAAAATGGACCGATACAGTATACTGGTCTAGCAAACATGGCATCAGTGAAATGTGCAGTTGGCTGTGGAAATCTCCATGATAAATTACTTGTCTGCGGTAAGTAAACCATTATTGGTGCCATTTTATGGTATTTATTTCATTTTATAAATTATTTACTTCATATTAATAATTTACTTATAGGTGGCTATGATAGAGGTGAATGTTTACGGTCCGTAGAACTGTATTCTCCGGAAACAAATACATGGGCATCATTGTCGCCAATGCTGGAAGCTCGAGGAAGGTTCAACATTGCCATCTTGAGCAGTGGAGAAGTCTACGCGATAGCTGGTATGTCTGTCTATAGTGAGTGCTATGTAAGTGCGTAACTGTGGCCGCACATTGTGCTATTTGAACGATGTGATAACCAGTCACGCCTCTTACATTGGTACAACCTATTGACACAACAGCCGTGTACAAAGGGTGTCTCTCTTCCCTCTAATCGTATATATATCTATATGACTGCCTACAGTAAGTACTTGTTACTCTACAACACGCAAAAAAAAAAAAAAACACAAAACCTACTCTCTAAAATACACATCTCTCTACATCTTATTAAAACGGGTTATATAATAACAAATTGTCTTAATTAATCATTACTTTTTATTATTATAATAAATTAATCCAACATTGTGTACTTGTAATAATAATAATCTTTTTTTTATCTTGTTTATTTCTGCAGGTTGTAATGGGACCCAAGAATTATCAACTGTTGAACTTTTTCGCAGCGGAAGATGGGAGAGGGTTACTTCATTGCCCTTATCTAGAAGTCATACTGGTATTATTAGAATTTTACTAAAAATTAAATTTTATCCAGTGCATTTTTTTTTATTAACTAAGTCAAAGATTTAACTCAACGAGGTTATTAATTGCTGTGGTTTACTAAAAGCAGTGGATTAAATTTGAAGTTAACTATAGTTATCGTATTTAGCAGAAATAAAAAGCAATAGATCTCAGTATAAACATTTTTATATTTATTTTGGAATTGTCCCTCCTTGTTCGTGTTATTTTCTTCAGAAATTTCAGACTTTCAAAATGAAGTTGTTGTGATGAAACCTTCACAAGGCTTATGACTTGTTTAATTCTTCGGCTTTACATGACGTAGAGAAAATAAAACCCAGCACATCTCCTTGAGCATTGGTCTAAATATGGCATTTGTGATTCAATACTATAACCGGGCCAAACTTGTACGCTGATATATCTGAGCAAACGTGATTTTCCTTGATGAATTATATATAATAATAAATAATTACAAGGATGGGGCAACTCAATAAGCCTTCATTGCGTTTGATGAGTATTAAAAAGAAATCTGATCATAGATCCTGCGTTCAAAATGCAGTCAACAATGTCGACTAAAAAAAGGACATTATGAAAACTGCTTTCCTTTTTATTTAAAGGAATGTATGGAGCACTGAGTAAATTATCAGTTCATTATTATTTACTTTTCGTTACTATTGCTATAAATTTTGTAATAGTACGCAAATTGTCTAAAATGAGTTTTTACTGGAATTTTCCGGTTTAATCATGGATGTATAAGGAAATTTTAGTAAGGAACAAATATATTTTGAAATTCCAAGATTAAAGAAATGTATCAGTTTAATTAATACCTTAAGAGAAAAGCTCGAGATTTTCCTCTTCACATTTATTTTTAATTCAGGCATCATCATTAGGTCGTGGACGGGGGAGGCTGAAGTATTTACTTCACTATTAACATTGTTTTTTTTTCTTACAAATAAAAAGTAGCTTCAAGTGGGATTTGAACTGGCAAAGTAAATAATACATTTATATATTTATGTCCACGCGTGTATAAAATGGATGAATTAATTATTAAACCTTAGGTATTGTTTACTTGTGTTGGCTGGACTAAACTATTACAAAAACGAATATGTATTTTTTTTATCAATTTCAGGTGTGTGTGCAATAGATGATCTAATTTATTGCATCGGGGGCTTCAATGGACAAAACGTGATTAAGCAGTGTGACTGTTATGACCCTTCAACTGATAAATGGTTCAGCATTGCACCTCTTCATACTGGTAATTTTTCTGCACTACAAATATACGGTTCTTCTATTTTTAAATTAAAAAAAAATCAGCTACGACAATACGAATAGTGGAGGTGAGAATAATATTCTGTTTTGTTGCAGGACGATATCAAGCTGGGTGTTGCGGTTTCCAGGGTAATATATGGGTTGTCGGTGGCTGTGATGCTTGGAATATTTTGGATTCATGCGAAATTTATTACCCACAAAAGAACACCTGGTCTTATGGGCCAAGACCAATGCATGCCAGAAGGGGTGCTGGCTTAGCTGAGTTTAACAGTAAGTGCTTTTTTTGGGGGGGATAATCTTTCTTAAGTATTGTCTAGAGGGACTTGAATTGAGATGAAAAGGAAATTTTTTCCAGACAAGATCTATATGGTCGGAGGATGGGATGGAAATCAGTCTTTATCTTCTGTGGAGATCTATGATCCAGAGACTAACTCTTGGTCCTATGGTCCTGAACTCACAACTCCTCGGGCGAACTTAGGTGTGGCAGTAATAAACAATTGTCTATACGCAGTCGGCGGATTTTCTAGTAAGTATTATTCATTTCTAGAATATCCCCACAGGCCTCAGCTAGGTAATTAATAGAAAAATCGTTTCTTAAATTTTCTTTCTTTTTAACACCTTTTCGAAATTGCAAAATATATTGATATGCTCAAATTTGAAGAAATATATTCTTCAGTCCGAGCTGTGCGCGCGCGTAAGAGTGTTTCTTCGAACTGTTGCCTGTTGTAGGGAAATAGTACACGTATTTTCATGTACACCGGCTATGTCGGAAATATTTCGCCCAGAAAATTCATTTTACGGCTATACTGCATTGATAGTTTATTCTTCATACTGTCAATTTAGCCTAATGTCCCTACAAAAATATTGTAATTCATCCACAGGGGTTAGTACGTTGGGATCCACTGCTCTAAAGTGTTCATTTCCATTCAGTCTGCCTATGTTTTTATAATTTCTACAAACATTCTGTGTTGGTGAAGAAAAAGGAATTACTAAGTGCAAATTTCTTCAAAGGTTTTCTTAGTTTTCCTCCAAAACGACTACAATTTTCTTTTTAAATCCATATTGTATGATGTACCCAACTATCTGGAGTATATCAACTGTAATATTATTTTCAGGTAAATCTTTTTTGAAGAGCATAGAGATCCTATACGCAGATAGAGACGAATGGACCACTTTGAGTCTTGTTCAAAAGACTAAATTAGATCAATCCCAGCCTAATATTGAATCACTGTAAAATACTAAGACTAAGAAAAATAAATAAAACAAAACAAAGTTAGTAACAAAAAAGCCAAAAATGAAAAAAACTTGTTCTCATCAATTAATTTTACATAAATGTAATTTATAATTATTCCTAATTGTAATCACCGTTATTGCTGCAATGAATTTAAACTATTTAAACAAGTTAGGATGGTTCATTGATTGTGATTATTGTTAAAAAATAAGAGTTGAAAGAGTATTATGTTGTTATTACTAAATATTTATATACATATTGTCAAATAATATATATATATATTGTCGAATGAAAAAGAGTTGTGGCTTTAATTTATTTCACTAAAAAAAAAATTAAAAGTGCTTTAAAATATAGTTATTATGGCAATATTTTTAAAAAAAATGGCAGATTTACATATCACAGAAAATTTGAAAGTTAAAGAACTTTTTTTTTTAAGACCTTTACTTAAAAAAAAAAAAAAAAAAAAATCCAAAAATTGTCTTTCTAAAGGAAAGAAAATCATGAAATTGTGAAAACTCTGTCATAATTCTGTCCTAAAAAGCTTTTTTTTTATATTTTGTATTATAATGCTAATTATAAATTAAAATAAAAGGGAATGTCAAAATAAAAATTAAAAAAACTGGACTGATTTCTCTATTGATAAAAGTATTTTCTGTTATAATTAAAACATGTTTGTAACAGGAAAAATAAAACCAAATACAATCCAACCAAATATGCATTTCTTTTTATATTTATTCTAATAAATTTAATATAAAGTAAATATGAAATTAAAACAAAAATCAGTATTTTTATATATTTTTTGAATTTTTGTATGATGACATTGATGATGAAAACATATTTAAAAAAACAAAACAAAAAAATGTAATTTTTACAATTGAAAGATTTGTACATTACTATTATTGTTAAAAAAGATTAGAAAATAATTATTTGTACGCACTCAAAAACATTTAAGAATAGTTTATTTCTGCAAATTTATACCTTAGATGTTTTATCAATTTAAGAAAATATTTTAAAAAATAAGTAAATAATGAAAAAAGATGAATTTACGTTAAAAATCTAAACAAGAAATGGTAAAATATGTTAAGAAAAACGTTTGAAGAAATATCATTTATTGAAATATTAAATATATTCATTTTTAAAAAAAATTTTGTTTAACCCTACATAACTTTTCCAGTGGATTACTGGGCATAATAGTTCCAAGGCAATAAAATGATGAGACAAAGACATTAGAAGGTAGCATCATTAGTATAGTGAGGATTGGTGTTGCAATTTGACGAAAGATTTCAGACTGGATGCTAATTATTAGTTTGTGCCTTGATGTCTTACCCATCCCATTCTGGATCATAATTCAGTCACTTCCTTCTTCCAAAATCAGACCCAAGAATAATTCTTTACCAACTATTTCGAAGAAAAATCTAATACGATTAAAACTGTGGAGTTGAAGGAAAGCTGTTTTCCAGAAAATAAAAATATTTTCTATAAGAACGAGACAAATCTTCTCCTCTAATATCACATTTCGGTAACCCGATTTTTTCCCCCTTAAGATTCCAACAATGCTTTAAATGGAAATTAGTATTGTATACCAGAAGTGCATAATAGTACCGAGTTCTGATTTGAAGCACTTAGAAGGAAGCCATCCATTGCACATTCCAAAGGTTTATTATTGGGCTTTCACGTTTGGGCTATTGACAAAGATAAAAATGATAGTTTAGTGATAGCTATTATTATCTATTCTTATACTTCACTTCTTTTAGCCAACTGTCAGATCCTCAATGATAATCTTTCTGACGAATTGAAATAAAAAAATTTGCTTCCGCGTTTATTTTAGTAAATTATTAGGTCTTCCTAACAAAAGCATCAATATTATTAAAACTATCACAATTTAATGTACATCCAGAGATAGGAATTCAATTAAGGTCTTTATCCTGTCATAAATTTACAAATTCACAGCATTGTGCTGTGATAAACATAAATTCAAATCATTCCGACACTCCAGTATAAAGCACTGAAACAATTATCAAATTTTTCGTCAATCGTTTGTAAAAAACAAACAAACAGCATCCTTCCTTTGAAATTGGGAGACAAGTTTCCCTTTTCCAGTAGTTTTTACTTCTGAGTTGTCATAATAGATCGACACATGATGCACAATCTATGGAAGGCACTAACATTAACTATCAAACACACAAATAGCATCCGTCCTGTGAAATTGGGAGAACAGTTCCACTTTTTCCAGTAGTTTTTACTTCTGACTTTTCAAAATACATCGACCCATAATGAACAATCCAGGGTAGGCCTTAATATTAACTATCGAAAACACAAAAAGCATCCTTCCTGTAAAATTAAGAAGAAATTCCTACTTTTTCCAGTAATTTTTACTTCTTAGTCGTCAAAATAGATCGACCCATGATGCACAATTCAGGATAGTCCTGAATCTTAACTATCAAGTGCAGAAACTGCCGTCTTCCAGTGAAATAAGAAAGAAATTCTGATTTTTTCCAGTAGTTTTTACTTCTTAGTTGTCCAAATACATCAACCCATGATGTACAATCTATGGTAGGCCTTAATATTAAGTATAAGTGCAAAAAGAGAAGCCTTCCTATGAAATAAAGAGAAGATTTCGACTTATTCCAGTAGTTTTTACTTCTGGCTTTTCAAAATAGATCGACACATGATGTACAATTTAGGGTAGGCCTCAATAATAACTAGCAAGTACCAAAACAGCAGCCTTCTAGAGAAATAAGCAAGAAATTCCGACTTTTTCCAGTAGTTTTTACTTCTGACTTTTCAAAATAGTTCGACCCATTATCCACAATCTACGGTAGGCCTTAATATTAACCGTCAACCACACAAACAGAATCCTTCCTTTGAAATAAGGAGAAGATTTCGTCTTTTAACAGTGGTTGTTAATTTGGAGTAGTTAAAATAGATCGACCTATAATGCACAATCTAGAGTAGGTCATGATGTTCACTATTAAGTAGGAAAATAGCAGACTTCCAGTGAAATAAGAAAGTTAATCCAACTTTTTCCAGTAGTTTTTACTTCTAACTTTTCAAAATAGATCGACCCATTGTGCACAATCTAGGGTTGGCCTTAATATTAACTATCAAGTACAAAAACTGCAGCCTTCCAGAGAAATTAAAAAAAAATTTCCAGTTTTTCCAGTAGTATTTACTTCTGAGTTGTCAAAATAGATCGACCCATGATGCACAATCTAGAGTGGGCTTAATCTTAACTATCAAGTACAAAAATAGCAGCCTTCCTTTGAAATTAGAAAGAAATTCTTATTTTTTCCAGTTGTTTTTACTTCTGACTTTCCAAAATAGATGGACACATGATGCACAATCTAAGGTATGCCTTAATATTAACTATTAAATAGAAAAAAAGCATCCTTTCAGTGAAATTAAGAGAAAATTTCCCCTTTTTCCAGTAGTTTTTACATCTGAGTTGTCACAATAGATCGACCCATGATGCACAATCTAGGGTAGGCCTTAATAATAACTATCAAGTACAAAAACTGCAGCCTTCCAGTGAAATTAAGAGAAAATTTTCCCTTTATCCAGTAGTTTTTACATCTGTGTTGTCAAATAGATCGACCCATGGTGCACAATCTAGGGTAGGCCTTAATATTAACTATCAAGTACAAAAACAGCAGCCTTCCAGTGAAATTAAGAGAAAATTTCCCCTTTTTCCAGTAGTTTTTACATCTGAGTTGTCACAATAGATCGACCCATGATGCACAATTCAGGATAGTCCTGAATCTTAACTATCAAGTGCAGAAACTGCCGTCTTCCAGTGAAATAAGAAAGAAATTCTGATTTTTTCCAGTAGTTTTTACTTCTTAGTTGTCCAAATACATCAACCCACGATGTACAATCTATGGTAGGCCTTAATATTAAGTATCAAGTGCAAAAAGAGAAGCCTTCCTATGAAATAAAGAGAAGATTTCGACTTATTCCAGTAGTTTTTACTTCTGGCTTTTCAAAATAGATGGGCACATGATGTACAATCTGGGGTAGGCCTCAATATTAACTAGCAAGTACCAAAACAGCAGCCTTATAGAGAAATAAGCAAGAAATTCCGACTTTTTCCAGTAGATTTTACTTCTGAATTTACAAAATAGTTCGACCCATTATCCACAATCTACGGTAGGCCTTAATATTAACCGTCAACCACACAAACAGAATCCTTCCTTTGAAATAAGGAGAAGATTTCGACTTTTTCCAGTGGTTGTTAATTCGGAGTAGTTAAAATAGATCGACCTGTAATGCACAATCTAGGGTAGGTCATTATGTTCACTATTAAGTACGAAAATAGCAGACTTCCAGTGAAATAAGGAAGTTAATCCAACTTTTTCCAGTAGTTTTTACTTCTAACTTTTCAAAATAGATCGACCCATTGTGCAAAATCTAGGGTTGGCCTTAATATTAACTATCAAGTACAAAAATAGCAGCCTTCCTTTGAAATTAGAAAGAAATTCTTATTTTTTCCAGTTGTTTTTACTTCTGACTTTCCAAAATAGATGGACACATGATGCACAATCTAAGGTATGCCTTAATATTAACTATTAAATAGAAAAAAAGCATCCTTTCAGTGAAATTAAGAGAAAATTTCCCCTTTTTCCAGTAGTTTTTACATCTGAGTTGTCACAATAGATCGACCCATGATGCACAATCTAGAGTGGGCTTAATCTTAACTATCAAGTACAAAAATAGCAGCCTTCCAGTGAAATTAAGAGAAAATTTCCCCTTTTTCCAGTAGATTTTACATCTGAGTTGTCACAATAGATCGACTTATGATGCACAATTCAGGATAGTCCTGAATCTTAACTATCAAGTACAGAAACCGCCGTCTTCCAGTGAAATAAGAAAGAAATTCTGATTTTTTCCAGTAGTTTTTACTTCTTAGTTGTCCAAATACATCAACCCACGATGTACAATCTATGGTAGGCCTTAATATTAAGTATCAAGTGCAAAAAGAGAAGCCTTCCTATGAAATAAAGAGAAGATTTCGACTTATTCCAGTAGTTTTTACTTCTGGCTTTTCAAAATAGATGGGCACATGGTGTACAATCTGGGGTAAGCCTCAATATTAACTAGCAAGTACCAAAACAGCAGCCTTCTAGAGAAATAAGAAAGAAATTCCGACTTTTTCCAGTAGTTTTTACTTCTGAATTTTCAAAATAGATCGACCTATGACGCAGAATTCAGGGTAGGCCTGAATAATGAGTATCAAGAGCAAAAAGAGAAGCCTTCCTATACAATAAGGAGAAGATTTCTACTATTTCCAGTAGTTTTTACTTCTGCCTTTTCAAAATAGATGGGCACATGATGTACAATCTATGGTAGGCCTTAATATTAAATAGGAAGTGCAAAAAGAGAAGCCTTCCTATGAAATAAGGAGAAGATTTCGTCTTTTTCCAGTAGATTTTACTTCTGACTTTTCAAAATAGATGGGCACATGATGTACAATCTGGGGTAGGCCTCAATATTAACTAGCAAGTACCAAAATAGCAGCCTGCTAGAGAAATAAGCAAGAAATTCCGACTTTTTCCAGTAGTTTTTACTTCTGAATTTTCAAAATAGTTCGACCCATTATCCACAATCTACGGTAGGCCTTAATATTAACCGTCAACCACACAAACAGAATCCTTCCTTTGAAATAAGGAGAAGATTTCGTCTTTTTCCAGTGGTTGTTAATTTGGAGTAGTCAAAATAGATCGACCTATAATGCACAATCTAGAGTAGGTCATGATGTTCACTATTAAGTACGAAAACAGCAGACTTCCAGTGAAATAAGGAAGTTAATCCAACTTTTTCCAGTAGTTTTTACTTTTTAGTTGTCAAAATATATGCACATGCTGCACTTTGATGCACAATTCAGGGTAGGCCTGAATGTTAACTATCAAGTGCAGAAACTGCAGTCTTGCAGCGAAATAAGGAAGAAATTCTGATTTTTTCCAGTAGTTTTTACTTCTGACTTTTCAAAATAGATGGATACATGATGCACAATCTTCGGTAGGCATCAATATTAACTAGCAAGTACCAAAACAGCAGCCTTCTAGAGAAATAAGCAAGAAATTCCGACTTTTTCCAGTAGTTTTTACTTCTGAATTTTCAAAATAGTTCGACCCATTATCCACAATCTACGGTAGGCCTTAATATTAACCGTCAACCACACAAACAGAATCCTTCTTTTGAAATAAGGAGAAGATTTCGTCTTTTTCCAGTGGTTGTTAATTTGGAGTAGTTAAAATAGATCGACCTATAATGCACAATCTAGGGTAGGCCTTAATATTAACTATCGAAAACAGAAACCCCATACTTCCTTTGAAATTGGGAGAAAAATTACACTTGTTCCAATAGTTCCTGCTTCTGATTTCTTAAAATAGATCAACCCATCATGCACAATCTATGGTAGACGTTAATATAAACGATCAACCACACAAAAAGCATCCTTTCTTTGAAATTGGGAGACAAATTCCACATTCTCTAGAAGTTTTTACTTCTGGCTGTTACAAATAGATCGACCCATGGTGCACAATCTAGGGTAGGCCTTAATACTAACTATCAAGTACAAAAACAGCAGCCTTCCAGTGAAATTAAGAGAAAATTTCCCCTTTTTCCAGTAGATTTTACATCTGAGTTGTCACAATAGATCCACCCATGATGCACAATTCAGGATAGTCCTGAATCTTAACTATCAAGTGCAGAAACTGCCGTCTTCCAGTGAAATAAGAAAGAAATTCTGATTTTTTCCAGTAGTTTTTACTTCTTAGTTGTCCAAATACATCAACCCATGATGTACAATCTATGGTAGGCCTTAATATTAAGTATCAAGTGCAAAAAGAGAAGCCTTCCTATGAAATAAAGAGAAGATTTCGACTTATTCCAGTAGTTTTTACTTCTGGCTTTTCAAAATAGATGGGCACATGATGTACAATCTGGGGTAGGCCTCAATATTAACTAGCAAGTACCAAAACAGCAGCCTTCTAGAGAAATAAGCAAGAAATTCCGACTTTTTCCAGTAGTTTTTACTTCTGAATTTTCAAAATAGTTCGACCCATTATCCACAATCTACGGTAGGCCTTAATATTAACCGTCAACCACACAAACAGAATCCTTCCTTTGAAATAAGGAGAAGATATCGACTTTTTCCAGTGGTTGTTAATTCGGAGTAGTTAAAATAGATCGACCTGTAATGCACAATATAGGGTAGGTCATTATGTTCACTATTAAGTACGAAAACAGCAGACTTCCAGTGAAATATGGAAGTAATTCTGCCTTTATCCAGTAATTTTTACTTTTTAGTCGTCAAAATAGATCGACCTATGACGCAGAATTCAGGGTAGGCCTGAATAATGAGTATCAAGTGCAAAAAGAGAAGCCTTCCTATAAAATAAGGAGAAGATTTCTACTTTTTCCAGTAGTTTTTACTTCTGCCTTTTCAAAATAGATGGGCACATGATGTACAATCTGGGGTAGGCCTCAATATTAACTAGCAAGTACAAAAACAGCTGCCTTCCAGTGAAATAAGGAAGTTAATCCATCTTTTTCTGGTAGTTTTTACTTCTGACTTTTCAAAATAGATCGACCCAAGGTGTACAATCTGGGGTAGGCCTCAATATTAACTAGCAAGTACAAAAACAGCTGCCTTCCAGTGAAATAAGGAAGTTAATCCATCTTTTTCCGGTAGTTTTTACTTCTGACTTTTCAAAATAGATCGACCCAAGGTGCACAATCTAGGGTTGGCCTTTATATTAACTATCAAGTACAAAAACTGCAGCCTTCCAGAGAAATTAAAAGAAAATTTCCAGTTTTTCCAGATGGAATCATGATGCACAATCCAGGATAGGTCATGATGTTCAAAATTAACTATGAAAAGAGCAGACTTCCAGTGAGATAAGCAAAAAATTCCGACTTTTTCCAGTAGTTTTTACTTCTGGCTTTTCAAAATAGATGAACACATGATGACCAATTTAGGGTAGACCTCAATAATAACTAGCAAGTACAAAACAGCAGCCTTCCAGTGAAATTAAGAGAAAATTTCCACTTTTTACAATAGTTTTTATTTCTGAGTTGTCAAAATAGATCGACCCATTATGCACAATCCAGGGTTGGCCTGAATCTAAACTATCTAGTACAAAACCAGCAGCCTTCCAGTGAAATAAAAAAGAAATTCCGACTTTTTCCAGTAGTTTTTACTTCTGACTTTTCAAAATAGATGGGCACATGATGTACAATCTAGGGAGGCCTTAATATTAACTATCAAGTACAAAAACAGCAGACTTCCAGTGAAAAGAGGAAGTAATTCCAACTTTTTCCAGTAGTTTTTACTTCTTAGTTCTCTAAATACATCATCTTATGTTGTAAAATCTATGATAGGCCTTAATATTAAGTATCAAGTGCCAAAAGAGAAGCCTACTTATGAAATAAGGAGAAGACTTCGACTTTTTCCAGTAGTTTTTACTTCTGACTTTCCAAAATATATCGACCTATAATGCACAATCTTGGGAGGCCTTAATATTAACTATCAAGTACAAAAACTGCAGACTTCCAGTGAAATAAGGAAGTAATTCCAACTTTTTCCAGTAGTTTTTACTTCTTAGTTCTCCAAATACATCATCTTATGTTGTAAAATCTATGGTAGGCCTTAATATTAAGTATCAAGTGCCAAAAGAGAAGCCTACTTATGAAATAAGGAGAAGACTTCGACTTTTTCCAGTAGTTTTTACTTCTGCCTTTCCAAAATATATCAACCTATAATGCACAATCTTGGGAGGCCTTAATATTAACTATCAAGTACAAAAACTGCAGACTTCCAGTGAAATAAGGAAGTAATTCCAACTTTTTCCAGTAGTTTTTACTTCTTAGTTCTCCAAATACATCAACTCATGATGCGCAATCTATGGTAGGCAAAATATTAACTATGAAGTGCAAAAAGAGAAGCCTTCCTATGAAATAAGGAGAAGATTTCGTCTTTTTCCAGTAGATTTTACTTCTGACTTTTCAAAATAGATGCGCACATGATGTACAATCTGGGGTAGGCCTCAATATTAACTAGCAAGTACAAAAACCGCTGCCTTCCAGTGAAATTAGAAAGAAATTCTTATTTTTTCCAGTTGTTTTTACTTCTGACTTTCCAAAATAGATGGACAAATGATGCACAATCTAAGGTATGCCTTAATATTAACTAATTAATAGAAAAAAAGCATCTTTTCAGTGAAATTAAGAGAAAATTTCCACTTTTTCCAGTAGTTTTTACTTCTGACTTTTCAAAATAGTTCGACCTATGATCCACAATCTACGGTTGGCCATAATATTTACAGTCATCCACACAAACAGAATCCTTCCTTTGAAATAAGGAGAAGATTTCGTCTTTTTCCAGTGGTTGTTAATTCGGAGTATTTAAAATAAATCGACCAATAATGCACAATCTAGGGTAGGTCATGATGTTCAATATTAAGTATGAAAAGAGCAGACTTCCAGTGAAATAAGCAAGAAATTCTGATTTTTTCCAGTAGTTATTACTTCTTAGTTATCCAAATACATCAACCCATGATGTACAATCTATGGTAGGCCTTAATATTAAGTATCAAGTGCCAAAAGAGAACCCTTCCTCTGAAAAAAGAAGAAGATTTCGACTTATTCCAGTAGTTTTTACTTCTGGCTTTTCAAAATATATGGGAACTTGATGTACAATTTAGGGTAGGCCTCAATAATAAGTATCAAGTGCAAAAAGAGGAGACTACCTATGAAATAAGGACAAGATTTTGACTTTTTCCAGTAGTTTTTACTTCTGACTTTTCAAAATAGATGGGCACATGATGTACAATCTAGGGAGGCCTTAATCTTAACTATCAAGTACAAAAATAGCTGCCTTCCTGTGAAATAAGGAAGAAATTCTTATTTTTTCCAGTTGTTTTTACTTCTCACTTTTCAAAATAGATGGGCACATGATGTACAATCCAGGGTAGGCCAGAATCTAAACTATCAAATACAAAACCAGCAGCCTTCCAGTAAAATAAAGAAGAAACTCAGACTTTTTCCAGTAGTTTTTACTTCTGACTTTTCAAAATAGATGGACACATGATGCACAATCTATGGTAGGCCAGAATCGAAACTATCAAATACAAAACCAGCAGCCTTCCAGTGAAATAAAGAAGAAACTCCGACTTTTTCCAGTAGTTTTTACTTCTAACTTTTCAAAATAGATCGACCCATTGTGCACAATCTAGGGTTGGCCTTAATATTAACTATCAAGTACAAAAACTGCAGCCTTCCAGTGAAATTAAAAGAAAATTTCCAGTTTTTCCAGTAGTATTTACTTCTGAGTTGTCAAAATAGATCGACCCATGATGCACAATCTAGAGTGGGCTTAATCTTAACTATCAAGTACAAAAATAGCAGCCTTCCTTTGAAATTAGAAAGAAATTCTTATTTTTTCCAGTTGTTTTTACTTCTGACTTTCCAAAATAGATGGACACATGATGCACAATCTAAGGTATGCCTTAATATTAACTATTAAATAGAAAAAAAGCATCCATTCAGTGAAATTAAGAGAAAATTTCCCCTTTTTCCAGTAGTTTTTACATCTGAGTTGTCACAATAGATCGACCCATGATGCACAATCTAGAGTGGGCTTAATCTTAACTATCAAGTACAAAAATAGCAGCCTTCCAGTGAAATTAAGAGAAAATTTCCCCTTTTTCCAGTAGATTTTACATCTGAGTTGACACAATAGATCGACTTATGATGCACAATTCAGGATAGTCCTGAATCTTAACTATCAAGTACAGAAACTGCCGTCTTCCAGTGAAATAAGAAAGAAATTCTGATTTTTTCCAGTAGTTTTTACTTCTTAGTTGTCCAAATACATCAACCCACGATGTAGAATCTATGGTAGGCCTTAATATTAAGTATCAAGTGCAAAAAGAGAAGCCTTCCTATGAAATAAAGAGAAGATTTCGACTTATTCCAGTAGTTTTTACTTCTGGCTTTTCAAAATAGATGGGCACATGGTGTACAATCTGGGGTAGGCCTCAATATTAACTAGCAAGTACCAAAACAGCAGCCTTCTAGAGAAATAAGAAAGAAATTCCGACTTTTTCCAGTAGTTTTTACTTCTGAATTTTCAAAATAGATCGACCTATGACGCAGAATTCAGGGTAGGCCTGAATAATGAGTATCAAGTGCAAAAAGAGAAGCCTTCCTATACAATAAGGAGAAGATTTCTACTTTTTCCAGTAGTTTTTACTTCTGCCTTTTCAAAATAGATGGGCACATGGTGTACAATCTGGGGTAGGCCTCAATATTAACTAGCAAGTACCAAAACAGCAGCCTTCTAGAGAAATAAGAAATAAATTCCGACTTTTTCCAGTAGTTTTTACTTCTGAATTTTCAAAATAGATCGACCTATGACGCAGAATTCAGGGTAGGCCTGAATAATGAGTATCAAGTGCAAAAAGAGAAGCCTTCCTATACAATAAGGAGAAGATTTCTACTTTTTCCAGTAGTTTTTACTTCTGCCTTTTCAAAATAGATGGGCACATGATGTTCAATCTATGGTAGGCCTTAATATTAACTAGGATGTGCAAAAAGAGAAGCCTTCCTATGAAATAAGGAGAAGATTTCGTCTTTTTCCAGTAGATTTTACTTCTGACTTTTCAAAATAGATGGGCACATGATGTACAATCTGGGGTAGGCCTCAATATTAACTAGCAAGTACCAAAATAGCAGCCTGCTAGAGAAATAGAAATAAGCAAGAAATTCCGACTTTTTCCAGTAGTTTTTACTTCTGAATTTTCAAAATAGTTCGACCCATTATCCACAATCTACGGTAGGCCTTAATATTAACCGTCAACCACACAAACAGAATCCTTCCTTTGAAATAAGGAGAAGATTTCGTCTTTTTCCAGTGGTTGTTAATTTGGAGTAGTTAAAATAGATCGACCTATAATGCACAATCTAGAGTAGGTCATGATGTTCACTATTAAGTACGAAAACAGCAGACTTCCAGTGAAATAAGGAAGTTAATCCAAATTTTTCCAGTAGTTTTTACTTTTTAGTTGTCAAAATATATGCACATGCTGCACTTTGATGCACAATTCAGGGTAGGCCTGAATGTTAACTATCAAGTGCAGAAACTGCAGTCTTGCAGCGAAATAAGGAAGAAATTCTGATTTTTTCCAGTAGTTTTTACTTCTGACTTTTCAAAATAGATGGATACATGATGCACAATCTTCGGTAGGCATCAATATTAACTAGCAAGTACCAAAACAGCAGCCTTCTAGAGAAATAAGCAAGAAATTCCGACTTTTTCCAGTAGTTTTTACTTTTGAATTTTCAAAATAGTTCGACCCATTATCCACAATCTACGGTAGGCCTTAATATTAACCGTCAACCACACAAACAGAATCCTTCCTTTGAAATAAGGAGAAGATTTCGTCTTTTTCCAGTGGTTGTTAATTTGGAGTAGTTAAAATAGATCGACCTATAATGCACAATCTAGGGTAGGCCTTAATATTAACTATCGAAAACAGAAACCCCATACTTCCTTTGAAATTGGGAGAAAAATTACACTTGTTCCAATAGTTCCTGCTTCTGATTTCTTAAAATAGATCAACCCATCATGCACAATCTATGGTAGACGTTAATATAAACGATCAACCACACAAAAAGCATCCTTTCTTTGAAATTGGGAGACAAATTCCACATTCTCTAGAAGTTTTTACTTCTGACTGTTACAAATAGATCGACCCATGGTGCACAATCTAGGGTAGGCCTTAATACTAACTATCAAGTACAAAAACAGCAGCCTTCCAGTGAAATTAAGAGAAAATTTCCCCTTTTTCCAGTAGATTTTACATCTGAGTTGTCACAATAGATCCACCCATGATGCACAATTCAGGATAGTCCTGAATCTTAACTATCAAGTGCAGAAACTGCCGTCTTCCAGTGAAATAAGAAAGAAATTCTGATTTTTTCCAGTAGTTTTTACTTCTTAGTTGTCCAAATACATCAACCCATGATGTACAATCTATGGTAGGCCTTAATATTAAGTATCAAGTGCAAAAAGAGAAGCCTTGCTATGAAATAAAGAAAAGATTTCGACTTATTCCAGTAGTTTTTACTTCTGGCTTTTCAAAATAGATGGGCACATGATGTACAATCTGGGGTAGGCCTCAATATTAACCGTCAACCACACAAACAGAATCCTTCCTTTGAAATAAGGAGAAGATAACGACTTTTTCCAGTGGTTGTTAATTCGGAGTAGTTAAAATAGATCGACCTGTAATGCACAATATAGGGTACGTCATTATGTTCACTATTAAGTACGAAAACAGCAGACTTCCAGTGAAATATGGAAGTAATTCTGCCTTTTTCCAGTAATTTTTACTTTTTAGTCGTCAAAATAGATCGACCTATGACGCAGAATTCAGGGTAGGCCTGAATAATGAGTATCAAGTGCAAAAAGAGAAGCCTTCCTATAAAATAGGGAAAAGATTTCTACTTTTTCCAGTAGTTTTTACTTCAGCCTTTTCAAAATAGATGGGCACATGATGTACAATCTATGGTAGGCCTTAATATTAACTAGGAAGTGCAAAAAGAGAAGCCTTCCTATGAAATAAGGAGAAGATTTCGTCTTTTTCCAGTAGTTTTTACTTCTGCCTTTTCAAAATAGATGGGCACATGATGTACAATCTGGGGTAGGCCTCAATATTAACTAGCAAGTACAAAAACAGCTGCCTTCCAGTGAAATAAGGTGAAAATTTCCACTTTTTCCAGTAGTTTTTACTTCTGACTTTTCAAAATAGTTCGACCTATGATCCACAATCTACGGTTGGCCATAATATTTACGGTCATCCACACAAACAGAATCCTTCCTTTGAAATAAGGAGAAGATAACGACTTTTTCCAGTGGTTGTTAATTCGGAGTAGTTAAAATAGATCGACCTGTAATGCACAATATAGGGTACGTCATTATGTTCACTATTAAGTACGAAAACAGCAGACTTCCAGTGAAATATGGAAGTAATTCTGCCTTTTTCCAGTAATTTTTACTTTTTAGTCGTCAAAATAGATCGACCTATGACGCAGAATTCAGGGTAGGCCTGAATAATGAGTATCAAGTGCAAAAAGAGAAGCCTTCCTATAAAATAAGGAGAAGATTTCTACTTTTTCCAGTAGTTTTTACTTCAGCCTTTTCAAAATAGATGGGCACATGATGTACAATCTATGGTAGGCCTTAATATTAACTAGGAAGTGCAAAAAGAGAAGCCTTCCTATGAAATAAGGAGAAGATTTCGTCTTTTTCCAGTAGTTTTTACTTCTGCCTTTTCAAAATAGATGGGCACATGATGTACAATCTGGGGTAGGCCTCAATATTAACTAGCAAGTACAAAAACAGCTGCCTTCCAGTGAAATAAGGTGAAAATTTCCACTTTTTCCAGTAGTTTTTACTTCTGACTTTTCAAAATAGTTCGACCTATGATCCACAATCTACGGTTGGCCATAATATTTACGGTCATCCACACAAACAGAATCCTTCCTTTGAAATAAGGAGAAGATTTCGTCTTTTTCCAGTGGTTGTTAATTCGGAGTATTTAAAATAAATCGACCTATAATGCACAATCTAGGGTAGGTCATGATGTTCAATATTAAGTATGAAAAGAGCAGACTTCCAGTGAAATAAGCAAGAAATTCTGATTTTTTCCAGTAGTTATTACTTCTTAGTTGTCCAAATACATCAACCCATGATGTACAATCTATGGTAGGCCTTAATATTAAGTATCAAGTGCCAAAAGAGAACCCTTCCTCTGAAAAAAGAAGAAGATTTCGACTTATTCCAGTAGTTTTTACTTCTGGCTTTTCAAAATATATGGGAACATGATGTACAATTTAGGGTAGGCCTCAATAATAAGTATCAAGTGCAAAAAGAGGAGACTACCTATGAAATAAGGACTAGATTTTGACTTTTTCCAGTAGTTTTTACTTCTGACTTTTCAAAATAGATCGACCCATTATGCACAATCCAGGGTAGGCCTGAATCTAAACTATCAAGTACAAAACCAGCAGCCTTCCAGTGAAATAAAGAAGAAACTCCGACTTTTTCCAGTAGTTTTTACTTCTGACTTTTCAAAATAGATCGACCCATTATGCACAATCCAGGGTAGGCCTGAATCTAAACTATCAAGTACAAAACCAGCAGCCTTCCAGTGAAATTAAGAGAAAATTTCCCCTTTTTCCAGTAGATTTTACATCTGAGTTGTCACAATAGATCCACCCATGATGCACAATTCAGGATAGTCCTGAATCTTAACTATCAAGTGCAGAAACTGCCGTCTTCCAGTGAAATAAGAAAGAAATTCTGATTTTTTCCAGTAGTTTTTACTTCTTAGTTGTCCAAATACAACAACCCATGATGTACAATCTATGGTAGGCCTTAATATTAAGTATCAAGTGCAAAAAGAGAAGCCTTCCTATGAAATAAAGAGAAGATTTCGACTTATTCCAGTAGTTTTTACTTCTGGCTTTTCAAAATAGAAATAAGGAAGTTAATCCATCTTTTTCTGGTAGTTTTTACTTCTGACTTTTCAAAATAGATCGACCCAAGGTGCACAATCTGGGGTAGGCCTCAATATTAACTAGCAAGTACAAAAACAGCTGCCTTCCAGTGAAATAAGGAAGTTAATCCATCTTTTTCCGGTAGTTTTTACTTCTGACTTTTCAAAATAGATCGACCCAAGGTGCACAATCTAGGGTTGGCCTTTATATTAACTATCAAGTACAAAAACTGCAGCCTTCCAGAGAAATTAAAAGAAAATTTCCAGTTTTTCCAGTAGTATTTACTTCTGAGTTGTCAAAATAGATGGAATCATGATGCACAATCCAGGGTAGGCTTGAATCTAAACTATCTAGTACAAAACCAGCAGACTTCCAGTGAAATTAGGAAGAAATTCTTATTTTTTCCAGTAGTTTTTACTTCTGAGTTGTCAAAATAGATAGACCCATGATGCACAATCTAGGATAGGTCATGATGTTCAAAATTAACTATGAAAAGAGCAGACTTCCAGTGAGATAAGCAAAAAATTCCGACTTTTTCCAGTAGTTCTTACTTCTGCCTTTTCAAAATAGATGAACACATGATGACCAATTTAGGGTAGACCTCAATAATGACTAGCAAGTACAAAACAGCAGCCTTCCAGTGAAATTAAGAGAAAATTTCCACTTTTTACAATAGTTTTTATTTCTGAGTTGTCAAAATAGATCGACCCATTATGCACAATCAAGGGTTGGCCTGAATCTAAACTATCTAGTACAAAACCAGCAGCCTTCCAGTGAAATAAAAAAGAAATTCCGACTTTTTCCAGTAGTTTTTAATTCTGACTTTTCAAAATAGATGGGCACATGATGTACAATCTTGGGAGGCCATAATATTAACTAGCAAGTACAAAAACAGCAGACTTCCAGTGAAATTAGAAAGAAATTCTTATTTTTTCCAGTTGTTTTTACTTCTGACTTTCCAAAATAGATGGACAAATGATGCACAATCTAAGGTATGCCTTAATATTAACTATTAAATAGAAAAAAAGCATCTTTTCAGTGAAATAAGGTGAAAATTTCCACTTTTTCCAGTAGTTTTTACTTCTGACTTTTCAAAATAGATCGACCCATTATGCACAATCCAGGGTAGGCCTGAATCTAAACTACCAAGTACAAAACCAGCCGCCTTCCAGTGAAATAAAGAAGAAACTCCGATTTTTTCCAGTAGTTTTTACTTCTGACTTTTCAAAATAGATGGGCACATGATGTACAATCTAGGGAGGCCTTAATCTTAACTATCAAGTACAAAAATAGCTGCCTTCCTGTGAAATAAGGAAGAAATTCTTATTTTTTCCAGTTGTTTTTACTTCTCACTTTTCAAAATAGATGGCACATGATGTACAATCCAGGGTAGGCCAGAATCTAAACTATCAAATACAAAACCAGCAGCCTTCCAGTAAAATAAAGAAGAAACTCAGACTTTTTCCAGTAGTTTTTACTTCTGACTTTTCAAAATAGATGGACACATGATGCACAATCTATGGTAGGCCAGAATCAAAACTATCAAATACAAAACCAGCAGCCTTCCAGTGAAATAAAGAAGAAACTCCGACTTTTTCCAGTAGTTTTTACTTCTAACTTTTCAAAATAGATCGACCCATTGTGCACAATCTAGGGTTGGCCTTAATATTAACTATCAAGTACAAAAACTGCAGCCTTCCAGAGAAATTAAAAGAAAATTTCCAGTTTTTCCAGTAGTATTTACTTCTGAGTTGTCAAAATAGATCGACCCATGATGCACAATCTAGAGTGGGCTTAATCTTAACTATCAAGTACAAAAATAGCAGCCTTCCTTTGAAATTAGAAAGAAATTCTTATTTTTTCCAGTTGTTTTTACTTCTGACTTTCCAAAATAGATGGACACATGATGCACAATCTAAGGTATGCCTTAATATTAACTATTAAATAGAAAAAAAGCATCCTTTCAGTGAAATTAAGAGAAAATTTCCCCTTTTTCCAGTAGTTTTTACATCTGAGTTGTCACAATAGATCGACCCATGATGCACAATCTAGAGTGGGCTTAATCTTAACTATCAAGTACAAAAATAGCAGCCTTCCAGTGAAATTAAGAGAAAATTTCCCCTTTTTCCAGTAGATTTTACATCTGAGTTGTCACAATAGATCGACTTATGATGCACAATTCAGGATAATCCTGAATCTTAACTATCAAGTACAGAAACTGCCGTCTTCCAGTGAAATAAGAAAGAAATTCTGATTTTTTCCAGTAGTTTTTACTTCTTAGTTGTCCAAATACATCAACCCACGATGTACAATCTATGGTAGGCCTTAATATTAAGTATCAAGTGCAAAAAGAGAAGCCTTCCTATGAAATAAGGAGAAGATTTCGTCTTTTTCCAGTAGATTTTACTTCTGACTTTTCAAAATAGATGGATACATGATGCACAATCTTCGGTAGGCATCAATATTAACTAGCAAGTACCAAAACAGCAGCCTTCTAGAGAAATAAGCAAGAAATTCCGACTTTTTCCAGTAGTTTTTACTTCTGAATTTTCAAAATAGTTCGACCCATTATCCACAATCTACGGTAGGCCTTAATATTAACCGTCAACCACACAAACAGAATCCTTCCTTTGAAATAAGGAGAAGATTTCGTCTTTTTCCAGTGGTTGTTAATTTGGAGTAGTTAAAATAGATCGACCTATAATGCACAATCTAGGGTAGGCCTTAATATTAACTATCGAAAACAGAAACCCCATACTTCCTTTGAAATTGGGAGAAAAATTACACTTGTTCCAATAGTTCCTGCTTCTGATTTCTTAAAATAGATCAACCCATCATGCACAATCTATGGTAGACGTTAATATAAACGATCAACCACACAAAAAGCATCCTTTCTTTGAAATTGGGAGACAAATTCCACATTCTCTAGAAGTTTTTACTTCTGACTGTTACAAATAGATCGACCCATGGTGCACAATCTGGGGTAGGCCTTAATACTAACTATCAAGTACAAAAACAGCAGCCTTCCAGTAAAATTAAGAGAAAATTTCCCCTTTTTCCAGTAGATTTTACATCTGAGTTGTCACAATAGATCCACCCATGATGCACAATTCAGGATAGTCCTGAATCTTAACTATCAAGTGCAGAAACTGCCGTCTTCCAGTGAAATAAGAAAGAAATTCTGATTTTTTCCAGTAGTTTTTACTTCTTAGTTGTCCAAATACATCAACCCATGATGTACAATCTATGGTAGGCCTCAATATTAACTAGCAAGTACCAAAACAGCAGCCTTCTAGAGAAATAAGCAAGAAATTCCGACTTTTTCCAGTAGTTTTTACTTCTGAATTTTCAAAATAGTTCGACCCATTATCCACAATCTACGGTAGGCCTTAATATTAACCGTCAACCACACAAACTGAATCCTTCCTTTGAAATAAGGAGAAGATAACGACTTTTTCCAGTGGTTGTTAATTCGGAGTAGTTAAAATAGATCGACCTGTAATGCACAATATAGGGTACGTCATTATGTTCACTATTAAGTACGAAAACAGCAGACTTCCAGTGAAATATGGAAGTAATTCTGCCTTTTTCCAGTAATTTTTACTTTTTAGTCGTCAAAATAGATCGACCTATGACGCAGAATTCAGGGTAGGCCTGAATAATGAGTATCAAGTGCAAAAAGAGAAGCCTTCCTATAAAATAAGGAGAAGATTTCTACTTTTTCCAGTAGTTTTTACTTCAGCCTTTTCAAAATAGATGGGCACATGATGTACAATCTATGGTAGGCCTTAATATTAACTAGGAAGTGCAAAAAGAGAAGCCTTCCTATGAAATAAGGAGAAGATTTCGTCTTTTTCCAGTAGTTTTTACTTCTGCCTTTTCAAAATAGATGGGCACATGATGTACAATCTGGGGTAGGCCTCAATATTAACTAGCAAGTACAAAAACAGCTGCCTTCCAGTGAAATAAGGTGAAAATTTCCACTTTTTCCAGTAGTTTTTACTTCTGACTTTTCAAAATAGTTCGACCTATGATCCACAATCTACGGTTGGCCATAATATTTACGGTCATCCACACAAACAGAATCCTTCCTTTGAAATAAGGAGAAGATTTCGTCTTTTTCCAGTGGTTGTTAATTCGGAGTATTTAAAATAAATCGACCTATAATGCACAATCTAGGGTAGGTCATGATGTTCAATATTAAGTATGAAAAGAGCAGACTTCCAGTGAAATAAGCAAGAAATTCTGATTTTTTCCAGTAGTTATTACTTCTTAGTTGTCCAAATACATCAACCCATGATGTACAATCTATGGTAGGCCTTAATATTAAGTATCAAGTGCCAAAAGAGAACCCTTCCTCTGAAAAAAGAAGAAGATTTCGACTTATTCCAGTAGTTTTTACTTCTGGCTTTTCAAAATATATGGGAACATGATGTACAATTTAGGGTAGGCCTCAATAATAAGTATCAAGTGCAAAAAGAGGAGACTACCTATGAAATAAGGACAAGATTTTGACTTTTTCCAGTAGTTTTTACTTCTGACTTTTCAAAATAGATCGACCCATTATGCACAATCCAGGGTAGGCCTGAATCTAAACTATCAAGTACAAAACCAGCAGCCTTCCAGTGAAATAAAGAAGAAACTCCGACTTTTTCCAGTAGTTTTTACTTCTGACATTTCAAAATATACCGACCTGTAATGCACAATCTAGGGAGGCCTTAATATTACCTATCAAGTACAAAAACAGCAGACTTCCAGTGAATTAAGGAAGTAATTCCAACTTTTTCCAGTAGTTTTTACTTTTTAGTTCTCTAAATACATCATCTGATGTTGTAAAATCTATGGTAGACCTTAATATTAAGTATCAAGTGCAAAAAGAGAAGCCTACTTATGAAATAAGGAGAAGATTTCGACTTTTTCCAGTAGTTTTTACTTCTGACTTTTCAAAATAGATCGACCTATAATGCACAATTTTGGCAGGCTTTAATATTAACTGTCAACCACACAAACAGCGTCTCTTTTTTGAAATAAGGAGAAGATTTTGACTTTTTCCAAAAGTTTTTACTTTTTAGTCGCCAAAATAGATCGACCCATTATGCACAATCTAGGGTAGGCCTTAATATTGTCTATCAAGTACAAAAACTGCAGACTTCCAGTGAAATAAAGAAGTAATTCCGCCTTTTTCCAGTACTTTTTACTTCTGACTTTTCAAAATAGAGGTGCACATGATGCACAATCTAGGGTAGGCCTTAATATTAAGTATTAAGTACAAAAACAGCAGCTCTCCAGCGAAGTAAGGAAGAAATTCCGACTTTTTTCAGTAGTTTTTACTTCTGACTTTTCGAAATAGATCGACCACCCATGATCCACAATCTACGGTAGCCTTAATATTAAGTGTCAACCACACAAACAGCATCCTTCCTTTGAAATAAGAAGAAGATTCCGCTTTTTTCCAGTAGTTTTTACTTTTTAGTTCTCTAAATACATCATCTGATGTTGTAAAATCTATGGTAGGGCTTAATATTAAGTATCAAGTGCGAGAAGCCTACTTATGAAATAAGGAGAAGATTTCGACTTTTTCCAGTAGTTTTTACTTCTGACTTTTCAAAATGGATCGACCTATAATGCACAATTTAGGCAGGCTTTAATATTAACTGTCAACCACACAAACAGCGTCTCTCTTTTGAAATAAGGAGAAGATTTTGACTTTTTCCAAAAGTTTTTACTTTTTATTCGCAAAAATAGATCGACCCATTATGCACAATCTAGGGTAGGCCTTAATATTATCTATCAAGTACAAAAACTGCAGACTTCCAGTGAAATAAAGAAGTAATTCTGCCTTTTTCCAGTACTTTTTACTTCTGACTTTTCAAAATAGAGGGGCACATGATGCACAATCTAGGGTTGGCCTTAATATTAACTATTAAGTACAAAAACAGCAGCTTTCCAGCGAAGTAAGGAAGAAATTCCGACTTTTTTCAGTAGTTTTTACTTCTGACTTTTCGAAATAGATCGACCACCTATGATCCAAAATCTACGGTAGCCTTAATATTAACTGTCAACCACACAAACAGCATCCTTCCTTTGAAATAAGAAGAAGATTCCGCTTTTTTCCAGTAGTTTTTACTTCTTAGTTGTCCAAATACATCAACTCATGTTGTAAAATCTATGGTAGGGCTTAATATTGAGTATCAAGTGCAAAAAGAGAAGCCTACCTATGAAATAAGAAGAAGATTTCCACTTTTTCCAGTAGTTTTTACTTCTGACTTTTCAAAATAGATCGACCTATAATGCACAATTTAGGCAGGCCTTTATATTAACTGTCAACCACACAAACAGCGTCTCTTTTTTGAAATAAGGAGAAGATTTCGACTTTTTCCAAAAGTTTTTACTTTTTAGTCGCCAAAATAGATCGACCCATTATGCACAATCTAGGGTAGGCCTTAATATTATTTATCAAGTAGAAAAACAGCAGACTTCCAGTGAAATAAAGAAGTAATTCCGCCTTTTTCCAGTACTTTTTACTTCTGAGTTTTCAATATAGATGGGCACCTGATGTACCATCTAGTGTAGGCCTTAATATTAACTATCAAGTACAAAAACAGCAGCCTTCCAGAGAAACAAGGAAGAAATTCCTACTTTTTCCAGCAGTTTGTACTTCTGACTTTTTAAAATAGATCGACCCATGGTGCACAATCTAGGGTAGGCTTTAATATTATCTATCAAGTACAAAAACTGCAGCCTTCTAGTGAAACAAGGAAGTAATTCCTCCTTTTTCCATTAGTTTTTACTTCTTATTTGTCCAAGTTCATCAACCAATGATGTACAATCTATGGTAGGCCTTAATATTAACTATCAACCACCCAAACAGCGTCTCTTTTTTGAAATAAGGAGAAGATTTCTACTTTTTCCTAAAGTTTTTACTTATTAGTCGCCAAAATAGATCGACTCATGATCCACAATCTATGGTAGGCATAATATTAACTATCAAGCACTAAAACAGCATCTTTCCTTTGAAATAAGGATAGGATTTCGACTTTTTTCAGTAGTTTTTGCTACTTAGTTGTCCAAATAGATCGACCCATAATGCACAATCTAGGGTTTGCCTTAGTATCAACTATCGCGTACAAAAACAGCAGTGTTCCTATGAAATTATGAAGTGGTGAAATTTCGAAATTTCAATGTTGATACTCCAAAAAAAGAGGTTTTTAAAGAAAAATATCTTTTTACTTGATCAGGACTAGCATTTACAGACAAACACTTCCTTATTGAATAATATAATTTCGAAAACCATTGGCCTATTATGATAATAAATGCCTTAAAAACTCTGGAAAAATTCCAAAATTTGCTTGATCTTCTGGAAAAGGTGGTTTTTAATTTCAAATTACCATTACCATTTACTACAGCAAAGCTGGTTGTTACTAACTGGACCGTCCTTATTTCATAATATAAGTTCCAAAAACGTTGGAAAATTTAGGAATTCTAACATTGATCCTTTGAAAAGAGTTATTCTTAATCTCAAATAACCAGTTTACTTGAGCAGGGCTGTAGATTATAGATAAACTAGTCCTTATTTCATAATTTCAAAATATATCCTAATTACATCTTGATAATATATTCGGGATCCGTCCACAATTTCAGTTGTCATAGCTGTTCATAGCTGTCTTATCTTTAATTCTGACTTTTTTTTTAATCAGAGAATCGTTCGACAGTAAGGTGTTCTTTGAAAGTAAATGACAATCCGAAAAAATTCAGAATTGAAACTTTTTAGTCCCCTTCAAACAACCAATTCTCCAATTCGACTGTATTAGGCCAATCGTATAATAAGGTTTCTTTTGTATGAAATCCTTTGATAGTCTCTAGCTGGCATGTTCTAACTCTGCAATATGTTTACTTACCGAAGTATCATTCAAGAGTTCACTTAGGTGTTAAATGTTAATAAAATTTCAATCCTAAAGAAAATTGGACGGTGGGAACTGCTAAGTACTTTGTTTTTTCTGAGAAATTATAAGTTTCAAAAACGTTTAATGACTTAAAATATATATTTTTTATCTATCCTTTTAATGTAATTTATACCTGAACCTACAGGGTACAATAGGTAAATGCGATAAGTGTATATGAATAGCGCGGCAGACGTGAATGACGGTCATCCAGTGATGGCCGCCATTAGTCACCCAGTTGGTCACGGGCCAACGGCGCCTCAGCCATCTTCGAGGATTGGAGGGTAGTGGAGGGATTCAAAAGTGAATAAAAAAAATTTTAAAAACAAAATCAGGTTTTTTGTTTTTGAGAAGAAGAAATAGCATCTTTATGAGCCTTTGTTTTTTCGAGCTTGAAGGTATTTTTTTCTTTTTTTTAAATTAACACTCTAGGAAATTAGCAGCCATAAGTAGTCCTAAAGCCATTTGAGGAGCTATTAGGAATTCCTGAACTTCCGTGGAATTATTGGTATAAGGTACCTTAAATGTAAATTACATGTGTAGTCCAACAAAGTGATAGCTTGCTCCACTCATTATTAAAATTAGCAATAAGAGAATCGATAGAAACAGCATACTTAATTCAAAAGATGCAAGCTGCGAAAAAATTTCAAGTGAAAATAAAAATTGTAGGAATTGTTAATTTTTTTCATTTAAACAAATTTAATTATTTCATTATTGAATTTATTATTACTTAAAATTAATCGAACAAATTAATTAGGACAGCTTCGTTAAATTACTTAATCTAATAATGTACAAAACAAAAAAATTATAACGGTTTTATATTTAATTAACGGAAAAAAAAGTTTTTCGAGCTTGAAGGTATTTTTTTTTATTTTTCTTTTTTTTCTTTTCTTCTTTCTTTTTTTTTAATTAACAGTCTAGGAAATTAGCAGCCATGAGTAGTTCTAAAGCCACTTGAGGAGCAATTGGGAATTCCGGAATTTCTGTGGAACTATTGGTATACCGTACCTTATATGTAAAGTACATGCAAACCTTCTGCAAAACATGAGATCTGAAACATACAAAAAGTTTTCAAAACATAGATGAACATTTGGATTGAAAGATATGATATATGTGGATCATGCGGGGAGAATGTAATTGTAAACTCCAACAAATTATTGAGCAATTGTTACATCAAGAATTTATAGATTACTAACTTCTTTTAACCAAATAATGCCAATAATTTGTACTATATATTGAAATACCAGATTAACTAAAGATTTACATTTCATGCGTCATAAGGCTTTTTGGATATCCTTTTTATATAAAAATCTAAAGAAAGTCATGCTTTTTACCCGTGATCTTTACTTTTTCTATTTACACAATATAGTGGTATTGGTTAGGCATTAAACTTTCCTTTCTATCAAAAATATTCTGACAATCCCTTTCTTAATTGAAATCTTTTTCTCTCCTTCGTGCGATTGTGAAGAAAATTATTATTTATATTGTAAAAATTGTAGAAAAAAAAGGCTGTGGAAGAGGGAGTCAGAGCGAAATTTTTAAAATCGATATTTTCTATATGGTTTATAGTTCGCGAGGTTTACAAGAGAACGTGGTCGAGACGAACACGGTGCTGAATAATGGTTCGATTGTATTATCCTCCGCGATCTTAGGCTTAGAAGATTACCAGTGTTTGGAGTTGTGTATATCATCTTGGATAATTTTGTTACCAACTCCGAGGGTGAATAAAGGAGATATAAGACCCCAACATGTCAAGAGAATACCTCCTTGAAAACATCAACGAAAAGATTTAATAGCTGAAAAGTCAGTCACGAAATGATAAATATTTTTCTTCGAAAATTCAACAAATAGTAAACAGTTTCAACAAATCAAACCAAAAAGTATAATTAAGGGGCAAGGTCACCATAGGCGTGAGTTGGAAAAACCATCTCAGTTCACCCATGGACATTTATTCTAGTATCTGTTGGCCTTATCTCTATCAATTTTCCTCACAACAAAAACTGCATACACTGAGATGCTCGCTATACATCTTTCCGTGGAGCACAAGGTTGCCAGTCAGTCTGTGCGACCTGATCCTGAAAAGGTTGGAGTGCAAATAACAACGCCAATCGCTATTTTAATTTTTAAGGGTGAAGTGGGTGACGAAAATATTTCATAAGGAATGAGATTTGTGGCTCTTATTGTCAAAGATGATCATGCTCAGAATAAAGTGAATCATAAGAGGAAACTGTATCAATATGCGATTTTGTTAAAACACTCTGAGCTTATACATAAGTTACTCACAAAAGTTTAATTGAGCTATTTACTAAAAAATAAAACTAACAAATAGAATACTAACGGTATCTCCCTAAAATGAATCTCATTAGTTTCATTTTCTGCAAACTGTCCAGGGCCGGACAACATTGCTTTAATTGTACCACTAGTAAGAGCGTGTTCTCTCTTCACTATAAATTCATGGCCGTCGCTGCTAATCAGTTTTACGTACATAGCATCAGGACCCTCGCATCCCCCATAAACTGCGCCACATCTTTCTTCTTCCTGCAAAGAGAGCTTCGAGTGTGATAGATTTTTATCTTTATATTCACCGCCATCATCCTCATAAGCATACCATTCGCTCGGAATTTTTACATGATATTTTTTTGCAAATGCTTCTAAAGTAGGTGTGATACGCTTGTAGCTTTTACTCTTTCCCACAGGAGCGATCTAAAGGATAGGAAAGGAAAAAAAGGGAATGGAATTATTAGGATTAGGTTAAAAATTGTAGCTGCTAATCAGCTTTCATCCATTTTTAAAGTACTTAATATTTATTTTAAGACAATATTTTTTCGTAAAACAACCACTTTTCCATTGTATTCAAATCTTTTTATTATTAAAGAATTAAAAATTACGTGCGATCAAAGCCCGAGTATTTCTTTTCATTTATAAAAAAAAAAAATCCAGGTTTGTCATACAATGGTTGTCTTCAAGAAAAGTGATCGTTCTTTTAAACTTTTTAATCGCACTGAAACAAACTTAACAATCTATGACAAGAAATTTGCTCTTGTTCCGTAGATATGTACAATATTCTAATGCTGAGTCTAATCTTATTTTTAAGGTTTCAACAAGAAGTCGACCAATAATTAAAAAAAAAGAAATAAACTTGTTTACAAATCAAATTTCATAATTAGGAAGAAGTTAAAAGCAGTGAAAGCAAACAATCTGAATAAAAATGAATATTAATGTCAAACCGATAAAACCAACTATTAAGATTTTAACTGAAAGTAAACCTAAATTCCTATGTTAAGATTTTAACTGAAAGTGAACCTAAATTCCTAAAAAATTTAATATAATTTGTCCTAAAATAAGTGGTACACAATTCTTAGTCTAATTATTATTACCACAAATTTTTTTTCATCGAAAAGTGCATTCATCAAAGGGGAAAATAAAAATCGTGATATTCCAAAATATTTTCAGTGGGTACTCCACATAAAGTTCAATAGCATTTTAACAATATTTTACATTTCGACCTCTGTTAATTTATTAAAGTCTCAATAAGGTATAATGATGGAATGACTTTTTTGAGCTTTTCCCTAAAAAACGCCAACAAAAAGAATCTCTACCATTCCTTGCCGTGTATTATAGCGTTACCTCTCTCCGATCCAAAAGGTATGACGCAGGGATTTTACATATAACACTCTACCTCAAATGTTATTTTTATTTAAGAAACTTGAAAGTGTATTTAGATGTGCATTCTAATAAGAAGTATAATACAAATCAAAATTCTGTGCTATATTCTTAACACATATAATAACAAATGTTCACACAGTGCAGGGAAAGGTTACGAACAAGCTCAAAAAATTTATATGGAGTTCTTAAATGATGTTCATTATTTACCTTAACTTTTTTAATTATCAAAGAACAAAATATTATGAAATACTTCACGTTTTCAATAGAATAAATCATCAAGGACAAACTTTTAAACCACTTAAAAAAGTTGTAAACGTCGTAAAGTACGAAAACAATTGTGAAACAAAAAACACAAAATCCAAAAACTGAATTAACAAACAAAATTTTACTTACTTTTTTTTCATCATAACTACTATCTCCTGTTGACATAATTACTTTTTATAATAAAGTGATAATGAATAAAAGCGTTTACTAATTCAGATCAACATTGACAAATATGGCGATCACAACATATGCATATATATAAATGCCTAATAAATTTTAGTAATAACTAATTATCTGAAAAATTATATTTTTTATTTAAAAAAAAGTGAGAGTGGCAAAAAAAAAAGAAGCAACGTTTAATGTTATAAACTTTTCAAAACTATTATTAATGCTACATTTAAATAATTGCAAAATATATTTTTAAAAAATATACCAAAGGAAGAGTAGTTTACAAATATATATCGTAGCTGTGCTTCGAGTTATTTCTGGAATTTATGAAAATTAAACCAAGATAATTCATAAAATATGTGAAAAATATAACCTATGGATTTCTTTAGGTTAGGACGCTTCAAAACATTAGTTAACACCTTCATTGGTTGTACGAGCTATTAATTGTAAAATCAAAGTTTTTATCATGTTTGATAATGTCTGATTTACCAGTTATATTGGTGCATAACACTCAGGAAAGTGGCGAGACCAGCGAAATCCAAGAAAAAAAGAAATTGGGGAAAAATGTATGTTTTAAGTTTTTATTATGTCTGTTCTTCCCTTTCTGTATTTTTTCTTCTATGCTCCTATTTTTTAAGTTATAAACTTCTTAGAACTTAAAACATGCTTTCTTGAGAACGTAAAGCATGTTTTATATACTCTGCAGATGTTGAAATATATTTTTAGTGATTACTTAAACTGTGTAGGTCAGCATTAATCCGAAATCAGTTGGAACTGTTAAAATTAAAAGAAATGGCAAACCTAGTAGAAGGTGGTTAGCGAAGCAATTGGAAGTATTGAAATTACAAAATCAAGATTTGATGAAAACCCTACAAACCAAAGGAGGTGCACATATTAAATATTATAAAATAAACTTTAAGAAAACTAGGCTAATCCTTTATGATGATAGTAGATACACCTCTTATAATTGAGTAAATATGTTAATTATTAATGCTAAACTATTATCAATTATGTGAAAGAGTGTTATTTTATTGCAGTCTTTAAACAAAAAAAGATAAATTACATTTTCAGAAAATGAGCTTCGTCTTATAGAAATAAAAGCAAGGCTAGAAAATGAACTACAACATTATAGAAGTAGCGTTGCTGATAGGCCTACACAAAAGTTAAGAATGACTGTTTTAACTCAGGATCTGTTCATTCTAAAAAATTTGGTCGTGAAGTAATTAATTTTTTGTTCTTGCTGGCACTTATTACTAAATTATTGAACATTCAACACTTAACAGATTTCATGAGTAGATTTTTTATTAAATTATATTTTATATGATACTGGTTTTAATTGAATTCACCCAAGCAATACTTATCTAAATGTTTAGTAAGATTGCACGTAATTTGGAACCGTAACGTTTATTTAAAATTTCCTTTTTATTTCTGTTCTTAGCAATGATGAATGTTTTAGATTGAACAAAGAACTTCAAAGATACCAGGATAAATATGGAAGTTTGGCAAATTCAGATGAAGGAGCTTCAGGACAACACAGTGAGTTTTTGGATGAATGTTGCTTGAATGTCAATATCTAGTCATCTTGCTTTAAAACTTTGTAATCTTCATTTGTAGCAAATATTCGTACCAAATGGATAGACGGAGAATTAACATTATTGGCTCCTTTATTAGTAGCTTATGATGAAAATATTAAGGAAAAAGAAGAATTAGTGAAAGATGCTACTGAAAAACTTAAGGCAATTGGAAATGATTGTAAAGAATTAGTGAAAGAAAATGAAGAACTCCGCAGTGCAATCAAAGAATCTTGTGAGAAGGTATTTACGTAAATTTGGAACATATTTTCGTTTGAAAAATATCAATATGTCTAATGTCCTACTTTTCCAATGATTTATAATTTTATTTTAGGGCGATGTAAATTATGCCGATTGGCAGACGGTACAAAGAGAAAATTTAATGTTTAAGGAACAAAATCAATTACTATTAAGACAGGCCAAATTGAATCAATCTAAATTGCAACAATTAAAGGAGAGTTTTCAAATTAAACGTCAGTACTTTTTTTTTTAAAGTGCAGTTATGTTTTAAAGTATTTAAGTTTTTTTAATTTCTAAAAGCCTACTTACACGAGTTTTGTGATAGTACTTGTGATAGAAGCGGTGGTTCATTCGAAACTTTTATTGGTTGATTGAAGAGCAATTCTCAATTCTGTAATTCTCAAACCAGCGGGTCAGAATGGGGAGTTTGTTTAATAGTAAGATAATATATTGTTTAATAGTTGATTTAAGAGAAAGTTTTTAAATAGTACTCAAACTAGAAGGTTGTAATTGCGAGTTATGTGTTCATTGAAAAAAAGAACTCAGATTAATAAATTAGTGTATTGCGTAAATTTTGTACATTGTAAACTTATAAATCGGAAAAAGTTAACATGATAAAATGCTCCTGTTATACAACATTATATTATACAATGTTTTATGCGGTTTTGGTATTTTTCCTGAGAAGAAGTAAAGTTTATCCTCTTCCAACTATCACTTGGTAGCTGTTGGACTTAAAGCCGTCTGAAATAATGGGCGTTACTTCTCTTTACATTTTACTCTTCAGTATATAACTATAATGGTAATCTGAAAACGTTAATTTTGGGGAAATTCTGGAGAAAATGAGGTGAAAAGCATATTTTTCACTATTGGCTTATATTTTAAAATGTGATATGTTGCAAAAATTGGGAGTTGGAACCTTGAGATTTGTAGTAAAGAAAGTCGTGCGAATATTCTTTTTTTTAAAAATAGTAATCAAACTAGAAGGTTGTAATTTCGAGTTACATATGTGTTAATTGAAAAAAAAGAACTCAGATTAATAAATTAGTGTACACTCAAACCTGTTTTTGTGCGGTAGATAGGGACCGCATAAAAGAAAACGCATAAAAAAAACACATAAAACTTCACGAGTACCTATAAGAAATAGTTTTCGAAACAATATTAAAAAACAATTAAAAAAAATCTCACTTATAACATAACTCATAACCTTAACTAGCAATTGTTTTTTTAAACGAAATCACGACACGAGGCTTGGCAGCTACTTCGAACTTCGCAAAACCTTTTAGAGTCTGATTTAGAAAAAACACTGTCAGTTCAATATGTAATTAAATTATGAGATCGCACAAAAAAAAACGAACAAATAAAAAATCGCATAAAAAAGGACCGCATAAAAACAGGTTTGAGTGTATTGCGTAAATTTTGTACATTGTAAACTTATAAATCGGAAAAAGTTAACATGATAAAATGCTCCTGTTATACAACATTATATTATAAAATGTTTTATGGGGTTTTGGTATTTTTCTTGAGAAGAAGTAGTGACAAAAAAAGTGTTAATCCCAGAAATTTCCGGTTCCCTTGCTAATTGGCTCTTTTGCTTACAATTTGTCAATAATATAAGGTGTGGACCATCTTTAGGGATGGACGGCTTTTTGTTGAACTTTGACAGGTCATCAGATGCCAAGTATAATGGTATTAAACTGGAATTAAAATAAGGGTTTAATCAAATTTATTTAATTAATTTTTTGTGAAATTACAATTTTACCAAATATATTTCTTCAACTATTGGAAGCACGGGCCACTTCTGTTCCGCGAGTCGTATTTTGTCCTCCCTGGAGTACGTATTTAGCCGATCATTATCGATTTATTGATTGTGCCACAATTGCATTCAGTGAGCGAGGGGACTAACCAGTTCGCCATTAAAAAGGAATATATGACTAATTGTTTCTCTCTTATTGCAGTGAATGAAATTATACTTGAGAGGGACGATGCTGTAGACAGGTTGCATCAGACAAAAACTGAACTGTCTATGCTAAAAGGAAGATTTTCAATAATGGCCGAAGAGTTTGACAGATTAAAAGCAGAAGATAGTGGAAAGATTCCTCATTCAGTACACACTGCTTATATTACTGAATGTAGAAGGTAGATTTATTTATTATTGTATTATTGCTAAGGAATTTTATTTTAATTCCAATGAAAAAAATAGGTAACATATTACTACTTCTACGTATACATAGATTATTCGAAGAATTGAAAGAAAGGTACGAACAAGATCGAGAAATCTTAATGAGAAAAATTGCCGAATCTTCCACAGAAAGAACAGATTATGAAAATGAAATATCAAAATTAAATAGTGAAAGAGAAAATGCCAAAGGGAAATTAAGCCTTTTAAGCGAAGAAATAAGGTAAGAAAAAACTTTTTTTATCGGAATATTAACTATTTTAGGAATAAAAAATAATGCATTGATCAAATTTGTGTAAAGATGAAATAATTCAGTAAGAATTGACAGCTGGTTCAAAAATATTTCATTATATGTAGTTCTAACCCTTTACCATAACTAAAACTGTTTTTGTTTTGTGTGTAACTTATTTATATTTAAGGTCACTGAGAGAGAATTTTCAAAAAATGACTAAAGAAAATTCTGATTTAAGAACACAGCTCAACAGTGCTGTTGATTTCTCTAAACAGTTAATCACTCAAGAAGAAAAATTACTCAAAGAATTACAGTTGCGTACTGAAGAAGCAAATTTAGGATCGAAATTAGCTGGTAGAGTGGAAAATTTAAAAAGGAATATGAAGGTTGTTGTTTTTATGGTTGAACCACTTTTCTAACTTGTTAAATGCTCTTATTTAATAAAAATAATTTTGTTAAATTTAACAGAATGTGGAGATTGATACAATTCAACAGATGCAAGCTATTGATAAAGATTTAGAAAAGCAAGTTAAATGTGTTGGAAAAATTAAAGAATCATTTACTAGTGAAATTACTCGTCTTAGAAATCTACTAGATAAGCGTACTTTTCAAAAGCCGAAATTAAGGTGGTTAGTGCTTTATTTTTCAAATTATGGCAATCACAAGAATGGTGTTTGTTGCTGCCAATCCGATAGATTAAGAATAGTCTGACGAATCCATGATTTGATCAATCATTTTATATATTTATGAAATTACATCTGACTTAAAATAACTACAAATCAACAAATCACAAGGCTTTTTCTTAGGTTAATTTAAATCTGTACCTCGGAGGGAAAAGGCACCATGTCACAAAAAGTAAATTTTACAGGGGAGCGAAATAAAGATATTTTTCCAAATTCATTTTTTGTTCCACTTTTCCGGTTGTACTCTTTCCTGTACTTCTCACCATAATTATTATACTTGGTATGGCCACTTTAACTCCCATATTTTAAAATATTTTATTTTGATCTCCATTGTGAAAAAAATATATGCCCATGTAGTGCCTTTTACCCTTAAGTAATGAAGTATCATAGAGCTTTTTAAAAATACATAAATTGCTTAATAGTAAACATTGGACATAGTGCTTTACACCTGTAAAAAGAGCAACAAAAAATTTGTAAAATGATGCCAAAATCTGCAAATCGAAAAAAATGGACATGGTGCCTTTTCCCTCCGAGGTACAGAAATAAAAACAATTTTCTGGCTTTCTTCATCGCCGCAAACTTACTTCTTTTCTGTTACTCCAAGCAAGTTAATCACTTTTTTATACTTTATAAAGCTGCTCTTAGGATCATGATTTATGGAAAAAGCAGATAGCTTCCGTGTAGGAACTGAATCAGGCGCTTAGACCACTGAAGCCTGAAAAGGTCTAAGACTGCATCGTCTGTGAAATAATAAGCTCATTCCTTAAGTACTTTTTCATTGCTTCAAAGAGCTTTACGTCCCAGCGGATAAACCATATCCTCACAGTTCTTCGCATCAATAAATAGCCTGTAGAGGTGGTTGACGTATGTAGCTAATAGGGTATAGTGAACACCCTGGATCGATTCTTTATTTCATCACACATATTGTGCACTTTGCACACGATTAATTACATGCAAAGAACAAACACTGGTATTGAGTCAGCATATTTGGAAAGATTCCTTAGGCCGGAAACATAGTGGAGCGGCGAGCAAAGCGGCGATGATAGCGAAGAGCAAAGCGGCGAAATCAAACACAAGTAAACATATGGGACCGCGCATAGTGGCGAGCAAAGCGAAGGTAGAGCGAAGCGTTATGACATGTTTGATTTCTTCGCTCTCATCGCGCTCAATTTGTAAAGGTTATTTTTCAAAGGTTATGGATATTGATACATTTATTGGTTTAGTTTGTTTAAAGAAACCTCTGTGGGGCCATAGTATTTGTGAAGCTACAATAGTTTTTAATAATTAATAGTTTAAATTAATTAACAATTAGTAGTTAATGGAGAATTCAGGTAATTTTTGCTACATTTAATTTGGTTCTCAATCCCTTAATGCTAACTTTCATCTAAATACTAGGCAAAATTAAATTACATTTTCACGTCCTACTACTTCTGATCAGGACGAATTCTCCAATCCTTCTTCTGTAGCGTCGTACTACTCCAGTTTTTCAGATGAACAACATTAATTTACGACAAATCATGGTGTAGTGATTTAATAAAATTATTGTTTTTTTAATTGACTAATTTCTTTTTATCTGCATATATTTCTATTTTATTTTTATTTATTTTGATTTTCTTATCTTAAAGTAACTGCTAGGATTAATGGGGTTACACAGATTTGTATTTAGTAAATAACCTACATAGTTAATTTTTCTATATTGTGCCTAACTCATGTTATGAGCTGTATTACTCAAAAACAATAAAATTTGATTTTGATTAATGGGGTTACACTGGGCTAGTATGTAATCAAATGTTGATATAGACATTCGAAAATACGCATGAAACTTGCCAGGATGCTCCCGAAGTTGTTGGTACAAGTGATGAAATTCACCAAGTTCATTTCTAGACTTATTTATGTCATGTACACTGCAGCTCCTACTACTAAGCTGCTGCAAATACCAAAGTTTCAACGAAGAATTTTCATATAAAAATAGTTCCTCCATCTTGTTTCCTCGAAAGGAGAAACGCGTCTAAACTCGTCACTATGTGCATGCGAATCTTTGCTCGCTGCTCGTCGCTCTCTTTGATTTGAAGCAGCTATCATCGCCGCTTTGCTCGCCGCTCCACTATGTTTCCAGCCTTACTCGAATATATATTTAGGCAACCATATCTCCAGTAAATGCTTTAGATCGAAGTTTATCTACTTAATCTACTTCGATTTACATTCTGTTTAGTGCCTTAAAATTTATTTATTGATCCGTGTTTATACATTGTTCTAGGGAAGAAGATGTTGAAGATTCATTAGATGACTCTGTATAAAAGAAGTTGTAAAATATTGGTAGCTTGAAGTACCTGATAAATACTCATAAGTAGAAGTAATTTTTACATTTGATCCGTCCGCAAACGTGTAGAACTTGTTTAAATTAATCGACCAATACCTATTTACTGTTATGCATCAATCAAATGTCAAAATTTTATAATACCCTTTAAAAAATTAAATACTTTTTATTACTATGAATTTACTAATATTTTTTTGCCTAAAGCTTACTTATAAGAATTTTCAACTTTAGTGAAAGACATTATTTGCAATAATTTGTCATCTGTGTTCTCACAGCACTCAAGAGTACGTTGAATGTGAGTTTAAAGCTTATTATACTAAAGTTGTGTAAAACCAATTGACTACATGACGTCAAGAGTATTATTTTAAATTTATTACTACATTTGCTCTAATAGACGTCGACCCCTAGCTTTCGAATATAAAATAAAGTGGCTAACCTTTTTTTTGTTTACGAAATCGAAGTTTTAACTTTCACAAGTTCAACGAAATTCCACGACTCGAAGATTTTAAAACAACAGTTTCTACACTTCAATCCTGTGTTATCTTTCTAAACTGAACTGTTTTAAACCCCTGTCTGTATCACAGGTAGATAAAAAGTCATAATCTTTGTATGACTATATCAAGATAAAAATATTATGTAATCCCCAATAGTTAACCGTTTTTGAAGAAAAAATTAAAAAACACTTTCGTGTGGATAGGAAAATTAACAACATTCCCTAGTAGATATCATAGATATAATGTGTTTCCTCACGAATATAGAAACAAAAATAATTCGTGAAATAACTGGAAAATACGGTCGAATGCAAACATAAGTCTACCCTACTGTAGTTGGACTCCCCATTTAATGTATGTAATATACCTCGACTTCTATACGGGCAATTACGACATATTACAGTATTCTTCAATTAAAAACCAACTAATATGCAAAGTGAATTTCAGTAACTTCCTTTAAAAATAAGCGATCTTTAACGAAGTCAGCCCTGTATACATCAAACGGTAGCACCACCCACTCAATCGGTGTCATACATTAAAGTTCCCGAGAGTTGTAAATATCTTCACTGTCACTTAGAATAAAATTAATGTATTTGTAAATCTTTATCTGATTCTTCGTACCCTGAAAAGATAACCTTGACAAATGTTCAATCCTTTGCTTGTAAAAGCCAATATTCTCAACGAAATATTCAATCACCTATCTTAAACTAAAGGAATTTTACAAAAGTACCCTATTGAATTGAAATTGATTTTGAAATATTGAAACTTAAAAGAATAATTGTATCGAACTAATATTGTAATATCCTTTACAGAACTGAAGGCTGGGAAGGAAAACCGTGAGCGGAACATTAACTACTTTTTTTTTGCTGGCATCCTTTTTGGCCTATCGGAGTTTTCCTTCGGCACTTTGTCTGCCCATTATATCCAACCGAACTTGCGGATATTGATCACTTTCAGCTCCTTGTATTGATCTTTAAGATGCCTTGGTTGAACTTAGCTCCGCAATCCGAAATAGACCAATAAGAGAAAGAAGTTAATCTCAATATTTTCGAATCTAGGGAAAGTTTTGTCATCTGCTTTCGATATGGTCCAACCTAAGTCAACACTGGGCTCTCTCACTCTAAAAGTTCTGCAAAACTTCAAGGGTTGCATTCTTCATAAGACACCTAATTGAAGTCATTGAATTTCTTCCAACCACAGCTGTGGTCAATGTTAGAGTAAACTCAACCTTTAATGAATCGGAGGACTGTTATCCTCTACACCATGTATTTGTTTTATCCGCGGAATCTTCATTAACATTCTTCCGACAGCAACCGCTTCCTCTGCAAAAGCAAGTATTCGGACTTTAATAAAGGTGTCCGTATTCCGATTTCTCTGGCTACTTTTTGTAGAGCGAACTTAAATATGAGGCAGACCAAGCTATAGCTATGCCTGAACTTTATATTTGTCAGGAACACCTCAGCTAGGCGAACCTGGACTCAGATAGCGCTATGACATTCGTCATCGTAAACCTGGTCAGAGGGGTTTATTTCCTTTGTGTGTTCATCTCACTCGTGGATAACTGTAGCTTGCCTAAACTATTACAGGCCGGCCGTAATTCAATGAAAAGGTTACTCGTTCAAGAAAACTGTTTGCATAAGATGGGACAAATACCATTTATTATGTGCATAGGGTAGAGGAAACTAGAATCACCTTGCATTTAATTGAGAAATTATAAAAAAAAATCAAAGAAAAAAGGTTTAATACAAAGGTGCAAAAAAAATTGAATAGTTAAAATGATTTTGTTCGTAAAAAAAAGTTTATTCCAGGAACTTAGGCAAAAATTAAGAACTATTACTAACATGAAACAAAAAAGTGTCATTTTTTTACAACACTTTAAAAGATCTAGAATTGTTCTATCTGTCGTATCATTAATAAAATAACGTAGCTATTAATTATGACTTCAAACATGGACGAGGATTCATCAAGCACAGCTGCACTGCTCTAAAACCTTTCTTATTTTTCAAGTACTATAACGCGCTAGCATTAGAAATGTACTGCTATTGTCAACAAGATTATCGCTTTAAAACAAAATTATTAAATATCAGTATCTTTTTTAAGTAGGTGTTTCTCACTGATAGTAGAGATATCTAATAGAAAATAGACTGAATAAAGATAAAATTATTGTTTCGAATTTCTAAATATTAATTTGTATTGAAAAAAGATGTGGAAACAGGTCAGAGGGGTTAAATTTTTTTGGCCCTAAAACGAGTGCAATTTATCTCATGTTTTAGTGGTATACCTTTTTTTTCAATACTAAGATAATTATATTTATAATGTTTTCAATACATACAAGTAGTAATAATATAAACACATGCTCAAAAGTATGATTTTGCAAGATTGTTATCTCATTCGATACGTATTTAACTCGTTCAACGACGTAAATTGCCCATCGAAACGTAGGGCTATGGTAAAATCTAAATCTCTAGAATTTCTTGGGTTAGGTCGCAGTGTAAAAGTACCTGCAAATTTAAAAATAAAAATAAAACGAAAAATATAAAATTTTGAAAGCATAACAAAAAATAAAATCTGTAATATTCTATTTACCATTAATAATTTCTCCTCGTTTAGCAGTAAGGTAAGATTCAAGATAAAATACAGTCTGCTTCCAGTGAGTATAAGCAGATTCAGGGCTCGTGGTAAGCCATACACGTTTGTGGCACTTCGTGAATTCAATCGTGAAATAAGTTACCTGTAAAAATTAAGTTCATTTAAGTAATTTACAGATTCTAATACTTGTACATTGTAGGGGGAAGTATTGAAGCCATTTATTTGGATATTTCGGATTTATTTATTTTTTTATTTTATTTTTTTCTACTTTCATCTCACGAATTGTATAACTTTCAGTTATAATGAAAACCCATTTAATATTCTAGTCTCATTAATTTTATTGTCACTTTTTTATTTTGTTACGTTTCGGCTTTATATGTAACCATCTTCACAACTACAATTGAATCAAATTTAATTCAATTAATGAAAAATTGTATACAATATATATAGTATTGTATGTATACTATATTCTGTATTGTACACTATTCGTACTTATAAACACTCCACTTTTATTAGGCAATCTAGCTTTTTATTCGATTATAGATGTCAATTAATATAAATAAAAACTCATACATCGCTAAAGGATTTATTAGTAATTATTATTTTAACTGGTTAGAACATTACTATTACTTACAAGAGCCTGAACGTAATCGTCTCTGCAAACTTGTAAAGTAAAATCGGAGCTGAAGTTTAAATCTTCCTTAGTTACACTGTACAGATCGACTTCCTTTACCAAGGCAGAGTTAGTTACAACCTAATTAAATACATTTATCAATAATAGGTTGTAGATTGACAGAACAGTACGAAAATTAAAATATCAAAGCACCAAGTTTTACCTGTTTCGGATCAACAACGTCAACCAAAGGTTCGGTTATAGCTACCGATCTTATAGAAGACATATTAAAGCCATACACATTATCCCACCAATTAATCTTCTCATCTTTATACTGACGATCTTCAATGGCTGTAATATAAAGACAAGCTCTATCTGGAAATAATAGGCCATCCGGTTTTAACCACTTGTCTCGTGCAAACACTACTGTATCCAACATTGATTCGTAAAACAGGCAGTAACTATAAAGAATTTAAAAAAAAAATCAGTTAAAGTAAAATGTGTAAAATTATTAAAGTAACTTTCACTGTTACTTACCCCATCCATTCTGAGATGATGATATCCACTTTATCAATGCCTTCTGGAAGACTAACCTGTTCTACTTTTCCTTTAACAATGGTTATTATATGGCTAAGATCGTTGTCCGCTACTATACGTCTAGCATATTCAACTATATTAGAACATTCTATACCAATCACTTTTTTAGCGCCCGCTTTGGCAGCGAACATTGAAAGTATGCCAGTACCACAACCAACATCGAGCACTATTTTATCCTGCAAAATAAGAAAAAAATCATCTACTTTTAGGATGTATATTCACGTATTGTAAAGGTGCTACTGCTAACAATGATCAACAGTTTTGTTTAAAAAATATGCACTAGAAAGAACCCGCAGTCAAGATTAATTTTCAAAAAATGAATCTTTGTAGTAAACATAATACGAGATTACATGAACACAAAGAAGTGTCTTTTTCTCTTGTGTAAGCGTACAATTGGAGATTAAAAAAGGGACTGTTCCTTCCACAAACTTGTCAGGAAGTTCAAAAACTTTATTCAGTTTAGGCATATCCCCGATTATCTGTCTGCATCTTATCGGCCAAAATAGCTTTTAACCAAAAAATATCCTTTTGTGAACGCCCTTCCGGTCCCTAACCCCCTAGGTGTCTCATTTGCGGCCTTAACAGGTAGCTCCAAAAGTATTCAACTATGAAAAATGAATTATCGGTTTGACTAAGTAGAGCTGAGGCAACATGGAGGTCGTTATTCCTGAAGAGAAATACGTACATTCGTATCTTTAAATTTTGATTCATTGCACTTCTTTGCCCTCGTTACCTCTTCTTCTTTCTTTGAAGATTCTCGCTCTGATCCATAGAAGATGTGGCCAGAGTCAACATTAGCTCACCTAGAAGTCTTAGACCTCAGCAACTTCGTCCCTCGTGGAACGCCTCAGGTATCCCAACCTAAAGACTTACTCTCTCAACCTCAAATTTCTAAAATACACGTTAGTAAGGTCTATAGAGAAAGTTGGGTACAATTAACTAACTGGGTTTAGCGAATCCACACTTAACGTCTCACTAGGTTAATAGTGGGAATCCTTGGGGGTATTGCACTACAATAAACTAGGTATTTTCCCTTAAGAAATCAAAAGGTTGTAACCTATCAAGTCTAAAATACCGAGTAATGCAACTTAAGATGTTATGCAATCTATGTGTACCATTTTATTTACCTTGAACAAATGTTTATTATGATACATAGAATTCCTGTAGGTAAGCGTTCTAACTTCATCTTTTAACATCTCTTCATGTATTCCAAAATGTGCGTACGAATCAAAATAATAATCTCTGGAAGTCATATCATCTGGGTTAACATCCCCTCCGGCACCAGCGCCATCTGCGGTTGCACTGGAAGAATTTACTGGAGATACAGTACCATTCTGAAGGTCCATCTTGTCTGAAATAGCAAAAATGTTATGTATGCAACAAACCCACTTTAGTAAAAATCTTGATACGATACTAGACTTAAGTCATTAATGCAATGAAAAATTTGATTTCAAATGCTTAAAACTTATAAAATATGAACAATGGAGAATTGCAGTGAAAAGTTTAGTTAAATGCTGCCATGGGAACATCTAAAAAAAAGTATGTTTGAAGTAAATGAAAGAAATCCCACTAAAACAAATTAATGCACTTTTTTTTTTAATTAAAAACAATGGCTCAAATTATACTAAAATTGTTAATGTCATAATTGATCATGAAACAGAAATAAAAAATTATGTCTATGAGTCCACAAATTCGGCCAAATCCTTGGAGGTACACTTACGTTTACTAAAAACTTACATTGTTTCTAAGGCGTTTATCTCAATAAATTAATATGAATAATTTTATGGCAATAAATAAACATACTTATTAAAAAATCAAAAATTGAATATATCTATAGCAATACTTATAATGTATGCAAGAATTTGATAAACTATTAATACTGTACGGTTATCGAACCTACTATCTACTGAGTAAGAAGTTGTTTACTCGTACTTGTATTAATTAGTTAAAATTCAATAATTTGCTTTTTAAGGGTAAAAATAGGTTTGAAGCAGCATATATGTGGTGAAAGTGATAGTATTCCGGCACTTGTGGAGCAGGTCTACTTTTATAAAAATAAAAAATTGAACAAAAATTTATCACTATGAGTATTCACTTATTTGAACTTGATTGATTATAAGTCATGAAAGATCATTTTGCATAGTCGCAAATATCTTGGGATGGTGGCCATCTTTTTTCTTTAGCGAAAGGAAGCTTCATTTAAAGTGCTGTAGGTAAGAAGCTGTATGCGCTTGAGACGCATATGATAGCACAAGTGATCCCAATTAGTTTTAGGTGACTGTACATCACTTCCAATTTGTATAAAATTAAACACATTAATTCTATTCGTTATTTATGTTTTTAAATTATATGTACACATTCCACTCTGAGATGTAATTATAAAGGATGGAGTGAACAGAGAAAAACTAAATCTTCAGAATTTATGGAAGAACATCTATAGCAGAATGATCTACGTATAGAAAGGTTTCTTAGAGAGATTCAATGTTAATAAATTTGAGGTGGGTAACGAAACATTCTTAAAAACCTTAGTAACGGCTCTTCATTCCACAGGATTTTAACTGAGGCACTGCAACTGATGTACTGACCCGTAATTCATGCGAATCGCCGAAATGGCCAAAACGTCTCATTTCTTCTCATATTATTATCGCTTCTCTAATATTTAAATCCCCTATTTGGGCTGTTCATGTTATCTTTTGAAATTAAAAATCTGATGACATTCTTTAAGAGTTTTTGAACAAATTGTCCCTTTCTACTCTAATTTTATGAAAAATTTAATTTCTGATAGAATAATTTGTTAATCAACGTTGCAAAAAAAATTTTTTTTTTTGCTCATCAACATCCGAAATCATGGGCGCCCAATGCATTGTCGACCTACAGACAGTATAATCTCGATGTAACAACTGATGATCACCACACATGAACTCAATGACGATGAGTATCAGGCAGACAGACAACTTGACTCGAATCCGCGATCTACATGGACTTTAACCAGATCCTCTTTTCAAGTACAAATTCGATTGCTGTCGACGCTGAAATTGAAACAATTAGCTGAACGACTCATCGAAAGGCCGAATAGTAACACAGTAAGTGTAACTGCGGCGAGAAAAAATATTTAGTAAAATAGTTACAAGGTCCTAAAATAATTGATTAAGTACTTTTGTACTTTTATTAGGTTGCTACATTGCCCGTGTGTCGCCATGGCGCTCTGAACACCAATAGTATTCTGTCTCTTCTCATGGTTGTCCTGTGCGTCCTTGCACAAAATAAAAAGCATGAAGAGAGTCGCTGTACAAAAAGAAGGATGGATGGGATTGTTACTGAATGTGGACGTTATATACCCACATTAAGCGCGTCCAAAGGAACATCATAATACCGAAAAAGGCGCACAGACTTGCCGAATTATTTGTCAGTCAATTGAACAAATCAAAATTTTAAATTCATAACAAATTGAAAATGTACACACAAAAAATCTGCTCCTGTGTACTGCTAATTTTAGTTGTAAAAAAAATCATTTTACTAAATTTAATCGTTGTTTATTCACAATTCAATTCACTGAGTCCAATGTAATTATAAAATGATTACCTTTTTGATGTAGTGATGCAAGGACTTATTTTTTCCAAATTCTGTTCCTGCATTTTATATAACATGTAGTTTTAAAATTTTCACTTTAAATCATTTTAATGTGCAGAATAACAGTCTTTTTATTACTTTTTTTAAAATAAATTTCGTAATATTCCTTGAAATTCTCATTTTACATTTATTTTAATTGATTATGATTATTAATTTTATGTACGTATATTTTTTCATTAACTTCATGTAATACTCAATTCTGCACTTATATATTTTTTTATCCTCTACATTTTGGTGCAACAATGTTTAAAAAATCTCTCCAAATCCTAAATCGTAAAATAGGAGTATGATTTAGAAAGGATAAATACTTTTAGCTACTACTTAATGGAAAGTTATGGAATTCATTTCCATTATATTTATATAAAAAATAATTTATTAACCAAAATTTCCGCCTCTAGAATCATCAAATTTAAGATAAGTGAGTCTATGGCGGAAATTTGCATACTGAAGCTTCTAGAACATTAAATAATATATTTATACTTAAAAGTAGTTGTTATATTTAATTTATGAAATATTTTTTTGTGATTCATATATTCAATCAATCAATTGGAAAGTTTAAGTGAAATAAACATAAATAATCCAACACTTACACAACAATTCAACCTTTCAAAAATGAATATAATTGACTTGGCAATACTAGCTCTACAAAGGCAATTTTGCGAACCAAATATTTGTTTACAGTAAGGAAAAATCTTAAAATAAAATTATAGACGGAATTCAACTCAACACAAAGGATAACAAAAATTATTGAATATAATTACATGATGCAATTACCACACAAAAATGATTAAATTTTAGGTAACCTTAATAGAAAACACCAATATTACATAAATATTGATGAACATGCTCTAACCAACAAACGACATGCAGGGCATAACACTGATGCAAATAAAAATTATACTAAAAAAACCCTAATATTTGGGATCAAGACAATGCGCAATTCAGGTATACGCCAGTTGAAGGTGACGCAAATTTTTACGTTTGTACCGTTTTTGTAATAGAATCTTATTTAAATATATTAGCTATTATATACTCCATTTTTATAAAATGTCATTTTAAAACAAGCAAAAATTATAAGTTTTCTAATAACTTACCCAATGTTGCTTTCAGATCTCCATTTTCAATATACTGGGTAGCCGCAGCATCCAAGTCAATCAGAGTAGAATCCATCTATAAAGGTAAAGTGAATAAAAAAAAGCCAAGCAGAAAGCTGGGATAAGAAAAAAACGTTTTGTAAAAGGGTAAAACACAACTAACAAAGGACGCCGGCCATAAAGCAAACTATACACACCTTGAATATTTGTTCAGTGAAGCGTAAAAGGTAAAGGTAACAACTAAGTTTCTTGAAACTTTAAATAAAATCTTAAAAATATCTAATGTATATTAATATAAAAACAAGAATTCATCAAAAGTTCACTTAACACGCTATTGTGTCACAGGGGCCATTTTAGTTTGCGGGGAATCGACTTTTCAGTGCCACCGGCTTTGCGTCTTTGCACAGAACAATGTCATAAATTAAAAGAAATATACATTATGTTCATAATCATCAAACAGAATATTTGGCATAATATTGCCCTATATTTTAAAGCCAACATTTTTATTAATATATTGGGTCAAACAATAAATAGCTTTCTGATTGAAAAAATTGGCCACTTTTGATATTTTTTTTGTAAAAAAAAGTTATTTAATTTTGGTAACACTGACAGATATTCAAATTTACGAACCACGTTGTTGGAAGTTGTTAATTCAGGTATTTAATGTGCAATCTGCGGTTTGCTGATTGGGATTATTTTGCGCATCTCAAATCGGCTAATAGCGCCTATTCGTATTTGTTGAAAACAAAATTAAAATGATTAGTTTAGCAGTATCCAGATAGGCGCTAAGTTATGAGAACAAATTCTCATATTAAAAAAAACCTAATATCTACGTAAGTGTTTTCATTAGATAAAAAAAAGGTGAGCTCCTAATGAAGTTCCATCTTATTAAATTTGTTTTGAAACTTCCTCAATGAGGTAAAATATTAATAAATTTAGAAGATACCAATATTTTGCTAATTTCTAAGGGCTAATTATTTTTATTACATTTAATGATAAGGTGAGTTAAATTAAATTAAAAAGGATTAGTTACTAAAGTGCTTGAAATAGTTAAATGTAATATTTTAAAAAAAATTGGACAAGTTTTCTAAACTTAATTTCTAAAGTTTTCTTAACTAAAATTAAAATAATTTTGATATTTCTTTCCAGTACAGTTATTAGTTTTTGTAATACCGCTCTCTCTATGCTCTTCACACCCATAAGCCCTTCTGGAATTTATTTTAAACGATGACTGCACCTAGCAGTTAGTGCATGTTTTTATATCAAAATACAGTATCTATGAACTTGATCTGAAACATTTTTCCGGGAAGATTCTTTAATTAAAGAAAACTTGAGGTAGTAGTAAGAAAAATTGTTTGAATGTCAACAACACATTTTTCAAAGCGAAAGCCTTGAGTCTTAGGGTCCACGCCACAAAGCCCTTTTACCACCTCTTTGTAAAATTATAGATTTTAAGTGAGATTTGTGGGTCCGAAGTCAATGTGCACTTCTAGATAATAAATAGTGTCGAGATGTCCACAGCAGGCTAAAGCCCATAATACGGTGTTAAGGTTCTTACCATAGCCAATCCCTTCACTATCTTCTTTCTTACTCGGCAAGTTTGGATATTTAAAGAACCTTCAACTCACTCTTTCGGACAAGGCCAACATTCTTCCACTAATTTGGAAATGCAGTCTACAGACGTCTTGAGCCCAGCCTGTTTGCGAAGATACTCACATATTTATTATCTCTTTCCACTAACCCCAAAAGAAGTAGCATTCAATGTTACCAATGAAACCGTGTCCATAACAAAGAGCCATTTGAGTGTCGACCTTTTAGCCACGCTGCATCACCAGACAACCTATTTCTCTATGTTAAAAACCAAATGAGATACTGCCAAATATGGCCGTATTCCGTTGGAAATTGTTATACACTGGACCAGTGATATTTACTCTCTACTAGGATAACAATTTTATCATTTTAATTATTTCATAAACGTCATTTACTACATTTTTCATTACTTTAAAGAAGATGCAATTAATTGCAATGCCATGCTTGCTTAGGCTTTGAACTTTTTTTTCTCATATAAACGTAATCTGAGATGATTAGCGCCTGGAGTCTTTTGAGTGCATTACCGACGTCTAGAAAGTGTTATTTTCAATTACAGACAACAATCCATCTCTAGGCAGAAAGCAGTAAGAAATTCCTGTAAGTCCGCTGAGCTAATCCCTTCCCTTTGCAATTCAATCTAGCAATCTTTCTTTAATAAGATAATAAACTTTCTTTACTGTAAAAAAGGACTTTGAATAAAGAAAGGTTTTTTTTAAGAACAATTATTAATATTCAAAAAAAATATAATATGGTTTACAATATGTATATAAAATATATATTTTAAGTTCATTTTATTCTGTATAAAGCAGTTAGAAGTATTTCTGTTTGTAGGGATGTGCAAGTTCTTTACATATTTTGTTTGGCGTTTGATATTCTTTTTTATTTTATTCTTTTAATACATTCTTCATTATTCATGAATTAAGCGAAGTATTTAAATGAGCAGCTACAGCAGTCACACCACCCAAGATATATCTGCAAGAATAAATGAATAGATTCGATAAATTAATGTATTTTGTACATAAGAACTTTTTTAATGTCTCGATAGGTTGCAAACATGACGTTATAGTGATATTTTAGAGTCTATAATCAAATGTTCCCTGTTTCTGCAGCATCATACACGACCTGTTTAAGTAGTCAACTGCACTTAATAGGAACACGTAGCTAATTTGCCTAGAGTAGTTTATTTTGAAAAAAATATTTAAACTCTAAAATGATAATAAAATTCTATAAAACGTATTCTATTTAAAATTAAAAGAATAAGATATTTCGTTACTTACCTTACAAGATTATCGCCAGTGATGGGGCCAAGGGCATACATAAAAGGTTGAGATCTAAGTTCATAAGTAAAAGGGTCTATGTCAATAGGATTCGAACGAGAATCAATTTCTCCTTCAAACACCTAAAATGAAGTGTAATAATTATGTAGGGTAAAATTACATTTAAAAAAGATTTTTTATTAATTTTATTTGCATAAAGTGCTTTTTAGCAAACGAAAAAAGCAAGGAAGAAATTAGTTGGTTTCTATGTAAAAGTTAAAAAAAAAAAATCACTTTTTCAGAAAGTAGTTATTATTCTGTTTTTGTTTATTTGTTTGTTGTTTTTATTTCCTACCTTGATCAGAAAGAAACATTTGCTAGAGAAGTAACTGGAGCACTGTAAAAGACATGCAATCAAACTGCGATGCAAGGTTGAGAATGAAATATGAAAATGCTGTCTGCATTGAAATATTAGTGGAGCGTTGTTCTAGTTTCCACAATGGAAAAGAAATGAAAGAACAAATGGAAATAAAAGAAAGGAAACAAAACACGGAAAAGTAAAGGCCGGAACGGTATGGTCATTTAAGAAGAACGGATTACAAATATTTACTAAATAAAACATGATAATAACAAATTGATACTAACTCCAATGCCTTTATGTTTAAAAAAATCCAGGTTAGGCCTAGAACCGATGAGGATGGCTGCCGAGCAGACCTCCAACACTGCACTATCGCCGCTAATACTTTCTATTTTAACTAATTTTCTTTTTTCTGGATTATATTCCTCAGTCATTTCTTGTAAAGTATAACCAGGAAATGCTGTATAGCCTGGGAATGTTTCATGATGATTTAACATCATTTCTTGAACCTGATAAAATACACAGAATATATACAAAATATTAACAAATAATAATTATAAAAAATTAAGCAGAGCTTGTTATTTGAAAATATTCACTTCTAAAGTGAAATTTCAAAGGTGATTGACATTGAATTGCTCTATTATAAAACTTATGTAGACTATACTACAAACTCCTTGACTACTGATGTTTCATCCTTGATTCATTTAAGCAAATTTCAGAAGTCAATTATTTATGGGATTAATAGTTTTTAATAGATAATGATTTACAATATTTTTGTTGTTTCAGACAGTTTACCTTGTGGTACTCTGGGTACATCGAAGGGGGCAACATTTTATCTACAGCAACGTTCGGTCTTCTAAACACATGGTATACATGACAACCACTTCTCCGGCATGCTAAAACCGCATCCGATGCACTTAAGCCGGCTCCGACAACAAGCATTGGTTCTATAACACATTAATGAAAATGCTGATCTACGATAACTGGCAAGAGGTGAATAAAATTTATTGTTGAATTAATATTATTTTTAAGATATCACCCAAAATATCAAGAGAATTGATACCTTTTTCTTTATTTTCAACTAGTTCCTTTTCTAATTCCTTAAGATCGTGATGAACCCAACTAAGGTTTTCACCAGATATACCTAATCTATTAGGACAGTCGTTAGTACCGGTCGCTAATACCACACACCTGGTAACAAAAAAACTTTGACTTGTTATCTCCCTCACTGGATTTATAATATTATTGTGACAAATTTACCTCGAAAATTTTTCCTTTACTAAAAGGATAATCTAAATTTTATATAAATATTTCGAAATAGTTGCAGTAAATTTTTTACTCAGAATGAACGAATCTAGCTGCGACGATTTCCCTTACTGGAGTTTCTCTACTGTTGAAAGTTAAATTTTATCCTCCAACAACAAATATTTAGAAAATGATTTTTAGGATATGTGTACAAGAAAGATGGGAAAGAACTCAAAAAGGTATTTACTTCAGTAGCAAAAGAGGAAGTAGGTGGACAAAGAAAAAAATGACTGGTTTGCTAAAGAATGTTCTCGAACTGTAAGAAGAAGAAATGAAGCAAAAAGGAGCGCTGCAGTAGAAATAAAAGCCAGTAGAGTGTTCTGTTGTACAAAAGCATTACGTCTTCTAACTTCTGAAAGGCCATATGATAAGGAAAAAGTAATTTTATAGATAAATTGTTGGAGAACATATAGATCTACCTCCAGAATTAGAATAAATTATAGGTGTCGTTAGTAGTCAACAAAGCATCTGGTGAAGATTGCAACAGAATTACCAAAGAATGCTAAGGATGAAAGAGATCTGGAGTAAACTAATTTATCTGAGATGTCTAGTTGAATGAGACTATGACCAAGGGCTGGTACGAGATAGTGATCTGCTATATCTACAAAAAAAAAGGGTGGTAAGACAAAATGCGAAAACTAATAGCGGAATTTCTTTCATGGATTCCCGCTTTTAGGTATTTTCAAACGGTTATGAAAGATTCGATGTTGAGGTAGCATTGACACCCAATGATACTTTTAACTGAAGAAAATATGTAAGCAATGTTTGGCTAATTATAATAATTTTACTAAATCGCGAGTAGTTCGCGCATCCAGAGGGATGAAATGAAGTTAGTATTAGTAAGGTTTAAGATCAGGGCGATCTACGGATGACCAGAGTTTCTCGTTTTCAATAATGAAGAAAAAATGTTATGAATTTATCGACCAACTTCAAAATCTCTTTATAGACGAAAAGCAAGCCTAGGGTGGCTTAGAAAGAAACGCACAGCACCTTTAGATGAGAGATTTAGGTTTCCAAAAAAATAAAAATGTCCTGCAAGGCAACCAGATGGAAACGTGTACGTTCTCTGGCAAATCTTTATTGTTTATTTTTGTAAATACTTAGTAATAATTAACACAATATTATTATTTTAATGTCCTGCTGAACAGTTGTATAAGGGATAATTACTAAATATTATTTGAAATTCACCTTGAATAATAACACAGTTTTCTTCCAAAACTATCTTCAACTTCTATTTTCCAATTAATTTTTTTATCAGAAAAGTCATTAATCACCTGTTCAAATGAGAACAAAATATAGTGCAAAATATATCTTTCAAATGCATGCAATATTATTCTAAAATAACAAACCTCATCATATCTTGTAACAGAGGTGGCCAAACCTCTCCTTTGATAACGGGCTAATCTGAAAAATTTTGTTCTGATTTAAATGTTATTTAATTGTTTAGTACTTTATTACATAATTGTAAAGTTAGATTACTTAACAACCTACTATCTAAGTTCTGCTATAGTATTTTAGTTATTTAAATAAATTTTGAAATTAATAACATTGACACCCAATGATACCTTTAACTAAAGAAAATTTGTAAGCAATATTTGGCTTTAGTTCATTAAAGAAATTTCTAGCTACCAATTCTAACAGAAAAATTCGGAGTAATTTTACTAACTCTTGTAACTACCCTCGCATCCACAGGTTTGCAAAGAAGGTAATGGTTTCCCAAAACTGAGCACCTCTTTATTTTCTTACATTGTGATGAAGATAATAAAGAGAAAAGTATCTTTAATTTGCATACCAAATTATATTAATACGCTTCTCTTATTTATATTTCTACGAGAAAGACAGGATAATAATAACAACTGCAGAGTTAGTTAAAATGAAGTATTTTTGAAGTGATTGCAAATGCATAAATTTATTGCAATTTTGACATTAAAACATTTAGTCAAAAATATAAACAAAAATTTCTGATCATAACTTTTTTCAATTGACAGTAGCTCTATCAGACGTTTTGTTAAAACTTGTGAGTCACACAATTTGTCCACTCAAAGATTCAGAAAGACTTTACATAGAAAGGTGTGCTATATATTGAAAATAATAATAATAATAATAATGAAAAAATCTTTATTACTTCCGTTAATAATAGATGAATAAAAAAATGAACGTTACTCTTTATACAAACTGAATTTTCATTTCATCTCATTTTCTCATTTTGTGAGGAAAACTTGGGGATTCTCGAGCAGTGAGTCTAATATGTGTAACCAGGATTCTTTTTAACATTATGAAAAGAATAAAGCATTAAAATAAAAATAATAGATTATAAACTTAGTTGGAAATAGGAATAACCTTCCCGAGGAATTCATTAGAATCCTAATCCCTGAAAGAGAGATCCCAAATTTAAGTTTAATTGCTTATTTCATTATTTTTTTTAATAATGACACTTTTCGTAATCTTACTAATTTCTAATAATTAATTTAAATATTAAGTACCTTTGCTTGTGTACATAATCTTGATAGTATTTGGCTACTTTCGATACTCTAACCCTGCGATTTCCTTTACTATTAGAATAGGCTTCTTTCTCCCACTCTTCGAACCTCATACCTGGAAGTTCCATCCAAGAACTAAGAGATAATGTGAGTATATTTGAATCCATTGCCTGAAACATTTTTTTTTTAATTAAAAAAACAAAATTGATAAATGTCAATCAAATACTTATAAATGTTGCTTTCATCAACGTCAATTGTAAATTCTTATTTGAAAATTTACTTGAAGAAATTTTTAATCATTACAATACATCTGTAAAATGATTGTCCCATATCTTTATCAATGTATTTTATGACGTAGTAAATTTCAAGAAATACTTTTGTGATAATGTCTGAATTATTTTTATTTTCAACTAAATTTAAATACTAACACTTAATTTTGTTTGTTCTTATTTAAAGTTCTGATAGTTTCCGATCTTCATCACAAGTAGGTTTTGTTAAGAAGAACCAACCAAAATCTTAGGCAGCGGGACCTCTGCTCTTGGCCCGGTACTTCCTAGGCCAATCTTTAGGTAGGAATTATCTAGAATGAAGCCTACTTTCTGCCTAACTATTAGCTTAAAACTAAGGGGATACGATAATTCAACAAACACTGTATGGATTGAACCAATCAAATAAGACTTTGAAAGGACTATGAGGATAGCTCGTATTATTGAATTGATTAAGAAATAATATTTTATGACGTTAACTGCCAAAGCAACTCTATTAGAATATTATATTCTTCCTTTCATATCTCAATATGTTTGCTAAAGTGAATATCTTAATGTCAATTTAAAAATTGGTAAAATCTATCAGGGACATTCACACAAATTGCCAATAGAGCACGTTATGAAAAACTAGACTTGAATCTCTTTAAAGAGATTCAAAATAGAAAGTAGAAGTTTAGTTCTTAATTGTGGATCTTGAATTATTATGAACTAATTCTATTTTCGTTGGTTCATTTGTTTTAGCATTATTTATTGTTTAGTTTTTCCTCCTTACATGTAATTTTATTTTGTGCTAGAACTAGAAAAAAAATGTTACTCAACAGTACAAAAATTGGATTTTTATTGTACATTTCAATAAACCAAGTAAGACAAAAAAAAATAAAAATGAAAGATTGGAACCCTGTATTTTAGCTTAATTTTTAGCACCCCCAAGAACGCTAGGGGCGGCCCTTTACTTTATTAGTACTCGTATTACTGATTGTTTCCACTTTTTTAAAGATTCTGTTGCACACTACATTGATTACAAACGTATTGCAATTATATAATGAACCTCCGCCATAATTATATGATCTTATAATTAGTTAATATGGTTTTCATTTTTCGAAACAGTAATTATTTTCAAGCAATATAAATTAGTTGCAATGTGATCATTTCAGGCCTCCATTGTAATTTTGTCTACGTGTACAAAAATATATTTACTAGAAATATCAGCCGGTTATTCGTCAATCGCAATGTTTTATAAAAAATTTAACCTGGTTCAATGTATTCTATTTAAATATTTATCAAAATTAATGTTTTCTTAATTTTTTTAAGAGAATTATGAAATTAAATTTTATAAGTTATTTTACTGTCTAATTTTTCTGAAAATTGTGTCCAAGATAAATGAAATTTATTTAGTAATTATTTTTCAGACATCCTGCCCAGGGAATCTATTGTGATCTGATAGAACTATTGTGGCTTTCAATGTTATTCATAGAATGCAGTTGACTTCAAAATTGTACAATATGCAATTGTGCAACGTTAAGCAAGATTATTCCTGAACTTATAATAAGCATAGGTAATATTTTTACAATAAAAACCAACTTTAAAAATAGTGCTCTAATAGGAACTTCCCTGGACTGCTTTAACCACACAGTAATTCACGATAAATGGGAAAGCTATGGGTATAATTAAAGGTTACTTCAGATGAGGATCTTATTACCTGCCAAGCTCCACCAGGTGGGCCCTTTCCTATCACTACGTGATCAATCCTCTTATGACATCTCCATTCAATTAGAGGATCTAAATCTAAACCTTGATCAGCTCCAGGATGAAGCATGGCGTCCAATAGACTTCCAACTGCACTACTCCCTCTTCCTTCTATACCCTTCAAATATATAAATAAGTAATAGTCAAGAAAACCTCTTCAAAATGAAGTATTTATGTGTTAAAAAAACTAGTTATATTTACCTGAGAAAGGAAAGCTAAGTCTTGTTCTAGTAAACTGTGAGATCTAGACAATGACTGTAATCTTAATGTAAGCATGGGATCTGGATGTGGTTGTCCATTGTAGTAAGGCCATCTTCCGGACAGGATGTAACTTAGCGCTAAACCAGAGGGCCCATTTCCTAGGGAAATTAAAAAAGAAATAAATATATAAACTAGTAATAAAATTCTAATTTCTGTCATAGGCTTTAAAGAATCAAAATGTGATTTCAAATTTTATGAGATTTAAATTCTTGAAAAATTTCGAACGCTCATTATTTTTAATTTATACCATTTCCTTTTGCGACCATCTAAACAAAAAAAAAGCGTTCGGCTTCCATGACAAGTACTTAGGACACCACTTACATGAAAAGAAAGTTGACATCTCGTAAGGTCTACTACAAAGCGGTTTCATTTCCTCCCTCAAACAAAACTTTGCAATTTATGGCAATCACCACAGAAATCTGTGGAGAATTGGGTTATCCCTGAGTCAGAAAGATTTCTAACAAAGCATCACAAGATTCGGTAATTCCATGTAGATAAAAGTATTTATTGTCTAGCGTTGGTAATTTCCGAAGTTAATACAAAAAGGAGCAAGCAGATTTTTATTGAGAAAAAGTCCTCGAAAAGAGATCAATCTTTTTTTTTAGAAAGAGGACGGAGTTTGTGACGGAGATGAATCTGCCTCGCTCGACTGAAGATGATGAAGAAATATTTGCCTAGGCTCAATCAATATAATTGGAAGAACTTTATCTTGACACTAAGTTGCTAGCTGTTATCCAATCAAGACAGACATAAGTTAGAAGGGGTCTAAAGAGAACCTAGAGGATTCAGTGCAGGAATATTTGAGCGATGGTATTTTGATTAATTAGTCGCCTCTATCCAGAAGTACATTATTGAATTGCATTATAGTCTATCCAGCTAGCAGTCCACTTCTGAGTACTTTTGTTTCAGGAGATTTCCCGGTTATAGAACTAGCGAATTATTAAGTTGGTTGTCTTTGTTGGAAGAAGCTAAGCCAAGGTCGTTACAAAAGGTATCAATAGAAATTGCATTTTTCAGAACAGAAACTTCTGATTGCCCATGGGATAGTCCTCGAGGATATGCGAATTGCGTGTAGGTAGTAATAATATTCATATTAAAAAAAAATATATATAGACCTTGTTATCCGTTATTTTTAGTTTGATAACGTAAAAACATAAATATTTTTTTATGTTACGGCTGTATTTTGTAGGATTTTTTTTTTTCATTAAATGCATACCGACGCATTTAACGAAAATATTTCGGTAATTAAATATTGTTTAATTTAAAATTTAAATTTTCGTTGGCACCACTGCCAAAAATGCAGCTGATATTAAACCAGTATTTCTCAATGGACTTTTTTATATTAATTCAGATATGAAGTTTCGGTATGAAAAGAGTTATTTTAGAAATGATTTAATAGAAAGTAACTGAATGCTTACCTATGATTACAACTTCTTTATAAATAGGGCCAGTTTTCCAAGATAACGAGTGGTCTTTCATCTGAAAATAGAAGTATTATGACTGTAGAGTCTGATTAAACTATGTTATCATATTGTTGATACAGATTTAAAAAAAAAAAAAGAAATGGTTATTGAGTGTATCAGAATTATTAATACTTAGAAACAAACAAGCAGCTTTAATCACATTAATAATTGTAAATCTTGTTGTTTCACAATATGTGCGTACGTTCGTTAATTTCCTTACTATTATTCTAACATTAGTTACGATTTTTTCCTCCACAGGTTGAAATGGGAAAAAATCTTGTAAATAACTTCTTGATCGTCAGTGTATCACTAAGATTTGAATTTTTGGAAGTGATAAATTGTAGGACGATCATCATGTCTTAGTCATTAAGGTAAGTACAAAAAAAAAGAACTTCATAAATTTAAAGTAACGTAATATTTTGGTAACAGGAATAACTTTTTTTTAAAAAAAAGTTGCTGTTGTGCATCTGTTTATAAATAAGAAATTTAAAAGATTTAAATTAATTGGTGGTGCTGTTCTGAAATTCAAGGATAAAATATTTAATTTCTAATTTTGTGTAACATGAGTTTAAAAAAAAGTGAATTGAAGAAACTGCTGAACAATAGCAACAAAAGAAGCAATTAAAAACAATCACATGTATAAACTCTCGATTATATTATTACTCCAGGAAATATAAAAATCAACGTATATAATTATCTCTTGTTCCATTTAAAATAAAACCTTACACGTATCCAATATATCTACAAAACATATTTTTTCCCCATGCTACCCATTTTAATAATTACACAACGAATATATCATCAGATAACGCGAAAAGTACAATTTCTAGATATTTATGGAAATAAGTACATTTTGTTCATTTTTTACTGTTTATCGAGGAATTATTTAACTTATATAGTAGCAGTAGTATTGTTTCATTGGTACAGTATTTTATTAGTGTAGTCTTAAGTATACAAATATATTGATTTGATATATGGATTTATAGGTATCTCTATTTTGCATCCATTCACATATTGTAGTTTGTTGCCTACTTTCTCTAACGGTAGCTGGGAAGAATTATTGCATTCGGTTAAAAAAATTTAAATTGAGTTATCAACGGAATCCAGTTTTTGAGATATCCTGAATCCGAAATAGTGTTTTTAACTAGGTCTATAGTCGCTACAAAACAAAATCAGAGAAAACTTGAACTTGGTATTTTTTTTTGGGTACCTCAATAGGACACAAGCATTAAAAACCATGAGTTATTGCTCAAAAATACCTCAGCGGAAACCTTTTTTTATCTTAACTTCCTTCAAATTGAGATACATGTTTCAATTTGCAATTGGATTTCAATAGTTTTAATATTTCAATTAAAATTTACGTATCGTAGGTAAACTTAGGAAGAAAATCCAAGGTTCGATTTTTGATTCCAGCAAAAATCGTTATGGTCTACATCTATTGTTAAGAGTAGAATTGAATTTTCTCTCTCTCTTTCTCTCTCAAAAATAAATAAAAATAAGGCGCTTCGACATAAAGGACATTGGCGTCCCCGCAGCCTTTTTAATGTTTTTGGAAGTGTTCTTTCGCTTTATAGAAGTAAGTGCAACGTAGGTATGAATTAGCTAGTTAAGAACGGCAAAATTCTGATTAAATTACAAAGGATTTTGTTCAATAAAACCGCCGACTTGAGGGCCTTTAGCCTTCATGAACTGTTTGGTAACACACATTACACATCTCAAGGTATTGTTTGGATTATTATTGTTTTCATACTTTAATAATTATATAGTGCTTCAAGGTCCCGTGAGAAATGGAAACGTCACTTATCTATGCGACACTTCGACATGGTGGAAGACTACAACTTGTTTCTTTTATGCTACAAACTAGGTTTTCTTAATTTGTGTATCTTTAGCCTCCTTTTAAAGAACAAGGAACCAAACTCACTGGAGCAGTTAGTTCTCCGTATGCGAGAATCAGATTATTTGTGCCTGGAGTTTCTCATCAACAGTCTAAGTTCTCTGTTCATCAACAGTTAAGATCATACAGTTTCAAGGTAGAAAGTGCCACTCATTTTCAACAAACGCTTGCGGGTCGTAACTATATTATGGTTCTGATTTCTGAACCATTCTGAGATTCTCTGCAAAGGCGTGTTGAAGAAATTTCGCCATGCTCTATGTTAGACAGACATTCCTTCGTGCAAAATTGTAGACCAGTCCCAAATGTCGAGAAATCTTGTTTTCAGGATTAACTTTTATTATTATGCCATCCAATGTTTTAAGTTACTTTAAACCACCTACCTGAAGTGGCGATAGTTCAATAGTCCATTCGACTACGAAGATGTTTGGACTCTTCCTGAAGAGAAATTTGCAGTTAGTTTTTTTTTTTTTGCAAACTTATTAATATTCTGACGTTGCCAGATTCCTTAATTATACTCCTTGCAAATATCTTCGTGACTATAATCATTTTGTTTGTTCTTATACTGTTCATTTTACTAAGTTCAGCTGTTCATGTTGGTAAGGCCTTTTTTTTCTGCCTCATTCTCTCACTCTATCTCTTTCAGCGTCTTCTTAGTTTAAATTATATTTAGATGACTGCTTATACAATCATGATTTTTTTTATTTAATTTTTTTATGTAAAGTAAGGTCAATTTTTTCAAACAGGCTTAACGTCCGACTACCAAATTAGGTGTCGTGGAGGGAGGCAGGCAACAAACATACTTCACTTAATTTCTTTTATTAACTATTATATCAAATCCAAGGCTGGGATCGGGAATTGAACAATACATCTTAGCTTTACAGGCATCGCCTCTAATCGCTCGGCTATCAGTGGCGCTTATTGCTAATTGAAAACTTTTATCAAACTTTACTTTTTATTTTTAAATATTCCGTATTAGAAGATTTAATTCTCAAACATAAAATTTAGGCAATAGCAACTTTCCAATTAAGTTATTCCAATCACTACACCAAATATATGTTTTTCGTTAAAGGATTAAGTATTTTAATAATACATCTTTTGTCAATAAACCCATAGTCATGATCGCAGATCGTTCTCTCCGTCAGGACGTTAAAATGGTTTCTGAATTCGGAGTTTAATTCTTCCCATTTTGCTGCCAAGAATATTATCAGAAATCTAAAACTGAAGCTACTCAAAAGAAGCGAGATAAAAATACTACTATGATGTGTCTAGCATTTCTTTCATTTAAAGAAACATGTATTATCAAGGAGGTAAATATATACAATCAATGTGAACTTAGATCCCTCTACGTTCCAGGATAAAAAAAAATTATAGTTACTACTGAAATTATTAGACAATTTATTTAACAATAGAATTTTATACTTTGAATTCTGCTTAGTGATCAAAATTCTTTTCAATCTCAGTCGTTTCAACACTATTGGATGTTGTGTTGTACGTATATATAAAATTATAATATATATAACTTTAACTTTAATATATATATGTATAATTCAAATCACTTTGTTTTATTCATCAATGAAAACGTTATGCAACAATCATATTCATTAAGTAATGCAACTTGTAGTTGTACCACGAGGTGAATCGGTGCCTTAGATAGTATAAATATATTTCAGTTATTTCATTGAATATAACGAGATAAAAATGGTGCCAGCAAATTTGTGTTATTCTTAGATTAACAAATCAATTTTATCTTTTTGGCATTCCAGTCTTACGGATTGTATGTATTGGGACTCTGGCCGTCCTTGTTGATTTCTGCCAAACTTTCATCCAGTGTGTCAGGAAAGACAGAACTCCAATTCGGAAAAAAAAATTGAGAAATTTGGTAAACAATCAAATAACTTTCTTTAATCCCAATTTATATAAATTTTCTTCATATTAAAAAAAAAACATGCTGCTTAAGAAAACGTGATTTCTCAGGGTCACTCCTGGCTCAGGGAGCCTTTCTGTTATTCAGGTCAATTCTGGTGACTCCGACTAGACGTTCAACCTCTATTACATACTTTTTTGTTTTTATTATTACTTTAAATTTTGTGTGGTACTGGGATGATCCAAAAGACAGAAGGAGTACTTCGCTATTCCATAGTGAAACAGTGTAAAGCAGGAAAAAAATTTTTTTTTTCTTTTTTTTCAGAAGAGCTAGTTACAATAGATCTGCACAGTAGACAATATTAGAGATAATAAACATTTTCGGAGTTGTAATTTTCTCAGGCATCTAGACGCCCAATTGGTTATTATATTGGACAAGTTAGTTAATTCAAGAAGTTCTGAGGTCTTACCTTCAAGTGTTTTCGACCATTTCGGACAAAAGCTTGATGAGACGACAGTTTGCCTGGTCTCGGAAAACACCCTGTGTGTCCCTGTATGTCTGAATAGTACATCTAACAAAGAGTTGGAAAAAGACAAATGGCAATCGGTGAAACCTCAATCCAGAGGCATAAAAATACATATTATAAAGTTTACTAGGTAGTAACAAAACGAAATGTAAAACAACCGTTTATATCAACCGAGTGAGCAATCTAAATACATTTTCAGAAAGTGGAGTGTTCGCTCATTTTCATAAAAAGTATTTTAAAATTATTAAATATTAATAATACAATCTGTATATTAACTTCATCATCATATATTGTTATTCAACCTTGACTATAGACAATGAGATCGTGAGCAAATATTACAACCCAAAACAAGTATTAACCAAAAAATCAGTTACGTAAAATGTCTGTCAAATAAAGAATAAAAAAAATTTCAAGGCAATGAACTGTACTAATAAGTTTGTAAAAATTTAATTATGAGTAATTGGCATGCTGCAAAAACCGGTTTATTTCGGTCACTTCATTTTGAGAAGTCATTTCTACCGGTATTTTTGATAAATTTTAAAAAATAAATAAAGATGCGAATTTATATTAATTTGTAAATATCATATGAGATGAAATTCGTCGATAAAACACGCATCCTTATGCGTGATCAATTGCCAGGAATTAATATTATGCGATCCGCGCAAATACTGCTTTAAATTCGAATTTGATTTTGTTCTGTTGGATTTGCTTTGCGCATGCCGGAAAATGGTTTAATGACTTTTTTTAAAACAATCTAGCATCCAAACGTAGCAGCATATTTGCTCGGTCAATTAGTAGTAGTAGTAATATTAGATCCAGTGTCGAAATCGATTCCAACAATTCGTCTACTGATTCCAGTTTCTGTACCTGCCTTTACTTTCGTACAAATGTCATGCAATTCATTAAAATATTTCATTAGTTAACTTCTACAGTTGATAAGAAAACTTTTTTTCTCAAAGAAACTAAAATCCTTTATTTTTTAAAATTATACATAAATTAAAATATTGCCATACATTAATCCAAAAATCTAATGCAAATCTCAAATATAGGATTTAAAGCCATGCAGTTTTGCTATTATTTGCTTGACCATTGGGAAGGTTAAGTTATACACTTAAACGCAAAGTACAAGTTCAAATGTGATAATGTGGTCAAAGCAATAACTGGGCCAAAAAAACGTATTACCTAACGTGCTTACTTACACTATTTCCCTCCTACTCTTATTACCTATTTCACAAACATTCATCAATTGGAAATATTTTTTAGTAAACTATTCGTTTTATTAGAATATACAAAATTTAGGTGATTTTAATGTTAAATTTTAGATTATATTGGCGTGGAAAGTTTCTGCGAAGGCAGGAATAGCTAGGCTCTCTTTCAAGCTCTAGTGAAAAATGGTTCGACCAGTCTCCAAGAAGAAATGAGATAGACGCATTGCTTTAGAGGACTCTCTCTCAATGGCATATCATGTCCGGGCATGATTAAGGTATTTAACAACCATAAGCTAAAGCAAAAATAGATTTTCTTAGGTAATGTCTCGAAGGCAGTTAAATAACAAAGACCTAGAAAGCGGTAGCGCATGGATTATAGATCTAATAGATTTTAGAAACAGCGTTAGAAGATGTTGGAATCTAGGCACCGGCTGGTGGTCCGAGAAAAAGTTTTAGTTTGGAAAAAAAATTATAATTTAAAACCACAAAAATTTTAATAAGTGTGTGTTTTTAGCCCGATTTGTTAGTTTTGAAGCCCCGGCGCCTCTTTTATGAAATGAGTGGGTAGGGAACAGTGGGCATTTTGGATTGATTAAATTACCATGATGTTTTTTACAATGCACTTTTTTTAATGAGGTTTATTTACTTCTATAGAAATGCACACTTGTTTTTAATTGATTTGTTTTAACAATTTCAGAAAAGAAATTCAAGTTAACCTAAACTTTACTATTTGTGAAATTATAAATTCGTCTGATTGCCACAGTAAAAAAAGAAGCGTTGGGCCAGCTGTATCCTGCCGTAGACAGGTTTATTCACTTGTTACATTTTAAAAGCTAATGAATTAGAAATAAATGGATCCAGTATGTTAAGTTTTATTGACCAGGACTAAAGAAATAATTGCATTCTGATGTAAATTATTTTATCAATAATTTATTTAATACCCGTGTGCTTTTAATCTAAGAAAATGACATGGGAAAAAAGAAAATTTTCTGGAAAGGGGGAAAGATAATATTGAGAATAATAAATGATGAGAGGAAGTTGACCTTGAATGGAACTGGAGAGTATGGAGACATATTTATTCAGTGAGAGAGTGAGGGAGCTATAGGGGAAGTCTTCTCTGTTGAAACAAGTTCATATTAAACTGAAGTGCTGGTTGCATTCCTGCATTATCACTCTTCTTACTACTGAAACCAAAATTGGAATATTTAATACTCCTATAATAATAATGTTCTTTGCTAAGAAAATCCTTCCTTATTTATATTTTATTTCAATTTCATGTTTGAATCATATGGATTTGGTTTTGCTCCTTGTAGAAGGCAACTGAAAGCTGTAGGATGAACGTAATACAAAGGAAAAAATAGTTGTAATTGGTTCATTATTACAGTTGAATAGTTCAAGAAACGTAAACAAAATATTAGGATATTCCGAAATTTCATCCCAAATTAGGAAGTTGGAAGTGTACTAAAGAGAGTGTATACGCAGTAGTCAAAAGAGGCCATAACTAGCCAGGTTTTCTGAAAAAGTTGAAGGCCCTATTCAAGGATAGTCCGGAAATACGACCTACTCCGAGGGAATGCCCGGTATCTCCAAGGCTCCGTTCCTGCATGTAATCACGCCTTTGCCATCCTTCAGCACCGTACGTACTAGAAGCTTTAGATTGGGCTAGGGTGTGATGAAGAGAAATATCAGAAGCAGCAATCCCTCTAGCACCATATGGTTCCTTCCTTCTTCTAAAATATTTTACCTAAATTTTCTGAGTATGGTTCTCTTTGCTTAACCCTTGGCAACAAAAACAGTTAATAGATTGAGGACTTGCTCAGTTCGTACTATTAGTGTTAGCCTGCTCCAAAAGAATCCGGGGAACCACTCTAGAGGCAGAAGATATAGATTGGATCCCTTTCCCTAAGAACGGTGTAATGATAGTAATTGGCTAAAATACATCCTTCAAATCATTCTCGACTTGTAGCCTTAGATTTATATTAGAACATCGGAGGTGCTCTATAGCCCAAAAGGTTTACTATGCTCTTATTATTCTTCGCTGAAACCTTCCTCTTTTTAAAAGGTACAGGATTTTTGTTCGATCGTGTTCATAAATACAAGTTATTGCGAAAACACATAATTCATTCAGAAAAGTTGTTTCTTATAAGAATAGGATGTATATGTAATGAGAATGTATGTGCCGCGATATATTTTGGCACTAAAACTATTTGGGTGAAGGCAGTACATACTCTATTTACTACTTTTAAAGATCGTGGAGTAACGGTTTCTGTTTACTTTGACACCTTATCTTAACTCAGAAAACAAAAAAATTATTTTCTCTTTTATTTATTTATTACAATCTATTTAACAATATTATATATTTTAATTGTCAAAGGCCCTAAGATATTTTTAAATTAACATTTTTTTTTTCTAGAAATTCAGTTGTTGGCGAATTCTAACTAACCTCCATCTCTCACCACATATATTTGGCAAACATGAACTATATTAATTTAAAGGAGCAATAACTACAACTGACAGAGCTGAGACAGTGTCTGCATGTTTTCACGGCCATGCTGGAAATAGAAAGTCTGCTAACCCAATGTAGAGGAAGCAAGGTTAGTTACAAACTTTTATTTAAACTAGTAGAAGAATAAAGATTTTTGTGTTGTGTCTGGATGCAATAAATCTTGGAGTGCAACCGGTTACATCGTTACATTTATGATCAAATGACTCCAAATTTTAACTTTTACGTTTGCTGTTGAAATTAACTCCAAATTAGAAGAATTATTAGAAGTTATCTATGTAGTGCATTCTGAATTTTGACCGAAGGCAAACCAGTCGAACACTTAACAAGCTTTTCGCTTTTCAAATGCATCTAATACCTTAACGGGATTGACACATATTTTAATCCTTCGTACTTGTCTAACTAACTAACTAAATAAATAAAATATTTAATAAATTAATGCTGATGTTCTAATCTAATGGAAAGAAAACTAAATATTTTGCACGATTCTGAACTGTAGATACTCTTCATCCGTCCACAAAATTTGTGGGCACATTTTTTTAATTTTTTAGAGCAAAATAGTTAGTTTAAATCAAGTCAAATTTTTTTATTCAAAGCGTGAATTTTTGAATCATTTTTCAAAAAAGTTATCGATTGTCTTCTTCCAAAATTTTCTTTTAAGGATAATATTACGAAATAAAACAGTGAACGCTCTGCAAAGATTCACACAACTCGTAGAGGATGTAAAACAAAATAATAAAGAAACCTGATGGCATCAGCAGGAATTAGATACATAATATTTTGGATTAAACTAGAAATTGGATATCTATTCATTAGATACCCGATGAACAAATTTCATTGAACTATTAGCGGACTTCGTAGAAAATAAATGCAAGTAATTTTTCTTCAACTCGTTGCTGCAATTCTTCATTCCATTAGGAATAGGCTGTTAGATAGAGTTAAAAATTTTAAATGGCTAAAAATAATTTTTTAAAAAAGCATAAAAACAAAACAACAACAAAAAAACAATATTTTTAAGTGGATACAGTCATTTTCAGTTTAAATGGGAAGTGTTAATTGAAGGCGCATTTTTTATCACATTATTCTAAAACAGACATGTTAGTTTTTTAGCGTTTAAGTTTATAACAAGTACTGAAGTATTTATATAATCGGAATTTAATGAAGAATACATCAGTGGTGTAGTAGAGGGCTAGAATCAAATTGTTAGGTCAAATTTATAAAGAAAAGTTTTATATAAAAAGGCATTCTACTTCTAGAAAAGTTTTATATAAAAAGGCATTCTACTTCTTCAGTTCTAAAATTTCTTCATTAGGGAAAACCTAATTCAACTAGGGGATTTCCAAATATATTATATAGCATATTAAAATTCAAGAAATACTAAGACCTTTCGGATTAAATAAATCTAGTCAAAAGATTAAAATAAATCGCTTTAAGTTGTAAACGTTCGTCAACCTTCCACCTAGGTACGGTTAATTATATGATTAGAACACTTTTTGAATTGCAATAATTGCAGTAAGATGAAGACGTATGATTGTTCTATCTAGATTATTTTTTCCTCGTGGTGATCAGTAACATGTTTTCAAAGTGCTGGCACTTTTTTTTTAAAGATATGGGATTATTATATTAATAATTAAATTTGTTTTCTTGAATTATCTTTTCTTTTTTCTCTTTTTGAACATCAAACAGTCAAATGTATATTTGCCAAGTGACTGTTACACATGCAGAAAGAAAGATAAACAACTTAAGATACAAGAAATAAGACAGACACCCACTTGGCGAAACTGTCGCAAATGTAAATAAAAATCATCAAATACTGATAGTAGCATTTCCTTAATTAAACCTTCTAAAAGAAAATTTGGGAAATTTAGAAGATAAAATTTATTGAATTTGAGTACTAGGTAGATGTTTAAATGGAGAGATCATGTATGTACTTCAGAATGCTCTTTTGGTAAACACAACAAATGACTGGCTCATTTTTAATAAATATTGTTTTGTTTAGATAACTTTTCTTTCTTTATAAATAAAATGTTTTTAAAGTAATATAAAGTAGATAACGTATTAATTAAATATTTTATTATTATTAATTTTATCAATTTTCAGTATGCGTACTTACGTAATTTATTCAAAGAAGAACAAAAATTCCAGGACATATATCGAAGATGACTACAAGTGCGCTTTGTACAGTAGTAATACGCTCTCATTTGAGGTATGAGACCGAAATTTCGAACTTGACAGAGGTAATATTGTACGAAAGATGGAAATAATTATCACAATATGGTAAATCTAGATTTATCAATAGAATGGGTGTGAAACTTTGGCTCTTGTGAAAGGAAATGACCGGCTACTTAATTCTTTGAGAATTGATGGTCTTATATGAGAAGAGGGTGAATTATAATACAACCAACAGAGAAGTTAAGGTTTTGAAACTTGACAGGAAATAGTTGATCTTATTGAGAAGCGAAGACTGAAGAGGATAGGCAGCTTGGGGCGCATGGGAGGTCACAGGTAATATCGACAGAGCTAAAATGCGGCGGAGACCTTGAGTTAGAGAACACAACATCGAGGCGGATTTTAGGACAAAAGGTGGAAATATGGAGCTGAGCCTACCAAGGTCTGAATTATACGAAAAGATTAAGTCGTTCATGCACAGAGCGTTCAACAAATAGAAGAAGTAAGTTACCTTTAGATTCTTGCGATTTATTTCATTTCAGGAGTAGTATTTTCACAAAAATGTTAATCCCTACTTTGAAGTTAGTTACTTACCGCACCGAGCACTATAATATGAGAAGGTTGTTTCACTTCCATAAAATAGTAAGTAAGCCTGAGTAAATAGTGTGTAAGCATAAAATTTCACATATTTTCTAATTTAACTTTCCCATGTTTCTAATATGAAACTTATTTATTAATTTAAGAACCTATTAATTTGTAAATGAGTGTTTTTTATGTGTAATTAATTAATGTAAAAATGAAAACATACTAATTAAGCCCATATAGAATAGTCGTGCATAAAGAAAATTGTACTTCTTTCACCAAATTTAGTACAATTATAGGCCCATTATCTGGCAATTGCACATAAATTTTATAAAAATGTCTTACATAAAATCATCTGTCCAGGTAAAGGATTTTGTTTTTCACTGTCGTGATCTCCAGAGCCTACAGAACATTCAAGTATCTTCCAGCTCCTATCCTCAAAAGCGTTTCTCAATACTTTACGTACAGATCAGCTACTTCAAAATAACTAGTTGTCGAAGTTTTATATTGCTCACAATGTTGGAAGGAGATGAGGTAATTCAAAGGAAATAATTTTAGTTATAGAAGTATTTTTATTTATTATTATTTTTTTAAACTTATTTTCTAAAATTTTGAGAAATAGAGTGTTGAGAATGTTTCACTCTAGGAGAGTGTTTCTTTTATAACACATTCTTTGTACCATAGGGACAAACGCCCTTGATGGAGTTATATTAAATAGTTATTGATACAGTCAAGCACCTCCACGATCTGCTATTATCTTACATTTATTTATTTAGCTTGTTTAACTCTTATTAATATCGTATCAACTCAACTCAACTATACACAAATGAGCGTGAATAAATAGTAAATGATTATAATCAAATAATGCTGATTCATCTACTGTTGATTCAACAGGATTTCAACTAGTAGTGTAAGAATTACCTCCTGATTATTACATAACCTTCTTTTAAAACCATTTGTAATATTGTCATCTCCAAGTCATTCTGAAACCAGCCAAGTAAAATCGTAACATAAATATTACTTAGCTGGTCAAACCAAAAAATGGCTTGAAGTTCAGCTTTTGAAATCCATTTTGGTAGCTTATGGTTTCGGATGAAATAAGCCAACATGATGTGAAACTTATTGAATTTTTTTAAGTTTTTCTTGAAAATAACTCCAACAAACTTTTTTACAAACTTTGTTTAATAATTTTCTGTTTAAACTCGCACAAATGTCTAGGATTTATACCTAATTGCAATAAAATAATGTATCGTTTTGTTTGCAAAGCAAATGTACTGACGAAATCGGCCCAACACGTGACTCCAAGTTTATTCATTTATATTAAAACGTGTTCACAATATCATTTGCCTCAATAATATGTTCACTGACCCAATCTCTTATTCCCCACTATAACTAAATGTGTGCCTTGGTTTTGTAATAAACTCAATTCAGTTTGTTTACATTTAAATTAATAAACACTCCGTCAACATTATTTTTGTCATTATTAGGTGTTACATCTTTGTAACTTTTTTTTTATTTGTATGCATGACTCATTAAAATTCATTCTTTATCTTCTCATTAATTGGCATCGTCAAAGTGGAGAATTTTCTGATTCGCTACTAAAGAATGAAGTAATAATATCGCTTATTACTTTTTCTGTCAAATTTTTACCGAGTAAACCCTTTTTGAGGATCAGATAACTTTAGATTTGTATTTAGGACTCAATTAGCGAGGAATCGGTCAAAAAAAAAAAAAAAACAGCTCCGTCTTTCCGCCAAATTTGTTTTAACAAATTTATTTTCTTCTCTAGGGCGTGGCTATGCGGGTTGGTTGAATTACAGACTGTTTATCTGTACATCCTTCCACTTTGCTACATTGAAATATTGGATAAGCAATGTTGACAAAATGGTAGTTTATATTGTAACCAATAGATACAGATCGATATATCGAAGTAATGTCCAAGTCAAGGTCGTCTAATGACCACATTATAACCCGTCCAATACACGCCGCACTCAATGATAAAATCTTCACCATTCCCAGTGCAACTAGACTAGGGGAGGTAGGGATCAGAAAGGTTTATAAAGTTTTAGGTTATTTTTTAAGGCGAAGCAAAAAAAATTGCGGTTAGTTATGATAGGATACGTGGTTAAGGTTCATATGAAATTTTAACGTGTGACAGACTGAGTGTTTATATAAAAATGTAAAGAGAAATAAGGTGCTTGGCACCAACAAAGGTGATGGAAATATACACGATTATTTTAAATGACATCTTGCCTTACCATTTTTAGTTTTTCTTTTTCGACAGGTTGCGGAAGAAAGTTTTGCGGTTCTGTCAAGTTCTCAAAATTTAACAATAGCAGTAATCTGAAATTTCGTGTTTGGTCAAGAAGACACCACAAGAACTAAAAGTAATCTTTTGTTTGAAGTCAATTATCCTTTACTGAACGAATTTTCCACTACTGTGTGATATTTTTGAAAATTAGTCCGATAGTTCTACGTCATCTTAGTCCGATCAACGATCTTAAACAATCTCAAACCCTAAATAATCCGCTATAAGGCGGATAAGTTCTTACTTCCTCCGTCATACAAACTTTACAGAGAGGATCAAATTTGAGCTACAATTTTTAGAAGTGACTCCATAATCCACAATTTCCAATTAGGTCTAGCCCCGAATCAAAATTTTTGACTATCGGCATGAGTAAGTACAATGCAAAGCTATCAATGCCTGGAAATCCAACATGGATATTTCAAACGCCAATAGCTGTCTATTGGCTATCGAGACCTTTGAGGGAGATAAGGCCTCCGGATTCGGCCAGCCAATCCACCTCTTCGTTATTCGAAGTCCCCTTATGACCCGACACCCTCACAAGGGGAACATCTTTTATTGAAGCGCTTCCAGTTTGTACAATCTATCTTAAACGGTTCTGCGGAAGGGAATAGTAGAAGGGATGCTCAGAGGTGTATATTTTTTTTAATTCAGTTATTACTCCTACTTTTACCCAAAAATTTTCAAATTATCAGTTTAGTAATGTGGAAAAAAACGGAGCCTGTTTTTTATAGTCATGGCACCGCAAATCCGTTAAAAGATAAATATTTTGTAAGGTGATTAAAAAAAAACATTAAAAAATTGCTGTAACACTTGAATTAACAACTTATCGCTGTTTGTAAAAAATAAAATCACCAGTGGTGATAAATTGTTATCGCGCTCTCTAGTCATTCTTGCAAATAATCTTACTCTTCTAACAATTTCTGATGAACTTGTAATTTATTCACCTTTCAGACGATTGTGCATCATTGGATGATAAATAATAAAGAGGGATGAATTCACAAAATTTGTACTACTTTGATTTAGTAGATAGCAGCACCATCTTGCGGTATACAGGCTAGTAGTTACTTCTGCAATTAATAAAATAAAACTTCGCATTTACGCATTTTTCAACAAATTACTCATTAATACAGTATTATAACTATAAGCATTTATGCTCATACACATACATACATGTATAATAAGAAAGGGAGTACTAAAAAAAATGCAATATTACTATGAGTTTTTATTGAATAAAACTATAACTTATATCATGACGTGAGATTTAGTAAACCATCAGGCGAATATAACTACACATTACATCTGCTGACTGGTCTCCCACTACTCATCACAAAAAAATTGCCGACCCTCAATGTATACAAATATCGGAGGCTTGAAAAATTACAGAAAAGATAATTACTACAGATCCTCCTGATATAAATACGATATATTCATTTAATCTAAAATGAAAAATAATGTATAATTAATTGAACTGGATCAATTTCACTATAATAAAACAAAAATATAATTAAGGAACAATATAAAAGCTTAACAAAAATAAAAAATTCAAATATTAGATGCAAAATTTTAATGATTTTTTTAAAATAAGATTAACTGGGTGGTACCTACTACAATAGAAGAAACTTAAAAGACAGATTTAAGCCGAAACTTAAAAATAAAAATAAAAATGGGTTTTTGTATCCTAGATCTTAGCAGTACAGAAATCATCAGAAAACTTTAATCTAAAATGTTTGCTACTCTTAGAAGTTACACCTTGCCTGATAGTTAGGGGGGCACTAAATACGGTGCAGGATCTACTATAGTCTGGATTCTGAGCGTGATCTGCATTCTACTACATGACACCGAGCAAATTACGAAACGGTTGCTTATGCAAAACTATGCTATTGCTGCACTGAACTGCACTTCTACCAGTGGGATGCAGTGAGTCTATGAATTGAATTCATATACCAGCATGTTTCGGTTTCAATTTAATTATTTTATGACTTTGGTTTGAAGCTTAGATGTTTTATTATTTTTAGGTAGTTGCCTGACATTTGGTCATTTAAAATTTGTTTAAATATGGAAGAGATCTAGAATTTATTTGAATTTTAGCCAAATTTCTAATAACAAAGTTTTGGCGCATGCGTATAGTTTTGTGGATATAGCCGGAATAGCTTCCTGATTTTTTCAATGTAATCTGCTTCAGTGACGTTAACCTTTTCAATATTATTCTTTTACATTGATTACAAACTGTACAAAAAAAAAAAAATATGTCTGAGTTAATGTTGCATTGTTTACAACCTTGTGCAAGTGATTATTAGAATGCTGAACATATTTATCATAAATTATTGCTAGTAAAATTATGTTTCAACAAAAACTGCACGTGACTTTCTTGGTTTCAAAACGGTATCCGAGATGATTGCTATTTAAACTGTATCTAAAATAAAAGATAAAATTATAATTTGTTTAAACAAGCAATATTACTTCCTTTAAATCCTTATATAGATATTAGTTTTGTACCTTGACTCTTAAATGATCATTTAACTCTCAACGAGCACTTCTACTGTTTTTTATAATGTCATCGAGAGACAAAGAAATTTTTTTGTATTATTAGATAATTGAGTATAATATTAATAATTAGAGTTCAGTTGAATTCAAAGTAATAATTAAATTGACTAATTATTGAGAACGTCTTGGTGTATAAGATTTTAAAAAATTCATTTTCTAGAATTTTGCATTCTTGTCTATCGCCCAAGGTTCATGAGTTGTATTCTGCTTGATGTCATAGTTAAAGAGTTTTCCTTCCTAGTAGCATCTTTAAAAGGCTCACTGTCTAGTGACGGAAACTGTTGTTTCTCCGTCCACTGGCGAATCACTTTTTAGATATCGCTGATATCACGCATTTTTTGTTTTTGTTTGTCTGTATGCCTGATCGGTTTCAGACTTTCCTCCATTCTTAGAGGTAGATTAATCGGTTTGTTGTAGAGGATCCGTCTCACATCACACTACCTTGCTTTATGATGGAGGTTACAAGATGTGTGTTTTTGTACATGCTATGAAAGTTATGACTGATAAAATCAGCGGCGGATCTAACCAATTTTCTACACTTTTTAGATGAATCTCACTTTTAAAACTAAATAGCTCAAAATAATTGTTGAATAATTGGGTATTTGGCCTTGTTACAAGCTGTAATGGGGGTTGCCTAAGGCGGCCAGGAAGTATTAATTTTCTTTTAAATTCCACGATTCGGAATTGGGGAATGGAATGTTGTGAAGAGGTAGTTCATGGCCGTAGCCATCTCTTGTATACCTAGAAATATTTGCAGCATAGCGCAATAGTAACTCTTCGACTAATAAATAATTAAAAAAAAAATACTTTAATGACAAATGTTACATAAAATACGAGTATTACTACTTGGTTACGACGTTTACGTCATTAAACTAAGTAAACTCCACCAAATATTGGCAGATAAAAGTAATAAAATTAATTCACTTAGATGCTATAAATGTGTTACATAACGTGAATTGGTAGAACAAAAAAGTTCCGTCAGAAAGCCGACCTGGTAAACCAAACATTATATAGTATTCCGCTAAATAGCCCGCATTCTCTGCACACTCTGCTTGAGAACGCATCAGATAAAATTTATAGATTAAAAAAAAAACCTTTCCACTAACTGCTCGATTGTGCTACTTCTGTAGGAGATGATGTAAAAGAAGAGATGGTGATAACTCAGTCTGAAGAGGATGCGATACCCTCCTCATGCCGTTCGTCTCATCGCTTCTGGTTCGCTATCGATCACATGGATCTTACCTAACATTCACTTACAACTTTATTTTACAATAATTTTCATGTAAGTATTGCATTCTCTTCAGACTTAGAACTTATTCTAAATATTAGTTGCCTCATCGCCCTCCATAAAAAAAAAGTGGTCCTTTTTTAAAATATATTTTAAAGAGAATGAACGAAAAATACCTAAAACTACATGCATTAGGTAATTTTAATACACTTACTTTGGGTTTTAACGGAAAAAGAGAATAATTCTCGCATGTAAGGTTTCATTAGAAATCGTACTGGACTAGAGAAGTTATAGTCCACGCCCTAACACAATAAAATCATTTGTTCTCCAAAATAAATTACCAACTTAAAATCATTTTTGCTTAAAAAAACAAATCTGTAAAACACTCACAGACTTTTTTTTATTTACCGTAGTTACGTAATTAAATTTTACATTAATTTAGAATTTATTCAAAAGGATAATTGACATCAATATGTACATGCTAAACTAGCTTCATTGTATATTGAAATGGTTTGATGAAGGAAGCGTGACGTCACAGCTAACTGAACCCACCTAACATCAATAATCCCTGAGAAAACCAAAATGGTAGAAAGGCATTACTTCAGTTCTTTTGACTACCTAAAAAAATGCATTGAAAAGACGTTCAGAAGGACTGACAGACTCAGAAGCCGGAATTTTTATTAGAATTCCAAATTCATAAATATATTTATAAAGATGTTAGAGGCAATAATCGCTTTATATTGATGTTACTAAAGCAAAGAAATTATTAAAGATTTTTAACGAGAAAAAAGTGAACTACAGAATGAAAATTGATGATTCATGTGACCAATACTGAAGGTGTTAAAAAGGGAGTGGGCACTTTGTTGTCACTATAGTTGCCTTGGAGACCGCATCGCCTAACGGTACTAATTTTTGTGCGCTTTAATTATAAAAAAAATAAAAATAATGTGATAATATAAAAAAGTGGGACAAGGGATATCTGAATTCGGCTTTATTTTTTTCTTATCATAAATCTTCGTTACAAAACAGCGTCATTGAAGTGAAGGTTTGAAGAACTGACAGTATCACAACAGTTCTCGATAAATATCTAGTTGCTTTTTAAATGAATTATTTAAAAAAGAAGGAGGTCATAGTCTATCATTTACCTTTGATATTAATCAAGGCCATTCGTTATATTAGCATTGCATTAAATAGGTAGAAGCAGATTAAAAATGATTAAACAAACGTCATCAGCTACAACAATCGATCATTTTTATAATGCTTTCATATATAGGTACTATATTAATTTTATGCAAATAAAAAAAGCAGATCATCGGATGAATATATATGGCCTCGTTTTTGCTACCGTAATTAATTTTACAGTGTTCCCAACGTGAAAATATTCTTTACATCTTTGGATAAAAATAGTTTTCTTATGATATTTAACGGAATTCAACTGGGGTCATCTGGTCGGTCTCCATCCAATGAATGAATGCAAAAAAAAGCTGAAAAATTTGCTCATTTACAATTCAATATTCAGTCTAAAAAAATCTTTTACAATCCGCATAATCATGCGGTCATTCAGTTCCTTGGCCTGTCAATCCGATTGCCGGAAAAAGTGCTATGTAACATGTAATGGAATGGGGTGTGATTGTATCAGTTTCAGTTGTTCAGGTTTTTCAGTGTTAAGTTGATTATTTTTGATCATTATTATTATTATTATTATGAATAATGTCTTTACTTGTTGCATAACTGAAGACTTCTCCAAAGGAATATAGTAGATTTGTGTTAAGTCTTTATTGTAGAGGTGAAATAATTAAAGAAGCATTACTCCAAATACACATGTAATTTAAAATAAAAATTAATACAACTTATTTATTTTTGGCTATGAATAATGTCTTTACTTGTTGCATAACTGAAGACTTCTCCAAAGGAATATAGTAGATTTGTGTTAAGTCTTTATTGTAGAGGTGAAATAATTAAAGAAGCATTACTCCAAATACACATGTAATTTAAAATAAAAATTAATACAACTTATTTATTTTTGGCTATGAATAATGTTTATTAATATAATATTGTAATAACTACTATAAGAGGATTCGTTTGATACAAAAACACTTACATAAATTTGTAGCTTGGTTAGTTGCATAAATTGGACCCTCTTGGGTAGCCAGAGGAATGACATTTCGAAAAAACGAAGCATTTAACTCACAAGCAGCATTCTGCTCAATAATACTTAAATATGATCGCATTTCGGGCAGAATAGCAACACTCTCTTTACAGTAACTAAGTTGATTAATTTTTGAAAAACTAAACCTTATGTTATGGAACTAATGTTTCTTCCTAACGGAAGGCCAGGGACTTCGACCAATCACTACCTAACGGTTCCAAAATTCTGTCCAACCTTCAGAATTTCCAAACTAAAATGAATGTTGAGAGTTTATTTTAAATGTATTGTTATAATTTTTTAAATTAAATAATTATTTTAAATAAATTATTTAGGTTGCATACTTGAGAGTTAAATTGTATGGCATGCCATTGCCACAAAAATAACTACAGCATTTTAAAAAGCTTTATTTAGAACAAATTTTCTACTTGGGGGGTGGTTGGAAGGATTGGCATCTTGTGGAACTTTCAAAACTGAGTTTTCAAAACATTTTTTGAGTATCCCTGCATACATTTTTTTTTTGTTTTTTGGAGGTGTGTGTTATTTGAACACACACATAGACACAAACCAGGAAAAGGCACGTTAGTAAGTACACTAAAATCCATTAAACCAGGTGGGAGCCACTATGAGATTTTTACAGCGAATGGTAAGTTAACAATGAATCTATTTTAAGGGCCGAGAATGCTATCTTAGGGGATATTGGAGAAACAGGCTTCTTCTTGACAAAGGCGTCAATATCGATCGTTCAAATGAGATCTTATGATTAGGAGGTAAATAAACTGAGGACAATTATCACTTTATGAAGCCCAGTCTGGATTAAATGGTCTCAACCACATCGAGAAATATACGGGAACAAAACATTTCTAATCGTAAGTATTTTAACCCAAAAACCCTTTTGGACACAAAAGGTAAAAATAAGGTTACTTGCTATGCAGATAACTGTATGTCCAAAAACTAATCTTATTGTCCAGAATGGCCCTGATAACTAACCACATTGTGGTTAACTGGAGTAAATGTGGTGAAGAAAGTGTTTCTATTTTAAGGACAGTTTTATTCATTTATTTTCAATGATTTTTGGAAATTTTAATATGTGTTGAACGCAAGCACCTCATAAGCGCACCAGATGAACTTCTATTTACACTAATAGAAGGCATTAGCGGTAATACTAGTTGTTTTTTTGAAACAAGTTCGTCAGTTACCCTCGGCAATCCATAACACCTTTCGAGTAGAGCTCAAGTTTTCTAGTAAGTTCGCTGATCACGAATAGTGCACATATCTCTGCTGTCACTATTAATATATTATGTGAGTTAAGTTTGACAGTGTTATCAGGCTAGGGAGCTATTAGGACGACAAGTTCCTTTAAGAATTTGAATTAACCTATCTTGAAAACTATCCATTTATGAATCTTTCATAACAGACTATAATAATTAGCTTAATAACAGTAAATAGTAAGCATTTATTTCAATGCAGTGCGCGCTTTCGTTTTTTGCATAAAATTTTATATAAAAACGTTAACTAAGCTGCAAAAAAAGTGGGTGCAGTTATAGTTTCAGCTAGTTAGTTTCATTCTAGGAATACTCACCAGGAGAGGAGGTTTGGGATTCTTAACAAGGTTATTAACATGTGATCTCGATAAGCTTTCCAAGAATCTATCCACGTTCGCCTTCTACTTTTTATATTTCTTTTTTTTTTTTCAGAAAAACGCTTATTCGAAGTACTTGTTTGTTTCGTTTCTGTTACTTATTCGCTTATCTGCTCAACGAAATTGTATGTTACTACAACGAGGAAAAGTAGTTGTTAATATCCGACAATTTAATTTGTTCTGCATAAAAAAAAACCTCGACTTATAAACTGGTAAAGGATATTAACTTCTCACTCCAGTTATTGGCACATGAGATGGATACCTAAAAATTGTATTGCCCCAGAATCCACAAAAAATAAATTTTCCTTAAAATGGTGTTTCAAATAAATAATTGATATGAATTCTGAGTTAATCTTATGGGAAGTTAAAAAAAAAAAATAATCAGTGGGTTCCTTTTCGAGACAAACACGAAAAATCGCTTTAATCGCATTTATGGTTGACTGATTGCGGCCAAAACCGTAGAATCATGTGGGAAGAATACAGTTGGTTTAAAGCAAATAACTAAGGAGTGTGGGAAATTCAAACATCGTCATGCAGGAATGCTATAGGATGAATCACTCATGAGCGTAAGGCTTAATACATCTATTTTGGTTGTAGTCTAGTTATTAAAAAAAAAATGCAGAAAATTCCGAAGCACAAGTAAAAACTACAACACTATGTAAAATAAGTTCCTAAATTAAATAAAAAAGAAGCCGTTCTGTCATGAACTGAAGAACTTTTTAGCCTCCCAAAAATGAAATGAAATATAAATATTGGCACATCATGGTGTAAAGAAAAAAAAAAAAAAAAAGATTGTGATTTCATTAGGCCATTCATCTTTTTTAATGTTTGAAAAAAGCTCCAGAAATACATTATTTTAGGTCTTCTAAATACGAGAAAAGTTTTTCTAAAGTTACTCCTAATGTTAGAATGTATATCCATATGACCGTCTGTTCAGACATAACTTCAGCAGCATAACTAAGTCAGTTGTATTAAAGAAAGTACTGTCACTACATAAACATCTATTAAATCAGAGGTAATTGTTAACGCCATAAATAATAGAGCAGAAATTAATATTAATTAGCTCTGCTTGTTTTTTGCTTAATGATGTCCGTAAAGTTCATTACTATTGGAAGATAAACAATTACATGCTTTAGTACTTTCTTTTAATAATTCCTACAATTTATGCAGCTTTCAATTTAACTGGGAGAGGCCTCCTGTCTTAGCAAAAAGACTGTCACAAATAAATAATTATTATTGATCCATTATCTATGTTTCCCACCGTAACTAAAAGTACAAGTTTGATGATTTTTTTGGTGTCACTATAGCACCCGACAATTAGATTTCTAAATATAATCTTCTCTTTTTCTCTCCATAATGGTACCCATGATTTCCTGCAATTTGACTTATGAAGATCTGTTATTATTTCTAAAAGTTTTCCTAGTTTATTTAATTGAAATTTCGGATGTGAGATGAAAGTAAAGCTTGCTGCTAAAATACCATTTCAATCCTGTAATCTGTCTTATATTAACGGAATTTCTCAGTTGTCAGCAATTTTCTCAAAAATCATTGCAATTGAAACAAAAACTCCCGCTCTAGAGAACCACGGTCATATTTCTTCTACACTATCAGCAATCGAAGAGCTAGAAAACAGTGGAAGATGAGCAAGACTTCCCTTTTAGTCATCAAAAACGGAGGCAAACCAAACTATGTATTTAAAATTTGATCAGGCCATGTTTTTATTTGTTAACAGACACACTGCACTGCTATCTATTATGATTCCAAAGAAGCCAGGAGAAAACAACAGCATTCCCAGGTAATGAAACTATTCCGTACTATATCATACCCTGATCCCAACATACCCTTCCAAGTTATTTTAAAAATGGCTACCTCAGATTGACGCTACCTGGCTCGTATCAAAATTTCTAGGAAGAAAGGAGCTGATAGCCAATTCAAATTTGCTTCTACACAACCAAGTTAAACTCGAGTACATGAACGAAGACGGGACAAGATACAAAGCGTTCTTCTACAACCAGAATACTCTAGTTGGAAAATTCTCAACAGACGAAAAAGTGGTTCTACAACTGTCTGGCTGTGATACAGAGCGGATTTTTTTATGCCCTACATTCGAAAAATATCAGAAAACTTTGATCACAATGGATAACATAATCTAGGTACAGGTGTAGGTTCTCACTTGTTTGAATATGCAGACTACAAAGCGAAAAAGAACACACTTGTGTTCTTAAGGGCGTTTATTACTATTCTTAAATATATTGCAAATTATATCGTTTTTGTGACAATTAGTACATTTTTTTTTCGACAAGAATCCTGTCACAATCAAAACTGAATTTATAGGATTTAATGTTGCTTTACATAGAATTAAGGCAGAAATGTATAATTTTTGTACTATTAATGGAAACACTTTCGGTCTGAGTTACGCCCCTTTCATGTTTTTCTTGAAGGTAAGATGCGATATTATTTACAGTTATTTTTCTTCTGTAAATAAAATTTTATTCGCATTCACTGATTGGACAAAAACAAATCAATATGACCATAAAGTTGAAACAAAACTTTACATTTCTTTTACACAAGTTATCAAAATTATTAAAGCGAAAATTCAATATAACGCATTCCTGGGCAAATGTTTTAGAATCGAAAAAGAAAACACAAAATAGTTTTACTAATTTTCTGTTATATTTATAAGATTGTGCAATCATCAAATGAGTTCACAATTTTTTTTCATTAAAAAAACAATAATTTTCTTAAAAATAACATGTATGTAAATGATAAATTTATAAACCGGCTTTCATAGAAATATCAGAAGGTTGCTTTTCTTTTTGTGATAACGATCAATCTCTGAAATGCCCTAGTTAGATGTAAATTAGCGGTTTTTTTTTTAATTTAAATAAGCACAAACTTACTAGATAAAATAATTGTGTAGAAATTAATATATTTATATTATTATTAAACATCTACATTATTATTAGACCCTATAAAGAGCGTCCTTGATTTTATCAAATTACTTAAAGTAATCTTCATTAAGATGGACTTAGATCAACCATTAAGCATCTTTCTCCAGATAATTGTCTTTTTATTTAATTTTTTAATCATCTTTTATTGCAAACTTATAAATCATTGAATATATTCTGTACTCACCTTAACAAAATATTCTTGAAAAATGTTGTGTGATGCAATACTTGTGTGAAAAAATGGGTTTATAAACCACGTAAAAAAAGTTTTAAAAAAAAAGCGTAATTAGAAAAAAGTTTAAAAAAATAGAAATATTAGAATGTTACTAAAATTAGGACGCGAATGCCGGCCTCAGGCTGCTTTAATGCTACTAACTCTAACCAATCGAAGTCGGTTTTCTACTGACTGGTTAAACAAGACAATTCTAGCAACGATAATATAGTGGGAGGATAATATCCCCACTGTCGTTTGAGTTTCGTGAAGTGGAAGGGAAATTTTGTCCACGTTTTGTTGGTAAACCTTAATGTCATTGGTGTACGTCAAAATTTTTATCGTGGAACCCTTTAAAATTGGGGAGTTGCGTCATTCATTTTTTTGTTGTTTCGTTCTGATATTCGTTTTTTTTTTTTCTATAAAATACTTATCATTAAAATTTCCTTCGAAATAAATGACATGTTATTGATATGTTAATTTTTGCTTTCCAATTTGAGAACAGGTGAACTGAAATCAAAATAACCATTTACCGGAGGATTACAGAAAATATAAAATTTGCTATTTGGGTTAAACCTTATTATCGCTTCGGATGCAAATGTTTTTTAGCAAAATCTTTCATCTAAAGCTGCTATTTCAAGTTTTTTTTAGATTTCACTCAACAAGGGCTCTAAACATTTCTTTAGATCTTAGATAATACTTATGTAACCGACTAATCACGGTGTTTTGTTTTTCAAGGGTTCCCTTAAGTTCCTCTCTATCCAGTGGGACTTAATTTTTTATTTTTACTGAAACTAATGTAGCAAATGTGCAACATGACTAGTTAGTTTTTCGAAATTTAAAGATATCAGGCGGGGTTATGACTAAATTTGGTAAAACTTGTTCGTACTGAAAATATGCAAGATCCCTCGTTTGGAACTTAATGGGGTCTGCTTAGTCTTGTGGCCGATTTCTTAAGTTCCAACATCTTTCGTAAAATCTTAATAAACAGTGAGTAATACATAAATGTATCACCATCACCGGTCAATGAGCTGTAAGAAGCTCCTAGGCAGAGAAAATATACGGGCCCGCAGCTGGAATCGAACCCGTGAGTTCTGCGTTGGCATCTAGTATACGCTGACTACTGAAGCTAATCCCTTCCCTTCAACAAAATTTATTCTCTTTTTCGATTTCGATGAACTTGAATTTTGACTTTTTATTATTTCTAGTTACTTTCTTAATTAGTAAATGTGTAGGTGTTTAAGTTAACAAAAGAAGAAATTCGTATATTTCTGGATAGATAATTTATCAGTATTTAGATTACTCATTGGAACATCCTTCATTCTATTGAAATTAAACAGCAATAGTAGTTTTCAAATTGGATTAAAACGGGCGAAGAGAACTTTAGAAGCCGTTCATAAGTGGAAAATTCTAAACAAAAAGAAAAAGTAGGATGTCAGAAAAAAAGCCTTGTCCAGATTTGACTTCTCAGAAGAAAGTGGATGTGAGGTCAAAGGTTTGTGAATAATGGAGTTTGCTGAAGAACTGCAATTTAGGTTTTTATTTATATTTTAATAGTCAGTGTTAAATACTGGAATTGAAAACTGTCAAAGAATATTTTATAGCAAGAAAAAGTTGTTTCAATAAAACAATTTTTATTGCAAACTCAATTCTTTACAAAGTGGTACATAGAGTGAATAGTGCATAATTTAATAACATATATTACTTTCCATTGCTTTTTGGAAATTGTTTTTTTTATGCAGCAACTTTGCAGCTATTTTGTTCATTATAGCAACCGGTCAAAGAAGTGAAAATTTCTATATACTGATTAAACGAAAAAATTTGTCATTTATATCTTCAAAAGTCTGAAAAAAAACACATTAATGTAATTTTTTCCTCAAAAACAAATGAAAATGAATCCACTATACAAGTGTGAGAAAATATATTGTATTTAATAATTTTAACATCTCACGTATTCATCAAATACTCATAATAATAATAATTTTAAATCAAATTTAATATTTTTAATCGTTAATGATATATTCTTAATAAATAGCATGTCAAGTATTTATTTTATTGTGAACGATCAATAACATGAATACTATTACACACAATGATATTTTTGCCCAATAATTATTCAGGTTAATTTTTATATAAACCCTAATTTCACTGATCATGAGTGTTTTAATTTTTTTTTTTTTATGTTGGCAATTATTTTTGAAGGTCAAGTAAAAGGAACAGTTATGAAACCTTCTCGTATCGTCAGTTGGGAAGATGTAGTTTTGCATTTAAGTTAAAGCCTAATCCCTGTTTTGTTTCCCTTTAATTTAAATTTATTTTGAAACAATGTTAGCATCCCAGTTCCTTAATGTAGTGTTGGAAGATAAGAGTGAATCAGAAAGGTATTGAAGGGTTATGTTTTACAGCATTATAATTAATGACTATAAATGTGAATTACTCTGCATAAATTGGCATTTTCCATCACTTATAAAATGGATATGCTTAGAAGAGATTTATTTCTTCTTGAGTATTTTTATTAATTTACTTTTTTCTTAAGTTGCAATATGTTAATTAAATGCTTTACATTTCACATGGTACTTCCTTTTAAAGTTCAGGTGAAAATTCTCTCTCAATGTATACAAGATATTAGCTGAATGAGTTCTAATCATATCATATATCTAATCAAGATAAAATATTTTTAAAGTCAGCCAAATATAATATTAAAAGTTAATTTTTACCTACCAATACTTCTAATTTTTATTGTGATCATTTTATTTTTTTAAATGGAATTTCAGTGATGATGAAGATAAGAACAATAATTTAATGAGAACGTTGCAATTGAAGACGAGATTGCCTAAAGTTTTTATTGAAGAATGCACAATTGAGCTCAATGTTCCTGGAGAAATGTGAGTTTTTCTTTTTAAACTTTATCGCTAAATTTTTAATTGTTTAAAGTTACATCCCTTCTCTTTAGATTTTAATAAATAATTATTATGCGTTTCCATTTTAAAAGAATTACTTCATAAAAGAGCACATGGATCCTTCGGTTTAGGTTCAGGTAATAATCGATCTTATTTAGCTAAATTTTAAGTATCTTCTGGAAATTCATCAAAAAATGTTTTTCAGTGAAAAGTTAATAAAATAACTTTAATAAAGTTCTTTTAAATTTTTTTCTGTTATTTATTAATCATTGTAACATAAAAACTGGCAAATCTTTTCTGTCTGGCGTAATAAAGAAGCGTCATATTGGAACAGAAATTTAAAAGCACCTATTGATAATACTAAATGCAGGAATATAAATTATACTCAGTTATTTTTGATAAATTAATTCGACATATGGAATTGTAATGACTGAAATATATGTAGGTATGAGTTGTTTACTGTAGATTAGATTAGATTCCCTTGGTATTCGCTAGAATGGAGACGCTGTTGCGACTCATGCCTATCTCTTAAGTCTATTGTGCTACAATTAAAGAATTTTTACTAGTTCTGTATGTTTAAATTAACTGAGGAGTCTTGTGAGGGTTCCTGGGAAAGAATAAATTTATAAGTGTTTCTTTTTTATGATGAACTCTGAACTATCAACATTTTCCATTGATACAAACGGTACAGCGCTACACTTTCTTTCTTGCTGACAAAACCTCAGTATATCGTCCTATAATGGTCGCCCGACCTTGGAAATAATATTGAAATGAATCTAGGAGAGTAGCTGTTCATACATTTTGTTAGGTTTGTGGTTACATCCATGTGAATAGAAGATTTCTTGGATTACTTCTTTATTTTTCTCTTGAACTAGTTACGCCTAACCATCGTGGAGAATAACAAAAGCAATCGCAAAAACTCAACACAAAATAGTCCGTTCTTGCGAGTTATTACATTTCTTTTTAACTACGTAATTTGTATTAATGAATCCTAATCAAATTTACTAAATATTACATAGTTTATAAAATTATTCTGTATGTTACATTTTAATTATCAACATTTTAGGTATATGGATACAATGCATAAAACTGTTCAAAAATTATATTTTGTTATGCTTGATTTTGTTTAGTTCTATTATAGTATTTCCGTAAGGATATCCCTTTAGAAAAGAAAGGCAATGCGAAAAACTGTCTTAGCATAATCAGTGGTGGCACGGGTGATTGACATGATATTCTTTAAAGTAAAACCATTTTTCTACCTTAATTTTCTTCCAAAGTAATACATATGACCGAATACATTTTACAAATTTTAGGCTTGATAACTAAAGTTGTAAGATATGTTCTGCTTCTGCCCGTGCCGGCATTTTCCCTTGTCCGTTTTAACTTATTAACGCTGTACGTGTTACTAGCAAATTGTTTCTTGTTAAGCTTTTGTCTTTAATAGATAAATAGATAATTTTATCTTAACAAAGCTTTTGATTTGTTCACATAATGTGCCGCCGATTCATTTGGTAATTAAGTAATATACGATCTTCAAACTTTTAATCGAAAGATCTGAATGTACAATTTTCTTATACGTAAATGTCCATTGGGATTTGTTATTTTTTATGTTCGTATTTATCACTGTATTGATACTTAGGCCGTTCTAGTTTCTTTTATTTTACTTGTAAGTTGCAATAGAGTTCTTTATGTGTTATCTCACTGTGGGTTTAATTGTTACAGAAAACCTCAAAAAGAACTCAGTTTTGAAGCTTATGTTAGCCCTGTAAGTAAGATTTATTTTTATTTTAAAAAGTTTTGGCTTCATTTAAGTTCTAAGCGAAGATTAAGCATAAGTTGTTGCTTAATTTTATTTTAAAACAACGTGAAAAAATGATGAAAACTTAATGTAACTTATATAATTCATAAATAATTGGTTTTGATTTAATTTTGGTTTTATTCTAGATATATACTGATCCATCTTACACTAGCATTGACAATGGTGGAAATGATGGCGAATTAGAGGTACGTTTTAAAAGTGTTCATGTTTAGGGTGAAGGGACCAGTAATTGACTGCTTAAGAAAAAATTCGAGTTTAAGGTAGAATAACTTCCGTTATTTTGGCTCCAGGTGTAGGTTGTAAAATTGTACCGGTCCAGTAGGATGTATTTTATTTTATTAATATTTTAAAAGCAGTAAATTCGATCTTTATGTCAGCCAAAAATGATTTTTTTTGGAAGTATGTCAATGACCCAGTAATTGACATACCGAATTTTCGGTGGAACCAGTGTTTGACATGGGGTGGGACCAGTAATTGACATACAAATATATTCATGAAACGACATAAGGTATGCATTCAAAATCACTTTTAAATCTAAATAAATCACCTAAATCACTTTTTCAATTGGATTTATAACAAAAATCGGTCTTATTCATAATTAATTACAATCAGTTTTTAAATAGGCAATCCTAAATAATCTAATATTTTTCAACATTACGCTTTTTTATGCAGTTTTTGACGATCAACCCTAACACAACTCTCCTACTGGACAGTTTTAATTAAGTCCCCAAGCCAAGACAGGTAATTTGAATAACAGCCCTTACTTTCAATAGTACCAGGGAGATATTAGCTAACATACTTGTTAGATCGTACAGAATGTCTGTCGGCTCGCTTTTATCTCTTTCTCTCAACTCTTCCGCTCTCTTATCCTTCCAAGTTTCCGCTAAATATTTTGTTACTTAAACCTTTTTTTGGGAATTTTTTTTGGTTCTCACTTTACCAAACTCTCTACTTCCGATTAGACTATGTGGTCACATCCTTGTTTTATCCATTCCGCCTATAACGTTGCTACTGATGGCATCTACGCGTCTTTGGGTTCGAGTTGTTGGTGCTTTCTAGTGAACAAAATTTCTCCTACGCTTCCCTTCTTTTGGAGCGCTTCGCTAATATTTTCCACAATCTGTGCTGCCAGTATCATTTGCTTCGAAACCAAACTATCTGAATGTAATTCATTCTTATTTTCTGCATCTAAACAGTATTTGATTGTTTATTATTACTGAGTTACCTCTTGGGCTAATTTATATATACACTGTGCGCACGTTAATCGCGTCCCGCCTCAGGTTGTAAGCATTCGCACTTACAACAGTAATAAATAAATGAAACATCAATGAAAAAAAAACTAGATTAAAAAGTAAGTAATGTGTAACATCACTAAGTCACCAACTTCTCCACTTATGTTTAATTTCGCACCTGGTACTTCTCTTGAGGGAGCTTCATTTTTCCCCTGGCCGTTTTGTTTGATGGAATTCTATGGTTCAGCCATTTCCTCCCTTTCTTCTTTGGCATGTGGCAAGGACCCAAAACTGAGGGAGAATGAGAGATTTTCAAACTCCGATAAGTGGGCGTCGTTTTTATCAATCACGTAGGCCTCGGAAGCTGTTCGGCGATCACGATTATTCCAGTTTGTTGTTCATACATTGTTGTTCTCTACAGAATAATCATTCTGCATGCCCTCTTGAAATAAGGCGTACATTTGCTAATTCATTAATTTAAACATATTTTATGTTGCCGATTTTTATCAATGATTTTATTTTACAATGTATTGAATTTTTAATTATAATAAAATTTATCAACCTATCTTATCATTTTCCCAGGAAGTCAATCACTGGTCTCAAACAAAAAAGCTGTAGGACCAGTGATTGACATACATGTCAATTACTGGGCAAATTGCCGTTTCAAGGACCAGTGATTGACAGCCCCATTTTAATCCTCAATGCTTCTTATAATTAAAAAAAAAAAACTACATAAATGAAATCTACAAGTAATACTAATTATAACAGAACATTGATAACCTCACGAATATATGAACAAATAAACGAAAAATAAGAAAAAAGAAAAATTATTTTCTTATCAATCCTCCTTAGCAACGGCTTGTTTTTTCCTTGATTTTGAACTTTTAACACAAATAACCTTCCACTGATACCAAGGAACATTCCAATAATTAATATTTTTCTGGAACTGCTGCCCAAAGGCTTCTCAATAACGAAATTGAAAGAATCACCACTAAAAACGGCTCATATCCCTTATAATACCAGTTTATATCTGGTATGTCAATTACTGGTGCCCAGTCAATTACTGGTCCCTTCACCCTAATTATGGCTTTTTTGTTGTTCATTATAAATTATTCTTTAACGTAATTTAAAAAATATACCTGTCAATTCACTTTTGCGGATTGCAAAACTTGGATATTTATGTTGCTATTTTGGAGCTCGCCTGAACTTTCCTATACCTGTTTTTTGTCTCACTTACATAATGACAAATGCTTTATGTTTTCTTGAAAATTATATTAATGAAGTTTGTTAAGAATCCTTCATTTATTTTATATAATAATTCGTAAGAAGGTTTTTTTCATTTATAATAAAGCTTTCATTCATTAGCTATAATTTTTGCTTTGGGAATAGGTTCTTCTGGGAATTTATTTTTTGTATTTATTAGAAAGTCAGACCGCGTTGCTTCCATATTTAAAGTTTTATCGTCTTAAATTCCATGTTGCAATAGAGATTTGTGTCCCCTCGCCCTTCATAAAGCATCTTTCTGGAGAAATTTTATCTCTCAGCTCCTATTTCCTTCACTCCAGATTGTACGCTCAACAGGCAGATTCGCTCTCTAACTCAAGAACTGTGTAATATGTAATACAAGTTAACACGGACAGTCTATTATATGCGATAATACAAAGTTTCTTACATCTTACTAGCGGTGTAAGATGTAATTTTATTTTTTTTTAAATTTTAATGTTTATCAGTGCGTTTGGCCAATTAGGTAACTGACCCTAAAAAGCATTATTATTTAACTTGTGGAACGTTTTCTCGCGTTATTAGAAGATTCATTTTTATCACTAATTGTACTCATTTTTCTTACAGCAAGAATCTTTAGTTGAAGCTGTTTACTCAGATGAGGAAAGTGACGATGATGCATCTTCAGATTTCGGTAGTACTCAGTGTAAACTTTGTGGTAGGGAATTTTTCAGAAATTGTAGCCTCGCTTTACATTTGAAATCCCATGAATGTATGGGTAGCATAGAGATACGACCGTACAAATGCGAAACTTGTGGTAAATCTTATGCACAGAAATCTGTTCTTAAGAAGCATATGGCTGTTCACAGTGGTGAAAAGCTACAGTGTAACATATGCAATGTCGGCTTCACACAGAGAAGTTCATTGGTGCGTCACAGAAAAAGATTACACAAGGAACTATACAGTGATAGTTAAAAAAAAAAGTTTAGTTTTTTAATTGTGTGTGTTGGAGATAACCTGAAAGTGGAAATGAATAGAAAAATCAACAGAGACCAGTGAAAGAAAAAAGGTATATTTCATATTTAATATTATTTAAGGAATTAATGTTATATTATTTAACGTACTATGGAAATGAGCCCTTACAATATTATTCTGTCCCTTATGGACATTTGAGTACATTACCCATTTCCTTTTGTTATAATCATGCCAAAACTATCAGTTAATAACTTAATATCAAGATGCTCCCCTAATGAGTTCGCGTGTTTCCTTAATATAAAATAGTATTCTTACAAGAATGAGTTCGAAATGACGAATGATATGTTTCTTATTTTTTCTGTGCAGTGTGTTTCATAATGGTCTTATGAGAGAAAATTTTGTGGTTGCTTACAATTTTTTTTGCGTTGGATACGAGTAGAGTAAGTGAAAAATAAATGTAATAAAAGCATAGGAGTTTTCTTTTTTCATGTGAAGTCATCAGTGACCGAAATCTTATCACATTCAGGGCGCTGGACAGTATATTCTGAAAGGAAAACATCTACAGGCAGCAAACTGAAATTGAACACAATACTTCCTTGTTTTCAAATTTAATGCGATAAAGCCATAATTTTATCTCAAACCAAAAATACAGTTTTAGTGAAGATTGCTGCTGGTAGAAGATTAGAAATTAATGGTTGCACCCAAAGAAGAGAGGATAAATTTAATACGAAGTCGAAAGAAATGTGCACATTTCAGATTTTATAAAACTCCAAGAACATCATGAAACGCACTATTTAAATAAAAAGTATAAGGAATTACTTATAGTGTTGGCCAAAGAAATATTATTTATTTTTGGAAGATTGTTATTTTATATTTAAATATATCTTTTATTATTATTATAAGATTAATGTGGATAAGACTGACGATTATTTCACATATGTGTTTAATGTGAAACTAGTATATCGCATTCTTGACATATTCTTTTTTCTTAAAAAGGTATAATTAAATAAAAAGTTTTAGTTAACCTAGTATGGTTCTGTGCTTACAAACTTTAATGAAAGCATTTATTTTCAAATTAATTTAAAGCATATGTTTCACATTGATCACATGTGAAATTCAACACTGTAACCTCCTTTTAACAAACACAATTGCACAGTTATGCGCACTGGACGCTTCATTACGTGAAAGAACGAAATGAATTCCATAAGCCAGTGGTTAATTTTTATTTGCTATTTGTTCATGATTATCTATTTCAATGGGAATAAGTAGGTGTAATTTTATTTAGTTATATGATTACTGTATATACATAAATACTTTTGACACATTCCTTCAATTATTACTATTATTTTTGGTAATACTATCATCAAAAGACAAAATAATAATTGTAATTTTAATTTACATTTAATTAAACTATATTTGCACTTGAGACATATTTACAGGGTTTTAATATAATATAATACGTATAAATATGTAAATAAAGTTAAGTATATACACTACATACCAATAATAGTTAGCACAAATTCATTTTGTACATAATATTTCTTAATGTGTTAATTTTTTTATTTAAAAGAATTCTTTGATGTAAAGTTCCAATTATTTTTACAATTTGATTATAATCAATTTGGATTAGTTCTGGAAAAAAAAAATGCTGCCTTAATATAATTGTAGAACATTTATTTCGTATAATTAATATTCATATTTTGAATGAAATTATTTTATGGCTTTTTATTATTAGATAATTAGGCATAATTTATGAGTGGGGTCCAAAGAATGTTTTTTATAAAATGGACGCAGAGGAAAGAATGTTATTAAATTTTTTGGAGGAATTGATACGAAAAAACTTAGTTGCAGTTGGATTCCTTACATTTAGTTACGACAAATAATTACTGGAAAAACTAGAGTAAGTTTTTTAATTCTTTTTTGCTTTTCTACTCTTTAAAAAAATACAATATGGTTCATTTTAAAGATAATTTAGTTTCTGCAGCATTTTTTTTACACTTTAAGTTTTACTTTGTTGATCAAAATGGGGAAATGTGTGATCAATCGTTAACAAATAATAAGGCAATTGAAAGGATTGTAACATTAAAAGAATTATCTGATTATTATAACTGAAGCAAAAGAATTAAATGTGCTGAAATTTAAAAACTACTGTCGGTTTAAAAGTGAGGAGCTAATTAACAAACAATACGGGAAGAGAAGTAATTTATATTTAAGAATTGGGCCTGAAATCTCTGAATCCAGCCATTCCTGGTTCTACTTAGATTTTCTCTGCGTAGACTCTCTCTAAAGCTTACTTATCCGCTCGTCATTGATGTGAAAAAAGAAAGCTGGTAATACCTTGCCGAGATTTCATAAGGTGATTAGGGGAATTTAGACCACTATCCAAAATTATTTTATGTCGCGTCTTCTAAGCGAAAATATCCAATTTGAAATTTATGCGTTTTTTAGTTTGTGGAAGTTTGATAGGCTCTGAGGCCTGATGCTTAGCATGAAACACTCCAGGCCCAGGTTCTCGAATTATTCGCAATATTCTTTAATACTGAAAGGAAGGTAATTTATTCTTGAACTTCAAAAAAGGTAATTTATTTTTTCATATTTAATTGAATCAAGAAAAAATGATTTGTTGCAGCAACTTTTATGTTTTACGTCTTAACCGTAAAATAAATATTTTAAATTAATATCAGTCTTTTTATTGTGCGAATTTCGTGACTCAAAGGATGGATACAATTTTGTATTTTCATCCTTACGTAGGTATAAAAAAAATTTTATTTTTGCAAAGCTTTGTGTTGTGCAAGCCCAACCAGCTTCGAATAATGTATAAGTTGCAAACAATACTGAATTGCTTCAAAAGTTGTATGTATCCCAGAATTAATGTATGTATATTGAATTAAAATAATATTCTAATGTAATACGATGTATTTTAATATTTTATAATTTTAGTTACTTCGGTTGAATACTTACAAATGATTTTTAGGTGGTCTAGAGCATTATCTTAAAAATAATTGTCTTTATGCTGCAACACAAAATTACATTTTTATAGATTATATTAGAAAACATGTAATGTTTAATAATGAAATTTAGTTTTAAGGAAAGTAAAACAAAGTTTATAAACTAATAAATAATTTGTTTTTTTGGCTTTGTATATAAAGTTCAGTGGTTGGCTGGGGCTATGCATTCCACGTTTCAGACTCCTTTAGGAACTGGTTTCTGGGTATAGAGAAGATTTAAGGTTGTATTAAAAAACAAGTTTAGCATAATATTCTGTTCCTAGACCATTCAACCAAATTCTTTTATAAATATTCAAGAGAAGTATCTAAAATTCAAATTAGCAATTACATATCAATTGGAATATTATTTTAATAAAATATTAATTTATTCTGATACATATAACTTGCATTGTAACAATACAATACTATTTGTAATTCGTTCATTCTTTAAAAATGCTTTGGCTCTTCTAAGAGAAACCGTAAGCTCTGAAAGTTTGAATTGCTTTATTTATTGATGGCTTCAAAAAATAATAAATATCCCCGCTAGATAAATATTTACATTTCATGTTTAAGTTATTTATTTTAATAGTTAAATTAATTCCAAAAATTGCTGGAAATATTGAACTCAAATTAAAATACTACGAAAATGAGTATTGTAAATTATTTCTTCGCAATTTTTTTTTTGTAAATGTACATAAGTTAAGAACAGAGTAATTTTTTAGAATTATTAGTACCTTTGAGATTGCTTGTAAAGAAACGTAATTTTCTTTGAATTCTTTTTTTAATTAATAGTATATTTAGTTTTAAGTAATACAGGTGTTCAGAACTAGTTGGTAAATTGTCCCCAAATAAGAGGCAACTTCAAGAAGGGAGAACAGAACTCAGGATTTGATTTTTAGACCATTTCATCATTCTATCCATTACTTTGGGTAAAGGAAAAGCAAAATGGCACAAAAACGTTAGTAAAAAAAACATTCCTTAAACATGAATAATTAGTTTTGACAAGATCTTAGAAAAAAAATCCAACTGTTTTGAAAGTAATGCATTGAGCACAAATAAAAAATTATATTTTTTCATAATACATTGAAAATATAAATTTAAGTATATATATTTATATATTTTATGTACCGAAGGTCACTGTTTAAGGTCTTCCAATATTTTAATAGAAATGAGTTGAAGCCAGAAATGTATTTCTTTGAAATAAAGTAAAGTATGCAACTTTTTATTTTTTATACTTATAACAAGGTACATATATACATAGCATCCGTAATTCATTAGTTACCGTTGATCCGGTAGACATCGGCCTGTCTCTGATTCATAATATATAATCTCCAGATTCTCTTTTGATCGCTAGAGAGGACACGCAGTTTCAGTTGACATGCTTACTCCTTTCCTAATTTCTACTTATGACGAGGAGTGGATGATGATATATAATCAGGTTTCAGGCTTAACGTATTAGGGACAGTTGATCCAAGGAACAAAATTTGATTTTGATGGCCAACTTACGTTATTCCTGAAACGTTCCTTTTCTCTCCTGGATTCCTTTATGTAATTGTAGGATCATACAGGATCTAATCTTTTTGGCAATGGTGACTAAAAAACTATTTCATTGAAAATAGTCATTTAAGCAAGATGAATCAATATCTATGTTTTCTGACAGTGACAGCGTACTACTGCGAAGATAGCCAAGAATTCCTATGAGTAAACATTTTTTTGTTTCATTCCAGGATTAAGGTTAACCATAAAAATAAATAATAAGGACAAATATTTAATTGAATTTGAGTTTGTACAATGCGAAGAAATAAAACAAAGAGGTCCATAATTGCTTAAAAATTACAAAGTAATGAATGTAAGTATTCAAATTTATTAAAACAAAAAAAAATAAATAAAAATCTAAAGGCAAAAAAATATATCCTTATCTACATAAGTAAATTATTTTTTTTTAAATATCTTACAAATAAATAATGTTTTTTTGGGTAACTTAGACTTTTTATTTATTTTAACTTACTTTTTATATTTACATAAACATTGAAAATATTAAGTGGGAATGATTCTTGTAAACGATTTTCTTTTGGTTTCAAGATAAGTGAACAGTAATTACGTGAAAAGTAAAAAAATATATAAAATATTAAAAAGTTATTCTTTGACTTCATGACCTGAACGTATAAAATCATCCACATGTTTATTCTTTATTCTTATAGAATCAACTACATCCAACAGGTTCTTAGCATCCATAGCCAGTACGTGAGCTGCCGAGAGCATGCCTCTGCACAAACATGACATTAATTTAGAAAAGCAGATAATTCTTATACATATTTTAAGCGTGGCAAATGGCATCAAGGTAACTTAATAAACAAAACAAAAAAAAAAAAAACATTTCTGCTGTATAAACACACAAATCGATCAAACAGACTGAAGTTAATCTAGTTAAAGTATCTCAAATTTATACTTAACTAGATTTCATTCTTAAGAGAATAATAAAAAACAGAAAAAATGAATATTGAGTACAAGAGATTAAGGATAGTTTTTCCTTGATCCTCATCCGAACCAGGTAAGTTTACATTGTTGTGATCATTTCGGCAATATGACAAAAACAAAAATCTATGCTTTTATCTTTTTATTCTTTTTCAAATTTGGAATATTGATTCCCTTTTTTAATTCCAAATAATGTTTTACCGGTAGTAAGACCGTACCCTTAGGTGAATTTTCTTGAAAGTTTGTTTTAACTCGTTACAAAAAAAAATCTATTTGGCAAAAAGGGCTCTTCTGTCCAACTATTTTTTTTTTTTTTGCCAAAATCTTGGACCTCTTAAACTTTTCTATTTAGCAAAACCTAAAGTAGAAAATTCGCTCGATTGCATTACGACTTATTATTTATAAACAACATTTAAACTTACATATTACGACCTATTACTTTTATGCAATAAACTTACTTTCTATAAACGGAATCTAAAGTTGTAGAAGAATAATGTTGTGCCAGTTTCATTGCGTTCACTAATTCTGACATATCTTTGCCAAGCACTTGATGGGCCATTTCCACCTGTAATTTCATTATTATTTAATTCTTGTAAATTTCTATTGTTTTATTGAGAAAATAAAAATATATGGTAAAAGCACCTAAATTTATCAACTTTCTTTAACTCTTCAAGTTAATGTAGAACTATGAGTATTAAAAAAAAAAAATTTTAAAAACATTTCAAATAAATAGAGTACTTAGTGTTAACAAAAACAAAACAAAGTGCAATTAATTCTCTATAAAGTTACAAACATTCATTTTCTAAATTGCACTTTCAATTAACCAACTTATTCCTGGCTTCATACTGAATCAGTGTTACATCTTAATTATACAGCTGGTAGAAAGAACCGTATATTGTACAGTGATTCTAATGGCTTCAGAATATTTTCGAATTTGAGACTGTCGCAGAGAGAAAGAGACGGAGTATGAGAGCGAACCCCATTTTTTTCCATATTCCGGGGACCTTCCAATGAAAATTCATTTTCTTAATTTTTACACAATTCCATTTCCTTCTCTTATGACCCAATAAGAAAAAGTAACCTAAAGTATGTGAATATTGTTTAAATATTATTTTATTGTGAATATTATTTTAAAAAAAATTTACCTCTCTTATAGCTGTTTGCGGAAATATTCCGACGAGTACATCTACACTGGTTAGTAATGCTCTTAGTTCTATTCCAACCTTACGTACAAGGTTCAAATACATAGAAGTCTGTGCTTCTTGTACACCTGCAACATGAATTCAAAATTTTAGTCTCAAAACTCAAAATACAAAAATTCTATTATTTAAAATAATAGTGCAAATGATTTTACCACCTATACAACTGCAGTTCATCTGAGGGCTTTTATTTATTAAATGTCCTCTCATTTGGAAGTATATTTTCCACGTTCATGTCGTACTTTATTATAAAAAGTTACTTCAAAAGAAAGCTCGGCTATTTATAAAAGAAATTCAGAAAACAAATGCTTTCATTTAACTGGCCATTCAGAAGGCAAGACCAACTTAACTCTACACTAAGAAAATTTCAAATCTTATTGCACAAATTCAAGTAACTGTTATTAGGAACGCTAAATAATTTCATATTTGAACTTTAACTAATTTATTACTTTTATAACTATTATCGCACGCAATAATTGGCGCGGTCAATAATGATTGCCAACAATATGTATTCAATTTCTTCCGTGGATGAGGAAATTATTTACAATATTGTCCATATTACTTATTACTAATTATCTTGTATTTATACTTCCAGATTATTCAATTTAAAATCAAGTGAGAGCGGTTGCCCATGGTTAGTTACTCCCCTTATTGCCTCTTCTTGGACAAGGTATCACTATCGTTTAGAGATTAATGTCAGTTCGAAACTGTCAGTAGTAATCTAAATAGTAAATAACAGCGAAAAATCCTAAGAAAGATTTAGGCAATGTGTTTCTGTGCAATTAAAAAAGTGTGCTCCAGTACTGGTGTAACGTGATGGTAACTTTTTGTATAAATATACTTAAAAGATTCAAAAAGAAAGAAGTGTACATTCCGCGTCAGCTACAAAACTCTAAAACGTAACAAACACTGAAAAGTTCCAAAATGACCCTCTCTTACATAAATTTAACATCTATGAGGAAAACATAATTTATCTAAATTAAATTTAAAATTACTGGTAGTGTAAATTACTGAAATTATTACCCTGAGATAAGGCCATAACAGCTTTAACAACTGATGTTGTACACTCGTAAACCCTGTCATTGTTTCTGTCCAAATCGGCTGTAGGTGTTGGTTCCATTTTCTAAGGGGAAAAAAATAAGTTTAAAAGCCAATACAATAAAAATATCAATTGATTTCATCTACCTTGAGATTTCATTTTTGAGGTAGAGAAAAACTATAAATACATCCGAAACGTAACGTTTTTAAAATAAAAGTGGGTGATTTCTAATGTCAGAATAAGAGTTGGTGATGGTTTAAATTAAATAATTTAAGAAATTTAGAAATAGTTTTACTTGAAAAACGGGGAAAGAAAGAATGATTAGTGATAAATATTACAACATTCTCTTGTTTCTACTTTCCTGCATATTTATTTATATATATTCATAATAGTTTGTCCTCTTTTTTAAAAATATAATGTTTGTGATTTTCAAGTACAATTTAATAATTTTACGGGTTTAAAAGGGCGGATGAACTCACTGATATCCAGAATTGTGAAACCAACATTCAATTTTTAGTTTCACCTTCCTGAGTTTTCAACTACTTTTGTGCTAGGATATAATTAAATTTTACCTTTAACCTAACAACTTTTTCAACAGAACTTGCAGATTTCCGACTGAGTGAATCAGTATTAGTAGACGGACCTTCAGAACTATCATTATCCGAAAGGGAAGCAGCAATTGATAGACGTTTTTTCTGTAAACAGTATAAAGAAAAAAGTGAAATCTGGAATTTCAAAAATTTGAAAATACTGAACAGACTGTAAATTAAAACTAACCAAATTATTTTCTCCTTCAACCAACCATTTGGAATCTTCTTCTGCCTCTTTGATTTGCTGTTTTAGCCTTCTTTCCAGTTCCTCTTGTTCCAAATCCACTCCTGGGGAAATTACTCCACGTTCGACAGCCAACAAATCCCCGTAAAGGCCAGAAGAACCCTGTGCGGTTCAATTTGGTGTTATGGCAGTTACAAATATTCTAAAAAGTACATGGATATTTCGAAGGATACCACTAGTTTTACCCTACAGTTGGCTGTGATTCCTTTTTGTTTTGTTCTAGTAACTTAGGTCAATAATCTGTTATTACTGTTTAAATCGTGTTTAATATTAAGAACTGTATGAGTTCAATTTTGAAAACGTTCTACTATTTGACATCAAATCTAGGTAAATAATATATAAAGGGGGATGCCTGACGTTAAATTCGAAGACAAAACATTACAGCCAAATAGGTTTACTACAAAAATTTTATTTCTCATGTACAAATTTTACTAACAGTGCAAGACAGGGTCCGAAATTTTTGGTGCGTTCATGAATGTAATTCGAAGAGCACTCAGAAAACCTAATTTGTCAGAACAAGTCGTGGGTTTCAAACGAAGATAGTATCATGCAAACTAGAAAAAGTTGGTTCATTCTTATTAACGTAAACTTTATGAAAAAGGGTGTATATCATAATTCCACCACTAGTACACTCAAATTTAAACAAGATATTTCCCAATTTCCAATGTTTAATACAATCTCAATTTTTTCTCTGAGTAATTCGTTAAAAGAAAACATGCCCAATTGCCCATTATGCCATCATAATGTTCGTATCTTTGAACTATCAAAAACAACTAAATAAATAAAACCTTCAATAAATATGGCTATAAATATATATTCAATTAACTAAAATTTTACGAAAAAATAAATTTAAAAAAAGCCATACTCTGTGAGCGTAAATATTGGGTTGCGAAAACTTAAATAATTTATTAACAATAAACTACATACATAAATGAAGCAGGCAAATAAAAGAGGTGCAAAACTAATTTAGGTAATACAACTAAAAATTGCAACTTTTTCTCCAGCGTGCAGTTGTGAATACGAACATGCATTATAACGCATGTGCAATTTGTAATTATTTAAAGCGAAAGGGTCTGTGGTGGTAGAAAAAATACTATCTTGGAATGGCAATTTCAAATCAAATCTATATTGAACGTTCTATCAGATACTTCTTCAAAACGAAAGTGAAATGTAAGCATAATCTTGAGACAACTATAAAAAATTAACATTTAATTAAAAATAGCAGACTTGCACTGGGAAACAAACGCGGGCAATGTGAACGCGGAAGAATCTAACTAACTTGTCACAGACCTGGATATTTTCTTAATTCAATTATTGGATTCGCAGAAATTTTGAGGCAGGTGCCACATTACCACTGGCCAAAGGTAAGGGAAAGAGTTTAAATTAATAATCTCGCGAGTTAGGCAGACCTACTTAAACAAGGCGAGAGTTGTTGAGGATCTGTTAAGTCTCGGCAAATTTGGGTTAAAAAATGTATTATGAGCCTTCTTGAATGAAAAAGATCAAAGCTCAATTTTCTCAATTACTGTGCTAAAACAAAAAAACGAAGTTTTTTAAACCCACGTTGAACTCTGGTGCTGCTTATAGATCAACGGGCTTATCTTAACATTGTTCTTAGCATTGGTTAAAAGAAAAGACATTACAGAAGATGATAAGCAGTCAGCGAGGGTTGTAGAACTCAATATTCAAACCAATAAGATGAATCACTACATAGTCACCTACAAGCCATGAGGGGAAACCGGTTTCAAGAAGAGAGGTGGAAATGAATACGATTATCTTGCTAAGCGCACGCCGCTGAAAATGTACACAACATTAATTAGTCCTGGCCAAATATCAATGAACATGTTGAAGGTCCCTGAATTAAAGACTTAGAAAAATGGCTAATTCATTACAGAATATCATTGGAATAAGAAAAATTTAAAAGTAATGTGCTCCTTGCCCGTTGTACAAATATTAATAATTTTTTACTTTAGTAAATTCACGGTAGGTATAAAATGACCGAAATTCAGGGATTCTTCAGATATTCTTCTGATAGCTGCAAGAGAGAGCACTGATATGTTTTCAGAAAGTGAATTTCAAGATTTAAGAAAAGAGAGGTTTTTAGACTCAATTGCGGAGACTAGACGGCATTGTTAGTATTTATTTTTACTTTTAAAAGCTATTTCTACTTTTCGTTTATCTAAGCGAACAATTATACCAGTATTTCCGTGTATATGCCAAAAGGCTCCCTTTTATCCTAGGTATTAAAGTTGAATGACATATCAGAAATAAATTTATACCTAAAAAAAATTGTTGGAACAAGTCAAATAGGGTAGCAGTAGATTAGATATTTTTAACATCGTCAAGAATCACACTTCAAGGAAGGAATAAATTCACAAAGAAAGCGTTGGACAAAGTGGACAAAGCACAAAACATTGCTAACACCACAAACCCTTGCCCCTAGTAAAAAAATAAAAATAAACTAAAAAAAATTTTTTTTTGCACGCCAAAACACACTTAAACCGGATTGAAACCTCTTTCTCATCGCCCGCTGCCACGTCAGCCGGTTTAGAATCAATCTCTACCGCAAGTATATTAAATGGTGATGCTGGAGCTGTGTACAGGGACGGATTAATCCTTTTTGCATTCTGATTTTCCCTCATCAATTGAGCCAATACTTCAGGATCTTGAGCCACAATGTAGGTTACTGCACCCGTGTCCTTCTTTTGTTCGTCTGAAGCTGATGAACCTGTTGAAAATTAAAAAGATTTGTAAGAAAATGATTCAAGAATAATAAAAGAAGAAAATCATTTGCTGCAATGAAACTTACCCCAGGACATTGCCTGAACCCGCCTGTTTTCCCGTTTCAGAGTCTCCTGAGCTTGACTTTTCTCTTCGGACATGATTTCACTAAAGGCAAATTTTATATTAATACAAAACAAAATTTATTAATTTATTAAATACGTAATGAAAGTTAAAAATCAAAAGTTTAGAAAACCAATCATAATCAACTAAAAACTAAAATTCAAACTCTGCAAGAATGTATATTTTCTTTATATTAATAATATGTATATAAATTTATATATAAATATAATATTATATATAATATTTATATTATATACTATTATTTTGATTCCCCATATAAAGGTTGCACTGCATTTAGTTCAGTACAATTCTAGCAATGGTACCTAACACCAATGGCCTAATATATACTTACCTACTTAATAATGTCTCTTTGTTGACTACTGTTTACACTAATAACTCTGCCACATATTATTTAACAACAAATAAATTCAAAGCCAACGAATGCTTTCAATCACGCCAAATTCATGAATTGAAATTATAATAAAGAGAATAGGTCGATTTATTTATTACGCTTCAAAACTTTCATCATTAGAGAAATTAAAAAAAAAAAAGTATTATACTAACTAAAGCCTAGATTTAAGGTGGTTAAAACTCGGCCTTTTGGACGGTTCATATTCCCAACATTGTACCATCAAACTGTAAAGTCTTGGAGGACATCCATGCGGCAAAGGTAGACGTTCTCCGTTGTCCAATTTTCCAATGACTTCGTTATTACGGACTCCTTGGAAAGGTTTCACTCCAAGCGTAAGTATTTCCCACATACAGACTCCTTTAAAAATTAATATAATTTAATATGAATTTTGGAATATAGAAATTATTCGTGTGAAACTATATTAACAATATTGAGAATTACGGAGAATAGTAGCGATATAGAGAAATGGTCCATCGGGTTTAGACCAGACATTTATTAAATTGAAAATCCTTAGAATAATAGTCCTTGACCAAATAAATAAAACGTTCAGGAATGGCTTTTTTTATTTCCTTCTTACTTTTTAAAAATGGTCTTTCTTGTACAAACAAAAAATTGAAAATGTTAAACCTTCATAACGTTTCAACATCATCTCCTGATGGTGGAGCTCTAATATTCCGTTCTTTACACCATCATTATTCTATTCTAAGTCTAGAAATGATAACTTTTCCCCCTACTAGCCGAAGATTATTTCTTATTCGTGAATTTACTGAAGAGTTTACAGAATATTTCGCTCTGTTGAATCTATGTATTGCCAGAGCGATTGATTTCCTGTAACTCAAATCTCTTTTCCCTTTCTTGGAAAGGGTTCATTCTTATTTGCTAATTTTATTATAAGTTCAAGTTTTGTAAGTATTATAAGTTCATTTTAAATGGTCAAATTTATAAATATATTTGTGTATAAAATTTCATTTTATTAAATATCTTATTATGATACTCTTTTTTGCCAGAGTCTTTATTAGAAAATGCAGATTCTATTTGAGTTTGAGTGAATTACTATTTTTATTTTCTGTCTTCAATACGTAATTAATATTCACATTTCACTCAGTACTTGGAATACTCAAGTGTTCTTATCTATTTGATTGTGGATGTGTGCCACGAAATGTAATGTGATGTAAATTTGAAAAGGGGTACGAATAAATGGATTACAAAAATACATCAAATGTAAAATTAAATGGAAGAATCGCTAAATTGCATAAACATCATTTATACAATAAACTACTGATAATTATCGCTGTAAAAGCCTACCAAACATCCATACATCACTAGCTGTTGTAAATCTTCGAAAATTTATTGATTCCGGAGCCATCCATTTGATGGGCAATTTTCCACGTGAAGCTTTGTAGTAACTACGTTCTTCCACCCATCTCGAGAGTCCAAAATCGCCTAGTTTAACACAGTCTTCCGAAGCGACAAGGACATTTCTAGCAGCTATATCTCTGCAAAATTACAAACAAAGATTAGGATTTAGGTGCATATTACATAACCAACATATTTTAATGTTTAGACACTAACCTATGAACAAATTTTTTAGATTCAAGATACGAAAGCGCAGTGCTCAACTGATAAACGTATAGTAACAGTGTAGACAACTGCAGAGTATTTTTATGGTCATGTAAGTAGGCCCTTAATTCACCCAGTTTAGCTAATTCCATCACAATACATACTGGATTTTCTGTGCATACACCAACTAAATGAACTATATGTTTATGCTCAAACTGTTGCATTATATCTGAAAATAAATTTTTCATGAATTAATAAATCCAAAAAAATCAATGTCCATCTGAAAATTTCAATTAGCTTACATGCTTCTTCAAGAAATACTTCCGTTGTAGCCATATCCGATCCTGGTTTACAAGTTTTTATAGCTACTTCCAATTTCTGCCCAGAAATTAGCGTACAAGTTCCACAATGTACGTCACCGAACTGTCCTTCACCAATAATTTCTCCAAGTTCAATTTGCCATCTTGCCAGTTCGTAATCTTTTGCTAAATTTCAATTCAAAATTGTACGTAACATTTGATATTTTTTAAGACTAAATTATTAGGTTTAATAATAAAATGAAGCATTAAAATACCCCACATATGTTAACAGAATTAAATATTTATATTACATTTAAGGGAACCTAGGCTGAGCTTATCAAATATTTTTCGAAAAAAGGAAACATTGCTTTCATTAGCATGTCTTTTTCATCTCATAAAGCGGTATCTCATTTTGCAGTTGCGTTTGGAAGTTCACAAACTTCACCAAGCAGGTAGTCTTAGCTTCTTTGCTGATATGCATTTCTCAACTTGAACGATTCTAACCGTTAGAGAAGAATTATTGTCTTCGGATATGTTGTCTTGAGTGATTGAATTGGACTTATCTATTCTTCTGATCTTACCAACCAGACAGAAAGATGGTTCATCAATACCAGTCATGCTCATTGTTGCTTTCTAGCTATTACTCGTGTAATGAATGTTTTTACCAGCTATTTAAAGCAATGATTTTTACGTTGATTTTCCTAGAGACTAATCTGTTTTACACGGTCTAAACAATACTAAGGCTTGCTATGATTTAGAATCTGTATTAATTACCAATAAAGATTCAAGCGGTATATTGAGGTTTCTTATTCTTGCTAAAAGCTATAACGTCGATGAAGGAAAAATTTAAAACTGATTATCACCTTCCCGAGTAAGAGGTTAAGTTATCGAACGCATTGCATCATAGCATGTACGCATAGAGGTGGGAAATCGACAAAATCAATACAATGATTTAGTAATTAAAAAAAGTTACATAAATCACTAATTAAATACGAATAAATGAAAAATTGCTTACTTGTTGGTGTAGAATAGTCACCATCTTCATCAACTATTTCAGCATAATCATCGGACAGAACACTTCTGGTCTTCCCATCTTTTGATTCTCTTTGTTTTCTTGATTCTAAAAATGTTTAAATACTGGTTTAACTCTAATAAATAAAATCAGAGTATCAATAAGAAAACATGCTTTTCGTAAATCTATTATTGTAGTTTTACAAAAATAGACTATATGGCATTAATTTGCAATATATTTGATTAGGATTTAAATATAAAAATATTTACAAACACGAAGAAATAATTACAAATTGCTCTAATTTAAGCGTTACCCATATTAACATGTATTCTGCATTATAATATGAGTAATATCAATACTTTAAATACAACTGAGTAAATAGTATACCTTTATGAGCACAAGGACAAGGAAATCTTTTCCATACAGCAGCTTGTTGTTAAAACAAGTACAGTTAGAAATTTTTACATACACATTTGTTTGCGTTAATAAAAAATAATTTACTCTTAGGTCAAGGAGTAATACAAGGCTACATATAAACGCTTATTCGGCGATTCACATAGTTGTAGAATTAATCTAAATCGTCCTATTTTTCAATTATCTGCAGAGAGATACTCTCCAATGCTTCATTAACGCTATATGAGACTCACTTAGGGTTCTAAAGTGCTGAAAAAATTCTCGTTCTAGACTATTGACAATATTTCATTTATGCTCAAAAGTACTGAGATCAGGACTTCTAGAAGGTATTATTGAAAGTGTAATGCTTAGGAGTACTTCTTTGGTATCACCGTGCATTCTCATCTGGCAACAGAACATTGTCATATATGACTTAAGAAAAAGTAGTCTTCTAAATTTCAGATAAGGCGGTGCGAGCAGTAAGGGAAGCTCCAGACGCGTTATGAAGTTAATCACATTCCTCAAAACTCTTCGACGACGTCACCGCAACGATCCAAATCTAAACTGAGTATGGGAAGCGAGAAAATCGAAATAAAGAGGAAGAAAGAATTTTCTCGAATCGTCCTTATTTAAAAAGAATTAATCATAGGCAAATTTTAGTACGTAATCCCTGGTGGGAAGTGGGCCTGCGAACCCCTTAAGTATTCTAGTGTTCTTTCATTCGTCTTCTGATCACCAAACTTGAAAATTAATTTCTCACATCTTCAATTAATTTATGATTCCAAATAAAAGCATAGTTTCTCACTGCATGATGATGAAGGTAATGACAGACGAACGTCTCGTAGCTCCCAGCATGACAGGGTCTAGTGTCTTAGGGTAAGTTCCAGGTCATCTATTGTTTTAACGAGCTCATAACAGAGTTAATGAAGCATATGAAATTAGCTCGTGAAAACCTTATTTTATAAAAGCCCTATCGGCTAATTTACAACAAAATACGGCAAACTATTTTTATTTACTTATTCACATATATATTTTTTTAGGGGCGGATGTTGGTCTAGATGTGAAGAGCGTGGCTTTGTAAGTGGGAGATTCCCAGTTCGAATCCCGCGTGACTAGTTTTTATTTGTTAGAAAAAATTGTTTAAAGCATGAGCTTCGGCCCCCGTCCACGACACCTACTTGGTAGTTGGACGTGAAGCCTTCCTGAAAAAATTGGCGATTACTTTACTTCATACATTTTTTTAATTACTTAAAGCTGTTGGAATTTAGCGGTTTTTTATTTTTCTGTTTTTACGCTCTAATCCTTTACTTTGAACTAATTAACCTCATCTAAACTTTTTTTGAATTGGAATTAATGAAACTGCGTAATTCAAATACAAAAATATTAATATTTTGCTGGTGCATCCCAAAAGCGTAAATTTATAAAGACAAGATGAGCGATAACCTTTCGTACTACTATCATTTAACTAAAATATAAATAAGTTTATTCAAAAAATTAATTATTATTAATTTATTAATTATTATTAATTTATTATTATTAATTATTAATTAATTATACCTGTCCTTTGCCAAATTGAAGTAACCTTAGTAGGGACTGTTTGTTCTAGTCTCCAGTAACCATCTAACAGATGTGCTAATGATTCCGCTTCCACCAATGAAGCACAGGTAATCGTCAATGCTTCTGTGGCTTCACACACGCTCAGTCTCAGCAATGCTTTTCTATGCGCTTTACAATCTGAATATAATGTTTGTAGATTTTCTATTTTTGCAAAATCTGCCATTTTTGTGGGCTAAATAAAAAATAAATATATATTAATTTTTTTTTCTTGTCAAAATTATGGATTTATTTCGTATTTTGGAACTTACCGTGGTAGATCTATGGCTAATGTAAGCTAAACCTGAACTTGGACCTATCACTAGTTCCACTGGAATTGACCAACCAGACTAGAAAACCCAACAGAAAAATTAATTTACGCTAAGGCAATATATTTCAGAAACTACCAAACAACATTCACTGAAAAAAATGAACTTACGCCGAGTGAACACTGATAACTTTCTTGATCATAAGAATAGACTTGTGATACATTTTCAAAAAACTTCATTAAAGTCTCTTTATCAGACACTGAGGTTACTTTTTTAAATTGTGTTTGTAATAATTTTCTCATTGTTTTCGGTTTGTGAGCTTCAAACAATTTCTGTGGTATAAATCTCTGTAATCCTACCTGCACATTAATTAAGAATATATTAATTAATACAAAATTAAACATAGTTAAGGAAGAATGGATATGACTTTGATTAAATAAACTGCCTGTTCTACGTAGATCTTTGCGAACCTGACCTTAGGGCAGTTAAGCTGACCATTAATCAAAATCATTTAGGTCTGTAGAAGCAACCCGAGAGCCGCAACAAATCTATTAGATAATGTGAAATGTACTTATCGCAGCCCTCAATCCCTACTTTTGAGATTCAATGCTTATTCCCTCTTTTGAAATAATACTAAAATATTACCTCTTTTTCTAAATACTCTAAATTCGATTTCTTCTCTAAATTGAATTGTGGAGTGTCTCGGAAATGATGCTTTATACATAAAGAAGCTATATTTATTGCCAAATCGATATCAGCTTTTTGAGACTTTTCATGTTTTAAATACTCATTTCTCACCTGAAAATATAGATTCTATGTTACAATATTGTATCTGAATAATATTTAATTTTGAATTAATATTCACTTCAGTGATATTTTATCGATTCTATTTATTTATTTAAAACTACTCTTTTAATTAAAAGTGTAAAAATGTTCATTAAAAGACGAAGTATTTAATAAAAATGCATTTCACAGATTTTTGCCGACATGGATGTATTTATTTTTAAGCGGAATGCAAAAATTATATGAATTTTAATAATTTATTACTTTCCTTACTAAGAGGCATTAAAAGCGGGATATTTTGTTTTAATGCTGGAATATTTAAAAGCAATCACCATTTTACTTTTAGTTATTTTGAAACGTATTTTTCTTCGTTATTTAATTGTACTAGCTAGGTAGCAATCCTATTCATTAAGCTAAAAAATCACATAATCAACTCACTTGATCAAAATAATAATAACAGGTGATCCTGTCTTTCTCATACAAATCTCCCAAATCTTTTGGCACGAACCTAATTCTTAAATCGAATTTCCATTCGGAAATAGGATATAGTTGATCGAACCTTTCAACCACCTATAAAAATAAATTGTCAAGAAAATATATGTTTCAAAGAAAAATAATTCTTATTTACAAATTGGAATTCATTACTAACCTGCGCCATAGTTGTATCTTGATGAAGCCAGTAACTATCTCCAGATAGGACATGATAGATTTGTAGGGCGTAACACTTACAGTATTCTCTTTTTCCAGAGTCCAAACTCTCCGTGACCGCAGTGATAATTCCCTTAAAACACGTAAATATAAATTAGAGAATTTACATTCATAAACATAAATGAATTTGAAGAGGTGCAAACAAAAAGAGTTTATATAGGTTTCGGAGAACATTATGCAGAAAAATTAAATTAAATATCTATCAGTTTGAAGCGATTGAAATGGTTAATGTTCTTTAGAGAAGAAATTCTAATACCTTCAACTTCTACCCCAGAATCTCTCTAAATTAAGAGAAAGTTTCATTTCTAACGAGAGATCACAAAATTATCAATGGGTAACTGGCAAATCTTATTCGAACTTATACACTTTTATTATTCTTACGAGTTAGTGGCGATCAGAAAATATAACTGCTCAGAAAAAACATTGAATAAAAGACAAACTACCATAAATGTTTATTAAAAAATATACATACATATGTAAGAAGTAAAAATAGTATCTAGGCTAGATGAAATAATTATAAATCTCGATATAAACTTATAAACCCTACATGTGCGTAAAAATGATGGGTGAATACACTGGGCAGAGACTGGCGAAATGTTAACTGAGCAAGTTTAAAAAAGAACTATGGAATGGACGGCCTCAAGAATGGTTTGCACCGCTGTTTTGGAAGTACTTACTTGCTCATGACAGGTTTACCTTTGGATATCCTTTTAAAGTTTCGTCAGGTAAGGAAAAAATTATTCATTACCGGCGCCAGTCCTCCCGATTCAATTCGGCATCCTTTCATTTCTGATGTCAAGTATGCTTCTGGTAACCTCTTTCACGCTATCAGTCCAACGTAGTCTAGGACATTCTATTCTTCTCACACGGTCCAGCCTTTCCTTCATAACTTTTTAGGGAATTTAGGAACTTTACATTTTAACATGTCCTGCCTGTTTTAATAATTCTCACCAAGGAGGAAATGACACAGCAAATACTGTGTCAATGTGAAGGGACCCCGCTAAGACTGAAAGAAAAAATACTGAAGCCTTCAAGTTTTACCCTTTTAACCTTAATTAAACTATTATATCTAGAGTACGCGCTGTTAGAGTGCCATAATAGTCAATATTGGGTCGAGTTGGGAAGCATATGTTCCTTCTTTGTATTTTAACGAACTATATGTTTGGTAGAAACCTTGGATTAGTTTGAGGGAATTTCCAAAAATAAGTAAGCAAAGATATATTACTTATTTTAATGAAATCTTTATGCTTTTAGTAGATATATTAGAAAATTCAATTTTCAATCCTTTTTAATCAATGACTTGGCACGTTGTTTTCTTTCTTGATGGCAGGTCTCATCTTCAGAAATGAGATTATAAAGACTGCGAAGATAATGTGTCTTATCCTTATAAAGCTATGTCCATATAAAGTGCCTTAAACCTTCTAACCAAATTATTCTACAAACCCTGAGGATAGATGCAAGTGTGAAGCCCGGTCAAAATGAAAACAATTAAGCATTTGTGTACGATAAAACCATTATCCATCATCACAGCTGCAATTAGCTCATAACTTTTTTTTCGAGACTACACTAAGATTTAGCATGCCAGATTTATGTGATTTCTCATGCCTTTCCAATAAATCTTTTAAATAAAAAATAATCTGATATGATTACGCGTTCCTCTTAAATGTTTAAAAAATAATATTAATACCTTAATATCTGTAGCGTCATTATGTTTTACACTAATTGATGATCCATTCTGTAAATGTATCTTCACTGTGGATGTAGAGGTTTCTTCTTGGGCTGCTGGCTTTTTATCCATCTTCGTTTCCAATTCATTGTATCTATAATTTTTATTCATTAATGAACTTGTTTATTTATTCATATAAAAATCTAATTACAAAAATTAAATTACTTTTTATATGTCCGCCTCAAAAAGCGAATTGTAAAAAGGAGACCTGTCCATTTTTACCATTATTTTTAAATTACTATAAATTTAAATAATAAAATAAAATAAAACATAAGTCGAATAATTTATAAACATAATTCGTTCAAAAGAACTAAAATTAAAACAAAAAATATCCCCGACTTGTAGATCTTTAATTACTAAACTTAATATATGACATTCAGCGCAAATACTTGATACATATTTAGATTATGTTCAAAAAAGTCAAGATCATAAGTTTCTCATCTACGAGAATATAACCCTATTCATCTAAATTTAGACAGAAAATATTGGCTGGAAATCCCTGGAGGGAACTGGATAAATGCCAGATTTCTTTTATTAAAACAAAACCACGTTTAAAATGAAATATTCATTTATTACATTAATTATTAACAGTATAATAATTTTATTATCGAATATTTTGAATTTATTTTAGCGTACATAAACAAAAATACAACTTTTTTAAATCAAATATTTTAGGAAGCAAAATTAATTCCCCCGTTAGGATAAAGCCAGATGTACAACATCTGCAGGTCTCTTGCAGAGATCTTATTTTAAATGTTACTAGATGCACAAAGGCAATATCAAAAATAATACCGAAAGTAACGTCCATCATAATTGACCTCCATAAAATATTTATAATAATGAAACAAAAAAATTCATTAGCAAATAGAAATGAAGTCCTTTAATATGCAAAACAAACTTATTCTTAATTAAAAACGTAAAAATGCCTAAAACTCAATATAAAATTGTGAAAGTTATGGATTTATAAACAGAAAGGCTGAAGTAGCAGCAGATATTAGTAATTTTCGTTAACAAAATAATTTACATTGTTAAACATCTGATAAAATGTTGGATTAATCAATCAGAAAATAATAGATGTTAAGCCAATTAGTTGGATGTTAGTCGTATATGTTAAGGTTACTTTATGCAAATGATCAGGGGAGATCGTATCATGCCTTTCTATGAACGGTTCAAAAAAAAAAGAGAAAACACCTGCACTTTTTGAAGTCCCAAGTCTTGGATGGCTCAAAGGGTTTCTGTAAACCATGATAGCTATGAGGGCGCCTGGATTTAATGAAATCTAACATTTGAAAAAGGAAATTAAGACGAACATTAACATCCTAAATGCAAAGGTTACAAATCTAAAATCTTGACAACTTGGTACTGAAGTGAAAGTTTCTTTTTACTTTTTTGCAGTGAGAGGGGAGAGAATACGGTTACCAAAGATACAGGTTATGTGGGCAGTATTTATATTTTTAAATGAATTACACGCAAGCTATGTTATTACTCTATTACAAACTAAATTTATTTAACTGAACAGAAACCAACCAGAATTAAAACTGTTTTTTGGGCTACGTGCAAAATCAACAGAAAGTAGCTAAAATCCACGAGACAAATTTCACAGAAAGTATTATTCAGCAATGCACTATTTATACCAACTTTTTTTAAGACACTTGACCTATGTAACTTGAAAGATTGTTGAATTGAAAATCAACGTAGGTACACGAATCGCCTGTACAAATACTTCTGAAAATGAATGAAATTTCAGAACAGATCAGAACTAATGATAATAATAATAATAAAGTTTACTTGAATTAAGGAAACAAAATTTACATATTCTTCCTATAAACATCAATGACATGGTACGCTACCGTCTATCAGAACTAATGATAAATGCATCTTTCATTATGTTTTACGAGAATTAACAGTATCGACATTAGCTTAGCACAAGACAGATTCAAAGTAAAATTTGCTTATTCCCTAATTTATTTCACAAATCACCAAAGAAGTCTGATTTGAGCCTTAATTTTGATTATTCTAACATCTCAAATCATGGGATGCTTAGGGCTTTCTTCTATAATGAACGTTAAAACTATCCTATAATTAAGAAGTTATTTCAAATAGCAGGAAACTACAACAGAAATAAAACTGCATTTCTGAATGCATTATTACTAGATCAAGCAGAAAATGATTAAGAATTATTTAACCCTAATAGTACTCATCTTTAATATAAAAAAAGATATCCTACTTACACAAATCTACAAAACAACACATCGTCCACAAGCTCGACCATTTTTAACGTTAAAAAAAATCATGCAATAATGAAATATTATCGGTTAAGCAGGAAGTTTCCTTATCGTACAGGAAGCTAGAAATCTTTTTTTTGACATTTTTATACATTTATGTGGTGGGTGACTATTCATACAAACTAAGCTTTTATACTGTATTAATTTGTTTAATATTAAACAGTTACTGTATTTGTTTAATATCAAACAGTGACGTCTCTGTGAAAAAGTCTTTCAGTTTAGCAGGAGAAAATCTTTTTTCTTTAATTTCAGCTTATCGCATTAATTAAGTGACCTAAAGAAAAAAAATAAAACTAAATTGTAAGAGAGAAAATCCAGTTATTGTAACTATTCCATCTTTTCCAACTATTGTAAAGTTTAAGTCACACTGCTTTATAGAAAACTGCAGGTAAGAATCATAAAAATATTTAAGACCAATTTCCCTATTTCTTATAAATTTATTATGGGCATTATTAACATTCTAGAATAGAAAAACATAACCTGAGCATTACCGTACATCCCTTACCTGAATTCTGGGCATAATTTTTGGCCTATCACTTTTAATCCTTTAAAATAACTCAGAAAGGCCTATTTATCAACTATAAGCATTGTAGCAGACACAACCCACGGCACAGTAACAATGCAACTGTTCTATCACTATTTTGAAAATGAGAGAAATCAATAAAATAAGAACAGGACCAGGACGCCATGAAGATTATACACAGGATAGTTCACATACAGGTCCAATCTCTAATCCTCTATTCAATTTAATCAGTCATAAGTTGTTCAAGTTTTAAATATTCGTTGGTAATACTGCCTTTATTTTGAATTGTGACAAAGTTCTTTCACTTTTATAAATAAAACATTTTTTAGTTTATTGCTAAATTTTAAATTAAATTGTTCCCTGAGTGAATTCACTAATAAAATCTTGTAAATCTGTAAAGAAATATAATTAAAACATTCATTGGGGGGGTAATTCAATTTTTTCAGGCAAGTTTACGTGCTCTCACCTACTTGCCTCGCCAATTCACTGCTCCTGAGTCTTGATCTGTCTTCTTGCTTACCCTATAAACTATAAAGCATTGGCGTTCAGTATAACAATTCATTACAGAAGTTGATTTACGGCTAAGTATTTACAGTAACCTGTCAAGTTTAGAACAACGCTACGGCTTATGCGTCGTACTTACTGCTTTCCATTTCCAATTACCAGATATCATATAGTGCAGTCGGTTGTCGTTTTTACTCTTCCCCTATACTAGTTATAGTTTTAAGTCCGTAGCGTTAATCACTGCAGCCTAGGCAGTAGCTGCCACTACGGAGGGAGTACTTTCCATCTTTACAGCCCTTCGGTGGCAATGCTAGGTTCTTCTGCCTTCATCACATCTCATTGTTGCTTCGTACCTTCTGGTTACACCAATGTATAATGTTCATTAAACTATGAATTAAAACTTCTGTATTATCCTATTCATTCACGTTTTGGTGTTTGGTGTAGGTAAGTTTGAGTGATTGTTTGATCAGTCCATCAATCATTGGTTAAACTAGGTCATCAAGGTTACAAATTCGAAAGAGAGATTTGGTTATTTCTGTTACAAGTATATTAAAAAAAAAAAGAAAAAAAAAAGACACCAGCAAAGATGTAATTTTTATACATAATATCTTTTTCTATTTATGAACAACTACTCATTCTAAACATATTTACTACATAAAAAGTACCCTCCATCTTTATAGCCCCTCGGTGACAATACTCGATCCTTCTGTCTCCATCACATCTCGTTTTAGTGTTCGTACCTTCTCGTTTAATTAAAAGACCAATTAAAATACATACATGTTTATTAGTAAAATATACCACGAACTGAAGAACATAAATTTTGCTGGAGAAGATAATGTCCTTGTACTTAAGGAGGCCTCTGAATTACAAATTTCCGAGCCTTTCCTTTCTTTTTCTTCAGTAGCATGGGCATATCATTATAATGTTTAAGATCTTCTTATATTAATTATCTCAACCTGTTGAAAATATGGTTGGGTCTACATTGTTGGATAATGTAGCTGATTCTATTTGCCGTTGCACGCATATTTATTGTATTCTTGACTTTTATCCATCTATTTTATCTATTTTTCTATATTTATTTATCTATTTTCTTTTTAAGATTTTACTTATTTACGTATAATTTGTTAAATTATTAGAATCACACATTCATCAATAATCTCTTTAACAATAATTACTACCAGAAGCAAATAAAATAAGTTCAATTCAGTGTTTTCTGCTTAAATTCGCGCACCTCCCGCATAAAGTGCAACACAAATTTTACAATTTTAAAATATCATAAGCCCAAAACTATCAAAACCCTTAAACAAGTGCTAGATTTTATTAACTTTATTTCATTTTATTTATCTATATTTTGTTTGCGATTCGTTAACTTTTTAAATAACACAAATACACATACATATGTACATACTTATATGTAACCTCCCTCACTCGAATATTTTATTCTAAACTGATTAATCCACCTCTGAGGAAGGATGAAAGCCCGAAATCGAAATCGAGCAGGAGGACCATAAACGTACTTGCTATGAGGGATATAGTCTATCTATTGCTCTTAGTCCATCCATTGAATCATGATCATTTGGGTAATTCAGGCATATTGTAAAGAGTCATTTCTGTGAGGCTTACTTTGTAATGTTAGATCTTATATCGGAAATAGGTAAGTTAAAATCTTACATTTCATCATTGTTAATGGCTTCCTTTGCAAGCAAGTTACAATTTCGTTGGATTTAACTTTGGAGTAAAACTTAGAAAAGGGAGCATCTTCCTAGAAAGTTAAAATTTTGTTTCCTTGTCATTGTGTGAACAACACAATTTTTTTTCTTTTATCAATATGCCTTGGTCACTTCTAGACATTTCCTGCGCTTTTAAAGTCAGCTTGCATGTGAGATTTAATGCTAATCAAACTTACAGGTTCATAAATTTTATAAAATGATATCGCACTTGTTACACAGTTCCAAATTTCCTGTGTGACAATATTCATTTTCATAATTTATTAATTTTTGTTATAAAAATCCGATGTCTGAAATTTTGAATTGTCCTGACTGAAAGATAATATAATTACAATTTCCTAGTAAGTTTCATTTTCAGCTAGAATCTTTAAATATAGACTTTTTATCTCTTAAGAGATATTGCAATAGTAGAAATGAAATTTTTACCGGAAGTTTAAGGTACAATTGATGAGAAAGAATTTTAATTATTTGGTTTTCTAATGTTTCTTTATTTTAAGAAGAAATTAAAAAAAATTGTGTGAACATCCCACGACTTTCTCTAACTACTTATTGTTCTCATCATTCAAACCAAAACATTTTTCTTCAAACCCCAACGTTTGAGTCACATTTAATTCTTATCTACTTCTTGGAAGGAATCTACTACCCCTTTCTTAAAGAAGTACCCTTGATCAAATTTCCGGAAAAAAATGTATTCAGTAAATGTTGATTTATGTGTTTGAAATCACTATACAAAGTTGAAATAAATTCGTAGGTGCCGTTTTTGAGTAAACCTTGATAAAACAGAAAAATCTACCTTCGGTTGACCTATTCCGGCCAAAACCTTTATGTGGCATCCTCTGTTTGCACTTGAGCTAAATATTAAATTTGAACTTTTCGTTTTTTAATCACGGGACCTCAAAACGTATACTTCTAATGAAAACTCAAAACTGAAAATCTGCATAAAAACAATATCTTCTCTTATTTAGTAGAGAAAGAGAAAGAATTAGAACCCATCTATTAAATGGAATTTCAGATTATGACAATATAATGGGTTGTAAAGGTGAAAATAACTTTTAAGATTCTACACAGCAATAATTTTAATTTAGTTTAATATAAAAGGAATTACAGAAATAGAATTATAACTTTATATTTACAGAGCTTGCTTAGTATTTATTCGTTGCACTTACAGATATTAAAGGATGTTATGTGCGTGCTGATGTGCTTTGTGACAATGAAGGGCACCATCCCGGCGACAAATGCAGTCCTGACTATTAAACAGAATGTAATTGCTGTAAGAACAATGTAAACTGCGTCAGATTGCAATAGACTAAAGAGAGTGGATCCATCTTCGAACGTGGTTTGAAATGTGTGATAGGATCAGAAAAGAAGTTCAAAGCTGCCCTCAGTATAGTTGTGGTAAGTATAAGGAACTGTATTATTTCCATGTGTGACCGGTTAGTGGCGAGAGGGGGGTACCTTTCGGAGTTCTCTTGAGAGTCTGGAAATCCTTTTGGGGACCAGAGAGCCGAAGCTATCCGGGATGGTAACCATAACCAGCCCCAAATATAAAAATACTCTTAAGGGGAATAGCTCCGCCGTGAAGAGCGAGAGTCCGCCGGTAGTATTACGGCAGTTACAGGGAGCTAAATAAATGATTCTCGTATGTTATAATCGACCCTAAAAACAAACATTGTTTTAAGGCTGGAACAATAACTCAAAAAATAGAAAATCGTAACTACGACCTAAACCCAAAAGCTACACTTACGCTAGAAGGAAAAGTAAGCATGTTTTAAAAAAGTATTTAAAAAATGATACTTTCTTTTATTATAAACTTCAAAATGAAAGAGGGGTTTTAATGAAGTTAACTTCTTCTTTTTTTTCTCTTTTTTTTTTAAATTACATTTGTTCATAATTATTGCTGGATGTACACCTTTTCTATGGTTTCCATTATTTTGATGTTTGATGATTACTAACATTTTTTTTATGAATTGTGAATACAAAAATATCTTGTCTTATTGCACAATGTATCAAACTCGTATATTTAGTTAAAAGTTTACTAAAGTACCGTAAAGTAAGAACTATAAGTTTGATTATATTTTGTTGTTTAATGAACTCAGTCCTGAAAAGTGCAGTCAGTGGCGTTATCTTTTTCCAGTGCATTTCAACACTGCGAGGTAATGCTTAGCTTTCATTTGGAAATGATTATTTTTAATCCAGCAACACAACGATAATATAAGATGATTGTTATCAAGTCTATTTTGGGGAATAAAGAAGTCAAGGAAATCTACTTACCACTCACTCTAAGTAAGACTGTTCTTCTTCAGGTAGGCTTATCTATCACTTTATACATTTTAAAGCATGTAAAAATTACATTTAACTTTTTAAACATTTTATCCCAATAGAAAACAGTATCATGTCATCGTTATTATGTTTTTGAAAATAATTCATTTTGTTTAAAAAGGGGAATAAATTTAATTGAGTAACTTTTATGTTACCTACTTTAATAAGTAACTTTGATAAGTGCGCAAATTATGTATTAAATTAGAGATGAGGTGAAAATAAATGTAGCAATGAAATAGTAATAATTGGTAAAAAGTAAAAAGTTTTTGTTATAAACTGTACCAATAGCATTCCAAAATTTTTTGTAAAAGACATTTTACTGATTTAGAATTTTTACTAAGGGTTTCGGATAATTTTGTTGCTGAATAAAAGTCTTACTATTTAATTTATTTTTCTATTAACTGTGTTAATTTGAAAAAGTAAAAATAAAACGAAAATAATAGTAATAATGTTAGTACAATAGATTATGTACGTATATTATTATTTTTTACCAATGAAATTTATTTTGTTCACAAGGAATAAGTGTGTTTTTGGAACTATATTTCATTATAATTGAATGAAAAGATTTAGGTCTTTAAAAATAAATCAATTCTTCAGTTTAATTACAGTCTTCTTTATTTAATTTTTGTAATATACAAAAATTGTTACAGATGCTTCTTAATACTAGGTAATACTCAGTAATCATGTTAATTATTTAAGTTACAATAAATAATGATTTTCAGAATCAATACTGTTGATACCAGAGTACTGCCTGCAAAACTGTTTATCAATGGAAACCAAAGTGATTACTTTGAATACAGGCCTATGCATTCACGAGGCATTGCAGGTTCAGGAAGCACCTGCACAAGGTAGGACTTCCAGCTCGGAACCGTTGTAGAGATTATGTCAGGAATAGGAGGAATCGGCCTCTCACCAACAGGTAACGACAACGGTAATAACAATTGAGCGGCTGCGCTGCGATATCTTTGGAACTCTAAGGCCAGAGGAAATAGTAGCGCGGAAGGAACTGGTCGGGAAAGTCCACAACCTTTTTTTAGTAGGGGACGGTTGGTATACTAGAACTAGCAAGGGGCTGGCACAATAAACCTTTTGTGGCTGCGGTGCCGTGGGGCGTCGGTACCGTCCCGCTTCGAAATCTAAAAAAAATATAAATGTGATGGGAATTGCTGTTAATAAGGTAATGAAATATGTACTTCAACTCAAGTTTCGCGTTACATATGCTTTGCGGTATGCAATCAAATTAAGTTTCTCTAAGTGTGGGTGGGGGCGAAGCTCCCCATTTAAAAAATAAATTTAGGCGAGTGAGTAAAAAATAGGGGGGGGGGGCGAAGCAGCTCAATCAAAATGAAATTATAAATATTGGAAGTGATTTTGAATAGCTATGGTAATGCAACTCGCCATGTTGAAAATGTAAAATTAAATGTTAAACATTGCCTGTAAAAATATTTTCACAAATTTTGAATAATTGAATGTTGCGGTTGACGTGGTATCAGCTTAACATAATCACACCAATTTTACGTCACGCCTGCAGATGTCTATTGGTCACAGATAACAATTTAAAATTTACCTTATTTAGCTAATTAAGTAGAAGGATTTGTTGTAGAATTTTATTTTAAATATTTTACGATTCTTACATTTAACATATGGTATAACCTCCACCATGTAACCTTCCTCTCTCAGTCTGTAGTCGACAAGCGAAGTGTGTAGCCGAAATATCTACTGTAACTATTACTTCTACTTTTTGTTGGTGATTGTAATTATGAAACCGAATAGATACAATAAACACGCGTGCTACGTTGGTTAAAATCAAAGTTATTATCCAGAATTAAGGGCCTAACAACATTTGGACTTAATACTTTTCGATAAGGTATTATTTTTATAGGTATTAATATTAATTTATTTATAAAATATTGTAATATTCTTTTAAAGTGTTTTTTATAGCGGTCTTTGAAGCAGATCTGAATGCACCAGTTTAAACTGCCACCCAATGCCAACAACTAATGTCATTTTGCATATTAATGATTGCAGGGTTTTGAATATGTAGTTAATACCAACTAGAAAAGCAACAAAACTGCTGTTAAGAGCGTTCTAGTAGCAAGGTCGAGAACTACTCGGCAATTATTAGTTTTCAGTTCTTCCACTAGATCGCATGGGCATGTAGAATTTGTTATTAATTTCAAAGAAACCATATAATTATTTCAGCTTTAATGTTACCTATTTTACGTAACTTTAATATGTGCAAAAATTATGTATTGAATAAAAGATGAGTTAAAAGTAATTGTCACAATGAAATAGTAATTATTTTTTAAAAGAGAAAAGGTTTTGTAAATCGTACGAATTGCATTCCAAAAATTTTTTTTTAAAAGACATTTAACTGATTTAGAATTATTAAAAGTACGGGCTTCGGATCGTTGACTTATCTAAAATTTGATATTTTTAACATTACTAATTGTTTTATTCATAATTTCACTCAAAATATATAAATATTCATTAATACGAATATATTTGGTGCTAGTTTGTGTGTTTAAAGTACACTTAATGGGCAAATGCCCGTTATATTAGTAATTAATAAATAGAGAAATGCGTAGTAGATAGATTGACAAAAAATAGACAAATAATTAGATATAAAATAACGCTGTAAAAAATTCGTATTTTTTTCAGTTCTTGCAGTGCTAACATCAATGGGCCTTTTGTCAACTTGCAGCCCCGTTAAGCTCAGCTTTTACCTGAGATGAATTTTTAAGGCTCCTTCTATAATTTCAGCAGCACTGCCATAAATATAAAGTGTTTCGCATCCAGGTAAGTCTTATCGGTACTTTTCCGTTAGCCGGGCGCAAATGTCGCCAATTGTGAACCAAACGCGAGCCAAGTCAACAGAATAAAAGTCGAAAAGGTTCAACTATAAACAAATATCAATTAATGGTAAGCAAAACAAGTTCAACTATTAACAAATATTATTGAATTGTAAAGAAAACAGTTTTACCCAAAACTGTTTTTCGCTTGCGCCCGGCAACGGAAAAGTACTGTCTTATCTTACTATTTATTATGTTCTGAGTAATACAACAAAAACTAAAACTTTTTTCATATGTGTGTTTTTTGGAAATATATTTTATTGTCATTGAATGAAAAGATTTAGGTTTAAAAAAAAAAAAATCAATTCTTTAGTTTAATTGCAGCCTTCTTTATTTAATCTTCTTTATAATATACATAAATTGTTATAGATGTGTTTCTCTAGCTTCTTAAAGCTGGTTGTAAATGCTTATAACATTTTAATTATGTAATTTACTATAATTTGTCAAATGTAATAAAATTTCAAAAAGCAATAGCTCAGGTGATATTCAGTTATCTAAATATATAGTAAATGTAGGCTTTAGTTTTAAAAACAAGAAATGGCGGATTAAAGTTTTATAATTAATGCATGTTATAATTATTTTATTTCTAAATAAAATAAAGATAGGCATGTATTTTCCTTATAGTCGAGTTTATGAGCAGATCTGAATGCAGCAGTTTAAACTGCCAACCAGGGCCGGATTTAAATGAAAAGAGGCCCTATGCTATTCCTTTTATGAGGCCCTTTCATCTCCCATTTTTAAGTTTGTAAATTACATGAGAGATAATAAAATACATCACTACTGTGATATATATCAATATGTTAAATGAAACATGTTCTTATTGGTACTGTTTATAGTGTAATTGTAATTTTGCTAACAATTTGAATGTAGGCCCCTCTTGATCTTGAGGCCCTAGGCTGAAGCCTAGTTAGCCTATAGTAAAATCCGGCCCTGATTGAGGGAATAGTCTTTTAGAAAATAAAGTAGGTATATAACTATTTTTCTTGTTTTTTTTTTTCATAACTTGCTGCATACTTCACTTTAAACATGTAACATAATGTATACTAGAAGTTTGATAATGTAGCTCAGTAAATTTAAATCTCCTTTATTGCAATTATTAACTTCCAAGTGATAACATTAAATCATGTTGATTTTCAGATTTACTATCGCTGATACTGGAGTGCTGCCCGCGAAACTATACAATAATTGAAGTCTAAGAGGAAAAAAGCGTAAAACATCTATTCATTGAACATGAACATGATCAACTAAAGGGTGATTCGGCCAGTTTTACCTGATCCAGTATATCTTGGTAAGTGCTAGCTTCAAATATTCTATTTCTTTTCAAATTTTTTAATATCGTTTCTACATTCTTTGTGTTGCAATTATCTTCATAATCAGTAGGCATCACCAAAGGTGAAAGAATAAATGAAGTAAACTACGTGCAACTCTTACTGAACTTAAGAAATAACTGATCTAAGGAGATTTGTGTAGTTTCTTAATTAATGATTGGAAAGTAGAGTTGTTATTAGTATCATCTAAATAGTATTTTTATCATTAGAGGATAGATAATTTTTGCAATAAAGCGTAAGTAGTTACAATACTTTGGCTACTTTAGTTTATACAGAATATTAAGAGGATTAATATTGTAATTACAATCCTTCCCTGTTGTTATCCGAAAGCATTTCCTTATAAGTGATTATGAAAGTAAGTGTTTATTCAAAATAATATTTTGATCTGTAAATGTAAAAAACTTGCATTTGATAAAGTTGTAAATTGTTTAATTAAATATTTATTATTGGGGTCCATGAGTTGTCCAATAAACGTGCAAAAGTACATTTTCATGCTATCTAGCGGCAACTTGTGGAACTACAATCATTTTGTAGTTCCAGCAAACGCTACTAGGTGTCATAGCATTCACTTTCTCTGTATGAAATAATTCAATTCTCCCCTTTCCATTTCTTAAGTTTTTTAGATCTTCAAGTCCGCTCTCTCGTAAATCAATAATAACTGTTGTGTAATTTTATTGTAACAATTTTATTTTATTAGTTCCACTTTTCGAAAACTAGTAGTATTCAAGTTGATCAGTAAGCTTAAAGATAGTTTATAACGTCAAACTTCATTAATGCTTTCTATAAAAATGCAGAATCTATTGGGCAGTATACTTTTTATTATTTGTAATATATTACTGTTTATTTATTTAGAAGCATATTCAAATGCTATGAAATAAGAACTATAATTTTGTAGTGTAATAGCCTGGTGAACTGAGCACAGTGATAGATACTGTTGTCTGAGTAATACTCAGCTTTCATCTGGAAATTATTATCACTCTATGAGTCCTTCTTTACATCGAGCAGCCCGCCGATATTAGATGATTCTCATCAACTCTATTGTGAAGTATATAGAGACCATTGTGTACCATTCTGGGACTGTTTTTCAGGTAGTCTTATTTATTATTTTATACATTCTAATAATCACAACATAAACTATAACCTTTTTCCCGATAAATAATCTTTCTCTTTTAATGTGGATAAATAATGTTTCAACTTTCAATCTCATAAAACGTTTATTTAGCCAAATTAAATTTCTTTTCCTCAGATTATTAATTTTTGATTTTGGGGATTACTGAGATGCGGTCAATAAATTCACAACAAATTTATTTTTTCATACCAACATTTCGGTAAATATATTACCTTCTCCAGGGTATTGTAAAACTTGTTGAGTTTAATGTTAATCTACATCATCATAACTGTTTGATATTTGTTTGTATTTTACCGAAACGTTGGTATGAAGGAAGAAATTAGTTGTGAAATTATTGACCCCACCTCAATATTCTCCAAAATCATTAAATAAAATCTTTTTTTTTTATGTTTCCTGTTGAATCGGAAGAAGTAATGATTCCATTCCGAAGAAGAAAGGTTGGAGTAAAAGAAAACTTGTAATATTTGAAAATTAAAACTATTTATTTTTTAGACAAATGAACCTAATTGACAATAAAATGTAGTATTTTTAAATATTTAATTCGATTTTATTAAAAAAGCAACAGTTTAATTGGTTAAAAATTTATTTAGTAGTAAATGCCAACTCATTTTCAGTACATTTATTTCAACCACGTTCATTTAGTGTATTCCAGAACTATGTGTGGGTAAGTATACCTTTTTCGATAATAACTTGAAAACTTTAAGGATTTTATTATTATTTTATTTTGTTTCAAGAAAATTGAATGGTTTAATTTACTTAAAAAAGGTACAGTTTAGCAGAAAAATCTTATATGTTTCAATGAAGTACTTTTTTCTTTTATCCTTAGTGTTGTGCATGGTAAGAACATTTATGAAGGAAAAATATTTAATCATTTTAAACCAAATTAAACTTTTTTCAAGAAAATTGAAAGCAGAAAGGTTTAATTTACTCGGAAAGAGGTATAGTTTAACAGAAAACTCTTTACGTGTTTTTATGAAGTAATTTTTTCCTTTTATCCAGTGCTTTAATTCTTTTTAGATCTTTCATCAACTTGCAGCCCCGTTAAGCTCACCTTTTACCTGAAACGATTATTTTCAATAGTCCTTCCAGTAGTACAACTGTAAAATATGAGGTGATTCTATTTCCGATAATAAACTAAACATTAGGGGATTGTTCTTCAGGTAATCACATCTATTAATTATTTATCTATAATTTCATACATATGTTCAAAGTAATATAAAACGTACATACCTAAACGTATAAAGCTTTTTTTCATTTTGAAATGAATTTAAATCGTTCATTTTTATGTTTTATTATTTTCATTAATGCAATAATAATTAATAATGTGTATTGTGTACTGTGTAACAGCTAAAGCCCTTATTAATATACACCTTGCATAAAAAAAAAAAACAAGAAAATACAATTAATGGCATTTTAAATTGCAGGGATATATGAATATATCCTCTTTCTAACTTGAAAAAGCTACAAAATCTGTTCTTGAGAGCGCTCTCTTAGCAAGGTCGGTAACTAACCAGTAATAATTAGTTCTAAGTGTTTCCGCTAGATCGCATAAGTATGTAGAATTTATGTTGCTCAGTTCACACTAAACAAATAATTATTTCCGTTTTTATGTTACCTTCTTTAAACAACTTTGATTTGTGCGTAAATTAAATATTGGATTTCAGGTGGTGTGAAAATAATAACATTATTATTTTAAAAAAGTAAAACATTATTATTTATTGTCATAAATAGTACCAAATGCATGCGAAAATTTTTGTTGAAAATCATTTTACTGTTTTAGAATCACAAAAATAAGAGCTTCAGATCTCTATCCTTTTTGGTAAAACTAAAAATTATATTTAATTTTCAAATTAATAATTCAAGTATTATTAATATTTCAAAATTATTAATTTGATAACTTTCCTTATTGTTGATCATTTGATATTATTGACTCAGTTTATACAAAGAAGATATATTCTTTAATTAAAACCTTTTTAGTATTTATGATTTTTTTGTAAAATATAAATCTATGTTCATTTTGTCTGAACATTAAAGTTACTCACTGTTTATTTCAAAACTAGTTTTTAATTTTATGTATTCTAGTTTTGAGAGTGTAGTTGAAAAGATTAATTTTAAACTATTGAGGGCAGGGCCAGATTTAGATGAAAAGAGGCCCTAGCTATTCCTTTTATGAGGCCCTTATTTTAATCTCCCATTTTTAAGTTTGTAAATTACATTAGAGATAATAAAATACATCACTACTGTGCGTAATTGTAACTATGAAATAGTAATATTTTTTTTAAAAGTAAGGTTTTGTTGTAAATGTACCAATTGCATTCCAAAATTTTTCTTAGACATTTCACTTATTTAGAATTATTAAAAACAAGGGCTTCGGATTGTTGACTATTTCATAATTTCACTAAAAATATATAAATAATATTCGTTAATACGAATATATTTGGTGCTTGTTGGTGTGTGTTTAAAGGGCAAATGTCCGTTATATTAGTACATAATAAATTGAGAAATGTCTAGTAGATAGATTGTCAAAAAAGAAATAGACAAATCATTAGGTTTAATAAAATACGCTGTTAAAAATTCACATTTTTTCAGTTCATGCAGTGCTAACATCAATGGGCCTTTTGTCAACTTGCAGCCACGTTAAGCTCAGCTTTTACCTGAGATGTATTTTAAGGGTCCTATAATTTCAGCAGCACTGCCATAAATAAGAAGATATTCACATCCAGGTAAGTCTTATCTTATTATTTATTATATTGAGAATTATACAACAAAAACTAAACTTTTTTTCACACAAATTTTTTTATAATTGGAAAAAGTTTTCATTTTTAAAATTCATTTACAAAAAATAAATAAATAAATAATTACTTATCCCTTTACCTACTAAATCACTGAATAACAAAATCATTTACCTGAAATAACTTTTAAATTCTTCATTTGAATAAAGATCATTTACTCTGATAGCTAATAATACGTGGCCTAAGTTTTCGCTTTTTATCATTGCGATTTTGTAAAATTACATTCCACTCTAATCGGAACTAGATAAAGAACTTTCTAAAGCATTATTAATAAATATCCAACTGTTGCCACAAAAGACTTTTTAATTTTATTTAAACGTAAATTTTATAAATACTCCACTAAAATGTAATATAAAAAATTGAATTATATATATTCTTTTAATATAAGTCAACTTTACCAATAATTAATAAAGTTTATTATAACTGCTTATAAATGGGGTTTAAATTAATAAATAACCTCTTCAAGCTTCTAACTTATTTTCGAAGCCGCCATATGTAATGTTTACATGAACGGTTAAAACGCCCACAGTCCGTTCCACTTGGGTTTTCGATCGCAACGCCCACAAGCAAGTGGAACGGCCAAAATCGGGGTCGTGTCGTGGTCGTTGTGGTCGCCAAGTGGAACGCACCCTATTTCGTCACGCATCCAGCTGTCTATTGTTCACATTTACATTTTAAAATTTACCTTATTTAATTAAATAGTAAGATTTGTTGTAGAATTTTATTTCATTTTTACACATGCTTTACGATTCATTCCATTTAACATATGGTATAACCTTCATGTAACCTTCCTCACTCAGACAGTAGTCGACAAGTACCGTGTGTAGTCTAAATATCTACTGTAACTATTAAATCTACTTTTTGATGGTGATTGTAATTATGAAACCGAATAGATACAATACACACGCGAGCTACGTTAGATAAAATCAAAGTTATTGTCCTGAATTGCGGGCCCAACAACATTATCGCATGAGTATGTAGAATTTTATTTTAATTTCAAAGAAATCATGTACCTACCTTAATTATTTCAACTTTAATGTTTCCTACTTTAAGTAACTTTAATGTGTGCCCAAATTATGTTTTGAACAAAAGATGAGTTTAATATAATTGCAACAATGAAATAGTAAATATGTTTTAATAGCAAGGTTTTATTGTAAATCGTACCAATTGCATTCCAAACATTTTCTCAAAAGACATTTCACAGATTTTCAATTATTAAAAATAAGGGCTTCGGATCGTTGCCTTTTTCATAATTTCACTCGAAATATTTAAATATATTTTTTAATACGAATGTATTTAGTGCTTCTTTGAGTGAGTTTAAAGTACACTTGATGGGCAAATGCCCGTTACATTAGTACATAATAAATAGAGAAATGTGTAGTAGATAGATTGACAAAAAGAAAAAGAAGACAAATGCTAGATATAATAAATTAAGCTGTAAAAAAGTTGTGTACGAATTAAAATTCGTATTTTTTCAGTTCACGCAGTGCTAACATCAATAGGCCTTTTGTCAACTTGCAGCCCCGTTAAGCTCAGCTTTTACCTGAGATGTATTTTTAAGGGTCCTATAATTTCAGCAGACTGCCATGAATATGAATATTTGCCTCCAGGTAAGTCTTATCTTATTATTTATTACGTTCAGAGTAATACAACAAAAACTAAAACTTTTTTTCATATTTATTGTTTTGTTTTTTTTATAATTGAAAAAAGTTTTAATTTTTGTTGATTTGGGTAAAGTTTTAATTGAAAAATACAACTATTTTTAGTTGAGCTAATTTTTTAATTAATTTTCATAAACGTAATTTAATAGTAATAATAATGTTAGTAGATTATGTGTGTTATATTTTTCCAATTAAATAAATTTTATTCATAAGGAAGAAGTGTATTTTTTGGAAATGTATTTCATTATCATTAAATAAAAAGGTTTAGGTTAAAAAAAAAAATCAATTCTTTAGTTCAATTACAGTCTTCTTTATTTAATCTTTATAATATACATAAATTATTATAGATGTTTTTCTTAATGCTAGGTAAAACTTACTAAACATTTTAATTTAATTTAAATTACAATAAATAATGTTTATTTTCAGAATCAATACTGGTGATACCCAGAGTGCTGCCTGCAATACGTTCATCAATGGAAGCCCAAGTGAAAAAGAGGTAAAAGATCAATCCAATATGAATGTGCCAACAATCTTTGGATAGGAATCTATAAAAAAAAGTAAGTAGTTATTATGAGTAATATGCATGATTTTATCAAAATTAAAAGTTGCATGTTAAAAAAAAAAGTAATAAAAAGTCTTTAATAAAAATTTATATTTTATTTTTCCATTAAATCTGTTAATGAATATGAAAAAGTAAAAATTAAACGAAAAAAATTGAAAATATTTGATTAATATTTCAAAATGATGTAGAAAATGCGAAAAAATAAAAAGGATAACCTAACAGGAAGGTTACAGAGTCTAGAGAGTGGTAGAAGTAAAAAAGGAAAACCATGAGGGAAGGTTAAAATGGCTGGCAGAGTCGTGAGAGTGTGCTGGAGCAGTAGGACAGCTGGAGCTATCTAGTGGGTAGTGGATCAGGTGAGTTTAGTTGCCGCCATCTTGCTCTGGGAGGCTATATAACTAAGTTCGCTGGAAGGGCGGGGCAGGGTGGGGAGAACCGTCGAAGCGACAACATCTCCTCACCTCACCTTCATGATTCTTTGGAGAGAGAGGTGATGGATGTTTAGAAGACTAGACTAGAATAACATATGTTTCGAGCGACGAGCGATATACCCCCCTGCATCACTCAAGTCGTACTGACGAGAATTCGTGCTGTTCCCGTATATATAGGGAAGGTTACAGGACTGCTACCTGGTGGCAACTTTTGGAACTATTTTCTCACCTGTCTGATAAGTGGCGCCCTCTGACGGATTTTTTTGGAACTATTTTTTAATTTATTCTAGTTTTTCTGTTTTAAACGTATTTTAACACTTTTTTTTGGTATTTTATTAATTTATGTATTTTTTTTATATCACAGAATAAGAAATACTGAGGCTATGTAAATGTAACAAAAAAAAAAAAAGATGCAATAAATAGATTTTTTTTTAAAAAAACTGAACTTTTTTCTTTGTTCTCCTGCTAAATACCTTTTTTACAGATAAATAAGATAGTGACATAAACATGCATTTCACATATATCTTAATAATTTTTTTAAGTAATTGAAGAACCGTCGAAGCGACAACATCTCCTCACCTCACCTTCATGATTCTTTGGAGAGAGAGGTGATGGATGTTTAGAAGACTAGACTAGAATAACATATGTTTCGAGCGACGAGCGATATACCCCCCTGCATCACTCAAGTCGTACTGACGAGAATTCGTGCTGTTCCCGTATATATAGGGAAGGTTACAGGACTGCTACCTGGTGGCAACTTTTGGAACTATTTTCTCACCTGTCTGATAAGTGGCGCCCTCTGACGGATTTTTTTGGAACTATTTTTTAATTTATTCTAGTTTTTCTGTTTTAAACGTATTTTAACACTTTTTTTTGGTATTTTATTAATTTATGTATTTTTTTTATATCACAGAATAAGAAATACTGAGGCTATGTAAATGTAACAAAAAAAAAAAAAGATGCAATAAATAGATTTTTTTTTAAAAAAACTGAACTTTTTTCTTTGTTCTCCTGCTAAATACCTTTTTTACAGATAAATAAGATAGTGACATAAACATGCATTTCACATATATCTTAATAATTTTTTTAAGTAATTGATTTATAACAAAAGTTACTTACTTATTTGATGGATGTTTTCTCAACGTCTTTTTCATTTCACTTCACTTGATGGATGGTTTTGCAGGTAGTATTCACAGTATTGGCTATTTCAATATGAAAATCATTATCCAATGAAATGAACACTTTATAGAGTAAATCTTGAATTAAAAAGCATTCTATTTAATGATACTACAAATTAATCCGCAACAATTAGTTTGAGATACATTTATATCTTTCAGGAATTGAAGAAATAAATTGAAATCGAAATTTAAAATTACAGTTTAAAACTCTTAAACGGATCAATCTTTTAGAACGAATTCATTGTATTGTGAAACATTAAATTATTTTAATTTAATTTGCTCCTACGTTGCAATTATACTTTAGTAATAAATTATTTTCATTCAATTCCTACGATAAAAGTTAAATTTTGTTCAAAATTATTTAATTTTAATGATAAAATCTGTAGCTCTGTAGCTATCGGTCAAGTATTATTCATGAAAATTAAGCTGAAGCATTGATCTATACATTAAAATTATTTAATAAAGAATCTAAACGCAATTACTCAATGAAAATGAAATATATATATTTCCAAAAAACACATATATGATTTATGATTAAGAATTATTTGATTGTCAAATCCATCACATTTATTAACTTTCTCCATGCAATTTTTTGTGATGAATGAATTAAAAAATGTTTAGCATGACTAAAATAGTTCAAATTGATTGAACAAATATTCAGAATACACATGCAATTTGACGTTGAATTTAACTATCAAATTAAAATCTAGTTTAAGTAAAAACTGTAACTTATCTCTTCCAAATTCAATGGGAAAAACTTAATTTTACTAAAAAAGAAGTTTTAGATTCTGCAGTAATACTGTTACATATGAAATAATAGTACCTGAACAACAGTTCCTCAAGCAGGATAGTAGGTAAATTTCTTTGACTTCTTTATACTCCAGAATAAAATGGATGAGAATCGATTTATACTGACGTGCTGCTCCATGTAATAAAGGGACAGTAGAGATAATCATTTCAGATGAAAGATGAGCATTACTGTGCCCAAGCTGGTCTAGCGTTAGATGAAAGCACTGTATAATAGAAAAGAATATTACATTGATTATTATTTAATTCACACCTGGAGAATGATGGTAGAAATCGGAGCATTTTTCTATCAAACTAAATCTCTATCTAATCAAACAGTTATAATCATAAAAAAATTTTTAGTTCATTATGTGATACTTTTAACGAAAAATGGATAAAATTACCAGAAGAACAGAATTTGCACTCGGCAATTTTCACTAGCGAAGCGGTAGGTAGATTTCGTTCACTTCTTCATTTTCCAGAATGGAATGGATGAGAACCATTTAATCTTTACCAAAAGAAATTTGTGAAAAATGCTACATTAATAATTTAAACTAAATTCACACCTTGTGTTAGTCTGAAGAAATGAAGCATTTACTTGTCCAGTTAAATCTATTATGAACCAGTTCACATACAAAAGAACTAAGTTTAACAATTGTGTATTCTATTTTCTTGAAAAAGTTTAATTTGAATCAAAATGATTCAAGTTTTTCTTCTAAAAATAATGAATAAATGAACAAAAAAATATCGAAACTTAGTTTAACAAAATACTTCTTTTACAAAGAAAATTTAGACATACATAAAAAAAATTACACAAATATCATTCACTGAAGTTATATAAAATAAAACAAGAAATAACTAAATAATTTCGTTTTATTCAGATATCAGAATATAGGACAATATTGTTTCCGTTTGTTCTTAACGGCGTAAATTATGAGTTGTGATGAATTTAGAACTATGCACGCAATTGAAAAGGTAATTTTAGAAATTCTAAATCAGTACGTCTTAATTATTATCTTTGCATAATCAATATTTTCATATTGAGGTGTCTTTGTAGCAAGTAATTGAGTTCTGCTGGATTAGGAACAATTACAAAAGCCTTGAAGAAAGTGACTATTCCCTACTTCGCACAAGTAAAAAATTAACTGTAACCTCCCAGACAGATCTTAGATATAATCCCAATATTTTAAGGAGTCTTCAAGGCCCAGCAAAGAGAAATTGCTGGTTTTCTTTTTCCTAGCAACCATCTGGAAATTATAACGTCTAAGTTTGAATTTCGTCGGACACCAATACAAAGAACCAAAATTACAGAAAAATTGATAAAATATTTTGCAACTATTTACTTTCTTTTTTTTTGAATGACTTTCATCAAACCAGAACTCATCGGTCCACAAGTTATTGATAACAGACAGATCTTCTTAAAAATAAACAACCTTCTGGAAGGCCCCCAGCTGACCCAGATAGGCTTACCGCAAGGAAGCATTTTAAGCCCAATCCTGTACTCTATGTATGTAGCTGATATAGAGACAGTGTTGGTCGAAAATGTTAAAATGCTACAATACGCCGACGACGTGTGCATCTACACAACACAAAAAACTTCTGAGGATTGCAAAAAAGCGCTTGAAGAAGTTATGGTAAACCTAAAATCCTGAACACTTCTGAACGGGCTGTCGCTGTCAGAACCAAAATCAGTTCTCTGCCCTTTTACTAGAAAGAGAAGATTGGGCCTCTCCGGTGAGATGGTACTGGCGAACTGGAAATTTCCATGCCAAATGTCCGCAAAATTCTTAGGGTTGACAATGGACAAAGTACTTAATTGGAAAAAACACATCGAAACCGTGGAATTAAAAATAGAAAAGTACTTCAACACATTACGAGCCTTTTCCCATAGGAAGTGGGGGGCGGACCCGGAGGTGTCTCTAATGTTCTACAGGGCCACAATAAGAGCGGTACTGGATTACGGGTGTTTTCTGTATGGTCAGGCCTGCAAGTATGTTATGCGACCCCTTCACGTACTACAAAATAAATGTATCAGATTGTGTCTCGGATTCTTGAACAGCACACCTGTGGACGTAATGTACGCAGAGGCTGGCGAATTACCGCTCGCTTATAAAATAGAAGTACTGAAAGGCCCCATTTACACAGAAAGTTTTATTAGAATCTCTACCTTTAGAGATAAGGTATATATAGATGTGTACAACTTAAAATACGAACATTTATTGAGCGAATTAAGTGTTAACACTTCCTTCGACTTGATAAAGGTACCGGAAAAGATGAGAACCGCGGCCTTCGAAGATTACATTTCTTCCCATTATCCGGGCTCATATCGTTTATTTACAGATGGGTCCAAAATCAATAATAAAGTCGGAAGTGCTGTGTATGATCCGGTTCGGAACTATTTTACGATAAATAAATTAGAAAATGAGGCGTCCATCTATACAGCGGAGCTAATTGCTATTTTAACGGCTTTAAAATATATTTATTCGTTGTCGGAGAAAAAATATACCATTATTAGTGACAGCCAGAGTGCGTTGTGTAAATTATCACATATACACAACCAGTCTACAGGAATGAATCACATTATCGCAGAGATTGTAGAAACTATTGCCATTTTATAGAGAAGGGAGTCTGCATTAATTTTTTTGTGGGTAAGGGGTCATTGTGGTATAAAAGAGAATGAAATTGTTGATACACTTGCAAAGGAAGCCACCAATAGTGGGGAAATGGCTAATTATAAATTACCACACACCGATATCAAGGGTATAATTGCAAAAGCAGCACTACAAAAATGGCAGAAAGATTACAATAATGGTGATAAAGGTAGATTCTATAAAACTATGGCAGATCAGTTACCTAGACAACCATGGTTTAAGGGAACTGTCACTAATAAATGGGTTGTTACGACAATAAGCAGGCTGAGAGCGAACCACGCGGTGTGCGGATCGTAACTACACAGGATCAACAAAAGGTCCTCTCCTCTTTGCGTAGATTGCAATGAGGAGGAGGATTTCAAACATGTAATAATGATATGTCCACGTTTTGTGGTAGAAAGGAAACGAATGTTTGACGATATATACAGGTATTTAGATGCACCATTTCGCTACGAAGACATTATATTCTCCACCAACATTTATGTGCTTAAGTCGATAGCAGAGCTAGCAATGAAATGTGAATGTATTTAAAAGTTATAGAAGGAATGGAAGAAAATGATTAGAGAAGGATTACGGTGATTTTAATTTCGGTTAAGCTATAAGGATGGCAGGAATATAGAGTACTCATCCATCCATTAGCAGTAGGTTATGTAAATAGCAGTTTATAGTAGAATGATGAATGTGTGAAGCGAATGTATTTGTAGGTAAGAATGGTGAGTGAGTGATATTCTAGTGATAAGCACCTAGACGATGCTGGCTGTATGGCGGAAGCCAATGCCAAAAAAAAAAAAAAAGTTATTGATAAAATTGACTGCTCAAACTTTTCAATTATTTTAAAAAAACACCGAAAGTTTTAAGGCTTGAATCACATCCCACAGATTTGTTCAATATTAATGTTTTTCAAACAACCATTTTTATCATTCATTTTTATCTTCAAGGGTAGGCTAAGTTGCTGAAGTTCGAATATTGGATTTACATGAGCTTTATAAGTGTAAACTAGGATGAACGAATTATGGATTACTAAGATACACTTCAATTATTACATAATATAATGTTTGTTGTACTCACGATTACTGATTCCATAAATGGTAGTTTCATATAATATAGGCAGTATTGCTGTTTACTAGTTGCCATTACATTAAGTACATTCCTACATTTAATTTTGAGAGGAGTATATTCAGTGAATTGTCCAACGCTGTCATGATAAATTATTGCAATATGCATCTGCTCACAGCTTACATATAATTTAGAGAGGTGTATATTCAGTAAATTGTCCAACACTGTCACGATAAAATATTATAGCTACATTAATCTGCTCATCGCTCTGAACCGTATCAGTGCAGTATATAAGAACAAAGAAGGTTACCCAGTGGTTACAGTGCAGGGATGCCTTAAGTTTCGTATATTTAAATGGTTACTAATGTAAAATTTTTAATTTATGTTAAATTATTCATTTTAAACGTAAAATAATAATTAATATATTAACAATTATAATTACTTAATTTTTACTCACGAAGTAAGAATACTTATTATAATCGTGCAGAATTTAGACTTGAGAGTTTCTTCTTGATAAATCAGTTTTAAGGTCCGCAGAGTCAGAAAAAATTTTTTTACTAATTATTTTCTTTTGGGGTTGTGCTTTTTTTTTTTTTCTTTTTTTAAACTGGCCCTTCGACTTTCTTTATACTTGGTGTATATTTGCATACGTGTTATATGTAAATAATAAATCTACAATTTTTTAACAGACAAATATTCCTGGAAAAAATATCAAATAACCATAAATGATTTATCTTTGATATGGATGGTTAAAAAAAAAAAAACGCTTCAGTAAAGTATATTTAAAATTTGCGATTTCAGCCTAACTTTCTATATGAAGTATAATCGGGATGACAAGTTTTTACCAAGCTTTTATGTTGGACTAGGAGTAAGAAAAGATCCAATAAATATGCACGAAAAATCATTTGACGGAGTCATAATTAAGCGTCTAGTTTTTGTGTATAAAGAAGAAAAATTTCTTAGTCACTGTATCGTACTCTTAGTGCTAAAGAATTTATACGAATTAAAAACCAAAAAAGGAAAAAAATACTCTTTTTTTTTAAAATAATTTACATTTTTTTTTTTTTTAAGTAGGAAAATCAAAGTGTATACTTTAAAAATAATAAATAAAACATCATACAAAAATTTGATACATTTAAGATGATTATATACATACAAATAAATTAGCTCAGTCAATGAACATTGATATGTCGTATAATTATAACAGAAATGAATTAAGTATACTTAAAGACATGTTTAAAAAATTAAGTATAAATTAAGTAATTTTACATTACTTACTTTTTCTCAAGGAGTTGATCATTTTTTCCTGAAACATTAATGGAAAAATTAATTAATTTAAGTTTAAAATGTTTTCATTGTTTAAATATTCCAAATACAAGCTGTAACAAAGGTAAAGCTGGTGTTAATCAGAGCCTTATTTCTCTTATGGGCGCGACTCCAAAACGAGTGATTTCCTCTTAAACGGGAGACATAACAAGTTTTTTACTTTTTCTTACTCTTCAAAACAATTACTGCTTAGTTTTCGCCAGCAAGTCTGCTTGAAGATTCTGGAAAATCCCCGCTCCCTTCTGGAACTTGCCTCATTAGCCTATTCTCTTAATTTACAAGAAACATCCTCAGAACATCTAGGGAATGTTGGGAGTGGAGTGAGAGTAGTTGACCCTAACTTCCGACTTTTGAGGACTCCTGGAGCTCTCCCGGAGAGCTTGGGTATTCACATATTGGAAAGGAACATACAATACCTTTATTCCTTCTTTTAATTCTGGAAAGTTGAAAATGGTTGAGAATGTATAAAAATTATTTGAAATAAAAAATAAAATAAGTTTGTTTTATTTACACGCTTATTTGTAAGAGTGGAATCTACTAAAATCTGAAAACTCCTTTTAATAAAAGAAAGTTTAGCACAGAGTTAGCGCGCTGAAATGGCAACGGAATGATCGGATTCAAGTCTAAACAAGTTAAGCTTCGATTTTCCTTTCCACAAAGCCTCTACAAACTCACTATTCCATGCAGTTTTTTTGACAAGAGTTCATTGACCAGAGACCAGGAACATAATGAGTGGGCTGAAGGCATAAAGACCATAGTTGATGACACACTATTTTCACTAATAAACATTTAACAACTTTAAAGAAATTATTTTCTTATTTACAATTAATAATTAGAACATTCAAACAAAAGAAAGATAACACAAAAATTACATAGCAAATATATATCTACTATTTATAGATTACAAAATAAAAATAAAAAAATACCTAATAAAATTATACATATTTGGTTCGGCATCCAAATCAATAATATCTGAAAATAAAAACAAAACAAAACAAAACAAATCTTATAAGTTATCAAATTCAAACAAAAAATTTCTATTTAACAAAACAAAGTAACTTATATTTAAGGGGTGCAGTCAGTAAATGTATGTGAACGTATACAACTTAATGAAATTATGCAGATTTAATATGCAGTATTTAATGAGCTCATTCTATTCAACTTTACAAATACATATATGTATATACTATTACAGTACTAACAAATGTGAATCCTCAAACATGCACTCACCAAACAGCTGTTAATTTTTGTAATATTAGTTTATTAAACATTAGAAAAAGAAAATATTATGTATCTTATCGTAACTGTCTAAACCAGAAAGGGAAAAGAGGAAACTTTTTAAAAATAAATTAAATAATAAAAAATATATTTTCTAGCGACAGCTAAAATCATTGAAGTGATACATGCACCTCCAATTAACATGCTGGAATATAGTAATTAACTTGAATAAAAGTCAAGTTAATATTGACAATCATTTTATAGATAGACTAAATGAATGCATGAACAGTACTCATGATTCAAGAATAAAAACTAGTTCTCTTTCTCTTAAAAAAAAAAAAAAAGCACTACTATTTAATATCTGTTGTATCATCATACAAAATGTGTTAGTTCCCACTAACTTGAAACACCAAAAAATAAATTCATGCTCTAGGAATATTACATTCTAAGCTTACCATCTAAGGTCAGAGGTAGTGGTGATTTAGTTGCTTCTCCTACCTAGAACACGTGAATACGCAATGATCTACAAATGTTAACTTGTTTAAAGCGTTCCTTATAGTAAATATACTTTTTAAAAAATTTCTATTTAGAAGAGAATTGATGTTCAATTAGAATAGATAGACAAGAAGAAACATGGAGCACCAATAAAAATAGTTTTTGCGAAAAAAGAGTTTCTCTGATCATTGCGGAACATATGTTAGGTTCTGCTGTAGTTTAACGCCTGACCACATATGGACCAAATCAATTTCTGCTTAGCTTAGCTCTGAATGTGATATTTTTGCCAACTAATGCAATTCGTAACAAGTTAGGCAAACTGTGATGCTCTTAGACTATATTTCCATGAAGATTATTGAGACACATGATGATATTACATTATGAAAATACAATTATTAGAAATTAGTTTATTACGTTATTAAAGAAAACCCTTCTGTTACTTTGCTTCTTCAACCTCCGCCAGTTAGTTATTTCGCTTTTTCCAGATCAAAACCATCATAATTGGTGACCATTCACGATTAAGAAGAGAGGATCACTTTACTAAGATGATAATACAATCATTCAAAAAAATAAGAGTAAAAGAAGCCATCAATTAGAAGGTTATTAATTAACCACTGGAAAATAAACAAGAGGATGTGTGAGTAGAAGTATTTTAAATTTTAAATATTATCTAATTTTAGGGTCTCAAATTATATAATCTGCAATTAAATTTGCTTTAGCTCTAACTCAAAGGACTTGGAGGCTATTTTAATAAAAACAAAATGTGGTAAAATCATTAAAAAATTATAAGATAATAACATTTTAATCGTAAAACTTTTCCAGAATCGGACTGTAATTTATAAGATCTTTTTTTTGTCGAAGGTTGAAGAACGAACTGTTTTTTCACAATCACTTCAAGCTGATGCATGCTTCAACCTGTACTTAGAAAATTTGTAATTTTAGGAATTTCGCAACTACTTAGTTTTCCACGTAAAATTTTCATTATTTAATAAATGTAATTAATGAAGAAAAACGATAAAAACTAAAACTGTAAGGATCTAAAATGATTAAACTCCTCCGAACAGATAACAATTTTTATGAGTAGAACGCGTAGTCGGAAGTAGCGGTTTGTACCGCTTGCTTCTGACAAACCACGTTTAGAATCCTTCCAAACTGGAATCTGAAGACTTCCTTCTTACGATGCTAGCTGCATCAAGTGCGTAACATACATTGAGAGCTCATTAGATCAAAATAATATAGTACACAAACAAACTTACAATGTTAGTAGAAATAGTTTTCTGGCTGGTATCTTGAGATGGAATCCTAATTTTATTTATGGTAACAGCCTGTGGTGAAAGCATAGGTCTTTGTGGTGAAAGCAAAGGTTCTGGTATGTGCCAAGATACCTGCGAAATTAATATTTTAAACCATAAGAAAGTTTGTAAGTAGGGAAGGATGAACCTTGATAAATTAAGAAATAATAATTCGAAACATAATAAGGAAGAAAAAGTATATCACAATATAAAGTTTATTAAAATAATAGTTAAAAAACGATATTTAAGAGTTATATTACTTTATTCGGGATGAAATACTCTTAAAATTAATATAAATTAATAATAAAATATAAAGCTAAATAATAATAATAATACGCAGGGAAGGGATTCGCTATGAGGTTAGCATACTGGACTCCCACGCGGAAGTCCCGGGTTCGAGTCCAGCTGCTGACCCTTAGATTTTCTCTTCTTAGGAGCTTCTTACAGCTCACTGTCCGGTGATGGACAGTGTTGTCTGTAACGAGAGAACACTGTCCGAAGGCCGGCAGTGCTCTCCGGCACTGGAAAAAGCTCCGGGCGCCAATAACCTTAGATGTTGACGCGCCTTAAATCATTAAAAAATAAAAATAATAATAATTTATTTTTATGATAACTGAAAACATCAATTGACCAAAATTTATGTAACGAAATAATCTTACTTACATCTTAAAATTAGTGCGAAAAACAAATTGCATAACCCATAAAATTTATTCGTAAGTGGTACTGCCACTTAACCAAAAGTAATAAAGCCGCGCATTGCATTAAAAAACATTTAGTGTAAAACAATCCCCAAAAATTAATTTATTTGCATTGTTAATTAATTATTAACTAAGTTGCTACGATATATAAAATTACCTTTGATTTTGAATGAGAGGGGGAAGTAACTGCTACCGAATATGGTGGGGGTGGAACTGAAGGCGATGTAACTGGTAGGAGTGCCTCTCGAGATGGTCCTGGAATTCTTTGATGAGGCGGGCCTACAGCGAAGCTAGCTGGATACACTTTTTGCTGAGGTCTCCATTGGTACGGTCTTGGATCTGAAAGTAACAGCGTAAATTTGTTAAAGTTTATTTTTACATTAGGTTAGGAAATATTTCCATTTCACATGCTTAGAGAAAATTTCATAATCGTGATTCATTATTTTAAACATTAAAATAATAAGTCTATTGATTGAGAGGAATATCTTTAGCGCCTATCCACCAAATCAATAGGTTTCAATCAAGTGAATGAGCTGTGAATGAACAGAAATCTCTTGTAAATTTTTACCTGTTGATTTAGAAAAAATTAACAAATTCGTGAAACATAGGTTTAGCATGTCTAGTTGAAAGATGTCAACAGCATGATCAATCATCAAAAGAATCAAAACTATTCTAGAAATCACTTCACTGTTCCCATGCCAATGCTAATGGCGACCGTTGCTGAAGAGCCAACCCTGTTTGAAACCCAACTCTGTGCGAAATTCAGAAAAGAGTTCATTGCAAAACCTCTCAGTAGATATTGTGTTAGCAGTCACAATTTATGACTGCTGATAAACCAAGGAGAGCAATTTATATGTTATTTACAGTATCAGTGTGTCAATGCTAAGGCAAAATCGTCTAAAAAGGCGAAAATCTATTTTTTTTTAGCATATTTGTAGTTGTAATATATGCAATTACATTAAATTAAATTAACATTATTATCCAAAGTCGAAGTAAAATAATTATAAAAGCCTGATATTCCAAATATAGTGATTCTTTGACCAGTGATTGCTAATGCAAAATTTGATCTACTAATTGTACTGATCACAATTATTTCTAACCAGACGCTTGAACTACTCAGCACTGTTCCTACACTAACCAGACCATTTTTCGCGCACATAGATTCGTCATGAATTATTGTTAAAATATTAGGTTTTATCATCAAGGTTAAACATGCAGAGATAGCGGAAATAGGCGATTATCGCCTTATTACAATCTTTGTAGAACCAAGGTGTTTTCGAAGTTGTAGCAAACCTTTATCTTTCATGTTATGTGACTGTACTCTTAATTATGTCAGTCAAATAATTCACATCTCACTCCACAAAGAAGCTTTTACATGATGTAAAATCTAAATAGACATCTGATTTCTTTCGATAATTATCTCAACTATATTTAGCTCAATCCAGTAGAGGCAACGAGAGTAAAACATTATTTGTACACTGAGTCAGTCGAACACCAGAAATGATATGTTTAAAAGCACGATATGTAGACGAAAATAAGTCTGTTCGTCAATCTTAAAATTGCAATAAATGAAATGCATTCATTACTAATGCATGCGTAATCCAGGATAGAAATCGTTACTTCAGAAAAATATGTAAATTCTCTCGTTAAATCTAGGCCGGTCCTACTTCTATACATAAGCCCCCAATTATCGTTAAAATTAAATAATCTTTTTTCGTTGGATTTAATGACTTATCCTAGAATTTGTACAATCTTAAGAGTTAAATCAAAATAATGTTTTCGAAGTTTTTGTAAAATACCGAGATAAAAAAAAAAAAAATCGCAGATTAGACAAAGATTATTAGTATGAGTTTCCGAAACCAAATTAAAAGGACATGTGAACTCCAAATCCCAGATAGTGGAATTAAGATACATAAATAGGACAAATGTGAATAACATGGCTATCTTAATCAGTTAAATCATTACTGAAACCTAACAAAAAGAAAACCAATCTGTAGCGTAAACATTAGTTTTAATACAGTACAGTCGACCGGCTAATGCCTTGGTTGTCCACTAAAGTTCAAATCCTAATCGAATACCTCTTTCTCCCCGATTGAAATTATTTACTACTTAGGTTAATGTAAATTAACTGTTTAAGTTTCAAGCTACTAAATAAACATTTTAATTCAGAGTGACAAACTTTGCCTTGATTTGTGCTATAAATTTTATCACTCTTACAAGAAAAATCTTGCATTTAAATCTAAAAATAATACTAAAACTGCCCCACCTGGTGGTACAATTCTTGGCGACACTGTTGTAACTGGAACTGATTGTTGTGTTTGGACTGCTGGCGGCACAGGTGGACCTTTCTCTTGAGGTATCTGTTGCAAAAGCTGCTGATGATGTTGCTGTTGAGGTTGTTGCGCTGCTGTTTGCTGTTGTGGCTGAGATTGAGCTTGTCCAGGAGATTGAGTACCTGAACTATTATTAATTGAAAACTGTTTTGTCAGTGCCATTCTTAAAGCTTTTCCTAGGTTAGTAGCAGCATTCTCAATAGCAGTGCCCTCTGAATCTTCATCATTTAATGATATAAGCCCAAATGATTGCAATTCTGAAAGTAATTACTAAAATTAAATTCTAAAAAATTATTCAGACTATGATGTCGCAAAGACTGGTTGGTAAACTGGTATTTAAGTGTAAGATATTAAATTATTCTTACAATTTCTGCTTATATCTGGCATAATTTATAAAAATTAACGGTAAGGAGAGACAATAAAGGACTTGTTCAACCCAGTTTCACATAAATTCTGACATACGGTCAGACCACGACAACACATTGTTTTTTCTTTATTTTTCATTTCATTTGTAATATTTAATAATTTTGTTATTATTAAAAAGCGCTATCTCTTGTTTTGCTTTTACATCGTAGGGGTCGCAGATCGCAGATAGAATTTCGGAAAAAAAGTAAAACGTACCTTTCATGAGGTTGGTAATATCGCCTGACGTAAATTTTAATTGTAGATTTCGGACGACATTTGGTATTGTAGATTTCTGGTAATGTATCCTCTTCATATGTGACAAAATGTGACTAAAATGTAATAAAAAATAAATTATTCATCATAAATAGTAAAGGCTCTAAGAATGAAACCCATAATTATTGAAATTAATACTACTCACTCTTTAGTAAACATAATTGATGGATCAGAACTGGAATGAAGTACATTCTTTACAAACTGTATGGTATGATTGAATGGTAATAGATGTTTGCGTAGTGCTTGTGAATTAGTATCAAACAGTTGTACTTTATTTGAGGTCATCTGTTCCAAACGGCTTATTAGATTTTGAGAACGTTTGTTAATAATTTCAATTAATCTAAAATATAATTGTATAATGTAACATTTTATAATGTTTTCTCACTGCTTCCATTACTATTTACTTTGACATAAAATTTGGTAATAATGGGCTAAAACATATTCTACTCCAATCAAGGTAACTTCGCGGATTGGACTGGATCTACCTTGAAATAATACTGTTTTGTATCAACAGACTTAAGGCTTTTATAGAGGTTTCTAGGGTACTAAATAAAAGATTAAAATTAGACTTTAAAAACATATATCTAACAGTTGGTTTTTTTAGATGCTTCAGGAGGGGTAGGTAAGCAAAATATTTAGGTTATAAAGGATGACTACGTAACCAGAATTTTCCAGGAATAATTTTTAGAACTGAGGGCCGATGGTAAGGTAAATGGTAAGTTTGAATGGTTTAATGAGATCATATGACCAAATCTATATCATATGACCGGTATTTGAGCAAATATATTTTTTTTTTTTTAAATGAGCTAATTAAAATGATCGGTGGAGCTATCAGTTTCAGTAATTTAAATCAAAAAGAAGGTTGAAGGTTGGCGTAAGAGAATTGGATTGGATTGGAAAGCTAAACTTACCACTTAAAGTCAAAAGAAGATTCAAATTAAAATGATTGGTGGAATTATCAGTTTCAGAAATTTAAATTAAAGAGTAAGAAAGTTGAAGGTTGGCATATGACAATTGGATTCGAAGATGTCTAGGAAGCTTACAAGAAAGTTGAAATGAAAAAAAAGACGTAATAAAAATACGTAAAAATAAAAGAACTTCTTTAAAAATTTAGATGGGAGCAATGAAACTTTCTTTTCAGTTAATAGATAAGGATGGTTCAAGCACCCTTTCAAAAATTCGAATTACCAGGCATGCTTCGACTTTTCCAGTCCTGATCAACGAAAATGGGGATGCAAAATGGGAGTTCTGGATTTTGATTACGAGAAAACACTTCATTGAATTTACAACGGAAGTGGTGCTAGCCAACTTACATTATAAAGCTAAAACTCCAGAGTTATTATATCAGTATGCCTTATTCTCGAGAAAGGATTGTTTTGTTTCATGCCCCCTTATGCTCTTTACTAGATTAAGGAAATAAAAAGGAATAAGGACATCTTTAATTTCAGAGTACACTTAAAGCTGAAAAAAGAAAGGATTTTGGAGTATTGCTTAATGAGAAACTCAATTGGTGACATGTTGGAATGGCCTTATGAAATGCTCGCGCTTTGTCCTAGCGTAGTGAGGACCATTTTATAATCCGATCTCTGACGAATATGAATTTGAGTTTTATGCCTTAAGGCAACCGATATGAAATAAATATTGTAACATTAGTTATCATACATGCAACTTATAAGTTAAAAAAAAAGTTCATAATCTTTGTCCTTTACTTAACTATACTAACTTACTTAACTTAACTTTACTTAACTATATAATATTAATAATATTATTATTTCCAACTTCGTGATAAATAAAAAAAACCCAAGATGCAAGATGATTAATTGGTCTCTACAGATAAGTACGACAGAAAAAAAAAAAAAATTAATCAAGTTGTTCATTCATTCAGAGACTTGCGACGGAATACCCAATATCAAAATCGTCAATGGTATAAAAACGAAATTTAATTTGAGCATTCTGGAATGAGTATTATTTGAGACGATCTCCACCTCCCATCACACAAAGAAAGAAAGAATAAAAAAAAGTAAGGCCATACCCTAAAAACATTCTTTCGAATTCCAAAGACGTTAAAATATGTAAATTTCTACATCTTTTTTTTTCTTTTTTTGAAAATTTGATTAAATAAAAGCCGAATGGGTGTTTATATACTTAATTTAAAAGAAGGTTTGATAAAAAAATATAATAAGACCTCTCTTTTCAGGCGAGCATAACGTCCAGTTACCAAATTAGGTGTAGTGGACGGGAAGTGTTAATGAATCCAAATTACTTACGCAGCCGAAAATATATTTATTTCCTTAATTAGGGACTGTTTCCTCATTAAAATCTTACTTTTCCTTTCACTAATCAATTCCTGTGCTTGATCCAATACCATTTGATGATGTCTGCAATAAATGAAACATGGAAAAATGAAGTAAATATAATAAGTACGCAGTTTTATTTTGTCCATTAGTTTCTGACAAAGACAAACTTTCAAGTTAATATTTTAAAGGAAGCATTAAAAGTCTATACTAGGTAATAAAGTTTAGAATCTTACGTTAAAAATTTATACATATCATAGATATCCATTTTAGTTTGGTCGATAACTTTGTCAACAAATTCATAGCTATGTTCTCTATGGGCAGCCAGTTGACAATCTCTGCATGTCATTATGTTGCATTTCGTGCAGAATATAACCAACTGTTCCTGTTTAAAAAAATAATAATAATCGATATGATAATTTAGAAATAAAAATTAATTTTAAAACAAAGTACTAATTTAAGTTATGTGAAATACTTGAATTATTATCTTTTTTTATAATCTCGTAGATTAATATTAGATTAATTGGATAAGGGGAACAATATTTACCAAGTGAAATTTTCCTAGAACTTTTCCATGAGACATGGTTATAGTATACATAGTGAAAATATGTAAATACTTATTATTTTAAAAACTTTTAAATCTTTAATATAATAAGATCTTTTGGCTGCAGTGCCATGGGACACAGGTACCGCCCTGCTATTTTAATCTTTAAATATAATAACTTTAAATACCCATTAAAATATATTTTCAGGAAGGACTTAATTAGCCTGAAAATGTTCCTTAGATAAATGAACATTTATTTCACCACTGGGCCAGCCTTACTTTTCGCATCACTCTTGAGAAACGTGATTTTTCTAAAAACGGTTATTAAAATTTAACTACAGGGCTAAATAATCGACATCTTTATTTTTGTTTTTAAATAGTTATTATCGCGAATTTATATAATTAAAGCAATATTCATTTCTCAAAAAACTATAACTTATCAACCTAATTATCAGTTTATTGTTTTTGTTTTTTAAAGCAATTCAATTCAATTTAATTTTTCAATTGAATTTGCTTTCAGTTCAATGCTCACTTTGGGAAAGAATCAGCTCAGAGGTTAATGTATTCGATTCATCGCGAAGATCCCCCGAATCTAGTTCGGCTGCCAGCCATTAGATTTTTCCGCCAGAAGCCATTAAAGCTCTGTATTCTTAAATATTGCAATGTTGTTTGAAACGTAAGAATAATGTTCAGTGGCCGGTAGTTCACTCAAGTGTTCCGCGAGTAAATGACCTCCTCAGTAAATAACACGCCAAAAATTTATCTTGCAAGTAAATAGTATCCAAGTAAATCCACAGGTATCTTAAAAGGGAAGATATGTCATGTGAGTTGTTGCATCAAGTAGAGACATATCTTATTATAAAATATAGGATGTGATTATAATTCTTAATTTTAGCAAGTAAATTGAAACATGAATGAATATAAATGTCTTTCTTTTTCCCTCCGTTTTTCTTAACGATCAAAACAGGAGTTAAAAATGTATCAAATATTTTAAAAATAATAATAATAAAGAAAATGATTTGGAAAATATTTGGTGTAAATAATATATACTTTAAATTAACAAGAATTCATGAAATAAATTCTTAGTTTTTGATGAGATACATTTCTGTTTATAAAATATTTCTGCCATGTTTTAATTCAAAACAAAAATTAATTATGAAGATATAATTACTTAATTATTAAACAGATAATTAAGTACTCACTGATGGATGTATAGAACAAGGAAAACTTCCTTGGCGTTTATCTCTATGTTCCCAATGCAACATTTTTGGCACATATATATGATCCTTAGTCACTTTCAATTGCTGATGGTTCTATAAGGAAAAAAGAAGTTTTATCTCATTTTTGGAAAAAAAATCCACTACTTTAAGAATAACAATATATTTTTCATCAGGCTCTTGAATTTCATTATATCTTATCACTTATTCACATTAAAGGGCTTTAGTATATACACATCAAAAATACAAAAATTTAGCATCATTAACCTAATGGACATTTTATAGGGAGTGGTCATAAGAAACCAAAGCTACAGCAACCAAAAAGATTTATTGCGGCTCCCTAATGTATCAGTGTTTATGCATAAATGTAAGCCGCTGACGAACTGATAAAAACGTTAAGAGTGGCATGAACTCGAGTGAGTTCACCAAACTGAAACAGTTGCACAATCTCTGCAGGCCTCTGGGTACAGTGTGGGTGTTTAGGGTGTCAGTGACAGTTGTGTTGTTCGAGTTGTTAGACTAGGAAACTTTGCCTATAAGTCTATGATTAAGTTGACTCATTTTTGTCAATTTATAAAAAAATATACTTCTTTTTATAATTCCTTAAAGTAAATTCTTATTTATTTATTTTTTAACTTTGAATCTTTCCAATAAATTTTATTATATATATGTAAAAACTCTTATTATTTTTTGCTCTTTTAAAAATTCCTTTTTTAATCTACATTGTAAATAAATGATATAAATCTCTTTATAAAACTTCAAAATAATTGAACTAAAGAAAGTGTTTTCTCAAAAACTTTTATTAGTGCTCTAATTTCGAGCATGTTGTTTTGGGTTCTGGACTATTTGAGGGGCAGAATTATAAAGACAGTTTATAAAAATGACTAGATTCTGTCATGTGCGCAGTACGTAAGATAAGTATAGATTAGCGGAGTAGTTCCTACTGACTATTGAGTCCAAGCTTGATTTCAAAAGAAAGATACTGAAGAAAATATTTTTTCATTTTTTTCTACAGATAACAATTAAATACTTTACTGTATTTACTGGATCCAACTTTCTAATGTATGTTTTCAAGATTCCATTTTAAATCTGTTTTTTTATGTAAACTAATAAAAATGGTTTATATACATTCAGTAAACAAAGTAAGTAGTATTATATAAAATTATGCCCTTACCCCTAAGTTAGTAACAAGAATCACATTACCTCTATACATCGTTCACAAATGTAATCAGCACACTCCTGGCACCAATGAGTTGCCATTTGTGTGTCATGCATAGAACAACGGAAGGTTGCAGGATCTTCTTCAGAATCTACCAACTCTTCAAGAATTTTATGATCCAATAATTTACTTTTGTGGACTTGCAAAGAACATTGTGGGCAGTATGATTCTGAAAACAAATTAAAAATATATTAATTAGTTTTTCCCCCAAGAGAGAGAACTCGTTTCTATTGATTTGATTAAATTTAAAGTTAGGTATTAAGATAATTCCGTTATCAAAGCTTTGTTTTTTTGAACAAAAATTACTTACCCTCAGATTTCCAACCTACTGCACATTTTTCACAAATACTGTGAAGACATTCGAGAAGCTTACAACCTTTTACCGCTTCTTTGTTCTCTAAAAGACTGTTGCCACAAAAAGAGCACACAGTTACAACTTTGATAAATTCTTCATCCAGTTCTTCGCGTTTTTGTTTATCCATATTTTTTACTACAATTTACTGATAACTGTGAGAAAAATGTATTGAATAGTCTTCGTCGACCCCAAATTAATAAACAGTTAAAATATCTCACTAAACTGAGTAGCGAAACCTTTCCGTTGTTATACCACATCTGTTGAACTCGAACACAATTTACGCCCGCCAGATACCAAAATCAATTTCACCAATCGATTATAAGTGCAATGTAATAACAGCCTACTCTTTTTATTCATAAATTTTTTATGAATTCATACAACCACTTTAGTAAGAATACTATTTAAAAAACTATAATAACCTGTGAAACAGAAAGTACGCAGGAGCAGTGTTTCATGAATAATCAGCAGTTGATCCATCCCCCAACACCAACTTTTAAGTCCAAAGATAACGTTCTTGTGATACTTGGATTATTTTATTATTAATTCTTTAAGTAAGAATTTATAAAAAAGTTTTTGTTTTGTTGTGGCACATTAGATACTATAAGAAGAATGTAAAAACAATTATTCAAAAAAACGAATATCAGGTGTTGATTCATCCCCATAATAATCTGGACTGTCCACGTTCACATAAACTTTTCTTACTAAATGAATGCTCTTAGTTCCAATGCTTTTTAAGATCTGAATTTTCAAAATGGATTTAATTACTGCTGATATTACGGAGATTGCAAATAATGTAGAATGATTTGAAGGTGTATTCAAAAATTATACAGTTCACTGATTTGATATTCAGCAAGCAAACCATATTTTTTCCCTAAAAAGAAATATATATATTCGCACAGTATTTTTATATACTGATGTTGCTTGGAATAGCCACAATTACCTTACATTAGAGTAAGCCAAAAATCTGGCATGTTATGGAAAAATATTGCAAAAAATTGTTTTGTACAAATATGAGTAGTTTGTGGTTAGTTTCAAGAAATTCGTTGGATCCATTTTCGAGTAAATTTCAAAGAAAGAATTAATCTATTTAGCAAAATTGTACTTTCAGTTAAAAGATTTGTATCGCTACTCTTAGTCAGGGCACTTATAAGACCTAATCTAAGTTTCAGCTACGCGCGATTTTTCATTTTGGAGATATTTTGTACTCATTTTAGAGAACATTATCTACAAACTCGCAAAAGGAAATTTGATATAACAATACTTTCCTACTCAGATAAGGGAAATCCCCAACCAGTTACTTCTGGAGACCAAAAATGAGATGATAAGAGTATGCAACTTCAGTATCATATTTTAACTTTTTGTTGGAATGATCTCAATAATTTTTTAAGTAACGTTTACAGTAGGGAATTAAACCAAAGAAGACGATCTTGAACTTTAAGACTGACTCCTTACTGTGCCGATCCCTTGTGAGTATTACTATACTCACCTACTAGTGAAGACAATTTGCAATGGCCCAAAGCCTTTCCTACAATGGACTCAAAATGACCATGATCTCTTACCGCACTCACGATGTGAAAAGGACGTATCCTCCTTCTTTAGTTATAATCTGCTCATAGCTCTTCGTTAATTACCTCTACTCTACAGAGAAGCTTCCTGAACCTATCGTGCCCTGTAACCATGTCAGTTGGTCCAATGATGTTCTTTCCAGCGAATTTAAAGATCTCTTCAATTCCAGTTTTACCATTACTCTCCGATCTATTTGGTCGCTGGAATTGTTTTCCTGATTGCTGGTTCACTTTCTCTAAAGTAATTCCTTGAGAAACGATCACACAGTGCTTTTGGTACACACCTTCAAGAGGAATAAAAGCCCTGCTAAATTTCGTTTAAAGAAAATCGGTTAATTAGAAGTGAATCTTTACAAAATAGAATCTAATTATTTAAAAACAAAATAAACAAATAAATAGTGTTCATTTTTGATTTGCATTAAATAAATGTGATTAAACCTATAAAACTTACTTGCGATCAGTTAACATCTATCTGCTCTAAGTACTACCGTTCCAACCATTATTTCGACTTTTTTGTGTATTCTAACACTAAAAGATGTTTATTTCTGCTGCTTTCTGAAACTGTGTACTTAATTGCACTGTGTACCAACTTTATTCTGGCTACGTTCGATGGTGTATCCGATGATGTGCGATTTCTATAGGGTTTCATAATTAGAGAGGCCGTGTCACTCTAAAATGATATGTAGTTATTAATTTTATAATAGTTGGCGAGTTTAAAATAATCATTTTAAATAAATCAATAATTATTTCTTTCTTTCATTTCTTCACTGTGACAGGAACTCGAGTTAGAAAACTGCAGATTGTAGAATTAGAAATTATAAAAATTCCCAATAAACAAACAACAAATTAACAAAATTTCAATGAATCGATTAGTAAAATGAATATAGATATTCAGATGAAAAGTCCGACATGTCCTAAAATCACGAGTGTGATTACATGTAGAATCACAAAAGATAAACTGGCGTTACCATGAATTGCAAGGAATAAATAAGAATAAATAACACAATTTGATTTCATTACTACATTATTCTCTGTTTACTATAACATATTTTATTCAGGCTGTAAATTTTTGTACTTATAATATTGAATGCTTTCCCCAAAATGGCTGTTATGGCGAAAACATGCATTTTAATTTATTTTTTTAAAAAATAAGAAATAATTTAATAAATTTATAATTAATAAATAATTATATATACACAAGTATTATACAAAAGGCCCCCATCTAAACTGGCTGTATTTAAATGGGTTGCTTAGATATATTTAAAATGAGCTAATATATTAGACAAGTTTTTTTTATATATTTGATTTATATTAGCTCATTTTCTCTTCTTAATCTGTATATTATTAAAGCTAATATCCATAGAGTTGGCCAAAAGAATAAATTTGATGCCGCATTCTCTTGACAATAACAAATTTGATTTATGTTTTTCTTTCTTTAAAAATTAAAAACTTATATATAAAGCCAATGTTTCAACTTAAATCTTGATATTTCTCCTCCATTTCTTATTGCTTCATGTTCCTCAATGGGGGTGATTGCTAATCCAAATTTCTGGAATTTCAAAACAACAAATAATTATTATTATTTGATTGATCTTGTTGACTAAAAATTCTATAAGTTAATAAATTATATTTACCTGAAGACAAGTAGCGCCTGGCGCAATGAGCACGGCTAATATCGCCATCAATGGTATCAATAAGATTGATGTGAGAGACAATACGCAGCCAATGCCATGAGCCCATCCAGGATAAAGATAATTGCCATATTTAAGTGGACTTGTAGCCAATAGGCTGGATAATACTACACCCTAAAATTTAAATTGATGTCTGATTGCAAAGTTGAATGTGTGTAACACCTCTTTCACCAGACGCCAAAGGTTTCGTCATAGAAAAGTCTCTGATACTGGCATTTACTACATGAGAAAAGTAAGCCCTAGGCATCCATCCCGATATTGTTGGTTATAAAAAGAAGACGAGTTTTGAGACCTCCGCACAACAAACTAAGGTTCAAAACATAAAAGAAAAGGAAGAAAAAAAAGAAGATTTTGAAGGATAAGTGTGGAATTTACCAAATGTAACTTCAAAATTCCTTTTTGATCTAATAGAAGAGAGAGAACGCTAACGTCCAGTGAAGGCTAACGTCAGACATTATTTCGAAGTAGGTGCCCTAGGGCACATGACCATGGACACAGATGCCCCCAATTTAACTTTAATTCAACTATTAAACCCCTATAAATTTAATATGTTTAATACAAAATCTAGAGAAAGAGTTGAATTTTTGCTTAAATAAACAAAACATCTAGAGAAAGGTTGAATTTTCGATTAAATAAAAATATCTAGAACCAACAATCATAAGACTATTTTATCTTACTATAATCAAGGATCTACACTTTCTTTAAACTCAAATTTTTGGGTCATAATTACTTCATAAAGAAGAAAACAATTTTTTTTTTTTGTTATGTAAAGAAGTAAGAATTAAATATTAAGTTTTGTTAATTAATACCTGACTGAATAAAGAAGAAAAAAAAAAAATTATGTTAAATTTGATAAATATGTGATGAAACCAATAAATGCTTATTATTATTATAATTACTTCTTGAATTTTATATTTTACAAAAGTAAATTATACAATGACACTTTAGAAGAAAACATCTCTCACACGTTCCCCAAACTGCAATAAAATAAACTTTCCTAGAAAAATGAAGTTATTATACTTCTATCTGTATGAGCGTAATCTACATACAAAGATTGTTAACGTTTGTATTTTATAAGGGCCAGTTTTGAGAAAATTGTAGGAAAGGGAAAATTCTCTTTACTGAAGTGCATCTTACGGTTTAAACTCGGAATTTTAGCTATACTTTTAAATTCATTAACAGTACAGAAGTGTAGGATTGGTCATTGCACTAAATTACACTTAAATTGGAAATGCTTTAATATTCTGTGTAGTGCTACATTCGATTGAAGCAATTTCTTAGTCAGGTTCCATTGAGTTCCACAAAAAAATAATGTAAAGCTTCCTGCCATGGATCATTTTTGAAATAAACATATCCTCTCAACAGGCCATTTTCTAAAAATCAATACTCTGAGGACTCAGGTTCACAAAGCGTGTATAGAAAACGTGTCAATAGAAATTTAACATGTTTGTAATACTTCCTCTTGCCTAATTGATGAAAGAATTGATTAAATATAATTCAACTTACAAATATAAACAAAGGACTGATAAACTTCCAGCAAATTCTCCAATATAACCCCGGCCGGGAGCCAATCATATCTTCTACATCTTTGCAGAATCGTTCTATACCTGTTTTTAAAAATAAACATGAAAAAATATAATTTTTATATCTGATAAATTACCGAAATTCCAGAATAAAAACTTGATACAAACCATAAAACCAAGCGACAGCAATTGCCTCAAAAAGTGCCGAACACAGTAAAGATAAGCCAGCAGAATATGTGTCTAGCAAATGGAAAAAATAGATACCACCCTGGAGTAGAAGAAATTAATAGCATTAGAAAAATTGAATGGATAAAGTTTATAATAGTTTAATAGCAAAAATCATACATTAGATTCAATGTCATAGCTTACCGGGGTTACATTAATTAAGGCTACACAAAAAGAAAAGCCAACGATGAGTAAAGTGAAAAGTTCCCTGGTATATTTCTTAGGAAAGAATTTCCCATATTCATCCATAAGTCCAGTAATAATGCATTCTAAACCTCCCATCTGAAAATGTATTAACAGTAAAGCATATACTCAGAGTACAAAAATAGTAAAGCAGGAGTGAATGTTTATTATATCTTAAACTCTGAGAAAATAAGTGTTTTAAGACCAATTTTGCACTCTGTGCAATCATCTCATCTGAATAATTAGATCAGAAAAGATAAGAGTTAATAAAGTTTTTTGAATGATCTGGCTTATGAAATAAAACTATAAATAGCAATGAGCCAAAGCAGATTCAGCGTAAGACGGCAATCCTAATGTAAAACTTAATTATTCTTATTTTCCCAAATAAAAACTTAATGATAAGAGCAAGGGGAAGGCGAGCCAATAGGTTCACATTGCAGAGGCCCATGTATCACCGGATTTATTGTGATACTTGTCCATTAGGCATGTACACTCACATTTAACCATGTTGACAGCTCACAAGACTTATACAGGAACTCCTTACGGGTAAGTTCTTGCGGGTAAATTCGCAAGACCTATATGTACTGAATGTTTAGTCGTCACTACCCCACTCATGGCATTTATGGGAGGAGTAGTGGCGACTAAATAGCGAACTGAAAGTATTTCTTCAAGAGTTCTTGGAGGGCCAAGCTCTCACCATTGCTAAGGACGTGGTTCATGGTGTAGAGCCACTTTCTCAGTTAAGAAACATCTTCCATTACCCTTATTCCTACGACTACAAATCATTCATCAGTTTACCTACCATACCCCTTAGATTCTGCCAATTTAAGTTTAGCATTTCATCCACATAATAAAAACAAAAAAATAATAACTTGTATATAATAAAAATTAATTTAATAGAAAAATGCATATTGAAAGAATAATAAAAATTAATACAAATGGGACTTACTCCACTGTCCAGCCCAAGCATTATTAACATGAAAAAAAATAACAGCGACCAAAAATGTGATCCAGGTAATGTAGCAATTGCTTCCGGATACACTTCGAACACCAATCCAGGTCCTAGAATTATACATACAATATAATTTTGTATTTACAAAAAACGTATATTGTATATTGTATCATGTTTACCATCCGTGGCCACCGAACTGATCGGAATTCCTTGTTTATGACTCATGAATCCCAGATAAGTAAAAATTACAAAACCAGAAAAGAAACTAGTGAAAGAGTTCACCATTGATGTGATTATACAATCCCTGGAAAAAGAACAAGTTATTTTAAATACGAAAAACGTACAAACACTAGGATTCAACTACAAAAAAAAATCTAAACTAAGAAAACTTACGAGAAACAGTTATTGTGAAAATTATTATAGCTAGCATAACTCAGATGCACTCCAAATCCTGTCCCAACTGAGAAAAATATCTGCACCGCAGCGTCTACCCAGACCTGGAAAAAAATCCATCTTTGTAGACTACTTTTTTTTTATTTTTATAATTTTCAGTCATCGAGAAAATTTTAGGAGTGTCAATTTTTAAAATCATTGGCACTGCAGCCTACTTAAGTTCAAACAATGTTTCGTCGAGTTAGAAAACACTATCCATCATTGGTAAGAACTTCTTTGAATAGTAAATCTAAGGGTAGAAAACTGGATCTCAGGCACTGCCAACTGAGTCCAGTAACTGCACTGAGCTAAAGATTACTAAATTACAACTCAAAAAATGTTTTGTGGAAAAGTATTTTAATGCAATAGAGGTGAAAAGAGTAGATTCCATGTAATGTTAATTACATTAATTAATTCCATGTAGATTACATTCGTCAAAGTTATAGAAATGTTACAGAAGAAATGTCACTGATTCTCAACGAGTCTCTCTCGAATTGTAAATTCTTGCGGAAAGAGTTAAAAGAAAAACGTTTAACACGTCTATGGTATAAGGTTTCCCTCCACTAGGTGACAGGGCTTGGAAGTGCTGACAGAAATGAGACTACCGATATCCTAGTAAGTTTTTTCTTAGGGAATAAGCCTTAGGAAGGTAGCGGTAAGAAGAGAGGCATGAACTAGGCACATAAATAAGCACCACAGACCTCACCTCTAACTGCCAAATTGCACTTATTCTTGCACAAAAATAAGTGAGCCAAGGTACATTTTTAGCCTAGTAGGTGCACCCGTTAATTCATTTATACTAAATAAATACTTAAAAAACACCTGCACTTCCTTTAGTCTGGATAATTCCGGTTGTAAATAATATTTGATTCCAGTGATTGCTCCAGGCAACATAAGCCCTCTTGCCAATAGTATTGCTAGCACCACGTAAGGTAATGTAGCCGTTGCCCATACTACTTTACCTAAACAATTTTCATAAATATGAAACGCATTTCATTTAGTGCTAAACATAAACAAAAATCCAAAACTGTAAAACTATATTATGCAACTACCTGTAGACTTGACACCTTTAAACAATGATAGATAGAGCATGCAGTAAACAACAAATACACAGATTGCAAGTTGCCATTTAGGAAAACCAAGGTCATGAAGCCCTTCTGATTTATACATTTCCAGTACGCCACGACTGAAATATAGTCAAGAATAAAAATAAAAATACATTTAAGATGAGATACTAAAATTTTAAAAGCTTAGTGATTATACATTGTATTAAAACGGCACAGTAATACTGATTCTGCTTTACCTGAAATATTCTGATGCTGGAGAAATATCTTGAACAACTGTTTCCTGACTACTATCATTAAACACACTTCTATTAAAGACAACATCTTTTGATTCCAGACATGCCTTCGTGTTCCAGGTATTATTGCAATTCAACCAAGGCAGTTCTGGCTTTAAGCTGCCCACCAGAAAATATAATGCCCAAGCTGTAATCAATGCAATACTTATTTTTACAAAATAAATACAAACTAATACGAAACCATCCAATCTTCCAAAAAGTACAAACTAATTTTTCAACTTCACTCTATAAAAATAATTTAAAACCATAATTTCTAACTTGAAAGGTTCAAAAAATTCTTAGAAGATCGCAATAATGCTTGAAATCTGAAGAAGTTTGTGGATGGTAAGAGAAAATAATATTAATTGAATGATTTTTATCTACTTGTTTATTAACCAAGCATTTCATCAAAGTAAACACCTTTTTCCTACATATTTTTATAATTACATTTTTAGACACTTCAGTTGAATTAAGAATTAAACGTTATTTCATGATTATCAGATATTTTCTTTAAAACCATTTTTGTGGGAGATGGTACTAAATTGTGCTATAGAAACTAGCTGCTCTTAGGGGCAGAATTTTCAGAAAATGACAACAGAATGCGCCTAAAAAAGATTCGATATTTAAATCTATTCAGAACAATTTTTTTTTTGTTATATTCACCGTTTCAATAGTATTTGCTTTACACAATTTAAACCTTTTAAAGATTACAAATAAACTTTGTAAAATCATTGATTACATAATTTGCAAAATTTCCCAACTGAACGTTGACTACTTATGGTCCAAACAGTATTACAATAAAAAAACAAGGAATAGATAGCACTTTTTATTCTTTGAACGACTTGAATGTGATATATCCTTGCATAAAAATTCATCAGGAGGAATACATGAAAATAGCGGAAGTTTATAACTTTTTTGACGCTACTTCTCTCAGAATGTTTCTCCTAAATAAGGGCAAATCTCGCTCAGATAGCTTGCCTTAAGCTTGTAACTCAGATCTGCTCCGTCCGGTGTGCTGCTTTTGATGCTTACTGTTTCCTCCAATTATTTATCTTCATTTCATTGGCCTTGTGCCACATTGTAACTCACTTATAAATTTCAATTGAAGCTATTTTATTCTGTTAATACCACAAGGTCGACGTGCGACAGTTACATTCATATATTTGGACCGTGGTAAATAACTAGCAGGCATCACTTAGAAAATGCTTCTAACAGCATCCTTTCACGTTTTCAATATTTTCTTGATGTACACTTGATAAGTACAAAGTTGTGTAACTTTGCAAACTCTTTACTGTAATTCTAGTGTGACCTTAAAAGAAAGTGAAATGATTCTGCTGTTGAATGGTTCTAATTGGCTGGCATTAATTGTCTATATTAAAGAATCTATGGCATATAGAATGTTTCTAGTAGCAAATTTCAAATATTAAACATTATTACCAACCCATGTCTCGGATGTAGTTTTGATAAGTATTAATATTATTATTATTATTAACTAGTTCTTTCCTTTAGAGCCCGATTCCCACTCCTTAAATTGAAAAGATTTCTATTTATTTATAGTATTATAAATTTTGAAAAAATTTTTCTTTAAAATGTTAGCCACAATTTCCTGACAGACGATTGTATTCATGTCAGTAACCATACAATTCAAATGTGTAATTTTTATTTTTTTGTGAATATGAAAATAAAGTATGTTTTCTATCTATCTACTGTAATTCTAGTGTTTCAACCTCCCTTCAATATAAAATTTAAAATTATTTAATAATGACGGGAACATACAATGCGAAAATTATACATAAATTGTCCTAAAATGTACCTAATCAATTTTGGCTCGAATTTAATGGTAAATTTAAACTTCTTTCTTTTAAGGTTACACTTTTATTTTAAGTTGTTTTTTTATACATTTTTTTTTTTTTGGTAGGTTTCGTATTATTTTCAAAAATATTCAGAGTATGAAATGTCTTTTATTTTAAATATATTATTTCCTATAAACTTACCTATTATAACATTGTAATAAAATGAGACAAAAAAAGCAACAGCAACTGCGCACATTCCTACACCTGTAGGAATAAAAATGTTTACATTATTTACGATAAAATATTTTCGTGGTAGTTTTTTAAATAGTTAATTTACCTTTGAATATTGGGCAAATCTGCCAAACGCTAATCGGTCCTTGGCGGTTATACTGTCCTATTATTAATTCCATATAGAACAGAGGAATAGCACCAAATACCAACATTAAGGAATATGGTATTAGAAACGCTCCTATTAACAAAAATAAATCGACAAAAAATAATGAAACTCAACGACAAAATTAAACAAAATGGCAAAAGTACGAATAAATGCTTGACCTCCTCCATTTTTATAGCAAAGATAAGGAAATCTCCAGACGTTGGCCAAATCTACTGCGAAACCTATAATGGACAGCAAGAAATCAGCATTGCGACCCCAAGTTCCTCTTTCTGGGTGTTTCTCTTCATCAACTACTTGAGATTTTAGCACTCCATCTACAAGTCTTACTTCCAAACTTCCTACAGAAACAACAATTAGCATTTTCCATTTTTTTTAAATCTACATTTTTTGAAAACCAGAAATAAATTTTCTTACTTTTTTCGCCTTCCTCTATCTCCAATGCTAGGGCCGGAAATTCTCTCTTCCCACCTGTAGATTTCTTTTGCCCTCCAGGACCACAATACTGAGCTTGCACATAACCTACGGACAAAATGTTTCCTTTAAATATCATTATATTCAAAGAAATTATTAGAATTCTTTGGCTATTCTATTACAAAAACAAAACTAATGTGGTGAAGACACTTAAGACAGGTTCTCAGTTTACTGGCTTCTTGATATTGGGGTTTAGAGCATTAGGGCTTACATTCAAGGACAGAAATGAGGCCGCTGAATAAAATCCAGCCGATATCCCAGAACTTCTTCAACCAGTTTAACGTGGATCCAGCAGCATAGCGTGATTATTTAATGAATAAACTTGCAGGAGTGATACTATTATTGAATCTATTAAGGCATTAACAATTAAACAAATTTAGTACGTTTATGAGAACCTGTTAGGAGTTGCCAGTGCTACTAAACAATTACATATTATATTTATTGCACAACTCAACAAAATCGGGCAAGCAGATCTCGGAATGACACTACGTGTAACTTTTTTAATACAATGTAAGAAATATGTTTCAATATTTAAAGTTGAAACAAAATGAATTGGGTAGAACTTCGGGCTTTGCAATAAGAATTGTGTGAGTTATCACATCTGATTTAGTTTATCTTAGAAGAGCATATAGAGATTACTTAGGTTTAGAAGATACATTAGATTTAGGTGGTATGGATGTTAAAGTTTTGTACGTCACAGTTTGAAGATATCCATAGTTATGTTTGTTTTTAGAGTTATATTGTTTTAGAGACTTTCTTGTGTCATGAAAGTTGTGGAACGTACCGAGGTGCCAAGGTATCACAAGGCAAGAGGATTACATCAATAAGAGATGTTACGATGGATTAAGTTGCTGTTGCCAGTAATCCGAACCAATCCGCCAAACACCTGTTCATTCTCACTTTTTGTTTAAGTTAGCGACTTTAATTAGTAAAATCTTTACAGCTGCTGAGATTGAAAGAGAATTAAGATTCAGTAAAACCGGATTGAGATGAATATATTAATAAAATGAATTTATAAATAAAAAGTCTGATGCAAGTTTTTCTTCAAATTTTGAATTCTAGAAATGCTCTAAACGTCATTTAATGTTATATAGCACAGTAAGGCCGTACATAATGGTAGTGCTTCAAGTGCAGTTACCTGGAAATCCCCTCAAAAATTAAATATCACAGGAAAACGCTTCTAATCAATGGTTTGGGCATTTAGAATAAAAAATTTAACGAAATTCGCTTTAATTTAATTTTTATTAAATTATTTATTTTAATTTTTTAATTGGGAAAAACGGAAAAATCGCTTGGTTAAAGCTGTACTTTAGGATGACTATAAATCTTAATATTGGAATTACTGTTCATTATTTTTGGTGACTGATTGTTTCAAAAAATTGGAAAAATAAATGCCAGTTTCAGTTATGGTAAACTTTATTATGCGAGCTTGAACAGAAAGACAGAAGACTCACCAACTCTCTAATGATGTAAAATAGTACATTATAAATTAGCCCTGAAGATGATCTAGTCCCTAGGTCGAAAGCTCGGCGTAATAAAGTTTACCATGACTGAAACTGGCATTTATTTTTTCATCCTATTAATATTGGATGCGATAATAGAGTACCAGGATTGCACTTAAGGCCACTTTATTGATATTGACACACCCTCACGGACAGAAAATGTGCTAAGAAAGTTTGTTTCGAGAATAGCATAGAAGAAAACTAAGAAGATAGTTGCCCATTCACGAAGGAAGCAGTTGTTGTCATGTCTCGAAATAGAACGTTTCTCCATTCTGGAACCAATCGTGTATCATATAAAGTAATTATCAGATAATAAATCAGATGTAGCCAGTCATTCCTAGACGGAAACCAGACACAGTAAGAATGATCAAAACAAACGTCTGGTCATAAGTCGGAAGGAAAACCATTTGTGAGAGAGAATCTTTCAAATTAACTTGCTTATCATCAATTAAATATCTGTTTCTGTTTACCGCATAGTTTGTCCATAAACCAACTAAACCGTAATAGCGTTGCAATGAACTAAATCAATCTAGTGAAAAGGTTTATTACAACCAAATTTTTATTGCTTATTAGTCTTTAAAACTTGTTCAGTTAGGATGGTTATCATTGCGTAAGCGAATTTTGCCTTATTTCAATATGAAGTTTTTTTTGTTTCAAACTCAAATGACTTTAGTGATTAATGCAGTGAATTAGATGTGTTTTAATTGGTGAAATTTTATGGGGGACTTAATAAGAAGCTTTATTTACTAATTGAATTCTCGCAATAAAATAAAATCTATAGCGTTCAACCCTTCTACAATTAGTAATTACATCTTTCCTATTGCACGTATTTAATTGATCTATAAACTTAACGAGAGTATAATACTAAGGTAAGAATTCTTATTTTTTAAAAATATATATGCCAGATGGTTAACAATTTTATGCAATTTTTATTGATTAATTATAAGTGTTTTTTACTAATTTTTTTTCCTGCATTCAGCAGTACTCAAGAATACTGTCAAGATCAATAATAATAAAAGATTTCTTTCAATGGCACAAAACGAACGTTTTAATGTATTTATGTGACTCACACCTGAACGATATTTATACAATTTTCCCTTACAATTGTTCCAATCCTAATGCAGTTTTCTTCTGTAAGTGAACCTGAACATTTACTTATCCCTAAATTTAGTAAAAACCAAGAATAAGTTATGAACTACGTACTCTCCTTTTTTTCTGGGCCACCATCAATACTCACCGTGGTATTGTATAAAGTCTGAAATAGGAGGATTAGGCGACCATTAGATAGTTTAACAAGGAAGTAAGGTTCCTTTAACAGAATCTGAGGAAGTAAAAATAATCTATAAATATTTTCCAACACAGTCGGTATTCATCTTGATGAATATTAAATAATAAAAGGCATACTTCAATAAAACAAGTTGACACATCTGCGCACAAGAAACCTGCTCGTCAGACTCCTTTGTGTTCGGAAAATGTTTGAATACCCTGAGGAGAGCATACCACTGTTCTCTAGAACTCTTACACTCACACATACATGCACATACGTTCTCATAGAAAATCAAAGTCATCTCAACTTACTAACTCAACTTAATCCCATTGAACTTAACTAACTTCTTCTTGTACCAAGCAATTTTATCGCAATTATTTTTTAGGCATAATAACAGAAGCACCTAAATTAAAGACTTAATCTCCTTTTTAATAAAGTTTTAATTTTCATAATGTAACAAAAAAACTTCTGTAATGTAACTTTTCTTGACTTTCTATTAAGGCAATTATTTTTCCTTACTTACTTTCAGGGTAATTGATTTTGTTCAACTTGAAAATGTTTAGCGTCCAATGCTCTGACTTGGCCCTTTAGGGCAGTGTTAAAGTTCAGGCGATTGGTCTTCCCAAAAAATCTTCTTTTTACTTTTTCTCTAAAGATTCATTTAAAGATTTTCCCGAGGCTCTTGAAACTCGCTAGGATTAGTACTCATCTAATTTCTAGGACTGACACTCTAGACTTTCCTATGACATTAGAGGAGATCTATTCCACAGTTCTTCCAAGTCATTACAACGTAAACAATCGGTAGGCAGCGATTTTTTGAAAAACTTGTAATGTTTTTGCAAACTCGATTGATCAGTTCAATTCGAATTAATCTGTTGATTTTTTTTTTAAACTTGTTTTTGCGAAATTTTATTTTATTTTTGGTCAGGTAAGACGATCACTTACGGCATAAGTGATAAAAATACTCACACGCTCCCTTAGAAGCGCTAGGAAGAACTACTTCCTTTCGCAAATCACTCGTCCTGTAACCACAGTTCTACGGAGGATATACCTTTCTCAAACCCTGGTAACCGCACAGATTATTCAAAGAAATCCCAGGGCAGCGGAGGAACGGCCATTAGAGACAACTTTCTTCCTAATGTCCCCAGAGACTATATATAAATATAAATGTTTACAGACAAACACTGGAAACATCCCAGGCTTTCCAGCGAAACCCTTTGAAGGAGTTCAAAGGATAGGAAACCAAACTATTCGCACCCTCAGAGACGACATATCCAGGCATTCCAAGGAAGTTCACGATATGCAAGACCTAAACTAGTCAGGAAAGACAACTAACTCCAAGGGAGTTCGTGCTGGCTCAAAGGCGCCATCGTCTACACTATTAGGATAGGCAAATCATTGAAGCTTTTAAGATAAATCATGAAATACAAAGAAGTTTTAATAAATTTGCATTGCGGTTTAAATAGTTACTGCTATTTAAGTTGAAACTGATGATTGCACCCAACTTTGAGCATTGAGATTTCCCATATTGTCTATAAAGTCTTTAAACATTTATTGTAATTACAATAATTGAGCACGAACGCTAACTTTCTCTTATTAGCTAGGTAAAATAATAATCAGAGCAGAGTACATTGCTAGAAATAAAAGTAAATGTAGATACTATAAAAAAAAAAGTGAGAAATTATTGCAAGTTTTAACCAGGAACTAATTAGAGCAATAAAGTGCCGCAAGCCACCTGAGGCTCAGATTGGTTTATTTATTGGCTGTATGCATATTTGGATGCGCCAATATTTTGCGCGCCAAAATGTATATGCAGTATTCCAGGGATATATTGTTTTCACTGCAAATCTCTCTGTACTTCAGCATGAATTGAAAAGCAATAATATGCATTTCGCTATGAACAGAAAATAAATAATCCCGTTTCTTTATATGTTTCCCTACCACATCTGTTTAGAGAAAGCAAATCTCACATAAATACTTGCATGACTTTAGCATGACATTACTTCAGTTCTCAATCTTCTAACTCGTATATTTTCCCTCATCTCTTCAGACCAGCTTCATCTCCTTTCAAGTCACTTGATAGCTTTACTGTAACTCCTTAACAAAAACTTACAGTTTAAAAAGTTAAGTATAAGGGTTGATTGAACGCCAAAAGGTACACAAATCAGCTAGTACCCAACATTTCATTTATACTTCATTGATATTTAAGTAATTTTACTGCATTAATTTTCATTCATATTTTTTAGAATTTATTAGATGTCACAGACCCTTATGCTGGCCATTTTCATCTACAAAATATTTGTTCAAGTAGCACTGTAGATTGACTGTAATATCTATTTTATATATAACAATCAAACTATTAATTACAGATTAGAAAGAAAAACGTTATACAAAATTTAAAAAAAATTCAAAAACTTCTTTTTAAAACTGCTTTCACCGACAAACATTAATGATTTTGTTTATTTTATTTATTTATTTTTATTTTTAAATAAAAATCATCGGTTTAAGTTCATTATTCGATTAAAGTAATTGTCATTTTATGTAGTAGTCAAACGTTTATAATAATAGATAATAATTAATCTGGCTTTATCGCAAATAATAGTTTTCTTCAATTACATTCTCAATCTAGGTTTTCTTTCCACAATGTTGTATATACATGTGTAATATAAAATAAATAAGATATGCTTATTTTTAGGACAGCTAATTATACCAGTATTTTACTATAAGTAAAATTAGGGGGAGTAAATTAAATTACAATTGAAAAATGAATAATTATTGTTGAATAATCTACTTGTTATTAACTGTGTGTTATTTGTGCTCACGAATATTTCGGTAAGACGAATTCAAGACTGAAATATTGTTTTAAATCCGTGATTCAAATTTAAACAGTATCCGACTCTTAGTCTTTTTCTACTTTAACATGCATGTATATGCGACTACTCAAAATAAAGGGCATATTAAAGATAAATCAGAAGAATAATTTGGAATAGAGTTAATATAAAGTACCTATTTAATAACGAAGATATACTATATTATACATTTTATCAAAATTATAACCCAAAAATATCATGAATGAACTGGCCAGCATAAGGGTCTGTGACATCTAATAAATTCTAAAAAATATGAATGAAAATTAATGCAGTAAAATTACTTAAGTATAAATGAAATGTTGGGTACTAGCTGATTTGCGTACCTTTTGGCGTTCAATCAACCCTTATACTTAACTTTTTAAACTGTAAGTTTTTGTTAAGGAGATTTTTGTACCTTTTGGATAGATTTTCATTTTTGTCTATTTTGCAAAGTTACATATCTGCTTTACGGATTGGATTTTTTTTTATTTGGAATAAGCAATCCTATCATTATAACCTGATAAGGTGTTAAGTCGGAGCCGTAACTACTACTGGGGAGATCTTTTTAAAGAATGATTATAGTTGCGGTGCCCAAACCATCCTCAATAACAATTTTTTTTGGAGAAAACGTTTTGAATAAAATAGGAAGGTATTTGTACTTAAGTAACAAAATTAAACTGCGTTTTAAGTACTTCCTTTTAAAAGGAGTAAGAAAAATAAACTCCAATTATAGTACTGCTCCCTAAAAGGCAATGAGGCAAAGATTTTGAATCGAACGACAATTCATTGATGTAAATCGGTTCACTCATTGATAATTTTAACGATTGCAGTACTTCCTCTTAGTAGGAGTAAGAGCATGATGGCACTTCACAGCCACGTAGAGGAGCTTTAATCACTTCTTCGTGCTAAATTTTATCAAAATCGGACAAAGCGTTTTAGAAATATTGGTAATAATAGTTTTAGAAAGGGCCTTACTTGGGTGGGGCAAACTCCCCTCCTTATGAGGCATAGCGTCGAGACTTCAAAAGTGCAAATCTGCACAAAATTTCGATTCGAATGACAATTCATTCATTAAAATCTGTTCACTTGTCGATAATTTGAAACGTTTGCTATACTTCCCCTTAACAAGTGTAAGAGCTGATCGCCGCTTTAATGTTACGTAGGGGAGCCCTAACCCTATCATCCTACCAAATTTTATCAAAATCGGGCCAAGATTTACAGAGTAATTAGTAATAATAATTTTGGAGGGGGCCTTACATAAAGGGGGCTAACTCCTCTCCCATTCGATGTGCAGCGTCGAGACCCCCAAAAGGCACATCTACATAAAATTCCGAATCGAATGATCCCTCATTCATGAAAATCGATTCACGCGTTTAGGCGCTACGTTGTTTACAAAAAAGGTAACAACAAGAAGAAGAACAACAAGAACAAGAACAAGACTAATTTTTGAAAATGCCGTTTTTGCTCATTTTCAACAACTTTTTTCTCGAAATCTATAACATCTGGGTTGTTGCAAAAAATTACAGATATAAAGGAGGATTTGCCCTATATTTTAAAGAAAGTTTGAAAATTTTATCTTTTATACAAAAAGAGAAAAAAAAATTCAAAGTTGGGCGTTTTTCAACGTTTCGCTTTTTCGTGCACTTTTTGACGATCAACCCTTATACAACTGTCCTACCGGACAGTTTTAATATATCTTGACCAATGAGAGCTATGTAAAAACTGCATTTATCGATACCATTTAATCCTGAGATCCCCACTTGATGGTGATTAATTAAGCTTATAGTTGGCAAAGAAGGCTTAATAGTGCTTATTTTGATTAAATTGTGTAGTATAAATTGAAACCCCCAAAAAATTTTACTTCTATAAATGATTCAAATATTGGCCCCAACTTTTTACTGTTACAAGATTTCGCATTACCTTTCCCCACAAAAATCTAATAAATTCGTCGTATTTTGTTTTTTTACAGTCCAGGTTTTTTACAGACGGGAAGGAACAAGTTTACATATTGGTTAATATGACAAACATAAAATGAAACTTTGAAGAGACCTGTTGGTCGCCGCCTAAGAGATGAAAATCTCATATAAGACATGAGATTGAAGGAGAACACCCTTCCTCTATCAGAAGGTGTGGATGAATACATTCTGTGCAGATTTAAGATGTATGTTAGAGAGAGTTGTGACATTGGATGGAAGGAGAGAGTTGTCAAGTCAATGCTAGACAGCAGCACCAACGCAACACAAACGGTGGTGAAATTTCATTTACCCACGCGCGTTCGACTGCACACATAACACCAACATACCCTCTTACACTGTTATAGCTCTATGGTGCGTTGTAATATGTGCCTCAAGCCAGCTCACCCGGATATACACAAACCTTCCCTTTTTTTTTGTTGTTGCTCTCTTGCTAGGTTGAGATTGCCGTCGTTGGCACACAACTCCCGCCTGCCCCCATACAATTGGCTCTATTCACGAAGCCTTAATAAATACTTCTTAAAAGGAGTTTGTTTGCTTTGTGTTCCTTAGCTGTTCCTGGTGGAAAAAAAAATAATAAAATAAAGCTATCCTCATTGCTAGTCAATACCAGTGGGAAATCAAATTTTCTCATAAAAAGAAAAGAAAAGAAAAAATGGCTCAGGTAGGATGAGGAACCCTAAATTACCTTGGCATTACTTTAGCTCCTCACTGATTATTAAACAAGCATGCACTATCGATCCTAACACCAGTTACGACCAAAATGCACAAAAAAAGTGAATTTTCACTCTAAAGATGGACGGCTACACGTTTATAATATACGTATATCCATTATAATAAAATTATACTATCGAAGGAGGCATGACATCACAGCTTTCTCAGAACCGCAAAAAATCAATAATCCCTGAAAAAAAATGATAAGTTTAAATTAATTTTTGCCCATTTCAAATGATACCCTGTGGCCACTGACTGGAAAATTACAGAGAAAAGTTGTTCTGTAAAGTTGCATTTCTGCATCAGACTTGGACTTTTAGTAAGACACTGTTATATTATATATATTGATATTCTACAGGCAACGGCATTTTAGAAAAGGGTTTCACCCCTCCCTAAGAACAAATTTGCCAGAAAGATGTTTCAACAGTCCTGCATGTAGATAGTATACTCGTACTATACTGTATACACGAAATTTAACACAAAGTTGCAAAATTGTGAAAACGTAATATCTAAAAATCTGTAACCAACACAAAACTCTATCTTACTTATTACTAAAGGAAAAATTAAATAAAAGCGACAATGATGGACTCATTATGTCTTCCAGCGAAATTTGACCAGTCTTAAAAAACTTTAAATACCATTGAGGTACGTGAATTTACCTCTAAGCATGTAAAAATGTGATATGAATAACAATGTAGTTTATTTACGAGAAGCCCTGTCTAGGAGAGTTTCTTGGAGGAAATTTAAGCATCATTTTGGTATAATTAACTACACACCCATGCAAGCAAACCTCGCGCAGTCTTACAAGTATTTGTCATTAACCTACTTAAATTGTATGAAGGGAGGAAATTTTATATTTTATTTACACGCCCTTAGCATACTAAGTATTACAGTAGTACCCTTCGAACTTATATAACTATGAAAAATGACCTTTCAGTTTTTGACAAACCGGAAATAATGCCAATCTCCTGTTTTTTTTTTTAACGGCAACATGCATGTTAATCAAACCGTTTTTGCCACCAATAATTTTTCGTTATCCTTTTTTTCTTTTCTTTTATCGTAAATCGACGCTGTAGTAACAAAGAATTAGGAAATTCAAAAGGTTGAAAAAGTGAAGAAAAGACTCAGATCTATTTTTTTAAACTTATAGATTGGATTTCTTGTTGAACTGACTTTAACGGGTTATTTAGAAGAACAATTGGAATATACAATGACGAAAAGAATTATAACATATCGTTATAAACAATTAGGATAACACAGTGAAAAGAAGCGAGTCAACTAAGTGATTAATCGTAAGAGAAGACATCCAAGAAGATCCTAGAAATCTCGACAGATACATAAACAAGAGACATTACCAAACACACATTTTCATATAAGCAGTTTTTTATATAAAATGGAATACAAAAAACTAAATATGGTATAAAATAGACAAATTAGCACAAATAGAAATTATGTACAAAAAGTGATACACAAAACATGCATGCTACAACAGATAAAATCAGCGGTATTTTCAGTAGTCAACGCAGAAGATATCCCAGAATTAGGAAATTCAAAAGATTGAAAAAGTGACGGTGAGAAGTTTAAAGGGTTAAAGTCGGGTAGGCTCAGAACAATAGAAACCACTTCTCTGTGATCGTTCACTCTTCTCGCAGTACTGACGACGATGCTCTACTCGCCTTCAGTTTTTCAAATCATTTTATTTTTGTTTACCCTTGTTATTCATTATAATTTACGCTCGTTCCTAACTTAGTTTTAATGATAGCCATTAAACGCTTAGACAGTAATATTATCTCTTATTCTATTTAGCCCCCTTCAGCTTTCCTAATCCAATCACTAATATTCCGCTCGTGCCTATAAATTAGTAGCTACTTAAATCTTCTTTTCATGGCTTTACTTTTCAGGCTTTTTTTTTTTTTAAGACTTAGGTATTGGATTTCTAGTTGAATTGAATCGAAAGTCTTCGATGGAATTCGTAAAGCCATTTACTAAATTTAATTTATAAAATAAAGTATATTCCAACGATACTATCCATCCTCAAAATTAATAGAAAGATGAGAATTAATTCTTTTCTCAACAGTTCAAAAAGCTATGGTGCTAAAATAACAATTTCTGAACTTACTTAAGCGAACTAATGTTTTTCATTGTATAATTAAAATGTGGACAATATTGAAAGCAGTCAGATGGAGTGCTTAGATTTAACCGAGTAACTTAGATAAGCAGCCAACATTTCTCTATAATTATCTCAATTAAAACAGCCCCTTAATTCGTTCACAGTTGGCAACTAGCCAATTACATACAACGAATTGGTTTTCTCAAATCTCTTTGTGCGGTTTAGCTCTAGAAAAGCTGCCTAATTGTTATGAATGATCTCAACCTTATATTTATTGGCAACCACAAAAGTTTTTCTGATTTAACCCATTAGCCTCTTTTTGTATTTTATGTTATTAGACAAAATTTTATGCTTGTATGAGCACTATTCAATCGCTCCAGCTCAACGTTTGTTACTTACCTTACTTCCTCACCATGTTTGCAACCTCTACAACTTGAGCTACCAGCACCTGATTGTCTGCAATCAGCTGTTTTTCACAATACCATATACTAGTACAACATAATTTATGGCGCTTTTTTTCAAATTTTTTAATGAAACGGCCAGATTTTTTTAAAAAATTCAATTGAAACCCTTGACGTAAAAAATCAACGTTCGATAAGAAGCGACATCCACCCATTTTAGATTAGATGCAATCAATAATTTATTAAATCCAATTATTTTTTTAATAATAATATCAGTTATAAATTATTGCATTAGAAAATCTTTAAATTTCTGAATTTTAATTTTGTGATTAATAATTTACGAAGGTAGAGTGATAAAACATAGAGAGAGTTAGGTGGTGGTCAGGATTCCCTGACCTTTTGTAACGAACTATGGAGTGGTAGCGGGCATTGGATGTCCACTGCCCATCACTGACGAAGTAAATAAAGAAATCGCCAATTTTTTCAGGCGGGGCTTAACAACTAACTACCAATTAGGTTACTTAATAATGTATCTAAACTATTGTAATTATTTCATTTTTCACAAAAATTAGAAAATATTTTAAAAACAATTAGAACCAATGTTAAGATCTTCAAAAGTTAAGGTAATCCTAAATTCACGTAAGTATTCTGCGGATCTCCACTACAGTACTAAAGTATAACTTTTGCTCCAACTAGTTACTACCCTCTGCCAGACGAAACTAATTTGCTGCAGTCACTTCAATAATTTAAATACATTTTTTCAATTAATACTTTAATAAAATAAATTATTTTCAAGGGACTTTTTCCTCTGTGTTGTTTCATCACATTAAACAAATAGCTGGTCAAAAAGTATCTCAGAGCTATAAACATTTAATAATTACAAAATTTAACTAAGACATACGTCTGCAGGAGACAATAGCTCTATAGCAACTCATGTTAACAATCATTATCGTTCTCTTCCTTAAGTTAGAATGAAATCATCTTACATCTTCCCCATTTTTGTTTCCATATTAATTCAGTTATAAATAATTTTCTTTCAAAGAGATTTCCCTTAGCTAGCAAATATTATATTTAATGATTTCTCCAGACTGTTTAATTCAATTAGTTTTTCCATTGTGCTGAATCAATACACACACACAACCACAGCCTGCCTCTAATCGAGATTCTGTTCTATCAATATAAAAGATTCAATCTTCACCTATACTCTTTACTTATTTTACATAAATCAGCATTTTTCTCAATTAACTTTTTAATTTCTTTCTACTTTCTTTAAAATGTTCAAACTCATTATTGGCAATTCCATTCAGCTTTGACTTTTCAATTAAAGTGATTCCAATCCACTTTCTTTTTGTTTTTGTTATGTTGATTACTAAATTTTTGAATTCCCTATATGATGAAATAGCCGTATGCTACTCTCTTGAAAAATAAGTTCATACATTTTCTTTGGAAGTTTATTAGAAATTATTACTACTGCATTTATTAATAAAATGTTTCAGAATTATTGGTTTTATCTAAAAAGAAATTAGGACTCATCAGAATTATTCTTAGTTTAACGAATGAAAGAAGATATTCTGTATAAAAGCGACAGAAGAACATTGGCGAGGTAGATAGTAAAACATCAAAAGTGACCAGAAAATCGATAATTGATTACTGTAGGCCCTAGATATTTAACGAAGATGGTAATTACTTTGAGAGAAGGTTTGAAATTGAATTGGGTCCCTTGGGCAGGATAGTAAGTTGAATGTTTCTTATTTACTCAGGACACAACCATGTTAAATTACGAATCGACAAGCTAGGCGTCTGGTGAAACGGAAAATGGACGACATGTACAGTGAAATCTTATTGAATAAAGTTTGACTATTTTAAATACTATGAACTCAGAGATAATTACATTAAATACCTAGAACTGAGAGATTACTCACTGTGTGGAGAAGAGTTGGAAGAGCCATAGCCGTCGTCTAGATTGTAGTGCGCTAAAGTTGTTGTGAGCTCTGTCTCCTTCTTCACACCATCTTCGTGCTCCTCCATATTGAGCTATCTGCAATTTAAAGATAATTATTTCAAAAGGACTTTGGTCTATTACTCAGTTATAAAAGGGTTTTATTTGAAAAGAGATTAGTCAAAAGAGAATTAGAATAAAAGTTAATTTGTATTCAAATCGTGAGTAAATTTCCCTTTTGAATTTTTATCGGAAACGATATGAGGTCCTATTAGGAAAATTATTATTTTATCATTCTCATTAAATGTCTCGTTAGGTCTATCCGGCTAATTAATAAATGGAAAGCATTCTGAAATGATTATAATCAGAATGTAGAAAGAATAAGTTTTAGAAATGGGTCTAAGTGAGAAAAGGTCATTGCTCTCCTCAACACAGGATTTCCTCTACATTCCCAACATTTTTTTTTTTTTTTAGCGAATAAAAGTAAATTTTCAATTTACTGTAATTAGTCCTTATGGGCAAGAACTAAGTCTCCTTAGAAAAAAAAGAAAAAAAAGGATAACATACATTAAGAGAAATGAAATTAGAAATGATAAACGATTGAATAGCATGACTTACTTGCCACAAACACATGTAAATATGAAATACAATACGGGTAACGTAGGTGAATATGAAACACGATAGAATGAAGAAAATTCATTAAAAGATAATTAATAAATTCAAACATTACCTTTGAATTATAGTTTAATGAACTAGATTCACAATTCACACGTCTTTCTCTTACTAGAAATTCTTACAAGTTTTCTTCAAAAATTTATGTTATTTTATCCTCACTACTACATTGGGTGGAAAAAAATGGTTTTAACAAATTGCTCAGTATGAGTGAGGGATTGGTGAAGATTTGTTGGCCAAGTGGTCAGCATAAACCAAAAACAAAAAACCATTGGGAGTTCGAATTTAATATTTAGTACAGGTGCCCCCATCGGTCCCAGAAATAAGCTTATAGGAAGAATTGATTTTCAATATTTATTAGTTATTACTCAATAACGATTCCAACTTTTTTAAAAAATACTTGGAATACAAATTGCCAATAAAAAGATCTAAAACTTTAAATTGAAACTTTTCCAGGAGAAAAAGAAGTGTACTTCGAGAGAGGGTTGGGGCAGGCCGATCTTATACGGGCCAATCAAGCGTAATGTACGGTCTCACCTATAAAATTTTAATGAGAAATAAATAAATGTAGTAAAATTTTAAATTTAAAGAAAATCAGACGAGCGATATGATTCCCTATTTGATTTGAAATGATTTTTCAGTTTTTGCTATTTTTAAAAATTATTCCAATAAAACATGAGGAAACTACATTTAAGCAGGTTTCTTAGTATAGTTACTCAAATATTATACATATATACACTTATTCAAAACAAAAAGAGACTTTCGAAAGCTTCTCTGAATCCTTTTTAAACAAATATTTCCTAAAAAAAAAAGAAGGTTTAAACCCATCTATCTTAATCTATTGAGTGAACATACGAAAAGTTTAAATAAAATCACAGAACCTTTTTTGCGGAAAACTGAAAAACTAAAAACTGAAATTGCAAAGAGTCAACATCATTGCGAGTGTTTTTGAACAAATCTAAAGAAATGGGAAAATCATTCTCCAAAAATAGATACTTAAGATTGAATATTTTGATCAACTTCATTCCGTGCGTCTTATGATAGTACTCAAACGAAGAAGTTCGTACTACTTGCGAGTTTACTTATTTTAGCTATAATGTTTACAAATAAACACACATACTCCGGCACATCAAAAGTGTATTAAGATGATCAAATAAATAAAAAAGTTATTTACAAAATTATGAAAAGATGTAGAGTGAAAGCTAACCAACCATTCATAAAACATCTTATTAATCAGTGATATTACTAGGCAGTGTACATTGGTATTGGTATTGCAAACTTGAGGCTGCTTAGAAATATTTAGAATAATAAAAAATAAAAATAAAATATACTAACATGATGGTATACAAACACGGATGCCGTTGACAACCATCTTGTCATTTCGATATTATTCTTGGTATAAAAATGAATATAGCGAACGACTTGGTTCCACTCAACCACTTGGCATCTTTTAATTCCCAATTGCTTTCGTTTTAATTTAAAGAAGTATTTGCCCTTCTTGTCATTAAGATTGGCCGGAGTGGGGAGGAGAATTTTAGAAAGATGATTGTTTTAATGAGTGAGAAATTAGCTAGTACCACTTGCGCTCCAGATGTGACATTTCATTAATTAATTCAAATTAACAACTGTACGTCCCTCATCCTCCCTCTTTCTCACACCCAAGAGAACTTTCACTTAACTACAATCTTAAAACATTCACTTACCTCATACAAACTTAATAAACTGAAATCTTGTAAGACTTTAAGGGAAACATTTGTAAAATGAATTTTTGTTACTAAATTGAGGAGATTTGTCCCAGTTCCTTTGAAACTAAAAAGTTAGAATATCAGAGGGATACAACCAAGTCCAGAACTTTTAAATAAGTTTTTTGATGAAAGGCTGCATCACATTTCCCATCCTCCATTTGCTTCTACCTTGTTATAATGAATATTTATACCTGTACTGGTAATAAGATAAGACTCTGATCTGATCACTAACTCAACTTTCTCTTACCGTTACCAATGTTATGAAATTTTCTTAAAAATTTAAGAAAATTAGATGTTTTGGAAATTAGTGTAATGAGACAAGACACAAAAAGGAAGGCAAGCTGATGTTTACAGCTAATTCGAGATATAATGTCTCGGCAAGCCCAGGAAAACTGGCCTCAGGACATTATTCATTACATTAATGCAGCTGAGATTATGAAAGAAATATCATCAATTCCACAGTCGTAATTTTCTGGAAGATCCAGGCAGCTTTCCCCCCCCCCCACAAGGCCAGGCTGGGAGATGGATATTGGAGCACATAGACTGGTATGCGAGCATTCAGCGTATAAGAAGGGTAGAAAGGCGGAAGTATGCAAGGCCCAGGAGAAGTTACTAAGCCATTAACCGCTTGGAACAAAGCTGATGCGCAAATAGTCATAGCAATCGTTGATAACCTCACGCCAGAGTACAACACTGAAAGACATTAATGCCTGCCGCCGTTTACGATGGTACTATTACCACTTAGCTGCTTGTGATTGGCCTCTGCTGCGAACTACTGCATACTTACTGTTGCAGCAGAAACCTGCAACAAGCTTTACAAAGAATTGGTTAGGTTTGTCAGGGAAAACAGCATTTGACATATTATTTCTTGTTTTTAGTGAAGGGCGGGCATGGTGGGGAGTACAGCACCTTGTTGCCTTCATGCATAACTCGAGTTCCTATCTAAAATCTTAATATTAGTCAAGTCTAATAAAAAAGACAAGATTAATCGGGGATATGTAAGTTATGCACAGCTTGATCAAGCCAAACACACAGAATCGATTCTAATTTTTAGATTACAGAACTATTTTAGAACGCAGACATCAGATGGTCTATAACATACGTAGACAAGTTGAGCCATTTTAGCTAGCCTCAGAGCTGGAATTTCCTGATCAAGTATTTAGTCAGTATTAAAATTACAATTTTTGTTAAGATAATTGAATAACCGGTATTTTCTAAAGCCCTGCGTGCGCCATCTGGCTAGCAACTGTTCTCTAATCTTTATTAAAAACTTGTAAGTGTAATTGGTAAGTTTTAAATGTACATGTGAATTTGACTGAAGTAAAAAAATGATAGTTGCCTATAACATTGTTGGAAAAGTGTGTAGACATTTAGAGATTAGATAGAACTTTCAAAACTTGTCCCTGAAGTGTTTGGAAAAACTTTTTAGTGGTTTGCTGAAGGGGGAAAAAAAGGAAAGCGTTTTTAATTAACTAAAACTGATTTTAATTCAGGGTACGTTTTCTGTAGGACCATGATAGCGATTAATGTTTAATGGAAGATAATATAATAAATTATTTGTCTTGTTTAATAATTCAGATTAGAAACACCAAAATATCCCCGCCCTTGCAACTAATTTTTCTAATTAAGGACGTAATCAAACTTTCAACAAAGATTCTAATATTGAAGGCGTCTTCTTTTTTTCGTACGAATTCCAACTTTAAAGAAAGCGTTCGTATCAGTTTTGGCTTCTACTTCACTCTCCGACCATTAGTTAAAAATATTTTGTTCGCAGGCTAGTGACTACATAACGTTTCAGTAAAAAGTAAATTTCGATTTTTTTTTTTTTTAAGGTGTTCAACATCTAAGGTCTTCCGCACCTGACAATGTTTCTTAATGACACTACACTAGTTTTACTGTAACTGAGGTTTATAGCGCGTACAGGCCTTAGAATCTATCATATACCACTATTTTATATTAACCCTTAACGAATGAGGAATAGTTCCCTAAATTGTACCAAAGAGGAAATCTAATTATTTAAACTGTAATAATTCTAAAACACTCGTTCTAATAAAAAACAGACGCAACACATAAATACTTTCATCCAAATAAATAAAATCAAACATATTAAATCATACCTAATAAAATGCAGTCCCTCGCACACACTCTCAATTTACTTAAACTACTTGAAATTTTGATGGAGTACTTGATATTCCTTGCATCACATTAATAACCTAATCTAAGATAAATATAAACTTATTTACATACTTACATAATTATTTACACGATCATTCATACGATTATTCACACTTATGTTTGGGTGTCAATCCCGACATAAGATTACATTATATTCTTTTCATTTTTTCCTTTCCCTTTCTTCCGAAAGTCGAATATCATCTTTTTTCATTCTTCGAGGTCCAAATTTTCCAACTCTTAATTTTCTACGCATATTAAGGAAGAGTTGCTTCTCAATTCTCTCCTGGTTTCCATTTTTGGTTCTACTTTCCTGTACCCACTCCCACCCATTTTCCTAGGGGTCGATGAAATCGATTTGATCGTTGTACTTAGAGAGCTTGGGGGTTTGGTCGATTTTTGGTTTCTTTCGCGGGTTCCTTCGTGACAACCTCCATCTCATGTTGAGTTTGCTCAGGTATGTTTTCCAGCTCCTTGTTTTATAACTTTTTCTACATTATTTTCTTGCCTTTCGACACTTTTTGCTAGGAATTCTACTACTTCGCTGTATGTAAGCCGCGTTACAGGTCCTCCAATTTTTTCGTTTACTAGCTAGGAGCTTGGAAGACATTCTTTGCATAGCTGATTGGTCTAGCTGTTTCAGCTTTCACCCTCTTTAATGCTTCATTCTTTTATCTTAAGTTCTTGTATTCTTTTTTCCTTTTTAAAGATTTCGCATCCAACAGATAACGGAAAATGAGGGCCTTGGCAGTATATACGTATCTGCAGAGTTTGACACACAATCTGGTGGATAGGGCACGCGCTGAGCTTGCAGCGGTCACCAACGGTGTAATTATGTCCTAACGTCCAACACTTAAAGCATCGTAAATGGTTCGGAATGTAATGCCTCACTGGCAATGACAAGAACCCGGCCGTAATTTTTTCTTGAGGTTGTGCTCCAACGAATGTAAGAATAAGAGCTGGGGTTAGTTTCTTTTCATTGAATTGTTTCTTATACAGTCTCTTTACTTAAACTACACGCTGCGACCTGGACTCGTTCAGAATCTCTTCCTCTGTACAGTTCAGCAAATCATAACTCGAAATCACACCCTTAGGATAGTTTAAACTTCTGTGTCATTCATATTTAACGTTTAAACCTTCATACTTCTCCAAAGTTAAAAAGATTTCGCAAGTTCACTTGCAATACTGGTTTCTATAAGCAAGGAAGCGTTACGTAGTTTTTTGGTTTTGGTCTCCGGCAAATATTTGTTAGGAAGGTGTATATGTTGTATGGCCAAAAAAGCTCGTAAGTTTTTTTTTTGCCATCATCTAAACAAGAGATTATTAAAAATTGCCACCCTAATTTCGTTCCCGAAAATAGTATTTTCGGATCCGGAGCCTTAATTTTTTTATTTCTTACTAATGAAGATTCTCTGTTCTTTTCTAAGTCAGTTGTAATTTGGGTTTATCCCTTCGGCTGGCGCCCTTACCGTTAGGGAGCCTACTTAACACTGAGTTCGGCCTGGTGCTCAGTGGGGACGATACCCCCGTCATTAAACCTCCCGGCTCGGAACCTAACACCAGAATTTGGGGGTGTCTGCAAGTGTGTATGTTCGCCTGTAAAACTGTGTAATGTGCGAGCGTGTGAATGAATGAGTTTAGAAAATATGCATGTGCATTGAGCTCGGGTTCCGTGGATGCGCTAAACCAATAAGACTGTTATCCAGCCGCCCCTGCGTAGTCCTTTAGTCGCCTTTTACGACATCCTGGACGGGAGCAAGCCTATTCTAAACCCCGGTCCTGCAGGAGCAGAAAATTATATTAAAAGTAAAATTAAAACCAATGTTCAAATTATGTTTTTTTATTGGAAGTATGACAACGAAATGAGAAATAAAAGTGACTGCTAGGCCAAAAGTCAACGAAGTACTTAAGCAAAAATAATATAAAAATAAATTAAATTTTTGTCCAAGGTTATCAAAACTTTGTGGGACTTTTGGGCACGGATGGACTTAAATATTATTATGAATAGAACAAAGTTTTGGATAGTTTGAACAATAACTATATAAAAAAAAATAACTTAAAGCTCTCAATAATGGACATTATCTACTTATATAAGATTCTTGCTGCAGCTGAGAGTATTGTTTACTTTTAGACATCGCCAACAAAATGAAACTTGTAACAATGGCACACCCACATACAGACCCGCTTGACGCTGAAAAGAACTTCATTGTCAACCACTTCTGGACCATGTATATGAGAGAAAATCTGGTATGGACAAACACACGATTTTCTCTTAATGCATTATACGTAATTCAATTTTCTTAAAACTTCGAAAATGGACAATAAAGCAAATTGTCTTCAATTATATTAAATATTCACCTAAATAAAAAGATTTTTTGAAAAAAATGTAACATCTCAGTTTACAATGTACCACAAATTTTCGCAAGAAAGTCGAAAAGAAAAATGTGATATCGACTCCCACACACGCATAAACAAATACTAATTTCTCTTCCTGCAATGCCCAAACTTCTAACACAAAAATGTTCATCAAATTACCAATTTTTGGTTTTGTTTTATAGGTAATTCAAAATCAGGGGATTTAGAATCATGTGGACAGTCGCGTCAGTTCGAAGCGCAGAACCTTGAAGACTAGAGCATGAAGATCAATTCTGCTCAATCCTGGCCCTACTTACTTACTTTCGCTGAATTTTGCACCCCAATCTCGTTAATTCTCCAAAAATCACCCAACCATCATGAGATCTTTCACGTCTTCTGTTAGCTTCCGGCTGCCATTCAACTTTTTCAGGACTCTTCCTGGAACCATACTATCAACATAGTTTAACTGTCCTCTCTTTATATGACTTTTCATGAAAAATGCGGGATGAAAGCGAATTATAGAAGAAGTAATTTTGTGGGATAATTATAACGGAATATCTTTTCTTTGCTTCTAAGCACAGTTGTTAAAAAAAAGAAGAGAAAGATCGGGAAGTTATTTCGGGAAAAAATAGTACACGCAAGTCCTTTTGGACTGGAAGTCCCGTTTTGGACTGGGAGAGGATGAGTCCTCGGAGATGGAGGTAAGACGAAGAATTCGGGCCACAAAACTGTTGCATTCAAAAGAAAAGAGTAGGCGCTTCAAAACAAAAACAAAAAGAATCTTTACTCTATCTTCAAAAGAATTTTTCTCCGCGCCGCTGAGACCCGGACTGACTCGCTAGACCTAAAAAGTAAACGGGAGATGGATTATTGGCAATGATTCATGAGGAAAACCATTTAAGATATTAAGGCGCTTTGGGGCATAAAGGGTCGGATGGATATTAGAGATATCAAAAGTAGTAAGGATAATCTGTACTAACTCGGCCACTTAGAAAAAATCAATGGTTAATAAAAGCAATGAACTGGGCTCCAGAGAATCAGGGCAATGGGAAGATGGTCTGTCGGATGACGAATGGAAGACATTGGGCTTAACTAAGAGAGACACTGCGTGAAGAAAATTACGTACAAACAAATATGAAGATACGAGGAAACGGATATAAAGATTTAAAAATAGAGATGAAAAACAAACAATACGAAAGAAAAGAAACAAAAAAACCTTAAACACCGAATAATTCCCCCAAAAGAAACAAAAGAGTTTCAGCAAGATCTAGTCCGCGCTTAAACATGACAAAAAATTAGAAGTTTTAATATCTCTCACTTACACACACAAACATATCTCTTACTTCCACTTAAACGAATGAGAGAAGTTGAAATTGCAGCAGGAAATCCTGTTTCGACCTACTATAAAAAAAAAAGTTGAATTTATTCATGGAACAGTATCACAGTTTTGCTTCAATCAAGCGGCAAAGCTTTTGTGAACATAAAGTTTGGTATAAATAAATTAGATACTAATAAATAATATAATATTTTTCTAATCAACAAACTAAATTTTAATCCTTTGATCTTCAAAATTAATAAATAAAAGTTCTGAATTAAATTTTTATGAAATTAAAAATTAAAAAAAAATCAAAATAAAATATTTTTTTATTCAGAGTCAGAATAATTTTCATCTAACTTTTAATATTCTCAATTGCATTCTTGGTTGAACATGCAATGTGACTATAAATTAGGTTCTAATGAATTAACTCTTAAATAAAATAATGATTCTAATTGCTATGCAGAAATTATTGTAATGCAGAATTAAACTCAAGATTTACATGTTTTGAAAAAAGTTGGCAGTTTTTGTGTTTTTCCTTTAATTAGGCTCATTCCTTTAAATATATCTATCTATATTATTTTAATCCAATTGAATTAAGCATTCTACAGTGCTTGTTTTTAATTTATATTTTACTAATGTAAAATAATAAAAAAATATAAATATTCTAGTTTGAAACATAATTATCTTGTTTATTATGCTCTTGAGAAATTAAAATGAAACTTTATATTTAATTTGTCGTTCTTTATTTTGTATTTTTTGTAAAGTTGATTCGAGAAAAAGCCAGTACCTGTGAATTAGCATGTTGAGTCCATCCAAAGACTGAAGGTCTCACAGTGTCACACTCTGGAAGAAAGCAAGGGCCCAACCGTAGATAGCACTGACAAACAGAGCATGCGCAATATCATTTTTTAAGGGCGGCAAAGGGTTGTTATTAATGATATAATTATCAACAGGAAAAATTCCTATCTTTCTAGACTACATTTCACTTTAAAATAGTGGCGAACCTAAGTTAGTGAGTGTACGGCTAAATTATTGTAATGGAATTTAGCGACTTTCATTTTTTTTTTTTTTTGCATTAAAGTTCATAAATCCATACTAATGATCCATGCTTAACTAAATAAGTCTCCCTCAAGATTCTTATCAGAATAATAGAAAATCACGATTTCAGTTCATAATAAAGAAACTAATTCAGAGTTTAACTCTCAGTGAAGAGTTAAACTATGCACCCCAATCTCAGAACACATCTTTTACTCTCAGGATGTCCGTTATATCCAGATATATCGTTTAAAATTCTATTTGAAACACCCTGTACTTTCAAAAAAAATATACTTTTTGACGCAGATAAAAAGTGAAACAGCAAATACTTTACGTCAATTTTTCAGGCGGGCTTTAAGACCAACTATCACGGAGGTATCAAAAAAACATAGTTTACAATTAAATTCATATATTACTATTAAATAAAATGCATGAGCTAGACCGGGAATCGAATCAGTACAACAATACATCTTATCTTTGCAAGCCTCAATAATACCTTTTATTATTAAGATAGAAAGACATGGACAACAGCAGCCCACACTTGAGTTGTATCTCTCACTCCTTGAAAAAGGTATTATTATGCCTTACACAATGAACGCCGGAAAAATCCCTTTTGAGATTCTCTGACTGAGAAAAAGTGGTATTCAAAACTTGTGAAGTGGTGTGTTTGTATCCACTTTGATAAAACAAAAATCGCAGAAAGAACAAATATGATATTTCTTTTAAGTGTCTCTGGGAGGGGGGAGGAACTTCATTAAGGTTTTTACTAAAATAGATCCTTGCCAAATAGAAAAAATAAAATTTAGCGCAATCACTCTTAAGACTCTTTCATACTATAGTTTTAAAGGTTTGAACACTTGCATTTTCATGGTTGAGAAACATTTAATTCTTACCAGCAAAATTCATCTTGTGGTGCACTGCAATGAAACAACACTCTTTAGGATACCGTACCGACAAACTATTCCCTACAACTACCGTAAAAAAAAACTAATTTTCTTTGAAAAATGATTCAAATAAAATATTTTGATCTGTCAATGCGTAACGTGAACCCTACTGTTCAGCCACGCACTAGATTTTGCTACTTCCAACGATGGCTTTGGATTCTTCTGCGAAGGCCCCCTATTCAGGAGCATTCAGCAGCTGTTATAATAATTTCGTTAGACAGATTGCAGCCGAGCTTGTAAAGCGAGAAGAACCCCCAGGATAGGTTCCAAGTAGTTCTCCAGTGGAACCAGGCTACCGAAGTTCAGAGCGCAATTTAAGGGCCAACAATTTTACAAATGAAGGGAATGTAGCAATAAAACCATTGCAATTAAAATAGTTCCTAGGAAAACGTCTGTCACATAGTGAAGGAAAGAGTAAGAATGGAACTTGGAGCCAGGGACAGCAAGCTGTAGGCCAAAAGAAAAGCATTAATCTGCGACCATCACTTACCAGACAACCTTACAAGGAAAATTGCCACAGCAAACTATAGATTAAGGGTAGGGAGGAATTACCTTCAGGCACATCTACATAAATTAAGGGTGGTTGACTCCTCCTTAAGCCCGCTCTGCTTCAATGGAACAATGGATGCCGACCACATTATCAACCTCTGCCCCTCACTTAACAACATTCGAAGCAGTGCGAACAACGGGCTACTTTACACTTGTGTATTGTATTGGACTGTCAGAAATCAAATAGCTGAGAAAGCCGCTGAAATGGCGTAATAAACCGAAAAGAATCAAATAGAAGAATCTTTCGTGCTATTTAGGAGAAAATTTCAATGAAAATATAATGAAAGCAGTAAAGAGCTACTTTCGATTTTGACCTTTTAACTTTCAGCACATATGTTTTTTATTATGTCGCGTGAATCGTACTGTCCAGGGCTCTCGCCAACGGATTGTTAACTTTTCAAGCCTCAGCATAGCTTTCTTGCTGGTAAAAGACCAGGAAAAAACATCATTTGTGGAATTCATTTCAGTGATTGAATAAATCGACTTGTTTCTAGTTGGCAAAGATCTGTTAGCTTACAGTACTTATTAAGATTAATTAAATAAATGTTAGTTTAGTTATCCAATTGGAAATTGTATCTCTTTTAATTAACAACTATACTCATTAATATTATGTACAATTACTATTACCAATGAGTGATTTTTCGCGAATTACTGCTGATGGTTTGTTTCTCGGATATAAACTTTAAATCATACACATTATGTGAGGAGCATCCGGCCGTTTGTCTTTGGATGTAATAATTTCCGTATTTAAACGGCAGGACAAAGTTTAGTGCATCTTAGTGCCTAGTATTGAAATCATAGGTACAAATGACAATGGAACCTACCTCTTCATTAATGTCACAGAATTTGTTGTAAGGGTGATTGAACAGATGGTAAAATGACGCCATTTGTGGTCTAAGTACGGTCTATCTTCTGATGAATGGAACCAAGCTAAAATAGAATAGTAAAGAGATTAATAAAATTTGTTAAATAAAAAATATTAACTTGAACAACGCTTTAGGCAATTTTAATTGTTACCTTTTATCGTACGTGAGTGTTATCTAGTTTTCCATTAGACTACTCAGAAAAAACGGATGAACGCAGATAGTTAAAATTAGATATTTCATTTTGGTACTATTAGCGTTAATAATAAAATTGCCCAATTATGAACTGATTTTTTTTTAGTTTGTTTTTGCTAGTTTCTGGAAAACCACTCCATCTTGTTCTTATTAAATATCTTTATTTACTAATTACCCAAATGAGAACATTTCAGGTTTTCGCTCTACAAAACATTAGCCGGTGGAAATGGCTTATAAGAGCGTTTCTTTTCTCATTTAGGAAGAAGTGTGCCAGTCTGAAACACTGGTGCTTACACATTGAAGCCTAGCGTGAAAATGTACGCAAATACTTATCAATATCCAAGAGAATTATATGTGTTAAGTAAGAGTGCTTTACCATTTACAAGAATTGTGAATTTCTTGAAGGATCCTTTCAGTTTCCTTCGTTTCCTTCAATACCATTCCAATTGATTTATTTAAAATTGATACGCTGACCTCTTATATATAAGGCTAGGATGTTTTTTTTTTTCTAAGTTTGCTCCTGAAAAAAAAAAAAATTAGAAGTATTAATTATTTTGGGCTTGCAATTTACAGTTTCACCTCCTACCTTTACATATTGTTAATAGGAATTTGGTAGGTGGCTAAAATTAAAAGTTCGCGTAAGAGAAACCATTTGAGTAATCAGACCAGATTTTGTTAACAAGAGAAAAGCCATCCTTAATTTCCCAATTTAGTTTGTACAAGTAAAGTAATGCCTATTTTTTCAGCGGGTTCTAAGTCCAATTACTAAATTAGGTGTTCGCGGACGAAGTTGACTTGCAAAAGTTTTGTACCATAAATTTTTTTAATTAATAATTGAAAAAAATCCAAGGCGAATCTAACCCAGTATCCAATACATTTTATCTTTATATGATTCGCCTCTAACCGCTCGGCTATCTTAGTGCCTAAACAATTTAGTTTGTTATTTGCTACAAACAAAAAGAAAAAATGAAAAAATAAAGCTTCACAAACGATTTACTGCTTTCAGCTCAGCTTTTTCTTTTCTTTCTGAAAAGTGCCCACCAGACCGTAACGAATGTACAGATTTATTAGCCAGAAATCAGAAAAAACAGCCACAATTCGCAACAATAGAGGAACTCGTATGTAAAGAATTGATTGAGTGAATAACAGAGCTATTGCTTAAAAAACAACTTAAATTATATGTCAACGCAGCTTGGTACATTCATTTATGATCATTATTTTAGAGCCTGTAGTAGAATTTTCATTAAACAAATCTGTTTTGCACAGAAAACTTTAATATATACTGGTATAAGAGTGATGCCATGACAAAATTGTTTTTTTAATTTTACTGTGATGTAAACAGAGTTCTCCCCAACCAGCTGCAATTCTCTACTCCAACGTTCATGACACGTTTATTATTGCTGCAAATCCTGACCCAGTTCTCTGTATTAACTCTTTTAGAATGGCTTATCAGGCAGAAAATAAAGGGCAAAGCAAGTAAAAACTTCTTTTTTTAAAAACATTCAGTTTATTGCTAAAAATCTAATTTCGGTCTTTTTAGCAAACCTCGTTCCTCCCAATCACCTAACCTCAGGACCCCAATAAGCAAACAATAAGAAAAACTAGCATAACTATCTTATGGGCCAGATGAAACCCTACAATAACTACTTATATTTAAGGAATTTACAGTTAGGAGGTTTATAGGAATTCTCTCTAAACATCTCAATGAATCTGAGATGTTCCGGGCTCTGCTTCTTTAGGAACCATCAAAATAGGCAATATCTGTAAGGAAACCTGTCATTAAGCAAAGCTTAATTTTATATAGATCCTCCAGCAAATCTCTTTCAGTTATAACCGCCCAGAAAGATCTTTGCCTGCCTCTAGCTGGGAAGTTTAGTAAGTACAAGGCTCTTCCAGGAGAGATCTGTTGCCTATCTTCAAAACTCTTCAGGCAAATAAGTGCGATTTATGCCATGATTTGTCAGGATGTTGACTTTTTCATTTCCTTTCTCGCCAACAATACCCTTGCAAAAAATGAATGAAATTAATTTTATATTCTCTACCTAGGTCATTAAATGTGTGCTGAGAATGGTGTGAGAGTCTAATATATAGTAAAAACAAGAGACTATAAGTTAATAGACGTTGGTCTTCATAAGATCTTAAATATTGTTGCCTATTCAACAATGCAGTTTGGATAAAACATACATTTTTTATTCTTTATATTCTCAACTTTCGACAATTGACAGTCAAAATATCTTCAGGAAACAATATGAAAACTATAAAAATATGGTTGAAAATGCAAACGAAATTATATTTATATATTTTTCACATTTAGTTAATCCAGCAGCTAATTGATCTGGTCTCTACTAGCATTAGACGGCTCACCCAGAGCTGGATGCTAACGACCGACCGAGAGACCTTTGACCCTAACGTCGTAAAAGTGAGGCAGTCTAAAAATCTAATTATAAAAACTTCGTCTTCGTGGTCTCCCTGAGTCACGGTAATCCAAACATCTTTGAGGAGAGAAGAGATGTTTCCCACCTTAGACGTTGCTGAGTCACCAAAATATTAATAAGGAGAAAAGAAAATAATTTTTATAAAAGCGAATCTAGTTTATTTAAATATTACATTCAATTGTTCATATCCGTAATTATCGTGATTTCATATTTTGTGGTTTTATTGAAGACGCAAATAAAAAATTTATATTTACAAAAAAGAAAAATGAAAGGCGGTTTTCATCAGGAGCAGGAAGAAAGAAAAAGGAAAGCGATCGAAAAATCCTATATAAGTAAATAGGTCGGCCTGGGGATAATGGTTTGGGTGGAGATGGCAAAGAGGACCCTTTAATCTTACCTTCAATAAATAGGGTGTTTTGCTGTTGGTAGTGTTTAAAGGGCTATATATTGAGGATAGAAATGCATTAATAAAGAGAATTCTTGTGTGAGAGGAGCTGCCCTGCACACATAGGAATGTTCAATAAGGCGGACCGTAGCGAAGGATTAGCAGGGAAAGGGCTAACTCTATTAGAGAGACGGGATAGAGAAGCGGCTCTAGCAGGCACGTTGGCTCAATTCATTGTACACTGATCTTTCTCTCTTATAGACATTCTTCCTGCTTGTGGAGTGCTGCCATCTGTTGGTCATTGTCAACCTCTCACACTAAATACTTCTATCTCGCAACCACCACACATTACTATTTCTTAGTATATAGTATTTCGGGCCAAAATTTAATCAAAAATTGGCATATTAACATGATTTTAACCCAATTCCAATTATTTTTCACTTTTTCTTATCACTGGGAAGAAGTAGTATTGCGTAATTGTCAAATTTATTTTACTGGGAAACAACTCTTGCAATAAATTTTAAACTTGTTGTTGGCAATGTCCAGGTCAAGCAAATTTGTCCATTTGAGGAAGATTGAGTGGCAAATACCAATCGAGATTTGTCTTGACATAACTACGACCCAACTCTTCCGCCTCAGAAATATTCTGAACAAATCTATAGAATACAAACAATGTAATATAGAATTTAAGAGCGCTTATGACAATACCAAAATTATATGAAGTCCATCAGCAACTGAGGATTATCTTAAAAAAAAGAAAAGAAGATTGAGGCAAGATCTCTTAGCATGTTTTTTTTTTCAATCTCACTCTTGAGAAAGTAATTAGAGATTCAAAGCAGTTCTGTCAGATCAGGCCGAAAGGTTCTGCTACTTTTATCAAAATGGGTAACTTTGAAATTAGTGCCAGTTCATTTAAGTCAATTTCCTTGCACTTATGAGCCCTGTGTAAGACATAGTTCCTATTATTAACCCGTTAGATGTTACGGAACAATTCTAAGCACTTAAGCTAACGTGGTCTGCTTGGATCCTCAGTATTATGTTTTAACTTTGTTTTGTTAGTAAAAGTTTAAACATTTTCTGGATATCTAATCTAGCTTGAGCCATTTTCTACCCGTTTCTTACTTCGAATACCATACAAAGTGAATTTTCATTTAAATTTAAAAATACATTTTATAAAAAAAGAATTATTACTTACATTGATGTAATAACAACGTCTCTATGGATCTAAGAAAAATATTAACGAGTACAACCAGGGTAGGGATTACTTCAAAGTTTAGAGTACTGGATTCCCACGCGGAAATTCTGGTTTTGAATCCAGTTGCTGGCTTTTAAATTTTCTCTTCCCAGCAGATTCTTACAGTTTACTGTCTAGCGATGGACAGTGTTGCTGATTTAATAAGAGAACACTGTTCAGAGGCCGGCAGTGCAGTAAGAAAAGCTCAGAGCTTAAAATAAAATAAAAAACAAATTCAGTTCTATTTTAAAGGAAGAAGAATAAAAAAACAAAAACTGTTACAAAAAAGTTATTTCACAAAGTTAATTTACACTTACGAGAAGGTATTGTGTAGAGTATTCTCCAAAAAAATCCGTTTTGAATCCATGAAGTCCGAAAAAGTGGGTTTTAGAAACTTATCTGTGTGAAGGTGAATACGTTGGATAACTCAAAAACAGAAATTACAAAAGTTCGAATTTAACATTCCAAACAGATTTTACTATGAGACCCGGTAATAAGTATAGTACAAAATCTCTAAAACGGCCTGATATCGTTAAAATCGTGCACCTAAATCTATAACTTTTATTTCAATCATTTTTCCATGAAACGGTTCTTAAAAAAGTTCTGAGAAAGATGAGGATTAAACTTCTCTTTAAAATAACATGAACAGCCTTTTTATACTGTAATATTAACTGGAAACTGGAATATAAGAAAAACTTCAAATTGGAAGAGAATCGGTTAGGCAGAAGTCCAACTCTAAATAACAACCCTTATACAACTGTCCTACCGGACAGTTTTAATAAGTTTTGGGGGTTATAACAATTTTATACAAAAAAAAGTAGAAAATTTTATTACGTAAATTACGGTAAGAGAAAATCATGAGAGTTTTTCATATCAAAGACCTAAATTTTAATAAGAACTCATGTTGTAAAAAAATGAAGTGAAAAAAGTTAATGACATTTACTTCAGACGGCGTTCAAAAGCGATCAAATAGATGGAAGCGAGAGAAAATGTGCTAACTATAAATTTTTGTAAATATTAATAATACATTTTCCATTACACCAAATTTTTCAAGAGAACGCGACCAAGTCTGACATGTGTTAGTCTTGCTTGAGTTTATTTGATTATTCCTAACATGTTACATTCACGGGCATAACATATTTTTGCAGTGACAAGCAACTAAATAAAATAAACCTATTGATGTTTTTTAATTTCTACAATGCTCATGACTATGTTCGTTTGCTTGAGAAGTTAAATCTCAAATTAGAACACAATTGGACCAGCTTTCAGATTCCTAATGAAAATATTTATAAAAAGTTCTGTTCTCTTCTTTATTAAATATCCACTTACTGTTTTCGGTGGGAGAAGTCCTGATTCGAATCTGTAGGCTTTTTAGAGAACCGGTGTTCGACTGACATCGTAAAAATGGATTCATAAATAAGTTACTAAACTCTGAAAAGGATTTGTCTCGACAGGCAATGAACCAGGCCAATCTTAGTCTGTAAACAACTGCTTCAATTGATGGTACCAAGAAAATTAAATATGGTTCAAATTTCCGCAACTTTTCCTGAAAACAATTTTTTTTTTATATTCATTTACTGTTGTTTGTTTTTGAATGTATACTTACCTCTAGTTTTTTTTTTTAGCTTAAATATAATAAGTGTATTCTAACTATTTGAGAAACATAAAACGTTTTCTAAACATGTAATTTTCTAACTTCCTAAAAATATAAAAATGTTTACGAATTCACTTAATCCAAGTTCAAACAATGGCCGCTAAGTAATTTTATTACAGTACATTTTAGTTCCAAAAGTTGCCTACGCAGCAGTACTTTCTTGACGGTTCATATAGCGGTTTTTTTAAATTAACCACCAAAAATATGATGAAACTAACTACATTTGCAGGAACTATTGTTAAACTTTAATTATTTAAAATATACATAAAATATTAGAGTTTTAGAGGGTTGTTGAGAAGTGATATTTTAGTCATTTATTCATTACTTAGAGAAATAGACATTTTTGTTTACCTTCATAAATTTATTTACATCACTCCAATTAAGACATTCATAAAAATGTTTTCTGTGTGAAGAATAAATTATATTTTTCATAAAATGAGAAATCCTTTTCTAAAATTATAGCAATTTTGTTTAATCTTGTATTCAACACATATAAGTTTACTTTTCCAGTTCTAATTTTCAATACCACAATAACATTGTCTGTTCACCAGCAAAAAAAATTTGCGTCGCTCCGACTATGGTCTTGAGTGCCTATGAAAAACCTATGCGCCATGACAAGGAGCGAGGAAGCTCCATCTACATTACTTTTTCTGTCTCTAGTAAACCTGAATTTTCAGCGGAATCCTACTAAATTACGGAAACTACTAAATTTGGATTTTACTTATGTAATTTCTAATCTTTCTTTTTTTTGGCTTTCTAATAACACTGTTCCCCCAACTTTCAAATATGTTTCACGAAGTATTTGGATAATCGAAAGCGTTCATCTAAATTAATTTGTTAGTTAATTGTTAAAGCGATTGGTGGAAGCTGTAATCTGAGAGTACACCTGGTAAATAACATGAAACCGTGTGACCAACGGTTTTGATGTCGGGAACTGGCGGGAAGTTGCCATTCTTTACATGCATAAGTTTCACCCTTCATTTTCGAAACTGAGTTGTCAACAAGTAGCAGGAACTCAGGAACTAGTTTTTAAAGTTGGGTTTCTAGCCTGGGATGACAGTTACTAAATGTGGGGTTATCAAGGAATGGGCACGGATTTGGTGGCTTTTCCAAAATGCATCCCTCCACCTACCATCCTTGGAGCTTTTGGCTGGAGTAGTTATTTTGGGCCAGCCTGCAACAAAACATTATCCACCAACTCTGCCAGTCAGACAGGGTACGAGAGAATCTTTTTTATAAACACCATAAGCTGATAAAACCAACGGAGTCTATAATGTGATTTTAGACCCGGTGCCGATTGTGAAGGGATTAGAGAAAACAATCTCTTACATTCTGTCTGATTTGTGAGACCCTCATCTACTTGGATACTGGGGGATCATCCATGAAAACCACTATTTCGAAAACAGTGATCCTTTTAGTAGGAGGTTTTCCTACCATAACTGAAAAGTTGGCGCCTTAAGGCACTTGGAAGAAGTTTTTTAGTTTTAGAACGGAATAGAAGTTAAAACTCTTCATAAAATTAAGATTATTTTCTACATAAATAAAAATTTGTATAAAAAAATTAAAGTAAGAGAACTACACAAAGAGGGTTTACTAAAATTAGCCTTTTAAAAAATGTTTTTAAAATGTTTTATTTTTTCCTTTCATAGCATCTTTTTATTTAAATAAGTAACATTTAAGAGATTTTATTTTTGTGAACGTCTTTAATACCAATTTTGTCACAAAGGCTTTCTTGGGCGCCACAACAGAAATAAATACATAACATTATTTTTCTAGCTGAACTAACAGTAATACTTTCTTTTGCATTAGAAACAAACAAAAATTGTGCCATTTAAGTCATTATTTATAGTATTTATAATTTTTTGTATAATATATTTCGTTATGAAAGATTAACTTTACAATCAAATAGTCCTTACTAACCGTATTTTATTTTTCTAATTGATAATAAATAAAAACCTTTTAAACCCAATTTTATATGGTTGTTTAACTTTTATTTATAAATTATATATTACAACAATTATCCTTATTTTTTATAAAATTTATTTATATTTTTTTGTATTCTTGTAGTCACACAAAACATAAACTTTTTATTAGTGCTAAATATTTTGCAAACTTTTTTTGCATTAATTTTTTAATCACATTAAATATTTTCCAAAATCATACAATTTTTTAAATTTTATTATTAAGGTTCGCATTTATACAAAAGTAGACTGCAATTTTTTTTCTTAATTTTCCTTGGGTTACGAATTCTAAAGCAGTTTTAATAAATAACAATACAAAACAGATACAATAGCGATTTACTAAATCTAATAAGAATAAGACTGAGGTATAATGATAATTACTGGTTCTGAATATTACCTCATATTTTTGGAAGCACAAGGTACTTAGTATTTTCTTATATAACTTTTTTTTTTTGGAAGACCAAGATTTTTTCTACAATCAACTTATATTTTTGACTAAGTATTAAATTACAAACAACTAGTCTTATTAACTAAGATCAGCCCACTTGCTCTTAATGTATTCTTAATTTTTTTTATTTTTTGGAAGACATGTTTTTGCTTATTAATTTATTAATTATGGCAGTCTAAAATAGTAAATGTTTAAAAATATCATTGCCTTTAACGTACTTTTCTTTTTTTCTGAATGCTAATTAATTTTATTTTTCTTTTCTCTTAGAACCTACTTTAAATTTGAGAGCCTAGTTTTATTATTTATTTGGAAGACATTATTTTTTGTTTCGTATTTAGTTTCTTATTTGGAAGACTTCAATTTCATTTTATTATCAACTAAATTTAAATTCTTAAATAACAAACATATTAACTGATATTTTCTTGGATAAACTTAATATAAAATTAATGAAACAAGCTTACTTAAAATGGAAGACCAATCTGGAAAGCTTTGACCATAGCTGATCCTGAATCATACACGCCAATCACGCCAAAAAGGAAGCCAAGGAATATGATGAAACAATCATAAGCAAGCGTGGTCCATGCTAATTGGTCGCCTTTCAGTTTCAAATGAAAATAGCACGGCCAAATAAATGACAACATGGTTCCTGTTAAAGAGCCTATAAAGCCCATCAAAATGGCAAAATGTGGGATAGATATGGCCATTAGGACAGTGGCTAACACCAACGCTACCCTAAATGCCAAACCCCAGACTTTCAATTGTCCATCCAGGTGCCAAATTGTAGGAAATGGATTTTGGACAAAAAAAGATTTCTCAATCAATTCACAAGCAGCGTAATAAGGCAGCGGATAACTTAATACAGCTTTCACAACTAAAAACAAATTTACCATCGCTTTGAAACTTGGACTATGCAAATTGTTAGTGATCACCTGCTGGGTGTCATTTTGAAATGTAAGAAAACAGACATAACCAAACAAAGATTTAAAAGCGGCTGCAGCTATATGCGACCAGTCGAGCATCCAATTAAACTTAGATCTATCCACCAGATTACCTTCTAGTGTAGGAAGAAATATCTGCGAAGTATAGGAAAAAACAATTACACCAAGACTAATTGGGAAATTTTCAAAATCCAATTGCCACTTTACTTTTCCCCACCCCCAATAGGGCAGCTCTGTCAGACAGTAAGCAAATATGACAAAGTTGATAATTAAATGAGACATGGTACACCAAAAAGAAAGAGTCGAAACGCTGTGCAATGATTTTAGAAAACTAAGCGGTACCAAGAAAATACCAGTCAACATCATCCAAGATCTTGTATCGATTGGACCGTCGGGAAAGGTTCCGGCCATCAAATCACCGCACACCACTACGTACAAGATGCAAGTCATCAATAGTTCGATTAGTTGAGCTGTATTTACTGCTCGGGCACCCCAGACCGGGCCGAATGCCACTGCAGCAATTGCTACGTACGAATCGCGGACTCTAGTTCTATTGCCTGATTCATCTACCTCGTACAGACATTCCACCAGTATTTTGCCAGTGTAACAACAAATATGGGCAATGCCGATCATGGCCACAATAGCCCAGTAGCCTCCTCTCAGCACGGCGAACGGCAAGCTCACGATGAACATTCCCTGCAGTAAACATAATTTTCACTTTAAACATCTACAATAAATAGATAATATGTCTTGAAATATTGGCGGCGAAAAATAAAATTGGGAACAAGTTAGAAAATGATCAAGAAAATTTACAATTATATATATATCATGGAAGTTAAAATATAAATGTAGGTTAATAACCAAAATTTTTTTTAAAGATAAAAATTTATTCAATAATTAAAAACTTCTCTTCACCCAGGTTGTGACTTCTGAGTTTTTACAGATCAAGATAAAGTTGTCTAAAACTTCATCAGATTTTAAGGCAATTCCCAAAGTTGTAATTAGCCAGTTTTATTAAAGTCGGAATTTTGACTATATACACAGTTTCGCTGTCTTTACTCAGCACTGTGGACAAACCAAATTTTTAATATATTTATTTCCTTCAAAATGTGGTTGGGTCCACGGTGCTGGCTAATATAATTGATTTTCAATTTATCAACGATATCTAGTTTCCTTATCTTAAACCAAGAATGGAATATTTTGATTGTAATTATAAGCACGAGTAAAAAATTTCTCCTAAATGACATTTTTAAGTTTAAATAAAAGTAACAATTTTACTTCGTTTGAGCAATATGTTTAAACTAGCCATAGGGAAGGAGTTGGTTCTATTATTCACTTGCACTTGGACATTATGTATTATGCCTATTTCTTTGTTTTAAAACTTTTTTTTTTAGGAGAAATTCATTTGGGTGGGATACTGGCAGAGCTAAGAAAGCTCGGTTTCTTTAACTATTGTATTATATAGGGATACAAGTAAACATGTGTTATAAAAACTTGTCATTTTATCTCTGTAGATCATAAAACTTACAATGTACCTCTAATTTTGCCAATAGAACAGAAAATCCAGTCTCTTTCTTTTTCTTCAGTATTTTGTAAATATTTTTTTTTTCTGAAAAAGTGCTTGTTTGAATTTTTTTGCAACAAGTGGAAAACTGATGTCGTAGTGGTAATGTAACATTGAGTCAGAGGTCATTGCAAAATTAAAGAAGAATAAATGTAAAGGTAGACATGTTTGACAAAGAGGCCACCGATAGTAGAGATATGAAAGATTTTACATTAACGCCTATAGATTTAAAGAAAAAATAAAAGAGGCAGGAGCAAAAGTGCAGACAAAATCTTATTGCTAAACTGCAATAAAGGTAATTTCCATTAAACAGTAAAACAGAATTACCAACAAAGAGACCATGGTTTAAGGATGCCATTGACCTCAGAATTAAAAGTAGGTTGAGATTAATAATGCCGGTTTTTGGAGGATATCTGCATAGAATTGGTGAGCGTTTTTTTTTGCCTTTGAAAAAGAATGTAATGAAGAGAAAGATTTCAAGTATGTAGTGATATGTCCACGGTATTATGGACAGTAGGTTACGCTTTTCATATTTCCCACCAACAAATTAATTAGCACATCAATTTATTCTGCATTTATTAATTGCTGTACAGCCAACCAACCAAACAAATACAAGAATTGTTGAATGTACGTTTGGTGAGTGTGATAATAAGCTATATTTTGCTTGTACGTTCGTTAAACATAAGTTTTAATGCAAATCACCTATCTCCATAGAACCTTTGTGAATCGTAAGTATTTGGGATCTCAGAACTGGGCAATTGCGAATAGCAAGATCTCTAAAGAAATTATATTCACTTCCCTCAATGGGGTTCCTAAAATTCTAACTTAAATGTATCTTAGTTGAATTTTTAATTAATTTAATTAATCATTAATGAATATATATATATATATATAACAAGAAATTTAGATTGTATTAACGCCGAAAAATCAAAGAATGAAATTGAATCAAATGTTCAAAAATGAGAAACAGATTCCTACTTGAATGGCATTCGTTACATTCCAGGCAGCCTGCCACTCATTGATCTTGTGACGAGATTTTCCTTCCGCGCCTCCAAATGAATCTCCATCTTCTGACCATGAGTCTCCGCAGCCTGGGCTGCCTTGAGTTCCTAAAATACCCCAAAAAAATAAAACCTCAATGTATTTTGGAATTCAGTACTGAGTTCATAAAAAAATAAAACCATATGTTTTATACAATGAAGATGAACTGCAGAAGTTGGAAACGCTTTTACTATAAAAATAAGCAGTAAAATGATGTCTAAAAATTAGTAAATGTATTGTTAATGAAAGCTTCAATATATAAAACAATCTGGAAAGACACTACCAACGGAAAGCAAGAAAGGTTATCCACTATATTTAAACAATATTTTTTATCCAAATAATAGAGCTTGATAGAGCTCAATAGATTTGACTACTATATTTTTAAACAAAAAGACATATCCACCATAATCGGCCATTTCATGACTGCTTCTACGTATATTGCCACCTTCCTGGACATCCACACCTCTCATCTTCTGCAACAATTCCCAACACTGACCAGGTTCTGGTATCCATGACCGGAGTGTCTCTCTGGCTACGTTCACTGTGGCCGCTAGACCAGGCAGCCGAAACGGGCCAAACTGAGCCATTCTAAAAGCAGTAGTGGAAATTAAATTTCAATGAAATAAAAATATCGTAATTAGAATCGTTATCAGAATAAAAATAATACCATGTACACGTAAATTTTAATTTAACAATATTAACAGTAACAGAAAAAGACATGCAAAGCTTACCAAACATTAATTAATTAAAAATAAACCAAAATTGTGTTTATGCTATCAAGAAAGAGGCAATATTAATGAAGTATCTTCTCAGAATTCAAGGTAAGGACAGCGCCGGCAAAACCCTGAAGGATTCAAAACTAAGCAGAGGTCGGCAGATTTAATTAACTAGCTAAAGAGTTAAACAGTCGGAACTTTCTGGATTTATCGAGAAGAGGGAAATGAGAAAACTGATAAAAACCAAAAATGGTGGTAGCTCATTATTTTATTATTATTATTATTATTATTTATTTATTTATTTTTGAGAAACAGAAATTTTTGCCGGTAGTCTCGAAGTAATACGATGACAGGATTATAAATTAAGAGTCATTAGAAGAATTTCAGAAGCCCTACTTTAGCGTAATATCTTGTCGACAAGTCAGGAGAATTATTAAAGGTAGATTAGAACATATCTCCTTCAAGGCTGAAGAACTTTTTTTCAGGGGAGTGGTGGGGATATAATAAAATCCTTAAATCTCCTTGTCATTGCGGCTTCCACATCCCAAACGGACATCCTTCGCAGGAGTGAAAGCAATCCGTCTTAGAAATCTACGAATTTTATAATTTTTAGTTACAATTCAACAGCATCGCAAACCATTTTGTACTACAATATTGTAATTTTTTAAAAAGATACTAATGTCCTAAATATTATTATAAATTAATCTCTATAAAATAGTTTGCAGAAAAATACAATCCACTAGAAACATTTGCACTCTTACATTTTGGTAATAATTTACTTGATAAAGTTTTTTTAAAATAAGCTATGGCATAAAACGTTTTATGCTATATAATTATAAGATTGGTTAGAGAAAAACTCGTCAAATGTACTATCTCAAGTAAAAAATTCATATACATAGGTATTATATTCTTGTTTATAACAAAGGTATTTTTCTAGTCTCCTCTTGACTTCATTTCAAATTAAATTCATAAAATAAATTAATAAATTGCTTTCTCACCTAATTTAATTGATTTTTGAAGTCTGGATCTCAGTCCACATCTGTACGGGGTGAAATGATTAAGGCGAATATATCAGGGGCTCTTATTACCACATTCTTCTAAACAATTAATCTGGAAATTGCTCTTTCTTTTCTAGCACAGGATTCTTTATTTCTATAAATATCGCAGATGTAAATACTTTTTCTACCAAATACCCAACTTTCAATGACTTGCCCGGAACCCCCCAGCTAGGGGTGGCCGATGCTAGACAAACTGAAATTACGAGGGGGGAATAACTACACTCACCACGAAATTTGGAGGGGGCGTGCCTGCCGACTTCATGAATTGATCGAAGCGATCGTCGCGCTTCTCGTGGGTGATTCAACCTTTTTTTGCAACAATTATTGTAAGTGAGCGAACAAGAAGTTTTTTACGAACTCAGTTTTTGTACAAAATTATCAAGAGGATTTATAGAATTTTTTATCTTCAATTGTCTTTTAAATATCATGATTTAAAATTAAATTAGCCACTTTTGATCAAGAGGCCATATTAAATTGTTGAAAGCATTACTCAAGAATTAAAGCGTTTGTCTACTGTAACAACTAATTTATAATCTAATTAAGGAATAGTACTTAATATTCTAACGTTGAGACAATTACAAAAAAACTAATTTTGTATTCCCATAGCGGTTTCAGAAAAGTATTGATCTAGAAGAAAAATAAAACTAAAGAATTAAAAAAAGAACTCATATAAACAAAATCTTGACTCAGGCTTATGTAAAATGTAGCAATTCAAAGAACTGAATGATACCGGCGGGGTCCAAGTTATAGTTCAGATTGTTTATAGCACTACAGCTGCGTCACCACTGAACGCAGGTAATATGAATAAACTTTATTTATTAATGGAAGTCAATTTCTACCTCCACAGTGCCCATCAAATTGAACTCGGATAAGTTAATCCCTGAAGTAGTTCTTTGTTTAAGGGATGAAATCATAACAATGCCCAGCGTTGTAGAATCCAAAAATAATTTCAAAAATAAGACTTACTTTATATTTATTTCCAACCCTGAAGATAGGGACACAGACGAGAGATCTTAACCGCTCATTCTGTTTTCTTTGTTTTCCGTCGATGTTCTAAAACCTTATAAAGGCATTTACTCTTCTAAATCTCTCCGGCAAACTCTATACTCTCCAACCTTGCCGTCTCGCCCTTTCCTTTTTATAAAGTACAAAACTTCTCTAGAAATCTTCATTATCTGAAATGTAATTGTAAACTGGATCAAGCACATATCATAAACAGAAAAGATATACAAACCAATATAACTGCAGTTTAGATCCATTATAATTTCTTCAAAATATAAATATAATTGCCTTTGAGTATATTGTAAAGTGCTGAAATTCAAAGATGAAAAGAAAATTAGTTCAAAAGTGAAACTTGTGCATTTATTGTCAATGAAAACCTGGTTAGGCCGGGAAGTTCACAAAATCTTATTAAGACCGTTGAAGGTTTTGGTTGCATAATTGTGTGCGTTTAGGGGGTGTGAAGTGTCCATCTTCTGCATCCACCAGCATGTAGAAGCATGCAGTAATCCACAGAAGCATGTAGTAATGCCTAGAGGTTTTCCTCTACCTCCTTAAAATATATATTACACGTTTTCACAAATTAATACAATCTCGTGGTTAACGAAACACTTACAAGCAATCGAATTTAACTAATTAGTAAATCACCGTGTTAAAGGTTACATATGGCCTGACTGTTTTGCAGACCACATGTGCTTGCGAAAGATAAGGAATACGAGTTCTCATCGAACATTGAAAAAGGCATGTTATAAAGAAGGACTGAGAAAATGGCAGTGAGGACTAGCGAAAAATAAAAAGAGAAAGGTTCGGAAATAACCAGGAAAGTCAAGTTCTTTAAGTATCTGGGAATTGCATTGGAAAAGAGTGAAGCTGCTTAGAGCAAAAAATTGGGGAACAAAAATTGTATATCCAACGCTGTGGATTACAGCTCTTTCCAAATAAAATAAGGATAGAAATTTAGTTCCATCTTCGATTTTTTTTTTTTTTACGACACTGAAATCTGCTGAAACACTCGCAGATAATAAAAAAGAAAGCTAAAAGATGTAGTAATGACGTAGTTCTCTGAGAAAAGCCAAGTTAGACAAAATGGGGAGTAAAACTCTAAAGACCTGATCGACGTGAGAAAAGAAGGTTGGAAGGCAAAAGTTGTGTTAAATGGATGCATCTTTTCGATGGTCGCAGGAGAAGAGGTTAGTCTTCTCCACAAAATGGTGATGGCAAACCGTGGTCTAAAGCAAAGCACGCAACCGGAGTGCCATTTTTTAGGTGAAAGGTATGGTGTTATTTTTCGAAAGGAAATTAAACAAAAAAGATAGTTTTGGTTTTCGACCGTTGTTAATTGATGATTTTGGGGAATATTGAGGTGCAGTCAATAAATTCATTTAAAAAAAAATGTCTTTCTTCATACAACGTTTCGGTAAATATATTACCTTCTTCAGGATATTTTATTGATGATGTAGCTTAAAATATCATAAACAAAAAAATATTTTCGTTACCACGAAACGGAAATGACAGAGCTTGGCATGGCTTTTATTCCTCATCTCTTTTCGAGTAAAATACCTGACCGACTTTATAAACGTTGATAAGAAGGATGTGTCCTCACTGGGAACCTAAATGGGAGAGTGTGTGTGTGAGAGAGGAAGTGGTCATTCCAAGTGCTGGCTCGCCCCTTCCTAAGGCTTAGTTAGAAACTGGATTTGAATTAGCTTCTTTCCAATTAGTATGAGAGAGTCTAATTCGGAAAAGCTTGGAAAGCAGTGGAGGAGAAGAGTTTGGTGGCGTAGCGAGTGGTTCTTCCTTCTTCCAACTCATCTTGGAGAGATTAGTTCTTATCTGGTAAAAACACCTTTTCGAGATAAATACGTGACCGATTTTATAAATGTAAGGCATTGTGAAATGGGGCTGTATTGGCTTCATATGTGATTGATTCCCAACTGCCACCTTCTTCCTGGAGTATCCTTGAAGATCCTAAACAGGTACTATTTGTGGTTAAAATTCATCAATTTCGCTCGTATTATAATATTATAATACTTTATTTAAAAAACAAACAAAACGATGGAGGAAATTTCGAAGCACGGATGCAACATTTTGCTTTGTTAGAACAGAACAGAATTCTATGACAACAAAAATTAGAGTATTAGTTCACAGTTAAAATATGACCCTAAATTTTTGAAAATGCTTGTTCTATAATAAACTAAAACCTTCTTGTATGTCAGACAGAATTAAATATTGAATTTGGTATGCCAAGAAATGGTAAAAGACTGAAGAACACTACTGTAAAGACTGGCAATTGAATGTACAGAAAGTGATGGACTTACCCAGAGAACTTCCTCCGTCAGAGGAGGGTGATGAAATCCATTTTGTTTTAAACAGTTTTGAAATTGAAAAAAATACTTAGATTTCATTGTTTCATAGAACATTTGTGTAGAGCATAAAGACAATTATATTTCTTGCAGTTTGATCGCCAGATGGTGTAAAAAAGTTGGCAATTTATGCAAATAAAAAGAATCTCAAATGAACTAAACATTTTATTGGTTGAATTTTTAAATTTTAATTTTATAAAATTTTTGTCTATTTTAAAATTTGAAAGCAGTTATGTGAAACAGTTAATTTAAATTTTTGCATTTTCCAGAAAAAAAGTTAAAAATTTAACATGTTGAAGGACTAAATTGTGCTTCATTTTTAAGAAAAATCAAAATCAATTATAATATAGTATGTATGACATAAATATTTCGAGCATGAAATCATATGGGGATTTTAATGCTCGCTGATCTGATATATTCACCCTCGTCAGATAAAATACGATCGCTTTTTCGGAAGCACTGGTATTTATTTCTCCTGGTTTTAAAATATTATAGTATTAAAATCAAAGGTTCGTCTTATTTGAATTTTATATCATTAGATGCCCATTATTTTTGGAATAATCTGATTAGCTATCGAATTAACTGCTCACTGTTTCAGCATCTGATGGAATTGTTCAGTTACCCAGATAACTACCAATTCAAACACCCTTTGGAACACACATGGACATTGTGGTACTTAGACTCCAACCGAACAAAAAATTGGGAGGATTGCCTAATGGAAGTCGGATCGTTCGGAACAGTAGAAGACTTTTGGTGGTATGCCTACTCTAATTCAAAAACGATGAACAATACTCTACACTTTAGGAATTCATTTAGGATTAATTTCTAAAATGTTTTGATTTCAAATGAATTCTTTATGGAGTTTGTTTTCATTTTATCTTATAAATATAATAGTTATGAATGTAACCTTCCATTAAAAGTTATATATTTCGAGACTTGTAACTTTTATGAATGTTATACCTTCCTCCCTCCAATCCCACGCTTAGATTTGTAAATCAATGTAAGTTTAAATAACTAATATTGCCTTAAAAATTGTATTTCAGAAAATAAGAGGGCAAGCTGCTGTTTAAAAATTAAATTTTGAATAATGTTCAGTGGATATACAATATTTTAAATGTATATATTGTAAGGAACAAAATAACAGCTGGAAAATTTAGTTTCTAAATTTGGAATTCTCACTATTAAGATTGTTCAAGATAATCTAGGTTCAAAGAGAATCTTTCACAAATTAGTCATTTTCATAAGCCATTTTTTTTTCTTGCTAGAAAGATTGCCAGAAATTAATCTAAAATCAATATATTGTTATTACTCGCTTAATTATTTCAGTTTGTTCCACCACATAAAACGTGCGAGCGAGTTAAAACCCGGCTGTGATTATTCTCTTTTTAAAAAGGGCATAACTCCAATGTGGGAAGATAAGGCAAATAAAGACGGAGGAAGATGGATAATAAATTTAGAGAAGAGAATTACTCATGCCAAGCTGGACCATTATTGGTTGGAGATAGTAAGTCAAATTTTTTTTGTGTTACGCCAATTACGAAATAATTTAAATTTTTTCCTGATAAAAAACCATTCTTGAAAAAATGAATTTAATTCCTACCAGATTGCTTGACCATCGTTTTCGATGTTATTAAGCTTAACCACTTGGAATACGTATAACTCACTTAACGAACTAAATCTTACAACATTAACCGTTTATCAATGATAAACAAGTACGTCAAAGCCAAATGCAAAATTATTACCTTCCTGCTTCCTATGGTTTGTTCATAAGGCTTAACTTAATTTCATATTTATATTGAGGGATTATATTTTAAGTTAAATTTAATTCGTATTGTATTTTGTTAAGGCAAAAGTAGTTTACTTCTTGATTACGAAGCAAAAATTTTCTTCCCACCTTAAGTAGACTATTTCGAACTTTCGAATCTGTTATTTTTCAAAAAAAGGCAATTCATTTTTTTTATTCTCTTCCTAATTACAAGTGTCGTCTCGTCAAATTTCAAGCTCTTCACTTTTCAAGTTTTGAAACAGGATTTCAAATGGATGTCTTATTTCTGTTTAATTAAGTAAATTTAATTTTTTTTAAAAGTTCTTGTGACTAGGACATAAGGTTTATTATTTCAGTATGACTGAGATACTTACATTAATAAGTACTCGAATCTTAGTTAAAGAATTAAGAATTTCTGTTATTCGCAGTTCGAAAAATATATCTTTTTTCCGCTATTAGGCTATGTGTCTCATTGGTGAATGTTTTCATGGGCTCAACGACAAGATTAATGGGGCGACCATCAATATAAGAAGTAAGCTGAACAAGATAGGACTGTGGACCAATACTGAAGACCGATCTACAGTTGTAAGAATTGGGTGAGATAGATGATACAGTTTTACTTTTTTAGTATTATTATAAGGCTGACATCGATATTCAGTTGGTAGAGTAGTTATTACAAGATACCTACCACTTAATTAACCCATAAGCAAGCTTTACGAAAGAATAATTGTGAGTGGCGAAAGGATCAACACCTTCTAAAAAAATTAACTGCTTGCGACCAAGGGATAGATTAACCTTTTCATGTTTTTTGTTTGTTCCGAAGTTTAGTGTTACCAAAAAACTAGACTACATAACAAAAAAATTGAATCTAAAAAAATATGGCAACATTCTTTTGGCAACTTCTATTCTTTCAGAAATATATTTTGCGTTAGGAGTTGAAGTAGCTAAGAGTCTACAAAATATCTCAAAAATAAAAAACAAATTATTGCTTCCCTACCAAGGTCCATTTAATTAGAATTGCGAATTTTATGAAGCAATTTTTTTTAAGTGATTTATATATTGCACAAAGGATATGTAAAGGACTATCACTTTTATTTAAATCTTTTTTGAGGAAAAAGGGCTAAAGTCTCGGGGCCTCCTAATAAATGCCACGTTGAAACGGAGAAGTCAGAGCGTGTTAACTGAAGACCTGATTTGGGCTTCATAATTAATAAGCCAATTGGTTGCTTAGTGTGCCAAATTGCTGAGGCTAGAAGGTGTAAACTCAGTTTTTACGAGGGCCAGGGTTTTACTCACGGTTTTTCGCGATATGATTGCCTTTGGTTTCAAGGTATCAAAGATCTCATATCGCTACCCAGCGATTGCAACTCAGACAAATAGAATGAAAGAGGCCATTATCTCCTCTTCCTGACATATATCTGCCCAGGGGTTTAGTTAACGCTAGCAGAAAAGATAAGCTACCAGACTACTTAGTTTCTACCTGGTTTAAAATCTCCATGGTACTGGTTTACACAACGTTGACATTATTCTCTTATTATGTTTGATCCCTGAAATTGTGTTCTATCTGTCGTGCTCTCTCCAAAGATGTTCGCTCGGTGTTCTTGATAATACTCACGGTGGGTTCTAGTTTAATGAGTAGAGTAGCTCCCATTCGATGATGGCCGGCAACTTCACTTACCTTGATGGCAGGATCTCTCAGCTCCCATTCATTTGTGGTCTTGCTGCAGGAGTGTCCCCACCAGAAGGAGTCCTCATGCACTCCCAATCAAGGTTTGAGAAAAATGTAGTAGCTACGTCTTCAGTACAGCCTGGATATCCGAAAAAAGAGAATTTTTTTATTATTTAAGCGTTTCCTTCCTCCAGACAGGTCGTAATGATAACGTTTGCGATAAGGAGTATCGTAGCTTTGCAAGAAGTCATTGGTGAGTATCTCTGGACTTAAACCATCGAATCTATTTCCAGGTCATTTTTGCTGTAAGAACTGAATGTAGTATATACAGTCAGAGTACCATTCAGTTAGTTTAAAATCCCTGGTTTGTCTTCAGATAAAGAAGGAATAATTAGTCCCACAGCCAATAAGAATAGGTTGCATTTTTATTAACATCTTGTTAATTTCCTAAAAAAATAAATTTGTTTTAAAGTATGTTGAATTCTTTTAGAATGAAGGTGAAAGAGCTGATGGGTATTGCCCCTTCACAAGTGATCCATTTTCAAATTCACAAGGACTGCCAGGGAAAGAAACCGACCGAACAATTGAACAAGCTGAACACGTATTATGTTTGAGTGAAAGTATTTTTGTTTTCTCCTTCGCTCTCGTTAATAGAATAGAATGAACTGTTTTAACAATTGAATTACCCTTGCTGACTTTTAGGAGAGAGATATAAGAGAGAGTTTTTATGTCTGTTAACTTTCTTATAGTATTATCTGACATTATGTCTACATTGGGCATCCGGGTTTAAAAACCGACGATGTGGTTTATAGTGGCATTGGGTGGCGCAATACGATGGCTGTTTTGTTGTTATGTGTTCTTGAGGCGGGCGTTTAGTCATGAGTTCTGAAACAGGTAGAAGAGAAAGAGAAGTCACGAGAACAACTAATGTGCAAGCGTCTTCACTTGTGAATGCAAGAATGGACTGCCAAAATTTAAATAGACAATAGATAATTATTAATACAGTGACAGACGCCCGCATATTAAATTTCCAACAATAATTGTTTTAATAAATGATTGTTTAGGGTCAAATTTGTTTTGTGTGAATAAATGGATTTTGTGTATCTTGTTGTACTTTTATTTTAAATGTGCATTTTTATCAACTGCATTTTATTGATATATATATATATATATAATCAGAAGTTGTAGAGCTCTTTGTTTAGTAAAACTAGACTTAGAAAAAAAATTAGAGCAGTTAGTCATAAAAGACGTATCCAATCTATTTATTTATATATATTTATATAAGTGTTCACACCTTATTTCAATGCAAAATGAATATGTATCACTTTAAAAAAAGTTTAAAAATAATGAGGGAAAAAGACTTTAATATAATAAATAACCACATAGATAAGAGTAGTAAATATACCCTCGCGGAAGAAATATACATATTAGAAAAACCACTTTTAGCAACTTGTAGAATTAAGGTACAAACAAAACATTATGTAATATATTGTTTAAAATTGCATAATAAGAATCAAAAATAAGATATAAATTAGAAAAAGAAAATAGTTCTCTTGGAATGTGCTAATCAGTTAATAATTTTTTTCGAGTATTAGACAAGAGTATTATCAACCTACTATTCCTCTTGGTTCGCGGAATTCATACTTTGTGGGTATAAATTTAAGGAAACCTATCATATTTGGAAAATCCTCTTTTATTAAATAATTTATAAATCCTTCGGATGAGATTTGGAGGTTATCGCCATCGAATTACAACAGAACGGGCTGAATTGTAAAAATGAAGTCCCATAGGTTGTTTATAAGTAGATTATATTCAGCCTTGTGTTCCATTTTGGTCAAGTTGAAGGAGCAGAGAACATTAAATTTGGTTGTTTCAGTTCATTACATGAAATTCAAGTATATCGTTCAGCTCTGCAAACATTGTTTAATGATTAGTCTGAAAAAGCCACAATAGATCCATAGGGGTCGCGGTGGCGCAGGCCTTGAGGCCACCCTAATTTAATCTAATCTAGTCTGAAAAAGAAATGTACATGTACGTCATGTATTAATGTAGTAATGTTTTTACTATCTAGATTTAGATAGTAAATTTACGAATTTAGCTCTTCCTTATTTTACCTCGAATTCAAATTTTATTACAAAACTTTTTTTTTGCTTTAAATTGCTCAGATTTGACTACTGATATCAACTTCTATGTAAGGAATGTTCAAATTAGAGTTTTAAATATTTTCTCATGTTACACAAACATTAACGAAAACCAGTTTAAATAATGAAGTATAAAGTTTCTATTTCTACTTGCTCCAAAATTTTTAAAGGAATCTGAGATAAGAAAAGTTATTCCCATTGGACTTTTCTTCTACGTTCTGATCGCACAACATGAGATTTTCTCTTCACTGTCAGCCTCTTTAAGCTCACAGTTCGGCAATAAACTCGTTGTCTGTAAAGAGAGTACACTATCCCAAGGCCGTCATATCACTTAAAAAGGTTAAACAGATTTAAATAATAACAAAATAGATCACAAAACTGCAGAACTTCACATTTTCAGACACTAAGTTGGGAGTTCATGTGGCTATTAACAGAACAAACGCCACTTTGGTACTTCTCCTCCATTCAACCCTCAAAACAGATTCTGTTGAAAGAGAAGAAAAAAAGGAAATCAGAATCGTTACTTAAATCAATACTACAATTGCTGTACATATATACATATATGCTTCATTTATTTTTTATAACAATTTTTTTTTTTTTATATTTTTTGATGTACTTTTGTATACAAATTTAAAATAAAAACAATACAATTTTGTTTGTTAAAATGAGAAAAGCGGCATGAAATACACTTTTTTATTTATTTTATAATTTACAAATAAATAATTTTGTCGAAACACTTCTTTTCAACAATTAGCTTATTACGCAAAATATGTGCCGCGGCGTTAGATATGAAACATTATTTACAATCACAATATACATTCGTGTATATACATATTTTTTTTAATTTTTGTTTTCTTATATATTTTTTTTTTTACTTTGTGTTAAAAGAAAAAAGGTAACATTTCTCGAAAAAATGTACACATGAATAGTAAAGTAAATAAAAAAAGAAAAAAAATTAATGAAAAGAATAAAGAAAACCACAAAATGTTTGAGAATAAAAAATAATCTCATACTTTACAATTAATACTTTGAAAGAGGTTTTCTTTTATAAAATGAGAAATTTTTTTTGTTTTTGTTTTTAAGATTCCATTTTTGTTCAGTCAACTTTCATTGTCTCATTAGGTTTTCAATCTCAGTTAAGAAATTAAAACAAAAAATTCTGCAAAAATTAAAAAAGGTTACAAAAAGTTCCTAAGTAAAAAAAATAAATAAAAAATCAGCACACACTAGCACCTGATTTCCACAAATACTCAAATTATCCTGCTGCAATAATAGCGCTCTCATTCATCTTAACATCAAACTAACGAACTTCTACTATCTTAGTTGTTGAACATTAGTTGCTCCATTAAGCTGCTGTTGTTGGCCTCTCTTACTGTTGAAAAGTCTTTTGAATCCTGTTTGATTTCTGTACTGCTTAGTCTGTTGCATCCTCGGTTCTTGAGTTGGCTGCACAGAACCAGCTCCACCAGTTGTTGGCACAGGTGAAGGTGCAGTCCTAATATTTCCTTGTGTTTGCTGTGGAGCCATCACAGAATTGATATCGTTGTTGTGATTATCTAAATTTAAAAAGTAAAAAAAAAAAATCATTATGTATGTAGGTTTACTTCTTGTCAATGAATAAATTCATGTATGTTAGTTTCTTTCAAGCAAAACAAATATGGATTAAATAGGGTTTGAATCTAAGCTTTAAAAATACTCATAGTGCTCTAGGCGAGAGAAGTCTACTGACTAGCTCTTCAAGTCATACTAGCAACTAATTTTTTCGTTCTAACGGCATCGGGCTAGCTTCCCGATGATCAACGAATAAACACTGATTTGATCAATAACTTGCGGGAAACTTTTTCCACAGCACACAAGTAAGAACTGACACAAGGACCATCAAGATAATTTCATTAGATACTCCTAGTAAACCCTTAATGGACATGAACTCTTTTTAGGTTCTTGACGACTCTGTAGGATCTTAGCTGAACACAAACAACCCTTTATTTGACACGCCTTCTTTACATAATAACACATAATTCAATACGGCTTTCAAAGGTAGTTGATGTGTGCAACTACAAAGGATGTAACAAGTCGTGAGTTTTTTCTTTGGTCTCATTCTAATTCAGTAACTTAGCATTCAATTCTTATTGCACATGTAGCCAAGAACTTCTCCCCAATATGAAATACGTTTTATCAAACAATTCAATAATTTTTCTTAATTACTGATAAATTTTTCCAATAACATATATACATGTATTATTTTGTCATACTAATTAGTTAATTACTAATAAATACTAAAGTGAATGGGAGGTCAATTTAAACTGCGAAATATTTCAAGATAAACTTAAAGCATAGATTAATAAAATAACAGACACTGTGCTTGTATAAATGAAAAAAATGCTTATTCACATATACAAACAAACTGGCCTTAAGAAAGAAAGGAATGAATATTTTTTTAAAGATACTATCAAACGAATAATTAAATTAAACTATAATCATACAAGATTACTGTGAATTTTACAAATATTACAATGCATACCTAATGTTTATTAACATTTGTGTTGGCAAATGTATTGAAATTAAATAATTCCCCACTGTACTGCTTTTATAATCCAGTTATTTAAAAAAAATGCAACAATTTTTCTATATTTTTTCTTAAAAGATGCCTATTCTTCTTTCTTATCTCTGCAAAAATGTTTACGATTTCATTAGGAATATATTTTAGTTAGACAAACCTAAGCATTTTCTTCCCCTTAGTTTCCAAAAGATCTATGTAGATAAAAGATCAGGATGAGCAGGTAATGAGTTGGTTTGTAATATGTAAAAAACTACAATTACGATTTTCTAAATGAAAATAATATTTAGAATACAAAATTTTCACGACGCATGTAGAAAGCAGAAACGATTTTGAGTCAGCCCAGAAAAAAAAGTTCCCAAATACAGCACCATGATCTTGACTTTTACAGAGGCTTGGAAAAATGGACACCAGTGGAATTTCCGAGGGGCAAAACAATTTCTGAATAAAGGAGTATGAGCCAAGTTTCGGGATTATCCAATGTTTAATAACTCGAATCTTAGCAAAGCAAAGCTCACCTTTCAAAGAAAGAAAATTGCTGTCTCAAATAAAAACCAGATCATCAATAAAAATAGGGTACTAATTCCAGAGGCAGTAGCTTCTCAGACAGTCAGACTGTTCTACATTATTAATCCTGTTGTTATTCTAGCTAATTTAGACCTGTTTGTGCTGAGAATTTTGAAAAAAGTTTTTTTTCTTTCAATCCCTACGCAAGTCTCATAGGATACTTAATTGTAAAAAAGAGAAAACAGGAGTGTTTGTATCATCTTTGGGACATAGATTAAACATGTGAACTCTGTCACAATAAAGTAATCTAAAAACAATAATCCACAGTCAACTAGTAACTGGTACGACTAGAAATTCTTTTATTTTTAAATATGCCCGAACAAAAATATTTGTATTTAATAATTTTTTAAAAAGTAATATAACTGTTATTGAAGAAGTGAACTAGCATGGGAATATTAATTGAAGAACAATTCCAGAAATTATCTCATATAACAGCTAAAAGTAAGCCAAGTTGTTTTATAATTATGGTTCTCGAAAAGCTAAAAGAAATTTGTTTTTTGAGGGAAGTTTCTAGAATGGAATACCTGCTATTTAAATTTGAGCCGATGGAAGGGGACATATCCCAGAGTGCCCCACAACCGTAAATTCAGCTTTTGTGGAGTTCTTATATTATGTCTCAATGTGTTGCAAATGCTAGATTATGAGACCTCTGGTACTTAGCAACCAAAGAAGATAATGTGTGAAAAACAACTGAAAAATGTTTCATGCCAAAGCTATGTATTACAGTGCATTTGATCTGCCAGTTTTAGGTTTAGACTATCGAAACTGTAGTCTTTCATCAAGTTGAACGTTTCATAGCAGTTTAGTCAGTCAAAGACAAAAAAAAAAAAAAAAAAAATATTTTTTAATATATTTTCATGTCAATATTAACAATAGATAACAATATTATGACTTTTGATGGAGTTCAATCGACTAAAGAAAGAAAGAGATTTACAAGTAACGAAAGCTGCAAGCTAGTACATATCCCAGGATCTATCTATAGACTCGCTGGTATACCGAAAGAAGAAACGGAAACGATAATTTTTCTAAATAAAAAAGTAGCCGACACCAATTATTTCTAGTATGCAACTCCAACCGCAAGGCTACCAATAAAGATGACACTACAATTCATCGTGATCCTAGCGTTCTATCAGAACAACCTAAATAACCCAAATAACCTAAAAGCGGACTCACTAGTTTTCTGCTGCGACTGCTGATGAGATGTCCGCCAAGACGGAGTATTCCCAATTCCCGCACTATTATTACAGGTTGTCGAACTAGTGACAGTTGATGCCGTGGTGCAGACGGAATGCTGCTGGGTAATTTGTACTGATGCGGGTTGCGTAGATTTCACCACAGTAGGAGACAGTGCAGAATGACCAGCAACCATTGTTGGCAGGCCATTTTCTTTGTTCATCCCATTCATAGTTTCATTTGTTTCCCCTTCCTGAAATAAAATTTTAAAAATTAATATTTCTTTAATTTAAAAAATATAAATATATATCAATATATTAAGCTGATTCACGCACAGAATCTGATTCTCCAAATGACGATACAGAAACTTCACTACTAGATGGGGAAACCGATTCATTCTTGGACATATATGTGTGCCTGATCCACTGTCTATAGGAAATTACTTTGTCCGTCACTCGAATTATTCTACCAAGTATGCTGAAACAAAAAAACTAACTGGCATCAGTTTACTGAGTCAACCTTCATCCATACCTCATGAAGGAAAGTTGGTTGATGCGCAATCAAAAAGATATTTACACAATTTTCATTTTGTATTTTTGGATAGCCGTGGCTTTGAAATAACAATCATAATGGTAGCAGATGACAAAAAAAAGAAGGTGTCATTCAATCTAATTTACTTTCCCTAATTTGACTCTCATAATGAATTCAATTAACAAGGATAAAAACTTCGGAAAATAACGATAATCATTACAGATTTTTTAATGGTTAACCGTTCATTTTAAGGTAAAGAGGGGCAATATTATATAATGTTACTGGAGAAGAGTACTTTGCTTGTTATAAAATAACCTGAAAGTAAACAATGGTTGCTATGGTAACACTAAAAAATAGCAAATAAACCGATACTTTCAAATTTAAATATCCCATCTACTTAAAATAAACCTTAGATTATACTACATAAAACTGGAAATAATTCGGTACTTAATATTAATGCCAATTATCTAAATTGCAATAAATATGAACTTACAGACTACAATGGTTGCATTAATTTGTATTTCTTGGTTGTTTTAATTAATATAATAATATAAAAACCTATTTTCTTATTAATTTCTATAAGAGTTAATTAACCGAGTTATCCAAACTAGATTTGTGTAAAATAAAAAATAAAAAACATGGCAATATGATTGTAAACATATCAATACGCATGGGCAAGAAATCACCCTCATCAGTGTGAAAAGTTTATGCCGCTAAGAACTTACAGCACACGTAAACTACTAAAAATGGACGTCGCAAACATGCTTCTATTTTAGTTTTTTTATTTCTAATCTCAATACTTACCTATCAACGTTTGGGTTGACTACTGTCTGATTGAGCGGATTAACAGATTGAGTTAAAGAAATGTATGCATATTCAAACGCCTGTCTGACTTGCAGGGCACCATAAGAACCTCGCCCGATATCGTTGCCAGGCGTAAGTGGATCTTCTATGCACAAAACCGACGGTCGATGCCCATCCTTCATTTCTTTTTGCATCTTAAGAATAAACAAAAACAGAGTAATTTTTGAACGAGTAGATTTAATTACTTAAACAATTTCTAACTTTACAATAAATAAAATTTTTGTCTCGTTCTATAAATATTTATTTTTGTAATTTAAACAATCACAATTTAAATTTACAATGTAATTTAAATCATACTACAAAAAGAAAGAAAAGTTTTTTTTTAATTATTACTAATCATAAATATTAAGATATACTGATTTTCATCGTCCCTGTAAAATGTTAACAAAATTTACTGACCTCTTGCTTGGAAATGTAAGTGCCTCCATTTTTTATCCTAATAGCGGTCTTAATGTAGTTGAACTTTCTACCATACAACTCAAAAAATTCTATTAATAATACACCAAGATTGCAATCAGGATGAAGGACATCTGCCCTTGGATGCAACTGTAATTAATTAATTTAGAAAATTCAACATTAAAAAAGAGAGGCTATGAGGCGATAATTTTATAATGCCCAATTAAAAGAAAATCATTGAAGCTATTTTCAAGCAAATCACGAAAAAACAAGGACACAATAAAAATAAAATGATTTTCAATTCCAGTTGATGGATTTTTCCTTTTACTTTGTGATAGTTGAAACTTTGCTTTAACATCGGTAATTATCTTAACATTTCAAGGGTAAATTCAGGCTTGAAGAGGAATTCTTGGCTATTGGGCAAAAAACGGTTCCTGGCGAAATTAGTCTAGTCTCTAAGCATCTATATCTCTGGATGAGCTCCAAACGGTCCCTAAAGTTTGGCGCTTGCAGCATGGAGCCGGACGAGAAAGGAGTCCAAGTTCTCGTTTTCCTTGGCACTAGCTCCTGATTACATCTCAAATGATTTCTCATCCTCATTTCATTGAGATCTAAGTGCGCAGCTTCTTCCCTAGTAAAGATATAGCCATAGATCTTGACTCTACATAAGACGAGCTCGGTATATAGTCAGCAGTAAGAAATCCAGTTGGACTCCAACTGGGATAATAATGAAAAGTTGTTATGTCATTAAAGTATCTTTCTCATGCACCTCAGTACTCACTATTCTTCTGTGTGGAAGTGTGTTCGTGTATATGTGAGAGAGATATTTTTTAGAAATTTTTCTGAATACAGGGCAAACTAACAACTATTCAGAAACCATATCAAAAAATTAAAAAAATCTATCAAACCAACTAAGAAAATCTGTAATATTAAGAATAGATATGATTAACAGCAATCATCTTGTACATGTGATTCATCCAACAATGAGATATAAGCAATAGAATAAATATATGGAAAGAATACCTGAAGAAAGCTGACAGTCATTAAAATGAGGCTATAAGAGGAAATACCACCATGGAACACTTCATTTAAGTCTCTTTGAAGAAGAAACTGTTTTAATACTAGTACTAATTTTCCCAAAGCAGAAAATTTTGCTTTAAAATCCTTGATTAATTCGGCAGAGCGAACGCCATTATTCATATTAAAACTGATATCTACCTTCACTTTAGATTGCTTATCAGTTAACTTGACTATGGGTACCTACAAAAATTGTAATATAGGTTTACAAACAGCAATATCCTCAATTCTAAATTAATAAAGTAATATCATGAATTAGTATTGGTACTTACAGTGGCTTTATCAAGCACTTTAATGCTGTCCTTATCACAAATACCTTTAACTAGTAGAGCGTCTTCTAATGTTCTTAAAGGGAGATTCACCCAGTCTCCAATTACAACTAGGTCTATATCACTGTCAACAAAAGTAAAAAAAATCCTTTTTTTCCCAAACAAAAATCTTCTACAAATAATACAAATATGTTTTTCAAGTTATATTGTAATTATTAATGACATCTGCACTTTTTTGTTTTTAACTGGCAGAGAATAATATAATCATAATTTTTAAATGTCCTTTAAATATCTCTCGATTATGTTTCCACAACCTTGATCAGTATTTCACTAGTTCAATATAACTTCGAAAATGGAGTCTTATTTATGCTTATTTTTGCTCACAAACTGTAAATTTCTTTACTTTGTTTTTACATGTATAACAAAAGGTTTGTTTTGGTCCTTAAGTGGTTCATTTTTTCAGTCAAAATTCCAGAATCAAGGTTTTCAGTTACTTCAAAGTAAAAAGAGTGTGCACGCTTCTAGACTTTGCAAAAGACACGAAGTGACTTTTTCCAATTAAAGCCGCGTCAAAATCGGAGGCGCCTTTTTCAGTTCACAACTGACCTTAGAACAGGGTTCTTATTACACTGCCTATCATCGGGCAGTAAGCTGCAAGAGACTCCTAGGAAGAAAAATCTTAAGGGTGGCAGCTAAATTCAAACCCGGAATCTCCACTTGGGAATCAAGAAATGGCTTATTTTTATAATGTTCTACTTCACTATTGTATATTTTATCCTCCGATTCAGTTTGTTTACTGGTTCTAGAATAAAGTATCTTGACAAAGCGAAGTACAACCGCTTCCTGAACAATAGTAGGGTTTAAAATTTTAAGGGTTGGAATAATTTCTTGTTAGGGAAAAAAGACAAGTAGAATCCTCTCACTGTGTAAAGTCAGAGCCTCACCTAGGGTGACTCTGTCACTAAAAGTCAGAACGCGTCAACTACCATATTTGAGACGATATTCTTCAATATACAATATATCAGTACCAACACGAAAACTATGAAATTCTTCAAAAGTTGTAGAATGTAGAAGAGAAGTGGATAAATAAACAAAAAAATCCATCGCGACATAACAGATCTATTGCAGTTTAAAAATCAAGCAGTTTTAAAAATCAGTTTTGTAATGAAATGTAGGCACTGTGAAGAGTACAATGTTGAAATGTAATTGATTTGGTGGCGGTGAGTAATTTTGGCGTTCCCTAAACCTACGTAGTTTTCCACTCAAATAGTTTTTCTGCTTTTCTCAACTTGAATTCTTTAAACCTTAGAAATGCATTGGCATAAAATCTATCAGCTTGATGAAATACGGGTAACAACCAAAAAATAAATTGTATTCACCACATAAGGATCAAATGGTTGTTTTTGTAAGTGATATTATTTCAAATAAAGTTAGAAACTTGACCTTAAACTGAAATAAACAAATCTGAAAGGTACAGTTGAGTTCTATATTAAAATACGAAAATATTAAGACTACTATCAAGAGTCAATAAAATGAAGATAAACCTTGTTGGCAGATAAAGTCCAGTACGAAAACTTCCAAACACCTCTACTCTAGCCGCAGGCCACAGTTCTAGAACAATAGCTTCTATATTTCGTACCACTTGCTTTCTCATACTATGTTCTTCTGGAGTGGGAGACATGTACTCATAGAAATCAAGTATCTCTTGATGTAGTCTACAAAAATTAAGAAAGAGAATATTTGCAAATCAAGGTTTTATGCACAACTTATAAGAAATAATGTAATACTTTTTTCTCTTTTTTTTGCTGATCTATTACTGTTATTCCACTCCTTGTCAATTAAAACTTTATGGAAAAATAAAAATTCTGTAGATAGTTCATCGTAGTAACGTTTTGTTTACAAAATAGCTAGTACTGAAATAGGACTTTATACTCCATTTGTCGTAAATAAGTTTAATACACCGAACTGCAAAAATTCTTACCAGTAGTTAAAAACTGTTCTACAAAATACAAATTCAACGTCTTAAATAGAATCAAACACTTCATATTATATAAACGCCGTGTTTTCAAAACAGGATCGGAATAATTTTAAACCGGGAATCTCAGGTTACAAATTAAAATCTAACCTCGTAACTCTAAATGAACTAATTTTGGTGGCAATAAAATGCATTAAATGCTTATCAAATACAGAAATCTTTTGTGATTATTTTTTAAACTTGTAAGCAATGAAACATTTACTAGTTATTAGTCTTACCCAACAATCGGTCTTGGATCGTATTCTTTATTCATTGGCCTCCACGGCGTACCGCCGAATTGTCCAATAAGTACTTCATAATTCCTGTTGAGATCATAAGTTGACGCCCAGTTTGTATGCCAAAACTGTGCTGGATTAGCCTTTTCGTGATTTCTCTTCATTTCCTCACCTTCTTTTAACTTATCGTGCGGCTTCAGTCTACAGTATCTGTCCCAAAAACGCTTCCAGAGCTCCTTAGATGGTCCTTCCTGCTCCTTTTGGAACCAACCGATCTTAGGATCCATTCACAGTTAAAATTCCCATTAAAAAGAATCATATAAATACTTTTATTTTAGTTAAAATGGCAATCATGCCAAGGGTCCAGTTGACGAACAGGCACTCCTATAAAGTTCACTGCCTTCCTTTATATACATGTGTTTTAAAGATGTTTGCTTGGCGCTATTTACGAACTAATAATTTTAAAGGTGGCTTATAAAAAATCAGGTGCTTATATTTTTTTAAATAATTTTTATTCAAAACTAAAAGTATATTTACTTTTATTATGAAAACTTTTTCTTGATAAAAGTTTAGTGTGGGAAAGAGAACCGGCGCAGAACAGATGCGCAGAGGGTCTTTTTTGGATTTCTTGTTAGGAAGTTTGTTTTGAGTTGGGTGCAGTTAGTAACAATCCCGTGTTCAGTGGTAGATAAGTTGAGTGAAGTCAGCCATGAAGAGACATACTTGATTGTAAGGTCCCGGCCGTCTTAAAATGAGGCCTAGAAGGGCCAGAAGGGCACCAACGGTGAGTTTGTTTATGTAGATATTCGGTTTACTTTCTTAGATTTACCATAACTTGTTGTTTATCTATGGTTTATGAAAATGTGAGGCAAAGTTTTTATACCGCAGGATTCTGGTGATGAATCTTCGGGTTATAAAGCACCGGGTGTTTGGAGTAGAGAACTTAGAAACAGATTTGTGCTGACTTCAGGAAAGCGGAGCCTACGTTTTGAAGGAAATGGTAATTACAAATACTTTTTCATTGTTTAAATTTGAGACTTTAAGTTTGTTATAATGCACAATTTTTCTGTATTAACAAAATAGCACTATGAAGTAGTATTTGGCACTAACTTCTTTCGAGACAAATTTTAAATTTGGAAGGTTACAAGTAATAAGGAGGTTATGTATATTCTTCATGGCAGTTTTCACAAGTAATTTGGTGTGTTATTGACGGTAACGTCACGTAATTGGGACGAAGTAGTCAAAAATAATATAAAAATTCAATCATCACTTTTTCTGAGCACTATTCAGTGATATTTCTGCAGATTTTAGTTACGCAAGCCATTTAATACATTTTCTGAAATCTAGATTATTTAAATTTTAAAAGTTGTTAAAAAATTTATCGTTATAAATTTGAATTAGTACAAAAAGCCAGTGAGAAGAAGAAAATAAAATATTAATTTAGTGATGGGAGGAAAACAATTTTGAATACAGAAGTAAAACCCCCTTTGAGTTGGCAATTTCATAAGTTTACAGTTTGTTCGTTTTTTATGTCAAATTAGAAAGAGACAGTTTAACTATTTTTGTGAAGTATTTTTATAAAAAGGTTTCCCTTTTCTTACTCACTAAGGGTACTTAAATAGAAGAAATAAGTAAGTATTATCTCTAAAAATATTTCAATTGATTTTGAAATACAAAAAAATGGTTTTTAAACTAATTATTTGACGATAAAATGTTCTGTTAAATTTACGTATTGATTGTTCACATTTAATTTTTGTCCTCTGAAATATGAGGAAACAATATTCTTAGCTCGCCTTTAAGAAGTATGTGCAAACATGCATAAAATATATTATCGTTAACTGTACATTATAGTTGCACGAACCGTTGTAGAGTAGTTCTTTGTTTTATTACGTGAAAAAAAAAAAATTATGAATATTTCTTAACGATTATAAGCAATAGTAAACACAATTTAGTTATTAATTATTGTTATAAACAGTTATAAGATACATAAATATACATCTCTTAGGAATTTAAATTATAATAGAGTAATAGTTTGCTATTATTAAGTTATAACAGATTATTTACAAAATTGATTTTATCAGATTGAGAATTCTATACAATTAGTTTTCTATAATCGCGTCACTTCTTCAAGACATCCAGAAAAATCTTGATATCATCACTTTTCCATGTTGGTTGCAGCTAAATAAGCAAGAATTGTTTGGAAATAGGGGCTTGTATGCGATATTTTTAAGTGTAAATTCTACACTTTCACAATGTAGTATCATTGAATTGCTAAGATAGAGAAGAAGCGTAATGAGTGATAGGCGAATGTTGGTCTCTTTTACTTAAAAGATCATCTATTTAATAACGAAAAAAGGTGTCCTTTTAGATTATGGTGAGCTCGAAAAAACAGTGCTAATCTAAGAGTGGGAAATGGTGCTATCTTTGTTAGTCACTTAGTAAGAAGAGGTCGTTGAATAAGACTAGAGCATTTGGAGAGGATTGAACAGTAAGAGTCCTGCAATGCTTAGATAAGCAAATCTGGTGGCGTGAAAAGGTGTGGAAGGCTGTGTAAATGATCAAAACGATTTAAAGAGGAATGGGAGTTCTAAAGAGGGTAGAATGGGGTTGCAGAGAAAGTCATAGTTCTCGATTGAATGTAAACGTAAATATTAGGAATGTAGAATGGAACCCTTCAAATATTTTTTAAATGTTTTTGATTGCTTACAGTATTGATTTATATAAGAAATAGAATTCTGAAAGTAGTTCTATACTTTTCCAAATAGCTCTAGAACTCTTCTCCATATTTAATAAATAAGTAACCTGTTTTTGGGAACTAAGTGAAGCTAAAAGACGATGTATTGTTATTATTGAAATAGGTCCGATTTCAGGTTTTTGCCTTGAATTTAATTTGATTTGTTCAATAAATATTCGTGAGTAACACCCTCAGATTAGTATTGAACGTAAGGCCGCTTTAAGTATTAGAAACTACTTTAAACAAGTCGTAGGTATGGCTATCTTTCACCGTAAATAGAATTACTAATCTCTATGGGAGTTATGCTTGTTAAAGTGAGCAGTATTGTTTTACCTACGTTATAAAGTGCGTTATTAATTTAAATATACTTATTATCAATTTTAACTTTTGTTGATTTATTAGCGTGAAAAAAATGGATATGGATTATATGTATCGGGTGCTTTTTTGGGGGATAAAAATGAGTTAATAATTAGCTGATTTGCTAGTGTATAAAGATGAAAGGGTTAATGTTAAATGTGACATGAATTAATATTCAATTGTTGTTGATAAGAACTAAGTATACTGTTTAAGTGATTAGAATTCGGTAAAATTAGAGCAACGTTTGATTTTTTTTTACAGATATTGGTACTAACTTGAATTTTTTTGTCTAAATACTTAGGTGGCCGCCCAAAACGTAGTGTTCGCAGTTGCCGTATATCAGTGTTGTCCCATGCTGCACGATATACCCTTTCGCAGACCGAAGATGAAGAGGAAACTATTTTTACCCCTCAACCTGCCACAAGAAGGTAAGTAGAACCATTTTAATCGCCTCGTCTAGAGGGTTGTTAGATTTGTGGCGCAATTTTATTTTGTTAAATAAATAAATTAAATGTTTGAAGAACACAGTGATTGACTTTGGTCTTACATTTTACTGTCAGCGTTTTAGTCCCAAGAGGGAAATACCATTCGTTATATTGAATTAAAAGACACAAGCTCTCCTATTGTACCCGTGAACTTATTCTTCTACTGCAAAGTAAGTGTGACGGTGACCGTAAAAAATAGTAGTCAGAAGGAGCTATGTACGAACTATGTCCTGTTGTGTAAGAAACTCGCGATGAAGTTCTTCACTTTTTTCTTGAAGAGGGCCCTATGGCAGAGTGTTATGTTGATGGAACAAGATTATTTGTGGAACTAAAGTGGAGCTTTTTCTAGTCCGATTTAGTTGTTGATAGGATTCCTAGTGTTCAATGGGTACGAATTCGTGATCAGTTATTACTCCTTATAGTTTCTTTCCAGTGCACTGCCAGCCTCCGGACAGTGTTCTCTCGTTACAGACAACACTGTCCATCACCGGACAGTGAGCTGTAAGAAGCCCCTAGGAAGAGAAAATCTAAGGGTCCAGCTGCTGGATTCGAACCTGGGACCTCCGCGTGGGAGTCCAGTATGCTAACCGCATAGCTAATCCCTTCCCTTTTCCACTTTTTCTTAATTTACATCCTTCATCAGCTTCATTTGACTGCAATTCGAGCAGTGAATACCTGCCTCAGGAATTTTTATCTTTTCTGTACTATAGAATCGGTAGCCAATGATATCTTTAGAAAATGTCAGTTTTTTCTTGGGGTTAGATTTTATACAACAGTTTCCTGTAAAGTTCTGTCAACGTAGACTTGTACCTGCTTTCTTTAAAGTTTGAATCACCGAAGTTAAATTTTGGAATTTAACGTTAGGCACTGATCGGAAATACCTTTCTTAAAAAAGAGCTTACGAAGCGATTTTGTTTTTATTAGTGATGTTAAATGCTTAATGCAGCGAAAGATACAGTCAAGTTTATGTAAAATATTGAATTATTTCGAAATGATCTATTATTTTCAGAAATACTCCTCCTAAGTATAAACTAATTACAGTGTTGTGTAGTTTACTTACTCATTTGTGTTGAATGGATCAATGTGATGGTGAATTTTTCATCATACACCTATTATTTTTGCTCTATAGCTTTGAAATTAATGGGCATTTTTATTGTTTGTTAATTTCTATTTGATTTCAGATTATTTATAAATGTAATTTTCAGGATCAGAAGACGAATGTCCACACAGATAGACAAGAAGTTGTCGGAACGGGCACACAGATCGGAAGAAAGATCCAGAAGAGTGGATAGAGAAATTATTGAAAAAACTACGCCAGTCGGTAAATGCTTTAAATAAATAACTGATCAATTGTTTAGATTTTCAGTCCAAAAAATTTCTTTTTAACAGCCGTTACTAAGATTAATTAGATGCAGCTTTTCATGTAATTTCATATCGCTTTGGGATCTAAAAATTTAACATATTTTACAAATTCAAGGAATATTATTTTTTCATGCAGTGTGTTTCTCGTTAAGTTAATGGAATATTTCTTAATACTAAGAATACAAGTATTTCTAATTTCACTGGAATTTTAACGTCCCGTTGGGAATCCCAGCCTAAGAACACAATAACGTCGTAACACTCATAACGTGCAACTAATTAGGTACAGTGATACAGTGAATCAATAATAATCTCAGATCTTATCACATTCACATTAAAGAAATAATCACTTTTCGGATAAGTCCATCCTAGTTATGGTCAAAATCGATAATTTAAAAATTAGAAAAACAATTCATTGCCAATTTTTTTTTTCAATTTATAGTACATTTAAAAAAAAGAAAGTCATTGTCTCATTTTCCCCCAACCTTAAAGCATTGATAACAAAACAATAACAAGAAAGTGCCTTTTGTTAATTAACGTAGGTTTAGCTACTGCCTTCACTTTTCAGAAGAATGATCACTTGTTTTTTTTTACACTTTTTAAAACTGTACATTAAACTGTTTCGGATCCTGATGGAGAAGCCACGAAGTTCATAGAAAAGCCTTGGAGCCATTTTGAGAAAGTGAACTAAGCATTGAATGAAGAGGTACTTATGGTTGAGGAAATTTCTTTAAACTAGACTTCAATTATACATTTAGCCCCTCTTAATAGCGCCTGACAGAAATGACCGCATTTTTCTGAAAAGTGGTACTTTAGAAGGAATCTATCCCCCCTTTTACTTCTGAAGTTCCTTTCGTCAAATTTACCGGAAAAAGTTTTTCATTTTTTAAATGTGTTTTTCAAATAGCTCCGGCAAACTGAAAAAAAAAAATGCATAATAGTTGATTTCATTTTGAGATTATCATGTATGTTTCGGGAGAAACATACTAATTACGAGGAAGTCTTGGTAAGGAACATGAGATGTTTTCGCCGACTATTAAAAGAAAAATCCTGAAGTTTTAGCAAAAAGAGTTTTTTTTTGTTTTTCTTTTCTGAAATGAAACTTTGTTTAAATTGATTATATATTTTTGTTCTAGATGGGATTAGGAGAAGTACTAGACAACGAAAAGTAGCATGTAGATATGAAGATTGTAACGATTCTTGGATAATGGGACAGCAATCTTTGAGGGGGTACCCTTCCTTCAGTGGACAACGCCGAACAAAAGGTTTCTACGAACATATAAACATTTTTGTGTTGCAACATTTATTTATTTAAAAGTAAAAATCAACGTTATGTAGTGGAGACCAAATGATTCCCAAAAAAATAAAATAAAATAATGATAATATTTTGATACCGGCTTTTCTTCCAAGGAGCTTTTTTACTATCTACTGATGGACTTAAGCTGCCATTTTCACATACATCTCGTTAGTACAGTAAAGAGTTGCGTACCACAAAGGGTCAAACTCATATATTACATCGAACTGTTTACCGAATAGTAGTTACCTTAAATTAGACAGTACATTTTAATGGAACTGTTAGAACATTAGAAAAAGTCTAATGAGCACACTCTCACGACTTTCTCCTCCCTCTACCTATGTAGTTGGGGTTTTTTGTCAACTAGTATTTTTACCAATAATTAATTGATTTATATTACATAATACAAACCAATGGAACTATTTTAGAAAAAATCTAATAGGCACACGCACACTACTACAACTTACGAAAGATAAGATACAACTTACGAAAACTTATACATATAGAGATTAAAGTTCGCTATATTCGAGCTAAATTTCATAAAATCTGGATATTGTAAGGGGTGGAGGTGAGGGAAATTGAGGGTTAAAAGTTCAAGGGTACAACATAAGAAAAGGTCGGTAATGTATGCTGGTAAATGCATTTTGTACTTGATTTTTTTTAATAATTAACGTCTTAATTATTACTTTTTTTTAAAAAACAAAAAGTTAAACGGGTGCTACATTTTACTGGACAAATATTTTGTATACGAAAATGACTAGTATAAGGGTTTGTGACTTCTAATAAATTCTAAATAAAATTAATGAATCTAGCTGTCTAAGAGTGAAGGGTGAAGAAGGGCAGTGACTATATAACAAATTCTATGTTTTCTTTTGTATTTGTTTAGAAACAGTAAAACAGGAACCCGTAGGAGAAGAAGAGGAAGAAGAAGAAGAAGATGATGATGATGACGACGACGATGAGGACGAAGAAGAGGAAGATGCTGAAATGGATGTGGATAGAAATGAAGATAGTCTTCAAAATGGGGATGAGCCTACTGAGACTAAAAGATCACTCAGAACAACGAGGCAATCTAAGGTTTGCAATTCAATACTCAAATTTGGCTTCTAAAAAAATTACTCTCATTATTTTAGGGTATTCTAAATCTGAATTTAATTTAAATTGAAATAGAAAAAGGTGGATAGTAAGTCATAAATTTTTTCAGTTGAACAACCATATGGACAGCCAAGTAAAAAATTATAAGACGCGTGAAAGGAAGAGGGATAGCTCCCAAGAAGGAGATGTAGAAAACAATGCAGAAAATGAGAATGCAAACGATACTTTTAACATGTACAACAAAGTTAAGAGGACGAGGGCGCCACCGAGGTCCAAAGTGGGTTAGTAAAATATTATTCAAATATTTGTGAACTAAATCATATTACTACAAATAGGCTAACAATCTATATTGTAACGACTTAATGGATCACCCTGCTAGGTTTTTCTCTTAGGTTTATTTAGTGAAGACCAGACTAATGAATCTTCTAATTTTTTCTTGCAAGTTGCAACTATTTAGAGGTAGTAGAACTTACTGTGTTAGTGTAGAAAAATTGCGAAATTATGTTTTGCTATTGTTAATGAACTATGACTCATAAAATGCAAACTTATCTTTTTGTAGCCCTTATGACAGTTTTTTATCTTTCTCCAAGCTACCGATTCCGCCTTGTTGTACATGTAAAGCGTGCTTCCCAAGAAATAAAATAACTCTACACTTTAAACGCACTAGTTATTTGTTTCATGGTGATTTGTGTTATTCAGGGAGTTCTGACGAGAGTGATAGTAATGATTCTTCTACTGTTGAAGAAAGAGTTGAACGAGTAACGAGGAACGTAAAATCTCGTAATCAACCTGTAAGAGTTCAGCGGAAGAAATACCATTTGAGGCAGACTAGGCCAACAGTTGAAAGGTTACAGATCAGTAAGTATATTCATATTGGACTTATTTTCCATTTATTTTTTATCTTGTAACTTTTTTCCTGTAACTGTTGATATGGATTTAGTAAGGATAGAACAGGTGAAAAGCAAAACTTATATAAGTGATACTAACAGCAACTTTAGAATTATTCTTTGCATATGAATTTATTAACTCATGTGATTTTGTATGTATATTTGCAGAAAAACGTAATATAAAAACCTAAACAACCAAAAAATATCAGTTGATTGTTGTTATGGCAGTTAGGAGACAAAAATATTCTACTACTACTTTGTGAATCAAGTTATACTAACCGCTTTGTGATGATTGTTGCGTAATTTCCTAAAATGTTAAGATATTTACAACATTTTTGGAAATTAACTCACATTGTAGTTATTCATAAAACTGTTGTATCCTTTTGAACAGGTTTTGTACCTAGGGCTAATTAGAGGAAATAATGTAAATACTAATTCATCACTCATAACGTGCGCAGCGCAAGAACCGCGCGATAGGACACACATGCTGAGGGAGGTTATTGCCCACTCAATGAGGCGGAGAAGAAGAAGGCCCTCCACATCGTCGTCGTCGAGCTCCTCATCCTCTGATGGCAACAGGTACGAGAGGAAGAAGGAGAGGCGTTCTGGAAAGAGGTAATACATTTGAATACAAATATGTAGGGGTGCTAGTAAGATAGTGGAAAGGTTAGGACAAACATATAGACAGTGCTAGAAATAGAGCTCGTTTTCTAAGTTTTACCGCCAGATCCACTGCAAGTTATAAGATTTAATGTTGCTCTAGTCGTGTAAAAATAGGCTGTGCGTACTAAAAACGTTTCTCATTTGACACTGTCGATTCAAATCCTTCTAGAGTGTTAGGAGAGGATTCATTAAACTTAAGTAAATGCAACTAAGTTACCTCTGCAGGCACAGTGCTTAGTGAGTAAATGTTTCGAGTGTGAAAAGTATTGGGAGTTTGGAATTTCCACGGGTATTTCGAAATGTCATATTTTGAAGAAGAAAAAATGTTAATTGCAGGTTAGAATTGCTGGGAGGGCCCAAACAGCCGTCGGAACAGAAAACTGGTCTTCTGGCTGATGTGGCTCCGCTCAGTTTAGATCAGACAGTGAGATTTGATAACATCGGTGGTCTGGACAGGCATGTGTCCAGTCTGAAGGAAATGATTATTTTTCCTTTGCTGTATCCAGAGATTTTTGCCAAATTTGGAGTCTCACCGCCTAAAGGAGTTTTATTTCATGGACCACCAGGTAAATAACCAAATCGAGTACATTATATGATCCAATTTTTATTAATTTTATCCATCCAGGAGATCATTTGTAATGCATGCTTCTTTCCTGTATTTTAATAAATTGTGTTGCAGTTTACCATTTATATTTATTACCCATCTTTCAGCGTTTCATGTTATTTAATCATTACTTAGTCCTCCATCTCATCTCCTTGTGGTATAGAGGTTTATTTAATAATTTACCAATATATTAAAAACCCTTACTTTTTTGAATCTAATATTTCAAACAAGAGCGATTAATTTCAGTTTACTTAATTTTTTTCAGGTACTGGGAAGACATTAATGGCTAGAGCACTGGCAAACGAATGTAGCCAAGGAAATAAAAAAGTTTCTTTCTTCATGAGGAAAGGTGCTGACTGTCTCAGTAAGTGGGTAGGGGAAAGTGAACGGCAACTTAGGATACTCTTTGAGGAAGTAAGCTCGGTTAATTTGAAAATTTTATTTTTCTGTAAGCAGGATAAATGAAACGTCCAATTTTATTAATATGTTATTGATATTTTTGTGAAGCCTACTCCTCACTGTATTTCTTTCAAAACAAAATCAAGAAGGAATGCTCTTTACAGATTTCATTCATTACAGGCACATTCTCTCTAGACTCGTTGTCCCGCTCTAGACCTTAAATCTAATGTATTTATAAAACATTTCTCATTCCGAGCTGCTAATCTGAATTACTTGTGACTGGTAACTTACAACCTAATCATATTATTATCTATTTTTTATTTTCTCTCTCTTTTAATCACATATAGGCTCATCAGGCTAGACCTTCAATAATATTCTTCGATGAGCTGGATGGTCTGGCTCCAGTCAGATCTTCTAAACAAGATCAGATCCATGCCAGTATCGTGTGCACTTTATTAGCGTTAATGGACGGACTGGATAATAGGGGTGATATTATCCTAATAGGTAAGTTAAATATATTATTTAAAAACAAAAACAAAATTCTAGGCAAATAACAAATTAAAAATATTTATTTTAATAATACTGTTTTAATTAAGGAGCTACCAATAGAATTGACTCAATAGATCCTGCTCTTAGACGTCCTGGAAGGTTTGATAGAGAATTACATTTCCCACTACCCGGAGTGAAGGTAATATGTCATTCTTTGTAAAATGCAGGGTTTTTAAAAATGAAGCACTTTGGACAAAAATAATTTTATGATTGACAACGTTTCACGATATTATCTGTTGCCCTGTGTTAAGCTATATTTATGCAAAGTTGCTAGGTTCATGAATAGGTATAAAAAATAATATTTCTGTACAAAGAAGCATCACCTTGTAACTAGGCAGTATCGTGATTATATTGTGGGAAGTCATTAAAATTCCCTTTGATCAGAGTACTCTTAATTATACTTCAGTGACTAGTACCAATATTTAATGAAGTTATAAAAATTTATGAACTTGTATTTTATTCATTTATTAGTATATAATTTAAAAACCATAAAAAATATCTCTAAATGGAAATTGGATTGATCCATTCTGCTTGATACATCGTTGATTTTATCCGTTTTTACACTTTTTTTCTTTGTAATCAGTTCCCAATTTAAAAACCTCTAACTTACTGCGCTGTACTACTACTTAACTGAGTGTGTCACTCAATTGACTCTAAACGTTTTACTCAGAGAGTAAATGTAGTGAGGGACAAAAGCTTTATAAGTGGAAGTCAGTTCTTTACATCTTACTGGAAAATCAACCTTTGATGATAGATGAAAATATAAAACATCTTTGAAGTAGGGGAAATATGTGAATTATGTCGGATGAAATCATCAATGTTAACAACATATGCCAACAAATATTGTTAATTTATATTGACCGCTATTATTTACCTTTGTGTCACACACAGTCTTGTTGAACACCGATTTCTTTGCCATAGGGGAGGTTTCATCCAAAAACGTTTTTTGTGTTAAATTTTATTTTAAATTTTGTATAATCTTTGTTTGTATTTTGATTTAAATTTTGTGTACCTGCTTTGATAATTTTCTTTTAAGATTCTAAAGTTGTGTGGTCTCGGGTATTATTTTCTTTTTCTATTTGAAGGAAAGACGTGATATACTCAGTATATATGCGAAGTCTTGGGCAAATAATGCTGTCCTGAATCGTATGGCCGAAACTTCAGCAGGCTATTGTGGATCTGATTTGAGGGCTTTGTGCACTGAAGCAGTTATCCAAGCGCTAAGAAGAACTTACCCTCAAATTTATACGTCGAATCAAAAATTTCTATTAGATAAGGATAAAGTCAAGGTTTGTGCTATAAATTTATATGAATTTCTTTCTAATTAATGATAGAATTGAAATATTTTTGTAAATTAGAAGCCTAGGGTTCACAGTTTTCTTTTGTATATATTATATGTAATATACTAATTTCAGGTAGAAAGAATAGACTTTGAAAGAGCTCAGAGATCAATAGTACCTGCTTCTCAACGAGCATTAACTGCTTTAGGAAGAAAATTGCCTCAGTACTTAGAGCCGCTTCTAGGCGAACCCCTAGCGTCTGTGCTGACGCATGTGGCTGATATGTTTCCAGCAGCTTTCAACAAAAATTTGGGAAGGTAATAATTGTTAAATTGCGTACAAAAATTCACTGTTGAATTTCGGGATCTTTATTATAATCCAGATTTCATCTATTTGCAGCATTCGTGTAGTTCGAAGTCCAAGACTGTTAATAGTAGGCCAAGCAAAACAGACTTCCATATTGGCTACCTCTTTGTTGTATAAACTGGAACACTGCCCACTTGTTTCTGTTAGCCTAGAGAGTTTGTATTCTGATTGTTCTAGGAGTCCAGAGGAAGCTCTAACTAGGGTAAGTATTGAACAGTTTTACTATAACACTAAAAGAACTATTAGCTGCATGCCAACAAATTGTATCTTACAGAACATATAAAGTTGCAACTGCTAAGGTTAATGCGGTGTTCCAACAATTTTTAAGTAATCGGCGTTGAGTTTCAGTCTTATTCACGAGCAAGCTCAATGCACTCATCCATACAATGATGACATTTTAAAATTAGTTTTCATGTCCATGATTGTATTCGGATGGATGACCTTTGCTCCACCTCATTTTGTAAGATTTTGTCAATCCTTTATGTAAGAATTATAGATAAAATTGTATCTTTGTCAGTTGTTTTTCTGATCTTTTGCAAGTCGGAGATGAGATCGATCCACCATATTTTTTCCCCCTAGTAAGAGGAAGTTAGAGGATATATTAGCCATTTTATCAGAGATCTTAATGGCCTTGGAGTTTGCGTTATCTCATCTGGCAATAACACCAATACTTAAGCCGATAGCTGGAACTCACAATCATCCAGGGCTTGTAGGTATTTGCTGAATATAACTTCTTGTTAGGTGAAGCCACAGTCAAAACTCTATTATCATTCTCATTCGCTTAGATTTAAACCTTTTTCCCGTTAAAGACACATACAGTCTGTAGTAAAATCTCGTGATATTTAAGAGATAAGATTTTAGGTCGTTGTGGACTTGACTTTTAGTAACATAAGCCACCCATTTTATCGCCACCTATTATCTGGGCGTGCAATTTTTTGCAATTGCAGTTACATTACGTAAAATTAATATTTAATTTAATTTAAAGTAATATTTAATGTAAACACTTAGTAATGCCTTATTTTGCTTTATATGTCGTTTAATTCTTAATCTTATATTATGTTGACTTAAATGTGAAGGTGTTTAAAGAGTTGCCGCATAGCTCCGGATCAATATTGTGGTTTGGTGATATTCATTTGTGGTGGAAGACTGTATCAGACACGGTAAAAGCTGTTTTGTCGTCTTTAGTTTCTCTTTTGGACACTTCGTTACCAATATTTTTTCTGGCAACTTCGCCAACTAAAATTCTACCAAAGCAGGTGAGAAAAGTGTTTAGTAAAGCTAAAATATTTTTTTCTTTTTATATTTCTCTAAAAAACTCAACATCAATCTATTACTTAAAACTGCATCTATTTCTTTTTTAGGTATCTGATCTCTTCAGAGTATATAGAAATGAAATTTATGAAATTCCGCGACCAAGTCGCGAACAAAGAGAAAATTTCTTCAGACCAATTTTTCGAATAAAAGCATTGAAAAGACCACCGTCGCCAAGGAAGAAGAAAGGTCTGTGAATTTTAGTTATTTCCATCATTAGAATGTGTTTTAGAAGAAAAATAGTGTTGACAGTTAATGTGATTCTACGCCCTCTTTCTACTTTTTTGTTGTAGAATAATTGACCATTTTTTTCAAACTTGAAGGTCCATTATAAGGTAGTTGTTAGTTGAGTTAGAATTAATATTGCATACGTTTTTTCTGGAATTTGAAAAAACTGGTTTAAATACATTATGTTTTGGGCCACAAAAAATTATGTTTTGAGTTGAAAATCTTGTTAATTCAAATTGGTATTTTCATTTTGTTAAAGATGCCCTTCTACTGGTGCCAGTTTAATCAAACATTTTTTTACATTTACGTTTTCTTCCCGTCATCGCTACATTCGCTGATGAAATAGCAATCGTCGAACATTTATTCCATAATTGTCACCAGTCACAGGCAGCAACATTTAACTAAATTGCTGTAGTGGAAGAGATTTGTAATGTAAAAATCAACGAAGGAAAAATCACCAATGCTATATTCACTTTACGTCGCGGGACGTTCCCCAACTGTCTTTTAACGTTACATTGCAAAAGACAGAACCTAAATAAATTTCTGCTAAGTAAACACATGAGATTACTTATTACTTACATTACAATTAAAATAAAAAGTTACAAGTATGATAATGCGATGTGAAAATTATGGAAAGTTGAGAATGTCTAAATTATATAATAGTGTTTAATATTATGTAATAAAGTTTATTACATAATAAAGTTGAAATTATCAGTTAGTATCAAATATATCGATGAAAAAAGAAATTAAAATAATAAATACATTAAAAAATAGTAATACTCTAAAAATCTAGCGTTTTTTCCAAAATAAGATTTTCTAATAAAAGCTAATTACTGTAAAATTAATTTATTAAGTTAATGCTCTATTTTCCATTTCTGACCAACTTTTTCCCTGCGTTGAATAGATTCTAGATTCTTGAAGTGTTATTACATTTTATAAAATGTTTTTATAAATTTGTCGTATTTGATGTTGTAATAATTGGTTTCATTATGTTACAGAGGAAATGGTTAAGCTGGAAATTGCTCCTCCAGAACCTGCACCCAAAATGTCTGAAGAAGAACTTAAAGCTATATATAATGAAGAAGAAAATACACTTAGAGAACTTAGGATATTCCTTAGACAAATATGCGCTAAACTAGCCAGAAATAAACAGTAAGTTTTCAAGAAGGATCTTAAAGCCATATCTCCAGGGTTCTTGAGGAATCCCTGTATAAAAACTCAATAATACCACTCTTATCGCTGATACCTCTAAAACTGAAATAAAACATTTGGAGCCGGCAGAGAAAGCTGATGTGAGAAAGTTGATTACTTAGGTTCTTTCCCTGGAGGAAGTGGTTCACACCAGGGAGCTGTTTACTTCCGGCTTCCTGGGCTTGCCTAGAGATTGTGGGATGTTATTGGATGTGAGAACCTCCAAAATTATAATTTGTTGTGCCATTTTTAGAATCTGGGATGAGAGTTGGGGAACTTTTGCACCAGAGAATGTTTATTCTTATCTGTCATTCCTTCTCACTCTTTTGAGATCCTGGGTAGATACCATGTGTTGGATGAGGATATATCCTCTCAAGGAGTATACCTATTCTTAACTTCAGGCTTCCTATTTTTCTTGGAGATTTTCTGTGGTTTCCTCGGGGTGCTTGTGAAGGTTGGTAAAACGCTCCAAAGTTTTATTTTAAGGTGATATGATTATAATATCTTGTGAAGGTGGGAATGACTGATTCCCCACTTTACCTAGTCATCAAATATCTTGGTTTAGCGAACCTATGGGCGAACTTCACTCATCTTCTCTTGTAAGTTCATCCAATTTTACGTATTGAACTCTATACAACACTTTCACTAGTCAATTTACAATTTAATAAGTTAAACATCTGTGATAGAATATATTTAATGATTTGTCAAACGCATTACATTTAATTGGTATTTCTGTTAAGTTTATTATTACCTTTTTTTAGGTTCTACATGTTCTCCAAACCAGTAGACATAAACGAAGTTCCTGATTATCTTCAGATTATCAAGGAACCGATGGATCTCGAAAAAATGATGACCAAAATTGATTTGCACAAATACACTTGTGCTCAGGATTTCCTCAATGATGTAGATCTAATGGTTAAGAATGCCCTTGAATACAATCCTGACAGGTATTTTTGTCTTCTTTTAGATATATCTTGACAAAATCGAGAGAAGACTCACAAAAGTTCATCTCGATCTGACAAGCTCATTGCTTGAGGACTCACTTCCTCTTCAATCAATTTACTATTAATTTTAATTTTTATATTTCTTTTAGTGTTTGTTTTCTCTTGAACCCCTCATCTTTTTGTGATCCTTGGTTGTTTTATTCATACAATTAAGGTTTTTTAAGTACTAGATAAGTTTTTACAACTTTTTTAAATAATGTTTTCTGTTATTTAATCAAGGGACCCGGCGGATAAGTTGATACGTCATCGTGCTTGTTACCTTAGAGATACTGCTTATGCATTAATAAAGGCGGAAATGGACTCGGATTTCGAGGACAACTGTCGTAATATTAGAGAAGCAAGACGGAAAAGAGATTTTGGGGAACAGTTGACAGTGCCAGAATTTTTCCCGGAAGAAGATAATCAAGTTGAAGTGAATGGAACAGAGAATGGTCTATCACAGCAGAGTAACGATCTGGAGGGGAAAGATGATACAGGTAAATAAGGAATAGTATTGCAGTCATTCAATTTTAAAAAATTACTTTTCACCGGAAGTAAGATGAATAGGTAATGGTTTTGGATAAATTATTAGGATGTTGTGGAAAGTCTGTGAGCTCAGTTTGTTTTGGGGTATAAATTCAAGTGAGGGAGATGACAAGGGTCCTCATTATCTCGTTGTGGACCCAATTATATACTCGTATTTTCGCTGGTAATTTCTTCAGGTATCGTGGTGTCTTTTCTCAGCGTAAAACTCGAATAACGCTCAATAATGAATGACAACTGCCAGTCATACATAATACACCTAGTATTATGAATTATATTCTGATTAAGTTTATCTACAGGCAAACTAGCTCATCACACACACACTCTTCACTTCACTACACATTGACTTTTCAAACGTTTCCATGAGCCTGATACAGATGTGAACTAAATAGATCTTTTAGATCGCAATAGGTTTGCATTTTATTATTGACCTAACTTTCTTTTCATTCCACAATCTCTAATAATTGTAACTACAATCCTCCCTATTATTTAATATGGTGTTCACTTTCACCATAGTTAAAAGAATTTATTTACATTTAAAATTGAAATAATTTTAAAATTGAAGAGTACGTTTTGTGAGTGGTTTGCACCAGATTATTTTTCTTGCTGTTTAGATCAAATAAAAGAAGAGGAGAAGATGGGGGACGAAGGGCAAAGGAAAGGAGATTCTGAGAGAAGAAAGAGAAGAAAGAAGACTACGTGGTCGAAAGGGTGTATTGCAAAAAGACAGAAAAAGTCTTCAGATGGTGGAGGAAATGTAAGTTAGATTTTTTTTTTATATGTTTGACTGTTTGAAATGAGGTTATTCTATCAAATCATAAAATCTGGATTTCCATAGGGACGTAAACTATGTATGCCCTGTAACTAGAGCTATGTTTTTTGTCAGCTCTACAGGGTGATAAGCTTAGTGAAACTTGTAAGACTCCTCAAGGGGAGATCTCAGAAGAGATCTTATCCTCATCCCTGTAGAATGCCTCACCCCGGCCATACTTCTGTAAAGAGAATATGCTTAAATGTGAGCTATTAATCGATGCTCCACAGACTCCGTACTTGGTGTATATAATGGGTACTCCGCCTTGGCCAGCGTGTCGTCCTCTCGTTACTTTCCATGTCTTGTGCCTCGACACTTAACTAGATTACGCTCTTGTGGTTCACCAAGGCCACCAGATTTCAGCGGCATTCGTTGACAATTTGCGATCTGAGTAGTACACTTTCAAAGCTTACAGGGCGGCCTATATGTAAGAAAACATGATTCTTCTGCCAGTACTGCCTCAAGAATTTATTTTATACAATTTATTTTAATTTTCAGATGCCTCAAGAAACTGTTAAAAATCTTTCACCTTCCTGTCAGTCTACCCCAGTGAAACAAGGTGGCAAAAGAAGTAGGAGTTCCAAATCTGAATCTGTCCAAGATAGTGATAAGGAAGATCTAGGTATATATATATATATATATATTTTAAGTATGTAATTAATTTAGTATTAAAATAAATTCGCCCAGCTTGTGCCCCTTTCCGTATATTACAATTCATCTTTCCAACTTCTGGTTGGAAACTAACGTTCTCTTAAATTAATCTACTTAGTCTTCTTTTTTAACTGCTCTCTGCTGTCTAAAAAATGTCCGGTAATCTCTCTGCAGTTAGTTTTTCTCAGAAGGTAGGAGGAGTTTCAACGCATTGCGATTTATTGACAAGCTTAAGTCTTTTCTAGAGAAGATAAATAATCTTAATGACTAGAAAGATTAACGCTTGCCTCTCAGTTCTGGGAGATTGATTTTTGAGGGTATCTTGAGAATAGTTGTCCTCTTTCTTCCCAAGTTACTCCTGGAGAGATCTGTCAGTATTCTCAATAGAGTTCAATTTTTTTAAATAGATTTTTAGATATAACATCTTTTTGTTCATTAACACCAATTTTGTCCCTATAATTAGGGTTATTATTTCTTTTTTGAGCAACTACATAATCTCCATTAATTTTTTCCAACATCATTGATGTCGCTCATGAGACAGTTTTTCGCAGGTTGTGAAGAAGAGGAGAGTACAAATCAACCAAATAATTTGGATATTGATTTAAATCAAACTGATCAGACAATTTCCTTAGAGGAATGTGATAAAGGTATATTGTTGGTAGAAACAAGTATAATTCATAAATATTTGGTTTACTATAAGAAATGCAATCTTAAAATATATTTTAAAAATTTTGTTCTAGAAAAAATCGTTATCAATAGGGAAACTCTAGACGGCCTCTTTAAGGAATGCATTCGTTTAACGGACTGTAGAGACGATTTTGATAGTTTAGTGGATTTGTACTCCATGCTAACAAGAACCGTAAATAGTTATTCCACGGTATATCATCGAATGGATATGCTAAAGGTAAATTTAATTTTATTAATTAATTTCAATTTCTTAAACTCCAAATCCACCGCTTTGAATATGGAGATGATTAAAATGATAGTATGTATTTTAAGAGTTAACTTTCCTCGCCTGTACAGGGTATTTTTCCCGCCGTAACGTGGTCACTCACTTCCTTCTCGAGGGCTTATCGCATGTTCTTCTCCAGTTCCTTTTTCAAGCACAAAGAGAAATTAGAATAATGGAAGCGCCGTACTATTCTTAAATTTTCTGATTTTGGAAGTCTCAACAGCTCATAGCCCTTGTTTGAGAGGGGATTGGAAACCTATTATACGACTGCACTGTTAAAATCATGAAATATAAGAAATATCATCAAGTAGTCACGACATGATCAAAAAGTAGAAAATAGCAAGAAGGATGAAATCGGCTTACTGGATTGCTTTTAATTATTTACTATCAATACACAGTCATTACACAAAATACATTTTCTTTCTTTACGGGGCGTTTCTTAAGCTTAAAAAAAGCTCAAGAGTACAGGGCTGTTGAGAATGTCAAACAAAAATATTAATTCTTTGATCTCATTTGGTAAAAGAAGAAGCATAAGTTATACGATTGCTATACTCCCTCTTACTAGAGTAGAGAATGTTAATTACACTTTTGTTGAAACTTGGTACTAGGAATAGGTCATTCGTTGTAACAGTTAAAAAATTACGAGTTTATTTTTATACTCTTCATTAAGTAGTTTCTTTTTTTTCTTGCAGGATTTAAAAACTCAGTTGTCACTGTTTGATAAGGAGCCTGTACTCTTTTCCGAAGAATCAGAAGCAGGCGATGAACATTCTTAGCACATTATTTCACCACAATCGTTTAGTACTTTTACTTCTGTTTTAAGAGTTAATTTTTTAAATAGTACATTTATAGAAGAATACCATAAAAGAAACCCTCAGGGCGATTTGAATATTTTTTATTATTTTATTTTAATTATTCTTTATTTTATACTCATGGTGTGATGACTGTTTAAATGTTACTTATGTATGTAAACACAATGAATATATAAAAACAAAACTAAAAGAGGAAGAAAGGAATAATTATTATCAATACAATGTGTTGACCGATGAATTATAATTCTTGTTGTCTACTATGTAAGTTATAAACATAAGGGGCACTTCTTATTTTTATCTAATTGACTTTTATTAGTTCCAGCCGAAAAAAATGTAAGAAAGAAAGTTTGTAAAAAAGAAGATTCCAGCTTTATTATCAACACTATAAAATATAATTACTTATTATTTATTTATTTTAATAATGTATATGTTTCTTTTAAATCATTTACCTGTTTTCCACTTTGGTTTTTACCTTTTTATAAATTCATTTTTCTGTAAAATTTTATTTATTTTAATTTTCCTTATCTTGATTATTTAACTTACTTGATTATTCTGGAAGAAATGCAAACAATATCATCAAGTGCTTTTACTTTGCAACTTGATTAGTCTATTAATTTTTTAGAATCATTAATTTGAAGTCTATGTGCATTCAATTTAGATTTCGACTGCAAAACACCTACTTCTGAAAGATAGTTTACGCATTTATTAATCATGCTGCTTTCGTCATAAACATTCCTTTGTGTTTAATGGTTGACAAGTGTCGAATTAAAGTATAATTATTTTGTTTAATGTAAATGAATGAATTTTAATCTAAGATACAAAAAAATAAAAAAAAATAGAGACTTTTCTTTAAAATTAAGCTTTAAGTAGAGTAGAGCAAATCACAGATCATGAATAATTTATTCGAGTTATGCACTTAGCTAAAAAAAGGTGAGTCTATCTTTTTAACTTAGGAGTTTTTGTTTCAGTCTATCTTTTTAACTAATATCTAAGAGTTTTTGTTTCATACAACTCTCTGAAAACAGAAATTGTCTCACGCTGAGTAGTGAAGAAAAAGTTTTAGATGTTTTTTGCAATTTCAAAAGAGTGCGTTTAAGAAAATGCGAAAAGAAAAATATTAATTGAAGGAAGAAAAATTTCCACTTCGTAATATTTTACTTATTTTTACATTGATATTGTCGTAGATAAGTATGACCAGAGATCTTTAGAATTAATCCATCTCCTCCAACCGTAGACCTGTAAAGACAGAATCTACAATTGGTGAACAGACGGCCGAATGGTGCATTAGCGTAGTACAAAGTACAAAATACAAGTCATGGATCGTCTTACAATTAGATATTTATAATTAAGAGTTTACCTTTGCCATAGGTGTTACATTATAAACTAGAAATAAGAAGCAGGAAAACGCCACAAGAGAACGGTATCATAAATAATTACGCAATTATGCTGGCAACTGGTAATAACAACTAGATGTATATGATTCCTGATTTTAGTTTTCGTCCAAGTAATCTGGTGGCTAGATTTTTCGTGAAGTACATATCAATTAAAGGAAGTCGGGACATATTTAACAAAATCTGTGGATGTTAAATAAACTACTTTTCTCTCTATCAAAGATTTATTATTATTAGTTTTTTCAAATTAAATTGGTCAATGCCTAAAATATGATTTTTTTTTTAAATTTCAACAAGGTATAACGTAGAATTTATTTAAAGCGACATTATAATTCAAACAAGTAGAAGAGAAATCTTCTGATCAATTTGGACTTGGCCAGTTTGTCATTCTGAATTCTTTTAGGTTTTAAGTGCATTATAATTTGTGCATTAGTACAGAAAATTATTTGCTAATAACTTTTTTCCTCAAAAAACTTATAAAATAATGCAGGGACAATTAGATGATTATTGGCGATTATGTTGGTTGTGCTGTGAAACCCCAAATTTTAAGAAGGAGCTTGGCGCTTCAGTCATCACTTATCTTGCCGTTGATTTGTTCGTTACAGTTCGAATATTTAATACATATATATTTTTTAAATTGCTTATCACCCGTCTTAAAATTTGAAATTCAATCATGAACGTGACTGAAGGATTTAATTTTGATGAAGATTTCGTAAGTATTAAAAACAAAAATTTTGTTACATTTTAATTTTTTAATGATCGTAAGTTAAGCCTGGAATTTGAAAAATTTAATTTAAAATAATATCACAGAACAAATACAAATTTTTGGACGATAAAAACAAATTAAAATGACTTGATTGCATTAAAAATGAAATCTTTTGCAATTAAGATGTGTAAAAAACTCAAATGAAGAAATTTTTGCTTAAATTTATTGTGATTTAATTTATTATTTTTTCTTATCAAAAGTTTAATGTGTTTGTAGTTTTCTATACTTCAGAATGTTTTATTCATATTTGATTTAACATTAATGAAATTTGAATAAAATGAAAGTTTTGTATTGATAAGTAAAAAGTACTTCACAAGTCAGGTCATCTAGTTGGACACTGCTGATGTCTTCATTTGGATTAAATTTGCCAAATGCTAAACTTGTGGAATAGTTCTTGAACCTAAATTACGTACTCTACACTGGACTTTACGTTATATATTTGTATCAAATCTGTATACTTCTACATTGGTTCAAACAGAAATTGAGCTCTCCTTCCCTATTGGCGTATAACTTAAAAAACTTTTAAAATGCTGAATAGCAGACTAGTTATGAAAAAGCAACAATGTTATGACAGTAATTTTTAATTTCTCGTATACTCATTCTCAAACTAAGCAGGATTCCACACATTACACTGAAATTAAGGCAGGTCTAACAAACTCTCAAGACAGCCCTATTCTCTAATTAAGTATAAATTAAGAATGTGAGCAGAACTATTCACTTATTTCTAAAGAATCTTTACAGAGGCTTGACATCACTACCGGCGACGGCTAAAACTACCATAGGACGTACTTTCTGTCTTACCGAACGGCTGCGATAATATTTTAATTATAAACTTCGAGTTAGCATTGAATTGTATTTAATAAGGTAGGAACAAATTCTTTTCCAGTTTTTGTTCTTAATTGTTGATCAAAAAAATTGTTACATTTTTTTAAATTGAAACGTATAAACACATAATATAAAATTCATCACAAGTAACAAAAGAATTAGAATGAGTAATTTATTTTTATATTCCACACTTATACTTAATCTTACCAAGGGTAAGATAAAGTAATGCATTGTGCCAAATTTTTGATAGTTTGTTTAAGGTCGTTCTTTGTGGGGGATATTTGGGGGTTTCCTCCATCAATTGGGTCATTTCAATGAAATGTATGGTTTTATAATCTTTAAAATGTTAGTAACATATAAATTCGTTTCACAAATTTGGAAAATGGAAAATATGTATGAATTAGAATTTAGAAAAAGTATAGTAAGAGAAAATCGGGCGAGTATTTGTACCAATTTTTAGGTTTATGAACTAAGAGGACCTCAAAATCTGTATTTGTAAAGAAAATTTAATTTAATTTTTATTTGCACAATCCAATACTTCAGCTTTCTAGAAATGGAAGGAAGTAAAAAGTTCGTTTTGCTGACGTCTTGGATTCATGTAATTTAGAGTTAGTTATAAAGGCCATTTGGTTTAACTGTCCTCGCTTTTAGCCTAAGCCCTTCTGTGCGTATAAAGGACACGCGGTGCGGCTAATGAGCGCCAGTTTTGTTCATTATTGTTTTTCTTTTTTCTTTTTTTTTTATTTGATCATTGAAGCTATAATAGCCAAAAGTTTATATATTTAAGCGAGCATCTTTATATTTTCTTTCCGTAAGTTATTGATCTGCATGTGAATAATGTATAAACCAAGTTTAGAGATTTCCGTAAAAGATATTTAATTTTTCACAGTAACCAGCAATTCCAAAGAAAACATGGTTTTTGAGTTACAGTGCGTCATCAATCGGGGGGTTTTCACTGTACAATATGCAGACTCCGATTTGGCCATAATTATTCTTTGCACCATCTGGTTAGAATTGGCATCGGCAGATAGTATACTAATTGTACTAGTGAAACAAACACAATTCCAGATGCAAACCAACTCATATTGAACTGCAAGAAGTTTGGTCATGAACTTCTGGGATAGTGTGAACAGAATTGCTAAGTTTAGGTTAACAATGTCCAAGTTAGATTTGGAATTTACGAGGTCTCTCAGGTGCAATGATAGTAAAAATCTTTAAAAAATTAATGTAGAGATTTTTTTATTTTAAATTTTGTATTATTTGCCAAGTCAGAATATTGAAAGATATTTGACTATGTGAACGGTATTTCCCAGAGAGATAGCGATCAGTCCAGCAGCAAAAATCTATCACGGGTGACTTGAGGGTTGAAGAAAAACGCACAGTATCTTGTTCTTCTAATTTTCTTAACTTTTTTTGTTTTGTTTTGTGAATCGGTTACGTAGTTTCAGATCTATTTTTAGCTAGAATCAACTCTGCATTCATCAAATTTCTACTAGGCCTATGTTTAGATTCAGAGGTGGGGGACAAGTTAGGAAGTTTCACGTCCCTTTTCAAGAAGTGGTCTGCCTTCTCAAAGCGGCATACTGTTTGCTAAGTCCTTTGCAGACCACAAAGCTGTTTTCGTTTTTGAAGTATTTCTATTGAACACTAGTTTTCCCGTTATATATTATTTAATTGTTAATTTTTGCCTTTCTAGGTTTTTTATTAAAAATAAAATAGAAATTTAAAAATAGAAATGTATCTCTTGATTTTTTACTTTCTCTTACTGAGTAAGGAAAGTGTTGTGATCGTGCCATATTTTCTAAATATTTTTATTTTAATTTTTTAGCCGGTAATATCCGAATTGAGATGGCTTTAGTCAATCTTAAAGTGGTTTTCAAAAAGCAATCACTGGGTGCTAACAAAATCTGAGGACCCGCCGCTCCAATTACAGGGTTTACAATCCTTTATCCAGAAGTTCTTTACTGAGTGGATTCATTAATTTTTAGACATATCTTCCTCTTAACTTCGTATTCGCACAGAATTCGTTTTAGACCAGTTAGGTATTGGGATGACAGTGGATTGTCCTAAAGTTTTATTTCGTTGTAGTGTACAGTATTAGTAAGGATTAATTGTGATTCAAAATTCCGAAACCATAGAAAATGTTACTGCGCCATATTTTTTTTTTTTTTCTTTGAAATGAAAAACGTTTTTATTGAAATGTAATCAAATCATTATCGTGTTGGCAAAGAGTGGTTACTTATTCATAATGCAAAATTAATTTCTTTTAGTTTCTACAGAATAACGTTGAATGAACAAGATATTAAATGTTTTTATGACCATATTTTTATGGCCGTCATTAATAATTGAACAGTAAAAGAAGGTTTATTTGCAGATTATGTTCACAAAAATGTTTGTGTTTTTTACTTCAATTTTTGTTTTGTTTTAAGTTGGTTCAATTTTGTGTGGTAGCTCATGTGGAATTTCTAGTTTTAATACTTTCAATAAATTCAAACACTTTTTCAATTTCTCTTACCCTTAAGTAGGAGGAAGTATTGCAATTTGGCTGCTTTTCGATCTACGTTTTTAGGTTATCGAATATGAAAACATTGTTTTTGTCTAATTAGTTTAACCCTTCATTCAAACATGGACCCACTCACATACATTGCAGGTCGTAATTAATACTTTGCAGTTACTTTATCATATTGTACACTTTTGGTGTAAAATCTCTCGAAGTCAGTTCGACTTTTCCGAGAACTTCTAGAAGAGACGAGTAATAACTATTTGTGCTTCTACGCCTTATTCCATTCTGATGCCGAATTATCGTATTGGAAACAAAAAAAAATCAAATATACTCAAGGTTCTAACTACCAAATTTTTTGTAAACTTCGAACATTTGAGAAATTGTATCTTACATTGAAATGTAACTATACAAAGATCTTATCCTAACCTCACGTCATCTTTCCTTTGAAAGTAATATCTTATTACGTAAGTTTTGTAAAAAGAAAGACGTGTAACTATTCACAGCAGGTTTTTTTTTCTTGTTTTGTATTGTTTTCTGTTGGGACTGCAAACAACATTATGTCCAGGTTGCAGTAAATATGCAACAATGTTTATACGGGCTCCTGCAGTCAGCTACTCATCCCTTACAGTTCCCAATGAGTAAACAATGGGAACTGAATGAACAACAAACTTCCAGTGCATTCCTTCCAGCTCAATTCCAACATTTAGCATGCCTTCATGAATTTACACTACTAGAATGTCCCCAAACTCTCTGGTAATGAAGCCATCAGATCGGCTTGCCATTCGCCTAATGAAACTCTAATGGCAACTCAAAACTTGGTGCAAATATTTGTAGCTAGCAATATGAGTTAGTAGCTCAGGTAAAGGTAATTAAGTTAAACCTTTCTATCCGGGGGGCGTTCCGGTAATAGCATTGATTACTTGGCTTTAGCTATATTCACCAGCAAACCCGAGTATGATACATGGCCTTAAATTATTTATTCCGTCTTTGTGCCCGCTAGATTATCTATTATATGCAATAAATTATCAGGGTTTTAAGGCAGATCTCTCCTATTTAAAGAGATAAATTGTTTTTTTTCACTTCATCCCAAACTCTTTAATGGTTTATAAATAAAATGATTTTAGAAAAATAAATTACTTCTTTTATATTCTAAATAATATGAAAATTACTCTAATATGATTAAATTAATGCAAATTAATACTGACTATATGACAGCTTCTTTTTTAAGGCACAGTTAAGCAACTAGACATTTCTTCCAACTCATTCCTGATAGGAGCAACTGTCGTACAGGTGTAACTGTCGTTTAATATGTCTTTGTAGCGATCTGGGAGTTCAAATTAATTTCTAACAAGTGGAAAGTTAAAAACTCTTTAAACAGCTTTTGATTCTGTTAGTACAGCCTGCAGTTTTCTTCTCTTTGAAACAGATAGGCCCCAAATTGAAGTAAAAGTGTTGTAAGGAAATTTTAAGTTCTGTATTAAATTGTTATAGAGGAAGATTCACCTTTGAAGCTGTGATCTTTCAGGTGGGTTTGGAGCATTCAAATAATTTCAGTGTTCGATTTAAAATATAAGGTTTTATCAGAAGTGATGGTTGTTTTCTATTGGTGCACAGGTCTCTTCGAAACCTTTCAGTTTGAAGAAAGTGTAGAAGTTTAGAACCTTGAAGGAGATACAGTTTTACTCCTCCTCTAGTTAGAGAAGGTATTGTGATCGTGCAGATTTTCGATTTGAAACCGGAAGTTTTCTGTATCTGTGTTCCTGTAAGGCAGAAAAGAAAAAATGGTCTGTACTAACTGGGCTGGTAATTCAAGCATTTTTTAAACTGTAAAGATTTGTTTAGGAGATTATGTTGAGAGATTTTATCTTTGGTTATCACGTTAATATGCAATTAGAATCTCTTGAAGTTCTCCTGTTAATATTTAATTCGTTTCATTATACATAGTCTGTTGCTAAAACACAAGACAGCCCAACTTCCTCTTCAGGCTTGTCAGAAAAAGAAATATTGCCCAGAATACGCTATGCACGCCGGACATTAAGCTATACCCTCAATACCTCCACTGTCTTGGTGGTACTGGCTTCTCGTTCTAATCTACCCATTAATATGGTCCCAAGTGGTTGTGGGTAGTGAAACCAAGAAGAGTGGCTTCACTCTAGGCTACATCACACACAGAGCTTGGCAACTTGGGCTGTTAATTACCATAAAATCTCTCTTGAGTGTACACTGTTCTCTTGGACGTAGAGTTGACTCAGCCTAGAAGCGTCCTTCTACAAAGCATTTTTACCTCTTGACTTCCTGTTACTTAGGTAAAAGTAAGTTTTACCCAATTTCTCTTACTGCTCGTAAGGAAAAATACAAATTTTGGGATTGTTTAATCAGAAATAAATGATTTTAGGATCTTTAATCAAAAACAAATTTTGTAGAGACTTTTTTGAATGTTACTTTTTTTTTTATTGAATGTTAGTTGGTTTTAGTTTATGGTTACCATAATTTGGAAGCTTATCCTACGAGAGAAACTCTTTTAAAATCAGTTACCACAAAAACAGTTTCAAATAAAATCAATTAGCCATTCCTTTAAAATATATAACTAAGAGAAATATAGCAAAAGAAAGGTCCGCTGTTGATTTTTTAACTTTTTCTTTCTCTTGGCAAGAGAAAACTCAGGTTTCCCTTAAAGAGTCATTTCCAGTTAAATTCGTTATATTAAATTAAAAGTTTGGAAAATGTATAAATTAGTAATTTTGAGATGTTGAGTTTTGTTTTCTAAACTACTGTTAGAGAGAAGCAACCAAATGGGTGATTGGGATGTTTTAATAGATGGCTTTAGCGGGGGTTAAGGGCTGTTAAGGGGGTTCATTGAACGGAAGTCATTCTCTCTAGCCGATCAAGTACTCTATCAGTTTCCCTAAAGTGACTATAAAGAGCAAAAGTATATAGTTTATCATCAATTTCTAAAAAATTTAATCTTAAATATCTCACTGTTCGTCTTTAAAAGCAGAGTTGGTTTGGCCCCTTAGAAAATTAATTACTCAATCTATTTCCTGGAATGCCTTTTGCACTTTATTTTGCAGGAATATTGATTACATCCCTTACAAGATACAGTTCAATTCAAATATATTTTAGTCTGCTACTAAAAAAAAAACACAATGGAGTCCATTCATCTTGGTTAGCCACGGCAAACTAAGAGATCTTACAAATAGGGCGATAAAAAATTGGATAACAATTCTTTCTGGGTTAACCTTCTTTTTTTTTAACTTTTTAAAGAAATTATTAAGTAATAATTTCTGTAGTATTTTTACGGCTTTAATAAAAAAAATATTTATAGAACATATTTTTTAGTGGTTATATTCAGTATCTGCCTAGCGACCAAAACTCTTTTGATGTGCGTATTTGTGATTGTCACCAAGTATTCGTCTAAACCAGCGTTTCCCCAACCTTGTTTGTCTCACGAACCACTTGGTAGTACCACATCATGCTAAATTGTACCACTTCGTAAAAATGATTTGTATTTCGTGATATTTGTTATTCCGAATGTGTTATTTTACTATTATTATCATCTTTATTTGTATAGAGATACAATATATCTGTTACAAAGGAGTTCAAGTTCATGTTCACTTTATAAACTTTGTAAAGTGTAAGATCTTAGTTTTAAAACTTTTTTTAAATAATTAAAAATTGGGCACTTATTTTTCTCTTCAAAATTATTAATTAATTTACAAAGTTCTCCTTTAGGATTATTATATTTGTGCCCAAATCTTCTAAATTAATATCTTTTAAGCATTCAACTACCTGTAAGTACCAATTAAATTTAATGTTGCTTGGATAGAGCTTACTCATTACAATCAGTCTCTCTCTAAGCAGATCTTTACATAGTTATAATTTAAGTTCTGTCACATGATGATTCTATTAAATTTTCTTTTATCTTTTATTGATAATGATGTAGCTTTTCCTAAATTTTCTTTATAGAAGGGGTTTGAAATCCAATTATCGTTTGTGTTTTCGGGTTTTGGAAAATACTCCATAAAAGAAAATTTTGATATTGTTAAATATGCATTATATTTTCTCGTATATCTTGAGACAGACTAACCTTACTGTAAATTGATTAATTAATTTATTAATTAAAATAATTTTTATGTATTATAAAACGTTTCTATTTTTATTATTATTATTATTATATTTTTATTATTTAATTTATTTTAAAATTTGTTTATGTCCGTCATTATTGATTATTTTTCGCGTACCACCAACCAGCAACTCGCGTATCACTGATTGGGTAACGCTGCTCTAAACAATTTATCTTTGATATCATCTCAACATTAAGATCTTGTAAAATATTAAACTGATGTAAAGACTAACACATCGAAAGTTTACTTTCAATTTTGAATTTTCCCTCAATGTTGATGATTGAAAAAGGGCTTTTGAAGGAAGTGGGGGGACCCGGAAACTCTGCCTTTTTTTCTATCAAATGAAAATACTTTTTTGAAAAGTATTTTGAACCATAGGGATAGGTCCTTAACTGCCTGAATTTCGTGGGAAAATGTTTAAAATAGAATTTTTAGGATTACGTCTGCGTAGCGGATATGCTATGTTCTAAAGGAAATAGAGCCCTTTTTTGAGAGACTCTTCAATAACTGAGGAACGGAATTCCTTTCAGCCAAATGGTACTTTAGTCTAAAAAACTTTGCTCGCTCTGTTGCGATTGGCTACCAAGATTCAGGCACTTCCGCGATACTTTCTCTCTCTAAGAATAGAAAGAGGTTGTCACTTGATCGAAGAATACGGGTGAGATCGGTAGATGGAACTATAGAGTTCCAATTGACTCCATGTCTCGCTAAAGAATCGATAAATAAATATTTGGTTTTGAAGTGAGATTTCCAGCTTAAGGTTACCCCAATTAATTTTAAAAGAAACCTCCTTGAGAAAGGTTGAATGAAGAGGAATCGGGCTGAGCAGCTGTTTCGCGTGTGTGTATACAAAAGGAAGTAATGCAGGTGGAAAATTGGGCTATCGTGTAGACTCTGCTCGTCTAATCATCCGTATAATACAAGTCCCTCCATTTAATCCCTTGTTTTCGTCCCTAACAAAGCAGTTTATCTTCTTGTTCTGATCCTCTCTATCAAATGGAATGGAGGTGAAACAAAATATAGGTACTCCAGTGTTGTACTATAGTTTGCTATTCATGTTAGTCAGTCTGTGCCGATGGTGTTGCAAATTTGTTGGATTAAATAAAGAACAATATTTTTTTTCCCAGCAGATTATTGCTGAATTCAATTTAAAAAAGGACAAATAATCTTTTAGCAGATACTGCGGCTTTTTTTTTACAACCTGTTGACCTGTTACTGGATTTCCAGTTATTTTTAAAAACAATAGAAGTAGTGATTGTTTTTTTGGGCACCAAACAAAAATAAAATATTAAAGGTTAAAAAAACTGTTCCCTGTTAATAATTGGGTTTTAATTTAATTTACGAAAAAGCCTTGGTTTCTTAGACAAACCTAACAGTTCCGGAAATGAGCACAAGGAACAGCCTTTTCTCTCTGATTACAGGTCGTCCTGTACATTCCTCCTCCTCCTCTAGAATTGTCATAAAATAAAAACGACTACAAAAAACCGTACGTGCGCTTTTCATTTTCAGTTTATAAAAAAATCAGCAGGATAGGGTTTCAAGAAGAGTGGAACTACTTCAGGGCAGAGGCTAATTAAGCTGGCCGGAACACAATATTGGGTATTTGCAGACTGGAATCTCTACTTCTCCCCATTGTCGTTAAAAACGTGTGTTATTTAATAGTTTTGCGAAGCTCTAGAAGTTCCACGTGTTGGCTGTACCCTGATTAAAAAGTGATTACAAAATTCTTCTCTTGTTACAATCCATTATTTGAGCTCCACGGAAATTTCCCTGTCTTTCAATAAAGGGACGGAAGTGAATGTAACTAGCAACAAGAAAGGGGGTGAAACCCTAAAACAAAGAAATGACGATAATAGAATACTGAGGACATAGGAAAAGTTTCTAGTTAGGGTTCTTTGAAGAAAATGAGATTACAGGGTAGACATCCCAGGATGGTTATTGCCTAAGCCGTGGAAATAAGAAGAGCGGGAATATCTTTCTTTTCTTTTTTTTTTTCTCAAAGAAAACTGAAAATCTCCTGTTGAGGTAAAACTAGAAAACATGCTATTCTGAATAGACGATTAATCTAAATCATTTCCGGAATATTTAAATTTTGAAATCAGTAGGAATATATTCGAATTTTGTGAGATAGTTTTTGGAAATAGATTTCCTAGTTTTCCCCCCATTAGTGAAAGTAATGTTAAAGCTCTTTCCTTTAAACTTTTCCCTGGCTTTCCCTTTAATAACTGAAACCATGATCGTAAAATAAGCAAGAAATCCACCTCATATTATGTAGAACTATACTCGTAATTCCAACTTTGTGGATCGAAACAGAACTCTTGTCAGGTTCTCTACTTCCTCTTACCTATCTTTAGGGGATGTATACATCCTGAATTCTCATTTTGAGATCCTTTTGTGTGGGTGTCTGTCGATTTCTAGTGTTCAAATCTGATGCTTAGTTTAGTTACCACCTTTTAAATAGGGTTTTGATCGTAATCCAACTACTGAAAGTGACGCTTCACTGAATTCACTTCTTCGTGTTATCACTTCTCTAGATAAGAACAAGGGTTGCGATCAAGGCGAATTTCCGATATAGTGTTCGTTAAGAAAGTAATTGATTTAGGGTTCCCAGAGTCAAAGAAAAATGGTACTTGACTCGCAAATAAGATTTTTAAGGTCAATTTAACGATAATGCTTGCTAAGACAGTGAGGAAAAATTCTCTCCCTAGAGTGCAATTTCACTGTAATTTACGCACCCGTTATCTTCATAGTTCTAATAGAAAGTTCAATATATAAGTCAAATGATGAATTTAAATTGAGAGGAATTTACATTTTATTAAAAAAAAATTAGGTTTTTTTAAAAATTTGTCTGCAAAAAGTCTAAGTCTTAATAAATATTCATTACGTGAATTACATTTAAAAAATCGTATGTTTGTACCCATAAATAATTTTGCTATTTCTCGTATTCAATTTATACAATATTTTTGTTTAAATTTCCATTACTAATTATAATAGTTACTTTGCCAGCTTCTTTAAATTGTTGATGATCAATTTCTAGAATATAAAAATAAAGTTTAACGAAGTTAATAATAATAATGAGGTCATTGTAAAATTGCGAAATAGTTTCATGATAGTGGATTTCAGTTCGATAAGTTGGCATATCTAAGTTTCGAAATGTTGATTTGAAATTGTTATTTGTGATAACAATAGTTGGTTAGTATGCAGAATTAGGAAGGGACAAAATGGCAGGAAACTATCCTTTCTTGTTAGCCGAGGACAGTACGCCTGCTATGTTGTGGACGCCGAAACAGAGAGGTTACTAGCAGTCCGGTAGAGGATCTTGCCACCCCCAGCTAGTATATACACACAAAGAGATATACTTATTTGGTGGAGGCCATGTTTAGTGGTGGCTATCTCCATCCTCTTTGTCCTCTCTCCGTACATAACCCTACATACGTATCTAAATTCTGTAAAAATGTTTTATTTACTGTAGAGCATACGTATGTATATATATTTTTTTATCTTTCCAGTATTTTATAGCCAACTCACTGGAAGTATTGCGGTTGTGTAAAATTATCCAAATCTCAAGACTTCACTAGATGTAAACGTGTGAAATACTTGAAAGTACGATTAAAGTACTTTAGCAAATAGTAAATTTAGTATAGTATAACAGTAAATATACATATCGATATAAAACTCTCCTATCGACTTTTTTTTTTTACCGCAGTTTAAGTAATTTTCTTGGAACTTTAATTTTTTCTAAAAGAAAAGTAGTTAAACATTAAAATTTATCAAAACTATGCGGTAGCACAATTGTTTAAGGGTTGATCGACAAAAACTATATGTTGAAGGACACCCAACTTTGACAATTCTTTCAACTCCCAAATTTTCTTAAAAATAAAGGGTACACACTCGTTTATAACTGTAAATTTTTGCACAGATTTTATAGATTTCGAAAAGTTCAATTAAAAGTTGCATTTTCAGATGTCAGATTTTCATCGCGGATGTTTTAGTTTTTGGTTGCAATTCGATTGCTCAAACATATTTTAACCAATGTTTAGTTTAAAAAATAATAACTCAAATACAGTCCTTCCTAAAGCTAACATTAATAAATGAAAACCACAAAACTCTAAACTAAAGCTATAAAACGTATACCATGCCGCTGTGCCGTTTTGATATGAATACATGGTTTCGTTGTAATGTCCCAGCAGGCGTGCAAGAACCCCCAAGATACGTAGCACGCGAGCACATGGGTTTGCATAGCAATCTGTGTGTCTGTAAATTGCGCTGGAACATAGTGGAATACAGACTACTGTAGCATCCTGCACTTTATTTAGTGTCTCTCTCTCTCCATCTATATTATGCTGGCTAGGTGCAACTTCTGTGAGCTGGCAAATATTTTAGATTATTATTTACGACTGATTTTTCTGTTTGTTAGTTTACTCTACTTTACTCTCGTTGCTGATCGAGTTGGATGTTTTACTCTCCTTTACCATATAAGGAAAGTGTAGCGAACATGCCAAATATTGGAAGTCAAGTTTTCAATAATTGAGTTCCTCTGAATGAATTGAAATGGTTTTTTAAGGAAATGACCAGTAAATATGTTTACATACTACGCAAAAATGCCGGAAGCGATTCCAGAACTCATTATTACAATTTTCTCTAGGAATCCGATTGTAACTTTGCGAAAATCCTTACTGTGAAGAATTTGAATCCTTACTATGGAATTATCTTTCTAAAGTACCACCTTTGTCAATTATACTTTTTGTAAATTGGCTCTTTTTTGTCTCCAAATTTGATTCGTTCTTTGAAATATTTCTCTGAAATCGGCTCTGATCTGTAAACTTGAGTACTAACATATACTCTATAATTAGTACTATTCGGTTTCGAACTACTATATTTCCACCTGTACTTCAATAGCCTACACTTTTATTTTAAGAAATCTGCAAATTTAATAACGTAAATATGATTACAGAAATTAGAATGAGTGCTTCAAACCATTTTTTGTTAATAAACGAGTTTTAGTGATGAAACTTTTAAGTTCGGTTCCCCTAAACGTCTTTAAAACAACTAAAAATGGAGTAGATAATATTTTCAAGATTGACATTTTAGCAATTTGTTTTTCCATCTATAATTAAGAAGAAGTTTATTTGTCCTTAGAAATGTAATAAGTTAGGATTGAATGGACGGGTAACAAGGTGCCATTTCAGGAGAACGCTTGCAGCGGATATAGCGTCAGGGAGTCGTAGGAGGATGTCACCCTAGTATGCTGAATACCCAACTTGGCCCGAGTGTAGCGGGTTCTCACTTTTAATTTTCAATCTCTGAGAAAAGTTTTTCCCACCCACTCTGTGCGCCTGTCTTCTCCTTGTCCTCTTCCTACACTTCTATGGCATTTTCTTGGAAATTACTTTTTCTCACATAACCGTTGGAAAACTTGCTACATTTATTATTTACGTTTAACATTTTGGAAAGTGAATATTCAAAATTTGTACTTTAGTTTTGTTTAATTAAAATACAATGTGAATTTGTGATACATAAATTTGTTTTTAAAATTACGATATTGAAGATACCGGAAATACTACGTTGAAGGGTTTTTTCTCTATTTTCATAATGGATTTTTCATTTAATGACTTCTACGTTTTTTCCCCTCCTAATTCCATATTTACGTAGGTTTATAAGTTTGAGCAGTCTCCTATGTGTTGGAAACTGGACGTAAGAAAATTAATAGAACTAGGACCCTAATACAGTAACAAACCCATTTATTATTAATAACAATAATTTGTCCCTTTGATTAGGGTAGTGTGTATTAAAGCGTTAGATATTAAAAAACTTAATTATTTTACGTCAGGCTTTAATCTAGTTACCGCCACCTTTTTGACTGTTCATGTATGAACAAAATTACCTCGGTAGAGCGCGCTTCTAGCCACTTTTATCCTGCATTCTCCCTTTTTGCATTTCTCGCAAAACAGTCGCAATGTTTTATCGATTATTTTAAAAATAAAACTTTTTAATGAGATTATTTGAGACAATTCAGGCTCAGTCTTCATAGATAAAATCAACGAGACACTGATAAATAAAGACTGCCTACTTAAGTAATAACACTAATAACTTTATATTTCATTTGATTTACCAAGAGACGTGACTAAAACTTTGCGAAGTAAAGCTCCTAACCGGCAATCCATTCTTAGAATATCTTAGGAAAAGTCTTCAACGAATTTGTTAGACTAGGTTTCCACGGGGAACCAGTAGATTTAACACTTTTTTTCTTTTTTTTGAAAATATTTATCTGGGAAATTTGATTAATAGCAATTTAGAAGAGTTTTAAAGAAAATACCTCAATTAGTGGTATCGCTTCACTGAACAGACTTTTCACTGAGACTTTCCGTGTTCTATTTTCCCTAAACTTCATTTATAGATTACATGCGGTTTGATTTTCTTGTATTTTTCTAGGGAAATTCGTTTTAAGGAAGTATTTCAGTGTAATGTACAGTTTTACCAACCTTAAAGGTTATTAAGAAGAAAAACTGTGGGAGTATACGCATGAGATTTGTTTTTTGGTTAATTCTAAACTTCCTCAGAAATTTAAGAACGAGTCGAACATTTCGTTTTAAAGAAGTGATTGTACAAGTTCTTCTTCTAGGGTACCTCCATCGAACATATTGGTCATCTTTTATTCATTTCTTACTGAACTCCATGTATATAATGAAGAAGATTCCTCAAGGGAGAGAAAAGGTGTGCACTCTCGTTAGAAAGGGAAGCTCTGATTGGAAAAAAGAGGAAGGTTCTACTGTTTTATTTTGGACGTCCGCTTGAAGGAAATCTTGGACTTAATAAAACTTTTTCAATAACGTCAATCACCACGAAACTAGAAGCAAAACTGGAAAACCAATCCTCTGGGGACACTCGACTTCATCTTAGTTTGCAATGATTCAAATTCTCCTTGACAAATTTCATACTGTTACTGAACTTTACTTAACATTACTTTTTAATGGCTTGACTAGCCATGCCATAAATTACTTGCAGATCAACGAAGAATTCGCAAGTTTGAATTGAAGTTATATTTAAAGCCTCTGGAAATTATTCTATTAAAGTGGTGCAAATAACTGTAATTGTAAGCGGTTTAATATTTTTAATCCATTTTTAGAATATTAACAAAGAAAAATATCGGAAACAGATTTTTCATCAAATTTAGAATTATCGTGAAGCTGTTATCTCGCTTATATTAGAAGTTATATCGAGATGTCAATATTGGTTCGAGTAAATTTATAGTTTTTAGGAAATTAATCGATTAGCATTGTGATACGTACTGCAGGAAGTGGAAATTTTGCGAGTGTATTTCAACCTCATTTTTTATGTTTTGTTTTCGTTTTCGGATGTTGGTTTATCTTCTAGAGAGATAAATGAAAGGACCAATGATTGATAGCTATAACTGATAGGTGGTACAGAATGTCTTTGCTGGCATCTCCATTCAGAGAGTTTTCTCATTTTTTATTGCTTTTATAAACTTTTCCTATTTTCTGTGTGTGTTTTTCTTTTCTTTTTTAAATTTATTTAACCGTATCAGAACTTGATATTGGAAGTACGTAGTTTCATCATCTTATTACAGCTCCAATCGGAAGTGTCATAGTTTGAAATGGTGTTTTAGCGGTTAGGTTCATTTTGAGGTTGATAGAAGCGTAAATTCTAATGTGAACCATCCTCAAAAACTTGAGTCTTCCTCAATTCTAAGTAATTATTTCAATTCTAAGTGGAAATTAATGACTCTGGCCGCTCGTAATTAAAAGAGAACATAATTAGTTAGTTTACAAATTTGTAAACTAGTAACAGTACAGTAACCTTAATAGTAATCTTTACATTCATCACTTAATTACGAAATATTATGTAGATGACGAACTGCCCCACTAAGAGTTCCGCAATGTCATTTCTTCTGAAAGATCTGCATTTTTCTCGAAAGTCGCCCCTCTCAGTTCTTCTAATTTACGAAAGATATTACTTTTTTTTTTTGTGTAATCAGCGCGTTGGCGCTATAAGTAACAATGATAACAGAACTATTAATCACAGAGGTATACGAGTGGAGAAGTTACCCAGTGGTAACACTCCAAAACATTAGACTGTTAGTCCCACTCTCTTCACTTGGAGAGGAGATCACGAGGCCACTGTCTTTTAAGGCGTCTTGTCCGGGTTGTCAGGAAGAGTTCTAGAAGAAATATATTTAGCTAGAGGATTTATATCAGATTGAAGTGGAGTTTTCTCTATCTTGTTTTAGCAACTTGTGTGACAAAAGGAATGTTAAGGTCAGTGTGTATAGTCTAGGTTGGGAGACATAAAATGGAGCGTGTACAATAGTTCGAAGTATTTTAGATTGACGAGATTGAATCCTTTGGAAATTGGAGCGTTTGGTTGAACCCCACAGCTCTATTCCAGACGCCCAGATGGGTTTTAAAATAGAAGTATAAATTAGTCTTTTGTTGTCCAGAGAGAGTTTTGATCTATCGTCTAAGAGTCTTTTAAGTAGTCGATAACGTCTGTTCAGTTTAAGTCTAATGTGGGGATTCCAAGAAAGTCTTAGGTCTAAGTAAAGCCCAAGGTAGCGGGCAACGTTCACTACTGGTAGAGGTGTTAGGTTATAGAAGGCTGGGTCCTATTTACACTTCAGACATAGCAACAGAAAATTTTACTTAAAATGAAATGTTTATCCTGACGAAAACAACTTAAATTCGAATTCCTGTTAAGGGGTTGGTTGTTTTGTTTCTGTCAAAAAATTATTAAAAACTACTTCCCTTCAAGAGAACGATATCACGGTAAGCTCTAAATACACATTTTAAAGTTCTTAACCACGTTATTAAATGGTTTTCGCGAAAACTGCAGTTTTATAACTAAAGAGTTTACTTGTAATATTTGCAATACGTAACTGCATTAGAAAAAAACCATCATGTTCCTTGAAACGTTGGTTTTTTTAATAAATTATTTACAAAATAAGAATATTCATTTGACCAAATCTCATTGTTTTAAAAAGAATAACATCTAAATTGAATTCTGAGAAAAGTGCAGGAAAAAGATGTTTTCCATTTTCCTTGTAATGATCTACCCAGTTTTTTAACGAGGTGAAAATCGCCGTTTGGTTACCCCCACATGTCAGGTATAAATACACTACTAGTTATCAGGATTATACTAGTTCCATATATGATTTGTTAAAGGGGCGAAAAATATTGTCTAATCGATTGATAGATCCCTTCGATAGTTAAGAAAAAGATGGAAGGTTAAGGTTGGTTTTTCGTTGATGAGTGTGAGCGTTGTTGATGTCTATCTTGTTTAATAAAAAAAAAATATAAGTTGTGATATAGTTGTTTTATTTCATTTTTTTGTTTGAACATTTTCAACTCTTCCCTGACTGTGAGTTAACATTATTTCAGAAGTGGGATTACTGATTACTTATTACTTATTACTTATTACTTATTACTTATTACTGACGACTTATATGTGTTAACCAATTGACTCTTACAATTAAATTGTTTCTGGTGCCAGTAAATCTTCAGGGCAGGTAATTAGATACTTTTGTTGATTTTATAAATTCATTAGAGTTATATATAGTAAAAAAAAAAAAAAAAAAAATAATAATAATAATGATAATTAGAGAAATAAATAAAAATAGTTAAATGAAGATGGAAAACTGTGGAGGCTGCAAAAACAAAATAGATGAGGGTGAACCATCTATATTGTGTGATGGAAAGTGTAGCCTTTGGTGGCACAGTAAATGTATTCCTGGCATGACGGAGGTTAAATTGAAAGTACTTGCTAGTCCGGAAGTGTTGTGGTTTTGTCCACACTGTATCCCGGTAAAAGATGAGCATGAAAATAAGGATTTACTTCGCATATTAGTAAATCAGCAAAATATTCTGACTCAACTTGTGGAGCGAAGACCTGACGTACAAATCATGCCAGACCTCAACAAAGAAATACCTCAATTTGAGGGTACTGAGGTAACAAGCGGTGCAAAAGACTGGTTGCGTACAATTAATGGCGTTGGTAAAATTCATGGATGGACTGAGGGTATGAAATTTGAAATTGCTAGAGTTCACCTAGCGGGACCTGCCAAATTCTGGTACCTGAGAAGAGAGTTTAAGGACTGGAAAGATTTTGAAAGACAATTTAATAGTACTTTCGTTCGTGAGTGCGACAAAGTTGATCGTTGGAAGAAAATGTACGATAGAATGCAATACCGAAATGAGTCCGCAGTGGAATACTTCCATGAGAAGATATATTTATGCTCAGGCTTAGACCTACCATTCGCCGAAGTAAAGAAATTAATGCTTGAAGGACTATGGTCTCGGGATGTAGCTAATCATTTACTCATGAAAGAGCATAAAAATGAAGACGAGCTATTGGAGTCACTTGTAGCCTTGGAGAAATTGACTAAGGTTAGGGAAGAGCGTGTGAGAAAAGAGAGAAGCGTTAGAGACAGTGTTGGAACAAGTCGAAGGAACAAAGATGGGCCGCCATTTAAAGTGGGTTCCGTGACAGATAAGGCTGAGGCCAAGCCACAAACAATTAGATGCTACCGATGTGGCGGAACTGGTCATTTTTCGAACAATTGCACGAAGACCGAATCAAAGTGCTACAATTGTGGAGAAGTAGGACACATCTCTAGGGATTGCCCTTCACCCAAAAGAGAGAAAATATGCCACAAGTGCAAGAAAATCGGGCACTTAAAGGCTGACTGTCCAGAAAAGGCATTATTAACCAGGATGCCACAAAACGATTTCGTCGAAAGGTATAAAAAAGAAGCTGTAATTGATGATTGCTACAAAGTAGATTCTTTTATTGATACAGGCAGCAGTGTTTGTATAATGAGGGCGAGTACCGCGATTCGTTGCAGAGTGCATATTACGCCGTGTGAAGCTCCTGTCTATGGCTTTGGTGAAAGCTCTGTGTCGTACGCCTTGGGGAAAGCTGTTGTAAAGCTTTCTATTGATGATGTTCATGTTCAAGGTACGGAATTGTTCATTGTAGCCGACGGATGCCAACCATATGATCTGATTGTTGGTAGAAATTGGACTGAGGCTCCCGAAGTAGAAATGGTGAAACTCGGAAACAAGGTCAGCTTCGGAAAGTCAGGCAGATTTCCTTTCTTGGAAATAGAATTACAGGAGAAGATTCGCAGCCAAGTAGTGGCCACAAAACCGGTAGAGGTGCCTGCCAAGAGCTGTATGTTTATAGAAGCCAGGGTAGATAATCTCCATTTGCAAATACCTATCACCAACCATTCGGAGAATGAGAAGCAGATTGTGGAAGGACAAGTGATTGCCAGAAATGCAGAAGTTGGGGTGAACAAGATAAGCGAAGATATAGTAAAACCAAGGAAGCCGTTGACGGAAGAGCAGCTAAATATATCCGAGACACTGACTGCAGAAGAGCAAGATCAAGCCTTTATTATGTTAAAGGAGAAAATAACTAGTGCTCCAGCTTTAGCCTTATACGATCCTAAGAGGTACACTGAACTACATACGGATGCGTCAGCGAGTGGACTAGCAGGAATGCTGTTTCAGCAAGGGGACGACAAGCTCATGCATTTGGTGTACTGCATAAGCAAAAAGACCAGTGAGGCGGAAAGTCGTTACCATTCCACCAAGTTGGAATTAATGGCCATCGTCTGGTGTCTAGACAGATTAAGAGTCATGTTGTTGGGAATAAAGGTAACGGTGATAACCGACTGTCAGGCATTGGTGTATTTAAATGCAAATAAAACGAAGAGTTCACAAGTTGCCAGATGGTTCGACCTACTCCAAGAGTACGATGTGGAGGTCAAACATCGTCCAGGTGAAAGGATGGCGCACGTAGACGCGCTGAGTAGAGCTGCGGTGGAGCCGGCAGATGATGTAATGGAGACCATAATAGAGTCGAGACTGGAAGTGATGTTGGCGCTCTCCGAAGAAGATCATGTGATGGCGATGCAGTACGGGGATAAGGACTTAAAGGACCTCATAGAGGATCTCAAAACCAAACCCGAAGAAAGATCCGCCGAACAGAATCGAAGAGTACAAGAATTTAGCCTTAGGAACGGTATGTTGTACCAAAAGGATAAGACAGATGGAATTTATCGTTGGGTTGTCCCGAAAGCGATGCGGAAAAGTTTGGTGGTGAAGTTCCACGACCTCGCTGGGCATTTCTCCATAGATAGAACGATTCAAAAAATTAAGGAGCGATACTTCTTCCCAAAGATGAGACGCTATGTACGTTTTCACATTCGGAATTGTCCGGAATGCGTATTATATAAAACTGCCAGAGGAAAACAGCCAGGTAAATTACACCCGATCACGCCAGGGAAGCGGCCGTTCAGTACGATAAACTTAGATCATGTGGGACCGTTGGTACGAAGTACTAAAGGGAAGCGACACATTTTGGTGATAATTGACAATTTAACCAAGTACACGAAATTGTATCCAGTGGTAGATACCTCAGCTGCTCAAGTGTTGAACAGTGTAAAATCGTTTGTGTTAAACTATGGGTTGCCGGATCGGATTATCACTGATCGTGGCACTTGCTTTACATCCAAGCAGTTTGAAACCTACTGCATCACGAATGGCATTAATCATATCTTAACATCAGTGCGACATCCACAGGCAAACGGCCAGGTGGAGAGAGTGAATGCTACTTTACTACCAGTAATTCAAGTCTCTATGATGAAGGAGAGAACATGGGATAAGAAGTTGGAGGAAGTGGAAAGTCATCTGAATAATGCCATGAATAAGACTACAGGGATCTCACCCTTTCAAACCTTGTTTGGTTATAAACCGAGTTTTGTAGATGGTGCTTTGAGAACTCTCACTCAACAGTCCGAGAGTGAAAGAAGAGATGTAGGGGAACTCCAGTGCGAAGTGAGGAGGCGAATAGAAGAAGAACACAAGCGTTGGAGAGAAAAATACGACCAACACCACACCACCGTGAAGTACAATATTGGGGACATTGTGTTCTTACGTAGACCACCTATCCCGACGGGTGAACCAACCAAGCTCCAGATCAAGTTCAAAGGACCTCTAGTGGTTACCGCCGTGTTACCAGGGGATACTTACTGTGTGATGTCGTTGAGAAACGAAGTCGGCGCCACCTATGCAACAGTGGCCCATGTGAGCTTGCTAAAGGGCTTTGGAGGACGAGAGAATAAAGAAGATGAAGAACTAGCTGGGAGCGAAACAGACATTGAAAGTAAGGCGGGTGAAGCGATGGGGATTGAGGAAGAATCGAACTCTCAGTTAAACGTAGGGACCCCGCGCTTACCTCAGCAACAAGAAGCGCCTGCCAAGGGGAAAGAAGAAGACTGCGGTTCGAGTGATCGCAGGAGAAGCCAACGGAAGAGGAGACGACCTAGGAGGTATAGTGAGTAATAGGCCATTAGGGACATCACGAGGCTAATTGAGGACAATTAGCGGGCAGAATGGCCGAATGTTAAAGGGGCGAAAAATATTGTCTAATCGATTGATAGATCCCTTCGATAGTTAAGAAAAAGATGGAAGGTTAAGGTTGGTTTTTCGTTGATGAGTGTGAGCGTTGTTGATGTCTATCTTGTTTAATAAAAAAAAAATATAAGTTGTGATATAGTTGTTTTATTTCATTTTTTTGTTTGAACATTTTCAACTCTTCCCTGACTGTGAGTTAACAGATTGTTCTCACGATCGTAATACTTCATTTCTCTTATCGATAGTTAGCGATATATACTCGTACAATTAATTTCTCTTGGTATGATAATATAACTATTGACTTACCCGCTAACATCATCAAATCATCATATTCCGTATTTTCTCGTTAAACATTTAGCTAGGGTATAATAACTATGGCTAGAGATAATGATGTCGTCAGTAGCAGAGCAATCCGTAGTTGGTATACCAATGTCAACTAACCGCAGCCTAAACTATTCCGTGCCAAACTGTTTCTTAGACGTGATTATTGTAATTTGATCTCGTTTATCATTTCATCCAGGTTGCGATCATCATTTCTTGAAGTTAAACTCATTAATATTTAATGTTGTTCTATTAAATATTAGAAATTATTTGTCGTAATTTAATATCAATTCAAAATTAATTCGACAATATTAATAGCAAATAATTATGGCCTCGAGAGTGGCCAAGTTGAAACCTTCATTTCCTTTTTACGCAATTGTTGATTGAATTGGTAATCAATGATTAGCTGATTATATTCATCTTTTTGGACATTATTATATAATAATTAATTTGAAAATTAAAAGAAAAACTTTTCACTTTCAATTAATATCACTCGCGGTTAGTTTATAGGAAGAATTACGATCGTTTTCAACTTTCAAAATTGAATTTCTTTGGAAAAGCCGAGAAAAGTATGGTTTCCAAATTCGCCAGAAATCTTCTACCGGAAGTACGCCCTTACACGTGCGATTTTTTGTTTTCAAAAATGATTGTAAAAGAAAGTTGTAAGACAATATCACCAGATTTTTTATTTTTATTTTATCTAGTAATCCAGCTGGAAAAATTATAAAAATTTTATGCATATTTTCTGTATATATAAAACAAAATCTAATTTATATGTACATATAGAATATAGAGTACAGGTATTGACACTGCCTGATTGAGAGATTATAAAAAATAAATTGATTAAAACTTTAAAAAAATCGTAATTCCGGCTAACCGATACGAACGTGAGCCTATCACTTACTCAATCTCACTCGCAGTTCATTCACTGAAGCACTCTCATTTACACATATACTCGTATACTCCAGCACACCCTCACTTCCGGTATGGCACTTCCATTCATCACTCAATCAATCACCGTCTATTCCAGCCTCACACCCAGTGCTCATTTACTCAGCCATGCTCCCAATCCCCAGCTCTCCCACACTCAGCGAGAACAAAAAACTAAACTATTCTGATGAGAATTATTAGACGTCATTAGCAATCTCCATGTTCTCTTTAAAGTCGAAATTTTAGCTACTCATTTCTTGTTCATTAAGATTTGATAAATGATAAGGACCCTTAAATAGTATTTTAAAGGGGCCGTCCAATCCAATAAAACTTGACGAACTACATGTATATGAAATAAGTGAAGCAAGAACGTATGCTTGGAACTTCAAGAATTTTGAATGTATAAACAAATTCTTTTGTGCGTAAGTTCAATCCAGATCAATGCGCTAAATCTAGATGGCTGTGCTTAGCCCGAAGCATTATTCAAACTTTCTTTTTTGTCGGTGCATCATATTGTAGTTTTTAAAACGCCGGCCGTTGTTTTAGATGAGAAGAAAAACTAGCTTAAATATGTCTTATCTAATTAGACATTTCTAAAAGAGCATATTTTGTTGTCAATCACTAGATTGACAATATGAACAAAGTTAATACTATGAGCTCTCAAACAGAAATATCTTCAATATTGTGGTCTACATAAGGGGCTCAATAAAGGACTATATAGTCTTCACAATAAGTTTGTTATAAGAACAGTTATACGAATAGTCTGATATTGATATATACATATAAGATATGTGTACAGTACATTGGCTTTGCAGTGTTGGATAAAATCTAATAAAAAAAAGAAGATATATACAATTTTTCATTTATACATTCTCGTATATGTATGTAGTTTTACAAAAGAAATTTTGTTAGTTCTAGTAAAGATGATTTTTTCGCTGTTGATATAAGTAAACTCTCTTCCAAAAAGAAGTTTGAGAAAACAATTCGAAGTATAAAAATGAATTCAATTTTTAAAAAAGTGTTAATGCAAAATCAGCCGTTAGTAATCAGCGAAAAAATCATCTTTACTAGAACTAACAAAATTTCTTTTGTAAAACTACATACATATACGAGAATGTATAAATGAAAAATTGTATATATCTTCTTTTTTTTATTAGATTTTATCCAACACTGCAAAGCCAATGTACTGTACACATATCTTATATGTCCGATCGATATGTCTTAAAAAAATTAGCCACGAACCGAATAATTTATAACAAAATAAGCCAATTAAATACCGAAGTCCTCACTCACAAATATTGGACAAAAAAGAAAGGCCCCATTTACACAGAAAGTTTTATTAGAATCTCTACCTTTAGAGATGAGGTATATTCGAATAATAAGTTAGATGTGTACAACTTAAAATACGAACATTTATTGAGCGAATTAAGTGTTAATACTTCCTTCGACTTGATAAAGGTACCGGAAAAGATGAGAACTGCGGCCTTCGAAGATTACATTTCTTCCCATTATCCGGGCTCATATCGTTTATTTACAGATGGGTCCAAAATCAATAATAAAGTCGGAAGTGCTGTGTTTGATCCGGTTCGGAACTATTTTACGATAATTAAATTAGAAGATGAGGCGTCCATCTATACAGCGGAGCTAATTGCTATTTTAACGGCTTTAAAATATATTTATTCGTTGTCGGAGAAAAAATATACCATTATTAGTGACAGCCAGAGTGCGTTGTGTAAATTATCACATATACACAACCAGTCTACAGGAATGAATCACATTATCGCAGAGATTGTAGAAACTATTGCCATTTTTAAAGAGAAGGGAGTCTGCATTAATTTTTTGTGGGTAAGAGGTCATTGTGGTATAAAAGAGAATGAAATTGTTGATACACTTGCAAAGGAAGCCACCAATAGTGGGGAAATGGCTAATTATAAATTACCACACACCGATATCAAGGGTATAATTGCAAAAGCAGCACTACAAAAATGGCAGACAGATTACAATAATGGTGATAAAGGTAGATTCTATAAAACTATGGCAGATCAGTTACCTAGACAACCATGGTTTAAGGGAACTGGCACTAATAAATGGGTTGTTACGACAATAAGCAGGCTGAGAGCGAACCACGCGGTGTGCGGATCGTATCTACACAGGATCAACAAAAGGTCCTCTCCTCTTTGCGTAGATTGCAATGAGGAGGAAGATTTCAAACATGTAATAATGATATGTCCACGTTATGTGGTAGAAAGGAAACGAATGTTTGACGATATATACAGGTATTTAGATGCACCATTTCGCTACGAAGACATTATATTCTCCACCAACAGTTATGTGCTTAAGTCGATAGCAGAGCTAGCAATGAAATATGAATGTATTTAGAAGCTATAGCCGAATTAGAATGAATGGAACAAAATGCTTAGAGAAGGATTACGTGATTTTAATTTTGGTTAAGCGAGAAGGATGGCAGGAGCACAGAGTGCTGCTCCATCCATTAGCAGTAGTTTATGTAAATAGCGGTATATAGTAGAATGATGAATGTGTGAAGCGATTGTATTTATAAGTAAGAATGGAGAGTGAGTGATATTCTAGTGATAAGCACCTAGACGATGCTGGCTGTATGGCGGAAGCCAATGCCAAAAAAAGAAAAAAAAAAAAAAAAAAAAAAATGGTAATCCCTTGTAGATTCATTGGTCGCGTCAATATCTGAGCTAATCGGCATCCGAGTGGCCTCTTTTACTGTCTTTAATGACTTTTGCTGAATTGGTGGAAATTTTACTACTAAATATGATTATAAAAAAAAACTCGCAATTTAAGCAACACATTTATGCCCAACTTTTATAGCACATTACTAAGGGTATAAATATAAGGGTTGATCGAAAGGAAATGCACGAAAAAGGGAAATGTTTAAAAACGCCAAGATTTAAATTTTTTCCTCTCTTTTCCTTTAAATGATACAAATTCTCAAATTTCCTTTAAAATATTGGGTGCTCAGCATAAGACTACCGTAACTTCGGGAGACGATTCTGGACTTCATTTGCAACAAAAATTTAGATATTTTTAATTTTATGTTTTTTCAAGGTGTTACTACTTTTTAGCAAACAGTTGTCTATATTTCTCAAACTATTATAGCTACAGCAATTTTAATAAGCTCATTAGAAAGAAGGTTAAATTTCTTTTTAAATAAGCTAATTTGTATTCCAAAATAATGATATTAAGTATTTCACTTTGTGGCCCAAACATAAGTAATAGCAAGTTTCTAATTTTTTCCAAAAACTTTGACTTCATTTTTCTCAAAAACATTTCATATATAAAAAAACGTGCACTATTCATGAAAAACATCTAAATACAATCACCTTTCGAAAGGTATACAATGCATAGGGGTTATTTTAAAAATTGATGCAGAAATCTGTGATTAATTGCAAAAAAGTAGGCCTCAAAACAGCGTCTGCTTTATGAAAGGAATTCACCTACCATAAGAAAATAATTGATCTGAATCATCAAATCCAGTACGAATTTTTGCAAAAGTGTAATTTAATAATTAATTAATTTAAGAACTATATTCAAAAATATAAAACTTACATTATAAATAATAAAATAAAATAAAAAGAAGAAAAATGAATATGATGTTAAATGAGTGTTAGGTACCAATTTCGAAAGAAAGGATTTCGTATAGGGTAAATCCTCGTTTATAACAGCGATTTTTCTGAACTACTTACGATTTATTAGATTTTATGAAGATAGAACTGTAAATTATATTGAAATTGTGCTTTAGAAGAGAAAAATGTTTGTTTTTTCAAATGAAAGCTGTAGAAAAGCTTGAATTAACGGGAAATTAGTAGAACCATTTTGTTTTCAAGTTCCAAATTAAAATTTAAAGTTTCAGTATTCTGAGATTTTCAGTTCTCCAGATAATTTATATACTCAAGGCATCTCAAAAAGAATATTTGCTACAATAAAGACTCCAAATCAAAAAATTTAACTTTATCACATTGTTTTTCTTAAATAGTTAGAGAAAGCAAAAATATAGAAAATCACGTTCTGCTGGACGGAAGGTAGTTATAAATGGTTATATATGAGCCAGTAAATAATATTGGAGGCAAAGTGAGCTTGTCATTTTTGCGGCAGTACTTCCGCGTTAGTAGCGCAGTACTAAACCAAAGAAATATTGCTCGGAGGCTGTGGTAGTAAGGGTGGGGGGCAAAAAAAAAAGGTTTGTAAATTATATCAGCAATTTTTTTGGGAAAATACGAGCGCGTGTTGGGGACAGAAAAGTATAAAGTCTTTTTGGAGAACGAGGTTCTGTGTCCTCCTATAGTTTGGTACTAATCTCCAGCAGTTTTGTGGTAAATCACACATGTCTCCTGCGAAATGTGCGCATTAAGTATGTATTATAATAACGTATTTAAGTGAAGGAGAAGTTATAAATATCTAATATACACTTTGTTTGTTCGTGCTTAGTGTTTGACTTAGTTGAACATGAAAACTCGTCGAAGTGTTCGTTAAATTTACTTTATTAACATATTTGTCTTACAACTTAATTATTACCGTACATAATTAATATATTCAAGTTGGAAAACAGGACAAGTACATTAAACGGTTCTAAACAAGTATTTACCAAAGCAAAAGAGAAGCTTTAAAACTTAGTTCCTTTTCCATTGTTTTGTTTGATTTAACTCCAACCCACCTGACAGAGGTTTTTATTTTAAGAGACTTTGGACTTAGTTGAGGGCTTTTTTCTTCATTTTTGTAAAAAAAAAAAAAAAAATCATTGTCTTCTTGACTTTAAATGGATGACGGCATTCATGATCGATTTCCAAATTTGAATTTTCCAACGGCTACATACTATGCTTGTGATGACCGCTGTCAAAGTGAAACTGAAGGGAAAATTCATCACCACTCTTTCTAACTACAATTAATTGCTTTTCCCACCACTTGTAAGTAATTTACGAAAATTTGGAGGCTAAACTGGAAATCTAGAAAACCTCATCAACATCCTTCGTCTTACCGTCCAATTAGTTTATTACCAGTTCTAGGAAAAATTTTCGAAAAACTTCTTCTCCTCAAAGAAATCCTTCCTATCCTCGAAAACTCTAAAGTGATCCCAGATCATCACTATTCAGCAATGTCATCGAGTAGTGGACATAATTGCATCTTCTCTTGAAAAGAAAGAATGCTGTTCGTCGGCTTTCCTTGATGTACAGCAGGCCTTCGATAGAGTATGGCACACTGGCCTCTTGTGGAAGCTTAAAAAATCCAACAGATACTTCCGAGTGCAAATAGGATCTTCTTTCTCCCCACTTAAACATATCGATGATGGAGTTCTACAGGGCAGCATTCTGGGTCCTATTCTCTATTCCATTAACACTTCAGACATACCAATTGATCCTAACACCACACTTCTCACATACGCAGATGACACTGCCTTACTGTCCTCTAATCATGATCCTAGCACACAGAAACTTGCAGTCACATCTCTCCTCATTACAGCAAATGGTTCAAGAAATGGGCTAATTAAACTTAATGAAACTAAATCTCAAAATATCATCTTCACTCTTCGGCGCATTACTCTTCCTCCAGTCATCTATAACCTAACAACTCCTACCAGTAGTGAACGTTGCCCGCTACCTTGGGCTTTACTTAGACCGAAGACTTTCTTGGAACCCCCACACTAGACTTAAAAGAACAGAACTGAACAGACGCTATCGACTACTTAAAAGACTCTTAGACGATAGATCAAAACTCTCTCTGGACAACAAAAGATTGATTTATACTTCTATTTTGAAACCCATCTGGGCTTATGGAATAGGGCTGTGGGGTTCAACCAAATGCTCCAATCTCTTCAATCTAAAATACTTCGAAATATTGTACACGCCCAATTTTATGTCTCCAACCTGACTATACTCGTACATACTGACCTTAACATTCATTTTATCACCGAAGTTGCTAAAACACGATACAGAAAACTCTACTTCAGCCAGCAATCTCATATTAAATCCTCTTGCTCAAAATCTTTCTTCTAGAACACTTCCTGACAACCCGACCAGACGTCTTAAAAGACAGTGGCCTCGTGATCTCCTCTCTAGAGAAGAGAGCGACTAATAGCCTAATATTTGGGAGTGTTACCACTGGGTAACTTCTCCACTCCGTTACCTTATCATTTGTTACTCGGTTATCACTGTAACTTATAGTGCTAACGCGCTGATTGTTGCATAAATAAACGCAAAAAAATACTGAAAATAAAATTTTGAGTTTCTTTTTGGGCACCCCTTCCCCAAAATGAGTCCTTTTTCTTTTTGAAACAGAAAAAAAATGAAGGGGCAGTCTCAATACATCCTATTATGGCTTCTCGAAATTCCGGATAATTACGGTATAAACTCGATGAAAATCTGTATTTCCCAGTTCAGAAGAAATAAGTATTATACCGTGCTTTTTTCTGATTGGATTTCTCAACAACTCTAATTTTACAAATTTAAAACATTGCAAATACACTACACTTACATAACCTCAAACAATGACTAGGTTTAATTAATTTTTAAGTCATTATTTTTACCTCATTTTTTTTTACTCAAAATGTTTTACGATTCAATTTTTATTTATTTATTAAAAAATTTCCAAAATTAGCATCTAGTAAATGTGATGAGCACAAGAGTGGAGCAGTTGTCCTGTGACAACCCTCCGGGGATATTGTCAAGCTGTGAGCAATGAGAAATATGCTGGCGATAGATTGTGGATGTGATAGGGGAAAAGTGAACAACTTGAGATGAGCGAGATGAGAGTAATTAGCAATAGTAATAGAGCTGAGTGAGAATTAACATTTTGAATAACATCACATACACAGCACGTTGTTGTTACCTCCTCCATCATCCAGTCAGCAAGTGTGGTCTGTGGTGGTAGGGAAACGTGAATGAGGCACTAATACACTATACTGATTGGTCTACTTCTAATGGTGGATAAAAGTGGAGATATTGTCCAAAACTGCGGCCCTCAATACGGATACTTAAAGTTGAAATTGAATCAGTTTAGGTAATATAAATTCTTATTTAATTGCGGCTACAATTATTAAGTTACTAAAAAAAAAAAAGTTACTTTTAAAGGGCAAGAGACTCTTTCCAAACAAATTATTTATTTACGCTAAGAAATTCTGGCTGTCCTGAGTTGCCTTCTATATCGTAGGGTTGTCTGATGGGAGATAGTAAGATGTAGGTGGCAGTAGGCTGTCTGTGACGTAGGAGACCGTATTTTCTTTTCCTTTTTTTTCTATCCTGTAAAGTGGTGCCTTGACCAATTTCCACAGGAATTATTTGATTTTCAAGAACATTTACGGAAAAGGAAGCTTTTTAGAAGAAAAGTTGGTCATCTCTCGCGCTCTATTTCTTTCTCATGCTCTCTAGAATCTATTGCTCTAGCTCCAACTTGTAAACAATATCGTAAGTTATATCGAGTGTCGACAGTGGTAATATATTCCCTTCCTATCACCTCATTATTCTGTTATTTACAATATTTCTCTACCTTCACTAACTTGCTCCAACACTCGTGCTTTCCTGAAACACTTTAAAAGTTTCGACTACATAAATCTTAACTAGCCTGAATTAACCAGAACGTGGTTGATAGCAAAACTCGTTGGTTTTCTATTTGCGATTTGCAAGTAATAACTTTGTTGAAGTCTTTTGGTTTCTATTTAAAGTAGTAGATGCGAGTTAGCCCTTTGATCAGTTAATTAATTGTTTAGAGTAAAGTTTTGTACAGACTTAGAGGGAAGCAAAATGACTGTTTGTGGTTGTGCGATGCTTAGTTAACCTGACTAAAATGGACCTAGTAGTCGCACCAATAAACAATTCCTCCTGTTTACCACTAGAGTGATATAAGGCCCTTAAATAAACGGCCAGGCTATCACTTGGTTATTGAGATGGTGTAAACAATCACTTAAGCCTAAACTGATTAAATCTCAATTATATTTTGAGAGAGAGAATATATATATATATATATCTAAAAGCCTGGACCTTAGTAGAAGCCATTACAAAGGTATTATAAGGACAATTTCAGACGTTGTCATAGTTACTGTGAAACAAGTTTTGGAATACTTTGTTGTAATTAAATTGGCCTATTAATTAATACTCTCTTCTAAAATTTTCTTTATTTTCTTTGTTATTTCCTGTTATTGCTTTGACGAGTAATTATTTTGGTCGTGATACATTTTCAATATTAAGTTTTTCATCTTGGAGTTGTACATGTTAAAATCCTTAGGAGACAGCGAAAGGGATTTTTTTTTTTTTGCGGTTAACAAATTAGCCATATTAATATGGTGTTAATATTGGTGGGGAAAGATTAAATAAAGGGATTTTTAGAATTTAGTCCGTGAATGTACGACACTTAGTATAGTGTGAGATAGTCAGCCTAGTTAAAATCAAATTCTCTGCAGGTAATTAGATAAATCAATCAATCTCTGGATATCGTGATGAACAGGTGTACCAATAACCTTACCCATATTGCCTAACAACATGTAGGAGACTCTTCTTTAGTTTGGTTATTATATTTCCTTAAAAACATAGGGAATACCAAGATTATATTTTGTTAAAGAAATTTATTGTATCAATGAATTTGTCTAGAACCCCATACCACTTAGCACTTACTGGGGCCAACCGTGTCACCTAAACTCCTTAGTTACAGCGGAGCCAAATGTCACACTATCCGTTCTAAATAGGAGGGAATGTGACTCTTACATTGTAAAAACTGAAAGATAAAAACAGATTCGCTTCTTTTCCGCTTCCTTCTCTAATGGTACTTCTTGATCTATTAAATACGTAAATAAAGTTTAAAACTAGAAATGAGAATGTATATGTAATGAGAAAGCGGAAAATTAGAAAAAAGAAGGAACAGCCGGAGGCGGCGTACTGCTGTGGTAACTGGAGGCGTTGTGTGTAGAGATATGAACTCTATTTCCATCAGCGAAGGCGGCCGGATCCAGTGTACTGTCTGTTATTTTAGCTATAATGGAGCACCCTAGAGGAGCACATCTCCAGCTGGGGGTGGAGGCAAGAGATAATTTATATAAATAAAAAAAGTCTCCTAAGAATAATGTGGAATTCGCCTCCGTACATACGTACGTACGCACATACGGGGGAATATTTAGTGAGATTTATTAGACAGAGTGTGAGTGTTTCAGGAGCATTAGTGTGGGTGTATGCACATTTTGTAAGTACCCAAAATACATTCTCTGCATAAATTCACGTACATTGATGGCGAGCCCCTTATAATGGCATCATGCTAATGAGTACTCAATGCAGGTATGCGGTAGCCCAAGATGCCAATTTCTAGACCTTCCTCAAGTGATGGGGTGAGTTAAATGCAAATAGCTCCTTATTTAGTCCTTACATGGATTTCAAACAGGCTTTGCAAAGGGTTATCTGGAGGAAGACTATGATTCTTCCAGAATTAATCCTCAAAATGGAGATATTTGATTGTTGCAAAAAATCCGTACCATTCTATAAAAGATTTTCCGAACTGATGTATTTAATATGCCAAAAAAAGGCCACACTTTTCAGTTTCAAAACTTTTCCCATTTTCAACTAAAAAGTTTCGTTCCACAGCCCAAAAGTAGTTAGTTCTATTGGTCCAAAGTGGGCAATTTTTTTTTTTTATCATCAATGATTGTCTGGACGTCAGGATCATTGATGATGATCGTAGAACCAGTTAATGCTCGTGAAACCATTCGGAAGTAAGTCTCGGCTGATAAGAGACACTGGAAGATGCTGTTCTCGCTCTGTGCACGTGCTTGGCAATCTCTCGTATTCGGTAACGAGTGACCAACAAACCTCGATAATATTAACTCGCTGACTTTTCTTGTCCTTGTTTTCCGTAACCAGAGGGCCCCAAAATTGTGTTTTGGTGAGAAGTCAACATTTTGGAAAAGCTAGGCGATTGCAAATTTCTTTTTACAAGGGATAAGAGATGGTAAAATAAATAAATTTAAAAAAATGTTTTCCATTTATTGGCCAATAGAAACCAAATATTTTTCTGTTTACTAATTTCAGCCGGCCAGTTCATCAATACAAATTACTTTTCTTTTTTTTTTACCGTTACTAAGCTATCGCATGATTTCAACACCGGTGAGGCATTTTTTCCAAACGATTTCACTCTGAATTCAATCAGCCGACTACTGATAGCAGAGATATTATGGATTTATCAAGTTAAGCTTCATTGCACAGATGATGATAAACTTCCTTTTGATCCGGATATTGAAATGGAAGAACAGCAGTATCTAATCACAAAACTGACGCAGAATATGTAAAAAAATATTCTAATATTTTTTGTGATGACAGTTTACTGTTCAGAGATTTCCCAAAAATCAAAGTCGTTGGAAAAAATGGTTTTGGTCTAAAGTTTAATCAACAGAAAATGCGACCAATCAGACTGATTTTTTTTTTTTTTTTGTCTCCCAACTGCTTTTCCCTTTATTTCCCAGTTGCCTTAAGAGCTCATTGATTGGAAGGAGCTACAAATGAGTATTTGATTTTTTAATAAAGAACTTCTTATACTCCATAGATTTTTATCTAGACTCGGTTTTACACCTAGACCGCTCTACAAACCTCACTTAACAAAACCACTGGGTTTACTTTTGTCTTGCTTATTTCCTGTTGAGTATCCCACAGCTTCCATTTCTTCTCTCGCCTGCTGCTGGCTTCCTGCCTCAATTCTGCCCACTCTTTCTTCTCATCCACATTCTTCATGCTTTCATTTCCATTATCTTTTTTGTATCTTCTTTGTTTTTCTTTCCTAACTAAGAATTCCTATAAGTCTCTTTGTATTCTAGCAAAAGTGGTTTCCATTCGTAAATTTTGTGGCCGACATTTCCACATAACATTATGTACATTAAGTTCCATTCCACTATTTCGCAAAAAAAAAAAAAAAAACAGGAATGGAGGAGAAGTGAGAGGCTGTGCGAATGAGAGAGCAGTAAGGTACTTAAAAGGTTTTTCGTCTTGACGGTGCACACATTCTTTAGAACAAAATCAAATCACTTTAGCAGTGGTTTCAGAAAATAACTTTTTTTATTTTAGAACGTAACTTCGGACAAAATACAGGGTTGTACGTGTAGAACAAATATAAGAGCTGCGTTTGCTGTCTCACAAAATTTAGGGTCCCATAATTAACTTGCTCATTGATAAAAAAAACCAAAAACAATCTTTTACGTTAACTGCTTTAACTTCCGTCTCTAACGGCGGATATTTGTATAGCTTCTGCCTGCATTTGTTGTGAATAGCATTTTTTTTTTTTTTTTAAATTCGATGTCAGTTTGTTGGATGAAGTATCGATCACGTGCCATCTGTACTATCTAGAAAAGTTTCCCTACCCAATATTAAACCAATTCAAGTTTAGAACTGATTATTCACTGGACCTTAAAACTTTATACCATGCGCATAACATTTTTCATTTTAGATTCGGTTAAAGTATTGATATATACACTCGAGAACTAGTTCTGCATCTTCTGTAATAGAAGACTAGTTTTTTTTTAACTTATTGCCATCGATATCTGTGAACTCATAAACTATTTACTTTAGACAGATAGGTTAGAAAAGGGAGAAGTGGACGTAACCTCCCCTACTAAAGAGGTTGAGGACTTCTTTTTGCGCTACCATCTCCTTTGGTCTCCAAAGTTCCAAAGATTTCATAGCCCAACCACTCGATTCCGCATCGCAATCGAACAGCAGGTGAGAGGTCGTTTCCCCCTCTTTCTTACACAATTTTTGCACAACGGTTCCGAGATAATTTACATTAAATATTGCTAATTTTAAAGGAATATCTGTTTGGGCTCTTTACTTGCCCTTATTCTTTTTTTAGACTAAGGAAAGTATTGCGTGTCATGTCAAATAAAGTGAAGTTCTCTCTGGAAGTATCCATTTCTAACTACTCCTTTCAATGGGTGTCACCATTTTGCTCATAATCGTGAGAATTATAGTAACATAAAGTACCAGATATATTCATTTATCTTTATTTTTCTTATGGCGAAGTGTACCTAGGATTGATAGACATTTTCTACTGCTCTGTCTGCCCTCGACTACATTAAGGAAGATAAATATGTCCCCTACAACTTGAAAGAGAAAGCCCTCATCTCCCTTAGTCATAAATTGTTTTTAAATTCCTAATAATTAACACGGAGGTAGATCTTAAATCAGGTTTTTTAATATTAAATACGCGAACAATTGGCAGTTAAATTGAACAAAAGTGTAATTTGTGTAGGTACGGCGTAGAAATTTGTCTCTCAGCCTCCTGATAGTGTGCTGCAAATCTTCTCCTCTCTTGCTAATACCAGTTGACCTTTTTTTTTTACTCTTAGGATGGGATCTATTATCTGATCTACTGTGGTTGTTTATTCGAATACTTACCACATACAGACCTAACTTTTTCCTTAAAGCTCTTAAACCGGTATCCTCTCCTTTACATCCTTCTGGCCAGTTTCCTTTCGAACTTTTTCAATATTCTCTTTAGCCGTTTCCTCCAGAAGCCCATCTCTGCTCCCAACTTCAAGCTTGAATATTCATATAGCGAATAGTATACGTGTGGTTTTCACCTGCTTTAACAGAATGCCTTAAAAAAAATAAAATAATAAATAAATAAAATGAAAAAGTTACAAAATATTCAAACTATTAATAATTTCATTTTAACGTTACTTATTTTGTGGCAAAAAGAGGTTTATCCACTTTCAAGAACCTCTTTGCCAAAAATCAATTTTCTGATTTCTACAATAGTCGGATGAACACAAATTATAGTGGACAACATCCTCGTCTAGACGTGATTCCAGAATCCATACTTTCCAATATTACCACCTGGTATGGAAATTAAGGTGTAGTGTGCAATTCTAGATATGTATGTATATAAGTCTATCTATATTACGTCAGAAGTGGGCACATTGAGGAAGGGAGTACCTGAGTGCCAGAAGGTCTTCTTGTGTACTTAGGAAGTACATATCAACCCAGATAGGTGGAAAGTACAAACTGTCAGTAGGCGGACAGGACCTCAGAATAATTTATTTCTGCGGCGAGGAATATATCAATTCTTTTATATAAAAAAAGTGACAAGAAAATTCATATTATTTCCTTTTCTATAAATATTCAATATAAATATATCCCTTTGGAGTTTATAGAGTAATAAATCCGAGAGGATGATGAAAGTATATCCCCATGAAGCCGGTGTAAATAGTGACATCTCGGTCATATATCTGCCTCATTCATTGATTATACTGCCAACATGATGTTCAATCTTGCCAACTTAGAACATGAATATAAAGTAATTATATGCTTTATCCAGGAGGAGACAAGATTACAAGCTTTTAATTCTTCAGTTTACTTAGACTAACCTGTGTATGACTGATTTCAATTAAGGGAAAAAAGGATAACACGATGTTGCATGCGGATGGAAGTATGGAAGAATCTCATCCTGGACTTGAAGGTGACGAAGCCGGTTCTCTTGACTTACTTATTGACTGAGGGAAACCATATTAAGTGTATACACCATCATCGTTTGATAACGTCACTCTTCTGATAGTTTGCACAGTTTAATACCAATATTTTAAAGTCATTCTCACCAAGTGTTCGGTTGATGAATTGTTTCTTTGTGCACACCTACAAGAGTACGATTGTTAGTTCAACCTGCTCTTTGTTGGCGGCCCTGATGGAAAGCCTAACATGCCACTCCAACAATGGAGGCTATTGTTCTTAGCTAGGTCCCTCCACAACACGTAAATCACACACTCTAAAATTTTCTTTCTCATTGCATGATTCTAAAACAAGACTATTTATTTTGCGCCTCCTGTGATACGGTGAACTTTCCTCCAGTAGTTGGTTTTAAGGGGTAAACATTTGTTCTTGGAGTAGAAACAATGCTAGAGAAAACTTAACTTAGTTATGAGTGTGGTTAAGTCAGCAAATAAGATCCTGACGGTTGGTTTGTTAAGCGATTGTTACCTCCCAACAATTGTGAACTGACCAGATTGAACTTAACTAAAACTAGAATCTGAGTCAGTTTTCCCCTTGCTTGCCAGTTTGGATGAGTTTTGGGTGTTATACACCTTTACTTACCTCTCCAGCGTTCCTGGATACCCTGATGCCTTACTTTCTCTCTTCTACCTCTGCTAATTTTACTATTGGATAATGTTTGAAGTTATTTTTGATTTCTCAATTTCTTTCTCCTTGATTAGCGGCATAAAGCCACTTTTTGTCAGTTTCTATGTGAACAGTTACGTAATATTTTTATCCAAATAAAAGAGTAACTGCGGTGGATCAAATATTGAAGTTATCTAAAAGAGGAGCTCTTGGGCCCTGGAAGACATCTTTTCAAATGGATAACGAAGGTCATGCACATCACAATTCAAAAGTGTTGTTCTAACTTTACAATTACGAAGTTCTGTCAGCTTTCCACGGAGATTGCCAAGTAAATTCATCATTATTCATCAGAAGTAGTTAGTAGTTTGCTTCTCATTGGATATCTCATAAATTTAGTTAGAAATTTGAAATAAAAGGAATCGTTTATTGAGGGAATTTGAATTTAATATTTGGCAGGTTCATTTGTTTCTTTAATTTCTTTAATGGTTTGAGTGTTCTTCAACAGGACCTTTATTAGATCTTGAGCGCACCACTAGCCCCAGGTAAGACTTTGATAATCAAACAATTCACCCATCTACTCCAGGAGAGAAGTGAGAGTCGGCAGTAAGAAATAACTACTTTCCCTGGGGTCAACTCCATTCCCACCTCCTTGCATTTCCTTGCCTAAATATTCCCAGAGTGGCAAGTCGGCGGTTAAAGAATAAACACTTCTTGGATTTTGTCTTCTTAACTTTTCGCTTGCTTCATTTCCTTCTAAAAATGGTACAGTTTAAGGAAGCTGTGTCGCCACAACTCCATCAGAACACTCGCTTGTCAATCAATATTTCTAAGAGTTTAAAACTAAAGTGATAAATCTAACTAAATTTAGGTGAAACCCCATCAGTTACTCAAGAAAATTTACAAAAAAAAAAAACTCGAAAAAAGCCTTTTCACTGAATCTGAAAGCCAGGCGTGGGAATCTAGTTCGCTAACCACTGAACTAATCCCTTCCCTGCTTATATTAATATTAAATTGGCTATTAGGGGCTTAAATTACACTGAATACATGCTTTAGAGGATAATCTATCCTAACGTTCAACCTAAATGTGCCCTAGTATAAATTTTCAGGGATGTTTTTGTTTCAAATAAAAGTTTCGGGATTTACAATTTATATAATTAATATTTTTATTCTAGAGGCGCCATGTTAGCCGAGCGGTTTGAGGCGAGGAATATAATGCTAATATGTATTGTGTGGCACTGGGTTCGAATCCCCCGGTCTTAGGCCTTGGATTTTATTTAATGGTTAATAAAAGAAATTTACAGTAAAGTATGTTTGCTAGTCGCCTCCGTCCCACGACACCTAATTGGTAGTTGGACGTTAAGCCCCGTCTGAATATTTTTATTATCTAGTTACCTACTTGAAAAATCAAGTAATCAAATTCGAGTTGTTTTTTAAGTAACAACCAAAAATGAAGTAAATTGCAATTTCCGGTATGCTAATTTTGCCCGGAAGCTATATTGGCTTGAAATTGAAGCTGAACAAACATTAAATTTGAATTTTTTGAGATTTTAGCTGTAACGAGTTTTAGAGTAGCCAGTGTCTTTTTATTCACCTTTATTTATTTACTAATGCTATGATGTTGTAGAGGGGAGGGAGCTATTGCAAATTTTAGGAAAGACTAAGTTAGAGTATTTTCAATATTTCTTGTGATTGAAAGTTATCATTGGAACTATAGCGTATATATAAGAGAAAGAAGGGATATATCAGATAGATAGAGAACAAACAAACTACACCATCTTAAGGTATTAACTTCAGATTAGGGCAAAATGGAAGTAGACAGTTACGAAAAACCTATATGAGATGCTTGTAGATAACGCCAAGTCCTTAAACTTAAGAGAACCACTTAATAAATAACAAACTTTAACTTTATTAAAGTTCAAAATAAATAAAATACTTATTTCTAAAGAATCAAAATCAGCTGGAACGCTGATTTCTATCAACTGTGAATAACACTCGGAAGTCTTTCTGTGAAACATTAAAAAAAATTTTTAGTTTTTTATTTTGATTAATGGCACGTCCGGCAAGTTTATTCTTTTTAGAGAAATGGCACAAAGCTCATGGAATGCTCCTCTCAGCTGATTAATTACACTTCCTGCAAAAAATGGAGGTTTTTTTCCTTCTTTTTTGTTTTGTTATGAGAAAGAATTTTCAAATTAGTAGCCATTAATAGAGGAGAATGGAGTAATCCAACTAGGCCAATTAAATTTGGGTGTTCTTGTTATTAGTTTTAATTTCTTTAGTTTCTCTCACTAGGCACCCCCCCAAAATGTGTTTTGATAGCGATAAAATTTTGGAAATCATGTTTATACCAGAAGTTTTCGTTTCTCTGAATTAGAAAAAGTGATTTTTTTTTAAAAGAGAATTGTCTGTGTGTGTGGGTTTTTAGGATCCAGACGACGGAAACTTGACGTCCAAAATTCCTCTTGCGGATTTTCCCTTTTTTTCCAAATGGATTTTCTCCAAAAAAATGGCTTCCATCTTTTTCTCTGAACTTCAACTTTACATTTCATTCACGTTAAGCTGTAACTTCTAATTCTAATCTAGTTCTGGAAAGGAATAGTATTAAGATTTCCCTCCAATGTTACTTCATTCTAATTTATACGATTTACAAACTGAATAATATTAGAAATAGTTAAAATAAGTTTTAAAAAGGTTTTTGAAGAGAATATCTAGATTTATAACTCAGGCGATTGCAGAAAGGGAAAATCGAGTAAATATTTGTACCAGATTTTTTTTTTTTATTTTTAATTACGTAATAAAATAATTTATTATTAAATCAGGATGTAGCAGTTATAGCGTCTCTACTCACACCAAAATGCACGAAATCCATAACAACCGTTTGGGCGTCTGTCCTATCATTTTAAAAAGCAATTTCTACAGTCGTTCATTCTACGCTTAGCTTCCGGTTTAGCTCCAAAACTGAGTATATTATTTTTGTAAAAGATAACATAGCTTTAATTAGCTTCTTCTCTTATTTATGTAACTTTTTTTTTTTTTTAGCATAATGCTTTATTTTTTCATTAACATTAAAGTTCGAACATTTTACGACCAAAAACTTTTCGAAAACTATGTGCCGAATCAGCCTCCTCCTGCTTAACGAGCTGTAGTGGGGCGGAGAGGTGTATGGAAAGCTCGCTTTCTGGTGTCTTTGGAAAAGCAAGGCGCACATCGAATTAATTGGATTAATTGGAATTTGACTGGATTGATCAAATTTAAATTACGTATGATATTTTTTATTTTAGATAAAAAGTATAATAACGTCATATGAATATAAATCCGAGTCATTACTCTAATTATGGGTTTGGCCCGTTAATAAAGGAGAGCTTGACAGGTAATTAGTGAACTGATTGGGGATGAAGAAGCATCTTTGGGAACTGTAGAAGCAATTTATTTACATATGGTAAGCCGGTTAATTAAGCACTTCGCATCATAAAATTTTAACTTGATTAACTAGTCCCCATTGGATACATAACCTAATTAGGTTACATGATGGCTCCCCATAAGAGTGATGGTGGTGGGTGTGACTGGTGTGGCAAGGATGCCTGCCTCTATGGTAAGGCTAAATAAATTCTAACTTAGGCTCAAGCCAACAATCTTTGCATGCTTCGTGTGTATATTAAGGGACTGGATAGGCTTGTCCATTTAGTTTACGGCCAGAGCCTCTAATGGGATGCCAAGAATTCTAAAGAAGAGATTAGACTGAGGCTTTATTATTCTACTATAATTATCGTGGAAGGGCAACATGCTCTGTACCTTCTAACAACGCCCTTAGTACTGTAGGTACCCAAAGGAAAATAAAATCAACTACGCAAGTCTAATTTAAGATGCAAATCTAGTCTTGATCCGACATTATCTCCAGTATACGTACTGCAACCAGACCATCAGTAACTTATTTTCGTTTCGGGGGTCTTAACTGTGTGCTTAGCGAATACTCGATTCCAACACGGAGATCATGGGTTCGAATCCAGCAGTTAGGCCTTAGATTTTTCTCTTTTTTTTTTAGGAGCTTCTTGCTTACAGCTTACAGGTGGTGGACATTGTTGCCTGTAACGAATGAACACTCCGGAGTGAATTTAAAAAAGCTCCGGGCGCCAATAACCTTAGTTGTTGACTAATTTTTGTTATGATGGCTGATGGGACTGAAGTTTCAGTTGGTACAATTTTCGGTCGTTTGGAGTTACGGAACAAGAAAATAAGACTGTATCGCCCCTCATTCTTCATCCCCACTCGCTCAAGGTCCCCTATTTCCGCTTCTCCTCTCCCCTCAATGTTCCCTATTCCTCTCCCCTTTTCTCTGAATCCCCTATATCCTCTTCCCTTTCTTTTAGTTTCAATAGGATGAAAAAATAACTGCCAGTATCATGATACTTACATCATTAAAGGGTTGGTGGTGTCTTCTGTCTTGTCTTTTCATGGACGGAGTACATTACATTGTAAGTTAGCCCTGAAGATGACCTAGTCCCTAGGTCGAAAGCTCGACATAATAAAAATATATCAATGACTGAAACTGGCAGTTATTTTTTTTCATCCTATTATAATACAGACTGTGTATTTAAAATGTTGAATTCAGTCATGCATAAAAAATATCCAAGCAAAACCTTTAACAGCAACTCCTAGATTATGGGGGCAGAGTAGAATAATTCTATGGCTGGCACAATACCTTCAAAGCTTTATTAAGCTGCAAACTTCTCTTCATATTTCGATCTCCCCCTCCAAACCACTTCCAACAATTCAACTCCAAATCAACTCTATTTGGGTTTATTGATCTGAGAGTTTTCATTGACTAAATATTTATAGCACTGTCAGTTTTCTATTGTTTATTCAATCGTGGTGATTATTTATTTTTGCTTTATTTATTTTACTTCTAGTACAGTGAAGGTCTCTTACTTCTAGTACAGTGAAGGTCTCTTACTTCTAGTACAGTGAAGGTCTCTTACTTCTAGTAAGTGAAGGTCTCTTACTTCTAGTACAGTGAAGGTCTCTTACTTCTAGCACAGTGAAGGTCTCTTACTTCTAGTACAGTGAAGGTCTCTTACTTCTAGTACAGTGAAGGTCTCTTACTTCTAGTACAGTGTGCGAATGGGAAAGAATATCAGAACAGTTGCAGAAACTTTAAACCAAAATAATTTAATAGAAATCGTGAATTTAGCAAGCAATATTTTAGTAACAACGAATACCGATTGATTTTCTGTGTAAGTTTCTGCTTCAGGCATCAACATATTTGAATATGTATTTTCACAATATTGTAAACACATCTTGCGCGGGCACGAGTTCCATCGCTGTTAACAATGCGTGGTCACGTGACCGCTATAAACCACTTTAATTTGCTCATTTTTAATTACTTTATTGTAAATAGTGAAGAATGCGAGGCTATTAATATTTTCATCGACTATTCCACAAATGTTAACTTTACACAGAATAATGTCCCATTCAAGACAAATAAACCAATGAGGTGACAGAGGCAGAAATGTGATGCGAACTATTAGACAAGGCTCCCTTTTACGACAATTATAACTAAAATAAATTATTATTATTTTTAATTAAACGTAACCTGCGTCCAAGTTGTTTTGGAATCGTGGCACGTACGAATGATTGAAGAAGGTATGCTGATGGCTGTGCGCTTGGCTGCTAAATAAAGGTGCCTGCAATGGTACTGTCCGTCAGTGTTTCAAGGAGCTGAAGAATTGTCTTCTCCGATAGTTAGACCATTCTAAAGACTGTTGAGGCCTTAACCTGCGACAAATCGATAAGATTGTTACCGATGGCGCGGTGACAAGGTACTGGAGACTCTCTCTCGTGACGAACAACGCTACATAAGGCTCAAAAACATGAATGAGGTCTACAGACTGGCAATGTAGGAGTACTGTACAAGAACTGAACTGTTCCGTATATGCTGGTGGCATTGCGTGTAATATTCACAATAATGCGCTTATTTTAATACATATATATTTCAAATTGATTGAGTAAAATGATTGCTTATGTTTTTTAGAAAGGGCTTAACGCTCAACTAACAATTTAGATGGGCGCAAGCCATACTTTCATGATAGCTTTTTAGCAATAAAGAAAGAGTAGTTGCTCGCTTGTCTCTCCCGCGCACTAGTCCTAACTTATAACCTCTACTTCAAAACTTACCCCTATATTTCATATAATATATCCAGTTTTATAGTTTATAAGATGTGAGCAAAACATACTTTAATTTCCTCAAAGCAGGTACCACACAGGTTTCCCCTTTTTGAATGTTCTGAACGTTTCAAGCCCATATTTGGACCAAGTAACATCTCTAGTTATGGCCTTCCAACTAGCAACCGTCCAGGCGAATCTCCACTTAGGGCTTCCTTGCTGATAGTTTCTCAACTATATCCTTCCAGTTTGAATTCGCTGCTATTTTTGTTTCAATATTTATTTTTTATATTCTGTTGTTCAACAAAATTTGTCTTCACCAATTCTGTTTTTGAACAGCCTGATGATGGGCTGGGACTCTTTTTGGTGATCGCATTGAATAGATTTGAACAAAGAAAAGGTTATTGATTGTAACAAGGGCAACATCATTGCTACAACATGGCCACGCCTCTGTTATCCTTTTCATACATTTATAAGAAATGACTAAGAAGTGAATTCTTTGTGAAATAAATACTTCTCTTTAGGCGATTATTTGTGCTCTCCTACTACAATGTAGCGGGGCAGACCATTAACACGAGTTTAGCTGTTACTGTGGACATGGCTTATTGCCTGCTATAGTTAGTCCTCACTCAGATGATGAAATTGGCCAAGTGGAGGCAGACCGTCGCTGTATGTGTGTGACGAAATGAGTAAGTGTGGATGTTTTGTAGTAAATGTGGCAGATTAAGGATATTTTAGAGCATTGTTCATTATTTTTAGTCGGCACGATATTATTTTCTATTCTTAACTTATTTCTTAAAAGGAGCTTACTTAGTACAACTAAGTACATACATACAACTATACTAAGTGCACACAAGCAGAATCTCTTAACTAAATATACTCGTATTTTCTGCCTACGATGAAATACCACGATCTTGCCCCGTTTCCGTTTTGAAAATACACCCAAAATACTTCTTATCTTTTTGGTCCCTTGTATGTACAGGCGAGCTTAAAAATAAATAAATAAAAACAAATTTTTGTTTAGGTACTACCTGAGTGGTGAGTACTATCAGGTTTTGGCCAAACTCTCGAGGTTTCAGAACTACCGGAAGTGTGCCACCGAAAATATTTTTCAGTTTTTGAGATTTTCTTCAAAAATTGACCTCAACATTCCTCTTTAATCTCATATTTGGAATATTTTCTCAGGAAAAGTAACTTTGTGAGGAGAGGGTTGGGTAATTAGAGGCTCCTTTATAAAGCCATTGTACGATTTACAAAATGTAAGAAATAGATATATTCTGTGTTTGCAAGCTAGAAGATAGTATAGGTTAGACCTTCTTAGTGTATAAGATAGGTTAGAACTTCGGGAAGTTCAGACTGAGAGAATCGTATAAGAGAACACACCGGATAAATAAATACAATAAGGAAATATGTGTGAAGGTGTACACGGTGATGAACAGAAAGACAGAATACTACCCATCCGTAGCACTCTCTACAGGATGTCGATGTTGATGATAATCAACAACTGGCTGTAAAAAAGTCTCGAGGCCACACTGATGATTGAATCGACATGATGGATTATCAAGAATGACAGTAGAAACGAGTGTCTGAAAGAAAATTAGAGCAAGTAGAAAGAAAGCAAAGTATGGGAACTTGTGATATTTCGTCTTGGCGATTTATGAATGGGATGCTGAGGTCGATGAGAAGTGCAAGATTTGGCACGTAAGGCGTCAACTATCTGTCTGACTAGTTTTGATTGATTTGTCCGTATAGTCCGTATGTTTGTTCGCAGCTAGGCTGAACCACACAGCTCTCTGGTTGGTCCACATAGGATTCATTTACATATAATTTCAAGGAAATGTTTAGGTTAGACCCCTGGATATTGTGGTCTAGATTCCTAGATTCCTGACAGGATCCTTATGGCCAGTCTTGGGTTGGGAAGATTCTTTCATCAGATTCCATCAGTAGAATTTGTGACATAGATGATAATATTTGTCTTATTTAGATTATACGTATGCATGTAGATAAACTTTAATTTGATCAGTTATTTCAGTAAATTATTTTTTTTAGAACACTCCGAGGGTGGATTAGGTTTACTTCTCCGTAAATTGTATATAGATGTAAGGTGCAGTTTATACTCGGGATAATCTTTAGTAATAATTAAGGAAGTTTTGAAAATCTATCCTTCAAAAAGTGTACAGTATTAAGAATTGTGGTAGAAAAAGTTGTTTGAGTATTTACACCAGATTCCTTGAGGAAGTTATGGTTGCCCAGAGCTTCTTTGGGTATCAGGATATCATGTTCTCCACAGACAATTCGTAAAATCTATAATGTGTAACAATAATAAAGCACTATTGACGTGTAGTAGTAAAATTAAGTGAAATTAATATTCTGTTTCAGAATAACTCTTCATACGCAAACTGCACCAACGATTACTGCATGTCCGATGAAGACTATCTGAACATGATGACCGAGCATATATTCCCTACGGTATACGAATGGATATTAATCGGCATGCACGCTGTAGTGTTTGCGGTCGGATTGACTGGCAACTTTCTAGTCTGTCTTGTTGTTCATCGCAATCCGGCCATGAGAACCGTCACCAACTATTTCATCGTGAATCTGGCTGTAGCGGATTTCTTAGTCATTTTGATATGTCTACCGCCAACATTGATATGGGATACCACAGAAACATGGTTTCTTGGACATGTCCTCTGCAAATTAGTGCTCTACTTACAGGTCAGTTATTATTATAATTATTATTTTAAAATGTATTAAAACTGTTATAATTGGACGTATTTAAAAATTACAATGTTTAGTATGTTTACATCTTAGCCAATAATGTGTCGAAGTGTCAAAAAACTGAATAACATTGGCTTTCCATCCATTGCGTATTTTGAACAGTTGCCAAAAAGGTTTCCAGTGAGCTAAGATATTTTTGGGCAACATCTCAAACACTATTTATTTAGGGTTAGTGAACTAATGGAGATTTTTAGATCCGTATTTTAGGGACTTAGCTGGCCATAAAGGGCTTTATTTCGTTTTTTTACTAAATCGTTTGCTATTGGGAAAGTTTGGGCCAGTACATTGGCTGCGTACCAGATAGATGCAGTGGTTCTGGGTAGATTGGTTGCATCTTGATGTGGGTAATTTGTGGGTAATGTGTTGTAATACTTCAGTCGGTTCGGAAGGTAGGAACGATAAACGCACCTTGTGTAGCACTGATGCAAAAACGGAATATGCTCAGAGAAATTTGTATGATGAGTTTGAAGCGGATCTTTCTGAAGAAGAACTTTTTGAGCCAGATTACTCACATATACAAACGCGCACGCGGAGATTATTTTATAAAAATCACTTTTTCGCACTCGAAGGACCATAAACCGGATATTTCCAGTGATGACTTGATCGCAGTTCTTCCTTCAGCTATGGTAAGCGAAAGTAAAGAGAACAAAGTTTATATTTATCATCATCATCATCTACAACAGGAAAAAGCGAGTAAAAGTTCCCTGGCAAAGTTAATATGATTTTTTTTTTTTTTTTTTTTTTTTTATCCATTATTTCCCTAACTATAATCTTGTTGGCTACCATGGTAGCAATAATTTCCTCTTCCTCACATTCGGAAATACAGCTGGAGCAAGAGTCAAAATAACCTTTCAACAACATTTTCAGACAGGAAGGAAGTTGTCTCTATTTTGTCCGCTAGGGCGCTCTTACTACATGTGCAGTATGTTTCGGTGAGTCCCTGTGGTCTGGGGTGCCTCAATTCCTGCGACTTGTTGCCCTGCCTACTGAGGCCAATATTGCTTCTTTTTTTTTGTCTTCTTTCCCTCTTCATCTTTACTATTTGCACTTTCGCGCTAACATAGAAAAATCTGATGTGAGAAATCATTCTCTCTCAACCAATAAATACAATTTAAAATTTTATTTTTTTCTCTGTAATTCAATTGTCTGTAATAACTGAATGGTGGCAGCGGATCCAAATAGGGCAATAAATATATTTAGTGGCTGTAGTAACTAATTAAGTAATTCTATGTGGTTGGCGGCTCTGGCCCTTCATAGGTTGTGTTGGTCATAGAGGAAGTTTGGAAAACTCCGTGGTAAAGTACTTTTCTAGTCGCCTACATCCACAAAATCTCATTGGGTAGTTGGGTGTAAAGCCCGTCTGTAAAAGTTGCATTACTTATTTTAATACAATATAGGGGAAACGTTTTCGCGAGAATCGCTAAAGATCACGAAATACTGTTCAGTGAACAGGCATTTTCAATCATCTGGCTTCAAATTTGGGAGTTTACCTGTTTCATTTCTATAAATACAGGTATTAATGTACAGGTTTTAGTATCACACTTGAGAAAGTTCTGTAAGTGGTCGAAGATTTTAAAAAAAAATACAAAGAAATAAAAATTGAGGTTACTAGTAAATTAGTTACTTCTGGGTTCTGTGGGTTCATTTGAAGAAGAGTTTAAACGCTAAATAACAATTTCAGGAGAGTTTGATTATTTAGGTTTCTCCAGGACCTAAATTTCTCTCCTGTATTTTGTGGAATAACTGTTTTCATAAATTTTTTCCTCAGTTGAATTATAAAATCTACTCGAGTAAATACAAAAACAGTTATTTTAAAGTTAATATTCATCATTAATTTTTTACCTTTTTGTTTTTGTCCAACATTTCTTTTCCTCCAAAGTAAAAGGAAATTGTTTTATTTCTATAAAGATGGTTTCATTTTAATTAAAATATCTTTCTGGAAACTCGAATATCAATGGAATTGCAGTTTTAGTGAGAACATAACTAGTAAGGGAAGGGATTAGCTATGAGGTTAGCATACTGGACTCCCACGCGGAGGTCCCGGGTTCGAATCCAGCAGCTGACCCTTAGATTTTCTCTTCCTAGGAGCTTCTTACAGCTCACTGTCCGGTGATGGACAGTGTTGTCTGTAAAGAGAGAACACTGTCCGGAGGCCGGCAGTGCACTGGAAAAAGCTCCGGGCGCTAATGACCTCAGCTGTCGATGCGCAAAAAAAAAAAAAAAAAAAAAAAAAAAAAAAAAAAAAAAAAAAAAAAAAAAAAAAACAACTAGTATGACTAACTGAAACGTGTTACTACAAATGCAGAATATAAGGAATTAATAGTAAGCAGTTTTAGTGAGAACATAACTAGTATGACTAACTGAAACGTGTTACTACAAATGCAGAATATAAGGAATTAATAGTAAGCAGTTTTAGTGAGAACATAACTAGTATGACTAACTGAAACGTGTTACTACAAATGCAGAATATAAGGAATTAATAGTAAGCAGTTTTAGTGAGAACATAACTAGTATGACTAACTGAAACGTGTTACTACAAATGCAGAATATAAGGAATTAATAGTAAGCAGTTTTAGTGAGAACATAACTAGTATGACTAACTGAAACGTGTTACTACAAATGCAGAATATAAGGAATTAATAGTAAGCAGTTTTAGTGAGAACATAACTAGTATGACTAACTGAAACGTGTTACTACAAATGCAGAATATAAGGAAAATGGGATGCAGATAGAATTAACTTATAAAGAGGAGACTGCTAGACTGTTTAAATCAAGAGATTCGAAACGATTCTCTTTTCTTGATTAGCTTCATGAATTTCTCGTCTGGATCCTGTACTTGTGCCACAAAACCATTTGTTTTTCCTCGACGGAAATGAATCGCTGAATGACTTTATTTCCTTTATAATATGTCTAGCACAGTGGCAAATCAGCGCCTGTTGCCGCTGAAAACTTGATAGTAAAAGAATAGTAAGTTAAACTACTTCACGGTTGGCTGCAATAAAACTACTGAATAGTTGCAAACTTGTGCACATATACTTCCGAACCACAAGCGATTAGCCCACCCCAGCTGAGGCTCACCACGTCTACCCCCTCCACCACACTACTTCTTCACAAACCTCATTCCAAAGCTTGTTCATAATTAAATTTCCCAACAAAAGAGACCTCTGAGAGAGTGAGGAGACTGTCCCGAAGTAACCAATTGGGAGGTTTAGCTTCAAAAACCCGTCGACATTTTCTAATTAACCTGCCAAACTTGGTAAGAGAGTGGCTGGTGGCTACGGAGTTGGCTAGTAATCGATTGCCAGTGAATCGAATTTAATGAACAATTGAATCAATTAAATGGCTTTAAAGAAAAGTAGCCGTAAATGTTGAAATCTTGGATCACCTCATTGGTGCGATTGTTGTACATTGAATGGGGTGGGTCCACCGACAAGTTTCCAATTGCCCAGTTCTTCTGTCGGCCATTCAATACACTGGCCGATCAGGAAATCCAACAACTAAATTCGCTAACTGTATAAATGGATCTCATTGGGACAAACTAATGGAGAATGTTTCCACTGGATAAGACTTTCCAATCTCTAATTAGATTTGCCACAGACTGTGCTATTTTAAATCTGCATACTCCTTCAGCATAATAATGTGGTGCTTTAGCAGCTCTTTAAATAAGAAGAGAAATAGAGAAACTGAACATTACAATAACTAATCAATCAATTGTAATCATTTAGATCTACCGGATGTAGCACTTTACTCAGAGAAAACTTCCCACGATTCTTTCAAACTTTCGGGTGTACATTACAGACATATAGATAATAACTATAATTTGAATAATTAGTCGAGCAAATTTCTTTAGAAGCATTCGAAAGACAGATTCTCTCTAAAATGTTATTTCGGTATGGCGGATAGCTTTAAGTATCTAAATAATGTAGTAATGATTAAATATTCTCAAAATTTTGAGCCTGAGACAAATGTATTATTGTTAGAACAGCCAGCGTTTTTAGTAAAGTAAAACGTGTGTTCGTGAGTCTGTTCATACAGTTTGGTTTTTGTTAAATAATTCATCTGTTTCTCTGCACATATTCTCTTGAAATATTCCAAATTCTGATTTTAGTACAATACTGGCTGAAATCGATTATTCAATCACTTAAAAAGGTTTAAACAAATATCTGTGAAAAAAGATCTGTCAACTAGAATTGCCACGAGATTAAATCGATTTTTTCAGGTTTTTTTTTTGGTGAGGAGGTTTTCCTGAAAACAGTTTCCATTAATATCTTTTACTCTAAAGTTTAATTGCAATTTGCGTCCTCATTACCTGTATAATATTAATAAGAATTAAATGTGTATATTGAATTCCAAATTTATGGGAAATAGGTTGAGCGGAAATGCCATACTAACTCGAATAAATTTTGTGTTTATTTTTTAACGACTTATTGTAGATATGAGATAAATTGCGATGAGAGCAAGTTAAATTGGAGACTTCATAGCAAATTTTGTTTTGTTCCATACTTTTCTTAAACAAGAAACTTAATTCTTAATAGATTGCAAACTTTTCTTGAGTGAGGTTCTGTTCATGACAGTTCTAGCCGGGGAATATACAGTAGCTGTCTATTGTCATGCCATATTCTATCGTATAACCTGAGCCAAGAGGTTTCTTACAGTCCTGACTTGATTTCATGTAATTCATGTATTTTAATTCAAAATTCACTAAATTGGAGAGCAATATTAATGAATATTATTTACTTACTCTCTCTCCTAAGATTAGGTATTGCATGCATGCAGTTTTTAGGTTTTTAAGGTTTACCCCCCCAAAAAAACATCCATTTTCTACATCTTTTTAGATAGGGAAAAATCCTTAGTATCCCTACGTGACTTTTTTCTTACCGCTTAACGCAGGGATTAAGTACTTTGAGAATGTAGAGAGCAAAATATTCTGATATTATCAAATCATGTTTAGTTATGCATAATAATGTTTTTCTTATATTTTGAGATAGTAATTTCCAAGATTTGAAGAACGTGCTCGTACAATACGTATTGGGAGAATAAAATTTGGAATAAATTATTTAAGAGTATCTCTCTCTAGAGTTTTAGAAGAGTTTAAAAAACTCTTTTTATAACCTCTAAAAATGCAAATAGCTTGAGCTGGGAGGTTGTACTGGGCCAGCGGATTATGTTCTGGCCAATTACTATGGCCTGCTTTAAAATAACCCAAAAAACAAATGAAAAATAAACCAGTAAGAGAAAATAAACCAGAAAGAGAAAAAAACCAGAAAGAGAAAATAAAAAGTGCTGATCACACTCACAACTTTCTCTTTACTAACAGTCTTGATATATTTGGCTCTTCACCATCCTGATTGTCAAAAAAAAGAACTTTGCACCGAAATTTTACTTTAAAGGGAAGAGATCCACCACCCTTAGAATACCTTTGAAGGGATTTCTTTTGGAAGGAAATATTATTCAAAGAAAAAGATATTGATTCGCATGGCTCATTATGACAGGAGTTTAGAAAGTAGTTGGAGGTATTTCTCGCTTTTTTGTTTTTTCACTCAGAGCTTCTCAAAATGGAGATTCCTGATCAAAACCAGAAATTAAAAATTGCACATAATCGTAATCCTTTCCTTTTACGTAAGAAAAAGTAAGAATTGGTTTGAACCTATTTGCATTATTCTAATTACAATAATATTATAAAAAGGGAAGGGATTAGCTATGAGGTTAGCATACTGGACTCCCACGCGGAGGTCCCGGGTTCGAATCCAGCAGCTGACCCTTAGATTTTCTCTTCCTAGGATCTTCTTACAGCTCACTGTCCGGTGATGGACAGTGTTGTCTGTAACGAGAGAACACTGTCCGGAGGCCGGCAGTGCACTGGAAAAAGCTCCGGGCGCTAATAACCTCAGCTGATGATGCGCCTTAAATCATTAAAAAAAAATAATAATAATAATCTAAATTTTCTTAACTTTTAATCAAATTTAGACAGGTGTATCCTTCGATTTAAGATTTTCAAATCAATAGAGAAATTTTGATTGAAAATATTTCAATTTCAAGTTGTGGTCCACCTGGTTACCTATACACTTAATAGTGTGTCTCCAATCAGTTAGCTCTATTTCAACTTCAAATGGCAGACTGGCTAAATGTACTAAACTAGTTAGCGTTTTAAGGCTTCCTTTAATGAGGGCTATCTATAATTGTTCGTGAAAGAAGCGCTGAAATAGGAGCGAACAGTATTTGGTTGTTGCAGATTGTGTAAGGGCAGCCCTTTAGAGGGAAGAAAACGATTTTTTTTGAACAGAGAAAGAGGCTGCCAATGTGATGCAGTCTTCAATCAGTGGTGTATGAATGGTGTTTCTGTGAGATTGCGGAAAAGTGACACTTGCTACTAGCTTAAATTGTCACTCAACAGTGATGGCAAAGTAAAGGAATTGTGCACATCATTTGAACCTGAAAAATAATTTGGTCTGATCTGCAATGAAGAGAAAGATAGATCATTAATTTCCTTACTGCTGTCTTAAATTTTCCCGCCATTTAGAACATACAGTGTTACCAATATTTTCAATTTGACCCATATAATAATTTAGACAACATACTCGTAGATACATTTTTAAATAAAAGTTGTATAATCAGAAATTCTGTTATAATGATAGAATTCGATTGCCGTTGAGGGACAATATCATGACAGGGTGATTATGAAATATAAGTTTAATGGAGGATCCTGGGTCCAATCAGAGCGACGACGCGAAGTTTCTTCTCTTGCTGAGTAGGATGTAATTAAAAGTTTTGCCTAGGTTATGGCTTGGTTAGCCAGTCATCTACTCCCCGGGTAGGCATAGCGTTCGCTCGCTCGTGAGTGTATGAAATGTGATTGGGGAATTAAGGGAACGTATCCTACATCTTAGGGCCGCGGTGCAAAGTTTTCACCTACATTAGGTTTTAGGAAGTGGCCGAAACCTGAATGGAAACCCAAAGGGATTGGGCATGAAGGGAATTTATCATATCATTTAAGGAAGTAGACCCCTTAGGTATTATGTTATAGTTTAACTTCGTAATTCGGTGACGATTTCATGAGAGTAATTAATTTTGGTTTATTTTCTGATAACTCTCCTGGAGTTGATTAATTTATGGTGAGCTGAATTTGTTTACAAAAATATAATATTAGGAAACCATAGAGGTTACCTACCTTAGCAAGTTATAGATACAGCTGGAAGTACTATAAGCATCAATATCAATAAATACTTTGCCAAAAGTTAGAAAAAAAAATATAGCCGACGTAGTAATTTGGAAATTCAGCACGTAGCTCTTAATGCCCAAGTTCCAGTGCGAACCTTTCTAACTTTATCTTCTAAATTATCGAAACGATCGTTGGAACAAAAGTATAACCTCGTTTACACTCCCTCGTCCAGCGCATGAAAGGATATTACAGTAGGACAAGTTAGAAATCTTTTGGCTGATAAATAAAGAAATATCAATAACAGACATAATTCAATATTCAGAAAAATTCTGTAGGATCTATGTGCTTGTTTGTGACACGTCATTTCCTGTGAATTCTTTTGAATGTCTTGTTTTTATTGTAAGTGTAGAAATCTTTTTTATTGCTATATTTTTCTTTTTGTTATACCAATTGCCCCTGCCCCAAAAAAAGATTGGAAACGTCATTGGTTCGATCTTGCAGAAATATGAAAGCAGATGTCTAGACCATTTTTTTTAATTTTTCCAATATTTACAAAACTGTAGAGCCTTCCGAGAGAACGACCAAAGAGATTCTTTCTTACTTTTCAGATCAAGCGATTCTCTTTGCTAGCCGAATTCGGGTAACATTTTTTTTTATTCTCTTATATTTGTCACGGTTGAAATGAAGCCAGGATGACTTAACCCTATTTTAGCCAGTAAGTAAAGTAAATTTCGCTTGCAGACAAAAGTATAAGCGGGCCCTGTGTTTCCTCGAATTGGTGACAAAGTATTTATGATAAAAGAGATTAAGCGTCTAGGCTTAGTAATTAGATTAGAACGTGCATGGGAAGGGCTCTATTCCCTAGGCAGTACAGCTGAAAGAGGCTTAATTAGAGGCCCCAAAGTTGGCCTTGTGGCAGAAAGCTGCCCTTTTAAAAAAGATATAGGGTTTTTTCCTCCTACAAGTCACTTTTGGCATGTTATTATAATTTTTATTTATTTGAACCAAGAATCAAGTATTCTAAATGGTAAAGCATGTTGGTTTACATCAGCCATTTGTGCAGTTAATAGAACAAACAAAATGAGCGACTCAGAATCAGTTTGACTTTACATAATGTATCCAAAATCTTTGATAATTATAGAATAATTTCTCGCCAGCTGCACTTGCTACAGCCATTGTTACTCTTTTTCTATTAGTAGCTCTTTAATATTGAAGACAAATTACAATAACGGTTGTATGATATCAAATAAAATGCAGTAATATAAATACATTGATTAAAGCTTTCCCTACGTGACAAAGACGAAACAGAAGTTTGCAGAAACAAAGAACATTAATAATTATAATTAAATCTAGTTACAAAATTAATGCTTTAGATAAAAATGGCTAGCTAATAATAAAAATATTATTAATAGTTTTTTACACAATTAGTTAAAAGTAAAGAAAATCCTGTATTTTATGAGTCACGGATGAAAATAATAAATTTTTTGATCACGAAGGATCGATATTTCACAGTTCTAGATTTTAATGGACCGAATGTGATTGGCGAATTTATCCTTTGGTACTGTGATTTGATATCACTAACTTTGGACAAGGATCAAAGACTTGATACAAGAGACTGTTTTCTTTTCTTCTGAGCCAGCCTGCACAAGTGTTAGAAAGAGGGAAAGAAATCGTCTCTGGAGAGGTTTTTTTTGGGGGAGTATATCCGGTACCATTATTAAGTAGGCAGAAAACCAGCGTAAATTGACCAATGGCAAATTTTACTGACAGACTATTTTAGATGGTGATTCGTGTTGTTGGATATTAGACCGAAAATTGAATTGCCTCTTTTGTAAAAATTATGGGTCATTCGTATTTATCTTAGGCGTATTACAAGAATTGCTCTTCCGTTTAAAGAACTTTGATCGTTAAACGGCCCGTTTCCATGGCGTAATCCAAACGCACTAAGTTTATTAAGTTTGAGCTTCTAATGATTTTAAGTTTTTTTATATTTTTCTTTTATTTACACACACACTCACTCACATTGAGAGAGAGAGGGGTAGAGCTTTCTAAAAGCAACATCGATTGCTTGTTATTAGGCGTAAAGGAAACGTAACAGAGCAAAGGTAATTTTAAAGAAACATACATATTTATGAGTAGAGGTTCAACCCCTAGGATGTAGGTAGGCTTACAATATAACGATCATTCCTGGATGCTCAGTTAGGAGGACCTTAATAACATTGTTACCTCTTGTGAAACCCTATATCTAGAGAGTATACAAGAAGAAATTGGCATGCTATCAGCGCCATGTTATTGAACACGGCCGACTATATGATAAACAGATAAAGTTATTGAATGAATTTTCAAACAGCTCGATATAGTAATGTACTTTCACTTTAACCAATCCATCTAACGAAATTCACATTCAATGTTATTCAATTTTAATGGCCTAACTTTTTTTGAAAACAACAAAATTATTCAATTTGGTGCCCAAAGTGTTTGTTATAGTTTAGAGCTAGAGAATTTTGAAAATATCGTTAATTTATAGTTGCCAACGTTTCGACACTTATCCAGTGTCTTTCTCTGCGGCAGCGATATGATTCGAAGGTATAACCGTTAACTACGTGAAGAAATTATTCTGTATTTATAACAACAAAAGAGGATAACCTCCCTAAATAATACAATAACGTCTAGCATTTTCTCTAATATTGAAAAGCTGATTTCAATTACAGTTTGCGAACCAGATTCACCTAATATTGAAATAGAATGTGAGAGATTCTTTCAAAGAAATGTGTCTGAGATTTTCCTCTTTGTTGTCGGATGTGAAAAAGTTGATAGCGTTCCGATTATTGCTATGTACAAATGGTTGGATATATGACAGCTTATCCTGTACAGTCTGGTTTGAAGTCGTAAGGTTGCTCTCTTTTTTGTCTTATTACAGACTGTCGATATTATTGACAGTCGAGCGATATTTGATTTCTTACCAGCTTTTATATGGATTCAAGTAAAAGTTTTGTAATTATTGAATTTGTTGCGTCATTGTTTTCTCCCTTTCAAATATTTCTGGTAGTTCTAATCAGTATTTGTAATGGGAGTTTTCACAAGAGAAAAAAAATGCATGATTTAATGTCACCTTTTTGGTAACCACAAAGTTGTGTGTCCTTCGAATATTGCTTCCGAAGTTCTGGGTGACATTCAACCTGGTCATTCATTGTACGAAATCTTGAAAGTAAAAGTTTAATAATTAAGTTATTCGGTAAACTGTACATTACTGGATGGAGCATGCTTCGAATGAGATGATCACTGTATTTTTGAGGAATGTGTTTCCAGGTTTGTTGGAAATCACAAAAAGTAGCTCCTAGAAGTTGTTCACGTAGTGAGAATATGCTTCCTAAGCGCCGACCCATCTACCCACTAGACTAGAATTTGGTCAAAATCGATTTCTTGGGTTTTTTATTAGAGAACAATAAGTCTAGTGCGGCTCTGGGGGAGTTTTGACGTCTAAATTTTGATCTTCTGTGTATAATGTGTGTAATGTTGAGACCAGTAGTTTTTATTTAGTATAAAGTCTAAATTAGAAGAAAATGTACTTTATTTTAATTGAGTGTTGATGACGTATCAAGTAAGAATGGTGGATTTAGAAAGAAAAATAAACCGCTAGAGAGGAATCAGTCATTAGAACTCTAGAAAGTGGCCGCAATCACGTCCACAACAGTAAACAGAACACTCTCTCACACTGTAACCGAATCCTCTGTAAAACTTTTGGTGTATTTGGATAAGGACTAATGAAGGGTCCATTTAGATCAACTGTATGGAGTTGCTGTCCAGAAACTTCTCAATAATTTTTGAGTCTAAAATCCCTGGGTATTGAAAAGGTATGTTCTTCTGTACCCTTTAAAGGCTTAGAGCCCAATGGCTTCCAGATTTACAGAATAGTTAGAGATAGACTTGTGGCGTGTCGAAGGAATTTATAAAGCATGCTGAACCTAAGGATTCTTTTGGAGATTATTAAATGGATCAGTAAAGATCTAAGGTACATTGTAGCACTGTTGACAAGACAAGCTCGACAGTGGCGAGAAATGAAGATATTTCGGCCGGCACAGTGTCAACAGGTGTAAAATTGAGAAGTTCGCAGAGACGGAAGGTATTACGGAGGCGCGTTGTGCAAAGAAGACGGAGGATTCTTGGGGGTGAAGATAATTCGAATGACAAGTTTATAAATCTGTCCCTGACGGATTTAAGACAGTTTTGTTCTGCAACGAGGCTTGGTAGGTTTAGGAGTAGTAACCAATAATTAGGAGTTTTCCATCGAGTAGGCTAGAGGTCCCTCTTGCCTTTGGTCCTTTCGAGATTTTTGTGGTACATTTTTTAAATAAACAAAAGGCTCCTTTATGAAAATAGTTTAACGCACTGTTGGTCTAATACAGGGTGTCGAACTGGCGGCCCCCGAGGTAATTTCTTGTAGCCCCCGATGTACTGAAATAAAATAATATCCAAAAACGTTTGTTGTACAAATTTTGTGTTATTTTTGGTGTACGTTTTTGTGTGAGCAATTATTGCCGATACAGATCATACCGATAGATGATAAACATCTATCTACCTTAATGAAGATTGTCTGTTCTTAGTCTCTGAATTGGAAATCTAGGAAAAATTTGTAAATATGTTGTGGCCTGCGTGAATCTTGCCTGTTGCACCAAGTGGCCCGTGGTTTAATTGAGTTTGACACTCCTGCTCTAATACATTTAACTGAAAACTTTTTAAAAAAAATATTTTCCCTTAAAAAATCCATAATTTGAGAGTTACTGGAAAAGGAGTGAATTTAATTCTCATTATGTTCTTGCTTCGCAAATCGTATTCACTAAAACTATAATTACAAAGTTAGTTGCACCATTGATGAGATTAGATAACTTATCTTAATGAAATCTAAGCGAAGAATTAGTGTCCTTATCCAGAAGCCAACAACCTTCAGATTAATGAAGAATGTATTCTTGTAATTACTGGGGGGTAATGGAGGAGGGGTTTTCTCAGTAGCGAGGTGTTCAGGCGGAGAAATTTCTCTGGCAGTATTTCACTTCCTTAATTACTGAATTGTACAGGGTTGGGTCTCGAACTAATTAGGCAGCGTGCGTCCGCAAGTTTAGTATAGGAAAATCTCTTAATTATTAATGAAACTATTGAATTTTTCAAAATACTTTTTGTTACTATATACGAGCTATAGTTATTCACATTGTAATTTATTGGTAGCATATCCTGTTTCCTGTAGTGTTGGCCAGAAAATAAAATGAACACCTGCATGTTAGAATCTTAAAATTAAGATTACTATTTCTTTTAACATAATGGTAGTTTCATCCTAGACTATGAGCCAGGATATCGTAAATTATGAAGTGCTTTAATTTGGATAAGTTTTAGACAAACACAACCCATGCTTGTCCTAAATGGAATTCGAACCCCACTAACCATTGGTTAAAAAATGGTAAGAAGATTCTACCTGAGTTTATCATTAGTGTAAAAGATTTCGCTTTTTTGATTAAACAATCTTTTTATTACCAGCAGTTTGATTTATTTTTTAGTACTTTCGAGTTTTCCTGGCACTTATTAAGAACACAAGACATGGATTTCATGGGACATGATCCGGTTGCAAAATGGGATGACTTGTTCGCAAACTTCTTTGCAATTAGAAGGAAGTAAACATTTTAAGGAAAGATTTGTGTTTCTTTCCCTTTGTTTTGCTTAATGAGTTTATCCCTCGTAAGTGTTGTTTGCTTAAATTTAGTATTTGTAGCTATTTATACTAAGCTCCCAGAAAGACCTTTATCTTTCCTTACGGCCTTCGCTCAATGTACATATATATTTGCTTCTATAAAATAAACTTGACGATAAAACAAAATTATGTAAACTTGCAGATAAGGAAGTATGGGAATAATTATGCCCAAAGCCACTATTAATCGTTTCCGGTTTTAAGTTAGGTCCACATCTCCGTGCTGCTATGATCGTTCCCTTGGGACTGAGTTAAGTATTTACTTCACTTTAAAAATATTCAAATGATTAATAATTGCAAAACTGAAATTGATCTAATTTTAAATTTCTCTTACTGCAATTAAAATAGTTGTATTGTAATCGTTTCGAATTCGGAAATTATATTTTCAACTATTAATTCATTTGAGAATTACTTCCGGTAGAATTTTTTTTTGTTTGCTACTGCCACCAAGACCTGTACCAACGGTGGCTCCAGGTGGACCCTTCTGCGCTCATCGCCGCGGCCCTCTTTCTCATCAAGACATAATGATAATATACATAAGTAAACTATGTTCTTAACAAAACTGCAGTCAAGACTACAACATTGATTAACACACAGCTTATTAATCACCTTTGTCATTGACGGCAGAGTATAGGTCCTTAGTAATATACAGGGTGGGGCAAAAGGTATGAACCGGTTTTAAAGGGATGTAAAACAAAAACAATTCAACTTACAGAAATTATGTTTATATTGTTTAATTCAGTACAGAATTTAGTTTTTTACATTAAGTTTGAAAGATGATATCACGTAGGTGGCGGCCGTCAGCCGCGATGCACTCTTGAAGGCGAATTCTGAAGTTTTCAGCCGCTCTTCTGCACGTTTCGATGGGTATTGCCGTAACTTCCTCTCTGATTCTGTCCTTAAGTTCTTCCTGGGTATGTGGACGATGTTTAAAAACTTTTTCCTTTATGTACCCCCAAAGAGAAAAATCACAAGTTACGGCAATACCCATCGAAATGTGCAGAAGAGCGGTTGAAAACTTCAGAATTCGCCTTCAAGAGTGCATCGCGGCTGACGGCCGCCACCTACGTGATATCATCTTTCAAACTTAATGCAAAAAACTAGATACTGTACTGAATTAAACAGTATAAACATAATTTCTGTAAGTTGAATTGTTTTTGTTTTACATCCCTTTAAAACCGGTTCATACCTTTTGCTCCACCCCGTGTAAGAGATATGAGCGTGTTTAATACTGGAATGAATGAATAGAAGAGCATCACCTGCAGTCAACCCTAAAAGCGCCTTTGATATAAATTTTCTAGAAAAAAATATTTTTAGGTATAAATAGATCTATGTCTTTGTGTGAATAAAAAAAATATCTCAAATAAAAAAAAAAGCGCATGAAGCTTAATTTTATTCGAAGAGTTGGACGCCTGGCGGTAACTTTGGGATGAAAATCTCAAGCCCCTACTTTACTGAATGGATTCGCGAGATTTTTCCCTGAATAATGGCTTCAACTATTTCCTGTAAACTTTGGGCGCACATTGTACTCTTATTGGTCTATAACTTTTTATTTGAAACCCATTTCCAAGAAAATCGATTAAGGGACTTAAAGGAAAATGGCTTTGATAGGCTTTCTCTCGATATTTCAATGTAATGTTCTGTTCCACTTTAATACACTATTAAAATCGATCGTCTTTGGCGATCATGAGTACAATTAGTATATTAAGTTTGAAAAAACAGATCTTAGTTATTTTTTTATTAATTTTTTTTTTTTTAAGTGAAAAATCAATCCAGTAAAGTGGTAATTGCGAACATTTCCTGTAAAAAAAATTCGGCATCGGAAGTCATTACAGTCCAACCAATAACAGTCACAGAAAGTTATTATAATAAAATAGCATCAATAGAGTTATATATTTCTTTTCCTTTTAAATTGGCGCTCATGAAGAATTTCTCTCTTTGCGGGCGCGAATATAAGGCCTACAAGTCTCGACATGTTGAGTTTGTATGTCTGTTAATATAAGTCATTTCCTTTGACAGCATCTTAGTCATCTTAAAAATGTATTTATTTTCTAGATTCTGCATAGATGATCCCAAAGAATGGCTACAGCAAATCAATTGTAATAAATACGGATAATTCTGATAATTACAGGATAAGCGTTTATCATTTCTTTGTGCGTTAAGTTTGCAATCTCCCTCCACTCCGTTCCTTGCTTAGCAGCGAGATGATGAAAGCTTTCACAGAAGGTGGCTTAATTGATGGTTCCATTAAATCCATGGATTCCTCAGATCCTTGGCATTCATTTTACCTTCTCCATTATGAATGATGAGTTAGGCATTTCGCCTTTTGTATAATGTTTGTGATCCAGAGATTATGTTTACGTAAGTTAGCATATATTGTGCTTTTGTTGTTTCTATTGAATTCAAGTTCTAATTACATTCAGAATCTTTGCTAACAAAATCCTCTAGATTGACAATTATATAAAATCTCTGTACAAAGTAATAATTTAAATTTCATCTTATTTGTTTGCTGTGCTTCTTCTTGTAGGATTCATTCATTCATTCATTAGGCAATCATCCTATTTTTTGAGGAGACATGCGATAAGACGTTTCTAAATTTTCAGTATTTTGCTTGATAAAATAGATAAAGCTAGAATGCTTTTTGAGCGACTAAAAACCCATGGCTTTGGCTTCTATTTTATCCAATTCCTACTTCATTATTGCTCCTTCTGTGGCCTTCCTTCTTTAATCTAATTGCGGAACTTGGTCACTGCTTCTTGAAATTCTACCTTAGATCCTCCTCGTTACACTTGCATTTCCTTCCTACGTGATTTAAACTGAGACTGGTTAAAATTCTTGCCAGAGCCAGAAGGAATAGAAATCCTTTCTGCTAATCTATTGCTGACTGTGATACGTCACGAAACTATCGTCATAAACGTATAAAAGAGGTTATCTTAGGAAACGTAATTTTCCTATTTTTCTTATTTTAAATGTCGCGGGTTTTTTAAAATGATTTTTTCCCCGTAAATTAATCTGTCTTTTAAAAACACTTTAGAAAGAGTGTAATAAAATAAATATTTGTTCTTATTCATGTAAAAATCTGTATCCGTCTATCTATCCCAAGTTCCGGCTGATGCAGCAAACACCATGTGCTGAATTATTAACAGTTTAGTCGTACAGGAATGTAGAAGGCATTGTAAGAATACAGGTGTTTATTTAATTTAGAAAGATAAAAGATGTAGAACATATTTCTGCTTTAATTAGTTTGGGAGGTTGGATGTATCCAGGCTAACCCTCAGGAAAAGTTGTTGACGTAATCTCCTCTAGTTCTTTAGCAGGAGACTATAGTGCCTGGAGCACAATGACAGATATTTATGGCTGGTGCCCGAACATTAGTTGATTTATGGTCGCAACAGGCTGCCATTGCTGCGTTTCTGCTGGCGGCTAGCAGTTCTCTTACTGACCATTGTAAAATGTGTTGCGTCAGAAGTACCATTCGGCCGGACATGATCCCTCACTTCCTGCTGTTATAGCCAATCATAGTTACAACCTGTTTTTTTTATATAGTAGTAGCGTGGGGGTGTTCTTTTTTTGTTGAGTTGACCAGAATAACATCCATGATCTTGCGTCAACAGATGCAGATTTGTTTTCTCCCTCAATCTATCTCTCTTTTTTGAAGCTTTTTTTTCTTGTAATAATCAAAATATGGAAGAGCTCTTTGTGACGTTGATTGCTTTGTTTATCATCAGTAGAGTAAACTGGTTTTTAGATTGTTCTTGAATCAATGAATCAATGGTGAAACATAATAGGAAAGTATTTTTCAACACCATATCGTAGAGCACTTTGGTATAATAGCGTCATGAATGATAGCATAAATGCTACATATAAATATCGAGTGATTTCAAAATGAAATAATGAAGTGGGGCTTCCCAGTGGTAATTCTCAAAATTTTTAAATTTTTCTCTCTTCTATAAGTGTGCCTCTTGGTCATGAACGGTTGAATCTTTGGGAGAATTCTCTGCTAAGGTTTGGGACAAAAGGTGCGTTTGGAATTTATTTTAACAGATCTTGGCAATTCTTCAGGATTTTGGACTGAATTCAAGAAAGAATTTAAACCTTGTTCAATTCCTAAGTTCGAGTCCTTAATACCCAAAATAGGTTTCAAGTTCGCTGAACAAATGAGTGTTTTAATACGAACCTTGTACTTAAATTTCCTCTAAGCTTAAAGGAAATTGTACTCTTTATTTATAAATGAATTCCAACATAATTTTTTAAATCACCAGTGCTGGAGAATCATACCATTCGTATTCATCGTACGTACTTCGCAGCATTTCAAAGAAGAAATATAAGCGATGGGGGACTGGAGATAAACTTTAATGAAGCGGCGTATCTGGTGGTAGGCCGCAAACAGACGCTCCATATTGAGCCTGGAAAGAGTGATATCCCGCGGAGGGTGGTTAAGTTTAAATATCTTCTTCTTTGTATAAAAGAGATGGAAGATGTAAAGATGCAGTAATAATTCAAAATGAAATAAAAATTTAGAAAGGGTAGAGGGATGTTAAAGGGATTTCTTGTATCCTGGATTCTATGGAAGGAACGGAAAAAAAAGTTGTTTATTCCGTGTATTTGAGAGGACCTTTTTTATTTGGGAACAAAGGAATGGTCGCTTACAAAGTAGCAATGGAGAAGTTAAGGACGACAGAGAAGATTTTCAATAGAAGAAATACATTCCATTCATGGTTGAAAAGATTAGATTTCCAGAAAGATAATTACCCAAAAGAGAAGTGGTCTTCAACATCTGGTGGCGTTGGGGGAGAGAGTGGGGTTAGTCTTCTTCGAGGAGTACCATGGTACAACAACCAGGTGTTCCAGGGAGATACGTCATTAAGTTTCTTTTTATTTGGGGGCAATCTTCTCGAGGAAATCTTCTTGGAGGAAGATCATTGGAAGGTACGCTTTAGCCCAGCGATTGTTGACACCATGGCGATTCCCACCCCTCTTCCTGGAGAACCTAGTGAGTCTGATTATTTGGTTCATGACCCAGAACACTCATTTAACAATAGAACTTGATGAATTCTGAAGCAGTACCTCTGCTTTAGTAGAACAGATTATCTGTCCATGGACGACGAAAAATAACTCCATCAGTGTTTCAAAATATGTCTCTCAATTTATTGAAAATCCATCGTCTTTATTAATCCTAAAACTTCTTGGGGGCCCAAAAAAGACGGAATGAAAAAATTAGAACTTGTTTTGCTGTGGGTGGAATAAGATTGTGAAACATGGCTTTGTTATTAGGCAAGCATAAGATGGCAGTTTTATTGGCTACTGGTACGCACCAGTTCTCTTTTAAACCCCAATCAATATGTACCCTGGCTTCACAAACTCTGGTTTATGTGACAGGTGTGATTAAATTAATCAATAAGGCTTTCAATGAACACGATGGAAATCCAATCTAAGAATTTCGTAAGAAATGTGTATAAAATTTTAGTATTATTTTTTTTATATTAAATAACATTTTCTTAAATTTATAGAAAAATTGATATATGAAAAGACAGTAGCTTCTCTGTTTTTTGCTTTTTTTGATTGAGAGGTGTCATCAAAGTGAACAATGGCCACTTATGGTTACACTAGAGTTAGACACTAGATTGTAAGGTGAACCCATGGAAACCAACATCCTTAAAGTATCAGACAATAGAATGCAATCAACGGTCTAGAACCCTGACTTCAGGGGCTCTTATCTTAAAGTCAGTTTTTTTTTTAAATTTAAACAGCAAAGGCGTCTCCCAACTCTTATTTACTACATCCAGGTCGCATGTCAGGAAAAATTTAGTCGCAAAGAGTTCTCACTGTGAATAAGACCAACCAGATTTTTTGAGGATTCTTAGGCTATTTAGGGACGTCGAAGAGGCCAAAGAGGTTACTATTATTTACTTGAGGTTGCTGGTCCTTGTGGATATGCTGGACATTGCAGTCATCCTACACTTTCAGCGATTCAGAGCCCTTAGACTTAGACTGGTCTAGAATAGTACCGGAAGATCTCGGAGTGGTAATTGATGACCATTATTCATCAGCACACCCTTAGCCAAACTTCTACTTATTTCCCTCTCTTATCCACACTATCACACACTGGGAAACCTATGATTTGAACCTTGATCCTCCTTCTAATATTCAATTTAATATTCAATTAAAATTCCAAATGTAAAGTCAGTAAAAATCAGTCGGCCGTAAATGCAACTACACAGACTAGAATTCTCCCAGTTTTTTGCCATTTCTCCTTTTGTTCAAAATGTTTACCTTCAAAGTAGTATCCAGATGCACACGTACACCCGCATTGAAGTCGATAAAACATTTATGTGGAAGATTATTCCAGGTTAATGAATTTAACCAGTGTTTCCGGAGTTAAGCAGTGTTCATTTCGTTTTTTTTAGGAAATTTAGATATTTGTGTGTTTCAAGAGAGTATAACACTTACTTTCTCTATCATTTTGTTATCATATCACATTCTTAAAATTGAAGGCCACCTACTATTTTAGTTCAAATAAGCTAGAGTATTTGGCCACCTAACTAAATTTGCGGTAAGTGCAAATCATATGGCTCGGTTTACACTAGGTTTTTGTTTTAATTAAATATATAAAGAATTTATTTTTATTCCAGTGATAATTAAATCACATTCTAGCTATAAAAACGAAGGGTATATAATGTCCATGATGTAGGCGCAATTAAGCTTCCCTCTTGCGGCGAACATGTTCTCATTGATGAAAATACATCAATCTTCTCGCAGGAAAGTTACGCCCAGCAAAAAGGTCTTCTAGATTGGTAGTACTACCACTGATTTAATTCAGCCACGTTGTTCATCGCTCCAGGATTCCAGAATTTAATTATATATATACGAGTATATATCCACACTATATATATATGTACCTACATAAAACCTAAATTCATAAAATATTATGAAGTGATATTAACATTTAACAGAGTAGAGGATTATAGTACGTGGTTTCTCCTTTACTAACGTGTATTTTCAGTATCTAGGGTGCAGTGATTTTGGTTTATGTTTTTTTTTAGACGTTTAAGTTTTGAGATTAATACTACTAAAGTATGTGTTGCTTCCTTTATATATTTCAAGGTACAATTACCTATTGTCTCTGTATTGGGAATTCGGACCACCACCTAACAGTTCCAATATTTTGTCTCAAATTTCATACATTAACAACTTATATTCAAAATTAATCATTTAAAATTATTCTACAATTTATTAAATGTTTTAAATAATACATTTAAGTCCAATGAGTCACACGTTACTCTAATTTAGAAGTACTTCAAACAAACACACGAACTCCATTTTCCAAAAACCACTTCTTCTGACTGAGCGAACTTTTTAAAAGTGGTATATCCGGTAGAATCCCCAATATTTTTTCTAAAATTACCCCGTTTTATCCTACTATATGTAAATTGGCATTTACCACAGTCCTCCTATTGGCAGAGTCCATGGAACAAATTCAGGTTACATGCTTTTCTAGTTGGAATTAGAATTTATGCGAATAGGTTATTTCAAGTTACAAGGGTGCTAGAATTTTCCAGCAACCTCTCAAGGGACACAATAGATTTAGAAAGGCGCGGACGTACCCCCTCAACAACACCAATTTTACCTTTGCCTACGTAATTAGCTTATCTTAAAACTAAAAATTTTTTAATAAGATAGTTGGCTCACAATGTTTACTTTAAATGTATGTATGTCGCCGTATGATTATGAAATCCTGCCATTTTGTCTAATACCTATTTACTTGATGAAATTCAACAAATCGCCAAAACTGCTAGTTACTGGGTTTATTATTCGATTAAAATTTAAATATAGCGGATTATTATTTATACTTCATAGTAATGCTCAGGTTTTTGTAATAAAAAACCATGAAGAAGAGTAAATTTTTGTGTAAGCAATGTTTAAATTTTATATGTTTTGTAAAACAAAAAACAATAGCAGATAATTAAATTAGAGGAACAAACATTCATGTGAGTGTTCATACAAAATTCTTTTCCTGAGAAACTAAAGTGAAATTGTCGAATATTGGCGAAAACTATCTTAACTTAATAAACAATTTCTTGAAAAATTAAGATTTTTTTTTTCCGAATAATTTGTTAGCATTTTATCTTAATATCTATCTACGTGAGATTAATATTTATAAAGTCACAAAAAAGTTAATAAAATATTAGAAAATAATGAAAGATTTAGAGAAATAAGTGAAAGGTACTGAAGCACCATTGTTAATACGCTTTGACCAGCCCATGACTGGTTTTCATTGGACGGGGCGTGGCTACACTAGAGGTGGGCATGACCCGCCCACAGTCAGCAACCTACATTGCGATTGGCCACTACTTTGAACCTAATAATTTCAATGAAATAATTAATTTAAAATTTTTTTTCCAACATTTCTCCCATAGGTATTTGATAAACTTTCAAATAAAGCAAGAAAAAAAATTTCCCTTTAAAAATACGATAAATAATAATTCTTATGGAATGATAATTCATGTTTTACCCAATTATCGTTAACAGAAACAAAAAAGTTGAGAATTTGTATTGTTTAATCGTGTTTAATAGATAATAGAGGAATGGGCTAGTTAGCCGCCATTAAGTGGGCTGTAAGCTTACTTTGTACTCCATCCGGTGGAGAACTCCAGTGGCAATTTCTGCAAACATAAATGCAGTTTCTAAATTCACATTTAACCATGTTGACGACTCACTAGACTAACTACCACAAATCTCCCTGTTTATGAAGTAAGTTATTTGAGCTTCTTCTTTTTGATCGTTGCTATTCCACTTTGGTGGAACCTCGTTTTGTAGGACGTTCCTGGACTAGAAAGATCCCTACGGCCATATTGCTTAGTTGATTCGTGAGTAATTGTTTCAAACAATTAGACTAAATAAAATTAAAGTGAAATTGACAGAATGATCGTTGAATATACTTATTCCCCAAATGATAATTTCTACAATCTGTTCGGTTCCATTGCCAACATAATCATTTCAATATAACCTTAAAGTTTTGTAAAAATATCTAGGTAAACTTGGAAGAAAAGTTGCTCTACTAGAGAGAGCGCAACAGAAGAAAGTTATAGAGAGAGAGAGAGAGAGAACAGTTCAGCAGTTTATTTGTAGGCGTTGACGTTATTATTGCAGACCATTGCTGCACTCGACGCACGTACTGCTGCAACAATGTCACCCGGGAAGGAGGAAGGGGCTGCAGACTAACAAATCTATAAATATAGCTTTCTTTTCCAGTCTGGGGCGCTAAGTTTTTACTGCAAGAAATCGCTATAAACTAGAAAAAAGATTTTCAGCGTTGAACTTTTCCTTAAAATATCGATATATTTATTTTACTAGTCAAGAGGAAGCAGTATTGCATTTGTGTTATATCGTATGCTGGATATCACGTTTTCATTCTCTTTGATGCCCTCGAACCACAAAAAAAAGTGTTTTTTTTTTTTTAATTTCCTGTCGGTGTGAATTTGTGAATGTAGGCTTGCTGTTCTTCACAAATCGCATGTAGCTTAGATTATATATTTCATTTGAATAACGACTTGAAACCAAACAGGAAGTTAGGATGGATCAAAATCCCTGAAACGGAAGTACTTCCCGGGAATTGGCACCAATGATTTCCACAAAGCGATTGTACTTATACGAGTACACACATTTTCCTGTAACTTCACATTTTTCTAGCTCCAATCGGTTGTAGAACATTTTATGGAGAGGAGTTTATTAGGTGTCCTTTAAGAATATTTATTCAGTATTATGTACGGTTCTATGGTTTTATAAAGGAACATAAAAGTGTTAGGCGCCACACTAGCCGAGCGGTTAGAGGCGAGACCCGCAAAGCTAAAATGTGTTGTGGTACTGGGTTCGATTCCCTGGTCTTAGGCCTTGGATTTTATTTAATGTTTAATATGAGAACTTTACAATAAAGTAGTAAAAGTAAAGTAAAGTAGTAAAGTAATCGCCTATTTTTTCAGGCGGGACCTAACGTTCAGCTACCAAATTAGGTGTCGTGGACGGAGGCGACTAGCAAACATACTTTACTGTAATCTTCTTTTATTAACCATTAAATAAAATCCAAGGCCTAAGACCGGGAATCGAACCCAGTACATATTAGCTTCGCAGTACTAATAACCGCTCGGCTACCGTGGCGCCTAACTTTACAATAAAGTTTGTTTGCTGTTCGCCTCCGTTCACGACACCTAATTTGGTAGTTAGACGTAAAGCCTGCCTGAAAAAATAGGGATTACTTTACTTTATACATACTTTTTTAAAAGTGTTACTAAAATTCTGTATTTGAAGATAATACTTCAATCTTTTTTTTTTTTGTCTGACTTTTAAATTCAGAATTTGAAAGCACATGTACAACTTAGAAGCTAGACTATTGAAGTGATAAAAACTCTGTGAACATCTGCTCCATTTGGTTTTTATTGCGATCGAAATCATTGACTCTTTGAGGATAATGGAATTTGCACCAGTTGGCCACTCTATACTCCGTAATTCTCTTGAACTACCCTACCTATTTGTCAAATTGATGCTGGGACTCCTGGATCTTAGGGTTCCCCCCTCCAACTAATAACTGCTGCTCAAGTTGACAAGTTTCGGGACCATCTTTTACCAAGTTAATTTTTAATTTCAGGAGTTTTAAAATAGTATTAATAAGAATCTACTTTTAATATGGTTGGCTGCTTAATTTTGAGATTAATAAAATTAAAGGTTTTTAGCATTACTTCCGCTCTAAAAGCCAGTTCCTTCATATTTGAATTAGACAAGAGACAAAAAGTGACCTAGTCCCTTTTTAGATGGTTTCCATTCTAGTTAAATATATTAATTTGTCCTTTGGTCAGTTAAAGCAAACAAAAAATTAGAGACTGTTGCTAATGACTCGATTATTTTATGCAATAACGATGAATAATAGATAGATCAAGCCATTCTTTAAGATCTGAATTCAAATGAAATTCTTTGTTTAATAAATTATAAAATTTATTTTATAGTTTTAAATAACTTCGATATAATGCAACTTCCTGCCATACAAAGAACCGTACCATTCACTAAAAAACAACGGAAGTAAGCTTAACGTCAACACTTAAGAACCTTTCTTAGATAATGTCCACTGCAAAAATGTTATTTACCTAGGTGCTGATAGAATTTAAACAATTTTTATTGGATATTATTGCAAATCTATTAATAGAGCATTCTAATTTCATTCACTTCTTCAATTGGTGAATTTCAGTCTCACATTTCTACGGTTTGGTACAAGACGTGGACTAAGGTACTTTTTTCAATTGTTATTTATATCCCAGGTCATCATCGACGCTCGAATCTTTTTTTGTAAGTGTACAGTTGGTCTCCGGAAGTAACTAAGAATTTATTCTGGTTGTAACGGAAACAGCGTTTTAACGGGAAGCCTGTCCCTACCGTCTTCCTTCAAAGATAATACTTAATGAATTCCCTTGGGCAAAATTCGAAGAATACGCAAGATAGATGACTTATATATATATATATAAATATTAAGTTTTATATTACAGTATATAAGTTATTACCATTGCGTCAAAGCTTCTGTTTGCACTTAAAATGAATTTTCATGAAAAATAAGTAATAAATAAATAGAAAAAAAAAAAAGTGTTCCAAGTCTATTAAGTAAACAAAGTTTAAGAAAGTTTCATCGGATGGGGATGCTGTAAAAAGGAAAATGAGAAAAGTTTCAATAAAGTGCTATATTTTTCTTCAATCATGTTGACGAAAATCTTGCTTATCTTGTAAGCGATTAGAAAATGGGGGGAAAAATTGCCCTGGAAAAATATGGCTACCAATTTCTCTCTACACACTCGGCTCTGGAAATTAACCCAACATAAATCTTGGCAAATTTTGGTTTGGGATTTTTCACTATTAATCTACTTGATGAGGTTCTATGGGTGTGGAAATGAGAAAAAGAAATGGTTTTGGGCGCAGATTAGTCTGTGTGTCTGCGAGTATGATGTCAAAAACTTTAGAATGCCAATTTCAAATTTAACTTTTCGTTCGAATGCCATCATAACGAACCAATTCATTGCTTTTGTTTTCCCTTAAACTGGAAAATTAATTGTAAAACTTTCATCTGAAACATTAATTTCCTAAGGCAATTCATTTAAGAGCACTTTTACAGGAATTCGAGAGGTGGGAAGGTATTCATCCAGAATGCCATTTCTGGTTCATTAATTCTAAAATAATATCAGCTGTTATTAAGTAAATAAAATTACCAAGTTGAAATAAACCCACCGGGTGGACAAGATTTTCTAGTTTTTTACCATTTTGCATTTACCATGTTTTTTTTATAATACTTTTACGTACTGATCGATATTCGCCATTTATTTAAAATAAATAGTTTTACAGCAAACTCGAGGTGTGAAGATCAGCTCTTCTTTAAAATGAAGTTTCAGTACGAAGTATCTTTAAGGCATTTACTTTAAAATGAAGAGCAACAACTAACCGTAACTGTGACAGTTTAGAATAGTTTATTCGGGCTATCTTTCTAAAGTCATCTTTCTTCTAGTTGCCAAAGGAAGTATCTTGAATTTAGACATAACTTACAAGACCCATCAATTTGGATTGAAACAGCGAATTTATTGTGGTACTAGAGGAGTCTATAACCTATTTCCATTTCGACAATAACATTTTTTATATCAATGAACATGTATAAAACTGACGTGAACTATCTGTAGTGTACGTAAATTGTATGTTTCAAGAAAAGTTAGTGACGTAAAAGTCAGTCGTGTGTGTGTGTGTGTGTGTTCGTACAAAATTTTAAATTTTCTATCCTGAAATTTCCGGTGAAAGTTCTATTTCTCAAAAAAAGCGGAAGTAATGAAGAAATTGAATGACGCAACCACTTGTCTTATGGTTTTATTCTTCACTGGGAAAACTTCATCAGGCCTACATAAATGGAGCCGGCTTAATATTGTGATTACATCATTAATTAGTAAAAACCCTTGACTTTCTTAGATAATTAAGCAAAAATAGGAGTGGGTTAATAAAAAATAAGGAAAAAGTAAAATGAAAATAACACCACTTTATTTAATAACCAGGGTTCTCCCAGTAGGGAGAAATGAAATTATGATGGTTATAAGACGGAATTTTCTTAATTTTACTCAAGTACCCAAGGAAGGAACAATAATGGACAAATAATGAAAGACAATGCAAAGAGGGAGAGGTTAGTTTCGAGCTGTCTACAAAGAGTATATTTTTCTTAGGGGAATATATTAAACGGATATCGAGAGAGCTGGGATGGATCTAGTTTCAGATTGAAGTAGAGGTACCGAGAGCTCAGCCGTTATCACTGATACTCATGCTAAACGAAAACCTTTAGGTTGTAAAACATCTTTGAAAGTCTACCTTAAGTCACCTGAATACCTATGGAGTGAAATATAAGTTAAATCATTTAAACTTAGGATGGAAGATTTGCGAGGAATCGGTCAAATAAAACAACTCGTCTTTTTGCCAACGTTTAAATCATTTAAATTTTTCTTACGTAAGTGTGCTAAGATAAGGGTATATTCCTTGATTGGAACATTTACGGGTCCAATCATTTAAATTACGGATTAAGGTTTTGTTAAGTTTCAAAAAGAGTAGAGAAACATAAGCGCATTATCATAATCACTTAGCTTTCATGGTTCGAATTTTAAGTGAGCTTGTGCTCTCCGATTATCGAGGAACTCATTATAAAGTTCGAACCATGAAAGAAGATTAGCTAAACAAAAGAGATGTGAGTGCGGCAACCCAGATTCACTTCTTATTCTCCTTAGGAATACGACGTTAAATGGATCTTGTGGTTGCCCTCAAAGATCTCTCCTACGCTGGTGGGAAAGTAGGCTAACCATTGTACAAGGATCTGCGTTTAACCACACAAACTACACTCAATTGCTGCCTGCCTCATCAATCGCATAATATACTTGGGTCTTGTAGAGGTAGTAAATGTTTACAAACCGTTCGGGTTTTTAGCGAACCTACCGGCTTAATCTAATATCAAATTATCATGCGACCTGGTTCGTAAGATTGGATGGCCTAAAAGTGGAACGTAGTTCCAGAAAGCTTTCGTAGTTAGCAGTTATTCGAGAAATGTCCAATTGGGAGGCGATTGATGTTTTGGACTGAGCGAAACCCTCATCTTGGAGCTTTTCTAAAAAAAAAAAGCCCGAGTTGTTCCAGACTTTGAAGCACCACATGTCCTCCACCTTGGGGTACATTTAGAGCTGTTTGATTGGCACTAGACAGGTCCTGTTCTTCCACTTTTTGTACCCTCTGGGATTTCCTAGAGGCTGCCAACGTAGGAGGATCTCTACAACACTATCAACTTTTTAACTTGGGGTGCCATCTTTGGAATATCTAGGAAGAGGTGCAAATTGGACATACTCTACCTTGTTCCCCCCACTCCACCAATAAATTTATAGGCTATAATAGTTTTTTGAAAGGTGCCGTGAGTTATTTATCTGTGTATTTATTCAGAAGGAGGTAAGATCACAGTTCTCCGGTATATAACGCCTGGGGTGCAGTCTGTTCAGGAATTCCAGAAATTCTAGGAATGTGACCTTATTAAGCACGCTTCCTTTAAACAGAGCTAACTTTAACATTTTGTTAAGAGGTAGTTTATACAGAACTTGTACATTTTCTCTATAAACTAGTTACTTGGGGGTATGGCTTCAAGGAATGACGACAATGTGTTAAATTTTCAATAGATGACAGTGTGTAGCAAAAATCGTGAAGTTGTGAGCAATCCGGGCCAAATCGTTTGGCAAAGAGGGAGAGACGAATTTTCGAGTTAACTATAATTTTAGAAGATCAGCTTAATCATTAAAAAACATTCAACGTTTCCTGCGTGACTCAATTTCATAATAAAAACTAATTAAAATGTTCATAAAAGAAGAGAACAAGACGAAAATTAACTTCAATGGTGGATGTGAAATGGTAATTCACTCTGATTAATATTAAAAGACCCAAATTATATTGTTGGTGGGGATGTAAAAGGAGATTTTGTCAATATAGTTCCGGTGTACTTCGCTTAAAGTTTTGCACGTTCTTTTAAAACAGGTATTTGGGAGAAAGAGTGGGTTGGTAAGGTAAGTGGTATTCGGACATAGAAGCACGCATGTGTAGGGTTGTTCGTCAGACTACAAGAACGAATCCTGTATGAAAGATGTGTAACACTGATGCACCGTCTGATTGATGTTGCTGGTAGTAGTAGTATCCTGGGGTCTTCACTACCTCGTCACAGTCCCAATAATTAATTCTCCTCCTTGTCTGCTGAAGATCGAGAGGACGTAGCATCTACTTTAGATAGATTAATAGCACACAGTCAGTGTTAATTATCAGTGTCTGAAACCCAGCCTTTACTTCATCACCTACTCTCTACAGACAGACACACTCTTCATCAAATAGAAACTATATTCCTTTATTGGCGGTCTTACCGCCATCAACACTCTGCGACGGTCTAACAATTACTCGTATTTTAGGAACTCTATATTTTTCTTCTTATATTCAGTGGCGTAGCTATTGTTAGGCTATTTGAAACATTTTTTTGAGGAAACATTATTTAATTTGGGGTTCTCAGGACCAAATTCACTGTAACGTGGGCGTTTTAATCAACATTTAGACAGTATCTGATGAGAATGAAATTCCTAACCAAAATACCGAATTGGGAGTATGTCAGTCCATCTGAAACGCTCCTTTTTAGAGCGGCTTTCTCCAGTTTTCTGTAATTTTCCAGTAGAAAGTGAGTTACTTTAATTCAGAATTAGATTAAAGTTTTTTTGGCCGAAAGTGCAAAATAATTATGACAAAAAGTGTAACTTATTAATTTTTTTTAATTTATTTATTACGTTTTATTAAATAATAATTTTGGTTTCATGTGATCACCAAAAATTGAGAAAAATAAAAGGTTGAATTACTGCCTTATATTGGCCTTATGCCAGGGCGTCAGCCCAAACTTTCCCGTCAGTAACACATGTTTACTTACAGTCAAAGATCGTAATATTGCTAACTCTACAAAATATATATATTATACTTATCATTCTTTTACTTTAATTCTTTGTTTTTTGGTAGATGTTCCTTCTTTTTTTGCTTTAGATTTATGTTTCTTAAAAAATCTGTGATGTGAAATATTCATTCGAATGTTTTTAGTTACAATACTCTGCGCTTTAGTAGTGCAGCCTTTGAAACAGCACTTTATATGCGCACCTAACTGGTACGCGCTCAAAATGCCTAACTTTGTGCCGTGGTGGGAGGAATAAATACAAAGAGGAATTCGAGCATTTTTGGAAGTTCTGTGAATGATAGAGGAATTAGCATCGAAAGAGACCCAGCAACATAAATACGATGTTCGAGGGCCCGAAACTGACTAAATAATTTTAGCCAGAAAATGTTCAATATATTTAAATATTTAGAAGCGTCACAGGCTAAGAGCTGTTAGAGAGAGCAGCGAGCTAGAACATACCAAGATAATGGGTATCTTCTCTTTTATCAAGAGAAATGGTAGCTAAGTAGAATTAGTTTTAGTAGAGTGAGGCTGTTTTTATTGTTGCATGCAACACGCTTAGAACTTACCACCTAGGTAGGAGATGAATGTAGAAATCCGATACAGATGCAGTTCGATACCCGTAGAGATCTGAGAGGGAACTATACCCCAAAGAGTCTGTGAGTCTGTCGAGGATATTCGTTTTCTTGAGGAGGGAAGATTGTTTGGGCCTCCAGGAAATGGTTTGATCTGATTGGTTTCCTCGTTTTTTTGAGATATTCTCTGGTGTAATGTAGTAACCAGGTTTTGAAACTTTAACTTTATTTCAATTTAGAGTTATCAGCAGGTCCCGGCAATTAGGTATTGGTAAAAAAGATCTACCTGAAGAGCATTTCATTGAGTCAATCCTGGGTACCTTGCAAAACATTTAAAAAAAGCATTTCTTGTAATACTTAACTGAAATTTACCCCCTTAAAAGTATTGTGAATTATTGTAAGTTAGAGTATTGAAAATCATCGTAAGGAGAAGTCCTCGAGTGCTCAAGCCTCTACTCGAAATGAGTTCTGTTGCTATAATGTTGCCTGATCACATTTTGGCACATGGTACCAAGTTTAAAATTTTTTTTTTAATAAAAAAAAATCGATGAAAATCATGGCCAAGTCGATTTTTGGTATCTGGAGCAATAAAATTGGCCAGCCGTAGATTGTATTGGAAACGTGGGGCCTGTGGAGAGAGCGGATGCGGTTTTTTGTTTTCTTTGCTTGATTTGACGAGGAAAAGTGGTTAGAATAAACTTTATTAAAAATACCAACCAACATTTAGGTATTAACATTTTCTATCGTTGGTTGAGAATTAATATTTATATACTTTGCCAATATTTTAGTAGATATTTATATTAAATGTAGTAAAAAAATGAAAAAAAAATTTGCATAATAAGAATTTTACAAGTTGGTTGGCTCCTTTAATATTATACATAGTTTAATGCTGAGAACACTTAAAACAGTTCCATTATTAGTAAAGTAATTGCCTATTTTTTCAGGCGGGCTTTACGTCCAACTACCAATTAGGTGTCGTGGACGGAGGCGACTAGCAAACATACTTTACTGTAAAGTTCTTTTATTAACCATTAAATAAAATCCAAGACCTAAGACTGGGAATCGAACCAAGTACCACAATGCATATTAGCTTTGCGGGTCTCGCCTCTAACCGCTCGACTACCGTGGCGCCTAGTTCCATTATTACGATCCTTGTAAAAGGAAATATTACAATCGTGATGACGAATATTCGAAATCGAGTACTCACCGAAAATATGAAACCCGGTAAATGGTTTTCAGTGATTGGTGTGTACTCCAGCTCATTGGCATGTCATTTGGTTTACGATTGTTGGGCCCGGTAAGTCTGAATAGATGAACTCTATGGGCTATCGTCAGTCCAAAATGCTGATTGGACGCCCATCTAGGATTGTTTGTAAGATCTTATATAAGGGTCTCTGTTGGACACTTAGTTTGTTCCCTCAGCGGATATTGTTTGCTTAAGGAGACACCTCTACAAAATGGAGCTCATGATTAATGTTTTCTGTACAGTTGAAGGCTCTATGAAAGATTGTCTAGAATATGAAGCGATTCGATTCGTTCGCTCCATCTTTGGTGCGTGGCTTCGGTCCTGGTTAGGACTTAGCCCTAGACTCGCTCTGTTGCTATAGTGGTACTTCTTTCTGATATCTACGTGGACCTAAAGACAACCATCGAATAATAATAGTGCAAATAGAAGGTGGAGTATGTTCCGCTGTAGATTTTTATTTGTACTAATGCATTTCCTGCGAACCGCACACCCTTCATATTAAAGTCTAGCTTCGTTATTAAAAATATTTATCAATTTTAAAAGTTATTTTATTTCACAGCTTTTATACCAGTACTTTGAACCAGGTTATGTTTAGCAAACGAACAAATAATCGTGGACACATTTTTGTGGTCCAAAAACAATATATTCATTTATTAGTGGAAATAAAATGAAATTTTATCCCATGTGGTGGTGGACAAGTGTGCATCCTTAATCAACAATATATTGTCGATTATCAAATTCCATCTTCAATTTCAATATGAAATATTTAATAATCCAGATATTTAGGCTTATTTCAACTCCCGGCTATATGTTATTACAGAATATACTTGGTAGTCATGCAGCCATTGGTCATATGATAAAAGTTTTGTTTTATTTGGAAGTAAATTAGTGCATAAAACTGTGAATTGCATTTTTCTCTCTTCCAGAATAGTAAAGTTCTCTTTTACTCCACCGGCTGTGTGTGCATGCATGCATGTGTATGTGTGTTTTAAAATACATGAGTCCGTGTATGCAATCTTCATTGTCACAATGTCTAACATTGTGTCTGGCACATTTTCAACCAGATTCCCACCTTTTGTACCTGACATGTTACAGGACTTCCACCCATCTTTTTAACACCATTCAATATAGTCTGGGTAAATGTGTAAACTGCCCGCTAAAGGGTAATTGTAACGAAAACTGTTTAAAATGGCGGCTGGAAAAAGAGGGAAAATAAAAATACCTAAGGAAAAACAAAAAATATATTTTAATAATAATAAAACTACAGGAAAAACATTTTTTCCACCCTCTCCTGACTGCTTATATTGAATATATGATTGGATGCAGGACAATATCCATGCATTTTTGGTTTGCTATCGTTTTGACAAAGTTTGGGACTCAGTTCATGATCTCAGAGATCGATTATTTGACTGAGTACAAGGGTTTATGGTTCAGTTCATTCAGTTCATAAATTAAAGATTCTTTTTGTCCAATTTCTTGCTATATAAACTGTCATAATCATGATTCCGCCTTTATTTAGATGTTGGTCCAGAACTGTGGTCGGATAAATTTAATATATTTGCGCTAATACATCGAAATGAGATGCGAGCTGTCCCAGGCTGAACCCAATGACTGTTTTCTGGGCTTTAGTTAATGAGTGCATGTTCCATTTTTTGTGGGGGGGGTTTCCTTTCTGTTTCGAAATCTATTCTCGTAAACCTGTTAGATAAGTGGGATAATTATTACATGTGTTTAGTTGGTTTGATTGATTAAAACTGTTTTCATCTTTTAGAGAATATCCTGTAGTTGTTAACAGTATATTTTTCTGTCTTTCTTTCCCATCTTGATCCTCATCAATAATTTCATCAAGATATTGTTCTTTTCTGTTTTTTTTTTTTTTTAACTTCTTTTTTTTAACATCGACCTCTGCAAACGCATTCCTACCATTGTCGTATTTTACTTTGTATATAATCTCTTCATATAAAAATTAATCTTTTAAGTAGTTGTAAATAGTTCCCATGAACTCTCTGTCTTCGTCTACTGTAACTTCCATTTCCTCCTCTAGAATTTCCATCCCATTTTATTGTAACACACCTGCATTATTCCTTTCGCTTACATGGATGCATCCGATGCATCTAGTAAGCTTGTTCTGATGCATATGACTTGGTGGCCTTTGTAACTCTTGGCTGATTAACATCTTTGTGTGACACGAGATCCGAAATTGAATTAAAAACTAGGTGCAACCAAGATTATATCTAAATCATTGATTTTTAAGTATCCACTTGTTCACTATCTACTTAGGGCTTCTTACTAAACTCAGGTAGAACTACAAAACGTGCATTTCCTCTGGAAATGGATTAAAAAATTGGAGAGGAAAAGCTCCCTCATACTTTCATGTACAAACTGCCCAGACACTAAGACTATAAAATAAATATATTCAGCATGACAATAATTTATAACTAAAATGTTTAAAAAAAATAGTGCAAAAAGAAATGAACAAAATCATCATGTCTGAATCGAAGAGAAATTTAATTTCGAAAAGGTATGACATGAAAAAGTTTCTGAAATCCTTTTAGATGCACGTCAAACATCTGCTGAGAGTGTAGGGTTAAAGTTAAAAAATGGAAGAGCCTATCATTTCATATTCCCTTATTAAATGTGAGTCCATCTTTCTTTTTTGAGACGATGTAAAAAAGAGAAAAATGAACTAACTTCTTAGCTGAAAAAGAAAACAATAAAAAGAAAAAATCTTTAAGCAATTTACTATTTCCAGCTGAATCAGACCTTCGTCTCAACTACTCTCCCTTCACCCTCATTCGCATATTGGATTCTTTACAATCCATTGAGCACTGTGAATGTGGCATCGTCAGGCTAATAGCATGGACTAACACTTGGCTCTGCGGCTTAGAAACAATGTTGTTGCTACCACAATTGGGAATTCACATATTATGGCTTCATCTAATAAAAAGTACATTCATTATGTTTCAATCAAACCAAACTGTTTTATTTAGGTCATTACTGTTCAATCAGTTGGGCCGTGGTGTGATGAAGGCCCGCCATATTGGGTAGCTTAGACCAAATAATAGATTGACTGCACTGCTTGTCTTGTCTTGGTGGTTTAAGATTTGATTTTGACAATAATGAGCTAAATGAAGAAATAATCGAAGTTCCTTCACAGCAAACCGTCTTCTACGAATTAACCTCATGATCCAGACATTTGAGTAGAAATATCGTAATAACCTCCCATTAGGTTTATAGTTCTAATCCACTGAGAGACCCGGGAATATTATTGCAGAAATCTCTTGCTGTGTTAGTGCGTCAACATTGAATACAATCGCCGGTTAGTTTCAGCGCTAAGAAGTAAATGGTCTCGTTCTGAGCAATAGAGAGTACCTTTGAGTACGCTATACCCAGTAATTGTACACATCAGTGCAATCCCATCCTGTATGGAAAGTGCTGTGGAAGTTAGCTCTAGTAGTTATTAGACTTGAATACCCATGAGAGCTGAAGAGTTTCTGTAGAAGAAGGGTCTAGACTGTTTGCCCTCTCCTCAGGGTGACCCCAGGGGATGGCAATACTCTCTCACTCTTTTATACAATAGATTGTATTAACAATAACTGAATTTCTGGGTATAATAAGGCGGCTTTCTCACTTCTATCGACCGGCTATCCAACCGCTCCCTACAACATTAACAATATTAGAAATGTCGCCAGGATTTTAATAAGCGGCGATGATAAGATTCTACTTTAATAATAACATTATTATTTATTAAAACTGTCCGGCAGAACAATTGTATAAGGGTTGATCGTCAAAAACTGCACGAAAAAGCGTAACGTTGAAAAACACCCAACTTTGACAATTTTTTTCTCTTTTTCTATAAAAGATAAAATTCCCAAATTTTCTTTATAATATAGGGCAAATCCTCCTTTATAACTGTAATTTATTTTTTTCAGTAACATATTTATAAGTTTTCGAGAAAAATGATGCAAAAAAGCAGCAGAAACGGCATTTTTAAAAATGGTTCTTATTCTTGTGGTTGTTCTTGTTGTTACCTTCTTTGTAAACAACATAGCGCCTAAACGCGTGAACCGATTTTAATGAATGAGGGGTTATTCGATTCAGAATTCCGGTGCCTTTTGGGGATCTCAATGCTGTCGTCCATTATATGGAAAAGGAGTTAGCCCCATTTATGTAAGCCCCCCCCTCTAAAACAAACATTTACTATTAACGCTGCAAATCTCAGCCCGATTTTGACAAAATTTAGCACGATAAAGCCGTTAAAGCTTAACTACGTATTCTTGTTCTTGTTAAAGCGCGTGCTCTTACACATACTAAAGGAGAGTGTTGCGATCGTTTCTGAATATCGACGCGTAAACTGATTGTCATTAATGAAGTTTCATATAATTTGAAATCACATGTAAATCTAGGTATAATAGATAAGGAATTAGAGAAGACTAAATTTGGGAGCTTTTGAAATTCGTTAAAATTTCAAACCTTTATATCTCTTCCCGTATTGTTCAGATTTTAATGAATTCTTTACTTAAATGTAAAGAAAACTCAGTAACTTTATCTACGACGGGCAACACAAGTTCCTCAAGAATTGTAAATGTTTTTTTTCTCTTTCGCTGTTAAAAACAAGTCTTCGTAGGATGCTAATAAGTATTTTTCCCGGACCGTAGCATACGAGGGTCGTTTGAAAAGTCCATGCAAAGTCAGAGAGATAGCACTACTGGTGCGTATCGAGGTTATGTTTAGTTAGTAGCATCTCTTGGAAGAACACACACCAAGTTTCAGCCAGAAAGGTCTATTTCTTTGTGTTTGGCATTCGTTTGAATCGAGGAAGTCGAGTGATTTTCAAAAAAGGCGAAGACCGTTCCTTCGGCCGGAAAGATTATGGCGACTGTCTTTTGGGATTCGCAAGGAATAATCCTCATCGAATATCTGGAAAAGGGTAAAACTATTACAGGCGCATATTATTCATCATTATTGGACCGTTTGAAAACCGAGCTGCAAGAAAAACGCCCACGATTGGCCCACGACGAAAGTCCTTTTCCATCACGACAACGCCCCAGCTCACACCTCAGCAGTTGTGGTCGCAAAATTAATGGAAATAGGGTTCCAACTCGTTTCACATCCCCCCTATTCTCCAGACTTGGCTCCCGCGGACTACTATTTGTTCCCCAATATGAAGAAATGGCTGGCGGGAAAAAGATTTTATTCAAACGAGGAGGTGATTGCAGAAACGAATGGCTATTTTTCAGACTTGGACAAATCCTATTATTCGGAAGGGATCAACAAACTAGAGCAGCGTTGGACGAAGTGTATAAGCCTAAAAGGAGACTATGTTGAAAATTAAAAAAGGTTTACCCCAAAAAATTAAGTAGTTTTTATTTTTGCACGGACTTTTCAAACGACCCTCGTATTTATCAAAACTTAGTTTTTCTTTTTTAATCTCTCAAAAGCCTTTCAGAATATTCGGCTGTATTATTTGAGTTTTTAATTTCGTGGGGGCTTCATGCGTTCATTAGCCAAAGTTTCGTTGCAGATTAAACAAAGCGGTTGCTTTGATGTCACAGATTAGATATGCTGGCCATTTCATTCATAATAATGTTTTGTTATAATAATGATAAAATTTACATTACATCTTCATAAATAAATAGGCACTATATTTTCTTTCTATTCTAAATTATTTTTCTGACTTATTCGAGAGCACAAATTACACAGTAAATATCAAGGAAACTATTCATCAATAATATTGATTTCTCTATTGTAATTTACTGTAGTCCCTTTAATTGAGTTATTGTAGTAAAATACTTTAACAATCTATTGGATGTCCTATGTATATCTTTATCTACATTATGTCACATATATACAACTATATTATTTAATATTAACCCAGATTAATTATTACCTATTATTATTAACATTTGTCTACTACATAAAGTAAAAGATCACATTATCGAAGGATGAACTTAAACCGACGATTTTTATTTAAGAAAATAAAATCATTGATTTACGATTTATGAGTATGTTGGTGTAAGCATTTTTTTAAAAAAAGTTTTTGAAATCCTCAGCCTCATACTTACTTTTATTTTTTATTACATTTTTCTTTTCAATCTGTAATTAATTGTTTGATTACCAGACCTGCAAAGCTAATGTGTATTGTGGTACTGGGTTCGATTCCCGGTCTTTAGCCCTTGGATTTTATTTAATTGTTAATAAAAGAAATTTACAGTAAAGTATGTTTGCTAGTCGCCTTCGTCCACGACACCTAATTGGTAGTTGGACGTTAAGCACCGCCTGAAAAAATAGGAATTACTTTACTTTTTTTAATTGCTTGATTATTATAGATTAATAGATATTACAGTCAATCTACGTTAAATGGTGTGCTACTTAAACAAATATTTTGTAGATGAAAACAGCCAGCATTACAGTAAAATTACTCAAATGATATCAACGAAATGAAGGATACTTGCTGATTTGTGTACTTTTTAGCGTTTAATCAACCCTTATACTTAACTTTTTAAACTGTAAGTTTTTGTTGAAGAGATAATAATATTATAAACTTAAATAATATTACACATTAGAAATTCATTTTCTTATTTTGAACATTAATTGACAATTAACTATCTCTTTAATAGTGTATAAGAGTTATGACCGTACATTCTGATAATGTAGAATTTTACCAAATTTTTAGAGATCAAAATTTTCAAAGAAATCGAAAATGATTTAGTAGAGTAGTTAAGGTTGAAGGATTGTTATTATTACGTAGTAGGTAATAATTAGTTAGCCAAGTGCAGTATCTGATCTTTACCAAAGTATAAGGTTCGAACTAAACGTGATCTATCATTTTATGAAACCCAACTTCGAAAATCTAATTCAAACTCCGCAGTTCCTCTTCTACGTCAGAGAGTGAACCAGTTGGTGATGGTCTTGGTTTAGATTAGTTTTGGTTTTCCCATAAAAAAAGATCACCATATAAATGCAATTCAAATGCCATCAGTGACGATGTATCAGATCCAAACATCTGCAGATAAAAAAAGAAAAAAAAAAACATCCGACATTCAGGACATCTAATCAATCCAAGGCTAAACAGACACATCTCTTCACAAAGATATTTTATCATCTCGTCAAGATGACGCCTACCTTCACGATACCTGAGATTTGAATTTAATTTTTACTTCCTCTTACCGTTCGCGAGAGAAAGTACTGTAATTGCAGCAGCAGGAATTCAGGTTTTCGAATTGAAAATGATGAAATGTCACCAACCTGTCTTCGTAAACTTTTTAAATAATTTTTTAACCTTAGATTTAGACATTTCCGGCACTTACAGAAAATCTCTTCCGAAAATTTCTTTCTTAATGTATTCATTCACGTTTCAATAATAATAATAATAATAAAAAGGGAAAAGGGAAGGGATTAGCTATGCGGTTAGCGTACTGGACTCTCACGCGGAGGTCCCGGGTTCGAATCCAGCAGCTGACCCTTAGATTTTCTCTTCCTAGTAGGAGCTTCTTACAGCTCACTATCCGGTGATGGGCAGTGTTGTCCTTAACGAGAGAACACTGTCCGGTGGCCGGCGGTGCACTGGTAAAAGCTCCGGGCGCCAATAACCTCAGATGTTGACGCGCCTTAAATCATTTAAAAAAATATAAATAAAAAAAATAATCAAAGCTGACAGTTGTATAAGGGTTGATCGTCAAAAAGTGCATGAAATCGTTCAAAAACACCCAACTGTGACAATTTGTTTTATAAAAGATAAAATTTCCAAATTTTCTTTAAATTATAGGTCAAATCCAACTTTATAACTGTAATTATTTTTTGCAACAACCCAGAACTAATAGATTTCGAGAAAAAAAGTTGCCCGAAAATGAGAAAAAACGGCATTTTCAAAAATTGTTGTTCTTGTTACCGTTTTTGCAAACAACGTGAACCGAGTTTCATGAATGAGGTGTCTTTCGATTCGGAATTTCATGTAGTGCCGCTTTTTGTGGGGTCACGACGCTGTACTTCGAATGGGAGAGGAGTTAGCCCTTTGTTTGTTAAAATTAATAAATATTTTTGATTGTAATTTCGCAAAATTAAAAAATATAAAAAAAGTTGGAAACTGAGAAAATCACGGTTCAGTGATTTCCTCAAATAATATTTGCGTAGAAAACTTTATTTTAACATTATTACATAACCACAAAATTATCTTTACCCGACGCAGTAAGAGACAGTGAAGTATACTTATTGTAATAAAAAGAGAAATTCATTTAATACGCACACTCGGGACGTTTGATATTGAAAAGAAAGGTGACGTAATAAATGGAAATTGGAGAACTGAAATAATATTCGACGTTACCTTATACCTTTTACATAATATAAATATTATTGGAAAAAATAGTGCGAGATTTACCTCTAAGTTCCGATCAGGTGTAGTGGTTTCAGGCAATATAGCTTTACTAAATTCCTTATAAAATAAAGTACTTACTTTTACAAATGAAATTTTATCTAAGAACAAGATTATTCAATACAAAGGAAAATCTTAAAATACTCACATGACTTTTCTCTTTTTTGTAATAATAACATTTTCTCCAAACAACAAAATTTATTCGTTAAAATGGCCACTTCCGTTGGTCATACATAATCGAGCATATACTAGAACTCTTGTAGAGTGTTTTGAGAAGGTAGAGGCTACCTCATAGATCTTTGACTTCTTGGGATGTTATAAGTTCATGATCAAGATATCTTGTTAAAGTTTTTGAGATTGAGTAAAAGTCAGACCATTTTCTGTAAAATATTTGTTTTTGGAAGTTTTTTTAGATCTGAGGGAGTTAGCGGCCATACCAAAACGAAGAAATTGTCAATGGGATTTATAGTAATAACATTTTCAACCTTCGCTAGAAAAATTCGTTCAAATTTTTATTTTCTAAGATCGAGTTTAAAAAAGGGAAGAAGACCAGAGGACTCCCTTACGTCATTCATAAATCGTAGCCGGAATTTCTACGTACAATCCCGAGAAGCCTAAGCGATGAAAACTTCAGTTATAGGAAAATATTCAAACTATAGTTAGAGTAAGAGAAAGTTGGGAGTGAATGCGAACTTTGAGTGGGTGTTTCTCGTCAGAATCCCAAATTGAAGTTTTTAACCCGACATTTTTTACCCGTATTATTTTGTTTTTATTATTACTAAACATAAAAAAACGACATCCAACGATTAATCTGTGAGGTATTATGTAAATTATTTGTCATCAATAATTTTTTTTACATAATAAATGAACTGACAAAGTATAGACTTGTACACAGGGTAGTGCGTGTCCCTTCATCAAGTTGTATACAAACTCAGGCCCCAGACTTCAAACGGTTCTACAGCCCTTTTTCCTGAACCATACCTTTACAGGAGGCATTAAACCCAAGATGAAGAGTGACTGGATGAATACGAACTGATTACGAACAGAGTAATGGATGGCTGTTCACGCCGTACCATACATCCTGTAAACACCTAATTAAGTTATGACAGTTATCTTTATACTACCATAATTTGTCCACTTTCTAAAACATATCGATATAGAGTATATATACATTGTACACCAAGATAATATTGATTATGAGTTAAGGTTGCTTTTGAATACTAAAAATACTGGGTTTTATATCGTATTTTAGTATAAAGGAGTTTAAATTGAAGTTAGTAAAGGCGATTACCATTGCTCTGCCTGCCTTTTCTTAACATTTAACAGATCGAAAAGAAAATGATTTCCTCTACAATCTTCCGATAAATGTGGCTAACTCAATAAAACAGACGAAGAAGAAGAAGCAAGATAGCCTCGCATTTCTAGATAAAGTACCGGTTAGAATTGCCTTTAGTGGCGCCCCTTAAAATAGAACGCTGTAAAGATTGTATTAAACTAATTCTCTATAATGAAATTGCCCTAACCTCTTTCGATAAAATACCAGCAGGTTGGAATGCCCTTAATTCTTATTCAGTCTTAAATCTTTTAAGACTGAACTTCTTTCCGGAATTCTGGGCTCACAAATAACTAGGGAATAAAATGAGTGCTGTTTATGGTTCAAAAGCCGGATACTCCTTGAAATTTGATCGTTGGGTGTATGTTCACGTACTTCCGCTATCTTTAGAGACAAACCTGCTCATCTTCTTGTTTCCAGACACGTAAAAAGCAGAACCATGAAGGTGGTAATAGACGTTAGGTCTAGCTATAAGTTGTGTAGGTAGAAGCTCCAAGTTGAAATCCTCCATTAACGTTTATCTTAACTTGTGAGGCCTTTTGTTCTCCTTCTCCTCCCATCGGGGGTGTGACAGTGACTTTGAGAACTTTTGCGCCCCTCCAATCACCCCGCACCCAAACACAGACTATTTTCTGAAAATCTCAAAAAGTGTTTTCCCTATGAAAATACGAAACCGTAAATTTGGCATTGAGGAACTGTTTTGAGACTGATGATGATCTTCGGGGATCCGGACTATTCTCCAAACCTTTTTAGGCTTTCTCCTAACTCTTTCAGCCAACATTATTTTCGTAACCAATCCCACACATTCTTCAAGGAACCTTTGGGAGGCCTAATTGGAAACTACTTCAAAAAATAAAATAAACGATTTATAGATTTGGTTGGAGTTGCAAAAAAGGAAAAATTAATGAGACTAAGGTATCTTCTCTTTCTCTATCTTAGAGATGATTCTAAACAGGGATGTTGCAAATCTTGTGCCAAGACATTCTGAGCAGCTCTTCTTCTATCTGTGGCAGAAATTATTTCAGATTAGATCTACAGCTTACATCTTCTCATTGCCATGCTAATTAGCTATTGAACAAACATTTCAGCAAAGAGAGATATGCGACTTTATTCAGCCTTCACTTTAATGATGTTTAAAGAGAAACAGCTGTATTTTATTTATACAGTTAAGCTTACTAGTTAAGCTAGATCGGTTAACCCAAAGTAAGAGAGTTTTCCGACTATCTACACCTACAAAAGCATTGTGCTACTACTTGTAAGCAGAAGCTAACTCAATGTGAAATTCTTTGTTGTCGTACTTCTAAGGATTTTTTTTTTTACGAATTGGAAGATGTTTGGTGTGCTTTAAAGCATAAGGCATGCTTTGTTCATTGAGCCAAGTTAAGGTTTTATCTTTTCTTTATCTCAAGTGATTGTACATCAGTTCTTGTTCTTGTTTCTTTAACGTGCCTGTATTGGTAGACCTTTTATTTTCTTCATCACCTTAAGCTAGAACTTTACGCTGTATCTTCATTTTTTTCTTCACTTTACCACTCTATCCAAAGCCGCTCGGTGCTGCACAGCTAGCTTCTTGTATTCACGATTTGAAGGAGCAACAGTGTGACGAGAAGCTGGAGTTTACCTCTGAGTATGGCCAAACTCTAATGATTACAATTACCTGAGAAGGCCCAAGGTGTTGTGCTCAGAGATGTTAATAGCAAGTATAGTTTTTGTTGTTATGGTAGGATTACCCGCAGGGATTCCAAAATCCCTGAGATTTCCATTATCACTTAAGTCACAACAACGAGCTCTAGGATTTTTCCCACAACCAACATTATGAACTTCATTTTCGATAAAATTTATATAATATCCTCTCGATAGATAAGTAGAGATATGGGCCCATTCATTCCTTCAGCCACTGATATTATAATATGGAAATAATCTTGTAAGTGACAACATCTCATTCATTCATTTCCATGCACAAATAAACAAATGAAACAAGTTTATACAATATTACATAACATGGCGAACTTCACTCTATCGTCACCTCAATGCAGGTAAATTAATTTAAATTCGCCACAAATGCTTGTAATTCTCTGTATGTTTAACTAAAGTATATTCGGTAATTGTTGAATTAAATTGGCCAAATCAGTAGTAAAACCATTCTCACTAATTATATTCCTCATGCATACATAATTATACCATTATACTACGTCATTTATGCATGTATAATGCGTCAGCAATTAACAGCTAACCAGTAAAACCTTCTTTAAAGAATGCACACATACATACAAGGTGTTGTCTTTAAGTGCATTCTTGTGCAAATTTAAAGTTAATGTACGTTCTCAAAATTAGATCATTAAAAACAAACCGGAAACAGATTTAGATAATTGTTTTGACAGTTTTCAACTTTACAGTTCAGTAAAGAGTTAACAGATACAGACAAAGTAAAATGCAAGATACATTGAATATGGTTTTATATAGAATGAAAATACTAGTTTATTAAAACTGTCCGGTAGGACAGTTGTATAAGGGTTGATGGTCAAAAACTGCACGAAAAAGCGTAACGTTGAAAAACACCCAACTTTGACAATTTTTTTCTCTTTTTCTATAAAAGATAAAATTCCCAAATTTTCTTTAAAATAAAGGGCAAATCCTCCTTTATGACTGTAATTTTTTGCAACAACCCAGATCTAATAGGTTTTGAGAAAAAAGTTGCTGAAAATGAGCAAAAACGGCTTTTTCAAAAATTGTTGTTGTTCTTGTTCTTGTTGTTCTTCTTCTTCTTCTTGTTGTTGTTACCTTTTTTGTAAACAACGTAGCGCCTAAACGCGCAAACCGATTTTCATGAATGAGGTGTCATTCGATTCGGAATTTTATGTAGATGTGCCTTTTGGGGGTCTCGATGCTGTACCTCAAATGGGAGAGGAGTTAGCCCCATGTATGTAAGGCCCCCTCTATAACTAGTTTTACTAATAACTCTGTAAATATTGGCACGTTTTTGATAAAATTTGGTAGGGTGAAAGGGATAGGGCTCCTCTATCTAAAATTAAAGCGACGTTCTGTTCTTACACCTAATAAGGGGAAGTTTTGCAATCTTTTCAAATCATCTTCGCAATAACCGATTTTCGTGAATGAAGTGTCATATTATTCAAAATTTTATGTAGATTTGCATTTTAGAGGCCTTGACGCTGCGCATATTTGGGACGGGAGTTCGTCCAATGTATGTAAGGCCCCTTCCAATATTATTGTTACTGATAACTCTGTAAATCAGCCCGATATTGATAAAATTTGGGAGGATGAAGGGGTTAGGGCTCCCCTGCTTAACAGTAAAGCGAAGGTGTGCTCTTACACCTATTAAGGGGAAGTATTGCAATCGTTTCAAATTATCAAATGGTCTGGCTGTGGGTGTATGAAGGGAGCACATTTTCTCAGAAAAGACTTCCGCGTGTTACTTTCTTCAAACATGGACATTTTATTGCACGGTAGATTAAGCCTCGCTTAGATAATGAAAGTGTAACGAGCGGCCTGAAAAAATTCTCCCTCTATCTCTCTCTGTTTCAGTGTGTGTGATTATCAAATACCAGAAATCGCAGAACGTTAAATGTCTTAGCTTAGATGAGATAAAGTTTTAGTCAAAATCGGTATACCGGAAGTATCACTTTAATGACGAGATTTTTCAGTTTGTCAGGAATTTTTGGGAAACTTATACAGGAAATCCGATTAATCCTAAATTTCTAAACTTATTAGAATTAAATATAACAAACGTCCCAAGTTTGTAGAATATTTGTAAGTATAATTTAAAGAATAATATTAAGAGGAAGTCGTGAGAGTGTTGTTACCAGATTTTGTTCATAGAAATTATAATTTCTGAGAAAATCTTGTTCCAAAAGTTGCGATAAGAGAACTTCATCAGTTAAAACTGTTTGTAATATTAATTTGTATTTGTTGCGATGAGAAAGAGTCAATAATAATAATGTTTTCTATAATTTAATAAACTATGAATAATGTCTACATAAAAACATTCAGAAATAATATCTATGACTAATCCCTAACTTGATAATATAAATGCCATTAGACTTTACTCTTTCCACCTGAATAGTAAACAATAAACATGATATGGTTTTAATTTAATAAACTTTAAACTTATTTAAACTTAACTTAGTGGCGTGATTTCCCCCTCCTTTATCTTTTGAATGCACTATAAAGTGGAAATAATTATTTAATCTAATTCAAACGTCTTTTGACATCCGTAGAAGAAGTGCTTGTTATTTTTTCTATTTTATTAGCTATTAAACTATTTATTGAAGACTTCATACATCCTTCTCAATTTGGTAAGTACATTTTTTGTAATAATTTAGTTAAATACATTTTAATTCAGAAATTACTCTTATTTGGCGGTTGATTTTAGTCCGATTAATTGTACTTAACTGCTGATGTCTGTCTAGATGAAAAGTGATCCTAGTTCTGACTGATTGTTAAAATTCACTTCCTTTATCAAAAAGTTAATAATATTGCTTAGAGTACTTTCGTTGCTCGATCGGAAAAATAAAGTTTAAAAATTTAAAAGTTTAAACCTTCTTGTTGTGATGTAGATACTCTAATTTATTTTTATTTTTTTATCCATTTTTTGAACGTATCTCCCCGCTTTTAAGACCAACTTGCTTCATTACTTTTGTCTGATAATAAACTTGTAACCCAAATTATCATGTTAATGAACAGTTTTCACTTCTTCAAGATTTTCTCTAAACAATTTTCTACTGTAATTTTCTCGGCACATAGTTTGCATATATTTACGTCTATTACTTTTATTTGAAACATTTTTCCGATAAAATTCAATTTCAAACGATTCTGGTGGAGGAAGGAAGGTAGGCAGGCTAAAGTACAATCATTTCATTCTAGTGATCGGAGGTACCACTTAAGTCCTAACAAATGAATTCAATATTCCGCTTAAATTCTTAGTTTGAAGAGAATTGTTTAACCGGAAGTGCCTGTTTAAAAAATAAATAAAACATTTTTTTACTTTTTCACTTCCTCTTAGACAAGTATTGCGCCCTTGTAAAAATTTTCCGTTTCATCTTTCCACCGGAAATGTATATATGCGCACATACTGTATATGTAGCATTGTATGTGTTGTCAAAATATCTCAAAACGAAAATCGTATTAAGCTGATACTCGTATCAGTGATTAAACTGATACTAATTTCAATCAGGTTCGACAAAGCCCACAGACAATACAATCCCTAAACCGGAAGTCTCTACTCTGCTGCATTAGTGAAGAATTTCTTCGTTTTTCATTGATTTTATTTTTATTCTCCTCTAAGTTTTTTTTTATTTATTTTGGTAAATTGCAAATCTATCTTATAATACCATAGCACATTAATGAATTTGGATAACTATAAACTAAATTTCCGCCCTTGCTCAATAATCAGTTATTGTTCTAAAAGTTCTTTTTTGTTAATACATCAAATTAAAATATTTCCAATTTAAAAAAATTACTCTTTAAAGTTTTATGTTTCATTGCAAAAAACAAAATTTACTTCATTTTTCGAACCTAAATTTTTTTTTTCCAGAGTCGAAGGAAACATTACGTTAAGTATTTATATTAAGTATTAGTTATTTATTTCTAAATACTAAAGATTTTAAATTATATTATAGATATGCCTTCTAAACACCGGAAAAAAAAGCAAACAATTAAAAAATTAGTATCGGGTATTAGACAGACAATTGACAGCACTGCTGAGCTCGAAAACTGTAGTTTATACACTATTGTGACCCCCGCCGCAACTAAGCAACAGCGGTACTACGTTAAAAATCGCGAGGGAATAGTAACTAAACAGCGACAATATAACTTAAGAAAAAAAATAGAAATAAAAGAAAAACAGGAAGTGTACAATTTGGAACACAAAGAAACAATAGCAAGGAAACAGAGAGAGTATGATCTAACTAATAGAGAGAAAATACAGAAGAAACAGAGGAAATATGATTTTGTTCATACAGAAGATAAAAAAAAGAAACAGAAAGAGTATGATTTATCTCATAGAGAGAAAATACTGAAGAAGCAGAGAGAGTATGATTTAACTAATAGAGAGAAAATACAGAAGAAGCAGAGAGAGTATGATTTAACTAATAGAGAGAAAATACTGAAGAAGCAGAGGAAATATGATTTTGTTCATACAGAAGATAAAAAAAAGAAACAGAAAGAGTATGATTTATCTCATAGAGAGAAAATACTGAAGAAGCAGAGAGAGTATGATTTAACTAATAGAGAGAAAATACAGAAGAAACAGAGGAAATATGATTTTGTTCATACAGAAGATAAAAAAAAGAAACAGAAAGAGTATGATTTATCTCATAGAGAGAAAATACTGAAGAAGCAGAGAGAGTATGATTTAACTAATAGAGAGAAAATACAGAAGAAGCAGAGAGAGTATGATTTAACTAATAGAGAGAAAATACAGAAGAAACAGAGGAAATATGATTTTGTTCATACAGAAGATAAAAAAAAGAAACAGAAAGAGTATGATTTATCTCATAGAGAGAAAATACTGAAGAAGCAGAGAGAGTATGATTTAACTAATAGAGAGAAAATACAGAAGAAGCAGAGAGAGTATGATTTAACTAATAGAGAGAAAATACAGAAGAAGCAGAGAGAGTATAATTTAACTAATAGAGAGAAAATACAGAAGAAACAGAGAGAGTATAATTTAACTAATAGAGAGAAAATACAGAAGAAACAGAGGAAATATGATTTTGTTCATACAGAAGATAAAAAAAAGAAACAGAAAGAGTATGATTTATCTCATAGAGAGAAAATACTGAAGAAGCAGAGAGAGTATGATTTAACTAATAGAGAGAAAATACAGAAGAAGCAGAGAGAGTATGATTTAACTAATAGAGAGAAAATACAGAAGAAGCAGAGAGAGTATAATTTAACTAATAGAGAGAAAATACAGAAGAAGCAGAGAGAGTATAATTTAACTAATAGAGAGAAAATACAGAAGAAACAGAGAGAGTATAATTTAACTAATAGAGAGAAAATACAGAAGAAGCAGAGAGAGTATGATTTAACTAATAGAGAGAAAATACTGAAGAAGCAGAGGAAATATGATTTTGTTCATACAGAAGATAAAAAAAAGAAACAGAAAGAGTATGATTTATCTCATAGAGAGAAAATACTGAAGAAGCAGAGAGAGTATGATTTAACTAATAGAGAGAAAATACAGAAGAAACAGAGGAAATATGATTTTGTTCATACAGAAGATAAAAAAAAGAAACAGAAAGAGTATGATTTATCTCATAGAGAGAAAATACTGAAGAAGCAGAGAGAGTATGATTTAACTAATAGAGAGAAAATACAGAAGAAGCAGAGAGAGTATGATTTAACTAATAGAGAGAAAATACAGAAGAAACAGAGGAAATATGATTTTGTTCATACAGAAGATAAAAAAAAGAAACAGAAAGAGTATGATTTATCTCATAGAGAGAAAATACTGAAGAAGCAGAGAGAGTATGATTTAACTAATAGAGAGAAAATACAGAAGAAGCAGAGAGAGTATGATTTAACTAATAGAGAGAAAATACAGAAGAAGCAGAGAGAGTATAATTTAACTAATAGAGAGAAAATACAGAAGAAACAGAGAGAGTATAATTTAACTAATAGAGAGAAAATACAGAAGAAACAGAGGAAATATGATTTTGTTCATACAGAAGATAAAAAAAAGAAACAGAAAGAGTATGATTTATCTCATAGAGAGAAAATACTGAAGAAGCAGAGAGAGTATGATTTAACTAATAGAGAGAAAATACAGAAGAAACAGAGGAAATATGATTTTGTTCATACAGAAGATAAAAAAAAGAAACAGAAAGAGTATGATTTATCTCATAGAGAGAAAATACTGAAGAAGCAGAGAGAGTATGATTTAACTAATAGAGAGAAAATACAGAAGAAACAGAGGAAATATGATTTTGTTCATACAGAAGATAAAAAAAAGAAACAGAAAGAGTATGATTTATCTCATAGAGAGAAAATACTGAAGAAGCAGAGAGAGTATGATTTAACTAATAGAGAGAAAATACAGAAGAAGCAGAGAGAGTATGATTTAACTAATAGAGAGAAAATACAGAAGAAGCAGAGAGAGTATAATTTAACTAATAGAGAGAAAATACAGAAGAAACAGAGAGAGTATAATTTAACTAATAGAGAGAAAATACAGAAGAAACAGAGGAAATATGATAGAGAGCATATAGATAAAAAAATAAACCAGCAAAGAGTGTATAATGTTGCCCATAAAGTTGGCATAGCAAGGAAGCAGAAACAAAAAGACAGAACAAACAGTGAAAAGAAAACTGAAACACAAAGAAAGTACAATGAAAAAAAAAGAAACGAAATTGACTTAAGACAAGAAAGGTATAATGAAAAGAATCGCGCTGTAATAAATTTAAAAAGAAATATTCGGTACTTTTTGACTCGCCAAAACGTAAATAAACCCTCGGCGTCATTCGCATCTTTATTAAAGAAACGGATTCAAACTCGAAAAAAGATTTGTACATTTCGAGATGAATGCGCGCTAATAAATAAATTGTGTTTATCTTTAAAACGGAATCGTCAGTTCAATAAACACCGCCGTGTAAGGAATAAAATTAATCGCACAATGACTTATTACCTGATAAAACATTCTAAACATTTAACCGGAATTGCCCGATCCTACTTTAGGTATCTAAATAATAAATTAAAAGCCGTTGTCGATGAGGCCGTTAATAAGTTCGAAGTAAATAAAATTAAAACACTAACGTCTAAAAATATCGTAAAAGTATTCGGAGGTAAACAAAAACACACGACACATTCTGAACCTTATTTCTACGAAAGTTCCTACAGCGTGGTTCCTCCCGGACATATATTGCTCACTGATAATCACACCGTTTTCGTGAATAGGCACAATTTTAAAAAGTACATTACTAAAGATAATAATATTGTGGAATGGCCTTGCGGTATCACTTGTAAATTTTCAGACCAAAGTATGAGCACGATTTTAAATAAATTAGTTGAATTAGTAAAAAGCAATGTGAATGAAATGTCAATCAAAAAGCTTGCGAACACATGTAGGTACAGACATCTTAATAAAAAAGGACACACCGTACACTGCGCTTCACACAACAGTATATTTAAATGCAGTACACTTTTGCAAATTCTTTCTGAATTATCGGTACATTACACCGCGTTTAGGAACTTAAAAAGACAGATTTACACTATGCGTAATCTGTCTTTCAAAATAAATCGTGTAACATCGTGTATAAATAAAGCGAATAATGTCGAATCTATTTTACGGTCCGTTAATGATTTAAAAAAGTTTCTCAGAACACTTAAAATCGACACCAATAAATTTAAAAAATATGTACCTTCCACTAGTTGCGACACTAATGAAATAAACATTTTGACTAAATATAAGAAAAACTTGTCTTCGTTAAAAAGTAAAGTAACTTCTTTTCCGGAAAATTTTTGCGCATGTTGCAACATCTTATTTTATGACGAGGATTTAAAAGATTTTATTAAATTTCAAAATAAAGATAATAAATCGTGGCAAACTATAATTATTTATATTAATAAAAATTATGATAAAGTTCATTCGGATAATATTAAAATTTGTACATACTGTGCACAAAAATTAAATCAAAATTGTATTCCCGGACGCGCCGCATATAACTGTTTAGAGGTAGATCTAGTGCCAGAAGAAGTTGGTAAGCTGAATATTTTCGAAACAATGCTGACCCAATTAGTTAAATCGTTCCAATGTGTAGTTCGTCTCCAGCCGAAAAAAGGGAAAATTGCGGTCAGTGAAAAACTTAAAGGGTTAAAGGGTCGCGTCACTTATTTACCCCTCCCTTTGCAGAAAAACGTGGACTTGCTACCGAACGAACTGCCCCAAAATCATGAAGTGGTTGTACTGGTTAATGGCGTACCTACACAAAACCGAGTCATATGGCGAGATTTAGTGAGCGCGAATAAAATTTACAAAGCGATTGCCGCTTTAAAAGAAATTAACCCGTTATACGCGAACGTTAATCTAAATGTAAAATTGTTACCGAATATTAACGAAAATATAGGTAATAAATATACTTTTAAGGATGTATCCGGGGCATCCATAAAAAAAGTAGATAGTGCAACTTTTTATAAAACCGGATTTTATACTTTTCACTCCCTTCATCCGATAAATATGAGCGCGGTTGAATCGAGCGAAATCGAATCGTATCAAATGCAGCAAATGAAGGGAGAGTACGTGTCGGTTTTTGATAAAAATTTAGATTATTTAACATTCCCGCATCTATTTCCTAAAGGCAGGTTCGGAAAATTTGATGTAAATAGAAATGTTCCTCTGTCGGACGCTGAGTATCGTAAAACACGGATATTAAATAAAGACGGGCGATTTCGGCGTGATCCTTGTTATTTATTTCATTTGCTAAATGACAGTGAATTTAAATACCTTGGCGGGGCCATAGCACACTTGTTAAACGTTCGCGCGTACAAACCGTACACGGTGAATGATATTTTAACTAAAGTTACCGTAAACGATGAACAGTTGGAACAGCATTTAATCAATCTATTTAGTTCGTTACGGGGTACTAAGGAGTATTGGCAACGTCGTCGCCAAGAACTCAATGCCATGACACGCGATTTTGGGGCGCCGACTTTTTTTGTAACTTTGTCATGTGCAGAATATGATCATTCCGAATTATTGCAATATATTGTTAAAATTAATAATGATGTTCCTAACGTGGTGAAAATGTCCGCCGGGGAGTTATGTGCGTTAGATCCGACTAGCGTGTGTAGATATTATCACCGCCTCATCCGAAATATGTTCAAGTTTTTAATAAACGATAAAATAAATCCGGTATTAGGTTACGTGGAGCATTATTTTTGGCGCGTAGAATATCAAGAAAGGGGGGCGCCGCATTACCACATGTTATTGTGGATTCGGGATAGTCCGGAAATTAATAACGATTGCTTTAGAAAGGTTGCCGATTTTATTAACACTTATATTTGTGCTCGGTTACCGGATCCTTTAGAGTCACCTGTCTTGCACTCGTTTGTCCGGAAATATCAAATGCATAAGTGTAACTCGTATTGCCAACGAAAATATCGCGTAAAACAAAAAATGTATACTAAATGTCGGTTTGGATTTCCGCGTAAAGTTACTGACGAATTGATAATTAATGACATTAGTTCTACAATCGCGTCTAGAGTTAAAGGTTTCGGTCCGAAACGTGTTTATGACTTGCCCAGACAGAGAAGTGAGGTTCGCATTAACGACTACAACCCTGTCCTTCTATTAGCTTCCGGCGGGTTTAACGTTGACGTGCAATTTGTTAAAGACGGAGATTTGAGATTAGTTATTTACGTAACCAGTTACATTTCTAAAAATGAAAAAACGGAATTAGAAGATCTATGGGCTGATATATGTAAAGAATCGAATAAAAAAGCGTTGTGGAGTTTAGGATTAAAAAAATTAACGCATCGGCAGATCGGGTTATACGAAACAATAGACCGGTTACTCGGGCATCATTTGTACGGTAAATCGGAAGATATGCGATATATCAGCACCACGTTTCGCGAAAATAGAAAACTATGTCTAAAACCTTATAATGAACTAAAAAATATGCCGGCTAATTCCACGGATATATATTTGAAGTCATGGCTGAACGACTATTATCCGAATCGACCCGACAATCTAGAAACTTTAAACTTGTACGATTTCTGTCGTTATCACGATCTTTCCCGCGATCAATTAGAAGCCGAAAACCGAATAAAATTAAAAAATAATGTTATTTTAAGAAAGCGCGGCAAACCTTACGTGATTCAACACCCCATTTACAAAACGTTAAATACAGAACAAGACCGCAATAAGTATTATCACTCCCTTTTACTTCTTTTTAAACCGTGGCGTAATGAATCGGATATTTTAAAAGGTTTTCGGACGTACCAAGAAGCGTTTGACCATTATTCCGCGGAATTAAAACAGGCCATGACTTATCATGATAAATTAATTATGATTGAAGAAGGAATCAAAGAACTTCAGAGTAAAATTGCGGAATTCAAAGAAGAGAATTTCATTAATTTAGAAGAGGATAATATTATCCGAGAAGTGCAGGATGCAGACGTGGCGATGTTGGAAGTTTGCGCGGCGATGTATACTAGTATTGACGATCGCGATAGTAAATTTAATTTAAACGAAGATCAAAGCCGGATTTTTAATAAAATAACTAAAACTCTTATCGACCAAAGTAATAATAAATGCAATAGTCAAATAAAATTATTCGTCTCTGGTGTAGGCGGTACGGGTAAATCGTATCTCTTAAAAGCGTTAAAAGTTTGGATTAACAATACATTTCCGCCCAAGAAAGACACTGTTTCAGTGGCTATAACGGCTCCGACCGGCCTGGCTGCATATAATGTTAATGGCGTCACCATTTACCGGCTTTTATCGCTCCCGGTTGAGCACCAACAAACCGCCGAATATAATAAATTAAACGTTGAAAGTTGTCGGGCGATTAGACACGTACTTAAAGATATGAAATTATTGGTAATAGATGAAATTAGTTTAGTTTCGAGTCTCGTTTTCGCTTATATTCATCTTCGGTTGACGGAAATTGCTAAAAATAATGAACCTTTCGGTAATTTTAATATTTTACTTTTCGGTGATTTGTTACAATTGCAGCCCGTTAAAGGTAATCAAGTTTTTAAAAAGTTAACTCGCATCGAATGCAAATCCAAACTCGGGTCTATCGGTTCTGCTGATCTTTGGTCGATGTTCGAATACGACGAATTAAAAATTAACGTAAGACAGAAAAATGATAAAAGCGGTTTTATAAACACTTTGCTCAATATTCGGTCGGGTAATGTCTGCGCAGAAGACATCGCACTATTAAACTCACGTGTTTTGCCTAATAATGATTTAAATAATGTAATTGAAAATTATAAAGTATTACTCGATTGCGGTAGAAATCCGTTATGTCTCTTCGCGACTAAAGCTCAGTGCACAACTTTTAATAAAATTTATTCAGATAAATTCGCGAAAGAAATAGTCACAATAGATAGTATCGATGAAATTGATTATAATTTTAAACTCACGAATAAAAAAATAAAAGATTTGAACTTTTTAATTAATAAAATTTCGGAAGACGTCTCCCGCACTGCTAATTTATCTAAAACAATAAATTTATTTGTTGGCGCGAAAATAATGATTAAACGAAATATCGATATTGCTAACGGAATTGTAAACGGAACAATTGGTGTAGTGGAACGGTTTGTTTATAAAGGAAACGTCGTAGATTCTTTAATCATTATCGTGAATAACAAACCCTTTTCTTTAGAAAGGGTAAAAGCGCGATTTCTGTTGTTAAAAAATATTTACGTGCATAGGAAACAATTTCCGGTGACTCTTTCGTACGCGGTAACCATCCACAAATCTCAAGGCTTAACCTTGGATTGTTTATTCACAAGTTTAGGAAAAGAAGTGTTTGCACCGGGCATGCACTATGTAGCTCTCTCGCGGGTCACTAATTTAAACGGTTTGTATTTAATTGATTTCGATTCGGCAAAAATAAAAGTAGATATGGACGCGATAAGTGAATACCGTCGTTTAAATAAAATGATCCGATCACCATGTTTGCAAACAGCGAATAATAATATTTGCGTTTCCCCCACCATCAATTTAACAAAAGAAGAATCCCTTCTCCAATCAAATGTTAATCGCGAACTTTTTTCTAAAACGGAAATATTTGGCTTACCGAATTCTGACGGCGTTTCATGTTACGCGAATGTCGTTGCACAGTGTTTGATTAATATACATACCGTTAAATTTAACCTAACGAATAACCTCGTCAATAATATAAACATAACTTTTCCGGATCCAAAAACTCGCGATAACTACCAAAAAGTGAGTGTAACTTTCGAATTATTTAATATTTTAACATCCGGAATAACTCGAGGTGCCAAAAAACCTAATACCAAAAGACTCCGCGAATTAATTGCTCACGGTAGTGACGTAAATTTTAACCCGAATGTTCAACAAGACGCGCAAGAATTTCTAATATTTCTAATATCCGCTTTAAAAACAGAAAATAACATTCCTTGCAGGTTATTTGATTGTACAGTAAAATTCGTTCGAAAGTGTTTCAATTGCAATAGTTATTGGGATGACGTTCCCATTAATCTTGAGTTAATGTACTTTTTAGAATTCGGGGTTCTCCAAAATAACGAGCCGGTTACCTTTCACTCGTTATTCGACTATAAATTATCGGATATAACTTGTTCAGAATGCGGAGAAAATAAAATTTATATTCGTAGTAAATTATACTCGGTATCGGATTATCTAATAGTTATACTAAAGCGTTATCAAGGAAATCGTGTTTTAAATGAAATCCACTCTTTCGATGAAAATAAAATTAATATTGACGGTTTTAATTTCACACTTTCGTCCGTGATTTACCATTACGGTTCGGACCTTAATTCTGGCCACTACGTTTGCGCGGTAAAAAGTCCAAATAATTCGTGGAATTTGTTAAATGACGACTTTATTAATTATAATTTTAAATTTGATCCGGGTTTAAAAGACGCGTATATTTTATTTTTAAAATCAATAACGTAACGTGCTTAAAAAAAAATCTATATTTTTAGTAAAACTTAAAATATTTTTATATCGAATTTTAGCCGTTGGAGAGCCAGCAGATGACATTTGGACTGACTGAAAATATTCTATTTGATATTATTAATTTATTTGTGCATGTTTCTGTTTTTTGAAGTAAAAAAATTGTTTACATAGAATATGTTTTTCGCAATGAATACCTCTGTTTGGTCCTCATATACTATCACAATAGTAAGTGACAACAAATTTATTATGCCCACCTAAGTTTTTATACTATTTCACTTAAGATCTAATAACTGTGTTCATTTTTTGTTTTTAGTTTTTATTTAATAACTTGAATAGTTGATGGTACGATTCTATACCTTAGGTTCCATGTCTCAAGTCAATCACTCGCCTTGAAAGAAATTATTGCTTCATTTTCGATGTCATTTCCCATTTTGTAATTTATTGTATTTAATCAGGCCAAATATATTTCAAACAATAATAATATAAAAAAAAGATGACGCAATTTATTCAATTGTAATTTACATTTATATTTGCGAATAAAACAAATTCTATGTCTTATCGTACGATATTTATAAGTTAATTTCTGTATTTTATTTAATTGCATGTTTTAAGTTTGTATATATCATTTGAATTAGTTTTCTTATACCGAATGGCCAAAAGGTCATCACTTAATAATTCAATATTCTTAATTATATGGTTTTGATGTTTTACTTATCTTTAAATGAACCTTTCACAGTTCCAGCCCTATAAGCAGTTAATTTAATTACATAATGGAATTGAATTGCACTCAACTTCTTGTAACTTTTTAAATATTACGATCGTTGTTTCTTCTAAATTATGAAGGAAACTTTTATTTATGAACTGAATTTAATTTTATGTTTGATGCAGTTGTAAGATTTGCACAACTAATTCAAAAGAAACAATTTATTATATTAAATAAAAAAAATTGTCCACACTGTGAAAGATTTGTTTAAAAATAATTATATTATTATTTATTTACATATTTTTGTACTTTTATTTTAAATGTGAGACTAAACTAACTGACGGACTAAGTCCGCCAAGCCGGTCCCAAGCCCAGGTGAGAAAGGATGAGGGGTCCGTCGGAGTTACTTATGTTTCAGGATGTAAAGGCTAACTATACGCAGAGCCAGGAGAGGGAGGATATATTCATAAATGTTTATGCTGTGTAAATATGGTATTGTTTGCAACCCTCTATAAAACTATAAATAAATCTATCCAAAAGGTACAAAAATCTCTTTAACAAAAACTTTCAGTTTAAAATGTTAAGTATAAGGGTTGATTAAACGCCAAAAGGTACACAAATCAGCAGGTAACCAACATTTCATTAATATTTCATTGATATCATTAACCTAATTTTACTGTATTAACTTTTCATTAATATTTTTTAGAATTTATTACGTGTCCCAGACCCTTATGCTGGCCATTTTATTCATAATAATTTTTTTGATATAATAATAAAAGGTGAGTAATATCATCATTAGTTATAAAAAGGCACTTTACTTTAACTGTAATCTAAATTATTATTGCGATTTTTCTTTTTAGGCGCTTTATTCTGAATAATCATCACACTCTCACATTCAAATGGAAAAGGGAAAGTAGGAGTTGGTCTATTGCTGCTGAAATCTGAATCACGGATTTAAAATAAATTGAATCTTGAATTAGTCTTACTGCAGAATATATGAGCACAAATTATGCAGTTAATAACAAATAAACAATACTTGTAATTATAATTCATTTGCAAACTTTAATTGAATGTAGTCTTTAATTGAGTACTTATCAAAGACGTTTTGTTATCAAATAATTAGTAAAGCACTTTAATAATAATTTTTATTTATTTATTTATTTAAATAATAATTGCCATCTGAAAAATATAAATATCTTTATTTTGTTTTACATATATGTATATAACCTTCAGAGTAATCCATCTAGGGATAAATTAATTTAAAAATATCCTTAATTACGTTGTATTTATTTAGTTAGTATATACTGTATAATAAGAAAAGTAATGTAATCGCCTATTTTTTCAGGCGGTATTTAACGTCCATCTACCAATTAGGTGACGTGGACAGGGGCGAAAGCTCATAATTTACTAAAAACAATTTTTTCTGACAAATAAAAAGTAGTCTTACTGGGGTTCTACCACTTACATTGTCACGCTCTTGACTACAAGACCAACGCCCGCCCCTAGTATATCAATATTTAAATCTATATCTATAATATAAGTATAATATATATACAAATATAAGTAAACAAATTAAAAGTGTAATTAAAGATAACTATAATAATATTTAATATTAATAAACCATGTTAAGTATTAATTATCTGTTATTTTTAAAGAAGTGTACTTGGCAAATTGTATCCAACTAATTTAATCAAAGGATGAACTTAAATCAATGATTTTTAGGTTCATACTGATGTAATAATTTCGGTGAATGCATTTTTTAAAAAGTATTTTAATAATTTAATTTAATTTAATAATTTTTTTTTAAATTGCGTTTCATTAAAAAACCTGTGCATTAATAGATAGATACGTCCTTTTAAAATCAATCTAAATTAGATGAAGCGAGCCTTCTCGCAGCACAAAAATTATTATGAATAAAATGGCCAGCATAAGGGTCTGGGACACGTAATAAATTCTAAAAAATATTAATGAAAAGTTAATACAGTAAAATTAGGTTAATGATATCAATGAAATATTAATGAAATGTTGGTTACCTGCTGATTTGTGTACCTTTTGGCGTTTAATCAACCCTTATACTTAACATTTTAAACTGAAAGTTTTTGTTAAAGAGATTCTAAATACAATTTTGCTGGCCTCACTGCCTTCTTCCCGTAATCCAGAGCTCGCCTTTAGAAATCCTTAAAACCGTGTGAACTCTTTAAAAATCTATTTCCAAAAAAAAAATTAATGATTCAAAAAGCTAATTCGTAACTTTAACACTAAGTTGGGTTACATTACCTCTAATAAATCTGGAACTCTACTTTTAACTGCTGCCCACGTACAGATTATACCAACGACTAACAAGCTACCCTAGTCTCACCTGAAACGACAAAAACTTAGCAAATGATTTAACTAGCATACCATCGGTTAACATTTGGAAGGCGGTCAAATCTACTACATTACAAATCACTGAAACCTCTTAACGTTACTGAAATCTATGTAAACAGATATCTGTATTATTCAATCAAACCTTATGAACCTTGATGAATCCCAATAGTTTCAGTCAAAAACTTTAGGAAAAAAAAACGTTACTGCCCCTTTTTCTTGGCGAATGTTCCCTGCTTTAAGACAAAAGAGTCAAATTTTAACTCTTTTCATGCATTGTCGCCTTCAAAATTAACAACTTTCTGTGTTGGGGCTCTTAAAAAAATAATTGATTTCATAATTTGATCATCACTTTGTGTCTTGCAATGGAATTTGTAAATTTGATTTTATTATAAGAAAGCTCTATTTTTTTTTTTAAATTGACTTATAAAAATGCAAGTTATATTAACAGGGCGAACATGAAAGCTTGTTATTAAAAACTACTAACACCTAAAGGCTTCACAGTCAGCTTGAAATTCTGCCTTATTCTTGACAACTTCCGTTTTGTGAGAGCTTCCGCAGTTTGGTCCTTGCTTGGGCACTTTTTAAAGGCATCAGACAATGACTCTTGAAGAGCTCAGTGTAGGAGGTACCTGCGATAAAGGAATAAAAAAAAATGTAATTCCCCAACCTTTTGTTGTGAACTCCCTTCGAACCGTTCTATCTCTTGAAGATGAACTATTTTAGTTTAATTTATTGTTGAATGCCACTCTTTGTCGTCTTAACCACAGAAGTTAGTGGGCTTATTTATTAGGTAACTGCCAAATAAAATAGGTATTTGATTGAATTAGGAATGTACTTCTAGAATGCTAGATCAAGCAAATAAGAAGTACCAATTTAATAATGAAGATTAAGGTATCGGTATTAACCTTTCTCTTACAGATTAAGGAAAGTATTACAATCATGCCAAATTTTCCAATGAGAGTTTTCACTGAAATATCGGTTTTGAAGTTCCCTGAACAGTTCAGTTTTTTAGAGAATGCTGTCTGTTTGTCTATTTGTAAACAAAATATCGCATCAAGCTGACTTTTGTAGCTAATGATGTGAATCTGACATCAAAAAGTAACACTTTACAGAGTTAACAGTTGGAATTACAAACTTTACAGTGTAATACCTAATAAATATTTTCCTAGTTCATTTAAATTTTATTATTACTTACAATGAGCATTTGATAAAATTTACACCAGGTACAGCTGTTGTTCAAAATGAATTTAGTTTGTGGAGCACAGCTGTTCTATCTAAGTACTTGCAGTTTACGTAACTACTATTGTCGAGAAGTAATAAGGAGTTTAAGATTACTTTTACAATAGCAGAATTAAAAAAGAAATGCACATTTTACGAACGAACACAAATCTTACAATGGCTGATAAATTTACTGGAGATCATTTAAACCATCAAGAAAATTAAACTTTGCGTAATCAATAGTTTCATAAAGTTCATTAAATTTTAATTTCACTTTTGGATAAATTGTTTCAAACTTTTCCATGGTAGTTTGAGCCTACATCCTGAGATCATTTCCCTTAGAAACTTCATATTGAAAATTTGGCTTAACTTCCAACTTTAAAAAGTTGTAAAAAGAAATGAATAACAGAGAACTTAAGTTTTAATTATTCCGTGCAATTTGTCTAACTACTGAGTAAAAGAGAAGACCTTGTGAAAGTAAAATTGGCGCCCGCGGCAAGCCAATAATTTGGCGCCTCTATTGTGGTGGCTTCTTTTAACTTTACTAAAAAAATTATTACTGAAAATAATCGATCTAATAAAACTAATTCATTAAAAAAACAGTTTTACGAAAAGTTATTTATTGGGCTAGGCAGGATATTGAAAACTTTGTCGGTGGGCCGGTTTTTCCAGAACTGCGTGGTACCAATTTTACTTCTTCAGCACACTGATGACTTTTCCATCAAAGTTTTCTTGTTTCAAATTGTTTCTAATTACCACCAGATAGTTGCAAATGGTTACCAGGAAGATTTCACTCAATTGTGTGTTATAATCTCACCTGTGAAAAAAAGTGAAAATTTAAGTTTGTACTAAAATGACGTAGTTTGAAAAATATCGCTTGACCGGAAACGTGAAGAGTAAGTTTGAATCTCCAGAACCTTGCGTCGCAGCATTCTTACACCGCCTCTCCTTATAAAGACCATTTGCTTTGAAAGTTTATTGATCTGCCCTCGAGAGTTCTTTTATTATAGTGATCCTAAATGAAAAACAACCCGTTACAGGATAAGCTTAATGTTGGGAACAAAACTTTGGGTATTATATAGTAGAAGAGTGCTCGCCAGATTTTACTGAAAGGAAAAACAAATTCTGTGAAGTGAGCAGTCGGTGTAGAATATGAGAAAGGAGTGCTAGACGTAGAAAAGACAAAGGAAATTACAAAGAATAAGTGAGGGTTGTTGTGGAAGGTGTTGGTTGTCAAAAGGTGGCCATTTGATATGGGATGCTGCAGACGTTTAGATAATTCCAATCTTGCTCCAATTGTAAAGGCTCTGGCAGAGTGTGCCCAGGACTGAACTTTTCATCTTTTTTTTTTAAGACGAAATACACCCTCCTTAGGCATTTGTTCAACTACTTCGGGAGCGATTTAAAGTTTAGCCTCTTTCTTGGAGGACTTTGTTTATTTTTCTTAGCTTTCCCTGACACTCCCTTTTGGTTACTCCCTTTGTGTCCGAATTTTCACAGCATTAAGCGATCACTGACTGGCCCCGGGGTTGAAAGTCCTGAGGGCTGTTCTGCTGAATATCCTTGCCATTCTTTGGCCCCTCCATGTGTGGCCCCTCCTGTCCTAGAGACAACTATTAGGGGGAGTACGAATCACTATCTTAATCTATAACACTGTCCTTGCTACAAGCCGGTGCGGAGACCGGACGCGATACTTCGTGCTTGTACACAATTACCATTTTCGTCTAAAGTTGTAGAATATCTTCTAAACTATTGTCACGATTGTAAAAAAAAAATAATAAGTAATATTAATATTGTTCCCTGTTTTCAATTCCTCGTTCAGTTGCCCTCTCGCTAAGCTCGTGGGTGCAAAACCTGGACTCGGTGAATGAAAACTTAACTTACAACACTGGAACAATTAATACTATTAATCAAATTCTCTTAATTTTTTTTTTTAAAACACATATTAAATAAATGAACTTCTTGTCAGCTATTCCTACACTGTCTACGGGTTCCTAATTCATCCATGTTTAAGCAATATTCTTACATAAAATTGACATCATTAATTTGAAGAAGAAAACAATTTTAAAACTTAATATTCTCGTCTAGATGAAAGACTTATCTCTTGGAAATCCCTCTAGTATACGGCCATAATATTATCTTACATTTTAGGAAACTAAGTGATGTTCAAATTGATTTAAAACTGCAACCTCCTCTTTAAAACTCCTTTTCTTCTTTCATAATTAAGTAATTCTATTAGTCTATAAATTTCCTTTTTCAATTAGCTCTTTTTTGATCTTACACAGCCACCCATTATTGTCTTCAAAAAGGGAAAAAGCATTTTTTTGTTACCTTCTATACAAAATTACCTGAAGGAAACCTTGTTAATCTTGATAGGGACCTTGCGCCTCCCCTCCTCTCTCACGAACAGAGAGTAGATTTCAATGAATATAAAGAGACCCTGTTGATCATTCAATAAATAATTCATGCAGTTCTCTGAAAAAATTGCAAATGAAGGATTTACAATTCCCATCTCTGTGATTGTCAAACCTAGAAGTTCGTACTTTCTCTCGCAACTCCAGAGAGGAAGTATTACGTTCGTGTCAAATTTTTTAATTTGAGCTTTCTACCGGAAGTTAAATAAATTTCTCACTCCTATTTCCTTTCTAAATTACTCACTAATACGTAGTGAGTATTTTGGGGTTAGTGTTCCGCTAGAGAAATATCTAGTAAATCAAGTTTCGTAAGTCGATAAAGATTGAAAACCAATGCTGTAATGATAAATTTATCGATTCGTAACTAATAAATCAATAAAACAAGCCTTTATTTCGCATTAAAATATACATAATTTTTAACATTTTGAAAATAATATTGACTTTTATCACTTTTTTTTTATAATAATACATATTTTAAAAAAACATAATGTCTATTAAAAATTTATCTTTATTAAACTTCTCTTGATTAATATTTTTATGAATTCCCATTTTGTGCCACTCTTTCCGAATTCTCCCGTAGTTAGTCCCTGTTATTTCTGTTAATTCCATCTAACAAATAATCTTCCTTTTCTTCTTTTCCAATTTGCCGGGCCGCTATAACTTATACAATATTAAACTACAGCTGTCTGTCTAAAGAGTGGTCTTACAAACATGAGAATAATCTTCTGAATTTCCATAATAAATGTTTGAAAGCAAAACCAAATCATTGTTTAAGAAATGGCTCGTATAACATTATAGTAAAACATATTTAAATGGCTTTAGATTGTTATAACTTGAACGCTCAATTACTTGATACCTTTAGAGTGAGTAAGCAAGGTGCTCCTTCCAAAAAGGAAGAAAAGATTTCTCCTGCTAGAGTTACAAGGAGTAACACTAAATGGCCGTTTTGGAGGCAGTAGCTTGGGAACTACCAGATCTGCCCATAATCTAATGTAATCTAGTGCTGTAATTGATTAAGAATTACACTTAATTGATTCATTGATTCATTATTTAGAATTTATATCCTGTCATAATTTTATATGATAGAAAACTATGGACTCTCTCAATAGCATTCCCGACGAGACAAGCCGAAAGGACTCTAGCGATTCATTCGGCATGGTGGATGTTGAGAGATGGCAGTAGTGGTGAAAGATGAAGTGTGGGAATAATACTTGTGATATCTATTGCTGTAGCAGTTATGCGAAAGAGCTGGTAACGACCGTCAATGGTTGTTCCGCACATCGGCTATTAGTCGGCATAGTTTAGATTGTAATGACTGAATAGTTCGTATTGCTTGTTGGTTTGGCTATAACGGAAGTTCACATAGGACTTCCATGGTAATGTATAGCTTACGGTAATGTCTTCTCCGTTTTGTCATATATCAGCCAATATATGATCTGATGTATGTACACTAATCTCTAAAAATTCAATACCAGAATACACAACAGATCTTAACATATTTATTGATCAAATTTGTCTCTATTCTCTTCTTTTCGCTTCATTTCAGAAAATATTAATTTAACAAGTTTAAAATTTGTGTAACCATTTTTAAGAAAACCTCGAAAACTGTAAATCGCTTTCGTAAAATCGCACTATCAGTTGTCAGATTCGTCCAAAACTTTAACGTGTTGAGCGATAGAAGTACTAAAACGGAATTCTTAGTTTGAGTAATCTAAACTTTTAATTTTCGAGATATTTTTTTTTTCTTTTTTTTTGTTGAAGTTACAAAACATGTAAAGTAAATTAATCGCCTATCTTTTTTCAGGCGGGGCTTATCGTCCAAATACCGATTCCAGGACGGGGGCGGAAGTATATACTTTACTAATCCCAAAACATGTATTTCTGGTGAAATAAAAAAAAAATAAAAATTACTTTCTCGGAGAAAAATACTCGCTGTATATCTTTCTGACAGTAACCCTTTAATTACTTGGCGCTACAAACTTGCACTGTTGGAAACCATCTTTACTAAGCTCGTTTAAGGACTTTTTTCATTATCTCTTACTTTATTCTAGAAATTATACTAACTTCCGGATATTTATTTCCTGTGGGAATGTGTGCATTGTGACACAATGTGAATAAATTACATTTTTGAATTTAAAAAAAATAAAATAAAAGTAAATCCTTACTCATAGAATGGAACGATTGTAATAGAGTCAAATTTTCGAAATTACTGAATATTTTTTCACTTTTTTAGATACATTTTCAAGAAAAGATGTAAATTTATCGATTAAAATAGGTCAACCCGTAAAAATTTCACATGATGCGTTGTAATTAAAAGTTCCGGTAGGACAGTTGTATAACTGTTGATCGTCAAAAACCTCACGAAAAAGCGTAATGTTGATTATAAGTACATTTTAACTCCGAACAAAAAATATAATTCCTTCTAACGGATCCATATTTTGGACTTAATTTTTCAACTCTGACGTATGTACAAAAAGCTGCGATTTTTGTAGTCATTATTTCAGCAAGTTTTAAAGCTGCTATTAATTAGCACCGTGGAAATAATCAGCGAATGAATTCTAATCACAATCTTCATTACATGGAACAGAAAGTTAATTTAATTACCAGGGAAGAGAGTTTTTAAAGACACTGTTCAGAGCACTTTGCATCGAGTCTTTCAAAATTCAACTGAGTGTCAGAAAGATACATATTTAAAGACGAGCTAAACTTAATTACAATGTCTTTCAAGTATTGCGAAGTAGAGGTGATAGAGAGAATAGCAGACTTTTGTAGGAGAGCATCCCATTGAGAAAATAATTCCTTCTGTGCTGTATTTACATTGCCTTCAATTGGAAATTAAAATTTAAAATGTATTTGGAAGTTTTGTTTGGATTCAGTGGATTGAAAAAAAATGTTATTTTCGATTCAGTGATGTATGCAATAAGATCGCTGTAGTTTTCCATTATAATTCACATTGTTAAGACTTCATTCCGAGAGTTGAGAAATTGTTTAAGAATATTAATTTTTACTTTCTCCAATTTCTAGTAACAGAAGGTATTGCGATCTTGCAAAGCATATATGTAAGTTTTAAGGAAATAGTTGGAATAAATAGCAAATATTGTGTTTAAATTTTGTACCTATTTATTTGTATTCATACTTTTCATTTTTTAAATTTATATTAACACTATAAATTTCTCATATTTTGTAAATCCAAAAGTCAAAAGAATCCAGTTCAAGATTTTATCATAACTTGTTAGCCCACAGCTAACTAACCTGTACGCTAAAGGAGGTTGTTGTCTTGTTAGCTAAACGTAACTACATGAAGCACATGCCCATCAAGTGATAAGTAGAAGTTGACGTGGAAAACTTGAAGAATAACCGATAACACTTTGATTGCTCAATTCTTTCATGTTCGTTTTTCAGTTTGCGTAATTAGACAAATACTTTTTGGGGAAAGCTTTAACTTCCAATTGGCGTATTTATTTCTCGCTTCCCGGATTATTACTTATAGGTATTCAATGATTTGAACTTTAATTATTACTTATAGATATTAAATGTATGAAGTTCTTCAAACATTGTGCCCATGAGAAGCTGGCATATCCCAATAAAAAGATGCTACTACTTTCGCAAATTAAAAAATATTGATAACAGCTAATCTGGGCATTTTTAAAAAGTTGATTGAAGAAAACCTTAAACTAATTTATTTATGCTAAAACTTAGATCTTCATTAAAGAACATGTCAGTTTTTTCAATAAAAATCAATTCAATTTGAATACCTTTTTGTTTTGTCAAAAGCACGTTTTCTGTGAAATCAATTTATTTGATGTTTCGATTTCAGACAGTGTCCGTAGCGGTCAGCGTGCTGACTCTTACATTCATATCATTAGATCGTTGGTATGCCATTTGCTTTCCATTAAAGTTCAAATCTACCACATCTCGAGCTAAAACTGCCATACTAATCATCTGGATAATCGCATTGTTGTACGGTAAGAGAGTTATTCTTTTTCAATTAATTTAGATGGATTATTAAGTGTAATAATATTACTAATGAGTAAGTTAGATGTTTAGATGTTGCAATGCCTACAGCATTGGTTGACCGGGGTAACAAAAAAAAATTCTTGTATTTTCTATTTTGTGGTCACCTTCTCAAGCGAGTTCCTGAAGAAAGAAATCAAGAGTTGTTGGAAACGTCGAAGATTTTTAAAAAAAATTACTCTTGTTTAGCCCCAGCCAGTCATTGCAGTTTTTAGTGTAATAATATTAAGATTCTAATTATGATTTATTTATTTTAGATATTCCGGAGTTGATAACACTTCGTACAGCCAGTCGTAAGAAGTTTCACGTGGAAACGGTACTGTTCACACAATGTATCGCCTCCTGGGACGATGTTGCCGAACGTCATTACACCACATCTAAAATTGTATTTTTGTATTTACTGCCACTCACCATTACTTCTGCTGCTTACTTTCAAATTGTCAGAGTCCTTTGGAAGTCGGACAACATACCTGGCCATCGCTATCAGCGAGAAGTTTGCTACATTTCAGGTAAATAATATTCAAAATTTCGCCCATTTGTACTATGAGCATAGTAGTTAGATATGTTTCGGTGAACTGTCAGACCTAGGATTTAGATGTAAAATATTTCTAAACTGCTATATACTTCCTCAAAAATTATTGAATCGCCCGCCCTACAAAAGAAATCTCTATTTAGTTCACAAAAATATACAACTGAATAGTTTTCTAATTGGCCGAGCTTTTTGGGATACGATTTAACCGCTGATCTCTGCCATCTGGAAACCTCTGTAGATTCACTTTTTCCTCACAAAACGATTCAATGAATAAAACAATTAAATTACTTGTTGTTGAGATAAGTGGCACTAACATTAAGGTATGTATATACATATATATTTGTATTTAAAAAACACAGAAAATTTAAAACTGTAAGGGAAGAGTTTGTGAAATATTCGATTATACGCATTGGGTCAAAATTCAGAATACGCCACTGATTTAGAATTTTATGTTGTGTACCTTTTCTGTAGTATTATGTCTTTATTACAGTCCTCAGTTTTGTCAATATGTGTACTATTTGAACACTGAATAGTTGATAAACATTTCGGTTAATTTGTAAAGTGTAAATAGTGTAAAACCGCTAGTTACGTTTAGTGTGTATGTAACATATATGGTAACAATCTAGGAAAAGACCAGATTAATTGCAAATATTTATTTTTCACTTTTAGCAATTTATTGCAATTCGTAGAATTTGTACTAAACCAGACTGAACTGCATTTAATAAGTACAAGGCGTACGATAAATAAGAAATTATTTTTTTCTTATAAAGCTCAAAATCCCTGCAAAGAAGTGGCAACGTTCAACCTGAGACCAAGCTATCTTATGAAGTTGTGTTTTTCTTTAGCTTTTCTTCTTTACATTTATTATTGTTTCATGTGCAATGTCTATTTAAAAGTAATTTTTGATTTTATTTAAAATAAATTATTTCATTAAAACAAAAAAATTAGCTGTCTGAAGCATAAAAAACATTTATTCATTAAATCGGCAATTCCACTCCATCAATTTTCTTCAATTTTGGAATTTCTCTTACATATTTGAATACCGATTAATATTAAAGAGGTAATGAGGCTGCACATTACGCTTGAATTACACCTAGAGAAGGAAGCTTAACCAACTTTTCTCAAAGAACCGCTTTAAGCAGCGTTTTCGTGGGAAAATGTTCAAATTAAAGGTTATAGTTTTACATGAATGCAATAGCATTGGAGTTTAAAAGAAAATCGTAGAAGTTTTTCAAGAATAGTATAGCATAATGGCACCGAAATAATTGAAGTTTTGCGATCTCTTGTGTACCGCTGTGAGGCGTTAAATATGTTATAAATTTCAATGTAATATATTGTTTACTAACTGTTTGATGTTAGTATGTTATAATTAAATATGAATCTAATGTTCGGTATAAGAAAATAATTTGTGTGTTAGAACCTTGAGAAGAACATAAGCGAAAGTCTTGAAAACAGTTGTTAAAACATGTATTCAATAGTTACAAATATTTAGTAAACAAAATTGAAATCTGTTTGTTTCAGGGAGCAGTGTAGATTCTAGAAGATACATGGCTGTATCCAGAGGACCTACATCCGGTGGCACACAGGCTCAAATAAGATCTCGCAGGAAAGCTGCCAAAATGTTGGTGTGTGTGGTATTAATGTTCGCACTCTGTTATTTTCCTGTACATCTGCTCAGTATTCTAAGGTAGGAATCAAAATTGATTTACGCCTGTTTTTGGGGGAAAATGCATTGCTTTCCCTGTATAGATAAACTATTCATGAATTTACGTGAACACCTTCTTTTATTCAATGAAGTTGGCCTAGTTTATTCAAATTTTGTTTGGTGGTAAAATAAAATATTATGTTGTTTTTTTACTTGCAGATATACTGTTGATATACCTCAAAACGACATCACTGTAGCCCTGGCAATGCTTTCACATTGGTTGTGTTATGCTAATTCGGCCACTAATCCTCTTATCTACAATTTTATGTCAGGTAAAAGTTCTATAACGTATCCATGAATGGTAGCATTCTAATTATAGATTTCCCGAAATCGTGTAAAAATAAATAATTACTTTAAAAACAGAATACAAATTAAAAAGCGATGCTGAACTTATTAACACTTGACATTTTGATTAGTTTTCTGTTACAATATAAAAGCTTCTACCCAATCCCAGTTTCGATCCAACAAGAAAATGTTGGGAAAACTGCAGAATCGAGTTTTTCCCCGCACACCTTTTAAAAAAAGGATATAGAAAAAAAATCTGGTCTGTCTTCACTTCTTCTTACTCGTACATTAAAATTATTATTCAGGTTTTCTTTCAACTTCAATTTTTTCTTGATATTGGCTACACTGTAGGTCCACAACAATAAAAGGAATTCGAAGGAAGCGTGACCACCTGAAACTTCTCCTTAAAATCAATTTTCATGAGAATAATTTTAAACAAAACCGATAGATCTCCAGGTGATGACTTAGGTGATGGTGAATGAAAAATAAAAAAAAGTAGCCCAAACAATTTACAGTTTTGGTCAAGTAATACTTTTCAAACTCGGAAGAGTAACAAGTATAATTCTTATTATATTTAAAAGATGGTTAAAACTTTCTGAACACTATTTTTCGGACTTAGTGTATTTCTGGATAATTTGCTTAGTAGTAAGAGAAATTATGATGTTTACTTTTCGAGGTACTCTTCTCTGAAATTTAGGTTTCCATTTTGACCACGACTTTCACATGCATACATGTTTAGTTAGCCATATTTACTACAGATGTATTGTTTTCATTTTCGTTCCTAGATTATTTGCATTAAAATGTAATTTTTTAAAGAATTCGCAGCAACTATTTCGAATCATTGGTAAATTTAATCAAACTCATCTATTTTAGCAAAATTTATAAATTTTAAAAAATAAAAATTTGCAGTACATGTGGAATTGTTGGCGATGCATGTAATAACTTCGAAATTTTTGCTTGATATTCCAAGATTTTGTTTTGGATTTCGTATTTTTTAATAACGGAAATTTACCTGTTATTCTGTTTAAAATTATGCAAATTTTCTACTTAACAGGGGGAATGCACGTTAAAAGTTGCCTTTACAGACCAGTTTCTCTGAGACTTTCTATAATTCCTCTCGTATTGAACAGGAAAGAAATGCAAGAACTTCCTCAGAAGATGTCGAGAAGTTTGGTTATTAACTCAGTAGTACTCTTTAAAGGGTTCAAACATTGCAACTCAGTTGGTATATAAAGATGTTGCGGGATTCTTTTTGCATATTAAAGAAATTCTATCATCACTGAACTAGTTTTTGATTGTTGTTAGTGCACCTGAATGTTTCCCAAACGCTAACTCAAAATACCAACAATATTCTCACACTAATTTGGTACCCTTAATCCTACCTTTCCTTCCGAACAACATGTTTCGTCTGAGTTTCGAACTTAAACATCCTCTACCGCCGCCCACTGTACTTAGTATTGCATCACTTGCATTTGTTTGTATCATTTATTTTACTGAATGCTGCATTGTATTTATTTTAATCATTTCAGGTAAATATCGTAAAGAATTCAGAAAAACTCTCACCTGTTGTTTTGTAACCAAAACCGATCGTGTTTGTGCCCGGAGCGAACTTGCCTGTCGGGATTGTCGACTAACGCAGATCACCTCAGCCAGAACTGAGATAGCACATTTCGGTCCCACGACCACAAACTTTGACATGGATTAAACAAAAAAGGGGAAGATAAGAAAGAAGAAGACTGCTCATTATTTTAAGGTTAGAGACTCTAACTTAGGAGTAAAAAAAAACAAAAAACAAAAATTATGACTTTTCTACTTCCAAAATTCTATTGTCTTGATGTACTGGGCTGTACATAATTGTAACTAATTGTAGATAGGTAATTGTAATTTATTAATTTAATATAAATGTATGGATGTGTATATACAATATGTTATGTATGTGATATGTTTAATAATACTCTTATCAATAAATGCAATCATATCACTTGTAAATGTTTAAGAGTGGCTGCATTCGGCCACTGATGTGTCAAATCTATGGATTATGAATTTATTGTCACGCTGTTCATTGTCTATTAGTTTATTATTTTTAATTTTCTGGGCGAAACCAAATTACAGTAAAACCAATAATTTTATAACAAAAGAATTTTTGTTAGGTGGTTGGTTCCGCTGGATAAAATCGTCTATCTTAAATGACTCTTCCTAACTTGCTGCTATTGATTTGGTGTTCTTTTAATTAGTTGTGATTGGTGTGAGTAGGGACTGTGAAAGTATAGACTTCTTTACAGGCATGGAAACATGGAAATGGAAGTGATTCTAATGTTTTTGTTTTTAGTAAAAATAGCGCGTTTAGTTCTTAATAAAAAAGAAATCAAAAGGAAACCAAGCAAAAAAAAAAAAAAAGAATACAATAGAATGGAAATGAACTTAGAAAAGTTAAGTAGATGGTTAAAAAAGGAATTAAAAATATTAAGAAGAAAATATATTTATTCCTAAAATTGTTAATCTGTATAATGATACGACAAGAAATAATATTTAAGTTGTTTTAAGTTAAGTAAACTGTTAATGATGAACACACGAAAGTTGTTCGAAACATCTCTTCAAAGCAGATCAGGAAATGAATAAATAAGTAAATGTGCTGTGAGTTAATTGCAAAAAGATTACTTTTACTAAAAACAAAATTCCTAAAAAGTCTATAAACAGTAAAGTGATTCTAATGTAGAAATTTCCAAAGCAGATCAGCAACAAGAAAAAGAAGTAACTAATAACGAAAGAATATCGAAAATTAATATCTTTTTTTTAGATCGAAACAACTAAATTGGAAGTTGTAGGGGAAAAAATAAATAAAGATTCAATACAATGTTTTAATGATACCTAATAAATACTATTGATCTATAATTATTTTGGGGAGGGGGACAGTAGAAAGAAACAACTATTGAGCCAACTAAGGATTTAGAATAAATTGATTATATTTCATGCACATATCGTGTATTAACTACTACTATTAATGGTATTGAGTATGCCATTGCAATTTTGTAATGAATTACTCATAACTTTAATACATATGCGCATATAATTATAAGTATTGAAATTAAGTATAATTATAAGAACTAATAAAAGAACTAAATAACGTATGAAAAGTTGACATGAAACGTTTCTTTCTACTGATCAAAACATAGTAATTTAATAATAGAAATTTCAACACATTAAATTAAATTTCTTTTTAGCTTTTGGCTCCTAACGAAATTTGTGTATTCTATTCTAGTTTAGACCATTGAAGCGACACTGGAAGTGCTTCTTCTCAAACTTTTGATGCAGGTAACTACAGGAGATGCTTCTTCTGGCAGGAAAGTTCTAAAATGTCTAATATTAAAAATTAAACTATTGAATTGATCCTTGCTTCTAGAAAAGATAAAAATTCTTGAATCTGTTGAATTAACATTTGATACAAGAGTTTAGTTTTGTTCACATATTCATTGGGTCTTAATATCGTTCGCGTCATTTTTACGAGAATTTTTCGACAACATACCGTGAAACATGAAAGTTTCCAATCCGTTAATCTCTTATGCACGTGTGAGTAAATATTAAACAGAACTAGACTCGCCACCGCTTGATGCAGGTACAGTCCAGTTCTTCTAGAACCTACTGAGAATCACTAGTTGCCTCATTATTCTCATTATTAAGCTATAATAACTTTACCGGAACTACTTTGCATCATGTATTTTTCAATGCTGTTGTTTGCGTTTGGGTGTTCAGATGGGCCGCTAGTTTGAGCGTTTTCTGTCAAATTTATCTATTCTCATTTACGAATGCTGTTAAAATTAAGACCAATGCCTAATGCTGCTTTATAAAAACCCCAGTCATTTGAAGATTTGTAGTTTTCCATGAACAAAAATCAACCTACGCTTTTTATTCTTTCACGTCTTCTTATATAAGAAGATAAAGCTGTTGGCCGATACAATATTATCGAGTTAAGGTCTTTATTCTTCCATTAAAATAAATCTTAATAGGTGCTGCTATTGGGATAATGACCCACTTGATTTGTAGATATTTCCACATTCTTTTTCTTTCACTTTGGAAAGATCATGCCCTAGCAATGACTCATCCAGGTCATTTGCGCAAAATAGATAGCCAGCATATTCTTCGAGGCTTGGTAGAAGAGGTCTTCTAGCATGTTAACAGATTTAACTTTTCTTTCAAACTTCTTAGTTATCTCAGCTGAAGGTGTTTCTAGAAGACTATACCTACTTTAGTAACTACTTCTGTTCACTTACCACTATAATAACTGATAAGATTCTGTTGAAGGGAAATAATGGTTTTAGTGATTTTTATTATAAGGTGATGTGTGCTTAATGTAATCAAAAAAGAGAACTATAAGTTCTAACGCTAGAGGGAGAGAAGATAGAGGAAATAAAAAAGTTGAACCATCTTCTTTCCTCCAAAAAAACTGATGACATTATATAAATCAGGTATTTATTGAGTTCCACACTTTTGAGTGTAGCGTTATAATTGATCAGGAAGATAAATTACAAAGTACATTTTCTTGAGTAAATGCTTAACTGTAACAATTAGAAGTCTTGATTTAGCTGTCTTCAAAACTGCCAAACTAAATAAAATACTTAAAAAATATGTTTATAATTACTGTCTGAAATTTGTTTCGCACTATATATAACTTGCAATATTTGTAAAAGATATAGTATTTTATGAGAAGTCAAGTTTGTAAATATTTCGACGGTTGATTTAGTTTCAAAGTCGGAAAATATTTCTTGTTCGCTCTCTGAGATTCACTATATATTTGTATGATGTAATATAAAGGTACTACTGACATTGATAATTTGTTTATTTACCTGTACCTCGTTAGATGTAACTACTTCCATCCACTTATCTGTGATAAATACAACATTGCTAGCAATGTTCAAAAGCTGACAAAATAATTTGACTTAATTCTGTACTTCAAATTTAACTGCGGCGTTATACCTATATAGGTATAGAAGAATCAGTTCTTTAGTGGGATGAGTTAAATGGCTGGTTCTTTTCAACAATATCTGTTGCAAAATATATGATACTTCTTTAAATTATATATGATTTAACTATGGGCTCGATCCTGAGGGAGCAAATTGTAAAGTTTATTTGAACTGGTACTGAATTAATCAAAGTTGGTTTGAATTTCCATCTCAATTCGTCGTTTCACGAAAGAAGGGGGGACGACTTAGCGTAGAATACTTGATTAAACACGGAAGGCGTACCATCAGTTAATTTTACCTCCATTTTAACCACTATTTTAGTAGATACATATTCTAGGCAACGGGACATACTAGTGCGCTAATGATGAAGGGAAGGCAAAAGCGGCCGCATTTTAAAAATTAAAATGGAATTATAAACAATAAATTTCGAAGTTATTTTGTTCTTTGTTGAAACAAAGCTAATTGTTACCAACAAATATACCGTAATGTAATCCCTGTCAGAGGAAATCTTAGCAGTAGGTTGGTGATCTTTTCATTGTGCTCCAATAATTTGTTTTCGATCCTAATCTTTGAAATAAACGGATCCTGGACGTTCTCGAAACTACACCGAGACTTTCACTGCTACTTCTCCATGCTTGTGAGATTGCTGAGATGGACTGAGAAGTTAGCAGCTATCAAGTTGAGATGCAGGTGATTGAAGCATATCACACGGTTTTTAATTGCAAAGCCATTGTTGCACTAGAACTTTCTGATGAAAAAGTGCGTTCAACAATTCTGGTCATTAATATTGTTTTCTTGAGATAAATAAAAAATCAAAATCATAGCATTAGATTAAAAACATTTTGAGGGTAAGGCGGCAAAATATACTTTCCAAGTGATTGTTTAGGTCAGCCCAAATTGAAAAACTTAATATTTCCAATTATTGGTAATGATACTCCAAACAAGAGTTTGAAAATTTTGTGAAATGAGAAACAACCATAAATGGTTCTACAGACAACAGGTGCTACTACCTATCGTCAATTTACAAGCTGTCCCTTATTTTTGTGATAAACTTTTAGTTAAAAAGACCTATTAATGAATAAAAATATTTTTTTTTATGTTAACTTTTTTAAAAGAACCTATTTTTTATGTATTCATGACGTTTTTAGAGTAAATTTTCATTTAACAGTTCGTTAAAATGTTTGAAACGCCATTGAGTTTACTGCATTCTAACGATAGAAAAGAGCATTAGCTGCATAACTAGCTAAACGGACACAGCGCATAGGCACGGTTCCTAACTAACCAATTCTGTTTTGACTGTGATTGTGAGAAGCGTCTTTGGTGTGGTTAATTTCGTTTTAATTCTACGCGTTATTATTTTTAGGTATCATTTGTTCATTATTTCTAACTGGTTAAGAATTTTTTTAGTATCAAATTATAGAATTAATGGAATATTAGTTAAAGAAGGTGTACGTACTACGTTAATGTGACCAAAAGGCTCATTGCATTTTAATGATTGAGTGGTAAGAGGTAAGTTTTGTGGATGTCAAACGATATTAACAGTTTTTATGTTACAAAATCAATTGAAAATAATGTTTATGTATGTTTTACCATTTGAAAACTTATAAAGTAATTTATAACCTAATTTTTTTTTACGAACTGAAGTTGCCCTATTTGGTTATGTCTTTGCTAAACAAAAGCAACAGTATGATTTATGAAAGTACTATTGATTTCCTTAGCTTATATACAACCTCAATTTTATATTTCTGAATTTGATATCCTAATAATTCATTCGCGGGGCAAGCCTAGCCCTTTGCATTGTTAAGGTTACATGTTCTTTCAATACCGTCATGAGAACGGTGTTATTACAGCTCGGCATCATTCCAATATGTCTTGCTCGAACTTGTTTTTAAGGATTTGTATAAAAGTGATTTCTAAAAGATTTGTACAAAAAATTTAATTTTTTAAATTAGAAGAAATGGTTGCCTGAATATGTTAATTTTAATCTGCTTTATGCGTTGTTTGTGAAATAGAATGTAGTGTTTTATAACAAATGTATAAAAACATTTGTAAATAAGACTTTTAAAGATTTGGTTGCTGTATATTTAGCTATTATTATTAGCAAGTTGTTTGGTGGCTGCGGTTTGGAACCCTTGATTTTTCCATGTGAAAACAGTAAAACTTTTAATCTCTCTGGAATTAATGTGAATTTTAACGCTGAAGCATTCAATACCTTTTCATGACTTTTCTCTCAGTAAATAAACTTAAGATCCATACGTATTTTTAATTAAAAAATGGCTTTTTTGTTTGAACATTGCTTTAGCACTCTGCAACACTTTTTGTGATCACATTTTTTTTCGGTCTTGAGTTAAATTATTAATTTCGCTTTTCTTTTTTTTCTAAAGAAAACCGTTTCTTAAAACTACTTTAATTCTAGTTTTTAATTTTTCACCCGATTTCAAGGTTTATCTGAAGTAGATGCCTTTTGGCAATCCCATCTGCCGAAATGTAACTTAAATTCAATCATAAATTTTGTGAGCAATAAAGCCAATTATTAATATTGGAAGTATTCTGGTGGATGGACAAATTACAAAAGAAATGTAACTTCAAGATTTGTTTTTGATTTTGCATTATTACAAGTGTTAAGAATAAATTGTATATTCTAACTACAATCTGGGTATTTATTATGTCTTAAATTGCATCATTTATTATGAAACTGCTCAAGCTATTAATAAGTTTTTTTCCATTTTTCCTACTTGAGACAAATTCGAATTAGTTGTTAAAATATATTGTAAAAAAAGAAGCCATGCATCAGATTTTTTGCATTAAAACAAATTGCTCTACTATTTGTTCATTTAAGATCCTGCATGCGACTTTTCTAGTATTGAAAGCTTTCTTTTCCGCTGGTTCCTGTCAACATTGAACATCGTAAACTTAAGCATTTAGTTAATAACCAATTCATCAGTTCTTTTTGTTTATTTATTTATTTTTATTTTTTCAGAGATCAAGTTTATACGTATAGTACAAAACAAAAAAAGTTTATATGCAAGATGCCACACGAAATAGTTTATCCTCAGGGATGCAAACCAGTGACAGACGAACTTGGCCCAGACGAGCTTATCAGAAGATTGAAAGTTAGTTTTAAGTATTTAGTTTAAATTATGGTTTCATTGTATATTGCTGATTCAAGTTTTTTTTTCTCTCTTCTACATAAATCTTACATGAAGAAAATGGAATGATATCCGAACAGAGGGTAAAATTATTGGAATTTTTGACACTATCAGAAACTGAATTGTGAATTGTTTTGTTGTACAAGGTGGTCCTTGTTACTTACTTAGTTTGTGTTTTATTTTAATCCTTTTCTTTTAGCTATCTAATTGCGTGTCTGATCTAGAATAGCATAATGAATCAGTATTCGCACAAATGTTTCCTTCTACAACTGAGCGATGACAGCTACACAACCGAGTTACCTTCATGTAGTTCAGTAGGCAGAGATTTTACTTGTATAAGTGCCATCGCATTTCAGTTCCTCAAGGCTTTGGATTAAGGACTTGAGTCTGAGTGCTCAGCGGAATCCCCCTCACAAAAAAAAAAAAAAAAAAAAAAAAACGCGAGTGGGGCTTTCGGCAAATCTTAGCTTTGTAACAAAGTAATATTGGTCCGTTAACGATCTAAAAATATATCGCGAAGTCGGGTGAGAAATATGATCAACAATTTTTGTAACTAACAAAGTAGCGTTGCAAAATGGATTCTTCTTTTCCTTATGAGAAATCTTGCTTAAAACTTTCATCAAAAGTGTGCTTCAAAAAATTTGATTTAAAATTAATATTTTAACAGCTTTTATGAAAACATTAAAATGATGGTATGCTGAAAATTTATAGAGTCTAGCGCACACTTTACAAGCAATGGGCCAGGATGAAGGAGTCTATCATCAATATATTCCTCTTGCTTTACATTTGGCCGATGATCATTTCCTTTCACATCAGTCAACTGATGTACAACTTTTGATAGCTTGCTGCATTGCTGACGTCCTCAGAGTTTATGCTCCTGAAGCACCGTACAAAGATCCAGAGAAAGTTAAGGTATTTTTGGATGTACATCTAATCATAAAATATTTATATTTTGTTTTTTGAACGTTCACAATCTCTGTATTTAGTAAAATTATTCCAATTATCGTTATAAAATTTATTGTGTTTTTCAGACAATCTTCTTGTTTCTAATTAAACAACTTGACGGCCTCAGAGATCCAAAAGATCCAGCATTTAAACGTTACTTTTATTTACTAGAGAATTTAGCTTATGTTAAAAGTTTTAATATGTGCTTCGAATTGGAAGACTGTCAAGAAATTTTTTGTAGTTTATTTTCACTAATGTTCAGGATAGTAAAGTGAGTTTGATACATATTTAGTAATTTGCTAAGTAACACTAAGTTTCATATATATATACTTTCAATAATTTGCTAATTATACACATGAGCACCTGAGGCAGTTAGAAACTTTTGTCGTGAAAATTGATTTTAGTGGGATCTGAGGTGAGGAAAGGATATTTTCTATTCTGCGGCTACACCAACTTTGAAATGTTGCTGGGATTGAGCGTAGCTTAAATTTTTAGAAAATTTATCATTTACTGCTCTAAGATTGTATAAAAAAAAGTCGAGTGAAAGTTTCAGGAAAATTCAGACACTTCGGAAAGTACTAGGTGCTGGAGAGGGCATAATCTCTCCTAGCCTGGGATTTCTGTGGTACCTGCGGTTTGAGGGGGTACTGTCAAGATTGGTTTCGTTTCAGTAAGGGGGTTACATTAGTCTTAAATGCCTCAATTCACCCTAAACAACAAAAAAATCTTTTTTCTGTTGTATTAATTAAGTGGCAATTCAATCAGATAAAAACTTTTTTTAGATCCTTTTATTAAATAAATTTGCTAAGTTTTAGTAAATTTGTTATTTTTGTTTGTTTGTTAAAGTGATGAACATTCTGGGAAAGTAAAATCTTTCATGTTGGATGTACTGTGCCCATTAATAACTGAGTCTGACATAGTGTCCAATGAACTGTTGGACATAATTCTAATGAACATTGTCGAGCCACAGAAAAGTCAGAAAAAAAATGCCTATTTGTTGGCTAAAGAAATTATAGTCAAAACAAGTGATACTCTCCAGCCGTACATACAAACGGTAAGCATTATTTTTAATGTTAGAATTAGCGCTAGGGATCAATTATAAAGTAACTGAATTCATTTGTTTGAATACATTCGCTATAATTAGCGAATTTGTTTTAAATTTTGTAATTTTTTATGGTTTTGCAATTTAGTTACATTGAATTATCGAAGTAGGTAAGTAAATATCGCACGAACAAGAAAAACAAATTTAGATAGACCTTCTACAATTTACCATCTACAATTCATTTACGTTTTAGCAGAAGCTGTTTGTCCCTAGTGTATTCTCATTTTTATCTTTCATTTAGTAAATTTCAGCCACATTTATTACTATAAGGTATATTCTTTAATTCTAGTTCTTCAACCATGTTCTAATAATGGGAAAAGAAGAGAAAGGATTATCGATCTCTTCTAAGGTGTACGATTTGATATACGAATTGAATTCTATGTGCCCCAGTTTACTTCTTACCGTCCTACCTCAGCTTGAAGTCAAATTGAAATCATCGAATGATCAAGAAAGATTAGGAAGTGTTTCACTTTTAGCAAGAATGTTTAGCGAAAAAGATAGCAATTTAGCGACCACTCATCAACATTTGTGGCGAGCATTTTTAGGAAGGTATTTTTTTCTTTCAATATGTTTGACTATTTGAACTTCTCTATTACAATTGTAGCATATGCAATCTTTTAGTGTAATATAGGTTTACTGTCACAGATCTTAAGTATCGAGGCTTTTCCTTGCCAAATCTTTTAATATTTTATGGATCCAGTGTACGGAAGTAAAAAAAAAATTATAATTGTATTAAGTAAATAAAAATGACAGAAAATTGAAATTTTCACGACGAATCTAAGAGTGAGAAAAGTACATTATTAGGGGTTTCGGCTTTCTCTTGGGTTATAACTTGTGCTCGGTAGTTTTTTAGTTTTTATTCAAATCTTCATCAAGCAGATAATCATACACAAGTTTATGAAGACTGGAAATGAATCAAGGTTAGTGTGGAAGAGAAACTGTTTATTTGAAAACAAAAAATAATTACGCAAGTCAGTGGGGCTACACGACTACATCGAAAAGCCGAAGACAAAGCTTACTCATCTATCTATCACAAAAATGAAAAATGAGTGATTATAAATGTGATATAAATGGTTGCATGCTATAAAATCTGGATACTATATTGAAAAAATTATACTTCTACTCTAAACACAACTGGTTTACATTTTGTTATAGGTTCAACGACATCAACGTCTTCATAAGAATAAAATGCGTCCAATATTCAATGCATTTTCTCTTGAATCATCCGGAATTAAGAAGGGACATAACGGAAACCCTTAAATTGAGACAGCATGATTCTGAAGAAAATGTGAGATACGAGGTAAGCAAAATTGAATCATGTAAGCGGTGTATGCCCAGTGATGTGAACAACTATAGCAAAGGGAGACCTGTCTAACTGCCGCCATAGTGACACATTAGACTATTTTCATTTTACATCCTTTCCTCTAACATTCTAGCTCTGGCCAATGACAGGGGTTACCCAGTGTGCTTATAGATTATGAGATCTGAGGGCTTCTTTCAGTTTGCTCCTGGCTCTTTGAAGGTACCCTAACTAACAACACAAACAGTCCTTATGCTGTTCCATCCAATATTAGGCGATCGTCAGCTCATTATCTCCACTCATTTCAACGTAAATTAGAATCATATTCCCCTGGCGTCTACAAACTTAGATAAACACTTGATCCTAAAGGGGCTACAACTCGTTTGGTTGCAATGATTTTGCAGCCTTCATCCTAAAATAAACTTTATTGTAATTTCTTTAAAAAGATTTATTTATATTAATTATATTTTTCTAATTCTCAGAGGTAACTTGATGAGTTAGAATAATGTTATTAAACTCAATTTAACCTCTCACGGAAACTGTACAGTTACTATATGTGAAGCTTTTTAGAACTGATACTGAATGTAAAGATAACTTCCTCAACCAGGAATGCTTTAATTAAAGAAGGGAAATTCAAGCCTTGGAACGCACCTTAATCTCCTATTGCACATGGGAAGGATATGTTATGTTGGACAATGGAAAATTTTTAAAAATATTAAGTTGGATTGTTACACTGCGGATCCGTAATAAGATTTGAAGTAGGCTTGTCTTATCGCCATGTTAAATATGTAAACAGTGTTCAAAATACTGGCACTGCCCAGTTCTAGACTCACTCGATCTTGTGATACTTCATTTATCAAGGGACTTTTTTCATTTCATTCATTTTATCTCATGTTTTGAATGCATTACCGGCTACATTTTAGTAATTTTTTTCTTCAGTTACGGTTTTTAAGATGAGTTTTTATTATTTTAAGTTTAATTTGGATATGCAGTGTTTTATGTTATTTATTTGTTCTTATTTTGCACATCCTAATCTTTAAACCAATTCATTTGCTTCAAAAACAAGTTATTTTGGTAACAAATAACTAAATGAATAAATGTAATTTAATTATATTTTGACAAATTGTTTTTTGCTTTCCGTAATTTTAAAACTGTTTATATTATTATTTTATTTCAATTACAGGTCGTCATGGCTATAGTTGCAACAGCAAAACGAGATTTCGAGGTCGTTTCGCAAAGTGAAGATCTTCTAGAATTTGTAAAAGAACGAACTTTAGATAAAAAGGTAATCTTAGGAAAAACAAAGTTGTCAATAGAGTTTAATGCTTCGACTATTCTTTTTATTTGATTTTCAAATATAACTAATTTTCTCAAAATTTCAGCGATGAGTAACAGTTACTTGAAAATTTATGTAGCAGTAAAATAATTTAATTTACTGTTGTCTTGTTAGTTTAAGATCCGGAAGGAGGCAATGAGCGGGCTTGCCATGATATACCGGAAACATTTAAATGATGCAGGCGAAGTTCCGCAAGCTACAAAGAAAGCTGTAACCTGGATAAAAGACAAAATACTTCATGGTTACTACATGACCAGCATGGAAGATAGGCAAATATATATTTTATTGTTTTCTCATTATTAATTATCTTATTTTTGTTATCCAATGATTATGGCCTACACTTTTACAATAATGTTTGAGAAAAAATTGTAATCTTACACCAAATTTTTATTGTCATAGGTTACTTGTTGAAAGGCTACTAAATACATCTCTGGTGCCCTTCCAATTGCCACCAGAAGAAAGAATGAAGAAACTTTACCACCTACTTGGTACCATAGACGATCATGCAACCAAGGCTTTTCTTGAGTTGCAAAAGCATCAGCTACTGTAAGCATTTCTATGTTAGGAAAAAAAGACTTAACTTTTTAGAGTTCGAGCATTGTTTTTGTGTTTATTGGATTTTCTGTTCATTTAAAATTGTTGCAGCGTACGTCGAGGCGTCGCAGAATGGTTGGAACTTCATCGGCGACCTCAGTCTGAAGAAAGAGATAAAGAAATGGTAGCCAAAGTCACGCAGGTAGCAAAATTTTTACCCGATCAGGTTAAGGCTCAAGAATTCTTGAATAAACTATCAGCAAATATGTTAAGCGATCCAACATTACTACTTGGTTAGTCATTTTTTATTTTATCTTTCTTTCATTATTATACGTGTTGAGCTTGTTCATTAGTCAAAAATATAAATTTTTTAGTTCATTTAATATAAGTTGAGAAACGATAAAATGTATTTAATGTTTACCGAGCAACGTTTAGAGATTAGAATGTATTAGTAATTGTTATGAACATCGCTGCAGAAAAAATGTTTGCCTTGAAAAGAATTTTTGGGTGACTTCTTATGAAGATCTAGTATCTTTGTTCGATGATGAATCCTGATGGCATTACGTTGGCTAAAAATGGTTTGCTTGTGGTTCTTTTTACTATAGTTTTATAATTTCACTTATTAGAACATATTTATACTCTTTTTCAATAATTAATTCAAACCATTAATTTGCAAATTTTGCAGAAGCAGTTATTAGTTTCATTATTCGTCAGTACGCTCATTTAGGCAATTTCTTTGGTTAATATTTTAATTTTTTTATAATTTGAAAGATTTATTTCAAAGGAATCGTCAAGGGAAGTGGCAATATTTAGCCAAAATTTACAAATTAGTTTGGGCCTAGTTTACAGTTAAAGAAAATATCCGCTGTAGACTCAACTCTCTTTCTTTGAGCAGTTCAGTGTCATCTAATTTTGTTGATTTGCCTACGCTTATTTTTATCTTAAAAACGGTAGGAGAAATTGTTTTCATTGCTACATTTAGCAGGCATAAATCTTTGCAGACCCTAAACAATGTGGGGAAATGAATCTTCTTTACATCATCTATGTTGAAGTTATAATATAAACACTTATTGCAAATTTTTTCATTTCATTAATGATTGTTTTAAATTTGAATTTTATTAAATTAAGGTTAAGTTTAAAACAATAGGTAAACTTGTATTTGTAGGTATGGAAACTGTAGTTAAGCCAAACATATCTTGTAAGGAATGTGCCCAAACTACAAGTGCACTATTGAAAAAGTTAGGTCAGCCAGTAATGACTAATCTCTACTATAACACGGTGAAGATGTTGCTGGAACGACTTTCTTCTGTCATGGTAGACAGTGAAGCGCTTAAAGTAAGACCAGAATTCTTGGATCTTAATTTTTATTACTATTTATATTTGTTTCTATGGACGTTTTTATCTTAATCCAATTAAGATTGTTATTATGTAGTACTAAGAACTTTTAAATCTTATCTATAGGTTCTAGTTGGTTACATAGAAGAATGTTTGAGAGGAGGAAATCTGCTAGAAGAACTTGGCCTGAATCCAGACAATGGAGGTGAACGCGGTCTCAAATTGTTGGTGGTAAGTTTATTTTTGTCGCCAAATCTTCATTTCATTTCTACCGAAGTAATAAAATATTCTAAAATTTTATTGCAATAAAGTTTAAATAGCAGGACATGACCTATGGCTCACACCACTGCAGCCAAAAGAGGCTTATTGTGCCCCCCTTTGGATTTAGTAGACGAAACCTCCCCTATTAAGGAGGTTGAGGACTTTCCCTACTAGTTCTTTTTGCGCTACAACCTCCTTTGGTCTTGAAGAGCCAAAGGATTCATAGCGCAACCAGTCGATTGCAACGCAGTCGAACAAGTGAGAGGCCGTTTCCCCCTTTTCCTGACCCAATATCTGCACAACGGTTCCGAGTTAATAAGCCCCATCTTGCACAGATGCTTTCTGAACCCACCCATGCCCCGTGAATAGGCCTGTGATCAGAGTAATCTGATTTCTACCCAAGCACAGAATCTCTTTGGCTCTTTGTTAACACAGCCAAGACATCATAGCCTTGCTGTGCACACATCACCCAGTTCTTTTCATGTTCTCTCCAGGTCCAGTCTCTGAGAGCCACACGATCTGCACCCTTGGTGATTATTTCCAGGGCAGGTTCCGTGCCAAAGAGTGGAGTGCTAGCTCCATTCCTGGCCTGTGGTACGGCTGTTTCCCTTGATCCCCACATGTCCTGGCACCTAAAGATTCCTAGTAGCCGAACTTTATTGTGCCGAGCCACTTGTTCCAGGAACATTTTACATTCCTAAACCAGGGAAGAGGTAGTTCTGAAGAAAGTAAGAAAAGATGCAAATCTCCTTATTTCTAAGACCTATTTCACAGGTTTTCCTCGGCACATAATAATTTATTTACCTAAAAATAGAGAGGAATTGATATTGTCATTTTTTTAATTGTGTTAAATTCCATTTTTCAGATGCTAGCCTACGTGTTCCCGACTCATTTCATGCACACTGAAGTATTAAAACATTTGATCTCACTTTTACAAATGGAGGGGGAGAATATTGCGCCACTAGTCTTATCTGTACTTACATTTTTAGGCAAATTTAAATCATTATGTAAGTTATTTTTGTTTTATTTGTCTTTAATTTATGTTATTTGGAATATATTAAAGAGCACTTATTATCTTCACCGCCTTACTTGTCATAGGAGTGTAAGCAATAGAAGTTTGATGGTAAGAGAAAGTGTTAAAACAAATTTAAAAACATATTTTGAGATCTTTATTTAAGAAGAAAAAAAAATCAGTGGACTGAATTGTGTTTTCCATAAAATATCTTCAAAATCAAAAGAGATAGAAGTTTAAAGTTATAAACCTGGTTAACTTTTCCTGTGTAATGATTGGGCCGACCTTATTATTATTATCTAATGCTAATTGGAATTCAAATGTGAATGATTGGTGCAACTTGAGATTTAAGAGAGATCCTAAGAATAGATTTCGAAAAACAGAAGTAAAAAAGAAAGATCTGGATTTTCTCTTGTTTTTGTTTTGTAGCCCTGAAGATTCCTAAAAAATAATACCTTATCAAGGTCTGGTCAACAACGCTCCTTTCTTATATTGGAAAATTATTCATTCAGTAGTAACTAACTTAAAAAAAATCTATTGTTCTAGTGTAAAAGAGCCCCTTCAGTTCAACATAATCGATCTATGCGTTGCGTATTTTTAAGATCTAGCCAAAAATATTTCTAGAATATTTAGTCATCTTATGTGACCCTCTCGAATACGGTTCTCATCTTTTTCAAAAAGTTTTTTTTTTTTTAGGGATATTTACTTAATTTCAATTTTATTTTTAGGTGATCAATTTCCTAACGAAGTTGCTGAGCTAATTCCTATCTGTAAAGCGTTTGCAGAATCTGGCAAACCCAAACAAGCAAAGCAAGCAATCCGATGTCTTTACGTCAATCTAGATAAGAATGATCCACTATTTAATGAAATTTTAGAGGTAAATTACTTTTTTGAAATTAAATTACTTGATGATGTTGATCATTTTATTATAAAATAATAAATTGTAAATTTCTTCAGTTATTTTTGGGAAATCTCCCACTTAGTGCTAATTGAATGTTGTGTAGCTGTTTTTTGATTACTTGTTGTTCTTGTCCAGTGATTGATAAAATAGTTTGTCATACAAATTACTATTTATATTATTAATTTCAGAAAGTGCGAGAAAATTTAAATCCCGAATCAAGTCACTACCTTACCGCCATTGTTGCCCTGGGTCACTTAGCACAGAATCTTCCAGAAAGATTTCCAGCTCAAATTAAAAATATTGTTTCCAGAAAGGTAAACCATTTTTGTTTAACTGTGTAATAGAATAGTTATATTAAATCACTCAAGTTTAGTGTTTCAAAGAAAGTTACATAAATACATAATCACTCTCCTCCTCTACTGCCATTTGGAGAGAGAGGCACCTTTCCTCCTGCTTGTCTTCTTCCATTCTACTCAGTCTTTGTCTTAACGAAGACCTCTTATCTTGGAGACTTCCATTTCCACTTAATTCCTCTTCATAGCACACTTCCTTCGCACAATGTCAGGTGAATAAGGCGGTTGTAGGACTTTTCATTTAAGTGTTTCCAAAAAGGTTTTCACTGGTTGAAAATCATTATTTTTGAAATGCCTACACCTATCTCGGCTTGTTGTTTCCGACAGAGCATGGTCATCATAAGTCTCACCAAGAATTCTGTGTGCTTCAGCTGCAGATTTTTTCTGAATAAAATAGTGCAATAAAATTCCCCGGAAACGTTATTTTTTTGGAACGTAATTTGACATGTTTAATTAAATATTTAAATAAGCTGTTTACGCTAGGGCTCAATAACTTACACTTCATGTTTGGTTATAGTATCTCCTAATAGATTAGTCACTCACTACTGTACTCACGCAGTACAATGGTGCCCACTTTTGGCGGGTCAGCGGGAACTTATTCAACGTCTCAATATCTTTTACAATTATTTTAATAAAAGCAACATGAGAGAGTCTTGTGTAGAAATCACCGGATTTTTAAGCAATCCTTTCCACTCCAAAATCCTCCATTGTATTTTAAATACTGAACACTTTTTTCTGCTATTCATACCAATCCGAGAATTCAGTTTATACGAATCAGCTTCTATCAATATCTATCATCATATTCTATTATACCAACAATTTATTATTTCCTTAAGTTCCATTATTTACTAGTTCATTCTAGTTCCTAAATCAACTTAATCTATAATCCGATTGCTGACCTGTGAGTTTGGTCATTATACTACTGAAGTACTCTACACTTACATCAAATTTGTCTTCTAAACCTGGTTAGGACATTTATGACAAATTCTCAGGTGAGTTCAAAATTAAAAGGTAAATTACCTAACATATTTTTGCAGATTGTGAAAGAACTGCTGGTAAAGAACACCGAGAGCGAATCTTCTATGCCTTTAGAAAACACTTGGTGCACTGAGGAAGAGTTGCCATTTGAAACTAGATGTAAGGTATGGTAGGAATAATTCTAAAAGCAATTTTTTTTTTTTTTTTTTAACTTGAACCGTTTTAATTGTATGTTCTTTACCAATGCTTATTGTCTTGTGAAAGGTGGAAGCATTGAAAGCAATGGCTAGGTGGCTTGTTGGACTGAAGAAAGATAAACTGGCTGCCCAGAAAACATTTAGAATGCTCACCGCTTTCATATCAAATAACGGAGATCTCTTACAATACAAGAAGTTAAGGTGGGTAGTTATTTAATATACACTCGTTTAATAAATATTCGTCACTGACAAAACGTTAAACACTTTCTTCTATACAAAGAGGTTCATTGAAAACATTAGTCTGGAAGATTTAGAGGGTAAATTGCTGGAATAGCTAAGTAGTGGTTATCTTGAGAGCTGCCACCGGCTAATAAGCCACAACTTGCAAAATATGTAATTATATAATTTTTGTCGTATGTAATTTTTTATTTTTTTCCATAAAATATATATTATTTTAAATGTTAGATCTTCCAATGAGAGTCTTCTTAATACTTTTTCATATTTCAGAACTTTCTTATTATTCCTCTCTACATTTTTATGCTAAACTTTTGTTATGTACGTTCATACATTCATCTTGAGACAATTGTTTGTTTTTATGAGGTGTTTAGAATCAGTATATTTAGTCGAAACTGCTTAGGCCGTTACGTCTTTAGGCAGGTATATACCAGAACCGCCATGAGTTATGTGAATTAAATCTAATTGAACTCCTCTGGTCCTAGACCGTTCTTTTCTTGTCTGTAGACTTAATGAAGCTTGGATCCGCCACCCCTTTAAACTATTTTCGGGATTGTAATTAAATCATTACTACAATGAAATCCATCAAAATAACCTGAATTCAATTATTTGTGTGCAGTAAAGCTGAAATGGCTTGGTTAAGAATGGCAGCTGGATGTGCCATGTTGAGGATATGCGAACAGAAAGGAGTTGGCGATCAGTTTACAGCAGAACAGTTTTACACGCTGTCTACACTCATGATTGTAAGAAAATTAATAACAACTTTTATTTTGCATTACACAAATAATAATAATTATTTTTATTGATAGGGAGAGGATTAACTGAGTGGTTAGCGAATACTGGATTCCAACGCAGAGATCTCGGGTTCGAATCCAGCTGCTGGCCCTAAGATTTCCTCTTCCTAGGAACTTCTTTCATCACACTGTCCGGTGATGGACAGTGTTTTCTGTAACGAGTGAACACTGTCCGGGGGCCGGCAGTGCATTGTAAAAAGCTCCAGGTGCCAATAACCTAAAATGTTGATGCACATAAATAAAAAAAATGTATTGATGGTTTTAGATAACATGCTATTGAGCCATATATTTTATTGAAGCATCTAATTAGATTTTTTTTTTTGTAATTTATCAATAATTTCGGCATTATTACATGATATAATTATGATAATAATGATGTATCGATATGATGCTATAATTAAAGAGACACGCTTCATATTTTCTAACCAAGTTAAATGAACTTTTTTAAACAAAAGTATCATACTGCGAGCTCCTTATGATCACTTCTTACATATTATAGGAATCTATTTTAATGTTTTATAATAACTCTTGAGTTTTTTTTTTTCTAAGGATCCAATCAGTAATGTGCGCGAGAGACTGGCTGCTAAGGTACATAAAGGTTTGTCTAGAGGACTTCCTAACAAGTGTTTGCCCCTTGATTTCATGGGTATGTACGTCCTGTGCGGCATGGAGAGTGAGAAGAGACTGAAAATGTTACACAAACAATATATGATTGCCGATGTCACTAAGAGACGAGAATATGCCAAAGGACTCACCATGGGGAGTATCTGTAAGTGACTTATTTTTAATGAAAATAGAAAAACTAACTTGAAATTTGCTTTACTACATCCTAAAACTTCCTAACTTATACATTTTCTTCAACTCAAAAGTAACATTCTATGTTTGCTACATATTGTACAAAGTATGTCGACAGAATTTTCAAAAGTGGGTCTGCAAAAAGAAATAGAGAAAAGAAGTTATTATGTGCTTAATTTTTGTTATCCAAAATAAGCCCCTCGGCTTACTTGTCACCATACTTGTTACAATACTTGTTTATAAGTTTCACACTCACACCATCGACGCTGTTTGTATGTTTTAACTTCCTTTTAAGATTTGGGAATAATGAAACTTAGTAGGTTGCCAAATCAGGCATATAAAGTGGAAACTTCAACTCACAGACCTTATTTTATTATCTTTGGCACATTGTATCCACTTACGTAATTTACTTTTTTACTCTATTCGAGGCTTAGTTTGTAAAAGATAAGCTACATTGTTTCAAAATACAAATAAATTGTTGTCTACAGGTTCTGTGGAGAAAGCTATGGATCAGTTGCCACATATTCTGCCAGACTACATGATAACATTTTCTATACCAATTTTAGCCCATTGTCCTAATTTTACCAATCACAAAGATCACAACCAACTTAGTCTTATGAGGTACTTAATATTATTAAAAAAATCTATGCATTCATGTCATCTAGAGCTAGAATTAAAGATTATATAATTTAATTTGTCTTTCTTGTGTAGGAGCTGTTTGTGGCATATCATGGAGCCTCTTCTATCCAAAAATGATTTCTTTTCCTTTGGTTTTTATAAAGAATTATTTGATAAAATGAAAGCTTGCACGGACACAGTAGATCCTGAGAAAGCCAATGTGGTGAGTACTTAGTTTAGGCGTATGTCTTAGCCACATAGTTTTGTTTCAGAATTTGTGTTTGTACATGCGTACAATTGTTCACATCTTTAATTTTACACAAATAGTAACACAAAAATCTTCTTTCATGCTTACAAGCATTTTTTTTTCTTACACATTTTTTTATGTGTAGCCATTTTGTTATATATTCATTGCCTCAAATCCAACTAATGTGACATTTACATATATTATTGGCAAGATGCCGTCAACCTTAAGAACAAGCCAATTAGATTAACTAACTCTCATTAAAATAAGTAAAAATGTATATCTCTGCACTGTGAGTTGATTGTTGGAAATTGAAAAACTTTCAAAACTTTTTCTTAAAATAACAAAAAAAAAAAAAAAAAATGCACGTTAATGGGTTAGAATAGAATAAGGTTGAAGGTGACCATCTGACCGTCGTAACGTGTTACCACATTGTAAAAGTTGAGACAAAAAAATAATAAGTTGAGACTATAGGAGGTTTAATTTTTTATAGCTAAACTCTAAGAAAGGGTCATCTAGCTTAAACGATAGAAGTTTAAAACTTTTATTAAAAAATTAAACAAAAGCAAAAAGTTCTGTTACAAATTTAAATTTAATGAAAATAGATAAGATTGCATGAACTGACCAAAGAGAAATTTGCTGGTGTATGGCGACCCTTGACTGGAGGGTAGCTCATCGGCTTTGCAAAAGAGATTATTTTTATTACTCGAGAGTTCTTGTAGTAGACATCCATACAATTTATCTGAAAAGTTTTGCAAGTTCCACTACAAAATTTAGGAGGTCTAAAGGTTTTGCTATCCTCCTCACCACGTATTTTCTAATTCGGTGATACAGTGTCCAAGAATTCGTCATGGATTTGAAAAGTAAATTATTTAAAAAAAAAAAACTTTAAACCTCAGATTTTTTCTACAACACATCCAAAATACCTTGTATTTGTTTAGAAATTATTTATTAAAAGTTACTTTTATATCTACAGAAATTATGGGCATTATGCGATCTCGGAATGGCAATTCTTCTACAAAAAACTACAAACTTTGATTACAAGGATTTTCCTCCTGATACAAGAATCCCGTGCATGTATTTCAAGAGGAACTCAGATCCACTTTACATTAACACAAGAATGTATATACCCCCTGAATTTCAATACCAGGTCTGTATATCTGTGGAATATATTTTGAATTATTTATCGGAGGACAACCTTTACTATACTGAATAAATAGTACCAGTAGTAGAAGTGTGAAAAAGTCTTTAGGAGTCTGATCAAAATGAAGTTAACATTTTTGATGAATATTACTTAATGTTAATTAATAGTAGCAGTTTCTGTTTGGCCCTTGATTTACTTAAATAGTTTCTCGTTACAAATAGGCATTCCTAGGCAAATAGAAGTTTATAATTAAATTCATTTTAACTATTTTTACGTTAATTACTTAGCGAATAGAGCGTACATAATTATCCACGTATAGTTATAATTTCGCCTAAAGTATTAAGATCGAAAATGTTCCCAAATCTTCAGGTACCTCCAAAAAAGGTATCATGGGACTTTCACGTCATACAGCAGCATATGATTCAATAATTCATATGTATTATATGTATTGTCTATCGACGAGAAGCGAGCGAGGAACGTTTTAGGCTTTGCTTTTGAAGTCGTCCTAATCTTTTAATGTTGTCAGGATGACATCTCTTCCAACTTTGAAGCAGTTTCTGCTTGGCCCTTGGTTTATTTATTAGTGGATTACCTGTCACCATCTTAGGCTTTTAGTAAGTACCGGTTGTGTAACCAATACATAGAAAAAGATAGGCTCAAGTGCGCTCCAATAATTTGGCAAATAAATATCTGTAAAAAAATTAAAATAATAAAAAACACAATATCCCTTATTCATCAATGAGAAGTAATTCTGATCTCCATGTAGAGAAACGACCGTTAAACTGTAGCCTTCTCTTCTTTTTAATACAAGTTATATGAAACTAATTTTCTAATGTCGAATTCAGCTGATTTCATTGAAGATATAGCCTATCAATCATAAACTAGTGTATCCAAAGATTATAAAGCATGAATTTGATAATGCATTGTATTTTGTTTTTTCTCATAATTCATGATTCTATTTTACAGGAAAAAGTTGGCGGTGGAGGTACTGGAGTTACGAAGAAAGGACAAAATCTTCTTTTGAACACAAACTCAGATTCTAAACGAATCGCCGGCAGAGGAAACAAGACGAAGGCTGCTGTTAAAAAAGAAGCCGTGGGTGTAGGGCCAAACAATACAGACATTAAGGTTAGTAGCTGTTTAGTAATTGTAAGTTTTGAAACGTAAAATAGGATTTGGTGGCCAGGGCCAATTTTTAAATATTGTATAAATTTTTCTTATCTTTTATCAGCTTACTAAAGGAGCAATAGATGCTAAGGTAATTAGTAATTTTAACACCACATTGATTTCTGGTTTAATCTAATCAATATAACAAGCGACATTTTGATTTTCTTGCAGTGTTAGGTTCATTTTCATTAGAAGCTAATATTGGAATAGTAAAATTAGTCAATTGAATTAAAAGAGAGAATTGTTACTGTTTAGCTGACAATTTTTTTTTTTTTAATTTATCGTTTAAAATTGAGATCATTCAATCTGATTTCAGCTAAACTTTTCAATATCCATATACTGAACCATTTCAGTTACTTTTTATTTCATAAACATTTTAATTACAACTACTTAGAAGAAAGGTAATTTGAAGGTATTAAATTAACAATATAGAACTTTCTGCTGAAATACCTGAATTGAGGTCCTTGAATGCGAATAAATAATTAGTGTGTAGACTTGTACTGTATGTAAGTGAATAAATTATCTTTAAACGAAAATCTTAGGAAAAAAACTAGATAGTCCATTTCTAACTATTTCCAACCAAAATACGTCAAACAGATAACAGGACTCAGACCTGGACCCATTCAGGCAGTACACTGAAAAAAGCTCTGGGCGCCAATAACCTTAGATGTTGACGCGCCTTTAAATCATTAAGAAAAAAACAGAAGTAATCCATCTTTATTTGTAGACGTTTACAATTTGAATGTATTATCAATTCATCTACAATTCTGGAAAACCAATATTTACGAAAAAATAAAAAATGATTGAAGTATGGTGAGTAACTATGATCGAGAGATACAAAGTTCGTGACTAGTGTGCACCATCAAAATTTATATTTGTCAGGAGAATTTTGAAGAAATTTGACAGTTAGTTAAATCTGAACAAATAGAAGTTTGTTTCAATATTTAATTAATCCATTACTTTCCGTTTTGTCTTGGTGTGATCATACAGATAGATTAAAATTTATTTATATGTTAATTTGATGATGCCACTCACTGGGTTGTGCATTTTACCCAACAATTCAAAATTGTTTTTATGATTAATCCTCGAAGTTAATCTTTGAAATTTAGGCCAACTGTCTTTATCTTCCACCTATCTGTGAGCCAACAAGTAGATGCCCCAAGTAGTTTCTTGGACGCCAAAATGTCAAATGTCCGGTTTTCACCCTTTTTGTATTGGTAAATTTGTTGAGTCAAAAATTTGACTGAAGAGTTCAACTTAGGCTGGAAACATAGTGGAGCGGCGAGCAAAGCGGCGCTGATAGCGAAGAGCGAAGCGGCGAAATCAAACACAAGTAAACATATGGGACCGCGCATAGTGGCGAGCAAAGCGAAGATAGAGCAACTCTATCTATTTCTAGTTTTTGTTTTTGCCGCTTCGCTCTTCGCTATCAGCGCCGCTTTGCTCGCCGCTCCACTATGTTTCCAGCCTTAGTGAGAGGAGAGCTCAAATCTTAAGCCGGATTGACGTATGAAGCGTTGTTTTATCTAATTTATTAATATTTTATTATATTAATATTTTTAAAGAGAATATCTTTAATAATAAAAGCTTAATTATTTTATGTCAAAAAGTACTCTGTACAAGCTGAGCAGAAAGTAATTCGGAAATAATTGCATGCCCATAATGAGCCAGTTTAGAACGGACGTTCTCGACGTTCGACGATTTGCATACCTTTGTGGAACAATTTCCTTGGTTCCAATCCTTGATTTTATTCCAAGAAATTGTAATCTAATACAAATAAATGATGATTAATAGCTGGATATTAAAAAAGTTTTTTATATTGACAAGAGTAACTGAACAATAAGATGAAAAGATAATAGGTAACAACTGGCTGTGTAAGAATAGTAGTATACTTTTCACTATTATTATTTTGGAGGATGAAGTATGTTTCATGGGAAAGATTTATATTAATAGAAGTCACATAAGATTTCTAGTTTCTTTCTCAAGGAACAATCAGTCGAGGGTCTCATATCATGGAATCGTTGAAAATTAGCGAAGGCAATTTTTACGTTCTTATAGTTAAAATTGATATCGTCAGCCTCGAATTTGGTGGTACATAGGTCGACGTTTTTAGAATTTGGCGTTGGAACATACAGTTAGCTGAACTAGACTGTTTATCTCTCATTTCTCTTGAAAGCCAGGCATACGCCAGTCAGTTTCAATAACTTTTTTTTCTGTTAACTATCAAATTTTCCAATTTAAATGGTCTTGAGGTTATATATTGATAAAAAGCAAAATGCATTATTATGTAGTCAGTTCTTACAGTAGTGTAGGATCCGCAAGTTGTTTCGTCGCTGTAGTAATGTTGAATTACCTTTGATTGCAGCCAGCCACTCCTTCAGACACTCAGATTGTTCTCCCTGGAATGGATGCCGTAAGTCCTTAATTATTTTTGTAAATTGCTTTTTCTATTTTTTTTTTATTTAAATATTACTCAAAAATTCAAAGTCAGTAATCTGTTGTAGATTTTTAAATGATTCGTTAGGTATCAATATTAAAAAATGCGCCGGTCATTTTACACAGTAAGGTATGATCAATAAGTTGAAGAAAATGTTGCTTGAAACAGTAACTAATGATGGTTTTGTGCAATACCATTTGAATATAAGTTATCTTCTCTATATTATTACTTTATTGTAATTTTTATTTTATTTTATGATTAAATAAGATAAAATACTGAAGTTCAAATACCCTCTCACTTTCTTCCAAATTTTAATAATAATAAAAACTCTTAAGTACTCGTGTCCACAAATTTAAATTGTTCACAGCGGAGAGTTTGCATGTCATACAATTTTGAAAAAAGTAAAATTACTTATCATTTTTTTGCAATCTTTAAACATTGGGCTCATTATTAAACAAAATTAAGTGAAATGATTTCAAATTTCCATTGCCAGCATTTATGGTTTAAACCTTTATTGATGTTTCAATTTTCAAATAATCATAAAAAATATATAAATTTATTATACATATAAATTCAGTTAAATATAATAAAGTTTAATGTATCACTGAACGGTAACCTTAGAGAAACCTACTTTCTTATTCAAGCCTACTGCGAGATTCGTTATAGTGGTCGTCTTCCATTTTGGTTAAATTAATAATACTACTCCTGAGATGAAGTAAATTGCAGATAACGAAGTTGTTTACTTATTTAATACTTAACGTGTTACTAATGAAACAAACGCAAACCTCACACATTACTTTCCATTTCAGAACGAAGGAAATGTAAGTACAACAGTGCACAATAGTGTGTTTAAATTTAAATTGCGCATCTTATATTTAAGTTTTACTGGGATAGTTTAAGAGTTTAAAGAGTAATTTTTTATAGGGCTTTTGATGTTGATTATTGGTAGCTATATTTTTATATAATACATTTATAAAAATAGTTATTTATTAATTTAAAATATTGATTATAAAGCGGATAAGGTTTCATACACTAAGATTTCTGGTAGAAGGGGTTCTCAGTTTAACTTTGCCAAATAATATATCATCCATCTTCTGATATTACAGTATAAGTGTATGTAGGATAATGTGATTCCTATTATGAGTCAGATGGTGTATAAGTGGAAGTAAAATTTCTCTACACAAAACTGATAATTAGTTAAAAAGTATGAAGTTAAAAAGTTTCACCACTATCTGGCATTTATAAAGTTTGTACTTTATAAATTTCATCTGCCATTTTTAAGTCTATTTAAAGCTTTTAGACATCTCCCAAACCATCAATTGTACTATTCCAAGCATTATTGTTATTGTTCTACATTATTTGGGTTTTCTTGTTATGTTACTTAATGATACGTGGTTGTGAATTATACATTTATGGATATATGGTATTTATAATGTACATGCACATTATACATAGCTCTCCACCCATTATTATTAAGGCTCACGTGCTGAAGTGTTTTTATTCCCAATTAAACCAAGAGTTGCATGCTTCTGCTAATTTAGTCACATACGTTTCCTCATCCCCAATAGTATGACCATTTTATTTTGAACTACAAAAACACTATTATTTATACATTTGTTATTTTATAGTATAGTTATGCAAGTTTTAAGGTTTGGTTAATTTTTTTTTACAGGAGAATGATTTCAGCGAGCCGGTAAATAAGAAATCCAAATTGGATGGAAGTGAATGACTAATCTCAATAGTCCAGTTGTAAACTTGTAAGTAAAATAATATACAATGGCGCTAACTTCTCCAGGTCGGCTGCATTGTCACAAAACAGAATAATTGTACAGTCATAGATTGCAATGTATTATATTATTGAAACATAAAATTTATAGTTTTGTCTCTCAGTTTAATATTCTTTTGATTTAGTTTTATCACTGTTGAATAACCAACTCACATTCGATAAATTTTACATTTTGTTAAAAACCTTTTCTTTTGTTGGTTTTCTTTGATTTTTTTTTAATTGTATTAAATAGTGTTTGTAAAACAATCCAAATTTGTAAATATATTTCTGATAATTTCTATCTCTTTTATTACAGTTTAATCTACTTACTTTGGAATCCTTTGAAGCGATTGACACTCACACAATCTGTTCTGAAAGTAGATGATTCTTAACAACCATTCCGAGTTGGAAAAACAATTTATTGAAAGAAAGAAATTTTAAAACGAAAACAAGCCAACATTCATTGATGGATGAAACATGATGTTATCCAGCATTACGGATAATCTTAGTATGCGTTGTTCAAGAGTTTAAAAATCTATCTCATAGACTAGACATCTTTTTTGCTACAAGGTTGGTTTAAAATACAGTCTCTAGTGTTTTTTTTCTAGTTCAAACGTTTCGGATTTTCCCGGATCCGTACTTGTACTTGTGAATTATTAACAGCTTTATGATAGAATTATAACAGAATTTTAAAAAGGTTTTGTCTATTCTGTGATGTATTATTGTCATCGTAAATTACCATATAAACAGGCTTCCTATGTTGAGATCTCGAGTTAGGATGCTAGCATTGAATTGAAAAATGCGACTCAAACGTTGACGCGCTTAAAAAAAAAAAATGGATCTAGTAATAAGACAAATTTTGTTTAAAAATACTTTTTAATTTCTCTTGCATTTTAATTTTTAATTCTATTTAATGCTGTAAATACTTCACAAGCGAGGTTGATGAAAGAAACGGGGTGTTCTGAAAAGTTTTGTACAAATAAAGAAATATGTTGTAGAGACGGTTTAGCGTGAATTTTTAACCAACGTTGTATTTATAAAGATGTGGCCCAGGTTGCTTAAGAGTTACATTACTCATGTAAATACTGGAAATAAAAGATTAAGAGGTCTCCAGATGATCTTATGTCTTATATCAAGATATCGTACTTCTTGGTTTCACTGCTTCCAAGGAATTTCTCGTTGTCATTCCGAAAGTCAAAGACTTTTGCTCCCTTTCACTTTGATTGGGTTTCGATTTAAGGTTTTTTTCTTGTGTCTCTTAGTCAGCGATCCTCTTCGTTGGTTGAGGCTAACATTTTATAGTTTGCGAATTTAACAAATTTAACCGCTTATCAGATTCCCTACTTCAATTATTTCAACGAAGCAAAAGTGCGTTTTACCAAAGTAGTTTAGTATCGTGAAAATTCATTGTGGTCCTGTATTATCTCCATCAATCAACCGTTACCATTGTTAGTTGTAATACTACCGTGTTTAATTCTTAGGCTGATGTTATAATTAATAGTTACATAAGAATTAAATAAAAATAAAAATATTTTTTTAAAGAGAACATCTTTATTTGATCCGCTGCTTATTTATGTATTATAAAGTTACAAAAATAACAGTGTACAGTAGTATATAATTTATACAAATATGTTCATAATTTGTGTGAAGTTTTGTAGTACGTCCTATGGAAGGTTTGTTTTTATCGATATCGATCCCTTTCTTATCCAGCTTAGGTAATGTGAAAATCTGGAGTGGGTCTTTTTTATGATCGTTTTTATAGTGGGAGTTCCAGCTTCCTATAAATTTTTGCATTCCGAATGAAACGCAGTGTTCCAAGGAGATAAGTAGTTACTTGTTTTGGAATACTTTCAGCTTATTCCGTGCCCCTTAATAGCCTTTATTTACATGGGCAAGCTTAGGATAATAAGGGTCTATCCTACGCACCATCGTTAACGCACCTTTCTACGTTAGCAATGAGATGTTCACACTGCCCTAAAAATAACTTTTGTTCTTGACCTAGCCAAATGTCGTTTACACCTAATTGCATTCTAAACTTTGCCAATACTTCAACTCGCTCATAAACAGTATGTCCCAAATTACACTTTTAATAATTACACGCCTTTAGGCAGTTAGAAAAAAATTAAGTAGTACAATTTTATTTTAATCGTCAATGAAAGGCATAAAGTAAAATCATTCTGATTCATTAGGTATAGATAAATGAAATATTTCAAATTAATACTTGTAACTGTTCGTGTTTGTGAAATTTTCCGATTAAATACTATTAATGCGGTAATTTTTCTTCCACACAATTTGAGTAGACTGCACTCGTGTAAGTTTCGTAAAAGAAAAGCATTCATATTATTTACTTCTTGAAATTACTTAATTTTAATGCAGTATAACTATTTTTATTTTGTTCTATTACTATTAGTATTATAATTATTTATATCTATCTATCTATTATTTAATATTTGTTTTTATTCCGTTTATTCAGTTCAATTAAAAATATCCTAAGGTATATTCTATAATAAATTTTCTGCATTCTTATTGTAGTGGAAATGAAATCACCGTCTATGATTTAAAAAACGGGAAAATACAGCAATTAAGAAATTTTTTAATCTATCCGATAAATTAGGCTATCATTTAAGAGGTAAATCAAAACAATAGAATATAAAAGTCAAAAATATTTTAGTTATTCTATAATAGAAGACCAGTAGAGGGTACAACACAACTATGTTCGTCAAAATTTATCTTGAGTATTTTCTTGTAAATTGAGTATGTCTGGGAAGGTAGGCCTCATGGAAAATGGAGCAACTGCTTTGGGCCCACAATACTCTTCACACTCTCGTCGTCCAATTGGTAAAAGGGTGCCTGGCCTGCGACACAGGTCTACCACATGAGTGGGCAGCAGTTTGGACAGCGGTAGGTCGCAGTAAGGACGATCCCATTTCATAATACAAACTTCGTTCCAAGCAGTGCCGCAGTGCCCACGGACCAAACGACTCGGAAGACCAATTACATCTGCTAAACATTTAAATAGTACGGCCCTTTCAAATTTCTGCCCCACGCTCATATCACCCATAGGAATGACACATGACTTGCGTTTTAACTGGTAAGAGAGAAAAATGAAACAATTAATAAATTTTAAATTAAAAAACTTAAAAAACAATGTAACATTGGCACTGTTCTTTGTTTCTAAAATGTACAGAAAGAGGAATGTATAGTTTAAAATGGAGAACGCAGACCAAGATGCTTAAAATTTGAAGTGCGAATTAGTTCTGAAATCTACTATTCTTTAAATAACCTACTGTGCTGAAATCCATCAATGACCTGATTATATAACGACAAAGCGTGGTAAGTCAAACATTAATAGTACTTTTTTGCGCCGAGATGAAAAATAAACCTGTACTTAGTGTACTTTGCTTTAATTCAAATACAAGCTGAAGATAGTGTTTTAAAGAGAACAGCTTCTGAATACTACTGACAGGCTTAAGTGAACCAAGATTATTCCATTTTTTGTCTTCAAAACAGATTACATAATCTTAGTATTGTGTGCAAAATTACACATTTGATCGTTAGATCGTTAGAGATGTGTGTTACATATTTTTAGGAAAGGTAGGTTTCTGAAAATAGGTAAGCGTCAACGTTTTTCTGACATTATTAATTGATATTTATCATCGGCTTTGTTTTGGAACAGCAACATGATATTTACAAGTTCTGAATACGAGTGAAATTTACAAGTTTACCAAAACGTTGTTTTATTATTATTTTATAAATTTCATTGGGCCAAAAAGCGAAAGCAGCTATTCCACGAAGAGCAAAATCAAACAGCGTGGAATTACTAGACTGGCACTCTAATTTTTATAGGACAGAATTACATGCGAATACATGTGTGATTATTTATGTGAGTTACCAGATCTGTACGTTTCAAACGTAACGAAAAGTAGTACACGATTCTTTCTCAAAAAAGTCTTGCAATTCGTTTTATTTTCTCTGATTGACTACGCTTCAGTGAAATTTGATGTAATTGGTAATCACCTTGACTTCATTGATTTGTAAAAAAAATTCATGAAAATCATCATCTTGACGATTTTCTGAGCTTCCTCCTAAACCTTGTAACACAATGGAAGTTACTAATTTCACACTATCACTGATCCACATCCAGTCAAGCACACCTGTACTGTGGAAAATAAAAGATTATAAATAATAAAAATAAAAACAGCCCCACTCATTAGTCAACTTGGTCATTCTCCACCTCGCAGTTCGGTTAGGCACGTATTAGTTCTTTTAAAAAGACGATCTTTGCAGCCACTTCTTCCTGCCGTTTCAACATGGTTGAAGTGGTGGTCCACAGCCATTTTCCTATTTCAGTATAATCTGCAAATGAGAAAACTTAGCATATGTCTTACAAGGGTTGTTGAACTCAGTATCACTGAAACCCGCCACAGCACGTTGCCAATAGGTAGCCGAAGCCAAATCTGAGAGTAGGTGCCACCTAACGTTCTCGCAAATCCTTTGAAAGGGTTTTCTGAAAAGACGTTAGCGACTTTTTTGCTGAGGAGAGAAAATCACATATGTTGCATATTCTTATCTAGGCAATGGATACACTTCCTGTACCACTACTAACTATACCCTGAGGATGAGGAAACTTCTAGATCCATGCAGCACACCACTGTTTCTAGTTTCTCACGTCATATCTAAATTTAGATGTACAAGAAGCAAGAATGCTCGACAGTAACTTTCTACTTAAATTCTGAAATTTAATTACCTCGTAAATGGTTTCACATTTTCTTTTAATTCCTTTACATAATCCGTCATTCTTGGATCTTCAATGTTATAGTAACGGCTAGAAATGTATTTACTTTCATCGACTTTCGTTGAACTGTCATCATCTAAAAAATCAGTTTGATAAAATACAAAAAAGTTATTATTAATAATATATAAAAATTGGTACAATAATTTTGTTAAAAAATAGTAAGGTTAGATTAGCATAATTATTTTAAGCTATCGACCTGTCATTGGGTTATTGTTTCCTCGTTCTTCTTTTTTTACAAATCTTATAATGTTTCCCAGTGGTATAGTGACAACCTCATGAAATTCGTTTTTTTTTTCAAAATCAATAAAAATTTCTGGTTGAAGAACATTATCATAACAGACAATGTATATTACATTTGTAGTTGCAGTATCGCAATTTATCATATCGGACAATAGTGGAAAGTCTAAACTATTGTTTCCTTTTTGGCATCGTTGCACATAGAATCCACTTTTTGTGAAATCTTGGAAATCAAGAAATCCCGTATATTCAAATTTGATTGGCAAAAAATTATTAAAAAATGTATTTGTAAGGTTTGTCATTGGTAGACAATCGTTCCACAATTTATAATTTGTTACAATCCTAAAACAATAATTACTAATAAGTCGTATAGTTTTCTGAAATAAAAGAGAAAATAGGGATTTCTCTCTACTTATTTATTAATAGAAAAAAATATATATATAGAGAGAGAACGTATATTATTTTTAAGATAAATTTAAAATAATACAAAATTCAACTAATCAATAAATAAATAAATACCATTTAAGACATCCTTTTCTAATTAACTGGATAGTGAAAGATTCTGATTTTTTAATTATGGCTATAATACTTTTGCAAATCCATTCAATTAAAGTTCGATCTCGAATTGTGCTCAAAAGTTTTACAATAGTTGCAGGACTGCAAACACATTCAAAATATTGCTCATAAATTTTATGGCCATTGTCCTCAAGAAGATTGTAAATAATATTTGCTGCACATATCCTCACTTTTAATATTTTTTCTATTTCAGCATTTATCTGGAGTGGATATAATTACCGTAAATTGTCACCAATTATTTTTATTGCAATGAACTCTTACTAATACAAAGCTTCCTAACCAGAAATTTTGAACATTTTATTTAAAGCGACTCAATGAATGAGTCAGAAATACGCATCTTCTAAAAAATACCTTCCATTAATACCATTAAATACTTAGTACGCTTAATGCTGGACCTTTGTTAGGAGGGTATTTCTTGGTTAATTTAGTAACTGTTCATTAATATTCAATGGGCTGCCTCTGTTCTATAATCTCCACTTGCGCGTACTGTACACGTGCACTTAATTTCTGCATTTTGTATCCCCATAGGGTTTTGGTGAATGAGATGAAAACCCTTTTGCACGAGGCTATTTCATTCATTATTCTTACCAGTGGTACCAAGCACCACATCAAAATATTGAAAATGAAGAATGTATTTAATTAAGTGGTTAGCTTACTAATAAAACTTTAATTTTGGGTAAGGACCCAATCACTGAGATTTCAGAAATCAAACATAATTGTTACCTTGACATAAGTGAACAAATATTTAAATATTTCTTTTGTAGTTATGGTTCTTTTAATGAATGGTGATTGGCTGAAAACTTTAAATATCTCCAGAAGTGACGAAATAAATTGGTAGGGTAAACTGCAACCTGCTGACAACCATTCCACTAGCTGGCCCTGTGTTGTCGAGAATAGAATTTAGATTTAAAAATTATTATTTCAATTCTATTTTTATTCTCTGAACTATTATTGTATTTATTTTTACTAAAAAAAATGGATAAGTTGTGCTCAAATTAGGATCAACCTTCATTGTTGGCCCTTTTGATCAGGCTGAAGTAGCCTTTCAGGAGTTTAATTCCCCTCCCCCTTAAATTGGCGCTGGTAGAGACTTGGGGGTCAAAACAATTGCAACAAATAAGTAGTAATCTCTGAAAATCAGAAATTATAAACAGCATTTATTTATGTAGTAAAGGTCCTAATAAGGCTAACTGGACTAGCCAATTCTTCAGAGACATGAACCCAGCGTTTGCATTTCAAACACAATTGTTCCTAGATTCTGAAACTCGTAGCCACAAAAGTCCTTCAGACCTTAGCGGTAAGTTTACAGCCTCTTTTCGTACGTATCTTCTCCACGTACGGGACATAGATGTGTTCAAACATGATGGAAGTACTAGGTATTCTAATATATTTCTTTAATCACTGAATTGATCGCAAATCACTTTGTATCATAAAGAAACGGGGAAGGTAATTTAACGAGGTAATGCTGGGAAAAAGAATCAAGAAATACGAGTATAGAGGAACCTACAAGGAGGAATTTTTGTAATACGACAATGTTTTGTATTTTTAAAAAATTGGTTGGTGATTTAAAATATTACTCAAATGAAAACGTTGGCAATCTAAGACTGAATTAAACCTTAAAAAATGTTTGCCAATATTGGTTTTACGATTAGTATTTAGATCGGCTTTAGAAGAGTTCAGCATTCCTTCAGTACGTACATCATGGTCTACCTATACTCAAACACTGGAATTTATCGAGCACTTACTAGTAATATATTTTCAAAAAGTTAAAAAATAATAATAATTTTTAAGTTTTACATAAACATAAGGTATGTCACTGTTGCGAGTGTTTTTCTTCTTTAATCAATTTGGTTAAAGATTTTCATTACCAAAAATTGAAACAAAACTTAGCAATTTGAAAACGGTTTAACAGGAGTTAATATTAAAAATCTATCTGAAAATAAATGTACCATGTAAGAGTTTTCATTTGCAAGTGTTTTCAGCGTGCCTTCATCAACTTTGACTACCGAATGAATGTAAGCAATCGCATATCTCGATAATTTTCCTTCGCATTTATTGAAGTTAACAATGCGTAGTAATTCTGTTAACATTACATCAGAGCATCTATTTTTTGGTTTAACTTCATCCATTTTTACAGGTATATTCATAAAAATTCTAAGCAAGAGCAATTTTAAGTCATTAGATGTGTCCATTAACAGCATTAGAGCCTCAGCTTTGGTTTTTATTGGAGTTTTAGTTAGTTCCTGAAAGAATTTGTCGTAATTGTATTACACATTTCCTATAATGAAACAATAATATTAACCATATACAGGCCGGTGTAGTTTAACGACACCGCGAGTGGTTAGCATTATTTTGTTATTTTCGCCTAATATTTAATGAAAGCTAGAAAGTAAAGTGACTATTATTCCCCACGAGCCCATTTGTTACCTACTAAGTTGGATAAATGAAGGTTGTTTACGATAATGAGAAAGGTTTCCTGGTTGATCTTAATGAAGGGTCAGTTAGGTGGAAAAAGCATAGAGATAAGTGTCGCAGTTAATGACAACGATGTATGTTCCAAAAATGTGCAGAGTGTGAGTAAAACCCTCCTAATTGGCCACAAAAAGGAACCTAGAAGTGGAATACTTTCTATCAGCTAATAAAGTTGCAATATCAACAGAAGTTTTGTATGTATGCATCTCTACGATACATGATATTTATTGTTTTTCCTTTCCCTGGGCTTTAGTTAACGCAATAGTAAAGTGTTTTAAACGAACGTTTGCAATAAAATAGCCAAACTGTTGAGTGTTAATAAGGGGTATTATAGAGAGACATGCGACATATTCGAAAGTAAATTCTTCACATGGAATGATGTGACTTCTAAGTTTAGTAAAGATAAATAAATAATTTACTTATAATGGAAAAGTAAAACTAAGAACATATGTGCTCTTGAGTTCCAAAATAAATACAAGAATACTAAACTTCAATTGAGCTACTACAAAAGGGCTATAGAATTACATAAAGATGAGATTAAAATGCCTGCCGATTAGATGTGATCTATTAATTCATTATAGGAGAATGATCGGAATGCATTATATCAAACAGTATCATGACATCCAATATCAGGGGATCAAATTGCGTACGTATAATCTTAAGATATAAATCTAAAGGAACAGTGTTACTGAATGTGTGCTGTAGTGAAGTAGGGTTTGCTTTTGAAAACTTCAATCCCTATTTAAAAAGACATATTAAGTCTGAGACACTATCGACGATTATTACGTAAATTCATTACAAATTCTTTTTAAATTAAAAACAATACCCTTCTATAGTTAGAGGTAACCATTGTCATTTTAAGATAAAACAATAAATAATTCTTATAAGGGCTAATTTTCATTACCCATCTTGCTGCCTCTTATCATCTAGAACTACACTCACTAACATTATATGAAAATATGTAACGATGCCGCCGACTGGAATTGATTATACGGCTACGATACTTGTTTCTTTTTAAGTGTTTTTCTAACTATTTTACCCGCTTTCAGCAATCAATATATGTACTTACATATATCCAATACAAAGCAAGGCATGATTAGTTGCTCTGTAAAAACTCTAAATTTGTTTGTTAAATTTTGGGAGAATCTGAAAGGAATTAATGCGAAATTTGTATTTAAAATTAAACTAATAAAGTACGAGACCAGCTGTACACATATTGATACATATTCCACATGGATCAGAAACTGAGGTTAATATAATTATTCAAAAAAATTTCAGACCTTATCAAAGCTAAAGACAGGTAATTCTATCAATGTAAAATAAACTTGCAGGATCAATTACCGTTTTATTATGAATGTTTTCTGATAGTCTCAAAATTAGCCGCAAATCTTGATAAATTAAATCAAAGTCATCTCCTATAAAATCGATGTAAGCAACTAATTTATCCAACCATTGTTTTTCAAGCTTAATTTTTTCTTTATTGAATTTTACCACGATTCTTAAAGTTGTAAATATCTTAGGATGATGTTCTCTCCAAGTGTATTCCTAGAATAATTTTTTCCTTATTTATTGACAAGTAAAAAAAACAGGAACATACAGAAATTAAAATACTTGGAATGTTTTGAAAAAAAATTTAATCTCAAAAATATAAAGCATAGTAAATGTAAAGAAGAAAAAGTAAATGTATAGAAGAACATAGAGACAAGTCAGACAGGTTTGTTACTATAAGTTAATCATTAAACATTCGTTATTTTAAGAATAGTTCCATCAGTCAGAGACTACTTGTTTCCTTTCATTGTCTTGATGGTCTCGGATATTCATCCATCAGATTTTTTGTAGAGTAGTTTAACTTCCAATAACTAATAATTACAACAATCAAAACATTATATTCATGTTATAATACTGCAATATAAATACATCATTGAAAAGTAACTGTTCCGATGCAGACTAATTCATTTGTAAACTACAAAAATATGTCGGTGAAACGTTAATAAGTAATAAGATTCATTTTTAACAGAATTTTTAGATTGTTTTGTTTTTAAAAGACTAGCTCCCCTTAAATTTTAGTAGAAATATTCTACCCTTTAGGAACTTCTAGTAACACTGATTGCTCAAGAAGTTTTTTAATAGATTTCCAAGTAATTGTTCTTATTAAACAAAATTCAAATGATAATAAATCATAAATAACTTACTTTACAAAGCAATATAATGTTATGTAAAACTTACTTGGAGGAAGTTCAATAGGTGGTTCACACCATTCTCTTCAATGAATAATTCAGTCAATTCTTTAATGTTCCTTCTAATCAAATGCAAAATAATATCTACGGCTGTAACTTGTATTTCAAGATAATCTGATTTTAAAAGCTTGAAGAAACGTTGGAAGAAAAAATTTTGTAAATTCACTATGAATTGCCCGCAATATTTATCTTGAACCATTTTATAAATTATCTGTTAGAAAAAAAGAAAAATACCTTCTGTACGCAGTGTGCTCATTTAGACTTACTATTTTTTTCAGATTTAATACTGCGTAATATCTCCGTTCTAGCCAAAATAACAAAAGTTTAAAAATATCGCAAAAAAGTTTTAATTTTGGATAAAAATAGAAGAGGAAAATTGAGAAGCCCCTGCCTTAGGCGAAAATGGATTATTATAATTTATTTGGTGTTACTGCGATTTGACTATAATGAGATTAAAGTTTGATAACTTGCAACATTTGAATTCAAAAGTTAGAACCATTAGATAAGTAATGCATGGAAAGAATTTAATTTATGAGTTTGAATTAACTTTTTTTTTTACTAGAAATGGAAAAAACTTCGTTTTATTTATTAGTAGATTTAAAGGGGACGAAAAATTAATATTGATCATAATGCGAACATTTTTGAGACTCCAAAGAGCTTCGGTTAGCATTTTGAGAAGGGCTAGCCTACGAAGGTGCATTCTAGTATCAGAGTTGCTCCTTGACATCAGTTCTATTGAAGATCTGCTCTACCCAGCTTGTACCAATAGACCTTGGTCACAAAACCATGAAAAGCGAATACACCTTCACCAGGAAAGAAAGAGTTTTGCCCATTCAGAGGGTAGGTATATTGTAAATATAGGAATAATTTTAATTAAAATAAATGAATAAAAGTAAACAACCTTCAATGAGTTGTACTGAATGTCTGGATCCTTTGAAGATAATCTTAACAAGAAATACTCGAAATCATTGCAACATGTAATGACCATAAATCTACGTAATTCTCTTTTATGACTAAGTATAGAAAGTACTAATGAAGAATATTCTTGAAGTACTAAAAGTGAACTCTGAAATTGTAAAGAGTAATTATTTAATTGCATAACACTTCCTTTTTATTACAATTGATCTAGTAAAATTTTGTACTTTACCTTTCTAAACATTTTTATTAGATGAACGGAAAGTTTTTTCAATTTTTTTATTGGTGTACTAAAAGAATTACATTTCAGTAATTCTGCCAATAATCGTAAGCTGTGAGCTTTAATCACTGCTACTTTTGAATAAACAAGTTTATTAACTAAAATATTGACTACATTCCTTTCTATTAGCCTCTTCCTAAGTTCGGGATAGGTTCTGCATGCTTCATATAAATTATCAAGAGCCTGTAAAGCTTTTAATAATTAAAAAATAAAATTTTTAATTTACTGAATTTAATGTTGAATATTAGCCGGGAATTTTTTTATAATTTACAAAAATTTCTTGAAAGGAACCTTCAATAATATTGCTTTTTCATTACTTTTCAGAAACTCTATCCAAGCTGTTGGTTTATTAATGCGCAGGGCAAATAAAGGTTCAGCAAGTTCTTTGGCGGGTTGTTCGAAGATCGCACCCTCGCCTTCTATTTCTTCCCGTACCTTTATTAATAAAGAAAATATGGTATCTCCAGAGGAAAATTCTTCGTCTTTGGCACTTATTTCAGCCATGCCAAAAGTATAATTAAAAAAAAAGTCAAAACATAATATTGAGATAATGCAAATTAATCAATATTTCTTAATCAGTTTTCAATATGATTTATATAAATATTAATCACATGAAATAAATTATAAAACTTAAATTAAAAAAAATTAGCTTTAGAAAGTAGCTTAATTTTTTTTAAATCAAAAACAAATGTCTTGGTTTTATTACACAAAGCATCAAATTTCGTTATTGCGCAATAAAAGCAGAATCTATTAGGCAGCATAATTTTTATTTTTAGAATAAGTTACTGTATATTAAGTTGTACTTAAGTACTATTAAGTAATAATAATAGATTTGATTATATTTCGTTGTTTAATAGCTTGCTGAAGTGGGCAACTAGGTAATAACAGCAGTCTGGAACTTTCTATCTGTATCCAGTGCATTCCAACACTTATTTTATTTAATTGTAATATGTAATATGCATGTTTATGTCACAATCTTATTTATTATGTGAATTTTTTACTTTTGTAAATAAAAAAGTATTATTTAGTAGGAGAATAAAGAGAAACTTGTAATTAAAAAAAAATCGTATTTATTTGCATACCTATAATTCATAAATTGACTTAGTATTTTATATTCTATTTTATGAAAATAATATATCTAAATTAATAAAATACAAAAAGAAGTGCTAAATAACTAAAAATAAAAGAAGAAATATAAATATGATACATAAAATATAAAGTTAGTTCTTAAAAAATCCATATGAGAGCGCCATCTATCAGAGAAGGTAAAAGCAGTTTAAATAGTTGCCACTAGATAGCACTGCTGTGACCTCTATATATTTATGTTCAACACAAATTTTCTTCAGTACGACTTGAGCAACGTAGGGGGGTAGATCGCTCTGTCGCTCGTCACTCCAAACGTAACTCTAACTTATCTAGTTTTTCACTTTCTCCCATAAAGAATCATGAATGTTAATGGGGAGATGTCCAAACATATCTAGAGAAATGCAACTATCATCATACTTGAAATTATCATCACACACAATATATGCCTGTCTTAGTCTACCATCTTTATACCATCTTTCCAAATTAGTATAAAATAAAAATAAATAAATAAAATAAACAAATTATGATACAGAAAAAATATAAAAAAAAGTGCAGAAGAAATTGTAAAAATCACGACTTGTGTTGGCCCCAACAGACATGAAAGTTAAACCAAAAGTGAAGCCGCCGAATTGTATCATTTGGTTAATGTAAGGGACCAAATAATTATACAGAAAGAATGCAATTAAAAATTGATGAAATTTGTTTTAACCTAGAAAGAGTCAAAAACATTGAAATTATATGTCCCACCCGCCCGCCCTGCGAATTTCACTTAGCTATATAGCCTAGAGGTACATTTGCACACTCGACAAGAGATACTTTTTGTTTTATTTTTTCCAACATAAAACAATTAATTTCAGCTCACTTCCGGTATCATTAATTAACACTTAATTAATGCCACCTAATTGCCATAATGCCTTATTTAAAAAAACCCTAGAGAAGGAGTAATTAAAAGAAACAATGAAAATTAATAACAAATCAACTTAAGTTCATTCTGTCTCTCCCAGGAAGCGGTACAATCACTGTTTAATAGTCATTTTCCAAGTTATTCAAAGAATTACTATGACAACGGGGCGGTTAGTTCCACTAGTTGCCACTAGATCGCTCGCCCTGCTCTGTTTTACCTCTAGTAACCTCACACTCTCAAGTAAGCTATTGCAACCTTGCTTACTTCTTATTCACACTCTTGACTTTGGCAGTAAATTTTGACCTTTTTTTTTTATTCTTTTTATTTTTTTGGATTTTCATTATTTATGCAAAGATTTAATGCAATATTATCAACTACTTTTGTATTATTTTAATTTTTTCATATTAAGTGTAAAAAAGGGAAAATAAATAAAATATTAATTAATTTGTTTATTTTCTAAAAATTATTTATACTCTGTTTTACAATAAATAATTATAATTTCAAACAGATTATTATAGGACTTTAATCTTACATTTAACCATGTTGGTGACTCACTAGACCACCTTTCATTCCATTTAACCATGTTAGAGACTCATTAGACGTGTATAGAACTACCTAGAACAGTTCCAAAGATGAAATGTAGGTAGATTATCTTGTTCAGTTTACTATCGGAAATCGAATGGATGCGAATCATCTCATATTTACGGTCATGCTGTTGGGGGTATAGAGAGACCCTTCAAATATAAATTTCTTATGTAAGCTAAGCTTATGGGGCTGTAAGTTAACGAAAGATCAAAAAAACAATAAATTAAAGGAAAATACTACATAAAAACCTCAGTAGATAATTCACAACGTGAACGTGGTTGAAATAAACCTAGAGTTCACATGCACTATTAAATAAATTTTTAACAAATTTTTTGTTAATCAATAAAATCGAATTAAATCTTCCACAAAAATGGAATTAAGTAAGGGATGCGTGTTTGATGTTAAATTTTTCAATCAAATTAAAGATTACGTAATTGGTTTGGATATTTTCATTGGATAAATGCTTTACGTCATTTTTCACTGACACCATTTTACAAAAATAAGAAATGTATGAAAAAAAACAATGAAGATTAAACGTTGGTGACCTACCTCAAGAACAATAACAAGAACTTACAGTAGAGCTGTTAATAGTTTTTTCTGTGATTTCAATCTTTTGCCATAAGAAAATGCCATAAACTGCGGAATGTAGCACAATTACAATACTTTCCCTCAGAAGATGCAAGATTAGGGTGATAACTGAAAAACAAAAGCAGCAGTTCTAAAGTAAGTTCTTGTGCAGTAGTATTTTGTATTTTGAATTTTTATTTAGAAATCTTACTGTATTATTAGCAAGTATTAATGCATATTGTTATTATTTAGTGGAATTAACCTATTATGACTTAGATTTTGATTGTAATGGTTTTCTATTAATCTAATACTATTTACAGGATTGGTGGGTAGTTCTATCAATTTAGTTTAAAACGGAAGGTTATTAAATTTGCTGCAACTGAGGAAACGTAAAAGAACACTTACATGCTATCTAGCGGTGAATGCTTGAATTAAATGTTTCTTGTAGTTCTTACAAATGCTGCTAGATCGCATTGACATGCTATTTTCTCAAAAATTATTGCCGACTTCATTTTACTTTTTTTCCTACTTTATTTTCAATTATTTTTAAATAATACATTCAATAAAAGTGTTCTTAAGTTAGGTCAAACAATTGTAGTAGAATTATATTATTCACTTAGCAACTTTGGAGACAAAATTATAATTTGGAAATTTGAATCTAATAAACTTAAATAATTAAGGAAGCTTTATAATCAAAATTTTTAGGATACATTTAGAAATATAATTTATAGAGTTTTTAGTAAGACAAAAACAAATCTGTTTAATTGATTACAATACCTGGATCTGGTTTCTTGTTTGAAGTGTTTTGAAGTTTTGAGATTAATTCTTCATTTTGGAATTTTGAAAATTTTAAAGTTTTCTTGTTGGATTAAGCTCCTGTAAAAATCCTTTATCTATATTGTTTTCCTTCTTATCTTTACTATCAGAAGATTCATGATCATTCAATAAAATGATACCACTTCCTAAAAACAGAAGAATAATAGCTTCAAGTTATGTTAAAAGAGATTAGGGACCACAAAGACAGAGCTCTATTATATGTATATTCCAATAAAACATGAAAAATAATTTAACTTTATCTTTTAATTTAACTGCCCAGTTTGTAAGGTAATGGTGTTATAAATTGCAGCATCCAGTAGAATTTGTTAGGTTTTCTGAGCAAGAGAGATAAGTATATTGCTTTTTAATAAACAGATAATTATTCAATAACAAAGGTTCTAAAAATTAACTAGACCTTATGTAATATGGGTTTTTTTAGGCGAAATATCCTACAGATGATGATTTACAGACTTGTGCTTTACGGTAAAAACCAAAGAATGTTGCAACTAATTTGACAAAATCAAAAGCGATGGTATTCTGGCAGGGTGTAGATCAATGAAAAATAGAACATATAAAGAATGAGAATGGACAAATGAGTCCAGTTTCCTCTGTTTATACAAAGATTCAATACTTGGTTCAGCAGGCAGGTGATGGAAATAACTTGAACTTTTTTAGATTGACTTTTTAATTAGTTGGGCACTTGATCTTAACAATAATGAGATGAGATCTGAGCAATAGAGGCTTTGTGCTCTTAGAGAAGAACACTACGTGGGTGTCTGTACAGTCCTGATGGAATATTGAGTTAAATATTAAAAAGAATTTGACTCTTTACGAAGTTATATTCCTGTTGAATGGTGGAGGCTGGAAGGGTTTACTTTACTTTCATATTTCCGCTTATAAGTATCGGACCTTTCTGATATAGCTGAATATATTTAAGTTTATCTGAACAAGCTAAAAATGCTATATGTATTTCTGTGCCTTCTTTTTCTTAGATTTATTTTTTCTATTTAACTGATCTACGTAAAATCTCTTTATGGCATTCTTATGGAAAAAGTGCATCGTTATAACATATATTTGTAGCAATTGCAGGAAATGCATCTTACATTGTTTATTTATTGCATTCATAAGAATATAATTATAGATAAATTAATTGGTGGACAAGGATGGAAGGAGAAGTGGCAGAAAGAGGAAGAAATGAAGTGAAGTTGAGATGTTTAATGAAGATAACGAAGAGTTTGCTAGCTCGTCCGAGTGTGACGACACTAGAGTAACTTTTTTGCAGGAAACTGTGCGAAGATAATCATCACTAGCGAGTAATATCCTCTCTGCTAGTATATTGGACAGCCTACTTAACCGACACACTATCTTTTAAAAATCCACAATAGACAGATTGTGTTCTCTTTCCATTTATTTATACTTTATGTTTGAAAATACATTTTTCCTCACGAAGAAAAGTGCTTAAAGTGAAATTAATATGGATTACGAATAAAAACTAAAATATTGGCGAGAAATCTTGGTATTACAAAACTTGTTGGGCTTCAAGCCAAGAAGGTAATTTATAAAAGCTGAGGGCGCTATCTAAAAAAGACGTTCGTCTGAAGAGTATCTGGGAGAAGAAGATTTTGACAAGAGTAATACTTAGAAAGATAGACGGAGGAAGGAAGCCAAGCCAGGATTTATATAAATTTTGCAAGCAACAGAATGTTGAAGGGGTGTTAAATGCCAGAAATTTTCTTAAAGGACTATAATATTGATAAGTTGATTGCACTTGTATTGTCAAACGGAATATTTTAATTCTACTTCTTTTAAAAGTAAAAATTTGAGAAGTTTATTAAAATTACATAATATAGGTAAAATAAAGTTCCTTTTCACACTTCTATCACAATGTAAATCATAATAACTTAAAGAATTTTAACTCACCTCTTTACATTAAGAGCTGGTACATAAAACCTCCAGATTTCTGTCGAATACAAGAGTACAATCCCCCCCGATAAGGAGTGAAGAGTTGAAATTTGTATCGATGGTGTCGCTTTTTAGTATTAGTTGCGCGTTTAACAATTAGGCGGCAACGAAGATTTTGCTAAGGGTGAGATAAGCAGCCTTTTATTGCAGCAGATACTTGAGCCTGCAATGATTTCCACCATTTTAATATATAGTAACCAAACTTCATTAATTCACACCAACTTCTCTTCGCTTAAACACAGAATAAAACAATAAATATGATAAATTAAATTAGTTTTACAACTTTGTACTTTCACAGTCTCCATTTAAACTGCAAATTTTTGTAAATTCGGAAAGATTTTAGGGAAATTTTAGTTTTTATAGAAAGCCTTGTTTTAATCACCTCTCTTTTTGATTTAATTCAAGTTAGTTAAATTAATCTTTAGTCCAAATATATGTATTATACTATATATTTGATAAAAATGATCAACACAGAAATATTATATATATATATATATATATATATATATATAATGTACTCCCACGTAGGTTTGGCGCTAGGTATACAAGATAGTGGGCGTTGCATACAATCATAACGTATCATTAGTGTGTACATAGAGGACTATCAGCTCTGTGGATCTGATTTGGACGGGCTTTGCCAGCCTGCAAGACTCCCTTCTGTTCCTCATAAAAACCCGCACTCTGATTGATTCCTTCTAAATATATATGTTTCCAAAGGAAACAAACACAAAACAGCAGTCGTAATCTCGGTCTAGTTTTAGTGGAGCAAAAAACTAATCTTATCCTGGGGATGATTACAAGAGCAATACAATATTTTTGCTAACTAATATTGTACATTTCTGTTAGCGATGGTTTGCCTTCTGGGTCGCTGAACCTAAATCACCTACCTCCGCAGGCTGTGTGAGTGTTGGAGGTTATCAGAGTGAGGTTAGGCTGGGATACCGAGGTAAGTGAAGCTGTCAGATCCCTGAAAAATTGGCTAAACCGTCAAGATAATATCCTCAATTTAATGAGCATGTTTAAATAGGGGTGAAAACGGTTTTCAACAATATGTTTGGGCGTGGTAAAGAAAAGAAAATGCAACATATAAGGCAACTATAGCCTGTCTGAAAACCAAACTAACCTGGAGGGACAAAATAGTTCCGTAATTTTAAAAAATTCAGGTCCCCTGTTTCCCAAAATAATTAGTACAATTCACCTAATGATTGTGATTAAAAGACAATTATTTATGAAGTATCCTGAATAGTTCATTAAACTGTTTATAGTATAGTTGATGAATATTAAAATACTTACATTACGACTATTATTCTATACGATATAAAGTAAAAATCATTAAAATTTTATCCTTTAATGTGGTAGCATTTGGCAATAAACTTAGAAGTACAAGTAAAATTTATAATTGAAGGATTATTTACCTAACACTTGTATAAGTTCAAATATATTACCTGTAACAATTTATAAAAAAATAAATACATACGGAAAATGTTATAAACATCCCTGTTGCTGACTTAATATATTCTGTTTTAGGTTTTAGGAGGCGAAGCAGGATCTCAAGCAGAGTTGAGAGCGAATTCAACTCTTCTTTAGCTCTGACCCTCATCTCTCTGGTTTAATTCTGCTTATCCACTTAGTCTTAGTGAGAAGTGCCACTGCCTTTTGGAAGTCTGAGAACTGGAATGAAGTACCAATGAAGAGCGACATCACTCCAACCTTCATTTGCCTAATTAAAATAAATTGTTATAAAGTGCACAAATATTGAAATTATAAAATAATAAACACGTATACAATTATAACAAATAAATAAAATGGTCGTTAACATCATTTTGCTGTTATTAAACTTACAAATAATTTCTTTTTTTAAATAATGCTACTAATTGTAGGGAAAAATGGTCAAAGTTCAACGTTACGCCATTTCGTGTACTTTTTGACGATCACCAATTAAAGGACAGTTTTAATTTGTGATCCAATTTAGTGGAAAAAGTTTGTGATATTCTTTTTTTTAGCTTTTATTTCAAAGTAATTAAAAACAAATCCAATAAGTGAGTATGTATTCCCTAATAGCTTCACTAGCACTTTTCATATTTTCTTTAAACATTCGGTGTTCGCATTTTCACTTTATGTTTACGATATTTAAAAACTAAAATATAATTACATCAACCTTCTAGCTTAGAAATTAACCGTAAAGTAAAGGTAACCTTATGCAGTTTGATGGAAATTCTGTCAGTTGCTGGCAGGAGGAAGACAAAAGAGACGGTTTAATTGAAGGATAACCTAATGTTTTACTTTTTTCGCAAAAGCTTGGTGGACTTAAAGTAAATAAATCTATGTCTAAGTATTAAATGCATTAGATCCCATTCATCGAAACTAACACAATAACGGGAAGAAATGAAGCTATTATCTTTACCTCCATTAGATTTTTATCGGAGTAAGCGAAATTTAAAAACAAGTAAGTCACTGCTGTAGTTCATGCAATCTGCTATACTAAAATTATTGAATGGCGTAGAATGCACAACTTACCTAGACAGGTGGATTTATTCTGTAGATTATAAAAAATTATGAAACAATTTTCTTTTTTGCTCACCTCAATAAATAATAATAAATAAATGAATAGAGAGGTTAAATGATCAGTTTATGTGGTCATCAAGTTTATCTCTCAGCTATCTTTGACTTGTTGGACCCGAAAACCTAGCCTATGCACAAACAGATATCTAATAAGGATCAATTTACATGTACAAATATAAGTACATATAAAACCTGATCCGGAGAAGGAGGAGGTGATACTGTCGAACTTATTAACATACAGCTCACATTAGAAGTCTGGATGGGCTCCATCCACCAACACACACAACGCTTTTAAAGTAAGGAGTGCCCTTTTTGACATATCATTAAAGCATAGAGTGCGCATGACAAATAGAGTAAAAAAAAGAAGAAAACAAAAAATAGAAAAATACAGGTAACAGGGAAAAGAAAAAATTAAAAAGAAAACAAAATATTCTGGACACACCCTACACCCACACGTAAAACATTGATGAAGGCACATTGAAATATTGTTGAAATGTCTCTTGTAGAAAGAGAGGGCGGGTGAGTTAAGAAAGAGAAGACCTAGACTTCCGGTGGACGTCTAACGGAGGATCGTTTTTATTATTAATAAACACAATCTAAAGATAGATATTGGTACCTGTAGCATTTCCACATCATTTTTTTATGACAATGATCATAGACGTCGATGCGCCGAAAAAAAAAGTAAATTTACGTATTGCAAAGCAATCCCTTGTAACTTCACCTTTTCCAATTTAAACTGTGCTATCCAAACATTGACATATTGAAGCTTCGTCTTGGAGCCGTCTTGAAGAGCCGTCTTGAAGGCGAAGTGTAGCAAATTTTCTTTAGTAAAAAAAGATCTAGAAAAATACATTAAACTACTATTCATCGTTTACACTTACTTTACATATAAAATAGTACATTCTTAACTCAATATTTAAGAGATAAGGCTGTGCTTATCGAAACAATTAAAAAGCAGAACAATATAAAATATTTGTATTATAATTAAGTTAAAGATCTTAAGCTTTGTGTCTTACTTGTACCTTTCCCTAATTTGCTTCTTCTTGATCCTCGAAGAAGTGGCTAGCCAAAACTGACTAACCTTCAGCCACAAAGAAGGAATTAACTAAATAGCGCGCTGGCTACTAATCTGGATGTTCGGGTTAAAATCCAACCGTACTACTCTCAAGAGATTTAAATTTCCTAGGCGCTCACATCTGATGAGAGTTGCCAATAATTAACCATTCTCGTGCACCTAGAAGACACGAGATGTCAATTAGCCTTAAATTAATAATAATAACAATATGGTTAGTGAATCGTAAGTTCTTACATTATGACGAGATTTGTTTTTTTCAGCAATGGCAAGAAAATGTGTTTTTTCGAAACTAATACCGAAATGTATTCAAAGAAGTTAAAAAGTGGTGTGTAAAGCAAGTGCAATGTACGTTAGGAGTCAAATTTCAATCATACAAAATTAAACATAAACACCAAGCTTACAATTATACATTTTAATAATAATATTCAATTATGCAAAACGTAATATTATTAAACGACAGTTTAACTGTAAATATTCACAAGATCCGCCACAATCGTATTCGATAGGTGCAGTGCTAATCAGACAAGGACTAGTTTAACCTGATGCCAACAAGTAGATAACAACTGTGGCAGGCTATCAACATCGATTATACATTGTCAATCGATTATGCTGCAGAACAAAATTCTTTTTATTTTAATTTATAAATGACATTCTGTTAAGGCTCCTGCCTTAATGCAAATAAATAAATACAAATAATAAAAAAATATTTTAATTTGCTCTTTCATTAATTTCCTCCTAAAAAGATTCTCGACGAACTAGCAGTAGAAGTGATTGCTGGCAACAGAAATAACGAATCTAAATAGAAAAATTGGCCAACCAACTGGCGTTTGAAATATAAACAAGTTGTGCTAATACTGCTATCTTGGTAGTACACAGCGTACAGTTGATGGGAGTTTAACGATGCGTCAAATCTCCGGTCCAGAACACACCACATCCCGTCCTCGGGCCTATCTCTTTTTCAAATCTTGTTTTATTTGCTCAAGATGGTCCCGGTGTTTACAAAATTTTACTTCCTTCCTTTCTTGAACGTAATTCGCCGTCCAGCGTGCTGAATCTTCTTTCTACTTTTTATTACCCAATCTTATCAGCCAGCCTATTCACCTAGTCTTAGTTTTATTACTTTTTTTTTTAAATGCAGAATTATAATATCTATAAATAACTTTAATCGTAAAAACAAATGTTTACCAAAAGTGTAGCTTTCTGTACGATTGATTAAAAAAATTAATAAAGAAAGAGAGAAATCAAATGAAGTAGTATTAGGAAAAATAATTAATAAATAAGCGTTTTTTCTTCAAGTTCGGCAATATGTTAAATCATCTTTAGTATTAAACATGTTTAAATAGAAGTACATTTACCAAAATAACCCTTGAGAGGGAAGTTTCTATCCTAGAAAATATCAAGAAACTAGAAAATTTATTTACATCACTAAATAATTTTTAAACAAAAAAAGCATAAATTTGAAAAAATTGAGTGAAAAAATTCTTCGGAATTTAAGAACATTGAAGAAACTTGTATTTCCGGTGACACTCCAAAAGTTGGAGGAAACTGCAAAACTTCCGATTCGAATAGGTATTTAGTATACTTTAAATCGGGTTTTACTTACTAGTCTTCCCAAGAACGATCTGTAATTTGTTGACTGTCTGTTCTTGGATATCCCTCGTCTGGCAGCTTACTCTTTCCTCATTACTTTGATTGATTTCAGCTTCTAGCTTTGTCTCGTGAATTATCGGTGTAAGGAATGCTATGGCAGAACGGTATTTATTCTCTGTACTTCCATCAGTAGAGCTGCTATTGTATGCTGTGACCTAGAAAGATGTTAAAAACACTGTTCATGGGCTTCTCAAAATTGTGATAACAAATATCTATCTACTTTGCAAATAATCTCCTATTTTCAATGTTTTATCTTTTAAACTAATTTATGATTACTAAGAAAGAAATATTCACTAGAAACAGACGTTAGAAAATTTTAGGTCAATGTTATCTTGATAAAAAAAGTGGAAATAGAAAGTTCGTCATCAAGTGTGCAGTGAAATATCAACTTATTATAAGAACATATCAACAAGAACAACAGAAGAAGGTAGACAGTTTATTTAGGGTAGCTCTTCTTCACATGGTCTAGGTACGTACGGAGAAAAGTAAAATAATCAGCCGACAGAGAGCTGCCAGATTGTAGAAAGTCTGCACAACTTTCTTGTCACCAAACTCATTTAGAGTGTAAAGATTGTCAAACTGTGAAGTAATAAATATTATTATATTATAAATTACACTATACCAGTTCTTTCTAGTTTCTATATGATTTCTATATTTGTAAAACTGAGCACTTCTGAAGTATAATTATGATCACATAAATATAAGATCCAAAGAGAAGTTTCTAAAGTTTAAAATAACTAGGGATGATTCTATTCGTGCTCTTAAATGGCCATCAAGAGTTACAAATGATGTGGGCAATATTATCTGCATATTGGCTGCAAGAACAGTCCAAAGAATTGAGTGGCAAAGAAATCTTTAAAACATAACGGATGTAACATTTTCCTCAATATTTTTAAAATCTTATTGCAAGAATATCCATCGTTCATTTTACCTTTCGCAGCACGGATGTTTTTCTTTTTAATTATCATTTTACGCAGAAAATTTGAGTTCCACTAGTTTTCTTCGACAGCTGTTTCTATTAGATCTTCACTTGCTCAACATTCGTTGCTGAATCAGCAAGTGTTGTGTATGTTAGCAACCCAGTGGAAGTCAAATTCTCTAAATGAAACTAATTAATCAACTTCTGATAATGGGTGAGAATCTTTAAATCATTCAGGAATAGACAAAAACAACCACACTACGAAACCAACAGTATTATCCATCACTGCCAACCCAATCGCAGTTTCGAAGAGTAGCAAACTTTGAGGGAGAAAAATAACGTTCAAGTGAATATTAGGGTGAAGCGGATATTCGGATGCCTTATGTAATCTCAATTATCAATCGACCAGCATTAATATGTTGAAATATACGATTAGAGTTCCTGGCCATGTTGCTTCAAATCTGATCTACTTGCAATTTCAAGAATACAGACAAAAATAAAAGCTAAAAAATTATTACTGTGCAATGATTTAACAATGTTTCCTCAAGACAAATTTTGGTCGAATACAAGCAACACCTAAGAACTTATATGGCGCAGCACATTCTATTGGTGTGTAAACTTGTGCATGTAGTGACGATAATGAAGAAAACAGAACGCAGACGTATGTAAGAAGTTTTTCTAAAGGAGGGTACAAAAATGATGAAGTTCCTTTCTCACGTGTTCGTGCGCCGTGAGAACACTCACTTCCGGTCGTTAACTGTGTCAGCTGAGAGCAGCGTTCCACCGCTGTAATTGAATGTACGATGACGTAGGATTTTTTTTTTTAATACGGTCCTATGTATTAAACTAATATGAAAATATTTTTCATGAATAAAATTGATTTTCTTCTTCAGTCTGTTTTAATTAGATATTGGTATGAGGGCGGATCCTTTCCGCAAGCCAGCTAAAGAGTAATAAGGAACAACCCCAGAGTGTAATCCACCCCACCTTAGAGGGCAGCTTCATACTATTTAAGAGTATCTAATGTTTAGTCGTCTTTGCGATATGAACTTCTTTGGTTCACAGCATGCCAAAGATCTCTAGCGATTGCCACGTCGTAAAACAGGAAAACCACTTTCTTCTCTTCCTAAAACAATCTTAAACCACCAACAGGGTTTATCAATCCTGCCGGAGAAGAGTAGAGGTTTATGGTGATGACCCTAACTTGCTAGTTTAAGTAGAAAAAAATATCGCCTTCACAATACCCACGGTTTCCTCTCTAGAAGATTTTGCGAATTATCTTTTTCAAGTAGCGGAGTCCTCAAATCACAAACTTGCACAATCTGAAAGCGTGTACAAGACGTATATCATAGGTTTCCCAGCTGTGCCACATCAATATTCTCTCTGAACTATTGAAGGCATAACACTGAGTGTAACCTCATTCAATGCAGAATGTTTTGACAATCTTAAAAACTCAAAGTTAGTTAGCAAGCTAACCTAACTTTATTTTCTCACTGCATACACTGAGATTCGAAGATTTTTGTTTGAAAATTAAACTTTCTCAGAATAATTTTAAGCTAGAGGCCATTTCAATATACATATGTAGCTTCACTGCCTGTATAATATTAAAAGAAATGTACTATGCAAATAAAACTGTAATTTTGAAGGAATTAAGTAAGACAAAAATTACCAATTTACTGAACAGATTTTCCACATTTCAGCAACTGTTTTGGTTACCACGATTTACTTTAAATTTTGTACATATACATACCATTTAGATAGACAGATCTTTTTCTTAGGATACGTGTTTTAAGCTACATTCTTAGGGAAATGTTCGGATGAACCCTAATGTGCCATGTGTGTACACTGTACGGTTCTACAACAGCTGTAAATACTCAAAGAAACTGCAATAACAGAACAAAAATGAATTGGAAGAATATCAAGTCCACCGAAAGAGTGCAGAATGACATTTTCGATATTTCTGTAATTTTCTTGGCATCCACGGGAAGGTCAGCTCAATGCACCATATTTGTTTTTCAAACTTGAGGTATCAGAGAGTATTCGTGATGTTCCGGGGGAGCTGTGACGTCAAAAGTATTACAGTATTAAAGAGAACTTATATTATACTGACGTTTAGCTGTATTCTCAGTACTAACCCAATATTACGATAAATTTGCATCAGATTTTTTGATCTAAAGTGCTCATACTGATGTTTTTCGTAATGGACGCGATAATAGGGAGTTCTCAGCAAAAATATAACAAATTTATGCTAATAATTGTAATATAATAAACTCTCAAATAATTAATTATCAAAACAGAATTTTAAAATATTCTTCGATTTTTTTCACAATTACACAAATATATATTTCACTTAATGATTAAAAAAAAACAAAAAATTCAAGGATATGTTATGTACATAAAATATAGTACGCGTATAAATTTTATTATAAAATATTACCAATAACCTAAGTAGTAACCTTCCGCTTTTAACCTTCTCCGTAGCTAGGGGCCGGAAGACGGGTCGTACAGGAAACTGAACGTTCATTGTACATTCAAATTATTTTTACGAAACAAAAATAAAATAAAATGAATAAAAAAAAAAAGAAGATAAAGAAATAATTTAAAGTTATTTTTTGTATATTTGTTTGTGCATGAGTTTATAAAAAGGGGAATAAGTTTTGTAGGATCAGCAGGGGCAACATTAAGGTCAACTCACTAACCTTTGTTGGGCTCTGGCAAATGTCTCATTCCCGTAGGTATGTGGACGTGGGTCACAATCCGGACTAGGCAGAAATAATCTGGCCTATTAGGCTGCTGAAAATTTCTCTACAATTTGTGGCTCCAGTTATGTTAGTTTGCTCCTATTTAAATATAATTGGTTGGCAAAATGGGACCTTTTGGCATTTGGAGAAGGCAAAACCATTGGTGGTAAAGGAACCCTGCACAAAGAAACGGTTTTCTTTCTGGTAGAGCTATGTGTGGTGGGCACAATGTGTCTCTGCGGCTGCGGAAACCAGCAATCTAACACTACATCCTTATTTTTTCCACAGATGGTCCCCAAAATTAGTTTTTTCTGGGAAAAATTTTCAAAATAAAAGCAGTAGATAAAGCGCCTAAAGTTTAATATGAATTTCTGAAGAACAAAAACAAAGAATTTCGCAAATCCGCATTTCTTGTGAGTCTAGGAAGTGAAAAACCTTTCTTTAGGTGTCCAACATTTTTCTGCAATCATTTCCACAATTTAGAAGATAAATACTGTAAAGTGAGATCTCTTGTTTGAAATTTTGAAAATATCATACGAACGATTGGAAATAACACAAATAGAGCTCAAAACTCAATTTTTTCGCACCATTTCTACAGTTTTCCAACATAAGAATGTTCATCCCCATCTAAACTTCAAAACCATTCGCTAAATACACTAATGTAACGGTTAAATAATTGATTAAAAGAAAGTTATGGAGTTTTGGGTAAACTATTTCTGAAACGGGTGGTTTGGTGACATTAGCCAGCCACATTCTATGAATATCAGTGTAATTGTAGACACAGATGATGATGATGAGTCTGTGTGGTGGCGTCATTAGTTGAGATGATCACTTGACACACCTTTGAGCCCTGAACTGCTCGCTTGACTGCTCGAGCCCAACATACACTAATATCATCATTGCAATCGCTCTTCTTATTATTTATTTACACAAAATACTAAAAAAGTTTCACTACTGTTTTTTTTTCCAATGGCGTTTCTCTTGTCGTAATTTGTCACGCAAGTCAGGGATTAAAGCTCTCAGTTGGGTTTGCCATTATAATTATGGAATCATGAAAGTCTACACTGTCTAGAGTAAACAGCTGATTAACCAAAAATTTAAGAGTAAAAAACAAAATTGAATATCTTGTTCTTCTTTCACAAACTGTTTTGATATCAGCGTCAACTGGTTGTCAACCCAATTCCTTCAAATTTCACGAACCCCAAGTTTTTACCTCTATTTCTATTTCCGACTTAATTTTTTCAGCCAAATATTTATCGAACTGTATTCCCAACATCGTCTTGTTCTTCTACTTTTTCCTTTACCTTCCGATCTAGCCTCCATCATTTATTTCTGTTTAAGCTTATTAAGGGGACGTAGCCACTTCAAGGCTGCCTAACTGGGTTAAAACCTCAGCATGTTTTCTTCCACAGCATAGCAGCCAGAGAAGGACTTGTGGATACCGTAAAGATCAGCAGAATTGGTTATTAACAGAGGTATTGTATTGTAATGCAATAACACGAACTACTCTATTCATTATGTTAAAAAAGAAGTGGGATCTGCCAAAGACGTCGTCAAAGGAGAGCAGGTTATAACAGTTGCCCCAAAGACAAATAACCCATGAAAAAAAATTCATGCAAAATAAGGAACCTGACGAAAACAAAAAAAAATAACTGGCACAAAAACTAATAATCTGTGACTCGTAGCTTAATATTAATGAAGATAAAAAGTATTAGGATGCTGGAAATTACGATTAAACCAAATCCTGCGACTACGCTGATAAGAAGTTGTACCCACAGGCGATGAGCCTGATCTACGTGGAAAAGTGTTGCTCTTTCCAAAAGAATTAAATTTAAAGGCATCAAAATTTCACTTCAATATTCATTAAACTCGTAAATGATTTCAATTTGGGGAAAATTTCAATGGTGGTTAGATATTCTTCTTTAGATTTTTTTATAAAGGAAGTTTGGACATCATTTTTGAAAATATTCACCGGAAACAGATTGTAATTCGTAATTTAAAAAATTAATTAGACATATATTATTTCCTTACGAATTGAAATGTTACTTTTTAATAATTACAGATTCCTTCCATTTTAGCTCAATAAAACGTTTAGTTGCCTTCGTAAGAGATGCCCTTGGCTCCTACCTAAACTTTTATGAAATATTTATTTTGACGTCACTTAACAACGCTCTGTACCATCCTTATAAACCAGGAAGGAATTACGGATCGCTCTGTGGGCATTGAATCTGGAGTTTTTAAAGTTGAATGTAAATAATAAATTAAATACAAAGTAAATAGAAATATATTAATATTAACTATATATTTATTCAATTATGTGAGAAGCAAACAATTAATTCGCCGAATTTATCTGCCACTGCACTTATTTATATATTCCACTGACCGAACATTCTGTTACTCAGGAGAACAATAGACCAACCAGTTCTATATCTATGGATCTAGGTGAAGGTGTTCGGACGCTCATTCACTAAATTAGTGCAAGTTCTACGATAGTTCTAGTTTTTTAAATTTCCATTTTACATTAATTTTGTTTAATTATTACGGAAAGAATATTTAAGAATGATTCTTTTTTTGTTCTTTGTCGAAATTAGCAATCATTAATTACAGAAATGACCTATATCTATATTTTCTGGAGTTTGGTGCCAATTTAGGAGAATATTAATTACCTAAAAAAATACGCACAAATTTTACTTGTTCACATTGTTGATTCTCTATAGCGTACAAGGGGGCGTAATTAGCAATCTAATTTTTTAGAGTCGAAAGTATTTTGCCAAAAAAAAAGTAACTACGCTGAAGAAATGGCGTGACCATTTCCGAGGGGAATGGAAGAATAAATTTCAATTAAATTCTAGACATTTTAATGCGTTTAAACTTTAAATTGAAGTTCTGTTTTGAACGTTCAAGTAGTTTGACAAGAGGGCAGGATAATTTGATAATACGCATGACTGCGTTATGTTATAAACAGACGTTGAAACCAATTTCTGAAATAACTTCCCTCTGATGGAAATCGAAGAAATAAAAAAGATCAGATCTTGCTGATGAATAGATTTGAATGGGTGGGGAAAGAGAGATGGACTTGGAGGCGATGTAATTATTTTGAAATCAGGGAATCAAGAAAGTGTGATGGATAAGTTGAACTGATAGAGGCTGCATACAGACGGGCACTAATCTGTGGGGATCTCCTCTCTCTCCCTCACTGTGTACACACTGAGTGTAGGCGGGGGATACAGAGGGGTGGTGGAGGGGTAAAGCAGGGCAATTTTATGCATAGTTGACTCCATATCCGGCCGGCATCAAACCGACGGCGGCCCAGCCTAGCTTTTGTTTCCGGTGGCCAGGATAGCTGGCGACTCCTAAAAAAAAAAAAAAAAAAATACTCAGAGATGTTCTATTTCTGTTGGCATTTATACACGCTGCCAAATGTGTATGCAGAGTTGAGTTCGCAAACAGATGGAAAGACAGGCGAAGATGTAGGGTGTGGCCATCTAAGAAATTGGCACACCCTTTAACAATCTTATGACAGTGATTGCAAAGCGGACAGAGTGATGCAAAAGAACCACATTACTTCTCTTCCTCTGTCAGCAATAAGTAGCTTCAACCCATCTTTAAGATATTCAGTGTTCCAACAATTGTTTTTCTCCTCTACATCTCAAAAGTATCTCAAAAGAGACTGAAACAATGCTGTTCTAGTGTTCAGTCTAAAGGAAATATCTATCCAGCTAATCCTCATAGTCTGGTTCGAGACAGAGGTGCTACCTTGGAGGTAATGGATAAAGAAGTAAAAGACCTAATAAGGGGTAAAGCTCTAAATAATCAGCAGAAATAGATTTCATCTTAGAATAAAGAATGCCCAATCAATGGAGAGTAGCCCGGAAAACGTAGCCGGTTATGATGAACCAAAGGGATCAGCCGAACACCCTTTAAGGGTGCAAGATGATCCCAATTTTATCCACAGCAGGAAATGCTTGAGATAGAAATATTGGCACTAGAACGTCATGAGAAACACTTGCAAGATATTTCATAAGCACTAAATTAAAGATAGGACCGAGTTACGTCACGGCTCGCAGAACATCTACTGGGAGTTATTACAAGCACTTAACGGTGTATTAATCTAGTAATATGTTCGCATTATATATGTATGTATAGTAGACAAATTGTGAAAAGAGATAACATTCCCAGCTGTAATTAACTAAAACACCAACCTGTACACGTTTTAAATACCACACTAATTTACATAAAATATATATCTACTCTCGTGTATATTTAATTAAAATTCTTTTTATATAGTAAACTTTTTGATAAAAAAATTTATCTAATGTGTCCCTGGTTTCGTTTTACAACTGCTAGGGGGCGATAAGCAAGTTGTAGTTTCCTTCTAAATAAACAAGGAAAGAAATAAATAGAAGCAAAAATATATTCTTTTAGTTTTTGTTTTATTTTGCATCACTTGGGTGCTGCCCAAGTCCTTCAATTTGGGTGGGAGACATGATGATTTGGTACGGAAGTTTTGGAAGGGCTGCTACAGGTTTCTTCTTGGGTTAACCTCCAGTTGGACAACTTATTCAAAGAGTCCAGAACTGGACATGTTAAGATTTGATGCAAGGAGACGACACTAACCGCCTTTGTTTGGTGGAAACGTCTTACCGGCAAGCAATATGTCAATTGGAGGAGTTGATAGAAGCTTACCTGGATTATAATCCACAAACTATCCTCTAGACTCCCTGAATACTCTCTTTGGAATGAAATTATCGACCATCCAGAAATGGAGCACGTCTACATCGTATGAACAAGATAGATGTTGAGTACATTTAGATTAAAGAGGGAATGGCTTAATTAAAGATGAATGTCATCTAAAAGATCTGTTTTGACTGCCTGCCCAATCAACAAATTATCTCTGCAGGGCTTACGAATGAATGGAAATTTGAGGTGTTTGGTATTGTCTAGCTGAAAAACCAGCATGGACGCCAGTATCCCTGAAGAAGTGACTGGTCCACTTCACTTAGAAGAAATGTAGATGTTTTATTGTTTCTCGTCTAGCGATTCATTGGAATGTTTAGAATCAGTATCTGACAAATTTTAATTATCAACAATGTCTACGCGTTACAGCTGTAGATAGTCCTCTAGAGAATTGTAGATTTCTTACACCATCAACTCATCATCTGAATACAGATTCAAGCTTCACACAACGCCAAGGATTGTTACAAGAGCTTCAAATCACTGAGCTTTTTAATTTAAAATCATTCATTCTGTCAGTTAATTAGTTTTTCGAATTTCATTTTGTTTCTTTGCTTTAGTTCAACTCTTACACCAAGGACCATTTGGGAAATGTTATTAACTGGAGATTTTCCCCAGTTTTGGTTCTACTCTCTTGGAGATGTTTACAGATTGCTTGCTTTCACTAATAAATTCTTAATTTCCTACTGACTGCGAACACTATAATTGTGAAAGAAAAGTGCCAGACTTTATAATTAAATTAATATTCGTAAATTTAAATAGGAGCACTACAAATTCATTCATTTAACTTAAATTTCATTTACAGGACGTTCGTTTAATTATTAACATCACATCTGAGTGAAGTTTTCTACTTAAAACTGGTTTTTTAGCCATACTAACATAGAATTACAAATCCAACATCAGTTTGGCACAAATTACAAACATACTTTAACCTAATACACTAGACGAAAAAGCGCCGAAATAAAATGAACCCTCAAAAATGGCAACAAGCTACATTTACTGTTCTTTAATGATGACCTTCTTCTTGTTAAGGACCTGTTGCGCATTCTTCGACCCTTCATAGATGAAGACGAGTAAACACTAAGACTTAAAAGACGAGTAAATGATTAAGAGGAACCAAACTTCTTTACCAACTTCCGGGAAGATGATTTAAATAAATCATATACAGGGAAGAGGCTAATAACTGGTGTCGGCCAAATCAATGGACAATCATGCAGTCATTCAAATGTAAATACTTCGATAGGCAGTTCATGCTACTTAGTATGTCCCAAACCTTATTCCTCACTACTAACACAACGTCCGCTAAGTGCAACAACCCACCAGGACAAAATAAGGCTGCTCTAATCCTTTCGTACAGTCATAGCATTCCTGTCAACCCAAAGGCAGACTGAATCGCCAGTGGTCCTAAAGACTTCCTTCGGGATTATGAGGAGAGTTCAACCATTGGACAGTTTCTCTCCACCCAATCTTCAGGTCTAACTCTCACATCTTGGTAACTTATTGCATCATTATTGCAAATGTTGTAAATTTCTAAACAATGTAGAAGGAGAGGGAATTGGGTTGTTAAAACAATTAAGAGAAGCTCTTGATGAAACTTTTGGGCAATAATGCAGATTTTTTCATAATACTTTCTCAGGCCATTACCAAGCGAAATCACAATTTCAGTACAGAGGAAATGAACTCTTCTAATGTTAAACGAATTCCTCTTATACTTTCCTCCTAATTTCAAGCCCTAAAGTAAGCAAGGGTAATAATTATTTAATCATGCTAACTTAATTAAGGATGAGTTAAAGGATAAGGAAATGTGATTCACCAAAAAAAAATCATCCTTTGGAATTAATGAGAAGATAGCAGAAAAATATTTGAGAGAAAACCCCAAATAAACTCATTTTACAGAATTGTTGCAAAGATTGGTTACCAACGGTTGGTATTAAAAAGACAACTCCCACCCAGACCCCAACTCTGCCAACCAATGGGAGCAGTTCTATCTGTGAGTTAGTCCAGCCCCTTCGGACACATGCACTACAAGTGGGAGTCATCCTTACCCACACAGTACACTCTGCGTATGCAATACTGCCAGAGTTGTGAGATATACTCTAGTTGGTGTGCGTGCACGCCCGCGCGCGCGTCAGTACGACAGAATGTGTGCGTGAGCGTGTGCATGTGAATGTAGAGCTCCATGCTGGAGTGACTTGGCTGCAACAAGTTGATACAGACTGGCAATGAGCTGTTCAGTGCCATCACCCCGTCACACGGCTAAGTGTTGCTGGTTTGTATAACCAGCTCCTTTGCTGTACAAAATATCGCGTCTTCAACAATATTCTGTTCGACTAACGACAAATTGTGGGCAGAAAACAATATTGCAATTCTCCCAGTTCGACCTACAGCTCCAAATGTCTTAACAGAGTTCTCGAGAAAAGCTAAACAGTAGAGTTATTCAAATTATTCAATAATAATCCATCCAAACGCCTATTGGAAACTAGATGGCCTCATTTGACCAACAATTTTCACAAAACTTGATAAAACTAAATTGAGCAATGCACGCTCACATAATCTTCACTTCCTGGTAATAAAATTATTCATCAATTTTTTCTAAACATTTAGTCGTCATAAATTTAAATACGATTAATAATTTTTTTATTTTTTGGAATATTGAGAAGTAAACATAAATTTTAACATAACTTCTTATACCGACGGGTTCACAAATTTAGTGTTTTCTTTAGGGTAAAATTAGTGAATTTAGTACGCTGACTTTCCAATTATTTCATACTAGAATAGGAGATTCAGTTATTAATGTGACAGATGATAGGAATACTATTGGTTTCCGACTATGTAGCTGTGAAGTGGTTATACTCGTATTATGAAGGAGCAGACTGCAGGGTTACTGTTTGTAACCCAGTAATTCACAATAACAAAAATTCCCTACAATCTAAAATGGAATACTTTTCCAAGTACCCTTAAACGAGTGAGGAAGAAAAGCTCAACCCTAAAAGAAATTAATCGCTGCTTCAAGTGTAGTAAGGCATGTGAGAAATGAACAATTCCCTCGATTCCTTATTTTAAATTGTTGATGTTGCCCCTATTTCAACTCCTAATTAAATCTTCCATCTGATTCTCGCTCTGGCAGGAGTTAAAGTTCTCGAAATGATAAAAAAGAAATTCTTCTTTTGTACGAGAATATTCTGTGGAATATGATTGATTTTTTTCTTGAGAAATCGGTATCGCTGGTAATCACAGATTGTAACACTAATTATCAGAATTCTTATCAGGAACTGTCTGTCGGAATTTAGAATGATCTCTATTTGTGCGGACAATGATTAATGTGGAAGTGGATGTTGGGGCCTATTTTAGTGTGGGTGCTTATTAGAATCTAAAGATGAGGATCTGAAGCCACCAGATCAAATAAGAAGCTGCTAAACTTGAATAGAGTGCCATGTCTAGATAGAAAAGATCATCGGAGACTGTGTTCGTTATGATATACTGGTGTCGAGGAAACGTTCTTAGCAGAGTACGCAAAGTTAAGTACTGGAATAAGCAGAAAGATTTGGGGTAACAGTTAATCGATACCCAGGTCATCAATATCAGTTTGGACAATACAAAGACATTGTCTTTTTTTGGGAAAGAGATTTCCTTCAAGGAACGCTTGCGAGATTTGGTGCTGAAGGATATTGTTAGGACGAGAAGTTTGCTTATGGACGATGATGCTAAGATTTTCTCTTGTGCTGGTAATCCTGGAATTGGGAGATTAGACCTAAATTAGGCTCAGATCCCAGCGCTCTTGGGCACCACAGTAATACAAGTAAAGTGCTCCCAACACACAGAGGGAGCAAACTGTTGTAAATATTTATCGAATCAGAAAGATTACGGTTCTCTTGGTATTTGCTAGCTACTTTGCAAAAAACTTTTCTTATTTTAATAAAGAAATTCTTTCTTAAAAAAAATGTTTTAATTACCATGTAATAAGTATAATATTACCCTGATTAATTGCATATGATTATCTGTAATTAAATTATAATTCAGTGAAGGAGAACGAGTTCTGTTTGAGACCTTCCAATAGCCAGACTGCTCTCGCCATTACATCCCGTATTATCAATGAAACAATGGGGACTTTTCGTTGCAGTTTTCCCACCAGAGATCAGCACACTTTAGCATCTCTCGCTCTACTCATTGCTGCATTTATATGCACCAGTATTGTCTTAAACTCTCCTTCTGTCAGTGGCAACTGAACAAGATGCAGAATTGACTACTGAATAGATGTTAATGTAAAGGATGACCATCACAACATTATCCCAAGGAATTAAATTAATTTTCATACTTTTATTTTAAATTTGTGCTTAAAAAATTTCCAATTCAGATCGGAAGAGATTTGTTAATTGGGGCTTAATGGTAATTAATAAGCCTTCCGTCAAATGCCGATGACTAGTTCGTAAAACTCTAAATCAATTTACTCAACAAAGTTTTAGAAGAGAAATAAAAGATTATTAATTAAAAAATAAAAAAAAAAAATTGGTGACTTCTTTGAATCACCAGAGAATGATTGAAGCTAAATTACTCCTAGAACTAATATGGCTCTTTCAACAACAGCGTGTATCTTAAATTGTTTTGGCCACAATTAGAAGTAAAAGAATTGGCTGATTTTGGTAAATGTTTAGGTGAGGTAAACAATTTTCGCGTTTGGGTCCAAAAAACTGTACTAACTATTTGTACAGGTTACACTCTCGCCAACCCATGGGAAATATGAGATAATAATTGAAGACTTCTAGCAAGAAGGGACTCTAACATTCCTGATCAATTCCTAAAGGAAGTCTTGAACATAAGTATTTTATTACAGTTTTAAAAGGAAAAATCTAAAATTTTCCAATAAAATTTACGGGATTGTTTTCTCCCCCCCCTGTCTAAACCAAAACCATAATTCCTACCAAATGAGCTTTATTTAGTTTTACCAAAATGGTCTTTGGTCATAGATTCTGTAGGACTGCAAAGGTTGGAATTAAAAAAGCTTACACTACTGGGACATCAGAGGCGTCCCTTCTTAAAACTTATGCCAGAACGTCAGAAAGAAAGATGGCTAGAAGGAGGATTTAGTTTTAAGAGGAAACCTTCAACCAAACTTCTCAAAGAGAACTTAGAGGACGCGGAGGGCTCCAACCACTGAGAAAAGAAAAAAAACCTGGAGTACTTTAACCCTACAATTTACCTTTTAACTTGGAATGTTCACTAAAAATTAAATCAATTTTAAGGCTAAGATTTTGGTCGATATTCTTAAACAGTGATAGATTTTATTTTATTAGGTATAAAATACTTTAGGTAGTAGAACTGTACATTGTGACACATGGCACTGTAGAGGATACCTTGTCACACATACACACACTCACAAATCGTGCAACAAACTTATCCAAAAACGTGATGGCAATATTATTATTTTTTTACAATTAATATGAGAAAAGAAGACGAACTTTTCCTGCAGTAGAACGACATCTTGAATGTTTAGTTAGCTTCTTCAACATACGCATATTTATGCATTTTGCAAACCTCTATGCTGCATCTTTAGCCAATACTCTTTAACAGAAACGAATCATGACCATTTACAGCAGCAGCTTCATAACTTACATTAGAAGAAGTTTTTATTCGTTTAATCAAATTTTGTGGCATCAAATAGAGAGAAGTGGAATAGATTGGCTCTAAAGCCAGACTTTGTACTATGTAAAAGATCTGTTTTGGTCCAATCGGATGGTCGGGTTTTCCTTGCATAGAAATCCGCGAAGTGTACATCAGGGTGAAAGTTTGATGGGCTAGCGTTTCCCATTCAAACTTGATGTTGACACGCAATGCTTGGACTTCGTCGTGGCCAATTTCCACATTGTCGCAAGAATTTCCTTTGTGATCTTTCTAAAAAGTGAAGCAATCAATAGTCTCTCTCTCTCTCTCAAATATTACTCAAGTTTCTCAACTACAAAGTCTTCGGCTTCATGGCTTCTGTCGATTTTTTTTAGAGGAATGTCTGCACTACCTTGCACAACTTTGTGAGCTAAAAGTTTGTAAAGAATTCGACTGCAAGCCTGGGGAGAATTTAGAATACGCCTCTGCAACCAATGGTAAGTGATACGAGTGTGGTAACCCCCTAAAGATAGGACTAATCCATCACTCCTGAGAACCAACTTTCTGCAATATTAATCATAGTTCGTAAAACAAATAGGAAACAAGAGAATTGTAGCCTTGCAAAAGGAGTGGAATGGCCGGAGAGAGGAAAAAATGTCGCATCAAGAGAAATGTCACCATGTTTAAAACGATTTGCTGCACACAACACAATCCACCAAAGTTTCAAAATTGCAAATAAGGAAAAATAGAAGAAAACAAAAAAAAAGTACATCTCGGTGAAAAGCAAAAAATTAAAAAAAAAAAAATCGGCAATTTCCGTAAAATATTCGGCTAAGGGAAATCTTAATGCTGTAGTTAAGAAATACGAACATATTGGAGTGGGGGACTGATAGAATTCCCCCTACCAACCTTAGTCTTGTACGCGGTGTTCTAGGTGTGTGATTGCTGTGCGAACTGTATGTTTTTAAATTTTAGTTTTTTTTTTTTTAATTTTTAATTTTAAGTTGTAAAAAAGACTATTTAAAAAAAATCGATTATGTAAATTTATTTAAAATCTAATTTTTTGCGATATATTTGAAAAGTTTTGAAACAAAATTTTAGTTCCTGAAGCAAGAGATTTTTTTTGTTTTTTGTTTTGTTTTTTTTTTAAATCCAAAACATCGAAAACACAAAATGGATCCACGTTTGGATTTAGATGAGATTACACCATCAGAACAAAATTTACCCGCTCATTTTACCGGATATCAGTGAGTATTAATATATGGATTAATTAATGCTTTTTCTATTTACTTCTAAACATTTCCGTGTTTTAAAAGAAAGCAAAATATTTGGGAAGTCTGAGGACTAGAAGTTTTAATTTCCAAATTTTGATAAAGGGCCGCATCATCTCATACTTAAAACGCCAGAATCCTCTGTGGCCCTAAAAGAACAAAATTAATTAATCGAAATATTTTTGATTACAGTCTTTATTAATTTTTTTTTTTTAAAAAAACCCTATCGATTCACTGATAGTATTTGTGATTTCGTTTGTTTTGTTTTATTCACACCTTCCATATCTCTCGATACAGCTGGCACTCTAATCTACCTTGATTCTAAGGGAAGTTAAGATTGCAGTTCTCTAAGAAACCTTCGAAAAAGATCAATCTGGGAAGAAGTTTGTAAAAAAAGTGATAAGCATTTATAAGTCCGTCGTAATATAAAATAAGATTTAAGGCAATCGTCGAAGTTAATTTTATTTTTTGTCCAAGAAAGTGATCAAGTCTGCTTTTGCAAAGTCGCACATTGAAGGATTTCCGCTAAAAATTTGATGCCAGAAGCGGCCCAATCGGAATTTGAGTTTGCTGCAACTTTTCGTCTTCGAGGTTTTACCGTTCACTCGTGCGGACCATCTAATCTGGAGCAGAATATGGGCTCCTCCTTCCTGGGGAAGAATTCGCTTAGACCTTTGTGAGCTGATCCTTTCACTAACTATCAACCACTAAATATAGACCGTGCGCTAAATTTTTATTTTTTTATTTTTAGGGAATCTCCACCATAAAATCCTTTCCAAACGGTTATTTTCGTTGAAAAAACAAATTTTAGAAAATTTAACGGGATACTTCCTCGTACTGTTGATTGAAATCGATTAAATTTAATGTTTGACACAATCGAGATTGCAATATTTCTTGTATTTCAAGAAATCTGAAATGGTCTTCAGTACATTGATTCCCAGTTAATTCTGCAATTGCCCTGCCTCAGAGGCTTGATTGTCCCAGAAAAAAGAAATGAAGAAAATTTCAACAATTCATTTTTTAAACAATCTAATTTGTAAACTCTTACGATTTCCTTTAATTCCAAATCTTCTTACTCACAAAATTATCTTCAAATATCTACAGCCGAATTTCAGCTTGGCCTAGGTTAGTTAGGCCCAATCAATTCGTGCTCTTTTCGAGCATCATGATGACGTTCCAGTTTCCCTGAATCCTTCCCTAACGTCAGGTAATACATTTCGGTATACCAAAGTTTTATAGAAACTCACTAGATTGGTTTCGAAAAAAAACAAAAACAAAATCAATTCCGATAAGTAGCAATTAGATCGATTTCCTCAAGGGAGGAAGTCAAAACTTAAATTTTCCCATTTACAACTCAGAAAACTAAAATCTAGACGAATACTTTATTTAATCTTACGAGTGGTCAGAAAAAAAGATAGAATCAGAGTACTTTTTTGCTTTAAATTTTTTTCCTCGTAGCAAAAAATTTAGAAAAATTATCACCTCTAATTTAAATCTAACTTCAATATTTAATTTTATCAAATAAAACAATAAAACAAACTTTCCTTTTAAATAACCATTTTTTATAATAAATTTTGCAATAATAAAACAAAAAAAATCATAATAAAATAATTATAGCGGTTAATAAAATTATAAAAAATAATTCTATAAAATAAAAAGTTAAATTTATTTTATAAAAATCATTTATTACCCAATTTTATTGTTTCCTTCACAAAAGGAAATAATTTTAGTAAAAAAAGAAATGATATTAAAATTCATAGTAAAGTTATTAAAATAGAAATTTATTACTTAACGTTTTCAATTTTAGAAAATAACTATTAATACTTTGGTATTAATATTGCAATACTTTATTTTTCATAAATTGGTTGAGAAAAAAACTTTAGATAATCCAAAATCGGTCGTGAGAGGCAGAATCGCGCTTCTTTTGACAAGTTTCCGAATTGAGGTAATGTGGATATACGAACTGAATGTTAGTAGCGAATGGTATTTTAGGAATTTGCTCTTATGAATAGAAGTCCAACCCCAACAAGTGCAAAAATCGCTGCATGTTCAGTTAATACTGAGTATACTGTTTGCATGTTTCCAAGTAATTTAAATAAAATGTTTTCTGAAACGAGCTTCTCAAAAAATAAAAGATTTCAATTCTTTTAAATGTCAATTTTACTAACTAAATACATCATTATCTACCATTTACTTCCAAAGATCTTTTTTTTTTTTTTCAAGATAATTAATTCAAGACTCGTTCTTCAGAAGATCCCGTAAAAACGCTTTTAAAGAAATATGCCTGCTAAAGATTCCGTAAAATTTTGGGGTTAATAGGAATCACAGTTACAAAGAATGGTTTTTATAGTTTGTACCCCCAATTGTCTTAGAGCTTGAGTTGCATATAGTTACTTAAATTATATATAAATATAAAATATATATATCTACAACTTTATTTTCTAAATATTTTTACGTATTAATATTTTTTTTTTTACTGGAGCTCCGGAAATGCTAAGACTTGCTAGTAAACTGTCCAACCTACTAAGAAGGTGGATGACAGATTTGTTTAAGAAATGGCTATGCAGCCAAATCCACCTCAAGGTAAAGCAGCTATTTTGGAGGCTGTGCATTTATATTGTAAGTGATAGGCTTTATCTATGCGTCCGCTAAACTAAGATCACCAATCTCAGCTGATCTCCAAGGGTATCGAATAAATATGATTTGGGATACTATCAATAGGGATGCCAAGTTATCAGAAAATGTTTTAAACTTTGTGGTAATCTAAAAAATTCTTACTTTTAAGAAAAGAAAAGAAAAATCAATTAAAAAAGGAAGCAAGAAATTCTTGAATGGATATTTCAAGATTTGTTTTATTTCTGGAAAGAATTCCACCAGATTTGCCAGATGATAAAAACAGAATATTCGTTCCTTCTCTTTCGAATTTAAATTTTGTTTAAATTAACTAAAAGTTTGCAGTTTTTGGATCAATTTAACTGTATATAATATTTTATGAATCAAAGTATGTTCATTCATATTAGAACAATGTTTACATTATTGGCTGAAAGTAATTTGTGATAATCCAACAAATTATGAGAAATAAATTGTATGAATTATTTAAGTACCAGCTCAAAGGGAGGGGTATTCATTTGAGTAAATTGTTTATTAATCTAAATCAAATTTGAAAGCTGAGGGGTAATGTTTCTAAAAAACTAAAAGTAGCGATTTGAGTAATGTCGGAGGCCAAATTTAATCACTTTTAATAAAAATTAAGGATCATAACCTTATTTTTTTTCTTCGACAATGAAAAGGGACACAGACAGCCCTTTTGGTATCTAAAGATCTTGGAGGTTTTATACGTCGAGACAGTGTCCATGAGTGTGGTAACAGACTACTACTGTAGGCTAATGTAATGTAGCTCGCCAAATCTAAACAGTCGCACCTTGCGGAACCCATATTATTGTATAGGTTAGTTTATGTCTGCATTTTGTGGATCACAGTGACGCCGAAGTTGCTGGCCCACTTTCACCTCAGGGAATCTTCTTGATCAAATGAACTGCGCGGTGTTGAATTAGTTTCTTTGGATGAACATTCTATATTCATTTTTTGAGGATCGGAGATTATAAGGCACCTGGGATCTAGAAATTACCAATTTATGCTTGTACCTAACTAATGTAATCTTTCCATATTATTGTCTTAATAGATTGTGTAAGATTTTCCTTCCTCAGTTGCCGTTTCCTAGGCAACAACTCTGGCACTATACTCCTAATTAGAGTGTATTTTCTCTAAAAAAAGAAGGGGAAAAGTTGGATTTTTCTTGAAAAAGTAACGGTTAACTTTCTACAACTCATTTTTCGCTATTTAATTTTGGAGTTTGTTTGTATTAAAATAAAGCTCACCTCTAATCAAAGTACGAGTAGCTTAACTGGACGTCGTAGCCATCCATATTAACTTCTCTGAATAAACATACGAACAGCTGATAACACCACTGCCACCTAGATAAATCGAAATTTATATTTACTACAGGTGTTTACATACACTGCAATGGAAATTAAAAATTAGATTTTTTATTTTTTACTTTATAACAATTTACCAAAATAAAAAGTGTAAAAAACTATAAACAAAAAAAAACGCTTAATTGTGTAAGGTTAAGTAGTATTGTTGAATCTGGATGAAACCGGTTGAGCGCGTTTTAAAAAGACATCGGTCACGTAGCAGACACCGTTCATTCAAAAAGACCATCAACTTTGCAGCTACTGTTGTGAAGCGGTGGCGTTGTAAGACCGCTCGGAGATAAATACCACTCTCATCTAGTATTGTAAGCTTGAATCTTATTAACTACAAATAAACAGAATTGTTTCACGTTTGAATTGAAACAAAGTGGTCACGAAGTTTAAAAAAAATAAATATTTTGTAGTTTTGGTTACTTATAATTTATTACCATATCTAAATGCAATTTTTCTTGTAAGTGAAATGTACAGTACAGATAATTGTTACAGTTTAGAGCTAAGATTTACTCAAAGCATTCGTCAGCTTTGCTCTAATTCCAGGCCAGCTTAATGCTTAAAGCCTTATGATATTCGTCTGCAGCCTCCATTCACAAATTGAATTACCGAAAGATGCTACTAGCATAATCCACCGTTTCAGTGTCCGTTGACTTTTGCGTATTCTGGATCAGTATTACTATAACTCTTTATATCATAATTCAACCAATACTTGCTCAACTTAAAATAAGCACTATTAACACTAGAATATATTTGCCAACCAGTCGAATTTATTCAATCACTGTCAAAATTAGATCCTCGAGATTCAAGGAATTCAACAAAAAGCGTTATTGCTAGATCATCCTCAGTAATAAAGATTCTACTTGAAGGCTTGAAACTGACGACAATGAGCTGGTGAGAGGTCTGTAGAGTATGAGGGTAGGAGAGAACTTAGAACTTCAACTCGCTCAATTTTCGGTCGGTGATTTGGGAAACGCATGAGCGAACGTTGTCTTGCAATTGGATTGGGCCGCTTCTGTTGGTCAATGCTGGCTATTTATGGCGTAAGGCCTTGCATATATCGTCGAGATAATACATCTATAGTGGTTGTTTCACCAGCCAGGCAAAATTTATAACTACGATGACACTAGTTGCCGAAGAAACTTTCTAAAATCAATTTTTTTTTTCGTTTAATAGCCTTTCGAAAGTGTTCGAGGAATTCAGCTTCCAAAAGGTTCCAACTATGTCCAGAAAGTTTCCTATTGTCATCAGAATTCACTTTTCTTCACAAATCACTATTCAATCCCAAAAATGGATCGCTACTGTTGCTCAAACTCAGTGAAGAATACTCGTATACTTCCAAACGTGAACATTTTTGCAGATAGTTAAATCATGAGGCTAGACCCACTTGTGTAGTTTTTTCAATTTGCTTTAAACCCACCGCAAAAGCAGTCCACTTGTTCCACGATTCCCTAACCGTTTGAGATGGAGCAGCTTCCACGATGGTCCTTAAATAATCATCTTCGAATACTATAGGTCCACTATCTTCACTCCACTAGGCTACCTTCCAGGTTTTTGAACCAACGTTAGAAAGTGCTTTCACTAACATTATTGGTACCTCAACGTGGGACATGACAACGTTAGGTTATCAAATTGTTTAAACATTCATGAAACCTTCTTCGTGAATTTTTAGAGTGAAAAGCTGCGAGAAAACTGCCGCCATCAAATTTTGAGCCCTCCTTCAAATTATAAGAACAACGATCAATAAGAAAATCCGAGAATTGGAATAACAATGAGCGCCAGATGATTTAATTCGGACTAGTGCTAGCTCACACAGAAGAGTATATGTTCCATGTGAAGGTTATACCCTGCTGTTGTTACAATCAGGTGACTGCAATGGCGGCTTTTGCCACTGCCTTCTTAAATGAGTTTTGATGGTATGTTTATACATTCGACTATATATTTTAATTTTAAAGTTCAGTAGTTAATTGACTGTAAATAATTCTAATAAAGTCAATTACTAGACAGTCCGTAGTTTGTAACTATAGTATCGTATAACTTTCCAAAAGGATCGTACTCCTGTCCCGGAGCACGCTTCCGTATTAACCACTGATAAGAGCAGACAGGCCACGACTTGACCGCTCACCACGGCAAGCTAGATCCTTCTTTCATAACACATAAACTATTCGATTAAAGAATCGACAATTTCCATTTTTTAAGCAGCTGTAGGAAAATTTTCAAACCACGAAGAGTTAAGGTGGAATCACTAGACATTGGAAGAGAGATTTGAAAACCTATATTTTTTGGTCAAAACTCAATTTTGTAAAAATTGGCATAATTGCGATACTTTCTTTTAACTTAAACATAGCAATCAGAATTAGATTTATATCTAAAAAATATTTTATTAAAAGTAAAGAAATTCGAGCTAAGTTTCAGTAGATACAGCGAGTCCAGAGTCAATATATATCATAAAATTTTAAAAAAAGCATTCTTCAGTTTGTATTTACCCAATTAATTATTGTTTTAAGTGTGAATTTATCGATTATTATAATCATTATTATTATATCATTTACAATCGTTGTAATAATAGATGAAGAGCAAATATAACTAATTTCCGGTATGCTGGATATTTACTTCTTTGCCATCAAGAATTACAATCGATAAACAAATTACCAGTAGATAGATATAAGTTCAGAAATACCTAGTTGAACAGTAATAAATTGCAAGAGAACTATCTAAACTATTAGAGTGCGATTAGTTTGAATTGTATGGAATCTTTTTTTTGGCACACGCTGTTCTAAGGAGGCGACCCGATTGGTGGCCAGCAATATCGGTAATAGGGCCGAAGTGAAAACTCTTCAACTATTCGTTCCGCATTCCGTCAGCTCGCCCGACTTTATACATGAGTGTGTGTGTGTGTCGCATTGCCAATACACATGACTACTAGTCACCGACACAATGCTCCGCATTCAACCATACTCTTTATGTTCCATATTTTTGTCACTATTTTTTTCTTTTTTTTTTGTTCCATTCAAGATTTCTTTGTTATAGTAAACCGTAGCCATTAACAGCCATTCAAACAGGGATTTATTTATTTATTTCCAGCAGCCGAATAATCACGTGGCAATTGGCAGTCCATACTATAGCAGCGCTAAACAACCAGCCACCCGCTCCTGTCCGTTTCAGTTCTCTCCAACAATAAAGCCATTTCAGATAGGCTCCCGATATTTAAAACTGCTCTCCCTTGTCGCCTGCTCTTTCACAAGAAATCACAAGAAAAAGGACTGAGCCGGACAGCTGGTACGGAATAAGAATTTGGCCAAATAAAAGGATAACATAAAAGCCAACCTTCTAAGCCAACCAAGGAGCACTATTGAACTTGCGAATTTCAGCCACGTTATTTCATGGTTTTCAGCGAAATTTGTAGTCACGTCGGTCATCTACATTTTTGAAAGAATTATTATTAATTTAAGGTGGAGGAAATATGAACATAAGCATTGGATTTGAATGAAAAACATCATTAGTTGGTGTGTAAAAAATATTAAAAGTAAAGTAATCGCTTATTTTTTCAGACAGGACTTTAGTCTATTAAAGGGTCGTGGACGGGGATCGCACACGGCGATCTCGCTCAACCAAACCACGTTCCGTAACCAACCAACAGATTGCAGGGCAATTGTTCATCTTTATTATTTTTTAGTGACTGATTCATTATTCGAGAAGGAAGGAAGAATATTGACAATTTCATTCATAATTTCATTACTTTTTTTGCCACGTTTATGAGGTGTGGCTATTAAATAACGCGACTGATGCTGCTACAGAAGAACTATGCATGCGCCAAACCCTAACGACCGACAGCTGTGCAGTGAAAAGCCTTCTCTTTCGATTGCAGCTTCTCACGTGTTTGTAGAGATATCTGTCTGACCGGAACCGTCGTTTGTGTAAGAGGTGTTAGTTTCGTTTTGCCGAAAACATGGATACTACACATGTAGTAGAGCAAAGAATTATCGTGAAATTTCACATCAAAACTTGATAAAACCGCTACTGAAACTTATCTTTTATTAAAAGAAGTTTATGGCGATGAATGTTAATCACGTGCGCGAGTTTTTGAGTGGTTCAAGCATTTCCAAGATGGCCGAGAAGACGTCGGAGATGATGACCGCCCGGGTTGCCCTTCCACGTCCAAAACGGATGAAAATGTCGATTATAATTAATCAACATTACTATCGTGAGGTGCTTGCTCAACTCTGTGAAAGATTAAGGAAAAACGGCCCGATTTGTGAAAGAACAAGTCATGGGTTCTCCATCAAGACAACGCGCCGGCTCACACTGCATTGTCTGACTGTATACTAAACTATAAGCCTAGAAGAAGGCCTAGTCACTAGGTCGAAAGTTAGGCGAAAAAAATAAATAAATTATGATTGAATTAATTGGCAATAATGTTTTTTCCTCTTAGTAGTGGAAAAGGGAAGAATCGATAGAAAATGGATGGACGGGAGGCAAGAGGGTTAGTTTGGTTGGGCATGGATTGAGCAAGGAGCAAGCGTTGGGCAGAGAAATTGTGAACAAAAAAAAAATATATAGAAATTTGTAGATGAAATGGATGCTCTAAAAGTGGAATAATTCTTAGATTGTTCCCCCAGTGAATTCGTGAACGAAACAATCACGAATGGTCGCAGCCTTGCCTGCAAAAACGCCTTCTTCCCCAACATATGTGTCGTAGTAGCAGGCCTTATTTATTTTAAATATAAATTTTTTCTGTTATTTAGCATTATAAACCTAGAGGGCTTCGGATATTACACTTAGTCACTTAGCTCAGTTGTTAGTTTTAGTGGGCTCCCCTGCTAACTTGATCCCGCGTTTGAATATAGTTGTCGGCCCTTAGATCTTCTGTAAGCACCAGTATTTATCAATAAGAATTCTATTTCAGAAGCGAATTATCAACCAGAACTTCAATAGTTAGAGATAGTCGTAGTTAAGACCCGGCAACTCCTAGTTTCCTCTCTTATTGTCCCCCATTTCGACTATGGTTGTTTAGTGTATGGCGGTCTTTCTGGTGATATTGAAACTAAGCTCAAGCGCCTCCATGAACTGCTTCATAAGATTTATTTTCAGCATTTCCAGAGACTCCCGCATTTTGCACTGCTACGATGAGTTGAAGTCGCTTTTTCCTGTCTATCGCCGCCAGTATTTTTTGGTTTCTTTCCTTTTTCAAGTCATCCAGTCTCAAAGGCCATCCTATATTTTTCAACTCCTTAAGTTTAAATCCTCGATACATTCCCGTAATACTAGATCTCGTTTCTCTGATCTCTATATTCCCTCACACCATACTTCATCCTTTGACAAATCCTTCCTTATACGTGCGGTAGCATTCTCTCTGGAACTCCTTGCCATCATCTGTCCGCCATGCTCCTACCCTTTCTATCATTAAATCCCGCCTATTCAGTTATCTCCTTTCTATTCAGCTTCCTCCGAAATTCTAATTGTTTTAATTTATTCCCTTAATTTCTGCAGTTATTTTTATTTTCACTTTTTGTAAATACTTTCGTATATTTTCTGTTTAATCACAGGCCAAACTATTAAGGCCTCTATTTGTACCTGTATTTATTCTTAGGGGACAATTGTCCCAGAATAATAAATTTCTATTCTATTCTATGCTGCTGCTTCACTTGGTGTCATGTAAGCTTGGAGTCCGGCCCATCTGAACAACGACTGGAAAGCTGATAAGCTGTTAGTATGGTTTGTTTCCATTCCAGTAAGAAAGACAGCCCAGCTTGGGGGGAAAACTGGATGCTTACTTTTTCCGATAGACATTAAAAAAAAAGTTTAAGCGATAATGATTTCCTTTGAAGTTAACACGGTTTTCCTACAAGAAAAACCAAAATCTAGCTTCACTAGAATTACCCGATTTTCCCTAGGAATTACCTTTTATTTTAATATTATTATTCCCTTAAAGCGGCAGAAAATAAAATCATTTTTATAAAAAAAAAATTACGATTTTCTTTTTTTTACAAAATATATGTGCAGATCTAGCTCTTTCTTTTTTTTTATGATTTCCGGCGGTAGAGATATTACTGGAGATGTCGGTCATTACGGATTTGTAGAGCGTAAAGAGGTGTCATCTTTGTTTTACATGTAAATTGTAGTTTCGTATCTTAGATAGATGTTGTTCTTTTATTTTTTACTTTACTGCTCGTTCTTGGCCCAAGATTTCAGCATATTTTTTTTTATAGTTTATTCACCAGTATCTGAAGATTTTTCAGTAATGCTTTACGTTACGACTTCATTGCTTTGATTGCTCCTTATTAATATCTTGAGGGTTTTGTACCGTTTGGGTGTAGGACAAGCCAGTTAAGTTTGTAGGAGGGAAGAGTACTCTTCAAAAAGAAGTACCGATTATATGGTCACCAAATCCAATATTTGGAAAAAAAAAAATTGTCTACAAATTGCTCTGCAAAATAAGTAAAGAGAAAGTGCGGAAAGACAAGAATACTTAACAATGAACTTAAGAAAGCTTAAAGTTAAATAGATGCCGCCAATTATATCTCAAGTCTGGACTTACGACGTAAATAAGAGTATTTTAAATACGTTCGGTAACTCTAAGACTATTATTGCTTATTGGTTGGATCATAAAAGGGATCCTTCCCTACGCCCTCTTAAGAAATTTATAGCAGCTGTGAGATTGCTCGTCTGAGTGCGTCGGTTGCGAATCAGAAGTTTGTTTGTGGGTAAACTTAATCGAAGTGTGTGTGTGTATAAAAGTGTTAATAGGGTTACCCTAGTCATTGCGTCGTTAAACTGGGATATCCCTAGGGATGGAGAAGATCCAAGAAGTCCAGCACCAGAAAGGCTAGGATACACTTTCAATTAGTACATGTACCGCCGAAGCGGGTAGGGTGCCACTGTAGCCGAGCGGTTAGAGTCGAGACCTGCGAAGCTAATATGTATTGTGGTACTGGGTTCGATTCCCGGTCTTAGGCCTTGGATTTTATTTAATGGTTAATAAAAGAAATTTACAGTAAAGTATGTTTGCTAGTCGCCTCCGTCCACGACACCTAGTAAATGGTAGTTGGCCGTTAAGCTCCGCCTGAAAAAATAGGCGATTACTTTACTTTACTTTCAATTAGGATGATGCTAACAACCCAATATTCCTAATGTTTTACAGTGATAATGTGCATAAAAAGAATTCTGAATTATCGTGCCAAAAATTCTTAGCACCGTTCTGAAGCAGACTGGAGTAGCTTAAAAAGCTAAAGTTCTACAGAAACCCATCAATGGTGATTATCGTCTGAGAGTTATCTTCTTAACATCACCTATCTTGCCAGCATACTGTCTAGTTATCTGCAAGATATTTTTAAACAAGATGCACTGCTAGACGAGTGCGCAATAATGCAATTCACATAAGAATTTTAATTAATAAAATCACTCTAGATGTTTTCTTATTTGTTTTTGTTTCTTTTTAAGATGAGCAGTGCAATAAATGTAAAGGAAATTCTTATATTTATTTTATTTAAATTTATCTCTTCTACGTTTATTTTATTCTTAAAGTAAAACGTCTGCTTGAGATAATTTATTCGTCTGCTTGCGCCAGCAAGTCTCACCACTGCGGATGCTGTTTAAAGGTAAACAAAGAAAAGCGCGCAACTTAGTTCAATTTCTTTTTGTGTTAAAGCGGCGTGGAAACAATTAAAATTGCATTATTTTTTTAGAATAATGAATGGTGGGAAAATTAATATTTTCGTTGAACTAAACCATTTGCAGCTGCTGGTATTCTAGAAGGGGGAGCAATTATATTTCTGAGTTTTATTAAGGTGCACCATGTATACCAAGGGTGGTGATGCAATCAAAATTGAACTGACTATCAGAATCAATTCGGCTAGTGTTTAAGAGTGAACTGTATTGTTGCAGGGAGTACAGCAGCGGAGGCTCGCCTTTATACAGAACTACCCCTCCATCGAACAGCTACCTCACCTACCTCCAGTCGGAAGATCTCATACCTGTCAGCCAGGCACTTCCCTCGCAACACCAACAGCTGGACCCCTGGTCCCAGGAGATGGGTCGCCATCATGCCGCGGTAGTAGCGGCCGCTGCTGCAGCTGCTGGCAGTTCGCCGCTACATCTCCCATTGCAGCTATGCCAGCCGGGCAGTCTGCCGCCCGGCGGCGGGGGTGGAGGGGGCGGTGGAGGGCCGCACGACAAGAAGACAGGACAGCCCAAGGAGCAGAGGATCCGGCGGCCCATGAACGCTTTCATGGTCTGGGCCAAAGTGGAGCGCAAGAAGTTGGCCGACGAAAACCCAGATCTTCATAATGCCGATCTGTCCAAAATGTTAGGTGAGTGTTTTGCTCTTTTTTCCTCTATTCTATATTTCTGCATGAATATTTAAAACGTTAGAAGTGTAAAGTCTACAATTCTCACTTCAAACTAAGAAAAACTAAAATATTGTATAACTTTTTTATAAAAACGTAACTCCTACAACAGTATTTCTGACCTTTATTGCGTCACAAGAACAATTGTTCTTGTTCATTGTGTATGAATGAATGAAATGAACAACCTAGAGTTTCGACTATTTAAATTAGCATTCAACTGTGCTGCAAATTATCAAATATGAAATGATTTAATTTTTGGGTTTATTACATTTTTGAATCTAATCAATAAAAACAGCCTCAAATATTATTCTCCTATGCGATTGAATAGAATACAGCAAAAAATGACCCAAAAAAAATTCAACTCTTAATATCTTCTCAATTTTTGGATGTGAACACAAAACAACTGTAGCTTATAACTGAGGAAAGTGCAGTTTATAAGTGAACAAAATATTATACCAATATTCTGTCGTTTACTGATTGAGCTATAGGGGCGTAGATTTACAGCAAACCATAACCCAAAAAATTTTCAACTCTCAATATCTTCTCAATTTTTGGATGTGTACACAAACAGAGAATAAAGAGTATCTATATGTTCCCGGAAATATCGGTCACTCATGTAAAAAGTTGAAACTTAGTGTTGGAGCGATGTCCAGCTTCCAGGAATTCCAGAAAAGCAATTCTCCTTCTTGTAAAGGAAGAAGAATCTATTACCCAACAACAAGTGCAGTGATGTCATCTGAAGCTAAAGAGGTAGTCGAGAGCCGTGGAACCTCTTCATTATATCTAATAGAATTTTTGCAAATGCGAACTATTGACATAAATATAGCTTTGAGGATAGTGATTTACGAGTATAGCTAAAAACTAAGGACAAATATTTTGGTTGAAGAAGCAATAAAGTAAACATTATACCAGGCAGATAGACAGGGAGAAGAGTATTTGCCTTTGTGTTGGTGAGTGAAGTACAAATTGAAGTAAAAAAAACTCCTGAATTGGAAAGCTGGGAACAAAAGCAAGACAAGTGAAGAGAGTGCAGTAAGATGACGTACATCTGTCGCCTGTCACAGAGCTCTCACTGCGTCCTTGTGACGTCCACTTTTTGCTCCTGTTACCTCTCCTGTCCAAACAATGCACTCTCCAGCGTCCAAACTCTGACTTTAATGTTTCTTAATTAGCTCCTGTATATTATAAGGCTAACCAGTAAAAAAGAAATACCAAAATGACGATAAATCTGTTACACCTTAAACTATCAGCGATAACGACATTATACTATTTTATCAATAGTGTTGCTCCTTACTCGAGTTGCTTAGAGTTACTGTATTTGCACCAAATAGTAGACTCTTGTAACTGACCTCAAATGCGTTTTGTGGGGGTGATAGGGGAGCCAGTGGATGTAACTAGAGGTTATGTTGGTGGAAAGAGGATATGAAGGTTTGTAAGAAAGGTTAAGAGATTCGTGGATACCAAGCAAACCTGATTCTCTGAATAAGTGTGCAACGAATAGTTAGAATAAACTTCCAAGTGATCTGAGCTGGAATATACTGAATGTGGAACACACTTGTTGCAGACGCGAGCAGTCGTGGATGATAATGAAATGGTCATCAGAGAACAAGCAGAAGATGTCTACTTTAAAATAAGCGACTACGCTTACCAAGCAAAAAGAGCTAAACCAGGAAGAGGCGGTCAAGTGACTATTTCATTGCTCTGGATAGCCCATCTCAGGTGTCAATACTTGGCTGGTTAATGAGTACTAGGAATAATCTAAGAAGACGTTTTCCTTAGAATGTAATAGCTCCTGAAGTTCCTGTTTGGAGGATTTCAGTTCTATTCCTAACTAAATAACGACCTAGAAAACTGGATTTTCAAGTCGTTTGGAGGAAGAAATAAGTTTAAATCCTCAGGATCTTTCCAAATCCTAGGATTTCTTTGGAAAAGTCTTGCAAAACTTGCTTTTAAAAATCTCTCCATCTTCCAAGCAGAAGTAGAACCTTTTCAGTGGTTCCCCAATCGCCTTCGACATCGGCTTTAAGGTGCTACTTATTTCTATCAAACGAAAGCCTTTTTCGCTACATCGTTTAGCCCTATATTCTTGAATATTTCAAGGCCAGCTTTCTTGAAAGCATTTCGTGACAGATTCCAGTTTGACCATCGATTTGCTCGGGTTTTTCAAGATATCACACGCACAAACACAGTGCTGGAGTTACTGAAGAGAGCTCCTCTAAAAAAGGCTTCTCCAGAATAACTTAGATGTTATTAGGGAGGATGCTTTTTGGCAGCACTTCACTTTTAATCATTGCACAAGAAGGCGTGATGAAAGCTAGTAAACTAAATTATGATTACTTTAGTTAAAGGACCTAACATAATTTAAGGGTCATTATCTGTTTTCATCATTGTAAGTACCAATTTAGAATCATGGACAAGAGTACTAGCTATTTTTTCCCCTAATTCTCCATCAGTCTAGAGACGAAAATTTAAGCTCCAGAAAGTATACCCATTGTGCTGGAGAATGAACGTGAACTTGAAAATTTATGAGCGATTAATGAGCATCAGCTGATCGCTAGACGTAAACAATGCGAGAGAACTGAATTGTGTTGCACTATCATTGTTATTATGTGAGAAAGGTTAACTTTACGTTGTATTGATTTTGATAAACATAACATACTGTTCCCTACCGAGGAAATGCAAAATCTAATTTATGTACGCTTAGTTTTTCTCCTTCCGCAAAGCATTAAGTTCTAACTCAAGGATTTTTTTTTAAAAAACTACGTATTTTTACTAAATATTAGAAGACTTGAATGTGAATATAATAGAAAAAGACGTATTGAGAACAGATTCATGCTGCTGTTCCAGAATATTAATAATTGTCTAATCTAAAAATCAATTGTCACTGGAAAAAAAAAGTCCAATATAAATAATAGGCCTACATGAGCGCGCAATCAGTAAACTGCAAATATTATTCTAGTGGTGATTTAATCTGGACAAAACAGTACACTAGACTACTTAACGCTCTTCACCACCTAAATCGTTACCAATAAAAAGTAATCGAGTTCTTCGTCTTAGCACGGAGAAGTATTCTTTCTACTGAACACACAGAAGTGGTCTAAAACTTTACTAGACTTTACTCTTAATCAGTGACCGCTATCTAATTGATAACATTCATTTTTTACTAAAGTTCAGTTGTTTTTTTTTAACATACTTAGTACTTTGGAGAAAGTTAAAGTAAAGAAAACTTACTTACAAGAGCTGGGCGACTACTTGGAACACCTGGAGCACAATAAGCCACTGGATCCCCTAAAAACAAAAAGAAAACTTTGAAATATAAACCAATTAGAAGCATCTTAGCTCCAAGATAATGATATGAACTTTGAATATCAATAATTACAAACAGAAAGATTCATATCATTTATTTAAAATATTTTTCACAATTTTTAAATTTGATTAAGGGCAGATTTAAGGGGAAGGTGGGGATACTTTGCATCTCTCTAAATTGCTATTCAGTTTCCCTACCGGTGATTGTGGCATCTGGTAATCTTTACCAGAACTTTCTAGGTTTATTCAGTGCACTGGGCGATTGAGTCGCCATGCTCCCTAGTGTCATGTAGCTACTTTAATAGTTTATTGTACTGCTATCCGGAAAATTTTTAGCCGGATTTGTTGGTCTTGAAGCTCCTGTATCCCTTGTAAGATGAGGGGTGGGCGGGGAACAATGGGCATTTTGGATTGTCTGCGTTCCTTCCCCTTTTTGGTGGAACCGCCCTTTTAATACAATTTACAATCTACAAAGTGCTATTCAGTGTATTGTAACAATGTAATGTACAACGTGTTCTTGTTTATTATTGAAGAGGGTACAAAGTTATGAAAAAAACCTAGTGTGCAGTTTCCTTTTACTGAGTAGACTTTTTATTTTCTCAAAAACGGCTCCAACAACTTCCTTTGAACTTTGTTGTGTACCCATTGTAAACATACATGTATATATATCTATAAAGATGAGCGATTAGAGGCGGAGCCTACAAAGCTAAGATGTACTGTAGTACTAGATTCAAAACCCTGTCTAGGTCTTGGATTATACTTATGAGAAATTGAAGTAAAGTAATATTTTTATCCGCTTCCGACCAGGACTTCTGATCGATAGTTGGGATATAAAGCACAAGTTAGAACGAAAGGATTAAAATAACAGAAATTCGCGTCTGATATCGGAAATCTGTTGGCGGAAGTGCTTAATATTCTTAACAGTTTTTGTTTATTTTGTTAATTTTTCACGATTTACAATAAACCACCCGTTTTTCTTTTTTATAAACTTGGTCTATTATCTTACGTATTTACTTAAAGATTACCATCTTAGTTTGCAGCATTTGCCAAGTAAACTGATGTTATATTGGTCTAACTGAGCTGGGGATATAACACTGTCAAAAGTCTTATTTGTATGACTTCTCCCACCAGTAAAATATTAGAGGCTTGAAAATTTTCGAAAAATATAACGTTCAAAGAAAATCAGCCATTTAGTAGAATTGCAATAATAATGTTTCAGTAATTGATTAGTGAAAACACTTCAGCGAATATAGTTTCAAAATAACTTTGATAAAAGTATGGCTAAATTCAACAGCAACAAAAAATTGTAATTAAAATTCCTGCTCATATTTGAAGGAGGTACGTATAGTACGAGATATTGTAAATTTTCTATGTAAAAGTCACGATAATGTGATTGATATTTATTATTATGTTTCTATATAAATATAAAAAGGTAAATAACTTGATATTAAAAATCGTTAGATTCGTGAGATCATCCACGGTGATAAGGCTCTCGCTCGGTGACGTCAACATCTCGTAATTCTTCGCCTTCTCCCACAGTTAGTGTTCATCTTCTCTCCGGTTTGCTGGCTGATTCCAGAATTTTTTTTTTTTTTTAAATCTGAAGTGAAATTTCTTAAAAAAGGCAACAGAATCTAACTCACAATCATAATTAGTTTAAATATTATGGTGGTTTGTATTATGGAATGGAGACCACTGAACATGAAATTCCCAACTGTAAAATATTTTACTTTCTTATCGTAAGAACTAGTATTGCAATAGTATTCAGTTTTCGCTGTTGGGCCGCAAAAGGGAACAGAGAACTTAACAAGAATTAGTAACCTGTTTTTCATTTATGAATATATATTCCTAATGGTCCTGAGCAAATGTGGGTTAAAGGTTGCCTTTTCCCGAGAAGCAATGTAAAATACTCCTGGGTAGCTGAACCTGCCGGAATCTCTGCTAAGATGGAATTATCAATACTGTTCGATGGCCTCAAGCCAAGCTGAGATTTCTGTTCAGTAAAAATTTTATGACAAAGAATAGGAAGAAATTGAAGAAGCACTAGAGAGAGAGAGAGAGAGAGACGTGCAATGGGTGCCTCCTGGCTAAAAGGATTGTAGGGTAAAGTTTGGTTTCTCGCCGAATTAGGTTACGATTGTGGAGTTATGCTGACTGATAGTCGGTCATCTACATAAGGTAGGCAGACCGATCAGTTCTGAATGCAAGAATTTTGTTGAGGTTGTTAGAAAAACGGGGTACAACAACAACACGTTGAGAATGATTAGCGCTTCGGAATCTATCAACTTCGAAAAAAAGTTAAGTCTATTCTATTCTACAGGCCGCGATATCAAGTTAAACACCAAATTATCCTCCATGAAACAAATTATAAATCAGTTTCAGTAAATTTTCTACAAATTAGTCGACACTCCTCCCATTTTTTGATGTTTTCCAAAAATAATAATTATAAGGAAAGGGATTAGCTATGCGGTTAGCGTACTGGACTCCCACGCGGAGGTCCCGGGTTCGAATCTAGCTGCTGACCCTTAGATTTTCTCTTCCTAGGAGCTTCTTACAGCTCACTGTCCGGTGATGGACAGTGCTGTCTGTAACGAGTGAACACTGTTCGGAGGCCGGCAGTGCACTGAAAAAAGCTCCGGGCGCCAATAACCTTAGATGTTGACGCGCCTTAAATCTTAAAAAAAATATATAATAATAATAGTAATAATAATAATAATAGGATTAATATATAGGGAAGGGATTAGCTATGCGGTTAGCATACTGGACTCCCACGCGGAGGTCCCGGGTTAAAATCTAGCTGCTGACCCTTAGATTTTCTCTTCCTAGGAGCTTCTTACAGCTCACTGTCCGGTGATGGACAGTGCTGTCTGTAACGAGTGAACACTGTTCGGAGGCCGGCAGTGCACTGAAAAAAGCTCCGGGCGCCAATAACCTTAGATGTTGACGCGCCTTAAATCTTAAAAAAAATATATAATAATAATAATAATAGTAATAATAATAATAATAGGATTAATATATAGGGAAGGGATTAGCTATGAGGTTAGCATACTAGACTCCCACGCGGAGGTCCCGGGTTCGAATCCAGCAGCTGACCCTTAGATTTTCTCTTCCTAGGAGCTTCTTACAGCTTTAAACACAAGATAATTATTTAAAAATATAACTAAAAATTATAAAGGCCAATAAATCGCTCACAAAAATTATTTATTACGATTCTATTAGTAAATTTAGTCATTATTAAATACTTTCAAGACGAATATTATGCTTTTAATACGTCTCCTTAATGCTTCAGTGTCAAAAAAGATTTCGCCATTCCTCGTCTAAGTCGTAAACCTAATACGATCAAATTTATTGTACGTATAATGCAACAGTAATATCGGCAATAATCAGGTTTTCCTCTCGATCGTATTGATGCTAGTGCTATCTAACAATAATAACAGGAATGTATGGTTTAAAGAAGATACTAAAGATGAAGAAGATCCATATCTTGTTCCATTGTAATATTAATTAAGACGCAAGAGTTTGGCAGTTTTAGCGAAGTCTAAAGGGATAATCTCATCCAGTGGGAAAGTATAAGTTCGCTACCAGCTTATCCCAATTACACGACACCTCATACTGAATCCAGTCTCACTTTCATCAGGTGACATCTCAAAATGGACTGCTGCTAAATAGATCTTCTATCCCGTATAAAACCTGCGGTAATAATCAGGTATCACACCAGTCTTCCTTAAAAAGGCAACCTTACTTCCGGATTTTCATGGTAGTGTTTAATAAGTGCGCAATGAAACTAGTTCGAAATTACTTCGAATGCCAGAAATTGTGCTTAATTGTTGTACTAAATTCTGATCAAAACCCAATGGAAAATTAATGAGTTCACTTTCCAATTTTTTATTTTCGTTTAATGAGGACAGTCTGTGTTGATGTAACTGATAATATATTTTGTGGTAAATAAGATCATTAAAAATAAATTGCGAACTTTTTTGTTTTTTAAATAAAAGTGTTAAATAGGTAAGAAAGGTACATAAAAGATGTTAACAGCAGCCCTGCCTCAGTAATAAAGCTACTACTGCCTTATAGGTATAGCGATCTATGTGTTAGTAAGATAAGAGCAATAGCCGTGTTGGTATCGGTGTAATATCGGAGCTATGGAGCACTGATAAAGCACGTCTTATCGTCCGCCTTCAGCTTCCACACATCGTCAAGATCTAATTTTACTGCATTCCAATTTAACTGCTCTCTCACTAGCCGCACACATACAAAGTTACGTGTGTGTAGTAGTGAAAAATAACACACTTCACCTGGGACCAAGTAATGTTTTCTTTAAGTTAGTAGCTCCAGTTTAATAGAAGTTTACTGCCCGGGACACAAGCTCCCACACAGAAATCCACAGCAATCAATCAAAAAGGCTCCGGGCGTAACAAAACTTAGATGATATGGTATACTCCAAGATGCCTGAAGAAGTGGCTAGTCCATTTCCGATTATATGAACGCCGTGATATACCTACGTTCTTGTTACCGATTACGATGAGAGAGAATAAGACAGAGAAATTATCCAACTGAATAGAGGATCGCAAAGTATTATTTACGTAAATAACTAATTACTAATACATTACTAATTTCTAAAGGTGGTGGCTGCAGTGCCGTGGGGCGTGGGTCTCGTCCCGCCGAGTAAATCTAATCTTACTAATTTCTAGAATGAAGAAAATGATATGAAATTATGCGTATAAGAATGGCAATAAAATGATAAGCAAGAACGGAGATGTATCGAAGATTTACGAATAATGAATTCTTGAGATTTAAGATGGCGGCATAGGCGCGGTGATTTAGCTGATAAATGAGAGCTACTCCTCGACTGTGTATTTCTTTTAATACTCCTCAGTAGAGAGACTTCTTATTCTTGTAACATGAATTTTCCTCATGTTAGCAAAAGATTTTTCTTTTTTCGTCCCTTATTAGATTAGATTAAACATGATGGGAGTCCCTTTCCTCAGGCATCGCTCGGTAAGAGAATCCTCCATTTTTCAAATAAAATATGCAGAATTTTTTCCAACAATTTTTGGGTGTCAGAGGTATCAAAAACAGAGTTTGTGTTTTGGTGTAGCTGAACACTTTCCTTAAAAATACCATTTTTAATATAATGAATCCACGTTTAGGAGGATATTAGTCTTTTCAGTGAAATGTTAGTTAGTCTTTTCAGACTTCATTAGTAGTTTGCAAAAAATTTATAACCTGGAGGGTTAAAAACTTAGTGAGATAAGTCGAGTGGGGATGATCTGAGCTCTGTTGTAAACAGCTGTGGCATCACAGTACATTGCAGTAATTATTACCGGAATATGGACAATTGCAGTCAGATATTTAGCAAGCCAGTTAATATATTTAATAGAAACACTTCACCCGCTTTGTTTAAAATAAACTAAGTTAGTCCAAAATAATAATTCTTGTAGCAAGTTGAGAATCTTTAAAACTAAACACGAAAGCATTTTTTCATGCTTATAGCCACGGCCTCCTTGAATAATAAAAGAAAGCAAGCAAGATATTAGATAACCATCAATTTACCAGTAAGTCAGAAATAACTGGCAGTGATCTCCGTTGTTGTTGTTGTTGATGATTACGATGATGATGTTGATGATGGTAGGAGGCTTTAATAAAGCAAGGCAAGATAGTAGAGTGAACTTATAAGACAGTTCTTCCGGTGCTGTGCAGTTGTTGTTGTTGTTGTTGGTCAACTAGAGAGGGCCGGAAGACGAAGGTGGCCGGACCGGAAGTTAGTCATCTTGATAAAGCTAAGCAATACAACAGGTGCTCTTTAATAACTCCACCCCTCTCCCTCAGTCCACCCCCCCGACCGATATTGCTGGTCTAGTTCTGTAGTGGGACCAAACGTGAAGTAGTGTTCTTCCAAATGTTTTCACACGGGAATTCTTGGTCTGTCTGTCTGTCTGTAAGTACGATAGTTAGTGCGCCGCGGATTGCAATGTTGGCCGACGATGCGTGTTCTTCGCTCCCCCTCCGGGTTACGTCTCATCTTACTCCTCGATCTGCGTGATATACATTAATAAATTTTGTATATACTATCTACTCGTAAAAAAGGACCAGCTGATGAAAAAAAAAATTTACATACGCTGATTTTTCCTCGCCTTCCAGATGACGCTTGCTACATTTAGTGATAACTGAAATCTAGTGTTAAAACACACCAGATACCATCGCTTAATATATTTTTTATTCTCGTAAATGATCTATTTCTTTAGACTTTAAATGTTCTCTAAAAATGGAGATCTGTTGGATAATATCCAACACCTATTATCTAGGTATAGATATTATCTAGGTGCGATATCCATCCCAGTGGATCCAGGCCGTCTTTCCCGAATATTAGGATTATCATTTTCAGTCAACAACCTCCATTCCATATTTCCCTATTCCATAAACCAGGTAATCATCTCGTATTAGTGGATTCACTTGCTTCCGTACCGTTTACTGCTGCCTCGAATGAGTTCACTCCCTCCGCTCCTGAGAGACCCACTCAAATACTTCCTTGGACAATCGCCTAGGGCTCATCGTTAGCCCTGTTCGCACCATCTTAATGTTCCAAGGTAATTGAAAGGCTTATTGTATAAACGCATCGATGGTGTAAAAAGTTTTAAAGAACAATTTTCAAGAAAACCGCAAACATTTATTTATGTTTCCAACTTTGAAGAACAATTTGTAATTGTCATTTTGAAAAATGCTATTAGTCGAGTAAATATTTCACACGAGATGGTTTTATTAAATCATTCTGTTGAATATTTCTTAAATTAGACAATTACAAACAGATTTGCGACGTATATTATATTGTTTCATAAGTGTAACAATTGCAGACATTTAACTCCGCGATTTGGATATGTTTATTTGTTCACAATTAAGCAAAAAGCGACCCACGGGATGGTGTATTGCGCTAGATAATGTAACTAAAAATGAGGGAGACCGCTGAGAACGAATGTTTAATCCGCTGCGAAGAGCCAACAAGGGAAAAACACCTGGTCATGTGGTATGTAATCAAGCGAGCGTAACATCTTGTTGTAAATCTTGATAAGCTGCTATCTAGATAGCTTGCTATTATGTAACCACAGCAGCTATTCTTGTTTCGTGTAATTCTAACACTGCCTCTATCTCTTCGGTGGAAGTGGGGGGGGGGATAGCCCTCAAATTTGTTAACTAAATTGGAAAATCTTGGTTTCCCTTTCTGTTTTCACTTGCATCTGTTTTCCCCAAACTATTCGACATTTTAATTTCTTTTATTTACTTCTTAAGTCGCCTTATTACGAACGTGTCAAGTTTTCTATCTCGAAATGGAAGAATATTCGTACTGGGCAATGCCGGCCATTAGCAGTCCCTCTACAAAGTAGTTTTTCTGGCATAAACCCATCTTAATGGCTGGAAGATTTCATAATTTTCTAGAGTGCACGCGGTCACGAGTCTAAATGCTCGGCTGGTATCAGTGCTAAGATTCACAAAAACGCCCTTAGGTCTTTGGCAAACTCCTGTTAACATCGCGGTAAATTTAGAGGCAGAAGTGTTAAACCAAATTTTGGGCACTTCTATTGTTTGTGGTTAAGAAGGACCATAAGATATGAATCTTTACTTGGACAATTAAAAATATTTTTTGATTATATTTCTGATATTAAATAAAAAGATAAATTATATAAGGAAATGTTACCTAGCATTGCCTTCTTAAGAAACTATAACAAGTAGCAATGAAGGTTCTACTAGAGGAGGTTACAAGCAGCTACAAATATTCAATCCAAACCAGCTCAACAAGAAAATTCCACGTTAAAGCAAACAAATATTTTAAGAATGATACTCGATTGGTTTTTGTAAACATTTTTTTGTTAAGGGGGAGAGGTCAGTGATGGATTACCTGGATAGCGGAAACTGGGTTTTCCCTGGCTATTTATTTTTAAGTGCCTGGCCATCTAAATTGTTAAAAAAAATGGTTTTAATTAGCTATTAATCTTTTTTAATTATTTCTATAAATAAGTATTAAATAATGTTATACATTATAACATTAATACTAATCGACGGAAAAACGACTTCTCTAGAGGACCATGAGGATCACACTAGTCGATCTTTATAGGTGAACAATTTTTCTTTTAGCAAAGTTTCACAGATACACCTCAAATTGAAACGAACCTCCAAATCTATTTGAACCAAATTCCTTTTCGTCTGGTAGATAAATTGCTATATATAGCGCCTGCTCCGCCTTAGAGTCTGGACTTGTAGTAGCAACATCAAGAAACTCCAGACAACACAGAACGAATTTCAGACTCTTCACGAAGCACTAGAATTGACTCACTCCACGAGAATGCGTCCATTATCCTCGTACACTAATATGTCCAAAATTGTCTGCTCAAACTCCTTTCCATCCTAGACTCTCATCCCAATCCACTATGTCGCGACATAGCCTCCTACAGATCCTTCTACTCCCGACAGTCAAAAAAGACTAAAACACATCCCTTTCTACACTAGCTGCAGGTTTTCTTTCTTTTTCCCTACATTCTTATCCTTTATATCTTAAGATTTCTACTAGCTCTTATTATGAAAGTTACAATGTTTTGTACATTGACACTTCGTACATTTTTTTTGAACATATTTATATTATAATAAAGATTCTATTGCTATATTTCGGGCAATCGCCTCACTTGGAACCCATTCACCCTACTCAAGCGACTGAAAATTATCTTTCGTTTTAAAAGAGTGATAGACTATTCGAAGAACAATCCAAATTGACTATGTGATCGTAAAGTAGTGAAGTCATAATGTGGGCACAATGTTTATTTATGAAACTAACATACATACAGTTACTAGCCACAATCTGGGCCTACGGACTGGAACTGTTTGGAACCTAAGCGCTCCACAATCCTCCTGCAGATAAGCAACCACTCTGTAAAGGGTGCAAACTAGCCTTCCCTTGAATCCTTCCCCAAGACGGAAGCGTGAATTGCCAACAGAAACAGCAGTAGGTAATCATGTTCCGGTTACGCTTATATCAGATCAAGACTTTTCCACTCACTTTTCAAATTTCTTATTACAAATGGAATTGAAATCAGCAAGAAACGTTCTACTGTAGATGAAGCCGATCATGATGGAACAAGCAGATTATACTTGAAAACGTTGACTGTCGGTATCTACAGCACTCTAGTTGTAGTCATAGCCAGCAGCGATGTTTTTACGACTTTCTTTTGTACTGTTGGAAGAAGTGGAAGAACTTATAGAAAGACTAGTTGTTAAGAAGTTATAGGAGTTGGAAGAAGTGTCTAGGCTGTTCAGTTGGGGCAGTTAAAGCCGGGACACCAAAACATTATAACTTAACACGCTCCTAGTACGTATTTATATTTAACTTTATAACAACCACTGTCTGCCACTGGACACAAATTATCTTTACCAAGTGTATAGACTTGGAGTTGTAAACGCCGATAGATCTTTTATTATGTATGTACATTTTGTTTACCATTTAGACATTGTTGATGGCCCAGGCACAGAGAATGCAACCTGTCGCAACGGACAGGAATCTCTCTGACCGCGGCTGATTCTCCATCTAGTTATACGTATTATGCAGTATTGCATCTTCCTGCCACTCATGAGACGAGCGAAACCAATGCTCTTATGGAAATTTAGGTTTTAGTAAGTAAGTAAAAGTAATCGCCAATTTTTTCAGGCGGGGCTTAACGTCCAACTACCATTTACTAGGTGTCGTGGACGGAGACGACTAGCAAACGTACTTTACTATTTCTCATTTAACCATTAAATAAAATCCAAGGCCAAGACCGGGAATCGAACCCAGTACCACAATGCATATTAGTTTTGCAGGTCTCGCCTCTTAACCCGCTCGGCTACCGTGGCGCCTAGGTTTTAGTAGAATTTTCATAAAAAACGAAAATGAATAAAAGTTGTGAACATAAGAGCATCATGAGTATAGATGAGCTTTCCACTAATACGTCGCTAGTAAATTGTACGGTTCTACTAACCGCAATATAACATTTAAGAACCGAAATTTCAAATTGGAAGAAATGTGACCCTCTAGTTCGACGTTTTCACGTTTTTTTAATGGATTCGTTTGATCTAGTGGTAGTTTGTCAAGCCGGTTTACTTCGTTCTGAATATTTCTTTCTGAGAACAAGATTTCGGCACGGATCGCCTTGAGTTAGGTAAGTTCTAGGAAGAGCAAGGATCAGAAGGAAAGGATTACCACTTAACTGCGCCATAATCTCGCTCTTCTTTTCCCAAACATCTTCCCCGCATTTACTGAAGTGAGCGTTCTCTGCTCCTCTCTCAACTAGAAGAAGAGATGTAAAAACAAGGATTACCTCAATCCAGGAAGTGGAGCCTCATACTTCTCCCTGTTGGACTGCTCGAAAAAGAAAACTATGAGGGAGTACCCGACTCAAACAAGGAGTTCTCTCGAGCTATATTTATAAAGTTAAATCGTTCTAAGTATTCACAGAAGTCGATACGAAAGATACTGAGGATTGATATGCACTTCTAGAGAAAAATATATCCTTAAAAATTTTCAAGCCAGTTCCTCCCAGATAGTTGGGGGAACTTCCAGACAGACTTCAAACAATAGTACTTAGTATTCTATCGGACATTTTCCGGTGTATGACTCATACCATATTGACAAGTATTACTTCTAGTAATAGTGAATTTGGGAATTTTTTCAACAACTGCGAACAGTAATTACTTTAATCGACAATTCGTTGTTTGGAATGTGGCTTATTCATTAGAATTGCATGAACATACACACAGACAGACACGATTGTAGGGAAGTAATATCTGAGATAAGAGCAAAATGCGTTAGGAGAGTGTAAAGCCATGTTTCAATTTACTTGTCTTATGACGAGGAAGGAGGATAGAGGTGTCTACGTGTTAGTGTCGAATGGAAGACTCACTTCCGGACAACTGGTGACGAGTGGAGTTTATTACAGTTGGACTGTGGAGGCTAACTGGATATTTCACACTTGGTCCGAACGAAAAGGACGATGGATCCAAGGTCTTTTTGTTTCATCAGACAGTAGCGGCGGCTCGTTAGTTCAGAAATAAGTGGAATTATTAAGGTAATCATAGAAATTATATGAAGAGGAATTTGATGAAGAGGAGGGAGTAAGTCGAGTGAGGAATTTGTGCAACTTTGTGAAGCTTGCATGACCAGATATGTATTCATCAGTAAACCAGGAAACTGGTTAAATTGAAGATGACTTTATAATTACTTTGGTATAATTACTTTGGCAAAAAAAAATGTGAAAGCAGTTGTAAGTTGTACTTCATTTAAGGTCGTTTTTTATAAATTCTTTCTTTCTGTACTTCGTTTACACATTGTGGTCTACTTATTGGTTCGCTAAACCCAAATACTTGTGCACATCAAATACATTCGTAGACCCACCTTTTGAATGTTTTAGCTTGTCAGTCAGGTGCCACGATAGCCGAGCGGTTAGAGGCGAGACCTGTAAAGCAATGCTAATATGTATTGTTGGTTTAGTGGGTTCGATTCCTGGTCTTAGGCCTTGGATTTTATTTAATGTTTAATAAAAGAAATTTACTGTAAAGTATGTTTACTAATCACCTCCGTCTACGACACCTAATTTGGTACTTGGACGTAAAGCCGGCCTGAAAAAATAGGCATTACTTTACTTTACTTTTTTTACTTATCAGTCTAAGTGTAGTTCGTGTTGTTAGACAGGGATACCTAAAGGGTAATACCAACATCCCTGAGGAAGTGTACCTTGTCTACTTACCCCTTCACAGGATATGTAGGTCAGCCTAGTTGTGACCAGACAATATTTTTCATTAAGCGAACACCTGTTTCTAATATTTCCAGGCTAACTGGCCTCCAGTTACAGCCAAAACGCTGGCAGTCTGGTGTTAGCCCGTCTTACTCATTTCCGGGCTTTTAATATTTTAAAACGCGGCAATTAAAAAAAAAAGACTATCTATCTAACGCAAATAATCCATTATCATACGTTGGCCATACAACGTTTCCGTTCAACCGAAAAAAATCTTTTCTTTCTTTCTTTTTAATTATTTATTAAAAGGTTGGAGTGAGTGAGACAGAGAGAGAGAAGTACATTTAAAACGAAGGTCATGTTGTCTAGTATTTTAATCATTGTTTTCCTCCATTAATGAAGCGCACAATCAAATAGAGGTGATTCAACTTAGCCAGTAACCATCTCTGTATTTATTTTAAACACTATTTAAATATTTTAGTGGCAGATTGTTTAATTGTGGGGAGGAGATAATATTACTCACCAACTTATGTATTAAATTTGAATTTAAAGTAATATTCGAAGGAACCATAATGACATAAGTACAAATACATTATTAATTTCAATTTTATTTTATTTCCTGTATTTGCTTTATTAAGTATTCACAAGATATACCTGAACAAGTAAAACCGATTTGAAAAAATAGATCAGAATGAATCTGTGACTAAAAATGCCATTTTTCAGTAATATTGTGGGCATTATCAGAATTTGGTTATGTTCCTCCATTGATTACAGTTAACTTAAATCTCTTGCAAAACCATTTAAACACTAATAAACTCAAGTACTAATCAATATTCAATTGTAAATTCATAAATTTTCTCGATACTCTGTTGCAGAATTGGGATATGAATATTTACAATTAGAAAACAATCACTTGAAATTACAGTTGATAAAGAATATTTTCTAGCGTTATCGTTACACGTGTGTTTGTATACCATTATCACATTATTTGTAGCTTTTAGGTAAATATTATTACTTCAGGGGGTTGACCATTGATTTGATTTGATAAACGATTTACGTCTTTAGCCAACTGAATTTTGAAATTGGCTTTAAAGTTGGTTTGCACAGCTTTAGGGAGCTTCTAGTTTGATAACCGTTTCAGAATCATTTAGAGTACTGTGTCTCATAAATTACTACGGAAGGAAATGTGTTGCTAAATTTTCGATTTTGAGAAAATTCCTTAACCAAAAGTACCACTTTGCAGATAAATATATAAATATAAATAACTCTTATTCGAATAATTTTTCTATTTCTTTGATTCAGGGGAATGATTTTGGTTCCCCTTAATGGACCATTTCAGTACATTGTGCAGTTTTACAATCTGGATAATTTTATTGAGAATTAAATATGTTTCTAAACTAAGGATTCAAGATTGGCGAGGAATCGGTCAAATAAAAAAACAACAACTCGTCTTTTTGCCAACGTTTCGACAAATATATTGTCTTCTTCAGGGCGTGGCTATGCGGGTTGGTTGAGTTACAGAAACTGTTTCTTCTAACTCAGTTCAGAAACTGATTTAGAAAAATTTCAACTAAAATGGCGACGACCGTTAAGAGGAAGTGGTCCAATGAACAGATTTTTTTATTATTTATTTTTTCAAATCAAGAGAATATCTAAAGTTATTTATTGGTGCCAGGAGCTTTCTGAGTGAGCTGCCAGTGTATAGAGTATGTTGCGTCGCTATAGACAACACTGTCCATCAATAGTGTGAGGTTCTAAGAAGAGACAATCTAAAGACTACAAGCTATAAGAAAATGGCCATTCCCGCTAATGTGCGCTAAAGTAGAAGATTGGTTGATTATTAAAACAGAGCAGTCGGCTAGAAAGAGAAAGAGAGCACTCGTGTCGTCATCGCCAGCCTCCTCCTCATCATCATCACAATTAGATTGGAATACATTTTTGTGCGCATGCGTACCACTCTAAAATCTTTCCTAAGTGTATGCTGGTGGTACATCCATGTGAAGACACGCCGAGCCACCAATGGACCAATGGACGAGCTTATATGAGGTCTAGATATGAGATGGACCTCCCCTAGCAACTCTTACAATCCAAGATTATAATAAAAAGAATCACAAGAGACAAGTATGTGTATGCAAAGTGGGCAAGCTATCCAGTAGTATAGCCGTATAGCCACTAGACATCTTGTGCGTACGTACGTATTGCTAGAGCTCTTCCCTCTGAGCACTGTGAATGTAAGCTCTACTCGCCGCTAAGATCTTCTTGTAACTGCGCTAACCTTCAGATTTACTCCGCCAGCCATAAATACTGTTCTTGCATTTATATGCACCTATACTATATACATATATATAGTAAAACTATTTCCTTCCACAGGCTAACTTCTCTGAACAGTGTCGGCTATATATATCTGTCTACTGATTGGCTACTGCTTTTAAAACTTCGCTGAATTTATTATTTACACGAAGAACCGATATCTAATGCGATTCACTCTAGGAATTTCTTCCTGGAATTTTCAAGGTTCTAACTTCCAAATTTAATGCTAACATGATAAAACATTACTGTCTAATAATACTTGGATATAATATCGAGAAGCCCCCAATCCAGCATCCTCAAAATCGTTGGAGCCGTTTTCGAAAATATTACAAATATCAGTTTTGTAAAGTAGCGATTTTAGTTGAACGATTTTGGTTAAAACCTTGACGTCTGAAGCGTCAATAATATCAAAACGCTGTACATCAATTGCTGGTGAAATCTCAAAATACTTTGTTATTCCAAAACTTCTTCTAGTTAAACACTTGAAGGGATAATTATTAAAAAAAATCTATGACTAAGTGAGGTAGAAATGGTAGATTTGGGTTTATGGCAGGTAAAAAACTAAATACAAACACTCACCCACACGAGTGCATAATTATGCTGTTAGTATTTGTACACATAAAACAAATTCCAGGCCATTATGGATTATAATGTTGTTATTAAAAACAATTTGGAGAACCCACCATGACAATATACTCGTACCACATTAAACATATATGTGTTATGTACAAATCTATAATTACATGTTGAACTGAGCCGTTATTATAGCGCCATCTATCCGAGTGGCGGTCCAAAATGGTCTGGGTCTGTCTGTCACAGTCAGTTTCTATTTCCCCTTTAAGAACAGCTCTGTATGAGGATGGTACCAGGATTCATCAATGGTTTTTTACTTCTTTTTAAGGAGAATGTATTCAGATTGTAGCAAATTTTCAAAGTTTTCGTCGGAATACATCTTTTGGGTAGCTGCAGTAAAACGGAAGCTGTTCTGCGGTAGAACGGAATTTTAACCATCCAACCACCGGAAGTGCGAGATATTGATGCATATCAATTTTCAATTTTTTTCTTATTCTCTCTAAAATGGCGCATTACGAGGGTCGTTTGAAAAGTCCGTGCAAAAATAAAAACTACTTAATTTTTTGGGGTAAACCTTTTTTATTTTTCAACATAGTCTCCTTTTAGGCTTGTACACTTCGTCCAACGCTGCTCTAGTTTGTTGATCCCTTCCGAATAATAGGATTTGTCCAAGTCTGAAAAATAGCCATTCGTTTCTGCAAACACCTCCTCGTTTGAATAAAATCTTTTTCCCGCCAGCCATTTCTTCATATTGGGGAACAAATAGTAGTCCGAGGGAGCCAAGTCTGGAGAATAGGGGGGATGTGAAACGAGTTGGAACCCTATTTCAATTAATTTTGCGACCACAACTGCTGAGGTGTGAGCTGGTGCGTTGTCGTGATGGAAAAGGACTTTTTTGTGGGCCAATCGTGGGCGTTTTTCTTGCAGCTCGGTTTTCAAACGGTCCAATAACGATGAATAATATGCACCTGTAATAGATTTACCCTTTTCCAGATTGTCGATGAGGATTATTCCTTGCGAATCCCAAAAGACAGTCGCCATAATATTTCCGGCCGAAGGAACGGTCTTCGCCTTTTTTGGCGTAGATTCCCCCTTGGTAACCCATTGTTTAGATTGTTCTTTGGTCTCAGGAGTGTAGTGATGTATCCATGTTTCATCCACAGTGAAGAAACGACGCTTAAAGTCCTGCGGATTCTTCGGGAACAGCTGCAAACCGTCCTTGCAACACTTCACACGATTTCGTTTTTGGTCAAGCGTGAGCAATCGCGGCACCCATCTTGCGTATAGCTTTGTCATGTCCAAATGTTGATGCAAAATATTATGTACCCGTTCATTCGAGATGCCCACAGCACTAGCAATCTCATGCACCTTCACTCTTCTGTCATCCATCACCATATCATGGATTTTATCAATGATTTCTGGAGTAGTAACCTCAACAGGGCGTCCAGAACGTTCAGCGTCACTTGTGCCCATATGGCCACTCCGAAAATTTTGAAACCACTTATAAACTGTTCTAATCGAAGGTGCAGAGTCACCATAATGTTTATCAAGCTTCTCTTTAGTCTCCTGAGGCGTTTTGCCTTTCATAAAGTAGTGTTTAATCAACACACGAAAATCTTTTTCGTCCATTTTTTGAAAATCACTCGACTTCCTCGATTCAAACGAATGCCAAACACAAAGAAATAGACCGATCTGGCTGAAACTTGGTGTGTATTCTTCCAAGAGATGTTACTAACTAAACATAACCTCGATACGCGCCAGTAGTGCTATCTCTCTGACTTTGCACGGACTTTTCAAACGACCCTCGTACATTTCATTTTTTTGCCTAAAGGTCTTTTAAATTAAATTGATCCAGAGTTTTAAGGCAGCATGCTATCTTAAGGTACTAGTAGAGCGCCCTGATTGAAGTAAGATTTACAGTTACGTCTGTAGTGACATTAAAACGTATTTTAAGTGTAAGTAACACGTCGATTAATCGGAATTATGATTTTATTGAATAGAATGTTATGTTTTGCTGGCATTTTTTCACCAACAAAGTCAGTTGCAAAGAATTTCTCCAAATTTTAAGGCAAAATCCGCCCAGATCCTTTTATTTAAATATATTTCAGGGAAAAACTATTTTTAGAGAAGTTACAGGGAATGTAGGGTCCGGTTTTTGGCTAAGGATGTTACGTCTCGGGGAGCATTCGCTGGGAGTTTACCCAGGAGTCGCTCTCCAGAATTAAGAGTCTGATTAAACGGACGGGTCTGGAGGGCGAGCTATAAAAGTTGGGGAGTCACAATAGATCCAAAGGGGTCGCGGTGGCGTAGGCCACCAGTGTTTCACTTCCTTACGAGTTCAAGGGGCCGGATTTTGAAACCTTTGCAACTGATCTTTAAATTTTCTTTTCCTAGAAACTTCTTATAGCTCTCATCCGGTGATACCCAGTGTTCTCTGTTGTCTGTAACGAGAGAATACTGTCCAAAGGTCGGTAGTGCACTTAAAAAAAGCTCTGGGAGCTAATAAACTCAGATGTTTCGCGCCATAAATTTTGCTGCCACAATAGTAAATCTTTGGTTACTGTACCGCAATCGCAACTATAATTTTATCTTGAATACACTTATATGATTTTACTTTCTTGCAAATATCAAATCGCAAACATTAATTTGCCATTTTCTGAACTCAAACAATAAAATGACAACTCCAGGTCACACTTAAATCATATGAAGAACATAATTAGGCTGCCAAGTGGAACAAGAGGGGCAAAGCATGCTTTTTAATTTGTATTCAGTCTTGGAACGAATTGCATTCGATCACTAGTGAGAAGGACTTCACGCGCTACTGTGATTTTTTGCCGCTATTCGCGTGAAATCGCCTAGCAAAACTCTTATATGAAGTAATTCATTATTACTTCCAATAAATCGCCACGGGAACCACTGACTACTTAAGGCAAAGGGGTGTAATTCTACTTCTTCTGGTCGTGCCATTCTATTAGTGTAATTTACGGCCACCTGTGACATTTTAGGAACAATTAAATATGTAATTTAAGTCCCAATTTTGGAGAAAATCTGCCAGTATTAACACCGGTGAAATTCGCACCAGATCGTGGTCAGATAACCTAATGAATATTACGTTTAATTTAGAGATCGCACATAAATGAAAAAAAGAAACTGAAGTACATAGGTGGAAAGGGTAGTGGATGCTTGGCGTGTGTTAGTGCACTCCGCAATGAACAGCCAGGTTAGCCAACATACACCTATAAATAAGAAAAAAAAAAGACAGCAAAAAGTTGGGAGACCCACTTCTCACCAGCCATATGCATACAATGATGAGAAAGGTTTCCTTTTTTTTCCCAAACATAAACTTCCATCATCAGATGGAAGATTCGCCCCTCCCTTGGTAATAATATTATAAGTTCGTCAGGGAAGGGTTGGGTGGGCTTGTACGTGGAACTTGACAACTGTACCTAACAAATCTGGGCCACTGTGTCAGCAACAAGATAGTTAACTAAAATATTGTAGTACATATATGTACGGATGTGTTCTCATTAAGGAATGTTGTAATAATTGAACTGGAGTCCGAAGACCTCATTAGGTCTCATCCTGATGAACTACAAATCGTTGAAGAGGTTAGTTTTTGAATCGCTTCCTTATATATAGTACAACCAGTAATGATACTTTCTGAAGATTTTATTAGCAATTGAATCATAGAATTATTTGATAAAAGAATGTTAACTATCCTACAGAATTTGAACTAAGTAACGTAAAATGATCTTGATGCATAATTTTCAATTTCATGCTTGAGTTAATGATGTTACCGCTCTAGCAACGCATAATGCACTTAGCAAAATAGTAAAAATCACCTTCTAATCCTGCCAATGGCTGAAATTTCACAAGTAACCACCTATATTGTCTGCTACTCTCAGAAAGGTACCTAATTGCATACATCCCGCCTATTCGATCACGAGCACTCAGCTTCAGTGCATTCGAGGGAGTTAACAGTTAACATCACCGCAGTTTTTCTTTCACAATAGCGCTGCATACTGGGTTCTTATGAACATCCGTTTAAATTAAAGTTCTAAATTAAAGGGCTTGCAGCAAATTTTCAAATTTTGTTCGCTGTGAAAAGAAATGATGACAGCGAAATGATTACGTACTATATTCATTCTAAATTAATGAAATATAAATAGCTGTTAAAGGCAGGCATTCATTGAGGGCATGCCAGTAAGTCCAACTACCTATCTGATGTACTAAACAAAGGCGGGCAAGCTAACGATCATTACTATAAATTTCTAAAAGAGAAAGCAAAAATTACATCTATGGGATAATCGTAGAGTCCCAACTGGGATGGAACGGCCCAGAGTTACACTCTTAGTTAGTTTGGAAATGAGTCCATATTGAAGAAAGAGTCTGCCAATAGATGGAAAAAGATTATTATACAGTTATGAACCGGATTAAACAAGACTTTTTGCAACAGGGGAGGGAAAGTACGACATTATGTGGGCGCCAAATTTGCGAGATTGAGTCTTCGAACCTAGGGGACTTAACAAGAAGTTAATAATCAATTTTATAACTTTGCGATGTTCTCAAAATGACTAGTTCTTGCTGTTGAATGCTAATTTAATTTGCTATTTAAGTTATTTAATTTAATTTCACTGGTAAATTGCGTGATCATTATCTACTCAAACCGATTGAACAATATGTCACTCAACTTCCTCAACAAACATAAAGGAAGTTGTAGAAGAAAATTCTAAAGTTTGTTGAAGCTTGCCAAATCACAAGATTACAATATTTCCTTTACATGGAGCAGGTGGTTTTAAAAATTACAGTAATTTGCTGTTTGCATTTTGTGTAATTTGTAAGCAGTTCAAGATGACTTGAGAGATACGAGAATGAAAGAAACAGTGATAACGCCTCCAAAGCTAGGAGCTATGTCATCAGACTTCCATTGTTTGGGCCGATCTTTTGATTTCCAAATAAGAAACTATTACTAGTACTCTGTACTATGATTTACTATGCATTCTGTTAATGTGCTAGTAACAGCAACAACTGCAAAGATGTTAAATTTGCTGTATATATATATATATATTTCTAGCGGAACTATCTGTTTGAGATCCTGTACATCCAAAAAAGTAATTATGGAAAGTGGTCTACGTATAGATAAGTATATTTCTAGAGGGTGTGTGCTTCAATAGAATATGACAAACAATATAAATCATAGCAAGATCAGATTCTATTTAATTTGGGTTCTAGCTCCGTAACTTCAAAGTTCAAAATAGATTTTATCTTTTTTTTTAATGATTCTCTCAAAAAGATGCCGACGATTATCTTGTTAGTCGATTTCTGAATTTGAATCTAGCAGCCTCCCTTAATTATTATTGTTTTATTTTGTTTATTTTTGGAGATTCCGATGATGGACAATTCTCTTTGTAATGAGAGACGCCTGGCATTGCGCTGAAAAAGACCGGAGTTATCAGATATGGACGAAATTTATAATAATTAAATAAAAAGTGATTATTGAAGAATTGAGTTTAACTAAGTCAGAAATGTACTCTCCATCACTAGGTCTGTGATTAGAAGACTGGGTACTTCAGCTGGGACCCCAAAATCCCCGATAAAAGTGGCTACTCCACTTCTCCCTACGAGAACATATACTCCTTCTATCGATCATTACGCCACACTAGTTGCTGTATGTACTCCTTATAGTTGAGTATTAAGTATATTCCAAACAGTTGAGCGTTGAGCGTCCAAACTAATGATCGAAGAACATATACGTACTTATTGTTCATAAACCCTAAGACCGGTCTGCCACGTATCAGTCCATAGGAGTAGTTCTTGAACAGTAATACCAACTACAATCGACCTCTAACAAGATTCTCAAGTATACAAATTAATTTCCCAATCTCTACTAAGTAATAAACTTTATAAAAATATAAACAATGTACTTTAACTAAATATATTGTATTATATGTATATAAAAACACAGTACTTCATTGGTTTATCGTATCCAGCGCCATCTTTATATTTAGAATGTAACAATATTTTCCAGGCCGAATGGCAAGGTTTATCGGTGAGTTCAGGTATACAGCCGACCTTTTACAATTTCCATATATGCAAATTTGGTTGTAGAAATGTCCTTGATAAATTTATTGGTACACTTTATAGTTACTTATCTATATTATATTGCAATATTTTTTTATCATTTAACAATAAATAACTTTTAACAAGTCATTGAATGAATAATTATTGTAAGAAAAGAAATATATGAAAGAGAAAAGGAAGTAGAAGCAATAGAATTAAAACTTCCTTTTCTGCCATAAGAAGGGCAATTATGTCGAAAGTTTCGAATTAGTAGAAGAGGTTTTAGGATTTCGCTGCAAGGAAAAAAAAAATCCATATTTGTCTGAATAATGCTCGTCTTAAAAAAAGGAAGTAAATAAATACCTTCAGCCCTTGATTTGTGTGGTAAGGAAATCCGATAAAGGATACGAGCAAGACTACGGCTTCTATTGCGGTGGGAAAAGTAAGCAAAATGAAGCCTTGTTAGGGTATTTCTATGGAACAGCTTAGGAAAGTATGACTTGTTTTGCACGTAAACGCCAGCAAATGGTTATTTAGGGACAATAGCTCTTATCCTGTCGTACAGGATTCAGGAATAATCCCTTCGTAATTCTTAATTACTAAATGATTGTGCAAGAGGTAACTAGTTAAATGCTAGAAAACCAGTTTTATTTTGCAATACCTATTACTAACTCCTAGAAACCTATTACTAACTCTTCTTTGCTTTAATTAATAGTGTTAACCATAATTATGTTAATCACCCTACACTGTCTGCTTTTGGATCAGATGGAATGAAAAATATTTAAACAAATCTGATTCATTGCCTCTGTGATCATCCTGATCAATTAATTCGTCAGCATCTCATCTCTTACTCTTCCCGGCAACACCCCATTCGATGTGTAAAGGCTAAGGATTCGATGTCATTAACCTAGCCAATGGACAAAATGTAACATTTGGCGAATCACTATCGGTAATGACTACTCTTAAGTCTCTTTCGTTAGCAGAACCATTTTGAATGAATGAATGAAAATAAGAAATGTATAAGATATACGCACGCACATTACACTGAAATTTGAGGGAAACCTTACCCACCTCTCTTACTGAAATCTCCTTTTTATCGAATTTCCTGGACAAATTATTCAAATAGTCAAAGTAGACCAAAATGTGGCCAATTTCAAGCAAATTTTAATGAAATACTTTGGTATTGCTTCAGGAAAAATATCAAAAAAATTAGAAATACCTTCAGAAAAGTGATAGAACTAGATGAACCGAAGTCGGTATAGGTATAGAAAGTTAAGTTCGAAAATTGACCAAATTTAAATGCAAAATTAAGGAAATGCAAAACTCCCAAATTTGATGGATAAGAAGCTGCAATTAAGCACAATTGTAGAGGAACACGAGCACTATAATCTCAATACAGATTCTCTATCTGAGCAATATCAGGAAGTCTCCAGGACAGTTTTTGTATCGTGAAAAACTCAACAAAAGATGTACTATATATACTACATATATATATATTTATGTAGTATATATATATTTAATTATTAAAAATACAAATCACGGCCTGCTGAAGCGTGCTACATCACATCGCCATTTGAATCTAAATCATTTGTTTAATAAAAATTCACTATGCTGAGTGCGTCCGTGCCTCCTATATCGAACTCTTTTTTTATAAGACGTAACAAAACATTGACCTTTACACTCAATCTGTCCATCCTTATTCAATATGTCTATCTAGTGTTCTCCCGTCACTGTTATTGAATCAAGCCTGTATAAAGTAAAGTGATGCCCCATCATTTCAGGTCGGCTTAATATCTAACTGCAGTTCGTTCAATAATAATGCACTTCACACAAGAAATATTGGATTATGGGGCAAATTTTGTATGTGCTTACAAGATTCCCTCCCTTTTATAACAGCTTTTTTTCGATTGCCGGTTTTACATAAATTTGGACCTATCTGATCTTACTAGTGCTGCACGAGACCGAGACGAGGCGAGACTTTATGCAGTTTCGTCTCGGTCTCGTTTCTCGTGCAGCACTAGATCTGACATTTCATTCAAATTTTACTCCTTTGTTTTTGAAACGATTTATTAAACCCTTTTGAGATATTTTCTCTTATCGTTTATCTACTTCTCAGTTCTTATTTTATGCTTTCGAAATTACGTTTTAATTGAAACTGCAGTGCGTTTATACGTACCAAAAACGAAGTATCTTAAAAATGAAAATTTGCAGTCAACTCCAATCAAGTTCTGTTTAAATGATTAATTTCCCCGTAATTTAGCTTTGGTTATGCTCCAATAAACAAAATGTTGATGCACCTCTAAAAATCTTCTTTAATGTTAAATTTAAGACTAAACTAGCACATTTAATGCTTAATTGAAAATAAAAAGTGACAGAAAATATCATCAACAAACGGTGATCACATTAAATGAACAATGTGATTCGTGAGAAACAGCGTTCACACAGCTATACGTATTAAAATATTTGAAATAGAGAACAGTGCTGACAACTTTGACTGTAACAATATAATTGCTACCTGGCTACTGTAAATCTATATAACCTTAGTGGGTTGGTAATGAATTAACCTTCTTATCCCACATATTAATAATAGCCACATGTAATTGAACAGATTTAATTATAAAGAAATATTATATAATAATAATTGTGTTTATATACTGTTATTCCTTATAACCACGGAAATTAAATCCAATTAACTTTTTTTGTGAATATAATTAGATCTACCAATAAGAATGGAGGAAAATGGAAGAACATTTAATTTTATATTCAGCGCACTTTATTACATGAACAGGGAGCAAGCTGGGATTAACCTGCAACAATCCCACCACTCACGATATAGAGCTGTATGATATCACAGCATAATGGTTTGGTGTAGTGGTTATGACCTCGGACTAGTATATAGGAGATCCACAGCAGCATTTTATTTGCTGCAAAATAATAGAAGTAAAATTTGAGCTTCTGCTCTATGACTTTCTGGTAGGGGGTTTCGCATTAAATGAGTCACTGTTTTACATAGGACCTCATTGCATTTCTTGGAGGCTTCAATACTGGGCAAAAATGCTTGCTTAGATGGTCGTGGTGAGCAATCTAAAGCACCTGGTGGCAAGTTGACGGTCTTTGCAAGAGTCTACGTTCTAGAAACTGACAGCGAATTCAATGTGTCCTCCCTAGACATTTATCTGGAGGACACATGAACTGAGTGGTTTCCACAGACTCCTTCTTTAACTAACTGATCTTCTGTACCGCAGCTATCCTCTATACCGAAGATAGTCCATCGTCCAATGAAGGAAGTCTCTGTTTTATGGTTTCCTCGAACACAGTACTCTTCACCTTTCATTTAAGTGCCCCAAAACTGGCAGATTGGAAAAAACTATGCTCAGATATCTTTTCAGTAAGGACTGTTCGTTCATTAGGTGCGATCAAGCGTATCGTCATTTTTTCCTTGTAAACTGTGTGATTCAAGATTAAGTAGTACAGGTCAGTTTAAGAAATATATTTTATTCTTATTAAATTATTTTAATATTTACTTTAAAAAGATTATGTTTTTAAAAAATGAAGTACAGATAACAGATTCCTTGAGGAATCTGAATGAAGATTAGTTCCAAAGACTGTTTCAAGAAAAGTGACCGATTTTTTTCCATCTACGTCCGGTATAGATAAAATATGAATGTTAAGTAAAGAGCTATTTTAACTATCCAGCCTTTTATGGAGAAGTTTTAAGCCCCATTAAGCCTAAATTCTTGGCTAAGACGCATTTGTACAATATTTATTATTAAATTTACTTGTGCCAATAAAGCTGAATTTATTTATTTTTATTGAAGTAAGGCAACATCTGAGATCATTTTCTCTCGTTATAGACAACTGTTCTTCACCGAGCTGTAAGCAGAAGCTTACTAATAGGGAAAATGTACACGAACCTCGGGATCACCGAGTAAAGTCCAGTCCAACATTGAGCTAATTCTTCCCTTTAAATCATTATTAAGTCAGAACAAAAAAAGTAATGTCCTTGTTTCTGCCAGCTAATTGATACTGGGCTATTTAGTTGTATCGTCAAGTGGCCACTATAATATGTTTTACTAGATAGTTACCACGACATCACCGTTTCAGAAGAAAAACTAAAACCTCCGAATAAAAGAAAGCACCGGTGATGTCCAGCATTGCCTAACCACCCACCTATCTGTCAAATAAAGAAGTCTGACTTCACCAAGATCATATTTATGAAAGGGTTTGTAAATTTCCATTTACTGAGAAGGTATTTACTCCTTGCTAACTTAGTAAAGTTGCACAGCAGTGTGCTAACTAAACACAATATATAACAGAACAAAACTATGTATAATATATTAACTAAAAAGAGCCAAATGTATCCAGACAAAAAAAAATCTAACAGTTAGTAGTTTAGAATTTATAATATTTGTAGATTACATTTACATACAATGGAGTGTCCAAATGTTTTGTGGCCTCCTTTTTATTAAATAGATAATTATTATTAATTACTCCAGGTAGATTGTATAGGTGTAACTTACTTTTCTAACCCCCGCAACTCCCAACACAGGACATATACTATAATGTGCATATTCCTGTTTTTTGTTCTCTGCTAATAGTAGCAAACATAAAAAAAACGGTCTATAGTTACTTTGCCTCAAGAAATATTAGACAAAAAACAGTAACGGTGGTTAGGGACAACCCATAGCTAACAAAGACTTTTCTACAAAACCTAGGAATCAACTAGATTATCTGGGAAGGCTTTCAGGAAGATCGGGGAGCAGATAGTACACGGGGATACCTGCTCCCAGACGCCAATAAGCCATTCACACCCTCAGTGTCTTGTATCCGTCGGTCTTATCCTAGAAGTAGTTGCTCCAGAGGCACTGTCTGGAATGCAGATTTTATTCCCTTACGTAGGTGTTAGAATGCAGTAGGATTGTAACTTTAGAAAACAGACCCTCCCTCCAACCCTTAAAAAAAGAACTCTTCCCGGAAATTTTTTTTGGAACCTTCACAGTAAACCTAAATTACTGAAGAAGGAATGGTCTACAAAAGAATCGTTAGAGCCGTTCTCCAGATATGGCAAAAATCGCCTCAACAAAATGACAACTGAGGTTCAGTTCTCATAGTTGTGAGGGGTCCTCTCCTGAGTTCCTTGAGTTGGCAATTTAAATACCCAATTTAATGCCCACTAACACCCTAGAATAGTGGTACCAAAACTGACTACACCACAGAAATGGCATTCTAGTTTATAAAGGAAACGTATAAGTTACTGACATAAGATCTGTAAGTGTAAATTTTTTTTCTATTTTGAGTTTCTACAGAACATTCAAATTTTGAAGTCACATAGAATGCGAAAAAGAGCTTTATCAAATTGATGCATTTTAGAGCAAACTCAATAGCGGCGCCCAGCATCGCTAAATTTGATAATTGGTCGAATGTCACAAAAGAACACAGTTTTGGTCGCAATTGGTCAACCGATACTCCAGGAAGGCTTTTCCAGTTCTTGAGGTTTTCCAGGAAATAGCAGCTACCATATTGTTTCAACTTCCTCTACTCATTGCAAACTTCTAGAACTATAACTTTTGTCTAAAACACTTTCCTAGAGAAACTATTCTCTAGTTCTAATAGAAAGAGTGGCCAAATTTCCCTTTAAAGTGTCTTTTCAGAGTAATGTACGGTCTCATCACCTGTATATAAGATGAGATTAGAAAAGGGAAGGGACCTTATGCCCCACGGCACCGCAGCCACTAGAGACTTATTGTGCCTTCCCCTTAGGGTCTAGTAGATGAAACCTCCCCTACTAAGGAGGTCCAGGACTTTCCCTACTAGTTCTTTTTGCGCTACAAACTCTTTTGATCTCCAATGTTCCAAAGGTTTCATAGCGCAACCGCTCAATTTCAACGCAATCGAACAGCAGGTGAGAGGCCGTTTCCTCCAATTCCTGACACAATATCTGCCCAACGGTTCCGAGCTAATAAGCCCCTACCTTCTTCAGATGCTTCATGAACCCCTATACATTATAATTAGGAATTAAATTACGGGAGTAGAGTTCCCAATTTAAAGGAAAACCATTCTTCCATTTTTCTATATATTTTTTCGTGACTGTTCCAATGTTTTTCTTTAGTCGCGCTGATTTTCTTTTTTGTAATTATACAAGTAGTGTATTCTGCTCTGTAAATACACACACTAGAACTTAAAACTTATTTGAAGCATTTTTCTGTAAACTTATAGGGAGCTAAATTGCCCCAAGTTCAAAAGTACTAGTTTAATTTCTGACCTTATCAACACTGTAATTATAGCTTAAACAGTTTTACCAGAGGGTAACTTAGTACAGGAGCACGCAATGATATCAGTTTAGACATTGTAGATAACTCTTTTTGGTATATTTTCATGCAAGAAAAAATATTTTAAAACATAAACACTCTATTTTTTCTTAAATCTTCACATAATTGTTTCAATTTTCTTGTAACTGATATAGATAATTATGTTTTTCTTTCAATTACTGCACTAATGGAGGAGGCAAATGATGACAAATATTTAGCGGAAGAACAATTATTGAAGTTCTAGTAGCCAATTTACGTAATTAAATTTAGAATTTGCGCCATAAAGATAGTTGTCTTCAACACTAAACATGTTCTCTGCAATAGCGGGATATCTTTGGAAGGATGAGTAACGTCACTGCTCTTCCAAGCAGCTCACTGATCTTCTCTAAGACCTAACTTACTAGCTCTATTGTTATTCATTCTTTTTGGTGACTGATTCATAGTTTCAATGGGATTGAAAAAATAACTGCCATTTCAGTCGAGTAAAATTTATTTTGCCGAGCTTTCGACCTAGGGACTAGGTCATCTTCAGGGCTAGTTTAGAAAGTAATACTATTACATTTCAGGGTTGGTGTGTCTTCTGTCTTGTCTGTTCATGGACTGGTTTTTCAATCCCATTACTAGCTCTAATTAAATTCTTTGGCGAATCTGCGAAAACCGTTCCGTACAGTTGCATTTCCGGTCTTGGAAATTTGATTAGAGATTCGACACTCAGAAGTATTGACAAGGTGTAAGGGTACCCCAAAAAAAAGACACTTTAGAGGGAGAGAGAGAGAACTTGACTTCATTTCTCCGTGAGAATTCGGCTTAGAGCAAAATGACTTTGTTTTTGGTTAATCGCTAAAACATATAATTGAAACATTCCAAGGGAAATCCCTCTTTTTTTGAGGAGGCGGGTTAAAGTTTCCTTCGATATAATGTTCCTTATTACTTTAGACATTCGATATATAAACTTAGTAGACCGGAAGTGTCTCTTTTCTGAATAAATTGTTGATATTTTTCGCTCAAAATTTTAAGGTTTCTGATTATTTTTAAGATTCATTAAGTAAATTGTTGAAACAAAAAGTAAGTAATCTGTGTGCGTGATTCACACGTCTATTTCAACAACATCATGAATGAGCATTGGGAAAAATTTAAAATAGTTTTACAGCCACTTTATGTGTAAAGATGTCCGGGGACTTACGGGCATCACACCTCACCGGCACAAATCTATAACTACTCTAAGTGGCGGTGGCCACCTTTATTACGTAACATTGATATGTCACGCTCAATTTCCGCATCCACCGTCTTCAAATAATTTCTAACTTTTTTCTTTTCTTTTTCGCAACTACGCCAAAAAGAAGAAGGGGCGATTAGTTATTCTTAAATTTTAAATTTCCAATTTAGCAACTGAGAAAAATATTTGGTCCTCTATTGGACGGAAAAGTGGTTGTTCCCTTTGTCTTACTAGCTAGAAGGAAGCACTGCAATCACATCAAACTTTCCGATATTCGAGTTTACGCCGGATATATTCCCTTAGAGGTTCCCTGAAATGGGAAAATAGGTTTTTAGAAAATATTGGCAAAAAAAAAAATGCTCAAAAAAATAACAAATCGCAGGAACATTAAATTATGTCCGGGACTGGTGGACCTGTTGAAACCTGTCCGAATTTGTTGAACCGGTAGAGCATTTTACTCACCACATTCTTCACTTTTTGAGCTTTAAACTAGAATGTCTCCTATGTTTCCCTTTTAACCTATGACGGTATTATTATTATTATTTAAATCTATAACTCGTATTTGAAACATTTTTCTATGAAAGCTCCTGGGGGATAAAAAGATGGAGTAAAACTTTTTTTATTAATAAAATAAAATAAAAAGCATTTTATGTTTGCAGAGAACATCGTTGTTAGAACATAATATATATAGATATACAGTGGTCAACTTAGTGGTGATTGTTATTCCAGACAAGTTTTGTACCGACTTCCTGACTGCGTCAGAATTATTTAGTGGCTGGGCCTCGAAGGTTGTAGTTAAATAAATAACTCTCTATGAAGATGGACTCTCTTCGAAACTTTTTTGTACAACTTTTTTTCATCTTTGCTGAAGAAGGTAAAACGTTTAGTTGAAAATGGAATCATCTTACTGAGGATCTCTTGTAAACTCAACTCTACTGCAAGTACTCAAATTTGCTACTTGAACTTAAGAGAATCAAAGAAATATTTAATTGTAGTGCTTTAAAAAAAGGGTAATTTTTGGGAGTGGTTTTCTGGGGGAAACTCGACACGTAAAAAAATGGAAAATCCATCCAACAAAAAGTGAAATTTCTTGATTTCAAATTTCGAACTCCTCTATGATGATATCGTACGACGTATCATCCAAGACGGGTACTCAAATTTAGAGATCTAGGACTCTTAGAAACTGTACACTTTCTATAAAGCTGCAATTCTAAAAAAGGGCATCAAGTTTGTAGTACAATTTGCTAGTTGATAGGAATTATTGAATGGTCAACGGAGTGTATAGCGAAAGATGGGCAAGTGGAAGGAAATGCAGGTGAAGGCGGTGCGAGAGAGACGAGGGAGTGATGAGGTAGTAGATGATGAAGAAGAAGTAGAAGAGGTCGGCGAGCGGTGCCTCAGTGGGCCAACAGCTTCCTGACAGACACCCATGACTAAACACCTTACCTCCTGTGTTCGGCGTTTTTCTTTCTTTTTGGTGATGAAAGTCTTGTGCCTGGTGTGATAGTAGCAGGTTACCTCCTCGCCACGATGTAGCTGTAGGTATCTGTGTCTATCTAACTATATAAAGTTCTTCTTTCTGGCCTACACCACCACACTGGCCGCAAAATAGTAACGGTCCAACGTTCTGTCAGCATAATCTGCCCGGTCATCCTTGGGTGCCAGTCAGCCTAGGCCGACATCGCCTAAATCTCAGTATAACGCTGATCAATGAATAGTAGAGTAAAACGCTACAGTTGAATAGACACTTCGCTCAAGCCAGTTCCACAAACATATAAATAACCAAAAACGTGGTTATATAATTAACGAATTTTTATCGCTAAATTACGGTCGAATCTTCTGCGGAGGGTGGAGGTGATTCGATGGCACATTGTATGTACGGCAAGCAATGTTGAAATACCACTGACAATGCACTGATGCTTTTCTTGATGAATGATGATTACTGATTTGAAATCTTCCCAGCCATTTTAGAGAACAGTTGAAAAGAGGTGGAAATTGCCTTAATAATATCTTAAATTATAAAATATTTCGGATCACTGATCTGATACAAATTTTTGTTTTTTAATTTTGATTTAAGAACTAATTTTTAATTAATTCTTTTCATTTTACATGCAATTTTATTATAAGACTAAGTAGAATTGTCAATGAATATATTTTTTTTGTTAGCGTATTTTCAACGCTACGTGAAATTAAATTCCCATTCCCATCTAGAAAACTACCCTCTCATTAACGAAATTTTAATATTGACAATTATTCTTGCAGTAATTAATAAAAGTCACATTATATAAACAATATTAATGGGACAGTTTAATAATGATCAATAACTTAATAAATTACTATAAAAAATATATGAATGATCTGAACAATGCAGCTAAAGTATGCACGTGGGTTTCAGTTTTGTGCATGAACGTGTGGCGTTCGTTTGGTTGTGTTTGTAAATTATAAAAGCTGCAATAAATGCATCCAATTTGTATAAAAATATTTTATCTATAAATCATTATTCTGTAATTCACTATTTGTAACGTTGGTAAGTAATTATTTCTTGTCTACTACTTTTAATAAGGATCCTCTCGAATCTAACTCTGGCCAGTCATTACAATGTAGGTTCCGTCTGTTGTTCTAGAGTACTCTGTATGTGAACCTTAGGAAGGTAAATAGTTCTTGCCTGGACAGGGCTTGGATTTTCTTTTAGTTCATAAATGCATCTATTCTGAAATGCCATTCTGGAAGGGTTTGCAAATTACCTAAAGACGGCTGATATCTCTCTCTTTATATGACTTGAAAACTTATTCCAAACCCAGATTTTCTTATATTTTGGGAATAAATGGAAGTCAGTATCAAATCTGATAAATAGGATGAACTTCCGCTACAATTCATACTTCAAATTCCTCGATTTGCCAAAATTTGTCAAAATACCACAGTAGATTGCAATGAGGAGGAGGATTTCAAACATATAATAATGATATGTCCACGTTATGTACTAGAAAGGAAACGAATGTTTGACGACATATACTGGTATTTAGATGCACCATTTCGCTACGAAGACATAATATTCTCCACCAACATCTATGTGCTTAAGTCTATAGCAGAGCTAGCAATGAAATATGAATGTATTTAAAAGTTATAGCCTATTAGAAAGAATGGAAGAAAATGATTACAGAAGGATTACGGTGATTTTAATTTCGCTTAAGCTATAAGGATGGCAGGAGCAACTGATCCAACTAATGAGTTGTAGTTTATGTAAATAGTTGTATATAGTAGAGGGATGAATGTGTGAAGCGAATGTATTTATGAGTAAGAATGGAGAGTGAGTGATATTCTAGTGATTAGCACGTAGACGATGCTGGCTGTATGGCGGAAGCCAATGCCAAAAAAAGAAAAAAATACCACAAACAATGCACAGATGCTTTTACTGATAAATGATGAATATTGGGTGTAAAATCGTCCGAACCATTTTAGAGAAGAGCACAAAATAGAGGAAATTAATAGATTTCGTCACTACGGTAGGTTAATTTTTGTCCAAAATTGTATTCTCACATCTAATTTGAACATTTGGTCATTTTTTTTGTTTTAGAATAGTTCTGATCACACATTTAACAGATCTCTGAATTCTGGATTCAGAGGTCCTTAAGAAATTCAATCCAAATTCAGTGAAATTCAACAGCGTAACATCTGACATGATGACAATATTTCCTCTTCCATCTTGCAAGAGAAACTAAACATGAATTTGGGAGAGGTGGAATTTAGGCGATGTTTAGCCGGCCGCTCCACACGTAACTGGAATATTAATGGAAGGTTTGATCGTGGAGGCGCCCAATGACAGATACTCAGAAAGTAATTTGTCAGTGCATGTTGCAAGTTATGGTGTCTTGACTCATTCCTTATTAACAGTTGCAAAAAAAAATAAAAAGTTGTTGAATAATTTAACACCTTTAAAAGACCGGAAATATCAATATCAACAAATATGCCGACACAATTACAGGGAAATAAAAATAAATCAATAAAGAAAAGATCGGGAGGGGGCAGTTATTATTTAATAAACACTCCGATTTGGTAAAAATATTAATAATAGGAGGAAAAAAGCAACTCAAATTATAGGTTCATGATTGGTATAATAGGTGGTGTTAGGCGACAAAAGGTTGGCGTTGACTTTGTAATTTTTTGTAATGATCAGTGGGAGGTTATGTTGAATGTATGTGGAGGTTACACCCAATGGGGGTGCCCGGTCAAAATAAAAAAGGCCCCCACCAACTTGGGGGGCTAATGGTATGGTTTGAAGTTTTCTTTTTATATTATATACTTACAAACTGATATTAAAGTTATTTTCCATTTCTTTTTTTCTTTTCTTTTATGGCACGCAATTAAAAATTTGGATCGCACGGAGGGGTGTGGAGATGATAAAGAAATTGTAAAGGTGAAGAATTAGTGAAAGATGAACCTTTGACCTGGTATGGTGGCGCCTTCTGCACCATCCTCCACTCTAGCCGAGCGATTATATATTTGGGTGTTTGGGTGTTAGTGGGTGGTGGAGAGGAAGACAGAGAGGTGTGATGAATGAAAGGAAATGATTACAAAGAGCAACACAAAGTCGACAAAGAGTATAGAGTACTGGACTAAGTAATTACCCTTTGGCTGAGGGGCCAACTCACTCTCTGAGTTTGTCTATCTGTCAGTCTCAGTTGTGCAGCATTGTGAACGTGCATCAGTATCGCCACACCTTCTAACACTCTAACAACAACTAAACTGTTATTACGTATATAATTTGTTTTTGTGTTTGTGTTCATCCTTATTATAATATGATGTTGTTTCTGATGTTGATGATGTTGTTGTACTTCTTCATCTTCATCTTTTGCCAACATACAATTTACACTTTTGACACATAACTCCCTTTTGTGGGTGTGCGTGCGCGCATGCGTGTTATATTTACATAAAGCTTGGCCGTGAGTGCTGCTATGTCAGCACTGCATATGTACATGTACAAAGCAGATGATCTTTACCACTGCCACTTTTATTTCATATGTGTAAAATTATTATTATTATTAAGTAAATTCTATCAATACTTACGTATAAGTAGAATGTAATTTTTTTTTTCCATTAGATGTTAACTCTTTTCTGTAATTTGTCCTGGGTAGTTGTCTCTCAATCCGTCTGAATCTGCACAGATTAAAAAATTAGAGTTAAGAACAAAGTATGAAAGATGTGATTACGCTAAGAAGGAAGTCTCCCAAGTCGGAAGTTCTAAAGGAAGTGACTTTCCTGCAGTCCACATTGTCACAGGAACAGGAAAACAACTTAGACAATTTTAATGAAATTTAGTTCTTTTCGTTTAACGTACTCGATCGTTGTTTTGCACTGAGATGTGGTAGCGAGCTCTCCGGACTAACAAATATATATTCCCAAATCTTAATCAAAGCCTACGTCGAAGATACCACCATTCTCACTTCCTAGCCTGATCCTACGTCATCTTCCGGTACACACGTCTTCAGGTTATTGTAACCTGGTCGTAAATCAGAGTTAAACTTAAAAACATTCACAATAAGAAGGCACCAACTTCCAACCGCTACGCATCAACAATACTGACGTAACTAAGACTGTTCACGTTCAGTACTTCGAATCCATCCAAAAAATACTAGAGAAAAGAATTACACTGAGTTTCAGACCTCTTCAGGAGACTAATATGTCCTAATTTTACCCTGGTAGTCACAACTAACTCTTAATTTTCTGATTTGGACCTACGAACTGGATTTGTAGGGCTCCGCAAAACTTCCCTTCCTAACCTATCCTTCGTCCAACCCAAAGTTCTTTAACGAATTGTAAGACGTACCTTAAAGTCCCCTACATTGAAAAAAAGAAATTGCAGTTTTATAGTGGATGCAAGTTCTGGAAAAACCCAATTCAGCAGATGATTTCAGACCTGGTTATTCTAGAGTATAGTGGTTTCATCGTGCATACATTCAATGTCAGCAGGTTTCTAGTCCCATGGCCTTAAATGATTTTTCATTTCCATGAAGGTCTCTCGATGAAGTTATTCTGCCTATTTAAAAAGTTGTTTCGAACGTAAATAGCTTAAAAGTTGCATAAAACAAACTGCAATCACATTAACTCAAAGATTGGGTTTTTTTGCCAAAGTAAAAACGATGCAGCCCTTAAAATTAGCCCTTTTATCGTGGGCTCACATTTATTTAGACTTGTTTTTAATTTCTATTATTATATTTAAAACAGAAGAGATTTACGCAGATTTTAGCATCTGAAAGGAGCATTACGTCACAGAGTTTGGAACGGTTCTCGAGTGGCTACTACATATCGACTGCAATATCTCGTTCTCACTCATACTCGCACGAAACGCGGAGTTTATCTCTTTCAGAGGACCTCATTACATAAATTTCCGGTGGCGAACTTCCATTTCTAAAATTTTGACACAATCGCGATATTTTTTTTCGCTGCAATAAATATATTAACAATGACGATAATACCTAAAAATTATCATAAATTATAAATGCAAATAGATAACTGTAGAAGGGTGAATGCGTAATAAATTAAACCATATATTCCACTGCCTACTTAATGGAATATTTAATTTAGGAATACAAATTTGTTTGAAGCACATGTTTGTTTGTTTGTAGAGGGAACAAAAGTAAAAAATCTCTCTCTAAATAAAAGACTAGCGACATCTAAACGTAAAGAAAACTGGAGGAAGTGGATGCTGGGTCACGAACCTGGTGTCCACCAGCGGTACTAGTATCTGGGTCTTCAGCTACCGCGCGCGCGTTTTTTTTTTCTGTTCGCCCCTCCCCTTTGGCTCGCTCACGTCTTTTAAAATCCAGCGCTGGGGAGGTGACATTGATGTAGGTTTTCAGGACTGGTTAAAAAATGCATACCAACGTACGAAGTCGTCCAATATTTAATACACCAGATGGCCACCACAACGGCCATGTTGATCTAAATCGTCTACTTTGGACACAGATCAAGGTGCCCATGGAATCAATTTGTTTTTTTCTTCTTCTTAAATCTGTTGTGTGCACTCCCTAGACTTTCTCTAATCGCAATTGACGTACTTAAATTTTGTTGAAACTTATTTTTGTGTTTGTAAATTAAAGTCGCTTCAAAAAAAGGGTCAATGGCTCTGGAGCATTTTTCCAGCGCACTACCAAACTCCGTACAGCATTCACTCATGAAGACAACACACTCCATTAGCGAGCAGTTGCCTTCAAGAGGCTCTTAGAAAGAGAAAATCTAAGAGCAAGTAGCCTATGAAATAGGTACACCGGTAATGCTTTGAATATAAACCACTTTTTCGAATTCAACGGTACTCAAACTTAACATTGTGGGTTCCGGTAAAAACCTAAAAATTGCCTGATTATAATAATTTCTCTTATGAGGGAAAAGACGAAGTAAAAAAGAAATTTTTTTTTTTCATTAATACCTACTCTTGAAAGTTTACTAAATTTTAAATAACTTTGTAATAGAAAATAATTTAATAGTCATCGGCGGAAGAGCTAGTTGCATTGCGCCGCATCAGCGCCCCTAATTACCGGCTGGGTGAAAATTACCTCATGAAAATGTGTTTAGGTCATTTCCTGCCTAAAAGAAGGCGTCACTGTAGCAGAGGATTCTCTTATATAACGTTCTTAATTTAAAAATCGTCTGTATTAAAGACTTTTATAATCTTCAAAAATTATTAAACTTCATTAAGGTTGTCAGATAACTTCACGGAACCCTATTGTATAAAACTTCGATGGTTTTTTTACATTAAAAGAAAAAGAAATGTATAGTGTTCTTCTTTTTTTTATTACATCGGTCAAAATATTTATATTTTATTATTATTTTTTTTAATTATTATTTAAGGCGCGTCAACAGCTGAGGTTATTGGCGACTGGAGCTTTTTCCAGTGCACTGCCGGCCTCCGGACAGTGTTCTCTCGTTACAGACAACACTGTCCATCACCGGACAGTGAGCTGTAAGAAGCTCCTAGGAAGAGAAAATCTAAGGGTCAGCTGCTGGATTCGAACCCGGGACCTCCGCGTGGGAGTCCAGTATGCTAACCTCATAGCTAATCCCTTCCCTTATTATTATTATTTGCTCTTGGGATTGTAAAACGTTAATGAGAATGTCCGAATGTTTTTGGTTGCGTATTCAAGAGAAGATCTGTGATAAAGTTTGCTTAATCTTTACTTGTTGTTAATTAATTTATACAAGTTCAATACTTTAGGAGAAAGGATTTACATCTTACTTACGAGAACTTGGACCCCAAGAAATCAAAACGGGTAGTTAACTAGCAAAGTTCAATGTAAACTGAAACAATGAAAAGAGATTTTAAAAAAAAGATCAATCATAAATTGCAATAAATTAGAAATTTCAGTCGACGGATTAGAAGGTTCGAGATGGACGGATTTGTTGTTTAATGAAGGCCAACTACAGCATCCAAATCTTATCTTGGATTTTCTCCTGGAGACTTCTTCTTCTCCCAATTTTATTTTCCTGATTTGTGAATACGGTATCTCAGTTGAAAAAGATATCAGTGATACAATATCAACATGAAATTTAAAATTTGAGGCATCGCTGACAGCTGAAATGGATAACTGCTCTCTAGAGTGACGCCAATAGTCTGGAGACTGTGATAGACTGTGACTAAAAATTTTCCCCTTGTATCTATGGACAGAGTATGATGCGCCTAAGCACGTATAATGAAGGTGACGGCATAGTTGTTACGAAGTAATTATAACTACTGAGGGTGAATGGACCAGACTGAGCCGATTAGTGGGGAAGTACGAGCTAAACGTTTGGTCAAGTTTGCGGAATCTTGCTCATGCTAGCAGCAGAAGTCCAAATCTTTCTGGCGCTGATTACAATGTTGTCGCATACAGATACTTTTTTAAAGATATTTTTATTTTTATTATCTAATGAAAATTGCCCTCATTAGGAAAGTAGAAAATATTACGCCGTGGAATGTACAAGTGTACCTTCTAGTTCAAATACGCAGCTAGCTCAAACTTACTAAAGAAGTATCGATACTACTGTTGTGAAGAGAGTTTTGGAACTATCCTGCGCATTATGGGAATACTTTTCTTACAATTGAGAGAAACTGAAGAGAGAAGCGAGGATGGATGAAATAATGGTAAATTAGCTCGAAGAATTATTTTTAGTAAAGAAATATTACAGGGTGATTAATTTCTTTCACTGCTGATGCGACCTGCTACAAATTTTTGGAAATGACCCTTTGGCTTGTAAAAGTTGCACAAGCCTAGTAGCCTAGAGAGTACTCCAGAAGAGAGAGACCGACCGGTCGGATTAATACGTGTCCAATAGTGTTCTATTACAAGAAATAACCCAACTCTCCATAACAACTGACAGTCACTAAAGAAGAAGCAGTAGCTAATAGCCGTTGTGTACAACCACTCCTCCAGTGCTGAAGAAGGACCGCCTGTTGTTTGAATGATGTTCAGGTAGGGCCACACCCAGGACTGTCGTTCACCCCCCTTGCCCAGCACCCCTTATTCCTAGTGCCTCAGATGTCCTCTAGTTTGTATATGAGATGATCAACTCCATATAAATCAATATCAACTTAAGACGGCAGATTGAATACGTAATCAAGTCCATATCATTAAAGAACCATAAAAAGGTTTAACGACACATGTGGCATCTAATTTGTAATTTATATAAATATAAATTATTATCGTCAAGCGCGAAAATCTAACAAAAAAAAGGCTGGATATTACTTTGGAGATGAATAACTAATAGTTCAAAGGTTACCACAGAAAACCACGAAAACTGATTTTATCAGAAAATCTTCAGAAGAAAACCATGTGTTGGTAATACGTAAACCAGTTGGACCTCCAGTATACCTCCTCCAGTACACCTCCAGAGGACCTCCTCGGTTGAGGTATTGGATTACTCATCCACTCACTTTTGATGACTCTCCTAGAAATCGTCCAAATAAATAATAAAACATGGTAATTAAAATAGGTGCTGATCATTCAAAATTATACTCTTTCGCACAAGTTAATCTATAATGCTAGGAAGTCAGACATAATGGATGTAACAGCGCTCCTCCCATAATGATCTCTTGAAGGCTTAACCTCTAAACTGTTGGCGCCAACATGAACTGTGGGTGTGTGATTCATGTTGAATAGATTATAGTGGCAGGGACCTTTTTAAAGAAGGTTCTGAAGACAGTTTTAGCAACATAATCGCAACAATGACCATCGATTCCAAAGATACCTATTTTTTTATTTTATTTAATTTTGTTTTATATCGTCAGAGCTCATTGTTCAAATTTATGCTAATAATTCTAAATTCTACTTCTAATTCTTTAGTACCAAGTTTCGTATTCGACTTTTAAGCATTTTTTTTTTAATTTGATTTTTTAATATATGCATTTCCCTTTTATCTATTTCACGATTCAAAAAATCAAAATTCTCAACTTTTTTGATTCTATTGACGATAATTGGGTAATATCTGAAGTATTATTCCAACAGAAATATTATTTATCGCATTTTTAAAGGTAATTTTTTTTCTTGCTTAATTCGAAAGTTTATCAAATGCCTATGGGAGAAATGTTGGAAAAAATTTTTAAATTAGTTATTTAATTGAAATTATTAAATTCAAAGTATTGGCCAATCGCATAGTACGGTTGCTGACTGTGGGCGGGTCATGCCCACCTCTAGTGTGACCACGCCCCGTCCAATGAAATGCAGTTATAGGTGGATGAAAGAGTATTAACAATAGGGTGCTTCAATACCTTTCTCTTATTTTCCTAAATCTTTCATTATTTTCTAATATTTTATTAACTTTTTTGTGATTATAGAAGTATTAATCTCACGTTGATAGATATTGAAATAAAATGCTAACAAATTATTCGAAAAAAAATAATAATTCTTAATTTTCAAGAAATTGTTTATTAAGTTCGTTTTCGCCAATATTCGACAGTTTCACTTTACTTTCTCATGAAAAGAATCTCGTATGAACACTCACATGACTTTTTCTTACCATAATTTACAAATATATTTGATTTTTTTGTAACTTAGAACAGCATAAGCAAAAATCAATTTAATATTTGAATATGTTGAATGGAATGCGACAATTTCCCACTGAACCAAACTATTTATGTATTAATTGAGAGAACAAGCCAAACTGATATTTAAGCTTAGTTAGCGGTTAGATCAGCTTCAAATGAATCCATTTGGCAAATTCATGAAGTGAAGTCCAAGTCAGAAAAAATTAATCGATAAGTTTTTGTTTGAGATACTCAGAAAGGTGGCCTCGCCAAAACGTGGTCTGAACCATTAGTTGAAAAATCACAGTAAATGATTAAATCAATTTGATTAACGTTTGAAATTTGATTAATTCGGTGATTAAAATTAAGTTCAATTAAATTATCATATTTAATCATAATTTTTTAGTTTGATTAACGATTAAATTTGAAATTGAGATCACTAATTAATTGTCTTTTGATTAAAAGTACGATTAATTTCGCCGATTAAATTTTGATTTTAAAAAATTTAGTCAAGTAAATTTGATAAAACTGTATTCTTAATCAGAGCCTACCTCTGAAATTGTCCTTGGTGAGGTGAGGCACTTATAATTGTAACATTTGGAGTCAGAGAAAGAAGTACTTTTGTTAAAAATATTCATGTTAAGCCAAAAGGTAGCCGAGCGGTTAGAAGGGAGTCTTGCAAATGTATTGTGGTAATGAGTTCGATTCCCTGTCTTAGGCCTTGGATTTTATTTAATGGTTAATAAAAGAAATTTACAGTAAAGTATGTTTGCTTGTCGCCACGTCCACGACATCTAGTTTCGTAGGTGGACGTAAAGCCCACCTGAAAAAATAGGCATTACTTGATTTTTTTAATTTTTACAAGTAATTAATATTTGGTACGATTAGAGAAATTACATTATCAATAGATGGCGAATTAACAGGTGCGTAAAACAGCGGATAAAGAATTGGGCAGGACCAGTGAAGACGGAGCAGCGTCCTGTTTGTCAGGCCAAACAATACACATCTTGGCCATACGGACTCTGTCTGCAGCTTCCTTAAAGATAAAGAAACACGTAGTGGCACGTTCTTCACACTCTACACACACACACACACACACACACACAATTACGGTAGCAATAACATCTCTACACACTAACACACTTGAACACAAATCTTATCGCTGTTCTCTTTTTTTTCCTATTTATTTACATTTAGTAAACAGCTGATAAAAATATTTTATAATGTGTTTATACACGGCGCCCTTCTGCCTACTGGATTTTTTAGTTTTTCTTTTTTCTTTTTTTGGTATTTATTTCTATTTCTCTAAATTTTCCTATTTTAAGAAATAAAACTATTTTAATCATTTCATAACTAGTAATAACAAATAAGTGTGAATCATTCACAGAACATTCCTAAGCTTGTCAACTCCAATTAGAAAAGTAATCTGTAATTTTTACATTACAGGGTTGGTGTGTCTTCTGTCTTGTCTGTTCATGGACTCCATAAAGTGTGAATCCAGTCCATAAACAGACAAGACAGAAGACACACCAATCCTGCAGTGTAAAATATTACTTTGTAAACTAGCCCTGAAGATGACCTAGTCCCTAGGTCGAAAGCTCGGCAGAATAAATGTATCACGACTGAAATGGCAATTATTTTTTCATCCTATTGAAACTATGAATCAGTCACTAAAAATAATGAACAACAATTAATAGTAAAGTTTGTACTTCCGCCCCCGTGTTCGATATCTAATTGGTAGAGTGGAGATTACTTAACTTCATTACTTCCGTAATGCGAACATTGAATTTCTATAGGAAATTTTAGAAAAGCAGGAGATTCGTAAAAATGTTTTTAAGTAGTCTACGAGTAAAAAAAGTGAAGTAATTACCTATTTTTTCAGGTGGGCTTTACGTCCAACTGCCAAATTAGGTGTCGCGGCCGGAGGCGATTAGCAGACATACTTTACGACAAAGTTCTCATATTAAAATTAAAATAATTTACATTTAAATAAAATCCAAGGCCTAGACCGGGAATCGAACCCACTACCATAATACCATAATTAGCTTTGTAGGTCTCGCCTCTAACTGCCTGAATCTACGAGTATTTTTAACGATGTAAAAGTAAATTAATTGAATACCAATTTTGCATCAGCCATTTTCCTCTTAGTTATCGATTAGTTGATTCAATAAACACATACACGTATATCAGATATTCATTACTAAATTTCTATTTATATGAAAAGGTATTTGCTATCAATTTTCACTTTTTATCAACAATATATACGTATTAATCATTGATTTAGTAACTCAAGGCCATGGCAACCGGAGAGATTTTTATCATTTCAAGTTAAAACCGCCCTTCAGAAAAAGATAAAGAAAAAAACACTGAACATCTTATCGATATTGTAATCGAGATATTTGTAGTTTTTATTTTCATTTATTTATTTCTTTTTTCTGAAAGTTAAGCGCGGCTGAGCTTAAAGATTTCAGTCAATATAATATAAATTAGAGTTAATTTAATGCTGAGAATCCCATCAAACCCCATTCTTCGGCTTCCTCAATCTCCTCTGCCCCTCCACTCCCCTATCCGATCTCTCTGTCTTTGCCCTCTTCTTCTGTTCCACAGACTGTGTCACTGCTGGAATCTTCTTTACATTTCTCTGAAATTCGTTTTCTGTTTTTCTGTCTGTTTGTGTGTGTACTATATTTACATTGTATTTACGATACAGCCATTATTGTAGTAGTTGTTTTTTTGTTGACTAAATAAAAAGAATAAAAAGAACAGTAGTATTTATTTGCATATATATCAAGTTTCGTAAACTTTGTAAAAATCGGGAGAGAGTCCCGGTTTATTTCTAAATATGTCGATTAACAAGAGTTATGCTCAAAGTTATTAGTTGATGAAGTTTTTGAATTCGAAACTTTAGGATGTGAATTGAAACCACGAATAACCGCATTCAAGAAGATTTATCGTGCCCGTTATTGGAACTTATTTACACTTTCTCTTACATTTTGCGTAAGAAAGAGAAAGTATGGGGAACTTGAGAAATTTGTGAAATTAACCAGAATTGTATCCCACCGGAAATACCTATATATTGAAGTCCTCATATCTGTTTGTGTGCATAAACAATACAATAAAAAATGATAATAATAAATAGAACTAAGGATTCAAGATTGGCGAGGAATCGGTCAGATAAAAATAACAACTCGTCTTTTTGCCAAAGTTTCGTCTTCTTCAGGGCGTGGTTGTGCGGGTAGGTTGAGTTACAGAAAACTGGGCAAAAAAGACGAGTTATTATTTTTATCTGACCGATTCCTCGCCAATCTTGAATCCTTAGTTCAATAATTTAAGATCACGAAACCTAGATATTCATAATAATAAATAGCTTAAATCATTTTTTAATTAAGGCACCACGATACAGCCATTATCGCGTCGAATGTGGAGCATTTTTCAGTGTTCTGTGTATCACTCAAGGGTTTCTTGAGAGAAGGGTAAACTAATGGCAGACAGTGCTCGGAATCTGGGATCTCTGTAGGGGATTACTGATCTTTTAATGAATTCATTTTTATTCCATTTTTTTTATTTGGAATGAGGATGGCAGGACAATTAAGCATCACTCCCTTAAGGTTCCTCCCCAAAAAAGGTGATTAGTCTACCAAGCCTGATCGCCTAATTACTCCAGTTTCAAAATTCCTTAGCACAGATAAAAAAAGAATGTAAAATTTTATTAAAATTTGTCTCTAGCAAAAAAAAAAAAAAATAGAAGAACAAAAATCTGAGATATTCGTACGTAAAAGGTAATTATTTATACGTGTATAATAAACGATCCGCTACAAGATAAGTAATTTCATTAAATAATATAAATGTGATTATAATTAAGATTTATTACATCGTAAAACCTCGCGATCATAAACTGCGCTACACAAAAATAAACAGAAAAAAAAAAGAAAACAGTAGCTATTTATGTATTAATTTGAGCAGCGAACTACGAGTATGTTATCCTCGCTTACAGATAGATTTTAATTTATGGTGTTTCCGGTTATATACTTGTAATATTAATGTTATTTTTTATTATTTACATAATTTATGATTTTTTTAAAAATTTAAAGAATTAAATGTTGGTTTAATGTGCGAAAAGTTTGAAAAAAATGGCCATCAATCTTGGGGGGGGAGCCCTAAATGCGTAGTTATATTCTGTAATGTTGGCATAATATTTTAGGCATTCGTCTGCAAGTTGAAGCTTAGAAAGAACCCCGACTGTGTCCGAGACGTCGGTTATGAATGATTATTATGTCTGTGGAGAGGGGTTAAAGTTATACAGTATCAAAAGACCCTTAGGGCCCATTCCTCCTCTTCCAAACAGGAACAACGCCAGCACCGCTAAGGATAAAGATTTGAATCAACTAAGATTTACAGCAGTCGGAACTAAGAGAGAGAGAGAGAAAAAAAAAAACCAGAGCTCTTTTACCATCAACCTCTTCCGGCTAAAGATACTGCGCCTGATTTCATCAAATCCCTAAGAATACATACGTCATGAGATAAGCCTGTACAGAAGGGCTACCCCAACTATTAGCCTGAGCGATGATCATGGCCGACACAAAATCGTCAAACTGTCAGCCTCCAACTGGACCTTCAATCAGCATCTTATTTTGCCAATACCAACACCGAATTCATGCGCAAGGCTGTGTAGTTGTCCATATATACAATTGGGTTGAAAATGGTCCCAACAAAATAACTTTGGATGATTAAATACATTTCGCCATATTTTTTTGCAAATTAATGGCAATAAACATTAAAAAAAGAGAGAAAGAAATCGTAATTAAGCGTAATGGAGGAGGAATAAGTAGCCGACAGGAGCCCATGAGTGTGTTTACATAAATGTCCATATAAATATGTCACTAAAAGAGTAAACAAGACGAAGTGGACACTTGTTGAATAATCTCTCAAATGATAAGATGATATGTAATACAAAGTGTAAATAGCACGTATTAAAGATTGTTTACTGTGGTTTACGTAAACTTATATTTAATATTGTATGCAATTCTACCAGTTATAAGGCTGCAATCAGATTTGTAATATCCTGAACTTTTTCCTACGTAGTGTAATAATTAAGTACATTATTTCAAATTCCTAGCGAATAATAAATAGTTTGGTTGACTTTATAAACATTTTTACCCTTAATAAATAATTATGTATCCTATATTGATGCATTTAAATTACGAGTTGCAGAAGTATGAGATAATATTAAAACATTTTTGTTTAATTTAGTGAGGTTATACTTTACCAGCAACATCGCTATGTTTGGAAGGATATCTAACTAACCCCTACAAAGAATGCTGGCGATTATTAGGAAAATTAAGAAAACTCCACCGGAAAAAGAATTGAGTAAAGGCATGAAAGATTTCCACTTATTTTTTCTTAATCCAGGTGTAAAAATGATACTTATACAATTTTCTTAATACAAAAAATTTTTACCACTTTACACAAAGAATTTATATTGTACATAATATAAATATTATGAAATTTACTATTAAGGGCGATTTTTTTTTACAGTTCTGCGAATACAAAATAATATCTTTTTTAACAAAAATTGGGCCATTTCGGGGGATAAAAATGTGAAAAAAATGAAAAAATTTTGAAGCACGAAAGTATTCAGGCGGGGGCTTAACGTCCAACTACCAATTAGGTGTCGTGGACGGAGGCAACTAGCTAACATACTTTATTGTAAAATTTCTTTTATTAACCATTAAATAAAATCCAAGGCCTAGACACCGAGAATCGAACCCACTAACCAACAATACATGTTAGCATTGCGGGTCTAGTCTCTTAACCGCTCGGCTACCGTGGCGCCCAAGCACGAAAGTGATTACTATAAAAATGTGTTGGGTTATTTTTTTAAGCCTAAGAAAAAGATGATTAATTTACAAACAAAACTAATTTTCAGATTCCGTCCTTTGGGGCATTATCCAGCGCACAAGGGGGTCGTGAGAACAAATCGGACCCTCTCGAAACCTATCGAAACCAACAATAAATAAAACAAAATAAGAAGTGGTTGCCTTCGGTTGGAAAAATTATTATTATTATTAAAATATTATTTCAATGTTTTTGTCCATTTTTAATCAAATTAAAAACTTTCATTATCCCTGTGATTTTCTTTTATTTTTGACGAAAACCTCTCAGGACTTTGCGATCCTAAATCAAAATGCTCATCATATATGGGGAGTAAACGGAAATAAAACGATTGATTTTTTTTTTTTTTAAATAATTGAATAGAAAACAGGAAGAAGATGGCGAAACTAGAGGAAGTGGGCACACGTGCCGCTAACTGTTATTATATTCTAAGAAATTAGATATAACAATATTATTATTAGTCGATATAATGATAGTTATCGTTAGTATTAAAAACTATATTGTTATAGACCAACCAAGCGAGGGGAGGAGGGGGATGCTTGTGCTATAGTGATTAATATCTGTTACTCTTTAGAAGAAGATAAAAGAGTGCGTCTCAGCATCCCCATCGCTCTGCGCTGCGAAGAGGAGATTGCGGTGTCTGCTCTTATATAGAAAACTAATGTTGTCGCCGTGACGCAGGCAATTCTCGCTTCTAGAGCGCCTTATCTATTCTCTTATAGGGCGCCAATATTCATCTTAATATTAATGAAATATAATATTATTATAAATAATTAAATCGACTGGAGCTTTCTTAATTATTAATACTCAATTCTAGATTATTGTCATTAATTATAGTATATATGCTTGTTTTCAGTAATATCTAAGACAATGGCTGGAATATTAATAGGAAATCTGGATTGCGACTATCTCTTACGAGGGTCGTTTGAAAAGTCCGTGCAAAAATAAAAACTACTTAATTTTTTTTTTGGGGTAAACCTTTTTTATTTTTCAACATAGTCTCCTTTTAGGCTTATACACTTCGTCCAACGCTGCTCTAGTTTGTTGATCCCTTCCGAATAATAGGATTTGTCCAAGTCTGAAAAATAGCCATTCGTTTCTGCAATCACCTCCTCGTTTGAATAAAATCTTTTTTCCGCCAGCCATTTCTTCATATTGGGGAACAAATAGTAGTCCGAGGGAGCCAAGTCTGGAGAATAGGGGGGATGTGAAACGAGTTGGAACCCTATTTCCATTAATTTTGCGACCACAACTGCTGAGGTGTGAGCTGGTGCGTTGTCGTGATGGAAAAGGACTTTTTTGTGGGCCAATCGTGGGCGTTTTTCTTGCAGCTCGGTTTTCAAACGGTCCAATAACGATGAATAATATGCACCTGTAATAGTTTTACCCTTTTCCAGATAGTCGATGAGGATTATTCCTTGCGAATCCCAAAAGACAGTCGCCATAACCTTTCCGGCCGAAGGAACGGTCTTCGCCTTTTTTGGCGCAGATTCCCCCTTGGTAACCCATTGTTTAGATTGTTCTTTGGTCTCAGGAGTGTAGTGATGTATCCATGTTTCATCCACAGTGACGAAACGACGCTTAAAGTCATGCGGATTCTTCTGGAACAGCTGCAAACCGTCCTTGCAACACTTCACACGATTTCGTTTTTGGTCAAGCGTGAGAAAATCACTCGACTTCCTCGATTCAAACGAATGCCAAACACAAAGAAATAGACCGATCTGGCTGAAACTTGGTGTGTGTTCTTCCAAGAGATGCTACTAACTAAACATAACCTCGATACGCGCCAGTAGTGCTATCTCTCTGACTTTGCACGGACTTTTCAAACGACCCTCGTATTATAATTAAATAGCTTTTCCTTAAACTAGACATTTTTACTGGATGCGCAATTTATGAAAATAAGACAACTTCTAGGGGAAGTATGCAGTCCCAGCATCTCCCCTTAAAAATACATTTTCATGAAAAGCGTTTCAAAAGGTCTTTATTTGATTGGTCGGAGTGTGATTACTGTGAAGAAAATGTTCAAGACATTCCAGAATCCATGTAATTGATCTTTAAAGAACTGATCCTTTAATTCATTTTCCAGAAAAAGATTAAACAATGTTCAAACTTTTACAAATAAAAAACTGAAAGAACTTCAAACTTCTACTTTTAAGCAGAAATTTTAGTCACATATTTAGTTCTCATTAATAAAATTTCAGTGTAAGGATACATTCCATATTCCAGAAGAAAACCGTACATTCCAGGAGCGTAATCACCGCGTCCTACAGAAATGCTCTTCATCAAATTTTACTGAGGAAAATGTTTTCAAATAAATTGAAACAAAATCGTCCTGCCATTTTTTTTGGGAGGAAAATCATAATAATAAAAGGGGGAAAAAAATCGATCCTATAATGTGACACTTCCATAATCTTAGAGCACGGAACTGTATAATCGGTAACACAGCTTCACCCAAAATAGAAAACAAAGTTTGAACTTTTCTGCGAGACTATTTGTTTCGAAGACATTCTGTCAAAAGGCAAACATAAAACTTTGTTTCTAGTATAGGGAGGGAAAAACAAATCAAATATTTTCATAGTTTGTTTTAATCCAACCATAACCGTTGGCAAGTAAGCCATTCCGTTCGTTGCTAACTATGAAAAATTGGTTTTGTTCAAAGCGTGTTCGACCACAGTACTGCGCGGTTGAAACGGGCTTAACTTTACCATTGGCATTAACTTATCAATAAGGGCGGTACATTATTGACAATTAGCACCTTATGCTTCTTAATTAAAGCATTAGCTCCCGAATGGTAGTATTCCAGGAACTCAGCGTAATATCTCCTGAAATTGACAGGATCCTCTGTTAGGGATCAGAGAAAGTAAACAGAGATCGTACTATCTTAGAAGCCCTAAACGAATGTCTCTCTGCACTTTTAGTTCAGCTGACTCAACTTAATACCTTTTCCGTCTCTAAGAGAAAAAGCTAAAAAAATAAAATTAACCAAAATTAGCCTTTAAAAAGGTAAATTATGCAAATGAATGACTCACAAACAATAAGATAAATAAAACTTCGTTGACTCAAAACGTTTTCAGAGATTTGATTAAGACGTTTGTCAGTTTGTACTTGTCAGTTTTGCATGCCTGTTATTTCCGTTTTTTTTATTTTCCTATTCGTTGTTTCAGTCAGACGATGTTCTTTCAATACAAAAAGTAAATATATAAATAAATAATTACTTCTACAATTACCTACTTAAAAAAATAATAATAATTTGAATAGAAAAATAATGATTTCAGCCTAAAGTAAAAAAAGTGGAGGAAGTTATTTCCTTTAATTACAACCAGAGGGGGGGAGAGGAACCTGTATATATATATATATATATATATATATATATAGCCGGTCACGGCCGCCCGAAATCTCTTCTGGTTCTCCTACAAATAAAATTATGCTAAATACCCTGTGTGTACTTTTTTTGTGTGTGTATAAAAAAAGTTAGTTTGGTGGTAATTAATAATAAAACATGTTTGATGATGATGATGTTGTTGATGATTATGATGGAAAGACACACGCACACATACACGTTAGGGATACTATTGACTATGGAGGGCTTCACGAACCTGGGACGGACCAACGAAGTAGATGACTACGACGACATTGGGCGACATACAAACAGAAAATTAAAGAAGATGAACACGTATTTATAATAACTTCCTGGCCGAGCCCACACTAGTTCGACCCACGTACCAGTGTGGGCAGGTACTCCACACCTACTCGATGTCAAAGGTTAGGCCCGTCCGATGTGGAAGACTAAGAGGAAGTGGAAGACGAAGAAGAGATGAAAAACCTTATACCCAGAAGTGAGACAGTGATATATCCTAACTATATATATATTTAGTCTCTTTCACTTTTAACTCTTCACGTGTCTAATTCTTCGCCCCGCAAGCTCCAATATAAGCTGTTGTAAATCTTATTTTTTTAAAAACATATATCCATATACTTACAAACTAGATTAAGCATAAATAATAACTATACAGGCCTAATATGGCAGTTTAATAATCATGTATAGTCACACCAGTTTTTTTAAGCATGTTTATCAATTGCAGATGAATGAGTTATTTTTTTGTTATACAATCAAGCAATCAGCTGGTTATAATGATTCTGCTAGAATCAATCATCATTATTGTTAAAAAATTAAACCAGTGGCCAGAATTGGAGGTTCCTCATATATTAAGATTGAGGTTATAATGAGGTTATAAGGTGACGATTAATCATTAAGACATTTAAGCCCGCCTGAATAACTGCTGGGTTTGAGAGAGGTCAGACTTTCTCGAAAAGTGCCAATAGTGGGGCACTTTAAATCACTGAAATTAAGTGGGAAGCTAAATTTTTTTGCAACGGAAAAGCCTATTTTCTCGAAAACATTTAAACTTATTTCTTTTAAGCTTTTAACTACCACAAGGGTACTTCTTTACGTTTTAGCTATGGTATACCTGCGGCGAAACTTCATACAAATCCAACTCGATTGTCCTAGTCCGTGGGCCTTGGTACCATTGCACTACGTTTTTATGACGCAAGTGTCCTGCTTGGAGATGGAACGCAGAAAGTAGGCCTCCACTTAGGAATTAGCGTACCTCAACCACAATTATAGACCAACAAGAACAGAGAGGCGAAGTTATAACGAGGAAATTAATTATTGGAATTGATGGCGAAAAGGGACAAAGCCCTACACTATCCAAAATCCCAATTGGCTTACTTAACTTTGAAAAAAAAAGTGGGTTCGCTGTAGGGTACTTATGGGAGTGACGGTGAAATGGTGAAGCTGGATTTCGTGTTTGGATTCGCTAAACCCAAATAGTTGCAGTCATCCACTGTCTTCACTGACTCATTGTATGAGGTTATAATGTTTTTATAGGCTAGGATACCCGCAGGGGCGTCAAGATCCCTGGCTAGTGCTCTAGCTCTACAGTTTCTTAGATGCATCCTTATTCCATGCACTTGGAGAAACTGAAATAGTTTTTTTTTGCAAATTATGAAGGCTGATTTTAAGAAGGCGGGTTTTCAGCTCATATCATCCCCACTCAAATTCTTTCAGTATTAAGAGCTTAAAATTAAGTAAAAATTCGAAATTTGAGGGAAATTATAGCAAAAGTTATGGTGTCAATGTTATACATCAGATTTACAAATAATTATTGGTAATTTGTATTCACAATATCCTGATATCGCTATTCTTTAAAGAAGTGTACAGGGCTTTTATGCGTAACGGTCTAGATACTTATCATGGCCTCCTAGATTAGTTTTTTAAAAAAAGAAGTAAACCCTCTATATTTCCGTTTGAATATTAATGAATGGAAAACATATCCATAAAGAATGGACAGTGATGTGCACAGATAGACAGAATTACTTTACAATACAAACTGACCCAGTTAATACAATCCACTCTATTATCCACAAAACTTACATTGATACAGTTTTATCTATTCCAATCAGTTTCATGCAAACACCCCCACCACACTATACGTGTGATACGTACGTAAGTATGCAAAATTTTCCTCGTCCTTATTTTTTACCGTACCGTCCCGGCTCAACCTATTCTACACCTTTTTTTTATGAATGAAAAACTGTCACGTGACCAGTGCACGCTTTATAGTGTTCTTCTTCTCCACCACTAAGTACAGTCCAAGTTAGAAGTTTGCTCTACTAAACTGTACACTCCATATTCCGTCTTTTCTCTGTGTAACCCTGTTGCATTTTTTGTCTTCTTTTTAACCTTCTATTTTTTTATTTTTTGGTTTCTTTCAATTTCTTTCTCATCTATTTCACACTTCATTTACTGTCAGTCCTTGCCTTCCACAGGTACACTAGTTAAATGTTTCAGAATGCGGTAGTACAAGGAAGGAGGGAGAGATTTATCGTTTGTAAGTTGGTAAGATTGATTTTTTTCCTTTTTACTGCACGCGTGAAGTTTTGGTGACTGCCATGTGCCATCGCGCGGTGTCTTAGTGCTCCTCTTATTCTTAAAAACGTGAAATGATCAATTTTCTTCTGATTTAAAAACAATTACGAAATTTTCCTACAAATTTAAGTTTCAGTTACAAGTTATCTATAAAAAAAAGTGTGTTAATTCTGATTTACTGAGTGTGGGTGTTGAAAAATGCTAATTTCTTAATTTCTCAATTATATTTATATTTTAGAACGGATGTGGACGCTCATCAATGGTTGAAATGATTAGTAGTTGTACAGTCTTTAATTAATTCCCGTGGTAAAATGTTAGAAATTTAAGTTGTAACTCTATAATGCATATAGATTTTTTTTTTAAATCTTTGATGCCATTAAAATAAACTAAAAAATTCATTCTAAACAGTGACTCATTCCAGTTTGGGGAATTAAGTCGGGTTCTTTGCTGGCACCGAATTGTGCGGGTATGAACTATGGGTTTACCTGTGATTTTTCAGTTTTAGTTCCCTGTTCCTATTTAAATACCCAAACATATGTCTAAAGCTGATAAATCACGATCTGCAAAGAGGACTGATGTAGTGTCTCAATACTACAGTTATGGAAAGTAATTACACTTAATAAAAACAAGGCGTTACTTCTTTCAAATGCTGAATCGAACTGCCTAAATCTTATTTATTTAACATTATTATAAACAGAAAATAATAATTATCATATGTATAAAATAGAAGAAAAATATATAGTCCCATATGGGAGTTGAATTCTTTAGAGTGCTGCCGCCACACCAGTCCCCTCCGTAGTGGGTTGGCCGTATCTGTGCGGGGGCAAGATGAGACGGCCAGCCCGCGACCGATATCCTGTTTGGCTGCGTGATTGCTGTAGGTTTCCTGCTTCTTGTGGCGCGGGTCGCTGCTGGTCCTGTTGTGTGGCTTGTTGTGGGCTTCGCTCTGTGATGTAGGTCAGAAACGCCGGCTTGACGCGGTCTATGGGCACTGTTTTTTGCTTTCCCTGTTTTTCCAGAGTGATGGTCTTGTGGTCTTTTGCAATCACCCGAAATGGGCCTTCATATGGTGGTGTAAGTGCACGGCGGTGGCCTTCTTTGCGTAGAAAGACGTGCGAGCATGAGGCCAAAGCCTTATGTACAAATGGCCGTTGTGTTGCGTGCCACTCAGCTGGTACTGGGCGCAACTGACTTATTGTCTGCTTAAGTTGTGCGACGAATTCCGTTTGTGGCATTATGGTTGGTTGGTCTGCGAAAAAATCTCCTGGCAGTCGCAGCGTGGTGCCGTAAGTGTACTCCGCCGGTGATAGTCCAGTGTCCTCTCTGACAGCGGCTCGGAGACCCAGCAACACAGTGGGCAAGTGCACTGCCCAATTTGTAGTGTCGTGTGAGCGTAGTGCTGATTTTAACGTACGGTGCCAGCGTTCTATAATGCCATTGGCTTGCGGACGATATGCTGAAGTGTGCTTAATTTGTGCTCCTGTTAATGCTGCTAACTCCTGGTATAGTCGCGACGTAAACTGTGTCCCTTGATCTGTGGTGATGGTTGCTGGGCAACCGAACCTTGCGATCCAATGCTGGTAAAAGCTGCGGCAACTTCTGCGGCGGTGACGCTGCGCAGAGGGATCGCCTCTGGCCATCGCGAAAACCTATCCACGCAGGTGAGGCAATAAGTGTAGCCTTGCGACACTGCTAGGGGGCCTACAATGTCCATATGAACGTGCGCGAAACGCTCTTCTGGTGGAACGTAGGGTACCAAAGGGGCTTTGGCGTGCCGCGCGACTTTATATTTTTGGCATTCAATGCAAGCGCGGGCCCATTAGCAGAGATGGTATCTTGCGTCTCACCTAGTGCGTTTGGCGAGCTAGAGTGCGCCCTCCTGGCTCTCTGCCTTCTGCCCACCATTTCCGGTTGTCCAAGGCGGGGTCACCAGTGTAGTGTCTCAATACTACAGTTATGGAAAGTAATTACACTTAATAAAAACAAGGCGTTACTTCTTTCAAATGCTGATTCGAACTGCCTAAATCTTATTTATTTAACATTATTATAAACAGAAAATAATAATTATCCTATGTATAAAATAGAAGAAAAATATATAGTCCCATATGGGAGTTGAATTCTTTAGAGTGCTGCCGCCACAACTGATGATTATTCAAGATCTAAGCAAAATGAATCTCACACGGAAAACCTATGGATGTATAATACATTTGTATTTCGCTATGATTAAGCTGAAAAGCTGGACTAAAACCAAAAGACGATAATGAGCAGTAGTAGGAGGATTGATACCAAGAGAGGACTGAGACAAGTTTTGATGTTGGTCTAAAGATGTCCCAGTTCTTTGCGATTTTCTAAAAATATCTTCTACGATCTACGAAAATATCTTCTATCTCGTACTATTTAACCAACTAAATACTATCTCCTTCAAAATAAATAAATAAACATTTGAACAAACTTTATCTTTTATATTTAAGACAATTGTAGTAAAAGATTCGAATGACTAACTGGCCGTTGTAAACGATTGTAGACAGCCTCAGATGACTCTAAAGTGTCATGGCGATAAAATTCAGTTGAGAAAGGCTGTAGAAGAACATTCCAGCACCGTTTTTTGAAACAAGTTACCGGAATTTACAGGCCTTTAAAATCTCAATAGTTTACGTAGTAAAACTACTAATAATCAAAATCTCAGCTAGGTACATTCGCCAAACAACATTTTGAACAACATTTAACCTCTCTAGAGACTACAAGATAAAGTGAGTGAATTTGTCAACTTACAAACAAAATAAAAGCCCAGACAATATAACCCATGTTCCGAACTATGTCAGCGCCATCATTGGTACAAGTGTGGGCAGGATTTTTAGAGAAACTATGACGTAACTATATCACATTTCTAACATCTTAATTATATTAAAGATAATTAAAAATTACTAATTACTTTTGCTATCTCTATTTAATTTGTTCGGCTTCGTCACTTCATGATATTTGTGCGTAATTGTTCACTTTACCACTTCGCGAGGTCCTCAACAGGTTGATTTTCATTTTGAGAACTAAATTCAATTGAACAATTTATGTTCTAATTACTGAAAGAACTCTTCAGATTGGTAATTAGACTGTGAGTGGAATGCTATCTTTACTTTCTATTTTTGTTCTCTAACTAAGTGAGAGCAAATATTCCAAATCTAAATTTCAAACTTCACTTCTCTTCAAAATAGAACATGAGGTGTCCTTGAAAGTCTCTTCCCGATTTTTGCTTTCCCTTACTGCCTGTGGCGATCAGAGAAGTTCTGAGATCGGTCACATTTTCACTTGTATTGCCCGTTTTAAAGAGTGGTCTTTACTAATTGATTGGGTGAGTGTGCGTAAGTAAATTGGAAGCCGTCTGACAGTTGACATTCTATTGGCGTTCATTTGCAATAAAACCGTAAATGTGAATTGGTGAAAAACACCAATATATTTTCAATTAGTCTAATTCCATAATTCTAATGGTTTTGGCTCGGATTTTAAAACGTCTAGAAGCTATCATGTTACACTTGGAACGGTAAGAACAACGACTCCATGCGACAACAGAGGAGATATCGCCATTCTAAAGGTTTTCAGCTGAAGCATAGCGCTAGAAATGGGACTATCATCACGTGCAAGGTCATCACGTAGATTAAATTGTTTAAATTTACTGATTTATATCAAAAAACTAATCACCAGCCTCGTCCCTATGGAGCTGCTCCCCTAAAATTTATTTTCTTGGGAAATGTTTCAAACAAAAGTTTGTAGATATACCTAAAATAGATTAGGTAAGGACTTGAATGGTGAATGGCTTTATAAGAATCCAAATCCTCTAGAAGCTACAAAAGAGATATTATGCTTCTATTCCAGTATTTGGTCAAGAAGTGCAGAATTCTGGAGAGTTATTTGGAATGCCAATAATGTTTGTGTAGTTACACTGGGATACCCTCAGCGACGCCAAGAAGATCCCACAAGAAATGGCCTAGTTACAGAGGTACTTATTATCAATTTATTCATCGGGTCACTACTTGTTGGTATTTCTTTTCTATATCCGGTTTTTAGATTTCTATCCATTCTCAGAGATTGTAGTAAAATTTTGCTTCCACTCTAGCATAGCTTCGGGTCATGTTATCACCCTAGTAACTGACTCTGGATATTCATCTTCAGTAAGTCCATGTGTATAATTTAGATAATACCACTTTCATTTAAAATGTTTTCTAGTTTCGGGAATATCTTTGGTAATAATTTAAAGTTTTATTGAGAGCATGCAGCTAAATGCCTGAAAGCAAGTGCAATCACTATTCTGCCAGCAAGGGAACCAACTGAACTTTAGCCCAATTAATGAATCTAGGATAAACTACAGTCTAAAAATAAATTTATAGGTAATAATAAGCTAAGCGAATAGAAATTCGAGTAGATATTCTCGCCATATTTTGTTTAAAGGTGTTTTCTCCGCTAGTTCTACGTTCATCACTCTTATTAAACTATTTTGCGTTAATTTCTTTCTTTCTTTGTTTAATATTAACAGATAAGGAGAAAAAAATAATTAAAACTTACATATTTTCTGCAGAGTTAAAAGTACCTTATATGTATAAAGCTTTGGTCAGCTGAATTTGCCATTGTTTTACGTTCGTTGACATCGCGTCCCTCAGAGCCGACGTAGATCCTGATTAGGCGGTTGGTAGGTGATCAGCGCCATAAAACCCCTTCACTAATTTCTTCTCTTATTGAGAGGGAGAGAGAGAGAGAGAGAGGAAAATCAAGAAAAAAAGAGACTCTTACGTCTTTCTCTCACTCTCATTTCAATTCTCAATTGACCAATTGCAGTTGCCGGTTTCCCTTTAAGACTTGCAGCAATTCACTTTTTCTCAGTCGCTAGCGATAATAACGAGCGTACAGTTAAAAACACTGATTTTATAGAATAAGATAAACTATTTTGTAAAAACACGGAATTTTAAGCAAGCTATTTAATATTTAAAAAAGTTACAAAGGATAGAAGCGTAAAATGCAGAAAATGAAATCCAATTCGAAACCCTTCTCTGGTATCAGCGAAAAGAACTTTCAAAAAATGATACGGGTTTTTTTTTTTTTGGTTACATAAATGATAAGAAAATTTAAAAATTATTGAATAGAAGGTCCACATAACAGAATTCCATCAACTCGATTAAATGATCGATAATATTACCCAAATGATTCAGGAGATTGGATCTTAGAGTGGCCCTTAAAAGAGAAGTGTCACAATCGAGTTTTACTGGAAAATTGTCGCTAATAAAATTTTTTTTTAACAAATTATCGTACTTATAATGGGTTTTAATGATGTTTAAATAAATCGCTAAGAACCAAAACGTGAAGCAAAAATCCAATAAAATGAAGAGGCACTTCAGATTTCATTGTTTTTGACCAAAAAATTATCATCAGATCCCAAGGTGTCACGTAAATTAAAGGAACAAATTTAAATTTAACACGTTTACAGATCAATTTTAAAAAACAAGTTTTAGTGGGGCCTCCAAACTTGTATTTTCGTGTGAAAATCTAAAAGAAGAAAACGGTCACCATAGTTCATCCTAATTGGGAAAATAGATTTTAAATAAAGATAATACTTCGAAAAGGGATTCGCATCTTGTTTTGGATTCGAATTATAATTTCAATTGGCAATTTGGGAAATATATAAATTCTTACTGGTATATATTATAAAAATGAATGAATTTAGTAGGGTGCCTTCCTCCTTGCTAAGAAAGATATATGTTGAATAAGATATATTCGTACAGCACACGCAGCAGATTTGGAAAAAACGAATTCATCTGATGAGAGAGTAGAAAACCAGTTGGTTCTTCTACTTTTTTGCCTCTTTTCTTTAGGACCATCGTCGAGAGCTGGCTTTGAACTGGTACGCGCCAGTTGGCTGACCGGAATGCCAAAGTAGTGTGCCGAATTCATCCATCTTACCGTCCTTTTGCAGCTTCACCATTCTGCTGCGGCACCGCGTCAGCGGCCAGCTAGTTTTTGTAAAAAGGTATTTTTGGTGGTGGCATTCAAGACTAGAGCTTTATTACTACTACTTGTGCCCACCCAATATGGTCATACTCAGCATCCAGCATCCACTGAGCACCATAAAAAAAAAGACAAAGACAAACCACTATCTTCACAACTCATTGAACGTGGACCCAATCAAGTGATTGGTGACGTAATTTATTTATAACGCATTCTGACGGATATTCGTAGCGGCTCCTTCATCCTTAGTGCACTCAAGTAGTTTTCCAACTCCTATTTGAATCATTTCTCCTGGAAATTTTTGATTTAGGTCACTTCTTGGAGAAACGATGTTGTTGGCCTTCCTTTCAAAGCACCATTTCAGTGTAAATTTAGGAAGTTACCAGATATTAAATAAAAAAGTAAAGTAATTGCCTAGTTTTTCAGTCGGGGCTTAACGTCCAACTACCAATTAGGTGTCGTGGACGGAGGCGACTAGCAAACATACTTTACTGTAAATTTCTTTTATTAACCAATAAATAAAATCCAAGGCCTAAGACCGGGAATCAAACCCCAGTACCACAATACACACACATTAGCTTCGCATATCTCGCCTCTAACCGCTCGGCTACCGTGGCGCCTAGATATTAAATACTTCAACTGTTCACTCTACGCGCGCAGAGTTTGAAGATCAACCCTTCAGGACAGTTTTAATTAATAAGGATTACATTTATTGTTATTAATATAGATTGAATATGTAATAAACATCCTGATTTTGAAGACGTGCGAAGCTAATATGTATTGTGGTACTGGGTTCGATTCCCGGTCTTAGGCCTTGGATTTTATTTAATGATTAGTAGAAGAAATTTACAGTAAAGTAAGTTTGTTAGTCGCCTTCGTCCACGACACCTTATTGGTAGTTGGACGTTAAGCCCCGTCTGAAAAAATAGGCGATTACTTTTTTGACTTTCCTGATTTTGAAGGAAATAGGGTGATCAGTTTATAGAACAGATTTTTAGAGAGTTTCTTTTGGAATTGTTCTTAGCACTGTTGATTTGAACCACCATTCTTTTTGCTTCAAATCGAAAATTGGATTTTTTTAATGAAAATATGGAATAAAATTGGCTTTTAAGTTTCATCCCTGTTTTATCCTCGTCTCAAGCAACATCAGTTCCTTAAGAATTAGCTGTCAGAAATGTTTTGTTTTTTTTAATAAAGGAATGCTTTAGTGGTATAACATACTGATTTACATTTAAGATCCTTGATTTTAAGCTAAAAATAAAAATTTCATTGAAATGAGCATCTGGAGGTAATGCTATTAATGAATCAGCAAAACATATGAGCAATGGTTTTAAGAGTTTCAGAAGAAACAACAAATAAGTAAAGCGAACTGAAGGAGTGACATTATCTAGCCTCTGTGTGAACAGTTTGAAGTTTGGAAGCGCTACTGAGGCTGGTTAGTTGTTGTGTGTGTTAGTGTTGAAATGAGCCGCCAGAGAGAGGCAAGGTGCCGGGGAAGGGTGCAGCAGCAGCAGCAGCTGTAGCCCTGTACACAGGCTCCACCCACCAGGGTCTTAGTTACCCCCCAGGGGCATCTCTCACTTTACCCCTTTTTTGACATTAATTAAAGCCCGGCTACTGTTTCTCCGTGAAGAAGATACACACACTGGAGAGGTAGGAAGAAGGCTCGTTCTCTAGCTACTGGTTAGTGTTCAGTTTTATATGGTGCCATCCGGGCCGTGCCTACTCCTCACCTGCTCCTATTCCAAAGAAACCAAGTGTAAGATTGGCTTGAAAGCTACGTCTGCGCGCGCAATAGCAGTGTAAGAGTGTAAAAAGGAGCGCTCGTATGTGCATACTGCATGTGCATTGATACCCATAAATCCTGCTAGAAGTTGTGTGTGTGTGTGTGTGTATTTGAGCGGTTTGCTGCCGATACTCCCAGGATATACTGTCAGCTGAGCAGTTTTATACAGACTAGCAGCAACAGCAGAACTGCGGAGCTGGGGCCCTATTGCAAGTACCGCCAAGAGACTAAACTTACAGACGCGCACATCCATCCAAACTACTTTGCATATTCTACTGCCTGGACCAGTCTGTTGCAAGTTGCCTACCACAACCGCTACCGGCGTATTTTCAAAAGATTTCTACGACTTCTCCCTTCTCTTTATTTAAAAGATTCTTTCTTTCTTTTCCACTTTTTGTAAAAGTGGCCAAACAGCGGCCAGCAAACTCTCAAACCCTTTGGCGACGACGTATATAAGTAAAACAGACATGCAAAGGTACCTTGCAACAAACCTTCATCTCCACTACTCCTTGGCAAGAGCGAAGCAAATAAACCATTTGAAAAGAAATCCTTATCTCCCTTTACGCCGTCGATATATATATATGAGTGTATATACAAGTAGAAAGAGAAAGAAATATTACACCAATGGATAACTCTGTCTTTTATTTCTTTTCTGCCGACGTTTCAATGAATATATCCCCAACCAATAATATATATTAACGTAAAGAAAACACTAAACCACAATAAACTATTCCAACTAAGCTAACTTTTCTATGGCTTCCAAGGTGACTTAATTTATCTGCTACTCTCTACTCTCTAAACCTTCTTAAATTGATGCTAAAAATCCCCTCCCCCTTCTTGGAGCAATAAAATATTCTTTAGAATAATACGATTGGTTAAGAGGGAATTACGTAGTGAGCAGTGCCAGTTTCTCTAGTTTCTTACATGGGTTTTAGAACAGTCTATTCATGCAGAAGATTATTTAAGGATGTACATCTACATATCAAGAAGAAGCCGGAAGTAAAACTCGACTCGAGACTAACAGACTGTACTAGCAAATACGCTAGTCAATACCGCAAAAACAGTGCCTGCTCGATTAAATAGTTTACAATTCCTTTGAAAGATATCAGAGTTTGTCATTATTTGGTTTGTAATTGTAATTGGTTAATTTTGTGTTGCTCATTTTTACTGCCACCTAGATTAGATAGACAACACAATTTACAATATTATAAAGGAATACTGAAACTAATTAGACTTAAAAACCCAATGGAATAAGAGATAATTAATTTGTTAAATTCCATCCCCACTCCGCGAATCTGCCACACTATCTCACGCACTAAGAAGACATTAACATGAAACAGCCACCTAAAAACCACCGGAAACAGGCCGAACTCTGCCGTTTACATGCTACAAAACGCTCTTCTCAGTTGCGGTGGTGGTGGCTATAACCAAAAAATAGCCTCCTCTTGGTAGATACACCGTTGTGTCGACCCCTGTCACTGCTGTGCTCCGTCAGAGCACTGTTACCTTGCTGTGTGTATTATAGTCATAACCCTCAACAACAACAACAACAACAACAACGCCGAAGAACAAAAGAACAGGAAATCAGGGCCGTTCTCATAGTTAAGACACTGAGAGTACGTTAAACTCTTGTTGTATAGAACGCTGGCTCCACCTAACTGCTGCTCGTATAACATGTTACTAGTTTTCTTTCCTAATCTTGAAACACTAACCACACTAGAAAGTTGCCATCTCCAAACACATTCATGAAACTTCAAAAACTCTGTAAGTTTAAAATTCAAATTCCGGAAATCCCATCGACACGAAACGAAAGAATCCAAAAAGAACACTCGCACGACTTTTCCTTACAAATTTTAAGTAGTTTTTTTTTTAAATCCTAGAATTTTTATTAAAAATATAGTTATATTAAATATAACTTCATTGTAATGGAATACTTTCGAAGGAAGTGTGACGTCTCAGCTTCTCCCAGTACACTGGTGAAATTAATTTCCTCTAAAGAAAACTTTCAAAGAGATAGCCCTAATAAAAGTGACGTCAAAAGAAACACTTAAACGATTGCAAATTACAGAAATTACTTGAAAACTGTTCTTGTATTTCCGAATGACTGTTATTTTTCCAATTTGAGAATTTTTAGCTTAACATTTCGTATTCAAAAACAGACCCAGATTTAGGACTGTACAATATACTGAAAGTTCACTTTAGAGGAAAGCTAACTTACTCTTTGAAAGTCCCATTAATCTTGAAAACGTTTTTTTTTTTTGTACAGAGTGGCACCTTGCAGGAAAAACTGTCCCTATCTTTTCCGCCTAAAGTGCCCTTAAATGTATTTCCCCGGATAAAGGTTTCTAAATGATAGAAGACCTTCAAGTAAAGTTGAAAGAAATTAAAATCGAATATCAGCACGAATTGCTATCAAGACCCTGCATCCAAACTCTCCCGGAGTCATCTCTTTCTAATGGAAACTCCGCTGAACAAGGAACTGCTGTATCTAGAGTCTTTCCTTACTTTTTGTCCTCTAATATTCTAGTATTGGCAACCAGAACCCCTTGTGAGTATCGCTGACGTAACGATTTAAAAAAAAACCCTACCAAAACTTGCCACCCAGACGTTATACTTCTCAGTAGGCCGCGATTCTTCTAAAATATGACTCCAACAATTAGCTCGACCCGCACAAAGAAAGAAAAAGGAAGTGCATACTCTAGCGCGATCTAGCGGTATATTCTGCAGCGAGAGATGCCCTTGTCCTGTTTTCTCACACCAAAGTGGAAAGTTACCCCATAATCTTGCACAATTTTTCCAACTTTTACTAATTTTCATTTTCCTAATTAAACAACATTCTCACCATTAGAACACAATTTAGGAAACTACTGTTATATTACTTTATAATAATTTTGTATTATCATTACACAGATCTAATTAATAATTAGAAAAACAAGTTGTTCAGATAAAAGATCTAAACGCCTCTTGTTGTGAAGGCCCGCCCATTCGATAGACTTACATTCTGTTAACTGCATCATAGCCGAAATTGCTCTTTACATAACAAGTTACTCCTTATTTAAAGCCCCAATGCACCCTACAGCGTTCTATCCACGGACATTCTCTGATTCTGCTCATCCAAATTCTAAAATATCATCCTAGTTTGTCAAGACAGACATCTTAGCGATCGATGAACGCTTGGTTCTAATCTATAGATGGTCGATGACCCAAAATAAAACATTTTATGTTGAAAAGTATTACTATTCGACTTCCAAAATCTTATATTGATTATCAATTAAGATTAATACAATTTCTACACGCCATAAACTTGCTACAAGCAAAACTTTGTTCCACAGGAAGTGTCGTGGATTTCTTCTTGGATCTCGAAGACTCTGTGGGAACCCTGAATATAAATCTAACAAGGAACATTTAAATGCAGTTCCAGACGATGCATTCATACGATTCAATGATGATGATGTACAAATTCAAGTCACCCGCCTCCATACTATTCTAAAAAAACACACTCAAGACTTTTTTTTTTTACTTTTTTTTTTGGCATTGTCTTCCGCCATTCAGCCCCATCATCGTCTAGGTGCTTATCACTAGAATATCACTCACTCTCCATTCTTACTTATAAATACATTCGCCTCACACATTCATCCCTCTACTATATACAACTATTTACATACAAACTTATAACTAATGGATGGATCAGTACTCTATATTCCCGCCATCCTTATAGCTTAACCGAAATTAAAATCACGTAATTCTTTTCTAATCATTTTCTTGGGGTAGCTCAAGACTTAATTGTTTTTAGAAACGTAGTCTCCTTTCTTTTAAAAAATATCAACATAGATTTTGAAAATGCAGAACCGCTCAGAAACAAGAGAAAATTGGCATGCTGTGACATATGAAATCACGAAAATAATCATAAATAACATATACGAGGGGGGAAACTAGCATTTAGAAGTAGAACTATACAGTTCACTGTGGATAGAACCCAAAGCAACTTCTAGAAATATCTACAGTCGATTACTGGATAGTTACTTCGTATTTCCCTTCTCTTTATTGAACCGGTATGTCTTTGGACCCACGAGAACTTCCAAGAATGGACCCCTTCACAGATAGATAGACAGACTCTCCGCAGATAAGTAAAAAAATACTAAGGTTGAAAAAAGATGGTGGTTTGCTCAGAATTCTGAGACCTCACTGTGACTCTGACAGACCTCCTCAGTAAGTTTGATGAGTCTGCGGAGTTAGGAGGAACAAAACTCACTTATCTCATGACGGACTTTTTGAGTTGTGAGAAATATTTAGTACAAGATCCTTAGTCAGAACGTTGGAAGAGCTTCGCTGGTTTCATTTTAAGGTTCAGTTTTTTTTCTCAGACAGCCGTGAATTCAGCCAAATTCTGAGACTAGAGGATATAGCTTTTTTGTCTCAGACTCAGCTGCTTTTCTTTGGGGTAGCTCAGAGGGAATTTGGATGACGTAAACCTCCCTTTTCTCTTTTTTCGCCATTAAATTTAAATTTATGTATACACAGACAACAAACCTACATAACTGTCTAATATATTAGTATTTTTCTTAATTTGCATTTTTAAAAAAGACATAAATAATTAACATTTTTCTCACATTATTATTTATTTATGACATTTTCATATAAATTTATTATTATTGCAAACTGATCCTATCATATTGATTGGTTAATATGCAAAAGAAATAAGAAATAGCCGAGCCAATAAGGTAGGAGATAGAAATGTGCCAATCACAGAGAGCTGGAGGAGGTTGTCCGGATAGTATATTTCATATTTTATAAGAGGACAAGGTTAACATCTGGCTAACTGTTTGAACTTACATGTTCACATGTAAGAACTTTGCTTAATATTGAACGATGGAGGCTACCTTTCAAATAGCCAATTATTTTTACATAATTAATCATATATATTGATTTCACATATTCATTAAAAAATATACGTCTCGTATACTTATACTATCCGTACGCCTGGAGATTGAAATGTATAATACACTTTATTAGACATTCTTAAGAAAAACTGGTGGAAAATTCAGTGATATAAACTGCAGTTTTCAAAAATAAAATTTTCTTGAAACTATTCTGAACGGAAAACCCCTGGAATCCGCCACAAATGTCTGTAAATTGGCACTTCCCTTCAACCAATTTTAATCAAATTTAGAATTTTACTTGCAAATTTAAATTCTAATCAATATTAAACAGGTAACAGGTCATTATTCTTAATTTTGTTACTTCAGAGGGAAGCATTTTGTTTGGTAAATGAGGCAAAGAAAAGTTACTGATTTACCTTAAGGGTGGCAATTTATGATTCAAGGATTTATGAATGAATCGAAACGTTGTCATGGCGACCGAATTTCTCCCTCCCATTTCCTCACGAATATTTCTCCTTGAACGTGTTTCCGCTGTCAAACAAACTGAGCTCTCAATTTCCCTAGAACTCATCAAAAATATAATTTTCCAAAATAAAAATTATTGATATGTGTATAGAGGCAAATATCATGTAAAGAAAATTGGTACAACTGTTTTCAAGAAAATTTCCAAACTACCAGATTTTTCTCATTCATGAAGATCTAGCAAAATTTAAAGCACTAATTTTTGATGGTGGAACAATAAACTGTCGTGGAAAAGCACTTTAGTGGGAAGCTTCGTTCCTAATTCTCTTGGCTTTTCGATTGGTGTACTTCTTTTAGAAAAACCAATCTGAGATTGGAAGTAAATATTTGAATTTATTCTCGACCAAATGGAATTTTAAAAAATAACTATTTGGAGAGAAGCAGTGGCTATTGCTAAGTCCTTCCTGTATTAAATAGCACTATAAGGTTACAGTTCATCAAACCTAATCAATTTTGGCGACATTGCTTTCGATTTTTTAGCAACTCTCAGGAAAATAGAATTTGAAGAAAAACATTTTTTAATTAAATTTTCTTCAGTAGAGACGACGTTGAAAGTGAGGAAGTGATACTGTTATTGATGGCAGAAGGCACACTTACAGCTAAAGGGTGGGAGTTACATTTCAAGACAATAATTACGGAAGTTTTTAATATCTATTCTAATATGCACGTGTGTACATATAATGTTATTATTCAAAAAAAAAAATTAATGATAGTACAGTAAGAGCAGTGGAAGAAGATAACTGTATATTCGGTGGCTGTGGACTCATTAGTAATTAGCACAAGGAAGTGGATGTTCTCTTTGTTGGTGTGGTAGACGTGTAGAGATCGCCCTCCAGCGGCAAAGAAGGGCCGGAGGGGACGGTACCCTTCTCTTCCTTCTGCCGCATGTTTATTGGTACTTATAAATGTGCGGGACAACTGTGGTGAAGCGGGGAGGGTAGCTATTGTTTTAAAGCAGGTTAGAAATTGTGGGAAATTTCCCAAGAGAAAAATCTCCACATGTAACTTGGATAGACAAAGAGGAGAGTGATCGAGAGAGAAAGATAGAATGATAGTCTCTCGGGTGAATGGAGGAAGGCGCCCCCGCCAATCTCGGCCCGTATACACTTGATCGGCGCTCAGTGCAAATTTAGTCCTCTAGCCAGCCACTGCCACCTGTATTGCTCCTCGTAATTACTCAATTAGTTTTTCTTGATTCCAACTTTTGGTAGGAAAACTGCTCCAACATATCATCAGACCGAGGTAAGCTAATTTTATGTTTCAAACCAACTCTCTTCCTTAAGGATAATTATTCCTTTGGAAGTTTAGCCCGATTCTCCAAACGCTAAGTAACCTGCCCTAAGTAACTTCCAAACCATGGTATTAGTTCCGCTTCAAATATTCGTACCTAAGTTTTAATTTAAATAAACAACATTTGGAAAATCATAGTTTTACTCTCTAATTGCATGATTACACACACCCATACAAAAAAATAAAAACTACAGACACAAAAAATTTCACCTTGTAAAAAACAAAATGGCCGACCGGAAGTAATTTATTTTTTTCCATTTACTTACGATAGATTGCTAATATTTTCTACTTTTATTTTTTCATTTGCTGAATATTAATCTTTTGAAGGTGAATTTCAATAGAATTTACTATCTTCCACCGAAATTTTGGTATTGATTTTACGATTAACTGAGGTAATTCGAGGAATGATCTTTTGGGCTTATTTGGCACTTCAAATAAGTCGTTTTGAGGTAACTATAGTTTCCTTATTTAAGCGTTTTGGTGCATGTATAAGTAGCGATAACCTGCACAAAGGAAGTATAAGAAATCTCACAATTTTTAGCGATTTGGTTCTATTTTGAGGAAGTGAAGTGTGCAATTTTATAAATAAATGGTTTAACGGAAATATGTCACCAGCAACATGGTGTGTGTGGTTGAAGTTTTGTTAAAACGAAAACGCGGGTAGAATGCCAGTTTAATACGTATATTGGCCTCTTGACATTTTCGTCACTTCCGTCAACTAAGGTTTTGGTCGAAATTTGTCAACTGAAAGTGGCGATTCGGTCAAAAAGAAAAAAAGGTTCTAATGATTTTGGGGGGAACTTCAGCCAGACACCAAGACATCTCTCTAAATTGAAATATGAGTCAGAAAATATGATTTTTTGAAGGATTCTGGAGGGGCGGTTGCTGAAAGTTCTAAAGAGCTTCAATTGCAGTACAATTGATTTAATATTAAAGAGTTAAGAACATTCCAAGCCTGAAGATATTGTTTAAACAGGAGAAAAAGTTTACTGAGTAGATTTCCGGTATTTACTAGAAAATAGTACGACTTATAGACTTTAAATGTAACATAATTAGTGAAAAAATGATTTCCAAAGAGATCTCGATTAGTTTGAAAGGGGGAGGTGCTGCTGGTACAAGTCCTATGGAGAGAGGAAATCTGCGCTCTCAGATAATGTGTATTCTATCTTCAAACTGGGCCACCGTTCACATTTTTAGCAGAGAGAAACTTTGTAGTTTTAGAATTGTAAGAGTTGTAGTAAGAGAAATTTGTGTAATTGTTCACAATTACTTTCTCTTACTAGTACAAGAAGAGTGGAGAGAGGAGAGTATGTTGGTGTAGTGGTTATAAAGCGAGGATTTGTAATGTGGGAGATCTTCAATTCGAAACCAGTGTGAAGCTATTTTTTATTTGCTGCTAAATAAATAAATGAACTTGTTGCAATATGTGCTTCCGCCTCGTCGCCAACACGTAAGTTTTCACATCCGCTCTGGTAGTTTTTTAAATGTTGGCGAATGTGTGCGATTACTCTAACTCCAGAACAGAAAATCCTCGCAAGCTCTGACTTTATATTACATTTGAGTTTCGCCATTACTTCGATTGTATAAAACATCTATTGTACTCAGAGATGACTGATAGGGGGGAGACTGCTGTGGAACGGAAATCTCCTACGCGCGACTCAGAATATCTGATGTTATAGCAGCCCTAAGTCTAGATGAGACTGACGCCCAGGTAGGCATGCTTGGAAGATGATGCACCCTGTCTAGACAAATATCCCGTTGGAAGTAGAGTACCATCTGGAAACTTGGCCGGTACTAAACGGAGAAAATCTATTTACCGGAAGTGGCAGCTTAAGATCCGGAAGTATCTCATCATTAAGTGGCAACCCTGTAAAGTGTCACTTTAATGTGGAGTGTGGTTTTATAAACCGTATAATGTTTATTGAAATTAATATGTTACCAAAATTTTGGTCTAGAAAATTTTAACCTTGTAATTTGTGGAAGATCGCGTGAATTTTTTTTATATTATCTTACAAAATAATGACCATCAATATCAGACTTTAACTAAATAAGTCGAAGAATTAATTTGAAAACAATAACTTTTTAATTAAATGACGCAATAAATATACATAAATTCACATAAAATAATGAGGACAACGGAGTGGGGGAAGGCAACAGAAACGTTCCTCGAATTTCCTACTTTGAAAACTAATCTAATTTGATAAGTGAAGGCAAATCTGGATAGAATTGGATTGGCCACTAGAAGGATTTTTGCTGAAGAATCCAAGATTTGACGTTTGTATTCCAGTTCATGGTAGTTGATCCAAATCATCCCATTTTTCCCTCCAAAAAATCCATCCACTTTCTCAAAATGATTTTGTTGTTTTTATCTACAGGGCAATGAGTTTTGTTTATTTGGATGGTTATTTTAGACAGCTGTTTTGGACACTGTTTTAGACATTTCACTCTTATAACGATTACTGGCGAGGATCGTACCAAAGAATTAAATTAAATATTTTAATAGCAATTTCTGCTAACTCTTAAATCGCTTGCTTCTCTAAATTCAAGCTGCAATGCAGCATTTATTTAATCTGAAGTAGAGATGAACCTGCCTCGAGAATTGCAAATCAGTTGTTAGACACTGCTTAAACATTTATTACATAAAGGGGGCTAACTCCTCTCCCAGTCGATGTACAGCGTCGAGACTCCCAAAAAACACATCTACATAAAATTCCGAATCGAATGACACCTCATTCATGAAAATCGGTTCGCACTTTTAGGCGCTACGTTGTTTACAAAAAAGGTAACAAGAAGAACAACATTTTCTGAAAATGCTGTTTTTGCCCATTTTCAGCAACTTTTTCTTCGAAATCTATTAGGTCTGAGTTGATGCAAAAAAATTACAGTTATAAAGGAGAATTTGTCCTATACTTTAAAGAAAATTTGGGAATTTAATCTTTTATAGAAAAAGAGAAAAAAATTGTCAAAGTTGGGTGTTTTTCAACGTTACGCTTTTTCGTGCACTTTTTGATGATCAGGTTGCAGCTTTATAGGGGAATTTTAAGGCATAGTTGGATAGAATTTGCGAAAACATTTCTTTAAACAGCTGTTCTTAGCTAATGATCACAGTTGCCAACTTAGGGATACTGAAAGTATTATTGTATATTTAGTTAAGATAGATTATTCTTTCATTTAACCGTTTGCCTGTTTAGTCACTGACTGACCCTTGCACACACGTCCACCCCACACACTAGCACCCACAACACGTTCATAGTATGCGTGTGAGCGAGAAGGAATTATCACACTCCGTCTTCCTGCGGATAATGAGAAGTATTGTGATCTTGTCTAAGTATCGATTTTGAGTGTAGATCGGAAATATAAGTTTAATTGAGGGAAACAAGTGGTTTATATTTATTATTGTATTGTACCTAGTTTGAAAGGAACTAGATTTACATTTACAATTAGTAAACAAGGGAAAGTGAAAACTTTCAAAAGTGGGAGGAAATTGTAAGAGAAAATCATGGGGCGGGGGATGAACCAGATTTTCACTTTGGGTCTCCCCATCAAAAGAGATTTTCCCTATTAACTTTTTCAGCGGTAATAACCGCTTTTTAAGCCCTGAATGAGAGAAAAATGGTGTGCAGGGGAGGTGCAAATGGTTTTTCACTTTAGGTTTTTCTTCAACGGTTCAAAATATTTTCTTTAAATTTAGTGGATAATTTTGGAGTGTCACCATTGGATGAATTCTGCCATATTTCTGTTTTCAGACTATTTACTTATTGTTTTTTTGGGATTGAGACTTTTATCTAACATGCCATTTCTGTTTAATGTACGATCATATCATCTCATAATATTAATAAGATTTAAAAATGTAAGAGAAATTCCAAAATTTTATAAAAAAATCTGAATTATTGTAATATTTTGTTAAAAAAAAAAATTGATCAGTTAAATAAAATCTAAAATAATAACTTTTTTTAAAAAAAGTAATAAAACGAAGTCTGTAAAAAAAGTAGGTACTACGAAACAGGTAATAAAATTTAATAATGTCTGTAATAACATTAATAACAATTTTATTACACTTGTTATAAATGTAATAAAATCAAGTAATTACTTTTGGTTTAAAATATTGCTTCTTTTTTTTTTAACGATTTAACACTACTGGATTGGAACTATTAACTATTCTGAATAACCATAGTTTCATATAAAAATTTAAATATTACGTGTTCTAAAGGAAGGATATTATAAGAAAAGGCAAATCGGTACATTTAATTTGGATTAAGGGTCACTCAGGTCCGAGAGGAAATGAAATCGTGGATGGTAAAGCCAAGGATGCAATCTCCTTACAACATAAATCGCCATACACAATGTTAGTCTCTGATATTAAAAATTATGCAAAAGCGGAGTGCTACACCGGAATGGCAGCGGTTATATCGAATTGTCAAAGGCGATCAAAGGCCAATTTTACACAGCCATACAATCTAGCCTCCCCAAAAGACCATGGTTTTACAAATACAAAAACTGGAATAGGAAGTTTGTTAGCACACTCATTAGAATGAGGTTTAACCACAATTATTCGCCGCACCATCTAGCCAGGGATTGGGGTGGAAACATCTCACCAGTGTTCCTGTACTTCTGGAATAATAGCAGACGCCAACCATCTAATCCTGGAATGTGCTAATAATACTAAAGGAAGAGAACGATTGTGGAGGGCTGTGATAGCAACTGGATGTCCCTTTACCTGCCAATTTAAATACTATTCTGGCAGCTGATGATGGCAGCATTTACACCGAGCTCTTTGAGTTCATAACAAACAACAAGATAATTCTATGAACATTCAAGATACTAAAGAAGAATGTAATAGGCTGATTTGCTAGCTCAAGAGGCCAATAACAAAGGGGAGAAAATAAATAGTACTCATAATTAAAATATTATGAGTTCTAAAGGAATTGTATTCTATATTCAATAGTAGAGCTAGATAAGTATTTCGTAATGAGATAGTTTGCTTAGAGGGCGGTAATTAGGAACTTAAAGAACTTAAAAAGGAATTATTGTATGAACACCTTACACAAGTTCTTTCTATTACGATAACTTCCTAAACTTCAAATTTAATTCATGCTTAAAACAGTAATGGTTCTACTCAGCTAGAACTGATCGCTTCTGCTTCAAAAGCTTATTACAAAAATCGATTTTAAAGTGGGGTTTCAGAATGGCATCCTCCAGCCAACAAACCAACTTGATCCAGCTACTTCTTTTTTGTTTTTTTGTATTACAAAAAAAAACAAAAAACCGAGAAGGGAGAGGGGATTCATAAGGCAGTGATATTGTCAGAGGGTGGGAGGGAAGGAGGCAGTTGACAAAATGAATGAAAAAAAAAGATGTTGCACAGCGAGATCTGTAAGAATGTGTCTGTGGCTTGTATAGAGGAGACTATTTACCATAAGGTGTGTCCCGATGTTCTTACAGTGGGCTATACTGAAGACTGAGTCATGGCGTCCCTCAAGTCGTAGGCATAATTAGGAAATGATAATTTTAGTGTAGGCAAGCCAACACCGAAGAGCAACGGGTTTCATAACTAGAGGTGTTTCGTCTCTTCACCTCCCCTCTCTGTCTCACCCTCGTAACGCACACATACAACACCAGTGTGTAAAGATATAGGAATAAACTGTGGTGTGTGATCAACTGTCTACCAAATATTCTTAGCAATTCTAAGTCTATAGCGGGGGCTCTCAAATTCCATTTAGTCAAAAACCTCTACAATTTTGACGCTCTTCGTGACAGATTAATAGAAATGAACTCCCAATTACGTGACAAGAAGCAAGGTAAGGCTGGTGAACATGCGAAGATCTTTATCAAGCCTGAGCCAAAGAAAACGCAGTGACAAAGAAGGAAAGGGTTATTGAATAGTGATTGAGAAATTGTTAAAAAAACAGGAATGTAAATAATAATAATAAGGGAAGAGATTAGCTGAGTAATTATCGGATATCGGATACCAAAACGCGGATATCAGAGGTTCGAATCCAGTAGCAGACCCTTCGATTTTTCTCTTCCTAAGAACTACTTACAGCTTACAGTCCCAGTGATGGACAGCGCTGTCTGTAACTTTTCGGAGCCGGCAGCGCACTGAAAAAAGATCCGAGCATCAATAACTTCATAGCTGAAGCGCCTTAAATACTAAAAATGGGTAATATTCCCACCGTCTATGTCCATATATCCGCCCCCTTAAGCCGAAACAACCCCAAACAGACTGCCGTAACCTCTTCTATTTCACCACCAGCTATATATCCTCACTAGAATATAACTTTCTGCAATGACCTGGAGCAGTTCCAGGACATTACAGGCACCAATTTCGAGTTATAAACGCAAGACCTTAGTTACTCCAGCACAGTCTGACTATCGTAGCTGATAACGAATCCCTTTTGACAAATAATATATATTTGAAAACATGTGATAGAAGATTAGAACTGATTTAGTCAAATTATTTACATAAAAGTGTAGCGGCCACAAAACAATTCAATTATTTTAGTTCACCGCCTACTAGATACCATTACACATTTGAGAATAAAACTAATAAACTACTTCTGCTACAGAAATAAAATATGTTCCATTATTGAAGTGTGAAATTTGCGCACTTGAATTAAATATTAGGAGCTTTTCTAAAATACTTCGATTATTTTAGTTTTTAGGTTCCCAACAAATGTGAGCAATTTAATAAAAATTTGATCAAATCCCTTCAATAAACAAAAGTTAGAGTGATCTCCGCACTTGATGCTTGCTGCAGAGACTTTAAAATTAGTCACCAATTCAGTGATCTTTAGTCACAAGTCTCCGCATAAATTTGCCTTAAAGTATTGAAGTGTACACCCTTGGTTTTTAGAAAATTTACTACTTATTTTATTAATTGAGAAAATTAGCGATGTAAGTAGAAATTGCTGCATTTAGAAATATTGTGTGATAAAGAGGGATTAAATCTTTAGCTGTATTTCTTCATTGTAGGGATTGCTATTTAAATAACTAGAGAGAAGGAACGGGAGGGATAATTGAAATTGATAATCAAAGAGAGAGAAAAACAAACAGACAGACAGACAGAATATAATCCGTTATGAATTTCTGATGTAATCGTGAAGAAGTGTGAATAAGATTGTGTCTATGGAGGAGTAACGAATGTGTCTGCCAACGGATCGCAGCCTACAGCATTTCTCCTAGTTAGAATTGTTTCTCTTGGGAAATATGCATAAGTAGTGTAGGCGAGCTTGCTCGGTTCTCTTTATATCTCACTCAATGACTCGTTAACTCTCATAAGTATGTAGCTATGTTTGTGTAAATGAAAGATAAAGAGAAATCTGGGTGAAGGGCATACGATCCAATTTATTTTGATTGAAATATGACGTATCATTTTTGCACAAAAAAATTCTGTTTAATCACCTAACTTAAGTACAGGTAAAGTTAGTTGTAACAGAAGGTCGTCTATTCCACAAATAATAAAGGTACTTTAAATTTGGGCAATTTCAAATATTATTTCCATCAATTTTGAATGGAGTTTTTTCTCTTTTGCTTCCTTGAAAACAGCTCTAAACCATTTTCTTCAAAAGTTAATGTACTAAGTATTCGTCTACAACTTCTGGAAGAGGGAATGGGCAGGTTTCTCTTTGGAGCACTATTTCAATGTAATGTACGAGCACTGTTTCAATGTAATGTAGGATTAAATTTGTTGCTAATATACAGAGTTGAAAGATGAAACCATAAGCGGAAATATCAACTTTACCGTATGGATTTTTCATCATGTCGTAAGGTTGTAAAAGTAAGATTTTACTAAATCGAGGATAATTTTAGTAAGAATGCATGTTTTTAAATTTTGGAGTTCGAATAAAATGTCTGAGTTAGCTCCTTGAGAATCGTCATAAAACGAAATCGATATAATTTGTCCACTGTATTAGGATAACAACTTTATTCTTTGCAAATTGTTTTAGCTCCTGTTTATCACGAATAGATTAGCCAGCATTGCTTAGCTAGTGTGCGCTATAGTCTAACTTTATAGTGGTAGGTATTTACGTTAGTCAAAGAGCATTACATTACAGTAGCACCCCTAATCCTCTCATTTTATGAGAAATGATGTAAACAAGCGTGGTAGAACTAAATGAGGTCTCTAAGTTCACATAAGTTAAGTTTACAGGAAATATAAGGCGCCATTTTCGGAGAAATTCGTGAAAAGTTCTTCCAGTTATGAGTCGCTAACTTCAAGACTAGTTCCAAGGGGGGTACCCAAAGGATATGTAAAAATCTGAGGTTCCTTCAATCTTTTAGTTTTTGAGCTAACCTTTTTTCCATTCAGAGGAGCCTCAGAAAGAGGATTTCCGTAGGAAAAACGTGAACAAAAAATGTATGGCGACTATCGCAGAACATGAAAGTAATTAGAAGGATTTCATTCTGAGGTTTGACGTCAACTACGTCACCAAAAGAAATCACAACTAGATCGTAGTGTATTGGACTTTACAAAGCAATACCTGCACACATCTATCTACCCAGCACGATATTTAGGAACATTTCTTTTGGCGTCTAATGGATAGGAATCTGATAGGCCATTTTAAAGACACCTCAGCAACAGATTGTGCCGACCTCTTGTTGATTTAGTAGAAGAAATTTTGTGGATTGCAATACGAGCAAAGATATTTTTCCGCAACAGTTTGCACAGTGTCCAGTGTTGGCTAGAATAAAAACTTGCGCGACCTTTGCATAAACTGTTAGGCCTAATTGATAAACTACTGATAAGCTTTGACATTTGGCCAATTCTAGTCAGAAAATTTTTGTTTTGGAGACATCTTGGAGCAATATCCTTGAAGAGTAAAAACTAATAAGACGGGTTTTTTAGGTCACATGCTGCTTCTACGTAACTTCAACCATAAAGTTCCAAGGATCGTAGATATTTCTCAAAATAGTAGCTGGACTTCTCGCCACTGTTTAAGCCTTTAGAGTTGTCCATTGATAACATGAGAAAATTTAGCTTAACAAGCATCCTAGTCTGGAATACTAGCTCAAAAAACTAATTCGTGTCCCTTGAAACAGAAAGTTGGGGCTTAGAGTAACAGAGATCTTTCTTACAGTGTAGAAACTTGCTGATAAAAACACCTAGATAGTTCCTCGATTTCACGAGCAAGAACTCCAACGTTGCAGAATGAATTGACTATGATATTAGTACATATTAGGCTATAAGTTACAGTTAAAAAATGTAATAGGCTATGGTGAATGCCTTATAGAGGCGCACACTGTTGTAATGATGCTGGTGATGATGAACTTGTAGAGGATATCATGCTGCGCTTTATGAAAGAAACTTCTTCGTCTTCTGCCTTCACAAAAGAGAGATCTCTCTGATGCCCCATTTGGCTTCTCTTGCCTCTAGTCACATCGAGAGAGAGCCGACAACCGCCAACAACACTACAAGACTACCATCACCACTCGGGCGGCCAACAAAAGGAACTCTTCCTCTATCTTACTACACAGGCGCGGATAATGTGTTAGTCTTTATGTTTTTACTAATTAAAGCGAATACAATAGAGCGCTCTGCAGCAGACGGCTCCGGAGCAGACCATTCTTAGCTGACACCACCAGGTCGAGCAGACTGCATTATCTTGACGCTGTCAGCGATCTTCTTACCCTCCTCTCTCCTGACAGAACATTTTATTAAAATATCCTACAATATAATCAACTAGACCTCATCATTACACTACCGGATGTTATATCAAAATGTTTTCATTTTTGTATTACATGTAATTAAAAAAGCATTAAAGTTTTTTATTTGTCATTAAAAGAATTAATTAAAAATATTATTGCCTACAATTGTAATTAAATGTTCCATGGAAAGTGATGGTTTGATGAAAGAATGAGACAAATTGGTAAACTAAGGAGTTATTTTTCGATTTCTAAAGACTAAACAGCTGATTAAGATCGCCCTCTCTTACTTTAAGCTCTGTTAATCCTAACCTAACTGAGTAAACCTCACTGCTCCGAGCAACTATCCAAGAGAAGAACACCAAAAGTGTAGTTTGTTTCACTTTTAGCATGAGGTATTTCTAATGCCCTCGCCAATCATGATATTATGATAGTTATCAAGGTTGATTCAACTAATTCCTGCATTAATTTACTAAACATTGTGCTCCGCAATGGCCAGCATAAAAAACACATTAGTAACAAGTTACAGACGACAGTATGACTTTAAAAAAAAAGTAATGAATGATCTAGGAGCCTCTGATCTAAGCCAAATTAAGAGTTGTATACAAAAAGTGTGTTGTGTAGATATTAATTTGACAGTTTTGAATACAGCTGAATGAAGCGAGACATCGTTAGGGGTTTCTAAGAGAGTGCGTGGGCAGCAGAAGAGATTCGACTCGCCAGTGCTAACGCTGTTGACACTCCCAAAACTACTATCCGTACTGAGTGCGTACAATATTTACCATGGTATTGATTATGTAAATTCTCTATACTATCATTTATTTATATGATTAAAAAAAAAGTCTTATTAATTTTTATTTTGAACTTAATAATTACACAATATCTACGCAACTATGAAAATAGCTACAATGCATGATGCTAAGATTCTGGTTCAGAAGTAAATCCCCAGCATTTCTTGGTAATTGTATGGAATTTGAAAATAAGAAGGAATCGATGAACACATAGCTTCCGGCAGTTTTTCTGAGAAAACGAGAAGACAACTTCAGAGGTGACACAAAAAGTAATAAAGCCCAAACCTTATGATGGAAGGGACTTTGGGGAACTGCAACTTAAAGTAAGTTTTAATTTTGAGTTTCACCGGAGAAGGAAGTCGCAAGGCAGATGTGATCTCTAAGATATATCTTGTAAAGTTTGCGATAGAAGGAACATTTACCTTTTAAATCTAAATGACTGGTCAAAAAACGACTCGATTGGAAAAAAAAAACCTGGATCTTACTTAAGAAAAGGCGAGAATCTCCTAGTAGAGCTACAAGAAGTCTTTTTTAGCCTACTCAAGAAGCCTCTTTTTGGATGCTCTAATACTTTTTGGACTGATGTTCCCATAAGTGATGTTTACTCATAGTTTTCCTCTGATTGTAACGAATAGACTGTTGCATTACATCATGCTAATAATTAATTTATACAATTATTCATTAAAAAAGAATATACGTATGTATTTAACTATTTTATTCATCGTATGAATGCAGTTAATTGATTATTCAATTAATACTATATTTCTTCAATAATTTGAATAAGAATTATTAATTTTTTAATTTAATAAATTATTCAACGTTCCTCTATCTGATCGTTAATTACGAGCGCATTTATATTACAAGTACGAATTTCATGGGAGAGAGAAACTATAAGGTTGAAGGGAAATTGGGACGTGCTAAGCTTGTTTATGACGTCAGTATGCTGATAATGTATCTCAAGAAGGCTTCGAACACCAGGCATCTGTTGCTTTTCATTGAAATTTTTATTTCCGCTTATAATTTGGGAAAGCACTGGATAAATTTAACGAAAAGTATAATTTCAATAAAGTAAGCAGCATTCAAATGGGTTTAAATTTTAGGGAGGAGATTTCATCGAAGGGAGGATAAGGTAGGACTAAGACCTTGCAATAGATATACGAGAGGTTTGACAAAACTAGGGTGTTTGTAGAAAGGCCAAGCATGGGGCTTTAGAGATCTACTACTTCCTCATTGTCTAAGGCGTTGTAGACAACGAATCTTTAGCGAATCGATAGGCGATATAAAGGTTAAATTAAGAGTTTAGAGCAGGACATTCTCAAGGAGCTAATGTAAGAGAGTATATTTGATACAGGAGTAAACTAGCCACCCTAAGTTTAGCTTTATCAGGTTAGAACAAGGGTTTATTCCGAGAATGTTCTGTTCTTGAAGGTGTGGCCAAAGTCTTCCAGGATGAGATCATTACTTATAGCTGCAGCCTTTGGAGAAGTAGTATGGAGATTAAAAGGGAATGCATTTTAGGTTTGAATAATTGGAAATCTAACACAGGGTGCCAGTTCACTATCCCTCAGACCGTTGGAGGGCCGGACTATAAAACAAACTATTTTAAAGTAAAAAAAAACAAAAAAAACGGGAACAAATAGAATATTTCAAATAAAGAACAAGTAAATTTAAGTCAACAAACTGCCCAGTATTTTTGTGGGAATTATGGACCTGCTTTGTTTAATGAGATGGTCAATGTCCGGTTTAGTTATAGTGCTTTGCCTTTCTTCCTACTTCTGCCGTTATTTTACACTGCATCCCGCATCCCGCGTCATCGGAAGTAGTACTGTACATGAGCGACGCAGCGCTTTGCGGCACCGCCACATATAGTGCTCCTCTCACTGACCACCAATGAAAGAGATGCCCCTTCCGGAAGTGCGGCGGGGGCCGGATAAATGTCCTCAGGGGGCCGCATGTGGCCCGCGGGCCTTGGTTTGGGGATCCCTGGTTTAGTGTATTCAATTGAGACATACTCTTAAGAGAATGCTGGGGTGATTTGGAGCTCAGCGATATCTTAGTGTACGCAGTTTCGAAGGTTGCTTCTGAGAGAGGACTTAAAGAGTTGTCCTAGAAGATATAAGGCAAATCAGGTACCTCCACATCCTTTAGACACCCCCAAATCTTATTAATAATAACCTCAAAGGTTCTGAAGCTGGCTTAGATTCTTCATTTTAAAAGATGCACAATCTAACTCAAGTTTCTAGGTAGGATCTTTTTGGATTATCATTGATCTATTTCTTTTGAAAACTGGTTTGGTGTAGTGGTAGCTTGGGAGCCCCCCACGCACAATGTCCGGGAAGTTTTTTAAAAAAATTTTATTTTTATTTTTTAAATCAAAGCTAAGATTTATTTTTTTCTTGCAGGAAAGACAGAATTACTTCTGATACGAATAACCTCTATTGTATTTAGAATAACTTCTAATTTCCTAAAAATAAATAGTGACACAAAATGTCAAGAAAAACACATGTGGTAAAGAAAGTTATGCATTTTAAAAATTTATTATTATTATTATTATTATTTCATACTTATGAATAATGAATAATTGTAATGAATAATTCATGAATTATCCTCCAAGAATAATTAATAAATTTTATTCTGATAATTATTGATTTTTTTTTTCTTTTAAATAATCGATGAAAAAATAAGATAGATAATTTTACGGAACATCATTTGGTATCTAGCAGTAGAAACACGAATTACGAAGAGCCAAAAGTATAAATTTCGATTAATGGGAGATCTTTTGTGGATGGGACTTGCTGAGGATCACGGCTAAGGAAATGTAGATCACAGCGCACCTCAAGTACTCAACCATTTGGACCAAAAATTGTCAAAGTTTAGACATACCTTTTCAGAAGGCAGAATTTGCAAATCTACACATTCTATGAGAATAATCCTGGTTAGAGCCACCACATACCTGAAAAATAAAATTATTTCAGACACTCTTAATGGTATAGATTCAAAAATAATGGGTTTGAAAAAGGTGAAGATCTAGAGGGGTCGCAACCGCCTCTTCGTACCGCTCTTAAATCTCGCAGTTAGCTCAGACGGTGATGGCCAGTGTGGGACTTTAGGCGAGGAAATAAATAAATACAAAAAATTGGCCAAAATATGTCCTGCAAAATTGTTAATTTATTGTATTTAAGAGCGTCAATAGCTAAGGTTCTTGCGGACTGAATTCACTGCCGGCCCCCTTATACTGTTCTCTCGTCACAGACAATACTGTTCATCACCTGAACAGTGTGCTGAAAAGATGCTTCTAGGAAGAGGAAAAGTCTGAGAATAGGTTGATGTTAAATCATTATTTTTAAATTAGATTAGATGCTACTTTTTTGGTACAGTTTTCTATTTTTTTTACCGATCCGAGATCTTAGTATAGATAAATTTGCAGGTTCAATCACTTATATCGATTGACCAAGACACTAGTGACACAGATTTCTCTCCTGACGGTGCCTCATTTACACATTCCTAGAATAAATACTTGGTCGCCAGTTCTGTCCGACTTGGCTAATTATATTTTCTTCTTTTTTATTGAAATCTTATACCAAGTTTGCAAAATAAATATGACACTAGTAAGTGATATAAGTGTCACACAATGCAGTCGTGTGCCTGCCTCGTTCATTATTTTTCAGCTAGCCTAAGCTGTTAGTTACTCCCTCGTAATTTCTAAGAAGATTTCTTCTCCTATAAATTTAATGGAAATTGTAACTGGATCTTTTAGTTTTTGCAAAATTTGTATTTTGATTCTTTAACAATTCTAAATAATAATATCAACACAGAGACTGTAATTAAAAATAGGGCCCTGAAGAGTGAAGTATGCAATCAAAGATCAAATTTTTGACCCCGTAAAATTAAAGAGGAATAATCAAATAAATGTGATTTGTTACAGGTAAAAAGTGGCGCAGTCTAACACCCCAGGATAGGAGGCCCTATGTGGAGGAAGCGGAACGGTTACGGGTAGTTCATATGCAAGAACATCCTAACTATAAATACAGACCTAGGTTAGTGAAATTCTGTCTACTTAAACTATTGAAAAATAAGAAGCACTATTAGGATGTAACGGAGATCAAGGGAGAAAGATTTAATACAATAGACCTCTCTTATCCACTTCTTAAGAGATCATAGACCTGTCAACAATTCCTCAATCAAGATTAAATTCTATAAAGCTTGGACCTAAACTTTATCAGAGGTTAGAACGTCTCCTACAAGTTTGTCTTTGGAGGCTAGAAGACATGCTTCAGGATAAAACTAAAAGGCGAGAGATTTTCCTCTGAGGAGCAGAACTATTCAGCCTGGCAAACCTTTTCCATTAACCAAAACCTAATTGGGCTATTCCTTATCAGCTCTATATGATGCTGCACCCCATCAGCAACATCTGCCCGGCCATTTTTTGGAATCAAACCGAAATAAACTTAAGCGAGTAGCCTAACTGTGAACTTTATTGCTTAGTTTTAAGCATTAAATAAATAGGCCTAGATACACTACCAATGCTCAAAGGGCCTGTAGAAGAATTATTTTTATGTACTCAGTTACTTTATAGTTTAGCGAATCCAACTCATTTGAGCAAATTTTTGCTCGCCATCACAAATTATTTACAAATAGCGAAGAATTGATTCAATTCATTATTTGACTACTTATAACATCTCAGAAAACTGCAATAGACTTTTATGTCGCACGGAATATTTGTCTTTATATCCGAATTCCGTCTTATGTTTATTGGGAAATGTGAGACTTCTTTGAACAACAGTATTCCTGCCGTGGTTCTGCTAAACCCAAATAGTTGCACTCATCAGCTACCACTGCAGTTCCTTCAGCTTTATTCCCTACTCCGCCAACCTGTTCTGACCATGATTCTTGTATTTAATCTCCTCACGCCCCCAAAACCAAATCCATCAAAAAATTAATTTTTCTATCTCTATTCCATGAATTAACATCAATCTAAGAAGGTTTGCTAGCCAGCTGTCCCTGTCTTCTTTCAGCGAACCGATTTGAATGATCCAATTTCATGATAATTCTTTAAGCAAGCAGTTGTTAATATTTTTTGCATGGGTCACCCAAAGGAAGACAAAATGGCGGTGACAATTGATGATTTAGTTGAGGCAATGGTATCATCAAGACGTCTTGATCGGCTGATACTGCTGATCTCAATGTTATCCCAGATTTCATTATCTGTTTAGAAAGCCGATCTAAAACCAGGACCTTAAATAAAGTCTGTCCTCTTCAGATATTTATTTTGAAATAAGTTTGTGTCTTTTCCAAGTTGCAAGACAGGTTCTTGCTTTTTACGAAATCTACAACTTCCACTGTTACTTTCAAAAAAACAAATATTCCAGGCGGCGGAAACAAACAAAAAGAGGCTGTGGAGGTAGTGGCGGAGCTGGTTCTCCGACAAGACCACAGCCTTGTCAATCGGCCGACGGTGGAACTCCACCGCCTTCATATCCACATTACGCGCACACGCCGGATAGTAGTGAGGCTGGCTCGCCGGGCAGACTGGGCGTTGAGGACGGCTGTACTGGCGCTAGCCCCATGGATCCTGCGGCCGCCGCCGACTACGGAAGGCCATTAAGGCTAACCGGACAAGAAGACTATCAGAACAATAGTTACAGGTTAGCTCAATGCCTAGACAATGCCTGTATTTCAATCCATTGCGTCTTTGAAATATTTAATTAAAGTAATTACTGATTTTTAAACAGGTATGAAAATTATAGAGGCTACACATATCCGCAAAACAACACGATATCAGCGATGGGCGTTGCCAAAGGTAACTAACTATATTTAGCTTAAAACTATAGCTACAGAAATTGAACACTATAACATAGTTACTTCATTCAACTAGTTCAATAATTTCTGCCATTTTAATATTTTGTAGCTCACATTTTGAGCGATTTGATTTTCGGAAGAATTACTTTTCCAATTTCCATGTGTAAAGAAAAAGCAGTTAGAAAGAGAGTCAAAGAAAATAATCAATTTTTCCGTAGTTATGAATGAGATTATGCAGGTAGCAGTGGCGAGTTAGTGTTAATCACATGGTTGATGGTCTAACATTACACGCTACTTGCACTTTATACACTCCTCTTCCCCCACACCTAACTTCATTAACACACATGTTTGTACAATGTATTAACACCTCTAGGAATTAGAATTGTTATTACCATTCATAATTACAAATATTAACAATGTATGAAATTTATTCTAACGCTTTCATTACAAAAATTTATTTTCATCGTACAGCATGAACTATGCACATTATGAATGATTACAGATTTTGTTAGATATTGTATTAACATGTCATCTGTCTTTTTCTTTTTTCTTTTTAATGCTCACATGGTTCAGGAAACTTAATCAAGGTGGGTACAGGTGCTCATTTTCTATGTTTTTAAATGCGTTCAAAAAGATATCCATTAGGTACTTCGCTCGAAAATTTTACAATTTCTGTTTTGTTTTTTCCAATTGCAATAAATCCTTAAAACTTTTAAATCCCAGTACTGATCCTCTTTGGCTTCCGACCAAATCGGGATTATCTGCCCAAAGTCCCATTATAATACTCTCATTGACCACCATTCCAGCGCCAGCATTTCTAAAACCTCATCTTAAGATTCTTTAAGGCTACCAAGGGTGGTCTTAAACGATCCCTTCTAAACTTATTTTCGGCCGAATGACTATATATTTTATTTAGAGTCTGATTTTAAACCAACTGGCAAACCTAATTATATTATTAAACAAATACTTTTGAACTGAGTTCTGATCGTGGTTGTAGTCAGTCAAAATTATTTTTTTCCACTTGGTACCTCATTTCATTCAGCTTGGGACTTGGGTTATCATGAAGTGGTTTCTTAAATACGTAAATAAATGCAGTAGGGGAGTTAGATAATTTTAATTACTTCTACTTTTCACACTTTTTATGATACTCCTTCAGGTATGGTGATGATGTGCACAAATCAGAGATTACTATCAACCTACGAACATTCGGGCATAGTAACTGGCACATTTTATCCGCCAATAGCCACGTCACAGGATGAACAAAATCTTGGCGGCGGAAGTGCTGCAGCGGCGGCAGCAGCAGCAGCTAGTGGCGGAGGATCACCGTCTGGCCGGATGTATTCCAGTCCTGGAAATGGTGGCGGGCCAGCCAATCAACGGGGTAATAGTGCAACCAGTGGTAATACGCCAACATATTATGCACCGCCTCCTCAATATCACGGTGCTGCTTCACCTTATACAACTTCTACTTGCCAATATGGGAGCAGAGGTGAGTTCTTTATTTTTGTTTTTTAATTTGAACTAGATTTCGTGGGAAACGTTAAAAGTGATGGGTTCTTGAACGAAGTTCTTTAAGTAGAAAACAGTTGACACATTTGTGGTCCGTTAAATGATTAAAAAACACTCCATATTTGCAATTCTTTCGGGAAGATGTATTGTGAATCCCCTACTGACAAGCTGAACTCCACTCAATGCTCGCTATTCCTGCGAACTTCGGCTAACTGCTTTTATCTCTCATTCTGACACAGACTAGCTCCATTCCAGTCGTCCAAACCTCACATCTACCAATATCAATCTATACCCCAAAGGCTAACTAACCTCAAGCTAAGTACACGATATTCCTGTCGTTTTCATCTCACCATTATATGATTTAGCGTACTCCCTGAATATGCCGCATGCAGCCTCATTTCCCCAACAACAATGAAAACTTTTTTAACTAAGAAAATAATTGGAAAACTAGCCTATAGCCATAGACGTATCTAAATTGCAGAAACTATTGTACATCCTTAGACCTGTTTGGAAATAAACGTTCTTCTCAAAAAAACAACAACTTTAACAATCGACATAATTACCGGAACTATTTGAAAGCTGAATGCGCATGAGTATAAAAGAAAATAAAAATTAAAAAGAGCTTCAAGGCGCGGGATCATCGTAAAGAATAGTTGAAGAGCCGCCGGGGAGCTCTGAATGTTGTACAAGTTATCGGCTAATAAGATCGCTGGTACGGTACAGCCTCCTAGCTAGCTGTTCTAGCTAATATAATTAAAGTAGATCTTTGTCTATAAAAAATGATTAACACATTTTCTTGGGAGGAGACAATAATAACAATATCAATAATTGAATCGTATCAATAATTATATTTCTGGGTATTTTACAATTTATTTCTCTATTTTCTTAAAATTAGCGCATCATTGCTTTGTAAGCAACAACAATTATATGAAATGTCCTGAACACATTTAGAGTGGAGAAATTACGCGGATAGTAACTGTTTAATTGACTATCGTTGCCAGAAAGGAGATCGCGAGGTCACTGGTCTTAAAAGACCAGTCGTAATGTTATGAGGAAGTGTCCTGAAGGTTAAGATATTCCGAAGTATTATCTGGAAAAGTCCTAAAAATAGAATGGTTTAATAGTTCTGGAATCGTGTGTGATTTTAGGTAGAGAAGGAATTTTCTAAGTTCTTTTGGTTCTTTGGCGACTTTTATGGTAAAAAGGAATTTAATTGTGAACAAGGAATTTTTAGCTCGCAAAACTGGGATCAAGTAGCTGAATAGCAAATTTCAATGCCATAAGCCTAGACTTTGTTTCTTTGAAAAAGTTCAAATTCATTGTCTATAATCCTTAAGTTATGGAAAGCTTGTATTGAATTCTGTTACCTAAAAGTCTTGTATGAAGATTCTAGGAACTCTTTGACCATCTAAAGCCAAGGCAAACAATGTTGAGTACCTTGAATGTTGGTATGGGAAGTATTATTAGAGATCAATTAGTTTAAGGACAAATCCCATATTCAATTTCTAATTACTGAGAAGGGTTTTGGATAAAGTTATTCTTTGAACTTGGATCTAGCTAAGCGCTAACATGATTCTATGAGTAGATCTCTCCCTCACTTGCTATCTTCGTATATCCCTATCCTCTCTCAAGTATCATTTTTCGAAACTCTTAAGGAATTCTCTATTTTTATTGTTTTTACAAATAGCTCTGTAAGTTCGAGGTCAATTTATAATACAGAAAATTCAAGTTTGGTCATTTGTTTAGGTCCAACTGACACCTGACTGTAACAGTTTTTGGTCTAAATCAATGAATTGGAAGGTATCACTTCGCAACGTTGGATTTACCACTCAAAAATGATTTCCTAAATTTTCTTTAATCTTTACACACACGAAGACCTATAACTTTTAATTTTTCTAGAAATACCACTTAAAATGGAGGGTTGATAATTGAGCTTGAGCTTGTGTCTAAATAAATTGATATTAGAGCTAAAACTCGAGTTTCCTGTACCCTAAAATTACCGCGGATTGTTTCAGTTTTTTCGAGCCACATTTTCTGAAAGCCACATCACACCAGAATTCTTTATATTTAACGACTAACACAAAATACTACAAAACATTTGATTGCATTTATCTTTTTAGGGGGGGGGCTGTATACTCATACAAATTCATCTTTAGGTATTTCTGGAGGCGGAAGTTGCCCTTTAAAGATCGCTAATTATTGAATTGTGCGACTCTAGTACGTCTTATAAGATACTCAGTTAAAAGAAAAACGCTTAGCGGAAATTGATTTTATGTCGAGCTTAACTGCTACTTCATATTTGCCTCAGAAATCCTTTCTTTTAATGTAATCCAAAAAACTGATAGAAACTTCGAGTATTGCGTTACTGGGAAGTCTTGTGTTTCCAAATTATCGATCGTGTGTATGTGTATGATCTTATCGTGTGTTTATTTTGGTCAACGAACCGTACCTCCAAGTTCTGCTGAACTTTTTTTTCCTTTAGTTTCAAAAAAGGAGAGAGCGTTAAATTTATATTCACATGAGAGATAGATGTTGAATTATTTATTATATATAGACTATATTAAATAAAGAGTGGAGAAGAGGGACTGGAGTGTGGTGGCCCCGCGATATGAACGCAAAGCGAGTATACGAGTATCTCTCAAACTCTAATACTACATCAACTAATATAAAAAAATAAAATAAAATAACTTCCAAACCGATAAATCACCCAAGATATTTAACTTATATAAATAAGAAATAAAAGATATAAAAAAAAAACAGGAAAAAAAAACAAAGATAGAGAGAGAGAAAGACGACAGAGAGGAGCCTTGAGGGGTGCAGAGGAAGGTAATTACCTGGCAATTTAGGGATATTTAATTTTGTGTTTGCAGCAGTGTGGGCGGGGTTAGGTTGCTTAACCTGCTATTAAAGAGAACCTCCCTCTCTAGATGGCTGTTTGATACTGCTGCACACACGGTCCTGGGCTATGTGTGTATGTGTGTCTGTCTGTACGTAGGCGTGGCGCTGCATGATCACCCTCTTGACGTACTCTGACTCTCTAGATCTGTGCACACTCCTTAGCTCACAGAGAGAGAGTCTAGGCGAGAAGAGAGCCAGCCCTATTCCCCAAGTAATCTAACCTTTGTACAAAATATAGATATTACCTTTATTATACCTTCTCGTAGGTATGTAAAGATTAAGTGGAGGCAGTGTTTACTTACGTAGAGACAGCTCTACTAATGCCTTTCTATATAAGCTCTCATATATAATATAAGCGAGCTTCTGTTACCTCCAAGGGTTCTCGGCCACTGGTTATCCCTTACAATTACAATCCCTTCTAAAGAAAGAATGAATCAAATTTGAATCATACTTGATTTTTTTGGGAATTAAAGAAATATAAAAGTGTTCAAGAAATCTTCGCTTGAACAAAGTCCGACGGAAACCGAATGTGACCGAAAGTAAGTTAAGAAACTATTAATAGGTACCCTTTTATAATATATTGAACTCTGGTTGCTGGGTGTTTATTTAAAATCATTTTTATCTTTGTATTGTTATGGATAAATGCTCGAATTGGTGGTTATGAGAATGGGTAGTAAAGAAAGCAGCAAGAAACAAATGAGAATTCTGTAAATAAAATTGATCGCCTTGATGGGACAAACCTAAATGGGGTTACAAGACAAATTGATGACCATATCGAGTCAACACTACCAAAGGTCAACATCTAAAATTCTAATAGTCATGCTCCTTTCAACATTGCAATATGCTGTTCATTTACACTGGCAATCAAATAAACAAGTGAATCAATTTGAGAATTATTACCTCCTTGGATTGGTAATATTACATTGAAAAAGCTAATAAATGCAGATATTAAGATCGTTGTCTTATTGTATGCACCTTGAAATAGAGTACACCCTCAGGAAATCAATGTTTATCTGGATAAAAATAGAAATAGATAACTCCATATATTCGTAGATCTGTCTTGGATAGCCTAAGATTTAGTATTTTTCTGCAGAAGTATAATAATCATAATCAATCATCTGTAGATTTATGTTATATTTGGAAAAATATTCTAGAATATTGAAAAATACTTTCAAAAATGTACTGAATCCGTGATGTAAAACATCTACGAAAATCGTGTTAATATTTCTAATAATGGCGCTTTAAATGTGGTGTACTTATCAAAGAAGGTTATGGAAGGAAAACTGGTCTGCTTAAGAAGACTGGGACGTCCTAGGCCAGGGTTGGGTCGCATTGAATCGTGGGGACTGGCTGAAGAGCAACGAGGAGGCTGTGACGCCGATAATCATGATAATCATTGAGCCTAAGAAGTTCTACCAACTTCTATTTATAATAAATTGCCACGGAAATTCGATTCAGAGTTTGGAAGGGCTTCTCTCTAAAGTTCCATTTTCAGTGTAGCATACTATAGATATCACCAATTAAATATATTAATAACAGATTAAAAAACACAAATAATAAATTTGTAGGAAATCGGCCAGCTGATTTCGAGGCAGTAGCTCGAAGTACAAAAATCTAAGATTCAAGAAAAATAAATTAGATAAACTGCTCTAAGAGAAAAATCGTACCGGATATTTCATTATTGTGCAGCCTGTAAAACATGTATTTCCGAGACAAACTAAACTGCAAGAATCTGCACGAATTCACTAAAGATAAAAACTGCAACTTCTTATTTGGATAATGTGATATAGAAAATTAGAACAAGGGTTTTAAGATTTACTGGTTTTAGATTTAAAGAACAAACTAGAGGATTCAAGAGACTTTAAGCCGACCAATGGTGTTCTTCAAGCACCAATCTTCCTACAATTTACAGGAGACAATCTTCAGCAGTTGGCTTCTACCCACTTTTTACATCATAACAATATTTCTTCTCTCGGCCATTGTGTTAACATTGTAAAATTTCCCACAATTTGCATTTAAAAAGAATAAAAAAAAAAAAAAAAAAACCGAACGAACTACCAATTAAAACAAATGGAAAAGCTGTGGGAAAATTCACAAACTCGTTTTGAGGACGCGCGTCCCGTTCACCGGATCCCATGTCTGTGTGTGTACATACACCACATACATGTTTACTACGTCACATCCTGTTTTAAAAATCTTACATAATATTATTTTCACACATGTATAAGATATATGTGCGTACTATTTACAAATATTAACCGAATATTTACCAAAATGAAAATATTATAATATACTTAAATAATGTATAATATATGTCTAACCAAAATTAAATAAATGATAGTTATCTTATAAGAAAGAATTTTGTTTTTAAATGTCTAAAGTTTTTGGGAAAAATATACATATTATATCATTTTGGGAAAAAAAGATATATTTGTATGCAAATTCTGTTTAAAAAAGCTTACTACGAAGATAGATTTTTTTTTTGGGGGGGAATAAAAGCATGAACGACACTCTACTGACGGACATTTACTGTAAGTTCTACGAGGTGTTTTATCGTCTATAAATTTACTGTAAGCTTTTCTACTTAAGAGAGAAGCTTAAACGCCCCAAAAATCTCAAACTACTCCAAAAGATCAAACAATTTCCAAAAAAAAGTGATATTTTTTAATCACTGATTGCAGACAAAGGCTAAAAATTAATCGTTCACTTGATTCTCACTTCCGGTGTAGCGATTTTCTTAAAAATTCAAACATTTTAACAATATATTCAATTATTAATAATACTGAAAGCTTCAATCCAGTGCAATGTCAGTTTAAACGAAAGCCTACGGACCTTAAAATTTGGAAAAACTTTTCAAACAAAAGTTGAAGCTTAAAGTTTAAGCTAAAGTAAAAAATCTAAAGACTAGCTGGGACTGGTTTTCAAGAGATTCGCATTTCTGGGACATATTTGAGTATTCTCAATCCTTCTTCGTTGTGGCAAAAAAAAAAAAAGCATTAAATATGTCCTCGCCCGCTCAATACTTCAAGCAATTTATTTAATTCTCTTCTAACATTAAACAGGCAGCAAATCAATTGAATTCCCTGAAATGGCGGCGCAAGCTTCCCTGGAAATAAAAAAACTTCCGGTAATTCTCAGTTCCGGTCACGCTAATTTCTTTAAACTCTGAATTTAGAAACTCATTTAGCCCAAGTTCAAATTATATGTCTAGATCTTACGTAAAAATGGATAAAGGAAGGCGAGTCCAACTACCTTTCCCAGGATAACTTCAAAATTGTTTTTTCTTGAGAAAGTATTAATAAAGTATAAGTTCACTCAGATAATACCAAGTTTCAAGGAGAATCGTTGAAATCGTTTTTGGGACTGTTTTTTTTAAAAAACAATTATAAATAATAAATAAATAGATAAAATCTATTCAGGATATGGCACTTACGGGTTGGCTAGAATAATAAAATCCTACGCAATTTGTATCCGAAACAAACACAAGCACAAAGGGCATTCCGGCTCCTAAATCGAAAATAATACTTACTGAATAGATTTACATCGCTAAGTAACCGTCTGGTTTCCGGAAAGGACTCAATCGAAATAAAATACAGCTTCCTCTCAATTTTTTTCAGACATATTCTGTACATTTTTTTATTTTGTATATATCTATACAAACCATTTTCTTAAAACCACTTTTGAGGACTTCAAAATGGAATTCGAAAACTTGAAGTAGAATATTTGAACGCAATAATTTACCTAGCGAAGGAAATTAAAATTTATACGTCACACTTCAAAAATATTTTCGAACTATTGCGTTTCCGTTGCTTATACACATCAATGCCAATTCCCACATACTTAAGATGCTTCAATATGATGCTTTTAAATACTTAGTTCAACTAAAATGTTTAGATATTTTACTTATGAATGAAAATAAAAATTTCCATACAAGTTCAACCAAAAATTTGACGCAACCGTAGTACTTCCGCTTCACAAAGAAGCCAAAAAATAGCGAAGAGGGCAACAACATTACTTTATTAGATTTATTCAACAGATTGTAAAAGAAGATAACCAAATGGCGCTTTGTGTTTTATACCGTTGCTCAACAGTAACGTTTCATTAACTTAACAAGTAAACAATTAAACAATTTTTATGAATGAACGTTAAGTGTTTAATTATTTATGTCATTTCTAATTTCTTAAAAAATACTCTTAAGAGGAGGTACAGCTGTTCCTAGTTTGGGTTTCCGGAAAGACACGTTTTGTGGGGTGTAGCAACATGAAACAAATGGTTTATTTTTACAAAAGCGGTTTGTTCTTCTGCCAATGGTTGGCATTATTCAAAAACAGAAAATCGATTTTTATAATTCAAATTATATATTTAGTACCTTAAAGGTCTTTTACATAGTTTTGGTTCAAATTAAAATACGTACTTCTTTACAATCGATTATTTATTTCTAGCATTTTCTCAAAAACTGTTCCAGCTATTTACTTTGTACAAATAATAATTCATGTAGATCTGTGACGTTTATTTGGAGTCAGTTTCCTGAGAAACTTTGTTGACGCGCACTTCCGGAGAAAAAGTATTGTTACGCTTTTATTAAAAGTGGCATTTTTTGAGTTAATTTAAAGTAGGGATTTATTATTAATGAGCTGGTGAAATTTCAATTTTGAAGGAAATGGCGTACCCGGAAACGCGAATGCCGGAAGTATTTCTTTTCAGACATCGTGTACCTTCCGCTGAGTTAAAGACCTTACGGTTTGCTTGGGAATTATTTTGACGCAAATCTCCCTTTTTATGATGAGGTTCTGAGATAACTAAGTCACTTCTCCCACTACCGCGGATGACTGCACTACAGATCTTTTTAAACAACCTTTTTCATTTTATTTTCCCCTAAAACTTCGCTTGTCTCGTTGCTAGGCATTTACATCCAACCCACTTCTCACAAAAGTCCGCCATTAGAGCCAAATAACAGTAAAAAAAAAAGGAAGAAGAACAAAATTTAAGAATTCCAGTAAGATTGTGTCATCAGCAAATATTTTCTTGAGTATCCAAGGAGTGGTTGCAAAATGGTGCTCAAGTCTTGAAGAGAGAAGAAGATAGAAGGATGTGGCGGGAAGCGTAGAAATGATCACGTCGAGCAATTAATCAGCCGGCGACGCGTAACGTTACCGCCGCTGCCGTCGCTGATGTTGTTGCACAGTGTTGCCAACGGTGCGGAACATTAAGAAATGTTCCCTTATTACCTACCAATTATATTAGTTAGTGTCCCATCTCCTTTTTGCATCTTTGCACATTTCTCTAGTAATGTATTTTGTACTTTTTGTTAACTAAATGTTTGTTTATACTTTCTAATCTATTTCCTTTATATAATCGTGGATTATCACTTTTATTTTACGACATTTGGTAATCAGGTGACTGATATAAACTCAAGCTTAAAACTTCTATAAAGAGATATATCTCTATATTAAATGCATGTCCATTTTGGACATTATAGCCTCATAATTCTGATCTTAATGTTTCCATTTCACTTCATATAAATATACTATGTTTATATGTACAGGAGATCCGGAAGACCGAAGGTATCCATCCCCTAGTTCATCGTCATCTTCAGGAGTACTAACCGCGCCAATGTTGCCACCTTCACCGCAGTTACTGTCAGCGCACACTCCAACAGGCCCACCGCCATCTTCGTTGTACGATGTGGGCGATATGGAAGAGTTTGATAAGTACCTTAAGTACGGCAGTGGAGGCGGCATGCTAGGCGGCCAGTCAATACAAGCGGCTGCACAACACCAGCAACAGCACCAACAAAACACGGCAGCAATGGGCGGCAGTACACAACATCACCTGCTGCACTCCAGTTCGGGCGCACATTCCACAGACTTGGACGTGGACAGTAACCATAACTATCAGCTCATGTACTACCATCAACACGCTCCCGCCCACCTGCACCACCACCACCATCACCACCATGCGCCGCCTCCACAACATCAACATCTGGCCGACAAAACTGGCGCCAACAACCATCAAGCTCATATGGTCTCCGCGGGCGGCTATCCATCACCGCCGGCTCTTGTTAAAACTGAACGAACCGACGAACAAAACCCTTCCGCTAACAGTAAACAAGCCAACAATAATCTAGAAGATTTCAGCCACATTTTGGCTGACGTTCGTAAAACGTGTTACACGTCCTGCAATTAACCTTAATATTGTTATTATTATTATTTTAATTTCTCAATTATTCCAGTTTTTATTTTTTAAAATAAATAATTTATTTTATTGAATAAGTAATAAATAAAATAAATAAATAAATCGTGTGATAATGTTTCGTATTTTTATGTCGGGACTAGTTATTATAAATTACAGTAATTTTGTTTTGGTGCTGCCGTATTGTGCACTTGTATAAATAAATCAAAAATTGTATTACCCCTCTCTACCCCTCTTTCCACCTCTCCCAAATATTTATTCTCTGTTCATTTCCGGTCTGTTCCAAAAAAAACAGTTTGTGATTTTGCACAACCTTACACATTCGCTCTTGATTTGTGTCGAATTTGAATTGAGTTTTAGGGACCGTCTTAATTACTTTACACCTACCCGGAAATTAGAAATGAAGATTCTGTTTGGTTTTTTGAGATTTTATTTTCAATAATGAAGGTTGTTTCACTTTAAAAACAAAAATGAAAAATTAATGAAGGGATTGAGTAACTGAATGTGCATCAAATATGCTGTCGTCTCAGCCTCCTACAATTTCAATGAGATTAACTACTGAAAAGAACTTTGCAGTTATGATTACTGCTGTATTAGTGCATTATAACCAGAGCAATATGCTACAACAGTTATTCTAAAGATCTCCGTCTTTCCTCACTCAGGTTTCTCTAAGAAAGTTTGATGGAAAACTTTACTCATAGTCCCCTCATGAGTGAAGATTCTCAGCTTCTTGAATTTGGGCAGCTACTTCCTGCATTTTTAGAGAATTAATGCAACAAAACGTGGTGCATAACTCGAAAAGTGGAACGCAAAGATCACGTGTGCAACATCCTAATCTAAACAACTTAATTTTAAATATTTTCCCCCACCCAGGAGAGACCATACCGATAATCCCCATTACAGGGCTCAGACTTATCACAAACCAATTTCAAACTAGATATGAATCTAATCGAAACATCCGACTAGAAATTCATTGTAAAGCCGATCGATCTCAGACTACTCCATTCTCCATTTAACCAAAATCATAATCGAGTTTTTGTTGGAACAAACCTTTAGCTAAAACATTGCCATGAGTGTTCTCGCCACAGCCATCCCAATCAAATTTATTTCATATAAAGTTGTATATATATATTTTTTTTTATAGATAAAAAAGGCTGTTGTTAAAGCATACGTTTACGTTTCATAGTTTTTCAAAATTGTATTAAATTTCCGTTTCGTTGTATATTTTATGCTCAATAATGAAGTTTTTTTGTTTTTTCGAAAACGTTTGCTCGCGATCTCACCTCTTTTTTTTTATTCTTTTTTTTTTTTAATTTGAAATTATATGTAATAAATATTGTATATATATAATGTGTGTATTTGTACAAAGAGAACAAACTGCGTACTAGTTTATACAGGAAGAACGCTTATTAAGCTCAAAAAAAATTTCTATCCAACTAATCGATGACCAGTTTAAAAGAATTCCCGTCGTCAATGAATGGGTTGTGCAGTGTCTAGAGCACAACAATGGCCACCCATTACGAAATATTACTTCTTTCTTTCTAATAAAACACAAAATCGAGAAATTGTTAATCAACAAAAATTATGTCCACTGTTATTGTACTTTGTATTGTTTGTAAAATTATTAAAATTATAATTATTTAGGTGTTTTTTCAGTCAAGTTTTATTTTCTTTTTATTCTTCTCTCTCGCTCTCCGTATATATCCCCCTCCTTTTCTTTGGGAAAACTCTCCTTAATTTGCGCGCTCAAAATCTCAGCAGGATAAGAAATATGCAATATAATGAATTAGAAATAACTAGGATGTGAAAGTATGATGTGAACGGAAATCAACTTCTAAACGGATTTGTAACTGCTCGGCTAGATAAGCTACGTTTCCTGTCTGTTGGCGTTGGCATGTCGCAGAAGTCAAGGATGATGCACTTCTAGTCCGGGTGTCAATATAGATAATTTCAAGAACAAGTGCATAGATTGGCCATAATAGCTGCATCTTATTACTGCTGTTCACCTATCGCTAGTTCACATCTTAATTTATCTCTACTAGAAATGGACGTCTTCATAGAATTCTGTTTATGGATGAGCTTGGTGGATAAAAATTTCTGATCCAAGTGATCAAGTGATTTCAACGGCATACAATGATGTCCTACAACCTTTAAGGACTTCTGTGCCCTCTTACTGGTGCTAGGAGAGTCCCTATAGCCAAGATATCTAGAAATCTCATAAACTACAGGTAGTAAGGTATACTTTCCACCATTTACGAGTAGTTACTTCTCAGTACTCTATGTGGATAATTGCATCTGATTCCGGTTAGAAGACCTATCGGGAGTTTCCTTCGTCTTCCCACAGAATCTACAAGTGCTATTACGTTCTAGACCCAGTTTCATTTCAGGATCCTTGGGATTTCCCCCAAAACTGTTGAGTAGTTACCAGGATTGAGGGATGTACACACTCCACAGAATATGGCCAAATTTTCACTTTGGGGCCAATTTAGGAATATCTAAAGAGTGCTCTGTGGCAAGGAGTGTGTGGGACATCAGGGAGAATGTACCCTGACTTCCCTTTTCTTCATGTACCTGGAAAGTTTGATTTGTACATAATAATACGTAATATAGCGAATACGTATAATCCCTGAAGCGGAAGTTTATTTACTGTATGAATTTTTCACTCTTTCTTCGTGCTTTTCTCGAAAAATTAATCCGAGGACTGTCTCCTTTAATCCTAGACACGCTGTTCGCACATAGCCAATTCTTCAAAAACTATTTCTAGAAACATTTGTCGACAGAAATTCATACAAAAACAGTTTTGAAGAAATAGGTAAAGTATTTTCCTTAAGACGGTGCCATTTCAGAGCCGAGCACCTAATCTACCACATGAATGAATTGATTAAAGTAATTATTATTTGAGGATTTGGAAGTAATGGTATTAAGATAGAACCTAGAGGAACTGTAGAGACTGTGGAGTGAACGTTCAAACCAGGTTTACCTAGAGGTTTGGCTATACAGATTGCTTACCTATCAACAAATTAAATTTTAATCAAATCCAAGGTGAGTTAGCTGGTTCAAACCGAGCATTTTCCAAAAACTCCTGTTTTTTGGACTCAGACCACTAAGCTCTCGATAGAAATGGAAAATTTTCCACGATCACGGTACTTCCTTTAGTACAAGTAAGACTAAGCGAATAATATTTATATAAACACTCTCTCGATCATGGTATTTCTTTCTTTCTTTCTCAAATTTTGGAAAATCAACTTTTAATGGGCTGAAAATGTGCGCCATGAGTCTAGAAATATTTTCTATGATGATCCTTTTGGGAAAACACGCCAAGATCTTTAAAATATGATACACGCCTAAACTGGGCGAGAGTATTTAATAAACTTATTTAAGATAAGAGATCAATAAATAAGTTTCTTTAAAAAAAAAAAATTATTAGGTTAAAGGGCGGGTAGAGGAGAACAGAAATTAGGCCTGAAAGAAGTGTAGCTTGTATCTCCCCGCTAACTGGCCAGTCAGATCCAGGTCAGAGGTTAAATGTAACTTAATTAAACGGTTTGTTTTTATTTTTATTATGTAATTAAAAAGTGAAACACAACTTATCTGTTCCGTACGACCATTAATTTAATGAAGAAATTGGGCCAACATTCAGTAAATACTGCTCACCTTTATCTCCTGCTCTAATTTCTTAATTAAAATAAAATATTAAAAACTCGATCAATTTTTTTTGGTTTACTTCTCTGACGGAAGAGAAAGAATAGCAATCGTGCCCAAAATTGAACAACCCATTTTGGTTTTAAGTAGTCTTAAACAAAATAAACTTCCTTTAAAATCAAACGATTTCGCAACGAATCCTGGCGATGCTTCATGCTCTTTGCATTTAGTTAGTATAGCCGCTGTACATCGCGCAATGTGTATTTAACCGGAAACTGAATGAGGACGCTCATATCGAGAGTTAGGAAGATGACCAAGTACAACAACTCGTTCCTTTCAGCTGGTTTTCTATTACACAGCTGTGGGTACTAACTATGAACAAAAAATATCGTAGCGAGAGCTATGTGCCTTGAAAACCTACTTTCCGGGTTATTCTCAACAAAATTATACGCACGAATATTTATATTTATTTATAAACATGTAAGGCGCGACGGTAGTCGAGAGGTTAGAGACGGGACCTGTAAAGCTAATATGTATTGTGGTATTGGGTTCGATTCCCCAGTCTTAGGCCTTGGATTTTATTTAATGGTTAATAAAAGGAAATTTACAGTAAAGTATGTTTGCTAGTCGCCTCCGTCCACGACACCTGAATTTTATGAATGGCCCATGAGTCCACACGTCATTAAAATAGAATTACGAAAATAGGACAGGGAATGGAGTGGGTGGAAATGAAATTGGAAACACTAAAACAAACAATAATAATAATTATAATGAAAAGAGAAATAGCTGACGTAGTGCGCGCCGCGAGGAGTATGTCGCGTGGCAGTTGGTGTTGGCTTACCCCCATTCATAATAATATTATTAACGGAACAATTCTGAACGTGGCGCTGAGTAGTAGTGCTGACTGTGTGCTGCTAGCTAGCCACTACCTTCCTGGAATTATTTACTAAAGGAAACCGGAGTGCTTCACTACTCAACTTATCTATTTATTTACAAATAATTCATTAATAAATTCAAAATCTGAAATCAACGATTCTTTTATTTCATTCAGCTAGCTAAGAAAACCATTACGATCATGCAAATTTTCCGAAATTGAGTTACCATTGGAAACTAAGAGAGGTTTCCTGAGTTTAAAAAAAAAAATTGCTGTGTATAAAGTGTGTGGGTCTGCATGACTCAAAAAGGAAACACCAAATTCTTTAGTTACCAACAAAGAGCACGTCAATAATTAGCCAACCGGAAATACCCTCTTCATTGGCTGACTTTTTCTCCGACATTTTTGTTTTTCACAAACTTATTAGAGAAATTGCCAATATTTTAATTGATACATTATCCAAGGGAAATACTTGAAAGGGCACTTTTGGGGAGGGACGAAGCCGGAACGTAGCTTTTCGATTAGCCAAGGAAAACTAGCTACAGTTTTTCAGGCTGAGCTAGCTGCAATTAGGTTCTGTGCTACCGAGATTAAGGGGCGAGGAATTATTAATTCTAAGGTCGTAATTTTCTGGGATAGACAGGCTGTTCTACGAGCTATTAGTTCCTACCAGGTCAACTCAAGGCTGGTTTGAGACTGTCTGGGTGCCCTAAAGGAAATTAGTGACCAAAATAAGGTCTTTCTAGTGTGGGTACCTGGTCATTCAAGATATAAGGGAAACGAAGTGGCAGATTTATTGGCTAGGGAAGGCTCTGCGGGACACTTCGTCGGCACGGAGCCCTGTTTTAGGGTTTCGAAGTGTGTTAAGACTGCGGCCATTAATTTGTGGATGCAGAGTAGGTCTCAGGAGTGGTGGCTCGCCACCACTGGACAGAGACCGGCGAAGGAGTTCATCAGAGGCTATTCGCCGAGTGTGACTGCAGAATTAATCGGTCAAGACCGTGTGGGGCTATAAGGATAATTTTAAGCTTATTAACTGGCCACTGCAGGCTCAGAAAACACATGCATCGCATGGGCCTGGCAGGTGATAGCCTCTGTAGGTTCTGTCAGGAAGAGGAGGAAACGGCACTGCACGTGTTGTGTCAGCGTGAGGGGCTCGTGTGGCTAAGGATGTTACTTCTCTGGGAGGAAAAACCAAGGCCTGTGAGCTTTACCCAAGAGTCGCTCATCAGCATCAAGAGTCTGATCAAAAGGACAGGTCTGAAGGGTGAGCTTTAGAGTAAGGGGAGCCACAATAGATCCAAAGGGGTCGCAGTGGCGTAGGCCTTGAGGCCGCCCTAGTCTAATCTAATCTAATCTAATTATTGAATATGCGGTAAAAATTTCCAATTTGAATAAAATCTATCAAAACCCCGATGTACCACATTACTGAGTGCCATTTTTACTGCAATATTTTCCCTAAACTTCGTCTTTTTAAATTTTTAAGCATAGATCTAAAACTATTATTTGAAACATTTGTTTGTATTGTAGCAGTTCATTGGCGGGATGAGGGTAATCTTTCCCGCAATTTTCGGGTTTACAAATTGTATGGTGAAAGGTAAGAAGCACGTTTTACGCTTGAACACTTATTATGATTCTAAGTATGAATAAAATTCCAACCAAGGTTAGATCTTGGGAAATCACAGTAACAGTAAGGCGTGAGAGTAGTCATACCAAGTTTAATGTATGCCAACTATGATCGGATTTACTCTTGTGAATCAATTTGTGAAAACCATTACTTTTTCATACTTCCGGTGTAAACTAAATGTAAATAATTCTGCGCGAACATAATTCTTCTTTTTTAAAAACCAAAACGGAAGGCACCAAGTTTCCATTAAGATCAATATAATATCACAAATTGTAGCAAAAATATTTCTATTTAGAGGTAACAATCTACTATTAACTTGTTAGTGTTGATTGATAACTAAAATCTGATTCACGTGTGATATAAGTGAGCAAAGTAAATATTAGATCCATGGGAAAAGGTTTTTCTTATCACAAAGTGGCCACAGCATCCCATCTCACCACCGGCAACGACCCCTCCACGCCCAAAAGAGTAACAATCTTGATACGAAAAGTGTATAACCTCCTTCTATTAGGGGCGCTCTCCATCGGTTGCCTACCCCATATTAGAGATTACTTGATCTAGAGGTCGTGCCCAATGCTCCCTAGATTGGCAGATTAACCTCTAGTGAAAGTTTTTATATTAAATTATTTATTCTTTTACATACGTTTATCAACTAAGTTCCTTTTTATTATTTTTATTTGAACTCTAACAGATCGAAGAAAAAAACAAATAAATTGTGACCAATTATAACGACTGGCTTTTGAAAAGCCATTGCTTTTCGAGCCAAATTTTTGAAATTGATGAATTGAGGTCACCTGAACACATAAAAAGGTTTTTAGCGCATGGTCGAAATGAATGTGTTAACGAAAAAGCATAAAGAAATTTAGTAAAAAACTTAATATGTTTTTACTGTTCGTTATTTTTGGTGATTGAATCATAGTTTCAATAGGATGAAAAATTAATTGCCAGTTTCAGTCATGCTAAACGTTATTACGCCGAGCTTTCGACCTAGGGACTAGCGACCATAAGACACACCAGCCCTCTAATGATGTAAAACAGTATATTGTAAATTAGCCCTGAAGATGAGCTAGTCCCTAGGTCGAAAGCTCGGCATAATAAAGTTTATAATGACTGAAACTGGCATTAATTTTTCATCCTAATAATATGTTTTGGTACGACTGTTCTTTTCTGGGACGGTTTCCTCCGTTAAAACTAAAAGTACGCAATCAGGGTTTTAAATTATTAAATTTTCTTTAAATTTATTAACGTTTAAATTTAAATTTAATTTAATTAACAATTTATCCTGTTTATTGAAATAAAATTTATAGATCTTCGTGAAAAAATAAATGGGGTGCAAGATATTTCAGAGAAAATCGTAGGGCTTTCCGCTCAGAAGTGCAATTAATCGAATTTTTCTAGGTAAAATGTTTATTATAAAAATTATGGCAGTACGCAAGCGCCCTTACAATCTTTTGCTGAAATCGTTTTCTAAAAGATTTCGATTTATCGATCTGGTCCAAACCCTAGTCTCTCTGATGGCACGAAAATGGATTCGCAAGTTTGAAAGATCTGTGTCTACGGTGAAAACTTTCAATAAAAAATCACCAGGGTGTAAGGAAAAGTAAAAAATTCAATAAATAGAACGAAAACTCATTGAAATTGCAGAAATTGTTTTGATGGTTAACACAAGAGTACAGGTTAATTAAGAAAGTATAAGGTGGTTGAGATAAAGCTGCTCTCTCCTACCCCCAGATCATCTCATTTTACATTATTAAGATTCTCTGTATCAGTCGCTCTTTGTTCATCGATCGGGCCGCCGATTTTCTTTTAAGAACACGGTGAGAGGGAGAAGATGAAAAAAGGAACATGAAAAAGGATGCATATTTTTACGAAGAGAAGAAGAGAGATGAGGAGGAAGAAGTGAAGAAGCGGTGAAGGAGTTTAGTAAAGCTGCGGCTGGTGGTGAAGCTAGTTCTTGGAGAAGAAGCGGACGGGCGGGCGACACACTGTAGGAAACAAAAACAAAAGTCCGTATTCCGGTAGCCGCAATAAATCGAGAAGGTAGTGGCTGGGGCCGACTAGGGCAGCAGCAGCAGCAGCAACAACAACAACAGCAGCAACAGCAGTAGGATGGCCGGCACAGAGAGCGTGCGGACGACAAAGACTCATGGATACCGAACTCAGATAAGAGGAGTGTAACAAAGAGGGACGGAGGAGTCGCAACGCACAGCTGATTTAGTGTCTCGGCCAGTTTGGAATGTGAACCTGGGGCAAGAAAATTTAGTGCTGTAAGGCGCACGCTGTCCATCCCCCGCCGCACCAATACACTAGTGCGTGTACACCACAAACCGCGGGTAAATACCTTACACACACACACACATGCACACACATGGACAAACCTCGCGGTAGTTTGCAAACGGCTAGCCCTCTCTTCATGCGCTGTCCCATAACTATAAATACATTCACATACACATAAATTCAAACGCGGGAGGCGAAGCTCAAGTTAAGGTGAAGAAAATAATAAAAAAAAAAAATCGATTTTCTATAAAGGTAATGGCGCCTCTATCGATTAAGGCGTGAAATACTAAAAATATTTTCATCTAAATCTAATTAATAAAAAGAATTTCGCTTGGAATTGTGGACTTTGTTTAAGAAAGTAAATAAAATAAAAATTTAGACCAAAATTCCGACGTGAGCACCTATAAACTAAAGTTTATTCAATTTGTTTTCTTTTAGTTCGCCGGTCAGCCGCCAGACGGTTCATTTGAAGTACGTTAGACCTATCATTGCGTTTTCTTTACAAAAAAACAAAAAACAAAAAACATTAAAATCTAACAATAATTTCGATTTATCGATTTGGTCCAAACCCTGGTCTCTCTCTCTCTCTGATGACACGGAAAATGGATTCGCAAATTACACTGATTTTAATGGGGAGGGGTTCAGCGAGTGCTGTGACACCACGTTTTCATTTTAACATTTCATTTTATAATAGTGAAAATGAGTAACATTGAAACTAAAAATCTTTTCATTAAAAGATTCTAACTGTCCTAAGAGAAAAATCATGAGAGTATTTACACAACATTGTTTTTTATACACATCGACCTTTCTGCAATTCTCCTACCGGACAGTTTATTATATGTATATATTATACAAGAAAAGGTCCAGGATAGTAAACTCAAGAGAAATACTTATATATATTTATTTTGTGTACGTTTGTGAAAGTGAGGAGTCCGTGCGTTTGTAAGGAGGGTGATTGGGGGTGTGGAGGACACTACGAAGTGATTGTAATGCAAGCTGCACCGCCCAAAGGAAGTGGACAAACGTTTCCTCTAGTAGCAGGCCCGTTGAAATTTAATTTTTTGGTCCCAACATCTTCTATCTCATCGTCTTGTAGTCTCCTTAATAATGTTATCTCCAGATTGTAGAATACTGTAACCAGAAGTAGGGAGCTTTTTTTTTCCAAATAAAAATATTTTTATATTACAGGCATATTGCCATTCGTTTTGGCTTAATCGTTTGATGGTACTCAGTATCCTCACAACCTCAGATTGACTGACACCCCACTTGCAGATGATACAAACAAGTATAAAACTAAGAGGCGATGAGTGCAGCTGACTTTATACGTATATGGCCTTGCAGGTCGACAGTTCCTTCAGAAGGCTGTGTCCAAGTTTGAGAGATTAAGACTGAGTTGTTCCTGACCGCTTGGCCTCCTTCTCCCAAATATAAATAATAATAATCACTCAACTAGAATTTACTACTCATCTGGAGTGCATTAAGATGGCTTACGTTTGATTATCATAACAATATCCGATTCACTACAACTTCCCTGAAGAAGATAAATCTGGGAATTAATACCGGGCAAGCCCCATATTTATGAATTAGGTTTTAGATTATAACGTAGTCTCAGGAAAACATAATATTATTTACTAATTATTATGAATAGATACAAATTTTATCTTTCTTTTTAACAAAAATTTTTCATACATTAATAGCGCAAAATAACTATTATACTGACTTTATAATGACTATTAGGATGGGAAAAAAAGGAGGAAGAAGTGCCCGCGGGCAAAACGGTGTATATTCGTCCGCACATGCGCAGCCTAGCTTACAGATAGCATCTCTATATAGATGTGGGGCTCACAGAGAGTGGTGATGTATGGTTTTCTAATACCTGAGGCTCTCCAGCGGCGGCGGCGACGGCGGCGACCATCCCCAACTTCTCTGTTTTTAAAAGGCGGGCCTACCTAAATTATGTTCTTACTTGTTATCAAGATGTAGAAATGTTACTAGACTCGGCGGCTGTAGTGGTGGGGAGAATGTTAGTCAGCTGAAATGGTCCAGCTTTTCTTTTTTTTTATGATTCACATATCGATATAACTGTCTAAATGTGATTTCATTCTAAATTTCATCTTGGAACATTGATAAGACTGAGCCAAATCTACCAATCTAGTTAACAACCAAATTGAAGTTGCAAAATTATTTAAGGGCATTCAGTTTACCATTATTTTACAACACTCCGATACAAATGGAGACAGATCGCTTATTCCAACACTTGAATACTCACAGAAAAATTATTCAAATAATAATTGTCCATTAAATGAACGACTTTTTTAAAAAAAAGCTTGAGAGGTACTTCCAAAAAACTTTGAAAAAGTGACAAATCCATTCATTAAAATGGTTTAAAGAGATTTTGGGAAGTTTTCTACAAACACAAGATTTAACCCTCTCCTATAGTAAATGTAAGTCAGAACCGTGATGAAAGAATACTAAAAAGGTGGTCCGTGAAGCCTTTTTTAAACACAAAAGCCGCTTGTAATTTTTTTCCGAAATGTTGGCAGGCTCCCCACTAAAAGTGAATTCCAGAAAAGACCTCCTTGTACGATTATTAATACATAATTTTCTCTGAAATATTTTGTCAGTTATTTTTTCTAAATTAGTCATTTTTCGAATATTTGGTCTGAGAAAATGTTGTTTACATTTTTGACTAACCTAACAGGGATTTTGACACGTCTTAAATCAACTATGAATAAAACAAACCCTAAGTGAGATCATACATTCCCCATCTCAGAACAGATTAAACTGTAAATATAATAGCAAATTGCATTATTTAGCGAAGTAAGGAAGTGTTGACAAAAATGAGTATTTCTCGCCAGATTTACATCTTGAAGTTTTTACATGGGCATATTTTTATTTTTGTATTATTTACTTGTACTATTTTGATCCACATAAATTGTAATTACAAATCAAACATTCTGAACTATCGAACTGATCATGAGGATTTCAAATATCTCAATCTTGAAATTAATTCTACTGAGTCGTTAACATGAATGTACATGGTTAAATATGAGTGTAAGATGGTCTCATATAAGTCTAGTGAGTCATCAACATGGTTTAATGTGAGTTAAGATACTCCTATATAAGTCTAGTGAGTCGTCAACATGGTTAAATATGAGTGTAAGATTGTCCTATTAAGTCTGATGAGTTGTCAACATGGTTAAATATGAGTGTAAGATAGTTCTATATAAGTCTAGTGAGTATTCAACATGGTTAAATGTGAAAGTTTAAAAAAAATTATGTTTACAGAAATTGCCACTAGAGTTCTCCACCGGATGGAGTATAAAGTAAGCTTACCGCCCATTTAATGGCCGCTAACAAGCCTATTTCTCTTTTATCTATTTCACTATTAAACAAAACAAATTCTCAACTTTTTTGATTCTATTGACGATAATTGGGTAATATCTGAAGTATTATTCCAACAGAAATATTATTTATCGCATTTTTAAAGGTAATTTTTTTTCTTGCTTTAATCGAAAGTTTATCAAATACCTATGGGAGAAATGTTGGAAAAAAAAATTTAAATTAATTATTTCATTGAAATTATTGAGTTCAAAGTAGTGGCCAATCACAATGCAGTAAGGTTGCAGGCGATGGGCGGGCCTTGCCCACGTCTATGGTAACCACGCCCCGTCCAATGAAAACCAGTTATGGCTGATCAAAACGTATTAACAATGGTGGTTCAACACCTTTCACATATTCTTCTAAATGTTTCATTATTTTCTAATATTTTATTCACTTTTTTAATTTACTTTATAAATAATACTAACCTTATAGGTAGATATTGAAATAAAATGCTAATAAATTATTGGAAAAAATCATTCTAAATTTTCAAGAAATACTATTCTTATGCAATTAGAGAGCTTATGTTCAGGGGAAGTGAAAGAGTTGTTTCTGGGAATAATCCCATGAAACGGCAAAATCGATTCAATGTATAGGACTTTCCGATTGGTTAATTTTAACCCAAATTATGTCTAACATTTGAATCTAAACTAAATTTTAAATTAGATCACACTCGCACGCCCACAAATTTGTAAAAAACCACGTGTTTGGGCACAGGAGATCTCAAAGCCGATACAACCTGTGACAAGTCAATATCGAAAATTTCATTACCATTAGTAAGAGAAAGTACAAGGTTTTTTTTATATCTTGGTTTAGTGAGTAGTATCTTTGTGAAGCCCATGTCTGGAAAAATTAAAATGTAAATAATAATGGAGATACTCAGAAAGTGGCCTCGCCAAAACGTGGTCCGAACCATTAGTTGAAAGGTAACGTAGTGACGATTAAATCAATTTGATTAACGATTGAAATTAAATAATTTCGGTGACTAAAATTAAAATTCGATCAAATTCTCAAATTAAGCATAATTTTTTTAGTTTGATTAAAGATTAAATTTGAAATTAAGTTCACTAATTTATTTTCTTTTGATTAAAAGTACGATTAATTTCGCCGAATAAATTTTGATTAAAATTAATACAAACTTGTATCAATTAAATGTATGATTAAATTGTATTTTTAATCAGTACCCATCTCTGTCAGCTACCTACAGACAATGTGAACATAGTAAAGAACTTGTTTGTACATTGAACGCTATCTATTGAACGTAAAAACAACTAGAGAAGTTACAAAATTTGCCACTAGAGACCGTTAGTTTAAAGACATCAGTATCTTTAACATTATTAATGTCAACAATTTAATTTTTAACATTTGATTTTTTTATTATTGATAATTTGTTTTTTGATGCAGGTTTCAAAGAAATTTTTGTGCCTTTCTTAGATAAACTTATAATTTTCAATCAAATTGGATACCTTAGTTTGCATGATTATTTTGTGCACATATTTTTTTCAAAAGATATGGCTGTTTATGAATGAAATTAATATTGTAATTGATAATAATTTCAATATACGGAAACATATAAATGAATAATAATTTGTTATTATTTGTAATTTACATTGGATGATCTTCTTGAATAAAATATAGAAGAAATTATAAAATAGTAAGTATAAGAACTCTTTTCGTCCTACCTTCACTACTGTAGGATGGATTCCATCTTCTTCACTTCATGGATTGCTGGACACTGACACAGTTTAGAAAAAGAGTTAAACGCAAAAATACTATATCGTGCAATTTTTGATTGCGGAATTTGGAAAACTCGTGTTACTTTTTTTACTATCGCACTATTTAAAAATAATATTTTTTTTAAAAAAACAGAAGATAGTCCCGTTATTTCACTCCCGGTATTTTAACACTCCCGCACCTCCTGAAATTTAAAAAAAAAATTATTATAGTAATAATAATAAGTTACATTAATAGAAGGAAGAATAATTGAGTAAAGTAGTGCTTCTGATTGAGAGATTTTAAGTTACAGTGGGATCCCCTGATAAGGCACAAACAAAATATGGTTCCTGTGATGTTAGTTTTTTTGAGATATTCAGTTCATGTATACACTCTTTCTCTCACTCGTGCACACCCAAGGAATGGGAGACAATAACCAATTTTTTCTGCTAACTTCAGCTCTAATACTTTTTTGTATTTGATCATGATCAAAACCGATGATTTCATTTAGGTGCCTTGATAGCTCAGCAGTTAGTAACGATACATCTTATGCATTATAGTAGTGGGTTCGATTCCCGGTCTAGACTTTGGATTGTACTTCATGTGAATGTGAAAAATAACAATGCAGTATGCAGTCAAGTTCGCCTTCATCACGATTACTAATTTTTAGGGTGGACCTAAAGTCTGTCTGAAAGAGTAGGTATTACTTTATTTTTTTGTATTCACTGTGTTGATGAGAGAGAGAGATGTACTGTATAATATATATACATATTATGTATTCTATATATATAATTCTATATATATATTATATATCAGATTATAATCTTATAAATTATTGAATGAGTAAAAAAGACAAGTGAGCTTTTCATTTCTGATAATACCTGTGTAGTGTCCTACAATTGCACTACTCATTACTATAGTTTCACATTAAATCAAAAGATGTCGTTGGCATGCAGTTTTTAAGTTTGAATCGTTAGAAAATATGGGATATCTAGCCCTACAATTTTCACCTTACCCATTCAATGAAAGAAAAATGATTTTCCTATTCATTTATTACTACAAGATGAAAAGTATACACTTTTTTTTGGCCAGCCCAAGTAATTTTTCAAACCAATACACATTGCCTGTTACTGCCACTTCCATTTTCATGAACAATTTTTCTTTATTGACTAGTAAACAAATTTAAAATGAACATTGCAAAATAAGTGTTAGAGAGGGAGCGAAAAATGGTTGGATTGTCTTTATATCTCACTTCTTCCCACTTTCCAATGCAAAGGGAAGTATTAACAAAACAAAAAGTGGGATTTTCCGGCTGAAGTGTGTGTGCTTTTTACTGTTGCTTGTACATTTCCCTCAGGAACCACAAATGTAGGGGAGCAGATACGTGAATGTTAAATGAGGACAAAAAAATGAGAGCATGGAACTTTTCCCCGGAAAAGTTGAAGCCCTGTAAGCCCTTCTAACCACTAATATTTTCCCACACTTCGGAAACCACAAAAAAAAAGCCTTGAAATACTCACGATTTTTTCACTTTTTAAGATTTTCTTTAGATTTGCTGTGCTAATTCTAATCTACAGCTTTTATTTGTAAGTTGATTTTTTTTTTTCTGCAGTAGGATGAGGATAGGCTTCCATTTTAAGTATTATTCTGGAATAATGTACGGTTTTACAAACTATAATTTCAGTAAAAATAAAGAAGTTGGAAGTTCGGAAAAAATATGTACAATTATAACTTCTAACTTCAATATTTGTACTTAAAATTATTAGTTTTCTAACATTTTACTTACAGACAGGACATCGTTAATTGAATTAAGGTATACTAAGAAGGATTTAGTCAGAAAGAAATAAATAAACATTTTTCTAAAGAATGACAAACAACTGCAACATTCAAGACCGTTTGGAGAGGGAAATCGTGCATTATTCCCTGAGCTATTTTGTTTATTATTACTTTATTTTAATTCTCATTTTACGGTTACTTGGAGGTACCCAGCTTTATAATAAAACCCCGATTATCCAATTTTCTATGTGATTGTGACGAAGTAAAATGCAATTTAAAGTGTTCTGTGAATTATAATTTGAAGTTTGTTGTTTCTGTTTCAAATGAACGGATATTAAAATTAATTTGGGCAGATTCTGACTGAGGATCCAATAATTGAATTCTAATTTCATCAGTCATAAGTAAGTTTTGCTTTTTATTTATTTTTTCTTGCAGTAACTAATGGTAACGAGAAATTTGTGATCGTTTTAATTTTCTATGTTGAGTTTTCAACCAGAAATTAACGTTTTGAGGTTTTCTGAGGCAGAGGATGAGGTTTCTAAAAAATTTTTGGGAGTAAAGAAATCTCAAATTTTAATACAGTTGGGACTGTAGTTAATTACACCATAAGAATAGATTACCATAGCGACCAAAATTCCACAATCGTGATTGTTTTTAATGATTTTTCTTTAAATCTCGGTGTATTTTATGTAAACTATACCAAACTGTATAAAATGAACATTTCTTGTAAATACCTCTCAGACGGTCGTTATACATGAAACGTTTTAGAAGGGAACCAAATTTTTATTTTTAAAGAATTTTATGGTAAATTAGTATCATTTTCTTGGTGTCCTTAATATAATGAAAGCCCGTAAACCAGCGCTGAAAAAATAAAAATGTCTCTTACTCCACTTTCTCATTAAATGTTGAAAAAAATGCATGAAGAATTCAAATTTCAATTTAGTTTTTTTTAAATAAACTAACCAATGAAAGAAAACAACTATAAGTTTATAAAAACTGTAGAAAATAAATTTAAAAAAAATGAAAATTTCATACGCCATATTGGATTTTCTCTTGATCTAATTTGATTTGTTTAAACAGTTGTCTCTCAGACACATCAATGAGAAAATATGCAAAATTTATAAATTATTTTAAAGCTTGTAGCAACATCAGAATGTTTTAATTAGAATTAGTTTCATCTTTTAAAATTTTCAATATTAATCTTAATAAAAAACACTTACAGCGTAGAAGGGCTTCATTCCACCAGGAGAAACAGAACTGTACTTGTGATGCCATCTAATTTGCTTAACTTATTTAAAAAAATTAGGTAATTATAAAAAAAATATTCATATTCTGGTTATAAAATTAAAATAATTTATTGTAAAATGATTTTTAATTATTAACCTTTAAATAATTAAGAAATAGGTTTTTTTATACACCATTATTCAAGTGTACTTTTAATGAGGATGGACTCCATTTCTGGACCAATCAGAATTGATCTATTGGAACTTGACTTATTTATCTAAAGTGGAAGGTGGCTTTGCATCCTACACCTAACGGTAGCACTTTTGAAATACAGTGAAGGTAGTTTAATAAGTCTTAGTATTCTGGAGAGCAACATCTAGATAATATGTGCAATACTCGAACTCAGAGAGAGTGTTGAAAACTATAAACTATGACGCTGATTTTTGTGAAAATGTATTCTCAATTTCAATCGAATAAACACTACTATGTGATAATCTATTTAAATATGTATGTATAAACCCGTAAAGTTTCTACTTCTTTCTAAAATTGGTTATTAAGTTAGAATTTCTAAATTTGCTGATTGTAGTTTCAAATTTTGAGTTTGTTTTTTAGTGGAAAAATTTAAGGGAGAATTTTAAACATAAACTGACAGAATTAATTTAAATTATTTAATTTTGTTAACATTTTTTAAAGTTATCAAAGCTGAAATAAATAATGTGTACTCTATTATTTAGAAAAGGAGCTGGGAAAAGCACCTAAGTTCATTTATTTTATCTCTGTTCTTTTTATCTGAGTTCAGATATTTTTAATTGTAGATGTTTTAATATGTTAATAATATTAATAATAATAATAGTATCAATTATAATTTTATTTTTATAATTATTTAAATAACTCTAAAGGGTTATTATTATTATCATTATCGAGTTATACTACAAATACGAATTAGTCCTTTTGTCCATCACTAGTGCCAGGTGGGTCCACTCATTTTGCTGCACCTCAACCTTTGAATCTCATTTTATAACCTACTTGCTTTCTCTTTTTTCATTTGATGTTGCTTAAAGATCATTTTATAGATATCACGTTATAGTAAATGGCTAATCTCTACATTAGTTTGTGTACTTTATGACTCGGCTAATATCAAGTTCTTTTTCAGTTTGTTTCTATAGGAAGCCTGCTTTATTTATTTATGGATTTTGTCATTCAATCTTAATTTTTTATTTAATTTGCTATTATTATGATTTATTTTGATTGTTTATTTTATATAGGATGCATGGATATTTGCTTTTTTATTATACCTTTTTTTAAGTTGCTTAGAAACTGTGTAGACCCCTGTAAAAAGACAGCTTACGAGAACCAACGATCTAGATAGCTTATAATACTATTACTAACTTTATGCAATATCTCGTTTTCAGGAGTAATCGTCCCATCTTTAAATTTGTAAAGAATGTGATGAAAAGAACGGTTAGATTGTGTTCAGCTACTTCCACTATTTACTGAGAGAAAACAATTTGAATAAGATGTCGTGGGATATTTGAAGGATTGCCTTGAAATAATTATATTTGGAATTATTAAGGAAGGTAAAAGGAGTAATTTATGTAATTTACATTAACAAATTTCACAGTAGTTATTGCTCAAATATAAGAGTTTTATTTTAACTTATTAAATTTTGCTTTTTTGTTTTGTTTCTTGTTTAAATTCTTCTTCATTTCTGTCTTCTTGTTTAACGTAGTTATATAAGATTTACAAATTCAAATATATTTTAAACATTCGCAGAAAATTACGTGCGATATATGCCCTTTTAAGGTTCTTTTTTTAAACTATTTGATTCATTTTTTTAAAATGTTTCTATAAAATCCATACAAACATCAATAGTTTTTATTAATAATTAACAAACATAGTTTTTTGTTTTGTCTAAACAACAAAAAAACAGGTTTGAACTCTCTGAAAGACTCAGTAGGAAAATCAATAATGTTCGTTGTTTTGTTTTTCTTTTTAACTTTTCAATTTTTAAATATACATTCTTTTCAAAATAAAAGACACTCTTTTCTGCTTAGTTGGAAGATATTTTTTTGAAAGAGTAGTTTGAACACAGAAGAATAAACAAGTTTAAATTCATAAATTTATTAACATATTTAGGGAAGACAAACTCTGTTTTGTTTAAAATATATTTTAGTTTATATTCTTATGGTTCGTTTTCGGAGGGTGTTTTTATTAATTTTAAAGTACCTAGGTATTATTTTTTAATAAAGTCATCGCAATTGGTTTTTCTTTTATTATCGGTAATTCATAAACCCGATCGAATAATAACTTATTTTAACCATTACATTTGTACCGTTTGGAATTAGTGTTAGGTGAATGTATCTTTCATATTCAAATAGTAATCAAAGTTTAAATAGAAATATAAAAGTTAAACTCTTGCTTTAAAAGGTGATATAATACATAATTTGGATGACTGAAGAGTGTTAGTTTATGTTTGCTAACCATTTTAATTTTAAATTATTTAACAATCTGTGTACTTTTTTTTAAGATCACTATTTAAATTTAATTTAATAGAGTGTTATTCAAATATTAATTAAAACAGAATAATTTTTATGTGCACCTACTTACGAGAACTTCGAATAGTTTTAGCCTTCTAGAACTGGACCACCCTTAACGCAAAGTTGGAGGAAGGCTAAACCTTTAGTCACACATTGTCGAAAAGGATTGGTTGCGTTATCGAACATTGGGCAGTGCTAATTTCTCTTTATAGGGTCGTCGAGTTCGTAAAACTTCGCTGTGCTTGTTGACAAAAACTTCTCGAGTGTTACAGATAAATTTACAGAAACCTCTCGTTAGAAATAGTCTTCTTGAACATAGTAAGCTAAAAGAAGAAGATTTGACTGTAGTACCTATTAACAGCACCCCTCAAACATCTACAAATAGAATGGGTTTGGGAACCGCTGCTAATGTCCAGATGAATCAGAATTCCAATGGAATTACTCAAATCGATGTTAAGAGTGTGGAGTGACCCAAATCAAATATTACATTCGGATAAGGTTAAACTCCCATCCAAGGATCGGTTGAGGCACGCCCAACAAGCGCACAGTAAGCTCATTCCACTACTAGAAGGTAATAAAGAGGTACCCGTAACAGGCTATGGTACGCGCAATCTATTGCCTAAAAGTGCTACCACATGCCTACACCGAGATCTGGCTAGCCATAATCCTATTGAATATACTTGGATCATCTTCAATGTCAGTTAGAACACCGTATTGATATCCAGGAGAACTCACAGAAAAAAGGAAAAAGTCAGATAAACGTACGGGTTAATCTATCCCAAGATTTCATTCTAAATTACGTAAAAAGCTATGTGATGTGGTTCAAGCTTGAGGAGCTTCTACTTCACATCGTGATATTTGCTTCCTAATTTATTTAAAGTGAACAAAATCTTCTTTCTTAATCGAAATTCCGTTTTCTATTTGTAGCTAAAGCTATCAATTAATTTATTTATTTTCCAAATTATGGTTCTATTTTGTACATTTTAATAATATTATTTCCTGAAAAAACTTCAATGGTCCCCTTAAATTGTTGAGTAGTAAACTAATAAGAAGATCAAAATTTATCTGTCCTGTCTCCCTGTTTTTCAAAGAGTATTGTGATGGTCTCGATAATTTCTGTAGCAGATTAGAGATGATTATATTACTGTTCTGCAACTAACATTGTGAATGTTAATTTAATTAAAAAAAATAAAAGACACAATTTTTTTTTAACGTGGAAAAATATTTTCAGCAGTCTGCGTTTTTTTGTGAGACAAATTATCCACGATTCGATTTAAAACATCTACATAACGATACATAATCTTTCATTTCTTTATTCCGACTTCCGATCAGTCATCTGCAGATTCCCATTAAGTTCACAATTATAACATCTCGATTATTTACTTTATATATACATTTTCAATTTGAGTGTATATGTTTGTAATAGTTATATTTATTTTACGTTAAGCTAGCGCGAAAACTGTGAAGATAATTCAAAATTCCGCATCTTTATAGATTCAGAATCACTGGGTTGATTGTAATTAAGTTAGACCAATCTAGACAGAAAGTCTAGTGAATCTAAGCGATCCGGTTTTTCTTCTTAAATCTTCAAATGTTATGATTTTGATTTGTACTATTGTTTTTTCAAAATAACGATTTAATGAAAAAACAAAGATGTTTAAATAATTTCTTAATTGATTGATAGAGTCATTATTATTTTTTTTTGCCGCTAATAAATCTTATAGAAAAATAAAATACTCTCCGAAAACGTACCTTTTTTTACTCCAAATTTTATTTGGATAAGTTTTGAGTAATTCTTTTTTATTTATTTGTTTAATTTTTCACTATTTTTTGCCTTCGCTGAAATTTCAAAACAAATTTCCATTACATCTACTGTATTGCTAATGAAATGTTTAAATTTTTTAAAAATTTATTCTAATGTTCTACTTTAAGAGGAAAAAGACTTTTATTTAACATGACGACCAGGAATAGTAAATCCTTAATGGCGGGTTTTTCTAGTTTTTTTTATTTTACTCGCAAAACTAAATTAATAAACTATCTAATAGTTATTGTTTTATAAAAATCGCCGGACAACATTATCATTTCCTGCATAAAATACAAAATAACGAACCATGTTAGCTTTGCATTTAAGCTTTTACGAAGAATTGTAACTTTTCATTTTTTTTTTCTTTAAAATAAATAAATAAAATGTATATATCCTGCTGGATATGTTCATACTGTTTGTAAAAGTTACAGGTCTCCAAGAAAAGCTCATGAAATACAAATATAAGAAGTACATATATAAATTAGGTCAAAGCTAACCTCCAATCTCATCTAGTGCATAAATCACCCTATTCCTAGGCCGTCTTTATTTTGGTTTAGTACAATACTACTTTATTTATTTAAATAGCATTATTATTACTCTTTTTAATTATTTATTTATTTTAAACATTACCAGATTACACTATATGGGAGTTGGTAAACTTTTGATTTCTTTTATTATTTGTTCCAGTGACAAAGAAATGATACTAATAATAGATTTATATTTTGCGATGAATCAACATGTAGTCCATTTCCAGTCACACTAAATGGATATAATTTCCTCTCATATTCCGGAAGCTGTAAGTTAATTAAAAATGAATTAAACTTATCAGATAGTTATAGGTGTAAAGTGATCACTCAAAGGAGCTACTTCTTCGTTTTAAAACTAACTGGATTATTTTCTCAAAACCATCTCTTTATTAAAACCAATAAGCCTATTGATAAAAAAATATACCTTTTAAATCAAGACAAATTTCAAAAATGAAATGATGGTTTACCGTTTTATTACGTCAAGAATTAAAAGTATTGCTTATTGAAAAGATTGGGCCCAAAGCAGAGATTACGTACTAAAGTTAACCTCCACGTATCCAGTTTTATCTTTAGTTTGCTTGAACGTGATGTGTATCAAGGATCTCCTGCTATTAGGGACCAGTATTTAAAGTTGGATTTCTAGGCCGGCTTACCTAGTTTCAAGGCGATGTGGGGTATCTTGGAGGGTGATTGTTGGCAACCTCCCCACCCAAACAAAGTGGTGGTGTTTAAGTTAGTTTTATATTGAAAAAAAAAAACTCCGTAATCTGTTTAAAGATTTTTTATCAACTCTTTCGTCCCTAAAATGAAAATTTACTTCGTGTTACCTTAAATTACCCTGCTCCAAAAATAATAATTCAGTTCCCCGATTACCACCCTTTAAAATGGTCATGTGTTCCGGTATGTAGGTACTTAGATTTCGTTTTTTGAACCATTGTGGTAGCTGCTTTCAATTAATCTATTAAAATTTTCATTAGGTTTTCACCAATTTGTCTATTATTGTGCAGCATTGCGACATAGATATACCAGAGCAGTTATAATAATAACGTATTTTTTAAAAAACCATATCCGGTAAATTCGTGAAGAATTTAGGTCCTTAGAAAACCACTGAAACAGTATAAGAACTAATTATCAGTTTAATTATTTTATCTAATTATTACCAACTCCCTTTTAAAAAATGTTCAAAATGTTTTACCATTACCAAATAACACCAAAAATTCATCTTTTTTTTTTTTTACAACACCAAAAGCGTTAATCGTGAGGAAAGAAAGCAACCGGAGGAAAATGATTTTAATTTTTGTAAAATTTAAAGAAAACTCAAATTAAAAAAAAAAAAAATATTAAATTCTCTAAATTGATCGATTTCATTTAATCATACAACATTTAGTAGTAGTATTAGTAGTAGTAGTGTTAGTATTTTTTTAAATTAATTTTTTAATTTATTTTTTTTAATTAATAATCTTTTCAGATGGGTTTTTTTCAATTTCAAAGTCCGTTTTTTAAAAAAATTTTAATTATTAATATTTTATTTCTTTTTCTCTTCTTTCTTTTTTTAGTAAATCTTTATTAAAAATGTTTTAATTAATGTTTGCCTTCCGTATATATTCTATATAATTATTATTCAGTGTTTTCCTAATTATTTTTTTGTTTTTTATATACTTATATTTTTGTTTTCCTTTTTTACAAATTGTCGAGCCAGTTTCCCCTGGGCCTCGATTTGTTTATCAAGACTTTTTTTCTTAAAAAAAAAAAATCTAATTGTGGCCGGGAAAAGTGGCGCGACTGTTTAGGCTAATAACTAGAGATTTTGGCATTGGCTGACCAAGGAGCTGACAGTCTTGTTCTTTCACACAAGTTTCTCTTTCTTTTTTTCTTAATTTTGTATTTGTTCAAAAATCCAAACTTTAAAAATAAATAAATAATACAAAAATCTATGTTTTACGAACAACTCTCTTTAAGCAAGTAACATGAACCTCATTATTTGACCTTACTAAGAACTTAGAAGCTCTCTTTTTGTATTCAGCTTAGCCATCCGTAAAAAAATTGTATTTTCACAAATATTGACACATTAAAATTTTTTTTGTTTTTGTTTTTTTTGAGCATACTGTTTTTTTTGATCACTTCTCTTTCTAAATTTTTTGTTTTGTTTTAAGTATTTAAGTTTTAAAAACCCACCTTTATTTACTTTTTATTATACACAATATATAATAAATATATTTATATATATATTACTAATATAAATATTGTTTATATAATATAAGTTAATGAATAAGTTTTTCTTTTTTTCTTTTCCTTTTTTTAACTTTTTTAAATTATATGAGTTTCATCATTTTATTTTCATCTATTTCTTTTTTGGTTTGTTTAAATTCCTCTTTTTCCAATTCCGGATTGGTCCATTGTTCAAATTGGCCCGGGTAGTTTCCTTTTATTTATTCTTAATATAATAATAATTTGTGGTCCGGGAATTATTTTGAGTTTTTCTTTTTCTTTTAATGTATTTAAATAGAATTACATTAGCTTAAGGGAAGATTAGATCTAAATAACATGGAAGTAGTATTTTATTTAACAAACGTAAACTAAAAAAAAAAATTGTACGATTCAGTATGTAATTTCTTAAAAAGAAGGATTTGAGTTGATATTCATGAAAATCAAGAATATCTTAATAATAACAATGGCAGAGGTTGGGCATCTCAGTGCAGTATAGCTCTTATTCTATCCCTAAACTAATAAATCATGAACTCAAGAACATAGAAGATGCATATGAATGTTTTCTTCTATGTTCTTGAATGTGCAAATGAAAGGGCTAAAACAAGAAAGTTAATATTTTAAAGAAGAGACGTTTAGAGCAACTTAGTTGGCAGGGTTGGCAGTATTTCACACGTTGAGCGGCTTAGGATCGCTTAACAGCAAACCACATGCCATATGTGCCTCGCCATTAATTTCAAGGTAAAAGAACTTTACTACCGAAGAACTTCTACAAAATGAAATTACTAGTCCGGCTAGGTTAGTTAGTTAGACGCTGACGTCTAACGTAACACTGAGATTTTGAGTAACTCTCATCTATCGGTGGCGTTGCTAGAAATTCGGAATGGAAAGTTAAGGCCATTTATTGATTGGTTCTAAAAAAAATTGCAAATTTGCAGGGTGCAAATCCAATAGAGAGTGCAGTATCTAGGTTGTGATAAGGAGTTAACGAAATTGAAGTACTACTGAAAAACAAAAACAAAAATGGAAACAAGATGAAATTGGAAAATCTGTGAAGGAAAATTTAGAAAAGATAAAAAAGAGATTAAGGGGATGAAGCAATCAAAGATGATTTCGACGCCAAAACTATTGGAAATGAAGTGATTGAAGCACATTCATGTGAAAAAACTCGTCGAGAGTTTTATGTTGGTTTGTTTTTCTTTCACTACTCATTTTTGTCTAATGAAAGTTTGCGAACCATAAGTTTGCTGCTTAGAAGAATCCCTGCCAACTACACATTGACTTGTACACAACTGTTCATAAAGAACAACCCGCCACAACTACCTCTAGAGGTACCGAATGAAGGGAATTTCAGTGGTAGTGTAAACCACAGAAATGAAAAAAGCGTAACAACAAAAAAACTAGAAACAAAAAGAAATAGAATTTTTTTGCAACCATGTGTAATCTCCTATTGGACTGAAAGGGTTCGCAAAGCTAAGCTTAATTATTGATACAAAGAATTGCATATTAGGTGGTTAGATGTAGACGAATTTATTGTTATGCAAATTATATCTGCCCACAGCCTAATGCAACTATCTAAAGCCTAAGAAGAAGTGATTTAGCAGATAGGCAGATTAATTCAGCATAATCATCATTTTGAGGAACAGATCTGTTCTTATAATTAAAAGAAAAATAAAACTCAAATACCCGAACCTTGGAAATTTTCTAAAAAATAAAATAAATTTTGGTACGGTTTTCTGTTTGTACATTCTTCCTTTTCTCTGTCACATCACGTCTTTTAATTTTCTTTTTTTTCTTTAAACAAAAAACTTTTTTTCTTTAACAATAATTGGTCCGTGTTTCTAAAAGAAACCCATCTGGTGGGTTAGGGCGGGCACTTGCCAATCTTGTTTTATTTCTTTCAATCCACCAACAAAACCCGCAGCGTTTTCTTTACTGTGTGTAAAAAATAAATGTAAGAAAAATGTATATAATATATCTTTTTTATCAAGTACCTAGTGTATTTAAACGAATCAAGAAAATTTAAAAATAAATTAACTTTTATCTTTAAAAGATTTCTAATTAATTATCTTCAATTAATAGAAACTTTTTAATTCATCGCAGCAAGTTAATCTGAATCCTTGTTAAACTTTATAACTCCTAAAAAGTGCTTTTAAAAGTTTGATTTTATTTAAATATTGTTCGTAGTCTAAATTTTAAAACGAACAATGTTAAGGTTTCTTCGTATTGTGAATTTTTTAATTGAATTACTGAAGTAAAACTTTCTGATTTTCAGTGAAACGTTCTAACTAAAAAGCACGAGAAGATGTTCAAAATGAGCTGCACTTCTCTTATGGTGGAGACAACAAATGAAATGACAACCTTCTCCTGAAGATGAGAAAGAAAATTTTTTTCTTGTTTCAAAAGATATTTCATAGGCTGTGGTAAATTTAAGAGCTTTATTGTCTTGCATGTTTGAATTATTGTACGATATTTCTCTAGAACTCTACAAATGGTTCTAATTAGTCGTCTCGAAGATAGGGTGTTCTCAGATTAAAAGACATTTTTATTTTGGATTCCTATAAAAAGTGTTATTTCAATTCAGATTAAAAAAAAAGAAAATTAATTTATATTGATTTCATGCTTATTGATGGAATACTATTTAGAATGCCTTTGCGCTGACATTCTAAATACTGTTCGATGATCAAGCATGGGATCAATATAAATTACATTTTTTTTACTCAAAGCGCTTATTGGACACTCAAAACTGCAGGTAACCATCTGTTTCCCTGCTACGTGCTCTCTAGAACTGGAAGAAGCTCAAAGGGAATTGATGAAATCTGTTGAGTATTAGAAGATGAAACGGATCTTCCAGCTTAATTCTATTCCATTTAAAAAAAAACTTTAAATAAATCAATTAGAAAAAGATTAGGGGGTTGTCTGGTAAAATACTTATGAAACTTTCGAGGGACGCTAGCATCGAGTACCGCGCTTAAAAGAAGCTCAAACCCGGTAAATAAGAAATGAAGAGAGTAATGAGCAGTCATCGGTCTTTTTATTCTTATAGTTGGCATCCCGAGTAAACCAGCATCCCGTTCTGCACAAAAAGTATTCTTAATAATTTCTGATTTAAACAGTTTCTTATGAATGCATGAGATACGTAATTGCCAGTGGATTGAGAAGTCACTGTATCATAACAATTCGGTAAATTGCTGCCCCCAAATTTTGATTTTGAATTTATTTGAACTAACAATCACTGTTAGGCCCGCCCACCCAAAAGTGGGTTGGTTTTTATTATCGTAACAACCTTGTCCTCGCCAGGTCTAAATCCTAGAGTTATCAAGTTTTTCTCAACTTTTTTTTTGGTAGAAAAGTGGAGTCAAAGGCAGTTTTTCCAGCGGAAAAACGCAAAGAAACCACTTTCCTTCCCTTCGTTTCCGCTGTTACTTGAATGATGTAAATTAATTGATGAGGATGTTACCCGCTCCTGCTGGTATAAGTGTCTCATCTCTTAGTGCCGGCAACATCAAACTGTGCAAAGGTGTAAAATACAAAATTCAATTAATTACGACAAATTAATTATTTGTGGAAATTACGCTAATAATCTAGAAATAAATTGATTACCCATCGTGTGGATGTGCAGCTCTTGCCAGAATACTAAGTACAGTTCTTTTTGTGGGCGACAATCCCGGCCTCGCGGTTAATGGCCTCTTACGTCCTGGTCTGCCAGGAGAACCTTCCCCTTCACTGCTCACACTCGCCAGAATACTTCCTGTTTGTGCAATAATCATTTAGACAGTAAGGTTGACTTTACATTTGACCATACATCAAACAATAAAAAAATAATTTAGGTTAACAGGGAGGGGATTAGCTTAGTGGTTAGCGTACTGGATTCCCACGTGGAGATACGTGGTGATTTGAATCAGCTGCTGGCCCTTAGATTTTTTCTTCTTAAGAACTTATTACATACCTCTAACCGGTGATGGACATTAGTCTGACACTGACCTGAGGCCGGCAGTGTCTGAGATGAGAGCGTGGACCTCAGACCTCAGATTTCGACGCATCTTAAATTTAAAAAAAGTAGTGGTTTTTTTTTTTACCAGAATTTTTTAACTTCTCCGGTAGTAACGTAAAGTAGTTCAGCATTCCAAGAACATTTTCATCTTCTAAGTAGATCTAGTCTAGTTGATTAATAGTACGTATAACGTGAGCAAAATAAGCAGGAATACATTGCTCTCATTTACTGGTAAATCCAAGACTGTAATGTACTATCTAAAAGATATATTGAAAAGGGGGCTTTATGAAAAGAAATCTTTAAATTTTAAACGAACAAACCTGCATTTGATTCCTCAGTGCCACCAATAGGACCTCCATTCTGCCCATCTCCATTTTCTTGACCATTCGGACCACCGCGCATGGCTGCCATTTCCCACATTTGTTCCTGACGAATATCATCATTATAATCCTGAAACAAAAATTTAATGACAGTTTACCAGAGCAGAAGAATCAGGTTTTTGCTTGTAAAGTGCTTGACTTCATTTTAGTATTTCTTAGACATTTTGCAATTAAATCGATTATTATTGAATCATTTGTTTTTCTATAGATCGAATGAAGTTTTAACAAAAATTTACAAGACGTTATAGATCCCAAATTTGTTTACAATGAAAAATTTTGAAAACTTTTAAGTCGTGTTATTCCTTTTAAACTAAGATAACTATCTTAAATCGGCTTTAAAACCAATTTTTTCAGTAATTGCATTAAATAAAGCGCATTGCACCTTCAAAGAAGAGTTGCATTTTAAAAAACAAGTTTTAAAAAAGACAAAAATATTTTCAGGCAAAATTTAGTGAACACTCGCAGTCGTCAGCACATTTTGGAAAATGATTTTTACCGGCACAAGAAATCTTCTCACTTCTGCCAAGGCGTAGGCGATTCTCGCATGTGCTTCAGCCGGCGGAGCAAAAGCTGTCACTTCTACATGCAGTTCTTCCAAAAGGTGAGAAAATTTTGGATCACCAGATCCTCTAAGTTCTTCTTCCTAAAAATAGAAGAATTTTTTAAGTTTTTTTTTTTTAAAGCGAGAGTGAGTTTAACTTGATTTATTTATTATTTGGTCCAATAATTATGAAAATAGAGATACCTTGTGACGATCTTTCATGCTCCCTCGACCTAATATAGCCATTTTGGTCATGGTTTCCTCTTGAAGCCTTTTTAAAGAATTTCCCTTGGGTCCCAGAAGTTTACCCACAAAGTTGAACTTTCATAAACAAGAAACAATTTTGTTTTATTTAAATTTTCAATAATTTTTTAATATATAATAACAAAAACTAATTGGTAATCAGAAGTTTAAATTTCAAGACATCTTCTTTGAAGTCAAGGGCTCTCTGTACAGAGGTATAATGTGAAGCGCTTCTAGAAACGTGGATATGTCGACGTAGAATACAATGAATGATCGGACGAGTTGGCTAAGACGGAAAATGAGCTGGCCTGAGCCAGCGGCTTCATCCATTACATTACGTTAAGTACAGGATAATTAGAAAAAAGAGCAGCATTAGAGGGACCCCGTAAAATTTTCCCAGGCTATAAGGTTTATAAAGCCTGTAGATACGTAGATATTCAGTTCCTGATTAGATTACAACAAGAGGATTTGGTAGGTGTTCTGACTCGGGCTCGCTTGGGTAGCCTGTTTTTATACAAAATAAGAAGGTCGGTGAGTTCTTTGTGTTGAAATTGCAATCAAGGAGCTGGCGAAAACTTTGTTTTACTATCTTGGACAATGTTCTTGATATTACTAGGTTTGTAAAGGGTGTGCACACACACAAGGGGATATTTGAGAGATTTGGAGCTCAAGTGTACCTTAAGATATTGAATACCCTGAAGCTTAGCCTCGCGTCTTACAGATACCTCAGTGATAATATTATGTAGGAAATTGTTATAATTAATTAATTTTTAGTCTTAAAGCAAATGAAGATTCCGTTCATTTCATAATTTCATAGATGAATAGATAGAAATATCATAGTTATGCGAACGAAATTAATTAATCTTGATATATCTTTCTGTGTCAGGAAAACGTTATAACTGGTTTTAAGAATGGATTCTGTGATATGAACGGGCATTACTTTAAAGGACCTCCTTTACCCGATACCTCGGCAATCCAGAAACCATTTCAAGCAATCAGAAACAGGAAGGCTGTCATAGATTCGAAATACAATCTGCAAGCAAGTGTTAAGTATCCTGGATTATTAATCAAAGAGGATAGCACTTTTTGATGTGTGGTATGGTACTTTTTGCGTCCTTTTTATTTATTGGAACTTCTCTAAATTTAATGTTCCCTATTTTTACTTTCTCTAAATTGACTATTTTCTGATTTTCTTAATTGAGTATACACTCTGTTAGGTTATGTGGAAAAATCCCCCTAAGTAGGGAAAAAAATCACAGTTAAAAATTTTTTTTTACTTATACAATATTAATTGGATTAAATGAGGCCAAAATTTCAAATTTGAAGAAAATGGCTTAACCGAAGTATTAAATCGCTAACGAAATTTTAATCGTTGGTTTTATCTGTCATATCACTCATGCTTTCAAAGATTTCGGATTTTCATCCGTCATTTAAGATTGACTCATTAGTTTAGTGTAGAGAAAATACAGAAGTCTAGGTATCTGTCCTGTTTAGGAACTTTAAGCAATCCCTCGATGGTATCGTTTTATTGTACAGCGAAACAAAGAAACATTCAGTAAAAATTCAAAAGGAAGAACCTAGTTCCCCTAGCAGACAAAGTTGTGTGTGGATTTTTATTTTATTTGTTTTGTTAAGAAAAGTGCAGATAACAGATATTATCTTGTTGCGAGGAAAGAATTCAATTCTACCGATTATTTTTTAGAGGATAATAGGTAGGATGAAAACAGGTTACTTGGATCACAGTGTTCGCTAGAGTGAATCAACATGTGATCGTTTAGGGGTTGGAGGGTTAGGCTTGATGTATAAAGTGTAACACTTTCAGTTAGTTAGAGTATATAGGGTGGTGTGGTGTGAGAGATTGGTTGCGCTACGGTGGGTGTAGGCGGATGTTTGCCCAGGGTGAGGGAGGTGTATTGTTCACATTGACGATCTCCTGGCTACATCGTGGCCGCCACTGTTGCTGCCTCTTGGTGCACCGACCTGGCCTGCCATTCCTGCCTGCTGGAGCTACTACACTGTTGCCGCACTTATTGATTGGATGGCCATCCTTCGTCCGCTACAATATACAATATACTCACCACACAAACATACACTCCCACTGAATGCTCCTACTGCCTGCCTGTAAGTGTACAACACCCTTCCCTTGACACTTAATAACATTTATGTGGCGTACGACTCTCCTGAGAATAACAATAGATTCCGGAAATATATATATATATATATATATAGAGAGAGAGAGAGAGAGAGAGAGAGACTGAGAGAGTTTCTGTGCTTCTAACGGATACAGAAATCGTCAAGGTTTGAAAATTAAATTTTAAATTTTAATTTACTATGGATTCATAAGTGAATTTTAATAATTATCCACTTTAACACCTGCTATTTCCCGTTATTAAGGGAGGAATTGGGATCGTGCCTATTTCAAGAAAGTGAGCTTTCACCGAGAATACAAGCGCCGGGTATATTTAGGAATAAAGTTTTTATAAATTACGCTGAGTAGATCGTATATTTGCTGCTTAATAATCTGAACAATGTTTTATAATTACTATTATTTCTTATATCCTACAAATGATGGCATCTCTGTAAGTTGAGGGAATACATATACTTTTTCTTTCGTAAGGTGTCTGTAGAAGATTTAGAGACGTGGATACGGTGCAGATATTAATATTCTGCAACAGACAACACAGCCTTTAAAGGCTAATTGGCTAATTTTTTAGTCCGACAGGCTCCAATAACTTTGACCAGCCATCTCCACTAGCCTAAAATTAATTTCTCTCTTGCAGCTCGTGAAATTGCTTTTATTTCGACGTTTCACCATCTGAATTGCACATTAGTTTGTTCATGTCAAAGGGGAGAGAGAGAAAAGTAAGGTAAGTCTATTTTTTCAGGCGGGCTTTACATCCAACTACCATATTAAAGTGTCGTAGACGGAGGCGACTAGCCAACGTATATGCTTGGCAAGCCTCGCCTCTAACCGTATGACTGCCAGGGAGCCTGATTGAAAGCATTAGTTTTTTGGATTTGTTAGATTTTAAAAACGATTGCAAATAGGTGAGAAAAATAAAAATGGTTGTTTTTAAAGGGTTTTCGCATTTGTCCTGACGTTTTAAATTAATGGTTTCAGTGGATGCTTTTGAACAATGTACAAATATAAATTATGTATAAACGAGAAGTACCTATAAGTAAAGCAATAAAAAAAAAAGAATGTACGTCACTTCTATAATAAAAATAATTAATAAATATGCCAAAGACGAATTTACGGACCTTAAGGTAAGTTACTTAGTACTTCTAAATTTTTAAAATTGTTTTTGCGACTTGCTTAAACTAGAATTGTTTATACGAAACCAAAACACTGCCTGGCTTCAAAACTACAAAAGGTTTTGTTTATTTTTTTCTTTTTATCTCAAAAGATTTCAATTTTTTAGCATTATTTTTAAATTATTTTATTTATGTATTTATATTTTAGATACACATAAACCATGCAAAGGAAATCATAACTCTCAAATAATCAGAAAAGGATTAAGATACTGAGAAAAAATATGCCGTGAATGTTCAATACAATTAAGATTTATTCGATCTGTTGGATGGACTTGGATAATTTACGAAGTTATGTGAACTAAGATCGTTATCTGATCTTCGTAGTTTCCACATAAACAGCTTTACATTAGACTTATCTTGATAACAACCATCTAATTCTCAATTCCTATTTGATTTCATCTTCAAAGTTTTCTTTACCATAATTATCCTGGACATTCTTATCACAAGTAAGTTACACAAGGGAAGAAAATTATTGAATAAATGATTTCTTATTAAAGAGTATGAGTGTTTGTACTAAAAAAAACTTCAGTATTGTATGAGTTAGTTTACTCTATTTAATTGCTACTGTAGAAGGAAGCTGATGTCAAAGCTCCCCGAAAATCTCACTAAAATCAATATTCATTGGGAAACAGTGGCAAAGTTCTAGGACTAACGTAAATAATAACCTTTTTGGTGACTGCTTAGAAAATTACAGAAAACTAATCTATACAATCTCATTTTGGTCCACCGTCATACTTCCAACTCGTTATTTTGGTTTATTGTTAGAACCGCAGCACATACTGAAAAAGCACTTTAGTGGAGAGGTTAACTTTCTAAGATTCCTGCTCTAATAAAGTTTCCTTACTTATACGGCTTTTCGCAATCGCTGCTGCTGTTAGGTTCAACTTTTTTCCCCATCTTCATCTCTCAGACTCTCCGATGTTCTCTTCCCATCTTCTTGATGGTTTATATCTTCTCTAGTTTTTTGCGGAACTTAACTTCAGGTCATTTCTCGGAGGACATAGGACTTTAAACTTTTACAAGATGATCGTACCATCTTAACTAACTTTCGTCAATGTTTTTACCTCTGATTTCGTTAATTTTTTTTTCTTTAAGGTAACATCATTTCTTTACAGTTCATTCTTGTATCTTTAAACATCTTTAGTAATCTAAAGATTAGTAGCCAGACCTACTCTTGTTAAGATTTTTTTGAGATTCTACATCTGTATATGAGCTCTCCTTCAATAATTAAATGATTTTTTTGTTTTCTCATTTTCTTAAAGCTGTACTTGGTGAAGCATCTTAACAGCTTCCTTAGTTTGCATGAATCTTTCCAGAATTTCCTCCTTCCTCCTTCAAAAACAAATCCAAATTCTAGAAAAATATTAATTCTTTTACATATGGTTTAGTTAACTTTCAATTCTTTTATCTTTCTTGCCACTAACATGTATACCGTTTTTTCATAATTTATTTTCATTTCTTAGAGAGTGAATTGCGTTTCAATCGTCGTTCTCAAAAAACAAAATATTGACTTAAATTTATTCTCAGTTAGTTAAACCCGTTTTTCCAGACACCGAAACCAATCCATCACTCTTTTCAGTTATATTTTATTCGATAAGGGAGTCAAGAAGGATCCCTGTTTTAGACCTTAGCGGCCTCAAATGATCTATCGCTACCCATCGCAATTTTATGTTACCTTTGGTAGAACTATGTACGCATTTTTTTTCTCTCTCTCTAGAGAGTCGGTAGATTTTTTTTTTATTAAATAAAGAAAATAGAGAATAATTCTCTATTATAAAAGTCAAATTCTTCACTTTCTACGCATTCTCTATGTCCAGCCTCATCATGAAGATGTTATCCCCATCTACAGATCACTTCTCAGGTGTAAAAACTCATATTTTACTAACAAACAGATTAGGAAACCAGTATGTCTTTTAGGTCGTAGTGGATATGGCTTATAACCACTTTTTTTATTTACTTATTAAAACTCTATTATTTTAATACTAGCAATGCCACTTAGAGTACTGAGTGCAATACAATAGTAGTAGTAATAGGTTTATAGAAACTGAACCCACCTCCCATCCAAATCTACCTTAAAATGAATTTTTCCTGAGAAAATGTTTTAAATTCAAAATTATATATCTACAAGCATATAATGAACATACTCAATTTGAAGAGGGGTATTAAATGAAAAACGTTTATGGTGGATGAAGGATTAAAATGGTTATCTTCTCTAAAAATAAAAGAATGTTTTTTAGACATCTTTGGTAAAATGTTTTTCAAGTTGTTGGCTAAAGATCAAATAAATTCAGGACAATAGCCCACACCATTTACATTTTGTGAATGAAAAATGGCACCTTTCCTTTCATGAATTATTTATCTGAGCATTTATTTACTTCTCTAGGTGCTTTGAAAAAAAGTTTGCGATCGTGACAAATTTTCCAAAGTGAGTTTTCAGTAGAAGTAGGAGCGTTCAAATATCTGAGTTGGTGAAAACTGTTTTTCACATTCTCTCCTTATATTTTTCTGCACCAATACCTCCAAAAAAGTCAAATTCTTGTGATAAAAATGTATTTATTATGGTTATTATATTATTATTACTATTATCATATCATATGATGACCAAAATATTGTTTGTGCCTTCCTCTGGTGTTACGAAGCATTACCAATTCCGGGCTACCCTCCTCCATTCTAATGTCCTCCCAAGTCATTCAAAAAAGATTATCAAATTAATCGCAAAAATTGGGAGTATTCTAAGGTATGTCCAACTTGTGATTATTACCTAGAATCTCCAAAAAAAACGCGAAGAAAAGCGGAGAGCTGGTAATAGAGATGACCACGCACTGATGCCAAACATTTCCCCGAGATATTTCAAAGATGACAAAAATTAAACCTTAAGGATGGTTCTAGAAAAGACATACGCCCCTACTATATTGGTAACTACTCACGCTCCCCTTAGGGAACCTCTGAAAAAAATTTGTGTGCCGGTAATCATATATAATCACACTCTGTGGCAATTCCAGAAAATACTTTTACTATTTCAAGCAAATGTTCAAATCACATTTTTTTTATAAAGTTAAAAGTAATCAGAAGTGACTGCAATAAGTTCTGAAAAAGTTTATCCTTTCAAAAACTAGCCAATACCTACTTAAATGTTTGATTTATGAATGAAGAGCAAGAAGTGAAGAAAATGTACTGACGTCTTACTAAAAATAGGGTATATCCAACATTTAATAATTGACGATATTTACCGCAAGAAGACTCATTTTATTTCAACTTCACGGGCATAACTTGCTATTTATAAGAGGCAGCCCTTCAGATTAGGTTACTATATCTGTTATCCTTATTTACAGCATATTCCTTTTTTTCTGACGAGAAAATCTATCCATTACCAATATACAATGGATAATAAATCAAAAATTAAGAGACTCTTTATATGATATTCTAATAACCCCTACTTTCTATTATCGCCTTGAAAATGTTTCACATTCAAAGATGGACTTCAAATTTTTGTGAGTTTCCAAAGTTAAAGAGAAAGCAATAATTTACTTTTTCAGAATATTTAGATGAAGAATTAGAGTGCAGCCGTTAAATAATTTCTAATTGGTTTAAAGATTTAGGATTTCCTTGCTTAGTTTTCTTCTCTAATTAGTATTCGTTAAGAACGTACTCATTTATTAGTAATTCAATAGTCTTAATAAAATAAACTACTAATTAGCTGATTTACTGTCGAGCTTATTAAATAAAAAACACAATCTGGTTTTGGGAAACCACATTGTGGTTCTCTTCTCTTACTGCAAATCTCTTAGTTCTAATTAACAATGATTACTTGTCTTCAATATTGTATAGTCGGGAAAAGCTTCATTATAATATAATGACGTTTTCCATTAAAGCTTGTCTTTCAATTTCCTTCAAATTCAGAAACTCGTTCATATTATATTAAATATAATTAAATTTAATTGGAGAATGTGGAAGAAAAACTTTCAAGATTCTAACTACAATTTTCAAAATTTTTCTTAAGTTTTACAAAATATTAGTTAATAAAAAAAGATTTTTGTTGGAAGCACAACATCTCAGAAACACTTCAAAATCAACTTCTTTGAAGATAATGTCAATCAAATCGATTATTTCTAGCTGAATACAGGTTTAATGCTGAATACAGGACATACAACTCGTACAATGGAGACATGTTTCCATGGATGCGATTTTCAACTCCACATATTAACATGTTTAATATCTTTTAAATTTATATAATATAGATTTTTTAACAGTAAACTTCGCAGTGAAACAGAATCGCATTTCCTCGCCCTCCGCCCCTAAGGGCCTTCAAATTAATTTTCCTTGTAGAATTTTCCAACAAGAAGTAAAGTCTTCCTATTAGTTGTTGAAAGTACTAAGTATATAAAGGCATCAGCTGGAGTGGTTTTCAAGATATACATGGATAAGTAAAAAAACTTAAATCGCCAGCCATTTTCTTCAAAATTTTCACCTAATTTAATCATTGATAATATTAATTCCTCCTCTTCTTCCTCATAACTGCCTAAATTGAATTTGAATTGCTTAAATTGAATTGGAGAAATGTTCAAAATTAAAGTTATTGAACTATAGTAATGCTATTAAGCTTAAAGATACTTGTAAAAGTCTTTTACGAGAAAATAAATGGAAAATTAATTTAACAAAGTAAAAATTTAACCCGCTGTGAACAAAACGTTATCCTCGTACCGGTTGATGGCATCTAGTTGAAATATCAAATTAGAACTTTCTGAGATTTCCTGTTTTTTATTAAAACACCAATTTGTAAAACCCATTTTTCTTGGAGTTCTTAAAACGTTTATACCCCGTGAAAACGTAAAATAGAAAATCAAGACTATCTAAATTCTTTACCTACCGAGAGATAACATAATTTAAAAAAAGAAAACAACAAGTTTCTCTTACAAGAATTTTTTTTTTTTTTTTTTTGGCCTATGCCTGTGGCCATTAGCCAACGATTCAAGAACAGTATGTTCATTACAAGAAAAGGATTTATAAAATAAACATTTACTCTATTTTAATCAAATATTTTGCAATCACACTTTCCAATTAAAATTAACTTTACTAGTGAAGAAGAATGAAGAAGTAATACAGGAGGGATAAAGTCTGCAGTTGTCATATGTCATTCCATATTGACATAGACAATTCACTGATGAAAGTTTCTTTGTTGTTGCAAAGTACAGGCTTTTAAACTGTGTTTATACATGATAATCTTTTATACAACTGATACTTATTTTATTGGTGTAAAAGGAAATGTATAATGCAGGTTCTTTTCAAGCATGAACTTATATTTAAGATTGTACTTGGAAATACGTTGTTTCTTGTAAATACTGTTTAAACCGATTATTTTGTATGAGTTAAACAGAAAATACGCCTTACCTTTGGGTGGTCCCTAACAGGGACTACAACTCTGATAGTAACTTTGATTGGTTTGTCTCTTGTGATATCTACCATTCTCCTGTTTTCAGGCCTCACATTCCGCATTTCTGTAAAAATAATTTACTTGTTAATACCTTCCTCTTTTTTTTGGAGTAATTTATAATTTTGTTTTTATCCTTATAGTGGTCCAAAGATAATGCAACATAGATGAACATTGTCATTGTTTGCAATGAAAGTTGAGGAATAAGGAAGAACAATAGACTCAGTAATATTTATATGAACAATGGATGTTTGCCAACAGTTCAGCTGGAAAATCTGGCTCATTTTGGAGCGAAGAATTTGGCAAATATATTCAAGGTAATTGAAAACATTTATTAAATGAACCATTATTTCCAGGGCACATTAAGACGTAGAATCTATGTAAAGATTTGTAAAGCTTATAAGCTATATAAGGACAAAATGAAAAGTTCTCACCTTTGCACTAAGTAGACTAGAAAATGTGGGACTAAAAGGAGACCACGAATAATGACGAGAACATTAAAATTGTCTGTTTGCAAAAGTAAGGGCAAAAAGTTTACCCTTTATTTTCTTTAATATGTATAATAAATATCCGATGTGACTTTGTCACACGTCTTTTTCTTACCGTAAATATGTAGGACTAGTACCTTAGGATTTGAACTGAAAGGATAGTTGACCTACAGTATTAAACTGTAGGCTTTATCTATAATAAAATTGGTCTGTTGAAAGAAGCGCTTCCTTGAATTTCTTAAAACCAACATGGCCTGAGAAAAAGTAACAAACGAAGGTAATTGGCCCAACCAAAAACAAAAACCTTTTGGCGACTATCTGGAAAGTTACAAAAAAATTTCCTTATCTGATATTTTTATACTCGACGTTTTGGTTAGACATTTCATAATCATAAATATGTAAGTGAAAAATTGCAATTTAATGAAAAGCACTTTAGAGGAGAGCTTAACTTCATTCCTTCCGGTGAACACCGCTTAGAATAAAAATTTGCTGGAAATTTGACATCTTTACAATATTTCCATAATGGTGAATAAGAAAGAATAAATTGTTACTCAAGTATGTAGTATGTAGTAGTAAGAATGGTAGCAAGAAGTTAGTAGGCTTACTGTAGTTTAACAGTCCTGTCATTCTGCTTGCAAGCTGCTTATATTGTATATATAACACATGGTAATGGATTATATTATACATAATCCCTTATACGTATCAAGTACGTGCGGTTGGCAGGTGGTAAGCATATGGTGGGTGCCCGCAGCGCATATATAGGTATTCAGAATCTATGCAGAAACATTAAATTAAATCGTTGTTGCCATTTTTGAGAAATGAGTAAAATTTATTTTGTAAATCGCATTATGTTTTTATCACTTTGTCTCTAATCGCTTGGAAAGCTAGCGTTTGCATTATTCCTTCTTGAAATTAATTTACATCAAAATCTGAGTGGTCTTATCTGAATAGTTGTGAATGAAAGCTAAAAGGGAGACTTTTATTCAAGAGATCCTAGTTCTAGTCAAGCGAATATCTTTAAATTTGGAACTTTAGAAAAGTATTTAATCTTCGTTTGAATTATGTAAGTAAAGTAAAGATCCGAAAATTACATTAAATTGGCACTTGAGAGGAAAGCGTAACCACTTCCTTCTACCAAAGTGAAGTTTCCTGGTTAAAGTTACAGACCATGTGATGGCAATTATTATGCCAAGTTTAAAGGAAATGACTGGAGGAAAAATTGGCAAAAACTGAAAAATCAATTCCATAATGATGTATTTCAGTTCAATAACTTTTATTTCCAAAACTTTTCCAGAAAACGTCATCTTAGAACCTTTTTAGGGTAGGGACGGTTAAGGTTCCCTTTTAAGGGTAATTTAGTGAATGGGAAGATCTATCACTATAACTGAAGATCATTTCAGTTGCTGAAAATCCTAATTTAAGATAATAGTGATTTTTCATAAATTACACATAATTTTATTTAACCTGTTTACATAAAGCTTTTTTAATTTTTTTTTTTTTTTTCAGCGAAATTCATTTAGGAACAGTTTTAAGAAGGGTTGGTGAAGGCGACATTACAAATCATTGGTTCTGTGTTAAAGCCAATTTATGTTCATTAAAAATTAGAAGTTTCAAGAAACGTGAGAATTTATGTAAGAGAAAATCTATTTCTTTTTCAAACTTTTTTTTCCCCATACAATAAATAATAATTCATAATAATATAGATATTTGAATTTATGAGTTTGTCTAAACATTTAAAAATAAATAAAATGCCCCTAGTGACTGTAAATTAAGGGCTGTTTTGATCTGACAGCTGTTGAAAGGCCATCTAAATATTGACAATGAACTGTTAACACCCCCTCGTCACGGCATTCCCTGCCAGGCACTTAGCTGCTATCTCTGCTGACGTCCGACACGCGAAACTAGAAACTCAGGTGTTCACAGTATTCCATGCGCCGTTAGCCCTTTTCCAACCACTATTGCCTTCCAACACTATTGCCTCCCCTCTGTGTGCACACTTTTCTGATTTTTTATTACTCTTCATATTTCTGCTTTGTTTGGACCCGTTTTGTCTTCTTTAGTTCCTAACATTCTTTTTAACAGTAATTTCGCGTGACACCAACAATTGGAAAGTTAGTTGGTGTTTCTGTGTTTGTCTGTATGGTACTTGGAAAGATTCTTTTTTATACTGTCTTCTTTATAAGGAAATTGAGTTACAGTCGGAAAATAAAAACCAATCAGAAGAAGTAGAAAAAGCTTCTATCTCTCATTTTGCCAATTAAGTAGAACCACTTCATTCAATAAAACTTTGATTATTCCATTTTAAATTTCCTACAGATTGTGTACTTGGTTTTTGCTTAATAGGAGGAAGTATTTATTGCAAATTGCCGATTATCTAGTCGGAATTTCCACCAGAAATACAGTAGTTGTCTGACAATAGAATACTCTTAAGAGTGTGACAAGGTAGCGTTATCTAGTGGGATTGCTTACCCTAATAGTTGCATAAGTCAACTAAAAACTTCAGGAAGCTTTATGTAGTGTGAATTATCCAAATCCAGGATAATCGGACTGTTAGTAAGTGTTCCCACTGGGACGCCAATAGCATTAAGGGAATTATCTTCTTCCTTCTTCATTTTCTTCCTGCTTCGCTAGGTACGGATACTACTGATACCCAATACTAGAAGAGAGGATCTTTGTTTTGATATAAAACAAGACTTTCCGATTGGAAAATCACATAAAGTGTTAAAATATGGCAGTTACTTTATTTTGATTGCTACCAGTTTTCAAGATTTGAGAAACCCTACTACATCCATGTTTATGTGGGTCTGCAGATAAATCAGAAACAAAAGATTGTTTTTTTTTTAATGTGATATTGGTTTTACGGAACAAAATTGGTTATAGGACAAAAACGATCTTTCGTAATGGATTTTAAATTTTAATATTTGGATTCGCCCCAATAATTCACTTTCAGGCTAAAAACCTAAATTATAAAATTCTGAAACTTCACTGAATCAATTATAAAGTTCGTTGGTTTCATCGGTTCTAATAAAAGTAAATTTGAGCGTATTCTGTTCGATCCAGTGCGCTCTAGATAAAATCATTAATCTTCCAATAAAATCTAACTGGCTTTTTGCAAGTGAGTTAGCCAGGAAATTAATGTAAATATCCTTTAGGAAGGTTTTACAATTCGGGCAGTCCAGATGAGTGCTCTGTTCCCAGATAAATTGAATTCTGAGATTAAACGGTTCTCTCCCTCTGCTTTGTTCTGGCACACTGGCTTAAATAAATGTGGGATTTGTACATCTGGAACAATTGTAATTTTTTTCTTGCTGTCTAAGGATAATCCTTTGTAATTTATTCACCTTGAAGGCCAAAATTGTACTGAAGCATCCATTTATAAAGCTTTCACCTCTTCAAAAATCTTACGAAATTATTTTTTTCAGATGAAATAAATTTAGACAGCCCAGAGGTATCAAAATTTAATCTATTTCAAAATAATTTTACATTATTTATAAACAAAAATTAAAATCTTAACATAAACATGATCTGATTAATTAGGTGTTGAAAACTCCTATTTCCCAGCAAATATTATATTATTGCAATGACACATTGGAAAAAAGAAAGAAAAGTTTCAGGACGCAAAAAATAATTTGTCTTCCCTTTTTTCAGACGAGAATTCAATCCCCTGAGAATTCTCCCGGAAAAAAAACAATTCGTAGGAATAGGTTACTATTAGAAGTAATGGGCGTTTAGATGGTTAATATTCGAACGTTTAAGTAAAATCTTAACAAAATTCGCTTCTAACCATAAAATTAGAACGACAAAAACCAAAACGTAATATCAAATTTGCACATTCCACATTTTAAGTTACTCAGTAATAGCTGAGTTCAGGCGATCTCAGAATATGTATTTCCAGTCAAAATTCAATTTCAATTCAGTTAATATCTTCTCTCACCAACAGTAAGAGAAATGAAAAGAAATAGCTTCAGAATCTGGTTTCATGTATTTTTTTGTGAAAATCCAACAACTTCAGAAGATTCACCTGAAGCGCAGGAGAAAGTAATAGATCAGTTCTGCCTAGGGTCTACTTCCAATATTATGTGTTATTTTTTTTAATTTCTGATTAAAATATACTAAAATATATTCAAAACACGTAATTTGTAAAAGAACACCCCGAAATAAGCATATGTTTTCCAAACACATTTTCTCGAAAACTTTTTAGATTACATTTCTTGATGTGTAATATTGCAACAGCAGTAAGTTTATATGATGGTGATGTACTTTATTATACTTTATCAAAATTTGACCAGTTTTCTCATAATCTTAAGAAAAGTAATACTAGACTGGAGAATGTAGGTCATCCAAGTTTTATTTAGGTAATAAAGAACTGAAAAAACAAACTTTCTGGCGCTGCTTTGTAGGAAAGGCGTTCTCACTGTTGTGGTAAACTAAGTGCTTGAGTTGGGTGCAGAATTCTACTGTGTGTTTCCTGTATTGCTGAAGAGCAGGTACTTCCATGGCCTCGTACTCATAACGGTTACCTAATAGGATTTCTTAGGACCTCTACTCACCCTTATAGACTAGTTCACTGCTTAGTATTTGCTACATATACCCGGACCAGTGTTTAACCCATTTTTTTTTTTTGTCTTCATTACTTTTTTATAACTAATTTTATTTAACGCAACATTTATTTCCTTGATTTATACACGTTATTGAATTATTTATAAATTGTTTTATATGCAAGCGGTATATTTGTTTTTGTACTTGTATTGTAGATAGATGTTTTAAATATTTAATGTTAGATTTAATGGATAGAAAGCTGCTCAAGAGAATTTGTTGGATTCACGTTATACCAGATCTTTTTTCTTTCAAAAACTGATTTTGAGAACGTGTACAAGTTACACGTTCAAAAAGATCCTTAAGCGCAAGCTAGGGAAGTTGCGGATAGATGAGATGACAATTGAATTCCAAGTTAGGAAGGAAATGCCAGCATATCTAGGTATAATTACACTCTAGAGAAAAAAAGTGAACCGGCTATCAGAATTAAATCTAAAAAAGAATCAGTTCAGTTACTTTTCTATACTGATGAAGTTTCGTTATTGATCTAACATTCAAAGTAGTCTTAATTTTAACATCGTTTAATCATGTGGATGGGACTAAAATCATCAAAAACATCAATAGATTAACTACAGAGCAAGTCACGACTTTATCAATGCCTCTTTTTTAAAAATATGATTCGATTTTCTTTCTGATCCCCTATGTCGTATCGCTTGAAAATCATGTAGAACTTGCATTTCTTCAAATGTTTTAATAAAACACTCAAGCCAAAACGAAAAAAAAATCTTAAAAGAAATACTAAAAAACATCTGTCCAAAGCGTTATAAACAAAGACCATGTCATGACTCTTATCTGGATTTATTTTACTGTAGTCTCCTCTTGAAACACTACTGAATTTAATATATTGCAAAATTTCATAGGTTGAAGAGAGACGCGTAACAGAAAATCTGAATATCAAGATATTTTGAAGTTTTATATACCTACATTCAGATAAATACTACAGCTTATGTGTGAAATTCTTTTCAATAAACTTTTTCTCTGTTAAAAAAATAAAAATTCAAGATGACACCAAGTCTTTAGAATGGTTAAGCTCTAAAAAAAAGTCTGCAAGCTCGTTTAGTGAGAAAGGTAATTTTACGTATTTTCAAAATATTACTTGTCACAATATGGAACAAACTTTATTTGACGATTCTAAAGGCTATAATGTAATATCTTTGAGGCTGTAACAAAGTCCACCATGAGAATGTTTAAACAGCTACAGCTTGAATTACGATCGAAATGAACTAATCATAACTTACGTAAAGGATTTAATTTGTAAAGCCCTCTCAGTTCTAAAGATTCCTTATCTGTTTCGCGGCCGGCCTAGAAAAATTGCCATCCCCGTTTTAGAACATAGTACAATCTTCCCTCTTTATACAAATTTAGCAAATATCATATTTGTTTACACAAAATATTTTCGATTTTTTTTTAAATACAAACAGACATAACTTTGGATTGTTGCTTTTATGAGCTTCTTGATTGTGGTGATCTGGAGTTTGAATGTCACCTATTAATGTATGTAGTAGCCATCTAATTTCTAGTAAAAATTCGCAGGTTGGAGAAAAAAAGTTTCTTTATAATATAATTATTAAGAATTCCTTTTTTCTTGGCAAGTAAAGAAGAAAGAGAACATAAAACACGATTGATTCTATTATGTCACCATCATGCTAATCTTACAGGACGGAAGAGAAGTTCAAGTTTATCCTAAACTAATTTGTAAGCTTTCCAATCTTTAAACAGCTCTTTAGGCTAATTTCCCTGACTATTTACTGTTGATTCTGTTCATATTATTCTTCAAATTATAACCTCCATTTGGTCTCAAAACTTAATTTTATTTTCGCATATCACAATATTATAATGACCGATTGACGATCCAAGTATCACTATACTACAACGTAATTTCCCAACCACACACTACATATTTAATAACATTGGTTACTTTTTGCTCTTTAGGTGTCCCGTTGGAGTAATTGACTTGAAGAATTCCAATAATGTTGAATTTATTTCAAACACCATCAGATGCATGGAGTAACATAGTTTGGTCACTAAATTCTTGTTAAAGAATGGAAGCATTGATTTAATGGTACCGTGGACAATACTCATCTGTGTTCTCTCCCTTCCGAGAACTGAAGACATATAAACACCTACACAGGATTTCCAGGGTATTAAGGTAATTATTTTTTATTTATGTACTTGTTATACTTCACTTCGTTTTCAGCTTAATGATATTCTGTGTTTTGATTTAGTTCTCATAATGCTATTATTTTTACTTTCATTTATTACTTATATTTCAATTTTATAAAATTTTCTTCCATTTTATGGCGAGGCAGATCATTCTTAAGGAACCTTAGTCTGCAAAGATAGCGAAGGCTATTAAAACTAAAAAATAATAATTAGAGGGAAGGGATTAGCTATGCGGTTAGCGTACTAGATTCCCACGCGGAGATCCCTGGATTCGAATCCAGCTGCTGGCCCTTAGATTTTCTCTTCAAAGGAGCTTCTTACAGCTCACTGTCCGTTAATGGACAGTGTTGTCTGTAACGAGAGAACACAGTCCGGAGGCCGCCAGTTTTATTTGAAATTTATTTGAGAAAGTCACTTTGATTTGAAATGTTTCTAGGAAAAAAATTGGAGGTTCCCTGGGAGCTGCCTTATATACCACTTCAGAATAATTTATTTTTTCAACACCTATATAAAACGATTAATATAAAAAGCGGATTGAAATCAGAGAAAAAAAAATCGCGAACACATTTTACAAATAGAGTTTTTTTTAACAATTTCCCGAAAAAAGCCATTTGGACCAGCCACTTTTCAAGGACCCTGTGGTTATCCAGTTTAAATAGCTCAATAGCCCTGTTACTAGCGTGTCTAACATTACTAAACACAAGATCTGCAGTTCTTAATTAATGTGGGCAATAGTTTTCATTTTGCCGAGTTCGTACTCACTCTAACTACCACAATCAATCTACAGTACAAGAAATGTGCATGGATTGAAACGTTGACTTGCAAGAAAACAACATTGAGTGTGACATTATCTTGTTTAAAATCTTGCTTCACGGACTACCTACATTCTTTGGAAGAAGTTTATCAACGAAATCTGTCGGAGTAGTCATGTTCCCTTGTAATTAGAAGAAATAAATTAATTTTTACGATATTACTGATGATATCCCAGAACATAGTTACTCACTGGCATATTTATTATACAATAATGTAGATAAGTTTTCGCGTACATCACTACCCTTCTTGCCGAAAAGTGGTGTTGGCGCTATCGCGTTGTACATATAACCAAGTGTGCTACTTTAAATATTCAATAACGAGTGCTGCTCCCAGAGGATACAGAGAGCCGCTCCATTCTCTTCTGTGCTAATGTCCAACTAATGGCAATGCAGCTATAAAATATTATAATTAGGTATGAACAAGAAGTATGTAGTAATAGCCTAGTGAAGCTAAGTTAAAGTAGGCTGTGCTACCGAAGCACAGGGATACGCTTTGAGAGTGACGTCGGTCGGGACATAACGCTCCCCTGCCTGCCATTCTTAACTTAGCGTCGCCTCTCGCTTCCTCTACTTAACCTTGCATTATAACATTCTTGCCTTTTAATATTAATTGATATTAATATTAAATTAGCACTTAGTATTTAGTACTAAGCAACCGCTCCATTTTCAGACCGGCTCTTAAGCAACAACTAACACAATTTTTGTCTTAGTTCTTAGGCTAATTATTTCAGAAATTCATAGTTTAAATACATTTGTTTTACTTTCATAAACTATTCATAAAGAAAAATATTGCGATCAGTCGTGGTTTTGTCTGATAGTGGTTAGCAAACTCATAAACTGATAAACTGCTAGTAGTTCGGGAACTTGGATTGCCTTCGCTGATGACGAAGTAACTAATTTTTAATAATTTTATATTAAAGAAAGAAAGGGTATAAACCCTAGCATTACTACAGAGAAAAACGGATGGCTCCTTAATGGCAGAGAAACCTGGATTGTTGGGTTATTGGATGGAACATATACAAAACCATTTGCATTTTTCATTGAATATGAACTGAGTTGAAAATTTGATCAAAGAGAATGTACGAAAACAACATATTTATAGAAACAAAATAAACTTCCAACTTTATAGGAAGTGCTTTTTTAAAAAAGAAGGAGAACAAGTAGTGGAGTTTGCACGCAAATAATGGAAAATAAGAAAAGTGGCGTCTAATCCTTCGGAAGTAGTAACTGAAACTCTACTTTAGATAAGAGTTAGGGCAGTACCACTGGTACTTATACTGTCTTCGGCGGAAGGCAAAGAAAGTGCACCACAGATCAGCTGATATCCCGCTGAAGCTACTTTTTATCCGAATTAGCGTGCATATTTAATTGTAATTAATGAAAAAAACTTTGCATGCTGCGACATAATAAAATCAAAGATCTAAATGTGGGCCTAACCTAAGTACTTATGGAACAAGGCCTAGTCCCTTGCCCAACGAGATTATCTAGATAGGCTTCATAGCGAACCTAAATTTGTCAACATCACGTTGAGAGAACTCACAATGAAAAGAAGCGATCATCCCGTGCACTTGCCACATCACCCGATTAATTTTGGGAAAAAATGAGTTTGTTGCTTAAAAACTGGTCTTCCTTAACAAAAATTAAGATGAATTTTCTTCTAGCGTTGAATCATCCTGAACGCTCCTTATCTACAATGCTAAAAGCAACCACAGCTGCTGCTTAACCTGTCTTTTCTAATATCTAAATACAGATTCTCAAACTGATCAAAATTCCCTTAATGATTGATTTTCTCAGCAAACTGTGTCGTTGAAAATTAGCCGCTTTGCTAAGCATGAAAGTATTTATAGCTTTTGAACTTTTGACCCTGATATACCTGGTTTGTGTATATGTGCTTGAAACACATACAACAGATGGTTGCATTTATTTTATATAATTAATAATTTTTGAGGATCTACTTTGTCCAAATAGTTTTTAACTATCCACTCTCTACTAACTAGTTCCTACTAACTAACGATACGAAGAAAGAATGATTGTGACGTAATAAAAAAAAAATCTAGGAAATTTTATAGTTACTACCCAGGTGCAATGGTTTACAAGCTTTAGTTTTTATTGGTGGTTTTCTGCTTTATGTTTTGTATTTATACTTGTACAAATTAAATGCATAAAATTTTAAATTAAACATAAATTAAAACTGTTGCAAGGTTTATTCGAAATGCAAGCTTTTGCAGCAGAAGGAAAAGTTTGCAATGGACAATCTTATACAAAAGATATAAAGGTATTAATGAAGGGCATAACGCCACCTGACTTTTTCTCACATTGTCGTGGATGTCGTTTCTTTTATTAGGACCTAATGATGAATGCAATTGATAGTTTCCAAAATAAGATAGAATTTTCAGTTAATGTATTCATCAAAAGATGTTTTGTCTTAGAGCGATCGTCTATGGCTGCGAGCGACAAAGTGAAGCTTAAAAAATGAAAAATTTAACCAACACAATTCACTTTACAAATAAAGTATAAAATATTTTAGCACCTGGAAATGAAAGAAAAAGTGTACTTATAGATTTAGGGTTAGGCTCGGTCAGTCCACTGGAATCAGGGGTGAGGAATAAAGAGCAGAGATGAGGTCAAGTCTTTAGAATTTATTAAGTTAGAAGTAATAATAGAAACAGCAATTCCGAAACTCGCTGAATAATTTATATATATATTTATATTTATGAAATGTTATTTTAGTATTTACAAACCCGGGCTGTGTCAAGCTATGATTAGTTGATTTAAAAATGAAACTAAAAGAAGCAAAAGAGAATGGTGAAATAGAGAAAAACGTTTTCCAGAAAATCTTCTATAGAATGGTGATGAAGTCTGATTGAAGTGTTTAATGCACTGATAAGAACTCTTTTTTGAGGGGATTATAGACTTGTAAACAACTAGTGTTTGGTAACTCTGTTATAGACTCGTAAATAAACTGATTTTCTGTTGTAGTCTTGTCGTTGAATGCTATCTCCGTCAAAAATATCAGCTGCGAGCGCCTCTTCGCTTTCTACTTCTTGAATACAAACTAGCTGAGGGAGAGCAGAAAATTAGGGGTTGTTTCTATTTCTTGAGCAGGTCACTTCTTTTTACCTTTCTGTCTTTCCATCAAACGGTAATGAGGGCAGAGGCTCAAGGATCTTCTTTAACTAGTACGTTTGGCGCTGATCAGTATCTATAATCTTGTAGCTTTACATCATTACGGGAGTTTCGCAGGAACTTATTAGTAAAGGCTCCTGGAGGAGGCCAAGTTCCATTAGTTAGATTGTAGCACCTTTAAAGTAGAATAAAAGTACATAAACACCCATCACCACAATCCTCCGCAGCCACTCTTAAATACTTTTTTTTTCATGCTAGTAAGTTTTAAATAAGTTCTTACGTATTTCTGCCATTACCCTGTGCATGGCAACTCCATGTTCTTTTACGGTAAGACAATTAAGACTATCTATTTAATTGGTCTAAGGGATCTGAGAGAAGCTGATTTTATACCATTTCCTTCTCGAAGTAGCCGAATCTTCAGCTAAATACGAATTTTTTTCATAATACAGGATACAAGCAGGACTAAGAAAACAGAGAGCTTTTAGAGGCGCGGAAAAAGAGAGTATGTTAGGTTTTGGATGCGTTAGGTCTTAGAAGGCTTGATTTGTTTGATTCACAATCGTGGTATTGTTTTTATCTTTTTTAATGTATGAGAAATTTATGATTGTGTTTTCTATCCGCTTTGCTGAACTGAACGTATATAGCCGGTCTGAAAAAATAGAAATACTTTAATTTTATTTCCCTAAAAGGAGAGTAACAAGAAAAATCTGTGAGCGCGTTTAAATCAAATTTCGATTAAATTAAGAAAAAATCTAAACTGCAACAGCTTATCTGAGCAATTTAGCAGGAAGTGTATCTTACAGAAATGTACAGTAATTCTGGGCAATCAGTCTTCTCAATGTTCACTGGAATTTAGCCAAATCATGAACTACCATATTCCTTTTTTCCTCTCAAATATTTAATCTTTCCCACAAGTGTGTAATTCCTTTTTAACATTATCATCTTTTAAAAAATTATACACATAGCTTTTCTTATTCTTCATACCACATTAAACATATTAATATATTATATTAATATGTTAATTAATTATATACCATGAACATATTAAAAAATTATTTTACATGTTCTTCTTTTTTAAAAATACCTTTTTTTCTATTTAATTAGAAGAGATAGTATTAATCTAAGAGATTTGGTAATGCAGTAAATATTGTGTTATTTAAGATACCCAAATATGTTCACTAAGCAAGAAGAAGTTATTGAACAGTCAGAAGAATCTTTTAATCGTCCTAATAGAATGTAGGTTAAACTATTTTTGCTCCTCAGGGGTCTTTTTTGTTTATAGAATGTAAGGCCTGTGAATGTTAGTATGTTGATCGTGATAAGCTAGAGCTAGCCAGTGTTCTAAAGAACGAAGAAGAAGCAAACCTAAGAAGACACAAAAATCCACACACAAACACCAATTCGTAAAAACCACTGTATCGGATTCCAGGTCACACCTCAGAACGGTGAGAACTCAAAATAGAGTCTACAATATCTTCTCTGGTTAGTAGAGTAGAGGTAATTATTCAAGTGTAAAGAAAAAGTAACTACAGATTTGAATAAAGAAAATTGTTCGAACTACACACTGTACAACACTTATTATTACAAATATTACCTGGCCTCTGTGTTTGAGTATTGGCATGATTGGAATTGTAGCGGTTATCATCATCTCCACTCTGCACTATATCCATATCTGTCATTTTCTGAAACAATATGTCTGTTATTCAATATTTTGTAAGAATAATTAAATAACATATCTAAAGTTAGATAAGAAGCCCGGGAGAAAACAGTTTTGAAAATAATTTTTTTACGGAAGGTTCAAGGCCACATTTACTTAAGTATTTATGTTAACATTCATGAAGAAATGTGTATCGGTCGCAGAAAAGGAAGTTAATAAAAAGCTATGTTAATTTATTCGTTAAGATTCAGAAAAACATATAGTGGAAAAACAGTGCAATAGAAATTGTATCATATTTAGGTGAACTTTTTTGGGGGGGTCAATTTTATTTTATTTCTTTTTTGTATTATTTTTCTCATTTAACGAAGAAGAACAAAGGATTTTCCTGAAGGTGTTATTTTATGTTGGTTAGAAGAAATTATATTGTGTACTTTAAGGAAAATTTTATTCTTTGAATAACAAACAATTCATGCAGAAATATCGCCCACACTAGGTTGCTTCTAACGCCCCTACAGACTACAATTACAAAAGATTTATTTATAGTAAGCATTGTTTTAATGTTAATAATCCCCGTTTACTTTGAGAATGTTGCTGAAAGTAAATTAACATTTAAATGAAAAGTACAATATTATGCACCATTATATAAAAAACTTATAACCCTTATTTTAAACTACTAAAAGAAAATGTTCTTTAATTATTTTTTTTTTCTTTCTCCAGAGCCACTTTTTACCGGTGATATGATGGCAAAGTCAACATTTATGAATTATAAAAGGTATATAAATGATGCAAGGGGAGTGAGAGGCCCATCAAGATATTTCTTTGTGCAGAGATGGAATAAAATATCAGCCTCTCCTTTCATTCATTTCGCAACTAACACATTTTGTTATTAGTGTTATTACTTTACCTCTTCATTCCTTATTAGATTCTCTAATAATTGTATTTCTGAGAGGAAATAAGAATTTAAGTGTAGTCTTATTAGCCAGCATTAAAGATATACGCTTTGATTATTTTGGTAATTTTAAAGTTAAAAAGGTGTAGCTGGATTAACTTTGGCTCTCTGTGCTGATGTTTTTCCCTTTATTTTCGTGTCAACTATTTTTATTTGCTGGGACTATCCTGCTATTCTATCTACTTAAGTGTTGGCCGATGAAGTAGAATTCCAAGAGCGGTTCGTTATGCATGTCTGGGTGATATCTGGTAAATATCTTGTATACAACACCTAGCGGTTATACACAGAGGTGCAGGGTACAGTAGGGGCTGTACATGGGTTTAGATAGAGCTTTTAGGCTCTATAAGTAATTACTTATGGCCATCGTACGACATAAAAGTACATCCACCTTCTGGACTCTGCTAGCCAAGGCAAGTGAACCTCCTACGCGAAGTGCCAACAGTAACTGACTTTGGTTTTAACCCAAATCAGGCTGATTGATACGTCAATCTAATTGATGCCATTTTACAGGGGTTTGTCGGTCCAGAAAAAACTTCAGTTTGACACATAATTTCTAAAACCCACTTTTTCGCACTCGACTTCAGAACGTTTAGTGGAAAATTGTAAAATTCAGCGGTTATAAGTAGTATCATCAAAAACATAAATCAAATACAAAAAAAAAAATTCTCTAGACATATCGATTTAGAGAGGACGTATTCAGTACTACCCTAACGTACCACCTAGACATTTTACATCAAAAACAAACTTTAATGACAAATGACAAATTTTAAAAGGTAAAGCTTATTAAAATCAAGTGTTGTCTAAATTGTGTTTCTTATAAACAAAAATCTGGTAAAAAATAATCTCAGTTTATAAATACTCTAGCTTCTTAAATTTTCTTCAAATTTCGAACATTAATTATGTTATGTAGATTTACTTTGATAACTTTGTACTTTTGAGGTAATCGTACGTCCCAGCTTAACAAAACTCCCGTGAAAACCATTTTATTTCAAAATCTTTGTTACCCAAAAATCTCAAAATATATACATACAATATTTTGTTTAACTTTAGGCGAACCAACACAGATGTTTTCTCTTTACAGACAACATTGTGAAAAACTCCTAGGAAGAGAAAATCTAAGAGCCGGTATATGGATTTGACCCTGTAAGTTCCGCATGAGAAACTAGGTGAGCAAACCAGAGAACTAATCCTTTCATCAAGCCAACAGTAATACCGCCACAGTAAAAATTTACCTTGTATTTCCTCTGGTGAACCGGGAAGAAATATCACAATTTTTCTTTTTTTTACCATTTTCGTTTGTTTATTATAGTACAACAAAAGGGTGATTTGTGAATATCACTTTGAAGGACTCCCAAAGCATAAATTTCCAGCGGGAATTCAACGTCTAAGGTCTGCACGATTGCAGTACTTTAGCTTTGAGTGGTAAGAGCAAGGGCAAACACCAAAAATAGTTTTATATAAATGATATGATGTTAGTGCAAGCTTTATTGCCCCAGATTAATTAGATATATATATAAATATATGATAATACAAAGTTCCTACGTTAAGTTCATATTGGATTTTTTTTTAGTAAGACAAAATTTTTAATAGACTAAGTTACGAGTATGTATGTTGCTCGTATGTTATGCAACCCTTACCGAGTTTTTAGGGAGAGTTTTAATTTAGTGCAATTTGTTATCAAGTTGACAGTAACATGTTTTCAATTTTGTAAATATCCTTCTACATGACATCCTTAAAAAAAAATAGCCTTTTATTAGGAATAAGTTTAACTTGTTTTTTAAAGCTCATTTGACGTGATGTTATTTTTTGATGAATTCCACCATCATTCTGATTGCTTTGGATGAGACAAGTTTTCTTAGATTGAATTTTTAACCTTTAAAAAAATGTTTAGAAAATGTTTTTAGCAAAAGTAGTTATCTATTTTCATTTAACTTTATATTGGAAGGTACTGTTGATGTAATTTATTAAAATTCTCCCAGATTATACTTCTACAGACAGCGCTTTGATAATATAGATTATCTCCTTTGAGCAGGAGTTTTAATATATTTCTCCCTTTGAAAAAAAGTCTACTTTTTTTACAATGGAAAATCTTGTGCACTGAGTTTAAAAAAAAAAAATATTTTGATTAGATACGTAAAATATTAAATGGTGGCACTGGTTGATTTCTCTGCCAGCTAGCTTAGCCTTCTTCAAAATTTGTTTCAACGCCATCTTTAAATTTATTTCAGATCGCAATTTTGGCATGGTTATAACAGTATTGTGGGATCAGAAGAAGATGTACGGAAATGAAATTAAAAATAAAAATGGATGAAGATCCAAAGAGCTGGCTGGCCCTTTCCATGGTAAGTGAAAATAAATTTGTCGGTGTTAGACATACACTTTCCTCCCTTGTTCATTAAAAACGTTTCTAATTATTTCATTTCCTTGCAATTCTTGTGTTCCGTTTAGAGAATAGAAAGAAAAGGAAAGTTCCTGAACTGATCGCTTTCTTTTATTCAGAGCAGCTAAGACCGTGGACTCTAATAATACACGTCATTCTCGAATCAGCCTTCCGCCTTCTTAGTTGCTCTTCCATCAGTTCCAAATTCCTTCACATCAACCAACAGTGAGCCTTTGCCCTCCAAGATACCCTTTATTTGGCTGTCTCGGACCACTATCACATTTCATAAGGTAAATATGTCCAATAATTCTAATTCTTTTTTGAGCTCACTCAGTTACGTGTTTTAACTTGGTAACAAACACGTTCCCATTATTCAGCCAAAGATAGTCCTTGTCTTTTTCAACAATTCATCTGCTTATCTCCTGTTGAATCCATGTATCTACATCGCACATAACAACACTTCGAAATTGGTTTGTAAATGGTTAATCTGGCGTCACTGGGAATTATGTTAGTTAAATGTGGCTGTACGTTATGACATTGTCAAGAAAATCATTTTTAGTAAAATTGACCTTAACATGTTATGATAGTTAGTCGAACCGACTTCCACAGAATCGAATTTTAAAGAAAATTGATTCGTCTTTATGTTTTAAATTATTTTAAACAAATTGTCATAAAATCGCGAAAACTAGAGAATTTCCTTAGAAAATTTGCTCATCCAGGCAGGCAATTTTCTTTAAATTCGAAAATTTGAGCAATACATTTCATTCGCATTAATATTTTACTGGGAAATCCGTACATTGCCCAGTAAACACATTCAAGGAGAAAAACCTTGTGTCCGAAGAGTTACCTAAAAGTACAAAGTTCAAGTCCCGAGTGAAATTGTTTTTATTGGACTAGTTGTTCACACGAACTTGCACAGCCAGATCGTTTCATTAAAACTCACTTTTTCTGACACAGTGGTCTTTTTCTGCGAAAACTCATTATCATCTCAATTATCACGATCGCAAAAAAGGAAGAGAAAGTAAAAAGATGTATGATAAAAATTTAATGAGATTAAAAGAACAATAAAGGTTTGAACATTCTTTTTGAAATTTGAATAAATAAGGGGGAAAAAACATAAATTTCTGAAAATTTATTTTAGACATAAAAATTTCTAGTTTTAACTTCTTCAATATTTTCGGTTTTGTTTTAAAATCAAGTAGATAGCAAACAAAAGAACCACTAATTTCTAAGTTTTTTTAAATCCAAAACCTAGGGTGGTTTAAGATCATTTTTTCTCATTAAAAATCAGATTCAAAAATATAACTAACATTTGAAATAACACAATTAAGTCTAATAATTTTCGTAAAATGGGGAAGAAAAAAGTGTTTTCAAAAAAGCCAATATTTTGTCTGTTAATATTAACCAGGTGTTCTCTCAGAAGACATTAATTGTAGTACCAATCTAGTTAACTTACCGAAGTAATAATTTTGGTCATTTCTTCGGAAAAGAAAAATTATCCAAAATTTGTTTTTTCGTTTTAAAGAAATAATTTTAAAAATTGAAATTATCCTTTAAAAAAAAAAGTAAAATAAATCTGTATAATACGTTTGGGTAGTGATAGCCTCATCTATGTAGCAACTAACGATCACCTACCGGCCCAAATAATTGTTCACTAGTAAGGACATCCTCAGCCAGATTGTTATGACGGTTTCCAGTTTAGTTCAGAATTATTGAAATCAAAAACATTAATGCTAAATCATGCTATGCTCAAAGTAACATCCTGGAAAAACGTTTGAAAAGAAAATGTTTACTGTTTGAAGGTTTGCTATCCAGCTTTTATGAAAGAAAGCATAAAGGAGGCGAGGCGATTCAGAAAGTTCTCTTTAAATACTGCTGTAGGATTCCAGAAAAATACTGACACAGCACCAGCAGAATTATTCCCAGAACGTTGAAACCCTTTAACTAAAATCTTTTAGACGATTGTACATCAGATCCAAGAAGCAGAGTTGAATGGGAATTAGAGTTGCAAACAGGGAACCAATTTATAACTATGTTTCTGATCCGGGGTATAGTACGAACTTTCACTAGGTTAGGGGTTTTTATGCAGGGAGAATAGTCCAAAACCAGGTCTCAATGTGTACAGAAAGGTAAGAGAAAGAGGAAAGTTTCTGACTTTTTGAAGTGTCAGTCGAAAAGTTCCTTTTATTCATTCAAGCAGAGGCTGAAGTAAAAAGATCCACACAAAGGGTTAAAAGTGAACAATGGACTGAATGCAAACCAAGTCGTTTAGCCAACTGGCCTTAGAACTGGAGTGGATAAGTATATTACAATAAAGGTAATATTAAAAATATAGATTATTTGAAAAGTGTGTAACTAATGTACTTGTCTTTTGATAGATTAATCACATGGGTTCTATGGAATGGCCTTTTATTAGTTTAAATTTTTTTAACTTTAAATTAATCCCAATGTCTAAATTGTTCAGAAGAAATTTTTAATAATTCTGAAGTCTAGTTTTACCCATTCCATATTTATTGACATCAAAAATGTCAATTTTAATTCATTTGCTACCTTGTTTTTGTGGTCAAAGTAAATTAAATAAGAGAATATAGAAAAGATTTAGTTACCTAAGAAAATAAAACAAATATAAAATATAATTATGTTTTTTTTATACTTACATGTATGCCCAGGTAGATGAGAATATATTTTGTGGTAGAGATTGCAGGGCGAAACTGATGATAAAACTCTGTGTATTTGTTTTGGTAAAGATTTATTGTGTACTTAGTGAAGAGTATGTTGTCTTTTTATATGAGTTATTGGTGTTTGGAGATTGTAAATGTAATATTGTATGTCTGCGAGTAGAGTTGTGCTTGCGACTATGAAGAAGTTGTTGATGATGATGATGATGATGATATTCACAAAGAGTTGGTTGGGTCCGGCTGTTTCTCCCGGCAGCTGGAGCTGTGAGACCCTGGGCCTCCGACAGAGAGTGCTGCTCTCTTTCTCTGTCAAACTTTCCAAGCATACATGCGCGTGCGTCTACCCGCCTCCAAGCTCAACTGTTTGGCATCTCTCCTCTCTCGCTGCGATGAGCCTTAACCGACCTACCGGCCACCCATCCACTCCCGAACTACCACTGATAGAGTGCAGCGTGAAAGCTGAAAGCTTGTGTCCTTTTGTACATCACCCGCTGTTCCTCACACGTTACCATTAGCCTGCTTCACATTCAGATACCTCAGTCTTACACTACATATCAAATGCATGTTAGAATATTCTGTATGACTTTACCTTTTTCCCTTCTTAATAATAAGTGTCTTCAACTTCATTTGAAAGTAATTAATAAAAAAGAAGAACAAGATACATTTACCAAATGAGGGAAGTGAGTTAACACATTAAATGACTCAATTTTTTTTAAAGCAACTAATTTGTTTTTCTACAGAAATTTCCTGAAAATTATTTAACCATTAACAGATTGTAAAAATTGCTCCTTTCTTTCCTCTACCGATAATTAAAAATTACCGAGTGCAAAAAAGCATCATATGATCCTTTTCCTGTCGGGTGCAATAACACATTGCCGACAACCATTCAGCTCTTGTTCGTGTGCCTACAAAAAAAAGAACTTTCTTACGGAACAGTTCCAATCCTCTCATATTAACCAAATACACTTACACTTATTTACCTTTACCCTTTGCACGTATTAATGTAAACTAATCAGTTCTGTTTGTGGCATTGCAGTATTGCAATAGATACAAATTAGATTTCAGTAATATTCCAACGAGTATGTTATAAAGACGTATGAACTTTTAAAAATAAGTCGTTGGAGCCATTTTCAAAAAGTGAAAGAAAATAAATTCAGTTAGCGGTGCCCCAGTTGATGGATTGGGGTTCACAGATAAAATATCAAATTTCAGCTCGCTGCGTTACATTTTGCACAGAATGTTTTATAAAAACCAATTTTACGGGCTCAGTGTGGACCTCAAAACGTACATTTTTTGGGAACTTGCTGGACCCCAAATTAACCTTTTCCCATCAATGGTTCACTTTGTTTATTTAAAATGGAATGAATATTTTTTGGAGTTTGAAATTTGTATTAATCATATTTCTAAATAAAAAGTTTCCATAGATACAAATTTAACAGTTTTTGTTTTTCTTTGCATTTGCACATTTTAAGCGATCAGTATTTGTTGATTTGAGTTTAATACTGACTTGTCAGAAAGCTGATTAGATAATTTGGAAAAGTATTGAAAAATGACTAATGTAAAAACTGAGAATGGTATGTTAAAATATATCTATCCATTATGCATAAGCGAAATAGGATTTAGAAACGTAAAAAAGAAAGAAAAGAAGGTGAAAAGGTTATACAAACTTTGTATTTTTACGACCTACTACAACATGCAGTAGCCACTCATCTCTTTTTCCATTTTATGGTCTAAAAAGGCGGATCAAACTTCTTTAATAAAATATTAATATCGTGCTGGTCGTAATAATTATGTTTTCAAATCATTTCTTAAATGATTCTGCTTTGGATATTAAACCAGACCTTTTTTTTTTATTACGACTGTTTACTTTTACATGTTATTTTTTCGCAAACAGTTGTGGTTTTTAAGCACACTGATTGCTCTGTAGTTACTTGTAAATATATGTTATTAACTTCATTTAAATCTGAAATTATTGTGTAAATGTTTTAATTTTTTTTTTTAAATTGTTTCATAAACTTCATTTCCCGCGAATCTTCTTCATATATTTATTTATTTGAAATATGAGACTATATTTTTTCTAATAAAGCTGTTAATAGAAGTTTATACACATTATAATGACAGTTTTAGGACTTCTAGATATGTAGTCACAAGTTTTGAATTTCTTTAGAAATTCAATTGCTATAATGCATCTAATTTTTTTTTTTTACGATTTGCTCCTAAAATGGTAGATTTTACCGCCAGTGGTCATAAAGTTATTAATTTTCATGGAAGAGAAAAGCCCATATGGGGGTCTCCATGATAATATCTTCTCCAAGTGTAGATTGGTTGAGTTGCGTTCATATTTAGGAGTAAGAGGGTGACAGTGAGTGTTTTTGAATGATGGTGATCTAGTGGTGCCTTACCACAAATACAATAAATAAATAAATAAATAGTGGTGCCTTAAACCCAAATGGTTGCATTCATCAATTAACTCAACAGCATATATATCTATTATTTGTGGTTCTTTATTTTTCGACTTTAAGTATAGATCTTAGATTGAAGAGGAAGTGTTTTTTTAAATCCATTGGGATATCTTACAAGTCTAGTGTAATTTAATTATTTGGCAGTTGTTTGACCGACAAACGTGTATGTGATGATCTAGAGCATGTTTGTGGGTACTCTAAACCCAGGTTGTTAGCTGTATAAGCCAACTGCTGGATGAGATGTGTTATCGTATGAATTGTTAGGTTCGATATTATATGCAAAGATGCAAAAGTACCTTAAGAAGTGTCTAGTCAAACTTTACCCTGCTGGGGAAGTAGGCAGGGATGTCTTACAAATATAAAATGTACTGTACATTTTTCGAATAGCTCTTCTTTAGGAGCTCTGAAATAATTATTTATCTAGTCAGAATTTTAATGTTTCAACTAAGCAATTAAGAATAAATAATTAAAAAATTAAATATGTAATTATATATAATTATGGTAATCCAATTTTTGCAAAGAGGGGTCTTTTAGTTGATTGCTATTTCCAAACCGCTATCTATTATATGAATACCACCTAAATAAAATTGCTTTTTGTTTATTGTAAATAAATAATTTAACAATGATTTATCTTCAAGCTTAAGTCAAGTTCAGGCCTTATGTTTTAATTTTGCTAGGCATTAAAAGTAAAGACCATGAATAAATAGTTGCTGTTGCTCTAAAGAGTGAACGTTATCGTAACAATTAACCAATTCGGCTTCTTTCAGACCAAAATCTATTTCAAGTCAAGAAAGTTTGAAATATATGTTGCGAAAATCGACACCTGCTCTTGAGGGTAATCTTGACAACGGAAATATAGCTTTTAAAAAAATATTGATCAATCCTCGATCAAATGATTAAGTGCGCATGCTCACTCTAGCCGGCACAAAATTGAGATACGTTTAAAAGGAGAATCATTACTGAGGTGAATAATCCTTTACCTTCACATTTTTTTTTTTTTTTTTACTTACACTCGGGCTCCTTTTTATGCCAGTAATGAAGCTTATCCTACTTTTAGAAGGTTTTTATGTTAGTAGATATTTTTCGGCTGCTCTAACTTTTTCTTAACTTCAAAAATACTAATCCTTCCCTTTTGTATTACAGTTAAGCTTATGTAAGGTAATAATATTGAATTCAAGTACAATTTTTTTTTAAATAATATAGGTACAATTTAAAAAAGGTGCCTCCATTGAGAGGCTACATATGAAACTTATTATGAAAGATCAATGTTTAAAACATTTTATCATTGACATTTCTCGAAAAATATTTCATCAAGTTTCTCTCTGGCCAAATTAATTTTCAGCAATTATTTAGGAATAAATTATTCATTTTTATTCTTGGTGTTATCGGCTTCATCAGTTTGTTCTAAAACCTGATTCTTTGCCCTCTTCAATAGTATCTAAGAGATACATAGATGCATAATTAACGATGAAATGACACTTTAGGTAAAAGTCAAGCTCTCCTAGAAGGCCCGTATTTAATTTTTCTGGATAAATGTATGAATCTTAATGGTACTTTGGGTATTCATGTAAAAGAAAATAGGAGGAAGTTCTTTAAGAGTGTAATGGTTACCTAAAGTTTAATGAAAATCAGAACCAATTTTGTGAAAACCACTAAGTTTCGGTTAGATATCGTGTTGGTATCCAAACAAAATACATAATAGTTTGAGCTTCCAGCAAGTTTTCGTTTTTAAGCCGGAATTTTCTCATACATCGTCGGTCATACAAAAAAAAAAAAAAAAAAAAAAAATGGCCTTTAGAAGAACTCAACAGATATTTCCTGTACAACCTCAATTTTGAAAATTTGACAGGATCATTAAAAAATACATAATTATTTAATTGCTGAATGGGTCCCTCTATATAGCTGCTTAATTTTTCTCAGAATGCGGGCAATGTCTTTTGGGTTATTGTTAAATCAAAATTACTTAAAAATGCATTGCAAAGATGGTCAAAATTATTAACAAATTTAGCAAAAAAATAAAACAAAATCGTAAATGTTCGAAAAAGTTCGGTGATGATCGTGTGGCGTTTCTCCAGTTAGAGGATTGCCACGCTATCCCGTCTCTTTAAAGCTTCTCATTTACGCCATCTTGTTTGGTGCTGTTGTTAGTTTACAAAGGGCGCTTCCCGTTTTTTAAAATTTTCTGTTACTTATTTCAGTATTTTTAACAGATTTAGAGATGGATACCAACGAAGAAATGAATAATAGCATAACTACTGACAATAGCAAATCAAATGAATACATAAAGGAGTTGATGAAAGAAAAGAACTGCATAGACCCAAATGAATGCCCCAATGCAATGCGGCTTTTAGAAGAAGGTAAATACTGTAATAATTTTTCTTAAATTTAATATTTATGTTCATTGTTGCAGCAAAAGTTTATATTACTAAATCGTTGAGATCTTTAGTGTAAACTGTTGATTATTAATGATAGGGTTAAAAGAGGTTATCGCTTTAAAAAAAAACTAGCTGAATTTAAAATTAAAATTGTGATTAGGTCAAAATATCTCGGATAAAATCAGTGAATTTAAAATTGTGCAAATAAGTTGAATATCTTTATAAGTTGTTTCAGTAGCTTGGCGTTTTTCTTATATTCTTATACTTTAAATATTCGGTAGTAGTTGGTGTAAACCTATATGGTTGTGGCAATGTAATCTGTGCAAAAGAGATAAATGTTGCAGCTCCTCATAATTTGGATGTTATGATAATGTAAATATATATTAGTAGTAATACTTTCTACGAATGGTAAAAATTTAATCATTAAAATTGGGATGGTTGGTCAGTGCCCTTTGGAAGCTTACAATTAATTTTAACAAGTTCTTGTTTAAAATACTTCCATGCATTTAATACTTTTTGAACATAAAGTAATCAACTTTTTTTTTTTGTTCTTGTGGAATGTTAAATTGCAAAATCTGGTCGATAACGAAACAATTTTTATTACAAATGTAATTTTGTGTCTTCCGCCTTATAAAGTTGGGCTAGGCCTTCATCATTTGAAAAAGTGGAACCAATGTATTTATACTTCATTTCCACTAATTACTTTCCCGTTTTTATTAAGAATTTTCGATGATACGGTCACTAGGCTTGGCCAACCCAGAACTACCTAACCGTACCTCTGTCGAGCGAACCTTTAAACGCTTGGATATTTATTGACTTCCAATTAGTTTCCCAAGTGTTTGTTGAAATGTTATACTTATCAAGACCTGCTGTAAAAATATTTTAGTTAGTCCATCAGTGATAAAAAATCAAAATCTGAGGAGTTTTATATAGGGTGTAACTTATTAAACGCTAAATCTAATACGACATAAAGATCTGACGAGATTTCAATCTTAATTATGAGTGTCTTTTTATCAGTTTTAGATGTCTGTAAAATAGGGTGTGCATGATAAGGAGCTGTTTAGCTTTTGGTTCGCACATATCAATTATTTTTGCAGGCAACGCGTGAGTGAAAGTGGCAGGGTATGTTGGTGTTCTTAGGCTGGGATATCTGCAGGAAACCCTAAGCCCCTGAAGTTGTGTGGTCACCAGCCAGTTATTGATCCTTCTTGAACTTGGTGGGATGGTTAGTTTACAATAATGAACAGTCTATTGAGATTGGTATGATAACTCTCTTTTCATCAGGGAGTGAGAGATAACTGAGGTTTCTTAGACTCTTGGAAGGTGTGAATCCTCTAAAATTCGGTGACTTATCAGATAAGAGGAGCATAAAGTAAATATTTCTCTTAACCTATTTCTTGAGGACTGAGTTGACAGTTGTTAATCCTTGTCCATTATAGGAGCCACCTAGGGACACTCACTTCTCTCATCTTTTTAAGTAACTGTTAACACCTTGCTTACAGAAGTCGACAGGTTGCTCCAAAAGCCATTGATTTCGGAAATCATAGTCTCACCATCTAAGAAATGCTTGTCCTTCAAAAATAACTTCATTACTGGAAAGAGGTGGAACTCCGCTGGTGCGAGGTCGGGTGAATAACCGGTAGAATTTCAAAGCCATCTGTGATTGCTTCCATACAGGCAACTGTGAGTTGTGAATTGGTTCATTGTCTTGCAAAAGGCGGACACCTTCGGTGAGCATGCCATGGACTTAACTAATCTTCACATTTTGGGCTAGGTGGCGAATGTTTACGCGGCGATTTTCAAAAATGGCGACCTCCATTTGCTGGATGGTGTGACCATCAATAGCAGAGTGGGGTCGCCCTGGAATTGGAGCCGTTTTACACTGAAGTCCGACCAAATTTAAATTGACGATGCATGTCCTTGTCTACTTCATATGATAAAGAATCATCAACGTAAACTTTTTTCATCTCATCGAACGTCTCCTTTGGTGTGCGGTCTTTCAAGTAAAGGAACTTGACTGCTCTGTATTCCACTGGGTCCATTGCCAAACCTTATACCACTTCAGTACCTTTAAAATCAAAAATGTAATGTAATTAGTTCTGAGCTGCTAATTGGCATGTAACCTATAGAGACGTATTTATCTATCGCCCCCTCGTATAAGTATTCTTTTGATGATGTAATACGCTGGCCAATGGTATATTTAGAGAGAAGTTCATCATTTATCTAACTTTTTTTGTGTGAGTATATTGTATTTAAGGTAGTTCAATAGATTTAGAGGAGTATCAACTACATTCTAACATATTTCACATTCGAGGTCTGGCTTCTTCAAGTAAGAAGGTTCTTTGTCAACAAAATCCTCTCGGCAAGCGAACCTATTTTTGCTCAAACCTAAGAAGGTTTCCTATCTTTTTCAGTAATAATAAGTTTCTGATAGATATATTTAACATATTTGGTGCTGATTGCGGCAACGTGCTAGGAATCATTAGTTCAACTTCAATAAAATGATCGTAATTGTATGCCCAAAAAAGTAAGTCTCCAGTGGTTTTACGTCCTGTAGGTAAACCTTAACCAGAAATGCTGTAATCAATACTAGTTTGAACTCCACGCCTTATTTTACTTTTATTTATTTTTATTATTTATAAAAATGTACTTATAAAAAAATTCTATGTAGCATTTTCGTTGCTTTAGCTATTTTACATATTGATATTCAACGTACAATTGAATGTAGTGAAAAATTGAACTATTAATAAAAATATTAACTTAATGAAATTGTTTGACGTAGTTCTGAGAAACGGCTGGGGCAAGAATAAAATTATTACTCAGGTATGAGTTAAGAAATATTTGTTTTAATGTCACGAAAATTCTTAAATGTTCTTTACTGGAATCATTAAAAATGTAACAGGTTAAACTGGTAGGTAAGATATCGGTTAAGTTCTTAATTAAAATAAATAAATTGTATAATCAAAGTGAATGAGATTTATCTTAAACTAAAAATCTAAGGAGCGTGTTTTTGTGCTTTAAACAATTTCTCAAAAACTTGATATAAAAAGGAGGCATTGGTAACCAAACTCATGAAGGGGAAAAAAAATTTAACCACCTTTTAAATTATATAAGCAGTTGTTAACGATTCCTTACAACTCACCTAATAAACCTTTCATCCGATAATAGGTTACGTTAAGCCAATCATTTATGTAAAAATAAACAAACATCGTGTGAAAAGAGTGAATAACACTTGCCGAAAAGTGGTTGCATAGAGAAGTAAAAATTTGTAATAATAAGAATAGTCGTACATTTCCATCTTTCTCTCTATTTTTTATTTCTATTATTACTGCTGATTTTTTTTATATTTATGATCTGTTCATACCGCAAACGTATTGGAATAAACTTTTCTATTATCTAAATTAAGTACAGCTTTTGAGTGGTGCAGAATCAATATTGTAGGGTTTACCAGACAACTGTTTTAAGAAGAAAGAGAGAGTAGTTCTGAATTCCAATATAGTACAGAACTTTTTCAATTTCTTGCAGCTGTGAACGAAAATGAAAATACTTTCTGCTGTAAATTGACCAAAGCAGTAGGAAGAGATTATGTTGTAAGTTTCATAGAATTATACTTCTTTTTTCTAAAATTTACAACCAAGTTCCTATTATCATTTGAGAGTGTCTCTTACAAATACTGATACACAAAAGAAAGCAATTTTTATTCTCCAACATAGTGACTGCCCTTTAAAGAAAGAAGTTATTGCTAAACAAATTTTTATCGTTGAGAATAAATTAAGGAACAAAATCTGAACGTCTGTTGTTCATATCACAGACTTGTGAGATCTCTGAAATAGTTTTCATCATCCGCATTGTATGTTCGTATTCGTAATATTTACTAGTTGGAAATGGTCATTTTTTCTCTTCGATACTTGGATAATTTTTTAAGGGTTTGTCTTTTTTTAATGCTCTTTTTAGCTGTCCACATCATTTTGTGTGTGCTGAGGTGGTGCTTCATAAGCACTTAAATTTGAGATTAACAACGGGAAAGTATAACACATTTTCTTTATTACCTTCTTTTTATACGAGTCGAACAGTTATTCTGAATTTCGTCGATGTCATTCATAAAACTTGAGCAATGTTTTATAATCGTGTCAATTTAACTGGTAACTTATTGTTCGTTCCGTCTCCAGTAAATTACTGAATTAATAATAAAATAGTAAGGCAATTGTTTTGCTTCCTACGAGTCATTAGAATGTTTCTTGATCTTTGCAGTTTACTTGTATTTGTAAAAAATTGTATTTTGCCACTCACAGATTAGTTGGTTTAAGGCTTCTTTTCAACTAAGAACTCTGCCTTTGATGATAATAATTTGGAAAATTCAGAGTTTGGTTAATGAAAATAAACAATAGGACATTTTTGTTCCTATTCACTTCTTGCATTGTTTTAATTTTGTATAAGATTTACATTTTTATAGATACATTTTAACTTGTAATAAAAGTTTTAAAGAGATTATTCAGTTGGTAGCTCTGAACTTTTAACACTAGTGTTGATATCTTGTGAGTAAAAAAAAAATTGTTTTTTAGAAAATAGTGTGCATGTGTGAGTAAACACTTCACCTCCAAAATGGAGCTGGAACTTTATATTTCGATTAAGTTACCTTCGTAAATTATTTTTCAACTCTCATATTAATTCTTCAAATACTATTCGGGTGTGTACGTCATAAGCTGGTACATTGAATGGTCGGCATTGGAAACAGAAAGATCCGACCTGATATCTTGTCAAGGTGACACAAAATGTTTCAGGGGAAAACAACTAGTGATAAAATTGGACAAGCCCATTCTCATCCACTGTTTCCACTTGTGGTCGTCCTTTCTGCTACAGTGCTATTAGTGGAAACTTCTTGAAAAGGCAGCCATGCTATATTATTCCTCGTGAGAGTTTTTGTTTTTTAACTAGTTTTGAGTGAGAGAAGTTTTGAAAATTGGTGATGTATCTGTGAAACTTATTTTCCAAAGGTAGTTGTGCACTATCCCTCCCGTTGTGGCTTCCACACTCTCCACTATTTCCAACTCGGACATTATCTGTATATGTAACAGTTTAGCAGTTGTAACAACACTGTTTATCGGTAAACAAAGTGTCACACAACTTTGATTTCCATTATTCATTTGCTATTAATAACATTTTAAATTTTGAATCTGTCCCCTTCCCCCAAAAAATATGTGAATACACCACACATGACTTTTTCTTACTACTATTCTCAAAAGTTTTTATTCTAATCACTTTAGAAGAAATCTATTTATCCGTCCTCACAAAAGTACTCTATATAAAATTTTATTTTAATTTTTAGGAAAAATGTAACTGGTGCATGTTTCAACTATTTTATTTGTTAAATTATTTCTCAAATTTAAAATTGGTCCGACTTTCTAAACATTCTACATTTTTGCTTTCTTATTTTCTCACACTCCTAGTTGAGAAATAATACTTTTTTAAATACTTCAAAATATGAAGTTGTGAATGTATGTGTGTAAAAACTAGTTAAAAAACGAATATTGCAGCTTAAACTTGATTATATTTGTGTACCAAATATTACCTGAATGTAACATAGCGATGGAAATTGCTGTAAGGAAGTGCTCCTTTAGTGAATGTTTTTAAATCTTATTATTATTTAGAAAAAGGCACTTTTAAAATGTGGTCACGACCGCAGTGCTGGCTAATATTGCTGATTTTGTCTTTCGTAATTCGCTTGTTTTTCTATTTTTGACCTGGTCGGATGTTTATCTATTATTAGAGGTTCATTCATCTGTTTAGTGTATAGAATTTAAAAACATACGAAAGTTTAAGTTTTAATGTTGTAAGTTGTTCAAGGCCTGAAAGTTCAAGATTCTGACCCTTATCTGCGCTTGCTAATCAATCCATTCCGTCAACTATAATAAAGTTCCAATAAAGTGAAAAAATGAAATTTTATTGTTAAAATTTAAATAGTTCTTTAATATTTTTTCTTTACACTGCCTAAATGTGTTGCAAAAATTAAGAAAATAACATGAAACATTTTATTCTTTTGTTACAGAAGTGAAAAATGCCCAGTTAAAGAACAAATCAACTAAAGATTCAAGATATGTAGACATATACAGGGAGAAGCCCGTTAAAGTTGTGGTTAAAGTGCTTGTGCCGGTTAAAGAGCATCCTAGAGTAAGTAGCTGCTGTTATATTCCAGAAAATAATCATTCTTATTGCTTTTAGGATACATCTTTTAGCAGGAATTATGGTTGAACAATTTGTATAGATAAGAACCTAAAGTTAGTAAAATTAAATGAATCTCTTAATTTTGTATTTTGGCAAAAATAACTAGTAAATGTAAAATCAAATGACCTTTGTGAGAGATTGAAAAACTGGAACTAATGATTCATTACGTCTCCAACATCAATTTTCTAATGTCTTGTTTGTTTATAACGAAAATTCATTTCATTTTGTATCATAACGAAAAATATAGTAAGGTATTCAGCTTGTCGCTAGTTCATTTTATCAGTTCATGTCATTCAATTCATCGTGAAATAATATTAAAAATAAATATTCAGATTAAATGAAAATTTTTATGTAATTTGATGAATACTTTATTATTCATTTAGTTTAACTTCGTGGGAAAGTTACTCGGCCCTAAAGGTAATTCTCTTAAGAGACTTCAAGACGAAACCATGACGAAGATGGCTATCCTAGGACGTGGAAGTATGAGGGATAAATCGAAGGTAATCTACTGGTTATTTTTTTTGTTAATAAAAAAAATTAAAATGTAAGTATTTCAAAATATTTTCGTAATCCTAGTAAGATAATCATGTCCAATTTTTTAAGGAATTATCGTTTTGAGGTCCTCTCAGTCTCAAAAAATGGATGTGTGGTTGTCTATGTGTATGCACACATTTGAACTCTCTATAAAAGCATCGATTTTCTCCAAATTCATTCCAAGATTGTAGATCTATCACTTTTATTTGAAATATTTTTCCAGAAAAATTGTATTAAAAGTTACTTTGGGGATCATTTTAGCAGAATGTACTTAGCTCTTACATATTTAAGACTCTAGTTCATTATTATTATTCCATTAAAAGCCTTTTCCTCCTATAGGAAGACGAATGCCGTGCGACACTTGATCCTAAATATAGTCATCTTACGGAAGAGTTGCATGTAGAGGTTGCTGCATTGGCTCCTGCACCAGAAGCGCACGCTAGGGTCTCCTTAGCTTTGGTCGAACTGAAGAAGTATCTAGTACCAGATAGTAACGATGAAATTAGAATGGAACAATTAAGAGAAATGGAAGCTTCAGGAGTTTTACCAGGAAGCATGCGAGCCAGCAGAGGAGGACCCCCTCCACCAAGAAGAGAACCTCCTCCACTCAGACCGCCACCTCTTGGACCAGGTAATTTTGACATTGAAAAGTGACGCCATTGGTAAATAAAATGCAAACAAACTTGCAACTTGTATTCTTTTTTCAGGAATGGGAGCAGCTCCTCCCATGGGTGGTCCAAGAGGAGCCCCAAATACTACCAAGAACAAAGTTCTTTCCATTTTAGACAGGGCGAGAATGGCCATGGACCCATTGCCACCTCCTCCTCCAGCGTATCCCGATTATGATGATCCAGCCGCTTACGGACAGCCGGCACCTCATGGGTATGTATTCGTGAGAAATACGAGTACATCAGTCGTTATAACTTTATTGGTTGACAGAAAATTAGGCCTCGTTGTGTACTTGATAATAGAAAGGACCTGAGTTTGTTTTAGCACTTAGTTTATTGCTCGTACCAAATAAAACAAAAAGGGATACTTTTCGTTAAATTATTCCTTTTTGATTTTGAAATGAATAATTCTGATTTAGAGTTCAATGCAGTCAACAAAAGTAACCTCCCTATCAGTCAATTAGGTATCTTTTAGTGTTGCAGGCCTTAATGTTGTTCTTCCCTCGGAATGAGTTCATTCAGACGAACCCACCTATTTGGAGACCATATTGTTTTTTATTTATTTTTAAACATTACAAATAACACATCTACTTTCATTTTTCATTGTGAATTAGACCAGGTTATATTTAGTTTTTGTGACTGCTCAATTAGTGCTAAACAATATCGTTGATTTCACCTCATTTCTTTCATTTTTTGTTGTATTCCTGACCGGTTTCGAATTTCCATCCATTATCACAGGTTGATTATTCAGCAGCTTCGTAGAATTTGATTTGTTTCTGTCTCACACTATACTTGCTGATGATTAAGGAAGTTCACATGGTGTGTGTGAAATATGTTCCACAGCCCTGAATCCAAATAAATAAATAAAAAATTATTACATAAATTGGTAATAATCTTTTTTCCTTTTCGATTAAAGAATCAGTCCCAAAATAAGATTAACAATATCTTAAATTCAAACTTTTTTACATTCATTTCTTTCTAGGAAAATTAATTTTAGGAGATTCTGAGTTACATTTCTTCTAGATTATCATTTCACAATATTTCTTACTTTTAAGAACTTTTGCAGATTTGTTAAAAACTTGATCACTTCGCGAAATTATAATGAAAATTGCTGAACACTATATATATATATATATGTACATTTTTTTTTTCTTTTAGGTTTGATTACAATGGCGGCGGACCTGATTACTACGAAGGCGGATATTCTGGTAAATATTATTCAAAAATTAATTTTTAGAAAAAGTAATTAATTACTAAAAGAAATGAATCTCTCGCTATTTAAGCACAATAAATTCGAAATCCTTGGCTGATTGTTACATACGAGGGCAAGATGAAGTAAAACTATATTTTGTTTACGCATGTATTCTATGCACTTAGTTGATTTTCCAAAGATTGTAACTTCCTAGTAGTGTGTGATACTGGCAGGTGTCAAAACCATGTTTGACGGCCGACCTTAGTTAATATTTACGAAAATTGATGTCTCTAAAGACATAACTCTAAGGTTATGAACGTGTGGAAATCAGAGGTTGTCAAATCTGGTGAGTTTCATTTGATAACGTTTCATCTAGCCCGAAACGTTTATTTTTTCAATGCATAAATTTTAGTTAATTTATTCACAAGTAACAGCTTTAGTCCGTTTTATTTTACTCAATTGTTTTCAGAGACCAACACTGCAGGTGGGCGTTGGAAGGGATACAAACCTGGTGGGGTGACAAGCGGGCCTTTGGGCAGTGGCGGAGGCCCTACTAGATATGGACCTGCGGCCAGACCTTCTCCTTATGCAAGACCGGCTAAGTAATTTTTAATTGGACTTGGGTGATTAAACTAAAACAGACAAACAAAAAACTGAAGGTGAGAGACACAAACTAATGGAAATGATAGATTGACGATTTGAAGGAGCAAGGGCTGCCGACAGACATCTTTCTAAGCTGTATATCAGTTTCGAAACTGTTCAATTCCACTTCCTCTATGGTTTGCAACCTACCACATAAACTTCATAAATGATTTCGCCATCATCCTCTTCAACTAAAGCAACATCCTTTTGTCTGATGCAGTAAGATATTTGTACGTATTATAGTTAGACATCATGTAAACTCCCACCCGAAAAGCCCTTTTAAATAAAACATTAAAAAATAATAATAATTAAAAGTATTTACTAAAATTACCTTTTTACTGAAAAATAAATAAAAGAAATAGTTTTTTTTTTCTTTTTTTTAATTTTTAAGAATATTTTGTAATTTCTTTTTTTGTTTTATATTTTTTGTCTTTTATTTGGCCCGACTGTTAAGTATTGAGGAGAAAAATTTTCATTTTGTACAGTTAGTTGTTTTTTTTTTTTTTTTAATTTTGTTATTTTATTTTCTGCCTGTCCCCTCAAGCGGGAAGGGAAGCGGCGGGGCGTCCGATATGGATATGCGCTTATCATTTTCCTGGTTGAATTCATTAGATATGTTTGCGTTAAAATGTTTCCAAAATTATTCAACGATGACTGACCATTAGAGATCGTATAAAAAATGAACAAGATATGTATATGCTGTTTTTCGCCTTTATTTCCTTCTATCGTCGACATAATTTTTTAGTCAAATAATGATATAAATAAATTCCTATTTTTTATTCATTGATGTAAATGATAAAATTTATTTCTTGATAATGATGCAATTTAAAAGTGTGATTAATTAAACAAAAAAAATTTTTTTTTTACTTTTACTACAATTTTATCTTTTCAATCATTTTTTAAATATAAAAATATTTTTATAATAAAAAGTAACTAGCTGAGTAATGTAAGTTTAAATTTTTTACTGAAGTACTAAAAAATAAAATATAGACAAAGTAAACAGGGCCTATCCATTAGTGACGCCCTGCTATTCCTAAATAAATGACACTCCATCTACACATGAAAAACAATAAAACATAAAATGCATTACATTAATTTAAAAAAATCCGTCCTCGAACTTTTTTTGGAAGAAAGATAAAAGAAACAAAAAATAGAAAGAAAAAAAAAAACAGTTTGTAGTTCACTTCAGATAATAATTTCTATAAATTCAGAGAACATTCTTAAAACATAAAAAAAATAAATAAATATGTAGGTACTGTTAAAATGTAGGGTGTAATTAATAATTCAATAGTTTATAACCAACATTATAATTGTGTTTTATAGTATAAAGAAAAAAACCGTATGTATTTTTAATTTATGCAGTGCAGTAATATAAATAAAATCATTTTAAAGAATATATTACAAAATTGTTTCCCAAGTTTTTTCTCTATTTAAATCTTGAATAGTATCGATGAGTATTGAGAAGATGGACTTTTTATTATAAATTTAATTTAAAAGAAGCCATTTATGATTTTAGGTGTCAACATAAATAAAATAAAGACATATAAACTTGTCTGCTATTGTCCTAAAGAGTTAAAAAATAAATAAAGAATAAGGTGTTTCAGAATCAAAAAACGTTTGTGTGTTTGAATTTTAAATAAGTAATACTAAGTGACATTCTTCTAAACAACGGTCTCAATTACGTCAGAATCACTACAAATTAAATTATTTTAAATACTATTCAAATTTCCCAAGTTTCAACATTACTGTATCTCGGAAAAGTATCCTTTATTTTTTTACTCTAAAGCAAGTAATTTTTTGTTTTTGTTTTCATTAATGTAGAAATGAAGAGCTCTCGTTCACTTCAATTGGCCTCATGTCTTCCTAAGGCACAATCGTTTTAGAAAACATTTTCACAAGGTGGTGCCCCACTGGTGACAGAAGAAGAAGACGGAATTGTCTTTCATATCCTTTCGTGATTTTATTGTTTATCTCTAGTCGGCTAGAGATATGAGAAACTCTGGCCACTTGTTACTTAAGGAGAGCAGAGTTTGAAAATACGATAAAATAGATGGTGGGGAAACTCAGATCCTTGCAATAAGGAGAGTTCCTTTTACTGTACCCACAAAGGTCAGCAGGATGATCTATCCTAGTTCTGATAGTGTCTTACATCACAGCCGTATTCGATAATAATCTTAAGCAATTAAGCCACTTATTTCCTGCACTGTTCCATCTTCAAGCTAAAAATCCCTCTGCGAGTAAATCGCAACGTTCTCTAAGAAGGAGCTCTCCTTCCTTTGCAAACTAGTCTCCATATTTTGGGAATATTTCTTATAGTGTCCTATATCAAGGAGTAAACCTATTTTATTAATTTCTCTTCCAGTTCTGGAGGTACAATGTACTCAGCTCCAAGAAAATATCACAGTTAGTTCTTCGCAAGATTACTCTGTTTGGTTCTAAGAGCCAATGGCTGACCTTAAGATCAGCCCCTTCCTTTACGAATCCGTCGACCTCATAAAAAAAAAAGTACCTCTAAAGTTAAATCATTGCTATCAATAGATTTAAAAATAAATAACCTTTCAAATTTTCATTTAAATAACCTCACCAGTCTGGAAATACTTTATATATGCAATTATAAAAACTTAACTTTCGAAAGATTTTTTTTTTTTTGGAATAGATAACCAAAAGTTGCTGATCAATGAAATAATTTAAATTTGGAGTATTCTGAAACCCCTTTTAAATTATTGGAATGAAAAATAACCGAACAAATTAAAATCTTATGTAAAAAGAAAAAAGTTTTGCCCATAATTATTGTATTTCATGAAGTGCAGCAAAAAACGAAAAACAACATAAATCAAGAAAATAAGCGAATAATAATGTAATAATAAAATAATAAACTAAAATAAAATATTTGTGTTATTACATTTTAATTAATATTAATTTGCAATTACTAATAAGTGTTTTTATAGCGAGACACAAATACACAATTTACTAAAACAGAGCGGAGAAGTTTTTGTTAAAACATAAAAAAAAAAAACTTCCCTTACAGAGGGCCGTTATAAATCGCAGATCAAAAATGCAGGTAATACAAAAATGTAATATAAACTTTTAAGAAGGTAAATCAATTGTATTCTGTTCTGTAATTTAAACATCTTGAAATTTCCTATAATTTTTTTTTTTTTTAAATTTACATATATAAATCAATTATTTTACATATATAATTCAATTTTTTTTTTTACGAATTTTATTTTTGTATTTGTCGAATGAATGTAGTGTGCGTGACATATATATTTAAAAAAAGTACCTAGTTTAATAATGAGTGCTTGTATAAACTTTCTTTTAAAATGATCTAATTACCTTAAATTAGTAAACAGAGAATTTATAATTTGGTTTTGAACAGTTTTAGTTTGTTTACACTGCCACGTTTTGCCTTTATTAACAAACTTTGAACAAATCTCTGTGGATTTGGTTATTTCTGATGAAGGTATCGCGCGTTCGTTTCAGTTCTTCAGATTTTAAGTTGTAGAACTTGAATTCTTGGATTTTGATATTTATTTTATGCACTCCCCATTCTTACTAATCTGGCCTTTTAGATCAAGTATAAGAAACTCTCGTCATTACAAGGATTTGGGATTTCTTGCCATTCGTTTTATCGGTTTGTTCCTCTGATCTCTTATCAACACAAGAAGCCAGAGGTCTCATATCGAAACTAGCAATTATAATGGATTCAGGCAGGATATGAAGAAATTCTGTCTCCTCTCATTCTGTCAGAATAGGACACCTTAAGATTTTTCTTAAGATTCAAGACATAACGCCTATATTATCTAAGGATACCAGCGAAAGTAGATGAAACTAGGGGAGAACTCAGACTCCTCCCCTAATATAAGACCCCTCTGTTGCAGGTCTTAAGTTTTTAAAAAGCATTAAGTAAATGACTTTCAAAAAAATCGATTATAATAAAATTACATTAATGGAAGTTCGAATTTCCTGATCCTGTTTTTCAGTTTGTTATTTTTGATAAACCAATTACTACTTGCTAAATAGTGCAAGTTAAATATTCTTAGTATGTTCAAAACCTGCTACTATTATTTCTTAATCAATATATATATTTTATTTTTTTGTTATTTCTGTCTTATTCTAAAGCCAGCTTAACTAAACTGGCCTTCTCCACAGTAGGAGTTGAAAAGAATTTTATTATTTATTTTCTAAACCAACATGAAAATTTAAACTTTCATCCAAATGAGAATCAATTTCTAAAACAATTCTAGAAACTCTCATAAAATATCCGTTAAAAAATAAATTGAGTGGAGAAACATAAATAAAATTTAATGCAACTGCTAATTATTTATAATATAATTTTCAAAAAAGTTATTGTTATAATGTTCGCGTCTTCTTTCAAACAAACTGAAAAATTTTAACAACGAAAGTTACTTCTTAGTCGTAGCTAAGAAGTTTTTTGTTTTTAAAAATAGTAGAACTAAAAGTTCTTTAAAATTTAAACAGAATTCATTTAAAATAAGTAATAAAAAAAAAAAAGTTTAAAATAAGCTCTAAAAATTCGTTGATAGTTATTATAGAAAATTTTTCTATTGATTATTAATGTCTGCTTATTCAGTAATTTATTAATATTTAATTTTTGTTATCTAGGTTCCAGGAAATGGATGTACGATAATGAAGGTAAGTGGACGCTTAATTTATTTTTGATACGTGCTTAGAATAAGTAATAAATTGATAGTTAATATATTTTAAAAAAAAGTATTAATTTCCACTTAAATTGTGTTATCGTCACTATGAATGAGAATCTAATCCTTGTTAGTTAAGTTTAACAAATAAAATTCGTTCTTAAATTAACGTTTACTTGCATATTACAAATGCTACACAAAAAGTATTGTCATCTAAAGATTAGAGCTTAAGATACTAACATTTAACATAATTTAACATTGGTCCGGCATGAAATTTCACATTTCAGAATAGAATTTGTTTTACTTTGATCTATTGGGAATTTTATTTTAAATTTAAGTACCGTATTTGAATTCAGCCGGCTTTTTGCATTTTCGCTTCCTAGGAACTTCTTATAGCTCATTGTCTGGTGGTAGACAGTATTTTCTGTAACGAGAGAATGCTGTCCTACTGAAAAACGCTCTTAGTGCCACTGACCTTAGGATGTAGGCACACAAAAAATGGAAGTATGTCGATTAAAATTGCACAAATTGATTCAGAATTTGATGAAACATTAGTAGCTATCTATCCGGTAAATGACAAAATTAAGCTAAAGAATAAATATGTAATCGCATATAAATTAAATCCCTTAATCAAAACAAATAATGTTACAAAATACCTTCTATTCCGGCCAAAAAATCTCAGCCCACAATCTAAGCCTCTCTAGCGTTAAAAATAAAATATATCACCAAATTCTTGTCCGAACGATTTTTTTTTTCTTCCGTTTTCTTTAGGACCAATGTTTTTGAATCGTTTTGCAAGGTCTAGGACTTGATCTTGACTTCTGTCTTTTCTAGGAATTATTACATATACTAAAAATAAAATAATTATCCCTCCAACAGTATTTAGAATCTAGTTTCTTATTTACTTATATTTAAATATTGCTATTATGGCTTTCTATTGTTTAATTTTTCAGATTGTGAAGAGAAAGGAAGCACAAAGGTTCTCAATTTACCTATGAAAATTTTGAGGCAAATGTGGGAATTCATGTTTATTACGTCAAGAACTTCGAGTTCCCTTAGGGCGTGGGTGAATTCTGAAAAAGCCTTATAAATACGCAAAAGTAAACCATTCTCGAGGGACAAAATTTTTATTTATAATTTAGTTAATGATTATCTCGGAAGTTTGAATATTAGGTTAACTTGACCATCGCTAAAGGAAAAAATTATTAACGGCGATGTGTTTAGTAACCGAATGGGATAGTCAGATAGTCATGAATTCATTGCCCTGGTAGAACGTTTGTTATTAAAGAGATGTTTACCAAGAGGGACTATTCATAATTTTTGATTAAAATTGATTTTGCAAAATATGCAGTGGAACAAGTTTTAACATATCCTAAAATTTAGCATTATTCTGTTAATGAAACAGTATTAAACTGACGTGATTTCAAACTGCATTTATTCTCACCTTAGAGTAATATGGACTTCTTAAACATAAATTTCTTTTACTGGGCTGGATTTTTCATCTTATGTAAACATTCATACTATAGTAGAATGAGTACATTCGTTTTCGAGTTGTTGACTCCTAGGATAATTTCAACATCTCAAAATGCCCTAATCGAATTTTCTTAGAAAAATTATTCAAATACAAAGTTTTGGTATAAATACGAACTGAAGAGAAAATCTATTGAATAATATGGTAGTTTCGGAATTTATCTTCGTAATTGTGATTCAATGAAGACATTTAACCACTCTTTATAAATAAAACACTCAGAGCCTTACATTTTGCTGAAATGGTATTTAGAGGAACGTATAAATCATTTAGTGGGGAATTAGGATTAATTTACATCTTTATAACGTTTACGTTTTAAAGAATAAACAATTAAAAAAGGTTTTTTCCCATTCTTACTTCATTTTATTCTTAAAAACTTTTTGAAGCGAAGCCTTATAGTCAATATTGAAGAGGTGAAAGCTTGTTTTTTTTTTAAGGATGTAGTCAACAATTAAAGAGTTGAGCTCTGATTAAAATGAGAAAAGAAACAAAATATATATATATAAATCACATTTTGATATCTTAGTTGATACTGTATTTTACGCAAATAAATCTTGTTGATTGCCAATTTTGTTTATATATTATCCGTCTTCAAGACTAACTGAAATTCGAATAGTTTTTGATCAAATTTGTTAGAAATGTCGCTGATGTTGATGAAGAGTGGATACAGTTTTTGAGTGAAAGTGATATTTTTTTAATTTGTGACATATTTCTAAGAGGAGCAGTCCATATTTGTGATTAATTTTTAGTAGATTTTAACTGGACATTTTTATACCGTGCCCAAGTGGTGAAAACAACATATAAATCCGTCATAAGGGGGGCCGGCTGGGATGTTAATAATAAGTCTCATTAAGGATACATGAAATCTAAAAAAGAAATCCTCCCCGTGACTCGACTGCTTGGTCATTTGTGCCGGTTATTTCCTATTTTTCATTGTTTCATGCAAAGAAATTCAGTTAGATCGTTTTCTGTTTTTAAAAGTTGTGTTTAAACAGTAAATTAAAAAAACTAAGTATAAATTACCTTTTTTACTTTGTTTGAAATATATGTATAACATAAATACATTCAATTATGACATTACAAATTTAATTTACATTCATTTTTTGAACATTCCTAAGGATAAACTGGAGGTATTGGAAAATATTCAGGATATTTTTCACCAGTTCCACAATATTCTATTAACACTATTTTTCTAAACATGGAGGGTCACTCCTTAAAGTTCTATAAAAGTATATAATTTAATTTAAAGCTGTTAGCTGCACTTAAGGCAGTTTCACTATTTACATTTACACTTAATAATAAATATATGCTTTCAAAAAACATAACATTCAATAAGAGTGAACTCTGTGAAAGTAATTTAATAACTATATTTCTCAATGTTATAACACTATTTACATCTATAATAATGTTCTATACAATTATGGAACATCCTAAATATATATCTATTACTAATAAATAAATAGAAATAAAAAATAATTCAAATGCCACATAAAAGAAAACTTATAAACACAAAAATACAATCTTTTTTTTTTTTTCATTAAAAACTATTTCTAAATATTCATGGTTCAAGGAACACTTTAACTGAAAATATATAATGTACAAGGTACAATAAAGTATTAAGAACAGATTACTCATTCACGGTTCACATATAAAATGGTTGTATAAAAATTATTTCTGTTCTAGCACGAACACTTCTAGTTGAGAACATTGTACAGATCATATTGGTAAAATCATTGTCAAAGATCACATGGGAAAATGTAAATTTCAAATCATTTTAAGACATGATTATTCAATAATTCGAAACCATAAAGATTTGGCATACAACAAAGGCATATTTACTACCTTCATTCCGAAATAAAAAAAAAGTAGACCAATCTAAATTCATGAATGAATTGTTACTGATGTTTACAAACAGGTATATTAGAACTCCATTTTGCTGTTGGAAGACAGGTGAGCATTGCTGGACCCTCCATCGTCAAACCTTGATCACATTGGAATGTTACAGTTTCGCCTATTCTATAGTGAAACTTAACGGAAGAAATACTACCACTTATAACTGTCCCAGGATACGAACATGCACGTACACCTGTACAAATAATTCCATTTAAGCACTTTAAAATTAATAATTATTTATTTTTCATCACTTTATAAGAAATATTTACAACTATAACAAAAGTTGTATCAAGTAATTACGTTGAAAATAGGTAGCAGTTCACATGTTATAATCAGCTAGTGAGAAAATCTTCAATGGTGAATACATACGCTAACAAAACACTTATGTTTCATGAGGAGGATTATATGGTAGATGAGGAGGGGAGACTAACTGTGGCACTGATAGTTAAGATGGAAATTTGGAGGTCGAAAAACGTGCAGTAGTGAGGCTTAATTTATTAATTCATTGAGGAAGGTGTAGTATTGATGGTATGGTCAGAAACGTAGATGGGGCGTTGATGATTTTGGATTTTAATGGTTGAATCCGTTTGGAATTGGATAGATTTGTTGAACACCATACTTGTACTTCCATATCGGTCTTAACAGAGCTTTGTACAATAGATGGTTAGTTTGTGACTGGTATTTTCGACGTAAGCTCAGAGCTGAAAAGCTGCTGAATTCACTTCTTTGAATGTGTTGAACAAAACTACTTACAACTTGGTGTAGGACCACTCCATCTGCCGTTCTCTTGACAAGCGATAATTGGTTGACCCGACATCATGAAATCATGATTACAGGAGAACTGCACCAAATCGCCAGCCTTGTACGTTGTAGAGCGACCAGCCAAGTATCCATTTTCAGGGGCCGTAGGAGGAGTGCACTGTACTTCTAGAATTTTTAAATTGACATCAATAAATATATGTATCAAAAATACTCTTAATTCAATAAGAATTATTTTAAATTAACGCACCTACACATGTTGGAAATGGTGTAGCCCATTCTCCACTGGCAAGGCAAGTAGAATGTTGTGGGCCATCGAGTCCGTATCCAGGACTGCAAGAGAACACAACCTGACCTCCAACTTCGCGAGAAATTATAGACGTTCTGAGTCGTCTATCAGGAAGATTAGCTAACTCTGGACATTCCATACCTTATTAACAAAAGGGAGAAAAGCAGTTGCAAATATTTCATTCATTCCTAGAAAAAAAGTATTCACAAATCAGGTAACTTCATGGCTGAGGATTATTTTTTCTAAAAAAAAATATTTTATTACTTCTACAAATCATTTCAAGCATGAAATGCAGCTATTGGTTAATTAATCATTTTATATTATGCTCTCCTGAAGTAAATGAAGCCTGAAAGTTCGTGATAATATCCAAATGATAATTTTGCCTCAGTTTCTTGCATTTGCGTACTTCTTATGCCATTTTTATGAGATGAACTGCCTAGGGAGTATTAAGAGGGAAGGCGTCGAGAACAGGCAAGCGTTATTCTAAACTGAAAGACTTCCTACATACTATCTATCATCTTCCCATTCTGAAAGTTCGTTCGTCTATTCCGATCATAAAATTGCTTTTCGCAGTAATGGTGAGTAATTCATTTTATTTACGTGTTTGGTTCCTGTTACAAGGAAATAGAAGTTAGTTCTAATTGAATTAACGTGTAGAAAGATATTTATTTTATGGCTTTAATTGAAAACAAAAGAAAATCACAACTAACCAACAATGGTTTTCCCAAAAGCCTTATCCACAGTCTCCGTAAATTAATAAATAGAAGATCGAATGCTAACGCTTCCCTCCGACAGTCATGAACCTTCTTCGAAACATTATATTGCTTTCCCTTACATTAATAGCCTTTTGGAAAAATTAATAAACTATTACACAGTTTAAACATAATCCCGGCATGGAAATCAGGGAACACCATCAAACAATTTTTCACCAAATCCAAGAGCAAACTTCCAACAGATAAACTATCCAACATCATTTACATACAAAATGAATTGCCAAGACTGCGACAGTTGTTATGTAGGCCAGACAAATCAGTATCTCAAGTCAAGGTTGTACCAGCGTTATATTTGTATTTGTGTATATATCCTGTTCTCCAGTTCTGGCTCTTCGTTTTCTGTAACTCAACCAACCTGCATAGCCACTTAAGTGTCAATAATTATAATAAATTTATCGTATTTATTTATTTATTTTGTATTACTGTGTTTCTATTTTCTAAATTGTTTGTATCGTTTTATTTGTAATATCCAGGCTCAGAAGAAGGCAATATATTTGGCAAACGTTGGCAAAAAGACGAGTTGTTTTTATTTAGACCGATTCCTCGCCAATTTGAATCCTTAATATAATATTTTTACGGTCACATATATATATATAAGTATACCTACTCTGACAAACTGGCATTGGAGCTGACCAGTTTCCAGAAGGCAAGCAAGTAAGTTCATGCGCCCCTATAAGACTGTTTCCGTTGGTACAAGACATGACGACTTTAGTGTTCATCTTCGTCTCTTGAGTGCTCATAGCTAATCCTCTTCTCGCAGGTAGTGGTTGACAATGGACAGCTACACAATAAAATAATGTATCATTCTGAACCTGCTATTCTTAAAGAAAATTTTTTACCAAAAAATTATTACCTTTTACTATTATCTCTACAGAATGTGTATGTCTGGTTGGTGTAATACAAGTGAAAGTGCCAGAATCATCTTTACTGGCATGTAAAATACTTAGTCTGTATTCCAGTTGTGAATCTCGACCAGGCTCAGTGTTCCAGGCTTCAGGATATTTCCTATAAAATATTGAAAATTATTTCAAAATTAGTTAATAGTTTTTCTAAGTTACACGATATTCTTAAATAATTTCGACAATGAAACATACCATCACTGATACTAACCTAAACTTGTGACTAACAGCCCACTTGGGTGTGCCAAATCTTCTGATCCAGAGGCACTCCATATGCAATGAAGTTGCCGGATAAACTATCAACTTTCCATCATTGGATTGCGCTATAGGGCCCAATTCATGACGAAAGAGAATTGTAGGAGGCTTTTCAACTAAAACAAGAGTAAAATAGCGCTTTAAATAATTTCTATTATGGCACGTACGTCTTAGTACTTCAATTCGGGAACATAAATTTAATTTACGCAAATAATCATTTTCTTGGTTAAGGCCAAAACAGGCGGGCCTAACTCCATCCCAAGAGCCAGCATTGCATCTTCGGCGATTGGAACCAATCATCGCAAACTTGCCTATATCTGCGCATCTAAATTGCTGAAAAAATAAAAATCATCCGAAATTTTTGTAGAATTTTTCTATTAATTTAAAAATGTTTAGAATACACCTTTGTTAGAATGTTGAGGAAGTCGTGTGAATGATCACACAAGATTTTTTTTTTATTCAGGGGAACTTAACATGAAAACTGGATTCAGTAATCGTAGTATTCCTCAGGAATATTAAAAAATTAATGGAAACAGTTTCACTAATCCAAATAATCTGTTACTACGTAGGAATGGATTCTGTAACGTTAATTTGCTCACCACAACCTTCGGTGTAATATTCTTTCGAAAAATACTCACCAATTCTGCTCCTGATGGGAATTCAACGGACTCTTCAGTGACCAGCTGATCCTGATAAAAAGTAGCAACATTTGGTTCACTGTTTGTAAAAAGACATGTAGTATTATCTCTTGGTCCAATGCCGATACCTCCAAATCTTCCACCAACTCCGCCGCCCACCTTCTTTTGACCGTCTTCGAATTCTATTGACGGATAAGTGATCTCAAATTATTTATCTGAATACGTTAGTTGAGTTATTCTCATAAATAAGCAATAGATAAAATGTCTTAATACGAATATGATAGATATAATAGAAAATGAATCCTATTCTACAAAACCTAAGGGTGTTATAAAGATTAAATGTATTTACCACAGTTGAGTGAGTGTCCCAACCAGCTACCATCCTGACATATGATAGTCCATGTCACTTTTTCACCCATAATTGATGCAATACAATTGAAAGTAACCTCTGTGCCGTCTGGAAAACTAAAAATAAAATTATTTAAATTCCTGTTTTAAGAATTAAATTATTAAAGAAAATTATATGATTTATTTAACACAAACTTTCTTTCTGCTTGAGCTAGAGGTTCTCCTTTCTTATAGACGAGACTTCCTTCTATTCTAGCGGGTGGACCACAGCTACCTCGCAGTCCAGATATATAGTCTACTGATCCCATTTCACCTGCCTTAGTGATGTCACCACCAGCCATATAAAGAGATCCAGGATCTAGGGGTAAAATGCTAATGAAATGAAATGTGGACATCTGAAAAACTTATCTGAAAAGTACATGAAATATAGTCCTAGTTATTTATTTATTATTATTTGAAACTTTAGAAGGCAAAGTTGCTATGAAATCCGCGTTCCCAATAAAACAAGCTATTTTAGTGGCATACTAGATAGAGATCTAATATAATTACCAGGCTTGCAATGAGGTTGGGTTGGTCTCAATTCACCCAGTACACAAGTAATCGGTTCAGAAGTGGATGGCCTGTATTCTGTATCACACTGAAATCTATAAGTATTTAATGTACTGAATAACTAACTGGATTTTGACAGCATCAAAAATTTTGAATACGATACTACTCACCTTACTGAACTTCCATTTCCAATTGTCAATCCTGGCCGATACCCAAGCAGATATTGCCCATTAGGGATTTTTGGTAGCATGCAAGGAGCTGAGAAAAGAATGACTATTGTTGTTTCAATATTATTATAATATCTCCACAAAGTTTAAAAAAAAAATTAACTCCCAAAACCCTGATACTAATTTAAGCTTAATAAACTTTAAAAATTACCGGGGGTACAAAAAGGTAGCACTGAAACATTCCACTGTCCATGCCAGCACCTGATTGCATCGGGTCCATGTACATTATATCCTACTCTACAAGAAAAGTCTACAGTTTCAGCATGTTGTACATATCCATTATCTTGGACAATTTCTCCAGCTACAGCTGCATCTCCTCCAGGACGCGTGAAAACACCTTCCTCTGTTGCAGGAATCTTACAAGGGGCTGTTTAAAATAAAATTATAATTAATAATACCACGATTCGAAGTTTGATAAACTTTGTTTTTGGTATTTTTTACATTTTAGAATTGAATGGTGCATCTTTCTTTATTACCAGCCAGTAATGCGAGCTGTTCTTAATTTTGTTAGGTCTTACTACAGTAAGTACACTTCATACATACGTAGAGAGATGAGAAAAAAGATACATTGATTAAATACGTACCATACATATCAAGCTAAAATTTAAATTATTTTATACATAAAAGATTTTCTTTAAGTCAGTGACATAATTAATTAGTTTCAACAATCACTTCTAATACTTGATGAATGTAAATTTATTGAATAATAAAAATGTAAATCTATTAACTTTTACATCCATTTTAAAGCTATTAGCTTAAATACTACCAAAACACAATAACGAAATTCTACAGGAAATTTCTGTTGAATATGTATATATGTTAGTTCGAATCTACTTCGTACAGTTTATTGATATATTCTAATTTAAGGTAATATATACGACTACTTGGTTGAGAACTTTCGCCTATCTCTGTTTAACTTATTTGATTGGAATTGATCATGTTGTACTTTTTTGGGAGGGCTATTAGGACAAATATTTTCTATTGTAAAGGATCCTCCTCGTACAATTATGCAATCTCCTTTGAGATTTCACTGCTTAAAGAGTGAACGATTTTCGAAAACCAATCTTCGGTTCCTTCGAAAAGGCAAGGCCCCAGGAGAATATTACAAGTTTATTTTGTCTAGAAAACCAATCTGATACTTTGGTGGTATTAATATGTTTTACTTCCTTACGTGCGTGCTTCCAGTTTAAGATTACTCAGGTAGGAAATGAAAATTATAATTATTATACTTTTTCCTCTTGACGTTTCAGTATTGTTTTTGCATTATTATATTATGAAGTGTATGTTAGGAATTATGTCTTTAATGTTTTACTGTATTAACAAAACCTGCACTGCTACAATATATTAGACAGCTGTAGATATTTACAATATTAATAATTTCAAAAAAAAAAATGGCTCACCCACTTGACATTTGGGTTTTGCCGGCCTCCACTTTGCCCGAACACATTTGGCTGTTCCATTTGGTACATTAGAAGCAAATCCTACTGAACAAATCAGTTTCACCGAAGTACCGTGTGGATACGTGGCATTCTTGATGCCAGGCCCTAGAGATCCTCTGACTCCGCCACCTTTGTCCACTGGATGGAGTTTACCGCTGACCCTGCGACCACTTCCACCACCCTTTTTCAGTATTTCAAGTTTGGTATAGTTTTCCAAACTAATTGGCGAACACGGCCCTCCTCCTTTAATAATAAAATTTGATTGCTTAAGTAAAGAAATTCATATGCGCTTATTACATTAATACTTTTTTGAAAAATAAAGCACCTCTTCTTGCTTTCGTTCTATTCCCTTTATGTTTGTGGTGCTGCCCATCAACACTGCCGGAACCTTCAATCTTGTCACCATCTTCACTCCCATAGCCCTCTTTGTCGTCTGACACGTCTTTTATATCACCTTGTAATGTAACCATAGGAATTATTCAACAGGTTCGTTACTTTATACTTTTTAAAAGATACACACCGTCTAAAATGTATTGTTTAAAGTGCAAATTTTTAATCAAGGTTTATAGATTTATAATGAAACAAGCAATCCCTTCAAATTTTGAAATATTTTATTTTTATTGGGATGAAACAGAAAATCATTACCAGATTTTGATGAACCCTTGTGTCTACCTGAACCAGCCGAAGAAGTTTCGGGTTTATTTGGCGTTGAGGCCGGTTTCCGAGGTATCTAATCAACAGGTTTGTAATATTTAAAAAAAATTATTAGTTAGCAATATTCTAAAACTCAGTTAATCACAATCTGTTGTAATCCATTAAAACATTTACATTGATAAATGAGTATATGAGAAAAAGAGATTATTAGAAAGAATTTGTTATTGTATTATTTCGTATTATAGAGAATCTAAATATTTCCAACTCCATACCAGTAATGGTTGAGAAGTGGACTAGATTTTTACCAGATTAAGAGAACTTGGTACCTCTACGGGTAACCGAGAACCAATCTCCACAAAAACCTTATGTGCGCAATTATTTTGATTTAGCATATCTACAGGCCAACTGTAGCTCTTCGCCATTGTGTTACTGGTGAACCAGAAGCCAACAGCGCACTGAGCTTGGCGCCAAAGATATTAGCTCGCCTTAAATTAAAGAAATAAAATAGGTTTTAGGAGCTCAGAGAAAATCCAGTAAAGGATTCTTCCAACTTTTAAGACCGGTAAACCTCAACTAATATCATGGACACAAAATAGTAATTACAACTACAGGAATTAATACAATTCTCAACTATTTATTTTCAGTACTTAGCTTCACTGAAGTTGTAATTGAGCTTAGATAAGGGCAAACTGAATGCGGGAGATAAACGAGCTACACAGATATATTGTGGAAAGTGACCACTTAATTACAAATCAAGTCCATGACATAGGTAATAGCATGTCAAGATAGGATTTAGGGCGTACCATGGCTACTGGCCTCAGAGATTCCAATGGGTGATAAAGGGAAAATAGGCCCTTTACTAAACACTTACAATCAGCCAGTCTAAGATTTTCGTCTAGATATGAATTAGTACTCTCTGAACTTGAGATAACACAACCGGCGATTACGAATTGTTTTTTAAAAAAGGTATTTATATACCCAATTTGAAAATACCTGTGCATTTGCTGCACCTAGAGCCCTTTTTATTCTTCTTAACCTTCTTAAAATTATGGATCTCTTTTTTCTGCTCCATCTCAATCTTGGGTGTAAACCGGGCACACATCTAATAACATTAGGTACAGTTAATTTTTACTTTAATAGTGTATACTTTAAAAAACGTATATGTAAAACAAAAGAAATCAGCTAATCACAAAAATTTATTAATTAAAAAAGAATAAGGAACCTTGGCAACTCTTTGGGTGACCAATGTCCACCAATACATGTGGCGCCAGGAGGGTCGCCCAACAGCGTGTATCCTTTATTGCATTCATACATGATCTGTTTATTGTTGCTAACTTTCCTTACATAAGGCCGATAATCATAAAGACCCATATTACCAACTAATAATACTTTCCCATTTTCCACGTAACCAGGAAATGGACAATGCACTGACAAGAAAAATTAAATGTTAAAATTACGTATAAACAGATTTAAAAAAAAAGAAGTCTAAGAAACAGTACTACCTTCTTGGCAATAAGGATGAGCAGAACTCCAGGTACCATATCTACATTCAGTGGTATTCTCTCCTTTAAGAACATAACCGTCCTTGCATGCAAATCTGGCTTTCATTCCATGATCCGTTTTGGGAGCTATTATCATTCCATTTTTTGGCACATTTGGCAACTGTTTGCATCTTGCTTCAAAAATAAGAACGAAAAGATAAAACTGTTATTACATAAGGAGCATTCATTTTTATAATCACTATTTTGGAAAATACATAAGCTGCCAGAATCAATACCTCAATAGTTATGGTAACTATAAAACAAAAGGTTTAGCTATGCCTTTTTCACAAGAAGCCGAATAAAGAAATAAAGACTTCCCTAGAAATTGAACCTTGCCTGTAAAAAACCACGTCTGCTTCAGTAGTTCGGACATAGAACTACTTCTGCTTCAATAGTTCGGACATATGGGAAGGACAAAATGTAAAAAGGTATGAAATTTAGTCTTCACAGAATTCTGTTGTAATAAATACTTCCTCTAATATAATGTTGAGGGGGTTGGTTCACCCAGGAAAAAAAAACATATTGTTAAGAAAATGCATGTAGTTATTCTCCTTAATCAACTCCTGCGACTGATTTAAAAGACATAAAAGGTGTTAATACAATTTTTTACCTGGTATACATCTGGGTATTTGAGTCCAAGATCCATTGTTGCAAACTACGGGCGAATCACTAGTATTAGCCTCGTATCTTTGTTCGCATTGTAATATTAATTCTTTTCCGTGATCTACGAGTACAGGTTCGGACATTACATGCGCTGAAGAATTCATTTCGGCATTTATAGAAACTCTTCCCTGAGCCACAACTGGTACTACACAAGGGGCTGCAAAAATTCAAAGTTATCACAAACATAATAATAAAATGCAATTTTAGTTTAAACCTTGTCCTCTAAATATTTATTATCAATATAACGAAAACTAATTATTTCCTTGATTTGTGTTACTGAAGTAATTACAGCTGTGCTAGGTGCAATGTGCGAAAATGCTAAGTGATTGATTCATGCTACAGTAAATTTCTTAAAGTAAGAACTGCTGTGTGAAAATTATAAAATACAAATTATGCATAAAAAAAAATGGTTTATTAGGATATATTTGAGATAGATCTGAAGTGCTCTTACATTCACTAATGAAACTAATCTCATACGCTAGTAGATTCGTAAATGATTAAAACTAACAAATAAAAACTAGTATTAGGTATTATTGTGTTATTAATATTATAATACTTTTATTATCGAGGTGAGTAAATAATTTTTTTTATTAACTTTTATTATTTTAATTCAACTTAAAAACTGAAGCTAGTATTGAAAAAGTAGCCACCATGTTTTTTTGGTAGTTACTCACCTTTCGATGAGCTGTTGAATTTGATGCCGATATCAATTGTAGGATATGAAACTGAAGTCCGCTGTTACTTCTTCTAAATTGTAGGATCGCAAAAAAAAAAAATTGTTTCAACCAGTTGGGGTTGGTCATTCTCTGATGGAGTCAGATCCATGAAGTTAAAGAACTTCATGACTTTATAGAATTTTTTGATAAATCAAATTCGAAGCATAATAATTAACATTATTCACTTGGAAGAGTACTCGTTCGAGGTTCATAAAGGATCAGGTACGCATTTATAAACACATTTATATACATTCCAAATACTGTATAGTTACACATAGAGGTGGATCTGGGTTTTGTTAGCTTTGTTTTGTTCAGCTCTATCTACGATAACTTCCAAGTACTCCCATAATATTTTTTTTCGAACTGATAACATTTTAACAGAGCTTTTCAAATGTAATTTACGACTTTTCGTTTGCAGTCTAGATCACCCAGATGAATACTTTTCAAAAAAGGATACAAAATGCGAGTGATAAAACGACAGACGGAAACACATTTCCACATAACGTCCAGCAAGTTTCCAGATACAGTTCAGATGATATTTGGTCCTTTTTATTTACAAAATTAGCTGAAAATAAAGCAATCTTAAAAGTTAAGTATAAGGGTTGATTAAACGCTAAATCAGCAAGTATCTTGATAGATTTCATTAATACTTCATTGATATCAGTAATTTTACTGTATTAACTTTTCATCAGTATTTAGCGTCGTTTGAACGCTAAAAAGTGCACAAATTAGCAACTACCCAACATTTCCTTAATACTTATTGATATCATTTGATTAAGTTTACTGTATTAACTTTTCATTACTATTTGTTAGAATTCATTAGATGACACAGACCCTTATGCTGGCCATTTCATTCATAATTTAATTTATCCCAAATTAATTATAACCTATTATTATTAACGCTTGATTACTACAAATCATTGATGTATGTCGGTGTAAGCATTTTTTTTTTTAAGTTTTTGAAATCTTTAGCCTCATAATTACTTTTATTTTTTATAACGTATTTCGTAGATAAAAACCGCCAGCATTAGGGTCGGTTATCTAATAAATTCTAAAAAATACTGATGAAAAGTTAATCAGTAAAATTACTGATATCAATGAAGTATTAATGAAATGATAGATACTTGCTGATTTAGCGTTTAATCAACCCTTATACTTAACTTTTAAGATTGCTTTATTTTCAGCTAATTTTGTAAATAAAAAGGACCCAGAAAAGATAATCAATTAAAAAACGGCAGTTTTTTTTCACCTATAATTAGCACCTTTAAGTAGAAATAGGAAATAAATTATTGAAATAGTGTATACCACCGTTAAATAACAAATATTAAGCAGTAAAATATTACTGATTCACTAACCTAGACACAAAGGCAGTGGATACCTCCAGGTACCATCCAGTTGACATACTGAACTTGTGTTGCCTTGCAATGTCATGCCTTCATGACATCTGAAGATAATACTAGCTCCCAGGCCGGTACCCGCTTCCAAGTTTTCAATCCAGCCGTTGTACAATGGACCAGGTTTACCGCAATCAATCACTGTAATTTGGTGCCAGAAGAAAAAACAAACCACAAACACAAAAAAAAGAAAAAGGATTTGTGAATGAAGAGACAAATGAATAGAAAAATGAAAGAGTGAACGGTGCGCCGCTTCATGCTGATAAGTAATAAAAATTGTTTTGCAAAACTTGTCCAGGGAACAAATGGGCATGCTCATTCGCAGGCAGATATGCAAAAAAGAAAAAAAAAAAGCGATTTTCTTCCTTAAAAAAATTATAATAAACTTAATTTACTGTTTGAAAAAGTTTTGATCGCACTTAGCTAACATTCTTTTCAAAAGGTTTCTTTATTAACGGAAAATAATAAAAAGTTTTGCAAATATTAAAAATTTAATTTGTCACTAATCTATAAAAACGTTGAAAAGTACACACTTAGCTGCAAAATAAAATGGGACACCCTGCTTATTTGAGATATTACAATTACCGAAACTCCTTGGAAAGACACTAGAGAAAAGTGCAAATCTATCTCGTTTTCTCTAAACCCTAATAAGGGTGGATCGCGATCGCAATTGAACAGAATGTTCCTGGACAGTTGCTACGTCCAAAAGAGGAAGCTTAGGCGGTCTGTTTAGTGTTATCAAGAATAGGGCCGGCAGAACTTGATGAGTTTAAACCATTTTACGAACGATTTACTCACCTGAATTAGATTAACCTCAGGAAGGAGTTAGGATAATTATTCTCCAATCTCTGTTACTTCTTTGTCTCTCTATAGAATTATATTATCACCAAAGGCGAATTTGAGCTGTATGTTACAATACGTGTGAGATATCCTTAACTTCTGTCTTAGAACCTCGGTACGTTTAATGCTCGTAAACAGTTCTTGTTGGCGTGAAAAGAATTTGGACTTGAATTTTATTGTTTCATATCGTTTCCAAATGCCCAAGTTAAAACAAATACAAGTTTAATTTGTCGAATAAGTGGTAAAATACCTCGGAAATAATAAATAGTAGATGTTTAACTTAAATCTCAAATAATCCAACTGTTCCTTTTTATTTCACAAAAGTGCATTTTCAATTTACCTTTTTCATTTAAGAAAACAAAATTACAAAATAATTACTTTTCAGAAGAAAATTTTTTTTTTTTAACCTAGATCAATTATTTATAAAATAAAATAGAAATAAACGAATCTTAATGTATTCGTTACTTCATAAGGCAGCTTTGAGTGATACTTTTTCTTCCCATTAAATGCACGACAAAACCAAAGAAATTGATTAAAGCGCCTACCTTGACATTTAGGTGGAGAGCCTGACCATTTTCTATCCGCTCCACAGCGTCTCGTAGCATTTCCTACCAAAGTGTAACCATATTTGCATTCATAACTCACTACGCTATTGTACTGGCAGGATGTGTACACAGCAGTGCCAAACGGTGGACTCTCTGGTACTGGACACTCGACGGCTGTGACAACTAGACAAACATAGATCAGAACCACACGCACAACAACAAATACTTCCTTCAACTTGTTAACATTTCATTTTCTTTTTCTGTTTTTTGCTTTTTGTATTAATAAATATTATTTTCTACCGCTTATTTAGAAGAATAGCTTATAGAATAATCTGATTGTGCGTGTTCTATTTTTGTTCCAGGATGAAGTACTTGGATGAAGAAAAGAAGAAATATAATCTCGATGAATTACTTTTTAGGCAGAACTTTTTGTTCTCAGTTCATTTATTTTTCAAGTTTTGGATCATCACGTTTTAGATAAAGAGATATGAAGGCGAAATATTCTTATCTTTATCTACATATTTAAGATCTGTACAATACTATAGTATCGGATGGCACTATTATGACTCTAATATGGTCGCAAATATTATTATAAAATAGACGGCGATTAGCCACTTTCGAAATGACAACAACGATCATAACTCATTTAACTTTGTCTTTCAGTGCTGTCAATTACAAATAAATCTCTTTGTGAAAAAAATTAGTCACACATACATCTCACATCTAACATATATGTATCAAGAAATGAAATTAACATATGAAGTCAGGTTCAGTTTCAAAATTATAAGAGAAAAATTCATATTGGAGTCAGATATAACGTGTGCAAGTAATGTAAACATTAAAACCCATTTTTAATCTGCTGTTAACACTGCCGATACCATGTTTCATAGATTTTATCAAAAGATTTAAAGACTGAAGTTATTTAGTCAGAATAGATATAATGTACAACCACTTTCTCACAACTATAACAACCAATAAGATAAAAAAATAAATGCCATTTCAGTCGAGTAAAATTTATTTTGCCGAGCTTTCGACCTAGGGACTAGGTCATCTTCAGGGCTAGTTTAGAACTTACTTTTAAAGTAAAAGTATTACTTTCTAAACTAGCCCTGAAGGTGACCTAGTCCCTAGGTCGAAAGCTTGGCAATAGTTATTTATTTAACAAGTGTGGAAAGTAGTACTTTTCCTCACGCGAGGCAGGGTTTGCACGCACGAGCGAGCGAAGCGATGCGAGTGCAAGTGCAAATTGCCGAGTGTGAGGAAAATACTTTACACTAGAGTTAAATATTATATTTTTTTTGCAACCATTTATTAACTAATAAAATTAAAAATTTCATTTTTCTGCAACCATTTATTAACTAATAAAATTAAAAATTTCATTTTTACAGTCTACAAAAAGTAATTTATTTATTATAAACATTTATTGTTATATTACAATTATTTACATTACTTACGTATTTACATTACTTATTACATTTTCTGCTGTTTCTTTTATTGATGGAGGAGTGTTTTCTGAACAGGCATCACTAGAATCCATTTTAAATTTCTATAAGGTAACACTATAACCTTTTTAACTGTTATAATTAAAAAAATCTAATTATTTATTAAAGTATTATTTTTATTTCTATATTCCTTTCCATTTTTATTTCATTTTTTAATATTCGTTTTTTAATTATTTAAATGAAATAAATTTTATATTATTATTAATATTATTTAAAATAAGCTTATTAGAGTTTTACAGAAAATATTTATGTTAATAACAAAACTTCTTATATCAAGGAAGCACAATAAAGTTTTTCCACTCACTTGTGCGGAAAGTGACACTAATGGGAATTTCCCCCCACTAGTGTGGGAAGTTGGGCATTACACAGCTGATTTTAATTGAGTAATGAGAACTTCACTACATGGTTGCAGAAAAAATAAATTTTACTCCACTGAAATGGCATTTATTTTTTTATCTTATTGAAACTATAAATCAGTCACCAAAAACAATGAACAACTATAACTACCAAATTTTCTGCAGACTTTGATTTTTAATAAGTACGTTTTGCCTTATATTGGAATAATCAGCGGTAACTACTACAATCAAACAAGTGTTTAGGTAAGAGAGTGTTTTCCAATTGTCGGTCCATGGATCGGTCAGTTTAATAAACTTTATTAGAAAATACATCTCAGCTGAAATATGTTTTGTTTTGGGTGGATTAGAACTCTTCTTGCTTCAAAAATAATATTTTACAACTTTTGAAATTTTCTCTTAGAATGACTCTTCTAATTTCAACTATTGAGGGCAGCTCAGTTGTAAAACAAATTTTCTTACTTAATTACTAATTGAAAGGGAGTTAGTTCAAAGTGAACATGTGAAACCTTTTACTTGATTAACCTTTTAATATCTTAATAATTTAGTGGGTGAATCCCAAACAAAATAATCATCATCATTAAAATATTCATATTTATGGAAAGGCCATAAAAATCTTTCTAAAATTTGCGTAAATTGAAAACTTGAGACATTGAATTCATTATCATGTCCCCTTTTTCATCCAGATCCAGTTTTCTTATTATTATACTAAAAGTGTGATGTAATTACACTAAGTATGAACACTGAAAAGTAGAATAAATAATCAAACACTATTACTTACGCACACAGGCAGGCAACTGTTCTTTAGGCGACCAAATGCCATCCGCTTGACAAACTCTAGTACTTCTGCCAACAAGTTCATAACCATCCGAACAAGAATATGTAATTTTGCAACCAAATGTATAACAGTCGCCAACGTGGTAACCATTGGATAGATGGGGTGGTGTGCCACATGATTTTGCTACGAAATAGTACAAAACAAAAACATATTCGAGGTAATTTATTTTGCACCATTTCTAGATTAAAATTTCTAATTATATTTAAATTTATATTAGGGCTGGAGATAGACGAGTACATCAATTACGCCCATTGTAGAATTAAATAAAACTGGTAAAACAAAACCGATGAATTACGAGACATCTTCTAACGGACGTTTATTATGGAACGACCATTTTTTCTACTGTGGGCATTGTACTCAAAAAATTGTACTGCTTTTACATTACTTCCCATAAACGAATCCTTTGCGCTCATTTTCGTCCATAGAGCTCAGAGCGACAGTTTGTTCCAAGGTATTTCCAATTTGTCATGTTAAATAGTTTAATACAATGATAATCTTAGACAATCTTATTTATTTACATTGTTACACCAACGTTCACTTAATGCAAAAGGAAAAAGACAATACAGTAATTTACTTGGAGTTTAACCAAAATTATTTATTTATATTTTTTTTTAGGCCTCAAAAAAGAAATCATATTAGTCAAAACCTAGACAATTATAAAATATCTCTCTCTCTCTGACCGAACCTTAAATTATGCTGCGGTTGCTAGCAAATTGTTTCTTGTTTGAATTTGCCTCGAAAAATTTCTCAAATTTGTCCAGAAATAATAAGAGTGAAAATATAAAAACTAAGGACTTTTGGAAAATAATTTTTTTTTACACGGATATACTTAAAGGATATGGTTATTTTTTTTTTCCAGGCGCATCCATCGACAACTTGCTCACTAGTGCCATTATATATGGTTAATATTCTCTATTAAATGACTTACGTTCACAAGTGATATCCGGACCAAACCATGATGCGCTCTTATCTAGTGCTAAACATTTAGCTGTTGGGAATCCTTTAGTAGTGTAACCTAAATGACATTGATACTGTAATTCGGTATCTAATGGAAAGGTTGTCTGCTGGGGTAGTGCATTATGTCGTGCATGCGGTATTTCCTGTGGCTCTTTACAAAAAACTGTAAAGTAATTAAAAGCTGAATTAAAAAAAAAAAAAAAAAAATCAAACAGTTATATATTCGAATAGTATATTTATTTCAAACATTTCATTACAGCTTAAATGTTGAACAAAGATTCTAACCATTGTGTCTGCATTGGGCCGGCGCTCCAGTCCACTCACCATCCCCTCGACAAGTTCTTTCCTTAAGACCAACTAAATGGTAACCAGGATCACATGTGTAGGTAGCTGAATCACCAAAAAGGCGACCACTCAACGTCACCGAACCCAGTGATGGCGACTGGAGATCAGCACATTCCCGTTCTATAAAATGATATTTTTAAAATTAACTTCTCCAGTACTATAAAAATATTTTTAAAAAGGATTACAATATATTTATAAATATATATACCTATGCATTAGAAAAAGCTGTGTACAAGAAAGCGGAAACAAACAACTATTTCAGGTTTAGAAAATTCCACCTCCAAATTCGATGTGTGACTGAACTAACTGTCTCGGGCTGCGCTCTAATAGAGTTTTATGACAGTAATTATATAAAGCTTTTAGTGTTTCTTAATTACATCGATTGGCAAATCGTGCTTCGAAATACTTTTTGTTAAATTTAATTGGCTCTAAGGATAGTTTTTAAAAATCTAAAAGTATGGACAAGATTATGCGAAAAATTTAACAATCTTGAAAAGAATTATAAAATTGAAAGTTTTTTAATGTGTTTTCTCCGTTTTGTTATTATATCTTGAAGAAGTTTGAAGAAAAATATATCTATTATATATATTTTTGGATGATTGAAGATTTTTTTTGAAAAACCAAAAGGAAATAAAATTTAGAAGTTGAGGGTTCTTGATTTATATACTAATAATCTAAAGTTTATTCAACGTATTTTTTTTTATAAATACTTTGAATAAAACAAGTGAAGAGTGAAAAATAATTTATATTGGAGATCTTCATTTTTTGTGTACCCAGAGAACCTCGAAAACTCTGGAAAGAAATTTCAAGTCTTGGGTTCTCAGCAGATCAGATGCTTTTCCAATATCTCCAGCCAATTAGAAGCGACTGGTTTCTTCATGGGTGACTCTCGATTAGTCTGGCCAGTAGGAGTCAGCGCAAGTTTGACTGGACTAGAGCACTCCTTATGTACTTCTGATGGTAAGGCGTGAAAATAGCGCGTTTCTTCCAATTGTGTAGGCTTGTTGCTGCAACGAGCTTCGAAGAAGCGCATGTCAGGAAGGTTTGAGGCGTTGGAGAGCAGGTTGTAGTTATGATAGATGGTAATGTGTCTCATTGACTGTAAACCGCTTGGCCCACTCCTTTGTTCTCATATATTCTAGTTGGATTTAACCATAATAACAATAGAAATAAAACAGATATCTTTAACATTGATTGGACCATGTTTCAGAATAAGATCATCGAGTTTAATGATGATTTTCACCCAGCTTCGAGTCAAATTCTTTCAATAAAATTTAAAACCAATATATGAAAATACCATTCAAAGTAAATAAATTAAGAATTTTGAATCAATATAATATTGCCATAATACTAAATTTAATTCATAAAAGCAACAAAAAAGTCGAAAGTTCAAAAGATTCAGAGAGAAAAGCATTTACTTTAGATCCCATCAGATTGTGTAATAATTTAAGATAAAAATAAACATTTATCAAATCATATAATAGAGATAAAGGTCAGAACAGATGATTGGAAGACTATTTCGGTTGACAGACAGAATGTGATCTGCATAGTAATAGGTAAAACATCAAAGCATATGGAAGCCACAAATTAATGTAGTAGCGAGTTCTTGACTAACAACATGGTCATTCCTCATACATTATAATTCCCTATAGAACTCAATGATATGTCTAAACCATTAGATATTTTAATGTTAATTAATTCACTTATTTAATATTTCTTTACAAGTAAATTTTTTTCCATATTGGTTTTTAACATCGGCAATAATTATTTTGCATTTTATCCATCATAGCACGCATCATTTTTGTAACTGTGACCGTTTTTGGACTTTTATTTATCATTAGAGGTTGATTAATCACTTTGGGGTAGAGAATTTGTTATCGTAGAGAATTTCTTGCAACGATACATAGTATGTCAAATTTTCAACACCAAACTGTTTAATTAACCTGTGATGTTGTATGAAGGGCCGAAAACGGTTAAGTACAAAAAAATAAAATAATGCGTAATAGAACGGATAAAATCAGCGATATTACCTAGCACTATGAATTTAACTACATTTTCAATTATTGCAACGTCAGTAATGGTAAATGCCTATTGAATGAAATGAAAGATAATTAAAATCACATAACCTGGTTTAATGCAAGACATTCCACAAACACCATCGCACAAGCATTTCTTTTTCTTACTCTTACAGTCTTCATCATTAGAACATTTCCGCAGACATTTTTGACCCTGAAAGAAAAAAAAATGTTCAATTTAAGGAAACCGTGGCAATCACGATTTAGAAACTTTTTCAGGTAGCCTAAATCCCAGAGTGAATCTTAAATTAATGTTTCTAGAAATGTGAGGCCGAGTAAATGTGGTTTAAAGGCCACAATTAAATAAAGTAATTTATTCGTAATATTAGTTTCGAGTTTTCGCAATTGTCAAGCCTTCTAAAAATCTGGCTAGACCACAGTTCCGTTGGATGCTAAAAGATGCTAGACCACAATTCTGTTGGATGCAAAATGACTAGTAAACGAATGTCAACCTGACCCAAATCATTCAAAACTTTCCAACCTTTTTTGAAATGTAACCCCAGAAATGCAAGTTGCAGAAATGAGCTTAATTCGAAGGGTAGAAAGAAGACTCGACGAGACTAAGTAAGAGATACATATAATTTACATGTATTTTGGTAAGCTGGAAACGAAATTTTTTTTGAAAAACATCACGGACGTCAGAATTTGCCACAAAATGCAAAATTCTCTTCAAACTTAGTACTTTTTTCTCAATTTTTTGAACCAAATTTAGTCAAAATTCCTATTAATTAATTTATATCAATGCATTCAACATATAAAATGCCGAAAAATATAACTTTGAAAGAAAAGAACTTTCAGAGTGAGCTAATGAAACCAGCATCAACATGTTGCAAGCTGATCTCTACATAAAGTTCTCCTACCACCTCTCCACATAAAATCGGGATTGACGAAGCAATTCGTGAAATCACTTCCAAGAGATGGAGAAGAATGCTTCAATTAGTCACCTAGTTTTAAGACCTCTCGGGGGCAAAATTGAAGGAAGGTTTGTTCGTCAGATCAAATATTAAAAGGCTTAGGGCTGATCAAGAGTTTATTAATACCATCTTTAAACAGATTACGTTTAGAATTCTTAAAAGGATTACTATGAAAGAGGTCATTGAGAAATTTTCAGGCATAACAAAGATCCTGACTACAAAAAAATCATCGGACAAATGCTGAAAGCATTTCAAGCTTTAGGTTGCCTGATGAGTCGCACCTAGACAACTTTCCTGAAAATTTATGAGCTGTGAGTTTAGAGCAAGGTAACGATTCCATCAGGGCATTAAAGAAATGGAAAGAAGAAAGAATTTTTCTTTTATTAAGAGGTTATTTTTCAAGTACAAATATTAGGGAAAAGTCTGGTTTTGAATCAAATTAGAACAATATTTAGCCTTCTGAACAAACTTTAAAGGTAATACCTATAACATTTTAGAACAAATGATGAAATACTGAAAGCATATTCTGGCAGTAGCATCTGGTTGTAAATGTTACCATTTCTTTCGAAGTTTTTCGAAAGCGATTACCCAAGTGAAACAACAATTTTAAGCTGTTTACATTTTATATTGGTTTTGACATGTTTTGTCCTTATCTAATCAGATAAGTAATTGTAATTTGGATCTACCTGATAATGTAGACCCAAATTATGACAATCCATCCCTCTCCTCCATCTATATTTAGGTAATGTACACTTTCACTCGAAGTTTTTTCAAGAAATAAATTATAATTGAAATTTTTAAGATTAGGGAAAAGTAAAAAATTAGCTCAAATACATTAAAATTGGAAAAGTCCTTGTTGAAATTCAAGTTTATTAATCACGTTTAAAAAATATTGATTTAACATAGATTACTTCTTTGAATCAGTCATTTTTTGTTTGCTAGAAATATTGAATATTAAAATTTATTGATTAAGAAAATAATGGAATAATATAAAAAGAAGCATATGTACACATATGAGATTGCGGCTGCATGCTCATACAAAGACGACCTTGGCAGAAATCGTCCTCTTTTCAAAGGCTAATTCGCTCAACAAGATATTACAATAAATCTATCAGACTCCAAGATTGTTATATGTATGAAGGGATGTTCTTTTTCTGGCCAATTTAATATTTGCAACCGGATGTTAAAATTAAAATTGAATATATCAAACACGAAATGGAATTCATTGTCTTAAAAAAAGACAGAGTTAAAAGACATTTATGTTTTAAGACATTATTTGCCCTTTTACGATTTACAATTGTATGACATTTTAATTTTTAATGAGTATAGTTTCAAGTTCAATATTAAGAGAAATATTATCTTATCTCGTACAGCTTCCTGCTGCAACATTTTTTATCAATTTTTTTTAAATAGCAATTAACTAGAAAAAATGCAATAGCTATCTATTGTAAATAAAAAATAAATTATCACTCCACAGAAAAAGAATCTAATAAAAAAGTACATTTACGAGCAATCATCGAAATCCGTTATTAGCTATTCAATTATCTTAGTTGGCTGCACTGTGCCGCCAACTTTTGTTTTTAAATTCCACCAAGCACTTAATTAGCTCCCAAAATAGAACGAAAAACCTTTTTTAAATTTAACTTTAGATAATTACATTTATATAAACATATCTATTCATTAATGGCTTTCACAACTATTCAAAAATTTTTCATGAATTATTAAATTCACAGCATAAATTGGTTATAATTCTATTTATTGTTAAAAGAAAGTTTTTAGTTTTTATAAGCTTCAATAAAAGAGACTTACTATAAATTCTGCGTGTTCCTCATCTCTAGGACATTCTACAGAGGGTGAATTTCTAGGATTTTTATAAACCTTAGCATCATCTTCACTTTCTGCTGAATAGTCTTCATTATCGTCAGAAATGACAGATCCAAAGCACAAAAGGAATAACAGCCACCACCACTTCTTACCCATGTCTGGCAAACTTACTTATGAGAATTATGAATCAGAAAATACCCCCATAAAGCAAGAGATAATGCAATATATAGAGTACAAATAACGCATGCGCGACCATATCGACTCATTCATTCACAAGAGTGCGCGCAAAATCAAACCTGATTTACTATTATAAGAAAAGCAATAATGTTTGTTTTTTATTGAGAAAAGGAAGATTATTAATATTACAGTCTGCTGTTTATTTTCTTAATAAAGTTACTCATGCAGTTTTGTTTTTTCTATCGCTCGTTAATTGCCGGCCAGTCGCGCCCTTGTAGCCCTACATAAACATAACTACTAACTAGTTCTCCCTTCTCCAACACTAGCCTATAAGATTCTCTGAATTCTGGAGGGAAGAGTACAAGTGTAAGCATTCATAAACTATGCAGGTAACGGAAAGTTCATATTAAAACAATTCCTACATTATTAAGCACCAAATTATGAGTAAATGATTACCTTTTAGCTTACATTTGGACATTTCACCAAATTTAAAGTGATAAGATCAAGAAAAATGAACTTAGAATTTTAAACAAAGTTAGTATGTGGCTTATAATTTTCTGATTAAGAAGCAGGTATTGATTGTAATTCGCATAAAGAAGAACTAAATTATTTGTAATATATATAAATTTTTTTATTTATTTTGTAATTTACGATCTGTATACAATCAGTAAATATGGAGAGAGTGATGAACTGATGCGGGAGGAGAGCAGGAGGAGAGAAACTACCCAGCGGTAGCACTCTCTATTTGTAATATTTAAAAGTCAACTACTTATTAAGGTTCTTTATACAAATTATTCTTAATTAATTAATTAATCGAAGCAACTGGGTTTGCATTAGGTTTTATTCTAATTTCATTGTTTTCGTTAGCATATTTTTTTTTATTTTCTTTGTGTTTATAGTAGCTCATTTTGCTTATAACTCAATTATTAAAATAATAATTCATTTATTATTTAATCTTTTAATTTAATTACAACCTCCAAAAGACGGTTGTTTGGTAAGGTTTGATCGTCATACACTGAAAGGAAAAGCATATTGTTGAACAACTTTGGACTTTGAATATTTTTAATGGTTACTTCGATACAGATTATTTTTAAATGGTTCTTCGATACAATGATATGAAAAAGATGTTAGACTAGACAGGCGCATACATTGTGTGTGATAACTTCAAGTTTGATGATAGAGATGTAGCACTCACTAGACTAGGTTTGTTTAGAGAGACGAGTGACAAAGCGATCTACCCTCCTGCATTACTGAAATCGTACTGAAGAAAAACAGTTTTCACAGGAGTATAAATATAATATATGGGTGTTTAGTGCTACCTCGTGGCGAATATTTGAACTAACTTACCATTTTGGGTATTGAGATAAAAAGAATGGTTTTTGAGAAATGCTAGTATAAACAGTGATTGTACCACTTCCTGGGAGAGGCAGCATGAACTAAAGTTGATTAGTTAATAATTTTCTTTGTTTATTTTAATTACTCTTTCTCTGTGTGTTTTTAAAAAAAGTCATTATGGCAATTAGACGGTATTAGGTCAGTGTTAATTAATGATACCGGAAGTGAGCAGAAATAAATTGTTTTCTTTGGAGAATAATGCAAAAAAGGATCTTCCTTGTCGAGTGTGCAATAGTACATCCTGGCTATATAAGTATGTGAAGTTTGCAGGGAGGGAGGGTGGGGCAATATAAATGATACAAATAAATATTTCTTATGAATAAATATATTTTTAATGGTTACTTCGATACAATGATATGAAAAAGATGTTAGACAAGACAGGCGCATACATTGTGTGTGATACCTTCAAGTTTGATGACAGAGATATAGCACCGGACTAGGTTTGTTTAGAGAGACGAGCGACAAAGCGATCTACCCTCCTGCATTACTGAAATCGTACTGAAGAAAAACAGTTTTCACAGGTGTATAAATATAATATATGGGTGTTTAGTGCTACCTCGTGGCGAATATTTGAACTAACTTACCATTTTGGGTATTGAGATAAAAAGAATGGTTTTTGAGAAATGCTAGTATAAACAGTGATTGTACCACTTCCTGGGAGAGGCAGCATGAACTAAAGTTGATTAGTTAATAATTTTCTTTGTTTATTTTAATTACTCTTTCTCTGTGTGTTTTTAAAAAAAGTCATTATGGCAATTAGACGGTATTAGGTCAGTGTTAATTAATGATACCGGAAGTGAGCAGAAATAAATTGTTTTCTTTGGAGAATAATGCAAAAAAGGATCTTCCTTGTCGAGTGTGCAATAGTACATCCTGGCTATATAAGTATGTGAAGTTTGCAGGGAGGGAGGGTGGGGCAATATAAATGATACAAATAAATATTTCTTATGAATAAATATATTTTTAATGGTTACTTCGATACAATGATATGAAAAAGATGTTAGACTAGACAGGCGCATACATTGTGTGTGATACCTTCAAGTTTGATGACAGAGATATAGCACCGGACTAGGTTTGTTTAGAGAGACGAGCGACAAAGCGATCTACCCTCCTGCATTACTGAAATCGTACTGAAGAAAAACAGTTTTCACAGGTGTATAAATATAATATATGGGTGTTTAGTGCTACCTCGTGGCGAATATTTGAACTAACTTACCATTTTGGGTATTGAGATAAAAAGAATGGTTTTTGAGAAATGCTAGTATAAACAGTGATTGTACCACTTCCTGGGAGAGGCAGCATGAACTAAAGTTGATTAGTTAATAATTTTCTTTGTTTATTTTAATTACTCTTTCTCTGTGTGTTTTTAAAAAAAGTCATTATGGCAATTAGACGGTATTAGGTCAGTGTTAATTAATGATACCGGAAGTGAGCAGAAATAAATTGTTTTCTTTGGAGAATAATGCAAAAAAGGATCTTCCTTGTCGAGTGTGCAATAGTACATCCTGGCTATATAAGTATGTGAAGTTTGCAGGGAGGGAGGGTGGGGCAATATAAATGATACAAATAAATATTTCTTATGAATAAATATATTTTTAATGGTTACTTCGATACAATGATATGAAAAAGATGTTAGACAAGACAGGCGCATACATTGTGTGTGATACCTTCAAGTTTGATGACAGAGATATAGCACCGGACTAGGTTTGTTTAGAGAGACGAGCGACAAAGCGATCTACCCTCCTGCATTACTGAAATCGTACTGAAGAAAAACAGTTTTCACAGGTGTATAAATATAATATATGGGTGTTTAGTGCTACCTCGTGGCGAATATTTGAACTAACTTACCATTTTGGGTATTGAGATAAAAAGAATGGTTTTTGAGAAATGCTAGTATAAACAGTGATTGTACCACTTCCTGGGAGAGGCAGCATGAACTAAAGTTGATTAGTTAATAATTTTCTTTGTTTATTTTAATTACTCTTTCTCTGTGTGTTTTTAAAAAAAGTCATTATGGCAATTAGACGGTATTAGGTCAGTGTTAATTAATGATACCGGAAGTGAGCAGAAATAAATTGTTTTCTTTGGAGAATAATGCAAAAAAGGATCTTCCTTGTCGAGTGTGCAATAGTACATCCTGGCTATATAAGTATGTGAAGTTTGCAGGGAGGGAGGGTGGGGCAATATAAATGATACAAATAAATATTTCTTATGAATAAATATATTTTTAATGGTTACTTCGATACAATGATATGAAAAAGATGTTAGACAAGACAGGCGCATACATTGTGTGTGATACCTTCAAGTTTGATGACAGAGATATAGCACCGGACTAGGTTTGTTTAGAGAGACGAGCGACAAAGCGATCTACCCTCCTGCATTACTGAAATCGTACTGAAGAAAAACAGTTTTCACAGGTGTATAAATATAATATATGGGTGTTTAGTGCTACCTCGTGGCGAATATTTGAACTAACTTACCATTTTGGGTATTGAGATAAAAAGAATGGTTTTTGAGAAATGCTAGTATAAACAGTGATTGTACCACTTCCTGGGAGAGGCAGCATGAACTAAAGTTGATTAGTTAATAATTTTCTTTGTTTATTTTAATTACTCTTTCTCTGTGTGTTTTTAAAAAAAGTCATTATGGCAATTAGACGGTATTAGGTCAGTGTTAATTAATGATACCGGAAGTGAGCAGAAATAAATTGTTTTCTTTGGAGAATAATGCAAAAAAGGATCTTCCTTGTCGAGTGTGCAATAGTACATCCTGGCTATATAAGTATGTGAAGTTTGCAGGGAGGGAGGGTGGGGCAATATAAATGATACAAATAAATATTTCTTATGAATAAATATATTTTTAATGGTTACTTCGATACAATGATATGAAAAAGATGTTAGACAAGACAGGCGCATACATTGTGTGTGATACCTTCAAGTTTGATGACAGAGATATAGCACCGGACTAGGTTTGTTTAGAGAGACGAGCGACAAAGCGATCTACCCTCCTGCATTACTGAAATCGTACTGAAGAAAAACAGTTTTCACAGGTGTATAAATATAATATATGGGTGTTTAGTGCTACCTCGTGGCGAATATTTGAACTAACTTACCATTTTGGGTATTGAGATAAAAAGAATGGTTTTTGAGAAATGCTAGTATAAACAGTGATTGTACCACTTCCTGGGAGAGGCAGCATGAACTAAAGTTGATTAGTTAATAATTTTCTTTGTTTATTTTAATTACTCTTTCTCTGTGTGTTTTTAAAAAAAGTCATTATGGCAATTAGACGGTATTAGGTCAGTGTTAATTAATGATACCGGAAGTGAGCAGAAATAAATTGTTTTCTTTGGAGAATAATGCAAAAAAGGATCTTCCTTGTCGAGTGTGCAATAGTACATCCTGGCTATATAAGTATGTGAAGTTTGCAGGGAGGGAGGGTGGGGCAATATAAATGATACAAATAAATATTTCTTATGAATAAATATATTTTTAATGGTTACTTCGATACAATGATATGAAAAAGATGTTAGACAAGACAGGCGCATACATTGTGTGTGATACCTTCAAGTTTGATGACAGAGATATAGCACCGGACTAGGTTTGTTTAGAGAGACGAGCGACAAAGCGATCTACCCTCCTGCATTACTGAAATCGTACTGAAGAAAAACAGTTTTCACAGGTGTATAAATATAATATATGGGTGTTTAGTGCTACCTCGTGGCGAATATTTGAACTAACTTACCATTTTGGGTATTGAGATAAAAAGAATGGTTTTTGAGAAATGCTAGTATAAACAGTGATTGTACCACTTCCTGGGAGAGGCAGCATGAACTAAAGTTGATTAGTTAATAATTTTCTTTGTTTATTTTAATTACTCTTTCTCTGTGTGTTTTTAAAAAAAGTCATTATGGCAATTAGACGGTATTAGGTCAGTGTTAATTAATGATACCGGAAGTGAGCAGAAATAAATTGTTTTCTTTGGAGAATAATGCAAAAAAGGATCTTCCTTGTCGAGTGTGCAATAGTACATCCTGGCTATATAAGTATGTGAAGTTTGCAGGGAGGGAGGGTGGGGCAATATAAATGATACAAATAAATATTTCTTATGAATAAATATATTTTTAATGGTTACTTCGATACAATGATATGAAAAAGATGTTAGACAAGACAGGCGCATACATTGTGTGTGATACCTTCAAGTTTGATGACAGAGATATAGCACCGGACTAGGTTTGTTTAGAGAGACGAGCGACAAAGCGATCTACCCTCCTGCATTACTGAAATCGTACTGAAGAAAAACAGTTTTCACAGGTGTATAAATATAATATATGGGTGTTTAGTGCTACCTCGTGGCGAATATTTGAACTAACTTACCATTTTGGGTATTGAGATAAAAAGAATGGTTTTTGAGAAATGCTAGTATAAACAGTGATTGTACCACTTCCTGGGAGAGGCAGCATGAACTAAAGTTGATTAGTTAATAATTTTCTTTGTTTATTTTAATTACTCTTTCTCTGTGTGTTTTTAAAAAAAGTCATTATGGCAATTAGACGGTATTAGGTCAGTGTTAATTAATGATACCGGAAGTGAGCAGAAATAAATTGTTTTCTTTGGAGAATAATGCAAAAAAGGATCTTCCTTGTCGAGTGTGCAATAGTACATCCTGGCTATATAAGTATGTGAAGTTTGCAGGGAGGGAGGGTGGGGCAATATAAATGATACAAATAAATATTTCTTATGAATAAATATATTTTTAATGGTTACTTCGATACAATGATATGAAAAAGATGTTAGACAAGACAGGCGCATACATTGTGTGTGATACCTTCAAGTTTGATGACAGAGATATAGCACCGGACTAGGTTTGTTTAGAGAGACGAGCGACAAAGCGATCTACCCTCCTGCATTACTGAAATCGTACTGAAGAAAAACAGTTTTCACAGGTGTATAAATATAATATATGGGTGTTTAGTGCTACCTCGTGGCGAATATTTGAACTAACTTACCATTTTGGGTATTGAGATAAAAAGAATGGTTTTTGAGAAATGCTAGTATAAACAGTGATTGTACCACTTCCTGGGAGAGGCAGCATGAACTAAAGTTGATTAGTTAATAATTTTCTTTGTTTATTTTAATTACTCTTTCTCTGTGTGTTTTTAAAAAAAGTCATTATGGCAATTAGACGGTATTAGGTCAGTGTTAATTAATGATACCGGAAGTGAGCAGAAATAAATTGTTTTCTTTGGAGAATAATGCAAAAAAGGATCTTCCTTGTCGAGTGTGCAATAGTACATCCTGGCTATATAAGTATGTGAAGTTTGCAGGGAGGGAGGGTGGGGCAATATAAATGATACAAATAAATATTTCTTATGAATAAATATATTTTTAATGGTTACTTCGATACAATGATATGAAAAAGATGTTAGACAAGACAGGCGCATACATTGTGTGTGATACCTTCAAGTTTGATGACAGAGATATAGCACCGGACTAGGTTTGTTTAGAGAGACGAGCGACAAAGCGATCTACCCTCCTGCATTACTGAAATCGTACTGAAGAAAAACAGTTTTCACAGGTGTATAAATATAATATATGGGTGTTTAGTGCTACCTCGTGGCGAATATTTGAACTAACTTACCATTTTGGGTATTGAGATAAAAAGAATGGTTTTTGAGAAATGCTAGTATAAACAGTGATTGTACCACTTCCTGGGAGAGGCAGCATGAACTAAAGTTGATTAGTTAATAATTTTCTTTGTTTATTTTAATTACTCTTTCTCTGTGTGTTTTTAAAAAAAGTCATTATGGCAATTAGACGGTATTAGGTCAGTGTTAATTAATGATACCGGAAGTGAGCAGAAATAAATTGTTTTCTTTGGAGAATAATGCAAAAAAGGATCTTCCTTGTCGAGTGTGCAATAGTACATCCTGGCTATATAAGTATGTGAAGTTTGCAGGGAGGGAGGGTGGGGCAATATAAATGATACAAATAAATATTTCTTATGAATAAATATATTTTTAATGGTTACTTCGATACAATGATATGAAAAAGATGTTAGACTAGACAGGCGCATACATTGTGTGTGATACCTTCAAGTTTGATGACAGAGATATAGCACCGGACTAGGTTTGTTTAGAGAGACGAGCGACAAAGCGATCTACCCTCCTGCATTACTGAAATCGTACTGAAGAAAAACAGTTTTCACAGGTGTATAAATATAATATATGGGTGTTTAGTGCTACCTCGTGGCGAATATTTGAACTAACTTACCATTTTGGGTATTGAGATAAAAAGAATGGTTTTTGAGAAATGCTAGTATAAACAGTGATTGTACCACTTCCTGGGAGAGGCAGCATGAACTAAAGTTGATTAGTTAATAATTTTCTTTGTTTATTTTAATTACTCTTTCTCTGTGTGTTTTTAAAAAAAGTCACTATGGCAATTAGACGGTATTAGGTCAGTGTTAATTAATGATACCGGAAGTGAGCAGAAATAAATTGTTTTCTTTGGAGAATAATGCAAAAAAGGATCTTCCTTGTCGAGTGTGCAATAGTACATCCTGGCTATATAAGTATGTGAAGTTTGCAGGGAGGGAGGGTGGGGCAATATAAATGATACAAATAAATATTTCTTATGAATAAATATATTTTTAATGGTTACTTCGATACAATGATATGAAAAAGATGTTAGACAAGACAGGCGCATACATTGTGTGTGATACCTTCAAGTTTGATGACAGAGATATAGCACCGGACTAGGTTTGTTTAGAGAGACGAGCGACAAAGCGATCTACCCTCCTGCATTACTGAAATCGTACTGAAGAAAAACAGTTTTCACAGGTGTATAAATATAATATATGGGTGTTTAGTGCTACCTCGTGGCGAATATTTGAACTAACTTACCATTTTGGGTATTGAGATAAAAAGAATGGTTTTTGAGAAATGCTAGTATAAACAGTGATTGTACCACTTCCTGGGAGAGGCAGCATGAACTAAAGTTGATTAGTTAATAATTTTCTTTGTTTATTTTAATTACTCTTTCTCTGTGTGTTTTTAAAAAAAGTCATTATGGCAATTAGACGGTATTAGGTCAGTGTTAATTAATGATACCGGAAGTGAGCAGAAATAAATTGTTTTCTTTGGAGAATAATGCAAAAAAGGATCTTCCTTGTCGAGTGTGCAATAGTACATCCTGGCTATATAAGTATGTGAAGTTTGCAGGGAGGGAGGGTGGGGCAATATAAATGATACAAATAAATATTTCTTACGAATAAATATATTTTTAATGGTTACTTCGATACAATGATATGAAAAAGATGTTAGACTAGACAGGCGCATACATTGTGTGTGATACCTTCAAGTTTGATGACAGAGATATAGCACCGGACTAGGTTTGTTTAGAGAGACGAGCGACAAAGCGATCTACCCTCCTGCATTACTGAAATCGTACTGAAGAAAAACAGTTTTCACAGGTGTATAAATATAATATATGGGTGTTTAGTGCTACCTCGTGGCGAATATTTGAACTAACTTACCATTTTGGGTATTGAGATAAAAAGAATGGTTTTTGAGAAATGCTAGTATAAACAGTGATTGTACCACTTCCTGGGAGAGGCAGCATGAACTAAAGTTGATTAGTTAATAATTTTCTTTGTTTATTTTAATTACTCTTTCTCTGTGTGTTTTTAAAAAAAGTCACTATGGCAATTAGACGGTATTAGGTCAGTGTTAATTAATGATACCGGAAGTGAGCAGAAATAAATTGTTTTCTTTGGAGAATAATGCAAAAAAGGATCTTCCTTGTCGAGTGTGCAATAGTACATCCTGGCTATATAAGTATGTGAAGTTTGCAGGGAGGGAGGGTGGGGCAATATAAATGATACAAATAAATATTTCTTATGAATAAATATATTTTTAATGGTTACTTCGATACAATGATATGAAAAAGATGTTAGACAAGACAGGCGCATACATTGTGTGTGATACCTTCAAGTTTGATGACAGAGATATAGCACCGGACTAGGTTTGTTTAGAGAGACGAGCGACAAAGCGATCTACCCTTCTGCATTACTGAAATCGTACTGAAGAAAAACAGTTTTCACAGGTGTATAAATATAATATATGGGTGTTTAGTGCTACCTCGTGGCGAATATTTGAACTAACTTACCATTTTGGGTATTGAGATAAAAGTAGACAATGCACAATACAGCATTCAAGTTGGTATGAGCATTCAGCTTATCTCCTCAGAGATTCTAAGCGCGAGATGTTTCATACTGCAAAAATATCTGTGGACAATTTTGGCCACCTTTTCTTAAAAATCTAAAATTGCCAAATTCTCTTAATATAAAGGGCACTTATTAATACATTGTGGAAAGATAATACACATACTGTAATGGTATAAAGCTGTTCTCTCTCTCACTCTCTCTCTCTCTTTCTCTTTAATTGTTGTACATACATAACTGCTACATGCATAAAATTATCAAATGTTAATTTTCATGATACAAAAACAAAATGTGATAGCGAAATTATGTGATATGCATTTATTGGTTAATTTGTGTAGTAGTGTCGGATATTTTCATTGTTAATAATGTATCTATAGCTGATGTAACTGTAAAAAAATAAATAAATAAAATTATAAATTAGCATTAAGTTTTAAATATCATATGCAAAATAGTCACACCTGTTGGGTAATTTGAGAGAAACCTTCTCTCTCGACAGTCTTTCTTCCATCCTCAAGAAGTGTTAATGTTCCTAGGAATAGGGATCGTTACGAATACTTCAAGGAACCAGAATGGGTAACAAAATGAATAAACTAATTGATTATTTTCAAATATATTAGTCCCAACATATCAATAGCAAGATTACGTTCTACTGCTAGTTGAGGAAACAATTGCAAGTAAAGTAATTATCAAAATTGAAGTATATCTGTATATTTTTTATTTTATCTGAATTTCTAAATTTTTAATGACCATTATAAATTAATATTATAAAATCAATAACCTACCCAATCTTCAAGGGCCACCCTTTTTATCGTGAGTTGAGAGATTTATCTTCTAAATTATTAAAACAAAAAAATAATGTTGCACAATTGAAAGAAGCTTTTCAGTTGCCCATCAAAAGTAAATACATAATAAATTACAGGGATCTGAATTTGAGGTCAATTCCAACTTTAAAAAAGCAACAAAAACTGCTGTTATGAGCGCTCTATTGGCAAAGTCGTAAAGTACTAAGCAATAATTAGTTCTCAGTTATTCCACTAGATCGCATAGGTATGTAGAATTTGTTTTTAATTTCATACAATCCATGTAATTATTTCCACTTTTATGTTACATACGTTCAATAACTTTAATACGTTTGCAAAATAAGTATTGAATTACAGATGAGGTGAAAATATTTGTAATAATGAAATAATAATTATAGTTCAAAATTTAACGATTAGTCCTATTGCATTTTTTTATTTTCTTCGATATGTCCTTTATTTCCACCCCTCATAGGATCTCCGGTTAATATAACCATCTTTCCTTCTAAAAGCGTTATTTTAATGAAATGTGCCAAGGAATTAAGAAATAAATAAATGAAATTTAATCCATTAAACACACGATTTTAACAATATTTAAAGTATAACGAGGGAATATAACATATTTTTTTCAATTTTCCGATACATAAAACAACTGAAAATTTACTCTAAGTGCAAATCTTTAGCTTACATCAATGTCGAGAAATCCAAATACGCTGTGAAAGAAGGCTTTCGGCAACCCTAACATGGTGCAAATCAGATTTGACATCAGTATTCAAAAACAATACAAATTAATTTATCGATAAATTTTCAGCAATTGTTCTGATGCTTCCTTTAGATGATCACATTTTCTTCCTTCTGCGTTTTCGTTGTTTTCCCCAAAATGGATGTTGCTTATACTGTTTCAATTCTTTTAATTTCGTATAGTGATAGAAATGGTGTCTCTAAAGCTTCTGAGACCTTTTTTAGGTGTTTGTCCGCTTCTTCAAAACCCAGTACGTGATCTGGAATTCACTGTGAACAGCCACAGAACACGTTCTATAAGATTGCTTGTGCAGATTTATGTAGCTGTACCTGGCGCAGTTGTAGGTACAGTTGCTTGCTAGAAAAAAATAATAAAGAATACCATCTTTTATTTTTAAGGATGATGTTCATCGCCTCACTTTTTTTAAATGTTATTTTGTTATATTTGAACTTTAAATATTCACGAGAAGGGAAAATTTACGTTTACAGATAATCCCCAAGAAGAACAGGAACTATTTTTTTTTTAGTACTAAGTCCTTTTAGTATCTAGAAGTCTATTTCGCCATAAATTTCTCTTTTGCTTATAACTTTTATAGTAACTTTTCATTGATCAACAGCAAAACAAATTTGGGTTCTAATTTGGATGAAGAAGGTACGGTTTTCTCTTAAATGAAAGAAAAAATGTTAGGACCGGCATCCTAGGAGTTTATTGCAAAATCCAATCCGGTTACTCTTTTGTAGTTTGCTTCAGAAACGTTCTAATTACCAAAAGGTTAATTTTCGCTAAATTCTTCTCAGTCTAAACAATCATCTGATTGAGGCTTCCATCTACTTTCTGAATACCAGCATATTTTGCGGGTCGAGACTCTATTCAGAAAAAGAAATTGACAAAAATTGGAATTTATTATAGACTTTCCTGGAATGAACTGAGTCTTTCAGAGTTTTGAAGAATAAGGCCACTAAAGCGAAAATTAAGAAAGTAATTGAAATATTCTGCCCGTTTAATCTCCCATAACATATACTAAAAAGTCTAAGCTCCAGAAACTACGGTAATAGTGGCTGTTACGATGCCCGAAAATTTCTTAAGACATTTAGAGCAAAAATATAAGACTAACTTAACTGGTTACACTCGGGCACTTCTTATTAATAGAGTCTAAAGCATTTGCTGGAGGACTACAATGCCTTTATTCAGAAGAGATTTAGAAATCTCTCAAGGTTTAGGAGGAAGAAAACATTTCCAGTTCCTAGGGTTCCTCAGGGTAATTGACATGGTGGGAGGTAAATATTAAATGTTTTTGTGGAAAAGTCCTATGGGGTAAGAAGGCAGCAAACTATATATTTGCGGAGACCTTTGATGTCGACGCAACTTATTGTTTAAAAAAATAATTAAAAATTTTTCTCAATTTTTATTTTATTTTTTGATTTGCCTGCTGAGGAAAAACTTGTTTGGAGGATGTGGTTCCATAAAAGGATTGTCCAGGAGATCACTTTGCAAACGAGACAGACTGGTTCCAAAATACATGTCAGCAACTAAGTCATCATTCAGCCGCAACTTAGGTGGGTTTTGAAAGATAGATGACCTAACTGTTTGGCCTGATGCCTCATCTTTGCCTTCGTCTTCTTCTTCTTCTTTGACGGATGTGCATTCTTCTTCTTTTTCTTCTTCCACTTTGTTTGATGTGCATTCTTCTTTTTCTTCTTCCACTTTGTCTAATGTGCATCCTTCTCCTTTTTCTGGAGGTAAATCATTGCCCTTCTCCTTTTCTTCCACTTAGAAAAATATTTTGATTAGTTTTCTCATAAAAAGTTGAAATAAAATAAACAGCTGGGGATTTACCTCCGAACTACATTTTCTATGATTCTGACGGTTTTGGTTGTTCAACCATTATTAGACTTTTTTAACATACCATTTGCACAACAATAATTGACCAATAAGGTAAGGCGGAAATCACTTTCTGACATCTATGATGGTAGGAAGAGATTTAAAACTGTTATTAAAAAAGAAACATGTGAATCTCTCAAACTCCTTTAAGAACCCATCTTATCTCCTAGAACTCCTTAATTGAACAAACAAAAAATCCAAAACTATGTTTACTTTAAACATTAAAATTGTAAAGATAAGCCTATAAATTAAATGCAAATAAATCTTGATAACTAAAAAGAAAATTGGGACCATGCCTTAGTCGAGAAAATACCGCTCTTTTGTAGTCGATAAGTTGATTTCTATCACCAAAAACAACGCAGAGCGATTTACACATACATGCGCAATATAATTTCATTTAATTACTAAGTCTATTTCAAATGCGAAAAACACCATTATCGTTCTGAGGTTACGGAAGTGATAACCCCGAAAATTGCTCTCATTCTCTCTTTGTTGTAATTTTTAATGTCAACTTATAGAAGCAGAATTATATTTACGGCTTTGGAATGAATTAAAACACTATTTATATTCTTTTTTCTTTGTTTATATTAGCTTTTCGAAATTGAAGAGTTCTTTCTGCTGCTTCCTACTCTTGAAGCTAGGAACGGTGCATACTTCTAACTTACCGTACATAGAAATAACTTGAGGAAAGCTTAAACTAACATTAGTTCCAATATACAAAGAAATGTAAAATAAAATTGAAACACATCATATGAACTTATTATGTAACCGAAGTAAAAGAAAACTGTTACAGGCGTTTTCGTGGTCAATAAAAGCTCAAGACTATGATTTAATAAAAGAGCCATTGTATTCTTTCTTTCTAGAATAACTTTTAATATAATAACTTTTAATTATTAATTAACATATTTCTAGACCTTATTGAAGGACCTTATTACTACGGGACCTAGTTGAAGTATCCTATTTAAAATTACCGTAATGCTAATGATATGTACATATGTGGTGTGTCAGTGAAAATTGATATTTTCAAATAACAGGAAATCCCAAAACATGTATCTCTTCTGAAAACTCAGGTTAAAAAAAAATAAATCCCTAACCTGCCATGTTGCAGGTGTTATTTTGTTCCCCAATTTTGGTAGATTGTCTCCTCACAGTGTTCTCCAAATTGTCAGAAAATAAAGTAAAAATGTGGACACACTTTTCTTTCTCTTTGCTTTCATCTTCAGTGACAGTACTTATGTGACTTTTCTGCAAATGAACAAAAATTACTGTATTTGTAAATATGGCAAGGTAATAATTGATGCTATTCTGTGGTACGTCAATTATCATTCCTAGTCTTTGATTTTAAAAGTGGCAAATGTGTTTTTTTTAGCCAAACTGAGTTGTAATAAACACCAAAAAAGAAAAGAAGTTGACATGCACCCGCAATCACTTTTAAATGCTTGCCTAATTTTACTTTATCAAAGCGGCTTCGCCAAAATCTAATTTTCCGTAGCGCTCAGCCTCAAGTTTATCTACCTTTACTGACTTTTGCAACCACTAAGACCAACATAGATCCTACTACAATCATCCAGATCACTATTTCTGTAGATGCTGCACTTGTGCACCACACGATTTATCAAGTTCTTCACAATCACACCTTTTTCTCATCCTACACTCTTAACTTACTTTTAGACACACCCTTTTTCTTTCATACGTCTGTTGCTTCCCTATAGCTCTTTACCTTAAAAACGTAAAAACCTATCATCGATGTTCTAATTATTGAGTATATATAAAAGTTAAGTCCAGATTTTTGATAAAATGCTTTTGCTAAATAAAAGTGACAATTTCACTTACGGATTCTTTTTTGTTCCTGGATCCTTTAAAAGTGAAAAACTTTTTAATTTTATTCACTTTAAAAAAGTTATTCATCTTTTTCTTATTTTTCACTTTTTCCATAGTCTTTTTGAAAGTCTTATGTCCTAAAAAGAACTTATTGGAAGTGATTGTATTCACCAAATAATGCTATTATTTTTATTACTGAGAAATAATTGGTCTTCAAAAAGTTTTACTTACATTCCGTACATATATTTCCATGACTTATTCTGGAAACCATTTATGATTTACTCTCGGTTGAAGCCTCCATTTCATTTCTCTTGAAATATGTACTTTTCCCCAGCAATTAGTGGTTAATTTTGTATCAATTTATGTCATTTTTACATAGATCAACATAATTACTATTTATGTACTTACATAAATAATCAGATGTTACTATACAGGACTAAGTAATTTCATGTGTTGATTTTTAATTCAGAATATTGCATACCTTTTAATTCGAATAATTGGAATCACAGATTCAATTTCAATTTGGTTCAAATTAATGTTTTAAAACTCTTTCCAAGGATGAATTTCCTTTTTTTGATTTATGGTTGCCCATCTAATACAAATAATGTACTTCGCCTTAATAAGGCTCTACTCTCAAGAGTCTTCAAAGCAGCACCTCATCTCAAATAAAGCTCAGTAATAAAGGAATGGAACTTTTCAACATACTTTTTGATAAATGACATTTATATAGCGGAGATGGGTGGTCTGAAAACCCATCGCTGATACCGTGGAACATTTACTGGCTATTTTTTGCAAATACAAATCTTCTGTACATAATTTGACCACCCTGTTTCATCCCAAATGTTTTCATAACCAAGCCAAGAAGACACCATCAGAATAGATAAGTTGAATACTAAAATCGTGCTATCGGTATAAAGTACGCCATTACCACTAGAAAGTGAAACAGATATGCAAGACAGATTTTGGAACCAATATTTTTCAGGAAGTAATATTCTTAATTTGTAAACAAAAAGATTTTACCACATGGGCTTTATTTCAAAGAAAAATCGTAAAAAGACAACTTTGTTCTCTTAAATTTTGTATAAGTCGGACTACTGACTTCGAGAACCATAAATTAATGTTTTTATTTGAATTTAAATCTTTCAAACACATTTAGAAAAAATGTCGGGTAGGACAGTTGTATAAAGGTTGACCGTCAAGAAGTGCACGATCGTTGAAAAGTTCTATATGAGGTGTAAGCGGCAAATTCATTTCTAAAAGTGAAAAAGTCCTTCCGGCTTTGTTTCTACAGCATGTGCTTTTTGCAATGAATGTATACCTAATTATACATAATATTTAATACAAGATATAAAATTATTGATTAACATATGAATGTATCCATCACTTACATTACATTAGAGAAGATTTATACTTCGTGTTTTATTGTTGTTATTTCGTGCTGTGACGTTTAAGCCAAATCTTCTGCTATCTAAAAGATCTATCGTGCCTTCTTTGATTGCAAGCATTTATACTCACTAAACTACAGTGGACTGTTGTGAATTATAATGGGTACATGTGTAGGTAAGAGAGAGTGATTTAAACTTAATCCTCGTCATTTGATTTGAAATTAGTAAATGTCTTGATTGGTTATTCCTAAATTATTTGATTTGCCTTCATCATATTATGCTTTAGATGATTCAAATAAGTTAACAGAAAGAAAAGCATAAGTCAGAAGAAACATAGAGGTACCCATAAGCTAAATTTCGTTCACATCTTTTGGAAAGCGCTAACACAAATATTGAATCTTAAAATGAACAAAACTCTCTTAATCTAACAAAGTTAGATCCAAATCTGTTACTTTCTTTATGTGCACGTATTGCAATCTTTCTTCTTAATGGCGAAAAATATAATTTGATCTGATGGAATTTACTTTATTTACCTTTTTTAATCAAATTTTACAACCTGCGTTGACCTTGTTTGCTTTTATTTTGCCTTGGGACTTACGTTAACCTGACGGATAACCTCAATTAAGTACCATGATACACAAATCCTACTGGTTCATTGTTACATAATTTTAAATGACTTCTCAAAAATGTTCATCGGGCAAGCCCTAGACTATGCTCGAGTACAATTAAGTGAGTACTACTTCTTTGGTTAAAAGTTTAGCATTTGTAAAAGTGAATGTTATAGAGACTCATTATAATTTTTAGTCGACTACATTGACATCGACTTTACACTTTGGTTGACGTGGCTGTTGACACCTTTAATTGTAACATTTTTGCTGCCGCTAGTCATCCTTCTGTTATTTTACCTTACTGCCGTTATCTTGTATGTTTATAAGTACAGGTAAGATCTTCAAATTAGTGGATTAGTCTTTCCACCAGAAGATGTTTTGTAGCCTATATCCTTCTCAGCATTTCAATGCAACCGTCAAACCTCTAAAATCCAATGTTTAATGCTGCGCCTCTAAGGTATTTTTTTTTTTTTTTAATATATGTGGGTAGCTACTTTTTTTTTTATGTACAGAGATCGTTTAAGAAACGCATATGAACAAGACTTCTGGGATGGTGCTAGGAAGACTGTGGCTGCTCTTTGGGACGCTCATGGTTGGGTTTGGCATGGTGAGTATGGAAATATAGTAATTTTTTTAGACTTTCAAGAATCATTCTCACTCTGGTATCCTCTTTTTTAAACCTCACTGGTGTTGTCCCAGATAACCCTGCAAAACTGCCGGCCTTATAATTAAGCATGATTAGTGTTTTGTAGCTGAAATTTAACAAAGCAATTCCTCCGTAGTTGCTACAATCAATTTGGCTCTCCTTTTGTAAATAGGCTGCACCGTCCGACCAATTAACCTCCTACTCTCTGAGCATTTTATACCCAGACTAAGTAATGTAGAATTCTTTAAGACGGGTGTGAAACCCACTGGTGTTTCATTTTTTCCTACCAGGCGTGCGAAAACATCAACAGGTCAAGCTAACACAAGTTTTTAAAGATTTCAGTGTGCCGTTTTAATCAGACTGGTAAAAGTGACCTTAAGAGACTCAATTTTCCGGATACTTTTCTAGGGAGTTATGCCTGAATACTTGCTGGTTTCAGGCGAGGTAAATTTGTACCTGTGGAGAGAGGGAGAAAAAAAAAGATTAAGTTGGTTAGGAAGTAATCTAAGAATGGCCAGTGGAAGGGCTCCCAAGTGAACTTCAGAAGGCCACCCAAGTGGTAGACGCCGTGGTGAGAATGGCACCGGGCAGCTAAAGAATGGAGGCTAACTGAAAAGTATGGCCCAAGATTGTTAAAGAAGCCCTAGTACGGCACAAAAGTTCCTGTCTCTTTGTTAACTTATAATTAAAAGTTGAGATGTGTCACAGTTTGGTTTGGGATTTATATTGAAAAGTATTACTAATAAGGGAGCTGTAATGCATACTATTTTTTTCAGGATATGAAATTGAAGGCCTAGAAAATGTTCCTGAAGATAAACCCTGCTTGTTTGTTTACTACCACAGTACAATACCTGTAGACATATATTATTTTATCGCTAGATATTATCTTCTTCGGAACAAAGTTGTACATACCGTTGCCGATAGATTTCTTTTCAAGGTACCTGGTGAGTTAGTGTTCATTTAATTATAAAGGTTGACAATAAATGATTTTATTATTATTATGTTAAACGCTAAGGCAACTTATCAGTTTTATCTTACAGGCTTTTAGCTTCTTATCAATCTGCTTTCTAAATCAATTTCATTTTAGTTATTGTTACTGAGAGAAGTGACTGTCCCTGTTCCCCTGGCATTGCTTCTAAAGAAGCATTTTTTATTTTTGGGTAAGAGGTTTTAGGGTGCTTGATAATCTGAGCCTGCTCTCAATTTATGGACTGTCTCATTTTTCCTAAACTTTATTTGTTTAACTAGCGAGCCATAATTTCTTCCTTAGCCAAAGTGTCTACATAAGTGAGCAGCAACAGCTTTATGTATATATACAGTAACTCACAATAGTTTTCATCCACTCTGGTTAGCAGAATTAATGAGGATATAATTTGGAAATTAATAAAGTGAGAAAAACGAAATTTACACTAAAATTTAAGTAATCTCGATAAAGAATCCATTTCAAAAAATACATTCACTGAAATTTTAAGCCACTAATAAATAAAACAAAAAAATTACCAATTTTACCTCACAAAAGTTTTCATACAGTTCAGTGTTATGTCAATATTTTTAAATGTATGACCTTTCCACACAAACAAAACTTTATTGAAACTTAATGTAATGAAAGACATAGGTAAAATAAGTAAATAATGGCAAAAATATTTTCTCAGTTGCTTTACTTAAGTGCCGAAATAAAGATGAGTAAAAATCTCAGTAAAAATGACTCACCTAGAAGTGGCTGGCCTAAAATTTTAAGTTCACATTGCGAAAAACTTATATTACGGAAAATTGAGCTAAATCCCCATATTAATGTCCCTAAAATTCATTCAGAGATTAGATCTGAATTAAACATGACAGTGCAAAAACTGTGAGGAGGGTTCTGCGGAATGCAGGATACAATGCTAGGATATGCCGCAAAAAACCATTCATTAGCAATGAGAATAAAAAGAAAAGAATTAAGTTCGCAAATTTATGCTTGGCTATTATTATAATTTAAAAAATTATGCTTTTTCGTTAAACCATTTTCCTCTAATTTTCTCAACCACATTTATCTGGAATTAGATCGCGTATGAAAATTTTTGTGAGTCACTGTATATGTTTTGTTATAATTAAATGTGGGGATTCTATGGAGCATTTTTTGTTTAATATGATTTCAAGTGTAACACAAAACTGTAATGACTTTATAGGATGGAGTATTATATCGGAGGGAATAAAAGTAATACCTGGTACTGTACAAAGCTGTTCAGCCATCCTAAAAGCCAAAGAGTCTTTGGCCATTGCTCCCGGGGGAGTTTACGAGGCTCAGTTTGGCAGTCACGTTGACTACAGTCTCATGTGGAAAGAACGAGTAGGTTTTGCAAGAGTGGCCCTTATGTCGTCTGATGAAACGGTATTCTTATCATTATTTTCTGCTTTCTAAAGTACTTGATCATATTTGAAAGTGTATATTAATATTCAAAACATGAATTTCTTTGATAGGTAGTCATACCTATGTTTACAGAGAATGTTCGTGAAAGTTTTAGAAATGTTTCTTTCGGACGTAGATTTTGGTTATGGCTCTACCATGCGACTCGCCTGCCTTTTGTACCAATATATGGAGGCTTTCCTGTGAAACTCATCACTCATTTAGGTAGTCCAGTGCCTATAGAGGAAGGTGTAACGCCAAGGCAATTCAGTCTAAAGGTATGTGTGTCCAATAACACTACACAAAAAAGAAATTTTTCGAACCTCTAAGAGGATCTAAAAACTAGTCCTATGAAAACTCGATCTCAAGACATTTTTAACATTAAAGATAATGAAAATTCCTATAGAACAAAGTTATAAGACTTTCGCTTAGGATTTTTATTTCAAAGAAAATTTATACACTAAAGATAACTTCTTCTGTCCTCATTTTTTTTCTTTTAGGTTGCTAAAGCGATCGACGAACTTATAGAAACACATCAAAAACTTCCCGGCTCAATTATGCGAGCACTTTCTGAAAGGATATATCGAATTCCTAAAACGAAATCTAAATAGTATTTCCCTTATTCTATTTTTCCCCTAGTTTTTATTATGATTATTTAAATGAACGGCTTGGGATGGAATACTGTTATTTGCGATTTAAATTTTTTTAATAAGTTTAACTAAGTACTCCAACTTTCAGGAAAAGGGCATTGTAGTGGCGGTGTTATAAAATCTAAATTATAAAGTTACCAAACAAATATTTGTACTTTTATAAATAATAAGTTTTTGGGATGATTTGCCACTTAATGCTTTTTATCAAAATGTTGCTCTTTGTTTTTTTCTTTGACAAACATTTATTTCTTTCGATGTCAAGCATATTAATTATTATTGATGAAATTATTATTTTTATACTTAACGATTAGTTTAGAACTCATGGCCACCCGATAGTTATTTTTTATTATGTACTTATCTATACATAATATACCCTGTTATACATTCCCTAATAAAAATATGCATAATTGTACATTTTTATTATAGTAATTTCAATTAATTTATCCCATTATACTACTATTTTAGAAATTGTATTTGTCAAATTGTACATATTGTAAATAAATCCTGAAACAAGATCGTTTAATTTGTCACTTTTTATTATACTTAAGTGTGTAATTAACATTTTACTAAGCTTTGATTATGGGAAAAAGCGTAGAATGAAGTATTAGTATCAAATTTATCTAGCTAATTTATTTAGCAAGTATTAGTGTACTTGCAGGAAGTACACTTTATGAGTTCTCGAGAATATTATTTGGTCATGTATTTTTTGGAGATGAATCTTTGTATCATTTCTCTATGTTGTATCCTTCATTAGAAACCTCTGTAGGTGAGATTTTTTTTAAATGTTAAAATCGCCTGAAAAAAAAATCGAGGCCGATCTTTTAGAAAGTAGTAAAATAAAGAATACACCATGTTCATTAACATGTGGTGGCTATCCTTAAAAGAAAATAATAATAATAACAATACATTATAATATTTTATATTCTATTTTTGTATTCTGTAAAAAAAAAAAAAAAGTTTCTTGAAATGGAAAATTTTTAAATAATCCTCAAATTACATAAACAACGAACGGTATAAAAAAAATATAATGTAGTTAAGTTGTCAACATCAAAAGATTCTTAAAGAATAAAAAGTGGGATGGAGATAATAGAATTTTCAAAGAATCCGCAATTCATTAACATGTTTGGATAGTCTTTATTATTATTATTATTATTTTTAAATTACTACATCAGCTAATATCTGGTATAAAGTACACAACTCATCAAGATGTGCATATTCGTATTTTAAAAAATAAAAATTATCTTTAAAAATAAACAAAACAAAACAAAAAGGAGATAATTCTATTAGGTAGAAAATAAATAAATCAAATCAACTTGTACACATAAGTAAAGTGGTCGCGTAATGAGGAAGAAACCTACAACAGAAATATATTTAAAATTATATATAATTAACAGGAACAGTGCTTGTTACACCCTGTAATTAAAATTAATAAAAATAATATAACTACAAAAATTATAACTAAGTAACGCAATATTCTCTTTCCACATTTTTTTTAAATAACAAATAAATACAAATAATAAATAGGGACAGTTTTGTTGAACTATTCTTCTTTCTTTGTATTGCGCAATGAAGCGGCCCTGTTGTTAGTTCATTATACTAAGTTTTATTTTGAAGTTGTTGAGGTCAACTGTTTTCCACCTTCAACCGGAAAATTCTGTAATAGATATGATCTGTACCCGGATTGATCGTGCCATAACTCCGCAGCCAATGGGTTTAACGGTGATTCTGTGTTTGGCTCTGAAAAGTTATGTTCATATGAATATTATTTGGTGTCTATAAAAATCTAGATACGATTTTATAAATGATAATTAAGTTCACAAATCACCATGATAATGATACTTAAGGAAACTAACCCCAATGCATGAAATCAGAAGAAAAATACTCACCAGCTAATAAAGACTGCAAACTAAGTAATACCGTTCGGACGTCGTACACTGCTGACCATCTATAATTAAAAGTAATAAATAGAATTCAATGTTTTTTATTTAAAAACTAGTACATAATCGTTGGAAATAATATTTGCGCAAACAAAAATAAACTAATTCAAACATTAGTAGCATTAATCAATTAAATTGCCCCATTTCCACTGACGATACTTTTTTTTTGGTATTTGTCACTGTAATGTACCATAAAGAACAAATGTGACATTAGATAATCCTGGTCGAAATGGTACACAAATCGGTGAAGGAGCCTTTTAAAGCAATCTTCGATAATCGGTATCTCCTTGGACCAAATGGCTCAAGATTAAATCCATACAAACACCCAAGGTGTGCATTACCCAGCTCTACGCTCTTGTTCGTTAATTAAATGTAGTTTAAGGAGTAAGTCCTTAACAACGAAGAAATATTAAATCAAAAAATAGTGTCCCACAGTTTCGCTTTACCCACAGCTGTACATATTTAGACAAATAAAAATTATGTAACTTTTTATTGCAATACTACAGAGTGTCTCTAAGTATTGTACATGGACATCGATTTTTTTCTCGGAAATTAAAATAGCTAGAAAAAAATAATAAATATTTTCCTTAGTTTTTCAAAATACATAAATCCAAATTAAACGAGCAATTTTTTTTGGTTTCCAAAGCTGTATACAGGCATCCATTCAATTTTTTTCAAAGGGAGCTGTAACGTTTTTATTCCAGAAATATTGTATATTAAAATAAATTGAACATTATTAAGCTTTTTAATTTTGAATCAGTAATAAAATATTTACTTGTTAGTGTTTACGTTTATTTATTTAATGTGTTCATGCTTATGATACAGGTATCATTTTTAGGTGTAACTCTTTTAACAAGAATAAGTGTTTCAACCTTTTGAAAATCGTGATGTTTCTTTAGAAAATGGTAGGATTGATGCCAGAGGTGCTCAGTAGTAGGCTGGTAGGTTTCCCAAACGCGAAAGACTTCCAGATTACCGCAAATAATTTTAAGTGTAGCACATACCTTTGGGAATCTGGATCTTTTATGCCAAATTTAAAGCACCGAAATCTTCAAAGTCCTCTTCGTTCGTTTAATACTGAATTGGGAATACTTCTCAGGATCTAGAAAATCCTATTTCATCTAAAGTTGCATCAGTCACAAATGAGACATCTCTAAAAGAACAGTTTGGAGGACTTTAAATGCTTACAACGACCACCTTATAGAGCCCATATTACTACAAGGACTGCGTTATTGCAATCATTAACGTCGCCTCTATGGATAACAGTCAGAAGATCCTAACTTTCTAATACATATTCTTTAGATTGACGAAAGTAAATTTACCAACAATGGCTTCATGAATTTCAGGATTCGGGCTGAAGAAAATCCTTGACTAATCAACTTTTTTTTTTCTACACTTAGACCGTGAGCGGAGACGATTGCGACACTGCACGTAATGGCCTCAAATGTTAAAAGATATCATAATAGAAAATTTGATGAGCATGTTATATCAATACATGGAATGCTTCATTGGCCACCCATCTCAATCCCGAATTATCACCACGCGATTACTTTCTTCGGGGGCCCCTGAAAAACAAGGCAAAATAATAATTCTTCATAACTTTTTTGTTTGTTTTTTCCCCTTCACTAACCATGTCTAAACATAGGTTTGTGAGAATCTCTAGCTGAACTAACGCTGAGAATATTAGATGGCTATAACTCAATTGAAGCCGAATATATTTCTTTGGACGTACTGTGCTCTTCTCTAAAATTGGACCCCACTTAGAGCAACATCCCTAGTATTTTTGATGAGGAATCAGTTGATTATATAAAAAAAGGATTATTATTTGTACTTAATAATAATAAAAATTATCATTTGTGCACCTTTTAAGAAACATGTTTTCGATATAAATTGTAAAATATTGCTTACAGAAAGAAACTGCTTAAGTAAATTTTACTTTTAAAAACAATAAAGGAATCTATTTCGGAAATAAAAACTACACCTCCTCATTTAGTAAAATGTAGTTGATGCTGCATCTCACTTCTGGCAGCAAAACAAAAATTGTCTCGTTGAATTTGATTTCTAACAAACAATTCAGAAGACATGGTATTATTATTATTATTTCTTCTAGTTACCTCAGTTTCCGAGAAAAAGTCGATACCCATATACCTTAGGACACCCTATATACTATATAATATATATGTAGGGTTAGAAATGAAATTACTCACTTATCTTTCAGCATATCTAAACAAATATTGCCATGGAGATCTATGTTGGGATGAAAACAGGGTGAAGTGACTTTAACCAGTGGTGGGCTGTATGGATAGCTGTGAGGAAAATTTATCGATAACTTGAATTTGTATCCGTCGTATACCTGAAAAAATAAACAAACATCTTTTGCTTATAACTATGAAAAGAAAGAAAAGAAAATAATAAATCTATATTACTGATTTTTTCTATTGCATTTTTTTTCTAAATATAAATATAAATTATTACTGATTGTAACTTAACAGAGATTGTTTAATAAGTTCGATGAAGAGAATATGACTGATTTTTTTTACTTGTTAATCTCTTTTTTATGTGCAGCCTAGATGAAGGACACATATATTTCCGAAACGTTCGCATTAATTCATTACCAACTCCAAAAAAATATTATTATTATTATTTTGATTTTATTAAGGCACAACTGCTACGGTAATTATGCCTTAAGAACATCCAAAAAATTATTATAAATATAAAAAAATAATTTTATAATCAACTGCTAACTAAAAACTAGAGTATACGCGATGATACACTCAACAATAACAATGTATTTTTTTCTCCCTCCGTTAATAATAAAAACGTTTATTTCAAATCTTTTTATGGCCTCTCGCCCAACTTGGAGCAACTCAGGTTATTTGGTACCTGGAAGATGTTCGTTCAGCAAGAGTGGTTTCGTTACTGCGTTCAACTAAGCTTTGCAAAAACACTGTCCTTGACTAAAGCCTAGATTTTACTCAATCAACTTCAAGCTTCTACTGACAGGAGTTCTTGACTTCATTACTCTTAACAGCTACATCACCTGTCCCTTACAGGCGCCCCATTTATCCTCTAATTATACTACCATAGTTATGAGCATCCTTCTATGCCTACCTGAATTAGGTTAGTGTTCGTGACAGTCACATTTACAAAATAAACTAAGTATATGGTAAACTCAAGACGAGAGAAAAATACCAGAAAGTCGAGAGTGGGGGATCAAGTTCTGAATTAACTTCCAACTACAAACGCTAAGTGTTAATCCTCTTAAAGAAAGTGTCCATAATATTTCTACCACTATGCAGCATTTCGGTAGACACTAAGAATGTCTAAAGTGGGGGTGACCAACTCTCAGCCCGAGGGCCGCATTTCGCCCGCCTTGATTAATTTTATGGTCCACGAGATTCATCCAAATTTTACAAAATTTTTTGCTATTTCCAAATGGAAGTGATTGACATACAATGTAATAATGAACTAAAACATATTTTTCAAACATCAGAATAAAAAATAGATTTCTATAACCCTTAGGATTGGGAGCTTAAAATTTCCTTAATATTTCGAAATGCTGTATCTCTAGTCCTACAATTCGTAAATATGGGACATTATGGTACTCATCTACCTCGCCAATCGTGCACGATTACAGCATTCTAGCTGTACTTCTGAAGGAGATATAAGGTGATAAATAGGAAACGGATTCGTATGTATTTACATATTTTTTTCTAGGCAATTTACAGACGTTTTTCAACTAGAAGTATTCATACTGACACTTTTTAAGCCGTTTGAGTCTACTTTTATTTCACATATTTCCACATATTTGGATGTTATCGCATATTTATACATATTTGATTAAAATAAATAAATATTTCTACATATTTAATCAAAATATGTACATATTTTTTCACATTTTTCATTTTGGGCATATTTTCATAATTGGGAGGTGGTTGACAGGAACTGTAAACCACAGACTGTAGGGCTGTGAATCACAGTGGGTACAATGGTTATTGTAATTTACACAGAATGCTGCTAAACAGTGATGGGCACTTGTTAGTTCTTTGAAGTTGTCTGTTCTTTCAGCTCGTTCGTTGAAGTGACCAATTCATTTCGTTCGGTCACTTAGTGTATTCTTTTTTGGGTGAAATGCCACTAACATCGGCCTCAAACAAACAACTGGTTGCTAAATATCTTTGCGAGTTTCCAGCAGAACTTTTTCGAAGTGATGGAGACATTTTGTACTGCACAGCTTGTGACAAGCGCGTTTCTTGCTCTCAACGTTCCCAAGTCACCCAACATATAGAGAATCGCACATAGAGAATAAAAACAGAAAGAAAGAGAGGACGTCCTATCAAGCCTTCCTTACATCTCCATCATCAAGTAAGTCTACTCTGAGTACAGATCTGTGTCGGGCTTTGGTTAGAGCAGATATCCCTTTCCACAAACTTAAAAATCCTCATTTCAAAGGATTTTAGTCGTTACAAGTCCATCTTACGCCCAGATCGTCGTCACTTTACGTTCCAACATTTGAAATTTCATGTGGTTGCAAACAATTTCGAAGAGTGACGTTTTCAAAATTGAAAATTTAACACATCTTTTTATAAATAGTAAAAATGTTCTTTGTTGTATAAATCATTATAACTTGTAAAAACAAATTATTTTGTTCCTAATAAATTATTATAAATTGTAAAAATGTTCTTTTCTTGTATAAATAATTATAACTTGCCCCCCCCCCCAAAAAATCCATTTTCAAAAAAAAATGTTCATTTTACTTAAATATTCCAGAAAATATTTTAAGAAAATCACATATTTTCCACATAATTGACGAAAATAAATACATATTTTAATTAAATATTTGGCATTTTTAAATACATAAAAATCCGTTCCTTAGTGATAAAGTATGGGTGTTAACCATTTCCTTCATATTTCGAATTGCTGAATCTCTTGCCCTATTGGTGTAATCATTCCGCAAATTTGTGCTTTTATAGTAATCATCTACCTCATTTATTGTGCACAATTGCAGCTTTCTTGTATTTAAAGTTTGGGAGCTTTACAGTTCCTCCATATTCAAATTGCTGTATCTTTTTAAATATTAATGTAAAGTCTAAAGTAATAAAGAAGGGAGACAAGCGGACTGAAACTTGAAGAAAATTATCATTGATTTTGCGGCCCTTCAGCATTATGAGAAAACATATATTAATGAATAATAACTTATTTTCAGTAGATCAATTTTTTGACTAAAACAGTCTTCAATTGCTCTGATGTAATCAGAATAAACAAGCTGTAACAGCCTGTAAATAGTTAAGTAAACCCCAGCAAGCAGTAGATTAATAGAAACTCCACTCAAACGCATTGTATACACCACAATTAGATAAGACAAAATTACTGAAGAGGTGTCTATCTACTTTCCTTGGAGAAGACCTTTATACAGGGTGTTCAGCATAAGACTACGGTAACTTCGGGAGGCGATTCTAGGCATCATTTTCAACAAAAAATTCCATATACACTATGGCTCGATTCGGCTCCGTTTTATAGATATTTTTACTTTTATGTTTGTTCAAGGTGTTACTACTTTTTAGCAAAAAGTTGTCTATATTTCTCAAACTATTAAAGCTACAGCTATTTTAATAAGCTCATTAGAAAGAAGGTTAAATTTCCTTTTGAATAAGCTAATTTGTATTCCAAAATAATAATATTAAGTATTTTACTTTGTGGCCCAAACATAAGAAATAGCAAGTTTCTAATTTTTTCCAAAAACTTTGACTTCATTTTTCTCAAAAACATTTCATATGAAAAAACCGTGCACTATTCAGGAAAAACATTTACATACGATCACCTTTCGAACGGTATACAATAATTGGGGTTATGTTAAAAATTGACGCAGAAATCTGTTATTAATTGCAAAAAAGTAGGCCTCAAAACAACGTCGGCATTAAGAAAGGAATTCACCTGCCGTAAGAATATAACTGATCAGAATCATCAAATCCAGTACAATTTTTTGCAAACGTGTAATTTAATAATTAATTAATTTAAGAACTATATTCAAAAATATAAAATTTACATTATAAATAATAAAATAAAATAAAAAGAAGAAAAATGAATATGGTGTTAAAAGAGTGTTAGGTACCAATTTCAAAAGAAAGGATTTTCGATTAACGAGTTTAGATCTGTGTGTTATTCTTTAGTTAATTAAAGAAATATGCCAAATAATGTGAATAAATCATCATTTTGAACTACTCAATAAACTTTTGGAATTAACAGGTACTGAAGAGCTAATGAATAAGCCGAGAACTTACTTATCGCTCTAATCTCCAAGTTAAAAACTGACTGTTTTATCCTAATACGGCTTATAAAAACAAATAAATACAAGAAGAAGAAAAGATAGTTTAAAGTCTACATTTTATTAGATATTTAGTTGTCATTTTGCTATCATAATGCCAACGTATTCGAATATTGAATATCGCGATATGTTATACATCTACGGTTTCGTAGATGGGAATAGTTGAGAAGCTAGGCGGGAATATTCTAGATGTTTTCCTGATAGGGAGTTCCGAACGCTTATTAAATTACACGTTTGCAAAAAATCGTACTGGATTTGATGATTCTGATCAGCTATATTCTTATGGTAGGTGAATTCCTTTCATAATGCCGACGCTGTTTTGAGGCCTACTTTTTTGCAATTAATCACAGATTTCTGCATCAATGTTTAACATAACCCCAATTATTGTATACCGTTCGAAAGATGATCGTATGTAGATGTTTTTCCTGAATAGTGCACGGTTTTTTCATATGAAATGTTTTTGAGAAAAATGAAGTCAAAGTTTTTGGAAAAAAATAGAAACTTGCTATTTCTTATGTTTGGGCCACAAGGTAAAATACTTAATATTATTATTTTGGAATACAAATTAGCTTATTTAAAAGGAAATTTAACCTTCTTTCCAATGAGTTAATTAAAATAGCTGTAGCTTTAATAGTTTGAGAAATATAGACAACTTTTTGCTAAAAAGTAGTAACACCTTGAAAAAACATAAAATTAAAAATATCTATAAAACGGAGCCGAATCGAGCCATAGTTTATATGGAATTTTTTGTTGCAAATGATGCCCAGAATCGCCTCCCGAAGTTACTGTAGTCTTATGCTGAACACCCTGTATATACCAGGTGTTAATCAGAAAATTCAGTAGTAAAGTAAAATTTGTTCAGGCAGAGTTTAACGTCCCAACTATTAATTAGTTGTCATGGAGGGAGTGGTGGCACATACTTGACTATTATTTTTTTTACAAGTGGAAATTAGCTACAGCCAGGGATTGGAACTTGGGATCTCCCACTAACAAATCCACGCTTAATAACTATTACACCCTCAACCGCCCTAAGAAAGTATCACTAAATTACCTCTTAATTAATCGTTACTTACGGTTCCTTGAGGTCCAGCAATAGTTGCAACCCAGGTGAAAAGATTTTCACCTTCAGGAAAAGCTGACACTCCTTTTTCTCCACTCATCTACAAACAAATTGTCAAACGTTAGAATCGAGAATAGTTTATACACTAAAAAATTGTTAATTCTATTTTCACTTTACAGGTGTAATTAATTGTTTAAGCTTAAGTATTTCATGTATTTTTAAGTTTGAAATGAGCTGTTAATATATCTCTAATTGAAAAGAAACTTATACCACTTTAATTCTTTACAGTTCACAAATAATTATATTAGTTGTTAATTAAATGTCTTTGTACTCACCATGAGTACCATCAACTCCTTTTGTAACCTGCAAGTGAATATATACATTTCTGTTAGATCAAAAAAAAAATTGAGGAAATATTAAATTTCTTATTATTTTAGATTTAATGCTTTTTCTGATTAAGGAATGATCACTTCTTACAGTAAACTTTACCAAAAACAATCCCTTTCACTTATCCGTCCACTTCTGAAACTGTTGTACAAAGGCATACGATTTCTTTCCTAATAATTGTGTATCACGAGTAAAAAAACAGTCCCATTCTTAGAAATAATGTGCTAAGTTAGATATAAACTAAAAAAACCACAAAGGACTACGGGAAGGAAGGAGACTAGATTTCTCTGCTTGGTCTTTAAGAGTAAGTTTCTAAGTTAAAGATTTTATAGTTTCCAAAATATGAATTACATTCAGGATTTTGCATGGTAAAGAAAATATATAAAGGTTAATCCAATTTTTTTTAAGTTGTAACAATTTTATATTACCTTTTTGTGACTGCATGATTATCTTGAGATTTAGTTAAAGCCTCTTCGCTTTGTTTAGTATGTGTGGCTGATCCTTCGTACTCCGGATTAATATTCTGTGCCATAATTTACTTTAAGAATATAAAATAACAAAATGCTATTTAAAAAAAAAAAAGAAATCTTCAAGCTTGTTCAGATACCAAACAGCGTCACTGTTAGGGGCAATTAGGTTATACTATGAAAATGAAATGTAAAAGTAACGTTCCAGCTTGCATCTACTACCGCTAGGGTTTTTTTTAGTGAGTAAGTTTTAAGTCCAAATTTCAAATGTAACTACAACTGTTTTTTACTTGTCAGTCTGGTACGTTATTTATTTAAGTAATTCAATACTTTTATCCGTACTAAAAGGAAAAATATAAAATTATTTAGGTAGAAACCAATTTAATTAATGCGTGTAACATCAAAACTGGAATGTGAAACAAGAAAGAAAAATAAGAATGAAGCTCTCTTCACAAATCGAAAGAAAATCTATTTGATTTTTGTTTTTCGTGTTTAGAAAAGGGAGTTGCTATATTATATTAGAAAATAATCCAAATTTAAAATTCTAAGTGTTCTGGAATTAATTTTGGTAAAACGTTCGTTTTTCAGATTTCCATATTAATTTCTTATGTGCTCCTTATAAGTAGGAGATTTAGCTGTAGTCATTTAAGTTGCTAAATGAAACGAAGCTGGAAAAGCAAGCAATTTTTTATTTGTTCCGAGTATTGGAATAATCCTTACGTGCTTTTTTCTTTTATCCTTAAAATGTAAAAAATATGAAATAATTTTTAACTTAGTTATGAGATAAGGAAGATGCAAGGTAATTTCACTTTTCTATTTATAAAACATATTTTGAACATTCAAATTTCTCCAATTATTCAACTTCTTGTAAGGCCCTGAAGCAAGCTTTCTTTACTTCTTTCATAATCTAAAACTTAATGTTTCAGTATGTATTTTGTTTCTAATTATTTAATATCGGATCATTTCTTTTGCGAATACATATTCGAGAATCCCTTTGAAGATTTGTTTCCCTTAAAGTAAAGTTGAAATTATTGCATATCAGTCTTCATGTGTCAGGCGAATGTGTATAACTGCGAATAGTGTACCTAATACATGTTTAAGAGCAGACATACAAATCAATCATTTAAGAAATCCGAACATCTATAAATATCTCGTCTTTCAGCTAGAAAATCAGAAAAAATTTATTACTAATAAAAAAATAGCGGAACTTTGTGAATACATGGCCTACTGGATTAACGAGCTTTTTCTTTAACTGCGATGAAAGTGGTTTCTACGGCGATCCTTCAATAAGAGCTATCAGCGTAAATGGATTGTTCCAAGTCGAGTGTCAGCTCGTTCAGGAAGAGAATTGACCACTTTTTTGCTTTGCATTAGTGCCGATGGCTCACCATTGTCTCCATTCATTGCATGTATAGGTGCAGCAGTGTGGACATCCACTAGTGCGGAATCAGACACATTACATGCTGCATGTTTGAATGGAGGAGTGTTTTTTGTAACTAGTTTTTTAAAGGTTTTGTTGCTCACTTCAGATTAATATGTACTAAAACAAATATGTACAACCAAGTCTAGTCGGACAGGAGATGCTCCAAGTTAAAGGATCTCAACATATCCGTTACACAATAGGTCGCATTGCTATGGCAAACTGATAGGCCCCAACGGAATATAGCAAAATCTAACCTTAAAGCTAGTTTTGAGATTACAGAATTATGTTTAGAATGCAAAAAACAGATGGATACACGTAAAGATTTCTGTGCAAATGTAGGATAGTTCAGCCGTTTGATGTGAGCTGGAATTTTCTAAATAATCCACATTTTCTACATTAAAAGTACATTTATATACCATAATACTGGAAAAACAATTTTTTTGTGTAATTGAGGGGTTGAATCTCTATCCCTTCATAGGAAACCATATACGGATAATTATCAATTCATACATATCAACTTTCCTCGCCTCGGACTTACAATACACATCACCTATTCTCCAGTCACCCTTGTAAAATGTCCTGTGACTAGAATAAAAACGCATGCGCCTGCAGCCTCTTTCGTTAGGCAAACCGTGCCTAACATTTAGTGTTACACATTTGGCTGTCGAAGTCTCGCCCTGAACACTCATAAAGTAAGTCTTGACAAAGTTTCGCATAGATCTTTTATTTTCGTCTATTTTTTAATTAATTTAATACTATTGTAGATTATTAAATACATATTTTTAATCACTTAGTTACTTAAATAAATAAAAGCAATAACAATTAAGCTAAAGCCATTATTTTTTTGTAACTGTACAAGAAACATTGTTTTTTATTATAAGTAATTATAGGTTTGAGGAACTTGCTATTTATCATTTCCAAATAACTATTAAATAAAAACAAAAAGAAATACAAAATATTCTAATTAATTTCACTTCATTATACATTTGATACTTACTTTAATAAGAAATACTTAATTTATTACATAATTTAATACTACACATTTAGGTATTTATTAGATTTACATATTTATTTCTTCCGCAAAGTTTACATACTCACCGATAACCTTAGGGAAGGTTAACAGTAGTTGCTTTGCGGCCGTTGTGTTATCATTATCAGCATTCAGCGTTGAGTATCGCCTGTTGACATGAATGGAGCGTCGTTATAACTCTTCCTAGTTTTCGTCTACACGTATGAAAATATAAGGTGAAAGGAGAAGTATTTTAAATGCATAATTCTTTGAATAAGGAATATTATTCAATTTATTATTTACTGTTAAACAACTAAACTTCCTTTTGGTGCAGCCACTTGACGAAAAAAATGAGACAAGTACCGTTATTGTACGTAAAAGTGTCTATGAACTTAATTAATTGTTAGGTGTTTATGTAAAATTGAATTTTGTTTAAAGTTACCGGGTTTAATAACGAACAAAACCACGATTATTAGGTGTCCCACTAGTTTAAAATTCCATCACTGAAGAAAGAAAGAAAAATTTCGAATAAATTACTTTTGACAGTGAGTTTTCTTTTCAAGTTTTTGTCGTAAACTAATCAATAGACGTATGCGTAGAGAAGGAAGTTTAAAGGAAGATATCAGATGGTCATAAAAACTTTAATTTCGATGGTTCGATGGGTCCTTGAATATAAATATTACTACATCCTTAACTTTAACAGGACCTTCCAGGTAAAAGTGAGTCTGTTGTGTTCAATGGTTTGATCTTGCATTAATCCCGGATGTTTAATGAACTCCGGGGTTGAGAGATTGAGAGACAAAAGTAATGTATCACACTATTTTTTTTTTTTTTTTTTTTTTTTTGTACGGAAGGATAATATGTTGATATGCTAAGGGCTAAATACGAAAAATCTTAATCGATAAAAGACTGAGTTACTTTTGGAGACTGCTTCGCTCGGTAAGTGAAAGAAACCGTGTAACCTTCATCATAGGGATTTTTCCAACAGAATACGAGAATACTCGTAAACTCACCCTCTGATATTGGCGCTCACAAAAAAAATAATCGCAATAGCTCCAAACTCAATCCGGTTTTCCAAAAAGGAACGAACACAAAATCCTAACGCGTTGCAATTTTCATTTTTCAAGTGTAAAAAAAAGTAGTGTTGATTAGGAGGAATTGGCCTTTGGAGATTGGTGGAGAATAGTTATGGAAGTTTTTCTTGGCTGAGAAAAAGAAATCTGCCATTAATCTTCGCATCTCTAAGGCGGCTCTGGTGCTTGCTTGGGCCCTGTAGATATGTTTGCTTTTCTACTGATAATGTTAGTTAATCAGCAGTTATGTCAATAAGTCCTTGTGGATAACGAGGACTCTGATCCGCTTGCCCTTTCCAATTTTCACGGTTCAAACTGAATTGGGCATTTTTTATTAAACAAAAAAGTAACTGAGCATCCAACAGAAACTAGCTGTATAGTGAATTGTGACGCTCGGAAATATCCTTTTAATCACCCAAGCACAAGGAAGTTGAGAAATGTTTAGAAATGACGAAAATAAAAATAAGAATGAAATACCAGAGGGGTGGTTAACGAATACGATTCTAACGCGGAGATCATGGGTTAGAATTCAGTTGCTAGCCCTTAGATTTTCACTTCTACTGAAAACTGCCCAGAGGCAGGCAGTGCACTGAAAAGTGCTCGGGGTGCCAATAACCTCTGATGTAGACGCGTCTCAAAAACAAAAGCAAAAAACGCGCCTAAAAAATGAAATACCCCATATCCCTTAGAATTGTGGCTTGGCTGAAGCTAAAAAAAAAATTGATTGAAAATATGGATATTAATACGCGTATTGGCTATTATAGTTCTATTTTTGAGTTGAGTTGGTTCGTGTTAATGAAGTTGAGGATTGCCCTATCACATTCTCAGATTGTTGATTTACCCGTAATGATGATAAAATTATTCAGCTACACTAGATTGCACCAAATGGATGATTTAAAACATAAATGACAGTCCAAGTTAATGTGTTTGTGCTCTAAATTACGCAAAAGAAAATGTGTATGGTAAGCCATTTTCACAGTAACTGGCTGGTTAGAGTTATGAAAAGACGAGAGAATTGTTGGCATTGGTCCCACAATCAGAGTGATTGGTTAGGCAGCTAATGTTTGCATTTTCCTTCCTTAGGGTACCATTTGTATCTAAAGCGTAAAAGTTTTCTGATATCGAAAAGTTTAAAAGTTTTTTGCTAACAAAAAGGGAAAAGCCAAAAATTAAAAACAAAGAATCTTAGCTACATTATGAAGTTTTGTTGTTTGTGGGCTGAATTAAAAGGGGAAATAAAAGTTGGAAGTATGTATACTTACTTTTTGAAATCACGCTCATAAATCTTTCTTTGTTCAACTTGAACTAATACTTTTAATTCAGGTTACCACTTTTTAGCATTAGTTTTAATAGTCAGAAATTACCTTGTAAATCTAATACCTTAATATTTAATAACTTATTGAATTCCATTTTCCTTTTATGTGCAGTTTTATGATCAGACACTAATAATAAGTCATAAATTTCCAATCCTTTATTGGAAATTAGCTTTAGAAAACAACGCTTGTGAAGTATTTTCAAAAACTACTTTTAAAAAAAGTAGATAAAAGAAAATACCTAGTGTATTTATTTCATTTTAATGTTCATTCTGCAGATTTAACTCAGAATTCTTCAAATAAGGTCAGCTTTTGTTTACGATATAATAAAAAACAATAACTTATTTTCCAGAATGGAAACTAAAGTAATTAAAGAAGAACCAGATTTTCAAAAAGATCAGTTAAAACAGAAAACATCCAAAGGTAAGGGAGAATTTTAGTTTTAATAGTACGTAATAGTAACTAAAACTTAATGGATGTATTTAAAGCCTCTATTTATATTCAATAGTACAGGTCATTTAGCTCCAATTATGAATTGTATTGGCCATTTTTTTATTTTTTTGTTTGTATCAAATTCGAGGTGTTTTTTTCTAATTGATTTTTCTGATTGATTGTTTTTTCAGCTTTCTTTCTCAGTTGTCTTCAAGTTTGTTCAAAATAACAGTCCCGTTAGAGATCCACATTCTGCTGCTTAGATGTAGTTTCTGTTCGTAGTTCGTGGCAATGGCGATCCAGGACAACTGTTTAAAAATAGGGTGAATTTCCTTAGATAACAAGTTTCCAGCGATTTGACGGCCATTCCATGTTTAATACAAATGAATATCTAGTAATTCATTCACGATAAGTTCGATCATATGGGCTTCCATTAGAATATTAAAAGAGTAAGTGTTCAAACTAATAAATGCACAGTTCATGGTTGAGACATTCAAATTCTACCAAACCTCTAATTGAGTAGTTAAATAAAGGTTAGATTCAGAAAGAAAGTCTTTTTCTGGCAAAAGTTTTTCGTTTCAGGAACATTACGATTACATATAAAATTGTTGTGGTTAAAATTGGTATTATTTGTACAGGGCGGTCTATTTTATCTATTTCTTTTGGTTTTGCTGTCAGAGTTTTTAGAAGTAAAAAACCTAGATGGCATTAAAAGAAAAACCCGTAATAGAATTTCCCCTCTCCCCAAAAGTTGTGTAATCACACTTATTACTAGGATAGGAAGTTTAAAGAAAACGTTGGAGTCATTTTCTAAGAAATCTTAAAAAACTGAAAAATTGATTTAATAACCTGATACTTCCGGTTGAAAACTTTATTGTGGCGTCCTCTGTCGTCGCTTTGGCAGCAAAAAATGAAGTGAAGATGATATAAAGGTACCGGGAGTAAACAAGTTGATACGAAAAAGAGAAAAACTGCTCATCGGATATGTAGCATGTTGAAAAAGAATTCAGAAAGTGCAGAAAAGGAGTTTGTACACCTTGGTGATAAGAAAAATATTACGATATGTAAGAAGTGGTGACGATAGAAAATAAGAACAGCTGTGAGCTGTTCCGAGAGCCTGATTTAGTGACAATGGGCGACTAAATTGAGGTGGATTGAGCATGGCGATAATGAGTGCAATGGATGGTCAGCTGGGAGATAGAAGACAATAGGCAGGGAGAGAATTATGTGTATGAGAAATTTTTTCTTACTAGCTTTTACACAGCTTTCCCAAAGGTTGTTAGTACTCAGTTAAATACATAGTCGGGAGTTAATGTGTTCACACATATTTTAGATACCTCGTACTCATCATTGTCTCATTTAGGCCGGCGTTCTTATGCTAATAGAGATACCAACGGGCCTATACTTCACCGGCCTCGAATTACTTTACTGATTTTTGCGAAGTTTTTGATTCTTTGTGCATTGTGTGACAGTTTATTTTCAACCATCTTTGGGGTTTGGATTAGCCGATTCGGATTTTCATTCATCTTTAGAGAATTAGTGAGGAGTTTATGTGGAGAATTTGATTCCATTTACAAAGTTAGATCACAAATCACTACAGAGAGTGACAGAAAATTCATAAGTGGAAGCCGTATCTAATTTACAAGCTGTAATCATTGATTATCGAATACCGCGGAATTAACCGCATATTCAAAAACAAAAAATAAAGATTAATGAGAATATATCGTTTTCTCAGCTGCTTCTTTCCATCAAAACATTATTGCTGACTAAATAAGCATATCTGCTCAGTATTTTCTTCACTTAGCTTATTGTAATTTGTCACTTGAAATGAACGATAAAATATTATAATTAAATCACTTCTAAGAGCTTTCATTGAAAAAAATGCCCGTATTAAAATTCGCACTACTTTCAGTATATTAACACAATTGTTAGTGCAAATTTTCTGCAGGCTTCGAATCTTTATTAGATCTTATTTAATTAATGAAAGTAACAAACTAAATCATTTCAGAAGGCAAACCCAGAACCTCTAAAATCAATTTCCTCGTAAACAAAATTTTAAGTTAGGTGTTCATGTGAGTTGTAAAAATCTAGTTTGGTTTGATTATTGAAGAAAGTCACAGAAACTTAAAACAAGCTTCAAGAGATGTTTTTTCGAGAATAGCTTCTTCATTTCTTATTTTTATTTTTGGGACATTATATTTTGTCTTGACACATCAATTTTTTTTAAATCTTTTTTTCGGATTCAAGAGTCTTCAAAACATAAAAAAGAAAAAACTCAGTTTTGGCAATTTGCCACAATTGCAAAGTTTTCTGTAAAAAAATTCAATCTTATTTAGTCTAGCTTAAAATAAATGGAGAATATTGGCGACAAAGACAGTTCATAGAGAAATTCTATGGGTAGGGGCCCTTGAGTAAGGGACAATCTAAGCTTCTTCCCGCTTATTCTACGAGGATAAAGAAAGATTTTCTGAAATAAAGAAATTCTTGTCAGCTGCGGCTAGTAAATATTAAACCTAACGCAGCAAAACATTCTCAGCTAATCACTTTGCAAGCACCTTTCAGGAAGTAATCAATTTATTAATTGATACAATATAAATAGTTGTCGGGTTTTGAAAGTGAGACTAGATAACGAATTACTCTTTCAATCTCTACAATCACTTTATAATGGAAACAGAGTTAAGAATTATGGTTAGAGGAGAGTTTTGTTATCTGCAATGTTGTTACCGAAGTCAGCATACAGCCTGAGGGTTACTACTGTCGGACACACAAAGCTGCTGCATCGTTCAAACAGCCCTTTCGTTCTATAATTCGAGAATTGTGAGTGCATGACAAAGCTACGGGCTGTAGTTGGTGTAGTTCAAGTGTTATTAACGACGTCAACTATAAGCTCTCTTTATACTAACTTTTCCTTTTGCTGGGATGTACTTTCTGATGAATGTTGATAGGAATGCTAGAATCTCCTCGAATCATTATTATGTTAGTTATAGTTTAATTAATCACTCATGCGTAATTCATACTTCTTTTTTTACCATCCCAGAAAGTAATTCTTGCAGAAGCAAATGTTACAAAAATTTTGTCCACCATTTGTATTCTTGATTATCTTGAGAAATTCTTGTTTACTTTGAATCATTAATTAAGATATTATTGGAATTTCTAAATTGCAAAACTTAGTTACCTAATTTTTTCTGAACGGAAGAGAAATTAATGAGACTGATAAAAAGCAGTAAAGAATAATTTTGCCTACAAATTAAAAACCAACTTAAAGTGCTCCATAAAATGTCAAAATTACTATTTGTATGGAAGGCTGAAAAGATTTCTAGATTTCTAGATTGGGTATAATGGCGAAAAATTGTGATCACACTGGTAACATATTCAGCTGACCTAGCCAGCATCATGCTGTTGTCTGTTGCCCATCAGGACTAATTTGGAATTCAGCGAGCTTAACTGTCATCAAAATATAATTACAAATGTGCACGGGGGCAAGAACAATGTCGGAGGGGCATTGTGTTGTATGTGGAAGCGGCACTAAGTGGCCAGCCGTCAAAAATCAAATACTAATCTGGAGGGTTTGGTCGCCGGCGACGTGACAGCATTCTATTATAGTTACAAATCGGTGGTAATATTTCGCCTTTTCTGTTTAGCAACCGAGTGTAATGCTAGCTTCATGTCTATGCTAATAAATTCCCTATCAGATCATGCTCGTTGATTGCTTACGTCCCGTGATTTTTAGCCATCATTCTTGTTCCTGTATCATTCCCTAGACCTGCCATAAAGACTATTATTAAGGTTTTAAGTATGGTTTAAAACTAACTGCTAGGAGAACATTTTTATTTGATTTGGGTTTTCCTTTTTATCTGATACTTATAATCTGTATAATCAACTACGATTTGTAAATCAAATATCTGCGAGTTACACTGGACAGATTTCTTAGCAGTTCTATTTAGAGGTTAAAGTGTTTCATAAGCCTGAGGAGTTGATCTGTTCACCTTGTAATGCACAGCTACCTACTGTAATTGTACAATTTTCTCTAATGCTTAAAACATCCGTCTAGATGTAGTATAAACTCTCAATTTTTAAAAGTTTTTTTTTGTCTTTTATATCAGTAATCGCCGCGGGTCCAAATAATATATGACTAAAGCAGAGTATAAACAAATAATAAGGTAAGCTCTTAATGCAAGCTTCCAAAATATATATAAGTATTAAACTTGTGAGATAGAAATTATGGAAGTTATAATTAACTTGTCAATCCTTCAACTTAAGGAAGTAAATTTTGAAAATATTGATTGCTTCTACTTCAAAAACTATATAAATGATAGCTAATTTGGATGATGATCATATTGATAAATTGATAATATAGTTTGTATTCAAACTGCCAACTATAAACAGAATCGGTGGCTTGCAATTTAGCAATTTTGATGAATATTTGACCCTCAGTTTGAGCGGATTTAGTTTGATTTATTGTTGAAAAAATTTATCTTAATATGTGAAAATATTTATAAAACATACTATGTCCCCCTTAAATCGGTAATGCCGCATGATCTCCAGAAGCCTGATCCTGATTCCTGTAAAGTTCCAGCAATGGTTAGTGTTTCATATTTCTTCAGCGATTGTGACGATTAGAGCCACATTATGTTCTCTACATATTTTACATGGAGAGTATGAAGCCAAATCCAATCCTATTAACCGTTCAAGAATCGGAGATCGATTGATTGAAATAACTATTACGCTATGTCAGAACCCCTTGCAGATATTGCCAGGGACAAATGCTGCTCATAAACCTAGTAACGATCTCTGAACGGAAGCCCCAGGAAGAGAAGATATCCGGCCAATTGGAATAACGTTCCCTGGCGCCTAAATATTTGTCATCCGAAGAGAGAGTATTTTCCACCCCCTCGTAACCGAGGTTCTCGTAAGACCGAGTTAGTCAGAAAGGACTACTTATTCTGTGGAAACTCGAAGGCTCTGTTTTCGATATATTTATCTCTGCGCCATTCATCCTTAGCTCGGGTTGCATGACATTTTGATTGGTCTGAGTTAGTGTTTGTCTGTGGGTTTGCTAAATCCAAATAGTTTTACATATTAACTGTGTCAGCCAAATCTATAATGAGTTAGTATTATGGGGAGTTTTCTTTGCATTATAAGGTTGGGATGCCCTAGAAGTGCCAACATTCTTGAAGAAGTTTGTTTCTCTTAAGGAGAGGAAACTGAAGAAAAGTAGACAGATATTGCTCGCTATCTGAAATACCCAAAAATTTTGAACAAAGAATAGTAATAGTAAATAGAAATTTTTGTTTCGCACATTTTAAAGAACTGGTGATAAATTGTATGTTTGGATAGTTGGTTGAGTTAAAAAAAAATCCTAAATGATAAGCATTTCGATCATCTCTGGTGTCCTTCAAGAACTGTTTTGTGGCGGTAGGAGATGGAAGGTTACTATAAGAGTTTTCAGTATTTGAAGTTAAGAATAAAATTGGAAAGGCAAGTTAGATATTGATTTGGTTGTAAATAATGTGATGGAAATATTTCTTTGGTATATGAAATAGGCAGCGCGGTGCGGCATTATTGTTAATTTTAGTGTTTGAGGGTAACAGGTGCACCGGCACAGCTGTTGGCCGCTCTCAGCCGATGCTGTACTCTGGCGGCATTTCCGCATACCCACTGCTTCTTCTTCTTCTTCTTCTTTCAATTCTTCTCCCTCTTTACTTACCTAATCGTCGGCACACTGTAGCTACCAGCAAGATTAGCCTCCTTATCACTCGAATACTAACTGCTGTTTACACTTTGGCTATTTATTTTCCCACCCAATCAATTCTGCCCCCAGAAGTAAGTGTGTGAAAGTAGAGCCATCGAGATAACGATCTAATGGTATTGCAGAATGTACATCGCCTGATGATGATCAGTAAGGAATATGCCTTCCGTCTTCCAATAGTTTTTACAAGAGAATACTCTTGGCAAGAGAAGGGATTAGCTCAGTAATTAAGGAAATGGATTCCCTCGCGGATATCCTGGATTCGTATTCTAGGAGCTACTTACAGCTTACTGCCTGGTGAAGGACAGTATTGTCTGATACAAGAGAACATTCTCCGGAGGCCGCTGAGCGCTGAAAAAATTGCAGGTTCAATTACCTCAGCAAAATTATATTTCGCCTTAAAACTCGTGAGTTTCCCCGTTTTAAAATTAGTTTCAAGATAGTTTAATTCGATTTTTGCTAATTAACGCAATAGGTAAATCCCAGCCATGGGATGGGATAAAATTAATCAATAATCTTCCTGGAGCTGATTACTTCAGGAATACTCAGGTGTTTCAAGAAGTATTTGTAGTCAGGTGGCAAGTTTTCCGGTTGATTTGTAATACAAGCAAAACTTTATTGCCCACTTCATCTAATTTCTGAACCGTTCGTTTTACGGACGTTATCTGAAGAAGAATTAAGCGGAGATCAACCTTTCAGAAAGACTCTCAGTGAATTGTAAGATGTACTCTTTGTATGTAATGGTTTCACCAAGTTTTCAGAAATCGGGATCAATCCGTCCAGAGTCCACTGAACACAGAGGATAACCTTCTTTGGATCAAATTCCGGTTTTTTAGGCAATGCGTAGGCGGATTATTTTTTCAATTTCCCTACATCTCAAACCGATCTAAAGAGATGTTACCACTTACATTTTTCGCCACTTCACCTTTTTAAGTATTTTAAAAAAGCAACCATAAGATGGTACCACGACATCGTAGGCTATCAGAGCATGGCTTCGCGCTTACGAGCAAGCGAAATACTAGTGCACGTACAATGTAAGATGCCGAAAACTACCAAAATCTTTCAAAATTCCTCTTCAAACCAAAAAAAAAAGTTTTGTAAAACTTCAAACACAAGTGATGTATCTAAATATATTACTAAACCAAGATATTCAAAGAGTAGGAGTGATATAAAATACTTGAATATCGAAAATCTGATAAAAGCACAATACTTCCTCTTACAATGAGTAAGAACGTTTGTTTTTTTGCTCTAAAATGGCTAATTTCAATAAATAGAAGCCTAGCAGGTCGACTGCCACTTTCATAACGGCCACTATCCGCAATACGGATTCTATTGAAAATATATTTAGCGACTCCACCTATTTCATGTTTTGTCCCATTTGATAAAACTGGCGATGTATTTATGATGAAGGAGTACACTCTTGGGTGGATGGTTCATTTCTCCCACCACTCTGTATTATATTATGCGCACCACTTAAAACAACAGATAATCTATGTAAATTGGGAAGTGTAAAGAAGTAAATCAACATCATTACGCTTTGGGACCATTTCAATAGTAGAGACGGCCTGAATGGAACCGTTTCAACGTGCTCTATTTTATAAAAGTCTAAAAATTCCATCGTGCACAACAAAATTTAGAATAATTCGAGTTTTTAATTTCTTAATTATTTAAGTTAGCCTTTAATGAAGAGACAAATTCTCATTGGTAAAAATAAATTACCAACCATGTTTAAGGAAGTAAATCTGGTTTAAGATCCAAATTACATACATTCTCTTACTCCTACATTTTTTAATTACTTTTTACTTTTATCGAGCGTTTCCCGCTACAGTTGATTGTTCTGCCTTCAGAAATCCCAGTGGCTCATTTTGAAGGTCTTGACTTGGAGGTATGAAACGCTAACTTCTGACTTCACGAGTAATAGTGCGAGATAGTAATTAACATACTTAGTGTTTTAAAAAATGTTTTACTGCTTACAAAAATTGTATCGTACACAATTACTAAGTATAGAGTGTGGAGCTAAGTATGGTGTGTAAGCTTTAATATACAAATCTCTATAGAGCTGATGAATCACCCTCTCATGATGGATGAATGAAAAACCGGAAACAATCAGGTCTAAAAACCAACGTGCTGTAATGAATAAAATCATCTATTTAGAATACATTTTATGGATCAGTATTAGTTTCATCTAACTTTTATCAATTACGTGTGAATGTCCGTTTTAAAAGTTAGCTGTCCCAAATGAACCGATTGACACAAATTCAAATTAATTAAAATAAATAATTGATTTTTTCCCAAATCAGAAAAAAAATCTGTTCTTTTGAACGATAAAGGTACGCTGAAAGTAATTTTTAGTTTTTACTCCTGTAATATTCAAGTACAGTGAATTTAAGTTTATAATTGTAGCTTGATTTATTTTTTGGTTATTTTGTTTTTTAAATTTATATATTAAAGGTACATGATTTTTGATAGAAAAGCAGAGAAATGTGTGTGATAATGTGCGAGGGTAGGAGAGTAAAAGAGAGAGAATGATGCATGCGCCGCCTTGTGTTGAGGACCGAAATCAGAGAGCGAAGAGCCAGAAGAGGAGGTCTGGGGTTGTATGTTGATGTTGAAAAGCTATGTGGCCGACAGCAAGCAGGCCTGACTCTGACAGCGTTATGATTAACCTTGCGTTCAGTGTGTAGCACTGAACTGTAGGAGAGACTAAACCTGCACCACCAGCAGCAGCAGCAGCAATAACAACAACAACAACCTCCACACAACTCAGCTCTGTACGCTTCTCAATCTACATTTAACTTAAACAACAGCACCAACTATGTGCTCTTACATTTTGTAATGTTGCTAACAAGAGACTATCTCCGCTAGTTCATATATAAACACAAATCTGTGTATTAAAATTGTAATTTTATTTACAAGTAACAAGTTAGCTTAATGATACTGGATGTAAACAAAGTAAAATGAATCACAGCCAAGAACTTCACGACACAACTGCACATTCAAAACATACAAATCTAGATCCATAGACAAAGGAAATAATATATGAACTCAATTTACAGAGCAGACGTAACTATAGTAATCAAAAAGATAGCTGTGTTAGGCTGTATTCTTGATTGTATTTCTTAGTATTGCCCTACTCCAGTTGCAACAACCCACCCTTATCTATCTGACTTACTGTCGAGGTCCCACTTCTGTTTGGAAATGTTTGGCTAGTTAAAAATCCTTTGTAAAAGGCCTGCATCCAAAATAACAGTTGGAAAACCTCTTACTTTGTTTTCAGAATTATGATCAGGTCGTCGAAACTAGTCAGTAATTGTTTGTAGAATAACTGTTAACATTTTTTTTTTTTTTTTTTACTTAGGCGCATCAGCATCTACGAGGGTCGTTTGAAAAGTCCGTGCAAAGTCAGAGAGATAGCACTACTGGCGCGTATCGAGGTTATGTTTAGTTAGTAGCATCTCTTGGAAGAACACACACCAAGTTTCAGCCAGATCGGTCTATTTCTTTGTGTTTGGCATTCGTTTGAATCGAGGAAGTCGAGTGATTTTCAAAAAGTGGACGAAAAAGAATTTCGTGTGTTGATTAAACACTACTTTATGAAAGGCAAAACGCCTCAGGAGACTAAAGAGAAGCTTGATAAACATTATGGTGACTCTGCACCTTCGATTAGAACAGTTTATAAGTGGTTTCAAAATTTTCGGAGTGGCCATATGGGCACAAGTGACGCTGAACGTTCTGGACGCCCTGTTGAGGTTACTACTCCAGTAATCATTGATAAAATCCATGATATGGTGATGGATGACAGAAGAGTGAAGGTGCGTGAGATTGCTAGTGCTGTGGGCATCTCGAATGAACGGGTACATATTATTATGCATCAACATTTGGACATGACAAAGCTATCCGCAAGATGGGTGCCGCGATTGCTCCCACTGAGTTTACGCTAACCACTGAGCTGATCCGTTCCCATTTACATTTATTGTTAGTAGAAAAAATAATAGTAGTTGGGAAAAATCTTCATTTTTAAGGTTTCCTCTAATTCGTTCATTAGAATGAGCTTAGGTTTTCTATTAGTTTCGCTATGAAAACATCCTGAGTCTAGTATTAACAATAAATTGGTGAGAATAGAAAAAAAAGGTTTTGTGGATTCCAATTCAGTTACTGGGGCCAAAGTATATTTGTACAGTGGGCGCTTATAAGCACGTTTAATCTGAGTTAGAAATAAACTAAAAAAAATTAATTGCTCTAATACTATTTTCATTGGTGGTCTTATGATTTTGCAGGTAAGGAAGATATTGTGGAATGTCCAAGAACACCTAGTGTTGACGGTTCTGCTAATAACACTCCTTGTAAGTATTTTGATTTATTTTTTGTCATTTTAATAAAATATATTGTATTATAAACTCCTTTTTTCACTACCTTAAATGAAATTATAAAAAGGTACTCGATAGGATAATGGAAGAAAACAGTAAGCGCTTCGACTGTTGAGTAAAATGAATAATTGATCTATGACTAAAATGTTTTACTAAAAAAGAAAAAACAAATTGCTGTTAGTTCATCTTTTTCTATTTAAAAGGTCCCACAGTAATTAAAATAAGAAAAAATTGTTTGTGAAATGAAAATAGCTGATAATCTTTTAATCCAAGGGATCTTATTTAGCTAGGACAATAATTTGCCTCCACATTGAAGCTGCTTAATATTGCAGCAGACTTACATATATTAGCGATCATTTTGAGACGATTTTAACGATAAAATTCATACTTTTAAATTTAAACCTAAACTTGAAAGATTTGATACTTATAATCCCGTAAATTCTAAATATTTTTTTTAGCTGACATACTGACAGTTAAGGCAAAGTGATATTAGCTTCGCTTTCTATTTCTGCTTGACGTCTTGCATATCATTTTTGAAGAAATCTTTTATTTGGAGTAGAGGAACTTTAAAGCAGATAATGCAGAATATAATCTCTGCAATAATAAACAGTTTTACTTTCATTTTTTTAGTTCTACGTTCCTCGTTACTACTTAAAGTTTAAATGACCTGTTTATTAGGCAGTAGTCCAGTAGAATCCCATGAACCAATACAGAAAATGAAGCGATTATTGTGCACCTTGGTGAATCACGTTAGAGAAATCAATCCAGAAACTGGTGAAAAGGTGGCCAAACTGGTTCTTGCTCTTGTTGTAAGTTTTGTTTTAATTATATTTTTTGTGTTCCCTTTTTTAATAGATACATAATAAATAATTAATAAGCAAGAAAATGAAATACACTCAGCCCCCCCCCAAAAAAACAAACACTTCTCCAACCATAGACATCAGAAGGAAAATGCTTAAATACGGATGAATTTCCAACTTTATTTTTATATTATACTAATTATAACCTGAAAAAATAGATTGAAACTCTCTCAAACGGTTCTTTCTTATCGTAATTTACTTATAAAAATTTTCTTGAAACTACCTTGCGCCAAAAATATTGCTAAAAACAACAAAATGTGTTCAGTAGCAGTTCCTCTTAATCGAATTTCTTTAAAGTTTGAGAACAGTACAACATATCCTTTATCCTCTCAGTTGTAAAGTACTCCTTCTAACCTTGCTTAGCCATATTCCTATCCCTCCGAGATAAAGTGCCACATCTAGAGGACTCTACCTCGCATCCCATCTCTCCAGTCTAACAAAAATCCTACGCACCAACGTCAGCGCATCTTACGTTGCTACAGACTGTTCACATTACCTAAAATTCCATATTTTGTTCTTGACCTAGGAAAATAAAGTTATACCAAAATTTCATTCCAAACTTTCCCAACTCTTTAGGGTGGCTTAAACAACCTGTCCCAAACTACACTTTCCTCGAATCCTTCCTAAAGGCTCGCGATTACCTGGTCGCATAATAGAAAAAGGGCATTCTTCGAATCCACTTCATCGGTAACCTTAGAATAGAAAGGGGAAGTAAAAATTGATATTCTATTACTTAGTGCCAGTAAAGTAATATGGTGCGACAATTTTGAAAAAAATTACAGTCAAGTTTCTTGCATCTAAAATACAAAAACATCAGTGAAAGGTTTTCGTGCTAAATGTGACCTGAATCCATCATCGTATAGTTAACTAAAGGTACTCCTGGAAAGAGAAAAATCTTAGAGTGGGGTGTCTCCTACCCACAACCGTCGTGGGGCAATCCATTTCTTTGCCGTTAGATTTCCCTCTTCTCCGATATTACTGTCAGCAGTCCTGTTGGTTATCTGTTAACACTAGTGTTTATGAGTAATAAATAACTGAGACGTGTAAGGAGAATTAGTATAAACTTTTTCAAAAATTGTCTGAGGAACCGTTCTAACTTTTTAAGTGCGAGAGAGCTCTTTTATTGTTTCAGAAGTTATTTGACCACTTTAAAGACCGAACCAAGAAAAAAAACAACTTTTTTTTCGATATAAAATCAACTTAAACTTGTAATAATAATAATATAATTCTAAATTTGGCATTTTTATTTTCATCAGCCTTTATTTTTTTTGTTTACTTCTTCTTCTTAAGGCTTCTTCTTATCTATTATTAGGATGAAGTCCCCAATACTTTGTAGGCCAGATATTTCCTTGCTGATCCTATCTTCGTTTTCAACAGTTCCTATCCGAACTCTTTTTTTTTTTTGCTGAAACTTCCTTAGTTTGAAAAAACAACATAACTTAAATAAATTAATTTTCAACTGCTCTATTTTAATCTTGTTATTTTAAGATGAAAGTTGTTTTTCTAAATAATAACCATAACTTTCTAGAACGCATTCATCTGCTCACTTACCCAGATGATGTTATTGTTTGTTCAAAACCCACCACAAGTCTTGTTCATATAATGCCCCTATATCCTTGGGGAATCTCTAATATAATTACCCGCATTTTCCCGACAGATACTCTCCAAAGCTTTTCTCAACATTTCTACCAAGCATGTATAATACAAAGCAAACTCTTCCGTTTAATTTACACCTTATTATTTTTAAAACATTTCTTTAAATGTCCAATGTGCTGTGTAGTTCAACAAATGAAAACTCGATTACTTGGAAATTAATGAATTATATTTACAAATTGATTCATTTCTTTTCAGGCAGGCAACATGACTTTAGATGATTTCCAGAAAAGCCTTCAAGAAGCTGCTAATTGTCCACTACGTCCTTTTGTCGTGCCTTTTCTATTAGCCTATCTTCCAGTTCTGCAAAAGGAAGTAGCACATCTGGCAAGAAGTTCCAAACAGGTAAGAGTTTTACATTTTTACCCAGAATTTAATTGGAATTATTTTTTGTTTCTCGCTCAACCTAATGACTTCTACTCTTTATAAATTAAGCTAAATATCTGTTTCGACTTTTCAATAGTATTTCTATTATTTAGACTGTTTACTAAAATCTCTTATCCTAATGCCTGCTTAATAGTAATCTTATGTTGTCCTTTCTCTCCCCATTTTATCTTCTCTTTTTCTCCAACTTATTCTGTTAGTTTCTTCGGGCACGGATTTAAACTCCTTAGATATCACATTTCTTGGCAACCTGTATTTTTTTTTATTTACGTCCGAACATGCAAGTAAGATTGTTTAGTTTAAAAGGTAAAATATAAGAAATGCATTACACGCTCCCAAATGAATTTTATCTTAGAAAATTACTCATTTATTTAATTAATTTTTGAAAGATATCTATTTAAATAAGTATCAAATGATAGTTAGAAAATTACATTTTCAGGACATTAGAATATCTTTGATTTTATCTGTGGTAGCAGGCCTGTTTATTGCATCCCTGACCTGTTTCGAGCTTACATCCATCATTAGAGGTGGATTAACTAGTTTGATATAGAAATTTCGGCTTCCTTAAGTTTCCGTCTCGAACTTGCTGATATTATCCAGCACACAGACTAAACCACATTTTCAACCGATTAGAAGGGCTTATGACGACAGTTTTGATGAAAAATTTTAGTAAGCATCGGATTTTCAAATAAGATTTAGATGAATTCTTGTGAGAGTTTTATCTTCTTCGTTTAATGTAATCAGGGCCGGATTTTCCTATAGGCTAACTAGCCTTCAGCCTACGGCCTCAAGATCAAGAGGGGCCTACATTCAAATTGTTAGCAAAATTAAAATTACACTATTTTAAAAAAAGTAACATATTGATATATATCATAGTAGTGATTTTTTTATGATTTCTCAGGTAATTGACAAACTTAAAAACGAGAGGTAAAAGGGCCTTATAAGCTGAATAGCCTAGGGTAAAAATCTGTCGAGAGGGAAACGAGATATTTAGAGTTAAAGTTTGGTTTCGTTTGAAACAGTGAAATCTTTAACTTCAGATATCTCAAAAACTACTCGATGAATTTTGTTTATATTTCACCTGTATGTGGAGAAAACGTTTGTCTATAACTGTATATAATTTCGTAAAAATCTGTCGAGCGGTTAACATGATATGTATAGTTAAAGTTTCGTTTCGTTTGAAACAGAGAAATCTTTAACTTTAAATATCACAAAAACTACTCGATGGATTTTGTTTATATTTCTCCTGTATATGGAGAAAACTTTTGTCTATAACTGTATAAAATTTCGTAAAAATCTGTCGAGCAGTTAACGAGATATTTAAAGTTAAAGTTTTGTTTCGTTTGAAACAGAGAAATCTTTAACTTCAAATACCTCAAAAACTATTCGATGGAATTTGTTTATATTTCACCTGCATATGGAGGCAACCTTTCTCTATAACTGTATAAAATTTCGTAAAAATCTGTCGTGTAGTTAACGAGATATTTAGAGTTAAAGTTTGGTTCCGTTTGAAACAGTGAAATCTTTAACTTCAAATATCTCAAAAACTACTCGATGGATTTTGTTTATATTTTACCTGTATATGGAGACAACTTTTCTCTATAACTGTATAAAATTTCGTAAAAATCTGACGAGCAGTTAACGAGATATTTAGAGTTAAAATTTGGTTTCGTTGGAAATAGTGAAATCTTTAACTTCAAATCAAATATCTCAAAAACTACTCGATGAATTTTGTTTATATTTCACCTGTATATGGAGAAAATGTTTATCTATAACTGTATATAATTTCGTAAAAATCTGTCGAGTAGTTAACGAGATATTTAGAGTTAAAATTTTGTATCGTTTGAAACAGTGAAATCTTTAACTTTAAATATCACAAAAACTACTCGATGGATTTTGTTTATATTTCACCTGTATATAGAGAAAACTTTTGTCTATAACTATATAAAATTTCGTAAAAATCTGTCGAGCAGTTAACAAGATATTTAAAGTTAAAGTTTGGTTTCGTTGGAAATAGTGAAATCTTTAACTTCAAATATCTCAAAAACTACTCGATGAATTTTGTTTACATTTCACCTGTATATGGAGAAAACGTTTATCTATAACTGTATATAATTTCGTAAAAATCTGTCGAGCGGTTAACATGATATGTATAGTTAAAGTTTCGTTTCGTTTGAAACAGAGAAATCTTTAACTTTAAATATCACAAAAACTACTCGATGGATTTTGTTTATATCTCTCCTGTATATGGAGAAAACTTTTGTCTATAACTGTATAAAATTTCGTAAAAATCTGTAGAGCAGTTAACGAGATATTTAAAGTTAAAGTTTTGTTTCGTTTGAAACAGAGAAATCTTTAACTTCAAATACCTCAAAAACTATTCGATGGAATTTGTTTATATTTCACCTGCATATGGAGGCAACCTTTCTCTATAACTGTATAAAATTTCGTAAAAATCTGTCGTGTAGTTAACGAGATATTTAGAGTTAAAGTTTGGTTCAGTTTGAAACAGTGAAATATTTAACTTCAAATATCTCAAAAACTACTCGATGGATTTTGTTTATATTTTACCTGTATATGGAGACAACTTTCTCTATAACTGTATAAAATTTCGTAAATATCTGACGAGCAGTTAACGAGATATTTAGAGTTAAAATTTGGTTTCGTTGGAAATAGTGAAATATTTAACTTCAAATATCTCAAAAACTACTCGATGGATTTTGTTTATATTTCCCCTGTATATGAAAACAACTTTTGTCTATAATTGTATAAAATTCCGTAAAAATCTGTCGAGTAGTTAACGAGATATTTAGAGTTAAAATTTTGTATCGTTTGAAACAGTGAAATCTTTAACTTCAAATATCTCAAAAACTATTCGATGGATTTTGTTTATATTTCACCTGTATATAGAGAAAACTTTTGTCTATAACTATATAAAATTTCGTAAAAATCTGTCGAGCAGTTAACGAGATATTTAGAGTTAAAATTTGGTTTCGTTGGAAATAGTGAAATCTTTAACTTCAAATATCTCAAAAACTACTCGATGAATTTTGTTTATATTTCACCTGTATATGGAGAATACGTTTATCTATAAATATATATAATTTCGTAAAAATCTGTCGAGCGGTTAACATGATATGTATAGTTAAAGTTTCGTTTCGTTTGAAACAGAGAAATCTTTAACTTTAAATATCACAAAAACTACTCGATGGATTTTGTTTATATTTCTCCTGTATATGGAGAAAACTTTTGTCTATAACTGTATAAAATTTCGTAAAAATCTGTCGAGCAGTTAACGAGATATTTAGAGTTAAAGTTTGGTTCCGTTTGAAACAGTGAAATCTTTAACTTCAAATATCTCAAAAACTACTCGATGGATTTTGTTTATATTTTACCTGTATATGGAGACAACTTTTCTCTATAACTGTATAAAATTTCGTAAAAATCTGACGAGCAGTTATCGAGATATTTAGAGTTAAAGTTTGGTTTCGTTTGAAATAGTGAAATCTTTAACTTCAAATATCTCAAAAACTATTCGATGGATTTTGTTTATATTTCCCCTGTATATGAAAACAACTTTTGTCTATAATTGTATAAAATTTCGTAAAAATCTGTCGAGTAGTTAACGAGATATTTAGAGTTAAAATTTTGTATCGTTTGAAACAGTGAAATCTTTACCTTCAAATATCTCAAAAACTATTCGATGGATATTGTTTATATTTCACCTGTATATAGAGAAAACTTTTGTCTATAACTATATAAAATTTCGTAAAAATCTGTCGAGCAGTTAACAAGATATTTAGAGTTAAAGTTTGGTTTCGTTGGAAATAGTGAAATCTTTAACTTCAAATATCTCAAAAACTACCCGATGAATTTTGTTTATATTTCACCTGTATTTGGAGAAAACGTTTATCTATAATTGTATATAATTTCGTAAAAATCTGTCGAGCGGTTAACATGATATGTATAGTTAAAGTTTCGTTTCGTTTGAAACAGAGAAATCTTTAACTTTAAATATCACAAAAACTACTCGATGGATTTTGTTTATATTTCACCTGCATATGGAGGCAACCTTTCTCTATAACTGTATAAAATTTCGTAAAAATCTGTCGTGTAGTTAACGAGATATTTAGAGTTAAAATTTTGTATCGTTTGAAACAGTAAAATCTTTAACTTCAAATATCTCAAAAACTATTCAATGGATTTTCTTTATATTTCACCTGTATATAGAGAAAACTTTTGTCTATAACTATATAAAATTTCGTAAAAATCTGTCGAGCAGTTAACAAGATATTTAGAGTTAAAGTTTGGTTTCGTTGGAAATAGTGAAATCTTTAACTTCAAATATCTCAAAAACTACTCGATGAATTTTGTTTATATTTCACCTGTATATGGAGAAAATGTTTATCTATAACTGTATATAATTTCGTAAAAATCTGTCGAGTAGTTAACGAGATATTTAGAGTTAAAATTTTGTATCGTTTGAAACAGTGAAATCTTTAACTTTAAATATCTCAAAAACTACTCGATGAATTTTGTTTATATTTCACCTGTATATGGAGAAAACGTTTATCTATAACTGTATATAATTTCGTAAAAATCTGTCGAGCGGTTAACGAGATATTTAGAGTTAAAATTTTGTATCGTTTGAAACAGTGAAATCTTAACCTTTAAATATCACAAAAACTACTCGATGGATTTTGTTTATATTTCACCTGTATATAGAGAAAACTTTTGTCTATAACTATATAAAATTTCGTAAAAATCTGTCGAGCAGTTAACAAGATATTTAAAGTTAAAGTTTGGTTTCGTTGGAAATAGTGAAATCTTTAACTTCAAATATCTCAAAAACTACTCGATGAATTTTGTTTACATTTCACCTGTATATGGAGAAAACGTTTATCTATAACTGTATATAATTTCGTAAAAATCTGTCGAGCGGTTAACATGATATGTATAGTTAAAGTTTCGTTTCGTTTGAAACAGAGAAATCTTTAACTTTAAATATCACAAAAACTACTCGATGGATTTTGTTTATATCTCTCCTGTATATGGAGAAAACTTTTGTCTATAACTATATAAAATTTCGTAAATATCTGACGAGCAGTTAACGAGATATTTAGAGTTAAAATTTGGTTTCGTTGGAAATAGTGAAATATTTAACTTCAAATATCTCAAAAACTACTCGATGGATTTTGTTTATATTTCCCCTGTATATGAAAACAACTTTTGTCTATAATTGTATAAAATTTCGTAAAAATCTGTCGAGTAGTTAACGAGATATTTAGAGTTAAAATTTTGTATCGTTTGAAACAGTGAAATCTTTAACTTCAAATATCTCAAAAACTATTCGATGGATTTTGTTTATATTTCACCTGTATATAGAGAAAACTTTTGTCTATAACTATATAAAATTTCGTAAAAATCTGTCGAGCAGTTAACGAGATATTTAGAGTTAAAATTTGGTTTCGTTGGAAATAGTGAAATCTTTAACTTCAAATATCTCAAAAACTACTCGATGAATTTTGTTTATATTTCACCTGTATATGGAGAAAACGTTTATCAATAACTGTATATAATTTCGTAAAAATCTGTCGAGCGGTTAACATGATATGTATAGTTAAAGTTTCGTTTCGTTTGAAACAGAGAAATCTTTAACTTTAAATATCACAAAAACTACTCGATGGATTTTGTTTATATTTCTCCTGTATATGGAGAAAACTTTTGTCTATAACTGTATAAAATTTCGTAAAAATCTGTCGATCAGTTAACGAGATATTTAGAGTGAAAGTTTGGTTCCGTTTGAAACAGTGAAATCTTTAACTTCAAATATCTCAAAAACTACTCGATGGATTTTATTTATATTTTACCTGTATATGGAGACAACTTTTCTCTATAACTGTATAAAATTTCGTAAAAATCTGACGAGCAGTTATCGAGATATTTAGAGTTAAAATTTGGTTTCGTTGGAAATAGTGAAATCTTTAACTTCAAATATCTCAAAAACTATTCGATGGATTTTGTTTATATTTCCCCTGTATATGAAAACAACTTTTGTCTATAATTGTATAAAATTTCGTAAAAATCTGTCGAGTAGTTAACGAGATATTTAGAGTTAAAATTTTGTATCGTTTGAAACAGTGAAATCTTTAACTTCAAATATCTCAAAAACTATTCGATGGATTTTGTTTATATTTCACCTGTATATAGAGAAAACTTTTGTCTATAACTATATAAAATTTCGTAAAAATCTGTCGAGCAGTTAACAAGATATTTAGAGTTAAAGTTTGGTTTCGTTGGAAATAGTGAAATCTTTAACTTCAAATATCTCAAAAACTACTCGATGAATTTTGTTTATATTTCACCTGTATTTGGAGAAAACGTTTATCTATAATTGTATATAATTTCGTAAAAATCTGTCGAGCGGTTAACATGATATGTATAGTTAAAGTTTCGTTTCGTTTGAAACAGAGAAATCTTTAACTTTAAATATCACAAAAACTACTCGATGGATTTTGTTTATATTTCTCCTGTATATGGAGAAAGCTTTTGTCTATAACTGTATAAAATTTCGTAAAAATCTGTAGAGCAGTTAACGAGATATTTAAAGTTAAAGTTTTGTTTCTTTTGAAACAGAGAAATATTTAACTTCAAATATCTCAAAAACTACTCGATGGATTTTGTTTATATTTTACCTGTATATGGAGACAACTTTTGTCTATAATTGTATAAAATTTCGTAAAAATCTGTCGAGTAGTTAACGAGATATTTTGAGTTAAAATTTTGTATCGTTTGAAACAGTGAAATCTTTAACTTCAAATATCTCAAAAACTATTCGATGGATTTTGTTTATATTTCACCTGTATATAGAGAAAACTTTTGTCTATAACTATATAAAATTTCGTAAAAATCTGTCGAGCAGTTAACAAGATATTTAGAGTTAAAGTTTGGTTTCGTTGGAAATAGTGAAATCTTTAACTTCAAATATCTCAAAAACTACTCGATGAATTTTGTTTATATTTCACCTGTATTTGGAGAAAACGTTTATCTATAATTGTATATAATTTCGTAAAAATCTGTCGAGCGGTTAACATTATTTGTATAGTTAAAATTTTGTATCGTTTGAAACAGTGAAATCTTTAACTTTAAATATCACAAAAACTACTCGATGGATTTTGTTTATATTTCACCTGTATATAGAGAAAACTTTTGTCTATAACTATATAAAATTTCGTAAAAATCTGTCGAGCAGTTAACAAGATATTTAAAGTTAAAGTTTGGTTTCGTTGGAAATAGTGAAATCTTTAACTTCAAATATCTCAAAAACTACTCGATGAATTTTGTTTATATTTCACCTGTATATGGAGAAAACGTTTATCTATAACTGTATATAATTTCGTAAAAATCTGTCGAGCGGTTAACATGATATGTATAGTTAAAGTTTCGTTTCGTTTGAAACAGAGAAATCTTTAACTTTAAATATCACAAAAACTACTCGATGGATTTTGTTTATATCTCTCCTGTATATGGAGAAAACTTTTGTCTATAACTGTATAAAATTTCGTAAAAATCTGTAGAGCAGTTAACGAGATATTTAAAGTTAAAATTTTGTTTCGTTTGAAACAGAGAAATCTTTAACTTCAAATACCTCAAAAACTATTCGATGGAATTTGTTTATATTTCACCTGCATATGGAGGCAACCTTTCTCTATAACTGTATAAAATTTCGTAAAAATCTGTCGTGTAGTTAACGAGATATTTAGAGTTAAAGTTTGGTTCAGTTTGAAACAGTGAAATATTTAACTTCAAATATCTCAAAAACTACTCGATGGATTTTGTTTATATTTTACCTGTATATGGAGACAACTTTCTCTATAACTGTATAAAATTTCGTAAATATCTGACGAGCAGTTAACGAGATATTTAGAGTTAAAATTTGGTTTCGTTGGAAATAGTGAAATATTTAACTTCAAATATCTCAAAAACTACTCGATGGATTTTGTTTATATTTCCCCTGTATATGAAAACAACTTTTGTCTATAATTGTATAAAATTTCGTAAAAATCTGTCGAGTAGTTAACGAGATATTTAGAGTTAAAATTTTGTATCGTTTGAAACAGTGAAATCTTTAACTTCAAATATCTCAAAAACTATTCGATGGATTTTGTTTATATTTCACCTGTATATAGAGAAAACTTTTGTCTATAACTATATAAAATTTCGTAAAAATCTGTCGAGCAGTTAACGAGATATTTAGAGTTAAAATTTGGTTTCGTTGGAAATAGTGAAATCTTTAACTTCAAATATCTCAAAAACTACTCGATGAATTTTGTTTATATTTCACCTGTATATGGAGAAAACGTTTATCAATAACTGTATATAATTTCGTAAAAATCTGTCGAGCGGTTAACATGATATGTATAGTTAAAGTTTCGTTTCGTTTGAAACAGAGAAATCTTTAACTTTAAATATCACAAAAACTACTCGATGGATTTTGTTTATATTTCTCCTGTATATGGAGAAAACTTTTGTCTATAACTGTATAAAATTTCGTAAAAATCTGTCGATCAGTTAACGAGATATTTAGAGTGAAAGTTTGGTTCCGTTTGAAACAGTGAAATCTTTAACTTCAAATATCTCAAAAACTACTCGATGGATTTTGTTTATATTTTACCTGTATATGGAGACAACTTTTCTCTATAACTGTATAAAATTTCGTAAAAATCTGACGAGCAGTTATCGAGATATTTAGAGTTAAAATTTGGTTTCGTTGGAAATAGTGAAATCTTTAACTTCAAATATCTCAAAAACTATTCGATGGATTTTGTTTATATTTCCCCTGTATATGAAAACAACTTTTGTCTATAATTGTATAAAATTTCGTAAAAATCTGTCGAGTAGTTAACGAGATATTTAGAGTTAAAATTTTGTATCGTTTGAAACAGTGAAATCTTTAACTTCAAATATCTCAAAAACTATTCGATGGATTTTGTTTATATTTCACCTGTATATAGAGAAAACTTTTGTCTATAACTATATAAAATTTCGTAAAAATCTGTCGAGCAGTTAACAAGATATTTAGAGTTAAAGTTTGGTTTCGTTGGAAATAGTGAAATCTTTAACTTCAAATATCTCAAAAACTACTCGATGAATTTTGTTTATATTTCACCTGTATTTGGAGAAAACGTTTATCTATAATTGTATATAATTTCGTAAAAATCTGTCGAGCGGTTAACATGATATGTATAGTTAAAGTTTCGTTTCGTTTGAAACAGAGAAATCTTTAACTTTAAATATCACAAAAACTACTCGATGGATTTTGTTTATATTTCTCCTGTATATGGAGAAAGCTTTTGTCTATAACTGTATAAAATTTCGTAAAAATCTGTAGAGCAGTTAACGAGATATTTAAAGTTAAAGTTTTGTTTCTTTTGAAACAGAGAAATATTTAACTTCAAATACCTCAAAAACTATTCGATGGAATTTGTTTATATTTCACCTGCATATGGAGGCAACCTTTCTCTATAACTGTATAAAATTTCGTAAAAATCTGACGAGCAGTTATCGAGATATTTAGAGTTAAAATTTGGTTTCGTTGGAAATAGTGAAATCTTTAACTTCAAATATCTCAAAAACTATTCGATGGATTTTGTTTATATTTCCCCTGTATATGAAAACAACTTTTGTCTATAATTGTATAAAATTTCGTAAAAATCTGTCGAGCAGTTAACAAGATATTTAGAGTTAAAGTTTGGTTTCGTTGGAAATAGTGAAATCTTTAACTTCAAATATCTCAAAAACTACTCGATGAATTTTGTTTATATTTCACCTGTATTTGGAGAAAACGTTTATCTATAATTGTATATAATTTCGTAAAAATCTGTCGAGCGGTTAACATGATATGTATAGTTAAAATTTTGTATCGTTTGAAACAGTGAAATCTTTAACTTTAAATATCACAAAAACTACTCGATGGATTTTGTTTATATTTCACCTGTATATAGAGAAAACTTTTGTCTATAACTACATAAAATTTCGTAAAAATCTGTCGAGCAGTTAACAAGATATTTAAAGTTAAAGTTTGGTTTCGTTGGAAATAGTGAAATCTTTAACTTCAAATATCTCAAAAACTACTCGATGAATTTTGTTTATATTTCACCTGTATATGGAGAAAACGTTTATCTATAACTGTATATAATTTCGTAAAAATCTGTCGAGCGGTTAACATGATATGTATAGTTAAAGTTTCGTTTCGTTTGAAACAGAGAAATCTTTAACTTTAAATATCACAAAAACTACTCGATGGATTTTGTTTATATCTCTCCTGTATATGGAGAAAACTTTTGTCTATAACTGTATAAAATTTCGTAAAAATCTGTAGAGCAGTTAACGAGATATTTAAAGTTAAAATTTTGTTTCGTTTGAAACAGAGAAATCTTTAACTTCAAATACCTCAAAAACTATTCGATGGAATTTGTTTATATTTCACCTGCATATGGAGGCAACCTTTCTCTATGACTGTATAAAATTTCGTAAAAATCTGTCGTGTAGTTAACGAGATATTTAGAGTTAAAGTTTGGTTCAGTTTGAAACAGTGAAATATTTAACTTCAAATATCTCAAAAACTACTCGATGGATTTTGTTTATATTTTACCTGTATATGGAGACAACTTTCTCTATAACTGTATAAAATTTCGTAAATATCTGACGAGCAGTTAACGAGATATTTAGAGTTAAAATTTGGTTTCGTTGGAAATAGTGAAATATTTAACTTCAAATATCTCAAAAACTACTCGATGGATTTTGTTTATATTTCCCCTGTATATGAAAACAACTTTTGTCTATAATTGTATAAAATTTCGTAAAAATCTGTCGAGTAGTTAACGAGATATTTAGAGTTAAAATTTTGTATCGTTTGAAACAGTGAAATCTTTAACTTCAAATATCTCAAAAACTATTCGATGGATTTTGTTTATATTTCACCTGTATATAGAGAAAACTTTTGTCTATAACTATATAAAATTTCGTAAAAATCTGTCGAGCAGTTAACGAGATATTTAGAGTTAAAATTTGGTTTCGTTGGAAATAGTGAAATCTTTAACTTCAAATATCTCAAAAACTACTCGATGAATTTTGTTTATATTTCACCTGTATATGGAGAAAACGTTTATCTATAACTGTATATAATTTCGTAAAAATCTGTCGAGCGGTTAACATGATATGTATAGTTAAAGTTTCGTTTCGTTTGAAACAGAGAAATCTTTAACTTTAAATATCACAAAAACTACTCGATGGATTTTGTTTATATTTCTCCTGTATATGGAGAAAACTTTTGTCTATAACTGTATAAAATTTCGTAAAAATCTGTCGATCAGTTAACGAGATATTTAGAGTGAAAGTTTGGTTCCGTTTGAAACAGTGAAATCTTTAACTTCAAATATCTCAAAAACTACTCGATGGATTTTGTTTATATTTTACCTGTATATGGAGACAACTTTTCTCTATAACTGTATAAAATTTCGTAAAAATCTGACGAGCAGTTATCGAGATATTTAGAGTTAAAATTTGGTTTCGTTGGAAATAGTGAAATCTTTAACTTCAAATATCTCAAAAACTATTCGATGGATTTTGTTTATATTTCCCCTGTATATGAAAACAACTTTTGTCTATAATTGTATAAAATTTCGTAAAAATCTGTCGAGTAGTTAACGAGATATTTAGAGTTAAAATTTTGTATCGTTTGAAACAGTGAAATCTTTAACTTCAAATATCTCAAAAACTATTCGATGGATTTTGTTTATATTTCACCTGTATATAGAGAAAACTTTTGTCTATAACTATATAAAATTTCGTAAAAATCTGTCGAGCAGTTAACAAGATATTTAGAGTTAAAGTTTGGTTTCGTTGGAAATAGTGAAATCTTTAACTTCAAATATCTCAAAAACTACTCGATGAATTTTGTTTATATTTCACCTGTATTTGGAGAAAACGTTTATCTATAATTGTATATAATTTCGTAAAAATCTGTCGAGCGGTTAACATGATATGTATAGTTAAAGTTTCGTTTCGTTTGAAACAGAGAAATCTTTAACTTTAAATATCACAAAAACTACTCCATGGATTTTGTTTATATTTCTCCTGTATATGGAGAAAGCTTTTGTCTATAACTGTATAAAATTTCGTAAAAATCTGTAGAGCAGTTAACGAGATATTTAAAGTTAAAGTTTTGTTTCTTTTGAAACAGAGAAATATTTAACTTCAAATACCTCAAAAACTATTCGATGGAATTTGTTTATATTTCACCTGCATATGGAGGCAACCTTTCTCTATAACTGTATAAAATTTCGTAAAAATCTGTCGTGTAGTTAACGAGATATTTAGAGTTAAAGTTTGGTTCCGTTTGAAACAGTGAAATATTTAACTTCAAATATCTCAAAAACTACTCGATGGATTTTGTTTATATTTTACCTGTATATGGAGACAACTTTTGTCTATAATTGTATAAAATTTCGTAAAAATCTGTCGAGTAGTTAACGAGATATTTTGAGTTAAAATTTTGTATCGTTTGAAACAGTGAAATCTTTAACTTTAAATATCACAAAAACTACTCGATGGATTTTGTTTATATTTCACCTGTATATAGAGAAAACTTTTGTCTATAACTATATAAAATTTCGTAAAAATCTGTCGAGCAGTTAACAAGATATTTAAAGTTAAAGTTTGGTTTCGTTGGAAATAGTGAAATCTTTAACTTCAAATATCTCAAAAACTACTCGATGAATTTTGTTTATATTTCACCTGTATATGGAGAAAACGTTTATCTATAACTGTATATAATTTCGTAAAAATCTGTCGAGCGGTTAACATGATATGTATAGTTAAAGTTTCGTTTCGTTTGAAACAGAGAAATCTTTAACTTTAAATATCACAAAAACTACTCGATGGATTTTGTTTATATCTCTCCTGTATATGGAGAAAACTTTTGTCTATAACTGTATAAAATTTCGTAAAAATCTGTAGAGCAGTTAACGAGATATTTAAAGTTAAAATTTTGTTTCGTTTGAAACAGAGAAATCTTTAACTTCAAATACCTCAAAAACTATTCGATGGAATTTGTTTATATTTCACCTGCATATGGAGGCAACCTTTCTCTATAACTGTATAAAATTTCGTAAAAATCTGTCGTGTAGTTAACGAGATATTTAGAGTTAAAGTTTGGTTCAGTTTGAAACAGTGAAATATTTAACTTCAAATATCTCAAAAACTACTCGATGGATTTTGTTTATATTTTACCTGTATATGGAGACAACTTTCTCTATAACTGTATAAAATTTCGTAAATATCTGACGAGCAGTTAACGAGATATTTAGAGTTAAAATTTGGTTTCGTTGGAAATAGTGAAATATTTAACTTCAAATATCTCAAAAACTACTCGATGGATTTTGTTTATATTTCCCCTGTATATGAAAACAACTTTTGTCTATAATTGTATAAAATTTCGTAAAAATCTGTCGAGTAGTTAACGAGATATTTAGAGTTAAAATTTTGTATCGTTTGAAACAGTGAAATTTTTAACTTCAAATATCTCAAAAACTATTCGATGGATTTTGTTTATATTTCACCTGTATATAGAGAAAACTTTTGTCTATAACTATATAAAATTTCGTAAAAATCTGTCGAGCAGTTAACGAGATATTTAGAGTTAAAATTTGGTTTCGTTGGAAATAGTGAAATCTTTAACTTCAAATATCTCAAAAACTACTCGATGAATTTTGTTTATATTTCACCTGTATATGGAGAAAACGTTTATCTATAACTGTATATAATTTCGTAAAAATCTGTCGAGCGGTTAACATGATATGTATAGTTAAAGTTTCGTTTCGTTTGAAACAGAGAAATCTTTAACTTTAAATATCACAAAAACTACTCGATGGATTTTGTTTATATTTCTCCTGTATATGGAGAAAACTTTTGTCTATAACTGTATAAAATTTCGTAAAAATCTGTCGATCAGTTAACGAGATATTTAGAGTGAAAGTTTGGTTCCGTTTGAAACAGTGAAATCTTTAACTTCAAATATCTCAAAAACTACTCGATGGATTTTGTTTATATTTTACCTGTATATGGAGACAACTTTTCTCTATAACTGTATAAAATTTCGTAAAAATCTGACGAGCAGTTATCGAGATATTTAGAGTTAAAATTTGGTTTCGTTGGAAATAGTGAAATCTTTAACTTCAAATATCTCAAAAACTATTCGATGGATTTTGTTTATATTTCCCCTGTATATGAAAACAACTTTTGTCTATAATTGTATAAAATTTCGTAAAAATCTGTCGAGTAGTTAACGAGATATTTAGAGTTAAAATTTTGTATCGTTTGAAACAGTGAAATCTTTAACTTCAAATATCTCAAAAACTATTCGATGGATTTTGTTTATATTTCACCTGTATATAGAGAAAACTTTTGTCTATAACTATATAAAATTTCGTAAAAATCTGTCGAGCAGTTAACAAGATATTTAGAGTTAAAGTTTGGTTTCGTTGGAAATAGTGAAATCTTTAACTTCAAATATCTCAAAAACTACTCGATGAATTTTGTTTATATTTCACCTGTATTTGGAGAAAACGTTTATCTATAATTGTATATAATTTCGAAAAAACTGTCGAGCGGTTAACATGATATGTATAGTTAAAGTTTCGTTTCGTTTGAAACAGAGAAATCTTTAACTTTAAATATCACAAAAACTACTCCATGGATTTTGTTTATATTTCTCCTGTATATGGAGAAAGCTTTTGTCTATAACTGTATAAAATTTCGTAAAAATCTGTAGAGCAGTTAACGAGATATTTAAAGTTAAAGTTTTGTTTCTTTTGAAACAGAGAAATATTTAACTTCAAATACCTCAAAAACTATTCGATGGAATTTGTTTATATTTCACCTGCATATGGAGGCAACCTTTCTCTATAACTGTATAAAATTTCGTAAAAATCTGTCGTGTAGTTAACGAGATATTTAGAGTTAAAGTTTGGTTCCGTTTGAAACAGTGAAATATTTAACTTCAAATATCTCAAAAACTACTCGATGGATTTTGTTTATATTTTACCTGTATATGGAGACAACTTTTGTCTATAATTGTATAAAATTTCGTAAAAATCTGTCGAGTAGTTAACGAGATATTTTGAGTTAAAATTTTGTATCGTTTGAAACAGTGAAATCTTTAACTTCAAATATCTCAAAAACTATTCGATGGATTTTGTTTATATTTCACCTGTATATAGAGAAAACTTTTGTCTATAACTATATAAAATTTCGTAAAAATCTGTCGAGCAGTTAACAAGATATTTAGAGTTAAAGTTTGGTTTCGTTGGAAATAGTGAAATCTTTAACTTCAAATATCTCAAAAACTACTCGATGAATTTTGTTTATATTTCACCTGTATTTGGAGAAAACGTTTATCTATAATTGTATATAATTTCGTAAAAATCTGTCGAGCGGTTAACATGATATGTATAGTTAAAGTTTCGTTTCGTTTGAAACAGAGAAATCTTTAACTTTAAATATCACAAAAACTACTCGATGGATTTTGTTTATATTTCTCCTGTATATGGAGAAAACTTTTGTCTATAACTGTATAAAATTTCGTAAAAATCTGTAGAGCAGTTAACGAGATATTTAAAGTTAAAGTTTTGTTTCTTTTGAAACAGAGAAATATTTAACTTCAAATACCTCAAAAACTATTCGATGGAATTTGTTTATATTTCACCTGCATATGGAGGCAACCTTTCTCTATAACTGTATAAAATTTCGTAAAAATCTGTCGTGTAGTTAACGAGATATTTATAGTTAAAGTTTGGTTCCGTTTGAAACAGTGAAATATTTAACTTCAAATATCTCAAAAACTACTCGATGGATTTTGTTTATATTTTACCTGTATATGGAGACAACTTTCTCTATAACTGTATAAAATTTCGTAAAAATCTGACGAGCAGTTAACGAGATATTTAGAGTTAAAATTTGGTTTCGTTGGAAATAGTGAAATCTTTAACTTCAAATATCACAAAAACTACTCGATGGATTTTGTTTATATTTCTCCTGTATATGGAGAAAACTTTTGTCTATAACTGTATAAAATTTCGTAAAAATCTGTCGAGCAGTTAACGAGATATTTAGAGTTAAAGTATGGTTCCGATTGAAACAGTGAAATCTTTAACTTCAAATATCTCAAAAACTACTCGATGGATTTTGTTTATATTTTACCTGTATATGGAGACAACTTTTCTCTATAACTGTATAATATTTCGTAAAAATCTGACGAGCAGTTAACGAGATATTTAGAGTTAAAGTTTGGTTTCGTTTGAAACAGTGAAATCTTTAACTTCAGATATCTCAAAAACTACTCGATGAATTTTGTTTATATTTCACCTGTATGTGGAGAAAACGTTTGTCTATAACTATATAAAATTTCGTAAAAATCTGTCGAGCAGTTAACAAGATATTTAGAGTTAAAGTTTGGCTTCGTTGGAAATAGTGAAATCTTTAACTTCAAATATCTCAAAAACTACTCGATGGATTTTGTTTATATTTCACCTGTATATGGAGAAAACGTTTATCTATAAATGTATATAATTTCGTAAAAATCTGTCGGGCAGTTAACGAGATATTTAGAGTTAAAGTTTGGTTTCGTTGGAAATAGTGAAATCTTTAACTTCAAATATCTCAAAAACTACTCAATGGATTTTGTTTATATTTCACCTGTATATGGAGAAAACGTTTATCTATAACTGTATATAATTTCGTAAAAATCTGTCGAGCAGTTAACATGATATTTAGAGTTAAAGTTTGGTTTCGTTCGAAACAGTAAAATCTTTAACTTTAAATATCTCAAAAACTACTCGATGGATTTTGTTTATATTTCTCCTGTATATGGAGAAAACTTTTGTCTATAACTGTATAAAATTTCGTAAAAATCTGTCGAGCAGTTAACGAGATATTTAAAGTTGAAGTTTTGTTTCGTTTGAAACAGAGAAATCTTTAACTTCAAATACCTCAAAAACTATTCGATGGAATTTGTTTATATTTCACCTGCATATGGAGGCAACCTTTCTCTATAACTGTATAAAATTTCGTAAAAATCTGTCTTGTAGTTAACGAGATATTTAGAGTTGAAGTTTGGTTCCGTTTGAAACAGTGAAATCTTTAACTTCAAATATCTCAAAAACTACTCGATGGATTTTGTTTATATTTCACCTGTATATGGAGAAAACGTTTATCTATAACTGTATATAATTTCGTAAAAATCTGTCGGGCAGTTAACGAGATATTTAGAGTTAAAGTTTGGTTTCGTTGGAAATAGTGAAATCTTTAACTTCAAATATCTCAAAAACTACTTGATCGATTTTGTTTATATTTTACCTGTATATGGAGACAACTTTTCTCTATAACTGTATAAAATTTCGTAAAAATCTGACGAGCAGTTAACGAGATATTTAGAGTTAAAATTTGGTTTCGTTGGAAATAGTGAAATCTTTAACTTCAAATATCTCAAAAACTACTCGATGGATTTTGTTTATATTTCACCTGTATATGGAGAAAACGTTTATCTATAACTGTATAAAATTTCGTAAAAATCTGTCGAGCAGTTAACGAGATATTTAAAGTTAAAGTTTTGTTTCGTTTGAAACAGAAAAATCTTTAACTTCAAATACCTCAAAAACTATTCGATGGAATTTGTTTATATTTCACCTGCATATGGAGGCAACCTTTCTCTATAACTGTATAAAATTTCGTAAAAATCTGTCTTGTAGTTAACGAGATATTTAGAGTTGAAGTTTGGTTCCGTTTGAAACAGTGAAATCTTTAACTTCAAATATCTCAAAAACTACTCGATGGATTTTGTTTATATTTCACCTGTATATGGAGAAAACGTTTATCTATAACTGTATATAATTTCGTAAAAATCTGTCGGGCAGTTAACGAGATATTTAGAGTTAAAGTTTGGTTTCGTTGGAAATAGTGAAATCTTTAACTTCAAATATCTCAAAAACTACTTGATCGATTTTGTTTATATTTCACCTGTATATGGAGAAAACGTTTATCTATAACTGTATATAATTTCGTAAAAATCTGTCGGGCAGTTAACGAGATATTTAGAGTTAAAGTTTGGTTTCGTTGGAAATAGTGAAATCTTTAACTTCAAATATCTCAAAAACTACTCGATGGATTTTGTTTATATTTTACCTGTATATGGAGAAAACGTTTATTTATAACTGTATATAATTTCGTAAAAATCTGTCGAGCAGTTAACATGATATTTAGAGTTAAAGTTTGGTTTCGTTCGAAACAGTAAAATCTTTAACTTTAAATATCACAAAAACTACTCAATGGATTTTGTTTATATTTCTCCTGTATATAGAGAAAATTTTTGTCTATAACTGTATAAAATTTCGTAAAAATCTGTCGAGCAGTTAACGAGATATTTAAAGTTAAAGTTTGCTTCGTTTGAAACAGAGAAATCTTTAACTTCAAATACCTCAAAAACTATTCGATGGAATTTGTTTATATTTCACCTGCATATGGAGGCAACCTTTCTCTATAACTGTAAAAAAAATTTCGTAAAAATCTGTCTTGTAGTTAACGAGATATTTAGAGTTAAAGTTTGGTACCGTTTGAAACAGTGAAATCTTTAACTTCAAATATCTCAAAAACTACTCGATGGATTTTGTTTATATTTTACCTGTATATGGAGACAACTTTTCTCTATAACTGTATAAAATTTCGTAAAAATCTGACGAGCAGTTAACGAGATATTTAGAGTTAAAATTTGGTTTCGTTGGAAATAGTGAAATCTTTAACTTCAAATATCTCAAAAACTACTCGATGGATTTTGTTTATATTTCACCTGTATATGGAGAAAACGTTTATCTATAACTGTATATAATTTCGTAAAAATCTGTCGGGCAGTTAACGAGATATTTAGAGTTAAAGTTTGGTTTCGTTGGAAATAGTGAAATCTTTAACTTCAAATATCTCAAAAACTACTCGATGGATTTTGTTTATATTTCACCTGTATATGGAGAAAACGTTTATCTATAACGGTATATAATTTCGTAAAAATCTGTCGAGCAGTTAACATGATATTTAGAGTTAAAGTTTGGTTTCGTTCGAAACAGTAAAATTTTTAACTTTAAATATCACAAAAACTACTCGATGGATTTTGTTTATATTTCTCCTGTATATGGAGAAAACTTTTGTCTATAACTGTATAAAATTTCGTAAAAATCTGTCGAGCAGTTAACGAGATTTTTCAAGTTAAAGTTTTGTTTCGTTTGAAACAGAGAAATCTTTAACTTCAAATATCTCAAAAACTACTCGATGGATTTTGTTTATATTTTACCTGTATATGGAGACAACTTTTCTCTATAACTGTATAAAATTTCGTAAAAATCTGACGAGCAGTTAACGAGATATTTAGAGTTAAAGTTTGGTTTCGTTTGAAACAGTGAAATCTTTAACTCCAGATATCTCAAAAACTACTCGATGAATTTTGTTTATATTTCACCTGTATGTGGAGAAAACGTTTGTCTATAACTGTATATAATTTCGTAAAAATCTGTCGAGCGGTTAACATGATATGTATAGTTAAAGTTTCGTTTCGTTTGAAACAGAGAAATCTTTAACTTTAAATATCACAAAAACTACTCGATGGATTTTGTTTATATTTCTCCTGTATATGGAGAAAACTTTTGTCTATAACTGTATAAAATTTCGTAAAAATCTGTCGAGCAGTTAACGAGATATTTAAAGTTAAAGTTTTGTTTCGTTGGAAATAGTGAAATCTTTAACTTCAAATATCTCAAAAACTACTCGATGGATTTTGTTTATATTTTCCCTGTATATGAAAACAGCTTTTGTCTATAATTGTATAAAATTTCGTAAAAATCTGTCGAGTAGTTAACGAGATATTTAGAGTTAAAATTTTGTATCGTTTGAAACAGTGAAATCATTAGCTTCAAATATCTCAAAAACTATTCGATGGATTTTGTTTATATTTCACCTGTATATAGAGAAAACTTTTGTCTATAACTGTATAAAATTTCGTAAAAATCTGTCGAGCAGTTAACGAGATATTAAAAGTTAAAGTTTTGTTTCGTTTGAAACAGAGAAATCTTTAACTTCAAATACCTCAAAAACTATTCGATGGAATTTGTTTATATTTCACCTGCATATGGAGGCAACCTTTCTCTATAACTGTATAAAATTTCGTAAAAATCTGTCTTGTAGTTAACGAGATATTTAGAGTTAAAGTTTGGTTCCGTTTGAAACAGTGAAATCTTTAACTTCAAATATCTCAAAAACTACTCGATGGATTTTGTTTATATTTCACCTGTATATGGAGAAAACGTTTATCTATAACTGTATATAATTTCGTAAAAATCTGTCGAGCAGTTAACATGATATTTAGAGTTAAAATTTGGTTTCGTTCGAAACAGTAAAATCTTTAACTTTAAATATCACAAAAACTACTCGATGGATTTTGTTTATATTTCTCCTGTATATGGAGAAAACTTTTGTCTATAACTGTATAAAATTTCGTAAAAATCTGTCGAGCAGTTAACGAGATATTTAAAGTTAAAGTTTTGTTTCGTTTGAAACAGAGAAATCTTTAACTTCAAATACCTCAAAAACTATTCAATGGAATTTGTTTATATTTCACCTGCATATGGAGGCAACGTTTCTCTATAACTGTATAAAATTTCGTAAAAATCTGTCTTGTAGTTAACGAGATATTTAGAGTTAAAGTTTGGTTCCGTTTGAAACAGTGAAATCTTTAACTTCAAATATCTCAAAAACTACTCGATGGATTTTGTTTATATTTTACCTGTATATGGAGACAACTTTTCTCTATAACTGTATAAAATTTCGTAAAAATCTGACGAGCAGTTAACGAGATATTTAGAGTTAAAGTTTGGTTTCGTTTGAAACAGTGAAATCTTTAACTTCAGATATCTCAAAAACTACTCGATGAATTTTGTTTATATTTCACCTGTATGTGGAGAAAACGTTTGTCTATAACTGTATATAATTTCGTAAAAATCTGTCGAGCAGTTAACGAGATATTTATAGTTAAAGTTTTGTTTCGTTTGAAACAGAGAAATCTTTAACTTCAAATACCTCAAAAACTATTCGATGGAATTTGTTTATATTTCACCTGCATATGGAGGCAACCTTTCTCAATAACTGTATAAAATTTCGTAAAAATCTGTCGTGTAGTTAACGAGATATTTAGAGTTAAAGTTTGGTTCCGTTTGAAACAGTGAAATCTTTAACTTCAAATATCTCAAAAACTACTCGATGGATTTTGTTTATATTTCACCTGTATATGGAGACAACTTTTCTCTATAACTGTATAAAATTTCGTAAAAATCTGACGAGCAGTTAACGAGATATTTAGAGTTAAAGTTTGGTTTCGTTTGAAACAGTGAAATCTTTAACTTCAGATATCTCAAAAACTCCTCGATGAATTTTGTTTATATTTCACCTGTATGTGGAGAAAACGTTTGTCTATAACTGTATATAATTTCGTAAAAATCTGTCGAGCGGTTAACATGATATGTATAGTTAAAGTTTCGTTTCGTTTGAAACAGAGAAATCTTTAACTTCAAATATCTCAGAACTACTCGATGGATTTTGTTTATATTTTACCTGTATATGGAGGCAACTTTTCTCTATAACTGTATAAAATTTCGTAAAAATCTCTTTTTGTATTTGTCCAATTTTAATGATTTCTTTACCTACTGATAAAGAAAGGTTTTCTCTATAAGCAACATAAATTGCATTTCTCTAGTATGAATAGTTACAGGGGTGGTAAAGGTTAAAATTTAGATATTTTGAAATGGGTTCAAATTTCAAACCTTTGTATCTCTCTTTGTATTTGTTCAATTTCAGTGTTTTCTTTACCGAATGACAGAGAAAAGTTTTCTCTATTAGCAACAAAAATTGCACTTTTGTAGTATGAATAGTTACAGTGATAATGAAGGTTATGTTTTATGGTTTTCAAATGGGTTCAAATTCCAAACCTTTATATCTCTCTTTTATCCGATTTCAAAGAATTCTTTACCGAATGTTAGAGAAACGTTTTCCCTATATCCAACATAAATTGCATATTTCTAGTATGAATAGTTTCAGGGTAATCTATATGCTGTCATTGATGACATTAAGACGGATATTGGTGGAAGGCCGGTTTGGATGCAAATAATTTTTTTTTTGTGGTTTAGAGTATGCTAAGATTGGTTTTATAAACAATAACTTAGGATACACTAGCATTCGACGGAATACTATTTATAGAGGTTGATTTTATTTCTAATGGTTATATATTTTGTGAGAGAAATAGAGAAAATAGTTTATTATTTTTTAAATTTTATTTTTTTACTGCTCTTTTCTTTGTGATTTTTATTTGCAATTTATTTTTAGTAAAATTCTAATGACAGAATGGATTTATATACCCGTGTACATGTATGTTGTACGTAAAATTTTGTGGGTCCAGGTCCTTGTCCAGACTTTTAATAACGTTGAAATATATATTTTTCAGGGCGTTCTGGAATATCTTACAACACATCCTAATACAGTGTTAGACCCACAGTTTTCACCTGGCCAGACTTCTGAAGTTTTTGGTATTTCACAAGAATCCGTCAAAAGAAGATTACATCATGATAGGTATCTAATTAGTAGTCGTTTACTTCTTTGTAAACTTACGTACTTGTTCTAAACTTCTTTCTCTCTCGCTTTCTTGATCGGGATATTTCAAGTATAAAGAAAAAAAACCTTCGTTGAAATGTTTAATTTTTTCTTTTGGTTTTGAAATGAAATGTGGAGTATGTCCTAGTGTTTGGGATGTGTCTGCCCGTGAAGACCTAAGGATGATAATTGGAGTGAGGAGTTTGCGTTGTTGAGCAAAGAAAAAGTGGAAACTGGGGTGAGAGAGCGACACAAAGAGTACCACTGGGGGGAGCGAGGTTGTTATAGGAGGCCGTGGGTAAAATCGATTCCCCTCACCATTCTTCTACTCGTGCTAACACCTGTGACCAGTTGGAAACATCTGCTGCATGCTCTCGAGGCTCCACTCCTGCCACCACCATCTGTTGTTCGTGCTGATCGTCCTGGCGCTCTGCACTTATACTTCCAGTGTGGGCATCGTGTAAAGGGTGCTGCTGAAACATTCGGGCACTTGCTTAAATCGCAACGTATGCGTTCTAACGTTCTTTATATATGCTACTCATATAACAGCTTCCGTTCATTTAGTTCTTTTCCTCATTCTGTTTCTATTGCGCCACTTTCTTCTTTTTTTTTTACTTTTGTACTGAAATTTTCTAATAAATCTTTTGCATCCTTAAACAGGAAATAAAATAAAATTTCTGTGTAGTTTAAAATCCTGTTTTTCATGAAATTTGTTTTAACTGCATTCTATTTTTACATGAAAGCATCACATATCTTCTTTCTTCTCATTTTTAAATAAACGCATTTTAACGCGACTTCCCTACCCTTTTTCGAAGATTGCCGACAGGTCCGAGGAGTATCTCTTAAAAGAGAATATTACGATCGTGTCAATTTTCTAAAATTTAGTTTTCACATAAAATTACATTTTGATATCCCTCAGTCCCAAAATTATTTTTATAAACTAGTCTGCTCTTGAAATTCACCACTTGGAAGTCCCACTTAATTGATTTTTTATTTATTTTTAATTTTCTTAAAAACGTCTCCAACGGTTTCCATTATTAGATTTACTCATTTCGTATAATTAGATTACCTAATTTTATTTTTTATCAAGTTTTAACCGTCAGAATTTTGTCCAACTTTCAAATAAGGGTTCTCTAAAGCCTAGTCTCTAACTTTCCCTGAATCACTTTCAAAAAATAAATTTTTAGCGTACAGAGATTTTCTCATGTAAATAATTTCCAGATGTAAGTGAAAATCTCTGGATTTATGGATTGCAAACTGAAACCTGCACGCAATCAATTTCTATTTCGTAAAGTTGAGGATATATATATACATATATTCCAGCAAATGAGAAATGAATATGCACAATGACAAAAATCAATTTACCAAAACGAACTTTTTTCCAGACTTTGTGAAGGTAATTGGAGTCCTCCATTAGCCAAAAGGCCTCTGTTGGTACCAGTACATCCACTAGCTTCAAATGGCTCTGCTGCTTCAACTTCCGATTTGGAATACGGAAACACTTCTTTTGGAAGCAACATGCAGCGCGCGAGATCACCTCCACAGTGTGCAGTTGGAACTGGTCAAGAGGAACAATGGAGAAATATACACGTAGTAAGCCGCTTCTTTTAGTAAATATTCTGCAAAAATTGTAGTTTGCAGTCTTAAATAGATTTTTTTTTTTTCTTTTTTTGGCATTGGCTTCCGCCATACAGCCAGCATCGTCTAGGTGCTTATCACTAGAATATCACTTTAAATAGATTTTGACAATTATTTAAGTTATGTAAATTTAATTGAGGTTAACTGAATGGATACAGCCACTGGATTATGGGAATCGTCCAATATAATTTTTGATTTGCTAAAATCAGACTGGGTATTGTATTTCAGATGTTGAACTGTATACTATCAATGGTAGAAAAAACAAAAGCTGCCTTAGGAATGTTACAAGGTCGTACAGGATGTTCTGAGGAGATCATTTTTCCTCAAGGAAAACAATTAGATTTAGAGACACCTTCTCTAATGGGCAATTTGAGGCCTAGAAGTCACAGTTCCGATATGATGGCTCATACAATTAGACTAACAGAAGATAGAGTAGCGCAAGTTAAAAAGAAAGCAGGTAATAAAATTCCTTTTTTTGTTTTGTAAGAGTTAATTTTACTGTGAAGTTTGTATCTGCAGCGAAAAGGTGAAATTTATGATTCTTGGGATGACCTAGAAAAATATTCGTTTAGCAGTGCACCTTTTATTTATTTATTGAAGGCTTGTCTACAATAACGGTCCTATTACTTTTGTGAAAAGTCGGCTTCAGTTGATGTGGGGACTTGCTACAGGTGTATAGTATTAGGGGATTTTCATTAGAACACTTTCTTCATATCTCCAATTTTGTATGCATGGCTAATGTTTATGACCCAAAATCGACTATAAAGACAAGTGAACTTAAATATTATGTGAAAATTTAATAAAACATTTCATTTACTTCAGAAGAAGCAGTTGCAGAAGTAAAACGTAAAGCATTAATAGAATTACAAAGAGCAGTGACAGCAGCGGAAAACAGGACCGCGCAAATCGTAGCTGCTGAAAGGGCTAGATTGGACAAATTGGTGCAAGAAGCAAGAAGAGAAGATCCAGAACCAATGATGGTAATTAAACTTGGGTACTTTTTTGGTGTAATTTTCGCAATATTTGGACAATTTTTAGAAAATTTCTGTCAGTTTTTAAAATTTTTTTGGGATGATAGCAGTCGTTGATATGCATAACCAAGGATTTTTTTTGTGGACTTCAGTTTGGAGACTAATCCTTGACCAACACTGCTCGCCACGTTTCCTATGATTGTATATGAACCACTTTCTTCCACAAAACACGATTGGAACCAAAAATAAAGAACATTAAACGCATTGAAAAAGAATTTTCGGTGATCTTTAAAATCATGAGGCACCATTTTTCAAGTGTTCGCCCTACACAGCCCTTCAACATCCACTACAAACGATCAGTTGCCTCTTCGAGATCCTCCGAACCGTTGGAGATGGGTTTCCTGGATGGTCATTTAAGTTCCATCTTCTTTCACCATATGATTTTGAAGCCATAATCTTCTGATTCAAATTACTGGAACCAACTTTGCACAATGCTTTCACTAAAACCGTTGGTGCTCCAAACTTCATTCATTTTTCGAGTCAGTTTTTTTGTTTTAATGAATTTTCCCCAAAAAATTATTGAAATAAAAAGTTTTGATTCAAATATAATGTTTGAAGAAAATGTAGAAGGCATTTTCGAAAAAATACCTTAGAAGCGTGAAAAATCCATTGAGTAATTCCGTTAATTTTGAAATTTGCTTTAAACATAGTATTTAATCAAGATATTTAACCGCCCTTCATAGTATAGAACACGCAGGGCATTATGGTAAAATAGTACTTTAGAGAAAAGAATAGTCACTCCCTCTTCTAAGAGACCCTACAAAATCGAATCGTCCCTGAATAATTTATCAAAAAAAATTGTATACCAACACTAATGCAACGAGAATAGATAGTTTAAAGAAAGTAGTTATAGCTATTTTTGAGAGGTCAAATAAGTGAATAATCAATTTAGTAAAGTGGTACTTCTGGCAGTGGAATTTTTATCAGACTCGGAATTTTTGCACCACATTTGACACCCAGATATGACGTATGGTAAAAAAAATGAACATTATATTCATATATCTGTACATTATATTTTGGCAGCTTTTAGTTGATATATTTTGTCCATGCTCATAGAATTTTCTAAAAACCGCTCTTAAATGGACCTCAAAACGAATATTTCCTGTGAAAAATCGATATCGAAAATTTGACTCGATAGATAAAACGTTATAAGTTTGAACATTGTTTTCAGGGATGTTGGAATTGTGGAAGGAAAGCACATGAAACCTGTTCAGGATGTAATATGGCCAGATATTGTTCATCTTTTTGTCAACACAAAGACTGGCAATCTCATCATGAATCATGTGGTGCAAGACAGAACTCAACGCTTACCAAACGACCTCAATTGCAGCAGCAACAACAACAGCAGTCACAACCACCACAACAACAGCAACAACAACCAACACAACAAAGTAATCATAAGTAGGATTTCTATAAAAACCATCCATTGGACGCATTCAAATCAAAACATTTTTTTTAGACTATAAAAACAAACAGAAAAATCGAAAAAAGGGAGAAGTGATGATATCCCTTAACGTACCATTTAATTTATTTAAACATATTTGTGTATATGTTTCAATTTAAACAAAGTAGTTGCTTTGTTTCTAGTCATTTTTTTATACTGAGATATATTCTTTGATGTATAATTTTAGATAACATGGACAAAAGTTAAGCACGTCTAGAAAATTCGTGCCAAAAAGAGACTTCATGATTTTAAGTCTGAAAGTGGCCCCCGCCAAATAATAAATTTCTAAAACATTCTTTTTCTTTCCTAAAAATATTGTTTCTTTCAAAAAGAATTAGACGATTTTAATAATAACATTTCAGCTTGAAACAATTAATAACTCATAATTATTCATTTTTTCGCGTTCTACGATTATTTCCCCATTATGGGCAACGCAATCTTCTGTCACTCTCATTCTCCATACTTTCTGCAAGGATTTTTGCGTTATCGCCTCAATTTTATATTTGGATATTTTTCTTTAATTCTTGTACGTTTATTGGCTTTTTTGTGTAGACTTTAAGTCTCGAAAAGCACTCCCCACACACATTCACAATCACATGCTAATGGAGAGGTAGAAAGCCAGTTGACATCACCAAAGCAGAAAACATTGTTTTCCAATTTGCTGTACTAATAATCAGTACGTCGTGTAAAAGATGGTTGCTGCTAGACCTATCTTATATTCTCGCTAGTCGTTACTTCAGTAACCAATATATGACGCCCAAGAGTTAATGGCTGTTAATAAATATGTAGTCCCTAATATGATAAATCAACTAAAAAAATGTCCAACAAACTTGTTGATTCGATCGTCTATCGCTATAAGTATTATTAAGGATTATATATGTAACCAAAATTCATTGTTAAAAAAAAAAAAATTAGCTGACAGAAAGTGCAATTTAAGTGAATAGATGTTTGAAGTAATCAATTTTTCAAAAAATAGTGCTTTATAAGAGTATGTGCACTTTACTGAAGAAAACTTCTTGCGGAACTTTATAAAAAACATAATAATGTAAATTGTGTTAGAGGAAGCCATGACAGTTAAATTTGAGAAAATGGCTAAAGATTAAAATAAAAAAATCATTTAAAAGGCGCACTGAACCATCTTGAAATATAGCATCTTGAAAATTGTCTGTTTTGTTTACCCTCAGCCACATTTATTCAAACTTTTTTTTTTTTTAATTCTCTGAAGATATTTAAGTATCTACTTATTATGAAAATTCATATTCGAAAATTTCAAATGATCGCAGTTACCATTGGTAAGAGAAATAAATAATTTATACAGAAAATAGATGTTAATAATTAATTTTCTAATATTGTTGTTTTAATAATTCTCTTATTTATTCTTTTGTTATATAAGTTTAAGGTATTAAATTGTTTCTGGGCTTCAATTTTATGTGAATTATTTTAGGAATATATTCATTAAAAATGAGTTACCTGAAGAGTTGGATGAATTAAATATGATTAAGTGTGGATATTCCTAGGTGATCGCAAAATGTTTTTATGTTAAAAATTTAGGTAAATGTGATGGAGCATTAACAACTTTCCAACAATTACGCTTTTATATAAGACTTTTTAGTTTTCTTGTACAAATTTCATCTTTGTGTGTTTGTGGGTGTATCTCGGACTGATTGAAAAAAAAAAGTATACTATACTTTTACGTATTATTGTAAAATTTTGCTGAAAGAGCTGATTTAAAAACAAAGCAGAAAATATGTTGACATTAGTTTTTTCCATTTCCGTCTAGAATCAATGCAATAAGAGTTACATTTACAAAATTATGTATATAATAAGTATTCGTTATAGTTTAAGAAATTGTCAGTTAAGAAATGCTAAATTTGTGCAATAAAAATACATAAATTATAAGGAAATTATTTATTACTAAGTGAAAATAAAACAATTTTTTTTTTTTACTTTAGGTAGAAGATTCTTTTTTCTAAAACTCAGTCGTAGGATTGGAAGTTTTTTTTTTTTCAGTGTTCTGTCGGCCTCGTGGACAAGTTCTACAAGTTAAATAGGACGCTGGAACTGGGATCTCTCTGCTTGACATACTTATCGAACATTTAACTAGTACGTTTAGCGATTATCTATTTTTGTGCAAATCAATGTTCAACTGGAAAAAAATAAAGGTTATTTTTATGCTCATTGAATTTTTTCAATTAAGCTTGCATAGCCACCTGGTTCGTGGTACGTTGAAGCTTCCCTACATCATTAAAGATTGGGGGCAGAAAATTTTTTTTTATATAAAATTCTGATCACTCGGACGTCTGAGGGCGCTTTGGTCTTCTCTGAGCTGCGTAAACTGCGATTCTGGCGAAATAAATATTTACTATTAATGGTGGATAACTATTCAGTATCCGATCAGTATCGCAGAAGATAGTTGGAGTGCACTATTTAAAGATGTCTCTAGAAAATATGAACAGTTAGGTAAGCTACCTAATAGCTATTTTACTTCTTATAACAGAGAGAAACATTTTCTGTAGAAGGTAGAAGTTGTAGGAAATGAGCAAATTTTTCTATACATAAAGAATGTGATTCCAACTAGTTAAACGCTCACGTCTCTCTCCAGCTTAATTTTCAGTACTGAACTATCCTCAACTTTATATCTATTTGCAATAACTGATAATTAACGAATATACTTATTAATTTAATAAAGCCTTCAATAACTACTTTATCTTGCTACGTTTACACAATAACGGACGACAAAGAAAAAAAGTAATATCAGTAGTGAATAACGATGCCTATAACTGGCTTTTTAAGAGCGCTACCCTCACTAAAATACTTACAAGAGACAGGATCATAACCAATAAAATGTGTTTATTCATTAATTAAATACATATACAATAATATATAATGTATTTACAAATTTCTAACATACAATTATTAATATAACATCCATAGTTATGATTTCTCTTTTTTATGTCAATAGCTGTTCTTAAGGATGTCCTTACATATTTGTGTATGGATACATAAAATATTATTTATAATATATATAAATATATATTTGGCGCAGTATCAACTTCATTATATGATTTCGTCAGGTTCACAAGGTGCATCCAAATCTCTATATGTAATGACTGGCCTGTATTCCATAGGTCTGGAAATGTGACAAAAAAATTATTGAGAAGGTGGATGTGATACATAAATTATGGATATAATAAAGTAACAAAAGTATAAGAATTTCATCAAAAACAATTGTTTTCATGACTCAACCTCGATAGTAACTACAAATTTTTGACTAATTGGAAACATATTTAATATAGCATGCGCTATGCCGACTTGCCATGAAACCTAAAATTGTAGTTGGATATAGTGCCTTTTACCTTGTAAATGTAGGACATCTTTGGTGTAAACAACCCAACTGAGAGCCTATTCGTTAACCTTTCGATACTAGGATTTATCTCTACAAGGTGGTAAGTAACAAGTTCATACTTTTTTTTTTTTACCACCCAAAAGTGTACCATCATGCAATGGAAGTTGTGCAAGGATTGACCTATATCTAAGAAGAAAATTGAAATCTTCGTTATCTGAGAACGTTTGAATAATGAAATGTGGCCTTGTAGTAATGCAATTATCCAAGGACTTTTTTTAGCCGAGAGATGTGTATGAGTTCTAGATGAATAGAATCGTTCGGATGTAATAGAAACGGGCTAAACAAATCCAACTCTAACCAAATGCGACCTCTGTGGGCATACCTGTGTAGCATCACTATTTTTTGTTCGACTCGTCAAAATTAGTCCAGTTCCGCAACAATTCCTTTTTTATGAAACGAAAATCACTCAGGTTTCGTAACTTTAATTCTCTTGCTTACGTCGAGTTGACATGGAAAGCTTCACAATTGGTGACGGACTTCTAGGTTTAAGTAGGGCTCGCCACTGAAAGTTTTCTAGTTCTTGAAAAAGGATCTACTTTTTCATGGGAGTGCTGATTGTAAAAAGAGGCGAAGCTGAATCTCTAATTGTTTGAATTTTATCAGCATCCCAAATAGAAAATAGGCCTTCTTACTTTCATTAACTGCAGAGGCGGCGTTTGTAGTATGTCTAGCATAGTGCAGTTTCTTCTATATTGGTCTCTTTAACTTTTCTATACCTACTTTTAAAATTCGTTAATAAACTTTACACTAATCTGATATTTTATTACCTTCCTCTAGGAAATCCGGCACCTCTTCCACCAACTCCTCGGAAGCCGTGACCTCCAAAGTGTCCAAAACCTCGCCCTTTATAGGCTCCATATTGGTAACTACAAGGAGAAATACTTTAAATATTATTATTATGGAAAGGAGGAAGTTAAAAAAGGTAATTCGTAGCAATAAAAAGAGGAAAAACAGGAGGTTACATAGTTCTTAGTACTGTAGAATGAAGGGTAAGTTATTTTTTTAAAGAGTCTCTAAAAAGGACTACGGAATCGCTTGTTGAAAAGGGTCGTACACCGTTTTCAACAAAGCTCGCAGCTTGAAGAAATTGAATTTGTTATAAGAGTGACTTCGGCAAGATATATATTCGGCCAGGTAGTGTCCATAAACTGTAGGGAATGATTCACTTGTCTCAATCATACGACTTCCAACGATCCAACAAATTTGTGGTCCTCGTCAAAATGAACGAAGTGAAATATCCAAGAAAAACCGGAATATCTCAATGATTGTTTATAGTTGAATATCATAAAAACACATATATTATCACAAAATATCGGCAACTAAACAATCCAGAGCCTAAAGAAATGTTTAGACTAGGATAAAATTATTAACTGTTGTGTTAACGAATTACTATCAATTCGCTAGCAACAAACCTACTCATGGATGAGCTGTGTGTGAAGGTCCTATTCTGAAAAAATCCACAATTTTTTGTATAAACACGATTAATAACGTGCAAGTCCCTAAGAAGTTTACGGGAAGAATTTCGGATGTAAATATGAGAGTTTATAAAAACTATTAAATAAAATCATTTTTAATGTAAGTTGTATGATTGCATAAGCATAAATAGAAAATTAAGTAAAATAAGGAATGAAACAGCGAGTAAACTTACTGATAATTATCATTGGTTTCCTTCTTGCCGGTTCTATTGCCAGGATGTTCGGCCAACTGAGGTCTTTTCGGATCTCTCAGGTAATTATTAAAATAATCCACCTAATGAGGAAATAATGAAGTCAAGTTTTTGAAACAAAAGCATGTCGCTTGTACTAAGCGTAATGTAAAGAATAAACGAAATGTTAGCTAATGTTGAGTATCTTGGAATCAGAGGGAATAAAACAACTACTAATAAGTTATTTGTATATACTTACAAAATTTTGAGTCTGTTCAGGAAATATGCTAAATAATTAATCATACGATTTTATCAAAGCATCTTATTACAAAAAGAGCCTTAAAAAAGTTAAATTAAAAAGTTATTTTAACGATATGAGGGCATAGCTCTAAAAATATTTTAATACAAATATAGTACTTCTTTGCTCTTTTTGTTACTATTTAAAAAAGTTTTGATGTTTGGTTATGTTTTTATGTAACTAAAAAGTAATCTCTTCCCTCATAATGCTTGTTGGGGCAGATCTTAACTGTTTGTATTATCAAGAATACCTTAAATGGTTAATAAGGCAAGTCATAGAATGTAAATCATTCTGATTGACCATGCAACGCTCAAGACTGATGAGTCATGAATAAGACTGACGGATGCATGGATAATCTGACATCCGAGTTTCAATCAAGCCAAATGAAGGGGAAATTATCAGTGAGAAAGATACTATCTCACATCACTCTGGCCGCGAAAACTTACTGATGTAACCACGGAAGGAGGAGAGTAACAGTAATTATTCAGTCTCTTGAATCTTTCCTGCTTACACCAGTGACTAAGTGCACAATAAAGACCTTCTTTTAAAATTTTTCACGTTTTTAGCTGTGGAATATTGCATGCTCTTCATTTTAATAAATTTAGCATAAATGAGATGTTTGCGAAGGTACTTTCAATTATATAAAAATCAAACCCAGAAAAATTACATATACATAATATAATATATATTTGTAGTATCACTATTGCACATTTTACTGATGACTAAATTAAATTTCTACCAGATGAAGCGAGTGGAAAAGATTTTTTTCACTAAGATAGTACGCATTTCACCGTATAAGCACAAATAATTGTTCAAATTTCTAAACAATGTTTTGGGAAAATGTTTATTAGATGGAGACAGCAGTTCACATACCTCTTTCCTTACTTCTTCCAATTCATCTGAGAATTTATTGAATATATGTTTTTTAACAAATTCAGGTCCTTTGAACTTCTTCCCAGAAAGAGGGCACAACCACTTGTCTTTGGCTAATTCCTGTAGTTGTAATAAAAAGTGAGTAGTGAGGTATGCAGATTTAAAAACATAATTTCATTTTTTTAAACAAAAGCATGCAATATGGATAACATTACCTGTGTATTTGCTAGAATGAATTTGTCTACTTCCACGTCTTGACTCTTAGCACCTAAACTGGTCAATTCAGCTTCAGTTAAAACTGCAGGTCTGGTAAATAATGGTTGTAGTTTTGTTTTATAACTCTCTGTGTAATCAGTGATTTCTTGAGCGGAAACCTATTTGAAATAAAATGATAAAAATGATAAAGCTGTGTTCATAAATAATTCATAGCATTATTGTCCTTTTAAAATTTGAAACAATATCGATCTTTTCACAAGCATATGTTTCATTTATGTGTTCAACTCAACTACTGTTTATCACTTTAATTTTTATTAACCTCAGTATTTGATGGCATTCCGCGAAGATGCATTATGCCACATCTATTAGGCATTTCATCTTCTGAAGCATACTGACTCATGTTATAATAATCTACTGAATACACTATCCTCAAATACAATAATAATCTGTCTAACACCTGTAAAAAAATAAACAAATAAATAAAAGTAAAATCTTGGACTTATTATCTGCAAAAAATATTGGTACAAAGGCGCCCTTCAAAGCTATTATTAGAAACATGAACAGGAACCAATTTTTATCAACAATTTTCTCCAGAAAATAAATATAATCGCTGATCAGTTCTTTGTTCAGTTTCATACATGAAAAGGGACTAGAATGCATCTGAAACTAGTTGTCAATACTCCGCCCCTTAAAACTGAAGAAACCATCGTCAAAGATTCTCAGGAATCCAAGACTCCTTAAAACAATTTTCTTCTCAGAAAAGTTCGTCGACATTCTTTTAAAACCTTGGTATCCAAAAACTTTTGAAGATAAAATACGTTTGTTACACAAAAAACCGTATTTGAAATTTAAAAAAAACGTGGACCTGAGTTCTTATTACTATTATTAAAATAACTTAAATTTTGTATCAATAAGAATCGAGAAAATATAGTAAAAAAAAAATATTAATAATAATTCATTTACTTTAAGAGCCGCTGTGTGTCTCGCTTTTGAATCCTCCGTAACCACCCCTTGTCCTAGCAATTCTTCTTCTTCAGCTGAAGCTTCTTCCACCAAATATTCTGTTATACCTTTCAATACTGGATTGCCCGAAACCAAACCAAAACTTTCCTAATAGCACCAATTTAAAAATATAGAAATAATAAGTACAATTATATATAATTAAAAGTTGCTAATATTATTGTGACTAAAATACAGATAGTTTCATCTACCATAAATTAATATAAATAGAAAGAAAACTAAACCTGCTGATTTTCTGGAGTATCCCAAAGGCCATACCTTGAATCTAATTCTTGTATTATTCTAGCGCATAATTTAAGATCGTGCAAAACAACCTGTTTATGTGCTGATAGACCAGACACTGATCTCACACGCCTCGATAAGTCTCTATTTACTATGGCTCCCATCTCACAATCCTTCACCTGAGGAGAAGAAAATCACATTTTTTCTTATTATCATATTTATATCAATCGAGCATCAATTTAACGGTAACAAATAACTTTTGAACAGTTCATTTTTACAACTTAAGCAATTACATGCAATTCTTTACATTAAATTTAATGGAAGTGAGAGAGGATCATTAGTAGGAGATGCAGACTAGAGACTCCTCACTGATCAAAGGTTCTGCTGATATCCAAGCCTAAAAATATTTACACCAACAATCCTCAGGTTTGAGAAATAGTGCAAGATAGCAAGCACTATTATTGTGTGTTTAGTTGATCCACTTGAAACTTAGTTCTCCGCTATTCTCAATTACTGATAATCTCTCTCAAACTCAATAGCTGCATGAGCCTTAGAAGATATGAGCACCATAAAATCGATTCCTCCCACTTACTTATTTTTAAGAAACATAAAGAATCTTTAAAACCTAAGAGAATAAATGATTAAAAAATAAAATATAAAGTAGAAAAATAATTACCCTGATATTATTAACATTCCAACAAATTTCTTTGATATTAACGTCTCTTCGAAATGTAACCCATCCTCTGCGAAACCAATGCTGCTCGGGCTGAGGATCTGATAAAGAAACCCTCAAGAAACCAGGATATTTTTTACATATCTAAAATCAAAATTAAATAAAAATAAACTTCACAGAATATCTCAGTTTTTTATACTTAGGTTACTTTTGAATAATGAACTTTAGTAAAAAAAAACATGTTTACATCAAACAAATAAAAACAAAATTAACTCACCGCTTCGATTTCTGCCTTTGTTATCCTAGGAGAAATTGTTCTCAAAAAGATGGACGATGTTTTATGCAGTGGTCTAGGAGTGAGTGGCACTACCTCGTCATTACCATCTTTCTGCAATTGAAAGAGAATAGAACAAAGTTTATTCCAATATTACAGCGCCAGATGCACTGTCGTCTTATTTTTGCTATGACCAGAACGTTCAAACACCATACGAGAAAGATCTTGTTTTGGTTTTCAATTATCGTCGGAATCTCCAAGCAGTCCCGCTAAACCTTAAATACCTTGATAGCCAGTTGGACGCCTGATATCGTAGAAAAAGACGACTCTAGTATTAATATTTCTAACAAATGATATCTGCAGCACAAATAATTACAACTATCACCCCCTGAAAAGCTGACAAGCTTACGAAGCTTATCGAAATATCATTAACCCCGAAATCATATTTCAATGACCTACACGAATCCGGTGAACCAATCATTAAAATTAAAACACAGAAAATAAAAGTCCAAATTAGATGAAATTAAATTAAGCAATCGAAGACTAATAAAAACAATGATACTACTTAACATTGCGGATCCAACCAGCAACACTTAATTTCAGATCTTGCACTTTACATGATGTAGTCACCTTGGTTATCCACTAAGAGAAAGAAACAATAAGCATTTCCTACAATAATTCCTAAGGAAATAAATTAGCATCTTTTAATATCATAATAAGACAAATTCCTAAGACCCAACCCGTCATTAACTCCACGTTAAAATTAGAATTAGCAAAAGTAACCGTACTAAATAGCTTTAGCATTCAGACTACAAAATTCTGGCTTCAATCAGATCCCTTCTTCTCACCTATCCATTCCCTCCTAAATTGTTTGCTACACCAACAGATGTTTCAAACAAAAATAAGGACTGCTGGATTTTGTAGGTTCCGATCGATTTTACTTTTAATATTACATATAGATTAGTAACGACAGTTCATATACAGAATCATTTTTATATTGTTACAAACAAGAAATGTAATGAAAGGGACTTACATCGGAATCATCTTCCTTTTTAGTTTCTTCCTTCTTGGGCTTTTCTTCTTCCATTTCTTCTTCTGCAATACACAAATGAATAACTGATTTTTATCACATATTCATTACATATTTTATATTTAAACTTTAAATTGGTGTACAAAAAAATAACTTGAGATAATTCTAGTTAGAGAAGCATAAATTGATAACTAAAATATTCATTAAATTGTTCAATTTCTCACATTTTTAAGACCGTTTTAGTTAGCATAGTGCAGAAAACGTGAATGTGACAAACGTAGGGCTGAGCATTGTTCAAGAGAATGATGTATAAAAAAAAAAGTTTCGTCTACGAGCGTTGATAATTAGTCTGTATAAAAGTACATAGTCTCTTATTACTATTAGCAAAAATTGTTGGCTAAGACCTAATGTTATTTGTGTTTGTGACCAATTCAACCTCTTTTTTGGATATAATCTGTAACAATCACAGTAAGTGTATAAAAAAAATTGTTAAATTGAACTCAGTGGTTGTCTAATAATAAAATTTTAATAAAACTAATCGATTATTTAACATAATTTTAGCTTTTCTTCGATAATAGTTGAAAAATAATAATCTTAGCTAAATAAATATTGCACATAGCCTCAGCTTGATAATAAGTGGGTGATGAATCCTAAAGTTTTGGAAGTTTTAAAATTTGTGTATTTTAATACAGTAACTATAAAAACAACATTCCCACCGTACTAATGTGAATTGGATTAAATATAAATAAATTGTTGAAGAGAAGTTATTTTTCTTTCTGAAAACCAATCAATCCATTGTCAAATTAATTGTTAAAAACCTTATTACTTGGTTCACTTCTGCTTATTATTATTTTAAATTCGGTAGAATGAATAATATTTTTTTCTGTCATTAAGCAGAATTTGAACCAATTTTCATGAATGAAGTGCTATTCAGTTTGATATTAATTATTTAGATGCGTCTCTTAGATGTCACTATGCAGTTTTCTATGTTTTTAAAAAATAATAATTACGTTAAAATTATCTTTTTAAAAACGTGTGTAGTTTCATGCACATATTACAACCAATCTAAGTTAAATGAGTGCTACACTTTACTTAAAAGCATAAGGTTCTATGATTTGTAATAAATTTTAAACAAAATTAATGAAAATTTAAAGCAGTAAAATTACTTAAATGACATTAAATGTAATAGTGTCAATTGAACTATGTAACTAAAATTGTAAGCTGCAAGTTTTTCTTAAGGAGATTTAAATGGGTTTACATGTACATAATGTATTATTGTTCATCTATTCAGAAAGTACATCTTCCAATTGGTGAGATTAAAAAAAAAAATCCAACGAATCATGATACTGAAGCTTATTAATAAGCGAATGTTATTTAAAAAATGAAAAAGAAAATAAAAATAAAGTATTGATTTCATAGTAAAATTGAGAATGTGAATTTTAGTAAGAGAATGAGTTCTAAGCGTTTGCACTTTTTTTGTTCATTCAAAAATAATTATTATTTTCTTTACATAATTAGTTTAATATTATGCTTTGTAAATTATGTTTACACCTTGGATGGTTTCCTATAGATATTAAATAATGAGGGTTACCTTTTCTCATTCGATTTTTTTTTTTTTCAAAAAACCATTGATGGAGAGAAAGATTAATCGCAATAAAACCTTCAAAAACTGTTAAGTGTTTGCTAAAATTTTGGAGATTTCATTCTAATGACACTGAATTGTTTAATATTACTAATATATAATAAGTGCCTGCTACATATATAATTTTTATCGGTAACTATTGATTTCAGTTAAAGGAGCCTCTTGTAATATTTTGCACTAACTTTGTTTCTTTAAGTATTGACAAGACATAATCATTTAACTTCATAAATGGTGAAGTTTACTGTAATACGATAGACGTGAATCCACTTTGATTAGCGATGTATTGTGAAAAAGGGCAGAAAATATAAACCAACAATACCTCCAGGAGGCGCTACGCCGTCTTCATCTTCTTCCAAGTTAACCACTTTCTTTTTTCCAACATCTTCTTCATCATCGTCCATCTTCGCCTCGTCCACCTTCTCTGATTTCTTTTCATCACTGCTAGTACTTTCTTTCTTTTCTTCTTTATCAGACGCAGTAGTTGAACTTTTTTTCTCTGCTTCACTGCAGTACCAATAACAGTTAAATTTTTTGTAATTAAAGATATAAACTCAAATAAGCAGAGATTATTATTAACCACTTACTACTAAGTAAATCTAAACTATTTCTAGTGAATAACACATACTCTTTACTTTTATCTGCACTGGTTGCCCCAGATCCAGATGTTCCTCCTGCACCGCTTGTTTTGCTGTCTCCTCCACTACCACTCTCTGTAAAATGAATAATTTTGATTAAGATAAAATTTAAACGAAGTTTGATGTGAAACATTTTCAAGAATTCATGTTACTATTTAATTCCTGAAATTTTTAAAATCTCTAATATACTCTCAAATTCTGAATTTCTACGAAAGGTTTTCCTCAACCTGGTATTTACTGCATTACGAATCACAATATTATGGTTATACAATGATCAAGGTTTCAAACTTCTTCATGTTCTTCAAACCCTCCAAATTAGATTAGATTTTCCCGTTTTAGTTTTTCTCGAAGGCATTGCGATATAAAAAAGGATTGTCTATAATATATATAGTTCGTCTTTCTCTTGTAAGTTGTGAAATGATTGTACAGTATCAAATAATAAATTATAGTCCTAAAAGTTAAGATTTTTAGGTCTCAGCCAAAGACGTTTAACTTTATGCATATTAAGCAAGACACGTAAAATGTATAGGGATCTGTTACAGTGTGAAAGCCACAGGATTAAAAATTCTATTACAGTTCCTTTAGTGTCAGTGATTGTTAACAGAATTTAAAGCTTGAAGTACATTAATTCCAAAACGTTGCAAATGAAAACTAACTCTGAAGATCCAATCTATATTAACTGAGAGTATGGTGTGTCAGCATAAGAGTTGAAAGGCAGAGATGTACCCAGAAACGCCATGATCCCTGATGAAGTATGGAATCAATAAAATCCATATCTTTAAGTGAAAATAAATTTAAACTACACAATTATTTATAATTTATCAATTAACATATGTTAGGTGACTCTTGTTGTTAGTTAGTACCTGTGGTACCCTAATAATATCCCTAAAGAAATGCTAGCACCCCAATCCAATTGCACATGGTAATTATTTAATATGTTCTTAGATAATATTTCCTTGCGATAAATTATAAATTATTAATTTACCTTGTGCAATATCCAACACAGTAAGATCTAAATCTGTGCCTCCTTCAAGCCGGATCACTACAGAATCAAGAAGCTTAATGACAGCGTCAGCCTGATCAGAGTCCACCCTAACTGTATCAATCCTTCCAGAATCCAGCATCTCTACAAATACAGCTGCACGTTTCTATATTAAAAATGAATAATCATTCAAATATGAAATTTTTTTATCTTCCAAATATCAACTACCTTTGTTAATACACCACCTCTCCAAATATAAGTTCTTACTTATCATATTCATTTACAGATCAAAATAAAAATTAAAATCAATCTACTCACCTTTAAAGCAGCAATCTGCTCTTCTTTCCTTTTTTGTGACTCTTCTGGATGGTACTTTAGCTTAAACCTTAGACATTCAATCAAATAGGTGTTAAAAAGTATACAAATAAAAGACATATATTTTATATATAAAGCGGAAGACCTTTGATGTTTTAGTAAATATAAATTAAATATATATGTCTTACGTAAGTGCAACGCATACTCTTGCATTAAAAAAGATGCCAAATTGTTCAAAAGTATTTTGAATCAAATTTCATTTAAAAAGTTATTTAAGAAATTATTAACTTTAAAAAACTAACAAATCTGTAGCCATAATCTAAAACACCAAAGCTTTTCATCGCAATCCAAAATATCTTTTATTAATAGATTTTTTTTGTTTTTAAACAAAAATAAGAAAAAACCTCACCTCTTTACATCATCACCTTTTAAAGATTTGCGAGCAAATATATTTTTGTATCGAAGATTGTTGTAAAATTTTGTTATTAATTTGTTGATTTTGTTTATTAATTTGCAATAATTTGTAATTTGTTTTTGTATTGTTTTTAATTTTAAATATTTATATATATTTTTTTATTATTATTCCTATTTTTAACTATTCGTTCATAGTTGAATTACTTTCTTGTTTCATTCAGTTCACAAACTAAAAAGTGAAAAATTGTTATGAGGGGGGGGTTCGCGATTACTTTATATTCGCGCACAATTTAAAAAAGGGTTTTTCGATCATATTCGTCGCCGCATCCCGTCGCCAGCTGTAAAAATGGTTTACTGTACAAATTACATATTTTTAAATTATTTGAAAAATAAAACAAAATACATATTTACTTAATATTAAAATAACTAGTAGATTATACGTGTGCTGAAAATTAAATAATGAGATCATTTCTGTAATTACTTTGACTCAAAACTAAATCAAAATTAATTACATTTTATTCAATCCTAAATAGATCCCTAGTGTAGCTATCTACAGACAACTGTGAAGTCTACCACAGCTCTCACTTCAAGACAATGCTAGTAATCATAATCTGGAATTTCCTTAGTTTGTCCGTTAGAGATCCTTTGTTGTTTTTTCTTGGTTAAAAATGGCGAGCTTTGCAATATCTTTTTAATCTTAAGAAAAAGAAGGTGTAGCAGGAATCCATATATATATATATATATATATATATATATATATATATATATATATAAAAGCTAAGGAAAAGGCGATTTTTTAATGGTCTAAGATGATTAACTTTGCTTGCTCTGTGACAAGATGCATTATCATGATGCAGTTCTCGATTAACTCACTCTAAGCAGATGTAACAACCATTCAAAAACTTCAGGGTAAAAATACCAGTTAATTATCCAACCTTCAGGCAAAAACTCATTTAGACAACTATTAATTTCACAACTATTAAAAAAGAAAATAATAAAAAAACACCATCGTTTAGATTTTATTATTATTTTCAAATATAGTTCTTTCGGGGAACGTGTGACTTTAGTTTTGAATGCTTCATCAAACTGGGTAATGCATACACTGAAGTATACACCCACTAAAACTAAGGATAAGCAAATCCAAAATAAAATTATTCACAATAGATTTTACGATTAAAACATTAAAAAGACAAACAAAACAAGAGATTCCATTATGGGCATCAGGATTGTTGAAAAGTAAAAACTTAACTGTATGAATTCTATAAGGGAACTATTATGGAACTGAAAAAATGCAACTGCAAATTACGTTGAATGAAAGATTACAGAAATAGCTTCATTTATTTAGACATCTTATTATATTAGGTAAGATCAAATAAGGTAAGCACTGAAATATCGTTAACCAAAATGAGTAAAAACTATTTCACATTTGGGAAGTAAAAAGAATAATTTCTACTCATTCAAATTATACGCTAATCTCACTCGTTTAATACAACTTGATATTGAATTCTAAATAATCACTATTATTAATAAATTAGGTATACCAGCTTACAAAAAAACATTAAATGCAACAGCTTACAAACTTCACATAATACACTCCTCATTTTATTAGATTTAGTATTTTCAGGGTGCACTCCATAATTTTATAATTCAAATACCGAAGATAATTAGTACATAAGCTATTAATGGGAAGTTATTTCTGATGCCACTTGGGCTTAAAATTGTTGATCAATTATTATTAATGGATCAGTGGAACTTCGGAGAAGTTTTACAAATACGGTGTCCCAACTATTCGACAGATGTACTTTTGATACACACTTATTACTTGTTTATTTAGATTTATGCTCTTCTTCGCTTAATTTCTTCTTCTCATTGCAAAACTGCAAAAAAAGCAGCTGCAAGTTCATTCAGGATGTTAATGATCACATTGCCATTGGATGTAAAAGTAGATTATAACTTGCAATTTCTCTTACAGCCTTACTATCCTTAAAACAGCATAATATCCATCACAAGTAGCTCATTAGCTTGATACACCTTTTTTTTACTTTTTTTAATATTCTCAAAGTACGGTTCGGAGTACATGTGAGTGAAATTAAATTTCTCTCAATATTATTTTCTTTACATCATAATTCAATCGAAATTTATGTATGAATGTTTTCTTCAGAATCGTTCTATTCTTTAACTTTATTCCCTTCATAAAACAAAATAGTTTTCTTTTTCTTTTCATAAGATAATTGGGCATTTTCTATTAAAAATGCTAAATTTAATGGATCTGAGCTTAACTTTCATAACTATTTGGGGGATCCAATTGCTTCCAAAATATTATAATACAATAAAATAAAACAATAAAACATTACAAAAACACTGTTGTCTAATTTTTTTTACGTTACAAATTTTAATATTCAAAACTTTTATGATTGACCTTTAACCCGTTAACTTATGTTTCTATCGAAATATATTTTTGTAGTAACTCACCATTCCTCCTCTTTGTGGGCAACAAAAAATTCATTCAGCTGCTGTCTTCTAAATTCAAGTTTGTACTCTGCATACTTAGCAATTGCCTCCTCGTCTGTGATATTGTCATCCTGGGTTTGTAGAAACGCCTTGAAAGTCATTATCGGTGGTTGGGTATCCATATCCACACCCCGACTGCAACATTAACATACAATTTCTTTCCTCATTGCCATCTTAAAACGAATGGAAATTCAGTTCATAAGAAAAATTTCAAATTTGAAAAAAGAGCAGAAGTGCCGTTTTATGAAATAAAGTTTGTGGGTTTTAACTACTTTTTCCAAAATCCTAAGTTTCAAGCAAATGTTATTACATAAATTGAGATAGGAGATATGTAAGAATGAGCAGTTTCTTTATAATCGTAACCTTACGCCAAGATAGTTAGAATCATCATTTAAAAGCTAACCCTAACAAGAATTGCAAAACCAACTTCATATACAATATATTATAACTATTGCCGACAAATATCGTCATTCTATAGTGGAAGATTTTAACGTGAGTCATGCATGTACATCTTGCATACTTTCTAAAAATCAAGTTTTTAAAGAAGCCAATCTCATTCTAGAGCTGCATCATATATATTAATATCTTCTTGTACTTTATTTATTCACACATAATGCCTTTGGGATTTTTAGAATAAATAATTAATCAAACATCATTAATTACTATTCAAAGAAATTTAAAACATGTACTACAAATAAGACTTTAGTGGAGACTTAATTTATTCAATGCTCAGCAGCACAACTACATCACTATAGTAACATTACAGATATGTAATGTCACTAATAAAATGAAGAGAACATAATTGAACTACTTTTGTAACCAGCTAATTAAAATGAGTGTTCGAAATAAAATAATCCTTGCGGTCTGCGTATTTTCCGTACCCTATTCTTGAACGTACATTGTTGGAGATAGACATGTCCTAAATGAATGCAATTTCAAATTTGAGTTAATTTTTACTTTGGCTGAAGTATTTTTCGTTGTCAAAATTATTTTAACCCTTATAAATGAAACTGCACATCTTTCACGATACTCTGTAGGTGGCGCACACCAATTTATACTACTTTGAATTAAAAGAGATTATTTACCTGGAATTGCCAGACCCATAACCTGAATCGGGAGTCCACGTATTATAATTATTGTATGACGGCTCGTAACGCATCCTTCTGACATCTTCATTTCTTGCAACACAAAAACACATGTTTCATTATTTTTTTCAGAGATAAGATACCACATTTTAAATTGATACATGAGCTAGGGACATAGACTTACGGTTCGTATCTTATTCTTTTTGCTGGAGGAAGGTCATTCTGATAACCAGTGTACCTGTCTCTATAGTCGTTTCGCATTCTCGTGCGACCCCAATCTCTGCAATAAAACGAACATTAAAGACTAAATATATTAAATAAACGAGGATTTCACTTGGTATATTAAGATAGAATAGGCATGAATTCACTGTCTTAGAAGTTGTCCAATTCTAATGAAGATAAGTTAGAAGCAGTCAAAAAAACAATAAAAGAGTGGACCATTTTAAATACTTAAAGTATAAGAGTATAATGGGATAGATCCTCCAAGCAGAAGAGAACGAGAGGGAGGTGAATGTATTGAACTTTATGATATGAATGAATCTCTGCTCTCAAACAGAAACTTACTGCCTGTTGCCAAAGGTTGATCTTATCTATTTTTTAAAGTGCGGTTTTTAACAATACGGAGAAGAAACTAGGGTTCTGAACAAGTGTCAACGCGAGAGATTTTTGGCACTAGAAATGGACTATTGTCAGAAGTTAACAAGGTGTTCAAATGTGAGTGAATAAGAAACAGAAGATGGGTGACCATCATAGAATCCACAAAAATCAATCATCTAGGATGATTCGGACAAGTGAAGATGATGGGTCTGAAACGATACAGATGAAGGTAACGGTCGGCGAGTTAGATGCTAAAAAAAGAAGCAGCTGACGACAGAAAGGGACAAGAAGTTCAGGATGAGAAGACAATAGCACATACGTACCAATGAAAGAACAACAACAAAAAAAATGTTTAATTCAGCAAAGGATTATTGTTTAAAGGCTAAATGAAACCTCTCCAGTAAGGAAAAATGTAAGAATCTGTACACTGAATTACTAATTTCTCTACACAACCAAAGAATCTAACTTACTCGTCTTTTCTTCTTTCAGTCCTGTATGACTCCGTTCTCTCTCCTTGAAATTTATCTCGCCTTTTCTTGTCGTACTCGTCTTCACTGTCGCCCATAATACACAAGAGTTAAATTAATTAATACTTATCAAAATTAAGCAATGACGCTGTTATTAAAACAAGATGGTTGACTCATTCCAAACGCCAACTTAAATCATATTTTTCAAACTTTATAAATTTACTTAAATAAATGACCAAAATAAACTAAAAAAAGATAAAAAATATTATATTAGTTGTAAATAATATCAAAATTTTATCTTAATTAACAAGAATTTTCTATTACAATTATTTATAATTTACATAATTTAAAAGTGATTTTTTTATTGCATAAGTGTTTTTTTAAACATAAATTTAAAGTAACAATTTATTTAAATTAGAAGTACTTTTGATGTTATTCTAAGAAAATGTTGCGTCATTTAATGTGTACACTCCACACTGTAAGAAGTAGTGTGACTGTAGCTGGCGTGACAGTGTTGCAATAGTTGTTATCATTGACAAGTTGTTTAATCAAAACATTACAATAGTGAATTATGTCTCCAAGACATGAAGGAAGAGGAAGGAAGAAGCTGCCAGAAGGTGATAGCAGCGATGACGATGAGTATAGAAAAAAAAGAGATCGAAATAATCTGGTGAGTTATCAATTCATGGATGACGTTGTTGTAATAATTACCCAAGTACAATGTGTCACATTAATATTAATTGCACAGGCTGTGAAGAAGTCAAGAGTTAAGTCCAGAATGCGGACTCAAGAGACTATGGAAAGAGTTGAACAACTGAAACGAGAAAATGACCAGCTTGAAGAAAAAATAAAACTACTTAGTAAAGAACTGGGGTTCCTCAAAGAGCTTTTTATTGCTCATGCTGGTTTGTATAAAATGATAAAAGTATTGTAATCGTCACATGTTGTCTGTTTTTGCTTTACATAATGATATGGTGGCGGATATATTCTTTCTTCAAAAGATTAGTTATATAATTACCAAGATTATTTGCTTTGAACTTGCAAAAATTAAGTTCTTGATATATGTGTAGGATAAAAATCAATTAGTTATGTTCTTAAAGGTTAATTATATAATGAAGTCACCATTTCTTTTAGGAATAAACATATGTAAGCCAAAGTATTTGTGCTAAAATATATAATGAGAAGCAGATTTAAAGTTAGTTGCCCTTTGGGTAGTTCCCAGTTTCTAACTTTATACTTTTTTTTTCTGTATATTTTCTGAAGATAGAGGAGGCATAAAGTTCAATTCTCAGTGAGACTTTAGTTGATTAATAATAACTTAGTTAGGGTATCATTAAAAGATTGTGTTTTGAATGTGATCATTGTTATTATATCAGATGAATTATGTACCCTTATTTTGATACATTTGGCGATTTATTACTTCACTTGATGGTAGGAATCATTATTTCATTGACATGAAAGTTGATTTTTTTTTTCTGCAGGTAACTCTGGTGTGCCTCAAAATGTAGACCTGAACACAATTTTTGCGGATAATGAACCAATCACAGATAAAAAACCCGATTTCTTCAGTCCTGGCTGAATGTAATAAGCATCTGTTTTTAAAGCACCAGCACCCATCATCAATCCGCAACTGTAGTTGGGTTTATTTTACTAAGCGCTACTATAGATGTATTGTATTGTACCTGTTTACATGATGTATATTCTTTTGTTTTCTCCCTCACTCTCTCTATCTATCTCCTATTATGTTGAATCACATTAGAGGCACTTAAAATTAATAAAATTTGTTTCTTACACTCGTTGCATTTAATAAATGTGGATTTAATGTTCATAATAGTTGAAGTGTCAACTCTAAAACTTCGTAGAAAAAAAGCACAACCATTTTGTGTCTATACTGCTGTAGATGTAATGATTATTGTGAATTCTTTTGAATGATTGCTCTTTTTGTATTAAGCTAAAATCTTAATGTTAATAATTAATGTGCAACGCTTACCACCGTTGAACGATTTGTATGAATAGTTTTTTTTACATTCTCCTTTTATTTTATACATATATATATATATATATATTCTATGTTAAATTTCTAAAAGTGGAATGTTATTAATTTTTTTGTAACCTTCATATACGCCTAAAAAAATCATCAGTTACGTTTTTCATTGGAGAACTTTAGATAAATAATAATGTGAAAATGTGGTTAGGCCCCCAGTGTTGGATGTCGAGTTAGCAAGAGTAATACAAAACAGTATAGTTAATTAAATACGATTTCTACACCAAACTGATTAATCAACCTCTAATGATGGATGAAGATCCGAAACTCATCAGGGATACTATATATAAAGTTGAGGGCTACAACGAATAAAATCAAACAGATAATATAATTGATTTTAAGCATGATAGCGTGCTAAGTTTTTCAGTTTTTTGATTTCGGATTTTCAAATTTTCAGATATTGATTTATCAGGCGTGGTGAATCTAGCTTCCGCTTTTAATATAACTACAGTTACTGTCAGAAATAGAAATAAAACGTACGTTGACGAATAAAATCTATTAAATTAGAGAACCCAACTGACGCAACCACAACTTCACCAAATAATCATTTTGTTTTATTTTTTAAAGTGATAAGTGCTATGTTAATTATGATCCAATATTGTTAGTTGATCAGAGATTAAACAAAGTATTATTCAAATTCTGCAGTTTATGTACATCTTTATGTATTGAAAAAGTAATAATTCAAAAGAAAAGAGAGTACTATTTAAGTCATAATTTTTGCCATACTTTCGACTTAGGGACAAGGTCTTACCTTCTGCGCTTATGCTATTATCAAATATTGTTTTCCATTGTTATATCTAAGGTTGGTGAGCTTTTTGCCCTGACAGTTTCAGATAGTTTAAATCACTACCTCATCAGTCAGGACTGAAGACACACCAGGCATAGATTTAACGATGTTAAAAAATAATTGTTTAAATAGCATAAAACCCCGAAGATGACCTAGTCCCCATGTAGAAAGCTTGGCAAAAATTTAAAAAAATTAGGACTGGAATTGGCAATTTTCTCTCTTTTGGATTAATGTATCTGTCCCCAAAAACAATGATCAAAAATCATAATGCTGTATAAAAACCTTGATCATTTCGTGCTGAATGTTTCAGGTTTTATTTTCTACAACAATGTTATATTCATTGTAATAATTTTTTTAAACAACATAATGATGCTAGTTTAATTTGAAAAAAGTAATTATCAATTTGTTTTTATATCTAGATATTTCTAAGAAAAGTAAATATTTTCTTAAATCTTTGAGGTAATAATTTTTTTTTTAATGGTAAATCAGTTCAACAATTTTGATGTAAATTTTGTTGATTCGGTCATTAAATAATTTGAAAGTAGTTTATAGTGATCATTTTCGAGTAAAAAATTGTAAGGGTGTGGGGCTTCTTTGGAAAATCTTACAATTCACATCAGTAACATTTTTAATCATTTGTTCCAAAGCAAACTATATTACAAGTGGTTTTTAATAAGCATTCCTCAACTTTATGTTTCACATTCTCTGGTGTACATAACTTGTTAATAAACAATTATATAAAATAAAGGTGTGTCAGATCAGTGTTGCCACAAAAACCTGTAGTTGGTTTAGCTGGGTTATTGAAGTGGGGAGCAAGGTCCAGCAAGAGGTAATGATTTTGTGAGACGATCAAGGCGCCTCCATAAGGTGGAAAAACTAACTAAACAGTCTGGACCAGTCTCGTTTTTAGTGGAAGTGGTTCTCAGTTTTCTTCAAGTTTTAGTAAATTAAGTTAACTGTACCGTAAACAATTTTTGTTTCTTGGAAGGAAGGAGTGATTGCCTCGAAGGTCCCTCTGTTAAGAGTCAAGTCCTCCCCCCCGGGTTCCGGGTTATGTTACCAGCGTTCCGAAAAGTTGTGTGTGTGTGCGTTGTCTAGGGGGGTGTCTAGGAGGGGGGCGGAAAAGTTTCTGGAAGGCCTAAATTGTATTTTACAAAAAAAAATTCAAGACGGGGCTGTTGGGGTTGTTTGCTGAGATGGGCTGTTTCGGATCGGCCGCCTCGCGCGCCGATCACGAAGAAACGAAGCGCGGAAAGGAGATGAATAAGAAAATCAACCAACAGTTGCAGAAAGATAAACAAGTATACAGGGCGACACACAGGCTGCTACTCTTAGGTAAATATTTTTTAATAATTCTGGTCATTTTACTGTATGAAGAGAGCAATTTCCTGAAATTACGATAGCTTATCATTTCTTCTTTCTTTTTTTGGTACTTTCAGGGGCCGGTGAGTCGGGAAAATCTACCATAGTGAAACAAATGAAGATCCTCCATGTGAATGGATTCACAGAAAGGTATGAAATAATTTGTTTAATAACTTAATTGAGAGGGTTAGTAAAGTATTTAGTATTGGAGTTCGTCCAGCTTTTTTTGACGTAGGTGGGGGTGTTGTGTTTAGCATTAACTTTTTGAGTTTCGTTTTCTTCGGTTTTTTTAAACAAACCAATTTATTCGGCAGCAAAACTCAATATATGATAATATGCTTTATCCATGGCCAGGATACTAAACTTTCGTTATCGTCTGTAGGTTATGTAGGGGTGCCATTTATGTGGCCAAATAGTTTCCTGTAATTTATTATTTTGTGACCCACACATTGATAATAATGATACAAGATTGTTTGCGTTTTGTTTATTGTTATTGGGATGTTCACTTTAGGCAATGTTTTCAGCTGCTGTTTACAATTTATTGGCTTGATAAGAACTCCCAGTTTTAGGTCTTCTTTAGTAATATTCTAACATATTATTTCTACATGAATTTTAAATATATTCAGTCATACGGTTACAAATAATTAATTTTTAGCAAGATAAATGTGAGAAAGATTTCCATCACTAAACAGGTAAGAGATTATAGTTTTTAAAAAGTGCTCATTAACTTTATTTGCCATTAATATTTCTTATTATCACACATTGATTACCATTTTACGTATTGCTGGTTCCTATTGTTAGTTTAAATTCTGTGGAAAGTGATAACCTTAAAATCAAATAGCTAACTGATTTAGAATTCACTTCTACGGAGGAAGTAGTGTATTTTATAATTGAGTAGAATTTCAATTACCATTTTATTATTTAACATTATTTATTATTCTGTACTTGCATCCTATTATCAAGAGTTACAAAAAAATGGGTTATGTGATTTAATCTTTTATTTTTATTAATTATAAAATAAATGTGAATTGCAATTCGTATACATTTAGTTTAGAAATTGGGTGAGGAAGTTTTAATTGGATTAATGTGACTCTCGGTCACTACATGTTTTTGACTTTAAGAAATCTTACGCTGACAAGTCTATGCAAGATATTTTTTTTTACATTACGGAAATTTTGACTTTGTATTCTGCTTTGTTATCTCGGTATTTTCAGCAACCGTCATAAATAGTGGTAACTTAACGTACTTGCATTTGAATAGTAGTGCTCAGTATATATTAAGGTATCTATCCATTAATATGTAAATATAGTCAGAATTTCAGGGAAAAATTTGCCATGAAAAACCAAAAAAGCTTGCCTGAAACAGTTTTTCTGAACGGTGTCCTTAGCCCGCTTGTAAGTCGAGTTTATTTCATTGGGGTTCTAATAGTGATTTTGTTGTTGATTCAGGTTAATACCCACACGATAAAATCTGCTGCTGAGATATATTCGTCAGAACTATTTAATAAAATTGCTTAATCCCTTGACTTTCTACTGAGGGGATGCGTAACTTAAAAGTGTATTTTGTCTCACAGTAAACGAAATACATTAAGTTTTTTAAAATTGTTGTTTTAATGCAATTAAGATGCTACAAATTGAAATCATTTAATCGTCCTTTAGAGCTTAATAAGGTTTTGTTAAATATCCTGTTGAAGTGCCCAGAAATAATATGAAAAATCTGTTGAAACAATTTTGTTTTATCATTGCTACTAATTCACCGTGTGTTTATACTTACGTTTTGGATCTACAGTCTGCTGCCAAAAATTAAAGAATTGTTTTCTCTATTTAACTTTTTTTTCTAATGAGAAATGTGTCTTTCTAATGTTAATAAGCTTTTTTCATTTATAAGTTTGTTTCACTGAATTCACCGATCTTTTGAAGACCCTGCTAAAAATTTATTTCAGAGATCTTTAGTTTTTAGGTTTTGCTAATTCAGTTTGATTATTGAAAGGTAAGTCAAATATCTTGTAGTTGATGGACAAGAACGATGAGTCGTACCTGTTTTCTTGACGGATTTGTGCCTTTATAGGTAATCTTACTGGACAACGGTTAGACGTTTAGACACAACATGGCAAATAGTTTCAGGAAAGTTAGTCTAAAATCATACGGGACAATTCATCCTGAGTGGATAGAACTTCCATGATTATTTTCAAGCAATATCTGGAAGGAACTCCTAGTTCTGTGCAGTTATTACAAACTCTCATTTCTGCCTGCAATTCTGCTCTCCTCGAACCAGTTCATGGAAGCTCTCTTATTAACTACATCGCCACCCATCATATCGGAAACTGCCCATGAATTGCCTTGGATTTGTCGTGTTATGCATTGTCCCTTTACCCATCAATTTTGATCTTAGTTTGATGGAGCAGGACCCTAATCATTAGCAAGATCTAATTGATCGTTCGTAAAATAAATTTTCATCGTAGAGATTTGTCATTCATATAGCCACTTAATATCTAGGGATGAGTATTATTTTATTGCTGATCAAGAATTATCTTTCCTTGGACAGAAATAGTAATGTGGATCAGCCTCTAGATTGAGCATGCTACAATTCCAAAAGGTTAAGTGAGAAGTAAGCAGGTTAGCAATAGTTGGGGCAGCACAATTGTGACTGTTAAGCCCACTGTCCATCTGACCATCGACTTTAGTGTTCATTTACTGCCTCTATATTCTTATGTACCCGTTTCTCCTAATGCTTGAATCTCCACTCCATCTTCCAATGGGCTGAAATTTTGCTCGATTTTCCAGTCCGAAACTAATTTTGATGTTTTTAGCAAAAATTCTCATAATGTTGAGATTTCATCTGGTGATTTTCCTTATATGCTTTTAAACCGTGTGTGTAAAGGAATGAGGTACGTTTGCCTCCTGTTCTTTTTCAAGTTACCACCTTGTGAATAAATCCTTCACTTTTTTTAATCCTGTAATTTTATTTAAAATTTTATTATTGTCAACGCTACCAATCGATACTTTGTTACTTTAGTTCCTGACAATTAATGGGACGAAACGACAATTTAACTTACAAAACTCACCAACCCAATGGAAGCTCTTGAATTAAAAGTCCCGAAAAGTATTAAGCAACGGTAAAATTTGTTTCAAAATTGTTAGTTTTGGAAACGAGAACCTTTTCCTGAACTACATTCTCCACACCTTTACTACAAAATATTACTTTTAAAGGAAGTACAACACGCCTCCCTCTGGATTTTAATAAAAACAGTTTTGTAAAAAGGGTGACTTATGTTTAGTTAGTGTTTACGTGAAGGAGAAAAATGTGCTATAAAGGATTTCAGGTTAGCTTTTATGCTTCAAACTGAAAATATTTGTTGTTCATTTTTGAAAAAAATTAATCACTCCGAAATTGCTTTCTCCAAATACAAGATTACTTTAAATTCAAAAGCATATGTGTACAACAAATTAAGTAATATTCCGTTATTATTTTTAATGCCTTTCTTTGTTATTCTAGATTTTCTGTATTACAAACTAGTTAAAAGACAGTGGGATAGGCGAAGTATAAATATGATTAATTACAAAATAGTTGTTCTTTTGCTATAGTTAAATATTTTTTATGTAATTTCTTGTAAGTAATATTTCCTCTTTTTTCTTTTCTGTTTTGTTTTGCAGAGAGAAACTCATGAAAATTGAAGATATAAAAAAGAACATTAGAGATGCCATTTTGGTAAGTAGTGAAATGTAGTAATACTTTTATTAAATAATTATGTTTATATTAATGCAAAAGAGCGGCGCATCATCAAAGTGATTACGGTCACACCCCCTCATTATTTTTAGATATACGTTTCGAAAATAAATATGTGACCTGCACTGAATACCTGGATATGATTAAATTTTCTATTTTTACAGTAAGTCTGTGGATGGTTTTTCTATTACTGTTTAATACATTAATCTATCTTTATTTTAGAAAAACGTAAATGAAATAACTGAAGTTGTTTACTTTTTCAATTACATCGAATGGAATTTGTCAAACAATAAAAGAGAGACAGCACTTTATCCTGTCTTTGGGAAATTACCCGCATATAAAAGTGACAATAAAATTTATTTAGTATGCTAGAACTAAAGTTAACAAAAAATCCAAACGCTTTGATTAATGTAAATAAAATTTAATTATTAGTGAACGGAAAATATTTCCCTCCACATTGTGGCAGGTTTGTTTTATGTCAAGTTTTTGGGCCTGAACTACATTCTATATCACAACGATATAATACTGAAAATAATTTCTTACAAATAAAAGTTCTAATCAATTAAGATGAACCAAAACAGGATAGACAAGCGTAGAAAAGATTGGAGCAATAGAAGCTCCGATGTAGATTAAATAGTCAGTAGATAGCAAGATTAGGATAAAAATAGTCTTCTTGAAGTTTTTTCAACTCAGTTAAGAAGCTTAGTAAATAACAAAGGAGCTTTAAAAAACAAAAATTTACTGTATTTAAGAACACATTTATTCTAATTACGACCTTCTCATATGAGTCCTGAACCTTTTTATTATGAAACATGGTTTTATATATATAAAGTGAGAGAATGAGATTCCTTCACAGGATAGAAGAGCAAAGTAGAAGAGACTTAATCAAAAATAGTATGTTTGATTAATTCTAGATGACAAGAGAAAAGAAATAATTGATGAGCTAGGAAAGAAAGATTCCTTTGCTTGCTCCTAGATACTTTCTAGTTCTGTAATATTGTAGCGCAATTCTTCCAAAAAAAGGAATCTTATTCTATCACCAAAGATGGTGCCACTGTAACCTCATTTCAGAAAAACTCTAATGCCATCACCAAACTCAAGTTGTATGTGTTTCCCTAGTTGCAATGTATCCAGAATAATGTACAATACGAGGTTAACCTAATTGTGACAAAGAAGGCAAAGGAATTAAACATGGACTACTTATAGCAAAAAGAAGCGATTTTTAGCTCACAGAGCAAGTAAAGAACTGCTTTCATAGTTATTTAAAAATGTTACCAGTGTACTTTAAGTAGGTTTATTCGAAATGTAACATAAACCTAGATCTAATACCGAAAAGTTGTTTAGGAGGAGTGAAACTGCCAAGAAAATAAAATTACGACTTTTCAACAGGCAACTGATCTTTCCTTTGTATTGATACTGCAATATTACTATTTCTCATAACGACAGGTGAATAAAGAAATTATCTTACTACAATTACAGCAGACTAACTCTTAGTATTTTCAATGGGAATTTTAATATTAATTTCAATGTTCAAATAAGCAATGCGCGTGTCTTATAAATTCAAAGCGGCCAAGATATCATTTCTTCAATTAGGCATTGTAATGCCAACAAAAACGAGCTATTCGAAGGCTACTTTTCCAAAAGTTTTCCAGAGATAAGTGAATTTTGTTGACTTGGAAAGTTGGCTTTGGAATCAAGTCATCGAATCATTCCACTCTCAGTTATGGTAATATGTTCTAACAATGTACGGCCGGCTAGCCAAGCACATTATTATTGGTCACCTACAAATTTGCGGTCAAAACGGCATTTGTTCAAGATCACCGCTTGTTGAGCTCACGCATAGGTTGAGACACCTATTGGTATTAAGGAACACCGACTTTGCAACAAAATTTATGTACCGTAGAAAATTTCACAAGTGGACCAAGCGTTTGATGCGTTGTCGATGTATGATAGATTTAGTAATATGGGTGCCGGCCTTATAAAGACAAGCTTTTCTAGATTTCGATTTGCAGGACTTTTCGGTTCGAATGCATTTAAATTCATAGGCGTGAACTAAATCAGCCTCAAATTCGCTATTTTGCTATTATTTAGCTGTATAAAAAAAATACCTTTCTGATATTTGTTCATGCCATAATTCCTATCAATCAAAACTCTCTTCCCTTCGGCTTAAGGAACATTCAGTCTGACACGGTATGCGTTGTTTGCAGTGCTTTGTCATATGTATATGTACGCATATACAAGCTGTAAATCCTCCACGTCTCCACGAAGGACTATTATATTGTACCAAAGGAATATGCCAAATTGGGAATCACGTATGTGTTAGCCCGAGTGGTGTAATACTCTACCCACCTAAATGTGAAGAATAGAATAAATCTTCATTATAATATAAATATGTACAAAACAAAAATATATATATAAATATACGAAGTGTCAAATGTACAAAACATTGTAACCTTATAACAAGTGCTAGTAGAAAGGTTAAGATATGTAGGATAAGAATGCAGGGAAAAAAAAGAAGGAAAAACCTGCAGCTACTAAAATCTTATTTGAGAATATGAGAAAGCCTCTTTGAGATCTCCTAATCATTAAAGCTTGTTGAATCCCAAGTATTTGCGGGTTTTGAAATGGTCCATAGGCTTTATGTATCTTTGATCTCCCGTTAGAAATCTTGAAGGGATATGTTATGCAATCCAAGATAAGCTTGAAGATTGATGTGGGATAAATATTGTTTTAGACGATAACCGGAGCAATGTCTACACTGAGTCCGCCAATAGCACTTGAACATCCAGAGAATCAAGTCAGAGTTGATTATATTCAAGATGTAGCTTCGCAGCACGACTTCGATTATCCGCCTGTAAGTAGAGATGCATATTATGTCAGTTCGAAATCTTTTTCTTCCTTAGTTGTTACATTTTTTTTTAAATCAAATTTTTGTTTCATACTTGACATACTAAAACACAAATTTTTCAATGCAAGTGAATTCAATGTTGAGTTTCTTTTCCTTCTTGTGCAGGAATTTTATGAGCACACGGAAGTGTTGTGGAAGGACAAAGGTGTACAGGCGTGCTATGAAAGGTCCAACGAGTATCAATTGATCGATTGCGCAAAGTAGTAAGTGAATCAAAGTTTTGTAAAAATTATATTCTTTACTAAAGTTCAGTTTTGTGACTACTATCAAAAGACGTCCATGAGTTTGATGCAAAAATATTTTTTCAAGTCTTAATTTCATTTTTCAGCTTTTTGGATAGAGTGAATGTAATTAAACAACCAAACTATACACCATCAGAACAGGTAATTTGTTTTTCTAAATTACTAAAATAGAAATATTTGTATTAAATTATATGCTTTCATTTTAACTAATTTATTAATAATATTATTTTGTACAAGGACATCCTGAGATGTCGAGTTCTCACCTCCGGCATTTTTGAGACGCGGTTTCAAGTAGAGAAAGTCAATTTTCAGTGAGTATACATATTTATAGTAGAAAATCTTTAAAGTCCAAATGTAGGTGATACTTCGTGTGAAAAATTTATTTTACTTAATCTCTGTGCGACCTCCACTTACTATAATTTTTAATGTTCGGTCTTACACATGTTCAGTAAACCCGGAAATTCACAATTATAATAAATTGTTCCATTTAACAGATTTTAGAAAAGTAATTTTATCAAAATAACTTTAAAATAAATAATACATAAAAGGTTGTTGTTGTAGTAGTTATCAAGCGTAGATTTGGAAGTGGTATATCCGCAATTCGAATCCCGCGTGTAGATACTTTTTGATAGAAAAAAAAATTAGTAGTAAAGTATGTGCTTCCGCCCCCCGACCACGACACCTAAAGGTAGTTGGACGTTAAGCCTGAAAAAATAAGCGATTTCTTAATTTTATGCATGTGTGAGTTTAATATTGACAACCGTAGAACTCTGTTTACAGAAATCCTCAAAAAGTAAAAAATCTATTGTATTTAATTCTGTCAAGTGAAATTTTCTTCAAACTCGAAATTTAAGCAATAAATGTAGCCTTCTTTAATGAAAAATTAGTGTTAAGACCTATTTAACATTGAAATAGCACTTTAAAGAGACTTCCTTCCATCCACCATTGTTTACTCTCAGAAATGCTCTCAATCAGAATTTCATGGAATAATACTTTACAGTAAAGTATACCAAGTTTAAAGATATTCGATGCAGCTGTTTCAGGAAAAACATTCAAAAAGAGAAAAGTGCATAAAGTAAATAAATACATACACTAAAGGTTCAGAACCTTATATTCCAGCTTGGATTTTAAATGTAATTTATTATTAGTAAAGGAAAACAGGATTAATAAAAATTAAGAAAAACATTCGTGGTTATAATAAATACATTCAATATTTTTGTACCCAAGCAATTTAAGAGTGCCATTTTTATTTATTTAATATGTTATTAATCTCATAGAAATATTATATTTCTGAAATATTATGTTTTAACTAGATTAATTTATTTCTTGAAAGTGCAATATCTCTTCAAATACACAATTATTACAAAATTGTAGAAATCCCTAGGTGATTCATTTAGAACTTTAGAAACTCTGAATCAGTCTATAAAATATAGTTTACCCTTTATCCCAATTAAAAATGAAAATAAAATAGTGATTAGCTAATCTAACTACAGTAATATAAATAAGTTAAAACACTTGTAACTCTTTTTCTGCCAAATCCCCCATTAATTTCGCAATATTAGTGTTGGAGATGTTGCGTCCCTGCTTCTTCTCACATTGTATGTATGTGTGTGCATATGCACGCCGCACAGCATGTTCGATGTGGGAGGCCAACGTGATGAACGTCGCAAATGGATACAGTGCTTCAACGACGTCACGGCCATTATATTCGTAACCGCCTGTAGCTCCTACAATATGGTCCTGCGAGAAGACCCCACGCAGAACAGGCTGAGGGAATCATTGGATCTATTTAAAAGCATTTGGAACAACAGGTGATTGCAATAAATTTTAAGTATTCTAATTGTTAGGAAATATTAGTAAAATCTTAGATTCAGCGTTTTTGAAACTTATGTGGTCTTTCTTTGGTATTTCCATTTTTTTATTTTTTTTATTTGCTGAAATAATTTTATAACACAATTGAATTTTGTTTTCAGGTGGTTGCGTACGATATCCGTCATTCTTTTTCTGAATAAGCAGGATTTGTTAGCAGAAAAAATCAAAGCTGGTAAATCCAAATTGGAGGATTATTTCTCTGAGTTTAGCAGGTGAAAAATTCATTATAACACATTTTTCGAAGTCATTCGATCATTTATGAAATTTGTACCATCACTTACAGAATGTGATCAAATATTTTGATGTGGGATTCAAATTATATGCTTAAACAAGTTAGTTTTTCCTCATTTTATTTAAATAAATGTTAGCACAGTTTCATCTTGCTGTTCTAAACCCATTAAGTATTTCTTAAGAAGCATCGTAATAGTAAGGCTAAATGGTATTGCGAAGTTGACATGGTACATTTTAGCTTTTATACTCTTATAGTCAATCGAAATTAATGTCTTTGTAATACTTCATAGATACGAAACTCCGGCCGAGGCTGAACTTTCTTCTGATATAGGTGGTAGTGGACAAGAAGACCATACGGTTGTCAGAGCGAAGTATTTTATTAGGGATGAGTTCCTGGTAAGGTTATTTCATGAACACTTATTATTGTCATTTTTATTAATTAGTTTGAAATTTGAAAAGGCTTGAAGGATGTATGGGAAGGGAAAGTGTGCAAAAAAGCTCTGTCCTAGAATGTAAAGAATTTAGGTTCTTGAGCACTTTGGTCTAGAGCGGTTTGGTAATGTGGGTGATAGTGCCGACCTTAGATATTTTTTTTCTGAGAGCTTTACAGTATTAGAAGATACCATGTTTCAAACGTTTTTTTCAAGAGAGAAAGAAAAACTGGACATCTTTTATATATGTTTAATACTCGCAAGTTTAAAGAGAACTCTTAAGCCATTTTACAGAAAATCTTTTTTAAAAAAACAACTAAAAAATGGATTCAGTATACGTCCGATTAAGTGATTTCGACAAAAAGTTTTTTTTATCATACATCTAAGGGAATTATCAAATTTCAACTTCCTATTTTTAGTATCAGTGGATACATAATAAACACAAACACACACGGAGAGATCAGCTTGGTAAAAACCATTCGGACTCAGAGGACCGGAAATTGGATATATCCGGTGAAAACTGAAAATCTAAAATCTTCACGATTGCAATTTCTACTCTCAAACTTTTACTGAAAATTAAAAGTAGAAAATTATCTTCCACGTTAGATGTGGTTTTCGTTTCAGAGCGTAGAAAGTTCTCTAACATTTGTTCTAAAGAATATGTGTACCGGATTGAGCCGTAATCAGTGTATTAGTTATATAAATCAATATACTAATCACTAACCTCTTCCTAGGTGATTTATTATAGTGCGTTAAGTGATCAATTAAAATGAATTCTATTTAGTTTATTCTTCAAGTTTGTTATTATTTCAATTTATTAAGAGAGAGGATTGGTATTCTTTAGCACATCGTGCAAGTATTTTTCAAATTTATTTTGCATGCTAGAATATAAAGTTTTTCAATTTTTAATTATATTTCACTTGTGATTCCATTTATTATTACAATTATAATTCATTTGTTACTGTTTCAGCGTATTTCGACAGCATCAGGCGATGGCAAACACTATTGTTACCCACATTTTACATGTGCTGTCGATACGGAAAACATTCGACGTGTGTTCAACGATTGCAGAGACATAATACAACGCATGCACCTAAGACAGTACGAACTTTTGTAGGGGGTGGGTTTAGGTATACAGAAATTAAAACTAAAAAATGAAAATTAAAAACGGGGGGGTTACTTGCGAGAGGGGCAGAACATTGTCCGAGAGCGGGGGTCAGTTCTTCCCTTCGCGGCTTCTTTAAAAATAAACAAACAAAAAAGCCAATTCACTCTCATTTATAATAAACTAAGAAAATAATACCGTCAAAACAGGGCGCCTACCTCTCATGCGTACGCGTCCAAATAAAGATAATTCTGGGGTGGCGGCCCCGCAGTTACCACTTCTGATTCCCGCCAAATTATGAATTAAAAGGAACTATAAATTTATTTTAAAAAAAGAAAGAAAAAGTGAATTTATACAAAAAATCATTTTAGTGTGATCCATTTAAAAAAATTATTATATATATTTTTTTTTATAATTTCAAAAGAAAGGATAAAAAATTTGTCGCCAGTTTTAGATCTTCACTTTGCACTATGTGTACATATACAGAAGTATTTAGGGTTGGATACATTCTAGTATATTCGCATACATGTATATGTACAACCTAAATATATATATATATTTAAAAAAAAAATGCATTCAAAAACAATTTTTAAAAAAGTAAAATAAGTCCTCGCCTGAAAGTTCTCCTCAGTCCCAGTGATGTGTAAAAGAGCTAACTCAGCATACTGCCTTCCTTAAAGTTTAATGTCACTAATCAAAATTAAAAATTAAAATATATATATATATAAATTTAACACAAGCAAAAAATTCTTAAATAAAAAATAATGAAATGAAATTAATAAAACCAATCTATTCATGCCCTCTTATGGCTACTTCCTTTATACTTAAAAAAAAATATAATTTTTTGTAAGAGACACAAAGAAAGAAATTGGTACAGCACAAATTGTATAAAAAAAGTAGCAGATTTTTTTGTTTTGTGTATATTTTATATATATAAAAAAAACATCTCGCGAGTTTTTATTTTGGTTTAAATAAAACAAAAACTGTTAAATAATTGACAATTTATTTTTAAAAAATTAAAATAAATTAGAAAATGTGAATCTAAGAGAGGAACCACTTTATTATTTTCCGTGTGATGGTCGTGTCTAGTCTTCAAGATAAAATTTATATATCTATAATAAATTTAAATAAACGCTACAAAAAAAAAGAAGAGAAAAAAGGAATATAAATATATATATTGCGGAGGTGTGCGCACAATTTTATTTTTATGTTTTATTATTTTTTTGTTATTATTTTTTAACTATTATTTATTATGTAAAACTTCTATAAAGAGCAAAAGAAAGAACTTCCAACAAAAGTAAAGCTGTTCTTTATTTTTTTTGTTAATTTTTGTTTATGTTTTAATATTATTGTTAAAAAAAAAATGTATAATTTTAATTATATGTTTGGCCCTAGAAGGCTCACCATATTTTTTGTATATGAAAAATTTCCACCGTGGATGTAAATACATAACAAAAAACCCCTACATTTATACACCTTCGTTGTCCCTACAAAACAAAAAATAAAAACTACAAAAAAAAAATAAAAAATTTATTTAAAAAAAATATACAAAAATACCAATTAAAAAAAAAAGAAAAAAGTGTTATAAATATTATATATATATTGAAATTTTAAGAAAAAAAATGTGAAAAGAGAGAAAAAAAAGGCAAATAAAAAAATTATGTAATTAAAACCAAATTAAAAAAAGAAAAGAAAAATTACTTTAAATGCCACTCTGTACAGTGTGATTAATAAAAACATATATTTACAAAAAAAAATATTGTATTTCAACCTCTCTATTTTGTCAGATTTTTATTTTATAGAATAAGGCTGATCCAGAAATAAAAAGTAGTCAATGACCTGCTTTACGATTAGGTCGAAGAACGAAAACTAAGGCCTTTTTTTAAGATTTGATTAACTCTTAAGAAGATTTGATTTCCCTAAAACAAATAGTATTTTGCGTTTCCCTAAAAACTTTTAACAAGTAAAATTTTAAATGGTAAAAGTAGTAGTAAAGTAAACGCCTATTTTTTCAGGCGGGGCTTAACGTCCAACTACCAATTAGGTGTCGTGGACGGAGGCGACTAGCAAACATACTTTACTGTAAATTTCTTTTATTAACCATTAAATAAAATCCAAGGCCTAAAGACTAGGAATCGAACCCAGTACCATAATACATATTAGCTTCGCAGGTCTCGCCTCTAACCGCTCGGCTACCGTGGCGCCTAAATGGTTAAAGTACTTACACCTTTAATTGGACAGCGGAGATTCCTTTAATTCAATCATACATCAGCAATTTATAAACAAACATACATGGCCAATTTAACTGTCAAGTTTTTTTCAGTCCAGGTGCCCTTATCAAAGATGAACGGGAAAAAAGTTATAATTATTGTGCTCCCAATGTATTGTACAATTATGCTTCTTTTTTCTTTTTTTGACGCCCTTAGATCTGTTCAATTTTTTTTAAATTTTTTTTTTTTAACAATAAAATTAAGCATTGGAAAAAATGATTTACCAGACGTTCACATTGTGGTGTGTTCTAAAAAAAAAAAATCAAAAAATCTCAAAAATACATAATATTTTTTCTGTTTGATCTGTAAATATTCCGATATATTTTTTCTCCTCTCGATTTCATCGAAAATGGTTCGGTTTTTGAAATTGCATACATTCCTACCTAATTTCACCTGAATAGAGGGCTCGCACTATTTCATCGTCAGGCCTATTCAAAAATTTTAGCCAGATTCTTGTAACTTCAATCTCCACCAACTGTATTTTGGTTTAATATTTACTTTATTCTTAAATTTAAAAAGGAAGAGTTAAAATAAAGTAGTTGTTTAAAAATTATTAGTTTGTAAATGAACTTAAGATTAAAGCAGTCGCAGTAGGATGACGTTTTTTTAATCAGTTTTAATTTCTGGGTAAAATGTAAATTATTTTCATCATCGCTTCTAAATATTTAGGTTTTCTCACTCCTTCAAAACAGTGTTCTCGACTGTTGCCTCAATGTCGAGAAAACAATTCTGCTCTTAAATTATTGAAATTGTTTAAATGTATTTTTTTTATTTTTTACCTGATTCATCAGACATGTTTCATCAGTTGAGCAAAGAGAATTTGATTTAGCTGATTTTATCCGTCTTAGCACGCAGATTTTTTTGTATATCTCACCGTTTTCGGATTTTCATCCATCGTAAGAGGTTGATTAAGGCTGTTTGATGTAGAGAATTTAACTTCAACAATGTTTCCGTCTTACACTACATTAGCGGGTTTGATTTCTCTAAAAAAGTTTCTGTCATACACTGTACGTGCACTCAGAAAAGGAAAGTACAGCGTGTGAAGAAAAATTTAACTCGTGAAGCTAGATTTAAGTTAAGGAAAACCTCGGTTGGGGCAACTGTGAAAGAATAAACATAATTTCATTTTTGTTTAAATTGAATTTATTCTTTTGTGTGTTAAGGTACATACAGTCTTTATATTTGCAACAGTCAAATTTTCAAGATACACGATAATTGAATTCCTTAAAAATGATAGCAATAGCAATAGTTAAAAAATCAAGATTACTACGGCAACATTACTATGGTAATCAGCTCCCAAAGTGTGGACAAAAACGAGTCTTCCAAAAGCCTCATGTACTTAAACTTTAAGTCGAATGACATATTCATGAAAATCGTTTCAGGCGTTTAGACGCTACGTTTTTTAAATAAAAGGGTAGTAACCAGAACGATAAGATGAACAAAAACAATTCCTGATTTCTAGTTTTTGTCCTGTTTGGCAAAGTTTTTCTCGAAATCCATTATTGTAATCCATTTCTCCTATAAACTAAAATAAGCCGTTATTACAGCAAATTTTATCTTGAGGAAAAATTGCAATATAAAGTTGGGTACTTTACCATCAGGCTTTCCTTGTTTTTTCACCAACAACCCTTAAAAAGTGTCAGTTCAAACAGATTAAATTTTGAGTATTAGCTCAGAGACAAGATTAAATAGCTTTACTTCGCTACGTTTGTAAAGAAACCTGAACCCATCAGTTACCTGCATTCTAAAGATGATTCTCTAATCTAAAAATTAATCGTAAATTTTGATTTAGAATGATTCTCTAATCTAAAAAATGGACGTAAAATTAGATTAGATTGTATACTTTGACTTTCCACTTCTTTCTATCAAAGTAACAGAGCCAACACAACATATGTTGGGTAACAACATAACATATAGTCAACACAAGCCCATGCGATGGATATATTTACTCAGTGTCTTGTGGAAACATGTAGGATACCCCAAATACTTTCTCGGCCTTATTGGAGTAATACTGCTGTAAACTTAAGCGAATGTCTAATAACACTTTCGCCTGCATCTGGCCTGAGACTTTTCCTAAATTGCGGCGACTGTTTGCTCCTCCACATTAGTTGGTTACTACTACACATTTGATTATATTTAACTTTTGAAGCTGTTTAGGAACCTATGTACATAGCCATAGTTGTAAAAATATCAGGCAATTATGAGGTTTGATATACAGCTTATATTATTATTCTTTATTTGTATATATTATTTATAAGTATATTCAAAAGATCTTATTTGACAAGTGATTGCATCATTTCATTGATTAAAAGAGTAGTTTTTTAATGGAAAGTAATCTACTTACCATTTATATACCAAATAAATAATATCATTATCAATATTATTATTTGAACGTTTCGACAATGTTTTTTTAGGTGCACATTTATACATCGAATATAAAATCGTCTAGTTAATCTTCGAGTAAAACAAAAATAGTGCCGATAAATTACAAATTTTTTGAGAAATAGTTAATTGATTTTGGAAGGGGTGTCCATAAAAATTATTAAGAAATAGTTAATTTTTAGTTCATTAAAATAATGGTGAATGATTTGAGATATTGTTAAAAAATATTTGCAATAAATAAATAATTTCTTCCTTTTTTAAAATTGAATTTCATTTAATGAGTATATAATCAAATTGTTCTAATTGTAGTACTTGTGTAGCATGATCTCCGGTGTGGCATTGGCGATTTGTAAGGCTGCGTAAGAATGTCCGACTGCAGTGCTTTCTCTTCCATTTTGTTACATGGCGTGATAGTTGAGGTAAAACTGATTTACATGCTTATAATTTAAGTTTTCTGTTGTTTAGTTTTATTTTTCTGATGCAAAATGTTATTTATATGTCAACTAAATTGATTATTTCAAACCTTAACGATTATTTTTTCTGATGTTCATGGATAACAACTAAGCATATCCACGTTTGATTTCCAGGATGGTTTCATCTACAGGAAAAATTATAAAAGCCGGCGGTGTTGAGCCTGATGCTTTTGAAACTTCAATAGCTCAGGCTTTGCTGGATCTGGAAATGAATAGTGATCTTAAAGCTCAGTTGAGGGAATTGCATATTACTAAAGCGAAAGAACTTGACCTGAGCGGTAAGAAGGTTAGTGCATTTTTTTTTTAACATTCAATTATCATGAATGGTTGCATTAAAATGAACCAGAATACCCTCAAATTTTAGTTACAACTATTGAAAGCATGCCCATTTAGATGCGTGTCAAGTTTTTCTTGCTTTTCATGGTGTCAGGCTGGGCAAAAAGTAACTTGTTTTTACCTTTCTTGGGGAACTTATGTACCCCAATAGAAAGAAAAAAACCTACAGTTTTTCGACTGAATTATATGTTGTATTTTTAAGTAATTAGGATTTTTTTGAGAATTTATAAAAACGCTCATTCTAAATTCAATGTATCACTAGGCATGTTATACTGTTATTTGTAATATTTACTTGAGTGACATTTGAAATCCCAGCTATTTATAAAAGATTTAAATGTTCATAAAATCAAAAATAATTTTCCAGAATCTAATTTTTCACTTTCGTAAAAAAAAATTATGCTATAGGCTTATAAATTCAGATTTACTGAAAATATTAGTTAAATCCAAGTTCACATTGTACTTGTAGAGGTATTGTTTTTCAGCATATCGCTTTAAAAAATGGTTTATAAGTGTAGTTATAAACTGTTTTATATGTTATTGAATTGAATAAAAATTGCTGTTTTAGGAACATATATATATTTTTTAATTAATTACTTTATTTTCAGTCTATAATTATATATGTGCCGATGCCCCAACTTAAGAATTTCCAGAAAATTCAAATAAGGCTAGTTAGGGAATTGGAGAAGAAATTTTCTGGCAAGCATGTGGTATTTGTTGGCGACAGAAAGATTTTGCCCAAGCCTACGAGAAAAACAAGGACTCAGAGTAAACAGAAAAGGCCCAGAAGGTAAACTTAAAATTGTATAAAAAGATATTAGCTAGTTAGGTGTTTTAGGCATCGTAGCAACAAAAACTGGTATTGTTGTACATTTGTTAAGGATGTTCTCATAATAATTTTTTTAACAGAAATGTTCAGGGAAGTTTCAATTATAACTTATATATTTAATTAATTCTATATTAGTGTAAAATGTATCGTTCAATTTATTAAAATGACAAGTAATCTTGGAGAAATCAGAGCAGTTCTGGGTAAGGGTTGTGAAGATTTTCCGTCCATAGTGCAATTTACTTTAATGTACTGCTTCACAACTACTTTTACACATTCTAATCTCTTTTCTTAAAAGCAATTTGGAAAAGAAACATTGTATATTGAACATTAGTTCCATAATTGTCGTAAAATTATGTTGTACGAAAAATATGAGTAAATACTTATTACAATCTTATAAACAGTAATTTTATTTTATAACAAAGGCGCCACGATAGCCTAGCGGTTAGAGGCGAGATATATTAAGCTAACATGTATTGTGGTGATTCTGGGTTCGATTCCCGGTTTAGGCTTTGGATTTTATTTAATGGTTAATAAAAAACATTTACAGTGGAGTATGATTACTTCCATCCACGACACCTAATCGGTAGATGGACTTAAAGCCTACCTGAAACAATAGGCATTTCTTTACTTCTTATTTTGCTGCTTGACGAACTGTAATCTTGTATGAGTTAAATTAGTTATAAATCGAAATTCGGAGCAAATTAATCTTCAAGGTCTTTGTAAGAAGTATGTCTTTTCATAATTTTTATGATTGTTACAGACTATTGCTATATTTAAATTGCTTTCTTTTTCAAGAATTGGATCTCAGTAACTTTGTTAAAAGTCCATTTAGAAGGGTGTTTGCTTTATTGTTTTCACCTATAAGTGATGGACTATATTAACTGCTTTTCCACATTATAATCTCTTTTCTTAAATTCAAATTTGGAAAAGAAACATTTTATATTTTACGTAAAATATGAGTAAGTACTTATAAGCTTATAATTTATAGTTTTGTCCTTCAAATGGCGGATCTTGCTCTGTTGTGAGAGATTCGTGCCGAGGGGACATACAGTAATTTTCTTTATTTTATTATAAAAGTGCAGGAGGTTTTTGCCCCTGTTAAATAATTACTGTAAAGATACAATTTATTTTTTGAAACTTTTTATTTTAACGATAGAGTACTCTTTTACAGTACTCTTTTTGTAGGAAGGTTTTGTCGCATATCAAATAATAATTTCCAATTTATTCTCAATACTCTAAACTAATCCCGACATTCATACGATGACGGTGACTTTAAGAGGAAAATTCGAAAGGAAAGAGGAATGTAAAAGTTTTGAATTGATTTTCAAAGGATTAAAACTACTCCAATTGATGTAATGATGTTTTATACTTCTTTCTACACAAAATAACCTTAATTTATCTACGGGTTTAGAAAGGATACTAATAGAAAGGAAAGTACATACCGTTTTAGTGCATTGACTCCTTCAAGTAATATTGTGTGTTGGATGATAATAAATACACGATCACTTTTTATTTAACGATAATATACCTCTTGGATTTAATGATGATATTCAGAAGAGCAAGTTCAATTGGATTTTATCACCTTGTAGATTAATTAATTTTTTGTGTCGGGCAGAAAATGAAAGCTAACCAAGTTAACAACTTATTGGTTTTTTGTTTTCTACTGTGGTGTAAGCCATTCATTTTTATACTTGAGCCATTTAACAATGGGCGTTCAATATTAATATTTAAAAAAAGCCTTTTTTTTGTCGATGATGTTTTATTCCAATGGATCCTACTGTATCTTTAGTTGATGAAATTTTGTTTAACTGAGGCAAAGAGATGGCACTACCCTAGCATTTGCGTTCCGTTGAATGTTTATTACCTATTATTTATCGTTAATTGGTACAAATGTTCCTACATTATACTTTCGTTTAAAGATTTTTTTTTTATGTGCAATTTTTAGTAAAGAAAAAATCTTTTCTTATACTTTTAAAAGAAAGTGTTTTAACCCTCCTTACTTTTTGTCCATTGTTCCCCAAGAAAGCTGGATCTTATGATTTTTTTGGGAGTGAAAAGGACATAAATTAACTGTTGTACCATAAACATTACCCTTTTTAGTGTGCAGTGTTTATAATAACCAACTACAATAAATTAAAAAGCAATAAACTGTAACTACAACCGATGAATAGTATTGAGCAATACTGTTTGTCATATGTTGTTTTAAAAAATAATTAGTTTGCATGTCTGGTAAACGGATGGAGGTGTTAGTGATTTCAATTTTAATTTTAACTCTTTCTATGAGGGTAAGCAATGAATTTGATTTGATTTGATAGTGATTAACCTAAATTATTTGTTTACAATGTTTTTTATTTGATGATCAATTTGAATTATCAAAATTAGCTGGAAAAATCAAGCTGTCTCTAGTGTTGCTAGTTATTTTGAACTGGTCAGTAATTAGCGTCAAATAGAGACTATAATAATATTGAAGTTTGATCCATGATGGTATACTTTTCATAATAATTGGATTGCCATCACTAAAACTATCATACACATGTGTTTTACATAATTTAATAGCATTTTGTCATAGTTTATTTTTTTGTTTACTTACAGTCAATCATATTTCTCAATTTTTTCCAACAAAGTATAAAGCTCTAACCAGATTACGAAATCGTACATTTATATAGAAATTATATTATCTAGAAAAGCCTCTTAAGAGAGTACATTAGATATCCTTTTCTCAAAATCGAAAGTTCTGGAGAAAGTCGGTAGGTTCAATAAAGAAAAGAGTGTTTTAGTCCACTTGTGTAATTAACAAGGAAATCGTGGTAAACCTCATTCAAAAGTTGGATATTCATTTAAGCTATTTTTCAAACTGGGTGTTTGTTGGTTTATCGTTTTTGAGCTATTTTTTTTCCTACGTTACCTTTTTTTTTTATCTCTTTTACGAACTCAGGGGAATCAGTTTTGAAATCTTTAAACTCTTTTAATAAAGTAACATTTGACTGGTTTAAAGCTTACTTACTCAGTGCCATGACGCTTCCTAAATAAAACAAATATCAAATTTGAAATTTTTGCCCGATTACGAGTTAGTTATCCGATAGAGCAAAAAGAGAGAGAAATTTTTCTTTAGTATAAACCACCACGTTTTGAGGTACCTAAAAAAACGCGAAGCAGTATTTCTTGTAAAAAATAAAAATCCAAAATCTGCATGATTAGAACACTGAATTTTTAAAAAAAGTAATTAACCTCTTTAGAATTACTCTTCCTTTCTACCATTAATTATTATAATAATTATGTGACTATTCTCTAACATATGGCAAGATATTCTTAACAGGTGAGTAATTAACTGATACTAGCAAAAAAAAAGTGCCGTCTCTAGTGTTGCTAATTATATTGAACGGTCGTTAATTAGCGTCAAATAGGGACTAGAATAACATTGAGGTTCGATCCATGATAGTATTCTGTTAATATTTGGATTACTGTCACTGAAACTCTCGTACACAGCCTTTTAAAAAAACTAAACGATTAAATTGCCTAAACCCTGAGTTGGTAATAATTTTGAAGTATGGTTCAAAATATTCTACCAGACCGTGAACTTACTTTTATTAAATTTGTGGTTACTTCAAAAGAGCAATATAAAATACTTCAATTCCGGACAATATTGTAATTCTCTAAAATGATAGATAACCTAATAGTACCAATAGTTTAAAAAAAAAAATAAAAATATATCTCAACTCTTATCTGAGTAAATTAAACGAACAATGGACGCCCTATTATCAGGCCATGAATTTATTATTAAATTTGTGGTTACTTTGTAAGGGCAACATTAAATACTTAAATTCAGGACAATAACGTAATTATATAACGTTATTGTTAATTGAATAGTGACAAGTTCATTAATTACAAATTTTTGTTTGTTTTTATTTTTGCGGTCTTCGATTGTTTGATCGTAAGCCGTTCTTAAAACAAAATTGACATGTCTTTTGGAAAAAATTGATGTTTTTGATTTTTAACATTATGCCTTCTTACTTTTTTAACTGAGTGGTAGTTGCGTGAAAGTTTTGAAAGAAATTGCCCATTAATTATATATTTTTAACATGTTTTACAGAATTCTGAGCCCTAGAGCAGGCCAGGAAAAGATATCGTAGTTTTATATTACCACATACATTTCAATACTTCTACGCGGAGCTCCATGATTTACGTTCGGTTACGGGATTTCTTCTTCTTAGAAGCCTTTATAGCAGCTCCCTTTTTGGTGATTTATAGTGTTTAGTATCGATAAAGTTTTATGGGGAATTGTACTTATCTAAAATGCTATTATTAAAATTCGTCTTAATGTAATTGTAACAAATATTTAAAATAAATATTTGTTTTCTAGGGACGAACATTAAAAAGGTTACAATCGCCACGCTGTAATAATGAATATGAAATAAAATTTACAGTGCCTTTGTTTGTAACTACACCACGTTTTATTTATTTATTCACTGTTATAATTAAGTTATGTTGGAAGGGTAATAGAGTAATCCTGCGGTGATAAAGTTACAGCATTTCTTTACAGTTTCATGTAGTTCTACCGGACAGTTTTAATGATCTATTACGACTTCTTTGTGAATCTATGTACTCAATAGAGTTGCTAGACCGCATTTTTCTTCGACCAGATTATTTCCGTATTTACAAATACCACTAACAAAATTAGTGTATACATGGCCTTCCCTTGTTGATTTGTAAAAAAAAAAGAATAGGCTTTTGTGAAATTATTTACAATTTAGAGTGAAATTATTTAGAGCTGTAGCTTAATTCGTCCTAATGAATTTTATGACAAATATTGAAAAACTCAATTTTTGACTTTCATGGACGAATATTAAAAGTTACAATCGCCACGCTGTTATGTTAAACATTAAATAACATAAACAGTGCCTATGTTTGTAACTACACTTAGTTTTAATATTATTTTAAAAATGATATTATAAGAGCAATCTTGTAGGGATAACCGTCGATTTATTCTATGTTATCCCTGCAGGTACACAATTTTAATTGATACCTTCACTTTTCTAAAAAGAAGAAAAAGCCTCAGTAAAATTATTGTTATACCATTCATTGCAATTGTAGAGATGTATAGCTTTATACGTCTATTTAAAAAGTAACGTAATTGCCTATTTTTTCAGGGCTTAACGTCCAACTACCAATTAGTGTCGTGGACGGGGGAGGAAGCTCATACTTTACTGTAAACAATTTTTTCAAACAAATAAAAAGTAGCCTAACGCGGAATTCGAAAGGAGGACCTCCCACTTAAAACCACGCTCATGATTACTAGACCATATTATATATGTATAAAATCACATTAATTCCATAAGGAGAGTAATTAGATGTTTGCTTTGTATTTGCCCAATAATTTCTCTCCAGATTATCGTACATTGCGAGAATTGGCGCTTTCAACTTGTTCTTTACTTTTGTATTTAGAGATATAAATAAGACCACTTTTATTTTAATACACTTCTTCTTTAATACGGGTGTTTTTCGTTTTCTAGAAGTCCCAATTTTACTTCTCAATATGCATCTACATTTGACTGTTTTACTATAATTAGCTTCTTCCTAAACAGACAGATCTAGTATCATCAATGATGATGAACGCCCTGGACTTTCCTTAATTTCATGGCTCACTTCTCCTTCGATGAAATTTTCAAACCAATTCTTTGCTGCATGAATTGACACGTATTGGTCGTGTCTACTTAACACCATCTGTAAAACGTTATTTAAAATGATACTTTAGTATTGCCCGATCTGTAAAACATTAACCATTCTTGAATCAGTCCGTGAGCAGGCAAGGCAGAAGACAGAAAGCTCGGCACAATAAAAAAAAATACAAAATATGACTGAAATTGGCATTTATTTTTTCATTCGATTGATACAATGAACCAGACACCAAAAATAATGAACGGTATTATACTGGGAAATTTATATTTGTATTCTGACAGACGAATAGAATAAATATAGTACAATCGCCATGTTGTTATGGTATACAATAAAAATAATATTAATTGTGCTACATTTTTTACTGTTATAAAGATTTAGAATTCACAGCTGAAATGAAGGTACCGTCTCAGTGTTGCTAAACTGCTTTGATTGTGTGAGTTTAGTGTCAGGAGAGACGAATATTATCGGCGATAATGTATTATATGCTGGTGTTATCTATTAACTAGTACAACCAACAGTATCGTACAAAGTTTAAGCTGGAAAAGGTTTTTGAACATTCGTACTTTTAAAACAAATTATTCTTGTTTCTAGGAATTATAATGATGTTGATTTAATTTAGTAGTAAACGGAAATACATGTTTTGTGGACCCTTATTTACGCTGTATTATATGTATATTTAGTTTGTATTAAAATTAATTAAGTTGAAATATATTTTCGGAAAATACACTTATTACTGGGGTGGGTTAGGTCTAAGATAGTGAGCAGTAGATTGACTAGTCATTACAAGGCAGTGGAATTTATGCCAGACCCTATCACAGTAACTTATAGACACTTTATGAAATCAGTATTAGTAAAATATTTTTTAATTAGGAAAGTAAGGAAAGGGGTTAAGTTTGTGATAGCGTATTGGTTTTCTACGCGGAGATCCCGGTTCAAAACCAGGGAAATTCTGAGCCTTCTTGCAGCTCATTGTCCGTTGATTTGTAACAGACAACACTGTCCGGAGGAACTAAGCATTACATTAAATCTGTTCAGCCATTTCTTCTCGTATATTGGATTTAAATTTTGTTAAAAGGTTATTCAATTTTGATTTCCGCAAGATAAGTATGCAATTTACATGACAAAATTAATCGCCAAATTAGAATTTTTTTCCTCTAAGATGGTCACTAACATCTATCATTATTTTTATATATTATCGTTAACTTATAGTTTTCTGTAGAAAATTATTTCTATTCTTGCCCTTTCACAACGGCAAACTATCCCCAATTAGTATGCCCTGTGAGAGAGGACTCACAGTAATTATTAAGATCCTTATTTCAGGGGAAAAAATAATTTATATAATAATTATTTTTTCATAATTTATAAGGAACAAAACATTTCATTAAATCTGTTCAGCCATTTATCTCGTATATTGAATTTAAATTTTGATAAAAGGTTATTCAATTTTGATTTCCGCAAGATGAGTATGCAATTTATATGGCAAAATTAATCGCCAAATTAGAATTTTTTACCTCTATGATGGTCTCTAACATCTATTATTATTTTTATATATTTTAACTAACCTATAGTTTTCTGGAGAAAATTATTTCAATTCTTGTCCTTTCACAACGGCAAACTATCCCCAATTAGTATGCCCTGTGAGAGAGGACTCAGTAATTATTAAGATCCTTATTTCAGTGGAAAAAATAATTTATATAATAATTATTTTTTCATAATTTATAAGGAACAAAACATTTCATTAAATTTTGATAAAAGGTTATTCAATTTTGATTTCCGCAAGATGAGTATGCAATTTACATGACAAAATTAATCGCCAAATTAGAATTTTTTTTCCTCTATGATGGTCAGTAACATCTATTATTATTTTTATATATTATAACTAACCTATAGTTTTCTGGAGAAAATTATTTCTATTCTTGTCCTTTCACAACGGCAAACTATCCCCAATTAGTATGCCCTGTGAGAGAGGACTCACAGTAATTATTAAGATCCTTATTTCAGGGGAAAAAATAATTTATATAATAATTATTTTTTCATAATTTATAAGGAACAAAACATTTCATTAAATCTGTTCAGCCATTTATCTCGTATATTGAATTTAAATTTTGATAAAAGGTTATTCAATTTTGATTTCCGCAAGATGAGTATGCAATTTATATGGCAAAATTAATCGCCAAATTAGAATTTTTTTCCTCTATGATGGTCTCTAACATCTATTATTATTTTTATATATTTTAACTAACCTATAGTTTTCTGGAGAAAATTATTTCAATTCTTGTCCTTTCACAACGGCAAACTATCCCCAATTAGTATGCCCTGTGAGAGAGGACTCAGTAATTATTAAGATCCTTATTTCAGTGGAAAAAATAATTTATATAATTATTTTTTCATAATTTATAAGGAACAAAACATTTCATTAAATTTTGATAAAAGGTTATTCAATTTTGATTTCCGCAAGATGAGTATGCAATTTACATGACAAAATTAATCGCCAAATTAGAATTTTTTTTCCTCTATGATGGTCAGTAACATCTATAATTATTTTTATATATTATCGTTAACCTATAGTTTTCTGTAGAAAATTATTTCTATTCTTGTCCTTTCACAACGGCAAACTATCCCCAATTAGTATGCCCTGTGAGAGAGGACTCACAGTAATTATTAAGATCCTTATTTCAGGGGAAAAAATAATTTATATAATAATTATTTTTTCATAATTTATAAGGAACAAAACATTTCATTAAATCTGTTCAGCCATTTCTTCTCGTACATTGGATTTAAATTTTGTTAAAAGGTTATTCAGTTTTGATTTCCGCAAGATGAGTATGCAATTTATACGCAAATATTAATATTAAAGTTACTATCATATTAGTTACTTGATAAATTATTTTTTAATGTTGTAAATACTAGTCTAAAAAATATATATATTTGTCTTTTGCAGTCGTACATTGACTAGTGTATACGATGGTATATTAGAAGATATGGTTTTTCCAGCGGAAATTGTTGGAAAAAGGATACGCCTGAAATTGGACGGAAAACAACTAATTAAAGTCCATTTGGATAAACTTCAGCAAAATAATATTGAACATAAGGTAATTTTTCTTTAAACATGCTGATTTACTATTATGATTATTATTATTATTCTTTCGTGTATTATAAACTCATTTACAAATTATATTTTTGCATTATTTAAATATTATAATTGCAGGTCGATACATTTGCTGCAGTCTACAAGAAACTGACGGGAAGGGAAGTTTCTTTTGAATTTCCTCAACCGTATTTGTAAAAAAATAAACATTAAAACAAATTTTTATTGATACTTATTTCCTCTTTTATATTAAATACATAATTTTATTTGTCTTAATTTTTAACTCGGTAAAATGAAGTATTAAACAGTTGGTTGTTAGTTTTTTTTTAGTGGTTAGGTCCGTAGTGCCTATAATATTTTTTATTTGATCCGTCACAGCGTGCATGTTTATTGCATCCCTAACCGGTTTCAGACTTTCATCCACCATCAGAGGTATGTTAATCAGTTTGGTGTAGAGATTTGGACTGAAGCCTTGGAAATCTTGAAGGCTATTGTTTAATGCGTGTCTCAAATCCAGATGTCTTCGACAGTGTTTATCAATATCTGCAATATTGCTGATTGCTCGCCGCCAGGTGAAGTTCTCAACAACTGCACACTAGCTGCTGTAACATTAACCGCTCAAAGAATACACGGTACGAAGTGACTGGAAGTTAATATATATGCGGTCATTTTAAATAGAAATACCTTAACCAAGTTCTGTTATTTTCGAGTCAGAAAATTTTATTCGTTAAATTTAAGAGTTACAGTCTAGAAAACAGAAAGTGACAATCTTCTGATGTTTGTGTTTTGATATTCTTATTTCTTCAATCTCGTAAGTTGTGGAGAAAAATAAAAATTAATACACCTGGTCTTTGAGGGTTCTTGATAGGATCTACCAGGAAATTGGAATGTTACTTTGAAGTAAACATTCAGAGATGCCCCATAAACTGTTACAATACAACGAAGAATCGCAAGACTAGGCTTTCAAATAAATTTCAACTTTACTCAATTGATTACAACGAATTTTAAAAATGTTATTATGTTAACATTGCAAACAGGTTTTAACGCAAATGTGGTAGTAGCAAATAACAATTTATAATAATAAATATTACATCTATAATAATGTCATCAAAAATTCTTTTTTAGACGATTGAATACAATAAGATTTAGATAAATGGAAAGTAATAAAAATTACTTAGAAGGGAGCAAACGATACCGAAAAAACTAACCTGATAGTTGCTGCTGGCATGTACGTTAATCATTTACAGATTTTAAAAACCACAGTGGTCTAAAGAGCAATAACTATGCTGCATATTAAGACGAAATTCTTATCTCCACGTATTGCTACGAGAGCTCGACATGCTAAACCGTGCGCCAGAGTCAGCAAAACAAGAGGGAGTGTCAGAATATAATATGACAATCAGTTTCAACTTGAACATGATAAGCTTGTAATGGTTAGGATAAGACTTCTAGCGGGGTCTAATCGGAAGTCGTCTTAGCCCTTCAAAACTTAAGAATTAAGTGCCCGAATTGAAGAGGGATGACGAGGTATAGGAGGAATAATTAGGACAGTAAAGAAAAATTAGTGACCGTCCAGGAAACAGTGAAGCTCTGTAACCAACCTGATCCCCATAATGCTCAGTCTTCAAATGTGGTGGACTGCTTATACATAACAGTGGCGAGCCTTTATGAAAAGGTAACTTCTCTAATCAGCCTTGTTTTTTTATTTTTATAAATCATTCAGATCTTTACGTGATAAGCACAAGAATTTATAATGCATGGAAGAGATTAAAAAATGAGGTGAATCTGTTGTGACCACTCTAATGACTATTACTCTACTGACAGCAACATTCCCATAATGCTAAGAATGAATTTCATTTAAAATTAAGGTCAAATAAGGGTTCGTAAATTAAAAACTGTGCTTTTGAGAAAGCTTATCAGATCTATCAAATCAACAACAGTGAAAGAGATCTTTATCATGTTTCCATTGGTACTTAAAATCTAAAATTCTGTATATCTTTTACAAGAAATAAGTGAAAGTAAAATATAATTCCAATGTTTTTCACAAACCAGATTTATAATTAACAGGTAAAAAAAAAAACCGCAACTAATACATTTTCCCCCTTCCATTCACATCACACTCTGTGTGTTTGAATAGTAAATTTTCTGACCTGATTATTCTGCTGTATCACTGATGCTACAGATATTCTTAAATTGAATTACTAATTTTAACTTACGACAGTAATAAGGAAAATTGGACTTAATTTTCTAATAAAAATTTATGAACGTACATTTTCGTAGCGAAGTCTTGGTTTTATTTAAATTGATGGGTACAAGTAAATGTGTTTTAACTCTAGAAACTCAGCAGTTTCATGGAGATGACATCCCCTCCTAAGTCCAGTGAAAGCGGCTTGATTACTTTTCTTAAATTAGTTCTAGTAAGTTTCTTACTCTTGAAAACTAATTTTGAAGATTTTACTAAAATTTTAACATATTTATTGAGGTTCATAAGAAGAGTAACTTTTTTGTGATAAGTTTCATTTTATGCCTTCCATATGTGTTTGTAATTTTTAAATTTCGAAAGTTGATTTAGGAGATTCATATACCCCACCCGACGGGCCGCTCCTTTACAGCCTCAAGGTTGTTAAAAACCACTTGACTCAACAATTTAAAAGTTGCGTTTCGCTTCTGTCCTTTATTTTAAATTTATTGTTTTTTTATAAAACATGTGTAAATTACTATTTCATTTATTAGTTACCATTCTCGTCGGGTTTGTAATCGCTCATCCAACTGTATATATGAAAAATAACGACAAATTGTCACCAGGTAAGCTCTGTTTTTTTTTTTTAATTGATTCAAATAACCTGTTTTAATGTAAATTGTACCACTCATTGCTTTCAGTGGAATTTTAGCAAAACTTTGAAAAATTATTGTTTACACCAAAATTAAGTTTATTTTTTAAGTCAATTTGGACAAATTTATTTTCCCAGTAAAAGCAAATATATGACATAAGAGTAAAAAGCAATTTTATTTCCGGTTAAAACCTGACTACTCAAGGTAACAAAACCGCATTGGAATGAGAGATACTAATGGTATTTGGACGTAAAAACACCAAGGAGTGAATCAAACCAACTTATTTATTGTCAATTTTTGTAGTTTTTGATGTTAAAGATAATTTTCTCTACTTTAGAGTTTTTATAATTTCATTTAGCCTTCAAGGTATTATACTCTTGGGAAAGATTTAGTTATTATAGTTGAAAATCTTAAAAGTAATTTATTTTTACTCACCCTCGCAAAGGACTGTTCTATAATTAGATACATTTTTGACCTTTAACAAGATCTTGAAAGTTGGAGGCCCCTACCTTTGTTTGGATAGTACCCATGCTTCCAAATCATAGATTACGTTTCGCCTTAGTGTTGGTTGGTTAATTCTTTAATTCCCGAAAAAAATGTACTTTTAAACGATTCGATGACGTTCGGTCCCATTTTCTTAGACCTGAGTTTAACTCTCGGGTTTTCTTTTGGATTCTAGTGTAGGGTAGAATTGTGAATGCTCTCACGGATGGGGCAAAGATTTCTGAGGGACTGGCCTGCTGTTACAAAGCTAGGTGCCAAAACCTCTCCTGAATAATAATATTTCTCCAGAAGGAGGTGGTCTTTAGGGCCGGACTAACCGCCCAGTTCTGATATCAGTTTTGGGCGGTCGAAACCGGAAGTGAGGTGGGCCTCGTTCTGTACAAATGTAGGCTTCGCGGGCTGGCAGGGTTCCGCATGAAATTGTGGAATATACATTGTAACAAATAGAGTGAATGGCTATAAAAGCTGAATAAATAAAAAATATTTGCTACAATTTATTGTCAGCTAATTGAGGAAAAAACTTAATGGTAGTAAAGCAAAAAAACATAGATGGACAAATGTTATCAATTTGTATTCTAATTAGTGTTTATATTATTAATTATTAAAATCAACTGAAAAGTTTTACGTTAAAACAATATTTTTAATATTAGTTTCATTTATTTTTGTAAATAAATAATAAATATGTTTACGTAACATATCTATTCATTATTTTTTTTTTGCAAAAGTGTGTGGACTAATTGCTTATCACGGCAGAATAATAATTATTCGTCTTATTCCATTTCTCATGTTCATCAAAGAAAAATTGTTGACTCATACATTCTTTCTAGAAATATATTTGGTCATCGGTTTAATGACTATGTATTGTACTGCTTTTATGGCCCAAAGTGCTGATTTGTTATCTGCTGCTAATAGTAAAAAAAAAAGGTTTGGTAACATTCGTAATGATATCATGGTGAATATTACTAGTCGAATTATTTTCAACAGGCTGAAAATAAAGATATTTGAAACATTAATACCCTGCCTAAATTTTTAGTTTTTTCACTATCGCCTGAGTGCCAAATGTTGAGAAGTAGCTCCACTCAGCTCTTTGGTCTTCCTTGCTTCATCTATCATTTTCATTGAAAAAATTGAAACATCTTGTAAGATCTAATCTTTTAAAGAAATTCTTTATAAAGAAATACACTTATACGTAGCCTAGCTATTTCTTTCTTTTCTAAATATCCTGGTATATATATTCAGCCTCATTTCACACATGACTGTTCCATCCTAAAATGTGCCATGCTGATTATATTTGGAAGTTTTCTCCAATTCTTGCATTTTTCCGCGGTGTGGTTCTCAAATTTTCACGTGAACCGTCCAAATTTCTCTCAAACAACGGCTTTCCTCCACCCTTAACCCTCCACTACTTCCTCCAGCCATCTCATACGTGGCCTTCCTCATACTCTGTGGTAAATAGTGTCCCCAAGTATTTAAAATCTTATACAATCGGAAATTCATATTGAAGAAGCTTTACTGTTTATTGTCTTCTTACAGGAGATTTCAATGACATTCTCAGGTACGCTGTTTTACGGTGTTTATTTTAAGCTCCCACTACTCGCTCCATGTAGCTAGTGTTAAGTCATGTTCTTCCCAATTTCGTTCCTTATAATCCGTCGAACGTTTCTTAATTGAGCTTTCGAAACAATTTTATTATAAGGTGGGGTCATTGATTACATCCCGAAAGACTACTTTCATTACGGCTAAGAAGTCTGTGTTATCTTATATATTATAATCATCAAGGCGTCCAGTTATTATTTTCCTCCAGAGTGAACAATTTTTCTCATTTAGGTCGAATATACACAAGCCACGATTAAAAAACATTGATACACTTTATTTGTAGAGAACATTATTGGTGGAATCGAAACGTACAGATAATACTTTAGAGTGTGCGAGCTCTGAGTGTTAAGTGATTACAATTCCGCTCAGTTATCGATATTTGAGAACGAAGTCTCTTCTAATAGCCAACCTCTAGTAGTCCTTCAATAAGAATGTCACAAAACATTGATATACTTAATTTTGGAGTGTTGTTGGCTGACGACCTCATTTATTAAAGTAATTATTTCAAAATGTTTTATTGCAATATTTTCTTTTACTTTATTTTGTATGAAATTTGCTGCCTTTATATCAAGTAAATTTTGTTTACTTAAAGCGCTTTTGAAAATGCCTTCTTTTTCATAAAAAGTGTCTTCTTAATTTTGTTATTACTTAACTTATGCTGAACAATTTGATTCAGTTCTAGTGCCAGTTTCCTCGACAGTGATTCCACTTCCTATCTACAAAGTGGGTTATGCATTGTTTTCAAAAGGTGAAGGAAAGAAATTTTTAACTGACGATGTTAAATTGATTACAGGTAATTAATTGCAAGATTTTTATTTTTAACTACAAGGTACATGTATCTTTGTTCCTCACAAAATTGTCTCATTGAAATCCACACTTTTGACTAATGGTGTCTGTGATGAAACATGCCAAATACTGGATCAGAAAATTGGGTAAATCCCAATAGTTCATATTGTATCATTGTAGCATTGCTTTCAGTTCACATTAATTCAAAATAAAATCAGCGATAAAACCAGATATTCTTGGTGACCTAAGATAATTCAATCCAAAAAAGCTTCTCAGAATATTTTAATGATATGCATGACGATTGCTATTCTTTTATCTTTCTTGTTTATTTCAATTGTGAGTGAATTTACGCTTGATGTAACAAAATAAACTGATTTTTTTTTCTCATTAAATGTACCAATAAAATTTGACCAGAAGTCAAGAAGAAAAGGTACATACTGTGGCTACAAAAAGTATTTGCACACCTACGATTTTTGTTATTTCCAAAAGGCAAATGAAATAAATTATATCGTACTGTCTTATATCTTTTTATTAGTCATTTTTGATACATATTTTATAGAAAAAATTATTTAATTATATTTATGTTTGCCAAAAAAAATTAAAAACTACATTTTAAAACACAAAAAGTATTTGCACACATCTTGATTCTATATAAAATTTAATAAAAAAATTAATTTTAATATTTAGTATTTAATCCCTGGGCTTCTATTATAGCCTTGAGTCTGTTAGGCATCGAACAAATTAATGGTTTAATATCATCAAGGCTTATTTTATCCCATTCCTCTAGTAAAGCCTTTTTCAGTGAATCTTTATTAGAAATTGTATGTTTTCGTATTCTAACGTGTAGCATTTGCTAAATATGTTCAATGATGTTCACATCTGGAGATTGAGGAGGTGTGTGAAGTCTCCTTGGCACATTATAGAGCATCCACTCCTCTGTAACTCTCGCTGTGTGTTTCGGATCATTGTCGTGTTGGAATAAAAATGAATTTTCCATACCCAACTTACGAACACTTTGGCCCAAATTTTGGCGCAGAATATCTACATACATTCGAGCATTCATATTTTTTTCAATAAACACAAGTTTACCCACACCTTTTGCAGAAACACAGCCCCAAACCATCACGTTGCCTCCCCCATGTTTCACTGTCGGAATTATATTTTGATTTTTAAATTCCTCATTTACCTTTCGCCAAACATATTGCCGGCCATCACTTCCAAAAATGTTATATTTACTTTCGTCAGTGAAGAGCACATTCTCCCAAAATTCTATTGACTTGCCTGAATATTTCTTTGCGAACTCTAGTCTTTTTTTTCTATTCTTCTCACTAATGAATGGCTTTTTCCTAGCAGTTCTACCGTAATAATTTGTCAAGTGCAAAACATTCCTTATAGTGCTTTCACTCACTCGCTGAGATGTTGTCGCGACCATATTCGCCAACTCGCCCGCACTTGTGAATGGATTGGCCCTTACCTGACGAACAATGCCTCTTCTTTGTCTTTCATTTAACACTTTAGGTCTACCGGTTCTTCGTTTATTTTCAATAGTTCCCCTATCTTCGTACCTTTTAATGATGTATCGCACCGTGGACATGTTCATATTTAAGATACTAGCGATTTGCCGATAACTTTTTTTGTTATTCCGCAATTTAATTACCTTAAAGCGAATTGTGTTTGAAATTTCTGCTGTTTTTGCCATGTTAATCTTGCTAACAACTGAATTGGAACCAAAACATAATTATTTCTAATTTAAAATTTTAAATCAACCTTTGAACGGATTTATTAATTAAACAAACAAGAATATTGTTTGGTGTGCAAATACTTTTTGTGTTTTAAAATGTAGTTTTTAATTTTTTTTGGCAAACATAAATATAATTAAATAATTTTTTCTATAAAATATGTATCTAAAATGACTAACAAAAAAATATAAGACAGTACGATATAATTTATTTCATTTGCCTTTTGGAAATAACAAAAATCGTAGGTGTGCAAATACTTTTTGTAGCCACTGTAGCTGCCTGATCCGACAAAAATCAAAATAACTGGAAATCTATTGCAGTCAAACCTTTTTATTTCTAATCACACGTGCGGAATATTAATTTGTGTATACATTGTTTTCCTTTCCTATCATTAATCCAATATTTTTTGTTTGTTCCAGCAAAAAATCAAAAATTATACAAAAGTAAAGTTGCAGCTAATGTGAAACCGATATCTAGAGAAGCTTATGAAACTAAAGGATATTTCTAAACCAACTGACGGCTGTAATGTTTTTTATTTATGTAAAAAACAACTTATCTTTTTATATTTGTCTTCTTTCATTTGATGCAATAATGTAACAACATCCATTGATCAAAATAATCCAACTTGCTTAATCTACATTTTTTATAATTTTTGTTACCATTATTATTATTTTTAATTATTAAATTTTATTTAATATAGAGTTTTCTAAACTAAATGTGTATTCAGATTTATTTCACGTAAATAATGTAATGGAGTACACTTCTGTCCCTGAATTTGTGCAGAAGCAACCTAGTTAGCTAACTCTACCGTAAGAAGAAGTTATCGTGCCTTAAAAGCAATCACTTCATTTATCTGGTTCCTACAAAGTTTACAGTTTCTTCAATTCTGCTCAGGTAGTTGCGGCAGCATTCATCTTCCTTGTAATTGCTTTCCGCATTTGCCTACTTTTCCCATAAGCATCCTTTAAGGGAATGAATATATCTAAATAATTAGGTCTTTTTACTTGAGTTGGTGTTAGAGATTTTCTTTTTCATTTTTTCCTTCACTGAATGCTCTTTACTGCTTGTAAATGATCGTGCACTGCTTCCCTGGAACAAAACTTCAAAATGACAAAAGAGGAAAGTTTATAGTTATTTTTATTATAATTTTTACAGACTTTGCAAGGCCTAATGCATAAGTATAATTGTATAGGACTCACCATTTCTTCACAGTAGATGATAGCAACATTATTAAGCTCAAGTTTAACATTGAAGAATGCACAAAATCGTGAGATTGTATTACGTTCTAAAAATCAAATTTAAATACTACAATATGAGATGAAAAAAAAGTCATTTCTAAGATTGACTTACTTAATGGACATAACTGTGCACGAAAAATTATCCAATTAATATGAAATTCACAATTAACTAGATTTTCAAAAGTAAGGGATTTAGGATAATGTCGTTCAGGCTGTTTTTGACTTTGAAATAATGTCTGCTAAGACATTAAAACAAACAATATTTTAATTTGTTTGAAAATTATTTCTTGTTTGTCAATAATTTAAACTATGCAAATTTGTGAAGGTGTCGTTTTTTATTCAAATTTACCCCAGTACATTAAATATAGTAAGCTCACCTTTAACAAAATGCCCCTTTAAAGTGACATTATTGAATGCTAATGATAGTAAAAAATGTAACAATAATAATTTATAAGTAATGAAGACTTCATTAAAAATTTAAAATGTAGGATGTTAGTGATTATACAAATGTTATCTTCATTAAAACTTTAAACAAAATATCTAATAAAGGAACCTAGCTGACCTGTACAAAGATAAAGAACTGCGTAATTGCAAGCTTTCTGTTAAGAATTCCAGTGTAGGAAAGATGAGTCACACAAGCGGGTAGTACATGATTGGTTACTCTTCTAAGTGCATTGTTGCCATTTTAAGGCCCATTTTTTTGTATGCTCACAAAATACATTTTTTCGTACCATTATCTGTGGATATCTCTTCAGGTGCATAATATCTCTCAGTCAAACTCCACCACAGCGTTACCATTACTCAGCTGCAAAAAAAAAAGTCATCAAGATTTCTGCTAATAGAGTCCACATCATAAATTTTACGAATAACCTCTGTAAAAGAAATTCTTACACTTTTTTTTAGTTCAAAAGAAGCAAATTAAAATTAAAAACGGTAGGAAAGCGGTCGCCTACCTCAGGAAAGTGGTCCTCTAAACAAATTTACGATACCAAATCACGAGCATGATAAATTTTAAAAAAATATAGCTTCCATTTTGAAAGAAACAATTTTTTAATAACTGATTAATGAACTGTTTTGTTTAAAAAAAATCCAAATCGTTTCTTCTATTCAAATCTAATAAATTCATTTCCTAGGTTTAAGGAACTGGCAATAAAGTAAGTACATTTAGCAGAGCTTTGAGTACCCGCGGGTCTTACACCCTATAAAAAATATTTTAATGTTTTTTATATTTAAATCTGTCTATCCGCGCATTATTAATCCCCAGTTATAACGCATAATTGGGACTATAAATTTTTTTTTTTTATTAACTAATCTCTTCATTAATTCTATGTATTATAAGTTTTTAGTCAACTATTTCATAAAATCCTATCGTTTATATTGATTTTTTTTTTCTACAATTCATTTCATTTAATGTTCAGAAGATAGTTCGTTTAATTAATTGTAATTGTTAAATGAAATTTTGAAACAAAAACTTATTATTTATGAATAATAAAGTAGTTTTAACACTATTTATTACTAAGGATAAAATAAAATGTAAACATTTTTATTGACAATTTAGAAGTTGAGACACATTTGCGACTAATAGTGTCAACAGTAATGCTTAGTTAGCATTCGGACATCCAACCAGGTAATATTTATACAAACTCTCACAACTCACCTAATTTTTTACAACGCTAAATTTTGCAAAAACAACTTACTTTGAGGAGAAGGAATAGTTTAAAAAACATACATATGAGTTAAATACATTTTGGTATCTGATCAAATCTAAGTGAGCCTAATTTTATTTTTTGTTATTTTCGGCTATGCTCGCCTTAACTTATGTCACAATTACACTTTACTGCAAAAAAATAAAATTTATAATTTAATGATCTACCTAACACAAACCATCATAATTTCACATGAAATTATAATATACGGATCATTTATTTGTAAACAAGAACTAGAAATATTAGGTTCGTCGTGATCGCTAATTGTTGCTGTGGATAGTCTTGGACTTCATCCCATTATTTTTATTATCTAATATGTAAATTATTATTTCTAATCAACGAATCTCATTCGTTTTAATAAAATAAGTATTGTAATAAAAAAAAAGGGGCGCCTTGCCAATTTTGTGTAAAATTGTTCAGTTCTTCTGAGATTTTGTTTCTTTTTTCATATTTGAATAATTTTCAAAAGTGGTTACCCATCATTTTTAACTGAAGATTAAAAGAAATGTAATTTCAGTTTCAATCCTCTAATTTAATTTAGCCAAAGGCAGTCCCTGATAATAAATTTATTTAAAAAAATTGGAATAGAGTATATTAGGAGTATGTGCTTAATATATACAAATAATGTATTACAAACCCATTTTGAAAAAATATGTAAATGAACAGTCTTGAGTGACTACTTTGTCTAAACTCTTTTAATCAGTCTGACAATGGGACCCAATTTGACGGTTAATGTTGTACGTTATTTGTGATTAATGGTAGAGAAGAGTTTAAGAAACCAGTTTACAAGTAAGGACTTAAATTTAGATCAAATATTCAAAATATTAGCCTTTTTATTCCCATACTTGTTTTACATTTTGCAATAGTTTTGAAATGGAGATGATAAATTTATTGGTTATTTTTAATAATAACTTAAAAATATTAAAAACAATCTTCCTCTTTTGAAAAAATACTTTTATAAATTACCTTTTATGCCACAATTACATTGTTAATGAAAACAGGGACTTGTAAATGGTATCTCAACTTGATTTTAATTCGTTATCTATCTTGCTTTTTATTACTTTTTTATTGCTTAATAAATATCTCAGGATTGAACCATTAATTTTGCTGTAGCAGTGCCTTGTGGTGATTATTGTTTCAGTACCTATACCAGAACAAAGTTGAAAGTTAAAAAGCAATATCTACATGTTCATTAAGTTAAATAATTTATTAAGTCAAATTGGAAAAATTGTACTAATTCTTTGAACAATTATTTCCAAACTTATCTTTTTTTTGGCTAAGGTTAACAAGAAAAACCTAATTACGAGACATAAAAATATCTTTATTATTATTATTCTCAGATATGACATATCAATAATACGTAAGTTAAAAAAAAAATCTGCAGAAGATTCCAGATCATTCCACAAAAATAAGTGGAAGTAGAGGGGTATAAACTATAAAGTGAGAACATGACGAAGGTTGATAAATTAAAAAACAAATTAAAAGAGAGGGAGTTTATATGAGGTTAGGGAATCTAGGCAAAGTAACTTGTCCAGCCGCAGTTGCTGGTGATCACATGCATAATGAAATGTGTAAAAACGTGTAAATTTTTTTTTTAAAATTTTGAAAGTACTGTTTTTTACGGAAACTGCAGAATATAATAACATTCAGCAAACTTATAAACATATACAATAGTATTGCATATGTATTAAAAAATGTGATAGACATCAACGAACAATATAAGGATGCAACATATTATTGCCATCTAACGATGTTAATTGTTTGTCTGGTGTGGGTACAAGTAATAAAAAGTAAAGATCAGAATAAAAAATTCTAGGAAAATGTATTTTTTGTTTATTAATTGATGTGATTTCATTTGCTTCCCGCATTGAAAGTTAAAAACTAAGAGAAATGAAAATATGTTATAATAATGTCTTGTTTTATTTTGAGATTCCCAATAAAGAAATCGGATAAAAAATTATAAGTATCTTGTTTTTATGATGTCTGTGAGTTTGTCATCAGTTTTAAATTTTTAGTAAGCTAATTTTGATAAATTCATTATTTTTGTATTATTCATTTTATATAGATTTATCTAAATTGGTATTTTAAGATTAATAAGATTTAATTTTAATAATCGATAATTAATAATTTTATTATAAGATAATTCAAAACTTACAATTTTTCGGCGGTCACCGGTAAAAATCATCTGGGTGATCTCTTGTAACTGTGAGTAGAATCATAACCTTATATAAAGAATGCTAGCCACGGACAGCCATATTCCAGTCTGGTGAGTGAAGGAACTGTGATCCTGTAGCTAGTTTTGAATTTTTTGTTTTGTTTTTGAATTAAGTATCCCGAAATGTCGGGTCAAAAATTGAGTTTTGTTCTGTTGGTGAGCTTTTTAGCTGCTGCAACAACAGCTCAATGGATGGATTCTCCAACAGCAGATCTCTTTTCTTCATTACACAAGAGGTGATACAATTTTTATTATTTGGAATGACCAATATTGATTATATGCAAATAATTTGATTAACTGAAAGATTTACACACTTCATGATTAATGTAATAGTAAATTAATTTTTAAGTAGGAAATGTGATACTTGAATTTTAAGTTTATTTAAGTTAGTGTTTTGTTATGCTTAAATAAACATGTAGGTAAAGATTAGACAGAAGTAGGTCTTTTAGATTTGTTAGATTGTTGTGACTAAAATATTAGTAATAACAGGTTTTAGTGCCCGGAAATTGTATAGGTAATTATTGGTGGATATGGTCATATCCGAATGATTAAATTCTTTTTCAAATAATCAGCTTCAAAAGTTATCGACTATTCTGAAACAGCCAATTTGTTCGTTTCTTCTTATTTCTTCCTAGCTTGTTATCTGAATTTTATTTAGATTGATATTTAATATTTACTTAAGCTTCATTAAAATAATTGTTATTTGAATATACGTGATGTTTGATTATTTGGTCACAAAAGTTGTGATATTCAAATCACGTATCCCCAAGGTTTATTTTTTGTTTTCTTTTAAAATAGGGATTTCTTTTATTATATTTCAAATTTAAGTAATCCTCTCTGGAAATAATAATTTTATTACTTTTTTTTCCTTGCTTTGGTTTAACTTGCTCCAAGATAAAGAGGAATAGCTTTGATCTTGTCAAAACTATTATATTGTTTGGTAATTTGACTAAAAATAAACATTTTGAGGTCCACAATAAAAAAAAAAAATGAACTTTACAGTCCATGTTTGTTTCAAGGCTTAAGTTTCAAAAGACTAGGAATGATGTTTGCTTCAATTTCAGGCGGTTCAAAATCAGGCCTTTGGCTTACCCAATCTTTTTCATTACACTTTCGACCACCAGAAGTGTGGCCTTTCGATACTACTGACAAACTTTCGGCGCCGTATAAAAAAAGATCTAAGAACAGGCTCAAACCTGCTCGGTAACCCATTAACAATTGGACCATCCCTGCTTTACTTGTGCTTCTGATACACTCCTCTCCATTCTTTACTTTTAGAAATACTTTTATTAGAAGCAGCCTCCCTTTTTGCCACTATCCTCTTCACTAGGTGGGTATTTGGTCGATTTCAATGCGATTCTGATAGTGAGGTTTTTTTATATTAGTGTAGATCATTTGCCAACATTGGGTTTGCCTTTTGCTAGCTCATGATACAGCGTCGTGGAGCATCTCGCTATCAAGTGGTGAAGTGTTTCAACTGAGGATCACAAATAATGGTAAATCATCTAGGTATTTCATTGCCTGTCGGCCTCCGGAATTGTGCTCTAAAAGTGGCTCCTTAGGAAATTATTCTTATCATTCTGCTTCTTTAAATGAAAATTATATAGTTAGTTTTTCCGTCGTTTAATAGTTCCTGTGGAAATAATTGTCTAATTATACATTACATATATAATAAGTTCAAATAACAGCCTTCTTTTTTTTTTATTATGCAGAAACCACTATAATTACATAACAATTATGCAGCCAGCAGTAGTAATATTGGTATAATTATTTCATAAAATGTTATTTCATTTATTTATTTCGTAGATAGGATAAATTGAAGAAATCAAATATTTTGAAAACTGCGAATAGACATTTTTTGTCACTCTTATTTTTAACTCTCTCTTACTTGGTAAGGAAAATACTGCCATCGTGATAAATTTTCGATTTGGACCGAAAGTATCAACTTTGAGTTTCCCAGAGTCCAAAAAAGTGAAGATTCTCAATCTCTTTCTGCGTTTGTGTGAGAAAATGAACGAAATATTCTAAAACCTAGAAACCGAATGAAGCATCTTTATAGGAGCATTTGAATGTAATGTATGGTTTCGTGTCCTAAATATTATAAGGAGGGTTATAAAATAGTGATGCGAAAAATTCCGAGTTTGGAAAATGCTACAACAGAACGTACAACTTTACTAAATGGATTATATACTTTTAGATTTTCTTAAAAGTAGCTCACTATTTTCTTTAAATTCTCTATCTCGTTGCACTAGTGTTGATCTACAACTTTTTATTTTATTTTTTCAGGACTGTTCTATTAAAGGGACTGTTAGGAGTAAACAGAATTCCTCCCTAAAAGCTAACTAAACTAAAAGTGTTAGGGCTTAAATCAAGTTCGTAAAACTTTGTTCTCACTATCTATGAGAGGTATCCTCACTTGCAATGATTTCAGTATTTCTCCGCTACTGAAAGTGAGACGTTACCTGGAAATTTACCGCTCTCAAGTCTGTTTACCCAGGGGATTGTATAGAGAAAGCACCAGATTAGTAGATTAGACTGTTGAATAGAAAAAAAAAACTTTAATCTGTTATATTAGTGGGTAAATAATTTTACTAGTTGTAGAGATTGTTTTTTGATTGCATTTATTTTTTTACTTTGTTACTACCACTGATGGTCAGCACAAGGATGTACACTTGGATGTGCCAAGGTCGCTTGCAGTTCCGGATCGCATGAAAACGATTTGTTTCGACTGATTCAAATCATATCCTCTAGATGACTTTTAAACAACCTTGCTCGGTAATAGTAAACAATTACCAAAAATTGTTTAATTTTTTAATAAAATTAACTTCGTTAATTTGTGTTTTTAAAAACCTCTTTCATTTTTAGTATAGGCCGAGTTCCCTTCAATAGGAAGGTAATTTTTATTACCCCAACAAAATTTTTCCTTGTTTCAGATAATTAATTATGGCTCCCATTGGTTTATTGAATGCATATTCAATTATTTGTCATATCGTATAATGGCGTTTCGACTATCTAGGTCGTCATCTGTACAAAACAACAGTAATAAACATAACCATACATAAAGTAGAGCATTAGCTGGTTAGTTTACTGGATTCCTACCGTTATCCAGGATCGAATTTAGTCTGTCCTGGAGATTATTCGAATGGAAAGTCTTGTGGAGCTACTTGCTCGAGAGCTTAGAAATTGATGTACTGACTCTCGCGCCGAGATTTAATTCTGATTCAGTCTAGCTGCCTGTTCGTAGATCTTCCACTTCCTTTTAGGAGCTTTTTCCAGCCCAATGTCTTCTAAAGCTCTGTATATAATGAGAAAACAGGATGGACTGCCATGCACTGAAAAAGGCTTAGGGCTACATTGATCTCAAGTGTTGACTCTGTACACTCAATATTCCAATGTAAATTTCTTTATACTTCTAAAATAAATATAAGCGCTTTGTTAATTTATAAATTAAAATTATTGAGAGAATGAAAATAAATTAAGTAAATCATTTCGAATTGGAATAGAAATCTTATTTAATATATTAAGATTGTTAATAATAGGTAATTATTGATAATTTTTTTTTTAATTTAACTTGCGTCAAAATCTAAAGGTTATTGGCGCCCGGAGCTTTATTTTTATTATTCTAGCTTTGACTGAAATGACTTTTTGGTTAATATTGCTATTTTGCGCCAAGAAACTTCTGGAAGGTTACAAAACTTAAATCCCAATTAAATTCGCTTTTAAAAGTAAAGTGAGGAGAGAGAGAGAGAATATGTTTGACTAAATAATGGAGAAAACTGAATAAGCATCACATGACAGTGACGCAGTTTCTTCATAGTGGCCTTGCGCAACAGATATACTTTATGAACCTTTAAAAATAGTACATGCTAATTTTTCTTCACATCGACTTTCTCTTCATTTCACTTTGAAACTATTTAAATATTAAATTTATAAATATCCAACCGTAACAATAGCTGCGTAAATTTTTTCTGTTAATGAGAATATTAGTCTATTAAAGTACTCGTCTGTAGGGCTAACTTAAATAGCTTGCTTCAAAAGTGTGCACTTAATTAATTTATTGTAAACTCATTTTATTTCACTTCAACTAATTGGCAATTTTTTAATATAATTTTGTAAGTGAAATAATGGTCAAAAAAAAAAAATTATTTAATCAGAACATGACGCCTCTCCGTAAAGGTGCGTTTGGGAATAGAAAACTGAAGGTTTTGAAACTGGAATTGTTTAAACATATATCCAATCAAACAACGTGTGATTTTTCTCCTTAAATATAAAAGAATTTGTGGCTTTAAAATGTTTTGTGTCAAAAGAAAAGGTGGTAGCCCGTAGATGGGTATTTTTCACACCAACCAGAAGTGAACGCCCTTCTATTCAAATCTATTTAATCTATCTATACTGGGAAAACGTTGGTAAGATGGTATTTAAAAAAAAAAAGAAATCTTACACGTTGGGTGTAGAACCAGCAAAAATTTTTGTTTTTATGCCAAAAGTTTCGACTTGTACGTATTTGCAGTCTCATCAAGAAGGCAGTTAGCCCTGTACATGTGACAACTGCAATCACCTGCAAAAAAACCACTACAGATAGGAGGTGTATATGGTGATATGGGTTGGAGTCTGTTCTTCTCTTACCAGAAGGATGTGGAAATTTAAAAAAAACAAATCTCTAGAAATGCTTGTTTTTAATATTATTTTTTGATAAGTTTTTCGTAATTCTGGGGTTAATGGATCTTTGAACTTTCTTCAGTTGAAGAAGATTCAAAGTAACAATTGAAAGGATTTTCTTCTTCTTCAAATACAAATTAGCCATAGGATTTTTGTTTACTACTGTTAGTTTTCTCAAATGTGGCTTCTAGATTTTCTAAATCTTATCATTTTTCTATGAAACTAAGGTTTAGGGAAGACTGAGGTAATCGTGGAGAGAGTGAGAGAGCTACATGAACATAAGAACATTAAGGCTAGACGTGGTTGTCTGGTAACCATCCGCTGCATGCAGTATTGAAACAAATTTAAGTAAAGGTTGTTATTGCAGGGAAGTGACCCAGTTGGGATTAGAAAGTCCGTGTCCATGCATGTTTCGGCGCAGTCTCTAGTGGTGTTGGGTGGGTTGTGGTGAGGGGTATAGTTGGAAGAGAGTAACGGTACATTATTGAAAGTTTGAAGAGTATACAATATCTCTGAGTAGCGACACAATCAGGAGATCTTGTTTGTTTGTCAGTCTGACTTTATGCCCTGCTCTCCCTCCCTTCTAAGAGTTAGTGTACCCGTGTGTTTACTATTCTTAAGAGCATGACTCATTAAAAAGCAATGATTCATTGCATTCTGCTTGGCTAACATTGAACCTGGAAAGTATATGGTGGCTCCTATTTTGCATATGAATTGTCTACATCATATACACCATGGAAAGTGAAATAATGAATATGTTTTGTTACACCAGCAAACTGACTAAATATAACGTTAAGACCTTTCTTCTACAGGATCATTTCTGCAGTAAGTGGTCGATTGCAAATAAATAGGTTCTGAAGAAAATTTCTGAACGGAACTTTTATATGCTACACCAGTCGGATTCTGCCTGAAGATATTTCACATAACAATGTACAACAGTGCCAACAGATTTTTCACACAATTGTGGTGTCAGTCATGTTGCTGAACCTGGTTAAGACTTAACTTCTACAGGACTTAGGCCTAGCCTAAGGTCCATTTGGTTCTTGCAAGTTGATTTAAGACTAGTACTGTCCGTATTTCCTGTTTAGTTTTTCCTTGTAAAGGTACTCAGATTTAGATTTAAGAATGATGAGCGGATAGGTTTCCTTGGCCTGCACCGTTAGGTATCCGTTGGAATTAAAGTATCTGATTGTTTCCTTTTAGAGCATAGCAAGGTGTTTTCTTAAGTGCAGTCTTTATTAAAAAAATCTGTGTAAATTACATCGTAAAAAAGATGTAGTAGCAAATTGCATAATTCATCTATGTATTCATCTGTCTAGTACTCCAACCAAACTGTGATCAGTTTTATCAAGAAGGTGAACTGCGCACCAACCAAAAATTTCATGAGTAATTTGCACGCCTTTTTTATCTCATAAACGAATAAGGAATCGATTATAAGGAAATTTTTTGCAGCTTAAGGATGGATGATATTGTTTCAGGGAAACTAAAGAATGTAAATGGTGAGATTACAACGTAAAATCTCTCCACCAATAAAAAAGCTCCTATTGAAGACCCTAAGGGCATTTAAGTAGGATAAAATAAGGAAATTTTTAAATGAATAATAAAAAAAGGACTTTCCCTGGCCATTGCTAATAAAAACTCATCATAAATTAAGGCTTGACGTTTCATTAACCAGTCAAAGGTTGTAAATATGCAGGGACTGACTTCAGAAGTCTGCTTTGTAAGAAACACTTGTTGGCAAAATTTCTGTTTGATTACTTTGTCCCGTTTCTAACGGAATATAGTCTAAAGAAAGAGTTTGTCATTCTTAATTCCCACAGTCAAAAGTAGTTGTCTCGTAGTAAACCTTATAAGGAGCCCCAAGTTATATTTTTCTTGGCATTTTTTAATTCTACTCATAATTATAAAAAGAAATCTAGGATGAAACTCTTTCTCTTGGTTTTCTCTTATTACAATTGTAAGTGATAACTTTTTATATGTTTTTAGTTGATTTTACCTGCACTAAATGTTATGGTTTTCAGTACTTTTGGCCCACATTACCACTATTTTTTTTTTTTTAGCACAGGACTTGTCACCTCAAACTTATTTTTCACCCACATATTCCCCCTCAAACCTTATAAAATCAATTTTTCAGACAACAACCGTTAAGCAATTTTCCTGTGACATTTTTTAAACAAAATGAAAGGCTTCATGCCAAACCATTGTGTACAAATTTAAAGAAAATTTATTTAGCTTAATGAATGGAAATTGTGCAAAACTAAATAGCTCCCAAAATTGTGGCGGATTTCAGCCTCAGGTTTAATCTTGGAAAGAACAATTGTTCCTAAAACAGAATGGTGCTAAAATTGAACTTTGTGAGTTATTCTTTTTCAGTCACGATTTTTTCCTTATGATTTACAATGCTTTTAACGAGTAAAAGATAGTAATAAAAAGAACATAAACTTTTATTCCAAGCATTTTAGTTTACCAAATGCAATGTCGCAATGCTCTTATTAGAAAATTGAAATAATTATTAGAAAAAAAAACTTTTATCCATAATGACGCTAATAATATAAATTTATAATATACTTAGAAAAGTACTAAATCGGGGACTAAACTCTTTCACTTTAAAACTAAATTACATTTCGAATTTTCTTTATCACCATCAAATAGTTCCCTCAGTAAGCCACATAAATCTATTTCTTCTTAACAGTGCTGGCACCCATACTCTCAAATTTCCTTTTGTTGGAAGTCACAATTTTTTAAATAGTTTTTAACCTGAGGCATTTTTTCTGTATTTTTAGAAGTAAGAAGCGTTACACAGATACAGATGAAGTACATTAGACTTAGGGATATTGGGAATCTTCTCTAGCCAAAAATTTAATAATCGAGAGTGTAAGTACCAAAAAGCATTGTGGTAATGCTGCAGCAGATTTAAGTCGAGTAACAAAATTTCGCAACGCCTGAAAGACAAATCAGTAATCAGTAATTTTAGTAAAGTCAGATTGCGGAAAGGGTACTTCGTCACACAGCAGATTAAGTTAATTTATTCTGGGTGTTCCACCAAAATCATTAGCCATTTGATCTCAGTTCTTAACTTCTTCCTTTACCAGTGGTGGAAAAGATGTCTCAAAGGCCATTAAAAACTTCAGGTGCACCAGAAAAAAATCAAAGAATTGGTAACGAATCATCTAAAAGAGATCTCAGATTATTTCAACACTGTTATGAAGAGTGTGGGATCAAAGTCTCGGGCGGTTTGTCTTAGCTTCCCAACGGAACTATTTTGAGAGGAATAATGTACAAAGTAATTTAAAATCGATCGAATGTAAAAATGTAGGTTTGAATAAAATGAATGGCATAAAAATTTCCAATTACTTTTTTATTTGCAGATCTCTTAAATCCAATTTTTGTAATATTTTTCATTGTATTAATATTTCTGCAATTGACTTCGTGTTAATCAATTTTTTCTCATGTTATTCTTTTTAAAATTAATTTTTGTGTACTTATAAAGCAAATAATATGTTTTAAATTTTTTACATAGCTTGTCGAAACTAGCCTCGAAAGGTGTGGAGGACATGCTAGCGGAGGAAGCGGGCGAAGTAGGTGTCAGAGATAAGTCTAGAGAAGAATTAGAGAAAGTTGATGACGACAATAAGGATGATTCAGCTTCTCAAGGTGCTTTCAAGATGCATTTTAATTTATTCTTTTCATTTTTCTTTTATTAAAAAATCATAATTTTTAAAAATGTTCACTAATTTTAAGATATTTAAAATACTATGATTGTTATTTTTGCAGAATCTGCTGAAGATGATGATGATGACAAATCTTCAGTAAATCCATTGTTGACCTCAGGTGATTTCTTCTCATTGTTCCCGAACATATTCAGCGTACTTCAGACACCTTCTCTGAAACCATGGTGGCAAGGGTAATTAGCTCGCTAATAAATTTTACTTTCAACTCCTTCTCTTGTTTTTATTTAAACATTTTGGCACAAATCTCTCAACAGTTAATTATTCTATATGGATTTGAGTCTTCACTTATTTAGATTTATAAAAATAGAAATAAATGAATACTCACGAATGATGTGGTGTAAAAAAAACTAAGTTCACTTAACTGAAATTTTTCAAATTCCAGTTGACTGATTTTATTTAATCTCAATTTATTTACTCGCGATGTGCGAGGAGTAGATAAACCTTTTTAAAATATGACACCATACTAGGCTAGGGGTCGAACCAAAATGAATTACCACTGCCAGTTAAACGAAATACTTATCAAGTAAAGTTAAATACTGTGTCCTAAACCCTTTATATTTATATTGTAATAGGGAAGGGATTAGCTATGAGGTTAGCATACTGGACTCCCACGCGGAGGTCCCGGGTTCGAATCCAGCAGCTGACCCTTAGGTTTTCTCTTCCTAGGAGCTTCTTACAGCTCACTGTCCGGTGATGGACAATGTTGTCTGTAACGAGAGAACACTGTCCGGAGGCCGGCAGTGCACTGGAAAAAGCTCCGGGCGCTAATAACCTCAGCTGTTGATGCGCCAAAAAAATAAAAAAATAAAAATTTATATTGTAATGTTTATTTGTAATGGGAGACGCCTTACAGTGAGAAAAAATGTATGGTAGAAGGCATTGGTGTCCAATTAACAAGCTGAGGTTACACGTTTGCAATTTGGTGTGGAAGGATGTGCTTTCAAAATGAAACTTTACCACTTTACCGGAACTATAATAATCATCTGTTTCCCTTTTCAATCTTTTGTGTCCAATCATATGTTGAATCAGTTCTCAAAAATAATAAACACTCATCAAATCTTATAAATTTAAACTTTTTACTTCGATCAACATCTTTAGTGAAAATTAACATCTTCATTTTAAACATCGTGTTTAATAAAATTTGGTCATTTAATATTCCCTTGTTCTTTTTGAAGAAAATATTCAGTTTTTTTTTTTTTTTACAGAACCAATATTTTGTGTAAACAAGAACACATTCAGGACTATTTCATTATTTATGTAAACAATTTAGTTATCTACTATTTTCGTGCACTAGTTATTTTAGGATTGAATTAATAAAAGACAAAAAATAGTGGCTTGTCTATTGTTCATATTTCCGGGAAAGTTGAGTCATAACGAACAAGAAAATCAAATACATACCGTCCATATCAAACACATAATAAAATGCGTAACGCTATGTACATTATTCATTATTTCCTACATTCTTTCTGTATGGTCTTTATAGAATTTCATTTCCTATTTTTGTTTATAGAATTTTTAATTTCCCTCTTCGAAAGACGTGTTTTGCAGGGCTGGCCTTGATTATAATATAATCTATTGTTTTTGTTTGTTGGATAGTCAAAGTAAATCCCCTTTTCAATGCAGTGAATAGTTTGTTTCATCACTCCGATTTAATAGGCTTTAGGGAAATATTTCAGCTGCTTCTGGGGCCTTGCCGACTGCTTTTAGATGTCGATTAATGATTGTGTACGATAATCCACCTAAAAATTTTTTATGCAAGGATAATTGCATATTTTGTATTTATTGTGGATAATTGGGTAGATTGAGCTCAGGCACTAGTAATATGGCACTTTAAATAAGAAATGTTTGGAAAACATATTTTTCCGTCTTATAGTTCGGATAAAACAATATAGCATAAATAATAATAGGTTATTTAAGGAAAATATTTAACTAACTTTAGAGGGTAGAGAGGAGAGAGAGGGATACCGACAGACTGCAATAACTCCCCCACCCCATTACATCAAGATGAGTGTATTAATAAACCGAATGGATGTTTCACAAGAGAGGATGTAGTTAGATAGATTACATACAATTACCTCCTCGCTCTCACCGTCGCAAATGTATGTAGCCATTACTAGGCTCGCAATGGCACCATATTAGTAGTTTATGGGATGGTTATTATTTTCATTATATATTGTTTCCTTGATGAAATCATTTGCACACATCTTGCAAGCGTCCGTTTGTCACCGTCGCTCTTTCTCTCGCTCCAGATTGTTCATAATGGTATGAAATGTTAATTAAATTAACTTAAATTGGAGCTGCCAATGTGTTTCTCTGAGATTCATCTTCGTTCGTTGGGAACTCCTGGGAGTCATCTTCTTGTTTTCTTTGTGAGACAATAATCGCTGATTCATGAAACTTTTTTCCCCATGAACATTGGTTTTAGAGGGGGTTCTCGATAGAAAAGGTACTTAAACTGCTTTCGGCTAAACAGTTTTAGTGCAACTTTCCTTAACTTCGTAAAGAAAATAAATGTTCCATTTAAATTCAAACTAAAACAATTTTTGATGCAAATATGAGGATCGCAGGGTAAGAATTCATCTGAAAATGTATTCTTTGTTCATGAATTTTATTATTTGGAAATGTTAATTTCTTGTAGATATTTTGATGCCTAAATAGAGAAATTTCTTTACTTCAATAATTCTTATTGAATTGTTACAAAAAAATAAAATAAACAATTTCTATATTTTAACAAAATTTTATTTGTATTTGAGGTTTTTGACTTTAGTTAAAAATAGATTAAGTATGGATAAAATAGATATATTGTCTGTTAAGAACATCTCTACTAGAAATGGGTCTCACTTCCACCAAGATTATGATGGGGAAAAACTGCAAATGAACTGGAAGATAGCACACATTATAGAGATAAAAACGTTTTTTTTTGGGAAATGATAGCTGATAAAACACGAAACTAAAAGTTCATTATTCTTCTTATTAAACCTTGAATATAGGTTTTTATTTCATGTTTGTACGTGTCCTTTTCTATCATTTATCGTATTTTTATCAAACAGTTCTCACTCAAGGCTAAAAACAAAGACGATAGTTGAAATTATTTATGTTTATTTTGTACTGTATTTTGTCAAAATTGTCAAATTTTTAACAAGAAAATTAAAAACGTCAAATTAAACTAAAAAAAATACTAATAACAATTGATCGATAATTTCTTTTTAAAAAAATATAAAAATATATACATTTGCATATATAACGTTCATTTAACAAAACTTGTGCAATAAATATTGCGCAAGCTAACCCCCACTTTACTTTAGCACTTCTAAAATCTTAAGGGAACTCACGTTTTTGTTTACTTAAATTAAAAATATGAATAACTTTCAAGACTTGCACGTATTGCTATGATTACAATATTTTTAATTTAACATTAAATCATGTTGTTCCTTATTTGTGAGGTTAGAGAGGCAAAAAGCTCTCTAATTAAATGTTTTAAGTATACACTATATAACCGAAGTGGTAGGTATTCTAGTTACAATTTTTTTGGTTATATTTATGATTGGATTAGCTGCCTTTTTATCTAACTAGTTCAGGCTGGACATTTTATTTCATCGGTTGCGTTGTAAAATTTTCGGTTTTGAAACTTGTTTTGTTAACATACTCCTTAAAATTAGGATGTAATTTTTTACGAGCAAAAAAAGTAAAAAATAGTACGAGAAAAAGTTTAAAGTTTACTTAGATTTTGTCAGTTTCACAAAACATGGTAGAAAGCAACTTTTAATGATGAGCACTCGATGTTCTGTCTTTAAGAAAGCTAAATAATATGATTATTGTGTTACAGTATATAATAAATTGCAAACTAAACACTACAACTGTCATTAGGAACGCTAGGCTTTGTTGAAAGGTTTGTTTTCAAAATTTCTAACACATAACGGATAGGGCTCACTGATTTCCTTTTGAGTTATTTTATTTTATTTTTTTCTTGTATAAATGTTAAGCGAAGTGCGTCCAAGCACATTTCCATTATTATATCTTTCCTTATGTTCATTCTCCATTCATTTTTTGTTTATTGTTTAATGGTCTAATTATATTAAAAACTTACAAACTTCTCTAAGAAACCTGAATACAGACGCATTAATAATTTGTATGACATCATTTTTTTTTTGTAATGGAAATTACCTAGTGACCTCTAAAAACTCACTTTCTTTTTTCAGTAGTAATTACCATCATCATAACAATTGGACGTACAAATTCTATTTAAAACTGCATAATTATTGTTACATTAATGTTGCCTGTAAAACTTAATAGCGCAGAATGCTTTAAATTATATCATTGTTTTTCGATGCTACTAAGCGCTACCAAGATTTTGCTGTAATCCGTCAAACAGGCAATAAAAATGTTTTGGAAGCTATTCTTGATTTTTAAAAAAAATTGCTAATAATTTCGTCTCTTGATGGATTATTCAGAATGTGAGGATGTTAGGTTTTGGATATTTGTTCTGAACAGGTTGACGGTGAAAGAGCTTTAAGGTAATTTGTTCGACTGGTTTAGGCAGTGCTTAAAGTTAGGAGGCACAAATCCGAGATTGTACTTTGATGCTAGACTCGACTTATCGTTTTGCTATTCGGGTAGCTAGTTGCCTGGATCTCTTAGATAGTTTGTTGAAACTTCAGATAGCTAGGGCTTAGACTCCCTATAAGACCATGAATAATGATTACAAGTATGGCTTATTTTGAAAAAGGCTGTCCAGATTTTTTTTTTTTTTTTTCAAATCAATTTGAATCATTTTTCCAGAAAAACAAAGTACATTTGGAATTCTTAAAAATCTAATGATATTTAGCCCCTCAAGCATTTGAGTTGTGGAAGTTCCTGAATATTTTTAATCTCTCGCTTTTCTTGTTGCTTAATTGAAAATCATTTTAATAAAGTTTTGTAAATTTCTGGAGGAACTGTTGCAACGTTAGCAAATTGCTACTCAACGCAGTTGTCCAAATATTTATCGTTAGTATTCTTCCAGTATTCTTCATTCTTTAAATTTTTGGTAATGCTACGTATAAGTTACCTTAAAAAAAAAAAAATAGGAAATTCAAGAATTGGTGAGTCCTATTCATGTTGAAGATTTTATTCGAAAAGTTTCTACGTACGCCTAGTACAAAATTGAGTAAATTTTCATAAGTTAGTTAGAAAACACGATGCATCAAAATAAATACCTATTTACTGATTTATTTAATCTTATAAGAGAAATTATTTGGACGTGACAATTTGTTTTGTTTCCCTTTCGATTCCGTAAGTTTAGTTTTTTAAGATATTTCGAAATAGTGATGGCGATTTGCATACAACAAAGAAAAGAAGGGTTTTTTTTCTTGAGATTTTGATAAAAAAAATCAGTCAAAAGGAAGTGAGAGAATTTTTTTTACTTTTATTAGTTTTTAAAATAATCATTGTAAGGAATGTCTAAGAAATTAATAAATTTAAATATTATGTACAATGAATAGTATTTGTTTACAGAGATAATGTTTGCAAAGAAACTGACGAGAAAGAAGAAAAAGGTGAAGAATCACATCCATTCCTTATTGGCAAAGCACATTTCACCAGCTGTAAATATATGCCCAACAAATATGAATGTATTACCGAGTAAGTGGTGTATTTTGTTAGAAGTTATAGTTGTTATTTATTGAAATATAACTTTCGATCTGGTAAACTGATTGAAGGGCATGGGCTGATAGTCTAATGAGGCTCAGTTCACTCCCTAAAATTCCAGAGAAATTATTTAAAGAACCTTTCAAGGGTTCTGCATCAGTGTCAATCTACCGTTCTGCCTGTAATAACAGCAAAATGAATTCCCCTCGTAATCTTGAATGTATATTCTCTTCCTTAATACTGCCACTAATATTAGCACAGACCTCTGTATAAGATAAGTAAGATACTTCTAGAAAGTTTCCCAGTCCCTAAATGTTGTTTGGTTAACACTTGATTGCTTCTAATCAAGGAAATTCCATGCCCCCTTGCCTTTTTCTTCCCTTTCTCCACCAAATTTTTGTTTTTCGATCAAATAATGCTTCGTCACCGTTACCGCTGAATAGAGGAATTGTTATTCAGCTCTTTCGCCAATTGATTGGTATTGTGAATATTTTTTGGAGTTCTGGCCCAGATGGAGTTCAATAGGAAATCATCTCCCCGGAATTGAGATAAAAATAATAATCTCAATCAAATCTCTCAAGTATGTATAGTAGTCAGTAGTCCCTGATATCTCTTAAAACATTAGCAAAAAAGTCTCGATGACAGCGATGTTTTGTTGAAATAAAATTTCACTTCATTTAAGTAAACTATTGTGAAATGTTTAACATAAACATTTATTACTCTTTATTTTATTCCATTAATAGAAATTTAATATTAGGAAAAAAATAGTTTTCTTATTCTCTTCATATTATTTATTAGCACACTTAATTTATCACTTAAGAAAAATCATACCATACGTCATTGTTTTTACAACATCCTAAGCTACTCTGTGTGATAACAATTTCACTTTAAAAGATTTGACCCAGACAAGGACATTGTTTAAGTTTCTCTTGTACGTGCCACTTTAATTAATTCTCCAACAATATAACAGAGTTCAACTAGTTCATAGCATAATTACGAAATTGGAAATATTAAATAGTTTTGAAAGCAAAGAATAATGTAATATTTTAATGATATTTTTAGAAAGGAATACCTACTAATTAATTGAGCTGAGCATAACTTTTAAAAAAATTATTATAGAAATTTGGCATATTATGATGGTACTGATGAAATTTATCTAGAAGCGAATTTCACAATAGTTATTTCTAATACATTTTTTTAAACTTAAACTGTATGGAATGTTTTTAACCTTTTCTTGCATCAATACTTTAAAAATTTTATCGATTATTGAAAAAAAAACTATGGGTTGTAACAAAAGTCCTAGCATTTTTGGCTATTTTACTATTAGTGAGTATTGAAGAAGAAGACTTTTCAATTTATTCTCTAAAGCATAATCCATTAATAGTTCAGGTAGAATAGGGGCCTATGGGTGACCTAGGTCACTCGTTTCGAAATAAAATATACAGGAGTTGGTTCAAAGTCCCTAGGATGCCTCGAATTTGCATTACTCATATCTTCATAAGCCACTTATCTTCTTCCTTAAAATCATAAAACACTTTGCAGAACGAATAGGCATTACATTCCTTTCAACTTTACAAACTTCTCTTGTAATAGCGATAGCCCTTTTAAAAATAATGCTTCTTCAATAATACCCAAATTACAAATTTAATTTAGTAATGTCACTTTTGAAAAAAAATCTCCATCTTTTATCGTTAAAACTCGAAATGTGAGTGTCAAGTAATCTTTATTAAGTGAACAAAGTACACTATCAACGATATGTACGCATTCAAAATATGCATTTCGTGCAGCTTTTGACATGAAACTTTATACATCTGTCTTACGAGACAGTTTTAATAAGTAATATAATAGTTCATTCAACTAAATGAAGGAAAACGCAAAAACTTTTGCTACACCTAGTTACAGTTTTGTTTAAATTGTTTGTTTAAACAAGGGATTTATGTTGTATAGAATAAGTGAAAGAGGAAAGCCAACAAGAAAAACCATCGTGACGTACAGATGTTGTCACGGTTACAAAGTGAAACCTGGTACCCAGAGTTGTCAAGCAGGTAAGATTTGAAGTTATCATGAATTTATCTATTTGATATATAAATCAATTATATTTATAATATATGTAGTTTATATAACAGCCTTAGGAGGAAATTTTTAACACCTCAACAAAAAATCACGTCTTGAAAACTAAGGGCATCCGAAACTGAAGGAAAAACTGGGAGCTTTAGTAATAATTTTCGAATTATAACTTAACATTTAACATTTTTACGTTCGTTTATTGGGCTTCATTTCTTGTTATTAACCGTAATAAGGTCATATTAACTTTCTTGTGTTCCGCTTGAAGGTTCTCGTGATTGTCTGTTCGCTTAGAAGGTTCTACATAGTTCTCCGCTGCCGGTTCATTTTTTTTTTCGGGATTGGCCGAAATTCTATTTACTCCATCTCTAAATTCTGAGTTCTTTTTGAAGAGAGTACCCAAGAAGTCCCCGAAATGTTCAGAAACAATAAAAATAAAATTCCTTAAAAAACTAGACATTGCCTAATTGTCTACTATCTGAATCATAAATAAGTTTCCTTGGTTTTTGCAACTGATGATCATATTGCACGATTTTCAACATTAAACATCCAGCTCGGTTAATGTGCGTAATGATTAAGGTGATAGAATTGATAATACCAAAATGTTCTAATAATAATTTCTCAATTTTGAAACTTTGATGTTGATATATGAATAATTCTTATTATCTTGGCTTTTTGTTCAAGTACTAAAAAAATTATTACTATTTGCTTTTAGCGGAAACCAAACCTATAGAAGAATTGGCTAAAGACTTAGGCGCTGAAAAATTTCTAGATATGGTGAAGCAGGAGGAAATGATAGATGCCATTAAAGGAGCAAAAACAGTTTTCCTACCCAAAGATCAAGCAATGGAGGAATTTTTGGTAATAATAATAATGAATATTGTACTATGGTGTTTTAAGAGGCTATTATAATAGGATTTTTTCTTTTTCTAATTTCTAATTAATGACCTATTAATATTGCGTGAGTATTTTACTTAGATCTCTTATTCCTGCGCTTCACTGGCATTCCTATTTTTGTTTAACTGATATTATTACATTATTTTAACTAAATCATACTTATATATTTTAAGAAAGCATGTCATATTACAGAATAAAGAGGCTGTGGCTACCAATGAGATCGAAAGAAGTGCTTTAGATAAGAAGGCTATTATTCTCAACCATATTGTTCCAGAAATTAAGGAAACTTCCGATATGCAAAATAATATGGTACTTATTTATCTTTATTTATCCATTTATATTTTTGTCCATTTAAGATCTCATACAATATATATGTATCTAATGTTTGCAAGTCTCAATATCAAATAAACCTAAATCATTCATTATAGAATGTTTTTCTGGTTTCATCTAACATATGATAAAATTTGATAGTAAACTAATGTTGATTAGATTCGCTCATTAGTGAGTTTTTTGAGTACATATCTCATATTTCAATGAATTGTAAAAACATCTTGATCTGGAGTAAAAAATCAAAAATTTGTAGGTTATTTTAAATTGTTTTAGTAAGTTTGGGCTATTCTACGGTTTTTAAGTTTTAGTATGTTTGGGCTATACTCAAAATATTGAATTCCTGCTAGTTATATTTCTTCTTCTTCAGCCAGCTTTACAACTCTTTAATGAGTCTCGTGCTGTCTTGTCCATAAATCACAAACTTGCAGCTCTCTAATTACGAACACTAAGGACGTTCCTTGCAGTACTTACTCCTTTCAGCCATTGTAGCAAGTCTACCAACTTCCCTTGTTTTAGCCAGCTAAGGTATCATTGGTTTTTACGAGTGTCATTCTTGTCCATTGATCACATCCCTGCCCATCTAAGTCTCCCAAACTTTATGAACCGAAAACATGTTCAGTTCTTTGTGTAAGGGGGCTAGCTTTGATTTGCTGCCTTCTCTAGTTAATTGCAGAACGCTATACTCCTAAATGCGGCGGAGGATTTTTCTTTCGAAAATCAGTTGTTTATTTTCATCTGCTCAGTTGGAGCTGCACATTTCCAAACCATAAAGAAAAGCGCTCTGATACCGTACGTAGGGCGTTTTTTTTTTTTTTATCCCTGACCCGGTTTTGGATCTTCATCGGTCATCAGAGGTCGATTAATCGGTTTATTGTAGAAAATTCGACTTCAACTATGTTTCCGTCTCACACTATACCTTATTATCTATCACTGCGGAATTACATTTTCGAGAAAACCGAGAAAATCTGTTTGAACTTTAGAATCTTGAAGAAGAAGGTAGCCAGTCTTAATTAAAAATGAAAAATGAATAGCATAAATTACTAAAATTGTAATTGTATTAACATGATTGACCGCAAATCATGTAGTTTTTAATCTTGGGCTCTCAGTTAAATAATTTCATATTATAAAAATCTAATGTCTAATTGAATGTTCTTTCTTTTCGAATAAAATTTCATATAAATTCTTGAAAAGCTTAATTAGAGTACTTAATAACGTTATTGCTTCAAGGTATTGAAAGCTGAGGATGGATTCGGACTAAGGCTAAGCGCTTATCCTGGAGGTATGGTTGCAGTGAACTGTGTACCAATAAATGAAACTGACAAAGAAACTGAAAACGGTGTGGTGCACACTGTGGAGGGTGTACTCACTCCTGTCAAACATGATCTGGCCGAAATCCTAAGCCAAGAAAAGTTCTCTAAATTTAGGGAATGTATGTAGATTTATCATTTATGTCCTGGTTAATTTTTTAAAGTTACTATTTTTATAAAAAAAAAAAAGGCTAATATTATTAAATTTTATTATTAGTATTACAAGAACACAATCTTTGGGACACTTTAACTGGCGACTCTGCATTCACTGTGTTTGCTGTAAATAATGAAGGCGTTGATAAACTAGATCCTAGTTCTTCAATGTGTCTTGCAAGTAAGATTTTTATTTTTATTTTTTTGTAATTAATACAGGAAGGCTGGTAACTTTTGTTGACAATTTCGTAGATTAAAGGTGTGTAAATGTAAGGCAGTTTGTGATTAGATTTACTATAGCGCCTTGTGGAAACCCCAAATGTTTTCAGGTTGATTTGAATTTGAATTCTGTTTCGTCGCTTTAATTAGGCTTTGCGCCTATCTATAATTTTAAAGGAATGGTATGTTTCTTGGTACTGTTAAGTGGTCTTGACTCTCAGTAAATAGTTTAGTTTTCTGTTTGATCACGAATTAGTTGAATATTAGTTGAAATTTTATTGGAACAGTCGACTAGCTGTTAAAAATCAGTTGCAGCAACCTAAAACGGTTGCACTCTCATGGAATTATGGTGAAAACAGGGCGCTAGCTAAATATCTACTAAAAATTACTGAATATATGTATATGTATCACACGAATAGTATTTAATTGGTTAATTTCTCAAAACACAAATAATTCGCGTAGGACTATTTAATTAAATAGGCAAAAAGTAACAAATCTTCTTTATAAATAGAAAGAAAACCTTTTTTTATAAGTGATTAATATTATATTTACGCTTAAGTATACAATTTCTTTCAAGGTAGTTAATAACCTCGCATTAGTAAGTGCTGATTAATGGTAATGTACCTTAATGTACCTTAGCTGTATGCCTAAAAATTTCTCAAATTTATGTTGCTACCTAAAAATGCAGGATATCAAATTACACGTTCGTTGTTAAAAAAAAAAAATGTCTTTATTTCCATAGCCATTCTACGCCATCACATTGTACCAGTTACTGTATGCTCAAAGGTTGCCCCAGAATCTGGTAAGAAAATTTCCATGGCCGATCTTGGCTCATCTTGGTTGCATATGGCTAATAAAGATGACCAACTGGTGCTGGACGACAAGGCAGTAGTGATCACCAGAGATATTGTTGCCAAAAATGGTGTAGTTCATGAAGTAGATCAGTTTGTTGTTCCAACTTCAGGTATTTCTAACTTTAAGTTTCACTTACATATTCAGTAAATGTCTGTAGTTTGATGCTCTTGTAGTATAGAATATTGTATCCCTTCCCAAATAAGTCCGTCCAGTACCATTTTATGCTCTTACACACTTCTTTGCTGATTCTTCATGAAGCAATCCAAAAAATCTCATGTGTACATTTACAAGACTGTCTCTTACTGCAGGTCTAAAGATTCGAATTTATTAATTTTTTTTTCAACTCAGAATTTTAGCATTAATAGACATAGAATTATTCTCATTATTAGGTCTTAAGATTGTTCTGTCACTAAACTGACCTCTTAAGTAACCCATAATGTAAAATTTTATTGTATAATTCAAACAATATCTTCAAACATTTCTTGAATGACCACATTTCTAATTCAGTAAAGCACATTACTTTGAGTAAAACTAAGTTTAATATTATTTTTGTTCTTTCAGGTCAACCAGCTTCCGAACTGATGCGTCGTACTAAGCACACCCGTTTTCTAGACCTTTTGGAAAAAGCCGGTTTGAAATCTGAAGTAGATAAGCGTAAAGATATTACTATATTCATTCCAGTAGAAGATTCTTTAGACGAGTTGGAGTCAATGGAACCAGAAAAGCTAAAAGAGACACTCCTAAATCATATTATTCCCCATAAATTGATTTCTTATGATTTACGTAACAATTCTCCATTTGAAACCGCTCTTAATGATGCTAAATTGTCAGTATCTAACAATAGAAATGTATGTATATTTTTAAATAAGTCTTTTTTTTCATAAATCTGTACCTCGGAGAGAAAAGGCAGCATGTCACACAAAGTAAATTTTACAGGGGAGCCAAATGAAGATATTTTTCCAAATTCATTTTTTGTTCCACTTTTCCGGTTATACTCTTTCCTGTACTTCTCACCGCAATTATTATAGTTGGTATGGCCACTTTAACTCCCATATTTTAAAATATTTTACTTTCAACTCCATTGTGAAAAAATTTATGTCCATGTATTGCCTTTTACCCTTAAGTAATGAAGTATCATAGCGCTTTTTAAAAATACATAAATCGCTTAATAGTAAACATAGGACATAGTGCTTTACACCTGTAGAAAGAGCAACAAAAAATGTGTAAAATGATGCCAAAATCTGAAAATCGAAAAAATGGACATGGTGCCTTTTCCCTCCGTGGTACAGAAATATTTCATTTACTTAGAACTTATCATTATTTAATATATTACAGTTCCTATCTAGTTTGATTGGCTCACAGGCACAATTAACAGTGCAGTGCATACCATTAACGAGAGTTGATGGTCGTGTATGCAATGGATATGCTCATGAAATAGAGCGACCAATTCAGATGGCCACAGATTCCATTTTAGATCTGGTGCAGAATGATGAAAGCCTCGCTATTTTCAGGGAAATTCTTCAGGTAACAGATAAAGAAAGTATATAGTTAAGAATAAAGTAAACAAATTATACTTACAAATTAATCTATAATTATACAGGGAACAAAACTGGAAGAACAATTAAAGGCTGAACCACCAAAACATATTACATTGTTGGCTCCTACTGATGTTGCCTTTAAAGATATTTCTGAAGAAAAATTAGAGAAACTGAAGACTGATAAAGAGTTTGCTGACTCAGTTCTCAGGGATCATGTTATCAACGGTAACCTTATCAACAGTCGTTATTATTTTCCTCCTGTCTGTCTGTTCACTCCTTTAGGACAGTGTTTCTCAACTTCTTCCGAGAACCAACAAAATTACAGAAAGTTTTATTATTGTTCAGAATTCCGCCAATAGGAATTATTTCTAGTTTCTATTAAAATTGTTTAAAAATATACAAATTTTATTTTATAGCTTAGAAAGTAAAAAAAGTAGTTTCTTGGTTGCTGTGGGTAGTTAGTATTATTTGTGTATATAATTTTATTTGACAATTATAAGTTCAGATTCAGCATCCATTCTGGAAATAGTTTATTTTTATTTTATTTTATTTTTTAAATTTTTTTATTTGTATTCTTGTATTATTTTATTTTACTGGGTAAACTAGTTTGTATAAAGATTTTAATATTGAAGTAATGATTCCCACGCGGAGGACCCGTGGGTGGTTCGAATCCAGCTACCGTCCCTTAGGAGCTTCTTACAGCTCACTGTCCGGTGTGGAACAGTTTGTAATGAGAGAACACGTCCTGAGGCCGGCAGTGCATGAAAAAAGCTCCGGGCGCCAATAACCTCAGATATTAATATCATGAAAAAAATAAAATAAGTAATTATCATTTTAATTAACATTTTGTTTGGTGATACAGATACCCTCTGCTGTTCTGGTGTGGGAGCTAGTTCTTGGCCCTTTTTCTCTACAGTAACGACAAGCAGCGGTAGGGAGTTGGAAACTGATAGAAGTAGAGGAAGAACTATGTTTGGCAGATTCACTGTAACCTCGTGTGACAAGATTGCCAAAGATGGTGTTATACACAAAATTGATGGAGTAAGTGCACGCATAATTTATAGAAATGAATTTTAATTATATTCAATTGATCATTTTCAATTTCTCTTAATTCTCGCAAGTGTAAAAAGCGTGCAGATTTTTTTTTATTTTTTGATTCTAGGTTTTCTTAGTGTACTTTAAGATATGGTTTTCTTGTTCCTCTGAGCAAGGAAAAAGAAAGTGCTTTTGTTTAAATTGGAGTGTAGATGTATAGATGTTAGTCCGTTAGAACTGAATGAAACCTGCTCTGTAGGCTAGAAATGCCTTGGCTTAGATGCTGTCTCCCTCAGTCCTGTGACAGTAGGAGGGTATTCATTCTTTGGACTGTTTTTGTTCATCTTTGTGATTTCACTACATCAACTCAAAAACGGGAAATCGCAAAATGTTGAAAATTTGGCATGTCGGCCACAAGGAGCCGTGACAATAATGGGTTTTGAGATTTGAATTATGATAAGAGATAAAAGGCGGAAATTGTAAACGACTGCTTTTAATGTCTGAAAAAAAGTTTTTACTTTCAACTGAAAAATCGGCAACTTATTGGCAGCATTGCAAAAACATATTTTGGAATCGGCCAGCGTCTAATTGGTCTGCTCAATTCAGTGCTACTAATGCAATCAATTTGGCTTAAAAATAATATATAATAATGATAGAAATTAGATATTAACTGACCTTAGTGTTCCGAGAAACATAATCGGAATGATTATGCTACTCTATTGCTATAGAATGCTGTGAAGATAAAATAGTTGTTTGTTTTTTATCACAAAATTTCTAAAATTAAACTAAATTTCATAACTAAATATTGCAACACTTTATATGAATTGCCTTTTACAGTATAGTTAGGATTCAGCGCAAAGAGCATAAAAATTTATAATGGGATCTAAAACTTGTATTTCTGGAATTTGTAACATTCCTTGCACTCAGATAAACTTACAAAAATCCAGACATGCAACGTCATATTAAGGAAATTTAATAAGAGATAAGCAGTTTTTGTTATTATCTTTATTCAGAACAGGTTTACAGAAATTAGTGACTGGCTAGCCCATTCAATATCACATCATTCACTCTAAGTTGGATGAGAAGGAGGCAGCTGGCAATAAAAAACAAATTTAAACTTTATTTTGTTATCCCATTCCATTAATGAATTTTTAATAACGGTTAGTTCTCAGTGAAATAAAGAACAGGTTATTGCAATCATATATGGGTATTAAAGTAAGTAAAAAAAAAAAGGTAAAGTAATCGCCTATTTTTTCAGGCGGGGCTTAACGTCCAACTACCAATTTGTCATGGACGGAGGCGACTAGCAAACATACTTTACTGTAAATTTCTTTTATTAACCATTAAATAAAATCCAAGGCCTAAGACCGGGAATCGAACCCAGGTCAGCTGTAAACGCTAGTGGTAGTGCAGGTGCAGGGGTTTATAGCTCCGCTTTCAGTTTGGCGGAACCAGTAGGAAGAGTGGCCTCTAATTTCGATGGGGAGGTCAGAGCGGTCCTTTTAGCCCTAAAATGCATTGCAAATATGGCGATTAAGAATGTAGTGCTTTTTATCGATTCGCAGGCCGCGATAATGGCACTGACTACTTGGGCTGCGACCGACTCCCACGACATAATTCAATGTCGTAAAATAATTAACGACCTCGAGGAAAATGTGAGGGTAATTTTACAATGGATCCCCAGCCATTGCGGCCTCAGCGGGAATGAGGAAGCCAAGCAGTCAGCAAATATGATACAGCCTGAAGAGTCCATTCCTTTTGAGACCACAAGGGGAATTTGCCGGATAAAAGCCAAAAAGAGAACAGCGGAGCTGCACACCACACTATCAGAGGGCAAACGATGGGCTATCTTGAGGGACAATGTGCTGCCAAAGAACCTGCCTCGGAGCGTAGCGGTGGCCTGTTTTCGTTTGCTCTCTGGACACGATTACCTGCAGGCACACTTATTTAAGATCGGGGTAGTTGACAACCCGAACTGTGTGCTTTGCGGGAACGGGCACATGACAGGAGACCATCTTTTTGAGTGCGAAGCTCTGTCCCATTTGACTGCGACTACTGACGAGCTCTCTTCAAGAGCGAAAATATATTGGGCTGCGAGACATCTAATGGCCGAGCGCCAATGATGAACGGCATTAGAAAAAAAAAAAAAAAAAAAAAAAAAAAAAACCGAAGTGTAAATATATTTTAAAATATTTAATAAATAAATTTATAAACATTTCAGAATTATTTTTTAATAATTAGCTAGTTAATGGTTAAATGAGAAATAGTAAAGTACGTTTGCTATTCGCCTCCGTCCACGACACCTAGTAAATGGTAGTTGGACGTAAAGCCCCGCCTGAAAAAATAGGCGATTACTTTACTTACTTTACTAATTAGCTAGTTAATTGATGGTTATAAAGTAATTTTACTATTTATTTCTTCAACGGTCACAATTTGGGGCACATTTTCCACATTAATAGCAAATTGTACTTTTACACTTTGCGTTAATGTTTCATGGAAAAATTTTGTAAATGGAAGTCAAATTCCAAGGTACCTAACATAATAACTATAATCCTAATGCAAATAACTTAAGTATTTATAATTTTCCCGCTTAGTTCATCCAGATCCAGATATATAATTACCATTTTTTTCTGCACAGGTGCTGCTTCCTCCGGAAAAGCATGTACAACGTGAGATTATTTTCAAGAGACCAAATTCTGAAATAATCTTAGCGGGTTTCAAGTAGAAGACTACTTAGAATAAATAATAATATGTAAAATACGGATATATACAGTTCGCTTAGTATAACAGAACTTTCTAAAATACCAAATTTATGTATTTAACGGTAAGTTATCAGCACAAATCTTCATGTAAAGCAATAAGCTCTATTTTCTGCATTTTTTTTTTTTTAATCATAAAATTTTTAAAGTATTAGAAGTTTTAATAATGTTAAGGTATTAGAGTAATTTTTATGATGTATAATTACAAAGAGGTTTATTTTATTTAAATTAAATTAAAAAGGTGATAATTTTAATAAAAATGTGGTTTGAATTGTGATCTTTAAAAATAAATGATGTTATTTGTTTACATTTTGGTACTTAAATTTTTACCTATTCTCCAATTCTTTCTCAAAAACGTAATGTCTTAAGTAATAGTACTACAGTTGAAAACAAGAGTTTTAATTCGTTTCCTAAGTAAAATATTAATTAGTTTAAAAAACTTTTGACAACTCTATGGGAATCCTAGTTAACAAAATTTCAGAAACTAGCAAAAACTTGTTAAATCGGGCCAAGACTTCCTTGCCATCCGGAATATTTACAAAAGGTTACGGATAAACTTGATGAATGATGTTTTACCTTATCTTGATTTAAATTGTTTAATCTTCTAAGGCAGAGATCGCAAGTGAACTTAAAAGTTTGTAAACTATTTCAGATAAAGGCAAAATGATGGGTTCTTATTTATTACATTCATTAGAATAACCCCATTCCTCATACTTCTTAAACACGTAGGAGACTAATTTACTAGTTGAGTCGCCTGAATGGCAGAAAATTACGCATTGTATATCAACTCTAGGAGCACAGTTTTCCTGATCTTGTTGAGAATCGCTCCTGGGATTAGCACTAAATACTCCTACATCCCTGGAACGACCCGAGAACTGCAATTCCAATAGAATACCAATGTGCAGTGTATAAGAAGGAAAAAGCATTCAAAATAAGAATTTCTCTTTACTTTGAGGACGAAAATTTAATTTTACATCTCTTACATTCTATTTCCTGGCCAAAAGTGGTTCGTACAAATATAGATGGCAGGTAATGGATGTATATAAGAAGAAAGAAGCAATGAAAATAAGAAATTCCTTATTTTGAGGACGAAAAGTGAATTTTCCATCTACAACATTCTATTTCCTGGCCAAAGTGGGTTCTTATAAGTATGGTTGGCCTTTTTTGGAAGTAAATAAGACAAAAAAAGCATTCGAAATAAGAATTTCTCTTTACTTTGAGGACAAAAAGTGAATTTTTCATCTCCTAAATTCTATTTCTAGGCCAAAGGTGGTTCGTACAAGTATGGTTGGCCTGTTTTGGAAGTATATGAGACGGAAAAAGCATTCGAAATAAGAATTTCTCTTTACTTTGAGGACAAAAAGTGAATTTTTCATCTCCTAAATTCTATTTCTAGGCCAAAGGTGGTTCGTACAAGTATGGTTGGCCTGTTTTGGAAGTATATGAGACGGAAAAAGCATTCAAAATTAGAATTTCTCTTTACTTTGAGGACGAAAAGTGAATTTTCCATGTCCTAGATTCTTCTTTTAGCCATTAGCCGGCGCGCAGTTAGCGTTGGAGGACCCTTCTTTAGATCTAGCAGCACTTCCTAACTTAGGTTGAGGCGATTCGCTTCCTCTTCTACATTTTGTATATTTACTACAATTTAGTACTTCTGCCTCACATTCTTGTACAGCTGTAATTAAAGTAGTTGTTTCTCTTAGTACATTTTAAATATTTTATTTATTTTTTGGCCTAGCTTTCAACTTAGGTACTAGGTTATCTTCAGTGCATATACTTATTAGGAATCATAACATTTTTTAGATTGTTACATCAAAGTGCTGTGTCTTTGGTCCTGACGGTTTTGAAACTGTCTGTATTAATACTCATAGGAATAAAAATTTATTATTAACTGAGTTGTTTTAATTTGTATAGTAGAAGATAAGTATAATAGTAAGGAAACTCCTTAAAACTAGAAATGCTTCATTTAACATTTTTTGTATTGAATAATTTTGATTTTTAGAATTAAAACAGCGAATACTGACTAGTGCCTGCAGAACGTCTTATCAAATTTTACCAAATCTACATCTTCTACATTCGCCGACATGCCGACATCTTCGAGGACCCTTTTTTACACCCAGCAGAACGTTCATTAAATTAACATTGAACGTTTTAAAAAGATATAATAGAAAACATTCAGGTCACTTACTTTACCTCGTGAAGCTGTTCTTCCAGGTAGTTATCCTGGTATCATATCCGTAATTGATTTTAATTTCTATAATTGTAGTAAATAATAATTTCTATTGTATCAAAGATTTGATTCTGAATAATTGCCTAATTAATGCATTGCACGAAGTTTTAAATTGCAGGTATATTGGAATACAGAAAATTTCAAGTTGTAAAGCGCTAAAACTGCAGTTAAAAGCTATCTACCGGCATAAACGTGAACTATTTAGGCATTTGTAGTTCTCAAGTCTTTCACTAGATCGCATGGGTGTAATGACTAGTTTCATGACATTTATTTTATTATTTTTTGTATTAGATTGGAGCATAATTATATAACTAACTAATTAATATAATGGCAAACTAATAATTATTGAATAATTAGTAGGGTTAAAATATTGCAAAAATTAGAGAATAATAATTAGTTTCTAATAATAAGTTCAGCTGAGGGATTAACTTAACTACCCTAGCAAATAGCGCTAAAAAGTTATTTTAAACTACTCCTAGACCGGAAAATATTACTCAAAGTGATTTAAATAACGAATAATTTTTTTCCCTCCTTTATTTGTTATCCATATTTAAAAAGAAAATAAATTAAAATTATGGTGTTGATTCGTAGTAACCGTTGGACTCTTCTTCACATCCAGAAGCACATCTGTACTTATGTATGGTGATTCCTTTTCCACATTCTTGACTACACCAGGAATGCAGAAAATCTGTATTACAGGTAGTTTTATTGATTTTAGTCATGCTTCCAAAGCAATTTAACTGAAAATTTACCGTTTTCTCAGAGAACTAATCAATTTTTTTTTTTATTTTATTGTCATTGATAAAAAGGAATGAAAATATATTTTTAATTTGGGTTTAAACTTCTAGTATCATTGAAAAAAACTTCAATTAACCCTGTATTATATGGAATAATGTTTATATTGCAGGTTAAAAACACTGGTGTTGTGGACTACTGCCTTTTTGTTAAAGACATAAAAATTCGATCTTAGGGGAATTTATAAAATTCGTTGTGTTTCAATATTTTAAATTTATTTTATTATGAATCAATTATTTAAAAAAAATGTATGCATTCAATTATATTATTTAGTTAATTGTAAGACTTATGCTAGAAAGTTGCAAATTTTGTCTTAAAAAAAAAAATGCTTAATTTATAATAATACAATAAAGAAAAACTTAAACCTTAATTTTTAACATTTTTCTATTAATTTACCTATATTTTATATTAATTTGGTATTTTTATTAATTTTGTGAAAAAATGAGTAGTTAATGGATTTATTTTAATTTAAAAATAAAAACTGTTGTACAAGTTGAATGATGGTACTTTTTCTAGAACAAGTGCTGCTTTCTGGTAGCCAATCACAAACTAACACATTTTAAACTTAATTGTTTTTTTAATTAATCATATGGTTTGACTTTTTTTTTTATTAGATGCAACTATAATTAGGTGGTATTATGTTATTATTAATAGATTCTATTAAAAAGAAGCTATAATAAATTGTATTCGCTGAAAAAAAAGCAATAAATGAAAGTTCCTTCGATAGTGGGCATTTTGACTTGGCTTTTATAAAGCAAAGTTAAATTCGCAGGGTGTGGAGGGCGGGGCGTTCACATCTTCTGCACGTTTACCGCAGGTGTTAACCTGGTTATTCTTTCCTTTAACCTTTTACTACACTGCTTCACAATTATAAACCTCAACCAAAATAAATAATAATTTATTTTATTTCGTTTTGCTTATCCTACTGCTGGTGTCATCCTGGTTATTCTTTTTTTTACCTTTTACACACACTGTTTTCAAATTATAAACAACCAAAATAAAATATTATTTTGGACATTTTAGGAGAATTCTTCTAATACATTATATATACAAAACTTATTTTTAACAAAACATTTCAAATAAGTTTGAGATATTTGGAGAGATAGACAAGAGCAGTGTTGTTTCCTACCATCTTCTAGATGATCATTTTTCAATTGAACATATTTTTAAATGTCAGACATATTTAGAGAGACAGACGACAAGAACTGTCCTTCCCCCTTGATGTCTCAGATGATACTGAAGAAAATTTATTACAGTTTTATATTTAAAAGTCCAGTTAGTGTTTCCCTCTAGTGGCGCTTTTTAGAACTACTATTTTTGGAGACCGACAGAGTATCCTCTCCCCTCGAACACCTAGATGATACTGAAGAAAAATTTAGTTCTAAATATAGAGGTCCAGTAAGTGCTGTTACCTAGTGGCACTTTTTGAAAGTACTATTATTACTTTTTCCAGTAAGTGCTGCTACCTGATGGCCATTTTAAAAACTATAATTTCTTTTCAATTATTTGATTTTCATTTCTTTCCAACCTCATTATTGTTGATTTTTATTTTGTCTTTTTTGGCATTTTAATCACTTTTTTAATTTTTTTTTTTTAAGCAAATATAATTTAAAACAATAAGATTACGAAAAAATAGGTAAATAATAAAGATCTGAATAGATTCAAAATTACAATACAACTACACTTTCTAATTTTATTTTCGTTTTTATAACTTATTTATTAAATTAACGATTTGTATTTTTCTATTGGATAGATGAACTCCAATGTATTTTTAATTTTGGTAAAATTTGATGAAATGTTCTGCAGGCACTAGTCCAGTATTCCCTGTTTTAATTCTGAAAATCAACATTATTCAACATAATAAATGTTAAATGAGGCCTTTCCAGTTTTAAGAAGCTTTCTCTACTATTATTCTTATTTACTACTATAAAAATTAAAACAACCTAGTTAATAATAAATTTTTATTCCTAAATGAATTAATCCTAAACAGCACCGATTAGTACCAGTATTAGTATTAATACCAGTGTCTAAACTGTCAGGACAGAAGACACAACACTTCCACGTAACAATGTAAAAAATATTATGGTTGCTAAAATAAGTATAAGCTCTGACCTAGTCTCTAAGTTGAAAGCTTGGCCAAAAAATAAATAAAATATTACGACTGAAATTGGCAATAATCTTTCTCCCTTTAGGATTAATGACTCAGTTAACAATATCAATCAATCAATTTACTAAGAGATACAACTACTTGAATTACAGCTGTACAAGAATTTGTGGTAGATGTTAGACGTGGTAGACTAATGACAAGTACACCGGCCAGCACGAGGTGTTACAACTAAGGTGGAACTTTTTCTGTATATGACCTTCTGTATATGATTTTTATGTATATGACCTAATTTAACCAGTTAAATGAGGTTTTCCGCTTTGAAGAACAAGTGCACGAGCCAACACAAGTTATTACAACCTGGGTGGACCTCCTTCTATTTACACACTGCTAAAAACGAAGGAAATATTTGGAAATGAAATTAGTTTGGCCAGTTTAAAGGGTTTTCCCGCTAATGACAAGACGTAGAGAAGCCAAAACAAGATGTTACAACCAGGGTGGACCTTTTTCTATTCCCACACTGCTAATAACCAAAGAAATATATGGAAATGTAAGCTAGTTACGCCAGTTGAAATGAGTTTTCCTCTTCAGACTACAAGAAAAATGCCAGCAACGGAAGTAAGAACTAAGGTTGACCTTTTTCTATCAACACACGGCTAAAACTAAAAACAAAGGAAATACTTTAAACACATTTGTTAATAATCAGGAAAAAATTAAACCATTTTTTTTTTTACAATGATTTTATTTAAATAAAAAGTCACATTTTAAATTATTACTATTATTATTAATTTTTTTTTTTTTGTATAATTATTTTATACCTATATACATATATAATTCGACATTACTGAAAAAAAAAAAATCGTTCCATATTCTGTTATTAATTTTTACAAATTCAAAAATTTTTAATTGACAGCGGATTATGTATAAAACAAAAATAAAAAACAAAAAACAGGATTTATATATACCTTTTAAAAACATCTCTTTATTTTTGCTTTTGTTTGTAATAAAATTGAATTAATTGTTGTATGTACACATTTGTATAATACACAGAATGAAATTTGAATTATATAATCTGTTTATACTCGTATTTCTATCTGCAAATTTATGAAATCTTTCTCTCTTTTAAATATATTTATTATTATGTAAGTATATCACAAACAAATATAAGATTATATAGTAAATTATGAACACATGGTTTTTTGCTCTTTTAATAGATAAATTTTATTAAAGTTTATTATTTTTTATTACTTCTTGTATATACTTCGTAAGAATCAAAACTATTTATAACGCATCTGTACACTTTAATTTTATACATATATATATTTATATATAGTAAATAAATTTTATATTTCTAAATTTATATGTAATAAAAAATATATATACAATAGTGGTTTCTCCTTCTAAATTTACACAAATGTGCAATGTATATTTTTTTCGTAAGACTTTAGGAAGAGGAATTTTTATAAAATACTCATTGGAGGACTGTAGTTTATATAAACAAAAATTAATAAAACATTGATAAATATTTAAATACTTAAAAATGTTCAATGTTAAAATGAAAGAATTTAAGGCGGGCAGCCAATACTTCTATGTTGTTTTCTTTCTGCTGCTTAATCTTCGAAATAGCAGTTACAACTTTTTCTTTCTTTTTTTCACGAAATGAACTCTGACGATTTTTTTTTATCTGCAACAAATGTCACCACTTTAGGGGGGATTTTGGCATAAGGATGATTCTCGGGTTTTAGTCTACTCATAGAAATGATTTCAGACAGGTTTCAGAGGTGACACGCATCCTTCATCAGTTGTTATATTTACTTACTTAGTCTCTATCTCATCTACCTTGAGGTGTAGAGGTATCAGTTATTATAACGCACGTAAATGATATTTACTTCAACCAACAGTGAAACGTTGCGAAGATAAGCTAAACCTTGACAATTAATAAATTCCCCCCCCCCCTTTATTGTCTTCTAACTTGCCTCAATAGGCAACAAAGTCCAGGAAAGTTACCAATGAAAATCAATAAACTTATATAGGTTGCTGCTAACTGATATTTCCAAGCATTTAATAAATATTTCAATTCTGTCACAGAAATGAAAAGACGAATCCTACTCACTGCACTTGTGCACACTTGCAAGACTGTTCTTTACACATGTTCAGAATAGTTACTTTACTAGACGTCATGAACTGACAGTGGCCCTTTTGATTAGACGTAGTAACTAAACTATGAAACCTTCAAGACTAAGTGTAGTGCTTGGCGGAAGAGATAAAATAAAGAATTCATGAACCCTATGATGAAATGTAACTCGTATCCAAGAGAATATGCAACAAAATCAATGAGAAATTATGCCTAAGAAGAATCTTTCCTTTAAACTTAAAAAAGGAAAAATATTCAGGCTAAAATCTAGGTGGATAGACCAGATCGTGTGATCATAAATGGGGAAGAGGTCGGAACAATAGGAGGTCCTAATGATTGGTTCCAACGGGGAGGATGAATGGGTGAAATATGAGGGAAAGGACAAACGCTCTAACTTCGTAAAGCATAGAGGAGTGGAAGCAAATTAAAAGACATTCATTCATTTGAACAAAATTAAACCTCTTGTAACTGCTACTTCCATAATTTCTACAACAGTATATTACCATGTTTTTTGTTGTACAACGAGTTGTCCAAAGCTTGGCTTCTGGCTGTTTTCTACGAAATAAACTTCTTACAAATATTGTTGTCACGTAGATTAAATAACATTTAAGTGAGGTTATTCTTATAAGCTACTCTTACTAATCTTGATGAAATAGCAATTACTGGAAAATATTAATACTGTTGACAGGTGACACTGCCAGCAGTCAACGTCGGCTGGTCCGTTTATCATAACACCAAAATCCCAAAACGACAATACATTTCAAGAAAAAAATTAAACTTTAATTCTACTTCGACGGACTATATTTTCAGGAAATCCAATCGAATTAAAAATATTTTACCAAACAGATTTCTATGTGGTGGGTACCAATGTTTAAAATTACATATGTTCATTAATATTTAAAAATTAAAATCAATACAAATGTATTGGAAGATCTAGTTCAGAGCACCAAAGGAAAAAAAAACTATTTCTTTCTTATGTCTAGAACAAAAACTTTTGAAAAATATAAATTACAGGAAGCTACAAAATATTGAAGATTTCAAACTTTAAACAATTTTAAACAAAATCATCAAATGATCAAGATAAGAATTTTGTCTTCTCATGCAGACTTATTGCATTACGAGCTTGTATTTTCTTTTATGTAGATTCCAGGCTAAAAACTCTAAAACGCCTGAACATGAGGATATGGCGAATAAAGTGAAATAGAAAAAAGTTACAACATAAGAAAACTTATAACAATTATAGCAAAAATATAATGTAAAGAAAATAATTTATTACTGAAAGTTTATGTAAGAGGAGAATCACCTAATTAATCAACTAATTTTGAAAATAAGAGCCCCATATTTAAGTTGTATTAAAATATCTATTAAAACAAAATAGTTCTTTTAAGAAAAGTAACAAATGTATAGTAATAATAATTAGATAAATAAGATGATGCAGTGTCATCACAATACAATTTAAAGTCAAAGCTAATTTAAGAGGTGTCCAACCCACGTCTCAAGACACAATTTTAATCCAACTACCAAATTAAATGGTGAGGAAAAACTGTTAGTAATTCATTGATAAACAAATACTCCTACCATTTCTTATCAATGCATGCTTTGCATGGCGACTTCATAAAGAAAATGAAGGTTTGAGTTGGAAGAGCAACGGTAGGTAAATCGTTCCTCATTGTACTGATATTAAAAGCAAAAATGTTTCTTTTATCACACTAAAAAATAAGCTTATCTAAGCAATTTAGACAAAGCGGTAAATAATAAGTTTATAATTATTTTTTCTGTCCAGCATATATTCTGGCAGTAATAACAAAACTGTACGCAAGCTCGACGATGGACGTCAAGTTGTCACAGTAGATGCATTATTGATTTTTAAATAATAAATAATTAGGTATTTTTCCAGATTTTCAGATGACCTTAGTATGACAGATAACAAGATCATAGGGGGATATGTTAGAACTTTTCTCAGCTACTTCATTTAACAAAACTCAAACCAAGAATGGGAATCGAACCTAATACCACGAAATACAGAAGGAGAGTATTAAAAAATTAATAACTTAGAAATCATCTAGACTGCATTTTTAGTCTTTTACTTTTAAAAGTAACTACTGCGCTAACAAATATTTGGTTCAAACAGACTCGCAAACCAGTAAGATTATCCACTCGTAACATATTAAGTGCATTAGCCATTACTGTTTTGTGTTTATGTTGTTAAGTGTGGTCTAAGATAAATCTATCAAAATAGCCCTGTAAACTATAAAAATTGGACACCTCTAGAAATCAACACGAATTTTGGGATTTTTTTAGCTGCCATCATAAGGTTAATGTTTATGAAATTTTTTTACTAATACAAGCTTGGAGTGAACAGATTTGACAAATAGAAAAGAGACTAACTCTATAATAAGAATTGCTTATTACTGCACTCATTAAATAATTCTAAATTTGATTAATCTGAATAAAGGTATTTGATAGAATCTAGAGTCTAGATTCTAAACTATTAGAGATGCAAAAACTTTTAATTCAGTGGAGATAAAAAACATAAAATGCATTCTTTTCGATATAATTTACGACGTCTAATGTCAAGTACTACTGCAAAACAAAATTATGTAACATATCTCCAAAGCAATTCATAGACACTGACATAGAAATACTGTATTTGCAAGTATAAATAAGAAAAGATTTTGATTTGCGTATTTGTTTAAATTATTAACAAATCTCATGAAGGATCACACTATGTCTAGGCCATCTCTTTATTTCCTTTTTTTTGGTATAGTTACCCGCGTTCCTTAGGTTTTAGGAAATTTAATAAATACTATTAATGCCATCAAGAAACTAATAATTATTATTATATTTTAAAATATATTAACTAAAAAATACTTTTAATAATCTCTTCCTATAATGTAGACGAAAAAATTGGTTATTAGGCTTTATTACTTGATATCAGTAAAAGTCTAATAAACTTCAACATTTAAGACAAAATATTTGTGGAAGAGATAATTTTTTGTGTCCTCTGTAAATGTACAGATTGAATTAAGCCAAATGCCCTTGACTATCCGCGAATAATTTGCCCGCCATAATAACTAAAGAAATTTATGTTTATTTATTTTTTATTAAAATTATTTTCTTATATGTAAACTCTGGAATAAGGAAAAACATGTTTTGTTGCGGTAACTATTTAACCACAGTTTTAGTTACGAACATGGATTTAACTCATAAAATTAAAATTGTAGAGAAAAAAAAAATTATTGCAATAAAAAGTGGTAAAAATTAGAGATAATATTTTTCAAGTATTTAACAGAATTTGCAATTACACAGTAAGTTACAATTTAAATTTGAAGAGAACTTTATTGCTACTAAAAACATCTATTTTCCTGTTATCTAAATCTAAATACGCAATCTAAATTAGATTTATTGCTTCGGTGAAAAAATAAAATAAAAAAATAGACGAATGGTTCGCAAAACAATCATTGGCCTCACACTTGTCTTTCACTCTTTCATTCGCTCACAGACATTACATTATCTTCGAAGACGATCTCTCTTGGCACCTAGTCACTGGGTAGAAGATCACTTGCCTAATCGAACACTTAAATACGTTAAGTGCTTGATAAGAGACAAAATAAAACTAAAAGGTGAAAAAAGGATATACTTAAAAGGCCGACCTTCAAAGATGCCGTTATGATCATCAACTTCGTTTTGATGCACCAGTTGGTCTCCGCCCTGTGCCGCCACGCCTGCATCACCTCTTCGTGATAGGTGTGGACGTTGTGGTAGTTGTGGTCGATACGGTTGCATTTACCGCTGAAGGCGTTGCAGACGATGCATAAGTTGAAGATGATGACGTTGAAGCGTTTCCAATTGGCATTGTCATTGGCACTAATCCAGGGCCACAGTTACCCAATATTCGTCCCAATTCCCTGGCCGATTCATTTAATCTGTCAATTTGACTCTGTGTGTGGGTGCGGTCAGCATTTAAACGTTTACGTAATCCTTTCAACCTTGATAGTTCAATTTCGAGACGTTTCACTTCAGTCTGAGAATTATCCAGTTTATCTTTTCGTTCTTCTTGCAATCTCCTTAGGAACTCGATTTCATGGTCACGTTCTATGTACAAAAAAAATTAACTAGCTTTGAACACTGACATCAAGAAGTCAAGAAAGTGTTATTAGCAAAAACATGGTTCTTGAACCTAAATTGCAAATATAGCTAGTCCTACCATTAAGTGCTGACAGATACAAAGGTTCCACTACTGAACTAGAAGGAGTTTGAACTTCACTTTGTATAGTTTAGTAGTTTTGCAGAATAGCTTGTCATCGACGATCACTTAGACTGAACAAACTCTGAATTTACTATTGCCAGCTCTTAATTTACCATAGGAACTTCTTTGCAATCAGGTCCGAGGCTGGCTAAAGAAATTTAGAACGTGTTATGGTAGAGGGTGGATATTTGTATTCTCATTCACTGTTCATGTAAATGAATTGCTACATACATTCTTTCCCCCTCCCACCAAAAAGGGCCGTCTTTTAATAAATAGTTCTTTAGAAGCAAGTGAGGTACTCACTTTAATATTAAGATTTTTATATTTTGAGGTTATCACCTTGAGCATGTGTCTGGTTATATAATTAACGTTAAAATAAACACTTAATTACTTACTGTGTAAACAATTTGATTGTATGTACATCATTATTAAGGAATGCAACCTAGAGTAATCAGGTATACTGCGTGAAGGAGGCAAACAGACTCCCCTTAGACGTTCGTTGTACTGCTCTAAATAGACCACAAGCCCATCAACACGATCTTTCCTTCTCCGTTCTGATAAAACCTCGTTCCAGCTTATTTCATATTCTATGAACCAAACAATCTAATTTATTTTTCATTTCTTAATTAGTATTTATCAACTTTGCTGATATTTGGTTTAACTAACCTTCGCGTTTTTCTTCAGCCACTTGCTGTAATCCCAATCCACTAAAGAAATTCGTTTTATTATCACTTTGATCTACTGAAACTGGATCAACTATAGGCAGGGGTAAATCAAGCGGCTTTAATACTTCAACTTCCTTTTCACAAGGTTCCACCTTTAAATCTGGTAACACTTTTCTTCTCAACACTTTACGCAGTTCAATATCTATAAAACCAATTATAGAGTGATGTCAATTATAACAATCTTAAAAGAGATTTCTTGTTTCTATTATTTAATAATGACATTAAATGTAGTTGAAATACCTTCAACTTTTAATTACTCTCTACACTTAATAAAGTTTTCATTTTAACATTAATCACAAATTACTCAAACTTGACATGTTTAATAAATATGATGTTCAATATTTTATTACTCTGTATAAACCAAAATTTTAAATTTACAATTATAAGTTAGATGAGCCTTTTATACTGTTATAATCTACTGGGTTCGATTCCCGGTCTTAAGCCCTGGATTTTATTTAATGGTTAATAAAAGAAATTTACAGTACAGTATGGTATGCTAGTCGCCTCCGTCCACGACACCTAATTGGTAGTTGGACGTTAAGCCTCGCCTGAAAAAATAGGCGATTACTTTACTTACTTACTTTTTTAATCTGAACTTTCTTTAAACCTCTCTTAAGAGTGCCTTACAATAGGTAGGGTAAGTACGTCCCAACCTCCTTTATAGGCAGGAGGAAAGGAAATTGTCTACAATGTCTTACACCTAATTGATTGCGTTGCAATAATTAGTTTGTAAAATGCGAAACTTTGGCATCTAGAAAACAGAGGAGATAATCAGCAAAAACTGATTGACTAGTAAACCACAGATAACGCAATAAGAAGATATTTTCCTTTAATAGATACGAAAGTAATTCAAGAGAGGAGTACACGTCGTCAATGTATAAAGTAATGCATATTTGCATATTTTTTCAGGCGGGCATGACGTTCAACTACCGAATAGCTGTCAAGGGCGAAGGCCATTAAATAAAATTCAAGCCTAGACCAGGAATCGACCTCACTACCACAATACATATTAGCTTTCGCTAATCTATTAAAGACTTCATATTTTCTAAAAATCAAAACAAAACCATATGAGAAGAGAGATCGCTGTGTTTGGAACAGTTATCAATATTATTTTATTTTTGTGGGATAAATTCCTCCAGTGGGACTTAACTCGAGTAATAGGAATAAAAAGAAAATTTTCTATTCTCAACGCTCATTAGTATATAACAATCAGGGGTAAAAGAAATAGGTGAACACCAAATTTCGCAAATGATAAGTATAGTTCAGTTTGAATTATGAATAAAAAGAAACACAGAAATATTCTTTTTATAATTATAGATTTCGTAATTTAATACAAGCAGCCCTTACCTGCACGAACCCGTCTTGTACCAATCTGGAAACCTTCTAAAAATTCTAATTTTTCTTTACGTGGTATTTCCTTATTACAGGGCGGAGTAGTCAATATCAATGGATCACTGTCTATAGAACCGATGGTGTCCTCTAGTAAATCTAAATCTTGTTCACCAGTTTTCTGACGTAGACTATATATCAGATCAAGTTTACTCGTCACCTTTAAAATTTAATAATCAAAGATTATTCATTTTACTTTATAATACATACGAGCAGATTTTTAACAAATTCAATAAACAATAGAATGAAATGATTAGTTTGCATTCAGCCATTAAGCCGTACTGATCTAACAGCAAGCCTATATCTTACTTAGAACTAGAGCCGCTATTATGCTAGTTAAGCGCGCTTAAAGAGGTTCCACCCACAATTTTTTTATGTCAGTTATAAAATGATTAATCAATTTAAATGCAATTGCAAACCTACAGAATTTTCTTTTACTAGGTAAAGAATGACTATTTAAAGTAGTAACGCTAATTCCACAAATTTCTAGATAACACGATGCCAATTTTAAAAACCTCATAGATAATGAGCTAACACATTCAGCATAATCCGTAAGTAATAGAAAGTTTGAAAGCAATATAACAAGTAATATAACTAAAATAGAATCTTTTGATATAAATAATGGCGGGTATTAGAGTAAAAAGAGCAGTCTTTAAACCCAATTAATTTTAAATAATCTCTAATTAAGTAAATTTTTCAAATAGTTTTTGAAATGACATTGGGAAGTACAATTTTATTTTTTATTACAAACTACAGTATTTCATTTTCAGGGAAAGTTGTCCAGGGGCTTCTGTTCAGAACTACTTACTTTTTCCGGATGCTTTACTACTTCTTCAACGTTGGTTCTTAATAAAGGCTGTCCAACCATTAAGCCACCACCCCCACCACAAGATGTCAAGAACTGATCCACTATAGAAGCGGATAAATCAAAGTTTATCCTATGTTCTTTTTTCTCTTCTCTGATGGGGCTCTTCCTTCTTGTTGGAGGATAGTCCTCAAATGGACGGACAAATTTGGGTTGTGGGACAGTAGTCTGCTGCTGTTGTTGCTGCTGCTGGGGAGGTGGTGGTTCACCACTTCTTGAACTGCTCTTTCTGGCTAAAATTTTAGAAAACATTTTCATAACTAAGAAAAACAGTGTACATTATTTTATTATTATTAAACTGTTTGTTTTTATTGTTTTTGTATAGCGAGGAATCGGTCAATAAATCACAACTATAATATTTCGTCAACGTTTTTTTGGCCTCTCGTGCCAAGCGAATCAGCCAGATACATCGTCAACGTTTTGACAAATGAATTGTCTTCTTCAAAAGGTAATTATTCTTGATTTGACGGTTTTCAGTTACAATATTGACATCACAAAACAATTCTATCTTGACATTGGCAACAACTACAGATGTGATCTATTGACCGGATCCTTACTACTATTGTTCTTACAAAATTTAACTGCGACGGTTACAAAGAAAAAAAAAAACTAATTGTAGTTTATACTAACGTAGTTCTTGAGAATGTGAAGGTGATGCCCTTGGACTTCTTTTAGTTTTTTCTCTTCTCTCATGTTCCCTCATGCGATGTTCTTCTTCCAATTTCATTCTTGAAAAAAATAAATAATTTATATATCCCACCAGACAATTTTAATGTATCTACACATAAAATAAACTAACGGTTCTGAATTATTAAAATAGAAGTATCTGATCTCTAATGTACCTTTCATGAAGAGCAGGAGATAAAAGGAGAGGTGACGGCATTATGGGATATAAACCTCCGTGATAAGGCGGAGGATAAACTCCTAATCCACACCTCTCTAAATATAGTTGTTCCTCCAATCTGTTTAAATTAAAAATAAAGGAATGATATTAAAATCACTTTTCAGAAACAAACTTACACCAACACTGTCCAGAATGATTTAACTTTTTGAATAACACGCAACAGATGGACTTCGATTGGTGGCATTGCCCTATTCTCCGGAAAAGATACATCTTTTTTTGATCTCGTGTTAGCTGCCCTCTCGGAGTTCCGGTGATTTTAACAGTGTGTCATTCTTTTTGCAATTGCAGGAGCAATGATGCATTATGAAGTTTTGAGCGAAACTAGAGAAAGCTGAAAATGTTAACTTATTACGCCAACTTTCCAGGTCACATTGTGCCAAATGGTTTACGCAATTTAAAAGTGCTGGTGGTAGAATAAATTCGACCTCAACTGGTGAAATTCCAGTGTAGAAAGTTAAGGATCTAGTGCCGCCTGCAAATCGTCGTCTAACTGCCAAAGAATTTTCAGAAGAGATGAGTATCTTACTAGGGAATTATCTTTGAAATCTTGACGTAAGAGTTGGATTTACTGGAATCACGAGAGTCAAAAATCAACCATCAGAGAAAGAAAAGATCTCTACGCATCAGTCTTGGTCCAATGTGAGAGTAAAGCACACTGTTTCCCTCTTTTGTGCTGGAATGTACGATACATTTTTGCTGTAAGGTTAATCTGTCAACTAAAAATACAGTGAACGAGTTTTGCAGAGATCGACCTAAACCAAAAATGTATCGCAAAAAGAGATCCAGAGTTAGGAGAGATTCATTGCAGCAAAGCACCTACTCACTCATCAATTCGTCAATGCCAATAATCAGAAGATTGGTATCCCCGGCCAGGCTCCACATTCCTCGAATCTGTGACTCTACTAATTTATTATTAATGCTTAAATTTAAAATAGAGTTGAATGACGCTAGTTTGACACTAATTTATATTTGTCTATAATTACAACTTAAGTGGGTCTTAAAATATCAATTTTGCTTCTTGTTTAAAATAAATCAGAGATACCTATATGTTTTAAAACTTTATCGGTTATTTTCTGAACAAAACTTATACTGAATACATAAAACTAGTAACTTACCTATAAGCAGCCTGTAAATGTTGTGGATACAGTGGAGGATGATACTGATATTCTAAAGGTATTGTCATGGGAGGAATTCGGGTAGGCTCCTGGGGACGATATGGCTGGAAACCGCTTCTTGAGGAACTATGATCCTACAAAGAGGCAAAAATCACATGAAAAAGTTAGTGCCAACAAATAATTTTGAAACATCACCATTTACATCGGTAAAAATGAATGCTATTGCATAACTACTCACTTTGTCGTGCAATTTGTTGTTAGTTGGTGAAGGAGCCCTTACTAAAGGAGTTGCAGGAACTCTATTCTTTGGTGATACTGCTCTACTCTGATCTTCATTTTCTAAAAATAATTTAAAACCCACAGTATATTTATGCCAAATTACTAAAACCGTATAATAGAATGAAAATTAATTGACTGCTGTATTTCTTTCCTCACTATATGTAAGCAATTTGAATGAACTGTATTAGAACGGTTTTGTTTCTATTGCCTAACAACTACTACGTCAGAATTTACATTTAATATGTGCACTGCAGTTCTTGTGGATGAAAGATTTCAGCGTGAAACCGAGCTTAGGTACTTCCAAAGTCCCCTTCCCCCTCTGCACAAATGTTCACTCAAAAATTATGGAGCTCAATTTTGAAGCTCATCGTGTCGTTCTGTAGGCTTTTATCAAGAATAAGAATAAATTATTAAGACCTTTTGAAGAAAATCATGAAGCTAAAAACACGTACCAAAATCAGAAAACTTACGTTTCTGGTTGGCAAGTTTGGATCAAAACCAATATGCCAAATCCTTGGTAATTTGAAAATATTACGTTTCAGCTTATCGCGATTTCTCTTTACCCTTTATTTTCTCTTACTACTCCACGCACACAATGTATTAAACTGAAGTAAAGATAATTCAACATTATGAGGATCCTTGCTTATTCAGAATCAGTCGGTGTTGTATGAAACGGTGGAAGGAACTGCGTATGTATTTCTATGTTCAAGAATACAAGTGTACTGTGCTGAACAAAACCTTAGATATTTCAAGTGCACATTATATAGAAATATTCCTGAAACCTCAAGGACAGTTAAGATAACTATATGAAATGAATTGGAGAGTATACTGAAATTAAATTTACCTTGAGTAGATTGCTTGCTAGCTAGATTTCTTAAGAACGCAGCAAAAGATCTGCCTTGTTGAGGCGGAGCTTGTTGCTGTGGTGCCATTACTGTGCCTGGCATTGAAACAGCTGGCACTCTGGGCGCCGCAGCTGAACTAGGCACATTACAAACGGAAGTAGACAGATTTTTAGACTTACTACCTCCTGAAAAACAAAGAATTTAATTATGACCCCATTTACTTCGAGACATGTTTATTTATTTATTTATTTTAAACAAACTAGACCACATACCTTGATCACTTTTAACCAAATTTGATTGATTTCTTTTATCACCGCCGCTAGAGGATTTGCTTTGGTTAGTAGGGGCATTTTTCTTGGATGATGACCTATTAGGTAACGTGGTGGAAACCTTAACAAAGTATTTATATGGTTATAAATACATAGCATACCAAAGTAATGATATTGTAATAAATCAGTTACTTTTTCTAATGTTAAGAATAGATTTCTTTATTAAAACTTTTACGAAATCCATGCCTACCATATGCTTATAAACTTAATAGATATCTATGACTTTAGTTAACACTACTTTATTCTTTAAACGTATATTTATTTGTTCGGAGTTCTTTAGGGCATTTCAGGAACTGAGACGGAAATTTTACTTCATTAGTAAGTAGAAACTTTTTTCTTTTTATGTTGTCTTAGGTACTTTTTAAGCTTATCAAGAATAAAATTATTGATTTAAAACGTCACTAAATTACTTACAATTGTGTCCTCATAGCGACGGCCAGAAGGCAAACGTGCAACAGTCACCTCAGGACTATCCTCTGGTGGTGGTGGTCTTGCTATCCAGTTATACTGCCTTTTCTCTGGAGGTAAACCCCATCGTTCATATTCAAGGGACTGTGCTCGTAAGCTTTCATAACAATCTAAACATACCACTGCAAGATCTCCATTCTCTAGTAACAAAGATCTATCAGGTTGCCGATGGTAACGAAGAAATGGGAAATCCTGAAATAATTCACTTAATTGAAAATGAATACTAACCAAGATGAATATGAAATACTTTTACAAAAATGTAAATACCTTGACAGGTAGAGCCCGAACTCGTCTTCTATAAGTTGTAATACCGCAAACATAACATATATAATCGTGCCAATTGTAATTCCGAGTTTCAGGATTTAAATTTGGCCCTGTAAGATATAAAAAAAAGAAAAGTTCATTATTAAGCAAAAATAAGGGACTCAAATATAAATTTAACCAGGATATCAGACTCGCTATTTCAGGGATTTGGCGTTTATAGTTAATCTCTTATGAGTATCTTTCCTTTCTCAAACTTTTCGCAATCAGTACTGGCCCCTGCCTTTTGCTAGACCAGTCTCCGATGCAAAGTTTGAGATTGTTTTGCAAGAAGGAATGTAATATTTCATTCAGGTCCTGAGGCCGGAAGAGTACGCTCATCAATCGGAAAGATGCCCGCCCACTCTATTGATGGATATGACTGTAACTTGGTATTTGGACGATAAGCCCTGCCTCAAAAAATAGGAACTACTTTTCTTTCCTACATGCTCATACTCCTGAACAGATATAACTAACAATCTAGTTGATTTACAACTGATTATCTGTTGTAAAGGCCACAGGCAAGTAGTCTGCAAACATTCTATAAACAGATGACCACTCTTCATCTGGCATCTAAGTGACAGATGATTTCATTAATTTCGTTTAAATAAATAATTTAGACCATTGCGATTTCCTTTATAGCTTTATTAGAAGATTTCTGTACATAAAGAACACGGCAAGTAAGTTATACACATATTATTTGCCTTATAAAACGCTAAAGGTATCTCTAGGATTTTTAAGTTAGAAAAACCTTTAATTACTGCTATTACGTTTTTCAAAATAAGGCACTTACCAGATCTCCTCCACTGAGCCAAGACCGTATGGTAACAGAAGGTACATACAAGAGCACTACCATCTTCCCGTAGTTGTTCTGTATTTGAAGAACTTTGGTGAAGTAGAAGAGACGGAAAGTATGGAGCATTTCGACCCTGAAACAAATAAATCTAAGCTTTATTACTAACAGTATTTTTTTACATTATTTATTTAACACTTTCGAAAACGTATCGTTTATTTGCCTTAGATGGAATGGTAGTTCAAATGTGCGTCTTGCAGATCAACCTCAAGAAATGGCCCTGAAGCCAAGAAATTCCCTTCACAATAGATGAACACAATTACATAGATTTTTCTGAATGCAGAAACTTGTACCCCGGATATCAATAAACAAATTCGCTTTCATTTTTTGATAACCAAGAACTCTTATGAGGAAGAATTACAATCGCTACAATTCCCTAAGTAGAAGCTGTTATAGCTATTGGCAACATATCCAAAGGATGGCTTTCTTATATCTTCTTGTCTTAGTCTACGGTTCTGAAAATGATGAACTCATTCCTAACATTCCTAATTTGGCCCAAAGACAACTTCCTGCCACCTAAACCTGAGATGCCCATCAGTATTTTCTCAGGAATTCTTGAGTCCTTCATTCTTATTCGTTGCCCTAACTATTTCATCTTTCCTTCTTGGTCCATCCGACCAAATTCTACTTTAGATAAAAAAACTATTGCTCAATATTTTGCCTTTCTTTACCCATTTCTTTTCTAAACAGAGCAAATGTTCTTCTGAAGATCTTATTCCTTCAAGCATTCAACTATCTCCCAATCTCTTTCGTTATTGCCCATCTCACAGAATTACTCCACCACGGCTTCAGTGTAATACGTACTTAAACGTGTAAGTTATAAAGTAATGGAAAATTTTTCTTACTCGAAAAGTTTTCGAAACGTACGATTTCGGTGTAATCAAAATATGAAAATTTGATGTGGTTGCAATACCTCTTACCAGCAGTAAAAGAAAGAGAGAGAAAAAAATAGAAAATTCGTGACCTTAATAAATATTGTAATTTATAAGAACAATAATTCGTAAATATTAGTTTAATAAGTTTCTGTTTATAGCATAAAGATGTTGCACAACGATAAAAAATAACATTTCTGATTCATGTGTGCAGTAATTGGCGTAATGTGTTAGTTATATAATAAAAGTATCATTTAAATACCTGAGGTCTGGAATACAACACTCTGGCAAGAGTTAAATCTGAGTGTAAACCGCACAGGAAGCAATAAATAGAGGAACCTTGATGGATAGGCTGGGACATTACAGTGGCTCCATTGGCACATATACCTGGTACATCGTACCTGAAAATAGTACATTTTATTGGAATCTGTCGTAATGTTACGAAAGAGAAGCATTAATAATTCATATAGAAAAGTACCTTCGAACTTCAAGAGGAACTCTGTCCGCTTCCATGAGATCCCATTGTGTAGCTAATCTCGCTAAACATTTACTACAAATAAGAACTCTACCAGTAGCATCACAACAATCAGGAGCAGCTGTAGCTAGTAGTGGACGCAGACATGGAAAGTGCATGGCATGTGAATTAATGCCTTCAGCACTCGTTGGTACCCATTCGGCCTCTGTTCGAGAAACGGCATTAGCGCAGACTGGACATCTGATGGTTCCCAGTGCAGGCGGAGGAGGTGGTGGAGGAGGTGCAACAAGGGCAGACGCCTGTTGTTGTTGTCCGGGTGTTGGTGTGCGCGATGTTGTTACACAAGCCTCCTTGCCACTGGAGCAAGGGCTCTAAACCAACAATTAATAAAAAATTGTATAGCTTAATTACATTTTAATTAATTAATGAATAACAGCAAAAGGAAACGTCCTTTAAAATATATACATATATACACTGAAGTTACTTATAGAATTTCACATCACTTAACAAGAAGTCGGACACGAATCAAAGTCAAAATACATCACATAAACATCACTTAAAAATCGTAAGAAAAAAAAATACTTAGAACATATACACTTCAAAATATATAACAATGTAAATGTTTAGACAAATAAAAGAAAAATACAGAACCCAGAGAAAAATATTTAAATCTGTTTTAGACCGATATCTAAAGGCAAACCAGTAATAACCAAAATTAATGTATAATTTAAAGAATATCATTAAGAAAATTACTCGAAAAATAGGAAGAAAATTTAATAACTGTTTGTAAAAGATTACGTACAAACAAGTTTTATCATTTTAGGATTGATGAAAGTTCGATTTCGTCTAGTTTTAATTCAAAAGTCCCCGGAAGTCAGAAGGTGACCTGCTTCGGCAGGCAGCACTCGCGTGATCGTTGCTGCGTTTACAACATGGCAATGTCCACTCTGAATGGTGAAATCTATGTACTAGCGAACACAGGTCGTACTGGTTTTCATACTGTTTTCTTATAATGAATGAATAAATTTACACTGGTTTTGTTAAGAATTGAGAAAAAGAAAGCAAGATTTTGAGAATCCCAATGCCTTGAATTGAACAAAAGCCCCCTCAGGATAGGTTTTTTGCCTGAATATTTTCGAAAATGCAAGAAGATTCGAGGAATTACATTATTGAATAAAACTGAGAGAATAGAAATATAATAAATAGAAATACCTGTTTTGGAGTTGGTTTAGATAGTTCATAAGGTCTGAATCGTATATCCGGAGACTTGACACTGTTCTGAGACGTAGAATTCGATTGTTGCTGGTTCTGCGAACTCTTATTGGAATCTGGTGTTGAATACCCTTGATGTTTCTGAGGTATAGCTTTATAGCAAATGGAGCATACCTTGAAATACCAAATGACCATCTTACTTTAAAAAAAATTAACGCGAAATTTAATACTTCAAAGTTTATTAGTTAAATGACACCTACTTCCACTTCACCTCTTGCAGTAATAGCAGCTGCCCTGTTTGGACGTTCCACATTGGCAATAAATGGGAAGTACGTAGCTCCTACGTTATTAGGTGCTGTATACATTGTTCTTAAACAACTAGTTGGATATTCCAATCCGCAAGTGTAGCAAACGAACGTATCGTGCCCAGGAGCCGCAGCAGTCGGTGATCTCTTTCTCAATGTGTAGTTACGTTCTGCATGAGGCACACATTGCGACTGGTACAGCTGTGTTGAATAAGTAAATATAAGTTTTTTTTTATTCATGCAATCGACATTGCATTCATTATTTTGACAGGGTTATTTAAAGATAATTTCATCAAATTTGTGGAAAAGGGCAAGAATTAGAAAGCAGCATATGCATGAGCGATTTTCTAATTTCACTGGTCCCTAAGGCTTTGCTGATCTTGCCTTTAGGTTCATATAGCCACTCGGTGTGGTAGGCGTGTATATACTTTGATAAAGGGCTCTCAATAAGTCCAACTAGTTGCACCCTGCAGCCCAATATTTAAATGTTAGGCTGCTGCTCGAGTGGAACTTGACAGGAGACGTTTGAGGACGTTCATGTTACATTTATTAAATTACTGTGGCTAAACTTGTACGTATCCACTAAGTTATAACTTATAAGTTTATAAATTTATACTAATAACAAAAAATAATATTAATAATCATTTCTGTTCCCAGTTGCCACTTGTGCTACTATATTATATGTAAATTTTGGCTCGCGTACACATATTGATAGCCAAACGCAAACCTAGACAATAACTGCAGACCATTTAAAAATTTTACCTGCCACTGATGTAACAGATGCTGTTGACAAGCTTGGCACGCTAATACTCTACCATGAGAATCCATTGGTCTACTCCTCGCTGGTCTGGAGTGCAACATAAGTGATGGAAAGAAAGGTTGATTTGGTAATGGTTTAGCAGCTGTAGCAAAGATTTAAAACAAAAAAATCTTTTACAAAAAATTAAATTTATTAATTGAAACTTTAAACAGACCAGGTTTTCTAAGGGAACGAGTAACGTAAAAGGTTATTACATACCTATATGGGAGAGAGAACCACGAGTATGTTCTTCACCGCACACGTAGCAAACTTGTGTATTTGAATTTTTATCTGGCATGGACAGATCAAGGATATCAGTGCCCGTACTGCTTGTATAGCTACCTGAAATTATAATTTATGTTTGAACACTTAATTTTCATTTGTGAAAAAAAAAAAATGCCAACAAAATAATTCTATAGAAAAAAAAGAAAAAGAGCAGTGTTGTTAGGAATGTGACAATAGTAACTTTTTAACTGGGAGGGAAGGGATTAGCTATGAGGCTAGCATACTGGACTCCCACACGGAGGTCCCGGGTTCGAATCCAGCTGCTAACCCTTAGATTTTCTCTTCCTAGGAGCTTCTTACAGCTCACTGTCTGGTGATGGACAGTGTTGTCTGTAACGAGAGAACACTGTCCGGAGGCTGGCAAAAAAAAAAAAAAGAAAAAACTTTTTAACTCAGTAAAATACCTGGATTCGAATGTCCTCCGTTGGATGCTCCTGGAATTGAAGGTGACTGTCTAAGATCTAGGGCGGAATCTGAATTTTTCGAATAACTAATACTTGGAGGGGGAGGAGGGGCAGTACTTTCCTCCATGCTTGATAAACCAGAATCCCTGAAAATAATATATTATTCCATGAGATGCACAGAATATTTCCCGTATTGCGTTCTTCATCCTCAAAATAAGTAAAGACGGTATATGGGATCACAGTGCTGAGATAAAGGGATAAACATATTTGTACAACATAATACACGGAAGAATATTAACAGTAATGACAAAATTCAAAACTTAGATTTCTTAAAAGGATGAAACAAAAGTGGGCCTTGCGTTGTCCTGTTGGAACATTAACCAAAGAGAGACATTGTTTTATCCAAATCTTAGTTGCCATTTTAGCTGACCATGCAGCAACTATTATAGTTTTTGTGTTTGAATTAATTATTTTTTTGATGTTTCTGTATTCTTATATTGGAATTATTTTTTGGTATCTTTTGTGAATTTTTGATAAACAATTTTAAAATTTTCATGAAATTTGGACAATCAAGTACCAGCTACATTATGCTTCAGTTTGCTTCCAAACCTTTCTATTGCTTTGCTATTCAAATAATACCATTTTTTATCACAGATTAAGATTTGTCAAACTCTTCCCGAACAATCTGTGCGTCTGGTGATTATCTCAGACCGATTCCTTTTAAACTGAGTTCTGATAAGTGAACGCACGGCCTCCTTATCACATTATCTTAATTTTTACTATAATGCGCTGGTTCAGTACCGGTCTAACTTTTATTCCTAAATTTAAGACAGTGACTAGAAAGATATTCGAATTTATGCTCTTTTTTTTCTTATTAAACTAATAAATGTATTTCGATTTTTTTTATTTTATTTTTTGAAACATGCAGCAACTATTTGAATTTTTGGGTTTTGGATTAATTAATATTGGAATTACTTTTTGGGATCATTTGTGAATTTTTGAAAACAATTTAAAAATTCTCATGAGAACCAAAGCAAAATCTAAGGCCTAGACCGGGAATCGAACCCATTATCACAACGTATCTTAGCACTGCGGGCACTGCCTCTAACCATTCGGCTACTATGGTGCCAGTCTAAGTACTATAGATAATAAATACAAAAAAAATAGATAATAAAATACAAAATATTTTAAATGGTTGATAGTTTTCAACAAACAAAAACCAGTGTTTAATATGTTAAATCCAATCCAGAATTGAATCCAAAAAATGTACACATATTTTCATAAAAAATATTTTTATGAATTAAACAAGAAAAAAATAAAATAAAATAAAGCCTAATAAACAATGCTAAAAAGAAATTTATGAGTTTATCATTGAATGACCTTTTGAGACCCTCATTAACTTTGCGATAGCCCTCCTAAAATATAAAATGACAAAAAAAATGACATACCACCATTACTGACCTTTACGAATGCCTTAGAGTATTTTTCTACTTTATGACATTAACGACAAACAAATATTAATTTGCTTTATACGTTTTAATATCCGTATCTTTTTCGATAAACAATAAATCTCCAAATGTAACTGATATTAATTTATTTAATCTGTTGTTACTCAACATTTTAAATATTAACATACAGATATTAATCTTGTATTAGTTGTTTAGTGTAACTTCTATATATACTACATACACCTCAAAAATTTGTATACTAATACTCAATAGTTTTTAATTGTATAATCTATGTAATTCTTCAACTAACCTATACGTAGGCCTAGCTGTGAGGCCAAGCATATCGGCTGCATATTCTCCTTGAATGCCCATTTCTACCCCAGTATACGCACCGTTATCAACTCGCTTCAACCAATAAATGCGTCTGGAATGTGGGGTATTATCCTTTTGGTAACGGTCCCATTGCTATAAGAACAAATTAGGGTTAAAATGAAATAAACTGATATCTTAGAAATTCAGCTGAAATTCAGTATTTACACTCAAGTTAAACCTACCTGATTAAGCAATGAGTAGCAAAGGTAACATGCTCTGACAATACCTCCATCAACAGATCTGGATCGATTATACCTGAAATGGAAGGTACATAAATTAATAAAAGTTTTCTTTTTTTTAGACATGCGAATAATTTGGGCCCATTTGATCGCTGGAACTTGAAATGTTGGATTTGTTTGTCTAATATAAGGTATTTCAGGAATTTCTGTGGAAAACTTATAGTACCCTCTTATAGATCGAAACGTTTTAACTTCTTAAAAAAATAATTATCGAAAAGGCAGAATGGATTAATCCGCAGCGCTAGTCTCCCACGCGAACGTCTTTTATATTTTTTTCCGAAGTGATAAAAGGAAAAGATTATTTTTGTACAGACGGAAAACAATAGAAAATATCTGGAAGCAATGAACACATCCGGTAACCGAAAGAACCTCTATTTCTTCAGGGTTGTTGGAACATTCAACGTTAAAGCAGAGCTACTTGATTTTAGCATACCTACCATTTTATGAATGTAATAAGAGATTTATAGGTAAATTTTACCATAGTGGGAATGAGGAAGCTGACAGACTCTCTAAGTTGTTGTCAGCAAATATGATACAACCTGGAAGGGTCCTTTCCTTTTGAGACCACAAGACGAATCTGCCGGGCAAAAACAAAAAGGAGGACGACGAAGCTACACACCATACAGTTAGAGGGCAAACAATGGGCTGTCTTGAAGGACGTGCTGCCAGCCAAATAACCTGCCTCGTAGGCGGAGCGGTGGCCTGTTTTCACTTGATTTCCGGACACGATTATCTGCAGACACACTTATTTAGGATCGGGGTAGTTGACAACCCGAAATGTGTGCTTTGTGGGAACGGGCACATGACAGGTGACCATCTTTTTATGTGTGAGGTCCTGTCCCATTTGACTGTGTCACATACTGACGAGCTCTCTTCAAGAGCTAAACTGTACTGGGCTGCGAGACGTCTAATGGTAGAGCGCCAATGACAAACGGTATTGAAAAAAAGAATGTTGAAAGACTGATGTAAAGCCTGCTTCTAATGTAGAAATGTTTTCCGAGTTTATTGTGTATCTAAAAATAAAATCAAATCAAATCGGTTCATCCCGGTGCGAGTTGAAATTTGAAGCTGAAGTTGGCGGAAACTGAAGTAGATCTGCGTGGATTTAGGTTAAATCTTCAGTAGATAAAAGATTAATAATAGAATTCCATCATCATCTGCGGAAACACACTCAAAAGTTCGCCAATACTATTTTATTTACTTATTGGAAAGGAACAATTTATTGACAGAATTTTTTTTACGGTCAGCTTTAGTACAATTTTTCTCCACGAATAGTTTTAACAATTATTGTTAACAGATGCATTCAGAGACGATTCACCGATGCTACTGAACCATCCAACACGAAATTGTTCGAATGTCAGGGTTCACAGTAACACCTATCGAACCCTATAGATGTCATATCATGTTCCACCAAGGTGATTCTTAAAAAAATAGCACAGATAGATTTTTAACCAATTAATTAATAAACGGCAATTCGTGGGTAGAAATATGAAAAGAACGATTCTGATTCAACATAATTTTACACTAAAGTAAGTTCTCGCTTATGATCTGCTATCAGATAACGCTGAAATTAGGTCGTTATTGTCGCTTGCACTGGACACGGTACCTTTGTTCCCTATCCTTTATGTTCCGCCGCGCTAATGTCCGTCGAAGCGTAAACTCATAGCACTTCCAGAGATCGAGAAGTCAACGTAGAATTAACAGAAACAATTTAAAAGATGATTTCAAAAATTGAATTGGCATTCAAACCATTTTTTTTTTTTTTAACTTATTACCTGCTTCATAATTAGATTATTTTCAACTTAAAGGCTTAAAGTAAACTAATAAATAATATAATCACCCAGGCGGTGGTTCATGTGCTTCAAGAAATGGGAAATATGGCTGATGTGGATTGTCAGTAGGCGTAGACCGTAGACCATATTCCTGACAGTGTCCCGCATGTCCACAAACAAAGCAAACAGCAGGTGGTGGTGGCTGCTGTGGGGGTGGAGCTGCTGCCAGTTGTGGAGGTATTAACTGTTGTGGTATCGTTTGCTTGAGGCCATCAGGTCCAATACTATTCAAATCTAACTCTGGGTGACGACCGGCCACCACATAAGGCTTTTCGGACATTGGGTTTGCTAAAATTTTATAAAAATATATATTAATTCACTCACTTACAATGATTAAAAAAAAAAATATGCTATATTGTGTTTCTTTCTGTATAGTAGACGGTAAAACAAATATAATAAATAATTAATACAATATATATAATTCGAAACATTTGAATGAAATGCAAACTCAATATTTGGCTAGAATTTCTTTTTTCCTTCAGCAGTTTCTACTGTTATAGCAGACAAATATCCAATTCCTGCATCCGATTTGAATAAAATGTTATAAAATGCTGTTTTTGAACATTTTGTCATTAAATCAACCTTTACTCACTTTTTTTTTACTGAAAGATGTTGTCAAAATGATTACTTTATAGATAGTAATAATAATTGATCCTAACCATTTTTGGTTACTAAGAGAACTTATGGAACTAAATTTTTAATCCTGGAGATAAAAGGTAAAATCTTCCACTTTCTCTTCATACATTATGAATCCTTCAGAAGTATCGTTTTTTCTGTTTTTCCCATTCTAAAAGAATTTATAAAATATTTAAAATGTTCAGGAACGCAAGATAAAAAGAAAAGATTGCCTGGATTTTGATAAATACAAAAAAAACTTCTCTGTTTGCCCAGAATTACTGTAAATTGAAACTTTCAGGGTAAAATATATCAAATAAGTCGTATACGTATTTGAATGTGTGCAATCAGTGTGAAAACAATTTTTTTTAAAGAGAAAATCTTAAAATTCTGAAAAATCAATTCAGTTCAGTGGTACTAATTTTTTACCCAAATTCTGTAGTCAATGGTAGAATCTAAGCGAAATATCAAATTTGAACACTGCTATTTTTCGAATTTGAGTTACGAGGGTACACACACATTTGAGATTTGAGAAGAGACTGCTTATTCGTACTCAGAGCAAGTTAAAACGATACTACTGATAATCAAAAATTGGATAATCTGCTGGAATACAATTCTTACTTCCTTTGACGAGTAAGAGAACATTAACTTCTTTTTTTCTAAAGCCTCAAACACCACTAATCAGTGTTGATGGACAGTGCTGTTCGTAACGTGAGACACTCTTAACCTAACACTGATAAATGATTTCTGAAATTAAAATAAATAAATAAAACCCAACGAAATATGTATGCCTCCTTCCCATTAAACTTCTTTCTCAGATTTTAAAGTTTGTTAACGAAAAAACCTTAAGTTTGGAAAAAAATTATAATAAACTAATTATGGATAATTATTGTATTAATTTTGTTCCTCACAAAGTACTATATTTAGACAAAGGAAATAAAATTATTAACCCAAGATATTTTATCAAATAAGAATCAATGTCAGTCTGGAATAAAGAATAATTTCAATACATCGTAATGAGACTGTATAAAATAGATAAGGAAATTTGAAAAGTAATGAAGTAAAAAAAAAAAAAAAAAACATTAAAAATTACTTATTTTTGAAATAAAAATTAAGACATTGCTAGCTAATGGAAACCACCAAGGTTATAGCTAAATTGGACATTATTTTCGATGTTCACTTTTTTGGTAAATTGTACTTGCTTTTAAAAAATCAACTAATACTTCCATGGGGAAAAAAAACAGTAACAAACATTTTTTTCCTTTAATTTAGATGCCTACAACCTCAATATAAAAATTAATTTAAAATTTTCAACTACTGGATGTAACTTGGCGAAATTTTTACAAAAGAAAAAAATATTTATACGCCGATCTGATTAAAAAAATTAAAAATTTACAATACAAAGTCTGGTCATCTTTGTTAAGGTCTAGTTAATTAGCTTATTAAACAGTTTTGGTTATCTAGTTTCTTTGATCTACACACTTGATCACAAAGAAATTAATAGACCCTACTGGTAACTAGCAGATGAGTTTGTGCTTTTTGCATTTCCAATTGAATCCCATTGCAAAAAATAAAAAATTACAATAAAAAATAAAAAAACGAAAAAACATTGGTTAGGACTATGTTCAACAGCAGAGTGAACACGAAAAATTGCAGTGTCTGAAATTTTCGAAAACAAAATCATGCCGATATGTTGTTGTCCTGCTGAAGTAGACGATAGGAGAAAAGGAAAAAACTTGAAGTACTGAACCCTAATTTTGTAATGTTCCTTCGCAGCTACTGGACTTTTTTTTAACAAAATCTCTTTTTATGGATCACTATTTCAGGATAAACCTGTACTTTTCCAGTACAACCTACTGCAGAACGTGCTAGTTGATTAAGAGTCTCCAACTATATTTTATTTGAGAATAAGACACAATAACCAGTTTTATGAGCTCAATAACGATCATATTTGGGAAACAAAAAATTACATTGGTTGGGATACGACCACCCTAAACAATTTTCCTTCAAGGGTATGATGTACACTTAAGCAACAATAATCTAACATTAAAGTTTTATTTTTTTTGAAGTTGATTAATTTTTTTTCCTACTAGAAATAATATGCTATTCCTTTTTAATCTATGTGTATTCTATGCACAATACAAAAGAATTCAAAGTGTTGCATATATCCCATCAACGCTGTTCGCTTTAAGAGCTTGTAAAATAAAATAAATCGGCCACCATTAATTCAGAAATTTTGTTTAGAGAAGAGCTAAGTTAAGATATTAGTCAGTAATTACCAACACAGATGTATTTCAGAGAATGACTATGTTGAAATGAATTTGAAATGTTAAATTTAAACATGATCGAAAAAAAATATTTCGACAGTAAAGTAAAGTAATTGCCTATTTTTTCAGGCGGGCTTTACGTCCAACTACCAATTAGGTGTCGTGGACGGATATTTCGACAGAAATTGGCGTACAACTTTCAACTTGTGAATACAATATTAAGTATACTTATTACAAATTATTATGTCATTAGGAACACATGATGCAATAAAATTATTAAATATTAATCAATGTTTAAAAAAATGAACCCTTTCGCTGATTTGTGTAAAAGCAATAACATTTTTTAAAAAAAGGAGCACATTACATCACAGAAAAGTTTATATTTCAAACCAAAGAATGTTTTCATTTTAAAACGGGAATATAGTGGAAACGCACTAAATATAGAACATTTTCTATTTAATTTGAAAGCTCGTTAAAAATATTAAAAATTTTAACTGTTTTAACAAATATATTTATGTTTAATGTTTGCGAAAGATATTTATTTAACGCTTTAAAATTAGGTACGACTGTAAATTTGAAAAGATCAGTACAGTATTATAAATTGTTTAATAAGGATAATGAAGGTAGCTCATCATTATTTTACTTTTTCATTTGGGAGAAAAAAAAACATTTATTACAGAAAACAAAAACCTTTTAGGGCATAACCTCAAAAGTATACGGATGTTATCAATTGACCCATTTCTAGACTGCTTGTAAAAGATAAAAAGTAAAATTTTGCATAAACTTACTTGGAAACATGGAGATAATTCTTGCTTTTTCGTTTTTAAGAATTTTCTGGGTAACATTGGGGAGAATAGTAGTTAGCGGATCTCCGTTGCTTAGTAAGTCCTTGCAATGGCGATTTTGTTAACCCGGCTTAGGCGTAATATAATCGTACCACAGCATTTTTCACAGCGGACTAGGAAGCTGCTTTTCCTGATCCAAAGGTTCCAAAAACTTACACTTTCAAATTAACTGGGTAGGGCTAAACCATTGGAATGTTTTTTTTTATCAAAGGTAAATGCCAAGTTTCTTCAACAAATACTTGATGCGTTGGTCGTTTTGCAAGATTAACGATCAAAATTGTGCTGGAAAATACCACAAATGTGGCTTAATTATGAAAAAAAAATCACAAAACTAGTATTGAAAATTTTCTCAAAAACCCTTCATGTTGAAAGAGGCTATTCACTGCCTTACCGAAAACTTGGTACACAGGGTTGCCAATAGAAAACACATAAAATTCGATGAATTGGCGATAATAAGTAAGCGTCGATTAATAACAGCAAAGCTAAGTTCATCAGGTCGTCAGAAAGTAACCACAACTTTATAAGCATGCGCAATGAAGAATTTATACTTTTTACATTTTGAACAATTGAACACGAATCAATTATGTAAAGTTTTTATCAAAAAAATATTGAAAAGTATGCGATTTATTTTTATATCATCGTAATTTACTTTGAATTGCAATGACAAAGGAACAGCTGCATCCTACTCAATAAGTAATAGTGGATAACAACTGGAAAAAACAAAATTTAATTATTGTGTTAATCTGAAATGTACTGAAAACAATTTGTCCTTAACTGCTTAGTGAAAGGCGAAATGTGTGATGGCCATTATCCTAAAGTAATTTGTAACTAAATCTTCATAACTAAAATAACTAAAAATAAAATAACTAAATCTTCATTTTTCAGACTTCAAAAAAAAAACAAAAAATAAACACGTACTATTTCAATTTTTAATGTTTTTTCTTTTTCAAATAGCTTTCCTCTTAATGCCGAATTGCTAATAGCAGTTCCAAAGTTAGGCGACTTTCAGTAAATTGCTACACTAATTTAGCAATTTCATTATGCGATGGTATATGAATATTTCTTAATCCTTGTTAATCGGATCGCAGTATAATCATGATCCATTCTTTTTACATTGTAGATACATATGTTACCGCTTCTGAACTGTTCTAAATAAAATAAAATTCCCGCATCGTAAAACACTAGTATTTACTTAAATAACAGTTTTTCTTCGCTATTCGTTAAGTATTTCCATTATAAATACTTTTTGAGAAATTATATTTTAAACTCTTCAAAAATGAATTTGAAATAAAACTGCAAAACTAATTCCATTATTAACAAAAGTAATTACTTATAAAGAAAAAAATAAATCAATTTTAATAACGCCAGATTTCCTATCATTTTCTCAGTCATTTCAGAACGAGATAAAAATGTTGATATTTATATCAATTTATTTGAAAAAACCTTTTTTTTTTGTAGGAGAATCATCGAAATCGTGAGTGTATACTCTAGTGTTAGTATTTGGAATCAGTTTTCTAACTTTTCAAAATGGCTTCCCATCTCCCATTTGAAATAATAACTAACGAGAAAAAAATACGACGTTTGTACAAAGGAATTGCAAGATATTTAGCATGCTGGCACGTCGATAGGTATGAATCCATTATAAGTTAAATAATTTTTTTTCCTTAGAGTAATCATCAATCTCGCTTAAATAAATATTTTATCAGGAAAGTTAGTGAACTTATTTTTTTTTTGTACATAGAGCAGATTATCGATATGCCGTTACAGTATTGAGAGCAGAATTTGATGAAATAAAAACATGCAAGGATAAGGACCCAGATGGTTTCAATAAAAGAATCAAGGAAATGGAAGATAAGTTGTTTTATTACCAATCCGTTTTCCAGGAGAAGATATGTAAGTTAAAATTTTTAAACGATGATAATAGTTTACAATAGTCTGTTTTTACCTTCTTGTAAAATTATTTTGATATTATCTTTCTAATTAACTTAGCGAGGAAACCAACTAAAATCTTATGATCATATTTATTATCAAATCAAATTAATCTCATACGTACCGCAAACTCACTAAGTGGAGAAAGATGCCTACCGTTCTTTGCAAGGGTTAATCAGCTAAAAAGTTACTAAATTTTCGTTATATTGTTGCGTCTCCTTGCAAAATGCTTTTATATTTTGATGCATTAGTAGGAAAAGCAACTAAAGTCGAATGATCATATTGTTATTTCTTATTGTGTTGTACATTGACATATTTAGTGGAGAAAGGCACTCCAAAATTATACAATTGATGGAGCAGCCTGGAATATCAATGTGCAGGTAACTCCTGCGTGCTGCACATTGCTTAATTAGAATTGTATTTAATATTTAATTCTTAATGTATGTATGTTTGCAGGGCCAAAATCTGTGACTGGCAACGCTTACGGTCGTGAATCGCACATACCTGATTGGGTGCTCGACTATTGGCATCCTTTAGAAAAAGCACAATATCCAAAATACTTTGCGACAAGAGAAAAAAGGAAACAAGAATATATCAAAATGTGGGAAGAAGAATATGGAAAACCTGATGCTATAAAAGATCGGCATCATTAATAGTTCTCAGTAACTGTTTATGAAACTGTAGAGTAAATTTATCGTGAAAACTTCGTTTATTGTTTGAATGTTATAAATGTAATAAAACTGTTTAACTTGTTTGATTCCCGATGATTTAATTTTTCATAGGCATTTTTTCCTTTCGTTCCGATAAACAGGAGACGTTAGCTCGACCGTGTGGACCGAACTTGATCAATAGAAGAAATATTTCTTTGAAAAGTTAACTGAAATCCAAAACCGGTAAAAATTAATGGAAACATACATAAAAGTTCTAATGTTATTTATATATTTTTACCTTGTCTAATTTGCACATTAACCCGTGTTTTGTTTTGAAACTAGAAAAGATGTAAGTTATTGACATTTAAAACTACAATTGGTACCTAATGCCACTCTGCCAATTATTGTTAAAACATTTTAAGTGAATTGTGAATCCTATATTAGAATTTTATTTCCTCCATTAAATTTATAAATTTTTCATTGCGCGTCTAGGTCCGTTTTAGCTGAAATTCTTTTTGAGCTAAAAAGGAATCGGACATATAGTGAGATTTTTAAGAACTTTGCCATACATATTTCCTTCGTACCTTGCTGCATTTTAAGAGTAGATGATTGATGTCTCCATCCTATCCGCTTGTGCATGTGTACATATATATTCCATACTGATGCTGGTACAAGAGGTTTGGGTGAATCAGAGTCGCATTATTGTACAGAAATGCCACTTCTCTCTCTCTCACGTACTTCTACATACTATGGCTTGATAGGGATTGGATGCTGTATCTTTGCATTCTGTTCTTTTCATAACCATTTCCTGGTCATGCAAGGTTATCCAAGCGTCAGGAAATTTTCATAAGAACTTTCATGGTACCCTAGGCTGAGCGTAGGAATATTTATCCCTAACTGGACGGCCCTTTCTTGACAACTCTTCTAATATGACTTTTAGCCTCACTCGTCTCAGAGTGCTTGCTATTTTAGAAATAAAACACAAGACCAAGTCGTTTTATCTTTACTATCGAAATAACTAAGAATACCAGATTTGTCATATATGGGAGTTTTTTGATAATCTCCAAGTTATAAAATAATGTCAAACAGTTTAATTAATATAAAATATTTTGAATGTAGTGCACTTTCGAAAAATAATTTAATTAGGAAGACAACTTTTACTTCCGAGGTGTAATTTGTAAATATCTATTACTTTGCATTAGACAATATTGCTTTAATTAGGATACATCCGTATAAAACGGACCTTTTTTTAGAGCTGTTGCTTCAAAGGTTTATGTCAAAATAGAATAAACTGAGATACAAACAAATTTTAATGATATCACTAATACAAATAAATACTAATTTTAAATATTAACTTCATTACAATTTATTATAACAAGTAATTCACTAAAAAAGCAGCTTTTTTCAACTATAAAATATCAATGGTTATTTACAAAAAAAGTATTGAATTTTTTTTTAATATTTATTAATATTGTCCGAATGCGGCTGAATGATGTTATGACTTGACGGCATCTTACCATGAGAAGCACTTTCATTTATTAACCGCTGTCTCTCTCTTAGCATTGATGCCCTCATATTTCTGATTTGATGTTGATAACAAACTTTTAATAGACCAAAAACACTTAATCCTACCCAACAAGCCATTGATGCCCACGCTCCAAACTGGGCTGTGCCAAGTTCCATATAGAAATTAGATGTATCTATTCCGTCTTGTTTATCAATATCCGGTCCGGAAGCTAGATCACATGATGGAAATCGCATTGTCATATCGTTGCACCAAACTATAAACCCAAATGTAATCAGTAGCGCTGCAACAAGTGACATTCCGCAAAGAACAAAACATCCAACTACATCAAAAAAAGCTGATAAAAAGCTGCTATCTGTTCCATGGTAAACAAATCTTGCCATGCGATAGATTTGTATTGCTGATACGATTGCAAGTACTACTCCTACAAAAATTGTATAATTACAATAAGCCTGGGATGACCAATTTACAGAAAACTGTCCACTAGCTTCTAGCCACTTTCCTGTAGAAAATAAAAGACAATGACCTCTAAATTCATCCTGATGCATCGACATTGGTACAGCAATACACAATGATAAAATGAATGCTATAACATAACCAGCTATTTGGCTTAAAAGTATGAGGTTCAATGACATTTTGTTCGTACTGATTTTAAAACATAACAAGGTCAGACCATGTTCAGTTCCTTAAAAAAACAATCCAAACAAAAAACCACTCGCGACTAAAAGTCAATAAACAATGTCACCAGCACAACTTTCGTTGCAATTGTAAATATTATGAAACCTCCTTTAAGGTTATCTACATATTTTATTACTTTATCATTTTAATGAATACTACAAACTTTTTATTTGTATTTTTAATTTCAGTGATATAACACTTAATAGCTCAAATCTAGACGTTTGCACATTTAAATATTTATTCGCGAATTTTAATTAAGGAATTATTAAGTTTCCAACTATCTACATATATAATGTCAACCAAATAGCACCCTCACCCAGAAGAAGTAAAGTTGAAAGTTTACAATTTAGAAGCACTAATTTCATTGAGTAGCTGGTAATTTTAATGGGGGAAAAATAATAGAAGTAACTTCGCCAGTGTTATGAAAATATTCTATAACTCGGTGGGGACTGCAACAAATTAGATGATCTTCTCTTGTGGTATCTCGTCCCAGTCTTGCAGAAATTGATTAAGTATCTCTTAGTTGTTTGCTGATTAGATGTTATAGGTTCTGTTGGTTTTTAATGGAGAGAATGAATTAGAAAAAATAAAATTTCTGCCTTGTAGGAAGTTAAATTCTTTCTATTTGAGGCCAAAGCAAATTCTAGTTCAAATAAAAACATGATCGTCCAGTGATGGTAAGAAAACTTCAACTTTGGCTAGCATCTAATTTGGCTTGTATAAAGACTTGGATGTACTTAAAACCAATGCCAAAGGCATGCAATATCAGCAACAACCCTGTTGTAACGCTGATGTAATCTCGAATACACTCGAAATTGCGCCCATTACAGACAAAACGAAGCTCGGTTCAGAAATAATTAGAATACATTGATTGATGTCTTTTTAAGCACCACTAGAGCCTGGTTTCCTTACTAAATCGATTCAACGATAGATTTCGACCGTGGACGTATAAATGTCGCTGTATGATGTAAATAGTTCGCATGGACATTAAAACTGTTCGGTACAGCGGATTGATAGTCAAAAAAATGCACGAAAAAGCGTTACATTGAAAAACACCCAACTTTAGGCAATTTTTTTTTCTATAAAAGATAAAATTCCCAAATTTTCTTTATAATACGGGGCAATTCCTTCTTCATATTATGATCTAAACATCACTCCTGTAACAGCTTTTGAAGGACAAATAAATATTTGTAAGAGGCGTCGATCATCGGTCGATTACATCACCAAGGACTTCTAATTTCAGGACGAATGTGCGGTGGCTTAGAGATTTAGGATCTTTACGCTCGAAGCACAGAAGTATGGATCCGTCACGGACAACAAGAGAGATAATAGATTCACACTTACTTACCACTTCTTTCCTTTCGAGTTACAGTTAATTAAATTGTTAAAATAATGTTACTGTTGCTAGGTGATTGAGAAAGACACACTAGGAAAGTGTTCTGAGATAAAAAGTGTCTCTTTAATACTAGCTTAGTTCAGCGCATAACAAGTTAAAAACGTAATGGTAATTCTATATCTTAACTGTTAACTGCTTGCAACTCTGTATTGTGGCAATTCATAAGTACCATAAGCTCAGTACTCTAATTTCTTATAAATTGCTTTTTTTTAAATACTGATTACTTTATTCAAGAAATCCTTTACAAACAAATGTGTTTGTGAACCATTACGACTTTGGGCCATAAATGTCTTTAACTGAAGTCATTTTTTGTTCATTAGAAATCATATACTTACTTAGGTTAATTAAATAACTGAATGTTTTATGTCAGTAACTTCTGCAATGTTTTTTCGGCACAATTTTTTTTTTTGTTTGTAGTTCATTCATTGAACTTTTAATGTAACTTCTAAAGATACATATATCTTGAAATATGTAAATTAGACTCGTTTAGAAATAAACTAAAACACTTCTTTATTAAACAAATATATTTTATGACCATAAAAGAGATTAATTGTGGAAATAGATTATAATATTTTACAAAAAACAAAAAAAAAATCATTGAAATGACAAAAAAATATTTTTTTTTACTCCACTCTATGCGAATTAAAATTAGACAAAATGATTATTTCTGTAATTGTTTACGTTGAGATAGAACAAAATTGTTGAAAGAACATAAAACACACTTCAAAAAACTTTGTAGCAATGAGATTGGAGACAGAATACTTCCATTATTCCTTACTCTACAAACAGACCATTATATAAAAAAAAAAAACGAAGAATTTTGGATGTAAAAACAAACTTCAACTAAGAATCATTCAAACTAAGAAACTTCAACTTAATAGAATAAGTTTAAATTTTAGTTTAAAGAATATGAAACTAATATCGAAAATAAAATTGATATTAACAAATGCTGTATTATAAGGCTGCTATGCCAGATCAACATGAATTTTTTACAAATTTTCTGAATACTTATATGGAAACTTAATAATTTTGTATTATAAATTTCTGTCCAACGTAAAAACTTAATAGCAACAAAGAAAAACAATTTGTTTATTCCAAAAAGAGAGCTAACTTCCAAACTTAATATCACTTTAACATTGATGTATTATATTTAAACAAATTAAAGCCACATTGATACGCAATAAAATTAGTTCTTAACAATAATTTTAATTTCTACATTAATAAAAAAAGACTGAAGATGAGATGGTGAATCATGAAAATAAATACAAGAAAAAAGAATACAAAAGAAGGTGGCTTGTGCACCAAGCAGAGAGCAATAATTTAATCCATAAGAAACAATGAACTTGCAACGTCTACTTGTAGCTTCTTAGGGTTTTTACAGAAAATTTAGTTCGCTTCGCTCTTTACAAAAAATGTCAGACCTGAGCGATATTTGATAACATGCTGCTGCTTCATTACGAAGTGGAATTCAACAGAGGGTAATGATCTTTCAAAATTAATGGATTATGTACTAAAAAGTTTCTTTTTTCACTTAGCTAATTGGTTCGAAGAATGTAGCGGTAAACTGTTTTATTACGTATGTATAAATTAGTTTTATAAATTAATAAAAGTCTTACGAGTTATTGTTTAAGTGTTGCAACTAAAAAAACTTCAACTTGTAATGGGTTTTGAAATTTTTAAAAATATTTACGACTATATTAGTTAACACTATTCAGGCACTCCTAATTTAAAGAATGTAAAAGTTTTGAAGTGCTTGTGATTGGACTGATTTACGGACTGAACCTACTGCCTGTCAGATTTTCAAAAAGCTCTAAAGATCCCCACCATAAGAGGTCGTCACAAACGGTAAAAATCTCTTCTTAACCACAACAAGATTTGGAAAGGAAATGTTCTAAATCATCAGGGGCCACTGTAGCCAAGAGGTTAGAGGCGAATCTCGCAAAGCTAAGGTATATTGTAGCATTGGAAACTCATCTCCCGGTCTTGGCCTTGGATCTTATCTAATGGTCCATCAGAGAAATTAATAGTAAATTACGTTTGCTAGAGTCGCCTCCGTCCAACCGTCTTGGATACAAATTTGGTAACTGGACGTAAATCCCACCTGAAAAAAATTGGCATTACTGTAATATTCTAAATCATTCTTGTTTGATTGATACTGTCACAAAATTTAAACCTTTATAACATTCTTGTATTCCTTAATTTGACCTCTTTTAACCATCAAGTATCAGTGTCCACAGCAAATAAATTGTTACGTTGAACCACAATTAATTCCTTCAGTCCACTCTTCTTGCATCGATTTAAAAAATAAGCAAACTTCAACAATAAGTTAAAAGGAAAGATGGACTGCAATGCCTATTCTTGACATTTAAAATAAATTAATGCTTCAGTCGCAACCTCCATACAGAAAAAAAAATATGAGGGAAATAGATAACAGTTAAAAGTCATGAATCAGTATTATTAAGCTAAAAAAGTCTGCCAACAGTAAAATTTCCACTAAATTTCATGGCATCTTCAAGTTCGAAGAGCCTTATTTACAAACAAAGGTGGGAAGTAAGAGAAGTGATGTTCGGGGAACTATCTTAAGAACCTACGTTACGTAATTAAGTAATTGGTTTTATTATTTACTCGTATATCTTTATCAAAGTTAATCGAGTTATTGATGACGAATAACATATTTTATGATCAAGAAAGATTATAGGTTACTTTAAATTTCTCAAATTAGCATATTACACAAAATACAAGGCTATGACCGGGAATCAAACCAAGTACCACTATTTAGATCTGTGATCCACTTATTTCTCAATTTTTTTTAAAATAATTATTTTCTACGTCCACAATACTAGGGATGGGTTGAGCTTTGCAGTGCTAAGGATAGTCTGTCTTTTGTCATTTATGTCTGCCTGTGTGTTTATTCTTTTTCCAAATGCTGCGAAGTTTGACCAGTATAATAATCTTACAATTAGATTAAATATGATTTTATTCTGTTGTAAAAAGTCCTCAATTGTTGATTTTAGATCGTTATGCCTTTCTCTAAGAATCGAACGCTTGAAAATAGTAAATATTCTAATCACCTTAGTTACATTATTGTTAGCTAGTAAGATTTCCAGCATTTCTTTAGTTCTAGTAAATTCTTAACTACAAACCTACAGAATGTAGAGAGAGAACAGAACACATTTTGTATTTGAGTTAAATGAAAAAAATAAAATAAATGATTCAAACCAAAGCCAACATAATTTTTGATGTTTTGAAGATCCTAAACAATGATACGTTAGCAGTAATGAAATCGAAGTCGACGCGCCCTCTTAGAAATAACTTAATAAGAAAATGATTCATTGTCCTTAGTAACAAAATCCGCATAAAAAAGCGCTAAATTTTATTAATTTCTGATTTTAATAAAAAAATAATAACCTATAAATTTTTAGTGATAATTAACAAGTGCTTAATTGACAAACTGGATGAAGTCCAATTAAAAAAATAAAAATCAAGCAAAATGTTCCATATACAGTTTTTTTTAAACTTGTACACTACCCTTTTACTACATAATTATTTTCAAAACAATGGATACTACTTTGCTGTTTTTTTTTAATCAATGTGCAAAGAACTTCAAAGGCAAAAGTGGCACAGAATGTCTACTAATGCTATCTCTATTAATATTATAGAATACAATGATATGAATGTACCGAAAAAGTGACTATCTATACTATAGTATTGTTTTTGAACAGTTCAATAATACATATGGTTGAAGATTAACTCTAAAATATATGTTGGAGGGAGACTTAACTTATGTCTTAATCCTTTCCAAAACAGTTTTTGTGGCGCAGTAGTTAAAAAGAAAGAAAAAAGAAAGAAGCTTTACAAGTCAAAATAAGTTTCGAATTAATCACTGGGTATTAGTACATATTAGTAATCACTGGATATAATAGAAAAGAATTTAGTTGTCTGATCACATTCTGTGAAGTTGATTAAGAAATTTTCGTCTTTTCATCGAACTAAAACAAAAAGATGTTTTGTTACTTAAAATATTGCAGCACGGTTAGACTTATGAAAATCAAAATTCAATACGCGTTGGATTTTTAAAAAGGTCAAGGTAAAGGTGCAGGGTGGCTTTAAGACTACAACAAATCAACGTCAGAAAGCTCACTTGCCTGACACCCTTCACACTCACTTAGGACTGCAGAATCAGTAGATGTGCGAAGTTAATGAATTTACAGCAAAACTAATCTTAATATTGAAAATGTGATTAGGAACTCAGTGCTGGATAATACCTATTATTTTCTCCGTCGTAGCATGCACCTTTACTGTCATATCAGCAAGGGTAGTGCGAGGCAGTAACGTACACGAAGTCGAAATCTCTTCACCAACTAAATATGATAATGAATAAGCGTGAGATGGTAACGTAAGTGAAATCAAATTCTCTGCACCGAACTGATTAATCTATTCCTGTTGGAAGTCCGAAAGCGGTCAGGGACACAATAAACTCGCGTCCTAAGACGTATAAAATCAACGATAATCATACATCTCAAGCATAATCTTCCACCATAACACACAATTCACCTAATAGACGAGAAAATAGATTTTATGAACAAGTACATATACAAGTGTCCCTCAATGGCTCTTTGAAATCGCAGTGAATTCAATTTTGTCACACGCATCAAATACAATCCAATCTAATGTGTATTTCAAGTAACAAAAACTTCCAGAATCAATCAGCAATTTATTAGATATTCTGTGCACCTAATTTTCGTACTTTTCTTAATTCTTTAAATTTTTTATTACAATTTAAATATGAATAAACTTATAGGAAACGGCAATTATAAAACCACTACCTGAAACAATTAGATAAATACTTATCCAATTTTTTCCTTTTTTCGACAGTCTATTTTGCTTACGTTAGCTAATTTTTGTTTGTATCTAACTCACGTCTATAAGATGTCCATATGCCTTACAAGATTAGTTTTGTTTATCTCAACTCTTAGAATCTGCGATTATCACAGTTTTACGCTTGAATGTTATTATGTTATAAAATCACGCACCCACAAAGGAAAGTCTAACCAGTCAATCAGAAACTCACTGATCTGTATATTTTTGACTAAAGTAAAAAAAAGAAAGTAACATTACAAGAAAAACCAAATTTATAGACTATTAAATGGCTCAAATAAGCTCGGCAAAGTTTGGCTACACAGAAAAAAACTAAATAAATGAATCAATATAATAATGAAAACGTGATCAAGGTATTAAACTCAGGAAACTGTGATTTAAATTAGTAGAAAATGTTTGCATAATATATTTTTAACAAGCTGAAATTATGGTTATCAAATATAGAAGGTTGAAATAAATAAGTTATGGCTGCAACCGGCGCCTAAATATCTACGATAAATCATTGAGTTATTTCCAAATTGCTTTGACAGAACTGGTGAATGAATATCAAAATGGATGGAGGCCGGCAGTGCACTGAAAAAAGCTCCGGGTGCCAATAACCTCAGATGTTGACGCGCCTTACCTTAAATCATTAAAAAAAGTTTCGAAAAAGGTTTATTTAGTTAAAAGAAATCAATTATTTGGTGAGGTAATAGAAGTTAAAGGGAACCTCCTTTACGTTCCCTTTAAGAAGTGTATCAACATCTGTTGTTTACTGACATCCAGTCTCTGAGGAATTTGTGTCGTTAAAGACATCATCAGCTGGGCTGAGCATGTTGACTAGAAAGTAGAAGAAATTTGGGGCCTGGAAAGAAGAGCCTCCGAGAGAGCTTCAGCGAGCTAACACATAGCTTATAATCGCCTAATAGTTATTCTATTGGATTAGTTAATACTTCCAAGCACTAAAGTTCGCATTTTATAGACAGTGGTACTAATAAATATAATTTACATACATTCTCTACTAATTTTTTATTAAATACCTTCTTCAAAAGATGAACAAAACCAAGTAATTAGTTTCATTAAATGTCATAGTTTTATTCAGTAAGGTCTAATAAAACTGAATATCATCCAATAACAGCCATAATTAAAGTCTAATTTGCATGGATAATATTTCTTGTGGATAGTATTGCACATGTCCAAAAATATGCATAGGGAATTTTGATTAAAAAGGATTCTTTAATTCACGTTAACTGTATCTAAAATTTAAAATGCCATTACCGAATTTTCTCCTTTTTCGGAAACTGATTCCTCTAATCTAAAGTTTAAAATGAATGTATAATGAACACAAATGAAATTATACAAAATTACAAGTTTTAACTAAAACGAAATTAACCTACTTAAACAAAAAAATAAAATTGAGCAAGTACTAACAATTATTATAAATTCCTAACAATAAATTAAAAATAACTAAAGCCTTTTACCTAGAACCGTAATAAAATTGATCGAAAAATAAAAATTTATAATATCTAATTATATTGGTGTATAATTAAAAACAAAAATCTGACAGTAATAACTAGATAACGAAGGAAAAAGCATCATCATTAAAAACATATCTACTTTTTATGTTAATTTAAATCTCGTTTTATTATTATTGAAAGTTTACATGAAGTTGTTAGTTTTATGGATGGAGGATGATTTTTTTTTTCGTTACATACTGAAGTATTGACTGAGGTCACTCCAAAAGTTCAGAACCCCGAGACCATTAAGAAATATTTTATTTCAAACGTATGTTCTTTTTAATCTATTGGACAACCGAGCAGTAGAAAAACCGAAAAACGTCATCATGGTCACCTGTTTAGAGAACCTAAAGAAAAAATCTCCGCAAAAGTTATAAATAAAATAGAAAGTTTCACTTAACTCGCCATCTTTTGCGGTTCTGTACAGCTATTGCTTGTGTTTGTGGGCAACTGACACAACCACTTCACTATCCTAGCGTTAGCTTCGACTATTGACACTCCAACATCTCTTCGTTCTTCAACAGTATTCGTAGAATCTTCGTTAGTATCACCACTACCTCCCCATCTTCTAGGTGCTTTTGAACAATAACTTTCGTCATCAGTAGAACCGCCACAACTGAAGAAAACTGGTGAACTTGTATTACTGGGATCGTAGCATGTAATCGCGCTATAAAAAACGTTTCATAATTTTTTTTTTTAATTCTACAAGGGAGCTAAATCTTTTTTTTAATGAATTATTAAAATAACTTGGTAAATATAAATAAAAGAATTACAATCTACCTGTACTGTTCTGAAGAAAGGCCAAGATTTTGAAAGAATACATCCAACTCATGAGGTAGTTGTTCTTGTATGGCGGACGTTAAAGTCTGATGTTCAGCGACATATGATTTACTTCTTGGTATTTCTTTATGTCGTTCTAAAGTCCAACTACTCAGTCTTAAGACAGGATAAACATAGTATATAAGTTAGGCTTACAGAAAAGACGCCGTGGTGGTTTCAGCTGAAAAAATTCGGGTGCGAAGCACTCACAGGGCTTTTTCTCTTACTACAATTCTAAGTTATGAAAAATTTTCTCTGGATTGCAGCAAACGTGGAATTTCCACATCATACTTAACATCAGTATTATTTTTAAAAAAATAAAATAAAAAAGCGGGGAAAAAATTATTATATACAGTGAGGAATGGAAGCGGTGAAGGAATGGAAAGTATAAAAACGAAACTATTTCACAGTATCACCAAATCAAAACCTGTGAAAACCATTAAATCTAAATTCGGCACGATTGCAATTTATCAGCTCAATAGAAAGTTTCTTACACTTCATAATTATTATTATTTTAATTAGCAGCAATACTTTATCTTAATAGTAAGTAATAGTTTCATACATTTGTTTTTGTTTTTTTTAATTAGTCAAACTTAGTAATTAAAAGATCTTACTTGTTACCTTTCTTCAACTTTTCCAGCGGAACCACCCATTGTAGAAATGCTTTTAACTAATGATGGAGGTTTCCCATAACTCTTCTCCGAAGAATCAGTATTCACCTAAAGAACAAATAAATCTTCATGACACAATTATACAAGCTACTCTCTGACATTTCACAGGCCTTTACCATTTACGAAAATTTAAATTTCTAAACTTGACAAGATTGTTGTAACTTAAGTTACATGTAGTAAAAGGATAAACAAAGTACTAGTTTCGTTTTTTTACGGTGGATTTACATACAATAACCACATTCGAAAAGAAAACTGCTGGAGACCATACAGTAATGATAAACATACAATAAGAATCATTTATCATGTGATTTCATTTATAAAGAAAAACGTGGTCTAATAGTAAGTCAAGTATACGTAAAAGAGCAGCAGCGGCGTAACTTTTGTGTGTTCCAAATATGCTCGTGTCCAACTTAAAATTTTAGAAAAGTTAATTTTTAATGTATTATAACATACACATTGAATAACTGATCTACGTGTAAACAACTATTTACATATGCTACAAAAGCTTTGGGTTGCTCCTGCTCTTTAAGAATCCAAATGTAAAATTCCAAGATTTACGTTTTCTAAAGAGTCTGCCCCGGAAACAGTCATTTTGTTCTCCGAGGAATCGGTGTCAGAATCTTCATCATCAACTTCTTCATCCGATTTACTTGACTCCCTGAAATGCGTTAAAACTTTTTTGCATACAATCTCCTTAGAATAATTTCAAATTTATAAAAGCAGGATTACTAACATATTTCTTCCAGGGACCTGGTGTTTGTAGGAAATACTCTCTTTGGATGAAATACTAAGATCTGGTAAACTTTGGTATTGGATGTCCGTAATGAAATCGGTCTTATAGCTTTCTAAGGGTACAATTTCATTTTTACAACTTTTGCTATCAAATACTTCCCAGGATTGGCCCTAAACACGAAAATTGATAACGTATTATGTTTTTAAAACATGAATTTAAATTATAAACAAATATTATTCAAATTCATTCTAAATTTTGTAAAAAGCAACATCAGCAAGAAAAGTGAACAATTTGATTAGTCGGAGACAGGAGAGCAACCGACCAAACATAATTTTTTTTTGTAGAGGGAAATACATAGAGTTTTCATTACCACAACATACTCGCATTTCTCAACATTTTGCAGTAGTATTGGACTTCGAATACAAAGAGATGTCACCAGCGAGAAATTTAAGTCTAAGACCATTGATATCTGTAGGAATATAGACGTGCAATCGACTGCATTTCGCTGAATTTAAAGGAAATCGTGTTATTCCCTTCTTTTTGAAGAGAAGAGTAAATGTTCCCTTCGTACACTTTTTTTTTTGGCGCATCGACTGTCTTGGTCATTAGCGCCCTTTCGTACAAAGTTAATATTTATTAGAGCTAGGAGGTTGGAGAGATCTCGCTCCACTCATAACTATAACTTTTAATTTGCTTTCAAAATATAAATAATGAATGATTTAATTTTTATTCTTTAATGCACTAATTTTATCTCCCTAATCAATATTCTTACGTCTGCGAGGTTTTCCTTCGAATTTCCGTTCAACAACTTTCTCAACTTAAATTGTAATTGCTCAGAACACAATTTGGCTGTCCTTCTTTGTGTTTTCCGGCGTATCTCCTCCTTAGAAGTGTTATCTAGAAAATAAAATTTATTCTACATTAAAATAAAACAATTTTTTTGTTTGATTTCTACAGTAAGAATAAGTTTCAACCCATCTCAAGTTTCCACATTCACTACTTTTAGATGTATAATATATAGTCCCTCCCATAAAACATCACTTATTATAATAATAACAATAATTTCTGTATTTATGCAATTTCGACATATTACAGGGAGTCGGTCAGCTTCGTATATTTTAATATATCACCGCTTATACAACTGTCCTACAGGACAGTTTTAATTCAGCTCATTTTCTAAGTAATTCTGACTAATCGCACAACATAATTCTGTTTTCGTGACATTTTCTCGTCCGCTGATTTTTTCGTCCTCTTCTTTGTTCTTTCCTACGTCACCTTTATTTTATTTCGGATTCAAACTTCGCTAGACAAAATCAATCAATTGTGTTAGGGCACTATTGTAATTCTTGGGTCCTGAACTTCTTAAGCATATCAAGCTTAGCGTGGGAACAGCTCTAATACTCTGCTTTTTGTATGCATTGATGGATCGAATTTATCTACTATCAGAAGTTCAACACGTGAAATGCCACCCTCTTTAAAGACCATCCTAGATCTAACACTTTCCCTCAACTGTTGAAAATGTGACTGGGTCCGCAATGCTGGATAAAAACAATTACTCCCACATGTTGGATATTCTAATCATCTAAATCCTGAAGCTTAGTTATATCTCTCCTATAGTGTAAAAATAAGTTAAAATTTCGAATTTTCAATACTTTTTCCTTCAGGAATGATCCCACTCATTAGACGAAAAATAAAAGGAATTAATTAGACCGGCAGAGAACGAAAAAAGCAGATGTGCTGAATTTTTTTATAAAGCACAAATAATTTATAATACTTATAGGGTCGAATTTTCTGTTGGGATTATTTTTTTTTCTGTGATTAAATTTCATTTCTGGTAAATAAGTTGTAATTCTTGCGAGAAGAACCCTCTAAAAAAAAACAGTAGTTTGAAAAATAAGTTTTTACACTCAAGAAAATATTTTCTGGAAGCAATGGCCTAAAATTGCTGTTCTCTGGTATTAAGTAGAAAACGATAATGCTGAATAGATCTTACTTGGTAAACATTGTGAATCGCACTTAGCCGACTTTACAAGTCTTTGTTCATTATCTAATACAGCTTCTGACTTAACATAAAGGCTTTTTGTTTCTTGCAAAAGTTCCACTGCACTCTTCCTTTTTGCTAAATATGAATTTATTGTTAATAATTTTCAAAGGTGCACATCAAAAGACAAAAAACAAAAAAAGATTAAACATATAAGGTTTAAAATAAGTTGATATTTCAAATATTTGGGATATTTAAGTATTTAAGATTACACTTTTATTAGGATAAGAAAAAATCAATGTATTAATAATAAAGGGATCAATAAGAAAAATAGGAAACTTGGTACAAAGTTACGGTACTAGGGGGAAAAATATATACATTCTTAAATTTTATAAAATTCTACGTACCATTTAATGACCTGCAATTTATAAAGCTGTCCCTGATTGTTTGTAATGGTTGATAAGTAGTTGCCATAGTTGACAGTTATTGTCTTCCAGGATTAATTAAGGCCTCTTTTTTACAAGAAAAATTTACTCATATAATAAAATAGTTACAGTAATTGAAGAAACTTTAAAAATATTTTAATCACTTACTGATTTGGAAAAATTATATTACCCACGCTAAAACTAATAAGGCATGTTTTGATTTAACGCAACAAAGTTTTTATTTCCCCATCTGTACTATCAATCAATAACTTAGGCATCGCAGTTCAGCCAACTATTTAGTCGAGAATACCTTAATAAGTAAAAATATTTTTCATCTTAAAATTCCGCTATTAATACACTTTTTGTGAAATAACTATTTCTAGACCAAATAATTAAATAAAAACATAGTAACTTTAAACTTTGCATTCACAAGAGATTTCATATTTGTGACCATTAACAATCACAATTGACGTCTAGTCTATCTTAGTAAAAATTTATTTGTATGTAACACCATTAAGAAGTAATTGTAGAAATAAAATAAAATTTTCAGACAGGATGATAAAATCATCTATGTTTGAGACGATTTTTAACAGAAATGAACAGGAATGTCAAAAATAAATTCAATAAAAAAGATATTAAAAGTTTTATTTCTTTTTAGTATGGCATAAAAAAAGAAACAATAAGTTTAACGGTATGATTTCTGGTATCTAGCCCTTGGGCCTGGGCCACCGAATTTTTTCGGTTCACATCTTCTAGGATCTGCTACCAGCAACGTTCTGTCATATTGTATCAGAATCTCTTTAATTTCTTTCTTCGAAGATTCATCGATATCTTTAAAAAATAAAACTCTCTTACAACAGACAAGCTAATTAAATGATAGTCAAATATTTATAAAAAAAAAAGCTAATAAATTTATTGCAAACATGAAACACAGATATAGGTTCAACAAGAATAAATAAAAATGTACTAAATGCTGTGGAATATTTTAACTCACATTTCTGGTAATAGGAAACCAATGCTTTACTAATCGCCTGCCTTATAGCATATATCTGTGCGACATGTCCACCTCCATTAACTCGCACTCGGATGTCGACTCCAGAAAATCTCTCCTAAAATAATACCAAATATTCAATTAATTTTTCAAGTGTAAAATCAGTTGGAGGCTTCTATGTTACATAGCTAACCCTATAAAACGATAAAATCAAAATTCAAAGGAAACTAAAGGATGGGTTACAGCCTGATAGTTTTTGGTTTGTTGATGTCCTTATGAGGCCACAAAAACTACTTTCGCTAATTATGTTGAGAATTCCGCGTTCAACTACCCTTTGAGCAACTGTAGAACTGTGAAAATTTCGTTTTGAGAGGGTCCGTTGGTGCTAAGTAAATCAAGCAAGGAAACACGCCTTGTGAAAAGTGCCTTCAAGATAAATCTCATCGTTAAATATTTCTTCTAATTCCACCCTCTAAAGGCTCACAGCGTATCTCATCTCTTCATATTCCGGTTTATCTCTTTCATTCATTTATCTCTTTAAAGATTATCATAACAGATTTCTTGCCATTTCTTGGAGATGAGGTTAATTTCATCTCCGCTAATATAATACTGATTTTTTTTTCTTTGAAATTTATATCTCTGATAATTTTTAAGCATCCTGCGTTCAGGACACTGCAATCTACAAAGCTGATGTTGCTGTCACAGATAATTAATCATACTTTTATTATTAACCTATCCATAATTACTCTAAAAAGCCAAATGCATTTCATGACAATGTTGGAAGATGTAGTAGTTTTGGGGAAAGAACAAAATTGATATGGGCTGGTATAAAGTAAGAGTGATTGAGTAGCACTTTAATGGTAACTGAAATAGGATGGACCAAGGAAAACAACGGAATAGTTACATTGGATTGGATAAAAAACAGACGACGGATTTTAAGATAAGCTGATAAAATTAAAAAAAAACCCAGGACTCTGAAAAATTAGGTTTCACTGGGTGCCCAAAAATGGCTCACAATAACTTCTTTTTTTTAATATTACCAACACTCTACAATTTAATTGTTTTATTAGTTTGGTCAGTTTTACAATTGTACATCACACACATAAATAGCAAAGGAAAAACACCGCGGAAACATCAACTCACTTAAATGAAAAATTAAATCCCTGGCGGAATCTAATGAGAGCACTCCCAAAACTCAATTTGCATGCTTAAATTTTCTCTTTAGTTTTGAATATAATACATTCAAAATATTATATACTTATAACATATATTTACGAATAAAATATGTAAACCTTACAGCACCAACACATATTCGCTAAAAAATAAATCACTTCAGACTTTTGAATCTGATTCTAAAAAATTAGTACCCTTTAGCAATAGAAATATATTGGAGTGAAGAAACAATTTTCTAAGATCACTATTAAAAATAGCTTCTACATAAACTATTGTTGCTTTTGCAATAGAAGCAGATTTATTATATTATGTTTAATATCAGTTCAAAATGTTTTCATCGATTTAAACAGCTGTTAAAGTTTAAATAAAATTAATTAAAAAGTTATTAGAGAGAGTCCTAAAGATTGAGTACCAGGGTGTCTTATATTATTAAGGGAATGTATCCAATTTGAAACAGCAAAATAAAGTAGCCTGAAGATATTCATAGATATTTACTAAATTCTACAGAATACATTAAAATGAAGCTAATCCCTTATACTATGTGTGTTTACTTAACTTTCAGAGACAAAAAATGAGAGGGAAAGGGGTTAAAGATTTTAGATAAAGTATACCTTCTGTCCTTTTGTTTGCGGATAGAAGAGATGTAGAAAACGAAACTATAAAAGAGAGGATCAATTTATCCGCTTAGAGTTAAAGTGGGGTCCAGCTCCAAGTTGAAAGGCAAATTAGAGAGGGAAAGAAAATGATATGAAACTTGAACCTGATTCATTAGGGCAACATTTATTGAAATATATTCTCGTCTAATTGATATTCCAGAATATAATGTACGAAAGAGTATTACTGAACATCAGAGAGCACGAAAAATCCTAGCATTCATCACAAGAATAGAAACGACCTGGAGACAAAGTTTAGTTTAACATAACCCTTCCAAGCGAAACAGACGGGTTCGGACAGATTATCTAGGGCTGCAATTGATTGCGTGAGAGGTGGAACAGATGAAGACATGGGAAAGGAGATAAGGCTGAAAGTATGCTGACAAATGAATGAGCAAAGGACCAAACAACAAGGTAAGAAACCCCATGTTATAGAGACTAAACAGAATCATTAAATGCAGGAAAAACCACCCATTCGTGGAAAAATATTACCTTGCCTAGAAGTAAAATTGGTTCCAATAACTTGTACTGCAGAACTCGAGGTTCAACCATATCCAAGGGTCGGCCGTTCACTCTCAAGTTTCCATTTCCACGCTTGCAATATGCAACCGCAGTGGCTGTTTTCTATAAGATAAGTTAACAACATGAAACAAGTAAATGTAACTTAAAAATTAAGCACAAGAAGTTATATTCTTAATTAAAAATATAAATGCTATTCCCATCTTGTATTTCTGATATTATAGATACGAATGCAATCGTTATCTTATTAAAACTGTCCGGTAGCACAGTAGAAGAAAAGTTTTCTCTATAACTGGTATAAAAAGTTTTCAACTAGCAATAATCGCACCTTATAATATTATATAAGTGTCTGTCCTGTACTATCTGAATTCAGAGTAAGATGGTTAGGAAAGAAAGCGCTATCTGAATCAGAGTGTATAGAATTTTTAAATGGAAGCGACTGGGATAAGCTATATAATTATCACATAAGAGCATGGAAATACAGAAGTTTCCTCATACAGGAATTTAACACTTAGTGTATTTTAGAATGTAACTGAAATTATGCGATAAGTTCTGGCTGCTATTTTATATTGTAAATTTTTAAATAGAATTTGGCCAAGCAGATGGACTGTTGTCCATGCTTCTGTGAAAATATGTTTTTGTTGTTTATAAGATTATGTACATATTAATTCAAAATAAAACACTTAATTATTATTATTATATATTATAACTGGTATAAATGGCAATGTTGTAGTCATAATAGTCAATGAGATATTGAAGGTTAAAGTTTGGAGGTTTTTGCATTTCGTTCAAATTTCCAACCTTTATATCTCTCTTATTGGCTTATGCCAATCTATAAAGGGTGTATGTAACTTAGCAAAATAGACAAAAAGGAAAATTCATCCAAATGGTACAAAAATCTTTAATAAAAAGTTACAGTTTAAAAATATAAGTATAAGGGTTCATGATTAAACACCAAAGGTACACAAATCAGGACGTATCCTCAGTTCATTAATACTTCATTGAAATCATTTAAGTAATTTTACTGTATTAGGTTTTTATCAACATTTTTTAGAATTTATTTTATATATTTATTTTTTATACTACTGATAAAATGTAGAGTACTTCTTCATAAATAAATAGGCACTATATTTTAACTATTCCAAATTATTTTTCTGATTGATCTCTAGTATGCTCTTTATTCTATGTAATCCCTCTCACATACACATCAAAATATAAAAGACAAAGTTAGTCTTTTAATGTTTAAATTTGAATCACGGATTTAAAACAAAATATGAATCTTCAATTCGCCTAACAGAAGTATTCGAGAGCGCAAATAACACACAGTTAATAACAAGTAAATTATTCAACAATAATTATTGATTTCTCTATTGATTCATTGTAGCCCATTTGAGTAGTTGTAGTAAAATAGTTTAGTAATTTTTAGGACGCCCTAAAAATATGTACATATATCTTTATTTACTTTATATTACATATGTACAACATTGTAGGAAGAACACCTAAATTAAGCATGTAATTGAAGAAAACTATATTTAATATTAACCCAGATTGATTATTACCTATTATTATTAACGCTAGACTACTACATAAAGTAACAATCACATAAATCAAAGAATGAACTGAAACCGACGATTTTTATTTGAAAAATAAATAAACAAAATGATAGAAGTATGTAGGTTGATGTAAGCATTATTTAAAAAAAAGCTTTTGAGTTCTTTAGCCTCATAATTACTTTTATTTTTTTATAGATTTTTTTTAATCTGTGATTAATAGTTTAATTATTATAGATTAATAGATATTACAGTCAATCTAAGTTAAATGGTGTGCAACAAATCGTTTGTATATGAAAATATACTTAGGTCTGTGAACCTAATTAATTCTAAAAAATATTAATGTAAAGTTAATTCAGTAAAATTACTCAAATATCAATGATGTATTAATCAAATGTTAGGTACTTGCTGATTTGTGTACCTTTTAGAGTTTAATCAACCCTTACACTTAACTGAAAGTTCATGTTAAAAAGTTAATTACAGAAATCCAATAATAATCAAATTATTGAGTATAAAAGATAAAATACTAGTTACAGAAAAAAAATATACTTAATCCAAATATTGATGAACCAAATTTTAAAGTGTCTTAAAACGTGTAAGCACTAACCTTACGACCGAAAACTTGCACGCATTGTATGGGATCTCTTGGTCTCTGTGAATTTAAATTGAATTAGTGCTTTGATTTGCTGTTAGTATATTTTGTAAAAAAAGAAAAATGATTACCTTAGGGGGTTTAGTAGCCATATCCAGGATTAAATGAAAGTATAAACTGAATCCGCACTAAATTTCCACCACGATGGGTTTATACGTTTGTAGAGTGGCCTACGTTGAGGTTACAAAGGAATGCCTTAATCACAGCGTTTACTTTATTACTACTAACAGATTATGTAGTCAACCTAAAAACAAAGTACAAAAAAAAAAATTCTATAATAGGACAATATGTTTTAGGTTTTAAAAATATTATTTGTATATCAGAATAAATTGGACTGTATACAATTAAGAAACTCTAGTTACACCGCCATTTTGAATGTTTATCGCTTCTGGATGTTTGAGAGTGGTTATAGTATATTAAAATAGGTTTAAAAAATTCTTCTGTTATGACCGAATATTTAAAGGCGTTTTAAAATGCAAACTGTTCGTAATTAACATTATAACTGTGTAATGTTAAATTTAAATGTGGTGTTTAATTAAACCGTAACAATGTTTACCTTGGTATCCAAGTTTAAGTTTTATAGATCAATAGGTCTAATCTAATATTTCTGATATCTTTTTTATAAAAATATTAAATGATTGCAATGAAACATTTCCGATTCCAACTAGTAGAGACTCAAGGAATGAATAAAATAGGACGGCGAAATGAAAGAAGAGAGACATGTAAAGTTTTTTTTTTTATTAATAAAACTTGTAATTCAGTAATTTATCGTCTTAAATGACACCCAAAATTTTGAAGTTCAGTTCCACTTGAATATATTGGATGGTCCGGAAAATAATGCAGGATTTTGTTCTCTTTAAAATACCCCTCCAAATAGTAAACTGTTTGTTTGTTGGAATTTTGACTTTTATAAATGTAATCACTTATTAATCTCTTTCGAACAAAAATGTTTGTTTACCTCTGGAACATTTTGCTACTTGGAAATAATTCAGTCTATACTTCTTTACTAAGATGTCAAAGCGTGATCTTCGCATAATTTTGTTTTACGAGTTCAAACTCGGCCGGAACGGGGCCCAAACGGCCAGAAATATCAACTATACCTGGGGCGAAGGCAGTATAAGAGTGCACTGTTTAACGGTGGTTCCAGAGATTTCGAGAGGGAGACTTGAGCCTTGATGAAGACAAAGAAGGCCGTGGAAGAAGTTCTGCCCTTGATGACGATGTTCTCCGAGCTTAGGTGGAAGAAAATCCCAGAAACTGTTCGAGAACTGGCAGGGAAATTCGATGTCAGCAAATCAACCGTCGATGACCATCTCGAGGCGATTGGGAAGGTGAAAAAGCTTGAAAGTTGGGTTCTCACACATTAAACGACCGCCAAAAAGATCAGCGGACAAAGGAGAAGCAGCACGACAGTTTCCAAAGCCCCAAATCATCATGGGTGATGGTTACTGTTTGGTAGGCTTCATTAGGTCTGATTCATTACAGCTTCTTGAATCCTGGCGACACCTTCAATGCCGAATCGTATGGTAACCAAATTGGCAATAATGAAGTCATCCTTAGTCAATCGAAAGGGGACCATTCTGTTGCATGACAACGCTCGGCAACATATCTCACGTTTGACTTCCCGAAAATTCTTGGAGTTTGGCTATGAGACTCTGCCACGTCCGCCTTACTCACCGTACCTCTCGCCTACTTATTACCATTTTTTTAGACACCTGGACCGTTTTTTTTTTTTTTTTTTTTGGCCTTATTGTACCCCGCAAATTAGCCATTGGTAACGTGCACCTGGACCGTTATTTACAAAATAAAAAATTTACTGACTAAAGAACATTAGAAAATGCGTTTTCTGAATTTATAAATTCATTTATAAATAAATGGAAAAGTTACCCACACGTTGGCAGAAATACGTATAAAGAAAATAATGGAGTCTATTTTGATTAATAAAAACAGTTATCAATTATTAATTTTAATTTTTATCTTTTAAAACCATAATCCTGCATTATTTTCCGAACAACCTAATAAAATATTTATTTTTTGCTACTATTTTTGCTATTAGAAATTTCTAATATGTAGCTGTTCTTAAAACATTTGGTGCTTTAGAAATTCACTGCTTTTTTCATATTAGTGGAAAAATGATAAATGAAATGTTTTTAAATCCTTTTTTTTTTTTTTTAAAGGTACGCTTAATTAGAACACCACAATAGGCCTTACTGTAAGATAGCTGCAGAACATGTCTTGCTATTTAATGCAGTTTGAAGGGCAACCATTAATGTGGCAAGGACAGTCCTCTTCTAAGGAGTTGCATGCAATTCTCAGACAGGTTGGTTAATTGGTTTTGCTTTAGAATTAGTTTTCTATATAAATTTTGAGAATTGGGATGTTTTCGTAAATTTACCAATATGATTTCATATTTTAAGATATTAATATGGTATTTAACACTTTATTCTTTTGAATTTTCAGTTGGAGAATCACAAAAAAATGTTTCTTTAATTTTTCTTTACATTTATGTATAGGCACTGCTCTGCCCTGAAAAGGAAAAGGATGATGTTGTATATTCACTAGAAGATAAAGGCCCGGTTAGAGGTGGTGACCCTCTTTTAGGTGCGAGTGGTGAGCAGCCAGGACATAGTGTGGAGCGAACATGCAGAAAAAGACGCTTGTCCGAAAGTTCTATGTTCGATATTCCTGCAACAGCTCATGGTCCTAAGGTCAAGTCCACTACGTCAACTGAAAAGATGCTGTTTGAATCTCCCGCTGATTTAATGCAGGATGATATCAACCCAGAAATGGAATCTCCATGTTAGTTTCTTCAGTGTACATTAAATTCTTATTTTACATATTTATTTTGTATAAATATTCTGAAGCAGTGATCGGTAACCAATTTTCAAGAAAAAATTTTGTAGGCTCGCAGAGTAGTTTAAGATTATCGAGTTTATTGTTATGTCTCATTGTAATATGATTTGACCATTTTCTTTTGTAATTATTTACTGCATAATTTTAATTTTCGCGATGTCCAAAAGAAAGGCTTCTTGGACTTCTTCCAAAATATTACCGACTAAGCCTAAAACTATATTTTTAGGGTTTTCTCAGGCATGAAACCATTCGTAGAGAAAACTCACGGAATAAATCTCTATTTCCAATCAGTATTTTTTTTTTCATTACTGCCTCATATTCCGCGTTGCATCAGTGCTGAAAATCTCAATTTGAACAATTACGACATAAAAAGTTTAACAGCACGACAGCTTGTTCTGACGTCTTTATATTCTGAGACAATTATTCGGTTTTAATCGATAACCAGAATTAATGTAGGGAAACCTCATTCTTATTTTTTTTTTTTAGTATTTCCTTTTTGGTCTATTTCTTCATGGGTTGCCCTTTGCCAAGGCAAAGAAATTTCAAACAGAAAGCATCAAAAATCCATTTCCATTCTTCGAATTCGGAATTTATTCTCCAAACATATGATGACACCTATAATATGTTCAATAATTTATGAAATGAGCCTCGTATCTCCTGCGGAAAAAAAATTGTATATTTTTTTAAATAAAATTCTATTCCGCTAATGAAGAGTTCCTGGCGTGTTTTTTGCCGCGTACACTCCTACAGCAGAACATTGCTCTAAAAGAGGATTTTCTCTGACAATCTCATATAAATTTTTTATTTTAATAGCTCAACTACCTGCGGATAACAATGAATATACAAGCCATTTTTTGGCTCAACTTTCTTCGAGCTCTCTTTTACCAACTATGACTTCCAGTCAAGTTTCGTCGGTGCTTTCAGCTCTGGAACCAAATACTGCAACTCAAGTAAGATCTCTTTCTTTTCAATGTTAAAAAAATAAATTAAGTCAATTTAGTAGTTTTTTCAGTTATTTTAATCATTTTTGACTCAGATGCTCAGATAAATGCCAGTTTAAACACAGGTTCAAATGTATATCAATACTGGGATCATAGAAAACAATTCTCAAGTGGAAATCTCTCCTGTAGCAAGATCCGTCGGAGAGCGCGAAGTTTCTAAAAGGTTTTGTGTGCTAGGTGGATTCACTTATTAAGATCTGCCCAGGTCCTCGTAGAGGGAAGTGATTAACCCTTCTTCTGGCGTTTCTGTGGCTGTGCCAGCGCAATAACAAAAATTACTGACAACCTAACAATCATATCAAGAAACTTGTAGCAATAGTTTACGTGTCTAACTATTTGAATTAGGCGAGCCCATTGAACTATACTCACACGTTGACAGGCTTCAACATTATACGAATAAAACCTTCACCGTAAGGAAGCCCCAATAGATTTTTAATGTCTGAATTCGGTTTGTAGCTATTCGCTGTACGAAACAATTACCTTGTCATTCGTTATTTAATATGCCTTAGTATGATAGTAATAGAACATAATAAGTCATGTAAACTGCTAAGATTACAGTTCTTTTTGGATAAATGGGGAAATTGTAAGAACTTTCGGTAATATTTAAATAAAAAAACTTGCATGGATATCCAAACGTGTAAAATAAAATTAGTACAGGTATATTCTCTGTATTTATTTAAAAATTAGCTAGAATGTAAATTTTGTTTTTATCAAGTAAATGTAAATTTATTGCTAGTTAAGATAATCTAGGCCTTTGCCTGAAAAATTCCGTCTTTCCAATCATTTTTCCATCCTTTTCCATTAGGGGTGTTTATTGGGTTTCCACTCACAATAATTTTCATTATTTATCCTAAAGAATATGAGTGTGAAATTCGGTCGAAACAAGTGGAGTGGTACAAGCGTATTTGCAGAAGGATCTCGATAATCGGAAGCGCCTTCAAGCCATGACAAAAGTTAGCATGCTTCACTAAGAGTTTACAATTAATAATGAAATAAATTTTCACTATTCATTATAGAATCTCCAGTATTAGGTAAAAGGGTTCATTTCTTCAACTAACACGACTACTAGAGAAGAAATCTATGATCTTTAGTGTGATTATTTACAGAGTTCAAAGATAGTTTCAAACTCAGCTGTTTTAAATTTTTCTTAATATATTAATATTTTTTCATCTTTTTCTTCTTCATTTTTCATCCTTTCTTATTTTATTTCTCAAATCAGTTTCATTATTTTCTTAATCACTGTTGAAATCTCGAGCCTCTTTTATATTGCCGCCACAGTTTCTAAACCAACAAGACCAATGATGAAGAAATATATTTATTTCTACCGTTTCTTATCGGACCTGGTTAAAACTGGATTTAATGATTGATTGATTTGATAGAAAGCTGATTTTTTTTCCCCAAAGCTACCCGCCTGTACAGCGAATCCGCCAATTAAAGGTCTTGATAATGGAAACAGTTCTTCTGCTGCAGAAAGTCACATGCAAACCGATCATATTAAACAAACAAATAGTGCTAGTTTAACGATTTTAGATCTTCAACCTGCTGAGGCTATTTACTTGGATAAAGCAAAGAAGAAACGAACTTTTTGTTTAACTGGAAAAGCTATAATAAGGTGAATATTACGCTAGTTTTGTTTCGAATATTTTTATGACTTCAGTTGTTTGTACTTTATCTGTAGGTAGAGTAATTATTTAGTTAATCTTTAATTTTTATCTCTAATTTTTAATCTTTACCTAGATACTACACTGAGAATCGGGTTAAGGGCAACGTTTGGTACCAGTGTTCTAGCTGCCCATTTATCTCAGTCCGCAAAAGCTCCATAGCACAACATTGTATAATTTCTCACGACGGCAACAATAAAATTGGTATTTCTTCCAATGTACAGATGTACAAATGTTTAGCATGCGACAATATTTTTTCCAGCACTCACTCCTTAAAGGTAAGTGAAATTTTATATCTATTGGTTACTCATATTGTACACAGCTTAAAGCATGGCTTTGGGGAAGGGGGCAGAGAGTGTACAACAAATTGCGCCTTTTTTGGATCTATGTAGCAGCCTTTGCAGTGCATTAAAGCACCCTCTCCAAATTAAGGTAGCAGTTGGATTCTTTATTGAATCTGTATTTGTGTGTAAATGTAGTCGTCTATAAAATGTTTAATACGAATGTAGGAGTGAGTTGTGAGTGTTGTGCTCGAGTTTGCCTGAGGGTTCCTCAACCCAAATAGTTTCCAATCATCTCTATAGATCCTATGATTATAGTGGGACTCAATGTGAATGTTGTTAGCCTGGAATAACCCGCAGAGGTGTTCTCCAAAAATGTGGTCAGTTCACTTCTCCTATGGGATTCATCGCAGACTAGTTGGGGAATAGCCAATCTCTTTCTCACCAGATTTCTACCCTCCATGAGAGCATGATTGTATTGCTCACAATAATTTTCAAATATCTGTTTTAAATAGAAGATTAATCGTCAAAGTTGATTTTAACTGTTTCCTTGACAACATCTCTTGCTTGTGTCTTAACAAATATTAAACTTTCAGGTCCATTATCTGTATGATCATAATAGTACAAATGAAGAAATTGAAGAAATATTAAAATTGAGTATTGAAACTAATAAGCATCTTAAAGGTATAAACTCAAGTTTTGCACCAATTAAACCTGATGTTTCTGCAGTTAGTGAAAAAAATATTGAAATCACAGTGCCAACTTCTAATTATGGTGATACTGTTCAACAAGTACACGAAGATCAACATCCAGTAGAAGTGATCAATCACAGTACAGCTCAATTTTTTCCATTTTTTTTTAGTAAGTATTTTGCTTAAGAAGCTTAATTACCGTGTTTCTCGACGGATTTAATACCATAGAAAGATATGTCGCCGCTATACAAAAAGCAATGAAGACATCAACTAGGCCACGTAGGTAACAAACAAACCTCTCACCACAAGTAGCCAGTGGGTTCCATTGTGGAAAGTGGCAAGGACTTTCAATCTAAAAAGGGCTTTAACAAAGTCAACTCACAACTAAAGACACAACTAAGAGAATTTCAATTAACAGTTTGTCACCGATTAAATAACAAAGATAAATCTCTTTGGAATGCCACCCGTAAAATAGTTTCCTGCAAAAACATTTCTAACGTTTCTTGAAAGAAATGATTTAAGCTAGGCTGTATATTCAATTTTTTTTAGTTCTTTTTTACAATATGCATAATATCTATCATCACTTGATCTAAATGGAAAATCTATATTAAATGAAAACAAATGCACCATCGTATCATTTACTCTTCGCTGCTTCTGCGCGTGACGAAAATAATTCCATCCCTGCTTCAGACTTCGATTTTGCTAATTTTAATTGCGATATTCCAAGTTGGATAGAACTCAGCCGAATTACAGCGCACAACTTTTTTATCCCACATTATTTAAAAATAAAAAATAAACAAGAATACCTTTATGTACCAACCCTTTCAAGCTTTTATATCTCTGAATTTTTTCAGTGATATATCTTTCAAATGTTGTATAAAATTATTAATATTTCAACAAAATTAGCAAAACTTAAAGAATGTCATATAAACTTGAAAGCATATTATTCTCTTAAAGATCAATGAGTTTTTATTGCAACAGGCATTTTGATATACAGATATATATATTCTTGTGTCTAACTGATTAATTTTTATATTTATTTGTTAATTTTTATTTTATTTATTTATTTTTTGTTCGTTAATTCAAACGTCACGGCCTGGAAATGAGTTTCTTGTGAAATAGTTCATTTTGTAAGAGAGATAAACGTGTTGCTTAATTCTGTCATTTGTTTTCTGGTTGAAGCGGGAGAACCTCAAACTGCTAATCCGAGTTTGTCTATTCCGTCTACAACAACACTTCCTTTGCCAGAAAGATGCTCAGCTGCCCAAGTTTCCAATGCCGATCTACCACAGACGTCTGTAGTTATGACGGTACCTGTATCACCTTCAATAGTTACCACTTCATCTGTTTCAACAACTCTCCATATATCGTCACAGCCAGAAGAAATTCAGAGTTCTAATAAAGCGATGCAATCAAATATCTCACAAAAATTGAAAGATCCAGCGTTAAAAAAATTCAGAGATTTAAAGCTTGAAAAGGTTGGTGGAAAGAAGTAAGTAAGCTTATGTTTTTTTTCTTCTAACTTTAAAGAATAATTAGGCATTACACAAAAGTATAATTGAAAATATTTCAAGTTTATATGTCATGCAGATGCGGACTTGGAGGTTGTGCGCTGAGATTCAGTGTTCTTTCCAACTTGGAATATCACAAGAAGTGCCATTACCGTAAGTTAAATAATCTCGAAACTTGTGAACTTACCATCTTAAATGTAATTTATCTTTAACTTTTTCTTAAAATGTAACCTAAAATTCACCTTGCTTTCAGTTGTTTGAAATATTCGTTAATTACTTTTTTCTGTATTTTCAAAATTGCACATAATTTTAATTTATGTATTTAAATGGAAAACATAAAATGATTACAGGAACTAAATGGAGATGTCCGGAATGCCATATTTCTTGTACTAGTTGGAATACTGTCTCCAGCCATCTTTGGCGTGAACATGGCATAGATATTGAATTATACTCCTGTGATCATTGTAATTATAAAACCAATAGGTATTTACTTATTTTTAATGAATTATATACTATATATACAATTTACCTAAGAACTTATTTTTAATCCTTTAAATTCTAGTCTAACCAGACTTTTGAATCTACACCGCAGAATACACAGTGAAGAACGACCATTCTTGTGCGATGTCTGTGGTAAAGGTTTTAAAACAACGAAACAATTGCGAAACCACAAAGTAATTAAATTTCTTATTTATACAAAATAATATAATCGTTTATTTCGTTTTTCATTTTCATGGTTTTTTTCCAGTCATGGCATAAATTAAAAGAAAAAAACAAAACAGAAATAGCAGAAAAATTGGTAAAATGTATTTCTTGTGGACGTGGATTTACTTGCGCCAGATTAATGCGATTGCATGTTCAAGTGGTGCATAAGCGTTTAAAACCATATTCTTGTTATGTTTGCGGTCATTCTGCGGCTAATAAAAGTTCCTTAAGATCTCACCTAAGCATGCATACTGGTAAATTTTAAAACTGCAATTATAGGATTACTTATTTTCTGAAGTCAGAGTGTTTTAACATATTTTCTTAGGATTACGGCCTTACTCTTGCGATGAATGTGACTATTCTACGAGAGATCACAATAATTTGAGACGGCATAAAATGAGACATTCTGGCATCAAAAGATACAAATGTCCATTGTGTTCCTATAGTTCTATCCAAGCAACTACATACAAAACACACATCCTGAAAAAACATCCTGGTAAGAAACAATGTTACTTTTTTAACTTCTATATAACTGAGAGTCAGATGCATTTCTCAAATTGTATTTCGAACCACTCTCTAAAGCTTCGCTGTTGGCCTAGATTAATATATGTATCTGCCTGGTCATTTAGCGGATGTGTATGACAAATAAATTACTCGTTTAGCTAGCTGCATGCCTACACGCACCAGAAAAAAAGAAAACTAAAATAACAGTTTGCCTAAGACATATAATATTTTAAATTCAACGTAACTAGATTAAGATATTCATATTGATTTAGTCTAAAATAATTACTTATAATAAATGCCACACTCAAATCATCAAACAACTCAATATAATTTTTGTATACATTAGCCGACTTTTATTTGATCTAAGTTTACTAGGCGCCTACTTTAACCACTTTCACTCAGACGTTGAATATCCTTTTTTTCAGGGCAACAAGACGGCTTGCTTTATAAATGTGAAATTTGTCCATTCAATACGGTTAAAAAAGAAAATCTACTGACACATTCAGCACGCCACGAAGGTTTGCAAACTCAAGATGCTGTTGTTAATACATTATAAGAGAGATTCTGAGATCGCTGTACCATAGTAGTACAGCTACATGTGTACATATAGTACTTGTGTAGTGATTATTTTTTTGTTCAGTATTTTTGCAATCCTGGTAAACTTTACTGAATTTTTTTTTATTACACTTTTTGAAATTTCCTAGAAAATATCTCTTATTTTCTTTAAACTATACATTCTGAGAGTGCCATTGCATTTCTTTAACTTTAATTTGACAATTTTTTTCAGAAAATTTCGAATGACTTTTTTTAAGAGAGGGGATGAGTAGACTCCCCACTAGAACGCCATTTCAGGACGGTGTTGTCACTTATTTACTATTAAAGAGAATTATATTTATTGCTAAAATTGTGTGTTGGGAGAACATTTATCAATCGGAACTACCACATTACTAAAGATATTATTTACTTTATAAATTTTCTCGAAAAGGCGCCAACAATTGTACTCTTCTTGATTCTGTTATTAATTTCTAAGTTTATTAATTGATTTCCTTCTTTGTCTATCTTTATGAAATTGCATTAAATGTTCAATAAAATCTTTTAATTTTTATTAACTTCATTGTTTTGCAGATGGTCAAATCGTTTGTAATTTCGGTTCAGAAATTTCAGAAGAAATTATCAATTCAATTTTTAATTATAAAGTGGGCGTCTTGCTTGTTTTTAAATTGAATATGACATGTTTATGTTTTGACACTCATTATTGAATGAGCTCATAGATAATAGATCTCTGATTTAATTACAATCGTACTCTCTCTCTTTTTCAGTACATTCACTATAATTAACGGGTTCAGACAATAGACAATATTATCATTAACACAAGAAATATAATTCATTTAACTGAATTTAACATTGTAATATTTAATTACTTGACATGATTTTTTTTTTATAGCAAATTAAATGGCTCCTCTTAAATTTGAAATATGTTTAATAATATTATTTACAAAATATTGAACATAATGTAATATGTTAAATACGAAGATATATATCTTGTTAATTCAAGATAATCAAAAGTACTTATTACTGTGAACTTGTAATTATGTTTATAATATTAAATTAAATGTAAATACACTATAAATATTTTAGTTTCTTTTTGTTTAAACTATCAATTCAAATTTTACCATAATTTAATCCTTTGTTGGATAATCATAAATAGGTAAGCAAGAGTGTTTCCAAAACTTTTGATAAGGGCCATTTATACTGTTAAATAAATTTCTTGGTAATTTGACCATAAGTGCTCATGAAAAGCTAAAAAATTTCCAACTAGAAAAATAAAGATCTTCGAACTCTATTAAAAACTTTCGCGTAATTGCAGATTGTATGCTTTCAGCAAGCTTTTAGATTGTCATGGATTCCAGTATCTTTCTGAATTAAATAAATTTTTTTCTTAAAAGTAACATTGCTTCTTAACCGGCCTTTAAACCCAGAATAATTTATGTTTCACTAGTTACAATCTGGGAGCGTTAGAAAAAAGAAATTTGAAGTTGACTTGCTGCTCAAGAAAATTGCACGGTTTGGGGTTCAACATTTTCCAATCGCTTAATTCGCATCGTATTTTAAGAGAATACAAAGTCAACTGGAATGGAGTCACTTTAGTTGAAATAGACGTAATTACCACGGCAGATTCGCTAGGTTCTAGGATTGGAAATTTCTGGCTTTCATGAACAATTTGCTTAAAAAAATACAAAATTTCCTGAGTGAAAAGTTTAAAAAGAATTGACGCTTGAACATGAATAGAAAATTCGTTGGTTACTTTTACTTGGAAGAAAATCCACATCGTGGGCCTTTTAAGAGAATCTAAACATGTAATCATATTTAGCGAATCTGCGTGTTCATTGTAAAATACTTATTTCATTTATTCATTCATTATTAACCTTTTTTCTACTGAAAAATATAGTGGTTTTTGGCATAACATGGCAAGTGCAAGTCCCCCAAGGGGAAAGAAAATAAAAATATTCTTAATGAAATTAGAAATGAACAAAAACAAATTTGTAAGTACCCACTTTATTTATTTTATATAGTTACAATATATATATTTTTTATGTTCAATAATTATTTATAATATGCAACATTATTGTACAGTAGTGTTAAAATATAACAAACGCAGTAACATAACAGCCCGACTGCAATTGAGGGACATTATTATTTTTCAAAAGCAAAGTTTTATCTTCTTCTTTTTTCAAAATAAATAATTGAAAGATAATACTGAAAGATTTCCAGAGGTTCTTTGTTGTATAAATTTAATATAAAGTGATGTTTGGGTTCATAGCGGAAATATCGCTGAAATTGAAGAATTTTTCACTTCTTATCATCGGGCGCTACCCGTTTTGCCACAGTACATCTTCTTTTTGTAAATCTTCTTCTTTCTATTGAATAACAAAAAAAACTTATTTTTATGAATGACAAAAAAGTAATAATAAAAATACTTTTTAAAGGGAACAATAGCAGTAAAACTCCTTTAATTTAATGGCCACGTTGTCGTTCATCTCTAGAAACCAAACTTGTATTTTGGAAATGAAGGCTTTTCGCCCCAGCCTTAAGTGAAATGAAGTGCTTCTCTGTTAAATACAAAAAAACCTTTAGCTGCTCCTTTATTTACTTCAAAACCAAGTCATTATCCCTTATTGTCGACCCACGAAGGCCATTTTCTAGAATTATTTAGAAAAACCAATACAATTAACTGACGAAATTCATGAGGAGACAAAAACATCTTTAATTTTAAATTAATTTCGATTAATTTGCAAGTATACACTTCTACTTATAATAAATTGTGTTAATTGGTTTCCGCCAACAATCTTTCTATAATTATTAGCGAGTTGACCTAAAACTTTCAATCTCAAAAAATAAAAAACCTTGAACTCTTAAACAGTAATAAAATCATGACAAGGCTTTAAAATTCATTGGCTGTGACCGTCTTCAGGCTCCTCTTCACTGCATTGGTAGCACACTTATGTGAGCTTTGTAGATTGGAAAATGTGACTGATCCCCATCTTAAAGAATGAGTGCCTCAGTCTACAGGAGAACTCTCTCCCAAGAAAGGAAATATTTCATGATAAAGATTGAAATATATGAACAGAATCTCAGAGTAACTCTCATTGTCTAAATTTGTAGGGATTGAACAGAGATAGTTTGTTTATCATATTCTCAAGCATCCACCAAAAAAAAAAAAAAAAATCCAGGACGCCTTCGACATCCTATAGCAAGCCCCCAAATAGCACAGAATTTTAAAACAGAGATACCTGACACAATGTAGATAAGACTGTTACCTGTGAATAGCAAGCATTTTCTCGCCACATTTCTTCTTCTCCTAGAGAAAAAAACTACAATTACAAAACAGAATTTTTTCTTTTTTTAAAGTAACCAATTCAATTCACAAACTGCTAAGATTTCTCATACTATAAAGATTTAGATAAGCACTTAAACAAATGGGCAAAACAAATTTTAAATTAAAAAACAGTAAATAACATGTTTTCTACCTACCGATAGGTTTTCTAATCCTTTCTTCAGTAGGAGTAGTTTCGGAGTCAGATTCTAAAAGCAAAAAACAAATGGTTCACTGTCTGACCAATAGTTTGTTTTTGTAAATGAAGCGACTTATACATTTTTTGCCTTATCACCTGATTACCTATAATCACCACTAGAATCTTCAAATAACTTAAAATTATTAGCAGACCTATTATATTTGTAAGAATGGAAATAATTACTAAGACAAAAAGAATTTATTGAGTAACCTTTTTTTATAGTAGAGATTCTTTGCTTTTTCTTTAGTTCTCTGAAGAAATCTCTCCCTTGGCAATTTAACAGAATTTTAATTGTAAGAGATGCCAGAAAAAATTAAAAAAGGAAACTAATTTTCTTACAGGTTTTATCAAACGTTATTATGGAAATAAATCAGGAGTCTGAATCAGTACCACTTGACTTTTTATGATTACCATTCTCAAGGCTCTAGCTCACAATTCTTTAAACTCCAAATAGGTGAAAACAATTTAATCCTAATTAACATTATTAAATTCGTAAAACGCACATTACACTGAAAGGATTCTTTAAAGTATGAGGATTCTACCCGCGGCCCGAAGCAAACAATATCTATGGATCACAAACTAAGTACATCTTTCGTTTGAATTGTATAACAGCGGACATCTCTTATTTTTATTCCAAAATTAGAGCCAGAAACAACCTTCTTCTGCAATTGCTAACCAAAAGACCTAAAAAGATGGATACCACTGCTTTAGAGGAAGCCTACTCCTTCCCAACATTAACTGTGTCCTAAAACGATTTTTTTTAGAAAAAAAAAATCATGAATAAGTTTCTGGAATAAATAAAACAAAAACTGGTAAAAACTTGGACTCATTTACGTTTCTAGTGATAAGGTTTTACTCAGTTCATAATTTATTTTGAGTAAAATTATTTTTACTTACCTGAATTAAGCTGACTAACTAATGTAGACATCGCATTTGTAACAGAATCAGCAGCCTGTAATAGTTCAGTGCAGATTGATCTATTTGATTGTCCACCCACACTATTTCTACTCAAACTTGTTTGAGAAGCTATAAACAGGGGAAAAAGGTTCAATTTAATATATATTTATATTTATATATATATAATATATTGTTATATATGTATATAAATATGTACGAGTAAAACAATAAAATCATTTGTCAAATGTTTGCCACATGCCTTGCAAGGATGCTGAACCACCAAAAGTAGAACCAAGACCAAGGCCAACACAATCAGACGAAGGAGTTGGAGTAGGAGTAGGTGGTGCAGATCTACTAGGTAATGGAATGATTAAATACAATAATTACATTACTTCTCTTTGAATGAAAATTTCACTAATGAAAAGCATGTCCTTACCTGGAAGAAGGAGGAGGAGATTTACTAGACCTTGGAGAGGTGTTAGGTGTAGACTTTGGTGACGCTTGATGGTTCTATAAAAAAATTTAAGGTAGACTTTAAACGTATTAGGCTAAATATTGGAAAGTAATTATCTCCATAAAAAAATAATAAAATTTGTGGATACCTTTAATAATTTCATTAAACCCTCTAGCTGTAACATCAAATGCCTTCTGGAGTCCTGTAAAGATGTCAAATGATTCTCTAATTCGTCCTTTCGTTTTCTTAAAGCGCGTAATTCTGTCATAAGTGCAGGGTTTTCATGATCTAAACCAACAGATTCTTGCTCTCTCCTGTCAAAATTGATATCATATTTTTCTTCTGCAGATATTTTCAACAATTATTTTTCGCTAATTAAAAAAGGAATCTGGTAATTATGTGTTGTAATATATGTCAATATACCTCAATCGTGATATTTCACGCATGATTTCCCTGTTTTTAGCCTCTAATTGAAGTATTAATTCTCTTTGAGCTCTGGAACTATCCCAGTTTAGCGGAGGTTCTGTAGGGGTCCTGCCCTGCATTGATTTCTTCAAATATGTAAGTAATAATAATATGATATTGTAATATTTGCTGTAGCAAATAAACGTAAGAAAATTACACTTATGAGCGAGTTTATAATTAGTATTAATGAAGAACAACACTTTGTTCTACAGGTAATTCCCAGATACGAGTCTCGTTCCCATAACTTTATTAGTAATTAGCAACTTGTTTGAATCAATGCCAATTGACGGCTTTCGCATTCCTTTTTACCTCAAAAATGAAGCAGCACTGTAATAATTTATTACTTATTTGTTTGGAGATATAAATTTCTCAATCACAGGAATCAGACTTTTCCGAACCTAGAGATGATAGAGACATTGTATCTATACATACTGTTACATAGCATCTTTATTTTTTCTGAGTTTTTTTTATAATGATTGTTAAAATAGTTAAAAGTAAAACAGTTCAATTCAATACTGACGATGGAAAGATAGAGATTCCAATATTTGAGAGAAAAGAATTATTACCAACATTACATCGCTTTGCATGATTCTCAGAAAGTTGAGGGATTACTTCTTGGTATCAATTTATTGAGTTGATATGAGTTCAAACTAGTATTGAAACCAGAAACTAGGGTCCCTCATATCTGTTAATCTTGTTATCCATCACTTACAGGTATATGATCAAAGAGGGATAGCAGTGTATACCAATTTTTGGGAGTGCTATTCGGCCAAATATACAGTCGAGGCTTTCTCTACCTAGATCTAATACATTAGGCAAAACTCTACTTTAGATTCGCCCTCTGACAGTTCTTGAGAATGCGCAGTACTGGACTTGAGTAACGATCGCCAAAAATTGGCTGAATGGAGCGTTGCACAAAAAGATGTCTGACTAAATCTAATCGTCAGACTAGGAAGTAAGAAATCTGATTCGCTCAACCGACAAGCAATGTTAGAAAAGTACGAGCAACCTCTTCTGATGGTGAGGTGCTACATATTGTCTTTATGGCAGAGATTCAGCACGCTGAAGCCGATTAGTGACGAGACATCACGCAGATTTTGCGCAGTGTGTGTATGCAACTTGTCCACGAAGCATTGTGACAAATCGCAGAGTAATGATGATAATAATACAGTGAGAACAATTACAATTAGAAACCTTATGTAGAGAAAAAAATAATAACTTGGAAAAGGAAGAACAATTAGATACTGCAACGCCAATAATATCACATGTTGAAGCACCTTAAATACAAAAATAAAAAACAAATAAAATAAATAAAAAAATTGATATTGTTGAAGTTAGAGGAATCGAAATTTTGGAATATTTTTATGACAATTGTTGCTTTGAAGAATAACCTTCTGAAAGATCAAGTGAAAAGTCTAATTGAGCCGTTTATTTTGAAAGTGGCATAAGTCACTTTTTCAAAAAAATCGAGTTAATGGCAACAATAAATACAATTGAACGGTATCTTTTCATTTTTAAAAAATCTGCAATCAATAAGTTGAGAACTATTGAGATTTGTTCGAGAGAAGTGTTGGTAATTAACGGTATAACAAACATGTTTATTTTGAAAGTAGCGTAAGTCGCTGTACTCAGGAAATTAATTACGGGGCTTAGTGTGAAAGAAATAGAAACATGCGATAAGTGTGTGTGAAGTATTGGTTTTGAATTATTTTCAGTATTAAAATTAAATTGAACTGATGTATTTTCATATAAATTACTTATACTTACATAATGTTTCAAAATGAACCAATTATTTTTGTATTTTATGAATATTAAAATAAAAAATACCTAAATCAAACCTTTATATTAAATATGTTGATGGTATGAATAATTATTATATATGTAATTTATTCAACAGTTTTAGTAAATCACTGCCCTTTCAAAACATCACTTCAGTAAAATACGTCGGACAAAATTAATATATGTCAGTTCTTTTTCTAAACTATTTATTTTGAAAGTGGCTTAAGTCACTTTACCGTAATGAAAAATGGTGATTTTTTAAATGTTTATACGAAATTATTTATACTGAGAAAAATATCAGTATCATGAGATAACAAATACAAGTAAATCTTCTCGAAAGTTAGCATCCATATTTTTAAACGTGTTAAAACGCAAACCCTTAAATATCTCGACTTAAAAACAAAGTGACTTATGCCACTTTCAAAATAAACGGCTCAATTATTGCCATTGCACACCAGTAAATTGTGAACAACCATAATTATTGTATCTAAATTTTTTGTATGATCTTTCTTCGCCATACTTACAGCCTGAACTTCCTGTGCTAACCTGGCAGCGTACCTGGCTATAAGCTTGTGTTCATCATCCATTCGTAAAGTCTGCACGCCTTTACCAGGACTATTAAATAAAATTAATTAATGTAAAATGTGTTCAATTATGAAGAATAAAACTCCTGTATAGAACTTACCTTCTTGCTGTTGACCTACTATCCAAAGAACCTACTTCATATCCAGCGTACTCTGGGAAACCATTATGAGAAGGCAACGGTGATGGAGGACTATAAATAAAGAAATATTTTAGTTTTTATTTATTTATTTTTTAAATCTATTAACGAAGAAAATTTAAGAAAATTGGGTAAAAAAAATCAATCTATTGGTTTCACAAAAACAAAACAAAAAAACGCGCACATATATAAACATACATACACAAATAAATAAAATGAAGAAAATAGCTGGTAAATTGTGTGCAGTCCAAAACTTACACAATGTGCGACAGATTGAGAGGTTTATCGGGATGTTCCGGATACCTGGGTAAATTGTTCTTTGATTTATCCGGTACACACCTGAAAGACTTCCTTAAACTGTGACCAATCTGCTTGCTCGGTGACTTCTAAAATATTCAAAATGATAACATTAAAAGGCTATGCTTTTACTTTTTTTTTCATTAAAAGTGTTCAGTAAGAATTTAGTTTCGATCTTATGAAATAAAATAAACACATACATTTCTATTTCATTTTCAAATGTTAAAAAAAAAAAAAAAAAATCCATTTGGTCTTGAAGCTCAATAAATGCACAACTTTTTCAATTGGGTGACTCCTTGATTCATTAATCATTGAAAAAAATACATCACTGGACAGTGAGCTGTAAGAAGCTCCTAGGAAGAGAAAATCTCCTTAGATCACTAACCCTTGTTAGCAGTTGGATTCGAACCCGGGTCCTTCGCGTGGGAAAATGTAGAAATATTAGCGAAGGGTCGGGTAAGTATAAGTGAAATATATTTTGTACTTAGTTTAGATTTTACCAACGTATGCTATAAAGTAATTCCAATTGCCAATATTCATTTATTTTATAAGGAGGAGTGGAAAACAAATTGAAGCTTAAAGATCATATTTACTCACATATGTAGTATACTCTCTAACTTCATGCTCAATAGTATGGTTTCCCGATACACGACCACGCCAAAAACAATCTTGACACAGATTGTACGCTGAACACTTGACACATCTGTAACGGAAGCCCCTGAGAGAATGGTTGAGGCAGGCATCACACTGCAAATTATGAACCACTGGAAGAAAGAAAAACAAAAAGGCCATTGGTAATGAATTCAATTCTTAATTTAAAATTCAATGTTTCATAAAGTTGAAAGTTCCACTTATAAAACTAATACTATCACAAAGATGACAACTCGTCAATTTGCTATAAAATGTATGATATTTCATTATTTATCCCAAACATATTGACAAAGAAGACAGATGTTTATTGCATCCCTGACCGGTTTCAGACTTCATCCATCATCACAGGTACATCAGTTAGTTTGGTGCAGAGATTTCTGACTCAGAAAATGTAGTGCGAGTCGGAAACGACAGTAAAGTTGAAAGGTCGGCACCAAACTGATTAATTTACCTCTCTTGATGAATCAAAGTCCGAAACTGGACATGGTTACAATAAATATGCGTGCCTCGATGAATAAAATCAGAACTAACCGCTTTCAACGCTGGCCATACGATGCATTAGAGGAAGCCACACTAGAACAGGTGGTCCTGGATCTGACATTAAAGTATCCAAGAAGTCATTCACTGTCACCTTGCCATTCTAAGTTTTGAAATTTTTTAAATAAAATTAAAAAGTAATTATAAATTAAGCTTTTAATTATTTAACTTATAAGTGCCATTAAAGTAATACAGAAGTAATTAATCTCCAAATTTATTGTTAAATCGGAAATAATTGCTTCGAATAAAAACATTTTTTTTTTAAACAGTTAAAATAAAGTAATATAACTTGAAATTAAAAAAAAAAAAAATCCTTTACAGTTATATTACTTACTCCTCCGAAAACCTGCATAACGAGACCTTCAGAATAAACGAAACTCGGGCTTTCATATACAGATGATGGTAGGGCGAGAACTTGGCTCAAAAAAAGAGAAAATTTTGTGATAACCATATGACCATTTTCATCGCATATTTGAGAAAATACATCTAAAAAAGATTTAAACAAAAAAATAAGTTGGAAGTTTTTTTCTTTAAATCTACAAAGTATAAAACTTAAACGTTGCCCGTTACATCTTAGTTTATCCATTAACTTCCCGGCGCACATGGTGGCCAAAGCAACTTTAATGGAAAATACTTTTATGCGTCCCATACCTTCTCTGAAAAATAAACAAAAAGTGATTCTTAGGAGAATAGTAAATTTTATAATATCATAGTCTACTCAAAAAATATTATTGTTAATAAAAACCACTAATGGAAAATTATCAATGAATTGATGAAAATAAACCAGAATATCGGACTATAAACAGAATTTTGCTGGTGTAGGTAGATTTTTTTTCTTTCGACTTCAGTAATGAGTTTGTTTCGGTAAATTCTGCAAATTAAAAACAATGCAAACTCTGCATCTGTGCTTTCGGCAGAAACCATTGCTCTGGGTATAGCTTTGCAGTACATTAAGGGCTTGTAATGCAAGGAATTTATAGAATTGAGCGGTTAAAATATTACGCTGAGTATGAACTCCATTACATAAAATATAAATATATACATATAAGGACATATGAAAACGTAGCCTGTTCCATCGTAATACTTGAAAAAAAAAAAAGGTTTATTAATTTGCAGCAGAGATAAGACTTCTGAAAAGCAACAAGAAAATATCTAAATTAAAGTGATAGCAAATGTGTAATTTCAACGAATGAGGCAAATAATAAATCTGTACCAAAATAAAGCATTGATTTTAAGATTTTTGAATTTCGCGTTTTGCCTCTAGAGGCAAGAAGGTGCAAGCGCTGTTGAGAGAAAACACGGACCAAATCCCTAATGTGATCGAGACGCCTGTGTGCTTTTAATTTTTAGTACTTTTGTATTTTATCTCATTGTTTTATCTTTCTCAAGCTAAGAAACAATTTATACAATACAAACAACAATCTTAACTCAATTATATTCAGGGTGACCAGAGTTATATGCTCCACCCACTTTTTTTTTTAACGGCGGGAAATTTCAAAAAAATAAAAAAACACGTATTTAATCATTTTTAGTCTAGTTTATTTTCAGTGATTGACCCATTTTTTTAAACCCCTTTATCTCGAGATACAGCATCCAACTTTTGTTTTTCAAATGGAACGTTATATTTTTGGTTGCATATTTTTATAGTATTTGAGCTCCTAAAAATAAAAATAAAAAAATTTTTTGAAATCGGTTAGGTTTTTCAAAAGTTATGGTTATTTAAAATATGAAAAACAAATTTCAGTTTACTGTCAAAATTACGTTATTTTTTTTAAAAGAATCTGTTCAAACTGAGCACAATCAACGGATAGGCAAGCCAAAACTCTGGACTCCCACGCTTTGCTTGTAGCAGCACTTATGGTGGCGAAGTCAAGATCTAGGCAGGGTAGCGTTATTCGACGTTTCAGATCATCGACCGAAGCCACGAGATTAAGGATACATTACACTTTATTTTTTTAGGAATCCCCACAAAAATAGTCCATTTGGGTTAAGTCCAGAGATCGAGGTGGCCATTGGATGGGACCTAAGCACTATTCATGGAAATTTCTGTCCAGATAACATCGAACCATTCTCGCATTATGTGCCGAGCAACCATCTTGTTGAAAATACATATCTAGCCGACGTTGTAGATGAACATCTTTAAGCAAAACTAGCAAAATGTTTCTTAAAAAAAAGTTGGATACCTTTCACCAGTTAAGTTCTCTGTAGAAGTATGGGCCGATTAGTTGATTTCCTAAAACTCCACACCAACGGTTTGTATAAAAAACAACCTGAACGTCGAATAACTCTAGCCTGCCTAGATCTTGATTTTGCCACCATAAGTGCTACTACAAGCAAAGCGTAGGAGTCCAGAGTTTTGGCTTGTCTATCCATTGACTGTGCCCAGTTTGAACAATTCTTTAAAAAAATAACGTAATTTTGACAATAAACTGAACTTTTTTTTTCATATTTTAAATTACCATAACTTTTGAAAAACCTAACCGATTTCAAAAAATTTTTTTTTGTTTTTTTTAGGAGCTAAAATACTATAAAAATATGCAAAAAAAATATAACGTTCCATTTGAAAAACAAAAGTTGGATGCTGTATCTCGAGATACAGGAGTTTAAAAAAAATGGGTCAATCACTGAAAATAAACTAGACTAAAAATGATTAAATACGTGTTTTTTCTTTTTTCAAAATTTCCCGCCGTTTAAAAAAAAGTGGGTGGAGCATATAACTCTGGTCACCCTGTATAAACGGGGTGTTCACAAATAAATAATAGATAAAATTTGGTTTCCTTTAGGGATCGAACGAATTCGGAAAGCAGTTTCAGTTGTTAAACCTCTAATACTAATAAAACTGAAATTAAATAGGAAATAGAAGGAATTAAGCTATTACGGCTGCTCACCACTAACAAATTGATTATGAATAGAACGGAACTTTATTAACAACCTCCTAGAAAAGCTAGCCACCGAAGATCAGACCACATCCTCTCAAAAACATAGTATATATACACTGCGTCAAATTTATTCCAAAAAACATCCCGAAAAGCACAACTAGTGTTCTGCAGAAACATCAATTGAAATAAATGGTGGATTGAATCGAAATTTTAAATGTTTATATTAGGCGCCACGGTAGCCGAGAGGTTAGAGGCGAGTCCCACAAAGCTAAGAAGTATTGCGGTACTGGGTTCAATTGGATTTTATTGAATGGTTAATAAGAAGAATTTGCAGTAAAGTAAGTATGCTAGTCGCCTCCGTCCACGACACCCTAAATAGGCTGTTGGACTAACGCCCGCCTGAAAAATAGGCATTACTTTACTTACTTTAAATGTTAATATCAACGATGATGTAATTACCCACATAGGCAATACTATAATCGCTTCTCTTATATTCGCACACAATTTTCGGTTCATTAACACTTAATTTTTGAAGCGGTAATTTAATTAAAACTGTATGGTATAAGGGTTGATTCGTAAAAAACGTCAAGTTGAATAACACCCAACTTTGAATTTTTTTTTCTCTTTTTCTATAAAGGATAAAATTCTCAAATTTTCCTTATGCTAAAGGGCAAATCCTCCTTTATCAAAATAAAAGTTTTAAATATATATCAATTTAAAAGTTCTTATAAAAATTATGAATTGATTGGCTGGGCTAATTTCATGAAGAATGACTCGCTTGTTTAATTAATTTGACACCCAACATTGCTGCATTTTTCATGACGCAATTTTAGATGCTACCCTATCACTGTTGAAATGCAAACTATTTGAGTAGTCGTGTAGAAAAATTCAATAGTAGTGCTGCATCAAACTTTCGTGTAGACAGGAATAGTTGCAAATGAATGTGCTTCCAACTACCTTAGACCAAGTTTTCTTAAAACAGCATTGCATACGTTATTGTAAAAAAATAAGGCACTGTTTATAATCTGGGCTTAGAGAGCTTCATGATTTGAAGTGTACGGAGGTGTAAATAGTTTAACTGCAATATAAGTTACGTATAGGTAAGAAATGGCGACCTAAATGTTTTCATAGAAAATTATGAAATTTAGTTCTTTCTTCACCACTCTCTGTACTTCGCAACTATTTTCACAAAATTGATATATGTTGTATTTAAGTACAAGCTAGACCAAAATCAGAGTGAAACTTAGTCTAGGTTATGATTCTAATAGGAATTAAAATAACTACAATGAGTGAGCATAGTGGACAATTGACGTTACTTTTTATTTATGTTTTGGACACTGACAATTAGGTCATTGCTAATCAATTTATTTTTACTTGAGAGATTTTTCTATTCTTTACGAAAATTTTTTGCAAAATTTGTCTTAACTACAAACAACACAGGCATAAAAGTTCGAGGTCTTACACATACTTTAATGTGGTTCTCAATTATTACTCTTGTTGAGTTCCACACGATTAGTTTATCCATTAGTTTCAGGGGGTAAATGGCTGCTGTGGCAACATTAATGGAAATAACGATTAGGTATCAATATTCTTGTTAATCCCGTGGGACTCGAATGTTCACAGCACATACTAAGGCTTAAGGGAAGATACAGTACCCGTCTGATATCTTTCTCAAAGGGGTACATCTTTTCAGCATATTTTTGCTCCAACTTCAAAGACCTTTTCCATTCTATTCGTTCTCTCCTCCGTACGTTAGAAACTTACACAGATGGAAATTACGGTTTTCAATTTAAGTTATATTTATTAAAAAAATACTAATATCTTTTTTTCATTAAGGACAAAAATGGAAACTCCAGATTTAAAACTTTATTTCCAAAATTAAAGGCAGTTTTAATTTTAAAAAATCAATAAAAATTCAAAAGTTCTTTAACAAAATCGATGCTTTTTCAGCCGTATTAAACCTTTCTTATGACTGACATGTCACTTGAGTTCAATGAGAAAATATTGTATTTATTCATTTAATTTAGAGTTTTTGTTAATTAAACTTATTCTGCTTCACCTTTTTCATAAAAATTCACTGTAATATAAAAAAAAAAATTGCATACGTACTCTGAATAAGCATTTAAAAGCCAGTTAAGAAGCATAGTAGAACTCATTTCTATATGTATCTGCTGTGCTGTAGGTAATCGCTTGTTCAATGTTTGATATAAAGATGAAATCAGACTTTCTAATCTTGATATGTTTAATTCTGCTTCTATTTCCATGGTATTCAAAGAATGTTCTCTAAATGCTTCTATTACATTCCATATGTCTACCAAATGCACTGTAAAAATTATGGATAAAGAAATTAAGCATATATTATATTTTAACAATTCAGTTAACAGTAAACTCGCCTTAAACAAAGGCGAATCAATAGCTGCAACTACCTTTATGTTATATATCCATACATTATATATCTGTATGAAGCACTAGATCTCACACAACTGTTGCCCAGTCATGTCAAGCAAAAAGTATACTGAGCCAAAAACCTGAGAAATGTTAACTTAGAAATCCTTTTCGATTTAGGAAAAATAGTACAGTATTTTTCTGTCGAATAAAAACTTCACTTCTTGAAATAAGTAGTTCGGTTAGGGGACAAAAATTGGATTATGGAATGTGACACAATATTTTACTCCATAAAAACCACGGATTTTTGTTTTGTTTTAATAATTGAAATTCTGTGTTTACACAAAGAAACTTCTGTTCAAAATACGATACAAAAAAGGATATATGTAGGTTAAATGTAGTATTTATTCTACTACTATATCAAACTATTAGTATAGCCATTGTGTACTTCTGCCACAATTTCTATAATTACACAAGATAAAATTATGTAAGAAGTCAAATAATGTCTGTTAAGTTTAGAATACCATAAAAACTGCAGTGAAATAAAATTGTACGTAGTATGACTTTAAATTTTAAATAAAAATATATAGCAGCAATAGCTTGTAAAATATAACTTACATTAGATAAAGAGGAAATTACCAGTGACATGGAATTATTAAACTTTTAATATTTCTCACTGCTAGAATAACAAGATGCTGCAAATAAAGTTTGAAGCATTCTAAAATCTTTTATTGCATAACTTACAATTGAGTTTCCTTTGTAAAAACCTCAGCTTACAAGCTGTTCTGTAGCTGGCAAATCTTATGAGATCGAAGTTTTGCGACCTCATTTCTTGCATTAATTGAAGGCGCATCTCGGCAGATCTGGAAACACCCCCGCCGGTGGCCAAATCGTGACAATTCTCCATAATTTTAAGCTAAAGGGCTCCAACCGAAGGAGCTAGCCACAACCTTCCCGGCATACTATTAAAGAACAACACAGCACCAATCACAAAAACACATCTTTAGGGCGTGTAATTGTAAAACTGAACGATCAATAATTTTCAGTACAGCCATCACATCATAAAAATTTCATGATTTCTTTCCTTGCATTTCAGTTCATTTAATTATTTCTTTGGAAAGTATATTATGACAGTAAACAAATATCTCACTTTTTGTAACCAACTAATTTCATGAATAGACGCAATCGATTATAGCATTTAAACTACAAAACAGGCTTCAGGTACTCTTGCTGTTTTTAAATGCTTGTAAATACGTTCAGTATACATTCAAACTACTGTAAACGGAGAAATGTGATAGTTTTTAAAGAATCAATTCTATTCATATGTACAAGGCCTTAATATGTTTAGATATATTGAGACCAATTATTTTATTTTATAAAATAAAATCAGTTCGCTTTTCGGCTAAATAAATAATTAGGGATTTATGAATATTAGCTCATGTAAAATTCTACTTTTTTTTATGAATAACTTGCAAGATGAAATAAGGTTACAGGCGGGTTACGCATCTAAAATACAAAAAGAATTGCCATGACTGTGTAAACTGAAAATTTCAGACTATATATTGTTTAAATCTTGTAAAGAGTTCATACGTCGAAAAAACAAAAGAGATACATGTTAACTTTTTGTTCACTAGTGTACATACATATGTACCTGCTGCAAGGTGTAAATTAGCCTCAGGTTACTAACATCCAGACTTCCAAAGCATGAACCTAGAAGATATAAATATGACTATCATTGATTTTTATCCTTTGTAACCCGCATGTTTATGGTGTCCTCGTTCGGATTCAGATATTCATTCATTATCAGAGGTAGATTAATCAGTTTGAAGCAGAGATTTTGATTGTATCAGCAAGTGTAGTGCGAGATGGAAACACTAAGTCGAAATGTCTTTACCAAACTGATTAATCTTCCTCTGTTGATGGATCAAAGTCTGAAACCGGTCGCGTAACAAAACAGAATATTATTTCTCATCACGCTGAACGAAGATTTACGAAAAGAAACTGACGAAGTCTGGATGAAGGTAAATGAAGATACCAACTCCCTTTCCAAGAAACGTTTAACTTACTTGCTTCAACATGTTTACTGTCCACTTTACTTACAGAAGCATTATACCGCCAAGTGATTTCAACACTCCGACATATACGTGAACACGGCGTTGTTTAGAGATTTTCTGAGGTGAAGCTGCTGATATAAGGTTTTATTTTCAAAATAAAATCTGATATGAAATTTACACGGCTTTCTCTTATATTAATTCTTTCACTTGTGAATGATAATACCTTACACTGGACTTACAACAAAATAGGAACGTAGCATCAAACGTATATAATTCACCGTGTAATAAACAGGTGATAAAACCAGAGTTCCTAAAAACTGAGATTTCATAAAAACTGAAAGGGGAGCCAAAATACACACCATAAACCATCCAAAAAGGTTTTATTTCATGATCTTCTTGATGTACTTTCGTGCTTCGTTAGTTCCCTTATACAAAAGCTCCTAATCCTCCTCTCCTTGACTTCCTCGCTGATCAGAAATCCATTCTTCATGCAAAACTACTTCTTACCCAATTATTTATTGCCTACTTGCAACTTTCATATACAACTTGCAACGTTCATGATCACATACAACTACTGCTTCTGATATACACTCAACAGCAAAAAAAACCGGACACTCAGATTTGGTCTCATAATTTTGTTAAATACGCTAATCTTTTTAATTTATGGTAAGAATTGGTTTATTTATAAGTTATTTACACAAAATCTGCCACAAATGACTAATTTTTATTAATTATTAAAACAAAATTATAAAATAAAGAAAAAATAAGAAATTAACACATTTTTTTTTAAACTTTATTCTTCATTTTTATCAGGTTTTCTGACAAGGGATGTTCTTCTAATAGCTGGTATTTCTCCCTCGTCTACGGCGAAGGGCCCTAATCCTGTCAGGCATAGAAATTAAATTTTGGACGTACTCCACCGGCAGAGCATCCCATTCTTCACGAAGAGCAATTTGGAGCTGATTTAAGTCACTAGGAGGAGGATGACGATGTCTAACACGCCTTCCTAAATTATCCCATAAATGTTCTATGGGATTCCTATCGGGAGTTCGTGCAGGCCAGTCCAGAACTGTGATTCCCACTTGCTCCAAGTATTCGGTAACAATTCTGGCGGTATGTGGGCGAGCATTATCCTGCATCAAAATGAATTGGTCACCAATAAATGGAGCCAACGGGATCACAGCCTCTAGGAGCATTTTCTCAATGTACCTCCGAGCAGTCAGAGCCCCCATTAACAATGAAAATCAGTTCAGTACGGGCGTGGAAATTGATTCCACCCCAAACCATAACTGATCTCCTTTCGAAAGGTCGTGACTCGCGAAGAGTACATTGAGCAAATCGCTCCCTTGATCGTCTCCACACTCTGTCTCGATCGTCTGAGTGGTATAGACCAATGCGAGACTCATCTGTGAATAAAACTGTTCCCCATTGCTCTACAGTCCAATGAAAATGCTGGTCAGCAAATAATCGCATTTCTCTACCATGCCTTTCCAGGAGTTGGGGCCCTGTCGCGGGGCGCCTTGCTTCCAGTCCACGCTCCCTCAGTCTCCGCCGTACTGTGTCCGAGCTAACACGCGTATTTCGCGCCACTAACAGCCTGTCCCGAACCTCAGGAGCAGTTAAATGGCGGTCTCTCAATACTGAGAGCGTGATAAATCTATCGTCAACTTCAGTTGTGGCCCTTGGTCGGCCACTGCCAGCCCTCCGTTCATAACTGCGTCTCCCGGAAACGCCGGAGTGCATCATTAATGGCGGACTTCGCTACTCCAAGGGTTTCTGCGATAGATCGGACACTCTGGCCTTCTCTTGCCAAGGCATCAGCTCGGGCTACGTCTACATTCGAAAGAACCATTATTCTGGACCAAAATAAAAAAAATCACGTCTATTAATGACAGAAAGGCGCGGTTAATAAATTAAAGATCTTTAAAGGTGCGAAAACCTGCTTACAGTTTAGAAGAGTTCCGTCAGGTAAAGCAGCCTCAAGACAAATAAGCCACATCTGAGTCTTATCTCATGCCCTACTAATCCTGAAGGGATTAGTTCAATGGACTAAGACCCTACATTCTCTGTAATAACCAGATTACCCACAAAAACAAACACATTACTGATAATCAGCTTTTAATATAAAATTATTAAGTGTCCGGTTTTTTTTTGCTGTTGAGTGTATGTAAACAAACTTTCGCATGGAGACTAAAGAACTTCAAAGAATTTTTTTAAAATTAATTTACTGAATCTGTTATCCTGTGACCAAACAATTAAATCTTATACTATTTCTTCTTGATTAATAGTTATTTTGGAAAACTTAATCAATAGTAGTTTTAAAATGCCACACGAACGATGGAAGAAATTCTAAGTACCAGTCCATTCTTATAAGGTGTCATAATTACACTGCCTATTTCCTCAATCAACTGGATAAATCCACTCGATCACTATCTTATCTGAAATTTCTTTCTTCTGAACAAAATTTTCCTCTCGTACAATGTACAGATTTTGTGCAATAATTTCTACTTAAAACGTCATTCAGAAGTGAGTAAAATACCCGGCTCTTTGCCAACCCTAAATATAGATATAGTATGTCAGAAAAGTTTAAACCAAGAAAAATTGGATGAGCAATTTTTATATAAGTGGCTCTTATATTATTAGAGAAATTGATTGGTATGTCTATAAAGCTTCTAATAACTATCTCTAATTTTACGACATCCTTACTTTTTAATTCATCAGCATGTCATGTCAGGTGATACTTAAGATTACTTTACCATATATTTTTGGATATTCAAAAACAATCGAAATTATGCATTACTTAACTTATAAAAAAAATCAAACGCAACACAAAAGTAAGGCAATGTTTAATAATTTAAAAAAAAAAAATCTAAGAATAAATCTTTTTATTATAAATAATTATAATCCCCTCAAGTATTCTTTCAGAAGATCAAGATGTGGAGAATCTTCTCCCCAATCCTAAAAAACATAAAAAATACTAAGAATCTAATAATGCATAATACATAAATCATAGAGAAGGGATTAACTTAGTGGTTAGCGTCTACTGGATTCCAACGTGGGGACCCCGGGTTTGAATCCAGCTGCTGACCCTTAGATTTTCTCTTTATAGGAGCTTCTTACAGCTCACTACCCGGTGATGGACAGTGTTGTCCGTAACGAGAGAACACTGACCGGAGGCCGGCAGTGCACTGAAAAAAGCTCCGAGCGCCAATAACCTTAAGCTTATGATGCTTACCTTGATTACTACACAACTGCATCCAACAACTTTTCTGGGTTTTCCGGTTTTATCAATTTTACATAACCCTGTCCATTCACCTAACTTTTTATTACTATCTACTGTCACGATGGGTATCTGATGTTCAGAACACAAAGCTGTTACCAACTTTTTATACATAGGTTCTTCACAGTTCTCAGCTAATACACACAGCAGTGCTTGGCGTCTAAAAAAAAGTAATAAATAAGTAATTTAGTCAGCCATTAACAGTTAACTGCTTAGAAAATTCATTTTAAATCTAGTATCGCCTATGGTTACATCTACCGTTAAGTTATAACTTATACATTATACACTCAGCATACATAAAAATTCATTATACATATAAATTATACATTCAACTATTAAAGAATCACAGGCAGATACGGATTTGCAAAAGGAGAAAGTATAAAGCCAAATCCGACACTACCCGAAATATTTTAACCTAGTATTTTTTAGGAATCTAGTTGTGCACCGTGAGCTATCATTAGATAGCTTGCCTGTATTTAAGCTATGCTTATTAAACTTCGACTCACACAAAAGCCCGCCGATATTAATTTTCAGTGTTCTTTGTATGAGAGAAGAAATGTTTCTTGGAATAATTGAAAAGAAAAACTAACTAACTAGCTAAAATAAATTACTAACTTATCTAAAGATTTAGCAGATTCATGTAGTCCATGTGCAACCACGCCACTTTTTACAGCAGTCTTCAGTACCTCTTGCAGAGCGGTATTAACATCTGCAGCCTCAACTTGTATTGGACTTCCACTAGTAAACAGATGAATAGCTTTCCTCAAATGCATTACACATTCAATCATGGATCAATTAAGCAATTAGGTAAGAAGCGATAAAAACTCATCAATTTTAAAACGTTATTTTTAAAACAAAATATAACTGCTTTTACAAACTAACACGTGTATTAGTTTAAGTACATTACTTACGGTTCTTCGATATCCATTATGGTCAATGAAGGTGGAAACTTTTTCAGAAAAAATAAAATAAAATTACACAGCAAGTATAAAAAATATTTTCAATATATGGCAAAAATATACATTAAGATGACAATTGTTACTTACGAGGTTAAGTTAATGAGCTTTATAGTATTCAAGTAGACACTAGCACAGACACATGGTAGGCAGTTTCACGCATTGTATATAGAGAGCGCAGAATATATATTACCTTATGTTGTTTGTGTTTAATAAATCGGGATGTTTTAAGTAGTTTTAATATTCTTTTGAAAACTGATACAAATCGGGTAAAACATTATTTCAGTTTATTATGACATTTCTAGATTTTGCAATATTTTTAGGAATGACTTGTGTTTTATAAATTTGAGGTTGGTAACGGTTATTCTCACCCATTTTCTATTTCTCTCTGGTCCTGTTACAGATTGATTTTTTTTTTTTGTTTAAGTTGAAATTTGAGGAGTATTAACAAAAAAGCAGAGTGAATATTTCAGCATTGGGAAAGTTAATATAGTAAGTTTTAATTTATTTTAACTATTCTATTTTGAAAAAATTACAGTTTTCTTAGTTGTTCAACTGTTTTCATTTTAAAGATTTATTTCAGTAATAAATTATATAATACAAAAATAGAATATTAAGTAGGTACTATCCAGTCTTTTTTTTTAAATAAAAATAATATCAATTACTATTATAGAACATTCTACTTGAAAGTTCATATGTCTGTTCTACGATTTCTGTTCTCGTATTTGTAAGCATAGTTCTCCACTTTTTAATGACTGTTTTCTGAGTAGAAATTGTACCAATTCGCTACCATTCACCAATTCTTTACTTAATAAGTTCCGTTGTGCTTCTTGACTCTACTGAATCCTTATTTACTGGAAGAAGTAGCGGTTATTTATATATTTAAAAAAGAAAAATATTTTAGCTTATTAAACTATAATAGTTTAAAAACTTTACAAAAATATTTAATTTCTGTTTAAGCGATTAAGAGCTCATTCTAACTGTTAATATGCGCGTGTTTTTTGCTTTCACAAAATGGAATTATATTGACTATTTGGAACTGAACGCTCTTACATAACGAGGTTTAGATGATAACATCCGCCATCAACGTATATTAATTTACTTATTAAATTGTAGTTATTATATAAAACGGAACCCTACACTTATTTAATAATTTTTATTTTAAACTGCTTCTCATCTAGCAAAAGTAAACTAATTTTTCAAGGGAAGTTTCACAGTTCAATTTGAAATTTTTTTGCTCTTAATATTTTGTATTCATAAATTAAGTTTTTGGTTGCAAAAGAATAAGAGAAAAAAACAAAAAAGAATACAAGTGGAATTGAAATAATCGTATAGTAGTGTTAAATTTTATTAAAGCAGTCCGGTAGGACAGTTGTATAAGGGTTGTATAAAAAAGGCGAATATTGACAATAAGCCAATTAACAAGCCAATTTGAATAATAATTTATGTTATTTAAAACGTCTATTAAAAAGGATCCTATTCTGTAGGAATCCAATTATTGTTATTACTATTAGGAAGTGTTTTACTGAACATATAGATCGCTAGCCTAATTTGAATTAATTTATTTATTTGTTGTATTTAAGGCGCGTTTTCGTCCAAGTTATTGACGGAGCTTTTTCAGTGCACTGCATGTCTCCAGACAGTGTTCTCTCTTTATTGACAACACTGCCAATCATAGGACTGTGATCTGTAAGAAGCTCCTAGGAAAAGAAAATCTAGGGGCCAGCTCCTAGATTCGAACGCGTGAACTCCGCGTTGAAATCCAGTGTTCGCTAACAACTCAGTTGATGCATTTCCTAAGAATTATTTTAATTGCATTATAGTTAGAATGCTGTATGATTGACTTAAGCTATTCCCAGATGCTATGTCTACTTTAGCGTGTGTTCTACTTGTTCTTTGATAGATGGAGAATTCAAATGGAGGAGAGGTAAAAATAAATTTTTCTACAGACTCCGAGAGATCCGATCCACAGAAACAACCAGTAATAATAGTTGGACAGTTAACGTGTTTGAATAAAATCACTTTCGATGATGTGAGGCATAAACTAGAGCCAAGGGTCACCGAAGAGGTAGTTACACTTTATAAATTATTTTTTGTAACATTGTTTGGACGAATAATTATTATAATATTTAACCTATTGTAAAAATAGAAATAAAAATTAAATCGTAATTTTACCTATTTCTGGGTTTTAAAGGTTTTCAAGAATGCGTTGTCTACTTTGCATCCCAATACAGCTGATACTATCTCTCTGTATATCAATCTTGCTACGCTAGCTTCGTTACCAAATAAATGTTCCAGGCACAACTCTTCTGCCCGTCCTCATGCTTTAGCTGGAGTTATTAAGTCTAACTCCTCTGGAGCATCAGAGACTATTATTGTGAGTTCTCGCAGATTAGTAACTAGCAATAAGAAAAACAATTTTATATTGTAAATATATTTTTTTACTTTTCATTTCACAGGTAGTTTGTCCATTTTCTGACGTTCTGGCTTCAGCTGCTGCTATAGCTCGTTCATATCCAGCATTCAGCATGAAAACTATGGCTGGTAAAAATGCAACAGTGGAAGTTACAGTTGAATTTATACTTACTGATAAAGAGTCTTCACCTGCATTAGATTGTGTATTATTGACAACCTTATCACAGGCAGTGAGGGAAGCAGCTGCAATTGTGGATACTCCTTGTAACTTGATGAATGTTACAAATTTTATAGAAGTGAGAATATTGATTTACAAAGTTCGACTATTTTTAATTTTTTTCAAAATTATTGCTTTCAACTCGCAATAAACGTTAAAAAAAAATTTAAACTCTTTACTTTCTCTTACGCCAATTTCACTTCGATCCGAAGAGCTGACATTACCTTCAAAACCTTTCGGGGAGGAATTAAACAGCTATTGGTTAGCTTTGCTTAATTAATTCAAAGAGATGATAATTTTTTGCTTCCTTATAGCACACTGCAACTGAATAAAAATAGTGAATATTTTTATAAAGAAATACTATGGCAATTCTTCTTGGCTATATGAGTTGCCAGTGGGTATATAAATTGACTATCTTTCAATTTGACTATTCTGATTCAATCACCATTTCAGTTTTAATATAAAACAAATTTCCTCTCATTACTAAACTGAAAAGCAACAATTACGTTTAAGTCATGAATCATGGATATTAAATATATCTCTCGTAATAACTGTGTTGGGTATTATTTCCACTTAATTAAAGCTACAGAGAGAAAGTATCACTTTCTCTCTGTAGCTAAGGATATACACGATTAAGGGATTAATTCATAATAATATCCTTTGTTTAGGAAATCAGCAATGTGGTACGTGAGTTTCCAGAGTTAGAAATGACTGTAATAAGAGGCAAGGAATTAAAAGAACGTGGTATGAACGGAATTTACAGTGTTGGCAGAGCGAGTAATGTCGAACCTGCATTAGTTGTTGTAAAATATTGTCCAGCAGTAAAAACTGAATGTGCTACAGTTGCGTGGGTTGGTAAAGGAATTGTTTATGATACAGGAGGACTATCCATTAAAAGTAAGGTCAGTGTATTTTATGATTCATTTAAATAAATCCTACATTTAAGTTATTCGTTGTGCTAAGTGAATCAAAGTAATTACTTTTTGTTGTATAACAGTGGGTTATATTTTGAATGTTAGAGAGAGAGAGAGATCAAATTTTTTTAAATTTAAGGCGCCTCAAGATCTAAATTCATTAGCGCCCGCAGCTATTTTAGTGCACTATACTGCCCTCGTATAGTGTTTTCTCGTTACAGACAACATGTCCATCGCTTGACAGTGAGCTGTAAGGAGCTCCTAGAAAGTAAAAATCCTAGGGCCAGTAGTCCCAATCCGGGATTTCCTCGTGGGAATGCAGTACGCTAACCACTTAGCTAATCCTTTCCCCAACTTTTTGAGTAACAAAGCTGAATAATTTTGTTTACTCAGGTCATTCGTGCTACATAAATAATTACTTTATCACTTAACTACCTTCCTAAAGATTCAAACTCAGTGAGAACTTTTATGTGTACTTTTATTAAATCTGTCCGGTATGACTGTTAAAAAGTGCACGAAAAAGCATAACGTTGAATATATATGTTAATATACTTAAATTTATTAAAGAATATAAAGTTATAAGAAACTATTGCTAATTTACAGGTAATGATGCCAGGCATGAAACGAGATTGTGCTGGTGCGGCGGCAATCCTGGGTGCATTACGTGTTGCAGCTGAGTTATGCGTTGCCACTGAATTGTATGGAGTATTCTGCCTAGCAGAAAATTCTGTAGGACCAAACTCTACTAGACCAGATGACATAGAAACACTATACAGCGGTCGTACTGTAGAAATTAATAATACTGACGCAGAAGGTCGATTAGTTCTGGCCGATGGAGTTGTTTATGCTGCCAGAGATCTTAAAGCAGATCTCGTAATCGACATTGCTACGCTAACCGGAGCTCAGGTATGTTCATTTAAAAAATGTTTAAATATATTTAGCACCGTTTATTCAGTTAAAGAACCTTAAAATCTTGTTTACTTTTTTGTTTAAGGGAATTGCCACTGGTAAATATCACGGCGCATTACTTACCAACTGTCAAGATTGTGAAACAGAATTGTTGGGTATTTCCAGAATATCTGGAGATCTATTGTTCCCAATACCTTACAGCCCTGAATTACATTTTCCTGAATTCAATTCAGCCGTTGCAGATATGAAAAATTCAGTTGGTGATCGTGCAAATGCACAATCTAGTTGTGCCGGTTTATTTATATTAGCTCATTTAGGATTTGATTTTCCAGGTAAATGGATACATATTGATATGGCCTCTCCAGCATATTCTGGAGAACGTGCCACGGGTTATGGTGTGGCCTTGTTAACACTTTATGTTAGTAAACATAGTCAGAACGAAATGCTAAGACATCTGTACGAGTTGTCTCAAGAATAACGCTTCTGTGTAACTAATGGGGATGATAACAATAGTAATTAATAATAAAACCGTAATTTGTAAGTTTCTTTATATATTTATTGTAACAAAAAAAAAAAAATAGCCAAAACAATTGTTAATACAATAAAGATTGGTTAGATATTTAATAACAAGTATTTTGATACAAGTACTTTATTCTATCGTAATATTATTTATTTCACTAAAATGTGGTAATTTGCTTTAATAAATTATAGTTGAAAGATTTAGCTAAAGCTACTTTTTCAAGTGCAAAACTATAATTCAGGATCAGCTAAAGTCGCTATCTTAACCTTTTTAGGAAGCCAAACAAAAAAAAACAATATTTTTAAAAGGAAGATCTTAAGAATGCAAAATTTTAGATTTTCTGATACAATTGGATGAAGGCAGAAAATAAAATGTAACTTATTAAACGTAAGATACGATGGGGTCCTCTTTTGTCGTGTTCGTTTCCGACCCATAAACCTAGCGCTCTATGAAAACCTCCATTCAGTGTCATTATGCACAAAAATAAATAATAATGTTTCAATCTCTGACGACTTATTCTAATTACAATTAATTAAGGCTCTAATCACCCTTTTTTTTAACCTCGAATAGTTGAAACTAAATATTACTAATATGTAAGAAGTATGTGGGCAAAGGAGAATCACCTTAAAGTAAAGTCAAACACCTGACCTAAAATTATCTTCCAGAAAAATTATTGTACCTCAGTGATTTTGAGAAAATCATGAAAACTCGAAAAAATTATTTTATATTTTTTTTGTAGTGCCATTAATTGCGGTTGACGATTTCTCTTAAAACATAAGACCATTGAACTATATTATAAAGGAAATTTTACCACCTTCTACTTGGCAAAATGAGTAGATCTTCATAACTGCAATGAGCGACCACAGGCTTTAAGAATAACATTGAATATAGTGAAAGTGATTGTAATTTAAAGAAAATAAAGTCAGACAACTCCATAAAAAAAGAAAAAAAGACACTTCGTACTTAAGTTTCTCAAAACTTATATTTTATGAAACGTCAGTTTATAAATGTGACTCTTCAAAATACTTTCTCTCATCACCAATTATGAAAAAGTATAAATTATGACCTTAATTTCTCTTATTAGTAGGTGGCTTTTATTGTCAAAGTTTAAGTTAGGCTCGACGGTCCAGTTCTTCGTACAAAGCAGAAAAAAAACCTTTCTTGGAGAACTAGCATGAAAACAAGGTGCAGATTAACCACCAATCGTTTCTGCGTGTCATCTGAGGTCTCAATTGCAACACTATTAGAATATAAAAGGACCTTTCCCTCTCAAAATGCCTGGAAGAATAAAAAAAACCACACCGTGCAAGCTTTCTAAGCTTATCGTACTCTACCCAAAAACAACAAAAAATAATGACTATGAGCTGCTATACTGATGATAATGGTTTCATTCGGATAGTCAGGAGGTGTGTCCAGTGTAACTTGTATGCTGACTTAGGGAACTGACTCCAACTTAAGGGCAGGGATTCTCTAGGATTAGCCGTTTCCCCATGTGCCTATCAAATATATAAATGATTGATATACATATGTATGTATATTAGGTTAAGATATGTATATACATATGTATAAATGAAGTAAATAGGTTAACTAGGATGATATCTGTTTTTCCTTAATAAGTCTTATAAGCGAATCTAATGCTAATCACAATTAGGAAAAAGCCACAAGAAAACTCGCTGCATATTCACGGAGGTTTATTATGCATATATACACACACTATTGAACAATCATTTTAAAGTGTAGAATATCATATCACATTAGTTTATAATAACACATTGCCCTATAAAGTAGCAAAGTACACTTGTACATTATTAAATTTAACTTGTGCATAAACTATCTCGGTTTTATGATTAAGAAAATATTAGAATGCGTTTAATTTGTAGATTCAATTGAAATTAAATTAATAATTAAATTTGAAACAGATTTAATTCTGCTCTTCAGGAATAACTGTACTCCTGTGCCCCAATAATTTTACTTGTATTTAAAGTTGAATTTCTCTCATTATCATAGAACTGTACATCTTGTATATAACTTTTTAAAACCGAACTGTTTTGGTTTTTGCAAAAGAAATTGCTAATTTCTACTCTAATGTACAATCTATAATCAATATATGATTTTAATCAAGCTCAGTATTCATTTGAGTAATTCGTCTATCAATACCTTTTATTTTTACATGTAAACTTTATTAAATAAGTGCGAATTTATGAATTTATTTAATTCATAATACGTGTTCGTTTCATCTATGAAATTTTGTTATTGATTTTCACGAATTATTTTGCAAGAACAATTAATCAAGTAGTTATCGATATAAAAAATAATCGAAAGTAATTTAATTTTATAAATTATAAAAAACAAAATAAATTTAATCATATATTAAATTGAAGATTTTTTTAAATTAGTTATTATGATTGTATCATAAGATAAATTTATAATAGATTTGGATGTTGTTGGTTGATCCGGACGCCATATTGGTATTGTGTTGTGATCAGTTTGACTAAGCTTGTCATTGGAGTTTTCCATATCAAATAAATTTGTGATATCTTTTCTACCTCCTTTTGTGGACAATTGTTAGTTTGATAGCCAACCAAAAATGGCTGGTGATCAGCAGCAGTTTTTTCTCAAATGGAACGATTTTCAGAGTAACATGGTAACGTCTTTTAAACATCTAAGGGATGAGAAAAGTTTCACAGACGTAACACTCGCCTGCGATGGACAAACGTGTAAGGCCCATAAAATGGTTCTTTCTGCATGTTCGCCTTATTTCAAGACATTATTGGAGGTAAGTATGTCGTGATACTTGCTGGGGAAATGTCATTTATTGTAAGATTGCATCGTAATTTGTGTGTATAAAGGTCCACTTTTGAATCGTGTGCCTAAATTTTAGTCCCAGACTCACTTATTTGCATCAGATGATCTATTTATTGTTGTATACCGAATATACTTTCACAATGTAATTTAAGACTTAATTACAACTAGTGATCATTCATTGATGTTATGTACATTTTTTAAATTTCTTGCCTTATAATTTGGGTTATGAAAGTCAAACATAAAGATATGTACACAAAGTAGCGTAAATTTCATCACGATATTCAATCTCCGAATTTTCTTCTAAGCTGTAGTTTTATATTTGGATTAGACCATAAATAATATCTTTGAAAGGTAATTTACTTGCTGTTTTGGATCAGTTCTTTTTTTTCTCTCATATTTTGTTTTGCTTTATAAATGTTTACTTAGGAATTGAGTTGAATTTATTTTTGCATTTTTTTTTTTTGGGGGCAATTTATAATTTTTTTTTCATAAACAACGTTTAGCTAATGAAGTATAAGAATTTTTATCTCTATCGAGAATTTGATGTTCAATCTGGTCATGTTCTGCCTGTTAACATTTTTTACTTAAGAAAAAGACCATTTTGAAGTGCTTTTTTTTAATAAAAAAAAATTTCAAACCAGTTAATAAACGGATAATTACAATTTTTTTTCTTAATTTTGATAATCAAACATAATGTACATTCCGTTTTTTTACATTGGAACAAGTAGTAGTTGTGAATGAGATGTGACGATATAGAAAAATTATTTATGAAATTTTTAAATTACTGTACCATTGATCCGTCAAATTCGTTACCAATTTTTCCCATTTTCTATTTGTTACCAATTTGCTGTATGAATATTCATTCAGGTTACAAAGGCCAAAATAAGCTCAGATTCCCTTCCAATTTCTATGGTTTCTTAGAGTTCAACTCGCGTCCAGTGATTGCTACGGTTGGCGAACATCTTTTTCAGATTTATTATTCTTCTATATGCTTTACAATTGCAAATCAGATTAACAGTAAATATATATTTCTTATCTCAGTTTATACCTACTTTTTGAATGTTTCAGGAAAATCCTTCAAAACACCCTATCATTATACTTAAAGATGTACCCTTTCAACATTTATCAGCTATATTGGAATTCATCTATTCTGGGGAGGTGAATGTACCCCAGGACCAACTAAACGTATTTCTGAAAACAGCAGAGCGTCTGAAAGTTAAAGGGTTGACAGACCCTCAACATTCAAATAACTAGTGGTCATAAAATTTATAATTAAGGGAAAATAAATAAGAGAATAATTACGTGTATATCTTATATAATTATATGAAGGCTTTATATAGCCTGATCTTGTAAACCATAACTAATTATTAAATTTTATTTTGCAATAGTAGTTATTTAATTCTATTTACCTCATCACGTATACATTTATGTTGAAATTTTTACGTTTTGTTAAAAAAGTAAATGATAAAATTTGTTAAATATGCTTAATTAATCGTCTTAATTATTACTAGAATGCGTTTGTATATGCATTTTTTATATTACTTATAATTGCTTTTTTTTGTAGTTTTATGTATGTTGGGACTAAGAAGAAATTAAAATTAATTTATTAAAAATCGGATTATCTTTTGGATTTTGGAAATATTGCTTTTCGCTATGCCCTTTTTACCAACTTTATCTAATGAATAGACCTGGGAATTACTTTGAAATGAAAGTGTATCAAAACTGAGGGAATTTCTATGTGGTGCTTAATCTGTGAAAATGAGAAAAATGCCTAATAAAAAGTGCTTCAGAATAATAAAGAAAAATCTAGTTTGACTTTTCTCACGACTTTCCGTACACTAAACTAGCCTTAAAATAAACAGTATACTACTCCTCAGCAGAAGTGACATTACACTTTTTCTGAAATTTTTTTTTAGTCGAATTATGTGCTAATCCTCCAGAAATCTAGAACTAATTTACAAACTCTAGAATGAGTACTATTTTCAGAAAATCACCTGGAGTCATTTTCGTGGAAAACTTCAAGTATGTATGTGGTATTAAGAGTAGAGGATTTTTCTTGCAAATTTTTGGATTCGAATGAAAACCGAAATATAGAAATACTGATTTTATCCATCATCAGGTGATGGATGATTTTCACTATTAGATGTGAATTATCCATGACTCCACTGCATTTTCGCATGCTGGTGCCCAGACCATTTTCGAAAAAACCTTTTTAAATCCTAACCGGGAGATTTAAAAACTAATACACCTGGTTTAAACTTAATTTACGAAATTTTACGCACTAGGTAGAAATAAGGAGCGCAATGAAATTGTTTGGTTACAAATTTTAGATAAATAACTTTTGGTGTTCATTAAAATTAAGTTATTTTTAAATTGCAATTATGTGTTGAACAAAGAGCTACCCCTAAATTTAAAAATGTTTTAGAATTAGACGATTTTATATCGATTAAACTGTTCGATATATAACCTGCACCAGAGCTAAATCAAAGATGGCGTTGTACTTGACAGTGTGGAACGGGACTTGAAGTTTATTTTGTTACTTACCATTTAGAGATGTTATTTTAGTTTATTGTTAATAAGGCTAAAACCAACTAGACTTTAGGCTATAATGTCTTCGAAAGCAGAAAAAGACAGACAAAAACAAATCCAAGATAAATGTCAAAATCTTCTTACTCAAATGTTAAGAGACGAAGATAACAAGTACTGTGTGGATTGCGATGCAAAAGGTACGATCAGTTATTAAAAATTTGTAATAATCAAATACTATGTGCCTACATGGGTTAAATAATTTAAGTTTCAGTAAAGAGAATTTGTAACTAGGTTGGTTGTCGATAAAAATGAATTAAATGTAGCCATCTGTTCGAATTTAAATGATGAAAATTTTGCAAAACAGAACAGGTCTGTCAAAGATTGTTAAATAATAAACATTTACAGGACCACGGTGGGCGTCATGGAATCTTGGGATATTTCTTTGTATCAGATGTGCAGGTATTCACAGGAATTTAGGGGTCCATATATCAAAAGTGAAGTCCGTTAATTTAGATTCATGGACACCTTCTCAAGTTGTGGTGAGTAAGAAATTATAGAAATTTTTCCTTATAGCAGTTGAAGCCTTTTTAATTATATCCCTGTAATGCTGAATTATTTGTCTTAAACGCTTCGTTTGGTAAAGGTAGCGCAGAATGGATTGGCAATATTGTGTGGTCTTTTTCAGCCTAAAAACTGGGCTTTTTTTTTATTTTATATTAATTTTTGACGTATTCGATAAAACCGTGAAAGGTAAACAAAAAGAAATCAGGAAATTTTCCCGTGGTAGAACACAATTTTCTTCAACTAGGGATTCTAGCAATGCCATTCAACCTTGTTAATGTTCTTAAAAATGGCAGGTGCATGTGTTATACTGACATCTGTGTGAGGCAAATGGCTATAAGTTAAAAAAAAATTGTTGCTATCATTTTCGAAAAAATCACAAAAATCAGTCGTGAAGTCGCTACTTGAACTTATTACAGCTTACGGATTTAAATTTTCCAGAAACTTACGTGAATATTTTTACACGAATTTGTGCTGGATTAAGTAGCTTCCCACGCGGAGGTCCCGGGTTCGAAACCAGCTGCTGACCCTTAGCTTTTCACTTCCTAGGAGCTTCTTGCAGCTCACTGTCCGGTGATGGATTGTCTGTAACGAAAGAACACTGTCCGGAGGCCGGCAGTGCTCTGAAAAAAGCTCCGGGCGCCAATAACCTTAGATGTTGACGCGCTTAAATCATTAAAAAAAAAAATTAGGTAGTTTATTGTACTAACACTAAATTAACTAAACACTAAAAGTAAATTTTCGAAAAAATAGCTAAAAACTAATAAAGTTATTTTTTGTTTTATAGCTAGAGAGTTTGCTTCTCAAACTTACATGTACACATACTAATAAAAAAAAAAAAATCACTACAGGAGACCTAAAAATTTGTATATCTGGTGAAACTCCAAATCGAAAATCTGACATGATTGCAATTCTTCCACTTACTAAGTGTAATTGAGCGTAACATTCTTTGGTTCTCTTGCTTTAAACTTTGGCATTTCTATTTTGTGAGGCACCGAGACAAATAGTGGAAATTTATTTTGATTTAATTGGGATTACCTACTTTTAGATAGGGTGGAGCAGTTAGTATGAATGTGTTCAAAAGTTAAAAAAAAACAAGACAAATATATAAGTATTTTCTTGAAAATACCTTGTGAAAAATAAATTTGTATTATACTCTTAAAATATTTTCCTGTTAAAACTGTATATAACTTCATTATTTCTGCTCTATTTTTGTAGAGCCTACAACAAATGGGTAATTCGAGAGCTCGCGCTGTTTACGAAGCCAATCTCCCTGAGACTTTTAGACGTCCACAAACTGACTCGGCGTTGGAGTCATTTATTAGGGCAAAATATGAGTCTAAAAAGTACATAGCACAAGAATGGGTACCTTCCCCTTTGCCACAGGTATTGTAATACTTTCTTTGTAGCAAAGTATGAAACATATTTGATTTTTATCCCTGAACTGTATCAATTTAATTGCAGGTAAATTGGGACAAGGAATTAGACGAAGAAAGCGAGAGAGCGAGACGTAAGAAGAGAGAAAGCAAAGGAGTATCTAGTGTGAGTAATTTTTCAAGCAGTTAATTTTCTTAGTAGAGTGTGTACTGGAAAAAGTCTAAAAAAATGTTTGCGTTATGATCTTTGATAATATAGTAGCTTCAGATAGTTAACCAGCGTTACATACAAAGACAGCTGTTGGTTAATTAGGTCCCCTTAGCCATTTGTTGTTAGACGCGGTACTTCTACTTTTAATACCTCCGCTTAGATGAAGATAATGAGCCCCTCAGTCTGTTGTAAATGTAAGTATATCCGTGGTTACATTTGCTGGGAATCGCACTTCTAACCTGGTAAGATCAGGATTCAAGATCAGCCTGAGAGAGTTTCAACGGACTGAAACTCACATCCACCGTCCCTTCCGAGATACCACTGGTTGTATTTGCCCAATTTTTCGACTTTTAAACAAAGTTTTTTTTTCAGCATGTAAGGTCACTAGCGCAGTCTTTTCTTGTACGCTGCCAGCCATAATAGTAACTATAATTAATAATAAATAATAATAATAAATATAAATAGAAATAGGGAAGGGATTAGCTATGCAGTTAGCATATTTGATTCCCACGCGGAGGTCTCAGCTGCTAGCCCTTAGGTTTTCTCTTCCTAGGAGCTTCTTACAGCTCACTGTCCGGTTATGGAAAGGGTTGTCTATAACGAGAGAACATATCTGGAGGCCGGCAGTGCACTGAAAGAGCTCCGGGCACCAATAACCTCAGATGTTGACGCGCCTTAAATCATAAAAAAATATTATTTTTTTAATGGGAGTTTCCTCAAAGCTGAGGTTTTCCTCAATCGAAATTTTCTCTAAGATATTCCTTCCATCTCTCTCTGTCCCCCGCATCCTGCTCTCGCAAACTATTTCCTTATAGGCTATAGTTTAGCAAGTCCCTCCAAGTTAGCTTGGGTCCCCCTCTTTTCCTTCTGCCCTCCACTAACCATTCCAACATTCTCCTCGCTATTTGTTCCCTCTCCATCCTCACCACATATCCAATCAATTTCAGTCTCCTCTCCTCTATACACATTAAGCGTAACCTCTCACCCCCATTATTTCCCTACTTCTTCGTTCCTTCTTTCCAGTCCAGAAATCCCTGATGATCTCCTTCAAAAATAAATAATACCCTAAAAGTAGATTTAACAAACTGTACGCTAATGACCGAGGCAGTCGATGCATCAGGGGGGGACTAACTATATTATTATTACTATAAATACATAACAAAAAATTAATGTAACATTTTTTTTATCTAGATACAAGTACCTGTAAGAAAAAAAATTGATAACATTATACCCCAGCCTTTAGCTAAACCTACAAGTTCAACTCCGAAGAGTTCTAATAGGCATTCGAATTCTGCGTTACAAGCCCCTGCACTCCTCTCATTAGGTGTGTACATATTTTAAGATTTTCTTCATCTTTTGTGTTATTTTAAGTGTAACTGCTTTAAAAACTGGTATTACCAGTTTAATAAGAGAAATTTTAATAAGTGAAACGAGTGAAAAATACTTTTCTTGCATCGTTGAAAAATGGGCTCTTTATCGTATGTTATCGTAAATAATTGATTCAAAGTAAAGTGAATTAATTTCGCTGCAATGCGAAATTTGTTTCTTAAGTTTTACATTTTCTTAAGTTCAAGTTAATCAAATATTCTATAACCTAGATTCACCCTTCAGTAGGTTGCCTTTATTTTACATTAAGAGCGTTTTTAAGTTAATAAAACGATTGCTGAAAATTTAATATGAACCCATGAGGAAAGTGTTTCCACACCTTTGTCTAGACAACTAGTTGACCTTTCAAATAAGCTTGTGTAGGTAAAGCTCAAACATAGCTTATTTCTTATTCTGTTAGTCTAGATATATCTCAAAACAAGTGCTAAGTGTAACGAGATCGTCATTTACGGTAATAACAGATATAAAGATAATCATGTCAGTAGATCGGGAGTGAGAGAGAAATAGAAAATGAGTGAGAGGAGAAATTGGTAAAGCGTTGTGGTGAGAATGTGTATGTCATGAAAGTAGATAAATAACGCAAAAAAATAAGACAGCAATCTTTATCTCTGAATACCTCGCAGTTTATTGCGAAATTATTCCAGCAAGAATCAAGTACTTGTGTGTGAGAGAAAAAAAACACATTAAAGTTGTAGTTCATAAACTAAAGAAGCAGCCCATGAGGTTGAATAGTTTCATCTGAAAGCAAAACGACCAATTTAATTTCTAAGATTTAGATTCACATAGTTTATTGTAAACATAAGTAACTTAAAGTACATAAGTAATTTAAATCAGTAATTAGCTTCTTAATAAGCAATAATTTGTTTATTATTCACAAAAATTTGGTAATACTACTCTTAAATATTTATATACATCCATAAGTTCTTATAATTTTTTATAGACACTCCGACTAACGATGATGCCGCGACAGGAGAGGATCTATTCACTTCGTTTTTGTCTGCGGATGATACTAACAACACCAGCGGAATTCAAAATTCTGCAACTACTTCAGCAACTGTTTCTGCCCGTTCCTCGCCAGTAGTTTCATCTACTAAACGGAGCGAAGAGGAAGAAAACTTTTTCAATCAGACCAGTTTACCCTCTTCGGGATCTGCTGGCGGCAAATTGGACAAAGATTCAATCCTAGCTTTATATTCAAAAGGCCCACCACCGCAAACATCGTTTGCTCAAGGTACTTTTATATTTTTGGTAATTCTGCTCACTACCCAAGGAAGTGTTGGAAGGAAAAAGTTTTAATTGTAAATAAAAATTTATGTTATAATTGTAAAAGGGATCCATAGTTACGTCAATTGATTAATCTGAGTTTGCCAGATCAATATTGCATCCATGGTGAGGTGTTGAAGTTGAGTTTTGGCGTGATTTACCTTCCAGTTATCCACGACAGATTTGGAAATAAAGATTTGCTATGTGTGCTCAGCATTAAGCTCTCTTGTACACAGCATTAATTTTGTTCGAATTTACCAAAAGAAGCAATATCTGAATTTTTCTAATACCAGAATCTTCCTACACATCTTTGTTCCTCAATAAGCCTCTTTGTGGTGTTAGACAGTGTTAAATCTGCGAGTTTTGGTTTGAATTGGTTTTAAAATTGAATTTATTATTTCTTCTCAAAGAAATATCCCTATCTGAAAGGAAATCCAAAATTGATTAAGTATAAAGGTCAAACAAATAAGTAACTTATGTTTTAAATAAATATTTGTGTAGTATAAGTATAAATACATATAAATATATTAACACTATATTAAGTTTTTATATTATTATTTATATTATATAAAATACATAATGTATAAATATATAATATATATAATGTATATGTATTTATTAATTTTGATTAACGAAAAATGTTTAATTGATGTATTAACTCCATTTTTCATATATTGATCCTAGTTTAGTATTCTTATCTCCATTTTCACGATTGTGACTTTCCTGCTTTAAATAAGTTTTTATATAAAAATGCACTTGGTGCAGCCATTTTTTAAAATAAAGCACAGAGTTAAAGAACCAAAAAACTTTTTATTGTTACAGCAGGCATATATCAGTCGCAGCCTCAGATGACAGCGTATCCTGTTCAACAGCCACAGCTATATCAAGGATTCAATGGTGTGACTCAACCACCAGTACAAACACAGGTAGATTTTATTCATCTTTATACTTATTGATAATAATTGGTTATCTCAGTAAGAAAGCCAAAAATTTCTGCGTTTTATGAAATAAATCAAATATCTGTCAAAATACATTAATCGTTTAAATAAATGTAGTCAGTGTATCATCAGACATCTGCATTTCACGTGATTTCTATTACGTGAGATAAAACTATGGATTATCCTTCTAATATCTTCATTATTTTTATCATAAGTAACCATTTGCTCGTAAATGTGAGTCAGAGAGGGCAATAGTTTGGGACGTCCTTAAAAATATAAAGAAGGAGTTATATTTTTATTTAAAATTTGCAGTTGCCTGACCTGTGATAACCCTCTGACCTCATTTTGTTTTATTTGCGTTGTACAGCAACTTGAAGCTTAGAACAATTAGCAAATCGCATCGCATGTTGCTACATAGTCGAAAAGCGGATATTCTGGAATAATCACTTATTTTGTTGGCCAATTACAATGAAATCAATTTTACTTTTTGCTACTCTTCATAAGTAGAAAGTAAAGCAGTCGAGCAGATTTTTCACTTTTCACAGGATTCATCCGTTTTCATGTGCCGAGTATCCAAAATGTGTGTTTCACAAAGTATTGTTTGTATGTGTACATCCAACGTACTTATATCAAAACGAAAAATTGCAGAAAGTTCAGATTTGATATTTTTACTTAGGTGGCAATAAGTTTTTGATCAAAATCTTTCAACCGAAAGTGTGTAGATACCACTTTGTATATAAGTAATATGTACATAAATCTATAAGGCACCACCGTATCAAACGGTTAGTGGCGTGGACTGCAAACTTAGGTAGTTTTGTTTCGATTCTCGGTCAACATCTGAACGAAGTTGGACGTATATCCTGCTAGAAAGAGTAAGCATTACTTTACGTAGATTTAACTGCGAACATTTTTCTTTGAAAGATTAATTTTTAATTAAACGATCTTTTCTTTCGGGGGTTTTTATGGGATAGTGGGATTAGGCTTCCTATCAAAATTTGAAGTCGTGTTTAAAATGTGGTCAGGTCTGCAGTGCTAGATAATATCTTTGATTTTATCCTGTAAAAATAATTCTTTTAATTGTGTTTATTCATTTAATAATAAGTTTTGTAAGGCTTTCTACGTAATAAAGGTGTTCTTTTTTTTAGAATTTGATTGACCAAAAAATTAGTTCAATAATCGATGGTCTTTTCTTTACTTTGACCGATTCGCCCTTATTATTTTTGAAGTTTATAAGTAAATAATCGTACAACATATCTTCACTAAAAAATTAATTATTTTTATCTTAGGCCAACGTTTATCCCCAACAAATTCCTGTAATAAACCCAGCATCAAATCCATTTTACTCAATGTCAGCCTCTTTGCAACATAATAAGGTAGGTTTTATCTTTCTCTTTTTCATCTTTATTTGAATTTTAAATTTCAATTAAATAAATTTGAATTATTTTTAATTAATCGATGTGTTTAATCAGTTGGCCGAACAGATGGCAACCCTCAATATGGGCACACAGCGTGCTTCGTCCAATCCATCACTTCCCGGTCATACATTGGCAAACAATTTATGGCAATGATTCCTTTTATTTAGGTGTAAACAAATCCAAAGATATGTTCCGAAATGGAAACATTTAATATACAATTCTTAGTGCAATTTATGTTAAAAATTGAAAGAAAAGAAATAGATGGTTATAAAAAAACTTTCATTCTTAAATTATTACATACTTTACTAAATTTTTATGTAGATATGAAGTAAACAAAGGAAATAATGTTCAAGTCATTTGTAACTTGAAATGTTTAAGAGTATTGGGAATGTGAAGATACTTTTTCAATTTTTGTTTTGTTTTTTTTTGAAGGATTTACCATGATTTTTTTGAAGGCCTATTTAAAAAGAAGAAATAAAAATTAAGTACTGAACGGCGGCCTACAACTTGGTATCTTTTTTAAAGGATGAATGTTTAATAAAAAGTGGTGTTCATTGAAGTATACATTATTACAGATTTCTCTTTTTCTTTATAAGAATTGCAACCATTATAAAATGAATTAATATACAATTGTTTGCATGGAAATATACATTCCATACTTGAATTAGAGAAAAAAAACTAATTACAAAAATCAGTCCAAAACACTGTATTAATTGTTTATATTTACATGTATTAAATGTGCAATTTTTTTCCTTTCTTTTTAAAAATCATTTCATACTACCAAAATGTTTATTAAACTAATAAATGGTATTTTCCAAGAACGCCTTATACAATAATTTAAAGAAAATTAAAATTAATCCAAAAAATACATACTTTTTTTAAGTCTTACGTGTAATTTTATTTAGAAAAATGTTTATGAGTTCTAAGTTATATTATAAAGTGCGTGCCAAAAACATTATACAGTCCGAAGGAGTAAACTTCAAGCCTCTGTAACTTTCGCAGTTTACTTAAATTGGCCTTAGTAATAAAAGTGAATTGCATTGGGGAGAAAATGAGTACAATGAAGGTAAAAATAAATAATGGTTATGTCACCATAGTCAACGATACATTCCTTTACCTGATGGTGCAATAGATTGAATGAGGAGTGGCATATCTCCCGTAGGCTTGATGAAGATGCTAGCTAAGTTCTTAGCGGATGAGGGAAATGTATTGAGCGCAGACAATCATATGCTATGATGTTCTCTTACGTTGGCTGAAGGCAGAACCATTTACCTTTTCTTTTAATGGAAGGGTGTAACAAATTCGTACAATTTGGGGTAGAGAATTGCCCTGGTAGAAGATGGCATAAGCATTATCGTTCTAAATGGGAACCAACTTGGTCTTCAAAGTCAACGTTGTGCCAGCAAAGAATCTTACCGCGGATAAAGATCAGAGGTGGTTGTAAACCCTAATGGCACTTCCGAACCCATAACAGCTGGTGTTAACTTGAGCAGAGAACTCAAAATTGCGACTTTCATTTTTTCCTTGCTCTAGTGGAGTCTAGCAATGTGTCGTGACAAACCTCAGGCATGGCAAGACTAATTGAAATAACAAACGACGCTATACTCTGTAAACTGTTCGCATTGACATCCTTTAAACCGTTTATCCTATCCACCTTAAAGATTAGTCATTTCGGATATGACAATGTGAATATTTTCCATTGAATGTCTATTTTCAGTATAACTATGCCTTCTTCAGAACAAACTTTTATCTTGGAATCGCAGTTTCAGTCCTATGACGCACGATTGGTTGGATTGAGATACTTGCTTACTGACATTCATTCCCGCTAAACAGTTCATTAATTGCTTGCATCGTAGTCTTCAAGCATCATGTGATTTGCCGGACATTCAATGCTCTATTCCCATATGATTTTTTTTTATGGCAATAAAAGTTATACGTTTGCCAATAGAACATTATAGCATAAACTTCTTCTTTAATCGGGGTGGAGGGAGGCGGTTTAGTGCGGATCCCCAGTTCGAATCCAAGTTTGCCTACAGAAATAACTTTTCACTGGAATGAACATAAACTGAAAATCTTAGCCTATAATTTATTTTTTACGGGAAGTGCAATATTTAAATTTTTGGCACTTAGTATTTTTTGTGGCACTTTTATATTTCATTTAATATTCAATTTAGTTTTAATAAAAAAAAGTACATCAAAGAATGCTCTCCCAATAACGAAATCTTTTCACAAGCAACTGTTAATATTAAAATCTTAAGTACTTCATACATAAACATAATATTACTTAAGTTTATGTATTTGATATGTAAGCGAATAAATATTTTCTTGTTTTAGTACTGCAGCATTTTTGGTTCTTGTTTAATTGAAGAAAAGAAAGCTTTAGTAAGTTGTAATGTTTATTTATTTATTTTTTACACCCGAATGTACATACGTCTTTTTAAGTGGTAAATATAACTGGTTCGGGCAAATAAACTACCTTGACTAAAAACAATTTTACACATTTTTTTTTTATCCTAATCTTGAATAATAAGAGAAGTTTACAATTATAATAAATTGGCTAGTATCAAAAAGCGTCATTTATTGGTATATTTTTTTTTTTAATTGTTAATTAAAAAAAAAAATCCTTTAAAAGAAGTGATTCGGAAAACAATATTCCTTTTTTTTCTTATGAAGCATCCATGTACAAATTTTATTTGTTTTAATTAATGTTACTTTAGCAACCAAAAGTTGTACTATTATTGTATGATTTATATTGACATTACCACTCCTTCAAATTTATAAAATATTATACTTGTTATTCAAGAATTTATCAAATTAAATTATGTTGCATAAATCTGCTCGTTTTAATTATCCATTTGTATTGAATTTATTACTTTTAACACAAAAATATAGTTCATAAATTAATAGAAGCTTACGTTACACTTAAAATTGAAACGAATCGCATATTACCGTGGCTGAAGTAGTTCATGTACAATAAATATTTTATGATGTACAACCTATTAATTTGCTTTGATTTCTGTCCATCGCAGATATTATCACATGGGACTACTTTTCTCTTTTTACGTCTCCCTTAAATACCCAGCCTCTTATTATTATAGTTAATATCTTGGATTCTCATTTTTTATTTTTATAATTAGTGACCAGGTTTATTTAGATATAGAGCAAATACAGTTCCAATTGTTTTGATGTTTATTGAATGTTTACCAACACAACCTGATTCTTCTAGCTACTTTTGGAGATCTTTTGTCCTAGTTAAAGTTCTTTACTATTTATCTTATCAAGATTTTATTAATCAGATCATTTTGACTGCATCGCAAATGAACATGACAACAATCATACAAGAAAGGCCACATTCTACAGGCTAGTCAGTAAGTACAAATCACTCTAATTCCTCTCCTCCCTACAAGGTCTTTCCTGAAATATTATCCTTATATTTCATAAAAAATCTTCTCAATTAAAAAAACATTTTCTGCAAACCTTATTTCATTGAGCAGCTCTCTATTTATATCTAATCTTTAAAAATTCCATACAAATTATTTATATTTCTTGCAAAACAACATTAAAAAATTTGGAGGATGGACGTTGCCTTGCCTTCCTTCCCCTACGAATTGTAATTCTAAAGAAACGAAATTTTCTTTCAAGGATTCTTAATCCAATCAATTAGTGCAAATCTCTCTCTCTCTAAAAAATAGTAATAATAAAATAAATAAAATGATAATTTTTCTTTCTAACATCCTTCGACCCTGTAAAGGGCTGGATCTCCGGTGACGCTTTTTTTTGTTTTGTTTTGACTTTTTTTTTGTTCTCCTTTGCAGCTCAGAAGTCATTATAGCGCACTGAACGATCAGGAAGTTTGTACGAGTACATAAAAGGCGGTCGGGGCAATGTTCTCACATATTGGCAATGCCTACTACTACAGAAAAAATTATGTTTAAAACGAATGAGTAGAAATTTCATTAAATTTAAGCTTCACAATTATTTTGAGCTACTAAATGATGAGCACCAGTATTACAGCCGTGCATCCTCGTCAAAGCACTAAATTATCAGAAGAATGTAGCAAGCACTTTTATCATTAAATTCAAGCAACTAAATAAATCAAGCAACAATTATTAATAATAAAATGTTTATTTTGTAACTAACGAAGAATATAATTTTACTTTAAAGGAAGCGATTTCCTTTTATCATTAAAAATAACGTTAAAAGTAAGACATACTATGGATTTATGGTAGGTTATGTTGAAGTTCATGTTGAACTTACTTTATACTCATCATCAGGCTCGAATTTGAATAAAATATTTAAATTTAAAAGCTTTTATTTAAAGAAAGAATATAATGCATAGACCATATGGGCAAATAGCAGAGCACTATCAATCCATAAGTCCACGAAGAATATATATACGAATCTAACGGGTTCAATAATAGTATACTTTTCAAAGGTTGTAACAATTTTGAGTAGGTTTCCGGCCATCCGTTATGATAAATCCAAGTATTACACATAACTATGGATATTATCAATACTGTAGGATGCAGAAGTAACCAAAGCTTGGACTTAATACTGTAAAAAGAAAAAATTATTAGTTTCGTTGCGTTTAAAAAAAAATTACATATTTTTGTTCACTCCGTTCCTTCAAAACTGCGTGTTAAGGTGTTTAAAAGAGGTAGACTATTTATGAATTTATATACATATTAATTAATATACGTACGTATTTCCATGTATTGATGATAATAATGACAGAGGTATCAGAAATATAGATGAAAGATAAGCCTGGCTTAAGTTATTCATTGACAGAGCCAAAGTAATTGAAGATTGTGCGAGTAATACTATAACATTCATCCATGTCCAGTCTTTCTTATTCAGTTTACAACTGCAGACAAAACATTTAATATTAACATATTTGATATGAAAAAAAGAACAATATCTACTTATTCCTGTATCCCTTCTTATTTTCAAGTTTTACTTAAGGTATGAATTTTTTTTTTCTTTAAAAAAAATAATAAAAAAATAGAGTCAACTTGTAATGCTAAAAGTAATAACTTGATATCGTAATAACTTGATATAACATATATATATTTATATACAAATTTTCAGCAAACCAGATTTTGCAACATATTTACTTCACAAAGTCTAAATCTTCATTACGACTGAAAATTAAAATTAACGCCAATAAATGTACCTGTCTGACTATTCACCCAAATAAAACGTACTATTTTAGACATGAGACATTAAGCCATATCAAAGCAATTGTAAATTTTGATAAATGAAACTAATCTAAACAATTATTATTATCACTAGATTGTATGAAAATTAGTTTGTACCCGTAGGTACATTCCTAACTTAAAAACGGGATTAATTAAATCTATCAAATATAATAAATTTAATATTGTTGAAGGATTTGTGAAAATAAAAAATAATGAATGAATGAATGTACATGAAAAGAGTTTTTCAATGAACTCATAACCATATTTGCCCTGAGCTTGTGGAGGTTGAAGCAGAAATTGCAGTTATTCTAATAAATTCGAGTCCAATAGTCCCGAAAATATATAAGAAATAATAGAAAAATCCCATAATTCATACGCACGGAACATATGGATCAAGGAAGAAAGGAACCTCAAGACATGTATTCCTGTGAAAACTGAATATAAAAATATCTGGCCCATTTCACAATACATCTTCTTAAAAGAAAGTAAAAAAGGAAATATTTCTGGCCCTTTGAGTTTAACAAGTTTTTTATGAGCGTTCTCTTAACACAAAACAAATAGGGGCTAATATTTTCCAAGGTAGAGGCAAGGAGGAAGTGCAGCTCCAGAGGAAACTTAATTTCTAGATTCTTGTCACCACTGCTTTCTCTTTCGGAAAATGAGAAACTTAAGAAATGATCAACAATGTACAGGCATAATTAAAAAACAAAAAAATACCTTTTCTTAACAAAATGCGGCAATAGTATTGATAATATTGTCTGTATGAAAAATCCACATAATATAGCATCTTGAGCTTCCAAAGTGGGTAAAATATAATTGCTGAATATTATTGGCGTATAGAACACCAACACTGATAATACTTGCATTATTAATATCACTGAACAAACACGGCTCATATCAGTTTCCAACTATCAAAACAAAGATCATTTATAAAAACATTGCAGATGGTTTCTTATTATAATTAAAATAAAAGAATCATTACCTCTTTATTGGATTCATCTCGCAAGGTGACATGAACGGCAAACGCTCTTATGAGCAACGCACCCACCATCATCCCCACGCACGGCATGTACAAACCTGTCATCAAATCATTAATCATTTAATCTAGGTATTCTCACTTAACACCACTTTTTTTTTCATAAAAATCAATACATCGTTTTCTCTGTATCAGGTTTCCTTTCTATCTAGGTAGAAAGAAAATTACGTATGTTTTTCTACTAGTAACAGAAAGTTATGATAGGTCAGTAGAATTGTGTGTTAACTGCCGAACTTAATATAATTCTGTATAATCCATCAGGGTAACTGAGTAGGGCACAAATTCTTGTCGAAATATTTGACAGTTAAATAAAAAATCCTTTAAAGAACTAGATTCAACAACCCAGATTTCAAATGTGAACCAAATTCCTCTCGCCTAAAACTTTGAACTTCCTAAGCGAATCCAACCGAAGTTAAGGGGCTACCAGGGAGATCACCATTATCTGAAGCTCCACTCGAGCTTGAACTGGACAACTGCGCGAATTTCGACTTTAAAGACGCAGCTTAACTTGTCCAAAGCAAACGGACATAACTAACAATAGGAAAATGTAGGTACACATCTTAGTGTTTCTGAAGAATATTGTCAAATTGATATCCTGCAAAAAGGCTCAACAGATTTTCATAACCAGCACAAATCAGCTGAAAACATAATACGAACTAGTGTAGGATGCAAGAGGACCTCTCCCCACTATTTCAGTAAATAAATTTTGCCTACCGATTTCCAAGGAAATAGTTTTCACTTTGACTGGACAAGGAAACAAATGGCCCTATCATTTGACTTGACAAACCCATTTATATTGATACATAATTACTCTCACTCACCAATAGAGACGAATCTGTCGGTGTCAGTTAAAATATAGAAAAAGTACGACTGATGAAATCTTTCTAATAGATTATTGATACTCCGAAATATTCCCTCTACGACTCTGGAAAAAAATAAAATATCTTTTTTAGGATTATTTTAATTTTGAATTCAGCAGCGATTGGCATGTACATAAGGTACATATATAGATTACCTTCCTACATTATGCATGGTAATATGTTGGCCAGATCCTTCTTTACTTACTCCTGACATGGTGATTGCTTCTATTCCGAATCTATAAATAATATGTTTACAAATAAAACAAAATAAATTATTTGAGTTAAACGAAATAAGGGTTTACCTGTGAAATAACCCGTGATTACCGTCAGGTAGTCCAGTTGCTTGTCCTAGTACAGTGGCGAATATAGTCTGCATCGAATGTTTCCATTGTTCTGATGCGGGAAGATTTGGGATCTTTTCCTGTTAGCCAAGAAAAAACATGAACTGAACTGCGACGTACGGATTAAATGAATCTACTAATTAGGCAAGGAGTACTCGACCTCGTGAGAAGCTGTTTTCTAATTTAAAAAGGCTTTAATTAAGACTTTAGTACAGAAATCAGCAGTGCACTGAGAGGCTCATTCAGTGAAATGAAATTAAAAGGCTCTTTAGAAGAGAGCTTAACTTCAGCCCCCCGCCTCCTAAACTCTACTTAAAACAAAGAATGTTAAAAAAATATTAAAAATAGATTAGCCAACTCTCTATGTAAATCTTAATTTTTTTTTTTTTATAAGTTTAGGAAATTAATTTAAACAATTTTCCAAAAAATTATAAATACCACATATTTATTTAATAAATTTATTTTTCCGCATAACTTTTTTTCTTTGAATTTGAAATGTTTGTACCATTAGTAATGGATATCCATATAAAATTGTAATAAGGCCTATATTGCATTGAAATGGCACTTTATGGGGAAGCTAGCCTCATCCTTTCTCCCAAAAAGTCATTAAATTAATTTTCCTGAGAAAATTCTAGATAAACTTTCTTCCCAGTAAAACCACTTTTTTTGTACTAAGCGCATCTTAAACATGTAGTTTTAGTAAATTCAAAATCGAAATTCTGTCCGAAAACCATACTTTCTCATAAATAAAAGAGCGAAAATGAAAATGGAATTTTTATGTTTTCTTTTAAAATATTTTTATTTATTTAAAAGGGATAAAAAATTGAATGAAAATTTGTTTAAAAAAAATTAAAATTTAAAGATTATGTACATTGCTAATTGCAAACAATACAAACTTACCCTGCCGGCATACGAGTGGCGAATCCTTTCCTTAGAGCAAATTCTATGAACCAAATTCACAAGATCTAAATTTGGCAATTGACCATTAAGGCCAAGTAATTTTACATCAATTTTTTTCATTTTCATGGAAGATAATTCTAAATTTATCGCTGCTTGTATTGCTCCACCTCTGGCCGGTAATTCTCCCGCTTCCAGAACTCCTAGTTGAGGAACAAAATGACTTGATAATATAATTCAGCAAAATATTAAATTCTTTATAATTTAAAAAATATTTTTTGTGTAACTGCAAACTAAATATCTGAAGCGATTATCGATTATCTTACACGAATTTAATGTTACCGCAATTTATGTAATAAAATTTCACTAAAAATTAGTATCGGGTAGGAAAAAAGTTGCTATAAACTAAAAATTTATTTACATTACGTGGATATTTATCTTTTTATTAAACAAAAAAAAAAAAAAAATTAATGGCAAGGTATATATAATCTTAATAAAATAAGCATAATACATCCATCCATTAATAATAAGGATAAGAAACAATTTTGTTGACGCTGAAAGCCACTTAAAAACATAGAACAAGCATAATAGTTGCATAAAACAGAATAGCCGTGCTAATTTGAGTGTTAAGTGAGAGGATTAAAGTGCAACGACTACATTCTTCAAGAAACGTAGAATCCCCGTGTTTCACAAGAAAGTTTTCCTTTTTACAGATGTTTATTAAAGTTGGACGGTTAAAATCTCATAAAGAAATGTATATTGTGCGCTTCTTAGCTGTTCACTAAGAACATATACAGGGTGTCCCAAGCTATATGGATAACGACTTTTTCTCGGAAACTAAGATAGCGAGAAAAAAAAACAAAAAATACGTGTCCCCTTAGTTTTTTGATAGGAATCCAAATTTAATTTGTTAATTTTTTTCGGTGCTTCCAAAAGCGAAATACAGGTACCAACTTCATTTTTTCAAATGGGGAGGTGTGGTTTTTATTTCAGAAATAGATTCCTCTATTTTTTTTTTAAAGAAAAATTTACTTGGAAGTTTTTTTCTGTGAGCGATATTTTACAAGTTATGAATGAAAACATGATTCTTATAAGAAATTTCAAAATGATAATATTATAACGGTTTCTTGATTGAATAAGAAGAAAAGTACTATTTTATTATAAATTTTACTCCTCATTAATATTACAGATCATGCTCGAAATGGCCTCCACCATTAGAGATGCATATACATGCTCTTTCCTGCCAATTTTCCCTTACTGCCAAAGAAATAGATTCGAATTTAACCGAGTTACAGGCATCTATTATTCTTTGCTTTAGTTCATCTACAGATGCAATTCCGGCTTGATTCTGATACACCTAGATTTAGAAATGCTTTTAGATAAGCAGAAATAAGAAAAGAAAGAAAAAAGTTATGAATAATTACCTGGTTTTTCAGATATCTCCAAAGGAAGTAGTCCATAGGTGTCAAACCCGGTGAACGAGGTGGCCACTGAATCGTCACCCCGTGTCGATATAACACCACCAGGCATGTAAAGAGATTTCTCAATAGGCAATTTGATGGGCTGTTAGGTGTATAATTGTAAATTAAATTCGGATTCCCAACAAAAAACTAAGGGGACACGTATTTTTTAGTTTTTTTCTAGCTATCTTAGTTTCCGAGAAAACGTCGTTATCCATATAGATTGTGTGTTTGTGTATTTGTATAAAAATATATATATATTTGTTGAATTCGCATTTTTTTTTTTTTTGGTCAATAACATTTAAAATTACAAATTAAAAACGCGAGACAAATAAAACAAATAACTTTAAACAACTAAATATGTATTAAAAAAAACGAAAGTTATCAAATATTGTTTCATATAAGATTAAACAAAAGTTATTTTATTTTCCTTAAACTTTACAATATACAAAAATAATTCTTTGCGGAAAAAGCAAGAATATTCTCCATGATTTCCCCTTATTTTAAAAATTTATTTTCAAGTACATTGTTTTGGTAAAAGAGAAACTAGAACATTCAAAAAAAATGAAACGTACGCTATTACAATACTCTTCAATAAAATTATGTTTCTTAATTAGAGGTTTTTCTTTGAATTCTTGAATTTCTTTTGCCTATTAATTAAACTTGAGCAATCACTTTATTTTTTTTGGTATAGTTGTGCTGAACCGGGCCACAATAAACCTCTGATGGTCGCTCTTAATCCCGTACACCTTTTTGTTCTGACTTAAGCAACCGAAGAATTTACAAAAACGTTAGATGAGGGAGTTCCATAATTAAGTTTAAACTTTTCTTCTATTAATTTTTAAATTTTATTTATTTATTTTTTTAAAGTAGATATAAAATTAAAGTAAATGATAAGCATTTTTTTGTTTACACACTACTAATTAGGGGAGGCCATTTCTGTTAAATAATACAATAAATAAAGAAATAAAGTTAAAACAAATTTTCTCTTAAAAAAAAAAAAAAAAAATCAATGAGTACAAAAGAAAAACAGATGAAATATTCTACAATTAACTAATTTAATGTTAATATTAATAATAAAATGATATAGAAACTCTGCGAAATTCTTTTGTTTGCAATCTGTTCTTTTATAATTAAAATAAAAGTTCTTTTGTTTTCAGATGCTAATTCTAACATAGCGTTCGATTAAAAAATAATCTGCGGTTCACGCGACTTTGGACATTGTTATAAGTTGATAAAAATATATCAATAAAAACTAAAAGCATATTTTCACTATGTTTAAATATTTCTCCCTAATTTTAACTTTAGCTACTTTTTTTTGTGTGATTATATTAAGTAGAGCAGACGACGATGATCAAGGCCCTGCTCCACAACCAGATGGAGCATCAACAACAGAAGTACCAACGGCGAATGCAACTAGCGGAATATCGGAATGTATGTATACCATTCAACAGTCTAATCCTATATATTACAATAAATAAGAATATATATAAATTAAAAATTAATAACTGGAAATAAACTAATATGTTTTGCAATAATTAGCCAAGGAAACAAGCCTTAGGAATACCAATTCAATCTATCTTTTTGTTTTAACAGTTTGGGTACCTAAGCCGGAGCTGATGAGTGGACTGTTAACAGCTGTTCTGTCTGTATGGTACCATAATGCGTAGGATGACTACAATGAAGAGAAAAATGGAGAGTTCTGTCAGCAGAAGCTAGAATTACAAATTTTTTGTGCAAAAAACTTTAAGAGGAGGAGCGAAATCGACAAAAGCTAACTTTTTCTTTTAGGTATCAAGTAAAATAGAAAGAAACGCAATTTCGAAATGTCAAATCGGAAAATTCTTATCCTTAGCTGTAAAGTATGAACTATTAATAAAATACTAATAACAGTACACGTTTTCTTTTGAAATGATGTTACCATTAATATATTTAAAATTATAATGGAAAGCAAAAGTATAACATAATAATAATAATAATAATAATAATAATAATAATAATAATAACATTGTGTTCTTACTTTTTTTATAAGGAACTGATTGATTAGACTTCTTATTCTTACTTAAAACACATATTATGATAATTTCTCCTAAAAACATGGTTATCGTAACTTTACATTTCGGGTTCCGTTCACTTCTTAGGAGCATTTGAACATTTCTTGGCAATTAAAACATCATATTGATGTTAGTGTAAAGTTTAAAATATTTTATATTAGGTCTGTTTTATTAGAACGCAGTGATTCAGGATGTTGACTTCATAGTTAATACTTAAAAATATTAGGGTAAGCAGAAAGCAATCAACGTGCTAAATTGAATTCAGTTGATCGAATGCAATCAGACTATTTGCGATGGTTTTCTATGTAAACAAAAACATTGTGTTCTTACTTTTTTTATAAGGAACTGATTGATTAGTGTCGGGGCGTGATAGGGTTCGGTGCTGAACCTTACTATTTCCGCACCCTGTGTAGAGAAGGTATGCCCAATGGGGATTGGAGGGTCCTTAGATACGGAGAAAATAACCACAATTGCCACTTAGCATGTATAATTATAATTAAAATTAAATTATGAAATTGGAATGGATGCCCAACTATAAAATGTAAAAATAATTATTTTATAGAATAAAAAAGTAAAATAAAAAGGCTAAATACCAATTTGCTGCTGGTGAGGATCGAACCTGCGGTGCGTAATGTTAGTGTCAGCAGTCGCTCACGCTACCACTGAGCTAAGCCGCTGGCTATATAGTTGTGCTTCTCGACTGCTGATAATCGTAGCTATGCGCCTGCTGGACACCGGAACTGCTCACGTACATGTACGAAGCGTTATCGTAGGCGGAAACGTTCGAGATTTTCACTACCGCACTTGTACTCACTATTTTTATTCTTGATTTGCAAATTATTTAAAGAACGTTGTACTTGCAGTAAACGTAATTATAAACGTTGTAATTGTACAAATATAATTATAAACGTTGTAATTGTACAAACGTAATTATAAAACAATGTAGAGAAATTGAGCAAGGGATAGGCGAGGTGAATAATACGCCGACTAAGCCCTGATGTCTGCTCGCATCTGACTAGTACTGTACTACTACTAGCTGAGTACTGACTCTTGTTGCTGGGCACAGCAACAAGGTGCAAAGTTTAACTTTTATTGTTTGCTGTTAGGCAGCAAACAGCATTGACTGTAACCCTTATAGAATTTATTTTAACATTTTAAGTTATAATTTAACTTTGGGTACAGTCCACTCCAAAACTCATAATGTGGCCTGAACAATTAGACTTCTTATTCTTACTTAAAACACATATTATGATAATGTCTCCTAAAAACATGGTTATCGTAACTTTACATTTCGGGTTCCGTTCTTCACTTCTTAGGAGCATTTGAACATTTCTTGGCAATTAAAACAGTTTTGTTTTTTTTTTAAATTTAATGGCACGAAAATGCCATAGAGAAAACAAGGACTTTTTACACGAACATCTCAAGGACCGGGAATCAAAAATAGTATGTCAGAGACGTTAGAAAATGGTCTATGTGAGTGAACAAAATATCTCAAAAACTAAAAATTGCAGAAAGCTAAGAAACTTTAGATTGGACTCAACTAGAGGGCCCGACTGTAAACTAGCAACTAAAATCTTCAAGCGGAGGTACAATACAGAATAAAGAAGTACCAAAACAATAAAAAAAGGAAGTAAAATAAAAAGATTCTCAAGCATTTTTGGGCTTGTCTTGTTCAATTAACCAGAATCGAAGCAATTAGCTTCAGCGATTACAATGATTGAATTAAAAAGTCGGGCAAGAATAAGAAATTCAGCTAGCTAAGTTTGTGTCAAGGAAAAGATAGCTTTTTATTAAAGGATTGAGTTCAAAATGGGAATCACCTGTTATTGTGTGAGGGAATAAAGTAAAGCAATCGTTTAATTTTTCAGGTGGAGCTTAACGCCCATTAGGCAGATAGGGGGGAGGGTGAAACCATACTTAACTATTTAATTTTTTTTAAACAAATAAAAAGTAGCTATACGCTGGATCCGAACTGGGGATTTCCCACTTACAAACCCACGCTTCATAACTAGTAGCAGAGCAAAACCCGTCCCGTTTTAGGGAATAAATTTTAAAGTCCAGAATTTTATTTTATTTTTAAATAAAAAACGGATCAATAATCCAATTTACAGAAACAACAATAACATTAATAATAAAAATAGTTCAAAGAAATAGTTGACATCTGGCTTTATTTAGAAAATTTTGTATATCAGTGCCAAAGAAATCTAAGTTTAAATGATTGGCTGTCCGCATCATACGAAAGACAGGAGAGTAAAAAACGTAATTATGCTTGCAGTACGGTACATTGAACGCAGTTGAATATCGTGTAGTATGGGATGAGATATATATATATATAAAAAAAAAAATAAAAAAAAAAAAATAGAAAAAGTAGGTAAGGACAGTCTATTTGAGAATGGAGAAGTTTGCAGAGGAAAGAGAGATCATAATAAATTCTTTAGAACGAATGTTGGAGTATGTAAAAGCCAGTATTATTATACCTTATTCATGATGTTGCAAACTATTATGTTATAAATAACAATAAGCAAAAATATTAAAAGAAAGAAAAAGTAAGCAAATAATACCTTTCGTTCCGCAAGAAGTCCCATGATAAGCTTCTAACCACGCTTGCATTCCCAACAGTTCATATTCCGTCACAAGCATAATTATATCTTTAGCCCAATATTTTTGTTCTGTAATTCAAAAGGTAGAAACTTAATTTAACTCACCCAAACATATTAAAACTGTACGGGTAGGGCAGTTTTATAGGGGTTGTATATCTATATATATGTTGTCCAAAACAATATTCACCGACTTACTTCTAAAGTACTTCGTAATTGCAAGGAGTAACGCCAATCCTGGGCCAGTGGTAGGATGTGGCGACTCAAAACTCCTGAAAGGCACAGATAAAACCATAGCTTCATTTCCTGATCCTCCTCCTCGAACTATTCCATAAACATTCACACCACTGAATTTCTGAAAACTTAGAATATCATTATACCAATTAAGTAGAAATGTTTCTTTTCTTACATTATCCTGATTTAATAGTGTCATAGGGCACATGTCTCACCCGTTGTTTCTAATATCACATTTGCAAAAACATTTAAAGCAAGAGAAGTAAACAAAAAGCAAATAAGAGTTTATTACCATAGGAAGAAAACAGAAAACCGCTATTTTGCACAAATTAAATCTAAAAAATATGTTTCACTACTTTATTTTAAATACTTGTACAAACTGCAATAGTTAACTGGTGGGGGAAATCCATTCTTAATGTCTACAACTTCGAACTCAGTTTTTTTTTTCAGCCAACTATTGTAGTGTGTAGTAACTACAGCAAAAAGTTCAATTTATTCATCAGTAAAAGTATTTATATGATATAACCTTTCCTGGTGAAAATGGATAATTCAGTGTGAAGTTTTGAATGTAAGAATTAATTCCTATTGATGAAAACTGAGATTGTAGCCATTCTGCGGGCATGGCAGGTCCACTCTTCCGCATTTTGGTCTCCAATTCTTGCAGGTAGATTTTTGTGTCACTAGTGACATCAGAATTCAGCATTACCAATCCAGGTAATAGGGCATTTTCTGATAAATATGTTCCTAAATAAAAAACTATCTGTATAAAATAATAAAAATATAAAAGCCTACTTAATTGTTTAACATTTTTGGAGTTCTCCTTTTTCCGGAGATCATTGGAAATGGCTCATTTGATCAAAAAGAGGTCTCTTATTTTAAGAATTGGTACACCCCATGGTTCTTTAAACAAAAGAATATTTTTGATTAAGCATACATAAGCACTTTTAATAGAGCCCGCCGAAGAGGACATGCTATTAAAAGTTTATCTCTTCTCTTGATATAAAAGATATATTTTTTAAATAATTAAATTAATAAAAAAAGCTGCTAACCCGAATTAACTTGATCCGATGCAAGCATTCCAAACCAAATGAGAGAACTTAGGTATAATACCGTACATATCACACCATGATGTTTTACCAAGACCTGGAAAGGCCTACCTCTCAAACCAGAAGGGTCTGTTAGTAACCCCATAACGAACTAGTAAAAGTGAAACTCTGTGAACTACTTCTTAGAATAACATATATTTTTTTTAAGTTACGTCTAATTATTTTTTTCAAGACATGGTGTGAAATTGTGGAACGCTTCCTTGCCAACAACAGCGCAATCTGTCCTGGAGGTTCTTATATTTCAGGTTATAGAAACCAGGTTTTTCCAAGTTGATTAATTTTACAGAGAAGGTAAGGTAGGTTGAAACAGCTGATTTTTCTACTCTGGCATTCAACAAAACTTGCGGGCAGGATTTTTAAAATGGGAGGTGGACATCATGATTTAGGAGAGCGGATGAAAATACCGGACTACCGCATATATAAAGTAGAAGATGTCCCAGAACTAGTTCAAACTAGAGATTTGCTAGCAAAGAGAGGACTGAAAGATCCTTGGCTAAGGTATTTTTTTACTTTCTTCTTAATTGGTGTCTTCTCGATCGAATTTATCTTACAAATAAAAAACAAAGAATTAGTTTGCCTAGACGATGTGGTATTTTTCGTTTCTTTTGGCGAGATTTGCAACTTAGGTTAAAAAAATACTGCTCTTGAAAACCTAACATAACTTCAAAAACAGTGGCCTCATGATCTCTCTCGTGTAGAGAGTAACTAATAGTTCAATGTTTTTGAGTGATATCACTGAGTAAGCTATCCATTCGTTTAATTCTGTTCACTGTTATCTTGTTACTCATAGCGCCAGTGAGATGATTGAAGCAAAAATATAAAAGAAAAACCGTTTAAATTATTTGATTATAGCAAAAAACTTTTTAAAATTAATCTCGAAAAAACAGTTATCTTCCTTTTAGTCATGGAGGTAAATTTAGTAAAATTCTATATATTCATGTGCAGTCGTGAAAAATGGTGAACAAATTAACATACCTTGTAGTTCTGTTTAATACTTACAGAAATGGTATGGTGCCAGCAACCTTTATTGCTGCCAATTTTTTCTCTGCCAATAACTTTGTCCTAAAACTGCCCAGACGCTCTAAATCTGATATTCGGAAACCGAGAAGTGTTTTATTTGATTCAATTGTTGAGTCCATATTGCTCTATACAACCGAAACATGGGGAAGGACCTTGCTTACACTAATTTAAAAAAGTGTCAATTATTTTGTTTCGAACGATTGCTTCATTTAACAATTAACAAACCTAAACTCAAATGGCAGAACAGAAACTGGTCGTCTTCGTATCCAGTACAAAATATTTAAGAGATTCGTTGGCTGGTGGCTTAAACTATTAGCAGTGCTTAATGAACTAATTCTCTCGCTTTGATGTAATGCATAGGCTGATCTTATAAATTGTAATAATGTATGTACCCTAAATATGAAGTGCCTATTTGAGAAATGATAATGATCGGAGCGGAGGAATTTTGAATCAGTCGGTGCCATGAAGTAGTTTCTCTGTTTTATAAAAGGTAGTTGAAGACCTACAAAAATTTGTTTATCATCAATGATATGGAACTAATTGTCAAATCCTCGTTTAATAATTACTATCGAAATAGTAGCGCAATGGAATCCCTGAGACACATTTTGTGTTTCCTCACAAACTAATTAAGGCTAATCGCTCAAATTCTTTAGCAAATAAAAAAATAAACACAAAACTCTTATTCCTCTTAAGTGGCATAAAATATGGATTCTCATAGGTTTTTCTTTTAATCTTTTGAACTTTCCATTCTGGCGAGATTGATAATTGATAATTTTTCTGTATCTGATACTTTTTTCCCCCCACTTGCATACAAAAACATATCGCTACATACATGTATCATAATTCAAATCGCAATGGAATCTTTATAAGTCATAGGTGATGAAAATAAACTGAACAATGTATATACAGGGTGTTCATTTTACGGCTCAAATGCATTTCATGCTTAAACGGTTAATCTGAGGAAAAAATGGTAGAGGAAAAATTAGTTGCCTGTCACCTCTAGTTTCAGAATATGTGACTTGATTTTAGATTCCTTATAATTGTGATAAAATGTATATAATATCTTCGTAATTAAATAGGTACTTTATTTTAACTCTATTCCAAATAATTCTTCTGATTTATCTTTAATATGCCCTTTATTCTGAGTAGTCACGTATGCATGCATGTTAAAGTAGAAAAAGACAAAGTTAGAGTCGGCTACTGTTTAAATTTGAATCTCGGAGGATTTAAAACAATATTTTAGTCTTGAATTCGTCTTACCGAAATATTCGTGAGCACAAATAACACACAGTTAATAACAAGTAGATTATGCAACAATAATTATTCATTTCTCAATCTTAATGTAATTTAATTTAGTCCCCCTAATTTTACTTATAGTAAAATACTGGAATAATTAGCTGTCCTAAAAGTATGCATATTTTATTTATTTTATATTACATATATACCTGGAAGAATTCCTAGATTGAGAATGTAATTGAAGAAAACTATTATTTGCGATAAAGCCAGATTAATTATAAACGTTATTATTAAGTAGCATATTATTATAAACGTTTGACTACTACATAAAATGACAATTACTTTAATCGAAGAGAACTTAAACTGACTATTTTTATTTAAAAATAAAAATAAATATAAATAAAATAAATTGGCGCTAATGACCAAGAAGTCGATGCGCCGAAAAAAAAAAAAAAATAAAAAAAAAAATAAAAATCATTGATAAATGTTGGTGTAAGCATTTTTTAAAAAACGTTTTTGAATTTTTTAGCCTCATAATTTTTTTTATTTTTTATAACGTTTTTCTTTTTAACCTGTAATTAATACTTTGATTAGTATAGATAAATAGATATTACAGTCAATCTACAGTGCTACTTGAACAAATATTTTTTAGATGAAAATGGCCAGCATAAGGGTCTGTGACATCTAATAAATTCTATAAAATATTAATGAAAATTAATGCAGTAAAATTACTTTAATAATATCAATGAAGTATTAATGAAATGTTGGGTACTGCTGATTTGTGTACCTTTTAGCGTTTAATCAACTCTTATACTTAACATTTTTTCTGAAAAAAAAAGTTCAAATAAATTCAACCGTAGAAGCATACAAAGTGAAGAAAATTTCCAAATCCAATATAATCCTGTTATTACGATAAAAATTTAATAGTTCAACATATGCCGCCTCACTAATTAAAAATGCATACTTGAAAAAGCAAATAGAAAAATAAATACGGTACTTTAATTTAATTAATGAAAATTAGATTTTTGTAAAAAAGTAATTTTTTCTATATTTTTTGTTTGTTTTAGAAATGAAGTTTGGCGCTACAACGTTAAAGAATGGGGCACTACTAGAGAAAGAGTGATACGTTTCTTTTTCCCAGGATTTAAGTGGGGTGTGGCAGCATTCATAGCCACAATCGCCATAGAAAAGGCTCTTAGTGTTTTTCAAAATAAAAAAGGTGGTTCTGGCCATCATTAAAATTTATTATTAGTTTCTACAAATGATAAAGAATTGTACAATACATACTAGTTTGTTTGAAAATTCTAGACAAGCTTAATTGAATTTATAACTTCACTCTGAAATGACTAGAGGAAAAAATAAAATATAAGATAGATTTGTTTATTATCAAATTATAAATATATATATCACATAGTACACATCAAATAAATACAATGGCAGTGTATTTACAATCATTCAGGTAATTATACATTAATTTTCATGAATCCAAGGGGCTAAAATAAATGTTTCTATATTACAACTATTAGTCCCTCTTCGAATCCGAAAATAGCCTCCTTCACCCCAAAATTCTCCCCAACTGTTCGAAACAATCTAAAATCAGAAATAAAAACGAATGTAAATATGATATTTATTTTTTATTTTCTCTAAACGAGTTTCTGGGTTATCAGTTTCAGCTTTTCTCGTTGAAGTTTTAAATTCTTGACCAAGTTAGAATTAGAAAAGGGAAGGGCCTTGATATACCCCACGGCACCTTGATCACAATGTTCCAATGGTTTTATAACGCAACCGCTCGATTGCAGCGCAATCGAACAGCAGGTGAGAGTAAGTCTTCCTGACTTCTTTACCAAAATATTATTAAAGTTAAAAATATTTTCAAAGTAGAGTATAAGTTGCCTTTAGCGAGAGAACAGTGTCCTGAAGCCGGCCGAACTTTAAGGAGGCCCCGGGCACCAAAGAACTTAGATATTGGCGCGTCGCGCCGCCTTACTTTACATTATATTACCTTAAAATTTAAAATGTAACATGTATAAATATTTGTATGCTGCTTACCCAATACTTAATCATATTTCCATTGATAATTTCTTGTCCCCAACCAACTATTCGAACAGAATGATATCCAGGATAATCTCTGATAGGTGGAGAAATTGAAGAAATTTGTGATCTTTTATAGTGTAATGGACAGCTGTAAATTCCAGATTCATAGAGAAATAAATCTCTAAATACATCCATTGTGGCTGAAAATAAACAAAAATCAATTCAAATGATTGAACATCTAGGATTTGATCCTTTCTTTCATTCCCTAGGGGCACATAAAAGAAATATTAAATTTGAACTTTCAGAAACTTTCCGCTTTTTAAGTTACGATGAATACTCAACCAGTTTAATTTACTTCTCTTAAACAGGTGTCAATAAAACCAGTATTTCCAGTGTTAAAATACAAAATCTGCAATACTGAGATTAATCATTACGATTTAAAAATTTTGAGAAGGAAAGAATAGACATGTAGTTTTTGGCGAACATTTTTAATCAAACTAATTGCTTCATCAATGGAATACGGAAATAATCAAAGTGAAACTCTTAACAAATGTGCTCAACGGTAACACTTAGTCAAAGAAAAACGAGTCAAAGGCAATACCTGCAGAACAAAATGAATGATTTTTCCCCACATTTATTTCCGAACGCTAAAAAAAAATAATCTTATTCTAATATTTTATCACAATTTATTGCATGGCCAAAGCCGTTTGCCAGAAGTTCTAATGTTTTATCATTTTTTTTTACATTACACATGTTTTGCAACAAGAACAGTCAAATTATTGTGTTAATTAGGATTAATAGTATGCAAATGCAATCTTATAAAGACTGCGAAATAGCTAAGAAAGGTAACAAAGCAAATAGAAAAATGAAAAATATCTGAACATTAGTGAAAACATAAACAGGGATGCAAAAATAATTATTTTAATTAACATCCCCTACAAAGGACAATACAATAACTGGAAAATACAATGGTAAGTTTTTTTGACCAACTGGATAAAAAATGTGTTAGGAGACCTGGATTTAAAAAAAAAACAAATGAAAAGGTTCACTTGACTTACCCTTATTATTGTTCTTAAGGTTATTTTCTAAAATAGAATTTGTACTAACAGTTAGCTTTTTTGAATCAAGTTTTATTCACCTTAGCTCCCCATCAATATAATAAAAAGACTTTTGAGAAACTACGTACCTTCATCTCTTCATAAAACAGATTTTCAAGAAAGAATTTAAAGGAAAATTTATTGGTCTTGTAACTAAGTAAATGACATTAGGTGCTAAACAGAAATCAAGAGAATCTCACATCCTTCATTTCTAAAAATAAGAATTTTAGTGACAAATTTGATTTTCATTGATCATACTTGGATTGTAATCAAGAGTTTTGTGACGGAGGTCTTGTGGACTAAATAAACCAACAAATAACGCCTTAAGTTGAGATTACTTTTAAGAGAAATGGCACCTCATTCAAAGAGATGGAGAATATATAAGTATATTTGCTGAAGTGATAAACTTTATTATACACTTTTCTTAAATCGTTATTTTTTTCTGTGTACAAATAATTTATTTTTAGAAATGCACTTTTTAAGAAGAAAAGTTACCTTGTACTGGTCCATTATCCATAATTTCCTTCATAATTTGGTACTGATCACTGGCAATGCGGTATACTGGTGCAGTATAATACAGTTTGGTTCTGGTCTTACGACCATCATCTAGACAGGCTGCAGACGGTGCACCTTTATGTTTAGGTAAATAACATCTACTACTATCTCCTGTCCATTTATAGCACTCTTCTTTCACCAGACTGAAAAACATTGAAATGTATGAAACTTTCTCAGTTCCAACCATTAAAAACAACATTTTCTTCTAATGTTTAGAAGAAGAGTATTGTTTTTGGGAATTAGATTTTGGTGATTTTTAGGTTCATGATTAGTGTGCATATGACATAAACATTCTCTTATTGGAATAAATTCAAATCGAAAAATACCCAAAATCGTGGATCCAATTCCATCCTTTGGTTAAATGACCACCTTTACATCCCATATTGTTTCTTTTGTTACAAGAAAGGAGGTGTTGAAAACTAAGACGTCCTCTAAATGTTCCATTCGACATTATATTCCATCTGAAAAAGTGATAATTTAAATAGGTTTCCTATATTAAGCAATGCTCAGCTGGCAATATTAGGTACTTTTTTTTATTGAAGAAAACACTTCCTATGGGCACATGAAGTTTAGAGAAAGTAATAAAAGGAAATAAAAATAAAATCAGAAAAAAGAAAAATCCATTTAGTAATGTGGTGCTTGATTTTCTTTTAACTCGAAACAGGAGCGGCATATAATCCATCTTTAAAAGATACAGTTCTGTACTTCTCATTGAAATAATACTTTACTCTTAGTCGAATTTTACCGTCAAAATATTTTTTTAAAAAGCGGAATAAAAGTAGACTATCTCAGGAGTCAAGAACATTGTGTGAAACAGATTTAAGATAATCGTTGAAACAATATATTTTCGAGAGAATCTCAAAAAAATGAAAAATCCATTCGGTTGAGGATATGGATCGCTACTAACAGATCCCCTGGCGGGGCCCAATTTAAATATGTTTCAGCTTCCAATTTTTAGTTTTTTGAGATATTTTCATTACCACACGTAGTCTATTTCCTAAAAAACACTTTTTCGAACTCAGGGGACCTCAACAAAAGGAATTTCTGGCGAAAATCGAAAGAGGAAATTTGACTAGATCGCAATACTATCCTTAAATAATTATTAGTAAGAAAAAAATTAAAGTAACGCCTATTTTTTCAGGCAGGCTTTACGATACCAATAGGTGTCGTGGACGAAGGCAATTAACAAACATATTTTACTAATAAAGTTCTCTCATTAAACATTAAATAAAATACAATGCCTAGATCGGGAATCGAACTCAGTACCACAATACAAATTAGTTTTGTAGGTCTCGCCTATAACCACTCGGCTACCTAAATAAGTATTAGTAATAACAATAACAGCAGTAAAATGCTGCTTAGGCAAACCAGAATAATATTCTTCATTTTAACTGTAACCAGAACACTTTTATTTTCAATCCTTACTTATATAATAAGACAGTGCTCCATCCCCAGAGTCCAAATTCGTTAAGTAAAGTTTACTTGTTCCTATCACATACAGAAAATAATAATAATAATAATAAAAATAGTAATGACAAATCTTTTTCTTCCTGAAAGCCTGTTAGAGCTGATAGTGTTAGAGTTGAAACTGAAGAGAAGGAGGAGATACGAGTAGTGTTGTCTGCAAAGAAACAATTTATTTATTTACTTACCGCCTACAAAATTCTTAACCCTTAGAAAAAAATATATTAATAAATAAAGAACAATTTGTTGAGAATAGTAAGTACAATATCTATTAGTAAACACATAGGACAAACCTGTCAGAAGCTACACTGACTGTGGAAAACACCCAGGATGCACCACACCCTTGATTGGGAGGAGAGGTAATTAAATTGGGCCATCGTTCTCTAGCATCGAAATATTTTGGCAAACTCTTTGGTCTAACGGGTATAAACTTCGGTAACATATCGGCAACCTGGAAGTAGAAAGAACCAACATTATTTAATCTCTAAAATCATTTTCAAAATTTCCTCTTAAGGTAGCAATAGAAAGTAAAAAATCATTAATGAAAGTTTCATATTCTTTAAATGCCGTTAACAAAAGTAATCCACAATGTCGGAGATGGTATTATACAATAATATGTTTTAGAACAACCATAAATTGATTATTTCGAAATTACTTTACAAACAAAATTGGAGAACAAGGAGGGATAGCTTTTATAACGAAAAATCGTGGAACCAGAACTTTTTTCTAGATATAAAGGAAAATTTTAAATTTTAGATAAGTAATTCTCGAAATTGATGTTATATTTTTATAATGTCAAAACAAGAGCTGCTTCTGCTGGAGAAAAAAACTTTTTGTTCACAATAAACAAATTAACTATTCCAAGTGCTGGAGGAAACACAAAATTTTAGGGCAGTTCAAATTAAAATTATGTTAGTAAATTATTGTATATATTTGTAAATTACAACTAAAATACCTTCTTCCTCGACTTAAATGTTCCCAACAGCATATTCATTCCAGTATTCAACTTCCAAGTCCTAAATTGTTCTGGTTTACTGGCTTTCCATTCATTTTGGATTCGATTGATATCTTCAATCAACTTGTCATCAATTATGCACGTATGAGTGGAACACATTAAGTTCATAAAGGAACCACCATCTTCACAAATACTATCAAATCAAAACAATAATCAAGTTTTAAAATGAAACTTATTATTTAAAAATAAAATTCTTGTTAGATGCAAAAATTGATAATGTTATTTTAAAGGATGCTAAAAGTGCAAGCAACCTACCACATATTACAGTAGACTTCGAAAGTGTTGTTAGGTTCAATATATCTTTCATTCCAATAGCAAACTGCAAAAGATACCATTTATGTATATTATAATACGATATTTATAAAGTTTAATCGGAAGCAAAAATGAAACAATATGTAAAAAATCATACACAGAGTTATAAAAAGGCAATATTTCATCTGATAGTAACATCAAAGTTTAAGGTGACCAAAATCATTCAAAAACCAGTCATAGTTCAATGTTTCATATTAAACATTCAGGAAAGAAAAATACACTATATACAAATATTCTGTCAACATTTTTATTCCTATTTGTAGACAAGAGTTGAGTGTTAATTTTATTAAGATTGATCACTTTTAAGTAACGAAATTGTTCATAAAATCATAATTTTCTACTGAATTTAATTAATATCCACGATTAGGAATTCTAAACATAAAAATTTTGTGAACAGTTACACTTTCTTTAACTCTCTGAAACATTCTAGTTAGAAGATTTTCAAAAATTTCCAATTTTTAGCTTCATTAAATTAATTTAAATTATTATATTAATATAAATTATTATATATTATATTAATTATAATTTTATTTAGTTAGGTTAATTTTAGCTGCACTAAATAAAACGAACTTTTGAAAAGCGTGGTATTTTCTCTGGAATCCAATTATGACATTTTATTCATAAACAGACTTGGTATTTTCGTTATTTGTTATGGATGCGAGCCACTTTTGTACCAATTGAACCTTTCCTTGCAGATTTGGGACTTGAATTCATTTAATGTTATAGCAGAAAAAACCTTTGAAAAGAGTTGGCGCTTCGATATAGGTAGTGCGGGCCACTTTAATGCCACACATTGAAACATCTTAAGATTATAAGAGAAATATTGATAATGGTGGGATTCCGGAATATATGTTCCCGAGGGCTGGCCACAGACTTTTAATCACAGCTTGTTGCTATTGAGATTATATAGAATAAAATTAATTAATTTTAGAGTCGCAATTGTCTTAGAGATCCGTCAACTCTACCGGCTATCAAGTCCTGCGAAATTAATTAAGACAGTATGAGACTGCCAGAATTGACATTTTGGTGAGTATTCTGTGCATATAGTTTGGATATCAGGGTATTCTAGAAGAAGAAGTCAGGTTGCCGAAATGGTGAACTATCTCTTCAGGCATTTACTGTACAGTAAAATTCCGCAGTAGTTAGTTTTGGCGACAAAACGTGAGGAGGAACCTTGTGGTTCATTATTAGCCACTCGGTAACTTACTCGCACTAGAATAGTTCAAAAAAGGTATAGGGACGACCGCAGGCTCTTTACAGGCCACTAGACTGAGGAAACGTAGTATGGGCCTGTCAAAAAAAAGCTTAGCTTAGCTTGACAGGAAAAAGAAAAATCAGCACCACCCAAATGATTTCCTATAGGTGTGAAGGACGTATCTGAATAAAAGTCGGCACTCTAGGGAAGAGAAACTCATGCTTTCAGAAACTTTACCCAGAACCCCATTTCCTGGCACTTCAACTCCAAAAAAAAGGTCTGAAGAGGGGCTCAAATAAGAAAATTCTGTATAGGTCCCATGGGTCGACAGTAAATTGCTTGTCGAGCACTCCTAAAACTCAAATTCTAGTTTGAACAATTAGAAATTTAAAAAAAAGGTAGGGAACGAAATCATACGATTTTTTCTATTATTTAATGTTATTGAAGCGGAAAACAAATACCGACACAAGCAAAGATTAATACATTCTCAAGGTAAATAAATCAAAAAACATTAAGCAACCCAAGCACAATAGGAATGAACATATTAATCGGCTGGATCAATTTCATTAATTGTGCAATTAATAATAAGAACAATGAGGTCTCTCCATTACATACATGAACATATTTATGAACATATGATTTTATTTTTATTTCTTACAAATTATTAAGAATATAGTGTTCATAATACAACTCAAGTTATCAGGCGGGAAACTGAATTTTTTTGTACACAAATGCGCAATATTTTTTCCACACACGCATTATTGTAAAGGTTTATAATAATAATACTATTTAAATAACTTTTTTTTTTCTACAGTATAAACAACTATTAATTTCTCTATTCCTATTAAGAGGAAATATCTTAATATTACAGTTCCCATTGTCTCGGCATCCGCAAAATGCAGCCTTTCTGGTTAAATTAGATAAAACGTACCTAATGTTGGTGTTCAAGAATCGTCAATAAGAACTCTGAGAAAACTAGGCTATGTATATTTTCAATTTTGAATTTTGATTTATATTATTTTGAATTATTATTTGTTATGTTATTATTATTATTTTGATTTTACTCAATATTTTTGTGTCTCTTTGGTTTTAGTATATTTTAGTTCGTGCCTTACTATTAATTTTGTCATTTAAATTAGCACTGCATTAAATTTTATTGGACGACTTTCAATAAATACTATAGAGCGGGCTTTACGTCCAACTATCAAATTATGTGTCGTTACTTACTATAGTTACTTTAATATAAATTTGTCTTATTGACCAATAAATAAAATCCGAGGCCTAGACCGGGAATCGAACCCAGTACCACAATACACCACACCTTAGCCTAACCGCTCCGTTATTGTGAAGCCTTACAGTTATAAAATAAAGCAATTTGGGAAGAGTTACTTTTTTTAAATCACTTTACTTACGTTTAGGAGGAGCTGGTTTTCCATAGCATGTACTATTCATATCCTCACAACAGTCTCGGGCTTTGTGGCAAAATATATCACAATAGCAGAGACTGCCATGATTTGGCACACTACATCTGTCCTCACGGCCGTCGCAACATTTTGGTTCAGATCTTTGCTGGCAATATCCAGGATTTCCATAATATTGGGCCCGAACACCTAGATATAATGATGCTGTGATTACCTGAAAACAGAAATGGTAATTTTATTTTTATTGGTAAGTTTAAAACATTAATACACTAGTCTTTAATCAAGTTGCTTTCACACTATCTATCGAGATACCTGAACAAAAAAAAAAATAAATAAAATAATGGAATCAAAAATATTTTCCTGATTACTTACAGAATCTGCGTCTAGAAGAGATGACAAAAAAAAATTGAGATTTTTTACATTTTACCAACAAATGTTTTTTAGTTTTCACACCAGAAACTACTCATTTTTATTTTAGGAGTAAGAATCTCTGAAGAAAAGTTGAACAATACAGAAACTTCTAAGGTGAAATATAGTTATGAGAGAAGATCTCGCTAAACTCACTGCTGTAACAAAAATCAGCAATATGCGTGAAATATATGCTGTACCACTAAACGAGAAGGGATATAACAATCTATTTATTAAATCTTCATTTTGAAACTTTTTTTTCTTGTACAAGTAGCAGTTTCAAAACCTCATAGTATAGGTAGTCATTCTTCGATATTTGCAACAGCACGGATTTAGAGAAATCATAGGCAAATCTAGCTAGCACCTCAACCAATCTCACTTACATATTATAGACAACTTACATTCAACGAACAATCAGTGACATCAAAACAAAGATGATTTTGATAGCAAATTAATATTTCTTCCCATACAGAAGCTTAAGTTGAAAATAAATTGTAATAGAGGTGGTGTGAGCAAGCCAATTCGGCCTTCTTATTAGCGAAAACAATACTATTCTACGATCCAGCTAATAAAGCAATAAAATAGAAATAGTCGTAAATAACATGTCTTGAAATGGTTGTCGGATGCTGCATATCTAGGATGATCAATAAGCTTAAAACATTGAGTGAAATCACTGTCCTGAACACAGTACAATTCAATGTAATAAAGAACAGAAAGTATTTTGCTAAGTGTAAAAGTAAAGTGCTTGAGAGGTGTATAATATCCTGCCTCACTTATGCAACAGAAACTCTAGCAATGGCCAAGAAGGACCTGCAGAGATTGCAAAAACACAAGGCGATGAAGAGGAGGATGCTACCAGTAAGGACAGAATTAGAAGCTCTATTAAAAGAGAACGAATATGTGTCCAAGGATTGAACAATTCCTAAATTGAAGTGAGCAGGCACTTTTGGAATTTAGAAAAAAAAAAATTCGTAGGCAAAGAAAGCGCTAGTTGGATGAATTAGTTTAGTTTGCCTAGGCTAGATATATCAGAATTGTATGACCAAAAAATGTGGCTATCTTTGGAAAAGGCCTTCGCTCCTATATTAGTCTGGTTTCAAGATTATCGCATGTAAGCAACAATAGAGAATTGAATTTTATATATAAAAATAGATGCTTCAAAAATGAGTAAAAAAATGAATTCCTAATAAATTAAGAATTTGTATACTATGTTGTGTATAGTAAATATAGTATAGTGTATAATAATTATAATTAGGTTTGTATTTTCTTTTTGTTTCAGATCAGTACAGGCTATATTTATTTATTTCTCGAAAGTAATCTATATATTTTCAAGCGGTAATTTGAAGTATGAATCAATTCCCAATTCTTATTTTCTCTTTATAAACTCATTCTAGTCTATCACTTTTAATTGAAAGAGAAATTTTCTTAGGTAAATCTCACAAAAGTTGCATGCTAAGGTTTCTTTTGAAGTGTCCTTTCCGAACAAGTTACTAATGTTATGGTTATATAAAAGAGCATTACTGAAATTTTAAATTTGGCGAAAATGATTGACTGAAAGTGCGATTTCAGAAAATTGTATTTCAACTTTGATGAAAATGGGGTTAAGTAATTTGCATTAAGTCCATTAAGACTTACGTATTTGAACTGTGGGGTTCAACCAAACTTTCAAATTTACAAAAAATCCACTCTCCGACAGATTACGAATTCTCCATTTTATGTCTCTAACTCCACCCTCCAAAAAGACCTCAAGATCTCATATGCAACTAATGAATCAAAATCTAAATACAGAAAATTCTTTGAATCTCTTCCATTCTGCACAAATCCTCTTATACAAAACCTTGCCTCCACGACGATTGAAACGCTTTTGCCTCGTGACCAGCTTCAATAGTACAAGAACTCCAGCGAGAGTGTTGCCGGTGGGCAGCTTTTCTCCTCAAGCTGATCCTGTCATGAAGTGTTCGTTCATAATATTCACTGATTGCATTTTATTCTCTTGTAGATTGTGAGTAGCAAATAAATTTAAAAAAAAATTGAAACGTTGCAAAAAAAAAGGTTAAAGGGAGTTTTGGGAAAAAACTGGAATCACAGTCGTGCTGCTATGTGACAGGCAATTGTCAAGCATTCATTTATCACAGGTCTGATAATCATCTAATAGTAATTTTTTGAACTTAATAATCGCAATTAGAAGAAAATCCAGGCTCTAGATTTATTTAGTGTTTACGAAATACTAATGTCCATAAATAAAGTTCAAATTACTCGCAACGGCCAAAACTGATCGTTATCTTTTGGGCTAAAATTCCATTAAGTTTATTTCAAAATTGGTTTGAAAGAATTTTGTAAAAGATGTAACCCAGCTGAGGCCAAAGATCTGTCAAAGAATTCAGTTCAGTAATAGAAACCACAACTTACAGATGCTGTTTTATCAAAAAGACACTCGTTAAACTAGAATCCATAATTGATGTTTGAAAAGATTGGCATTGTAGTACTAAAAATCAAAAGCTGCCCTCAGGTTTACGAAGAGTAATACTTATTTTTTTGGTGGGTGGGGGTGGGGGAGATGTTTGTTGAGAAGTAAATTATAGAGAGTAAAGTGTACACACGAAATACATCTTGGCATCCACTTAGCAGATCATTCTCCAAAACAAACAATTCATCCTGTCGAAAGAGTGAGGCAGACTGATCTCTAAATGAGTGACTCTCGTTAATTATTTACCTCATTTACACCTCCCTTCTTAAAAAAAAAAAGTTATGAAATAACCAAATGAGATCGGAGTTGTTTCGTCAATTGTATTGACTACGAGTGATTATTACAGTATTTCCGCTTCCAGTAGTAAGTGAAAATACTACAGAGCTAATATGTAGTAATCAATAAACGATAGATACAGTCTGAAAACCATTACCAGACTTCGTGATACGTTTGACCATTATTTTCATTTCCTTCTGCAAACTTAGAATGTTCAATCTACTTACCACTATCATAAACGTATAATGATCAACCTTATCAATAACGCAGACGCCTAAGGTGAGATAATTTTCAAAGATATAAATGTATGTATGTATATATATATATATATATATATATATATATATATATATATATATATATATATATAAAGTTGAATGCAAAAAGTGGACAATAAAGTCTCCGAGAGTAATGAACTCACAATGATAACAAGTACACGTTAACCGTTTTATCATACTACAACAATCTGCTATTTTGTTTTAACTGAGATAAGTCCTTAATAATTAAGTGCTAATATGTTTTTATTCTGTGATTCATATCCAACTTATTTACTATTTAAAGAAATAAAATTCATTCAAACATTAATATAACTCTGGTAAGGAAACTATTATGAACGTGTCAAATTGAGACCCTCAGTAGACTCAAGTACCATCAAGAGGAAACCAGACGTATTATGCTTTTCCAGCTACTAGCTAAAGTCACCGCACAACACCTAATTTCTCCACCTTTTCCATCGTATCTATATTTTCCTTTCTCACCCACCAATTGAGAAATCCCGCCTTTATCAAGTAATCACCATTTATGACTTGGTTTAGGCTTTGTACATTCTCACCCCCATACATAAAATATGCATTACTTCTTGCTAGTTAGAGTCACCTTGAGTACCCAACTGAAAGAGGAAATAAATTCTAGCTGAGAGAACTGCAGTGGTGTTGTATCGAACAAACAGAGCGGCTTTCTGCCACAGTATAGGGCGTAAATTGCTAAGAGTAGGGATGAAAATAATATCTGATGGATATGTATCCAAAAATGATGTCCTAAATGTCTAAAGTCAAATCAGGGGGGGAAAAAAATCTCTAAAGCAAACTTGACGCCCACAATAACACTTCCGGATAACCTTGCACTCATCATTTACATACACATGCGTTCTTAAATAGTTTTTCATTTTGTAGCGATTTATTTTTGTTACATTCTCTCTCTTCTATCTAAGAACAAAATTGATTACACACTAGATCAGTAGGCAAAAATAAATATGGTTTTCATTCATGTTAAGACCAAGGTAAATGTCTTTCTTATCTAAAGATATATCAGTGGTCAGAAGCGAGTCACTCTGAATGATGACGACTAAACTTACTCCGTGCGTTTAACAGCACTTCAGAGATAAAGATACTAAAATCGTCCTGTTTATCTTTAATTATAAACCTCAAGGTTGTATTCAATTTTGCTTTTACTTAATATATATATAATCATTGTACGTGCATCCTCGCTCAAGCACTTTCGACAAAAAGCCCATAAACAGTAGAATATGGCAGGACATAATAAACATTTGGTGCCAATCTAAGCTAAAGGCCTTGATTTTTTTGTTTTTAGTTTTTATTTAGGTAAGTTAATAAAATGTATAAATTGCACTTTAAAATAACTGACGTGCGATGTTCGACCAGAGAGTTCACATAATTCTATTCTATCGCTCAAAAAGAGAAGACACTTTTGTCTTATCTTGAGCGTGCTGTCATTTTTGAGCAATTCGCTGAACATTCACTCACATTATTTGTGAATCTAGAATCTAAAATCTAGAATTTTGAAATGTTGCAGTTATTATCTATTCCTACCTTGTCCGGATAGACCCATTGTAGTAAGTTTGTGAGAATGTTTTATTTATATGTCGAATCGTGCGGACTCGGAATACCAAGTTTAAAGAAAACATACTGCGAAATTCTGAAGTTACAAAAAAACCTAGATATGTTTTCTGAGTTTAAAATGCAGGAAAACTCGAGAAGATTTAATATAAAATTTTAAATTTTTATAAAAGAAAACCTTTTATATTATCTAACTATAGAATAGAATAATATGGCCCACAGTTATCGCAACCCATAAGAATCTATCACACATCTCCGGGTTAGACAGAACTAACCGATAGCTCAGAGCATCACTCACAATCAGACTTCAGAGACACCTTCGCATAACTCAAAGCCATGGGCGTTCACAGCGCAGTATGAGGAGTCTCGCTCCTGCTAAGCGCTAATTTGCGGTATTACCGTGAATCTTTTAAAAAAAGTAAGATACCTCCTACTAGAATTACAATAAAATGCACAATAAGTCTACTAGCAGCAGTGTCTCTAGGGAACAGCATCCGTCCCCTGACTAATCTAATCTTGTAAAATCGTTACAGATCATTCAAAATTAATTTCTATCTTAAACATCACTTAGAAAGATTAATTCACAAATACATTAGGGCAGCTTATAGTTAAATCCTAGAAATGCAGCTTGATCTTGCAGGTGGAAACCATCAGAGCCCTGACAGTAGCCAATAGTTTAGACGTGGTGTCAGGCGAAACTGAAGAAACTTATACAATTTTATTATGTCTATTATATTTGGAACTGATAAATCCCTATAAGTTTCTCTTTTAAATTGAAAAACAAAGCAACAGTTAATTAGACACAGTCATGCAAAAAGAGACTTATTTGCGAAAGGAGAAAACAAAAAGGAAAGTACAGAAAAAAATATAAGGTACTTGTAGTTTATATAGTCATGCTTAAGAAATAGTTGGGGGTGCCAAGAATTTGCCTTTTTATTTCTTTATTATGACCAAACGTTGCAGGCCTATTTTTAATACCAGTGCGTGCAATAGAAATTACGGCATCGTTATCTAAATTTGTCATTGGAGTTCATTACTTTACTGCTTTAATTAGAAGTTCAGAGACTGACTCAATTTTGGAAAATTAGTATTAACCATAAATAAATTTAAAGTGAAGAAATACCTCCATAACTAAAAATAGGAGAAAGCTCTAGTTTTATTAACTGAATTATGATATTACTGAATATTAATTACAGTTTTTCCGAAAATTTCTCTAATGTACGTTAAAGCCAGCATCACCTTCACAATTGGCACTAGAACAATCTTGCATGTATACTGTTTGCAAACGCCTTAACTTAATGAAGCCCATACATCAACATCCATTTAACATCCAATCTAATCTTGATCCGGGACCTTCAGAGAGTGACTTTGCATTTAGGCAAAGGGAACTCCCTGACCATATAAAAAAAATCACATCCAGAACGTCAGGGCAAAGGCGAGCGAATACTTCGAGTCCTAGTTTGACTCCAAGGCGCTAAACAATAGGCATCGTTTGCAAACACAAAGCATACATTTCAAAAAATGGGGAGATTTCCATTCCCTTATCCATATTTTCTACTAGATGTTTTGCAACAAGTTCCATACTCTATATCGTAGATGTTTCTTAAAGAAGCAATGCCTTGTGACTGGGCTGTGAACTTTATTAGCTTGACTTAGTCACATTACTTTTGCTAAGCTTAAGAAGAAATGACAAGTACCAGTATCTCTAAAATTCGCCATATATTAAGTAATTTCTAAGAAACTGTTAAATTTGTCGGTTATTCAGGTGAGCTGGACAATCAGACCCCTTCAGATTGTTGTCTCAACCCCGCAAGCTTCTCCAATAGTGTATCAAATTTACAATGGTCATACAAGCAGACAGTTCTAAAGTAAATGATGGAAAAAAGTTCGGGCCAGCAGCGAACCCATAAGTCCCTTTGTAGTAATCACGGTGCTTCATATTACTTCTGCTAAGCTTAAGAAAGAAGGACAAGCCCCTGTTTCTCATAAATTCGCTAATATTCAGTAATTTCTCTAAGGAAAAATGTGATTTATCCATTGTCAGCATAACTAAAATTCAGAAAATAGCAGTTAGCAAATTAGAAACCTTGATTAGTTAGAGCTTAATCACTTGCTTAACAAGAATTTCTCTCCAAAAAATAAATAAATAAAATGTTTCATGTAAAATTTGTACATCTGCTTTTTTGCAACGAGTTTAATAAGTAAAAAAAATCGATACATCTTTTGAAAAAAAAGAGAAAAGTGAAGGAAAACCGCCATAGTATTATTTCCGATTGAAGAAATTTCACAGCCAAACTACTATCAAGCCCCTTTAGGGTTTACAAACGAAATACAAAGTTTAAGCTTCAGTTGTTTTTAACTTTTCGTTTTCGAGCTGAAATATTTACCTACACCATTTCTGAAACTACTTTTTCGGGTTACGGGAACCTGAAAACGAAAATTTCTGGTGAAAACTCTATGTAAAAAATTTGCACCAATCCAATGTTTTTTCTCCTAGCAGTCGGTGAAAGTAAAAACGGCTCAATCAATAAATCAGAATTGTAGTACTCTGGTACTAGACCTAGTAGAACTCAAAACACTATCTATAATTTTAATTAATAAAATATCTCTTTTTATTTCACTGGACGCAAAGATTTGCAGTTAAAGAAATCTCTTTAAGCTTTACTGGTTAAAAATAAGTACAAAAAAAAAAAAAAAATTCTGTCAGCAAACATTATGCTGGTATTAACAATCTTTATCAAAATGATTATCTATTGCTGATGAAGTTTACCAAGGATTGGTACACCTTCCATTCGCACTTCACTCTTTACTTTTATCTAGCATCTCCTCTCTGCCAGCGATGAGGGGCATCTTCTATAAGGTAAAGAATGTTTTAATAAATTGTCCATTTTAGAATGCATTTCTTTTTCACTTACAAGGAGTGATGGATAATAAAATGGGGTTCCGAATCAGGTAATTACTACCACAGCAACTATGTCAGCAGGAAACCCTTTACTAACTTTTAAGGTTGCAATATACATATTATTGAATGTAAAGAGGGTGTAGGCCAACCGCAATTAAGAGATTAATACTATTGTACACATTTCAAATTACGAAAATCTTTAATCTTAGAAGCATCGATTGTTTAATCTGTTAATGTAAATTTTTAATTCTAAATAAAACTGCATATGATTAAACAGGAATTATTTGAGGGGGCTTTACAAAACAAAGATGACTACATCTGTTTACACAGAGTTTTGGTTGGATAGTTATGGTTCATTAGACTAGCAAGTAATGTTTATTTAATTATAAGTGTTTAAAGTTAATTTCGATTGCCAGTTTTGATGATTAAGCTAACATAACATAATGATAATATATTTTTGTTCGATTAATTTATTAAAAAACATACTTTAGTTTTTTCACCTGATAATTGATTCATGTTAGTTTGGGTTGAAGATTAGTCTAACTCAATGATGGTAACTGCCATAATTATTAATAATTAATTAATTTAAAAATAAATAAATAAATAAAAGTAAAGTAAACGCCTTTTTTTTCGGCTAGGCTTAACGTTCAACTACCAATTAGATGTCGTGGAAGGAATCAGAAGCTCATGCTTTACTACAAACCAGCGTTTCCCAATCTGTGGTACGCGAAAAATAATCAATAAGGTGGACATAAAAAATTTAAAAAAAAAAAATCACACAAAAATCTCCTTTCCTGAAATTCATAAAAATTATTTTAATTAATAATATTATACAGCAAAGTTGTTAATATGTAGAGTATAAGGTTGGTCTATCTCAAGATATAAGAGAAAATATAATACATTTAACAGGATTAAAATTGTCTTTCAAGGAGTATTTTCCAAAACCCGAAATCACAAATGATAATTGGAATTCAAACCCCTTCTATAAAGAAAATTTAGGAAAAGCTACATCATTATTAATAAAAGATAAGAAAATTTAATAGAATTATCATGTGACAGAAATTAAATGATAACTATGTAAAAATCTGCTTAGAGAAAGACTGATTGTAATGAGTAAGCTCCATCCAAGCAACATTAAATCTAATTGTTATTTACAGGTAGTTGAATGCTTAAAAGAAATTTATTTATAAGATTTGGACCCAAATATAATCCTAAAGAAGAACTTTGTAAATTTATTAATAATTTTGAAGAGAAAAATATGTACGCAATTTTTAATTATTTAAAAAAAAGTGTTAAAACTAAGATCTTACACTTTACAAAGTTAACAAAGTGAACATGAACTTCTTTGCAACAGGTACATTGTATCTCTATACGAATAAAGATAATAATAATAAAATAGAACTCTCGGAATAAGAAATTTCACGAAATACAATCATTTTTACGAAGTGGTACAATTTAGCATGACGTAACTACCAAGTGGTACGCGAGTCAAAAAAAGTTGGGAAACGCTGCTATAAACAATCTTTTCTAACAAATAAAAAGAGGTAATACGCGCGATTCGAACTGGGGATCTCGCACTTACAAAGCCACGCTCGTGACCGAGAGTCTTATGGAACAGAAAACAATAATTGAAAACGAAATTATGGTGGATAAAGATAATGTTTACATGGAATTTCTTTTAAAAGATATCAGTAATCACACTGATTTTATAATACCTAAAAAACGAAAATCTGCTGAAAACCTTTTACTTAGATTTGGTCTTAGCAGGAGACCTTACTGCAGCCTAGCAAACAAATTCTGTCAACCAGAAATATCCACGGATTTTTTATTATTTAATAATTTTCTCAAAAATGGCCCCATTGATTTTCTTTAAACTACGTACACACATTGTACTCACGGTACTCTACATATTTTATTCGAAATATTTTCCAAGCAAAATTTAACTAAGGGTCACTTCTGAGAAAGGCGGTGTAAGGTTTTCCTTTAAAGCAGTGCTTAACTAGTATAGTCTGTCGGTTGCCATGCCAATGTAAAGCGTGTCTTAGCTTAGAAAATCGAGAATTTTTTTTTTTAGATATCTCAAGTGCAATTTTAAAAAAAAATCATTTTTTAAGCATTAAATTTTGAGGCATCTTGTTCACATCGCTATCACTTGATCTTTTAAACAGAAGTTGCCACTGCCGATGATTGCATCGCTCAAGTACGTGAAGTTAACGTTATGATTTATTTGTATACCACTTCAAAACATTCGACTTTACTATAATAATGTTCAATTAAATAAGTTATGTATTGCACAGCTCATCAAAACATTAATGAAACCTCTTTCAAAAAGCGATTATAGCGAAACAAGTAGCCTTAATAACCTTTTAATGTCCTCAATCATTAAAAACATAATTTCGAAAATTTGTCTTTCTTTTATTAGAATATGAGAAATTAAAATGCGCTTCAACAAATTTATGAAATAAAGCCTTAATATTCTTAGCTGGAAATCATAGAAGATAAATGAAGTAATAATGTGATACTGATAGAGAGCATATGGTACATAAAATCAATGACTGATATATTAGCGATTTGAAAGGATTGGTAGGGCCGAAATTAGTCTATCACAACTGCTGATCTCACCAAGCAGAGCGCTCTTGTAAATACTCTTCTATGCTATTATGTACATAAAGAATATTTTAAGCGGTGAATAGTAAATAGAGAATAAATTTTGCCTTCAACTATTGAATTTATAATTAATACAAATTTAAAATTAGAATACTATTCAGCAAAAATGATGTACTCACTCACTCAAGTTATGTACAATCTGCTGTGAAGGTCATTAATTATAATATATATTGAAAGAGCTATTAATGATTTTTTTTATTCAATTAATAAAAATTTTAGAAAGAATTTTTCATTAATTAAATATTTATTAGTTCAGTAAGTAGTAAAGTTTGAACATTTTTTTTCCTCCAAACGTTGACATATAGCCACATTTGAAGAGCGGAGGTCTGAATGGTAAGGTCAAATTCACCTACTTTACAGAAACAGTGCCAAATGTAATAAAAAGTCCTATGTTTTTTATTAAATAAAGTTTATTTAATTAATGGCGGTATAAGTTTTTTCAGACAGGCTTTACGTCCAACTTCAAACATTCTAATGGACGGCAGCGACTACATTTATTTATTTCTCATATAAACCATTAAATAAAATCCAAGGCCTAGACCGGGAATCGAACCCAGTACCACAATCTCGCCTCTAATTGATCGGCTATTGTGGCGCCTAGGATGTTATTCTATTTAAGCTACTTCTCCAACTTGATACGCAGATTTATTTCACAAAAAGAACTGTTGCCAGCATCCAAAATTGAATTTTCACTGGAAATACACGGAAATACTGAATCGGTTTATTCTTTTATAGACCTTGATATCTTATTAGAAACTGCCCTTCATTTTGAATCTCACGAATATCATACCCAAAACAAACAGATTCCACGGCCTCCCAAGGCTTTTACCATAAGTTAGATCCATCGACCACTGTACCTTAATATGGTCTAAGTAATTTTAGAGTACTGTTCAGTTACAGTGGCGCGTAAAAGTATTTGCACAAGTGAATTATTTCCTGTTTCTAAATGAGCACACGAAATAGGATCCCAAAACTTTTATCATTAGAATCTTTAGTTCAACTTATGTACATTTAATAACAAAACGAGATAAAATATTAACATGTAAATGAAAAATTCAGAAAATGAAAGAAAATTTTAATTTTAGTGCTTAAAATGAAGTTCTTTGGCTTCCATTACGGCCTGAAGTCTTCTAGGAATTGAATTAACCAAGTTTTTAAAAAATTGGAATCAAGTTTTTCCCATTCTTCGAGTAAAACTTCAACCAGACGTTCCCTAGTTCGTAATGGTGTCTTCTGCTCCAGAATACTCACATTTTCAATTAGTCAGGGGATTGTGGGGGGTGTATGCAGTCTTCTGGGAGCGTTCTGCAGTAGCCACTCTTTTGTTTTCTTTATGTTTTGGATCATTAGCCTATTAAAAGATTTAGGAGTTTTGAGTAACCAAATTCTCAGCTCTGCTCTTTAAGTTGTCGCGGAATATACTCACATAGCCATCTGCTGTCATATTGCCATGAATCTGAACCAGTTGGCCGACTCCGCTGTACGCCACACATCCCCATACCAAAACATGCACTCTACCATGTTTGACAGTTGGTCTAACATGCAACTTTTCAGTTCTTGATTTGGCCTTCGCCAAGTGTATTTCTTACCATCGCTTCCAAAAACATTAAACTTGCTTTCATCATTAAATAGTACATTTCCCAAAATTCTATAGGCATGTATAATAGGTTTTGGCGAATTCAAGCCTCTTCCTCCGGTTGAGTTCTATTATGAATGGTTTGCTTCTAGGAACTCTTCCATGTAAATCAGCTTGATTAAGCACTCTTTTTACAGTAGTAACGCTTACATTATTTTGTGAAGTCGTTTCCACCTTTTTAACCAATTGCCAAGCACTCGATGATGGATTTATTGTTGCCTCATGGACAATGTTCCGACATTTTCTTGCCGTTAAAATTTTTGGTCGACCTTTTCTTGGTTTATTTAAGCATTTTCCCATTTCCTCGTATACTTTAATTACGTACCGCACAGTGAGAAAACACAAATTCAAAATTTTTCCGATTTCCTGGTAGGTTTTCCCCATATTTCTTTAAAAAGCCAATTTTTCTCAGGTTGCGAGGGATAATTCGCTGTTTTTGATGCCATGCTCTATTAAGACTGGTACATAATATAAACAACTGACAATGGAAAATGAAAAATGACAAATAACAACTTTAAACTTGACTTTTCTAGTGAATATAATTAAAATTTGCCAATATGAGCATATTCATTCTAGGTTGTGCAAATACTTTTGAACGGTTAATTTTTTTTAGTTTGTGAATTGCTAATTTACATGTTAATGTTTTTTTCTCGTTTTGTTATTAAATATACATAAGTTGAACTAAAGATTATAATGATAAAAGTTTTGGGATCCTATTTCGTGTACTCATTTAGAAACAGGAAATAATTCACTTGTGCAAATACTTTTGAGCGCCACTGTATATTGTCTCCTATGTAACAATATTTCACATAGACAGGATTGATAGAATTCAAAACAATTTGTTATACATGCTCACTACAGACACCCAAACTGTAACTCACCATTACAATCTATGAAAATTTCTCATTTCTACTATACAATATCGCAGATGGCTGTTTGACTTGCTCAATTTGATTTCTAAATCCTGAAATCACTTTTTGCATATATGTCCATGAAAGAAATCACACTAAAAAGAGCTCCTCTTCATACAGTATGCGAACTGAAAATTATATCAACCCTGATAAATTCTTTTTCTAACAAGCACAAATCTACTTTTCTCTTCAATTCGCGTAGATGACTACTATATTTAGTTTTACGTTTCTTGTATATTATAATCATTTACAGTTTCTATTATAAGAAGTATTCTTGAATATCCAAACCGTCGTATTTGTACTCGTATTTCATCTTGGTGAATTTATAGCTAATTAAGTAATACTGTGTCTGACTTAATTGGTGGAAGAAACGATATGATTTTTAAGATAACTTCCAAAGCATTTAAGATCTGCAATTTTTTTTTGAAGGAACTATCGCTGGAAATAAGAATTTGGTGACGCCACATAGCTGAGCAAGGACCGCCAAGCTAATAAGTAACGTGGGTTTCTGGGTTCGCAATGGAATTTCTAAATAATTAAAATGAGAAATTTATAAAACTTGTATTACTTCACCTTACTAGAAAGTACTGCGATCGATATTTTCGATTTCTATTTGTTTTGATGATCGGAAAAGTGGTTTTTAGAAAATGTTAGTAAGGAGCTTAAACTTAATCTTCCATTAAAAATGGTTATGGCTGCAGTGCTAGATAACATCGCTGATTTTGTTCGTCTTATTCGCACGCGTATTCTGAATCCCTGACAGGTTTTGGACTCCATCATCAGAGGTTTTATTATCATCAGTTTGGTGATTAGAATTTGACTTCAACAATATTTCCGTCTAATACTATCACAAGGTTTGGGGCTAACTAAAACTATTATATTGAATCGATTTTTGAGTTCTTCGCGATTTTTTTTAGACTTAGAATACATTTTTACATTATTATTTATTTTCATTATTATTTATATTACAATATTTTTTTATATTCGATGCTTTATTTCAAACTTTTTCAGTAAAATATATACTTAGGGATTCTCAGGAATGTTGAGCTTCCCTCCAAGCGCCACTTCAGGATAAGAGGAAACAAGTGCAAGCTCAACGATCTGAATTAGAAATCAAGAATGTTGAACTGATTTAATTTATCAAGACTGAAAGTTTCGCTAGTAACAATAAAGAAAGTTGATAGATAAAATTAATTCATAGTAAATATTAAGATCATCTGCAAAATCTGTCATCTTCAGGGCTGTGGAACAAATTTTTTACAGAAACTGATTACAGTGTACATTGATTTCATCAATCATGTGAAAAATTATCATTATTGATTGGAATATGTTTCTGTAAATATATGTTCCACAGACCTGAAGATGATCCAGTCCCTTAGTACGAAAGCTGGGCAAATTAATAATAAATAAATAATGACTGACATTGGCAGCTTTAAATAAATGAATTAGTCATAAAAAAAGATGAAAAATACTCCATAAATAAATATTTCAAGTATAAGGAAATTTCGAAATAAAATTAAGGGAAACGTGAATACTTACTAATAACGAACGCCCTTCTGTTGAAACTGATAACAATTTTATTAATTTTTTTTTTAATATTTTTAATTATTCTGAATTAATTAGTTAATTGAAGAAACTTAGAATTCCCAACAATTTATATAAAAAGCAAACAGGCACTCTCCCAAAACATTTATAAAAAAATTGTTCTTCAGAAATGAGTCTCAAGCAAGTGAAAAAATAATGATAAGATTTAAGATCAGTTGGAATACACCCATGACTTTTTCTTAAAAATTCAAGACGAATCTTGACATGAATTTTTCTAAACCTTTTTGTCACCTCTTACTCATTAAATTTCAAGATTTTTGAGAAAGTTTAACAAATATTAATAGAAATTGTTTTTCTTAAAGAATATGAAATAAATTTATCTGCGATAACCATCTATGGTTATAGGAATTTAAGTAACACTTCGAATGAGATATATGTTTGTGTCCACAACACGTAACAAGCTCCGGTTTCTTCTACTATTACCTTTGACTCAAACTTCAACAAAATTCGACAAGATTCTCTCCAAAAAATATTTCTAATATTTAAGAACTCTCGGAAAAATATTTTTTCCAAAAAAATGTCTTGAACAGATACTATAGCTTATACTACTGCACTGAGTGTAACTAGTTAGAAACAAGTGATCAGAGATCCACAGAAAATTCTAAATAATAAAAAAAAGAATTCAATTCTATAAAGTTTGGTATTGCTTTAATATAGCATGCTTTAATGTACCTTAACATTATATAGAAATTAAGAGCGATCGATGCCTAAAGTTAACCTTTCTGAAAATCCCCAAAAAATAATTTTTAAGGAAAGGAATTCAAATACGTTATTGAGGAGAAGTAGTCCATGAAAATCAAATTTTTTAAGAATATCACAATATATTGAAACTATAGAACCGTAAAATGACAATAACAGAATACCAACGCATAATACTTTCTGCGATTTCCAAGATTTAAGATTTTCTGTACATAGATTTTTTGAATGATATGAAAAATTAAGCGACCGTTAAAGAACAATTAAAAACACTGGTGACTGTGTTTAATCCGAAGACAACTGTAAAAACGATTCTTCCGGTCATCAGAAATCTCAAAATTTTTGCAACACATTTGTAAGGTACTTGAAAATATTAAAACAGAAGATTCTACTGTCTTACGATGGCCCCCTCATAGAGACCCATTTAAAACGAATTTTCTTAATTGAAAAAGGTGACAAACATGCGAAAGTATTAGCATGGTTTGAAGTAATTGAAAGAGTATGAACTTTTAAATAATTTTTTTTTCCGAGCTCGATTACCACAAAACTATACTAACTGAAACTCAAATTAGAAAATTAGCACGAGAACAATAATTACTTTTTGAAGAAGTAAGAAATTTAATCTCTAAAATCGAAAGTACCACTATTACCTTGTCTCATCCTTATATTAGAATAAAACTGCATAAAATTTTAACTGAATTATTTTAAATAGTAAAAAAGCTCTCTGACAGCATTGTGACAGATTCTTTACATAAGTGGACCGTGGCACTGAACTGCTTTTCATCAACACACCTCGCACGCGTCGCGCAATAAAATGTTTAATGTCTCAAAAATTCGTTCTCGATGATTTTTAATATAATTTACAAATGTAATTTTTCAATGATGGTTGAAATAAGGAGTCACTCAATTATAGAAAAAGTTGTGCATTTATTGAGCTTCGAGACCATATAGATTTTTTTAGACATAAGAGTAAAAATTTCATTGTTTATAAGAAACGTTTTAAAGCTCTGAGTTAAGCAGATTTATAGGAAATTTAATGCTCTTTCGTTTGGAATCAGCAGATTTGTTGTACAATAAAGGATAGAAAAGTTACGGCCGTTTTTATTGTGGAAAACGCGAATATCGACGGAAAAGTTAAAAATGCAAATATCTTACGACACTATTGAGAATCAAGTCATAGTGAATACAATATTTTTTGTTGCATTTGAGATGCTGAATCACCTCCCGAAGTTTAGACCTTTCCTCTGTGTACACCCTGTACATATATATTTTTTAATGAAACTTCAATTAGGAAAATTTGAAAATTATGTTTAAAATGGTTTAAAAATGTGTACCAGACACTACTTTTTTAAAATGCAAACCACTAATTTAAACAATTTTTTTGTTTGTTCTCAAGAACATATTTAATTTTTAATGCCTCTCTGCAGCTCAATGACCTATTTTAAAAATTTTACGAAAAACAAAAGGTAAGATAATGTTATCAATTTGACTTGTAAGAGAGAAGAGTAGAAGACTAGTTGACAGTCACACAATAAGTATTACTTGTTATATACATGTAATAAAGATATTAACACATTAATAAAGTCGTAAACAAGAAATGATACAACCTAATGAAAAACGCAAATACACACCGTAAAAGTTTAACAAAACCACAAATAAACACGCATTTGTTTCCTTCATGAAAATATTAACTTTGTTTAGAAAATGTTTTTCAATTTCTGAATATTCATGTAGTAAAATAAATAAAAGAAAAAACTGATTAAAGGACCAGTAAAAAAAAAAAAGAAGTTAGTAAAGCAAATGTCTCGCGACTCCTATGATAAAAATGCCGATTTTTTTAAAACATTTTTTAGAGGAAGCAGAAAAAAATACAATCGAACAAATTTCAACAAAATAAAAGAAATACAAAAAACCAAATTACATACCAAAGAAATAAATATTAATTGATCCATCTTCATCTGGTAAAAATCTTTTTTAAAAAAATGTGGGCCCAGTACATCCAAATCATTAGAAGTAATACGGAGCGCGGCCAGAACTAAACTGTTATCATGCGAAACTAGCGCGCTTTCTACCAACATTATAATACCATAATTCCCTTACAAAACAGCAAATGATGACTCACAAATTTAAGATCATCTAAACAAATTTACAGAAAAATACTAGAAAAAATGAGCGTACTTCATTTTTTCCTGTTATTCATCATATTTACATTCTTGATTTACTGATAAATTCATAAAAAAAGGATATGATTCAAATTTTTCAACATAAATCTTTTTTATTTCATAGTTATTATTCAGTTAGAAAATATTTCTTGGGTGGTGAAATAATTTTTTAGAACATCGTTAAATTTTACTCATCTTTATTCTCTCTTTCACTTCTTTAGCACACACCCTCATGCTCACTCTTTATCATTTTCCTTTAAATAAAAGAGCAAGGCTTCTCTGAATAACAAGGCGTTTTCAATTAAAGTAGATCAGTATTTTATTGTCCTGTTTGCAGCTTTGAAATTCCATGAAAGTCTACTTTAATGAAATTTCTAGAATAATTAATGGTGCTTTTGATTGAAGCACAAGCGTTTGAGCGCAAGAAACACTCTAATCAAAAAATGTATTTTCAAATTCAGTGCCCTATTTTTATTTTTAAAAAACTTTCACTGGTAGGTCAAAGGGAACAACTAATACCAAATCCAAATAACTCGAAACACAAATTCAAATTAAAAATTTTAGCTGAAAAATTTGATAGATACAAATATGATACAAAAAAAAAAGTACAAAACAATGGGAAAGGGTTGTGGAATATACCTCCTTAAAATGATTTTTTCCCGAAAATAAATAAAAGTAATAGACCTAGTTATCTATGTACGCAGAAACTGTTTCGAGAAGTTTTAAGGTAAAAGAAATAGTAAAAAGAACACTATCTCAAACATTAAATTTTCTCCCCGAAGTTCAAATGAAGGAAACAGTTGGGAGTAGCTGTAGGGTGTCTGTAGCGTATGTTTTTTTCCTCCTAAAAACAATCTGTAATTATTTTAAAAATGTCAAAGCATTCTTACTTTCTCGAATATTACTATTATTCCATTTCTATAAGGCATTATTCCATTTCCTTCTGGTCTTAGAGCTCAACCCATTTCCTTCACAGAACCATCCCTCCATTCCAGTTCGGCTACTTTCTCCCTAATGTTCCAGCAGTATCCAATCCATCACTTTCTTGGATCTCTTCTTAGTGCTCATCCATCCTCTGCACGTACCATCTTCACTGTTCTCTACCTCGCTTTGATGAGCCGTTCACTTTAAACCCCTTCTATTTCTTTATTTCCTAAATTAAACATGTTTATTTGTATAAAATACACAAATTATGTCTCGGGAAACGGTTTTTTAGGATGCAATAAACATGAAAACAATTCACTTCGAACTTTTCCTTTACTTTTTTACGAAGCGACATGAAATATGAAAAAAAAAAAATTTAGCAAAAAGCAAAATTTTTAGTATTAAATTTTGTTAGTCGGTCGACCTCGGGTATCAGCCTTAAATTAGATTAACAACAAAGTTTGTATCTTTTTATAATCTTTCCCAACTTTTTGGTATAAATTGTCTGCATTCTTCGAAGATATTTTTTCAACATCAAAAAGATATGAATATGTCGTCGTGTGTATTGTCTTTGAGTTTGTCAATGATTTTTTTTTGGTTCTTGATAAAAACGGCATTAAAATTAGTGTTTGGTGAAGCCCCCAAAAAGAAGTTCTCTACGGAGACAAGATTTTTCATCATACGCATGAAAAACATTCGGAAATAGGTGAAGCGTTGTCGCTGCGTTAAGTTTTCCCTCAATGTTTCCAAAATTAAGTTACCTGCAGAAAGTATTTAGAAAGCGAGTATATTAAATTCTAATGTAGCAACTTTTTCAAATTTTGACTGTTCGTGATGTTAACTTTTGGTCTGCCTTATTGAGAACTTCGTTGCAGGATCTCACTGTTAGATGCGTTCGACATAGACGGAGGTACCATACGGAACTTAAGATCCTTGAAAAATCGCTATTTCACTACGTCAGAAAGCAATAAAGCTGGCAAGCTTTTCAAATAATACCTGCTATTTAAAGAACGACTCAACATAATATTAGCAAGGTACATACTAAAATACACATTACAAACATCATAATATTCTTAGTGACTAGAGTAAAGAGTTATTTTAATAACAAGAGATAACAATAGATTACCTTTTTTTCTCTCATTGTTGTCTTCCTCTTGTTTTTAAATTTCTCGTGTGTGAGTAGTATCGTTAAATTTTTTCCCACAAGATACATTTAGAACTTTGTTTCTGAAAAGAAAAAGAAACAAGTATGAGTAGATCGTTGAAAGATGATGCACTCTATGTACAACTTTTAAATGGGCTTAACTTTTAAAGGTTTTATTAACGAAAGTGTGAACATTAAGATTCAATTCCTAAATGAATGAATAACAAACGAATAGGCAATACTAGGATTTAGTTACGAAAGTAACAGAAATGTGGAATACCAGTAAAGATATTTCAATTGAACAATTAATGTTTTCTAAGCGGATTCGAAATGAAAATCACTTCAGTTTCGTTCATAACTTCATTAAGATGCACTATCAGCGTCATACCATCGTGACAGATTTTCCTAAATTAGATCCACATCAGCAAGGTAAAATTAAAACAAGAATACTGGAAATCAAAATTACTCTGAAAAACGAAATTCCCTACCGATATTGGTGGCTCAAATTTATTATTATTTATAAACAGTACCGTTAATCGTATCTTTTTAGGTGTAAAAAATAAAGATGAGAAAGATTAGAAAAATCAAGACGAATAATGAGACTGGGTTTCCAACGGAGCAGGTAAATTTCTTTCTTTCATCCTATATCCTTGCTGATCAGCCATAGAGCTCGTATTAGAGCAACTTTCTAACGTCTCTACTGGGCCCACAATGTATAACGCCCACAAACAGGCGCTCTACGGTGGTCTATTGTTTGTAGATAACTGCCGAAGTAGCGAGCCCCATTTTACTATTTTAAATATCTCTTCTTTTTTTTCTTTTTTTTGAATTGTGCCAATAATACACTAAATAAAGTTACTAATCCGTATATTTGATTGTTCTAATTTTGTGTTCTTGTTAACTACTTTTATTAAGAGATCCGAAAAAAGAGGAGAAAACAGTTTAGGCTCTGCAGTTCGCATGAGATGGAATTAAGTGCGCTACAGGCTGCCAATCCACTCCCGACTATTCTGTGGGGAAAAATAATAATAATAAAACAAACAAAATTTAAAATAAAACTTTTTTCAAGCTGAGCATTATTATATTGGAATTATTGATAAAATGCCACAATTAAGTGAAAAAAAAGAATTAGTTATGGGGTCACAAACCTAGACTGGCATCAGTAAGATTTTTTTTACTAGGATTCTTATCATAGTGATACGTAACACTCAAAAAATGACACGCAAAATTGTGAATGAGTATTATTGGTTACCTAAAGTATTATTGGTATTATTAATTGAGTATTATTGGTTACATAAAGTCACCTACACAAATCCGTAACATTAATAATTGAGTTGATAGCGCTTTGAGAGGGGGCTAGTACTTACTTCAAAATTGCTTATTTTATATTTATATATATCACACTTATTTAATACTTAAATGGCCGCATTGGATGTGTACTAAAAAAAAAATATATAGGTCAAGAAACAGGTAAATCGGTCCTTTCCAGCGGATCAAAATCGCTAACACTATAGACAAGTATTGGAAGTGAATAACGATCTTAAATATCCGTCCGGTAACATTAATTTCTCCAGCTTCTGTGAGTGAGAATATTGCGTTCAAGTAAATTAGCTCCAAAAAAATACTGGTTTGATCATAATTTGGTAGATGGACGTTAAGCCTCGCCTGAAAGAAATAGCGGATTACTTTACTTGAAGGAGAACCTTTTTGTGTAGGATAAAGCTACTCTGTTGGGAGTTCCTACTTGATAACAAATGGAAATGCTTAACTTTGTAGAAGCACTTCAACGGACCTATTTCTCTAAGAAAGATTTTATCCTTCCTTGTGTAAGGTGACTGACTGACTGACTCTTCATCCACATTATATTATGCTTGTCGTAAGAGACGACTAAAAGACTAACATTTGCTCTACATTAGTGGGCTTAGGACATCTTAAATGACTAAGATGGATAAGATCCGTTAGAAACAGAGCACAAGTTCAATAAAACGACAGAAATACAGCTATGCAGAGCCTTCAGCGCCTTCACTGAAGCACATAATTAAATGTTAAACCGAAAATACAATGTTTTAAAAAGGCTGTTTTCTTTTAAAACATGTTTCCAGAAAAATTATTTTAAGGGAATTTTGGATCTGTTTCTTTTTAATTCGATTAAAGATAGGAATATTTGAACATTCAAGTTGGTAATGTGGCCACAATCTTAAAAAATTGGCCGGAAGGTTGCAAGGACAATCCCCAATTCTTCCTGTATTAACTAGGTGAGCACTTTTCGTGCAGATGGTTGAACTATACGAAAAGTAAATTGCTATCTAGCAAGTAGATGTACTTTAGATGAGTTAGTTAAGAGTTGTAGAAAGTTGTGAGTTGGTGAGTACGGTGTCAGTGAGTTCAAATAATGAAAAGTAATCATGCTCTCTGAACCATAGATGTTCACAATAGCTTTGGATCTATTTCATCAAGAATTCATTACATCTTTTCCTTTCAATGTTACTGATCTTACAACTGTCGAATAAATGAAACTTCTTTCTAAACTTCAATCGTTTATAAGTTCAAGGTTAAAACCCCTGAAGTAAACTAAAATGAGTAAATACCCAAAATAAGCTAACCAAAAATAAATAAATAAAATAGAAGGAATACTTGAATTGAATACTTCAGCGAATCATTGATACTGTAATTCACACATAAGTATTTCCTTTATTTGTACGTTCTTATAAAACACATATTTTATACTTATATAAATCCATAAAGATAAGATAAGGGAAATATGTTAAAAACGAACATAGCGAGGTTACAGCACACTACCTCCACATTTCTTGCTATTCACTTAATTTATCTAAATGTATGAGCGTTCATTCAGTTTTATATTTAAATTTAGTGATGAGTAACTGTGGGGATTGTATTCAGCTGGGTTACTAAGTGATGTGTCAAGAGCTAATCAAGCTAAAACGTTCCGCCCTATTATATTAATTTGCAATTAAATTTTCATTAATATTTGTTGAGAGTTTTTTTAAAATTAACAATCAAAATTAAAGATTTGGCAATTTTGCCTCTGCAATTACTATTTTGTTCCTTTCAATAGTAATTATGGTAAACGGTTAATTTGTTCAAATATTTGATTTTTAATCAATTAAATGAAATAGTTATAGTTGGGTCTGTTGGAGATCCTAAAGAAAATTGATGGCTAAAATAAGATCTTTCTATACTGGGGATACAAAGGACGGCAGACTTGTCCCTTTGGATGTCGATTACACTTTTATAGCAAAATGGCTATAATGCAATCATTAAAGAACGGGTGTCCATCAGGTCACTGGAGTATCGGGTGAAAAATTTATTCCTCAATACTTTGCCCGTAATCCCCTCACTAGACTTCAGATAAATAAAATGAACAGGATGAGGTACTATTACTCGGTACCACACTGGACCCCTGTGGGTCCAGGATGGCATTAGCCGATTAGTCAACCCCTATAAAAACAAATTTAATATTCGAGCAATCTAAATTTGGGATGATGAAGAAGGTGGTCTCTTGGTACCCACCGTAGAGCGAGATCCTGTGCTCAGACTCAGTAGCAAAGACCTGAAGGTTGTTCCGAAAGAACTCCCATCTCCAACGGCCCTTGCAGCTTTTGGGCTGGAAAGGAAAGTAACTTTTGGCAAGCATACGACTTAAAAATCCATCTCACTAGTCTCTTTTACTGGTCAAGTTATACCATCTGGCAGCCTTAACAGTAACTGTTGCAGGAGTTGAGCCACATGATGCCGAATGCATAATCCTTAGGCCAGCTTTTAAGTTTCGATAGGCTCGGAAAGCATCTGTGTCACTTTGTTCTGATAGAGAACTCTTCAATTGCCTATCCTTTCCAAAGGGGATAGTTGATTAATTTTCAGTTCTTGAACAAATTGACTCAGGAAAAAGTGCTTTTATATCTGTATGACTTGATTTGATTTTTGCTTTTCGCTAAGTTGCGGAGATTTTTGACTCTTGTGAGGAGATATTATTGCACTTGTAAAGAGGGGCAATTTTACCTACTAGAACTATATAAGGATGTACAATAAATCTATTTAGTTTCATTACCTTGAGGGCCAGAACTCTTTTGGTTAAGCTAAGAAAAAGATATATATAAACCGTTAGAAGCCTGATGAGAATTTGTAAGTTACAGTTAAAGAAGTTGAGAGTATTATCTTAAACTGTTTGATTGAGAGAGCTCATGCCCACAATGTGAGAGCAGAAAACATCACTCTGGTAAAAAGCGTTCTAGGCGTCAACAAAAGATATAGATAGAAATCTTCAACTACCCAATTCTTTTACATGTGAATGGTTCCTATTTGATCGCTGTTTATTAGAAAAAAATCTAATTATACAGGGATGAGAGGGAACGAAGAGCAGGGCAATGTAAGATTTATAAAAAGCAGGCTACGTACTCGTGTAATAATTTTTTAATGGACCACATCCAAGATGCATTCGTAAAGGTGTAATAGTACAAAGATAAAAGAAGAAAAAATAGTGTCAGCCTGCCAAATAGAAAATAACTGTTACGAAATCTTTTATTGACATGTACCAAATAAATAGAAATTAACTGATATAATTTGCTTATTTAAATGCAACACAATCAGGAGGAGAAAATTACTAATTTTATTATCTATTCTCATTTGGTTGCAACTTCCTGCTAATGCAAATAACCAGCTGCTTAAAAGCAAATGAATCAATGTGAACTTTTATTGTCCACTACAAAATTAAAGATTTAATCATAATACTTACATGATTACTAAATAGCTGTGACTTTGCTGTTTGAGAGAGATAAATAAAAAAGAATCATTTAATTAACATTCCACTAGGGAATATGTTCAAGATAGATTGTATCATATCTTCTTTAGTTTATAGCTCCAATCACAACGTCCGTGACAACGGACTGACTATCTTCTTTTCATTGAAGTTTCTCTTAAAACAAAAATCTGTAAAGAGAAATTTTGTCGCCACTATCTTCTTGAGTATCTTAAGACAATATTTCTTGACAATTTCTTAAATAGTAATTCTTACTTTGAACTTGCTTTAACTTCCATTAAATAAGTGAAAAAAAACAAACTAAAGAATCTTAAATTTTTTCAAGCCAAATATAATAATAAGTTGGCTTTAAAATATGCGCTATTATAATGGAAGCATGGCGTTGAATCTCTCTCAGAAACCTTTTAAGAAAACCTTGTTCACTGTCAAAACTTCCAACATGTTTTTGTATACTACTCGGAAAAAGTGATAAAATCAATTTTCCATTAAATTTTATACTTTGCTTAGGTGTCCCTGGGATGCGACCTTTAAATCTTTCTCGCTAACACCTTCGAGTACTCAAAGAGGATGAAATATAAAATTATAAGACGGAAATTTTCCCTTGTATATGTTTTTTTTTTATCCGGTACTTCATTTTCTGAAATAAAACAAAGAAAAAATCTAGCACCTCAGGCTCTATACGAATACTTAAGGTAAGAGGAGAATTAAGCAATTGACAATATGGTTGCAATCAGTTTGTAAACAGTAAAAGTTTGAAAGCAAACAGTAAAAAGTGGAATATAAATCTGCACAGTAGATTAACAAGAAAATCCTACTTTTAACTGAAATAATTTAACTACACTGTTTTTATTTTATTTAAGATTTGTTGATTAACATATTATGTATCATCTCCTAAATTTCTAGTACGCTGATGAGCAATGTAAAGTACAAGGAGAAAACATTTCAGGAGAAGCACTTAGAGAAGGCTTCGTGCCGAGAATAAGCTTGATCATCATTTAAGTTAAATTTCCAAAATAAAAAATTACTTTATTTATAACTGTTATTTATGGATTTTTTTTAGAAACTAAATTATATTTGTTGAATAATTTTTTCCTTGCTAAAAAACACACACCCAAAATAAAATTGTAAGTTTGTTTCTCCTTCACTAAAATGGAAGCGAAGATATGTTAATATTTCCTTTTATGATACATAAAACTGACCACAACAATCCAGATAAAAAAAAAAAAAAAAAAAAAAGAAGAAGAGATAAAGTATGAAAATAGGGCTAAATTTAATTTAGATCTAACTAAGTTGTTTATCTTACATAGTTGACCTAATTTCAAGGAGCATAAATCTATTTCGGTGGAATACTAATATTCTATCCTTTATTTCTCTATTCCTTTATTTAATTGTACAAATGCAGTAAGATAAAATGTCATGATTGCGCTTAAAATATAATGTTCGCACGGCCTGATATAGTGATAACCGTGTATGAATTATTTGAAAAATAATTCTACTTTTAAAATTACTTCTTTTACTTGTACGCAGTTTTCGATCAAAATTACTTCTCCCTTACGAGAATCTCTCCTATTACGTTTTAAACGCACTAAAAAAAAAAAAGAAGAGTAATAAACTATGACTACAGCAAAGATACTGAAGGATAGGTAACTCAAAGCATTCCCTAACGATTTTGAGGTTAAGTTTCACATTTTGCCGAGCCGAGTAACATGAATGATTAAAGAATCAAGAAAAGGATATAGGAAAGGAAGGTGGGCCAACGTTGTATTACCACCGAGTGTGTGTCCTATGCTGACAAGAGAGGCTTTCAAAGCCCTTATTGCTCATCCCCGAGTTTCAGAGTCTTCGCTCTTGCAAGACTCCGCAGTGGTAGATGACTTGGAGCAGTGGACTTCATTACTAAGGTGCCCTATCGCAAACCCAAGAAACCTCTTATTAGAACCCCTCAATATTTAAACCTACATTTAAAACTACTTTTCGTGCATAATTCTTATTTACATAACCTGGCTAAGGGCTACTTTTTAAATTCACAATTAAAATAATATACTAAAATGTAACTTGAACTACTTTTACAAAATTACATACTATTTGCTAGGCTTCCAACAAACTTTCAAAAACACGTGTATTGTACAAACTTAAAATATTCTTATGTGTATTCAAAATATTTTTGATCCACACCTAAAGATTATGTCAGCCGGTGTATAGAGGAGGGCTTGGCGGAATCTCTGATGTGACCTGCCCCAGGGTCATCATGCATCATATTACTTACACAAACACATGTATACATGCACTATAATCTGAACCATGTCACATATACATACAAGTACACGTGTAAGTCTGTAGATCTACATATACATATAAACATTATACATTAATACAGTACTAATACATACTAAAGCAGACGAATCTATCAGCTGCAAATAATCGTGGTGCCAAACAACTCTTCTTGGTCATACTACAGGAAGTCCATGGATCATTATGACAAATGAAATGTTCCGTCCGTCTAATTATTTGTCCAACCGCTGAATAAAATTGTTAATGGGTCTCCGAACTTGTGTTCTGTTTTTAGAACATGACCCCCTACTGTATTACTTCTTCATTTTTAGTTTCAATTTGCCAATCTGATCTATGGATTAACCACTGTTTTTCTTTATCACTCGTTACAGTTATTATTATGATCGTCCCTTACGGAAGATTGTAATAATTCTCTCTCACAATGAGTGTGTGGGTGAGAGAGAATCACTCAGTACATATAAAAAACGTTTGCTCACTGCAAGCTCAAACTGAAACATCATTATTGACAAAAATCTGTTATCCAGTAGTTTTCTTTAAGCTTCATACTTACAACTACATTCTTCAAGTTCTACTATATTTATTTGAAATCTTCATAGAAAATTTAGATTTACTAGGACTAGCAATGTTACTTTGCGCTTAAAAAGTGCGTCTTCAGAAAACGGTACTGTTGCATCAAAGAACATTGATATAAGGGCGTCATCAGAGGTAGGTGAAGAAGGCAGCTGCACTCTTCATCCCCCCCCCCCCAGTTATGTAGAAAATATAATGAATATGAAGAGTACGGGGAAAAAAACTAGCGCAATAAAAATCTACTTGTCATTCATTGCTAGATATTGAAAGAAGTAATAAATAAGAGCTGGGCTGCTGGAATTAACGATTAAATTCATATCTGCAAATACACTCATGTGACAATTTTGCACTGAACTACATATGAAACATAATGCACTACTAAAAATAAATTTATAGAGTTGAAACTGTCACACTTCATTGACAAAATTAAATGATTTCAATTAGGAAAAAATATATAAAACTATCAATCTTCTCTAGTTGAGAATGTAGAGCAATAAACTTCCGCTATACCAAAAGTTACAAGCAGTTAATACTTCTAAACGGGAAGAATTACCAGTGTGCATGTAGCAAGTATCTTCTTCTGAGAAATCGCGTATCAATTAGACCGAGATTTCAGAATTGGAGTATGAGGAAGGCATCCAGCACGGTCGTCTTGGAAGTAGAATTTTTAAGAGACGCAAAGATCCTTACAACCAAAAAATGAATTTTGGCAGAGATAAACGGCCCGTCAGATGATATTGGGCTGCTGATTAGGATGCTCGTATATGCTAACTGTTCATCATCGTAAAGTCGTTTGATGCCATGCCGAAGGCTACCATCCGGACGACTTCTTGAGGAAGCTATCCTCTACTGTTTGGAATAAAACAGTGGTTAACCATTATCTTTTTCAATTGGGGCCATATTATCTTTCATGTCTGTATCGTTTTTGTCGACGGAAATGATCGACGAATTGGAGAAGGTTCTTGGGTTAAAGGTTTGCCACTCAAAAGGGCAACAGCCAAGTATTATGAGAAAGGGGGCTATAGGTATTGGGCTTAGATCACTTCCAATCTTTATCTTACGCTCATTGGAACGTTGTCAAGATCTTAAAACCAATTTTGTTTCTCTGTTGATCATGCTGATGATTCCTACCAAAAAGACAATGTTTGACTTCGCATTAAGAATTCAACACAACTGTCTGGAACAAGAACGGATCGAAATTTTGTTAGTTTGTACTAACAAAAAAATGTAAAATATATTTTGAATCGACGATTAAAATCTGTTCTTCACAAAGCGAAGACTTAGAGCGGCTCTCATATTCGTCGTATGCAGCAAGCCTGGGGATGAGCAACTTTCTTTAAATTTATTTTCTTCAACCGATCTTCTCTAAACTTGGAAATTTTGTCCCGAATTTAGTTCTTATTAATATTATACAGGTGGCATGATAGTAGCTAACAGATATGCCACTTTTGAAGAAAGTCTAAACACTTTTTCTCTCAGAAATGTCCTGAATCGATTTTGCTTCAAAAACGTCTCAAATAAAAGTTATACAACTTCATTTGTGCAACTTCTGTACCAAGTTTCAAGAAACGCATGGAATGTGTTTTCAAGAAAACCCAAAAATTGATAGTGTAAAGTTTTTTTAGGTTGACCGATTTTATCTAAAATCTTCTCTGTTATCCCCTGTTGGCATCTAATTTAAATACCAAAATGGCATATTTTGCGAATTTTCGTTTTTTAGTTACATATACACAAACAAACACACACACTACAATGAGAACCATTTTTAAAAACCACTATTTCAGACTAAGGGAACTCAAAATGTAGTATTCCAATAGAAGCTGAAAATCGAAAATTTGCAATGATTACAATACTTTCTCTTAGTAGAGAACCTTGAAAATAAAAAATGCCCCAACGATGGTTTACAAAACTAATCGTAAATTATTATGAAGGAGTAAAGAATAAAATTAGGGCAATGCATTGAAAGCAGCAGGCTATTAGAAATAGATAAATAGAGATGTCCGCAATGTTTTAACAAATAAGACCTTCAACTTGTAAGTAACCATAATAATAATTAACTAATTTATTACTTAAATAAAAACATGATTTATACCTCCATAAATATACATTCCATAATTTTATTTCAGTCCTTACAAATAACCACTATATTTATGTATAATACCATTTTATATTTACAGCAGGAAATCGCCAGAATGAACGCATCGTCCGGTTTCTTTATTTTTACTAGATTGTTTTGCTGTCAAATTGTTCGCAAGTATAATACTTATCTTATTTAACTAATACTTATCTAAGTAAACACCACTCAAAAGAAGGGAGTAAAAAGTGAATTTATTACCGCTAGTCAGAGCACTTGCCATGAAACTAAAATCAGAAACGGCAATTCATAAAAGTAGCCTAGTTTTCTGACGTAACAGAAATGACTCGCTTGACTGAGTAATCAACGCACAGCCGAAACTGATGAACTTAAGTAATATTTACTTATTTTGTGAGGTCGAGGCTCGTTAAAAAAGTATTTTTGAAATTCGACTGCTGACAGCGTGTAGTTTAAGATAACATATTACGCTTTAACCTGAAATACGGTTTGAAGAGTCTACATACTTACATTCGATTGTTTGATTTAACTCCGTAAAGGAATAAAAGGGGTGAACTGTTATAAAAGGTTAAAAATTATATAAGTAATTATTACAAAAATAAAATACCTAAAAGAAACTGGCTATGCTTACCTTAGTTTCTTGGTCGTTCCAAGATCTGAAGATAATAGTGCATCGGTTACGAAGCCATAACTTACAGCGAGGTGACTGGTATGAATTGAAGTTACGTCAATATGAACTGTCGTGAGGATTTGGAATTTCTCGAGTTTAGCAATTACTTGGCTGATAATGACCAGTTTCTTCACTTCTCCTCACTGCACATTAAAGGAAATGTGTGTTCCAGTCATATTGTTAAAGTTAAATTAAAATTAATTTTTCCATGTAAACTCAAATTAAACAATCATACGACTTTTGCTGTTATTCACAAGATTTTAACTACTAATTTTCTTCAAATTTCTAATATTCAAAACATATTAAAGTGCAGCACACATTATACTGTTATTAAAACCTCAAATGTAACCTTACAGAAAAACCTATTCCCAAATCCTCCCTAAGAACTGCCAACAACAATGTTTGCTTACAATGCTTATATAAAGAACAGATGGTACGTTACATCAAAATAGCATTTCAGTAGGCTCTATCAGATTTTTTCGAAAAATTGATTCTGTAAAATTGTACTTCTGCTTGACCGCTTTTGACAAAAACCTTATTGGGCGTCCTGTGTTGGTAATATCAAAATTGAATTTTCTGAGATATTTCATGTTTGAGTAACAGTGTTCACTCACACAAGGAGAGAGGTAATGGGAGAGAGAGAATTTGTAAAAACCACTTAGAGGCCCTCAAAACGGTTATTCACGTAAAAACTCAAAATTAATAATCTGCATTTTTATTTTCTACTTTCTCTTCTTCATGTTATTAATACTGTCGTGCAAAAATATGTATAGTTAGCTGGGGTCAACATAATCTTAATCTTGGGAGATTAATTATATTTTTAAAGGTTCTTATGTTTGCATAGATGTGAAAGCACCTCAAAAACGAAAAATTTCCCCAGGAATTTATATTTCGTTTGCGATCCTTCATGGAAACTACAATAACTTACCGATGAAAAAATAAAACAACTAGTTAACCATTTTTTTTATTAAAACTCTCCGGTATTACTTATTTTGTTCTGTAAGATTTTCTCTAAAATTGGCACATTGTTATATAATATATAACATATTATGTTATCGACAAAGTTTGAAAAAAAGGCATTCTATAAAATTCATATTTCACCCATCTTCTAGGCATGCCAGATGAGAAACCGGCATAGTATGAAATTCATCTCCGATTCGTTTCGAGTATCACTTGGCAAGGCACGTTAATTTTATAAGTGCACCTCAGGTTTAGAATTTGTTAGTTGTGCTTTCCGGTTTGTTCGGGAGATACAAAATACGCAATTTTTGCTTAAATTTGTTCAATAAAAAATTAGTTTTTAACCGTGCAACATGAAAATGGAAGAGCAAGCTGTAGTGTTGCACGTCATTCATATAGTAGCCTTAACAGAACTTTGTCTAAATAGCATTTGTCATTCTATAGAATGCCGGCTTTTAATACAATGCCGGTAACATATACATAATATCTTGAAATATTTCCGACCACTGCAGATTAGTGGAGTTCTGGCAGAAGGGTGACTGTTAGAGTTAAAGTGTATTCCTTGTGCAGTGTTGAGGATTAATTTCTGGAAGATGGAATTGTTTTTTTGAAAACTTTCTCGAAAACCTATCGAATTGAACTGTTTAAAGTAGAACTAAATGCTCCAATAGCATCTTATCTCTTCTGCTTAAAACTCTCGATTCTTGATTGCTTTCGATAAAAAAAAATATATTCAATTACCGTTAATGTTATCGCTCCTTGCTGTGAAACTCCTTTCTATTCCTTCAATAGATCACTTTTACCAATAGCTGCAGTTCTCCAAAAAAAAGATCAGTTTCATCTTCTTTCCAAATTTCATCATTAGAAAAATTCCTAAAAGAAGAAAAAAAAACAGTTCACAATCGATGTAGAATTTTAGTTATTATTTAGATTAATAAAAAAAAATAAGAATTTAAGTTGTTGACGACAAAGTGCTGCGATTAATTTTGGTTTATAAGGAAACATCATTCTATGTTTAGTTTATTTTTTATCTTTACGATTATGTCTAGCTTTCTCTTTTCCAGAAAAAGACAGGAAATTCTCTCAAAACGGTGTCAAAAAGTTAAAATTTGTTTTTTCAGTAATAACCCTCAATCAACGAAAATTGGACACAACTAGAAAAAATTAAGACTGAACAATCACATATTTTAAGATCGAACTTTACAGGGAACATTAAACTCATCTCTCCCTCAGAATTACCTTAAAATAGATTTTCTTAGGGAAATGTTTCAAACCAAAGTTAGATTTACATGAAGTAACGAGTAGACAAAGTTTAAAGAAAATCGTTGAAATCATTTTATTACTAAAACAAAAGAGCTCATGATACCTCGAAAATTAGGCGTATTTCAGGTAAAACTAAACGGAAAAACTACACACGCTCTAATACTTTCTCTAATAGAGGAGATAAGGAATGAAAAAAAGTAAATCTGTCTGTCGGTAAAAAAATTGATGCTAACGCTTGCGTAAGTGCTCCCAGATATTTTAAACCACTTTAATAATAAGAATGATTGACTTCAAGTAAACTCATTAATCAAATAATTAAAGAAAAAATCCACTTAAAGAATTAATTTAAAGAGAAATAATAATGCTGAATGAATGTGCTGCGAGTAGACATGATGTAACATTTAGTTAGCAATTCACCAAGAGTCATCAAATAAAAAAATAATAAAATTTTCCATAAAGTGGCATTAGTAATGTTGATATTAGAAAATAAAAAATAAAAGGAAACTGAATTTAAAAAAAAAAAGAAAGCCCATAGACGGAGGAAGCAAGGTTAAACTGTTTTAAAGCTTCTATTAAGTTATGCAAAATAGCTAATTTGTATAATGCGTCAACCAAGCTTAACCACCACAAGGCTGTTCTGGCGTAGGCCACACTTTTTGCATGGACTATGATGGTCTACAACTAGACAACACCCTCTGACAAGGCTGCAAAATGAAAGCACCACCTGTGTTTACAATAAAGCCATCATAGTATACATTACAGAGATGTGTGCAAACTGCTGTACTAAATTCTTGTACATAAATTAGGTAAAATAAAAAAGAAGGCTATTTTTGCTAGATCCTTGAAATAGCCACCTCCTCTTCTACACAAAGTCTGAGTAAACACGTGCATTGAATTATGAATAAAGAAAATCAGTTTTTTTTAGACGACACTAGTTTTATAACCTGCTCTATTCTAATTAAGTCTAATCATTTTTTGTAGTCTTTGGAAAACATACATATATTCCATTCCTTCTCTCGGTTATTAGACAAGTATGAACCATTTAGAGAAGTAAGGATGCAGATTTTATCTATTCTACTTCAAATGCTCGAGATAGTGGGCAAGTACGTGTATTTTGTCTTGTGGAATGAAACTTGTAGAACACAGTATTGAGCAACGAGGGATCGGTCCCTTAGACTGAGAATGTGAAGCTATTATATAAATCTCAACCCCCTAACCTATTGTTCGAAGATAATTTAATTCGAAAGGCTCCTATCACTCCTATAAATGTACAGAAACAACATCTAAACTACTTGGACAGACGTCAAATAGTCAGAATCAAATTGAAATAGAGGGTATCTTATATAATCTAATATTAGAACTCCTCTTCACTTATCCAGTATACACCGGAGAACACCATGTAGACAAGAACATTCAGTTTTACAAAATTCAGATTAAGTCGGCATGAAATTTACAAGAAATTTAAGGAAAACTGAAAAATCACTTCAGTAAAGTCGGTCCGACTTCGATTAATGGATTTCGGCCTAAACCTTAGAAAGAGACGCGTTGAAGAGTATCAAAGGAGAATCCTAAGTTTGAGCTTCATCAATTTTTAGTTTATAAAAAATTTAATTCCCTCAAAGCATTCAAATCATGCGCTTAGAACATTTTTTTATTTTGGGTGGCCGACCTGAACACTTTTATTTCTATAGAAAGCAATCGAACTCTGCACGATTACATAATTTTCTCTCAAGGGAGAAGGTAAAGAAAATCAGGAACGACATATTCATAGTGCAACTTATACCTAACTAAGTTTATGTCGGATTCTCCACATAACATTAGCAGATCAAATTTCTAAATTTCACATTTTAGAATTCAGAGCTAGCCTAAAACGTATTTCCATTCAAACTGTATGTGGATAAAGAGGTTGGAAATAAAACTTGATATAATTTCCGAACTAAATAATGTTTACACTCTAATAAGGTGAGCCATCAAAATGGAATTTTAAATGGAGTCAGTAAACTGAAATACATACACTGGGCCAAAAAAGTCTGTGAACACTAACCTAAATTTTATTACTTTTATTATTATCTTATTAGAAACTTCTTTTATTTTCAAATGAAATATACTATTCGATAGAGAGAAACCAGAGTTTTTCATTTTATATTCAATCTTTTATTTTTGTTCAGCAGGAATATCACAATTAAATGTTTAATAAAACAACACCCCAAACGAATGCAAAAAAAGTCTGTGAACACTTTGCAGAAATAAATCATTGTTACACATTGTACGTGAATTATAAATTTTAAAAACTTGTAGGACCTCCTATGTTCCTAATCACTTCCAACAAACGAGCTTTCATCGATCCTAATAATTTTGTGGTCGTCAATGTTGGAATTTTATCCCACTCTTCTAAAATAGCGTTTTTTAGTTGTTCACGGTTTCTTATTCCTCTTTTATTTATTTCGCGGCTGATTTCATCCCACAAATGTTCTATTGGGTTAAGGTCTGGCATTTGTGGAGGGGTGTTTAGGCGCCAGAGTGTATTATTTAAAAGCCATTCCCGAGTTTTTGGTGCGGTATGTTTCGGGTCATTGTCTTGTTGGAAGACAAACGTTCCCTCCAACCCTAATTTTTTTGAATTTTCTTTTAAATTGCGTCTTAATATATCCACATACACATATTGGTCCATCATACCATTAATTAGATCTAACTTGCCCACTCCTTTAGCACTCATGCACCCCACACCAGAATGTTGCCTCCCCCATGCTTAAAAGTAGGCTTCATATTTTTCATTTTCATAGCTTCATTTCTTTTTTGCCACACTTTTTGTCGTCAATCAGACCCACATACATTGAATTTCGACTCATCTGAAAAGATTACGGTTTCCCAGAAACTAGAAGGCTTAGAAACATATTCTTTCGCGAAATCCAATCGGCGGTTACTATTTATTTTATTGATTAAAGGTTTTTTCCTCGGGACTCGACCGCAATAATCGTATTCATGTAATTTATTTCTAATTGTATGTGGTGTTACGCTTACACATAACCACTTGATAATTCTTGACTGATTTTTTGAGCGCTTGTCCTGGGTTCTTCTCGAACAGACTTCAGAATTTGCAGTTTATGAAAGGAATTAAGTTTTGGTGGCCGTCCACTGCGTGGCCTACTAATCACATTTCCGTACTTTTTAATTATATTATGCACCGTTGAAGGGTTTTTTTGAACTATCTTCCCTATTTCTCGAATACTTTTTCTTTCATTTCGCAACGTCACAATAAGTTCTCGAATTGGTCTGGGAACTTCCATATTAGTGGTTAAATGTGTACTAATTAGATTATTTATTCACAAAACTGACTGTAGTGGTTGAAACTTTATTCAATCGTTTTTCTGTTTGTTATCTTAATGTTTTTACATATTTATACAGCTGTTCACAGACTTTTTTTGCATTCGTTTGGGGTGTTGTTTTGTTAAACATTTAATTGTGATATTCCTGCTGAACAAAAATAAAAGATTGAATATAAAATGAAAAACTCTGGTTTCTCTCTATCGAATAGTATATTTCATTTGAAAATAAAAGAAGTTTCTAATAAGATAATAATAAAAGTAATAAAATTTAGGTTAGTGTTCACAGACTTTTTTGGCCCAGTGTATATCGCGACTTATTAAGTGAATGCTATGTGTTACTGTATTATTTGATCAAAGAGATGATAAACCTCATTGGATGACAACACGACGTCTAATGGCAATCAAGCGAAACGTGTATGCTGTGAACTATAAATGGATGTATACATTAGGAATAATACTAATAAATAACACATGATCACATTTATCTGTTTCACTACCAGCTGATTGCAATAATTTCCAAAGTGGGGAAAAGAATTACAGTTGTTTTAAACATAAGTTGTACATGTATATACTGACCCGTCATCTTCACGCCACACATATAACTTGCACAACATTCAAATTTTCTAAACTGAATTTTTGTGGAAATATTCAATGCTATTACGAAAAAAGAAAAAAAAGAAGATTTTTAGAAAATGTTCTCTCCATAAAATTTACTAAGCGGGCGATATAAAGTGTTTAATGTAGGATTCAGGCTATCGGTCTACTATATATTATCTAATAAAAGCTTTTCCTGGCTCTGACATGCAAACCTTTCAATAAATTTGGTTTAAGGTTCTCAGCTTGCTGATGAAGTATATAATTAGATGAAAATCTCAAGCTGCGGAATGAGGACTCTTTTTACCCTTAGATGCAGCGTAAAAACCTCGAACTAGTAGTCGAGCCGAAGTTTTAGATAATTATATGCAAGGTACCGTCCATGGGGCGCCTAAGGTTTGGGAGAACCCAATGAAATCCTAATGGCTATACGAAGAAATACAAATACAAATACGGTCCATGGAACTTTTTGGCTGGAGGGATAAAGTATTAATTCTGGTAAGAGTTCAAGGCTAATGCAGACACCCTCGCACTGCCGGGTCTGTGTGTGCCTTTGCCTACCCAATCAAAAGAAAGGCCTGCTACTTACAGCTATACAAACTACGGTAAGTGAAAGTTGTAAGGATGCGTGTCACATCACACTAATATAAATAAATATTCGTAAGATACTTCATAATAATTCTTAAAAGTGAATATTTTTAGGCTAGTGCTGAGTGAGCGGAAACGTGACTTCTATGTAAATAAAAATGGAACAAAAAACAAAATTACCAACCAAGTTTCTTCCGGTCAAATCGTTAAGGGTCAATATGTTTTAAAGCAATGGGCGTTGGGTTTAACACAAAAACTTAAAACAGTTTCTACTAAATTGTTGAACCAGCATATTAAGAAAGGATTTTTCCTCTAATGATCAGCATCCGCTGATAACAGACAAAAATCCGCTGTCAGTGAAAACTTTTGGTGAGAAACTTGGGTACGGGATGTTTGCATCTATAGTTCATGACGTGCATGTATTTATAATTGAAATTTAACTTCACCTTTTAAGTCAATGTCTAAAACTTGTTATTTGAGATACGTGTAAGTAAATTTAACTAGATAAATTATTTATAATAGAATAGAACATATAAAACAATATTTTAATCGAATTTTCCTGGGAAGTTGTTCCAAATATAAGTTGAAGACAACCATGCGTTCATAATTTAAAGTAATCGTTGAAACCATTTTTGAGAAAATGATAGAAAAAATGTTAATAATCCGCTAAATAAAGAGGTACTTCTACTAATATAAATTTAAAGTTACAGCTTACTTTGAGTATTAGTTTTTGAGATATTTGACGCAAATTACCTAAAAACAGGTTATATACGTAATGTCATTTCGGTTTCCCATTTCCGAGGATAAACAGAATAGCTGAGCTTCACAATCAAGTAGCCGCCCTTATTATATTCCAATTCGAGTCTAGTGAAAGTGGCAATTCTGGGATTTAAAGGATCTGAAGTAACTCTGACTTACAGTTAGTTATTTGTGGACGGCTGCATGACTTAGGCTATTAATTCCAGAAGAAGTGGACCTCAGAAAGGGGCATCTCATTATGAAAGCTCGTTAACCCTTGCATAAACACTAAGGCTTTCAGAGGAGGGTATACAACAAATTAAGAATTTGTTATAATCACAAATAAAGCAAAGCTAATTGCGCAGCATTGTTACTTCTACCTACACATTTCTTTATTTCTATAAGTACGTAAATACAAAGGCAAAACCAAGACCTACTTTGCAGAAGTAGGTCGCAATGAATTGGTTATACAAGGATTTCTTTATTTGTCAGTGGAAAATTCTATTATCACGCAAAGTTTATTAAAACAAGTCTACATAAGCAAGTGGATTCTTTAAACCCTCCATACCAGACTTTTTTAAAAACTCCTTCAACCCTTCGTACTAGTATTATAAACAAAAAAATGCTTTGAATATTTACACAAAGAATTAGAATATAAAATTACGATTTATGAATTTACCACATTAATTTTATAATTCTGATTTGAGTGAATACCGGGTTAATGTTTAGCTGTTTATTCTGAATGTCACAAAAGTATGGTAGTCGATAAAATCGCTTAAAAAGAAGATATGACATCAATATTCTTGTAAACATATATAATTGCAGTGCATACAGGCAATAATTTGACCTAATCAACGAAAATAAAAAGTAAAAGCTATCAATGATACTAACTCGTAAAACGTCTACACAGCGATGAATGTAAGGATGCTTTTGAAATTGTGCTTTAAATTAAATTCTAAAACGTGCTGTAAGCATTATGCCTGACCGGTATACACTATACAGTTACAACTTCTTCCTTGATTAACCTGTACTTCCTATAGCTAGAAGTTCTAAATTCAGAGAACTTCATCACGATTAATCGATAACTATGCTTTTGGTGCTTAACAAAAATATTAAGGTGTAACAAGAAATTATTTTAAATCACTATCTGATAATACTTAAGGTTTAAAATTTTACGTGTTTTATTATAACTGGAATCCAGAAATATATTTTAAAACATTTAAGTACATATAGTAAATAACTATCCCATAAACAGCTGATTTCTTGAAAAGCCTAATGAACATCAACAGTTAGGAATACGTTGTTTATTTACATGGGTGGTGCACATAGTGATGTTGCAACCCTATTAACATTCAAACTTTTAAATTGACCGAGTTATATGGAGACCTTCAAACTATCGTAACGCAAATTACTAAAGAAAGACAGGCCCAACTAACAAAACTAGGAATTATAATGTAATTAAAAAAGACAAAAAAAACTGCAATAGCGAATTCCTACTATACAATAGTGTGTCATTGGGTGTTCTTTAAAAATAGAACTAACTCTCTCCGTTAACGCACAGCTACAAACACAAACCAATTGATAATGCATGCCAACAAGATTACGTCAAACCTTTTAAACTCGGACACACATTCTAAGATTTGTAGCATAGCAAAGTTTTAACCTGTACAGTATGAGCAAACTTTTTTTTGTGTACATTTAAGTATGTTTCATGTAATAACACCAATAAAGAAAATTTCTTTTTAAACTTCAAAAACCCTATTAAAAACCTCTCTTAACAGATAACAAGCCTAGACTCAACAACAATAATCTTCGAATAACATAAACATAAAAGTAAATTATTGTTTAGCGGCGCCATTGGTTTTACGTTTACATAAATAACTCAGTTTTAAACAAGCCTACAAGCTGACCTTCCACCAAGAACTCAAGTAGTTTCTCCAACCAAATAACTTGAGCCAAACCACTTTTCATTGATGTAAAGGGCGGACACAATGATTGAAGAGCGATAAACTAGGCCTTGCTAGAGAAAATTATTTTCAAAAACCAAAATTTAATGAAAATCTGATATCTTACATTCCTGAATACCTAAGCCAAAAATTTCTCGGCTGGCCGAAAACAATCAATAGAGCATAGTGCGTACTAGCAACATTCTTATCTTTCTAAACTCATCCTAAACAAAAACTTGAATCTTAACTTGCACATCATAAATGGTGTAAATTATCTTAACGACTTACATTAAAAAGGACTAGTAACTCGTCCATGAATTTGGCCTAACAATATTTTCACTTAACACTGGGAGCAAACTTTGATCTCTACCCCCTCATAATATCTCCCATGAAAAACTGCTCCGAATTTGCATGCCAAAAGAGGCGGTATGAGAACTGTCCCCTTTGCTAGGGTTGAGATAACCCTCAATCACAAACCTCAAAGATGATTAAGGAATTTATCCACAAAATATCTGGGGTAATGTTTTGGACGAAAAGGAGCATTTGGCGCTCGGAAGCAAGATAGTCCAAACTTCTGCTCCTCTTTCTTTCCAGCCCAAATTTCGCTACAAAAATTCCACTCTATCCCGAGGCGTCGAGTGACCCGTGCCAAAGGATGGATGGATAACAATCGAAAGCGGAGTCTTCGAAGTGCTGAGCCCCCTTTCGGATTATATACCTTTTCCTGGATAACGTGGGCTTGGAAGGGCATTTGACCTTTTCAGAAAGCCTTGATTAATAAAGGGCAGTGGAGAAAAATACACCTTATTTCTGATAGAGGTATCAAGGCTTCAGAGTCATCCAAACCTCTCTCTTCCTAAAGGTTACCAGGTGTTGAGGCGGGATATGTACTCCCTGAGAGAACTGGAGATAGCTTTTGCCAATTAGCCTACTTTACCATCTCCCCCATCCCTGGTGTGTGCCTGAAGAGACTACATGTTTGTCTGGCTCCCGGCTCCCACTTCTCTTCCGCGATACTCCCTAAGAATAGTTCTTAACTTCTTCAAAATTTCTTAACTGAGTTGTTTAACCACTTGGGGTGCTATAGGTCTTGTTTGGCACTAGTGGAGGCAAAGATCTAATAAAGGTCGAAGCAGAGGTTACTCCGTAACAAAGTTTGGGTCAAAATTGCATTATCGAAGTTCCTTTTTTCGTGGATTCTGCTTCAACTTCTATTTGTACTAAAGATTTTTATTCTCTAGCAATTGTTTGGTCTTATTAGTAATACTTTATGATCTATCTGGGGATATTCTTGTTTCAGAAAATCTTTCTTTAAACGTTTAGATCTATTTCTGGACGTAAGCTTTTTGTCGTTTGCATTCCATATTTCTTATCAGAATTTCAAGAAAAGTTGCAAAAACAGGGGCCTAATTTATTTAGTTATCTTGGTAATATCTTTAATATGTGATCTTAAAATCAATTTGGTTTTGGTCAGGATATAATTATTGCTGCTAATAATTTTTATTTATAAAAGGCACCCTATCTGGCTCCTCGTTACAGATTTTATTTAAAAAATAATATAAATTTTTTTTTTTTGGAGTTGTAAAGACCCTGAAGGTGAGATGGTTGATCTGAAAATACGTAAATACTCCACCTACAGCATTACTAACTTCATTTGTAAATTGAAACAATGTATGAAAGTAATATCCAGTCAAAAGGTAGAATCTGTGTTTATAGTCATAAAATTATTTATTATTCAGAATTATGCCGTGATGGATTACCAAATCATTTAGGTAACAGTATGAAGTCAATATACAAAAATCTGCATATATGAAAATACGCACCCATCAATGAACTCACGTTTTGAAAAATATTGTCTGATATCATGAAATGCCTGATAAAATGTATTCATCAGAAGCGATTATATTTTTAAATACATTTGTGTAACATAGTACAAGTACATAGACTTATAATTAGCCAGGTACAATATTGTCAGTTCGTTAATTTAATATAAACGCAAAAACTTTTATAAAACAATTTTTTCTTCGGAAACAAAATGAAGAGAATAAATCAAAGAAAATACTGTCAAAACATAGTGACATATAATTGTGTACTATTTCATAAATATATAAAATTATACATATATATATATATACAAAATGACCAAGTAATTCACAAGTTGCTCAGCTGGGATGGTCCCTGTTTCACAGATATAGTTTATATTTTTCAAATAAAAATCTTACAAAACTTGAAATTTATCAATAAACATGAAATTTACACAGAACTTGCACACTTACACAGACCTATAATTTTGGTTTATAAATTAAAAATAGTAACGGAGACTAAACTTTTGATGATTTGAACAATTAAAAATGAGGTCGAATCTTGAAATTATCTATCTACGCTTTGAAAATAAGCATAAATGAATTATGTAGGAGATAAAGAAAGAGGTTACTTTAAATAATTCAAGCGAAAACACTTTAACGAAGAGCTACTGGCGCCTATTTTATGGAAACGGAAATAGAGTGATGTTAAACTTTTAAAAAAATTATCTTAAAACAATTTAAATATAACCTAAGTATGCTATAGTTAGAAATTAATTTGCTCATAGGAGAAACATACTTTTTTAAAGAAAGCTGTTTTAACCACTAACCCAATCAACAACAAAGCAAACCAGAGGTTTCAATTATGATGTTTAGACTTATGTTTTAAAAGTTACTATGATTTAGAAATGATAGTGTATTGCTCAAGTTTCTTGCAGGTCTTTCTGTCAGACATGTACACGAGCTGCTCGAAATAAATCATAAAATGCACGCTTGGAATCCGTAGGTCCTTTCTTCGCTTGTTGTCTTGATTAATCTGAAAGCCGTGAAAATCATTTTTAAAACCTGATTTAATTATTATTGCTTGCTTCTACAGTTAACAGATAACAATTAAGTTATAATAGTTGTTCTTGAAGGAATGTAAACCCAGAGATCCCACACTTTCTGTGATCAGGTGGCAATATATCTAGGCGATTTAACAGTTTTCCAAGCCCTAATTTATGCTCAAGAGGAACAGATACTGCAGTTTATAAATGCTCGGACAGTCAAGCCAGAGAGTACTTTTATCTTCACCCATTGAAAATACCAAAATGCTCTAGGAGACTACTTTTTCTTTCAAGGATGTTCTATTTCGAGCACAGCTCTCGTGAGGTTTTGGGAGTTAATATTTATGATAAATGGGCTTAATTGGGCAACCATGGACATCTCGCAAGCCAGGTTCGCCAGGAGGTTATCAACTGCTCTCTGTACCTGAGGAGGCACGTTTGAAGGCCCAGTACATGCCGCACAAGTTGCGTAAAGTGCATTATTTGATAAATTAAGGAATAAAAGTTTGATCCCTTATATGAAAGATATTTATCACTTAAATATGTAGCAGGAGGTTTCCAATTTTTTTGGTAATTAAACGAAACTCTCCCAAAATTGCCGAATAATTATTGAACCTTCTTGTTTGTAACAGTGGTAAAATTAATTTTTAGCCATTTTGTGTATGGTTGAGAACATCTAAAGCTCTTAACATTTGATTTTTCTTAGAAAAATCACTCGGGAAACTACTTATTTCCCGATATTAAGAAAAATACTAGCTTTACTGCCTTGGCAATATTTTTAGTAGAAAGGGGATGAAAAAAATACATAAAAATGACCTATCGCGTGTTCTTCTTTCTCTTTGATAACAAGTTAAAAAAATTGAAATATGATTAATAAATACCAGAATTTGAAATGGCCTAGCACCTATAATTTTGAAGATATCGAATTGCGGTTTCCGGTTTGTTTCATAACTTTTTATACTCTTTAAAACTGTGTATATGAAAATGGGGGTCAACTGCGAACCCTCACTTTTGGAATCTAAAATCAAGTCACATATTCTGAAACTAGAGGTAACGGGCAAAAAATTTTTCCTCTACCATTTTTTGCTCAGATTAACCGTTTAAGCATGAAATGCATTTGAGACGTCTATGGTCTACCGGCAATTAAATTGAAGCGCCTCTTAAAAATACATTTTTCTTTCAGAAAAGTTCAAAATCTCTAATAATACATTTACAATAAAAAATGTTTCAAATAAACGAATAGATCATTTTGTGATTGTATACTTGCAAAGTATTCGACACACACCACATATGTATTCGATTACCTTGGCGTAAAGGAGGAGTTGTTTTCTAATTTGACCGAATCCTCGCTATTTCGATCTTAAATATTACACATTTTACCGATGCCTATTTTTATTCAAATGAACTGATATTTAAGAAAGTCACAATAAATGTTTCAGGTGATAGTGGATATGGTTTTACAACACCATTATACAATCTACCAGTTAATCACTAGCACCTACAAAGTGTGGAGGTGGAATAGAAGCAACAAATAAAATCTCAATTTCGAAGGGCTGACTCATATTCCAACACACATTTCCTCTTTTAATTAGAACTGATTCAATTAATAATCATAAACAATTCATAACTTACCCATTTAAATGTTTAATCATAAAAAGTAGTTTCAATCTATTTATTTCACATGTAAGTAAACAAAAAACTAATAAAAATTCGTGTAAGTGCTGAAATTGGCAGTCTTCTAAATTCTTGCTACTCACTCAATATTGCAATTATTTCTGAACCTAAAAAACATTTTTTTTTAATTAGGTAATTTTATTCACTTTAAATAAAATAAATTATTGAAAAGAGCCTTAAAAATTAATAAAATTAATTCTTAATGATCATTAATTTCAAGAGCAATAACATTTCTTTAAATTAAGAAAGCTGATGAAGCTAAATTGACAAATTCGGAATTAAACCAAAACATTTACTAGTGAATTAATGTGTTAAATGAGAAAAATTAAGTTAAGTACGTTAGCTATCTACCTCCGTCTATGACTCCTGATCGGTACTTGGACGTAAAGCCTGTCAAAAAAAAAGATCATTACCTTGGTCACTCGACTTAAACCAATCACAGAACACGTTTATAAAACTTCGTGAGGAAAGAAAAAGCTTACAAACTCAAAAACAAAAACAAACAGGACTACTCTAGGGACCAATCGCAACATTAACCTTCCTCTAAGACTTTAGGTACTTACGCAGATGATAGAATGATAGCTTCTTCATCCAACAAAATAAAACCAATGTATTACTAACATAAACATCTTTAGTCGTCGTATGAAACTGGTTCCAAAGATGGAAGCTGTAATTAAAGCTAAAATGTTCTCCCTGCATAGTTTTTCAATTGAAGATCTCCATCTATTGAACCCAACAACTGAGAATAAAAGAAAGCTATCTCGGCGTAATCCTTGGTACATGACTCACCTGGAGGTTGCGCATCAATACGAAACTTCAACAAGCATATATTCGAAAGAAACAGTTATACTCACTAATAAACAGGAACAAACCACTCAAATTCTCCTGCATGTACTTCTACACAAAAAACTTCGTATACAACTTACAACATACGCCTGACCAGTTTACCTTCAGAAACTAAGTACTATAAATTCCTCTAAATACCTTATAAAAATGAAAATGAACGGATGATCGTTGCGCGTATCTAACGACAAATTTTATATTACCGAGTTTTACACATGGAGACCCATTTCATGCCTATCTACTCTTTAAAATAATTTAAGAGAATGTGAAGGCCAACATTCAGTGGACAGGGCAAATATTCCTTAAAATCGACAGATTTTAGCCTATGTAGACGATATAGATTTCGTTGAAAGATAATTCCGAGAAAGAGAGTGGATTGATTAGCCTTCTCAGAACTGTCGGTGAGGTGAGATGGAGATAAGTAGGAGCCAGCAATATATGCTTGCAGAAAAAACTGCGCGGAAACTAATCCTACAACATGGAGAGCGAATGGATTCCTAAGATAAATTTACTAAAAAGGATGGCGTCAGCCAAATTAAAAAGCAAGATATGTCTTCTGATGCTAGAATTCTCCTGGATAAAACAATATGTTCATACGGACTGCACTAACATGCCCTATATGAACTATAGGTCATAAGAGATGAATTTATACGGCCCGGTTTTCCTATTTCCAAGATGTGAACTGGTGAGAAGATGTTGAGGGTACGTGTATTCCTGGAGTCAAACATTAATAATTTGACTCGTTAGACTTCGCAGGCAAATATGTAGCAAAATGACAAGATTCCCACAATGATTAGCAACGAGAGAGATTATAAACTGCACTGGGCAGATGGAATAAGCGAGGATGCGAACTATGGCCCTATCCAAGATAAGGAACTGGAAGACTCATAAAGAGATAGAATGGCGGAAACAGAATTAATTTTTTAAATTTATTTTAAAGAAAATAAATGCAGCTTTCATCCAATACATCATTTTGTTCGCAACGACTTCTACGAATAATCGAACGAGATTGAGCAGCTTCGCTGAGTGGAGATTGCATTTAAAATGGAGATATCGTGAAAATGTTAATGTGGGAAAACTCTAAAGGGAGACTTTACACGAAAAGAGGAGATTAAAGAGACCACAGGTAAGATACCCTTACGAACAATGTGATAAAAAACCCAGCTTCTAATCTGTAAATCAGGAATTGGAAGGCAGCAACACTGCGAGAAAGCGAGTAAAATAGAAGAGGAGACTACTCAGTAATTGGCAGATCAGCACTGAAAACGATGTTGTAGGCAGTATGAGATTAAATATGACGTTCGAAATGATATAAGTACTAACTTACAGTACGCTAACATCAAATTCTAAGTGAACATTTTAAAAAAATACAGTAATTTAATTTTAATATATCTTCTATAAATAGTTACCAAATCTATCTCTGATTTGTGGAATATTATCATTAGCTTCTTGCGATGATACGAAGCTAATGGCCAGACCATTGTTGCCAAAGCGGCCTGTTCTGCCAATCCTATGAAGATATGTTTGACAATCTGTTTTTCTACGCGCATCAAGAGGCAAGTCAAAGTTTACAGCAATGGTTACATCTTCAATGTCAATTCCTGAAAGATTATTAACAGTTAAAGAGTACTATCTTTTTGGAGTATTTATTGAAATGTAATCACAATGAATATATTGAGTCAAAATAAAAACACAAGTTTCAAGAAAATCTCAAAAAACTGAAAATTGGTTTGCATGAAGTGGTACTTTCGGTTGACGTTTTTGACTAAAGCTCATCTGGTGGCATCCTGAACAAAATGTCTAATTTGAAGTTTCTGCGATTTTCTGTAATAAAGTAATGACAACCAAGTACAGCGCAAATGTAAAAACCAGTTTTTCTTACCCAAGAGACCTCAAAATGTTTATTTACGGAGAAAACTAAAAAAAACAGCACTTTAGCAATAAAAATAAGATTTTTTTAAGCTCTTAACCTTGTAGTCTAAAAATCGAAAGCCTGGGGGGGAAAAAAATACTTTTCAGGTCCTCTCCTCTTTGCGTAGATTGCAATGAGGAGGAGGATTTCAAACATATAATAATGATATGTCCACGTTATGTGGTAGAAAGGAAACGAATGTTTGACGACATATACAGGTATTTAGATGCACCATTTCGCTACGAAGACATAATGTTCTCCACCAACATTTATGTGCTTAAGTCTATAGAAGAGCTAGCAATGAAATATGAATGTATTTAAAAGTATAGAATGAATGCAAGAAAATGATTACAGAAGGAGTACGTGATTTTAATTTCGGTTAAGCTATAAGAATGGCAGGAATATAGAGTACTGATCCATCCATTAGTTGTAGTATTTGTAAATAGCTGGATATAGTAGAGGGGTGAATGTGTGAAGCGAATGTATTTATAAGTAAAAATGGAGAGTGAGTGATATTCTAGTGATAAGCACCTAGACGATGCTGGCTGTATGGCGAAAGCCAATGCCAAAAAAAGAAAACAAAAAAAATAATTTTAGTAGCAAGTAGTGCGAAAATATGAATTTTCCTCAGAATGACTGGCCTTAAATAAGTTTTCGGGAGCATTTCATTCCAGTTTATACCTCAACTAAAGTAATAAAGAAAAACCTTTTTGGAAACTTACCCCTTGCTAAAACACTAGTCGTTATTAACATTTTTCCTTTTCCCTCACGGAATTTGTCCAAAACGTTTAACCTATGTTGGACAGAAAAATCTCCTGATAGCAAAAAAACCGAACATCCATCTTCCATCATCTGTTTAGCTAACCAATTAGAAGTCTTGCGTCCCTAAAGTTATATTTATTGATAAAAACAATTAATAATGGACTATAAAAATTAACTAGTGTTAAACTTTATTACAACATAGATTTACTTTTTATACTTCCCTCAAACTTCGATCTTTTACTAAAAATATGTTTCAAAAGAATGGATTTTAATCCAAAATTAAAGAATAGTTAAAAATTGGTTGGGTCAGTAGAACTGGACATCTTAGATTTTATTCGTCGTAACATGAAGTTCATTGTGTCCCTAACCTATTTCAGATTTTCATCCACCATTAGAAGATTTCGACTTCACTTATGTTTCCGTCTCGCACTACACTTGACTGAGTGTGAGAGAAAATTAAGGAATTCTGTTGTTGTGTGATTTCAAGAATACTGCAAAAAAACTCTTCATCATCCAATCGATCTTTTCCAATTTCTTCTAACAATTTTAACAATATTTTTACCTTTCTTAATAGTAGAACCGTAGATAACACGGATATGGCACACTAGTTCCACGAAAGACTAAAAATCATGATATCTATCACGTTTCTAAGGACAAGCCAGTATCATACCTAATTTCTCTGTGAAGCCTTTGACTAGCTTAAGCACAAAATCTCCATAAAAAGTTATACAATTTACTACTTTCGTTCATTCCTCTAGTCTGCCATATTTACTTCTCCGACTTCATACTGTATCCCTGAAGTCCCTCACTTTTACTACACTTTTCTTTATCTAAATAAATGACCTCGTCTCTATTCAGTAATGCTTGATTCATCATTGTGCTGAAGACTTTCAGATCTACTCATCCTTTCCACTCTCAGACTTACAACTGCATTTCAAAAATTAGGGTAACCCTAACCATACCAATCTAGACATATCTCAATTCTGAAATTAAACATTCCTTTGCCAAACGCCAAAATGATCGATTATTTTATTTAATCTCTACCTTACCTCGCTTCTTCTTTTCTGCACCATCTCCCAATCCAGTTCTTTCTTTCTGTCAATAACTTGGATTTGCATGTTCTTCACTAATCTCGAGATTACAGGCCATATTTCTCAATTTTTAAATGTTTAATTCTGACCCTTTGAAAATAATGAATCTCTACAACCTATCAACCCACCCCTAAAAAGCAGCTATCTGCTGGCCATTTTCCTAATTTTCTTGCATTTTGATTTTTTATAAATGTCCTCTAGGATCTAGAAAATGGGCTAATAAGTTTGATGAACAGTTTTTTAAAGATATATCTCCCGTGTTCCTAGAGTTATTTACAGAGGTCAGTCTACTTCGACATTTAGTTGACCTTCTCCTATATCTGACACCAATATTTCCTGGAGTCTGTAATCAATACTAGCAAATTCCAAATATCTCCGCAGATTAACTGCTCCAATTAAAAATCTTCAGTACTTCCAATACAAATCGTGTATCCAAACCTGCCCTACAGTTCTCCTCCTGAATCTTATGTTCTTTTCTTCAGAACAACAGCTAAATTCTAGCCATAGTTTTTTGAATTAAAAAATGTCACTCCAAATACATTCCCAATACAATCTGGGTATCACATCGTTTTAGACATTTGAGTTACAAAAATGATAGTGTTTGAAACTGATTTTTTTTTTTGCTGGAATATCTTAAAAATAATAGGAGTTGAATGATTCGCATTTACCCAAAAGATATTACCTGGCAGAATATGATGGCTCTTCCAGTGTCCAATGCGTTATAAAGACAGATAGCTGCAGTGTACTTCGCAGTCTTATGTTCACAAAGTACGTAATATTGTTTAATATGGTCTAAAGCTTCTTCCTCTCTTTTTATTCTAATTAGTGATGCATTGGGTACTAAATTTGTTGCAACAGACATTATTTTCTCATTAAACGTAGCAGAAAAGAACATTATTTGACAATCCGGTGGTAGGTGTCTGAAAATAAGCATTGTTGCAAAGTAACATTCAGAACGTATTACTGTCGATATTAATATTAAAGTTGTCCTAAAATGTAAGGATATTACTTTTTAAGGTCACTACAGGACAGAAAGATGTATAAAGTTTTTCATAAAATGTTAAGTTTGTTTAGGACAAATGGGAATGTTGTCGTAACTGTACAGAACATATCACGCCCATTCTAGACAAACAAAGAAATACGTCAACGTTGCAACCAAGCCCGCTTCTTTTCATCATTCATCATCTTGAAACTGTCCTGAAGATGAGAATGAGATGTTTTCTCTAGAGGCACAGGAAACAACGCCCACTAAATTTTCTGAACCTGTTTTTGCTGACTACCAGGTAATATGGTTAATAGTATTGAGAACATCAGTTTAATTTAGCCAGCTTCAAAAGGAGTTAAAGAAAAAATCAATGTAATCATCAACTCCCAGAAATACTGAAGTAATTAGGGTCGGAAGAAGCGACGTCGTGTGTTGCTATTTGCAAATTGCAAATAATAAGGATTAGGGAAAACTAATTTGCAGCTGACACATATTTAATAACATGGAATTCACTTGGTGAATTCATTACCAGAGAAAAAAGAGGTTGCATTGCTTCCCGAAATATGTTCAAGCAATTGAAGGCTACATCAACCGAACAGGGGTGTCGAAAAAGAGGAAAAAGTGAAGTTAATTCCAAATTACTTTCCATTCTCATCTATACATCCGACTCCTGGTCATTTACTGGAAATAAGACGCAATAGTACGAAAGAGAGAAACTCGACAGGGCATTTATAGATCGCCATCGTAAGGAATTTACATGTCGAACCAGCAGAGATTAGCAATATAGGAAAGCAAGCTAAATTGATTCTCCAACTGCTGTAATTGAGCTCAGCGATATCTATAGGACTCTTACGTACCTCAGGTAGAGAGGAGATGAGGAAGAAGCAGACCCAGCTTGAAATGGGAGGATTGTACAAGAAATGCTTTCCACAAAATAATCCTGGTAAGAAGCAAAAGGGCTGGAATGAGATAAGATGTTTATAAGGAAATCTCACACTTCTCAAGAGGTGGCTACGCAGAGTAAGAATAAAATCTACAGGTACGTAAAAAGTATTGTCCTTTTACTCAAGGATTTGTTTGCCATAATAAGAGAGCAAATTTTACTCCAATAATCAAAGGGCTTATCAAGCTCATTATTAATAAATTACATATTAATAATAGGATTATTAATAAATCCTTTCATTTTTAAATATTAGCGACGAGCCCTAAGCTTCTAAACTGAGAGTCACAGTTATCTCCTTTTACATATATAAAAATGATATATACATATAATGGCTATGAGCCATTAGGAAAACTCTACCTTCTTATGAGAAAACTTTCCTCTTGGTGACCTCTAGCAGAAATCACAAGATCAGCTTCATCCATTACGAATACCTTGATATGCTTTAATTCCAAAATCTTGTTTGCCCAGTCTAAAACTTTGTCTGGAGTGCCGATAATGACGTGTTCAGTAATTTTGTTTTTGTGAGGCTCTATTAATCCATTCAAATATTAATTTTAACAACACAGCATAGTTATTTAAATGTTTCTAAACGTTTATCTGTTGGGTTATATAATAATTTTAAAACGATATAATTGGTTAACTATTATTACTTTAATTTTCATATTTAGAACAATTTTAAAGTAATAATAATTTGTGAAGAAAATCTTTATTAAAATTTGTAATAAAATATTTGAAACTTAAGAAAAATACTGATCCACAACTTGTTAATCCGTCGTAGCACGCGAATCCCTAACCGGTTTCGGACGTAATTCCATCATCAGAGATTGATTAAGTTTTTGTGTGGAAAATTCGACTTTAACAATGTTTCCGTCACATACTATACTTGCTGACATGAGAGAGATTGCGTGGTATGTTTTTTTTTAAAATGTTAAAGAACAGAAATTTTTTTTTTTTTTTTTGAAAAAATAGTAAAATAAAATTAATGAAAATTGGAGTTGTATTTTACCCAGCGTGCTACAATGGAAAAAATCCGCGTCACTACTTGAAAGTTTAAAGAGTTGAACCATGTTGCTTCGTTATTTTTGAAGCTTAGTTCATCTTTCGAAGAACTAGTCATAATTCTCTGGGGAGACCTAAATGGGGTGCCTTCACCTCAGAAAGAGCTTTGTTTGAAGAAAGCGTTAAACAAATAAATAAATAAAAAAAATTCAGCCAGATATCTATGGATATAAAATCGATTTCAACTACAATAAAGAGTTGAGAAGTGCATATTCCGATACCACAATTCCATCTTCAGAAGGTTGGCTGGTTTATCCAAGCATTGCAACTAGGTTTCTGCAGAATTAATCGCTGTACGCCTAGCTCACAAAAAAATTGCTACTGAAACGATAGCAATGGTTTCGATGGTACTGGCCTCCTAATCTTTTATTAACCTAAAGCTTCTGGATCTGATTCATGTATTATTATTTAGTAATAGAATCTCAAAATAAGGTTCATGTGGATTTGAGAGCACTCCGCACTATGAAGTAGGTTTAAGTAGCTGCCAATTCAAGTGAAACTGTCGACCTAAACCACTCTTTTGCGGCCTTGAAATGCTGTTTGAAGCGTCTTATTAGACGCTTATAGTAATAGATATTACTATTAGCAGAATTTGGTAATTTGATAAGGATTCTACAAGGTTTTTACTCTTACGACTTGAAAATCACCTATTTTGATGGGTTGGTGGTAGAAAAAAAAAAATTATAACCAAAGAACTAATTATGCAATACTTATTAGCATAAAATTTCACAGAGATCCTCCCCTTTATGAAAGAGGCGCCAAGAATACGAGATTTCAAACTTTAAACATATGCCCATCTTTGATAGCACCGTTTACTGCTTGATAACCTGAGTTCTTAATTAATGAAATAATCTTGAATATCGATTAAAGATTTATTTTATATAATTCATTAAGATCGAGTATTGTTAAGGCGGATCATTGGTCAATACCCGCGCTGGCTGATCAGCAATTCGCCAATGCAAACAGTAATAAAATTATTAAGTTCATACCATTACCATACTCTCCTCTTACGGCGAATTTGAAAGTAATACCTTCACAGAACTGGCCAATCTTGGCCGCAACCTCTCCAATTTGTATGGCTAATTCATAAGTTGGCGCAAGGCACACTACCTGGATATATTAAATAAATTCACTGTCAAGTATATTTTTTAATAGCATTTTTGTATCAAATTTGGAAAGATAGGGATTTTTTTTAAGATTGAACAAAAAAGACTAAATAACAACAGTGGCACACTGTACCTTGTCATATGTTGTTCGTCCATCTGGATTTAGTTCGTCCAGAGAGTGCGCGCTATATAGTTGTACATACAAAACCATTTCATCAAATTATATAAATTGTTTTTCTTTCTAATTCTTACCAGCATTTATCTAAAATTATCTCTCTATCTCTTCAAAGTAATAAGTAAAACTTGTTCTATATTACACTGTGTGCGCACACTATTCAAAAATATTGCAGTAAATCAAATCAAATCTCTAAAATTTATGAATTTATAAATCCATGTAGGAAATATATTTCAATAGCTAAAATTTTCAAAATTGAGTTCATATGCAAATTTATATTTTACATGCTACAATTTGAAAGAGGTTTTTAGACATTAGCAACAGATAGAGCGAACAGTATTAATGAAAATTGGAAAATCAGAGATGGCTCTAATTTCTACATTCATTTATTACGTCGGTTAGGAAAGGAGTTCAGGATAAACCCTTCTAAAGGAGTAATTAGTGAATGATTTATGAATTTATAAGCTCAATTTTCAAGAAAATAAATTAAACTTTTTTTTCTTGTTTATTTAACTAGAATAAAAGAAGGGAATTAAATAAATAAGATCTATTCATTTTCCTTTTTTTGACAGTTAAAAAAAATTAGTAAAGATTTCCCAAAAAAAGCTAACTTCTAATTAAACTTCTATAAGGAACCAAGTAAAGATATTGCAAGGGTTTACTCTCTTTATATTTCTAGAGCTAATTTATTTAAACTGCCCAAATTTTAGGAATTTGCGTACCACAATATTTTTTCTAGTTCTCCCCAGCTGCCATTTTACTAAAGTAAAATTCAAGTAGAAACCTAGAGTATTAGTGCTGCTCCTTATTTCATTTTGAATATTTTTTGTTTACAAAGAAATTTGAATTTAATGGTTATTACTGTATATCCATAGCACTCCACAGGCGAATCTCACCACTCAATTAATTGTCACAAACTCGTGTGACTAGTGAGAACCGCTATCAATAACTTGTTTTCATTATGACTTATCAATAAAAAAAAATTGTTCAATATGAAAAGTAAATGTGGGCTAATCCTAGAGAAGTTTTAGTTTGTTTTATGCGTTCTCACAAAATGGATATTAACAAAGAATTGTTTGCCAGTGACGTGTTGATTTTTTAGTTTTTGCAGAAACACCTGAGCTACATATTTTCATTCAATAATTAGTTTCTTTCATAAATATATTCTTGTATGTATTAAAATAACCTTGCGTTTTGCTAGTTTAACAAATATCAAAAAGGATTTGAGTGCTAATTGTTAAAAAAGTATTAACAATTATTAAGGAACAACTAAGCAATAAAACAAATGTGTACGAAGAAAATTTGCAATTTCTAATTACAGAAACCCGTTAGAAAGCCGAGAGTATTATACTCTCATTACTTTCTCTAACCCATCGAAATAAGAAAAACGGCGATCCTGTCATATTTTATAAGTTGATTTTTCACTGACGTTCGCTGACGTTTCCAGAGTCCGAAAAATATTTATGCGAATACTATTTTTAAAACAAAATATTGGTAACCAAAAAATTGTTTATTTCTTTTGCGCATTCCAATCAGATACGTGAGGTGTGACATAAACTTCTGTGATGAAAATGCCTTTTCCGGAATGATTAACTCTACTTTAAAGAATTAATTTTCACCCTTTTGATTTTCGAAAACGGCCTCAACGGTTGACTTCAGCATTGCACACATGTTGATCTACCTCTGCATTCAAAAACTTTCTCTAGGAAATGTTGATTATTTAGAGGAGAGGATAGACTTCACTATTAGAGTCATCTCAGTGTATTGAACTGTTTTTCCATCAATATGATGAGATAATTTGTTAATGCTTTGAATTTTATATAAAAGAAAATTATTATCACATTTATGAGTTCAATAAGAAAAAGCTGGTCTGTTTTCGAAACAGATTTCTTGGGAGGATTTGTGATTTGTTCAACAAAATTAACTGGCAAAAATTACCTGTGGGTAAGGCCTTGATGAATCCACTCTGGAAAGCATAGCAAGTACAAATGCAGCAGTTTTCCCGGTCCCTGATTGAGACTGGGCGATCATATTCTGTGGCCTACAGAAATAATTATAGTGTTAATAACTGTAAGCTTACCCACTTATTATTATTACCCACCTATTATTTCAATAGGTTTTGATTGATTTATTAACAAAAATAAATATAAAAAAGGAAGAAAATATCGGTTAATAGTAGACTAAAATAGTTGGTTACAATGTAACGAGAAAAGAAAAATTACCGCAAAACAGCATCAATTTCTCTTACCAAAGAATTTAAGCTATAAGGTGCTTAAAAAGTAGAAATAAGAGTTACAAGAGCCTATTTCAGGTTTTTTGAAATGAAAACCCATCAAAAATTGTTGACACTAATTGCCTTATAACTTATTTATTATATATTGTATATTATATCACTAATAAATCAATTATATTCTGATTCCATGACGGACTGTTTAAAATAACTAAATTTCTTCCATAATGGTAACTATATAAACGTCTAAAGTTAATATCTAACCTTTCAACGAGTATCCAAATATTTATAGCATCATAATAAGTTTGCTTACCATTTATTTGCGTAATCCTGAAAAGCGGATAAGTGAATTATGATGAATACATGGTTGGATACACAATGCTAGACAATAGCTGTGTCAATGATTTCATCCGTCACTTTCTCACCAAAGTTTTATTAGGGAGAAATTTCTATTAGAGTGCACATCATTTTAGCCAATCACTATTTACATAATATATTCTGAAATATTTAGAAATAAGTAACACTTTTTTAGAAACACTTACGGATCCTGCAGAAGAATAGGTATTGCAGTTTCTTGAATTCTGGAAGGAACAGTAAAACCCATTTCGTAGACACCTCTGAGAAGTTGTGGTTTTCTGTTCGAAAAATTAAAAATACTATTTACAAAACCCTTAATATACGTTTCACATTTAAAGTACATTCTTTTCACATTCAAAAAAATCTAAATTAAAAAAATTAGTCTTAAATATATACATATATAGTACAATAAATCAGTTATATATATTGTAATATATATATATATTGTAATAAATGTAATTGGGACTTGTAAGTTATTGATAATTATAACTTACAAGTTCAACGCCTCAAAAGATTTAATAGAATGAAATGGTGAAAATGGATTTCTTCGGAGTTTCTCAATATCCTCTCCAGTTTTTGTAATTACAAGTGTGTTCGCAATTTTCTGCATTAGCCAGCTATCATCAGGTAAGTTTGGAGATGAACTGTTCCTACGTCGATCCAGAGGTGATGATAACTGAAACAGACACATACAGATATCAAGCTGACATGAATTAGTCAAAAAGCAAAACGTCCACTGATTAAGAATACTACAAAAAAGTAATGAACATACTTTTCTGGGAACATCCTGCTCTGCTGCTTTTAAATCCCAAGAAAGCATGTTAAAATTTGTAAAACAGAATTATTAAGATTGAGTAATTCGACAAAATCCCTTCCTCCTTGAACGGTTTTAGGTAAAGAAGGCAACAGTAAATTTGATTTCAGAAAATACAAACCTAAAATTACAATAAATTATTTAACATAATAACTATAATTTTGATAAATTTGAACTTATAATAAATTATTCCTGTTGATACTGATATCACATAGTAATTTGATCATTTCAATTATATTTATACCAGAAATAGATGTTTTTGTAGCCGCTAAAACCACAAAGGTATTTAGCACTGTGCACAGCTCAAGAGCTCAAGAACACATAATGAGCACAAGTACACATTAAGTTCGGGTGCGGGCTAGTTCCAAGCGAGCCTTCCATCAGAATTTAATTAAAGCGAAAACCTTTATCCCAAATAGAACTAGTTTGCCTTTTAGCGGATTCAAAAAAAGAAAATATCTAAAATTTTCTTTGGATATTATTAACTTAAACTAATTTAATACTTTTCGGTCTGTCACTTTTGTTTGAAACTTTTTTCAGGAAAATTGATTTTTTAAAGCTTGAGGAGAGCAGGCTTGGCTCACCTACATGGTTCAAATACTGAAATGTAAAAATAAATTTTATAGTGGTATTCTTCCAAGCTGCAACCAAATTACCTACTTCTTACAAGTGGTGAGAATTTTGAAAATACGACTCTTAAAAGTCACGGAAACGATAACAGCAGAACTGTCTCTAACCTGTAAGGCATTATATTTAGTTTGTTACTGTCAACAGATGACTTGATCAATGATTCAAAATGATACCGGTTAAACGTCATTTCAGTATATAGTGTTTTCTCAAATACTGAATTTAAAAGAATTTGCTTTGATTTGAAAATAAATGAATTTCTATTATTATTTCTTTTTTATTTTAGTGTTCTCGTGATTTTTAAAATTGTGATTTTACCCTTATCTTAATCCTAATTACAGAAGATGGATCGTAAACAAATTTTCGAATTGTTTTCCCCAAAAACACAAGATTGAAGGTTCACCGATATATGTATGTATATAAAATTATATATATATATATATATATAATATAAATATATATATATAATATAAATTCTAGAAAATGGTACGTGAATTGCGTGCTTGAGAACCTCATGATCAAAAAATCAAAAGAGCTCAAACATATTTCCCTTTAAAAAGCTATTTTAGTGTACTGTAGATCTTTCGCTTATATAATAACGTTATAATTATAAAACTATAATGTTATAATAACTATTACGTTATAATTATAAAACTATAATACTATGTTTCAAATTTCAAGTTTGGAGAAAATGGCATTTCCGGAAGAAGGAATTTTCTGGATTTTTCCAGCTCTTTAATTGACTTGAAACCAAATATTCTAAAAAACACCCATGCAAAGAACTGGTCAGTAATAACTGGACTATTTTCGTGAAAATAGATAAAGAGTATTTCCGAGGGAGGGACTTTTCTCTAAAGACAACTCTTACGGTTTTACTACCTATTTATTATAACTAAAAATTATATAAGTTGCTAACATTCCAATATCCAGAATATTTTGTTCCAATCCGCAGAATATTGTCAAAACTTTGAAAACTGCACTTAGTGAAGTCGTATGAATGTTCTCACTTTCATAGCTAGTACGTCGCACACTCGCCACCTTGTAATAAAGGTAGACTACATTTTGTAGCATTTTTCAGACAAACTCAAGTTCTTTTCATGTAAATAATAAATGATGGACGTAGTATATAGGAAGTATTGAAGAAAGGAAGAAAGCTAAGAGGTAAATCGGTATTACGAATGATGTATTATATTAGTGGAAAAAAGGATGAATTTAAGTTCAAAATGTAATACTGACTTAATGAAGTAAAATACCCTACAACTTGAAGAATGATTTTGGTCTCTTAATTAACAGAATTTACTATGAAGTTGGGCTAGAGAAAAATTATTGAAATGATTCATTTTGTTGCATAAATTATATTTAAAACAACACAAAGCCGAATAAAAAATACTAAATGTAGAAGTTATCACAAAACAAAATCTTCCGCCCGAAAAACTGAAAAAAAACAGATTAGCCAACATTAAAACTATTCCCTTGATTACAAATTAAATAATCAATAATGTAAAAAAAGAACGAAAGTTGAATCTAATTTTGCACTAGGTTTATTTAAAAAACAATGTAGAGAATTAAGTAAAAATAATACTTTATAATAATATTAAAATATTAGTAATAATTATTGGACGTTCTGCACCGCAAGCTGCAAGTCTGCTCAAAGAAAAAGGTTATCCTTCTGTGTTCGAGGTTACCTGACCACAAGATTTCGGCATGTGGATGATCGAAGCTAGTGCCTAATTTGGATTTTATGAATATTTGTTGTAATTCGTAATATAATCTCTTATGTGCATAAAATGGTAGTGCTGGATTTGATAAAAACTATTGATGATGGTGATAAGGATATTCCTGATTTGTCGGAGGAATCTGAAGAAGAGGAAGATGTATGTTGTAATTGACTCTGAATTATATTTATTTAATTTTTTCATGACGTTTTGAGGGTAGATTTACTTACAAGTTTGATTGTAGATTTTCTTAGCTACTTTTTAGCAGAACGATTTCATGTATATTCTGTACTTCAATCTGCTGTGAAAGGCTGTATAATATGATCTGTTTAAAAATTTTGGAACGATGACAGGCTTTTAACGTTAATATCTCGATCCTAGCGAGAAAATACCTGGATACTAAGAAAAAATTATATACGTAGTTGATTTTTTTTCTGCCATAGCAGGAGTGTTACTCTTATTTCTGGCGGTTCTTCTCCGCCATCAGATGTTGATTTTTCAATGATTATGTGCCTAATTTCTACTTCCAAAGCTTCATCTATTCAGCAATGCCAGCTTATATTTTAATTATGTGTACTTACTACCTTTAAATTGATTGTTTTGTTTTTGATACTAGTGCAAAGAAATGAATAAATGAAAGTGTGACCAATCTTAATCTGAATGTAGTGGATTATAGCTTCTTTTTTTTTTTAGAGTTACGCATTTTTGCAATAAATATTATATGCCTTTTCTAAAATTTATTTAAAATTTTGGTCTATCAAAATAAAATCTTATAAGTGATTGGTTATTGGAATTCATTTTTACTTTTTCAGTTTCAACCTAAAAAAAAAATAAAGAAACAAAAGGATTTTGAAAAGAATTTTGAATTTAATTTTTCGTTAGTAAGCTGTGGAAATCAGAAAGATCCATGGGATGATCTAGCTAAATATGTTAAAAGAAAACCAAACAATAAAAGTTATGAGAGAATAGATAAAGTTAGAAAAGAGATAAAGAAGGTAAACAATATTTTTCGCATTTTGTTTTACATTTGTAGTATTAATTGTACAGTTATTCTTATTACTTGTATTTCATGACAATAAGAAACTTAAAAGATTTTGATTTTATAGACAAAAAAGAAAGATGAGACAGAAGGAATTTCAGATGATGAAAGTGAGGAAGAGAAGAGTGCTGATAGTGAGGAGGAGTATGCTAAAGATATTAAAGTAGAAGCAACTGATTCAGACTCCGATCTAAGTCTCTCAGATGTTGATCTTAAAAAAGGTACCTTCATTATACATAATAAATGACATTGTCCAAAACAAAACAAAAATCATAAAGGGGCAAAGAAATACCCGTTCTATGTTTAATTGGTTGAATTCAAAAATAACTTTTTTTAGTAGCCTTGTCTTCCCGAGATACAGACTTCTAGCAAATATACACTGTAGATATTACGTAAAAATAAATATATACAATATATATATAAAAAGAAGTTATTATGTTTGACATTCGAGAATGAGTAGCTTTGGGAAAGTCCCACATCAGGTTCCAAAAGTAATCTGTCATCGTATGAACGTCCAACCGCCCTTGTGTTCGCTGAAGTCGTTCATTGGTCATTCAGCAATTGGTGAGCATATCACTCACTAATTGACCATAATTAACTGCCTTCTGCTTACCTAAGAAGTTGTTGTCTATGAAAACAAATGAAGACTAGGCATGGGATCTGTCGTCTGTCCATTACACGAATGAATACTGAAGTTTTGATAAGGCTTGTATCTGGGACCATTAAATATTTTGTGTCGGAGTTTTTTATGCTTAATCCTAGAAATTCATAGTTTAAGTAACGGAAACACTGGCCATCCTAGGGCAAAACTTTGACATATTGTTTCATTAATCCCAGTATAACTATGGATTATGCGGACACATAATTATATAGTGGCTAATAAGGATAAAACTCATTTTCGTTTAGTATAAAAGCTAAACAATTTAAACTTCTGGAATGTCGATGAAGAGTTTTCGGTATGCGGGGTTGTATTCACAGATATCCATTCTTTCCAAGTCATAACAAATAATTAGGCTCTTATTTGAGATGCAGCGTTTTTCTGCCAACAAATTAGAAGTGTCGTTCGTAAAATTTAGATCTCTCACAAGATCGTTGGGTTCCACCTGATTGAACCATTGGATAGTAGTCACACCACTCGGTTTTGATTTGTGTAAGTTATGGTAATTGAGTGTATGTGTGACTGTGAAGAAGGTCTTAAGCACCTGGAGTTTAATTGAAATTGATTGTGATTGTAATTGATTGTCAACCTGCAAGCATAGATTTGGATTTGGATACTTAATAGATGGTGAAATTTTTTTTTCTGTTAATACTTAATGTTTATCTCGCAAGTCTTTTGAACAGAGACGAAGAAAATATCAAAGTTCACCTTTAAGCATCAAACAACCGGCCGTAAAACGATTTCACTTTATTTGTTGTTTAAAAACGATTATCTGCATCTCCATAGGACGAATGAATTAAATAAAACGTATGTCACTTTTTGAATGATGCATTTGTGAAACTCTTCCAGTAAAAAAGTTGTTTAATTTGAAATTTATTTATTCTGGGCTTGGGTATTTGATATATTTGGTTATGTTATGTTTTAAAAAACCTATTACTTTTTAATCTTTTTAATAGATTTAATCAGAGACAAAGAAAAGACGATAGGTAAAAATAAAAGAAAGAAGCTAAGAAAAATTAAGCTTGAACAAGTGCCTGAAACTATAGATTTTGAGGAGGTTACACCAAACGAAGATATATCATTTTTTGAAATGAACTTATCTAGACCTCTGTTGAGGGTAAGGAAGTGATTACATATTTTGAAATTTAAATTTAATTTGATACTTTTAAAAATAGGAATCTCTCAGTATGTGCCCAAAACATAGAGAGGCGTACATACAGTACTACTGAATTTCAAAGCGAATGTACTTAAGATTAACTTTTTTTTTCTGTAATTTTTAATTATAGGCGATCACTGCAATGGGTTATGTACATCCAACTCCTATCCAGGCCAGTACAATCCCAGTTGCACTCTCAGGAAGAGACATTTGTGGTTGTGCAGCAACAGGTTAATGTCTTGAATTACTTTTATAGGATTATATTATTGTTATTTTTAAATGATTTAAGGCGCGTCAACATCTAAGGTTATTAGCGCTTGGAGCTTTTTTCAGTGCACTGCCGGCCTCCGGACAGTGTTCTCTCGTTACAGATTATTGTTGTTATTATTATTGTAAGCGGTTTAGCTATTCTAGTAACCAAAAATGGTTTCTTCCCGGAGGTTTCAAATAAAAATTAAAATATAAAATATTTGATAATAAAAGAGAAAGTACATGTATTAAAGGTACTTTTTAGATTAAGTCATCACGATCAGTTAAGCAGGCACAATTAAAAAAAAAATGAATCTTTCCATTCGGTTGTGCCTCATATTTAGTCTACAAAAAATTTTTTTTAACTATGTAAATTGTGCTTCTTCTGTCCAAAATTATACTCCTACTGCAGAATATCGGCTTTTTGAAAACTTAGTCCAGTCCCAAGTCCAAAAAGTCAATTTTAACAGTCCAAAAAAATGTTGGTCAGACAGATCAAATACTGTCATTTGGAAGTCTTTTTCCATACCCCTGTTTCTTAAACCAATAATTAGTTTCTCAAATCATTCACTGATGTACATTTCAAATCCTACTAATCAAAATTTAACACAAATTGATTTCCGGTTAAAATTCTTTGAGAAAGTTTAGTTCTCTTTCTTAAACATTTTGTTACAATTACTTTTGAAAGTCAATGTTTGCGTAACTGATAAGTTCCGGCTTTCCTAATCTGTTGTAGGTTTTTTAAAATCTGTAAAACATTGAACTTTTAAGAAACTATATTCAATTATTCACTATTACAAGTAGATTTTCTGGAGTTTTCCATGTTGAGTAAACATTTTTGGTCGTTTTTTTTTTCTGAGTATAATGACCTACTGGTTAAGCCTGAAAAAGAATCCTTTCCAGATCAACGGGATCAATGGTTTTAATGAATTTTTTCCTCCTTATTTTCAAGATATATAATTTTTGTTTACTCGCTATAGTCTAATTATTTTTAGAGCATTTAAATAAAAGTTAGAAACAATATGTGATAATTTAATTTCATTCATAGGTACTGGTAAAACGGCTGCTTATGTTCTACCAACTTTAGAAAGATTACTGTACAGACCTTCTCTTGTGTCTTCTGTAACAAGGTATCTTTACATTATATATTGTTTATGAGTAACTTTTAAAGTTATAGAAACAAACAATAATAAAGCTTATTCATTTTAGAGTATTAATTTTGGTTCCAACAAGAGAATTGGGAGTACAAGTTTATCAAGTAGCTAAGCAGCTAGCACAGTTTACAAGGATTGATATTGGTTTAGCTGTCGGTGGTCTGGACCTCAAAGCTCAGGTTTTTAACTTAAATTTATTTAAAATATTATTAACCCTTATTTCAAATTTAGATTTAATAAATGTAATATTATCGTTGGCTAGGAATCTGTGTTAAGAAAAAGTCCGGATATTGTAATTGCAACGCCAGGAAGATTAATTGATCATTTGAAGAACACCCCATCGTTCAGTTTAGATAATGTTGAAGTACTGATCTTAGATGAAGCAGATAGGTTAGTAATTTGTCTATACGCAATTAGTAACTATTTTTCCACTTTCATTTATTTTACTTCAAATATTGCAATGATTAAATTTTTTTTTTTTTTTTTTGAGATGCCATGATCATAAATGAAATTTTTAGAGGAATAATGTACACATATGTGTGTGTGTGTGTGTGTGTCGAGCACAGCCTGGTCAAGGAAACCCCCATAAAATGGAAAATTGACTTTAAACTAGCACTATCGGTTAGCTGATTTGTACCAACAGCTTACCGCCAGATAGTGACACCTACTATAAATATAGAATTATAAAGTCTTTTTTCATTTTTGAGTTTTGTCTACCACTCTATTGGTAAAATCTTCTATATTATACTCAGGTTTTCTCAAAAATGATGCTTCTTCTGGCAGGGGGAATAGAAAATAATAATGGTGTCCAAAGTAGCCATAGCAGATTTTTTCGGTAGCAGAGGATTAGATTATGAAGTTTTCTATCAAATTAACAACTTTGGAATCGGATGAAATACAATTTTACCTTAATTTCTCTATATATTTCAGAATGTTGGATGAAGTATTCAAAGAGCAAATGACAGAAATCATCAAGCAGTGCGCAAGAACCAGACAAACTTTACTATTTTCTGCCACGATGACTGAAGAAGTAAATGAACTGGCTGCAGTTTCTTTGACAAAGCCTGTTAAAATTTTCGTTGATGACAATCAGACAGTCGCATCAACGTTGAGACAGGAATTCGTTAAGTAAGAATTGCTTACATAATTATCTTGACTTTATTCATTAAAGTACTAATTTTTGTTCTTAATAATATGTCCAGAGTACGTAAGGAGAGAGAAGTCGATAGAGAAGCAATTTTAGCTTCCTTATTGTGCCGTACTTTTCGAGACCATGTCATGGTTTTCGTTCAAACAAAGAAGCAGGCACATAGGATGTATTTGCTGTTTGGATTACTTGGTTTGAAGGTATACAAAATGTCTTATAATTTTAAAGAATGCAAAGTGAATGCTAAGAATAATTTCTTAAGGTAATATTATTGCATTTTCTCCAAAAAATGAAGTAATAGTCGATTGTAAATCAATTTATTGGTGTAAATTTCAATCCTTGGGAACGTATCTGAGGGAGGCCTATCTTGGAGATTTGGGGCAAAAATAAGTCAATTATTTTTTTTAAAGGTTTTCAGCTTGCCTTTCTGCCGGAACGTACAACTTTTTAAAAAAATGGTGCAGTGATAATTGTTCAAGGGTTCAATGTTATGCATTTTTTATTGTCGCAAAAAATAAAAATAAGTAAAATACTTTTGTTAATAATACCTTTGGATATTAAGGAGGACCTGGGAGTAATATTGAACATGAACTTGTTGCACACATGGATTGTACAGAAAGGCTACGAAACTCTTCATATTTGTAAACCTGTGACTCTTTTAGTTTTAAAGGAATTCTTTAATTTCTCTAAAGTTACTAAACATAAATGTTAACTAAACCAAATGATTCAGGTATAACATACTTTTTAGACCTATTGAGAAATTGGCCATCCATGCTTTCGGCCTGCTTAGGCAAACTACCCTATTTTCTTTATTTTAATTAATTACATAAAGTTAAGGAAAATCGTTTAATTTATTTCAGGTAGCAGAACTGCATGGTAATTTAACGCAACCGCAAAGATTGGAAGCACTTAGGAAATTTAAAGAAGAAGAAGCTGACATATTAGTGGCTACAGATGTGGCAGCTAGAGGTTTAGACATTAAAGGAGTCAAAACGGTACATATTAATAAATCATTTGTTTTTTATATACATAATAGTTTTCCATACAACTAATTCAAGATAATTTAGGTAATCAACTTCTTGTTGCCGGCTACAGTAGAGCAATACATTCATCGTGTAGGAAGAACCGGAAGAACTGGAAGAACTGGCGTTTCAGTTACTTTGGCTGGCGAAGGTGAACGAAAAATGTTGAAACAAATTATGAAAGGTAGCAAAAGTAAATTAAAATGCAGAGTTATTGCGCAAGGTACATGAGAATCATTGTTAAGATAAAATTTTAACTATTTTGTTTTTAAAATTAAAAATTTATTTTCACCTTTTTTTTTCTTTTTAGAGATAATTGCTAAATATAAGAAAAAAGTGGATAATTTAGAAGAGCGTATAAAACAAATATTACAAGAAGAATGGGAAGAAAAAGAGTTAAGAAAAGCAGAGGCTCATATGTCCAAAACAGAAAAAATTTTGAAAGGTGAAGTACCAGAACAAAGAGAATGGTTTCAAACCAAAAAGGAAAGGCAAGAAGAGAAAGGTAGCTCAATAACTTTTGTTTCTTTTTTAACTTCAATTGACAACTTTAAATTGAATTGTAAATTTTTAAATTGTTTAGCTCGTCTACGTTTGGAAGAATTGCCTAAATTTAAAAAAGGAAAACAGAAAAATGAATCCGATAAAGGCGCTGAGTTAGAAAAACCTAAAAAATCCAGGCCAAGAAAGAGAAAGAAGAAGGGTGAAATGTCAGCTGAGGAACGTATTGAAAGAGAAATGCATAAAGTTAGTACTAATGTTTAATCGTCTCTTGTTAAATATTTATGTGGAATGACATTCAGATAATAAATTTTGTCACATTGTAGACGGCTCTTTATCAAGCTAGAGTTGCTAAACGTAAAAGAAAATCATCCAAACTTCAAGCTATGGTTGACGGTGTGCCTAACCGGAAACAGAATGAAATTAAAGTTCAGAAGAAAAAGAAGTCCTTCTTTGAAAAAGATTTAACAGATGTTTCGAGGAAGAGTGTAAAGAAATTAAGATATGCGTAAGTTTCTATACATGTTTTTATATATAGACTAGCGCGATGTGTCAAATTTTTGAGTTTAGTTTTAATCGCAAATACAGGATTTAATTTCTCTCAAAGTATTTCCCTTTCAGCATTTCGTAAAAGTCCTCGGTTTCTCTGCAATTTTTTGAAATTGGTTTGAATCCTTGGTTTTTATAGTGAACGAAATCAAAACAATTAAATTACCTTTTATAATTATTTTATTTCATGAAATGATCAAACTTTCCATCATATTTCAAAAGATGAAATGAATGATTCAATGAAAAGATTAAGACTTCAAATTCAGCAAAATTAATCTATTATTTGTGGGGAACAAGAACTTTAATAATAGGATCAATTTTTTTATACTTACCTATTTTTCCTAAATGGAGTCTTTTCTCTGCCAACTCAGTAAACGTGACACATTTGACTGTCTGAATTTTTATATTTGCCAAATTTTAAATTTTGTTTAAAAAAAAAGTTTGGTATGTTTGGCTTAGGTCGCAGCAGCACAAAAACGAGCAAAAATATGGCAAAAAAGATCTTAAGCATCCCAATCAGAAGAGAAAGAAAAGATGATCATTTAGATTGATGTTTTCAGTGATTTGTAAAAATTTTATTAAATGATTTTTCATTTTATTTTAAACCTATTTTAAATATACACATGCTTTTTTTTTATCTGTAGATGTTCTAGAACTATTCACCTCATATTTTATTATTTTTTTACTTATTCGTTTATTACTTTAATTTTACTTACTATTTAGAGGAAGTCTTGAGACCATGATAAATTTAAATACTTCACAGATTTTGGGCTCCACTTGGTCAAAAAAATTGTTCCCCCCCCCCCTCTAAAGTGCCATTTCAGAAAGTGTACGTTCCTTATTACTGGTGTAACATTAGCCTTCAATAAGCGATTTGCTGAAATTCTAAAAACTATTTACTATATTGAACAGTAAGTAAAACTTTCAGGATTGATAGACGAATATTATCTAATAGTTTCTTAAATTCGGGCTGAGAATGTGGTCCATTTCATCAAGACTCGACGATTAGAATGGTTAGGCCAGAATGCCAGAAGACAGGATGCCACTGCTGCGTGGTACCGTCATAGGCATGAAGAAGAGAGTTGGCCGACCGCGAAGACGTTGGCTTGATGATGTTGAGGAGGACTTGAGAGTCCTTGGAGTGTCGGGATGGAAAACAAAAACAGCCAATAGAGATATCTGGAGTCGCATTATTAAGGAAGTAAAGGCCCACCCCGGGCTGTAGAGCTACGTAGTAGTAGTTTCTTAAATTCAATGAATTAGAATGAAAAAATAATAAACATTAGTATTGATCAAGGCCAACCAGAAGTAAAATATTTTGATTTATTACTTCTTGCTACTGTATCAGAACTGAAGATCTTAGCGATAGTATAAGTTATGTTTTGAACTTGGATGGGGAACTACTTTTTTTCATACTTATTCCTTTAAAGATCTATACACTAAATTAAAAATAAATCTTAGGACCAGACAAATTTATTCATTACATTTTGAATGCCAACTATGAAAATTTTATCTACTATTTGAAACTAAAATAAACATTTCTGCAGATTTATAAAGTGAAATCTTTTGTAGTTTCGATTATAACTTGTAAAAAATCGATTTAGGAAATAGTATTTCCGGTTGGCCAATTTTCTACAAAACATAGAATTTTTGTTTCACATTTAATCCAAATTAGTGCTTAATAGAAGGTAAGTCCATATATTACAGCGAATCAGCATTCTGCCGAACTAACCAACCACCCTCTCCCCCAAAAGTGCCCTTATTCGAAGTAAAATGTTTCTTGTAAAATTTAGAACTATTTGTGAGCTATAATTATACCAAGTTTGGAGAAAATCCAAGAAGCGGTTTTTGAGAAAACGATAAAAAAGTTAAAAATCTATTCAGTAAAGTGGTACTTCCGGTGGAGCTATTTTGACCAAACATTTATTGTCGTTTCCTGTGATGTCACTTGAACTAAATATGAAATTTGAAACGTCTGCGACTTCCCGTTCCTAAGATATAGTGGATAAACTCACCAGAGATATGTGAAGTCTGCACAAACCTATGCCATCAAGGCACGATGGGTAAGAGAACCGCGATTCTAGGAATTACTGGATCTGTAACCCAACCTGCCTTAGCCGGGATTTTTTTTTATCACAATTCTCTCTCTTTTCTCTTTAACAAGCCGAGTGAGATCGGTTTTTGTCGGCTCAGTTGACTTTTATTTAACTTATTTAATTTCCTATTTAATGTTTAACTTTAGTTAGCCATATTCCTCTTTGCTTTTAATCAAACATCTGATAGTCAAGTACAGCAGAATTAACTAATTTGCTCTTTATTGCTTTTAATAAGATGCATAATCAACGAAATGGATTAGTTCAGTGCTTATCGTACACTGAATTCAAAAGCGGGAGATCCCGGGTTCGAATCCAGCTGCTGGCCCTAAGATTTTTTTTCCACATCCAGTAGATTACTTCAGAACAGAAATTTACTTGGAGAGTCTATTGTATTTCTAAAGAACATTTTGAAACTGGTTGTAAAAGAGCTAGAGAATTTACTTAATAATAGCTCTTACTTACGACAGTAAATTAATATAGATATGCAACAAAAACTTTAATTCCGTTATGATTTAGCAGTTAAAACAAATAATTTTTTGTTAATTAATCAATTTTTATTATTACAATTAAATGAGAGTATAAAATAAAAGCAAAATATATCTTCACAACTAAAGTAACATCTAACTTGGCTATGAATTTTGCCCAATGGTGTCCTAACAATACTACATTCCTTGTTCCCTCAAATTCTCTTCATTTGTTCATAATTCATCAATAAGTTAATCCTTCTGCCAATTTTGTAACTTTGTAAGAGAATGACTTCACTAAATTAATTAAAACAAATGAGTTTTTTTTTTATTTGAAGAAGTTATTAAAATAAGTTTAACCCCTGAAGAATATTTTTAAAACTTTGTTAGCCAATAATTTAAAAAAGAAAAATATAATTTCTACTTTAAAACGAAACTGATTTTAAATACACTGAACTGCTGTGGAATAAATCAGAATAAACAAATAATTAGTCGTTAAGCATCATTCTTCTATGTTTTTTTTAACTAAGCTCTGAACACATTTTATATTCTCGCAGCAACTGAATTGCTCCCTAAATAATCTGTTAATAAATCAGGGAATGACACAGCCCTGGGTTTTACTACATTTCGTTTCTTTGCACTCAAAAAAAAAAAAAAAAAGAAAGAAAGAAAAGTGAGTAACATATCTACCAAAACAAACATGAAGTCGTTATTCAATAAAGTCGACAAGGAAGCCATTAAGATCTAGGTAAATCCTTGACTCACGCTTAATGAAAAATACCGACCTCTCCCTTTCTGCTTTTTCCTTCCTTCTTTTGTTTTTATACAACAAATTTTTGTTTTATACACTTTTCATGTTAGTCAAGGACTCGGCTATTCATTAGAGGCTGAGAAGAAGAGAAACCAATACGTCATCAGCCGTAATTTCTCGAATAGTTGTTTCGCAGTATTTTGGCAAGGTCAAGCGGCATGTGAATTTCCAGATCCGCCGGCAGTCTGTTGCTGTTGATCTTGTGGTGGAGCAACTATAGGTATTGCTACTTTAAGTCGGCGACTAGCACCACAACTAGGCCTACTTTGAGTCATTTGTGATAATGTATTGTAATAAGTAATACCACCTCCTTGGTACATTTCCGGTCCAGCTGGCGGAGGAGGAGTCTGTAACAAACAACATCATCAACTGTTATTGAAAATAACATATTCTAATATTATTTAATAATATAAACTCAATTTAATTTAGTAAAAGATTATAAATAAAATTCTTTTAAAATGGAAATTTTCGATATTGCAGAATCCAAAAATAGATTTTAGAAAATTGTATGAAATTGAATAAACCAAATATCACAAAAACGAAAAAAGCAATCAGTTTAAACTTTATAAATATTGTTGAATAAAAACCCTTAATGAAAGTATAACTTTAACAATAAGTTTTTCAATATTTTTAAGATCTTCATCTGCATAAGAAGTACGCGAATCTCTAAGAAGATTGCAAAAATTCTGGAGAATATATAAAAAAACTGAAACTCTACTCAGTAAAGTGTTAGAGGGATTTTATCGCAAAGTTATGGTCGGGCAACATGAGGATCTCAACGAAACCTCAAGTTCAAGCTATCTTTGATTTTGTGATGGAGAATAGACCTGTTTTACACAATGCACTCTAAGACCATTTTCTAAAATACCTCCTCTTGCCAGCAACAAAAAAGACAAAAAGAGGTAATCTTGGAGAAATAATTGTTAATTAATATGTTACAGTACGACGCAGTAATTAATTTAAAAAAAGTTGAATTCCCAAAAATGCAAAAAAAAGAAGATTATTAGTAAACAAACCAAGAACAACCAAGGTGCATATTAGTCGATAAAACATTCCTGACAAAATCTAATTTAAAAAAAAAAACACAAAGTAAAAGCAAACTAAAAAATTGTAAACAAAAATACCTAAATAAAGGCAATTTTGAATCAGGACATTGAATTTTTTTTTAAGACTTCCTTTTCGTTTATTTATTTATTAGTGTTTATGCTTTTGGGAATGAAAGATTTTTGAACACCTTGACTGTTCCCAGTACGGGTTATTCGTTCTTCTCAGTTATCGTTTCACTCATGTCTTCTAAGGTCTGAAAAGATTTATATCAGTATTGAAGAATACTGTTGTTTTCATTTTGGGCTGACATCTCTTTGTTTTCGTTAAACAAGACAAAAAAGTAATATAATTTCACAATACCTGCATAGCTATAGGACCGGTAGGAGTCTGAATAAACTGAGGTTGTACATAATGTAAGGCTGGCGGTGGTTGAAGAAAGGTAACCACTTCTACCGGCTGTACCTGACCAGCTGCAACTACTTCAGACTCCACGCAACCTGTAACATCAAGAAGAATTTTATAATCTATTTTTATGCTACTTACTTATCGTAGGAAAGCGCAGGAAGAACTTACTAGCGTAAGGTTAAAAGTTCTACACGTGCATAAAGATTGCATTGCTACAAATGAAATTTCCTTAAGCAAACACATTTAATGAATTATGAAAAAAACATCCGCCAGAACATTGCGCGGAATTCTGCAAGCTGCAAAAACTTTTCACTAATGGAAAGCAAACTTGGAATTTTAGCCAAACACTTGGATGAAGACCACATTTCACTGAATAGCATTTTAGAGGAAAGCGCAACCAATTCCCTTCTCCAGAAGTGCACTTTAATGAACTTTCCTGGGAAAATGTTGCAAACAAAAGAAATATAAGCAAGAAAATTTCAAAAGTATTTGAGAAAAATGGCAGAAACGTTAAAATTGATCCGCTAAAATTGTCTTTCTGGTTTCTGAATGAGTTTTGAGTTTGAATGATTCTGATTTTCTAATTTGCATGCTTCCTAATGACATCTGAACGAAACAACATTACTCAACACACTTAAGTCCACTAATTCATAATTTTCCAAAAACGTGTATTTTCGGTGAAATCTCAAAGTTACTAATTCTCAAAATATGTGCGATTGTAATACTTGATCTAAGACGGGATAAGAGAAAGTAAAAAAAATGATTGTGTGAAGTGAATACCTGTATGATAGTATGCCGTTGGAGGCGGTGGAGGCTGTTGATGCATATATGCTGGAGGCGGGGGTACATGTTGTGGAGGTGGGGGCATGCCTGGCGGTACTACACTTTGCGGTTGTTGTTGCTGTTGTTGTGGTTGATTGTTGGGTCCATTTGAAGGTCCTCCCACTTGGCCGTGCTGAATAGACGGCAAGGCTCTTTGCCTTTGCGTACTATATCTTTTACTTCGCTGTTGTTCACCTTTATCTACTCCCGTTTGTTCATCCATTTTATATCTTTCGGCATGTGCGGCCCCACTTGAATTTTGCAGTTGTTGTTGTTGTTGTTGGTGCTGCTGCTGCTGCTGCTGCTGCTGTTGTTGTTGTTGTTGCTGCTGTTGTCTTTGCAGATGTTGCTGCTGGTGTTGCTGTACAACCTGTGTTAATGTCAAAGGCTTCGACGACTGAGTGACCACAGGACTACTAGTAGTTGTTCCTGCAACCAAACCAAACACATTCAAAAATGGTTTTATAAAGTAAGTTCGTTATCTTTCAAGAAGAAATTATAATTGAAGAATAACTCACTTATAATATTTTTATTGTCAATATTAATAACTGCTTGGCTATAATGTTGGGCGAGCATAGCTATATCTTCGTCCGCTGTACTTTCTGTACGTGAGTAAAACAAAGAAAAGCAGAATTAACCGTCAACATTTCTTTCTCAAAAAGTTTTTTTTTCTGGATAGACAGAAATGTTTCTGGATAGCGGTTTAGAAAAGTCATATTTGCTCAGAAATGCATACGATTAACAAAGTGATAGTAAAAGTACACTTCACAAGTGGTCAATTGAGGTTTATAGCGGTGAGGTGAAACTATATTTATGATTAAATATTGTTCACAATTTGTAAGATAGTGATTAAAAAGTAGAAATAGAAAAAAATTGCTCGGATATATGAGCTTAAAAAGTCGTTAATAGATTGACATGTAAACTAAATGTCTTAAGCAATTCTGTACGGAAAATGGGTATTGGAAGAATTTCTATCCTATGAAATAATTCTCTTCTATGCTAAGAAATTATGTTATGTCGTAAATATTACTAAAAAGTATCCGAAAAAAGATAATTGTTAACAAATAACTGATAACAGCAAAAATTGTTTTGCTTTTGCAGAATGAGCAATGATTAGATATTGCAAGAAATGAAAACAATTTCAACGTGGCACCATTGGAAGATTTCTGTATTTGGAAATGCGATGAAGATAGGCCAGATGGATTTTCAGGAATTTTATCAAAAGTATCAGAATATCTCACGCTAAAATCGAGAGTTAGATGTGCAACGCAAACCAATTTCGATTTCGACTCAAAACTGTAGTTACAAAATTGGGTGTTTAAATATCTTATACTTACGACCTGGATTGAACTGTGATGTGCTTTTATCTTGAGAATTCATTCTAGGACTCTCATTACTCATTTCACTGAACCCAACATTTTTTCCTAGTGGCCGGGAAGCTCCTAATCTTCCTCTTCCACGACCTCTTTGGGAAGGTTGCCCTTGTGGTATCTGAAATTGTGGATGATCACCATGTTTTCCACTTATTACTTTGTTTTCTTCATTTCTACTTTCATCTCGTCGTATCGGATGAATCTGATTTTTCGGAGAAATTGGTTTGCCGCCAATGTTTGATTTGTCTGTTGATGACTGTTGCCCTGTTCTTTGCGGAGTCCGATGAAAAGGAGTATGGCCTTTGTTATTAGGATGTTGCATATGATTTTGCTGAAGAGATGGTGGTTGTGGACTTCTTTGGGATTTCGGAGTAGTTGGATCCCTGCGAAATTAAATTGCCACGTGATAGTTTCCAAAAGTATGACTCACCACCAATTATATAAATTAATATACCAACCAAGATTCTTCTTTAGGAGGGCTGGCATAACGCTGTGAAGATTTCTTTGGTTGAGGTACCGGAAAATCCGATGGTTTGTATTCGAATTCTTTCTGAACATGGGCAACCGCGCCACCACCAATAGAAGGATTCCTTCCAAAACCTCTTCCTCTTCTAACACCTCCTCTGAAGCTACCTCTAATTGAAGATTTAACATACGCTTGTTCATCTTCCCAATTCCGCTCATATTTATTTGGTCCTTTGCTATAAATAATAATAAACATAATTATGATTTAGGTCTACAAATTAGGTACAGGTTGAGGAATTTCGAAATTTCATCAAGCTGAAATTTGTGAGGTATCAAATTGTGCATATTTTGTATGCAAATATACATTAATGAAGTTTTTTGAAGATCTGAAGACGGAAATAAATTAATAAAACGTAGTTAAAAAGTTTTTAGTTTTTTTAATTTTCTTACCACTCAATTGCAATTTAAAAAACCATTAATATCAAAACCATAATAATATAAGTAATGTAAAGAAATTGCCTATTTTTTCAGGCGGGCTATACGTTCAACTACCAATTAGCAATTAGCTGTCTTGGACGGAGGCGATTAGCAAATATACTTGGCTGTAAATTTCTTTTATTAACCATTAAATAAAATTCAAGGCCTAAGGCCGGGAATCGAACCCAGTACCACAATACATTTTAGGTTTGCAAATCTCGCCTCTAACTGCTCGGCTACCGTGGCGTACCTTCCTATTATGCTCTATAATAAGTTTACCCAAAATATTTATCGAAAAAAATATATAAAGTTTCTAACACAGTTTTGTTTATAACTACTTTTAGGCACAAAATACAGCTTTTGTTCTCAACAGTATTTTGATCTGTTCAAAGATGTCCAAATATTCACGAATTACGTCAAAAGCTGAATACCATATAATCTTTTGCATATGCAACAAAAATTAATTTAATTTTAAAATCGTCTCGGTAAAAAATATACTTATCTCAACAAGTAGAATTTAACATAAAAAACTAAATATGAACACCAACTTTCAAGTTACTTACACATAACGCCTTCTCCTTCTAGCTTTAGGAGGACCGTCATCTTTTCTTATATCGTAACCGTATATAGCTATTATTTCATCTGTACTCTTCACTGACTGCTCAGATTCGATATAAAGATCGTGTGACCAGGTCTCTTTTGAATCCCAAACCTTCCCTTTTTTCGAATCCCGGGATGCGTCCTTTTTTTGTTCTTCTCTGTAAATCATTCCGTAACTTTCTTAAACCACTTAAAAAATAAATAAATAAATAAACCAAATACCAACAAAGTACTAATATAATTACCCATCTGCCGTTCTGTCGTCATGTTCATAGAACATACCCTTCTTCGGAATATATTGCGGATCTCGTCTATCTTCATCGTGATCAAGTTTACGTTCTTTTTTATCGCTCTAAAATAAATAAATGAATACAGCTTGTTTCTAAATTGATTCATAACTTGATAGAAACAATTAAGGATATCGTAACCTAGAAAAAGTTGTCATTTTTACCTCTTGACCGTCTGCGGCTTGTCGTTCTTCATTCATTACTATTTCGGGTGAGGACGACCCAGACCTTTCTCGATTATCGCTGCCAACACCATCTTCCTCTTCTTCTTCCTCACCTTCTTCAGAATCGCTTCCATATTCTTCTGCCCGTTCTTCTTCCATATTATCTTCTTCTAGTGTTTCATACTCCGAATCGTCTCCAGCGGAATTTACATTTTTGTGCACCTATGTTATGGAAAAAGCACCCATTATTCATTCGCTGTTATAAAGATAAGCTTTCACGCAAAAATTATTAAATAAAAACTTAAATTTACCTTACTATCATCAGAAGTAGTGTTATAACTTTCCGCAAAACTGTCTTTGCTTTCATTTAACTTTTCAGAACTGTTTGAAGATTCAACTTGTAAAAACTTCTCCTAAAATTCAATCTCATTAATATTACTCAATTAACGCAGCTAAGATTAAAAAATTCTTACCTTAACTTACCTTATCTGTTTTTCATTCTTACCAGATTATATTTAATAAGAAATAGGTACCTCTTTACTTGAAGACTCAATACTGCCTATCTCTTCCAGAGTCTTTGGTTCAGGAGATGATGAAGCATTTTCCTTAACTGCTTCTTGAGCTAGTTTTGTACTTTCCTCAGCATCCTATAAGTAAAACATTGATAAATTGTAACGCTAGGAATAAATAATAAAATTTCATTCTTTACAAATTAAAATTATATTAACCTTAATAACTATTTCAGAAGTTTCATCAATTTCTTTCTTTTGTTCGCTATCAATAATTTCTATTTTAACCTCTTCATGGTTACAATTAGAATTTGATTCACAAGTAACTGGTTCAATATTTTCCTTTTCCATCTTAAATAACCATGAAAATTATCCTTAATTTGGAATATTCAATCGTAATAAATAAAAGTATAATTTGATTAAGACAGCCTACTAATAAAATGTATAATTAATGTTACTAACCACTTTTTTCGACGAACTCACAATAATATTTTCTTGACTTTCAGCAAAAGAAATTTTTTGAAAACCTGTTTCATCGGAAACTGACTCATCTGTTATAATGTTTGTCTGGTTTTTAGTTTCACTGAGCATTTGCACACTAGGCTGACTTGATGCTTCCATTTCAATATCATTGAAAATGGTTTTGTCACTCTGGACGATCCCAGTCTCAATTTTGGATAAAGGTTCTTCTACATCAGCCCCTAGGGATAATTTCGATTCCTGTAAGAACCAATAAGAATAAATTATAAAGATATCTTTTGTACGTTTAATAGATAAGGTGGTGTAACTACTCACTAGTTTCATTAGTTCAACTTAACCAATGGCAAGAATTATTCTGATTAAACATTTAGACAAGTTTCACTTATTTTTTGGTGGAATTACTTTTCTTGCAATTGTTGATTTTTTAAAGCCAGATTCATGAAGTCGAACAACACCATTACTGTGATGGAGGAAATCGTATTTTTCTCATAAAAGTGGGACAAAAGCAGGAAACTGGTTCGATCAGATTTTTCTTAATTCCGTCTCTTCGTTACACACACTTTTATATTAATTGTTTCAGTACAGTTATTAAAATGTGTAAAATGTTTTTTACTCAGATATCATTTATTTTTACTAATTTCGTAACGGGTTTACACTTATTTTTATAAAAGGAATAAAACCTTAATTGTTCATGAAATCACATTAGTGTAAGTATAGTGTATGTATACATTCGTGAATACGTACACGTACACGTATAATTTATGTAAACAAAGTGTGTTTTTACTAGAGTACTTAGAATGAATGCATTAATAATTTTTTAGTTATTTTAAAACGCCAAAATGGTTTTTCAAACAATGGTCAAGTGCTTAGAGCAATAGTTAATTTTTTGAAAATATATTAATTCTTAAAAGCAATTACCTTTAAACCTGCTTCGTTTATTTTAAGAAGTTCAAGTTCCCCACCTATTTCTCCAACTGAATTTCTTTTTTTCTCGATTGACGTTTGAACTTGGGGATTGGTTTCATTTTCTGCTGACGTCTACAATGAAACATAAATTTAATGTACTGTTCTATTCAAGCATAATACTCAATTTGCCCTCAAAGAGTTAAGAAACTTGCTGAAAGAAAGTATTTAATCTACAATAAAACTTACAAAGAAGGAATAGATTAGATTAAAAAATAGTTCTGTGAATACATAATTTTGTGACAAACTATATTTCCATAGTTCAAACGGCCGCATTCAACTACTGTTTGTAAATACCGTGTAGCATTTACTGTGGAAAGCTCTAAATGATCATATACGCACACACACACACACACATTAATAGTATCCGCTACAGCATCACAACTATTGTTATGTATTTAAGTGCAAAAGATTAATGGCATAGCTTAAAACAGAATAAAAGGCACAAGAAAATAGTTGACTTTCATTATAAAACATTTTTCCAAGTTTCCAACAATAATAGAACCATAAATTTCATATCAAATATCAATGTTCATAGATCTCTTTTTTAAGTGACTATTGGTTAAACAAAAATCTTAATTAACCAGCAGTACAAAACGTCTCGTAAGAGCAGCTAATATTCAATGCTTCTTCATAAATATATGTAGTTACTTTAAGACAATTAACAAAAAGATAACCATAAATGTAAAAAGGTTATGATGAAGCAATAAGGTAACAAATTAATTCATGGTTACTGGTTTCACAGTAATGTGTAAGAACGCATGTTAAAATATCTTGAGTATTTTTTCCAATGGCAAATACGAAAGAAAAAGAAAATCCATTCTTTCAGAATTATTTTAATGAAATAAACAAACATAATAAGTCTAAGCCCAAAGAATATAGTATCAGAGATATTGCAAATTTAATGACCGCTCTAAAAGTGGATCAACTAAATTTTAAAATCTATAGAAATATTTTTTGATATATTTTGAGTAATAAACTTGTAACTTTCTTTTAATGAATATTATAAATACAGCATGTGTAGTGAAGCCCTCCGTACCTTGACACAGGAAGAATTAATGTTCTCATCTTCTTCTACTACTACACACGTAGTAGTATTGTCATTAATAAGAGATTCAGACTGTTTCGTTTGCAATTCCATTAATATTACAAAATCTGAGAGATAAATACTTGCGTAAAATAATTCACTTCTACCAATAAGGAAGGTTATACAAGGACAAACAAGTTAATTACTACATCACGTCATTAGTAATCGGGTTAACATTAGGTTAATCGATAAGAATCGAAATGCTGGAAAAGTGACAAGTTATTTCATAAATAAAGTTGTGCAAATAAGATCCAGAATCTAGCAATACATTTAAATGCAATTTATATAGATAAATATCCAAAATCTAATTATATGAATCCAGAAGATTATTATAAAATTCATTTACAAAACCTAAGAAGATTCAATAAAGATAAAGAAGTATCATATATTACTGAGTGTTTATATTTAGGTAATGCAGGAATTAAAAAAATATATCGATATGCATATTGAATAAAAACAAATAATAAGTTTTATAAGGTTTTACCTGCTAGCTCCACTCTTAACATGTAAAAAAGCAGTTCAGCGCAGAGTGTAGTCGCACTTCTAGGGAACAGACATTCTTCCAAACCCGAACCCTTCTCCAAAATTTTCCATAAATGAATTTTCTAGCAAAAATATTTTAAATAAGAAGTACATATTTAAAGTTAATGCAATGAGTTCACTATGAAAGAGTTTCACCGCTGGGTGATTTTTCTAACATGACATTACAAATGAACTGAACCACTAAGATCAAATTTACTTGCTATATTTGTTGTAGTTGTAAATATTACTAATAAGGTAAAAAAAAAGTAAGGAGTAAATTAAATAAACGTTTAAACCAAAATAAAAAAATTGGAAAATCTATTCAATATCTTGGCACTTTAAAGGTTGGCTGATTTTATGCAAAAAGCATATTCTAATCGTGACACCTTAACGAAATGTCGAAATTTGATAAAATTCAACTAAATAGTTGAACTTTATGTGATTTTTCAACAAGTAATAAATTAGTTAACATAAAAATGCAGCCATTATACACTTAATACACTGCATTAGTTGTAAAGCCAATATTTGGATTTAATAAATTATTTACCTTTATTAGACTTTATTTGCAAGAGATCCAAATAACTGGCTTAACTTAAGAATAGAACTGTATATACATTTTACTTATAATCACGTGCAGTGCAATCGAATATAAAGGGAGAGTCCTCAATGCTTTTTGATTGTGTAAAGTGTACATTATTGTACACTTTTTACATCAATCTATTCTATTTTAATAGCGTAGCTTATCTTTGTTTATTGATCGTGACTTGTAAATACTTGTCATTAGAAACAGCCCTACTCTAAGAGGCAGATAAAGCTAAACTTTATATTTTTAAGAGGAATTGGAGGGTGAAAAAGAAAAAAAAGAAAACTGTTCAACATTTCTTTGCAAAATTAGTACATTAAAATAGTTCTTTTCAAACAAAATATAGCAATAAAGTCTAGCAAATGTGTTTTTGTCACTGAACTTTTAGTAGGACTTAAAATCTTTGGTATGGAAAATATTTATAACTACATTCGCTGCAAGTGAAGAGTAAATAGGCAACGTCTCTAACTTATTTTAAATAAAATAAAATTTTACTTAATGTTTTGAAAACCTAGACGTAATTATTATTTATAGAATGACATTTTAATCTCATTTCACCACATTATAAAGTTAAGTGATTCTTCAAAACATTAATCTTACAGAGAGAAAGGTAAAGTTCTACACATTTTTTAAAATTTAAATTAAATAATACTTGCTCTAACATAAGTACTTACATAAGTAACTCTGTGCTTTATCATCATACTTTTTATAAATTCTTTCTGTAATTTATAATTAATTTCCAAATAGTCTTTAAGGCAGTGATGGCCGTAATAAATAACAATTTTTCTATTTACATAAAAAATGCTAAAAGAGGCAGTCTTTCTGAATTTTAGTCTAAAAATCGATTAGAATTAATGTTAATAAATAGCTTGAAAAAAGTTTAAAATTAAAGAAATCAAAGAATTTGATTAATATTTGTTTATAAGTGTCAACAGTCAGAATTAATACAATTGTACACAAAAATTAACGTAAACAAAAAAGAATTCCTACGCAGTTCTACATCCTGGTACAAAACTGGATATTTTGATATATTTTAAGGTTTTTTACAGCTTTTTCCAGTTTACAGAGCACTCCAGTGACGATATTTGGAAATAAATGTAAACAATAACCTTTTTTGTAAATTCCCACAGGAAGAGATCTCAAGCGGGAACACAAACGTAAACAAAAACGACTTCCTACCTTCTTCTATTTCCTGATACAAAACTTGAAATTTAGACACTGTTTAAGGTGGTAAAAACGTATTTTCCAGCTAGCAGAGTACCCTGCTGGCGATTTTTGTAAACGGTTATGTAAACAATAACCTTCTACATTTACCAATTATCAGTAGGTAATTTGTGCAACATTTGATTTATGTTTTTATGGTTTTAATATTTTTATTTTCAGTTAGGATGATAGATAGATAGCAAACCGACTTTATTTAATCATATTTGTATGTCAGGTGCATTTTGCTCGAACAGCCACGGCAATGAAGAGTTTAATTAAAAGTAAAACTTTCCTTGGATAAAGAATATTTCTTTTATAATTACAATATAATAATCATCATCATACAGCCAATTACTGTGGGTTTTTCGTCTCTGAAATATTTATTATGTGTTTTCTATAAGGAATACTTTCAAAATATTTATAAAGATCCTCTGACGGTCAATCGACCAAGATGTAAGAAGTTGTTTCAAGTTATATTGTTTTTCTATTTTTTTCTTTTGTATTAAAATATAAATAAATTAAGACAGTAATAATAAATAATATTTATTAAGAAAACCTTATGATTAAGTGAGATGGGTTGCCATGGCTTGTACAAGAGAGATTTTAAGTACCTAAGTAAGAGCAAGTACTATTCAATTTAGATTCTTAAAATTTTTTAATTCTTTCCCTTTATTTCTGAAAGTTTACTATTTTAAAGAGTCGCTTAATTTTATTATGTTGTGAAATGAGATTAAAATAGTAACTAACATTGTAATATGTTAGAGAAATTACCCAGCGGTGGAACTCTTTCATAGAGAATTGCGTTAACTTTAAATATGTGCCTCTTATTTAAAATTGCTAAGAAATTCATTTAAGGGAACTTTTGGAAAAGGGTTCTTGATAAGAAGAATATCTGCTCCCTGGATGTGCAAATGTATAGTATGGCTTATTTACATGTTACGAGTTGAGCTAGCAAGCAAGTTGTCACAAAACTCTCTATTTAACAAAAATCAGCAATATTTGGGAAACAACTCTTAACGAGAGATGAAATAGCACATGTAATATTTTGTGCAGCGCGACAAGAATTTCATTTGGTTTAGAACATAGCGTCTGTTGATATTAGTACTTTGGTTTGATGTTTATTATAGTAAACATTATAATATGAAATCAACCGTCTTTTTGCGCTAATACCATGTTTCTAGAGAATCATGTAATTGTTGTAACCTAGAATCTGTGAGCGCCTCAGTTTTAACTCCTGTATTTCTTAGTAAAAAATGCTTGAGTTATTTCTCAAGGGATGCTGGAATTACATTTCTAAGGATTTTGCCTGAAAGATTTCTTTTTTTTTAATTGATGGTGGAAAAGAAAAAAAATTAACAATATTTCTAATTTATTTGCAGTTTTTATTTTACTTTTTAAGTTATTTACATTATATATTTGAAAATTCAAAAATGTTATATTTACAAATTTTTTTTTTTTAATTTTATTTTCCTTTTAAAAGAAACAAAACTATCAGTTTTATTTAGAATCTCTAATAATACCAACTTTTTTTCATTCGTATATTAATTTATTGAATTAAATATTTGTTAATATTATTTATATATATATATGTCTACATAAACAAAAAAATTATTTTGTACTGTGAGAAGCAGTTGCCCTATATTAAATTACTAAATTGCACTTAATTTTTATTTATTTTTTTTGTTTTAGATGCATGAGTAAAATCTTGTGATTTAATGATGAAAGACAAAGTTATACTTTTTTAAAAACAAAAAATAAAAATAATATACTAATTTCCATCATATTAAATTGAAAGAATTGATATGTACAATTGTATGTACACAGGTTGGGAGTGCCGTGTAAAATTACATACGATCACTGTAACAATTTATTACATTCGTTTTACATACATACATTTGTTATTTGTTACGGATCATTTCCTTCCGTCCGGAAAAGCTAGAAGAATAAAGAAAGTAAAAGAAAAGGGCACACGCTCATACCTAATGTACAACACAGCCGGCAGAGAAGTCATCACAGCCAAAAAATAAAACTTAGAGTAGATTAAATATATGCCCTTTTTGTTTTAATTTTTTTTCTAATACTTCGCAACAACAGAGATCCATTAACTTCATAACTTTTCAATGACCAATTTTGACAGATAAACGGCACTCACAACAGATTAATTTTATTTTTGTTGAGGGATAACGCCACTCGTAATTTTAAAAAAAGGCCAAGAATCCCACGACTAAGTGGTTGAGAATTTTTCTTTCGTTTTTCTTCTACAAACAATTTTCTACAAAAAATTTATTGATTTAAAATTGATTTTTGAAAAAGTTTCAGAGAGGATTAAAAATTTCTAACTACAATCTAAAATTATTTATTTATTTTTAAAGCTATATCAAAAAAGAAATTGGCTGGACGCGGGCTTGCTGAAAGGAATTACTATTTAAAAGTGTAGGATCGATCGGTGCACAAATATTGTCTCATAATATTTATAATAAGAAGTTAATTTTTCGTTATATTATTATTATTTTTTAAGAATCGCACTTTTTAACAATTAATTAAGGGGCAAGCAAACTTTCGGAAAACTTGGCTAATAAATTAATAACTGAACAAAAATATTCTAACACTCAGAATTTTTTATCTGTTTTTATCAACCGTTGTAGCAGATTAAGTTCTGTCAGGAATGTCCAAAAAGCTAGTCAACGCGACCCTGAGAGTGTAATGTTCCGTTGTAGAAGATAAGATATTCTCTATAGCAGTTTTCTCAAATGCCAGTACTTGAGCCGGTACAGTTTTGCTACAAACTTAGTCAAAGTTTCTTTCGTTAAAAACGATCTGACGAAAACAAACTATCTTTTTATTTGAGATCTTTTGACATTATAGTAATAAATTTGATTTATTTATTTGTAATAAATAAATCACATTAATGGACGCCCAACGATTTGCTGTGCCCAAATTGCTCCCTTCAATTTCAAAAAAGTGGAGGTATCACCAAAAAAAGTCTAGTTTTTAGAGCTGGATGCTTATACTGGGACTGCCCTCAGTTTAGAGTAACTGAAGGGGGCTTCCAGAATGATCATAGGCATGATCTGGGAGATGCTTTAATCTGGCTCAGTGAGAAAGACCCGGCGGCTGTATCGAGGCTATGTGTGCGAGGGAATGCAATATGCAACCGATACAGAGTAACTTCTTCAGATATTCCAAACAAAATAACCAATTTTATATTAATATTGGTTTATTTCTAACCCTGCGAAAACGTTCTGTAGTTTTACCGGTTCGCGGACCAGAAAAATTTGGCATCACTGCTCTAAAAGTTCGCCCAAACAGCAGAAAAGCAGAATACAATAGTATCAACGTCGCGCTAATTGGATTATCTTGATAAAGATCTATTAAAAATTACAAGTTGTAAAATAAGTTCAAAATGACTTAAATTTTATGTAAAAAGCAATATAAAACGTATTTCAAAAACAAACTGAGACAATTACAATTGAAGACTACACTGGAAGAAAGGGTTAAGTCCATTTTATAGATTTTTCAGGAGAGCAACATTAAAGTTTGAAACGTTACAGTTTCAGTGTTTATTGAAATATGCTTTTGTAATTTCTTTCTTAGGTTTCCCAGTGTCCTTCGAAGAGTCAGATTTGACTCTGACTTACACCGAGCACAGTAATAACTACATAATTACAAACCTTTCAATAACATTTACACACCACACATTTCAAAGTTTCAATGTTCGGTTTTATTTTCTGATTAAATCTTTTCTACAAATAATTTATTACACGTGCTTCTCTTAGTTTGTATTACTGAAATACTTGTAAGACAAACGCAGTTGGCATGGTCGAAAGGGAACGCTGGAATCGTATGGAACGACGCAATTTGCGGTTGAGCAAATTTAGTCATGCTATAGGGAGAGCATAAGCTTAAAAGATTTCTAGATTTTACAATATCTCAATTCTAAGAAAGCTTAAGTTTAAATGTTAGTCAATTTTCAGCAAGATAAATCGTCTCAAATTTTAACTACAACCTTTAAGTGTCGTGAGAATGTTTTACACAACCGTGTTTACAATAATATTCCCTAGTAGCGCTTAAAGCATTCTAGTCAAATACGAAACATAAAGCCCAGCGTGTAATTTTTATAGCGTAAATGATGCTAGCTTATTTTCGACAGATAGTTCCTAATGTCTTCTTAATTGTCCGATAAGTAGTTTTTTTTTTAAGTTTGATAAGTTCTGTTTTACTTTTTAAATTTAGTATGTAGGTTACACATTAGCCATTTGTAAATGAAAATACCATGATGCAACCAAATTTGGTTGATTAGTATTCAGTCAAGTTTGATGGTAGGGCCTTTCACTGTAAAGTTTTAGCCATCAACAAAAAACTATTAATGTCTAAAAGAACCAATACTAAAAACCCTTTTGTTTAAATTTCAAGTTTTGATGTACGTTTTATATCTCAAGTTTTCAAAGCACCTTTTACACATAAATTTAGTACAAAAATATTATTTTAATTATAAAGTTATCGAAACGGCAAAAACAAATCACTTAAACCAACATAACTAGCTATAACTCGAATTAATACCAATTCTCCGGCTTTAATTAAAAAAAGAAATTATTCAGAATAAATGTTTTATTTTTATCTAAAACAGTGAATTAAATAAAAAAAAAAGCAGAAGCAGGAGCGTATTCAATATAAAGTGCGATTCACACAACCAAAATATGTGTGCAATCTCCCCACTAACTTTTCGCCCGCAGTTTTTTTCCACGAGTGCCGTCAATATTTTTTATTTATTATAATTTATTTTTTTTTTCTCTCCTATTTTATTTTAAAGGTGATTTTTTTTTTAAGGAAGACATGTAAAAAGTGTACAAAATCACAAGTTTCTTATGATATTTAACAATATGTTTAAAAATTACTTTTTCTGTTATTTAATCATGGTGAAAAAAAACAAAAAAAAACGAGAAACTTTCCAGTAAGGCCATTTACCATGGACCACGAACAAGCTTCTTTGAGAATTGGCACGTACCGAAATTGTCGAAGAGGGAGAAACAAGAATGGAACATAATGATACAAAGAATTTAGAGGCCACTCAGTTGCTTACTTGCTTAATATTTGTCACTCGAACTAGCTGAAATAGGCAAATCAACGCTATCATGTACTTCTATTAACAATATTACCTTTCTAGTGGCTTGCGCACTAAACAAATTTTGTAATTATTTCATATTTTGAATCCAAAAGTAATGAAAAAACTCGAAATTTAAAAACAAAATAAGTAAATAATGCAAACTGAATAAATGTAGAAGCAATTATTTTAGATTGATTAATTTTACCGCACTCCAATGGCCAATTTTTCACTTATAAATTCTAGTTCAATAATATAAAGTCAACATTTTTAAGGATGGCTTGAAAATCAGGCAAGTTCATTTCATTAAAAAAAAAATAATGAAAAAATAATAACAGCTGATTAGATTTTATGACATGACAATTGTTAACGGCACGTGTAGAAGAGAGACGGTCAGTTCGTTCACATAAGAAAAGATTTACTTTCCTTAGGAATTATAATTTAAAATATTAAAAATTTCAGTGACCGAATAAGAATGGGAAAAATTATTTCTTAATGACTACTTTAAATTTCTTACTAATAGGAGAATTAAATAAATTGTGAATTTTTTAAAATATTTAAAAACTGTCTGGTAGGACAATTGTAAAAGGGTTGATCGTCAAAATCCTAAAACTAAAAATTAAGGGCTATCTATTTAGGATACAGATTCTTTTTTTTTTATTCTAACTTAAGAAAATCTAAGGATTACTTTCAAAAATTTATTTTACTACTTAGTATTTACGGTTTTAGGAATTTTTATAAAGTATACTAATCAACTGGGAAAATATTTTTTAAAGGAAAAAATAGCTTTCTAATGGTGAAATTTTTAAATTAAAAACAATGAAATTTAGAAATAAGATGAAAATAAATTTGGACCCAGTAATCCACTTCTTTTTTGTTTTTTTTTTTGTTTTAGTTTAGTAAAACCTCGACGTGGTATTAGTTTAAGCCATTAAATGCCTTTTCTTTTTTTAAAAAATGTTTATAGTGAAATGCTTATCTTTTTACTATTATTGATGATTTCTATTTCATTTTTTTTTTTTCTCGAAATAGATAAGATTAATAACTTCATGATAATATGGGAGTTACTTTTTTTTTTTTTGGCATTATTCACACAACCATGGATATGTTACTCCAACCATATAAACCAGCATAAAGGTCTTTTTTTTTGCAAAATTACGATGCGCACACATCACTGAAACAAACAATATTTATATTAAGTGACTGTTAGGTATTATCTGAATATTAGGTAATTTAAAAAGAAAAAAAAAACAAAAACAAAAAAAAGGGACATAACTGTACCACGCAAAGTGATGACTACGAGCACCACTTACTGAAACAGTGCTGCATTATTTCTCCTAAAAAGAATGCAATCAGTGGGATAATGAAATAAATAGTTTTTCATTAAAAACAGTAATGGTACTTTTAACACATCACGGCAAAAAACTAGTTATGAGAATACCGGTACATCAAAAAAAGGTAAACTGAAATTCTAAAAAAGATCTTGGTGGAAGTCAGAGACATGAACCCAAGCAAGAGTTTAACGTTACATATAAATTAACTATCTCAGTAATTACAATTTCTTTCCTGAACAATGAGGTGCTTCAAACCATTAAATCAATCATATTTATCGTATTTTATGTGATGCTATTATTTCAAGAAATGGCTGCAAATTGGGTACGAGTAAACAAAGTATTATATTTCAAGGACTAAATAGAAATTTTAAAATTCCTATATAAATGGCACGTGTGTGAAAGGAGACTACAATTTAAAAGGATTCCGATTCAGTTTAAACGTTGAGGTAACTAGAATGCAATAAAGCTTCATTATGTAAAAAAATCGCAAAAGTTTTTAGTAGAGTGGAGTGCTTATACTTGATAACTCCTACTTAATCAGATTAATGACATTTGTTTAAAACAGGTTTGTCCGCTTAGAATTACCATAAAGATGTCCTTTCGACGTCGGTAGTCCTGTTAGCGTTTCGGGAATTTAGGGAATGGTTAATGATTACCCAAAGATTTGTTATTTGAACAACTTACCATTCAGAACCACCATTTCTAAGGCCAGCTTTAGTTTGCTGTGGCACTTGCTTTCTAAAGCAATTGTTAAAGAAGTTTCCTAAACTTCTATATAAATGTCTTTTAACGCCTGATAAACTATGATTTTCATCTGGATATATCTGTAAAAATACGTTTAATTAATATATATTTATATTAATATATATTTATATTAATTAATATATATTTATATTAATTAATATATATTTATATTAATTAATATATATTTATATTAATTAATATATATTTATATTAATTAATATATATTTATATTAATTAATATATATTTATATTAATTAATATATATTTATATTAATTAATATATATTTATATTAATTAATATATATTTATATTAATTAATATATATTTATATTAATTAATATATATTTATATTAATTAATATATATTAATTTGAATTTGAAAAAGTTTATTTACAATTTGAAATAGATAGTACACAAATAGATATGCAAAAGGACGATATATAACAGAATCACAATTATGACCAAACAGATTGTTCAGAATTTACTGAAACAAACAAATCAAATCACCTGTTGAGAATAGACAATACCAGCGTTGGACAATGCTCTGGCATAGTGCAATCCATGCTGTAAGTGGACATTTTCATCTGCTGTCCCATGAACTAGATACAAACTTTTCTCTTTCAAACCGTCTACTCTTCTAGTCAGTTCAGCCTCTTCATAACCTTTGTAGTTGCCTGTAATATTTGGCATTCCCATATATCGTTCAGTGTACGCTGAATCTATAAACATTTACTATCATTAGGTTGGTGAAAAAAAAAGAAGAAAATAAAAGTTGCTTAAACACAAAAAAACACAATAGAGTATAACTTTTTATGAGGCGATTTATTTAAAATCATTTAATGATGGAAATGATCTTAAAAAAGTAGTCTAAGCAGTTTTGCCTCAATTTTAGATTTTAAAAAAAGTTTTATAAGGAAAAAGATTTGGATATTCGTTCAGCAGTTTTAATTAGCTGTATTTCGAAGGTGCATTACAATCACTCTTAAAATAAAAGAAATTACAATATTTTCGTCTGTCACAAGACATTATTTTCTAATGGCGTTTTAATCACAGTTTTTATTGTTATTATATTAATTGATATATCAATTGTACCTGATATAGCGTAGAAAACTTAATTTTCGTCTCTTACTTTGATTAAAATGTTCTTTGGCAATAGATTCTTAAAAAAACCTAAGATATATCCAAATTTTCCGTCTTGATCATCATGTAATGTTTGTTCATGGGTACGATTTAAGAAATTTGTATGAAACGATTATGGATTATGACTAAACAATCCACTCGCTTGAGAAACTTCAAGATATTTGCTTCATCGTGAACTAGATTATTCTTACTACAGCATCCCACGGAAGCTTAAAATTTAATGTTGCCTCACCATAGATTTAGATGTTTAAGGAAGAGATTGTAAACGCAAATAAACTGCGAGCAAAAGATCTATTCTTGTGTTGAAAATGTGGTTAGGTCCGCATTGCAAGATAATATCATTGATTTTATCCGTCACAGTAAAAATGATTATTGTATCTCAGAACCGTTTCGGGACTTTCACCTATCATCAGAGGTACGTTAATCAAGGTAAAGATTCGACTTCACCTATGTTACCGTCTCGCACTGCACTTCCTGACTAGGTGATTCAATCTCCTCAACAAGTTTATTGTTGATTGGCTAAAATGAAATACTAGATTATCTACCTCTACTGTCCTTATGGATTATAATTATTATTCAATAATTATACTTAAGTTTTGTATATAGGGATATTCAATAAAATGGTAAATTGAAATTAATTTAAGACAAGTATTTATCATTATGATTACTTACTTACCATATAATCTCCACGATGTAATAGGTGCTACAGCAGCTCCACATTGAAAGATGTCTTGACTAGGAGCTGAGAGCAACATGGCCGCTACGAACCCACCATAAGACCATCCCCAAACACCAACACGTCTTTTGTCTATGAAATGTAGATTATCTCTCAAATATCTAAAATTAACGAAAAAGCCTATAGTTACTAATTTTTTTAACAATAGAAGGAAAATCAATGATTACTTTTAAGTGAATAAATTTTTTCCAAGATTTCATTTTCTAAAATGGATGGAGTAACAATTGTATTTCAATTTTGACAACAGTTATTTTGTTAAATTATGCATTAATGCAAAATCTGCACTATGTCTACCAATATAAATTATCTATACTAACTCAGTAACTTCTAACTGGTCAGCGACTTCTACAGTGCCTAGCCGCTTGTAAACTTGGTGCATTAATCTGTAACCTTTACCAGACGTACCACGGCCGTCAATGTAACCGACAATAATATCTTGTGTAGACGCTAAATATGTTGTCCAATCAATTTTAAATCTTTCAGTTACTAACTGTGAACCTGGGCCACCATAACTGCAAAAGAAAGTAATCAATTGAGGTTTTTTTTAAAACTATATTTAATTAAATTATTCAAAATCACTCGATTTTATTGAATACTGATAACTTAGGTCTTTTTATACTCTGGCAATTTTCTTAAACAATGTAATTATTGTATTGAAATAAAACTAGTCTACAAGGCAACTCACACTTGAAGAAGCAAAGGATATTTGGTTATTTCTCCTTCTTTTAGTCCTGGAGGAAGAAATAATCTCACTTGTGCTTGATAACCCCCAGAAATTTCAACTGGAAAAGTTTTTACCTGAGGTAAAGCTACTTTGGAGATCTTATCCTGAAATACAGATCTGAAGTGTAATAATTATGACTTTCTCATACCGCAATAAATTATAATTTATCGAAACTTCGACTAATACTTAATCTTACTGAATTTGTTAATGGACGTTAAGCCCGCCTGAAATAATATGCACTGTTTTACGTGATTTGATGTAATATGTTTTTCCTATCTAGCTTCTTGAATCTGCTATAAATGAAACTAAATTCAACTAGTTACCAGTTTTACTACTCACGACCTGACAGCGCTACGGCCAAAATTTAAAGTATGTTATCTAAGGCATATCGCTGCAGGCATCAAAAACTATCTCTAATGAGAACTAAAAGAGTAGGTCTATAGTCATCAAAATTGAACAAAATTGAGGTGTGCCTATCCATCAATGCTCTCTAAGACAGATATAATGAGTAGGAAATGATTTTTTGATAGGAGCTTTGAAGCTACGGCTGGTACGGTAGGTAGAAAATATTCTCAAGAAGTTAAAGGAAGAAAGCAGGTTTTGAACAGAAAGAGTTCTGGAGAAATTGCCACGGTCTTCAAGAATGAGATCATTTCCAGTATAATGGAATGCTGCTATTTGTTTTAGCAGAGGACAGGGAGTCATAAAGATGTGAGAATCTTTTCTGGCTAGTCAGACTGCGCTTCACTCGCACATTAGGTTTTATTGGTTCGCAATAAAAATAAATAAGACATTTATATTGCCACAAACTCCGAGAATAATTTTGGCAAAGTGTTTAGAATAAAAGTGACTGTTTACAATACAAGCAGTTAGCGATCCAATTTGTAACTCGAAACTGTAAATTTGTTCGAGAGAGAGAAGAGGAGTGTGTTCCATGCATTCACACTTTTGAACTATATATTATATTCTAATTTAGAATTCAAGATATGCTATTATCGTCCTTTAATGAATGCACATAGTGAAACTAAAATATTGAAAAGGCCAAAAATTGGAGAGCACTGAAAACCTCTGCAACACACATTTCCCTGGGACAATATTCAAATAAAAGTGTTGGGAATTTTTAGATAGGAAGAAAATAATAAACGAAATTGTAAGAAAATCCTTGGAGCTATTTTCGAAAGAGTTGCAAAACACAATTCTGAAAAATCGACACTTCTGTTTGACAGATTTCGGACAAAACCTTTGTACCGGTCGCGACGTATTACCAAAAGGAATTAGAATTTTGATAATTTAGCGTATTTTCGCTGCTAAGGGAATTCTGTAAATACACAAAAACTTATTTTGTGTACAAGGGCCCAAAAATATTATTGTGATGAAGATGCAACTTTAAGAAGTAAAACATGACCGCCATATATGTATACTTTTAATAAAATAAATGACATTTCATACAAGACATACATACATATAGTTTGGTGTTATTTTGTAAAGTTGTCATCAGAGAGCCATCAGCTTTGTGTAAAGAGACAGTTGGCAAACCAGGCCCTAAGCATTCCAAGATGTAATACGCTGAATTGAAACTAAAGATAACATTGTGGTATAAACAAGACCTATATAACGGTTCATCTATCCCTAAAATAAAAATTATACGACCATTATCTCAACAGAAATTGGTAAAAATATAAAGAAAGAATAAAGTAGTTAAATAATCAATATATTAATTTTTTACGTTTTTCTGCCTTTTTGTTCTTTTTATTTGGCTGAGGTTTCTCTGTAGTCGTTGTCGTCGTCTGTGTATCTTCTTCTTGTGCGAAAGAATCGACCTGGGCTTTATGCGTTTTATGCACTGTAATGGGTACTGATTCTTGTGCTTTTGGACAACTTAGACATATCGGATTTGAGCTTTGACTTGTCTGTGCGGAATATAAATGTAATTGTCCTACTCCTATATCAGGTATTGCCAGGTAATATCTATGTATAAAAAAAAAATTCAACAAAACATTGTACTTAATATATTAATATTATTTATCGAGTAAGAGGGCGATGTGAATAAAAGTACGTATGTACTCTTAAGTACGAAGTATTTTTAATATGAGCTTATACTCTAATTGATAATATATAAAAACTAAGAGTAAAAGTATTAGCTTAATTGTTAGTGCACTGAATTCGCACTTGGAGATCCCAGGTTTCCAGGATCCAGCTATCTGTCTTTAGTTTTTCTTTACCTTTGCTATTCATCTATGTATCCATTTTCAAATAAATCTTAAAAAAGCCTCATACTAAACTAACTGATTAGTTCTATATGTATTTTAGACTCACTCAAGGACTTATCGCTCTTTAAATGAAATATACAATACGTTACTTCCGAAATTTAACATAAGTGATTTTCTTAAAGAGTACACCTTTAATTTAGTAAGTATAACTCTCAGGCATTCTCTTTTACAGTTTTATTTTCTAAATTCAGCGCCTGAAATAACCATCCACAGCTGAGCAAGTACTTTTTTCTCCATTTTTATCCTTACCCTAGCGATTGAGTATGAACTCAATAATATTGGGGTATTTCTATTCAAATCACCCAATATCAGAAAATATAAATATAACTATAGAATTTTATTAAAAACAAAATTACTTATTTCATTTTAGCTTAAAAAACTTACACGATGTGATTTTTTGTATCCCAGGATACGATTTTAACTACATCAAAGGTTCCATGAGTGATCGGTATAAATTTCTTCTTGGGTATGTTTACTGATACTACATGTCTAAAATATCCAGAATTTCCATCACGTACTGGGGCTAATGTAAGGTACGTGTTACCGTCTGGGGAGAAAATTGGTGAAGCTGGTGGTTCTACCCAACCGGAACCTTCTCCAGTTACTCTCTGTGTCTACAAATAACAATAAATAAGAAAATTTAAGATAAGAAGCAACAAAAGTGCACTTAAAAAATCAATTAATTTAAGAAAAGTAATTTGAAAATCTAATTAACGGGGAATCCTCTCCTCTGTCACTTCATCTTCAATACATATTTAATATTTCAAATGAAGTTTTTTACATATTTGTTAGTTTTAAAAGTAAACATATTCAAATTTAAACTAAGAAATAATGAATGAAATTTAATTGTGTAAACTGGAAGCAATTACCTCTTGACAATGCCACATTGGAGATTTACACAACGTTACCATGGATACATTTTGAGCTCTATTCATCCAGACTACAGCCACTTCAGTCGAAGACACCCACGATACACCGTTAAAGTAATAGTCACTATAACATCACACAAAAAGGCATACTAAAAATTAATTTCAAAGAACTGGCGGAAATAATATTTGGTATTATTAGAATTTCATCTATTTATGGTGACACTATGAAATAAACTGAAACTACAAATTATAAAAGTCATTTTCAATTTTTTATCACATACAATCTTAACTGTAAGTAAAAATACGTGTATATTAACCGAAAAAATGCGTATAGCAAATTGAAATTTTAATTTTAATAGAAAAATATTCGATAAGAGCAACCTTCTGCAACAAGAAATATATGCAACTTACGAAGTATGTTCTAATGCCATCGGAGGTTTGAGATCTTTTGTTCTAATATTTTTAGGATCTGCTAAATCGGCTACATAAAGTGTTACATGTGGATTCGTAGTGCCAGGCTGAAACAAAAGAATTTTAAATTAAATAAATTAAACGAATAAGTAAAAAAAAGTAAAGTAAAGCCAATTTGCTCAGGCGGGCTTTACCACAAACACCTAATTACCTAATTAGGTGCCGCGGATGGAGATGACTAGTAAACGTATTTTACTATAGTCACATTAAACATTAAATAAAATCTAAGGTGTAGACCAGGAATGAATTGTGAATTTTAAAAGTTTTCGACTAGCAATAATCGCACCTCACTATACCTTTATTAGCTACGATATTATCTCTGCATAAAGTAATAATGCCACTAGAAACTGCAGTTTAATTAAAGTACAACTGAAGATTAAAATTCATTTCAACTCTAGTAAAATTACCTTAGGGTATCTTAAACTTCTAATCTGTGGATACAGCTGCTGAGAATCTTGACCTACGCCATACCAAGGAAACTTGAACTCCTGTACAAGGGTGTCATTGAAGCTAGCATACAGGAGCATATGTCCATCTTGGGATAACCATACTGCTTTATTATCACCGAGTATTTCCTCTACACAAAAAAAGAGTATGTTATGCACCGTTCCCACCTATATTTTTAAATACTATATTTTTAAATATACTTATATTTTTCTCCCACAAATAATTGATCGTAAGTGCAATATGGAATACAAAACAAGCTTTCTTCATTAGATAATATTCTTGGAGCAGCCAAAAGAGCACTGAGTACATTATATTATTCTATGACAATCTATCCAGCATAAACTTACATTGTGAAACATAAACGGACAAGGGTCACAATGTAAAGAAAATCTTCGTTTTAAATCTAATTTACAGCCCCAGCATATTTTCAAAGAACCTATTTTTAAATTGCTTATAATTAAACAAACCGAATAAATGCAAAATTCGTTTAAATTATATGATATTTCTTATAAACGCCATGTAGGCATTATTTCTAGTGGTTGCAGTTTAATAAAAAAGTGAATTTTGTACATATCAGAATTGGTTTTATTAGTTTGCGATTTTCCCCTTACGAAAAGGAAATGCACAAAAAAATCTCTCACCTTCATATAACCAATCGGGAACTCCATTATAAACTAATCCAGGCACAGCTGTTTTAGACAGTCTGTATATCGGACCTGATCTCGGATTTTGCCTTAGATATACATCATAATCCAAAACGAAGATTATTGAATGACCTCTGGTACTCCAGCAAGCATATAATAAAAAAGGATGCTCTCCAATTGTATTGGAAGATGTCAGAGCATACAGATGCCTGGAAATATAATATAATTATGTGTATTATTTAATTAAAAAAACTCACACAATGATTATTTCTTGTTTATTTTCTTACCCAGCTGGTATATCGTAAACAGAGTACTGGGCCAAAAAAGAATGCCTGAATAACTGTAAACAAATAAAATCTTTAAACAAACATTCTTATTTTTCGTTATATCTAGAAAATTAGTACAATTTTTTTTAAATACTTACTTTCTGGGTATTGTGCGCAAGTAGAAGATATTTCTGATCTGGAGACATTGTGATTTTAACAGCATTAAGCCTTCTCTGAAAGGTTGTTTGATTACAAAAATAAAAATAAAAAATGATAAATTAATCAACTTAATAAAATATAGACTAGCAACATAGATCTCTTCATGATTTTTTACTTTTTTGCAATTCTTTATTTTATAGAGTCCACAATTATGTTTTTTATTTTATTCGTAACCTTCTCTTGAAGTTTAATGCGAAGTTTGGATCGAAAAAAGGTATATACTAAAATTTAGGTCGAATAAGAGGTGCGATCAAAAATTCCCAAGCGTGAGCTTGTAAATAATTATGAATATAATCCCTTCGGCTACTTTCAAAGTATTCTTGCACGCGCCTTGTTACAGCTGGTGCATGCTCTTGGTGCTGCCCGACTTCCAATGATATTACTCAAATATCTTTCACAGTTCATAGCTTCATTTTCGTAAGCCTGTTTAGCATTTCAATTGTCACCGTTTAAGGCTTTTCGAGCCTGAAATGACTTTGAAATTAGCACTTTGCTTGAGTTTTTCATTCCTGAAGGAAAACACTCGAAAAGTCTTAGATACGAAGATGGTCAAGCCCCTCCATTGCGATTCGCGCTAGATGTCATCTACTGAGTGAAAAATGCGATAAATACTGTAAGAGGGTTAAGAGGCCACGAACACATTGTTGTGCCCTTGCATGCAGAAGGTTCGAGAGGAGATGTTTTGTCGTGACTGAGTGTTATATTGCCTTCCTTTCACAAGTCAAGTCTGTTGCGCTGAATTTCCATTGACGTCTCAGAACGTTATAGTGAAATGTAGCATTAACTGTGTGATTTTCCTCAGACAAATCATGACAGAATCAGACAAAATCATGCTCTTTTAGTTGCCCCAAACTTCCAAGGATATTCTACCCCTATTCTACTCAAAACATCTTGCACCGCCCATAACTTCATTTCAATAAGCCTGGCGAGCATTTTAAAAGTCACCGTTTTCGATATCCGAGTCTGAAATAAATTTGACGTTAGCTCTTTGCTTGAGTTTTTCATACCTAAAGCAATCGCAGGAGGCCCCTGAATGGTAACAAAAACTTTTGCAGCGCACCTTATAATAGACACTGGAAAATGCTTAGTTAGACTAAAAAGGTTACCACTCTCGTTCATGGAATCTTGTTGTTGAATTAGAGATATCATACAACTAACCTCAAAACAACTTGACCGTAACTCATACAATTATGTTGCAGAGTTAAACAGCGTACATTAGAAACATCACACCAACTATTAAAAAAAAAATAAATAAATAAAAATAAAAATGAAAGAAAAATATCAAACAAAGAAATTTATGGACCACCTAGTAGTTAAGAAAGTATATGTGGAAAAAAGTTCGTCTCTCAATGTCTTTAATTTTTTTAAAATAAAATTTTATAATTTAAGACGACTTTTGCCTTCCCATACTTCGTCCAATACTTTTCTTAACTTGAAATTCATTGTACTTACTGATTTTATTGAATAAAATTATTAATTATTTAATACTTATTACAATTAAGAATCCGATAAAATAAATGCTACAATTAATATGTAAGCGCATTTTATTTAACAATTATTCTTAAGATAGATACCTACACATTAATAATAAAATAAATAAAAATGTAAACCTATAACTTACAAATGTTTGGTTATTCATGATCATTCTAGTGCTAAGATTCACAGCGCTCATCACTACAATGTTGCTAAACTCATCTCGATACATAAATTCATCATCTGCAAAAAGGAAAGACCTTATTGTTAACAAACAGTCTTAACAATAACCTTAATTATATTTATTTCGTTTATTTTTATATTAAAAAATATTTTTATGAACATTTTTAGAGCTTTTAGAATGAGCAAGTATTGCGATTGTGTCAGATTTCTGATTATTCACTGGAAATAACCGTGTAGAGAGTTAGCAAGGCTAAATTGTATTGAGGTAATCTTAATTAGTTATTAGTTGCATATCCGCTATAAGAAGTACTTTTAGTAGTTAAATTTACGAAATGGCATTTTCATCGAAATATTTTCTTTTTAGAGTCCCTTTAGTACAAATATATATATTGTTTTCAAACCGGCAACAAGTGCATGCTTGTACAAGTGTGATGTGTGATGATAACTAAGCCTAAACAGGAAATATTTTTATGGACAAGATTCTATTCTATGCAAGAATTAATACAATTATTATCTGCAAATACAGGGAGGTTCCCAGCTCTACGCTAAATTGTGAAAATAATACTTTCGATTGAATGACCGTCTTGTCAGATATTTTGATGCCCATATTGATCCCAGCTTCCCGCGATGTTCTTTTCATGTCTTTTTCAATAGTATAAACGGGCTAAATAAAACAAAGCCTATTCTTTCAGGCTCGTTTTACGCCCAATTACCAACCACATGTTGCCGGAGAAGGATGGTAAACATACTTTACTAAAATTTCTCATTAACCAAATAAAATTTGGCCTGAACAAGAATCGAACCCGAAACCACAATCACCAAATCTTTAGGTCGCACCTCTAGCGTGCGGGCTTCTGTGCCACTGTGCGGTACTGTCTATACCAGTATATTTGCAAATACCCAAAAACACATTCTTAACAACTTCTTTTATTCAATTTTTTTTATTGGGGTTCCGCAAAATTTTTATCCTATAACTAAATTTATAAAACCTAACAATTTGATTACTATCATTCTTCTATTAAAAGTAGGTAATTTTTTTAAAAAAAAATTAAAAACAAGGTTAATATTAAATAAAGTGAAAAATTTACCTGATATCCACGAACCATTAAATCTTAATGGTTGCACCTCATGGCTTAACACTTCAGAAAGTTTGAGCCTGCCTGGATTGATCTTTGGTCCGGTGTCTGGAGGAGTAAGTAGTACTACAGATGTTACTATTAATGCCAGAACGGTCATGATGACCAATATGGCAATAAGAATACCCCTCCAATTCCTTTGATTGGGATTGGAGGACACCAGCTATAACATAAGCAAAAATTATATATTTTTTTCTGGTTGACCATTTTTTACAATAACCTAAATGTAAATGGGACTGATGGAGATGCCAACTGATTGGTTTTGTAACATGGTAGATGCAGATAATTCAACTTCTCTTACTACCTACAATTTTTTTTAATTTATTTACACAGCTAACAATTACTTCAAGGGGTTGACATCGTGTAAAATAATTAAGTGATGAAATAATAATGCACTGTAATATAACATAAATTCTAACTAAATAAACTACGAGCATAAGAAGTTACTGTAGAAAAGATCGTACATGTTGAAAACTGAATTTTAACAATAAATTTTAATGTGACAATTCAATAATTTTTTAGTACGTTTTGAACAAAGCATGTTTAAGTAGCAGTCGAAAAAAATGAAATTTCCTATTTGCCAACATTTTCTTAGATTAAAATGCATAACGGGAACAATTAATGTAAAAAATTAAAGCGGGCTATGTATTTACGTTGTCTCTGTCTCTGATCTAAACTAATTTCGCCTGATAGACTTTTTTTTTAAATAAAAATTTATAATTAGTTAATAATTAATAGAAAAAACCATTATTGGCTTGCCCGAAGCTTCTTCTATCTATAGTTTACAAACATTTTTCATGGATCTTTATTTAAGAAAAAATATTGCAACATTTTTTTCTTGTTAAGCTAAAAATAATTTCTTATTCCCAAGACTTTTAACAATTACCTCAACTAGAATGTACTTTTGTTGCATTACGGCGTTCCATTGTGTAGCTTAAAAATAAATTTGGAACTATTCTAGAGAGAGTTTATTATCGTTGGAAATGTGCACTGTGTTACGTGCAACAAGTAAATACCTCACCAGATCTGAGAAAATATTATGACCTTAAAAATGGCTTTAAATACATATTCGACGGGTTTATCTTAACTATGCTATTTACTTTTCACTTCGCTTTCACTTCATCTTCGCTTTGTTTCTTTACTATTTTTTTACTCATAGCAAAAGGATTTCACTGAACAGATTTTTTGAGCGTGAGGACTTTTCTCGAAAACGACTGCTTCCATTTTTTTGAGCTTTAAAAACTATTTATTAAACCCAAGAACCTTAACTTATACATTTAAAATCTCTTTCCTGGAAATGATATATGCAGGTTCTCATAAAACGCACAATGAGCGAACTATATCCAAATAACGAGCGATTTTATTAGCCGTAATTTCAAGATAAGGTTAAAAGCATTGCTAGAGTTTCAAAATTTTTCAGTTAAACTGAAGAGTGATTTTGCCAAATAGGTTCCTGAGTTTTCTGTTTTTACTACTAATGTCGCTAATTGCATATTTTTTAAATCGCCTTTTCACTGGGAATATCCGCTTCTAGATCCCTTGAACCCGAAAAAAGAGTTTTAAGAAAAAATCCCTCTCTATAAAATGTGTATATATTAATACTTTAGTTCAACACTGAAAAACGCAGAAAAAGTGGAACCTTTGATTACTTCCATGAGACCTGACGGAAACGGATTTATTTTTTCACTTTTTTGATTTTTGCCAAAATTACACTAAAGCTTTTCTTAAAATATGCGGGTAAATTAAACATTAGAATATATTCTTTCTACAATATGGAACATTGCAATGTAATCATATTTTTATTATTGAAGCGAATCAATTTATTAATCAATCCAAATTCAATAGGAACGTGTAGAATACTAGTGAACTGAAAACAAAATGAGGATATCTGGTGTAAAAGCCAGTGATTCTTGAACGATAACAATAGATTCTTTTGTGTACAGTTTCTCGCTTTATTTTCAAAGGTAACACTAAAAGAAAAAAATTAAATTACAAGTTATAGAGGAAAGAATAATAGAAAATGACAGCATTGCGATGATTAGTAAACTATAGAACATAAACGTCGTTAGAGGGTGGACTGCTGCCACCTAGAGCTTTAGAATAATAAATAATAATAAAATATAGCATACTAAAAAAAAATAGTTGATGCCTGGCGCGAAAATAATAATCTGTTATTCTCAATATAAGAGGAAGAATGCCGGGCGCTAGAATTTACTGTTAAATTTGGCCCTGCAATATCGGGACCATTTATTATATCACGCCAGAGGACTATCTTGCTTCACGCGGGCGATGACTTTACTGCTCGAACCCAAAACGGCTCTTTCCGACAATAGTACCCATATGAACTATAATATGAAAAAAAGCACTACCTTGAGGAAATATATTTATACTGGTAAGAAATCTTCACAATTTTTTACATTAACTGAATAATAAATTCTTTTATTATTTCAAGTATAGAATTTATGAGAGAGTAGGAAATGAATTTCCGCTGTGAAGTTTCACGGAATTACCGAATTCGAAACGGGAAGAATCGTGAGTTGAAGCAGTTCAACTCCTTTCAAGAACAACGTTTTAACAAAAACCATTCTTCTTAGCTTCAAATATTGAAATTTTCATCTGAGGAAGGCATCCAGCTAGATGGATAAAATAGATTCCTATGGAAGAAATACCGCGAAGATTGACATATTCGAAAAATACATTTAAGTGACGGTTTCGCCCGTCGACTGCTATTGGGCAATAGGTTAGAGTTCCCAAGCTAACAGTTTACTGATGTAAAGCGTCGTTTGTCCCTGTTGAAAGTTTTACAGTTTGTCCAGTCTTACACCATTAATAATAAGGTCGAGTGCACTTTTAGCCGTCTAAAGAAGGATAACTACATATTACGAAAATTCTTTAAATTCTTTTCTCCAATAGAATTTATACCACAGAAAAGAATGCATGATGTCATTTAACCGGGTTCGATCAATCGTTTAGGATGGCAACCATCATGCGATCTATGCACTCTCTTTCTACTACTACTGTCAATTTCTCAAACTAACTATTTCAACCTGAATAAATTTTTAGAGGTCTCTAGAATTTGAAAAAAGTTGCGAGCTTACACGATATATACTCCGACTTTGAACGCAGCCCGCAAGCAGATTTAAAAATGGAATGTGACCCTGTAGGTGGAATGGGAAAGGTCATTCTTCGATCCATTTGAGTACATTAAACCTGGGGTCACAGATCTACCGGATTGTAAGGAAGGAAGTAATTATCAAATTCTTCACGGGATTTTCGTGTGACGAGGAAACTTATGATATCATCTAATTTAAACAAAAATTATGCATGAAAATGTAAAAAGAAAAGTTACATGCTCTTAAGAGTTGACTGGTTAGCCATTAATAGATTTAAATAACGTGTTTAAACCAATTTAGATTTAATGATTATGAAAATTACTTTTATTTTTTTTAGAACTGGATAAGCGCCCGTAAAAATCACTTTGACCTACAAATTTTATCTGCATGTACAAAACAATAGAAATTAGCCCCGATATGTGGACATTCTGCTCAACTTTGCGGACAATTAGTGCCCTTGGAGGAAAATGGAAAAAGCCAGAAATATTGGTGGTTAGAGCATCCTAGCCTGACGCGCTCCATCTAGCTCTTATACTGACACCTCTAATGCCTCGGTCACACTGGTTATGATTGAAAGAATCGGTGAGATCAATTAGAAAAAATTCATTTTGTATATTGAGTACCAAATGTAGGTAACGAAATTTTAAATTAACTATATCTAAGAAAAAAAAAATACCTACTGAGATATTAACTATTTTTTAATATTATTGTGTAAATGAAAGCGTGATCCGGCGTACAAATCGTTATCTATACTTAATTTCCAGATAATTTTCCCTCGTTAGGCAAATATAATATTCCGGTCTGGGAAGACACAACCTAGAAGAGAAACTTCAAGGGTTCAAACCGAGAAGTACAAGAATACTAAGTTTTTCGCTTTTAATTGTTTTTAAGGAGCATCTTTGGAGGCGGCCGGAGCTTCGTCTGTGCACTGTTAGCCACCGGAAAGTGATGGCCCAGACTCCTAGGAAGAGAACACCAGAGGCAACTATCGCGCTACCAACTTCCAACTTAAGCTTTTTTAAAAGTAGAATTACTTATTATATCCAGCCTAATTTGTTACACAACTACAATAATGAAAGCTTAACAGTCATATATCAATTATATTTTTAAAGTTGATACATTTAAGTACTTTAAATAATACAATAATAATATACACTTATTTTCAGAACAGTTTGAGAGAACATATGGCTGACAGTTATTTACGTTACTAACCACTTCAACCGCTTTCGTTAGTTGATTTTTTGTGAATAACAGATACGCCTCGGATAAGAAAGAAGTCAAGTTATTTTTACCAGAATAAGCAACCAATAAATTTTCGCTGAGAGATAAAATTAAACCAAGGCTTCTTAAATCTTGAACAAGTCGATAACAAAATAAAATGCATAAGAGTGATTATTATGATTTTTATTGCTACTATAAATTCTTAAATGAGAAAGAAAACAGTTTTGGTCTATAGTCTGTATGTGTGGATAACTGAATTTCTCAAAAATTAAAAACCGCAAAAACCTCAAGACTTGATTTCCTTTTTAGTCCTAACATCGTTTATGATTAGTGCGATCTTTACTTGATCTTACTATACAGGTAGATGATGTGTGGGGGAAAAGTGCTGATTACTCGATCTGTTTAACAATGGTTTTCAATAATTCCAGAATGGAATTACCTACTCGCACAGAAACAAAGATTCAGGTAGATGTGATAGAACTATGGGAGAAGCTGTACAATCTGCACCACTTAAACAGCCTGGCAATATTTTCAGAACTGGGGTTGTCCCATTCTATTATAAATCGGAACCTCCCGAAAACATCAGAGATTGTGTAATTACTAAAAATGCATCGAATGCAAAAATCGAAGGTTACATGTGGTGGAAAATAGATCTATTAGCGACATCCAGTTAGCATCAACATGGTCAATGTCCCTTTAAAACAAAAATTTATCACAACTAAAATGGAATTTTCAATTACAAATTCATCTTAGATGACAAAACATTGATTCCAACCTCTACTTTGAAAAGCTGGAGCGTATACACAGCTTTAACTCGGGAATATCCAGGTTTAATAAACAGAAAATTGTTATATTGAAATTAACCCTTAGTCAATTCAATAACGTACGGAACTGAGCATATTCTGTACAAGGGAGGAGATTTAACAATTTTGAGGCAGTCCTATCAGCTGTTAAAGAATTCTTTGCCTTTAAACTAAAGAAATGATATCGAATTGGATTACAAAAGTTCATTTTCTTATTATCTAATGACAATTACCTTATTTCTTTTTAATAATATAAAACTTAAAAAAAAAGAAGACTTAAACCACCCCATTCAGTTTGTCCGATTAACAATTATACTTCTGAAAATATGATTAAAAAATATATACAACATAAATGGAAAGACAAAGAGTCTTAGTTCTTTGGCTCAAAATAAAAGGAAGTATCGGTTTATTTTTACTACAAATAGCTAAAAGAACAATCTCAAATCCGAGACGATGTTAGTTGTATGAAGAAAAAGAAATATGCGATTCAATTTAAATAAATAGTTATTAATAAAATCATGCAATATGAGGAAAATCTAATCCTATATTAGGGAAAAGAAACTAATTTTTTGAATAACTAAATTTACCTCATCATCATAATTATCTGCTTCAGACATTTTTTTTAGCCTTCTAATTCCCCTAACTGTTCGTGATGGAAAAAGCGTTCTTCACATCCCAGTACATTTCCGCACTCTACGGAATTTCACTCCGCAGAGGGGCTACTATACGAATCCCTACTTGCTCTACGTGCCTACCGGACCAGTGTTGCTTTGTAAAATCAATAATCTTACAAACACACACTGATTCCTTACCAGCTTAACAGTGGAGCCAACATAAAATGTACGTATCAAATAATTTCCCTTCTTAACAAATATTTATTTTAAAAAACTTGTAATTGCAATTCTAAAAGATATTTTTTAGAAACAAAATTTTTTAGAAACTTATGAAATTGACCCTACTTGATTTATGTAAACGCAAAATCATTCATTTGAGTAATTCTTCAATAACCATTACTTCAAAACGTATTTACTTCTTAGTTTTTTTTTTTTTTTTTTTTTTGGCCTTATTGTACACCGCAAATTAGCCATTGGTAACGTGCACTTGCGATTAATTTAAAGTTGAACAGTCGGATTTAGTATGTGTTGAAACGTACACCTTGACAGATGTTACGAGGGGATATAATTTATTTCTTTTATATTGTTATTTTGTTTGTTCGGATGTAGTTGTATAGTTCTCGGTAGATGTTGTCTGTCTGGTGCGTCAGTATAGTATGTAAATCGGCGGGTAGAGGGCAGTCTGTCTTCAGTACTGCCTTCCACAGCTGATTCCTGCCGTTGGTATATTTGTCGCAGGCTAAGATTATATGATTGGCATCAGCTATTGACTCGGAATCACAAGGACATGTAGAGTTTATGTGAATTCCGATACGCGCCAAATGGTGTGGTGAATAATTATGATTAAATCTTAGCCTGCAGATGGTGCTGTAAAATCCTCTACCTTCTGTGAATTGATTGAACCACGGTTTGACCGGAATGGAAGGTTGAATGGATGAATAGAATTTACCCTTTAGATTTTTTGATATGGAGTAACTTTCTTCCCACTTTTTATAACTTACTCTCTTGTAATAGCTTTTTATGTCTGAGGGAGATAGTGAGTTAATGGTAGGCTCCCGCAATCGAGTGGCTGCTTTCGCCGCAGCGTCAGCCTTCTCATTGCCGACCAGCCCGTAATGGCCTCTCACCCATATCAGATATACTGACTTACCATTCCTAATCAATTGGTTCAGCAAGTTTAAGGAATCTATAATCAGGAAAGAGGGGTCTCTGCCTGGGTTTTGTAATTTTTGGAGCACACCTTTGCTATCACTCAAAATAATGGCGTGCTGGACCGTCGATGACAGTAAATAAGCTAAGGATTTATTGATGGCTACTAATTCTGCAGTAAAAACTGAGGCTAAATTATTGAGTTTGTATTGAGAACAGGAATCTAACTGGGAATCATAAATTGCACATCCAACTCCGTCACTACTTTTAGAGCCATCGGTATAGAAATAATTAAAGTGAGGGAATTTGTTCTCGAGTTTGGACAGGAGGTAAGAATTATTTACTGCATTGGGAAGATCCGGGTCGTATTGGTAGAAGTTGACGGCGATATGCGAACTATAGTTTTGAATCAGTGTAGGGTAGTCAAAATGATACCTAGGAAGGATTTCAAGGTGATTTAAGGGGACTGAGAAGTGCGACAAGTCACAGAACACTTCTACTAGCATTGGACTTTTCCTTTCAAACCAGTATCTTTCTGTGAGGACTCGAGTAGCCATGTGACTGATTCTGCGAGTTACTGGATGATTTTTGATTCTCAGTCTGTCTACAATGAAGCGGGAAGCTAACAGCTTCCTTCTTATATTTAGTGGGAAGTCACGGGCCTCTACTAAAAGGGCGTTGATAGGAGTGGATTTGAGAGCCCCCAAGCAGGACCTCAGCGCTTTGTACTGAATTCTTTCTATTTTCACCAAGTGATTTTTTGCCGCATCCCCGTAGAGGAAACAACCATAGTCTATTCTCGAAAGAATTAATTGTCTGTAGAGCATTAGCGATGTTTTGATATCGGCTCCGTAGTTCAGACGGTTGATGCATCTCAGTATGTTTAGCGACTGTTCACATCCCTTAACCAACTGTTCAATTTGCTGTCTCCATAACAATTTGTTATCTATTGCCATACCTAGCGTCCTCATGATGGGCTCAACTCGTAGTTGATAGCCACCTAGCGATATCGAGGATGGGATAGAGTATTTTCTGTGCCTAGTGAACACAGTCACGCTACTTTTATTCTCAGACAGAGTGAGACCCATGTCTGAGCACCACCGGCTGAACAACAACATTGCACAGCTTAGTTTTCTCAAACTTTCGTCTAGCGTTAGCTCTTGACTGTACAGGATTATGTCATCAGCATACTGAGATACAGAAACATCCGTGCCTACTGCTGCCTTAAGATCGGCTGTATAGATGTTAAAGAGCAAGGGACTGAGCACCGCCCCTTGCGGCAATCCCAAGTGCGTTACACGAGGACCATATATTTTGCCGTTATACCGGATTTTAATGGAGCGGAAGGAGAGAAGGTTATGCGTGTGTCTGATAATTCTAGATGGAATGCCCATATTAACCATTTTATTTATGAGCACGGAGATACAGACAGAATTATAGGCGTTTTTTAAGTCGATATTCGCTACCATCATATACTTGTTGTCAGAGAAACAGCCGTATATGTCAGACACAAAGCCAGCTAAGGCATCAAAAGTGCAGCGCTTCTTCCTGAAGCCATTCTGATATTGCGGGACTTTTCTGTTTGCCTCTACCCACCACTCTAATCTAGCTTTAATGAGGCGTTCAAAGGTTTTACCTATGCAGGAGGATAAAGCAATGGGCCGATAGGAATCGTGTAGGGAAGGATCTTTGTTGGGTTTTAATAACGGCACAACTATTTGATTGCTCCAGGCATCTATGCGTTTCTCCTGAACCCAAACATCATTTAGTACTCTCAGCAGAACTTTTTTGCCATTGGATGACAGATTAGTCAGCATTGGGTAGTGGATATTGTCCTCACCCGGGGAGGTATTTGAATTTGTTTTAAGGGCAAGTATGAGTTCATTGTAGGAAAATGGATCATTAAGTTTGTGGGCGCCGAAGGATGTATAAGGAATCTGATCTTGATTTGGTACTATTTCAGGAGAGAAGGAGTTCAAGAATTCAGGAACCCAGTTGTCTGAAGAGATTTTGCGACCGACATATCCATGCCTGAGAGCTCTCACCCCACTCCAAATCCTCTTGACTGGTGTATTTCTATTGAAGGAGTTGCAAAACTCCGCCCATTTCAGTCTCCTTTTTTCTCTATATATTTTCCTACATAAAGTAGAGGCTCGTTTGCAGCTTATGAAATTTGACAGACTGGGAGTCAATTTATACTGCTTGAATGCATCTATATTGTATTTTCTGGCTTTATCGCATTCCTCATCCCACCAAGGTTTGGGAGGATGTTTAGGTTTGCGCCCTAGATAAGGTTTGAACTTGGCGATACAGATTTCGGCCGCACCATTAATACACGCCACAAAGTGATCATAATTAAGGCAAGGATCTTGAGAGGTAGGCATCTGAGAGAGCAGCTGATCCGATAAGAGAGTGTACTTGTCCCACTGAGCAGATTTCAGGTTCCATTTTCTATTATTATGAGGAGGATGATGGTCAGGCTGAACTTGTTTATCTATTGACATGAGGATGCCCACATGGTCCGACCCGAACGGCTCATCCACGACCCTCCATTCCATCCTAGGTATGAGAGATGGAGTACCAACGGATAGATCAACTGCGGAAGGACGTCTGTCATGTCTCCGTATAAGAGTGGGAGTCCCATCATTTAGAATACAGAGATTCTCAATGTCTATGGCATCTATTAGGTTTCGACCCTCAAAATTATCGTAAGAGCATCCGAAGCTAGTGTGATATGAGTTCAAATCCCCACACATCAACAAAGGAGGTTTAATTGTCCTGATTAGGGATGTCCAGTAGTCAGTATTTAATTTATGGCCAGGTGCACAATAAATTGATAGGATACTCATCTCTAAATTCATTACTTTGCACACAATACCACAAACTTGCATCGCATTGTTATTAAATTTTGAAGGGAAGCTAATTATTTGATACTGTATGTTATTTTTTATCACAATGCCCGCGCCTCCATAACCATCATTTCTGTCCGCTCTTACAATAGTGTAACCAGAAATAGTAAATAATTGTGATTTTTTAAGCCAAGTTTCAGAAAGTAACGCCAAGTCAATTTTGTTCAGTCTAAGAAATGATTCCAGATAATTCCTATTAGCAGCGAGAGATCTAATATTTAGCTGTAAAATTTTTAACATTTTTTTGTTTTTGTTTTTGTTTGTTTCCCCCCCTCCTCAGCTGGAATGATGAGCATATTCCTGTCACTACCAAACATGGTTGGTTGCTTCCACGTTTCAAGCAGTGTTGTCCACTTATTGGATTTAGCTTTGTGTATCTGTCGGCTCTCCCAATGTTCGTATCCAGAGATGCTGAAATTGTCCGTCATCTTTAACCAAGTTTCAGGGGTATTTTGATCGGTTGACGTTGGTCTTAACGTTACGGATTGTCTTGTGCGGTATTATCTGACCTTTGCAATTCATGCTCGTGAGTTGAGATTTTAGCTTGAATTAATTGAGGAGCTTTTGTAATAATATTACAATTATTAATATATTTAGCAAGAATTTCTTCTAAGTTAGACGTAATGACCTGAATTATTTCGTTGTTGTTGTCATGCACATTATTTATCTTTTGAATTAAGTGTACTATATACTCTACACCACTGTCTTGAGTGTTTCCTATTGATGGTCTGTATGTCAGACCACTCTGTGTCCCTTGCATAGTTATTCTGTGCATCTTACTAGCTGACTGTTTTATTTCTTCGCCACTGATACGGGAAACTATTGGGCTGTCATCATTCAAGGGTTTTGACCTCATTGCATCACGAAACTGTTTTGACAACATTTCATTATTAACGTGTCTAGTTTTATTCGCTATTTTTGGAGGTTTTCTTAGCGATGAAGTTGTCGGACTAACTTCAGGTAATTCTGGAAATTCACTCACACTCAGTACATCAAATTTATTTTTAGTTGCCATGGCAAAGGAACTTTTATTTAGTATTTTATTTTTAATTTCATTATTTTGCATTATTTTAACGGGACAGTCCCGGAACGTAGACCTGTGTTCACCGTTACAGTGAATACACACTGGCAATGTCGCCTCGGCTAGGGGACATTCCCTGACATTATGATTTTGCGTGCAATGCTCGCATCTCATTTTGCTTCTACACTGTTCTTCAGAGTGTCTGAAACGTAAACAATTTTTGCACTGCCTAATGGAAGGAATGTAAGGGTTTACTTTACATTTTGCTCCATACAGTGAAACATACTGTGGTAGACTTTGACTGTCAAAGTTAATGAAACATACCGGTAATTTTTCAGTCAGCAGTTTGTTGTTTACGTAAGTTTTGCGAGTAAGCCGTCTAATGCTAATGGGCCTGGACGGAGATATTAGTTCGGCCAGAATTTCATTGTCCTCTAACTCAACATCGATATCCCTGATTACGCCAGTACATTGAACTCTGAAATTGGGAATGTATGCAATTATTTCTCTTTCCTTGAGAATTTCAAGATTTAATAAATCATTGGCAGCCTGTGGTGAACGTGTGGTCACTTTCATTCTATTTTGACCCGTTACTGAAATATCAACTATTTCATCTTTATATGTACTAGATGTCTTAAACAGCCACTTACCCAGAGCCATCCTATGTAACTTACCCAAATTGCCTTTATTTCCTTCCAAATTTACTACGTATGGACCTTTGTCAGAATTGCGATACCGATTTTTCGTGGCCTTATCAATGTAATCTGATTTGCTAGGAGGTTGATTTTTATTATTAGTTCTGATTTCATGGATATGAACCTTATTTACGCTACTCGATACAGCATCCCCCCCTCTTTTATTGCCTCGTACCATAGCTTCATTAGGTGCTGTAGTGGTTGGGTAAGGTGTGACTTCTACTTCCATATTCTTACTTCCATTCTCACATGTCCGTCTTGTAGTATTGTTACCGACACTTCCATTATCAATGTCTAAGTTATTTGAATTATTAGTAGTAAACGGTGGCCCGGGGCCACCGCTACTCACAGACATTTTCACCAAAACTTTTTTAATAAATTAACTATAAGGTAACTGTAGAACAAGAAAATCAAACGAACTACTATTTTTAACTGAGAAATTACTAATAGCACACAGCGTAATAGCACAAACACTTTTTCTAATATTTACTATTTGAAAGTTAAATAACATATGTTAGTTATTTTACATTTGTAAGTAAAGATCGAGCCAAAAGTTCCAAAACTGAGTTTTAACCGGAATAAAAACATTGAGGTACCCTGATCGCGCATATTCGTACTTGTCTTTTATGCATTCTCACTAGCAAACAAAAAACTCTGAAAGTCTGAATTTGATATTTCATACAATGCCACCAGTAACTCTCGCTATAAGCTTCTGAGCAATACTGACCACATTCAAGATATTTTATCGAAAAATATTGAACAAATCCCCTTAATATATTTATATCAAATATTGTTCCTGGGAAAATCTCAATTTAGGAGGATTCTAAGGGAGGAATGGTTCCGGGCTCCACCAGTAATATTTTGGTACCTTATACTTTGAGTAAAGAGTTATTTATACAAGTATATTACAGAACATTCCCAGATAACATGTGGCACACCTTCATTGTCATTCTGTCCAATGTAACAAAAATTGAATTATGTGAGAAGAAATACAAATTTAAATACAAATTAACCCATTCTCCTTATCTAGTTTATTCAGAAAAGCAAAGCCCTTCATTTTGCTTTCTTGTAAAACTTGGTACTGATTGAAAACTTTCTATCATAAGAATTTGCAAAGAAATTATTAAAGATTTAAAATGTTAACTAAAATTTGTTTGACACCTTAAATGAGGCAAAAATATCTCTGTGATACTATTTTTAAATTGAAAATGCAATTACCGAATGTTTTTGTCCCAAGCTTATTTTCTGATCACTAGAAATTAAGTGAGGAAGGCATGCGAGCACAATCTAGTGGCAGACACTAGTAACTCTACACGTATAAGTTAATGCTGCACTCTACAGACATTTATTGGAACTAGACCTGTCTACTGTTACCTATTGCCTGTCAACTTTATTGTATAAATGTTTTATACCAGCAGCTAAACCACTGAAATTATTTAGTGAAACTAGTGAAATTCTTGATATTATTGGAGGATTATTTTAATTTATCTTCGGATTTTCTTTTTACGATTTTTTTTGGAAATATTACAACCTTCACGGAATTCTGGATACATGTTATAATCCCAAATTTGTTTTTATTCTTATTTGTTTCTTCTTTCAGAATGAAGGGGGAACCATAAGAGGCAGAAGAGATTTTTTCTAAACCATTAATGTGGAATAGTAATTAAAACAAGGATGAGTACGAGTTCAATTAAATAATATACAAGTGTTATTATGTGGTGGGTTCGATGAGATGGGAAATAATATCGTTGACAGAGCACGTTTGTTTAAAAATTTAATTTAAATCTAATATATTTCGAATTTTTGTTAATCATATTAGTGTTTATATTTACTGGTTTTTTATAATATAATAATTGTTATAGTTTACTAATTTTTAATATTGTAGTATAGACTAGTTTGTTCACTGGAAAGATCGATCTAAGAAGGAAAAAAATAGGAAAATAGAACTGACCTGCAGAAAATTTTAGAATTTCTAAAGAAAAAACAAAAAATAGAGAAAAAGTTTTCCCCTTCGGAAAAATACATTTATCCTACACTAACTATATTGCTCTCCAACTCGGATGTTACACAATGAAACCTTTCAGAAATTATAGTTATTTAAAGGCAGCAGTGGAGAAGTTCTTGGAAAACAGTGAGAATTAAAGAAATATGGCGTAAGATAAAAATGATACAAATAGTGAGGATAATAAAATCAAGTGGAATTTGGTCGAACCTATCGATTAAGATGAAGGCAGACCCGATCGCTGGGTAAAAGAATGAGACGTGACGTTCGATGCTACAGGACAGGATACGTACGCGAATTGAGCAAGAGATATGAAGATGAACTTGAAGAACTGGCTGGTTCTTACATGGGGCAGACTGATCAGCAGTGCGGTGGTAAGTTTTGGGAGCTATGTCCATTTGAGGGCCAGTTACAGACTGAAATAAGAGATGAAATGGTGATGTTCAAACGAGTGGTGTACTGGAAGGACATATTATTTTGTAAAAGGTTATTTTACAATAATCTTTGAAAAAAAATAATTATTTAAATAAAATAAAAAATTAATAAATAAGAATTCAAGGTATGAGTAATGCTTATGGTACGGTAATTGTTTTCCCCCACTAGTTGGAAGATCGAGCTCCAAATATCTGAGAATGTTTACTAATTTTATCATCAGATATTTTTTATCAAATCGCCCAAAGCTTTTGAAAGAATGAAAAAATGTAAATTAATTAACAAAAATTAATTAGTTAGTATGATATTACATAAGTTGATTGATAAAAGCTATAGTAACGGCTGAAAATCTGTCAAATCTAAAAAAAAAAAAATTTTGTGAATAATACGATAAACTGGGGGTATAATTTTAAATGAAGAAAAATAATTGCACGCGCCATCTACTAGAATATAACGGGAACGTATTAATGAGGCGAATGCAGACGCTGCCAACAGATAGTGCCAGTCACGATTTTCCCACTCCTGTGGCAATCCCATTCTGTTCAAATGCCCTGCCTCAGTCTTGCACCAGTGTCCGTTCAGTTCCGGTCTGCTTAGATGATGGACTCACCTCAACTGTACGACACCACGCAGGCGGAGCTGAAGAAATTAGGTGTGCAAGCTATGCCGCAACAACAGCAACAACAACAACAACAACAAAAAAGGTACACCGAATTGAGTGATCTAAATTCACCAGAAATATCGTTAGATTTACAAAATCTAATAGATGATTCTCAATTTTCTGAAGGTATATTTACCGATATATTAAACGGTCCTAAACCAAGATATGGACATCCACCAAGACAGGTACCATCGACCACGGCGTTAGCCTATCTACCACAACAGCCGGTACATTTTGAACCAGCCGTTAAAGAAGAACCAAACGAAGAATTTAGATATCAGAATTATACAGCCTCACCATTATTAAAGACACAATTAAGAAAATCTGGTAAAAGTGTAGATAAGAATACAGATGAATATAAAAGGAGAAGAGAAAGAAATAATATAGCCGTGAGGAAATCCAGAGAAAAAGCTAAAATGCGTTCGAGAGAAACAGAGGAAAAAGTGAAACTGTTGATGAAAGAGAACGAAAGGTTGCAGAAACGTATAGAACTGTTGACGGAAGAATTAAACGTCTTACGCAGCCTGTTTACAAATGTAGGCGTATTGCCTGAACATTTGCACAGAGAGCTGAACAAACACCTGGACAATTATCAACATCATCAGTGACCCACAACAAGTGAAAATGTGTCATCATCAGTATCAATAGTCTTCCCTTATTGTATATTTTGTCATCATGATCATTGCCAACCAACAACAACAATGCAGCATCCAACTGACCACTACACATCCAATAAGAACTATCTTCCAGCTAGTTGTGAATGGAATACCTCTCTCCGTCAGTGTGTTCCACAGTTATTATTTCTTCTTTTTAGTTTTGTAACAAGATAGAGCAGTTATTTACGAGTGCCTTATACTTCATTCCATCCAAATAGTGTCAGTGCAGTGCATCAAACTCAAAAAAAAAAAAAGTAAAATTACAAAACAGAACACAAACAAAAGTAACAGGAAGAGAAAGTGAATGAGAAGCCCAGTAAGTTATCTTTTTTCCAAATTTAATTTTCACAAAATATAATCTTGAATAAGTATAGTTTTCCCTCTTATCACAATATGTGTTTAATTAAGCCTACCCAGTTCTCTAGGCACAGCCTCCTTGTTTCTCTTGAGTTTTACACTCGAGTTTATTTATTTTCTTACTAGACTCTTAAACCCATTAGCTTTGTTTATACTAAAACAAAGGAAATCAACAGAGAAAAACAAATGAACTATTTCTTACGCCCGCCCACTCCAATTTAGCTACCGTGTTCTCATAAATTTAAAATAAAATGTCCAGAGCGTTACCAAAAAAGGGAAAAAACATCATCTCCTTTCCATCATTCCTCAGCCCTACAACCCCACCCACCCTTATTATTCATAAATTATTATTATTTTTTAATTCGACCACCTCCAAGTTACCAAATCAACGAAGTTTTCTATATATATATATAAATATTTATACAAATAAATGAATTTGCTTTATATATATAAAACAAAGAACTGTTACCAAAATTGTACATATATATATAAAAAAAAATTACAAATACAAAAGAATAAAAAAAAAACATGTATTTATTAATTATTATAAATAATTAGTGAAGAGTGAAAGAATTTCAAAAAAATAAAAAATTAGAAAACGGTCTATTGTAAATATTTAAATAAAATATTTAGATTTTTAAAAATGAAATAAAGTATTTTAAATTTATATAAAGAAAAAAAATATATATATAGGATATATTTTTCTATTCATAAAAAATTTATTTGAAAAAATAAATAATTAATATAAAATAGAGATATTTTGTAAGTACTCAGTGTGAGACGCTGATTTTATACATTTAAAAAATACATAAAAAAAAAAGTTTTTTATAAAAAAAAGTTGTACAAATTTGTGGAATTTTGCATATATATATATATATATTGTATTTATATTTTTTGTTTATTTTTATGATTTTTTTTTTTTGAAAAAATTTAAGTTGAAAAATAAGAGTTTTTACTTAAAAAAACAAAAAATAAAATAAATGTGTTTTCTTTCATATTCTAAAAAAAATAATCTGAGGATTGTGTGCCAAGTAGACGAGTACATAGAACTTGTGATTGTATTTATATAAGTTGTGCGGGCGTGTGAGTATGTATGAGAGAGAGCGCTGTTTGCGGGGGTTTGCACACGAGTATTGGCAATGGGTGAAAGAGATTGTTCAAACCCAAATTCAATTATCAATTTTTATATATATTTTTATTTACTTTAAAGGAAAAGGGGTCAGTAGGTTTGCAGTAGTTATCAATCAGAAGTGAAGTTGAGGAACCATTTAATCAGGTAAAAAAAGTCCGTAATAAATAATAAAGGTAAATTCCACAAGGATTCTCCAGGGAGCATTGAAGACGGATTTAATGTGCAGTAGAAAAAAGCTGGCTCTAGAAACTTGATGGCGGCATTTGCCGATACTGTAGAGAGATGATGGAGGAAACTCGACTGTATTGCCATGATTCGAGGAAGATATTTAGACACCCCTAAGAGCTAGAAGAAGACGTACTCCTAGGGTGCTTTAGGGAATTCGCCTGGCAACAGATCATTGAGGAAGCCATGCACAAGTCACAGCCCCATAAATGATGCTATTTTTCAGTATTTTTTTTTTGTCCTCAGATAATTTGCAAAATACTAGCGAAAAATTTGCTCTTTACATAAATTCAGGACAGCGTATTCTTTAGCGATATTCTTATAAATTTTTTAAAAAGAGATTTTGATTTTAAGCACATCCAGAAGTGACCTTTGTGAACACTTTCAAAAACGAGTTGAAGATCTCTCAGTCACAACGTTAAGTACGCTGCTTAAAGCGAACTCACTCCAACCTGTCAAGTTTTTTGGCCGTCTCTCTCTCTCCACCAACCCGCAAAAACAGGAAAAAAATTAAAAAAATATCCCGATAATGCAAATAATTAATTTTTATTATCTATAAACACAATAATTTTTATTTATGTTTATATAAAATACACGCAGAATAAAACTTAGAGACCAAGTTACTTTCCGACCTAATTACTATTCTTAGGTCAGACTACATATCGATGCACACCACAGGTCGGCTGGCAGCCAGCTGTTTTCCTCTCAGCTAAGTGACTATACTTGGCGTACTGACGCGCCCCGCACATTAGAACTGCATTGGTAAATATTCATAACTGCAGCGCTGGTTACTGCTGCTAATAGAACTTACAATAATATTTAGGCCAAAGAAAAAAAGAAGAAAAAGACTGGACTTTCTCATACTATAATGTTCAAGGTTATAACTCCAGTGATGTTCTTCAAACTCGAAGACTTGTTTTAACATAATTGTTACTAACATTATAGTTTGTTACAGTTTGAAGCCTACCCCCTCTCCTTCAGTAGAATTGCCCTAAAATAAATTTAATAACAATTATTCGAATCTATGCAACAGATCTGCATGTATTCAAAATGAATACGAAGTACAAAACAACAGAAAAGGTACCACTTTTACGAAAATATCAACAAAGAAAATGACGAATTAGTAAAGTGAGGAGATTCCAATTCAGAATTATTTTAATTTTCCCAATAATTATAACCCTACTAAAGCCTTCTGTCTAAATCCTTCTTATTTTCCACCTTTAAAATCAAATTTCGAATCTCTCTCTGTAACCATCATCAAGTTAGTGGTTATTGTCACTTACGTAAAGTTTTTTTTGATAAGAAAAAAGAAGTCATTCACTCAACTGACTTCTAATTGTTCTTATATTTATGGTAATATTTATCTTGTATTATGCTCTTAACATTTAAACGAAAACCATGAGGCTCTGGGAGTTCAGTGTCTTCTTTGCTTTTAAATACATGAATTTATTTAACTTTCTTGTTAAATTAACTAAAATCACTAAATATAAGCGAGAAAGAGGCTCAACTAGAAATCACGTGTTAAAAGTCAAAAGATCTACTTAGTTTTCCACTCGAAGGATGTTTACAATAAAGTATAAACTCTAAAGTGTACAAGTGATAGAACAGTAAATAAATCTTAAAAGGAGAAAAATCTATCCACCCACTCTTGAACACGTAATGTAACAGAAAATGGCCGCAAAAACGTTAGCCACCTTTTTCGTCTAGAAAAACAGAATATTTATTGCGCCAAAAAATTAAATTTCAACAATAACTTTATATAAATTTCGTTCGAACCAATAAACAATCCATAAAAACACCTGACACTTTTACATCTTTTCCTATTGATATTTTTCAGGTAAAAAACTTCATTTGAAACAAACAGGTAAAATGGATGAAAAAATTAAAATTTTCAAAAATAAAACGAATTAGTAAACCTTTTAAAAATTTAGGAACAATACAAAATAAATAATTACTATTACACTGGCTGAAATGGCAAAGAACAGGCTGCACGAGGGAGCTGTGAAGACTACCTAAGTATCTAAGAGAAATATATCAGTTATTGCCGTATTCAGTTGCTTACATTTACAGCTGTAATCAAGAAATAAATTCAAATACCGTAATTTCTGTTTGTAATTCTAATGGCACCTTGGGGATTTTAGGACAGAATCAGTGGCATCCAGAGATATAAACAGTATGAGTGAAATAAATGCTATACATTTCTACAAGATGGGGTATAATAATATCCTATATAACAGGGCAACTTCTTCGCGAACTTCTTCAACCGTCCGCAGGAACACGACAAAGGATAAACACATCGTTACTACCAATCCCCGAATTGAGTAGTGAATTTCACTTTGTCACCTTTTACTAGCAACTCTGTAAAACAGAGTTTTGTTGCTTTCAAAATTGGTGCAACAAATTGGAGGTTGGGCTCCAACATTACGATCAGAAATCTCGGAAATTTGACCGCAATAACAGTGAATGCTGAAATTATTGATTAACTTTTATTATAGAATCTGAAGATATAATTTACGAATGTTAGTAAAAGGACTGTTGTAAGAGAGATCTGCTGAACAGTTCTATGGGACGGACTAGGGCAGTCTCATTGGAAGGGCTAATTAAGATTTTAGTATTAATTGTAAACGAAATCAAAGGAAAGTCAAAAATAATTGCCCAAATAGAAAAGACATTGGAAGGCTGCGAGCCAAAGAGAAACTTTAGTGTGTGAGTACATAGAGGTGAACTACTCCCACGCAGGGAGCCTGAGCCAACTTGCCGTCAGTGTACAGTCATTCAAATAGCACCAAGCACTATTTTAGTCGCACATACGCACACATATACACAAGAGAGAGAGAGAGAGAGAGAGAGAACTAGAAGTGCATCTTGGAGACACTAAGAAAAAGCTGCAATCTATCTCAAGATTATCTCTAGTATTGGAAACTTCAAACGTGATTTTCCCTACTAACTTTAAAATTTAAAAGATCAATCACAAAAGAATGTGGATTAGCTAGTTCTTCTATGATCTTGGCATACCTTTTGCCTTCTAGCCAACTACATAAACCACTTCCCACAGTACCTATATCTTCAACATTAACATAATATTCTGAGAGCATCTACAGTTTGTTTAAAGTCTACTACTATTTGGATTGAGCTAAAAAATAGGTAAACATTACCTAAGCCAAACTCATAAATCTGCCTCTTAGGGTACCCACGTTCAACTGGTTTTGATGCATTGATTGTTCCAATTTTGCTATATAGTTTTCGAGATTCTGGTGGAAGATGTACGATTAAGGAAGTCCATTCTCGCCAGTTTGTCACGAGAAAATGTGCCTCAATTATGTAAACAAAACGCGAGCAACGCTATCTATTTTTGTCATCAATAAGAAGGATTTGTTAAGTTTTCTTTAGGTGTGTAGCTCTTACTGAGCAGGGCCTGCCAGAGCCTATCTTTAAGAGGTGTAGGCAAGAACACGAACCAAGAAAGCAAAACTATGAAGGAATCAAGAATTAATGGGCATCAAGACATGTGAACTAAGTACAGGAATATAGATAATGGAAATCTGTAAAAACAAGAAATATTTCAAAGATTTTATAAATATTATGTATTTTATACAAAAATTATATATATATATGTTTGGCAATATCACAACAAAAATGAAAGAAGAACAACGGAAGTTATTTTTAATAAAGTTGCCAGGATACCTGCGACCCATCGTCAGCTGTGCAGTGAAGTCCCAATTAGCATTCGGCATGCCCGCACCACTGCCAGCCTGATTGACACAATCTGAATTTACCCAGCACCACTGCAACAAAAACATAAATTCAAACATATTAAATTTAGGGAGACATTCTGTGAGTGAAAAGATATTTTGAAAATGTGGTTAGGTCAGCTGTGGTGGATAAAATTTTAGAAAAGATATCTGATGCTATCATAGAAGAAGATATAATCATAGTTTGTGCTTAACAATAAAATAAGGTGATGTTATCCAAAAAAAACGTGGCGTTTAAGTGATAAGTTGAACGAGATGAAAGTTTAAAGACACTAATTCAACAGGTACGAATGGATTCGAAATCCTCAATAGTTGAGGGCAATCAGTTACTTCTAGTACAGGCAGTTTTACTTGGAGGATACCTATTTGTTTCCATCAGGATATCCACTGAAATAAGTAACATCGCAGAATAGTCTAAGGTGAAGATGAGGAAAACAAATTGTTCCAGACGACTACAGTATCCATAAGAATAGCCAAAATATTCAAAATATTGTGCTTTGATATTTTGAAATCTGGTTCGATGGTCGAAACTATTGGAAAACTAGAACTTCTCTGCTGACGTACGTCCTTCTGATCGAATCAGATGATCCTTTTTAGCTACATTATTATGGGTACAGAGAATGAATGTATATAATGGTGGGCCAGAGTTCACCTGTGGGTTCGCTAAACACAAATAGTTGTACTCATGAACGAGCTCTATTGTACGATTAAATGAGTCGGTATGAGAGTGGTTTGGTTCGATGTCTTTTCTAGTTCGATATTCTGGTACATTGCATTCGTAGATAACTAGATATCTAACTCTTGTTCAAAATTCATGCTAACATCTCGAAGTTAAGTCGTCTGTTTACTATACTTTATGATGTAGTTCGCAAGAAAAGTACACATTCCTAATTAAACATTTTGTTTGTAAAAATTTTCAATTTTTCCCAAGCAGAAAGAACGTACTGTGTGCTCAAATATCTAAAAGTATTTATATAAAAAGTCAATTAAATAAACGACTATATATTACATAAACCAGTTAATAATGTGATTCTAATAACAAGTAAATTTGGTAAATCTGGGATAATTAGTAAATACAGAAAAAGATAAGATGGGATTTTTGACATAGTATTAATGACGTCAACAAACGTGGAGGCGTGGCTATGACTGGATTACATTTTTTTCATTTTATGTAAGATAATGTAATATTTCTTTTTTTGTCTTATCAAAATCTCAATGTCTATATGTTATCGCGCAAAAGATGTAGAAAAAAAAAAAAATAATAATAATCTTGGTGATAGAATTCTTAAAAAAAACGTAAATAGCTCGGACATGTGGGTGATTTAATAGGCAGACGGTATTGTATCAGTTCGATGGAATGGAAGTAAATGAGGAGGACCAAAACGCTGGTTTTTCCTGAATTGCGTTTATCTCTAGAGGGAGCTGATATAAGTTATTATACCATCATTTGGCAAGCTGTTGGAATCCAAGTCGCTACAATTACTTATTGTGTTTAGAAGCACGCCGAGCTTGAACTGCAGCTATGGTTTCCTCTAAATTGTTGTTGAATGGAAAGCACAAAAGTAAATTAGCCATTGGTCAGAACAGAGGTAACTGCTCATTTCCTCAGTGACGTTTCGATTGTAAGCTCACCATTGTAAGCACAGCCCGAAGCTGAGGAAGAAGAAGACACTCTCTCTCCTAAATAGATTTAATATTTCCCATTCTGTACCTTTTCCATCGAGTGTGTAGAATCATGCTGCAGAAGAACTTCCATTTTATGGATCGTTTGCCTAAACGGAATGGAAACTCGCCCATCGGACCGGAAATGGGCGCTAAGCCTTTATAAAAAATGTTTTTGTTCCATTCTGTTAGTGAACATCGCAAACAATGCTTCGCATAGTATGTAAATGACTCCGAGTTTTTTAAAACTCAATTTTAGATAAAAATGACCGAACTTGCATTGTTTCCAATTTTTGGATTGAACTTGTTTTGGTTGAACTTAAAAGCTTTCAGGTTTTAGAAAATAAAACTTAACAGATCCATTGATTTACATCACCTGGTATACACAATTTCCCATACTAAATTACCCAGCATATCGCACAGATAGCTCAAGTTCTCAATGATCCTCTCCTAAATTAGTTTATTAATTATTCATAAAAGATTCCTCTATTTGAAGAACTCAGGCATCAATGAGAATTTGTTCTTCTCAGGCCTTTTTTTTAACTAAAGAACTGTAATTTAAAAAAAATAAAAAACAGAAAAAAAGGGCAGAGGTTATTTATATAAGATTTTAAAGAATAATATGATGGCTGTTATAGACGCATCATGTGATGATAATACAGTAATTATCGCGCGTATAGAATTTTACGTCAAAGTAATATTTTATATTTTAATTTTATTAAGAAAATACCAGCGTTTATTGACGTTACGTCGTTATTTTTATTAAAACTTCATTGGGTATTTTGTACGTATACCATAAAAGGAAATATGCCCAGTTATGCTATAAACTGTCATAGTTCAGAAATCTAATGCAATACTGGCAAATTTTTTGAATGTTAGCTAACTTGAATGCAGGTTCTTAAGAGTACTGACCGAAATACGACGTCGAGAACAGTGATGGCGAACCTATGACACGCGTGTCAGTGCTGACGCTGACACGCATCTTCAAAGATAAAAAATTTCATAATTCAAACATTTGTCTCTCATAATGGCCAGAGTTGGTTATTAATAATAATATTAATATAAGTCTCTAAATGTAAATTATTGGTTTCATAATTTTGGTTTTTGTATTTTAAATGGCATTAAACAATTAATTAACTTAAAAAAATTATAAATATTTCTATTTTTTTTAGTCTTTACTTTTGTGATGTGTGGACACGCCGCGAAAATTATGTTTCTCCCGTATTATTTTTTTTAACGAAGTATTTTCGACAAAAAACTGAAGGTATTTAGCTCAGTGGACGGTTTATAATCGCTAAAAAGAAGTAGTTTAATTGATTACAGCTTCCTTTATCTTTTAACACTATTGATCATCTTCCAATTCTATTTTTTTCTTTCTTTTAGTAATCTTGAAGTTATATTTGATCAAGATCAATTTTTGGAAGAATCATGCTCCCATTGAGCTATCCATACCCTAAAAACCTCCTCCCAAAACCCGCTAAACTAGTTTCCCACCTTCTGATTTTCCTACCTCCTAATTTGTATTGTGAGAGGTGGTTTTCAGAATGCCTCTCGACTAAAAAGTCTTTCGAGGATAATCAGCATTCCTATGGATGTCATCCTTGTTGATAAGTTGGCTCAACCCGGATCCCGTTTGCTAGCATTTCCTTGGAGTTTCCTTAATCCTCACTATCAGAGACTCCCGCAAAATCTTAATACATTTTCTCCATTTCACATTATTCTCTTTCTCCACCCGACTTCTTCCTTCTGACCTCTATATTTCTTTATAAAATACATCAGGCAAAACGTGCAACTTCCCCCACAGGAAACCCATCCGATATTCATTCACCATGTCCCTTAATCACCCCGCTGAAATTCGAAACCAGTCTTTTCCTCCATCTTTTCCAGATGAACGAGAGTTATTTTATTTACCGCACATACTATAAGTATGACAGGAGCACTAGAATACGCTCTACTTTAACTCCACGGAACGAAATTGTATATTTTCCAAAATGACAGCTGTGTTACTGGAGGTCAGCCAATGGGATACTTGAGGATACTGCCTAGGAAGGTGTAACTCCCTTTGAAACCAAATCCTCGGCAAATTCTCCATATATTACACGTTAATAGACTTTAAGAAGTCCAGCGCTCAGTATATTTGTAATGAAAGTATATTTATCTAGACATTGTTGGCTTCTTTTATAGCAATTTGACCTTTATTTATTATTGTTTGGTTTTCAAGCTTCAATGAACACTAAGAAACAAATACAAACAGCTGATAAGAACATGCTCTATATTTGCAGGGTTGCCAATAGTCTGTCCTCTCCATCTTCGAATTGTATAAATAAAATAGATCAGACTTGTTATTGTCATCATGTCTGCCTGCTTGGAATTCTCACCAAATTAGTCTTCATTCTTAATTTCTCTTACTATTGTAAGAAGATATCTATTCAAAATTTTCCAACTTGGATTCTTTTTTTTAGGAAAATTATGTTTTGAGCTTCTGAAAATGGTGTTGTAGACCTATCTTAATATCGATTCAGAGTGGACCGCTCTGTCACTGAACTCTTTCTTCTATTATTATAGCATTATTATTATCAGTAAAACTATAACTGTAGTCCTGATGGCACAACCCCTTTATCTAGCTTCATTTTAGCAAGGGGACGTATTTCTCCTTTCTTGAGCAGAATACAATTAGGGAGTTTTGGTAGGTGAGCTGAGTTTGCTACTAAAATGGTCTGCCATTTACACAGAGGATGATATTCAGCGCAACTGGTTTCATAAACTGTAGATTATTGGCAAGAAGTATAAATTTCTCAAAAAGACAAAATTTTAAGAAAATCAGGGTGTATGGTAAATGACCATCAGATAGCTACTGAGAAGTGATTGATTAAGTTTCAACCTGGCACCAGCCAGTTTGCTGAGACATCTAATTGGTGGAAAAGAGAGAGGAAGTAATTTGACAATTGCAGACTGACAGACAGACAGGTAAATACACAAAAAAAAGTGTGAGTATTAGTGAGAGTGAGAATATAAGGGGGTTGAGATAGATATTGGATGAAGTGTATAGACCAACACATAGTTCATACTACATAGGAGAAGTATATAGTTACTAGTATGCACAGTATATAGAGAGAGACATGAAGAGAATGGGGTCAGCACACAGCAGAAGAGTGGTAGGGGTAGCAACACTAATGGCAGGAGTACACGGCGGACTGGCCAGCCTAGCAAGGGTTTGGAAGAAAGAGAAAGTGGTTAACAATTACGTAAGAAAATAGTAAGAGTGTTTGTGTTTTATTTAATACATACACACACACACACAGACCGAACACAAACTAGACAGTAACTATTATTACTTCCACCACTGTTACCAGCTGGATCTTGGTTGGAGTACACCGCATACTGTATATACATATCTACTTTACAAGGGGGAAGGTTATAATATTAAACAGTACAGAACACGATAAAAAGTAGGTCATAAGTATTAGTGACCAGTCAACATCGCGCGCCGTCTTATACGTGTACATTATTATCAACAGTTAATGTATTTCCTTTATATAATAATTATTAATATACTCGTAAACAATATTTTCTTGTCTGTTAATTATTTTAGGTCGCGTAGAAAAAATATTAATGAAATAGAAAAAAGGTCTTTATAAATTCTGATCAGTTAAAGTTAAGCAGTTAGAGCGGGTATGTTTGCAGCAAGACTCGAGTCTCCCTCCTTGGGCTTCTCCGAGTGGTTCAGTTGTTCATTAAGTTGGAGATCAGTGTTCCACAACCATTCCTCACACTAGTGGCTACATTTTGATTCTATATTCTCTGTAAAACTACAAAAGTTTGATGGCTTTTTTTTTTAGGAGAATTTCCATTTTTCAAAACAAGAAATACAGTTCACCAAATTAAGAAACCCTGGAAGTATTCTAGGTAAAGTGTATACCCCCGGTTATGGATAACCACTCCTTGATGCCAACACACCCAGTCTCTTTAACGCCCCCAGATCTACTGTGAATGGCTTTCACAAACAGAGAATTCTTGTATACAATGTCTACTTCCCCCAACTTTTCTCCCTTTATAGTATTCTAAAGATTATTCTTCAAATTATACTTCTTGGAAGCTCTCAGGCTCCTGCTAACTACCCCAGGCTCTACAAGAAATTCCCAGCTAGAACGGGAAGCCAGGAATTTTGAATGAACATTCCCTGGGGTCAAAATACCCACTGTTCCAACAGTAGAAACAATTTTTGGACCAGGTAAGTGATTTTCTCACTTCAAAAGTGGTCGAATAAGTGTTGACGATGTATCTCAACCAGGACGCCCTTCGATTTCCAAAAGAATGAAAGCATTATTCTTGCAAACAAGCCTAATCATCGCTGAACAACTTTAAAGCAAATACTGAATCCATCTGCTCGAACGAAAGATTCATTAATATAACTGAAGGTAAAAAAAAATGAACTGTTTAACATTTAAGTTGATTCCCAGCTGATTCAGTATCTGTGACAAAGACAACTCTCAAATTATTAAAATAGTTTTCATATTATACAGACTTTCCTATTGATACAGCGACCTAAATTGAAAATAACTGAACAATAGGAGTTAATATTTGTAACAAGTTTTATAAAGAAATTTAAATCAAATGCGAAGACTAAACCAGATTTGAAAGAATCTCAAGATAGTTCACTGAAAGGAAGTTTGTTCCAGATTTCTGTAATAATCTCCTGTTTTATTGGTCAAATTCTCAACAGTTCAGCCATTAAACGTATTTCTGAATTCTGTTTACGAACATCTATCAAGATCCATTTTGAAAAAACGAATCTTACTCGATCTTGGCGAGAGATTTGTCGGGTGGGGGTGTGGTGGTGGAAATTGTTGTTAATACAGTGAATCGCCAATCGTCTAGAATACTTTCTAAAAAATGCAATATTGCACCAATAAACAATATTTATTGATTCTAAGAATATGTACAGCTAACAGAAAGCTGCCATTATGACGTTCTTCCAATATATTATATATTTCTTCTAGATTCTAAGTAACTAACTGTATTATACATATATATTTTTCTAAGTCAGTATATCCGCTGAATTCACAATAATGCCGCTGGTAAATCTGATGAAAATCAATTAAAGATTGTTATTTTTTATTTCTTTAAACTTTCTGTGTAACCGGCCATTATGCGCTACTGTAGATAGATAGTTGTATATTTGGATTCCTGAGTTATTTATTTGACTAGTGAGTAACGTGGAATGTTATAAGATCTTTGTTCACCATCAGATATTCTATTAATTCTAAATTTGTAGGTAAAACCAACTGAAACAGTTCAGGGTAACCTACATAGGTACAAACGTATATTCTTATCAGGACAATTTTAAACAAAAACGAGTACATATTAATTAAAAAAATTTTAACTACTTACTTTAATCATTGAATACTTTTCAGTACTTGAAAATATGTCTACATTATCAGTTTAATGAATCAAATCAGTTTTTAATTTATTAATCTGTCTCATAACTTCCGACTTTGCAGTTGCATATCTTAGAAGGAATCGTCGCCTTCCAATTCCAAGGTTGAAGAGGTTCTCCCCCTTCAGTTTCGTGACTATTGTGGTGAGTCTGAAGCGGTAATAGGGTGGTCTATTTTTTTTAGAATCAGTTTTCTAGTCTGAGTATTTCCTACGTTTAAGCAAACTCTAATCAAATGGCGAACACCAAAATTGGAAACTTTTTGAACTGTAGTTGGACCGCGTACGACTAGACCAAGATAAATGTCACCAGATGAACCAAATCTAGAGTTCTTCACTTTCCAAAGACTCTGCCGTCTAGGAAAGAAGAAATTTGGCCAATAGAATTGGTAAATAAGTATACAGTGAGAATGTTATTTCCAGATTTTTATTTATTTAGTGAAACAGAACAATTCTTTGTTCCGGAAGTTTTACTTCAGAGATTTAATACTTCTGGTTCATGCAGGGAATCCTAAAGAAAATGAAAAATAATTGGCAAGAGGACAAAGAGATTTAAGACCCTTCCTGCTGTGAGAATACAAAAATTTAAAATCGGATATGAAGATTAATTCGTCTTTTTCGTATATGTTTAAATAATTATATTTTCTTCAAACCTATTATATATCTATAGTGATAATCTTGTATCTAGAAATTTCCTAGTTAATAATAGACAAATTTTTCAAATCTAATTGTCAATATACAAAACGAAGAGTGAAAAAGTTGGAAGAGAAAATGAAAAAACTGAAAAAATCAGCAAAAGAAAGAGGCAATTCTGGTTGATAGCTTTTTCGTGTCCAGAAACTTATTAACTTACTAAATTAATTAACAAATATGGAAGTTGCTGAAATTTTGGCTACTGGGTTATGCTGATCACAAAAATTGGAACTGAGATTATAATTTTTCTACCTCAGGGAATCTCAAATCATTGAGATTTCCCTTTGAAAATTGTTTTCTCATACGAAGGGCAAGGGAAAGTAAGAGATACATGAATAGGAGATAGAAGAAGGAGAAAAAAACAAATTAAATTCACAAATTAGGGAGCGCGCCTCAGATTGGCAAAAAATAAGTAAAATAATAAAATAAAAAATTGATTGAGGCGGATCTAAAGGAACGAATCGAATACCAGCAGCAGGGCGGTAGGTGCGCAGCTAGGCTAGAATGGAGGGGTTGAAATGAGGACGGGAAGCAGACCTTTTCTTCCTCTACTCCAACTGGCTACGTGGCACTTACCACGGAGAGTCCAAGAAAACACATCAATTTACTATTATGGTTGGTCCATTTTCGCATGTTCAAAAAAAAAAAAATAATTGCACGTGCATATTTCTTCAATTAAAAACCTAATTCTGCAACTTTATCTTTTCATTAGATTAATATAATAGTAAAAGCCATTAAATAAATTAAAATTTTTGTAAAGTACCACAATTATTCGGTCTTCCTTTTAAGATTTTTTTTCCCCCCCGACTTTAATAGAAAGGAGTTCCTCTTCTAGAGAGCAATAACGAAGTGGTTAGAGATGCGAGCCGCCACAATGAGGTGTACTACTACTACTACGTGGTAATAGATTGGATTCCCCGGCCTTGGCCTTGAATTTTATTTGATATATTACTAATTATGAATAAAATTACTAATTACAGAATGTTTGCTATCCGCTACACCACTCTTGGATCGGTGGCAACAGACATTACTCGATATGCCAGAAGAAATCTACATTACTTTTACAATTTTTATAATATAGAATTATTTATTTTCGAAAAAGATTATTATAAAGGCAGTGGACGTTCCTGTGGGTTTCCCAGGATTAAAAGTAAAAACCTTTTTTTTTGGAAGCAAACACATCACAGGAGACTTTTGAAACCCATTTATCCTTCTTAAGAATCGTTGTTTGAATCAGGTGATAGCAATTGATCAAAATGGTAATTCTGTTGGAATCACCTAGTTTAGTAGATTTTCCAGGATTTCTGTTGCCAAGGATCTAAACTTATGAATTTTCTTCAAATACTAGAATTTTAGAGAAAATTGTATTTTTCTTTTGAGAGGAGGTTTTTCATATTATACTCTCAATAAAATGAATTGATGCTAATTTAAGTAATTGGGGCGACATAATTACCCCCCATAACCATTTATTCACCAATACAACTTTGACGATTCTCTAGACCAGCAATGACGAACCTTTTTGAGACGTGGGTCAAATTTTGTTCATTTTTTTTATAGTACTACCTCTTGGGTCACTAATGCCCATTTGCACAAGAGTTAAGTTTAAAAATTTTAAACTGAATATTTTCAAAACTAAACATCTTTAAAATTCAGTTGGCTTAACTGGTAAAACGGGACGAAACAAGTGCTATGGAAGTCTCTTTTTACAAATATAACTGAACAAAACCTTACAAAAGTTTGTTTTATCTGAAGAAAAATCTAAATATGGTTATTTGCTTTGGGTTGTCGATTTTTTTTTTAACAAACAAAATATGAGTAAAATTATACATTTTATTTGATATTTTGTAAACACTTTTGCTTTATTTCAAATACCTACTACAAAAGTATTTGTCGTCATTTGCGTTTTAGAACTGTAATGATCCAAACTAAAGGTTATAGATAGCATTTAAATTTACTTTTGTGTCAATGGGTGATTGAAAAAAAAATACAGATAGAATATAAATTATCCACAACAATTAGAAAATCTAAATCATCCCGCGTAAACAAACAAATGGTTGCCTAGCAATTGTGGGTCAGTGAAAAAGCTTGCGCGGGTCATAGGTTCGCCATCACTGCTCTAGACTTACCCAGGCGGCGACTTTTGTGGCCCATATTATGCCAATATTTGAATTAAAAAAAATGTAGAAAAGAGCCTAATTTGTCTTTTAACAAACATTCAACTATTGCAAGTAGTAACAAAGTTCAAAGGTTATCTTAAAGGCCGTAAAATGACATTTTTGGTCAATCTTTAAATTCCTAATTTGAAATTTTGTTTCCAAGCTTGTTTATTATTAATTTTATGCAGGAGTGAACCCGTAAAGTACACAGAATTAGCACTTTAGAAGCGATCTCACTCTCTTAAAAGTGCCTTTAATAGAAATTTAATTAAAAAATATCTAAATGAAATTTGTAAAGAGCTAGCTAAGTTTATAGTAAATCCAATTAGAGGAGCCATTTTCGAGTGTAGCGTCCATACAGAGAACTATTTGTAAAGGGAGGGGCCCTTGATCGAACTCAGAGAATGGACATTTCTGTTTAACTCAAAATAATGCAAATCTGGCCGATTTCAATACATCCTCCTTTCGAGGAGTAAGATAATACTCGGCCAACTAATGAAAGTATTTCGGTAGTTTAGAGGAGAAGGCATTACGTGTCAGACACTTCGTCATCGAAATGCCAACATCTCTTTCCCATCTATTTTCAATAAATAGTACATTTCATTCATGCAGTAAATATGCGCTGCTAATTTCCGCTATATTTTCTTAACGACTAAAACTCAAATTAATTAAAGAAAATGATTTTAAGTTGCTGCAAAAATTAATTATGACAGTGAGCAAAGTAAATATGACATAGCATGTAATTTTTGAAGACAATTTTTAACAATACTAAAAATTAATAAATAGCTGATGTGGCTGATTTAGAAAACAAACAATACAGCTGACAGCAGTGAAACTAATGGAACTTTAGGAACAAGAAGGCAGCGGCAAAAGGAAAAGGAAAGAGAGAGAAAAATAAAATACCCCCAGCGGTGCGCGATACGAACAGAACATGACAATGTCGGGAAAACTGGGTCGCCTGTGACGTCGTGATCCTTCCCCCTTCTCCTTCGCCCAAACTTCTTGCAGTTCTACCATCTACTCCTCTACTGCTAATCTCTTCACTATTCCTATGCTAAATAAATAAGTAAAAAATGTTTTCATTCGATTGTATTTTCAATTAAGAATAAAGAAATACCAATCAAGAGCAGATAACTAGAAAATTGAGTTTTCGTTAATATTTTTAAAGATTTCCTAAGTTTGGTCAATACGTTCAGAACAATGACGAGCTTGAAAAAAATCGTCTTCTATGTATGCCAATCATTTCGGTAAGAACGTGTGCTCGCATTAGTTCCTCATAATATAATCTCTTGTACTCACAAAAATAATGGCGACTATAAATATAGTAACTGTAATGGCGGCTTCTACTGCTTTCTTGATTGAGTGTCGACTATTGTAGTTATATATTAGGATTAAGTTCTTGGCTCTAAAAAAAGAACATTTCGGCATGGGCTGCAGACAGCAACAAATAACAAACCAAATAAATACATGAAAACTACCATTCCCCATAGTCCAATTCTATCGAGAAGGCAGCGGCAAGCCACCACCTGATTTTGAACATCAACAGAGCATAATCTTAACGTAGATCACACCCCACCAAAGGCACAAATCCATGGCAAAATGTTTCATCACATAAATGATAAGTTTCCGATTCTTTGAGAAACTGAAGACTTTTAGAATAACTTATATCCTAACCTTTTGCTGGGTTGCATCTAGGTTTTTCCGAGGTGTCTAAGTAATCTAAGACATCCTGGCTCGAATTATCTCAATTCTTTCGACTTTGTCCTTATCAAGAGGCATCAATTTTAAAGAATATTTTAACCAAGAAATCGTTATATAATTCATAAAAGAACCAATCCCCTCTTGCGACTCATTCAGGATAATTTGCTCGAATTTATTTGTACAGGATGCGGCATCATAACTTCCTTTTTTCCAAACTTAATAAAACCCATTGTATGAATCAGAACCTTTTTATTTGTTTTTTATAATGTAGGTGCATGCCTAAAGTTTTGTTTTACACAGTTTTGAAGATAGGTGACGTCCCCATTCTCCATAGACTGAGTAAACCGATTTCTGGCGTTTGTCATGACTCTTGCCAGCATAGCAGGCGTTATGTCAGCAATTTCTTCCTGGACACGAAATTTAAAAAAAAAATCCATAGAGAAAAATCACAAGGGGCCGCGGCCACTCTAAATAGCCCCTAATTGAGATGAGGCGCTCTGGGAAGTGTTCCCTCAAAACAGCCATCGATGCTCTTGAAATGTGTGCCGTTGCACCGTCTTGTTGGAACCAAATGTCCCCTAAGTCCACCTCATCTAGCCGTGGAAATAAAATTCCTGTAACATGTTTATATATCGGTCCGAATTCACTGTCACTGCGACTTCATTTTCCTCAAAGAACCAGGGGACCAATAATTCCAGCTGAGGAAATTGCAACACCACACTGTGAGTTTAGGTGAATGCAAAGGCCCTTGATGCAATTCAACATCCGGGAAGAAATTGCCAACATAACGCCTGCTATGCTGTCAAGAGTCATGACAAACGCCAGAAATCGGTTTACTCAGTCTATGGAGAATGGCAGACGTCACCTATCTGATCTTATCTTCAAAACTATGTAAAACAAAACTTTAGGCATGCAACTAGATTATAAAAACACAAATAAAAATGTTCTGATTCATACAATGGGTTTTATTAAGTTTGGAAAAAAGGAAGTTATGCTGCCGCATCCTGTACTAATAAGAAAATAAAAAAGACAATATTCTACCGAAAATTCAATTTCTAAAAGCGTGAAAACTAAATACGTAAAATACATACACGTACGTATACCTAAAATAGCAAATTTTACTTTATTTAACCAATAAACAAAAAGAAAAATATTTTTGCAAGGTTATATATACAACAAAGAATATATTCTGCGGTGGGGGAGATCAACAAGTTGGCGAACGAGCTGAGAGCTGATAGAGTATGATGAAACCTGTTGATCGAGTTGTACATAGCAGAAGGGTTGGTGGTATAGTGACGCTGGGGAACTGAGCAACAAAGAGTAATATTCTTTCACCCTCATTGGCTAGCAGGCAGGCAGAAAGCAATAAAAGGGGAGAATGGCCAGGACCGGAATCAAAAAGGAATACTAGACGGGGGGGTTTTAGTAAAGGAGAAGACGTAGTAATAGCTTGTGTTGGTGTAAAGGGAGTGAAGTAGTATTATAGCTGAGGGACCGGTCTTATAAACTACGCGACGAAAAGGGCGATTCCCAAGGGAAAGGTAGATTACAATAACAAGGCAAGCTGGGCTCACTTTGTGTAAAGTACTACTGGGTCCGCAGTCCTCTTCTACCATTCACACACACCATGAAAATACTCACAGGCTTTCTTTTTTTTTAGAACTGGCCCCACAATAACATTATTTTGACATTTCGTAATATGGCAAGGGTAGTGCAGCCTCTCCTCTCAAACAGACTCCTTTTAAAGACTTACTTTTATCATTCACTGTATTGATAATAGTGGCGTATTTTTTTCGCTTCGTTTTGTTTAATAATAAATTTCACCCCTTAAAGAAAATGGCAAAAAAGAGGGTGAGAAGCAGGAACAGGAACTACTCTGGTTAGAAAGGAAAGGAAACCAACCATACCTGTTCTTCCTTCCCAGCAGGGACAAAGTCCCTGTTCAAATTGTGGGTGTAATGAGGAATATGCGAATGTTTGTGAATGTAGTGAACATCATATGCTCCCACCCACATTGTGCTTTCTTCCTCTCATTTCCCTCTTTTAGTACAACATTCTCACATAATAAATGGGATTGCAAAACTGATCAACATTATCAGATAATGGGAGTACATGAAAAATGTTTGATAGTCGGAAAGAATTTGAAACAACTCTGCGAGAACCCTTAATACTTTCTGTAATAATAATAGTAATAATAATCCTTTATTTTTATAATAAAAACAATGGGCGCATTCAGCAGACAAGAGCGCTAACAGATCGCTCCCAAAGGGAGCGCTTTATTTCTCTGAACGCTCTGCTACTAATATAACCTAAACATAACCTTTTTCGAATTAATATTGGCGAGGAATCGGTCAAATAAAAAACAACTCGTCTTTTAAATTAAAAGGTGCTAAGCCATTTCAAAATCTAGTATTTATTAATCATATTTCAATTTTTTAACTTGTTATCAAAGAGAAAGAAAAGCACGCGATAAGTCATTTTTATGTATTTTTTCATCCCCTTTCTACTAAAAATATTGCCAAGGCAGTAAAGCTAGTATTTTTCTTAATTTCGGGAAATAAGTCGTTTTCCCAGTGATTTTTCTAAGAAAAATCAAATGTTAAGAGCTTTAGATGTACTCAAGCATACACAGAATGGCTAAAAAATAATTTTACATCTGTTAACAAACAAGAAGGTTTAATAATAATTTGGTAATTTTGGGAGAGTTGCGTTTAATTACCAAAAAAATTGGAAAAATTTCAAAAATTGTTTTTATAAATACACGTACTTTTTGCTAGTAGCATAGAAAATTTCCGCTCGATAAGATGGCGTCCGCTGCCACAACATGTTGTGAGAGCGATGCTAAAAGTGCGCCATTCAACGGATAGTTCCGTAGCGCTCTTGTCTGCTGAATGCGCCCAATAATACAAAATTTATAACTAACTAGGAAATTGCATGGCCGTCTGCAGGAGTTAGCTTTTAGGTAAAGTATGGAAACAAACAAATAAATAAAAATAAAAAAAGAACATGAATCAGAAAAAAGAGGAGGATTGAAGTATAATAGAGAGTCAAAGAAGAGCAGCAAACCAAATTCTAAAGCTTTTACAAAAGAACAGAATTCCTTAAAAATAACAAATAAAAGAGATTTAAATTTAAGGCTCTCCATTGATAATTTTGTATCTTAAATTCCAGGCACTCCTGGCAAAAGTAATCAGTGGAAAATGAACACTAAAATGGCCAGAAAGACTAGAACTACCAATTACTCGGAATCGGAGTTCACCTAGATTAGGACAAACAGCTAGGAAGTGATAGAGATCCTCCTGTACCCTTAAGGAGCACACAGAGCACATAGCATCAACACCTTGCCGCTCTAACCACGGGAAACTATTCAGCCTGAGTAGCTCGGCTCGAATTACAAAGAGCCAGGCTAAGGTCTCTGAAATTTAGTTACGCCTTGGCTATATGACCAAAAAGCAAACTGCAATCGTCCGTATCGCCTCCATAAGTGACCAGTTGAGGAGGAAACGCTAATGCTTTCTTATAATTGCAGTATTATTGTAAATTTCCTTAGTTCAATTACAACTAAATGTGACTAAAAGTTATTGATACTGTTCGCTAAATGGCAGCACCATCAATTTGGGTATTATGGTTTCAGATTTAGAGTTGAACTTTATATTGTTCAAATAAAGTTTCGGATATAAGCAGTCAGCACACTAAATTTAATACAAATCGATATAAGTTTTTTTTTTTAAAAGAGATAGAAAATTCCCTCCAAAAAAAGAAAAAGCCATGATTCAGTTTTAATCGATTTACAACAAAATTCGAAATTGCAATAATCTAGTTAATATTTCTTGATTTGGTTAAGTTTTCTAACTTTATCTAGACGAGCACTTTAGAGAGAGTAGCTTGAAAACAATTATGTGGAAACAATGAACTCAAAAGAGTTTATTTAAGGCACTTTTAGGCAGAGAGGTAGGGGACTGATTTCCCGCTAAAATGTCCCACAGTTGCAATGTGGGAGACTGAAGAGAGCAAGTTAAACATTAAAAGGAATGACTATGGTTTTAATGCTATCGATCATTGATAGTTTCAAATTTTGAAGAAAATCGATTGACTTACGATGTTTCTTTATCGATTTTTTTTCCATTCTCTAATTTTCAAAGCGACTTTTCCTATTACTCCACCAAAATAGAACTGTAATTTATGACTCCCGGAGTTTTCACAGGGAAAAATCTATTTTCAGATCATCTGACTAAGAATAAAAGATTTTCTTTTTATTAAAATAGTTTGTGGGCATTTCCCATCATCGTAAAACCTAAAACGGAAAATCGCGCTAAGTTTTAATTTAATATTTCATCACCAGCCGGACACGATATTAGAGCTTTTCTCAAACACTTACCACCGGAAGTATCGCTTTACTTAATTAATCCATTTTCTCGGAAACAGCTCTTCCCTCACAATTTTTCTCTAAACTTGATTAGCAACTAATGATACAAATTTTATGTGAAACATTTCCCCCTGGAAAATGAGAATTAAGAAAACTTTATCGTCAATTAAATATTTTATAAATAAATAACTGAAATTTCATTTTCCAATTTTCGAAAATGGGAACATCTATAATATTAAAGATCAAACACAAACTATGTTTACAGGTACATTGTAATATTTTATCATTTACCACTAGAAGTTGGTAAAATACCTAGTTATTATTGTTCCTGGTTACCCACATTGTATAGAAATGAAGAAATCAGATGCAATATGCACTTAATATCTTGGGGGGAAAAACAACAAAAAAACTCATTCTATCAGAGATTACTAAATGTAAACAAACACCTGTTTGTAGTGGCTAAGTCACTCGATAATCATTCAGTAAATTTCTTTTTCATGATTATTAATAAAATATTTTAAAATTATATTTATTATTATTATTATTAGAGTTTTGGTCGCTACCTCGAGAGCTAATATCGATATCAATATGAATATAAGTACGAGTAAATACGATGTTTATATGAACTGTTAACTAACTTATTGTAGTTTCTTTTTCTTATTTCTCTCTAAAAGATACAACAAACTGTTGTCTCCGTTGTTACCAACACAACATTAGGGTAAGTCCGATCACTTTTCACCAATCCCACCATGTAGTTTGGAGGAAATGGTGCAGCCAATGAGAATAGTCTTTAAAGGGTGCTCGCCACTGTATGTGAAATCAATTTCTTAAGAAATTAAATTCAAATATATTTACCACATTTCGTAATATGGCAAGGGTAGTGTAGCCTCTCCTCTCAAACATACCCCTTTTTTAAAGACTTACTTTTATCATTCACTGTATTGATTAATAATAATGGCGTATTTTTCTCGTTTTGTTTAATAATAAATTTCACCCCTTAAAGAAAATGGCAAAAAAAAGAGGGTGAGAAACAGGAACAGGAACTACTCAGAATAAGAACGAATTCAGCCGTTAGCAATTCTAATTACTTCAAAACCACACTAAAAAGATGTGCAAACAAATGAAGCTGCGAGTTATGATATATGTAAATTGTTGATTTCATATTGTTCTAAAAGCTTCATCAAAAATAGGAGTGATAGAATTCTTTTTCATTTCATATCTCAATTCTTTCAATAAATTTGAACAAGTATTTTACGTCAATATATTTTCCTAAAACGATGTTATTATCCAAAGACCATTTTGGTAAATATTTATTTTCTCAACTATTAATTAGTTTACGTACTCTGAAATGGGTACTTTTTCGAATTCAGCGTTTCAAAATAGAGAAAAGTATCATTCAAAGATATTAAATAATAGCTAAAACTACTAATAAACAAATACAATAGGCAATAAACAAAAATATTATTTATGCCCTCATAATCGTGAATGCTAGTTAATTATTTTCTTAATTGATTAATTTGTCCAATTACATTTTAATTTAAGCTTTAAATCCAAAAAAAAAAATCAATGAATACAGACTAGAAACGATAAACGAGGAAATAATAGTTCACAAAGAGGTATGAAGAGAGACGACGCACAAGGAAGACCGGCCGCAAGTCTGAAAGGACCGACAAGGACGGCCGGTGAAAGCTTCGCTGGATCGAGCCGACGACACTCCTCCATTCCAACTACAACTTCAAAAACTAAAACTCAATACAGTCTCTTTAGTCTATTGAGTAGCCCAAAGTTTTCGACTCTCGTGTCATCAATTGGCGTTTAATTTTCGTGTTTTGATGTAAAATAACCTTACAACATATAGTAAACTCACGATTGTTTATTTACTTCAAAAAAAAAAGAAAAAAAAAGAAGGAAATAAAGAAGAACTACAGATAGACAAACATATATCTACATTCTTATCACTGTAGAACACTCAAATCGTGCATCTGGCTTCTATATGGCTGGATAATTTAGAAATAACTAAATTTACCTCAAGGAAATTGCTTTTGTAAAGAATTTTCCTCAATTTACAATGTTCTCATATAACCTAAATATTTCCCGACTAAGCGTAGCACTAGGCCTCTAATATTTTGAATTAATTAGATCTTCCTCGAAGTGCCCAGCCTTGGCAATGAAAATCCAAGACAACCTGGGCAGTCTCACTTCCTTCGCGTAAACTTATTGACCTGTCAGTAAGAAGAAATAAAACTGAGGAGGATTACTGCCACTGTCATAAGGGCCTTCTTAAAAATTATTACTAATAGGAATATCTCTTGAAGAGTCAACTTGTACTAAAACTCTAGTTTCAAATTCTTTGCACAAGCTTGCATTTAGCTCGCAGTCGGGTCTTTAGTCTTTAGGACTGCAGGCTCAGAAAACACACACATCGCATGGGCCAGGCTGATGACAGCCTTTGTAGGTTCTGTCAGGAAGAGAAGGAGAAAACGGCACTGCACGTGTTGTGTCAGTGTGAGGGGGCTCGTGTGACTAAGGATGTTACTTCTCGGGGAGGAAAAACCAAGGCCTGAGAGCTTTACCCAAGAGTCACTCTCCAGAATTAAGAGTCTGATTAAACGGACAAGGTCTGGAGGTTGAGCTTTAGAGTGAGGGGAGTCACAATAGATCCAGTGGCGTAGGCCTTGAGACCGCCCTAATTTAATCTATTCTATTCTTAGTCTTTAGGACGGAAAAGCTGACACCAGGACTATTGGTCGATGCTATTTGCCTCCGTCAAGATGAGTGCACAATATGATGTACTTTTAGCCCAGAAGAAACCAGAACTCTTGGATAACAAAGAAAATCCATCACTATTAGTACTGCTGTAGTTATTTTCCGGCATTTCACAACAAGATGGCGAACCACGCGTTTTCTTAAGTAGATTTCTGTTCACTCTAGCTACTTTTTGATTTCCCTCAGAGAGAAATCCAAATCATAAGCAATTACCTCTTCTTCTTTTTTTCCATGTCTTCTGGGCAACTGTTTCAAGACTTCTGAGCACAAAAACCATTCACTTCAAGCAAGCAAGTAAGGTTCCTTTTTAAGATTATTACCAATTTGATACTTTTCCATATTTTGAGCGCCGATAGCGAAGACACATATAATATCAAGGTACGCCAAGAGGTCGTTGAAGCTGAGGTATGGGTCACTTCCTATTTTAATCCACTTTCGAGATCTCAACTTCAAATTCTCATTGAGATAAATTTTGAAGAAAAAAACAAGTTATATTTATTGAAGATTAAGTTGTCTTAACGCATTTCTTAAAAAACATAGTTATCTCTTAGATCGTGAGAGAGGAGTGGGCGATGATAAAAAAAAAAAAAAAAAAGTCACACTGCAAATATACCATACAAAATTGGGCGTGACAAACCCGTTTCAAATATCTTGCCAATTGCTAAACCAAATCTGGAAATTACCATTACCAGAAAAAAAAAATCAACCCATTGTTGCATATAAGAGGAAAAAAAGATAGTTGGGGGTCACGCAATTTACACAATCTGCATAGAACACATAAAGGGACTTAACTTATTTAAAGTCCACGAAGTTCCCAAAATTAATTGAATAAAGAAATATGAAGTATGAACATTTATACGGCAACAGGATAACTCTGTAATTAATCAAAATACTAAAGACGCTCGCCATGTGCAGGGTTTATAGACTAGACAACTAAGAAATAAAAACCAAAACTCAAAATAACTCAAACAATGGAGGTAAAGAAGACAACAAAGTAAACATCTATAAGAAGATAATCATTAATTTTATTTTTGATACATTAACACTCAAAGGTATTTCTTCGAATACCCAACATTTAAATGGCTGATTTGCTAAGTACTAGAGGCCAAAAAACAAGAAGAAGAAGAAAAAGGTTTATACGTCTTACTTTTTTCGAGATTTAATAAAAATAAAATAAAATGAATAAAAAATAAAGATAAGTTATCTTAAATGAAGCCAATTTAAAAAAAAGAAAAAAAAAGATAAAAATAAAAATAACCCTTAATAATGTTTAGTAGAGGAGATCCTTTTTTCGAAAAAACCTTGTACATGAAGTCGTCTAGATCCCCATTAAATAGGGAGAACATCCAACTGGGAGATTATTCCCTTAGAGCCAGCAACTCAGTTCAAATATTTGGGGACCATTTTGACTGAGAAAAAGTGAAATAGAAGAAGATATAAAGGCTAGGATTGCTGCAGGAAATCCCTACGGAAAACCATCTTGTATAAAATGATGTCACGAAGAGCTAAATTGCTAATTTACAAAACCTTTATCCTACAGGTAGTTAGTTACCTATGGCTGTGAAGCATGGGTATTGGACCAAGGGTAATGAGAGCGTCTTCTAAATATTTAGGAAAAAAAGATTTTAAGAAGGATATTTGGTCCCGTAAAGATAAATAATATTTGGAAGATCAGAACTAACAGTGAGCTTCGTGACATATATGGCGAACCAGATCTGGTTTGTTTCATTAAATGGCCGCCAGATTAAGATGGTTAGGGCACGTAGAAAGGGATGCCCAAAAAATTGTTATATGGAAATCCAGAGGGCAGAAGAAAAAGAGCACGTCCTCGCTTAAGATGGCTGGACGATGTCGAAACCGACAGCCAGAAGGCTGGGAGTCAGAAGATGGGGAGACTCCGTGCTTTGGATAGGGACGAGTGGAATGCTGTGCTGAAGGAGGTTACAGGACCGTAGCGCCCTATAGTAAGTAAGTAAGAGGAGATCCTTTAATTACTTTGAAATGACACTTTAAGGGGCCACCCCCCCTTGGCCTTAAAGTGTACTCCTCTCACCCTGAAGTGCTTGCCATTAATCGAATGTACCAGAAAATCAGAAAAAATGTTACGATAAAAAATGTCTCACAACTTTTGCATAAAAAAAGGTAGATTACTATTTAAAATAATTAAAATCAAAACAGAAATAAAATTAGAGGAAATGGGGGTCCCCAAGGAATGAACTCCCCTTTTTCTTTATCATCATGACGAGAACAGGTTGTTGTTAAGATGCACCTCTATGTTGAAGAAGAAAGAGCGGCAGGGAACACCAGCATCAAAGTGGGAATTCCGGTTTTTAGTGTTGAAAATTGTGAATATATTCCTTGAGAATAAACTTTTGTTGTAGTAAATTTTGAAAATAACATAAATTAAAATCAATAAAAAAAAAAAGAAAAAAACAAACAAAATAGTTACTATAATAAAAACAGAAAGCCCCATTTTAAAGCAGGCGATATGTTTTCAGAAACAAAATATCCCTTCTTATCTTCACTATTTCCCTTTTCTCTGCTGTTTTGTGTTAGTGTCTGTGTGTGTACTTTTTTAAATATATATATACATAAAAGTAGATATATAAAAGCCTAGGCTGTCTTTGTGGACACAGTATTTACAAAGGTTGATGCACCTCGACTAGTTTCATCTCTAGGACCAGCTGAAAGGAGTAGCCCGAGACACGTGTATGTTCTAGTTCAGAGTGCGCATGCGTTTCACATAGCATAGCCCACTCCTTTATAACTTCTATTCAATACATATTTTTTATATTTTTTATTCAATATTTAAATATAACTAAATTTCAAATAATTTAAATTTTCTAGTTTACTTTTAAGAAAATTATAAGCACAGTTAAATTTAAAACGAAATTTGTATTAACATTTATTGAAAAATAATAATCGAAATTTATTTTGTATGTTCATTGATATCAATTGCCATGTTAAGCTAGTCAATCCTAATAAACAAAATTGAACTAACAATAATGTAAACAATAACAAATATATAATATAAAGAAAATTAAAAGAAAATCTATATTTTTTCAGAATGGAAGGCTGGGGATTCTCGGAAAACTGGTTAAAACCAACTGTTACTCGAGCGTATCAACCCAATACCAGCCGTTACTCCAATTCGGCTTCAAGAATTAAGGCAACACTACTGAACAGTGCAACCAGGTGGTACAATTATTTTGGGGGGAAAGCAATATAAGGTACTGGAGTGATCTTAGATGTAACCCAAACTATCGATCTGGTTTGCAATCGGCCACTCCGATGGACAAGAAGAGATGGCTGAAGCAGGAATTACAAGAAAGTACCTCTCCGTGAATAAGGGGAGCTGTCTAGATGAAGGAATGGAGTTCAACTTATTTCTAGAGCTTCACTTGAAGCTTTCTTGAATTTAGGCTCCCCTATCTAAATACTTAGGAATGCAATCGATGCCTAAGTGTGGCAGACTTCTTTACAGTCTACTTTGGATGACTCACTAAATTTGCCATAGAGCTTAAAACGACTTATACCTTCAAATATTGTTCTCAAACGTATGTGGACATCCAATCTACAGTGAAATTTACAGATTCAAAGACATTCATCTGAACTTCTTTCTACGTGGTAAATCTAACTTCAACGTCCCCCTCCTCTTGATAGAACAACTCGCCAAAGTAACTATCACCATATCTATACAAGAAATCTCTTCTTGCTCTAACCCCTTTGTACAGCAAGAAAGAATACTGTCACCCAGTGAGCCTAAGACATTCTTGGGAGTGATTGCGTGAAAAATCAACAGGTTTTCTGAAGAGAAAAGGCCATCTCAGGGAAGTTTCTCTATTCCTGCACCATTTTCAACTCCACACACACACACATATATTGACTTATATTAAACTGTGGTTCTCAGGGATTCCACTGGTCTGGATTTCAGATCAAAATCATTGTTCTATTTTAAATGTAACGAGCGAGAGAGAGATTTAGTTTTCAATAGAAATATTTGGTTTTGAAGACGTCCATTTTTTTGCGTAAGTATTAGAACAAAAATCTAAAAAATTTACAGAAAGATTAAATTTAGTTTTTTCATTTTAATACTGCAGTCGCATCTGACCCAATCAGGTTTTTCTGCCAAAATCCCTAAACCATAGTGCTATAATTACTGAAATGATTTTGGGATTGTTCTCCAAGAACTGTTCTGTTACACTACCATCTAAAGTACCTCTTCAGATCAGTTTATTTCATTGCCTTCTAGATAATAATGTTCAAGATCAAGAAAAAACATGGTTGTGATTCCAAGTTTGAAAAGCCATTTAACAGTCTAAATTCTCGATTTCCAAAAGAAAAGCTGCAACGATCTGTTTAATCCCTGAGAAAATCGAACAAATTTATTTCTATCCCTTTTATTAGAAATACTTTTTTCTTTTCTTTTTTTGTTATTAAATAGTTTCCGGATTCTTAGCAACTTTCGTGATTCTTGATTGTTATTATGGAGCTTGGCTTACTGATGTTTACAGTCAGCACCCACTCTGTTCCTGCGAGGAAAGTAAACGTCCCTTCTCCAGGAATGTTCGAATTGTAACCACTGGAGTCTAAAATATAGTATGAATGAGTCTCAACTAATCTTTGGATAGGCCAATATATGTTTACAAATGGTAGCCCCACTAAATATGGACTCAACACTGAAAATGTAAAAAATTAATAGTAAACATTTTCTGGCAAAAAAAGAAAAAGAAATCCAAAATTGTAGCAGTCCTAAAAAAAAATCGAATTTAATAATCGATATATTTAGAAAGAATGAAGATAGAACACGAGGGCAAAAAAGAAAAGCATTTGGAAAAGTGACAAACTATTTTTTTTTTAAATCTTTTTTACACGAAGCAGGGAATTAAAAGAACTTATATTTAACTTAGGCAACTTACAACAGCAGCATATATCACTCATACAGTTTTACGAGTATTAAAAAATTGTATTTAAATCAATATTAATAGTTGGTATTGAATTTAAGATGGTAACACTGCAATTAATAACAATAACAACAATTAAAAAGAGAAAGAAAACAGAGAGTAGAAAGAGGCGATGAGAGAGGTGAGGTGAGATGACATTGTGAGAAGTTAGTGGGTGACCTCTGAAAGGTGGCCAAAAACCCAAACTATGGCCGAGAGGCGGGGTGGTTACAGCTGATTTTCAGACACGTGCAAAAAGAGTTTATTGGCAAACGGCCCTATCCAAGTGGTCAATTTTTAGAATGGGCCGTATGCCAGACACTCTCTAGCAAGACGTTAATAGCTCGCAGCCTATGTCAACTTTGGTAACCGTTCTACGAGACTAGGTTCTCGCAGCCAACAGGTAAACAGAACGGATAGCCCTCATATCAACACAATATCTCCACATTGTATAGTATAGTTCATTAGCGGGGAATCAGTTTGTAATCTACAGTGAACAATCTGACGTCAACAAGTATTCCCAATTATCACGTATTCCCTAAGATCTAATTCTTCAAACTAACTCGCGATTCCCAAACTTATTCCATTGATACTTACATTATATAGTTTATAGAACCGTATATTACACTAAAATGATAGTTTATAGTTTCTACTTACTTCCCTCCTCTAAAACTCCATTTTCTATAAAAATCATTCGAATCTGCGTAAGTGCAATGATCAGAGGAATTTATGAGAGATTCTATAGGAGCCACTTTTGAGAAAATTCCTAAAATGTTAAATAAAAACTTTCAAAATAAGGATTTTCCTCATAAAAAAAAACATTTATTAAAAAAGTGACAGAACCGTACATAACACTGAATGGCGCTTTAAAGAAAAGCCATTAATAAACATTTTCCACGATGAAAAGTTTCAAATAAATGTTGAACATTTCTAGAGAAAACCATTGGAGGCATGGTTAATATATTCAAGGAAAATCAAGGCATGATCGTAATGTTTCTCTTCCAACTGCAACAGATTAGAGCACAAATTTGGTGTGATCGCTCAACTCAACTTTAGCATAGTTCAATTTGCTAAAGAATTCAATTTGCCTATTAGAACTAATACTGTAAAGATAGTTGACAACAATATTATGCAAATATGGACACTGTAATTACAGATAAGTGTAAACGGAAGTGTGATCGACATAGGTTTCCTTAGAATCCCACTCTAGTTTCAAAACTGAGGTGATTGATTGCCCATTACTAGTGGTGATTTCAGTGTTCACATTGAAACCAATTAGGCTGTTGTGCAGAAAATTACAGAAATGTAGAAAAGCATTTTTCTACGCTTTACTTCCGCTGGAATTGATATTCTCCTTCCGCCAAATTCCATGTATAATGTTTTGTATACTTTTTTTTGATAATAGAAATGTTTTACAACAAAACAACATACCGGATATGGTACTTTACAGGAAGAGAGCTTAGTAATAAGTCGAAAATCTATTAATAGACTTGAGAACTCTATTCACTGCCAACTAATTGATTTTCTTGAATTTTACTTACGAAATTCAATTCTGTGGGAATGGTAATATGAAAAACCGAATCCCTGAGAATAATAAACCTTTACGCCCGTCTTCGGGAAAAATCTAAAAAAAAAATTCTTACTTCGCGCTTCTGGTTGAAAAGAGACTTTGATTTATTTTAAATTTTCCGCGATTTTCTGTTTTATAAATTATGCTGTTCGCTTACAGGAAAGCATCATTTGGTTAAACAGATTTCGGCGGTCTCAAAATGTATATATTTCTGGTGCCAAACTCAAGATTGTAAATCTATAGGATCGTGATACCAATAAATACCAAGAGAAAGAGTACGTAATCATGAATTTTTGTTTTTGTTTAATAATTTAGCGTTTTTAAATTTTTTTTTTTAATTCTACTTAATATTTGTAGTAATTACCTAGTTACTTTATTTTATTTCTAATAATGTTCTTGCCGTATACACTGTTGGCAGCGGACTCAACTAGTTTAAATTAATAAATTACTTGCACACAAATATTCAGAAGGTAAAATATAAACAGCAACACCTACGTAAATAAATTTAAAAAAAAATAAGTGATTTTAGTGGCAGAGTCAGCCAGTATTCTGCCATCTCCCCCACCCCAAGCGTACTGGCCTGTCTAAATTCCCACTCCACCCTGCCCTATAGATGAGAACTTACTAGGAACATAAAGGGGACTTGTCATGCAGGCTGTATAGATAATGTCATGCTAAAGTATCCTATAGATCTGTAAGTAAATATTAACATTAAAAGCCAGAGATATGAACGCACAAACGGTGGCGTATAGATACGATCTACTGACGATCATCACATCATATAAAAAGGTCATAAAACTTTTTATTATAATTGTAAGAAACAAATACTAATCACTATACATTCACGTGATTAACACACTTCACCCAATCTACTGTGTGTCTGTCAGTGAGGTCTAGTCTTGTATGTACGAGTATAATACCATATCTCATCAGCTGGGCCGATAGTGTAATTAAAGAATATAACCAGCACACTATCAATATACACATGGTAGGAAGCTAACTATTATGGTGTGATAACAGTTTTAGGACATGTGTGCTGTAGTCAAATGTTCACGTGAAAAATAAATTATAGATGTTAAATTATTGTAGGAGTGGGGCGCCACGGTAGTCGAGCGGTTAGAGGCGAGACCTGCGAAGCTCTAATATGCATTGTGATACTGGGTTCGATTCCCGGTCTTAGGCCTTGGATTTTATTTAATGGTTAATAAAAGAAATTAATAGTAAAGTATGTTTGCTAGTCGCCTCCGTCCACGACACCTAATTGGTAGTTGGACGTTAAGCCCCGCCTGAAAAAACAGGCGATGACTTTACTTTTTATTGTAGGAGTAGTTTATCTATTTGATAAATTTAGGTACACCATTTCCCTTAGGAGGCCCACTTTGTCTGGAAAGTTGGAATTCTTTACGCTTAGACTTCCCAGTCAATCAGCCAATCAGTACACCCATTCTAACATACAGGATCTACAGAGATATCCCCTGATGTAAGAAACTTTTTCGGGTTTGGCGAGAACTCGAGCTTAACTGTGCACTGTCATTCCATGCATGCACCCCAGACTAAACCTTGTTACTTTTCAGTGTCACACTAAGGAAGCTGTACGAGCACATATTGGGGCTTTGGGGTAGCGCTTCCGTCCTACAAAATACTCATTAATTAGATAAAATATTTCCCCACCACAATTTATTGGAGATAAAAGGACGTAAAAACACCATTACGCTGGAAGAATATTTTTAATAAAAGTTATAAATTTACATGATGTATACTGTTATAAGTAAAATTACAAAATTTACAGAAAATTGCTGGAGCCGTTTTTATAAATTAAAAATAGAATAAAATACTGCAAAAATCTATTCAATCAAGTGGGCACTTCCTGTAAGCAAATACTCAAAACATCAAATTTGTACTTTCTAGAATTTCCCGTTTTTGAGTAAGAGCTCTCTCTCACCCTCATTTAGCGAAATCAATCGTTAAAAACGTTTTTTTTTCGATCTAACGAAACCTTAAACGTAGATTTCGGCTAAAAACTGAAAATCTGCAAAATCGCATCGCAACGCCTTCTCGATCGAGTAGTACGAAAAAATAACAACACTTTTTCCGGTTAATGAATTTTACGCAAAAACAAAATTTTTTAAGCATTTAAAAATATTTGACACAAACACGAACTTACCATATTTACAAAAACTCCAAACCTATCTAAAATATTATTAGCCCAATAATTTATTTTAACTGTAAAATGACTTTTGTTAAACTTCCTGCTTTAAAATAAGAAAAAGAAATTTATCGATTAGATAATTCGTTAGAAAATGCACAAAAAAACAAAGTTTTAGCAATTTTATTAAAATAAAATCATGGCGAGCGATTACTGTCCGACTCATAAAACTTAAAATCTTTTATAAACACATTCTTTTTCATAAAAATTTATAACTTTCATTTTCATTGCGTTTTCCCACAGCTGTTAGAATAGTCTGTAAACCTATAAATTCCAAAATAATTACTGATATTAAATATTAACCAACGGATCGATTAAAGATTTTTTTTTTTTTTAATTTTTAATAGTTATTTTTTATTCCACTAGTTTAATAAAGATAATAAATTAAAGTGCACTGAATTTGGATATAGTTAGTGGGTTAAAAGAGAACACGACTGAGGTGGTGACTACGTTATGGAGGTTACAGATAGGTTATATAAGTTGTAGCTTTCCCTTGTTGTTGCATAATAAGTGGTAATATGTGCCAGTAGGTTACACTCAGATAGCGACACAAAACACACTGGCACTCATAAAAGTGAACGTATAATCGTCTTTAAATTTCTAACACGAAAGGAAATACAATCAGCTGGTAGCTTTTATTTATTTCAATTCTTTTTTTTTTTTCGCTTTTAATTATCTTTTTAAATATCTTTATAAAAAGGAAAGAGCGCTACGTAACAAACAGGACAGACTAACTGTGGTTATGTTAATAGTTGTGGTTGAACATTTTTCTTCAAGTAGGAATTTCCATTCAAATAATCAGCCCTTAAAATAAGCATAAATGGTAAAAGAATAACATAATGCATATTTCAGGGAACCGGCTAACATCCATGCAACATAATTGGGTTTGAAAAGAGATGTTTACAATTAAAATGGATGTATCAATTTAGGGTGGACGGAAATCTAGTGTTCGAGTGCAGCTGGCTGCAATTTCAATTTTCTGTTTCTAGGAATGCTCCCTTATCATACCCAAGAAAATTGCCTACAACGAGAGAATACTGCCTGGAGGTTGGAAATGCTTGGAGTAGGCTCCAGTCGCCCAACAATCAACTAGAAGTAGTTGCCTCTTGTAAATACAAGGAATATATCACAAAAAGTTGCCAGTAGATGGACTAGATGTAGTCCACTTCTTCTTGCGGGTAACCCGACACAACAATAACCTCAAAGAATGACACTTCCATCAACCAAACACGAAACCAAAGGAAACCTTAAAGCATTTCCTATCCATATCCGCCCAGAACTTGACGCTGGTAAAAAAAAAAAACAAAACGCTGGCTACCATAAAATACCTTTTACACGGCTGAGTGAGAAGCGAAACGCGTCGGGCTCCGCTTTAACGAAGAAAACTCCAAGATTTTGGTGGCAAATTTAAAAAAATCGTTAAGTAAATCTTCTGAGATATTAAGACTTTAGAAATTATATGTTTTGATAAGAGTCTTCCGTTCTCCTTAAAGTAGTAGTAAAGTAATCGCCTATTTTTTTCAGGCAGGGCTTAACGTCCAACTACCAATTAGGTGTCGTGGACGGCGGAGGCGACTAGCAAACATACGTTACTGCAAATTTTCTTTTATTAACCATTAAATAAAATCCAAGACCTAGAGACCGGGGGAATCGAACCCACTAAACCAACAATACATCTAAGCTTTGCGGGTCTAGTCTCTTAACCGCTCGGCTACAGTGGCGCCTTCCGTTCCCCTTAAAGGCCTCTTTCACAGCTGACATGGGGAATGAAGAGAAAAGTCTTTAAGAAGAAGTTAGCGGGTAATAAACATGGAGCCAATGAAAATGATAATGAGGAACAACGCAGTCAGCCGTATCTTCTATGATCTGAATGTAATGAACTTTTAAGAGCTACCGTGATATATGATGCAAGGTAATCGAGTAACCCTGCAAAAGGAGAGTACACCGGGCAATCTTTGGTCTGATGAGTGACAACCCTGAAGGCCTGTACAAGCTATCGATTATTATCTCCAGATTACTGAGACTAGCTATTATAATTGACCGAGGCTAAAATAAAATTTTCAATTTAAAAGGATTAAAAAAGTAATCCGGAGTGGACTACTTTCTCTGAACCCGATTCTCGAGTTGCAATTCAAGCAAAATATCTTCATAATGTAATAAATTTATTCAGTTAGGTTCTCTAGTTGGGCCAAATTTAAATCTATGAAGTTACAGCTTCCGGCGATTTTTAGTTTTAGAAATCTCTCACACTCACACACTTACATACACAGGAACCATTTTCTAAAAACCAATTTTTCCAAACTCAAACACTACAAAACGAAGATTTCCGGCCCAAGCTAGAAATCGAAAATTTGAGCTGACCTTAGCACTTCCTATGCTTAATATGGAAAGTAAAAACAAAATAGGTCATTTTTACACTCTAGTTACCCAATTTCCGCCAAAAATCGATATAGCCACTTATTTCCTGTAGCCTAGAATCCAACATACCTTCCACACTCTAAGATCACTTAATATTTACTCCAAATAAAAGCAAATCGTTCTTTCCTTAAACTTAAGGTGATGTTATAAATTTAGCCAACAGTAAAATTAACTGTTTTTGGTAACACTTTAGGAAGGCAGGAGAGAGTGATTATTGCGTTACTTACAAAAAGTACTGCTAATTTTCACTCTTACTGAGTAGTATGTGTGAATGTCCATGTTGTGGAACAAACCAAGTGGCTAGAGAACGGCACATCCGACTGACTAATTTAACACATCCGATTGGGAAATATTTCACGCTAAGATTTTTATTATAAGTTTTTACTTTTTTTTTTTTTATTATTACCTAATTATAGTTCTTTTAATTAAAAAAATAAATAAATATTTATAACTTCGTTTGTAAGTTAGTAACGACAAGAGTTGAGTTGCTCTCATTTAGGGGTTAACTGTTATTTCTTGAAAACCACTTCCGCTTCTAGAGACAGCGTATTTAACCGCTCACTTTGGTTTTTGAAATTTTATTGAGAGAATTTATTGATTTTCGTTGAACGTTTGTAGTAAATTTGCAGAGTAAATTCAAATCAGATGGAGCTGTCTAAGGTGGAAAGAGAAAGCGATATTCTCAAGTTAAATATTCAAATATTACCAGTCACAGCCTATTATGAGACGTGAAAGGCCTTGGTTCTGAACTGCTATAACCTCTCCATTATGTTTGACCGACTGATAGAAATAAAACTTATTGCGAATAGATCGCTAATCGCATGTACTTGGTTTGATTTTAAACAGTCAACTATTTTGAGATCTGAAATATTTCTAGTACAAACTAGAAAAACTTACAATTTCCAATATAAATTAATGAAATTTAGTAAATGTCAGTAGACCACACGTCACGCGTGAATCATTTTTCTGGTTACCACCTAATTTAAATGAACAAGTTTTAGTTTTAGCGCAGTTCATTACTTTCTCTTTCTACTTAATATTGCGATCGAGACGAATATTCAATATCCGGTGATTTGACCGGAAATGTCCTATAAACTGTTCTGCAAACATGTACCATATTTATTTTAAGGATGTGTACATATACTTGAAAGTTATTAGCTTAAAGAAAGAAAAAAGCGCTGCAAGCTCAAACTTTATAGTTCATTTGCGTACTTTTTGAAGATCAAATCCGGAAGTGGTCCGCCCAAATCTCTCCACTAAAATAGCATTTTACAAAAACGATTTTTTTTTGTTTACTTTTTGAATCTATCAATATTTGGGCGGACAAAAAGATAGAAAATTTAGTCAATTAGATTTTTAATTATCACAGTAAGCTGGTCGTGTGTCTGTAAGCTAATTTGTGAAGCGCTCAGTTTTCCATCGAAATGTTTAATGTCGTGAGAGAAATTACCGTTTATTTTTCTACCACTCTTTCAAAAAATAGGCCCATATTTTATTTTAATTCTTGTTTAACATTACATCAACACCATAACGTCATACACAATTAATATACATTAATATCAATTAATTATTGATGAGAAAAGATTTATATAATTTATATTACCGTTGAATATAATTAACATAATGCAATTTCTAATTAATTCTATTAGATTTAGTAATAATAATTAATTAATTTAAAAAGAAAAACAAAACAATACGACGCCGTAGATTATACATATATTGTTTTGGTGGTTGTTGTTGTTTACTTTAGATGGCCTACTTTCATGGTTACGCTAAAATACTGATCTAGGATATCGTCTAGGCAACGCTTAGAAACTTTTTTAACTTAATAAATTAATTTTATTTAGAGAATCCAATCACTCAATGGTGAGTGAATAATACAGTACTTTGATTATCTAGTGACAAATACAAAAAAGCAACATTACTATCTAATACTTTATTGTAAACTGGGATTCTAAAGGAGGCTATTCTCTACCATTCCATTTCAGAATGTTGTACGGTCATGAATACCTGTATAATGTTCGTCAGAATGAAGTAGCAAACCAAAATTTTTAGCTTGTAAGAAAAGTCCGTTCACCCGGAGTACGATTTCAAAGATTTTTCCAGATTTCTGGGGTTTGCTAAGTTCTATAAAAGAGCACTGATTTTTTTAGCGCAGTTCTCTAAGTTTAAATACTGTTATTTAATTATAGAGAATCGCTCATACTGCGGTTAGAGAGTGCTATGGAGTAAATCGCTCAATAGTTTTAATTTACAGTATTATTTCAATCAATAGCATTGATATAGATATTTCGAATTATACAGTTGATCAACAGAACAAATTCATTGATTTGTGAAAGCGTCCATTAACAATCTGAATGGCTTACAGCTGGTAGGGAAACTAACTAAACTTCTTTACGTTAATGCGATCTTTACAATTCTAATTTGGCCAAATTTCTTTCCAGACGGAATTTTTAATAAACGTTAATTAACCTTAATTAATAATAATTCTTAATTATGTCTATCTGAACTAAATCAGAATAAGAAAATAGAACGAACATGGCCCTAACAGTTCATTGGACAACTCTAAACAACAACTTAAAGTGAAGCTTTAATTTATAATCATTCCAGAAGACTCTAAAACACTTTTTTCCAACAATTTCCTGTTTAAAGGTTTGTAGAACCTAATATGTGAAATAGTATTTCCGTTTTACCTCTTATTGAGTTGATTTCGAATTCTAGCAACTGCACTTTCTGCTTTATTCTACTAGAAGTTAATGGAAGTAAGTAGACTTTATTTCTTTTTGCGAAGTTTTGGCACAAGAACATTAAGAAGCGCAACATTGTGGAAGATGATCCAAGTACAATGGTCTCCGACCAATTTCATGACCATTAACAATCGATCATTGAGGCGTGATCATCCAGAATCAAATTTCCAGCAAGAATGTCCTATCATAAATTGCGCAAAGCTGCAGAGTACGGCGAAAGAAAATCTTTTTCATCATTTTTTTTTTTGAGCAAATGGTGAAAAAGGTTAATGACGTAACTTCTACTAGTTCTATTTAGTTTGAAACTACGAAATTGGTAATAATGGTGGCGTATATTAGAAAACAAAACAAAATTCAACAACAAAAATATTACGTCAATATTTACCAAAAATATTCTAGCGTATGACCCGTTAGACACGATGGAGATGTACAGTTGTAAATCTATTATAAAGAAATTCAACACACCAAGGTCACTTTTATTTTAATGAAACACATTATCTACGTTCAAAGTGCAAAGTTAAAATTAACCAAATTTAGCCTCCAAGAGAAATACAGATTTTTAATTTGCTACATTCGCAACTCCGATCCAAAACGGTATGTCACTAGAATAATTATACAATATTAATTGTATCATTTATATTAAAACTAATAGAACGTACACTAGTACGAGTATGTATGGACAGTCCATGAACAGACAAGACAGAAGACACACCAACCCTGTAATGTACGAGGGTCGTTTGAAAAGTCCTTGCAAAGTCAGAGAGATAGCACTACTGGCGCGTATCGAGGTTATGTTTAGTTAGTAGCATCTCTTGGAAGAACACACACCAAGTTTCAGCCAGATCGGTCTATTTCTTTGTGTTTGGCATTCGTTTGAATCGAGGAAGTCGAGTGATTTTCAAAAAATGGACGAAAAAGAATTTCGTGTGTTGATTAAACACTACTTTATGAAAGGCAAAACGCCTCAGGAGACTAAAGAGAAGCTTGATAAACATTATGGTGACTCTGCACCTTCGATTAGAACAGTTTATAAATGGTTTCAAAATTTTCGGAGTGGCCATATGGGCACAAGTGACGCTGAACGTTCTGGACGCCCTGTTGAGGTTACTACTCCAGAAATCATTGATAAAATCCATGATATGGTAATGGATGACAGAAGAGTGAAGATGCGTGAGATTGCTAGTGCTGTGGGCATCTCGAATGAACGGGTACATAATATGTTGCATCAACATTTGGACATGACAAAGCTATCCGCAAGATGGGTGCCGCGATTGCTCACGCTTGACCAAAAACGAAATCGTGTGAAGTGTTGCAAGGACGGTTTGCAGCTGTTCCAGAAGAATCCGTAGGACTTTAAGCGTCGTTTCGTCACTGTGGATGAATCATGGATACATCACTACACTCCTGAGACCAAAGAACAATCTAAACAATGGGTTACCAAGGGGGAATCTGCGCCAAAAAAGGCGAAGACCGTTCCTTCGGCCGGAAAGATTATGGCGACTGTCTTTTGGGATTCGCAAGGAATAATCCTCATCGACTATCTGTAAAAGGGTAAAACTATCACAGGTGCATATTATTCATCGTTATTGGACCGTTTGAAAACCGAGCTGCAAGAAAAACGCCCACGATTGGCCCACAAAAAAGTCCTTTTCCATCACGACAACGCACCAGCTCACACCTCAGCAGTTGTGGTCGCAAAATTAATGAAAATAGGGTTCCAACTCGTTTCACATCCCCCTATTCTCCAGACTTGGCTCCCTCGGACTACTATTTGATCCCCAATATGAAGAAATGGCTGGCGGGAAAAAGATTTTATTCAAACGAGGAGGTGATTGCAGAAACGAATGGCTATTTTTCAGACTTGGACAAATCCTATTATTCGGAAGGGATCAACAAACTAGAGCAGCGTTGGACGAAGTGTATAAGCCTAAAAGGAGACTATGTTGAAAAATAAAAAAGGTTTACCCCAAAAAATTAAGTAGTTTTTATTTTTGCACTGACTTTTCAAACGACCCTCGTAAAAATATTAGTTTGTAAACTAGCCCTGAAGATGATCTAGTCCCTAGGTCGAAATCTTGGCAGAATAAATGTATCACGACTGAAAACTGGCATTTATTATTTCATCCTATTGAATCTATGAATTAGTCACCAAAAAGAATGAACAACAATATGAATGCATTTTTATTGATCATCCCGTTAAATATCATAATCGATTAAATCTCGCTAAATGGAGTAATAACTTGCTAGAAATTCGATCGACCCGAAAATGGGATCCAATGAGGTAAAGGAGCCACACTAGACATTGAATGTCGATTATATTTCGTTATATAGCGCATGACCTAAGGCTAGGTCCATCTATATATCAAATGTTTGGACGGAAGCAATATGAAAGAAATTATGTACAACTTCGCTACGCTTTTCCCTCTAAGATTGCTTCATTTTAAAGCAGAATGTATTAGATGCTTGCAGTTCTATTGGAGAATACCCGAATCTCGTAAAGGAAATCATAAAGATACGTACATCAACTTAGTTTGCACAGATATATTCAATACTCAAATGTACTAACTCAAAGAATCGTTCTGTTAGTTGAATCGTACTGCATTAAGATCCATAAATTGAGGTAATAGAAAATATTTTAAAAGAAAAAATAAATAAAAGCAGTAAAAGGAGATGATCAAGAAAGACAAATAAAAAAAAAATATTTGAATAACCACTACAGACGATTAGTGATGGAGGTGACTAAGTGAGAGAGTAGCAGAGTGTAAGTGACCCGAACTACTAATGGACGTTTATTATATAGGCAAATTGACTTTCAAATCGTTTCAAAAACATAAATTATTGGTTATTATTTAGATAAAGTGAACAACTATCCAAGAAATGGAAATGTTGCAGGCAATTTGGTTGGTTTTTACGACTGACCACATGTACATTGACTGAATTAGACAGGGATAGAGTAATGACCGTAAAGGACCCGGAAGAAGGAGGGATTATCGCAGAAGCTCAAGTCTAGACATAATCTAGTCTCCCCCCTGGCGTGTCCATCGCCCAGGTCGGCCGGCTCAATCTTGAGTTAGCGTGTATACAGCTGACAGTTTCGAACACAAACAGAAAGACTAATCTGTAAAAATAATTTTTCAAATTAGAAATTATGCCTTTCTGGGGGGAAAACTCAAAATTGAAAATCTCTGTACGATTGAAGAACTTCCTCTTAACAGAGGTAAGAGGAAATTTAAAAAAAAATTTAGTAAAAGTAGGCCCTCGATTAAATGATTTTAGAGTACACAAAACTGTCGGAAACAAAATTAGACGTTAATCGATCTAATTTCAGTTAACTTGCCGACAGATTTGGACAACCTAAAGGGGAAGATCATCACATATTATTAAATTTGTGGGTCACATAAATGAAATAGCTTCTTAGTTCCCAATATGATTCCAATCACCCATATTATATAACCAAATGATTCTCCAGAAGGTTATTATATTGTTGCACAGATGCGGGTAATTAACATTAATCGTGCAATATTGCTTCAAATTCTAAATGAACGTAAAGTTACACGATATTTCCTTGAAACGTCGCATTTCAAAAAACACTCTTTAGTTATTGCTCAAAATAATACATTTTGTAAAACCCGTACATTAGACGGCGTTGATACTTTAGAGAGAAAGTTTAGCGCCTTCCGCTCTCAGCGCTGCTAATAAGGAATTTTCTTTGAGAAAAACCAAACTTTCAAATAAAAGTTAAATCTAAGCACGCGTTATGTAAATAAATGCGTAGTTTAAATTCGAAAATTTGTACGACCAATCACGACAATAATTAGAAAATGTGAAAAATCCATGTATTTAGCGGAAAATGTTTTCGCTAAGTTACAGTCTGATCTCCTGAAAGAACCTAAAAACTAATTGCATTTTTCAGATTTCTGTTTTCTTTTTTCAAATATTTTGTTTACAGAGCTCTTTCTTGATCATAAATGGATGAACTTTTTGGGACTCGTGGAACCTCAGAGCAGGTTTCAAGGAAAAATGCAGACATGAAAATTTAATACGCTCATTATACTTGCAAACAATCAATCAATTTCATCAATGTTTAGTGCCAAATTTAAGTACTAGATAACGACGCACACGATAACACTCGTAGTGGGGAGTGTGAGAATGAGTTAATGACGTAATATAATTGTAAGTGCTGTTATCAGTTCGGGTTATTACAAATTGCAATCTAACTTGATGGCAATTAGAAGTCTAACTTCGTTACTTAATGAACAACGTTTAACTGACTTTATTTTAAGATAACTGCTGAGGTACCTGAGACAGGCGGCGGAATAGAAAGGGTACTCAGAAGATAGCTAGAGGCATAATTCCCTCCCCAATACGAAAAACTGATAGGCAAGGTCTTGTTTCCCCTTAGTACAGCTGCTTGTCTACTGTATCAGGGAATCTGCAAAGATCTTGACCACGTTTGACCCTTTTATAAGTTATCTTTCTTCAATAATCTGTTTCGAAACGCACACAAAAATGCCTAAGAAATTGGCAAAAAAAAAAAAAAAGTGACCAACAAAGTGATAAGCCTCCAAACAAGACCAATCAAATCTCTTGATGAATGGCTACATTACACTTCTCCCAGGATCTCTCTAAAATGGATTTTTAAACTCCTATCCGATCCCCAAAAAAAAAAATAATTCAGCGCGGTACATGAAGTGTAATAACCAATATATAGCTACAAAAAGAATTAAAAGATACATAGGAGCAGAGCCGAACAATCTCCCCAGTGGCAAGTAGTGAGTAGCGCTCGCGGGCACCAACTGTGCTTTGTGGAAAGCTAGCCATCCATACTCCACTAGAATTGTTGGCAATATCACGGACCGAAAAATCTCTGAAGGTCGATCTGTTCACGACTTTCTTCTCTAACAAGAGATCGCCAACTTAAGAGAAAAAAATAGAAAGTTAATTTACAAAAGAAATACTGATATTTTTCAGAAAAGAAGATTTTTTTATTATTATTAAATAAATGAAAAAGCAGTTGTCTCTTCACACACTCTCTAATTATTATTATTATTCTATTATTTATATCAGTGGTTCTTAACCGGTGTTCCGCGAATATGGTCCAAGTATTCAGCGAAATTTCAATTTTAAATGTATTGAAATTTAGAAACTTAGGAAAGATACGAAAACGAAAAATTGTTCCTTTTTTTTTTTAATTTGAATTTAATTTTAAGTTCTCGCTAAATACCGAATTTCAAATTATTTCATGCTAGTGTTCCGCGAGAAAAATATATACATATAATTGTGTTCCACGCCTATGAAAAAGTTAAGAACCACTGATATAAACAGTTGAAAATTTTTTGGGTCATGAAATTCTGCAAAATTATGGCCGTTCTATATCCCCCACTGTGAACCACGTATTGATATGGAATTTTGTTCTCTTGTACACTTTGTTTTTCTCAATTATAAACTATAGTTATTTTGTGCACAGATCTAAAAAGGTAGAAGATATAAAGGGTTGAAATTTTTTTGGGTCATGAAATTCTGTAAAATTATGGCCGTTCTATATCTCCCACTGTGAACCACGTATTGATATGGAATTTTGTCCTCTTGTACACTTTGTTTTTCTCAATTATAAACTATAGTTATTTTGTGCACAGATCTAAAAAGGTGGAAGATATAAAGGGTTGAAATTTTTTTGGGTCATGAAATTCTGTAAAATTATGGCCGTTCTATATCTTCCACTGTGAACCACGTATTGATATGGAATTTTGTCCTCTTGTACACTTTGTTTTTCTCAATTATAAACTATAGTTATTTTGTGCACAGATCTAAAAAGGTAGAAGATATAAAGGGTTGAAATTTTTTTGGGTCATGAAATTCTGCAAAATTATGGCCGTTCTATATCTCCCACTGTGAACCACGTATTGATATGGAATTTTGTCCTCTTGTACACTTTGTTTTTCTCAATTATAAACTATAGTTATTTTGTGCACAGATCTAAAAAGGTGGAAGATATAAAGGGTTGACATTTTTTTGGGTCATGAAATTCTGCAAAATTATGGCCGTTCTATATCTCCCACTGTGAACCACGTATTGATATGGAATTTTGTTCTCTTGTACACTTTGTTTTTCTCAATTATAAACTATAGTTATTTTGTGCACAGATCTAAAAAGGTAGAAGATATAAAGGGTTGAAATTTTTTTGGGTCATGAAATTCTGTAAAATTATGACCGTTCTATATCTCCCACTGTGAACCACGTATTGATATGGAATTTTGTTCTCTTGTACACTTTGTTTTTCTCAATTATAAACTATAGTTATTTTGTGCACAGATCTAAAAAGGTAGAAGATATAAAGGGTTGAAATTTTTTTGGGTCATGAAATTCTGTAAAATTATGGCCGTTCTATATCTCCCACTGTGAACCACGTATTGATATGGAATTTTGTCCTCTTGTACACTTTGTTTTTCTTAATTATAAACTATAGTTATTTTGTGCACAGATCTAAAAAGGTGGAAGATATAAAGGGTTGAAATTTTTTTGGGTCATGAAATTCTGTAAAATTATGGCCGTTCTATATCTTCCACTGTGAACCACGTATTGATATGGAATTTTGTCCTCTTGTACACTTTGTTTTTCTCAATTATAAACTATAGTTATTTTGTGCACAGATCTAAAAAGGTAGAAGATATAAAGGGTTGAAATTTTTTTGGGTCATGAAATTCTGTAAAATTATGGCCGTTCTATATCTCCCACTGTGAACCACGTATTGATATGGAATTTTGTTCTCTTGTACACTTTGTTATTCTCAATTATAAACTATAGTTATTTTGTGCACAGATCTAAAAAGGTAGAAGATATAAAGGGTTGAAATTTTTTTGGGTCATGAAATTCTGTAAAATTATGGCCGTTCTATATCTCCCACTGTGAACCACGTATTGATATGGAATTTTGTTCTCTTGTACACTTTGTTTTTCTCAATTATAAACTATAGTTATTTTGTGCACAGATCTAAAAAGGTAGAAGATATAAAGGGTTGAAAATTTTTTGGGTCATGAAATTCTGTAAAAGTATGGCCGTTCTATATCTCCCACTGTGAACCACGTATTGATATGGAATTTTGTTCTCTTGTACACTTTGTTTTTCTCAATTATAAACTATAGTTATTTTGTGCACAGATCTAAAAAGGTAAAAGATTTAAAGAGTTTAAAATTATTTGGGTCATGAAATTCTGCAAAATTATGGCCGTTCTATATCTCCCACTGTGAACCACGTATTGATATGGAATTTTGTTCTCTTGTACACCTTGTTTTTCTCAATTATAAACTATAGTTATTTTGTGCACAGATCTAAAAAGGTAGAAGATATAAAGGGTTGAAAATTTTTTGGGTCATGAAATTCTGTAAAATTATGGCCGTTCTATATCTCCCACTGTGAACCACGTATTGATATGGAATTTTGTTCTCTTGTACACTTTGTTTTTCTCAATTATAAACTATAGTTATTTTGTGCACAGATCTAAAAAGGTAGAAGATATAAAGGGTTGAAAATTTTTTGGGTCATGAAATTCTGTAAAATTATGGCCGTTCTATATCTCCCACTGTGAACCACGTATTGATATGGAATTTTGTCCTCTTGTACACTTTGTTTTTCTCAATTATAAACTATAGTTATTTTGTGCACAGATCTAAAAAGGTAGAAGATATAAAGGGTTGAAATTTTTTTGGGTCATGAAATTCTGTAAAATTATGGCCGTTCTATATCTCCCACTGTGAACCACGTATTGATATGGAATTTTGTTCTCTTGTACACTTTGTTTTTCTCAATTATAAACTATAGTTATTTTGTGCACAGATCTAAAAAGGTGGAAGATATAAAGGGTTGAAATTTTTTTGGGTCATGAAATTCTGTAAAATTATGGCCGTTCTATATCTCCCACTGTGAACCACGTATTGATATGGAATTTTGTTCTCTTGTACACCTTGTTTTTCTCAATTATAAACTATAGTTATTTTGTGCACAGATCTAAAAAGGTAGAAGATATAAAGGGTTGAAAATTTTTTGGGTCATGAAATTCTGTAAAATTATGGCCGTTCTATATCTCCCACTGTGAACCACGTATTGATATGGAATTTTGTTCTCTTGTACACTTTGTTTTTCTCAATTATAAACTATAGTTATTTTGTGCACAGATCTAAAAAGGTAGAAGATATAAAGGGTTGAAAATTTTTTGGGTCATGAAATTCTGTAAAATTATGGCCGTTCTATATCTCCCACTGTGAACCACGTATTGATATGGAATTTTGTCCTCTTGTACACTTTGTTTTTCTCAATTATAAACTATAGTTATTTTGTGCACAGATCTAAAAAGGTGGAAGATATAAAGGGTTGAAATTTTTTTGGGTCATGAAATTCTGTAAAATTATGGCCGTTCTATATCTCCCACTGTGAACCACGTATTGATATGGAATTTTGTCCTCTTGTACACTTTGTTTTTCTCAATTATAAACTATAGTTATTTTGTGCACAGATCTAAAAAGGTAGAAGATATAAAGGGTTGAAATTTTTTTGGGTCATGAAATTCTGCAAAATTATGGCCGTTCTATATCTCCCACTGTGAACCACGTATTGATATGGAATTTTGTTCTCTTGTACACTTTGTTTTTCTCAATTATAAACTATAGTTATTTTGTGCACAGATCTAAAAAGGTAGAAGGTATAAAGGGTTGAAATTTTTTTGGGTCATGAAATTCTGTAAAATTATGGCCGTTCTATATCTCCCACTGTGAACCACGTATTGATATGGAATTTTGTTCTCTTGTACACTTTGTTTTTCTCAATTATAAACTATAGTTATTTTGTGCACAGATCTATAATTGTAGAAGATATAAAGGGTTGGAACTGTGCTTCCCTGCCATTTCTAAGAACTAATACGGTTTTACCAACAGATATGTAATTTTAGAGAGGATAAATAGACTAAACCCGCAAAGCTGAGATGTATTGCGGTACTGGGTACTGGGTCTGACGCCAGGAGCCTTGGATTCAATTCTATGCAGGCTTTGAAAACTCGTTTTTTTCTCTTTATGCCATACGTTTTAGGGAGATGGTGCTCCTGAAGAGAAAGAGGGACCTCCTTGCAGAGGTTATATCTACAGTCAGGTGACTTGCAGCTGTTTACATGTTTTGTGTTTTGCTTGAGTGATCAATATATCTAGTTTAGGCTACTTTTCTTAATGTTCATCAAATAGAGAAAGATGAATTATCTCAAGATCCACACCTATCAAACCTCGGTACCAAAAATAAGGAAGGAAAAGAAGACCTCAAATTATGAAAGGGAAACAATAATAATATGGAAAACCAAAATGGACATTTTAACTTTCCATTTCTATATAAATATATATACACACATAAATAACGGTACCGGATATTTAAAACTTTCCCTTCAGAGCTCTTACATTGGCCACAGCTATTAAAGGGTCAGACCCTTAACATCAACAATTTGGCCAAATTTAGACCAACTAACTTATCAAGACAAATCAAGCTTTGATAAATGATTTAATAAGAAATTGGATAGAAATTTTATAATGAAAACCAAAGGGAAATAATAAGGCTTTCCTTTCCTCACTAATTGGACTTGAAGTTAAAGGAACTTGGGTGGCACACCGGATGTAGATGTTTCTTAAAGCATTCAGAGGATCCTATTATTTGTTTTTAAGAATTTTTAGGTGTTACTTTTTACATGAAAATAATTCTTGTTTAAATGATCATTTACTCAGTTTAAACTCATTTCTAAAAATGGTTAAATGTCATACAGAACAATGCGAGACGAAGGAAACTATAGGATATTCATTAACATCTAGTGGAGACTGAGCGCGATTATCATCTGAACGTCAATTATCAGATTATCGTCTGAAATTTCGAAAATTAAAGTTCTTATCAATTAATTTCTGTATTATACAATAGATGCAATACATACAATATTACAGGCTATTTGATTACAAAGTATTTGTACATGGTTATTGTTAAGTTGGTGTATCTACTGTCAGTCTGCTTATGAACTAAATGTTTTATACTATATTGCCAATAAGCCCTGAAGATGAACTAGTCCCTAGGTCGTAAGCTCGGCCTAATAAAATAGTCATGACTGGAAATGACAGCTTAAAGAGAAGCTGCCTTAAAATGGATTTCTATCAGTAAATGTTCCAAATCCATAGAGATTATAAAATTCTTTCCACAAAATGGTACTTTCAGTTATAGAGGTTTTTATCAATTTTAGAAGGTACCCTGGGTAGAACCTTAACGTTGCGCTAGGAAACCCGTAAAACTTTTCCTGACAACTTAATGTAGTTTCAAATGTGTCCAAAAATTAGTAAATTAATAAAAAATATATATAGATATTTTTAGTTGGCGATATTTTCAGCGACCAAGTAAGATGCAGCCAGTGTGACCAACGGTACATAACAAAAAAAAAATAAAATAACTAGCGAGATCTATATTTTACTACGGCGATAAAGCTATATTTATTATATACTCGTATATATATACATATAGATGGTATTATTGTTGATGATGATGATGGTGGTAACGTTGCTGCCTGTATTTTACTATGGAAAGAGAAAGTTTATACAGAACATTCGTCCTTGACTGGGTAATACCTCACCAACACTGACTCTCCTCCATACAGTGAGCACGTACTACTAACACTAACACTATCCTCCACAACGTACACAAATACATTCACATACATAATACATTCACTCATGTTGGATCTTACGTTCCCTCGACAACCACCTACCTCCCCAGCTAACCCAATCATCATCTTCTCCTCTACTATAACATCAACCAGTATATCCCCATATTTTTATTTTATTTTTACATTTTCAATAATTATTATTTTCATCAGCTATAGGATATAGACAGTTAAAACATCTGCTTTTAATTTTTGCTATATTTGGGCTGATTAAATATAGAATCAGGTGGTGGAACACTCACAAGACTTGATCTAGCTCCAATTTCATAGTTTAAATGACAATATTAATGACAAACACGGAGAATATAAGTGGTAAAAGCGTACAAATTCCAGAAATGACACATTAAAGGTAAGCCCAAAGAAACCATCCTAAAAAATAACTTTCACAAAGAAAAAAAAAATTAAAGTACAAGTGATAAGTTCTTATGAGTATGAAGTCTTCAGCTTAAATCTCTACTTTTAACAGAATAGCCAACACAATATTTGACCACTGTAGGCAATGGTTATTTATTGTACAACCTAGTGATCAATCATACAGCATTCTGCAATTGTTTCAAGTAAGGTAACAGACTAACTCTAAACTTGGAAGGAAAAAGGCTTTCCGCAAAAAGTAAGGTTAGTTATTGAACTTAGAATATTGGAACAACGTGAGCTTTAGAAGTGTAAAAATTAAGAAAGAAATAAATAATTGCTGTTATATATTTTAGAAATCACTTATATTGTAATTGCAATTGTTTTGCATAAATTGGCAAGGCAGGCAATCAATCTTGCGGTTGACTAGTTCCTACCAATTATCTGTCAAAGTTTTCTGCGATCGATTTAATTTTTATGAACATTACTTTCAAACAAAATATTCATCACTATCGAGGGAAATTAATCGCCATATCGTGATGTTAGGATCAGTATGTAAGAAGATTTTATACTTAGATTTATAGAACAGGGGTGGCTAAAAATTTTATATAATACTTGAAAGGTGCTGCTAAATTGTAATTTAAATTTAAATTTAAAGTTTTGCTAGTCAGTACTAAATTTGACAATTTATTAAATTTGTTTGGGTGATCAATAAAAAAAACAAACGAACTCACTAATTAAGCACACAAAACCAATTGAAATTTGGATTGCTTTAATAAATTTAGCATAATATTGAGCCTAATAAACTTTTGATTTAATTAAAATAATCTTCAACAAATTAAGCCAACATGGCGCCTGATTCCAAACAGAAACAAAATAAGAATTTAAACCAACCAAACAGCAATCGTATGAACTATAATAAACTTTTGTAGAGATAAATAATTTCAAAACCAAAATCGCACCAAAATGAGGCGTATGTTATAGTATATGTTACAAGTTAGTAGATAACCCAATATTTAGTAAGCATATTACAAGAGCGTAAGCATATTTTTTTGTATTAAATACAGCGGTGAATTCCTGTTCTCCTTGTCAGTTGTTAATATCACACAATATGAACGGATAGAGGGCGTTAGGTTTTATATTTTGCATAAGTTAATAAAAATAAAGAAGGTCATGGAATTAGAATTGGCCACATGATAAGAACAACTGCCTCCAAGGCATTACCAAGCACCGGAGGCAAGAGAACTTTACGCCCCCAAAAGAGCAAACCATTTATAAAAGGTTCTGCATTAGCATATCTAGAACGGCTACCTTCACCATCACAGAGATCACAATCAATTACCACATAATATTAAAATAATTTAATAAACTAACTAAATATTTAATCATATTTAATTGTTCAATAAAATAAATTATGCACAGTAAGCGATGGCTCTTTGAAAAATCTTCCAAGGGATAGTAGCGCTCTCAGGAGCAGCACTAAGCTCGGACTCCTTGCAAATCGTACATTGTCTACTCCACAATACTTATAATTTTTTTTAAATGCTGCAATAAACACCTAGTGTCAAGGTGAGCACAGAGATTGTGGCAAATTTTCTATCGCGCATTTTCAAAGAAAATCTCTGTTTTCAAGTACTTGCGAGTTCAAAAAATATTGATTTTTGGAAAAATAGTGAGCACTGTAATTCAAAAATAAGCTCGCATCCAGCTCAGACTGTACATTTCGTTTTGAGTTACTTAGTAATACTTAGTAATGAGGTAACATAAATCCACCAACCACTAATCATAACTCACCATATTTTTTCCAAATTTTTACGTAATTTTCAAAATTCCTCTGGATATTTAAATCCAATTTTTTTTTTCTGTTTCATTTCCGTTTTAAGACAAAGGAAACAGTTTTTTAATTACTTAAACCAGAACAGGAATCCAAAAAAACCTACTACGTACTAGTTTGTATTAGTTTGAAGATATTGGAACAGTATTGTATCTGCTGATCACAGAATAATTATCAAACATCGCTATAAAAACCTATCTTATCTCTGAATTTTAATTATAAGATGATTGTTGTCTGGATTTGATCGCAATATTTACACTTAAATACAATTAATGTGCGTACTTCCCGTCAAGAAAATCGCAGACGGATAATGTCTTTTTAAAAAGTAATAGTTCCGTTTCAAATCTCTTCCCAGCTATAGAGACTCCTTATTATTCATAATATTTATCTACACTTTTTTATTTTCACGTAAGATAGCGCAGCGTAACTCAAAAACTAAACCGGAAATAATCTTTAACAGAAAAAACTGATTTTTCAGCTTCTTGTTTTCTTTCGATGGTACTGACAATTTCCTTTAAACACAGAACTCTGATTGTACACCAACTAGATATGCAATACTTATTTCCAAAAATTTACACGGAAAAATTAATTTTAAGCCAATTCTAGGACATGTGGGAAGAGTTATGCTTCCTTTTAGTCGTGTTAAGTTTAGGCTATCAGTTCTATAGTATTAAAACTGTCCGGTAGGACAGTTGTATAAGGGTTGATCGTCAAAAACTGCACGAAAAAGCGTAACGTTGAAAAACACCCAACTTTGACAATTTTTTTCTCTTTTACCATAAAAGATAAAATTCCCAAATTTTCTTTAAATTATAGGGCAAACCACCCTTTATCACTGTATTTGTTTTGTATTATTAAAGAAAGGCTAAAATAAAGATTTCGAGATTATTCGTTTTCCCGGAAGGACGAATTTCCTGGATGCATTTTTTTTTCTAGAAAACCATTCCAAAAGAGTTCTTTAAATTTGATGCAAGTCCTGCTAGTTTAACTATAGCTAAGATCTATAACTTTTATTAGAAACTTTAATTTATTTTAAGGCGTTCCACAGGAGATGCACTTGACTTACAAGCGGAAGCCAGAGTTAAGATACTAGATTGTTGCAGAATATTTCTTCATTGGAACGCACCTTGTCTTTGTTAAATATTATGCCTATAATACCCCTTTTCAAAATGTTTCAAGCCCAAGTGATTGTTTATTTTCTAAAAAAGGAAAAACTAAGCTTTTCAAAGTTGAGTGAAAAATCTATCGAGTTCTAAGTATACTTGCAGATCTATGATAGACACAGATCTATCATAGATCTGTAAGAAAAGTTTTAATTATTTAATTTATAGTTAAAATTAAGCTTGACCAGTCGATTGTTCCTAATAAGCATTTTGAGATTTGGAAAAAAAATGTTATTGTTTTTTTAAATTTAAGGATCAGAAGCGACGTCAATATTAAAATCGAAGATCCGTTTTTTAAGCTTCCTGTAATTTTTAATTTTATAGAGATATTCTGTTCATACAAACACTTATAGCATTGACCACAATTATTTTTGTCAAGTTCCGGTAATGTTTAATAAAATACCGATGATGAAAACTCAATTTAGTTATGATTGGCACCACTGTCTGAGTACAGATTTAGTTAACATGATTAGTTCACCTACAAAACTGGCCTGTTTTTATTGGAACTATTGTAAGTACTCCACGAATATTTTTTACTCTTCTAAAAATTTTTATATAAATAAACATCAAAATTATTAGATCCTTCAGAATAATTACTTGATATTTGTTTACTTGTAACTTGTGACAAGTTTAATATACACAAGTAAATATCTCGTACATTTACAGCCCTGAGAACAAGCTAAGGCAGTTTTTTATTTACATTACGAAAATAATAGGGAGACAGACTAAGTAAGAAAGGGCTTATATGAGAGAGAGCTAGAGAGTAAAGCACACAAGGCAAGTAAGGCGTGAACGTACCTCGTCACACACACACAGACACACACACACTAGAGATATGAGGAGAATTGGTTATAAGAAGCGAAACGATAAAGAAGGCGCCTCTTTCCTAACAAATGAATGACTTTACGCTATCTCCCTCCCAAACAGAGATAAAACGGCGCGCTAACTGATAATAAAACTTATCTTCAATTTGGTTCTCTTCTTCTTTTTATATATATATATATATTTTTTTTTTTCACTGTGTTTACAAATGTTATCATTTCTTTTTTTTTTTTATTTCTTTATATACTACGCACATTAAACTTCAAGTTCCTCATGCTCATCCTCAAGGATACACACACACACTCACTAATTCTAAGGAGTGAAATACTATTCAGACTTTCGCTAATTACTATGCTGGTTGGTAAAGGGAAGAAAAAGTAATCGCCTATTTTTTCAGGCGGGGCTTAACGTCCAACTACCATTTACTAGTTGTCGCGGACGGAGGAGGCGAATAGCAAACGTACTTGACTATTTCTCATTTAACCATTAAATAAAATCCAAGACCAAGACCGAGAATCGAACCCAGTACCACAATGCATATTAGCTTTGCAGGTCTCGCCTCTTAACCCGCTCGGCTACCGTTACGGGAAGAATTTTCATTCTACTATTTTTCGTAGAATATAAAAGATGTCAAGAACAGAAAAAATTTCTGAAGTATGACGACTTGGAATGAATTCTCCAGGGTTTTTTCGATTTTCTTGAAAATACCCATCACTTTTATTTAAACCATATTCAAAAGAAAATTTATTTATTTTATTTTTAAGTAATCAGGAAAACTGCAAACTCTAGAACGCCACGATTGTATGTGAATAAAAACCAACCTAGTATTGTGTTGATAAGCGTGCGTATGATCCAATAGATGAACAGGAAATGGGATTAAGACCTGTGACATAAGTAATGGAAAGAAGAGATTAAGGGAAGAAAAGTCTTCTTTGGAGCTGTTAAAGGCCAACTGGCCTGCGAGAGAAGGAAGGAAAGTTAGATTATAACTCTAGGATAAAAGGAAGTCTGTGGCCAAAAAGTACAACCCGTATTTAGACTCTGGTTAATAAAATTTATTATTACCTATCCATAATTAACCCTTCACTGCATGAATATTTATTTTTCGTTCGAAAAATTACAGTTTATCCTTCAAACCCTCTATTTCATGGGAAAAATGGTAAAAAAAATTCTGAACACCTCAAATTTATTTTATTTACGTTTTTTTGCTCGAACCCAATCGGCTAAAGACTTAAATTTAAAGAAAATAAATGTATTTCTTTTTTAACTGAGTACATCTTTCTTAAGAACTTAGCTAGGTGTATAAGGTTGCGCTAGTAATTTATCTAATTCTTAAATGAAATGTCATTTCCACCAACTCCTTTCTGAAGCAGCTTGTGACGACAAAAAATCAAATGGGAGGACTGATAGAAAAAAACACTACTGTCTCTCTACCAGTGCATTCTGTGGGACAACCTTTGGCCTACATAAACAAAAACGTCTATTCTAAATGGTAAATGTATCAAGTAACCGACAGGATGCAGTAGTTGAGAAAAATTCAAGTATGTAGCCGATTGGCTACACCATGGTTAAATTATGGAATAATAGAATTCGCTTTTTTTGAAGAAAACCTGATCACTGTACGACTTCTGGGGGAAAAAATAATTCTTTAATCTTCTGGAAACCAGTTCAACCGCTTTTCTCCAAACCTAAGATGCTGGCTGAGAAGAAGAAGCTGTGTATGGCCACTGTATAAACACTGGTGATAAAAGAAAACGAATTAACAGAGCACTAAGCCTCTGTAATGAATAGATCTAGTCTACTTGTTAAGAGATAAGGGCATGTTAAGAGATAACTGAAATAAGGTAAAAAAACTGGTGTACGTATGGTAAATCATGAGAACAAAGAAGAAATCACCAATCTCGCCAACTCTGCAAAGACTACCACTAGATGCTGAGTAAAAAGATGAATGGAGCAGGTCGTTTGAAGAGTCCCCTGGACCGTACAGGATTATTGGAACCATCATCGCGAGCAGTACAATTTCAAGAGAGAGAATAAAACAGTAACCTTAGAGGACATAAAGCAGCTGAATTTTAATTGTAGTCATTTTAAAAAACTGCGACAAATATTCAGTCGAGAAGAAACTTTGTTTTTTATGGCCCCACTACCAGACTGCGCTAATGTACATATCTAGTCAAGACGAATGACTAAATCACTTTAAAACAACCAGCTAAATCAATATTGTCTGACCAAATACCCTATATATTTTTGACGTTCAAATGATGTGATAAAAAAATAAAATAAAATTTAATTTTTTACTTATATATAATATCAAAAAGACTTTTATGTGAGTGATAATGTTGATAAGAAGATATTGTCTTGGAATATACACGTGATAACGGAAATTTTCGGAGATAATAAAAAGAATAATATTCCAATGCCATTATCAAACATTCAGGAATATTTTACAATATTTACTACTAGAATTAGTTTGATGAATGAAAAATTAATGATGACGATCTCTTGTGATTGCATCAAAAATTTAAATTAATCGATAAACGTTTTAAAAACAAAAATAAATAGATAAAAATCCGGTTAATTACTCTTGACGACTCTTTTTCTTTCTTTGTTCTGACATTAATTCGCTTTCAACAATGAATTTTCGGGAAAAAGTTAGACAAATTCATAACAATAAAACGAAATTTTGAAACGTCACAACAACTCCAGGGTGTGTGCAGAAGATTAACGTCAGAAATGTCAATAAAAAAAAAAAAAATGATAGGCATTTGTGCAATGTAAGTAGTAGCAAGCGCAAATAGACTTTGGCTTCTTTATCAAAAGTGATCGCTGAAACCAGAGAATTCAGATTCTGTGAAGTCTGAACCTCTTCGGTAAAGGGAATAAAAAAAAATCTTTTTCGAAAACTACTTAAGATCGTAAACAGTGTTGAAAGTAATTAACAAAAAGGATACTCGGGAAGTACTCTTTGGGTGGGGATTCTGCAGATGGATGAAGTGCCGGTAAACCAGAGAGGATATACAGGGTGAGCAGAGTTATATGCTCCACCTGCCTAACTCTAGCCAGCCTAGATCTTGACTTCGCCACTATAAATGCCGCTACAAGCAAAGCGTGGCAGTCCAGAGTTTTGGCTTGCCTATCCGTTGATTGTACCCAGTTTTAACAGATTCTTTAAAAAAAATAACGTAATTCTGACAATAAACTGAAATTTGTTTTTCATATTTTAAATTACCATAACTTTTGAAAAACCTAACCGATTTCAAAATTTTGTTTTTTGTTTTTTTAGGAGCTCAAATACCATAAAAATATGCATTAAAAAATATAACGTTCCATTTGAAAAACAAAAGTTGGATGCTGTATCTCGAGATAAAGGGGTTTAAAAAAATGGGTCAATCACTGAAAATAAACTAGACTAAAATTGATTAAATAAGTGTTTTTTATTTTTTCGAAATTTTCTGCCGTTTTTAAAAAAAAGTGGGTGGAGCATATAACTCTGGTCATCCTGTATATGCTACAAGGTAACTAATTAGGCTATCCCAGAAGGTGAAAGAACAGATTGGGATAAGCAATTCCCAAAAGGAAGTACCTGGCTACCACCCAGATATCCTGGAGAACGTTCTCGTACGCCCTCATATTAATTAGGAAACTACTCTCCGATTCTCGACACAACCATTCTTGTATTATCCATCAACTGGCTGGTATCAACTATCGGCTGTGTTAGTGGAAAGTTGTGAGCTATTGTTGTTAGTGTAGCGGGCTAATTTAGGATAACACCCTGCAGTTATCCTAAAAAAAATGTCACCTAACAAGCCAAGCTTGTCTTCACAATTTAACGCTCGAATTGTGGCACGTGTACACGATACTCATAATCTCGAGGGAGGGGCTATTTGAGCCAGAAGTAAGAGCAATACCAACAATTAAAATCCAATACGTAATTAAAAATCACAGATATGATTAGCACTTGAGACTCGCTCAGGAGAGCCCAGCTACATACAAAAAATAGAAGAAAGACTTGATTTTGACCACACTCCAAAATCTTATCAAACTCTTGAAAATTTATTAATTATACACAATATATCAAAAAGTTGCCGAACAAAAAAAAAACACGAGCAGTATCAGGTGAGAAACAATCTCTCAACTTCATTTTACGATTCTTACAGTAATATTTGTAATCGTCAAATGCTTCTAGCAGCACAGAATTCTTATAAGAATCAATGATTCATTCTTCAGACTAAGTGACGGTAGAAAATGAACAGAATGTGTCATGCAAAACTGGCTGGCAAGCTCGCTGACTTCTTTGGCCACCGCAAGAACTTTTTTAGCGCAGCCCCCCACCCTCAAACCGCTAAAAGCCACAAATTTTGTTGGGTAAAAGTGGCACTTCCGTCCAACTAATTTTTTATGAATGGAAAACTTACATATTTAATGCTGATTAATATACAGATAATGAGGTTAGAGCATTACATCTAAATGATTAACTCCTTCAATGGTTAAAGGTCTAAATATACGCAATATAGAGGTATAAACTTGAATGAAAAGCCAAAAGAGCTGTTTTACTGGCAAATTCTCAAAAAAAACAGGAAAATCGCTTCCATTAAAATGGAAATTCTTTTTGATCGAATTTGACCAAAAGTTGACTCTGGCATCTCTAAATTATTTCCCACAAAAAAGTAATTGCCTATTTTTTCAGGCGGGTCTTTACGTCCAACTACAAATTAGGCGTCGTGAACGGAGGCGACTAGCAAACATACTTTACTGTAAATTCCCTCATATTAACACATTAAATAAAATCCAAGGCCTGAGACCGGGAATCGAACCCATTACCTCAATACATATTAGCTTTACAGGTCTCGCCTCTTACAGTGGCTCGGCTACCGTGGCGCCTTTATTTTCCCACAATTTCCTGTTTTTTGTTTAGATATATCAGCGGTCCCACCCACAATAACTCTCTCTAACCTAAAAAAATAAAAGAAAATGTTTTTAGTGCCTGTTCTAGGAGCGTGTGGGTAAGCGGAATATCTAGGAAACGCAAACTTGTACTCCATTTACATTCAATAGAGGTTAGCGCAATGTGATACTGGCCAAAAATCTGTTAAGGAGAAAAGTGCAACTTTATTTGTTGGGGATTTTTAAGTTTTTCTTTAAATAGGTAAAACACTGTTCCTCCTCCACAGTTAGAGGGGAGGCCCGCAAAGCTGATGCTGATTGCGGTACTAGTCTATTAATTGCTATCATTACAAATTTTAAGGAACTGCCAAATTTGATAACTGGAATATGTAGGAAAAATTAGTTTTAAAAATTAAATTATTAAAAAAAATAAAAATAAAAAACATGGTTGGATAAAAAAAGTGCCCCACCACTAACAGATAATCTGCTGCGATCGCAAAACACAATGAGAGAGAAAGAATTTGCCAATCCTTTCACTAGGACAATTATTAAGGCAGTCACCAAGTCAAGGGAGGAGTAGGAGGAGGAGGTTGTCAGAGGAGAAAAAGTAACAACAGTAATGACAACAAGAATACAGAATGTGCGTGAGAATGAGATGGAGATGGAGAGAGAGAGTGAGTGACGGGCGCCACGTTTGCCAAAATTCAGTTTATCCGTAACCATGACGACCAACATAAGATGACGCAATTTGACCTACTTCTCACTGGCTCAGTCAGTCAGTCAGTGTTGTTTAGGTTCACAGTGTTGTTTGGGATATTTACAAGCGGAATACAATAGGGGAACCCCCAGCAGTCAAGTCAGTTGCTAGCCGTTCGTCTCACCATTGTCGTGGATAGGGTGGGTGGTGGTAGAGCTGTTACGTAGTTTTAGAGCGGCTCAAAAATTAAAAATAAATCTCTCCTCTACGAAGAAAGATAATGATTTTTACTAAGCTGGAACTTTTATAAATAACTTAAATAAAATTCTCCATTCAACGTCAAAAAAAAAAAAAAATAACAATGGAACTGTGCACATACGTAGTTCCAACTCAACATCAACCACCGCCACCTGTATCGCGAACTCTCACTCCCAGCTGTACGGGCACTGCCTAATTAATTTTCACTTTCATTATCGAATTATCGCGCCGGCCATCAAACTGTTTACATTATAAATATTAATTTCAATTTACTCAATTAATTTGAAGAGATAATTAATTTATTACGTAATTAAATAAAAAATCTCTAAATTCTAGAGACTAGACACACATACAAACGCATCATTCATCACTTCTCTTGCGGTAGTATTTCTCAATGAATAAATAATTTTTATTTTACCAGGAATTTTTACCACAAACGTACATGTTACACCGAAATAGGGACCACGTAGCCTGAAGACAGTTCTCCTGAAAGCAGGTTTAAATTTGAAAGCCCTTTTTTATGATTTAAGTAAAAAAACAATGGTACATCATTAAAAAGCAGCATATTTGCTGTCAGACAGTTCAGCAAGAACACGATTTAATTCAGAAACATATTTAATTTAGAAAAAAGATGCTAAAACGTTATTAATTAGCTCAAATCCTTGGCTCTTGAGACCCCAAGGATGGCACAAGGAGTTGACTCAGACGAGAATAGAATCTCCAAGGGTGCTCTCAACTTTCCTGATTTTGGCAAGAAGTCATCTCATCTGCAGAAAGTTAACAAGTTAACCGGACGACAAGTAAGATATCACTGATGGATTTTTGATTAACTAACAGTTTCCTATTCTTCCTGGAGAGACTAAGTAGTCATCAAGTGTTAGAAGGGAATGTAACCCAACCTAAAAATCCTTCCAGAACATCTATGGAGAACATTAGGTGGAAGAGATGTTACTTAGTGTATTCGTAATGTCTGTACCCCTGACTCTTCTTAGGACCTCCCAAGATACGAGGTTGAGTTGTTTCCATAGCCCTAATGAGTTCATCTAGCTCCAATAAGTGCACATTATAGCCTATAGCAGCGGTTCCCAAACTGGGGTACGCGTACCCCAGAGATACGCGAAAGATTGTTTAGAGGTACGCAAAAAAAAAGTAATTATGGCGGAAGATATAAAAATTGCGAAAAAATGATGCTTTTGTTTTGACTAATATTAGACATGGCCCACATATAATTTACTTCTCCTTTATTAACGCTTTGCTGTTTCAATTTACCGCCCCTGCAATAGTTATTGGTTTGAAATGTTTACCTATTCATAGATGATTTTTTTATTAGGAACATATCGTATGTATATGCTCTTTACAAGACACATTATACTCAGATTGTATTGCTTTTAATTTAAAGTTACAATAGGTAAAATCAAGAATACGATTATTTATTTTATATATATACATATGTTAGGGGTACACACTAAGGAAAGAATCAGGTAAAGGGGTACACTAATGAAAAAAGATTGGGAACCGCTGGCCTATAGAGTACACGCCAGTACAATTATCAGATTTTTCGTCTAAGCAACAAATACTTGTTAGTCAGTGACCTCTCCATCCGTTCATTGCTTCCCATCTGGGAGCTGAAATAGGCGTCTAATCTTGACTATTCCACAGGTTAAAGATTTTTCTAATTAGAGAGAAACAGAGAACTATATCTATCAATGAAAACTAATAAATAATGAATAATCTAAATTACAACATAATAGCAAGTTGTTACGAAATTCAAATACCAATAACGCACCTAGTAACAATATTGTTATTGTAAAAAATAAAATAAAAATAAATAAGTAGATAAATATTTCATATATTTTCTAGAACTGGGAATACACAACAGTTAAGAGCAGTAGCAGTATGGTATGCAGGGAATCCATGATGATGATTATGGAAGGAACTATGTCCAGCTGTAAGGCAAAATAACCTTGATCACAACTGCTAAATGGAAGGTATCTTTATTTATTGTGCAGTGGTATTAGTTTTATTATGTTGTAACAGTTTCCCTTAATAACACTAAACCTCTTTGATAACTGCTGCTATTATTATTACCTGAATATAACTTGATATTCAAACTTTGCGTTAATTAGAACTCTTAAACTTGAATATTCCATCGTTTTATTTAAAATAAAGCGGGTCAAATACGATTCGAAAGGAATTTTCTGCATTCGATGATTATATTTCTAATTTACAACTTTTGTTAATACACGACAAGGTTCACTACCGTAAGCCCTCTCCTCACCTTATTGTACGATAAAGTTCTCTCTTTCATAAAAATAAAACTAATTCTCCACTTCCTGTTATGAAGCGGTACTCTAGAGGGAATCGTTAACACACATTTCCCCAAGAATTTTCACGAAAAATATCGTAATTATAACAGGAAAACTTAAACTTTAAAATGATTGGTCTAGAAATATGTAAAAATTGGATCATAATTTCGTAAAAGTCGCAAAAATAAATTTTTTCCCACATCAAACAAACACCTTGCGGTAAAAACATTTTATTTAAATTCAAAGAGATTTCACAAATCTAGCGGATTTAAAATAATTTAGGAAATCCATTACGATCGCATAAATAAGAGAAGAAAATCCATTAAATACCAAATTACTACTTAAAGCCTAGAGGTAAACTAACGGATGCTGTGCCTCATACATTTCACTTTAATCATTAGAATCTTGCATCATTAAAAAAAAAAAATCTCCAACTAATACTTTTTTGTTTCAATAAATCATCATATAGTAAATGAAGTCAAGGTACCATATTATCACTGAAAAATCCCAGTGAGAGTCCAATAATATATAAATATATATTTTATAACCCAAATTAAATTCTAGAACTCGTAACAAACTATAAGTACGGGGAAATTGGAAACTTAAAACAACCTTCAGACAAAGTGACACACTTCCGTTTCACACACAGTTCAGTCGCCTTTCTCCTGATATGATTTTAACATGAACCTCCCTCTCAATATATTTAATATTTTCAAAATAATAAACATAAAATAGAAATTAATAATAATGATTGGTTTTTATTTGGATTAACCAATCAAAAGTTATCTAATTTTCTATTCGTTTTTTATTTAATCCAACGTCCGTACGTTGATCATTGCCCCATTTGGCGCCGAGAGCAGCCCAATATATGTTGGCCTATTTTTCCAACAATCAGCAGTATTAACTCAAAGCATTCACCCTCAATGCATTGAATTTGCAATTGCTTTAGCAGCTTACTTCAAGAAAATATTTGCAAAGTATTCCGAACCTTGGAGTGTACGGGGTGTTCATTTTAAGACGGCTCAAATGCATTTCATGCTTAAACGTTTAATCTGAGCAAAAAATGGTAGAGGAAAAATTTGTTGCCCGTCACCTCTAGTTTCAGAATATGTGACTTGATTTTAGATTCCTGCCCGCATACGCGGCTGACGCGCGACCAAAAGAGAGGGTTCGCAGTTGACCCCTATTTTCATATACGCCGTTTTAAAGAGTATAAAAAGTTATGAAAGAAACCGGAAACCACAATTCGATATCTTCAAAATTAAGGGTGCTAGGCCATTTCAAAATCTGGTACTTAATTATCATATTTCAATTTTTTAACTTGTTATCAAAGAGAAAGAAGAGCACGCGATAGATCATTTTTATGTATTTTTTCATCCCCTTTCTACTAAAAATATTGCCAAGGCAATAAAGCTAGTATTTTTCTTAATATCGGGAAATAAGTCGTTTTCCGAGTGATTATTCTAAGAAAAATCAAATGTTAAGAGCTTTAGATGTTCTCAAGCATACACAAAATGGCTAAAAATTAATTTCATATCTGCTACAATACAAGAAGGTTAAATAATTTTTTGGTAATTTTGAGAGAGTTGCGTTTAATTACCAAAATAATTGGAAACCTACTGCCACATATTTAAGTGATCAATTTCTTTCATTTAAAGGATCAAAATTATTCCTTAATTTATCAAATAATGCACTTTACGCAACTTGTGCAGCATGTACTGTGACTTCAAAGGTGCCTCCTCAGATACAGAGAGCAGCTGATAACCTCCTGGCTAAACTGGCTTGCGAGCCAGTTCTGAAACTAGAGGTGACGGGCAACAAATTTTTCCTCTACCATTTTTTTGCTCAGATTAACCGTTTAAGTATGAAATGCATTTGATCCGTCTTAAAATGAACACCCTATATAACAAAGAAAGTATATTTTACAAAAAATAATAATTTCCTTGAAATATGGGCAAGAGAAATGAAAATATGAAAAAAAAAAAATTGAATAATAATAATATCCTATTATTTACCTGGTCTTTTCTCACACCCCAGGTTGGGAACCCCTTTTCTAGAGTAATTAATCTCATAAAAGTGATAGAACTTAATAAGTAGTACATTCGAAGTTTATTAAACAGAAGTTTATAGTAGGCATTTTCTAAAATAATCTCTGAGAAGTGAGACAAGATTGTTGATAATGACTAAAATCTGATTAGTGGAGAACTTAATAATAACAAAACTGCGTTCCGATTGATAGACAAAAACCAAACATCTGTAACGATAATAAATAAATTGGTTGATTGGTGAGCAAATAACGTAACAAGAAGCAATATAAAAAAAAAACAAGGTCAAATATTGGTCGATGAAGTAGTGGGTGCGTGCGATGTACAGTTTCCATGGAAATATCGGTGACATCATATAACCACCTGGACCAGTGATGAAGGCGACCATCATCAGACTAATCTCCGTGCACAATGTAGAGGAGGGATAAGAAAGTAACTGCTAACTTTCATCATTCTCATTACTCACAATAATAACCAGAAATGTGGAAACCGAAAACAAACAAAAAAATGCAACGGTAACAAGTTATAAAGATTGGAGGACATAGTTCTATAAGAAATCTGACATTGACCATGTGGGTAAATGTGTGTCTTGGTTACACAATCTACTATGTTCAGAGAAAGTTCCATCTGAACTGTTCTATAATACATAACTGAACCATCTCCTGGTTAAACTTCTTATAACCGTGTAGCTCTGGAGTTTGTTTAAACGTAAACTGTGCCTGCAGTGCTGACAACATTCAATCAAGAATAATAATAAAAACGAAAAGCACCAAGAAAACAAATAGGAGCTCATCAAACTCACCTAAAAATAATTATCGCAACTGGTTTTTTTTTTGCCCCAACTGACGTAATAAATGATCAATGAACAATTTTGATCTTACCTTTGAGGGAACTCTCGAGTAAAAACGGAAACGCGCGGATCCTAAAGTTGGCAACCTCAAGAAAACGTTAAATGAGGTACCACACAGAGGAATAAGGGACGCATCAACTTCTAAATCTTCTATTTCACAATTTTCGCCCTCATGGTACTGGAATAGATGAAAAATAGATGATAACCTCTTCATCCGTTTTTTCATTTCTGATACACACTTTCAAAATTCCATTCTAAATATATGTATGTAGAAGTATGGGCTGATTAGTTGATTTCCTAAAACTGCACACCAAACGTTTGTTGAATAAACCATCTGAAACGTCGAATAACTCTAGCCTGCCTAGATCTTGACTTCGCCACCATAAGTGCTGCTACAAGCAAAGCGTGGGAGTCCCAGAGTTTTGGCTTGCCTATCCGTTGATTGTGCCCAGTTTGAACAGATTCTTTAAAAAAAATAACGTAATTTTGACAGTAAACTATTAAGGCCAATTATTGGCCAAACTATTAAGGCCTCTATTTGTACCTGTATTTATTCTTAGGGGACAATTGTCCCAGAATAATAAATTTCTTTTCTATTTCTATATTTTAGCAGCAACGAAGAGCAACTCAGATATTTGATTTTTTAAATATTTATGTCTGTATTTTTTGTTGTCCTTAAGGGACTAAACGTCCCAGGACATTAATAAACGTATTTCTATTTCTATTTCTAAACTGAAATTTGTTTTTTATATTTTAAATTACCATAACTTTTGAAAAACCTAACCGATTTCAACTTTTGTTTTTGTTTGTTTTTAGGAGCTCAAATACTACAAAAATATGCAAAAAAAAATATAACGTTCCATTTGAAAAACAAAAGTTGGATGTTGTATCTCGAGATACAGGGGTTTAAAAAAATGGGTCAATCACTGAAAATAAACTAGACTAAAAATGATTAAATACGTGTTTTTTATTTTTTCGAAATTTCCCGCCGTTAAAAAAAAAAGTAGTCACCCTGTATATGTATATTTACTTATATTTATATATATTTACTTATTTATTTTAAAAATAGGTTTATTTTGTTGGTGACATATTAACTAAAATTCTTTGCATAATGTAAGAAAAAGTTATTATAAAAAATGTATCTAAAGAGATGAAGAGGAAATCGAAATTAGAACAATGGAACACTATAGTGGCGTGTGATTGGGTAAACAAAAGAATTTTAAATCAGTCCTACTCCTTAAATATGTGTTATTCCTGTAAATAACGCTATTTAAATTTAATATTATATTTGAAGTTTAAAAAATAAAAATCCGAGATTGCAGAATGGGGAGAAAAAAGAAGACGAAGAAATAATGAAAACGACACACCTCAGTGTAATGTGTATTAGTTAGTAGTTAGTAGGAGGAGGAGGAGCGGAGTGTACAGCGGACAAAGTGCATCTGTAATATATATATATATATATATATATATATATATAATAGTTTTGTATAGAGGAAATGCAGTTGCCAAGGTCATAACAACTTCACAACTATCCGCATGGAGGTGCTAGCAGACGGACTAGCACTACCTCCACCACCAACCACTCACTACTCCTTCTACAGTACACTGGCACACATACACTGACACACCGACTACATGTACACATTCAGCGTGCACAATGCATACACTACTACTACTCCCTGCTAACATACAAACATACATACCACCAATAACAAAAAGCTTCAAACAACAATAAATGCACTTACACTGCAACCAGTACCAATATTATCAGCTTACTTGGGTTTTTTGTATTTTTAGTAATTAAGCATTCATTTCTAACTTTAGTTCTTCTATCGTTCGCTACTATCTCTCTGATCATTAAAAGATACATGAAAAATTGGTTTCTCAAGTACTTATACCAGAATAAGCGAATTCTCATTAAACTTATAATAATAATAAAAATATAATATATAGCGTGAAACTATACATTTAATTAATAGTAATAATTAATTTAGGCACACTTTATGATGAAGAATAATGTAGTATACATAGAATAGCACTTCAGATAAACCCCAATTCTCACGCGAAAAATGTATCCACGAGCAAAAATGGTAATTTAAGAAAATTGCCATTTTTTTCGAGATTAGCTTTTAAATGATTAAATTATATTCTAGTTTACACTGTGCTTTCAAAGTAGAACAACTTTTATTTGCAAAAAGTTGTCTGGATAATTTGATTAGAAATACTATTAAATGTTTTACTCAAAAATTCATTTTTTATTTTGAATTATTTTCTTATTAAAACTGTCCGGTAGGACAGTTGTATAAGGGTTGATTGTCAAAAACTGCACGAAAAAGCGTAACGTTGAAAAACACCCAACTTTGACAATTTTTTTCTCGTTTTCTATAAAAGATAAAATTCCCAAATTTTCTTTAAAATAACGGGCAAATCCTCCTTTATAACTGTAATTTTTTTTGCAACAACCCAGATCTGATAGATTTTGACAAAAAAAGTTGCTGAAAATGAGCAAAAACGGCATTTTCAAAAATTGGTCTTCTTCTTGTTGTTACCTTTTTTGTAAACTGCGTAGCGCCTAAACGCGAGAACCGATTTTCATGAATGAGGTGTCAATCGATTCGGAATATGTAGAAGCTAAGATTTCTTATAAAATTTATATTTCTATTATTGAAACTTTAGCCTTTGGAGTAGTTTCATGGTAAGATTTCCTAGTAAACTGTCATTCGATAAAGCGTAATGCAATTTAAGTGGTTTACAACACTGTTTCTATCTCAGAAAATCTTTTATTTAGCTGCTTCTGAATAAAGAAAATTTAATAGGATTGCATTACTTCCTCTTTTTGTAAAGGTCTAAGTCAAAATAATAAACAAATGAAGAGAATGCAACAAAGTAACCAAAAAATCAATTCTGTCAATAAAATTCTGTTTCTTGCATTAACGACAAGTTTGTGAAAGCATAAACAAATATTATTTAGATGGCACTGAGTGGATATGCAGTCCTACAGAGAGATAATATAAAAAAGCACATCAGGGATTTGTTATAAAGTAATAACACATTAAATTAACAACTGTCTCAATACAATAAAGTACTGCACACTCAAATGAACCACTTTTAGCTACAATGGTACTGGAGGGGAATAATTAAAAAGTAATCATATCGCAATAAAATGATTGCTTGTGATTGGCTAGCCGAAAAAAAAGTTATAATAATAATAAAAGGCTAATAATGATTATTTAGAACATAAAGTTTATGTGCATGGTTAATGTCGTGATAAAATAATTAATGCAAAAAAAATAAAATTAATACATTGCGAGAAGGGTTGGTTATTTCTTCAGTCGAGCAATCGAACTTGTATTGCATCATATTCTCCATTATCGTCCGTTAAACTCGATCCTACGTAAAACTTGCCATCGCAAAAAGAAACTGGGTACAACAGTATATACAACTACCTTCATTTGTAGAGAAAATTTCCAACTATAAAGCCAAAGTATAAATAAATAAGCTGTTCTTTGCAACATTCCCTTTTTGGTAAGGTGTGAATGTATTGGGTCCTTCCGGTGACTGGCAGTAATCTTCCCCCCCCCCCACCCTACAACACTGCACCCAATATTGGGATAACTGAGAAGTATAAGAATCTAGAAGATTCCAGACCTTGCTCCAAATCTTTTTTGGATAGCGACCGCTCAGTTCTTATAGGAGGTACAATATATTGAAGTTTACTCCATCTCTCTACAGAATTTGTAGGTGCTACTATCTTAAGACGGTTTCTTCAGGTGTCTTTCGAGTAGACAATGTCCCGTGAGGAAACACTGCATGTGTAGCCTCCTTTTTTTTGGGTTTTCTATCAGATCTTTTAAGGCTATATTCAACCGGACAGTTCTTCATCCTAATCATTAGAACTTAGCTCTGTTAGTCTTCGCCTCCTTCTTCTTGACCTCTTCCTGGATAAACTCTGTATTTCACTGATAAAACTATGGCTGTCAAATTTCTTTCACAGGTTTTATTTCCTTCAGACTAACATGGAATCCGCACACTAAACTGAAAAGACTTGAACTCAACCGACGAAACAAATTACTGTTGCGACTAATTGGCAGACAATCTAAGCTACCACTGGAACATAAAAGACTAATATACAATAGTGTACTCAAACCGATCTGGACTTACGGACTCGAACTGTGGGGTTCAGCCAAACTTTCTAATTCACAAAAGATCTAGTCCTTCCAATCTAAAATACTCCGTCAGATTACGAATTCTCCATTTTATGTCTCTAACTCCACACTCCATAATGACCTCAAAATCTCGTACGTAACTGACGAATCTAAATCTAAATAAGAAAATTCTTTGAATCTCTTCCTTTCTGCACAAATCCTCTTATACAAAACGTTGCCTCCACGACGATTGAAACGCTTTTGCCTCGTGACCAGCTTCAGTAGTGTAAGAAACTCCAGCGAGAGTGTTGCCGGTGGGCAGCTTATCTCCTCAAGCTAATCCTGTCATGAAGTGTTCTTTTATCGTATTCACTTATTACATTTTATTCTTTGTAGATTGTGAATAGCAAATAAATTTAAAAAAAAAAGAAGGTTTTATTTCCTTCAACTAAACCTAGATGGCAGATTAGATTTAGTTACCTTTGCCACAGTTTGAAACGACTCACCATAACGACTTCTACACATTCAAAATCCAGCGCCTTTTTTGAACTCTGTATGATATCTAAAGTACTATTAAACTGATGTTCAAGTGGATTCCAATATTTCGAAGGTATACATATACTCTTTGAGAAACAATCAATAAACATTTTCCAAGAAAGTTGTTAGTCAGAAGGTTACGCAGGGTTATGACACTCAATATTTAATTAAAAATCTGTAGAGCGGAAGTGTACTGGTGCAGTTTTTTAAGCGTTTTTTTTTGCCCACATTGTTTCAACAAAAATTTTTCATGACGTAAATTGAGATAAGAGTACATTGAGAGGCCATGAGTGTAACAAAACGGCAAAAAGTACTTTGGATCAGAACAATTTTTTTCCCAGCGTAAATTCGTGCTGTATCAAATATCGTTCTCAGCAACCTTCACCATAGTACACTGAAACATGGACAGGAGACAAGAACAAACCAACAAAAACTAATTCTCGCATGTTCCAATCCAAATGATTAGCATAATTTAATTTAAATAGCGATTTATAAAGAAGTTGTTTTGAGCATTAATGCTGTTTGTTGAATCTGTGGTTCCATTTTACAGAAATGTTCACAAAAAGAAATTTTACGCACCACTGATGGCGGGCGGGAAACGCTAGCAGCAAATATCTTAAAATGTTGCAACACAGTCGACCATTCATCTAAGTACTGTGTATTATTCCATTAAAAGAAACTGATGTGAACACTCAGAGGACAGTCCCTTACTAACTACACTAATAATTGTAAGAGATTATATTGGGCGCTAATGGCCATAGACGTCGATGGGCCGGCAAAAAAAAAAAAAAGAGATTATATTCCACAGAACCTGTAAACTCAACATCCCTATCCTTGGATACCTCCTAAAATTTAAAGTTCACAGAAAAAAAAAGTGTAAGACTTTTTCACAGCTGCATAAACGCAAAGAGGTCTTCTCCTTTTTGATATACTAAGTTCTTAAGACAAGCGATGGACACGTAGAAGAATGAATCTCTTAGAGGGAATTAATTCTGCGATGTGTTCAAATATTTAAGTGAAATAGCCAGTTAGAGGAAGGCCATCGGGAAAACTTCACCAAAAATAGACCTTATATGAATTTTACTGGCAGAATGTTTCGTAATAAAAGTTGAAGATCTGCAAAGCAATTAAAGTAAACCAACTAAAAAAGAAAAGCGTTGAAAGGAGTCTCGAGGAAAATCCCAAAAACATTGGAAATCGACTAAGTAAAGTGACACTTACAGTTCATCAATTGTTTTGCAAAAAAAAAACTTATTGTAAGCTACTTAATCGATATATCAAATTTGAATTTGCTTCTGTTTTTTTTCTTTTAAGTTTCGCTACCCCCTCACCCCTCTCTTAAAATTAAAATTACTTTTTCGCATTCAGGTGAACTCAAAAAGGACTTACGCGCTGAAAACAGAAAACTGATTATATCTGCCCGAATTCAAAAGAAAATAAGAATAAGGCATAACACCGATGTCTTCGCAGACTCCTCTGCATTATACAAATTTCCCCGTTTGCATTTTTTTTGTCTTGCAAAAATATTGGAAAACATTTTACTTGGTTAATTTTTATAACTACAAAAACTAACTTTTACAAATAATACTTCAATTTAGGTCAAACTCCGAATGAATCAAGTTAATCAAGCAAATCAATACTGTTTATTTCTCCGAAAGGGAAACGGACATCCAAAGAGAAGCTGCTTCTGTCGACCATTTGTATTTGCCAAGATCTCATTCATTATAATCACAATTAATTAATTAAGAACTATAGATAAAAAAAACAAAAAAATTTTTTCTGGGGCAAAAAGACATATATATTTATGAAGCGTAACATAAGGTCGTGCATTAAACATATACGATAGAATTTACAATGTAAATCTTCCTAGATGCTGTCTTTAACCTAATATACTGAATTGTATATAAATATATTATAGAAACTATTAAACATGCCTGAAACATGTAAATAAAAAAAGACTTGCGTGAAAACGAGAGTGGCTAGCACGTACATGTGTGCAAGCTGGGTAGAAGGCCAGGAGGCCATATTTACTTTCTGACGGAGAGAGAAACTAAAATTCTGATATTGAATTGACGAGTTTCTATTTTAATGTTAAAAATAAAAATTATAAATCTGCATGTTACAGAAGTAATTATCTAGCAAATTAAAAAAAAATATCGATTGAGTAAATATCAATTAAATCTCGAAGAAGTAAAATATCCAATCAGAAAAGTGGTATTTTTGGTTGTAGGATTCTGACTGCAAAGTTTTTAGAATGCATTCGACTGAAAACTTAGAAAATTAACAATACTCTCAAGAAAAGTGAAAGACTACGGAAATAACATGGTTTACAATTTGACACCAGAATAACCTGAAGACATACAAGTAACTCACAATTAAGACAGGCCTACTTAACTCTTAGGCAGCACCATCCTCCCTTAAACCGATGGATTCCTCTGAAACCACAAACCACAATGCTACAGACTAGATTCTCAATAAATTATGCTTCTCCGTGTGCAAAAAAGCTAAGCTGCACTGATTGAGTAAGCATCAACTAATACAAAACAAGGTACATCACTTTGAATGTACACACCTTCATTTATACGGATAGAACAAATCCATGGGGAGCTGAAGTGCCAACAATAAAGGGCTTCTCAGACAAAGCACTCAGATTTCTAAAGCTCTAAGCCGCCACTGACTATAATAGAAAACAAATCGACGTCGACTTAATCCCGAACTACCACGGGATGCTCACCAAAATTTAATTCTTACTTAATAAAAGTTATTTTTGTGAATTTGGAAGGCAGAGAAATAAGCTGCACATCGAATAAAGATGTTATTCGATTTTTCTGTATATTTAGAATTTACTGATACCATCTGAATGCCTTCAATCGTCGATACAACTGATTGGTATTGGCTAAAGATCAATGGTGCAATAAAAATACTAAAATAATAATTAATACCAAAATATTAGTATCATTATCATTCGATGGCATCAAAGAAATTTTAAATTTGAGCTTTAGTGGTTCTCCATTTTTGAGATATTTTGGTCTTACACGCCATCATCAGAACACAGGGAACCTCATAAACTGTATTTAAGTGAAAAATTGAACCTGATCGATAAATTTAAGAGAAAGTAGAATTGTGTATATAAATATATATTGTACATAAATATCAACAAAAACAAAAAGGAAAATAAATAAATAAAATTTGCAGTATATTGTATAGAAGCAAGATTACAAGAGAATATGGAGCCGAACACAGTCGACAATAAACGAATGTGGTGTGTAAAGTGAAAGTGAGACCAAGCGACTAGCAAGCAGCGGCGTTATTACATAAACTCGTGAAAAATTGTTTAGGAATCAGGGCGTAAAGGTGGGTTTAGTAACCTAGTGGCTCCAACCGGGCCGCAAGGGTCTTTTATAAGGAAAATAATAATAAAAATATGGGGGGGTGCACCAGTGTTCCATATCTAATAAAATTGTACCTGTCACAACATGCACATGTATATTACGTCACACTAAACAGAGAGACGAATTCTAAATGCTATCACTGTTTGATATTCAACTGTTGCTCATATATTCGTTGTACAAAGATTCAATATTTAGAAAAATTATTGGCTGTAAAATTTATCTAAATAATGATGGAAATATCAAAGATCTCAGAAAATGGCACACCTTAAATTAGCAAAAATATCATTGGAACCAAATTTGAGAAATTATAATGGAATAAGACTTTAGGCCCAATGACAAAAGGTTTTTTGATACAATATTTATCAGAATTACTCCCCAAGACAAATTAGTGATTTATACTTCGCATTTTGTTGAATAAATAGCCCTTATCAAATTCAATAAAGATATGGTTTACATTAAAAATCCTACAAGGTCGTGGCACATTGATTTGAGTTTTGTAAACTTGATATTGTACCGTTCAATCAATGCCAAAGAAAATAAAGTTTTCTTTTTTCAAATTGTACAGTTGTTATTATAACTTATTGAAGAATAGAATTAATTCCAATAAGAAATACTATCTGTATAAACAAGTCTGTGTAAAAGAAAATAATATTTAAATTCCCAGCAGACACAGTTAAATATCAAGCGATCATCATTTGAAAGTGATCTATCCTCTTAGGACAAATTGATCAGATTCTTAGTTCCTTCTATGAGGACATCCCAGTCAGACACTCCCAGAAAACTAACTGATACCGAAAAACTTCCACAGCAGGAAACATTGATCAGGACTTCAAAAATTGCAATGCTCTTAAAAGTGCCTACTTCATAGGCGATTTCATTCTATTTAACGTATATTCTTCAATCTAAGAAATAAATCAGAGAACCACTACAGTTCATTCCTTACTTTTCCAATGATTCAATTATTAATATAATTCACATTTTCTTGCACAATTGGAAGGTGACAAAAAAAGCAGCCACCGGTCTAAGAGAAGCCTGTCTTCCGAATAAACAAAATCCTGTAATGGTGAATCGGAAAAACTGATAGGGAAAGTGATTTGCCGTTTCCTAACTCACCCATCACACTTCTGGAACTTAGCATTAACCGTCCTTCCTAGTTTATGAAAATGATGGTCCATTCAAGATTGCGCAGTCAGTCTGAATTTAAAAGTTAAGTAACGCCTATTTTTTTTTAGGCGGGCTTCATGTCTAACTACCAAAAAAAGTATTGTGGACAGAGGTGACTAGCAAACGTAAAGCACTATAAATTTCTCATATTAAACATTAAATAAAAACCAAGGCCTAGACCGGGAATCGACTCCAGCTTTGCAGGTCTTGCTTCAAACCGTTCGGCTACAGTGGCGCTTCCATCACAATAAACATCTAAATGATTCTAAAACTGAACTATGTAAAAATAACAGATTTTTTTAGGTTCTGGAAGGTTAGTCAGGAGAAGATCAAAATTATTTTTTCCTCTTGAAATACATTCATGTTCATAGCTCTGAAGATGACTTAAAAAAAATAATTGAAATGTTTGCAAAGTGAAAAAGATTTTATATTCTTTTCTGGTATACCAACCAAAACCAAAAAAAAAATAATCTGTTGAAGTGGCCGCGAACAAAGCAACCTTTTCATATCTTGGAGTGCTATCAATTTAGAAAAATATTTGCTTTTCAAATCAAAATACCCAAAAAATTCGAGTTCCGCCTCTGTTGAGAAGTCCTCTACCAATGTTTTAAGAAATAAGGAATAAATTTAGCTCTTTTTTCAGAGATCTTGACAAGAAATTCACTCTCCCCAGACATGAACTTGGTAATTTTCAACTAGATATATTTAGTAATCCACCACAGGCAACTAAGTCTATAATTTTGGAAATGACTTCTCATTATTATAAAATAATAATGTATAAGAAAAATAACTGAAGTCAAAAATAATATTCTAGGCTAACTAGTAAATTCAGTTTTGAAACATAATGACATATTCTGTAAAATACAAAGTTTAATGCAATCTTTGACTGTTCGCTATAATTGAGTCTTTTTACAAAAAGTAGATCCAAAACAACCAACTATAGAAAACTTAACAATTAAAATAATGATGGAAGATTTAAGTTGCTAAATATAATTAGGTAGATAAAGGGCAAGTTGTTTTGAGTAGCAGAGATCGCGTAGGAAAACCAACCACTTGTACCACTTGTATTACATATATATTTAACAATAAACTTGTTGATAAACTTATAAATCTTTATCATTATCGTGATGATGAGAAGTGTGCGAAGCTCATTTATTTTTGATATACTCGTATTTAATTATTTTTTTCATTGAATGTTAAAATAAATTACCCAGATAAAGATACAGCGTAATACCACAAGGTAAACGCAATACATACACAATCCAAATAATATAATAAAACCATTTTGGAAAAACTAGTAAGATCAGAAATTAAAAATTTCAGGTAATTTAAGTAGACGAAAAGCGTTTGAAATGAAATACTTTTTACGTTTTTTTTTATACGTACCTATGATCAAGATCAACATAGATTTTACTGATCACTGATCATCACATAGATTAGTTCATCACTCAAAAAGTGATAACCATACTTCTGATTGAAAACCCTTTCTAACGGAAAGATGTTTTTATTATAGTGCTTATAATTACTGAAGTTATTACAAAAAAAAAGAGGAAAAAAAAGCGTCTTGAAGAGCTAGAAGAGTGTAACAATTATTCATCAAAACTTTTTAAAACATGGAATGGTTTAATTTATTTACACAAAAAAATACCTAATTTATTAATAAAAAAGATATCTAATTTATTAGGATTCTCCTCCATTTCGTTTGTCTTTAAGGGAAATGGCAATTAATCATCACAAAGAATTTTACATCGATCAACCGACTAAAAACAAAATTTCTCTAAGTTTTAATTGACAAGCAACTTGGTTTTTCAACTTAACCATCTTATATATTTAAAGTTAGTAATATTTAAAAATATTATACAGACCTTTACATCAACTGCGATTGGATGAGTCAGAAGTAATATACGTTCGATCTAAAGTAGCACAATTTCCTTTAATAATTAAACTTTATATTTTGAGTATTAAGCCGGTTTTTAGTACACAAATTTATTTTAGATTTTTCTTAAATCATTCACTATTTTTCTTTCAAATAGTGTCTTAAGAAAAGGATTAGCTACCTCTTTCTATTCATAACAGAATCAATTGAATAGTCGCTTTATAGAAAAAAATTATGAGGCACGATATCATTACAAATTTTACTACCAAACCAACTAGTTTTGAACAAAATCACGAATTACCAAAAAGTAATATTAGTATTAAATTAAAATTACAAAATTTAATGAAACTGGATGAAAAGCAATGGATTAACTAGACAATTTCAAATTAAAGCCAATGCCATAGGATTAACAGGCAGTGCTGCCAAAACACGTTCACAGAAAAACTATAACAATGATTAATCCCGCCTGCGTATAAAATAAACCAATTAAAATTTTCTTTATTATATTTTTCACAATCCTCCTTTTATCCTTTTTTTAAAATTACTTTCATATAACTTTCTTTTCAAAGTCAAAATTAAGAAAACTTGGCAGAAACCTGATAATTAATTACTTCAACGTTCAAGTTCCAAATAATTCTGATAAATGCAGCAGAATATTGACAGAAATGTTTGTCCCAACCAAAGCTTAATTTATGTTAAAATTGAACATACTGAAATTGTCACTATCAAAAGCATCTTAACATAATGTAAAATTATTACCAAATACTGTGTTTTTAACTGATTGGTTTTTCACATATACATAGTACTAAGTGTTGGATCTTTATCTTCATTTTTATTTTATTATACTTATATTATAAGTTTTATTCAACCCTTCAATGAAATTCAGATAAAAACTCAAGTTTTATATACGATTTATTTTTAAACTAAACATTAATTTAGATAGAAACGAATATTATTTCCCTTTTCCTCTCTCTAAATCGTGAGTAAGCTCTCTTTTTGCTTCAAAGTTAATGGTTATATGCAAAATGGAAATCACGTGTTAATAACTAGTGAAGTATTAAACGCACGATACTGAAATTTAGAAATGAGTCAAAAAACGCAAGAGTTACTCATTTGTAAAAATTAGTCAACTACTTGTTATAACTATTTCCCTATTTTTATAATCCCTACTCCCTTTATAGGACAGAAATTAAATATACGATAGTAATTAATGGTAATAACAAGGCCTGTAAACCATTTACACATTTTAACTCTTATCAGGTAATCACGAGATATTGATAACCAAATGAACTATACTGATAAATAATCAATGTCAACTGTTTTTTTTTTTTTTTTGATAAAATTGGACGCAAAGAACTAGGAACCATTTTATGTCTTGGCTTTGAAAAGAAGATAAATCCAATTATTAAAGTAATTGAGAAATTTTGTCAGCAAAGTTTCAGTTAAGTCAGTCCTCTTGTAGGAATAAATATATAATTACATTTTCCCGCGATTTTCGTTTTTAGATATTTTATACAGTTTTTGAGATTATTTTCTGAAAACTATTTTTAGTCTTCAGGGGACCTCAAACGAAATGTCCCGTGATAATTCAATATTTCGTGTTTAACCATGACTACAATACTTTCTTCACCTTTAAAATAAAGTAAGGAAGAAATAAAGCTACTAAATTGTGTTTGCAGTGTGATGCAAACTTTTTAAAATTCTTAATTAAAAAAAGTTTTTTAGAAAATGAGCTTGGATTCACATCTAAAGTAAGGAAAAATCAACGTTTTAATGGGCAGTTAAACTTGTGAACGGATACTTCAACAATTTTTGAATAATTTCCTACCTTTCGCAATTCCTCCTAAAGAGGCCTTTCTTCTCCAACATTCTTCAACAATCACCAATATATACATCTTTAATGCAAGGTCGATATGTCTACATTATGTCATGTAATTGCCAATTATAGTCAGAGGGAGCCAATGTAGTTGTTTAACGGTTATTGTTGATATGAGAAAATTAAGGAAACACCTAGTTTCAATTTTAAACATTTGACGAGAATACCGTTCACTTCACAAGTACAAAAAACACCAAACATTTAAGAGAATTCTTAATTTGACAAATTTGCAAATTTAACTGGTTGAGAGAGAAACTAACACGATCTATGCAGGCAGCTAAACTAATAAAAGGCAAGCTGTGATAACAAGAGATGTTTAAGAGAAAGAACAGAATGGAAATAAAATTGATATTTCGAATGAGCAAGTCTTAAAATGACCCAAATCTTAATGAATAATGCTAAAGAAAGTAAACAAGTTCTGTTGATACGTTTTTGAGAATCAAAATAAATCCTACATTTTCAATAAAAAAAAGTACGTTAATAAAATAAATACATCTAAATGAAATGAATTTAAACTATATTTATTAACGTGTATATATATATATAAAAAGGAAAAAAACACTTACTAAGCCCTGAAGAACTTTTATAAATTACTGTTAAAACTGTAAATATTGTTCAAGATCTTGTGCATCTCCTTCAAGTATCACATCTTCCAAATTCCGGGCCTCACTTGGTTCAGGAATTTCTATAAAAAATCAAATCTTGAATGAAACATTCTAACGACTTTCTTTAATATAATTTTCAACGTTGTAACAAATATTTTTTTCAAAATTTGAATTTGAGATAAATGTTGAGTACTCACCAATATTATGTAAAAGAATGCTGTTAGTTAATATGATATTTTAAAGATATATGTGGCTGAAAAAGTAAAAACATAAGAGGTATAAGCGGATTTTGATATATTATTTTTATATTTATATTTATTCTTAGGGGACAATTGTCCCAGAATAATAAATTTCTTTTCTATTTCTATCATCAAGCTAATGTTTTTTTTTGGTAATAATTTGTCTTTAATTGTAAATTTGGCACTGATATACTAAAATTTGTGAATAAAGCCAGATGTCAACAAGTTCTTTAAACTATTATTATAATTAACATTATTATTATTAAAAATTGTTTTTGAAAATTGTAAAATTGGATTATTGGTCCGTTTTTTGTTTAAAATCAAAAAAATAAAATAAAAATGTTCTATTTTAATCTGTACTAACAGTGTACATAGGCGCGAAGCTCGAAACCTTAATTTTTATATATTAATTTTAAGGCGCCACGGTAGCCGAGCAAATAGAGGCGAGACCTGCAAAGCTAATATGCATTTCTCGCATTAACTTTGTATCAAACAATACACAATACCAAGAGAAAATGAGAGCAAAATACATGAAATCTTGACTATTTTTCAACTCTAAGAAAGAAACTTCTGCTAGCTTAGTTAATAATTCTAATATTTATATGTAAGAGCTTATAACAGGTTTGCACATAAGAATGGATCGAGTTATAATCACATTTCTCTAAGATTTATTTCAAAATAGGAAATAATTTTTTTCTCAAATAAAATAACGAAAATATAGTCCTATTTACCTGCTTGAGGAAGCTCTCCAGTTCTCTTGTAGGCTTCCATTTCCTCTCGAAATTTTGCTTGATAAACATCCTGTTTTGTTTGCTTGACGGCCATTTCAGCTTCTTCTATCTCTTGAACTTTTTCACTGTGCTCTTCCGCCAATAATTCTGAAAATTTAAAGTATGAATATTGGTAAGGAACTAATGAAGAATTCCTGATCAATGCAGATCCTTATCAACAAAGTTCCTGATTACAAAATCACAAAATTGAATTAATAATTTTGAGAAGTTTAACAAATTTTGACCATCAACAAAACCATAGGGTACTGGAGGAAGTTATTTTAAAAGTACTGTTTTACATAAATATATAAAAACCCTGACAAAATTATTTTATTTTCTCAATATTATATGTTGTATTTTCTGGCAAGATGAAAAGTTCTTGGCCTGGTAGACCTTTTTAGAGCAAATATGCATTTATTTTTTACAACACAAGTATGAGTTGTAACAACAACCAAACTTCTACATCTAACATATTCAACCATTTATTTTTACTTCACATGTTAAAATTTTATTACGCAATTTGCGATTAGAAAAAATCGAGTAATCGCACCAGACTTATCCAAGCAGTCTCCTTTTAGTTCTATTTACATTTTTCAATGAATAGATTCCATTACAAAAATGCGATTTGAAAGGAGTTCTTAATAGAATAAATAGATAGATAAACAAATAGCTTCAGCCAACTTAAAAGTAAATACAAAATTTAACAAAACAAAAAAAAAAACTAAGAATATACCTCTATATGCATCCAAATTCATCAATTTGTCTACTCGATAATTGCTCAACTTTATCTTCTCTTGAGCCTCACTCTTATAATACTCCTTTATTTCTATTAAATTCTCCAACTTCATTAATGCTTCTTCGATATCAGAACACATGGATCTTACATTACCTTCACAATGAAAAACAAAGCCATTATACTAAAAAAACAAATACTTTTGAAAAATAGAACATGTGTGTGGGTTTGATTAACGCCTTTAAAAGAAAAATACATACACCAATATTATCACAAAAATAATTCACCATGTGTGCTAACCTAATATGTTCACAACAGTTTCCACTTCTGTTTTCATCTTTTCTAAGTTACTGAACTCTCTTTGAAATGTTTCCCAGTTCCTCTTTTCATTCAAAAAAACGTGATAAATTCTTCCAATTTCTAAATCCACATCCTATAATGATTGAAGTTACTAATTAACAAAACCTTCAGTAAATATAATTTCCTAAAGGAAATTCAAAAAGGTTGCATTGCGTCACCTCTAATAAACATAAACTTAAAAGCGAAAAAAGACATACCCTAGCCTTCTGAGCATTGGCCTCACCAAATGAATGCAGTTCTTCCCAGGCATCTTGGAATTTCGAAAGAATTGCACATCCCGCTTCAAAATTAAGAGGTTCTTTTGGCTTCAATGGCTCACCAAGTGTAAGTCCTCGGAAACTAGTAATAGAGATTAAGTTCAACTACCCAAAAACGCAAAAGAAAATAATATCAATACAGTACAAGAATTTTTAAAGCAAAGATTCAACCTGGAGGATATTCCATCCTGAACATACTGAAATTTTTCAACGAAACTTTCCAACATCCTGCCAGAAGTTAAGAAAAACATAACCTTCCATTAATCAAAACTATACTACTTTCCAGTCGATTAAAAGCGAAAACATATCGATAACTAATTTTACGATACAAATAAATGAAATAGTAACAAGCTGAAAAGTAAGAATTTATTACAAAAAAAAAAGTTTTTTATTTGCTCTAATTTGCTTCATTTGCCCAAAGAGACACCCAAAATTGAAGATTTATTCCTGACTCACTTTCGATTCTAATCCTTAGAAAGAATAATTCTATAAATTTAGCGAAATATTACAAATATATGAAACTTTTCCCAAAACTGTAAAGGATAGCATACTTGAAAAGCATAGAAATACGAGAAAATAGATTCTCGTAGAATATAAATTAGAGAAAATTCAATTTTTGTAATACGTAAAGGCAATTTATTAATATAAATGCTTTTTTCTGAACTAGGATTTTTCTGATTGGCCAAAACTGGCAACTTAACATGGTACTTACAGGTTGTCTGCATTTTTTTGTACTTAACAGTTAATATTGAGCCCTACACTAGATTGTGCACTATGAATAGATCTCTCTTAGGAAGTCAAAGGTAAAAACTACTGGAAAAAGTCGAAATCTTTTCCTTATTTAATAGGAAGGCTGCTGTTTTTGTACTTGATAGTTCATATTAAGGCCAACACTAAATTGCACATCATGAACCGATCTATTTGGGCAACTAAGAAGTAAAAACTACTGGAAAAAGTCGGAATTTCTTCCTAATTTCACAGGAAGGCTGTTGTTTTTGCACTTCATAGCTAAGATTAAGGCCTACCTTAGATTGGGCATAATGGATCGATCTATTTGCGCAACTAAGAAGTAAAAACTACAGGAAAAAGCCGGAATTTCTTCCTTACTTCATAGAAAGGATGCTGTTTTTGCACTTCATAGTTAATTTTATGGTCTACCCTAGATTGTGCATCATGGGTCGATCTATTTTTATTGAATTCTGAGGTAAAATCAACTGTCTACATCAAGAGTCGATCTATTTGGACAAATAAGAAGTAAAAACTAAGGGAAAAAACCGGAATTTCTTCCTAATTTCACTGGAAGGCTGTTGTTTTCGTACTTCATAGTTAAGATTAAGGCCTACCTTAGATTGTGTATAATAAGTCGAGCTATTTGGACAACTAAAAGTAAAAACTACTGGAAAAAGACGGAATTTGTTCCTAATTACACAGGAAGGCTGCTGTTTTTGTACTTGATATTTAATATTTGATACTTACTGATAGGCGATTTTAATGGGAGGCTTGCTAATTTACAGACTATTTAACTGTAGATACTAACTGTTTATATGTAAAAAGGCAATCTAAAGTTGAAACTCTTAATTCTTATGGTAAGGAATTACTTTCATTTTTTGCGGATTTTAATTTAATCGTATTAAATGGACGGACTAAAGGGGATTATTATGGAGAATATAGTTTTATTTGCCCAAGGGTCTACAGTAATAGATTTTTGTGCTGTATCCGCCGACATTTAACCTCATTTGTCCGACTTTGAAGTCTGCCAACAACACTTCTCAGACAATTTACCTATAGTGATAAGGTTGTCATTAAGTATTAATATTAAAAAAAAGATGCCTTTATTGCCAAAATTGAAATGGTGTAATAAACATACAGATAAATTTAAGAAAGAAATAGAAACGGCCTTACAGTGTTACGAGTCTAAAGATTGTCATGTGTTAGAATTAGAGAATCTCACAGAAATGATTGTTAATTTTGCTTATAAAAATAAGTTAGTGTATCCACAGAAAAATAATTACAGACAAAGATGGTACGACGCGCAGTGTTCTTAAGACCAACACTAAATTGTACATCGTGAACCGTTCTATTTGGGGTACTAAGAAGTAAAAACTACTAGAATAAGCCGGAATTTCTTCCTTATTTCATAGAAACGATGCTGTTATTGCATTTGATATTTGATATTGAGGCCAACACTAAATAGTACATCTTGGGTCGATCTATTTTGTAAAGTCAGAAGTATGAACTACTGGAAAAAGTGGAAATCTTCTCCTTATTTCAAAGAAAGGCTGCTGTTTTTGTACGTGATAGTTCATATTAAGGCCAACCCATGATTGTGCTTAATGTTTCGATCTATTTGGACTACTAACAAGTAAAAACTACTGGAAAAAGTCGGAATTTCTTCCTAATTTCACAGAAAGGCTGCTGTTTTTGTACTTGATAGTTAATATTATGTCCTACCCTAGATTGGGCATAATGGATCGATCTATTTGCGCAACTAAGAAGTAAAAACTACAGGAAAAAGCCGGAATTTCTTCCTTACTTCATAGAAAGGATGCTGTTTTTGCACTTCATAGTTAATTTTATGGTCTACCCTAGATTGTGCATCATGGGTCGATCTATTTTTATTGAATTCTGAGGTAAAATCAACTGTCTACATCAAGAGTCGATCTATTTGGACAAATAAGAAGTAAAAATTAAGGGAAAAAACCGGAATTTCTTCCTAATTTCACTGGAAGGCTGTTGTTTTCGTACTTCATAGTTAAGATTAAGGCCTACCTTAGATTGTGTATAATAAGTCGAGCTATTTGGACAACTAAAAGTAAAAACTACTGGAAAAAGACGGAATTTGTTCCTAATTACACAGGAAGGCTGCTGTTTTTGTACTTGATATTTGATATTTGATACTTACTGATAGGCGATTTTAATGGGAGGCTTGCTAATTTACAGACTATTTAACTGTAGATACTAACTGTTTATATGTAAAAAGGCAATCTAAAGTTGAAACTCTTAATTCTTATGGTAAGGAATTACTTTCATTTTTTGCGGATTTTAATTTAATCGTATTAAATGGACGGACTAAAGGGGATTATTATGGAGAATATAGTTTTATTTGCCCAAGGGTCTACAGTAATAGATTTTTGTGCTGTATCCGCCGACATTTAACCTCATTTGTCCGACTTTGAAGTCTGCCAACAACACTTCTCAGACAATTTACCTATAGTGATAAGGTTGTCATTAAGTATTAATATTAAAAAAAAGATGCCTTTATTGCCAAAATTGAAATGGTGTAATAAACATACAGATAAATTTAAGAAAGAAATAGAAACGGCCTTACAGTGTTACGAGTCTAAAGATTGTCATGTGTTAGAATTAGAGAATCTCACAGAAATGATTGTTAATTTTGCTTATAAAAATAAGTTAGTGTATCCACAGAAAAATAATTACAGACAAAGATGGTACGACGCGCAGTGTTCTTAAGACCAACACTAAATTGTACATCGTGAACCGTTCTATTTGGGGTACTAAGAAGTAAAAACTACTAGAATAAGCCGGAATTTCTTCCTTATTTCATAGAAACGATGCTGTTATTGCACTTCATAGTTAATATTATGGCCTACCCTAGATTGTGCGTCATGGGTCGATCTATTTTGAAAAGTCAGAAGTAAAAACTACTGGAAAAAGTGGAAATTTTGCCCTTATTTCACAGAAAGGCTGCAGTTCTTTTACATCACACTTAATATTAACGCCTTCCCTAGATTGTACTTTATAGACCGATCTATTTTGAAAAGTCAGAAGTAATAACAACTGGAAAAAGTGGAATCTTCTCCTAATTTCACAGGAAGGCTGGAGATTTTGTACTTCATAGTTATTATTATTGCCAACACTAGATTGTACACTATAGACCGATCTATTTTGAAAAGTCAGAAGTAAAAACTACTGGAAAAAGTGGAAATCTTCTTCTTATTTCACAGGAAGGCTGCAGTTCTTTTACTTCATAGTTAATTTTATGGCCTACCCTAGATTGTACATTATAGGCCGATCTATTTTGAAAAGTCAGAAGTAAAAACTAATGGAAAAAGTGGAAATCTTCTCCTTATTTCACAGAACAGCTGATGTTTTTCTACTTGATATTTCATATTAAGGCCAACACTAAATTTTACATCATGAACCAATCTATTTGGACTAGTAAGAAGTAAAACCTCCTGGAGAAAGTGGAAATATTCTCCTTATTTCTGTGAAAGGCTGCAGTTCTTGTACTTCACAGATAATATTGTGGCCTACCCTACATTGTACATTAAAGGCCGATGTATTTTGAAATGTCAGAAGTAAAAACTACTGGTAAAAGTCGAAATCTTCTCATTATTTGATACAAACAATGCGGTTTTTGCATTTGATAGTTAATATTAAGGCCTACCCTAGAATATTCATCATGGGTCGATCTATTTTGTAAAGTCAGAAGTATGAACTACTGGAAAAAATGGAAATCTTCTCCTTATTTCACAGAAAGGCTGCTGTTTTTCTACTTGATATTTGATTTTAAGGCCAACACTAAATAGTACATCATGAACGGATCTATTTGGACAACTAAGAAGTAAAAACTACTGGAAAAAGTTGAAATCTTCTCCTTTTTTCACAGAAAGGCGGCTTTTTTTGTACTTGATAGTTCATATTAAGGCCAACCCATGATTGTGCTTAATGTGTCGATCTATTTGGACTACTAACAAGTAAAAACTACTGGAAAAAGTCGGAATTTCTTCCTAATTTCATAGAAACGATGCTGTTTTTGCACTTCATAGTCAATATTATGGCCTACCCTAGATTGTGCATCATGGGCCTATCTATTTTATGAATTCTGAGGTAAAAACCACTGGAAAAATTGGAAATCTTCTCCTTATTTCACATTAAGACTGCAGTTCTTTTACTTCATAGTTAATATTATGGCCTACCCTAGATTATATATTATAAGCCGACATATTTTGCAAAGTCAGAGCCAAAAACTACTGGAAAAAGTCAAAGTCTTCTCTTTACTTTATAGGAAGGATGCGGATTCTGCACTTCATAATTAATATTATGGCCTACCCAAGATTGTACATTATAGGCCGATCTATTTCGAAGAGTCAGAAGTAAAAACAAATGGAAAAAGTGGAAATCTTCTTCTTATTTCACAGGAAGGCTGCTGTTTTTGTACTTGATATTAGATATTAAGGCCAACACTAAATTGTACATCATGAACCGTTCTATTAGGGCAACTAAGAAGTAAAAACTAATGGAATAAGCCGGAATTTCTTCCTAATTACACAGGAAGGCTGCTGTTTTTGCACTTGATAGTTGACATTATGGCATAACCTAGATTGTACATCATTAGTCGTTCCTTTTTGAAAAGTCAGAAGTAAAAACTACTGGAAAAAATGAAAATCTTCTTCTTATTTCACAGGATTGCTGCAGTTCTATTACTTCATAGTTAATATTATGGCCTACCCTAGATTGTGCATCATGGGTCGATCTATTTTATGAATTCTGAGGTAAAAACAACTGGAAAAAATGAAAATCTTCTTCTTATTTCACAGGCTGGCTGCAGTTCTATTACTTCATAGTTAATTTTATCGCCTACCCTAGATTGTACATTATAGGCCGATCTATTTTGAAAAGTCAGAAGTAAAAACTAATGGAAAAAGTGGAAATCTTCTCCTTATTTCACAGAACGGCAGATGTTTTTCTACTTGATATTTGATATTAAGACCAACACTAAATAGCACATCATGAACCGACCTATTTGGACAGCTATGAAGTAAAAACTGCTGGAAAAAGTGGAAATCTTCTCCTTATTTCACAGAAAGGCTGCTGTTTTTCTACTTGATATTTGATTTTAAGGCCAACACTAAATAGTACATCATGAACCGATCTATTTGGACAACAAAGAAGAAAAAACCACTGGAAAAAGTCGGAACTTCTTCCTAATTTCACAGGAAGACTGCTGTTTTTGTACTTGATAGTTGATATAAAGTCAAACCCAAGATTGCACATAATGGGTCGACCTATTTGGACAAATAAGAAGTAAAAACTACTGGAAAAATTCGAAATATTCTCCTTATTTCACAGGATGGATGCTGTTTTGGCACTTCATAGTTAATATTATGGCCTAACCTAGATTGTGCATCATGCGTCGATCTATTTTATGAATTCTGAGGTAAAAACAACTGGAAAAAATGAAAATCTTCTTCTTATTTCACAGAACGGCTGATATTTTTCTACTTGATATTTGATATTAAGGCCAACACTAAATAGCACATCATGAACCGACCTATTTGGACAGCTATGAAGTAAAAACTACTGGAAAAAGTGGAAATCTTCTTCTTTTTTCACAAGAAGGCTGGAGTTCTTGTACTTCACGGTTAATACTGTGGCCTACTCTACATTGTACATCATGAACCGACCTATTTGGACAGCTATGAAGTAAAAACTACTGGAAAAAGTGGAAATCTTCTTCTTTTTTCGCAAGAAGGCTGGAGTTCTTGTACTCCACGGTTAATACTGTGGCCTACTCTACATTGTACATTATAGGCCGATCTATTTTAAGAAATCTGAGGTAAAAACTACTGGAAAAAGCCCGTATTTCTTCAAAATTTCACAGAAAGGCTGCTGTTTTTGTATTTGATATTTGATATTAAGGCCAACACTAAATAGTACATCATGAACCGATCTATTTGGACAACTAGGAAGTAAAAACTACTGGAAAAAGTGGAAATCTTCTCCTTTTTTCACAGAAAGACTGCTTTTATTGTACTTGATAGTTCATATTAAGACCAACCCATAATTGTGCTTAATGTGTCGATTTATTTGGACTACTAACAAGTAAAACTACTGGAAAAAGTCGGAATATCTTCCTAATTTCACAGAAAGGCTGCTGTTTTTGTACTTGATAATTAATATTATGTCCTACCCTAGATTGTGAATAATGGGACGATCTATGTGGACTACTAACAAGGAAAAACTACTGGAAAAATTCGAAATATTCTTTTTATTTCACAGAAAGGATGCTGTTTTGTATTTGATATTTGATATTATGGCCAACACTAAATAGTACATCATGAACCGATCTATTTGGACAACTATGAAGTAAAAACTACTGGAAAAAGTGGAAATCTTCTCCTTTTTTCACAGAAAGGCTGCTTTTTTTGTACTTGATATTGGATATTAGGGCCAACACTAAATAGTACAACATGAAGCGATGTAATTGGGCAACAAAGAAGAAAAAACCACTTGAAAAAGTCGGAACTTCTTCCTTATTTAATAGGAAGTCTGCTGTTTTTGCACTTGATAATTAATATTGAGGACTACCCTAGATTCTACTTCAAGCGTCCATCTATTTGGACAACCGGAAAAAGCCCGAATTTCTTCCCTATTTCACAGGAAGGCTGCTGTTTTTGCACTTGATAATTAATAGTAAAGCCTACCCTAGATTGTGCATAATTGGTCGATCTATTTGTACAACTACGAAATAAAAACTACTGGAAAAAGTCAGAATTTCTTATTAATTCACAGAATGGCTGCTGTTTTTGTACTTGGTAGTTGATATTATGGCAAACCCAAGATTGTGCATATTCTATCGATTTATTTTGAAAAGCCAAAAGAAAAAACTACTGATAAAAGTGGAACTTTTTTCCTTATTTCAAAGGAAGGCTGCTGTTTTTGTACTTCATAGTTAATATTATGGACTACCCTAGATTGTACATTATAGACCGATCTATTTTGAAAAGTCAGAGATAAAAACTAATGGAAAAAGTGGAAATTTTCTACTTATTTCACAGAAAGGCTGCTGTTTTTGTACATGATAGTTGATATTAAGGCCACCAATCAATTGTACATCATGAACCGATCTATTTGGTCAACTAAGAAGTAAAAACTACTGGAAAAAGTTGAAATCTTTTCCTTTTTTCACAGAAACGCTGCGGTTCTTGTACTTGATATTTGATATTAAGGGCAACACTAAATTGTGCATCATGGGTCGATCTATTTTGAAAAGTCAGAAGAAATAACAACTGGAAAAATGGGAAATCTTCTCCTTATTTCAGAAGAAGGCTGCAGTTCTTGTACTTCGCGGTTAATATTGTGGCCTACCCTACATCGTACATTATAGGCCGATCAATTTTGGAAAGTCAGAAGTAAAAACTACTGGAAGAAGTAGAAATCTTCTTCATATTTCATAGGAATGATGCAATTTTTGCCCTTGATAGTTAATATTAAGGCCTACCCTAGATTGTTCATCATGGGTAGATCTATGTTGTAACGTCAGAAGTAAAAACTACTGGAAAAAGCCGGAATTTCTTCTTTATTTCATAGAAAGGATGTTGTTCTTGCACTTCATAGTTAATATTATGGCCTTCCCTAGATTGTGCATCATGGGTCGATCTATTTTAAGAAATCTGAGGTAAAAACTACTGGAAAAAGCCCGTATTTCTTCAAAATTTCACAGAAAGGCTGCTGTTTTTGTACTAGATATTGGATATTAAGGCAAACACTAAATAGTAAATCATGAACCGATCTATTTGGACTACTAAGAAGTAAAAACTACTGGAAAAAGTTGAAATCTTCTCCTTTTTTCACAGAAAGGATACCGTTTAGGCACATCATAGTTAATATTATGGCGATCTATTTTGTAAAGTCGGAAGTATGAACTACTGGATAAGGTGGAAATCTTCTCCTTATTTCACAGAAAGACTGCTGTTTTTTACTTGATATTCGATATTGATGCAAACAGAAAATAGTACATCATGAACCGATCAATTTGTACTACTAAGAAGTAAAAACTATTGGAAAAAGTCGAAATCTTCTCCTTATTTCATTGGAACGATGCGGTTTTTGCATTTGATAGTTAATATTAAGGCATACCCTAGATTGATCATCATGGGTCGATCTATATTGAAAAGTCAGAAGAAATAACAATTGGTAAAAGTGGAAATCTTCTTCTTTTTTCACAGAAAGGCTGCTGTTTTTGTACTTGATATTGGATATTAAGGCCAACACTAAATAGTACATCATGAAGCGATGTATTTGCGCAAGAAAGAAGAAAAAACTACTGGAAAAAGTCGGAATTTCTTCCTAATTTCACAGGAAGGCTGCGGTTTTTGTATTCATAGTTGATATTAAGGCCCACCCAAGATTGCACATAATGGGTCGATCTAATTGGACTACTAACAAGGAAAAACTACTGGAAAAAATTGAAATCTTCTCCTTATTTCAAAGGAAGGATGCTGTTTTGGCACTTCATAGTTAATATTATGGCCTACCCTAGATTGTGCATCATGGGTCGACCTATTTTATGAATTCTAAGGTAAAAACCACTGGAATAAATGAAAATCTTCTTATTTCACAGGATGGCTGCAGGTCTATTGCTTCATAGTTAATTTTATCGCCTACCATAGATTGTACATTATAGGCCGATCTATTTTGAAAAGTCAGAAGTAAAAACAAATGGAAACAGTGGAAATCTTCTCCTTATTTCAAAGAAAGGCTGCTGTTTTTGTACTTGATAGTTGATATTAAGGGCAACCCAAGATTGTGAATAATGGGACGATCTATGTGGACTACTAACAAGGAAAAACTACTGGAAAAATTCGAAATATTCTTTTTATTTCACAGAAAGGCTGCTATTTTTGTACTTGATAGTTGACATTAAGGCCAACCCAAGATTGTGAATAATGGGACGATCTATGTGGACTACTAACAAGGAAAAACTACTGGAAAAATTCGAAATATTCTTTTTATTTCATAGAAAGGATGCTGTTTTTGCACTTCATAGTTAATATTATGGCCTAGCCTAAATTGTGCATCATGGGTCGATCTATTTTGAAAAGTCAGAAGAAATAACAACTGGAAAAAGTGGAAATCTTTTCCTTATTTCAGAAGAAGGCTGGAGTTCTTGTACTTCGCGGTTAATATTGTGGCCTACCCTATATTGTTCATCATGGGTCGATCTATTTTGGAAAGTCAGAAGTTTAAACTACTGGAAAAAGTGGAAATCTTTTCCTTATTTCAGAAGAAGGCTGCAGTTCTTGTACTTCGCGGTTAATATTGTGGCCTACCCTATATTGTTCATCATGGGTCGATCTATTTTGGAAAGTCAGAAGTTTAAACTACTGGAAAAAGTAGAAATCTTCTTCATATTTCATAGGAACGATGCGGTTTTTGCACTTGATAGTTAATATGAAGGCCTACCCTAGATTGAACATCATGGGTTGATCTATTTTGAAAAGTAACAAGAAATAACAACGGGAAAAACTGGAAATCTTCTCCTTATTTCATACAATGGATGCTGTTTTTGCACTTCGAAGTTATTATTATGGCCTTCACTAGATTGTTCATCATGAGTCGATCTATTTTAAGAAATCTGAGGTAAAAACTACTGTAAAAAGCCCGTATTTCTTCAAAATTTCACAGGAATGCTGCAGTATTTGTACTTGATAGTTGAGATTAAGGCCAACACTAAATAGTACATCATCAACCGATCCATTTGGGCATCTAAGAAGTAAAAACCATTGGAAAAAGCCGAAATTTCCTCTTTATTTCATAGAATGGATGCTGTTTTTGCACTTCATAGTTAATATTATGGACTACCCTAGATTGTACATTATAGGGCGATCTATTTTATGAATTTTGAAGTAAAAAAAACTGGTAAAAGTGGAAATTTATTCCTTATTTCACAGGGAGGCTGCAGTTCTTTTACTTCATAGTTAATATTATGGCCTACCTTAGATTGTTCATCATGGGTCGATCTATTTTACGAATTCTGAGGTATCATGTACTGGAAAAGTTTGAAATATTCTAAATATTTGAACTATTAACAAGTAAAAACTACTGGAAATATTCGAAATATTCTTTTTATTTCACAGAAAGGCTGCTGTTTTTGTATTTGATATTTTAAATTAAGGCCAACACTAAATAGTACATCATGAACCGATCTATTTGGACAACTATGATGAAAAAACCACTGGAAAAAGACGGAATTTCTTCCTAATTTCACAGGATGGCTGCTGTTTTTGTATTTCATAGTTGATATCAAGGCCCACCCAAGATTGCACATAATGGGTCGATCTAATTGGACAAATAAAAAGGAAAAACTACTGGAAAAAGTCGGAATTACTTCCTAATTTCACAGAAAGGCTGCTGTTTTGTACTTGATAGTTGATATTAAGGCCAACATTAAATAGTAAATCATGAAGCGATGTATTTGTGCAACAAAAAGAAAAAACCACTGGAAAAAGTCGGAATTACTTCCTAATTTCACAGAAAGGCTGCTGTTTTTGTACTTGATAGTTGATATTAAGGCCAACCCAAGATTGTGAATAATGGGACGATCTATGTGGACTACTAACAAGGAAAAACTACTGGAAAAATTCGAAATATTCTCCTTATTTCAAAGGAAGGATGCTGTTTTGGCACTTCATAGTTAATATTATGGCCTACCCTAGATTGTGCATCATGGGTCGACCTATTTTATGAATTCTAAGGTAAAAACCACTGGAAAAAGTGGAAATCTTTTCCTTATTTCAGAAGAAGGCTGCAGTTCTTGTACTTCGCGGTTAATATTGTGGCCTACCCTATATTGTACATTATAGGCCGATCTATTTTGGAAAGTCAGAAGTAAAAACAAATGGAAAAAGTGGAAATCTTCTCCTTATTTCAAAGAAAGGCTGCTGTTTTTGTACTTGATAGTTGATATTAAGGCCAACCCAAGATTGTGAATAATGGGACGATCTATGTGGACTACTAACAAGGAAAAACTACTGGAAAAATTCGAAATATTCTTTTTATTTCATAGAAAGGCTGCTGTTTTTGCACTTCATAGTTAATATTATGGCCTAGCCTAAATTGTGCATCATGGGTCGATCTATTTTGAAAAGTCAGAAGAAATAACAACTGGAAAAAGTGGAAATCTTTTCCTTATTTCAGAAGAAGGCTGCAGTTCTTGTACTTCGCGGTTAATATTGTGGCCTACCCTATATTGTACATTATAGGCCGATCTATTTTGGAAAGTCAGAAGTTTAAACTACTGGAAAAAGTAGAAATCTTCTTCATATTTCATAGGAACGATGCGGTTTTTGCACTTGATAGTTAATATGAAGGCCTACCCTAGATTGAACATCATGGGTTGATCTATTTTGAAAAGTAACAAGAAATAACAACGGGAAAAACTGGAAATCTTCTCCTTATTTCATACAATGGATGCTGTTTTCGCACTTCGAAGTTATTATTATGGCCTTCACTAGATTGTTCATCATGAGTCGATCTATTTTAAGAAATCTGAGGTAAAAACTACTGGAAAAAGCCCGTATTTCTTCAAAATTTCACAGGAATGCTGCAGTATTTGTACTTGATAGTTGAGATTAAGGCCAACACTAAATAGTACATCATCAACCGATCCATTTGGGCATCTAAGAAGTAAAAACCATTGGAAAAAGCCGAAATTTCCTCTTTATTTCATAGAATGGATGCTGTTTTTGCACTTCATAGTTAATATTATGGACTACCCTAGATTGTACATTATAGGGCGATCTATTTTATGAATTTTGAAGTAAAAAAAACTGGTAAAAGTGGAAATTTATTCCTTATTTCACAGGGAGGCTGCAGTTCTTTTACTTCATAGTTAATATTATGGCCTACCTTAGATTGTTCATCATGGGTCGATCTATTTTACGAATTCTGAGGTATCATGTACTGGAAAAGTTTGAAATATTCTAAATATTTGAACTATTAACAAGTAAAAACTACTGGAAATATTCGAAATATTCTTTTTATTTCACAGAAAGGCTGCTGTTTTTGTATTTGATATTTTAAATTAAGGCCAACACTAAATAGTACATCATGAACCGATCTATTTGGACAACTATGATGAAAAAACCACTGGAAAAAGACGGAATTTCTTCCTAATTTCACAGGATGGCTGCTGTTTTTGTATTTCATAGTTGATATCAAGGCCCACCCAAGATTGCACATAATGGGTCGATCTAATTGGACAAATAAAAAGGAAAAACTACTGGAAAAAGTCGGAATTACTTCCTAATTTCACAGAAAGGCTGCTGTTTTGTACTTGATAGTTGATATTAAGGCCAACATTAAATAGTAAATCATGAAGCGATGTATTTGTGCAACAAAAAGAAAAAACCACTGGAAAAAGTCGGAATTACTTCCTAATTTCACAGAAAGGCTGCTGTTTTTGTACTTGATAGTTGATATTAAGGCCAACCCAAGATTGTGAATAATGGGACGATCTATGTGGACTACTAACAAGGAAAAACTACTGGAAAAATTCGAAATATTCTCCTTATTTCAAAGGAAGGATGCTGTTTTGGCACTTCATAGTTAATATTATGGCCTACCCTAGATTGTGCATCATGGGTCGACCTATTTTATGAATTCTAAGGTAAAAACCACTGGAAAAAGTGGAAATCTTTTCCTTATTTCAGAAGAAGGCTGCAGTTCTTGTACTTCGCGGTTAATATTGTGGCCTACCCTATATTGTACATTATAGGCCGATCTATTTTGGAAAGTCAGAAGTAAAAACAAATGGAAAAAGTGGAAATCTTCTCCTTATTTCAAAGAAAGGCTGCTGTTTTTGTACTTGATAGTTGATATTAAGGCCAACCCAAGATTGTGAATAATGGGACGATCTATGTGGACTACTAACAAGGAAAAACTACTGGAAAAATTCGAAATATTCTTTTTATTTCATAGAAAGGCTGCTGTTTTTGCACTTCATAGTTAATATTATGGCCTAGCCTAAATTGTGCATCATGGGTCGATCTATTTTGAAAAGTCAGAAGAAATAACAACTGGAAAAAGTGGAAATCTTTTCCTTATTTCAGAAGAAGGCTGCAGTTCTTGTACTTCGCGGTTAATATTGTGGCCTACCCTATATTGTACATTATAGGCCGATCTATTTTGGAAAGTCAGAAGTAAAAACAAATGGAAAAAGTGGAAATCTTTTCCTTATTTCAGAAGAAGGCTGCAGTTCTTGTACTTCGCGGTTAATATTGTGGCCTACAATATATTGTACATTATAGGCCGATCTATTTTGGAAAGTCAGAAGTAAAAACAAATGGAAAAAGTGGAAATCTTCTTCTTATTTCACAGAAAGGATGCTGTTTTGGCACTTGACAGTTAATATTATGGCCTTCCCTAGATTGTTCATCATGGGTCGATCTATTTTAATAAATCTGAGGTAAAAACTACTGGAAAAAGCCCGTATTTCTTCAAAATTTCGCAGGAAGGCTGCTGTATTTGTACTTGATAGTTGATATTAAGGCCAACACTAAATTGTACATTATGAACAGATCTATTTGGGTAAATAAGAAGTTAAAACTAATGGAATAAGCCGGTATTTCTTCTTAATTTGATGGAAAGGATGCTGTTTTTGCACTTCGTAGTTAATATTATGGCGAACCCTAGATTGCACATTCTAGGCCGATCAATTTTGAAAAGTGAGAAGAAATTACCACTGGAAAAAGTAGAAATCTTCTTCATATATCATAGGAATGATGCGGTTTTTGCACTTGATAGTTAATATTAAGGCCTTCCCTAGATTGTTCTTCATGGGTCGATCTATTTTGTAACGTCAGAAGTAAAAACTACTGGAAAAAGCCGGAATTTCTTCTTTATTTCATAGAAAGGATGCTGTTCTTGCACTTCAAAGTTAATATTATGGCCTTCGCTAGATTGTGCATCATGGGTCAATCTATTTTGAAAAGTCAGAAGAAATAACAACGGAAAAAGTGGAAATCTTCTCCTTATTTCATAGGAACAATAAGGTTTTTGCACTTGATAGTTAATATTAAGGCCTACCCTAGATTGAACATCATGGGTCGATCTATTTTGAAAAGTCAGAAGAAATAACAACGGAAAAAGTGGAAGTCTTCTCCTTATTTCATAGGAACAATAAGGTTTTTGCACTTGATAGTTAATATTAAGGCCTACCCTAGATTGTGCATCATGGGTCAATCTATTTTGAAAAGTCAGAAGAAATAACAACTGGAAAAAGTAGAAATCTTCTTCATATATCATAGGAATGATGCGGTTTTTGCACTTGATAGTTAATATTAAGGCCTACCCTAGATTGTTCATCATGGGTCGATCTATTTTGAAAAGTCAGAAGAAATAACAACTGGAAAAAGTAGAAATCTTCTTCATATTTCATAGGAATGATGCGGTTTTTGCACTTGATAGTTAATATTAAGGCCTTCCCTAGATTGTTCATCATGGGTCGATCTATTTTGAAAAGTCAGAAGAAATAACAACTGGAAAAAGTAGAAATCTTCTTCATATTTCATAGGAATGATGCGGTTTTTGCACTTGATAGTTAATATTAAGGCCTTCCCTAGATTGTTCATCATGGGTCGATCTATTTTGAAAAGTCAGAAGAAATAACAACTGGAAAAAGTAGAAATCTTCTTCATATTTCATAGGAATGATGCGGTTTTTGCACTTGATAGTTAATATTAAGGCCTTCCCTAGATTGTTCTTCATGGGTCGATCTATTTTGAAAAGTCAGAAGAAATAACAACGGGAAAAAGTAGAAATCTTCTTCATATTTCATAGGAATGATGCGGTTTTTGCACTTGATAGTTAATATTAAGGCCTTCCCTAGATTGTTCTTCATGGGTCGATCTATTTTGAAAAGTCAGAAGAAATAACAACTGGAAAAAGTAGAAATCTTCTTCATATTTCATAGGAATGATGCGGTTTTTGCACTTGATAGTTAATATTAAGGCCTTCCCTAGATTGTTCATCATGGGTCGATCTATTTTGAAAAGTCAGAAGAAATAACAACTGGAAAAAGTAGAAATCTTCTTCATATTTCATAGGAATGATGCGGTTTTTGCACTTGATAGTTAATATTAAGGCCTTCCCTAGATTGTTCATCATGGGTCGATCTATTTTGAAAAGTCAGAAGAAATAACAACTGGAAAAAGTAGAAATCTTCTTCATATTTCATAGGAATGATGCGGTTTTTGCACTTAATAGTTAATATTAAGGCCTTCCCTAGATTGTGCATCATGGGTCAATCTATTTTGAAAAGTCAGAAGAAATAACAACGGGAAAAAGTAGAAATCTTCTTCATATTTCATAGGAATGATGCGGTTTTTGCACTTGATAGTTAATATTAAGGCCTTCCCTAGATTGTGCATCATGGGTCAATCTATTTTGAAAAGTCAGAAGAAATAACAACTGGAAAAAGTAGAAATCTTCTTCATATTTCATAGGAATGATGCGGTTTTTGCACTTGATAGTTAATATTAAGGCCTTCCCTAGATTGTTCATCATGGGTCGATCTATTTTGAAAAGTCAGAAGAAATAACAACTGGAAAAAGTAGAAATCTTCTTCATATTTCATAGGAATGATGCGGTTTTTGCACTTGATAGTTAATATTAAGGCCTTCCCTAGATTGTGCATCATGGGTCAATCTATTTTGAAAAGTCAGAAGAAATAACAACGGAAAAAGTGGAAATCTTCTCCTTATTTCATAGGAACAATAAGGTTTTTGCACTTGATAGTTAATATTAAGGCCTACCCTAGATTGAACATCATGGGTCGATCTATTTTGAAAAGTCAGAAGAAATAACAACGGAAAAAAGTAGAAATCTTCTTCATATTTCATAGGAATGATGCGGTTTTTGCACTTGATAGTTAATATTAAGGCCTTCCCTAGATTGTTCATCATGGGTCAATCTATTTTGAAAAGTCAGAAGAAATAACAACTGGAAAAAGTAGAAATCTTCTTCATATTTCATAGGAATGATGCGGTTTTTGCACTTGATAGTTAATATTAAGGCCTTCCCTAGATTGTTCATCATGGGTCAATCTATTTTGAAAAGTCAGAAGAAATAACAACTGGAAAAAGTAGAAATCTTCTTCATATTTCATAGGAATGATGCGGTTTTTGCACTTGATAGTTAATATTAAGGCCTTCCCTAGATTGTGCATCATGGGTCAATCTATTTTGAAAAGTCAGAAGAAATAACAACGGAAAAAGTGGAAATCTTCTCCTTATTTCATAGGAACAATAAGGTTTTTGCACTTGATAGTTAATATTAAGGCCTACCCTAGATTGAACATCATGGGTCGATCTATTTTGAAAAGTCAGAAGAAATAACAACGGGAAAAAGTAGAAATCTTCTTCATATTTCATAGGAATGATGCGGTTTTTGCACTTGATAGTTAATATTAAGGCCTTCCCTAGATTGTGCATCATGGGTCAATCTATTTTGAAAAGTCAGAAGAAATAACAACTGGAAAAAGTAGAAATCTTCTTCATATTTCATAGGAATGATGCGGTTTTTGCACTTGATAGTTAATATTAAGGCCTTCCCTAGATTGTTCATCATGGGTCGATCTATTTTGAAAAGTCAGAAGAAATAACAACTGGAAAAAGTAGAAATCTTCTTCATATATCATAGGAATGATGCGGTTTTTGCACTTGATAGTTAATATTAAGGCCTTCCCTAGATTGTGCATCATGGGTCAATCTATTTTGAATAGTCAGAAGAAATAACAACGGAAAAAGTGGAAATCTTCTCCTTATTTCATAGGAACAATAAGGTTTTTGCACTTGATAGTTAATATTAAGGCCTACCCTAGATTGAACATCATGGGTCGATCTATTTTGAAAAGTCAGAAGAAATAACAACGGAAAAAGTGGAAGTCTTCTCCTTATTTCATAGGAACGATAAGGTTTTTGCACTTGATAGTTAATATTGTGGCCTTCCCTAGATTGTTCAACATGGGTCGATCTATTTTAAGAAATCTGAGGTAAAAACTACTGGAAAAAGCCCGTATTTCTTCAAAATTTCGCAGGAAGGCTGCTGTATTTGTACTTGATAGTTGATATTAAGGCCAACACTAAATTGTACATTATGAACAGATCTATTTGGGTAAATAAGAAGTAAAAACTAAAGGAAAAAGCCGGAATTTCTTTTTTATTTCATAGAAAAGATGCTATTTTTGCACTTCATAGTTAATATTATGGCCTACCCTAAATTGGGCATCATGGGTCCATCTATTTTGTAAAGTCAGAAGAAATAACAACGGGAAAAAGTGGAAATCTTCTCCTTATTTCACAGAAAAATTGTACATCATGAACCAATCTATTTGGACAAATAAGAAGTAAAATCTCCTGGAGAATGTGGAAATCTTCTCTTTATTTCAGTGGAAGGCTGCATTTCTTGTACTTCACGGTTAATATTGTGGCCTACCCTACATTGTAGATTAAATGCCGATCTTTTTTGAAAAATCAGAAGTAAAAACTACTGGAAAAAGTCGAAATCTTCTACTTATTTCATTGGAACGATGCGGTTTTTGCATTTGATAGTTAATATTAAGGCATACCCTAGATTGTTCATCATGGGTCGATCTATATTGAAAAGTCAGAAGAAATAACAACTGGTAAAAGTGGAAATCTTCTTCTTTTTTCACAAGAAGGCTGGAGTTCTTTTACTTGATATTGGATATTAAGGCCAACACTAAATAGTAAATCAGGAAGCGATGTATTTGCGCAAGAAAGAAGAAAAAACCACTGGAAAAATTCAAAATTACTTCCTAATTTCACAGGAAGGCTGCGGTTTTTGTATTCATAGTTGATATTAAGGCCCACTCCAGATTGCACATAATGGGTCTATCTAATTGGACAAATAAGAAGTAAAAACTACAGGAAAAAGTTGAAATCTACTTCTTATTTCGCACAATGGCTGCTGTTTTTGTACTTCATAGTTAATATTATGGCCTTCCCTAGATTGTTCATCATGGGTCGATCTATTTTAAGAAGTCTGAGGTAAAAATTACTGGAATTAGCCCGTATTTCTTCAAAATTTCACAGGAAGGCAGCTTATTTGTTTTTGATAGTTGATATTAAGGCCAACACTAAATTGTACATTATGAACAGACCTATTTGGGTAAATAAGAAGTAAAAACTACTGGAGAAAGCCGGAATTTCTTCTTTATTTCATAGAAAGGATGCTGTTTTTGCACTTCATAGTTAATATTATGGACTACCCTAGATTGTACATTATAGGCCGATCTATTTTATGAATTTTGAAGTAAAAACAACTGGTAAAAGTGGAAATTTTTTCCTTATTTCACAGGGAGGCTGCAGTTCTTTTACTTCATAGTTAATATTATGGCCTACCTTAGATTGTTGATCATGGGTCGATCTATTTTAAGAATTCGGAGGTATCTTGTACTGGAAAAGTTTGAAATATTCTCCTTAATTCACAGAAAGGCTGCTGTTTTTCTACTTGATAATTGATATTAATGCCAACCCAAGATTGCTCAAAATGGGTCGATCAAATTGGACAACTAAGAAGTAAAATCTACTGGAAAAAGTGGAAATCTCCTTATTTCAAAGGAACGATGCAGTTTTTGCACTTGATAGTTGAGATTAAGGCTAACACTAAATAGTACATCATCAACCGATCCATTTGGGCATCTAAGAAGTAAAAACTACTGGAAAAAGTCTAAATCTTCTCCTTATTTTATTGGAACGATGCGGTTTTTGCACTTCATAGTTAATATTATTGCCTACCCTAGATTGTGCATCATGGGTCGATCTATTTTGAAAAGTCAGAAGAAATAACAGCGGGAAAAAGTGGAAATCTTCTCCTTATTTCATAGAAACGATAAGGTTTTTGCACTTGATAGTTAATATTATGGCCTTCCCTAGATTGTTCATCATGGGTCGATCTATTTTTAAGAAATCTGAGGTAAAAACTACTGGAAAAAGCCCGTATTTCTTAAAAATTTCACAGGAAGGCTGCTGTATTTGTACTTGATAGTTGGTATTAAGGCCAACACTAAATTGTACATTATGAACAGATCTATTTGGGTAAATAAGAAGTAAAAACTACTGGAAAAAGTCGAAATCTTCTCCTTATTTTATTGGAACGATGCGGTTTTTGCACTTCATAGTTAATATTATGGCCTACCCTAGATTGTGCATCATGGGTCGATCTATTTTGAAAAGTCAGAAGAAATAACAGCGGGAAAAAGTGGAAATCTTCTCCTTATTTCATAGAAACGATAAGGTTTTTGCACTTGATAGTTAATATTATGGCCTTCCCTAGATTGTTCATCATGGGTCGATCTATTTTTAAGAAATCTGAGGTAAAAACTACTGGAAAAAGCCCGTATTTCTTAAAAATTTCACAGGAAGGCTGCTGTATTTGTACTTGATAGTTGGTATTAAGGCCAACACTAAATTGTACATCATGAACAGATCTATTTGGGTAAATAAGAAGTAAAAACTACTGGAAAAAGTCGAAATCTTCTCCTTATTTTATTGGAACGATGCGGTTTTTGCACTTGATAGTTAATATTATGGCCTGCCCTAGATTGTTCATCATGGGTCGACCTATTTTAAGAAATCTGAGGTAAAAACTACTGGAAAAAGCCGGAATTTCTTCTTTATTTCATAGAAAGGATGCTGTTTTTGCACTTCATAGTTAATATTATGGACTACCCTAGATTGTACATTATAGGCCGATCTATTTTATGAATTTTGAAGTAAAAAAAACTGGTAAAAGTGGAAATTTATTCCTTATTTCACAGGGAGGCTGCAGTTCTTTTACTTCATAGTTAATATTATGGCCCACCTTAGATTGTTCATCATGGGTCGATCTATTTTAAGAATTCTGAGGTATCATGTACTGGAAAAGTTTGAAATATTCTCCTTAATTCACAGAAAGGCTGCTGTTTTTCTACTTGATATTTGATATTAATGCCAACCCAAGATTGCACAAAATGAGTCGATCTAATTGGACAACTAAGAAGTAAAATCTACTGGAAAAAGTGGAAATCATCTCCTTATTTCACAGAAAGGCTGCCGTTTTTGTACTTGATAGTACATATTAAGGCCATCCCAAGATTGTGCATGATGGATCGATCTATTTGGATTACTAACAAGTAAAAACTACAGGAAAAAGTCGGAATTTCTTCCTAATTTCACATAAAGGCTGCTGTTTTTGTACTTGATAGTTCATATTAATGCCAACCCAAGATTGCACATAATGGGTCGATCTAATTGGACAACTAAGAAGTAAAATCTACTGGAAAAAGTGGAAATCATCTCCTTATTTTACAGAAAGGCTGCGGTTTTTGCATTTGATATTTGATATTAAGGCACACCATAAATTAAGCATCATGGGTCGATTTATTTTGAAAAGTCAGAAGAAATAACAACGGGAAAAAGTGGAAATCATCTCCTTATTTTACAGAAAGGCTGCGGTTTTTGCATTTGATATTTGATATTAAGGCACACCCTAAATTGTGCATCATGGGTCGATTTATTTTGAAAAGTCAGAAGAAATAACAACGGGAAAAAGTGGAAATCATCTCCTTATTTTACAGAAAGGCTGCGGTTTTTGCATTTGATATTTGATATTAAGGCACACCCTAAATTGTGCATCATGGGTCGATTTATTTTGAAAAGTCAGAAGAAATAACAACGGGAAAAAGTGGAAATCTTCTCCTTATTTTATAGGAACGATGCGGTTTTTGCACGTGATAGTTAAAATTAAGGCCTTCACTAGATTGTTCATCATGGGTCGATCTAATTTAAGAAGTCTGAGGTAAAAACTACAGGAATAAGCCGTAATTTCTTCTTTATTTCGTAGAAAGGCTGCTGTTTTTGCACTTGATATTTGATATTATGGCCAACATTAAATTGTACATCATGAACCAATCTATTTGGACTACTCAGAAGTAAAAACTACTGGAGAAAGCCGGAATTTCTTCTTTATTTCATAGAAAGGATGCTGTTTTTGCACTTCATAGTTAATATTATGGACTACCCTAGATTGTACATTATAGGCCGATCTATTTTATGAATTTTGAAGTAAAAAAAACTGGTAAAAGTGGAAATTTATTCCTTATTTCACAGGGAGGCTGCAGTTCTTTTACTTCATAGTTAATATTATGGCCCACCTTAGATTGTTCATCATGGGTCGATCTATTTTAAGAATTCTGAGGTATCATGTACTGGAAAAGTTTGAAATATTCTCCTTAATTCACAGAAAGGCTGCTGTTTTTCTACTTGATATTTGATATTAATGCCAACCCAAGATTGCACAAAATGAGTCGATCTAATTGGACAACTAAGAAGTAAAATCTACTGGAAAAAGTGGAAATCATCTCCTTATTTCACAGAAAGGCTGCCGTTTTTGTACTTGATAGTACATATTAAGGCCATCCCAAGATTGTGCATGATGGATCGATCTATTTGGATTACTAACAAGTAAAAACTACAGGAAAAAGTCGGAATTTCTTCCTAATTTCACATAAAGGCTGCTGTTTTTGTACTTGATAGTTCATATTAATGCCAACCCAAGATTGCACATAATGGGTCGATCTAATTGGACAACTAAGAAGTAAAATCTACTGGAAAAAGTGGAAATCATCTCCTTATTTTACAGAAAGGCTGCGGTTTTTGCATTTGATATTTGATATTAAGGCACACCCTAAATTGTGCATCATGGGTCGATTTATTTTGAAAAGTCAGAAGAAATAACAACGGGAAAAAGTGGAAATCATCTCCTTATTTTACAGAAAGGCTGCGGTTTTTGCATTTGATATTTGATATTAAGGCACACCCTAAATTGTGCATCATGGGTCGATTTATTTTGAAAAGTCAGAAGAAATAACAACGGGAAAAAGTGGAAATCATCTCCTTATTTTACAGAAAGGCTGCGGTTTTTGCATTTGATATTTGATATTAAGGCACACCCTAAATTGTGCATCATGGGTCGATTTATTTTGAAAAGTCAGAAGAAATAACAACGGGAAAAAGTGGAAATCTTCTCCTTATTTTATAGGAACGATGCGGTTTTTGCACGTGATAGTTAAAATTAAGGCCTTCACTAGATTGTTCATCATGGGTCGATCTAATTTAAGAAGTCTGAGGTAAAAACTACAGGAATAAGCCGTAATTTCTTCTTTATTTCGTAGAAAGGCTGCTGTTTTTGCACTTGATATTTGATATTATGGCCAACATTAAATTGTACATCATGAACCAATCTATTTGGACTACTCAGAAGTAAAAACTACTGGAGAATGCCGGAATTTCTTCTTTATTTCATAGAAAGGATGCTGTTTTTGCACTTCATAGTTAATATTATGGACTACCTTAGATTGTTGATCATGGGTCGATCTATTTTAAGAATTCGGAGGTATCATGTACTGGAAAAGTTTGAAATATTCTCCTTAATTCACAGAAAGGCTGCTGTTTTTCTACTTGATATTTGATATTAATGCCAACCCATGATTGCTCAAATTGGGTCGATCTAATTGGACAACTAAGAAGTAAAATCTACTGGAAAAAGTGGAAATCTTCTCCTTATTTCAAAGGAACGATGCGGTTTTTGCACTTGATAGTTGAGATTAAGGCCAACACTAAATAGTACATCATCAACCGATCCATTTGGGCATCTAAGAAGTAAAAATTACTGGAAAAAATCGAAATCTTCTCCTTATTTTATTGGAACGATGCGGTTTTTGCACTTGACAGTTAATATTATGGCCTTCCCTAGATTGTTCATCATGGGTCAATCTATTTTAAGAAATCTGAGGTAAAAACTACTGGAAAAAGCCCGAATTTCTTCGAAATTTCACAGGAATGTTGCTGTATTTGTATTGATAGTTCATATTAACGCCAACACTAAATAGTACATCATAGACCGATCTATTTGGACTACTCAGAAGTAAAAACTACTGGAAAAAGCCGGAATTTCTTCTTAATTTCATAGAAAGGATGCTGTTTTGCACTTCATATTTCATATTATGGCCTTCCCTAGATTGTGCATCATGGGTCGATCTATTTTGTAAAGTCAGAAGTATGAATTACTGGAAAAAGTGGAAATCTTCTTCTTATTTCACAGAAAGGCTGCTTTTTTTGTACTAGATATTGGATATTAAGGCAAACACTAAATAGTACATCATAGACCGATCTATTTGGACTACTCAGAAGTAAAAACTACTGGAAAAAGCCGGAATTTCTTCTTTATTTCATAAAAAAGGATGCTGTTTTTGCACTTCATAGTTAATATTATGGCCTACCTTAGATAGTTCATCATGGGTCGATCTATTTTAAGAATTCTGAGGTATCATGTACTGGAAAAGTTTGAAATATTCTCCTTAATTCACAAAAAGGCTGCTGTTTTTCTACTTGATATTTGATATTAATGCCAACTCTAAATAGTTCATCATGTACCGATCTATTTGGAGAACTAAGAAGTAATAACTACTGGAAAAAGATGAAATCTTCTTCTTTATTTGTTTTTGCGCTTCATAGTTAATATTATGGCCTCCCCTAGATTGTGCATCATGGGTCGATCTATTTTAAGAATTCTGAGGTATCATGTACTGGAAAAGTTTGAAATATTCTCCTTAATTCACAAAAAGGCTGCTGTTTTTCTACTTGATATTTGATATTAAGGCCAACACTAAATAGTACATCATGAACGGATCTATTTGGACAACTATGAAGTAAAAACTACTGAAAAAGATGAAATCTTCTCCTTATTTCACAGGAAGGATGCAGGTCTATTACTTCATAGTTAATTTTATCGCCTGCCCTAGATTGTACATTATAGGCCGATCTATTTTGAAAAGTCAGAAGTAAAAACTAATGGAAAAAGTAGAAATCTTCTCCTTATTTCACAGAAAGGCTGCTATTTTTGTACTTGATAGTTGATATTAAGGCCAACCCAAGATTGTGAATAATGGGACGATCTATGTGGACTACTAACAAGGAAAAACTACTGGAAAAATTCGAAATATTCTTTTTATTTCATAGAAAGGATGCTGTTTTTGCACTTCATAGTTAATATTATGGCCTAGCCTAAATTGTGCATCATGGGTCGATCTATTTTGAAAAGTCAGAAGAAATAACAACTGGAAAAAGTGGAAATCTTTTCCTTATTTCAGAAGAAGGCTGCAGTTCTTGTACTTCGCGGTTAATATTGTGGCCTACCCTATATTGTACATTATAGGCCGATCTATTTTGGAAAGTCAGAAGTTTAAACTACTGGAAAAAGTAGAAATCTTCTTCATATTTCATAGGAACGATGCGGTTTTTGCACTTGATAGTTAATATGAAGGCCTACCCTAGATTGAACATCATGGGTTGATCTATTTTGAAAAGTAACAAGAAATAACAACGGGAAAAACTGGAAATCTTCTCCTTATTTCATACAATGGATGCTGTTTTTGCACTTCATAGTTAATATTATGGCCTTCCCTAGATTGTTCATCATGATTCGATCTATTTTAAGAAATCTGAGGTAAAAACTACTGGAAAAAGCCCGTATTTCTTCAAAATTTCACAGGAATGCTGCAGTATTTGTACTTGATAGTTGAGATTAAGGCCAACACTAAATAGTACATCATCAACCGATCCATTTGGGCTTCTAAGAAGTAAAAACCATTGGAAAAAGCCGAAATTTCCTCTTTATTTCATAGAGTAGATGCTGTTTTTGCACTTCATAGTTAATATTATGGACTACCCTAGATTGTACATTATAGGGCGATCTATTTTATGAATTTTGAAGTAAAAAAAACTGGTAAAAGTGGAAATTTATTCCTTATTTCACAGGGAGGCTGCAGTTCTTTTACTTCATAGTTAATATTATGGCCTACCTTAGATTGTTCATCATGGGTCGATCTATTTTACGAATTCTGAGGTATCATGTACTGGAAATGTTTGAAATATTCTAAATATTTGAACTATTAACAAGTAAAAACTACTGGAAATATTCGAAATATTCTTTTTATTTCACAGAAAGGCTGCTGTTTTTGTATTTGATATTTTAAATTAAGGCCAACACTAAATAGTACATCATGAACCGATCTATTTGGACAACTATGATGAAAAAACCACTGGAAAAAGTCGGAATTTCTTCCTAATTTCACAGGATGGCTGCTGTTTTTGTATTTCATAGTTGATATCAAGGCCCACCCAAGATTGCACATAATGGGTCGATCTAATTGGACAAATAAAAAGGAAAAACTACTGAAAAAGTTGAAATCTTCTCCTTATTTCACAGGAAGGATGCAGGTCTATTACTTCATAGTTAATTTTATTGCCTACCCTAGATTGTACATTATAGGCCGATCTATTTTGAAAAGTCAGAAGTAAAAACTAATGGAAAAAGTAGAAATCTTCTCCTTATTTCACAGGAATGCTGCAGTATTTGTACTTGATAGTTGATATTAAGGCCAACATTAAATAGTAAATCATGAAGCGATGTATTTGTGCAACAAAAAGAAAACACCACTGGAAAAAGTCGGAATTACTTCCTAATTTCACAGAAAGGCTGCTGTTTTTTTACTAGATATTGGATATTAAGGCCAACCCAAGATTGTGAATAATGGGACGATCTATGTGGACAACTAACAAGGAAAAACTACTGGAAAAAGTGGAAATCTTTTCCTTATTTCAGAAGAAGGCTGCAGTTCTTGTACTTCGCGGTTAATATTGTGGCCTACCCTATATTGTACATTATAGGCCGATCTATTTTGGAAAGTCAGAAATTTAAACTACTGGAAAAAGTAGAAATCTTCTTCATATTTCATAGGAATGATGCGGTTTTTGCACTTGATAGTTAATATTAAGGCCTACCCTAGATTGTTCATCATGGGTCGATCTATTTTGAAAAGTCAGAAGAAATAACAACTGGAAAAAGTAGAAATCTTCTTCATATTTCATAGGAATGATGCGGTTTTTGCACTTGATAGTTAATATTAAGGCCTTCCCTAGATTGTTCATCATGGGTCGATCTATTTTGAAAAGTCAGAAGAAATAACAACTGGAAAAAGTAGAAATCTTCTTCATATTTCATAGGAATGATGCGGTTTTTGCACTTGATAGTTAATATTAAGGCCTTCCCTAGATTGTTCTTCATGGGTCGATCTATTTTGAAAAGTCAGAAGAAATAACAACGGGAAAAAGTAGAAATCTTCTTCATATTTCATAGGAATGATGCGGTTTTTGCACTTGATAGTTAATATTAAGGCCTTCCCTAGATTGTTCTTCATGGGTCGATCTATTTTGAAAAGTCAGAAGAAATAACAACTGGAAAAAGTAGAAATCTTCTTCATATTTCATAGGAATGATGCGGTTTTTGCACTTGATAGTTAATATTAAGGCCTTCCCTAGATTGTTCATCATGGGTCGATCTATTTTGAAAAGTCAGAAGAAATAACAACTGGAAAAAGTAGAAATCTTCTTCATATTTCATAGGAATGATGCGGTTTTTGCACTTGATAGTTAATATTAAGGCCTTCCCTAGATTGTTCATCATGGGTCGATCTATTTTGAAAAGTCAGAAGAAATAACAACTGGAAAAAGTAGAAATCTTCTTCATATTTCATAGGAATGATGCGGTTTTTGCACTTAATAGTTAATATTAAGGCCTTCCCTAGATTGTGCATCATGGGTCAATCTATTTTGAAAAGTCAGAAGAAATAACAACGGGAAAAAGTAGAAATCTTCTTCATATTTCATAGGAATGATGCGGTTTTTGCACTTGATAGTTAATATTAAGGCCTTCCCTAGATTGTGCATCATGGGTCAATCTATTTTGAAAAGTCAGAAGAAATAACAACTGGAAAAAGTAGAAATCTTCTTCATATTTCATAGGAATGATGCGGTTTTTGCACTTGATAGTTAATATTAAGGCCTTCCCTAGATTGTTCATCATGGGTCGATCTATTTTGAAAAGTCAGAAGAAATAACAACTGGAAAAAGTAGAAATCTTCTTCATATTTCATAGGAATGATGCGGTTTTTGCACTTGATAGTTAATATTAAGGCCTTCCCTAGATTGTGCATCATGGGTCAATCTATTTTGAAAAGTCAGAAGAAATAACAACGGAAAAAGTGGAAATCTTCTCCTTATTTCATAGGAACAATAAGGTTTTTGCACTTGATAGTTAATATTAAGGCCTACCCTAGATTGAACATCATGGGTCGATCTATTTTGAAAAGTCAGAAGAAATAACAACGGAAAAAAGTAGAAATCTTCTTCATATTTCATAGGAATGATGCGGTTTTTGCACTTGATAGTTAATATTAAGGCCTTCCCTAGATTGTTCATCATGGGTCAATCTATTTTGAAAAGTCAGAAGAAATAACAACTGGAAAAAGTAGAAATCTTCTTCATATTTCATAGGAATGATGCGGTTTTTGCACTTGATAGTTAATATTAAGGCCTTCCCTAGATTGTTCATCATGGGTCAATCTATTTTGAAAAGTCAGAAGAAATAACAACTGGAAAAAGTAGAAATCTTCTTCATATTTCATAGGAATGATGCGGTTTTTGCACTTGATAGTTAATATTAAGGCCTTCCCTAGATTGTGCATCATGGGTCAATCTATTTTGAAAAGTCAGAAGAAATAACAACGGAAAAAGTGGAAATCTTCTCCTTATTTCATAGGAACAATAAGGTTTTTGCACTTGATAGTTAATATTAAGGCCTACCCTAGATTGAACATCATGGGTCGATCTATTTTGAAAAGTCAGAAGAAATAACAACGGGAAAAAGTAGAAATCTTCTTCATATTTCATAGGAATGATGCGGTTTTTGCACTTGATAGTTAATATTAAGGCCTTCCCTAGATTGTGCATCATGGGTCAATCTATTTTGAAAAGTCAGAAGAAATAACAACTGGAAAAAGTAGAAATCTTCTTCATATTTCATAGGAATGATGCGGTTTTTGCACTTGATAGTTAATATTAAGGCCTTCCCTAGATTGTTCATCATGGGTCGATCTATTTTGAAAAGTCAGAAGAAATAACAACTGGAAAAAGTAGAAATCTTCTTCATATATCATAGGAATGATGCGGTTTTTGCACTTGATAGTTAATATTAAGGCCTTCCCTAGATTGTGCATCATGGGTCAATCTATTTTGAAAAGTCAGAAGAAATAACAACGGAAAAAGTGGAAATCTTCTCCTTATTTCATAGGAACAATAAGGTTTTTGCACTTGATAGTTAATATTAAGGCCTACCCTAGATTGAACATCATGGGTCGATCTATTTTGAAAAGTCAGAAGAAATAACAACGGAAAAAGTGGAAGTCTTCTCCTTATTTCATAGGAACGATAAGGTTTTTGCACTTGATAGTTAATATTGTGGCCTTCCCTAGATTGTTCAACATGGGTCGATCTATTTTAAGAAATCTGAGGTAAAAACTACTGGAAAAAGCCCGTATTTCTTCAAAATTTCGCAGGAAGGCTGCTGTATTTGTACTTGATAGTTGATATTAAGGCCAACACTAAATTGTACATTATGAACAGATCTATTTGGGTAAATAAGAAGTAAAAACTAAAGGAAAAAGCCGGAATTTCTTTTTTATTTCATAGAAAAGATGCTATTTTTGCACTTCATAGTTAATATTATGGCCTACCCTAAATTGGGCATCATGGGTCCATCTATTTTGTAAAGTCAGAAGAAATAACAACGGGAAAAAGTGGAAATCTTCTCCTTATTTCACAGAAAAATTGTACATCATGAACCAATCTATTTGGACAAATAAGAAGTAAAATCTCCTGGAGAATGTGGAAATCTTCTCTTTATTTCAGTGGAAGGCTGCATTTCTTGTACTTCACGGTTAATATTGTGGCCTACCCTACATTGTAGATTAAATGCCGATCTTTTTTGAAAAATCAGAAGTAAAAACTACTGGAAAAAGTCGAAATCTTCTACTTATTTCATTGGAACGATGCGGTTTTTGCATTTGATAGTTAATATTAAGGCATACCCTAGATTGTTCATCATGGGTCGATCTATATTGAAAAGTCAGAAGAAATAACAACTGGTAAAAGTGGAAATCTTCTTCTTTTTTCACAAGAAGGCTGGAGTTCTTTTACTTGATATTGGATATTAAGGCCAACACTAAATAGTAAATCAGGAAGCGATGTATTTGCGCAAGAAAGAAGAAAAAACCACTGGAAAAATTCAAAATTACTTCCTAATTTCACAGGAAGGCTGCGGTTTTTGTATTCATAGTTGATATTAAGGCCCACTCCAGATTGCACATAATGGGTCTATCTAATTGGACAAATAAGAAGTAAAAACTACAGGAAAAAGTTGAAATCTACTTCTTATTTCGCACAATGGCTGCTGTTTTTGTACTTCATAGTTAATATTATGGCCTTCCCTAGATTGTTCATCATGGGTCGATCTATTTTAAGAAGTCTGAGGTAAAAATTACTGGAATTAGCCCGTATTTCTTCAAAATTTCACAGGAAGGCAGCTTATTTGTTTTTGATAGTTGATATTAAGGCCAACACTAAATTGTACATTATGAACAGACCTATTTGGGTAAATAAGAAGTAAAAACTACTGGAGAAAGCCGGAATTTCTTCTTTATTTCATAGAAAGGATGCTGTTTTTGCACTTCATAGTTAATATTATGGACTACCCTAGATTGTACATTATAGGCCGATCTATTTTATGAATTTTGAAGTAAAAACAACTGGTAAAAGTGGAAATTTTTTCCTTATTTCACAGGGAGGCTGCAGTTCTTTTACTTCATAGTTAATATTATGGCCTACCTTAGATTGTTCATCATGGGTCGATCTATTTTACGAATTCGGAGGTATCTTGTACTGGAAAAGTTTGAAATATTCTCCTTAATTCACAGAAAGGCTGCTGTTTTTCTACTTGATAATTGATATTAATGCCAACCCAAGATTGCTCAAAATGGGTCGATCAAATTGGACAACTAAGAAGTAAAATCTACTGGAAAAAGTGGAAATCTCCTTATTTCAAAGGAACGATGCAGTTTTTGCACTTGATAGTTGAGATTAAGGCTAACACTAAATAGTACATCATCAACCGATCCATTTGGGCATCTAAGAAGTAAAAACTACTGGAAAAAGTCTAAATCTTCTCCTTATTTTATTGGAACGATGCGGTTTTTGCACTTCATAGTTAATATTATTGCCTACCCTAGATTGTGCATCATGGGTCGATCTATTTTGAAAAGTCAGAAGAAATAACAGCGGGAAAAAGTGGAAATCTTCTCCTTATTTCATAGAAACGATAAGGTTTTTGCACTTGATAGTTAATATTATGGCCTTCCCTAGATTGTTCATCATGGGTCGATCTATTTTTAAGAAATCTGAGGTAAAAACTACTGGAAAAAGCCCGTATTTCTTAAAAATTTCACAGGAAGGCTGCTGTATTTGTACTTGATAGTTGGTATTAAGGCCAACACTAAATTGTACATTATGAACAGATCTATTTGGGTAAATAAGAAGTAAAAACTACTGGAAAAAGTCGAAATCTTCTCCTTATTTTATTGGAACGATGCGGTTTTTGCACTTCATAGTTAATATTATTGCCTACCCTAGATTGTGCATCATGGGTCGATCTATTTTGAAAAGTCAGAAGAAATAACAGCGGGAAAAAGTGGAAATCTTCTCCTTATTTCATAGAAACGATAAGGTTTTTGCACTTGATAGTTAATATTATGGCCTTCCCTAGATTGTTCATCATGGGTCGATCTATTTTTAAGAAATCTGAGGTAAAAACTACTGGAAAAAGCCCGTATTTCTTAAAAATTTCACAGGAAGGCTGCTGTATTTGTACTTGATAGTTGGTATTAAGGCCAACACTAAATTGTACATTATGAACAGATCTATTTGGGTAAATAAGAAGTAAAAACTACTGGAAAAAGTCGAAATCTTCTCCTTATTTTATTGGAACGATGCGGTTTTTGCACTTCATAGTTAATATTATTGCCTACCCTAGATTGTGCATCATGGGTCGATCTATTTTGAAAAGTCAGAAGAAATAACAGCGGGAAAAAGTGGAAATCTTCTCCTTATTTCATAGAAACGATAAGGTTTTTGCACTTGATAGTTAATATTATGGCCTTCCCTAGATTGTTCATCATGGGTCGATCTATTTTTAAGAAATCTGAGGTAAAAACTACTGGAAAAAGCCCGTATTTCTTAAAAATTTCACAGGAAGGCTGCTGTATTTGTACTTGATAGTTGGTATTAAGGCCAACACTAAATTGTACATTATGAACAGATCTATTTGGGTAAATAAGAAGTAAAAACTACTGGAAAAAGTCGAAATCTTCTCCTTATTTTATTGGAACGATGCGGTTTTTGCACTTCATAGTTAATATTATGGCCTACCCTAGATTGTGCATCATGGGTCGATCTATTTTGAAAAGTCAGAAGAAATAACAGCGGGAAAAAGTGGAAATCTTCTCCTTATTTCATAGAAACGATAAGGTTTTTGCACTTGATAGTTAATATTATGGCCTTCCCTAGATTGTTCATCATGGGTCGATCTATTTTTAAGAAATCTGAGGTAAAAACTACTGGAAAAAGCCCGTATTTCTTAAAAATTTCACAGGAAGGCTGCTGTATTTGTACTTGATAGTTGGTATTAAGGCCAACACTAAATTGTACATCATGAACAGATCTATTTGGGTAAATAAGAAGTAAAAACTACTGGAAAAAGTCGAAATCTTCTCCTTATTTTATTGGAACGATGCGGTTTTTGCACTTGATAGTTAATATTATGGCCTGCCCTAGATTGTTCATCATGGGTCGACCTATTTTAAGAAATCTGAGGTAAAAACTACTGGAAAAAGCCGGAATTTCTTCTTTATTTCATAGAAAGGATGCTGTTTTTGCACTTCATAGTTAATATTATGGACTACCCTAGATTGTACATTATAGGCCGATCTATTTTATGAATTTTGAAGTAAAAAAAACTGGTAAAAGTGGAAATTTATTCCTTATTTCACAGGGAGGCTGCAGTTCTTTTACTTCATAGTTAATATTATGGCCCACCTTAGATTGTTCATCATGGGTCGATCTATTTTAAGAATTCTGAGGTATCATGTACTGGAAAAGTTTGAAATATTCTCCTTAATTCACAGAAAGGCTGCTGTTTTTCTACTTGATATTTGATATTAATGCCAACCCAAGATTGCACAAAATGAGTCGATCTAATTGGACAACTAAGAAGTAAAATCTACTGGAAAAAGTGGAAATCATCTCCTTATTTCACAGAAAGGCTGCCGTTTTTGTACTTGATAGTACATATTAAGGCCATCCCAAGATTGTGCATGATGGATCGATCTATTTGGATTACTAACAAGTAAAAACTACAGGAAAAAGTCGGAATTTCTTCCTAATTTCACATAAAGGCTGCTGTTTTTGTACTTGATAGTTCATATTAATGCCAACCCAAGATTGCACATAATGGGTCGATCTAATTGGACAACTAAGAAGTAAAATCTACTGGAAAAAGTGGAAATCATCTCCTTATTTTACAGAAAGGCTGCGGTTTTTGCATTTGATATTTGATATTAAGGCACACCCTAAATTGTGCATCATGGGTCGATTTATTTTGAAAAGTCAGAAGAAATAACAACGGGAAAAAGTGGAAATCATCTCCTTATTTTACAGAAAGGCTGCGGTTTTTGCATTTGATATTTGATATTAAGGCACACCCTAAATTGTGCATCATGGGTCGATTTATTTTGAAAAGTCAGAAGAAATAACAACGGGAAAAAGTGGAAATCATCTCCTTATTTTACAGAAAGGCTGCGGTTTTTGCATTTGATATTTGATATTAAGGCACACCCTAAATTGTGCATCATGGGTCGATTTATTTTGAAAAGTCAGAAGAAATAACAACGGGAAAAAGTGGAAATCTTCTCCTTATTTTATAGGAACGATGCGGTTTTTGCACGTGATAGTTAAAATTAAGGCCTTCACTAGATTGTTCATCATGGGTCGATCTAATTTAAGAAGTCTGAGGTAAAAACTACAGGAATAAGCCGTAATTTCTTCTTTATTTCGTAGAAAGGCTGCTGTTTTTGCACTTGATATTTGATATTATGGCCAACATTAAATTGTACATCATGAACCAATCTATTTGGACTACTCAGAAGTAAAAACTACTGGAGAAAGCCGGAATTTCTTCTTTATTTCATAGAAAGGATGCTGTTTTTGCACTTCATAGTTAATATTATGGACTACCTTAGATTGTTGATCATGGGTCGATCTATTTTAAGAATTCGGAGGTATCATGTACTGGAAAAGTTTGAAATATTCTCCTTAATTCACAGAAAGGCTGCTGTTTTTCTACTTGATATTTGATATTAATGCCAACCCATGATTGCTCAAATTGGGTCGATCTAATTGGACAACTAAGAAGTAAAATCTACTGGAAAAAGTGGAAATCTTCTCCTTATTTCAAAGGAACGATGCGGTTTTTGCACTTGATAGTTGAGATTAAGGCCAACACTAAATAGTACATCATCAACCGATCCATTTGGGCATCTAAGAAGTAAAAATTACTGGAAAAAATCGAAATCTTCTCCTTATTTTATTGGAACGATGCGGTTTTTGCACTTGACAGTTAATATTATGGCCTTCCCTAGATTGTTCATCATGGGTCAATCTATTTTAAGAAATCTGAGGTAAAAACTACTGGAAAAAGCCCGAATTTCTTCGAAATTTCACAGGAATGTTGCTGTATTTGTATTGATAGTTCATATTAACGCCAACACTAAATAGTACATCATAGACCGATCTATTTGGACTACTCAGAAGTAAAAACTACTGGAAAAAGCCGGAATTTCTTCTTAATTTCATAGAAAGGATGCTGTTTTGCACTTCATATTTCATATTATGGCCTTCCCTAGATTGTGCATCATGGGTCGATCTATTTTGTAAAGTCAGAAGTATGAATTACTGGAAAAAGTGGAAATCTTCTTCTTATTTCACAGAAAGGCTGCTTTTTTTGTACTAGATATTGGATATTAAGGCAAACACTAAATAGTACATCATAGACCGATCTATTTGGACTACTCAGAAGTAAAAACTACTGGAAAAAGCCGGAATTTCTTCTTTATTTCATAAAAAAGGATGCTGTTTTTGCACTTCATAGTTAATATTATGGCCTACCTTAGATAGTTCATCATGGGTCGATCTATTTTAAGAATTCTGAGGTATCATGTACTGGAAAAGTTTGAAATATTCTCCTTAATTCACAAAAAGGCTGCTGTTTTTCTACTTGATATTTGATATTAATGCCAACTCTAAATAGTTCATCATGTACCGATCTATTTGGAGAACTAAGAAGTAATAACTACTGGAAAAAGATGAAATCTTCTTCTTTATTTGTTTTTGCGCTTCATAGTTAATATTATGGCCTCCCCTAGATTGTGCATCATGGGTCGATCTATTTTAAGAATTCTGAGGTATCATGTACTGGAAAAGTTTGAAATATTCTCCTTAATTCACAAAAAGGCTGCTGTTTTTCTACTTGATATTTGATATTAAGGCCAACACTAAATAGTACATCATGAACGGATCTATTTGGACAACTATGAAGTAAAAACTACTGAAAAAGATGAAATCTTCTCCTTATTTCACAGGAAGGATGCAGGTCTATTACTTCATAGTTAATTTTATCGCCTGCCCTAGATTGTACATTATAGGCCGATCTATTTTGAAAAGTCAGAAGTAAAAACTAATGGAAAAAGTAGAAATCTTCTCCTTATTTCACAGAAAGGCTGCTATTTTTGTACTTGATAGTTGATATTAAGGCCAACCCAAGATTGTGAATAATGGGACGATCTATGTGGACTACTAACAAGGAAAAACTACTGGAAAAATTCGAAATATTCTTTTTATTTCATAGAAAGGATGCTGTTTTTGCACTTCATAGTTAATATTATGGCCTAGCCTAAATTGTGCATCATGGGTCGATCTATTTTGAAAAGTCAGAAGAAATAACAACTGGAAAAAGTGGAAATCTTTTCCTTATTTCAGAAGAAGGCTGCAGTTCTTGTACTTCGCGGTTAATATTGTGGCCTACCCTATATTGTACATTATAGGCCGATCTATTTTGGAAAGTCAGAAGTTTAAACTACTGGAAAAAGTAGAAATCTTCTTCATATTTCATAGGAACGATGCGGTTTTTGCACTTGATAGTTAATATGAAGGCCTACCCTAGATTGAACATCATGGGTTGATCTATTTTGAAAAGTAACAAGAAATAACAACGGGAAAAACTGGAAATCTTCTCCTTATTTCATACAATGGATGCTGTTTTTGCACTTCATAGTTAATATTATGGCCTTCCCTAGATTGTTCATCATGATTCGATCTATTTTAAGAAATCTGAGGTAAAAACTACTGGAAAAAGCCCGTATTTCTTCAAAATTTCACAGGAATGCTGCAGTATTTGTACTTGATAGTTGAGATTAAGGCCAACACTAAATAGTACATCATCAACCGATCCATTTGGGCTTCTAAGAAGTAAAAACCATTGGAAAAAGCCGAAATTTCCTCTTTATTTCATAGAGTAGATGCTGTTTTTGCACTTCATAGTTAATATTATGGACTACCCTAGATTGTACATTATAGGGCGATCTATTTTATGAATTTTGAAGTAAAAAAAACTGGTAAAAGTGGAAATTTATTCCTTATTTCACAGGGAGGCTGCAGTTCTTTTACTTCATAGTTAATATTATGGCCTACCTTAGATTGTTCATCATGGGTCGATCTATTTTACGAATTCTGAGGTATCATGTACTGGAAATGTTTGAAATATTCTAAATATTTGAACTATTAACAAGTAAAAACTACTGGAAATATTCGAAATATTCTTTTTATTTCACAGAAAGGCTGCTGTTTTTGTATTTGATATTTTAAATTAAGGCCAACACTAAATAGTACATCATGAACCGATCTATTTGGACAACTATGATGAAAAAACCACTGGAAAAAGTCGGAATTTCTTCCTAATTTCACAGGATGGCTGCTGTTTTTGTATTTCATAGTTGATATCAAGGCCCACCCAAGATTGCACATAATGGGTCGATCTAATTGGACAAATAAAAAGGAAAAACTACTGAAAAAGTTGAAATCTTCTCCTTATTTCACAGGAAGGATGCAGGTCTATTACTTCATAGTTAATTTTATTGCCTACCCTAGATTGTACATTATAGGCCGATATATTTTGAAAAGTCAGAAGTAAAAACTAATGGAAAAAGTAGAAATCTTCTCCTTATTTCACAGGAATGCTGCAGTATTTGTACTTGATAGTTGATATTAAGGCCAACATTAAATAGTAAATCATGAAGCGATGTATTTGTGCAACAAAAAGAAAACACCACTGGAAAAAGTCGGAATTACTTCCTAATTTCACAGAAAGGCTGCTGTTTTTTTACTAGATATTGGATATTAAGGCCAACCCAAGATTGTGAATAATGGGACGATCTATGTGGACAACTAACAAGGAAAAACTACTGGAAAAAGTGGAAATCTTTTCCTTATTTCAGAAGAAGGCTGCAGTTCTTGTACTTCGCGGTTAATATTGTGGCCTACCCTATATTGTACATTATAGGCCGATCTATTTTGGAAAGTCAGAAATTTAAACTACTGGAAAAAGTAGAAATCTTCTTCATATTTCATAGGAACGATGCGGTTTTTGCACTTGATAGTTAATATGAAGGCCTACCCTAGATTGAACATCATGGGTTGATCTATTTTGAAAAGTCAGAAGAAATAACAACTGGAAAAAGTAGAAATCTTCTTCATATTTCATAGGAATGATGCGGTTTTTGCACTTGATAGTTAATATTAAGGCCTACCCTAGATTGTTCATCATGGGTCGATCTATTTTGAAAAGTCAGAAGAAATAACAACTGGAAAAAGTAGAAATCTTCTTCATATTTCATAGGAATGATGCGGTTTTTGCACTTGATAGTTAATATTAAGGCCTTCCCTAGATTGTTCATCATGGGTCGATCTATTTTGAAAAGTCAGAAGAAATAACAACTGGAAAAAGTAGAAATCTTCTTCATATTTCATAGGAATGATGCGGTTTTTGCACTTGATAGTTAATATTAAGGCCTTCCCTAGATTGTTCTTCATGGGTCGATCTATTTTGAAAAGTCAGAAGAAATAACAACGGGAAAAAGTAGAAATCTTCTTCATATTTCATAGGAATGATGCGGTTTTTGCACTTGATAGTTAATATTAAGGCCTTCCCTAGATTGTTCTTCATGGGTCGATCTATTTTGAAAAGTCAGAAGAAATAACAACTGGAAAAAGTAGAAATCTTCTTCATATTTCATAGGAATGATGCGGTTTTTGCACTTGATAGTTAATATTAAGGCCTTCCCTAGATTGTTCATCATGGGTCGATCTATTTTGAAAAGTCAGAAGAAATAACAACTGGAAAAAGTAGAAATCTTCTTCATATTTCATAGGAATGATGCGGTTTTTGCACTTGATAGTTAATATTAAGGCCTTCCCTAGATTGTTCATCATGGGTCGATCTATTTTGAAAAGTCAGAAGAAATAACAACTGGAAAAAGTAGAAATCTTCTTCATATTTCATAGGAATGATGCGGTTTTTGCACTTAATAGTTAATATTAAGGCCTTCCCTAGATTGTGCATCATGGGTCAATCTATTTTGAAAAGTCAGAAGAAATAACAACGGGAAAAAGTAGAAATCTTCTTCATATTTCATAGGAATGATGCGGTTTTTGCACTTGATAGTTAATATTAAGGCCTTCCCTAGATTGTGCATCATGGGTCAATCTATTTTGAAAAGTCAGAAGAAATAACAACTGGAAAAAGTAGAAATCTTCTTCATATTTCATAGGAATGATGCGGTTTTTGCACTTGATAGTTAATATTAAGGCCTTCCCTAGATTGTTCATCATGGGTCGATCTATTTTGAAAAGTCAGAAGAAATAACAACTGGAAAAAGTAGAAATCTTCTTCATATTTCATAGGAATGATGCGGTTTTTGCACTTGATAGTTAATATTAAGGCCTTCCCTAGATTGTGCATCATGGGTCAATCTATTTTGAAAAGTCAGAAGAAATAACAACGGAAAAAGTGGAAATCTTCTCCTTATTTCATAGGAACAATAAGGTTTTTGCACTTGATAGTTAATATTAAGGCCTACCCTAGATTGAACATCATGGGTCGATCTATTTTGAAAAGTCAGAAGAAATAACAACGGAAAAAAGTAGAAATCTTCTTCATATTTCATAGGAATGATGCGGTTTTTGCACTTGATAGTTAATATTAAGGCCTTCCCTAGATTGTTCATCATGGGTCAATCTATTTTGAAAAGTCAGAAGAAATAACAACTGGAAAAAGTAGAAATCTTCTTCATATTTCATAGGAATGATGCGGTTTTTGCACTTGATAGTTAATATTAAGGCCTTCCCTAGATTGTTCATCATGGGTCAATCTATTTTGAAAAGTCAGAAGAAATAACAACTGGAAAAAGTAGAAATCTTCTTCATATTTCATAGGAATGATGCGGTTTTTGCACTTGATAGTTAATATTAAGGCCTTCCCTAGATTGTGCATCATGGGTCAATCTATTTTGAAAAGTCAGAAGAAATAACAACGGAAAAAGTGGAAATCTTCTCCTTATTTCATAGGAACAATAAGGTTTTTGCACTTGATAGTTAATATTAAGGCCTACCCTAGATTGAACATCATGGGTCGATCTATTTTGAAAAGTCAGAAGAAATAACAACGGGAAAAAGTAGAAATCTTCTTCATATTTCATAGGAATGATGCGGTTTTTGCACTTGATAGTTAATATTAAGGCCTTCCCTAGATTGTGCATCATGGGTCAATCTATTTTGAAAAGTCAGAAGAAATAACAACTGGAAAAAGTAGAAATCTTCTTCATATTTCATAGGAATGATGCGGTTTTTGCACTTGATAGTTAATATTAAGGCCTTCCCTAGATTGTTCATCATGGGTCGATCTATTTTGAAAAGTCAGAAGAAATAACAACTGGAAAAAGTAGAAATCTTCTTCATATATCATAGGAATGATGCGATTTTTGCACTTGATAGTTAATATTAAGGCCTTCCCTAGATTGTGCATCATGGGTCAATCTATTTTGAAAAGTCAGAAGAAATAACAACGGAAAAAGTGGAAATCTTCTCCTTATTTCATAGGAACAATAAGGTTTTTGCACTTGATAGTTAATATTAAGGCCTACCCTAGATTGAACATCATGGGTCGATCTATTTTGAAAAGTCAGAAGAAATAACAACGGAAAAAGTGGAAGTCTTCTCCTTATTTCATAGGAACGATAAGGTTTTTGCACTTGATAGTTAATATTGTGGCCTTCCCTAGATTGTTCAACATGGGTCGATCTATTTTAAGAAATCTGAGGTAAAAACTACTGGAAAAAGCCCGTATTTCTTCAAAATTTCGCAGGAAGGCTGCTGTATTTGTACTTGATAGTTGATATTAAGGCCAACACTAAATTGTACATTATGAACAGATCTATTTGGGTAAATAAGAAGTAAAAACTAAAGGAAAAAGCCGGAATTTCTTTTTTATTTCATAGAAAAGATGCTATTTTTGCACTTCATAGTTAATATTATGGCCTACCCTAAATTGGGCATCATGGGTCCATCTATTTTGTAAAGTCAGAAGAAATAACAACGGGAAAAAGTGGAAATCTTCTCCTTATTTCACAGAAAAATTGTACATCATGAACCAATCTATTTGGACAAATAAGAAGTAAAATCTCCTGGAGAATGTGGAAATCTTCTCTTTATTTCAGTGGAAGGCTGCATTTCTTGTACTTCACGGTTAATATTGTGGCCTACCCTACATTGTAGATTAAATGCCGATCTTTTTTGAAAAATCAGAAGTAAAAACTACTGGAAAAAGTCGAAATCTTCTACTTATTTCATTGGAACGATGCGGTTTTTGCATTTGATAGTTAATATTAAGGCATACCCTAGATTGTTCATCATGGGTCGATCTATATTGAAAAGTCAGAAGAAATAACAACTGGTAAAAGTGGAAATCTTCTTCTTTTTTCACAAGAAGGCTGGAGTTCTTTTACTTGATATTGGATATTAAGGCCAACACTAAATAGTAAATCAGGAAGCGATGTATTTGCGCAAGAAAGAAGAAAAAACCACTGGAAAAATTCAAAATTACTTCCTAATTTCACAGGAAGGCTGCGGTTTTTGTATTCATAGTTGATATTAAGGCCCACTCCAGATTGCACATAATGGGTCTATCTAATTGGACAAATAAGAAGTAAAAACTACAGGAAAAAGTTGAAATCTACTTCTTATTTCGCACAATGGCTGCTGTTTTTGTACTTCATAGTTAATATTATGGCCTTCCCTAGATTGTTCATCATGGGTCGATCTATTTTAAGAAGTCTGAGGTAAAAATTACTGGAATTAGCCCGTATTTCTTCAAAATTTCACAGGAAGGCAGCTTATTTGTTTTTGATAGTTGATATTAAGGCCAACACTAAATTGTACATTATGAACAGACCTATTTGGGTAAATAAGAAGTAAAAACTACTGGAGAAAGCCGGAATTTCTTCTTTATTTCATAGAAAGGATGCTGTTTTTGCACTTCATAGTTAATATTATGGACTACCCTAGATTGTACATTATAGGCCGATCTATTTTATGAATTTTGAAGTAAAAACAACTGGTAAAAGTGGAAATTTTTTCCTTATTTCACAGGGAGGCTGCAGTTCTTTTACTTCATAGTTAATATTATGGCCTACCTTAGATTGTTGATCATGGGTCGATCTATTTTAAGAATTCGGAGGTATCTTGTACTGGAAAAGTTTGAAATATTCTCCTTAATTCACAGAAAGGCTGCTGTTTTTCTACTTGATAATTGATATTAATGCCAACCCAAGATTGCTCAAAATGGGTCGATCAAATTGGACAACTAAGAAGTAAAATCTACTGGAAAAAGTGGAAATCTCCTTATTTCAAAGGAACGATGCAGTTTTTGCACTTGATAGTTGAGATTAAGGCTAACACTAAATAGTACATCATCAACCGATCCATTTGGGCATCTAAGAAGTAAAAACTACTGGAAAAAGTCTAAATCTTCTCCTTATTTTATTGGAACGATGCGGTTTTTGCACTTCATAGTTAATATTATTGCCTACCCTAGATTGTGCATCATGGGTCGATCTATTTTGAAAAGTCAGAAGAAATAACAGCGGGAAAAAGTGGAAATCTTCTCCTTATTTCATAGAAACGATAAGGTTTTTGCACTTGATAGTTAATATTATGGCCTTCCCTAGATTGTTCATCATGGGTCGATCTATTTTTAAGAAATCTGAGGTAAAAACTACTGGAAAAAGCCCGTATTTCTTAAAAATTTCACAGGAAGGCTGCTGTATTTGTACTTGATAGTTGGTATTAAGGCCAACACTAAATTGTACATTATGAACAGATCTATTTGGGTAAATAAGAAGTAAAAACTACTGGAAAAAGTCGAAATCTTCTCCTTATTTTATTGGAACGATGCGGTTTTTGCACTTCATAGTTAATATTATTGCCTACCCTAGATTGTGCATCATGGGTCGATCTATTTTGAAAAGTCAGAAGAAATAACAGCGGGAAAAAGTGGAAATCTTCTCCTTATTTCATAGGAACGATAAGGTTTTTGCACTTGATAGTTAATATTATGGCCTTCCCTAGATTGTTCATCATGGGTCGATCTATTTTTAAGAAATCTGAGGTAAAAACTACTGGAAAAAGCCCGTATTTCTTAAAAATTTCACAGGAAGGCTGCTGTATTTGTACTTGATAGTTGGTATTAAGGCCAACACTAAATTGTACATTATGAACAGATCTATTTGGGTAAATAAGAAGTAAAAACTACTGGAAAAAGTCGAAATCTTCTCCTTATTTTATTGGAACGATGCGGTTTTTGCACTTCATAGTTAATATTATTGCCTACCCTAGATTGTGCATCATGGGTCGATCTATTTTGAAAAGTCAGAAGAAATAACAGCGGGAAAAAGTGGAAATCTTCTCCTTATTTCACAGAAAAATTGTACATCATGAACCAATCTATTTGGACAAATAAGAAGTAAAATCTCCTGGAGAATGTGGAAATCTTCTCTTTATTTCAGTGGAAGGCTGCATTTCTTGTACTTCACGGTTAATATTGTGGCCTACCCTACATTGTAGATTAAATGCCGATCTTTTTTGAAAAATCAGAAGTAAAAACTACTGGAAAAAGTCGAAATCTTCTACTTATTTCATTGGAACGATGCGGTTTTTGCATTTGATAGTTAATATTAAGGCATACCCTAGATTGTTCATCATGGGTCGATCTATATTGAAAAGTCAGAAGAAATAACAACTGGTAAAAGTGGAAATCTTCTTCTTTTTTCACAAGAAGGCTGGAGTTCTTTTACTTGATATTGGATATTAAGGCCAACACTAAATAGTAAATCAGGAAGCGATGTATTTGCGCAAGAAAGAAGAAAAAACCACTGGAAAAATTCAAAATTACTTCCTAATTTCACAGGAAGGCTGCGGTTTTTGTATTCATAGTTGATATTAAGGCCCACTCCAGATTGCACATAATGGGTCTATCTAATTGGACAAATAAGAAGTAAAAACTACAGGAAAAAGTTGAAATCTACTTCTTATTTCGCACAATGGCTGCTGTTTTTGTACTTCATAGTTAATATTATGGCCTTCCCTAGATTGTTCATCATGGGTCGATCTATTTTAAGAAGTCTGAGGTAAAAATTACTGGAATTAGCCCGTATTTCTTCAAAATTTCACAGGAAGGCAGCTTATTTGTTTTTGATAGTTGATATTAAGGCCAACACTAAATTGTACATTATGAACAGACCTATTTGGGTAAATAAGAAGTAAAAACTACTGGAGAAAGCCGGAATTTCTTCTTTATTTCATAGAAAGGATGCTGTTTTTGCACTTCATAGTTAATATTATGGACTACCCTAGATTGTACATTATAGGCCGATCTATTTTATGAATTTTGAAGTAAAAACAACTGGTAAAAGTGGAAATTTTTTCCTTATTTCACAGGGAGGCTGCAGTTCTTTTACTTCATAGTTAATATTATGGCCTACCTTAGATTGTTGATCATGGGTCGATCTATTTTAAGAATTCGGAGGTATCTTGTACTGGAAAAGTTTGAAATATTCTCCTTAATTCACAGAAAGGCTGCTGTTTTTCTACTTGATAATTGATATTAATGCCAACCCAAGATTGCTCAAAATGGGTCGATCAAATTGGACAACTAAGAAGTAAAATCTACTGGAAAAAGTGGAAATCTCCTTATTTCAAAGGAACGATGCAGTTTTTGCACTTGATAGTTGAGATTAAGGCTAACACTAAATAGTACATCATCAACCGATCCATTTGGGCATCTAAGAAGTAAAAACTACTGGAAAAAGTCTAAATCTTCTCCTTATTTTATTGGAACGATGCGGTTTTTGCACTTCATAGTTAATATTATTGCCTACCCTAGATTGTGCATCATGGGTCGATCTATTTTGAAAAGTCAGAAGAAATAACAGCGGGAAAAAGTGGAAATCTTCTCCTTATTTCATAGAAACGATAAGGTTTTTGCACTTGATAGTTAATATTATGGCCTTCCCTAGATTGTTCATCATGGGTCGATCTATTTTTAAGAAATCTGAGGTAAAAACTACTGGAAAAAGCCCGTATTTCTTAAAAATTTCACAGGAAGGCTGCTGTATTTGTACTTGATAGTTGGTATTAAGGCCAACACTAAATTGTACATTATGAACAGATCTATTTGGGTAAATAAGAAGTAAAAACTACTGGAAAAATTCGAAATCTTCTCCTTATTTTATTGGAACGATGCGGTTTTTGCACTTCATAGTTAATATTATTGCCTACCCTAGATTGTGCATCATGGGTCGATCTATTTTGAAAAGTCAGAAGAAATAACAGCGGGAAAAAGTGGAAATCTTCTCCTTATTTCATAGAAACGATAAGGTTTTTGCACTTGATAGTTAATATTATGGCCTTCCCTAGATTGTTCATCATGGGTCGATCTATTTTTAAGAAATCTGAGGTAAAAACTACTGGAAAAAGCCCGTATTTCTTAAAAATTTCACAGGAAGGCTGCTGTATTTGTACTTGATAGTTGGTATTAAGGCCAACACTAAATTGTACATTATGAACAGATCTATTTGGGTAAATAAGAAGTAAAAACTACTGGAAAAAGTCGAAATCTTCTCCTTATTTTATTGGAACGATGCGGTTTTTGCACTTCATAGTTAATATTATGGCCTACCCTAGATTGTGCATCATGGGTCGATCTATTTTGAAAAGTCAGAAGAAATAACAGCGGGAAAAAGTGGAAATCTTCTCCTTATTTCATAGAAACGATAAGGTTTTTGCACTTGATAGTTAATATTATGGCCTTCCCTAGATTGTTCATCATGGGTCGATCTATTTTTAAGAAATCTGAGGTAAAAACTACTGGAAAAAGCCCGTATTTCTTAAAAATTTCACAGGAAGGCTGCTGTATTTGTACTTGATAGTTGGTATTAAGGCCAACACTAAATTGTACATCATGAACAGATCTATTTGGGTAAATAAGAAGTAAAAACTACTGGAAAAAGTCGAAATCTTCTCCTTATTTTATTGGAACGATGCGGTTTTTGCACTTGATAGTTAATATTATGGCCTGCCCTAGATTGTTCATCATGGGTCGACCTATTTTAAGAAATCTGAGGTAAAAACTACTGGAAAAAGCCGGAATTTCTTCTTTATTTCATAGAAAGGATGCTGTTTTTGCACTTCATAGTTAATATTATGGACTACCCTAGATTGTACATTATAGGCCGATCTATTTTATGAATTTTGAAGTAAAAAAAACTGGTAAAAGTGGAAATTTATTCCTTATTTCACAGGGAGGCTGCAGTTCTTTTACTTCATAGTTAATATTATGGCCCACCTTAGATTGTTCATCATGGGTCGATCTATTTTAAGAATTCTGAGGTATCATGTACTGGAAAAGTTTGAAATATTCTCCTTAATTCACAGAAAGGCTGCTGTTTTTCTACTTGATATTTGATATTAATGCCAACCCAAGATTGCACAAAATGAGTCGATCTAATTGGACAACTAAGAAGTAAAATCTACTGGAAAAAGTGGAAATCATCTCCTTATTTCACAGAAAGGCTGCCGTTTTTGTACTTGATAGTACATATTAAGGCCATCCCAAGATTGTGCATGATGGATCGATCTATTTGGATTACTAACAAGTAAAAACTACAGGAAAAAGTCGGAATTTCTTCCTAATTTCACATAAAGGCTGCTGTTTTTGTACTTGATAGTTCATATTAATGCCAACCCAAGATTGCACATAATGGGTCGATCTAATTGGACAACTAAGAAGTAAAATCTACTGGAAAAAGTGGAAATCATCTCCTTATTTTACAGAAAGGCTGCGGTTTTTGCATTTGATATTTGATATTAAGGCACACCTTAAATTGTGCATCATGGGTCGATTTATTTTGAAAAGTCAGAAGAAATAACAACGGGAAAAAGTGGAAATCATCTCCTTATTTTACAGAAAGGCTGCGGTTTTTGCATTTGATATTTGATATTAAGGCACACCTTAAATTGTGCATCATGGGTCGATTTATTTTGAAAAGTCAGAAGAAATAACAACGGGAAAAAGTGGAAATCATCTCCTTATTTTACAGAAAGGCTGCGGTTTTTGCATTTGATATTTGATATTAAGGCACACCCTAAATTGTGCATCATGGGTCGATTTATTTTGAAAAGTCAGAAGAAATAACAACGGGAAAAAGTGGAAATCTTCTCCTTATTTTATAGGAACGATGCGGTTTTTGCACGTGATAGTTAAAATTAAGGCCTTCACTAGATTGTTCATCATGGGTCGATCTAATTTAAGAAGTCTGAGGTAAAAACTACAGGAATAAGCCGTAATTTCTTCTTTATTTCGTAGAAAGGCTGCTGTTTTTGCACTTGATATTTGATATTATGGCCAACATTAAATTGTACATCATGAACCAATCTATTTGGACTACTCAGAAGTAAAAACTACTGGAGAAAGCCGGAATTTCTTCTTTATTTCATAGAAAGGATGCTGTTTTTGCACTTCATAGTTAATATTATGGACTACCTTAGATTGTTGATCATGGGTCGATCTATTTTAAGAATTCGGAGGTATCATGTACTGGAAAAGTTTGAAATATTCTCCTTAATTCACAGAAAGGCTGCTGTTTTTCTACTTGATATTTGATATTAATGCCAACCCATGATTGCTCAAATTGGGTCGATCTAATTGGACAACTAAGAAGTAAAATCTACTGGAAAAAGTGGAAATCTTCTCCTTATTTCAAAGGAACGATGCGGTTTTTGCACTTGATAGTTGAGATTAAGGCCAACACTAAATAGTACATCATCAACCGATCCATTTGGGCATCTAAGAAGTAAAAATTACTGGAAAAAATCGAAATCTTCTCCTTATTTTATTGGAACGATGCGGTTTTTGCACTTGACAGTTAATATTATGGCCTTCCCTAGATTGTTCATCATGGGTCAATCTATTTTAAGAAATCTGAGGTAAAAACTACTGGAAAAAGCCCGAATTTCTTCGAAATTTCACAGGAATGTTGCTGTATTTGTATTGATAGTTCATATTAACGCCAACACTAAATAGTACATCATAGACCGATCTATTTGGACTACTCAGAAGTAAAAACTACTGGAAAAAGCCGGAATTTCTTCTTAATTTCATAGAAAGGATGCTGTTTTGCACTTCATATTTCATATTATGGCCTTCCCTAGATTGTGCATCATGGGTCGATCTATTTTGTAAAGTCAGAAGTATGAATTACTGGAAAAAGTGGAAATCTTCTTCTTATTTCACAGAAAGGCTGCTTTTTTTGTACTAGATATTGGATATTAAGGCAAACACTAAATAGTACATCATAGACCGATCTATTTGGACTACTCAGAAGTAAAAACTACTGGAAAAAGCCGGAATTTCTTCTTTATTTCATAAAAAAGGATGCTGTTTTTGCACTTCATAGTTAATATTATGGCCTACCTTAGATAGTTCATCATGGGTCGATCTATTTTAAGAATTCTGAGGTATCATGTACTGGAAAAGTTTGAAATATTCTCCTTAATTCACAAAAAGGCTGCTGTTTTTCTACTTGATATTTGATATTAATGCCAACTCTAAATAGTTCATCATGTACCGATCTATTTGGAGAACTAAGAAGTAATAACTACTGGAAAAAGATGAAATCTTCTTCTTTATTTGTTTTTGCGCTTCATAGTTAATATTATGGCCTCCCCTAGATTGTGCATCATGGGTCGATCTATTTTAAGAATTCTGAGGTATCATGTACTGGAAAAGTTTGAAATATTCTCCTTAATTCACAAAAAGGCTGCTGTTTTTCTACTTGATATTTGATATTAAGGCCAACACTAAATAGTACATCATGAACGGATCTATTTGGACAACTATGAAGTAAAAACTACTGAAAAAGATGAAATCTTCTCCTTATTTCACAGGAAGGATGCAGGTCTATTACTTCATAGTTAATTTTATCGCCTGCCCTAGATTGTACATTATAGGCCGATCTATTTTGAAAAGTCAGAAGTAAAAACTAATGGAAAAAGTAGAAATCTTCTCCTTATTTCACAGAAAGGCTGCTATTTTTGTACTTGATAGTTGATATTAAGGCCAACCCAAGATTGTGAATAATGGGACGATCTATGTGGACTACTAACAAGGAAAAACTACTGGAAAAATTCGAAATATTCTTTTTATTTCATAGAAAGGATGCTGTTTTTGCACTTCATAGTTAATATTATGGCCTAGCCTAAATTGTGCATCATGGGTCGATCTATTTTGAAAAGTCAGAAGAAATAACAACTGGAAAAAGTGGAAATCTTTTCCTTATTTCAGAAGAAGGCTGCAGTTCTTGTACTTCGCGGTTAATATTGTGGCCTACCCTATATTGTACATTATAGGCCGATCTATTTTGGAAAGTCAGAAGTTTAAACTACTGGAAAAAGTAGAAATCTTCTTCATATTTCATAGGAACGATGCGGTTTTTGCACTTGATAGTTAATATGAAGGCCTACCCTAGATTGAACATCATGGGTTGATCTATTTTGAAAAGTAACAAGAAATAACAACGGGAAAAACTGGAAATCTTCTCCTTATTTCATACAATGGATGCTGTTTTTGCACTTCATAGTTAATATTATGGCCTTCCCTAGATTGTTCATCATGATTCGATCTATTTTAAGAAATCTGAGGTAAAAACTACTGGAAAAAGCCCGTATTTCTTCAAAATTTCACAGGAATGCTGCAGTATTTGTACTTGATAGTTGAGATTAAGGCCAACACTAAATAGTACATCATCAACCGATCCATTTGGGCTTCTAAGAAGTAAAAACCATTGGAAAAAGCCGAAATTTCCTCTTTATTTCATAGAGTAGATGCTGTTTTTGCACTTCATAGTTAATATTATGGACTACCCTAGATTGTACATTATAGGGCGATCTATTTTATGAATTTTGAAGTAAAAAAAACTGGTAAAAGTGGAAATTTATTCCTTATTTCACAGGGAGGCTGCAGTTCTTTTACTTCATAGTTAATATTATGGCCTACCTTAGATTGTTCATCATGGGTCGATCTATTTTACGAATTCTGAGGTATCATGTACTGGAAATGTTTGAAATATTCTAAATATTTGAACTATTAACAAGTAAAAACTACTGGAAATATTCGAAATATTCTTTTTATTTCACAGAAAGGCTGCTGTTTTTGTATTTGATATTTTAAATTAAGGCCAACACTAAATAGTACATCATGAACCGATCTATTTGGACAACTATGATGAAAAAACCACTGGAAAAAGTCGGAATTTCTTCCTAATTTCACAGGATGGCTGCTGTTTTTGTATTTCATAGTTGATATCAAGGCCCACCCAAGATTGCACATAATGGGTCGATCTAATTGGACAAATAAAAAGGAAAAACTACTGAAAAAGTTGAAATCTTCTCCTTATTTCACAGGAAGGATGCAGGTCTATTACTTCATAGTTAATTTTATTGCCTACCCTAGATTGTACATTATAGGCCGATCTATTTTGAAAAGTCAGAAGTAAAAACTAATGGAAAAAGTAGAAATCTTCTCCTTATTTCACAGGAATGCTGCAGTATTTGTACTTGATAGTTGATATTAAGGCCAACATTAAATAGTAAATCATGAAGCGATGTATTTGTGCAACAAAAAGAAAACACCACTGGAAAAAGTCGGAATTACTTCCTAATTTCACAGAAAGGCTGCTGTTTTTTTACTAGATATTGGATATTAAGGCCAACCCAAGATTGTGAATAATGGGACGATCTATGTGGACAACTAACAAGGAAAAACTACTGGAAAAAGTGGAAATCTTTTCCTTATTTCAGAAGAAGGCTGCAGTTCTTGTACTTCGCGGTTAATATTGTGGCCTACCCTATATTGTACATTATAGGCCGATCTATTTTGGAAAGTCAGAAATTTAAACTACTGGAAAAAGTAGAAATCTTCTTCATATTTCATAGGAACGATGCGGTTTTTGCACTTGATAGTTAATATGAAGGCCTACCCTAGATTGAACATCATGGGTTGATCTATTTTGAAAAGTAACAAGAAATAACAACGGGAAAAACTGGAAATCTTCTCCTTATTTCATACAATGGATGCTGTTTTTGCACTTCATAGTTAATATTATGGCCTTCCCTAGATTGTTCATCATGAGTCGATCTATTTTAAGAAATCTGAGGTAAAAACTACTGGAAAAAGCCCGTATTTCTTCAAAATTTCACAGGAATGCTGCAGTATTTGTACTTGATAGTTCAGATTAAGGCCAACACTAAATAGTACATCATCAACCGATCCATTTGGGCATCTAAGAAGTAAAAACCATTGGAAAAAGCCGAAATTTCCTCTTTATTTCATAGAATGGATGCTGTTTTTGCCCTTCATTGTTAATATTATGGCCTGCCCTAGATTGAGCATCATGGGTCGATTTATTATGAAAAGGCAGAAGAAATGACAACGGGAAAAAGTGGAAATCTTCTTTTTATTTCATAGGAACGATAAGGTTTTTGCACCTGATAGTTAATATTATGGCCTTCCCTAGATTGTGCATCATGGGTCGATCTATTTTGTAAAGTCAGAAGTATGAATTACTGGAAAAAGTGGAAATCTTCTTCTTATTTCACAGAAAGGCTGCTGTTTTTGTACTAGATATTGGATATTAAGGCAAACACTAAATAGTACATCATAGACCGATCTATTTGGACTACTCAGAAGTAAAAACTACTGGAAAAAGCCGGAATTTCTTCTTTATTTCATAGAAAGGATGCTGTTTTTGCACTTCATAGTTAATATTATGGACTACCCTAGATTGTACATTATAGGCCGATCTATTTTATGAATTTTGAATTAAAAAAAACTGGTAAAAGTGGAAATTTATTCCTTATTTCACAGGGAGGCTGCAGTTCTTTTACTTCATAGTTAATATTATGGCCTACCTTAGATTCTTCATCATGGGTCGATCTATTTTAAGAATTCTGAGGTATCATGTACTGGAAAAGTTTGAAATATTCTCCTTAATTCACCAAAAGGCTGCTGTTTTTCTACTTGATATTTGATATTAATGCCAACTCTAAATAGTACATCACGAAGCGATGTATTTGCGCAACAAAGAAGAAAAAACCACTGGAAAAAGTCGGAATTTCTTCCTAATTTCACAGGAAGACTGCTGTTTTTGTACTTCATAGTTGATATTAAGGCCCACCCAAGATTGCACATAATAGGTCGATCTAATTGGACTAATAAGAAGTAAAAACTATTGGAAAAGGTGGAAATCTACTTCTTATTTCGCACAATGGCTGCTTTTTTTGTACTTCATAGTTAATATTATGGCCTTCCCTAGATTGTTCATCATGGTTCGATCTATTTTAAGAAGTCTGAGGTAAAAATTACTGGAATTAGCCCGTATTTCTTCGAAATTTCACAGGAATGTTGCTGTATTTGTATTGATAGTTGATATTAAGGCCAACACTAAATTGTACATTATGAACAGATCTATTTGGGTAAATAAGAAGTTAAAACTAATGGAAAAAGCCGGAATTTCTTCTTAATTTCATAGATAGGATGGTGTTTTGCACTTCATATTTAATATTATGGCCTTCTCTAGATTGTGCATCATGGGTCGATCTATTTTGTAAAGTCAGAAGTATGAATTACTGGAAAAAGTGGAAATCTTCTTCTTATTTCACAGAAAGGCTGCTGTTTTTGTACTAGATATTGGATATTAAGGCAAACACTAAATAGTACATCATAGACCGATCTATTTGGACTACTCAGAAGTAAAAACTACTGGAAAAAGCCGGAATTTCTTCTTTATTTCATAGAAAGGATGCTGTTTTTGCACTTCATAGTTAATATTATGAACTACCCTAGATTGTACATTATAGGGCGATCTATTTTATGAACTTTGAAGTAAAAAAAACTGGTAAAAGTGGAAATTTATTCCTTATTTCACAGGGAGGCTGCAGTTCTTTTACTTCATAGTTAATATTATGGCCTACCTTAGATTGTTCATCATGGGTCGATCTATTTTACGAATTCTGAGGTATCATGTACTGGAAAAGTTTGAAATATTCTAAATATTTGAACTATTAACAAGTAAAAACTACTGGAAATATTCGAAATATTCTTTTTATTTCACAGAAAGGCTGCTGTTTTTGTATTTGATATTTTAAATTAAGGCCAACACTAAATAGTACATCATGAACCGATCTATTTGGACAACTATGATGAAAAAACCACTGGAAAAAGTCGGAATTTCTTCCTAATTTCACAGGATGGCTGCTGTTTTTGTATTTCATAGTTGATATCAAGGCCCACCCAAGATTGCACATAATGGGTCGATCTAATTGGACAAATAAAAAGGAAAAACTACTGGAAAAAGTGGAAATCTTCTTCTTATTTCACAGAAAGGCTGCGGTTTTTGTACTTGATATTTGATATTAAGGCCAACACTAAATAGTACATCATGAACGGATCTATTTGAACAACTATGAAGTAAAAACTACTGAAAAAGTTGAAATCTTCTCCTTATTTCACAGGAAGGATGCAGGTCTATTACTTCATAGTTAATTTTATTGCCTACCCTAGATTGTACATTATAGGCCGATCTATTTTGAAAAGTCAGAAGTAAAAACTAATGGAAAAAGTAGAAATCTTCTCCTTATTTCACAGAAAGGCTGCTATTTTTGTACTAGATATTGGATATTAAGGCAAACACTAAATAGTACATCATAGACCGATCTATTTGGACTGCTCAGAAGTAAAAACTACTGGAAAAAGCCGGAATTTCTTCTTTATTTAATAGAAAGGATGCTGTTTTTGCACTTCATAGTTAATATTATGGACTACCCTAGATTGTACATTATAGGCCGATCTATTTTATGAATTTTGAATTAAAAAAAACTGGTAAAAGTGGAAATTTATTCCTTATTTCACAGGGAGGCTGCAGTTCTTTTACTTCATAGTTAATATTATGGCCTACCTTAGATTGTTCATCATGGGTCGATCTATTTTAAGAATTCTGAGGTATCATGTACTGGAAAAGTTTGAAATATTCTCCTTAATTCACCAAAAGGCTGCTGTTTTTCTACTTGATATTTGATATTAATGCCAACTCTAAATAGTACATCACGAAGCGATGTATTTGCGCAACAAAGAAGAAAAAACCACTGGAAAAAGTCGGAATTTCTTCCTAATTTCACAGGAAGACTGCTGTTTTTGTACTTCATAGTTGATATTAAGGCCCACCCAAGATTGCACATAATAGGTCGATCTAATTGGACTAATAAGAAGTAAAAACTATTGGAAAAGGTGGAAATCTACTTCTTATTTCGCACAATGGCTGCTTTTTTTGTACTTCATAGTTAATATTATGGCCTTCCCTAGATTGTTCATCATGGTTCGATCTATTTTAAGAAGTCTGAGGTAAAAATTACTGGAATTAGCCCGTATTTCTTCGAAATTTCACAGGAATGTTGCTGTATTTGTATTGATAGTTGATATTAAGGCCAACACTAAATTGTACATTATGAACAGATCTATTTGGGTAAATAAGAAGTTAAAACTACTGGAAAAAGCCGGAATTTCCTCTTTATTTCATAGAAAGGATGCTGTTTTTGCACTTCATAGTTAATATTATGGACTACCCTAGATTGTACATTATAGGGCGATCTATTTTATGAAGTTTGAAGTAAAAAAAACTGGTAAAAGTGGAAATTTATTCCTTATTTCACAGGGAGGCTGCAGTTCTTTTACTTCATAGTTAATATTATGGCCTACCTTAGATTGTTCATCATGGGTCGATCTATTTTACGAATTCTGAGGTATCATGTACTGGAAAAGTTTGAAATATTCTAAATATTTGAACTATTAACAAGTAAAAACTACTGGAAATATTCGAAATATTCTTTTTATTTCACAGAAAGGCTGCTGTTTTTGTATTTGATATTTTAAATTAAGGCCAACACTAAATAGTACATCATGAACCGATCTATTTGGACAACTATGATGAAAAAACCACTGGAAAAAGTCGGAATTTCTTCCTAATTTCACAGGATGGCTGCTGTTTTTGTATTTCATAGTTGATATCAAGGCCCACCCAAGATTGCACATAATGGGTCGATCTAATTGGACAAATAAAAAGGAAAAACTACTGGAAAAAGTGGAAATCTTCTTCTTATTTCACAGAAAGGCTGCGGTTTTTGTACTTGATATTTGATATTAAGTCCAACTCTAAATAGTACATCATGAACGGATCTATTTGAACAACTATGAAGTAAAAACTACTGAAAAAGTTGAAATCTTCTCCTTATTTCACAGGAAGGATGCAGGTCTATTACTTCATAGTTAATTTTATTGCCTACTCTAGATTGTACATTATAGGCCGATCTATTTTGAAAAGTCAGAAGTAAAAACTAATGGAAAAAGTAGAAATCTTCTCCTTATTTCACAGAAAGGCTGCTATTTTTGTACTTGATAGTTGATATTAAGGCCAACATTAAATAGTAAATCATGAAGCGATGTATTTGTGCAACAAAAAGAAAAAACCACTGGAAAAAGTCGGAATTACTTCCTAATTTCACAGAAAGGCTGCTGTTTTTTTACTAGATATTGGATATTAAGGCCAACCCAAGATTGTGAATAATGGGACGATCTATGTGGACAACTAACAAGGATAAACTACTGGAAAAAGTGGAAATCTTTTCCTTATTTCAGAAGAAGGCTGCAGTTCTTGTACTTCGCGGTTAATATTGTGGCCTACCCTATATTGTACATTATAGGCCGATCTATTTTGGAAAGTCAGAAATTTAAACTACTGGAAAAAGTAGAAATCTTCTTCATATTTCATAGGAACGATGCGGTTTTTGCACTTGATAGTTAATATGAAGGCCTACCCTAGATTGAACATCATGGGTTGATCTATTTTGAAAAGTAACAAGAAATAACAACGGGAAAAACTGGAAATCTTCTCCTTATTTCATACAATGGATGCTGTTTTTGCACTTCATAGTTAATATTATGGCCTTCCCTAGATTGTTCATCATGAGTCGATCTATTTTAAGAAATCTGAGGTAAAAACTACTGGAAAAAGCCCGTATTTCTTCAAAATTTCACAGGAATGCTGCAGTATTTGTACTTGATAGTTGAGATTAAGGCCAACACTAAATAGTACATCATCAACCGATCCATTTGGGCATCTAAGAAGTAAAAACCATTGGAAAAAGCCGAAATTTCCTCTTTATTTCATAGAATGGATGCTGTTTTTGCCCTTCATTGTTAATATTATGGCCTGCCCTAGATTGAGCATCATGGGTCGATTTATTATGAAAAGGCAGAAGAAATGACAACGGGAAAAAGTGGAAATCTTCTTTTTATTTCATAGGAGCGATAAGGTTTTTGCACCTGATAGTTAATATTATGGCCTTCCCTAGATTGTGCATCATGGGTCGATCTATTTTGTAAAGTCAGAAGTATGAATTACTGGAAAAAGTGGAAATCTTCTTCTTATTTCACAGAAAGGCTGCTGTTTTTGTACTAGATATTGGATATTAAGGCAAACACTAAATAGTACATCATAGACCGATCTATTTGGACTACTCAGAAGTAAAAACTACTGGAAAAAGCCGGAATTTCTTCTTTATTTCATAGAAAGGATGCTGTTTTTGCACTTCATAGTTAATATTATGGACTACCCTAGATTGTACATTATAGGCCGATCTATTTTATGAATTTTGAATTAAAAAAAACTGGTAAAAGTGGAAATTTATTCCTTATTTCACAGGGAGGCTGCAGTTCTTTTACTTCATAGTTAATATTATGGCCTACCTTAGATTCTTCATCATGGGTCGATCTATTTTAAGAATTCTGAGGTATCATGTACTGGAAAAGTTTGAAATATTCTCCTTAATTCACCAAAAGGCTGCTGTTTTTCTACTTGATATTTGATATTAATGCCAACTCTAAATAGTACATCATGAAGCGATGTATTTGCGCAAAAAAGAAGAAAAAACCACTGGAAAAAGTCGGATTTTCTTCCTAATTTCACAGGAAGACTGCTGTTTTTGTACTTCATAGTTGATATTAAGGCCCACCCAAGATTGCACATAATAGGTCGATCTAATTGGACTAATAAGAAGTAAAAACTATTGGAAAAGGTGGAAATCTACTTCTTATTTCGCACAATGGCTGCTTTTTTTGTACTTCATAGTTAATATTATGGCCTTCCCTAGATTGTTCATCATGGTTCGATCTATTTTAAGAAGTCTGAGGTAAAAATTACTGGAATTAATTAAAGGCTGCTGTTTTTGTATTTGATATTTTAAATTAAGGCCAACACTAAATAGTACATCATGAACCGATCTATTTGGACAACTATGATGAAAAAACCACTGGAAAAAGTCGGAATTTCTTCCTAATTTCACAGGATGGCTGCTGTTTTTGTCTTTCATAGTTGATATCAAGGCCCACCCAAGATTGCACATAATGGGTCGATCTAATTGGACAAATAAAAAGGAAAAACTACTGGAAAAAGTGGAAATCTTCTTCTTATTTCACAGAAAGGCTGCTGTTTTTGTACTAGATATTGGATATTAAGGCAAACACTAAATAGTACATCATAGACCGATCTATTTGGACTACTCAGAAGTAAAAACTACTGGAAAAAGCCGGAATTTCTTCTTTATTTCATAGAAAGGATGCTGTTTTTGCACTTCATAGTTAATATTATGGACTACCCTAGATTGTACATTATAGGCCGATCTATTTTATGAATTTTGAATTAAAAAAAACTGGTAAAAGTGGAAATTTATTCCTTATTTCACAGGGAGGCTGCAGTTCTTTTACTTCATAGTTAATATTATGGCCTACCTTAGATTGTTCATCATGGGTCGATCTATTTTAAGAATTCTGAGGTATCATGTACTGGAAAAGTTTGAAATATTCTCCTTAATTCACCAAAAGGCTGCTGTTTTTCTACTTGATATTTGATATTAATGCCAACTCTAAATAGTACATCACGAAGCGATGTATTTGCGCAACAAAGAAGAAAAAACCACTGGAAAAAGTCGGAATTTCTTCCTAATTTCACAGGAAGACTGCTGTTTTTGTACTTCATAGTTGATAATAAGGCCCACCCAAGATTGCACATAATAGGTCGATCTAATTGGACTAATAAGAAGTAAAAACTATTGGAAAAGGTGGAAATCTACTTCTTATTTCGCACAATGGCTGCTTTATTTGTACTTCATAGTTAATATTATGGCCTTCCCTAGATTGTTCATCATGGCTCGATCTATTTTAAGAAGTCTGAGGTAAAAATTACTGGAATTAGCCCGTATTTCTTCGAAATTTCACAGGAATGTTGCTGTATTTGTATTGATAGTTGATATTAAGGCCAACACTAAATTGTACATTATGAACAGATCTATTTGGGTAAATAAGAAGTTAAAACTAATGGAAAAAGCCGGAATTTCTTCTTAATTTCATAGATAGGATGGTGTTTTGCACTTCATATTTAATATTATGGCCTTCCCTAGATTGTGCATCATGGGTCGATCTATTTTGTAAAGTCAGAAGTATGAATTGCTAGAAAAAGTGGAAATCTTCTTATTTCACAGAAAGGCTGCTGTTTTTGTACTAGATATTGGATATTAAGGCAAACACTAAATAGTACATCATAGACCGATCTATTTGGACTACTCAGAAGTAAAAACTACTGGAAAAAGCCGGAATTTCTTCTTTATTTCATAGAAAGGATGCTGTTTTTGCACTTCATAGTTAATATTATGGACTACCCTAGATTGTACATTATAGGGCGATCTATTTTATGAATTTTGAAGTAAAAAAAACTGGTAAAAGTGGAAATTTATTCCTTATTTCACAGGGAGGCTGCAGTTCTTTTACTTCATAGTTAATATTATGGCCTACCTTAGATTGTTCATCATGGGTCGATCTATTTTACGAATTCTGAGGTATCATGTACTGGAAAAGTTTGAAATATTCTAAATATTTGAACTATTAACAAGTAAAAACTACTGGAAATATTCGAAATATTCTTTTTATTTCACAGAAAGGCTGCTGTTTTTGTATTTGATATTTTAAATTAAGGCCAACACTAAATAGTACATCATGAACCGATCTATTTGGACAACTATGATGAAAAAACCACTGGAAAAAGTCGGAATTTCTTCCTAATTTCACAGGATGGCTGCTGTTTTTGTATTTCATAGTTGATATCAAGGCCCACCCAAGATTGCACATAATGGGTCGATCTAATTGGACAAATAAAAAGGAAAAACTACTGGAAAAAGTGGAAATCTTCTTCTTATTTCACAGAAAGGCTGCGGTTTTTGTACTTGATATTTGATATTAAGGCCAACACTAAATAGTACATCATGAACGGATCTATTTGGACAACTATGAAGTAAAAACTACTGAAAAAGTTGAAATCTTCTCCTTATTTCACAGGAAGGATGCAGGTCTATTACTTCATAGTTAATTTTATCGCCTACCCTAGATTGTACATTATAGGCCGATCTATTTTGAAAAGTCAGAAGTTTAAACTACTGGAAAAAGTAGAAATCTTCTTCATATTTCATAGGAACGATGCGGATTTTGCACTTGATAGTTAATATGAAGGCCTACCCTAGATTGAACATCATGGGTTGATCTATTTTGAAAAGTAACAAGAAATAACAACGGGAAAAACTGGAAATCTTCTCCTTATTTCATACAATGGATGCTGTTTTTGCACTTCATAGTTAATATTATGGCCTTCCCTAGATTGTTCATCATGAGTCGATCTATTTTAAGAAATCTGAGGTAAAAACTACTGGAAAAAGCCCGTATTTCTTCAAAATTTCACAGGAATGCTGCAGTATTTGTACTTGATAATTGAGATTAAGGCCAACACTAAATAGTACATCATCAACCGATCCATTTGGGCATCTAAGAAGTAAAAACCATTGGAAAAAGCCGAAATTTCCTCTTTATTTCATAGAATGGATGCTGTTTTTGCCCTTCATTGTTAATATTATGGCCTGCCCTAGATTGAGCATCATGGGTCGATTTATTATGAAAAGGCAGAACAAATAACAACGGGAAAAAGTGGAAATCTTCTCCTTATTTTATAGGAACGATGCGGTTTTTGCACTTGATAGTTAAAATTAAGGCCTTCACTAAATTGTTCATCATGGGTCGATCTAATTTAAGAAGTCTGAGGTAAAAACTACAGGAATAAGCCGTAATTTCTTCTTTATTTCGTAGAAAGGCTGCTGTTTTTGCACTTGACATTTGATATTATGGCCAACATTAAATTGTACATCATGAACCAATCTATTTGGACAAGTATGAAGTAAAATCTCAGGGAGAATGTGGAAATCTTCTCTTTATTTAATAGGAAGGCTGCAATTTCATGTACTTCACAGTTAATATTATTGCCTACCCCAGATTGTACATTATAGGGCGATCTATTTTATGAATTTTGAAGTAAAAAAAACTGGTAAAAGTGGAAATTTATTCCTTATTTCACAGGGAGGCTGCAGTTCTTTTACTTCATAGTTAATATTATGGCCTACCTTAGATTGTTCATCATGGGTCGATCTATTTTACGAATTCTGAGGTATCATGTACTGGAAAAGTTTGAAATATTCTCCTTAATACACAAAAAGGCTGCTGTTTTTCTACTTCATATTTGATATTAATGCCAACTCTAAATAGTTCATCATGTACCGATCTATTTGGAGAACTAAGAAGTAATAACTACTGGAAATCGTCGGAATTTCTTCCTAATTTCACAGGAAGACTGCTGTTTTTGTACTTCATAGTTGATATTAAGCCCCACCAAGGATTGCAAATAATGGGTCGATCTAATTGGACAAATAAGAAATAAAAAATACTGGAAAAAGTGGAAATCTTCTTCTTATTTCACAGAAAGGCTGCGGTTTTTGTACTTGATATTTGATATTAAGGCCAACACTAAATAGTACATCATGAACGGATCTATTTGGACAACTATGAAGTAAAAACTACTGAAAAAGTTGAAATCTTCTCCTTATTTCACAGGAAGGATGCAGGTCTATTACTTCATAGTTAATTTTATCGCCTGCCCTAGATTGTACATTATAGGCCGATCTATTTTGAAAAGTCAGAAGTAAAAACTAATGGAAAAAGTAGAAATCTTCTCCTTATTTCACAGAAAGGCTGCTATTTTTGTACTTGATAGTTGATATTAAGGCCAACCCAAGATTGTGAATAATGGGACGATCTATGTGGACTACTAACAAGGAAAAACTACTGGAAAAATTCGAAATATTCTTTTTATTTCATAGAAAGGATGCTGTTTTTGCACTTCATAGTTAATATTATGGCCTAGCCTAAATTGTGCATCATGGGTCGATCTATTTTGAAGAGTCAGAAGAAATAACAACTGGAAAAAGTGGAAATCTTTTCCTTATTTCAGAAGAAGGCTGCAGTTCTTGTACTTCGCGGTTAATATTGTGGCCTACAATATATTGTACATTATAGGCCGATCTATTTTGGAAAGTCAGAAGTTTAAACTACTGGAAAAAGTAGAAATCTTCTTCATATTTCATAGGAACGATGCGGTTTTTGCACTTGATAGTTAATATGAAGGCCTACCCTAGATTGAACATCATGGGTTGATCTATTTTGAAAAGTAACAAGAAATAACAACGGGAAAAACTGGAAATCTTCTCCTTATTTCATACAATGGATGCTGTTTTTGCACTTCGAAGTTATTATTATGGCCTTCACTAGATTGTTCATCATGAGTCGATCTATTTTAAGAAATCTGAGGTAAAAACTACTGGAAAAAGCCCGTATTTCTTCAAAATTTCACAGGAATGCTGCAGTATTTGTACTTGATAGTTGAGATTAAGGCCAACACTAAATAGTACATCATCAACCGATCCATTTGGGCATCTAAGAAGTAAAAACCATTGGAAAAAGCCGAAATTTCCTCTTTATTTCATAGAATGGATGCTGTTTTTGCACTTCATAGTTAATATTATGGACTACCCTAGATTGTACATTATAGGGCGATCTATTTTATGAATTTTGAAGTAAAAAATACTGGTAAAAGTGGAAATTTATTCCTTATTTCACAGGGAGGCTGCAGTTCTTTTACTTCATAGTTAATATTATGGCCTAGCTTAGATTGTTCATCATGGGTCGATCTATTTTACGAATTCTGAGGTATCATGTACTGGAAAAGTTTGAAATATTCTAAATATTTGAACTATTAACAAGTAAAAACTACTGGAAATATTCGAAATATTCTTTTTATTTCACAGAAAGGCTGCTGTTTTTGTATTTGATATTTTAAATTAAGGCCAACACTAAATAGTACATCATGAACCGATCTATTTGGACAACTATGATGAAAAAACCACTGGAAAAAGACGGAATTTCTTCCTAATTTCACAGGATGGCTGCTGTTTTTGTATTTCATAGTTGATATCAAGGCCCACCCAAGATTGCACATAATGGGTCGATCTAATTGGACAAATAAAAAGGAAAAACTACTGGAAAAAGTCGGAATTACTTCCTAATTTCACAGAAAGGCTGCTGTTTTGTACTTGATAGTTGATATTAAGGCCAACCCAAGATTGTGAATAATGGGACGATCTATGTGGACTACTAACAAGGAAAAACTACTGGAAAAATTCGAAATATTCTTTTTATTTCATAGAAAGGATGCTGTTTTTGCACTTCATAGTTAATATTATGGCCTAGCCTAAATTGTGCATCATGGGTCGATCTATTTTGAAAAGTCAGAAGAAATAACAACTGGAAAAAGTGGAAATCTTTTCTTTATTTCAGAAGAAGGCTGCAGTTCTTGTACTTCGCGGTTAATATTGTGGCCTACCCTATATTGTACATTATAGGCCGATCTATTTTGGAAAGTCAGAAGTTTAAACTACTGGAAAAAGTGGAAATCTTCTTCATATTTCATAGGAACGATGCGGTTTTTGCACTTGATAGTTAATATGAAGGCCTACCCTAGATTGAACATCATGGGTTGATCTATTTTGAAAAGTAACAAGAAATAACAACGGGAAAAACTGGAAATCTTCTCCTTATTTCATACAATGGATGCTGTTTTTGCACTTCATAGTTAATATTATGGCCTTCCCTAGATTGTTCATCATGAGTCGATCTATTTTAAGAAATCTGAGGTAAAAACTATTGGTAAAAGTGGAAATTTATTCCTTATTTCACAGGGAGGCTGCAGTTCTTTTACTTCATAGTTAATATTATGGCCTACCTTAGATTGTTCATCATGGGTCGATCTATTTTACGAATTCTGAGGTATCATGTACTGGAAAAGTTTGAAATATTCTAAATATTTGAACTATTAACAAGTAAAAACTACTGGAAATATTCGAAATATTCTTTTTATTTCACAGAAAGGCTGCTGTTTTTGTATTTGATATTTTAAATTAAGGCCAACACTAAATAGTACATCATGAACCGATCTATTTGGACAACTATGATGAAAAAACCACTGGAAAAAGTCGGAATTTCTTCCTAATTTCACAGGATGGCTGCTGTTTTTGTCTTTCATAGTTGATATCAAGGCCCACCCAAGATTGCACATAACGGGTCGATCTAATTGGACAAATAAAAAGGAAAAACTACTGGAAAAAGTGGAAATCTTCTTCTTATTTCTCAGAAAGGCTGCGGTTTTTGTACTTGATATTTGATATTAAGGCCAACACTAAATAGTACATCATGAACCGATCTATTTGGACAACTATGATGAAAAAACCACTGGAAAAAGTCGGAATTTCTTCCTAATTTCACAGGATGGCTGCTGTTTTTGTCTTTCATAGTTGATATCAAGGCCCACCCAAGATTGCACATAACGGGTCGATCTAATTGGACAAATAAAAAGGAAAAACTACTGGAAAAAGTGGAAATCTTCTTCTTATTTCTCAGAAAGGCTGCGGTTTTTGTACTTGATATTTTAAATTAAGGCCAACACTAAATAGTACATCATGAACCGATCTATTTGGACAACTATGATGAAAAAACCACTGGAAAAAGTCGGAATTTCTTCCTAATTTCACAGGATGGCTGCTGTTTTTGTCTTTCATAGTTGATATCAAGGCCCACCCAAGATTGCACATAACGGGTCGATCTAATTGGACAAATAAAAAGGAAAAACTACTGGAAAAAGTGGAAATCTTCTTCTTATTTCTCAGAAAGGCTGCGGTTTTTGTACTTGATATTTGATATTAAGGCCAACACTAAATAGTACATCATGAACGGATCTATTTGGACAAATATGAAGTAAAAACTACTGAAAAAGTAGAAATCTTCTCCTTATTTCACAGGAAGGATGCAGGTCTATTACTTCATAGTTAATTTTATCGCCTACCCTATATTGTACATTATAGGCCGATCTATTTTGAAAAGTCAGAAGTAAAAACTAATGGAAAAAGTAGAAATCTTCTCCTTATTTCACAGAAAGGCTGCTATTTTTGTACTTGATAGTTGATATTAAGGCCATCATTAAATAGTAAATCATGAAGCGATGTATTTGTGCAACAAAAAGAAAAAACCACTGGAAAATGTCGGAATTACTTCCTAATTTCACAGAAAGGCTGCTGTTTTTGTACTTGATAGTTAATATTATGGCCTTCCCTAGATTGTGAATAATGGGACGATCTATGTGGACTACTAACAAGGAAAAACTACTGGAAAAATTCGAAATATTCTTTTTATTTCATAGAAAGGATGCTGTTTTTGCACTTCATAGTTAATATTATGGCCTAGCCAAAATTGTGCATCTTGGGTCGATCTATTTTGAAAAGTCAGAAGAAATAACAACTGGGAAAAGTGGAAATCTTTTCCTTATTTCAGAAGAAGGCTGCAGTTCTTGTACTTCGCGGTTAATATTGTGGCCTACCCTATATTGTACAATATAGGCCGATCTATTTTGGAAAGTCAGAAGTTTAAACTACTGGAAAAAGTAGAAATCTTCTTCATATTTCATAGGAACGATGCGGTTTTTGCACTTGATAGTTAATATGAAGGCCTACCCTAGATTGAACATCATGGGTTGATCTATTTTGAAAAGTAACAAGAAATAACAACGGGAAAAACTGGAAATCTTCTCCTTATTTCATACAATGGATGCTGTTTTTGCACTTCGAAGTTATTATTATGGCCTTCACTAGATTGTTCATCATGAGTCGATCTATTTTAAGAAATCTGAGGTAAAAACTACTGGAAAAAGCCCGTATTTCTTCAAAATTTCACAGGAATGCTGCAGTATTTGTACTTGATAGTTGAGATTAAGGCCAACACTAAATAGTACATCATCAACCGATCCATTTGGGCATCTAAGAAGTAAAAACCATTGGAAAAAGCCGAAATTTCCTCTTTATTTCATAGAATGGATGCTGTTTTTGCACTTCATAGTTAATATTATGGACTACCCTAGATTGTACATTATAGGGCGATCTATTTTATGAATTTTGAAGTAAAAAATACTGGTAAAAGTGGAAATTTATTCCTTATTTCACAGGGAGGCTGCAGTTCTTTTACTTCATAGTTAATATTATGGCCTAGCTTAGATTGTTCATCATGGGTCGATCTATTTTACGAATTCTGAGGTATCATGTACTGGAAAAGTTTGAAATATTCTAAATATTTGAACTATTAACAAGTAAAAACTACTGGAAATATTCGAAATATTCTTTTTATTTCACAGAAAGGCTGCTGTTTTTGTATTTGATATTTTAAATTAAGGCCAACACTAAATAGTACATCATGAACCGATCTATTTGGACAACTATGATGAAAAAACCACTGGAAAAAGACGGAATTTCTTCCTAATTTCACAGGATGGCTGCTGTTTTTGTATTTCATAGTTGATATCAAGGCCCACCCAAGATTGCACATAATGGGTCGATCTAATTGGACAAATAAAAAGGAAAAACTACTGGAAAAAGTCGGAATTACTTCCTAATTTCACAGAAAGGCTGCTGTTTTGTACTTGATAGTTGATATTAAGGCCAACCCAAGATTGTGAATAATGGGACGATCTATGTGGACTACTAACAAGGAAAAACTACTGGAAAAATTCGAAATATTCTTTTTATTTCATAGAAAGGATGCTGTTTTTGCACTTCATAGTTAATATTATGGCCTAGCCTAAATTGTGCATCATGGGTCGATCTATTTTGAAAAGTCAGAAGAAATAACAACTGGAAAAAGTGGAAATCTTTTCTTTATTTCAGAAGAAGGCTGCAGTTCTTGTACTTCGCGGTTAATATTGTGGCCTACCCTATATTGTACATTATAGGCCGATCTATTTTGGAAAGTCAGAAGTTTAAACTACTGGAAAAAGTGGAAATCTTCTTCATATTTCATAGGAACGATGCGGTTTTTGCACTTGATAGTTAATATGAAGGCCTACCCTAGATTGAACATCATGGGTTGATCTATTTTGAAAAGTAACAAGAAATAACAACGGGAAAAACTGGAAATCTTCTCCTTATTTCATACAATGGATGCTGTTTTTGCACTTCATAGTTAATATTATGGCCTTCCCTAGATTGTTCATCATGAGTCGATCTATTTTAAGAAATCTGAGGTAAAAACTATTGGTAAAAGTGGAAATTTATTCCTTATTTCACAGGGAGGCTGCAGTTCTTTTACTTCATAGTTAATATTATGGCCTACCTTAGATTGTTCATCATGGGTCGATCTATTTTACGAATTCTGAGGTATCATGTACTGGAAAAGTTTGAAATATTCTAAATATTTGAACTATTAACAAGTAAAAACTACTGGAAATATTCGAAATATTCTTTTTATTTCACAGAAAGGCTGCTGTTTTTGTATTTGATATTTTAAATTAAGGCCAACACTAAATAGTACATCATGAACCGATCTATTTGGACAACTATGATGAAAAAACCACAGGAAAAAGTCGGAATTTCTTCCTAATTTCACAGGATGGCTGCTGTTTTTGTCTTTCATAGTTGATATCAAGGCCCACCCAAGATTGCACATAACGGGTCGATCTAATTGGACAAATAAAAAGGAAAAACTACTGGAAAAAGTGGAAATCTTCTTCTTATTTCTCAGAAAGGCTGCGGTTTTTGTACTTGATATTTGATATTAAGGCCAACACTAAATAGTACATCATGAACCGATCTATTTGGACAACTATGATGAAAAAACCACTGGAAAAAGTCGGAATTTCTTCCTAATTTCACAGGATGGCTGCTGTTTTTGTCTTTCATAGTTGATATCAAGGCCCACCCAAGATTGCACATAACGGGTCGATCTAATTGGACAAATAAAAAGGAAAAACTACTGGAAAAAGTGGAAATCTTCTTCTTATTTCTCAGAAAGGCTGCGGTTTTTGTACTTGATATTTTAAATTAAGGCCAACACTAAATAGTACATCATGAACCGATCTATTTGGACAACTATGATGAAAAAACCACTGGAAAAAGTCGGAATTTCTTCCTAATTTCACAGGATGGCTGCTGTTTTTGTCTTTCATAGTTGATATCAAGGCCCACCCAAGATTGCACATAACGGGTCGATCTAATTGGACAAATAAAAAGGAAAAACTACTGGAAAAAGTGGAAATCTTCTTCTTATTTCTCAGAAAGGCTGCGGTTTTTGTACTTGATATTTGATATTAAGGCCAACACTAAATAGTACATCATGAACGGATCTATTTGGACAAATATGAAGTAAAAACTACTGAAAAAGTAGAAATCTTCTCCTTATTTCACAGGAAGGATGCAGGTCTATTACTTCATAGTTAATTTTATCGCCTACCCTATATTGTACATTATAGGCCGATCTATTTTGAAAAGTCAGAAGTAAAAACTAATGGAAAAAGTAGAAATCTTCTCCTTATTTCACAGAAAGGCTGCTATTTTTGTACTTGATAGTTGATATTAAGGCCATCATTAAATAGTAAATCATGAAGCGATGTATTTGTGCAACAAAAAGAAAAAACCACTGGAAAATGTCGGAATTACTTCCTAATTTCACAGAAAGGCTGCTGTTTTTGTACTTGATAGTTAATATTATGGCCTTCCCTAGATTGTGAATAATGGGACGATCTATGTGGACTACTAACAAGGAAAAACTACTGGAAAAATTCGAAATATTCTTTTTATTTCATAGAAAGGATGCTGTTTTTGCACTTCATAGTTAATATTATGGCCTAGCCAAAATTGTGCATCTTGGGTCGATCTATTTTGAAAAGTCAGAAGAAATAACAACTGGGAAAAGTGGAAATCTTTTCCTTATTTCAGAAGAAGGCTGCAGTTCTTGTACTTCGCGGTTAATATTGTGGCCTACCCTATATTGTACAATATAGGCCGATCTATTTTGGAAAGTCAGAAGTTTAAACTACTGGAAAAAGTAGAAATCTTCTTCATATTTCATAGGAACGATGCGGTTTTTGCACTTGATAGTTAATATGAAGGCCTACCCTAGATTGAACATCATGGGTTGATCTATTTTGAAAAGTAACAAGAAATAACAACGGGAAAAACTGGAAATCTTCTCCTTATTTCATACAATGGATGCTGTTTTTGCACTTCATAGTTAATATTATGGCCTTCCCTAGATTGTTCATCATGAGTCGATCTATTTTAAGAAATCTGAGGTAAAAACTACTGGAAAAAGCCCGTATTTCTTCAAAATTTCACAGGAATGCTGCAGTATTTGTACTTGATAGTTGAGATTAAGGCCAACACTAAATAGTACATCATCAACCGATCCATTTGGGCATCTAAGAAGTAAAAACCATTGGAAAAAGCCGAAATTTCCTCTTTATTTCATAGAATGGATGCTGTTTTTGCCCTTCATTGTTAATATTATGGCCTGCCCTAGATTGAGCATCATGGGTCGATCTATTTTGAAAAGGCAGAAGAAATAACAACGGGAAAAAGTGGAAATCTTCTCCTTATTTCATAGGAACGATAAGGTTTTTGCACTTGACAGTTGATATTAAGGCCAACATTAAATTGTACATTATGAACAGATCTATTTGGGTAAATAAGAAGTTAAAACTAATGGAAAAAGCCCGTATTTCTTCAAAATTTCAAAGGAATGTTGCTGTATTTGTACTTGATAGTTGATATTAAGGCCAACACTAAATTGTACATTATGAACAGATCTATTTGGGTAAATAAGAAGTTAAAACTAATGAAAAAAGCCCGTATTTCTTCCTAATTTCACAGGATGGCTGCTGTTTTTGTATTTCATAGTTGATATCAAGGCCCACCCAAGATTGCACATAATGGGTCGATCTAATTGGACAAATAAAAAGGAAAAACTACTGGAAAAAGTGGAAATCTTCTTCTTATTTCACAGAAAGGCTGCTGTTTTTGTACTTGATAGTTGACATTAAGGCCAACCCAAGATTGTGAATAATGGGACGATCTATGTGGACTACTAACAAGGAAAAACTACTGGAAAAATTCGAAATATTCTTTTTATTTCATAGAAAGGATGCTGTTTTTGCACTTCATAGTTAATATTATGGCCTAGCCTAAATTGTGCATCATGGGTCGATCTATTTTGAAAAGTCAGAAGAAATAACAACTGGAAAAAGTGGAAATCTTTTCCTTATTTCAGAAGAAGGCTGCAGTTCTTGTACTTCGCGGTTAATATTGTGGCCTACAATATATTGTACATTATAGGCCGATCTATTTTGGAAAGTCAGAAGTAAAAACAAATGGAAAAAGTGGAAATCTTCTTCATATTTCAAAGAAAGGCTGCTGTTTTTGTACTTGATAGTTGATATTAAGGGCAACCCAAGATTGTGAATAATGGGACGATCTATGTGGACTACTAACAAGGAAAAACTACTGGAAAAATTCGAAATATTCTTTTTATTTCATAGAAAGGATGCTGTTTTTGCACTTCATAGTTAATATTATGGCCTACCCTAGATTGTGCATCATGGGTCGACCTATTTTATGAATTCTAAGGTAAAAACCACTGGAAAAAGTGGAAATCTTTTCCTTATTTCAGAAGAAGGCTGCAGTTCTTGTACTTCGCGGTTAATATTGTGGCCTACAATATATTGTACATTATAGGCCGATCTATTTTGGAAAGTCAGAAGTAAAAACAAATGGAAAAAGTGGAAATCTTCTTCATATTTCAAAGAAAGGCTGCTGTTTTTGTACTTGATAGTTGATATTAAGGGCAACCCAAGATTGTGAATAATGGGACGATCTATGTGGACTACTAACAAGGAAAAACTACTGGAAAAATTCGAAATATTCTTTTTATTTCATAGAAAGGATGCTGTTTTTGCACTTCATAGTTAATATTATGGCCTAGCCTAAATTGTGCATCATGGGTCGATCTATTTTGAAAAGTCAGAAGAAATAACAACGGGAAAAAGTGGAAATCTTTTCCTTATTTCAGAAGAAGGCTGCAGTTCTTGTACTTCGCGGTTAATATTGTGGCCTACCCTATATTGTACATTATAGGCCGATCTATTTTGGAAAGTCAGAAGTTTAAACTACTGGAAAAAGTAGAAATCTTCTTCATATTTCATAGGAACGATGCGGTTTTTGCACTTGATAGTTAATATGAAGGCCTACCCTAGATTGAACATCATGGGTTGATCTATTTTGAAAAGTAACAAGAAATAACAACGGGAAAAACTGGAAATCTTCTCCTTATTTCATACAATGGATGCTGTTTTTGCACTTCATAGTTAATATCTCTTTAACAAAAACTTACAGTTTAAAATGTTAAGTATAAGGGTTGATTAAACGCCAAAAGGTACACAAATCAGCTAGTACCCAACATTTCATTCATGCTTAGCTGATATAATTTAAGTAATTTTGCTGCATTAACTTTTTCTTCACATCTTTTTAGAAATTATTAGATGTCACAGACCCTTATGCTGGCCCTTTTCATCTACAAAATATTTGTTCAAGTAGCACTGTAGATTGACTGTTATATCTAGTTATTTATAATAATCAAACTATTAATTTCAGGTGAAAAAGAAAAACGTTATAAAAAATAAAAAAAAATTATGAGGCTAAAAAATTCAAAACCTTTTTTTAAAAAATGCTTATATCAACATACATCAATGATTTTGTTTATTTTATTTATTTATTTTATTTTATTTATTTTTTTAAATCGTCGGTTTAAGTTCATTCTTCGATTAAAGTAATTGTTATTTTATGTAGTAGTCAAACGTTTATAATAATAGGTAATAATTATCTGGCTTTATAGCAAATAATATAGTTTTCTTCAATTACACTCTCAATGTAGCTGTTCTTCTCACAATGTTGAATATATGTAATATATAATAAATAAGATATGCATATTTTTAGGACAGCTAATTATTCCAGTATTTTACTATAAGTAAAATTAGGGGGCCTAAATTAAATTACAATTGAGAAATGAATAATTATTGTTGAATAATCTACTTGTTATTAACTGTGTGTTATTTGTGCTCACGAATATTTCGGTAAGACGAATTCAAGACTGAAATATTCTGTTAAATCCGTGATTCAAATTTAAACAGTAGCTGACTCTAACTTTGTTTTTCTCTACTTTAACATGAATGTATATGTGACTACTAAGAATAAAGGGCATATTAAAGAGAAATTTGAAGAATAATTTGAAATGGAGTTAAAATAAAGTACCTATTTAAAAACGAAGATATAATATACATTTTATCATAATTATAACAAAATAATATTATGATCTGGCCAGCATAAGGGTCTGTGACATCTAATAATTTCTAAAAAAATGTGAAGAAAAAGTTAATGCAGCAAAATTACTTAAATTATATCAGCTAAGCATGAATGAAATGTTGGGTACTAGCTGATTTGTGTACCTTTTGGCGTTTAATCAACCCTTATACTTAACATTTTAAACTGTAAGTTTTTGTTAAAGAGATTTTTGTACCTTTTGGATAGATTTTCATTTTTGTCTATTTTACAAAGTTACTTATCTGCTTCACAGATTTTTTTAAAATTTAGAATAAGCAATTCTATCATTATAACCTGATAAGGTGTTAAGTCGGAACCGTAACTACCATTGGAGAGATCTTTTTAAAGAATGATTATAGTTGCCATCCTCAATAACAATTTTTTTGAGAAAGCGTTTTGAATAAAATAGGAAGGTATTTGTACGTAAAAAGCAAAATTAAGCTGCGATTTCAGTACTTCCTCTTAAGAGGAGTAAGAAAAATAAACTGCGATTACAGTACTTCTCCCTAAAAGGCAAAGATTTTGAATCGAACGACTATTCATTAATGTAAATAGGTTCACCCATTGATAATTTTAACGATTACAGTACTTCCTCTTAGTAGGTGCAAGAGCATCAGCAACGTAGAGGAGCTTTAACCACTTATTCGTGCTAAATTTTATCAAAATCGGACAAAGCGTTACAGAAATATTGGTAATAATAGTTTTAGAAAGGGCCTTACTTGGGTGGGGCAAACTCCCCTCTTTATGAGGCACAGCGTTCAGACTTTTAAAGTGCAAATCTGTAAAAAATTTCAATTCGAATGACACTTCATTCATGACAATCGGTTCTCGTGTCGATAATTTGAAACGATTGCTATACTTTCCCTTAACAAGTGTAAGAGCTGATCGCCGCTTTTATGTTACGTAGGGGAGCCCTAACTCTATCATCCTACTTCCGACAACTTATGAAGGGAAGTGTGGACCTAGGTCGGATTACCCGGGGCTCCGCCATGCCTCACTGGATGAGATATTGGTTGGACGCAAATCGGGAAGAGAGACATGTGCCATCCTGGTACGAGAAAAGAAAATAGCTCTAGGGGCGCTAATGGCCTAGTCGTCGATGCGCCAAAGAAAAAAAAAAAAAAAAAAAAAAAAAAAAAAAAAAAAAAAAAAAATAATAATTTTGGAGGGGGCCTTACATAAAGGGGGCTAACTCCTCTCCTATGCGATTTACAGCGTCGAGACCCCCAAAAGGCACATCTACATAAAATTCCGAATCGAATGACACCTCATTCATGAAAATCGGTTCCCGCGTTTAGGCGCTACGTAGTTTACAAAAAAGGTAACAACAACAACAAGAAGAAGAAGAAGAAGAAGAAGAAGAAGAAGAAGAAGAAGAAGAAGAACAACAACAACAATTTTTGAAAAAGCCGTTTTTGCTCATTTTCGGCAACTTTTTTCTCGAAACCTATTAGATCTGGGTTGTTGCAAAAAAATTGCAGCTATAAAGGAGGGTTTGCCCTATAATTTAAAGAAAATTTGGGAATTTTATCTTTTATAGAAAAAGAGAAAAAAATTGTCAAAGTTGGGTGTTTTTCAACATTACGCTTTTTCGTGCAGTTTTTGACGATCAACCCTTATACAACTGTCCTACCGGACAGTTTTAATTATGGCCTTCCCTAGATTGTTCATCATGAGTCGATCTATTTTAAGAAATCTGAGGTAAAAACTACTGGAAAAAGCCCGTATTTCTACAAAATTTCACAGGAATGCTGCAGTATTTGTACTTGATAGTTGAGATTAAGGCCAACACTAAATAGTACATCATCAACCGATCCATTTGGGCATCTAAGAAGTAAAAACCATTGGAAAAAGCCGAAATTTCCTCTTTATTTCATAGAATGGATGCTGTTTTTGCCCTTCATTGTTAATATTATGGCCTGCCCTAGATTGAGCATCATGGGTCGATCTATTTTAAGAAATCTGAGGTAAAAACTACTGGAAAAAGCCCGTATTTCTTCAAAATTTCACAGGAATGCTGCTGCTTTTGTACTTCATAGTTAATATTATGGCCTACCCTAGATTGAACATCATGGGTTGATCTATTTTGAAAAGTAACAAGAAATGGAAACGGGAAAAATTGGAAATCTTCTCCTTATTTCATAGAATGGATGCTGTTTTTGCACTTCATAGTTAATATTATGGCCTACCCTAGATTGAGCATCATGTGTCGATCTATTACGAAAAGACAGAAAAAATAACAACGGTAAAAAGTGGAAATCTTCTCCTTATTTCAAAGGAACGATGCGGTTTTTGCACTTGATAGTTGAGATTAAGGCTAACACTAAATAGTGCATCATCAACCGATCCGTTTGGGCATCTAAGAAGTAAAAACCATTGGAAAAAGCCGAAATTTCCTCTTTATTTCATAGAATGGATGCTGTTTTTGCCCTTCATTGTTAATATTATGGCCTGCCCAAGATTGAGCATCATGGGTCGATCTATTTTGAAAAGGCAGAAGAAATAACAACGGGAAAAGGTGGAAATCTTCTCCTTATTTCATAGGAACGATAAGGTTTTTGCACTTGACAGTTGATATTAAGGCCAACACTAAATTGTACATTATGAACAGATCTATTTGGGTAAATAAGAAGTTAAAACTAATGGAAAAAGCCCGTATTTCTTCAAAATTTCAAAGGAATGTTGCTGTATTTGTACTTGATAGTTGATATTAAGGCCAACACTAAATTGTACATTATGAACAGATCTATTTGGGTAAATAAGAAGTTAAAACTAATGGAAAAAGCCCGTATTTCTTCTTAATTTCATGGAAAGGATGGTGTTATTGCACTTCATATTTAATATTATGGCCTTCCCTAGATTGTGCATCATGGGTCGATCAATTTTGAAAAGTCAGAAGTATGAATTACTGGAAAAAGTGGAAATCTTCTTCTTATTTCACAGAAAGGCTGCTGTTTTTGTACTAGATATTGGATATTAAGGCAAACACTAAATAGTACATCATAGACCGATCTATTAGTACTACTCAGAAGTAAAAACTACTGGAGAAAGCCGGAATTTCTTCTTTATTTCATAGAAAGGATGCTGTTTTTGCACTTCATAGTTAATATTATGGACTACCCTAGATTGTACATTATAGGCCGATCTATTTTATGAATTTTGTAGTAAAAACCACTGGTAAAAGTGGAAATTTTTTCCTTATTTCACAGGGAGGCTGCAGTTCTTTTACTTCATAGTTAATATTATGGCCTACCTTAGATTGTTGATCATGGGTCGATCTATTTTAAGAATTCGGAGGTATCATGTACTGGAAAAGTTTGAAATATTCTCCTTAATTCACAGAAAGGCTACTGTTTTTCTACTTGATATTTGATATGAATGCCAACCCAAGATTGCTCAAAATGGGTCGATCTAATTGGACAACTAAGAAGTAAAATCTACTGCAAATAGTGGAAATCTTCTCCTTATTTTAAAGGAACGATGCGGTTTTTGCACTTGATAGTTGAGATTAAGGCTAACACTAAATAGTGCATCATCAACCGATCCATTTGGGCATCTAAGAAGTAAAAACCATTGGAAAAAGCCGAAATTTCCTCTTTATTTCATAGAATGGATGCTGTTTTTGCCCTTCATTGTTAATATTATGGCCTGCCCGAGATTGAGCATCATGGGTCGATCTATTTTGAAAAGGCAGAAGAAATAACAACGGGAAAAAGTGGAAATCTTTTCCTTATTTCAGAAGAAGGCTGGAGTTCTTGTACTTCGCGGTTAATATTGTGGCCTACCCTATATTGTTCATCATGGGTCGATCTATTTTAAGAATTCGGAGGTATCATGTACTGGAAAAGTTTGAAATATTCTCCTTAATTCACAGAAAGGCTACTGTTTTTCTACTTGATATTTGATATGAATGCCAACCCAAGATTGCTCAAAATGGGTCGATCTAATTGGACAACTAAGAAGTAAAATCTACTGGAAATAGTGGAAATCTTCTCCTTATTTTAAAGGAACGATGCGGTTTTTGCACTTGATAGTTGAGATTAAGGCTAACACTAAATAGTGCATCATCAACCGATCCATTTGGGCATCTAAGAAGTAAAAACCATTGGAAAAAGCCGAAATTTCCTCTTTATTTCATAGAATGGATGCTGTTTTTGCCCTTCATTGTTAATATTATGGCCTGCCCGAGATTGAGCATCATGGGTCGATCTATTTTGAAAAGGCAGAAGAAATAACAACGGGAAAAAGTGGAAATCTTCTCCTTATTTCATAGGAACGATAAGGTTTTTGCACTTGACAGTTGATATTAAGGCCAACACTAAATTGTACATTATGAACAGATCTATTTGGGTAAATAAGAAGTTAAAACTAATGGAAAAAGCCCGTATTTCTTCAAAATTTCACAGGAACGATGCGGTTTTTGCACTTGATAGTTGAGATTAAGGCTAACACTAAATAGTGCATCATCAACCGATCCATTTGGGCATCTAAGAAGTAAAAACCATTGGAAAAAGCCGAAATTTCCTCTTTATTTCATAGAATGGATGCTGTTTTTGCCCTTCATTGTTAATATTATGGCCTGCCCTAGATTGAGCATCATGGGTCGATCTATTTTGAAAAGGCAGAAGAAATAACAACGGGAAAAAGTGGAAATCTTCTTCTTATTTCACAGAAAGGCTGCTGTTTTTGTACTAGATATTGGATATTAAGGCAAACACTAATAGTACATCATAGACCGATCTATTAGGACTACTCAGAAGTAAAAACTACTGGAGAAAGCTGAAATTTCCTCCTTATTTTAAAGAAAGGTTGCTTTTTTTGCACTTCATAGTTAATATTATGGCCTACTCTAGATTGAACATCATGGGTCGATCTATTTTGAAAAGTCCGATGAAATAACAACGGGAAAAAGTGGAAATCTTCTTCTTATTTCACAGAAAGGCTGCTGTTTTTGTACTAGATATTAGATATTAAGGCAAACACTAAATAGTACATCATGAAGCGATCTATTTGGGCAACTAACAAGTAAAAACCGTGGGAAAAAGCTGAAATTTCCTCCTTATTTCATAGAAAGGATGCTGTTTTTGCACTTCATAGTTAATATTATGGACTACCCTAGATTGTACATTATAGGCCGATCTATTTTATGAATTTTGTAGTAAAAACAACTGGTAAAAGTGGAAATTTTTTCCTTATTTCACAGGGAGGCTGCAGTTCTTTTACTTCATAGTTAATATTATGGCCTACCTTAGATTGTTGATCATGGGTCGATCTATTTTAAGAATTCGGAGGTATCATGTACTGGAAAAGTTTGAAATATTCTCCTTAATTCACAGAAAGGCTACTGTTTTTCTACTTGATATTTGATATTAATGCCAACTCTAAATAGTTCATCATGTACCGATCTATTTGGAGAACTAAGAAGTAATAACTACTGGAAAGATTGAAATCTTCTCCTTTTTTCACAGAAAGGCTGCTGTTTTTGTACTTGATAGTTGATATTAAGGCCAACACTAAATTGTACATTATGAACAGATCTATTTGGGTAAATAAGAAGTTAAAACTAATGGAAAAAGCCCGTATTTCTTCTTAATTTCATGGAAAGGATGGTGTTATTGCACTTCATATTTAATATTATGGCCTTCCCTAGATTGTGCATCATGGGTCGATCTATTTTGTAAAGTCAGAAGTAAAATCTACTGGAAAAAGTGGAAATCATCTCCTTATTTCATAGAAAGGCTGCGGTTTTTGCATTTGATATTTGATATTAAGGCATACCCTAGATTGTTCATCAAGGGTCGATCTATATTGAAAAGTCAGAAGAAATAACAACGGGAAAAAGTGGAAGTCTTCTCCTTTTTTCACAAGAAGGCTGGAGTTCTTGTACTTCATAGTTAATATTATGGCTTACCCTAGATTGTACATCATGGGTCGATCTTTTTTGTAAAGTCAGAAATATGAAATACTGGAAAAAGTGGAAACCTTCTTCTTATTTCGCAGGAACGATGCGGTTTTTGTACTTGATTGTTGATATTAATGCCAACTCTAAATAGTTCATCATGTACCGATCTATTTGGAGGACTAAGAAGAAAAAACCACTGGAAAAAGTCGGAATTTCTTCCTAATTTCACAGGAAGACTGCTGTTTTTGTACTTCATAGTTGATATTAAGCCCCACCCAAGATCGCAAATAATGGGTCGATCTAATTGGACAAATAAGAAATAAAAACTACTGGAAAAAGACGAAATCTTCTTCTTTATTTGTTTTTGCCCTTCATAGTTAATATTATGGCCTGCCCTAGATTGAGCATCATGGGTCGATCTATTTTGAAAAGGCAGAAGAAATAACAACGGGAAAAAGTGGAAATCTTCTCCTTATTTCATAGGAACGATAAGGTTTTTGCACTTGATAGTTAATATTATGGCCTTCCCTAGATTGTACATCATGGGTCGATCTATTTACACAACTAAGAAGTAAAATCTACTGGAAAAACCGTAATTTCTTCCTTATTTCGTAGAATGGCTGCTGTTTTTGCACTTGATAGTTCATATTAAGGCCAACCTAAGATTGTGCATAATGGGTCGATCTATTTGGACTACTAACAAGTAAAAACTACAGGATAAAGTCGGAATTTCTTCCTAATTTCACAGGAAGACTGCTGTTTTATTTCTTGAAAGTTAATATTTAGTGCAACCCAAGATTGTACATCATGGGTCGATCTATTTGCACAACTAAGAAGTAAAATCTACTGGAAAAAGTGGAAATCTCCTCCTTATTTCACAGAAAGGCTGCTGTTTTTTTACTTGGTAATTGATTTTAAGGCCAACACTAAATAGTACATCATGAAGCGATCTATTTGGGCAACTAACAAGTAAAAACCGTGGGAAAAAGCTGAAATTTCCTCCTTATTTTATAGAAAGGTTGCTTTTTTTGCACTTCATAGTTAATATTATGGCCTACCCTAGATTGAACATCATGGGTCGATCTATTTTGAAAAGTCCGATGAAATAACAACGGGAAAAAGTGGAAATCTTCTCCTTCTTTCATAGGAACGATGCGGTTTTTGCACTTGATAGTTAATATTAAGGCCTACCCTAGATTGTTCATCATGAGTCGATCTATTTTGTAAAGTCAGAAGTATGAACTACTGGATAAGGTGGAAATCTTCTCCTTATTTCACAGAAAGACTGCTGTTTTTCTACTTGATATTTGATATTAATGCCAACACTAAATAGTACATCATGAACCGATCTATTTGGACCACTAAGAAGTAAAAACTACTGGAAAAAGTTGAAATCTCCTCTTTTCACAGAAAGGCTGCTGTTTTTGTACTTGATAGTTCATATTAAGGCCAACCCAAGATTGTGCATAATGGGTCGATCTATTTGGACTACTAACAAGTAAAAACTACAGGAGAAAGTCGGAATTTCTTCCTAATTTCTCAGGAAGGATGCTGTTTTTACACTTCATAGTTAATATTATGGCCTACCCTAATTTGAACATCATTGGTCGATCTATTTTAAGAAGCCTGAGGTAAAAACTACTGGAAAAAGCCGTAATTTCTTCCTTATTTCGTAGAAAGGCTGCTGTTTTTGCACTTGATATTTGATTACACATCATGAATTGTACATCATGAACCAATCTATTTGGACAAGTAAGAAGTAAAATCTCCTGGAGAATGTGGAAATCTTCTCTTTATTTCAGTGGAAGGCTGCAGTTCTTGTACTTTACGGTTAATATGGTGGCCTACCCTACATTGTACATTAAATGCCGATCTATTTTGAAAAGTCAGAAGTAAAAACTACTGGAAAAAGTGGAAATCTTCTCCTTATTTCATAGGTACGATGCGGTTTTTGCATTTGATAGTTAATATTAAGGCCTACCCTATATTGTTCATCATGGGTCGATCTATTTTGTAAAGTCAGAAATAAGAACTACCGGAAAAAGCCCGTATTTCTTCCAAATTTCACAGGAAGGCTGCTGTATTTGTACTTGATATTTGATATTAAGGCCAACACTAAATTGTACATTATGAAAAGATCTATTTGGGTAACTAAGAAGTAAAAACTAATGGAAAAGCCGGAATTTCTTTTTTATTTCATAGAAAGGATGCTGTTTTTGCACTTCATAGTGAATATTATGGCCTACCCTAGATTGTGCATCATGGGTCGATCTATTTTGAGAAGCCAAAAGAATAGACTACTGATAAAAGTGGAACTTCTCTCCTAATTTCACTGGAAGGCTGCATTTTGGTACTTGATAATTAATATTAAGGCCTACCCTAGATTGTGCATAATGGTTCGATCTATTTGGACCACTTAGAACTAAAAACTACTGGAATAAGCCGGAATTTCTTCCTTATTTCATAGAAAGGATGCTGTTTTTGCACTTCATAGTGAATATTATGGCCTACCCTAGATTGTGCATCATGGGTCGATCTATTTTGAGAAGCCAAAAGAATAGACTACTGATAAAAGTGGAACTTCTCTCCTAATTTCACTGGAAGGCTGCATTTTGGTACTTGATAATTAATATTAAGGCCTACCCTAGATTGTGCATAATTGGTCGATCTATTTGGACCACTTAGAACTAAAAACTACTGGAATAAGCCGGAATTTCTTCCTTATTTCATAGAAAGGATGCTTTTTTTGCACTTCATAGTTAATATTATGGCCTACCCTAAATTCTCCATATTCTATTCGATTTATTTTGAGAAGCCAAAAGTAAAAACTACTGATAAAAGTGGAACTTTTCTCCTAATTTCACTGGAAGGCTGCATTTTGGTACTTGATAATATTAAGGCCTACCCTAGATTGTGCATAATGGTTCGATCTATTTGGGCAACTAAGAAGTAAAAACTACTGGAAAAAGTCGGAATTTCTTCCTAATTTCACAGGATGGCTGCATTTTGGTATTTGATAGTTAATATTAAAGCCTACCCCAGATTGTGCACTATAAGGCGATTTATTTTTAAAAGTCAGAATTTAGGTAGCCTATAGGAAAATCCGGCCCTGATTACCCCCAACCTTGTTCTTGTAGTCGGAGGTTCATGATTATAACTAAGTACTATTCCTGAATTGAGACGAGTATTCCTACTTTTTCCACTGTTTTTTGAACATACCGGTTTAAAAAAGAACAACATCGTCTTTTACATCCAGCCATGCTCATGTAAACGGAATTTCGTGATTCAAAATCAGTTTTACTGAATCTAGACCACTCTTAAGACTTTTTCTACCATTTTTTAAAAATACAAGTTGAAAGAAAGGCAACCTCGTCTCTTACACCCAATTATCGAACGGCATCCAAGCTTGCTCTTCTATAAAGTTTTTGGTTATGAAAATTTAGTTCTTTTACTGAATTGAGGCGAGTATTCATACTTTTTCCACCGTGTTTAGAACTTTCAGGTTGAAAATGGGACGATGTCTTGTGTGTTACAATCAGTCCTGCTCTCGTAAATGGATGATCGTGTTTAAAACTAAGTATTTTTACTGAATTTAGGCCAGTATTCCTACCTTTTCCACTGTTTTTTGAACTTACAGGTTGAAACAAGGACCACCTCGTCTGTTATATTCAGCCCTGCTCTTGTAAAAGGGTTCGTGATTAAAAGTCAGTTCTTTCATGTAATCTAGGCTTACAATTCTACTTTTTCCGCTGTTTTTTGAACTCCTGCGTGAGAAGTAGGAGTTTTAATTTGTAACATCTTGCACTGCTCTTAATATCGGATTCTTGAAAAGGACTTAACTTTGTCAGTTTTCTTTCACATTTCCTATTAAAGTTAATTTTTCAAATTTCTTTTTAAAGAAAGAGCATATCTTCTTTTATAACTAATTTTTTTGAAATAAATACACAATTTCTATACGGAAACCAAAGAAACGTTTTAATGATGTAATTATAACGGGTACTGGAAAGATATTCTTTGCAAGCAAAACATGAAAAAAGGTAATTTTCCTGTTCTCATTTTTTTTTTTTTTTTTTCAAATAGTAAACTCACTACAGAGAGAATATGAAGGATAACAAAAAAAAAAATGCTTTATAAATAAATTATATTTACAAGAAATAATTTCAGTTTGGTTTTGTTGTGCGGTGTTGAAGCATGGTTATAAATGAAACATGTAACTGTATAGGTAATTATATTCAAAAAAAAATGTGACTTAGATATATCATCGGTATTATTTAGAATCCATCTGAATAACTTTTGAAATGTAATTGTGGTCTCTATATTCTCAATGCTTGTTGCCATACACATAATTTGCCTGTTGCTGACATCTGACAAATGTAGTCTTTTCTAGTAGTTCAGCCACGCCTGCGCAGCCGACGTAAGTACAAGCACTTCTCATACCGCCTAATAAATCTAGCACAGTATTATAAACAGGACCTCTATAAGGAACCTCCACAGTTTTACCTTCTGCACACCTGAGAAACAATAAGTAACTGAATTAGCCACTCAGTTGACCTTTCTTAATATTAAGTAGCATTACCGTACTAAATGGGTCTTTAATAACAATGTACTAAGGAAACATCAAATATGCGTTTTGTTCAAGTGATACTTTTGATTGAGGGATGTTGATTATTAAGTTACGTTCGGAGCTCTGGTATTGATCATTGCAATATAAAGCTAGAGGTCCTGCGATTTTCCATGTTTGAGATAAGTTGTTCAAACGGACAAATTAACATTTACAGGGACCATTCTTTCTGAACATTTCTTTTTTGGAGAAGTGAAAAGCTCTCAGAACTTGTATTTTCGGCGAAAACATGTAAAAATTTGACAAGATTGCAATGCCTAATCTCTACAAATAATAATACAAGATAAGAATTCTTGATTTAGTTACCTATAATCAGCAAGTCCGTTGTACCTTTTCATCATTGCCGTTTGAGAGGCCATACCGTAAAATAACTTCACCTTGGAACCATCAGATTTGATCACAGTCTCACCACCACATTCATCATGTCCTGCTAGCATTGCTCCAGTCATTACGAAATCTGCACCGGCTGCCAATGCTTTTACTATATCACCTGGGCATGTACATCCGCCGTCCTACAAAAAGATACTAATTACATATATTTCTTTGATTACTTTTTTCAAATATTAAATTACTTTAATTTTATTTCCCCATCTTATTTGAATTATTTAAAACTTTTTTTTGTCAAAAGTTTTAACAAGTAAAAATTTTCCTGTATACTTCATAGCTCAAAAATAACAAATTAACCTTTACATCATCAGTACCTTTATTTTAAAAACATTTTTCTATATCGAAGGTGAACAAATAAACTGCTCCACAAAAAAAGTGGCGCACTTTGAAATAAGCGTTTATTTTTTGTTTTATCACATTTTGGGGAAAGATTATTAGTTTTAATTGTTTTCATAAACTGTCAGGGAACAATTAATCGAATCAAGGTCCAAAGTTTCTTGGAAATAGAGAAGCAATGCCTCGTTTAATCCCCTTCGGTCTTTTTGTGTAAAGAACAACATGAACTTTACCTCAACAGTAAATAAATTTATTGACCTCTACAGTCGCGTTTCGACTTTTTTCAAGCTGAAAGCATTGTAAACTCTCAATTACAGCAGAGCAAGTGGCCTGTATTATTGCATTAGTTGAGGATGGACGGAGTCAGCGGTACGCAGCACGAACGTTAGGGTTGCCTGAGACCACCGTCCGTAGAGCCATCCATCGTTACCGGGAGACAGGCCTCTGCACTCGCAGACAAGGTTCGGGTCGACCAAGAGCCACAGAAGCACTAGATGACCGATTTATTAGAATTCACACTCTAAGAAATCGTACATCAACTGCTTCTTAAACAGCTCAAACACTGTTTACTGTTCGTGGAGTTTTAGTCAGTGCCGAAACCGTACGAAGAAGGTTCGCTGAAATGAATTTACGCTCTAGGAAGCAAGCCACAGGACCATTGCTCACCGTAGATCATCGGAGAGCCCGTCTAGAGTTCGCTAGGGAACACCGCAACTGGTCTGAGAACGATTGGAGAAACGTTCTCTCTTCAGACAAGTCCCGTTTTGCTCTCTATGCACCTGATGGGAGGCGACGGGTTTACCGAAGGCCTGGAAAGCGCTACGCTCCGTGCAATATTTCTGGTAGACTACCATTCTGAGGTGGTTCAGTGCTGGTGTGGGTTGGGATTTCTATGGAAGCTAAGACTGAGCTCCACGTGTTCAACAGGGCAATCTTGAATGCAGATTTGTATGTGAGGGAAATTTTGCAGCAATATGTGATACCCTATGCACCATTTATTGGGAGAATTTTATTTTTATGCAAGATAATGCCCGACCACACACTGCCGCCTGGGTTGTTCAATATCTCCACGATACTGGCATTCGTGTTCTGAGATGGCCAGCACGCAGCCCGGATTTAAATCCAATCGAACATCTTTGGGATGAGCTGGGTAGACGATTAAGATGGAGAAATAATCCTCCCAGGAGCTTAGAAGAGTTGCGAGGTGCTCTGGTGGTGATATGGGAGGAATTAACACAAGATTTCGTGAGAAATTTAATAAGGAGTATGCCGAGGAGGTTGGATGCAGTAATGCGAGCAATACATGTTACTAAAATTCTTTTTCTCTTTTTTAATCGGAAGAAATACATTTTTTTTTCAAACTCATATTTTGCTGAGAAGTACTTTTTTGTTAAATTAAAGGTTTTCATTACTTTTAGATCATTTTTTATTTTATTTTAACCCTCCCGTAACTTTATACTTCTTATATTTGCTAACTAAAATAAAATGTAGAATAAAAAAGTTACAGAGAAAAAAAAATAACGCATTTTTAAAGTGCGCCACTTTTTTTGTGGAGCAGTGTAGAATAGTAATGAGTTTGGCCAACAATGCCGTTTGATAATTCTTCTCCGTTTATGGAAATTATTACAGAATTATCAAAAAGGTGATCAAAGAGATAATTTTGAATAAAATTATTCGAATAATTCAGAACATCATATAATAAGAATGGGAATACTTGTGGAATAAAAGATTTTATATCTTTAAACTTAGAGTCACCAAGACAAAAAAAAAAAAGAAAGAGACTGGAAACGTGCAAATAATACAAAGTAAACAAAAACCATTGAGAGTAAACCCAGGAAAAACAGAAAATGTTACTGGATAAGAAGTTTCATCAAAGATAAGAAGATTTCATGAGGGGGCAATATAATCAAATTAAACGACGTAGTGGCAAAATACCCTGAAAAAACTTAAATTCATAGGAAGATTATTATTGAAACTTTAAAATAAATTTTCTCGAAGCAATAATGCAAATAAAAGTATTGAGAATATAATTAATAAATATATTGACAGGTTTATTCAGCATTGCGGGCCTAACCATAATGTCAAAAAATTGAAGAAACATGCAATAAGTTTTCATTTCTGAGCGACTGTACACATTCATTCAGACCATTCAAGAAATTCGCTCTTCCGGAGGCTCTATTTTATTCTCTGAATATGAATATCGTCGTTAATTACTGCTATAATGATATGACCTTGAATAATTCTAAAGTGGTATTTTAAAGGTTGGTCTAATCACCCCCATCTAATTTTCCAGGTAAAATATAACAATGATAAATTTACAAGAACACAGGCGATGTTTAAAAAAAATCGATGAAACTATTTTCGATGAAATAACAACAACAATAAATAAAAAATTGACTCTAGCCAAAGCAGCATTGACGAAAAATGAATATTTGTGCATAATTTTTCTTTTGGTCTAGGTCCCGCAAGGGCCCCTGGCTTTAATGATGAAATCAACTTCTTTCAGATCATATCCCTTGGATTGGTTTTGTAAAGAGAGTAACTATCAAGCCAAATTGCTACTTAAAAACCTATTGCTGTTCCTCCGTTCACAGTAAGCTCGCGGATGTAAAGTTCAAAGTCTGTGAGAGTGTACGGCAATGATGATAATTTTCAGCATGACTGAGTGTAGCAATGACGATATAAAAGCTCTTCAGCTATATCTGAGCCTGAGTTATTGCAGCACAGGCCAAGATTCTTGGCGAGTGGCTAGTCTAAGGAATTGGTTATAAAACTTTAATATATATAAGTCCTTTAGATCGCAGATTTACTAGAAATAAATGGAAGTTAAATTAGAGCAATATGATGGATTCAATGTCACATATCATTCAAAACAGTGTTTTCCTAAAACAATTCAACTACGCAATTTCGACAAGTAATGAAAGATAAAATATTTTATATAATTCATTTTAACCTTCGATATATTTTTAAGTTTTTATTAGTATTTTTCTAAAACAAGTACTTATTTAAATACTAACGGAAATTATGAGACCACCAACTCTGTGAGCAGCTTCAGCACATTCTAAAACTGCGCTTAACTGTGGATATCCAACACCAGTCTTGATCCTTGTAGTACACACAGACCCAGGACCTATTCCAACTTTTACCAGATCTGCTCCTGCATGGATTAATTCCTCCGTTATTTCAGGCGTTGCAACATTTCCTGCCTGGGCAAAAAATAAATAAACAGATTATTGCAAGTAATTTTTGCAATTACTTGATCATTAAAATTATGTTGTTCCAAAAAAAAATCCATAAGAGAGTGAGTATGTATTTTGGTAATGATAAACAGAAAGTAGAATCTCTAGTTTGATTCTGAGCATTAAATTGGCGCATTTATTCCTCAAGGATTTTCTGCAACCATTTAATAAGATTTCTGTAACAACCAATTTTACTAAAATAACTTCAGTTAGTACAATATAAACAGCCTCGATAGAAATATTTTCACTCTACCTCTTAAACTATTCCAATCTTTATACAAAGTATCATTACAATTTGTCATGCAAGCTGAATGGTTGCTGTAGGCTCCGCATAGTGACAGGTAAAAGAAATAGGAAAGCGATGTTTATTTTTATTGCGTGTTATAAAATAATATAAAAATTGCGAGAGGAGGGATGATTTATTAAAAGATTTCTTATTACAACCGTGCTTGCAACGAATAACTAGTTACATTGATTTTCTCATTTAGACTTAAATTATATGTTTTTGTCTGCAACATTTTCTCATCATGCAAATAAAAATATTTAGAACCTAAATAAATAAAACCATAATTGAATGTCTACCATGAATCTTTAATTTTGAATATTATATTAAATAACTTAACCCTAAAAATTGACAATAATCACTTACTATGATCACATGATTCGGATATGAATTTCTAACTTTAGTTACAAATTCCAAAAATTGGCTAGTATATCCATTTGCTACGTCCAAAGTAATAAAGTGGATTTCTTTAATTCTGTCTAATATTGCACATAACTTCGTGTAATCTTCCTCGGAGGAACCGGAAGTAGCTGTTACTCTTACCAAACTGTCTGGATATTGATTTGCAAAGTTTTCCCATTCGTCCAAAGAATAGAACTTGTGTATAGCTGTGAGCAGTCCTAGCTAAAAAGAACAGTTGTAAAAAAACACTTAAAAGTATTACAGCATTATTATTTAAAACTAACAAGAGAAAGTAAAAAGGTGTAGTCTAGATCTTTAAATGAGTTTATTATTGTGAAAATTCTTGTGAAAAGACTTATCAATTTTTTATTCCCCATTAATTTCATTTTTGTGCCAGTAAGTGAATTCCTCTTAGGTACCACGAAGGTACTTTGGAAGCAAAGCCTTCATTACAACCTGATTACCATCTCAATATTTTCTATAGTGAACAATTCTACGTACACCACGTCCTCTTTATAGGAATCAGTAAAATTGCACTAAAACATTGTTTACCAAATCTGTGTAATAAACATAATAATATCTCAAAGAGAAATAGTTTATGTGCAAGAGAGATTATTAGAAAAAAAAGTTGAAAGTTTGCCAAGGCTTCGGTAAAACGGGTCAAGAACAGCTTGTGTTAGGATATGTCATCTCATCACACTTTTTTCCTCTCATAACAGCAGCTGGAAGTTATGTTTCACCAACAAATTTTTTGTTTAATTTTCCAAAAATTAAGAAACAAAACAGTTTATAGAGATATATTAATTTTATATTTTCTCAAAAACTTGTTCTACTGTGATCCTACTGATTATTATTAATTGAAAGATTCAAATAGCTACTCCCAGTACAGCAAATGTGAGTCTATCTGGTGGTGAGCTAAAGTCTGTCTATGGGTAAACATTAAATAAATGGTTATTAATATTATCTGTTTCTGCAACTCTAGTGATGCGACTTAGGGGACATCATGTATGTACGTTTAGTTAGGCTCGTGTCCATCACTATCGCACTGGGATAGCATATAAGCTATCAGTAGGTTGGGACAGTTAAGCGGTCTTCCCATTGAAGGGGTGGGAAATAATATAAAACAGTGATTCTAAATAAATAATACAAATTGCACAATAATTGCTTTCAAAAAATAAACTAATTGTTTTGTTAGTGGAAATAAGTTTTAATTTGATAATGTAACAGGAGTTCTTGTAATCCTGGTGTTAGACAAAATGTATTCATTTTTGATAGAATATACTGTATGTAATGGTTCCCGAGAAAATAAATTGTTTTAATTTGAGTAATGATTATCATGAAAGCAATTTTGTAAATATTTTATCCATAGATTCATCTGAACACCTATATGCTATTTATTTTTATAAATAGTCAGCTGTTTAAAAAAGATAAAAATGTAATATTTCTTTTTTTTCTTTTTTATTTGTAATTCGCTTATTCCTGTTTATGTTGTAATAAAGACATGTTTTATTTTATATTTTTTTATCGTTTGCACCAAATTCAAAAGAGAAGTTAATAAAGCTTTTATCTTGTAAATATAAATAAAATGTAATAAACAAGAATTTATAATTTGTGACACTGAGAAGTTTGTAACCATTAATGATTGTAAGTATTAAACTGTACTAAGTAGAATCAGGTTTTCAAGAATATAAAAATCATCAAGATCCCTGAAGAAGTAGGAATGGTTGGTTAAAGAAGCAGAACATCTTCTCTTAGATTATTAATTTTAATTCTAAAAAGAGACGAGACGCGGAGAATGGGTTGGAGCCTCAATGCTCACAATATTTTTTTTTTTTTTCACTCTAAATTAAATAATTAAAATTCAGTACCTTACTTAACACCCTAGCCATCTCAAATGTGCCAATTGTATCCATATTAGAAGCAATTATTGGAACACCTTTATAATTTTTGCCAGAATGTTTAAATTTGTATTCAGCAGTCAGGTCTACCTAAAAAAAGAAAAAAAAAGTTCAAGCTAGTGCGTTAGAGTTCAGTAGAGAGTAAATAATCAGTTGGGAAGATAGAATAGGTTGGATTAGATCAGAACTCTCCAGTATTTCTAATAAATCAATACAAGCATTTGGCGATACACTTCTGCAAAAATATACTTGTTCAAAATTTACATAAATACTAATTTGTAGCTAGTAGATAACACTAATTAATGTTTTTAATATTCTCATTTATCTAATATCTAGTGTATCGAAATTGTCTTTCAGTTATTTAACCGACAAATTACATTCGAAATTAATTTGTACTAACAATTTTATAAAAGAATTTTTAACAAAATTTTGAGCATATAGAACGAATAAAACGCAATTGGAATGGATTATAATTACCAGAATTTGGGCGATAAATAGAAAGGGAGAGTGCATGGAAGATAGTATATAATAATGTAACACATTGGTACGGATACTATCTTACGTTCGTATAAAGGCAGTAGAAGTAATTAAGACGATATTCAAATTAGTCTTTTACAAAGTGAAGTGTCAAGTAATATAAACTTAAGCAATGAAGTAAGAGAAAGCCCCATATTTTTTAAAAATATGATTAACATATCTCTTCTAAGCTTTGACGTAGTGGCTGCATTACTTTAAAAATTATATAAGATATGAATTGTCAAGGACAAATATTTCAAAAATGAACGAATGCTTTTCAATTACCTTTCAATTATTCAATTATCTGTCACTAACTTCTAATTTCTTTTTCAACTGCATCTTTAAAATTAATACTACCTAATTAATATTTTTATAAAAAGTCTACGATTGAATACACAAATTGACAGGATTATAAGGGTTACAATTTAAAAACATTTTTCTCTCTTATTTTCACAATTAAAAAAAGCTTTCTGATTTCATCCCGAATTCGTATTAAAAGGTGGATATAACAAGATACTGGTCGAGTCCAGTATAAGTTTTCTGGTAATATCTCGTGAATTTAAATCAGATAAAATGTTTCCGGATCCCTTATTTCGAAATTCTACTCCTTGTTGAGAAAGAGAATCGGAACTGTTTCCCTTATTAATGATTTCTTAGACGGTCGTTTGATATCCAGCATTGACAATTATGATTCTGTCAGAAAAATAATTGGAATCCAACATTATGCGGTACACTGCTGATGATGGATAAATATCCGAAACTAGTCAGGGATACAATACAAGCAAGCTACGACGGTTAACATCAGCGATATAATGGACCTTTTGCGGTCAGTATTAATTAAAATATTAATATTTTTATTATTTTATATTACCGGTTAGTTCTCGTAGCACACGACTTGTGCACTGGAAATCTGCCAATGATCGTATCATTTTAAAAAAACTCATCTAATTTAAATAGTTACTTTAAAATGATCTATTATTATAATTTTTAACAAATATAAAAAATATATATTACAAAAAATAAAAATAAATAAAATCTTTAACATTATATGTTCGAGAAGTCTGCAAGCTAACCGAAGTTTTCATGTCTCATATTCCGATAGTTTCTAAATGTTAATTGATCTTAAACAATTTTAATTTTTCATTGGGTAATTTTCTCTTTTTTTACAAAAAAAAAAAAAAAATTTGTCCTAGCGAGGAGAACGTGTCAAGAATTTCCCATTATTTGATCAAATCTCCGTAATGGCACAAATCACAAAAAAAAAAAAAATACATTTAACTCATTAACTTCAATAATTGAAGGAAGTTTTCATTTAAAGTAGATTTAAAAAGTGTAACTCGCAATGCACTTTTTTATATTATCTTTTTCGAAAAATATTTTAACGCTTCTAAATTAATCCAAGTAAACTTGCCAAAGAAGAACTAAACCAAAGAAGAATGTGACAAAAATGGAGTGGATTATTATTTAAAGTGGTCCAATCTAATAATTAATAAATGTAATGTAATAATTTCAGCTTGAAATCATGGCGAATTTTCCATTAAATGTTTATAAAACTAAGAAAACATAATACTTTTTACTAGAACATTAATACTTAGGAATAAATTAGAACAAAACAGAAATTTAAAATATACATATATTTATAAAATAAATTTATAGAAAAAACAAATTCTGAATTCTCACCTCGGCTCTGGACTTCAGTGCACTCTTTTTAGGACATAAGAGTACATCCCTAAAGTCCAATTTGATGTCTTCCGTTATCTTCGGCATTTCGCCGTATTATTTTGGAAGACCCAGCAATAACCGTACCGACTGACTGCTTAACGACTGCTACTATAACCCACAAGTCTACACTTATTATAGATTTCTGTAACCTTGCCACATGGTCTAGCTTGCGCGCAGCCGCTAAGCGGGTTGCTCACTGCACAAACAAAAACAATAAGACTGATAATTCGTCAAAAATAGGAATGGCTAAACCTCCGCTTTGTATTATACAATTGCATCAGTTCTTTTAAAAAATAAACCAGTTTTTAAACATATGTTGTATCAGTTGAGAGTTCTATTTGATTAGTTGATATTCGGATTCTTTAAAATAGCACTTTTGTTAGAGGTATTGTAAAAAAATATATAAACAAACCAAAAAATAAACTTTAATAAAAATAAAATTGTCTCCTGGGCACTCTCAAAACTTTTGCATTTCCTCATGTAAATTTGGATTATTTAAATGAATTCCTCTCAATAGGTTGTGATTATGCCGAGCGTACGCTCTCATTTATCAAGAACTCTGGAGAAACAATCACCGGATTGAAATAAATACAAAACAAATAGTTTATCATGTAATCAAGGCTCTAAAGAACAAATATCATTGTAAAAACTCTGTAATGATCAGTTTATTATAAATGTAAACAATAAAAATAAGAATGAGTGAACTTTTACATGAATTTCTCTTTCCACAATTTAAAAAATAAATTTTCTGGAACTTTACACTAAAAACACAGGTGACTTCAGGAGTGACAGGTGTTCACTGTGGAGGACGTCATAGCTTCTCGAACCATACTTAAATAATTTATTTTTTGAGGAAAAAGTTTCAAACCAATGTGATAGATTGGGGTACATATGTACATTATGCCTAAGTTCAAATTAAGCCCTTTGTGCACTGCCTAGAAAATTACAGAAAACTCAAAATGCATACCTACATAGATGCAATTATGGTGAACTATAATTTTTTGTCTAATAGATGTAATTATGGTTAACAGTTCATACTCTTAAATATGATATTTCGTAGAAGCACACAAAATAGTGAAACTGTCTTTTATAGCAAAAAAAGAGAAGCGAAAAAACACCGGGAACTATCCAGGTAATTTTTACTAAGTGATATCCGAGCTCAGGAACTTTTTCATTAATTCTTACATCATTTTCATTAACTTAGATTATATCAACTTTAAGGATATTTTTTAGAACATTTTATGGTACTTAATTTATGTATTATTATTATTATTATTATTATTATTATTATTATTGTTATATAAATAACCTAATTCGGAGAATATAAGAATCTATTTATTAGTCCATTAAACAAAATAATATTCGAAAATCTGAAACATTTATGTATTCAAAAATCTGAACGAGTTCTAATTGCAGCTCACAAATATTTTAATTTCTTTTTTAATCACAAATGACAGTGAATTTCAAGAATACTACTCCTGAAACAAAGAAAAAGAAGATGTAACGATAGTAAAAAGAAGTAGTTGATGAATTTATTCATTATAAAAATTCATTACTTGAAAAAGCTAGCAAAACATTGAAGAGTAATAAGGGAAGGGATTAGCTATGAGGTTAGCATACTGGACTCCCACGCGGAGGTCCCGGTTTCGAATCCAGCAGCTAGCCCTTAGATTTTCTCTTCCTAGGAGCTTCTTACAGCTCACTGTCCGGTGATGGACAGTGTTGTCTGTAACGAGAGAACACTGTCCGGAGGCCGGCAGTGCACTGGAAAAAGCTCCGGGCGCTAATAACCTCAGCTGTTGATGCGCCAAAAAAAAAATAATAATAATAATAATAATTAGGGAAGGGATTAGCTATGCGGTTAGCGTATTGGATTCCCACGCGGAAGTTCCGGGTTCGAATCCAGCTGCTGACCCTTAGATTTTCTCTTCCTAGGAGCTACTTACAGCTCACTGGTGATGGATAGTGTTGTCTGTAACGAGAGAACACTGTCGCCGGCAGTGCACTGAAAAAAGCTCCGGGCGCCAATAACCTTAGATGTTGACGTGCCTTAAATCACTATAAAAAAATAATAATAATAATAAATTTGACAGGGAAGGGATTCAAAGCTACCTCAAATTCAAAGAAGGCCAGTAGGATGCATTAATCTTCGTCTTTCAGGAGCCCAGACCGTTCTTCATTCGGTGATAAGAATTTTGATGTTAGTAACGAGAAAGCACTGACCGAAGGCCGTCAGTGCTAAAGAATAGGCTTCGGGCACCAATGACTTCAAATGTTTATCGCTCTTTCAGATGTTGGAAAAAAGTGTGAAACTCCCCCACCCCTCCCCCCTGGTAGGCGTAATGAAATTTCTAAATTTCTAATATTTAAAAATTCGGTATAAGAAAAGTAACCATAAACAACAAAGTCAAGTATACAATTCAATTCCTAATTGACTTTAAAAAATACATAAAGAAATAAAATACATATTTATTACTAATAATAATAAGAATATAATTAATACCTGATGGATTAACTTTAATCTTGATTACATCTACCCATTTTGATTCGGAACCTTCAAATACATCCTACAAGGAAAAAAAGATATTGTTGAAAGAAGCGGGTATGATAACGTTTTTAAAAAACATATAGAACGATAAATAACCAACTTTTTTATTATTTTTTACACTAATAAAAAAATAGTTTATTTTCTATTAAAACAAAACGAAAATTGTTTATAATTACCCAAAATTTATAAGTTGTATTTGTATGAATTGATTTATATTCAAGTCCAAAACCCGACAGACGGATATCCATGACGTAATAAGTTTTTATTTTTATACATTAAAATGTCTTTTTGTAATTTGAATTTTTCAAGAAAACTTACCACTATTATTATTAAAAGTTTACATTAAACAAGTTATGAGATTGTATATTACTCTGAACTTATAATTTAGAGCGAAAAAATTATTGAAATAGCTATAGGACAATGTTTATGTAATCTACCCACAGAATTTAGGGGCAATCGTTAGAACCAGTTTCTATTCCTTAAACCTCAAAAAAATTGTAAGACGCTAAACTATGTAAGAAAGTAGTATTGTTTTATTAAAGTGCGTTTTGAAGTTGAGGTATTTTGAAGCCTAGCTGAATTAGTTATATCTTATATCTAATTGTTATGAGAATTAATGGCTCGATTGAGGTAGGGATTGCTAAATTTTGTTATCTTGTTATTAAATCTGCCTTAAATTGGATTCAGCGTTGTGATGTTCACAAAGATCCCCCGCTAGAACCCTGACCATTAGTGCTGTATCTTCTACTACAATAGTACCTTTCTCAGCTGCCTAGAAATAACCAAGGAAAACGTTTTCCTAGCACAAAAATTGTGAGAAATGCCTTTGAAAATTTATCTTCTATTTATAGCAGATTTAGCCACCATTTAAGCATTACCTTATACTATCCATATTAACACATCAACCATTAAATGCTAACAATTATCCTCAATCTCACAAAATATATATATATATATATATAACCTTTCTGTGGCTTTTTGTTTTTTTAAACTTTTGATAAAAAATATACAACAAAAATTCAGAACATGTGACGAAAAACAATTTATTAATTTGTGAAAGAGAGGGAATCCAAAAACATGCATTTCCAGCAAATTCAATTACGATTAACTTTGAATTTAAGCATAATTGTAAATAAAAAAAGTAATCAAAGAAACAATAGAAGTTTTTAGTAATTACAGACAAATAGAAGGCATGGCACCTCTTAGATTGTTGGATGAAAGTAAATTTTAATTGAAAGTTAGGAATTATTAATTCAGTATTTCTCAGAAACTCTTAATTTTTTAATATAAAGGTTTCAGATGTCAGTTTATACTTTCTCTTATTTAATACACCTCTTACCTTCACAATATATCCGGGAGGGTTATATAATCCTAACTCTGTAGCTGTTTTGTAAAAAATGGTTGGCATACCAGTACGTTTATTCAAGAATACAATGCCAAAAGAGAAATAACCCTTATTTTGAGGTAATATTGGTTTCCTCCATATTTCCAAACCTCTTCTCTGAAAACAAAAAGAGAAATAAGAAAATGGTTTTTAGTAAATAATATGCATCTATGTTGTTTACTATTTTTAGTAAGCATATTGATAAGCTCGTATATTTTTTAAATAATTACCAGAAAAAATAGATCTTTCATAACATGAAAGCTGATAGTTTCAATGGGTGCCCAGAAACAAGTTGGTTATACATATGTAAAAAGGGTTAAACCAAAGCAAATGTGAGCAGTTTGAGGAAGTGGAATTCTAAGAGGTTATCAAGTTTCAGCAACACTAGCGAATCAGCAAACTAGTTTATCACGAAGGTAATAAATAGTATCAGATACCTTTTTCTAAAAGCTCTTATTCAAAGAATATAGTGTTCGTGCCGCACAGAAATCAATATTACTAATTGCACCAAACATTGGGAGTAACAATATTTAAAACGCCGGGGCATTGTTACCGACCTTTATGTTATACATGGGCGTTTATGAGATAAATTTCAAAAAGAAGCACACAAAATCACCAAAGGCGCTAAAACGTTTGGGACACCCCGTTTATGTTGTAGGAGTTTATGGAATGGTTAATTACTAGTCACATACGTCTTTATAGATAAGAGGTTGGGAATTATGAGTGTGCTTAAAGGAAGCTTCAGGCGAAATTGCGACGAAGTCAATTTGAAATCTGTTTTACAACAGATTTTATTGAACGGCTATTACCAGGCCATTTGCAAAGCGAAAGTGTCGAAACTCTATCTGCGTTTTGTGTTTTCCGCAGTAAAATCACTAAGATTCTTGGTCTGCTCTCTGTAACATTAGAGGATTAGAGGAGGAATTGTAGAAATAATTTACACCAGAAAACGGTATCATACTAAACTACAAAGGTGAGTATGGCAAGCAATGAATTTATTAATTAATTGTGAAAATGTTAATTAATGACCTAACAGTAACTATAGGCACCTTATAAATTCTCCTTCCAGGAATACCCATCGGATCTTGATCAATAGAAATGGCAATTGCATTGACGAGAATATTCTTCATATCAGGCTTCATGTTTGCCAAATCTGCTGATATAAACAGCGGAGCCGCAAGTATGCACCAAATGGCCATGTGCGCTTTCGATTGATCGTAGCTAAGTCCGAAATTACCAATTACCAGCTGCAATTTCATTTTAAATGTACATAATTAATTACTTTTACTTTAAGAATTAGTATCATTCCAGTTTAATAAAGATACATAATTTTACTGGCTACTGTTGTTCATTCTTTTTGGTGACTGATTCATAGTTTCAATGGGATTGAAAAAATAACTGCCATTTCAGTCTAGTAAAATTTATGAACAGACAAGACAGAAGACACAACAACCCTGAAATGTAATAGTATTACTTTCTAAACTAGCCCTGAAGATGACCTAGTCCCTACGTCGAAAGCTCGGCAAAATAAATTTTACTAGACTGAAATGGCAGTTATTTTTTCAATCCCATTTACTGGCTACATTAATCCCTGAGTTTAAAGATTAAAAAATAGAAAGGAAGCAACTTTAGAAATAATTCCTACCATATCCGGATCATTCCAATGTCCAGGACCATGGTACGTCCCGATATAATTTTGATGTTCAGCAAAATAATCAACAACATCTACAACACTTGACCAAGAATCTTCAATATCATCGTAATTCCTCCACAGATTACAGTATTCTACAAGTTGAGTAAAATTAGGCTGAAAACACAAGTAAAATTAAAAATGTGGTTTGGTCCACAGTAATGGATTACATCGCTAACTTTATCCGGCGTACCACGCGTTTTTTGTTTTTTACAACGGTTTTAGAATTTCATCCATGCTGATCCAGAAAATGAAGTGAAGAAACAATTTTCTACATCAAACAGATGAATTATCTCATTTGATGGATGAAAATCCGAAACCTGAAGAAAAATTCGGACTGCGACACCCGCCCCTATTAGACCAGTATTGATACACCATACTGAAGAATTTAACAAAAAACAAACAAAAACAAAATTCTAAGAAATAATAAAAGGAATGAAACTGAAAATAATAAAATATTGAAAAAATTTACTTATATTATTTTACTTGCATGCTTTGCTCTTCTAAATAAGCAGGCCAACTGCAAGAATAAACTATTTTGCGTCCAGTTCTATTTAGATATCTTCCAAATTCTGGATAACCTAGGAATGCAAAGAAGTTGTAACAGAAGAAGGAAAATTAATCTGCTGTCCTGTTCACAATCATTATTGGCAAATATATTATTAAATGATTGTGTTTGTTAAATTAAAATCTTGCAATTCAAGTGAATATACTTCAAAGTGAAGAAAATACATTACATTGCAAACTGGTCTTATTTAATATATTTTTATTCTTCTCGTCCGAAATTTCATAATTATCCCAAATAAATATCATACCTAATGCTTTCTCTTCAGTATCAGAAAAGCAACCATCCAATTTGACAAAGTCAACTTCCCAACTAGCAAAAGTTTGGGCATCTCTTTGAAGATCATATTTTATTCCAGGAAAACCAGCGCACGTTTTTTCCCCAAAATTTCCATATATTCCAAATTTCAGACCCTTTGAATGTACCTATAAATAATTTGACCATCTGTAATGCTTTAACAGTATCGTAAAATTACTGCTAAATGAAATTCAGCTAAATTTCACTTTATTTACTTCTCCAAACAATTTTTTGTAATAAATTAGATATGGGATTAATTTGTTTAATACTATGGGCAACCAGAATTTAAGTATCTTAACTCCATGTTTGAAATACATTGAAAAATTTGAAAGAGGTAAAATAGGTAAAGGTAAAAAACTTTATTTTATATAGACTTGTTTGAAGAATGGAAATAATTAAAGATACCACAAAACAACAACTGATATTACTAAATCGATTTAAGTAGCTAAATGCATTAAAATTAAACATTAATAATATTCCATCAAACAGAATGTCCGGTACAAGTGGATTATATTCTCAAGATATTGCGCCTAATAGAACAAAACTCCAGCATTTTTGCTAACTTATTTTAAATAACTCAAAGACAGCAATGCGTAAAACTCAATATAATAGAAATTATAGGAAAGAAGCGAATCTCCTGAATTAATAGGTTTATGCAATTGACGACGAATACAAAATCCTTCAACTAGACCAAAAAAGCTGTCTCATTAATGAAATTTGAAATTAAAGACCTGTATTTCTATTAAACATTAATTACGTATTCTATTTCGAGAATAATTCTTTCATGCCTCTCTCTTTTTCCTTGAATTTCGTTTTCACACAAAGTTAGATCAGCGTTATCACTAATATTGTAAGTATGTGAGGATAGATGAATATGCTGTGTCACAAAGCATCTTAACTTAGCAGGACCACTTGCGTTTGTTTTCATAATATGAATATAAAACTACCCCTTTTTCTCTTTCGAAGTTTCTTTTTAAAATTAACAAAACCTTCTGCTCATAAAAAGATCAAATTACTTACGTATTTAACGAGATCTTTGATACCATTAGGGAATCTAGTTTCATTGGGAATTAAATATCCTTGCTCATCCCTTGAATTTGCAAGCCAACAATCGTCTAACACTAAATAATTATACCCATATTTTAAATACTCTTTTTGTAAAATATCAGCTGTTCTTCTTATTAAGCAGTCACTGAAATTTTGGGAAACAAATATTAAGTATAAAGAAGTTTAAACTAACTTTATCAGTAAACAATACCTGAATAACTTCTAGAATTTAATATGTGAAAATTTGAAAAAAATTCGTCTTACTAAACTAGATAAGTAAAAATTCTAATTTATTTATGTCGATTTTTTTCAGGGGGACTCGTGATAAGATTTTTACACATCTAACGATGTAGTTTACATTAGTTATTTTAAGCAACAGAAATCATATGGAATTTGTTCTAATTGAAAACAAATTTCGTATATTAGAATGAATTTAACTATTTTGACAATAAATTATTAGATTATTAGATAAATTATTATTATAAAATATCAGCCTAAAATATGACTCTCAAGGGTTCTACGTCGAAGAGAAATTTCAAGAAAAATTCAGTTTACTTTACGTAATGGTTTTTAAATAAACTATTCAGAAGGTAAGTAACATTTCATTATAACAATTAAATAACTGCATCGTAAAACCACTCCAAATGTAAGTATTGAAACTGTAAAGTGAAAGACAAGCAAATATATATATATATATGTATTTTACAAATGTACACTTATACAACGTAATTCCATTACCTTATGCACTCATCAGGAAAGTCTTCACAATTTACTGTGCACCTGTATCTCTGCCAGGTATTGAACCCCATCGGTGGAGTTAGGGCCAATCCATTTTCTAAGGAGGTGACACAATTCAAAATTAAAATAAAATACAAACTGATTTGAAAGAACATCTGTTTCTGTATTAAGGTAATGTATTGTGCCACTTTCAGTTATAGAGTATTCGTATTAATTTTTCTCGTGTTATTTTTATCATATAAAAATATTTTGTTTTTATTTCACTTGTTATAAATTTAACATGTATAAGTAACTAGTTGTTAAACATTCTTTAAATGAAAGATCTGTATGAGATTATACGAAAATTTCCAATAATTTAAGAGCTCTTGGGAAAGTTCGGGTTTTTTCGAACATACTCGTTTGCAATCGGAAACAATGAGCAGATTCTGATAGAACACGTAGTCAGTACTCAGTTCAGTTCAGTCTCAGTCAAGTTGGACGCCGTATGTGAACAAGTCTCGTTTGATACTGCCAGGCCCACCAAGCGTTCCACCACTTTTTGGGCGGTATCCACGGATGAAGTCTCCCCTAAAGCGTCCTGTCGTATCTCGTATACCGGCCACCAACCCCCTAGTTCTTCGGATCCACCCCAGGTATTTAAAAATCCAAAAACCCAATCAGATTATGTTTTTCACACGGGGAAACTGTCCCACGGCAAAAGGGTCCCTCCCCGTGCCGATACTTGGGTCCCCCCGTTATATGTGTCCACCCAAATTATCCCATAAAATGTCTGTTCCCTTTTTTCTGTCACACAGCTCGAAGAGTATATCCCCCTTTGGAGTTTAACCTCAAGGCGACCGAAGAGGATTCAACAACAAAATACCGAGTAAGTACTATACACGTTACGCCGGAAATTACCAGATGCCGGGAATCCAACATGGCTGCCCTGGCTTGGGTTTGGCGTCCCTCATCGATTTACCTAACTCAAACGAAATTTTTATCTTCAGATCGATCAAACACGTGTTTGTAAACACGTTACCAGGCCGTATTTAATCAATTTTTATGATGCGGATCCCAAGAAATCAAGGTACATTTTCATAAAAGTTTTTCCCATATATTGCACTTTGTTACAGTAATTGTTAGGGTGAAACTTTTTGACGTTCATTGTTTTATAAACCTCATGTTAAATTTGTAAATGTATCTTTCTAACGTAAATTCAAATTTAAATACGGCATTTTTTTTTTTGCTTTGTAAATAGTTTACAGATGTTTCGAGGTTATTAAGGGTCATGAGAACGAGTAAAAAATTGAGAAACATTATAATAGTTTGTTAGTAAAAAAGTTTGAAGCATTTCGTGATGATCCTTAATAACTGAACAATTCCATTCATATAAATGTGTATTAATGTCTCCAATCCAAAATGCTTCCCGCCATTATTGGCTTATCTCAAGGTTACCATGTAATAAATTGTAATTAGATTACTAATTGATTTTATTTATTTATTTAAGCATTGGGAATAATGTAAAATGTATGTAAAAATTGTGTTTTGTTAATTTTATTCTCTAAATGTAATATTCTTTTTTATTAGTGAATTGTTAAAGTTGTCTGTAATTTTTTTTCTCTCATTTTTTACCCATTTTTCATATGAAGCGTCTATATGGATTTTGGTATGGAAATGTAGTTTTTTCAGAGACCCTGTAAGTTCGTTTCCTATTAATGGTTACTACCACAATGAATTGTTTTCCAAAATGAAGACGCCCTGGAGTAAGATCTATTTGTTATGTTTCTAACATCTTTTTTATATTGTTTTCTGTATCCCTATTGTATTTAATACTTGAGTTCAGATCATTTCTGGGATAGCCCTTTCATTTATTCTATTTCATATCAATACTGTTGCGTAATAAAATTAAGTATCAAATTAAATTGATAAAATTAGGGTTTACGGTTAACTTCTTTTGTCGGGAGTTGCAGTTATAGCGTGCCAGGGAAGCGTCGGAAAGATCTGGCAACGTTGTTGTCCCCCTCTCGCAAGCTATATGACGTATTCTAGTACAATAAATAAAAGTCATTATTAGGGGAGGGGGAGAACCAAATTTAAAGATGTTATTTGACTCGACGAACTTTTTTTTCTAAATACTCCACTGTTTTTAATTAGACAAATGCCAATATCTTGGTTTTGTAATTTTTTTTTCTGCTTAAGTACTTCTCAATGAAGTGGAAAATAACAGAGACAGAACTAATTATTTTTGAACCCGGCTTTATTCTAGGGTTTTTCTTTTGTATCTAATTCCTGGAGTTGCGTTGCCTCATTCTGTTTCTCCCTACTCCAAGACGATAACGAGAAGTTATCAATACTCCCTCTTAAAGAAATATGTACTACTTTCTTGAGTTTGTTTTTTTATTTAATTTATACAATTACATATATTTGTGTAGTATATTACAGTAAAGTTGAACAGTGGAATTTGTCAAAGTTACAGTTCTGATGGTCAATTTTCTTTCAAGGTCTTTTGCTCTAGAATAAGCTCGTAACAAGAATATGAAATTCAGTTAAATTAACAGCTTTTTTTAAAATGATTTTTGATAATAGATGTATTTTTATATTTATTTCAATGTATACTCAGGTACTCCTCTTCGCTAATTGAAATGAACTTACTGATTTTGTTGAAGTCTATAAGTTTATATTTTGGGGGAAGTATTTCCAATTTTTTTTTAATATCTATATGCTTTAGAATGTAATACTTATATTAACGGGAGGGCCCACTATTATGGTGCGGACAAAAATTTTTGAATTTTCCCGGCTTGTAACTCGGGACCACCGTTCTTTTTTTTCCATACACAGGTCCAGGGATGAAACGCAACTCGGACATGTCCGGTCCGAGATCTCAGAAGAGGATCAGAACCGGAGGAGGTGGTGGTGATGACCCAGCACTTCGCCTGCTAATTCCATCGAAAGTGGCCGGCTCCATTATTGGGAAAGGTGGCAAAAATATCAGTCGCCTTAGGTCTGACTACAATGCAGTTGTACAAGTACCTGACTGCAGCGGTCCTGAAAGGGTTGTGTCTATAAGTGCCGACTACGAAACGGCAGTCAAGATCGTTGAGCAGATTGTCCCTTGTCTCGATGAATTTTTTAGCAGCGGCAAGGGCGAAGTTGACATCAGGTTAGTTAATATTTAATTTTGAGTGCACGATTTCGAGATTGACCGACCAGTCAGCGATCCGAATATTTGTACCGTTATATTTTTAATTTTTTTTTATTTAATTAATTTTACACGTATAGGTTTTAGTTTATAGTTAATTTATTCTAATTATTGATTTTTGTTTGTTTTTTCTCTGAAAATTTGAATGTTTATTTTTAACTAGCATATCGATTTACGTCACAGGTTGTTAGTACATCAAAGCCTGGCTGGATGTGTAATTGGAAAGGGGGGTAGCAAGGTAAAGGAACTGCGGGAAAAGACTTCAGCAAAGATCAAGATATTTGGAAACTGCTGCCCTCAGAGTACTGACAGGGTGAGATTTGAAACAATATTGTGATTAATTTAAATGATTTGAGGTGGTTCGCTGTGGTTAATATTTGGAATATTTCGTTAAGAATTTTGAATGTTCAAAAGTTTATTACATCCTTATTTACAGTATAATCCCATTGTTTCAGACCTGAAATTAGTGTTTCTAATTAAATAATAATTTTTTTTCTAGCATGATGAAACCCTGTTTGTTTTATCTCTCGCTAATTAAGTACAGGATATAAATGCTCATATTTTCCTTGTTTTTTCTCTTTCTTTAATTCTTGGTTAGGTCGTCTCCATTGTGGGGAGCCCGGAGGTTGCTATAAATGGCTTGAAAGAGATAATTGATCTACTTAAGGAGACTCCACCTAAAGGTTATTCAGAGCCCTATGATCCTCAAAACTTTGACGAAGAATTTGCAGACGATTATGGTGGCTTTGGCATGCCAGGAAGTGGAGGCGGCGGCGGTGGAGGAGGTGGTGCTAGAGGACCAGTCTGGGAACCGCCCCCGCCAAGGGGAGGCTTTCCACCCCCACCTCCACCCACTTTTCGGGCCAATATTCCTCCACCAGCTTTGCCCAGGTGAGAATAGCATTTTAAATTGAATTTTATTATTAGACTAATCTGAAGGGGTTGGATTTGTGATGGTAGCTTGCTTCCTGTTTCTTGGGATGAAATTTTTGTACTGCCATGAAATTCCTTTTTCGTTGAGTCCAGCATTCTATGGTAGTTCATATTATGTTCTATGAGGTAAATTAATTTATTTTTTACATTTCAGATTTTCTAGAGATAGCGGGCCTCCAGACAGCCAGCAAGTTACAATTCCAAAAGATTTGGCTGGGGCAATTATTGGTAAAGGTGGTTCAAGAATTCGTAGAGTCAGAAGTGAATCTGGTGCTGAGATCACAATTGATGAGCCATTACCTGGCTCTAATGATCGAGTCATAACTATCAAAGGATCACCAGATCAGATACAATTGGCACAGTACCTCTTGCAGCAGAGTGTTCGAGAATCACAGTCCAGATATTAGATTTTTATTTAAGGACAATACTTTGTATTCTTTTTGGTTTTAAAGTAAAAAAAAAGATAAGTTACTTCGTAATGTATAAGAATAAATATTATATATCAGTTTTTAATGTATAATCACGTCCCATTATTATATACTGTGGGATTTTTTCATTGAATTAAACTTTGTCTGTACCAAAATATTTGCAAATTATAATGTTTTATTTACCATAAAAAATGTTTTAAATTTTGCCTTTAATTTTAATTACAATTACCGTTCTTCCTAAGAACTGTAAGGAAGTGTAAAAGCTATCAAACCTTTTTGTTGCTGAGAAAACCACTAAACAAAAAATTGTATTACATTTCAATGCAAGTCTAGCATTGTGGGTGAATTTTCGTGGGATCCCAAGAGTAAAACTGAAATTAAGGCTAATACTACAAACCATTTGGACAGTCCTGCCCTCTGGACACCGCATAGCCCAAAAAAAAAATGGACACGACCCAATCACTAACCTATGCATGCCTCATATGGCTGAAAGCTCAGGGTCTTATGATCCGCTAGAGAAAATGTAAAAGATTCTCTTTTTAATTTCAGCTGAGAGCCTTCAATTAAGTTGATGTCAGTAAATATGAGCGATTGTGTGCTCAGTACTTGTGATCCACCTTGACTCCTTCCCAAAAATTAAGGCATCTGCGCCTTTTATATTACAGCTATTCAATGGTAGCATTTAGGATTTTTTAAGAATGGTCAGGATAACCACTTTTTGTAATAAATTGTACTTGTGCTCTAAGATAATTATAGTACTCGTATACTTACAAATTACTATTATTTGTTCCTCTTTAAATGAATCGAAAAGACATGGTTGAGAAATAAATGTACACATTTGATTACTTAAAAATAATTAAAATATTTTTCCAAATAATTTACATAATAGTAATTAACGTTCAGTAGAAACGTAATGTGTTTAAACGGATCTTATTGTAGGTACACTTCGAAGTGCTGCGCATTGCTTGGACTTGGAAGCTCAGGGGCTGCAACGTAATAAATCTAATGAAGTAATGAAGTTTCAGTGGCAATTACTACACAGAAAGTACCCAGATTTCTCTGACAATCTACCACGAACAGCGGAACATGGAAGGTACCACAACAGAAAACGAACGTCAAAGATAAAAACCAATAATTACTGCACTAAAACAATCTTAATGATTGACCAATCAGATATATTTACACCTTTCATATTACTTATTGAGTGAAGGCTGAAATGAGGAGGCGATTAAATAAAATTTTATGAAGTTCATGACCATCATGCAGTTGAAATTTTTCTTCTGCCTCTTATACAAAGCCATCTATTGAGTCAATGTTTTCCATCTTCATATCTGTACTCAAATTGGATAGCAGTCTGATTGGCATCAATTTTTATTCTCTCTCGGTGCTCCAAAAATTGACAAATTTTCTCTTTAGATCCCTTTCAGTATGTGAAGAATATTACTGCAGTATTTATTTAATAAATTAAAAACCAACTTTTAAATTTTTTTTCAAGGCTTCCCTGAATTCTTTTATTTAAATTCAATACTCCAGTAAAAGTATTCAGTAAAAACGATAGAGGTATTGCACACCAGTTTATAGGTAAATCTTACCTGTAATTTATTTATCTTCAAAAAATAATTCTTTCAGTAAACGGGTATTAACAGGTTTAGAGATTATGATCTTTTAATCCACTTCAAAAAATACCGGTTAAATGTTGAAACAGCAAAGCTAGACAATAGCATGATGGCTAGTTCTCTCATTAAGTTAAAAATCCGAAAAAGCTCAGAAAAAAAATAAACATCCTAAGAAATAATTGAAAATCTCGCTACATGTGATTAAATAATGTTCATCTTAAGTGGTATCTCCTTGATCAAAATTGGTGTTATCGCAGCATTAGAAATCATTCGAAACTCTTAAGACAAATATACAAAAATCAACTGTCAACAAAGGAAAGGGTTTACATTAAGCAGATTAAAGCTGTAAAAAAAACAGCAAAGAATCATTACTATGAGTGATACGTATGATTCAAATTCTGGCCTTATACCACGATCTTAAAAAAGCCATTTTTAAGGGCTATATTGTATCGTAATTGGAGATGAGCTTTTGAAAAGAAAATATGGGCGAATTTTCATGCTTCTGGAATTATATTCTTAGAGATGGAATACATTTTTATGGTGCTGTTTGTAATGCATACCTTCAGAGGGAAATTAAAGTAAATCTTTTCGGAAAGAAACCCATTTCTTTTAATAATAATTTATTATACCTTAAATGTTAATTTTTTTCAGTTTGTTAAATAAACCAGAGGTAAACTATTCATTCAAATCACTTTTATTAATGTAAAAAACAAATTCATCCCCCCTACACATCACACTAATTACACACTACAAGGAAACAAACTAGCCAACTAAAAGAGAACGTTAAATATTAACCGATCCGAAGAATACCGATAATAGCCGACTACATTCGGGTAGTTGCAGTTGAAACAGATTGTGGAAGGTAACAGCCCGCTAAGGCAGCATGGGTTCTGACCCATGTTAGATCTTTGTGTGTGTGAGGTAATTCCTAGAAAATCGGTCACTAACACAAAGATCTTACATGGGTTAGAACCCAAGGTGCCTTAGCCGCCTGTTACCTTCCAATATCTGTTTCAACTAGATCTAACCGAATGTAGTCGGCAATGGTCGGTTTTCTTCGGGTCTGTTAATATTTAATTTAACCTTCTCTTTTAGTTTGCTAGTGTGTAAGAGACATAAGAATTTGTAGCATAGGTGTTTTGATTACTCACCGTAACTCCAATTTACTCTCTCAATGAACTCAATTAAAAATTTATTAATATTTAATCATATACCAATTACTTTATTAACTATGATTTTAATATGAATCTCTTTAACAAAAACTTACAGTTTAAAAAGTTAAGTATAAGGGTTGATTAAACGCCAAAAGGTTCACAAATCAGCAAGTACCCATCATTTCATTGATATCATTTAAGTAATTTTACTGCATTAAAATTCGTTAATATTTTTTAGAATTTATTAGATGTCACAGACCCTTATGCTGGCCATTTTCATCTACAAAATATTTGTTCAAGTACCCCACCATTTAACGTAGATTGACTTTAATATCTATTTATCTATAATAATCAAACAATTAATCACAGGTTAAAAAGAAAAACGTTATAAAAAATCAAAAAAATTATGGGCTAAAAAATTCAAAAACTTTTTTTAAAAATGCTTACACCAACATACTTAAATGATTTTATTTTATTTATTTATTTTTATTTTAAAAATCGTCGGTTTAAGTTCATTCTTCGATTAAATTGATTTTTACTTTAGGTAGTAGTCAAGCGTTAATAATAAAAGGTAATAATTAATCTGGGTTAATATTAAACAATATACTTTTCTTCAACTACATTTTTAATCTGTGTTCTTCAAACAATGTTGCTTATATGTAAAGATATGGATATTTTTAGGCCAGCCAACAAATTATTAAAGTATTTATATTTATCTACAAGCACTCAATTAAAGGGGCTACAGTAAATTACAATAGAGAAATCAATAATTATTGTTGAATAATTTACTTGTTATTAACTATGTGTTGTTTGTGCCCTCCAATATTTCTGTTTGACGAATTGAAGATTCAAATTTTGTTATTGATCCGTGATTCAAATTTAAACAGTAACCAACTCTAAAACTGCCTTTTTCTATTTTAATGTGTATCTGTGTGTGATTACACAGATTAAAGGGCATAATAGAGATCAACCAGAAAAAAATAATTTGGAATAGAGTTCAAATACAGTGCATATTTATTTATGAACAAGTAATCTACATTTTAACAGTAGTATAAAAATAGAAACGTTTTCTCTGTAATTTGGTAAAGAATTCATTAAATCTGATCATTACGAAGAGGTTCGAAATTTTAATGAAATGCAAAACCTCCAAACTTTAACTTACTGTATATCATTAACTATTATCACTACAACATTGCCATTTATACCAGTTATAGAGTAAACTTTTATCTACAATTGAGTAAAGAATTCATTGAAATCTGATCAATACGAAAAGAGATATAAAGGTTTGAAATTTGAACGTTTTGATGTACATCGTCGAGATTTCTAAACGACGCTTGTACATAAAATCCCGAATCCTCATTCATGAAAATTTGTTCGTGCGTTTAGGTGCTACGCTTGTTTACAGAAAAAAGGTAACAACAAGAACAAGATCATTTTCTTAAATGCTGTTTTCCTCATTTTAACACCTTTTTTCGAAATCTATTAGATCTGGGTTGTAAAAAAAAATTATATAGGAGGATTCGCCTTATAGTATAAAGAAAATTTGGTAATAGAAAAAAAGACAAAACTTGCCAAATTTGGGTGTTTTTCAACGTCACGCTTTTTTGTGCACTTTTTGGCGATCAACCTTTATACTACTCTCCTGCCGGACAGTTTTATGAATTCCATTCCTGCCCAGATAATGCTTTTAATATTTTATTTATTACGCAAAAAAAAAAAAAAAACTGATTGTACTGTAACCATTTATTTGCTCACAGACCTTTCTAGCATTTTCTTCCCTATAGTATGTTTTCAAGAGTGCTGCAACGAGGAAAATTAGATTAACTGATTACTACAATTTTAAGTGACTTACGGGAGAATAAGGAATAAATTAGGTGGTATGTAAATTTTTTGTATTCAATTTTTCAAGAGAACGCAGCAAGGAAACTGGAATATTAGTGTATGATATCTCTCCATTCCTAAAAGTTCAATTTTGAAATTTTTTAGTTAAATTATTAAAATCCTTACTAGTTGTATTAAATCGAAGTGTGGAATGCTTTAGGATCTTTTACTCTGAACGGTTCCTAAAGAATTCTTTAAACATCAAGTTATGATATAATAATGGGTTCCTGGAGCTTGTACAAAAGAGATTTCACGTACCTAAGAGCAAGTATGGTTTTTCAAGAAAATAACAAGTCATAACTTCAATATATGTGTTTAAAACTTTGTCTCTCTTTTTCTCTCTGTACGTTAAACACTTAAAACAAGTTGTGAGATAACTCTCTTGCTCTTTACCTGCAGCTAATGTATTTGCAAATATTTTATGTGCTGTAGATTCTAAATTCTAACTCCTACTTTCTAGAAAGTAGTGTGGAAATTTTGTGTAGAAAACACATTTTCTAGACTCTATAGCCATATGTTTCTTGAGTAGAATCATCATTGTATTTATTTACAGATATATTCCATTATGTAAGATATGTATATTCCAATTTTATAGAAATATTAAAGTGTGTTTTTTTCCCCCTCTATTTATGGGTTATGGGATCGCTCAGTTAGTGTTATGCTACTTATAATTTATTTTGAAGGTAGTTGTCAGAAACAAGCCTAGTCTGAATCTTAAAAGTCGTACAACCTAGAGAGTAGCAGGGATGAACAAGCTAATTCAAGGATAAGTGTGAACTCGAAAATTTCAAGGGTATATTTAGTTCCCAATTAGAATGAGTAAGAAGTCTATTAGTCATCAAGAAAATGTTTTTTTTATTTCATTTGAATACATTTCTTCAACTCAGCGTAAACAATGAAGCAAAAAAAAAAAAATTGTTCTCTATTAAAATGGTTTTTTGAAGAAGTCTAGGACTTCTGGTTTGTAGGTGCGTGATCTTGAAATGCCTATGAATTAAGTATGTGTCAACAACCATGCCTAAATGCCTATTTCATAATAGAAATTGCTGACATGTCAGCTGCACTTCCAAAATGGCGGTTACCAAGGTGTAAGGTGTTTAGGTTACATTTTAAAATGTGATTGTTTTAATTTTTTATTATTAACAGCAAGGAGTTAAAGTGCCTTTTTTGACGAAAAGTAGTGCCTTTCAAAATAAGCTGATGTTTGGGGAAAAGATGTCCCGGCATTCCAAAAAAGAACATAGAATTGATTCAGGTGTTGTCGAAGTAAAAACGAAGGTTGGTAAAATGTTTGCTTATTCTTTCTGGCGAGATTTTATGCCATTTGTACTTTTTTTTTGTAAGGTTGTCATATTTGAGATTAATCGTGATATCTTTTTAACGATGTAGAGTGTCTTGAAAAATTAAAACAAAATCTTTATTGCGTCTTTCTCACTCATTAAATTATTGTAGAGCTTTTCGATTTACTGTGTGCAATCCAATCATTGAATTATTTGTGCGTGTTTTATTTGAAGTTTAAAAACTTAATTATTATCTTAATGAAGATTCTATACCAGTATTATAGTAAGTAGTTAGGTACACAATGTACGTCTTTTGGCTTATTTTCAAAATAGCCTGTTTCTTTTATTTGATTCTTCCCGGTTTAGTAGTTTTGTTGCTCTAGATGAGATCTTTATCTTCATTTGACAAGCATTTGGATAAAACAATGCACTTAAACACTTTCCAGAGAAGAATAAAAAGATATCTTTTCCATTTCTAAAATGATGGTATGGTTTAAGAAATTAAAAATTTAGTACAATTGTTTCTACACTATATATAGAAATTCATTTTAAAGGGATGATTAATTGTTATAACTTAAATTACTCAATTTTAATTAAATCCCAACGCGGAGATCCCGGGTTCGAATCCAGCTGCTGGCCCTTAGATTTTCTCTTTCTAGGAGCTTCTACAGCTCACTGTCCGGTGATGGACAGTGTCTTTAATGATATAACACAGTCTGGAGACCGGCAGTGTACTGAAAAAAATCTCTGGACTCCAAAGACCTCAGATTGACCCACCTTAAAATAAAAAAAAAAAATTAGAAAATCTGATTTGAACAATCACACTACTTTCTCTTACTACTTTCTACAGCTATTAACTAGAACATTTAAACACTCCTCAAAAGCGCTAAACGAATTTTCCTAGTAAAAGAATTTAAATAGGAATACTAAGTTTAGAGAAAACTTATGAAGCATTTAGGAAAGAAATTTCAGAAAAGTGAAATATCTATTCAAACGTGGAACTCTCTGTACTTTTGTTGGTATTTCTGGAATTTTCTACGAACTTGGAATTTAATGCAGACACATAACCTTCTTTCATAATGTAAAACATGCAGAGTCGTGCATTACACTGAAATAGTACTTTAGAGGCAAAACATTCCTCCCAAGAATCCCTTTAAAGAAATTGTCCTAGAAAAATTTTTCTAGAAAATCTCAAAATGTGAAAAATTCATTCGGAAAAGTACTTTCGGTTAAGGCTCTCAAGGTAGCAGTCAGATTTTCGGTAGGGTCCGCTTTAAATATCAAATTTTAGCTTGCGAATCCTAGTTTATGATTTTTATTGTATTATAAAGGTAGTAATCTAAGGCAGGCTTGAGATATATAAGTAAAATACGATTATAAGGTTTTTTCTTGTTAATTTGTGCCTTACATTTAAAAAGAAAAAAAAAGGTTTTTGTCATAATGAGAAATAATCATATAAATATATAAAATTCTGTTTCAATAGTTGTAAAATTTTGTGTAGTAATAAGTACTAAGACTCTTGAAAAAAAAATTATTTTCATTATTATTTTTTTTCTCTTTTAAGGTATGTATATTGTAAAGTCATGATCAAATTATATTTCTTAGCTTATAGGTACAAACTTCAGATTAACTAAATAAATAAATTATTGTTATTATTTTTTAAGTGTCATTGCATTATTATTTTTTTCAGTTTGATGCAGAATTTCGTAGATTTTCTATACCAAGATCATCCACTCCAAAATATGAAGAATTAAAAGCTTTATTGGAAAAAGTGCACAATCTTGCCGAAACGGCATTTTTAATATCTTACACTGATCCACGTGATGGTGATTTGTTGCCAATTAATAATGACGGAAATTTGAGTAGAGCTATACAGAATGCAAAACCTTTATTGAGGCTAATTATTCAAAGAAAAGGTTTAAGTCGCAGTTTTTACAACTTACTGTTTATTACTTACTAACACAAGTCTTAAAGTATTTAAAAAAATATAACTTTTTCTTTTTTATATCCAACTTACATCAATTATGTATTTTTTTTAGGCGAAAGTTTAGAAGAACTAAATGGCTATGGTACATTTAAGCATAAAAACCTAATATCAAGTATATGGGGGACCCCAGGGAAGTCAAAGTCATTGGCCATTTCAAATCCTCATGATTTTAGACAGGTAATGTTATTTTCATATTTAAGTATTCATCTAAAGTGAAGGAAATAGTTTTAAAATAAATGAAAAGGAATAATATAGCATTACCATGTCGCATGATCGGCGCGACGGTCGCAGCCTGCCGTGAAAGATCGCGTTCTTTGTGGCGAAGACTTAAGAAAATTAGATACTTCATTGTGGCCAACAAATATGAAGATTTGTTTTATCATTTTCCATCCTTATTAAGTGTTAGTTTGGGCTGATTAGGGGGTATTCCACTCGGTCGTTGGGAATCCAGCACTGGGCGATACCAACTCTGTACCTGCTACCCTTGGAACTTAAAGCTTTGTTATTTAGGACCTGTAAGCGAAATCCAAGTCTATCCCACATGTTAACCTGAAACATCACTCGAAATTTAGAGCAATAATAAAAGTTTATAGTCTCAGGCCATAAACTAACAACATTCTTTTCCTTATATTTCAAGTCCAAGCGATTCCAAACTCAGTCTTGGAGAATTTACAGAAAGTTTTGTTACATAACTTATGAATCTATTCTAAGAATTTCGTTGAAAATTTTGTCATTTATATTTCACACCATCAAAATTGTATCACCAAATTTTTTAGGTTTCGTCTATAATAGATGTTGATATAGTTCCGGCGACTTGCCGCCGTGTAAAATTGGTTAAACATGGAACAGAACGACCTCTTGGTTTCTATATTAGAGATGGTACTAGTTTTAGGGTTACACAAGATGGTATGCAAAAGGTAAAATACTTTATTTTTGTATGTTTTACTATTCTTAATTTCTTGATTTAATCTCTAATTTAATACGTAGGTGCCAGGAATATTTATATCACGTTTGGTCCCGGGTGGACTGGCTGAAAGTACTGGACTTTTGGCCGTCAATGATGAAGTTCTTGAAGTTAATGGTATAGAAGTAGCCGGCAAAACTCTTGATCAGGTATCTATATATTAATGAAATTAAGAATAGGGCTGCAATATTTTAAGTATTGGATTTTTCTGTTTGTTTTTATCAATTGACGATGAAAAGAATACAAATAATTTTATTTTATTTTTATGTGTTGTAAAAAATAAAAGGAATTACAAGATTTTTATTTTTCAAGAAAAAAATAGTAACGATAATGAACATTATAAATGATTAAATGTAAATTAATCAGTATAAATAATAAATTTGTTAACTTTAAAATAGTTTCGTTGGAGGAAGATACAAATTTATTCAGAATTAATGTTGAAGTCAATTTGACAGTATAAAGAATGATTCCGATTAAGTTGGGATGCTTTCTGATGATTTTAGTGATGAATCTTGGGTTCTTAAATGTCATAGCAAGTTTCATATACTTTGCATAAACAAATTTGTGTAGAACATTAATATACGATTTGCTTGACTTAATACTGAAGTTAAAATTGATAGAAACTTGAGCAGTATTACTGTTTGAGTAATAATGTTTCTTGAAAAAAAAGCACAATATACATCAATTGCGAGCTGCCAACTCGACCAAATATGGATTAATTTTATTTGTTTTGTTTTAACTTTATTGTGTAATCTGAGCGAAGTGTAATTATTGGAGCAATATATTGTAAAATATTTCATTTTATTTACAGGTAACAGATATGATGGTAGCAAATTGTTGGAATCTGATAATAACAGTAAAACCAGCATCCAGTCAGTCGCTAGTCCCACCGACTGGAACTTTAACTAGAAGTACGTGTGAACAGCAACAGGAAAGTGGTGGAGTAACTCGTAGAAGAAGCGGTGGAGGTGTTGGAGGTAGCGGTTCTAGACCTCCAAGCCATTCCGAGTCTTGGGATGAAAATCAGCAGACAAGAACATCAACAATTGAAGTTGATGATGAAATGTTGGACACTGTGGTTGATCATACGCTAACCGCGGCTGAGTAGTAAGGTAAATATTGCCTTTTATTAAAAGAAAAATTACAAAATAGAAAATATATTTCATCAAAAGTAACAATGTAAAAATACAGTCACAATATTGACCCCGAATGAAGTTGCTTCCTACAATGTAAAATAACACTATAAACTTGAACAATTTAATGGTTTCTTTTTGTTTTTTTTTTTACCGAATAAAGTTTGCTGTATATTGTCATTGTAAATTTTAATCTTTTATTTGAATGAAAGTCTTAACGGAGGTCACATGCAATTTTACAGTATTGAATAGCGGTTTCATTTAAAGATAACCAATGAAAATGCCTGATTAATATATCTTTTGTAAGTCTCTCCTCATAAAAACGCAAAAACTTTACATTCTAAAGGCCTAACTAGTAGTGATGATAAAATGAATCATATCTCTGGATCTGGATAATTTAGGAAAATAGCAGAGAGGAACTCACGTTGTTTATTAAGTATCTTCTCTTTAGTAAATATAAATTTGCCTCTTGCTTTAAATTATGTAATCAAGATAAAACACATGGTTTGTTTAACTATTTACTTCCAATTCGTAGTTCTTCAGTTCTGTATCCACTCTTCCAAATGTAGAGATAATAGATATTACGCAAAATTAAATTAAAATTTCATCATAAATTTCGTCAAGACTCTTTATTAAGCTTACACATTCTAAAGTGAAAATGAACTAGAATCTGATTATGCTAGTTCCCAATCCATGAGGCCTATTTTTTTGTAATCGTCTTTGAACAATTTCAGAGCTCACCTTTGTCCAAAAACTTTTAATATGTTATCTCTGAGCTTTCTAGCAGCACGAAATTTGTTAAGTTAATTACGAAATGAATCGGTTATCCGGTCCTATTTTGTTCGTTCTTTTATGACCACATCCATATGTCAGACTGATCTTCACAGTTTTTCTAAAATATACGATGCAAGATTATGAACCGCAGAAGTGACAAGCCTAATAGTAGGCTTTTAGCCTTCCTCCGTAAGAGCATTTCTTACACAAAAGAAATGGCCACTTTTCTTTTCATAAAGTTGATGAAATAATTTATTGATAGAATTCGTAAGACTAAAAGGATAAAACCAAAATAATGTCCCAAACCAGAAAGCTTCAATAAAAGAATTGGATTTTTTAACATTTTTATCCTGCAAAGAGTTAAAAGTTTTTGTTATCAAAGTATTATTTTCATAAATGTATCTGCAGTTATTAATGTATATCCAAAGCTCGACAACCTTCGATTTTTTTTTATTTTTGTACATGTAATGCACAGAAGCTATATTATTCAAAGAGCTATCAGTATTCAGATTTTAATGTAGGTGTTATATGTTATCTTTATATACCAAAGTAAGATATTCCTCTCCACTTCTTTTTATTTTTAATAAGTAAATTATATGAATCTATTATTGGTTTTTTTTATGGTAGGAAGTAAGAAATTATAAGCTCGATAAGTTGATGAAATAATTTACAATCAGTCTTTGTATTTTTTTGTTTGTTAATAAATACAGATATTATGTATTCAATTTACATATGCAAAAGGTTTCTAGGGAATATTCTGTCAATTTTTTTTTTAATTATTGGAAGCGATTCCATTATTAAATAATTGTAGAGAGCGAGCACCTTTCCTTTTACATAGATGAATGGGACCCAATTTTATGATTATTGAGAATCAACAGAAATTTATTGGAATCAAAAAGACTGTGCAAGTGTTACTTAGCTGCTAACGTCGCTGCATATTTTGTCATTTAGTATTTTCCTAAATATCGTCATAATTAATTTATTTATTAATGATAATAATATTCAATTATAAAGGAAGTGATATAGAATTCAATCATTCCATAAATTGTTAAATAATTTTTTACTTTCAAAAAATAGTCTAAAGTAAAAAATTTTATTATTTTAAATTCAGTACCTATTCCAAATGTAACTTGATGCGCCCTTTTGATTTAATTTTGTCTATTCTTATAATCGTTAAGTACTTAAATTGTTTTAAGTAATAAATAATTATTGCCTCAGTTTGCTTTCTGAAAGGTTGTTCATTATGTATATATAACTTGTCTTCCAGCAACCACCATTAATGTTGATTTGCCTCAAATATGATAAATGCCAATTCCTCTTGGCTTGAGTATAATGTACCATCCAGTGCTGTGAGAGGATTCATAGTTCGAAAGAGGGCTCTCAGTCGCTAATCCTAATAGCAAATCTAATGTAAAAAATCTCGAATTAAATTTTTGCATACTTCTTTTCTACTTCAAGATTGCTGCTCTTTATCTAAACAAAGTAGAACCATTGAACGAATAGGTTTTAGCATAGATTCTGCGTCGTTGATGACGCCAGAATAGTTGCAAGAAAAGAGAAACAGATTTTAATCCTTCGTACTGCAATTTTTTTGAACGTGAATCTAATCTTGCAAGGGATCCATTACGATGTGATTTGAGTTATACGCGGGTTGTGCTCTGTGAACATAGATGTTAAGTATTCTGTCTGAATTAACAGCACATTTAATCAACTCGCTATTGCTTAAAACCCAACAAAATCAACAACCCTTTGAGGGTTTATACATTGAAATTAAATATGTTCTCATCTTTATGTTAATCTATTGTTTCTCGTAGATCTCACGGTCTGTATTTTCAGTAAACAAAATGCTTCTCCTTTGAGGTAAACTAACTTGTTGGGTTTTATTTTCATTACAATTGCTGAAAGATTTTAAGGGCGCAGCAAAAACAGTCTTCCATTTTTTTTAAAAATGTTTATTTAATTTATCAACTTACAATTATTCATAAATTATTAATGTACTTTTTTTCTTTTACAACTTATTACATTGATTGTAACTTTTTTTTTTCAAAAGCAGGATATAATTATATATTTAACAGACCCGTCCAATTCACCTAGATAAATATTTATGTATATGTGCCTTTCACTTATATGGTAAACCAAGTTGAGTTTTTTTTTAAATTTAAGGACTATATTTATATATTTTAAAAAAAGAAAATATTTTGTAATAAAGAACTGTAGGTGTTATAAAAAAAAAGGGGGTTTAAACACAAATCCAAAATATAGTAAGCTGCTGTGTGCTTTGTTTTGTTAAATTGTATATATTATATTTAAAATTAAGAAGAAAATGAACTTTGTATAATTGTAACAAATATAAATAATATTGTTATTACATTACAGTTAGTTATTATGTACGTTGTTATAGTCTGTTCATTTATTTTTATTTCGCCATCATTTTAGATTTTAAGAATTTTCACCACGTTGTGACTTGAAATCGAAGAAAATATTTTAAATCATATCAATTTTTCCTTCAAGCGTGTTTTTTTGACCTCTTACTACTCTAGTTAGAGGAAGTGTTGCAATAGTGTTTTTGAGGTTAAACCTACATATTTTGGGGTTTTAAAATAAATTAAAAAAAAAAATTCACGAATGTATATATTAACACATTTTAAAAAACGAAAAATTGCTTCAATGACCAACGATTTTACCTAACTCAACATCTTATATCTTATAGAAAATAGCGTATAACATTCATAAGAAAAGTTTTCGTTTTGATGATATTGTTTATGAACCTTCTTGTTAAAGATAAATGAATCACCTTGTGGAAGGATATAATCATACCTGTCACTTCTATTTAGAACCTCTATCTCGGAAACGTGATTCTATAGAATCTGTAACGTGGGGTGTGATAATGACTACTGGACTACAGAGCAATATATTACATGTTATATTTGAATCTTAGAGGGACTACTTGTGATCCATTATAAAAGAAACTAAACAATTGAGAAAAAAAAAATTGTCCTGATTACTGTAAATAATTTCAGTTAGAAAATGGAAGATTCTAAATGATATTACTGACCCAAAAAGTAATCGAAACATAATACCTGAGTTTTATTTTTTAAGCCAACATTTCTGTGTTGTAAAGTATGAAGTTAGTTAAACATCCGAAAAATAGCAGAATCTAAGAAAATAAGCCCGTGTGACCAAGGATATGCTTCTGAAATTGAGTTAACATAGTAATTTTCTAACACTTATTTTTGATTAATTTTAGGACGAAAAAATGTTTTTAGAGTTCAGTGATAAATGTGTGGACAAAATAAAAGAAAAAGGTAATCCGCTAATCTTCATTCCATTTTATGGTCTGTGTGTTGTGCCGTATTCGATTACAAATACAAATGAAAGCTATCAACTATTATTTTCTCCTATTTTTTATTTAAAAAAAAAACCTCTATCTCGATAATGGCTAAAGCGTCACGTTCACCGATATGAAGAGTCATGTTCAGAAAAGGTAATGCAGTACATATTAAGATATTCTCAAAGGCTGGAATCTCGCTACCCATACTGCAGTTGAGAATTGCAAGGTGCGAAAAAGCTCCTAGCTGGAAAAGTAGACTTTTAATGTTAAGATCTATAGCTTACCTACGTAATAAATACTAAATCTCCTTCCAAAATAATTCATAAGTTGTTCCGATACAACTTAATAATTATAGCTTAAGGACAATACTCTTAAAAAAATTAACTGACGAATTCAAGATTCTATTCCACGTAAATTGTAGCCCAATTTTTAGATAGATGTTGCATATGAAACAATTTTGAAAAAATGGTAAAAAAGGGCTGGGGAGTTGGATACCCCTCTAAAGTACTAATACCTTATAATTTACTATTATCTCAATTTCTTAATGCCTCGTATAGTATCAGTACCTTATAATATACGATTACATCAAATTCGTTATGTTAAGATCAATAGTCACTCAGTAAAAATTCTAATTTACCTTAATAAATGAGTAACTACTAACGCTCAAAACTGATGGGTTTCACTAGTTTTTTTTTAAATTTCCAAATAGGTGTACATAAGAAACTGCATTTAATTTTATTAACACATTTTCAGCTTAAGGCCCAAACAATCCATCCTTAATTCAAAGCTCAGTTAGTACCTTTAGTTAGTTGGGAGTCAATAAGAAAAATACTAAAAACATCAGATGCAAGATTTATTTAAGTAATTGTTGGAGATACACAGTTCGAGGATCTACTTAGCTTCACAAATCTTATCGTAGGTAGAAAGAACGAACAACTGCAAAAGTACATACAATATTTTAAAAAAGTAGCAGGGCATTTGAAAAACGATTTATGTTATTTTTACCTCCTTAAAACAAGCTTTACTCTCTCAAAGGCAACACTTAACTCTAACTCTGGCCCAACGATAACCGACCTCATCTGAAATATTTTAAAAAATCTCATAAAACATTAATTATTATGAAAATAATAAAACTACAATGTATCATTAGCAGTCAAAACAAATCTTACTATCTACTTTATAAGACGAAAGTACCAATCATTTATTGGCGGTGCAACGCGGGAGTTTAGATGACAAACTTTAGTTAGATATTGACTCTTTTGCTGGAATCTGTGTCTGGACTCTGGAGTCTGGGGTAACAATTCACCCAACTGCATAGTGTTATTTATGTTACTTAGTTTAAAAGAGTTGAAATCGATATGTCATTTATGTAGTTTCGATTTTTTTTATTCATTTTAAAATAAATAAATTTTTAAACACATATTTCCAATTTAGATTACAATAAACATAACTGAAAAAACAAAATAGTTTTACTAAAATTGCTGATTAAATGAGGTGTTTATATAAAGAAATCGAATTAATAGCTAGGAGAGGGGCATTTTTATCTGAAATATTAAGCAAAATACTTCACTTTTAGAGTTGTGCTAGACTTTCGAACATGAGTTTCCTAGAACACTAAAATTAGGAAAAGCCATGAAGTTTAGCAAATTACTTACTAATAGTTTGAAGTTGCTATGAGAGAGCTATGAGAGCACGAAAGTGCGACATTTTAAATGCTGGTAACATGCATTTTTTTTTTTTGCCAGGAGATGGAAAGCATAATTATAAACAAAACAGTGCAAATGGGAAACAAAATAAAGATCATATACAAAAAAAGGTAAATCGCTCAATTTCAATTATTTGTACTATATGGTTTTGTGATAAACAACTAACAAAAGTAAGAATCGAAAGGGAAAAAATGGCACGAATATCCAACACCTTGAAAAATGTTAAAAGGCCACAGGTTCCAGCAAATCTTAGTAATTAAAACTTCAGGTTCTTTATTTATTATATAAATATATTAATACTTAGTATATATTAATTTCCAGGTTCTATAATCTTGGAAAATATTATTATACCTTCCGCGGCTTAGTCTAGTGAGCATTTTAGAAAACATCAGATTTAGTTCCTTGATGGAAAAGCTATCTTGCTGCAAATTTTGAAAACAAAAGTTTTATAGTACTTTTTTCAATTATTTTGTGATGCTGGCATTCAATTATTTGGTGAGGTGTCACATTTGAAACTAGGAAGTTTTTAGGTTCTTACAGTGATTTTTATCAATAATTGTTTCTTACAAATTACTCGATGTTATCTATTATTTTATTTAGTAAAGCAATAACTATTATTTCAACAATTTCATAGGTCCACAGCATTTATTAGAGCTACTAAAATGTTCAGTCACAAAAATTTGGAATGCGTGTTGGGCAAGTAACTATTTATCGTACTAGAATAAAATTTAAAAAGTAAAAGGATGTTTTGTACGAGAGCAATAAAAAAGTATGGTATGTAGGAATGCAAAGTTTTATTATTAAAATAATATGTTAATATAAGTGAAATTAATAGATTTAATCCCCCCCCTCAAGGAAACACTATCATTAAATTATTCTGGTTTAAACATCCATTTCCTTTTCGTAATATCATTTATTAAAAACAACTTGATATTTACAATGATTATTAGTAAAAAATTAATGTTATTTTAATTAAGTAAATCTTTAAAACAGAATTTATAAGATTTTAGAAAACTTCTAGAAAATTATTAGTGACAGTTGTTTAATTTGCCTCATCACTTCAGAAATATACATATAATGTATCGCTTCTAAGTTTAATTCCTAGAGAATTTAAAAAAAAACAGCACAATTGATACAAACTACTGGTGCTTTGTTATTTATGAAGCCCATACAAAAGCAATGGAAATCTTGGAGGTTAAAATAAAAAAAAAAAAAAAAAAAAATGTATAAACAGTACCTATTTTATTTGAGAGAGATTCTTATTTTTATTAAACACTGAAAAAAAGAATTCCTTATTTCCTGATGTTTAAATCTTTGTTTGATTTCCTTCAAGAATGATGCATTCTAAATCAATTTATTACTTTTGAATCGGTTGAGTTTTATCCGACACGATTCGGACGTGAAAAGTACAAGATAAGAAGATCAAAGTTCATTCGTTAAAATATCCACATGAATTTTTTTGCTATTTGTAAAATTATCACTTTAAAAATCTTAAATCAATCATTTGTAATCCCCTGCCTTATAACCCATCAGTTATTAGAGCAATCTCCTTCCGTATAAAAATGTAATGTGAACACTGTTTATAAATACTTGCTTCTACAGTATCAGTGCATTTACTGCAAGATGTTCCAAAAATTTAAGTTAAATTTATTTTTATTTTTTACTTTTAATGAACTGCAATGTGCGTTATTGTATGAAAGTAATGCGCTTCAGTTAGGTAACTGTGATGATCTTTCATTAAGTCTGAAATCAGAAATAAGAGGTTATCAACCAATTGTAAACAAAATTGTTAAGACAGTTACACAAGGAAAGTTTAAGGGACAAACTTGGGAGGAATTAGCAACGTTTATTGATAAATTTGGCTCAAGAATATCCGGATCAGAGAATCTTGAAAATGCAATAGATTATATGCTTCAAAGATCTTCCCATTATAATCTTGACCGGATTCATGGAGAACCGGTCACAGTACCACACTGGGTTAGGTAAGTTTTTTAAAAACTTTTTATAGCATATAGAAACTCAAAAGCAATGGATAAAGCTTGTTTTGGATATAGAGGAAAAGAAGAAGCGATACTACTTAAGCCGAGACACTTTACGCTCAATATCATGGGACTAGGTGGAAGTGTTGCTACTCCAAAAGAAGGTATAACTGCTCCTGTTATGGTTGTTGAATCCTTTGAGGAATTGAAAAACAGATCTATGGAGGTAAAACTATTTTTAATTAAAACAAAAATTAAACATATCTAACATTACATTAATATTTACATAAAAAAAATTAAATTGAAATTTGATTACCTTGCTACTTCATAAGGAGTAATATGTAAATACTCAACACCGATTCGACATTGTTGAAACGCCATTATGACCATAGATAGATAAGGAGGAACTTTTACTTCTACTTTGAATTCACATGGTAGAGCAATTTTATTTATGTTGGTACTAAGCAGTCCATAATTATTTTCAAATTTGGAAACTTCCAATATTTGAAAAATTGCAAAAAAAAGATTTGTCAAATTTTGGTTTAAAACTTTCTAGTAATCAGCTCTTAACTTTACCTTAGATTTTTTGTGTTTTTAAATTGATATATTTTGAGAAACAAGAATTTCGTTTTAAAATTTTGGTTATTTGAACAAGTTTGTATACACAATTGGTGATTTACATATTTGTAATGTTTTATTTTATCTAGAACCTCATTTAACAAACTATTTCTACTGCAAAAAGTTTTTGATTAAATCCCAAATAACTTAAAAATCGATTCAATAAAGAAGCCGTTCAGTTTGAATACTTTGTCCACGTTCCATGGTGGCAGCGAGTCGAAATATAAATTTACACCTTTATGCATTTTTCAATTTATTAGCTACGCTAACCGCATTCGTACAATCGCCGGCAGCTGGAAAACATAGGCAAATTTTTAAAAACGACTTTTTCGGCTCGGACAAGCTTAAAACGGAAATCTCAGAAAACCCAGATTAGAATATCTGCACGATGGCATAACTTTACTTGTATACTTATAACTTTACTTACTAATCTATATTTTCGAAATCAATTTCTTTATTCTTATCAAAAAAATATTGTTTCAAATAATTTAAAAAACTCAGGTGTATTTACCACTTTCTTTTGATGAGATTATTTAATTAAATTTTATTATACATGAAATATGTAAATTCAGTGTGTAGACTGTACTTGCGAGGTGCAATGTGCATAGATTTGAGATTTGTTTTTGTTATAACCGGATTTAGATGAAAAGAGGCTCTAGGCTATTCCACTTATGAGGCCCTTTCACTCCCATTTTTAAGTTTGTAAATTACATGAGAGATAATAAAATACATCATTACTGTGATATATATCAATATGTTAAATGAAACATGGTACTGTTTTGGTATGAAACATGGTTATTGGTACTGTTTTTAGAATAGTGTAATCTTAGTTTTGCTAGCAATTTGAATGTAGGCCCCTCTTGAGCTTGAGGCCCTAGGCTGAAGCCTAGTTAGCCTATAGGAAAATCTGGCCCTGGGTATAACATACTGCAAGGGATGTCTGTTGTATGCAGCAGCAAGGGACATAACAATACACCATGCAATTCACCAGAACAGTATACGCACATTCACTTTTTTTACATAATAAATACAACTCAAAAGGCATAAATAGTATGCAATACCACTTAGAGCTACCTTCCCTAGGAGACGATTTTTTTATGAGAACTTCAAAGGCAGGCGTAGAGGCCTAAAGTTGGGATCACCGCCACTACGCTAAGGAACTGTGGACCAATCCCTCAAATTCTTGAAAATTAAAATATTACTCTCTACCATAGGTAGAAGAGGCAATCGACTAAGAAAGAAAGATATACTGTAGGTAGTCATTGTTAAAATAATAATATATTTAGCGATCAGATTACTTTTTAGAAACACCTTGTTTAAAGTATTTTGTAACTTAAACATTATGGGCCTTGCTAAACTATTTTGTTTTATAATATTCTCTTTTACTTCTGTTCTTACTAATATAACGTGCATGTTCAATAGTTTTTTTACGCTTCGTTTGTTGGCAAAAACAACACTAGTATGGTTGAATAATATCACTTTCTAGGCGTATCTGTATTTAACTTTTTTTATTTATTTGACATAAACGTATTGTTTTTTGTATTATGAACTACTTATATCTATTATTATTCTACTACAAGTATCTTTGAGTTTAGATAATTAGTTTGGCATTGATTTATGATCGAAAGCAAACCTAAAGAAGAAATATAATTCAATAACAGTATTACACTAGGTATAATGTAGAATACTTTATGAATAGATAGCCTAATCCTTACCTTATTAAAGATAGCCATATGCATCATTTTGTTTTATCTTGTAAACAATATCAACAAGGATTGATATTGTCTTCAATTGACACATTCCTTGGTGTTTTTATCCCCAATTTTTCTCTTTAAAGTAATCAAGAAGATGGATTGTTTATTTCAGCTTTTGCTTACTTTTAAATATAACAATGTAACAATGCATGCATGAATACATGAAACAAATTAATACAAACAGATTCGCAAAAATAAATTCCTATATGATGATTAATTATTGAAACACACATACAATTTAACAAATATAATCAATACACCTTTATAAAATGAACAATGAAATAGAAAACAAAATCTAATAATGAAACAAAATTTAAAAATAACTTCCTATGATCCGAATTAGTTAGTAGGCCAATTCTCTCTTTTTGGTCAAAAATATTGCCTTTCTGATCATCTTCATTCCGCAGTTACAGATAATATGCTCTGCATCTGGACTATCTCTTGCAGCATCGTCACAAGCTGAGTTTGCCGATGTTGAAGTAGTGCAAGAGTGTTAACTGTCAAAGTAAAAATAAATATATTCATACATTTCAGGCAAAAGGGAAGATTGTGGTTTTTGCGGAAACATATGTCAGCTATGGTAAATCAGTAGTGTATCGCCAATACGCAGCTGTTCGAGCTGCTGAAGTTGGAGCTGTAGCTTCGTTGGTTAGATCTATAACTCCATTTTCTATCAACAGTCCGCACACCGGCTGGCAAGATTATTCTGAAAAAGTCAAGAAAATACCAACCGCTGCAATAACAGTTGAAGATGCTCAGTGGTTGTTAAGAATGCACCGAAGAGGTACTTTTTTGTTTTTTTTATTTTGTTTTTTTTAAGCGCATCGATATCTAAGGTCATTGGCACCTGTAGCTTTTTCCAGTGCACTGACGGTCTCCGGATAGTGTCCTGGTCGCTACAGACAACACTGTCCATCACCGGGCAGTGAACTGTAGGAAGCTCCTAGAAAGAGAAAATATAAGGACTACTGTTTGAATTTTAAATTATGATGGTCATTTTCTAAATTATTATTATTTAATTAAATGAAGGGTAAAGTGATCACTGTTTACTTTCTTCAGGTATAGAAATTGAAATAAAACTTTACATGGAAGCTCACACATTACCATCTGTGCAATCACGTAACACTGTGGTAGAGGTAAGTGGAAGTAAGGACCCTGAAAAGTTTGTACTTATTTCTGGACATCTAGATTCTTGGGATGTTGGCCAGGGCGCTATGGACGATGGTGCAGGTGCTTTCATATCTTGGTATTCTACAGTAGTTCTGAAAAAACTGGGATTAAGGCCTAAACGAACAGTTAGGTAAGTAACGTGTTGATACACATATTATTATCACTTAATAATTCAATGAACTGAGGCCAAGTCTGTGGATGTAGTGTACCTGTTCCTTATAAATAAATTATCATAATTATTATTTTCTAAAATCTTTCTTGCCATTAATTTCAGGGCTGTTCTATGGTCAGGGGAAGAAGAAGGATTGATTGGTGCTTTTGCTTTTAGAGCTGCTCATAATAAGTCCGATATTGTTATTTTAATGGAGAGTGATGAAGGAACATTCATGCCTCAAGGGCTTACATTTAAGGGGACTGCAAAGGCCAAGTGCATTATCCAGGAAATACTTAAGTAAATAACCTTCCGTTTATTGATTCTGATAATTACATTCAATTTTTTTCATTTTTTATTAATTAATATTTTTTCTAAATTGAGGTGATAATTGTTAAATAACTTTTAGAGGGTGTGACAAAAGTCTCTTTTTTCCCTCTACTTTATTAATTTTTGAAGACTTTTTTAACATAGTATCCGAAAAACACCAGAAAGTAGATTAATTGCTTAAATGTTTAGAACTTTTTATAAACTAATGCAAAGGGTAATTGATAAGAAACATGGTGGAGATTGTGAGAAAATAAAGTGGTTATGAAGCGTGGTTTTGTAGCGGAGATCTCCAGTTCGAATGCCGCGTTTAGCTAGTTTTTTTTTTGTAGGAAATAATGATTTTGGGAATATTGAGGTGCGGTCAACTTTACCAAAAATTGTCGTTTTTTTTTTCGAAAACCAAGACTATCCTAGGAAATAATGTTAATAGTAAAGTATGTGATTCCCCCCTTGACCACGACGCCTAATTGGTAGTTGGACGTTAAGCCCTTCCTGAAAAAGTAGGCGATTACTTTACTTTTTTAAAATAAGAAACGTTTTAAAAACTTAGTTGATAACCCAGATTCGGTTGAGAATAAAAAGAAAAACTTGATTACTGTTCAAAATAATTTATTTGTAATTATTTTATTAATAAATTGGTTTATAAACTCTATTTCAGGTTACTTGAACCACTGGGCACAAATCAGTTGGTACTATCTGATGATGTAGGCTCAGACATTATGGTTTGGGCGAATGATGGCATACCGTTGGCATCATTGAAAAATGCCAATGAACGTTACTTTTGGTTTCACCATTCTGATGGTGATACTATGGCTGTTGAAAACCCTGATGTATTAGATAAATGTACGGCTCTTTGGGCTTCAGTCGCTTATATTCTTGCTGATATGTCTATTATGTTGCCCCGATAATTTGCTTTAAATTTATTTATATAATTATTGGGATAATACTCTAATATTGTATTGTTATTATTAAAAAAAATGTAAACACAGAATTATTCACAGATTTTCTTTGATTCAATCACAAATAGACCATTATTAAAATAATACTTGTAATACTAATAACAATAATATAATAATTGTAATAATACTGAGAAAGTCACTTGACATAGGAGTTTGGAACAGACTATTGGAAGGATCAGGTATCCATTCGGGCGAATCCAGCTGCTGGCCCTTACATTTTCTTTTCCTTGGAGTTTCTTACATCTCACCGTTCGGTGATAGGCAGTGTTGTCTGTAACGAGAAAATATTTTCCGAAGAACGGTAGAGCACTGAAAAAATATCCGGGCGCCAATAACCTTAGATTTTTGTCGTTCTTAAAATAAAAAATAGAGGGAAGGATTTGCTCATTAGATTCACACGCAGAGATCTCCTGAAGGCTTTTAGATTTTCTTTTTTCAGGAGCTTGTTACAGCTTTCTGTACGATAATGGATAGTCATGGTTGTAAAGATAAAACACTGCCCTAAGACAGGCAGTACATTTTTTTTTTTTAATCCAGAACATACTCTGGACAGTCATAACTGTGCCTTGCTATAATTAAGATCTCGAGTGCTTTCCTACTGATACCAGACGAGTGTCTGAAGTACCCCCTTTAGTCCCAGAAGTCAAATAAATCCTAGATTTTGACAGAGTTCCAGTGAAGGAAGTTCGCCTCCAAAGCAGTTCATTTAAAAATGCTCCCACACCTAAGATGTTGACTGTTGTGTTCGCAGACTTAACTGCATAAGAACCTTACACAGAACCGACTGAACATCATACGGAACAAAAAACAGCTGGATAAATTTACATAATAGGTGTAGAGCTCTCGGACACATCTAATGGTACCAGGAACTTACCTTCGAAATTTCTATTCAGTACCAATAAGAAGAAACAATGGTCGTAATACCGATAATAACATTAATATGCGAAGCGGAAAAAGGCCCCGTAAAAAGGATAAACAAAAAATCAATAATGAAATGCAAAATAAGTCAGAAACAATACAAATAGAATAGCATATTGTGTAAATTATTCAATACAAATTTTTTATCTCAAGAGACCTTAGAGTGTAATATAATAGAATTATTATAGTAGAAAAAAAGAGGGTAAAACGTTTTCAAATAAATTCAAACCGGAAAAATCAGGGATATTTTTTCAAGCCGAACCGGCAGAGTTAATCCAGAAATGTTCCGGCTAATATGTGACGTCCGGCCACGCCATTTATTGCTGTTGGGATAACAAATGGGAAAGGTTATTTAGAGATCCTATAATCTAAGTCTCTGAAATTTTCTGCCCTATACTAAGGCTCTCTTGCTTGCTTTTGAACAACATTCTAAGTTCCAACATCATTAAAGACTGATAGGTGAGTGCCTTAAAAAACGTTTTAAGAATACAAAATAGAAATTTTATAACATCCTTATATTTTCAGATTTTTAAATTAATTGTATTAATGGTTCCGATAAAAAAAAATCCATTTAAAGGCAGAAAATAAAATAGTACACATCTTTTTATTGCATATTATGGATTTTTTTAAATTTTCATTTGATGAGGCGCATTTATTGTTCGTCAAATTTATGTTTTAAAGAGTTCACAACTGGAAGTACAAGTCTATCGTTATCTTAAATTATCATTATCCGATAGTAATTTTACTAAATTCAGCTTTACTTTTAACCAAGAACTTGAATTAGACTATAAAAATAATAATAATAACCAGAATCTGAAGTACAAAAAGAAAAATACCAGCAAGTTAAAACAGATTCTAAGATTAGTGAAGATTGCTTTGAACGTAATTATCTTCCGACTCCCTGGCAAATATAAATAAAATTAGGAAAAACTGGATTGGCCAAAAATTCTTAGTTTATGGATAGTTTGCTCTCAGTTCAGATTTTCATCAAACCTCAACCTGACATATCTAAACACTTCTGTTCTAGTAGCTGATCGCTATTATAATGACCCTTTTAATTTTAACAATACATATCTTATGAAATCCGATGCTTCAATTCCATGTAAGTTACATTTTACTGAGAGAAGCATTTGAATCTAATTATATCACTGAATTTAATCGTCATAGTTCGCATGTTGTTGGCACCCCAAACGTTGCTAGATACCCACTTAATTTTGAATTTTTCGTATTTGGATTAAGATTTAAAAATATATTTATAAAATATATTAAATTATAAAATTTAATTTTACTTGTTATTAATTTGTATTTATTTGGTTACTTTAAATGTTTAATTTAATATATTTAAATATAAAGTGAACGAATTGAAATCTAAATACATAGTATTCACCTTAAACAAGAAAACTCTCCCTCCTCTCTCCTTCCACAATACTTCTATACCAATTACTAACCAAGTACGATATCTCGGTCTACATCTTGACAAACGACTGACGTGGAACCCACACACGAGACTCAAACGAATTGACCTCAATCTGTGGTATAAAATGTTGAAAAGGCTACTCGACAAACGATCACTATATACCGCTCTACTTGCCCCAATATGGACGTACGGAATACAGCTCTACGGAAGCGCCAAAAAATCGAACATCAACAGACTTCAAACCTTACAATCAAAAATTCTAAGAACAATAGATAACGCTCCCTTCTACGTCTCCAATCATACTATACACTCTGATCTAAATATTCCTCTCGTTTCTGAAATAGCACAATCTCGCTACACAAAACTCCACTCAAATCTACACTGTCATTACAACCTTCTTATCCACAACATGTCTACAACAACACTACCTTCAAATCCACAGCGCAGACTAAAGCGACGGTGGCCACGCGACCATCTCGATATAACGCCGACCTCCTAGGATGGTTGCTGTGTAAGCTCGCCAACGTGGCGAACTAACGGCTTCCATCACTGGATGGTCGTCGTTCACTTCACTCACGCCTCTTGGCGCACATGCATGCGCGCGCACGTGTATGTAAGTGCATATATGTGCGTGCCCGGGTATTTGCGCCCTTTCCTTACTCTTATCCCTTTTGCTTGTTGTATCTATTACAGTTGCAAAATAAATAAACAAATAAAAAAAATAATATATATATATATATAAATTGTTTATAATTTAGTTTAAAAGCTCCAGATTATTTATTATAGTCATTGCAAAAAAGTTATTAATTCCTGTAATTTTATACTTTAGGTATAAACTATTCCATGACTACAGAATCCCTTTAATGTATAATTATTCACTAAATTCAAAATTTTTCTATTTGCTTTGCTCCTTGCTTGTTCAGGCTCTGAATGCAGTTCTCTAAAATTCAATCTCTTTGTGTTACGCAACAAAACTATAATTCAATATAAAAAGCATGTTAATGCAGCAGAAGAAAATGACTTTAATCAGTTAAAAAAGTAAAAAATTATAATTTAAAATTTTTTATTTTTGATAATCATTTACGACTGTATATACACAACACTGAATATTTTTTAAAGGACTAAAATTAACTATCATTAAGCTTTTTTCTTTTTTTAAAATTTTTGTATTCATTTTTTAAAAAAATATAAAAGAAAAACATTACAATATTCTGTTTGAAACAATTATAGATGCAATATATTGCGAAGAACAATTAACATGCGTGTATTATCTTTATAATATAGATTTTCTTTATAAGTAATACTTTTAATTTTTTGCTTTATTGTGATACATCAATTGCATGAATTATATCCACTAATCTATGAGATAATTGAAATAACTCAATTTATGTCTGTTATTCTTTTTTTAAAACAGCTACATTTATAATAGTAGTGCTTCCCTAGTTACAGCCTTTGAACGGAAGACTTTTCACGACTTTTGCATTTTTTTGACGATCAACCTTTTACAACTGTCCTGCGGACATTTTTAATTCTAAATTTCTATAATAATATTCATCAACAGAGTCGTTTATTTTAAGTTGTATTTAGTTTAAGGGTGCTATTTTTATTTTTTATTTTTTTTTAATATACCAATAAATTACATTGTAAAACACGTTTAACTTCTGACGTTCGCATTCATCATTTCACGAATCTCGACCGTAATGTAAGCAGAGAAGCACTTATTTATTCTCACTTCTTCTTAGCAAATTTATACAAATATATATTATATATATGTAGGTTAAAATTATTATCCTTGTTTTTAGTTTTTCGCTTTCTATTTAAAACATAAATTTAAAAGTAAACATCTAAAACGAAGTGTACGTAATTTTTTTTCATCACAACCGTTATTGGACGTAGGAATTTTATTATAAATTAGTTTTAAAAGTAAAATAGACTTGCACAAAATTTTCTTTTAACAATAATAAGTTATATCTTATTTATATAACAGTCACCCTAAGGGGACTTTATTTTTTTAAAAAAAGGACGAATTTTTCTTTGAATTCGTTTCTTAAAACGAATTTCTTTGAATTGATACATTTACTTTCCCAGCAAAGTACAGTCCCAGAAATGGTAATCAGACAAATGAGAATAAAATTTATGCTCAAATGATTTGAAGAAACAATCATTTAATGATTTGCGTCATTATTATAAAAGAGGAATTTTTAAATTTCTTCAATTTGGAATTACGCATTATTTATTTATTTTAGCGTGTCGGATTAGTTGCTTTTAATTATTTCAGGAAGCAGCAAAAAAAAAGGCATTCGGATATGAGCATACATTAGAGGATGCTCAAATTTATGTTATTCGCCTTGCCAGAAGCAATAGCCCAATCAACTTCAAGCAACCCAATATACCGTAGCCGTTTTAAAATGTGTTTTTGAAAGGCAGAGCGAACATTTTCCAGCGCAGAACAGACTTCAAGATGGTCCCCGCGCCCATTACCACCGTTATTATAAAATAACGAATAGCATCATGATCTGATTCATATCTGTTTTTTTAGGCCACCTAACATTTCGTAACCCCTATATTCTTTGGATAACTGCTTCGTTTCCCTTCTTACTTTGCTTCCTGGATTAATTGAGATGATTTTTCTCGAATCAGGATGAAGGGATTGGGGATCAGCACTTATGACCAATATCACTGTCTGTAAATCAAAGGAAAAACGTCTTTTCACTTTACATCCCATTGCAAGTTGCAGGCCATCATGTCGCCAGCAAAAGGGCAGCTGCCTTTAAATCACCGAAAGCTGAGAAAACCCCAACCCCAGCATTCTTATTTGCGGAGTGGTAACTAGCCGTATAAATATCAACTAGATGTTGAGAAAATAGTCAATAGTGACTGAGAGGTAAATTGGGTCTGCCTTTATCAAATCGAGTAACAATTTCGAAAATTTACCCATGTCATCTTAAGTGAAGGTTTTTTTTTTTCTTTTTTTTTTTTGCATATCATACTCTCCTATTCCTCGAATAAAGCTATATTAAAAAAAAAGGCGAACAATTTCTTCAAAAACATCAACATCTTCAAATAGATCAGAAACACATGTCGACAAGAAAGTAATAATATTATCTGGGCATTCATGTATGGATTATAATCTATAATTATTCTTTTAGTAACAGTGGATTTTCCAATTAAGAACTATTATACTTATTTTATTTATCGTTGAATGTATAAAAAAAATTAAATGAAAAACATGGGACGTACATTTATAATACATAATTTTTGCCTTTAAAAAAAAATTTTTGCAATCAATTAATAAAAAACTAACCTATTTCACAAATCTATAGATTATATCAAAAACTTTTATCACATCCGCTATTTTCTTTTTTACTGGGAGGGTTGATGACGTTGAGCAACGAGGGTTTTTACATTTTCTCATATTTTTTAAATACTTTTTAAAATATACATATATTATATATTTTTAAACAAAACATATACCCTGTAACTATACAAAATATTCTACTAAGCTACATTAACATTCATTTATTTATAAAATCTTACACATTTGTATTCTCTCTGGGCGTTAGATATACAATTATTTATTTAATTTTAACTGAGAAGCTATTTTGCTTATCAATTTTCAGACAATAAAAATAAGAAAAACAATATAAAGAACCGTTTTAATATATTTTTCTAACACACTTTGGCACAAATACAGTAATAGTTAAAAAAAAAAAAATCACCAGGCGCAATGATTTAAATATATTTATCACAAATTTTTTTACTTACAATATAAACTAGAAAACATTGGAGCGGTGAGGAAATTTATATTTTTTATACATTTATTTATTTTATTATTATTATTTTTTTTTTTTTTGAGTGTTTGACCAATATATTTTGGAAACTTCAATGGCTGTTAATAATAATCTCAATACAAGAAAAAAAAAAAAACAAACTAAGATCCAATAGACAATGGGAGAATCTAGTGAATATTTGACAATACATTAGTTTGTGCTAATGAACTGTCAATCAGTAGGATTTAAAGTCATAGTTTAGATTTAAATTAGATAAGTATTCCATTTCCCGTTTCAAATTAGCTATGTCAAACTTCCTTGTTTTAAATTCTTGCGATCCATTCTGATGGGATTCCGTTTCGCATTACTACGAATGCGAAACGGAATTTGCAACTGCAGTAATTTATTTTACATTACTATATAAATCGATTTTTCCTGGGATACAATCGCCCTACTTGTCTAGCGCAGCAGATCCCTCAACCATGTCCGTCAACCTTTCGAATTGTATTACTTGGATATAGTTGCACTTAAAAAGGTGGTTAAGTCCATACTTGAAAATCCATATTTAATGTAACGCTGTGGTCAGTTAGTCGGTTACACTTAGGTCCTACGGCCTTTTACATCCCTGAATCCTCTTTGGCAATTCTGAATGCTTTGCTGGAGTACATACCAAAGAATGGCTGCAAATTTACTCCGTGATTATTCGTGCGGCCATTTGGACCATCATAGTCCTCTTGACAGGTCACTGCAGCCAAATTTTAACTTAAATATCTGAATATATATTTAATCCCTATATATTTAAATTTAGTTTTACCCTGAAATGAAACATAAATTAATATACTTTTTTTCGGGTCATAGTTTGTTTTATAGGAACTTTTACATTTATAACAAGTGAAAGTTTTCATTTCATTTTATTTAAAAGACACTAAAGTTTTCCTTGCTAAAGAACTTGGTCAAGCACTCTTTTTTCAAATTATTGACATATACAATTTGTGTTTTATATTATACACATATTATATGTGTTTTATATTTTAAAAAAAGTCTTTTGTTTTAGTATTTTATATAGAACAACTATGACTTATTTCTGCTTTTTCTTTTTTCAATATTATAAATATATATAATAACATGCATCCTGAAATAGAAGAAATTACATTTATATTCTAATTACAGCTATTTTAGGAAGTAACGCGATGGTACACAGTTTTAAGAGTTGTTGCAGTAAAATTAAAAAAAAAAGAAAAAGCTATATCATTTACAGTTTAATAATTTGAGTTTATTTTTTGTTTTTGTTTAACCATCAGCAAGTGGTGGCGTAACCCATCCATATTTATCATGCGTTTTTACTAGACTTCTAAATGATTCTTCCGCTGAATGTCGATTGAAATCTTTATTACTACCTTTTGTCTTCTTAGATATTCGGCCCTGAAAAATTTAATAATATTTTCATTGAAATTAAAATTCAATTTGGTAACTAATACTTCAAATTACTTTATTAAGTAACTGTTTGACGACAATATGGAAAAAATCATTTTATATTTTCGCCTTTGGGATACTTCAATTTACTTAATAAAGCCTTTATTCATTGTGTGGAATAAACCTTTTTGCTGAAGCATTCCAGCCAGCATACCAAGATATTTAAAAGTGGTACCAGCGAATCTATGAATCGTCCGTAGTTCAGCCGATTTGAACATTACCACCATTTGGTTTTATACAAGCGGACTCATCTCTTTTTTTTTCAAACTCCTACTATAAGATGTCTACTTTTGGAGTTTGTTTCTCTGTTACTTTTGCTAATATTACTCCGCGATAGAAAAGTTATTAAAATTAACTAACCACCTGTTTGAAAATGTACAATATCTTTGAGTGAAGTGTGTAAATTACTAAGCTAGAGCTTGCTTGTGGATTCGCTAAAACCAAACAGTTTCTCACTTCATTTATCTCTTCAGGCTTTTTATTTGGTTAATTTTGATGTTATTATTATTACTGTAACGCCTTAGATATTTACATCCGAATAAAGTAGTTAAAGAGCTACTGTATCAAGTGCCACGTTCTTTAGGTTGGAGAAATGAGGTAAATGCTCACCGTTCAAACAATTCTACAATATATTTTTTTTTCTGCCACACCAATACAGAAGTTGCAGAAACAGAAGCGTCTGCAGAAAATCGAGCCCAGTCTTGCTGGACACAATCACGGAGCGGGGAAGACCGTGGAGATTTTGCTATTTTTATTAATTTGTTCTCGTTTACGTCCTATTCACTACGATTAATACTTTTCTTACCCTATTTCCTGATCTCAGGACCTCATCACTGCCTTAATAGGTATTTAGGGAATGGGTAAATCAAGTGGCTCCATATTTGTTGAGCCCTCTTTAGAGCTCGATTGCCAGCCAATATTTGAGTGAATTCCTTAATGACCAGGTGTATTGTTACCTGCCTACCTTCGTTTATCAGATCCATAAATAAACTTTAATAAATGTTATTATAAGTGTTGTTACGCTGGGATAGCCTCAGCATGTTCAGATCCTTGAGAATGTGGTTAGTCCACATCCACCGATAGACTCTCCTTAGGAAATTTACATGTTTAATGAATATATTTAATTAACTCACCTGCCCTTTAACTATGCTGGCAGCGAACTGCATGACTATAGCTTCTACGGTGTAGGCGCTAGCCCATCCTCTGGGCGTTAACAATTCCATACAGATCGCACCACCTTCCATAACGAATCCTTTCTCAATTCTAGGAGAAACTACTCTCATGAAAGGTGGTGCGAATGGGAAATTTTCTGGAAATGTCAGCTGTAATGAAATATATTCAATTGAATGTTGTCGCATATCAGCGGCTAATTCACTTTCCGCGTCTATACCATATAGCCGGACATGCCAATCGTACAGATTGTCATTAATTAGTTCTACAGTGAAGGCAGGCTGAGGCGTCTGAGAGTTAGGGCGTCGACACATCAGCGTACTCTTCTCTATATCTTGTAATTCTTTCATTAAGCGCCGCGTCCTCACAGATTTCTGCGATGGAGGTTCTGCACAAGCACCTATAAAATAAATCCAAACCTCTTATTGAAACAATCGTCTAAACTAAAATAATACAATCTTGTGTGAACTCATACTTTTTTTATTACGGTTTTAACTTTTTTTTAAAAAACTCAAAATCGAAATTTGGTTATTACTGACTTTTTAGTGCACAGAACATCGAAATGGCTCATTTGCGAAAACCTAAAAATAATTTTTTCAGTAAAATTATTTAAACTGAAAGCTATTTAACTACATTTACAATCATAGTTGGCACTTTCGAAGTCTATGTGGGTTGGATCCGTCACTGTGCACTGTACTCTAAGAAAGGTTTCAAGCCAAGTTCATTTTGTAGGATGTAATTCAGAGAAGATACATGGAAACACTCTTGCATCTATTTCAAGTCAGTAGGTAGAGGTACCAAATGAGGTTAAAAATCTTTGGTTGGTACTGGATGACGTGGCTCTATGCTTAGACTGTTTGTCCTAAGTTTAATATTTTAAGAGATGAATAAGTAGGATGCAATTTATTAAGGTTTGACTGGAGCCAAAAATCCGACGTTTCCAACAGTTCTGGTGAATGTTTAAAATTGGAGGTTTCGGAAACGTTCGAACATAAAGAAAATTTGTATTTCTTGGGCCCACTGCAACTTATGTTTAATATTTTAACGTTATTATTCGATTTGTACAGACTGCTGGAAATTTTGGTTGTTCAAGTCTAGTCTAGATTTTTTTTTATCCTTGGTTCCTAGGTAAAATGTACCTTGATCTTGGTGTTGTTATGAGGATGCTGAGGGACCTTTGACATGTACGGCTTTGTTCCCGATATTGAAATAATCATGTTAATAGTAAGAAGAAGAAGAGAAAGGATGAATGGGTTAGGACATGCATGCAGAAATAGTGGATTCGAGTCCAGCTGAAAACCTTTAGTTTTTCTCTTCCAAGGAGCCTCTTACAGCTCACTTTCGGATGGACAACGATGCCTGTAACAAGAGAATACTATGTGAAGGCCGACAGTTCATTGAAAAGGCCTCGGACGGAATCATCATCGCAAAATTGACGAATCATCGCAGCAAAGCATGCAAATACAGGCAAAAACATTTACCTTGGGAAGCTGAAGATTTCTTTTTAAAGAAACTTCCAGTGGTAGTGGACTGCTGTTGACTTTGACCAGAAGCCGCTTCACCAGCAGCATTTCCGGCTACATCCCTCTTAATATCGGCCGGTGTTACAGCGTCACGATGATAACCAGCATGTCTTAACAATCGTCTAGCCGGTGAACCTTGTGCTTTACTGGATGAAGCACCACCCGCCTCTTTGTCCAGCCTCTCGTTGCCACGGAATAAACGATTGAAAGCGGAGACAACTTTCTCTTTAGCTCTGGACGTCATCTTTGCTACGTTTTCAACACCTTTCGAGGGTATAGTTTTATTGTGCATACATGGTCACCTTTTTCTTATTTCTCCTACTTCTTGTGCTTCTAATATGATGCAAACGCTTCTTTTCGGGTCGAATCCCAGTCAACCTTACCTGTGAACAATACAGTCTATGAAGAAAATGCGTAATGTAGCATAATATTCAAATTAAGTACGCTTTTGCATAAGCTAACAGCGTTGATGTTCTCAATGACCATTAATAAATATAATTAAATCATGTCTTTTTCGCCAATACTGGTAAAGGAAATAATACATTCGTAACAAATTTTTTCCTCCCATGTGTGAGTTTGGAAACGAAAAAATCTTAAAATTAAAAAAATACTTGGTTTAAACAAACACAAATTCTTTTTTTGTAGCTCTCAAACATTTTATCCAACTTCAAATCTCTACCAAATGTTAGATGATAGATGATAAAAGAAACAAAAGCAGACGGTCTGAGTAGACGATATAAGAAAGCTTAAGTTCAAGAGATTCTCACTTCTGGTCAAGTAATTTTTTTTTCAAACTCGGTATTTTAGCAGTTCCTTTAACCCCTATCATTAATATGTGTATTAATATGATAGTGTTATGAATATTTGTCACAACCAGCGCTTTCGGGGAAATCTAAACCACCAGATTTATACTACCGGTTAAGTTATTTTCATCGCTAAGTTACTGCCAGAAAATTTGGTAAGTTCAAATTATTTCAGGCTTTACCAGGGAACCATGCAAGAAGTAAACATTGTGGAAGTAAACTTTGCTGAATTCATTTTTCACTTTAAGAAATTAGTTAAAAAAAAAAATAATTTAAATTAATTATACATGGATCTATAACTTTTATTTAAATAATTTTACCAGTAAAATCTATTTTACGATAGTTGTGAAGAGAAATGTACCTTTCTTCAGATGCCATTTCGGTTAAAATATACAGTTTTACAAACTGTATAATTATTTTTCTAAAAAGAATTAAATTTGTTTGCCAATTTGGAGTATGAAGAAAATAAGTGAGTTGCAAAAAAACTGTAGTAAGAGTAAGTCATGTGAATGAGTATACATGTTAGATTTTTTTATTTATTTAAGTGCACATTTTGGTCTATGCGTTTGAATGTATGTATGATTGTTGATCGTGTATCCACCCCGTAATGGGCAGCCTCCACTTTGTGCCACATGTTTTACTTAAAGAAAGTTCAAATTTGTTATTTCTCTTAGATGGATCCAGCAAATGCCGAAATAAGAATCCATTTTTACCATTAATTTTTACATTTATCGATCATTTTTAAAATATTGTTATTTATTTACTTTTTCGGTTATGATTTTAAATGTGTATTATTGCACAAAGTAGTTCTAGAATTACTTTTTGAAACACTTTCTTGTGAAATTTCAATTAAGAACACTTCTATTGGATGTTTGGTCTTTCTTCTAATGCGTCATTCAATATAATGTAATGATCACCTATTAATATTAATCGGTTTTAAATGTGTAGCAAAAATTCTATCTTTGAAGAAAGTGCCACTTCACTGAAATTGATTCCGTGAAAGTGAAAACATACAATAATGAAGTAACATATCTTTTTAGAACAAATAAGTATCAACAAAATTTTATTATATAACCTACGGCAAGAGGAAGTTATTTTATTGTTCACAGCAGATTTTTTACATAATGAATCACAGATTTAATCTATTAAAGGATCCACAATGTCGTTGACAGATACCCAATTATTGAAGAAAAATAAACTTCAAGATACCCAGCGAACAATTCAATAGTTGTATTTAATATCAGCCATTAATAATTTTAAAACAAACCCCTCTCATGCAAAACGACACCAATCAACGATGCTATATTTATAAAACAAAGTTCACCACTCTTCCCGGATGATAAAAACAGGTCAGATCAGTTAATCATCATATTCCATTCTCTATTTAGAGGAGTGCAAGTGACGGCACATTTACTGAACATACAAGTTCAGCGACACTCATACATACGCTCACGCCCACACTAAAAGCAAAGTTAGTGGGCTGCCTCAACTTAGGCAAGAATAGGGTTGGTGTACTTAAGAGTTTCGGATGAAAATTAGACGGACTATAAAGTCCTCAACGTGGTTTTACTAGTAATTATCTGAGCTATAATAAGTTACGTGTTTAACTGGTTAATAGCCTCATTAAAAAATTTATTACTTTACTATCAGTTAACTACTGATGACCAACACTACACAAAGTTAAAATACTTTTAACTATAGTTCATTTTAAGTTGCACATTTTTATACTTTTACACAGGCTACTGAACCTCTTATCCCTCTCATTCAGATACCTCCTCTCGAAGAACAGAAATACCTTCAAGGATATTCACTCTTCGGTCACGCCATTTACTTTAAATTTAGAATTTAATCCTACTTAATAAATAATTGATAGAAATAGGACCATATTACTTGGATAAAATAGCACGTTTTATTTAGACTAGAATGGTTATTAATGCTAGAATAAGTCAGCTGCTAGTTTGGTGGCAGCTAATTAGTGATTAGCTAAGGTGATTTCGCTGGACATCTGCTCGTGGACACTGTGCAGTTCGTTTGGGATCACCAGTGGCTCAGAACCACGCAGACTGCTGCCATAGCAACTTTATTGGAAAAACCTGTCATCATCTCATCTTTCGCGAATGATTTTTTAAGGTTTTACTAACAGATTTACCTTTTTACAGAGTGACAAAAATGAATGTTTTTTCTTTTGGTTGCCTGCGATGGTGATCCGTCTGATGGGATACCAGATAATTGCTTCAGGTGTTACACGGATGATTCCAGGATGGATGGAAAATCTGGAGAAGCGATCTATTTTGACTCAGAAATGCACTTGATGGTTTATTTTTGGTGAGTATACAACTGCCTTCCTATCTGAGCTGTTGTATTTTGGTTGAATTTGGTACAGAACTCAGCTTTTATAGGAATTCGCTATTGTGATGGTCATGCTACGCTGAAGACATTAAGTTCTTGGATATTCTCCAAATTCGTAATTGGAAGACTGGAAGAAATTTTTTCTGTAAAGGATGCCAGCGTTCCAGGTCATATGGGAGTTTTAAGGAATTAGAAGGTGGATAGTATGGTTTGTGATATACTGACCACACACAAACCTTTTTTAAATGTAAGCGAAACATAAAGATGGACTATAATTATAGCACTCATACAAATTCTTTCTAAAGTTTACAGTTTAATATGAGTAAAGTTAGATACACCTAGCGTAAAACTTTAATGAATGAAGTTCAAATTCTATTAGTTGTTTTAAAAGTAGTTTTGAAGTACGTGATTAGAAATAATTATTGCTTCATATATATTGTGTAATATGTATGGTTTTTTGTTAGTAATAGTTTTCAACATTTTAATGGTCGACTAATTTTATTGCTGTTTCTATTTTCAGAGGGAGAATGATCATAGAATATGTTATCGAACTACGTTAGAATAACTTCTAAATAAATAATTTATTCTCCTCTTTCAGAATAATTGCCTAAAGCTGCTTCTCCATCAGTTGCAGACTCAGTGCAGTTGTACATCACAATTTTAAAAGAAAATCACCACAGTAACTCCCGACAAAATGAGGTACGGTATAAAATTTGGTTTCTAATTTTTTTTTTTTTTTTGGTATATTGAGGCATTTTTTAAAATCGATTCAAGCAGATCTATTTTGAGATTTCTCCTTCAATATACGTTTTGAGGCTCCTCTGAGGACGATAAAATTGTTTTTACAAACTATTGAATGTGAGCAGCACATTGAAGTGATGTGAGAGTTCATAACGGTTTTGAGTCAAAATCCATGAAAACTTCTTGCTGAATTATAATTGAAATAATGTTTTTCAAAAACGTAACAATATTTACTTATCTTGTAGTTGTAAAATTTTATATAAAAAACTTCAAATTTTGCAAGTCTTTTGCGGAAAAGTTTGTTTAAAACGGTATACATTCAACTCTAGAATTCAACCATAATTACCCGTTAATGGTGATGCTGCTTAATAATTGAGGCGGGCGTTCAACCATTCGCATTCACCAATTTTACCTGAGCGTAAGTCAGTTAAAAATCACTTCTAATTGCAGCAAAATTCTATGTTATTCTAAAATTAGTCAATTAACTTTCCATAATTATTGAGTGAACATTTCATTTGAGCGTTCGCAACAGATTGTTTACTTTCTGAATCTATTTCTTCTTTTCCTGATGTATATGTACAGTTTTTTATAAAAAGAAACTCGGAAGGGAGCAAGTAAAGGATTTACAACGTTACTCGAAACGTTAGAAGGTCGTTAACAAAAACTACTAGTTAAGAAGATTATTCAGCATATAAAATATATATTCGAGTAAATCATCGATGCATAACAGACATCGGTACGTCGTGCGAAGGTCTTTTGTTACATGTCAGAACAAGAATATTAAAGAGCACTGCTCCCCATAGCGTTTTTCTTCTTTTTTTCAACATATACGTACTTCTTTTAAACAAAAATTCTTTTGTATAATAGCTAAAGAGACTAAAACCAAAATAAATATTAAAATTAAAGCAATAGATGTTTATTACATGCAAAATAAATATTCATAAACTAGGAGTTGAATTTATTTCTTGAATTAATTTTCGTATTAAAATAATTCGGCTAACAAGTATTATATTTTCTAAAACCGCATAATAATGTGATAATTATACAATTGCAAGTTGCCTAAAGTTGTAATTTCTAATATCTGTCTAAGACTGCTGTTACTCTATTTATCATGGGAATCTCAGCCAATTTATTTAATTACTTCTACCATTTCTATTATCTATTATTCAGGGTGTTTAATTTTTATAATTAATTACTGTATTCTGATAAATTCAAAAAGATATTTGTTTATTGTGTGAATTGTTTACATTTTCTTATTCATTCGTTTTTTTGTACTTTCTTCTACTTTTGTACTAGGTTGTGCAGATTTTAGATTTTAGATTTCCTTTGATAATGTCTTTGTTGAGGTCCCCTCTGTTGTAAAAAAATTGTTTTTACAAATTGGTGTGGGTGAATGGTAAACATGAATAAAAAACTGAAACCACTAGGAATTCAAATTTGATATTTCGAATTGGTGCGACCAATGGGACACGGTAATATGCTTTCGAATAATTTCAGCTATCAGAAGGACATTTCTGCGGGGTCTTTCTTCAATCTGCTTTTTTAGTTTTATGGATTTTCTCGAAAACGGCTTTAACTATTTTCTCTAAATTTCGTTGCTCATGACACAAATGAGAACTTATATATGAAACATCTTCCAAGGGAGTTTTATAGCAGTTCTGTGGTAGAGCTTTCTTCTTAATTTAAATTTAATGAGCAGCCTCTTTTCTTGTAACTCTTTAAAGGAATTAAATTTGAATTAAAATTCCAAATTTAAAGGAAATCTGTTGAGCAGAAGTGGTGCCAATTTATGGATTAAATTGGGTAAGTTTTAGCGGTTAAGTAAGTTGAGGTAAGAGAAGGTCATGAGAGAGTTTTGCATCGGACAATTAATTGTTTATCTTCAAAATTATGTAAATAGGCCCACGCCAGGGTAGGGATTGGCCTAATTGATTGTACTCTCATGTGGAGGTCCCGAGTTCGAGTCCAACTGCCGCCCTATCCTTCAATTTTCTCTTCCTAACACTCCCTTACTTCCAGGCGATGAATTGTGCTTTCAAGAGAACACTATCTTGAGGTAGTGACTAAGGATCTGGCCATTCTAAAAAGCCAATTTTAGGCAGATTCTGAAAAATCTGTGAAAGGCTAAACCTAATTTATTACCAGTACGTAATTTAAATGTTAAATAACTCTTATTTAAATTACTGGCTGTTCTAATTGTTGTCGTCGTGGTAAATATTTAAGATACTGTTATGAGATAGAACTTTAAGGTAGCGATGAATATCTATATCAGAAAATATTAAAATAAAAGCAAAAAACAGGGAATGAATCTTCAGTTTTAAAGTCAATATAAAAAGCCTGTTCCTGGGTGTGTTCAATTCAGCGGAACGAAGATCAAAGTTTTACATGATTCGAGTTCTTTCATATGGCGGCAGATAAACACTTCAAAGGAGTTAAGCTATCTTTTGTTATTTTTTATTTCAAGTTGGAAATATATTTTTGTTATTAACTTTTTATGAAAACTTTCAGACTTAAATATTCACTCAAATGTCGATTACAGATGGAGTGTCATCCCCTGACTTCTTTCTCCCTAGCAAAATCTAATCAAACAGAATGGTCTGGGGGAAGACTCCAAATAGTGGGCAGATTCTTTGGACCGCCTTAGCCAACCCCTACGAAATCTAATCTTATTTTACAAATTTTTCCTCAAAACTCAAAAACCAAACATTTACTGCCTATGCCTCTAACCATCTTAATAACTAACCATTATCTTAATAACCACTTAATAACCAACAGTACTTAAGATTCCAACAATTACTATATTCTCATTGCTCAAGGTTTGGAATTGAATTTGAAATTAAAGAAAACTAGAAATTAAGAATTAATATTTTAAAAATAAATTCTAAGCGAAGGTTAAATTTACAAAACATGATCAAACTAAACATATTTAATGACCAAAAAGTTTCTGGACAATGTCCATTCAAATTTAGCTTTTTATGGGAAGAACTAACAGAATTTGGCTGTTATGTTACATTATAAATCAGTACTTCATAGTGTAAATCATTAAAAAAATCATAATTAATAAATAAAACCATATTCCGGCCAATGTCAATGCATCTAGTGATAAACAGTGATGCCTGTAGTGAGAAAACACCGTCTGGAGGTTGGCAGAGCACTGAGTTTCATTAACTTTACTTTCTTTTGCCAAGGATAAAAAGAAATATTGCGACCAGTCAGTTAGATAAGGGAAGGTTCAATCAGTGTACTCCCAAAATTAATTCTCTATGCTGTTCTTGTTTAATGTATGAATGCTGAGCTGTAAGGATTAGAAGGTCGCTGAGAGGTGTGACCTCCTGGGACACAGGCCCCTAGTGGCTAGTCCACTTCACCCTTCTCCGAATTTTAATCCGTATATGAATGAATGAAACAATAGTGGTCTTATCGCATTGATTGTCTAAACAACTGTTTGCTGGCTAACTCATATACTACAGGTTGCATGTGCAGTGCTGACCTTGGAATCTAAAATAGTTCTACACCTATTTTGCTTAGTAATGCTGTTCCTTGATTAAAATCAAATTGAAGCACAAAGTTGTTAAAGAGGAAGTAATGCTTGATAATTATCCAAATTATTTCTAGAGATCCTCAGTGCCCACACTCAAAGCGAATTTGGGCGACCCATGAGAACTCCAAACTGTAAATTCTTTTCAGATAAAAGCTAAGCTCAGCACGCTACCTCGCCTTCGGACAAAAAACTGTTAACTTAATAAGTACCTATTGAGTTTACTCCGCAAATAATGTTTTAATGAATAATGAATATGGTAAAGTAATTTTTAGCAAATGGTTATGTTTCTATGCGTGAACAAAAGTATCTCAAAAACAACAAAAAAATAAAAATTCGGAGTAAGCTTAAACTTTCTATTAAGCGCGTGCTTCACCTGATAGTATGGTCATTCTCCAGCCATATAGAAAAAGTTGGAAGGACCTGAGAGAGCAATTGTAAGCCTATGCTAAGCAAGTCATCAGCTTGGTTAAATAGACCAGGGATGGGTACAGATAGCTTAAGCTCATCTATTCTGTTGTGGTGATCAGTGATTTGTCCCATTTGAACTGTTTGAAACGTATTTCAGAGTCCATTCTAGCACCGGTGTACGGAAAGTTTTAAATTACTTTAAATTGTAAGAAAATGTGTTATCCCTTTGACTTCAATTATACGCGAATAATAACGCATGTTGTACGCATTAATAATAATAATTAATAATGTCTTCCAAAGCGGTGAACAAGTTTTTATCAAAGATTTACCATAAAGCCTTTATTATTTCATGCAGAAGCCCTTATCGCTTCCATTACTAAGCAATAAACCCTTAGGCCATCTATCAGTGCCAATTGAATCTATAACCGCTTTTTATCGGATCGTTCGGGGTTTTAAGTTTGTTCTCTCTCTCTCTATATATATATACAGAATTGATTAAACTTAAAGTTCACGGTCATATAAGATTAATTCACCTTCAACCTTCCTTTGTAGACTTATTCTCCCACAAACTGTCAATGCTGTCTTGCTGGTGTATGCGGTAGTATCATTACGCTATATAACTTTCGATTCTTTTACATAAATACTATATATATATACTATACTATACTATATATATATATATGTATCATAATGAAGGTCACGTTTGCACAGTGTTTTTAAATTTGTGTGTGTGTTTTTTTTTATGTACCAGTGTATACTGAATACACGAATGAGGAAAGTGATGAATATACTGAATAAATGTATAAGCTTGTTAAATATACGAGTATTTATGTATATTTCCATTTATTGTTGTAGAACACGTTTGATAAATAAAGGCTAAAGAATACTTTCAAAATATTTAGAAGAAATAGTTCTAGAGCCTAATTAAACTGTACGGCGTGCCTCCTTGACATATTACAAAAATTAAATAGTAGTATGTTATGCAAAAACACAACCGTGAACACTAGCAAAGCTAACTAACCACAGTTATTAAATTAATTGTGTAATTTTCTAGGCATAAAAATATGTTTTCTAAGTAGGGATTTTAAAGACAATTGTTGCAACTTAGAACCTTGCAAATGTAGAAAGAGAGAATTTTTGGAGTAAATGATCATGCTAGATATTTCTTTTTACTTCTGTAGGAATTATTCGAAATTGATTTCTCACTAAAAATGCATGTAAAAAAAAAAATTTGTTAAAGTATAGTCTGTTTTCCCTTTAACATAATAAAAGAATTTCAAAATATACAGCTAATCGGTTAACCAGAAGAGCAACTTAACACGATTGATTTCTGAGTTTCTTCTATATTTTTTGTTCAAAGATGATAAATCGATATTTAAAAAACTGGGATGCTACTTGTTAATATAACGACTAGTAATAATTTTGCAGAACAAGTTATTTTGGCGCTTTTTGGAGGGCGCATTTAAAAACATACTCTCGAATTTGATGTTGATGGTGGCATGTAGTGCACTTACCAGTTTTCTTAAGTGCTTGGAAGATAACAACTAGAGATTATTATTATTATTACAATTGGAACAGAAATAAATAGAGTAAGTGAAAATCATATGAGTGCTTAAAACATTTATTTTTTACGCGAAATAAATTGTCTATAAGACAAGGTCCCTGTATAATTCCATCCATTCGCAGTGTATTTATTGACTTATTCCATTGTTTTTAGCTTCTCACAGTATAACCTCTTTCCTTTAATTTCGTCTGTATCAGTTATTATGCTGATAAGTATGTAGATTAGACACGGAAATTCCAATGATTAAAATTTTTAGCTACTACAATTAAATAAAATATCTGGTGAACACTAACGATTTTTCTTGAACTAACGTTGTATCTCACTGCCAATATTTATTTTATTCTATTTCTAAATAAAAAGCGGATCAATATCCAATTTACAGAAACAACAATAAAATAACATAAATAATACAAATAGTTCTGTTTATAATTTAGGTGAGTCTATAATTTGAGTCATTACTAAAATTACATATTAGTGTAACATGGCGTTACACTAATTTGTAATTTTACACACACAAACTGCGATTTGTAAAAACCACTTTTTCGTACTTAATGGACCTCAAAACGACCCCCCCCCCCCAAAAAAACTAAGAACATATGACTGAGGCATGAACAGTAGTTCTATTAAAATTCAATTTTATAGATTATTTAAATTTAGTAATTATAACATAGTTTTTGTACTATAAACGGTAAACATTAAACGGGCAGATTCCTTATATCGAAATAAAAAAGTACTGTGAGCCAAATGTCTGTAGCAAACAATCACATACTGCAATTTCCAACTTGCATTTTGTTCAAACTGCGTATTTTGAAACGTATTATATCTTTTATAGTTTTTATTTTCTTTTTCCAGATAAGGAAAGTTTCGCCTTTTCAAAATAGTAGAAAATGGTCTCTATGTACATACACATGTGTGTGTGTGTTTTAAAAAATATTCCAAAAATGAATAAGAATAGGAAACTGATTATTTACATTTCGATTTGATCTCACCAAGGAACCCGAATGTAACTTAGCGATCAAAATCTCTCTGAGTACCTCTTGAATGAATGGATTATATTATATGAATGGATTTTTCGTTTATTTTCACTTTTCGTATGAAAGTATTTTTTATTTTGTGCTTTCTCTGGAAATACCCGTTTTTTGGTGTCAATTCAGTGGAATTTACGGTTTTACAAACTGTATAAACGTGGTTAGTATTAAAAATATGGATTCAAATAATCAGATTTTGAAGAACATTTGTCAGATAGTATATCTAGAAATAGTTGGAAGAGATATTCGTGAGAATATTCATTCCACATGTATGTATTTTTTAAATTTCTAGAGACAGTTGATAGATTCCCTAAACATGTATAAGAAGAGGTGAATTGCAGTTGGAGAAAACATTCGAATGCTATACCACCAATCCTGTTTTGTTAAATAACGGCCAATTGCTAGTAATGTTACAGAATGGAGGATTTATAGGTGAGCAATGTGCATAGTTTTCTTTTCTATAAAATAATAAATTTTTAACTTTTCCATAATATCTTCGGATCTTTAGCAGACCACATTATCCAAATACGGTAGCTGAGCGGTTTATAGGCGAGGATTGCAAAGCTAATGATACTAGGTTCGATTTCTGGCGTAGACCTTAGATTTTTAAATGGTTAAGAAGTAAATAGTAAAGTACGTTTGCTAGTCGCCTCTGACTAAGACATATAATTTGGTAGCTGGACGTTCAGCCCGCCTGAAAAAATGGTTTATACTTCATCTAAACGGAATACAAGATTGTGTTCTCTTCGACTTTTATTTTATTTTTTTGGGGTATTTATACAACACTTTTAGGCCGAGTCCAAAAACCATTTTTTCGCTAATCTCGGAACCTCAAAGATGTAAATATTTCTAGTGAAAACTTAAATTAGATAATTTATCGCAATACTTCCTTTTACTCACTAACAAAACGAAACTCATGGCTATGTTAATTTCAATCAGAAAGATAAATTTAATGAATTTATTTATTAAAGTATAATATATCAAAATATCATGTCATAGTGTTGACATTATCAGTTATTGTAGTTATTATTTATAGTTAATTTCAAATTTCACTAATATTTTTCGAAGTACTTCATCACACTAGAGAATCACTTTTACCAGCAGGGCTAACTGATTAATGTTCAAAAAATGTTTTAGTTGCAATTTCTTTCCAGGCTTGATAAAAGTAATATAAGATAAACAAATAATCTATTATCAAAAGTCTAACAATAGTTGATTAAAAAATGATTGATAAGAATAATGACAAAAAAGAACTCAATGAACGCCTCTCAATAAAATAAAAATATATATATTCTACCCAATAACTGTAATCAGGTGATTATGTCGCATTTTCTTCCTCATAATTTGAGCCGTTAACGGAGCGAGATGCGTACGTATAAAGTAATATATATATACACTCACACAAAGATATCTAAGCCTTCTTCAAATTAAGGAAGGTTAAATTCCCCCAAGGTGAACTCTCAAAACAGATAACTATGTGACGTAAATTGTAATGTTAAAAGATTTTACTTTGTTTCTTTAATGACATTTATATCTATAATAAATTTACTGCTTTTTGTTTAAGACCGTAAAACATACATTTTTGACCAAGGTAACTTTATAACACTTTGAAAAATGCGTGCAACCTATTACCTGTTCTTATTTTCATCGCAAGATGGAAGAATTGGAACGCGTTCGAGTCATAATTTTAAAGTGAGTATACCTTTAAAATATATTTATGTCTTTGAACAAACCAAACTTCGAAAGTCAGATATTTTGGATTTCGGCCGGGTGAGAAGTTCCTTATCTCTTTCTCTCTCTCTTTCCCTCTCCCTCTTTTTGACGAAGTTCTTTCTTTATTTGCTAAATGCAGTGGTGTCACGAAGTGAGCAGGTACTAGTTTTTTAATGTTAGGCAGAGATCTTTGGATCAGGAATGAACTTTTCTTCGGCGGTTATTAGGCATCCCTCTATCTATGGCCCTTCGAGCATTTAGACTGAAGAGGTAGTTGCCTGTAATAGTCAAGCCAAGCCAAATGGCATTCACTCGGTAGAGGTCTGAGTACTTACGCCAATGAAATTAGACTTTCTTTAAAGACACGAATGGCTCAGAATGTGGATGTGCCTTTGGCGCACTCTGATAGACAATAAGAAACCCTTTGCACTGCTGAAATCATGGCTGAAAACCCCAGAACCTAAAGAAAAGGGAGGTTTTTATTGAAAGAACTGAGAGGTATCGGCCTTATTTGGAGGTAGTGCCTCAGAACAGGTTCGTACTACCATCTAAATCTAACATTCCTCTAAAGTGTCTTTAAGTATAAGAACAGAGTAGTTTTAAAAGGCATTAAATGTGTTTCTAAAATATGGAGTTTGAAGAATAACGTATTTATATATATATATTTAGTAAAGAGACGATCGATTCCTTAAATGATAAAAAACATGTTAACCTACGTAATAAAAAAACAAAAAGGCAGTGAAACAAGTACACTTATTTAGACACTGAAGGAAGTCTTCCTTGTTTTCTTTCGTAACTATCACACTCCACTTCCTTCATTTTTCTTTCCATATTGTTTTTCATATTACCATCTTGAATTATTTATGATCAAGTTAAATCTTTCTTACTAACGTCATTTTAACCATAAATACCACATCCAGGGTCAAATGCGTATATGTATCAAATCATAGTTTTTACTCTACTAGTATAACGGTCATTTACATGTACGTGTAGAAAGTGGCAAAGAAACAGATATTAGTAATAGTCGACAACATTGAAAAATATAAAATTAATTATAAATAATTAAAAATAAAATGACTACTGCCACTTCTTCTGTTGTTATAGGTTCGAAAATAACCCTCTGTTGGAAATGCAACTTAACTTACTACTACGACGTATATTCGAAAAGTAAGATTTTGTAACAATTAAAAAAAATAAACAAATAAAAATGCTTATTACTAACGCAACTTACGCGAAGAATTATAAGCACAATAATTATTGAGTTCCTGGCTTTTGAAAAGTCAAAATATCTATCTACTTTAGTTTTTAACATATGTGTCACATGTCACCAATTCTGAGGACCGTTCACACTAGCATTCTTCACCCTTTTTGTCACTTAAAAACGTTTTCCGCTCATGTGATTTTTCAAAAGGGTGAAAAGAAAAACCACTTGGAGCTTGAGACAGAACTGTAGGGCACATTGTGCAGAATATGTCAAACTGTTGAGAAAATGGTCTCCTTTGGTACTTAGTGGTGCCGTTCGTTAGACATTATCCGTTTGCCAGTCTCTCTGTTCTCTTGTTCTTTGAGCCCTGGTAAGCTTTTAAGAGCCTCGCAGTATATGTCAGCATTTAGGAATTGACCTGGAGTCACGGTTCCGTTAACAATCTATGATCTCCAAAAAAAAAAGATGTTTTGTTTTTTAAATTCAACATCTGGGTCATAATTGGCCCCGTAGCATTTTCCATTGCTCTGCACTGCCAGCCTTCGGGCTGTAATCTCTCGTTAAAGCAAAACTGTCATTCTGGAAAATGTCTCTCAACGAATTGCTTTAAATTTCAGGAAGAATACTTAATGCTGCACAGCTAGTAGTGAACACCCAGAAACTCGCAGTGAGAGAGAAAGATTTCCAAGAAATACGAGTACTTTATAATAACCTGAGAAGAAGACATTTTTGGTTTTTGGCACCTAGCAGTTATGAAGGGCAAAGCTAGAGATTAATTCTAACTGCGGAACCAAACTTTTTAAAAGGTACGTTTTGTTTTGTGTAATTTACGAGATGAATGATTTAATTCATATTTCATTTCGTTAATAATGAAGGTTCAAGAAGTGGCGGTCAACTCTAGTTATCCTGCTGATCAGTGTCTACCAGTTGTTATTAGAGTAACCTATTTTCAGTTTAATAGACTGTTCAAGTTCAATCTATATGTAAGTTGTATGTAAATATATGTCAGCAGTAATTCTGTGAGAGTATGTCAGGCATATTTTGTTCTATAATTTTCAATACATATTCATTTATACAGCTACCTCATCAAACCACCAATCAGAGATCTACCTCGAATTTAGCTCTTCTGATAATATAATTTAACCGATTAATATATTTTGCAGGGTAAAGGCACTGCGGCGTTTTTAGCACATAATAAATGAAAACATAGGAAATACTATTAATTGTGTATGTTTGTCAAATGTATCAACTTAAACAATATTAATTCTATTTCATTCTATTAATTACAAATTTCATTAGGCAAACAAAAGTTCATTATGTTCCAGTAGATTACAGATAGATAAACATCCGGTAGATAACGAGTTTTAAGGTAGTCATTGCGGTAGAAATCATTTCTTTAAAAAAGAGCAACTTTTGGAAGTACCCACTTCACGATAAAAATCACAAAAGGTCAGGGGCGCCTTATCTCAGCTCTGTCCTATTATCGATCTGCACATCTGTGGTTCAAAGCCTCTCTGACGAATGCATTGAAGTGCGGTGGTGCATTGTAATACAAACAAAACTGGTTCAGTACATTTTTTTTTTTGTGTGTTCATATAATTCTTGTTCAGAACCCCCATCATTCTTTTAAGGAAACCCAGTATTCTGGATAGATACTGGAAACGAAATAAGTGGCGATATGAAATATTTATTGCGCTTCCTTAGGATTTTAGTGTTGGTACGTTGGATTAAATCTTGTGCACCTGTGTAATATTTTCTTTTACAAATAATATAATTGCAAATGTGTTTTGTAAACGTGACGGCCGAAGCTGAGAGTGTCGGTACTATGCAAAAATTCTAAACTGTTTAATACTTTAAAATGTTCAAATACATAAAATACTACGCCGAGATCCTCCCCAAAATTGTATTTATGCCTATTCTGAAAATATTTCTTGATTTTTTTTCAACTGATACAAAGTTATCTTGAATTTGGCACAAGTAGTCGAGTCTATGGAGTCTACTAGCTATATTGAATTGTTAGTACTTATACGTACATATATCAATGCAGCTTGGCTCAGTGATTCCAGCCTTTATTGGATTAAAAGCAAGTACTGAACATCTCCGTTCATTTTACTAAAATGATGGTAGAAATTTAAAGACCTGTTAGAATTAAGTTATTATTCTCTTTTTTGTGCGGCTTCGATCTGCACTCTTCTAGCCATTTGGCCAGTTAGTGTCCCTTTTCCTTCAGAGCCGATGAAATAGGCTTGTTCTTTTTTTTTTTGCAATCTTGTTATAACATTCTAAAAAGAATTCAATGCGAAGTAGAGAGGAAAGAAATACTTTAAATATCCTACTGTCAATAAAAGAATATGAGCATTAATACCGCTAGTTGGTTTTTGAAAGAATTGTTGTTTTCTTAAAAGCTGGAAAAAATACTTAAAGATAGATTTTATGTTTAACACAAACAAGATTTTTATATTCATTGAAGTGTAAATATATTAAATATATAATGTGTGTTGAATTACAACTAGACTGAGTTTCTCTGAAAAAGAAAAGAGAAACGACACTCAAAGCCGATAATTCACTTCACTCTTTTCAATCCTAACCTGTCCTTTTTTTCCTACCCACTCTTCAATCGAAGCTTCGAGCATGCGCAGAAAGACGGGGGTGGAAATTTAAATATCTTACATCTCCCCCGATGTAAGATATTTAAATTTCCACCCCCGTCTTTCTGCGCATGCTCGAAGCTTCGATTGAAGAGTGGGTAGGAAAAAAAGGACAGGTTAGGATTGAAAAGAGTGAAGTGAATTATCGGCTTTGAGTGTCGTTTTATAATGTGTGTTGAATTACAACTAGACTGAGTTTCTCTGAAAAAGAAAAGAGAAACGACACTCAAAGCCGATAATTCACTTCACTCTTTTCAATCCTAACCTGTCCTTTTTTTCCTACCCACTCTTCAATCGAAGCTTCGAGCATGCGCAGAAAGACGGGGGTGGAAATTTAAATATCTTACAAATATTTAAGTATATTTTGTTTAAGTTTATAACTATTTCTTATTTTTAATATTCCTTTTTAGTTTAACATTTTGTATTAATAAAACCATGGCTTTTACAGCTGGAAATGCAGATTGTAAAAAAGACAGAGTTACTGGTAAATTCAAGAGTTAGATGAAAGGATTGCTATTTATTGAACTGAAGAGCATTTTCAAATAAAATGAAGGTATTTAATGATTAATGAAATATTTTTCTTTTAAAATTATCCTGAATAGAAAGAAAAAAAAGTTGAATAATTTTTTTTCTAATAGGTATTTTAGTTTTTTAAATTTTTAATCAGGAAATTCTTTGAAAATAAAATCACCTTCGGCATCACATAATTAGATAATTTACAATTCTGTAGAGGTTATAAAACTGGCTAGCCGCTTGCTACCTACATGTTGACAATGAACCTTTTTTTTTTTTTAAACTTGTCATCAACGGTTAATTTAGCGCCGCCACTTTCTCCAGAGTGTGGTTTGGTGTTACCACTATCCTCACCCATTTTCATAATATTTCGGCTATACACTATCAAACCTTGACTAATTTTCAGTCTTACATAATAAAAATATCTAAGTTGGAAATTGATTAGACCTTGGAGATGTAATGTTTATTTAAAAAAGTTTTTTTTAATTTTTTTATTTTTACAATATATTTCGTGAATGGTGACCAGTAATAATTATTAAGAGAATTCGTTCATTTGTTCGTTAACAGTTGTTAGTACAGTTTAATATTCTTTTCTACAGTTAAGAGTTTTCATGTACAAATAGTAATAGTTCATTAGTTTATCCTATTTCAATTTGAAACACATTCATAAATCGGCTATCATTATTTTAATTTAAAAAAAAAAATCTTACTGAACATTTAATTGCTCTTATCAACTTTTATATGATGCGTTTTTAATCTATTTCACTTACTAATATCCAAGATTCTAAGAAATAGCATCCTTGAGAGGCGAGTTAAATGTAGAATATCGTCTTTCTGTAAGACGATGTACTCTGCGCCAAGATGTGTGCAGACAGTGGCTGGAGGGGAGAAATTCCAAGCTGTGGTAGTAAATGCAAACGAACTTCCAGCACCGAACTCTGTTCACATTCCACCACTAAGGATTAACACCTAACACACTCCACGGTCTCAAATCTTAGTAAGGAATTAGCCTAAACAAATTGAGCGGTCATGGTGTTTTTTTGTTTAACTTTTATTGATTCCTTTTCTTTTTTTTGGATTTGTTGTTTAGTATTTTCTCCGGAAATAAAAGTTACTCTGGTCCCTGGATACGAAACAATAGTTTATATAATAGTTAACAATTTTGTTGAAACATCGTAAAATGATAACAATCATATAAATGCTCACCTTTATTTGAAACATTTTTACCAGAAAATTCATTTAAGGGCATAGATATCTCAGAGATAGGTGGATTTCCTCCACAGTATCATTTTTGTGTACAGTTCGATCCTATCTCTTGTGTATTATTATGTAAGGTTAAATATGCTAAAAATCTGAGTTAGAAAAGAATTCCTCTACCCTCTAATTTTAGTGTAATGTATGGTTCTACAAACTGCGTAATGTTTGTAATACATAATTAAATATATTTCTAATGTAACGAAATTTAAAGCAAAATTTGTAAGTTAGAATCTTTGTAATAGCAGTATGAGGAAATCATTTGAGTTCTTCACACAACCTTTTTGTTTTATTTTGTAAAAGTAATTCATTAAAAATAAATAAATAAAAGTGTAAAAGGGAAGATGTACTAACGGGTCATAAAAGTTCACATAAGATTTTATAAGTTTATTTAATTGCTACCGAGTAATAACAGTTGTGACGGGTAGGTAAATGGTCTTCTCTCTCTATTTTTTTCTTTTACAGCCAACTCTTATTGAAATAAATTATTTTCAACGAACATCCGATTTTAGGGGTCTGTTGGGTTCATAAATTTGGTTTTTCCTAATTGGTCTCTTTTTTGTTTTGCATAACTCACAAACTGAAAATCGCATATATTTCACATTAGATACTTGAAACGGTGCCATCAAGAAACGGGAAAATAAGTTTTCATTTAAAATCTGCCTATTAGAAGAGCCTTACTTACTGGCTAGATTTATTTGTACTTTCTCGAAAAGGTTTTTTATAATTTACTTATTTCGTGAGTTACTTATTGCACCACGTGTGAATTTATAACTTTTCCTGGTCAAATCAGCTCTATGCAATTCTGGGCCAAACTGAGTAAGCATCTCTCTAAAGTATCAGTTAACTTAAAGTACGGCCTCATGACCAATTCAAAACATGGGAATTCAATATATGAGTAAAATTCCCAATTTAAAGTAAATAAATCAATTTAAAGTAAGTTAAGCGGTAGTGCGACTTCACAGAATAAAGGATATTAGCGGTATATAAAAAGAAGCATCCTTAAGTGCGATAAGAGTCAGTTGTGTTTTGTTTGTTTTTTATTCTTCATCTTCTACAACGAACGTGTCATGGAGCGGAAAATAGTCACTACATTTTGCGATGTAAGCTTTGATCTTCCTGAAGTTTTTCGATTTTGAGCTCATAAAACTCAAGCGCACACTCACTAGTAATAGTAAGTGAAAGTAAAAACAGATAATGTAATCTTGTCATTTTAATAGAAACATTCCGGGTCAATAAATATAGCAAGCAGTAAATACATAAAGGTGATGAATAAAGTGGAGAGAGTATTGACATTACGTAATTCACGATAGCTATACAGCCAGCACTGATATTTTAAGAAAAGAATAATAATTTGTAAATTATTGTTTTTCATAATTCATACAGCTGATTATTGTTCAACTTAACAAATGATGCATTCATTGTTTATAGAAGGTGTAAACTAGTATAGAGTTTTGAACCTTGGCTTCTTCCAGTTTTGTTTTAGACGTGTGGGAACTAGAAGACGCTGAAACACAGACCCCGTTCAGTTCCCATCATTAAACTCAAAGGTATATACATATTTATCACAAATTCCATACACAGAATAATGAACAGAATGGTGAGAACATGTTCTGTTCTGATCACGCACATCAGATTAGAGAATTACATTCTTAGCAAATGGTAAAATAATGTGGGTCAGGCTATGGGCCGTAGCTTCACAAATGTGATAGATACCGTTATATAGTGATGATATGGGTAAGACTGTTAGTTCAACTAAGACTGTAGCGTGATATCTTAGTGGAAGGTTCGACGGTTTTTGGCAACGGATATCTCATTTTTTAAATCATAGTAAAGCTCTATTTACCCACGCACATTATGTCCTGTTATCCTTCGTAATGTTTTCTTATTTAGGTAAAGTATATTCTCTTCCTACAAATGGAACTAACTACCCAAGCTTCGGAGCTCCAGATAGATTGAAAGTGGTGCAACTCTTACTCCCCTAGTGTTTTTAGAATGGCTTACCAAAGTTAAGGAAACTGGGTTCTTTCGTGAAGTTCTAAAAAAAAAGAAAAAAATGTCAATCGGCCAAGTAATAATTCGATTCCAGCTGAGCGACTTGGTTCGCAAAGTTACCTTCGAAGCCCCTGATGGGACCCAATCAAAATGTGAATGATGGATTTTTTGGGTTTTTGGATATTTTGTTCTCACACACCCACAGAATAGAGAGACCCTTTTCGAATCTGTGGGGGACCTTCAAAGGATAATCCCGGTGATAATTCGAATCAGAAAATTTAGCGAGATCGCAGTGCTTAATCAGGGAATTAATTCAGTTTACTGATTTGACTCTAAACGTTTTGAGAGATTAAAAAAAAAGTAAACCAAAAGCGGATCACTTTCAAGACTAGTATCTGGTAGTATTTTTAGAGGTATTGAAATCTATCAGGTCTGTAATTGAACTTTAAAATTTAACCTTTATAGTAGGGAATTTATCCTTAAGGCATCAAGCGAGGTGTCTGAAAAGTAGTTACATTACTTACATATCATTGCCGTAAATAAAATTCAACGTTAAGACTAAGGAATTTAATCTTTCACACGCAATACTTTTTAGGATGGCGTGGTACGTGATAGCAGTACGCTTTAAAACAACTCTAATATCCCTTACTTATAATTTAGTTAAAATTGTAAACATGCCACCTCCTTTAACGTATAATAACAATCCATGAGGCAACATATTGCATTGAATACAGTCAGAGAGCATACTAAATATGCAGTTCTAATAGAGTAGTATAGCGTCTAGAGAATGCCGGTTTTCTCGCTTAATACCTACCAGCAAAATACTGTAATGAACCAAAATAATTGTTACAAACACGCATTGTTACCTAACAGTAAATTACATTAACCAAGTAAATAACCACAATAAAGCTTACCAGTCAAACGTATTCTTGGGAAATACAACTAATAATGTTTAACTTTATAGAATTTCAATTAATATGTTCACGTTTTAAACATAAATTAATGTATGAAAAGAAAATAAATGTCTAGTCTGTGGGTGTGTGCGTGTTTTTGAAATGTGGTGTGCATGACTGTCTTTTATAAAAATAGAGAAATTATATTAAGAACTGTCAGGTCAAGAGATAAAGTTCCTGGTTGAATGTGTACACTATCTGACATTCCAACATTTATAATAAAACTGTAAGTTCAATAATTTTTTAAAGATATTACACTAATAAGAGAGTATTAACTGAATATAATATGTTTGCATATTGTCATCATTATTGTTAATATTAACAACCTCTAGTCATAGCTAGAATTAGAGATTACTATGGATTCTCTAGCGGAATAGAGATCCCGGATTGAATTCAACGGCCCTTAGATTTTCACTTTCTAAGATTTTCCATCATCCTTAACGATAGAACTCTGTTTGGAGGCTGGAAGTGCACTAAAAAGGTTTGGAGCGCCATATTCTTAAGTATTGACCCGCTTGCATTACAAAAAAAATCTGCAGTTTCGAGAGCAGTATAAGGACCTCAGCATTTACAGCTTGTCCTAAAAGAACTAAGAGACAACCTACATTGACCAACCACTCTCCTCTTTCTTTTAATTTTGCCATTTTCCTATAATCCTTTCCAAATTGTTAGCACATAACTAAAAAAGTAAAGTACTAACGTGAGATGTAACAATTTAAACAATATAATAATTATATAGAATATAAATTTATTGTAGCATGAGTGCTGTCCTAATCGCTAGGTCAGAAGCTTGGCAAAAAAATTAAAAGTTATTACTGACGAAGTACCCCGTTAAAAAAAAGTAATTTAAGAAAAAGGAATTAAAAATTGGCTGAAAATAATTATTTTATAGTATAGATAATAATTTTTTTTTTTATTTCTTTTTCAGAACGAAAGGCTTCTACAATCTAGAAGTAGTCAATGTCGTTTGTTTTGTGGAGCTGGATCAGTGCAATCACTCAGGCCAGAGAGTGTTATCTTCACGTCAACTTCAAGATAGTTGGAAACTGAACATCTCAAGACAATTGTAATTTTATTGGCAGAAAGCAAATGTCTTGTGAGTAATCAATTGTTCTAATTCTATTCTTAACAGTACAATTCATCTAATTATAATCAAGACATATCACATCATTATTATGCTTCTCTTCTTCATTTCTTTTTTACCGGAAATGTCAATTTAAGGAATTCCTGAATACAACAAATATTATTAGCTAAAATTAAGTATAATATTTTTTCGAAGACATTGAAGTTACAGTGAGTCAGCTGTTTGAATAATAATTATAGGCAGGTTGCTCTTGAATACGTACAGTACAATGTTGCTTAGCAACCTAGTAGTTCACTTAAATACACTCTGCTGCAAAGTGAATATATGTATATATATTTTAACATCTTTAAGTCTTTCCACTTCCGGTCAGACTGTTTTTTTTTTTTTGCCTTGACATTTCAGTGAGAACTTTCCAAGTCTTTTATGTATGATTCCGCCTGTTATACTCATTAATGGGAAAAGTTAAATGTCTCACATATTCTTAGATATCTATGTCTTGATGATCAAAGCGGTACTGATGATCAATGCGAAACAGGAATTAACTTTTAGTTGATTTATTAAGTAAAAAAGCAGATATGTATTAAAGCCGTGTGCCGTTTCCAACCTCCACTATTGCGAAGTCCCTGTAAGATTAATGATCATCGAGTTAACAATTTAAACTGATAATGTAATCTCCGTCACAAGCAGGTAGTGAGGAAAAAGGTGATAATTAAAACGAAAAAATTCCCACATCATAATATCCATAGAGTTAAGATTTATGGGTTTTAACCTTGAAAATAGTAAAAGAAAGTCGTGTAAGTGTTCGAACCAGATTTGTTTTCCATATTCGGATGTACCCAAAATACTTGGTACCAGCGAAAAGGTGGGCAAATGAAGAAAAAGAGTTATTTTTCAAGGAACTGACGTTATAGACCGTAGAAACCAATTCTTAAAAGTGCGTATTCAAAGTTTAATTAATTCTATTCTTAACAGTACAATTCATCTAATTATAATCAAGACATATCACATCATTATTATGCTTCTCTTCTTCATTTCTTTTTCTTTTATCACAATAAGAGCAAGTGTGTAATATTAAAAGTTCTCAGGAAGAACGTAACAATTTTCTTTCTTGGCCAAATCTTAATTATAATCAAGGCTTCGTTAGAGCATTTATTTTAAAAGGAATAAGAAACAGTTAGTGTTTATTCCTCTTCATTCTTCTGGATTAACATAAAATTAAAATAAAATATATAAGTAACATTGTAAAAAAATTATATACATTTACAAGAAAACAAAGTAAGTCACTCATTAATGAAATGAAATTTAAGGAGAGGTTCAAGTAGAAGCGGCAAAAAAGAAGTATTGGTCCCGAAACCTTTTAACTGTTTTTTATTTTCTTTGATTTTTAAATTTCTTAAACATTATTCCGTTTGTAATTATGTTAGCTGTGCCTTCCTTTATTTATAAATATTATATATTTAATGTTCAGTTCATAAATATTTAAATTAAATATCTACATCAAAGGTATTAAAAAATTTGCTATCAGTATTCATTTAAAGTAATTTTATTTATTTTTATTAATAGGGTTACTATTACTTGTATGCGTCTAAATGGGGTAATTTGAGAACACTCTCCCTTCATTACCCTAGGTCAGGGGTCGGCAACCCGCGGCTCGCGAGCCGCATGCGGCTCTTTTATCCAAATTGTGTGGCTCTTCAGCCTGTCCAAAATATATTGTATATTTTAATTTTATTGAAACGAATGAAAATTCCATTTATTAAAGGTATTTTTTCAAAAAGAATTTTAAATGTGGTAGGTTCGAAATTGAATGGAATTACACAATATCAAAATAAAGTACTTGATTTATATTGTAAGACTGCCGCCTTTTCATTCGTTATTATTTATTTGTTTATTTACTTGGCAATATGTGAAAATATATATATAATACAATTAAATGTTATTGACTATCATAAAATATAGATGCGAATATAGATGATCTACAGAGGTTTTTTACTCTATCATCTCTGCGGCTCTTGCTAAGATTTATTAAAATTATTTAAGGAAAAATGGCTCTCTACTTAAAATAGGTTGCCGACCCCTGCCCTAGGTGATAAAAAAAAATCCATGAATTCTGTGGAAACTCTAGGAAGAGTGGAGCAGAACGGAAGTCCGCAATAACCACTCCTGGCTCTGAAAAAAGTTTCTCCCAGAGTAAGAGTAACTGGGAAGGTTCTAGAAAAGAACATTCCTCCAGAAATATCTGGTAAATGTGCAACCTCTTTGGGGAAGTTCCAGTATGAGAAAGAAATTGGCAGTAAGGCAGAGAGAGCCGGCAATTAGACCCTAGTGCGAAAACAATCCTATCCTAAGGCTTCCTAAGTGCATGAATTCCCCTGTTATACGAATTTGAAAATAAGTACTTTCTCAGAGAAAGTTCTGCGTATAAGGTAGATTCCAATTTTTAGTTCAGGTAATACAAACTTCGTGATCCCTTAGTAAAATAAAATTGGTAGTTCTCTTTTCCTCTCCCACTATCTCATGTGTGTGGTCGATGAAATGGAAAAATTCATAATTGTAAAGTTACTTTCAATAACTTAATTTTTTAAGTAGACTTTTTTCTGGCTATTAGCAATCCCCCATCCAGAAAACTGTGTATTAGCAAATCACGTGCAATCTTCGCTCACTTTTATGTGTGAAACCTAAACAGATGAACAATTCGCTGTATCAAATTGATGAACCAATAACAGAAATAGGAAAAATTTGGGTTCTACAACGGAAAAAACGATAATTTTAATAATATATGTTTTCAAACGAAAGATATGTAATCCATCTGTTAATTTTAAGTTGTTTACTATCTTACTTCAATATCAGCACAATAATGTATACGTAGATTCGTTTAAAAATACATTATATAAAAAGTTTTAGTACATAACTTTCTTTTTAAAATAGTAATTGCTGAAGGTCATGTAGCACGGCCAAACACCACACACTAATTATACCAACCAGGAAATTATACATTTTAACCCTAAACAAGAAGTTCATGACCTTTCCATTTTAATTTCCTTCTGGGTCTAGTTCTTGTCAGACAGAGATAGATAGATAGATTATTTTAGCAGCCATTGTTTAAAGAGAAGTTAGACTGTTCAAAATGTGTTTATTACAATTTTACCAATCTAAAATTGTTGCCATTTTCAAAGAAAATTCTAAGAACATATGTTTGTGCCTAACCCATGTTTAGATCTATAAATTGAATAATTTCTGGAGTAAATTAGATTAAGAGCGGTTCTTAGAAGGATTGGAGTTGGTAGTTGGTTTTCATCTGAGTCTAATTTCCTTTAATGTACTGACTATAATCATTGTGAATGATAGTTAAACAGTTTCGGAATTCGGAGCTTGAAGAAATTTGATTAAGGTAGTCTGTAAGTGTTCAAGACATACTTTTTACAACCAAACAAGATCATTATTCAATATATTTGTTTGATTTCAAAACCCAAATATTTACTATAATATGTCCCAGAAATTTTCATTTATATCAAAATAAATTTATTTTTTAAAATTTTCTTTGCATCAATTTATTTTAATGAATATAAGGAAAATTATTCGAGCCCAAATCTTAAGAGATTATGGGTAGAACTTTAATGAGATATTTCCTATTGCCTGAACAGTTTTCTAACCCGTTACGTTGTGCATACCATAACGAGTTCTCACACTTGACACACATATCTTTAAGATCAATGCAGATCTTAAAAACTAGTTACATTTATTGTTCTTGGTGACTGATTCATTAATCCAGAATGGAAGAAAGAATATGCCGATTTTAGTCATTATTTTGCCGAGGGACTAAGTCAGTTTCAGGACCCACGCTATTGACTATTACAATTTTTTCTGTTCTGTCTGCTTATTATACTGTTTATGAAATAATACTGCACGTTAAAACGACACATATTAATTTATGTGTTCACTTATTAAGTTTTAATTTAAATTCTTGTTAAATAAATAAAAAAGTTTCCTGCATTACGTGTTTACGAAATTCATGATTTTCGACATTTTTCGGCACTCTATAAATGTCGAGGTTAGATTTATTACAAAATTTACAGTGAGGAAATGATATTTTAGTAGTTTTTATTTTTTGTCATTTATACCATAAATCATAGTGTGAATTGTAAGGTTTGTTATTCTCTAATCATAATAATAAAAAGAAAAAAAATGAACAATTTAACATCTACAACATGACTTTGCAAAATTGAAATAACAAAGACATAGCGCAAGTTGGGTTGATATCTTCCGTGGAATATTTTGGCACTATTGTTACTATAATAACTGGCATTGATGCGTAGATGTAGGAATAATTTTAAAATAGCACTTCACAGAGAAATACTAAATCATTAGGAACCTTTAAAAATCAATTTCTTCGATTTAAGGATAAAATAATGCTTTTTATATATTCGAGTTCGCATTGAAAGTCGAAAACAACAAGGATATATTAATCAAATAGTTAGATTCGATCATGGCATAAGTCCTGTTCCTTGAAGCCAAAAGAGGCTTATTGTAACTTTATAGTACATGCCAGAGAAATGTTTCACTTTATTGCTAGTAAGCTTGAAGTTGTTTGACGTAAACAATAACTGCTTAAACTTATAACATTAAATGAAATACATCCTTCTTGGAACTCATTATGAGTTTTCTTGCGAAAAAATGAAAGAAGAGAATAAGAATAAGATAAAATGATTTAATATAACATTACACTTTGAAAAATAAATAACGAAAGTATACATCTTAAGGGAATACAGATTGAGTGCAACCAGAGGAACTTAGTAGATATTGTGCAGGTACACGATTTTAGAAAGAGTTGAATACTGACAAACAGTAATTGAAAGCTAACTAGCTGTTGGTGATTCTAAGCTAATTCATTATCATTATTATTATCAAGTTCGAATCCCACTTATAGCTACTTTTTAGATTTTATAAATACAAGGTAGAGCCCCGGTTTGAAACAGGAGAAACTGCAAAATACAGGTTTCCAGGCACAGATCAAATCATTCTCAGGGGACTTCGAAACTCTGAATATCTGCATATTACATAACTTTCTCTTTAACTGGGAGTTGGAAAAGTAAAAAAACAAAGTGAAGTTGTTTTAAAATATGGCTTAATTTAAAGAAATCCAAGGAAGTAGTGAATAACGCAAGGTTTTATCCAGCGTGGACATAACCTGCAATGCAAGGTAATCGCGTGACTTACCAAATATATTTTGTCAAGCATTTAACTTTTTACTCTTCTATTACTGCAATTTTTGGCTTGTGATATTAGTCTTTCTTTTCTCTTATTAGAGGAAGTATTGCTATCATGCTAAATTTTAATTTTGTATAATCTCTGTATATAATGCGAGAGTTGAGGTCCTCTGACTGTGTAAAAGTTGGTTTTAAAAATTGATCTCTAAGTGGGTGTTGGCAGCGAATCTTTCTACCTGTAAATGAGTGCAGTATGATGCATTATTCTCACACGGTTTGCTTAGGTCCGTAAATAAGACTGAGAACAGTAAATAAGATTTTAACAAAACTTGCCGTACCACTTTACCGAATCGATTACTCTAGTAACTTTTAGTAATATTTCATCGAAAACTTTATATATTACTACCAGTGCACTCAACGAACTCTGACACATAATTACCATGGAAAATAATATACTGAGAGACAACAAAGATGCCGAATACAATCCAGGGAGAAATTATCCTGGAAATAGCGAATTTAATGATACGTAATTCAAAGAAAATTGCTTCGATTTTTTTGTTTTTTTATATATGATATAAAAGGCACCAGTGAAATTCTGGGTGTTTATCCAATTACCAACACTTTACCAAGCAGGAAACAGCAAGGAATGTTTTATATAGATATTAAATATTGTGGACAGTGAGGCACGAACACTGTGAGTGCAGAGTTGTGCTGGAACACCACCCACCTGTTCTCCAAGTTGCTCTTTGGTAGAACTTTCTCCTCTTCTATTTTTAAAACTGCACAATCAAGACTACTTGTACCAAAATGGCAGCTCTGCATGTCTACATGCATGCGTATTACTGTCTAACTGACTGGAATAATGTTACAGGAACACCTCCCTCTGTTTATTGACAACGTGATTGTTTTGTCACAATAAAACATATCTTAGCGCTCTTAAAGGAGGTTTCAAATTACGATACCTTTAAATTTGTGTTATTGGGTTCTCATCGGTACTGCCTTCTTGGGGACACCCTTAAATAGCTATATTTAAATGTTAATTACTCCTCATATTAGGAGTTTCTACAATTAATTCTTTATATTACGATATTATTTCTTATCCCTATTGTTTTTGTTGTTTTAAATAGCGTCTTTCACACATATTTTCTCAGCAAATAAAACAATTATCTTTGTAAGAGAATATGTTGTAATCACTGTCGTAGCTTCCCTTTAGGTTCCAAGGAAAAAAAATATTTTTCGAAAAAATAAAACAGCTTTTATTGGACTTCTTTAATTAACTGCCTATACTTCAGTACTCTAATGCTGCCGTGAAACGAAAAATAGTTTTGAATTACATGTTCTATGAAGCCTAAAATTATGCGTTTTACACATTTTACTGAAGCAATAATTATACCAAAGATTGGCGACGCTTGACGCAGCCACTTGCAGTTGCACTTTTGTTCTCTCCAGTTATGGTTGTAGCTTAATAGTCGTGAAGGTCTGAAATTTAGCTTTTTGAGTAACTCCGTAAGTAGTTGGAGATATGAGGCACGCATTAATCAAACTTTATTTTTGATCTGTTGAACTTTTGAACTGTCTAGCAAAAAATTCTCCGTTTTCTTGGTGCATTAGTGTGTAATTTAATTTATGAGTGTTTTTAATTAGTTTTTAATGATTTATATAATTTGCGCATAATAGAGTCCCGGCGTTAATTGAAAACGAATATTTAACGGAAACTAATAGAATCTCCTTCTTTCTTCAGTGTCTAAAAAAAACTAAAACATCAACTCAAAATTTCTCTTTTATGAATATTTATTACTGTTTATGAATGCGTCTTTTGGTACGTCCACTATCACAACACTTCTCTTACAGCCGCATGAGTAAGTGAATGAATGCCGGGGCGTTGTTCGGGCCAACGGTCTTCGAATGATCATTTATCATTCTTAATGTTTACTGACATATTGGGAGACGTCTAATTAATTATCTCATTGTTTTCTAGAAATCCGTACCAATTCAAAGTTCAATAGACCTTTGATTAGTAGTAGTTTCATTTGAACTTCTATTAATAAATTTTCTGATTAATTATACAGAATTAATTGTAGTTACAATTCAAGTAATAGAGTAGTAAAGTTGTTTTCTCCTAACATGAGATACTGATTAAAAGGACAGTCGATTTAAATTGCAAAGCTTTCCAGGTTGAACAAAAAATATAGTGTGAACATACACGAATTTCTACCTTCTTTTCTTCAAATAGCTGCGCTTAATGTAACTTTCAATAAATAGATGATTTTACAACCTTGTTGCATTGAGTAAAGTCTATTGCAATTAGTGAGCAATAAAAATTGTTCATATTCCAGTTAATAGATAGATAGATAGATAATGTCTTTATTATCACAACTAAAATTTTAGTTCATATATACAAAAAATATAAACAAAGACCTACGCTTGGCCTCTGACTATTCCTGTTAATAGTCATGTCTATTATAGCAGATTTAAATCAACTGTATTTCATTTACTTATTCATTGCATTAACTCGCCCAATGTTTACAGGAGGATGGATTTGCAGAAAGAAGTTGATGTTCACAAATAGTTGGGACACTACACTAAAGGTAGGTGAACAAGTTGATAAGCTGGAGTGTTGGATTAAAGAGTGGCTCTAAGATTGTTAAACAAATATAATATTGATAAGTTCTGGGTTGTGCTGGTGACACTTGTTCGCAAAAATTTCAAGTTTCTTGACGGAGTGTTCTACTTTCGTAGAGTTCAGATTGAGGTTTTTGACTCTCTACTCTGAAATAGTGTAAAGAATTATTAAATGGTATGCTTTCGATAAATGTGTTGGATATAATTTACTTCGAATTTTTCGCATCTTCTTCTTTATATTTTTTTTGCGACTAAGTAGCCTTTTTTTATCTAATCTTTACAATCTCGTAGTCGTTAAGCTGACACTTGTGGAGTCTCTGAAATGCGATAACTACTTGTTCGGAAGTACTTATACCTTCAGATTTTAAGCATCACTTTGTTCGATTTTTATTGAAATTAACCACAATCTGCCTTAAGATAATGACATTATCTTAATTGGAGGTTTACAATTAAAAAAAGAAATAAAAATGGTTAGCATTAATGAATGTAACATCAAAGATGCGAAGAGAAATAGCTGAATAAAAAAGAAGATCAGAATAGAAACGTTAACAACAGATAGGAACAATGAATGAAGAAGGCACTGACTTCCATTTTTTTTTATCAGCCATACAATATCTCTTTCTTTTCTTCTGCGCTCTGCCATAACTAAATACTTTCTCGCAACTTGTTTCATAAACTGTAGGTGTTTTTTTTTTTTTTTTTTTTTTTTTTTTTTTTTTTTTTTTTTTTTTTTTTTTTTTAAATTTGAGTTCAACCACCTATGTACTGGTGGGATCTAGCTAGGATATACTTCACCCTGTCCATCCATGAATTGCGCAAACCTCAAGAGTGCAAACAAAGTTTTTAATAAATTAACCAAAACTGCAACATCTCAATAAAGGAGAATAAAAATTGACTTAGAAAATAAAAATGTGTATCCTCTGCTAAAAATAAAACCTGTGGTTGGGACTCCTCATAAATTTAACTAGCGATAAATGTACAATTTTCATATCAGCTAATCCCATCAGAACTAAATGTTTAGCAATAACTCCGATTTTTAGAAAATGCTCGATAAGAAGTGCGATGTAATAGTGAAAGTTATGTACAAGTATTTCAATTAAAACAGATGACCTTAACAAAACATCTGGTTCGATTTTATAAAATAATTTAACAATACTAGGAACAATTCAAAGCTAATACAACATGGGGAAGATGAGGAAAAGTCGGAACAAAATAGAAAATAGAGATTAAAATGATCTACGTGTGTGAGAATCAAAATAGTCCTTGAGGCACGAAACTGTCACCCAAGAAAATGGTCATCGCATGCTAACTATATTTATCTTTTAAATTAGCCTCCTAAGTCTTATACTCCGTCCGCAATCGATAAACGAACGTCATTTGGTTCATTTAAATTTCATGTTAACCCTTAACTGCCTAAATCGGAGGAGTTAAGTGAAAGCTTTTTCTGGTTATCGAAAGGAAAGATGCATTTTTAAGTTCCTCATCTGATCTTGCCTTCTCTCCAACTAATTTGAACATATACCCGATGTATTCCTATATATTGTGATAGACCTAACACATGATGGCTACAGTTCGAATGAAGTGCTTAAGCGTAGCAAAGAAAATTGTAGAAGAAAAGCCATTCTGTAAAATTCAATCTCAGAAGACTAATTTACTTACAAATCGGAATGCTGGCCACACACTCAAATCTATTTGTACTTATCACTTTCTACTCAAAACAATTGAAAATGTGCATTTTTTCGGAACATTTAAAATCGGAAAATATTTGAAACATTATTTAAAATTTCGAACCATATTCTGGATATCTTTGGGGTATTCTGTAACTATACCTTATTTAATAATATACCGAATATTCAACTTTCCAGGATAAAATGTGTATAAAATTCACACGCGTACACAAAACATTTTCACATTTATAACACTGATATATCCACTATAACCTCTTCAGTTAGAGTTAGAAGGTTCCAGTCGATTAAGCAACCAGTGTTCTGTGCAAGGAACGCCGAAGTTGTTGAGTCAATTGAACTCACGAAGTAGTTATCACAAGGTAATTTTTATTTTCATGTCTAATTTCAGCTGAATTATAACGTCTAAAAGTTTTGAAACTGATTACCGAAAATTAGAAAATACTGTCTAAATTAATTTCGGAGTTGTAACTCACCTCCTAATGTTAAAATTTCATCAAACAAGTTGTGCGTTCTAAGAAAATTACTCCAGCTATTTTCTTTAAGCTTCAGATGCTAAACCACCTCCTACATTTGTGTCTTTTATTTAAAATATTCTTAAGAAGGATTGGGATTCTATGGAACTGCCACGTTGAACAGCTCTCTTCAATGTACCACCCTTATTTGGAAGATTTACCACAATGCAATACAAAAGTGGTACCCATAATTGATATTGCTAGAGTATCGTATTATCCCAACTTTTTTCGATAACGGTACAACGAATTCTTTACAACAAACACTTATTGCAATGATTCTTTTGTTGGAAACATCTAGCAGAACCAGAAGCTTATATAATCCTTGATTATGTCCTGGAGAACCTATTCCTCCAACAAGGTAACAAACAAGTTATTGTTGCATACATTTAGACGAATCTTTAGGTAAATTCTAGGCCTCAGCGCAACTACTAAGGACAATTTTCAAGCTCGAGAGTGAATGAAAAATTATATTTTGTTATCAACAAACGATTAAAAATCAGTAAAAAGTAAAACCTCCTGGTTTAAAGGAAAAGAGGCCTATTTGAAAAAAAAAAAGTTGTGCCTATATCAGTAGAGATAACGTAAGTCCAAAAATTATTCCTCCAAGTTTTAGTCAAAACAAAACAATTCACAACTTTCCAATCTGAGAAGAAAATCTATCTAAGCACCAAAGAAGCAATTAGTAATACTGTCATGTATTAAAATAGTAAGGTAACAATAGTAATGAATATTTTGCTGTAATGGATTCGTCTGTCACAAATAAATACTAATTACTGTAATGTATTAATTGTAAACAATACAATACTGGAAATTGATGTGGCATACGTTTTTACCATTCTTCCTATTTAAACCTTGTTTTTAATGAAGAGTGAACCATATTACGTGAAGAAAAAAAAATTACAATATGAAACCACCAACCAATCACCTTATTTAAGCCGTTTGTTGTTTCTCGCAGACTTCCTTTTTCTTCTGAATTTGTGAATTCAGTCAGCGTCACATTCTTTTTTAGAATGGAAATGATTCTTTACATGTGTTATAGAAATATGTCCTGAAGGCAGAAGCTTTTTCAATGAAAGTCTAGTTAAGAACAATAAATTGTTAAAGCAAACAACCACAAATAACACAGTATCATGTGCCACTCACTGTGTTGTCCAATTAAAGTTTGTTTTTCCTATCCCACTAAAAATACCATTCTTATTCTACAATAACCTAGAAAAAAAAAGAAAAGAAAGTAAATCTAAATTCGTGTGATACAGGCAATTAAAGACTGGCGCCTATAATAGAAAAAACAGCAGTAAGGAGCAGTGGACAAAATCGAAGATGTTAAAAAAATTAATTTACGTAAAAAACAAATGTGTTTTATTAGCTGAACCAATGGAGAGTAGAATATAAAAAGTTTCACGATTGTGATTGCTATTGCTAACTATTCATCAGCGCATCCAGTGGGGTGAGGCGATCGCCCCTCTAAAAAACTGGATTTTTTTTTCTTTTTTAAATACATTTTGATAGACGTAGTTAGCAGTACTTTTCTCTGAATAATTTTGATAATTTTTAATACGCTTCACGGCTTTATATTTCAAAAGAAAATAAAACCTCGAGAATGAAATAAAATTATATTTTTATCCAAAAAATTTTAAGAAAAGGTGACACCAGCAAAACATTGAAAATTATCCGTTATTGTTGAAATATATCCCAGCAGAAAGTAGTTTTTTCTACTTAAACTTTTTTTTAACTAGCCATTTTTAACCACTTTCTCACTCTAGACGTTCGGAAGGATTTACGCATCCCACTGACTAGCTATTCAAGGAATGTATTGACTGAGTCCTTCCTTATTTTCCCAGTCATTCCACTATCCTAGTGGATTCGTCCTTTCTCTCCACAATGAACATGTTGGATATAGATTAGTACTAATTATTGTTTCCAAATTGAATTAAATTCGTGTAGCTTGCCGTACAAAACAAAAAATTCTGTAAATATTATCCTGCTTCTTGGTTGACCTTCAGTGAATCTCCAGTATCTTTGGGCAGAATGCTAGTTGTTCCAGGAAAAAACACTGTTAAAAATATTGTCTAAAATACGTCATGTTATACGTCAGTGTTTTTTTTTTACGTCTCTTTAGATTTCCTGCGTACATTACTGTTCTCAAGGGTGATTCTTTTTTTAATAAATTTGCTCAGCTGTTGCGCTTTACTGCTTCTGGTTGCTCTTTAAATTCTTATCAGAGCTCTACTTGTTTATATAATACTTAACAAAAATCTATTTTTACTTATGGTTACAGATAATCCTCACTAACATAAACTTCTTTCTTCTTTATGTGCCCTATTCGATTTCTTAAGTGGTTCGAACTCTTCTAATAAGATCAGACGATCGATGTTGGATAAGTATAAATTTTACCTCCTGTTCCCTTAATTTTATCTTTTAAAATCATCAACAGAAGATGATACTTTTCATATTACATGGTCATGAATATATGTAACCTAGTAATTTTAGAGATTATTTCTATTTTACTAGGTTAGCTATCCATCCATCTAGTAACAGGTGTCGTGGAAAATATTTTTCTCTTTTTAAGTTACATATTATTAAAGAAACATAAAAAAAATCCCTGCTTTTAATATTTACGGAAATGCGATTACAAGAGTTAATATTTTTTTAAAAAACTACAACTAGTTTTATCTAATTGCTATAATTGCGCCAGTTTTCAAGCATATTTTCTTGGATTATGTAATTTTGTCACACTTGACACTATTTCCTTGGCAAAATTGTTTACATATATATGATTATGATTGTATTTGTATGTACACATAAGTATATACGTATATAAAATTGTACATATATGTACATATATACTTGTTCCTTAAAACTTCGAAATTTTATTGAGTTTTAGCTTCATACAGGTTCATTATAATTAGGAGGTTCATGGGAGGCGCTCTCGCCTCAATTTCATAAAAAGAATTTTGTCCCAAAGCGATAAGTATTTATGTGAGTAATCTGAAAAGTGAAACTAAAATAGACAGTTCAAGATATTAACATTTCCGATCAAATAATTATCTTGAAACTTGTAATTTTAGTAACATGTGTAGGGAGTAAAACCGTGCAACACACAAGAATAGCACATTAGATAAAATCCCAAGAATCACCACCTCCGGAACCTGATAAAATGATAAAGAAAAAAAATCAAATTAGTTTATACTTGTAGATGAGGTCAACAGAATGCATAGGATTTCAGAATATTTTTGTGAAACTTTAAATTTAAAAATTTTATGAATCTTAAATTGAGAAATATTACACAATACTTTTTTGAAGAAAACATCAATAAATTTTAGGCCTAGAATTTATTTTATTTTTTGGTTAAACTTCTGGGCAATCAGCCAATAGCACAGCTGGCAAAAATCTATAAATTTTATGTGCATGGCAGAACTTCTTAGGGAAGGACGGACGGAAATTTTGGCAGTAAAACAAATTTAAATTTGGTGTATTTGACAAAAAAGTAACAAATTTCTTCCCAAAAACAAGAAATATTGTATTTTTGTGTAACAATACTATGATTTCTCGGACACAGAACCATACACAGGGCGTGTTGACGCGCCTTAACTACGGGAAAAAATTAAATAAGTTTCAAAATTTGCATTATAAAAAAAATGTTAGACTCAAACCTCTCGAATGGAAGTTAGCGAAAGTCGTGACAATGTTCGCCATAGATTTTTTTAATTTAAACAATTATAATATGAATTAAGTATTTGCACATGAAGACAGAAGCAATAACCCGAAGGGGCCGTTTAAGTGAGTGACTTGTGAATGAGGCAGTCGGTCGTGTATGCTAATGAGAGCACCAACACACTGGTGGTAAAACCTTTATCGTTTGGACGCCCAGACAGGATATTGAAGTTAATGCGTGAGGAAGGCCAGAAGCTAGACAATATATATCTATTCTACATACACAAACATTGAGATTAAGTGCAGCAATTGGGTAGTTGCTATGCGACCTTATGAAGTTGGATGGGCTTGCTAGACAGCGTTCTTCGCTGATAAATTCAGCTACTGAATACGCCTTGGTAAAAACAATGTACACTAGCACTCGGAAGCTTCCCCTTTTTTGTGAGTTGTTTTACGTCAAGCCGTTTCCTAGGTTACGCCTTCCTTTAAATCCACTAATTATGTGTTTCTCACCTCCCGCTTTTATTTTAAATTCGGACAAGTGTTATATTGGTTTTATTAACGCATGAATTTAATTGACAAAATTAATACCGCGATCGTGCAGATTTTCAATTTGAGATTTAACCTAACCTAACCGAAAAAAGTGGTTTTTAAAATTTAATATTAGCATGAGAGTGAACAGCATAACATTAAATCATATAAAAATTCAACCCAAAGATGGTGATATTTCGAATCCGTGCCACCCTTGATCAGATAATCAATTTTGGGGCAAAATCAGCGAAAGTGCCTCTTTACAGAACAATTTTTTGATTTTTTTTTGTGTGTGATTTTCTCAAAAATGCTTCTAGGATTTTTTTTAAACTTGGCATGTTTCTTGTTGTTGCAGATTATAACATTTATGTGAAACAATGGGACAAGTTACTACAAAATAGTAAAACTTGATATGTCGGCGTTTCGAACAGCTAAGATGTCTTTAATGGTGTTTCCTCTACACGTCAAATCGTATCAGTTCTAGTAAAAGGTCAGTTTTAATAATTTAGTAATAACAGATCGTACTCGCCATTTGAAAGAAGGTGGTTTTATTTCTCATTTACGACGAGGAATTAGATTCTCAACCGTTTTCAAGTTAGCTAACATTTTCTAATATTTCTTATGGCATTTTTTCCCCATAAAAATAGTTATAAATTCTAGAAGGGTAAGAGTTATAGAAAATTTAATTAAACAAATTAAAAGAACGTAAAATTTCCCATTAGATGATGTAATTGTCAGATTTTATAAGAGAGAATATCAGTTGAGAGCTGACAATAAAACGGACTCCATTTTCATAGTTCGAAATAACTTCATCTCGCAAATTTTCGTTTTTATTTTATTTTTCTTTCATATTTGCAAAAGATTTTTTATCTACTTACAACCCCTTTGACGTTAATGTTTTGTATTTTAGATGTAAAGGATCACTTGTTATAGCCATCCCTTGAAATATAAGGCAAGAGTACATGGATTTGATGTGCTTATTGCGAGGATGATAGAATATGAGTTGAAGTTGTTTCAAATTTTGAAAATTATTATTTTATAATTTTAAGCTCTTAAATAATTCGCTCGCCTCCATTTCAGTGTACTCCTTTTACAAGAACGCAATACTTTCCTTTTACGCGAAGCGTAGGGCAGTTAAGATGTTGAGGTTACGTACTAATAAGTTATTTTATTCACTGATTAATTCAAATTAATACTTAGTGGGCAATTTTAATAATTTAACTCCATAAAAAACAAGTAATTGGCTTTCTCCATTAGCTAACTTCAAATTTGGTGCCTTTCTTTCTAACCGCGAACATTTGATCACTTTTTAGTTTTGGTAAAGCTGGTGGATAACCAGTTTCACAAGGTTACCAAACTAATGAACTTTTTATGGTTATGTTAGCCGGTTACAAAAAAAAGAAAAGAGGAAAATAGAAAAGTAAAAAGATAAACTAAACTTATCAGGGAAGGGATTAGCTAAGTGATTATCGTAAACTTGATACGAACGCGGAGATCCTGGATTCGAATCCAGTTGCAGGTTTTCAGATTTTATATTCCTAGGAGCTTCTTACTGCTTACTGTACGGTGATAGGCAGTGTTTTTTGCAACGAGTGAACACTATCCTGAGGCCGACCGTGCACTGAAAATAGCTGGGAGCGCCACCAATAACCTCAAATGTTGACGCGCCTTAAATAAAAAAAAAAAAAAAAACACCACATTTAGTAGAAACTTGTTCTTTATTCTGGCACACGCCGACCCTTAAGAGTTCATTAAACAGGTGAAGATTTCATTAAATTCATTTAGAAACAGTTCATTTTTTCGGGGAAATGAGGTGGTGTACGGATGTTAAGCTTTACACTAAACTGGGACTTCATTAATAGCATGTTAACCACTTGATCAAAATACTGTTTTAGAAGAGTATTATTGGTCGATCGGAAGAGTTTTCAGCTGTGATTTTCCCTTTATAACAAAAACAATGTTTCACTCTTTACGTAGTCTGAACATTTTCATTCCGAAGATGATGGTTTAGTGAAACTCTTCAGGATCATGATCTTGTGCATTTTGTTTATTAAATTAGTACCTATAAAATTTGTAATCCACTTGACTCCAAAAAAAAAGAAGAGTCATCTGCGTAAAAATTTCATATTTAGCGGCTTTTTTTTTCTTTACACATAATCACCGAAATAATAGTTTTTAGAAAATTTTCTCTCTTGCTTGTTACATGAGAAATAAGGGTCGGTAAACTTTGTTCCATCTGGGTTAACCTCTTGGGTTACCTAAACTCAGAATCGAAATTCTGGAAGGGCCAATTTCTAAAATGATTTCTTTCATTTATTCCAGACTTGTTAAAAAGCCATTCTAGCCGATTACTTGAATCTTAACACGCTAGCTAATTATAAAAGGGACTAGTATATTACGATTTTTTTTTGTTTTTTTAGAAAGTAAAATTGAGGAATTGTGAGGGAAGTTAACAGAATGTGTCCAAGTAGTTGTTACTTTTACAGAATTAAGTAAAGCGTGGTTAATTCTTTGTGTTTGTGTTAGGTGGCCATAAGTATTACATAAACGATAGGAACTCTTGAATAACTTTTTATTTAAAAACAAAAAAATGTTCTGATTAGGATATTATAGTTTTTATACTATTTATTCTCACATACGGAACGAAAATATATTTCGGTTTCTCCCGAGACTGAAAAAAAAAATTGTTATTAGGAATTATATTTGAGGTTCTGGGTGTCCAGCATAGTTTCCGAACGAAAAAATGAATAGATTTTATATTTGGTATTGAGCTGGAGGATGCAAAAATAAAATTTAAGTTAAAATTGGCCAGTTGGAATGGCCGTTTATTCTGATTGTATCGAATATAAATCCGATTTTCTTGAAATTTCTGAGTACATAGTAGCTGTACTTAACATAATTAATTCATTTTATGTGATTTTTGAAAAAAAAGGGAGATGTCAATAAATGCAACCTTTTTTTTTCCTGTTTCCTACGATTCGCTAAATTAATTATTTAAAACAAATTGTAGAAGACTGATTTTGGGAAACGGGGGATCTTCTTGGGAGAATCCAGGCCTTCACGTTTCCTTCAGCTACTAGTACAAAAATTGATACTTATAACTTTGTAAGATTGAAGTATGAGTGAATCGTGTAAAATTTTCTGACAATTTTGCTATTACTTTGAAAAAAAAATTGTCACTGTTGCAACGCCCTTAAACTAAAGCGCAAGGCGACATAGAAACAGCAACAATGCAGAAATTTCCTAACTAATCGATTACGTTTACTGAGAGAAGAGTAAGATCATACATTTACAGCTGGGTAGCTGCAAATAGGCGAACTTAGAACAAGATTCTACCTATTGGCTAATTAAGGTAGTTCACAAAAAAAAAATTTTTTTAAAGGTCAGTGTCGCGTGCTCCTCATGCGCTTTATAAACAAGTCTCATCCCTTAAAATTTACATGATTTTGTTTGTTTACTATTTCAAAATAAAGACATTTCCATCTAAATAATTTATTTTTAACTCTGTAAAAATAAATTGTAATGTTGACAAAAAACATAGTTTAAATAAGGAAAACTTACGAGCGTATGAGGTGATCCGACATAGAAACGCTGAATGCAGCACGCATAGACTGGAGGACTGAGGTGTATACCCCACAAGCGGAGCTAGAGTACTGATCGATTCGAACCGCCAAGGCACTCCTACCAAGAGCTCTGGCAACATTACTTCTACCCCACCTCACCAACTTTGCAGCAATCTTTCCCTTCGTCCATACGCGCCTATCTCGCCTTATGACTGCGCTAAGCAGGAGTAATCCTGTTACCAAAAATGTAACTAAATGTGCTCCGAAGATGACCTTAGTCCCTAAAACGAAAGCTTAAAAAAGTATATATATACTGAAATTTGCAATTACCTTTCTTTTGGTTAATAATTTATTTAATGTAATCACTTCATTTTTAACATAATAATATATTTTAAATTACGCTTTTATAATTTAAGTTAGTTAAAAGTTGGAAATTCTGATAGTTGGACAGAATAATGGGACCGTCAGGTGATGAACAAATCCTCTAGCCTCACGATTGGAAGAAAAAATATTTATATTGTTTCTTAGGATATACATGGACTAAGTTTTCAAAAAAAAAAAAATGTAAGTTTAAATTCTGTAGAGGTGTACTGCTGCCCGAAGATAGTCAAAAGTTAGATACGTTATGGTGCCTGAAATGTGATTATATTCAAGTATTGGATACTGCTGGATGATTGAACTGGAGTGCTGGATCTAATGTGTGAAATGAACTGAGCAAAAGTCTTAAGAGAAATCTTTCATGGGCTGCAGAACCAAAGAAGATGTAGTGAGGTCCTTCTATTCGTAAAATTAATAAATTGGTTGAACTTTCACATCTTTACTACAATTCCGAGATGTTATCTTTCAAGCACAATTCAACACTCCCCAAAATGCCCCAAATGAATCTTCCCAGAAAAATTATCCAATTAAAAAAATGTTTATCTAAATATACTAAAAATTTCGGAGTTATTTTCCAAAAAAAGGAAGTCTCAGAAAGTGAAATCCAATTAGTAATTTAGTATTCTCGGTCCTTTTGATATTTTGTACGATCTCGGAATTTTAATTAAAACATTTAATCTTCTCTTTGTAAAGTAATACGCACAGAGTTGTACATTATACTGAAATGATATTTTTGAGAAAAGAATGATCAACCTCTCTCCTAAGAATCCCATTAACCGAATGGTCTTGGAAAATGTTTTCCAAAAATAAAGTATGCCATTACTAGTGTAATAAAGATAAAAGAAAACCGTTGGAGCAATCTGAGAGAAATCAGAATAATCTCCTCATTACGCAGGTACTTCTGGCTGTAGAAGTTTCATCCAACTCGAAATGCTGGCCACATATTCAATCCTCCAATACACCTCCTCTTCTTCATCCCGCTGAGTGCAAAGAAAAAGTTAAAGTATCACAAGGAATTATGGGATTACTTCCTTAAAAAAAAAGGTACCTAACCACTCTAATTACTAATTGATCCCGAATTTGGACAGAACTCACGAATAGCCGCCAGCACGATGCTGCTATCTTGAGAATAATTATTATTGCCACACTTGGATATATTTTCGTGTGCGTGGTTTTTAAATTGCAAGTATACGTCCTGTTTTGTCGCTTCCTTATCAGTCGTACATTGGATGGAAATTGACGTCACATTCCGTTATTTCATACTTAGCTTAAGGACTTACCTCGCATAGAGCTATGTCTCCTAATTGGTGGGTGTATGATTCAGCCAAATGTATCTCAATAGCTCAACATCCTCAGGAGGTGCCGAGGAATAAGAACGATTGGGACAGAGGGTTCCCTTCTACAATCCGCGTTTTCAGTTCACACAAAATTCTTATTCTAAAAAAAAAAGGCTCCTTAGATCCATCATTCTACGGCCAGTTTTGCCGATCCATCAATAAAATTCTTAACAAAACCATTTTAAGTCTTAAACAGTACATAAGAGCTCTACTTCCTTCAAAGCAAAACGTCTTTCTCCAGTGCTCCATTTGTAGAGGCATCAAGGTTCATGAAGAAAAACTAATTCTAGTTATAGTGGAGATATTTATTTGTATTTTTAAGCTACATAATTTATAAAGATATTGTAATTTCTTTTATCTTTTTTAAATTTTCTCATAGGCTTCCAGTCAGACAGATTTCTTTTATTCACGTTACTTGTTATTCTTATGGTTTCTTTCAACTACTGTTAAAATTACAACAGAAAATAAGTCTTATCGAATTTAATGAAAATTATTATTACATGTTGTATTTTTTTTATTGGTCCATAGACTAAATAATGTTGAATGCAACACGATATCTTTCATTTTAAAAAGATTAACACAACCTCTTCTATTTTCGAGTAAACATGTTGAACCTATGAATCTAAACAGATCTAATCATAAACTCATATTACAATATCTGATAATAAATTATAGTGAAGAGGTTTTTTGCAATACTCAAATTATTTATTTTATTATTTTTTTTAATACACCAGTTTTGAACTGTTAGATCACAGCAATTGTAACATCAATTGACAAATTACAACATTAAGTATAAACAATTTCGATTCTCAACTATTTTTTTTCTGTTGCTATACAACATTCTAAGTTTTTCATTTAATTTTACATACAAGTGAGTATATTTGAGAGATTTCTAAACATATAAGAAATATATAACTTTATAACACATTAAGGAGACCCACACACTAAACAATAATGGAACTATACAATGTTACTTTATGCTATTTCCTTCTACACGTTATTAATTATTATTTTCAATAATTTCATAGAAATGTTCAACTAATCACAAAATCTTTATCGTCTTTTTTTTCTCTAAAACAAATTAACAAATACTACTTTATTATCTTTAAACAAAACGCACATTCTTTGATAACAATTACAACAAATAATACTTTATTAAATTATTTTATTTATTTTTTAACTCGTAAAGTTGGCAGAGCAGCAGATCTTATTACATGAAAGAGCACCTGAGATTTTTATTTATTTATTTGAGATCTTCGGCTCTGTTGGTCTAAATTTAAAATGTCCCACAAGAGTACTGGACTTTTTAAACATACAGGCTGTTTTTTGAGAATGTGAAAGACACATCTATGGCCTAAGTTCAGTCTACTTTCTATTGAACGGATTTAATCTAGTTATGCCATTCAAAGCGTTTCATGCCGATTTTTAAGCTTAGGCGATACTTTTGCAAACAATTTCCTCGCCGTGGGCGATTGCCCAAAACCCAAATTAAGTGTAATACTGTAATAACATTAGGAAAGATTCCTCGAGATTTTATCCATCTCATTGTGGCCTTAATAATTGTCACGAAATTACTTAATGATATATGCAATGTCTCGTAACATTAAAAATTAACAAAATAAAAATAGTTTGACTAAAAAAAAAAGGAAAGGAAATTGTATACTCTCTTATGGTATCTTGCCTCACATCAGTCCACATAATCGATTAATAAATCTAGAATCAGTTTAGATTCAATATACATTAAATTTGATCCGAATCTTAAACTTAAAATCTGAATGTGCTGCATGTATTGTGCTCAGTAATATCTTCGGAAGTCAGTTTTAAGAGAATATTTAAGCAATCACAGAGAAATTATTCACCAAACGAACAATTAACTAAACATTTCATAATGAGTGTGAGTGTGTGAGAAAAACCTTAATGAAAAGAATTAAAATATTCATACTTTTTTGTAACTAGCTACAAATGGACGGAAAGGGATTAGTAAAAAACAATTTCTATAAGTTAAATGAAAGTTAAAATATACCTAAGGTCGATTCCTAAATTTGGTTTACACAAATTGGAAAATGACTTTTTATGCTTTCAATCTTACTGTATTTAATAAGTGTTGCATTTTTTATAACTTCTATAAGCAATTGGAATTAAGTAGTTTGTGAATTCTATAATGCATTTTTATTTGTATTTCTTATTAACATAAATATGATATAGTTAGCGTGAAATTGATTTTGAGAAAAATTAAAGTTCTCTCTCTTTTTGGCCAAAAAGACTTAAAATAATAGAAGCCAAGTTGTTAGCATGGTCTTAAGCGTATGAAACAGGAAGAATTTTTTTCTACATAAAAAAATGTTTTTTGAAACCTTCTTTATACTTAGGAACAGGTTGTTTACGGTTTAAAAAAAATAAAAAACACCTCCTACAACTTGCTCAGGGTGGTCATTCATCCACCCGTCCCGTTTATTGGCGTGAATTTCCTGATTTTAAAGAAGTTCAGTGTCAACCCCGAAATCGTTGTAAATAAGGTACCATTTAATTTAACTTGTTCAGAATTAAGAAATATTGCAATAAATAAATTTTCATCAATTATAGATTAACAAAAATCTAAATCTTTTAATATGGATTTGAATTTTTTTTTCCTTTTTGCGAGTCGACAACTTGGTTATTAGCGCATCTTTAATGTAGAGTTATAAGTTTTAAGTTTAAGAAAAGTGGACAGTGCTTCAAGTGAATTTTAAGTTTGATGAAAAACATCTTGGAGCAAAGAAAAACAAAATCTATCCAACAATGGATAAATAAGTAAAAACTGGACTTATGATCAGAAAAAAAAGTTGATAACCTCGAATTTCGACATTTTTACCCATCCTTGTGCCACGCCTCTCTGATTTCAAAAGAAAACCACCCGCTACTGGCCAAATTCCAGCAAAAGTATAATGTATGCTTGAATCCAGCCAAACACAAACTGCGGAAAAAAAAATTGTCTTTATGGTGTTTGACTGATTTAAATTCGAAGTCCTTCAGAAAATTAATAAGTTAATGTTTATATAAAATTGGGAAAAATTGAAGTAAGATTAAAAAACAGAAACTTAAATTTATTTGACGTTTCCTCCTACAATGTCCGTTTCATTGTACTTCATGGAAATCAGAAGTTCTACCAAATAGAAATAACTACCTCCAAAAGTGCTTCGCCCAGATTTTTGGGTATTCCGTCTTTTTCGTTCAAGAAATTATACATTATATTGCCGTAAATTGTGGAACCCCAATGCGGAAAAAAGAGAAAAGTAAGAAAAAAAAAAAAAAGAACATGAACAAGTTCTGAGGGAATTAGTGTATTAATTAGAACATATCTGTTTCAATGCATCGCTCCACATCTTCATAAATATATATATATTATTTTCTAAAATGTAAGTAATCTATTTCTGTTTAAAGTCAAATTTATATATACATATTACAACTTCTATAAGAGTAATTATGTAATTGAATTATCACAAAGAATATGATAACTATTTTATTATAATTTATTTCTATGTACAATAATAAAGATAGTAAGTTTTATGCTTCAACTACCATTTAGTAACTCAAATAATAAATTATTATTATTATTTTGTGCTAATATTATTGCTGTTAATTAAATTAAGTTTGGCACAGAATTATTTTCAAAGGAGTGAACAAAACTGAATATTTACATCTATTTCAATAAAAAAAAGTAGCAGTAAAGCGAAAGAATTAATTATAGTAATTAGTGAACAAATTAAAGAGAATTAATTTGACTACGTTTCTAGGTAGAATTTGAGACTTAAAGAAATATGATAAATTTAACATCAAGAATGGCTTTAACTATACATGAAATGTATTTAGGTTTATAAAATCGCAATATTGTTAATAATTTGTTTTATAATTAAGGCCTAGGAATTGAATTCTAGGGTATTTCTAAAGCCAACAGGTTTTTTACCAAGTATTCCATAAAAATCTTGTATGTACAATTTTATTTAAGATCTGATCAGAATATAGATTTACTTCAGAATTTTTGTTACCAATTTAGTTTAACCGAATAACTTGGTACTTATTCAGTTTAATATTAATTTAATAAAATATTAAATTAAATTAATAACTCTCAGGAATACCCAGCAGACTGACACGATGGACATGAAATGTTGGCTGCAAGCTACCCATTTCTGATTAAATTTTATACATTCTACTAATGGATTACATTTATGTTAGACGATCAAACCTTATACGCCTGTCTTCCTTGACAGTTTTAATTCCTCAATAATTGGATTAGATTCAGTAATTATAATATAATACGCATGATTTTGTACTGTACAAACTCCCACTCAAAACTCTGTGGAATGTATCAGAATAAAGCAATAAATAAAAAATAAAAATTCATAATAAAACGAAGTCTGACCAAATTTCTTTATAGTTTTTAATTTTAAAACTCTTTGTTAATTGATTTTTTTTTTTTAAATCACCGCAAGAGAAAATACATATATGTTATGTATTGATGGTTGATACGAATAAAAATGAGTATATACTCGCTGCTGAATTTACTACGCGTATTACTTTAGATAAAAAAAGAGGCATAGCAGGGAGCTTCATTTAAAACCTTGGGTTAAATATTCATTAGGAATAAAAACTAGGAAAAAAGTTTAGGATCCACATTGATTCTTCTGAATAATAAAATTTTTACAGATATCTACGATAATATAAGACTTGAGATCCAATCTAAGATTAATAGAAAATACTAACGTATAATAGATGTTCTATGACTTGAATGGTATAAAAAAATGTCTGTAATATACTAAAAATCTTTCCTTCTTTAAACATTATTAAGAATGTATTATAGGTAGTAGAGTAGGTTCTTTTTCTTCTATGTGAATATCCTGGAGAGCAGGCAGTCTGATATCTACTTCGCACAGCTGCTTCTAGGAGTAAGCCAACAGTAATTGTATGGTCCCATAGCCGGAATTCCGGTAATTCTTAAGCACACACACTGAGACAAGGTCATCAAAACAGAGAGTATTGATAAAATAAGGACATGTGGTTCTAAGGAGAAAAATATTCCAGATTACTGCTATCCACTCTTTCCAATACTACTTTAGCCCAACCCAAGGCGACATAATATGATTCGTGCTGAAGGATGAATTGCTCAGTATCGGAAACGGAGCCTTCGACTAAAAACCGGCCAGCCTCTTGGAGTAAGTACCTTTTCCAAGATGACGCTGGCTTGAGAGGATTTGATTTGTGATCCTAAGCGATTATGGTTAAGAAGATGTGGAGGAGTGTACCACTCATAGAACACTCCCGATTTTTTCAATTGGTGCCAATTTGGAATGATCTGAACTGTGTATTTATTCATTTCTATTCCTGTCAACCATAATTAGTAATCCAACTCTATTAGACACAATCTATTAGATAAGTTTCTATAAAAAATTCTGTTAGCTGAATTTAAAAAAAAAAAATATTCTGAAAATTATAAAGCTAAAAATAAAAAAATAATTCTGAATTATTAGTTTTTATAAAACGATATGTGCAGTTTTACATTCAATTCTGATGCCACAATGCATCATTAACTCCTTACCAAAAAATTGTAGTTTAACTAAATGGTTTAAACATTGAATTTGAATTCATTTATACATTCAACCTTTTTATATTAATTGCGTAATGAAAGGAAAACTGAATTATTATTCTTCAATTAGAAAGAATAAACCTAAATTGTTTTTTTTGTCATCAATTCTTGTCATCAAAAATATTAAATTGTTTATCAAGAGGAGAATGAATAATTTGTTTTAAAAAAATCATGAAGGGAAAATTTTGGATAAAATATTAAAAATCTATAAGTTAAAAGAGTACTTAATTACTACAATTTGAATGTAAGGAACCAAAATTAAACATGTAATTCTAAAATTTTAAAATTATAAATTCATTACTGAAAATAGTAGAATCTTCCCCAAAAATAAATAAATTTGAGAATAGTTTTTTGAATTAACTGATTGGCGCTCTTTTCTTTAAGCATAAGTAAATTACCTCCTTGCTAATGTAACAGCTTCTTCCTAACTTTGCTTACATAATACATATTATTAGTTTGACTTTACTCATTGGTCGCTACACATGCTAAAGTTGTGAGATGGTGGTATGCCATGCAAATTGCTCGGATATTTTATTATTACTACTTTTTTCAGCGAATATCGTCCATTCATAAATACTAAACTATTCATAAGTAGTTTTTACATTATTATTATTATGCAATGGACGAAAGACACATACTATGAAGTAAAGCAAGAAAAATAAAACTGAACAAATAGATGGAAAAATTATCAATATAATTTCAATTATCGGAGCAAAATTTGTTGATATTTTAATTTTTTCTTCATGAAATATACAACCCTGTACATATATAGTTTCTGGATGTTTTAAAACGATACCTCGCTGGGACAATAAATATTTACAGTAATTGTCCCATTTATTAAGCAATTAATTTTATTATCAATGGTTTCAATTTATTTATTAATTATTTTGTTAGGCCTTTACTATTTTGTGCAATTTTAGCTAATGTTTTATTTTTAAGTACATAAATTGCACGATTTGAAGTTAAAAATAATAAATAAATAAATTGCCTGTTTTCTAAATAACTCATTTGAATTTGTTTCGTTCTAAACAAGTATGTATAAGAAAATAACAAGAAAGGAGTTAAATTAAAAAGAAAAAAACCTGCCGATCTGTTGAAAATGTGGTTAGGTCCGAATTGCTGGTTAATATAATTTTATACGTTGAAGCAGGCATATCAAGCAAATTTTTATCGTTGATTCCATTCGTTGTATCACGATGATTTTTATATCCCTGACCGATTTGTGATGGATGTAAGTTCGTCCGGGCAGGAATACAAAAATCATCGTTATACAGTGGATAAAAACTTGCTCAATTGGACAATAATTAATTGAATGTTTTTTCCCATTATTTTTAAACATTCTTTCAATAAAGATGAAAGGAAGCGCTTAAAACAATAATTGTTCTTTTTCGATATTATATTTCTACCGTAATAAAATTTAATACCCTGTAGGAAAGCAATATTTTTTATATATTAAAGGTTTATTTTTCCATTTAAATAGATTTAAAGGAATATTTCATTTTTTGATATAACAAACAATTATAAAGGGTGTACTAAATAAAAGGCTTCTGGAATCACTAGCGTGTAATCTATTAAATTTATTTTGACTTTCTCTTACTGCAGTCAAGAGGCATTTTGGAATTTATTGTTTTCTCCGGAAATAAGTTTTTTTTGAGGATCCCCAAGTACGAAACAGTGGCTATAGAAGTTGATCAGTAGATAAGATTAGCATTAAACATGAATGGAAAATCGAAGCGGGTTCAAATTTTTAATTTCATTACGGTGCTGCCCGGGGACTTTTACATTTTAAGAAAACAGATTGATTGGAAAGACAACCTTCTTAACAATTTTTTTTGCGATTTTCTTAAAACTTTGTAAGTGCACTACATACATATAAATCCATTTTTTAAAATATATGTTTAGGAATATATTTCGGGAACAATAAAATTAGAGTTGTTCTGGACTGTACCACTTTTTTTAATCAACCAAGTCAACTTCGTCATAACTTTATCGGCAATTCGACCACTTCCTTAGCCCTGCAGAAGCCGTATATACATTAGTTCACATCCATTCCGTCACCGTACAGTATGAAGTGAGGCAATCCACCGTAATATTCCTGTGAAATGCGTTTTCTGTAATCATATTCAGTGGCTAATCTGATAGATGCTGAAGCTGCGCACTGCCTCGGCAGGTCAGATGATAGCCTACTCTTAAGTTGCTACACAGGGACTCCCAATGTTTACCACTGGAAATCGATCTTAGATTTTTCGCACGCATTTTCTTCGTGCCATCATTGGCAATATGTTTTGTGGTATTGATACGAGGCTACATTGAGGTGACATTTGAGTAAAACTGTTCTTTTTAGTCACAGGTTTTTAAAAGATAAGTTTTCTTTCTAAAGATTTATCACTTGTTTTTTCCCCTATAATATATTTTCCAGTATAATGTATGTTTTTTTTTTTTTGTTTAATTTCTCTTACTTTTTTTTGACGTTTTCTGTGTTTCTTGAAGAAAGTTGTCAAAGGTTTTAGAGTTCCTCTAAGGAAAGAAAGTCTTCACGCTCATGTCCCAATCAATAGAATCGTGTAATGAGAACTAACATTTAAAAAATGTTCAATGTTTGAACAGAATGTAGGTTTGAACTTTGATAATTGCAGCAAGAGAAAGTCTTTATTATTATTTAATATAATTTATACTGACTCGCAGGATAAATTGTATACTGTTTTGAGAAGATACAAAACAAAACTAAGCTGGGTTTGTGTACCCATTGTTTTAATAGCAAAGTATATAGGGTGGGACAAAAATCATTACAAGGAAAATATGAATTCACCCACACATATTGTTCTTACATAAATTATATATATATATACTTTTTTCTGAAGATAATTTCCAAAAATATCACAGACCACAACGTTACGTGCAAAGAATTCCACTGGTTATTTTGTTTGTTTGTGTTCTTTTTTTCACTCACTTCATGACGTAAATAAATTAAAATTGAAACAAAAAATAATGCGAAAAAAGTTGTTTTTTCTTACAAATGTATAAAAAAAAAAAATTACAAAAATAAAAAAAAGATGTAATAGTACATTATTAAAAATAGATTTGATATACCAACGTAAAAATGTTTTTAAAAAAATAGTCTTTCAACTAGAAATCATGCTTGAGATTTTATCCGTTTTTTTGGCACGTTCTTTTCTTTATTCTGACTGGAGTACTGATATTTGTTCATCTTGAGTTTACTTCAACACGTCAGTATCTAAAGAACGCTACCTGTGACTTCGAGACGTGGAGTTTTATTACCTCGTTAGCTTGCCAATGCAGAGAAGGAATTCTGACCTTTATGATAGTCATCTATGGAGCCCCATGACCTGCGATATATGCACATCTTCTAGACAGTACGAAAGTGGAGCTAAGGGAGATTTCTAGAATCATCACCTAGGGTGGATGAAAGTCCGTTTCACCACTTCGCAAACGATTCTTCAAGTTTTGGTCCTGCACCAGGAAGCGGAGTTCTTGTTCATTTTGGGCCAAGCGATCTGAATCAAGCAATTGATGTGAATTGTTGGCGGAATACCGAGTTTTGAGACAATTAGGACCTTAAGGCCTCAGAAGCCATATACATCAATAAACGACGCGAACTAAAAATCTTTTAAATGAAACCATAAATGGCACTTATCATAGACCTCTTTGGTCCTCTTGGATGGAGTCGCCAAGACGAACTAGTCCGCTTATTCCTCAGCGGTTGGAAAGGACCGGGCCAATCATCGAATGCTCGTTGAATTTTTCTTGGGTCTTATCACCCTGTTAAAGCAACAGGGTGACAGTTAGATACGTTAGATAGTGGGCTTATTAAACTTATATGATATGGCGGGAAAAGAAGCACGCTTTGACAGATTAAATCTCAGATTGCTGTACAACAAATAGTCAGCATGCCTATTACAATTAATTATTCAATAATAAAAATATAACTTATTAATAAAACAACCTTCATTTTTAAAATAAATAATATGTACAAATCATTGCAAATATATCTCACCGGAGAGTTGATAGAATTTTTTTTTTGCCATAATCAAAAAGTATTTTATTTTACATATTCAGAAATTAAATCCTCTTTTTACATCAATGAAACATTAAATATTTTTGTTTACTAAAAAATTGGGTTTTACACTAGTTGATTAAAAAAATATTAACTTATTCGCGATAAAAAGATGTCATGAACAAACAAATTAATTAAACGTTTCAAAGAAAAATGTCAACAGTTTTTTTAAAATAAAAAAGGAGAATCACAAATTGAAAGAAGTTGTATTTTTATGAAAATAAGTCTTTCTTAAAGAGTTTTTTTTAACGTAATATACAACATTAAAGCAGCATTCCAAAAAACAGCAATGGCTCAATGTTTTCTATAAAATCACAGTATTCTGTGCTTTGTAAATGATCGTAAATATATTTAACTACACCATAGGGGAAGTAAGAGTGGAGTAGCCCCTTGTTTAGGTATCTTGAAGAATCTGCTAGGATCCCAGCCTAACAAAACAATCAATACTTTCACTAAGAGTGTGTATATAAGAGGAAGTGTCTCAATGTAGCAACATCAGCCGGTCCAATATCCTAAAGATCAAGCTGAGGAAGTGTATTTAACAAGAGGAAGTAAAGGAATCAAGTTTGAGCAAGTTAAATATATTGAATGAAGGAGATACAATAAAGAGAAAAATAAATCAACGAATGAATAAACCCTTGCTGAGATTTATTTTGATTTTGACAAAAAAACACAGGCCAGCTTTATAAAAAATGAATACCTCCCAACAAAAAACAAAAAATTAAATCAAATCAGATAAAAAAAATTCCCTTTAATTAGAAGAAATTTCAACATTAGTTGTCTGTGAATAACAAAGACAGCTAAATTATTCAAGCACTTACAAAAAAAATTACAAAATCTCTGGGGTCAGTACAGATGACTAGTTCTGGCGAAAAACGATTTTATTGGAAAGCCGAGAAAATCTTAAGGTGGAGGAAAGGAGTTTTAAGTTTTAAGCCTCTTTTAAACAGGACACGCAATAATCTAAACTAAGCAAAGAACAAACTAGTGATTGTTCTGTTTAATGTGAAATTTAATTTTCATTTTTGATGTAAATAGAGGATTTTGTTAAATATAGTTTTATATTATAGTAACATCTGCGAAGTTTTTGACGCACATACAGTTTTCGTAGATATATAGTTTTTCAAAAAAACAATCGTATTCTGATTATTTTCTTATATTTGTTTTTAAATTTTTTCTTTTGAAATATATCAGAATATATATCATCTATATAATGGACATAAAATAACAACACATCTGTTAACAGTTTTATCACAATATTAAAAAATAAATTTTTTCAAAACTTTTTAATTAATTCATTTTTTTTTTTTCATTTTAAAGCACCTCTAAATATTATGTATTTAAAAAAAATAAATATTTTCTAAAACATTTTTATAACAAAAATTAAAATAATAATAAATCAGTAATTCAACATAAATAGTAATTTTTTTTTTCTTCTCTTTATTTTATTTTTTTAATTTAATACAAATATATGTTGAGCGAACTACTAAGGATCTTTTCTACTTAGGTTCAAGTATCTTTTTAAGAATTTATTATACTATTCTTATACAATATTCTTTTATAAGGATTTCATGTTCCTTTATTTCTTTTAGTCATATATGTGCATGTCGTAAGCAAATGGTTATTGTAGTTAAATAGCTTTTCCTAAGTAGTTTCCTTCTTGGTTGACGAAAATCTTAATTTTTCTAATTAGGTGAATAACGTTTAGTTTGCGATTTTGTTGTACTTGTTGCTAATACAATATTCTTCATGCAAAAAATTAGATGCTAACTAAACTTAAAATTAGGTGCGCACTTAATTTGGCCATTTAACAAAAATTTGTTAAAGTTCATGTATCTCGATTCGTTAAAGTTCATGAATTTTGCTTTATCGTACATTGTTTCCCACCCGATGTCAAAGGAGTTAATCGAAGACTCTTTGTTCTTAAATTTCTCTCTGCAATTTTCTTTTACGAACTATCAGGCGCTAGTTTTTTGATCAAAGACTTAAGTTTGGGCAACGTGAGGGAAGCAGTTTTCGGGCGGTTATTAGAAATGATCTGGGCAATCTCTTAGCAGATCCAGTGTAGAAGAGCCGTCGACTGTTCCGGAAGCTAATGATTCATCACTTCAGGGTGGGTCTGAGCCCACTGAAAGACTCTGTGCAGATTTGACAGAAATTGGTGGAACAGCCACGTAGTTCCAATTTTAAAATGATTGGAAACTTCAAAGACGATAGAAAATTAAAGCGCATAAAAGGACTGGGGGAAAAATCGTGCGTCTTTATTAGAAAAATGGGAGGATTATCCTACTTTACCTATCAGGAACGATACAAGCCTCTTTTGGCTGTGGAGCGCGGGGAACAGCCCTGATCACACTTGTGTATTCCCGTTGCAATTATTAAAACAAGGCAGCTATTCACCGAACCGACATCTCATAATAAAACTTGGTTTTTATGCATTTCACAGCCGAGTAGAAAATGATCACATCAAGTCATTTAACAATTGTATATAATAAATTTAAGAATTCTTCTGGGTAAAAACAATTCTCGCTAGGATATGTAGTCTTAAAAAATCTTTTATTACTTAAATCATTATTTATTTAATGACTTACTAAGTCATTCTTAACTCTAAACTCTAACGTACATTTATACAACCGTTTTTGTAACAGTACTTATCAACACTGATATTTCTTTCTGCCGATTTTTACTAATATGAATATGAACGTAAGTGTATAAATGAAAATTTTGAAAATAATTGATGCGGTTGAAAATTTACATTTCCCAGCGAGCATATAATAAAATTGGTCAAAAATAAAACAAGAGTATGTTATGTACGATCAGATTATGCAGATTAATTAGCTGTTTTCCTAAAATAACCATCTGCCTGCGTCATATCTTATATATTTATTTATTTATAAGAATTATAACAGGTATGTTACCATAAATTAGATCAATAAATTACAAATAAAAAATAAAAGTTTCTTTTTTGTAAACTTTCTAATTATTTAATACTCTACATTAATCTAAAACTATAGCCTAACTATTGCATTCTGACCCTCTTTTTATATTTATTTTTTTCAAAGTACGAAGTTTATTTTATTATTTATTTTTTAAAATGTATATTCTCTCACTAAGTCTTTAAACAATTGTCGTCTTTTTCCAGTTTTTCTTCTTTTTTTATACAATTATTTTCAACATATACATATTTTTTAAGTACTTATTTGCTAAAGGATTATTTTTCTTCTGTTTTTTTTAAACATTTTGGATTAAAAAAAGTAAAATAAGCGACAGATGATAAAAATATGTCTTTCTTTTAGTTTAAATAGATCTTAATACTAGAAAGAGAGCAATTGTACGTGTTATTAATAATTAAAATTAGCTACAGAAAAAAGAGACACGAGTAAGGAAGTCTTATTTGGAATAAGTTTCTTTTAATTCGATCTTTTTAAAAACTTCTTTGGGAGCAGGAGAAATATTTAGCCTATGTAATATAAAATACCTAAATAAGATGGGATAATCGTGTAGTTTGTATCATTTATTATCACGAGGAACAAAATTTATGAGTGAAAGATAGAAGGAGAGAACACCGAGGGCAAGAAATTGTCAGAATTTTGCTTTTTTTTTATTGAAGGCATTGGGGGCAAACTTTATACAGCACGCCCAATTTTTATTTCCATCCAGGAAACGAAACAAGACTACATTCTTTCAAACTCTTGTTCCTACATCAAATTCTTTTCCATTCTGTTCGGAACCTTCACTCATGTGCATGGCTGTATCGGTGACTATAACTGTTGCATTTTCTGTAAACAAAAACAATGAAATAATGTAAAAACCTGCTCTGAAAAACCTAAAACTCACTAAAATACCTACACAGGAGTACGGCTGCCCAGGACTATTAAGGAATTCTAAGGTATGAGGAACCTATCATATTAATTATCCAGAAGAAGCTGTAGGCTCCTTCTGATTTCCTTCTGAGGGAGAGGTGAATGTTTGAGCTAGAATTTGGAAGTATGAATGAAATCTGTTATTATGAGGGAACGTGGAAGTTAATCTTTAAAATACATAGGGACAATTTATGCAGGATTCAAGGTTATGATTTGGGTTTGATTAAGATAAGAGCCGGTAAAATTATAGTCCCATAAATCCAATTGTTTCAGTATGAAAATGTACAATTTTGTACGAATGTTGTAGCAAGCCAGTAACATTTTCAGTATTTTGCAACTTTATTGGATAAGAAGGTCTTCATTCTGGGTAAAGGATACTACGAAGCATTGGAGAATTCTGATTAAAACCTGATCTTTTAATTGAAACCAAAGTGAAAGTACTTTTAAGATCTTCAATACAAATATAAGTATAAATAACAAAATACAAATTAATTAACAACTGACCTTTTGCAGGTTGTACTGGTTCATTTGAAAGCAATGTAGGACCACTGATTGATATACCGATCGAACCAATCGGAGCTGTGAGTAAGATGGAAATCACTGCAAGTGTAAGCAGCTGTGCGCCACGCACTTTGTCATTTTCATCAGGATTTTCTTGTTGACGGACCAGATCTAAAGCCTCAGGACCTAAGGCAGCCTAAAAAGTAAGGTAAAGACAAATTATCAATTTTTAATAACGCTAATTTTTTTAAGGTACAATTTACAAATTATCTGTTTTGACTAATAATTAATTTACAAAACTAATAAAGATACAAAATTAATTAGCATGGAAATACTTATACATAAAATAAACAATTTAGTTATAAAACTTCAAAAAAATAAAAAATAATAATAATGCAAAAAAAAAAAATTGTTCGGTAACTAAAAAACATTAAAAATGAAAAACTTGAGTAAAAGTAATTCCTAGTTTTCAGGCAGGCTTTACGTCGAACTATCAAATTAGGAGTCATGGAAGGAGGCGACTTGCGAAAATACTTTACTATAAAGTTCTCATATAAACTTTTAAAAATAAAATCGAAGGCCTAGACCAGGAGTCAAACCCAGTACCACAAAAACTCAGCTTGCGGCCCTAATAAAACTATTCATATTAAGACAAAAAGGTGAAGACATCAATAAATTCATACCTGCACAGTAGCTTTTGGTAACCAAGCTAGGTTAACAAATATGATCTCTTTCCAATTAAGATTACCTCCAAGTATCACTAGGCAACAAGTGGCCACTCGCACAACTAATGCACCAATTATTACAATCAGACCTAGGCCAACAGTGTCGAATTGAAGACGTGTTAAATCGATCTCCGCACCAATCAATCCAAACAACATGGGCTGAAGTATTAACCATATTTTGGCGAAAACATCAGAAACAGGATTCTGTAACAAAATTCAATTTTGTACTTTATAAAATCGTTTAAACCATAAAAAGTAAAAATATTTATCACTCAAAGCACAAAGATGATGATCTATTATTTTGTTGAGAAAAAGATAGAATCCCTTGTTTTTTTACTAATACTAATACATATAAATTAATTACATTTCAATTTGACCCGGTCACTTCCGAGTAAGTTTAAAGCTGCCAGCAATAGTGCTAATGCTTGGGGCTTAGTACAAGAAGAATCAAGAGTTGTTGGTGAATCTTAGCTGTCTAGCGTAGCCAGAAAAGATCTTGAGATAAATGTCTTCCAAGAGGTGAAATGTGAACACAGATGGTTTTCCTGCATTGAGTGTCTGTCCAAAGCGCCGAGTAAATTTTGCAAAGCAGATTGTTTGCACATTGATTACAGCTTTTTAATGAGTACCTAGTCACTCCAGTGACAGGGAAATAAGCCGCCAGAGCAAGCAACCATATTGTCTCCTATTGATAGACAAATTTTTGAGTATCTTAAGGAAAACACCAATATAAAGGCGTGGAAACATTATTGAAAGAAATTCCAGCTTGGCAAAAATTTCCTTCCAATTATAGCCTATCCGGCTAAACCAACTAAATATTTTCAGGAACGGGTGACCAAAATATCTTCAGTTGTCTTTTATGTGTCATAGAATAGGTGATGGATGCTGAACATCCCTGCAGATGTGAAGTAATTTAAAATATATATATATATATATATAACACATAAATAAAGCTGATAAGGGAACGATTAGCAAGATCCACAGTGAAGATTACAACGATATGCTGTAATGGGTTATTGATTCCACATCAAAGAGTCGTCATCTACGAAAAGAATTTTTAACTTCGAGCTCTTCGTTACTTTTTTTTTTTAAATTATCATACTCTATTCTTAAATACATAATATTAAATCCTTATCTATTAAATACTAAATGCTCTTTAATTAATTAAAAAAAAAAATTAAAAGTTTTAAATTCTATTTGTTCGCTGAGAATTGTAACACTTAAATGAACTTAAAAATTTGTTCTGAAGAAGTAATGTTTTTGAGTTCCCGACGATCTAACATATGTTATTTATTTGGGAATTCGTGTATGTGAGAGCACAAAGCGAACCGCATAGTCAAAAAAAAATCATTCAGGTCTTGCCAGTTTTTTAAATTTTATAACTTAATGTACTTATTTCTGTTGTGCTGACCTATAGCTTTTTTAATTGAACCACTTTCTAAGAAAAAGATTTTAAGGGAGAGGTGAACACCAACTTGAGTGTCTCTCGAGTGCAATTCAAGTGTAGTACTATCTACATACTTAATATTGAATAAGTTGCTACTGGTTTCAAGAAAATTTGCGAATAGATTTATTATTTATTAAAATTAGTAATAAGTGATCAAAACAATGATAAAAGATTTATTCGGCAAAGCATGCTTAAACAGACTTACATGAGTATTGCTCCAACCTTGCAGTTTCCAGGAAAGACAAGCAATAAATGAGGCTACAATACAGGCAAGAGGTCCAGCTCCTGAATAATGAATCAATTCACTTCCAAGTACAGCGCAAAGACCGCCAGCTCCGATCATAACAGATCTCTTCGCTACTACATATTTCTGCAAAATATGTGGACTGTGAACGCATACTTTATGATTAAAGATGAATGAATATCTGTGAAAAATAATTTCAAATTTGGCTGGAGCAAACAAAGATAGGATAGGACAAGGCAGTCTTACAGGCTGCTAGACGTCACTTAAGTAATCTCAACTTTATAAAATAATGAAATTTCCACTCTATGCTCATTCGTTTGTAAACCACTTTAATAGCTCATTAATACTTACAGATGGGGTCTTAGAACCATAATCAGCAATAAAAATAGTCCCATGAGCAATGCCCTGCGGTCATATGATGGCGCAAAACGGAACAAGAGAATGACAAGGAATTTCTCGCAAGAATGTATAAATTAGCATCTATGATATTTATAGGAACCTTAAATACTGTTCTGATTCCAACTTTTTAGGTGTTTAAGGACTGGTGTTGCCTGCTACAGATGAATGTTAAAATCGAAGAGTTGGTAGTTCACTTCTGGAAAGTATGATTTCAGTTGTAATTGCTATTGCATCTAAAATGGCCACACTTTACCAAATGCCATATTCTGACAATTGCGCGGAGAAATACTATGTTCCTAGGTTACTCACTACACCGTCTACAAAGCAGACCGTATAGAGGAATCATGAGTGCCGTAAAGAGCAGGTCAGGATGCCTTGAAGTGAGTACCTCAGGTGCTGCTAGCCTAAGTTACAATTCACAGAAATTAGGTTTTGACAGGCGACCAATGCAAGTAATTTCATAAGAAAAAGGCTGAAAGAATTTATTTTATTAAGTATATATTCTAGCAATAATATAAATTTACATATTATGGTTACACGATTTTAAATAACTCTGTAATGGAATCGGAATACCTGCTACTTATTCTTCTTTCAACATTCATCAAGATAATGTACGACTTATATAATTAATAACTTTATATAACCAATAATATAATTAAAACTAATTTCATGAACATCTTAGAAAGAGTATACTTACATCATCTCTGTGAGGTATAAAGGAAGCTATAAGGCCCCAAGTAATACCAAAACTGAGACCAATGACCATTTCCAAAGGACCTTGCAATAACTGATGCGTTAAATCACCTAGAAAGGGACAAGCGTTAGTAATAAAATGAAATTTGCAGTAAATATTATTTATGTTTGGTAAATTTTCATAGATTTAAATGGTCAAAATTATTTTTGGAGTTCCAAAAAAATGTAAACAGTTACTTCCTAAAGAAATGAAAGTTAGTAATAATAAAGTTTTCCAAATAGACGAACCTGTTGAGAAAATCATTCCCAAAAATACACCAAATATAGATATTGCTACAATATCATCAAGACTAGATGCAGCGATAACAAGCGTGGAGATGCCTTTGTTTTCTCCATAGCCTCTTTCTTTTAGACTAAGTAAAGTTGGGACCACAACTGCAGGTGATACAGCACTCAACATGAAACTAGAAAAATTAAATAATAAGATTAGTACAAAATTATTTAGGTATTTGGGGTCCTGAATTCAGTTGCAAGTTCCCAGAATTTTTTATGTTAGTTAAGTCATCTTAAAAATAGTGAAAAACGATATTAATTAAAATTAAAAAAGAAATATTGAAAATCAAAATAAAATTCAGTGAGAGCTGTTTTAAAGTTTTTAAAATACTAAATCCAAAACAAAATCAAGAGTACAAGATTTGAATAGTTTTATACGGTTTTACATGTCACCCGCCACAAGCAAATTAACTCCGAATTTCGATTTCATAATTAATCGGGAATATTTATGATTTTATTCATTCATCGGTTTGATTATTAATTTACAATATATACATTTTTTTAATTAATTATATATCTTATGTTCTGTTTGTAGTAATATTTTGAACATTTTGTTGCTCTGTAACATTACCAAAAGCGAGAAGCTCTGTACTTTGGGCTTTGCATACCAGATTGATTCTTGAAGAGAAGTTGCTAATCCCAAGGTGCTTTGAAGATGCATAATTAAAAAACTAACACCGGATCTTTGAGACTGCAAGAAATGTATCATTGCAGACGATGAATTAAATGATAAATTTGTAATTCGTCCTTGGAAAGCGTAGTTGGGGTAGTCGAAATTGCCCTAAAGGCTGTCGGATAGCACTAACGGTAAAAAGTATGCTTATCCTGAGGTCTTGATACATTTTGTGTGTGTGTGTGTGTGTGTGTGTGTGTGTGTGTGTGTGTGAGAGAGCGATGGCGTGTAAATGTTCAAATAGACCATAATAATATTTATTTTTATATGTTTAATAAAATTTGATTACAATTATAATGAAGTGACAGATGGTTAATTAAAAAATCGACGAAAAATAATGCAAGCAAATTCGCTTAAAACATACAAATCGTAAGGCTTGAAAAACAGAAATGACCCCGAATAAAATTAATCTTCTCTTAAGATCTCTGCTAGTTGATTTATGATCGAAAAAATAAATGTCTAATTATAATTCCTTGTATTATTTATTTTTAGATAATATATATATTTTTTAATCTCGCTCACATTTTTAGCATTATTAATAGTAAAGATTTGTAAGTAACCTTCACATAATTAATAGAAAGGTAAAAAAGTTCTCTGGGTCAATTTGCCATATTATAAATTCAGTTTAAAATGAACTTGGCAGACTTGTTTGTCCTCAAAATGTGACATTAACTCACACAAGGCTGGGGATGAAATTATTACAAAGCGTATGCTTATTAGAATCTCAAGGTGGGTAAAAATAAGTTTAAGTTGACTTAAATTGATCATCAGTTAATGGGATCGATGTTTACATACATCTACACAATTTTTAGGAGTTAATCAAAGTAACTAAAATCAGATGATAAAGTTGTAAAAAGGAAATTTCGTCGAACAATTTACGATAAATAAGTACATTCCTTTGAAATGCAATTAAAATAAATTTATGCATTTTTCTCTGAATAAAATTTACAAATGTATGTGATTAAGTGGAATCTTGATCACTTTTCCTTATACAACTGGAATTTTAAAACTATATGGAACCAATATATGCTACTTCTCATGGTGTAAAATTACCTTTGAAGATTTATTAAATGTCTGTGGATTACATGAATTTTATTAGTCACGATGCAGCAATTAAGTGGTAGTTTTTCAGCACCGAAACTAGTTTCAAGGTTTCCTTATAAAAATGTATTTCGAGCCAGTCACGTTAATTTTTAATACGTATGATTTTACCTTGAACTTGGTGGGCAATGTAATTCAATTAATAGATTTTTTTATTATCTGATTTGCTCATTATTTTATTACCATACTTTTAAAAGTTAGAGTGTGAAAATGTTAATATTTATTTAAGTTTTCCTATTAAGAAGATTATACATCATATACCTAAATTTTTCTGATCTTAATTCTTCTTACCATGATTTTAATTTATTTATATTTAATATTTTATGAGTTTTGATGATTCCTTAGTTTTCATTGGCTGTTGGGGTACAACCTTATCAAACCCAGATATATTTGCCTGAATTTGAAATATATGATTTTTTTTTTTTTTTTTAGGATTTTGGAAGGATCCGTGTAGATTCTCGCCTCCACTAGGTTCTCAGAAGAATCGTACTCTGCATTGTATTAACATTGTACCAATAAATAGAATGTAGTTACTCGCTACAAAGTACACTTGATGTATGCTGCACTCGAACTAAATATTTTACTAGCTCAAACTCGAAAGCTTTACACCAAACCCGCCGTAGAGTAAATTGATTGCCTTGATGTGGGTAACGATACATTAGTGTTAGTGGTGTCAAATGTACTTTATATTGTAGAGGCACTTATAAGCATTAACTGATATTTTTTTATTTTTATTTTATTTTTTCATTTATATGGCATTGAATAAGAAGATTGTTATCCAAAGAACATATACAAATCTGAATCATTAATAAGTTTTTAAGAAAACTGGTTTCCTCATAAATCGTGACGAATGTGACAATAAAAATTGAACATCATAGTCACGTATTTACTCTTGAATATACATAACTAATTACCATACTATTGTAGGGAACTATCAACTGAACTACTTAAATAGATACGAATTTATTTGTTGATGAATGTAATTATTTTTTAACAAAAAAAGAAAGAAAAAAAAAAAAAAGCCATTAACAATACTAACAATACTTTATAATGATAATGAGTTTCAGTAAGTTGTGCGTGCATTTTAAAAACGTTGAAACAAAAAGTTTATTCGATATACAAATAATTATTTGAAAATTAAAATGGAATTTACAGTTATTCCTTAAATATATAGTTTTAAATATGAATTTAATGGTAGTGAAAGTCTAAAGTTACAAGTAGATAACCTAAAAAGAACTGGTTATGTTCATCAAATATAATCATAAAAGGCGGACTAGAAAAACGAAGAAACAAATTACTTACCCAAGAAGAAGTCCCCATAAATAGGGGTAATCAAAGAGATAGTGTGAAAGGACTGCAGCCGCTACTGCCTCAGCTAGACAAGGAAACAAGGCCAGTCTCAGTACAACCAGACTTAATTTTAAGAGGGCCGGAGCATCCAATCCTAGACCAGCTTTTATTAGGATTACTGTTAGCGCTATTTCTCTGAAATCATAAGAAACAAATTGAATTACTAATAAATCTGTGTATTTCATACATAAATTGCTTTAGAAAAAAAAAAAGTTGCTCCCACTAAAACAACAATGTATCTCAATAAACCTAGTCTCTCTCTCTATTTGAGGACGATGAGCGGAATAAAGTTGAGAGAGATCTTTGCCTAGATTCTGGCATTGATTTTTTTTTGTAATAACAAGAATATTTTGGAAGAGGATTATTAAATAGTGAATAGATTTCGTCTTCAGTTTTGCAAATTGCTGATTTATTTCAGCAAATATGAAAAATAAACAAATGAAACTAAAATTTAAAGTTCTCACCTCCTAATTTAAACAAGAAGGTGAGAAGAAACTCCTTCAACGAAACTTTTCTACTGTTATAACTTTGTAAAGTGGGAATGTATAGCTTGAGAAAGTATATAAATTTCATAGTTAAATGTTCCATTTCTTTTATATTCTATAATAATTCCACGAATCAGATTTATAAATATGTAAATACTTAAAAAACTTTCAAAATTTACGCGAACTGTTAGGCCACTAAGGTCGAGCGAGCAGTTGTCGGAATACTATAAAGTGAGCTGTTCGTATTTTTACATCATATCATTTTGTTAAGACTGGAGGCCGAATGAGTATACTTTTCATTCCTTCAAAATTTAAATTAATTTCTGTGTTTTCCCCAATTATTATTCCAGGAGTGTATGGAATAAGAGATTGTGCAGAATAGATTGCACATCAAAATAGATTTGACCTTACTCTTTTAAAATTGCAAAATACCTACAATAAAAAATACGACTTGAGAAATGAAAAAATTTTTGTATTTGAACTGATAACGATCTTAGATGGCAGCAGATAATTTGTAACTTCAAATAAATGATACGTTGATTAGTGGAACTGATTACTTCCATTATGAAAATGAATTAATAACTGGATGTCACTGATTAAAAGCCTAAATAAACGTGGGAAATCTTTTAAATAGATATGCATACATTTTAATACTGAAGTTATTAACATGGAATTATGTTTACATATGTTATTTGAAACATATAATTATTATTAATAAAAAGGAACTCTGTAGCTATCAAAAGGATCTTTTCTCACAAAATCTGAAAAATTGATAACTATAAACAAAGTAATCATCTCTAACTTAAGGATAAAAACATTGAGAAAGAACAAAGCATTATATAATGAGATTCTAAGAAAAAAATACTGTATCCGCTTGATGTGGAAATTCAACAGAATATATTTCAATGTTACATAATTTCTTTTTTTTAAAGGAAGAAAGAATATTGCCAATTTCATTCATAATTTCCGTAAATTATGAATGAAATTGGCAATACATTTTATTTTATTTTTTTAAATTATAAATCAGTCACCAAAAACGATGAACAACACTCGACAATTAATCTTTTTGGAAATCACACATGCTGATAGTTTTGTTAGCTACTGCTTGGTTTCGTAGATGTTCACATAAGTAATTAACTGTTAATTATTGCCGTTAGTTAAATAGAAATAAGATTTTATGTGTACATTTATAATTAAATATTAAATTTGGAATCAAAAGGTGCAAAAAGAATGTGAAAGTTGCTTTGTTTTGAATCGGAATGCTAAGAAATACATATTAGAAGGTAAAGTAGGCTAAATTTAGTTTTTTTTTTGTAAATAATAATTTATTGAAGTCCTTTAAAATTTTATAGATAAAAAAATTTATAAACCCTATCTTGATTCAGTTTACTGGGAGGGGAAAATGATCCGAATATGTATAATTTATAGATATTGTAGTATTAATGGTAGCAGGAGAATTTACTTAAATGAGAACGATGGTAATCAAAAGGAAACTGTACTACCAGATGCCATCCACAACGGCAAAAGCCACCTGCGCAATGGTCTTGAATTGGGTAGCAATTTTTACAAAATGATCCATCGTTCGATCTGAAACTAACGTTAAAGTGGTCAATCACCCAAAAAAGTAATGATCTTCTTTTGATTGGCCATCTTTTTCCTGTTATTCAATTAAACTTCCTTCTCTCATGCTTCCATCAAGCCAGCCTTCGATTTAGTTCGCGACCGACCCCTACCTCTCTTTCTATTAACCTATGGTTTATACGCACTGTTGCCGACCTGTTGGTTCCCTTGTGTAGCATATGCTCGAATCAGCGTAATCAATTTTCTTCCACTAGCTGCAATCCAAGTTGTCCCTTATTGTGGCCTTTCGCAGCCTATCTCGTCTCATCTAGTTTCTCTCTAATATTTTCTTGCAACTAACTGGCTTTTATGTTTTTCTTTGATTCCAGGACTTTGATGAGTATGTATGGGGAGAAACGTAGACCTGTACAGTTTGGTTTTCTTGAACACTATTCTATTGCTGAGGAAGGTCTAGTACTTGCAGCACTGATAGATCAAAGGTAAGCACTTGAGTGCTTAAAACTGGAAATCTGTTCATCCTTTCTTCTCCATACCTAACCACATTCATAGACCTTGAAAGCATTTTGCTAACCCTCTATTATTTGGCTTTATATAAGCTGATTTAAGCGCCACGGTGGCCGAGCGGTAAGAGGCTAGGCCCACAAAGCTAAATTGTATTGTGTTACTGGGTTCGATTCCCGTTCTAGGCCTTGAATTTTATTTAGAGGGTAAAATGTAAAATTTACAGTAAAGTACTTTTGCCTCCGTCCACGACATTTAATTGGTAGTTGGATATAAAGCCCGCATGAAAAAAGGCATTGTTTTACTTCTCTTTTACTTTTTTTTTATATACATAAGTTGATTTATCATCCTAGATATAATACCCGCTTTGAAACCATTCTGGCTCTTATCTAAATATTCGTCTTACCATCTTCGAGTTTTCTTAACAAACCATAAGTAATTTTCGTTTACTTCATTGAAACTTTGATGACATGTTTGAATATTATTGAATTTTAATTAAACAAAAAATCCATTAACCTAAACATCGGAGACAAGGTTGATATTTTGAAAACTTTTTCTGTTAAAAAAGCCGGGCAATATATTTTATTCTTATACAAATTATTAATGACCCTGATCTAACTGATTTATTTAATTTTAATAAAAATACTGAATGAAACTCTTCTTCTTCTTTTTAATATGCTTTTGTTTAATAATCTTTTGCTACAATAACGCAAATATATTTTTTTGAAGTATATACGTAATGGATGGAACTAGTTGTGTGTAGCAAGTTTGAAGACTCTAGAAGTTAGGCCTTTGAGAAGGGCTGCACGCAAACTGACATAATGTGGTTTCGTTTATATAAATAAATCCAGTATATGTCTATCATATTTACATAATGCTTATATTACACAATTTATTGATAAAAAAATTCATATGCTTTTTTTTTTTACCTTGAACAAGATTAAGGTTAATTATTGACATGACTACATACTTGGCAACACAGATAATGGATTTACAATTATTTCCAAACTAGTATTCGAATTGGCCAGTAATTTCATGTAAGAAATGAGCAAATTGTGCAAACGTGATTACAAAATAATGAATAAATAGCTTACATAGACTTCAATAGTTTTTGCCCAACAAACTTAGATGTAACAGCCAAAGAAAGGAATCAAATTGTGACTTTCCTCTAGATATAAAATGTAGTTTTATTTTTTAAATGTATTTTTTTTTGTTAAGTAAAGATTATGAGATGAAGTGACTTTATTATCTTGGATGAATAAATTAGTGTCATAACCGTCTTTTAGATTATTAAAGTACGCACACACATACTAAGCGCTGAACACATTAATTCGCCAACAGAAGAGGATAAAACAAGCATTAATGGCAAAAACTCACTACAGGAAATTCGGGGTGATAATATACTTCCTCCTACAAGCAATAGAGAAAATAATCATTTAATTCATAAAATAGTACTTACCTAAGTTTGATGACAATATCAAGGTACACGCCTGATATTTTGAAGAAGCCTATTGTCCTTAGTATAATACCCGCTATAAGCATTCCTAAAAGTGGCGGCAATTTTGCCAGGGCAACTACTTTGCCCGCACAGTAGGCAACTAAAATCAAGACGATCAGTTTGAAGAGGTCTCCGCCCGGTGTTACCTCCACTTTTAGTAGAGTGTAGAGCAGTGCCCATAATAAAACCAGAATAAGCGATGAACCAATAATTGTAATTTGCCAAGAGTTTCCCAAGCCGCACTGGCTGGACAACAGACTAGCAACTCGGCTGCAGTTGCTGAAACAATAAAGAAATTAAGCTGTCATCATAACATAAAGATTATTTGATAAAGATGTGGTGGTAGAGTGCAGGTGGAGAATATCAAGCCATATTCAGAGCAGTCATTGATACAGGAGGCCAAGACACGTGCAAACTAGAGTGCCATTCTTTCAATGATTTTTGATTTCCAAAGTTGTCCTACAAAAATAGATTTTTCTATTTCCCATTTTTCTTTACTGTGAAAAATCACTGGGAAGCACTTTACTCAGTTTCTACAGCAATCAAATGTAACAGAGGAGATGAAGCTTGAATCCACCATGATCCTAAGGCCACGAAGGGTACATATAACGAGCACAAGCGGTGGTGACCAACTCCGGAGATATGTCGTGTTCAAAGTCAGATGGAAAGCTCATGTCAATACTTTTGAAAGAAATGTGGAAGCCATTTTCAAATATTCAAGTCTCCTACAAAAATTAAATATATACTTCCAATATTAAAGATATTAGGTGAAGCGCCTGAAATAGTCGCCAGGTTTGTTGTTGCTCTACGTTACTAAGCTAGCTCAAAAGCCTCGCGAGTTAAGCCTCGATGCTTCACAGAGCTTAACACCCTATAGAGCAGACCTGGCTGTTAGTCTGCATGCCAACTGTTTGATAATACAGGGAAAGAGGCGGTAACAGGGTTCTTCTACCCTGGAAATAGGTGTACTAAAGAGGAAGGAATCAAACTTATCATGCTAGAAAGTTCGATTTCCCAGAAACTTTTGTTTTCATATTCAAGAAGGTAATGAACAGGAACGCATTCGTAATTTATGTACATTTAGTTGGAAATAAAAAGAACAACGTATGAAGTTTTCACTATGGCCAACTAATTGACCCGGTTTTAAGACTGCTATAATAATGATTTTACCCAAACAAAAATTTTCCGATAACGTCGAAGGATGGGCTTTAACTTTAAATAAGAGCTAGTTAAATATTTTCACTTTCATTAGTTTTGGAAACTTAAAAATGTGGTATATAGATTACTCAATATTTAATTTTCGCAGTTCTCTTAGGTCTACTTAACAAAAAAGGTTTTGGAGAGTAAATAAACTCATAGATTCTCCAGAATCCTAAACCCAAAATACTAGAGCAAGGTGAAAAATTCGTGCCCTCATCACAAATATGGTGATGCTATCAATGAAATTTTGTTTTAGCTATAGCTACATGTATTGATAAAATTACATAATCGTAAATTTGTTCCTAAAATAATTATATTTAAATGATTTTAAAGTAAACGACTGAATGAAAAAGCGAGACTGCTGCGAACTTGTCAACATCAGCTGACTGAGATGAAAAATCAATTGGACTTTGCCAGCTTGTGATTAAGGGACGCCCTCTATTAAAGTTCCACTTTATTAACTTTCTAAGATTTTTTTTTTGTAAATACACGAAAAATAGAAACTACACTATCCATTTATGGACTATTTATGATTTTATGTACCATCACTTAATTTTTTTTATTTTGTCGGTTGATGGATGACCAACCTACTTATTTACATGTTTGTGGTTTCCAGTGAAAACGAACACATTTTTTTTTCGAGATCAATGTGTTTCTTTATGCTTACAAAATATCTCAAAAACGAAAACTGCGTCAAAAATTTACATTGATCTCTCTTTTCAGAGACAGTGCATGGTATCCTAGTAAAGATTTGGTCAGAATCCATCAATCCAAGATGCGTCCATACTGAGAGCTAACTTTTTGGTTTCAAGAATTTCTGTAACGTAGATCCAGTACTTTATTTAAATTTTATATACCAAGAATTAATTTTAATATTTAAATAAAAGGGTGATCAACATTCTTTCCTCGGTAGAAACACATTGAATGTGTTTCACTAAAGCTTGAATGACTATGTTTATTTCTAGCCACACAATATTTGGCAACTTAATAATCATATTTAAGCACAACGAACACATTAACTTTATACTGCAGTGTATGGTGGCAGGTACAATGGGAGGCTGCTTGGATGGGTTTGGTTGACGCTCCAGTTCTGATAATGCTCTAATTCACACTGTTATATACTGGGTGATATTTAATCATGTCTCCATCGTACAGGAGTTACTCTCTCTAGACTCTGAGAGAGAGAGTGGGTGTCCGTCTGCGCTCATTCAGACTCTTACATTCCAATTTCCGTTGATTGGCTACTTGATGGTCCGTTCCAACTCATTTGAAGGCTCCAAATCATGTTATATTCAGCCTACCGCACTTGTACTTTCTCCTTTTTCAACAAAAAGCGCTCTTGTTTTATATTTTTTTAAAAATGGTCACTCATCATATAACTTTAATTATTTTTGATATTGCTTTCCATTACTCCTGTTGCAATCTTGTTAAATAATCTAAATTTAGTTTTTTTCCGAAAAAATATATTTTGTACAATCTATTTGTACGTCAAAACGAAATAAGTTTTTAACGCATTATATAAAACATATTTTTTAATGACTTAAGGCCCTCCAAACTGATGTTTCTAGTGAACGCTCGAAATTTAAAATGTGCACAACAAGCGCATTATCTTCTTCTACAACAGTAAAAGCACGTAACAAAAATACCTATGGAGGACGGTTTCACCTAGAGGTTATGTCCTATTTGAGGAAAACTAAAAATTTGGAAGTAATTTCCCATTTTTTATTATGGTGATGAGATTCACACACCAGATTTTTCTCTTTAATATTTTCAAAGAGGAGGGATTGATTATATTTATTCAGAACTCAATCTGAAGCCAAATATGCTATAAGAGTCACTAACGGAGACACCAGGCCTCCCTATGAAGGTTAGTCTGTCATTTCTTTTTTTTTTTAATCTAAACAGACAACCAAAACCTACCCTCCTTCTCTCATCGCAACATACATTATGTGCCGGCAAAATCGATAAAACTGCTATTTTTATTAAACACATTCTATTATCTAATCCTTCACCCGTCTGAAAATAAGATTAATATTTTAGCAGCTATAAAAACCGTATATTTCATTTTATTCATGTATTTGTATTTCTAATGCCATTTACTCTATTGAAAACTTTCTCATATTTATTGTAGGATTGTAGATTTTCTGATTTCAGTTTTCACCTCTAATATTAATCTCTACGACTTAAACTACTACTTATTAGTAGTTTTACCACTGATGTTTGTGACTTGCCTATCTCTCTATGTAGTTCGAATAATTTGAAAAACAGAAAATAATTAAAAGTTTAAATTTGAAATTTGGTTTAGGTGCCTCGACCCTGCTGTAGGATTTTGGGCGAAATCAGCTAACCAATTGAGAAAGGATGACATAAAGAAAACATCGGAGAAAGACGAAAGAAAAAGTGGAATATGGAGGTGAGTCTAAATTAGCAGTTTATAAGGGAAGAAAGTGATATACCTAAGACCAAGTAATTATTTAAAATAAATTTAATATTTTGGCGTATTTCTGGATTTGAAATTTTTATTCTTGTTGATTTTGATAAGGACATAATTGATGAAATTATTAAAATTACTTTTTTGTTTTACTGTAAAAAAAAGAAGTAACAAGTTATCACCTGTTTTTCGGGCGGGGTTGACAACCAATTACTGTCTGGACGGAGGCGGAAGCATATACTTTACTATTACCATTTTTTCCAACAAATAAAAAGTGGCTACACCTTGAGATTCCTACATACAGAATCACATTTCATAACCACTATACCAATCCCACTCCGTTTTGGATCTTAAAGATCTGAAATTTTAACCTTGAAATCTCAAGATTGATTGATTACTTTTTAAGAACCAGGCCAAAACTCCAAATTTTAAGAAATCTGTTGATCTGAAGTTCCACTTGACTGAATAGATTTATCTTTTCGTTTGTTGAGAATAACTTCAATGATTTGTTTTAAATTTCTTTTGCACACTACTTAAAGATCGCTTTCTTTTAATGATATTTTTTTCGTAGCTTCATTTCAGTAGAGTTCTAGGAGAGGAGATAAGATGTAATTGTAAAGTACCTTCTTTTACGGATCTAATCTCTCTTTGTAATTGTCCATAATGTTTTTCATTTGAAATTGATTTAAAACTTTTCAGATAACAAAGATTACAGTGGTTTTTGAAGAAGTTGTGATGTCATGCTTCTATTACTAGAATTCTTTCCTAAATATGAGTTATGTAGAAAATTTCTAGTACACAATCTTAAGTTTTAAGATAATTTAATTACGTGAACATCCATAAAGTCGTGAGTATTCACATCAGACTCTTTATTTTCAAACACTTATGTTTGGACATTATTTTATGGTTGCAATCAAGAGCTGTGCAATTTTCACCAGAAAAACAGAAGGTTCAGGAAATGATGACGGAAAGCAGGGAAAGATAGTAAAGGAGAGATGCACTGTCACAGAACGGCTGAAGGAAATCGGTAAAAATTAACACCATCTTACAATTAGTAAAAAGTTGTCTGTTAGCATCGAAATAATTTCTGAAAGTGGAAATCGATTGTGTTTTCTCTCTAAATTTCCATTGTTTAAATAGATGGAACAAAAATAATACCCTATCGATATTGATAACATTAAAAAAGTAGAAAAACAAAAACATCGTACACGTGTTTTTGATACGAGTATGAGATCAAAAAGCAGAGCATATCAGACTGACTCATTTAACAAACACGTGTATAGTATCATTGTTCCATAATGTTTTAATTATTGTAAACATAATGCTGATTTAAAAGTGTAAAATTAAAATGCAAATGTATGCATCAGCAATGGTGATTTCATTTAATGAGCATAACAAATTTGAAGATAAAGGTAAATATAAGTCATATCACTGGAGGTTTTGTCTTCAAGTAATAACTTGTATATTTACTGGATGGACAGATAGGTTCATAGTGAAGACATTATGAATCACACTGAAACTCTTTTATGTATTACTTATACTCTCTCTACAAGTCTGCGACTGATAGGGACCATCTGATAATTATTACCGCTGAAATATCTTATGAATACAAACATCAGCATCCACCTATTATTTTCAGAGGATTCGTTTTTTATTTTAATTTCTTCTCAAGATATCCATTTCTGACGTCATCAGGATTTTTCGGGGATCGGTTTACTTCAAAATTCGGAAAGAAATCGCAGAACACCAAATTTCCATTTTTTTTATTTTTATTGCAGTGGTCATAAAACCAAAATTAATCTACTATGTGCATATTTCCCTAATGATGAACGAACTCACCATTGCCGTTTTATTAGTGCCTTGTGCGAAATAGTCTATTCACATTATATTTCCAAAACTTTGTTTCAAGATTATAAATAAATGCTAAAATTGCCCTAAAATAAATATCAGCATTGTCTGTGGTAAAATAGATTAAGATATGGCTCTATCCAAGAGTACTTGTATGGGGAAGAGCCATGTAGGAATAGCTGGTTATTTACTGAACAATGAAGCTAGCAATTTCTGAGTTATTGAATTACTAAAGGTCGCTTTCTTGAACACTTACAGATTCTTAACTTGCCACATACTTTGAACAAAGTTATGATGCGTATACCGCTACTGCCTGAAGTAAGTTTATTTTCATAAAAATTCAACATTAAATCAACGTTGTAGCCACTACTATAAAATCGAATTAATTACCTATCTATGAATTGGATCGATGTATCTATGTATTTTCGAATCTTTACAAATTATTTTTACTTTTATTTTTGAATGGAATATTGTGGATTGTAATAGGGCTTGGGTAACCTGAGTTCTTTTTGCAGCAGCACGATGTATCTTCTTCAACGCAAATTTCGAAAAGCTAAAATTACTCTTGCATTTATAAATTCTACAGAAAACCCATTAAATTACCTTTTCCGAAAAAGTGTTTAAACCAAAGAGGTTGTTTAGCAGATTAAAATAATACAAATTTAATGAAAATGATTGCAAAAATAGTAGGGAAGATTCCAAAAAAACACAGAAACCTATTTTGTAAATTGTACTTCCGTTGACCGATTTTTTCCTTGAAATTGCAAAAATACCTGTAACTACTCTTGATTCTATATTAGTGGTAGTTCTGAACATTGTTCTAAAGGATTCCTTTAGAGGAATGTTAGGGGGTTGATTTCTCCAGAAAATGAACAATAGATTTGCTTAGGAAAATGTTTCTAATCAAAAGTGATAGAACTCAAGGTGCATTTATTTTATTAGAGTGCGCCAATGGCGCGGATTTGAGCCCACAGTGTCCGTTATGTCCTCTTTAATCATTTATTTTCTTCTAAAGAGCCCATTCTCAGATGCAGTGTTCGGGCTGTTTACAAAATCTTAAGATATACTTGAGTATACAAATCTTCCCAACATTCCCTTGTGCTTATTCCTCTCCCGATAACACTAATCCTGGTATTTGCGAGGCAGGTAAATTGATCCAAATCGTTAGGCGAGGCTCGCAAAGCTAAGATGTGATACTCGGTTTAGGCATTTAATGGTTAATTTGAGAAATTCTTAAGTATATTTGCTAGTTGGGTCTCCATAGTTTCATACAAACCCCTATGCGCAAAGCTCACTCTAGATACTCCAAAATTGGTCATTCCAAATTTAAAGGGTGCTAGTATTCTAAGGAGAGCGAGCTTACATTCCTCCAACTACGGTAACTGCCAATATTCTTTAGAGAAAAACCGGGCGACAGATTCGATTCCCCCAAGGAAGCCAAACTCGCCTCAATACCTGGCGATCACTCTGGCGGCTCTGTGTTGAACCACAGCAAGAAAGAGGAGCCGATATATTCTAGTTATTATACCTTTTCAGGCTCCGTTTCCAAAAAATATTTTTATTAATTCATCGCCTAAATGTGAAAGGGTGATGGATAATAAATTACTTTCTACACCACCCACAAACAAAACTGAAAAATTAATTGTTCGCTATATTAGCTTATTATGTTTTCAAATTTATAGAATATTAATTCAATTCTGCCATTTAGATACAGAACTGATAGTATTAGGAAAAAGTGAAAATCATCTGTATGCAAGTTTAACCACATGAAGCGAAAGTTACTAAACATATAATTGCAAGAAATTAGAAAGCAATTATAAAATATAAGACGTTTAAATTCAATGAACTTTTATTCCAATTTAGAAAAACATAATTTTGTTAAGGATGATTGAATTATTTGCAAATTTAAGACAATGTATTTACAATCAAAACTCAACATTAATAAATAACATATTACTGATATTGCTGCTCTGATGGAGATAACTGGTTCAGGAATGTTAAATTGAATTGCCAAAATCATCAACTGAAAAGAAGAAGGTCAAGGCTGTCCGTCGTACGATGAATGAATAGTGATGGGAAATAAATGTCCAATTCTAATATTTTGCAAATCAGCTTCCGCATTAGTACAGGCCTCAAATAACGGACTTAATACCCAATACTCTCTCAATCATCCACTCCACGGCCCTAGGTGAGGAGAGGTGTCATTAGAACTGCTTCCTATCCGAAGCTAACAGCTAATATCTCTTTCAATCCAACCCCTTCTGGTAATTGCCTCGTGCAATTCTTAAGTTCTCCTAACCACTCTCTCTCTCTCTCTCTCTCTCTACCTTTAGCCTTGTGAGAAGCCTTGGCTAGTCTTTTCTTTTTATTCAGATGGACATGGCCAAACCAACTCAGGTTCTCATCCACAATTCTTTCTGCAGGTTTTTTTTTTAGGATAACTCCAAGTATTCCTCACACGTTCATGACAAAATTAACAGATAAACAACGCATAAACTTTTTGATCTTAGATGGAACAGTGAATAGTTTAAAATTTAATGAAATTTTAAAGAAAATCAATTAGCCTCCTTTCTTTAATTCTGGACCACTTTGGATTCTTTTGAAATGGATGGAATCAGTTTTTTTTTTTTTTTTTTTTTTTTTGAAGAAAATTGCTTATTCGAAAGTTCTTTGAATAGAGAGAAGCATATGCAATTCACACTTCAGGAAAAAGAAATTGCTGCAAATCCGTACTTTAACAATATTTTTTATTAATAATAACACAATATAACAATAAATTCTCACTAATATTGTAAAAGTCACAGTTCACAGATATGACTAGATTTCGAGAGGTAGATTTGGAAGTTTAGGAAATGACCGAGACGAGTCGAGACTGCATCAAAAGTAGAATAAAAAAAATTCAAGTTTGCGCTTCCTATAGTTTTTCTATCCATAATATTTTGCTCGCCAGCTCGTTTACATCAGTGGTGCGCTCTTTCGCTTTAAACAAACTTCTTTTTGAGGTGAATACACAATTTCAATAATAAGAGTTGACAAGATCGCAGTTGACTTTTTTTTTTAACGAATTGTCAGAGAAAAGGCAATTATTAAAAAGAGGCAGTATCGAAAAAAATAATGAATGAGTAAGACTGAATGCAAATAATTGTGTTGGATTGTGTAGATAGCGCAGTGAATGGACGCAAATCTCCCTAGACCAACTATTTGGGTGTGTCCTTCCACCCACGTTAATATTAGCACATATATTTCATTATTAAAATTTATGTTTTCTACAATCAGAACAAATTTTTTTATACGTATTTCATTAAAAACGTGTTTAGAAGTGCAATATCTTTCTTGAGGACGAATCCCAACAATTTTTCTTTACACTTAGATTACCATTTGCTCCTGTAAGAACCTATAACTATTATTTGAAACAATTTCCAAGAAAAAATATTTTATTTTCCATGATTTTACCGTAATCTTCGCTACTTTATTTTGTCTTCCACCTATTTTGAAACATGAAAAATTTTCACTGGAAATCGTCATTTTGAAACCTCACGAAATCACTACATCGATATTATGTTTTCGCATTTTTACCTTTAAAGTTATTCTATCTGTTTTGCTTCAGACAACAGTTGAAATCATATTTGATGCATAAATTTAAATAGGGAAAAGTTTTAGCGGTTGTGTAGTAGAGTATAAGGTTTACTTTTGACCTATTTTAACAGTGCGCAGTGGTTAAACTCCTAACTTGCTTCAGTCATTTAATTGATAAAATATTTTAGAACAAAGTAAAATTTCTTAGTGGCCACTCCCACGAAATTTTCTTTCAAAGTGTCTTTCTTCTTTATATTTTTTCTAACTTAAACTTAGAATGCTAGCATTACAGTTAACTTAATCGAACATTGGGTGGTGGGGACATTTGACCTGCTATGGAAGGTTGAACTAAACTAATAATTCTTTCATTTATGATGACTTACTTGAGTGGGGAGTAACAAACGACAGAAGATAGGTCCTCCACTAGTGTCTGATTATTATTGTAGTTACACTGTCTGTTCTGCGGACAGAAGCAAAGGTATTGCCGGAATGCAGATCTGGAGTTTATCGAGGGGCTTCAAAGAGAGTAACTCCCCTTGGAAGAAGCTGGGCAGATAATTAAGATGGGTAACCTACCACAACATTACTATAAAGTGCCCGTAAGAGAGCTGACTGAAGTTTGTATTCAATTGGCTGCCAAGTGGTTTTTTTTTTTAGAAGCTTACTTTCTTTGTTCATGGAGAGGGTGTACAGGAAATCAATTGTAAGCTTTTGATCCATGAAAGGCTAGAGTCCATAAAATAGACTTTGAAATCGATGCCGGGACCTTAGGACATAGGCAAATTAAGCGGCCGATACTCTTGGAATATGGTGGGTTGCATTAAATTTAAGTCAATTAAGCCTGCCCTACTGAAGAATATGCAACTATAAGTGGTAACCTGAAGGTGAAGTGAAAGAACTATTATGAAAAACAAGGGAACTAAAACAAAAACATACAAAACAACTTTTCAAAAAAATGACCTTCCGCATTCACTCTACGATAAATTGCCTGTTTCAGGTCGTTGACTGGGCATGACCTGCTCCTCCAGAATCACCTTCACTGTATTGGAGATAAAGAATCTACGAACTATCCACCTTGTGCCATAGCTGGAATTACTGGAAAACATTTAGTTTGGCTACCGTTGCCTTTGATTAGGATAAAGAAGAAAATTTTAAACGAGGCAATTTATACACGGCTGCTAGAAGGAAAACGGCTAAAACAAACTAATTAAAAGACAAAGGTAAAACAACGGCTTGAATTAATTTTTTGAAAATATCTTAACAAATATTAGAATAAAAGTCGTACAATTAATTAAAATGAAAATAAATAAAGACACATGAGTTCTAATTTTAATAAAAGTAATTAAAAACTTTCAGGTTTATAGTTTTTTTAAAATAATATTATTACTAATTGTAGTAATTATTTTTAAAATGTTTCATCTGAATATGTTCAAATATTAATTTACATAGCTGTTTGTAACTATGTATCTTTGATTTTATCGCATCTCTGACCGGTTCTTGACTTTCATCCTTCATCATGGTGCGTTTTTCGACGGATAAATCAATGGTATCCAGCATTGCGTAGCTAACTACATTTTAAACAGATTCTAAGTACGTACACACCTAAAAATGGTTTTATTTTAAAAATCCGAAACTGGACGAACTTATTTATAAAAAAAATATACTGAGGCTTAGATGATTGGAAAAGAAAAAAAAATACTTAACAATTTGGTGGGAAATTTATAAAAAATGACAACAAAGTGAAATAAAAAAAAACTATACTTAACAAAAGTTTGTAAAGAGGACAATGAAAGACTATGTCAATCCATGATCAGTGGTATTGTACCACAGGAAGTTCATTCTCTCTCTCGTAGAAGAGATAGAAAAAGTTTAATAGGCAGGATGGAAAAACAGACTATTCAAAATGTATTTTAATATGGATAGTTTACCCACGAAATGTACCAAAAGTTTATGAAAATAATTTTGTTGAACATTTAAACAACTTTCTCTAATTTCACTTATTTTTAATACTCTTTTTTTTTCTTTTTTTTTAATAACAATGAATTTTGCTGAACGTTCCAAGTAGTTGCATTACTAGACCTTACTACAATTACACTTGCAATCTCCAAATTTAGAAGAAAAACTTCCACAAACCTCCTAATAATCTTTTTTATTTTATTTTTTGTCCTCAAAATTGTTTCAGCTAAAAATTATTGATTACAATAATGAAAGAAATTATGGAAACCGGTCAGGGATACATACAATTGGCAACAACGTACATGTCATCTACCTGCCATAATTACTTTTTTTGGAGATGCTTAGGTCAGATCTTTAGGAAAATTTGCTCAATGAAAGTGTTTAGCATTTAGGTGGGGAAAAAGTAAAAAGAGAATTGTATTGAAGACACTTAAGAGAAATTTGTAAAAAAATGAAAATAAAATTATTTAAGTATTTCTTCGGGATGCCAGATTACCGACCATAAAATATTAAATAAGAATACCTAGTTGAATTTTTACTGCTACTTTTCTTGTAAGGATTAACTCATCAAAGAGCATGACAAAAAAAAAAAAACAAATTCTAAGAGGACTACCAAACTTTGTTTCTCAGTTTCAGAAACGATCACAACGCTTTCCATTTTTTACTTTCTCTTAAATTTAAGTTGAGTTGAAAACTGTTGGTGTAAATTAGCCAACCAGAAATTCTCTTTGAAAATAATAAAATAAAAGGATTAAGGCATTTTAAATTTGAGAAAAATTCATGTGGGTGTTTCTGCAACATAATTTAGTTTGGTCACACTAAGAAAAGTTGCATTGGGAAAGGCAATGGAATAATGTTGCTGACCTCATTGTTTACTATTTCAAACGTCAGTTGATCCTCACGAGGTTTGTATCCACGAGGCCAAAATCTATTTTGAAAGTTGCAAACTTTATGCTAATGAACGCAACATAACACATCTAAGCCACCTACTGTTTTCTGCATACATATCCATTATTTATATTTTTTACGTAAAACAATGATTTCTTTCTCTCTCAGTTAAAGAGTACGTGCTTGTGTTATTTATTACTATAGTGAAACTATCTAAGCCCAATCCAATTTTATAACGCATGACGTGTAATCAGTAATTCCCATTAAACAAAACTACCTAGTATGAAAAACTGCATTTTTTACTTTATCTTATCTTTTGATAAGAAGAATGTACTTGATCGTGTTACACCTATAAAATTGTTTACGAAAATACTTAACCTTGAGCCTATCTATGATCCGCAAATTTAAATTAATTTTAAGAACCTTGACAGAGAGGAGTGAAACTGTTGAAACCAGATTTTTTGATTTCTCATTATCAGCCTATTCATAACCTAGCTGATTTTGTTTTTTTTTCAGACCACATCCATGGATTTTTGGATGTGGACATGAGTCCATTGCAGAATTGTTATCAAAACAAAATAAAATAGGCTTATAAGTACAAAATTTCCCTAAATCAAGTGTGTAATTAAATAAAAATATAAAGCATGTTTACTTACTAATGTATGTATATTTTAGGCTATTTTTAAAATAAATAAATATGAGATATGACTTGAGCTGGATCAGAAACCAGAGAAGAGGAAGAGAAACTAGCCCGTTTGAAGAACGGCATTGACGGATGTATTCAGCACGTGCAATCCGATACTGTGCGTGGCGTACGTAATGAGATTTGATAAGTAAATTGTGCCTTCTGAGCTGCTTAAAAATTAATTATTTTGCACTTTATACATATTAATCATATTTAATCTCTGTAATTTGGTTTGATTAGGAGCACATTATGCCCCAGGAGAAAGATGTGGCTACTGATGTTTTCTCTTCAGGATAAGAACGATCTATCTAAGGACACGCCCTGATGTCACCCCTCTACCTCAAAAACGTTATATCACGGTAAATTTAAATATTATATCTCTTTTAGGTACCTCAATGAAATGAAACCTTAAGTTAATCACAAAAACCCTTATTCAGAAAGGTTCCACTTTATTTAATGGTTGTTTATTTATTTTTTATTGTTTTTGCTAAACGCTCAGTTTTTTTTTTTTTTTTTTTTTTTTTTTTTTTTTTTTTTTTTTTTTTTTTTTTTTTTTTTAAATAAATTGGATACTCTCATTGCACTTTTAGAACTTTAAATAAATAGTTTTTAACTATAAATTTTTGAAGTAAATAAACTTTTTTCCATTCTTCATGTGCCTCTTTAAAAAATTACACTCCCCCTAAAGAGGCTCGCCCCAATGGTTGAACATATTTCCATTGGAATTCTGATTGTCGCACACCCTAAGTTGACTCGGAATCAATCGGTTGCTATTTTTAGCCTACTAACTGATTAAGGTGGAGGACAATCTGACTCTTCCCTCTCTGCGGAAGGATGTTTTAATTGAGGAGATATTAATATATTAATGACCGTAAATGAGTGCAAGACACTTTTAGGTCTCCGATACCGCCCGTGTTGAATGATTGAACCCCAGTCTTTAAAAAAAAAGTTAAAAAAGAAAACACAAGCATATTCCAGCTCAGAAAAATTGCCCCTCTTCGAAATTTGTTTTATCTCCTTTCCCTTTGAATTTGCCTAAATTATTTTTACTTCTTTATGAAGAAGGCTTAAAATTTGTCGAAATAGGTGCAATCTAGAAGATACATGCAACCAGTTACTTTGATACAAAATTGGTCATATTTGTATATTTAAATAAAATTCTATTAGCAATTTTTTTTCATTAATATGAGTTAACCAGCATAAGTTACTCTACATTATAATTTTAATTATATAATTATTACCATTATTGTAATAGAAAGTCATAGGAGTTGACACTAGTTTGGCGCAAACGCCTAGGTGTCGAATTTCAAAATAAATATATAAAAATAATTGTTTTGTTTATACGGATCTATTCAAAATATTAGTTTACGAATTTTTATCTGTTATTTGAAAACAGCTTTCAATTTTATTTTTGAGGAGAAAGGGGGAGGGAGTGAGAGAGAGAGAGTGATGTAAATGTGATACAAAGAACAATGAAAAGTTAAAGTGACGGATGATAGCATCTGCGGCAACAAACTCGGCTAGTCTGTCCTCCTCTAGTTTACAATAACGCTCTCATGAAAGTGTATCATTGGTAATAGAACTTGCGTCATTGTTTTGAGGGAATATAATATGGAAAACCGATACTATAAACTATTCTATAGTTATTTAATGCCATAATTTTATTTTATAAGAAATTTTTTTATTTTAATGACATGTTCAAATTTTTTTAAATTATTTCGAAATATTTTTCTAGCAAAATACTACCTCAAGCTAGCAGATATTGCAACTTTAGAAAATTGGTCCTAGTCCACCGTACAGATCCAAAAGGATGTTATCTAAATCATTATTACCAAAATAGAACTGAAACTTTTGAAAATATTCTTCAGATATTCAAGAATTTTATCATAGGAAAAAATCTTAAGTATATCTTCAAAATAATATTTATTATTCATTTAATTTCAAAGCAGTTTTTATTTTCCAACATTAGATTGTTGGAGAAGCCTCATTTGGAAATGGTCGCTTCATGCACTAATTGAAAAAATTATAAACGAGGAATATGTTTGTTAAAAAAAATAATAATAATAGCAATCGAGAATATTATCTTTAATAGAAAAAGGAGAAAAAATTGGATGTATTTCCAAATTTTACTTTTTCGTGTAGTTTTTTTAATTAGTTGAATAGGCCCCATACGATCAAGATCAGTAAAATCACGATTAAATTTCTGAAGGATGTTTTTGGCTTAATTCGTTACTAATACTTTTAAAATAATGTTCGTTTTGTTGTTTACGAGGTATTAGCGTTATGCTATAAAACCAACGACCAACATTAAAGATAAACGCTGTAAAAGTGAACAGCTTAATAAATTGTTTTCTTTCTGTATCACAAAAACTTTATACTAATTAACAAATAAATTACCGAACGTAATTATAGCTGTAATAAAGATAATTTAAAATCCGTATAAGATAACTCTTAAAGTGACTCAAGCATGTGGTATTTTATTTGAAAACAACCGAACTAGATTTCGCCATAGATAAAAGTCTCTTAAAAGAACGTTTAAAAAAAAAGTGCTTATTTTTTAAGACGGTTACTCCAACTCTTGCTGCAAGCCGATTCCTTAGGGGAGGCACTCTATCTTGCCTTATATTGCAGAGATGGACTCTGAAACTGGCATGATTTGATTTTAGCAGCAGATTATGTTAAACAAAATTATGTTTTCCCAAAATAGGCTCTCTAAACTAAGGTCTACTGAGATCTCGGATGATGGTTTGCAATTTTTTGTAAAGCCATTCAACTCAGCCAACATTAAAAATTGTATTATAGAAATGACAATTTTATTTAAAGATATTGTTTTTCTTTAAATTGTTTTTGGAGATATAGCTTTTCCCCGAGGAAAGTAGCTTCTCATGCTAGATCATCAGTAATAATATTCCTTTTGTCCTCACCGAAACATCTCTAGACTCATACAAAGACTGTCTGTATAACACCTTTCTCTAGGATGCTACTTTCAATGGGCTTTTTGTTAGAAAAGAGTTGCTTTAAGCCAATTCTGCAAGCACCGAGACTCCTTGAGATCTTAGGCTTTAAAGCAGTTGAAAACATCTGGAATACAATTTTGAAAGCCACGCAATTCCTTTCAAAATGTAAAAGATTATGTGTTGAAAAATATAATATTATATAAAACAGAACCTAAACATGAGTCTTTTCGAAAGCAAACTACCGCGAACCCAAGGAATCTCTGAAAAACCAATTTTCTCCCTTGTGGTTAAATTCACGGTTATTCAAATAAAATAGTCAGACCTAAATAATATAGTGTTTTGTAGAATTATAAAAAATACAGCACTGTCTAAAGCAGTGGTTCTTAACCTTTTCATAGTCGCGGAACACAATTATATGTATATATTTTTCTCGCGGAACACTACCATTAAATAATTTGAAATTCGGTATTTAGCAAGAACGTAAAATTAAATTCAAATTTAAAAAAAAAAAAACAATTTTTTGTTTTCGTATCGTTCCTAAGTTTCTAAATTTCAATACATTTAATATTGAAATTTCGCGGAACACTGGTTAAGAACCACTGGTTTATATCTTCTAAACTTATAGATCTGTGCACAAAATAATTATAGCTTATAATTTAGAAAAACAAAGTGTATAAGAGAACAAAATTCATATCAATACGTGGTTCACAGCGGGAGATATAGAACGGCCATAATTTTACAGAATTTCATGACCCAAAAAATTTTCAACCCTTTATATCTTCTACCTTTTTAGATCTGTGCACAAAATAACTATAGTTTATAATTGAGAAAAACAAAGTGTACAAGAGAACAAAATTCCATACGAATACGAGGTTCACAGTGGGAGATATAAAACGGCCACAATTTTACAGAATTTCATGACCCAAAAAATTTTCAACCCTTTATATCTTCTACCTTTTGAGACCTGTACACAAAATAACTAAAGTTTATAATTGAGAAAAACAAAGTGTACAAGATAAAAAAATTCCATATCAATACGTGGTTCACAGTGGGAGATATAGAACGGCCACAATTTTACAAAATTTCATGACCCAAAAAATTTTCAACCCTTTATATCTTCTACCTTTTTAGATCTGTGCACAAAATAACTATAGTTTATAATTGAGAAAAACAAAGTGTATAAGAGAATAAAATTCCATATCAATACGTGGTTCACAGTTGGAGATATAAAACGGCCACAATTTTACAGAATTTCATGACCCAAAATATTTTTAACCCTTTATATCTTCTACCTTTTTAGATCTGTGCACAAAATAACTATAGTTTATAATTGAGAAAAACAAAGTGTATAAAAGAATAAAATTCCATATCAATACGTGGTTCACAGTGGGAGATATAGAACGGCCATAATTTTACAGAATTTCATGACCCAAAAAATTTTCAACCCTTTATATCTTCTACCTTTTTAGATCTGTGCACAAAATAACTATAGTTTATAATTGAGAAAAACAAATAGTATAAGAGAACAAAATTCCATATCAATACGTGGTTCACAGTGGGAGTTATAGAACGGCCACAATTTTACAGAATTTCATGACCCAAAAAATTTTCAACCCTTTATATCTTCTACCTTTTTAGATCTGTGCACAAAATAACTATAGTTTATAATTGAGAAAAACAAAGAGTATAAGAGAACAAAATTCCATATCAATACGTGGTTCACAGTGGGAGTTATAGAACGGCCACAATTTTACAGAATTTCATGACCCAAAAAATTTTCAACCCTTTATATCTTCTACCTTTTTAGATCTGTGCACAAAATAACTATAGTTTATAATTGAGAAAAACAAAGTGTATAAGAGAATAAAATTCCATATCAATACGTGGTTCACAGTTAGAGATATAAAACGGCCACAATTTTACAGAATTTCATGACCCAAAATATTTTTAACCCTTTATATCTTCTACCTTTTTAGATCAGTGCACAAAATAACTATAGTTTATAATTGAGAAAAACAAAGTGTATAAAAGAATAAAATTCCATATCAATACGTGGTTCACAGTGGGAGATATAGAACGGCCATAATTTTACAGAATTTCATGACCCAAAAAATTTTCAACCCTTTATATCTTCTACCTTTTTAGATCTGTGCACAAAATAACTATAGTTTATAATTGAGAAAAACAAATAGTATAAGAGAACAAAATTCCATATCAATACGTGGTTCACAGTGGGAGTTATAGAACGGCCACAATTTTACAGAATTTCATGACCCAAAAAATTTTCAACCCTTTATATCTTCTACCTTTTTAGATCTGTGCACAAAATAACTATAGTTTATAATTGAGAAAAACAAAGTGTATAAGAGAATAAAATTCCTTATCAAAACGTGGTTCACAGTTGGAGATATAGAACGGCCACAATTTTACAGAATTTCATGACCCAAAATATTTTTAACTCTTTATATCTTCTACCTTTTTAGATCTGTGCACAAAATAACTATAGTTTATAATTGAGAAAAACAAAGCGTATAATAGAATAAAATTCCATATCAAAACGTGTTTCACAGTTGGAGATATAGAACGGCCACAATTTTACAGAATTTCATGACCCAAAATATTTTTAACCCTTTATATCTTCTACCTTTTTAGATCTGTGCACAAAATAACTATAGTTTATAATTGAGAAAAACAAAGTGTATAAGCTAATAAAATTCCATATCAAAACGTGGTTCACAGTTGGAGATATAGAACGGCCACAATTTTACAGAATTTCATGACCCAAAATATTTTTAACCCTTTATATCTTCTACCTTTTTAGATCTGTGCACAAAATAACTACAGTTTATAATTGAGAAAAACAAAGTGTATAAGAGAATAAAATTCCATATCAAAACGTGGTTCACAGTTGGAGATATAGAACGGCCACAATTTTACAGAATTTCATGACCCAAAAAATTTTCAACCCTTTATATCTTCTACCTTTTTAGATCTGTGCACAAAATAACTATAGTTTATAATTGAGAAAAACAAAGTGTATAAGAGAATAAAATTCCATATCAAAACGTGGTTCACAGTTGGAGATATAGAACGGCCACAATTTTACAGAATTTCATGACCCAAAATATTTTTAACCCTTTATATCTTCTACCTTTTTAGATCTGTGCACAAAATAACTATAGTTTATAATTGAGAAAAACAAAGTGTATAAGAGAATAAAATTCCATATCAAAACGTGGTTCACAGTTGGAGATATAGAACGGCCACAATTTTACAGAATTTCATGACCCAAAAAATTTTCAACCATTTATATCTTCTACATTTATAGGTCTGTGCACAAAATTACTATAGTTTATAATTTGGAAAAACAAAATGTACAAGAGAAAAAAATTCCATACCAATACGTGGTTCACAGTGGGAGATATAGAACGGCCATAATTTTACAGAATTTCATGACCCAAAAAATTTTCAACCCTTTATATCTTCGAACTTTTTAGGTCTGTGCACAAAATAACTATAGTTTATAATTGAGAAAAACAAAGTGTACAAGAGAACAAAATTCCATACGAATACGAGGTTCACAGTGGGAGATATAGAACGGCCACAATTTTAAAGAATTTCATGACCCAAAAAATTTTCAACCCTTTATATCTTCTACTTTTTTAGATCAGTCCACAAAATAATTATAGTTTATAATTGAGAAAAACAAAGTGTATGAGAAAAAAATTCCATACCAATACGTGGTTCACAGTGGGAGATATAGAACGGCCATAATTTTACAAAATTTCATGACCCAAAAAATTTTCAACCCTTTATATCTTCTAAAATTATAGATCTGTGCACAAAATAACTATAGTTTATAATTGAGAAAAACAAAGTGTACAAGAGAACAAAATTCCATAAGAATACGAGGTTCACAGTGGGAGATATAGAACGGCCACAATCTTAAAGAATTTCATGACCCAAAAAATTTTCAACCCTTTATATCTTCTAAAATTGTAGATCTGTGCACAAAATAACTATAGTTTATAATTCAGAAAAACAAAGTGTACAAGAGAACAAAATTCCATACGAATACGAGGTTCACAGTGGGAGATATAGAACGGCCACAAGTTTAAAGAATTTCATGACCCAAAAAATTTTCAACCATTTATATCTTCTACAGTTATAGGTCTGTGCACAAAATTACTATAGTTTATAATTGAGAAAAACAAAGAGTATAAGAGAACAAAATTCCATATCAATACGTGGTTCACAGTGGGAGTTATAGAACGGCCACAATTTTACAGAATTTCATGACCCAAAAAATTTTCAACCTTTTATATCTTCTACCTTTTTAGATCTGTGCACAAAATAACTATAGTTTATAATTTAGAAAAACAAAGTGTATAAGAGAATAAAATTCCATATCAATACGTGGTACACAGTTGGAGATATAGAACGGCCACAATTTTACAGAATTTCATGACCCAAAATATTTTTAACCCTTTATATCTTCTACCTTTTTAGACCTGTACAGAAAAGAACTATAGTTTATAATTGAGAAAAACAAAGAGTATAAGAAAACAAAATTCCATATCAATACGTGATTCACAGTTGGAGATATAGAACGGCCATAATTCTACAGAATTTCATGACCCAAAAAATTTTCAACCCTTTATATCTTCTACTTTTTTAGATCAGTCCACAAAATAATTATAGGTTATAATTGAGAAAAACAAAATGTATAAGAGAACAAAATTCCATATCAATACGTGGTTCACAGTGGGAGATATAGAACGGCCATAATTTTACAGAATTTCATGACCCATTAAATTTTCAACCTTTTATATCTTCTACATTTATAGATCTGTGCACAAAATAACTATAGTTTATAATTTAGAAAAACAAAGTGTATAAGAGAACAAAATTCATATCAATACGTGGTTCACAGCGGGAGATATAGAACGGCTACAATTTTACAGAATTTCATGACCTAAAAAATTTTCAACCCTTTATATCTTCTACCTTTTTAGATCTGTGCACAAAATAACTATAGTTTATATTTGAGAAAAACAAAGTGTACAAGAGAACAAAATTCCATACGAATACGAGGTTCACAGTGGGAGATATAGAACGGCCACAATTTTACAGAATTTCATGACCTAAAAAATTTTAAACCCTTTATATCAGTGGTTCTTAACCTTTTCATAGACGCGGAACACAATTATATGTATATATTTTTCTCGCGGAACACTAACATTAAATAATTTGAAATTCGGTATTTTGCAAGAATTTAAAATTAAATTCAAATTAAAAAAAAGGAACAATTTTTTGTTTTTCTAAGTTTCTAAATTTCAATACATTTAAAATTGAAATTTCGCGGAACACTTGGACCATATTCGCGGAACACCGGTTAAGAACCACTGATCTAAAGAGTAAATCTGTAGTTAAGACATATTACTGACATGATCAATAACTTCAACTCCATTTCAAACAAAAATAAATTAATTTACTCTGACTAAACGGAAATGGTAATGGACATCAAAGATCTTTCAAAGAAAAATCTGTTATACGGTCTCTCTAGTGCTACAAAATCACGTTGGAAAGAATAAAAAAAACGGATAATAATAAATAATATCGTGAGAGATATTATTATAAATTATTTATAATCACGGCGGGGAATCTTGTTAAATCGATTAGTATTCAGACCGAAACATTTTCTGTTGGAATTAAGTTCACGGTTTAACTAAACAGAAATGAAATTTTGTTTTTTATATTTTGTTTAGTGTTCTATTTTATTCTCACAGCAGACTGTGCGCTGAAGATATTCATATTCATTCAGCAAAGGAGTACTGAAAACGTAGTAAGAGCTGTAAGAAAAGTATCGGCGTATTTTACTTCATTTAGTTCGAACATTGAAGGAGTGGTGTACTTCGAGTTTGTGACCGATAGACGAGCTATTAGAACGCTAATCAGACATTGGATGGAGTCCAAGTACACCACTTTATTCTACTGATAAGTTCTTCTGCAGCATAATAACTAAAAAACCATAATCCATTTACGTCAGACTGCCTCAAAAATTAATGAACTTTTTTTTTATCCTGCTTATAGCGTACTATGTTTCGATTCTTCGGACTAACATTTATTACGATTCTTGGCTCATTTTTTGGGATAAATAGGTGGAGAAGGTGAAAGAAAGTTTGTCTCTTTGCCTCCGAAGAACCTTACTCTTTTGTAAAGGCTGAATACATTTTTGTTAGCAATTATTGACCCAGCTGGAAATGTCAGTTAAGAATGAGGAAGTAATGTAAAAACAATACCCAATGAATGATGTAACTGTGAATGACTTGAGGACCTTGATCTCCCTCCACATGACAGATATAGCGAGCAATAAAAAGTGTTAATTCCTTCCCCCTGTCGTTATGCTTATGCACCAGCTTTATGAAGTTGAAATGGTAATAATAAAGTAAATTTATGGAAATAACAAAAACCTGTAAACTAATTATGGCAAGTAAATGTATTTTAAATATTTTTTTCCAGCGCATCGCCTGTCTTGGTCATTAGCGCCAATGCAATGATCATTGAACCATTTTTCCATCAGCAATTTTTTTTGAACCCCGATAATGTGGAGAGAGAGGGAACTTCGATAAAAGTCATCAAATGAATAAATCAATCCAACAATAAACCAATTTGGTTCTGATCAATTCAATTATCGAATCATTAGTTGCCTAATTCTAGCTTTGGTCAATCACAGACTAAAATGAAAATAAAGTTCCTATACACTCTTCCTATAGATTAGTCTCATCTTCAGCCGACTACCATCAGCTGATAACATTTGTTTCAGCCGTAGCATATTGTCTTCATGTGAAGGCATTCAGTTGAAACTAGTATACCGGAGTAATTGTGATTCCGAGCTCTGGGGAAGGCATCAGCGATAGGTCCGACCCTCAGCTGCAGAAAGATTACCGCCTTATACCAATTGTCAGTCACAATTGGTTGTTTTTTAAACATTAGTTAAACATAAAAATACCATTTTAAAAAAATCTCTTCTGAAAGCACCTAATTAATGCTTCGAAAACAACTAGAATGAAAGGACAAAAAACTAAAAATATATAGTAAAATAAAAATTTTATTATTGTATTATATATACATTATATTATTATATACTGTATTATTGTATTTTATCACACAATTATTTTGTAAAAAAAAAGAAAATTTCATTTTTTTTCTTTATAAATTTCATGCAAGATATTTTTTTTGGGACTATTCCAGTTGCTATCCTAATATAAATTTATTATAACTGTAGTAACTGAACAGTTTTCGCTAATTTAATCCTTATAGAAAACTAGCTGTACCCGTTCACACGTTGCTTTATTTGAACAAAAAGGCAGTTTTGATACCTCAAACATAATTTATTAATGACCAAATGTATACAATACATCGAAATGAAAATTAACAATAAAATTATCCCTACTTCAGAGTACAGTAGTGTCCTTGCAAAGGTATCATTTCTACATAATGTGAAAAATTCAGTTAATGTTGTTGGCGGTGGTGACATTGCTCTTGCACGTACATTTTCTGATGTAAAATACACACGCTGTCCATTTTCAAGATGTACTGCTAAATGAACAACCGTTGAATATCATTCATGAATGGAAAATGATATTCAGGTAATACGCCATACAGCCTCATTGCTACTTATGAAGCGTCCCAGTTGATATTGGGTGACTTCATCGTTAGATGCAGTTGTATTTTCCACTTTAAACACTCCCATATCGCTTCCTTTGTTCACATATTTGCAAATATATTTTATAGCTTTCACTGAATTGCAGTACCCAACATTTATGTGTGCGTAATACGTTTTTAGTAGTAATGGAGAATATGGTACTACCCAACGATTATCAACGTCAATAGTATTGTTGAGTACTTTTAGTTTAATGGATTTTCCACCATCTTCGGTATAATTTATTCTCGTATTAATAATTGCAAAAAACTGGTTTTCATGGTTACACTTTCAACAAATATTACTAATTAAATGTTATTTTGATATTTTTGGGATATTTATTCGAGTGCACCTAGAACCCCAACTCTGATTTTAAAAAAAGTTTGCAAAAACCTTCCCGGGGATATACCTAATAATTTCCCAAATTTTCACGGCGATTGGATGTATGGTTTTTGAATCTATCGAGTACAAACAAACAAACAGACACACACATTCATTTTTATATATATCGATAATAAAAAATAACGTATTAAACCTGAACTAAAATATGTTGTCTTGTCGATAAAAAAAAAAAAATATATAGCAACTGTTGCAGCTTATCATAGATTTATTTATCAACTTATTCTTTCTGTTCCAGTTTCGACACTTTACCGATACCAGCTGTAAGAGTGACACTCTTGTCGCTATAGAATAAGATGACTCTCATTACTGTACACTATGCGGATAATAAGGAGTCTTCTTTCTGAAATGGAAGGTAACTTTGACCAAAGGAAACTTGTCAACTAGAGTTAAGCATTCGCCACTAAAACGCAGCCGAAAACTGACAAGAAAGGGAAATGTAAAAAATGTGTACGCTTCCCTAGTTTAGGAATGGAATGGATTGAGTTTGAAAACACAGGTACAAGTATTATTATGAGAAACGATTCTTGAATGAAGAATACCCAGGAATCTTTTGCCTGATTAGTCTGCCATTAGTGTGCCTTCAAATGTAAAATATTTACTATTTTTGCCAAGTACTCATCTTTAAGGTAGTGCTCAATGAATTGTTCGCACATACTTCTAGTATTGATTATAATATGCCTCTACAAGGCTCTTAATTGAACCCCTTCTAGCCGTTTTAACGTAATGTACATAAATTACCGTGTTTATTACTATATTTCCACGGCATTAAAACCAATCCAATATGACTGATGTTCGCAAACAGTTATTGCATTAATAGAGTATAAGTCTGCTTTTTTTTTTTTACTTGTAAAGTTTAAAGTAAAAAAGTATAGTAATCGCCTATTTTTTCAGGCGGGAGTTAACGTCCAACTACCAATTAGGTGTCGTGAACGACGGCGAATAGCAAACATACCTTACTGTAAATTTCTTTTATTAACCATAAAATAAAATCCAAATCCTAAGACTGGGAATCGAACCCAGTACCACAATACATATTAGCTTCGCAGGTCTCGCCTCTAACCGCTCGGCTACCGTGACGCCATCTTGTGACGCTCAAGTACTGGTACACTTGGTACTGGTACTGCTCCAAAACTGACCCCGTTAAACCGCCCTCTCTAATTTTTGGGAAAGGCCAAGAAAAAATTTAGAAAAGCTAGCCAAGCTAAAAAAAAAATTTGAAGAATCTGGTGGCGCTGAACTTATATAAATGCTCTTTTTGCCTGTCAATTACGAATCATTTTTTTAAAATGTATGTTTAATTTTGGGAAAATATTTTAATGCTTCACAAAAATTGAAACGAATAATATCAAAGGTGCTCCAATAGCTGGCAGAAAGAGGTAAGCCAGCACACTGGGTTAAACATGATTAATTAATAGAAATGAAAAAAAGTGTACTCTGAAAATGATTTCTTAATTCTTTATTCTGTACACTTCGTATTAGTTTAAATTTACTTCTACATAATGCGAACCATCTTATGTTATATTGCTTGTGTGATACATTTAATTCAAGTATAGTTATTAGGTACGTTAGATTAGGACTAGGTATGAATGTGAAGCTAGTAATCCCTAACTTATGATTTCAGTAACAAAAATGACTATGGCATCTAGCTCTGAGAATGGGTAGCTTTTAATTAGGTTGTTTTTACAGAATGACAAATGATTAATCCATTTTTTTTTTTTTTTGCGACTATGGAAGTTGCCTGCATTAAAACTTTCCGGTAGGACAGTTGTATAAGGGTTGTAAAATTATTTAGTTAGGCTAAAACAGGCATCAAGTTAATAAAATTCTGTTAGCACAAAGATGGGCGAATAACAAACGAAGTACTTATCAATTTTGTTTTTATTCTTAACACATTTCATCTGAGAGTTAAAGGCAATTATAAAGTTGCAGATAAACATGTAATTTAAAATATTATTTAAAACTGAACAAGTTAACTACTTTGAAGATGAAGAAAATTACTATCTAGTAGCTTAGTAGTTTTCAATGTGCCGACCCAAGGTCTAACTTTCCTTACTTATATCTAATTACATAACTCATTTATAAAAATATTTTTATTACGCTTTAAATTCAATAAAGGAATTCTTAGTACTAAAGGTGAATTTTAACAAACCGTATTAACTCTTTTTAAGAATGTAACGCTTTAAGCAGAGAGAATAAATGTATTCCCCACCAAGATCATGAAATCTATAACCTACTTACACTTAGAGAATGGAGAACTGCCGGCTGAAGTGAACTTGAGAAAGTTGTACCGACTGGTGTGTAGGGGTACCTTGCATGTTTAGCTATTTCTTTGACAACAAATATATAAAAGTGAAGCAAATATGCAGTTTATATCAATGTTTCGCCAGGTAATGAAATTGTTCTAGTTAAAGCAAAAGGATAAGTGTTAGAAAAAAATGAAATTATAATTAACTCAATTCTCTTCCACTTCTAATTAATTACTGTAATGTAAAAGAACTCTCTCTTCTAACTACATAATAAAAGTCTAATGTAATCTAGAAAGATTATTCAAAGTAAAACAATAAGATAACGACAGGATACTATCATTAAGCTCAAAAACTGTACGAACAATGAACGTATAAACAATAAACACTTTGCATTGAGGAACTAAAAGATGAGAGAAATGTCAACAGGAACAATAGATAAAAAAGCTGTTGTTAGCGAATACTCTACTATCCATGTACAAAAGTGGCCAATTTGAACAATATAGAGTAATATTGAGGAATTATTGAGTGAATTATAGTTCAGCATTTTTATGAATGTATAAATGGTTGTGTATCTAGCATTACTTGATATTGTGTTGCTTAGCAAAAAAGCAAAACCAATTTCAGAACAAGCCTGAGACCTATATTCAGTCTGAATCTAGTGCTTTTATGGAAAATACAAAATAAGCAAATATTTTCTTGAAAGAAAAACAATGATAACAAGAATCAAGGGGCATATTTTATTTTCTTAGTTGTTTATGGGATGAAACCCCCATTCTATTTCAGAGCTCTTTTTGTTTTACAAATTTTATTTTTTTGCAGTTACATTGTAGATTTAATGCTAAAATAAATTCATTAAGTAGATGGACATTTACAGCTAGGAAATCATCTTTTTTTGAACCAGTAACCTATTTCTGCTTTACAAAATTCCAGTACCTAATGTTAAACTAGGTCAATAAGGTACGGCTACATTGGTTTACATTATAGTACTTAGAAAAATTACAGCTTCTTTGATGATTTAATCATATACATCTCGGTTTTAGAGAATTGATAATAGATACATAATCTACAACTCAGTTCGAAACGGCTCAGAAAGTAATTATTTCCATGAAGAATGCTCTAGACGATTTAATAATTTGATGTGTTCACATCTGAATTCAATTCAAGCTTTACTAAGTCAATGTCAAGTGATTCTGGATAGGTGAATGTCTCGAGTTAGTGCATCTATTTTTGTTTATATCCATGTTTTTGTTTTAATTTCATATATATACAATAGGGACATCTTTATTTTAAATGTTCCCCTTAGAACTAAGAAAAAACTTCTGATTAGACAAAGAAGGTGAAGTAGCAGTAACTGCTTCCTAAAATATGAAATACTCATCCAAAATTTTACGAACCACTAAGAGGTACTAAGTAGACATTTTCAGTATTTACGTACCATATAATGTGCACTAAACGTTAAATTCTCAGAAAACAAAACAATCGTTTCTCTTTCAAATCTAAAACAATTACAAAAAAAAAATAATCACACAATAAACATGTGACACTGAATATTGTTTTGTTCTTTCACTAGAAATAGATTGTTTACCATTGATTGTCGCAAAACTCTCTCCGAAATTAAACACCTAAGTACGCTACGTGTTAACGCACCACTGAATGCTAATACAACACAAATATAACCTACCACAAACATTTGATAAAAAAAAGAGCAGTTACCTTTTATCACAGTTTTTATCATCAGGTTCCTTTTTCGGGACTTCTACGATAGAGACAGTTTTCTGTGGGGAATTTTGTTTCGATGCTGAAACATAAATAATAACTAGTGAGTGTGCTTTGTTATCTAACATCGATATTAGTTATTACTATTGTGGAAAAGGGTTTAAACAGTGCACAGAAGAATGCAAGTGGGGTACGAATGTTCTTAGTACTTTTCATTTTGATTGAAGAAAGTAAAAGGTAATTACTTAGAAGTTCCAGTTTCGAATTAAAAAAAAACAGGGTTTACAAGAACAAAGGATAAACAAATACTTTAAAAATACATTAACATGGACACAAATTTTAAAGGTTAGTCCTCATTTAAAGTTATTTAACTGTTTTACATTGATTTTTTTTTAAATAGTTTTTTTTCTTTTTGCAAATTAAAATTAAAATTTTTTAATTCATTGTATTAATTGATTGAATAAATTTATTCAACTGTTATTGATGAGTTGTACACCTGTACAACTTAAAAAAGTTACCAATAGAATTTATAATCATTATTATAGCCAATGAAGGTTTAAAACTAATAGTAATCTAAGGAAATTTAATAAATTAGACTAAGAATTTTCGGAAATGGGGTTAATCTGCTTAATGAAATGAAATCCGGGACCCCTCACTTCTTTTTGACCTCATTTAATAAAAGAAGCCCAATTAGAGCACAGAAGTGCCGGTTAAATAGTTAATGAAATATAAAGTAATGAAGAAACAAAAGAAAACTTACGAGAATTAGTGCTAATGTTGACGGCAGTCTCGCAATTGATTTTGTTCGACTTGTAACCCGGGGATTCATCTTTTTCAGGTGAAGGAGTTTTGTTAGTTGTAATATCTTCCACACAATTTGAATTCCCATCTTGCGAAGAAGCCATTAAATTCTCCTTAGCAAGAAGAGCGTAACAATCCGCGTAAGACTGTCAACTGAGAAGAGAGAACGAACGAGTCCGTCCCTCACACGCACACCTTACTCTTGCAGACAGCTCTACGTCAGTTGATTGTGATTGTATGCCCCCACCTTAACCCGGGCATATCAGTGCGCTTGTGAAAGGGCTCGATGCATCGCTAGTGAGAATGGGGTAAGTAAAATTCGTTACAGCTCTACTATTTAAAATTAATAATTTTCTATGTCTTAAGCTGGTTGAAGCCACAACCTTAATATTAAAAATTATTAATTTCATTTGAATAATTTCTAATAACCTTTTAAATTTATCATTTAAAATAAAGAACACAGATGAAAGTCCAAATAATGCATACTTCAAATATGTCCGTTAATCACTTACATTAATATCATTTCAGGGTGTTAATGTAATTAGCATAAATTTAAAAAATAAACCAATTTTGCATATAAAATTGAACATACAACCTCAAGGTTGTTATTCATTAAGATGTATACTCCATGTACCCTTTAAGGACTTGCAAACTTAATGGAACAAGGAGAACTTTTGTATTCAAGGAGAACAACAGAATAGCGATAAAAAGATTCTTTATTCCTACAAATGTGTCGTCATTAAAGTTGTTATAAATCTCATTGTAAAATAAACAAAACATGTTTTAAATGAGAGTTCGATTTGTAGGAAAAAAAGTCATATTACCTAAAAGATATAAAATGCTTAAGAGCTTACTTCGTTAGCATTTTCATTCTTTGACAACAACTTTTTGTTTGTGAATTTTATTACAAGAGAAAATAAGGTTGTAAAAAAAATTACAGCTAATACAGATACTCTTACAATTATTTCGGCTCTTTTTAGATCTTCTTCTTCTGTTACGCTTGATGTTCTTAGCATATCTAGTGGTTGAGGGCTAAGGGCTGCCTATAAGTAAATAATTTATTGAATGATTTAAAAAAATGATATATAATGCATACTTGTGTTATATTTTTATATTACTGCAAAACGTACGTACAACTTTGGATAAAAAAAAAATTGACAAATATTTTTTAGCAAAATATTTTTAGCAAAACACTGAAAAAAGGCTTAGTCAAATATAATTCACATATATTTCGCCATTAGTTTAAATACTATTAATTATTCTCTGAAATGTCAACAGATCAACATCAATTATTAGTTTGCTAGTTATACTTCGTTTGATGCTGTTAGATTTTTAACTACACCTGCCTTGAGTTTTGAAGAAGGAGAGACGTTTAAATTTGAAGGTTTGGAGATGTATTTTCCAATTCTTCTTTCATAATAGTTTTCTACTTATCTTTAATGTCATTTTTGTTTTTCAGAATTCTGTGTTGTTATATTTGCCCGGAAATCAATCTGGACTCTTGGGAGGAGTTCCAAATTAGAAAGGTACCTAGAAGCTTAGCTAATTTTCATCTCTCTGGCAGGAATTAAGCTAATAACACTAAGAACACAAATTTCTTGCTGTTGCTTTTAATATTTGGCGCAAAACATTTCCCATTTGATATCTGTTATGCTTTTTCAATTAAATCTACTTTGCCACAATGTCTCTTCTAAGTTGTGGGTATTTGTGGGGAGGGGTGAAACCCTTCTTTTCGGGTTCCAAATTAACATACATATCTCTCATAGAATGTAAAAGTCTATGAGAATTTTATATAAAACATCAATGACATTATTTTTATTCAAGTAATTTAAAACACGCAACCAAAAATAATCAGTAATGCAGCACGAGAAATTTAAGTAATTTCTATTTCATATAGCCAATACTTGTATACAATAGTCAATATTTGTATACAAATGTAAATCAGATTGATCAACTTAACTATTTCGTTAATAAGGCCATGTCATTTTAAATCAAACCATTAATTATATAGTTTTAAAGGTTATTATAATTTTGGAATCAAACAGTAGTTTGCGTAGTTTAAACTTCAGGATTCATAGGTATTTTATATTTCATTTTTATTTATTTATTTTAAATAAAGAAATTATAGGTGAATATCTGCTAAATTTTCCTTCAATTATTACTTAAGTCTATCTTCTTATTGAGAGCAAATAAAAATGCTTCAAAAATTAGCATATTAAAAATTTATAACATTAGGAATTTACATGTATTACTTTAAAAATGACTACATACAACACGTACCTGTACTGTTCCTTTAGGCATCCAAGATAAAATTACAAACAATTTTTCCTTCAATTCAAAATTTTCCCCAGTCAAAATAAAAAAACCGAAAATTGCACGCAGCTACAACAGATATTAATAATAAATTTTATAACTAAAAAGGATTTTTATTTCTATTATTTCTTAATTTATTTCGCAAAAGCATATTGTAGTAGTAAATGAGAAGAAAAAGAGATTTGAACTTCTCAGAAGATCAAAATTAAAATTTGCTTTATTCCATATTGGCTGCAAAATATTCTATTTATCTGAAAGGATAAATTATCTTCCTTCAAATATGCATTGTTGAACTCTGAATAAGGGTAAAACAGACAAAAAGTGAACATTGAGTGGACAATATTATAATCTAATTTAGATCACTTCTCCACAAGACAGAACATTCGTTTTGGAAACTTCTTTATCAAAGTTTGTGATTATTTAGATATTTATAAATAACATGGCATAAAGGTCACTGATTGGTTCCATTTCTTTTTTAGGTTCGATTTGTTGCACAATTTTGCCACAGTACAGTAGATTCTGTACTGATTAGCTACTCCTACACAACAAACATAGTGCAAGTACTTAAGTAATTACTACCAAGATTCACCAGTTGCTTTTGTCTAACTGGTTTCAAGAGTATAGAGAATGAGTAAGTAAAATATTTACATAATTATAAAAAGTATTAAATTAAAAAGTAGGCTGCTCAAAAGAAAGCATTTTTGTCAGTAGCATTTTCTCAAAGGAGTCTAATACGTATGTTAAGTTGGTTGATTTTTTTTTTTTAATTTTTTTAATTAAAAACGACAAAAAACGTTTTAATCGCTGCAAAATCGCAGACTTTTGTTACTATTTGGGTTCTTATAGAATCAGTTGCTGGGAGATCACTCTAAAAAAACAACCTATACAAAAATCTAGACCAAAACTCGTACATAAAACATCTCAGTTCACAGCATTCGAACAGTATCCTTAATTACCTAAGCCATGCACCCAGGCATTCTCAGATTCGGCCTAAGTTCCTGAACATAGGCCCTTACAACCTGAACCAACATAAAGGGAATGTATATCTAGAACTCCATGAATTTCAAAAGCTTGGGCACTTGACCTCTGATGTGTGTATAGTAGTACATAAATTTACTTACTAATATTATTATAAGGAAGATTCCAATAGCAGCAAAAACTTCTGATATGTCTGTAATAGTTAAATCAATTTCCGTACCTACAAGACCAAAAAGTAGTGGTTCCATCAATAAATTCCATAATTTGGATTCAAACTTCAAGACAGGATTCTGAAATGTTCGTACATTAAAATTACTTAAATTTAAATAATATTTCATATATTGAAAGTAGTTGAATAGAAAAAAAATTACTTTTTTTTGACAAAGAAAATAGCTTTATTTTTGTTTAATTTTATTAAACCTTCTGACAGACAGAATGTCTTGTTTTATTGTTGGATAGAAAATCTAACGAAATTTTATTTTATTGTTTACTATCACTTACTATATTTAGTACCAGATTTTTTATATTAAGTAAAAAAATGAATACTAAACTGGGTGTGGCACTTATTCAAAATAAATAATATCCTTAGTGTTGGAAGATTCTATTCCTTTATTCCATTGAAGGGGGGGAAAAAACAATATTTAGATATACTAGTAATAAACTATTGAATTTCACAAAATTCAGCACTTACATAGGAAGCAGACCATCCTTGAGTTTTCCAACAGAAAGTGGACGTGGCACCAGCAACAAAACAAGACAGTGGTCCGCCTGAAGGAAACCCAATCTCTTTAAGTCCAAAATAAGTGCACACGCCATTTAGGAAGACCATAAAACATCGCTTTGGCACCATGTATTCCTTAAATGAAATTTTCAATGTGAAGCATTCACTGAAGAAAGAACTAAGTTTATTGTTGCGTCAAATATTAGGCAAAAAATTTTTTAAATAAAAATATAATTAAAACGATGGGATATTTTTTAAATTTGGTTACTAATTCTGTCATACATACTTTTTAGATCAAATATCTTAACTCTTTAAATATATCAATGTTATATCATATTTACAATGAAATGTAATTATTTTAATTTGCTTGATAATTACAAAATTAGGGGACCAATAATGAAATAATCCTTCAGTAAATTATTTGCCCTTGTATTGTTTCTGCTCCACGGATCTAGAATTATTTTATTTTATTTTTTATTCTCCATTTACAGAACTTTGGCTAAAAATCATTCTTAATACTCTTCACGTCCATGTTTAGACCAACTGTATGCTTTCCTTAGACAAAACACAAGCCATTTTAGCGTAAGTCACTGCTGATCCTATGGTCATCTGGTAGAGTGGTACCTGAAATCCATAACCTTTGATATCGCTAAGATAAATACATAAAATTGTATTAAACCGTACCACATTATTAATTCTTTGATGTTTGCATTTTTCAAGAATTTCTGAAGATTTACTTAAATCCTGTTTCTTTATTCTTTGTTCTTATTTCTCCTTGACTCCTTGACTCTACTGCAGATTTTGTACGTCCAGAGCTGAGGACATCAGCGAACACAAGCTGCTGAGTTAGTCTAAAGTCATCCCAATCACCTTGATTTTAATTGCTCTTCTGCACGATTCAGTGCCCGATTGAACATGGTGGTATCGACGGAATTTTTAGCCTCAATTCATTAGTGTCATCAAAAGATACTTAATACTTTATTTATTTGTTCATTTATAGAAAGATAAATTGGTAACGTTTGGGTGCAAGAACGTTACGATATTACAGCACACCCAATTAGGTAATTACTATCGGATGCGAAGACTGCTCTTTCATTTATATATTCTCTGTTTTGTTTAATTTTTATTTCGTGTTCTCTGTTTTAGTCCGAAATTTCTCAAATCTCGCTTTGTTGCTTTAGTCACTTTCATCCAACAAGCTCTGACCTCCGTTATCTATCTTTTCTACTTTTGGTAGATTCTTTTTCTTGTTTTTTTTTTAAATGTGCCTTACTTAACTTGCTCTACTTCGCTGACCTTGTATTCTTGCATGGCAACATGTAGCCATCTTTCTACACACATCTTTCCACATTATTTATTATTTGTGCCTAAAAAATACCAAAATAACAGTGTATTAAGATATCACCATTTTTTTTACCAATATTAAAGCCGTTCTATTGGGTAAATAAACGCTTTTTCAATGCGAAGATTGTTATTTTTCGAAACAAATTTACTTATGACTTATTTGATATTATTAAAAAACTTATTTGGTTTAGTAATATGAGCTATATATATTCTATATATATTTATACACAAGGGGAATTTCTTTATTTTGTTTAAATTACTGCGATCACTTAATTGAGAGTAATTGATATTTTGTTTTATGAATTTCTGATTAGATTGAGTTTGATAGTTTCTTATCAATTCACGGAACTGAAGGTTATTTATTGCAAAATCAAAACTCTCAATTCCAAATTGACAACCAATAAAATAGTCTTAAATTTAACAATCATACTAACTGTAATCATACATCTTTTTTATGAGGAAAACAGGCAGTAAGGGATCCCATAATTACTCCAACTAAAAATGCCACCATTAAATCCAGTATCCCATAACTAATTGATACTGGAATATCACCTTTAGTTTGCAAAACAAAACAAAAAATTATATTATTGCCCAAAAAAATATATAAAATAGACTCACCAAGCCAAGGTATTAACTTACTACTGGAAGCTAGCGCATTCAAACATACTGCAAAGGCAGAAATGCTGTAAATATTGTCTAAATATGTAGCATTTTCAAAAAGTGTTTTCATTCGATCATGTTCATTAGTTCCTTGATTTTTTAATTGATTCAGTGTATTAAGTAGGGGACCTGAATTTGTTGCACAAATTACATATCTGTAATTAAAATAAAGTCTCTGAATAAAAGTGATAGTACTGATCTTTCTTCTGTGGTGGTTGTTTAAAAATGTATCTCATAAGATCATCTTTAACTTAGTTTTCCAAACTCATTCTGCAGAAAAATATTGCTGGAATAAAAGTAATAAATAACTATTCAAGAGAAAATTCGAAACTATATCTCTTTAAAAAGTAGTTTTTCATATCATGTTGACTTTTAAAGTAAAATTAATAATATTTTATTGCTTTAATATTAACATCAAATCGCCCTGGTATCACACCTGTACTAGAATGTAGTTCCTCCAATTCTGGAACTCCTTAGAATGACGATGCGTGAAAGGATAAATCCTGGCGAGTAAAGGCTTGACATAAAGAGAAAGTCTTATCATCTTTATTGATTAACTTGGCTTTGATAAGTATATGCTTTAAGAATTAGAAGACTTTGAAGAATTTATTAAATCTTTCTATTTAGTTGCTTGGATTTATGTTATTGATCTGATTGCTAGATTACTTTATTTCGACCAATACTGATTTTTAGGTGGAGGAAGCGGCGGCTTAAAATAATTATGATGAAACGGACTAACACGAAGTACATGTGAACTGGTCAGGAACAGTCAAAGTCATCAGCAGAGAATGTGATGTTATTGAGAATTAGGCCATTGAGAAGGTATTGTCAACATCTTACAGAGTGAAATTCAGATAAGAATCCTGTTGAAAAGTAGACTATACTGTTTAAAAGACTATAATAGATGTAAGACTTTACTATACTGGACCTAACTATGCTGTTTGACCGATTGGAAAGCTTGGTACTCTTCTGATGTGGGCGATTGATAGAAACGTTTTTCTGTGAATTCTAACTCGGGCATAAAACTTAGTGGTATGCATTTTTAGAGGTACCTAAACTTCTACAATCCTGACTACTAATACGAAACTTCGAAGTTAACAGAGATATGATCAGTTTAGGATACATGTTTATTTTAACACTGAAAGAATTTTTCTGTTATTAGGTAGGCATTAATTCTAGAAAGGGTTTCGTAATTCCTTGCAGTGAAAAAACCTTTGCTTCATTTTTTACATTTCCACATCCTCTCTCACATTTTCACTTGTAAGTTAACCATCCCTATTTTACCTCTTGGGTATTAGGATACCTCTACATCATAATTAAAAATCAAACGCCATGAAGTTGAAGTTTATATATATTACAAATAATTTACTTTGTAACTGGACAATTTTTAATTTCAGTTAAAGCAGTTGTCATATGTCCAGTTTATATCAGTCACAAAGAAATCGTTTGATATTTATTTACTAAATAAATACAATTTCTAAATCAAAATTTGATGAACTGGGACATGTGATTAACAATTTTTTTTGTTTGATAGATTAAAACCACAATCGAAAGCATATATATTAATTAAGTTAAGCAGAAAATGAAAAATGAAATATTTACCCAAATGTAAGAGCCCAAAACCAAGGAAACTGAAAGATATACTTTGCCAAAACAGCAAACACCATTGCTTCCATAGTGCAGGGAATTAATAAATATTTAAGGATGGACCATTTATATTTGATTAATGTGTCAGTATTTAGTACAAGACCAGATTTAGTTAAAGTCACTGATATTGCTAGTAACCTGTGTTTAAAACAAAGGAATTAATTAAATTTTATCATTTTAATTTGTGAAAAGGACGTGTTAAAAGTGTACCTGAGAGTTACAATAATTGATTTATAGTGCGAAGTGAGATTAAAGAAACCAACACTTCGGAATACTGATCCAGTTAAAAACATTCCAGAAATATGTGGCAATCCAATCATTGTAAAAAGCATCCCTGATGAATATGAACAGAGGATCAAGACCAATATCTTGAACAGATCTGTCTTTGGTAGTATTGCATCTTTAATTATCACATATAAGGACACCCAAAGTAATAATACTGTAATTACCACGCCTGCCAGTGTATGGATGGAAGTCTTTGGAATATAACATTGTTCATGAAGTATCAACTGACCTTTTGTAATTGACCTACAAAAATAGCATAACAGATAATTAATAAATTAATAGTTGAAACTTTTTTTCTAGCGTTAGATAAATAATCTGCATCAAAAATTAATAAAATAATGAACTTACTTTTTTGTGTCCTCCTTAATATGTTCAGATTGTTCATTAGTTGTAGCATTGTTTATTGGTGTCAAACTTTTATTTTTTTCTACAAAAGAAGGCACCAGATGATAAGTTGTCGACATAATAAGATAAAAATAAGTAAGTGGCCAGAAATGAATTAGCTCTCTTGAGAAAAAAATCAGAAGTCCTTCAAAACATGATGTCATTAAAGATACTACCCCTACTAAAAAATCGTAAACTTTCTTCAGAACAATAATTACCATCTCCATTTTTTTTTCTAAATAACTATTGCATAAGTAGCCGTTAGATTATTAATAATAAGAAATTTGAGACAGACCTACGCTATTAAGAATGTATAAACAAAAATTATTTTAATTTCATTTGAAATGCTTCGATTTGTTTTCCACATAAATTCCACTGATTAATAGGTTAAAAAACACTTGTAAAAGTGAAAAATCCTTTTAACTGTCATTAAAAGTGTAACGGGATTTGATGAGACTTCATAAAAGTACAAAGAGGCTCAATCTGTTGGATAATACTCTAATATGTATGAAGGTGAGCATGATATATTTGCAAGAATTTACTCCCTGCTTTAGAACAATTTAATGCATAATTTTTTTGGAAATCAGCAGTATCTCATAATTTCAGTGATTTTTTTTTTACTATTGACACCATTAACAAATTTATTTATTAATTACTGCTAACAGAGCTTACTAGTTTTACATGATTTCTATTATAAGAAAATGTTCTTATTCTGTATCTCGATGCCTTGTGGTATTTATTAATTTGTAACAGAATCCTACAGTTATTTTTAAGGTGATCGAAGGAGCATAATTATGGAATTGAATACACAGTAGGGGCTTTATTACACTTTCAAAAACGGGTACAAAATTGAACTGTTTGAAATAAAATCAAATAAAAGAAGTGGGTTTACTTATCTCTGTATATGCGTAAATCTAAACAATACCTAGTTAGAAATGGTGTACATGCAAATTTGAAGACCATTGATAGTTATTAATGTAGTATTATGATTTTGTAATAAATTTTATTTGATGCATTGCAAATTATAAATTACCAAATAGAAATAGTATTTTAATTTACTTTGAAACATTAAGTGTTTTTAACTGTGTTCCAGTGATCGAAATGTAACCTGTGAAAATGCATTTACCGAAGTAAACTACATGGATCAAACGAGATGTATTTTCAAGGAAATGCCTGTTATCACCTCTCTTTTTCCATGTCTTTTGGTAAGAGAAAAAGAAAATAAATTGGTTGCGTACAGGAAAATTTGGAAAAATGAATGAATGAATTGATCAGCAACGTTTATTTAAAACAATTTGCCAGGAACATTTGATTTAGGACACTTCTGGGAAAACTGGACAGATTTTTTAACTTAGAAAGATGAGCACTAGGGTAAGAAAAGGATACTTGTTCATAGGTGCTTGTTCGTGATTTTTTTTTTAATGTGAAAAGTGCTGAATCTTCTAGGTTGCCTTTTGTGGTTGGCAAGATGTTCAATTTTTCGTTTTAACAAAATCACTGTCAAATTCATGATAAACGAAGTTTACTATAATTTAGTCCTTGTACTAATTGTTTTATAGATTTTTAAGTCTAAAAGAGAAATCTAAAATATATATACAAAAATTTACTTACCAATATTGTTCTCTTCACATTGAAATCCTAAATTAGTTGGCATTTCTTAATATTATGACAAAATGAATTAGTTTTCACTATAGGAACCCAGTGATTGTGGCCACAACTTCTTCAGTATATTAATAGTAATTTAATTTACATATGTATATAGATCTAACATTCACTAAAAATAATAATTTTAATAAAAATTGAGAAATATTTGAAATAATATTTATATTCTTTTGGGCAAAAAAAGAGGAAATAATGCCTGCATTCAGATGGCCTTTACGACCAACTGCCAATTAATTAGGTGTTGTGAATGGAGCCGACTTGCAAACATATTTTACTATTACATTTTCGCATTAACGAAACAGCTGAGCCCCAATTCCTCCAGGAGTTGGCAGCCTTTTGGGAAAATTACTTATAAAGGAACCCTTATCAACTATAGTTACGCTACGCGGAGCTAGCAGTCAGAGAAAAATATTATTGCTGCCAATACTCCCATGTTTTTCATTGCACTCTTTAGAATACTGGGATTAACAAATACAGTACCGTTAAAAAGTCAAAGTAGAAAATCATACGACTGCCATACATCCTTAAAAAAAAAAGAACAAAAGAAATATGGATTATGTTTGATGTTTAATTCTGGCTTATAGGTATTAGATGTTTCCAATAATTTCTTGTAGACTGAAAATTGAAAGTTAGATTTATGTTATTCTACTTTGTGCGCGATAATGTTAAGGTAGAAATAAAATTAAACTAATATTTCTCTTTTTGGGCTGCTCTAGAGAAACTGGGTTTTGTAGGGGTGGGGGCTACATTTCTTTCCCAGAGTGTTTTGGAAAGGAGTTTCTGGCTCCCGATTCATAGTATTTCCCTTGAAAATCTAGGTGTTTTCCAGTGTTAGCGAGATTTGTAGCCTCTTTAGAACAATCCCTTCGTAATTTAAGGTGTCCAATTAGAACATCTAGAAAGACATTACTGAGGAGATGTGCATAGAAGTGATTACATGTGACTGCTGGTTATCCACTCTTTCTAGAACGCCCTGGAGATCCGGTTTCTTTGCGTTTGTGGGTGGCACCAAGGGTGGTTATCGATTTTTTGCTCTATCTGGGTATGCTACTGCTCTAGTTACTTGGTTTAGGAGTGAAATGTACCCTACGAGAACTCTTTGGGGAAGCTATGTTCAAAATATTTAGCGTAGGAGTGGTTGTCAGTAATTGCCAGTAGTTATTCAATATACAGGGTGTTCAGCATAAGACTACGGTAACTTCGGGAGGCGATTCTGGGCATCATTTGCAACAAAAAATTCCATATAAACTATGGCTCGATTCGGCTCCGTTTTGTAGATATTTTTAATTTTATGTTTTTTCAAGGTGTTACTACTTTTTAGCAAAAAGTTGCCTATATTTCTCAAACTATTAAAGCTACAGCTATTTTAATAAGCTTATTAGAAAGAAGGTTAAATTTCCTTTTAAATAAGCTAATTTGTATTCCAAAATAATAATATTAAGTATTTTACTTTGTGGCCCAAACATAGGAAATAGCAAGTTTCTAATTTTTTCCAAAAACTTTGACTTCATTTTTCCCAAAAACGTTTTATATGAAAAAACCGTGCACTATTCAGGAAAAACATCTACATACGATCACCTTTCGAACGGTATACAATAATTGGGGTTATGTTAAAAATAGATGCAGAAATCTGTGATTAATTGCAAAAAAGTAGGCCTCAAAACAACGTCGGCATTATGAAAGGAATGCTCCTACCATAAGAATATAACTGAACAGAATCATCAAATCCAGTACGATTTTTTGCAAACGTGTAATTTAATAATTAATTTATTTAAGAACTATATTCAAAAATATAAAACTTACATTAAAAGTAATAAAATAAAATAAGAAGAATAAAAATGAATATGATGTTAAATGAGTGTTAGGTACCAATTTCGAAAAAAAGGATTTTCGTTTAACGAGTTAAGATCTGTGTGTTATTCTTTAGTTAATTAAAGAAATATTCCAAATAATGTGAATAAATCATCATTTCATCATTTTGAACTACTCAATAAACTTTTGGAATTAACAGGGTGTGAAGAGCTAATGAATAAGCCGAGAACTTACTTATCGCTATAATCTCCAAGTTAAAAACTGACATGTTTTATCCTAATACGGCTTATAAAAACAAATAAATACAACAAGAAGAAAAGATAGTTTAAAGTCTATTTTCATTAGATATTTAGTTGTCATTTTGCTATCAATATGCCAACGAATTCGAATATTGAATATCGCGATATGTCATACATCATTATTATTTTTAATGTAAGTTTTATATTTTTGAATATAGTGTTTAAATAAATTAATTATTAAATTACACGTTTGCAAAAAATTGTACTGGATTTGATGATTTTGTTCAGTTATATTCTTATGGTAGGAGCATTCCTTTCATAATGCCGACGTTGTTTTGAGGCCTACTTTTTTGCAATTAATCACAGATTTCTGCATCAATTTTTAACATAACCCCAATTATTGTATACCGTTCGAAAGGTGATCGTATGTAGATGTTTTTCCTGAATAGTGCTCGGTTTTTTCATATAAAACGTTTTTGAGAAAAATGAAGTCAAAGTTTTTGGAAAAAATTAGAAACTTGCTATTTCCTATGTTTGGGCCACAAAGTAAAATACTTAATATTATTATTTTGGAATACAAATTAGCTTATTTAAAAGGAAATTTAACCTTCTTTCTAATAAGCTTATTAAAATAGCTGTAGCTTTAATAGTTTGAGAAATATAGGCAACTTTTTGCTAAAAAGTAGTAACACCTTGAAAAAACATAAAATTAAAAATATCTACAAAACGGAGCCGAATCGAGCCATAGTTTATATGGAATTTTTTGTTGCAAATGATGCCCAGAATCGCCTCCCGAAGTTACCGTAGTCTTATGCTGAACACCCTGTATATATAAAATGTCAAAGTTGTGTTTTTCAACGTTACTCTTTTTCTTGCACTTTTTGACGATCAACCCTTATACAACTGTACTACCGAACAGTTTTAATACAATAGATCTGAATAAAATAGCAGGGCCCCAGATATGTACGTATATTTATTTATATGAGTATATATTATGTGTATACATAAAATCTAATAATTTTAAAAGTAAGAGTACCTAAAACTTCTTAGATTGACCTTGAAATTGTAAGTATTCCTCAATTATGTTTTTTTTAAAGTGTCAAATTAATGTTAATTGGTTTGAGAAAAAGAGGGGAAAACTAAAAGAAAAATTAGTTCACTTACAATGTTGTTCTGTTAGATCCCATTACGCTGGTAAATCATCAATGTACATGTGATTTTTCTTCAGAGAGTATGTGTAATGGCATTTTTGAAAAGTGATCTAAAGGAGCTTTTCAAATTCTAGTTAGAGAAAGGAAACCGGTAGTGTCTAGTTACAAACACTTTTGTGCCCTATGCATCTCTTCTCCGCAACCCCTTCTAAGATATTCTAATATAGTAGCTAGGAGATGTTCTAAAAACGTTACACATCCCTCCAACTCCGTTTTCCTATGGATATACCATAAATCGGGGAACCAGCAGTTTGTAATAAACACCCCTCCCTCAGTTTGTCCTTTTTCAGGCCAACTGAGCAGTCTTTTTGGGGAAGTTAAAAGACGTTTGTAAATAATTCTTTTAACGCTTAGTGTGTATGATTGAATGAACAAAGCAACTAACGAATGGGAATAATCGTAAGTCCAAAATGCTCTTTATCCAAGTAAAAAGCTTACTTTTTATTTTAATATTACCGTAATAGAATTAACACGTTATATATATTTCTGAGATATTAAAGAAAATATATTTAATTTTATGATAATTCTCTGATAAAACGATCACAACAGAAAATCTTTAAACAAAGTCAAAATAATAATTGTACAGTACTAAAAATTAAATCGTAACAAGGTTCATTTTGGAAGTATTCGTCTCATACATATGTTAAAACATATTCTGATTAATAAAAGATACTGACCATTAAGTGAACAATGATGTACACTGAGGACGGCGGCTCAAACGTTAACTTCTAGGATAACTACGATCATTGTGATTATGACACTGCTTTTACTACTTCTAAATTTATGGAGAGATAACAAGTAGCAAATAAAGATATGAACGTGATGTATATATGTATATATAAATAATTTTTAACAATTGAAAAGAGTTAATGGTTCAAGGCAAAATATTCTAAACGTTTTTACTTAAACATAGTTTGAAATTCAATTGCAAGAGTACAATTAGTTTACCCTCTCTCCAATTACTAAGACTCCGTTAGCCGTATTACAAATAATTTGATTTTACAACAAAATTTCGAAGCAAATATGCTAAATGTTCTGGAAAACAGTGAGTGGACGTAATTAAGAAAACAGGAAAAATAATAGTTTATTTTATTTTTTTTAAAAAGTAGTTTTTTTTTTCTCTAAGTACACTAAAAGTGTTATATTTGTTTTTAAAACTATTATAATTGGTTTTGTTTACACTTCACATTTAATGCTTGTATAAGTAAAAGATACAACACTAAATAATTTATTTTATGTACCCCCATTAATTTCAAGGCTATTGTTAAACTAGGTATCCATTTATCTTAAATTTAAAACTTATGTTTATTTTCGTTTCTTTTAAATTGTTTTTACAGCTTATACCTGTAATTTATAAAACGAAGTCAGAAGATATAAATTAAATTTCATTCCCAATTAGAAAAAGATTCTTGAAATATATATATATTATATTTACGAGGTGTGGCTATTAAATAACGAGACTGATGCTGCTACAGAAGAACTATGCATGCACCAAATCCTAACGACCGACAGCTGTGCAGCGTAAAGCCTTCTCTTTCGATTGCAGCGTCTCACATGTTTGTAGAGAAATCTGTCTGACCGGAACCATCATTTGTGTAAGAGGTGTTAGTTTCGTTTTGCCGAAAACACGATACTACACATGTAGTAGAACAACAATCGTCGTGAAATTTCACATGAAACTTGGTGTAACCGCTACTGAAACTTATCTTTTATTAAAAGAAGTTTATGGCGATGAATTTGTATCACGTGCGCGAGTTTTTGAGAGGCTCAAGCGTTTCCAAGATGGCCGAGAAGACGTCGGAGATGATGACCGCCCGGGTCTCCCTTCCATGTCCAAAACGGATGAAAATATCGATTATAATTCATCAACATTACTACCGTGAGGTGCTTGCTCAACTCCGTGAAAGAGTAAGGAAAACGATTGGTGGAAGAACAAGTCATGGGTTCTCCATCAAGACAACGCGCCGGCTCACACTGCATTGTCTGTCAAGACGTTTCTAGCCAAGTACAACATCCCAGTTTTAGGCCATCCGCCTTATTCGCCTAACCTGGCCCAACGTGACTTTTATCTGTTCCCCAAAGTCAAATCTGCATTAAAAGGAACACGATTTCAGACCGTTGAAGCTGTGAAAGAAAAAGCGGCACGCGTCATGCAGGAGCTCACAGAATTAAGACAAAGATAAGAATTTGCCAAATTGATAAATTGACTTATTTTATTATAATAAAAATTATTTTTTGTATTATGTCATTTTGTCAAGTACTTTTTTTCAAGATCTTTTTTTTTTTTAAGTACACAGATTTAATATCTGCATAACATAGGAAGAGAATAATCAGATATTTTGAAAAATTCAACGATGAGCACAGAGAAACACAAAAACAATTTGTTATAAAATTTTCGGCAAAAATGAATTCGCAGAGCAGTTAATACATTTATCTGCTTATAAAATTCCTAAGCACAACAATTCTAAGCTTTATCCTTAATTTGCCGCAGGATTCGTAAAAAACTAAAGTAATCTTTTGCTATTTGTATTATTCATTTGAGATTATTTTGTGATAACGTTGTTTTAGATAATAGACGAGGTCCTGAGAGAGCTATAGCAATAGCGCCTGCTGGAGCAGTAATAATTATCGCCAATACAGCTGTTGTAATCAACATCTTGGCGCGGTCTAGATCTTCTTCACTAGGATTTGCCGTTTTGCTTAGTACATCAAGTGCTTGCGGACTTAATGCAGCTTGTACAGTAGCTTTTGGTAACCAAGCAAAGTTTACGAATATTATCTCTCGAAAGTTCAGATTGCCACCAATCAGTGTCAGGAAGCACACCAGAATTCGCACCTATCCAGACAGATAAGAGAGGTAATGGTGTTACTTTTTTATTTCGATATTTTTATAAAAAAAAAGAAAAGTTTTTTAAAAATCAGGTGTAAACAACTCTCTCACAACTTTCTTCGGCTACAATGCTTCAAGTTCGAACAAATAGTTCTTTTAAAATCGTTATTTTAAAACATAATTAGTTCTTCCTAACATTAGAAAGATACATTAGTATTGATAACTACTCATTTAATCTGCTCATGACACCAATTCGACTAAGAATACTCTAAATGGAATTGTTCTTAGAAAAATTGTCCAAATATATTTATTAGAACTACATTTTTGAAAAAATCTCAGAAAAATAAAATCCATTCAGTAAAATGCTAATTTGTTTAGATTTTTTTTACACACTAAACATTATAAACACTCTTAACTACCCTTAATAATATAAAAGGGGCCCATGCATCCTTCTTAAATAGCACTTTGGAGGGAAGACTACTTAGCCTCTCCACCAGAATTTCCTTATTTGAATTTTCCGGGAAAAATGTTTTAATTAAAGATATAGATTTGCACAAGGCGCAACGGTAGCCGAACGGTTAGAGGCGAGACCTGCAAAGCTAATATGCATTGTGGTACTGGGTTCGATTCCCGGTCTTAGGCCTTGGATTTTATTTAATGGTTAATAAAAGAAATTTACAGAAAAGTATGTTTGCTAGTCGCCTCCGTCCACGACACCTAATTGGTTGTTGGACGTTAAGCCCTGCCTGAAAAAATAGGCGATTACTTTACTTTTTACTATAGACTTGCACATAAACATAAATTGAAGTTATATTCGAGAAAAAAAGTGAAAAATCCTTGATGGAGTAATTTTTTCAGTTGAGGGATTTTGATCGATAAGTTACAGAACGGTAACCAACCTGGAGGGACCATAAAGCTTCCAGCTTCCTTAAACTTTTCAACCACGAGATTGGGATAAGGGAAGGTTGTCAAGTACGATTTCATTTATATACTTTAGTTACTTTGTGTTATTCCTCAATAGGAATGTTTCGACCTAGTGAGGAATATTTATCCTATTTTATCAAAATTTGTGTTCAGAGGATTAAAATATAGCTAAAATATTTAACACTTAAAATTATTACATAGCTTAAGAAACGTGAAACAAATTTAGTTGAATTTTGTTTAAACTGATTTTTAATGATTTATGTTCATTTGTTTGTTATTTTGTTATATATAATAATAAATGATTTTATATTAAAATAAATCTGAGTTAAAATAATAATTTTTCAATAAAAAAGCAGTTAAGTATTGAGAAAAAGGCTTGCAGAACAATAATTTCTTAAATATAGAATGAATATATACTCATCGGCGAAATTTTACTATTAAGATAAAGTATATGTTAAAAGTAAAGAGTTTACTGACCCTTATCTCATTTTTGAAATTATTAGTTGCATCAATACTATTAATGCAAGAACAAAAACTTACTTAAATGATTGTGTAGTTTCGGAAATCTCTCACCTTATTTTCACTGATTTCATTTATTTTGATGATAATGTTATAATATATATATATTACAATATAAAAGTTAAAACTTAATATTTAATACAATTCTTTTCTCCATCCAAATTCTTTAAAAAATTAATGTATAAATAATAATTTTAATACTTACACATAAACTCAACAGGACAACAGCGATGCCATAACCAACATTGTTGGGCAAGAGAGCGTAAAGATCAATTTCAGTACCAATTAAACTGAAAAGAATTGGTTGCATTACTATCCAGAATCCGGAGAAAATATTGGCAACAGGGCTCTGAAAGGAAATTACACCACTTAAAGGATTCTTAGACAGAGATATGTATATCAAAAGTTAAGTTAATTAACATTCTTTTTTAAGTTAGATATAGACTGCTTGTAATTTTCAATGTTTTTCATACCGAAAACAATTTTCTCTACATATATAAAATAATTAAAATCAACAATTTTTCTCCGTGAAACAATTACTACTTGAATCATAACTTAGCAAGGGGCGAGAAAAATTGGTTATAGGTTCGTCTAATTATAGAAAATTGTAAGCCATGTACTGCTTTTTGGTGCTATTGTCCAAAATTATATAATCTATATAAATTAGTGACTATTTTCTTTGTATAAAACTGGTCTTTAAGTTCTCCCTAAGGGTAATAGACTAGGCCTTTTTTCAGGGATTTTACCTCCCAAACATCAGGCGGTAACCAGTCTTAACTGTCACCCCAAATCCCCACGAATTTATTGAGCTTGCAGAGTAGTTGTTGGCTGCAACCACTTGGGTGATCGTTGGCGGCAACTCTACTTAACACCTCAAACACTATATTCACACTTGAAGAAAGAGAAACAAAGATACCTACTATCTTTGAGCTAACACCGATACTTTGGCGAGCCACAATAGACACTTTGGCTCTTACATCACAACTTCTCCCTAAACAAATGAAATCTAACTCAAGACGTTTTGCTATAAAGACGCCTTACTTAGTACATCATCAACTCACTTCTTTAAGTTCTTATGTTAGATGCAGACCCGAATATGGGATCTTTTGGTCGGACTGTCCAAACCATAATCACGTTTACAACGCAAGATTTATATTCGGTTGATTTTGACGGCCTTCAGAAAAATGCTTACCTGCCGGTGGTTTGCGTTGCTCAGTAGAAAACATTAACTACCTAGGGCCGAGAGGTTCTTGTATAACGTTGTAGGGACTTGCTAGTAATTCAGCTCGCCAAATCCCCCACTAAGATAATAGTTCTGAGATCGTAATTACGGCGTCGCACGGGGTAAAAAACCCGGCAGAAACGTGTGCACTGGGCCTAAGATAGAAATTACTAAAAATGTGCACTTAAATATTTTTATTTGAAACATTCCTAGTGACTACTTACGGGCCTTTTTTCATCCCATCCTTGTATTTTCCAAGATATGGCAGCTACAAAAGCGCCAGTAATACAAGCCAATGGTCCCGAGCCAGGGTAACCAATTTCGTTACTGCCTATAACAGCACATAATCCACCAATACCTATCATTGCAGTTCTTTTGCTGACAACGTAGGGCTGAAAGAAAAATTAATTTATTGTCGCAAGTATTTTTCACAATTCTAGTTCATTATCAGCAGAAAATTCCTAAAAACTAAGCACTATCACTGACATCTTTTCTATGTGGGAAACAAGCTGCGACAAATCCCCACACAATTCCAACCAATAATCCAACGACTACTTCTAGAGGTCCATGTATGATTTCCAGTACTAAATTTCCTGTAAATAAATTATTAATAATAATTTTAGTGGAAAATTGAATATAATTTGAGCAGAAAATAATGTAGTCTCAAAGAAGTATTTTAAAAAATATATACCTTCTTTAGAGAAAAGGGAAGATAGAAAAATTCCAAAAGCAGATATAGAAAATATATCATCTATACTAGAAGCAGCAATAACTAGCGTTGATACCCCCTTATCTTCACCATATCCTCGCTCTTTTAAGTTCAACAAAGTAGGCACAACAACAGCTGGTGATATAGGACTAAGTAGAAATCTAAAAGTTTATGCTTTTATGTTTATACGCTTCTCCCAAAAAAATGAATAATAGTGACAATGATTTACCCTAGTAAAAATGCCCATAACCATGGAAATCCAATAATAAAATGGGCTAATATTGCTGCTGCAATAGCTTCAGCACAGCATGGAATAACTGCCAGCTTAAGTACCGTGAATTTGAGCTTTCTCATTGCTGTAGCGTCAAGACCAAGTCCTGCTTTTATAAGTATAACTGATAATGCCACGTTTCTGTAAATTGAAAGTTAGTTGATTAAAAAAAAAAATAGAGTTAAATTTCTCAAGAGTTTTTGGTGAAAAGCACGTAAATCTTTATAACATCCACTAATTTAAAGGTATTAAACATATTTATTCTTTGAATAAAGGTACGTTATTTGCATGATCTTCATGCAACAACTATTTTTAATCGTTATTATAAAACTATTTATAATCGTGAATAAAAAAAGTTACTCACCTCGATATTATTACTACATCTGAATATACACCACTCAAATGAAAAAAGCCAACTGTTTTAAGTACTACTCCAGTAATAAGCATACCTAATAGTGCTGGCAACTGAATATATGTAAATCCAATGCCCACAATGTATGCCACAATTACAAGAACTGCAAGTCTAAATAAATCTCCTGATGGCAATACTTCTTGATGCAGTATTAAGTACAATAACATCCAGGTAATTGCTATAAATAGAATGGCACTCATAAGTGTTATGAACATATTGTAGGTCAAATAACATTGCTTCTCTATCAATTTAAGTAGTTTAGACTTCTCTCTGTAAAAAAGTATTAGTAATTAATGTTCGCAAATAAGTACATATGTAGAATTTTTTTTTTGCAGTCCTTTTGATTTAATTAACTGTTAACTATTATTACTTATTGATTACCTAATAATATTATAATATTATTACTTGTTGTTTACTATACTAATTAAATGTTATCAATAGCCGACTTATCAACAACTGTATTATAACATTTTCGATAAATTTATTTGACTAATATTTTACAACATTAATTTGATATAGTTTAGCATATCTGTCACTAGCAATCATTACAGCTTTAGCTTTAATGATCAATAGAAATCAAAGCAGAAAAATTGGAAATTAGACAATAAAGACTAACTGGACAAGGATAACCAGACATTCATGATGATGTAAGCAGGCTTTTATATATTTTACCTCCGGACAACACTTACTTTTCGACAATTTCCCCTGATGTAGGAAGTTCTTCATAATGTTCTGCTAATTGTATGTCAGGCATAACTACAGCAATAGGCGGTGATCCTGGAAATTTCTTTATTTTAAAATCTAAAATATTAACCAAATAACTGCTTGATGTCTAATCTACTAAAGCCAACAATTCATGCTTTATTCTTTGAGCTATGTAAGTTGTAATTACACCAAATTGTAAGGAGTAAAATAACAGACGAACACAATTCGTAGGTCAAGAGAAAATTCTTGGGTAACCCACAACTAAATAATTATCGAGTTTTTCTCCTTAAGGTAGATCTCTTAAGAAATTAACTTTGTTTGAAAAAAATAAAGGTTTTCTGTTTCTTTTTCACTTTTATTTCCAGATTTTTGCTTCTAAATTGAGAATAGTTCATATGGCTTTATTTAAATTACTAACAATTTTAGTTGGGAAACTTGTTGAAGGCTTCCCTAGAAGGTGTACATCATTGCACTCATAATTGGTTTACAAGTTAGATAACTTGTGGATTTTTCCCATGAGATGGCTCTGCAATACTAGATACGTAAGCGTTATGCTGAAGGTGGTTATGAATGCAATAGGTTTCATTTTGCCTATTTGCTAAAAATAGAATTAAAGTGTTGAACATTATTTTGTGAAAATCCACGAACATTACTCGTTAAAGTTAATGTAAGGCATAGTAGGGTTTTGTCATTTAATTTCTAAAAAAAGGTTTGTATGTTTATTTTTAGTATTTATTTTTCTGTTCAACGAATTTTGACTAAGGAAGATTGCTCTTATCACAGGGCTCCCTTTTAAGTCAACTTAAGTCCCAGCTTAGCGGTAGGCTAATAAGCCGAAGTACATGCCTGGTTACATTTCTCTTCCTTAGTCTTACAGCTGTATCGAGAGAACACAGTAGTGGTTAAATGAAACATGGTTTTGTAAGTGAGAGAACCCCCGTATTACTTCATTTGATTTGTATGAAAAGGGACATCGTAATGTATGAGCTTCCACCGCCACCCAAGACTCCTAATTTAGTAGTTGGACGTTAAGCCCCAGTTGAAAAATAGGCGGTTGCTTTACTACTCTAAGATAAAGTTAAACAAATTTAATTTTGTAAAAAAAAGAGCTATCACAGAATAAGGATCAATTTCCTAAAGTAAAATGGGCAGGCTACGAAGACACCTAAACACAACCGAGTATTGTAATCTTAGTGGCAAGCCTTCTCCGAACTTAACGAAGAAAGCTTTTTACCTATAAGGTGCTTAACATGTTACAAAAGATAGGCTTCAACAGGCCCTAGGAACTTGTAATTTTTGAGCTGATAACACACGTGTCAGTCTGTGAGGAGTAGAATCATAATCTTATTCTAATGATCTTATCTAGATTGAAATGGAGCAACTGCCATTGCTTTAATTCCGACTGAATGTTACTACGAAACTTGTCACAAGTCTTTGAATGTCTAATTTTTGGTGTATGATGTAACGTTGGGCTAAGAAGTTAATTATTCCACTAGGCCCCTTTTTAAATTCTTTTCAAATTTTATTTTTTTGGATAGCATAATTCTTTTTTAGTTATCTAAAATTATTTCTTGAATAATTGTGAATTATCCGTTAATAATTGAAATATTTTTGACCAAATACTTTTGTTTGTAAACAGGTCTAGAGACGTATTCACTTTTGGTGAACCCTCAAGACAAAGTAAAGTTCGTAACGAAGATCGTTTCGCAGTTTATTGAATATATTAAAGACGAACTATTAGCAAAAGCCATATACAACATGCTTCGCCTGGTTCTCACCATGCCTGGTCCTGGTAGGTAGGTGGTGGAAACAATAGCGCCGTAGCAACAGCGGGTACTGGGCCGACCGCTTCGACAAGAAATCGAACTTTCAGCCGTAGTTTTCTTATCAATCCACCTGATGTTAATGAACAGACAAGAATGGTAGAAAAGCAGCAGAGTTTCGAATTATAAAAATAGTAGGTTAGTTTTTTTTTTTTCTGATATCCTGATATTTTTTTTTATCATGTACCACTCTTGCTTGTTGCAACAATCGTTGCAGTTGTAAATTCCAATAAAAGATTTTTAAAAAAAGAAAGTTTTTTTACTATTGTGGGATGAGTTAGAGATGTTATAGCGCGTCACTTGTGTAAGTGTATGAGTCTGAATCGATTAGGCAGAAGTGCATTGTACAAGGAACTTAGTTTTTATTTATTTTTTAATCAAGGTACATTTGTAATTATAATAAAAAATAAGTAATATTTATTGATAAGAAAATGCAACTACATATCTTGTCATTTACTAATAAGACATACGGTTTAGGTAAGCGCCCATCAGCCCTATTAATTAGGATTAAAATGTGCTGTTAAAGTCGACGTTCAAGAAAATGGCAAGACTAGACTAGAATTTCCGGATTGGATTCTGAATTTTCTGGTGTTTTCAAGAAAACCGTATTAGTCTGTTCTTGAAAACTGTTTCATTTAATAAGGCGTCCACACTTCTCTGATTAGTCGGGAGGGACTCAGTTATTTAGTCACTTCCTCGAATAGAAAAAAATGTTCCGGAAAATATTGTTTTATCTTTTATGAAAATTAAGTTATCAAAGAAGTTGATAGTAAAGTAAGTTGCTATCTTTCAGTCGTTGGAGGTAATGCCTGCCTGAAATAGTGAGTTTCTTTACTTTTTTTTAATCACCCTATTTTCTAAGTTTTTGAAAACTTAGTTTCTTGTACACATTGTGATAAAATTATAGACACGTTTTATTACTTTTTCATATTCCGAGTAACCAAAAAAATTTAAAAAATATATTCCGAAGTAAACTCAAACCAAAATTTTTTTACTTTCCCTTTCTCCTAATAAGAAGAAGTTGTTTGAATTTGAGCTTTCATCGAAAATAAACTTTTTGATTTCACCTGAATACGAAAAAGTGGTTTTTAATTGGCCTTTCTTTTTGACTGTTTAGAAGTACGAGTATATATCCACCGTAACTCAATAACGTCAAATCGCTGATTGTTCAAACTTCATGTTTGGTTAAGGTGCTGCAGAGAGAGACTCTAAAATCAGCCTACTAAACGTTTACAGTTTTTTGGGGAGGAGGATTTATTATCAGAAAATTTTAAAAATTATTTTCTTCAAACATTGAATACCAATGGTTTAAATTAATTCTATAAGTTTTATTTGAAATATTTTTGAGGAAAATTTGTATTGTGGGCAACTTCTGGGTAAAGCAGTAAGTAAGGTTTTCCTCTAAAAGTGGTTTAGTATAATATAATAAACGGCCTCCTTACTCATATAATATCATGAGTAATTAAATAGATAGATAAAAAACTAAATTTGAAGCATATTGGTTGACCGAAATGCAACATTACTGAGTGGATGTTTTAGTTTTTAGCTATTGAGTAGACAGTTTGGTTTTCTTAAACATTGTACATACACTACACATATGTAGGCCATTTATTCTTCTATTCTTTTTTTTTAGAAAGTGCCGACATTGGCTACCGGGGACTTGTTCGGGCCATTTCGAGCCGTTCGGACCTTGTTCACAGGATGCTAGAGGCGTCTAGGAAGAGAAATTCTAAGTTTATGATGATAGATCTGGGACCACCACGTGGAAGTCCATCACTATAACCAAAATTATGAGGGAAGAAATCACACCATTTTGAGGGTAACAGTGCAGAATGGCTCTTTCATTATTTCATTATTGTTCATAATTACTATTTTCTAGGATTCTTGAGTGGGAATCAGTCGAGTCAATATAAGTTACATGCTAGATTTTGTTCAAAAAGTTAACAAAAGTAACAACATTAAGAGAACGAAGAATAAAATTACTATTTTCAAACTATAAATTACTTCCATGGCATCTAAAATATTGTAGCTAATAATTACTTCCTTAGTTGCAGGAGAACGAGTTTAGTTCGTCCAAACCACTTGAAACCTAAGAACAGTGATTTGGAACCTAATAACGTTGACAATTGAAGTATTGAACTGAAGTGGGTGCTCCAACCAGTCGCATTAAATTTCAAAGGAACTCTTGATATTACCAAGATTAAACCTGTAAAGCTGATTTGGATTAGTAAGTATTGCGATTTTTCTTACTTGTTAAATTGTAATATACGCTGCGTTAGCTCATGGAGTTAAATTTTTTTAAAAAAACTTGTTTTTTAAATTATGTCTATCAAAATTCATTTAAGGAGGGTTTGGCGTTTTTAGAGTGGTTAATATTTTTTAAGCGAAGAAGTTCTAAACTTAATTTAATATTTTTCTAAAATGCCAGGCGTAACTGAAAGAGTGAGAGGTTCCGATATGTTTACGTACACTTCATATTAATGCCCTAATGGACGGAAACTGAACTGAAAGAGTGATAATTGGAATTGAGTTTTCGCCATTTCCTTGTAATGACCATAATTACTTTACTAAAATTTAAGGGGATTTTTCTCCTTGTTTACCAGATTATTTGAATTCATTATTGATCGGGAGGATTTAAGGCGTTAGAAATCCGTTTTTTACGCCTATAATTGTTCTTTCGCCGTTAAAGGATCTGAACATTTTTTAAACATACCAAATTTTATTGTAAGATTACTGGTCAGGACTTTGAGTTCAAGAACTCTCATAAATTGTCACTCTTATTTTCTCGTAGAGTGTTCGTTTTGTTAATTAGTCTTTTTTTATTTGTGTATCTTTGTAATTTTCACCGGCCTTTTACTGCACCGCCTTGAAGCCTTTGTTGTGGATGAATGTCTGTTGAGTGAATACCAGTCCAGTTTCCAGAGAGGCTACTAAACATTTGACAATCTGTTTGTTCTTACGAATACCATCCAAGTTAAACGCAGTGGGGGTAAGCTTTGTTGCTTTTTCATCGATTTTAAGGCAGCTTTTGATTCGGTGGACCGAAGGTTGAATTTGAAGCTCTTTAACTTAGGTCTATCGTCCAAATTTATTAATACTTTAATAAGTCTTTATTCGGAAGCTTCATCTGCTGTTAGTCATAAAATGGGAATCACTGAATTTTTCAGTGTGAAAAATGGGGTTCGCCTGGGCTGCCTTCTTAGTCCTATTTTCTTTTCTTTTTCTTTTTTTTTTGGGGGGGGGGGTGATTTGCTCTTGGAACTCGAAGGAGGTGTAAGAATTGGTGGCACCGTAATTAATATTCTTATTTATGCCGATGAGTGCTCCTCTTAGCGGAACGACCCTATCACTCTTCAAAGAAACATTCGTATTCTAGAATCCTATTGTGATCAATGTTAATTTGAATAAATCTAAGGTGTTGGTTTTTAGAAAGGGTGGTAGACTCTCTGCAAGGGAGCGATGGTTCTTTAAAGGTACCGCCATTGAAATTGTGAACCAATACAAGTATTTAGGTGTAACACTGACATCCCGTTTATCTATGTCTAACCATCTATCTGAAAGAATATCGGTCGCTAAGTTTGGTATTAATAGGTTATTGGCTGACTTTGTTTGTAATAAATTAGTCCCTCCTTCGTCTAAATACAATTTTTTTTAAAGCAGTTTCCCGTCGTATTGTATGTTACGCTGACCAAATCTGGAGATTTCAACATTATGATGTGTTAGAGAAGTTTCATCGTTTTTTTATTAAAAAATTATTTGGTTTGCCTCCATTCACTCCTAACTATATGCTCTTCTTGGAAGCTTCTTCTACCCTTCTTCATGTATTTACTTTGAATCTGCATTTCAGATATATTATTAAAGTTATTAAATTTCCGCATCATCGATTTGCCCGAATTGTAGCGCTGGAATCAGTAAAGAAAAAAGTATTTTGGTTTAGGCATTGGTTGTCTTTGGCAGAAAAAATACTCTTGCGAGTTCGACCCTGGATTGGATAGTTTTTATAAGTGGCAAGGTCAGTTGTCGGCCATTGTGCAATGTTTGAGACTGAGGCATTATGAGGGGTCTATACAGAGAGCCCGACAGTCTTTGCGGGTTGTCTTTGTATAAAGAACGTGAATATTCTTTATACATACTAAATTTAGAGTCCAGCATAACGGATATTTCACCCAAAGATTTGAGTTGGCTTTTTAAATTACGTTGTGAGTTGTTAAATTTAAATTATAACCCTTGGTTTGAAAGAGAGCCTAGTTGCTGCTCTTTGTGTAATCTTCGCGAGAGGGAGGATATATTCCACTTTTTGGGGGTATGTTCGATACTCTCTGAATTTAGGTATCCTTATTTAGGTGCAAAAACTTTATCAAAGAGTCAGCTGGTTCAATTTCTTAATGGCCAAAATTTTTTAAGCTTTGTTAAATTTGCACAGCAAGCTTGGATTTATCGCCAATACTTGGTTAAACAGTTCAATTTTAATCAGTAAATTTTTATTTTTATTTTTAAACCTTATCCTTTGTATATATTTTATTTTATTTTATTTTTAATGTAATTATTATTATTATCATCCCCATTTTTATTTTTGTATGAGGTTATTTTTATTTTTTATTTCGTAATTTTTCTCTCCCTCTCTTTTTTTTATCTGTTGTTTTTATTTTACTTTTTCCTCATTTAATTTAATTATTTAATTATCTCCGACATTTGGATTATTTAAAGTATTATTGAATATGTTTGTATGATTGTTTTATTTATTTTTTGTAATTTGGATAGATTTATTTCTTTTCTGTTTATATTTTTATTTCTTTTCACTCTCATTATCAACCTAAGGCAGACGTTTCTACCATGCCGTAAAATGTGTTGAAATTATTTACTTTTGTATGTTTTTTTTTTTTTTTTTTTTTTTTTTTTTGGCGCATCAACATCTATGGTTATTGGCGCCCGGAGCTTTTTTCAGTGCACTGCCGGCCTCCGGACAGTGTTCTCTCGTTACAGACAACACTGTCCATCACCGGACAGTGAGCTGTAAGAAGCTACTAGGAAGAGAAAATCTAAGGGTCAGCAGCTGGATTCGAACCCGGGACCTCCGCGTGGGAATCGAGTACGCTAACCACATAGCTAATCCCTCCCCTTGTTATTATTATTATTGTTGTTGTTATTATTATTATTATTTAACAATATAGTTAGGGGCCTAGCCTGATGTAGTGCTGCATAAGCGAATCCAGGTGTTTTAGCCGGTAGCCTCCTTGGCGGGAGTCCGGCACGTATGTGCGTTAGAAGCATTTCACCTACCCCCAAAAAAAAAAAAAAAAAAAAAAAAAAATTATTATTATTATTTGTGTATCTGCCCACCATATCTAACGAAAATCGTAGAAAATTCGTATTAAATACTTTTTTTATTTCACTACAGGTCACTATAATAATGTTTTGACACAATCTCTAAACTGGAAATAGCATTTTATTGAAAGAACTTTTCAGTTTTATGAGATTTTCTCCAAATTAGCTCGAACGATTGGCCTAACCAGTTAACTGTTTCGACCTTGTTGGAAAATATGTCCCCTACGTGCGTTGTACAAATTAAGCGATGACGAATATATTCGTCAAATCCAGTGTATGTTTGATCTGAAATTGGGTTGCAATGAAATGACTTTTATATTTTTGTTTTTCGTTATTTATTTCATGTAAATTTATTCATTTATTTTTATTAACATAATTAGGAACCAAAAACATCAAAAATAAATTTCGTTGCGCTCAAATATTGTTTTTAATCTGGTAACAGCTTTGCTACACACTGATTTATTTTCTTCGATCGGACAAAAATATTTTCTGAATTACCTTATCTAAAAATACGCATTCAAATGATAGAGTGTTATGAGGAAATCCGACAAAGAAAAATAAAACTTGGAAAAACCTGGTGCCACTAAACAGCTTTCTCAATACTGTCCTTGCATAAATACCAAATTGCAAAGAATGCACACTGCTGCAATTATCTCGAGTAGGTGGCAACATTACAGACTGGTATCTATGCAAATGAATCCCTGACCGGATGATAAAATACAAACAATTATGCTGGGAAATATCTTAGCAGGTTAGTAACGCTAAATCTTGAACCCCGCACATGAGCCAAAAAGAAAGCTCCGCCTCTTGAATGCAGGTAAATAGGGAACAAAAGGATCCTCATCCCGTTTTTTATTACCAGACGCGCCACTTACTGTCATAGTCTGGTCTAACACAATATATGAATTCGTTATTGATTCAGTGATGACTAATAAAAGACAAGGATACATTTATGAAGACTAATTCCTACTATATCTATCTTTTTATTTCGAGATGGCCTCAAAATATTCCAAACTTCTTCAGTTTACGAACATATTTTAGTTTAAACTAAAATTGTAAAATTAACTGCCGATAGTCACTGCTGAAAACGCATGACGAATGTACTTGTCATAACATAAAATTTTACACTTTTTTTCTTGACGAATATCTTCGTCATAAACAGTTAACTGGTTGAAACGTTTACTCATGGCACAGATGCAGGCCTACAACTTTACCGGAAAAAGATCATTCTTGAAAGAGGGGTGGCTAATTTTTGTATTTCAAAAATATTTAAGCACGTAAAAAGTTTTTAGAGAAAGTTGTATCTGGGTTCTTCAAATTTATGCCTTGGTTGAAAGTATTTTCTTTGCAAAGAGAGTAAAAATTCATATTTTAAGATAAATAGTTAATTATGTTTTGTATTATTGTTGATTTTATCATTAATTAGCTTCTCTTATTAATTCTGAATGGTTGCGGCGTTCAGGTAATCTAGATTACCTAATTTCATATTGAGAATCACTTAGATTTAAGTCAAAACTACCAGAATTAAATGAGTACAAATTAATTGTATTGTCAAGGTCAAGTAGGTTGTGATGTGACGGTTTCTCACCGGATTATTTTCCAATGAATTTAGTAATCTCTTTCCTGTCCTTGAATTTTATTATTAATTTTTTTTTTATGTTTAGCGTATTAAAAACTAAAAAAATAAAACAAAAAATTATTATTTGAGAAGTAGTAAAGTGATCTGCGATGTAATGATAAGCAATGTAATTAATGTTACATTATAATATTGTTTCTCTATTTTTTATTTGTTTCTTTTAAACTCAAGATTCAGCTCTAAGTAATCCAAACGTTGAATTTTTATTAAACGTTATAAGTGTTAGTTGTATCAATTTTGTCTTTATGAAAGTACAATTAAAATTAATGGTAATACTCGGCGCTAATGACCAAGTTGTCAATGCGCCGAAAAAATAAATAAATATAATAATAATAATAACAATAACAATAACAGTGATTCAAAGGGTGTTTTGGAATGTTGAGTGAATTCTGAAATTAAAACTATAAAAAAAGTGAATCGATCCCTGCTTTTCTATCGTTTAACGTTAATCTATCGATCTGGTGTCGAGGTCGGAGGCGGATAGCTAACATACGAGCTCGTACTTTACTTAAATTTCTCATATCACATCCAAGACGAATTCCGGAAATCGTGCCCAGTGAAAACAATACTTATTTAGCTTTCGGGTTGCGCTTCTTACCGCTCGGCTACCGTGGCGTCTTTTAAATTAAAGCCATACTTCTCGGATGGATGATGACTCTGCTGTTCGGCGGGCAGCATAACAGTCATTTCAGTAATATCATACTTTATTGACAAGAGTGCTACACCTTTTAGTTATGAAAGACAACTTGAAGTTCAGCATAATCCATATAAAAGAAAAACTTAATCAATCACAATGTAATAGTTGCAGTAAGAGGAGGTTGTAAGCCTTCAGACTTCCTTTGTGAGATGTGAAGTCCAAACTTGCATTCGCAGAAACAGGGCTATTACGGTTAAGCAATATTAAACTAACAGTGAATCTAAGTTTCATGCAATATCCTTTCTCCAAATTTTGTGAAAATTCCAATCCTTTCTCGAAACCAACTTACTGACGTGAAAGAAAGTAATTTACCTAAATAATATTGAGATATAAAAAAAAACATTTTCTTACCAACAGGTCTGTTTTCACCAAATTCGAATCCTTTATTTTCAGCTGCCATGATCACAAAATACTTTTTAATTTAAAATATATAAATTGAAAGGTAGAGGATGGAAACTGAACAAGAACTTGGGATAACACTGTAAATCAGTTTATTGGACAGTTGTTTACAAAGTAATGATATTAAAAAACAATGGCTAATTAAAAAAAAATACTTAGTTGAATACAGCTATATATAAGAAAGGCAAGTACACAGTCAAGTACATGAATGATAACACGTATCAAGGGAGTGCTTATCAAAGTTTTCGCGCCGATGCTTTAGATAGAGAGACAAAAATTTTGTGACGTACAAGTGGGGAAAGACCAGTTGGCGCATTTGACTAATTAGCAAGCGGACACTGGCTGGCCAGCCGTTAGGATTCACTGTCCGCCGAGTATATTTGGCATCTCTCAGTTACTAAGAAGTATGTTCGCTGTTTTATAAGAGGTAAGATGGAAACTTCTTTACTTTTAAATGACACTTAAACTTTTCAAAATATTTATTCCATCAGGGCATTTCTTAGAAAATTACCCATCCTTACTGACATCTTGATTGTTGACATTTTTGTTGTCAGAGGAAGTATTGCTGTCGTACAATAGTTTCGAATTCGTCACTCAGAATAAAAAAAATAAATAAATATTGAAATATTCTCTCTGCTATTTGAGGTAGATGCGAGCGTGCCTGCGGAACTTTATTCTCCAGAATATTATCATCAATTCTCAGTACATATTGACTGTCATCCACTCTTACACTGGACAAAGTGAATACACTATAAAATGCACTCCAGTTAATGGTAAAATCAAGAAATTTTGGACATCCGACAATCATATTTCTTAGGCCTACGACGCTCTTCTTAAGTCGAACACTTTCAAGAAAGAAAATCATGTTTACTCTAAGAATGATATCCGTATTCTCTCTACCACGACAGTCACGTACGATAGGCCTATTAACAAAACAGATAAATCCATGCTATCTTAATGTTCTCCTCAGATTGCAGATTTTTCCCTCTTTTCCCCATGCAAATAACTCCTCGCCATGCATTAATTTTACCTAGATAATCTTTAAGAATGGTATAATAATACTTCAGTAGTTACTTCTACTTTTTTTTGTGGCCATAATATGTTTAAAACTTATCAATTTTAGTTCATATCGTATTGCTTATCTCTCTTATCTAATTTTCCAATTTTTGGTATTATATTGGCTGATATTAGATAGGCTGAGGAATTATAGGGCGGGGTTATGCGAATTATGGATGTAGATATGAGTAGTGTAAATTTGAAGAAGTAGAATCTAGGAGGAAAGAAATGCCCCGCACACAGCTTGTGAGGTATTTATCGATGTTCTTTGAGCTTATTGTGCCTTACAAAAAGGCATAATACGTGTAGAAAGACAGCATAGGCACTCATTTGGCCTAGATCGCTCTGTCTAACATCTTTGTAAATCAAATTAAAGTGATTCGTTTGTATTGTTATTTTTCTAATTCTCCATAATTGACTCAATTTTCTCAAATACTAATTATGGTACAATGCTTGATTGGTCTTCTGTTAATTGACTTCGGAGAATTGTATTGAATGCTTCAATAACAATGAACAGTTGTCTAAACAGATATTTTACAGCTGATTAATTTAAATATAGTTACGAGAAAAAATCAACAAAGTTGAAATTGAAATCTAAAATTCCCGAATCATGCCGCCAAAAATGCGTAAAGTAAAAAAACTTCCACCGAAACTGGAACAGGTTATCGATCCGGCACTTAAACCGTATCGCATTGATCAGAAATCTCTACGATTCAGAAACATTGAATACGATCCAGAAGATGATTGTATACATCGGATGCTGTTGGATGTTGATTTTCCAAAAAATGAAATCGACCTGCCGGACTCGCTTAAAGAAAGGCTGAAAATGGATAAATCTGCAGATGCTATGGAAACTTATAGCGTTTTCTTTTCGTTAGTAAATATTTGTTATTCATAAATATCTAAGTTCTTTAATTTGGGTGTAAATAAATAGCCGTAAAATTTGTTTAGACACTCGATAATTCTACACATAGTTCTAATCATGGACAAAACAAAATCTATCATTAAATTACTCTTTAAAACGGCAAATAACGATGTCTGGCTGACATAAATACATTACAAGCTAAGGTTTAAAGAAACAGGCGTAAATTTCAAGGTGCCTTTTATTCATTTCATACTGTAAAGTATTCGCTGAAACTCACTAACAATATCTTGAATTTCTAGAATATAATTTGAATTTTTTTATTGTTGATAATATATACAAGTGAAATAATTATAATATGTAAATAAATCTGTTAAATACTCCAAATAGGACGTAATCATTCTTTTTTAATTCGATAAGAAGTATTTTAAAAACTAAATGAGCCTAATGACAAGTTATTTTTCTTCTTCAAGCATCTTTAATAAAAGAAAAGATCGGTATAGAAATATTGACAAAGAACTTGAATGTTTTGTTCTCTTCTCTTGCGACTATTTTACGCTAATAACATTCTGACTTATTTATAACGAGGGAGAGATTGATGGGATAACAGGGAACATTTATATTCGTTTTATTTAATTTTTCTAAATGAAATAATGTAGACAAATTTTCTCCAAGATTGAAGTGCACATTGCTCTTTTTCTTTCAGAATTGTATTTTCTTTCTAAACAATTTTTCTCCCCCCCATAAATTAGTATCTCAAAGCAATACACTTCTACAATTTGTCTTAGCTTCAATTTTAAGAGAACTTGAAACTGACGGTTTAAAATTAAGCTTAATGTTTTCACTGGGTTCGCTGGAACACCTTTAAAAAACTGTTTCTGAAAAATTTTTGTTAAAAAAAAAATTTTAATCCCCACGCGGAGATCCCAGATTCAAATTCTGCACCTGGCCCTAATATTTTCACTTCATTGCTGCTTTTTATAGCTTACTGATCGGTGATCGGTAACGAGAAAATACTTCGGAGGCTGGCATGCAATGATAAAAGCTACGGGTGTCAACGACCTCACCTGTTTAACCCGTTAACGCGCCTTAAATTAAAATTTATAACTAGACTGCACTTTTTGTTTTGTGCTGAAAGTACATAAAACTAATAAAAGCAATGTTTTTTCGAAAATTATTTCTGGGAGATTTATCCTTGAATGCAGGGATTTACCGCATTGATTTGACTACATTCTTTCTTACTCGGAGAACCTCAGAAAGTATTATATTATGCGATTGTTCAATATCGAGAATCTGTTTAACGATGGCAATACAAGTGCAATAAGGAAGAAAAAGTGAAAATTGTAACTATATATTTTCTCTCTCTCTCTCTTTTTTTTTTGTAATCGATTGTTCACATGTACAATACCCTAACTTTTGAAAGCCAATTAAATTCTTGTCAGTTTTAATGTCAAAAGAGAAGATTTATGTCTGTTTGACATAAACATGTGTGGGTAAATAGTAATGTACTAGCAGGTGTTTGCCCACAAATGTTGCAATATATTTTTTACATACTCGTATTAACGTGTTTATTTATAGAATTTCAATTTTTGTTTGTACATGTGCATGTTCTAATATGAAATAAAATATGTACATGAGGTAGGGACAGAAATTGGAGCCGACAGGTTACGTATTATTTGGCGACCTGTCAAGAACTTTTCTTTGGCAAATCATCATCCGCTGGTGCTGCTTGTCACAAAACTTACATAGAAGTAGCGACAGTCTCGTTAAGGATGGCAGCCTTGAAGTCTGGTGTCTGGTCTACGTCATTAAAATAGCCTTTTTTCTTTTCTTTTTTTTAAAAATCTTTAGAAAGTTTTTTTTATATATAATCCAATGTGCTTTCCCTAAGTCTAGTCGATGTTATTACCTTATTCTTTATGTAACCTTAGTGGTGATGATATCGTATTAGTTGTTCCAACGACTATGTAGAACACTTCTCGCAGGAGATATGTAATGTAATATGTATTTTATTTGATTCGTTTTTTTTTAACTCCAAACAAAAATTATTATTACTAATCGTAAAGAAAGTAAGAGCAAGACCACCCCTAAGAATGTGTACTAATCGCTTAACTTATGGTAGCGCTACCAAACACGCCTACAACACACCCGAGGACTATGATATAGTGGGGGTAGATACAGTTGGGCCAACTAGCAGCGCCAGTGATTCAGATCTACAATGGGCTTCCGTAGAATTGTTGGCTTCACGTAAGGTGGAAGCTCGTAGGAAAGCGATGGTTGCTAAAGTGGAGTCTTGGATGGCAAACCTATCGGCGAAGATTGCCGCTCAAGCGGCTAATCTATCTACATCTCCCAGGACAAAGAAACGTTTAATTGAACTTACTGATTATGCATGGGAAGTGGAAATCAGGTTATTATTATTGAGATCATTTTAATTAGTTTTCCCACTTCTGAAGATTTTGCATGGCACGCTTCGAGAATGTCAGAAAAAAAAAAAAATGCTACACGTAAAGAGATATTCTGAAATCGAAACATAGTTTTATCATGAGAAACAAACCAAAATCTGGTATGAGCAGGCATACGACTTTCTCTTTTTATAACTTATGTAATAATGTTCTTGATTGTTATGATTTGTAAACAATACTACACATTTCATTAATGATAAAAAGGAAGTTCACAGCTCTCCCACCTAAAATCAATACTCTCGGAGCAAACGTTTCAAACTAAAATTACAGACCTAACCTAAGTTATGTCCAGTTTCAAACGAAATCTGTTAAAGTTTGTAGAAAATTAGAGAAAAGCCATTTTCTTACGTTGTACTTCTAGAGTACTATCTTCCAACTTGAAATTTTGGTTAAAAATTTCATCCTCACAAATATATGCAAGTGTTAGAACCGTGCAATACATTGAAATGGCACTTTTGTGGGGAGTTTAATTCCTCCCCGTTACCAAAAAACCCCGCTTAAGTAGAGTTTCTTGGTAAGATGTTTCCATTAAAAAATGTACATACAAAATTTTAAGAAAATCGTTGTAAATTTGTCAAAAAACCGCAAAAAAAAAGAAGAAAATATTTTTTGCACCTTCGGTCAACGATTTGTTTTGAAAATTTAAAATTAACTAACTTTGTTAATTTCTATTTCCTACGCCGCTACCCTTCCCTGAAAATGACTTTAAATGAATATTCCTCTCAAATTGATTTGCTCATGAGATTTTCTTTAAACTAGTTGAAACACCTTGGCGCTACTGTTGAAACCACAATTAAAAAAGTATTTTTATTTTTAAATGTATGTGTGAAAGTAAAATCTCTAAACCAGAGGGGTATTTTACCAATATTTGCATATTTCTTAATAAATTAGTAATCATAGACTTTCAAGGATAAGAGTAACTAATGATATTAATCATAGTTTCATAAATCTTATTTTTTAATTAATCCTCAAAGTGTACCAGAGACTTTTTTTCTTTAATTTTTGCGCAATGTTATGTGTTCCTTTTACTTTTATATGTTGTAATGACTCCCTATAAGAAAAGAAGTAGCTTAAAAGGCGTCAATGCTTTTAGTACAGCGTGGATGTCCTAAAAAATGAGATTTTCCTGATCTTTGAGGTATATTTTCAGATTCTCCTCAACTCTGGTATTAATAGTAAATATTTCTGGTCTTGAATACTATTCAGTAATTTCAATGAGCTCTTTTAATTGATAGCCCTGAATTCTCCTAATAGATCCTGGTTACATGTTATGTTGGAACCATCGGTATACCAGTTATTTGGTCTATGTATAATCTAGACAATTGTCTATTTCATTGTTCTTAACGCCCTTTGAGTTAGAAGTTCGAATATCTCTTTTGGAAAAATCTGATTCCTAGCCTTGTAGATAACAGGTCCTGGACCATGTGTCTAGCTGAGGCACTGCTTTATCCAGTGCCCAAAGTTAATTGTCAAAGTTGGGTGTTTTTTCAACGTTACGCTTTTTCTGGTGCAATTTTTGACGATCAACTCTTATACAACTGTCCTACCGGAAACAGTATTAATCAGACAACACGCGCGCTGGTCCTTTTGCCTTTCCAAAAAAAAAAGCAATCCCATCAGATTTCTTGCTGTAGTTCGAGTATTTCTAAATGTTTCTATAATTGACAGTCCAACCAACTTCTGCCCTCTGGCGAGTGCTACCATGCCCGGTTTGTTCAAATTTTGACCATCATATCCTCGCTTCTTAGTTAATGATAGATTTAATAGTCGTGGTGTAGTCACATTCTAAGTATTGGCTACCGACTCTTGTTTTTTTTTTTTAATAGAGAAGGCGATTGTTTCTCCAAGTTTTTGAAATATAGTTCCGGACTTAAATCCTAGAAAAAAGTTACAATCAATAGTAAACTTGATTCTATTTTCTACATAAAAATTACATAAGAAAGAATGCATCAAAATGAATAGTAATTAAAACAAAATAAGGTAATAAAAAAAGAATTGATTTCTTGGTACTTACATTAATTTCATTAGGATGAAAAAAATTCAAAATCACGTTCACTAGAAAAAAACAATTACATACTGGCAATAATAAAATATTTTGTGATTGAATGTGTCGTTTGGCGTAGAAAATCCATTTATGGATGAATCATTAGACTCTCAGACATTTTACTGGCAAACATACCTCGAAGAGCAAAATGCTTTTAATGTATCAGTTTCTCTGCCATATTTGTAAGTATAGCAAATTTATTCGTAAAAATGCAAACACCTCCCTGGAAGTTAATTTACCAATGTGTAAAAGATAGGCACTTGAAAATTTTCCATAGCCACAATAATCCTGACTTTTTATTAATACGAATATAAAGTGGTAATACTTTTCCAGATCCTGTTTTTCAACAACTTAACTATTTCATTGTGGGATTGTTATAGTGATATCTTTTACATTATAGGGAAGAGAAAACTTTTTAACATATAATGATAAATATTCTAAGTATAACACGCAATATCTATCTAAATCACTTGATCACTTTTAAGCGAACTGTTGGTTTCAATAAAAAGTACCTACGTACTGGATTCGAACTGAGAATCCACTCTCACACGTCCACGTTCGTCACCTCTACACCTTCATCCATCCCAAATTGTAATGAATTAATTCAATAAATTAAAAGATAACTGCAAGATTTTGAACTGTTTCCTAATTTCTTTATCAAATACAGCGAAAGATATTATGGTTGGACCTATATAATCAATAATATTCTACTACCAATTTATTCATTAATTTATTGTTCATGGTGGTGGTTGGGTTTTATTACTACCGACTTGTATCACTTTAATTAAAGTTCAAATGTTTTATTTCGATAATTTTATGTATGATGTGGAGAAGGGTACAGAATCTTCTTTTGAACTTGTAAAGTTGATTGGTTTAATTGGTGTTCACTGATATTTTTAATGAAGGTCGTTGTCCTTATTTATTTGTGGAACTTACAAAAAGTACATTTTTGCTTGATTTGCTGGTATTTGAATATTGAGCCTCTAAATACATTTTTTTTTTTGTCTAAAGTTAACGCCTTAAATAATGTAGTTACACAATGCCAGCCATGTTTTACCTAACATACAATTCAAAATTTCTATTAATTCACCATTTAATAGTTCTAATTTTGAAGAATCTTCTACTTTACAATTACAGTCGTTCCTTTGAAATGAAGAAGGGAAGATAATTAAGAAATATTCTGTTAAGATTTTCTCTTTTAGAGATAACGATTATCTTATGAATTTTTCCCCACATGGCTTTTGACGTTTGTTGGGATTAAAATTAAATTTAAATTGTATTGCATAATAAAAGTATTGAATTTTTTGAGAACAAATTAATCTCTATTTCAAACTTCTTTTATTTAGTGAGTGCGGTGGCTTATGAAACAATAGTAGAGGTAGAGCAGTTATCTTAAGCAATTTTAAGCGAGAGAGGTAGTAGCAAAGAATCAGCGCACCACTCCTGTCTAAATGCTTGTCTAAACAAATTTACAATACTGAAAGTTATTTTAATAATTTTAAACATAAGATGGTGATAAGCCAAAGGATATTTCCGTTAATACTAAACAAGTTTTGGTTGGCTAAATGTTTCCAAGGATGTTCTCAGTGAATAATATAACAAGTGTGGAGATGAGATTTCCTCCCCTTGTGTGCTCCAACAGCTCGAGTTATTGTGCTTCTTCTGTAGCAAAACCATCATTTACTAAAATGGAAACATAACATTCCATAATTTTAACAAGTTTCTCACAACACGGTATTAGAGAGAATGGCTCTTTTGTGCTTTCTGTTTGAATGTGTCGGCATATATTATGAAAGCTAACTGTCAAGCGAGAAATGAATTTCAATAAACAGCGAGACTCTAAACCATTTTGTGTGCTTGTTTGTTGACTTTATTTGTGTGTGTGTGTGTGGGCTTCAAAAAATAACTAATTGGCATTTCTAACAATTACTGGCTCCTAACGCCTGCAACTGTCAATATATTGACGGAATGAACCTCATCATTTCAACTTACAGATCTTCATGCTCTTCCGCTTCTCTATTCTCCTGTTCGCCGGGAGATTAGGGAAACTTTTGTACATTCCCTTTGCTCGCTCTGTTCACTGCCCGTGATCGTTGTATTTAATTTCTCTGAAACAAGAGTGTGCTTGATGGCCAAAGTTTGACTCAGTTGTTTCTGTAATGTACGCTTCCATGAAATATTTAAGTACATATGTAATATATGTTTTTGTAGGTCAGCACGTTTCCTAAGTCTGTATTTTATTCCTTATAATGAAATCGTAAATGCAATGCAGCGCTTTTGGATTCATATTGGCTGGAATTCAAGGAAATCGTACGTGTGCGGCAGGCCACCAAAAATATTGTCGCATTTTTTCTGTCCTGATGGAAAAGAAAAGCGAATGATTGATGTCTCGCTCCTCCTCAGTTCTACTCTTACAATTAAGGCAATTTATAACATTAATTTTGTAAAGTGCAGTTGCTTATGGTTTACTAAGCCGCACAATCGTAGTGCAAAATTATTCCCTTTTTCTCCAAAATTAAAAGAAATAAACAAAAACACGGCTTTAATGGGGTTTCAGATCGAATATTATTACGCTAATATTAATTAGGTTTCCCAAAACAAAAGAACTTTTCATTTTCACAAAATTCTTGGCAATCTTGTGTACAACCTCTTTTCAATGTATAATCGAGATCTCCTAAAGTTGCCATGGAAGTTATCTCCAGTTCGAACTCTTAATTTTAAGTAGACCTAACTGAAGTACATCCGAAGAGAAAGGATTTGGTGTGCTATCGAAGAGTGTGATAGCACTCTTATTTGAGAAAACATCCAAACCTTTTTTATGGCACCAATCATTCACGCATTCCATTTTCAGTCTCATTTTTCTTATAATATTTTCTACATACTCGTACAAGCCTTCAACATTTACTTTTATAACGTTAGCGGATTGAAGAATTCTACTTTGTAGGTCAAGCTTGCAACCCATATCCAACGTGTATATATTGAACAATATATTAGACTCACACCGCCCCTTGGGGCCGACCAAGTTCCATCACGATTCTCCGGTCGAATTATTATGCGTCTACGTTAAAGATTGTAGATATTCTGCCCGGCACAGTACCTCCTTATCATTTTATTTTTTAGTATTGCGATATTTACGTTATCTTAGGACTTATTATACTTCCATTTAAGCAACCAAGGTGTTTTTTTCCGTCCTAACGTGCAAATTATAGACAAAATCCGTTAGAATAGTACTACGCGTTGTCTATAACAGTAAATAAAAGGGAAACTTATTGTGCTTTTGTAGCCACCATTCAATCTCAACTTTACATTCTTTCATGTTTTAGATGCCCACGAGGACAACGCAATAGGCTAGCTTGATAGATAAGAAAGAGTGGAATTTAGAACTTTTAACAACGGACTACCAGTTCTCCAATGTATCTCCGTTTTTCAATGCTCTAAGCACCATCAAATGCAAGGCTTTCTCAAGTAGGTTCTGAATGGGGTAATGAATAGTTGTCTGAGGGAAGATGAGTCTATATTTTACTTTTGTATCTTAAGTTAATAAGCTGCTAACCAGACTAAAACTATAGCTGAACTGATTCATATCAGAAACCCAACAGCACGTAACCAAAAGGGCCTTACGGTTTTCAAATTATTCTATTTCCTGTGTCGAACTATCTATAGGTCCTGTACTGTTCCTATACAGTATACTACAATTCCTACACAGTAAAGTTCCTATATTGATAAGTTTATGTACATACATACATACATACATTTATATATACATGTATGTATATACATATTTATATGTTCATTATATACAATATACATATATTACTTACATATCCAGACAGTGAAAGAAAGAGAATTATGATGGTTTGATGCCCTTTGCAACCCTTGTTTTGGAAGAGAGTGTTCTGTAGATTAGTTAATCAATTTCTGGTACAACCAACCTACGCACCAGCCTTGAATAGATCTGCTGAATCGTCAAGATAATTATTTATTATTCCCAGAATTTATCAGTTAATCTGTGAATCTTGCATGTATGTAATTTTGCCAGTTAAATAAGTCAACTAAAGATAGTTAAATAATAATATAACTTACTGACAAGTGATTTACCTCGAATATTTTATTTTTTGGGAAACTATAATTAGACATGATTTTATATTCAATGAAAACTAAAAATAATTACATCATTTTTAGGGAAGGGAGTAGTTTAGTGGTTTTAGCGTTAATAGATTTGCTCAAGAAGATCACGGTTTTGACGCAGCTGCCGGCCCTTAGGTGATCTTTTCTAGAAGTTTGTTGTAGCTTACTTAACTGCCCGGTGCTGGTCTGTAACAAGAAAACATTGTCCGGAGCCCCAGCGTGCTAAATAACAGCTCCGTTCGCCAATGATTTCAAATGTTAACGTTAACATCTAACGTATCTAAAATTAAACAAAACAACAAATGTATTAATAAGGGCAGTGCACTGGAAAAAGCTCCGGGCGCTAATGACCTCAGCTGTTGATGCAAAAAAAAAAAAAAAAATAAGGGACAGATCTTTGTAAGTTTGGTTTGAGAATAAATAGTGTTTTTAAATTATAAATAAATGACTGGAAGTTCTTCTTCTGTTCTGGGACTAAATGGTTGTCTTAGTTGCTCGTGTTTCTTGAAAATGATTCAGTGGCTTTGAATAAGTTTTGCTCATTGTCTATGAACATATAAGGCACTATGAGTTTTTATATGAATCATTTTTAGATTTTTATTTTGGGGGTGCTTATTTCTGGAAGGTAATACTACATTAAACTCCTTTTCTCTGTTTAGATAAGTATAGATTAGAACTTGGAATGGCTGTTTTCCGGACAAGAAAAACTAATTTTCCCAACATCTTATAATTTCTTAGAAACCTCCCCTTTTTCCTAACGTCTGGGAAATTTTTTTCCTGCAGTTTTCTTGAAATGCAATTAAACATGATATAATAGGCCGTTTTCTCCACCTCCTATCACAAACTGCACAGGACGTATGAATTGATTTGTTCCACCTAGTAAATATCTTGTGTGAACCTGTAAAAAGGTCATCTGACTAGCTGCTCGGTAGGGGTCAGACGATCAGCGCAGTAGTGGAATTTGTTGGCCTGTAAGCACCGTTGTCAACGCCACATTTGCTGAGGCCATCTTCTAATCAGTTTGTTTGTTATTGCTATTCTTTCCATTCAAGTTTTTTTGTCTTGTTTTTTTGCCGTATAGAAGTGCCAGTGTGATAACAGAGGCTAATACTTAAATTAATTGGAGTGTTGTTGTGACTGTTGAACAGTATAGACGTGTGTCTAAGTCTCTCTGGTTTTTTTGGTAATTTCAGTGTTTTTTTGCGAGTTTTTTTATTGAATTTTTCCAAGACAGTGTAAATAGAGACCAGCTATTATATTGTGTGATTAATTTTTTGAAATTGTGGCTAAAATTGCTGAAATAATAAAAAAAAAAAAAAATAAAATAAAATAAAAGTTAATTTTTCTTTTATAATAAAACTTAAAGATACCGAAGTTCAAGTCTGTTATCAGTGTAAGTGGGGCGAGTGATAAACAAGTTAAGTGAAGTGGGAGAAAGCTGTATGATCCCAGTGGACACGCCCACTTTACCACTTTAATTTGAGCTGCAGACTAACAAACTGACAAAGTTAGCAAAAATTAAGAAATTAAGAAGTAAAAATTATGGAGGGATTCCAGGCAATTATGCTGAAATTAGATGAAATAAAGTCTGAGCTACAGAGTCAGATACAAAATTTAGATCTAAAGGTAACTAATTTTCAGAGTCAAGTTAATTCATTTGTAGATAGAATTGAAAAAATTGAATTTGAACAAAATGAAATAAATAATGAAATTAAGGTAATGAAAAGGTCACTATCCGGCCTGAAAAACGATAACAGAATTAACAATTTAATAATCTATAACTTGCCTGAATGTGATAACGTAAACTTCTATGAATTAGAAAAGAAAGTAGTGAAGTTTTTGCAAGATGTTTTGAAAGTTGAGATTACATTAAATGACATAAATTATGTTAGAAAATTGGGACGAAAAGACATAGTGTCCAAACCTGTTCTGATTAAATTTGTATCATTACGCAAAAAATTAGAGGTATTAAAATCAGCAAAAAATTTAAAGGGTAGTAATATGAGTATAAACCAGGACTACTCGTATGAGATAAGACTGATAAGAAAATCGTTACTTCCCTATTTATATAAGGCAAGGAGTTTACAGTGCAGAGCATTCCTAAGGTACGATAAATTGATAATTAATAATGTAATGTATACGCTACAGCAACTGACACAATTGGATCAAGAAGACAAGTGGTCTACGGTCTCCACGGGGGCCTCGGCACCTTCAGAAATAGAGGAATTTGATAAAGACCTCCAAATAAAGTCTGATCAAGGGAAGGTTAAGGTGTTAAGATCGCGTACTAGAGGAGGTAAGAAAAATATGGAGAGCGGAACTGATGGGGTGCTGAAATGGCTCCGTAAAGAAGACCAACCTGGAAGCAGCAGGAATTTGAAAAAGAAGAAAGAGGATGGTGTCGTATTGCAGAGCTAGCAATTGAACATCGATTTGAATATAGGAAATAGGACTTCGGCATTGACAAAGGTTACATTGGATTCTCCTGGGTGTACTTCATATGATGCTACAGTCAGCGGAAATATCATTCATGGAAGATATCAGAATACCGAGGACTTTGAGCGACCATTATCATCACTTTCAGTATCTGTAAAAGGTGAAAATGGTAATTTTAATTCCATGCAAATTCTATCATATAACATTGCCGGTTTTAAGAATAAAGTAAATAACATTGAATTTCTAAATTATTTGAGCTCATTTGAAATCTTTTTACTGTTTGAAACGTTTTTGTCTGAAAATGAATTAAATTTAATTACACAAAGTTTTCCGGAATTTGATATTGTTTTTATACCTGCAGAAAAAACTAAAAAAATGGGTAGAGCGAGTGGTGGAAAGGTGTACGGAATTAAAAAATCTAAACTTATATCGAGAGCAGCACAGTTCGTTATGATATCCGGTGCTCATGTAATTCGGCTAAAGGTACTTAATAAAATGATACACATTCTGCCAATATATCTCAACTGTAACAGCTGGGATCGGGATTTTGAGAAATTGTACACATTTGTTTACGATTTTCAGCACCTTTCGTTTTTGCTAATAGGCGATTTTAACGCCAGAATTGGGAACTCACAAAACCTATCCTCAAAAATAATTTTAGATAGTTTGGATAATATATTTACTAAAAGAGAGACAAAAGATTCAGTGATAAATGTTAATGGGCAGAGATTGCTAGAGTTTTTTCATGATTTTAATTTACTGGTATTAAATGGCAGAACATTAAATGACATTAGAGGCGAATTTACTTATATTAGTACAGTAGGGTGTTCTGTTATTGATTTTTGCTCTATTTCAACGGATTTTGTTTCTGTTATAAATAGTTTTAAGGTTGATTCCCAGATTCATTCAGATCACATGCCTCTAATCGTGTCTTTTAAATTGTGCGATGCGCCTGTAAGGTATGAAAATGTCCTTTCATTACTCCCAAAATTTAATTGGAAAATTCAAAATAAAGACAGTTACCAAAGGAAGTTAGGGAGAAATAGTGAAATTTGTAAAGTTAAGTTTAATGATTTTAAGTTATGTCACATTTATAATTTAATAAAGGATTCCGCAGTTATGGAAAAATCAACTAGTGTAGGGAGTTGTAAGGGGCGGAAAAATAAAAAATGGTATGACAACGACTGTAAAAAATTGCGAAATTTATCCTTTAAACATCTAAAAATATTCAGGAAAACAAATAGTGAAGAAAGTAAGGTTTTATTCAAAAAATATAATAGTGATTATAAAGAGGTTTGCATAAAGAAAAGAAAAAATTACTATGAGAACTTAGCAAATCAATTCAAATCAATTAATGATACTAAAAGTTTTTGGAGTTTAGTAAACAATTTTAAAAATAAGAGTTTTACAATTGGAGGGGATGTACAGATGGCTGAGTGGATTGACCATTTCAGTAATCTATATAACCCACCTTTACTCTCTGCTCGTTTGTCTTATGCACCACCATTTATTAAAAATGAATTTCTGGATAAACCTTTTACTCTGTCCGAATTGAAAATTGTGTTGAATAATTCAAAAAATAATAAAGCGCCGGGTATTGATAAAATCCCTTACGAATTTTACAAATTTGCTTCAGAGAATTTCTATGAAATTCTTTTAGAGTTTTATAACGATATTTTCGAAGTTGGTTATGTGCCGGTTGATTTCAAAAAATCAATTATATTCCCCCTACACAAAAGCGGAGATATTAACGCTGTCTCAAATTATAGGGGTATTGCATTTGAGAATACTGTGGGGAAAATTTTTTCAGGCTTGCTTTTAAAACGGCTGTCATGCTGGATAGAGCAGAATAAGATTTTGAAGGAATTTCAAGCAGGTTTCCGGCATGGATATTCTACTTTAGACCACATTTTTACCCTTTCTAGTATAATTAGTATAAAGCTGATGCAGAAAAGACAGAAAGTTTATATCTTTTTTGTAGATTTGTCCATGGCATTTGATCGGATAGACAGGCACGCTTTGATCTATAAATTACATGAAATTGGAATCTCAACTAAGATAATACAGTTAATAAGGGAGCTGCATGAAAATACTGAGGCGACAGTGTGGTGTAAAAATGCTTATTCTGATGTATTTCAAACAACTATGGGTGTAAAACAGGGTGCATTATTAAGTCCATTATTATTTACTCTTTTTATAAACGATATTGATGAAGATCTATTAGGTGGAATTAATATAAATGGAACAAGAATTAAGTTACTGGCTTTTGCGGATGACTTGGCACTGATTAGTTCAGATCCGACTGAATTACAATATAACATTAATGTTCTTAAAAAATACTGTCAGAATTGGAACCTTAAAATTAACTTGACAAAATCCAAAATAATGGTGTGTAGAAATGGCGGTAAACCGTCCAGGAGAGAGAAATGGCTATTTGGCGATGAAAAGATAGATATAGTGAATTCGTATAAATATCTCGGCGTTAATCTGACTCCGCAACTAAGTCTAGGTAAATTTTTGGATGGTAGATTACTAAATGCGAAAACGGGGTTAAATTCTGTCTGGAAGTTTTTTATAGCTAATAATGAAGTTCCTTTTACGGCAAAAATGGAAATGTTTTATGCAGTCAGTCGAGCCATTATGTGCTACGGGGCACAAGTTTGGGGGGGTAAATCGTATAAACAAGTAGAACAATTGCTAACTTTCTTTATTAAGAAGCTATTGAGATTGCCGCGAAATACCCCGAACTATATTATTAGCTTGGAAACGAAAGTGGCCCCAATGTTTACGTACACCTTACAGTTGCATCACAATTATTTGATTAAAGTTCTTGAAATGCCGGACACTAGATACCCAAAGATACTAGCGATGGAGGCTATTAAGAGAAAAGCTTACTGGTATAAAGAATTATGTAATATCAATAACGAACACGGTGCAATAGTTAATGTTAATTACGACAATTTTGCCAATTGGAAAAGTGAACTAAGTATACTCAGAGCCCAAATAAGTAATAAACACAATGTTCAATGCATAACTAGAGCCCAAAATTCGCAATTTACAGTTATATATAAAAAGCTAAATTATAATTTAGATTCGAATGTAGCATATGTTAACGACAACTTTAAAACAGATAATATTAGTTGGATTATTAAGCTAAGAGGTGATTTAATTAATTTAAATTACAAAAGGTATAATAATGATTTAACTGCACAGCTGTGTACTTTATGCGATATGATAGAAGTAGAAAATGTAATGCATTTTATTGCGCGCTGCCCAGCATACAAGGAAATTAGAGTAAAACATTTTAAAAAAAATTGTATTTCAGAAGATGATTTAATAACATATTTAAATGGAAACTGCTGGGATGTTCTACTGAAATATTGTAAAGCAGCGTGGTACTTTAGAAGCGTAAAAATTGCTAATTCATAAATTTTGAATAATTTTTATTTAACGTTAAAAAGTTGAACTAACAGCTGTTTTTACAGTTTATTTTGTTCTATGTATTTAAGTCCATGTTTATTTATTTTAATAGATTCTTGCTATAAATATGTATAACTCACAACATAGCCTCCGCTGATGGTCCTTGACCTTGCGTATGTCTTCTATTCGGATTTGTAATAAAATTATATAAGATGTATTTTTAGTTTTTCTAAATTGGTTAGTTAGTGTATTTTTATTTTTGAATATGTATTTGAGTTTTGAATCTGAATAAAAGACTTTACCTACCTACCTACCTACTTAAATTAATTACAGACTACTTTTAGCGTATAAAAATGGTTATATGGATAAATCAGTTACCCAGTTCTGCGGACCTATTTGCAGAAACCGACCTGAGAAAAAAAAAAAAAAATTCTACAACGGATAAAATAAAATGTACAGAATAACAGATTGTACTCGCGGGATGACCTGTTCTTCGGTTTATGTCGCCAATGATGTAATTATTCGCATTTTAATATATGTTATGACGGGTTAAAACAATTAAGCAGCACAAGTTAAAACTAAAATTATTGATCAAACCAAATCTTACGAATGGGCCGTTATTAACACAATAGTTGAAGCTCCATAGTTACACAAGCATACATGTAGTGTTATAGTTGATATAGAGAACGGCTGGTAATCGGGCCTTTAGCAAGAGCAAGAAAGATAGAAATTTATTGTGAAATAGAATAATGGATTGTTTACTGTTAAATGACAACAAAGGGCAAATGTGTAGGTTAACTTCCAGGCAAATCTCATGGATCAATTTATAGAAACTTGATTGATTTTGATTGAAATTATATAATGACTTAAAATGTATATTGAAATTAGGCTTTCATTGAAGAAACTGGTTTCCCACAATAATACTGAAGCCATTTATATATATTATACAATATAGTTTATTAATAATTAATTATAAGTGACTTACATACAATGTTGTAGGAGAGATGTTTTCTTTAATAAAATATTAAAATGGACTTAACGATACATGCAGTGCTTTGACAGTATTGGTGTCACCAAGTTCGATTAGATAAATATGTGTATTCTATTCATAATTACATATTGGGCCATTTTAAACGAGGATTCTAATATAGTTTAGACCCTTAACTTTCATTGTTATAAAGGTGTCACAAAGTTTAAAGTCGAAACAATCCTGGCGTGAACATTAACATTGCTTTCTAAATTTACATTTACTTGAACTTTCATAGGTAATATAAAATTATAATTGACAAATTTTCCTTCAAACATAGCATTTTAACCTCTAACAGCCTTTTTATTGAATTCAGTGGTCGCTGAAGTGACAAATGAGGTTTAATGCCGAGTTTGGATCACGGTGGAAACGATTGAAAATTGTCAAAATGTTGGAATTAAGGATTTCAATGATTACAGTAAAGATATAATCACTTGTTTATTAAATGACAACGCATGTATTGGGATTAAAAGCAAATTATGTTTTATCAACTCGAAAAACATAAAAACCGCATTTTGTGCTTAAGATTAACTTTTGCAATTAGGCTGGATTTTGCGCACGTATCCCAGAAGAAAATGTGGCTGCCATTCTCTTTTGTCCTTGTTGTCTGAATATTTGCAGTGTAAACACTTGGCTTAATTCCTAATATGATGTGAAAAGGAAATGCCTATATTGTCAAATCTTTTGCAGTCTAAAGGATCTATTGCAGCTCTTGAAAGAAACAGAGGCTAGTTTGCTTCCCCTTTGACGGATAACTCCTAAGATTTAGAAAATATGATTGGATTCGCAGTGTTGGATAAATTTGATGATTTCATACGTCGTAGCTCATTTGTTTTTCCTTCTACCAAGTTACGCATTTTCGTCTATCATCAGAGATTTGATTCATCAGTTGTGTGTACAGAATTCGACTTCAATTTTTAATGTTTCTATCACACGCTATATATGCTGATTCAGGGTGTCAAATCAAATATGTCTTTTAGAAATAAAGAAATGGATTCAATTTTAAGTAAAATTATTACTGCTTAAGCTGTTTTATGAAATGTGAACACGCTCAAATAAAATATAAAGTGCACAGGACAAAACGTGATTACTCCTAGAAAAAGAAGCAAAAACTTGAACAAATGAAAAATTATGGTAGACAGTACACTATTCGTGATTTAGACACATTTATATACTTCACATTATAAAGGTGTGCTATGAATTATTTTATAGTTTTCAGAAGTGTTTTGTGTGGCATTATTAATCAATATGGCGAAAGTTTTTTAAATAAAAGTGAATGTCTTGTAGATTAAAGTTGTTTAGTTTACTACAGAGTAGAGCGCGACACAGGTGACTCATAGTTTTAGTTCACTGTCTCTGGTCTAAACCGGGGTTTGTCAACACATGTTCCTTAGGCTAAATAAATAGTTTAGTCTCAAACTAGTATAATGGAAAACGATTATCAACTGTTTGAAATCAGGTAAATTTATTTTATCATTGTTTCATCAAATCTTCCGCCATAATTAATAATTCACTTACTGAATGATCTCATAAAAGAAAAATTCAGAAAACTTAAAATTAATTGGGCCTCTTAACTTACAGCAATCATCATATTTCTTCTTGATCGCTCCATTTTTCGCCCAGGAATTGTGGAGAGAGACTTTACGTAAAAGTTGAATGGAATTAGTTAGACTTCCCCGAAGAGCCAAATTATTTATAATCGCATATTTGGATTGCTGTTTCTTCCTCTTCCTAACAGAATCTACAGTGGCTTCCGTTGCACGGATCATCAATGCGTTGCTTTTACAGTCTGAGATGGCCCCTTTGAACTGAGACAATAACCTGCCTCGTGGCAGTAATATTTGGTAAATTTAGGCGGCAATTTGCTAATAAATAAACTTTTTTCGGCAGTCTCGCTTAAAATTTTCCATCAGAGTGACAACTTATTGTGTGCTGCAACAGTTGTTCTCCCTTTGATGGTATGAATTTAATTCCACAAAAAAGTACCTGGTGATTTATTTTCTTATTGCTTTTATCATACGAAAGCCAAAACAATCAAATAAGAATTTTATTGTTTTGTTAAATCTCGTTGCACTATCCAAGCAGCCCATCCAATCTTGAATTAACCTATACAGGATCATGTTTTGGGTTTCCATAACTTATTCCTTTGACTTTATTTATTCATAGTAAATGTACCAATGAAGATCCACTTGTTTTTATTTATCCCAAAAGAGGTAGGTACCAGGGAGGGATTTTTCTTTTTGTTGTGCACCCAGGAATTCCGATCAGGCTCTCACTGTTTCGAACATGACATCAAATACTCTTATTTTAAATTCCGCGCATCTAAAGAATGCCATTACTGCCATTGAGTGGTTCAACTTCAATTCCTAACTAATGTGAGCCATCTTATCTTTTGACAGTTATGAAAATGTCCAATGTATTGCTGTTAATTGTAACCATTATTTCCCGACTTTATCTCTGTGTTTTAAAGCCGTGTTTTTTGTAGTTTATTTTTTTCACAGTATCATAAGTTTAATTGCCACTTGCATGTTTGTTCCATAATTTAATAATTTTAAACTAAACTCTAGAAAGATGTATGAATTTCTGGATTTAGAAAATGATAAAGTACTGATTAGAAGATGCAAAAAAAAAATTAGCTTTGTGCTCTTAAGTTATTTCTTGCTTTATCAATGTGATATGTTCTGCATCTGACAAGTTCTTTCACTTTTCCTTCTTTATACATTTGTAATGTGTACAAAGTATTTTTGTTTTAAAAAATACTACATGACGTTAAGAATTTTGTTGTTTCTCTTTTAGCCTTACACTAGTGTCATTTACACGTAAAAAATTCAATATTCCTTCAACTCCAATTTATCCAGAAGTATTTTAATAACCTTTATTTTAAATACATTTGTAATGTATACAAAGTATTTTTGTTTAAAAAATACTACCTACGTGACGTTAAGAATTTTGTTGTTTCTCTTTTAGCCTTACGCTATTGTTATTTACATGTAAAAAAAAAAAAAAAATCAATATTCCTTTAACACTAATTTATCCAGAAGTATTTCAGTAACCTTTATTTTAGATTCTGAGTCTTTAAAATAAGCAAGCATCTCGACTAATTATGCATAATTTTTGTAATGTGAAATATGTATAAAAATTTACTAGTAAATTAGGTAAACTGAAGCAACCTTTATTTTCAGTAATAACAGCCCTCTTCGCCAGGACTAGAATTTATTGATTATTGTTACAAAATTATTATTATTATTGTTTGTGCGATCAGGAAGACAGTATATTTAAATTTATTGTCATCGTAGAGTACTTTTTTTCACAAAATTCAACTTTAATTGGCGTTAAATGGTTGAAACAAAATAAGAATAGACCAGTACATTTGAATAATTGTTCAGAATTCATTTATTTTTCTTTAAACGCTTTTCGTTTATTGTCACTTTTAATTCTTTCTTCTAGTTATTGATGAACCTATTTTAAAAAAGTATAGTTTAATGGGTTTTGTGCCGATTACTTATCTGTTGATGATGAAAAGAAAAAAAAAACATAAAAGAAAGTGAAAAAACGTTAAAAATTTAATTCATTAACTTTATTTTAAGAGCGATTGCGTCAGATTTTACATAATTAATGAAACATCATTAAGTAAAGGTTTTGTTTTTATATTATAATAATAATTTTACAGAACATTGCATTCATATTTATAGAGCAAGTGAGGTGATATTTCTGGTTAATTGTACCATTTTAATGGTATTTTTTAATAGGCAATTTAATGTTTATTACGGGGGTCGAAAAAAAGTTCTGAGGCCGTCAGGGATATTGAGAGTTTGCTTCTTAGAGTACAGCGTCTGGGGCAGTCAATTTTATCCGATCGTTGGGTAAAATAAATAAACTTAGATCTGTAATTAGTATTTTGTTTGTTTTTTAGAAAAATTGGTTTTTGGCATTCTGAAAAGGTTTGGAGTTGGTAAGTTTAAGTGATATTCCAGTGTCATGTACAGTTTTACAATCTGGACTGTGATAAGAATTATGTTTTAAAATTGGGGTTTTAAGAGGATATAAGTAAGAACGCCGAGAATGGTGTAAGAGAAAGTTGTTTTTGAATCCAGCTTCTGGACCTTAGATTTTGTTCTCTTCTTCCAAGGAGCTTCTATAAAAAAAAAAGGTCGTAAGAGCGTTTACGCTAGAGTTTTTTAATTTATGTGAACGCCTTCAATCTGTCTTTATAGTTAAGCCTGCCTGCTTCCATTAAATAAAGACATTCAAGCTCTTGTCTTACAATTTTAAACAAATCTCTTCCAAACTTAAAGCATCAATCTTAAGTGTTATTTTTAGACTTCCAGGAAAATGTTAACGACTATTTCTTTTTTTCTGATGTTCGATTAATCACTTATCTTTAGGAAGAATGCTTTTAATTAAATAAAGTGAATCTTACCACTTTTTTTTTTAATTAACTTTTCAGCCTAAAGTTTTTTCATTATATTTTTTAAACAAATACTTTTTAGTTATAAATTGTTATTCTTGTTGCAGATTTAATGACGTTCGTGTCCGGGAAAGAATGATAAAATTGATGAACACCGATGTAGTTAGATTGATGGATCGGGATTTTATGAAAGAATTACAAAATAGGATTGCTGAAGTGCATAAGGAAGAATTGGAAGATCGATTAAAAAAAAGAGCGGTTAGCTTATTAATAATATATTTTATTTTCCTAAAGAAAAATACATCTTCTGGCAAGGAGACTGTCCTGCACATGTACAATTTACAAAAATTAAATAATATCAAATTAAATCCATTACATCCTGAATTACTCGAAAGTAATTAAAATACGTATAAAGAACAGATCCATATAATTTAAAGTAAAAAGAACAACTACTTAGATACAACTTACTCTGATAAAGTAAACCAGAAATTTTCAACACCTTAAATTAACACTGCTGACAAAGAACATTTAGTTACTTCAAATATTCTAAACTTCTAACTATTTAATAGCAAGCTATTGGGAAACTGTAGACTTTATCATTTTGTAGACTTTAGGAGTAGGAAGTTTAGAATTTCATCTAGACATATTCTAGGAGGGAGGGTTGGAACATGATTGGAAAATTATTATAGGAGATGGTCACTCATTTCTTTATTGAATTTCAATCTTAGAAACGATTTTCTTTTCGCAAATAGTTACAGACAGACAGATTTGCCCATGTCTTAAACGGTAACATTTTGTCTTCAGTCCATTTTCTTTATGATGCGCTCATTCTTCTGATTTCTTAAAAAATCATTTAATTCAGATAGTAGAATAGCGTTATTAAAGTAAATATTCATTAATTTATGTAGTTCGTCTTGTTTCGAAATATTTATTTAGAAATGTGAAAATGTGACCATCCTCAACTTAGGTTTCAATTTTTAGCACAAACTTTGTTAAAAGAGTTGCCTTCATGGTTGTCCCTTCTGACTTGTAAATGGATGTGTAAACTCCTCTTGCCTGTTATTAGGTATTATTACACCTCTTTAATTCTTTTGTCTAACCTTGCTTTTTGTACCATTTCCCATTTTAGTCTTTTCTCCTTATAAACGAGGCATACGTTTGTTCTATTTACGTATTCCCACCCATTTTGTTTTTTATTGAGAGGGCTTCCATCTCAAATACCACGGTATCGTAACTGTCCTTTCCTCGCATTTCCATTTTCATTGTATTGCCATCCATTTTTTTTTCCTTTTTATTCGACCAGAAAATTCACGATTCATTTAATAACAATTTTCGTATAATTGCTAGGCTCAAAACCTGTCAAAAATAATGTTTCTAATTTTACTGTTTCCAATTTATATTTAGCCGTTCAATGCAGTTAATTCACATATTTATCGCTCTACGCAGCGTGTACCTTCTTTAAGAAGAGACCTCAGTCCTACCAGCTGATTTGGTTTTATACGTATTTACTGTTATGCTTTTTTATGGCTTATTTATTTATTTTTTTAATCTAGTATTGATACAAATTGAAAGAGAGTGGAAGACAGGTAAATAGCTTATTAAGTTTTTTTTTCTTCTAAGAGCGCAACATCCTCTCGCTTCTCAGTTCGGGCGTTTATTAACCTTAAGTTTTTGTATGAATTTTTGTTTGTGCGGCACATAATGGGCGCCCAGAAGCTGACCTTCATTCTAACGTCTTATCTCGTTGTACAGTTAAATTTCGGAATCAACGGAGAGAATACTGATCAATACGTTTTCTCCTTAGATTTATCATGGAGCATGCCTAGGTCAGGTAACAGACATGTTTTTCCACTAGTATCGTAACTAAATGATGGTTCTTCTGTATGACCGTTACCTAGTAATTGTACTTTTCTTACGCTAGAGAGAAATCGATCACTAAATCATAATCGGCTACATTTCGTCAAATTTATTGTCTTCTTCGGGCAGTGGATTTGATTGAATGGATTTGGTGGATTTAAATAATTATACTTATTAAAATATTTCGAAAAATGGTTAGTTTTTATTATATTAACAATTTTTAAAATATATTTTATAAATACAAGAAATGTAATAATTCTTCTTACAATAATTGTTAATTTGATGATTATGGGAATATTGAGATGCGGTCAATCAATAAATTCAAACACAAATTTAGTTTCATCTCACCGTTTCGGTAAATCTATTACCTTCTTCAGGGTCTGTACAAAAGAAATATTATACTAATATGGATATAGATTGAGTAACATAAAAATTATACAAAAATGTTTTAAGATTTTTTTGAAATTATCTGAAATTAATTGAAATTATTTTTAAAATTATTAAAAAATCAATATTCCCAAAATCATCAATTTAACAACGGTGGAAAACCAAAATTATCAATAATTGTTAATGCTTTTTTTCAAGTACTACCCCTGTTTGTTGCATATCTATATTTACCATTTAATTAGAAATTATTTTGTTAAATTATGCTCGGATGTAACATGGTTACGTTTTAAAAACATTACCATTTCTTCGGTGTTATTGCGTTCCGAACGATCATACCACTTTGTAGAATGAGAGCTTCTTCCATGAAGAAATTTAATGCAAGAACCATATTTCTATTTTTTGTTTAAAACAATTCTCATCGTCTTAATGGCGTATTTCCATTGTTTTTCAAAGAATGTTTTGTCCGATGAAAGAGTTGAACTGGATTTCTCAGAAGTGCAGGAAGAGATAAAAGGCTATGTTCACTGAGATGAGGACTAGTTAGACAGCCAAATATTGACTGGCTTTAGAATAGCCACTTTAGTGACTGTGGAGTGGCTGCTTGAACTTAAGTTAAAATATTCAACTCTAGCATAAAAATTTTGTTCGTTTATCTGATGTTGGAGGTGTTGGATTGCATTAACGACGGTTTCCCCTCCTCTCTAAGTAAAATGAATTACAATTAACATTTAATCATAATTATATGTTTTAATAAAGGTGTAAATTGCCACGAATCGTTTTGATAAAAAAGATTTCTTGTGTTCAGCTTCTCTTTAATGTTGCCTTAGAGAATAAGAAAAACATATTTATTTATAACCACATGAAAAATAAATAAATATAATAATATAGAATATTAGCGTCAACTTCGTGGCGTACTTCGAGTTTTCTGGGAAGAATTGGAATTTTCCTTGTGCAGCGAGTTAATTTCAGCCAGTCTTATCTACATTGGACAACTCTCTCTGAGGTTTTTGTTTGTTTGTTTGTACTATCATACAGTTTATCTGACAAGGAAAAAGTATTTGTGTAAATATCTATTTGAAAAATATTACTTTTTCCCAGCCAGTATTTAGCCATACAAAAGTAGAGAGAATTGTTTGTTGCTGTAGACCGCTATCTAAGCTGATCATTTTTAGTTCAGTCACACAGATAAATTTAATTCGAGTAGTCATTTATTTCTGGCAGCTTTTTAATTTTCTAACATTGTCAGCGGAAAGAAGATTTACTTGAATCTATTTGTTGAGTGATTTCATTTCTTAGAAAAGTTTTTTTCCTGAATGCTCAGAACTACGGTACTTAGTTTTAATATTTAATTCAGAAGTACGAAATTTGAAGTTCACTCTACGTTATTAAGTTTTATACGTACTATATATATATATCTTTACTGCTTAAGTAATTTTTAAAGTTCTTCAGTTTTTAAACCTTCTTAGTACAATCCCGGGCTGCAGGCAATATTTTATCGTTTCAGATCGTACTGACACTTAGAATGGCTGAAAAGAGAAAATCTGAGGTCAGCGAGCTGTACTCTAATCCGGGTCTTCCTCGTGGGAGTCCTACCTAATCCTCTCCAAAGATCCCAAGTTATTTTATCTTCATTAGTTTATGGATTTCTATAGTGAAAAGTTTATTAATTCTCTTCTACTTCTCTACATCTAAATTTTCAATTAAAATAATTAAAAGTCGAGAAATTTAATTAAGGAAAATAGTTTGCAATTCAGTGTATTTATTTTATTATTATATCTCAAGAATGTCCTTCATAATTTCAGCTAATAGAATAAGCGATGAACATCAAGTTAATTTAATTGTTCGTTTTTTGCATTGTTTTCTTTTTCCAGTTGTAATTATCACCTGTGTTTTACCAATTAAAATAGAAAACTGGAAAACTTTTCCATTTTCATCTCAGCGGTGCTGCTGTAATATTATGTATCTGGCATAGACAGTAAGACAATGCTTCATGGCGGGGTAAAGTAGGAAAGCCTTTCCGACATTGTCAACAAGAAATATGGGCTATCCCTCATTTGTATCTACGTTGACATATCCGTTCAGCAGAAATAACAATTCCATTATTAGTTGTTTCATTTTGATATCTCTTCAACAAGCTACTATTGTTTATTTAGTATGTAAAAGTCATAGCTTCTTAGAAATTATAGTACCTATTATTTCTTTTAAATCCCTTAGGGTGGATTAGTTATTTTATAAAGTAATAAAACCCGATGCCAACTCTGCAAGAATGTGCTCCTAGAATAGAATTTTTCCACTATTTTATCAGATCTCATGAGGGTACCAAATATAATATAGAGTTTGAGATCAATGCTTTTATTTTTTTATTTAGTTTTTGAGCTTGAGTGTTCCACACAAACGTCACACAAGCTTTACTAATAAACCCAGCTTGGACTCTTAAGCAGTAGAAGAATACAGCTCCATTATTTTACTCAGGGAAGGTTGTTGAATTACTGGAATTTCAGGATTGAAATTCAATGAAAAATTTGATGTAATTGCGAGGGAAGTGTATAAGACATTATTCTATGGAGATCGCCTTGGCATCGGGGTTATTATGTAGAAAAAACTATTTAAAAATGTATAATATAGAACTGGTCGGATGTTAGAGGTTGTCGACAAGCTAAGAGTTTTATAGGAATAGAAGTGTGGGTATTTGACAGTAAAAAAAAAGAAAAGAAATATTACTTTCAAATTACTGCTTCAATTATTGTCGTGTGCGGTCCAGAACAGATCAATCTTTTCACCCAATGGAGATCATTTGATTACCAACCTGACCTGATTCAATTGTCACCTGTCAGTGATCACCTGTCAATGATTGATAAAGTAATTTAGGCTAAGCCATAGTTAAAATGATTAATAATTTCAATTTCCATAAATTTTTTTCTGCCAAATAGATTCCGCACAGTAGCATAAATTAATGCGGACCTAACCACATTTTCATCTTAACCACATAGTTTTAATCAATTCTAGTTTATCTAGTCTGGCTTCTTCCGACGCATGCTCTCATGAGGTCGTTATTTCGTTGATTTTATCCAGCTCAAATTTCTTTTGTTAACTGTTACACCTTATAATTTTATATCTGCGTATTTTTTGTTTCAAATTGGTTATTAATTGATAAAACTTGTTTTTTGTTTTTTCTAGGAGAGGGAATTTTTTCGAGAGATAGATTTAGTGATACAAGGAGTTCTGCCAAAAGAAAAAGCTTTGAAAAATGTTACGAAAATATTCGCTTTTTGGGATCCAGAAGCGCATAAGGATCATCCACCATATCAGAAGGTAATTGTTAAAATTTGCGAGAGATTTTAAGTGTTCTTAGGAAACCACATAGATGTATAAGGCACGCTGCTGTGTTTATATTGCTCCTGCATATAAGAACTCCTATTTAACTTGTAGTGAGATGGTAGAACTGACATGAGAACGCTAACCCAAGTAGTGACTCTCATGGAGTGAGTGTTACAAGAAATAAATGTATTAAAGTTCAATAATTATCAGTAATTTTTAAACCCAGTTTATTTAACTACTTATTTGATTTTTTACGAAATCCAGTAAATAGTAAATTAAAATTTTCTCGAGAATGGCTTTATAATTATTTGTGTACTCGTATTTTCTAAAAGCTACTATTTCGGACATAGGATACTCCAAAACGGATATCGAAAATCTTCTGGATTCCAACATTTTCACAATTTAGTAGGAAGTAAGCGGAAGTAGAAAGAATAATTCAATAATTATTTATTGACTTTAAAGCAAGACAAGTTATCAGACTAAAAGATTATTGTGTGGTATTTTCATTAACATAAAGAAATAATAATTACGTATTTTCTGAGAGAACGAATTAGTCTTAAATTTGTTGAATTAAGAGTTAATCTCTATTAAATATTTGCTTATATTATTAGGATATGCACTTATATATATATATATATATATATATATATATATATATATATATATATATATATATATAATAATTAAACACCCATTTACTGTGTTAAAACTCTCAATTTAGTTTAAATATTTATTTTTGTATTTAACATGATTTATACCTTTAGCAAAGCTTAAATTTATCTTCATTTTGTTCAAATGTCTAAAGAAGGGCTTTGGTCCTCTGAAAAAAAAAAATCTTACATTTTGTGCTATTGTTAGTGCTCGTAAAACAAGAACTAGATAAATTGTTTGTTGGTATCTATTGTACATACAAGATTCCTTTTAAATTGCTGCGGCAATATCCATTATTTTTATTTTTGATTTAGTCAGACTCGCTGTCTTTTCTTGTTTTTTTTTTTTTTTCTTCTTGCCTGGCTTTCTGAACGCGCAGATTAGCCAGTCGTTTATTTGCTTACTTGTTGACCATTTACTTTTCCCTTTTTTTTTATATTATTGCGTGATTTGTTGAAATATTAAATAATATAATATGAATAAATAAATTTTATATGAAATAATTGCTTTTAAGTGTAGATAATCATATTTATCCTGCAATGTAAGAGTGTGCTGGTAGAACGGTCTCAAGTAGTGGCCCTCATTAATTTCGTCGCAGACATATATATATATAAAGATCAAAAGAAGATTAAAAACAATAAGGCACACTTCACTGCAACAGATTATTAATCAATAGCTCATCACCTGTTTATACTTATAACAGGAAAATTCATTCAATACGCCTGTTGCCACGAAACATTTATCGGCAGAATAGTCCTCGAGATTTTTTCTTCCTAGCCGCTATAGATCACCGTTTGGTGATTGGATATTGTTGATTATAGTAAGAGAACGCTGACTGGAGAATGCCAAGAAGTTGGTAGTCCACTTCTCTTCGAGGAATGTTTAGCAGAATTCAAGGACTGGAGAAAATAATTTTCGAATTATAAGAAGTTCATTTTTCACAGAAAAAGGATATTAATAAAACTTAATTTTTAGTTTTGACAACGTATATTTCCGCATATTTTGTTTTCATCTTGCATTGTTTAGATTTTTAAGCAATTTAAAACGAAATCCATCCAAAAATCTGCTATATACATATACAGATGTTTTATCACTTCTTCAGAGTAACTCTAGAAATATACACCGTAAATTCAATATTGTTGAAGATCCCTAGAGATATAAAAAGAAAAAGTAAACTCCTTTAGGGCATCAAGAAATTTTGACCTGTATTCCTATGCATTTATATACACATATTATCTAGTATTCATTTTTACATATTTTCTTGGTTTTTTTATCCAGAAGGTTAAGACGCCACCCGCTCTGAAACCTCCAGATGTAGATTATAGACCGTATATGACAAAAGAAGAGTTGAATCCACCATCTCCTGGTACTGATATTTCACCTGTACATTCAGAAATACCGGAAGATGATGACGTTGAAAAGCTGCGTAAAGATTTTGTCTATAACTTGCAAGAGGAAATTGAAAGAATGTACATTCAACCATACACTTATGAAAAAGTTCGTTATGAAACGGAAAATGTTAAACAATTGAGAAAAGCTAAGGTAATATTTTGTAATAACTTATTTTCTTTTCATTTGTTTAATACGGAAATAAATAATCCGTTATTATAAAAGTAAATACATCAATGTTGAAAGTAAAGCGTACTTCTGAAGAAATAATCCGCCAGAACCTACTAAAAACTACTAAAACTTAAAAAAACTATTAAAAGAAAAGTAATAAAGCTTGCAAACGGGTCTCAAATTAACTTGGTTCACAAACTTGTAAATAAAACTTAACATATTAGATTCATTCCCAATAAATAAATTTTTACTTATTTTTAAATTATCAGTCGTAACCACCCCTTGTAAAAAGCATAAAAGTTCGAATAATGCATAATAATTAGGAGTATTCGAGTAAAAATCAGTAGGGGGATAAAAAAAATTGAAAAATTTCCGAAATTAAATTCAATAAGATTTTAGATTAAGGTTAAGATATTAGGCCATATAAATTGAATTAAAGTTGAAAATTTACGAATCAATACTGTTCCATGATTGATAATACCCAGACCTGGAATCTTATGGACGCAAGACTCACTTCCCCTCCCAATAGAATGAGGCTTGTACTGGTTGCTAGGTAATACCTGACGTCATGATACGGGACGTTTTTGCTGGCCAGAAGACCAGCCTCCAGTTTATGTTTGTGAAGTGGACTGTTGCATGAAGTTTAATCTTCTTAAACCCCCAAAGTTAATACAGGACTCAGGTAGCTCAGGCTCTGTAAAAAAGTATGAGAATATTTCTTGTATCTTTTCACTGAGTGTCTTATCTGATTTGTATTAGCTATTGGATGGAGGAGTCCAGACAGCTTTGCTTTCAGCTGATCTTGACTTCGCCATGTCCTTTGATTTGACATCATTAGAGCTGCTGCAGATCCCAACCATCCAAAGGAACTCTTCTCTCCACGTGTTACTTTTATCTGTCAGTCCACTTACATTTTTATGATATAAATTCGAGTACAGGCTTTCCAGTTTTAGTGCGATTTCTCAATTTACCGTTTTTGCCTTTATTGAATTCATCATATTTTCTTTGGAGTTTCTTTATTGGAAAGGTCGATTTTTAGGATACCGACTTTGAAGATATATTTAAGGCACCACATGCGCCTTATGACCCCAAACCTGCATTCCTGTTCTCATGGAACCTATTTCATTCCACGTCACTCAAGGCAAACTCTGAAGCAGTGTTTAAGAAAAGTGAGACTATTCTTCTCAAGGACCTGACAGAGAATGTTATCAAAGGCTAGCCGCCTAAAGCAAGTTGTGTAAAAATCATGGCATTAGCTTAAAAGGGCGCGTTTGCTGAAGAAGTTATGGTAGTTGCACAATAACGCCCTTGAAAAAAATCGACGATTACTTTATACTTTTATTAACTTGGAATAATTTATTGTGCCATTAAAATTTATAAAAATACGTTTACTTTGATTTTTTTTAGGATGTCGAAGCAATGTACGAAATGGCAGAAAAAATTTTTATTGAAATTTAGCATAAAACGAAGCTTCGAGAAACTAAAGTAAAAATCGAGGCTGAAAAGAACAACGAAAAAAAAGACGACAAAAATCTTAAGTAATCCGTTACGTTATTGTTTAGGTGAGAATGTGCAAGAATCAGGCGAGTCTTCAATGGGAAACATATTTTTCTGTTGTATTTTATTTTAAATATTTTTAACTTATATCTTACAAAGAGAAACAGCATTTATACAAAATTCATACTTAGTATATTAGTAAAATAAAAATCAATTATTTTGTGAATGCTTTTTTTTTTTTTTAAGTCAGCATATTGTAGCAATTTGCCATTAATTTTGAGGCTGGTCGGGCCTCCCAGTTTTTTTTAGTTTTGTTGGAGGACTTAAGATATTCTGCCCTATATCAGCGTCATAAAAATTACTTTCTTTGATGCCAATTTAAAACATAACGTTTAGGGTCCAGCAAACAGAGTATTTGCCACGATGGTTGGTGATATTTAATCGAGATAATTGTCATTAACTAAAAATAGGTTATTGTTTCAGTACCTGATTACTTAAATTACCAAATACGCAAATACGAAGGAATGTCTAAATGGTAAACAACTGTTTTACACTTAACATTAAAAAATTATACTTGAGTTAGGGCGTTTGTATATAGTAAATGTATTTAGAAGGATTATGTTGAAAGATAGGGAGCGAATATCATGTAATTTACCTTTTTAAATATTTTGTCATTTATCTCTTATTTTACTTATTGCTCGTGTTATGTTTTAACTTTTGTTTAGGAAATATGAAGTCCCTCTTTTGTTAAGGAAATATATTGCTCTCGTTGTCATAGTTGGGTTGCAAATGTATTGTTAAACGAAAGAATTATGACATTGTCATTAATTGTTAATGTTATTCACAATTTGTTGAAGAAGTTAGCAATTGTTCCGTTCAAATGTTCAAATTTGCGGCAACTCTTACAACTAAATGTACCTTATTTACGATTTACATCCTAGTTTTAAGTTTAAATACCCTGAAGTTTCTTGCTCTTCTTTTAAAATGTCCTTAAAGCTTTTTCGCTCTTCATTTAATTTATTTACTATTTTATTTTTCTTATTACAATTTTAGTCACCGATACATTTGTAATTCAGCGCTAATCCGAATTAGACACTTTTTCTCAATGGTTTGTATCGTCTGTCCTGCAGTACGGGGCTAAATTGGGAAGCGCTGAAGTATCTCAGACTATTTGACAAAATTTGATTCATTATAAAAACAATTTGCAATCACGTATAAACTCTTCGAATAGTTACATATCAGATAATTGTTCCCCAATCCGCGAATTAGTGTCGCCTCCAATGATAGCAGCTAGGTCGGTATTTCTTAAAAGCGAATAAATGTAAACGAAATTATTAAAAATATAATATTTCTCATATTTTTACCTGAAAAAAAATAATTTATTCTATAAAAGTCGAATGTATATCTTTTTTTACTTCTTACCTACCTACCTTTAGTTTTTTTAATAAAAACTTTCATCTTCCATTTATTTTTTTAATAATCTTTAAACATTAAGGGATTATTTTGTATATAAATTTTATCTATTTATTTATTTATATTTTGGAATAAATTTTGTATTTATTTATTAAATTGAAAAAATTAAATAAGACAAGGAACAGAGCATCTTCTCTTTGCAATTTTGATTTATCTCCCCTCCAACTTTTATTATATCTCTACCTTCAGTAAAAAAGGTTTACATATAAATGAAGAATTTAGTAAAATTAGAGTTTTTATTCTCTTGGCCAATGACCTCCTTTTTTTCCTCTGTTAACCAAGTGTACACTTTTCTTGATTAGTATTAATCTGAAATTATTTAAACTTTTTTCTCTTCTTAGATTTTAGTTTAATTTATAAATAAAATAGCAGCTAGGTAATACGTTATTCATTTTAAATTTTATGTTTTGTGTGACATGTAGTTTTTTTTCTTTAACATCTTATTAGAGAATAACTTGACGAGATACTATGGTCTAATTAGTCCCGTACCTGTAGTTGGCGCCTCTTCCCCGCATAGATGTTGTCTGAAACACTGATTGAAGGTAGTTAGTTAGATATTCATATAAGGTTGTTTAAATGAAACCGTAGAACACATATCCAAATTGTTTCAATGGTTTTTCCATGTGATTACACGTATTGCGCAATCACACATACCCCAGTATAATATACATCCCTAAATATGTACATATAATTACTTACACTAAAAAGCAAATTCAATAAACTTCATAACCGTACCAGGAAACACTGCTATCCTGAGGGAAACAGAACAGCTACTAGATGATTCTATTGAACTTTCGCCCCAATACCTAGCTTCGACAATCAATTAACTATTCACAAGTATTCTAGATCCTTCATCTTGAGGATGCCACGGGAAAGAAAGGAATGGAGCAACTGTCGGAAAGCATCAGCTTTTAAACGCAATGACTTGTAAGGATATCTCTATAAGTATCAAAAAATGGCACTAAAGGTCTCCTGGATAATGGAGAAGAAAAAGGGTATGAAGCTGAAGGGCAAAATGAAAAGGTAGAGCTGGTTATCTCCATCAATATAATAACGTTTGGAAGATAAATTACACTGGTGAATAATTATTGTCTAAAAATTTTTTTTTTATGGCACTCAAAAAACAGATTTTTTTGTCTTCCAAACTTAGAAGAGAACACAAAACAAAATTACATGCTACAATTACAACAATCTGACTTCATTCGACCAATCCGTGGGGCACGTACGATGGTTTTTTTGTACGCGTGTAGTGCACGCATTCAGAGCGCACGTTAAATTATAACGCGAATGCGCCCTTTAACTCGAGACATAACAGTTTGAATAATAAGTCTAATGAATCATGGATATTTAGGGCTATATAGGTAAAATTGTGGTCATGATTTCTTTACAATGATTTTTATTAAACTGCTGATGGACTTATTTTACTCATAAAACTCTGCGTAACCCTATAAAACTTGTCCTCTAAGAGAGAGGAATATTGACACGAAGGATTTAGTAAAAGATCATTCTGACGCGGGTAACTATTTTGAACCCTCGAGTTATTTCCTACTACGCACAACCACAACCATACCATTTCAGCCTCAACCACTCCAGGGGAGGCCTTAGTGGTTTCATTATTCCCTCGGCTGTCATGTTCGGTCTATTTATTTTTATATTCCAAGTACCATGGTCAATTCAGATTGACAATGAACAAATCATCGTCGATAAAACTTGGCAGATCGGGCCTAATAAAAAAATTAACAGAATATATTTGATTTTTTTGTTTAAATAAAATCATTCAAAAGTAATAATATTAATAAATTATTTAATTTTTTGTAATAACATTTGATTTTAAAAAATGTAATGAAAAGTTAAATCAATCACTCCAATGATTTCATCTATCTACGTCATGTAGTTTTACGTCATAGATTCTTCATGTTAACAATGACGTAAAATGAACGTAATGTGGTTTTGGTTTGTTGAAAGCAGATTTCTACTATTTAAAAATTAAATTATTATTATTTATTACTCATTATATTATCATTTCATCTCTCATGTTTTGTTTCTTCAAGAATAATTTTACAATTATGACTTTTTCTTACTGAACCGATACATGTAAGGGGGAAAAAATGCTATAATGTGCTATAATAAATCAAACAATGGACATTAAAAAACAGTACATAAAAAAAAAACAAGATACATTTAAAAAATTCGTTTTTTTTTCAAGTCTAACCCATAATCCTAAGATTAGTTTTTTCACACCATTTCTGGGACTTGACAAGAAATTAGCAAACATAATTCCTCAACTGGATCAACAGTTAACTGAATGGTTTTTCTCCACTTTTTCTAGATTTTCTTAAAAGCGACTTCAATAATTTTCGTTAAAGCTGAAGCACAAACAGCACACTTGCAGGTGTGATATTTTTACCACTATAAATTTTCAATAAAGAAAATTTGAATACTTCGCACACTGGCCTTATTCCAAAAAAATTAAGTATTAATAAAATAAAATTATTAAAGTATAAATACTTTTCTTTTTTTACCTATGAACTGAATAATTTTTTTGTTTTAAAGGTGCGTTAACATCTGAGGTCATTAGTGCCCGGAGCTTCTTTTCGTGCACTGCCGGCCACCAGCGAGTGTTCTCTTGTTACAGACAATGGACAGTGAGCTGCAAGAAGCTCCTAGGAAGAGAAAATCTAACATAATGGACTATATTACCTCTTTAGAGCTAAAACAAAAAAATATATATATCAATCTATTTATGAGTATATAACATCAATTTATAGTTTAGTAGTAATTACATTTAGTAAAATTTAATACTGCGGAAAAATTATGAAGTGAGTGAAGATCATCTATACTGGCCCAAAGCAGCTGTCTAATTCTGTACGGCTTGTACGGTCGTACAATGAAACTCAAATATAGAAAACTTCTATGCGGTTTAATATATGAACGCTAAACATTCTGCGAGGGAGAGGAAACAAGTTTAATAACTTTGAGAATACTCTTATTTTATCAATATCAGAATTTAAAATTAAAACATATATTTAGGGATTTTAGTTTATTAATTTATTCATTTTTTTTTTCTCTAATTTAGTAGTTTTTGTAGATATCGAATTTTTAAAGACAACTCTACGTGAAAAAAAGTTTTTAACAACTAATTCATCGCATGAAGCTCCATCTTTGTATTTAGTTTAGACATTTACTTTCGAAATTCGAATCCTACGTGAAGGCATGACAGGATCTACTGACTGTTACAATGTGCATTTGTAAGGCGCCACAAATTTTTGGAAGCAGTAAAAATGGCACAACATTTACCGCACGAATGTAATAAGAAATAAATATAATTAATTTCTTTTCGGGGTGGCTGTTGGTGTAATGTTATGAAAGGTGTATTATTAAATGGGAGATCCCCTGTTTGAATGATCAGTTTATAACTACCGAATTTAGACGTTGTTGCGCAAAAAAAAAATCCTTACATTAAAATTCCTCTCGTTATATAGATATCGTTCAAATAAATGTAAAAATGTTTGATAACCAATATAATTGCTCCTGAGATTGATAAATTAGAAAAAAAATTGCATTCTTCAACAACGTTAGACTTTTATTTAAGTCTCCTTCAGGGCTACAACGTAAGAAAGGGATGTTAGCTATTTCAAACAGAATAAAACAAAAATATGTTGAAATATAAATTAAAGATTAATTCTCGAACTCGTCTAATGAGTTATTTATGTACGTAGTAAATGACATGAACGCATTAGAGTTGATGAAAAAAAAAACGGCCAAGTTGAAATTAGATTATTCCTCGGTGGCTCCAGCGCTACCGTAAAAATGCTCGATTTCAGAGATAGGACGAAGTGCGCGAGAGCATCAGATCCTCCACAGTTATGCCGTTCACACTGATATGACACAGACCATGCGCTAAATACATTTATTTGATAAATTTGACTCAAGAGCATAAAAATGTTGAAATATTTCGCCAGCGGTATGATCATCCTGTATCTCATGGTCATAATGGATAGTCACGGTTATAGCAAAGCCAGTTTGGAAAAGATGAGCCTTAAAGTTTTCACTGCTAGAGGTATTGTGAAAATAGATTGTGATGGGTAAAAGAAAAAAAACTTGTCATCAAATAAAGGAGAACACGCTACGATGATGTTATCCAGTAATGGCGATATCGAGCCGCCTGCTCAACGAAGAAGTTGATTAAAATTTATTTGCACTGGATTTAACTAATATTATCTTCTAATCATAACCATGAGAAAATTAGATCATTAGGAAAATTAAAATTAATTGTAGATTAAATGTAGGATTGGTGTTAATTTGGATTCCTGGGGGGGATATAAATACAGCCTCATAAGGATTAAGATGGATAAAGTTGTCTTTAGAGGAAGAATAGGAGAGGATAAAAGGAGGGAAGGGTTTCTACTAGTTCGATCACAAGTTCAGGTGATCTATCGCCAGGGTAGTGGTGGTGAACAAGAGATAGGGTCGTACTGTTAGCCCAGCTGACTGATTCATAACCAATTAGGAGCAAAGCTACCCTACAACGTTTGGGGTAGCCGACCTAATTCACCAAACTATACAGTCCGACCAATAAACATTCCATACTCTCTGCCTCTCTAGTGAATGCAGTCTCTATCTCTTCCCTACCCTCCTGGTGTGTACTTCTAGCAAAAGTTAGTCCTTCCAGGAAATCTCCCTCCATTAAGGATGAAAAAGCGGGGGCGGTATACAACACAGGGCCGCTGTTCGCAGTAGAGAGGTGACTGTGCGCGGGCGTTCCAACCCTCCATAGAGAGAGATAGATGTGGTTTGTTCGTAGGGGTGGGTGCTCCCTTATAAGCCAGAGAGACTCGCCTCACTGACAGTTGCTTTTCAACAGGTGATCTTCTACTATCTGCAAAAAAATAAGAATTGCTACTTTAGGAAGACGTATTTACATATTGCTAAATCTACATTTTTTTTTTTTTTATCTGTCAGCGAATAAACTTCTTATCTCCCCATCTCTACTGTGCGTGAGTAAAAAATATGTGTATTTCATATTTACGATTATTTTAGAATTTATTGCTCGAATAAAAAAAAAGTTATAACCGCAAACAGAAAAATAAGTGGAACAGATTAACTAACAGAAAGGTGCGACTAAATGTTTGTCTCCCACTATCTTTACACTCTTTTTTATTTTATTTTTGTACTGTAAAGGATCTTTTTTCTTTCTTTTTTCCAATTCGCGAAAAACATATCTAGATTTTTTAACGGTAAATTTAACGGCAGCTGATGGTACATTCACATAACTTTCTTCTACTACCTTTTTGCAACTCCCTTTTTTGCAAACTTTGAACATAGAAACAATTATTTCTTTAAACTGCAATACAACGAAACGACACTTAGAGGAAATATAATATTATCCATCCCTCAGAATTAAAATTGTACAAAAGTTTTTTTTTTTTTTTAAATATTACTGATCAACTAGAAAGATATTTGTAAAGTAAATTGCAAATTATAATAAATATTATCTCATAAAAATGAGAAATACATTCAATAAACTATTACTTTCTTCGGCTACTGGACTTAAAAGCCACGCCTCAAAAAAAGGCAATACTTAATTTTTTTGTACTTTTACAATGTTACTGGAGACAAATATTTAAAAGTGAAGAAAAATACTTAAAACTCGGGATTTTATAAATTCATTTAACCCATCTTGTTCCAGGGATAGGATCGTACATTACTCAGAATAGCACGGCAGAAAAATGAAGTGCTTTAATAGATTTTTTTTATTAATGTTCCAAATAAAAGTTATAAAGTATGCATTACATTAAATTAAAAAAAATTATTCATTGAAATAGGACTTCTGGTTGAGAGATTTTCATAGTTACTAACTGATTAATCCCACATGGATACCCAAACAAAATATAATGAAAACACACAGACACTCATCTTCGAAAATTAAATTTGATCTCAACATTTCCTCTCAGAAAAAAAAAAAAATGTGGAAGATTTTAGATTTTTATTTTTTTAATGTTTTCTTTTAATAGTTTGAATGTTTATCAATTATAATTACTCTTACTGATGAAAGACTATAGGCAGTCCCCTGCGAGTACTACAACATAACACTAAATTCAATTGATAAGAAAATAATTATGATTGAAAGCATGGTTGGATCCGTAATACTGTTATGGTTAACTTTATCTGTCCCAGAATCATTAATATAAACACCTAATGCAGTAGTTGAATATTAAGCTGGTCTGCAGAAAAAAAAAAAAAAACTTTATTGTTAACTAATTGCTAAAGCCCCAAACCTCTATACTTTTTTAAAAAAATGCTTGGTAGATTTTCAAAAATTTTGAGTAATGGAAATCCTTTCATTTTTTAAGAAACTTTACTTTAACCAACTTATTTTATATTGAAAATGTTAGGCCCTCAGTTTGGTATAGAGACTTCGACTTGGGTATTGTTTAAATCCTAAAACAAGATGTAGCGCTCTCACATGCCCCTACATGTATGACCTGCAGTAAAACTTTCGAAAATTTGACTTTCTTCCTTTCTATAGCAATAGTATGTAGAAATATTTTTACCGACTAATGTGAAATATAACCTTAGAAACCATTCGATGGTTTTATATTGACTAGAAGTGATAAAACATAATAACTGATTAGTAATTATTACTTGTTCTCATCCTTATAAAAGAATGATTGGGCAGATTCAGCTTTTAGAGTTCTCAGTTTTCGCGAGAATATTTTTTGTGGCCGCTGAGTATTAAAAATTGCTTTTTACAAATTGTCTTATGTATCTTATATTGTCTTAGCTTTTAGTATGGTCATTTTACTTACATAATATTTACTTTTATGGTAACGCTAAAAATTTTGAGATGTGAAATTTTGAGATATAGCGAGATTGATCGAGGTTAAATTTTTGTTTAATTTCTTCTCCGTGATTTCTGGAGAACTATGATGTTAAAAAATCAGCTCTATAATGACTTTATTATCAACGTACCTGTCGTTGGTTAGCAGTGTTGTCATTTTCAAAAATGCACTTATATCGTGTTATTCACTAATCCCAACTTCTATCACCAGGCCAATTTACATACAATGAATTATCCGGGCAAACAGACGCTAAAAATAAATTTAAACGTTAGTTTTGTTGTAATAAAAGGATTTCATTTAGAAATCTTGAAACTAATAAATACATCTGTTGCTTATGAAAAAGGCAAGCAAAGTCCATCTGTGGGATTATCTGAATAATGAACTTAACAAAGATATTTTTAAAAAACTCTTCAGAGTGAAATATATGATTTTTTTTTTTTAATGAAAGATATCTACTGCTTAAGTAAAAAAAATAAATATGCACTTTGGTCAAAAAAGAATTTTAATAATTAGCACTCTGTGTGACTCACTAATCCGCATTAATTAGGCTATTCCGTAAAGCCTATGTACTTATGATGTAGGCTAACATTTCTATCCAGTTTCCATTTAGAAGCTGTTCCACTTCATATTCAGTTAATTCTGTTTTATTTAAATGTTTAACGCTGATATTTTTATATAAAAAGCAGTTGGAAATAAAATGCATCAAATGTTCATTTTTCTAAATAATATTTACTCAGGCTTGTAATGAATTTCTGTCATACCTTTTATTACAGTTCAATAATTCACCACGAAACTATATTAACCAGCTAAACAGTGGGGTTTATTAACAATTAAGATGTTTTTAGTTTTTAACTTTTAGCTAAGAAGTAAAGTGGCACTGGATTCCTTTCCCGAGGCTTTCTAGGTGATAATTATTTAATGGTTAATGCAAGAAATTAAAGTATGTTTGATAGTCGCCTCCGTTCATTTCACCTAATTTGGTATGCGGACGTAATGCCCGCCTGAAAAACTAGACAGTACTTTACTTGAATGTGAAACTACCGATTGTATACGTTTTCTTTGTTAGCAAAAAGTGACTCTTAACACTAACTTCAAAGATGACTGAATTGCGTATTGTAATCGGGATCTTATCGAACTACTCGTATATTAGAAAAAAACGACTCAGATTTTGTCAATACGATAGCAGCTAACAGCTCTTTGTTGAATCGTTATGTTAAAGAGAAATTCACTTTAGATTTTCTCTGTTTCCACTAGTTGCAATTTCTAAATGGGAATCTTAATTTACAATCGCTGCTCATATTTAGGAAAATAATGAAATTCATTGTGTAGATAAAACGAATAGAATTCTTACAAAGTGATTAGCAAGAATCGTTACTCTCTGGAAATTGAATCAGCATTTTTATACTCCGTAGCAATTAGAAAAAAAATATTAGTCCTACCTAACCAATTATAATTCACTTCAAGCTTTTTAAAATACACTTCGTTTTCTAATACTGGGAAACGAAAAATGTAGAAATAATTTTCTATATTAAACGGATCCCAAGCCTCACTTTCCATGTTATGATTTTGTTTTTTAAATGTCACTGAATATAAATATCTCTTAAAAATTCATTAATCATTTTGATAGAAGAAATGTAAATTCTTAAGGGACTAACAAGAACAGTCAGCATTCTCCAAAACTCATTAAGTCTAATAATATTTGGATTCATGTGTAAAATCTTGTTGAAAACAACAAAATTATACATAGGATATAGTCAATGAAAGGCGTCTGTAGCTCGAAGCGACTCATGCAGCATCTATATTTTTACTAAAATTCTTGGAACATTTTCTTATATTAGCAAATTCCTTCCACATAATATAGTATTTATTCTTCAAACCCTTTCAAATCCTTCTAAACAAATAACAAACCAGTATCTAAATTCTACTACAATAGGCTGTTAAAATAATTTAAAAATAAATACGAAGACACTTTTTATTGGTACCTGTCCAAATCTTTCTGAATTTGAAACTTTCACATGGATCAATTTCTATCTAACGAAGAAATCATCGAATATATCAATGGAATAAATCGGCAGGCTTGAAACCACTTAATTACATTAGTGTTTCAGGTACCGGTCATTTCTGATCAGGGTGTATTAATCAATAGCTGCACAGTATTTTCTTTACCTTAGTTCTTAGTTCAGTTTCATGTTCATTTAATTTATATTCCTTAACTTAGCTCTCTGAATTCAAGTACGTCATATTTATTTACATACAAGTAGCCCATCTGACAGTGCAGATCAAGATTACAGTCTTTATGGTTTGTAAAAAGTTTAAATATGATATTTCCGATTGGCGCCAACCAAATCGAATACAAATGTATGCAATCATAATTATTCAGTCTGACGTAAATTTGTTTTCTTTCAAGTAAGACAATCGCAGAAATACAAATGAACATCTTTCCTTTGTACTATTTCTCTAGGGGGAGTAAATTTCCCTTAACAATTCGTCTATTTTCAGTTTTAACTTTAATTTCCTTTCGGCAGGTTTCTACCTTCACTATACGGGAAAATGTTATCAGCAACTTCTCCTTTCGTTTAATCTTCCACGTTTGTTACTTCCTATTACATTCGATAAATCCACATCAGTGTTCACTTATTTTATTTCTTTATTTCCACAAATTCAGATCAATGTATCGAATTTAGTTCTATGCTATTGATGGATTAAGATAACATATCAATTAATTTAAATAAATTTAAAAATTATACAACTGAATTAAATTAATTTAGCGTTTCCTTTAATATTTTAGATTCGAACTAAAGTACAATCATTCAACAAATACAATAAAAACACTAAATGGAAAATTTGAAAAATGTAACGCTTAAGCACACACGAGTATTGAGAAAATATTTTATATAACATTCTCCTAGAATTTCCTTTAGATGAAAGCAAAGTAAAAAAATTAATTACGTCTACTTTTTGTTCTGGCATTATCAGACTAATCATTGAAGCATACCATCAAATTTTAACGTTATTTATCAAACAATCTAAGTAAAACAAACGAGACTACACAAGATCAAGGACGGCGAAAATCTAAGAACATTATATGGTAATAATAGTTCCTATCATAAATTTTGACCAAAAACTAAATAATTACAATCCCTATACCAAAACACTTTTTGTGCAAAGTTAGTTTTGAAGAAGTCTTCTTTTAATAACACTTTTAATTAGAATTGTCATATCGCAACAACATCAATAAGAACACGTGCGTTTAAAATAAATTGATTGTGACATGAAATTTTGGGAAACTGGGTGCCTCCACGCTTTCCCTAAAAATCCGTTTTATTAAATTGGACCTAGATTGAGGCCAACCACTAATATAAATTGTCAGATGAAATAAGAAATCATAAGAGTACGTCATGAGAGTTTTTACACCACACTTTGCAAAATATAAGTTTTTAAGTTCCAGTAGAAAAATGTTTTGAGGACACAAATACTAGCAACATTAAAATTTTCTAAATGATTGCATCGCGTCCATCTTACTTTTCTCGTTACGCGACCAGAGTAAAAACATCTATCCAATCTTCATAAATCACATCGAAGTCAAACTTTTTAAGAAGGAATTAAACCCAGAAAAACACATAAATCTTGATTACACATTATAAAACTTTACTGTAAGTTAATAAGAATATTTGGATAGAAACGTATATTTTGAATTTAATTAGAAGTAAAATATTGTTGTAATGTAATTAGAAGTAAAATATGATGGGCGACTTTTACGTGTACGTCATATTTGATTAAACACATGATATATTACGTCTTACATATAATAACTTTGCCAACATATTACAGCAGTAGGTATGTATGGGTGGAAATGTGAACTACTAAAAATGAACTTAGAAAGGTATTAATATACGTTTATCTTTGTTTTATTCTACTTTTTAGATGAAAGATTTGGTGTTACCACCTATGCTAGCATTTAATGATAAACTTCTTACTAATGAAACTTTATTAAATCATTAATTACCTTGGAAGTTCTTGCAATGTTCATTAGCCTTGTTATGCCACAAAGAACATCTTGATTCATAAAACAGGACACATCTTAACTCGTGGTGCTAACGTAGTGAATAGGAAAACTTCTATTTTAGGTAGGTAATTCAAATGAGACTATTTTACAAAATTTATTCCATACAATTACATTATTTCCACTCGTATTTCATTGACGTATTAAATTAATCTTAATTTGTTACCAAAATATTAGCTGTGGTGGCTTGTCGTTTGTTGATAAAGGAAATCGACTTAAGCTCCGAATCATCATATCCCGTACATGTTCCACTTGTTGTAAGCTAGTAGAACGAAATGGCCAAGGAAAATATAACTATTCTTCTAAGAGTCTGACCTCGATCAGCCAGCAAATGCAATTGTACGAGGGTGGCAAAACATGTATTTCCTGTGTAGATTAAATTTTGAAAATTGGCACAATTGGAATAGTTGTAAGATAATATAAAAATTTAAAACAGGTTAATTTAAAATCATAATCGAACTTGAAAATTATATTACTTAAAAAGTTTCCATGAAAAATGTCAGTTTCACACTTCACTAGACGGTTGAAATACTTATAAAATTCTAAACGACAGCTCATAATTAATGTTAAACTTTTATTCTAAACTGTTTCATATTGATTTTTTTGAATAAGGAATTTTATTAGATGAAACTTTTCCGACCAAGTATACTTTTGAAATTCATTAAACTTGTTTATATGTTCAAAAATAAAAGCTAAATAAACGATAATATAAATGTACACAACCTAACAGAAGGTTGGTTCATTTTTTAATTTTATAAAAATATACGGATAATGTATTCCATATTAAAACATCAAATAAAAGAGTATGATTTCTACTTACTTCACTTCTAAGTTTCTGGAATGAACGTAATCCAGAAAATATTGTTTAGAAGAGAACATGAATACTTTTTTTTGTTCAGCAGATGTATAGAAATGTTAGAAATAGGAACATAATTCTTGAACGGCAAGATAGATGAGATAAGGCCAGCCCAAGAGGCAGGAACACTCTCTTGTAGATCATCCTCACAATGCTCTACGACTATCTAAAATTTTCCTTCCTGTAAAAATTTTATCTTGCCATTATTAATCACATTTTATCTTCTGCCTGTCACCATCACACAGAAAACAATTTATGATTAAATATAATGCTTTATTTTTGAGAATATGGCTGAAGAACAAGTCCATTATCTAATAGAAACTACTATTGCAGAGGCACTTTTGAAGCCTTTATCATGGCCCAAATAGTTAGCTCAGAGAAAAAGATAAATTTTAAACCGACTTAACAGTAAATATAATATAAATATACTTGGCATTATGGCGAAGCCAATACCACGAAAACATACCCAAAATTATAATTATGTCATAGAGTCTACACTGCAATTATTGATTACTATTTTTGTTGTTTAAAAGAGCAATTCTTCGTATTTGGAGAATCACGTTTAACATAAATTAAGTGAGATCATCTCCCACGCTAAAGCAGTTTTACAGTGAATATTGTTATTTTTCAATTGGTTTACTCAATGTAGTCATCTGATGTTGAGAACCAACAAATTTCAAGTGTCTCAAGTCATCAAGTATGCTATCAAAATTAGTACCAGCACTTTAGATTTCTCAGAAATGATAGATCCCTTGTCTTAGCCTACATTTAAATCATTTTCTACCTTGGCTGATTTTCCGTAAAAACCCTCGAGTTTCATTTGATTTCTGCAATGCATAATTAATTTGCATTTAATGTCCTTCCTTGTTGCTTCAGCACTTCCCAATAAATAGTGGATCGCTATCTGGTCATAATTCTCTGATAGAAGCGAAGCGCCTTGCATGTGTAGAGATAAATAGCATCCATTCTAACATCTGGGCCAAAGAACAGACATTCAAGCAGGATTCTCCAAAACGGCAAGGTGCGTTAGAAGTTGTGACCAATTAAAAATAATAAATTTATTGTATTTTATGGGTGTAGAATCAAGTTGGCGCTTAAAGGAACTTTATTAAATAAGGTTTGACAGTGTAACTTGAGCCTTCTTCACCTTGAGTCTCATAAGATTCAATGTGTTGGTAAACACGTTTCAAATAAAACTGTTATTTCTCAAGAAATGTGAAACGTCGCTCAAGAAAATAAATTAAGAATGTGCTTCGATTAACTTTTAATTCTGAATTAGGCGAGGATTCATCAAATGAATAACAGTTGGGATCAAATAAAATTCTATAGTACATATATCTGTGGTTGACTTATTTTGCAAGTACCCGTCTTTTTGCACTTGTTTAAAGAGACGAAATTGAACTTTTTGGTAATTTCCATTTTTTGCATTTGTGGCTCTCACAAATGCATTATTGCATAGATTATGTAGTTATATATATGGTTTGTGTTTTTGGATCTGATTTAGAGTTAATTAAGGTACGGTAATGATAGTGATCATCCATAGGATATTTTTTTTTTTCCTTTGTTCATAATCCTTGGTTAGATTTCGTGGCTTGGAAGGCTATATATAGCATTACATCCTTTCTTATTCTTCTGGATTGCTTTATTTTCTTTTCCAAATATTGCAATCTAGTTTAGTCCAACAAGGCTAATTTTTAGTATTACTCGTAAGTTTATCTATTTGCTTTTAGGATCATGTTTCTGGTTTTAGTATTGTGGCTTTGTTTAGGAGTTGTGAGTCGCAAATGCAACATTGCAAGCTCTAAATGATTATTTGACAATTTTCATAACACATTTTAGTTAGTGGTGAACATATATTTTTGTAGCTGCATAAAGATTTTTTAATTTCTATTATTATCCAATGGCGAACATTAAATATATGTTTATAATCTTTGTTGGTCTGTATTTATTTGCTTCTTTCAATGCATGTATAGCACTCAATGTGTGCAGTCAGTGTCTAACTAAAGTAAACCCTACCTCTTTTAGGGAACCTTAAAGGGAACAGGCATTTATTTCATACCCGAGCTGTCGCAAATTTTTAAAACAACTTTTTATTTGCAAAATAAGTTTTCATTTTTTCTTTTAACTATAGTTATGTTCCTTAAGTTAATTTTTGTTTAGAAAACATCCTTAGCTTCAAAGTTTAATCAAAGGTGTAAAAGTAAAGAAAAGATAATCAGAAATTCTAATGAGATTCTAAAAATTATGTCATCTTATTCCACCACTAAAAGATTATTAACAAATATACTAGATTAATTAACTTTATTTTCTACTAGAGTGCACTCTACTCAAAAGATTTCCGGCACTGCAGAAAAGTTATAAGGAAAACTTAACAACTTAATACTGAAAATCATACACCTGTTTGCTACTTTTAATATCTTTATTGGGGTTTTGTAACTAATAATCATTAAAAACAAAAAATAGAAGAAGAAATAAAATTGTATGAAATTATTATAAGACTAATTTTGTTTAATCATTTTCAAAATAATAATAATAATAATAATAATAATAATAATAATAATTTTCAACTGCTCTAGTTATTTACAAGTGGCTATGCGGCTTTATTTAGGAGAACGCGCATAGAGATGAAATCTGCTAGACTGCTTCTAGAGAACGTTCAACTTGCCCAGAGAGGATCCGCGACTCTCTGGTGAATGGGGCTTGCATCTGTTCGGCGAATTAGGCTGCGTGAAGGCGCTTTAACTTCCAGACTGGTTCTACGAGATTGGAAGAGCAGTTAAAAACATTGGGTGCCGAGCAATATGTGGATTTAAGGTAATGATAAGATGGAATCAGAAGCAGTATGTATATAGCTCTTCCAGCTAACTTCTTTCCAAAAAATTTCAAGTTTAAAATGCCATATGTAGTTATGTAGAAAATCATAAAGCAATGAAAGAAATTGCCCAGAGACAAAAGAGAGATGAAATATGAAAAGAACATGAAATGATTTGTGCAACGTTAAAGTTTGCGACAGGAAATTCAAAAAAAGTTTGAAAACCTTTAGGAACGTTCTGCGTACCACAACTGCAGCTGCAATGCGTCTGCAGGTGGCCACGAACACTTTGGGCAAAAGGCACTCCAAGAAACACAAGTATGCCACTGGTTCGAAACAATTACAAGCTAAGCTTACACAGTCTATGTAATGAAAACCAACTAAAAATGACTACTGTTCAGAGAACGATCACGCTGGAACAACTCAACTCTTCAAGGGCATTTCATATCTGCTCTAGGGCGAAGTTTTTACAATGTGCACTACTACGAGAGTGGTCTAGCAAGATATGCCAGCTCTGCTAAAACTTAACAGTATGAAAAGGTACATCTTAAGATACCAAATTCAATAAATCAAACTTAATATTTCTTATGAAAGGGCCATTTATTAGATTTTTATTTTTAAAAAATTAAGAAACTCATTACTATATCATGAACCGAGAAAATCGGCGAAAGCGGAGAATCCAGTATTTCTTCGTGATGACTTTCTTTGTTCCAAACAAGAGAGACAGAACTGTTCTTTAGCTCGTAGCTGTGATCGTTAAAATACAGCATACCCCTCGACTATATCTGTACAAACATTCTAGATCATAAAATCACATTAAATACTTTCCAGACTATTCCTCCAACGAAATAATAACTTTACTTCTTTCATTGAAATAATCCAATTATCAAAAATAGGTACAAAGATAAAAGTTAAACAACTAAAACATCAAACTGTCCCCAGATATTTCTCTTCCTTTAGGATTTTTTTTATTTTATTATCTTACTTAAAAAGAAATAATGAACTGGTGTAAGATAATTACAAAACAAAATTATATACAAGTTTCATCGGACGTACTGAGATAAAGAGTTTGGTGAGAGAACATTGGAAAAGTGAGCCATAAACTTGGTTAAATTTTACAGTAAATAAACTCTTCCTAGTCTGAATATTGAGCAAGAAAGTAAGCTAAGACATTAAATATCACGTTGTTTCTGAATATGTAGTCAATTTTGTTATTGTATTGAAAATAAAACGCATATGTCCTTTATGATTGATGAACTGCAAGGAACAGTGTTTTTATAAATCTGTTTTGAAACACACGATCTTAACCTAACAGAAATGTTTGAATAATACCCCTGGAAAATATTCTGATAAAATTAAATTTTATTGTGCGTTTGAATTTGTTTAACAATTCTGGCGGGTTTGTCACAACTTAGCCACTAGGTTTTCATTTACCACTCTGCAGTAATTAGAGGTAAATTACAATTTACAGATTTTTCAATGGCTGCTAGAACATGAATTACCGAGAGGGCGTTCCTGTAGTTATTGTGTGACCGAATAAAAAAATATGGCTCATAAAACTTTCTTTTTTAATTAAAAACATTATTAAAAGGAGGTTCTAAGGGACAGGGGTTTGGTGAGGTACCTGAATTTAGCGTTTAGAGGGCATCAAACATGTATTTTCGCATAAAACATTTCACAAATTTGAAACGATAGCAGTACTGCCTCTTTCTAGTAGACAGTTTTGTTTAAAAATGGCTGTAAAGCCAAATACATGCGACCTAAAAGATCTATAGAATTTTTAAGCGTACTGTTTTCATGTTATCTCAAATTCTGTGGTGGTTAAATTTATAAATTATTACTACGTAAATTATATAATTTTGGGATTAATATAAAACTAAAAACTTTTCTAGTTATCAGTTAAGTGTTTAATGCATTATTTGAAGAAATAGGTTTCCTATCAAAATAAATTTCGAAAGAAAAAACCCTGGCCACATTTCCTGAAAGAGAGAAGATTACGATGTGAAACTTTTCTACTGAGATAATTCACGATTGAAATAAAAAATATATAATTATTGACGGTAAACATTTTGTAATCGATTTTTAAGTAAACATTAAAGTTCATTAATAAGTCAGATCAAATTGTAACGCACAAACATTCACAAATTCAACCAATTTATTTTCTTTATGAGTTTCAAACGAGTTCAGATGTATTAAGATAAGGGACACTCAGCAACAAATCAATAGAAACGGACAAGGTTAACTGACTGCTGTAAATCAAATTTTGTCAAAATTTTACTGTAGTAAGAATTTCACTAAATAGTTCTTGATCACTTAGTAATTGCTATTCTCATTGTACTGACTGGTATACTTTCTTCAAATTGGATTCACTTCCCTAGCTTTAGAAATGGAATAATTAACGAAATTAAAAGTTGATTCTTTACATAGTACTAAGAATTGTATTTTTGAGAAATCAACAGAAAATTGAGCACACTTAATCATCATATTATCACATGAATGCTCTGCTAATTGGAATAAATTAGGATCTATATTCATCTCTATTTTCATTACAATGAAATATTGGACTGGAAAATTAACTGAATAATTGTCCAGTTCAGAAAAAGAGAAGTATAACAAAAAAAGTAATAAAATATAAACTAACGATATAAAAATGTGTTTAAAAGATAAACTAACATATTTAAATGATTATTTTTCTAGAGATAAAAAAAAAAAAACCTAGAAGATAATTGTAATTTTCAATGCTAGAAGTAACTTTAGCTTCAGATGATTGACTCAGTAGTCACATCACTTCGAAAATTACAAGAATAATGATTGGGAGAAGCTCATAATTGTTGCATCTTGGATATCCAATGAAATGTTGAGCTCAGTAAATCCGGAAACTTCCAAAACTTTTTGAAATACTGCCAGGTCGTAAATCACAACATTAAAAAAAAAAAAAAATTGTGATTAAGTACTTAGAGAAATGATAAAAAGGTTCTAAAATCTAATTTATAATATAAATAAAAATTCTAATATTATTCCTTCACAAAGATGCCTAATGATCTTTATATCAGCTACGATAAAGTTTAACAATCTGTTGTTAAAGAGATCAAACTTTTTATTGTATCAATTTGTGTGTATCTAATACAAACATAAAACATACACATACCAACCTTAATATAGCTCAATTGGTCTGTTTATTGATACCATGGAAACTTCCTTCAACTTTACGATTGGATGAAACTGATTTTCTCAGAAATATAATTCATATTTCTCTCGCACTGGGAAAAGAATCTCAACTTGATGAAAATTTTATTATTGAATGAACATTTTTGATCTAATCAGAGCCTATAACAAAAATATCAAAATAAAATGAAAGTAATTTTATGGTTAGAGAATTTATTATCTTTTTGATTTGGATTATTTTCTGGATGAATATTTAAAATAGACATACTTATTAAAATAAATAATAACAATCCTTTAATATATATTTATATTAACTTTTTTCAAAGATCTTGAACCTTATTACATAACATATGTAAGGGTCCAGCTGACCAGGTGATGGACAGTACTGTCTGTTTAGAGAAAACATTGCTTGCAAGCTAGCATTGCTTGAAAAAAGCTGTATAAAACACCTAGAGAGTGAAAATCTAAGGACGGGCAGTTAGACCCTTACATAATGTTATAAGGTTCAAGATCAAAAGTTAAAAATTTATACTAATAAGCACAATAGAAAAATTACTAACAACAACTAATACAAATAGGGAAGAGATTAGTTCCTGGGATCCTGGGTTGGAATCCGGCTTTATTTTTCTCTCCCATGGAGCTTCTTGGAGACTCTCCTGGACACTACTACCGGTAGCTAGTAAGCTCTACATCTTCTATAGTCTCAGTACATTTCTATATCTAAAATCGTCGGCTGAATTTCCTTTTCACTTTAGAATGTCATCTTAACCCACTCTGTCGCCAAATATCCATTCGCTATTAATAGAAAAGACTAAAAGACCTCAACTAAAGTTACGTATATTCCTCTAGTTTTCCCCTGTATGTAATTTCCCAGTCCTACCAAAACATTGCTAAATAATCTGTAAGGATATTTGTGGATTGTACAATATAGAGAGAGTGGCTAAATCATTGGAACTTCTGCATTACATACAAATGTATCTACATATTTCGTGCCAATATAATGTTTAACATACATGTTTATCCACCTATTTCGTAATTATTTTTAGAATTTTTAGAAAAGTTACGTTTAATGACTTCTAATTCTTAAAAAAATGTTGAGTGAGTCGCCTTCTTTGCCACGGTTTGTACACCCCCTCTCTAAAATGTCACGCAAGTACAAAAAGTACAGAAATACTACCTAAGTAATATTATAAATTTTTTTATTTTATCCGTCATTTTTGCTGTATTGCTGAATAGTGTCGGACATTGTCCATCGTCAGATGTGATTAATCAATTTGGTGTAGAGTTTACGACTTCACTTACTCGTATATTACGTCTTGCACTACACTTGTTGACACAGCAGTATAGTCACTAAAATGGTACTTATAGGGGATCATACATCCAACTTTCTAAATGTGATTTTAAAATCAGTTTTTTGGTAAAATGATTACAACATACATTTATTTATACGTAGTATCTCTAAGAAAAGAGTGCAAAATCTTTTTAAAAAAATAATAAGAGCGTCTTTCGAGAAGATGGCAAAAAGTTAAAAAGTCATTCAGTAATATGATCCTTCCAGCGAATCGTTATACTGCGATCTCTGGAGCACCTTAAAAAGTATCTATTTAAACTTCCCGTAATTTTCCGTTGTGGAATTAAAATGGATATAAGGCGCCACGATAGCCGAGCGGTTACAGGCGAGACCTGCAAAGCTAATATGTGGTACTGGGTTCGATTACCTGTCTAGGCCTTGGATTTTATTTAATGGTTAATAAAAGAAATTACAGAAAAGTATGTTTGCTAATCGTCTCCGTTCACGACATCTAATTTGGCAGTTGGACGTAAAGCCGGCCTGATAAAATAGGCATTACTTTACTTTACTTGCTTAAAATGGATATAAACAGGATGATCGTCGAATGAAACGCACACATTCTCACAAAGGGAGAGAGATTGAAGAAGGCATGTTAAAATCCAATTTTTGCGACTCAGCTAGGTACATTTCTGACGAAAACTCAACTGAAAATCTGACATTTTCTCTAAAGAGGATTAAAAAAATAAAATAATCTAAATAATAACAAAGAAAGCAAAAATCATTTAATTTTTTTTTCTTAGCACCCTTTTCATTCCTTATTCTCTCATTCGAATATCAACCACTAGTGGAATAGTGGCCGACAAGAGAAAACAGCGATTGAAATTTAGTTTATAACTAAATAACAGCACGAATGACGTCAATTCCAAAGAGTTAATCCACTTTCACGCACAAAATCTCTTAATCCAATTATGTGCAAACATAAAACCACAATAGATAAGGTTACTATTGATCATTACAATTAATTCTAGACCAAATTCTTTCGAGAAAGCAAGTTATAGTACAGAATGATTTGGCCTGTTTTGCAAAAAACTCAGCATGTTATGCAAATTTCATCTCTATATTCTAGCCTTTGCATTTTTTGATGGGGTGAAGCGGATGATGATAGGAATCTATGAAGAAATAAAGGTGGCAAGTCTATGCAGGCTGACGAAAAACATTCATCCTATGTGCCTAACGATGTATAGGTGCTGATTGAATTTAGAGTTCCATCACACAAATTTATCGCTGCTTACGAAAAAAATCACTCGCAGTGCTTGATGCCTTCAAAATTAATCCTTGATGCAAAGGCAGGCCTTTAATTCGTAAATTTAGCCTTCAAAACAATGTTTTAACTCATTAGATGCCTGCCGAAAGAGAGCACTTCTAGACAACAGATATTGATAAAATATCGAGCCTCGTTGATCTTAATTACTTTGATTTGATCGCTCCGTGACTTTTTTTACCCTCGTTCTTGATACATTCCCGCAACAAATACACATATACTCTTTGGACTACCTAGCCATATTTCTAATGAAATCTCAAATTCGATCATAACACTTTCTGTTGAAGGTGAAGGTAAAAACATTTGTGCTCGATATCGAGGGTTATCTGATCTTGTATCCCAAGTTTTATATGAAAAAAAAAAAACTCTAAACAAACAGTTATGTATGTCACTTACTGGATTCCAACGAAATTAACATTTCACCTGCCGCTTAAAACAAGTGTGTTAGGCCTACTCTTTTAAAAAGATTTTCTGTAGCTAACGATAATAAGGTCTTTCTTTTCACCTGAAATATTTGCACTACTTATAATGAAGAAGTACAATACTGATACTTTAACATCTTAGGATTACATTTGACCAATGAAGTTTAACCAAACACTTAAGCATTAGGATTGATGTTTTTCTGGCTCTAAAATAAACAGAAGGCTTAAGGTAAACAATGCTTGCACTAATGTACCTTGTCTTTTCTAACTTAAATTAGGTTTAACATTTGAAGATGGGTAAGTAAACAAAAGGGATCTTATTGTAATTACATTCTTAATCTATTGTACCTATCTTCATCAAATAATAATAATTTAAAGTATTGATTAAAAAGTTGTAATTACGTTTAAATTACAATTAAGTTTAAATAAAATTGAGCTGATTTATGTATAAATACCTCCTTAACTGAGTTATGTTGTTCACGTTGCCTGATCAGTACGTAACACATGTTTGATGGATTTTTTTCTTATAGGAAGGTAACAATTAGGCCAACATTACTTGACTCATGACTCATTGAACGTACTGTGATAAAAGGCATCCTATTAGATCATATATTGTTGTCTTAGTAATTGAAACAAAAAGCTTTGGCTAATAGACACGTAAAGTGCTCAATTCATCAATTCTTAAATTCGTTTAAATAGCTCCTCATAATGTGAAACTCAAAATCTCTTCTATAATTTTGAAACAAGATTTCAAGAAATAGAATTTATGGGTACGTATTACAGAAAAAAGTTGTTTCCAAGAAAATCGCGGAAATCTAAAAACTGATTACATTTTCGCAGTTTTAAAAGTCCAGGTTTACGAATTTCTCAAATTTTTAAATTTAATAAATCAAATTGGACCTCTACACGGTAAGGTTGATGAAGTGAGGACGAAGTATGTAAGTAAAGTACATCAAAATGGTATATTTTGTTTAGTCTTACAGTAAACTGAAAACGATTAATATTCCCGCAGAACCTATGTGTACTATGAAGATTCTCTTAAAATAATGGAAAATGATAATTTTTTTTATAATTTATTAGGGACTGTTCGCAAATAAGGTGGGAAGTCAAAGAGGTTTTCCACAGTTTTTCTCCTATTGAGCATCTTGCCCCTTATAGCGCGTAAAGTAAATCTAGGTGCTTAAAAAAAATAGTTTTTTTTTTCTAATTTAGATAAAGTTGCAGAATAGGTTTATTTTTCAAAACTCGGTGAGTGTGTTTAGACCACATTTTTATAAATATTGTGGTAGAAAATGTGAGCAGGTGCTACAGAAGTGCTGTAGTAGGAGCTCCGTATAACTACTATAAAGATATATAGCCATAAATTACAAATGTCACGCAGTCAAACCGCGGGTAAATGTACTAGTGCGTTAATTTATTGTAAAAGTTTTGACCTAATTATGTAAGTTCTAATTTTTAGGAATAAATAAGGTTCTGGTAAACACTTGTGATGTTACAAATTATTGGAAAACGAATGTAAAACTTGTAAAAAAAAAAAAAAAAAGTGATAGGATATTATCTTGTAAAAATAAAGCATTTATCATTTGAGAAATTCTGTGTATGCAATACCATTAAGTAAATGTTAAGAGAATTGGAGCAGCAAATTAAGAAGGCCTCATTTGTTCCACTATAATTATTTTTTTTTAACTGAAAATGAAGAAACCGAATTTACTTAAATTTTTGAACACTTAGAATGTTAGTAACTATGTACGAGTAAGTGTTGAATTCTCGCATTATAAAGATGGTAAAATTATACCAATACAAGAATGAAGTTCAAAGTACCTCCTGCCTCTTAAAATAAACATACCAGAATAAAATGTTCAGCAGACTTTGTAGCCTACTTTACGAGTGGTATATAAATACATCATACATTGAATTGATTGATGGAAATTGAAAGAATCCTACAGGAAATGCGCACTTCGGGTTAGTGCACCTTTCAAACACGGAATTTTTGGAACTCATTAATTCGTCTTTGATGTTACATACGTGGTTTCCGCGCTAATTATACTAACAACGCACTTTAGAAGATAAAAAATTGAAAACGATCTTAATAGTTAGAAGCAGTATAGTAAAAAAAGGGCTTGAAAGAGAAAATTAATTGTTAATTGTTTCTGTTTGGTACATTGTGAAAGGTTCGTCAAAATAGTTACATTCATAACAAAGGTAAACACACATGCTTATTAAATGATACGGAGTAATTTCATGAAACAACAATGTTATTATCTAATGTTTAATATACCTTGTGGTTCACTAAAAGCCACTATTATGAGAGACATTTAATTTATTAGTATCATGGCTACTAAGACACCTACGATGTTAATATTAACAAATAATGACTCCATAATTTTGATGATTAGAGTATTTTGTAGCCAACTTTTTCATCTCAGTTTTTTTTTTAATTAATTCTCCATATTATTACGTTATATATGTACATTAATGTTTTTTGAACTAAATTAAACATTAATGCAGATTCTCATATTGGGATGAGATTAAGTGGATTAAAATATTTTATGTTTTAGTATAAAATCTTGCTATTTACATAAAAAGTCTTATTGTGGTAAGAAATGCGTAGATTTTCATTAAAGTAACGTAGGATAGACATTTTAAAAAACGCATAAAGAAAGTTTTGACTCCTTGGTACCATTATAAACTTATTTTACTAGTAATTGAATGCAATGTTTCACTTAATGTACTTTTACAATGAACATTAAAGAAGTATGTCAAGAAAACGAAGGGGTAAAGAAAGTAAAAACTAGATAGTGATCTGTGCAATATGTAAAAAAGTTTATGTGCAATTTATGCAATCAAGTATGTGTTGTATCGACATTATTAGCCTTAAAGAGTTGACGTGGCCCCTTGGTCGAAACCTTGGCATAATTAAAAGATTTATGTCTAAATTCGGCAAGAATTTCCTCTTTCTTATCTAAAGTATCAATCTGTCAACCAACAAAATGAATTAAAGATTATTACTGTTGTAAAAAGAAAGTAGTCGGTTATGGCCATCACAATTGAAGCAAAAAATATATATGTACATAATATATTGAAAATGTGGTTAGTCCTGTAGCAATATCGTTGATTTTACAATGTAGCCGGCATAATTATTGTCTCCCTGACCGGTTACCGACTTTCATCCACGTCAGAGGTGCAGATTAATCAATTTTGGGTAAAGATTTCCAATAAACGATATGTTCTTTAATCGAAAAATTTTCACGTAAATATTATCACTGCCCCATTCACCATTAAAATATTAAACGCATCAATTACTGTTATAATTTCTCGTTACTATTGTTATCCTTTCTTTATCAGTTTGGAAAGTAAGACTGTTCTAGTCACTCTGGAGTATCTTATATGTTTGGTAAAGAAATAAAGCGTGCCATTTACACTTTTAATGTTGATATTTGATAGTGTAAACTTTTATTACAGTTTTGTTAAATAATAAAAGGAATTATAGCCACCACTGGCTTTTATATATTGTGTTCACACCTACAACTTCCACTTCTATGAGCTACTGATTCGTGATACTACTGTCAGTGTAAATCTTGTTTGTGTTGTTCGGCTAGGATATTCTCACTGGCTCCAAGATCTCTGAAAAGAGGCTTGTTCATTTTCCCTTCGGATTGCAATATATATATATATATGCAGCGAGTTAAAGGAAATGCTTGTCAGGAAATTTTATGTAGAACCGAAAACTCTGAAAAGTATCACTTTCGGTTGGAAGCACTGCACTGAGTAGACATATTTCAGAACCTTGGGAAGTGTAACTCAAATTCTCTAGAAGAAAGTGATGAACTTATCTCTAAATACAGTGCAAATACAAGTTGGAAGCCAACCACAATTTTAACAAATCTACATCTAATGAAAACCCACATTGCAAATCCAACCCCCAATATAACAAACACTTCATAACGATTTAGTATTTTTCGATAAAATTTGCTGTTTTGTAAGAAATATTTAAAGAAATTCTAAATCTTAAAATTTCAGATACTGTTAGCAGTTAGTCATCATTTTTTCAAATAAGATTTTTATTCTTCAAAGTCTCTAGATTTTTATTCTTCAAAGTCTCTAAGTCCTCAAAGGATTTATACATATCTTGGCCCTTTCGGTGAATTGCATACCATTAGAAAATGCTTTCGTACTCATTTTTGTCAAGTATGAATGAAAATAGTTTCATATGAATGTTTAAGTTACATAAGCAATGAAACCTAACAATTTACATTGGTCTTCATTCAATTAATATTGTAACTATTGGCTTCACTTACATCATTAAAATCTTCATTTACAAATAAAATAATTTATCCGTTGATTTTATACTTTGTAGCACGCATGTTTATTGAGGCCCTGACCGGTTCTAGACTTCCATCCAACATCATAATTTAAAATTCTCTTTCAAAAGTCAATAAAAATTTTTAACGGAAAACTGGATTTAATAATTATAAATAAAATTAGTTAGGGAAACTAATATTCTGAAAATTAATAGGAAATAAAAGAAGCAACAATAAATTCTGATTTATTTTAATTCTCTAGAAAAGTCGCTTGGCTTTAAGTAGTGCTGAACCTTTATAATTAGCAAATGGTATAATTTTGCTTAAAAAAAAGAAAAAAGATCATACTTCATAAGAACCTCTAATATTTCATTTAGGAAAGCGTAAGTGACGTTATCAACAATAATACAAACCGTTCCACGCTTTGATGGAAACGATAATGATATGAGAAGGGACAATCTGATAAGTTGAAATATACTTCATAGATGTTATATTTAGGAATCAAACTAGTTTTCGGAAAAATAAACAAAGAATGCCTCCTAAAAAAAAATAGTTTTTTATCGCTCATTCTACAAAAACACCGGTCTCATTACAAAAAAAACTTAGCGACTTGCACTTCTGTCTAATGGGTATAGTTCAGCAATTAATTTTTCACCAGTATTATTTTGTTTCAGTTTTAAAAAAGTCTAAACTTGAAACTACCCTAAAAAGTACATCAGGCACTACGACAGATATTTAATAACTTTAAAAATACAACATAAACTTTCATCACATTAAATTAAACTTTTAATAGTCTTTCAAATATAATTTTCATTCGTGCACATAACAACTTCAATAAATCTTAAGAATTTTAAGAAGCTTAAAAATTGAAACTTTCTATGTTAAAAATTAGGGAAAATTCACGTCATTTGTTACAATACTTTATTTTTAAGATAATGCAAAAAAGTCCATTATTAAAATAGGTGTTGTGGACGGCAGAGAAAAATGAATTATCGTCGTTCAATATTAAAACAACTTATTTCATACTGAAATCGTTTTTGACGCTAGAAACGTATACGATGATTTCTAAAAAGACCATAAATAATTCGGGTCGAAAGAAATGGCCCCAAGTAAGCAGAGACTGAACATACTCTCGGGTCATCTTGCATTATTTTACCTAGCCTAGCTATGACTATTTTTTTAACATTCCCTAAAAAAAATGTTTAAAAAAGTTCTTTACCTTTTTGCCATTAGAAACTGGCAACCTCGCTTCCATAAGCTGCCTTGTTAACTTTGATTTTTCTTTTTACAATAAGCTTTCAAAATAATGATTAAAAGGGACATTCAACGGAAGATTGAATGTGATTTTTCTTAAAGTAAAATGATTCGAAATCGCTTTTCTATTCCCGCAAGAATTACAAATATTTGTGTTTCAATGTGTTTTCTATTGAAATAAGATCTACTTTACTTATATCTGCGAATATTGATTAATACTAGATTTAGATTTTACTTTCCTGTTGTAAAAGGCCAGTCTGATAATTTTCTAAAAAGATGTTTCAAATTTTAATAAAATAATAGCAAAAATAATCTCATTAAAACAAAATAATCAAAAGTCAAAATTTAATAAAGTAATTAAAATCAATTTACAAACAAAAAAAAAAAGCTATTAAAAAAATTATTTTTTCAGAAAAAATAAGACTTTAAATCGCTATGGAAACGAAAATCCATTTAATAAATGCACCTAATATCGAATCTTGTAAGTGCGCAAAATCTGGCTATGGAGTATTGTAATTCAAGAAACCCTTCGAGCATAAAAAAAAGAACTGTGTTCTAAAGCAACAATGAGATAGCACGACGATTTAAGATGGGTACACATAATCTCTTTTTTAAGAATTAATCCGAAGCTTTCTAATTTCACGTCTATATAATTTACACAATTTCTTTGGCTTGTAAAAAGTGAACAATGATACAAAATACCAAAGGCGACCTTTCCATACTTTTATATTATTAGCGTCTTCAAATTTTGTTAGACATCTGTAAATATGATTTCCCAATGGTATTATCTGTTTGCGAATGATTTTTTTACGATTGGTATTTAGTGCTTTTAAATGTTTTTTAGCTGGCCGCATATGTTCTTTACAAGCTGTGAACACAGAAGCATTCAGTTTTCCATACATTTTGAGTGATTTAGTTTCTTTAACTGTTATATGTATTGGACCGTCAATACCTAGTTGTCGTTTTTTCTTTTTGAGTCGTTCTTCAGGTTTTCGTTCTTCTTGAATCTTCTTTTCCATTTTAAAATAAGTGTCTTATATTTATTTACACGATCACTTTCAATTCTATCTTCCTATAAATAGATCAACTGTTAAATACAGCCTTCTGAATTGTAAGTTATTGTACAAATGTTTATCTTATGTTTTAATGCTATAAAAATGTCAAAAACTGCCAGGTTGTTCCTTTTAAATATGGGAGACATCAATAAATAGTAAACTGGGAATTTATTTATAGATTAAAAAATCTAATTTACAAGTTACTGACATTTTCAACAGAAACAACTAACATGTTATCAACGTTTTAAGAACATTATGTTTTTCCGAAACAATAGCTACAAAATCAAACTGTTCTGACATGCCAAAATTTTATTTGGCCCTGTAAACCGCCAGGAGCCTGAGACATAATAAAAACTGTCTAAAAAGGTGGTCCTACATTTTAGATACTTCCCAAAAATTTTCTTATTTATCATTAGGTTATCTCAAAATTTCATTGATTTTACGATTTTATAAAACTGCCTACGAATAAATTAACATTTTGTTTTTTAGGCGGAAACTGCTTATGTATCTTCGGGTGACTGCACTCCCCGAAAATGTAGTAGCACTCTCACAAAAAAAAAAAAAAAACCGTGACCTGGGACCTAATATCGCAGAACATCAGGTCATGTTGTAAGAAGTGCAAATCTTGCTCCGTCACTACTGAGAAATCTCTGCAGGAAAGCACGGTCGCGATGATATCAGGTAACACGCACGGAATCTGATCTCTATTCAGCGCTTTTCAATTATCCAACTATCACCTATAAAAAGGTGGAGAGTATATCGAGGACCGAGTATTTACGATGTATCTTGAGTCAATCACATTCCCCCATCCTGCATAGGCAAAAGACAAAATCTTTTTTGGCAAAATGTCGAGATAAAAATAAAGTTGATAGGCAAAGTAATAATTGTTCTTGCCATGTTCTTTTCCGCCCAATTTGCCATTTGCTTCACTGCATTTCTTCGCGTTTAGAGTAATGCGCTCTGTCCCTCACTGGAGTTGGGCGAAAAGAGTGTTTCCACTTGGCTATATTCCTTTGCTTATCATCTATCTTAGATTTCGTAAATTGAGATCCAAGTTTGCACATCACAATTTTGTATCCTAATTTCAGGAGTCATCAACATCCCGCCTAAAGACTTTCCACATAAACTACTTAATCTTGATGATAGATTGAGGGCTCGCCTTCCTAATAATAACAACTATTGATAATTTGGCTGTAGATAAAAAATTAAATTCGACGCCTATTAAATGTTTTAAAATGTGAGCTAATCTCTTGGATTCATTTCTCGCTGAAACTTGAATCATAATCTTATTTGTAAAGCATTTCAAGCTGAAGATGATGAGCTTCTTGAGAATAATTAGGAGATCAAATTTATTTATCAAAAAAAAAGTTTCTAAAAAATTTAAAAAAATAAGTAAAAAACAGAGATTACATATTATTTATTACAATGTTAAAAGAGATTAAATGAGTAATTTTTATAATCTATAAAAGTTACACAACTATAAAAATTTTAGCTTAAAAACCGAATGGCTGGCAGAATGTGTTACAGGAGGAAATGTAACAACTTTTAAATTTAGTAGTTATTGTTCAAATATTTGTATTTTTAAAAATTATATGCTAGGACGGAAATTTTTTTTTCTTTATGCAAAGAAATGTTTTCAAAATATGCAGCTACATGAACATGAAAGAAGTCCAGCTAGATTTATATAACAAAATTACATAATAAAGTTGATTCCGTGGCAGTGAAATATCTATCTTTTTTGGTTTTAATCAATGAAAAAAGTTTTTTGAAATAACTAAAATAATCTAGAATATTACCTGGCATATGTTACAATACTTATTAAGAACAATTTTGTCTCAAAGAAACCTCTGAACTTCCCAACGTGAACCATTTAATAATTATCACAGAGTACTAGTGAAAAACAATTTTATAAACTTTTGCACGACTATGCTACACCATCAGATTTAGCTCACCAAATGTATACTATTCAAAAACAGCAAAATGAATGAATCTAGTTTATTAATAGCACTTCAATAAACCATTAGAACCAAATTAGATGATAAGACGGAGTACATTTTTTGCTTGCTCAGTTAGTGCTGTTATGAGAGCTTCAAAAATTCAATGGGCTATTATACATCGTATGGAATGACTTAAGTATTTTTTAGTTAGAGAACGAAAATTATATTATTTTTACTTTTTAAAATTATACATCCTTTTTAATTTTAGAAAAAAGTTTCTAACGATTCTTTTATCTTCAACTTCACACGTCAACTTATTTAATGGCATCATATTCATTCTGGTAGTGAACCACCAGGCTGTAAATTATGATGTTTTAAAAGCAGAGAAAGTATTGTTTGAAGACAAATTCCTTGCGTTTTGGGCGAGTACCATTGAGGCACATGAATGACTTCTTAAAAAGGAGAGATGTGCACACCGTAACCGTTCAAGAAGACCCTTTCGTAAGGCATCTGAAAATATTCTCGAAACATAGAGAATTAAAGTTGATTTCAAACAAGACTTTTTGTGACAATCGCCGATAAAATAAAATCTCAATATATTTAAATTTATGGTTTTTTCATAGACTAAACATTGTCATAAACATTTTGTTTCAAATCTTAGCTATTACAACCCTCTCTAGACAATTTTATACTTATCATTTCCCTTGTACTTTATTATTCTAAATATTTTCTAGTAATAACAATATATTTATGAATTTCTATCAGTACGTTTTTCCATAAATTTTTCAAATTTGGTTTCCTTGAATGTGTGTATTTACTCTCGACTTATAAATGTTATTTACCAGTTCTCTCACTTTACTGAGTATTGGTGTTACCGAAACAAATGCCCCCTTTTAAAATAATAAAGGAGATAAAAAATTTCACCCTCTAACTCAAAATGTTCCTTTTTTAGCTTAATGAATCTTCTTGTTCAATCTTAATCTTATTTCAAATAAATAAAATATGTATATTTACAAAACTAAGGAAGTTTTCAACAATTCTGCCAACCCCATTATTAAGAACACACAAATTTTTTTTACGTTCTGTAGATTTCTTTCTGTTTTCAAACTACAAAATTCTACATCAGAAAAACTTTTATGACAACAATTATTTAAAAAAAATTGAATAGGAATGCCCTGGGCTTAAGTTAAATGTTTGCATTAATATGCATTAATACTTATAAAATAATGAAAATAATAATTTTTTGTACTTTTTATAATAATAAATCTAACAAGTATAAAAAAGACTTCCTCTAGGAGGAACTTTGCATTATACACTTTAGGGAAATTTACGTTTGCACACCTTGTATTGTTTCAATATCTAATTATAGCGAGTTTGATTCCTGCCAAGAATATAATAAAATATTATACAAAAATGTTAACTTTTCTGATATATATAATATTTATAAAATAAATATAGCAAACGCAAACAATACAAAAAAAAAAAAAATCAATTTATACAAATCATACTTGAAAACAAAAAATAAAACCACTTTAAAATGAACCAAAACAAAAACATAGTCATCTGCAAACAGCTTAAAGGAATGAAATGTTTTAATACAAAATTGTCTTAAAAATAGTAACAACACAAAACTTTCCTACTGAGATAGAGTATAATTGATTTCTGATCTGCGGGCTAAAAAGCGATCTAGCGCATAAGTGTTATAATCCACAGTAAATGTAAAGTACTCCCATGTATTTGAATAAAAATAATAAAAACAATAATAATGGACCCACAGATGACAACAGTAGAAAAACAAAAGTAACTTTACACAATTCTATATAAAACAAAACAAACAAACAAAAAACTAGAAAAACTAAATTAAATTATGAAATAGATTTTGTAATAATCAGGCATTTTCGAACATATTTTGTTTAATGACAAAGTGAAAAATTATTATATTTTTGATATTTTATCTTCAAATTGGCTTTTTGAAATTTTAAATGACAGTAGGCAATCATTTTTTTGTTCTTTGTTTTTTTGGAATAAAGTTGTGTGGTAGCAAAAGAATTACAGTGCAGTTTTTTTATCCACTCTTGAAGAGTAGAATGGCCACCTGACCCAAATAGAAGTAAATGAAATGTCGTGTTTCATGGGTCACATAACTGCCAAAATTTCGACCAACAATACAATGCCATGTTGGATTATATTTCTTATCAAACTCTTTCTTTATATAAGCTGCTATATCCTGAAACAAAAAAGGTAACACTTGATTTCTAGGAAAAAAGCAGGAAGATAAGTTTTCTTAAAAGCAAAAATTGTTGCCCATTATCCCCTCTCTTTTATTTGATTGTGATATGCATTCCCTTACTTAGAAATAAGAGGGGCGTAGCACTGTAGCAAACGTCGAGTGTCGTCAAAACGCTTGATTCCGTGTGTTATCTATCTGTTAAAAAAAACGTTCTGAGTCACTGGCGCCCGGAGTTTTTTCCAGTGCACTCCTGCTCTCCAACACTGTGCGTCACCAGACAGTAAGTTGTTGTAAGAAGCTTCTAGGAAAAAAAAACCTAAGGGCCAGGGATTTTCGAACCTGGGATCTCCGCGTTGGAATCCAATTACGCTAACCACTGAGCTAATCCTTTATTTTCATCTGCAACTTTAAAATGGAAATTAAGACACTGAAATCGTAGGACTACTTCTGTGTTATAAAGTAATAAAAATAACGCAGAACCAAAATGTTTACTTGGTCTAATGAGCGAAGCTAGAAAGCAATTTTGGAGAATTTGTTTATACGGGTGTTCATTTTAACTCAAATGCATTTCATGTTTAAACGGTTGGTAGAGGAAAAAATGGTAGAGGAACAATTTTTTGCCCGTCACCTCTAGTTTCAGAACATGGGACTTGATTTTAGATTCCTGCCCGGATACGCGAGGGTTCGCAGTTGACCCCCACTTTCATATACACAGTTTTAAAGAGTATACAAAGTTATGAAAGAAACCGGAAACCACAATTCGATATCTTAAAATTAAAGGTGCTAGGCCATTTCAAAATCTGGTATTTATTAATATTTCAATTTTTTAACTTGTTATCAAAGAGAAAGAAGGGCATGCGATATGTCATTTTTATGTATTTTTTCATCCCCTTTCTACTAAATTTTTTTCCAAGGCAGTAAAACTAGTATTTTTCTTAATATCGGGAAATAATTCGTTTTCCTAGTGATTTTTCTAAAAAAAATAAAATGTTAAGAGCTTTAGATGTTCTCAATACATACACTAAATGGCTAAAAATTAATTTCACATCTGTTACAAACAAGGTTTAATAATTATTTAGTAATTTTGGGAGAGTTGCGTTTAATTACCAAAAAAATTGGAAACCTCCTGCCACATATTTAAGTGATCAATATCTTTCATGTAAAGGATCAAACTTATTCCTTAATTTTTTCAAATAATGCACTTTACTCAACTTGTGAAGCATGTACTGTGCCTCCAAAGGTGCCTCCTCAGATACAGAGAGCAGTTGATAACCTCCTGGCTAACCTGGCTTGCGAGCCAACTTTGGAAATTTTGAAAAACCCTCCAAGAAAATATTTCAAATAAGAGTAAAAACCTATGTTTTACGCGACGAGTGAAAAAATGTCGCTGATTTTATCCATCGTAGCAAGCATGTTTTTAGTATCTTTGATCGATTTCGGACTTTCATCCAACATCTGAGGTTGCAATTCTGTATATCATATTGATATTCAGCTCTGCGGACCGAACCACATTAAAATAGGATGAAAATATTAGCGATGCTATTAACATAAACTCAAAATAAGCACATTTAAGAAGAACAAGGTTGAAATGACTGAGTTCAGAGATTAGGTTTAGAATCTTTCATCGAAAAAGTTTACAAGCAATAAAAAAGAGAACAAGTGGATAAGTGCGAATGCAAACCCAAACACTCATCACGTAAGAAAATCTGACAGCAAAATATGCTGTTATGGAAATTTCAATTACAGTGAACAATTGAACTCTTGAATTATTCAACAATTATTATAGAGCGTTCAACAATACTCGCAACAGGCAAATGTATCTGAATCTAACTAAATAAGGTATATTCAAAATAACATGTTTGAGAAATATTCAATGCAATGATGAATCTTGTTACTTACTTCAAGATAAACATTTTAAAAAATAAATGATCGCTCTTAGAATGAATTAGATCTTAATCAGATTAAATGAAATCGATAGAAAAAGGTTAATATCTTAAACCAAAAAGGAGTTTCTTATTAATACTCGGGTGAATCGAATATAAAATTAGATTAACAGAAAAATGTTAATTACCTAAAAGAATAAAATGTGACATGTCACAGAGAAAATATAAATAAATAACCGGTACAAATTCCAATGGAGAACCGGCATCTACGTTACTATTGGAAAAGCTAGTTCTTTTCTTCTGCAGACTTCACATCACCGATCTGCCGTTTACCTTCAGAAGCATTTGCAAGGAAGGTAAATAGATAATTTGAATAGTATAATCTTTTTACCTTTTCAATATTATACTTTTCGAGCGCTTGGGTCCCACAATCAACAGCATCCTGCTGCATTTCTTCTGACATATCAGCATTTTTTATCACGGCTTTCCGATCACTCATTTTACCTAAAATTTTAAAAACTGTTATCATCCACAATGTATCAAACAAAAAATAAACCATCCATGTCCATAAGATAATTTCATTTAGTAAATTTGAATTCATATTTTTTTTTAAATTAAAACTAAAATTTATTAAATGGTGAAAAGTTTAAACAAAACACAAACACATCACATAATTATTAACTAGAATAATTTAAATCGGACTCTTACTTTATTTATAGTAAACCAAATTGTTTTCGTTAACTGAAATTATTACGAATGAATGTATTATGTTAAAACAACAGCTTTTATAAAATCTGATTTCATAATGTAAAGAAATGTAACCATAATTCAAATGTTTTTTTTTGTTTTTTTTTTTAATAATAAAACATGTGAAAGATTACTTATTATAATAGGATTTAGTGTCATAGGCCACCATCTTACAAATAATATGGCTAAAACTTTAGAGAATGAATACATCCATTGCTTACCGTTAATATATTTGATAGAATACTATAATTGAGAGAAGACTATTTTTGGCTGTTTAAATGATAATAAACGCACTAAATTTCCTTTTTCTGAACAACAGAGCACATTCACTGCAACACTCACACCAGCTCACAGCACTTGACGGGTGTCTGAATAGAGTTACTCCCACAAATGAAAGCTGTGGCAATTGATTGGCTAAACTTTAGGAGCTTCTCTCACAACCTATATCGGCCCACAATGCTTTTCAAAGGAAACGCGCCAATTTTAAAAATCAATACGTGTAGCTGCACAGAATCTTCATACCATTTTTTAGGAAACATTGTAATAACCCATTTTTTTAAACTTAAAAAACAATTTAAGTCCATTAAATTTAATGATAATAAAATTTAATTTTAATTTAAATACCTCAAGTAAGGAATTTATTCATTGATTATCGAGAAACAATGGAAAACAAAACATCTGGCCTGTACACTTAACCGACTTTCAAGTTTCGCAAGAAAAAGTTTTAAATCAAAGATAGACCTAGTTAGGTCCAAGTTTAAATGATACCCTTTGACCGGTTCCTAGAAAATTACAGAAAACTAGAGAAAGCCGATTTGAAAAGTCGTACTTACGGTGGCTGATATTATTCCGACTAAAAAATTTTTGTTAGGCCTTTCATATCCGTTAATAACAAATAATTAGAAACGTTCATTACACTAAAACGACACTTTAAAGGGAAGCTTAATCTTGCTCCAATCCTGCTAAATTAAAGGTACCAAGTAATAGATCTAAAGTATGTTCCAAAAGTCCCACTACCCCCTGCAAACATCCGTGCAGTGTTCTTTTAACAGCATGTATATGTTGAGAGAAGCTTAATTTACATAAATTACAAAAAGTAAACCATCATTTACTCCAGGCGTTGAGTGTGCACACCGTCATTTTCATAACACAATATTATTCTCCTCCTGGAGCGATGAGAAATGCGCCGCAGCATTGCTGGAGTGATGGAAGCAAATGCATTCCGAACAGCGTCTTTGAGGTCTTCAGTTGTCTGATAACGATTCTGGGCGACTTTTTCTTTGATGTATCCCCATAATGCGTTATCACAGTATGCCAGATCAGTATTTCGTGGCGTCCATTTCAGAGGTGCCGGTAACGCTGGCGATCCATCTGTCTCTGAACACTTCGTTTATTAGGTATTCCCTCACACGTATTGCGAAATTAGCTAGCGCCCCATCTTGTTGAAACCAGATTCGATCACTAAGTCCCAAACGTTCCAATTGCGGTACAAACCAGTCGCGTAGCATGGCAAGATAACTGTGCTGATTCACAGACAGGGTCTCATGAGTCTCGGGGTCTTCGGAATGGTTGATGGCCTTTCAGAACGCGGTCTGTCCTCAAAGGAACCAGTTTCAAATAGCTTCTTCTCCCAACGTAAAATTGCTGCCCTATTAAATCTAACGTTAAAATTATTTTGGATTATTCTCAATGTTATCCCAGTGTTAGGACGTTCATGAGCTCAGGTACTCATGACGAATCGTTCCTCAAGGGTATAATTTGATTCGTCAGACATTCTTTTAACAACCCAATATCTCCGAGAACACAAAACATCATATAGCACACAGTTAGATGGGGGCTAATGGGACTTTTGGTACATACTGTATTTGTGTGTAGCGTTTGTACAAATTTTAATAAAACTTCGAACAAATCTCTTCCGTGTTACGTACCACAATACATGGCACTGATAGATAACAGAGAAATCGACATTTCAATTTATCAGACAAACTACAATCAAGCAACAATACGGCGACAACCAAAAAAAGGATTTCATAAACTAATAACTGATCAGGTGACTGATTAGAATACGACACATCAAACCTGACCAGAAACCAAATCACAGAAAACAAATCACTTCAGAAAAGAACAAAATATTTCATCCTAGACGTCCGTTCTTATCCACCTCATAAATGCTAATGGCAGTTGGGCTAAAGCAGTGGATGGTAAGCTCAAAGTTCCCTCTACCTACCTCTAACTTATTTGTCTTTAACCTAGACATTTTGCACCCGATGTGTCATCCAGTGTCATCACTTGGGAAAAAACTGAAACTTTGTTTACCCTTTGCACTTTTGCCGCCTGACTTATGTTTGCCTACCGTAGGACCTCTTTCCGTCTTGGGACAAAAGTTTATGGCAGGTTTTTCGCCATATGTACGATACTTGATGAGTATGATATTTCATTCGTAAGTTCTGACAAAGATAAATTCGAAATATTTGCTTCAGGAATATTTTAGCCAAATGACTGACTGTCTGCATGGCCATTGCTCAATGTCTATCCTAACACTTGATCCCCTTTCTCTTGTAATCAAATCAAAAATTGACGCCTCTTCTGAAATAAAGAACTTTATTTAAAAACTAATTAGTTAAAAATGCCCTGAGATTGATAAAATACCTAACATATTAAAAAAAAAAAAAAAGAAAAAATACCTATTAGAAAATTTCAAGCCTTATTTGGCTTCAATTTTTAATGCCTCTCTTTCAACAGGATACTTAAAAAAGTCCGGCATCATACCAAAATAATGAATGAAGAAATTGGATGTTAGCCATTATTATAATACAAACTGCAATAGTTGGTTGGGGGGAATTCTTTAATGTTCAACTTTCGGACACCTCTGGCATTATGTCACAAAATGTTTGGTTCTTCGTAGCCTAAACAAACTAAAAAATCTATTTAGTGCAAACCTATCAGCCTTCTACCAGCACTATCCAAACTATAAGAAAAAATATTTAAAAAGACAAACTATATACATAAAAAAAATTAGTTTTTTAAAATTCTTAGTAGCAACCATTCCTCAGTTCATCAGTTACAAAATATAAGTGGATTTGAACAGAGAAAACATACAGCCACACTATTTATGGATCTACTACAACATTTGATAGAGTGAGGGATTTCAAAATTAAAATGGAATCGGAAAATTTTAGTACTCAATCTGTCTAATGAAATCTTATGTTTAGATAGACATTTTAACATCATTTCTAAATATCAGGAAGTTCTCATTGAAAAAATATCCAACAGTCACCAACAACAATTTGGTATCTTCGCGGAGGTCCCGCGTCGAATCTTCGCGTTTAAATTGAATAATCTTAGAATCGACATTAATTCATATTTGCATACTTGATAAACCTACAACTGACATCGCAACATTCACCATGTACGAGTACGATACTCCCATCCGATTTTCAACACTACGAAATAGTTGTTGTATAACACAAATAAAAATTACAGTTAACACTACCGATTGGTTTATTAAAATTCATTTTAAACACAGAAATCTCAGACCATCTCTTTATAATGGCCAACTCACCATAAACCTTAAACATGAAACTAAACAGCGAAAACATACAGTATCTGAGTGGACACTTGGATATGGGGTTGGATTAGCGCACTTTTCTTTCCATTTAGCTCTAACCATATCACGGGGGAGTCTTGGACTAAAATCTTATTTTAAATTATACAATTTGAACTCATATAAAAAAGCGCAACCAATTTGTTCAACTATTTCAACGTTGATGAAAAAAGAAAGAAAAAAAAAACAAAAGAACCCTGAAGTTAAAGGAAACTTTTAAAGATATTGTCAAGAAAATTGCCCAAAACTCGATTCTTGTTTAATACTTTTAGTAATATGATTTTTGGTTATTTATTAATATTTTCTACTGTTCTTTGTAACAGTAGTTACAAATCAATGTTATTACAGTGTTACGGATAGTATATCTTGGAGTAGCATTCTAGAAAGAAGTTTGACAACACTTCACAAATGAGATAGCAACATTCAGAGCTGCATATTCACAAATATTTTGACACTCGCAAATCAATTAAGGTTTCGTAAATTACAATACTTCAACCATTAACGTTTTCAGCAAGAGAAGATTAAACGTAATAAATTACCTGTTGCTGAAAATAATCTTCACGCCGTTATTAAAAATACTTATAGTCTCAAAAAATAACTTGAAATATTTTTTAAAAAGTACCATATGTGTAAATGATTTGTGATAAAATTAACATGTGTGTTGCAATAAAATAAAGTAAAATCAACAAATGAAAGGAATAAAATCAAAAAGTAAAACAGCCACTTTGCGTATTTTTTGTTAAGTACAAACGACCACTAGTTGGATAACATTTTAATTTTCTCTTACTCTACAATAGAGGAAGAAGCAATCATTAAGATCTTCTATTTTGAGTTTTCACTTGAAATTCACGATTTGTGGCTCCCCTTGAGAATATAAAATTATATTTATGAATTAGCCCGCATGAGTTGTGAGCCTGTCGTAATCAACATAACTCACCAACAGAAAGTTCAAAATGAATATTTGATCTAGATGCCACCTAGCGACTTGACATAATTTCATGGACAAAATTGACTAAAGGGAAGCGCCAATCTATTATTATTTCTGAGGAACAATTTAAAATGGAGCTCATTCCCTTCCAATAGCTCTACGAAAAGAGCGGTCCAACCTTCTCATCATGCCAACACACCACTTACCTCACAAATAAATATTACTTGAAAATCTATAATTCATTCTAATGTTATCATGGCTATACCTTTTGTTTGCAAAATTTAGGCCAGTTCTTTCAAATATTTAACGAAGTTGGCAAAAAAAAACATTTTACCAGGAGTATTGTTTGGTTTCACAACAGAACATGTTTCATTTTTAAGGGCCCAATATCATTTCCTGGCAAAATGTTATTTTTCTTTATGTTTTGAACTCTGCTTTCTATTCTATTCTCAATTTGCTCATTATTCTCACTCATCTTTCTCAATTTGCCAAACATTACGGCAAGGAATTGTTCTCTTGGCCCCTGTTAATATCTAATTTTGACGATTCGAATAGGTTACTAGCCTGATTATTTCAGATCGTTTTTCTTCGAGGCAAACACTTTCTACTGGTAATTTTCAAATTGAAGAAAACAAAAATGTTATTCGCCTAATTTGACTTTTAAACCATGGATACTTTATCTATTCTCACAGGGTCTGTTAAAAAAAGAGACCTGTTATTTTGTACATAAATTTTTTGATCAGTTTCAACTTTAATTTTTTATGGCGAAATTTTAGTTATCACGTTTCCTTAAAGGTTCCTAGAGCACGGTTAAAGGAACGAAGTAATACGCATTTTGTCTCAATGGACTTAAAAAGATTAATGTATTTCGTGATTCCAGGCTAGTTTAATAAAAGTTTTAAAACAAATTATTTCACTTGATTTTTTAAAATATAATTTATAGATTTTTTTAAAACTCCAAATACAACAAATTTTATAAATCATAATTGATTTTTTGGAAATGTCAAAGTTGTCAAAGCTACAACTGTTCGACGAGTACGATTGTAGGTACTGATAAAAAGTGTTGAAAACAGACTAAGTAACCACCACTTGAGTAAACAATAGAAACCACTTGATCATGTCATGCTATTTTTAAAACTAATTTTTAAACTCTGGGACTTGAAACGGTTTTAACTTTTTTGCAAACAGATCGGTCGCATCGTTCAGTATATCCATAGAGGTATAGTTGTACCTTTAGATGACTTTGAATTTAATTGTTTTTAATAAAATCCTGAACAGATGTCACCTGCACTAAATATTGATTAATAAGTCCAAGTCCAATAATTTTGACATTCATTGAAATAATTGAATTCATAAAATTTTCTAGTGGGTTAATTTTTTTTTAAATTAAATTGATTACAAATACTAGGACGAATTGAGATTCAATTGTTGAGCCCACGTTGATAATTTTCTATAAAAAAATGAGATATAAAAATCATATTGGTAATTGAATAGTTTCTCTTGCAACTAGTTAAGAATAAGTATGCAATCTGGTCAAGTTTTCTACTCGTATATTGCGTTTTCAAAGATAATAACTCAAATTCTCTCTGTGTATTTGTGAAACTTAGAGCTCAAAATCGAAAAATCACAGTTCAAACTTTATACACAGTTTGGGTTCAGATTCAAAAACATAACTTTTTAGAGTACTCTTAGAGAATTCTCTTACTTTTTTCCCTAATTTAAAGCGCGTCAACTTCTGAGGTCATTGGCGCCAGAAGCCTATTTCAATGCACGGCTGGCCTTTGGACAGTGTATTCTCTTTGAAAGTTAATACTGTCCAGCAACAGTAATACTGTTAGCTCTAAATAGTGCTTAGGAAGAGAAAAATCTGAGGGCTGACAGCTGGATTTAAACCCGAGATCTTCGCGTGGGGTTCCAGCCAGCACTTCACCATTAATCCATTAATAATGTTTTGAAAATCATTTATTTCAAGTTGTTTGAATCACATTTTATTTTTATTTTTTTCAGATATCATAAAATAAATAATATGCTTCTGCTAACTGCGTTTATTTGCTGTTTTGCTTTAGCAGCTGGTATTCCAACTCCTCAACAATATGAGCTGCCAGATCTGATAACAAGTAAGTATGCAAATGTTAGCTAAAAAATTAAATATAGACTGTTTATCATCAAAATGCTTTTGTTTTTATTATTTAATAAAGTTCCTTTCAATATCTATGGCTCATATTGGCCATAAAGGATCTAACGGTAGTTTATAAAAAGATTTTATTAAGTGAAATTTGCGATTTAATAAACCTCAGTTGAACAACCCTGTTGGTTTAACACTATAAATTTTTTTATGCTCTTTCGTTATGCAAACCAAGTAAATAAAGAATAGCATTGTGCTCTTTTTTTTACGCCTTGGTTTTATTTAGCTTGTTTTTAAAAACAATGATCTCTAATTTGCGGGTTTTTTCTTTTTAATAGAAGTATTTTTTCATTTAACATTATTAAAATCTGTTTTACAAAAATAAAACTATAAAGCAAGGAGTAAAATTTATCCCATTTTTTTTTATTGCTTGATACGAACTAATAGGATAGTTCCACAAGATATCATAATATAATTAATTACTCTTCGAACAGGATATTATGAACGAAAATTTGAAAATTTAGGAATGCATATAATGAATTACTTTTAAGAGAACGTAGTAGCATAATTTCTGCCCAAATGCAAGAATAGTTTCAAGACAGACCCAGTATGTTTATCTTCCTTCTAAACCGGTTCCTAAAACTATCGGTGGTAGATGCAGTTTGAACGCTTCTCTAAGTAGATTGAATTCAGTGAATTCTAAATTGCATTCAAAATAGCTGGAAATGAAAAGGACAAATGAGGTTTTTAAAAGAATAATATTTGCATTTGTAAAAAATGACTAGGTTTATTAATTTTTAAACTTATTATATTACTCAATCCCTATGCCTATCGATTTTATGTGTATTATTTTCCAAAAATAATTTTTTGATACATCATTTTTAAGTGACTGCAAATTTAAGAATAGTCTTCAGCTATAATGTACGATTTCACCCGAAAGTGGGACTTGATTATTAAATAAGCAGTTAGCGAACCCAATCACATATTGCATAATATCTTTAATTGTTAATTGTTCTAATTGTTATTTTCATGTTTTATACAGAAATTCAATAATTCCATTATTTTTATTTATTTTTTTTTGTTACTTAAACCAGATGAAATACAAGAAGATGGAGAAAGTGACCGATTAGCAGAATATCTGGTATATTTATTGGGAGCCGACGAATCAGAGATGCCCCTTGTACTAATACAGGATGATCTGCCGCAATCAGCAGTGTCGCTAACGAAACGTTCACGTTATTATCGTCGTTATCCGTGGAAGAGGCAAAATGGGCGTCATTACGACGCAGACGGCTATCTTTGTGCGCCATCCAGAGAAGATGTATTCCAACTATTAATGGCGTTACACGATGCAAGAAGCGGACGTGGCGAGAGAACTGTATCATTCTGTAATCGAAGACGCCCAGCTAGAGCAGTATTTACAAATATTAGGTTTCTTGGTTAACACAGAATCATTTTGAAACGTTTGATCATTGGATGTACATTTTCTTTTCTTTAATTCTTTTTCTTTATGTTTTCCCGGCACAAGACCAAAATTTTAATTGTTAAAACCATTTTTATCCATTCCCTTCTAAATTTTCTTCTAAAATGTGTCCATGTCCTTATTCATATTGTAATAATTGTTAAATATTTCAAATACTCTTTACAAAAATAAATCATGTAGATTGCAAAATAAACGTTGATATTTCTTTTTTTAAAAAAGTAAATCAAAGTTTGTTATGTAAGATATAACCTGAACAATTATTTCTTTATTATTTTTTCACCAAAGTGATTCCACTAAAACCAATGGAATCAAGTACTGTCAGACTCTTATGATTAAAAATCTTTTCATTTATAGTTGTGTTTCGAGAAACGAATAAATAATTTTCGAATTCTAAATTGAGTGAGTAATTAAATGTTTGTAAACAGGATCACATACGTGCAATAACTGATAACAATTCAAAAAAGAAAACTAACTGCGTTTACAGCTGGAGATACTAAAACTGAACCTTGGGCAGTTTCTATCTGCAATCTCTCAGCCAACTCACTCTTTTTCACATTACAGTGACTGGAAACTCATTGTTAATGTTAACTGGAGACCTCTTATCAAATATTGTAAACAACCACTTTCGTTTTTAACTAGCTAAACGATCACTAAGGAGGCATATTCTGGAATGTGGATGAGGGTTTTATTCCCCTTTCCAACTGTAGAAAAAGAATCCCTAAACACTGAATCGTTTAACATATAATAAAGAATTATAATGGCTGCATTATAATGACTGCAAAGTACACGGCAAGATTTGACGGAATAAGTGAATGTATGACTTAGAAAAGATGCAAATGGTAAAAATTCACCTGTAAAATCAGAATCTCATTCCATTAACATCTGGCAGCAAAAACAAATTGGAACTTACACTAAATATTGTGTTTAATATAAAAAATAAAATTTATGAACAATTTCAGAGTAAAAGGAGAAATTGTGTAGAGCGGTTCAACCCACTCAGTTAGGCGTTAACGTTAAAAGCATAACTTCATAAACAGGCCATGTTGTAGGTAGGTGTTCACCTCCATACGTATCTACGCAATCCTTTGATTTTTTTTTAAGTCTATTTTTAAACGATTCTCATTTTATCATTTAATAATATCTCTTAACTATATTCTTTTAAAAAAGCAGTTGAATAGGAAAATTGATTTTTTTTCTTTTAACGAAAAAATGTACTTCATAATTACTTTAATTCCATTGTTAATAAAAAGTTATTGAATTTGAAATATTTTCCATGTAATATATAAATTAGATAAATACAAAATTAACATAATACTTGTGTATACGTGAAATTCCAATGAAATTGTGTCAAATATTTGTTTACCATGTAAGGGATTTCAACTGGCCTCCCAAGCATAGTTTTAAGTGCTGAAAAGAAACAACATTAATTAAAATTAAGTACCACAAGCTGAAATTGTTTGTAAAAGTTCACAGAGAATTTTAAGCGTTTATTTAAGATAATATGACATATATGGATGGCTTTGTAAAAAGAGGAAGTGCATGAGGACAGAATTTTTATTTTGAGCTTTGTTCGTTTTTTTTAACGTTAAATTTAAATTGAATACATAATTTATAAGTTTTGTTTAAAACAGTTTTCCAGGAAAATTCAAGGACATTTTGAACTGGTTGACTAAAACATCAAATTTGAAGAAAATCCTTTTTCGGGTAAAAAGGAAGTGCCTTTTTAGAGAATAGATTTTTATAATTTTTTATTTTCTCGAAAACGTAACCTTCTTATAAGGACAATTTTTCTGTTAATTACAATCATAAACCTATATTGTTTGAAACATTTTCCCGAAAAATGTTTTCAAGCAATACTTCTGGGTGAAATGTACTTCTTGAATAGACTGGGTAGATTTTCTTGTAAAAATGGTCCAATCACTTTACGCTCCCTTTGTTATCTGCTATCGTAGTCATAGTGTTTTTCCACTTCTTTGATTTTACACAATCATCTCCTGTGGTCTCAAACAAATTAAACAACTCGCACAACAACTGAGGATTCCAAAGCAGATAAACTTAATAAAGGAGGCCATTTCCTCCTCGTCTAACCACAATCTACAAATTGGCAAACTAAATCCCATCCAGTAGTTTTTTCGAGCCTATTTAATAAGACAAATAAAAACCATAAGGCCAGAATAGGTCAGTAACATAGGCATTCAGTCTCATAACTTGTATTATTACTTTTTTTGCTGACCCAACCCGACGCATTGACAACTGTCATTAGCATCCTTTGCTCTAATTATAATTATTTTTTCTGAAAACTGAAAAGAATGTGATTAATATTAAAAGAATAATATCATGACTAAATTATATCAGCTTCAGATGTTAAAAGAGAAAGTGTGTAAGTAAGAGTTAGTGAATTATCGTTATAACAAATAATGTTAACAAATACTGATAGCACAAATAGAAAATTATGTTCTTGTTATGTCTACAAGTTGAGGACAACGGCGTCTATTAAACTAAGAGTGAACAGTCCTCTACAACAATCATACTTCATTCTGTTGTGGGTGTTGTCAAACTAATTATATAGCACAAACATACCACCAACATACATAACATATCTCACACCACAAAAGCCACCTTTGTCCAGCGTAGATTTCTGTTACAATATATATTCAAATCCTTTATTTATTTATTTATTTATTTTGGGCATATGTGTGTAAAGATTAATAACGTTTTTAAAATTTCCATTAATTTGACATTCTGCATAATTTCCAAACCAACCGGGCATAACCGTACATGAAAATTGTGATATACGTTTGCTATACTCATGAAATCATGAAATGTAATATGCAAAATTATCTAATTCTGCTTGCATGAAGTTAGCCATAGGTATTTTTTCTTAAAAGTTCCGTTTAATGAAGTGGCACTGTAATAAAAAGAAACATTCGTTTTCCAGTTTCGTTTACTAGTTCCATACTCTGGATTGTTATTAAGAGGGAAGAACTCCCTAAACTGATGTTCCTTAAATCTACTTTTTTTCATTAAAGTAAATCTCTTTAGAGTTAATAAAGTGTAAACTAATTAAAACTTATCTTACTTTTAGAAGTTCTGGAAAGTGTTTTGCCACAATAATTTTGTCCATTAATATTTAAGTATGCATCTGTGCAGCGATCACTAGTTGGTAAGTTTACATCATCAAAGTCCAACTGTATCGAACATATTCCTAAATAACACACATATAATATAAAATCTTAATATTTCATTTCAGTAAGGTACTGGAATAAAAGTACGAATGGTATAATAAATGCTACGTGGAAATTAAAACATACGGACTATTATCTAATAACCACTTTTCCGGACTCAGCAGATCTCACAGGGATATCTGCACGGTTACAATACTTTCCATTATTGCTTTAAAGTTGAAGAAAGTAAAATGATAATAATAATAATGAGAGCATAAAAAAACGTAAAGTTTTATTTTTAATTTTGAATTTTAAGATGTTATATTTGTGGTTAAGATACATGAACTTCTTGTTGGGCTAATAATATGTTTGAAGTGGACGCTATGACCCACATTAGAACGACAGGTAAAATAAGGCCATACTCTACAGTGCTAGATTACAACCTGCTATCTTGGGCTCAATTAATAACGTAATGTGAACAATGAACGTAATGAAGAGAAATGCTACTAAAACCATAACCAATTTCACACACACTTTAACAACTAAGGGTTCTAGGTATCGCTTAACATGTAACAAGGGTATATTAATTTGTGCTAATAATTACATTAAATAACCCTAAAGATCAAAGTGACTATTTGCTTTGTAGACAGTGATATTATTGGAGGAGTAGTATTCTCCAATCGTTAAGCGGAATACTGCTATCAAAGGCTGTCGAGTGTCGATAAATTAAGGATAGATTTACTACTAGTGCAAATTGGACTATAAGCCATAATGCTGCATTTAGACGCGACAAACCAAGCATAAGTGACATAGTTTTGAAATCAATGGAATCAATGAAAATTCACGTTCGAAGATAGTAAATTGAGGTTTTCTTAAACTGCACAGAAAATGACTTTTTCAACATTTTGAAGATCAACCCTTATACCACAGTCCAACCGGACAGTTTTAACATATAAAGCGAACCGCCTTATGAATCTAGTTCTTCGAATCCACAAAGTTATTAAGTGATACTTTTAATTACCTTTTAAAGGTAAGAACTGATATGAACATTTAAGATTCTCCGGTGGCCTTGGATATAGGCCTGGAGACTGCACCTTACCTCGTGGTGACCTCAAGCTGATGACACATTCTCCTCCAATCTGTTCCTCTGCAAAAGTAAAAACCTAAATAATATTAACAAAAAAAAGACAGAAATTGGCTAAACTTGATAAACATTAACTCCAAAAAGTATTTATTACAAATACTTGAAAAAAAAACTTCACAATACCTACCAAGCAAAACACAATTCAATTGTTCGCCTTCAATCGTAAACAAAGCTGGGTATTTGTTCTCTTTAGTGTTAAATTTAAATTCTACGAAGTCATTGACAAACTGCAGATCAACTGAAAAAGGAGACAATAATACTTAGTTTTTACTACAATTCATTCAGAACTCGAGACTAAATTTACTTTTTTTAGATTTTCTCATACTGTTTATTAATTTGGGCATTTATCAGCCATTACAGAGGAAAGAAACCATTTACAATTCTATAGGCAGCTATTCTCACAACGTTTGCGGTTTTTAGAATGCGAGTTGTCATATTCAGCTTTATATTGAGCAGCTTCATGTAAATGAAAATAATTTACTTACACTCATCTCCGAGAATTCTTCCACAATAATATTGGCCATTTATATTAAGATTTTGTAGACCACAATTCAGCTCAACATCTTTTAGTTTGATCCTTAACTTACATATGTCCTGGAACCACAAAAACTCAAATAAATGCTTCTATTTAAACAGCGCATCTCTTAAAGACAAAATTTATTAACACTAATAATAACAAAAATCTGGTAAGAACATTCGATCACCTTCTCTTACTAAATTCTCAAAGTTTTACTTTGTTTATTGGTATTTATTGTTTTTATTTATTTACTTCTAACTCTGAATTTCGGAAACATATTTCATTATTGCTGGCACTGTTCAGTTTCTAAAACTGACAGACCTACGTTAACGCTAGACTCTAGTGACTAGAGGAAAGCCTACGCAGAACTACCTGAGAAATTTTCTTAGAACATGATTCAAATAAAAGTTATAGCGCTCTATATTTAAAATTTAAATACAAAGGAAGAGCAAATCAGAGGAGTTATTTTTTAGGGAATTTTAGAAAAATGAATTCTGTAAAGAGATACTTCCTGTTAGGAAATTGACTTCAAACTCAGGACTCTAACAAAATAAATATAAGTAAAATTGCCACACATATAAAAGCAAGTACATGTACTATCGATTTGTACTTTTTATTTGATATTTTATAAATTTTTGATCTTGGAAAATTTATTCTAGCTAGTTCTGAGAAGACATTACATAGACTCGTTCCTTCGAGAACTGCTGCGAGAGAAAGTTGTACACAGCATCATTTTTTTGCCAGGTCTACGTTGCATTTTCGAAAACAGTTGTACTAAAAAGGCCGGTCTAATTAAAGATTTCTTATTCTTCGATACAGTACTAGAAATGTTGAATTTAAAATAGGTCAAGGCAGCTAATTTGAACACTTAGCAATGACATTAGTTGAATATTTGAATACGTTTATGGTTTCTAGTTTTAAAATTGAAAATTTCCAATGTAAGTCCTTGTTAATACAATTACATTATGGCCCAGTTAGCAAGATGTATATATTTACTCTAAATCATTGTACAGAAGTTTAATGCTTCTGGATTAACTTCTTCAAAGACTGGGTATTTATGAGGAAATGCCATTTCAAGGGTGCCTCAAAATTTCTTCATCCTAAAAAAATTTGGCTTTGTTAACAGGACATACTGTAGTCTAACCAAATGATGCTCTGGTTAAAGGAATTTATATGTTAGAGTTTATCGTGTTGAATTATGTGTTTTTGGTTTCACAAAATTTGGTTTTTGGTTAAATTATACTCTATGATGTGGTAAATTGGATTAATTGAAACTAATCTGTTTAAAAGATAAGACCAAACGAATTCGACAATAATGAATATCGTACGAATGCAAACTATGTACATATTTAATGCATTCATAAATTTCTTATGCTACGTACTGGATGAGATTTTCTAACGATAAAAGTACATGAAGTTGTGTAAGGCCCTTGTATTTTAAATCTGGGTATAGTGTAAATATGTTCACACTGTCCTTGAGATTCTTGTGTGTAGTCGCGGTCACGGCTGCTGCCGTTGTTACCGTCTGGACGCCCATCTCCACAGTCAACCTGTCTGAAGCGAGCTAGAAATCCACGGCCTCTACCTCCAACCAATGACACCCACATTTCTCCTCTCAATAATCTTACTATCAGAACAAATAAAGAAAGATTGCATGTTTCATAAAGTTTAAATGAATTATCAAATACCTAATTAATTTTGCATTATTATTTTATGATAAAACACTGTTGTCTTTCATACAACTTTGTCTAGTTGTCTAGTTGAAAAATTTACCCTGGATAAATTCACATATTTAGTGGAGTGTACAATAACTCAACTAGCCAATGATTAAGCTAACAAATATCTGATGACTTCACACGGAAATGAAAGCCAATATTTATATAACATATATTTACACAAACTTTTTGGCATTTATTTAAAAAACAAAAAAAATAACTGTCCGAATCGAAAAATTGTTAAGTGATGTTATCTTCGTGTTTTAGGAGATTGCGTCAAAAAGTAATAAAAGCAATTTTTCACTCGTTTAATCATAAAACAACAAAGCAGCATACAATGTATTGAAAATGTCATGTATCTTTTGCAAAAATGCAAATATGTTCTTCAAGTGAAGAGGCTACTCACCAGTCTTTTGAAGAAGGTCTTCTCCACAATACCTTCCACTGTCTTCCAATGTTATAAAATCTTGCGAACACTGCCAAGAATTGGACAAATCAAAATCGTCAAATGCAATTTCCACACCACATTTTCCTGGATGCAATTCAAATCTAAAGAAAAAAATATATTTAGTATTTCACTATTTTTAAAAAAGTAATTAGTGTGTCATCATATCACATTTTTATTAAATAAATAAACAAAAAAGTGTGTAATATTTTAGTGATCTAAAAATATATTGATTTGAGCCAAAATGCAATCAAGGCAATTCAATTCAAGGGTAGTTGCATTGGTATCTAAGTCGCGATGCGAAGTACTTGTTAGGAAGTTTTATTATTTACATGAATAGTCATACGACTGATTGAGAAATTTTGGTTGAATCCTTAGATGCGCTAACTAAAGTAACAGTCGAAACAGCAGTTTGAGTCCTACAATTTCGCATTTTTGAGATACTTTGTTCTCAAATATTCTCTCTTTGACCATGTACTAAAAAAGGTGATTCCATTCGAAAAGATTGTTCCACACTAGGCTTCTTACTATTCTTAGCAGTTGAGGATGAAATGATTAATTGCAAAGCTTCCAATTGAAATGAAAGTACTTATTTCAAGAGATAGGCTGTTTAAAGAAAAGATAGGTTGTTAAATATAAATTAACACTAAATAAATTATACTAAAAAATAATTATGTTCAGTGCTTACCTAAAAATAAAGTGACCTGGACATGATCTAGGATATTGTGGTGATGCAATGATCCCTTCATGATCTGTTAATGTTACTACAGGAGCGTTGCAGATTTCTGGAAATCTTGCTAACATATTAAATTGACTATGATCTGAATAAGCTTTGGGCAGATACCTTCCCTGATAATCACAAGTTTGCTGCTCAACTGTTAGTAAATATAAAGAGAAATGCTCACTTCTACCTTTACTGGTAAATAGTAAAAAGGCTCTTCCATTCCTAAAAATATTGATAATCTCAGCAAAAAGTTGGTAATAAATTTAAAGGCAAATAGCGACAAAATCCAAACTTGTTTAAACAAATTAACTTATTCGATCACAGCGAAGTCACCTCAAGTTCATATAAGAAATTTCTTCAATTATAATCTGTGATTACTTAATAATTTCCTGTTTTGTATTCTAAGAGTAGAAAAGCAATAATTTACAGGGTAGGTAAAATGTTTATTTTCTTAAATAAAAATATAATGATTACATTACCCCTTTAAAACCAACTGAGCCCTTATAGTATCCTAGAGACTAACGTCCAGAAAATGTCGTGCTTACGCAAAACCTGTTGCGTTGAACAAATCTATTACCTTTACAAAATATGGAATATCCGGAATGTAGAGGAAAAAAAAATATAAAGAACCCACAAAAATAATAGGAAAAGAATGTTGTTTTGTAAGCAAATTATGTAAAATAAGCCAAAATTTTAAATTAGAAACTACGAACAAGCCTTTAATAAATTGTGGCGTCCAAATCTGAAAAAACTTTGATGATACTATCATTCTCAATGTAAATATAGTATTAATTCTTTACTTCCAACAAGCCACGATGTTTTTAGCTTTATACTTCTACAGTAGTAAGTTTAATTCTATCGGTAAACTAATACCAGTAAAAAATAAAATAAATTTATAGAAAAACGAAACGAATTTAAATAATAATAAACAGTACTATTGTTTCTAGATGGTAGAATTTCCCAAAAGTTTATTGGAAATAATCAACTTATTCGATTTAATCAAATAAATTTATCATTTAACTAGTCTAACCTAAAGGTATTAACAGAAGTGGACCAATTAAGTCCAGTTTGACATCCACAAAATCTATAACCATCAATTTCAAGAAAACCATCGTGGCACACTCCATTGTACCCACGACCAAGCCAAAAGAAATGGAACGTCAGTTTCAATCTACATACTTCTGGTCTCCATTTTCTAACTTCATAAATGCAAGTATGAGCCGCAAATGGTCTCGGAAATCCAGGAGAAATTATTGTAAAAGTATTTTCCTCATAGATTCGACCCGGACAATCAATACTATCTTCTGACGGTTTAACAGGCGACATTACTGGTAACTGTAATAAATTCATTTCAGTTAGAGAACATTCCTGTAATCTTCCTTTTATGTTGGCCGTCACATTTCTTAGCACAAGATGTTCACCACTAAAAGTAATATTTCGTACACCGCTAATATTTCCCCATAGTCTTTCAGTTCCAACACCAATATAACCCTCACCCTTCAATTTATTAATATCCAGTTGTAGTGAACAAATGCGACGTGAGTTGATAATTCTAATAAGACAATTATTCCTTGGCAATTCAATGAGAGTAAAATGTGATGATGATACTTCTGCACATACAGGGCAGTTTTCCTGATACACGTCGAGAACCAAATTCGTTTTAGTTTCACTTCTATAAAAAAAAAAATCTTAATTTTACATTTGTAATAAGTATTATCCATAAAACAGTACCATTATTTTTTTTTTGTTTTGTTTTGGGGTTCATTTGTACTAAAATTAATACTTACTCAATCTCAACTTTAATTTCATCTTCAAAAATAGGAATTGCTTTAATACTGTTACCAACTATTATGGAGTTATTGTTCACAATAAATGTATAAGTATTAAAGGTTTCATTCAAAATTAGCTTTAGATAACAAATAGTGTTATTCAATCTTTGAAAAGAGTAAGTTTTGCATTCATTTTTAGTAAATATTAATCTAGAATGCTCATTATTTGAGTTGAAAATACATTGCTCCCCCTGAAAAAAATTAAAAATATAAGTAGTGTGAAATTATTGTGTGAAACTAAAACAAACCACTTTTACAACTCAATTAAATGAAATTTAATGAAAGAATAGTTATTTATTTGACAGGTGAGTTGAGAAGAGGTGTTTTTTACATTTGAGTCAAATACTGTTAAATTATTGACTGAGATAATTAAATTATTATTGAGAATTATCTGACGTGACAATTAATATGTAGTATGTGGAAGTAAAAATTCTTAACACAAACCTGATGAGGTTGCAAATACAATAAATCTGGAGGAAATCAAACAAGCATAAAATCTTAGAAGAACAGAGGCGTGAAAGAAAAAAACAAATAGGACTGATGTAAACATTGAAAGAGAATTTAGGTAAGCAATATGAAGTCAAAGATAAAAGTCAAAGTACCCTAAAACTATTGTGAGCTAAGGCTCTCATGGAATTTTCTAGAAACTTAGAGTTCATACTGAAAAGATAGTCGGTCATGGTGACTCAGTTTTCCTCATTTATTTCTTTTTTATCAGTGTTTTCCGTGAACTGGTAACACTTTGTGAGTTAAAAGTATTACTTCTTACTCCTCCAGTAAACTAACTACTACGACAATTTGTTTCAACAGGTTTCAATGACAAAAGTCCTATTGATCATGATGTCGCTACCAAAAAAGTGCACCAGCGATACGTCAATAGAGACGTCATCAGAACTTATTCCAAAGATCGGATTGCGACAATCCTCAAGCACTCTCCTCAACAATGTATTGAGATGTGGTCAAAGGGAGTCAACCTCACAGTTTTTGAAGGTCTTTGGGAATAGAAAGGGAACAATAGTTAGAGAGAAGATATTTCAAAAGTTTTTCCTAATTCTCAAAGCACTTTCTACAATTGATGGCACTCACATTGAAAGAATGAAGGTGCCGAATTTCAGAAAAGTGATAATATTGATAGAGATGAGGCAGCTGGTTGGTACAGTGAAGGTTCCGAGTTTAAAAACAATTCCAGCAGGTATTTATTTATAAGTATGCGCTCTAATTCGAAAATACTTTCAAGTTTCAGTCTATTACGTCATACCTCTTTTAACCGAGTGGCTAATACGTGCCCCGCAAGAACCCCATATCTGTAATGTAGAATAAAAAAGTATATATATTATGTGACCAATCTTGGTTAGTCATATATTGTACTTTTCTAATTTTCACTTAAAAGAATTTCCTTTTAAAGCGTAGTCAAATATTTGCTCGTATAAACTGAAAGTAAGGATGACGTACTATTCGTAAACTTACATGTCAGTCAGTTCCTTCACACCTACAAAAGCAAATAACAGTTTTTTGTATTTACTTTTAGAGCATGTAAAAAAAAGTTTACCACTTCTTTCCTGAAATGTTATATCTAAGTAATTCAATAATTTGTGTAAAAAATAACTAAATCTGAACGTTAGTCTTTGCTTTTGTAAGTTAATATTTTGTGTCTTTTAAGTTAAAAATATTCAACTTTGCGTTGTAGTACTTTCGTTCGGTTTCAAATTTAGATTGTACAAATATACTTTCTTTGCTAAAATCAACATAGCATATTACTTTCATACGTGTGGACTTCATTAGGACGCGGGTAGGCAAACTTTATGAATAGGGTCACCCCATACACCTACTCATTCCGTTTTGAATATTCTCGGAATAATCTTCTCCTTAATTTTATCTGTTTAATGGGTTTCTTTCATGGTTTATTTAGCAATATATGTATTTTTTTAAAATGTTCATTAGGCTATGCATTTCTCTCGACCACATTACTATTTTGTTCTATAACTTTGGCTTTTAGCTTTTTGTAAGATTAAAAGGTATTGACAAAAAGTGGAAAAATTGCGCATTTTTCTTATTAGATGAATAAAAATTAATAATTAACCTAATGGTTTACATCAGGGGTAGGCAATGTGCGGCCCGCGGGCCGCTTGCGGCCCTTTTAACATTTTCCTGCGGCTCGCGGCACAAAACGGCAAATAATAAAAATTTAAATAATATATTTCCAATTTGATGTTAATAAAGTTTGGTAATTTTCGCCCAATTATCGTCTCTGCGTTCAAATCTTATATTAGTAATCCGCGCTCTTTCTTTGAATGATCACTCGACTTTTAGTTCGCCATTTTCACACCGACACAAAGCGTGTTGTCGCCGTCAAAGCTACGGATTCTCTAGTTATTTATTTTATGGTGATATATAAATGTGAATGCAATCGCATTATTTGTATTTCGTCTGGCTTTTAATAGAAAAAAATGATGAAGGAAGTGAAGCAATTTCATAAAAATAACTAATGCCGTTTTTTTGTTGATTTGTTAATAAATTTCATTTTAATTAACTAATAAATATAAAAAGAAATATATATATATATAAGTATACTGCGGCCCTCGGTAATAAACCAAAAACCTTTTGCGGCCCTCGGTAATAAACCAATACCCTTTATGTGGCCCTTTACAGAAAAAGGTTGCCGACCCCTGGTTTACATGATTAATTTCGCATAGAATATGCGATTATTCTCAAGTTAACCATTCACTACTTTTGCGAAGTTCCACAATAGAAAACTACAAACATTCTCTATTAGTGTTCTGTAAAGTATTGGCAATTTAGTAACAAGGATATTATTATTTATAGTTATATGCAAATACTTCGTTTGATACTGTTCTACTAATTAAATTCTAATTTAAAGTAGTAGGGGTTGTGTTGAAATAACACTTTTCACATTATAATTGGCGTCTTTTTTTTTCTAAAGGAGAAATAACCAAAATGACCTATTATCTCAATTAAAGTGAACAAATCACGAATTACCTTAAGCTGTTCAAGAAGAATAAAAAATAGAACTATAATTATTGATGAATAAGCCGTTGGCCACTTCCGCATAATTTCACTCACAATCATCCTCTTAATATCTGATGAGAAAACAGGACTAAAAAATGGCAAGTACTGCAATATATGTATATATAATATGTGTGGACTGTATAAAGTAGGAGAAAAGTCAACATTAGTTTAAGAGATGTGTCACTTATATTACACCTGTGGACAAACCTAAATGTAATAAGGTTGGTTTCTTTGATTTTATCCGTCATAGGACGCAAGTTTATTGTACACCTGTTCGGTTTCGTTCTTCCATCAATTATTAGTGTTACATAATTCAGTTAAGAATAGAAATTCCGTCTTCACTCGTGTTTCCGTCTTGCGCTACATTCTAGCATTAGAAGCGTGGAAAAGTATTTAAACTGATTAATAAAGGATGATAGCGCAAAATCTGTAAGGAATTCAACAAACGGTGTTCTGCGATGGACAAAATCAAAGATACATTTCACATTCATTTTATAACAAATGTTATTGGGTTAGTTGTATTTCAAAATCAGTATGTTTTAAATAATACTTTCTTTTGTTATAAACAAACTCCTAAAAATAAAAGAGGGGCTTAAGTGAAGCTAACCATTTTTTTAAATTGTTTACATTTGTTTTGGTTGATTATTATTACACCATTATTTTGGTCACAAAGATAGTTACTTTTTTTTTTATAAATTAGGAATATTTTTTTTTTAATGGCACAAAGTATCAATAATGTAATATTCTTTTACATTATTAGATCCAGCAGCACACCAGTAAATATAAGTCGATTTTCATCAATGCTATGGCGGAGTTCCCATAAATTCGGGGCTTGAAAAAAAAAATTAATAATACTTGAATTATTTCTGGTAGGCATAGAAATGTAAGTATTACAAATATGCCAACAGAAAGCCATTCACAAAGCTTGAATATACCAGCAATGCTGGAGGAGCATATTTCATGTTCTGTGCTGATTAAAAGTTTTCCTTTAAAGATTTTATTAATTTACGCATTTTTTAAATGATTAGAATTGCATATTCATTCATACTTTACCTATCAGTAATTATTTCGCAGTGAAAATGCAATAATGTCTGAGTTTTAAATTTAAATTTTCGCGCCTCCCTCGCATAAAACATCCCAACTTTTCAGTTCTAAAAACTTCCACAAAGTTGAAAAAAAAATTGAACAGAAGTTTCAAACAAATACTAGGTTTCAATAATTTTATTTCATAATTTTTACAAATGTTTGACAATTCATTAGTACTTTGGATAACACCATGTAACCTCCCTAACTCAGTCTGCTCAGTCAATAAGTGTAGTGCGGACAAGCACGTGAGAGAAGTCAGTCTTCACATTAAGCTGGTAATCCTACCTCTGAGATAGCCTGTACAAAGACCTTTAAATAGTAAAAAAAAAAAATTGTTAGAAATAATACTTATGCATTGCAGGACACAAAATAAAATAAGAGCAACATTCAATATAATAATCATGAAGTCTTACTATAAACATACACTCTGGATTAAGTTTTAATGAATTTCTGCGTAATTTTGTTTACTAAAATCAAATTTATTCTGCATAAATTTGGACTTGATAAAGTTGATAGCAAAGTAATTTAATTAATCTAAGTAACATACATATTTGTTCAATTAGATTAAAAGAAGAGAAGAATAGAGAGAAAATATCCGATCAACCTGTGAAAACTAGAGAGATGTCCGGACTTGGAAAGAGTAAGAAGTCAGAGTTTGCGAAGTAAGGATCAAGGACAAGTTTATCAATCATGAATTTTCCTAATCCTATACATTCATCGTTCGAGCTGGCGTTTCTCAAGGCTCAGTTCTCAGTCCTCTTCTATTTATTATTATTCCGCAATGCCCTAACATAGGACTGTGTACCTTTGCGAACATGAGAACCATACTTTTTTCCCCCAAATCTTGATTGTTCATTTCAGACTCATCTCAGTGTTATGCGGACTTCGCTTGAGAAGAACATAAAAATTCTCTATGGGTCTGCGAAATTCTCCCACTCCTTCACATAACTGTTTCTCAACTAAAGATTCACTTCCATCTCTCACACTAGACCGAAAACGAAGGAACCAAACTCTACATTCAACTTCTTTTAAGCCTTTTCGGCAGACGCTAAAAATTCTGTAATCAATAAGAGACTGCTATAGCTGCTGCTTGTGGAGCAATCTGTACTTATGACAGAAATAATGAGGTACTACTTTTCCAATCGTCAATGAATCCAGTCTCCCTAATTAAAACTCTTTAGGATAATAGTAAATGCTCTTCGGTTCGCATTGATCTTACCATTTCTAATGACCTCCACATCCCTTTTATCCATTATCTAGCGAAATCCTGTTTTCCCGATTTTATGGTTTAATATCATTTTATAATACTAAACATGTATAATGATATTTCATATTAAATTTGAGTAAAAATGGTACTTTTAAAGAAAATTTAATAAATACGTAAGTTTTGACGAGAGAAATTTGTGATTGCACACACCAGAATTCGTTGGAGTATACTTATTAGTGCATCCACTAAACTAAATTTATTTCTGGTTATTGTAGGGTAATCTGGAGCACCTTTATTATTTCGTTGCAAACGCTGTTTTGTTTCAGTAATCCGTTTGCAGTTATTCTAGTCTTCAATAGGAGCAAGTTTGGGGATTCTTCTTTGCTTACTTTAATTACAGCTGGTTTTGTTGAATATTGGACACATTTAAAAAAATAAATAAATGTAAAACGCTATATTGAGTAATCTAAAAGATAGGTTGAGACGCTTTGTTCTAGTAAGGATTGTGAAGTCTTCCTGTGTAATGGTAAGACAAAATTATTAGTAAAACAAATTTTCGGTATCGAGCTGAGTGAAGTTTTTGGTAAGTAGTAAGCGATATTGTCATCCGATAAAAATTTGACAGCAGTACATTTAAGTACGAAGTCACCTTTAATCTATTATCAGCTTAAATGTATTTTCATGCTAGCGTAAAGTAATTGCAGAAGATTGAAGCCTTACTGTTGATTGATGGATACAATGGATTAGCATGGCTGAGGAACAACCTTAGATTTATTGACAACCTTTTACTCCACATCTTCAACTTCTTATAAAAATCGTTAGTTATTATTGATTTACTTATGGCAATTTTAGTTACGTTACTTGTAAGTAGTGAAATATCAATTCATCTTATGGAGATTTATTAAGAATTTTACTCGCTTCTTTACCATTATTGTCCCATAATTATTAAAATAGTTTCATAAGATTGGTTGATTGAATACATAGCTTCTTATGAAGAAATTGAAATTTATAAATATATTTTTGTATTTGCTCTATTTAAATCAACGAACAAATCAAAAATTGAAGTCCTTATATTTAAATTATAGAAATTCTAAGCATTCTGTTCTAATTTTAAAATTAAGAATGAAAAAAAAATAGACGTATTAAAGTCATGTCAATGCGATCTAGCGGCAATAGCTTGAAGTAGAAAGATGAAATTACATAAAACTAGTTTCTATGATTACCGATAGGTAGCATGAACATGTACTTTGACACTATTAAAATAAACATTAAATAACCTCCTAACCAAACAACTGTCCGGTAAGGCAGAGGGGTAAAAAGGTTATTCGGTTTTGTCCAAATATTCTCTTTATCATGTAGCAACATTATTTTTAAAAGAAGTTTTAGTCTATTTACTATTTACCTCATAATTTGATGTTTTTTGTATTTATGATTGATAGTTTTAAGTTGATGCTGCTTTAACTAAGAACTTTCCATACCTTACAAAACTGATTGTATTATTTATTAGCATTAAGCATCATTACTGCGTTAAAGACTTCTTGTAGGTAAGCAACTTTTTTTGTGTATACTTTTATTTTTAATTACGAGTTGATGTGATTAGAAATTTTTATGAAATTGACATGTTTCCAAGACAGTTGATAGATGCATTTTATGTAAGTGTAGGTATATAATTTTGAAAAGTTGATTTTAGTCATCATTATTTTGTTTCATAAAAATGTTTCAACTTAAAGTCTAACTTATTGAAAATGGATTTTTTTCTAAACATTTGTAAATTACAATGAAAACAATTGTATTAATAATAGTTTATTTTTGTTCTCAGCGTTCTTTCGACATTCTAATGGTAATTCTGAACTAGTTCAATTCAAACAAATGGTTGGGTTGATGACATTTTAACTCCTACAGCAACAGTAAGTACATGTTTTCTGCATACGGCATGTTGTTTCTCAGTTAAGATATTATGTCGTATTATCTAAAGGTAAATAATAAAGTATACTGTGATAGATACAGGTATTCCTCGTATGTGCAATGATTAGCCTTAATTCAAACTATCCTGAAGGTACATGAACTTAGATTTACGTTTAAAAAAAAAAAGTGCATGTGCTTACACTTTTAATGATTCTCTATCAATCTTAGAGCTTTTAGGTGATCATATCGGTTTACTGAAGTGAATTATTAAGTGATAAACATTAGTGTTGTACAGATTGCACCTTCAGAATATTTAATTATATAATTTGATTGGTCTTTTTACTTCTTCAATACTGAATATTTGCAACAATTATGTCAAGTATCTCAAATAGGCAGATGGGGCGTTAGGTCTGCCGCTATTATAACCCATTTCATTTTTTTGAATGATCCTTCTATACTTCCAGTAAGTACGACTTATTTATGAGGTAATTCGCATCCATTCTATTTTTGATACTAAACTAAACTAGATTCTCTAACAGTGGAACTGTTCTTCAAGTATTCTTATCTATTATTTACTACTTTTCTAAAACTTTTTTCATATAAATCATTATCTTTGTAGCTGAAAAAAAGTTTTAATTTGATTAAAATTCTGTTATATTTTCCAATCACAGAAATATTTCTATTCTAAATAATAATAATAGTTAAAAAATTAGAATATTAGTAGCATGTTTGTTTTTTATTGTTCAATCAGAGTAATCTTTTTGATAAATAATAAGTATGTTTTTTGAAAATATATTTCATTTTCTTTGAAAGAAAGGGTTAGTTTCTTTAAAAAATGATTTAAACTTTCATATCAATGCTTTTGTTTTATTGCAGTCACATTTATTTAATTTTTATGAATATGTACATACATCATCAATTATTATAAAAGTTTTTTTTTTAATTCTAGGTTCTTAATTCAAGTTAAACTCAGTAAAAACTAATTATTTTAAGTACATAAATATTGTTGATTGTACATAATGTTGATTTTCAGATTAAATACCTCTGATACTGGAGTACTGGCAGCAAAACTGTTCATCAATAGAAGCGCAATTGAAATAGACGAAAATCATCTATCCTAGGAAATTTTGTGAAGAATCAATTAATACAACAAGTAAATATAAACGTGAACGAGTAGACGTGTTCATGAAATTGACTACTTATATTACATTAACAGTATAACTGAGGAGTCATTAAATCAACAGATATAGATTTAATAAAAAGGAACCTCATTTAATGATATTAAGTAACCTATGTACGTATGGGAGAATCGTTTCATGTTTGTATTATTGTTTTACTTCGTATAATATAGCCAGTGTAAGAAAAAATTACAAGATGACAATGTGTTATGTCATAAATTTCAGGGCTTGAAAAAGGCGTGAAACATATCGAAACTTTGGTATTTATACATGATGGAGTTTTCGGCAATTCAGATGAAGCTTCATAGATAGGACTGATAAGAAGTTACTAGCTCTGTACTTCGCTGGTAATGGTTTTTGACTATTTCATAACAAGAGTTAAGAGGTAGTAGTGCCTACAAGCAGGTGTAGAATGAGAAGTACTTGCTGGAGCAAGTGTTGAGTGAACAAGATCTTTCCTTTTGTATCGACTTCATAAGGTATTTTGCTTATCTTGGTCATTTGGCCCCTTTACTTTAATATCCACCAAGCACTCGTTTTAATTCAATTTCTTTTTCTTAACCATAATAATTACAAGGTGTTACGATCAAGTAAAATGTTATTCAGTTTTCAACGGATCTGTTTGTTTTCGATAAATGTTTTTACGAAACGTCAAGTTTCGTGTGTGATGAAAGTCATTAATGGAAAATTCAAATTTTGATATTTAGTTTAATGGCTTCTTTTGGCGAAAATCTGTCAATCTAACTACAAAGTTTCTGAATCTGATTTTTTATATTTTCTGTTGAACAGTATTTACGATATTTTGTAAACAACGTACTTTCATTATATTAGTATGATCTAGAGCTTGTATTGAAATGAAATGATAAATGAAAGACTGCAATAGCAGCTGGTATGGAGCAATCTGTACTTTTCCAGGAATCATGAGGTACTTACTACCTTTCCAATTGTCAACGAATTCAGTCTCCCCAATCAAAAATCTTTAGGAGAATAGTCTAGGCTCTTCGGTTCGCTTTGATCTTACCATTCATAATGACTTCAAAATCCTTTCTTTGCAAAATTATTGTTATGTGCATATCATTGTTTTAGTTTAATTAATAATTAATTAATAATCTTTATTTATAATAACATAAATTTGACAAAAAATTACTTCTTGTAATAAATGTACATAAAGGCACTATGTTGGTTGTACAACCGTTACAGAGTGGGAAAAAAAAAACATATACTTATATTCAAAATAAATAAAAATACAAACTAAAAGATGAAATAAGTAAATTGTACGAACAAAAAATAAAATAAACCAACTTATGGTGATAATAAACTAAATTTATACACTCTTTAATGAACAACAAAAAAAAAAAAAAAAAAAAAAAAAACAAAATCAAAATTTCTTCTTCTTGGTTACTATTCAATAAATGTGACATCTATATAATATTCACATTTCTTCGTAAATATGCAGATTTACAATAATTGACTAGTGCCATCCAGTCTTTTCCATTCAGTAAACCGACCATCTCTATGGTGGACAAATTGGTTCTTTTATAACATTTATATCTTAGATCACCATACGCTGGACATTCAATCAAAAAGTGATGCAAATCTTCCACAACCTCCATATTACACATTGGACACACATCGAATTCATCTTTAAATGGACAGTTGTTTAATTTTATTGTACCACTTCTTACTCCAATGATCCATCTTATATGGTCTAAGGACATATTACTAGTCAGGTAATGACCATCCTCCAAATTGAATTGAAGCACTCTATAATGCCTATAATATTCATTGTCAGCTACACCCTCAACGAATTTGTTTTGGAACCGTGCCTCTAAACTTATTCGAATATTCCGGAATACACCATCCCACTCAGAAACATTACTAAGTGACAGGACAGTTTCCATATTTATACTTTTCATTACTTTTTTAATATGGTTAAACCAAGATAAGTCCTGCTTAATCACTTGCACCGCCAGTTTCCTAGTGAGACAATCCTCAGGAAGGTTCATGATCTTAATAATATAGTTGTGGTGCAGTTTTAATGTAAACAAAAATAGGGGTAGTATTCCGGTCTCTAAGTGCAAGAAGGCTGTTGGTGTGTAATTGGGCAACCTGAAAAGTTTTTTCAAGAAGAACCTCAATAGTTTTTCGACTTCGACATATTCCGTTCCCCCCCAAATCTGTGCCCCATAGCACAGGACAGATCGACTAACACTATTGAATATCCGATTTTTAGAATCAAATGATACACATTTATTTTCAATCAATTCGTGCCAGACAGAATTTAACCCTAACTTTGCTTTATTAACTTTTCCAATTAGGTGTTTTTTAAACGATAATTTTGGGGTAAGAGTAAGCCCGAGATATTTATAGTTATTTACAACTTCAATTTCTTCATTATCAAAGTACCACTTTTCTTTTCGCGATCTTTTACAACCATTACCAAAAATAACTATTTTAGACTTACTTAGATTGATATTTAAATTCCAAGTGCTGAGATATTTATTGAGACAATTAATTAGCCTTTGCAGGGATTGCGTTTCCGAGGCCAGTAATACAATATCATCGGCATAAGCCATGATATTTATCCTCTCACCCTCAATCAGTACACCCCCACCATCTAGGTAGTCCTCAATGTCGTTCAAGAATAGTGAAAACAAAGTAGGGCTTAAAACACAGCCCTGCTTGACGCTGTTTTAGTTTAATTGCAGTAACATTTATTTAATTTTATGAATATTTCTTCAGTACTTATAGATATTAAATGTGTTTCTTTACTTTTATGAATTAAATGAAATAATTTTGAACAGAATTGAACTTGAAAAATCGTTTATTTTGGTTCACGAACTTAATAAACTAATGATTAAAATTTATGGCAGAGTGTAACTTGACTTAAACAAGTTTATTATAACAGTTAAATTGCAACTTAGGAGTAATTCATGTTAAAATAATTTAATGTTTTACAATGCTACGAATACGTTTCAAAAGATTAATCTATTTAAAACATTTAAACTAAAATTTCAGCATTCCTATCTTATTTATTTCTTAAATTCCTAAAAGATAGAAATTTATCTTAAACAAATAGTTGCGTTTTAATTTGTAGTATCATGCCATAGAATGCTTTTTAATTTAAGATTAACTCTATAAACTGTATATTTCATTGAATAATGATTTTCAGATTAAAAACAGCTAATACTGTGAGCCAACAACTGCAAAACCATTCATTAACTAAAGTGGAAATGAAAAAGACGTTGAGAAAAAAATCGATAAAATGTGTATGTACAAACGACTTTTCTTACGAATCAGTTACTTAAAAAATGTATTATTTAGGTATATATAAATTGCATGTTTTTAAATCAATCTTATTAAAGAATTTTTTCGTAGTAGAATTTTATTTTAAATATTTTTAAATATGTTTTATGATTCATACATATAACATATGGTATAACCTCCACCATGTAACCTTCTTCTCTCAGTCAGTAGTTGACAAGTTTAGTGTGTAGTCGAAATATCTACTTTAAACTACAAAATCTACTTTTTGATGGTGATTGTAATTATGAAACCGAATAGATACAATAAACACGCGTGCTATGTTGGATAAAATCAAAGTTATTATCCAGAATTGCGGTTCTAACAACATTTGGACTTCATACATTTCAGTAAGGTATTAATTTTGTAGGTATTAATATTTAATTTATTTCTGTACCCCGGAGGTACACAACAATAAGTCCATTTTTTCAAAATTTATTTTTTTAATTTTTCGAATACAATATTTTTTTTTTTATTATTCAACTATCACTTATGGTGCATCTATGTTACTTATTAACGACCAAAGACTGAAGCAAAATAACTCCCGTGGGCTTATAAGTAAGAAAAAACGCGAAAAAATCTTTTATTTGCTCTCCTGTAAAAAATTTAAAATGTGATGTAGTGTTGTGTACCTCCGGGGTACTGATTTATAAAATATTGTAATATTCTTTTAAAATGATTTTTATAGTTCAGCTGTCTTTGAAGTAGATCTGAATGCAGGAGTTTAGACTGTCAACTAATGCTTACCACTGTCATTTTGAATATTAATGAATATGTAGTCAATTCCAACTTGAAAAAGTGACAAAAACTGCTGTTAAGAGCGCTCTACTTGCAAGGTCGACAACTACTGAACAATTATTAGTTCTCAGTTCTTCCGCTAGATCGCATGGGTATGTAGAATTTGTTTTTAATTTCAAAGAAACTATGTAATTATTTCAACATTAATGTTACCTACTTTAGGTAACTTAAATATATGAACAAATTATGTATTGAATAAAAGATGAGATGAGAATACTTGTAACAATGAAATAGTAATTATTTTTTAAAAGGAAAAAGGTTTTGTTGTAAATCGTACCAATTGCATTCCAAAATTTTGCTTAAAACACATTTTACTGATTTAGAATTATTAAAAATAAGGGATTCGGATCGTTGAATGATCTAAAATTAGATATTTTTCATAATTTCACTCAATATACGTATATAAATATAAATTAATACGAATATATTTGGTGCTTGTTTGTGCGTTTAAAGTACACATAATGGGCAAATGTCCGTTACCTTAGTACATAATAAATAGAGAAATGTCTAGTAGATAGATTGACAAAAAAATAGACAAATAATTAGATATTAATAAATTTCACTGTAAAAAATTAGTGTACGAATTAAAATTCGTATTTTTAAGGGTCCTTCTACAATTTCAGCAGCACTGCCATAAATATGAAGTGATTCTCATCCAGGTAAGTCTTATCTTATTATTTATTATGTTCAGAGTAATACAACAAAAACTAAAACTTTTTTCATATGTGTGTTTTTTGGAAATATATTTCATTATCATTGAATGAAAAGATTTAGGTTAAAAAAAAAATCAATTCTTTAGTTAAATTACAGCCTTCTTTATTTAATCTTCTTTATAATATACATAAATTGTTATAGATGTATTTCTCTAGCTTCTTAAAGCTAGTTGTAAATGCTTATAACCTTTTAATTATGTAATTTACTATAATTTTTCGAATGTAATAAGATTGCAATTAGCAATATGCTCAGGTGATATTCAGTTATCTAAATATATAGTAAATTTAGGCTTTATTTTTAAAAACAAGAAATAGCGGGTTAAAAGTTTTATAATTAATGCATGGTAAATTATTTTATTTCTAACTAAAATAAAGATAGGCATGTATTTTCTTTCTAGTCGAGCTGTCGAGCAGATCTGAATGCAGCAGTTTGAACTGCCAACCAATGTTCGCAACTAATAGCATTTTGTGTATTAATCATTGCAGAGATATGATTTCAATTCTAACTTGAAGCGACAAAAACTGCTAAGAGCAATCTACTGGCGAAGTCGAAAAGTACTCAGCAATTTTTAGTTCTCAGTTCTTCCGCTAGATCGCATGGGTATGTAGAATTTGTTATTAATTTCAAAGAAACCGTATAATTATTTCAGCTTTAATGTTTCCTACTTTAGGTAACTTTAATATGTGCACAAATTATGTATTGAATAAAAGATGAGTTTAAAATAATTCAAACAATGAAATAGTAATTATTTTTTTAAAAGTAAGGTTCTATTGTAAATCGTACCAATTGCATTCAAAACATTTTCTTAGACATTTCACTGATTTAGAATTATTAAAAATAAGGGCTTCGGATTGTTGACTATTTCATAATTTCACTCAAAATATACAAATAATATTCGTTAATACGAATATATTTGGTGCTTGTTGGTGTGTGTATAATGCCCGTTACATTAGTACATAATAAATAGAGAAATGTCTAGTAGATAGATTGACAAAAAAGAAATAGACAAATAATTAGTTTTAATAAATTACGCTGTAAAAAATTCGTATTTTTCAGTTCATGCAGTGCTAACATCAATGGGCCTTTTGTCAACTTGCAGCCACGTTAAGCACAGCTTTTACCTGAGATGAATTTTAAGGGTCCTTCTATAATTTCAGCAGCACTGCCATAAATATGAAGATATTCGCATCCAGGTAAGTCTTATCTTATTTATTATATTGAGAATTATACAACAAAAACTAAAAACTTTTTTTCACATAAATTTTATAGTTTTCATTTTTGTTAATTTGGGTAAAGTTTTAATAAATAAATACAACACCAAGTTGAGCTAATAATTTTTTAATTCATTTTCATTAAAATAATTTCATAATAATAATGCTAGTAGATTGTGTGTTATATTTTTCCAATTAAATTAATTTTATTCATAAAAAAGAAGTGTGTTTTTTGGAAATATATTCCATTATCATTGGATGAAAAGATTTAAGTTAAAAAAAAAAAAAAAAAATCAATTCTTTAGTTCACTTACAGTCTTCTTTATATAATCTATATTATATACTTACATAAATTGTTTTAGATGTTTTTCTTAACGCAAGGTAAAACTTTTTAAAATATTTTTACAAATTTTGAATAATTGAATGTTGCGGTTGACATGGTAACAGCTAAACATAATCACACCAATTTTACTCACGCCTGCAGATGTCTATTGTTCACAGTTACCATTTTAAAATTAACCTTATTTAATTAAGTAGAAGGATTTGTTGTAGAATTTTATTTTAAATATATTTACACATATTTTACGATTCTTACATTTAACATATGGTATAATCTCCAATATGTAACCTTCCTCACTCAGCCCAGTAGTCGACAAGTACAGTGTGTAGCCGAAATATCTACTGTAACTATTAAATCTACTTTTTGATGGTAATTGTAATTATGAAACCGAATAGATACAATAAACACGCGTGCTATGTTGGATAAAATCAAAGTTATTATCCAGAATTGCGGGTCCAACAACATTTGGACTTCATACTTTTCGGTAAGTTATTAAAATTATTGCAGGGATATGAATATGTAGTCAAACCCAACTTAAAAAAAGAGGCAAAACTGCTGTTAAGAGCGCTCTACTGGCAAGGTCGAGAACTACTCGGCAATTAATAGTTCTCAGTTCTCCCGCTAGATCGCATGGGTATGTAGAATCTGTTTTTACTTTCTAAGAAACCATTTAATTATTTCAACATTAATGTTACCTAGTTTAGGTAACTTTAATATGAGCGGAAATTATGTATTGAATATAAAAAAGATGAGAGTAATTGTTACAATGAAATAGTAATTATCTTTTTAAAGCAAAAATGTAATTCGTACCAATTGCATTTCAAAATTTTTCTTAAAAGACATTTCACTGAGTATTAAGATTTTAAGTTATTAAAAAAAGGGCTTCCGATCTTTGACTTATCTAATATTTGATATTTTTAAGATTACTAATTGTTCTATTCATAATTTCACTCAAAATATATGAATAATATTCGTTAATACGAATATATTTGGTGCTAGATTGGGTGTTTAAAGTACACTTAATGGACAAATGCCCGTTCTATTAATATAAATAAATAGAGAAATGTCTAGTAAATAGATTGACCAAAAAGAAATAGACATTAAATTAAATTAAAATTCTTATCTTTTCATTTAATGCATTGCTAACATCAATGTGCCTTTGTCAACTTGCAGCCCCGTTAAGCTCAGTTTTAGCTAAGATGTATTTTAAAGGTCCTTCTATAATTTCAGCAGCACTGCCATAAATATGAAGTGATTCGCATCCAGGTAAGTGTTATCTTATTATTATGTTCAGAGTAATACAACAAAAACTAATTTTTTTTTCATATTTATTGTTTTTTTTATAATTGAAAAAAGTTTTAATTTTTGTTGATTTGGGTAAAGTTTTAATTGAAAAATACAACAATATTTTTAGTTGAGCTAATAATTTTTGAAGTAATTTTCATAAAAGTAATTTCATAGTAATAATAATGTTAGTAGATTATGTGTGTTATATTTTTCCAATCAAATTAATTTTATTCATATGGAAGAAGTGTGTTTTGAAATATATTTCATTATCATTGGATGAAAAGGTTTAGGTTAAAAAAAAAAAATCAATTTGTTAGTTCAATTACAGCCTTTATTTAATCTTTATAATATAAATTGTTATAGATGTATTTCTTAATGCTAGGTAAAACTTACTAAACATTTTAATTTAATTTAAATTACATAAATAATGTTTATTTCCAGAATTAATACTGTTATACTCAGAGTACTGCCAGCAAAACGTTCATCAATGGAAGCCCAAGTGAAAAAGTCGTAAAAGATCAATCCAATGTGAATATATCAACAATCATTGGATAGGAATCTATAAAAAAAAGTAAGTAGTTATTATGAGTAATATGCATGATTTTATCAAAATTAAAAGTTGCATGTTAAAAAAAAAAGTAATAAAAAGTCTTTAAAAAAAATGTATATTTTATTTTCCCATTAAATCTGTTAATGAATATGAAAAAGTAAAAATTAAACGAAAAAAATTGAAAATATTTCATTAATATTTCAAAACTATGTAGAAAATGCGAAGAAATAAAAAGGATAACCTAAAAGGAAGGTTACAGAGTCTAGAGAGTGGTAGAAGTAAAAAAGAAAACCAAGAGGGAAGGTTAAACATGGCCGGTAGGGTCGTGAGAGTGTGCAGAGCAATAGGACAGCTGGAGCGATCTAGTGGGCAGTGGATCAGGTGAGTTTAGTGCCGCCATCTTGCTCTAGGAGGCTATATAACAAAGTTCGCTGGAAGGGGGGGGCAGGGTGGGGAGAACCGTCGAAGCGACAACATCTCCTCACCACACCATCATGATTCTTTGAGAGAGAGAGAGATGATGGATGTTAGTAGACTAGACTAGATAACATATTTTGGAGCGACGAGCGATATACCCCCCTGCATCACTCAAGTCGTACTGACGAGAATTCGCGCTGTTCCCGTATATATAGGGAAGGTTACAGCACTGCTACCTGGTGGCAACTTCTGGAACTATTTTCTCACCTGTCTGATAAGTGGCGCCCTCTGACGGATTTTTTTGGGAACTAATTTCTTACTTTTTTTTATTTTAAATTTCTCTGTTACTTTTAAACGTTTTTCAGCACTTTTTTTGTATTTTACTAATTTATATATGTACTTTTTTATATCATGGAATGTAAAATAATATTAAGACTGTAAAAAAAACAAAACAATAAATATCTTTTTTTTAAAACTAATCGTTTTTCTTTGTTTCCCTGCTAAATAATACTTATTTTTTAAAGTAAATAAATCATATAATAAAAAAGATAGTGACATAAACATGCAAATTACATATATCTAAATAACACATTTTTTTAGTAATTGATTCATATAAAAGTTGTTTGTACTTACTCATTTGATCGATGTTTTCTCAACGTCTTTTTCATTTCCAATTCAATTGATGGATGGTTTTGCAGGTAGTACTCACAGTATTGGCTATTTCAATGTGAAAATCACTATTCATTGAAATAACTTAAGAGTTATTCTTTAGTTAGAAGCATTTTATTCAATGATACTACAAAATAAAACGCCATAAATTTGTATCTTTCAGGAATTTAAGAATTAAATAAAATATGAATTATGAAAATAGTTTAAATCTTTTAAACCGATCAGTCTTATAGAACGAATTCATAGCATAGTAAAACATTAAATTATTTTACCATGAATAACAATCAAAATTGTTAAAATTTTAACAATAAATTTAACTGTTGTTCTTACTAAACTTGTTTTAGTTATGTTACACTTACTGCCATAAATTTATTAGGTTTGTTACAACTAATATAAACGAAAGTATTGACATGTACATTAAAATAATTTTTTAAAGAACCTAAACCAATGTATTTAAATGAAAATGATATATATATATATATATATATATGTTTTCAAAAAATACACATACAATTTGTCGTTGAGATTAATTTGAAATATTCTAGTATCATTTTACAATAATTTTCATGAACAAAAATGGTTTATTCGACTAAAAATAGTACCATTTGATTAAAAAATTATTCAGAATTTATATGCACGTAAGAGTTGAATTTTTCAAACTACTACTACCCACTTACAGCAAAAATTAAAACTTCTTTCAGATCTAATAGGAAAAATTTAATTTATGTGATAAAAAAGGTTTTACTTACTGCTGTAATAGAGTTAAAAATGAAGCAATAGATAAGGCAACCATAACAATTCCATAGACAGAATGGAAGGTAGGTTTCGTCGGCTTCTTATACTCCAGAATAGTACGGATAAGAATCGACTCATATTTGTCGGCTTAAGTTGCAAGTAATGAAGAGCCCATAGAGGTAATCATTTCAGTGGAAAAATGAGCGTCACTGTGGTGCAAGCTGGAATAGCCCGTGGCTGAAGGTACTGAATCATGGAAAAGAATATTACATTAATAATTATAATTTAATTCACACCTAATGAAAGATGAAAGATAAAAATGCATTTTTCATATATCTAAATAATACATTTTTTAAGTAATTGATTCATAACAAAAGTCGTTTGTACTTACTCATTTGATCGATGTTTTCTCGAAGTCTTTTTCATTTCCACTTCACTTATGGATGGTTTTTCAGGTAGTACTCACAGTATTGGCTATTTCAATGTGAAAATCACTATTCATTGAAATAACTTAAGAGTTATTCTTTAGTTAGAAACATTTTATTAAATGACACTACAAATAAATACGCAACCATTAGTTTGAGAAATATTTAAATATATATATATATTTAAAAAAAAAAAACACATGTATTAGTTATGATTAAGAATTATTTGATTGTCAAATCCATTACATTTATTACCTTTTTTCATGAAAATGAATACAAAATGTTTAGTACGACTAATAATGGATCAAATTGATTGAACAAATATTCAGAATTCACATGCAATTTGACGTTCAATTTATCTATCAAATTAAAATCCACTATCAACGAAAATTAAAATATTTCCATTTTCTGAGGGAAACATTATTAAAAAAAGTTTTAGTTTCTGCTATAAGATGAAATAATATATAAACCAACCTGAACAACAGTTCCATATAGGTCCCGTGATAGGTAGATTTTCTTGACTTTCTTTTGCTCCGAAATAGAATGGATGAGAGTGGACTTGTACTTCCCAGCGCATTGTAGGTTTGGTGAAGAAACCAGTTCAGATGAGAGTTACTTATGTGCTCAAGGCTGGTATAGCGTTAGAAAGGCCCATACATGAAAGTACTGGATAATGGAAAAGAATATTACATTATTATAATTTAATCCCCTCACTATGTTTCATTGGGAGAGAGGTAATGGATGTTATGTAATGTATTGCTACATAACATATGTTTGAAAGCGACAGAACGACTCATACCTACTATTACTCAAGTCGTACTGACGAAGATTCTCGGTGTTGCCGAATATAAAGAGGAATGGCTGCTACCTGTTGGCCATTTCTGGAACTATTTTCACACCTGTCTCATAAGTAGCGCACACCCACAGATTTTTTGAAACTAATGTTTTACTTTTTTGACTAAAATAATTTTTTTAAGTTTCTCTGTTAGCTTTGAACGTTTTTAGCACTTCTTTTTGTATTTTATCAATTTATATATATATTCTTTCATATCGTAGAATGTAAAATGCTAAGAGTATGTAACAAAAAATAGGCATGCAATAAATAGATTATTTTTTTTCAACTAAACGTTTTTCTTTGTTCTCCTACTAAATAATAATTTTTATTTTCACTTTAAGTGAAAAAATTCTTTAATAAGATTGATTTAAAAACATGCAATTTATATATACCTAAATAATACATTTTTTAAGTAACTGATTCATAAGAAAAGTCGTTTTTACATACGCATTTGATCGATTTTTTTTCAACGTCTTTTTCATTTCCACTTCAGTTGATGGACAGTTTTGCAGTTATTGGCCCACAGTATAGGATGTTTTTAATCTGAAAATCATTATTCAATTAAATAGACAATTTATAGTGTTAATCTAAAATTAAAAAGCATTCTATTGCATGATACTACAAATTAAAACGCAACTATTTGTTTAAGATAAATTTCTATCTTTTAGGAATTTAAGAAATAAATAAGATAGGAATGCTGAAATTTTAGTTTAAATGTTTTAAATAGATTAATCTTTTGAAACGTATTCGTAGCATTGTAAAACATTAAATTATTTTAACATGAATTACTCCTAAGTTGCAATTTAACTGTTATAATAAACTTGTTTAAGTCAAGTTACACTCTGCCATAAATTTTAATCATTAGTTTATTAAGTTCGTGAACCAAAGTAAACGATTTTTCAAGTTCAATTCTGTTCAAAATTATTTCATTTAATTCATAAAAGTAAAAAACACATTTAATATCTATAAGTACTGAAGAAATATTCATAACATTAAATAAATGTTACTGCAATTAAACTAAAATGATATGCACATAACAATAATTTTGCAAAGAAAGGATTTTGAGGTCATTATGAATGGTAAGATCAAAGCGAACCGGAGAGCCTAGATTATTCTCCTAAAGATTTTTGATTGGGGAGACTGAATTCGTTGACAATTGGAAAGGTAGTAAGTACCTCATGATTCCTGTAAAAGTAAAGATTGCTCCATACCAGCTGCTATTGCAGTCTTTCATTTATCATTTCATTTCAATACAAGCTCTAGATCATACTAATATAATGAAAGTACGTTGTTTACAAAAAATCGTAAATACTGTTCAACAGAAAATATAAAAAATCAGATTCAGAAACTTTGTAGTTAGATTGACAGATTTTCGCCAAAAGAAGCCATTAAACTAAATATCAAAATTTGAATTTTCCATTAATGACTTTCATCACACACGAAACTTGACGTTTCGTAAAAACATTTATCGAAAACAAACAGATCCGTTGAAAACTGAATAACATTTTACTTGATCGTAACACCTTGTAATTATTATGGTTAAGAAAAAGAAATTGAATTAAAACGAGTGCTTGGTGGATATTAAAGTAAAGGGGCCAAATGACCAAGATAAGCAAAATACCTTATGAAGTCGATACAAAAGGAAAGATCTTGTTCACTCAACACTTGCTCCAGCAAGTACTTCTCATTCTACACCTGCTTGTAGGCACTACTACCTCTTAACTCTTGTTATGAAATAGTCAAAACCATTACCAGCGAAGTACAGAGCTAGTAACTTCTTATCAGTCCTATCCATGAAGCTTCATCTGAATTGCCGAAATCTCCATCATGTATAAATACCAAAGTTTCGATATGTTTCACGCCTTTTTCAAGCCCTGAAATTTATGACATAACACATTGTCATCTTGTAATTTTTTCTTGCACTGGCTATATTATACGAAGTAAAACAATAATACAAACATGAAACGATTCTCCCATACGTACATAGGTTACTTAATATCATTAAATGAGGTTCCTTTTTATTAAATCTATATCTGTTGATTTAATGACTCCTCAGTTATACTGTCAATGTAATATAAGTAGTCAATTTCATGAACACGTCTACTCGTTCACGTTTATATTTACTTGTTGTATTAATTGATTCTTCACAAAATTTCCTAGGATAGATGATTTACGTCTATTTCAATTGCGCTTCTATTGATGAACAGTTTTGCTGCCAGTACTCCAGTATCAGAGGTATTTAATCTGAAAATCAACATTATGTAAAATCAACAGTATTTATGTACTTAAAATAATTAGTTTTTACTGAGTTTAACTTGAATTAAGAACCTAGAATTAAAAAAAAAACTTTTATAATAATTGATGATGTATGTACATATTCATAAAAATTAAATAAATGTGACTGCAATAAAACAAAAGCATTGATATGAAAGTTTAAATCATTTTTTAAAGAAACTAACCCTTTCTTTCAAAGAAAATGAAATATATTTTCAAAAAACATACTTATTATTTATCAAAAAGATTACTCTAATTGAACAATAAAAAACAAACATGCTACTAATATTCTAATTTTTTAACTATTATTATTATTTAGAATAGAAATATTTCTGTGATTGGAAAATATAACAGAATTTCAATCAAATTAAAACTTTTTTTCAGCTACAAAGGATAATGATTTATAAGAAAAACGTTTTAGAAACGTAGTAAATAAATAGATAAGAATACTTGAAGAACAGTTCCACTGTTAGAGAATCTAGTTTAGTTTAGTATCAAAATAGAATGGATGCGAATTACCTCATAAATAAGTCGTACTTACTGGAAGTATAGAAGGATCATTCAAAAAAATGAAATGGGTTATAATAGCGGCAGACCTAACGCCCCATCTGCCTATTTGAGATACTTGACATAATTGTTGCAAATATTCAGTATTGAAGAAGTAAAAAGACCAATCAAATTATATAATTAAATATTCTGAAGGTGCAATCTGTACAACATTAATGTTTATCACTTAATAATTCACTTCAGTAAACCGATATGATCACCAAAAAGCTCTAAGATTGATAGAGAATCATTAAAAGTGTAAGCACATGCACTTTTTTCTTTTTTTTTAAACGTAAATCTAAGTTCATGTATCTTCTGGATAGTTTGAATTAAGGGTAATCATTGCACATACGAGGAATACCTGTATCTATCACTGTATACTTTATTATTTACCTTTAGATAATACGAAATAATATCTTAACTGAGAAACAACATGCTGTATGCAGAAAACATGTACTTACTGTTGCTGTAGGAGTTAAAATGTCATCAACCCAGCCATTTGTTTGAATTGAACTAGTTCAGAAATACCATTAGAATGTCGAAAGAACGCTGAGAACAAAAATAAACTATTATTAATACAATTGTTTTCATTGTAATTTACAAATGTTTAGAAAAAAATCCATTTTCAATAAGTTAGACTTTAAGTTGAAACATTTTTATGAAACAAAATAATGATTACTAAAATCAACTTTTCAAAATTATATGCCTACACTTACATAAAATGCATCTACTATCAACTGTCTTGGAAACATGTCAATTTCATAAAAATTTCTAATCTCATCAACTCGTAATTAAAAATAAAAGTATACACAAAAAAAGTTGCTTACCTACAAGAAGTCTTTAAAGCAGTAATGATGCTTAATGCAAATAAATAATACAATCAGTTTTGTAAGGTATGGAAAGTTCTGACTGACTTAGTTACAGTAGCATCAACTTAAAACTATCAATCCTAAATACAAAAAACATCAAATTATGAGGTAAATAGTTAATTTTAAACATGGAATTTTTTTTTAGACTAAAACTTCTTTTTAAAATAATGTTGCTACATGATAAAGAGAATATTTGGACAAAACCGAATAACCTTTTTACCCCTCTGCCTTACCGGACAGTTGTTTGGTTAGGAGGTTATTTAATGTTTATTTTAATAGTGTCAAAGTACATGTTCATGCTACCTATCGGTAATCAAGGAAACTAGTTTTTATGTAATTTCATCTTTCTACTTCAAGCTATTGCCGCTAGATCGCATTGACATGACTTTAATGTCTACTTTTTTTTCATTCTTAATTTTAAAATTAGAACAGAATGCTTAGAATTTCTATAATTTAAATATAAGGACTTCAATTTTTGATTTGTTCTTTGATTTAAATAGAGCAAATACAAAAATAATATATTTATAAATTTCAATTTCTTCATAAGAAGCTATGTATTCAATCAACCAATCTTATGAAACTATTTTAATAATTATGGGACAATAATGGTAAAGAAGCGAGTAAAATTCTTTATAAATCTCCATAAGATGAATTGATATTTCACTACTTACAAGTAACGTAACTAAAATTGCCATAAGTAAATCAATAATAACTAACGATTTTTATAAGAAGTTGAAGATGTGGAGTAAAAGGTTGTCAATAAATCTAAGGTTGTTCCTCAGCCATGCTAATCCATTGTATCCATCAATCAACAGTAAGGCTTCAATCTTCTGCAATTACTTTAAGCTAGCATGAAAATACATTTAAGCTGATAATAGATTAGCTCAAAGGTGACTTCGTACTTAAATGTACTGCTGTCAAATTTTTATCGGATGACAATATCTCTTACTTCTTACCAAAAACTTCACTCAGCTCGATACCGAAAATTTAAGTTTTACTAATAATTTTGTCTTACCATTACACAGGAAGACTTCGCAATCCTTACTAGAACAAAGCGTCTCAACCAATCTTTTAGATTACTCAATATAGCGTTAGCGTTTTACATTTATTTACTTTTTTAAATGTGTCCAATATTCAACTAAACCAGCTGTAATTAAAGTAAGCAAAGAAGAATCCCCAAACTTGCTCCTATTGAAGACTAGAATAACTGCAAACGGATTACTGAAACAAAACAGCGTTTGCAACGAAATAATAAAGGTGCTCCAGATTACCATACAATAACCAGAAATAAATTTAGTTTAGTGGATGCACTAATAAGTATACTCCAACGAATTCTGGTGTGTGCAATCACAAATTTCTCTCGTCAAAACTTACGTATTTATTAAATTTTCTTTAAAAGTACTATTTTTACTAAAATTTAATATGAAATATCATTATACATGTTTAGTATTATAAAATGATATTAAACCATAAAATCGGGAAAACAGGATTTCGCTAGATAATGGATAAAAGGGATGTGGAGGTAATTACAGATGGTAAGATCAATGCGAACCGAAGAGCATTTACTATTATCCTAAAGAGTTTTAATTAGGGAGACTGGATTCATTGACGATTGGAAAAGTAGTACCTCATGATTTCTGTCATAAGTACAGATTGCTCCACAAGCAGCAGCTATAGCAGTCTCTTATTGATTACACAGTTTTTAGCGTCTGCCGAAAAGGCTTAAAAGAAGTTGAATGTAGAGTTTGGTTCCTTCGTTTTCGGTCTAGTGTGAGAGATGGAAGTGAATCTTTAGTTGAGAAACAGTTATGTGAAGGAGTGGGAGAATTTCGCAGACCCATAGAGAATTTTTATGTTCTAGCATTTCCCCGCGTTTATTTTGTTCTTTTCAAGCGAAGTCCGCATAACACTGAGATGAGTTTGAAATGAACAATCAAGATTTGGGGGGGAAAAGTATGGTTCTCATGTTCGCAAAGGTACACAGTCCTATGTTAGGGCATTGCGGAATAATAATAAATAGAAGAGGACTGAGAACTGAGCCTTGAGAAACGCCAGCTCGAACGATGAATGTATAGGATTAGGAAAATTCATGATTGATAAACTTGTCCTTGATCCTTACTTCGCAAACTCTGACTTCTTACTCTTTCCAAGTCCGGACATCTCTCTAGTTTTCACAGGTTGATCGGATATTTTCTCTCTATTCTTCTCTTCTTTTAATCTAATTGAACAAATATGTATGTTACTTAGATTAATTAAATTACTTTGCTATCAACTTTATCAAGTCCAAATTTATGCAGAATAAATTTGATTTTAGTAAACAAAATTACGCAGAAATTCATTAAAACTTAATCCAGAGTGTATGTTTATAGTAAGACTTCATGATTATTATATTGAATGTTGCTCTTATTTTATTTTGTGTCCTGCAATGCATAAGTATTATTTCTAACAATTTTTTTTTTTTACTTTTTAAAGGTCTTTGTACAGGCTATCTCAGAGGTAGGATTACCAGCTTAATGTGAAGACTGACTTCTCTCACGTGCTTGTCCGCACTACACTTATTGACTGAGCAGACTGAGTTAGGGAGGTTACATGGTGTTATCCAAAGTACTAATGAATTGTCAAACATTTGTAAAAATTATGAAATAAAATTATTGAAACCTAGTATTTGTTTAAAACTGCTATTCAATTTTTTTTTCAACTTTGTGCATATTTTTAGAACTGAAAAGTTGGGATGTGTTTTATGCGAGGGAGGCGCGAAAATTTAAGTTTAAAACTCGGACATTATTGCATTTTCACTGCGAAATAATTATTGATAGGTAAAGTGTGAATGAATATGCAATTCTAATCATTTAATCTCCAATGAGTCCCTATACAAGTACATATTAAACAATTGCCTATTATTCTTTATTTGACTTTCTAAATATTCAATTGTTTTCAACATACAACTCAATAAACTGTATACCTATATTAAATAAAACATTCAATCAATCACAGCTTTCAAAATTTAATAAAAATAAATGAGTTTTTATTTATTTCTTATTAATAACAATAATTAAAAATCTACTAATGTTACTAATATCAGCATAGAAGTTATAAAATAACAAAGGAGCTTTTTTAATTTGTAAAATTAAGCTTCTGGATGATATATTCTACTGTTAAGCGTTCTAAATCATCGTTAGGGGCATAAAACAATAATTACTTTTATCAAGAACGTACAATTATAAAGTCAGGCCAATATAAACAAACCAATTCAATAGTGGTACTTAAGGTAAACTTGCGTAATTGAACCTTCTACTCGTATCAGATTCCCAATAAAGCCAAAACGGAACGACTTCTTATCTATTACGTGTTTGAAGTTTTTGTTGTAATTTTTTGAGGTTATTTGAGAACTTTAACAGGGAGTCTCCTCTCAAAATTCATTAACTAAATATTTTGAAACCCATTCATCAAACATTTGGTCTCCGGATCTCCTTAATCAACGATCAACATATTAGTTTTACCCAAATTTATTTCAGTTCATATTTTGCGTTCGTTTCTTCTAAATCCCTTAATGAGTCAATAGTACGGCCACCAACTTTACAACAGCAATAATTAATTGTAACAATATCACAGCCACAAGATGCTGCAACAGAAGCTGGTAAATGTTCCCTCCGGGATTCTCATTTATACCAACTAAGGTAACTATCACTTCCAGGACTAAATTAAATAAAACTTAGGAAATCGGGTCTCCCTACCTCAGACATAATCTTACAGAAAATTCAATAAACATTAAATTAAAATAATGAGATAATACACATTTTAAAATTGTTTTTTAATTAAAGTTAGTTTTAAACCACTGGTCTTGATAAAAACGTAATTATTGTAATTTCTACCACCAGTCAACTATAGCAATAAAACTTCACAAATTATGTATCAAATTCTTCTAATCAATTATAACATGCATTCGACTTCCGTGCGATATAAACCATTATAATTTTTATTTTTTTATTTAATTTTTAAACCGTACAACATAAACGTCAATTTATTTTTTCTTTCGTTTCTAAAAATTTAACATAGAAAACAACAAGTGCTTATTTTGTAGGCAAACTTTTTTTAGGCTGCTATTTTATTCCAACAAATTTAAGTTTTACATTAACTTTTTGTGCTATGTTTCAAAACAGACTCTGATATACACATATATTAAGAGACAACATTAACAATAGGAGATCGCAACTACGATTCTTTATGTATAGCATTAATGGATTTTTTTTTTTTTTTTTTTAAGGTACGTATACCTTGGACATGTCATCACTTAACTTTAGTACTTTTTGGTAGAATCATGCCTGTATACTTCAAATATTTTCCTCTCTTAATGCCTTAGTTAAATATAATAACGGTAATGTTGATTGAAACAAATAAAATATAGAATAATACATTATTATTATTTTAATCACAGACCATACTACGTATTTCTCTTAACAAATCTGATTTACAAAAAACACCCTGCTGTCCTTATGAAAGTCTTTGTATTTGTTCTCTCTCTCTTTTTTTTTTCATTTTCAACTACAAAAATGAAAAGAAAACTAATACAAAAACTTGTTTCTTTAAACTTATTCATTATATAGCCATAACTAGGCAGCATATCAGATTTTTCATTCAGCTTAACCAAGCAAATAAAGTTTTACCGTGTTTTAATTTTAAATGCCAACAATTTTACTAGCGAAAGCTCTTCCTTTCTTCTAATAATACCGTCGTGTAAGACATTAGATGCGTATTATACATTTTTTTTTTCTCAACTTCATATACATTTTTTCAAAAGATCTAATTACATAAACTGCTTAACCATAATAAAAGTTTCTTGCATCAATGTTTAAGATTGAAGGTCTTTTAAAACTTGACAACTATTTTAATGGATTATTAAGTTATAATTTTTTATTAGATGCTACATATTAAATGCCTGAAAGATAATTTAAGATATTTTTCGTCACTGTACAAAAATTAATTAAAGAGTAAAACGAAATAGAAATAAGCATAAGAAAATAAATAACGTTTCTTTCTTTTAATCAACATTTAACCTTATTCAGAAAGAAAAATACGAGGAAATCATTCAAAGGAGATTGTTATTGAGCAATAGTCAAAGATTCAAACAAGTGGCGTTTGAATTCTTTACAGACTGCTGTTGAGAAAAATTCCAATTTCGGGAGACGTTACCTAAAAAAGTACATGAAATCTGATACCTAATAAGGCCTAATAAAAGCAACTAAATAAATTAGGACAGCAAAAAAATAAAAGCCGAAGTTGCAATTCGTAACTAGTTTGCGTTTCCAAAGTCAAATATCAAGTTGGCAATTTTTTCAAGGCAGAAGGTTCGAATATTTTTTCACTTTTTTTTTTGCTAAATCAGTAATTAAAAAAGTTTTTGAAGGTGTTGAAATATATTTTATATTGATGGTTATTTAATAAATAAGAAGTCCGGCTTTTGAAGAATTAAGGATATTTAAGAAGTGGCAATTAGAGTCGCTAGTTAGGTTCCCAAATTCAGTTTCCATTCAATATCGATAAAACTTTAACTATAAAATATATCTTTATGCAACGATATATATGTATAAATCTCTTTACATTTTAATCTTTATAAAATATATCTCTATGCAATGATTATGTGAAACAGACCTGACTTGATTCTTCTCTGTAAGAGCTTGAAATAGACCTTTTAAATTAATTTAAAAATTATAAATAAACGCCAATTTCCAGTAAAAAATGTAAACCTTTGTTTAAATTAGAGTATCTTCGTCGAATACCATAAGTAATGAGTGCCGGGAATGAGCAAGGTCAGAACTATCTGGAGAAGTAGTACCTGGCACCACCGTAGAGCTGCTAGTCAATTGTTGTCGTTCTAATGGCATCATGACCAAAGAACAATTCTCTCTATAACCAGATGTGCTGGACGTTTGCGACATATCTTCATCCCAAGATCTATCCGTCCTCAACAAACCTCTGGCAACTCTCCAACCACGGCCACCAGCACCACTTCCTGGTCCCAAACCAGTTGTTCCGCTGCTTCCTACACTGCTACCATTCGTTTGTGATCCACCGCTAGCTGTGCCACCATTTCCAGCTGCACTATTCAATAACCCTTCAGCGATGGCAATCGCCGGGCTTGGGACTGGCGGCGCGGACAATGGTGTTTTTACGGTTGTCGTATCTTCTTTACTGTCTGGAACTTGTGTTTCTTCTTCACCTCCTTCTCCGGTATTTTCACACTCTTTAAATATTGCAGGTTCAGATCGGTGCGCGTTCTGAAAATACATCATTATTAGTCATGTTTTTAGTGCTGAAGGGGTGTGCATGTATGAAAAAGGTAAATGTCTTAATATATGAGGGTGGTTTGAAAAGTTTTCGGAATGTACGAGTATATATAACTTTTAGTTAGAGAAGAATGTTAATGCACACGTAATTATGTATTTTTGTAGATTTCGTTCGAATATTATCCTGGAATGAAACTTCTTTTATCATTAGAAACCACAAAAGTTCTGCAAAACTATACTTTATATGGGGGTTACATAACATATGTACATGTTTTTAGTAATTAATTAATTTTTACAGCTCACTGTCCGGTGATGGACAGTGTTGTCTGTAACGAGAGAACACTGTCCGGAGGCCGGCAGTGCACTGGAAAAAGCTCCGGGCGCTAATGACCTCAGCTGTTGATGCGCAAAAAAAAAAAAAATTAATTTTTTTGGCATTTAAAGTAGAAAAGACTAAGAAATGAAATTGGTTCATAACCTAGTTCAGAGTGACAGATCTCGTTTGAACATCTACTACTTTCTCTAGAAAACGTTTTAACATTTTATCTATGATTTTATCCTTCGTGGCACGCATATTTCTTGTATTCCTGACCGGTATCAGACGTTCATCCATCTTCACAAATAGATTAATTAGTTTAGAGCAGAAATTTCTACTTCATATAATTAGATGTTTGTTAAACCGTGCATTACACTGAAATTAAACTTTCAAAAACAAATTTGACATGATCTAATACTTTTCTTAGTGGTTGTAACAGATAAAAACCAAATTGCCCTATAGTCGATCTTACTCAAGAACTTCCAAATTACTATTATATTTCTCAAATAATCTCACCTCAATTCTACTTTTACGTAATCTGAATGTCTTCCTACTTTGAGCTTTGGATCTTTGTAGACGTGGTCTGGACGGTTTATCGCTTTCATTACTACCTTCTTCTGCGGGACTTGTTATTTCACTACCTGTAGGGGCAAAAACATAGATATATTTATGTTTTTTTTTAAATAAAAATAAAAGAAATAAAAATAATTAAAAAACATGTTATTTTTTCACAGCTAGCGCTACTCTCTACTAGCCAATGTAAAAAGCAAGTTATAAATTACTTGTGTGATGCCTGGCGAGTGAAGCAGCAATTGGAGGCTCTTGGGTATTACTGCTGGGCACAGAAGAAACTGATTCTAAACAGTAACAAACATAATATACAGTAACGTAAGTTTCTTTTAAATCTCATTTAGATCTTTTCCAACTCTTTAATTTTAAAAGAACCTTAGTACCAATCTAAATGACTTCTTCGCAGCAATATCAGTTCGAGCCTCATCCATATGCCAAATAAAAATTATTTTCTGTGCATTTCTTTATTACATATGTATAGAGAGAGCAAAATTAACAAAGTAAAGAACTAAATAAATAGATACAAAATAACAAGCAAGGGCAAGGGTAGCAATATATTCTCATTTAATAGTTTTGCTAAGCTGCGAAAGCTAATTTATGAATTTTTTAATATACTCTAAATTTAAAAATATGTAAAATTTTAATTAACAATTTCAAATAAATAGATCGCTAAAAAAAGGTACTTTTTACTTAGTCATTCACTATAACTTGGTAACATTTTTTTTTTAGAACCCGGGATAACTAATGAAATAATCACCTTCTTTCTTTGCAACTATTATTTAAGAAATAGTTCCTAACATAAATACCAATATCTGTTGCGATAGAGAAAGAATAGCCTCGTAAGAAGAAGTATTGCCGTCGCATATTTGAGTTATCATCAAAAATATACATTTTGAGGACCCTTGTTTGTGAAAAGGTCAAACTAGTCTTTTTGTACAGCAAGTCAGCATAACTCAAAAACGGAAGCTTCAAATTTGATATCTTGTTTAAGTTCCTTTGGAGTACACGACAAGAACTTAGCTTTTGGTCAAAATTGAAAGGATTGACTTTTCTGTTAAAATTTTAAATAAGTATACTAAGTAAACACGACATCAAATGTCAGAAACGTTAGACGAAAATACCATCTCAAACTATGTTATATAATTTAACTTATTTTTAATGTACCAATGAATTATTTTATTTTATGTATTTTGTTTTAGTTAATTCTCTAAACTTATTTACTTTCACAAAGTAATGTTTTTCGTAGATTCCATATTGCTACTTAATGTACAATAAGTAATAATAATAAAGGCTAAGTGTGGTTAATTTAATAAAATCGGATATTATAAGAAAGTGATAAAGCGCTACTTCAATTTAAATAAAGTAAAAAGTAATTTAAAGCCACTCAAAAACTCTACAGAATTTTAAAGTGCCTAGTATGATTTGGATTAAGAAAAATGTGTATCAATCATTCCATTATATTTATTTGTATAAGTTTTCATCATTCTATACAAGTGATTTTTCTTGAACTCTTACAAACTAGGCACTTTCCATTCTCTTGAAATAAATCACAAATTACTGCAATCACGTATTCATAATAGTAAATTAAAGCATTATCTTAAAAAATAAATAGCATAAAATATTATACGTTAAAAAAAACATTCCAAAAATGCTTTCACAAAAAAAGTTCTTATTTCTTAATGTTTAAAAGCAAAATCTACGTTACTTTGTTAATATGAACAGTAAATTGATAGCCACTTTAAGAAAAAAGACTTTTAAAAATAAGAGCATTTTATTTATTTTAATAAATTAAAAATATGGATTAATTTAAAAAATATTTTACTTTAAGAAATAATTAAGAATGCAAAAAATGAAGATTTTTTAAATTCACACCATGCATAAATAATATATTGCCCTGGTTCAAAATAAAATTTAAATTAATAGTTAATTGGTTGATGAGCTTGTAAAAGATAATTTATGAATGCGAAGTTTGACACAAATTTCAATGAATAAGAAATGGAAAAGAACAAATCTAAAAAAGATCATACATTTTAAATTATAAGAATAAAATTAAATTAGGGCATGTAATGAGCTGCAATGACTGACACGAATTGAATTGCGAAGATGTTTCTGCCGATGATTTTGCAACATTGTTAGCAATAATTTCATAAATTAAAAATATAAGAAACAAAGAATAATCCAAATTTCTCTTTGAACATACACACACAGAATTAGGCTCAGAATTAGAAAGCGATTACACCTACCGGAATAGGAGAACTTTACGAAACAACAGTTTCATAAAGAGAGATTAAGTTGCTGAGCAAGCTGGGACGTTGCAACGGGTTGGAAGAAGATATAAGAGGTACTTTATGATAGAAGAAAATGATGGAGTTGATTTCAAGAAGAAAATGAACATCAGGAGAAAATGTCTATATATAAGAGAATCTGTAGACAGAGATTGCGGGTGCATTCTATTAAAAGAGGTCAAGGTTCTAGAAGATCACAGAAACTGGTTTGTGTCATACATCGCTTGACTACCTTGTTCTTTAAAAGATTCCAGAAACACAGTGATTCGATATCTGATCAATTACTTCATAAAAATTAGATGGGAAAATGTTCGGTTGTTTGAAGAGCAGAAACCTGAATATCTATGGTTTATACAAATTTTGAACAAGGGCAAATAGTTTAAAACAAAACTTCAAAGGTACGATTACCCCTGTGGGCGGGTACATGAGATCCTGGTGGCTGACTGGCACCAGTAAGCAGGTCTATCAGAGAGGGTCTGTGCCTTGCTGTGACTGTCGGGGGAGGCATGTCTGGAGCTTGAGCAGCTTGAGCTTCAGCCTTACTCGCAGCCGTTTGCTCTTCTGTTTATCATAACAAAATCAAAATAAACATTTTCATTTTATTGCTAAGGAAAGAATTCCGATTATAAAATTGTGCTGTGTTATTGTACTGTGTCTCTTAAAATATGTGTACTCAACTGATATATAAGTTTGCTAATAAGGTAGCAATACTGCAGTTTTCTCTACAACTTGCGTTTATTTTCCAAGAAATAATAAATATTTATTAACAGCTAAAGATAATTGCTGAGGTCTGGAAAACGCTCATGTTTTTATGAAAGTAGCAAGTAAAAATGATACAGGCCAAAAGACCCGCATTATACATCTGCAACCTCGTAGTATCGTGTAACTTAGTGATGATACAAGTCAAATCCGACAAAACAAGATACTCAGTTGCACAAAATTAAATAAACGAATTATGGGCAACAGTGATACAACCATCCCGATTTCAACAAATTGGTAGGATATGGCTTTACTTTACTAATATATTTTACTTTAATTTACTTACTATACTTCTTATTTTCGAGTTCTTCTTTAAGTGTCTTCATTTCTTGTATTAAATCGTGCAAGAGAGCGCCACGACATTTTGGCCCAGACAGACACAGACCAGACATTCTTTCCCTTACCACAAAGTGGATATGTCTCTCAACATCGCTTAATGGAGTCATGTTCAGCTAGAATATAAATTACCGACTCTACATTTATTTATTTAAAAAAATAATAATAGTAATAAGAATAAATAATTATATAATAAGAACAGAAATTATGTAATAAGAATAGAAGATAAAAATTTAATCAATCATATAGTTGCCTTAATTTTAATAAAAGGTTGCATAAGCACAAATAATGGCGGTCTTTGTGTAACTACGAATTCTATAAAACTCCAGAAGTATTGCCTGGCATCGGTCACTTTAGATAATTCTTGTACTGTTCTAGCAATTCTTGGCCAATCTTTCTCCAATTCGCATTCAAAACAAACGATGAGTATCTTTAAAGCTGCAAAATATTCAATCATATGAGAAGATAATATTGTGTAACTGCTCGATATTTTAATTCTTTATGCTTACCAAGAAAAGACACTTGATATAGAGATTTAGTCACTGCTGGTGGTGATTTAGTGAACGAAAATGAACTAGTCCTAAAATCTGTCGCCATTTTAAAGTTTTGCATTGTGATTGGCGATCTAGCAGAGGGTGGGTACATTGCATAAAGAACTGTGGTCAAAGTGTACTGGATGTCCACTTCTCTCATTATATGTACGTCTTAATACAAAAGTAATAAATAAATTAGTAATTATTCTGAAGAATTACTGTTCAAAATAACAATATTTTTGAACCTTCACATTCACATTTTAAGTTATTTTGATGAATAGTTTTCGCAGGATTCTATCATGCACATACTAATTACAAAAATAAAAACAAAAAACATGTGTATATAAAGCACCTTTCCTTCCGCTACCAACACGCAATGAAAGTGGGATTAAAAGATTCATTAACATGTTTTCAGTCTTCTCATGTGTTGGAAACAATGTACTACCTCCGCAAACTTGTTCAAGAGTGTAGGTTTCCTATTAGAAAACAAATAATTCCCTCCGAATAATTATAAATAGACAAATATTTCATACAGAAATGAAATCAAACTTATTATAAATTACCCCAACAACAAGTATTTGTAAAGCAATAAGGCGGACTACAATATCACAGAAATGTGGTGGTGGCACTTGACTCATCAATGCTGTTGTGGCAGAAGATACATTTTCTCCTAAACCTGTGGCTGTTTCACCAATTATCAGAGACTGTAGACAAGTAAATTACTTTTAAAATAATAATCGATAGCTACCGAAGTTACAATCTTAGTCTTTCCTGCCTTACACTGAATGGTAATCTGATGAACCTTTCGTTTTTGAGAAAAGTACAAAGAAAATGATACTTTATATTATTAAAAGCCAGAAAGGAATGAAAAGATAGTAACAAAGGCAAAATATAAGACTGGATTTTATTAATTAAAAAAATTAAAATAAGACAAGATGCTCACAATAAAAAATAGTAAATCTCTGGGCGTGAAGCACCTCATAGAAAAATCAAACCAGTCTACACGACTTTCTTAGAGACTTGAAAATTCGCGGTATGAATGATTGCGTGTGATCGTAATCAATAGAACGGAATGGTTTAAAAAATGCATTGTGGCAACCGTAACAGTTTAAAATTAATTCATGATTGTATTTAATTAAAATAACTTACTTGACAAGTACTGACTAAGGTTTTTAAATGCTGCATGTGGACCATGTAAGGGTAACGTGATAATGTTTCATAAACACCCCTTATAAGGCCACTAGCTGCTTCCCAGTCTACACTTCTCTAAAGTATAGAAAAGAAAAGAAATATTATTACCATCTAAAAATAATATAAAACATAATTTATTTTAAGTAAATAATAAACTATTATATAACTTACATAAATAAAACTTTAAAATCTTATTATTCATTTGTTATGAATCAACTTACCCTAATACTTGCTTTCTTATAAATTTTTGAAAATGTTTTATCAAGTCTTCTAAGTAACATTATCAATGAAGGTCTCATAGATTCATTACTCCATTCAGTAACTGGCATTAACTGGGTCATATATAACTGCAGTCCTTTACATGACATAGTGTCCGGGTCATAAGGTGATGCCTTTAAAAGACTATGGGCTACCTCCGCTAATCTCTACAATTCATTCATTCATTTTGAAGTATTTATCAAATTAGAATAATCACTACACCATAAATTCTGTTTAACATACGATTTGTGATCTAAGTTCAACCAATTCTATTGGTTTACCATCCTGTGGAAATTTTTTATTCAATTCAATTAATCGAGCGCTACATTTTGTAGCAAATTCGGTGGCAAGCGAGAGAAGCACATCTCTTGGTCTACGAAATTCTGCCTGTAAAATTTATTTCGACTTGTAAAAATAATGATACAAGTACAAACTGAAAAGAATAATAAAAATGTCGACGGATAAAATCAGCGAAATTAATAATACGTTTGTAAGACTGATAAATGTAATGAATCATTTTTACTAGTGGTATAAAGAAAAAAACATCGTAATTGAAGGCCATACTTCTTAAGAGCAATATAAAAAAGTAAAGCTAGATATAAAGAAAAAGTAAAAAGTTTTAATCATCTGTTTCTTACTTCACTATCGTCGCTATCCCCATATGTTGTTCTCATTTTCGATCTATCTTGGATGTATTTAGCATGGGTATCATCATCATATTCATAACCAGGTGAGTATGGATTTCGATTATAATTACGTTGGCTGGAGCCTTTATGATCAGGACTTGTTCTCTGGGGTCCGTTATAGTTTCTAAAATAAATAAATAATTAGGAATGTACAAATATACAAGAATTTTTTCAACTTTTTTTTCTTAAAGATAGTTATAGAAAGAATTTAACGAGGGTATTTTTAACAGACTCAACGCCTTGTACGAGTCTGTATACTCACTTGGAGAGTGCTTCACAATTTGTAATTAAAGTGTTGATTGCAACTGCTATTTGACTTATAACATCTCTTTCAGTTTTTCCTTCCTTCCGATAACTTGGTTGTTGAATTTGTAACAGATAACATGGTACAATGGCTTCTAGAATAGTCTGTAATTTAGACATTTATTACGATAAATAAATATTTCATGAAAGTAAATAACTAATCTTTAATTGCAATTAACTAACAAGCAACTCTCAAAGAATGATTGGAGGAAAATAATGGTGCTGCCTGTTGCTAGTCTAAGAGTGCAGACTTGCCCGCCTGCATCTGGAGTTTGATGACAACGTAAAGATTAAGAGAAACTCTGTGGTCCTTAGGGTCATTTTGTTGTCTACTTGAGGAGAGGCAGGGAGAATACAAAGAGAATCTGTTCGGAAAAGTGAGGTTGCATTCTATGCTTCAATCAAGCGGTGAGAGCTCTAAATTACGAAAGAGAATGTAGGAAAAGACCAAAAATCTAAGACCAAGTTCTGAGCCAGTGGTCGTCGCCCCGAAATAATTATATGTGAGAGAGTTTAAGAAAAGAAGAAGACACGAATAGGTGTCTCCATGCTATTCAAAAAACGTATCTAGTAAGATGTAGAGTTTCTTCCATCTCTCTGAGTAGATGAAGTAGAGTTTCGGTAGATGTGTTGGCTGGGCACGCTCGATTGACAAGATTGGCATCAGACTGCAAGAATTGTAATTAGTGAACTTTTACCAATATTTAAGTCAATGGACCCTATCTGCTTAGTACTTGGAGAAAATTATACTTAAGAGAATACTTAGAAGTTAGAATAGTTACTCAGGGATGTCTTACAATTTTTTTATTAGCAGATCGAGAAGTTTCTTCAGAGAGCTTTTAGATTTTTGGGGAATAGGTTGGACAGGGGGGATGTCATATTAGGTTCCACCTCGGTCACACTCTAATAATTACAATAAAATTGATGATGAAACAACTATAATAATAATAATGATGATACCAACCAACATCTGATAAGCCCGAACGGAATCTGCAGCATATGCCACAACCATAACGCATAAGGAAATGCAATCCAAAACTGTAACCATTTCACTGTCATCATGATAACAGAAATCTATTGCTTGTAAAGGTTTTTCTTCTTTCACAAGTTCCCCAATATTTAGGGGATCTGGAGATGGTGTTTCCAAACTTAACAATATTCTGAAGAGACAAATTGCTGGAACCTGTGAATTATAAAAAGTAATTATGGAGTTTTCATTTTTCTTCAATAAAAACTTGAGTAAATATTAGCATGTATATATTTCTTTAAAAAAAATGTATAAATACTTTATGTGCGTCGCCGAATTGTGAAATTGCATCAATATCCAAAATAGCTGAGGCAGCTCCAAACATCTGCAAAATGAATGGTTTTCTATTCATTAAATAAAACTGTTTCACAACATATTCAACGGTACGTGTCACTAGTTTATTGGTTTGATGAGAGGCATAAAGTTGAAGTAATGATGGTATAATCATCAGATATCTGTAGCAACAAAGAAATAATGCTTTCAAGATAAAAAAGAATATATAAAATTATTCTAACTCTGTTTTACTGCAATTTATTTACCCATTTATTGAAAAGATATTCTTAAAATTATGAGCAGCATTGATATATGTAGCCATGACATATCTGAGTATAGTCGCATCTTGACTATGTAGTGTAACTGCGCCGTTCAGCACATTTAAGAATAAATGAATATCGCCCGAATAGGCGAAATTTCCAGCCATGGCTTCAAACATACGCGCTATAAGACGGACCCACATAAATTTGTGCAATACATCCAATCCTAATAATTCCTGAAACCATAAGCCAAAGCACAATACTGAACATCTAATTAAGGGATACGATATTTTTTTTTAAATAAATAATGTTGCACTAACTTTCCCTATGTCTCCACCTTTATACAAATCTAGATCCGCTTCTAAAGCCTTCCTTGGAAATGAGGGCAACTTCATAAGTTCTTCATGAAGAAATACAACCCTCTGCACTACCTGTAGCAACAGTTTAGAACCTCAGAGAAATGTTTTATAAAATTAATCTAAACAAAACCATACAATTAAAAAAAAACTTACCATGTCAACATTTTTCAAAATTGCCCAAGTTAAAAGGACTTTTCCAATTTCAACAACTTTATGCATTAATTCTTGTTTTTGAAGTGCATTAAATGCTTCTTGAGGATGCATGTGCACTAATTCTAATTGTGGATATTGAGATCTTTTGAAAAAATAATAATCCCTGACGTAAGAATTAGGATTATGTATTTGACCTGTTAATAATTCTTATTATTATTGGTTTTGAGAGATTTCAATGCACACTATTAAATAAAATTATTAATGCAATTATTAAATGCAGCTTTTTAAATGAAAACTTACGTGTTTTGTGGTCTACTAGAAAGAATTCCTTATGTCTGTCCTCGTCAATGCCAAAAAAATCTAAGGATTCCCTAAGAATTTGACAGAACTGTGTATCTTCTTGAACTGGGAATTGGGAAGGAATTCCACAAGAAGACTGTTCTGGAAACAAAAACAATGGAGATAATATCAAGGAATTACTCTAGTTTAACTAGCTCAAAAAACAAAAAAAAAACGTTGGTTCAGACTTAATAAGAAATAGTTCTTAATTCCTAGAAAAGTGCATATTCTATTACCCGATGATATCTTCCGAGACTAAAGTGAACGGAATCCATTTAAGTATTTGCATTCTTACAAAGGGGCAAACCTCAAAGCTAAGATGAATTGCGGTACACGTTTCTTTTTCCGGTCCCAACCTTCAATTTATTTATTAACAAATGAGAAATGGTACACGAACTGGTTTAAAAAAATTGACTTCAATGTATTCTATACCCATTACCGAAAATAATTCATCATAATTTCATTAAAAGAACACTCTCCGAAGACCGACAGTACACTGAAAAAAGTTCCGAACGCAAATGAACTCAATGTTGAATATGGTCCCACCCTAAACTAAAAAATATAGAAATAAATGAATAAATTAGTAAAAATGATCCTATGAATATATTTATAACAGAATGTATATAAATTAATGCAATATTTTTCGGCTTAATCTTCCCTTTGCCGTTATTCGCTTCAAATAAGACTATTTCCAATTAAGAGCCTACAAATGGATTTAAAAAAAAAAAAAATTAAATGAATAGAGGACATAACTCGCAAGCGACTATGCTCTGGGAATGCTTCGGGTAATAAAATTGAAAATAATGACTCTCTTTTTTCTAAAAATAATAATAATAATATGAAACATTTTTCTGTTCATTTAAATATTGAGAGCAATTACCTTGAGGCCCATGAACAATAATTTTTTTAGTAGAAGGAACATTTGCTGTAAGCAAAATTGAAGCGTCACACTGCTCTTTTCTTAATATTTGCTTAAGATCTTTAAACATAATACCATGTACACTATGTACTACCTGAAATATCATGTAGAACAAAGTTTCTTAAACCAGACACTAAATTGACAAAACAAACTTTTGAAAAATTTATAATCGTGAAACGAACCATCCACAGTATTGAAAGCGCTGCACCAATAAGCTTCTGCCCTTCTTCATGTGGTGTCCTTACATAAAACATTACATATCCAATTATGTAATTATACAGAGTAAACGCAGCCTGTTGTGGAAGCCTTGGGACAAATCTAATCAAATGTCTTAATACTTTAAACATTAATTCTTGATTATCTCGTGTCAATCGCTCCAGGATGTAACGTAAGAAGAGTGCGCTATCTTCTACCAAACAATTCCAAATTACCTAAATAACAGGTACAGAATACAAAATCAAACTCTATACCATTAAAGAAAATACAACCATTAAAATAATTACTCGGAGCGGGATTAGTGCAGTGATTCGAAACCCGCTTGCACAAAGTCTTTGAAGAGAAAAACGCTTTTAGTAAAGTAATGTGAAAATAAATCGTTAATTAAAGTAATTTGTCTCGACCCCAGTCCACGAAATTTGAACCTCAAACTCTCCAGTTATACAAAATTAGTTGGTAAAAATATGTTGCTAACAGTGCGAATTTGCAGAAATCGGCTCTTCGGAAAGGGCGAATTATTTGAAAGATTTTTAAGAACTCATAAGTGTATATGGCTTGATTGAAATTCTTTTCGTGAACATTGATTTTCGGAGTACTGGACTATGAGACATCACTTTCTCTCAAAAGTTCTACACATTATTATGGAAACCTAAATAATTTTTTACTTTTTTTTTTTTTTGGAACTATGACAAATACTTGTAAGCTTATATGACCAGTAAGTAAGAACAAGTCGTCCGAATTATTATTATTATTATTTTTTAATAGTAACAAATAATAAAACTATTTTTAATTTTGAAAACCAAGAATGAATATAAGGAGAATACCTGGTAAGCTACTTCATAAACAGCGCACCCATCATTTGACACAGCAGCGTCATCTAATAAATTGATAATCTGAATAACAGCTGAACAAAGACACGATGGAAATAATGATTGTGCAGAATGTATATGATGGGATGTTGCATTTCGAGGTTGTCCATCTACAACCTCCTCATCACCGCCTGAAATGTTGCCGACTAAGTTTAAGTAATTTTGTTTTTGCTACGGAGAATGCATTGCCTTTAAGCAATATTTTCAATAAATTTCAAATTTTTCAATATCGTAGTAATTGTGTTACCTTCATCGTGATCATCGCCAACAGCGTGATGAAGACTTGGCTCGTATGCTGCTTGCGTAGTAATCGGTATTGTTGTAACCATAAAATTTTCTCGTTCAGATCTTTTTTTGTCTTCGCGAGCTTGGAGTGCCATTTTGATTAATTCTGTTTGCTGTTTCTTTCTGGTTTTTGTAGCAGTTACTAAAGAACGCTGGAGAATTTGAAAGGTAAGAGAAAGAATTAAGCTTCACCGCTTAAAAAGCTCATAAAAGACTTACATGGCTTTCTTGGCTGATTGCAGTAACTTCTTCCACTTTAGTCTTCACCAAAGGCATCCATGGAGGATCTACAACAGGTAGTGATTCAATTCCGATCTTTGGAGAAGGTAATGTAAATTCAATTCCTGGCGGAGGCACTTTAAAGGACATCTGTGCACCCTCTTCTAAACGACACCACACCTGATGTCGCATCTTCCATAGTACTTTAAATCTGCAGTATAAAGTAAAATTTCTAATAGGACCTAAAAAATAATTAAAACCATTCTACTTTGTCTTCAAAAATAACAAACTTACCTGAGCACAGCATTAATTCTTACTGCAGGATCAGGATGTCTCAAAGCTGCATCCATTATGTGTGCCGCTTGTGCAGGTGCTTTGACTGCGGCAAGAATCATCAAAGCAGCCGCACTAGCAGCAGTCTGTTGACAAGGTTCCAACAATAACTGCCATGCAGCTGGTAAACAATCTGCAAGAATTTCTCCCGGTGTTATACATCCTCCTTTGAGAACAGTTCCGGTAAGACAATGAAATACTTCATCAACCTATAAATTTTATAAAAATTAACACTTAAGAACAATAAAAATAAAAACAGGGATTAAATATATTTTCTTTCTAGGCCAATTTTTCCTTTAAAGAAGTCTATACAATTACTCTGCATGGTAATAGACATTGTCGTAATCTGTGGTGGGAGGCGGTACATTGAGAACGCTCCAGGAGAAAGAAATGATCACTAAATACTTCTATATATGTATATGTTTAGAGTAAGAATGATCTTCAATGTTTATGAAATAAAAAACTATTTCAATTCTGTACAAAAAAGTTCTTTTGTTTTGTTTTATGCAGAGAACTTTATTTTTTGTTTTACTGACTAAACTATGTACCATGATCAAATAATTTTTTGTCAAACTCATACTAAAAGGCCAAAATCTTGAATAATTAATTTACCTGAGTCTTAATATACTTCAACATTGGAGAAGGGTCTTTAGATTTATCACCTGATCCTTTACCACCTTTGCTTAAATTTCCTTTATCATCAGAACCTTTGTTTCCATCCTTCCCAGTTAAAGTGCTGTCACCGCCTATTCGTTCTAATCTATTAAATTAGTAAACTATACTTACAAATTTCAAAGTAAGAAAGCAATAGTCAATAAAAATCTTGTGCCTACACTCACTAACTTTCAATAACTACAGTTTAAACTTCTACTTTTTTGCTTAGCGTAAAAGTAGGTTCACTAAAATAAAAGCACTTTTGGAGAAGCATAACGTCTCAAAATTACTCCTTACAAATAAATTTGGTTCAAAAAAATTTCAAACAAAACCGGAAGGTTTTTTTCTGAGTAAACGGAGGAAAAACAGACCCAACATATTAAACATAGCAACTTATTAAATTTAAATCTGTTCAATATTTTATAGTACAATGTCGTACAATTCAGTGACTTGCATTTAGAGAAATGTGCTTCCTCCCTCCAAACTCTTAAAATAAATTTTCTTGAAACTAAAACAACCTTTCAGCTTCCCGTATTAATAACATGCTATGTTTCAGTACTTCTCCTAAAATAGTTTATGAAAAAATCGCGAAAATTAAAAGAAACAGGGAAATTCGCACTTTAAATTACGCTTTTTTTCTGGCACTTCAGGGGGAAGTCTAACTTCACTCAGAAAAAAGTGTCTTTAATCTAAAGTTAAGAGAAAATAAAAAAATTCTAGAAAAAAAAGATCACGAAAATTATCGAATTATAGAACAATAATAAATAAAAAACACCATGTTTATTTAATACAAACTTGTCTTTATCTTTATCTTTCTTGGAATCTTTAGATTTCACGGGTGAAGCCTGTTCAGAAACCTTTCTACTTCTTTTACCTTCACTTTTCTTGGGTTCTTCTTGTGTAGTAGAATTTTCATTGTTCATTACACCAAATTCTTCACCATAAACCTATTCATAACCACAAATCAGTTTAAAATTAAGATAAACATCCTAGTTCTTATGTATGTTTTATTTTATGAAACATGTACTGAAAAATAATAGCACTTACTTGTCGTACTGCTTTAATTAACCTGGAAGCTGCTCTCATATGTCGTCTGTAGCAAAAAGGATGACAAAAATTTTGATGCGAACAGTAATAATTATAGGAATTCAACATCTGAACTATAACCTGTTAACAACAAAATCTGTTGTAAAACTCCCAAAATTTGACTACTGTAACTATTTCAGTTGTAATTAACATGTATTAATGATTTGGTCAATTCCGCAGGTTGCACTAACAAATTTTTTTCTTACCCAAAACGCCACTAAAATCTTGTTTTCATAAATATGTTTTACAAAAATTAAAGTTTTAAATCTGTACAGAGTCCCTTGTCGTAAAACTGGTGGAACTGTTTTCCTGAAAATTCCTCCCTAATCTGTAAAATTACTGTTCCGCATAACCGACTTTCACCAACTTGTTTTTTATCATTGCTTTCAGTGAAACTTACTTTTTACACTGCTGACACGCATTGTAATGAGCACGCCAAATCTAAGCAATTACTGTCGAGAAACACGCTAAAAATGCCTTCACTTCAGTAAAGTGACTAGATGGTTCAGAACACTTGATAGACTTCAGCATCAGATAAGGAGACTGTACCATTAACCATAAATTAAAACAGTAAAATCAATGAGATGACCTTCCAGGATACCAAATATGAGCTTTCGTTATTATTTTTGTATTTGAGATATTCCGACATACTGCCATTATTGAACATAGTCGACCACTTGGTATAACCTGTTTTACTCGTAAGTTTGAACTCTGGTTTGTTAGATGCAGATCTTGAAAACAAACGTTTCGGGACGTTCTAGAAGTATGATAATATGGAGGTTACACAATGTTCTGGACACTGTAATGTTCCTGTTGCAGCTGCCTCCTTGTATGAGTTTGATTAAGTTGTTAAAAATTCATTTTAAGTTATTTTTGTCCTGTAATTAATTGAGATGACTACATATCTTTGTTTTCAAACCTGTGCAGAAATTTTTAGCAAATAGAGAAATACGACTTTTCAAGACCTAAGTCAAACAGAACTGAGTTCAAACCATAAAACTATTAAAATGGTTTATATTACTAGCAGACTGATGCTGAATATTGGTGATTAGATGGTGGATAAACTGTTGAATGGATGCTAAATTTGGGCTGTACTTACGAAGTCATAATTTATTTAAAGTAAACAGTACATATTTATAATATTTCTGGAACCTCAAGACACCTATTTCTAATTTCTAGGAGTAGAAGATAGTAATGAGTTTATAGTTACTAGATGTTATTAATTAAAGAAGGTTTGAACAAAAGTATCTGCGAGATGAATGCAGATATTGTTGAGGAGTCTATTCAACTTTAGTAATATCCCTAAAATACTGCAATAAAATACCTTGATCCAAGGCATATTAGTTGTGTCATCAGTGTCACTGGTATCCGTCGGACTTTCAGGGGGTTGATCATCGCTTAACACTCCAGGACTTTCCTCTCCAGACACTTCTCCAGCTCCCCCTTGCTCTGATGTATCACTACGGTCTGATAAAGAGCTAACTTTTCTTTTATTCTGTATTGAATCACCTCTTCTAACTGGAATCCAAAAAATATAATTTAATTCCAAAAGGTTTACACCTCCCGTCTCTGCAAGAACTACATTTTTTTTACATTATACTTTATGCAATAGGTAACACAATGAAAGTACAGATTTTTTGCTATCTTCAAGCTAAAACATGATGATTTAGCTCAGCAATTTTCTCTTTCAACACAAATAAAATTCACTATAAACTATGTTAAAAAATGTCTGACTAAATACAAAATTAATAACATTCTTACATTCATTAATTTCTGAAATGCTCTCTTTAGGACGTTCAGCAGAAGCCGGCACTATAGGCATTTGTTCTTTCGGCCTTCGTAATTTTAATGATCTTCTTTTAAAGGAACCAGTTGTCACAGTAGTGGTTGCAGTACCTCGACGTAACAGCAATGGTCTTCGACTTCTTACTTTCTTGTCATCACATACGACATCCTCCGGCTAAAATGAAAAAAATATTATATATTTTGTATACATATATTGGCAATTGCTAAACAAACAAAACAAAAATCATTAAAATTTAAGAATAATAATAACAACGAATATTTCAGGGAAGTGGAAGTTTTCATTTTATATAACTGGCTATTAAACCAAACCAAACACCATTGGCCACAAAACCATAGCATTGTCAATGAAAATAATTTTTTTTTTTTTTTGGACAGTTTTTTAAATTTAATAATCGAAACAAAACTGATGAAAATAAAAAAAACTGAATAATCACAGCTACAGTTATTCGGTTTTGTTATTTGGATATCCATCAATAGAACCCACAGATTCTATATGTAATTATGTCTGTGACTATTTACTTTTTTATTTTACAACTACTTGAATGCAGTAGGAGTTGGTCCCAACAAAACCAATACAAAATCATACTCACAAAATACAACATGAAAAACAAACGAAAACAAGTAATAGTGGAATACTAAATAAAATACTGAAATGTTCAAGGTGTACCTAATCTAAACCTGACCAATTTTTAATTATATTGAATCTACAGTCCTTTTACATAACATTTTTATTTTAGTTACCTGTATTGGTAGCGTTGTGTTACTACTTCCTTCCGATTCGTTATCCGGTTCTTGTAGGACAAAACTAATCTTCCTTTCTGATTGAAGCCCCACAAAAACTAAGAAATTATAATAAATAATTTGTAAGAATGTAAGAAAACATAATAAAGCTTGAAAATTTATCTCTGTAGTATAACTTCTTTATTATAACTTATATTAATTCGTACCATCAGCCTTATCGCCAACTATACTCTGAAGACTTTGAGCAGATGCTTGAGAATGACCCATAGATGATAGTGCCATACTCCATCTTCTGTTTGCTTCCTTAGAATACCCTTTATCTACTACCGTCCACGACTGAGGTTTATCCGTTCCACTACGACCACTTGTATGGCCAACTTTTGGAATTGTTTGATAAGTTTCCCGCAAGAATGCAGTAATCTCCATTAACAATACGCAAGCGATCAATCTGAGCGCCATGGGGCATACAGAACCATACGATGTTTTAGTAGCTATTGAAAAAAATTAATAAAAGATAAATAAAAACTGCATTTTTGACTGAGCGATTCAATCAAAATCACAAGCAGTAATAGGTTAAGATCTGAGCTAAATAGTAACTACTACTGACCAACCTTCATCAAGAAAATCTTCCTCTTCATCTTCTATAAGAAGTTCTTTTTGCTTACACTCATCTGATAAAATAGATATGACAATTGGAATTTGACTTTTATCATCAGCCAACATTTCTTCAAGCCTCTGCCCCAATGCCTGTAGAAACAATCCTTATTGAAATAAGAATACAAAAACATTTTTTTTAATCAATGTTAAAAAGAACTGAATTAATCAATGGATGGATTTCGAAAACATCATATTTAAAATTGAAAAAATGAAGAAAAACAGTACTTCCTATTCAGAAAAAATATAGATCCTGCTATTAACGTGTAGTGTAAAAGAGCGGTATCGATAGAAAATAGCTGGTTAGATTGAACCAATAGAATGACTATTATATAAAAGTAGTTTATTTTACGCATCAATAAGTGGAAAAAGAATTTACACTATAATTTCAAGTATAGAAGAGGTATGCAAGCTAAAAATAATTAAGTACAATATTTACCTCTGCCCATTGGTAAAACATATTTCCTGCAGTCCGTTGAAGTATATGAGATTTCCTGGTATTATTTGAATTAGGTCTGTTCGTTGCTGGAGGGCCAGACGGACGAAACAGTGGTAAGTTTTGCTTCAACCAAGATGGCCACTGCCCTTTGTTACATAGATGTACAAAGTGAGCACATTCCAGAAGAAAGGCTGCACGTGACACTACAGGTGTATGAGGCTGTAAAAAAATAATCTTTTAATTTTCTAGTTCTCTTTTTCTTCATAAATATGGTGTGACATTTTATTTAAAAAAAAAAAATACCAAATCCAAAGACGCTGCTAAAAGATGTGGATGTGGCAGTGTTGCCGGCTGACAGATCTCCAGCAACAATGAAAATCTCATCATTCCGTTTAGTAGGGCATCTTTTCTCACTAAACGCCTAGTTTTTAAAACGACAACTTCACAATCTCTACTACGTCCTTCAGCCATTTCCACTGAATTTCTCCTACTGAGATCTGTTAATGAGTGTTTCAAAGATATAAGAACAGTTAAATCTCTTAGCCTTTCAAAGAATGTCTCAATTCACTATTAGGAAACATTTTTCAAATAAAACTGATACACCATTAAACTGGACCGAATTTATAAACATACAAATTTTAAAAAAATATCTAAGGATTTCGATTTTTACAAAAATTTAAACCATGTGGAATCCCAAACCAAAGTTGAAATCTGAATTATTTGTTATCTTTTTTCCTTATGCAAACAACGATGCTTCCAAAATCTTTTTTAAGCTTTAGAGGATTTCTAAAGAACTCAATAACAAATCTGGATTCCAGGAAGGAAAGGTGAGAAAAATAAAAAACAAAATGATCAAATAGTAAACTCACATGACTTCTCGTTATTTTCAAGGTTTTCTTTTATCTTGTAGCGTTCACTCCTGATCTTAAATGAATAGACGACGAAAGAAGCAAAGAAATTGTAGAAGAGATTTATGAATCTCTAGTAGTATGCTATTGCGCAAGCCATTTACTTTTTAAAGTTCATCCTTTTAGCAACATATTCGATTCTTACGAATATTGCTTAGCAGGCAATAAAATTACCGGATCGCAATACTTTTTTTTACAAGAAGTAAGAGAAAGTAAAGAGTGTCATTTGGTTATGAGTAAAAATAATTTATTATACATTATTGATTAATTAACGACTTACAACTTCCTTGTGTTTCCTCGATGCTACCATCTTTTTTCTTTCCTTTACCAAAACCAAACTTAGTAAATTGATCTTCGACTCTACGTTTAGCTTTTTGCAATGTAGTGCCCACACTTGAAGTAGAATTAATTTCTTAAGAAAACTAAATTGAATATATAATCAATATTCTTCATTTGTTTGAAAATACCTTGATGTACTCTTCTGAGAAGTTTTACTATATGAATGATGTAATTGGGCAGCATGGTGCACTAAAGCTCCTTCTGATGGTAAATCAACACTTCCTTGAGAATCAACTGAATCTCCACGTTTATATTCTTTTCTGAACCAATTTACTGTAATTATGTAAAAATAAATTTCTGCACATTGCTACTTGAACAATTTTGAAAATGTTTAACCATTGTCACATATAATTAGTTTAAACAATACATTAAATAGTTAAACAGTGATGAAGTGGCGCTTCAAAATAGATCATTAATAACACAAAAGTCGAAATGTTAAAACCAACATCCTTTTTTAAAGTAAATTAAAAAATTAGGCAAAATATATTCCATTCAATGGATGATGTTTGAATATTTACTTTCTGCTTCCAAACTAAATAATAGCGTCACATAGTTTCATGCATACACATTACACATCAAAGAATAGATTCTGAATATGAGTCTACAGTAAGTAGCTCGCATAACGGGTTTAATGATGACTTACGAACTATTTAAAAAGCAAATAAGTCGATGAATGCAAATGTACTTTGCGCTTACTTGTTTCACATTAAAAACACTAGACAGCTGTAAGTGGAGTCAAACGAAAAAGGTTGATTTAGTAGAAGCTTTACTTTTTTCATTTGAGCCGGAAGAAAAGTATTTGTATCGCCAATCGGTATGGATAACTAGAGTAGTTAGTAAACTCAGAAAGTGATATTTTTTCAATACGTTTTGATACCGTGGAAATGTTGAACTGACGTGAATATTCAATGGAAGTTGAATTAATACCCTTCCCTGATTCTAAGGTTTCTTGGGGAAATAGGCGAGAAAAACGGATATAGATTGAGCTGTTTCGTCCTAACCTAGGGTGGTACTATAGGCTTGTTTTGGACGCTGTACCAGTACCATATCACACACATTTTTTTGAATGTTTAATTTGAATTTATTTGCATTATGAAACAAAACATCATTGCTGACTAGACTAGTGTATTAGTTTTTTGCACACCGAATAAAACAAATACAAAACAAAAAAAAAAAGAAAAAGCAAAATAAAAGACACCATTAATAAAATAATTGATAAAACTGCCTTCGATTAAAAAAAAAAAACATCAGCACACACATAAGAAGCTACCTAGCCCACCGATATGAAAGCGGGAGTTTTTATGCAGATTAGTGAAATTCCTTTGGCTATGTCTGGGCGTAAGTATATGATGTTTTTTCCTCATATTACCAAGAGGACTTTGTATCTCTTCACCAATATCTGCTTCAAGTACACTCTAAGAAAACAATAGAAACAAAACAAAAATCCATATTTAGACAATACAAATGTTAATAGCAAATAACACAACCAAAGCGTTAATGTTGATGAGACCCACTTTACACAGCGAGAAAAAAGGTTGCACTGCACTTACAGCACATGTGGATGATGTACTCCGTTTCTTAAACAATAATTTTTTTGTATCTTTCTCTTCAACAATGTAACATGGTTCCATTGATTCTTCACTTTGTTCGCTTTGAGGAATATGTCTAAAACATTTTAAAAGTTTTCATTAGTTCATTTCATTTCACAATGCATTTTCTCAGAGAAGAAATTTAAACTGTTTGGAACCACCAATAAGTTCGCAGAATGTAGGACTTTTAAGAGAAGGTGTTTTTTCTGAAAAGGAATGATGAGATAAGTAGACTATTGTAACTCTTGGGATCCTAAATTCTTATTTTTTAATCTGATAATTTTCTCAAAAAGGTAGCACTCTTGAGTTTGTCATTAAGATTTTTTTAATTGATCGAATGAAAAAAGCAAGGAATAATAAGGAAAACCTGCCGCAATGGAGTATCTTACTAGTAAATAAAATAAAAACAGACCATTACAATGTAAATATCTTGAAATACCCTATGACTTTAATATTTTGAACATTAAGTGTATATTAATTGATTTTTTTTTTTTATACCAACCGTAATTACTATTAGAAAAAAAATAAAACAAGTCACATTAAAGAATTTTACCTGATTACTCTTGTTGTTTGCAAGTTTGATTGCTTTCTATGAGGTCGTATAGCCGTGTCTATAAGTCCGCTCATGGCTACACGTCGCAGCACATTTGCATGCACTTCCTTTACATAGCTCATCAATTGGCGTATATCACAATACAAGTTCTGCAACAGATATTACAAAATACCTATTTTGAGATCAAAATGTATTATTAATTTTTTTTTTTTTTAATTTATTAGAGTTCAAATCTCCAGAAATCGCTAGAGATTTGAAATTACTTGAGATAACCTTACAATAATTTTCTAAATTCCATTTCTTCCTATTGAGCACTCTATCACCTAATGTAAATTTGTATTTTCTTTAAGTTATTATATTTTTCTATCTTATTTTCTAACTTATATCTTAGTTTCTTTCGAACTTAGGACATAACACCTAACGTTTATTAGTCCCATCACTTTGGTTTTTTCACTTTTTTTTCAGAGGTCACTGATTTTGGGGGCATTTTGCAGATAATATGCAAAAATATTGAATCCCATTAATTTTTAATACAAAATCTAAATTTCAAGAACATTCTATTTAAACGTGAATGTTATGTACCCTACAGCATTTAGTGAAAGTAATAACAATTACAACGTTCAATTTAATTTCATTCATACCATGTTTTCTTGTTGAGATTTTATTTCCTTATTAGCTGCAACTAATTTAGTGATGAGTTTTTTAAATACATAAGACATTATATGACCTTCTACTCCAGTTGAAATGCTGGGAGTTGTAAACGGCCCAAAAGTTCCTTGGGATATTGCATCTGGAGACTTATTACAACCTCTTTTCTGGTCTAGTAACGGATAAATAAGTTCTATGTGTATTTATACGAACATAACAAGTTTTTTATATACATATATCAAAATAAAACAAAACTTACTCAACGGTGATAGCAATGAACTAGGGTCCACACAGAATCCTGTATATGAATGAAAAAAATCAATGATATCGGCTATTGATAATGTTGAAACCATGTGCTTAAAGAAGCGTGTAAAGTGCTTAGTGCCGGTACGGTGAAGTTTAGAAAGCAGTGTATGAACTTGTGAACGCAAGAAGTCTGCTGGTGGTCCCCGTTGGGAATCACCACACCCATGGGGGCAACCCAAATGGCGAAGAACCCTGATAAAAGACATCATAAAAAATAAAATATAAAATAAGCTCTAAGAATATAAGTTAAACCTAGCAACTGTAAAAACTTTCAAGTTGATATGAAAACTAAAATAAATAATAAGCTAAGCAATAGTACAGTGCTATTTCAAAATTTTGCCAATTTTAAAAAGTTTTACTAAATGGTCATTGAATTTTCACAAAAATACGTAATAATTCTAAAGAGGAAATTGCGATTAATTTAATTTCACCTTGTGAGACAGGTAAGTACGCAAGTATGCGCAACATTTTGTTTATCGCTTTCTTCGGATAACACAGCCATTCCTAGAACTACTTCAATTACATTTAATATGCCCTCGCATACTCTCAAAGTGCAGATCACTTTATCTCGTATAACTACACTTTGTATACCCTGAAACAATAGTATCAGAAATCGGTATTTAAAGCGCATTACAAATTGAAAAGTTATATTATTTTAACTAAAATAATAATTATTATTATCATTATTCATCTTGCTGGCTCAAAACAGCATGTTAGATAAAATAATGACATGAGACCATGTGCCATCGGTTTGAGCAAAAATGGTTCGTCAGAAAATCATATGGTGAGTTGCTAATGACCTAAGCTCTCGAAGCGCGAAAAAAAACATTATTCGTCACTCGGCTTTGTTCAATTAATCAATATTAATACTTACTGGAAAACGATACTGAGCTATACTGTTAATATAATTTTGTCTTGAAAACTATTATTTTAATCTTGCAAACTTATTAAATGGTAATTTAATAGGAATAAAAGTTTTCTAATTTTTTTATAGATATCAGAGTAGATTTTACTTTACTTTCATAAAAAACTATTTCTCCCCTATAAATTCAAAATTATCTATTTTTTCAAGAAAACTATGTCAAAGTAAAAATATTTGAAAAATATTACTGACATGAAAAAAGCTTAGGAAACCTGATTCCAAACATTTATTTCCATTAAAAGGGCTATTTCGAAATTTTAAAATAATTTCCTTTTGTGATATAGAAAACAATTTACTAAAAAACTAAAACTTTGTACACAAATATTTTACGCTCGAGGAAATCAAAAGGTTATTAGTTTGTGTGGTTTTTATTCGTGCTACCATTAGTTTCTGGCAATTGCCCCACGGCAAAGTTCCCAGAAATCCTATAGATGATGGTCGGAAACAAATAAAACTTAATGAAAGTAGAAGATTGAGTTTCAAAATCTTATTCATCATTTTTTTAATGTTCACCACTTTGAATTTTAAGATAATTACCTTTAAAACAACAAGAAGATCAATATCTCCTTCTTGGGTAATATAATAAGAAGATCCTGGAGCTTCAGGACAATCATCGACTGAATAGGCAACATTTGAATCTGAATAGGACCTGGTTAACCGCCTTTTTGATTTTCGTTCACCATTATGGCCGTTTGGTGTACCCTTAAATTATTACAATAATGAAATATATCGATTTGAACAATGAAGTTTTTTTTTAAATTTTTTTATGAAATAAATACACTTATAACAAATGCTGAAAATAATACTCTTACTTTATGTCGCATAAATTCTGGTGAAGGTACAGGGGTATGCTCAGTTACTGTAATAATAGGGTTTGGTGAAGTTTCTAAGACCCATTCTCGCCGGGTTTCGCCCATATATCTGGCAACATACTTCTTGTAATAATTATTCTTGTATATATATATTTTTTTTACACTCATGCCCTAATATAATATCTTCTTATGAAAATATAAACTTCAGTTAACTATTCAAATGAAAAGTTACTGTTATAAGAGCTGACATTTGGCGATAAGTTTAATCTAGTTTTCGTAAAAAATTACATGATTATTTTAATTTTGAAGTTGTGTCTCACTTAATTTAAAAGCTTAACACGTCAAGATGTCACGGCCCGAAATAAACTTAGAACACGATTATACTTTTAGTCGGAGAAAATGCTCACTAATTGGAAAGTAGAAATTAAAGTCTAAGGATTTTTGATTAATAGGTATTTCTTTTTAATTTGAGACGCGCCATCATCTGATGTAATAATAATAGGCAGCAATTAACTTGAATTATTATTTTTAATAATGTCAAAGTAATTTCTTGGAGTTCTAAATAAATCGTTTTGTTTAAAATACAATTTGGGTCATGTTAAGAAATAATAAATTTTTTAGTGTACATTAATTAATATTTAGAGTTTTGAAGCAATTGTCTATCCCAGCGTAACCATTCTTCGAGCCTTTCTTTATAGAAGAAGTTAGATCACCACGTATATAATTATATTTTATTCGCTGACACAATGTATTAATATAAAATAAAAATGAATAAGAGCTAATGTTTAAAATATAAAACTACTCTAATATCCAAAAGGGCAAGATCATGGTGGCAGACCTATGGATAAACAATTTCTGAAAACCAAAAACTGTAGTTACTTCACGATTTCAAAAATATTTGAAATCATTTCTAACTGTAAGTAATAAGTAATAAAATAAAAAGGATAATAATTTACAATCAAATGAAATCTATTCTTGATAATTCACCCTCTCGATTGAATAAAACAAAAATGATAGAAATTACAGGCTGCAATTAATTAATGAAAACACATGAAAGTATGGATTGATGTTTTAATGAAATATTGACTAAAAACTTCAGGATATTCATCAAAAAAAGCTTATTCAGAAAAACATTATGAAGAGTTGTAGGTTTTAGGTAAAAAAAAGAAAGAAAAAATAAATTTATTTCAATAAAATATAAGGGGGGTCCCAATAAGCCAAACATCAGCACTTTATTTTTTCAGATTGGTCCTACGATTAATGTTTTTATTGGTATGCATTTTTGTTTGTTTGTTTTTGCTTTTTAATTATTAATTTCTGAGATATTAACTCACTTTGTTTCATAAACTCGCTTTGTTTAAAAGACAAAAATCCATACCTAAAATAATTTTTAATGAATTTTAAATAAAAAATAGTGAAATGACTGTTTCACTGACTTTATTGTTATAAATGAATGTAATATAGTTGTACAAATAATTTAATAAATAATTTTTTTTAAAATTGTATTATTTCATTCTTTTCTGTTTCTAAAATTGATTGAATGGTATTATTATTATTATTATTATTATTATTATAAGACTCACCCAACCCCATTGTGGACCGAGTCATCTATCAAACAGCTTGCCGTGGAAGTAAGAAAGATAATAGAGATAGTGAGAGAAAGAAATTAAAATACAGATACAAGAAATCAAGTAAACACACCCTCTTTTCTTTTGTAAGTCCAAGATAAAAAGTAAAATTATGCAAATAAATAAATTTATGTAGATCATATAAAGAATGATGAAATTATTATTTAATGGGAAATTAGAAGAATTTATGATCTCATTAAGAAATGAATCTGAACTCATGAAGATCCTGTTAAAAAAAAATATTGTTGAAGAAAAAAAAGTAATAATTATTGTGGGAATTGTCCTTCATGAGATAACATTCTGTGGTAGAATACCTGTCATTTTTTTCTATTTTTATTTTTTCTTAAGTATGTAAAAATTACCATTTTTTTTTTTATTTCAAGAAGTTGTTCGAACATAAACTATTTCTAGGAACTAAAAAATACCTTCTATGACAGAAATAAAAGTTATTTTTATAAGGCAACGGTTATTTTTTCACTTCAGAAAAAAAAATCAAAATTGAAAAAAGTCTTCTTGTAGCAAACCACAGAATCTGAATTGTGTAAGTCTACTCTATTATTTTCTGCAATACTGCAAATTATTTAAATAAATAAGTGGAACTTAAAGAGAGCATATTTTAACAACATTCCAACTCGCTATGGTAAATTTAACCCTTTTCACTTCGAAAATAACTATTCTTTCAAGTGTTCTCAACAAATAAATGCTTGCAGAAAATCGAAACGTTTCTAAAGATTCTGATTTATTTTATTAATCTCGGGCTATTGAAATAAAAAATGAATGGAAGAACAGCTGTCTTATCTACTTACATTCATGCCATCTCTTACGATCAATTTTTGGCACAGATGTCTTTTATTAATATTAATTATTAATAATGTCGTCATCAGCTGGTTGATGAACAACAGTTAGTTTAGTAACTTCTTTTCCGCTAATAAGTACGCCAAAAAAATCATCTGATCTGCTATCATAGCACTGCCCTGAATATCACTATAGTTTTTACAAGATTTTTTTATTCGAGCGAATGATTACAAATAACAAAAATGATTACAAAAAGTGGTAAGCAGTAGCAGATGTTCATTTAATGCCCACTTTTCTAGGATAACAAACTTACTAAGAATAAAAAAGCAGAATTTTTCGAAGTATAGTAACGGTGCATCCAGTAACGTCACGAATATATGACACTACCATATTTACAATAGCAATGAACGTTCAAATTGGAATATTTTTTATTTATAGCAAGTTACTAGTCAGATAGTTCTGACTTTGAAGTTTATTTGTGAATTATTACCAGAACCTATTTAATCAATAAATTCGATGTATCTAGTTAAGACATTCAAGTAGAAGTAGTCAATTAAACCTGCTTAAACACGGACTGAAATTGAACTATGCAAAATCACTATGGGACAAAGTTCAATTTAAAAGACAATTCTCATAATAAAGCCGAAAATGAAGTAAGCTAAATGGTGCTAAAACTTGTTAAACAAATAAAAAATTGGCCAACATTCAAAAACACTTTCTCTTAATCATAAAAAAAGTAATAAAATTTCTTTTTGTGGACGTGATTAGATGACATGGAAAAAAAGAGTGAGAAAGAAACGAGTATTACAATAGAAAGAACCAAATCTCTGATTCCCAGATATTATTTTTTTAAAAAGTGTGAAATTTATTAATACCTGAGACTAGGCATACTTTTGCCTTTAACAAGATTCGTAGAACCTCTCTGGTTAGGATCCAGCAGCTTGGAGAAGGCGTGTTCCATTCTTACCAAATGTTCATCGCCGGTATCTAAACTTCTGTGACATTCCTGTAAGCAAATTGTAAATTTTCAAGTTTAAATGAACACGGACAGACACATGGAAACAGTTCACGATAACTTACTTCAAATTTCCCAATAATAAATTAACGATTTAGAGAAAGTAGAAATGTAGACCAAACCTGAGGGTATAGATTTTTGTCATCATGTCCTATTTTTTCTAACGCTTTTTCAGATTTTGAAAGTAACTTTGTTTCAACAAATGCTTTTAGATCGGCCATTTTCATGCATTTTTTCAATTTTTCACTAGCTCTACGAGAATGACCCGTTTCCTTCTGATTAAATGATGACGGAGGCGCCCCTGGGAAATATTCTGATTAAGATAATAATAAATATAATTAAATAAATATAAATTTATTAAAAAATATGTTTTTGATAAAATACTGGAAATAAAATATTTACCAGCAAGCACATTCACATCTTTAATTTCAGGCACTTCTATAAAATCTTTTTCTACTTTTGTTAATTCGTTAGATTCAAATGAAAATGGTATACTTGGGGAAGGCAGTGAATTACTTCGTTTTCTTTGTTCTGGTTCTAGTCTGTTTGTTTCCACCACATCTCTCAACCTTCAAGAAAAAACAAAATTATTTTTTAGAGCTAAACAAAAAATAAAATAAAAATGACATTTCTGTTTTTTGCCAAGAAATATAAATAGATTTTTCAGTTAATTATTTCTTTTAGTTTTGAATTTCCTTAAAGAAAAGTTAAAATACAGCGTACAGCTACTATATGGTTCTGAGATTAACCTGTGATAGAGAAACTGTAGTGCCCAATAAACGCCTTCTTCAGGCCATTGAGCTATGAACAGACATCTTAATACAGCTACATCAAGGAACGTAGCTGCTGAGCTCGTTTCTATTGCACAGGTTCTAGTACTCAAAATTGATTCTTTATCTACTGAACTCTGCCGCCTATTGTAATAATAACAGAATATTGTAATTGTGTGAATAAAAAATTGAATTGTAAACAATATAACAAACATCACAATCTAAATAATAAAAACTGAAGATAGTACTTACCCATTAATGCCTGATTTCACATTAGATTCAAGGGGTATATCTGTAGGACTTTTTAAAAATCTATTTGGTACTTGAAATATAGTTGCATCTGGGGCCTGAGATTATAAAAATATTCTAATAAATTAACGTATATACCATAATTTCTTTTATATGACACTCTTCCTTGCAATATTGCTCATTGAAAAAAAAGTATTAGAAAAGTAGCATAAACTCACTGTATAAATGGATTCTTTTAGGCCTTCGGAATCAGCCAGAGAGGGAAGTCTGAATATTACCTGCGTAAAACATTCAGTTTTCTGTATCATTAATTAATTAATTAATTTAATGTTTTCCTAAAGCGCATCTAGAATTAAATTCACTTACAACATGTTCTTCTTCTGTACTTGAACTTTCTTCAGGAATCGTCTCAGGGAACACCGTATCTTTAGGCGATGATACCCAGCCCTTTTAACAAAGAAAACCAATTTTTAAAAATTTTTTTTTTGTTTACAAATTTTATTATTTTCATTCTATGTGTACAAGAACATAATTCAAACCGAGGTAGACTTTTGATTTTCTTACTTCCAGTATTTCACAAGGAAAAGCATTGCAATAGTACAGATTTTTCTATTTTGAAAGAAATACTCGTTTTGAAGCCCTCTTCACGAATTGATCTGTTTTACGTGATTATATTGTGCTATTGTATCCACCAATCTTAAATAACAAGAATCGTATAAAATTCCAATTTTTGACAGGTAGTTCCACCAGAGATCACGGCAATTATGTTTTCGTTAAAATCGTTCAACCGAATGTATTAGTTTACTGAAACGATTTTTTAGTTTTTTAAGATTTCCTCAAAAGCGACTTCCAAGTTTACATTTAAACTTAGTATTTACGTAGATCTCTAGTCTATTTGAAACATTACACCCAGCAAAGTGCATTTTGGGCAAAACCTGGAAGAGAAATCCGCTTCTCCGGAAGGCCACCACTATTACATGCTGTTTCTAATCGCTGTGTTGGATGAACACAAGTCACAAAGAAAATTGTTTAGAACTAAAATTTCAAATTTAAAGAACACATAACCTAATATGCGAATATTTTGAATTTTTTTTTAACGTTTCCGTGATTTTCTCAAAAAATACATCAGCGGTCGACATTAACTTTGTGTAACAAGACTCACACTCAGGCCTTCCATTTTTTATAGAAACTTGGAAGGACATCAAACATTATTAATTTATTATTAAATAAATACAAAAACTTTCTTAATTTATAATCCTGTTAGATTAGAATGTCACGTAAAATAATAAAAATAATATTATTGTGTTGGGTTAAATAAAAAGTTCCTGTACAGTTTCATTTAAATACTTTTTTGTGTTAAAATAGTTAGTAATAAAAATTGAAGAAATCCCCCCCGTAAAAACTATTTTTGGAGGAAGTCGGGGAGGGGGAATTTGGACTTCTGTCTAAAATGCCGTTTCTATGAACTGTTCAGTTTTGTTGGCTACATAATGTTAGTGAAATTTATATATTTAAATACGTAGCTGATTCCACTGAAAAAGTAATGTGCCTGACACTAGATTTTTCACTGATCAAATTATTAGAATACACATACATTACGCATTCAAAAAAAGGTAATTTGTTATAACGTTTTAAGTTTGGCAACTACGAACGCTTTTTGCATTTTCAAAACAAAAAATGAAACAACCAGAGTAAAAGTATAGATTAAAAAAAAAAAAAAAATCATGGGAGCTACTTAAACCTTAATTACAGAGAGAAAAAAAAAAATTCACAAATACCAGAAATTCAGAAAAGAACTGAAGTTCTTTAGGTGAACCATATCAGGGAACTACAAAGTTGTACTGTCGTGGTAAAAATTGGATATGTAATGCCATTTGAAAGATATTTTGAGAAAGATGTACGGAAGGAGCCTAAATTGTACTAATTTAAACAGATTTTTTTGTTTAAATCATTAGACTTTAATTAAATCTCCTAAAATAAGAAAAGAAAATGAATGACATTAGCTCAAAATTATTTGAACTGTAATTTATAATTGGAACTGTTTATTCCAAGGTTAATCATCAAGGCACTTCAAACTGGATTCACAAATACCTCATCTTCAATATTTTTACTCGGTGCTGATGTTTCAAAAAAACCAATACTCGCAGTTTGACTAGGTGGACTGTCAGTAGTTAAATATACTTCTCCAGTTGGTGTTTTACCTAAATAAAAATAATCATAAAAATTAACTAATTGCACTTTAGAAATTCTAAATTGATTCATTGGCAAAATTATGAAAATAAGAAACTTACGTTCAACAAATGTCAATGTGGTTTCATGCGATTTTTGCAGCTTGGAACTTTGAGGCCATGCTTGAGGTTTAGGCTTGCAGAGGGCAGTGAAACATCGAGCATCAGGATGCCTATATTCCCACAATGGATGCCATAACTTAACACCATTTTCAAGTCTAAACGTTTGTAAATCTCCTTCTTTTACTTGATGACATAATGGTGCAAGAAGGTAAACAAATAGCTGCAGGAGGAAAATTATTTTTGAAATTAAATTTATTATTTGCTGAAAACATGGATTTTTTTCAATATTATTTGATCACTTTTTCACTAGATTAGTGGCTTTCCATAACATTTCTTCGAAAGAATTCAAATTAATTCGAGTGTTCTTGATGCTGAGGAAGACATCGAGGACTGTCTGTCCAAACTTCTATTTTTAATTCCGACTATAGGGATGTCACGTGTACTAGCACGACATTACTGGCAAACCTGCTGCTTTGGGCGACTGTGTAGGGGATTCTCTCAGGCGAGTTTGTATACTACAAATCCTTGGCTAATTCAGTGTCGAAGTATCGCCAACTGTTTCGTGAAATATTCAGTAGGCATTCAGCGGTTTTGGAAAGATCGTTCGGGCAGAACTTAAGTTTATGCGACGCTAGCCTCTGGAAATTAAAGCAACCAACTCTAAGAAACCCGGCATAGGCTAAATCCATACAGGATTTTTTTTAAAAATCTAGACTGCTCAAAAATTGTGTTAGAAGAAGAGCAAATCGCCTAATTAGATCTACAAGAGAAGCATCTATTTGCTTAGTTACCTCGCGAATAAGGATCCACCCCTTAACCGAATCTGTCTGTTTTATGCAGAGAAAAATCTTATCAATCTGGAAAAATTCCAATCGATTGATTCATATAGAAATGGTTTATTATTTCAGTTTTCTAAATAATGGTAAAATAATATAATTATTAAAAGAGCGGGTGATATTTTGGTGTAAAAGGGTAAAGGAAATGAAGTTGTTGGAGAAATATTTTATTAAAGAGTACAGTTAGATGGTTAATGATTTTTGTTACTAATTTTAGTTTTACATTGTGGGGTAACCTATCTTTTCCAGAGGCTGCTACTTAAACACCGATTCCAACATGTCCACCACACATATTTTCGGGCAAATTTATTGAAATACCCAGCTAGTAAAGCACAATCCTACGTTTGTAATTTTTAGATAAGAGGCGGATTTGATAGTGTTTATGAGCGCGAACCTGTTCGATCCGAGGTTTCCAGTTGAATACATGCGTCTGACAACTACATTTTTATATATTTGAGACATTTTACTAGTAATGTGTGCTTCCGCCCAAAGTGACGGCCACATGACACTTATATAATTTTATAAATTTTTCATTTCTAATTAGAAATGAATACATCAAATAATACTGGCAAAGCTTATATGATAATAAAACGTTTAAATAAAATATTCTTAACGTATGTTAAGTGCCTTTCATGTCAATGTGCTTCATAATTAAAAAAGTGCAATGGCATTCCATCTCGAAAATAGGCATCAATTGACCATGGGTAAGTCTACATCTACTTTTTGATTTTACGATATTCATGGTGAAAATAATTATTCATACAGATTTGGACCCAAAAATGATTTTATCTTCATTTTCTTACGCGTTTGAGTCTCTTAAAAGAAAGAATTTTGTATTTTTTAGACCTAAAAATGTGTTCGATCTTTGAAGAGTGTTATTAAAGACCCATTTCAAAAAACAAATAAAGTAAAATTCAAATGTAAACTAAAATCCATTTTCGTATCGAATAGTGCCAGCAATCACAATATGGTATGGACTGAAACACATGTTAGAAGCAATGGTTTACAATATAACTCTAAACTCTTCCTCAAAATTAGATTTATTTAACATAATAAATTTTGAGCAATCATTTTAAGAGAAGAAAAAAAAACTTACGGTGATACATGGTATTGAGAAAAGATAATAAAATGGGGAAGCTTGATAAATGCCTTTTTCATAATCTGCTTCTGCGCATTCTTCAGCTGCATCAAGAATTATCCAATGTAATATATACAAAAGTTTACTTTCCGACGTTCCAAGGTTTTGTAAATTTGTGTCTTTCCTACAAAGATTTGATTTAGAACTTATAATCAATTTATCCATTACAATTAAAGAGTTGATTAAATAAAAACTTTAAAACATAGGAATAAAGTTTATAATGTAAAAATAAGAATCCAATTCAATAAATTGAAAATATTGAATCATTAAAAAATTTAATAATTAATTAGATTCAACAAACCTATTGTGAAGTAAAGAAGATGTACAATGTAAAATATGCGGAAATGCTGCTTGCACTAATCTCCACCTTGGTATGGATTTAATAGCATCCGTTAAACTTATGGATAATCCGAACTGAAGATTTTGCACAAGAACTTTTTCAAAGGCCTGAAAAAAGGACTGCATTACTGAGTGCAATGTAGGCAGTATTTATCTATAGATAGAATTTGAAGTTAAAGGGTGATCTTTATACAATTTAAAATAACAAAAAATGTCTAATTTATGAATTAAATCTACAACTTCTCAATTAACTCTCCTGTAGAAAGAAATTATTAATCAAGACATTTAGGAATAATTGAAATAATGATATAAAAATGAATTTTGCAAATATTAATATCTATTCAAATCTTGTATCATATATAAATTTCTACGAAGTGTAAAAATTAATTCTTACCAACGCATTTTAAAAAAAGGCAACATATTTATATGCATGTATTTACAAGAAAATGTGAATAATCACACTTTGAAGATTGTGAAATCATATATTGCCGTTCTGTAGTACTTACCGAACATGCGTTAGTAAAATACGCAACAACGTTAAGGTGCTTTCAGATAGAATCGTTGCAAAACTATAACTTACTCCTTCTTAGCTGCAATGCACATCTCGGAGTTATGCATTTTTCCTTGGCAAATTAATAAATGCAAAAAAGAGTTTGTAAGCAATGAAAAAGTCAGGAACCTGAAACTTACTGTAAGTAGAAATATTCCAGCACATAGAGAGTAGAATAATCTCTACTTTTCTATTTACAAGAAGTGCTTCAACCAGCTACAACTCAGAATTCAGCAGTTAAAGAATAGAGTATAAGATAGTTTGAACAAGATTTGTCCCAATCCGATTAGATGATATCGTGATTTACAAGGCAACATATTGGTTTGCTCGGTTTGCTCTTTATCTGAATTAAATTTTTGATAGGGCGTACTTTTTTTAAAAATAAAAAATACTTTCATTATTTTTGAAGTCACTCAACTTATTCTAACTACTTGAAATTTCATTGGGTAGGATCATAAACCAGTTTCTAGATTCTTCTAGATTTATCTGGCTTTCGTTTCGAAATGGATTCCACATTTGTTTTGTTATGGTTTTACTGTATAATCGAATTTTGAGGCGTTTTGAAGGAAATGGAACCTAGTACTTACATTTTTTCCTCCTAGAAACAGATAATCTGTTTTTTACAAAACTCTTTGGTGAATCCAGAACCTTAATTCATAAATAGAACAAGAGATTTATTCGTACTAAACAAGTATTTGTTTGGAAGCTGTAAATAAAGATATTAATTTTTTGACCTCCAATTTGAATAAGTTAAATATTCGTTTGATGATACAGAAACCATAACGTAGAAGGTCAACGACATTACAGGTAAAAATATTTTAAATTACAAAAAACTTTAATTAATTTACTTACATTCCATAAAATAATCAATAAAAATATCAAAATGCTGTGTACAAAACAAGTCATTAAAAAAGAGTAGGCAAGTTTCGCCTTACCTTACACGCTTCCTTTAATTCCTAGGAACGCATAATAAAAAGAAATAATATTACAGCACTAAATAATAAATATGTTCAATATTTTTTAATTAATAAAAAAATAAATAAAAATTGATAATAACTAAAAGAAAACATGCTTCTTTTCTCTTTCTCATATTTATAAAAAATGAACTTAAAAAATCGCGTAAAAGTGACACTTACATGATGTCCAGGAGCTTTTTGGCAGAACTGTTGTTAATTTTAAGCGGACACACATTTTGAGACAGACACACAGTGACAGAGTGCGTGGAGACAGAACAAAAAGCGAGTACATTAGCACAAACAATTATGCGTATTATTGTGTACAAAAATATTATTTACATTGCTTGTTAACATAATTTATCATACATAAAAAATCATATAATTTTTAAGGTTTTTTGTTTTTACAAGTATTTTCCCTAATTTTCTCTGAGTGATTTACAGATTGCTTAAACTTGTACTCTCTAATCTCTAAATATATAGAGTGAAGTTATACACATGAGATAACCTTGCCAAGTGTGCAGTATTAAGCTTATTTATCTAATAATAAAACCTTATTAAGAGAAAGACTTTGATGAAGGAAATTTTCTTAAAATACCCTTCTTTTTTTTACATTTTAAAATAAACTATAAAAAAAAAATAACGTCTCCATGCCAAAATATCTAAGATTATTTCACGGACAAGGGATTTTAGTTGTTTTAAAAAATCATACAATTTTTGAAAGATATGCAGTTTTCAAGCTTTCTTACAGTAGGCCACGGAAGATGTGGCTATTCCACTTTTCCGCGGGGCCGTAAGGAAACCTCTTTCGGAAAATCTCACTGGCTATTAAGGCTTTCTGTCAAGAAAACCTTATTATGGTGTTTAGCCGAATAAAAATCAAGTTTGGCGCAAATGACATTCTCTGACGATGCGCCAAAGAAAACAAAAAATTAAATAAAAAATTCAAGTTGTCTCTCTGTTGAGCATAGAAATATAGATGAACCTTGAGTAAACCAGGCGAAGATGTGTTGCGTTTTTTATTATTATTAAAAACTGATTGCGTGTGTTGACCGGTTTTCTCATGAGAAATCTTTGATCGATAGGGTACCTTGAGTTGTTGTTTGCATATTTTGTGGCTATTTGAATGAAAAGTAAAGTATTGTAATACCTATTTTTTCAGGTACGCTTTCCGTCAAACTACCAAATTAGATGACTATTTGAATGAATGAAAATATTATAACTTTATTCAGGGACATAAGTCTCTTAATTTGAAGACAGACTTCTTACATACTTTCTTTAAAGAAGGAACAGAAGTAAAGGCGCTGACGGTGTAAAAGGATATCTTCCTTAAAACTGGAAAACATGACAACATAAATAGAACTGATTTAGATGATGTTCTTCAGGTGAAGGTATCACTAGCCAGTTATAAATACGTACGGCAGTACATCTTCACGGTGGCCTTCTCCCCGAAAAAGTATAGCACGAAAGCCTTTAAGGAATTTATTTCCCAGTTTTCCCACAAATAAGAAAAATTGATTAAAACATTGAGAAAATATCTGGTACTGCGCAAATATTCATATTAACAAATAGGAAGGCCTTTTTTAAAACTACCCCAAATATTCTTCTACCAACTGAAAATTCGACTAAGCAAGGCCTGCGCTAAATAAGACGAAGATTTGACAATTTTATTTATAACCTGTAAAAAAGAGCATAACAGCAATAGTAGTGTGCATTAATGATGATCTAGAAGAAAACAGTTACTGGTTGGCCGTGACGATACCATGCAATGCTCATACTGAAAGGAGAATTTAGACATGAGAAACACATTGATTTAGTTTTGAGAACACATTTGGAAGTAATACTCATTTGGAGAAATCAGCAAAATGTTACAGCAAAATTGTGTTAAAAAAAAATAGCATTCATAAATTTCACATTGCTTTTTTTGATACATCGACTTTAGGATCATTAGAACTGAAACTATTATTGGTGTAGGAATCACAAATTTTCGTAGTATCTTCTGTTCAGCGATGGTGCAAAGCGATAGGAGTAATGACTATTTTACAGGAAACGAACTACTATGGGACATAAGTTTGAGAGTGGGGTAAAACTGAAAGGTAGTTGACAACCGCTGGCTATAACAGGAGATCCATCTACGGTTCTTTGAGCTGTAGAAGGGTTATTAGGGTCAGCAAGCGGCTTAAATCCATCATACTAGTCTCTACTGGTTATGAATAATGGCACAACTCCACAAGGTTCCACAGGTGACGAAAGCAGAAAAACTGCATTTTAAGAAAAAGGGTTGATTTCTCTAACCTACAAGACTTGCAAGATAACGGTACAAGAAGCTTCTTTTGGATGCAATACTAGAGGAACAGGACCCGCCCATGTATGAACCTGTCTACCTACATTATTATATAAGTAAAGAGTTATATTTCGTCTAATTCAAAATAATATTATAATTGAACAATCAAATTACCCAAGCTGAAAGAATTCCCATTTTTACATAAATAAGTTCAAATGAATCCATGTAAATCGAATTTTAGGAGTCGATTACAAGTTTCACCAATCATATCAGTATGCGTGTTCTAAAAGAAAAATCTGGCAGTGAATTTGTACGTATCATTTACAATAAATCGAGTAAAATGCACAATTTTCAAATTCAACACTGTAATAAGTAATAGTACACATAAATGTATATATTTAAACATATTTTTCAAATATTCTGTACTAATTTTTTGTTTAAGCTTAATTTGCTTCCCACGTATAGGAATATTATTTATGTACATTTAAGCAACGGTTTTAGCTTAAATAGACTTACCATACAAGATGCTTCATGCAGTTTTCCAAGTTTAGGCCTAGTAAAAGGGCTGTAAACAAAATAAAATAATTTTTCATATTAAAAATTAAAATATAACTTTGTTTAATTTAAATAATTTTGTGCAGTTTCATACCTTGTTTGCTGCCATAAAAATATCTGTATCGGTATTGGAACAGCTTGTCCATTAAACTCAGAAGTATTTGTTCTTAAATCCATTATACGTACAGATATAATTATTTTTAATAAATTGAAAACCTACTTCTTTCACAATGACAAATTAAGGTGTCTATTAAAATAAATAAAATAAAACTGCGATAAGAGTAAACTCACGGGATCAGTACATTGATTGTACTGTCCAAGAATTACCTCCTATCACCCCCACGATTGTCGGCAGGAGAGCGCCTGTGCAATAACTACATACCCGCTCACTTTGGAAATAATAAGCATAAATTTAAATTTTTAACTTCATCCTGTTGTTGTGAATGAAAAGTTCGCGTAAATACAAATATTTATAATGGAATTTATTAAAGAAATTCTTATTTTATTTTTAAAGTTTAAAAAAAAATAGTACGGTCAGCCAATTTTTTCTTAAATTAAACCTCAAAGTTTCACTGTATAATTCTTATCTTCAATATTATGGCTTCTGAATAAAAAAATTCTGTGAGGGGATCGAGTTCTCCCTAAATCCGTGATCTACGACTGTACGACAAATCTTACTTATTGAGAAGAATACAAACATTTTTGGCAATTGGGTTCGTTAACAGTATTACCAGAATAAAAAAAAGTGGCACTTTAGAGAGCTCCCTCTTCAGGATTCCTCTAAAATGAATTTCTCTGGAAAATGTTTCAAGTGAAAGTAATAAAAGTTATGTTTAATCTCCAAGAAATACAAAGAAAATCTATTTTAAAAAAATGGAAAAATTTACATTTTTACAACCACAAAAATTTGTGGTTTCAATGGAGTACCTAAATTATACATCAAATTTGAACTCTTTTCTTTTCGTTTTTCAATACCGTTGACACCACACAAGTCGGCAAATATAGGGGTGATGAAGTTTTTTAAGTGGAAGCCAAAATATCAAACACTGAAAAATCAACATTTGATGAAGACTTCTGGTCCAAAATACTGGAACATGCTGGAAATTGAGTTTTTACCGGAGTTATCCCATTTGAAGATTTTCTGACTCCAAAAAAGTGGTTGTTTTCTAAAAAAAAAAAAAAAAAGAAAAGTGTAAAAGTATTTAATGTAAACCCGAATGTTACAGAAAATCGTAGACATTTGTACAATGCATACTTCTTCACTGTTTCTTCCGGACAAAGAATTTTCTTTACCTCGAACTTTTAGCTGCAAAATAATGACTGCCCTTAATAGTATAAAAGACACAGGACCGTAAATTAAGGATTTTTTTGAGAGAAGCTAACCAACCTCCACGACTCACGAGTGCCCTTTATCACATATTTCTGAAAATGTTTCAAATAGAAATAATAGATCTCATCACAGCTGTAGCAATTAATGTTCCAAATTTAAAGATAATCGTGGAGAAAATTTAGCAACTTTGCAGCAATTCCTTTATCTCCGAGAAGAAATTAATAACGCCCTTATTTCTATCAGTCATAGCATGCAGGTTTCATTATTTCTAACTGGTTACGGGTTTTCTTCCAACATCAGAGGTTAATTTATCATTAGTTGAGTATTTGACTTTCAGTCACAAACCTTCAACTAAATTTGCCGATTGTGTATAGTTATTATAACACTTACATAAGATTTGTAACTTGCACGATTAAATTTATCTGGATTCAGTAAATTTATCTTCATAATAAAAATGCATTTTTAAACTTTTAGGATTGTGATATCAAATTCAGGCTGATGTTGACAGATTGTGCATAATTTTTTTTTTTTAAAAACACAAAATATAATCTTTAAGAAAATAATTAATAATATCTGTCAACGCTTCTAACTAAACTCTTTATGATAACCATTATTACTTCCAGGATGCTTAATAATTTACAGAAGAAAATAATGATCACTTAAGTATGCATACTTAGAACAGTACTTTGATGTTGCAGAATGCCTTGATTTAGAACCTAAAAAATAAAAAATATTAAAATAAAAATAGCTCGTGATATTTGACAGATTACTTCCTAAAAAGAAATGATATTCAGCGGAACTAATTGAAATTATTTTCGACATCTTTTACCACGGCTATCAGCGTCTTTTAATATTTAAAGAAAAATGCACAGCATCAAAGGAAGTTTGTGTTAAGAAAAAAATTAAAAGTATTAAGTATTTATAAATACGACTGAGATTTACGATTACAAAGATTTATAGTTTCCTGTAAAGATATCTCAACGATAAAATAGTTGTGCAGTATTATATATATATACATACATACGAGTATATATTAGGGAATGCTAAAAACATATACAGAGTTAGTTGAAAATGTGTTTAGGTACGCAGTGCTGTAATCTTTGAGTTTATCCGAAGTAGCACACATGTTTATTGTATCCCTTACAGGTTTCGAAGTATCATCCATCATCAGAGCTAGATTAATCAACTAGGTGTAGAGATTTCGACTTCACTTACGTCACCGTTTTGCACGACACTTTAGTATTAGTGTAGAATGCAGACTATCAATAGTTGCAATACTCATGCTGAAAGCTCCATCCTAACATAATAATAATAGTTTAAGTGCAAACAAGACAATTTAAAATAATAATAATAATAATAACGCAATTACAATGCAAGGGTTAGGGTTTAGCGAACCCAAAGATAAACTCCAGCCCATAAGAAAGCATAACCACCCATACTTACTCGTTAAACACAATATAAATGACATTCGGTGCACAAACACTGATGCTAAATGGAGATACAATAGATCATTAGAGGTTTTAGCTTTGAACATATTACTAGCTAGAAATTACATCATAACCAGGTAAATATAATCTTAATAAAGTTTTTAAGAACAAATTAGCTAACTTATTTAGAAAAGAGATTTATGCTTTTGCTTATCTTATTTTTCCAATTTAAAACTGCAGTCTTTTCAAAGGATTATTGAAACTCTGTCAATAGTGTGAAGAATGTAAAAATTAGGATCTGAAAAAGAAAGAAAATGTAAACTTATGTTATACAGTTACTCAAATAATTGAAAGATGGATTTTTATTGACCCGATTCAGTCATCGTGAAAAGATTTTACAATTGCTGTCACCCAAAATCTTGCGATCGTAATATTAATTACAGCGATAAAAAAAACTTGATGATTCTGAGACCACAGCTGTTGTATTTTTTTCCATACATAACTCTAACGAAAATCTTAAAAACATCTTTTATTTTTAAGATATACTATTCACAAAAACACACTGTCTGACATCAATTGATCAATTATTTAGAGCAGGCAACCTAAAATACTTCTTTTAAAAACTTAATTTCGAAAATTGGATCTTCGTAACTTCCTGTTAAAAAGCTGAAAGCGAATGTATAAAATAAGGTGAATACCCTCAAATTTCTTTCTCTTACATCAGTTATCACAATTTTAAATGAACATTTTACTCAAATAAATATGAATGTTTCTCATGCAGGTACTAATGAAAGATCTGAATAGGTCACAATATGGAAATAAGACCTCTTGACTCAAGCTCAGCTAAGGCTAAACTCCGACGTCTTTTCCACCACCTATCAATTCCGCCGAGGTCTCCAATTTATCTTGTCTTGCCACAAAGAAAAATAATATGCATTTTTTTAATAGTACACGAATTTACAGAATATTTTTAAAGCCTTTTTGAAAAAAATAACGAAAACCTGAAAACTGCATTATCAAAGTAACACTTCTGCTAGATAATTTCGGCCACAAACTAAGAATGCTTAAACTGAGGATATGACGCTAAAGCATTATCGAAATTGAAAGTACTTCACACACAAAGCGTGAGCAAAAAAGCAGTACAGTGGAACTCTATTTCTAAAATTTTATAGGAATGCAACACTTCCTCTGACTATGTGTAAGAAAATTCGTAACAACGTCTATTTAAAACTTCACTAAAAATGTAATATTCTCATTTGATAAAGAAAGTTATATTTAGAAGCTTCACAAACAAACCAATGTTTTATTACTGAGTTGGTGCAAAACAACGGAAGAAAATATTCTAAATATAGCCTAGAACTTCAATGGAATATTACATCAGACATCGCTCTCTCTGGCCACATGGGAGAAAAACAAATATACTGCTGAGTAAAAAAAGCATTGCAATGTTTAAAGATTTAATCAAAATGTTTCTAATAAGTGCACAACACTGAAACGAATTTTCCATGAAAATCTAAGCCACGCATACACATTTTTCATTTTTTTAAAATTTTATTTAGTATCACATATCACTGTTTTTTTTGCCGCATCGAGTACCCTGGTCATTAGCGCCATCACTGCTGCGAAGCATAAAAACAACTGGAACTTGAATTTAAGAAGAGAAATAAATTTTAAATAAACATCAGTTGTATGAAACATCACAGGATGTATTCTTACTGAAAGAAAATTAAATTAAGCACAATTAGCACTTCGATATCTTGATGCTGTACCTCCTTCTTGATTATGATTTTTTCCTTTTTTGAGGAAATATCATCTGAGGTAACTAATGCCCATAGCTTTTTTTTCGATGCAATGCCGGCTTACGGAAAGTGTTTTTTTTCTCAACACTTTCCATCACCGAGTAGTGAGCAGCTAGAAATTTCTAATAAGATAAAATATAAGGGCTAGCATTCGAACCCGGAGTATACGCGTGGGAATCCAGTGTACGCTACCATGAACCATTTCTTTCCGTTATTTCTCACTAGCTATTGATAGGTGGTAAAAAAAAAAAAATAACTCGCAGAAACAACATTAATGGCGGACTTGCGTTATACGCTAAAAAAAATTGTCTGCAATGTTTTTACCTCTACTACTGTACGATGATGGGTTGAAGTCTAATCGTTTCAAATTTACCTTATCGAAAATTAATCGTTAATACATGTTTCTATTCCACTGATACAGAAAAGTGATCTAGGTCGTCACATGTATGTGAGTGCTAATAATATTAAAATCACAGGAAGCTTTAAATCCCTTATTTCGTTTGGGACATGAACATGCAACTGTGAGATAATAGCGGAATGTTCGCCTGATCCCATAGGGATATACACTGGGCCAAAAAAGTCTGTGAACACTAACCTAAATTTTATTACTTTTATTATTATCTTATTAGAAACTTCTTTTATTTTCAAATGAAATATACTATTCGATAGAGAGAAACCAGAATTTTTCATTTTATATTCAATCTTTTATTTTTGTTCAACAGGAATATCACAATTAAATGTTTAACAAAACAACACCCCAAACGAATGCAAAAAAAGTCTGTGAACACTTTGCAGAAATAAATCATTCTTACACATTGTACGTGAATTATAAATTTTAAAAACTTGTAGGACCTCCTATGTTCCTAATCACTTCCAACAAGCGAGCTTTCATCGATCCTAATAATTTTGTGGTCGTCAATGTTGGAATTTTATCCCACTCTTCTAAAATAGCGTTTTTTAGTTGTTCACGGTTTCTTATTCCTCGTTTATTTATTTCGCGGCTGATTTCATCCCACAAATGTTCTATTGGGTTAAGGTCTGGCAATTGTGGAGGGGTGTTTAGGCGCCAGAGTGTATTATTTAAAAGCCATTCCCGAGTTTTTAGTGCGGTATGTTTCGGGTCATTGTCTTGTTGGAAGACAAACGTTCCCTCCAACCCTAATTTTTTTGAATTTTCTTTTAAATTGCGTCTTAATATATCCACATACACATATTGGTCCATCATACCATTAATTAGATCTAACTTGCCCACTCCTTTAGCACTCATGCACCCCACACCAGAATGTTGCCTCCCCCATGCTTAAAAGTAGGCTTCATATTTTTCATTTTCATAGCTTCATTTCTTTTTCGCCACACTTTTTGTCGTCAATCAGACCCACATACATTGAATTTCGACTCATCTGAAAAGATTACGGTTTCCCAGAAACTAGAAAGCTTAGAAACATATTCTTTCGCGAAATCCAATCGGCGGTTACTATTTATTTTATTGATTAAAGGTTTTTTCCTCGGGACTCGACCGCAATAATCGTATTCATGTAATTTATTTCTAATTGTCTGTGGTGTTACGCTTACACATAACCACTTGATAATTCTTGACTGATTTTTGAGCGCTTGTCCTGGGTTCTTCTCGAACAGACTTCAGAATTTGTAGTTTATGAAAGGAATTAAGTTTTGGTGGCCGTCCACTGCGTGGCCTACTAATCACATTTCCGTACTTTTTAATTATATTATGCACCGTTGAAGGGTTTTTTTGAACTATCTTCCCTATTTCTCGAATACTTTTTCTTTCATTTCGCAACGTCACAATAAGTTCTCGAATTGGTCTGGGAACTTCCATATTAGTGGTTAAATATGTACTAATTAGATTATTTATTCACAAAACTGACTGTAGTGGTTTCTACAATACAATAGAGAACTTTGAAACTTTATTCAATCGTTTTTCTGTTTGTTATCTTAATGTTTTTACATATTTATACAGCTGTTCACAGACTTTTTTTGCATTCGTTTGGGGTGTTGTTTTGTTAAACATTTAATTGTGATATTCCTGCTGAACAAAAATAAAAGATTGAATATAAAATGAAAAACTCTGGTTTCTCTCTATCGAATAGTATATTTCATTTGAAAATAAAAGAAGTTTCTAATAAGATAATAATAAAAGTAATAAAATTTAGGTTAGTGTTCACAGACTTTTTTGGCCCAGTGTATAAAACATCTTGATTTTTCGCTTTTGTTCCAAAGTGATTACATATGTATGTACGTACAGATCTAAATACACATTCTGTTTTTTGAAACCTCCTGTTTCGGTTTCAGGGGGCCTATAAAGAATATTTCCAGAAAAAAAAGTAGAAGAGAGATAAAAAAAAACATATACCTCAAAATTGACTCTTGCTTACACTCAGCTGCGTTGCTAACAGAAAAATAATCAAACAAAAAGGTTACTAAAATGTTATATACTTATTTTTAACCCAATTTATTATAAAATTTGTAAGAAATAACATGTTTCACTTTATTTTAAATAATTTTGTTTATAAACATTTCCGAATCCAACAAAAATAAAAAATTTAAATATTTTGTCTTTCATATGCCAAATGATACACACGCTAGATGGACAGATTTTTATTTTGTGATAAAATGAAAGAAGATTCTAAGTACATTAAGTGATTCGGTAAATTTTGGAGAGAATAGCAAATAAGTAAATCAATCGAAAGAAGTAGAAGTAACCAAGTTTTTTAAAAGAAGCATATGGATTTGCTGGCAACCACTTCAAGAGTATTTTTAGTTTCTTTCTTTTTTGTATATTCAAATTTAACTTCTCTCTGAGCCAATAACAATTTGATGGCGGTAGAATTTTAAGTCAAGAAGGAAGAACATACAGCGTACTTTGATAGGAATTAACTTCCTTCACAGGGCAAGGATGTACACTCAACCTCTATTAAATCTTTTGGCGGCTGCCCCAAGAAGCATCTCTCTACAGCGAATCTTGGAGTTTTTGGGCTAGAGAGAAAGTATTTTGGTGTAAGCTTGAGGTTTACTAGTTCACTCTCCTAACCTCTGATGATCAAACAAATTAATTTCTTAAAGTATCCTATCGTTAAACAAGACCCAAGCCCAGGTGAATCTGGCTTTATATACTTTTTCGAAGACATGATAGGTTTAGAAAATATTTGTATACAGCGTACCACAGTGGTCGGTTGTTATATTTGGTTGTAATATAACTGCTAGATGCGATGTACGAGTATCTCTGGCACAGCAGGCCGAGAGAGGTAATACCCAAAAAACGACTGTTCCGTTAACCATGAATCTCATTTTTTTTAAAAAAAACAAAGTTTCTGTTACTAGAAGGGTAGCACATGAATATTTTTGGCGCAGTGCCAAGGAGACAGGATTCTGTGCTCTAATCCCCTACGATAAACTTTTGACGGGGATGAGAAAGGGTCAATCACAGTATTGAAAAAAAACGCAGCAAGTTCTCGATGTAGTACTGTTTGGTTTATGTAAAAAGTATCAGGGAATACAACCGACTTGAAAGTCGAAGTCCCTACAGGTAGTGAATAACTTCTCTAATTTTTTGAAATGTCAACAGTAGAACTCGAAAAGAAAATTGGGAAGCCCCTTCTCATACAGGTTTTTAAAACGGGCATTATGTGGAAAATAACATTCACTTTTTCGTCAATTATAAAAATTTTCCAAATTTTCATTAAATAAAAAAGATGTAACTTGAAATATCCAAACAATATCCCTTAAATTATATAAATATTTAATTCAATAACAAAAATAAATCATATATATTTTTTTAATCCATAACAATATAACGTAAATAAAATAATAACTAATAAATATAATACAGTACGGTAATTTTTAAGGTTCAGAACTATCTTAATTCTCCCAATTTTTTTTTTCTAACTTAGTACGTGTTTATATTTGGATTACAATAAATAAGACAAAATTCTAAAAAAAGATTACCGCAACTCATTAGAGAGCTATATTGAGTTATACAGTATGAGATATTTTGTATTTGTATCTAATTAATAGTGATTTTATTTTTTCTAAACATAATAGTTCCGTTGATTAAAAAAGTATATTCAATTTTCGAACTTTACAAAGTTAAGTACAGCTGATTGTTATTATTTGTTCTCTGTTTTACGTTTTGGTCGGATCTATTACATTTTCTCTATAACACATATCTTTTAAATTCTAGTTCTGATTTTTTTTTTTTTTTCAAATAATCGTTTAAAAAAAATAGTATGTTTCTGAAATCATAGTTTTGAATTTCAAAAAATATAAAATAAATAAATTTAAGAAAGACAATTTTTTGGTTATAAATCAATAAATATTACTATTCTACAAAAATTTCCCAAATAACACAAATTTTGAATATTTCATTATTTAAAAAATGGTCGCATTATAAGGAAGAACACAATTTACAATTAAAAAAGTAATTAATAAAAATTCCATAAGTTGTTTTGATTAAAACGTTAAAATTTAGAGGCAATGTTACAAAAACAAAAATAATATTAATAATAATAAAACTGTCAGTAATATACAGAAGAGCATTTAGAAACATTCCCGAATAATTTTAACATCTATAATCCATTATTTTAAGAAGGCAGATTCATTCAGTCAAATATATTTCTTAAAATAATACATAACATTAGCTTTTGTTTTTTGTCTATCCTTTTTTTAATTAATATTATGAAATAAACAGGTAACTGAGTTTAAAAAATATAATTACATATTACATGAAGAAAAATTATTAAAATAATTTTAAAAGTTAATAAAATTATTGAATAAAATATTTTTGCGGCGAGAACATACTATGTTACATAATTATACGAATATTAAATGATTGGACCATTATACTCTTAAATATAAATAATATGCGATTATTTAATAAAATAAATTGGTCTATTAAATAATTTTATTTTGAATAATTTCTCTCTCTCTATTACTTTTTGCTAGAGTGACACCTGAGCCCAAACTGGACAATGATCACTCACAGGACCATTCCAATTCCATCCTTTTGGTATTGCCAAATGGCATAATCCATTTCTGACTATGCCAGATTCACCTGAAATAAGATTCGTGTTTATAACTTGTACGATTACCAATAACCATTTCAACGCTGGACTGTGGCTTAAAAAAAGAAAGTCTACATTAATAAGAAAACAAAATCTGCCAAAAATAGTTCCTGGAGTAGGAGGTTTTGAAACTTCTCCTAAAGTGTTAATGCTTGCTAGTAAGTTTCCTAATGTTTTAATCTCAAATAATCTTAATGCAAATTAAATACGTTTAAAATTCTGAGTGAATAGGAAGTCCGAAGAACTTTTCCACTTAGAACTTATGTAATGTAAAGTGAAATCAGAGTAAGTTGTACGGGGTTTGACACCAATTTTTTTTTTTTTCGAGAGTTCATGAAGTCTAATGAAGTACCGCCACTGCCCTCTATAAATTTAATTAAGAATCACAATCGGAACTTAATATTTTGGACTAAATTTTATCTGCGATCTTATTCCATGTCTTATTTATTAATATTGTAAAATTTTAATACATTGGTATTACTTACCAGCGTACTGATTAAGAGAAGTTTCTTTGAAGTAAATGTTATCATAGCAAAATTGTTTCACAAAAGAAGTTGATTTAGTTGATGTACTTGGTGAAAACAGTGGTTTATATGATGCTGGAGCTGACTTATCTGTAATAAATAAATAATAAAAAAAGAAGTGATTAACTCTTTAATAACTAAACACGTACATTTGAAGGATCGAAAAACTTATGTTAAATAAAAATGTTAGAAGTCTTACCACAGTTTTTTAATAAAGAAAAATCCCCTAAGATAATGGTAGGATTAACATTTTCTGTAAGTGTGGTAAATGAAGATTCACAAGAATTAGACAGTAGATGTATGTTGAGCACATTCAGCGTAGATCCACAGAACTGCAACAATTTTTATTGTTTTAAAGAATCTGTTATCATCCAAGCCGCTCTTAGCGAAGATGAGAAATCATTTTTTTAAGAAAAATTACTTACAGTAATATTAGCTTCCGCAGCATGCATCATTGAATTATCTTGCACTACTTTTACAAGAACGTGCCTTAAAAGCTGAGCATTGTACATAAAACCTAAATTGGACCCACCCTAAATACGGAAAAGAAAGTTCTTTAAATTATTTAAAAATTAAACGATAACAAGTGAAGTAAAAATTAAAATTAGTTCATTGGTTGAGGGAAAAATAACAATAATTAGTAAGTAATGTTTAATTATGCAGAAGGCTTAGCGATCAATTACCAAATTGATTGAACTAGAACGCCAGAACATTGTAGACTGAAGCAATAATAAAAAATATAGAGGTTTAATAAAAAACAAAATATAGAGTCCCTAAACGATACTGATATTTTAAATGCACTAATCTTTTTAAAGTTCAAAAAAGAGATTTTGTCGTGAATCTTTTTTATAAATAGATGTTCCGATTTGATGAAGCCATCTTCAATACGACGTTTCAAATCTATTTATGGCTTAAAGGTAATGCTATTTATCATTAACCATCAATAGAAAATAATTAAGTAATAAATAGTAATAAGGAAAGGACAGAAAAGTCCATTAGTAGAAATACGTTTAGTAGAATAGCTGTAACTTCTTAAAGTAGTAATCCAAATAAAAATGTGCATTAATTTGATTTTCTTAGTTTTAACAGCCATTAAATTGTATCACATTGCTTCATTAAAGATTATCTCTTTCTACTTTAAAAAGCAAGAGGGACCATTGATTCTGTAGGATTGATTAAAAAAATCAACATACTTGGTACTACTTGAACATTAAGAGTTTAAGCACTCAGATCATTAAATAATAAAATAAAAAAAACAAATTATAAATCACAAATATTCAAATGTTAAATATATTTAACAGTATAAATAACAAATCTTACCGTATTCTGCATAGGAACAAACTGAAACACCCAATTACCTCTGGTACCTTTCCATTCGTTGACTCGTTTACACAAAGGAACTTTGAATTCATCACATAACTGTTAACATTCGTAAAGTTAAACAAATACCAAACGGCTGATAGATTATTAAAAAATGAAACTATAACTAAACTATAACTTATAAAATGAAAAAGTATTGTTTTTAGCAAAAATTAAATCACTGCTTCTAAAAAGAAAACAAAAATATGGTGGGCATAGTTACACGACTTTCCTTGATTACAATTTTCACGGATCCAACTTTTACATTTCTTCAACAACAGTATTTTAGAAATATATTTAATAATAATGCAAAAGAGCTAGCTATGTGGTTTGCTTATTAGATTCCCACTCGGAGATCCCAGGTTCGAATCCAGCTTCTGGCTCTTAGATTTTCTCTTCCTAGGAGATTCTTATAACTCGCAGTTATAAGTACAGATGTAGTTTTTAACATCGAGAGAACACTGACCGGAGACAGGTAGAGAACTGAAAAAAGCTCTCAGAACCAATAACCTCAGATGCTGACACGTCTTAAATTTAATAAAAAATAAAATGCATAAGAGATAGAACGGTCCCATTATACTGAAATAACACATTAAAAGGAACCCTACCTTCTCTCACTCCGAACTTTCTTGAGACAATGGTTTACATAAAAGTTATTGTAGGTCTGCAATTAGTATACCAATTTTAAAGAAAATCGTTACAAGCTTTTTTTTTAGGAAAAACAAAAAAATTGAATTCTGGTAAAATTATTTCTGTTGAGGATTGTGATCGCTAGGTAAAGCCAAAGGTGGGACATGATCGAAATAATGAAGTTTCAGCTTATGATTTTTCGTTTCTGAATTTTTTTTGCACTTATAACAATTTCTAAAAGCTATGCATTGAACTCTAGAGATCTCAACAAAATTAATAAATTCAGCGAAAAATTGAAATGCTCGCTATACTATGCATACAATGCTAGAATCATCTTATATACACGAAAAGAATTTCCAACAAACGTTACAATTTTATCTACCTTAAAGATTGAGACCTAAAATTAGAAATTTATTTTGTAAAAGTTGAAATATAAGAGAAGAGTAAGAAATATAAGGATTTCCAGTCGTTTATTAATATAATGGATCTATGACAAAAATAATTAAATATATTCACCATACGTAGAGAAGAGCTATCTTCTATACCTTGCAGTGCAACGAAAGAAATTCTGAAAATATAAACATATTAAAAATATTTTTCTGCCAATAATTATTAAGCACGTTTATTTTTTTTAAATTAAAATAGTACCTGTTTTCTAGAATTGTAAGACAAAAAACTTCTCTGATTGCATTGTTTTCTGCTTTTTCACGACACATATCAGTTAGATTCCATGTGGCTATACGAAAATCTTTTTTTGGTAAATCTTTAGTTGTACAAAGAGGTCGGTGACAGTAGGCTGAAACTAGTTCATATACATCTTTACCAACAGCTACACCATTGCAGGAATTGTTTTCATTGTTTCCTGTGAATAAGTAAAATTACAAATTCATTTACATATTTGGTAGTAGTACATTTTTTTATTATACGCATGAATGAGTAAATCTATGAAGTTTTTTTTTTTTAGTGGATATAACATTGAGCTGCAGATAAAATAGAAAGAATTTTATACTTTCAATAGCATTGCTAAAAATACTAATAAGTATTTTCCAATAGGAATCGATTAAAAAAGTTTTCAGATGACTTTACAAAGCTCCTAATTATATGTTCTTGGCGAGGTAGTGTTTCGTACCTTTGTTTGCATCTAAATTGTGTTGTTAAATTGTTAACATATTTTGGAAATCAATGATTACCTAATTTTGTGGCTAAAGAAATTTGTAAGAGACAATTGATTTTAAGAAACGTATCAACAGTTACGATGATTTAAATAAATTGAAAGATGAATTCCAACAAATAACAAGCAGAGTACATGGAAAATATGAAGAATTAAAAGTTCTCAATTTTAAATATTAGTTGGAACATATCTAATGCAAACAAATAATTTTATTGCGTTCGAAAAATATAGTAAAACTATTTAGTGTTTAAAGCAAGTTGTGAACTTGGAAATCTGAATTATTACTCATAGTCGTCCTACTTTCAAGGATTTATAAAACGGAGAAAACTATACTTTTTTTTAATAAGGAAATAATGGGTTCCTGTTTGGCAGGGACTTGAAATAGCTTTAACTGCAGCTATGTTAGGCTACGCAATTAGTAAATTTGTACGTACGGAATTTAAATGTTTTTAATAGAAATAATGTTTTAGATTTTTGTTTTGAGCAAAGAAGTAAAATTAAAAAAAACAAAATTGATGGTATTGGAATAAGTCTACAAAATATGCTTATTTAATATACTTTTCTTTTGGGAGAATATAATTTTTGTTAAAAAAGAAAAGAAAAAAGAGCTCTTATCCTTATCTATCTATTCATCTATCAATAGTTATTACTTACCGTAAGTAGTAATTACCACTTACCTCAAATAAATCTAAACAACACAGAAAATCGAATTGAATACAGAAGTTTACTATTCAGAAATTTATCCCATACTTACTTCACATCTGGTGGTTAGAGAAATGAATAAGAAATAACATAACTGTATTTACCTGGGAGTTTACCGTTTGGAATTCTAAATGATAATTCTTGTTTTGGTTTTCTTGCACTTACGGGTTCTGCTTTCACAGTTAACTGTGGTCTTAATGATCCTAACCTCATTGCACTCATTCCTTTTACCTAAAGCCCAAGGGTAGAATAATAATGTATGTATATACGGTATATAATATATATAAGAAAAGTTTAAAGTGAAATTCAATACCTTCAGTAAATCCTCTACAGCAAAGAAATCGCCCCTACGTTGACGATAATCTACAATAGCTGCGGCCAGTTCTTGATTGATGCCACGAACGGTCATCAGCTGAAATGCATTTGATGTATTGATATCGACCGGTGGTCTTATACTTGCGGGAGATAATTCACTACTTTTAATGCTGTCCATGGATTGCGTTCTTGAGGAGGTACAACTGTAACAATAGAAATTAGATACAAATTTAAAAAGATACTGCGATATGGCTCACGATAGCATTCTACTGTCCATCCTCATTCCAACAGTAAATTTTAAAGCATATGACCTTTGCGGCATGAATCTGAATTCAGAAAATTAACCAGGTTGCTCAAAGTATTAAGTAAGAAATAAAATTACAATAAATAGTGCAACTTCTTTCACTAAATATTGCAACTCAAAATTATTACCTCTGCAATTTTCGTCTGGTAACACATATTTCTGGCCGTATATCGTCCAACCTATCGGCTCCAATCCCAGAAACAAGCGCTAAATCTTCGACTTTGTTGAAACGACCGCCTATTGCTTGCCTATACTCCACAATATTTCTTGCAATTCTTCGGGTAATTCCAGGCAGTGTCATTAACTCTTCTTCGGTTGCGTAATTGACATTTAGTTGATTAACCTTAAAAATATACACAAAAATTATGTTAAAATCAATAAACCAACACTCTTTTCACGGTTGTTTTTATTTCAACAAAAAGTCACCTTTAAATCTGATTCAAAATAGTTAAATGTTGCACTCAGTGATCCTTGGGTATTGTTTCTTCTAAAAGGGGATCTAAATGATCTTCTTATTGGACGTTTCCTGCTTGATGTGGGCATACTAGAATTTTGTCCCATAATTGTGTTTAAAGGCATGAAGTATTTTAACTAACCATTTTGGAAGAACAATTAAAACTCGGGTTCCACTGGAGGGTGGAATTTTGCTGATGAATGAACATCATTGACACAGCAACTAACACAATAAAACGTTTTTTCTATTGAGAAGATGTAGCTTTTCACTAAAGAAATCATTTAAATTAACTGCTAATAACTCATGATGTAGTACCTAACACTAACGTCACTTTTAACTACTTCTACAAATATAACAATAGTGAAGTTGATAACGGTGTTGAACATGACGCAATAGTTTTGGTTATATTTAATTTTATAAAGGAATGAAGGATACAATCTCTGGCAATCAAAATTCACATAGTATCGAATGCAAAGAAGTACACTTCTTTGATGCTTGGGATAGTTTTATTCTTTAATTGAAAGTCAATTATCAAAGTTGCTCTTTAAGGGTTAATATTTTGGAAAGTTTCAACATTCGTTATTGTCTCTACCTTAAACTAATATTCATTTTAAAAGTATTGTGCAAAGAAACAACTACGAAATCCTCTTGGATAAACGATTATAAATAGCACTTAAGATGGGAATTTCTGAAAAAATGAAATAAATTATTTGTCATAGATAACAGAAAAATTTATGTCCTAAAAAATTATTTCTACCTTGTAATAAAAATAAGCATTACAAAATTTAATAATTTATATTGACTTTTTTTTTTACTTCTTTAATTACCTGCTTTCAGAATACATAAATAAAATAAACATAATCCAGAAAGTTTTCGATGTATCGATTTTTAGGGTATTAAATAAAGAGCCCTTTTTTTGTCCGTTGACTCATGTTTGAACTGGTTTAACGTTCGTGAAGTGTCGTGAATGCTCTGAAGTTTGAGTTAATTAGTATAATATTGCTAACTTTTTAAAAACAATTTTGCTTATTTTAGTTTGTACTGCGCTAAAGGTATGCTAAATCCTAAAAGATTAAGGAGCATCTTAATAAGTACTATTTTGGTAAATGTTTAAGAACGCCTTCTGCAATCAATATTTTCAACCTACAACAAATAAGCATCGTTCGTTGATTATTATCATCTTTTAAAAGTGCACGTTGATAGGTTGTAAGCAAGGAAATGGGAACTGTACTCGAGCAAGATAGCATTCTTCAAGTAACTGAGCTTACGAAAGATGCATTGCAGAAAATATCTGAAATGCATAAATCAATGTATGGTGTAAACCACGTCAAGTTCGTTAAAATGTACAGCTATTTTGTGAAGCACATACAGGTAACGTTTGTTATTTAGAGCTTCATTTTTCAAATTAAGGTGTTTTAACATTAAATATTATCTTCCTCCCTTTGAAATCATGTGTATCATAGTTCAAACAGTAAAGTTGATTTCTAAGCAAGTGAATTTATAAAAACTATTTGCAAAAAAAATTCTTCGAATTAAAACTCATTTTTAAGATTAACACATTATTATTTTAGGCTTATGGTTGTTCACTATTACATAAGCGTTACTGTAGCTTGAAAAAGGGTGCTATTAGCCAAATATTCTTCATTCTAAAAAAATTATTTTGGCCTTGTGAAGGATCAATGTTTGTGCACTAAGGAACCTGTGAAAAGTGTGTGTGAAAGTGATAAATGAGTTAATGTTTGCATGTGGGTGCGCTAAGCCCAATTTACTTATGTAGAGCATATGAGGTCGTAGGATGTGTAAGTATTGTGCTTTTTATGTTGGTCTTTCATATCCAAGATAAGCGATGAAGGGACTAGTCTACTTTCCCCTGCGGGGTGTACATAGCTGAAATGTATTCCTCATAATTTTTTTGTTTTTTACTAAGAAAATTAATTTTTTATTTTGATTTTTACTATAAGTATCTGAAAATGCTTCTAAACAAAAATACGATTTATTTTATTTCAAGTAATATAGGTAAATCTATTTAACTTCTCTGTTCAAGGATTTTTATGAGGAATTGATTCATGATTGTCTGATAAAAGTAGAAAATTTGGAAAAAGAAGCTGAGAATAAATACCTGGAATTAGACAATTTGCAAAAAGTAAGTGTTATACATACCTTTCGAATTCTTTATGTTTTATCAAGATACGTTTATTTTACTTTAAGTTTTTTAATGTTGAGGTGAACATTGCTTAAATGGATATTTGTTTTTTTAAGGAACTGAATATGAACAATTTTGAAGTTACTTTTGATAAATCAGAACCACTAACTGCAATAATTGACAAAGTTGAGAAAAGTTTAATAGAATACCGAAGCATTAAGGCAGAAAGAATTGAAGCATTAAATGCACTTTTAGAAAAGGTAATTTTAACTTAATTTTGTATTTAAATTATCTTGTAACAAAATAGTATCCTAAAACTTTTTGAACCAAATTTATAATAGGAAAGTGAATTGTGCAGAGAGTTAAATGCACCTTCTTTTCCACCTATCTCTGGGATTCCCTCAGAAGAACTTATAAATGAGTTGAAACAACATGTAAATAAATTACAAACCGAGAAGGTAATTTAGTAGTTTAAAACAATGATTATTTATATTAAGATGGATTTAATACCTTATTTTTAATAAACGTAATGCAGTGCTTTCATCGATAAAGAATTTTTCATAATAGTATTTAAAAAGACTTTTATTCTATTTGAGCATTTATTTTATTTTTTGAAGTTGAACAGGGTTAAAACTTACCGCATTACCAAACAGTCCATTATTAGTTTAATGAAGGAACTTGAATTTGATCATTTACAACCAATTCATAATGAAATTATGAATTCAAATGAGGAAACTTACAATCTAACGCCTGATTTTATGGACAAAATGAAGGTATGTGAGACACATTTCGAGTACAGATAATTTTTTAAATTCTTATATTTTTTTCTCGTAATTCTAAAGTCCCTTTTTTTTTACTCCATCTTTCTGGTAAAACTGTCGTAAAACAATCGTGCAAAAATTTCGTTCGAAGTAGTTATGGAGTTTTTAACAGAAATACATGTTTTCAGACTCATTGAGACGAACAATGTTGCTAGAAAAAGTCTGTGTGTGTGTATGAGTGAATCTCTTAATTTTGATGTGACCCAAATTAACTTAACAGTAAAAATTCCTCAATCAGAAGTATATTTCCTTAAATAAGTTTCTAAAGATTTTGCTTAATCTGGGTTCTTTTATTCCACACTTACTGATCTGCTACTTTTATCTGTGATATATTGCCTGGAAATTAATTTTAGGGCATTTCTGGGGTAGAGAGCTTCTAAAGAAGCACTTTTAGTTATTTCAGACGATTTTTAATTTTTGGTTTCGTTACTCTCAAGTTCTTTTGACAATGAACCTATATTGAAACGAGGTAAAACAGTTATAGTCAGAGAATCTTTGAGAAAATTGACAGAAATCATGCGAGAGTTTTGTGCAATTCAATTAAATTTAGATATTTTTTGATTTTATTGTTCTTTGTAGAATTTGGAAGATGATTTAAAAAATCTGTTGGAAGATGCTACTAAGACCGTAGAATATTTGAAAGACAAGTTAAATAAACTGTGGGATAGAATAAAAATTGAAGAAAGTCACAAAATGTCTTTCTTAAGCAATATTAAAGGAGTAGGAAGATCTTTTCAAGACCTGGTAATAGCCCAAAGAGTTTTAATATTTTTATATTTTTGAACTATATAACCTATTTAAATGCATTTCTAATTCGTATATTTTATTTTTTAGCTAAAGAATGAACTAGTTCGATGTGAAGAAATCAAACAAGCCAACATAAAACCCGTTATAATGTCAGTTCGAGATGAAATAAATGAAATGTGGGACAAACTTACTTATACAGAAGAAGAGAAACAACAGTTTATCACTTACTATTCGGATACCTATTCAGATGATGTCCTCACATTGCATGAAATGGAATTACTTAAACTTAAAACTATCTACGAGGATAATAAGTAAGATATCCTACTGTAGCTTCATACTTTATCTTATATAATTATCAAATTGAAACTTATTGTTGATTTTTAGAACTATTGATAAACAAAAATTTATAAATCTTAAGCTTTTAATTTTAAGAATCATTTTCAAAATTCAAATTCAGTCTACGTTAATATTTATTTATTCTTTTGTTTTTCTTCTAAAATATTTATATATAAATTAATGAAATATAAAAATATATATAATTTGAATCTTGACTCTCACTTATTTATTTTAAGGCACATATTTGATCTAGCTGAAAAAAGAGAATCCCTTTGGAGACGAATGCAACAATTAGATGAAGTTGCTTCTGACAAAAATAGATTTAAAAATAGGGGAGGCCAACTACTTAAAGAAGAAAGAGAAAGAAAAATTTTGGAAACTAATGTACCGAAAACAGATGCACAATTAAAGAGTTATCTGAATCAGTATCAAGAAAAAAATGGAAAATGTTTCTTATGGCATGGTCAGGATCTTCTACAGAAAATTGCTGTCGACTGGGAAACCAGACTAAAATCGAAAGAAAAAAACAAAACGACTAAGGTAAGTTAAAATTTCTATTTTAAAAAAAATGTATTTCTTGTATTAACTTATTAACATTAAGATAGTAAAATTGGAATAAATTAAATAAAACATCTATCTCAATTTAAAAAGCATTACTTTTAAACCCTTAGTATTGATTTTTAAGAGGAAGTCCCAGCTTTTCTCAACGTTATGTTGATTCATCTTCATCAAAATAACTTCATAAATTCCTTTTTTTTCCTTCCCAAAATTCTTGCCAACTACGGATGATATCCTAGAGTATGTCTAAGTGCAATAATATCCTATTTAATTGGTATTTAGGTTATTTCTATTTTTAATAAAGATTATTTTAAATATTTTGTAGAAACAGGATGACCAATGCAAGAAAACTCCAGATTGTAAAGTAACCAATAACGAGAACTATCCAAGACTAGTTGCAAAGAGAAAAGTCTGCAATTTCCCATCTGAAAACATAGTAAGAAAAAATTTCTTACGATGGAATAATTTAGTATTGAAATAGTAGTTTTAATTCTTGCAGTACTTCTTCGTTCAGTTGGTTTTCTTCTACTTTTATTGCCCTATCTCTTTTTTGGATTGTATGCTTTTTAAACCATCTCTTCTAAATACTTTTCTTTAACCAAATTATTAATCTTGTTTTTTGCAGGTATAATTTAAATTATTTCCTGTTCATATTTTACAGATTACATTTTTTCTCATTCCTTTAAAAATTAAATTATGTTGCTAAAACAGTTTTTCTTCTTCTATTTTTATTACTTCTTCCTTGTGATTTTCAGACTATAAAGAGAGGCCATTACGAACATTGTTTACAATATTGGAGTAAGTTGGATGCTGTAATAGGTGTTTTGTAAAAATTTTCTGCAGGCGTGCTAGGTTATGGATACTATTTTGTTTTTGTTTTTTAACAGCTAAAAAATACGATCGAACAGTATTGGTATTTTTTTCTTGCTCATCATAAAGATTAAAGTTGTACTAACTGACAAAACTGATTTCTCAATCCACTTACTTCTTTCTGTCTTTCTTCATTGTCCTACATACTTCGCTCAGCTATTTTCCTGTGCCGGTATGGTCAATAAACTTTTTGGGCCATACCATCTAAGCATTATTAATCATCTTGTTTAGTAATACAATCCCCTTTAAGACTCATCTCTTTCAATTTTTAACTCCCTCCAAGCTGATTCTCCTCATGAATATCCTCCTGAAGTCCATTTCTGCAGTCCATACTTTTTCTTTTAATTCTAGGAAATCTATGTTGCACCGTAGAGGACGAAGCTCGAAGTTGAACTCCAGCCCATGTGAATACTAATGTTCTTATTGCTTTCTTCGCTTCAGCATTCAGCATGGTTTCACTTAGGATACCAAAATTCAATCTTCCCTTTAAAAAGTCGATTTTCCGGGGATTCATGCTCACATTACACAAATATAAATAATCACACGAACTATTTGTCTGGAATGCTCTAACATAACAATTTGTTTGGTCAAGAATAACATACGTATATCTGTGTTTTATGTTATTAAAATATGATTTTCATGTTTAATAAATAATAATTTAATTTTATTAGGATGATTTGTTAACATGCGGCCAGTTACATCTTAGAGGTGCATGTGTGTATGCTTAATATTCTGGGAAGGAAAAAGCAAATGCTACTTTAGAATAATGTTTTCGATTTCTTAATTTCCATAATTTTTGGGCAAAAAATGAAAAATGTAAAGGTTTTTACGTATTCTAGCCCCACAGAGCATTGAAGAGGAAAACACCTATCAAATGCCGTGATCAGTACATCCCATCTTCTTCAGGAAACAAGGATGCTAGTATGGAATCCCTGGAAACATATTCTGTCTTTCAAGTAAGTATTCATTTTGCAATTTAAAGAACTGATTTAATGCACCTTTTTTGGCTCGCGTACCACTTGGTAGTACATCATGCTAAATTGTACTTTTCGTAAAAATGATTTTATTTCGTGAAATTTGTTTTTCCAAGTGTGTTGTTTTATTATTATCTTTATTTGTAAAGAGATACAATGTATCTGTTACAAAAGAGTTCATGTTCACTTTATAAACTTTGTAAAGTGTAAGATCTTAGTTTTAAAACTTTTTTTAAATAATTAAAAATTGCGTACATATTTTTCTCTTCAAAATTAATAATTAACATACAAAGTTCTTCTTTGTAAGATTGGGCAGCTGATAAATAGGTAAATTAATGTTTCCGGCTCGTTCTTATTACACAGTAAATAATCATCTTTAGGTTTGATTGTATAAATTACATTATTGATTTTAAATTTAATAACATAATATAAACATAATGTTATTTACTTTATTTAAATCAGTTAAGTGCAAATGTTCCCTGTTTTATTATAGAAATATTAGGTTTGTGATATAAGCATTCTAATGAGCAATTCTAATTCTAGAAGGGGTTTGAAATCCAATTTTCATTTGAAAATACTGCATGAAAGACAATTTTAATACTGTTAAATGTGCTATTATATTTTCTCGTATATCAAGATATACGAGAGACAGACTAACCTTATTACTGTTCATATTAACAACTTTACTGAATAATATTAATAAAAATAATTTTTATGAATTATAGGAAAAAACATTTCTGTGATATATTTATTTATTTTTTATGTCCGCCGTTATTATTTTTCGTGTACTACCAACCAGCGCTCTCGCGTACCACAGGTTGGGAAACGCTGATTTAATGTATTGATTGTGTGCCAATTTAGAGAATAAATTGTTCTTTTGCTTTAGAACTTAGAATCTTCTGAATTTCAGATATCTCACATTCTGCCACTCTGATGTCTTAATAATTAATAAATCAAACTTTAATGTTGTATAACATATTTATCTTTATATCTCTAGGTCGAAAGTTTACAAAGATAAAAAGAGCCTGAAAAGATCTTTTTTACCAAATAACTGATGTTAATTAAGAATTAGTTCAAATTCTTTAAACCGTAATAATTTCTTAATTTTTAACAATTCCAATCTACAACAAATAATGCAATTTTTGTTCATTCGAAGATGATTCATAATTTTCAAACTAATATTTGTAATTTTAATATTAGTCTGTTTTTCTCCGAACCAGAAATACTTTGGACAAATTTTTATCGTTAAATTTTTTATAAATTGTTTAAAAGTTTCAAATTGGTGATTAGCCTTTATGTGTAACCGCATCGCGCTATTCAATGTTTAAAGAAAATCTTTGCAGCAATTCTTTGTTTAAATAAACAATTTTAAATATAAGTATTTTTACAGGAACAAATTGAAGTAGGTTCAAATAGCGTACGTAAAAGAGATGCACTAAAAGAAATCAATTCCCCTTTAAGAGCGCACTCTTCGCCAACTTCATCGCCTAAAAAGTTCAAAAAAACTCCAGTTACACCAAACCAACGACGTAAATGTATGGTTACTCCGGGAAAATGGCGATAACTTTGGTTTTTAATCACATTGTAAATATTTTTGTTTATGCAATGTAGATGATATTTTTAAATTTAAGAATAATTTTATATATTTTAATTTAGGCTATGTAAATATTTTTAAAAAATTATGAATACTTTTATTATCAACGATTGTCATCGGCTTAATAGTTTTAAATGTGCAAAAATGTCATAATAAAAGTTGTCACGTAATAATATCAAAATGAAATTGTATCATTTATTTTTAATACAATACAATGTAAACCTTGTTGAATAGTAAAAACAACAAAAAAACTTAATTTTTTATTTCCTTAGAGTCCCTGAATAATGTATTATAATTACACTGCAGTTAATGTAAGTTTGTCTCATAGATTTCATTCATCAATTATTTAATATATTTTATCAATTTTCATTCAAATAACAAAAAGCTTTTTTTTTTCCTTTAAATTTGAATATTTACAAAGCATTAATTTTAACAATTATACATAACAAGTATTCACAGTCGGCTTTTTTTTCATATATTATCTATTATTAGTTCCATATATACAAAATTATAAGCACCACGTATTAGCAACTTGTTTCGGAATTTTTCCGTCATATTTAAGCAAAATAATTATATATTAGGAATATCTATAAAATTATTGACTTTCCTTTAATTTCAATATAAATCAAATTATGTACGCCTTTTTTTTAAAAAAAAACCTCCCTCGGTTATAGTAAAATTTTAAGGAATAGGCTGCAGAGTTAAAATTATCAGAAACTGTGGTGTTTTGAACCAAAAAACAAACAAAATTCCTATGAAATTTTTTTAATTAAAAAAATTAGATGCTTGTGTTGAGATACGTTTTGTTTACAATATCTTCTAGTGGCGCTAATGGCTCTAAGCTGACGATGCGATGAAAAAAAAAAAATTACTGATTTTGCCCAATCCGATCTGAAATCTTTTTCTACTCTTATTCCTGGGGAGCTCAAAATTTTTCTGTATTCTTACTTTCCTTTTCATCTGGCTTTTTTTTTTCTTTCTCAAAAACATAATAATAATGTAAACAATTCTTTTATTTTGAGATTATTACTTGAAATTTAGGTGTTTCTATCTTTTAACACATCTTTAAGTATAGCTCCTGTATTTCGGCCCACAGTAAAATGTGGCAGATTAGGAATAGTATCTGTTAACAATAAGGAACCACTTTGTGAGGTTTTTCGACTAGGAGGCGCCTGTAAATAAAATTATAAATAAATGAAGGAATATAGCACTTATTTAAAAATTATACGAATTTCTTTACTTACTGAAGTAGATGGTTGATTTAGTGGTAAAAACACTTGTTGTTTAGGCTGTGATTCTGACTCCAAGAAACGGATAAATGCTTCTGATAACGACTAGAAATAAAAAAATATACATAATGACATGAATGAGAAACTTTAGAAGGAATAGGATTCAATTTCAGAAGTTCCCAAAAACCAAACCAATTTGATCAATTACATTAGTTGGAGCCGCAATATCCTACATTCTTTAAAATACACGGTTTTCTTCGTACGTGAAATACCGGACGGCTTTTTGTCGCCACGTTTTCACATTGACTGGTTATTGGCTGGTGAGAGCTCAGAATTTTCATTTCATTTATTAATGCCATTCATGTATTACAATTTATCTGAAACGAAGTATTGCTTTTCAGTTGTTTCAAACGGCGCCGAAATACACTGAATCGATATAGTTTTTTTCGAGAGCACCTTATAAAACAAAGAAGAGAGGAAGTGAGATTACTTTATTCGATCAATAGAGAACTTAGAAGTAAATTCATTTTTAACTATTACCGGCCATCAATCTTCTGCTTTTATGAATTACTGGCAAACTGAAAGATTTGTTACAAAGTTAAATCACACAATTTTGAAGTAATCGCACACAACCTAATAAAAACCGCAGAATGTAAAAGCTTGCATTTAGTCCCGTAGAAGACTAAAACAAAGGCACTGACGAGTCAGTAGTGGTGTAAGACTGCTAGACGTTTTGCTGCATCCATGTAATATAAAATGGGCTCTTGCTTATCTTCACTCCAAAAAATGCAGCCTTTTTTTTCGTACGATCAAAACTGCTTAGAGTAAAAAGTGGATTTTTGTTTTGTTTTTAAATTGTTGATTACTAACATTCAAGGTAATTTCATACAGAACAATTTTCTACCAACTCTTCTTTACGAAGCAACATACTATTACCCCACCCATTCACCTATTTAAGAAATCCGTTAATGTGGTTTTTGAAAACATAGAGGAAAACATTACAAAAAATCAGGAACTGCGTACTTTCGGTAACGTGATATTGTTTAAACACAGAATTTTAACCTCATTTAAAATTTTTTAATTATATACGAGGCATTACTTACCAGCCACCGACCCGAATATACATCGTAGGTGAATGAAAAATTTGTAAACTAAAATGGCATTTAATATGAACTCTATCCCTACTTTTTTCTTGAGAGCCCTAAAGCGAATTATTAAACTGGTTTGCACAAAAATATATAAAATTACAAGAAAATCGTAAAAGCAGTTTTTGAGAACATCCCAAAAAACTAGAAAATCTATTTAGTGAAGTGGCTCTTCCAATTGAGTAATTTTAGACTAAACCAATTTCAAGTATCCTGGAGGGCATTTTGGATTTCCTGCATTCCTTCCCCTTTTTTGGTGGAACCTCCCTTTAATATAATCTAATCTAGGTCTCCTGGTGCACCCAAATCTAAAATTTTAACTTTACGCGATTTTCTGTTTTAATCCTTATGTACAAACAGGCTAAACCCAATTTGAAAATAAAAAGCTTGAGTTTAAGTGGTCCTTAATTCGGGATTTCCTTTGAAAATTTGCATTAATTACAATACTTTTCCATTTACAAGAGATAAGAAAAAGTTTTAATGTTAAAATATAAGTAGTTAATAATTACATCTGATCTTACCTGCTGGTGAATGAATTGACTACTGTCCAAACCAATTTTTTGTCTCTCTTCTTTGTTCAGGTCGAGTACTTGTGCCATAACTTTGAGCACTTGTGATTTGGAGTTGTTTGGGCTACAAACGTAGCCAACCATTAAATTTTTCATCAAATTCCTACAATAAAATAAAAATATTTTTTTAAAACATTTTTTCGAACATGCAAGAGATGCATAAACCATTCAGCTCCCTAATCACAAATCTTTGTCGTGAGATGACTGTAGGATATCTTACTTTTATATATAGCCCTTAAAAATTGAAACTTCCACTACAATAAAAATTTAACCGATCACAATACTTCCTTCTAAGAGCAATAGGGGAAACTATAAATATTAATATTAATTTAAAACATGCAACAAGAAATAGTCTGTAAGAAATTCAATTTACCTGTCAATTTTTCCTTCTACATTACTATAAGCAGCTTTCACTTTATCTTCTTCAGTTTTTAGTTTTGATAATAGCTCATCAACTGAAAATAATGGCAATAATGTTTTTCCGTAATATAAACAAAATCTTTCTAAGTTTTTTACTCTTAAAATGAAAAGCGAAACTATCATATTACATGCCCAACACAATTAAAGCTCCTTGAGTATAAACTCACTAAACCATGCAAATTTATTTAAAAAAATACTCAATAACGATGCAAAAAACAACATCTGTTTAGAGAGTCGACATTATGTGTTCGTCATTATTATAATTATGATTCTGTTAATGACTTTCGATAAATGTCTAAAATATTTTAGTACTGAAAACAATAGTTATTTTTTCCTCTTAATCCCCAACCTTGGTTTTTAAGTAGGTATCGTCACTATTTCTTTTATTTCATTATTTCCCTTTCAGTTTATGAAATGAAAACATACTATTTTAAAAAGGTTGTAACGCCACATGCTGCTTCTGAAATTAAATAAATACAGGGGAAGACATTTGTTTCTAAACGGCCGTCGGGGTCTTTTTAAAAACAATTAAGCTAAGTGATGTAAAAATTGCAGCCATAATTGAAAATTCAGGACAGAACAAATTGTCAATAGAACCATTTTGTTAACATTTGCCAACGTTGTTGCGATAGATGGTAGTTTTTTTCTGATCATTAGAGAAGCGCCTGGAAAGATCAGAGGGTTTAAGGCTTAGAATCAACCAGTCTATGAAGATATATTTGGAGTTGGCAGAAGACAGCAGAAAAAAATTATATATGTATAGTTAACTGAGTGGGGGAGCGACTTAGGATAATTTGGTGTCTATATCTCTAATATTCGTATTTTGTAGAAGCTGAGGATATAGAAGTTAGAAGAATTCGTCTTGCAAGCCGTGTTTCTTTAGTCTACAAAAATATTTTAAAAAAGAATCTCTCAAAAAATACTAAGATCAAGTAGTACAATCGTTTTTAACTTACGCATCGCAAGGTAGACGAAAACAAACCAAGATCTGAAGGTCCTGTATAAAGAGGCTGGCTTTGGAACTAAACATACCTTGCTGGGTTAGGAAAATGACAAGAATGAACCATAACTAAAACCATAGAAAATGGATGAAGTTGTTGCAGATACTCTAAGAGTTAGCAACCAAAGTAAAATTATACGATAAGGGAGTCCCCCAATCCTTAGATTTAGCATTTTTGATAGGAATACAGCCACACTCTCACCAATCATAAATCGTCATCTTACGAGTAGTTAGCACGTTTCACAGAACCACCTAAGTAACTCTTCAAATCATGTCCCAACAAGATTGTAGAACCAATTGTAAAACTAAAAGTATTTATTTTCGTTTAAAAAAAAAATCGTTAATGTGGTTATAAATTGATTTATTTTGGTATCCTTACAAAAAATTGAAATCAGGCCATACAATCACTGTTTCCTACTAGCGAAAAAGGATTTTAGAAAAAAAAAACTAATGCTGAGCGATTGAAAAAAAACGCAAGAGCGTCGTTCAGGAAGCTTAGGTTCGAACTTGTTTTGACGTTCAGGCTATCATAACTGCTTGACTCAGCGAAGTATACATTTAGATTCAGTAACGTCACTCGTCACTTACAAATGCCTGCTGCAATCGCAGATTTGAATTTTGAGCTTCTACAGCAGCTTACGAAGCCAATCCTGGCACAATCTATGGTACATAAACACCTCTTTCGCTTCATGATCAACCTTTTACTTAATAAAATCATTTAAAAAAACGGGCGTTTGAAGTTTTTGCTTTCAAAGATAGCTTCTTTCAAAGATGGCTCAAAATTGGATCCAAGTTATACTTCGAACAGTAAGCTTAATGGTGAGTAATTGATTAATGATTTAAACACGACTCGCTTTCATACCTGTTGGTTACACTCTCCGTTTTGGGGGATTTAATAAAATTACTAAACTTTGGAAACAAAGTTCTCTAATTGTAAGTTAGATAATCAAGTATTGCCAAATCATGAAACTATACGAAAACTAAGATGACACAGATGACAGGGTAATAGAAATAATAATCACAATGGTTAGACTCTTTTGCCTCAATTAATAATAAGGAAAGTTGAAAACCGCCTTTTTACACTCACTGCGGCCTGGCTCATAAACAGGATAAAATAAAGAGGTGGAAAAGAGAAAGCAGAGTAGCAAGATAATAATTTTTTGCAAAAGGTGTCGCTCAATGCAGAAGATATATTTATATTTGTTAATTTTTTGTGTATTATAGAAGTACATGGCGAGCTGATTGTGAGTATTAGTCAGGTACCGATATTATAAACTGAACAAAATCAGTACCTGATGTAATACTCACAACCAGTGCACACCAAAAATGGTTACAGTCCAAATGTAGAGTAGAAAGATTGTGCGCTCTGCCGTAAAGTAGTGTTGACTTGCTGCCTTTTTTAATAATTACATATTACAAAAAATAAAAGATTAAAAACTATATGTTTTACAACCATAACAAAATGCCCATTAGTAAAAAAAAAAAATAATTAAAAACTTCAAATGTAAACATGCCAATTTCATGCTACTTTTGTTTTTATCAAGTACGAGAAGTCTAAATAAGTATATATATTTTTAAAATTATATATATATAATATTCTAGAAGAATCAATTCAATAATCGGCAATATTATTATTGAATAACACATAATAATATTATAAATTCTTAATTATCAAATCGTACAACATGATATTAAAATGTTAAAAAAGTGAGGACTTGAATTAAAATTTGCTATTAAAAACACTCAGATTCTTAGGCAAAGAATTTTGCCACTGAAGTCAGTCTTAAATAAAACACACAAACAGAATTTACTGTTAAATAAGTGATATTTAAAAATTAATATATTTAACAGACACAAATTATGTATCCTAAATTAGGTAGAAGTTGGAGAACAGAAGAAAAGTGATAAAATAATTTTCACACCTCCTTTAATTTTCCAGTGCTCTGCCGGTCTCCAAGAATAGAATTTTCGTCGTCCCAAAGAGAAATTAAATTACTCGCAGAAAAATTGATTGAAGTGATTGATTAATGAGAACGGTAAAACTTTTAGAAGAATGCACAAATAATTTTTTTCAACTCTCTTTTAAGTTAAACTGACACGAATGCAAAGACTTTTGTTACTCCCCAGCATTGCTAGTTAACTATACTTGTGATTATAATAACTTCCATGCATTTATAATATAATATTAAAAAAAATTAGTCATTAACTTCAGTTTAATTTAGTACGTTCAATTTTAGTGCTATAAAATAATAAGATACGACTATATTAATATGCAATATATAAAATTATAATATAAAAGTATGCGAATATTTTGATTTGTTGATTCTCTACTTTATTGATAATATGAAATTAATATCACATACAACTAAATTAGAAAAAAATAACATCGAACATTGTGTAGAAGCAATTGCAATAAAAATAAAAAGTAAGAAAGGTGAAATCTCTACTAAAGTCAGTAGACTGGTTGGAGGCGATTAGTGTCAACAATGTATTCTCACATAGTAATCTGAGATTATAAATCACTCACAGTTACCACATGAGATTACAATGGTGATACTTTTCAAAATTATTATCCATTAAAACAAAAATAAAATAAAAAATAGGAAGTAAAAAAAAAAAAAACGATCTCTTCATGGCTCACAATAAAATTCCATGCAGCAAATAATGGATATGATTATACCTATTCGAACATTTACAAATAAAAAAAAAGAAAAGAAAAAACAGTAATAATAATAATTTTATTTTGCTATGATGCCTTTAAATACATAAATAGGGAAACCATTACAGACTCCTTTTTTAATTTAGAAATAAAAATGTGGAAGATAGGCAAGTATATAAGATACTATATAAGAGTATACGATAGTGGGAAGTTCCCACTGGGAACCCCCCCCCCCCCTTTGCGGGCGTGAAAACAATGAATGGGACAGAAGTCCATGTAAGAATTACATGCAATTGGATTAGAGCGTTGTTCAAGTGCCTATCGATACAGAGAAGATAGCGAATTAAAAAAAAAAAAAGAATCAGACAGAAAAGAGGATTCGTCATTCATAATCAATCATGGAGTAATAAAAGCTAATCCCGTGCAAGGAGCAAGACATTTAAATGAGATATATTAAAAAATTTGATGGAATTCACCAGCCACGTTAATGCAAAGGTATAAAATTTGGTATTAAACCTAAGGTAGGTACTTAGTATCTAAAGTAAATCATTGCACTAACAGTTTGGTACAATAAAACCACTAGGTAATTTTTTTTGGATTTTCTTAGACAAACTAAGATCTTAAATGAAAATTTGTCCTTCAAATTTAATAAGTATTTATAAAATAATAATAATAACCCTTAAACAGACTGTCATATTTGGATAGACTGATTGTATAAAGTAGGGTAAAATTGTCAAAGTTGGGTGTTTTTCAAACATTACGCTTTTTCTTGCAGTTTTCGACGATCAATCTTTACACAACTGTCTTATCAGTCAGTTTTAATTTACATTTGTTTGTTTTAACCAATTACTTCAAGTATGAAAAAAAGAAAAATTAGGCAATTATATTAAAAGATTGATTTGGTTGGTTTACTGATTCTACAGAATACAAAAACTAGAAAAGGAATCATAGCAATTACAAAATAAAACAAAAATATCCATTATGGCACGTTAAAAAGAAAAAAGTTAGAAGTATTAAAATAAGTAAAGGCACTGTAATTCTTTTTTTTAACATTTAGATCAAACATCACAAACATTGTGAGATGAAAAATAAAATAGATATATATTTAGTTCATTGCATTTGAATGAATGACCATTTTTTTAAAATATACTGATATGGCTCCCCCAAGTAAAGCAAAACTTTTTTTTAAAATCAAAGATTTGAAAGTAACAACTGTTAACTTGAATAGTAACTGTTAATGGATGTTGCTTCTCTTAACAAATAATTTGTACCTCTGGAATATTATTAATCTGATTGCAGAGCATTCACTAAGTGAAAACTCAGAAATAGATTTTGACTAGAACTTGAAACGGAAACATGCAAGCCTTAAGCAAGCTGTGTATGGCTCCAAAATAAATGGTATTGTGCACTGGGCTCATAAATCAATTCTATAATGAAAGCAAACCTTGAATTTTGGGTGTAGGATGTCGGGCTTGAATGGTAATGAAATGGCCGATCCTTGATAAGGACAAGACAAATTTTCTGAAGCCCTCTGGAGGCTAGGCGTCCAGCATCTTCAGAAGAATTCAGAAAGGACATAGGCAAGAGAGAATTGTTTTGAAGTAGTTTGCTGAACTGAACAGGATACAACTGCTTATGCAATTACGACTATAAACAAAGCTCCCCACTTTTCGCTAGGCATTGGTTATTATAGTATTATTATTATTATTATTATTTTGTTACTGAATTTTATGAATTATTTTCTAGATGGTATTTTTTTTTTTCCGGCGCATCGACATCTTGGTCATTAGCGCCTCTAGATGGTATTATTTGTAAATGTAAACCTCGAAAACGAGGACCTCTTTTAGACGTGACTTTGTAGTGGGGAACTTGTTGTCAGAAAATCGCAAATCTAATTCTGATTGCTAACAATCATAAGCAGAAGTGTATTCATGAACTAGCGCGGGGAAAATGCATTCACTTATGTATATCCATTACGGCCATACATTCAGTTGTAATTTTATATAAAAGTCGTGATTTTGAGAAACCTGTACCGCTACTTAGGCGATAAAAATGGAAATATATGTAAATAAGTCTGATATTTTACATTCGTTACAAATCTGAGGAATATTCTCCTGATAAGCCATGTAAGTATACTATTTCAGAGAGCTCAGTTTGAAAAATGTTAAAAAAAGTGCCTTTTGGTAAAGTATAATTCTTCAAATAATATATAAAAGTTTAAAAAAAATCACAAAATGAATAAGATGTTCTACACCACTAAATAAATTTATCAATACTCCTAAATAAATCATAAATCTAATTGCAAATAACTAATTAAGATGGCTTTACAATAAATATGTAAATGCATTCGACAAAATATAATAGAAATAAAATAAATTAAAACAGAAAATTTGCTTTCAAAAAGAAAAAAATTAAGTTGATGTTGGGACGTGGAATGAGCTTAGCGAATAGCCACATACCAGCAAGCAACCTGAGTGAATTAACATGCATCCTCAGAATTACCAGCTGATATTTGACTGTCAACTAGCATTACATTCATAATACTGTTCTTGCAGAGTGAATACTCTTTTAATTTTTTAATTAGTATGGCATCCACTTTAAGGAAGAGTCCACCACAGCCAAATAATTACATCACATTGCAACAGAAAAAACTTGGCAATATGCGAACAACTTGATATTATTTAGTTTATTTATTTTTTTAAAGAACTAAACAAATTATCATGCAAGTTATTAAAGTTTCTAATAAACATTAATTCAACTAAACGTGCAAATAGTAGGACGGATTATAGTTGCTTCTGTAATAGAAAGAACAAGTTTTACTACAGAAGAGAAACATTTTTAACATATTTCTTTAAACATCAATTCATGTTCATTACAACGAGCAAATATTATATTACAATCTCTAGCTTAATCATATGCATTCAACTGCTGAAAAAGAAGTCCGTCACCTTACTAACTTAACATTTATCTCACTTGCAAAGATTTAATACAGAACGGTTGCACCTAAGTTATAAGTTTTCTAGATCAAAAGGGTTTGATTTAAAGCAACAGAATTCAAGAACTTTTGAATATCAACGTAAGACAACTAGATGGCTTATTTCCAAAGCTTAAAGTGGCTTATGTGATTTTATATACTATGTCACCAAAAATTGAATTGAGACAAATCGTTCCTTCCACTTGTTTACCGTTTAGAGCAATGTTCAGCAACCTTTTTCGACCGTCAGTACCCGAATGCTATACTTTATTCCGGCTAAAACAAATATGTTTTCAGTTTATTACAGTATACGCTCTTACAAAATGGAGGGACATATTTTCGGGTAATGAAGCAGTTATATTTCCCTCCATTAATTTGAAACCACACATTCTACAGACCCCCTAACTTAGGGGCCCTAAGTGATAAACCAACTCACCTAGCTTTTCTAGAGGGGTTCTAGGAAGAATGTAGAAGGCAACAATGAGGTATACCACTCGTGCCAACAAATCCTTCCCTTCAATGAATATCTTCTAAGATATTCTGTAGAAGACTCTCCCCCAAATTAAAGTTACTAGATGAATGAATACTATTCAGATCTAATTTTCATTACAAAAAAAAAAAGGCAACACGTTCGTCTCCTCAATGGGCCCAGCCCGACAAGGGTACATCCTGCTTCAATTTACATCAAGCCTATAAAATCGGAAAGCTAGTGGGCCTAAAAAAAAAGGCAATGAATGGAAATCATGACGAAGTCTGCTATATCTGTAGCTTAGAAATGAAAATAATTGTTTTGTTTAGTAAATTAGTAATTTAAAAAATCAAGGAACACCTTTCATCAGAAAATGGCAAAGGTTGAGAAACACTGCTCTAAAGCACCATTAGTTGCTTTGAAAAACCTATTGAACTTACCATACATTAAAAAAAATAAAAACTAAAAAACTAATCGAACAACAAAGAAAATAAAGGTAAAAGATAATTCAATGGTAACGGAAGTAAGAGCAAGAAGACAAACATTAAACTTTTGTTAAAAGCTTTCCAGACTTTGTTAACAAAATAGTTGTCGACTGTACCAATTCACTAATAAAATGAAAACCCTAGAAACGTAATAAAACTTAATTAAAAGCACTGAGAATGGGAAAGAAAATGGAATAAACAAATAATTAAAGGAACATAATAAATTTAACTATGAACATTATATACATCGACAGATTTTTAGTAAATTATTTTTTACATATTTCGTGAAGAATTTTAAAACGATATTCACTATCATCATGCATAATTTGTTAAATTTTCCAAGTATATTAGAGGGAAAGAATTTTTGTATAACTCACCTTGCTTTTTGTAAGCTGTAATTATCTCAGATTTCTGATCAAGTTGCTCACTAAGTCTGTTTGCTGCCGCCAGTCCTTTCTTAGTTTCATTCAACTGATCCTAATAATAATAATAATAATAATATTTATACTGGTTAAGACTGACTTATTTGATAAATAAGATATATACGATATAGATAAAGTATAAAATGGCAATAGTTTATTAAGTTTTGGTTTAGAAGACAAACAAATTGGAGGAATTTTTTGGCATATTTGTTCAATTTGTCCAAATTAAGCAGCGCTACTTTTACCAGAAGAATTACATAAAATGGACTTGAGACTACTAAATGTTCTGCCAAATACTGCAGCATTTATTAAATTAAGCCCTAACGGCTTCTTGACCATCCATTATTTGGTTCTATTTTGACTAATTTGAAATTTTTCATGAGCTCCAAACACAATGCCTTTGTGTAAGAGTACCAAATCTAATCTCTTGATAGTCCTCTCCCTTCCATGACGATACTGTACAATATCTTTCTCACACTTCAAAAGATCCCCTTGTATTTCTAACTCTGGCACAAAGTTTAGGCGTCCCCTTTCACTTAATGAAGAAATTCGAACCAAACAGCTAGATTTTATTAAACAAGCACTCCTTTCTTTCATTTACATTATTTACTTATTCACAGTACCAAAAATTATACCTGTAACTGTTTTGTTTCGTTTAACAATTCATCATTCTTCTTACATTGAGCACTCAATGTCTGTCTTAATCTTTCAGTTTCAAAATCAATATCCTTCTGTTTATCTAAAATTATAACGTAACATAATAAGCACTAAAGATTGACCTTGAATAAATTATCACCATTATTGCCATTATGCAAAGAGGATTTATGCATACCTCTTTGGAATTGATGAAGTACTGCTTGTAAATTAGTAACAGCTGCGTTTTGACGCTGAATTGAATCTTCTGCTCTTGACAATTCAGCTTCTAATTTTTCTTTGTGTTCTGTCAAGAGACGTAACTGTTGATTTAGTGATTCTACTTGTTGGTTAGCTCGGATACTGAAATAATAATAATAAAATAAAATAGATTCATAAATAAAATAAAAATAACAATTTCCAACTATAAATATTTTAATATTTTATTTGCTTTCTTTTATGTCCAGTCTTAGTTTTTCATCTACAGATTTCCATTCTTTTGAGCAGTTGTTCAGGTTTGAATTCAGCATTTGACTTTCCAAGAAACATCTATCATAATATCTGTATGTGTGATGATAGTGTAACAGAAACTGTTATGGATAGTTAAATTCTCACCAGGGTAAAATTACTGATACTGTCTTTCGGATCGAACTAAGTTTTTAAATGAATAATTATACTAAAAAACTTATACGTAATTTTTATTAATTATATTTTTTAAAAATCCTTTAAAATAACAGGCAAAAATACCAACTTCGCAGAAGTGTAAGCAGTTGACGTGTTTCTAGCCCTATCATCAGCTTGCACTAGTTTGGCCTGCATCTCAGTAAGTTTAGTCTGGGCAGCCTGAAGTTCAGTAATATAATTTTCTTCCACTGATAAAAGATGTGATTGCAATCTGCTAAGTTGATTTGAAGATTTCGTCACCTTTTCTGTAAGATCTTCTACCTGCAATTCGCAAAGTAATAATGTTTACTGTAGTACGGGTTTGAAATGATAAAACCTTCTTAGTACCAAGTACAAGTACAAGTAGAACAAATAAAACAAAAATATTTGATTGTAAAAATGAGTGGTAAAACTTTTTTAAAAAACAAGGTAACTTAATGTTTTACAAACAAAACAAAAAAATGTTGAAGACCCAGCGACAGCTGAATTCATTTTCTGAAATTCCAAGCAGCAATAACAAATCCGTTAAGATTGGGCCAATCTAAACCATACAGAAGTTTGAGAAAGAAATTAAACGAAAGCAATTCTTCTTTTAAACTAATGTGACAAAAATAGAACAAATGACAGCAAGTATGAAGTGATTTCCTCATTCAGTAATTGCAGAGCGTGCATTCCTAGCGCTCCTTAGGGATCATACGGGTAACGATTGAGGTTCAGGCACTTCAATTCCTAGTTTTAATATTCATTGTATAGTAGGACGTAACTGTTTATCTCACTTCCACTAGTCAGATTTGTCTAATATCAAATTTAATTAATAAAGAGCTTGAAAACATTGTATCAGTGGTAAGCCTATACTCTTTCAATTTGCTTTAACATAAAACTTTCTTCTCCACAGGTAGAATTGGAATCCCTCCCATTATTCTCAGCCAAAATCAGAATAAAGATTATTGCATGTTTTGGGCACAGTAATGTTAAATAAGTTACTAATCGGACTTTACCAACGACACAAATGGCGCTGTTACAAATAGGAATGAAATCAAGGCTTGTGGACATCTTAGACAAAATAGAAATTCGAACAGAATGTCATTCACCAAATTATTATTACTAATTATTTTTTCTTGGGAAATAAATCAAACAAATATGTTTCTACAAAATAAAAAAAAGAAAGAAAAAAAGACCTTAGCCAACTAATGTCTCTAAGTTAACTTACCTGATTTTTAAGAAGCTTATTATCATTTTGTTCTTTCAATAATGCTGCAGTAAGTCTATTTAATTCTTCTTGTGTTTCTTTGCAGCCATTTGGACAAACTTGGTTCTATTTTGACAGATTAAAAAAATATATGTAAGCAAACATTTAACAAGTTCAAGAATACAATTATACATCATTAGTGTTTAAAAAAAGTACTCCAACTACCTGGCTACCACTTAAATTTACATCTGCTGAAGGTTGGCCTTCTGCTTCTTGTCGATCTACAACGTTTAGAAGCTGTGATGCATATTCAAGTTGATTCTTCAAACTAACAACTTCTTGTGACAAAGATGACACTTCTTTGTTTTTATTTTTTAACATATCTTCCATTTGTGTTATTTTCTCCTGCACACAAATTTCATAAAACACTGGTTACACTCTGCGAATGCACTCTCTCCAGAGCAGTACTAAATTGAGATTACTCTGTATTTTCATGACTGAATAGCTTGGATAATTTAGACGTTCTATTACAAGTGTAGGAGTTAACAAAACATAATTAACTCAATTCTACCTGAACTCTTCGGAAGAATAAGATTCAGATACCTCCAGAATGAAGAGATCTAGAGATAACCAAGAGATAAGACAGACGAACTCTGTTTTAGGAATTAAAAGTGGAAAAAATCTAGGTTTACTCACGGGGACCTGTTATTAAAAACACCTAAAAGTGCACTAAAAAATCTCTAACAAAATTATATTGGTTTGATTAAGCTTACCTCCAAATTCCCGGAAGCAAGTTTTTCTGTAGAGATTTCTTGCAGTTTTTCTTCTAAAAGTTTTTCATGTTTACTTTTCTCCGCAACTATAACTGAATTTAATCTCTCAATTTCATTTTGACTGTTCCGAATTTCCGCTAGTTTCAGCTAAAAAGAAATAAATTGTCTTAAGGCGCATCATTTACAAGTTTATCACAAAGGAAAAAATAAAAGAATTCTATTCGCACCTGATAATTCCTCGAGAGTTCCGAAATTTCTATCTGCATCCGTTTAAATTGATCTTGATATTCTTGGCTTTGTTTTCTGATATTCTCTTCCAATGACAATTTCTCTTGATTTATCATTTCAATTTCTTTTTTGTGCTGTAATCGTTCTAATTCTAATTTCTTCATAAATTCTTCTTTGACACTAACACACATTTCAGCGTTATAATTTGCATTTTCTTCATTCTCTTTTATTCGTAACTCAGCCTGCTTTAAAATTGATTTTAAACCATTCACTTCTTCTAGTAAAATGACGATCTTATTTTCTGCTTCTGATGTCGACGTATCTGTGACTTTAACTAAGCTGTCATATTTGTTTTGCAATTCTTCACTGAGTTGCTTTTGAGAAGTATATGCTTCCATTGTTTGTTCCATACTACTGTGTACTTTATCCAATTCTGCTTCTAACTTTTCCAGCTTATTTTGCAGTGTTTCTATCAAACTGTCTGCTTCATTTTTGCTTTCTTTTTCTCTTTGTTTAATGGCCTCTATCTCTTCATCTTTCTTTATAATTTGATCTTCTAAACTCATCTTTATTTGAGCAAATTTCTCTTCTAAGGATATTTCTAGTTCTTTCATTTTAGATTTCAGTTTTGCTAATTCTTCCTCTTTCACTTGTAACTGATTTTTAAATTCTAATTCTTTCTGTTTGAATATATCTTTTGAAACATCAAATTCATTTGATATAGTTTTCAATGAATCAAGTTCTTTCAACAGAACTTCTTTTTCTAATTCATAATCAGACTGAATTTGATTGTTTCTGGTATGCAGATTACCGATTTGTAATTGCAATTGGGTAATTTGCATCTGTAAGTCCTGACACACAAAAGTTTTCTCTCCAATTTCTTCTTTCATTTTAATTTCTGAATCTTTTATGGCTTGAATTTCCAATTCCTGTTCTTTTATAATGAATCTAAGTTCACTTTCTGTTTTGGTGTGCATTTCTTGTTGGTGTTTAATTTCATTTTCTAAACTAGCAATTATTCTTGTTGAATCAGTAGTAAGATCGGTTTCATCGCTTTGTGTATCCACTTCACGAACATTAGCTTTATTAGATTGAACTTGTAAATTTTCATAATCCTCACTTAATGTTTTATAATTTACTTCCATTTCATTTTTATAAAAATCAAATTCTTCCTTCAACGAATTTGTATCAAATATCATCGCACACATCTTTTTATCTTTTACTGCGATTTCTTTTTGTAATTTATCCAACTGGGTATCCATATCTTGCAACTGACACTGTAGTTGGGAAATCTTCTTCTTGTATAAAGCATTTTCAGCATCAGCGTTCAATGTATATTGCCTGTGTTCTTCACTTCTTTCATTTTGTAATTTTTCCAGCTCTCTTTCAAGTTCTTCACGCCTCCTATCTTTATCTTCAACTTCACGACGAAGTTTGGCCAAAGCATCACCCGATTGCAGTTCAAGTGAACGTAAAGATGCTTCCACTTTTTCACAATGCCTGCGTACAGTTTGTAGTTCTTGCTCACATTGTTCTCTAACAGCAGCAGCAACTCTCTCTTCATCACATTGGGAACTATCCTGATTACGAATCATAGCGTCAGATATTTGTAAACGACGTGTAAGATCTTCTATTGTGGATCTTGAACTTGAAACTTCTGTTTCCAAATTTGTACGAACCTAGAAGAATTCATTTATTTTTGTACAAAAACGAATTTAATACTTGCAAATTTGGAATGATTATTCCAGAACTCGAAAAGATACAAAAGAAAAGCTAATCTGGAATGTTAAAATTAAAAATACAAAAACTGTTACCTCCCGTAAAATCGATATTTCGTTTTCCAAAGCACTAACTCTAACTTCAAGAGCTTCTACTTCTTCACTATTTTCAGGTATTGCAGGTAGGCTGTCTGCTTGTCTTTCTAATTCTTGTTTCATTTCCTTTACAAGCTCTCTTAGTCTAGCGTTTTCACAAACGACCTATAAAGAAAATGAACAAATTAAAAATGTATAATTGAATTTGTAAATTATTCTAAATTATTTAAACAAATATAACATTTTATTTGGTGTAATTAAGTTACTCAAATGTAAGGATAAAAGTGTTTACCAATTCTAATTCATTATCCCTATCTTCGAGTTCTCTCATGAAGTCAATATTGTCCATTCCTGCATTATTCTGCTCACATTCGGTACCTACTTCAGTTAGTTCAATATCGTACATGGTTTCACTATCTTTCTTTTCTCGTTGTTTTTCTTCCAATCTTTCTTTTAATTGTTTTTCGAAATTGCTTTCAAGTTCACTGTATCTTGTTTGTAATACTTCGTATTGTTTTTGTGTTTCATCTTTAACCACTAATACTTGTTCTAAAAGCACAGAATAATTAATGCGATCATTAAAATGAATTTCAATATGAAAAGCATAAATATTGAAAAAGGTCATAAATATTAACACCTAACTGATTAGCTTAATCATTTTATCCTAAATTAATCTATATTTGTTGCGAAGCAGTACACGATTCCTCTTGCTAGTATTTTAGTAGAACAATTTCTTCAATTTGGATTTTAAGAAAAGTAATTTTTATTAGGTGGCTTTTATGTCTAACTGCTCTTCAGATTCGTGAAGAACGCGAATTTCACAAAGAATTACTAAAAAAATTTCATTTACACATTAAATGAATGCCAGAAGTCAAACATCCTGTTACGTTACAAAAAGACTATTAGTTCGCACTAATATTGGAAAATATGAAAGGTTAAGTAAACTACCTATAGCTTGTTGATGCTGTATATCTAGCTCTTCAAGCCCAGTAGACAGATTAGCATTTTCATCTTGACTGACCGCCACTTGAGATTCCAGATCTTCAACCACTCTACTTAAAGAAGCTACCTCTGATGTTAAACCAGCCTAGAATTAATTAAATACAATCAAATTTATTGGTAAAAAAATAATATTCTCTAAATAACGTGAACTGAAGAGATGACTAGAGCGGTAATCTCAGCGGCGGACAAGCTAGATAAATAAAGTAAACAAAAATTCTTTAAATAATTAATCCTAAAACTTACATTTTGTTGAACAAGCCGACGGTTTGCTTCAGTAAGTGCCCTGATTTGTACGTGTAGTTCACCCTCGGTTTGTACACCTCTTTCATATTTCTCCCCTAAATTGAAAATAATTGAACAAAGAATAAAAAACAATGTTTTTTTTAATAAATCAGCTATCAAAAAATTACATATTTATTCTTTTCTTTTTCAAATTCTTAATTAAAATAAAAAATCTACTATGTAAATAATGTTGAAATTTTAGATTGAATGCCTTCCACAAAAAGTGCTAATATACATAATTCTTGCCAAAATACTTTTAAAAAAGTGATAGACATGTACATACGTGGGGAAGTAGTTCAATATTTAAGATAAATAGTTGGGATAATTTTCGTGTAGTTTTTGATAATCAAACTTTTATACAATTGTCCTTCTGGACAGTTTTTAATAAAATATATTTTAATATTAATAAAATATTAAAAAACTTACCTCCAGCTGAATTCGATGTAACATGATGGGTGAAAAAATTGGCTAATCCTCTAGGAAGTAAGGAAGCTACTTCAATATCAGTCTGCAATACAAATTAATATTATTAAATAGTTTAATAGGTTTCAAATTTATAAAAACCAATAATACGTACTGAATTATCTTTATTGGATGAAATTGCTTTATTCTCTTCGATATTCGATTGTTGCGATTCTTCATTGCTCCATGAAGATAATGGAACTGTTGCTGGATCTATAAAAAAATGAATTTTATTGGTATATGCAATTTAAAGGCCTAGTTTGCACTCATAGTTTTACCAACATATGGATGTTAACTATTACAGTATGAATGTACATGTAAATGCTTTAGCTATTTTCAATTGTGGTTATCAATATAAACATTTTTATTTAACAACCAAGGACAAAACCTTGTCTATGGCATTATAATCACTTATTCCAGTGTTATTACTGTTTTCAATAGCTTTTTTACATTCTTCACTTTTAACATTTTTTTTAAAATTACAAAACATTTTTACATTTTTAATTTTATTGATTTTCGAACTCAAGTTTTCTTGAAGATTTATGAGAACTACTTCTCGAATAAAAGTTTGCAATTTTTACATTTTAACTTTAAATACTGGGGGGAAAAAATAACTCGGTAAGAATTAGTAGGTTATTCACTTTTTACTTTAAGGTACATATGTAGTATTTATTAAAACGTTCAGATCTTCAGCATAGAAGTTGGTGAATTTTAAGTTATCACTAATTTTTTTCTGTTAGCTACAGCTACATCAATTTTATGTTTTCTTTGCATTACAATGATTTTTGAAATATTATTGCATTAGTATAGTATAGTACGAGTAAAGATGCTTTACATACATACAAATATATCAATTTGTATGTAAATGTTTAGCAAAAATGTTACGAAAATCATAATCCACTAATTTAACATTATTCATGATAGTGAGCTTCTCTGACTACATCACGATTACAAAAAAAATTTACATACCAGTTCGTAGAAGAAGACATGAGACATATGTATATTAGTCATAAGAAGTTTGCAGTAAGTAAGCAAGCAAATTATAAAGCTCCATTTCCCACTTTTATCTTAAAATATTATTTAAGTAGAAATAACTAGTTTCTACCCGCTCTTACTTCATTCTCGAAGATACGAGATATTGCAATTGTGCATTTAATTTTATTGAGTTTCGAAGTCAAGTTTTCTTGAAGATTTACGAGAACTACTTCTCGAATAAAAGTTCTCAATTTTTTATTTGAAAATTTACTACAGCAAGTTCGATACTTCGGCCTTCCCTCTTAGGTACCATCACTATGATAAACATTGAGGCTTTGATAAAACGATAAGTGCTGCATGAGATTTATCGTCTGTGGTCTAATGGAGGTTATACTCTGAGGAGGTTACAGTCAATAACTGTTAATTGTGTGGTTATTATATTTGATTAAAATTATTTGTGAACATGATGTCTTTTATTAATATTTACATAAATAAATATAAATTTACACAGAAAGAAGAAAAAATATTGCCCATTTCAGTCATTATTTTTTACTTTTGCCAAGCTTACGACCAAGGGGGTAGGAAATCTTCAGGGCTTATGCCGGTAGGAGTTCTTGCAGTTGGATTTTCGCATGACAGCACATCGTAAAACCTTATTCATTAACACCAAGGTGATAGCCCAGAATTATATTTCTTTCTTAAAGTAACATCGCCATACATATATGTATATGTATATAAACTTTTTGAAGACAATGACGAAAATAAGCTGATCACGGGTCTCTTTAGAGTTCACACAAACCTTCGTAGTTTCAGCCAAGGTGTACAGTGTTTCCCAGTAGTAAAGAAAAAGTACTAATATTTAATAGATGTTTCATACAATTTTTTTTTCTAAAAAGCTAGAAAATGAACTGACTGATAGGTGCGTAATACCAATACTTTACTGAAACAAAGGTTGTAAGATTCAGATTCAGATCATTATAATGGTGTTTATGAAAATAGGCTTTTCATACACACCTTAATTAAAATTTAAAATAATTAAATAAATTAAAAAAATTCTGTAAAATGCATGTTAAAAAAAAAATACCGATAAGGTTGTCCGAAGATAGGAATGCATCGTTCCAATCATTAGCGTCCTTAGTTCCATTCGATGTTAGGCCCTGGAAATAAGAGAAAGGAGTTTTAGTATTCAATTATATAATTCAAAATAAATAAATAGTTTTGAAGCAATTGTAATAGTTGTCAGTATAATTTTTCTCCTAATGCATAGTAATAGGCAAAAGACAGCAGAATTTAAGAATACTAAATTGATAAAATGAGGGGTTATAAACAGTCCAAAGCTTTTCCAAGAGTAAATCCCAACTTTGAGAAGTATAATAACATGAATAGGATTTCAGCTGGAAATCATGTCTCAAAAGATGTAGATAGCAAAGCTTATGCTTTGTTTTACAAAATACAATTAAACTAGTTATGCAATGTAATAATATTTTTTATGCAGGTTGTCATATTTTTTACAGATGTTACGAAGAAATGGTTATTTAGTTAGTCAAGCAAAAAAAAAGAAAAAGAGTTGAAAATGTAAGGGAACATGCAAGAAAGATGGTAATAAAAACCAACTTTTAACTGTACTTCCCGTTGATTGAAATTACCCTTGAAAATATACTGTAGTATTTTAAACTGTTATGCGCACTTCGTATTAATAGAAAAACAAGTAGGGTGCGCTGAGTTCGATTGACCACCGTATAGGAGCAGCAGGAACACGGTGAGATAGCTTATCTCTAGTTAGTGGTTTGAATGTTTTACAGATCGACTGACTGCTAAGGTGTTGCACTATCTTGAACAGGTAATGAGACCTCTTATCAACTCATGGAGGCTACCCTCACCTTATAGTCACGTCCAACTAATACTTACAATATTTCAATTCTAAATATATCTATATATAAATTTAAAACACGTCAACATTATTTGAGGGCATTGATGTCAGAGGCTTTATTCAGAGTACAACCGGCTTCTCTGGATATTGTACTCTCGTTTCAACAACCTGTCCATCACAGTGTAAAGTGAGCTCCTAGGAACAGAACATCTAACGGAAAGCAGTTGGATTAGAACCCGGAAACTCTGCATAGCAGGAATCCAGTACGTCAATCACTGAGCTAATCTCTTTCTTATCCATCTCTATTTATTTTATGTTTTCCTTTCTGCTTTGATAGAAATCTCTAGTAGAACAAATCCTGACATTCTTTTGCATTATTTATTACAATCATAATTAGGGGCGAGCGATGGTCTAGTGGTTAAGAGCTTTGGCTTTGTAATTGGGTGATCACCAGTTCGAATCCCGAGTATGACTACTTTTTATTTGTTAAAAAAAAAAAATTGGTTATAGTAAAGTATATGATTGGGTAATGTGCTGCATCTCTGGGGATCCTCAAAATACGTATAACTTTAGAAAACAGTTCATAAAATTTTTGAGATTCCCCGAAAGGACTGTATAAATCTCGCAACCAAAATCAAAAGTTAGAGAAGAGAGAGCACGGCTGATGTTGAAGAGGCACAGGAAATTGTTTTAAGGATAATTTGTTCCTTCTTACTGGTTTTTCCTCACTACACATCCTTTTCCTAGAAAAATCAACACCCAGAGGTGGCGTGCACATTATTTTCCGTAACCGATCGCAGGTTAAGAGGATGTTAAAATTAAGAAGTTACTTTTCTACCCCAATTGAATGTGTTTTCTATAACAATCAGCAACTTCAAAAAATAAACTTCACGCTACACTTATACGTAATATATTATTTTGATAACTACGTTAAGTAAAGGACAATTATTAGACCTAAACGGAAGTGAAACAGTCGATAAAAATAATAATTAAAAAGAACAAAAGTAATCCACAGAAGAAAAGTAACTAATTAACGGAAGGAAAACCATTAATAGAGGTTTTTTTTTAAAAAAAAAAAAAGCAATACGTTAGCTTCAACGACAAAAAAAAATAATGATAAATATATATGTGAGGGAATGAAAGAGAGACTAGTAAAAAGAGAGAAGAAATGCACTACGTTAAAATAAAAATTAGAACAAGTTCTGCATGAATTCTTATTGTGTTAAAATTAGTTTCACCTTTGACATGGAGCCATTGGAAGGAGGAGAAGTGACGTGGCTAGTTTATTTTGTCTAAATATTACCTTCCAGCACAACTATTCAGTAAGCCGACAGTCACACGTTGCATTAGTGAACATCGCAGAAATATCCAGCAACTGGAAAGTATTACTGAGGGTTACCTCAGGATAGAGCTGAGAAGATTGATGAAAGACTAGAACAGGTGTAGCTAGCAGGAGGAGCGGAGAGGATATTGATATTAGGGAATGGTTATCCCTAAAAGGGCCGGTTACCCGCTTCTTCTTGAGCCAGTACTGTCCATAGATGTTGGAGAAATATACACTTTTTGATTCTACACCCTCCTAAATTCTGAAATTATTTAATTTAACCTGGAACCGATAGAAAGCAGCACAGTACTTCGCAGCGGATGTACATTGCTAACGAAATAATAATAATAATTATAATTATCCGAAAAACTTATTAAAACTGTCCGGTGTCCAGTAGGACAGTTGTATAAGGGTTGATCGTCAAAAACTGCACGAAAAAGCGTAACGTTGAAAAACACCCAACTTTGACAATTTTTTTCTCTTTTTCTATAAAAGATAAAATTCCCAAATTTTCTTTAAAATATAGGGCAAACCCTCCTTTATGACTGTAATTTTATTGCAACAACCCAGATTAATTAGGTTTCGAGAAATAAGTTAGTAAAAACTGGAAAAAACTACATTTTTAGAAAATGTTCTTGTTATTGTACTTATTGTTCTTCTTTTATACACTCGTATGTCTTTGACTAAATAAAATGTGAATAATATAGCGCCAGATTATTGGCATTTAATGTAAACACTTTTTGAATATTTTGAACACTTTTTTGAGTGTAACAATAAATGTTTTTACACAGCAATAAACAAGTTTGTAATGAATTCCAAATTAACAGTCAAGACCCGCCCTATGTGAGAGTCTGTTTTAGACATAAACAGAAAATAGTTGAATATTGTAAAAGTTATATATTTATATATTGAAACGATATTCTGATGATGCTAGCAAGTTCTGTATACATTCGAACAGATGAAATACAGTATTTTATTTGTACAGGTGTTGTGTGTGTTCTACCGCCCCTAACTCTTATTTTCTCACACTAACACGTAGACACATGCATCTCTTATTATTTGTTTGCGAGTTTATTGTGTGAGTTGGGCTAAATACGTCAATTCACCAATTCTTTCAACACTACAAAAATATGCTTATATGTAAAATTTTAATTCTGTATATTTATTAATATTATTTTTTATTCATTGGCCGCAAATAGGTGCTATTTTGGTCTAGTAAAGTACAGTGGAACCTCGCATAACGAGCACCTCGCTTAACGAGTAATTCGCATAACGAGTAAAACAAATTGATTCTTATAGCGAGCGATGTTTCGCATAACGATAGTTTTCTAATGACATTTCGCTGACTGCGCAGTTTTCGCTGACTCATCGAAAACTGCGCATTCTTCGATTAGTCATTCCTGTTTACGCATATGCGTTTCATATTCTCCACGTATCTAATGCACTGATACAGTCGAAACCGAACTTCACCGAATGAGTGGTGTATAGGGAAAGTCCATATAGTGACATTTGTGTTTAAATATTGTAACGAAGTTGACCTGGGCAGAGAAGAAAGGCTTAGATTGCTTGTACTGGACAATGCTCCCGCTCATCCTCCAAGTCTACAAAATGATCTTCTTGACGAATTTCAATTTATCAAAATTCAATATCTGCCTCCTAATACTACACCGTTACTTCAGCCTATGGATCAACAAGTAATTTCCAACTTTAAGAAACTGTACACTAAAGGTCTCTTCGAACATTGTTTTGAGGTGACTGAAGAGACAAACCTTACTTTGCGAGAATTTTGGAAATACCACTTCCATATTGTTACATCCCTCAAGATAATCGACAAGGCGTGGGACGGGGTTACCAAAAAAACTCTAATTTCTGCATGGAAGAAGCTCTGGCCTGAAATCCTCGTCGAATCTGGTTTTGAGGCGATTGAATCCGAACCTGTGGAATCTCTAGATAATGAAATTGTGTCTTTGGCCACGGATATGGGATTGACAGTTGATAAAGATGATATTGATGAGCTTGTAGCAGATCATAGTCAAGAGCTATCCACAGAGGAACTTGTTGAGTTGCAACACATTTCACAACAAGAATTGGTGGAAGAGAATTTATTAGACAAAGAGGAGAAAATATCAGAGGAACAACAATCTTCCAGCGCAATAAGAGAAATGTTGAAAGCATTATGCTCGTTAAGCGAGGTTCGACTGTACATTAAAAGCAAGCTTATCTCCCGCAGCACGAAAATTCAAATGTATAAGACGTTGATCTGGCCAGTGCTTATGTACGGCTCCGAAGCATGGACCATGTCAAAAGCAGATGAGAAGTCCTTGGCGGTATTCGAGCGGAAGGTTCTCCGTAGAATTTATGGCCCCTACGTGATGGACAGAACTGGAGGAACAGGAAAAACCGGGAGGTATATGCTTTGTTCGAGGAGCCGGATATCGTCAAAATTGTAAAACTCGAAAGACTGTGATGGGCAGGGCACTTGGCAAGGATGGGGGATGAAGAAATATCCAAAACAATTATGGATGGTAGCGTACAAGGTCCCAGGAGGGTAGGCAGAACAAGAACGCGATGGCAGGATTGTGTGGCAAAGGATGCTTTGGCAATGCTTGGATTCCGTAACTGGAGGGCGGCTGCGCAGGAAAGAGACCCTGGCCAAGACTCTTCATGAGTTGTAGCGCCATTTAAGAAGAAGAAGAAGAAGATTTTTTATTCATAGAATGTTAACATTTTAATAAACATACATAAATATCCCATACACACATAGATGGCGATAGATGTCACTACATAAACTATAACTTTTCAAAAATAAAGTCTGGTTTTTAATGAAAAGACTGGTTGCATCTGAGATGCGACTTTTGGAGACGTAGTTGCGAACTTGAAAACATACATCTAGATAATACAAGGAATATTGGGGAAACAGTAAGTACAAATTGTACAAATAATGAAGCCAAAAGGCTGTTTTAGAATAGTAAGGGCGAGCATATTTTTTGAAGAAAGAAAATGGACGTCCTAGAGATGCAATGATAATTAATTACAAGGTGAATAATTGTCCAAATATTTTAATAATTACAAAATTAAAAAAAAAAATATATAGAGACAGTCCTGCAAACCAAACTGTTTCCAAGCAGCACTAATTAAACAAGCCCGCAGAACTATACAAAACTGCATGACATTATGATTTCCATTTAAGGAATGTTTACTGATGTGAACAGCTGTAAACAATGCATTTATAATTATAACAAAATAAATAACCGTTTCCATCTTATTTGTTTATTTAGCAATGGGAATATTTATCAAATTCAATTTTTAATAAACAAAATATTTTGCGTTAGCGGCAGACGAAGGATCAATAGACTGATTGATTTCACATAAGAGAAGGCTCTCCAAAAAAAAATAAAATATACAAGAAATAAAGGTAGCAATATTTGAGACAAATTCTTGTATTGAAAATAAAATGAAAAATACGTTACAGATAATTGGCATAAAATAATAAAAATGACCCTACATTTCAAATGTTATCGCTCTGGCAAGTTTATCAAACTAATTATAATAATGACAATAAGGGGGGAAAAAATTGTAATTTATTAGTTTATATTACAATCCGAAAGAAATGTAGCCAATATACCTGTATGTAAATAGATATATTTAATACGATAGTGTTAGTGTAAGTATTATCGGTAATAGAACTGAGGAAATATGTTTCAAGTGCATGTGTGTGTATATGTTTTATCATTTTAAAATTTAAAGATAAGAAATTATCGTGGGAACTGAGGAATTAGTTCCCTCACTAATATACCTTCTTCCCTTCTAAGCCTAGCTATATTAAAAACAAAAATTATCAATATCCATTTTATTTCCGCTAAAAACAAATATACCTAAATAATTAAATAGTAAAATCGAAAAGATTATCACCATACTTCCTGATAAAAGTGACGCCATTAATTGCTACCTTTTTCTAATTAGAGATCTCCTTTTTTTTTAGACAAGCTAGTTGCTTAAATGGAGCCTTTTTCGTGAAAATGTCCAAAACTTTAGAAATTGTTCAAGTCAAGCGAAAAATATATTTCTACCAAAAAACCTTATTGTCACATCCTCCTCTATTAGCATCACTAGCAACAAGTATGAACTTTTTATGATTCTGAGTTCCTGTTTATAGATAGATAAGAATTACGATGTCATACAAATTATAAAAACTAAATTTTGAAGAGCTTAAAATATGATCGAACACTTAACTGAAGTTTTGTAAACTACTTGGGCGAAAAAAGAATACCCTATTCGGGTTTTCAGTTAAGAACACAATTTGGGTATATCTTGAACCATAGATTCTACCGGCGACTGTAGAAAATGGAAATATATGTATTACAATCTTGCACGTTAATAACGTTAAATCAGCTGTAATTGATGCCTATATATCTAGGACATTATATGGGTCGATTGCAAATAATGTTTGTTAGTTTATCTCATAAGTGATTTTTTTTTCTATTACAAATAATTTAATTTATTTAAATACTTCTAAAATAAGGAATACTTTCTTTTAACATTCTTACTTTGGCTGTCGGAAAGCATATGTGAAAAATTAAGAATTAACTAGTTTATCCAAAACAATTCATAGGTAACTTTATATCCACACGGATAAGAATGCATAAAATAAGATATAAATCAATTTTTATCAAATATAATACAAAATTTTGTTGAATTCTTTTTCAAACTTTGTATTTTCCTAAATTAAGTGAGTCAAGAGTAAAAACTATTTACAAAATTAAGGGCAACTGAATCAATTCTTTTTACCCTTACATTTTCTTTTATAATTTTTGTCTTCTTTTAAGAAGAAAGAACAGTTTTGAGATTATAAATAAAAGAATTAGAGCGTCTGAAACGATAATGCGATTACTTCTAATTTTAATTCGTAAAAATCATTTTTCCATCTAGAGAGATATTTTTTTTTAATTTGAAATATAGTTTATCAAGGTTTATGTAAAGAAGTCTAACTTAAGGGCAAGGAAGCCAAAAATATTTTCGTAAATATAACTCGATTACATTTTGTTTTACTTTTTCTTTACATCCCAAAAACTTGCTTCTCAAAAAAATAAATTAACATATAATTATAGTTTTCTGGATTCACATTTTCTTATCAAGTGAGAAAGAAACAGGTATAGAAAGTATACAGTATTTTCAAGTGAAAAATGGCATCTTCAACGAGACATGCATAGCAGAGATTTACAGAGAATTCTCTTATAAACACACCAAAAACTTTAATCTATAATACATAGTGGTTATATCTAAAGAAAGATAAATTACAGTATATTATGCCAGACCCAACCATTATTAGACCTATCGTCGTCATATATGCCAACGAAACATGGGTGCTCAGCAAATCAAAATGAAAAGAACCTCGAGATTTTGGAGATAAAAGTACTCAGAAAGATATTTGGCAAGAAGTGCGTTAATGGCGAATGGAAAATAAGGAGAAAAAAAATGTGAAGAATTGATGGAAACGTCTGGAGTTCCAAGTATAGTCGCCCAAATAAAGAAAAGGAGATTAAGATGGTTAGGAAGCCTACGTATAAGTTACTCTTATTAATAAAAAAAGGTGCAAGAATTCGATGGCGCCCTCTGATGTTGAGGAAGATCTCCCTCGAGTTGGAATGAGTAGATGCCCCCCCCTTGAGGCCGCAGACCGGAACGAATGGAGTAAACTTATTGAGGAGGTCCAGGTCTTACTCTAAAGACTGTTGTAACGAATAGTAAGTAAATCCGGCGGAAATAAATTTAAAAAATTAGTACTTTAACTTTCTAGGAATAGAATAAATAAAAATGGAAATCTCCTCTTGGACGGTAATATCAATAAGGATCCTGAGAAGGCTTCACGCGCCATTAATAACTGGAAATGAAAATAAAACCACTAATACTGAAACCTACCAGCACCTAATTCCTCTATATGCCAGTAAAAATTACAAACAATTATACTTCCTAAGATTATTTAGGATTAACGACAAGTTTAAAGCTGAAGTTGTTGGAACTGAAAAACCTACAAGAATATTCAGTTGAAAACTGTATGGCAATAAGTTTAAAAAAAAATTAATTAGAATTATTATTCTTCACCTTTAATCAACAATCTAGTCTTGGAAGTCCTACTTATAAAACTAAAGTACAAAGGTGGTGACAATTAAATATGTTCTCAAATTTAAAGTTATAAGGAAATGTATAAGGGAATGAATGAAAACGCCAGAGTTGAAGCAGAACTAGTTGAAGATTTTGTTTACTTATATCCCTCTTAAAAGACAGTTTTTAACAATTATACTGTAAAATAAACAGTGTTGTTTCAATTCTTGAGAATAATATTTAATAACTAAAAATGACTGTAGTAAACAAATTATAAATAAACATAAGTTTGTTTTGTTCTCTTGTTTTCAGATATTTCTTTTTTTTCTCATGTAACTTTTTTTTTTATGGCACACTTGTAAGCTGCAAGTTAAGCTCTCCGGAATGAGGTGTGAGGAAAGGGCAAAGATATGACCGTCTGTAAGGGGGGGGGGAACTGACATACATAATTCGAAACGAAAAAGAAAAAAAGTGTTTTTGTTTGCTTTTGTGCGTACGCCACAACTTGAAAATATATACGCTCTCGTGTAAACATAGAAGTACTCAGTTACTACACTTAGCACTTAGTATCACCCTTAAGTTCTCCTTAATGGAGATTAGTAGTGGTAAGGATGGAGTTAGAAAAAAAAAATATAAATACAAACACAATCGACACTTAATTCTGTTGAGTTAAGCTTTTTTTTTAAAATAATATTATTTAATTTTTGTTATGACTTAGACTGATAAAGAGTGCTACGTGTGTATTAAAGTTGTTTTGACTGACCTTTGTCATTTGTAATAAGTTCTTTGTAAAAGCCCACTTCAAAAGAAACTAAATTTATTTACCAGCAATATGTCTTCTTTATGTCCATCTTGTATGCATCAAATATTTATTGTTACGTTCTCTGTTTATCCTTTTTTAACGTATTGAAAGTAACTATTTTGTATTCCGGTTATGTACCGCACTTTACTGTTCCTATAGTATCAGATTTTTAGAAATAATAATTTTATCCTCCTAATCGAATATAATTTAAAGAGCGTCCTATGCAAAACAAAAAATTCCACAAACTAGGTTCTCTCTACTTCACAGTGAACTCTCCATTCGAATTGGGCAATAACTATAACCTACTTCAGCATTATCAGACAAGGTTATAAAGCAAGTGCAGATAGATAAGCCGTCCAAATAAGCTAAATACAAACTAATTAATAATTAATTATAAAACATGTGACTTTTTTTTTTTAATCTCTTGGGTACACTCTTCCAACAGTAGTAGTATTAACCGCAATATCCCTTACAAGATATGACGAAATATTACTAAATAACCTTGGCGTCACTTTAGCATTCTTATCATAGGAAATGCAGTAAAGACAACGTCTAGAAATGTTCCAAACTTTTTTTTATTAAATTTTTTTAACTTTAACTTAACATTTTTTAACTAGTTTTCAATTCTAACTATAAAATGGAGTAAAATTAATTCTTTTATCTTAATTTCTTATAAGAAATTTTAAGAATAAAACTGTCGGTAAACCAGTCACATCCGGTTTTAATGGATTTTGCCTATAAACTTAGAATCTAAGGAGATAGGGCTAACAAATCGGAATGTTTACCGAAATTAAGCTTTTGAGAGTATTCAATGTTGGACTTCCTCTAAAGAGCTGTAAGAGAACAGAATGGTGGTAAACCTGAATCTCTTCGTTAAAGTATGGGGAAGAGAGTTCCGGTTATCTTGTTCCTGACTTATCTCCATAAATAAATAAGAGACAAACATGAAAAAAAAGGTCGTCGGCACAACTCAGAGAGTTTATTTAAAGTTCTAACTTTATCATCTTCTTAACAAAAAAACTTACAATTTTAAAAAGTTAAGTCTAAGGGTTGATTAATCGATAAAAGGTACACACAAAATCAGCAAGAACCGAAGTGTTTCATTCTTACCTCAGTTCGTAATTTCAGTTATTGTAGAACTGTTCGAGAAAACATGTGTTTTATTCGATTTTACATAAATTATTTTACATAAATTTTAGTTTACAAGAAAACCTAACTGTATACTGCATATTAATAAATAAAAGTCGTGTGAGTGTGCATCACAGATGTTAAATATTAAATAGGAAATAAAATAAGTTAATAATAATCAACTAAGCCGAAAATTACCGACAAAAACCGATCGCATTCGGCTAGTTAAAGAGAAAAGAGAGAGAATTGTAATATAAACATCATGGCTAAGGCAGGTTGGGTTACAGATCCAGTAATTCCTAGAATCGCGGTTCTCTAACCCATCGTGCCTTGATGGCATAGGTTTGTGCTGACTTTACATAAATATAGTCAGTTTATCCACTATATCTCAGGAACGGAAAGTCGCAGACGTTTCAAATTTCATATTTAGTTCAAGTGATGCCACCGGAAGCGACAATAAATTTTTGGTCAAAATAGCTCCACCGGAAGTACCACTTTACTGAATAGATTTTACACTTTTTTAACTTTTTCTCAAAAATGGCTACTTGGATTTTCTCCAAACTTGGTATAATTATAGCTCTCAATTAGTTCTACAACTTTTATTCGAAACATTTTTCTGTAATACTTCGATTAAGGGCACTTTTGGGGGAGGGGTGGTGGATCAGACCGGTAGAACCGCAGTTCGCTGGAATATATGGACTTACACTTAATGATAGCTACTCTTTATTGGACAAATAATTTGTTTATGAAAATGGCGAGCATTAGGTGACATCTAATAAATTCTAAACATAATTAATGCAAATTTAATGGCAGTAAAATTACTTAAATGATTCCAATTATTGTAATAAAATGTCCATTGAATGTGCAATTTTGGTGGTAAATAAATAAAGAAAATTCGACTTGATCACAATACTTCTTTATTTGGGACAGAGGTGTGGAAGTAAAAAATAAGAAACACAACAACTGAAGGTAAACAAACCAATGATGTATTCAGTTTTGTTGCCTAGACTCAAACAATGGTTAGGTTAGAAGAAAGGATTTAGAGCCAAGAAAGGAATCTATTCTTCTCACTGAGTCAAATATTCTCGAAGATACTTGATACTAACTTTTGCAACTTGAAAAAAAAGAAGAAATGGTTAGTTCAAGTTTCAATAAAAATATTTAAAAAACGTAGCAAAGTATTCAGAAAAACTAACAATTGTGGCTGAGGAAACAACTATCACAAATTTACTACACCTGGTAGCCCTTAAAAAAGTTCCTTCGGCCTTACAACTCACCAACTCTTACACACGGAAATTTGCTAGCAAAAATTTGACATCGCAATAATTCCTCTTACTGTAATTGCAGGAAGTGAAAATAAAAATAGAAAACAAAATATAATTGAAATTTCCTTAATTTCTAGGCACCCACTATCTCCGTCCATTAAAAAGCATGGCATATTTAACCAAATTAAAAAAAACGAAAAAAAAAAACAGATAATTATTGCCACAATATCTATGGAACTTTAAAAATAAAATATGAAAAAAAAGGTAAAATTTAAAAAGCAAAAACAAAAGAAAAATAATATGACAAACATTAGTACCAACGTAAAAATTCTAAATTATTTGTTGGTGTAATTTCATTGGTGGAAACCGTCAACCATTACTTTGTTTTTATCTCTATGGATGATTGGTGAGTTCCCTTTATTAGTTATATACATAACTAATATAATATAGAGAAGGAAAGGAGGGGGAATTTTATAGTAATAAAATTTAAAAACGTGGCAATTTTTTTAAATATTTGTATTTTCATAAGTTCATTTTGTGATATTGGTACCAATAACATAATTGTGTGAAATATGGGAAGAATATTCGTATTTGTAAAGGTTTTTATTTATTTACTTTGGTTTAAGCTAGTTTCCAGCTAAAGTAGACCTTTTATAGTAAAAGTTGTAAAGAAAAAGTAAATTCTAAAAACTGATACACGTCTGTCTATTGGGACATCAATAACTCAAACAGAAAGATGACTTAAGTTCGAATAGGACATTTTGTTTAGTTGCAGACAAGAAGTCAGGGGCTCTTTTTTTTTTTGTGAAAATCAGGCCAGCCAACATTATGTACCGGAAATGCAAATTTAATAAAAACCGTTCCTTTCGATTTCCCTACTTTGTAATTATTATTATTTTTTTTTTGAAGAGGAAGTGCTATATTTGCCGAAATTTTAACGGAAGAACTTTGTGATAGTCTCTATCGATTTTCTAAAAACATCTTATACACATAAAAAAAAAGACCTAAATGCAAATGTTTGAAACTATTTACAGGATAAGAGAAAGAAGATTGTAAACCACACTTCCAAGGGATGATAGCGGCGCTGCCATGTGGCCTAACATGAAGAGGTTAAATTCAGTTACTTTACTACTAGACTGTAGTAGATATACTATAAAATGTTCAGCAAAATAATTGTTGAAATAAAATATAAATAATTTGGACTAATAACTGTAAGAGAAAATTGTTTTGTGTAAGAGAAAGAATGTGTTATGAGTTAATACATTATTTAGAGGGCCAGTTAAGAAATAAAATAAATACAGAAAAATAAAAATTAACTTAGAGGTTAAAAATTACATGTCAAATCTATAAAGAAATTATTACAGGGCAAATTTAATTCCATGGGAGATTCGGAGCGAATTGGGGTGAAAGCAAAAACTCCGGAGTTTTTCAGAAAAAAAGTGAAATAACAAAAGAAACTTGTTTGAAAATTACACTTCAGTTTTATTTCCAAATAAAATGATGCCAATGTTAACAACTAGTAAAGTGAAAACCAATACAAAAATGCATAAAATGATTCAACGCTGGAATCGAAAGGATGGGAAAACATCATGCATAACACAAATTTATGGTCAATTAAAAAAAAAAAAAGATAAGCTTCGTTGTTAAGAACATTGAAAAAAACAAAAAAAAAATCTAACAAATACATACCTTTACTAGTTTATTATAAATTGGCGGGTATATTAGATCTAATGGTCGCCTGGATAACTTGACCACCTGACTATTTGTTGAAGACTGAAAAGAAATTGTCCGAGCTAGATCCAAAAGAGTGGGGGCATAATAAAAAAATGAGGAGTCAAAAAAACAAAAAAGTAGGGGTAACTTAGTTATCCCCCACTACGTTCAAATCGGCGCAATGGCGTTTGTATCGGCAGTGGGAAAACAGTTTGCATTTATTTAATTAATTATTATTATTTTTTAAAAATATTGCTATTTAAATAAAATATTTTGTTTTACAAACCAGAAATTGTTTCAAATGATTTTTTTTTTCAAAATGTCAGCGCCTAGATTATCCATAAACTTAGTATGATACATTTCCCCAATACTGAATTAAACTTTTGTCCAATAAAAGTGGTATTACGAAGTTATTGGAATCTAGACAATCACTCATTTGATTTCAAATGTTTCATTTCTAATTGGGTAACTGCTGAAGTACAGCCCTTTTTACAACTGAGAAAGATGTCTTGCTATAGAATTACGAGGAGGTACAATAGAATAAATCTCTTGATGGAAAACTACACCTTTACAGAAATTTTAAAGAGAAAAACGAAAGGAGTTATGCTAATTCAATGCAATAGAATGTCATGTGTATGCTACAATATTCTTATATCGTCGATGTGTTCTATATTCTAAATTCGAACTAAGGTTTAGCAAAGTATCTGAGATAATAAGGAAAAAGTTACCTAGCTGAATAGAGTAAAGAGTGCGGCTTTAACCCAAATCCATTACGATCTAACATCTACTTTGGCCATCTAAAGTAAGCATGTAAAGGTGGGTAACATGTCTACAGGTTATGACGTTAAGTTCATCGGCTAAACTCCAAATATTTGCACCCAACAATTGACATTAACTTCTGTTTTTATGCCAGTGTACTCGTATTTGTTCGTTTTATTGGTCTGGACATCGTCAGCCAAGATGGCTAAAGGAAATGGCTACTCAATTTCACCTTACCAGAATGCAAGCCACGTGATAGGAGAGTGCTCCTTCTGGAGGTTTCACTCTCTTGTGGTTACCAGATGAAAGATAACTATATCGGCGACTGTTATCACTGGTTTACATTGAAGTTTTGATTAGGTGGTAATTATATTCCGTTTAAGTGATCGGGTCTACTCTAAAATTTATCTGCAGAAGGATCTTTGTATGGATAATCCTATAGTTCTTGTCCCCCATAATCCTAGAGAATGTTCAGGCTACTCCATTATCCTCTCACATCCTGTATTAATACATACAACAGATAATGCAAGCTGCAGTTCACTACTCGATCATATGCTATGACGTTTTATTTTAAACGGTTACTACATTTCCTTTAATGATAAGGGATTCCTAGAAAAACAGCCGATTGGTGTCCCTTCTACTAATCACGTAAATTTGTGTATGTTCGTGGTAACTATTTAGAATAATCTGCATCTTGTTTTGCGGTCAAACGACATCAGTCTGTAGTTCGACGGTACGTGTTGTGTAGCTAAGAAATTAGGTACGAGTTTTTAATTTGAAAATGATTGTCTGCTATTTTTGTTTATCGTGGACATTACCTAGTTAATTTTGAGCGTAGGAGTTTATAAACGTTTAGGAAATACAGGTTGCCTATAGATTTTTAGTTATATGATCTAGATTTAGTTCCATTTTGTACAGATGTCTCCATAAAAGTGAAATGCCCTATTAAGGTAACAAAACAGAGGATCTAGGAAGATCCAACATCTCATTTTGGCGTTTTAATAATACAAATTAATAAAATTTTTGACAATTGACTGCAAACATTTGAAGTTTTCCATACCAGGAACTAAACCAGTGAAAGACAAATCAATAATTAGTTACCGGGTACCTTAAATTAGCAACTATCTGAATTCAAATTTCTACAAAACTTCTGGAGCTATTGTAATCCACCAATAAGAGCGGAAGTCCTGATTGGTAGTTGGACGTTAAGCCCCGCCTGAAAAAAAAGGCGATTCCTTTAATAAGAGCGGAAGTCCAATAGTTTAGCCTCTCATATCATTTAACCTGACACATGATCCTGCTTATCCGATTTAATTTAATATTTTTATGTATTTTCTCAAAAAGCCCCCCTCTCCCTTAGAAGAAAATTAGACCAAAATTGGGTTGATTTTTAAAAATTATTTTATCAAACAGCACCAATAATTGTAATTGTTACCACAATGGTTCATTAAAATTATTAATTAACAAGGAAAATGTAGTATTTAATATTTCCCAGAAATTGATTTTTTTGTTTTTTGAAAGCAAATTTAAAGAAAAAATGGAACAAGATAACGATAGTGAAATTTTTTTGAAGTGGAACATGTTATCGGATATAAGCTCATTAAATTTATTAATTTAGTTTTCATTATATTTATTTGAAAATTTTTTGGTGAAACGCCTAAAACCATTTCTTGAAAGACAATAAACTAATTATATCGTAGTAAGTTTGTAGCACTTAGTAAACATTTCCAGATAAATTCATTTTAGAACAGTTCCGGAGAAGACGGATGGAAGACTGTAAAGAGCCTTAAAATGAGTCACCAAAACTTCTAAATTTAGAGAAAACTGTTAGAACAGATGGGCAAATTTCTCGAAATCCAAATGAATTCATTTAATTTTTTATCTTATTTTTAAAGAACTTCTTCTTGAAACTTTGGACTTCTCTGTTAAGATCCGATGCACTGAATGTACTACATGACTTTCACATTACTGAACGATAAAATTAAACAGGTCATGAAATGAATATCTTAAGAGGAAAACTATTCCAAGAATGTTTCATCACAATCACAACTTCATAGCTACTTGTTCTAAGCGCAGAAGGCCAACGGAAAAATAGATATTTTTGCTTCATTCATTCTAAAATCTAAATTAAATGCCTAAGATTTACTAGATATTTCGTCTCCCTCAATAGGGATAAACACCTGAAGTTATAGTAAATTAGTAATATAGTAGAATGAAGATTAGCTTCAGATGAGATGGATAATAAATAATATTACTGTTGTGGAACTAATGCTAAATGTATCATATCAGCCATTTTAATGCAATTAACCAAGGATAATGTATTTAAAAAAAAAAATGGCCTTCCTAAAAACCATCGTAATTTTCATGACGTAAAACTAAATTACCTAAGTTTTAAAACAGATCAAATTTTTAAATTAATCGCTTTAAGTTACTGAAATAACAATACATACCAGTATTAATAATTGATAGGAATCTATCACAGTGTAAGTCCGTAGAAGTCATGCTGGACACTGACTGATTGGTAATCACTAAGTCTCGGAGAGAGAGGGGGAGAGAGGCGTTAAGTGGAGGTGGGGGGTGTGATTCACCGTTTTCGTCAATAAATAAGGAAAAGAATGTAAACAATTTAAATAAAATGGATGTCGTCTTGAAAACAGCTGTCAGTAAAATGAACAGTTATCGTTGGTTTTGTGGGTATATAAATTAGGTGCATGAAGATATGAAGGGAAATGTGGGCAAGGAGTACAACACTAAGATACTGGTGAGGATAATCTCCAAGTTGGATGACCACGCTGTACCTGGTGCACTTAGATTGAAGTTAAATGGAGAAAATCATTTAAAATAAGCCTAGAACTGATTTGCAAGATTAATAGCGTCAAACGACAAGATTCACACAGATCTAATCTTCACCCTTACGATTGATTCTTTGAAAGTTAATGGAATTCTATCATTGTACTACGTATTACTCTATGTATGGACTTCGTTTCAGCCGACCATAGTGAACGTAGAAAATAACTTAAACTTTGAATTCCGTATGATCAAGTACGCCTGTTCAGAATGACATTGAAAGTCGTTCGATGCTGTAAAATGCACGTACAGTCTCCGCTAAATTTAACGCCAATAAGATCATTCCATTTCTTACAACTAAAATCTGCATCATCTGATACAATATCGAACAGAAGTCGATCGAATGAAATTGAAAATGAATTAATTCATTAACCTAGTCAGAGTTGGTGAAAAGGTTGGATTGGTTGGTTATTAATGAGAATATAATATACATGCAGGAGGGACAGCAGAACACCCTGGCCTAGTAGATTTAAGAAACCTTAATATTGGAAGAGGGTGGGTCCAGAGTTTCAGAATCAGTCGACATAAAAGTGCTAACTTATATCTATGTCTCGAAAGTGATTCTCTACAAGAACTTATTCGGCTGGTTTTCTTATAAATAAGACTATACGTGTATGTGTATATAAGACTTGTTCTCCATCTTGTCTTGATGGATAAAGCCAAAGATTTTAAAGAAGATCGAGGGAGCTGTTTTGGAAAACATATAAAAAAAGAAGTGAAAAATGTATTTAGTAAATCAGTACTTTGGGTTGAGGAATTTCGATCACTAAGTTAACAGCCAATTATCTAATAACTTCTCCTTTAAACTTTTACTTCAACTCAATTTCGAAATTATGATTTGATCGCAATACGCACTTTCCCTACCTAGTAGACAAAAATTAAAGAAGACATTCAAGTAAAGACAGAAGTTTTAAAATGGAGGATCCTCCCCATAAAATTATTTTAAAAATAATAATGCTTTAAATATAATTTAAATTAAAGATGTGTACTGTTAGAAAAATAATCTTTTAGTAACTTAATTTCTAGAGTCAGAGAGACAAAATTATGTTAAAATCCTTTCCATAAACCATTGGTATTTCCGGTCTTCGAAACTCCCTCCAATTTTCCCAATTCTACTCCTCCCCCATAACAGTAAATAAGAGTGGTTCCTCAATTTAATATAAAAATGTAAGCACAAATAAGCTCCTTCTCCAGTGTAGTTATAAAGAACAGGTGTTGGAAGTATTATCGAACTGAGTTCCTAACATTATCTAATAATAACTTATAGAATAGGAGATAACGATAATCGCTAGAACAAACACAAACATGCTCTAATATTGGCTGTTATTTTAGCTCTTGGTTTTCAATTCTTTCACGGGCTGTTCATATTGTACAATTAGAAATGGGGAATTTCATAGCAGTTAGCTTTCCTACGACATTTTGACTCGATAATGGAATAAAGTGAATCAAAATAAATGCACACGACTTTTTTCTTGCAACTTAATAGGTTCTAACTTGAGCATTCTATCGAAACTTCAAATTTTAAAATTATGAAGCAAATTGGGTGGAAGGAAGCGTAACAACCCCAATTTCCCGTATATTTTCTTAAACGAATTGTTTCAGAAAAATGTTTCTAAATAACAAGACTTAATTTAATTTTGAGCACATTAATTATACAGAGTTCAGAGACAAATAATTGTAGCCATTTTCAAGTAAAAATTAATTTCTTTTAATTTGTAGAAGACATAAGACCGTAAATAATTCTGAAATGGTTCTTTACAGAAAAGTAAAAAACCACTGCGATATAAAAGAATTTTGTGGCTTCCTAAGATGTTAGTTAGGGTGCTAGCATAGGGTTTGCTAGACCAATTAGATGCACACATACAACCTTATCTCGCCGGCCCTATGGGTAACTTTGTGAGAGCACGAAGTGTCAGTTTCCCAGCATAAGGAAATCCATAAGAAAAATTGGGAACCATCTGATGGAAGGACTCGTAACCAGATCAGATTATATAGCTGATAGGTGGGCGGCTTGCAACAGATATTCAAGATGAGTTTTAGAGGTGCGCAATGTGATTCCAACCATTTCTTGGTAAGAAAGTCAGCTGGAGATCTGAAAATAGGGTGTCCCTATAATTTAGGGAAAACGAAGTGAAGAAAATATAAAAGAAAGATTTAAAGAAAAAGTAGAAAGCAGTTTACAATCAGGATAATGCAGCATTCATCTAAATAAAGAGAGCGTTGATTGATGCTGCGGAAGAAGTGCTTGGAAGGAAGACCCATGAGAGGAGAGCAGACTGGATTGATGAGGAATGTGAGATTGCTGTCAGAGTGAGGAATGAAGCACGAATTGAAATATAACTGGTCCAATAGCAGAGTTTGAAGTAGAGAGTAACCAGTGGTCAGGTCTAAGGGCAAAACTCTCAGTCTGAAAGCTTCTCCATTAAAAGAGGGTTGAGACAAGGTGATCCGCTAACCTCCGTGATATTCAACCTAATGCCTATAAATGGCCAAAGAATCAGGAGTGCATCATATTCAATAGGATGACCCAAGCAACACTCGGCGTATGCAGATGATGTACTAATAATTACTGGAACAAATATAGCATTTGAATAAGTTTATATTTTGTTTACTTCTGGTATTGATGCTTTGGCTATCCAAGTCTCTCTGGACCCATTAAGCTATCCCCCAAGAAATAGCGAATAACAAATCAAAATAACTAAATAATAATAACAAATCTAGACCCGGACTTCAGCTACGTAAGATTCAGATCAGCCAGAATAGATTGGTCTGCACTTGGAGAGGTAGTACACGGGCAGAGTAAGGAGTTCATTGTCAACCTTTTCCTAACATCTCGAACTTCCTCAGGACAAACTGTTTTCTTCTCATTAATGCTACAAAAAATGGGGGACTACTATAAGTCACATTATATAGAGTTATTTCCTTTAAGTACAATGCCCAGTACGAGGTACAACCTCGAGAGTGTCCGGAGAAAATGTAGGTTTTCGGTTAGCCTAGGGAAACTGGCAACGGTTTTTTCAGGCTGACCTAGCTGCAATTAGGTTCTGTGCTACCGAGATTAATGGGAGAGGAATTATTAATTAATTCTCGGACAGCCAGGCTGCTCTACGAGCTATTAGTTCCTAACAGGTCAACTCAAGCCTGGTTTGGGACTATCTGGGTGTCCTGAAAAAAATTAGTGACCAAAATAAGGTCTTTCTGGTTTGGGTTCCTGGTCATTCAGGACATAAGGGAAACGAAGTGGCAGATTTATTGGCCTGGGAAGGCTCTGTGGGACACTTCGTTGGCCTGGAGCCCTATTTTGGGGGCTCTGCCCATTAACCTATGGGTGCGGAGTAGGTCTCAGGAGTGGTGGGCAGAGACAGGCGAAGGTGTTCATCACAGGCTATTCGTCTAGGCTGACTGCAGAATTAATCCGTCAAGGCCGTGGTGCTATCAGGATAACACCACCTATTACCTGGCCATTGCAGGCTCAGAAAACACATGCATCGCATGGACCTGGCAGATGATAGCCTTTGTAGGTTCTGACAGTAAGAGGAGGAAACGGCACTGCATGTGTTCTGTCAGTGTGAGGGACTCGTCTGGCTAAGGTTATTACTTCTCGGGGAGGAAAAACCAAGGCCTGTGATCTTTACCCAAGATTCGCTCTCTAGGATTAAGAGTCTTATCAAATGGACGGGTCTGGAAGGCGAACTTTAGAGTGGGGGGAGCCACAATAGATCCAAGGGGGGTCATAGTGGCTAGTTGAATCTAATCTAAGAGGTACAACCAGGACTCAGAGAGAAGTACATGAAAGACCTACATCTTCTTTAAATCGACTCTCTTCAGAGCCCCAACAAGCCAGTTTGCCTACTATCCAGTTCGTCCATAAAGATGAACTCGGACTGAGCAACTTCCTGAAAGCTGAAGAACCGGAAGTTCTAAGACAAGAAACATGGAACTCTCTAAATAAGTTATAAATTTGATTGAAAAGACTTTTTTTTGCGTTTCCTCATTAATTACAGGAAACAAAGACAGAAATGAAGCTGTTCTAAGCAGATTTAATTTTTTGTGAAGCACTGCCACATAAACAGGAAATCTATTTACAACACCAATCATCCATCATCCTTACATCATTGCAGACTATAATTAATTTGGCCAATATATTTATTTTGTCTTCACTTTCTCTTACTCCTCGAACCGGAAATGTCCATTTTGAGGTCCCCAGAATCCACCCCCATCAAAACCCAAAAAGTTCTAATTTTATAATTCACTCAGGTGCTTAGAAGATGCTGAAATAAGGTTATGTACCACTTTATTGGATAAATTTTTTTAATTTTATGAAGATTGATTCGAAAACTGGGTATGTGTGTTTTCTTTAAACATGGCACTCTTACTGTACGTATGTTTTTGAACGATAACTTTATAAGTGAGGGAGGTGGTAAGGCTACCTTCTTCTTGTCACAATTATTATTATTATTATTTATTGGGGGATAGCTACATGGGTCCAGAGAGATCCATAGATAGCTAAAGCTTCAATCCCAGAAGTAAACAAAATATAAACTTATTCAAATGCTATATTTGTTCCAGTAATTGTTAGCACATCATCTGCATACGCCGAGTGTTGCTTGGGTCAACCTGTTGAATATGATGCACTCCTGATTCTTTGGCCATTTATAGGCATAAGTTGAATATCACGGAGGTTAGCGGATCACCTTGTCTCAACCCTCTTTTATTGGAGAAGCTTTCAGACTGAGAGTTTTGCCCTTAGACCTGACCACTGGTTACTCTCTACTTCAAACTTTGCTATTGGACCAGTTATATTTCAATTCGTGCTTCATTCCTCACTCTGACAGCAATCTCACATTCCTCATCAATCCAGTCTGCTCTCCTCTCATGGGTCTTCCTTCCAAGCACTTCTTCCGCGGCATCAATCAACGCTCTCTTTATTTAGATGAATGCTGCATTATCCTGATTGTAAACTGCTTTCTACTTTTTCTTTAAATCTTTCTTTTATATTTTCTTCACTTCGTTTTCCCTAAATTATAGGGACACCCTATTTTCAGATCTCCAGCTGACTTTCTTACCAAGAAATGGTTGGAATCACATTGCGCACCTCTAAAACTCTTTACATCTTGAATATCTGTTGCTAGCCGCCCACCTATCAGCTATATAATCTGATCTGGTTACGAGTCCTTCCATCAGATGGTTCCCAATTTTTCTTATGGATTTCCTTATGCTGGGAAACTGATACTTCGTGCTCTCACAAAGTTACCCATCTCACATTCCTCATCAATCCAGTCTGCTCTCTTCTCACGGATCTTCCTTCCGAGCACTTCTTCTTATCACCAGAAGAAAGGTAAAGTAATCGCCTATTATTTCAGGCGGGGCTTATCGAGGCTTGACACCGATTAGGTTTCCGTGGACGGGAGCGGAAGCACTTTACTATTTTCTTTTTCTTTTTAACCAATAAAAAGTAGCTACACTCAGGATTCGAACTTAGGATCTCTCACTAACAAATCCACGTTCGTGACCACTACACCAACACCGACCTCATCTGTATGATAATAAAAAGAAGATGAATCAAAAGCGGTACAAAATTTCACAATAACTGAATTGTATTTTTCCTATATTTTAAAATTTTCTCAAATAAGGCTCTTAAGATTTGATTTCAACTTCAGCAGACCTTGTGATTTTTTGTAAGGTATTTCCCGTTCAAAACTATTTCGAACATTTGACACGGTTTAATAATACTATCTTCAACAATGAGTGAAAGAAAGTTATCCAAACATTTGGTTTAACAGTTTTAAGAATCACAAACAAAGATCGACAACAGATATTTCCTTTTTACAAAAAACGGAAAAGGATCACACCTACTTACACAAAATTATATTTAACTACACACATACAAAGTTAACAAAACAAGAGAGAGAATATCATTTACATAGGTTATCTCAAATTGGTTAAAAAAAAATAAAGTTAAAAATACCCGGAAATAGACGCACACTTAAAACAATATACACGCGTGTATGTGTGTACACTTTACATACTCTGACACAACATGTACACCCACAAGATAGGTTGGTCAACGAACGCACCAACCAACTTTCTACAGGAGAACGGAAGGTGGGTAAGGTAATCGTCCTAATAATTGTTATCGCACATTGTGCTTATGACCAATGTTTATGACGATAAAGCTGCCTGGAGAACGCTAAATTACCTTACAATATGTATTTCTCTTGGCAGTTAAACAATTGTTAGAAATTAATTTAATATAATATTTTTAAATTAACTTTAATTCAATACGCTGGAAGTTATTTATTTATTTTTTTAAAACTAATTTCCATGGATGATGTCTAACTTCAAGAAATGACAAAGTTATTTGTAATTATTTGTTGTAAATTTCAATTGAAATTCCTTGAGGAACTTCAACATTCTGATATTAACCCATTTGCGGTGTGTCATTGAATTAAATTTCGTTTTTTAAATCAGTGTAATAATACATTGTGTATAACTACGTAAAAGGAAGTACAATGTGTTCAATTTTCAAAATACACTTTTAAATACACTCTGAAGATCCTTTGATTTGGCCAATCGACTTCTAATTAAAGGCTTTTTAATCTTTTCCTAATGATTCTTCGATTATTTCGTATATTCGATTGAGTACTTTATTTAAATTTTTTTCTCAAAAATGGTTATTTGGAGAACTCATAGGGGAACAGCTCCTTTGCCACCGCGTATAATATTAAGGATAATTATGTTTTTAAATGGATAAAGACAATTCCAGAGAGCAGACACCAACAGATGAATTATTGAAGCATAATCATGCAGATTATCGATTTTTAACTTTTCACACAAAAATAAAAATCTTTTAGATTGCTCTGAGTCCAATTTGTGTTCATTTTAAAACGAAAAAGCACGTAAAGTTTTTGAAAAATGCAAAAATTAATATTTGTTTAAAGAGAAAAATAAATGATTAAATAGGTTATAATAATTGTCTAGTTAGTTCTAGTTTATTACCATGTAATAAATTGGTATTACAGGGAATCATAAAAAATTATTTTTATTGGAAATAAAAATTATTAGAAACAAGATATTAAAATATCCAGTAAATATTTTATACTTTAATGAAAATTATTAATTTTTCTTTACTTATATTGAAATTTATCAATATTTTACATAAAATTGGATTAAAACAATGGAAATAATGAACAAAAAACAAATAGGAATATTATTTCATAATAAATATTATTATTATTAAGGCCTGTGTAGTGTTGAACATTGAATAGATCTAGTTATTAGTGTTTTATGGCTTCTATTCCTATTAATGCTAGTTTATTGGTTATTGTTGGCCTTAGTGAGATCATTAAAACTATGTATTGTTGATAAGAAGGAAGGAAGGAGTTCTGCTTTTCAAACAAACCTCATTCTACCTCATGATGTGGAGACCATTTTAAAAAAGGAGACTATTAAAAATTCATAAAATTATTAATAGAAAAAGTTTGTATGTATGTTAGCGAATACAGTGGTTACTTGTTTTTCTTTACATTAGGTGCAATTTTATCCGCTCCTTCTTTATGATCGAAAACTTCTTTAAAAAGGTTTCTTCCAAAATTTCCAGAAAAAGATTTTATAATTGTTATGTGCATTGAGACAGATAAGCCATTTTAAAATAAAAAATAATAATTAAATCCAACTTGATGACACATCGGTTGGTACAAATCATTTTATCACAAATAAGAATGCCAATTATTCAAACTAAATTTTATATCACCAAATGAGATGGCAAATTGAATTTACGCCATTTTTGTTCTTTATTCGTACAATTTTAAGATGAAATAAAACTTTTTAGAAGGACAAGAAAATTTATATGTAGACCAAAATAACTTAAAAACCATCAAATCATAAAACTTAAAATTTAATACTTTCTGATTAATGGATATATCCTTTAGGAAAAGTGATTGGCCATCTGTTCATAGCCTAACAACGTGAATATGACTTATACTAACATCTTGAACGCTCATACAATTTAGTGACGTTCCACAGAAGTATTCAATAGATACAATAATTTCGGTTTAGCGAATCCACAGACAAACTCTAGTTTTAATATACTCTATCAGTTTTAAACTACAAACATCTTTGTTACAGACAAACGCTAACAATGAAGGGAGCCACAATAATTGTTTTAATTTGCGCCTAGATACAACTTTCGAAAATCAAAGTCACAACAGAAGTTAAGCTGATCGGGAAAAAAAAATCCAAGTACTATATAATTTTCGAACTATTCACATTAAACCTTTTAAATAAAACACACTCATAAAATAATGTGTAATATTTCATTAAATAATGACATCAATTTTTTGTACACATGATACAAAATTCTATTTATAAAATGTCCATCAATTTCGATCGCACCTGTATACATATAAGTAGGGAACATTATGTACACACATGTACAGCTAAAATACTATATTCTCTTTGGAAGGATGGATTAAACAGCGTATAATTCTTGTAAACCAGGGATGAGCAACACGCGGCCCGCCAAGCATTTCTAAAATTGAATTTATTTTATCGACTTTCTCCCATCAATATATTGTTATAAAATTAATTATAATAAAATGGTAGTACATACTAAACCGAAATATTTTTTTATGGCGAGTTACTTGTCGACGACGTTTTTAAACATGCAATACGAACGCGCCGCGTCTGCACGATTTTTTTGTGACGAGATACACACTTGTCGGTGACTTGTTCAAACATGCAATACTGACGTTTCGTAAATTATTAGTAAGAGTTAATCTATGTGCGGCCCGCCAAAAAAAAATTTAAATTTAAATTGGCCCATTGATTAAAAAGGTTGCTCACCCCTGTTGTAAACGATTTATGTGCGTTTTTTGGAAATTTACTGTGATAAAAGTATGTGGTCCTCTCGCTGTTGCAAGTATTTCACCAAATTGAGAAATTAGATTTTGATTTTAAAAGTCCACTTAAAAAAAGATGACTTAGAACGCCATCTATATGTATATTTAGCGCGTGATTATACATCTATATTTTACAATCTCTGTTGACTCTACTAAATAAAAATCTAACCGGAAAGTAAAGTACTGCAGAATCCGCCCGCGCGACTAAACTTAGCGGATGAGAAGATATGAAAGATTGCAGCAGTTGTTCTGTCATCTGTAGATCCTAAACACTTTAAATTGTCTTGGAATTTGGTCAAAAGATAGCCAGAATACAGGATTCCAGATTGGGCATCTGAAAGATATGTCTGGAAGAAGATTTTCATAAAACTGGTTGTAGTTCGTTTTGAGACTGGAGAATGCAAGAGGTGCGCAGACGTGAGGAGTAGGACTAAATGCAAAAATTTAGCAAACAAAGTCCATGAAGGATCATGAAGTAGGTAGGTCAGTAAGTAAAACCGTAAGCACTAAAATAGAATATGAAATTACTTTACATTTAACCTAACAAATTAGACGTCTTGTAACCGGAGACAACTAATCTAAATCTACATAAATCTCTATTATGGAGCAATAAATAAAATCCAAAATATAGACAGGAAATGGGACCCAGTAGATCATACTTTTGCGGATACAGCCTCAGCTACAGCAATAGTGGAAAGAACTTCGCTATTCATTTAAAAAAATTTCTCATACTTTGAAATACGAGGGTCGTTTGAAAAGTCCTTGCAAAAATAAAAACTACTTAATTTTTTGGGGTAAACCTTTTTTATTTTTCAACATAGTCTCCTTTTAGGCTTATACACTTCGTCCAACGCTGCTCTAGTTTGTTGATCCCTTCCGAATAATAGGATTTGTCCAAGTCTGAAAAATAGCCATTCGTTTCTGCAATCACCTCCTCGTTTGAATAAAATCTTTTTCCCGCCAGCCATTTCTTCATATTGGGGAACAAATAGTAGTCCGAGGGAGCCAAGTCTGGAGAATAGGGGGGATGTGAAACGAGTTGGAACCCTATTTCCATTAATTTTGCGACCACAACTGCTGAGGTGTGAGCTGGTGCGTTGTCGTGATGGAAAAGGACTTTTTTGTGGGCCAATCGTGGGCGTTTTTCTTGCAGCTCGGTTTTCAAACGGTCCAATAACGATGAATAATATGCACCTGTAATAGTTTTACCCTTTTCCAGATAGTCGATGAGGATTATTCCTCGCGAATCCCAAAAGACAGTCGCTATAATCTTTCCGGCCGAAGGAACGGTCCTCGCCTTTTTTGGCGCAGATTCCCCCTTTGTAACCCATTGTTTAGATTGTTCTTTGGTCTCAGGAGTGTAGTGATTTATTCATGTTTCATCCACAGTGACGAAACGACGCTTAAAGTCCTGCGGATTCTTCTGGAACAGCTGCAAACCGTCCTTGCAACACTTCACACGATTTCGTTTTTGGTCAAGCGTGAGCAATCGCGGCACCCATCTTGCGGATAGCTTTGTCATGTCCAAATGTTGATGCAAAATATTATGTACCCGTTCATTCGAGATGCCCACAGCACTAGCAATCTCACGCACCTTCACTCTTCTGTCATCCATCACCATATCATGGATTTTATCAATGATTTCTGGAGTAGTAACCTCAACTGGGCGTCCAGAACGTTCAGCGTCACTTGTGCCCATATGGCCACTCCGAAAATTTTGAAACCACTTATAAACTGTTCTAATCGAAGGTGCAGAGTCACCATAATGTTTATCAAGCTCCTCTTTAGTCTCCTGAGGCGTTTTGACTTTCAAAAGGAGTGTTTAATCAACACACGAAATTCTTTTTCGTCCATTTTTTGAAAATCACTCGACTTCCTCGATTCAAACGAATGCCAAACACAAAGAAATAGACCGATCTGGCTGAAACTTGGCGTGTGTTCTTCCAAGAGATGCTACTAACTAAACATAACCTCGATACGCGCCAGTGGTGCTATCTCTCTGACTTTGCACGGACTTTTCAAACGACCCTCGTACATGAATGCTTCAGACCAGTGGTTACTAACCATTTTATGACCAGGAACCATTTTAATATTTTTATTGTTAGCAGGGACCACAAGGTTCAATATCACAGTCAACTACTTTTAGATTTTAAAAATACTAAACTTCAATTAACATTGTGATTATGTTTTCAGTTATATTAATGTGCTTTTTGAGCCTGCATTTTTTTTTTTTTAACAAGATGGGTAATCCCGGGATTGATGATATTGCTTAAAGCGACACGCACATCATCATTTGCTTTTAGTCGACTTCTGGACTTGTTTTTAGGGCGCTCTACGCTCGCTCGACGTCTCCCTCATCGCGCCGTCGCCTCACACACGGTCGCATGTCAAATAAATATATTATTACTTTAAAAATGTTAAGTGTTTCGTGGACAATATTTTAGTTCTAGCGTACCACAGGTTGGGAACCACTGCTTTAGGAAGTCCTGGATAATGGGAAGAATTACTCTAGATATCTCCCCTTGAAACTGTTCAGTAAAGACTAACTTTATTATTTTTCTGTTTATAAAAGTAATAAAAATTGAAATACTATTAATTACTATTAATATTATACTGTTAAAAATTTGTAAACTAATATATTGATAATATCGTGAGAAACGTTTTATTAAAAATCAACATCAACAGTTCGCAAAAAGCAAATATTTACAAAAATCTTTACCACAGTTGTTCATGTAAACAGAACAATTAAACAAATAGAATAAACAATTGTGTTTTTGTCATAAACTGTGACGTCAGGTTTTTCCAATAAACTAGATTAATTATTAATTTATACAATATTTTTCTTGAAGTTATATTTGCAAGTATTGTTTTGGATTAAATTTAAGATGGTAGATTCTCAACTTCGTGTAACAGTAATTCTGTAGATGTTCATGATAGAACAGCCAGTTTGTAGTAATTTAAGTAAGATTTGTTGAAAATGTAGGTTTAGTCCAGCACAATGCTGGGTAATATCTTCATCCTTGGCCGGTCTCTCGGACTTACATGCACCATCAGAGGTAGATTAATCAGTTATGGTTGTAGGGATTTAAACGGTGGCTGTGCTAAGCTGACAAACACAGGGACAATACATAGAAATTTCTATCTAAAATACTATGACATTTATTTGATTTCACGTTCTACATCGGCCATTCCTTTCCTAAAGCACCTAGCCAAGGAAAAATACCAGAAATACCACATTTTCTCATTGTCCTAATCCTTTCCTACCAAATCTGACAATCTTCCACGTCGGCCACTGGTCTCGAGATCTCCAGCAAAGTGGGTATGACATCGAAAATACTACTTATGGGTAGTTCCTATTCTGCTTACCAGATCCTACCTATTCACTTATTGTGTTTTTAAGTAGAATAACTGTAAATTTCGATGTAAATAAATACAAAAATATTTTTAAAGAAAAGACTTGGAGGCATTCGAAGTAAAAATTTGGATCAAATCTTATTTCTTCAGTTTTACTGGATCGAAAATTTATTTCTGAATAATTAATTTGAATATTTTTTCCTTTTTTTTTTTTTCTTTAACAAAGCAAACCTTCTCGGAAGGTAAGAAGTTTGTCAGCTGTTATAAGTGTTTAGAAAACTCTTCAATAGAAACAATAAGTCTCTTCTTTCTACATTCCTTTAATTATACTACAAAATCCTGTACACTTACTGAATGGCCGTTGAAGAGTGTAAAGCCAAGTTAAATGTATAAGTTATGCGAGTGCACGTATGTAAGTTTGCTGGCGGTGATGTTGTTATCAAGACAGAGCAATCTAAAAATGCACCCGAGCTCGCTAGCTCGCGCACTTATCGAGAAATCCCACTTCAAGTAACAGTATTCCACACACACACACACACACACACACACACACACACACACACACACACAGAGTCTCTTAGCGTGTATGTGCAAATGCTGCGACAAATAAAGAGTTTATGGTATTTTCTTTTAAAAGACCCAACAATTTGATAGAATTTTCATGATTTTTCTTTTACTAGTGAGCGGAAGTATTAAGATCGAGGCAAATGTTTCATATCGAGTTTTTACATCTTTTTTTTTAAATGGCTTTAGAGAGTCGCTGCAACCACTTCCTTTCTTAATGGTGCTACAACTCATGAAAAGTCTTCCTCAAGACGGTCCACCTTTAGTGCGCCCTCTAGTTGCCAAGCATTGCCAGTGCCTTCTTCCGCTACACCACCTTTGGCTGCCTATTCGCCAGCAACTTGTTACAAATGCTTGCTATTTCTTCATCACATATCCTCACTACATACCCAGCCCCACCGTCGGTTATGATTTTAGAGATATCCGCGGCTCATTGAACAGAGCGTAATTCTTCAATATTCCAGCTCATCAAGGGTAAAGGTCCCATAGATTCTCTCAACCATATTCTGCCTTGTAAATATCACCAGCGTCTTATTCATATTTTTCGTTATAGTCCACGAATACAAAGCCTCAAGTCAGCACTGGGCATGTGGGCGTTTTCTATAGCTGTGTCTTTGTGTTACGAGTAAGTAAAAAGTAAGGTAAAGTAATCGCCTATTTTTTCAGGCGGGGCTTAACGTCCCACTACCAAATTAGGTGTCGTGGACGGAGGCGACTAGCAAATATACTTTACTGTAAATTTCTTTTATTAACCTTTAAATAAAATCCAAGGCCTAAAACTGGGAATCGAACCCAGTACCACGATACATATTAGCTTCTCACGTCTCGCCTCTAACCTCTCAGCTACCATGGAGTGTTACGAGTAACGAGTTTACTTTTTACATGTTTTACTAGGCCGAAATAACAATTGTTCGCGGCCATAATTCTTCTTTTTTTTTTTAATTTCTAGTCTACCCTTCTTACCACGGATATATTATTTTAGAAAGAGAGGCGTCCTGGGGCATTTTACAGAAATATCAAATTTGAACTCCCCGCAATTTTCCGATAATATCGATAGTACACACCTCCTCTAGTGACCAATTCTTGGAAAAGTTAGTTTTCTTTACTCAAAATAGATATTTCCCGAGCAAAAACAGAATTCGTCTAATTACTGTAATAAGTAGAAAATACAGGTCGTTTATAGCTGCGACCATTTTAAAAATTCAGTAATTTTCAAATAATTTTTTCTAAAAATGACAACACAAAATCAGATTTTAATCAAATGAGGTAAAATACTAATTTACTTTTTTGTTTTTAGTTTTAATATTGCTTAAATGGTAGACGAATTTATGTATTGCTTAAATAAAACACAATCGAATTAATTAATTTGATGCAAGATAGAGAATCTCCTTCTGGAACGAATATGTCCTTAATAAATTGAGTACAAACATTTTGGATTCAATCTAACTTGAGAAATATTTTTTCTGCAAATACCGAAGATAATTTTTTAAAAAAAATAAATTATTAAAGTAGATGTTGATGGCCTGGTGATTGTAAAGAGTATACTCGTATATATAAACGGCGACCAAGAGATGAAGCGATGTCGGAATTCAGTTAAAGTCAGCAGAATACTCAGCGCTCTCTCCCTCATAATTCAACGCACACACTGACGGATTGCTTACTTAACATGTTACTCTATACCATAGTGCTTACAATAATATTTTCTTTGTATAAGAGAGCCCCATAGAAACTCTACACACAACTGAAATAAACAAATTGTATGAAGCTAGACGTCATCCACACCAACTAGCTGAGGATTAATTTCTTTTCTTCTATATTTTCTATAATTTAGAATGAAATATATAAACAAGACTTGAATTTTACCGCAATTTAAAAAATTATTAGTTTTATTTTTCGAAATGTAAAAGTTTCTAAGGAAGTGTGGTCTCATGAACCCCTCAAACCCCAACTTAATCCTTGGGTACTCTCTATAAATTTACTGGTACATTCGAAAAGCTTCTCTGTGCAGTGGGTACTTCAGGGTGAACTGATATTCTCTCAATTCAGAATTCAGGTACACTCAGACGGCGGAAGGAATGCAGCTAAGGTGTACAGGGCTAAAGCGAGAATGGTATTTCGGTTAGCCAAGACAGGCTAGTAGCTACAGTCTTTCGGGCAGAGTTAATCGCTTAACATCTCTAAATCTGTCGAGATGTTAAGACGATGAATAATCAATTCCAGGATCGATGTTTTTCTTTTTTTCGGCCAACCAGACGCCCTTGCAGGCCATTCAATGCTAGTGCTTTGTGACTGTCTAGAAATCACGATGAGAATTTGTAGCTAAAATACGAGGTGTGGCTATTAAATAACTGATGCTGCTACAGAAGAACTATGCATGCGCCAAATCCTAACGACCGACAGTTGTGCAGCGTAAAACCTTCTCTTTCGGTTGCAGGGTCTCACGTGTTTGTAGAGAAATCTGTCTGACCCGAACCGTCGTTTGTGTAAGAGGTGTTAGTTTCGTTTTGCCGAAAACATGATACTACACATGTAGTAGAGCAACGAATTGTCGTGGAATTTCACATCAAAACTTGGTGAAACCGCTACTGAAACTTAAATCTTTTATTAAAAGAAGTTTATGGCGACGAATGTTGTATCACATGCGCAAGTTTTTGAGTGGTTCAAGCGTTTCCAAGATGGCCGAGAAGACGTCGGAGATGATGACCGCCCGGGTCGCCCTTCCACGTCCAAAACGGATGAAAATATCGATTATAAATATAATCTACATTACTATCGTGAGGTGCTTGCTTAACTCCGTGAAAGGGTAAGGAAAAACGCCCCGATTTGTGGTAGAACCAGTCATGGGTTCTCCATCAAGACAACGCGCCGGCTCACCACTGCATTGTCTGTCAAGACGTTTCTAGCCAAGTTCAACATCCCAGTTTTAGGCCATCCGCCTTATTCGCCTGATGTGACTTTTATCTGTTCCCCAAAGTCAAATCTGCATTAAAAGGAACACGATTTCAGTCCGTTGAAGCTGTGAAAGAAAAAGCGGCACGCGTCATGCAGGTGCTCACAGAAAAAGACTTCCAGCACTGTTTCGAACAATGGTAAATTCGCATGGAGCGTTGTAGGGATTGAGGAGGGGTGTATATTGATGGTGATAATAACTAAATTTAAAATAAAATGTTTTACAGCAATAGTCTCGATATTTAATAGCCACACCTCGTAAGTCTTTCTCGACCTGGGTAACCAGGAATTCTGATTTACTAAACACAGTATTGGAGTAGAGTAAGTGAGCACGTGTTACAATAGTACTGAATGATATTAATGTTGCCAACCAAACTTGACGCGGGTTAATAACATAAAGTTGAAGACAGAAGGTCGTAGGGGAGATGGGACATGCAACTCCTAGTACATGTTTCCTGCTGCTGGTCTCTCGCGCAGGTGTACCAACCCACGTGCTCATATCGCTAAGCGTTCAGCTCGTTTCACAACAATAAACCGGCAAAAAATATCGTTATATCGTTATGGTTGGCCTACATTTTTATTTTTTTTTATTTTTCCAAACTACTGATAACAGAAAGTATCGCAAAAGGAGTCGAATTTTTGGCTGTCCAGCTTTTACCGAAAATACCAGAGTGGTTTTCCTACCGGAAATCCCGATAAAATGGCCTGGATTCGTGCTAAAGCATGTCTGCTTTAGCTGGAAAACACAAAGTCGCAGGATACTGAAACTTAATATTTTGATAAAGTTTTAAATTATTTGGGTACCCGGTCTTAACCTAGCTGACATGCAACGTTGCAGACCGCTATACTATATATAATATTAATAGCTATATTTACAGTGTTTGCAGAGCCTGTCCATTAAGTGTTTTACAAGATCTAGTTTTTTTTAACATATTTACAAAGACACATAATTGGGCCAGACATCATTTCAAGAAAACCAAATAATGGTACAAAATAAAAAAACAAAAATGAAAAGCAAACCTAATCAAATTAGAAAACCAAAAACTAACTAATAACCTTCCATACTCAGTCCCTTTTGCCGAGACGCAAAACCCACTCAAAATACCTTCCTTGGCACATATATTCCCTGGCTACTCTTTCTCTTGTCTATAGTCCATCATCCACAACCCACTCTTGATGCCACCTTGTCTCTCTCCTCAGATTTATCTGTCGTCCTCTTTTTTCTCTTCAGTATCTCAGAGTCCACTGTGTACAACGTCTGGCTAATCTTTTGCTTCTATACATGATACCATGACCTTTCCACTCCATTTTTAATTATTTGTGCTTCTATTTTTCAAGTCCTCTATATATTTTCTAACTCAAGAATATATCTGCTACAATGAAACATACAATGAATCCTGCTGAGTATAATATAAAATCCAAATTTTCGCTGTATCAATATTCAATCGATATTCAATTTTTATACACTAATTTATTGTTCCTTCAATTAAGATAATATTTAGTGCTAACTTCCTCCCATAAAAACCATTGTTACAATCTAAATTAATCTAGATAAAAATATTAATTTTTTTTTAACAATAATAATAGTCTAACACAGATAAAAATCCGTCTCGTACAATTTTTCAGCTTTAACTTGCCCTATTAAAGAATTCACCAAATTCCACTAGTCTAAGTTAAATAGAAAGATATTTAAAAAAAATCTAATAAATAAAGTAAATAGATTAGATACATAGCAGATTGATAAGAACGTTATGAACTTAAATAGTGTCTATAAAGACATCGGTGAATGGTGCCAGCGATATATTTTTAAAAAAATAAAATAAATCAACTGTTAATACAAAAAAAAAAGTCCATAGCAAAGTAACTCGAACAAAATGAACAAGTTAGGCCTTATTAAAATTACAAGGTGTACTGAAGTGTTTGATATGCGGGTAACTGCGAGCAATGGGCCAATGTCCACCAAACTGGTGGTAAACAGTTGGCTGGTTTTGATCTACATCGAACTTCTTAAACCTTTAATTAATTCTGCAGTTTAATAGTTTAAAATGTTTTTGATATTTCTTTTTTTTTAAAAAAAAAAGAACTACATTTTGTCTGCCAAGACACAGTTCTCAAAATCTATTTAAGTAGGCTGCCATTCAGCTACCAACATTAAATAATAAAAAGAAGTCTCAGAACTCCTACTAAGAAATGAATTTCAAACAAAATTGTTAAATTTTCTTAGTAATAAGAGAAAAGAAACAAATTTTTAAATAATGTCGCACTTCCAAAAGCAAATTTAGAAGCAAATAAACCTAGTATGAACATTTTAATTTTCTATTTCTTAGTTACTACTAACTCACAAAGCCCACAACACTAATCCAATCCCTCTATGAACTTTTAGTTTCAAAAACAATACCTCCTTTGACGAGCTCAGTAAGAAAAAAGAAGTACAAGTTTAGAAGTCTAAATCATGAGACCTAGTAAACAAAAAATTAAATCTAAATGGGAAAGTTTCGTTGTAAACAAAAACAGTAAGAACTTTCCATATAAACAATGGCAGAACACGCGCACACAACCGAAATAAAGTATGGGAAAAAATTGAAAGAATACAAACAAAATGTTAGCTGTTATAATAAAAATAAACACAATTAATTTACCGGGACGATAGATTCCAAACAAATATCCAATCTTTGATAGAATGGTGATGATCCATTAGAACTATTTATATTAACTAATTTCTTATAAATATAAACACTAATAAAACAAATCAACGGACAGACTAGTGAGGGCACTACCCTAACTGCGTCTGACATATTATTTAAAATAATTAATACGGAATATTTGTAAGGAACTTGTCACGATTTTCTAATCATAAATTTTCGTTCCCCCCCCCCTCCATCCACGGCAATATATCTTATCTGTTCGATTTGGTATTTTACTTTTAATAAATATCTTTAAATGAAAAAAGACCTTTATAAGAGAGTTTTTATCTCCGACGTTAAATCTTGTAAGAACACCAACATTCCCGAACTTCCAACTTTTCATGCACATTTTCCGAAGCATTTCAAAACTCCAAAATTTTCCAAACATAATCAACTGCATGTTACCCCGAAATGGTATTTTTAAAGTATCCTAAAATATTAATAAAATTGCTCTAATTTTTTTTTTTTTACGATTTTAAACAAATATAGATCTAAGCTAATATTACAGTACACACAATATAAAATTATAGGTATTTTTTTCAAAACAATTGCCAGAAAAATTGAAAAATCCAATCAATAAGTGGTACAACTTCTAGTACTGAAATTTTCTTCAACTCGGAATTTTACCACCATATTTTGACTTTTCTTAATTGTGCACATGTTAAAGGACGATACTTTCCATTGAAATGATGAAAAGCTTCCGGCCCTCTCTCTCCCAAAAGTTCCCTCAACCGAATTTTTTCTAGAAAAATATTTCAAATAAATATTTTTGATAACCCAGAGGACATGTCCAAGAATCATTCAAGACACTTTCGAAAAAATCTTTAAAAAAAAAAAAACTTACTCAGGGAATCACAAAAGGAATATTTCCGGTGACAAATTGGAAATGAAAAAAGCTGTATAAATAAATGAACACTACATCTTACGTGTGGTACTAGAAAGTAAAAACTCGAATCATTTCAAAAATTTGAGAAGATAATAGAAATTGAATGCAGCCAAAAGAAAGAAATATATATATATATCTGTGACATAGAAGCATTTTTATTGCACCTATTTATGACGTAATGATTTTTAATGGCCGGTAATAATATTAACTATTTGGCACAATTTAACTTTGACAGAAAGAACTAAAATTTATCGTTATTTTTACGAGATTTTCGGTATTGTTTAATTTTATTTTTTTTTGTTCCTTATTTAGTTTGTGTGATACATTAAACAAGGATAATGGGCGGGTTACAGTTATCTTTATAGCTTAAATGATAAACAGAAGTTAAGAAAAACTATCTTATTTCAATGGAAACGGGTGGCAATACGAGAATAAGGAGTATATTAATTGAAACCATGTTAATTAAAAAGTATCAATACAAATCAATATAAAGCCACGATAAAATATATCTCTAATATCACAAAATGGTTAGAAATTAAAAGCTGGGATACAACGCCTCAAGACTTTTTTCTTAATACAATTTCCACAGTAGTAATGAAATAAGATTGGGCTGTGGTTAAATTTTGGTAACACCTAGAGGGAGCCCCACGTATAACCTCCTCCCGGTTATGCTCACTGAAAGAAAAGAGTGTACAGTGCACATAATTTCAAAAAAATCAGATGATGAGGTGTGCGAGAAAATCGAGGAAAGCCTAAAAAGCGCGCAGGTTTAATTTAGTGGTTATGAGAGAGGACTAGTAAGTGAGAGTACCCCCTAGTGTGCAGCTATTTATTTAATTGGTAAAATGTTAATAGTATTGAGCTTTCATATTGGCTTATACACCTAATTTGGTGATTGGGACGTTAAACTCCGCCTGATTACTCAACTATAATTGGACTAATTAAAAAAATAAAATAAAATAATCGTATCGTTAAACTTAAATAACTACAACTAGTATATCATTAAGTGATAGTGAATTTTTGGTTATATGTGTACTTCTCGTATCACCGTACAAAAACATGTAATAATAAATGCAGGAGGTTTTTAAAAAATCAAGAATCTCTCTGTAACTAGAGTACACTGTTAGCAAACAGATCCAGCAAAGGCTCCAGACACTAATGAACTCGCGGCTTAAATTTAAACAAAAAAAATTAAATATTAACAAATTAATATAAGACAAGCAGATGGTTTATTAATATCATATTTATGTTGTACAGCATGTTTCTCTCAGTGGGAATGAACTAGGTCTCGTCTATCAATTATAACATTCACAAGATTAAGTGGATAAAGTGAAATGATTATAATGAAACACGTGATTAGTTATAGATAAATATATCAGCTATCATATATCACACTTTTTTTCTCTGGGGTGGGATAGATACAGGTAAATTAGGTGTGGTGTGAAACTGTTATAAACCCAGCTAACAAACATAAGCAGGCACGAAAATGTGATGGAGTTCAACGACAAAATAATATATATATATATCTATATAGAAAAGGTTTTTAATGTAAGGTTACGTGGAAAAATATGGTTAAAAAGTATGTTTTTTTTAAAGTGTTTTGTAAACAATATAGTCATATGCTGTTATCATGGTCGCACGGTGATGATAAAATAAAGTGGATATTTGGAGAAACAAGAGGGATGGGTAAAAACATTTGCAAGAGCAAAAGAGTTGAGCTTAGATAAGAGCAATAAATATGGTTATCATTGGATAAACTGGCCAGAACGACGAGAAGTGGAATCTAAAACACCATCTGCTCTCCAGGTGGTCTTCATTCCCATACTTAACCCATAATTAACATTTTTTTTATTTGTATTCAAATTCTTTTATATTTTCAACAGATTATTTAAATAACGTTTTCGAATTGCTTTATTTATTTAACAATAGCCCTGTTTAATCAGCGCGCAGTGGCCAAAACAGTAAATACACTTTTGTTATTAGTAACCCTTTATCATTTTCACTGAATATTAATGGTAATGCCATCTAGTTTTTATATTGCGAACTAAATATTCTCCTAATTAAAACTGATACCTATCTGGGGATGCAACTGTAAGTAAAAGTTTTAGATTCCTATGATTTCCTTTTTTTTTGAGCAAGGCTTTCATAAACACCTGTAAACTTACACACACATATGAACTTTTCTCCGGGCGCCAATAACCTCAGATGTAGACGCGCCTTAAATAGAAAGAAAGAATAAACTTTCCTCTAATCAGAGGGCCTCAAAAGAACGTGTATATTAGGCCAAATTCAAAGAACACATTTGGTCCAACGCTAGCAATGAGAGAAAGTCCAAATACATAATAGAATAGATAGACACAATACTAGAGTATTTGATTCAAAAAACGTATAATCAATGAATCGGCGATTATAGAACTTGGCTAAGATGGCAATGGTTAGCTTCTTTATGTTGGTAAAAATTCACATGCTGAACCAGTTAGAAATTTGAACTGCCTGCCATTCAACACTTTACGAGAAAGTATAAGAGAACTCCAGCGAGTAGAGAACTTCTGATGGATAAAGAAGTAGATTGTGAGGCTTTTTCGGTGGAAGTATCTAGCACTTCACTTTTCAGTACCCAAATATCTCAAAGAAATATTATAAGATGTTATATAAATCCAATCTGAAAAATATTCTGTAAACTATTGATACGACGCTCGCCTTCTTTATATAATAAAAGTATAAATATAAACATCTATTGGGGCTGGCAAACGATAATAGTTAGCAGATTTGTTTCTTAATACGCCAACAATTGTGTTTATTTCCAGCAATGAACAGCAGATCAACTAATGGATAAAGGCTTTTTTATTGAACATTTCAGGAAACATAGAGAATTAGTATCGATCTAATAGAAGTGGACAAGCTGAGGAACCTAGCTTTCACATCTCTGTGATATTACCACACATTTTTTTCAAAGTCAAACTAGCATTTGCACACCATTTGGCCTAACCAAAGTTGTCTGCATAAGTTGCAAAGAAGCCAGAGTGATACGTGTTATTGGGCTGGGCAAGAATTATCTAGGTAGAATTTTGCTATAGAAATTTCTCGCTCACAAGCTCATCTAGAAATATGAAGACTTTCTGACAACCATGCAACACCAACTATTTTCTCACCAACTTTATGAAAAACATGCTCAGTATTAAAAACCAGAAATTACCCAAGAATAGAATTATATATATTTTTTTTAAATGGCAAGAATGGCTCTCTGATATATTGGGTGAAAATTAAAAACAATAACGAAACTTTCTAAAATCCAGAAAAAATTAAATCCACATTTATATTTCCACTTAAGATAACCTAAAAGTATTATGTCCTGCAATTGACTGCAAGTATTCACACACTAATATATAGCAGCCCTTTCAACACAAACCTGATAAAAGTAAGGTCCTGAAAATTTGGAACAACCGACATAAACTGTATCCAGAATATCTATTCTGATCATTTAAAAATGAAGTCTGAATTTAAGAAAAAAAGCTCTACGGCTTGCCTTTTAAATCGATACACTAGGGTTACGCATCAATTAATTATAAGAATTGAGAATCGAAAATGGATAATGGATAATTATAGATAGAATACTGTTTAAAAACTTTCCCTTCACAATTATTTCTAAATATTTTTCTGCATAGAATATTCGTTAATTAGACGATACTACACTATGGATTCAAGCTGTTAGCAATCTAAAGGAGAGGCCTGCTAAGGGGTCAACTCGAATAGGGGATGAACTTACAAGAATCTAATACTTTAAAATAAAAAAAAAATTAAAATAAACCGTTTAGACCCCTATTGCTTGCAATATACAATATATATATTATATATGTATATATATTTGCCAGTTTCGCATTGGTTTACACCAAGAAGGAAGAACTTGTCTTCGACTAATCAGTATCTGTCTCATTGACAACACTAAATGATCACTGATTAAAAAAGTTAGACACTCATTTATGGTTAGAAGACAAACTTCCTACAAAAATCGGAAATACCATGATACCTCTAAGATGGTGAAATTCGAAACTAGACAGAATAAAAGAAACCAGGCTCTATGACAGATAAAAAAAATGGATATATCAATTACCATTCAATTTATCGTCAATGAATAAAACTGCATCTTTTCCTTTGATTGTATAAGCCTGACCAAAAAATTAATAACTATAATAAACTTCCATGTTTTTCACGTCAATATCTATACAGGATATTTATATAAATTTGTGTATAATTACACAAAAATTCAATCTAACAAAAACAAATTACAATATCAGATACAGTATTTATAGAAGTTTCCCACTTGCAAATATTTATAAAGAATTATACAAATTATTTCGTATTTACAATTATTTTAAAAGTTATGAATAGAAATATTTGAAATTTCAAACTCCACTCCTACAAAAATACAATGTTGAAGTGGAATATTAACCTGAGGCTCAATAAAGAGATAAAATCTTAATGGTTGAGTAGTTTAATCAAACATTTATAATGAAATAAGGTAATTATTTAGGCGAAAAAATAAAATAAATTACTCACATTATCAGAGCTGTTAGAAGGAGAACTCAATCCATTTCTAGAACCTGTAAATGCACCAAAAGCGAATTTAGATTAACACTTCCTTAATGTTAATGACTTTCTTGTAAAAACATTTTAAAAACACTAAATACTAATGCATTCTTCTGATTATAAATCTTATAATGAGTATTTGAGACATCAAATCACAAAATTACCTTCATTTTCTTCAGTTAATACACCTTTTGCCAAATTAGTGAGCTGTCCTTTCAAAGAATTGAATCCTTCAAACCACGCCATTGAATTTTGAACAATGAACCAGACTAAAAATAATTTAAAAACATAACAGAATTACTTAAAATATCACATACGCTAGTTGTAACTGTCATCACACATTCAACCTACATAAACAACTAACAGTACATCAGCTGTGATAACCTTCCTGGTACTTAAAAAAAGAAGAGTGGAAATTCAAATGTAAATTTTAAGGTGCTCATACAAATACGCACAAATATTCATGGTATTTTTATCAAATTTACTGTCTGACTACATTATTTTCAGTCAGCCAAAATTCTATGGATTGGACGAATTCAATGAATTCTTCAGAGCATGCTTGTTTCCTTAATTTCAAGCAAGCTCCGATATATGAGAAGTATTCAATAATAATGTTACTAATAGTCGAAAATAGAAGCAGTATCATATTAGTTTATAAATACAAAATTATTTTAAAATACATGAGTTTTTTAATGCCCCTTACTTGCACTGATTCATTTAAACACTGATGTCTTTTTACAATTAAGAATACTTAAAAACATACTGATACTTGCATTCAATGAGAATACTTAATGAGAATACTGCATAGTATATGTATGTACATAATTACGCATTTTGCTCCAATTCCGCTCACATGACAATGAAAAGAGCAACCCATAGAGAACTAATCGCTAATCATCCGTGCTCTGTTCTGAAGAACAGCTATGTTAAGCAAAAGTTTTATTACATAAAATTTTACTTTCAGTTTACACTTTTGCATCAGCTGTAGAAAAATCTGTTTAAAAACTCCGATTTCTAAAACTACTGGAATGTAACTAAAAATTGGTTTCATAGAAAAAGACTATAAAACCACAACGCTTCTTTCGAAATTAATTAAATAAGAGGAAATAATTTTAGAGAGAGGGATATAAGGCTGAAAACTTTAGTTTAGTAACTGGCAATAACAGTAAGAACGGATTTTAGAATTTGAACCAGAAACATTCAGTTGAATTGGGTTTCTTCTCTCAACTGTCACGAGCAGTCAGCAAGCCTTGTCCCAGACATGCCGAAAAGTTTCACATTAACTGACTAAAGTGCAAACCGATTAGCGGTATTTTTACTTATTTTTTTAAATTACTTGGTAGCAATTTACGATTCATCATAATTGAAAAAATAAAAAGTTTAGATGAGGACCTAACTGTTGACAATCGATTGCCAATTATTGCAATTAATCCAAATTTAAAAAAAGTTAACTAAAAGATATGACATGAAAACAACATAATGACGATTCCGTAAGATAAAAATGAGGAACTATTGAAATCATAACTTTCAAGATAAAAGCTCTAAAGATGGAGCAGATAAACCAAAAAGTGAGGCAAAATTAAACTTTATTAAAACATTGTTTACTAACACCACCAAAATGAAATATCTACAATTTACACTTAATCAAACCACAGAAGCAGCACTTTTTAACTTAAAGGCTTTTCATTGTAGAAGCTTTCCCGGTCTTATAAATGATAACGTTGACTTTCTTTGGTCAAACATAGAACGTTACATGGTTAATTTGAATATGAATAGAACTAGCTAAAGATGTATGTAAATATTCCATTAATTAATAACACAAAATAAATATCACTTAATGAAAGAGACTATTTGCACTTTTAAATTAACCAGTACCTTCAGACAATATAGTTCTTTCTGACAGAAATATTTAAAAATTATTTAGTTTTTCCAGCTATAAATGCATTAATAGTGACTGAAAGCCAATAACCTTAGATATTAACGCGCCTTAAATTAAAAAAAAAGAGAAAAAGTTATAACTAAAATAATTATGTAATTCCTATTTTAACCATTACGGATTTTTATTATTGACTACCGCAATAATTCAATAGCATCATTTTAAGAAGGAAAACTCAAAATTCAAAATTATTTATATTCTGCATGCATAAATTGATTGAAGTTTAATTGGTCAACAATTTTCAGAAATGAGAATTTAAACATCAGAAATCAATAAAGTTGAGTGAAAACGGTATTTCTCAAAATTTATTTCTGCCACTACAATAAAATACAGGGATTCAATGTGTTAAACAACTTAAGGGTCGTATTTACTTTCATGAAATTTCTAATTTGTGTCAACAAAGAACTAAATCTGACTAAATCTATTTGAATTAAAAATCAAAATATTAGGATGTCAGCACTATCTGTAGGAATTGAAATAAACTAAAGTAGAATAAATCTTAAAAATTAGGATTTTTAGTTCAACTAACTCTCACTAGATGGTGCAAAAATGCAGATTAAAGGCTTTCAGCAAAAATTTTAAATTAAAACTATTCCATAGGACATTTGTAAAAGAGTGATTACAGGATTTACAATTTATTTATTTTACTTAGTTTTTCGCTTTTATTTTAACAATAAAATTTCTAATATTCAAGTAGATAAAAATATGTGAAAAATAAAGGTTCGAAATACTGGAAAGTTAGAAAATTGATGACTTTTATAGTAAATTCCTTCTTGTAAATGACAATTCTCCAATTGCCTGAAAAAAGTTGCGCATACAAACTATTATTCCACCAGGAAAAAAAAAAAAAATTCTCAACAACTATTTTTCTTATTCTGTAGATCACATTGAGCTAGATTCATGCACAAGATTTACTAGGTTAGAACTAGATTCGAAATCTACTTATTTCATAGAAAAGCGGCTGTTTTTGTACTTGATAGTTAATATTAAGGATACAATATAGAACGATCTATTTTGAAAAGTCAGGAGTAAAAACTATTGGAAAAAGTCGAAATCTTCTCCTTATTTGACAGGAAGGCTGCCGTTTTTGTTCTTGATAGTTAATATTAAGGCCTACCGTAGATTGTGCATCATGGGTCGATCTATTTTGAAAAGTTAGGTGTAAAAAGTATTGGAAAAAGCCGGAATTTCTTCCTAATTTCAAAGGAAGGCTGCTGTTTTTGTATTTAATCGTTAATATTAAGGGGGACCCTAGAATGTGCATCATGGGTCGATCTATTTTGAAAAGTTAGGTGTAAAAAGTATTGGAAAAAGCCGGAATTTCTTCCTAATTTCAAAGGAAGGCTGCTGTTTTTGTACTTAATAGTTAATATTAAGGGCTACCCTAGATTGTGCATCATGGGTCGATCTATTTTGAAAAGTTAGTTGTAAAAAGTATTGGAAAAAGTCGGAATTTCTTCCTAATTTCAAAGGATGGCTGCTGTTTTTGTACTTAATAGTTAATATTAAGGGCGACCCTAAATTGTGCATCATGGGTCGATCTATTTTGAAAAGTCAGGAGTAAAAACTACTAGAAAAAGCCGGAATTTCTTCCTAATTTCAAAGGAAGGCTGCTGTTTTTGTACTTAATAGTTAATATTAAGGGCTACCCTAGATTGTGCATCATGGGTCGATCTATTTTGAAAAGTCAGGAGTAAAAACTACTAGAAAAAGCCGGAATTTCTTCCTAATTTCAAAGGAAGGCTGCTGTTTTTGTACTTAATAGTTAATATTAAGGGCGACCCTAAATTGTGCATCATGGGTCGATCTATTTTGAAAAGTCAGGAGTAAAAACTACTAGAAAAAGCCGGAATTTCTTCCTAATTTCAAAGGAAGGCTGCTGTTTTTGTACTTAATAGTTAATATTAAGGGCTACCCTAGATTGTGCATCATGGGTCGATCTATTTTGAAAAGTCAGGAGTAAAAACTACTAGAAAAAGCCGGAATTTCTTCCTAATTTCAAAGTAAGGCTGCTGTTTCTGTACTTAATAGTTTATATTAAGAGCTACCATAGATTGTGCATCATGGGTCGATCTATTTTGAAAAGTTAGTAGTAAAAAGTATTGGAAAAAGTTGGAATTTCTTCCTAATTTCAAAGGAAGGCTGCGGTTATTGTACTTAATAGTTAATATTAAGGGCGACCCTAGAATGTGCATCGTGGGTCGATATATTTTGAAAAGTCAGAAGTAAAAACTACTAGAAAAAGGCGGAATTTCTTCCTAATTTCAAAGGGAGGCTGCTGTTTTTATACTTGTTAGTTAATATTAAGGGCGACCCTAGATTGTGCTTCATGGGTCCATCTATTTTGAAAAGTCAGGAGTAAAAACTTCTGAAAAAAGTCGGAATTTCTTTCTAATTTCAAAGGAAGGCTGCTGTTTTTATACTTGTTAGTGAATATTAAGGGCGACCCTAGATTGTGCTTCATGGGTCGATCTATTTTGAAAAGTTAGGTGTAAAAAGTATTGGAAAAAGTCGGATTTTCTTCCTTATTTCACTGGATGGCTGCTGCTTTTGTACTAGATAGTTAATATTAAGGCCAACCCTAGATTGTGCATCATGGGTCCATCTATTTTGAAAAGTCAGGAGTAAAAACTTCTGAAAAAAGTCGGAATTTCTTCCTAATTTCAAAGGAAGGCGGCTGCTTTTGTACTTGATAGTTAATACTAAGGCCTACCCTAGATTGTGTATCATGCGTCTATCTATTTTGTAAAGTCAGAAGTAAAAACAATTTGAAAAACTTGGAATTCCTTCCTAATTTGAAAAGAAGGCTGCTGTTTTTGTACTTAATAGTTAATATTAAGGCCTACCCTAGATTGTGTATCATGCGTCTATCTATTTTGTAAATTCAGAAGTAAAAACAATTGGAAAAAGTCGGAATTTCTTCCTTATTTCAAAGGAAGGCTGCTGTTTTTGTACTGAACAGTTAATATTAAGGCCTACTCTAGATTGTGTATCATGCGTCTATCTATTTTGTAAATTCAGAAGTAAAAACAATTGGAAAAAGTCGGAATTTCTTCCTTATTTCAAAGGAAGGCTGCTGTTTTTGTACTTAATAGTTAATATTAAGGCCTACCCTAGATTGTGTATCATGCGTCTATCTATTTTGTAAATTCAGAAGTAAAAACAATTGGAAAAAGTCGGAATTTCTTCCTTATTTCAAAGGAAGGCTGCTGTTTTTGTACTGAACAGTTAATATTAAGGCCTACCCTAGATTGTGTATCATGCGTCTATCTATTTTGTAAATTCAGAAGTAAAAACAATTGGAAAAAGTCGGAATTTCTTCCTTATTTCAAAGGAAGGCTGCTGTTTTTGTACTGAACAGTTAATATTAAGGCCTACTCTAGATTGTGTATCATGCGTCTATCTATTTTGTAAATTCAGAAGTAAAAACAATTGGAAAAAGTCGGAATTTCTTCCTTATTTCAAAGGAAGGCTGCTGTTTTTGTACTGAACAGTTAATATTAAGGCCTACTCTAGATTGTGTATCATGCGTCTATCTATTTTGTAAATTCAGAAGTAAAAACAATTGGAAAAAGTCGGAATTTCTTCCTTATTTCAAAGGAAGGCTGCTGTTTTTGTACTGAACAGTTAATATTAAGGCCTACCCTAGATTGTGTATCATGCGTCTATCTATTTTGTAAATTCAGAAGTAAAAACAATTGGAAAAAGTCGGAATTTCTTCCTTATTTCAAAGGAAGGCTGCTGTTTTTGTACTGAACAGTTAATATTAAGGCCTACTCTAGATTGTGCATCATGGGTCGATCTATTTTGAAAAGTCAGGAGTAAAAACTTCTGGAAAAAGTCGGAATTTCTTCCTAATTTCAAAGGAAGGCTTCTGTTTTTGTACTTAATAGTTAATATTAAGGCCTACCCTAGATTGTGCATCATTGGTCGATCTATTTTGTAAAGTTAGGAGTAAAAACTACTGGAAAAAGTCGAAATCTTCTCCAGATTTCACATGGAGGCTGCTGTTTTTGTACTTAATAGTTAAAATTAAGTCCTACCCTAGATTGTGCATCTTGGGTCAAACTATTTTGAAAACTCAGGTGTAATAAACTGGAAAAAGTCAAAATCTTCTCCAGATTTCACATTGAGGCTGCCGTTTTTGTACTTAATAGTAAAAATTATGTCCTACCCTAGATTGTGCAACATGGGCGATCTATTTTGAAAAGTCAGGAGTAAAAACAATTGGAAAAACTTGGAATTTCTTCATAATTTCAAAGGGAGGCTGCTGTTTTTATACTGAACAGTTAATATTAAGGCCAACCCTAGATTGTGCATCAGGGGTCGATCTATTTTGAAAACTGAGGTGTAATAACTACTGGAAATAGTCCGAATTTCTTCCTAATTTCAAAGGAAGGCTACTGTTTTTGTACTGAACAGTTAATATTAAGGCCAACCCTAGATTGTGCATCATGGGTCGATCTATTTTGAAAATTCAGGAGTAAAAACTTCTGGGAAAAGTCGGAATTTCTTCCTAATTTCAAAGGAAGGCAATTGTTTTTGTACTAGATAGGTAATATTGAGGTCAACCCTAGATTGTGCATTATTGGTCGACCTATTTTGAATAGACAGAAGTAAAAACTACTGGAAAAAGTAGAAATCTTCTCCTTATTTCACAGGGAGGCTTCTATGATATTATTTTGCCATCCTACTCTTACACTAGTTGTCAAATATTAAAAATAATTGGTATTAGTTAATCTGGTTTTATATTGTGTAATATAGTTAGTTGTCTGTAAGTACGACTTGTATATTCTACATTCTATATTCCAGTGTTATATAATGTTTGTAAATGTATACATATTTTTAAGGTATTTTACTACAAGTACTCAAAGATACTGCCTTAAATTACAATTGAAAAATGAATATTGTTGAATAATTTTTTCGTAATTTACTGTGAGTAATTTGTTATACTTCTGTAAGAATAATTGAAGGTTCAAATTTTTTTTTATCTCCGTGATTCAAATTTCAGCAGTAATCTACTCTACCTCGTTCTTTTTGTATTTTAATGTGTATGTGTATGTGATTACTCAGAATATAGGGCGCAATAAATATCAATCAGAAGAATAATTTGGAATAGAGTTGAAATAAAGTTTCTTTTTATAATAAATTAAGTCGTTGTTATTCACATTTTATTATTGTAATTCATATGAATGAAAATCGCCAGCATAAGGGTCTGTGACGTCTAATAAATTTTAAAAAATATTAATGAAAAGTTAATGCGGTAAAATTACTTAAATGATATCGATGAAGTATTACGAAATAATGGACACTATCTGATTTGTGTACGTTTTGGTGTTTAATCAACCCTTATACTTAACTTTTTAAACTGAATGTTTTTGTTAAGGAGATATGTAGTGGGTATTTAGTTTCATATTGTTTATTTTGAAAATTTTCTCCAGCAAAATTCGATGTTGGTTACTTCTGGAAGAGAGGGTAGGAATCTTCCTACTTCTAGAAAATCTAGGAGGGTAAGGATCTTGGATACTTTCAAAGAAAATATCCCAACCCATTATACTTGTTGACTCAACAGATTGTTTATTTGCTCGAAAACACTTCCTAGGTTTTTTTCATAAACTTCGTATCTCATCATACAGCCGTATATTTATAACGTTTCAACTATCATTTATATAAGAAAATCCGTTATAAGTAGTTCTCTGAAAGAGTTTTGGTTCTTTTACATATCTGTGTAATGTGCGGTTTTACAAAGTGTATAATGTTGATTTAAACACGGCTCGTATATACATAATTAAAATAAAATTTGTGAGTTATAAGTATGGGAAAATCGTAAAAGTGTTTATAGATTTTTGACAATATTGTGAAATTACAACTGCTACATTGTAGACTATAATATATAGGCTATTTAATTTTCGTTTAATAAAAGTGCTGAGAATCTAGTTAGAGTTTAAAATTAAAACCATGTAATATTTAACCGTCCATTCCGTTTGTTCCGGTAACAACGAAAGTATTAAACCTAAAGTTAAAGTACATCATGAAAGTTAGGAGTAACTTTATTAGTTTAGCAAAATCTCACTAGATGGCATGGAAATGAATGATTAGGAAATGGTCTAAACTTTTTTCAAATAGGATTTTTTTTTTAAAGGTAATTAAAACGATTTTGTTAAGTCATATATTGTCAAGAATTTACTAGAAAACTAGATAAAAAAAAGAAACACAATTCCCTATTTTTATACAATATACACAGCACATAAATGTTACTGAATACAACTAGATCCTATTTAAATTTTTAATCTATGAAATCTTTTAGCAAAGTAAAGCCCAATTTTTTCCAGTCAAACTCATTATTTCTATATTTAATCCCTGCTAATCGAAAAAAAAGAAAAAGCGAATTTAACATTATTACCAAACATATTATCCTACTAATTTTACTATAAAGGTTCTTATATTTATTTGACAAAATCATTATGAAAATGAGTAATGTGCAAAATAAAAATGAAATTTATTTTTGGCTATACATGTGATTTTTTTTAAAAGTTTTTGAGCAAGCGTAGCTTTAAAATATACAAAATTTTGTAAACATACTGTGCCAAAATTGATCAAAGAACATAACTGTACTAATGATAACATTTTTTGTGGCTTTGAACCAAATTTTCTACTTAAACTAAATCAGATGTAATAAAATTGAAGAATTCAAGCCTTCTAAGGTGTAAGCTGGAACTACAAAGAGAAGTACATGAAATAACACTTATCGTTTTATTGTGAGATAAAAGACTAGTTAATTCCACGAAAGTGATCAGAACACTGAAAGGAATGCTAAGAAATTTGAGGTATTCCAACTAGGAAAGAAAAGATCTAGTACAGGGAGGGAGAATTTTTTTTTCCTCGTCCCCCCATCATCAGTCTTAGTCACTTTAACACTTGAAATATATAATTTTTGAAAATAATTGTTCAATAGATAAAAAGATAAACGGATTTTTTTTTTTTTTAAAAAAAGGACAGGTTTTATGATCAAAGAGGCACAAAAGTTTTTACACTTATTTTCTTCATGATTTTAAAATTTACAACAATTTAAGATGCCCGGTAATCAGATCCAAAACATCAACTTCACCTGGACCAATTCCTGCAACGGTAGCTGTGCCTCTTTCTACTTGGGTATGGCCAGCGTCTCTGATAACTGTACTCACCACACCACGTTTCTTTGCTTCCTGCATCAGTTTATAGAGTCCTTCTTCGCCGGGTGTATCTAATTTTAGCACAATCTTCGGCTGGCCACTAGCCTCCCACCAGCTTAACACTGTCGGAGTATTCTTTTGAGCAATTTTATAACAACCAAGAGCTGCATGAGAACATTGTGCGGCAATTTTTCCTTTACCCATACCCAATTCTGTCCGTACCACAAGCACCATTTTGGTATCACGGATGTTGAGTGCAGCTCTAGTCGCTGCAACCCCACTGCTGATTTGTTTGGTTATATTACGAGAATTTTTTAAAAAATGTGTACCAGCCAATGCACTTACAACTCCTAAAGTAAATCCCATTAATATTCCATACACTGAATACATTTTTTTTGCATTTATGAACTATTTCATCAATTGTTCTGGCTTTCTTTTGGCCGAAGTATATTTGTCCATACAAGTTCTGAATGTTTTCACTTCATCTTGACATTTTCTCCAATCTTTTTTCTCAGCAATACATTCCTGTAAAAAAAAGATACTGGGTAAGAAAAAAACAAAAATTTGCAAAAGTGGTAGAAAATGTATACCAGGCCATTAGAAATAAAAAAATAAGGATTTTGGAGAAATTCAATAGTGTACCCTAACTCAACCTTCGTTAGTTGAGGGCGAGAAAAAAGGCACTTCCTTATTCCATGAATTAATTTTTTCTTTTTTTAACCCGCAATCTAACCAGAGCCCCCTGGATATACTTTTCTTATGCTAAGAAAGCGAATGGGCATACATTATTCCAAAAAAATCGACAAGATAATAGCATTTCTAGAAACCTTGAATAAGAAAGCGCTGCACTGTTCGTAGTATCTCAATAAAAACATCTGGTATCAACAATATTTTTTCATTTTGCAATTATATAGTAAATAAGAGATTTTCTTCAAGTTTTTGGTTTCCCTTAAATAAATGTGGATATAAGGAGGGGGATAATAATCCCAGGCAGGTTATCACTACAGCTCTCTTCCTTACACAGTCCAGAAGTCAAAACTAACTCATTAAACTTGAAAGAAAAATCCATTCAGTAAAACTGCATTTTCAGATTGTACACTACCTCTTTACCCAAAATTAATGGTTAACATTTTAGGGAAATCAAAGTTAAAATAAATAACTAAATGTTAAAATTTAATTGCAAAAATATTTATAAAGAAGGAAATTTTTAAAGTTTAAAAGTATAATCATACTAAAGAAAAAATACAAACTATGAAAGATTTACTCTTAAATTCATTGCCTACATCCAGTAAGATTACAGATCAATAAATAAGTGGGTTTAATAGATATATGAAATATAAAGGATGAGGTCTGCAATGCAGTATAACTAATGAGTCAGAAGTAAATTCCTTTGGATATGCTCTTATGCTCTTGTCATTTTTTTTCGTCATAAGAAAATAAGTCAAACAAGTAAACGATTATTTTATGATATTTAATCAGAAGAATCTTATAATTTTGTTGAACTGTCACTTCATTTTAATTGATATAATAAAATTTTCAAACTTTCTGCTGTAAGTGTAAACATTCGTAAACTTGTATCATACAAAATACCTCGGGAACATTTATTTTTCTTAATGATATCATTATTTAAAATCTTAGAGAAAGAAACACGAAAAAGAAACGTCTTTATTTTAATTAATTAAAATTTTTAGCAATAGTAAAAGGAAAATTTATTCACCAATTAAAGATTATTAATTCTCTCCTTCTAAAATAAAAATACTTCAAAATAGAAACAAATTATGAAACTTAACTTACCACAAAGGAAGCTATAAGTATAACAGTCACGCTAGCTTTAACCTACAGGTTCACGTCCACGAGCTGCACACTTCCTAACCTACGCTACAAGAACCCTTTTATAAACCTTCCACGCAGAATATACCGCAACGCCAGCTGATCGTTGCTAATTAATCAATTCGTTTTCAAATCAAATGTGAGACACCATTTTACACAAAATAGATTTGCTAATTGTAGTACATTGAAGATTGAAATGTACATGACTGCAAATGCCGAGGCGCGTATATCAATATGACAAATGTTTTATCAAATCGATTTTGCAAGCTGCACTGCAGTGTTAGAAAAAAGGTTAGCTTTTGTTTAAATGTGATTAATAATGAATTTTTTATGGTGATAAACGGCACATGGTGAAGGCGGTTCAAGAGAATAGGATACGATAAGAAGGTAAGGATTAGAAAGTTTGTTTACCTGTACTTTATAATGTAGGTTTAGACAACCAGTTTGCTTGAGTAATTTTTCTACCGGGTCTACATCTTCCTCGTTGTCAGCCATTTTTATTACACGTGTTAGAACTACGTTATTTTTAGAGAAATATTTCTTGAATTAGAAGATTTTTCGAGAACCCTTAACACTGATAAAACAGTTTACTTTTATGATCAATTTGAAATAATAGTTCTTACCGGTATTGATCCGAAAAATTTAAATGAGCAGTGCAGATTGCGTAATTTTTTATAACCACCTTATTTGGTAATAATTCAGAGCATAACCAATTGGGAGGGTACTATCTGATTTGAGTAGAATTAGTGACAATTACAGCCGTTAATAATTGCATTATTCTTTAGTTTTTTTTTAAGTTGAACTGCGTTACATTTTCAGCTTAAGAAAATAAAGAAAAATTGGGTTTATTTGGACTTACCAAGGTTTTGAGGATTCAAATTTCGAATAAGAACTCAAAATATTTTTGAGATAGATATTTAAAAAACGTTTAACGTTTAAAATTTTACATTTTTTAAAAATAATTTCATTTAACTATTTTTAAAGTTAATTCCAAATAATTAGCCGTAGGTTAATTATAATATATAAATAGTTCTTCGTTATATTATCTTTTAAAACTAATTACTTCATATTTAAACTATTTAATCGGGATTCTTATTGAATGATCTTAACATGTTTACATCATAAAATGTTACCTATTGCATCATACAACTACTAACTAATCGTTATCCCCAGTAATGGGTTTTTTATGTTCTAGTGGTTTACCAACAATACTTTAATTTTTGTATTAAATAGTACCGAAATCTATAAATAAAAAAAACACCTGTAATTTGCGTTTTGACCCTGAAATCGTGCCCTGGTAATCTACTTAATTTTAAACTGGACAATCAACCTGTTACTTTTTTAAAAAATGTATAACTTTAAAAAACGTACTTGTCTATGTAATCTGAGGTTTTAAAGGAATTTTAGGTTTCATTTAAATCTGTTTTAAAATTAAATATTATAACACTAGTTTAAAAGTGATAAAATTATTTTTTGTTTACAATGTATTGGCATTAAAATCTGAAAGGTTCACTTAGTCAATTTGATGTACTTCATTATTTTGTCTTTTATATTTATCACCTTCAACGCTTTAACTACATATCTGCTTGTTTTTTTAAAAATCAACCATACTCCAAGTAGCGTCGTAGTCATCGCAGTAAGGGTGAAATCAGACTGGAAAGTAGGAGAGTTTCAGTGAAATTGTCTAGGGTTCGCTTTCTCTCACTTCTTCCAAGTGATTGCATATTTGTTGTTTATCCTCTTGAAAAATTCAAACTAAGAGATTTTTCTGCGGGTAATCTAAAGTTTACTTGCAATATTCTTTTTACTTCATTTGATTTAAGTAATTTACGTTTACGTTGTTGATTGAAGAAATCCCAGGACTTAAAGCAATCAATCTAGCCTATTCATAATCTAGTACTAGTTGAAACGAATTCAAGTTGACAGATTTGTGTATCGGTATTGAAGATTGACCAATTGTGTTTGCGGCCTTGAAATAGGAGTTTTATGTGTTCATTTTCTGATTATTGAGCTCCTGTTGCCCAATTTCTTTTTTCAGCGCTGAGGCTAAAAACATAGGAAAAGAAATTAATCATGATTTTGGCAGCAAAGTATTTCAGACATACTCGTATTTTCACTTCTACTTAAATTTGTGCGCAGTCACAAATCAAATCGAATGGGATGCAAGAATGTAAACCTAGTGCACTAAGTAGGCTTTTTCTTCCAAAATTATTCCATTTATGAGTGGCTGGCTATGTTCAACTCATTCAGCAATTCATCTATTTGTAACGTAGGAATCGGCTTGTACTAAAAGCATTTTGCGTTTTTCTTTTATTGATGAAGTTGCTAAGAGTCGTAAAAATGTTGAAGAACTCATTGTATTACCAAACTCTGTGCATGTCGTGCTCTTGGTGTACTCGCACCCTACCTTTAAGGTCTAACTAATACAGAATACAGATATGTTTGCAAGGTTTAGGCTGGTTGATTGAAATGCTTTTAGAAAAAGGATATGTCCTTTAGCACTTTAGGGGCTGTCTGAGGACTTTACGAAAAAGAAGTAACTGACGAGTAGGCCGAGAAGAAACTTCATTAGGGCACTACAGGGAATGGGGAATACACTCACTTTTAATGTGCCTCTTTGGTAGAAGATTTGGGCTTCACTTGAATACCCTCATTATGCAATTTACAGATAAAACTCCCTCATTGGTAAGTACTATAAAATAAATGATTTTTTCTTTCGTTCAAATATATTTCTCAAGTCCACATTATTTTATATGCGAAATCCCTTGATGAGAAAGAGTTTGAAGCCAATGGCCACGCCTTGATTTCCTTGAATGTCAGGTGTAACCTGTTGCTAGCAAGCATACATCGGTTCTGACCGTGCGCAAGATAAATGCTATTCATCGCAATTACATTTAAATATTCTTAATATAGTTTTGCAATTAAATTTGAAGCAACTTTGAAAATTGGCTTCTGCTTTATACACCTTTTTCTTCCAATTTTGCCTAATTTCTCGCAGGAGGAAGTATTGCAATCGGGCATATTTATGGTGACTTGTCAATTCCGAAAGTTTGATTGCAATGCCTTCCTTAACCTTTGAAGGGAAGTAAGAAATCATTTTTCACCCTGCAGCTCTGGATTTCGGAAGTAAGCTTCTCATAAATAAAAATAAAAAGAAAATAAATCCGTTAGGCTTGCGTTTAAATCTGTTTTGTGATAGTGATAAAATCAGGTCTAGACAACCCAAGAAAGGTCAGGTTGAGTTGTGTTCTGTGTCTAATACAAATTATATTTCTTATTTTAACAGCAGATCTCACATTTTTTTTTTTTGTAATCGTAACCATCTTTGTGTTCTAGATTTAAATTAAAACCGAAATGGTTTATGACAAGACCGTGATTAGTCGCTAATTTTAGCAAAGATATTGATTGGTTTGTTTTGTTCGTTAATTTGTAATTTTAAATGGAAATTGAACCCACACTGGGATTGAAACTGTTTGAAATGAGAAAATAGTTCACCTTGTACCAGATCAATGAACTTCAAACTACTCCATTCATATTACGCTTTTTTCTAACGCTAGCCAAAATGTCACACTTTATAGTGTTGAGTAATGTTTAATTTATGTACGTAATTAAAAACAAACAAACCACTTTTCATAACTGTTACCTCCCTTGGTTCTTGGCATTTCAATCAGATGCATTTATGAACTATTTTGTTTTTAGAGCAAACTCATTTTGATACTTCTACATTAGTTAGTGACAATTTTCTTTTAATTTGTGGAGATCTTTAGGAATAAAAGAGGAAACACTCTTCATAGAAAATTCGACGCGATTGCCCACAATTCCTCATACAAATCATTCAGAGTGAGAAACATTCTAAGTTTGAAGATTATGTTTAGAGAACCTTGAAAAATTCATTAGAGATCTTTTTTTAAAAAAACCGTTAGATCGGTAGGATTTAAAAAATTAATTACCTACTTTTTAAAAATATTTTCAAACTATTAATATAAAATTTGAGGTTGCATTATAGAATTTTTCAATTTTACAATTTGAATTAAAAAGAAATATTAAAAATTCTGTAATCTTTGAGATGTGTAATACTGAAAATATAAGCCTATTTAAAAGTAATCTCTTGTATGTATAAGGATATGGTTTTGTATGGCACTCCGTAAGACAAATTACAAAAAATAAATAAATAACAATCAGTGCCGCGATTTAGCTAGTTCAAATTTGCTAATGCTTATTATAATTGTACTGTCATAATAAAAGAATATAATTATCTTTGATTCCTTCCATTGTAGCATGCATGTTTATTATTAAAACTGTCCGGTAGGACAGTTGTATAAGGGTTGATCGTCAAAAAGTGCACGAAAAAGCGTAACATTGAAAAACATCCAACTTTGACAATTTTTTTCTCTTTTTCTATAAAAGATAAAATTCTCAAATTTCCTTTAAAATAAAGGGCAAACCCTCCTTTATAACTGTAATTTTTTTGCAACAACTCATATCTAATTGGTTTCGAGAAAAAAGTTGCCGAAAATGAGCAAAAACGGCTTTTTCAAAAAATGTTTTTGTTCTTGTTGTTGTTGTTACCTTTTTTGTAATCAACGTAGCGCCTAAACGCGTGAACCGATTTTCATGAATGAGGTGCCATTCAATTCGGAATTTTATGTAGATGTGCCCTTTGGGGGTCTCGACACTGTACATCGAATGGGAGAGGAGTTAGCCCCCTTTATGTAAGGCCCCCTCCAAAATTATTATTACTAATTACTCTGTAAATCTTGGCCCGATTTTGATAAAATTTGGTAGGATGATAGTGTTAGGGCTCCCCTATGTAAGAATAAAGCGACGATCTGCTCTTACACTTTTTAAGGGGAAGTATAGCAATCGTTTCAAATTATCGAAACGTGAACCGATTTTCATGAATGAAGTGTCATTCGAATCGAAATTTTGTACAGATTTGCACTTTCAAAGTCTCAACGCTGAACAATATATGGAGGGGAGTTCGCCCCACCCAAATAAGGCCCTTTCTAAAATTATTATTACCAATATTTCTATAACCCTTAGTCCGAGTTTGATAAAATTTAGCACGAAGAAACGGTTAAAGCTCCTCTACTGGCTGTGAAGTGCCATCATGCTCTTACTCCTACTAAGAGGAAGTACTACAATCGTCAAAATTATCAATGAGTGAACCGATTTACATCAACGAATTGTCGTTCGATTCAAATTCTTTGTCTCGTTGCCTTTTAGGGAGAAGTACTGTATTCGCAGTTTATTTTTTTTACTCCTCTTAAAAGGAAGTACTGAAATCGCAGTTTAATTTTGCCATTTACGTAGAAATACCTTCCTATTTTATTCAAAACGCTTTTTCAAAATAATTGTTATTGAGGATGGTTTGGGGACCGCAACTATAATCATTTTTTAAAAAGATCTCTCCAGTGGTAGTTACGGTTCCGACTTAACACCTTATCAGGTTATAATGATAGAATTGCTTATTCCAAATTTTAAAAAAATCTGTAAAGCAGATGTGTAACTTTACAAAATAGACAAAAAGGACAATCTATCCAAAAGGAACAAAAATCTCCTTAACAAAAACTTACAGTTTAAAATGTTAAGTATAAGGGTTGATTAAACGCCAAAAGGTACACAAATCAGCAAGTACCCAATATATCATTAATACTTCATTTATATCCTTTAAGTAATTTTGCAGCATTAACTTGTCATTAATATTTTTTAGAATTTATTAGATGTCACAGACCCTTATGCTGGCCAGTCCATTCATAATATTTTTTTTGTTATAATTATGATAAAATGTATATTATATCTTCATTATTAAATAGGTACTTTATTTTAACTCTACTCCAAATTATTCTTATGATTTCTCTTTAATATGCCCTTTATTCTGAGTAGTCACATACACATGCATGCTAAAGTAAAAAAAGACAAAGTTAGAGTTGGCTACTGTTTAAATTTGAATCACGGAGGATCTAAAACAATATTTCAGTCTTGAAGTCGTCTTAACAAAATATTCGTGAACACAAATAACACACAGTTGACAGCAAGTAGATTAATCACCAATAATTATTCATTTCTCAATTGTAATTTACTTTAGTCCCCCTAATTTTACTTATAGTAAAATACTGGATTAATTAGCTGTCCTAAAAATATGCATATTTAATTTATTTTGTATTACATATATACAACATTGTGGGATGAATACCTAGATTGAAACTTTAATTGAAGAAAACTATATTATTTGCGATAAAGCTAGATTAATAATAAATAATACAGTCAATCAATCTAAGTTAAATGGTGTGCTACTTGAACAAATATTTTGTAGATGAAAATGGCCAGACCATTGTCTGTGACATCTAATAAATTCTAAAAAATATTAATGCCAAGTTAATGCAGTAAAATTACTTAAATGATATCAATGAAGTACGTATTAATGATATATTGGGTACTTGCTGATTTGTGTACCTTTTGGCGTTTAATCAACCCTTATACTTAACATTTTAAACTGTAAGTTTTTGTTAAGGAGTTATTATATCTAATAAACATGCTTGCTAAGACGGATCAAACCAAAAATATTGTCAAGTACTGCGGATTTCACCAAATTGTCCACAAATATAATTATTGATTCGTAAGTACATGTTTAAAAGTTTTTTCGATTGATATTGACATTTAGATATGGCTAATCAAATAAAAATCAAAGTTCAATGTGTCAGGAAAGTTTGGTTTTTATTTGAGTAAAGAGATAAATTTATAAATAGAAACAAAACAAAATACTGTCCAAAGTACAAATAAATATTGTCAGCAATACTGTTTACATGCTAGCTCCTCTCTCCTAGTAGTCTCGCACTGATATTAAAACTGTCCGGTAGGACAGTTGTATAAGGATTGATCGTCAAAAAGTGCACGAAAAAGCGTAACGTTAAAAAACACCCAACTTTGACAATTTTTTTCTCTTTTTCTATAAAAGATAAAATTCCCAAATTTTCTTTAAAATATAGGGCAAACCCTCCTTTATAACTGTAATTTTTTTGCAACCCCCCAGACCTAATAGATTTTGAGAAAAAAGTTGCCGAAAATGAGCAAAAACGGCATTTTCAGAAATTGTTGTTGTTCTTCTTCTTCTTCTTCTTGTTGTTGTTGTTACCTTTTTTGTAAACTACGTAGCGCCTAAACGCGAGAACCGATTTTCATGAATGAGGTGACATTCGATTCGGAATTTTATGTAGATGTGCCTTTTGGGGGTCTCGACGCTGTACACCGAATTAGAGAGGAGTTAGCCCCCTTTATGTAAGGCCCCCTTCAAAATTATTATTACTAATTACTCTGTAAATCTTAGCCCGATTTTAATAAAATTTGGTAGGATGATAGAGTTAGGGCTCCCCTACGTAACATTAAAGCGGCGATCTGCTCTTACACTAGTTAAGGGGAAGTATAGCAATCGTTTCAAATTATCGACAAGTGAACTGATTTTCATGAATGAAGTGTCATTCGAATCGAAATTTTGTACAGATTTGCACTTTAAAAGTCTCGTCGCTACGCCTCATATGGAGGGGAGTTTGCCCCACCCAAGTAAGGCCGTTTCTAAAACTATTATTACCAATATTTCTATAACGCTTTGTCCGATTTTGATAAAATTTAGCACGAAGAAGTGATTAAAGCTCCTCTACATGGCTGTGAAGTGCCATCATGCTCTTACACCTACTAAGAGGAAGTACTGAAATCGTTAAAATTATCAATGGGTGAACCTATTTACATTAATGAATTGTCGTTCGATTCAAAATCTTTGCCTCTTTGCCTTTTAGGGAGAAGTACTGTAATCGCCCGTTTATTTTTCTTACTCCTCTTAAAAGGAAGGTCTGAAATCGCAGTTTAAATTTGCTTTTTACGTACAAATACCTTCCTATTTTATATAAAAAGGCTTTCTCAAAAAAATTGTTATTGAGGATGGTTTGGGGACCGCAACTATAATCATTCTTTAAAAAGATCTCTCCAGTGGTAGTTACGGTTCCTACTTAACACCTTATCAGGTTATAATGTTAGAATTGCTTATTCCAAATTTAAAAAAAACAGTAAAGCAGATATGTAACTTAGCAAAATAGACAAAAATGAAAATCTATCCAAAAGGTACAAAAATCTCCTTAACAAAAACTTACAGTTTAAAAAGTTAAGTATAAGGGTTGATTAAACGCCAAAAGGTACACAAATCAGCAAGTACCCAACATTTCATTCAAGCTTAGTTGATATAATTTAAGTAATTTTGCTGCATTAACTTTTCCTTCACATTTTTTAGAATTTATTAGATGTCACAGAACCTTATGCTGGCCATTTTCATCTACAAAAAATTTGTTCAAGTAGCACTGTAGATTGACTGTAATATCTATTAATCTATAATAATCAAACTATTAATTACAGGTTAAAAAGAAAACGTTATAAAAAATAAAAAAAATTACGAGGCTACAAAATTTAAAAACTTTTTTAAAAAAATGCTTACACCAACATACATCAATGATTTCGATTATTTTATTTTTAATAAAAATCGTCTGTTTAAGTTCATTCTTCGATTAAAGTAATTGTTACTTTATGTAGTAGTCAAACGTTTATAATAATAGGTAATAATTATCTGGCTTTATAGAAAATAATATAGTTTTCTTCAATCACACTCTCAATGTAGCTGTTCTTCTCACAATGTTATATATATGTTATGTAATATAAAATAAATAAGTATTGCATACTTTTAGGACAGCTAATTATTCCAGTATTTTACTGTAAGTAAAATTAAATTACAATTGAGAAATGAATAATTGTTGAATAATATACTTGTTATTAACTGTGTGTTATTTGTGCTCACGAATATTTCGGTTAGACGAATTCAAGTCTGAAATATTGTTTTAAATCCTCCGTGATTCAAATTTAAACAGTAGCCGACTCTAACTTTGTCTTTTTCTACTTTAACATGCATGTATAAGATGTGACAACTTCAGAATAAAGGGCATATTAAAGATAAATCAGAAGAATAATAATTATTTGGAATAGAGTTATAATACTTAAGTTGAAAAAATAATCAATTCCATTTCTTTACAGTGCAAACAGAATGTAGTATCCATTTTTGTTTTATTTCCTCTTGTACCCCACAAGAGGAAGTACTGAGATCGTGTTAAACTTATACATTAATCTCATTGTACCTCTTGCAAAAGAAAGTATTAAATCTTTCCTCTTTTCTAATTTGAGTTTATTTACTGTAAATTCAAGTTTTCAGGAATTATAGCTTTTTTTTTTTGGAAATGAGGCCAAAAATACGAGAATCCCGGAAATATTAATTTTTATAATTATTTATGTACCATTAGAGAATCCAGCAAAGGCTGGCTTACACTTTTTTAAACTGTTTTTTACTTTATTACCTGCAGAAACGGAAGATTATTATTTACCTACTTATTTTAAATTAATATCGAGTCTAATCCAACCTAGCCCGCAATTGAATTGGAATAACGTTTTGAATTCTGATTACATGTTAACATAATTATTTTTTATTAATCTGTCTTTCATGTGAGTTACATCTAACTCCCGGCTGGAGGGTTGCTTTATTAATCTCTTATCATTAAGAAGTGCTTATCTCTTGAAAATCCGTCTAACCAAATTCACAGTTCAGGTGTTCCACAAAAACATTCAGAACTACCCTTCAATAAATCGTTTTTATTATTATTATTTTTTAATTTTTCTTGAAAACTCCTCTAACGTTTTTCCTTCAACTTAGTATCCACATTGTCCACATTTAGATCAATTTCTTCTGTTGTAAATTTTTTTCCAGAAAATTGCCTCTTAAGGTAGTTTGGAGGAGAATGGGTCCTAGCTTAAAGCGTCATTTGATAGAATGAGCGGCCAAATTGTTTGTGTAAAAATGATTGGAACTAAACGTGTACGTGAAATTTCAAATTTGAAGAGAGCAAGTTGAGTGGGGAGGGGTCGCTTTATGAAACAAAATTTGTGTTTTGGTTTTTTGTTTTGCAAAAATAGTACCTACCAAGAAAATTTTATGACTTAAATTTTGTTAAGTGTTTTATTCCAGATTTATATATTTTTTAGTAAAGATAAATTATATATGTTATTTATTGTGTCGATTTATTTGTTTACAGTGGGGTGAATGTCGCCTAAAGAGGATATACCGGAAGGTGGCGGCACAACCTCTCCCCAAACAACTGAGCGGCCATTCTCGATGATCGTGAGTAAAATATCTTTATCTTAACACAATTCTTGCACGTATTCGGTGGCTGTTGACATTTATTTCTTGATTTGAACATTAATAGTGAGGAGTGTGCTTTTTTTTAAAAAAAAAATAATAGAAAACTCTTCTAGATCAAATCTGTGAGGAAGGGAAAAGTGCAACCACGTTCTTCTAACGTGGTCTATACACAGGGCCGGATTTAGATGAAGAGGCTCTAGGCTGTTCCACTTATGAGGCCCTTTCACCTCAAATTTTTAAGTTTGTCTTAAACTTCACCAATACATTTTTATGTTTGTTTATTAGTCAAATGCGTAGAGTTTCTCCTTATTTTCCGTTCAGTATTTTAGTGTTCACTGTTTTTAGAATAGGGTAATTTTAATTTTGCTAACAATTTGAATGTAGGTCCTTCTTGATCTTGATGCCCTAGGCTGAAGCCTAGTTAGTCTATAGGAAAATCCGGCCCTGCCTATACAATATCCGTCTCTGGCAGGAGGAGGCTTTATGTACAGTGGCCACTCTAACACTCAGCACAATCTGACGAATAAACTGCTTGCGTTGCGGTGTACTGTGTTGAGAAGTGGTGTAGTCCTAAGTGAGGGTATGATAAGGGCGGCCATCTTTGGTAGCGCCACCACAGGTGTTGTTGATCTTAAGATTTGATTTTTTCCGTGGACCTCACCAATCTGGAAATATAGAAGGCAACTGTTTGTGAAAGATATATCTTTACAAAGAGAGATTTTTTGTTTGATAAAAAAAAAAAAATAGTGGTAGATACATGTCATAGAATTAGTAAGGAAATTCTTAAATACTTCGTTTCATAACCTACTTGAAATATTAAAGGTAATAATTTGTTACATTTAAAAGTAGAATATTGGCAATAACTGAGTTGTTTTAAAACGTTTTTTCATTGGTCCGAACCTGGAAACATATAACATCTGAAATATTCTGTGAAAAGTGCTGACAAAAAGGTTTCTCTCTAATTTTATGATTTTAATTCAACTGAACTGTTTATAAACTGTAAAAACAAAACAAAAAAACTGTATGTTCGACGCCATTTTTACTTGGAGAAAATCGCACCCTACTCCTAGACAGTAAACGCAGTAATTTGTCTTGCGGAGACCGTTTGTAGTCTGCGTTATATCCGTTAGCTTTCTAGCCCGGCCACTAACTTCGTTAATTTGGTTAGTACTTGCTGCTGTTATCCTCTTACTTCTCATTGCGGAATGGCTTGTTCTTGGCGGTTGTTGCCATAGCCTTACATTACCGCTACTGCTAGTGTTTGTACAGCCTTCCAGCCGCTACACAGGACTGGCCTGAAGAAAAGGAATCACTCTCTGAATTAGGCCAAACAGGAGAACTTATTAGGAAATTTCAGATAAGTTTGAAAGAGTGCGCGATGGGGTGCCTGCCATTTGTTAACCACCACCATCAACGTTCCAGTGTTAATATTAAACTTTAAAATCATACTGTTTTTCTTTTAACCAACCAAAACTTGTGAAAGTAACTTTTCATTCTCAGTTTTTCATCAGAAATGAATTTGAACTTGAGATTTGCACACATTGTTGACCTTTCGTTGTTTGTCACACATTGATAGTTTGCCGTTCAGGTATATCCTGTGCCAGTACTATATATACGATCGCCTGTTAAATACTTTTAGTCCCGTCCTGAGATGTAGGGTAAGGTTACATTTTAATAAAACCTTCGAATGTTTGCCCAGCTTTTTTAAACAACTAATTATTTTATCATTAGTGGTTATAGTTTTATTTATTTTTGTTCGAACATTGTACATTGTTATTAACAGACAAATCATTTTAAGTGACTTTGTTTTATTGTGGCTTCAGCCTAAACAAATAATTGCTGTAAGCAAATGAAAACAGTAAGTTTATTTATTTAGATAATATATTGTATATTATAAGTCATTATTCCTTAAATCATTGTTCCGAATGCGACTAAATTAAGTGGCCTTTCTTTAAATTGAGAATAAAATGCTTCAGTGGTTAGGAAAACAACTTATCTCCATCTAAAAGCTGTTTTAAAAAAATTAGATTCATGTACGGCTTCAAGAAATTCTAGAAAATAAACGCATTTCACTTGTGTTTTGAGGGTTATTCGTTCTAACTTATTTATGTATTTTTTTTATTGTATTTTATTTATGGCAGCTCAACATCTGAGGTTATTTGCGCCCAATTTTTTTTCCCGGTGTATTTGTTTACTTCGAGGTATTTCGCAATAACCATTATTTTTAAAATTTAGTCTTCTTAATTTAGTAATTTCTTAATCTATTTTTATTTGATAAACACTTATCGGTATCTGTTAAAATAAATGGTTTATATTTGTAAAATTTTCGTTTAATTTCTGGAAGGTTATAAAATTAGGCGCAATTGTTTACAAACTGTCACTGACTGGATAATGAAAGCCGATACGAACAATAAAAATTTAAGAAAAAAAAAAAATACTGTAATACAGCGATACCCTACATTTCTGCTACGTTATAATCACATATTGTAATCCCAAGACTTTGTTATAATACTGTTATAATTTATTTAATATGCTACTAATTTTGTATAGAATACTTCTGAAAGAAATTTCACATATCAATAATAGCTTAGAGTCGAACTGTCTGTTGGGAATTTTGGATGTCGCATCTTATGTTTTATTGTCTTATCTTGCATCATTATCGATTTTTAAATCAATAATACATAACAGTCTAGACAGTTGGTAGAGCTGATAACGAAAATAACAAACCATATTTGTTGCGTTCTACTTGGAATTTTCGCTTTTGATTTTAGGATAAATTGAAGAAAAATACTTCAATGAAACTCAACCCCCTTTAAATTCAACCTAATTCCCTTGAATTCGACTCTATCAGTTTGGGTTTAGCTAAGACTATCAGTGTATTTAGATATATCCCACTTATAAGCGCTTAAATGTTTATATTAATATTTTTTTTCAAAATTAATTAATTTTTTGTTTTATCTTTCGATATTTCACTTCTGCATTATCATAATCTTTTTTGCGCATTGCCTGCTAGGCCTTTGTGACACCGAAATATTATCTACGTATTTTTGGCCGTACGAGTTAGGATAGCACTTTCTGACCTTTGTAACCTCCTCAACATCTTGTCTTACAGTTATTATTATGTTTTTTGTTTTTTAATGATTTAAAGCGCTTCAACATCTGAGATTATTGGCGCCTAGAGCTTTTATCAGTGCACAGCCGGCCTCCGGACAGTGTTCTCTTGTCACAAACAACACTGTCCATTACCGGAGGTCCGGGTTTAAATCCAGCTGATGGCCCTTAGATTTTCTCTTTCTAGGAGCTTATTACAGCTCACTGTCCGTTGATGGACAGTGAGCTAAAAAAGCTCTGAACGCCAATAACCTCAGATGTTGACACGCCTTAAACCATTAAAAATTTATTATTATTATTAAAGGTGCGTCAACATCTGAGATTATTGGCACCTATGTTACAGTATTTGTCAGTACTATGTCGTTTTCTGTACATCGTTCTCTTGTTACTGCCCATGAACTGTAAGAAAGCCCCTAGGAAGAGAAATTCTAAGGTCCAGCCTCTGGATTCGAACCCGGGATATCCAGATTGGAGTCCAGAGTACGCTAGTACTCTGAGCTAATCCCCTCTAAGCAGTTATTGTTAATATTTAATTTAAAACACGGCAACAACTGCATTCATTAACATCCAAAGGCTTTCCAGTGCCACCAAGCACTGTTCTCTCGTTACATTTTCAATATCAAATCTCAGGAAACTGAAACATTCACTCGGGATTTTTTTTTTAGTGTACTTTTTTCGACAAATTATGCCTTCGATATTTACCTTCCATGATTAAGGGTATCGTGTTGAAATCATTAAACTACTTTTGAAATAGAATCGAAGTAACGGTTTGTCCAATATTTACAAAGCTGTATGTTTGCCCTTGATCATGACTTATGCATGAAAAAACAGTTGCTAAACTGCAGTTAGACGCACCATTCAATTACACAAAACTAGATTAAACAATTCATTTATTTTTTTTAATGCGTGCATGACTATTATGATGCATAAATAAATGCATTGACCCTTCCATGGTCTTCAGTCCATTAATTTTATTTATTTGATAAAAAAAGGCTAATTGATCTAATGTAGGAAATTAAAGAAGGAAAAAAGAAAAGTAAACTTGAAATGAATTGCATCATTCTTGCTTATATAACCGTTGAACAAACACCATTAGCAATGTTGGAGTGTGGCACCGTTTTACTGACTTCATTATTCATTCTTCATACTGTCTACATTATTTTTATCCACAATTTTTAATTTGCTATTTCAAGTACTCGTAAGTTGTGAATGTTGAAGCTACTCAAAGTCATTGGCGTAACCGGAACTGTTTACAGTGCTTGCCGGCTCCTAGAAAATGTTCTCTCGTTACTAGCAACATTTTACGGTAATTGACAATGTTGCCTTGTAAAAGGGAAGAGAAAATCTAAAGACAGGCTACGACATGAAATGGAAGAAGTCCAGAAGTCCAGTACACAATTCATGAGGCAAAGACATTTGGAGTTGCATTATATGCAGTTCTTTTGATATGTTCAGTACATTTAGCCAGTGTAGATTTGGCTGAAATCCCTTAATTACTAAAAAAAATTAAGGATTTATATTTCAGTTTCCTGAGGTTTGATTTTGAAAATGGTTGATTTTTCTTATAATTAGTTATATTTGAACTGTTATTTTTGAAAGTGGTATAAGTCCAATTTTTTTAAAAAATGCGTTAATGGTAATTTCAGTAAGATGTAGACACATTCTTTCCATATTTATAATCATACATTCAATGGAATACGATTTTTTCATAAAGTCAACAAAAGAATTTTGACTACAAAATGTTATCACAAAAATATTCTTTTTTGAAAGTGGAATAAGTCCATTTCTAATAATTATAATTAAAACAACTTTCTTATTGCAATTATTTTTTATTATTGCTACTTCAGTGTACGCTGCTCGATGCTAACTGTAAAAGAAAAATAAGTTTAAAATATCTTTTTTTGCTTTAAAGATCTTAACGAAGTAATTTTCATTTTTTATTTTTAATGGCGATTAAGAATGTAGTCCTTTTTATCGATTCGCAGGTCGCGATAATGGACTGACTACTTGGGCTGCGACATAATTCAATGACGTAAAATAATTAACGACCTCATCGAGGAAAATGTGAGGGTAATTTTACAATGGATCCCCAGCCATTGCGGCCTCAGCGGGAATGAGGAAGCTGACAGACTCGCCAAGCTGTCAGCAAATATGATACAGCCTGAAGAGTCCATTCCTTTTGAGACCACAAGGCGAATTTGCCGGACAAAAGCCAAAAAGAGAACAGCGGAGCTGCACACCACACTATCAGAGGGCAAACGATGGGCTATCTTGAGAGACAATGTGCTGCCAAAGAACCTGCCTCGGAGCGTAGCGGTGGCCTGTTTTCGTTTGGTCACTGGACACGATTACCTGGCAGGCACACTTATTTAAGATCGGGGTAGTTGACAACCCGAACTGTGTGCTTTGCGGGAACGGGCACATGACAGGAGATCATCTTTTTGAGTGCGAAGCTCTGTCCCATTTGACTGCGACTACTGACGAGCTCTCTTCAAGAGCGAAAATATATTGGGCTGCGAGACATCTAATGGCCGAGCGCCAATGATGTATGGCATTAAAAAAAAAAAAATTAATATAACTGAAATTAAAAAAAAACAAACTTGGTTATTCGTGTATTTAAATGTCTTCATTTTAATTGTAACTTTTTACATAAAAACCCATTTCAGTAAAGCTGTAATGTCTATAAAAATATGGACTTAAATTTACTCCTGTTTTTATTTCTTGTAATTTGTTACTTTTGAAAGTGGTATAAGTCCATTTGGAGCTAAAAAAATTGTTTATTTTTTTTAAGAATTGTAATAATTATTATTTCATAATAAAATTTAAAAGGTGTATAGTGTTAATAACACTTATACCACTTTCAAAAATAACAGCTCATTTATCGTAGCGTACACGTGCGCAGGCTGGTGCAGGAAAAAAAAAACTTAAGTATTTAATTTCATTTTAAACAAAAATTTAGTATTAGGACAGAACTCATGGAGTGATTAGAGCAAGCGTTCCACTAACCTCTAAACTATGATTTCATTATTTACAAACTAACTAAACTAGTTAGTATTTACAAACCCCAAAATGTTAGTAACTATTAAATAATGTAAATATTGATGAAAATTTATGAGGTAGGTAAATGTTTGAGAATATTTGTAAGATAAATTCGTGTGTAATGTTGCGATTTTTGCGAAAAATTTAATTTTTAATAATTAAAGCTCCAAAATCATCGATGATGCATCCAGAGACATGCAGTTTAAAGCGATTTAAGAATTTAAAAAATAACAATAATTTGTTTTAAATGTAAAACAAAAAACACTGGTTGAGGGAAACGTATTTGAAATTAGTTCAATATTTTGTAATTTAAAATTATATACCAGAGGCGTGTAATCAATTTCTATACTTAATTACAAATGCTCTCACAGAGATATCGTTATTCTCAGAAAAATGATGCCTTATTATTATTAAATGGTTCTTTTTTCCTCAATAATCTTTACAATTTAATTTTATATAACATAACTGCGCGTTCTCTAATTTAGTTTCATCATCAGCTTTGTTGCACTTTGCCCCTCGCATTGCAACACTAAGCGCTGAGTCAGTTCCACTTGTCATATTACTGTTGAAGTAATTAGAAATCAATTAATTTAACATAATTCTCTTTTCTTTTCAATATAAAATTCATAAACTGACTATTGTCGCATATAAATCAAATTCAGTTAAATTCCACGCAATAGTAAAAAAAGAAACTTACAATATCAATTGTGGTCACAATTCAATAGCCACTGGTTATTCATATTTAGAGGGTACCAAAATGTTTCTCTGAAGTATTGGTTGTCATCTTAAAAATTTAAATAATTCAGTCCTTTTGGTGCATTAATGGACACATTGCCGGAATGGCGTAAAACAAGTCGCTTACGTCTAAAGAACGCGTTTGGTGAGTTATATTAAGTTACTCATCAAGGAAAAAAAATTAAGACAAATTTAATCCCGTACGTAAATACAGTAAATAAAGATGAAAATGGCAGACCAACCATCTGTCTAAAGTAGCGTTTCCCAATCTTTTTTGGGTTCGCGTTTCACTTGGTAGTACATCATACCAATTCGTAAAAATGATTGTATTTTGCGAAATTTGTTATTCCGAGTGTGTTATTTTATTACTAATATATTACAATGTGTCTGTTACAAAGGAGTTCCAAGTTCATGTTCACTTTATTAACTTTGTAAAGTGTAAGATCTCTTAGTTTTTAAACTTTTTTTAAATAATTAAAAATTGCCTACATATTTTCTTTCTTAAAAATTATTAATTAATTTACAAAGTTCGTCTTTAGGATTATTATATTTGTTTTTATGGAGTGGGATTCTAAAACTTTCTTAGACTTTCATAAAAACGTTTCTATGATTTTTTTTATGATTTAATTTTTTTTTTATGTCCGCCATTATTGATTATTTTTCGCGTACCATCAACCAGCAACGCTGGTCTAAAGAACCAAAGTTGAAGTAACAGCAACAGGATTGAATCAAAAACGACCTACTATAAAATATTACCTCAAGAAAGACCCTCAAGGTGCATCAATAAATGTAAATGCATCGAATTTCTTCATCAGAAATTTTAGAAAAGAGTTCTAAGATTAAATTGTTGATGTTTTGAAGAGGAACCCACCCCCATTCATCCGCAAAAAATGCTCTTGCCAATTATTCTGAATTTACGAAGTGCAAATTTAGTAAAATAGTAAGTGAAAATTAGGGAGAAAATTAGGAAAAGTGCATCTTCCATTTGTGAAATTTGCTTTATACTCAGAATGGTTGTGAAACTCATTTAACCTTCATTTACAAAATATCTCATATAATATAACTTTCTAGTTTCTGTAGAATCTACGTCATTGTGAATTGTTGATTTTAAGATTTAGAGGGCGTAGCCTTGACTGATCTATTACTCCTTCATTGATTCCTTTGACTGAGAAAGAACTATTTATACTCTCATTTTTTTCATATTTACTTAAGAGTAAAGTTAAAGTCTAAAATAAATTCGTAGTGTATGATTATTACAATTCGGAAACAGTAAATCTTGCGCATCTAACTTTGTCGAGTAAGCACAAAGTGGATAAAACTGTCTAAAGTAATAAGAGTTAGTGTTCAAGATATCGCAAAAAGAAAATAGAACTATAAATCTGTACAGTTTAAAATGGTTACTGCGTTTAAAACGTTTTATTTATTTAAGAATGACAGCTATCTATAAATATTTGGTTCCCCTACGGACGAGCCTCCACTATGCGGGCCAATAGCATTGTAGAATTGAGTCGAGCCCATCTTCAGTATTTTTCCACTCGTCATTTACCTTTCTACCATTGAGTTCTTCACACAAGTGACGTAAAACGCACACAAATTGCCTTTTAATATAAAAACGCCTTATTTAAAATGAAAATCACATGTGCACACTCACACCACTTTCTGTGTTTCTATTTCTAATTAAAATTTCATTTTGAAACGTATGTTCTCACTACTATTAGCAAACAGTTAATTACGAGTTATTTACATGATAGTTATTCAATTTCCATATATCATTTAATGTATTTTTTTCCATGAATGCTTTAATAATATAAAACCTTAAGAAAAACTTACGTTTTAAAAAGGTATAAGGTTGATTACAAAAGGTACACAAATCAGAAAGTACCCAACATTTCATTCATACTTTATTTCGTAATTTCAGTTAATGTAGAACTGTTCGAAAAAGCATAACATTTTATTAAGCATTAAATTTTCATTAATTATGTTTAGAATTTATTAGATGTTATGGACCCTTTTGTTGGACATTTTCATAAACAAATTATTTGTTCAATAAAGAATAACCTACCATTAAAAGTAAGTCTGGTAAACTGGTATTCTACCGGACTGATCCATCACCCCCTCCCCCAAAAGTGCCCTTAATCGAAGTATTACAGAAAAATGTTTCCTTATAAAAGTTGTAGAACTAATTGAGAGCTATAATTATACCAAGTTTGGAGAAAATCCAAGAAGCGGTTTTTGAGAAAAAGTTGAAAAAGTGAAAAATCTATTCAATAAAGTGGTACTTCCGGTGGAGCTATTTTGACAAAAAAAATATTGTCGCTTCCGGAGGTGGCACTTGAACTAAATATGAAATTTGAAACGTCTGCAACTTCTCGTTCCTGAGATATAGCGGATAAACTCATTATAGATATGTAAAGTCAGGCCAAACCTATGTCATCAAGGCACGTTGGGTTAGAGAACCGCGATTCTAGGAATTACTGGATCTGTAACCCAACCTGCCTTAGCCGGGATTTTTTTATCACTATTCTCTCTCTTTTCTCTTTAATTAGCCGAACATGATCGGTTTTTGTCGGCAACTTTCGGCTCATTTGACCATTATTAACTTATTATTTAATTTCCTATTTAATTTTAACATTTGATTTGCACACTCACACGACTTTCTTACATTTATATTTCTAACAAGCCGAATGCGATCGGTTTTTGTCGGCAACTTTCGGCTCATTTGACCATTATTAACTTATTTAATTTCCTATTTAATTTTAACATTTGATTTGCACACTCACACGACTTTTATTTACTAATACATACATATTTAGTGTAGTTAGTAGGTTTTCTTGTCAACTAGTATTTTTACAAAATAGTAGTTGGTTTAAAATTACTCATTACCCTTGCATATAAATGGAACTATTTTAGAATAAATCTAATGAGCACACTCACACGACTTTCTCTTACCACTACCTATGTAGTTGGGTTTTCTCGTAAACTAGAATTTTTACCGAATAGTGGTTACCTTAAATTGCACAATACATTCTAATGGAACTATTTTAGAATAAATCTTATGAGCACACTCACACGACTTTCTCTTACCATTACTTGTGAGTTGGGTTTTCTTGTAAACTATAATTTTTATTTATTAGAGAAACTACCCTCCTTAACTATGCAGAGCAAAAAAATATCCCCAACAGCCACATCTACATAAAATTTCGAATTGAATGATACTTCCATATATGAACATCGTTTATGCGTCGTTAATTTGAAACGATTACCCTTCCTTTTTCGTAGAAGTAAGAAATAATTTTGTAAAAATTATTTAACTTGTTTAAAAAAAAAAAAAAATGAAATTTTACCAATCTATCTATCTACTTTAGTGAACGATTTACCCAATTATCGTCACAAGTGTAATTAGGTTATCTCTTTTTTTTTTTTTACAAAAAACTTGGTTTCATCTCTCTTTTTTCCTGCTATTTAAACTAAAAATGGCGTGTGAGAGAGAGAAAGCGAGTGATAGAACATTAGATAGGACTCAAGAAAGAGAAAATCGCCTGAAGGTTAGACTTAAATTATTCGACTCAATGCCCTCACCTTAGTTTACTGTAATTTAGTTTTGAAACTTCCTTTAATGGAACGAACGTTTACTGATTTTAGCTTTTTTTTAATTATTCTAAATGACTGCTCCAATGAGTTTCATTTAACGCGTTAAATTTGTTGCAAACATTTAGTTTTTAAAATTTTATTTGATACATTTTTTCGATTTTATTTTGATAGTTCTTAGAGAGGGGGCCAGTTAGGTTTCCCACACTTAAAGTGTCATTAATTGTATTGTTGGATCAGTACTCATAAGTTCTTAAAATTCCTCAAAGGAAGTAAAATATCTTAACTGAAAGTATCCATTTAATTAAAGCGTTTTTTACTTTTTTGAGGTTTCTTCATAGTCCCATGATGACCATCATCAACTTCGTTCAGAAATTAGTGTGAAACCATCTTGTAACCTACAATTCTATCCACACATATCCCAGCAATATGCTTGTTTGTTCCTGCCACTCAGCACAGACAAGAAGAAATTAATGAATTGATCAATTATCAAAGTGATAGGATGAAACCCTACGCCATCTAAAGCCCTGTTAGAACCAAGTATTCAGAAAGCAATTTCCGCTGTTGTTTCAGTTATTTTTTTTACTGTATAACTGTGTGGATTTACATACAGCAAATGAACTTCCTCCTGCCAATATATGCGCGCGCGCGCGTGTGTGTGTTTATGGATTAATATAACTAGGTTTCCCTGCGGGTAGCGAAACACAAATAGTTGCACACACCAACTACCTCTTCCAGGTGTCTGCAAGAAGGACTTGTTCAATTTGCTAGGCTCAGAATAACCTTAAGACGTGACCCAAGTCCTTTAAGAAGTGACTGGGGACCATTCTAGAGAACACAACAAATCCGTGGAAGAACTTCGCTATGGATGAGGAATATGAACTTTACCCTCAGGATTATGATGGAAACCTCATCAAATCGATGCCACGTCACATGCAAATGGTGATAAATAGAAGTGACGGATTTTAATAGTAGCAATAAATCTTTGTTTTTATTTTGGTGTGTAATATCCATTTTCAGTCTTTGTTAATTTCCTAATCTCTTTAACATTAAATGTAATGTTGTGGTAAAAATAAATAAAGTTAGAGAATTAATTGAAATCAAATACACAAATTAATAGAGGGAGGCCTCTTTTTCTCTGCTTGGTTAAATATGAAAATTAGAATAAACAAAGAATTGTGTCATTAAGAATAATCTATTTCTTTTCATGTTAACATGCGAGCCAGCAGTAACAAATTATTATTACCCTCATAGAGTAATAAAAATAAACGACGTATTCAAATTTAATTGTCACTTAACGTTATGTAATCAATTCATATTTTGCGTTTTAAGTGTGTTGAATAATTAAAGTTGTAAAATAAAAATTGTTATATTAACTTTGAGAAGTGAATTAAAAATTAAAAAAAAAAATCCTTCGTCAGCAGTTTGTGATGACCATTTTTTACATTTGTAGAAACATCATCGGTACGTATTTAGTTTTATTGATATTAGCTACACTTCGGCATTGCGAATTGAAGCTTGGTGACGAATAATATTATGAAACGGCCACCTAGATCGAACTTGCAGGATCATCTGTTCACTCTTACTTCCTTTTCAAGTAACAAAATTTTCCTTAAAATTAGAAATTTTAACTAAAATTTGGTTAGTTGCTCTCAAAAAAATGATGTATCAGTACAATAGAATCATTATGAAAGCGTGACTTATAAATTTGTTTTTAAATAAAGAAAAATAAAAAGCTAATCTCCCTGGCGATTTGATAGAATTGAAAGATTTTTTTAAAGTGTTTAAATTTTTTCATTAATATGAGCTTAAAATGTGGGTGGTAATAACCATAAAGTTTCTCTAATTTTGGTATGGCAGCCAATTAAGCTGTTTATTACACTTATTGCTGGGGCATCTGAGTTGATTTTGGGATATCCTCTTTGTTATGGGGCTCTTGTAATAACCAGAACTTCCTTAGCTAAAGAAATCTTCAATATATGGGTGCCTGGGCAGTATTTAAACGAAGTATCAAATATTTGAACATTCTGCAGTTATGCCAATCTCATTGGATTCTATTTTCTACTTCCGTACAGACAGGTGAGAGGCACTGCAGCCTATTGTGTCGAGCTCTTACATTTATTGATTTGAAAAATCCTTTTTTTTTTTTTTTGCTTTTCCCAAAATTCGTTTTCTGCTTGGTTTACGAGTGCTAGTGTACAAGAGCAGTTTCCTCTTTTCTAATAATAACTATTGCCTGTCCGATCTAAAGGCTCCGTATTTGGAGGGGTGTCCCACGGAATAGCAACTTGTTCTTTGCCACCAAAATATTCCTAACCACTTCTCAAGAGGCCTTCCGCCATATCGACCCAATGATTAGCAGCTGCATTGTCTCTTACAGCTCATTGTCTGATGTTTTATGTAACGAGAAAACACTATTTGGAGGCCGTCACTGCTCTGCCTGGGCACAAATGACGGATGTTTAAGTGCTTTAAATGAAAAAATTAGATAAATAATTTATGCGTGCGTCATCAAATTGATAATATGCTGTTGACGTAGTAAAAATGTTGCTTCTATAACAAACTGATTTTTATGATGAAACAACTAATACTAAAACCAGTACAATGAAAACGTTTGACGTTTTATTCATCTTTTATCTAAAGTATGGATTTTGATTTAATAAATAAAAAAAAGTTTTGCAATAATTTGAAATGGTTAAAAGGTTTTAATAATATGGAAAAGACCTTGAATAAAGGTTGATCTGAATAGGGTTTCCCCATTCAGGTGATTAAGCCTTCTATCCCCTCTCTTCAGGCTTCTGAGGGAGTGCTCTTTAGTCTTGATCCCCCACCAAGCACTCTTCAGAAAGCCTGAATGGCGTAATGTGGAGAAAACGTTGTTTTCGTTTCGAACTCCGCGATTCAGTGTGAGTATGAATGTTGGCCTTGACGGACCTAGTTGTAGATAGCGCTGCTGATTACTTGCAGTTGCTATAGAACCATCAATTGGCTGTTTTAAACTGTTTTTTCTTTTTAATTTAAAGAATTGATTTATTTAATTTATTAATGTTAATATAATGTATGGTAAAAAGGCAATGAAGAAGAGTGGCCGAGAGGTGGATAATCCTTTGGTGGCCGTCATTGATGAAGGAACAAGAACTGCACGATTTGCCGTGAGTATTTACATGGTTATAAATTTTCTAATTAAAATTACCTATAACATATTATCAACTCGTATTATTTCTCTTTAGGTATTTGATCCAAAAACTAAAAATGAAATTATTAGTCATCAGTTAAAAATATCCATGATCAGCCCTTCAGAAGGATGGTTTGAACAAGATCCTGTGGATATTCTAGAATCTGTTAAGGAATGTATAAGGTATCATTCTAAATGTTATAATAACTTCAGACTATATAATCATTTTTTCCCTTGTACTTTGTAACATAAATCGTAAAGAAATAAAAGTAGAACCTAAAATCCTGAAGATGAGAAACTAAAAGTTTCGAGCCCCTGCTGTAGGAGTTCAACTATTAGACCTGATTTCCTCCGCAGTATACCAAAATAAAATGCTATAATGTTTTTTAAGAGCAGGTTGAATTAGATTTGTGCGCGGAGAACTCATGCTCAAGAAGCTCCTTTACTGTAACTTCTCGCGAATTAATTGCTTTTTTATAATGACTAGTGAACACCCGCAAGTTTTACAAGTATTTCCTGTAACTGGAGAAAACGGAAATTCATAATAAATCGGAGGATATGTATTAGGGTTTTAACAGAGACATGAAAGGAGGGAGTTAACAGCGCTCAATTCCTAAATTAATGGAAAACTCTTGAGAAAAAATTAAGACAACGTTCTGATGGTCTTTCAGCACGAAAATCACCTTTTGTGAGGGCAATGCGAATTGCTCTTGCCCGTTTTCGCCAGTGTGGACAAATCACAGAGTGTAATTAAACGCCACCGAATAGAGTTATTACTATTATTGAATTAAGAGCGAACCCAATGATGTAGATTTCGATTGGAAAATTAAGCCGTAAGTCTTAGTCTAACTGAGTCCCTGGTTCAGTCTTCAAATTAAAGACTTAATTTCTTCAATTGAATAAAACCTAAATAAAACAAAGAAACTATTGTTTTATATTTTTTCATTAAATTCCTTACAAATTTAGTTATTCCCAGTATTGTTAAAAACTGAACTCAAGTCTACAGTTTATTCAAATATTGGGAATTTGATAATATTTGTCGTTAAAAACAGGTTTTAGTAACAAATTTCTAAAAAATAAAATTTCAAGGCCGATTAATAGCAAATGTCTCTGGAGAAAGAGATATTTTTCTTTACAAAAATTGTAGAGTTTAAATATTCCTTTATCCATAATCTTATAATCCGTTAATTTTTTCTTGTGAAGGAGAGCAACACGGTATTATTCTCCCACATTTGTAGCATCAAGTCTGTTATCTTTCCAAGATTTATCAGTTTTAGGGTAACACGATTAGGATTGAGTTAATAAAAATAATAATGTATGTAAAAGTAACACACCTTTTACCTTCTCTCGCTATAAATTAATTTTACAAAACATGATTTAATTCCTCGTAATAGTTTTAGTAAGTTAGCAAAACTGTTCAATACTATAATACTTAGATTGATAATTATTAAGTTGATTAATATATTTTCTAATTTATGTATGTGTCCAAATAATATGTATAATAATAATATGTATGTAATGTAGTGAAGAGCAAATCATAGGAGCCATTTCTGAGAAAATATTTAGGAAAATCCATTTTGTGGAATTAGGTATTTCTGGTTTAGTGATCTTTCCTCAATCTCAAGAAATTAAGCAACAAATTTATCCTCCTCCTAAACAGTACGCATGAGATAGGACCGGATTATTTCACTGATAAGGACTTATAAAGAGTACATTTCGCCTACTTCCGCTAAAAATTGATAACAATTGCGATATTTTATTCTTTTTTTTTTTTGTCGCTGGTAAGAAATTTAAATTATCTTAACTTGGAGACTCTAATGAGAGATTATTGAGTAAACTGATTCACAATATCGTGTGGACTATCACATAATTTCCAGCAACAGTAACAGTAGCTGAAAAGATTTATTTTAATAGTAACCTTATAAAGTCAAATCCTAACAAAATTCAGATTAATCTGAATGTGCCAACAGTTTATTTATTTTAAAACGATTAGGTAAATAAAACAAAATTTTGCTACACCAAACATACTTGATGTATATCGTTAAATTGAACCAACTAATAACTCATTGTCTATTGCATATTGATTAACTTGAACTCAAACATATGACCTTTTTCTTTTGCGGCGAACATTATTAACAGAAAAAAATATTTTTTTTTTTTAGAATTGTGTTTTATATTTCATTAAATTTATTCAAGAATCTATGGCATGCCTTCGCCTTAAAGCCTTTTTTTCTCAGATTTTTTTTGTTTGTTTTTTGAGAGAGAGAAAAACACTTCTGCTTTAATGATTCAGTCACATGACATTTAACTAACTCTTAATTCTCAAAGTAAAGATGTGGAAACACGCTGAAGTCAGTAGGTCTTAGGGTACGTTTACAACGGAGCTGTGAGTATAGATGATGCAGAGATGATAGCTGATAGAGTAAAATATAATCGCTGATTACTGATTAGTGTGCTCAACGGAGCTGTGATACAAGCAACATGTCGAGTAGTGAAGAAGAGTTTTTATGTTCAGCAGCAACGAAATGGTACAGTTTAAAGAAAAAACGCTTTAGAAAATATCATGTACATCCCATAAATAAAAAACGAAGTACTTTGGGTGAATTTCACCATTTATATAAGGAACTTAAAAATTACCCGGATCGTTTTTTTTGAATATGTGAGGATGGGTCCACCCACATTCGACTAAATTTTAGAAAAAATAAGGTCAAAATTAAGAAAAATTGTCATGGAAATCCTATAACCACAGAAGAAAAACTAGTGATTACTCTGGTAAGTAATGGTTTTATTGAGAAAGAACAAATAAATACACATGAAAATAAATGTAAGCACGATTTAAAAAACAAAATATTGTTTAAAAGTAAATAATAAAATAATAACCAAAAATAATGAGTAAAGACAGCACTAATTAATTTTTCTACGTCCATTTTGAAGCTCCAATACTGGAGTTCAGCTAGCAGAAAAATGAAAAATTTAATTCTATCATCTATGCTCGTTTATAGCAACGCGAGTCACTAGTCGCAGCTTCGTTGTGCACGCTCACATTTGAATGTATTATGTTTTTCTTTAAGCGCTGATGCTTCACTCCTATCATCTCTGCTATCATCTATGCTCACAGCTCCGTTTTGAACGAACCCTTAGCGAACGTCAACAAGATTAGCATGTGACAGTAAAGAAGTGTACTGACAGATAAAATCAAAGATAAAGATTTGCAATTGGTGCAGTAACATGTGACAGAAACAGTGCGATTGGTAATACTTTTCTCTACTAAACAAAAAAAAAGCGTATTTTACTTAAAAAATCATTGATAATGTCAAGCATTGTTAATTTAGTAAAATACCTTATTAAAATTATAAATAGAGAAAAAATATTTATTTAAAAAACAAAAAAGCCCTGAGAAGGTGTAATTTGTGTTTGTTTTTATTTTCTGATGAGAAAATCGTTTTTTAATTGCTTAGAGTAACAATATTTTTCTTTTTTTAGCAACACTGCAGTTTTACCAGTTCCGCTGCAAAAAATATATCTAGGGGTGAATTGCTCGAGACATAATAGTTCTTTACATTTGAATGAATTAAATATTCTTGAGTGGGATTGTTAACCTTTTGAAATCCTGAACTAGATAAAGAGAAACATTTTTATCTACTTACTCTATCAGAGGCTGGTACAGTAAGCCTCTTTGACTGCAGTGCCTTTGGGGAAACAGGGCCCACTTCCTAATCCAATCAATAATAAGTAGTACATTTGGAATACTAGAGACTGTCAAGTTTGAAGAAAATCGGCAAACTGAAAGTGTGGTTTTTCAAAAAATATATTTTCTGAGCTTTTTTTTTTTGGAAAACTAGATTTTGAAGACTTCCATTAAAATTGGAAGGAGATGCTCTTGTAATAAAAATCACTTTGAAAAGAAATCCAGAATGTGGATTTTCAACTGCGATTTCTGGAAGAATGTGTAGATGAGGTGAAAGTTCAAATTTTAATTGTAAGTTGTATTCTGAAGTGAACATAACTGGACACATGACCATTTATTATTCAACTCAAGCCATGCTCTCAGAACCTGTTTCTGACCTATTTTTTGGGGAAACCTAAAAATGTAAAACTTTTTTTTTTCTTTGCTTTTTATAATTGTAGAGAGGTTACATCACAAATGGCTGGCAAAGGTTTAGATGTAAAAGATATTGTAGCATTAGGGATAACTAACCAAAGAGAAACAACTATTGTTTGGGATAAGCACACCGGCGAACCGTTATTTAATGCCCTTGGTAAGGAGAATACCATCAATTTCACCACTACTCTTCTACCTCAAAATTATGAAAAATAATAAAGGGTTTTCTCTTTTCTTTTTTTTTTTTGTAAACAAAAAAATAGTATGGTACGATATAAGGACTGATTCTACAGTAGATCAAATCTTAGCCAAACTTCCAGATCAAAATAAAGATTATCTATTACCAATATGTGGTCTTCCAGTATCTACATATTTTTCTGCATTAAAATTACGTTGGCTGTTGGATCATGTACCAGCTGTTAGGAAAGCAGTACGAGATCAAAGATGTATGTTTGGCACAATGGATACATGGCTAATTTGGGTTTGTAATTCATATTTTATTATTTTCATTAACAAATTTTATGTGTGCATTTATTTGGGAAGAGGTATGCTAATATTCTTATGATTATAGAATTTAACTGGCGGAAGCGAAGGTGGAATACATATAACGGATGTCACCAACGCTTCTAGGACCATGCTGATGAATATTGATACCCTGCAATGGGATCCCACACTTTGCAAGTAAGTGTAAATTTAAACTCTTTCTTTGTATATCATATGAGATCATTGGAATTGTATTACAGTAAATTTAATTTTCTATTCTTTTTGCAGAATATTTAAAATTCCTATGGAAATATTACCAGAAATAAGAAGTTCTTCTGAAATTTGTGGTTATCTAACATTCCCTCCATTAGATGGTGTACCCATTTCAGGAGTAAGTGGTCCTCTTTTTCTGGTGAATTTATTACTTTTTCTTTGCTAACAAAATCATTTTATTTTTTGAACAGATTCTTGGAAATCAGCAAGCTGCATTAGTCGGACAGCATTGCTTACAAGAAGGCCTATCCAAGAATACGTATCGAAGTGGTTGCTTTCTTTTATACAATACAGGACATAATGTAAGTATCACTGTGAAGATATTAAATATTTATTGATTTTTTTTAAAACAATATACACATGAGCAATACATTATTTGTAATCCTAATCAAATGATTTTGTAAACCTCAACTTACAAATATTATAACTTACATTTACTAATAAATAGGTAATAGTTGTAATGTACCTCTCTTTTAAACAGCAAACTCCTCTATGGCAGAAACGTTTTTATTTTAGTACAATAATTCAAGTTTTTACTTTCTCTTATTAGAAAGCATCACATTTTAGATTTTTAAAGTTGTGTGAGTGTACTAACCAGACTTTTTTAACACGATAGAGTTTATTTGAAAAGATGGAGAAGACACGCACAAGAAAGAGAAGAGTGGAGTAGGTTGATGGATAAGGCCAAAGCCCAAGGGACTTTTAAGGGTAGATAGATAGGGTTTGAGTTAAATAATTCCCTAGTAGATGAAGCGGTGTATCGTATTTCCCTTGCAACACCGAATTGCTCAGTACTTTTGCTACAACAATAACTTGTTTACCATCATTTACTTACAGAGAGTATTATCTACACACGGTCTAGTGACAACGGTTGCTTATCAGATGGGACCTGCAGCAAAACCAGTATACGCTTTAGAAGGATCAGTAGCTGTGGCTGGAAATGCCATTAAATGGCTTAGAGATAAGTTAAACGTGTTAAGCGACATTTCTGAGACTGAATCATTAGCCGAAGAGGTGATGACAACTGGAGATGTTTATTTTGTGCCTGCTTTCAATGGACTGTACGCTCCCTATTGGAGGAAAGATGCCCGAGGGTAATTAATTAAAATAAATTAATTATTCATGACTATTCTTATTTCAAAATTGAAACATGAGTCAACAAATTAACTTTTTCTTATGTCATAATTACGATGTTTTTAAAATCAATACAATTTTTTTTGAAATATGATTTTGTTACACCATCAAAACAGAATTTTATGCGGTTTGACACAATTTACTACAAAAGCACATCTAATTAGAGCTGCATTAGAAGCGGTATGCTTTCAAACTAGAGACATACTAGAAGCAATGCATGCGGATTGTGGTCTACCGCTTCAAAAACTTAGAGTAGATGGTATGATGTCGCAGAACAGTTTACTTATGCAATTACAAGCTGATGTTTGCGGTATACCAGTTGGTAAGGACAAAAGATTTATGAATTATTGTAAATAGTAATGTACTAAATTATAATAATTTAAATAAGTTTATTTTCAGTGCGTGCACCACATGCAGCAGATGTAACATCACTTGGAGTTGCTATGGCAGCTGGTTGGGCTCATGGAGTTGAAGTATGGGATAAAGATGATCAAGCAATTGCTGATGTACATGGTACAACGTTCGAACCTGTTACAAATAATGAAGGTATCTTTTATATTTTAAAACTTATGGGTTTGAGGGCAATTCCTCCCCCTAAAGATTTCTTCTGGAATACGGAAGCAGTAATGTATTGAAGTCTTCTGCGCTTTTCAAGGAAATCTCTTAGGCTACTGATTGGATTCTGTACTGGGTTCATTAGATGCATATTGGTTTCATTCACCAGATCTATTTAGGAGAGGAAATAATACTCATACATTTCATGACAGAATGTTTGGGGTGAGAGACTTCATATGCTGGCGCTTCTTAAATTAAAATAATAATATTTAGTAGAAGGGAAAGAATTGTTTGAAGAATACTAATGAATTATGACTGAGAATTGTTTCAATTGGTATCTTCCAGATTTCCCTTCTAAGTGATCTAACCTGTGATTCATTAGTCCCTATTCAGGTTGACTAAAGTATAATTTATGCGAATTATTCCTCTAAATTCTTCTGAATCCCTTTTTTTCTCTTCCCTAGATCACTTGTCACCAAATCGGTTGAGTTAATATAAAACAAATTCTATATGAAGTTATTTATCTGTATTTATTCAAGTTCAGTTGTTCGCAATTAAAATTTTGACTTCTTTTCTTTTATTTTTTGTCTCTCAAAATATACAGAAAGAAATATAAGGTATACAAAATGGAAGATGGCCGTACAAAGAAGTCTAGGTTGGGCAACACACAAAAGAACAGTTCCTATCACAGGTAAAAATGACAACAGAGCAATGTCTTAATTTTCCCCTATCTTCTTAGAAAGATTTTATTTTCACCTCTCATTTAGTTTTTTTTTTTTAAATTAAGAAATCTGTAAAATGCTTTGAAAAATTCTCCATCGAATGCATTGCCTTTCACATTCTACGATTGTAAATGAACGCATTTTCTGGTAGTTTTTTTAAAAAAAAGGATTATTGTTTTTTGTGCAATCCATCATTGCATGGTTTCTTTGTTTGTACTTTTGTTGTATAGTGGATAGTATTTTAATTTTAATTATTATTTATTTTGTAGATTATTAAATTTAACTTTGTCTTTATATGGATGTTCAATAAATTTTTTAATATTTTCTCTGAAGCTTATTCTGGAGATTTAAAATATTATAGAACTTTATGTGAATAACCCTTTACATAGAATGCAACAAATTTCTTCAAAACTTTAGGACTAGCATTTTCTTCTTTTTATTATACTAAAAAAAAGAAATATGTGAATTGTAAAAATAATTTGATCAATTTTGTGACTAATAATTATCTCTAATTTTGGATGTACCTGAGATTATGGGAACTTAGCCGGCACTATACTACTTATAGTTTACCCAATAATTACTTATTATAATTATATAATTAAATTATGTAAATGTAAAAAAATATTATTTAATTGTATCTAAGATATAAATTTTTAAGTTATATATATACATATTTTTTTATGTAAATGTAAATAAAGAAATTAGATTTGTGTTTTGCTTTTGTATTTGAATTAAAACTTTTATATGTTCCTTCCTTGTGTTCTGAATAAAGAAATTGTTTTATATATTATTTTTAAGTTTAATTTTTTTTTCTCATAATTATTTGCGATCTGTTTACTAAAAATCTTATTATTTACCCCAATGTTGCATGGCTAATTTATGTTTTAAATTTGAGTTTAACCTAAAAGATGTTACTTTTTTATAGTTCTTTTTGGCATTGTATTCTAACAATTTCAACTTATTATAGAATGATTTTTTTTCTAATTTACTCTCATTAACATAATTTTGTTTGAGTTATTGTGTAAAGTACGTATAAGTACGTACGTACATTAATTCATATTGTATTATAAACTTAATTTGTAAATTTTAGCAGCAAATTTCACTGAAAGAATTGAAGAATAAAGGAAATTAAATAATACAGTCTAAAAATTCGAATATATCAAGATGGTTTTCAGAAAAATAGATTGTTACTTGCATTAAAAGCATTCAAACAATAACTTTTCAGTAAATATCCCAGTATAACACCATGCTTTTTCCTGTAATCTTACAGTTCCATTTCCGCAATAAATTATTTCTTTCTAAAACACCAGGATGTTCCTCCTACCTTCCTTATTATAACTCCTAGATTCCACTTGTATTGTGCCAACACAACCTGCTACAGAATACTCTGATGACGGTAGTTCCGTATCTCTTTACATGCATGAGTTTAAACCTTTTGACCCTTCAACTGCTCATATTTACTTTTATATCTTCTCCTTCATTTCCATCATATTCATACTTAAAGTAGCAAGTTTTTGGTATGTGAGTGAGTACATGTTGTGAATGTTTTGTTAGATATGAACAGAGAAAAGCAACTGCCTTAAAGTTTCACAGTGATTTGCCTTTTTCTTGATTTTATGCACCTAATCTTCAAATGGGCAATTTTCAACAGAAATAAATAATTTTTGTTAAGCACGGTCCTAAATTCAAATAATCTGCTATTCAGTTAGAACATACTATTCAAGATTTACTTGATGACTAGAATAGCTATTCCAAAGTGAATTAATTTACAGTGTGTACTAATCAGTGTGGAGTTCAACATCTGCGTTTGTTCGCCAAAATTATTACATTGGTAAAAAAACTGAAATTATCACTCGTGTTGGTGGAACTAAACACTTTTATCTAACTTTTTGAAGCAGTGACATTACATTTGATAATTTTTTATTAAGAGAATGGTAAAACGTACTGCAGTCTTACTAAGTGTACCCTCTTCTTTTAGCTGTGTACCCTCACTGTGCCTGGTAAGTAACTACAGCACTCCCACCAAGTTAAGATGACGCAGAACTCTCAGAACCTAAAAGGTTATGTCTACAACCAACCCTGGTTATCCTCTCAGACATATAAATCTGCCTTGAGTAGTGGCGTCACAATCAGGAGGTTCTCCTCAATTTTCCTACAGAATCTTCCGCCATAATCCAAGCCTAGCTTCTTTTAGGTACTCTCTGAGGCAACATTGCCCAGAAGGAAAAGTCTATTTTTACTGAATTGAGAGCAACTCACAGATCTCTTCCGAACATAGTTTGCTGCCTGTGCGTCGGCCAAGTCATTTCTTTCAATAACATCACGTCTCTTAAACTAATATATTATGTTTTTCTCCGTTCAGGGGATCGAGTTTTCCCAAGCAATTCTAGAACCATTTTCGAGATCATAACTTGGGTTTTAATGGCGGCGAGCTTGATCACAAACATTACTTACTTATTTCTGACAAATTGGTAGATAAGAAATTCAGTTTTTTTGTTTTTCCGATACACACTTCAAACTTCCCAAGCAATGACAGGCTCTATTTTTACAATTTTTTTTTTTTTTATTACGAGTTGTCAACGTGTTCTCGTTGGCTTCACAAGATATTTTGTTGCTAATCACCAACTATGTACTTGCTACAGAACTGTTAAAATATACAATTCGCAATCTAACATTCTTCTTGGTAGATTGTTTACAGTTTACTTCATTATATCCCACCGTTTGCCTTACTTATAATTTGTTTGTTAAAGCCTTTAACCCTCACCACACAATTCATACACATTTCTTCTCTTCTACCTTTCAATCCCAATTTTCGGAGTTTAATTTCAATTTTTTTACCTTTAATTTAAATTAAAATTTCACTTCTTACTCCTCAATTTTATTGACGGCTGATCCCTTGATAATCAATTTGAAAATCTTTATTTAAAAAAACGAATTTCTTGTAAGTTTACAATGTACATTCTGAATTCTAAATCACACTCTCTAAACATACCTTTTCAAAAAAGTTTAAATTTGAATTATAAATACAAATGATATCTATATTTTTGTTTATAAAACTTTTTTTAAAACTATCAGAATGTGTTTTTATAAAATGTATAAGAAAGTAGTTTTTTAATAGATTTTAAAAAGTTTTACTGGCGATTGAATAGCTAATTTAGTTGGAAGTGAGAAGTCAAGTTTCAATTGAATTGAAGAAAAAATAAAAAAATAATTTCATTAAAAGGTATTTACGATGGAGAGTTTTATGAAGGCCTTTTTATTATAGTTAAAACTAAACATAAATAAAATTATATATTTTTGCCTAGTTTTTTTATCCCCTGAGAAAATAACCCAATATTTAATTCATTTTCAATAACACTTTTTGTTATTTTCAATTTTTTTTGTTATTTTCATTCAATTTCTGTTTTTAATTTGATATTTTGAATCAGCAGTAGTTAATGGATGCGATTCCATGCATAAAACTTATTTACCTGGCTTCTATTTCTTGTTCTTTATTTTGCAGAAGAAAGATATCGTATGGTTGCATCAGTACCAGGAACCTTATTCTTCTTTTCAAGTTTCCTCATCTTGGTTATATCTGAAATATTAAAGGATAGATAGCACATTACACATTGTCAACACAAGTGCCTCGGCTGCCGGAAAACATCCAATGTGAATCTGAACCAATAATTTATCTTTTACTAATTAATGGCTTAGAATACAACGTACCTAGCAAAAAAATTAAATTTTGTTTCTAAATCCCACAAAAGAATGTAGCTTATTTGATAACTAACTAGAAAGCAAAATTGTTAGTTTCCTATTTTGTTGTAATTGCAAAAAAGGAAGAAAAATCCTTCTTAAAAAAAAAACTACTTTTTTCTTTCTGAAAATTTGGTTACAGATTGTAATTATTAATAATAGGTAGACTTGTGAAAAAGTCGATGATAGGGCTTTTTTTTATTTAAAAAAAATAAATAAATAATATTTATGTATGTTATTACATAAAAGAAAAAATGTGGAAAAAGTCCTAAATTTTTCAAGCTTAAAAAAAAATTTAATATATTTTGATTATATATTCCATTTTCGTCATCTTATCTAGTTCATTCCATCCTTAGTGTAACAAATTTAATAAATAAAAATGACTAGATCAGTCTAATAAAAATCTAATTATCGATGCGCAAATAAGTTGACTTACCCTTCAAAGGAGGCATTCAAAGGCATTCTTACTTAGCTTTTCCAAATTGTAGAAAGTTTTTGGCCCATTATATTTTAAGGGAAAAAAAGAACAAAGAAATTTACTAGTATTTGCAATCTAACTAGATCAGATGAATTATACTTTTATTATGGCTTCAAAAAAATTGTTTTTAATTTCTTCTTTCTAAAATAATTGTAAAAGCTAATTTAATAGTTTATTCAGTTACAATAAATGTTAAACATTTTATGTAAATTAATATTTTTTGAAATGTGATACTGTTAAAAAAAAAAAATTACTTTGCCTTTGTAACGAAAATTCTGGTGCTTTAAGTTACTATTTATTATTGAAATTTAAGATTAACAACTGAATTACAGGTACTCTTCATTAACGACTGAATTGGGTTGGTTGGTAAAGAACTTGTTCGTTTTCTATATTAAAGACTGACCGCCTCTGCTAGTTTTTTAGTATTAGAAATATGTACTATAGTTAATAACTACGCCATCCAAAGTTCGATGGGTCTGGGCACTGAAAGATTTTCAGACGTTGACGCACCTTAAAGAAAAGAAATAATACTATACAATCAGAATTATTAATCTTGTTGGTACTTAAAAAAACAAAATACGATCGCAACAATGCCCAGATTGCAACAATGAATGCTTGCAAATTATCTATTAGAACAGAAATGGTAAGCGAAACGAGCACAAAAGAACTTATCCAAAGATGTTATCAGGGCTGTAGATCGTTTAGCCGAACAGTACCCGTAATAATATTTATTTAAGTTATTAGTGATTGTCCCGTTTTAAATTTAGTTTAATAAAATTGTTTAAAAAGTACTTAAGAAAATAATGTTACCACTTTAATAAATTCGAATTAGCACTTAATAATGATAAAAAAAAAATCCAGATATTTGTGCATCCAAGATTTTGTTTATTCTTTTGATTATTGTTTTTTATTAGTCATAGAATACTACTAATATTTATTTATTAATCTATATTACGGCATGACTATGTTTGTTATTGCATTCAATTAAAACAAAGTTGTGTTTAAATAATGTTCATATAGACTGCTAGTACAGGATATTAAGAATTAATTAATTAATTAATTAAATCCTGTTCGCTAAAAAAAGTTCTGAAATTAGTAACAAACTATTCGTGTAATGTTGTATACATAAATTAAATGAATTTTACTTGTTGAATACGTGTAAATTATTTGAAAAACTATAATTTTTTTCAGTTTTATGAGTTTCAGCTTGTCTGATGATTTCGATTATTTATTTATCTATTCCAACGAATGATTAGTTTATTACAGTAATATTTATTTCGATGTACCTGTAAATTAGTTAAGTAGTGCTTTTAGATACTTTTTATTTATTAAATTTACTTTGCTTTTTTTGTTTTTTGAAAAATAAATCATTTTTTTTAGATAAAAATATTTTCATTTTTCCTTTTAATTTCTTAATTATTTAACACATTTCTTTAATTTAGGAATTTTATTTTATCTATATGAGCGCTACTGTACCGAATTTTTATGATTGAGTAGGCAAAGTAAAAAGATTAGAATTGGAAGTGAAACCAGTTATATGGCGGGGTCTCAACATATTAATAAGTCTTCAAAAAAAATCATCTATCACGTGAAGTGAGAACTCGAAATCTGACTGAAAGATTTTTAACAGATTTTCATTGTCTAATCTAATTTTATGAAGAACGTTATACCCGCTTGAATAATTTGATAACTAAAAGATCTGAGAACCTTTAAAACAAAAATCAGTTTCTTAGATTACTTGATTTGTCTTAGATGCTTTCCGCGAAGCAGCTTTATTTAAACATTCCCTCAAAAACTACCCGCTTGTTAGTAAACGAGTAAATTTCACACATACGTTTAACAATCTTCAAAGTATTTTTAAAGAGTAAAGCAGAATTTTTCAACTTTGTTTAATCGGAAAAAAATACTTAAAATTCATATTCTCATTAAAATATTTTGAATTACAGATTCTGCATCCCTCATTAATTCAAAATGGATGAGTGCGGTTGAGTTTTGTGTAAGTTCACTTTACCATCAATGCTTTACACATCAGATATCATTAGTAGAATGCCCTGAATGTACTCTCATTAACATTGACGAACGATGAGAATGGCTAACATTGACAGATGTCTACTTTTGCATTTCGAATTATGGGAGAGCGCAAGTATAGACATTAATAGAGTGATAAGATGCAGCAAGAGGGGTTCATTTTAAATTCCTATAATTTAAAAAAAAAATCTTCAAATAGCCGCACCTACTTTCAAATACAAGACACTCACTTTTCTTTTTTTTTGCATTCACTGTTTTGTGGGAATATGAGTAAGTGAAATAAACATTTACCTCTTAGTTGCCTGGGGAGAATAGCTCTTGTACAGATATCTGCAGTAAAACATCTAAGAACTCTGCTAAGAATTAGAACTGTTTCGCACTAATTATGATACGATAAAATATGATTTTAAAGAATATAAACAAAATAAATGTCCTAAATAAAATATTATCCTTTTTCCTGAAGTTGGTACCAATATTTTTAAATTTGTATTTTCCATAGTATAATGGCGTCGGTATTTCCAGTTGGTGGCGCTGCTGTGGATGAATTTTGCACTAACTGGTACGCTCTGTGTGGTGTAGTGTGAGCGGACAGTTCTTGTAGTAGTTGCAAACTTCGTTACATCCATTAGAATCGTGGTCGCGTTAGGATGCTCTTTACAACATAACTGTTGTATTGCTAGAACTGTTTAGTTTGGCGAGTTTTTATGTGATATTTGTGTTTAGTGTTGTTACAAATTTAAGTGTTTCTGTTTATATTAAGATGTGAAGAGGATAACCATAGTTTCATTGGCCCTACAGATATGGCGGCCAACAGAAAGGAGTCTGTACAGGCAAAAACAATATCATCTATTTTCTCTAAGTTACATGTAGCATTTGCGGATGCTGTTGCCCCTCCAAAAATGGCAACAGATAAAAGGACACTAGATAAAACATGGAAATTAATGGACAAAGTTGTAAAGTTGTGTCAACATCCAAAAATGAATTTGAAAAATTCACCACCTTTTATTTTGGACATTTTACCAGATACATATCAACGTTTAAGGTTGATATATTCGAAATATGAAGATAAAATGGTTGCTTTACACAGTAATGAACATTTTAATGTTTTTATTGTTAACCTAATGCGAAAGTGTAAACAGGCTATAAAATTATTTAAAGAAGGCAAAGAAAAAATGTTTGATGAAAATTCCCATTATAGAAGGAATTTAACCAAATTGAGTTTAGTTTTTAGTCATATGTTAAGTGAACTGAAAGCTTTATTTCCAAGCGGGACGTTTGCTGGTGACCAGTTTAGAATTACGAAAAGTGATGCTGCCGAATTTTGGAGAAACAACTTTGGAAATAGGTATGTAACCTTTGTATTATTATAACCAAACCAACCAGTTATGAATATCATATAATCTAGATTATAATGTGCGAATAATCAGTTCTTAGCTGATAGCATACAACTTTTTTATTCTAACAATTAAAAAGAAAAAGTAATGATGTTCTCTAGATCGCGGTTAATTTACAATTATGAGGAAAATGTTCAATGACATCAAATGACTTGTATCCTGAGTATTGTTTAATTCCAAGGAAATGTTCATTACAGTACTCATAAACAGGATACGGTTCTATTATATCATGTCTGGATAGTAGCATAAAGTCCTATCTCTGGATTAAATGTAATGTTATTGTTTTTTGATAAATATTAACCCATACATTACTATTATTAATATTATTAGTTTTAATCGAATTATACTTAATATGAATTACAGTATTGCATAGATTTGAATTTCGCTTTTATTAGTTACATTATACTATTTCTTTTTATCAGTGGTACTTGAAAGAAAATAATTCTTCTTGATCTGTTAAGATAATACCTATAAGAATAATATAAATAATTGATAATAATTTTCCATTTTGCTAAAGATAACACACTCCCTGTATTTGCCATCAATTGTTATCACTTTCAGCTTGCAAAAAGGTTAATACAAATTTCCAACCTTATTTTATTATTTTAGATTACTGTTGCTATTCGCTAAGATTATGTATTTGCTAGGAAAGAATTTTACCATAAAAACTAAAAATTAAAAATGGGATAGAATTCGGTCTTAAGTGTGGTATCAGTGTGACATTTATTGGGGATTTACTTAAAAATCCTGTTTTTGCCTTTTATTTATATTTTTTAAAATGTCAGTAAACTTTTACATAGGAATGCAATTTTAATTGAAGTTTGAGCATTTAATTTGCTTAGTTTTTCAATGGGAAATATTTATAATTCAAACGGATCGATTCAACACCAAAACGTCAGTCTCCATTAATTTTATAATTTTATATTCTCATTCATTTGCATTCAAAGGTTTTTGTGAATGGAATGCATTTAGTGTGTAAGGAATCTTCTATCATAGTTGAAGTTTAAGGGTTAAATTGTTTTAACTAAATTATTAATTATGATTAGGTTTGATTTGTTAATTGAGTGGCTGTAAAGCTGAATGTTTGTTCATAGAGTTGTCTGTTAAGTTAGTATTTATCTTGTGTGAGTGATAAGGTAGAGCTTACCCCTGGGTTTGCCAAACCCAATTAATTGCAAAATCAACTATCGCTATAAGCCATCGGTTTATTATTAGAACGCCAAAAACCCCGATGAAGTGATATTCCACTTTTTCCTGCAGGTGAAAGTTGTATGGAGCTAGAAGTATAGTAACGCATCTTAGAACATTTATCATAGTCTTGACATCCCTGTTTGGTTTCAACTTGTTCACATAGAAACTTAGCTTAACACTGTTTTTTGTTTTTGTTTGTTTCTTTGTTTTTCCAGAGATCAATGATTTTTAGTTTTAAGTTTTGAGAAAGCTTTGGCGAAACGCTTTCTTCTACGGAATCATTTTTATTAGTGAACGTATATAATAACATTGATGCCAACTATTTTTTACAATTAAGTTTAATCAATACATTGCGATAGGAGAATAGTCGGGCGATTGTTTCACACCAGTTTTTTTTAATGACATAATTTTTATATGCCTTCATTTTTAATTCATTAATAACTTTACTTCCTTTTGTGCTAAAATATTTTCATTTATCTTCCGTATTGCTAAAATTAATAATGGATTGTATTTATTATTCATAAAGTAGCCCTTTATTGTCATAGAAAGTTTTTAATATTCAACGGGAGTTTAGTCACCAAGCTGTGCTGTTTTGTTATCAGTCAAGCACTTTCGTTTAGCGAATGCGACTTTATCAGCTTTCTTGTTTTATAAATTTAATTAATTATTTTTTTTAGATTGCACTTTCTTTTCAATGTGGTATCATTGTATTTGTATAGATTTTTTTGTATCGTTCTTTTGATAAACTCTTGCACTTGTAATTTCAGTTTTTAGATATGTTTTAGCAAAATACTCCCACAAATTTCTTATAACGTGGTGCACTAATTTGTGTAAATTAATAATTTTCGTTTGAAACATTTGTTCAGAGTAATATAATGTATGAGGGCACATTTAGGATAGGAAGGCTTTCTCTTCGTAGTGCCATTTTAGTTTTAACGTACGGCATCAATATTTATATATATTAATATTATGGAGGTAATCCGTACTCTATCCATATAACTGCTCCATCAACAACCGAACAAGGTTATAAATCCAGATCCTAGAATATTGCCACCGATTATCCGAACAAATCGAGCATCCATCTGAAGGAGAAACATTTTAAGATCCTCCTGACCAAAGATGCTATAAACTGATTTCACACCCAAAACAATCCGTCATTTGGTGGATGGGTGTTTTCTTCTCTGTTTCATAAACTTTATAGAAGGGAGTAGAACAAAGTGCCTTAATTAAATATGGAACTAAAATTTCATAAATGCCTAAACCCAAAGTAGCACTTTTCTGTACGGTATTTTTTTTTTTTTTAATTGATAAAATATTTCTTCGAAATTAATTTTCATGCAGTAGATCCATAACTTTGAGGCATTTCTTTAGGAAGATTTGTTTTGGACAATACTGACGGTAGATTCCTCTTTTCAGAATTGTATTGTATCACTTAATTGTAATTTGCAGTTTTAAAAACCGTACAGTGTGAGTTAAAGTAAAATATTATTTAATTTCAAAGTTGAATATACAATATGTAATATATTGGTTAGAACTTTCAGAATTGCAGTTAGAGAAAGGTCATATACTCACACCAGATTTGTTCAATTTTTATTTCAGTTATCCTGTAATATTTGTATATTGTTATTTTTTGTCTTATTTTTATCAGTTCTGTTGATTTTAATTTTTTTTTTTCGGCCAAAAAGATCCACTTTCTCAATTTTTTTATTAAATTTCATTTTAGGTTCTTTGTTACTACTCGCATTCATTTTTTTCTATTATTTACTCCATTCTGTTTTTATTATTATTATTATTATTATTATAAATATCAGCGTACACATTATCTGCGTTTGCCAGATTTTTTTTTGTCTATTCTCTATTTTTCAGGGATTATCTCCCTCTGAAAAACTTTTAAGGCCAAAACAGTTATACAAAAATAACTAAGTAAATAGTTGGGAAGTTTTCCAAAGTTTGTTTTGAAAAGTTAATTTTGAAAATTGATCATAATCAAGATGATTAATTGAAGGAAAAATTGGAGAATTTGATACTTGTTCTTTAGACCTAAATTTTCTAACCTCAGCTGGATTTTCTTTTCTGAAAAGGATCTTCCACAGAGCTGGAATATTCTCCTCCCCCTCTTCTGAGAAAAGAAATCTTCCTTCAAAAAATTAAAGAATAACATAGTTGCTACATCTCGCTAGTAATTATAGACAGCGACAACGATGTACGGGAAATTAAAAACAAACACTTTTATTATTTTTTTTAAAAAAACAATTTGAATTGAAATGTTTGTTATTAATAGAAACGGGCGGCCACCCAAAAAGGAATTTTAATTAATGTAAAACTGAAAGCTAAAATGCGAGAGGAAGATCTCGGTCAAGTGTAATTAAAAATCGTGAATTAAATCCAATTAAAGAGCTTGTCCCCGCGTCTCCCTGCTAGTTGTGCTAGCCAAATTAAAAGCAGAATTTACTGATAATGTGTTTACTTTCTCCTGTCCATGTAAATAGGAAACATATTCGGGTTTTTGGATTATGGTTTTCAGTGGAAAGAAAGATACATTTTTAATGGGAGAAGTTCATTGCGTGTGGGGGTAAAAAAAATGGTTCTATAACTTTTTGAAAAGTTTTCCCTCAAAAACAATTTTGGGCAAGGGGTGGTTGAGCTTTTCTTCCAAGAGCCACTTTTGGGAATTCTAAGAATATACGAAGTCTGTAAATTAAGTAATGAGACTGATTTTTTTTTTTTTTTTTATCCAGAAAGAATTACAATTCTATATTGTCACCTTCAAAATAACTTCCTTCTGAAGCCACACAGCGCTGGAGACGTTTCTTCCACTTCTTATAGCAGTGCTCGAACTCCGATACTGGAATAGCTTTCAGCAGGTCGGTTACAGCAGTTTGAATGTTTTCGACTGTCCCAAAATGAGTTCCCTTGAGGTGATTTTTCAACTTCGGCAAGAGAAAAATGTCACAAGGACTCAAGTCAGGCGAATAAGGAGGCTGAGGAGCCACAGGAATGTTTTTACAGGGCCAAAAACTCGTTTATTGAAACATCAAGAACAAGTGGGTGTTGCATCACGATAATGCTCCTTGTCACACAGCAATTTCAATAAACGAGCCGAAGGCTATTTCAGTATCGGAGTTCGAGCACCGCTATGAGGAGTGGAAGAAACGTCTCCAGCGCTGTGTAGCTTCAGAAGGAAGTTATGTTATTTTGAAGGTGACAATATAGAATTGTAATTCTTTTTGAATCTTTAACAAAAACTTACAGTTTAAAATGTTAAGTATAAGGGTTGATTAAACGCCAAAAGGTACACAAATCAGCAAGTACCCAACATTTCATTAATACTTCATTAATATTTAAGTAATTCTACTGCATTAATTTTCATTAATATTTTTTTGAATTTATTAGATGTTTCACAGACCCTTATGCTGGCCATTTTAATCTACAAAATATTTGTTCAAGTAGAACACCATTTAACTTAGATTGACTGTAATATCTAATCAACAAACTATTAATCACAGGTTAAAAAGAAAAACTTTATTAAAAAAAATAAAAAAAAAATATGAGGCTAGAAAATTCAAAAACTTTTTTAAAAAAATGCTTACACCAACATTCATCAATGATTTCATTTATTTATTTTTATTTTTAAATAAAAATCGTCGGTTTAAGTTAATTCTTCGATTAAAGTAATTGTTATTTTATGAAGTAGTCAAACGTTTATAATAATAGGTAATAATTAATCTGGCTTTATAGAAAATAATATAGTTTTCTTCAATTACATTCTCAATCTAGGTCTTCCCACAGTATTATATATTTGGAATATAAGATAAATAAGATATGCATATTTTTATGACAGCTAACATAATTATTCCAGTATTTTACTATAAGTAAAATTAGAGGGACTACATTAAATTACAATTGAGAAATGAATAATTATTGTTGAATAATTTACTTGATATTACCTACGCGTTATTTGTGCTCACAAATACTTCGGAAAGACGAATTCTAGACTGAAATATTGTTTTAAATCCGTGATTCAAATTTAAATAGTAGCCGACTCTACTTAGTCTTTTCTACTTTAACGTGCATGTACATACTCGTACATACATGTGACTACTCAGAATAAATAGCATAATAAAGATAAATCAGAAGAATAATTTGGAATAAAGCTAAAATAAAGTACCTATTTAATTATGAAGATATAATTAAAACTGTCCGGTAGGACAGTTGTATAAGGGTTGATCGTCAAAAACTGCTATAAATTTTATCATAATTAGAACAAAAAAATAAAATATTATGAATGAACAAAGGGAAGGGATTAGCTATGCGGTTAGCGTATTGGATTCCCACGTGGAGGTTCCGGGTTCGAATCCAGCTGCAGACCCTTAGATTTTCTCTTTCTAAGAGCTTCTTACAGCTCACTGTCCGGGTGATGGACAGTGTTGTCTGTAACGAGAGAACACTGTCCGGAGGCCGGCAGTGCACTGAAAAAAGCTCCGGGCGCCAATAACCTTAGATGTTGAAGCGATTTAAATCATAAAAAAAAGAAAAAGAAAATGAATGAACTGGCCAGCATAAGGGTCTGTGAAACATCTAATAAATTCAAAAAAATATTAATGAAAATTAATGCAGTAGAATTACTTAAATATTAATGAAGTATTAATGAAATGTTGGGTACTTGCTGATTTGTGTACCTTTTGGCGTTTAATCAACCCTTATACTTAACATTTTAAACTGTAAGTTTTTGTTAAAGAGATTTTTGTACCTTTTGGATAGATTTTCCTTTTTGTATGATCTGCTTTACAGATTTTATTAAAATTGGGAATAATAAATTTTAATTGTATCATTATAACCTGAAAAGGTGTTAAGTCGGAGTTACTACCACTGGAGAGATCTTTTTAAAGAATGATTATAGTTGCGGTCCCCAAACCATCCTCAATAACAATTTTTTTGAGAAAGCATTTTGAATAAAATAGGAAGGTATTTGTACGTAAATAGCAAAATTAAACTGCGATTTCAGTTCTTCCCTTTAAGAGAAGTAAGAAAAATAAACTGCGATTACAGTACTTCTCCCTAAAAGGCAAAGAGGCAAAGATTTTGAATCGAACGACAATTCATTCATGTAAATCGGTTCACTCATTGATAATTTTAACGATTGCAGTACTTCCTCTTAGTACGTGTAAGAGCATGATGGCACTTCACAGCCACGTAGAGGAGCTTTGATCACTTCTTCATGCTAAATTTTATCAAAATCGGACTAAGCGTTATAGAAATATTGGTAATAATAGTTTTAGAAAGGGCCTTACCTGGGTGGGGCAAACTCCCCTCCTTATGAGGCACAGCGTCGAGACTTTTAAAGAGCAAATCTGTACAAAATTTAGATTCGAATGACACTTCATTCATGAAAATCGGCTCACGTTTCGATAATTTGAAACAATTGCTATACTTCCCCTTAACAAGTGTAAGAGCAGATCGTCGTTTTAATGTTACGTAGGGGAGCCCTAACCCTGTCATCCTACCAAATTTTATCAAAATCGGGCTAAGATTTACAGAGTAATTAATGATAATAATTTTGGAGGGGGCCTTACATAAAAGGGGCTAACTCCTCTCCCATTCCATGTACAGCGTCGAGACCCCCAAAAGGCACATCTACATAAAATTCCGAATCGAATGATACCTCATTCATGAAAATCGGTTCACGCGTTTAGGCGCTACGTTGTTTACAAAAAAGGTAACAACAACAACAAGAAGAACAAGAACAGAACAAGAACAATTTTTGAAAATGCCGTTTTTGCTCATTTTCAGCATCTTTTTTCTCAAAATCTATCAAATCTAGGTTGTTGCAAAAAAATTACAGTCATAAAGGAGGATTTGCCCTATATTATGAAGAAAATTTGGGAATTTTATCTTTTAAAGAAAAAGAGAAAAAAATTGTCAAAGTTGGGTGTTTTTCAACGTTACGCTTTTTCGTGCAGTTTTTGATGATCAACCCTTATATTTTGAATTTCTCAAAATCTATCAAATCTAGGTTGTTGCAAAAAAATTACAGTCATAAAGGAGGATTTGCCCTATATTATGAAGAAAATTTGGGAATTTTATCTTTTATAGAAAAAGAGAAAAAAATTGTCAAAGTTGGGTGTTTTTCAACGTTACGCTTTTTCGTGCAGTTTTTGATGATCAACCCTTATATTTTGAATTTCTCAAAATCTATCAAATCTAGGTTGTTGCAAAAAAATTACAGTCATAAAGGAGGATTTGCCCTATATTATGAAGAAAATTTGGGAATTTTATCTTTTATAGAAAAAGAGAAAAAAATTGTCAAAGTTGGGTGTTTTTCAACGTTACGCTTTTTCGTGCAGTTTTTGATGATCAACCCTTATATTTTGAATTTCTCAAAATCTATCAAATCTAGGTTGTTGCAAAAAAATTACAGTGATAAAGGAGGGTTTGCCCTATATTATGAAGAAAATTTGGGAATTTTATCTTTTATAGAAAAAGAGAAAAAAATTGTCAAAGTTGGGTGTTTTTCAACGTTACGCTTTTTCGTGCAGTTTTTGATGATCAACCCTTATATTTTGAAGGTGATATTGTAATTCTTTTTGAATAAAAAAATTTAAAAAAATCAGTCTCATTACTTAATTTACAGACCTCGTATATTACCTAATACACATTATTATGGGATTAAATATTTAACCAAAGTTCTAAATTTGATAAATAATATATCGGTTCAATTGCCAATTTACTGTTTAGCTTAAGGATTAAAAGATTATATATCTATTTTAAGGATTTTCTATCGAAAATGGATCCTTTGAAGTGAACATCTTTATTTTTAGTTCAGAATCTCTGTTAAAGAAAAAACGTGAACAGCTGGGTTGAGATTCTTGAGATGTTAAAGTTTTTTTTTAAACAGGCACTTTTATTTCATTTATAGTTACTGTTAACATTTATATGTTTAATTTTATTGCCTAATTGTTCTGTAAATAAGTTACCATTCCATGTTTTCACACATTGTTAGAGCTGTAAATTACTTAGTATTTTTATTTCTGGTTGAATAATTTCAGACTGTTTCTTTTTTTTACTGTTGAAAGTACCAATCCAAAATTTTGTATCCTTTTTAATTTTGTCTTGATTAATAAAAAAAAAATTGGGTGTTCTAGGGTATTTTTGTTTTGTTTGTAATTCAATATTTTAAAAACGTTTCTAGACCTGGCGCTGAGGTTTCTTTTGTAACCACCATGAGCGCTAAGGTCTACCCACTAGTAATTCAATGCTACGAAATTTTTGAAACATAAATTGCTGCTGGTAATATGCTTTCCGTCTACAGATCGATATCTTTTATGTTATTCATTTTTCTAGATTTTTTTTTTAGAATAATTGCAAGGTTCTGGAGCAGTATGATTTTAAAAACTAAATTGTTTGTAAGATTTTAATATGTTTAAAATTTAAAGTTTTGAGTAATATAAGAGTTGGAAATCTTGAGATTTGTGGTCCTAGTTTCCTCTCCTATTTTCCCCCATTTCGACTACGGGTTGCTTAGTGTATAGCGCGGTCTTTCTGCTTGATATTGAAACTAAGCTCAAGCGCCTCTCATGAACTGCTTCATAAGATTTATTTTCAGCATTTCCAGAGACTCTCGCTACGATGAGTTGAAGTCGCTTTTTCCTTGTCTATCGCCGCTAATATTTTTTTGGCTTCTTTCCTTTTTCAAGTCATCCAGTCTCAAAGGCCTTCTTATATTTTTCAACTCCTTAAGTTTAAATCCTTGATACATTCCCGTAATACCAGATCTCGCTCATCCGATCTCTATATTCCCTGTCACCGTATCTCATCCTTTGACAAATCCTTCCTAATACGTGCTACATCTCTCTGGAACTCCTTACCTTCATCTGCCTGCCATGCTCCTACCCTTTCCATCTTTAAATCCCTTCTATTCAGTTATCTCCTTTCTACTCAGCTTCCTCCGAAATTCTAATTGTTTTAATTTATTTCCATAATTTTTATTGTTATTTTTATTTTCACTTTATGTAAATACTTATTTATTTATTTTCTTTTTAATCACAGGCCAAACTGTTAAGGCCTCTATTTGCACCTGTGTTTATTCTTAGGGGACAATTGTCCCAGAATAATAAATTTCTTTTCTATTCTAAGGGAAAGTGCTCTAGATTTTTATTTATTACAGGAACTCTAAACTTGTTCTACATATATGAATATATAGGTTTCGTGACCGTAAATTGTTAAACTTAGGATTCAAGATTGGCGAGGAATCTTAACTTGTACTACATAGAAAAATAAATGTTTAATTTAAGCTCGAATGCAATACTTCCTGTTATAAAGGGATAAGAGGAAATGATGTTATAATTTCAGCTAGCGGGATGTTATTAGTTGCCTAACACTTCTTTTCCTGTAGATATAAATTGTTCTAAGTTTTATTTAATTTATGTATTCTTGGCTGTAATGTATATTTCTGTTGGTTTCTAAAATATTGTTTGGCTCGAGTTCAATTCAGCTGGATATAATTCAAAAAGTCTCTTTGGTCAGTGACCTTCATTGAGAGCGCGCACTATACGGACTCCTCTAGACTCTAGACATCAACAACTCTCTTCCATTCATCAAATTTCTGATTTTATTTATTTTTAGTTGGCTCTTACTAGTTGGATAAAGTGTTGATCATTAATTTTTTGTTTTAGTTTTCTTGGGAAATATACGTTGCGGTCCCCTAGTTTGGAAATGTAGAGTTTAAAAATTGAATTGTAGAGTCAGTTCTGGGCATTTGGTCAGCATATTTTGAAAAGAAAAATCGTAGATGTGGAAATTTGATATTTGTTTTAGATGCTATGATGGTGGACACCCATCATTAAATCGGAAGTACGTATTACTCTACTGAATTGATTTGAAAACGGACACCATTAAATTCTTATAGTTCTACTACTTATTTTTTGGGATTCTTCATGCATAGCGTTCTAATAGAAAGTCCAAATTCAATAATATCCCCACATTCTGGTACACAACTTTAAAATTACAGCCGCGAAAATGAATTATTCTTAATTTATTCAATTAAAGCGGCATATTGACATATTTTCCGAAGTATGTGTGTATTTAGTTTTCCTTTAGCTGAACCATTCAGAACACCTGACATTCTCTTTTCAATTTGTAATTGAATTCCCTCTTCTCTTGTATTAATGGAAATATCCTAGGTACCTCTAACCAATAGCCAGTGAGAGGAGAAAAGCTTGCACAGTTCAAGAGGAGGGTGCTTGATGCAATTATGCTATTGGCATGTCAGCCAATGTACTTGTAGTAATATAACCATTACCACCACCCACCGGGGCGGACATCAGTTATGTAAAAGCTGATTGGCCTGCCCCCCCCATATTGTGCACGTATTTGTACATAAATATTACTGCCAATAGAAATGTGATGAATATTATTTCGTATTATGCGTATCTGCAGTAGCAGAACGTGTTCTGTTTATGATTGTCTTTGTGTAAGTGCTAAATGTGTTTGTTGTTAGATAGCAGGAGGTGTGGGGTGTGGTGAGGAAAGACTTTTTTAAACAATTGAGTTTATGTCACCTCCACAATTCTGCCACCGCCTTCACAATTTTATTGATTTTTTTTTCTTTATCTTCCTTTTTCCCTTTCTTTACCTGTACCCATGTTTCGTTATTCATTGCTGTCGCTGTCTCGCTCTCCAGCTGTCCCTACGTCAAACTGCCCACTGAGAGTGTAGGTCGAGTTGTTATTTATTCACATTTCTTTCATATATAATAGAAAAGTAAAATGTTCTATTCTCAATCTATTTTCGCTTTAAATCGTAAGGAATAGAAATAACAAGTTCAACCTTATGGATTTTCACATTTCCAATTTTTGTTATACACTCGCCATGTTAGTCTCATCATTTTATTTGAAACATTCTTCTGAGAAAATCCATTAAGAGAGAGGCAAAAAGTCTATAGACAGTCATTGATCATGAATCTGTTGATAAATGTGATTAATCTGTGCAAAGATACACATCTCAACTATTTCGGCATGCCTTTATGAGTGGTACGTGAATGTTGAGAAGATCAGTATGAGTGTCATTTAGGTTGTTAGGCTGGGATACCTTCAGGGCGCCCAGAAGTTAGGCTAGTTTTGAAGAATTCCGGTATTAATGATCAACAAGCAGCCTGAAAATCCTGTCGAAGGCTGAAGCTGTGTGGGGTATTCCCGTTTCTTGCTCCAAAAATGAAGGAGGTATTTTCCGTGCGATGATACAGTGGCAGAACTGCGCATAATACATAAAAAATTATCTTTTGACCAAAGAATGCCTTGTGTTGCTAGTAAACAAAACTGGCCAGGACGTTGTTCCATAGACTATTTATTGAATGAACGATCGCCATGAATGAAGAACGATTGAAAGGAAACAATGAAAAGAGCCCCAAAATGGCTGAAAGGAACTGAGTCTGTCCAGTAAGGTGGTATAAGAAGAAGGTTTTTTTTTATGAATAGAGACTACGGTAGACACGTAAACCGCAAACATTTGAGCAGGGAATGATATATGGTTGTTCGTGGGGCGGTAGAGTTTTTTGGAGGGCGGCAGTGTGGAGAGTATTGTTGGGGGGCCATGAATGAGCGCGGTGTACGCCATTGATCTTTAATGCCTTCTTGTGGCGCTCCTCGCCGGTGTAGTTGTGCTGCGTACCACCAGAAAGCTCTTCTCCACCCTCGCCATCACTTATCTCACCAAGATGATTCCTCTCTTTCTCTCTCTGTCGGTCCTTCAATGTAAACACACAACTCCTCGCCATTTCCCTGTTACTCCACTTAGTTATGTTGCCCTAATACTTGGTGCTGGCGATGATATTGCTGCATTACTCCTCCTCCAAGCTCTTCCAACTAAAATACCCACCCTCCCAATACTTTGTGTCCTCTCTCTCTTCCTTTGCCCCGTTGTGTGTGATAAAATATTATTTACTAGCCTGCATACATATATAAAATACAAAGTGCTGGTGCCCTACTTAACTTGATTAGCTCCACTTATCTCTCGCATATCATCCAACTTTATCTGACCTTTGCCCTTTACCTTCTTCTTCTTCTTCTTCATCAACTCCCCACCTCCAAGTCACAGCTTTATCTCTAATATAACCTTTTTCCCCATTCTCTTGCTTATTCGTCTTCTTTAGTTCATTAACTGAACACTTCCTGCGCGCGCCAAACTTCCATCAAGTTTTGTTTTCCTTAATTCATCATCCTAATCTTCTCTGCCGCTTGCTAGCAATTTAACTTAATAAATAAAAATTCATTCACTATCTTATCTAAACTAAATGGAGAGATTATTTAAGGTTTTTTTTTAAAAAACTCTTTCTAGTAATTAGGTGATTTTGTATTTTATAAACATGTCATTGAATGCCTTTACTTCCTGTTCCTAACGGTATTTCTCAGCTTCTTCGTGTTTTCTCGAATGTGGTTTCGCAAATCCTCTATAAATTGGCATATTATTATTTTTTGAAATTTATTCCAAGGAATTGATATTTTTTGTTCTTTATTCCTAGCAAGAGCAGATATTATGATCGTGCTGGTTTAAGATTTTGAGTTTCTTGGGAAATACCCGCTTTAAAGGCCTTCTGTGACCTAAAAAGTGGTTTCTTCGTTTTAAATTTTTCGAGATATTTTTATCCCTGAATTCTGATTCAAAAATTGGACTTAAATCTACCTGAAAAAACTGGATATTAATTTACTTCTTTTTTTTTTGTACTTTTTACAAGTCATTGTGAGTTGTTGGAAGATTTTTTTTTTATCTACTTCATTTTTAAAGAGAACTCTAGATTTGTCTGTTCATCACAAATCTCTTTCAGTTTATAAAATTGTTTCTGGGCAAAGTAATGAGACAGTTTTTCTCTTTGATTCCGAGAAGCTTTTAAAGTCTGCACTAAATAAAGAGGGCTGCGATAAGAAGAAGAAAATTAACGACAAAAACAAGAATATGAAGAAAACCAAAGAAATACAAGCGTTGGAAATTAAATTTGTACAATATTAAGAACCAGCTGGTAGAAGACTAGACAATTCTCAGTCAATTTAGTAAAGACATTTAAAATTGCATGATTACCTCCAAAGAAAAAGTGAGTGAGGCGAGACTTTTTAAGGAAAAAGAGGTACATAATGGACTTGAATGGATTGCCAGTGAGTATTTCACGAAATACCAAAGGTCTTTTGAAGGATGAGGACTTAATCATCCAACACAGCAATGGTTTTAGATCTGTTTTGGTCGTAAAAATTACTATTTGCACTAAGTTAATGTCTCGAGGTAATGGTAGAAGATTAACAACAGAATTCTCTCTTCTACAATTTGTTTATAAGCAGCCCGCAGACATTTAATCATAAATTGATGGCAAGCAAGATTGTTCAGTAAGGGTTTGTAGAGTTGTTGCACACTATTGGTTAACCCAATTAACTAATAGATTTGCCGCGCTTGAAGTCATTAGCTAGATGGATATTTCTGCTTCCATTGAAGCCAATGAAATTTGATAAACTAGTTCTGTTGTGATAAAAGAGAACGTTCCCTTACTATTACTTTTAAGCCAATAGTATTTTAGTATTTGCAGTTTACGTAATGGCCAGTTAATGAACTATAAGGTAGTTTAATCACTCACTAAACTCGCGGCGGGATAGCTAAGGAACTAGCTCTTAGTAGCCATTAGGGGAAGGAGGGAAATTATACTTATTGAGAAGTACTTACTAAAATTAAGCATTAGAGCTGCTTCTTTACATGGTGCTACAACCCCTTGCGGGCCTTAGTTTTCTCAAACATCAATTTCCAGCTGAGATACTACCTCCCCTTAGTTCTATACTCCAAGTAGGCTGGCTTTTCTCCTAAAGTGGCACAACCTGAGTCTCGGTGGCCCAATACTCTTACCCCGAAGATCCCGAAGTTCATTCAGGCTATTCTTAGACATCGTGCTTGGCTCTTAGTAGGCTGAAACGTTTCTAATTACATAAATTAGATTTAGTATTATTAGATTTTCTATTTTTTGTTGAGAGATGAGCTCATGTACAGTTCCTTTGTTGGTTAATTTTGTCGAATTTCCACATTAAAGATTTTTTTTATGTAATTCAGAAACTTTATTTTGTAAGCTAAAAAGATTTATTACAGAATGCAGAGACCGTTGAGCTCTAGATTCCAAATAAAAAAAAAGCAAAACTTTTTTTAACCCAATCTCGAGAGAATTTCTCGCCAAACATTAACAGATGCATAATTGCATTTTTTTCGCAAAATAATAGATTTTTCGAAGCAACTGTACTTATTTAGGAAGGGTTAAGTGAGGTTTTCTAAACTTCCATTTTAGATATTTTAAAGTTTGACTACCTCTAAGTATTTTGCGTTTTTCTTTTTTTTTCTAAACTAACGATATTTCACAAAAAAAAAAGAGAGAAACGATTCGCGTCACTTCGTCATGCGTCAGAAATATGACGCAGAATGCTAAAAAGTATTTTTTCTTTTTTGTAATAAAAATAGGAGAAGTGGGGGTTAGGTTAAGTGTAAAGTACGCAATGACCGTCAGATGTAATAGCGTTCTTTACCTGGTCACCAGCTGAGCGCGTCTGTCGCTAGTGAATGTGCGTCACCATCACGCCTACAATAAAAGAATATTTCAATGGAATAAATAAAATATATTTGGTTAATACATTTTACTATAGTAATTTAAAGTCATTGGAGTCATTTATTCCTGTTGCCTGTTATAAATGTTAACACCCAACTCTGAATCCTTCCAATCAGAACATATTTATCTCGAACCATACGCACTCATGTGTTGTGGACGTGAACCATTTTAGAAAATTAACTTCACAGGTAGTGCCCCTTTACTGAATAGATTTTTCTGTTTTAGGGGATTTTTCCCAGAAACAACTCTTTCATTTCCCCTGAATATTAGCCTAATATGTAGGCTACTACGTTATATTATACTATGTATATATGCTGTACTATACTATGTTGCATATATGTAGCTATAACATCCAAGAGAAATCCATAAAAGAGCTCTTTTGAGTGAGAGAGAGGGACTTCCTGTAAGTGCCATTCCAGTGAAGTGTACGGCCATAACATCTATACAATATTAAAGTGATTTAGAAGTTAAAGTGATGTTTAAAATATGAAGAGAATCAGCCGATCACATTATGGAATAAGTTTACTGTAAAGCAAACGATTATTTCGGAAATCGATTTATTTTTTTAAAACTTTGTTTACATTCTACATACATATAGGAGTTTACTACATATATACCAAATCGTTTTTCCAAGCAACTTTATTTATTTAGGAAGGGTTAAATAAGATTTTCTAAACTTCCATTTTAGATATTTTAAAGTTTTACTACCTCTATGTAAAAGTAATCGCCTACTTGAATGAACACTATAAAGTGTTGGTATAAGTATTTGATTATTAAATTTCTATCCAAACTTCTAAGGAGAAAACTATTCGTAAACGATCTTAACTTAATAAAAAATTTCTTGAAAATAGAGATTTTTATATTTTTTTGAATAATTTCTTAGCATTTTTTCTCAATTTGTACGTAAAATTAATATTATTTCTTAAATCATCAAAAAAGTTAATAAAATATGAGAAATAATAAAAAATTTAGAAAAATAAGTGAAAGGTATTGAAGAACCATTGTTAACACGCTTTGAACCAGCCCACAGCTGGTTCCCATTGGAAGAGGCGTGGTTACCATAGAGGTGGGCATGACCCGCCCACCGCCTGCAACCTTACTGCGTTGTGATTGGCCAATACTTCGAACTCAATAATTTCAATGAAATAATTAATTTAAAAATTTTTTCTCGACATTTCTCCCATAGGTATTTGATAAACTTTCAAATAAAGCAAGAAAAAAAATTTCCCTTTAAAAATACGATAAATAAAATTTCTTTTGGAATAATACCTCATGTTTTACCCAATTATCGTTAATAGAAACAAAAATGTTGAGAATTTTGATTGTTTGAATCGTGAAATAGATAAAAGGGAAATGGGCTTACTGTAGACTTGTAAGCCGCCATTAAATGGGCGGTAAGCTTACTTTGTACTCCATCCGGTGGAGAACTCTAGTGGCAATTTCTGTAAACATTAATGCAGTTTTCTTTTCATTCACATTTCTACATGTTGACGACTCACTAGACTTATACAGCCTCATCTTTCACTCATATTTAACTAATTTTTTAATTGATTGAATTCCTATTAAGGCAAGCTTATTAGGAAAGAGTTGGTATAAGTGCTAGACGTCATTTCAATGTGATAAACGATTTTAAAATGTACATATATACATTTTAAAATAAGAATTTATTAGTATTAAAATATTGAGATTTTGAAGGAAAATCCATTACCTAGAACCTTAAAAACTGAAGACGAGTGTTTACACCATTTCTCCTCGCTAGTTTTGAACTATTTATTTTACGTGATTTCGAATCGATTTTAAGAAAAAAAAGAAACTATTTAACTGAATAATTATTCATTTAAATTCATAAATGTACAGACGTCTACATACTTTATGTTAATATTCTGTAGATGAAATCAGTGATGCAGAGATTTGTGGGTCAAATTTCAAAAAGAAAAAACCAAAAAACAAAAAAAACTGCTAGATGAATTGAACAAATCAGAGAGAAATGGAAAATAAATAATAAAGATTCTTCTATCGTTATCGCCAGTTAGGAAAACCACTGCTTCAGGGATATACGAGTATACGTATTTTCCATAACAAATAACTGGGCATCAAAAATTCCTTTCCTGTAGATAACCTACCGGTTTCGTTTATCTCTTTGAATAATACATTATATTACTTCCTTTTGCTTTTCTATTACTGCCAATCGATTCATTATTCGATTTTGTGAAAGCAATCGTGTCCAAAAAAAAAAGAAAAAGAAAGTATAAAAATTGCCGGAAGGAAATAAAATATTTATTAACGAGGAATTGAAATTAATATTTTGATTAAAAGGGAAATCTCCCCTGAAGTGCAATTCTGGAAAGGTGGTCAAGTACCATTCATGTTTCAGTTTTTCGTCCTTTTCATTCGACTCAAAACGTTTTTAGTCGTGATTTCTTTTGTAAGATTTGAGACTAAAGGGTAAGTAAATTTGCGATTAGGGTAAGTGCTCTAAAAATTCGTACTTAAATCCATAGTTTTCCCATTGCCAAAGCCGTTTGGAGGCGAATGCCTTTTCCTTATGAAAGAGGACTTCATCCTTTCACAGGCCCAGCTTCCTCTTCATCTGTTGAGCCAAAAGACGTTGTGTAATTCACCAGTAATTTATGATACCCTATAAAAGAATCATTATTGCGTCTCACAAAAAACTGTCCATCATATTACTTAAAGATGAATTTAGTGTTTGGCCTTTTTTTTTGGTGCGCAGTCATTGGTTTTCAGCTAATCGTTGCTTTGAGTGCAGATTCCTTTCTGGCGTTATTGGGCTGGACCCCCAACAAATCTATGCACAATATCAGTTCATTCCTTTCGGTCAGAATTTCATAAAACAGCACCCACAATTCCAGAAGCTGTTTCTTAGTTAATTGTAATAAGCGCGATACTTTTTCTTCTCATTAAGCACAATATCAGTTGTCTGGAACGTATTTAGTCGCCGAGTGTCCATCATGTTGGGCATCCCTCCTCGATGTTTTCATCTTCTGGATAAATAAAATCTTCTTTAAATTCAAGTGCATTAATTTTTTTTTTTAATTGTTAAAAATAAAGACGCGGTTCACATTATAAACTTTCACAACTTTGGATGCATTTCCCTCGGTGTCGGCACCATATTCCACAGTCCATTAACTTCAACCAAATAGAAACTGTCCATCAAATAAACAAAGTTCTTGACTCAAGAGAAAAACTTATCGATAGCAACACTATCTCTGTACAAGGTCAACTTTTCATCTTGCCATAGAATACAGTTTTATTCTGCTGAAAATGTTAAAGTCCTAGCTAATACCAATTCGAAACATGTTATTTTTATATATCGGCATCACAATTGTGTGCGCTTGTGTTATTTAATGTTATTGGCTACAGCAAATGTCCTATGTTTTATGCAAGTTGTGCGTAGAACTGAAGAAGGCTGTCTATAGGGAGATGTGCACAAACTAAGGTACCTTATCCAACAATACTTTTGTCCTATTTTATTTTTTCACCATCAGTCCTAGAGCCCTTTTCAAAGATAACGATGTCTCTTTTATTTTAGACGCGAACTTCTATCTGGAATTACCATTTTTATTCTCTATGTTATCTTGTTGAGTTTTCGCAGACTGAAGGACTTTTCCTTCCATTTATGTTTGCTTTCTATTGGGAGAAGAAAAGTTTTGTTTTTCTTATTCAGAAATAACTTTTCTTTATTGCATGTTTGTTCTTAAATTGTGCATGTACTTTATTTGTATAAATAAAATTCGTATTTTTATTTTTCTTGAAAAAGAAAGGAAAATTAAATGAAAATCTCTCATTATTTCTTATTTTGGTTGTGCTGCATTCTTTTAAAATTTTTCATAATTAAAATAGGTTGGGTTGGAGTGGATATGAGCGTGGACACAATTCTGAGTGAGCCCCAATCAAAATCCCAAAGTTCTGGCAGCCTTTATGCGTTATAAACTTATTTATTTATATATTTATCCTCAAGATCACCGTTTTTATTTATTGCTTGTCGTTCGCATATTGAAGTGAAGTACAAAAATTTGGAAGTATTTATATTCCTATGTCTTGTATAAAAGAAAAGTCATTTATGGTCACCCTAAGATGTCCGATATTCCACCAAAACTGTTCACCATAAAACTGTATCATTCATAAAAACTATGGTGGATGTTAATTGACCTTACTTATTAGTTTTATTGGTTTCCAATAATGTTTAATAAAGCGAAGTTATTTTTTTGTTTAGTTTTACGACCCTGATGCAATTAATGAGCGCTAATAATCTATGTGAGCGTAATAATAATATAAATAATAAATCAATGTACATAGATTATCTAAAGTGTTTGTAAAGTTTCTTTTATCGTATCCGCTTTTTCTGGAAATAAATCGGAACAGTTTTGGTTACAAGTAGTTTTTCTATTTTCAGTGATTTGAATTATGGTCTTCTTAAGTTTAAATTGCTATTTTTTCTTCCTGTCATAGCAGAAATTGGAAACACATCCGGTTTCTATATTAAACATATTTTAGAGATTGGTGCAAATACTACAGATATTCCATATCTATTAATTAGTTCGACAAGATATTTGTAAAACCTTTGACAAACTGCTAATTTCCAGACTGCGTACAGTCTGCGGCTTGAGGATGACATCTCTTGAGAATGTCCCCAAGGTCTGGTCCAGCTACAGAGTGAACCTCCTTGTATCATTATTGTTCCTTGAAAAATGGTTCAAATTAACGCACCTGTTTCAGGGGAGATGTTTTTTTTTTTTAGCTTCAGATATAATTGTTCTAGAAAAGATCTATAGCTGTTGAAAATCGTGAAAACACACTTTTAAGATACTCTCAGGGTAGCTGATCTTCTCATTTATCCTCAAGATCACCATTTTTATTTGATTGTCGTTCGTATATTGAAGTGAAGTACAAAAATTTGGAAATGTTAATGAAATCTTGAAAATTATAGTTAGCCAATCAATTCTTGTGATTATTGACTCCAGAAACGTATTATTTTATTTAATATAAAACATAATTTATCTGATTTCCCCCCTGGGTTCTCAAATATCTTTGATGAAACCCCAATTTCGGAAATTTCAATCAATCAGGGTGCTTGTTAGTAGAAGAATAAGGAAAAATATTCATTTTAAGCTAAGAATTACGTTACATAATATTCAAATTACCTGTTTAATTAACTTAATAATAATTTCTATGACGTAAGAACCAAAAATAGTTTTGGAACAGCTGGAAAGACGATTTATAAGGCCAGTGGAGTGGACACAAACATTTGTAATCTTTTAGTCCACCCACACGACATAATAACGCCATCATTCCGCACAATCATTCAATAATATCACGTGGTCCGATCCAAACCGGCTGTGACTGGCCATCCTCACGTCACCTCCCTGCCTCTGGCCTCTCTTGTCTTGCAGTGTACAGATTTACATGTGAATGTGGGAGCTAAAGGAATTGCCCGTGTGACACACCTCGTACTTCTAAACCTCTTCAATGTATCCACCTACACGTCTTGTGTATCACTCTCATTTACAAATAATATTATATCTATTCATGTCACTTCCGCCATCTAATTAGTAATTCTTCTTTGAAATAGAGAATTAACGGAAGAAATTAACGTCTATTTTGCAAACTTGACATTCCAGTGTTTATTAGTTGTGACAGAAATCATGGATAACTGCAATTTATCGAGATATTTGCTCTCTTGGATATTTGTCAAGAGATGTCCGTACACCTACAAAAGATCATAAACAATTCTTTGATTTTCATTAATTCTGTCGATCGGAGTTTCTATTGAGAACGAAACACATTTTTGGCAGTGGTTTCAGAAAATAAAAAGCTCTTAAAAAGGAAGGACTAAATGCTGAAATCTTAACTTGGTATAACCAAACAGATGTTAGTTAAATTATGGACGTTATTTGATTTTTATATTATCACTTATTTAGTTTAAATTTTATTTAAAGTATAGACTGAGTTGGAACCCGCACATACGACTTAAACGAACTGAAGTTAACAGGCGCTATCTACTACTAAACCAACGTTCAAATCTTTCACTTAATAACAAACGACTGCTTCTCCGCACTATCGTTAACGGCTTCATTTTACGTTTCCAATCTAACTATCCACACAGACTTGGAAATTCCGATTGTAGGTCAGATTGTACGAACTCGCTATAAAAGTTTTCATCTGAACTTGCACTCTCATTCCAATCCTCTTGTCCGCCATTTATCTTCTCACCATCTTCCAGAACATTCTCCTAAGCGATTAAAACGCCTGTGGTGTCGCGATTTTCTCTCTTCTGAAGAGTGTTACTGATTTTGGAGACGACTTAGGGACTGTTAACGCTGTGTAACTTCTCCCCTCAATTAGTGAGTTTGTAGCTGTGTCAGTTATTGTCATTGTTACTTATGGCGTATCTAGCGCTGGTGTAACTTAACAAATAAATTTTTATAAAAATTATTCAAAACACATTTTCAATAAAATAATTCAATATTTTCTAGCGAAACGTAAAATTTAACATTCTAAAATTAATTTTTGGACTTTGCATAAAACTTTGTAAAGGAATACATAAAATAATTAATTATTAGAACTTTAATGAGTTGGCAGCACTGTTCAAAACCTCCGCCTGTAGTAGGTATTTCCTTCCTACTTTCCTGTTTGGTACACAAATGGTGTAGTTTAATAATTTATTAACCCAGGGTTATTACATTTTCTGCTGGGGCCACTGAGCGTAGTAATATTCATTGAAATTATTAATTCAGGAAAAAGCGGGTTTATCTTTAGGAACAACCAAAGGAGTTCAGATTTCAAAAACGCTGAATGATATGAATTCTTGATTTATTTTCTTTATAAGAACTACACTGGAAATCTGAAATACAGGTGTTGCATTAATTTCATCTTTTGATGTCGTCATTGTCTCATTCTCTCCTCATTGCGATCCCGGGCTTGCCTTTAGTAATCCTCTTAACTATGAATGCTCTTTTAGACAGCTGGTTCCAAAAGTGGCGAATAAACTGGTAGTTAAGAAGGCAATAGCTATTACACTTCCTAAACATCTAAACAGAGTTTTACTTCCGACTGCTGACCACGTAAGCTACTTAGTTAGTATTAAAAATCTAAGGTTTGGGCAGGAATCAGATCACTCTGATTACAGGCCTATTCACAGGGCACGGAAGGTTCAGGAAACACCTGCACAAGGTAGGGCTTATTAGCTCGGAACCGATGTGCAGATTGTGCCAGGAAGAGGAAGAAACGGCCTCTCACCTGCTGTTCGATTGCGTTGCACTCGAGAGACAGCGCTACGAAATCTTTGGTACCTTGAGACGGGGGGAGATTGTAGCGCAGAAGGAACTGGTAGGGAAAGCCCTCTACCTTCTCAGAAGGGGAGGTTTCACCTACTAGACTCAAGGGAAGGCACAATAAGCCTCTTGGTGGCTGCAGTGCCGTGGGCGTGGGTCCCGTCCCGCCGAGTAAAATCTAAAAAATCTAAAAATCTAGTATTAAAAATTGACAAACCACTAACATGAAATTCCTGAACAAGAATAAAATGAAAGAACTTAACAAATGATTGATTTAAACCAATATCACAGGTTCTCTTGAAAGACAAAACTACTGCGACAATACTAAAGGTTGATATATTTAACTATACTGTTAACCAAACCTAATTCTTGAAGAACTCAATCCTTCCAGTCTCAGTTTAACCAAACCTTATTCTCGCCGAATCCAATCCTTCCAGTCTAAGTTTAACCAAACCTAATTCTTGCGCAGAACTCAGTCCTTCCAGTCTAAGTTTAACCAAATCTAATTCTTGCAGAACTCAATCCTTCCAGTCTCAGTTTAACCAAATCTAATTCATGCCGAATCCAATTCTTTGTAAATAAAGACCACAACATTTCTTTTTGAAGAAGTTGAAATCATATAGGTATAAACATTTTCATTCTATTCTCAAGAGTTTCATGCTCAGCCATTAGTCCTTCGACTTAATTCCTTTTCTCTTCCAAATAACCCTCTTCCGGCGATTGAAACGATTCTTTTGTAGAAATGTTAACAAGAATCATAATTAATAATAGTCTATGGAGTATATTTCACGTATTTTAGTATCGTAATTATTTACAGATATTTTTATATAAAAATGTTTTAATAATATGCGATTGATACTAGGCTATCGATAGAAACAGTCTCAGTATTGCCCAATTTCCTGTTATCTCGAGCACATTAGAGTAACCTCTTTTTTTCTCCTTATCTGATTCCTGTTGTGTAGTTCTATAAATAATAACCAGATTTGGTTTTTTTATTGGTTTTTTAAATAAGGAAGTTATCAGTTTCATTTTGGGTAATAATTTCTGTAATGTCCTTCATGGTTTCTCCTTAACAAAATTCAAGTTTTATTGTTCGTATTTTACATTCATTTACAATCATAGTCATTAAAGTTGCTAATAGTTCGCATTAAACCACTTAAATTCTCTTTTCCCGTTTCACAAAACTTTTTTATTTTTTCAACCATCACTTTAGATTGGTTGAACGAAGGACGCTAAGCAGTTAGTCATTAGAAACAAAATCATTGACCTGGTTTTAACTTGCTCTTACTTCATTTAAATGGCGGATCTATTTTTATTCATTTCTGTTACTTTCCAAATAATACAGATGCACTTGAAATTTAAGATCAGAGGAGTTTTTTGACATGATTTAAAAAATAATTATGTATTTTATGTTCGAATAATATTTTAAAAAAATAATCACAAATTTTCTGCCAAATGTTTTTAGATTCTCTAGAGAGAAATTTAATTAGTGATTGTGGTTTTGAAATAAAAACATATTGAATTGCATATTACAGGAAATGAAGGGACGGGAATTAGTTCAGTGGTTAGTGGGTTCGAATTTAGCACAGACGGTTTTTAGATTTTTTCTTTCTAGCAGCTCCTTACAATTAACTACCTAAAGGAAGTTGTTGGTAACCAGAGAACACTGTTGGAGGCCGTCAATACGCTGGAAAAGGCTTTGGGTGTCAATGATTTTAGTTGAGGACGCACCTTTGATTACCATTCATGTTCTGTAGTCGTTTTGGAGAACATGTTGGCTGCTTTTCCAACGCAGGTATTTCGGCCATTTTCTTTCTGGCAGTAAAGTTGCAGTTTACAGTTTCTACCGATATCTTCAATGGTGGTAATCTCAAAATCAGAGCACGATTTCATCTTATTTGCAAGGTAACGCTAGGATGAAGGTGTTTCTGCAGGAAGTTGACTTCAATTGCAGATCTAAAGCCGGCTGCTTTCAGAATGCTTCTCGTTTTTTAGAATGGTCTTACCAGGAAAGTATGGTTTTAATTTTTGAGTTTAACGTGTGACTCTTAAAATGTCCCTTCAAACTAATTCCAAAAGAAAGTGATTACTGCCGGAAAAGACAGTTTTCATCCTCAACCTCTGTATGGTCTCTATTTGCAAAGTGAGTTTCAGTAAGTCTTTCACAGGATTTAATTAAATTTTAACGAAATTATTATAACAGAGGCATTGTTAAGATAAAATCTCATTTTATTACCAGATACTGTTAGCATAGCTTTTGTTACTAATTAGTTTGTTTTTACCAAAATTGAATAAAGTTTCTAGAAGTAGAGGGGAAGGAGGAACAAAGGGTTGGTTTTGAGTGTGTCAAGTCGGGGCCGGACCAGTCGACATGAACAGACGGACGGCTGGTCTGGTCTGCACGTGGGATTTCTCCTCCTGCCTTTTTCTCCATCACCTATCTATCCCCACAGCATCACCAAAACGAACGCGCAGCTAACCACAATAGTAAAAATAAACTTTGGCGAATGATGTTATTTTAAATATAACACCTTGTAAACATCCGCCTTCTCTCATACATCTCCTTTTCTTAGATTCATAATTATAACTACAATTTCCTGTTCAATTTCTTTATAAATACATCAACTAGGGCTATTGTATTAATTTATTTCCTAATTTATTGTACATCGTTTTTGGTTGCTGATTCATTAATCCGAAGATCGTTTTCTGTTCTGACCGTTTTAGGTACTTGAGCTGGTCGGTTTTAAGATGTTCTGGTTTGTGAACGGACACACCAACCTTTGGTGTTAAGATTAGTATTTCAAATCCAAATCGGGACATCGTTTTCAGCTAAACATCGTATTGAAGCGGGTGTTCCTCAAGGAAGCATCTTAGGACCTATCCTATATGTTATATACCCAGCAGACATCCCAATCCATCCTGAAACTGTCCTTCTAACCTATGCTGATGATACCGCTATACTATCTCCACACATTGATCCGGTAACTTCACACAGAAACCATCAAAGTCATCTCATTTCTCTTGAGGAATGGTTTAAAAAATGGAAAATCAATTTAATTGAAACCAAATCTCAAAATATTACTTTTATTCTCCGTCGGATCTCTCTGCCCCCGATCTTCTATGACTCAATTCCAATTCCTCCTTCCAAAGTTGTCCGTTATCTTTGGCTTTATTTAGACAAAAGACTGACTTGGAACCCGCACACACGACTTAAACGAACTGAAGTTAACAGGCGTTATCTACTACTAGACCAACGTTCAAAACTTTCACTTAATAACAAACGACTGATTTACAATTCCATACCAAAACCCACCTGGACGTACGGTATTGAACTGTGGAGTTCAACGAAACGCTCCAAACTTCAACGAATTCAATCGCTTCAGTCTAAAATTCTCCGCACTATCTTTAACGCTCCATTTTACCTTTCAAATCTAACAATCCACACAGACCTGGAAATTCCGTTTGTAGGTCCAGGTTGCTCGAAATCGCTATAAAAGTTTTCATCAGAACCTTCGCTTTCATTCCAATCCTCTTTTCCGCCATTTATCGTCTTATCATCTTCCAGATCATCCTCCCAGACGATTAAAACGTCAGTGGCCTCGCGATTTTCTCTCTTCTTAAGAGAGTAGCTAATCCTAGAGAGGACTTAGGGTGTGTTATCACTGGGTAAATTCTCCCCCTCAATTAGTGAGTTTGTTGTGGTCAGTTATTGTCAGTGTTACTAGTGGTGTATCTAGAGCTGGTGTAACTTAACTAATAAATATATACAAAAATAAAAGATTAATAAAATTGTCGACAAGCGTAAGGTTTGCAAACTAAATTTTATTTTTATATGAAATTATAATTCTGTGACTGTAAAATATGTTCCACAGCCCCTGCAGATGGCCTAGTCCCTAGGTCGAAAGTTCGGCATAATAAAAATAAATATAATATGACCGAAATTGGCGATTCTTCCTAGTTTTTTTGTTTCAATTCTTCCTTCTTTGTGAAAATTGGTATTTTATTACACAACCTTAATTATTTCTAAATTTTCTGTCATTTTCATTTTCATTTCAATTTTCATTATAGAGTCTGATTAAATATAAACCCAAATTAAAAGAAAACCACCGGACTACTCGTTATCGCAGTTTGAAAATGATCATTTATCAATTGTCCTCAAACTGAACGAAGTTCAGTTGCTTATTATATCCAAAAACAGAGCATTCGTATTACCCTAGCTGAACTGCAACGTGGTAATGCACTTCTTCCTTATAATATTTGAAAACTAACGTAAAGATTTCCAAGAAAATTCCCCAAACCCGTTGGTTTGGTATAAGAAATTTGCAAGTTCAATACTTAGTGTTCCAAAGGAGTGTTTGGAATTATTAGTAAGTGTTAAAACTGTTAGTATTGGGGCGAAGGTTTTTTATTTTTTATATATATTTTTTTTGGCATTGGCTCTTCACCATACAGCCAACTTCAAAGCTCATTCCTTCACAGGATATTTGATCTTAACTATGTAACTTTCTATCCACAAGCATAGAGATTACTAGAAAAGATGACGTCTTCGTATCTAAAAGGCGCACTCAAATTTTTGTACAGCGAGATGAACAGCTCATCTCTTTCTTTCTTACAAAGTGGGCATTCCATGACGACATGTTTAAAATCTTCTTCCTCCTCCTTACACTTTTCGCACAACGGAGTAGCTCCTGTATCGATACGATGTAGGTACGACCCGCAGACTGCATGGTTCGCTCTCAATCTGCTAATTGTAGTAACCAATCTTTTGTTCATGCCTGTATCTTTAGACCAAGGTCTTTTAGGCAGTTGGTTCACCATACGCTTGTAAAATTGACCTTTCGTACTATTACTGAGTAGTCTGTTTGCCACATTTGTAATGCGGTTTTGGTTATTCTTCCTCTTAAATCCGACATTGTAACTTTGTACTCTTCAAATCCTCCATTTTCAGTGGCATCTTTAGCGAGTGTATCCACCTACTTCATTCTCTTTAACACCGCTATGTCCTCTTACCCAAAGAAAGTGAACGTAAACGTTCTCCTCTTTAAGAAGTGCTATACGCTCTACTATTTCCGCAATAATATGATTCATCTTACAAAGTCCGTGCGAGTTTGTTAATCTATGCATTGCACTCAAGCTATCACTTAGAATTAGAAACTTTTTCTCTGACAAGGAGCACATATATTTCAGTGACATCAGTATAGCGACTAATTCTGCCGCATAAATCGATGCCTCATCACATTACTTAGTGGTCATAAAACGGTTGCGGCACGGATCATATACCGCACTTCCGACTTTGTGTATAAACAGTATGCTTTCGGATAATGAATAGAAATGTAATCCGTGGGATGAAGTTTCTTAGTAAATTTTTCAATGGAGAAGGAGAACAAGTTGTTTCTGTTTTTGTCTATGAGAGTTACAATTGCGGCCTTCATATTGATTCATAGTGAGCTTTGATACCAGAATATTTATGTAAATCATCTCCATTAGTCGTCTAGTGATAATGATGTTTTATAATGATTATTGTTTATATTATCCATAAGTAATATAGTTATTTATTGTTGCAGGTAAGTGGGGGAAATGATGATTTCTGCTTCCTGTTTGTGAGTACAATCATTTTTGTTTTTGAATTTTAATGGCGGAAAAGCGGAAGTTTATCATTCGGGCAGATTTCTGAATTTGAATGTCTGTACTGATAACGATTTTGTTTGTATGTACATGTGTAAATTGTATATCAAAAGCTGGAATATTAAAAAAGGAGTTATAAAATGACGATTAAGTAAAAGAGTGGCGGGAAGGTGTATGCACTCAAGTAAAAAGAGTCTGTGACCCCGGCTGCACTCTAGGAGCGGGCGCACACAGTTGCTGATGCATGTTTATGTGCAGTTTGCTTGGCTAACGACCAGTCTGCTCCCCCCCCGCCCACCCCAGTGTTGTCAGTCCGTGTGACAACTTTGTGTCGTTGTTGTCGTCATCATCATCTTCATCATCAACATCATCAGTCTCCCCACCTATTCTACTCAACTCCTTCTTCACTGAAGCTAAACCGTCTTTAGATCTAAGAAATAAGAAACTGCCTCTAGCTAACTTCTTTCATTTAATTAAACTTTTAGTTTTTTAATTTAGGGGTGAAAATCATTAGTTTAAACAAATTTTAGTTTTTAAATTTTGGATTTCATTCAAGATTTTAGCCCTTTTTTCTTTTTGTTTGAATTCGTATTTATTTTCTTGCGATTAGGAATTGAGTTATGAAATTATTGATGATTTATCGTCAGATTTACGAAACAATCTAATCTTGCTAAATCAGCTGCACATATTTGGAGAATAATAGAAATCATGGCCAGCTGATGATGAGTCACACATAAATGATTATTTTCTGTTGTACAATATTTTGTTATCTGGTAAAAATCGTGTGACATTGTTACGACTTTTTATTCGATGCAATTGGTTGAAATATTTACAAAAAAAACTTGCAGTTTGAAAGATTTTTCAGTTCTTTTTTGACTTAAAAATTAAGGTTTAAATTAATGTTTAAATTAAATGCGATATTTTAAACCAACATGAACGCTTATCGATTATTTTTTCTTATTACAGTTTTTATTAGATTTTTTTCCCCCAGTTCACTACAGATTCCGGTCTTTCAGGGGGAAAACTCAAAACCGGAAATCTACTGCATTGCAATACTTCTGCTTACGTGGGATAAGACAGAGGGCCATAGCTTCATTAGCTTCTATTTATAAACCATCACCATGGCTTAGCTCCGATTTGAAGATTTCAGTATAAATTCTGACATCAGTGTTACTTCTAAGTCCATTCTGTTGTAAATAGTAAATGAATTCAGAAACTAATTTAGTTTAATTAATATTTAGTACGTTAATTCCAAGTTAGTTACGTAGTTAGTATTTTGTGAATAATAAAACAGCAGTATAATGTTGCTTGTGGTTTCTAAATTGATTTTTTTTCTTTTCTTTTTGCAACATTTCACCAAAATTTCCATCGATTTTTCTTTAAACTAAACAAAAGACCTTGCAAAGGACCAATTCATAGTGTCTCATTAATAGTTACGTGAAACTAGACGTCGATTCTTAGTACCAAATTGAAGGAAATTATCTAGAGAAATGTTTTGATTATTTTTTCGACAGATCTTTTTTATTATGACAAGTTTTGATATAGTTAAATTTCAAAATGGTTTACTTCTGGAGTTTATCGACCTAGTTAGTTGATTTATATCTAGCCGGAAGTTTAGAAATAGAAATAGTTGTGCTGATAATTAGATTTTTTATAGAGATAAATAGCAGACCATGGAACGGTGATTCTAGTAGAGTTTGAAATCAAATTAATCTGTTGATTGGATATTAAACTTAATTGGCTAATTCACTTTTAGCTAAGTTTTAGTTTAGGCTGCCTCTACTTAATTGTTTTTAAGTACTTTTAAGTACATTCACTCTCTTTCTATCTAAACTTTTCTCTAATGAAGAAGGCCGTTGTTCTGAACAATTATTTTTACTTTTATGGCAAAGTAGTCAGGCCAAACTATCTCTCCACATCTTCCTGTAAAACGAATCCCTTTCCGATAGTTGTTTTGGTACTTATTCAATTCATAAAGTCAGTTGCTTCCTGAATCTCTCTTTTTTTTGTTACGAACTTGAGAACGGTAGTTGCTTCTAATACTTTTAATTGCAAGCCAGTTGGGTTAGAGCCATTGCTGGCCACTCACACAGAGCGGGAGGCTAAGGAAATCCGGAGAGGACAAGGGGAAAAAAGGCAAGCCATTTAACCTATTTAGCCTAGCTCTTAGAGAGTAGAGCGATGTTTCAGTTCCTCCAGTCACCTAATAACTCCATACTAATGGAAGTAACAGTCCGTTGTAGCTGCTTCAGCATTCCCATCTGCCCTATTTATAAGCGGACGACTAGCTTCTGAGCTTCCACCACTCCATTACCGCTAATTGTAATGTAAAGTTCTTCTTAAAGAGAACTGTGAAGTAGACAGGGATGGTCACAAAGCGGAAATGATGTTGCTCGCCTCTGTAAAACCACCTGCGTCCAAATGGACAAAAATTATTCGCTATTCAGAGGATTATATCCCCATTTTACTACATAACTATTGTAGAGTCGAGTCATTCAGTAGTGCAATACTTACCTAGACAAAGTAACCACCCCTTACTATTCGTAATGTATCAAAATCAGCGGTGAAGATAAAATTGTTTAAGAAAAGATTGAATGGTAGTGAATCTTCAAGTCAAACTGTGAAACGTTAAAACTTTGGGGCCATTGAAAGTTAGCTGATTGTATCAGAGAATATTCCATTAAACTGTTACAACACATTGAAAATTATATTACTAGAATTTGTACTGCTGAAAGAGTTCATTGAATATAAATGTGCTATGTACATAGTAGAATGTCGATTTGGAAATTCAGCTGCGAACGAAGGTTATGCCATCCTCTGAGGGCATAACGCGGAGAAGGGCCGTAATAAAGAGATATAATAGTATAACTTTTACAGCATTACATTCATTCAACTTCCTGTAGTAGTATATTAGGATAGAGAACATGCAGTTAAACATGCAGCCGTGTATGGAGATGATTTATTTAGACCTTCAAGAGTGTCTGTGTGTTTAGTACTTATAAATTCAAGTAGTTCTGCAAGTAGAAGTTTCTTGCTAATAGAATGGAGGCAGGATATAAGAGCAGAACTGGAGTATTATCCCGGACGACTTTACCATCCTGTACTTTACCATTCTCCTGCAGGCTGAACCGAGCTTGGAGTTTAGTTAGCGCTGGCTTTCTCTTATGCAATATACGGGCTTCTTAATAGTGTACTTAAACTCGTAAAGTTTCAATGTTCTGCATACTTCTTACCTCCTCACTTTATCTGAACAATAAAGTTAGATTAATTTTTATTAGTAAATATTTTTCAGTAGATTTTTTTTTGTCTATCAAAGTGTTAAATGGAATCTCCCCAAAAAACTTTTCCCCAAAATTATGGACTTTTTATTTTAAATTGCAGCAATTTAGGATTAGGGACAACCGAATACTTCCATTTTAAGTACGATGGAATTTTCTCTGTGATAGTAGCGGACACGACATGTGAAATTAATGGAAGGGGAACATGTTCGGCCTCTTCTTTAGTGAAGTTTGATTGAGACAGCGAAGGAAAACACCCTTACGATCTTAATGCTGAATTGTTGGCTGTGAATAGATCCAGTTCTCTCAGTAACCTTGAAACAAGGATGTGACGTTTAGGGAAGTGTTCTTTTTAAGCTTTCTAAGATTATTGGCCGACTTGTTTTTTCGGTTGATTTGATTATGGATTTTAATCTCAGACTAAGATAAGAATATTTGTTTTTTTTGCATCTCACTAGTCTGTGCCAATAGCAATAGTCTACAAGGCAGTGGACTTTCTTGTGTGTTGTTGTTTTTATTGTTGTTGCCTGGCCTTACTTAACTAATCTTAAAGCCTTATTTTTTCCAAAGTATACAACAAACTGTTGGCCTGCTGCCCAGTTGGCCTTTACTGTCTAGTTGGATCTTTCTAGCCTTGATTTATTTAAAAAACAAAACTTGAGTTACGAAAAGATAAGCAAAATCAGCAAGTTTTAGAACTATAACTTACGTTTGATAATTGAAATGATAATAAACAAAATATGAATAGAAATCATGTACGAGGTGTGTTCAAAAAGTAACGGGAATTTTTAAATTTCGCGGGTTTGGAGAGTCTGATTGTAAATTTTTTTTTTTATTATGTTGGTACACATGCCCCTGAAGTACGATAAAATTTTCAGTAATATTCATTGTTTACTTCTTAAGTGGCAGCCGTTAAGGTTAGACGTGTTTTTCGAGCTTGGCGATTTTTGTTTGTTAAAAAAAATGGATCAAAGAATTTGTATTAAATTTTGCGTAAAAAATGAAATAAAGTGTAATAAAGTGTGTGAAATGTTAATAAAGGCATATGGTGAGTCTGCTATGAGTAAAACAAGCATTTACGAGTGGTATAAGCGTTTCCAAGATGGCCGCGAAAACGTTGAAGATGACGAACGACCTGGACGTCCAAGCACATCAACAACCGATGAAATCGTGAAAAAAGTGAAAGAAATGGTTATGAACGATCGCCGAATCACAATCAGAGAAGTCGCTGATGATGTTGCCATATCAATTGGCTCATGCCATGAAATTTTTTCGGATGTTTTGGGTATGAAACGTGTGGCAGCAAAATTTGTTCCAAAATTGTTGAATTTCGAACAAAAACAGCGGAGAATGGAAGTTGCTCAAGAGTCACTCAATGAAGTCGACAACGATGCGGTTCTACTGAAACGTGTTATAACAGGTGACGAAACATGGGTTTACGGATATGATGTCGAAACTAAGGCTCAATCGTCCCAGTGGAGGCATTCTGGATCGCCAAGACCGAAAAAGGCTCGACAAGTGCGGTCGAATGTGAAGGTTATGCTCACTGTGTTCTTCGATTTTAATGGCATAGTGCATCATGAATTCTTGCCACAAGGTCAAACAATCAATAAGGAGTACTACCTACAAGTTCAACGCCGTTTGCGTGAAGCAATCCGAAAAAAAACGCCCGGATTTGTGGCAAAACAATTCATGGATTTTGCACGACGATAATGCACCTGCTCAACACTTCATTGCTTGTTCGTGAATTTTTGGCCAAAAACAAAACTTTAACGATGCCCCAGCCTCCATATTCGCCAGACATGGCTCCATGTGACTTTTTTCTATTTCCAAACATAAAGAGAACATTAAAATGCCGTCGTTTTACAAGCATAGATGACATTAAAAGCGAATCGCTGAAAGAGCTGAAAGCTATCACAATGATCGAGTTTCAGAAGTGTTTCGAGGATTGGAAAAAGCGCTGGCACAAGTGTATTGTATGCGAAGGGGACTACTTTGAAGGCGACAATATTAATGTAGATGAATAAATAAATATTTTTTTCAAAAAACGAAAATTCCCGTTACTTTTTGAACACACCTTGTATACTTCAAATGTAATTTGTAACAGCAGCTTTGTAATTAAGTTTGAGATTTTTGGATGGAAATACTTATCTGAAAAGGAATAAGGAAAATACGCGTGCTATGGCGGGTGAAGAATTAAAATTTTGAACTATATTTTAGGGAAACCTAAGTTAACCTGGATGCAATTAGGTTATAAGCCTTCAAAGGTGCCTCCTCAGATACAGAGAGCAGTTGATAACCTCCAGGCTAACCTGGATTGCGAGCCAGGGGCGGCACCTTTGAAGGCACAGTGCATGCTGCACAAGATGCGTAAAGTGCATTTGATAAATTAAGGAATAATTTTGATCCTTTACATGAAAGATATTGATCACTTAGCAGGAGGTTTCCAATTTTTTTTTGGTAATTAAACGCAACTCTCCCAAAATTACCAAATAATTATTAAACCTTCTTGTTTGTAACAGATGTAAAATTAATTTTTAGCCATTTTGTGTATGGTTGAGAACATCTAAAAGCTCGTTAACATTTGATTTTTCTTGGAATAGTCACTCGGAAAACCTCTTATTTCCCGATATTAAGAAAAATACTAGCTTTACTGCCTTGGCAATATTTTCAGTAGAGAGAGGATGAAAAAAATACATAAAAATGACCTATCGCGTGTTCTTCTTTCTCTTTGATAACAAGTTAAAAAATTGAAATATGGTTAATAAACACCAGATTTTGAAATGGCCTAGCACCTTTAATTTTGAAGATATCGAATTGCGGTTTCCGATTTCTTTCATAACTTTTTATACTCTTTAAAACTGTGTATATGAAAATGGGGGTCAACTGCGAACCCTCACTTTTTGTCGCGCGTCAGCCGCGTATGCGCGCAGGAATCTAAAATCAAGACACATATTCTGAAACTAGAGGTGACGGGCAACAAATTTTTCCTCTACCATTTTTTGCTCAGATTAACCGTTTAAACATGAAATGCATTTGAGCCGTCATAAAATGAACATCCTGTATATTGTCGTATTTCAATTTAATTAATGATATTTTTAGTGATTTTTGGGGAATCTGGAGGTGCGGTCATCAATAAAAACAACTTTCTTGCTTTATACTGTTTCGGTAATTTTCACTATCTTCTTCAGGGTCTGTACAAAAGTTATCAGGGCTGTACAATTTTTAGTGTTTCTAGTTCATATTGTAGTAGTACAACATTAATTCGTATTAGTTATCAATCCGGTTTATCCTCTGTTCATTTCAGCTATTTGTTGTACCTCTCGATTGCCTTGCTATTGGTTGTAAGAGAAACATCTTCACCATCAAGTTTAGGACCCTAAAAGTTTAGAAACTCTCAAATACATAACATTTGTATAAAAATAACTAAATGGAAAGTTTTTTTTGGCCAAAAAAGTAAAACTTCTTTGGTTATACTTTGGAGAGTAGTAAATTTATGCGTTATTTTATTTTTTCAAAAGTTTCTATCTATATAGATAGTACATCTATCTTAGAGAGCGTGATAAGATATTCGCTGAGAATGTAATATATATATGAGAGAGAATGATGAATGGAGGCAGTAGTAGGGTTGTGTGAATGGGAGAGAGATGTGACGGAGTGGTTCGATAAGTTTGGCAGGGGGCGCCCGCCTACACATGGCAGACTGTACCACTCTTCACCGGAGGCGGCCGGGACTCACTCAGGCTAGCTCCAGCAGGCCAGCAAATCAGCCTGCGCGCTCTTCGCCGCCAGCCAGCAAACTTACATTTAAAACTTTAAACGGCATGCCAGTTTGGTCTAAGTGTGCGCCACCCCAGAAACTCTTCTCCTTTGCCGACATTACTGAGTCAAACCACCCGCCCACACACCAAAACTTCTTCACTCGCCATGTCTTCTTTCCTCTGTGGTTGTCTCTCTCTTCTTCTTTTTCTTTGTTGTCACTTTTGGGACAGTTTCCCATTTCATCACTTTTCACCACATCCTTCTCCACTGTTTGCTACAGTAAACTTTTTCCCTTTTCATTTTTATGGACTCTAACCGAACAACTCCTATAAAGAAAATTGCGTGAATGGCCGCAAGGACTTTTTTTATTACAATTTTCCAAGTTTCCTCCTAATTTCGAAATTTGTCTAAACGGTTTTGACGAGTAGAGATGATTTTATGATGAGATAATTTGACGTGATAGAATTAAAGGTACGAGGTGTGGCTATTAAATAACGAGACTATTGCTGTAAAACATTTTATATTAAATTTATACATATTTAGTTATTATCACCTTCAATATACACCCCCTCCCCTATCCCTACAACGCTCCATGCGAATTTACCATTGTTCAGAAACAGTGCTGGAAGTCTTCTTCTGTCAGCTCCTGCGTGCCGCGTGCCGCTTTTTCTTTCACAGCTTCAACGGACTGAAATCTTGTTCCTTTTAATGCAGATTTGACTTTGGGGAAAGATAAAAGTCACATGGAGCCCCAGGTCAAGCGAATAAGGCGGATGGCCTAACCTAAAACTGGAATGTTGTACTTGGCTAGAAACGTCTTGACAGACAGATGCAGTGTGAGCCGGCGCGTTGTCTTGATGGAGAACCCATGACTTGTTCTTCCACAAATCGGGTCGTTTTTTTCCTTACTCTATCACGGAGTTGAGCAAGCACCTCACGGTAGTAATGTTGATTAATTATAATCGATTTTTTTCATCCGTTTTGGACTTGGAAGGGCGACCTGGGCGGTCAACATTTCCGACATCTTCTCGGTCATCTTGGAAACGCTTGAACCACTCAAAAACTCGCGCACGTGATACAACATTCATCGCCATAAACTTCTTTTAATAAAAGATAAGTTTTAGTAGCGGTTTCACCAAATTTCATGTGAAATTTCACGACAATTCGTTGCTCTACTATATGTGTAGGCAAAACGAAACTAACACCTCTTACACAAACGACGGTTTCGGTCAGACAGATTTCTCAACAAACACGTGAGGCGGTGCAAAATCGAAAGAGAAGGCTTTACGCTGCACAGCTGTCGGTCGTTAAGATTTGGCGCATACATAGTTCTTCTGTAGCAACATCAGTCTCGTTATTTAATAGCCACACCTTGTAAAGAGATCAGTACGAATTAAGATAAATAATAATAGTCGATGAGTAAGTACTCTGGACACACTGTTCCTATCCAATTGTGCTGAATAGAGGTGACAGTTCGACCAACCATCGGGTACTAAGTCGAAATGTATATAACCCTCAAAATTCAACCTCTTGATACAATAAAAAAAAATTCGCATAAACTTCTGTTATTTCCTTTAGTTTTTATCTGAACTAATTAAAAATTACAAATCATTCTCTGTTTAATATTACAAACAACTACTACTTCTTAAAGTCAGCTCTCTACCAGCTCCAAAATCTAAGAGAAAGCCTATAGAGTTAACGTCAAAGGTTTTTACTTAAACCGGATGTAAATAAACAATCACCTAAGTATCCGCTTGATTAGACATGCTCACTGATTTTACGTTTTACAAGATAATGTTTTTTGAGTTGTTTGTTTTTTAAAATATCAAATGAAGTATAAAATCCAATTTGTCATGGACGGGATGTATATACTCTTGTTTACGGTCATCGACAACATCAGTTGAACTAAGAGGACTAACCGAATTAAACTGCATCTTTACAAAAATCAGCACGAAGACGGTGGCGTGCAGTTAAACTTAAAAATTTACTTAGTTCTCATGAATATTGGGTTGGTGAACTGTTGTGGTCTTCTTGCTGAGTGGTAATTCGTAATTATTAATTGGTTCTCTACTTCCAAATCTATTCCCTAGTAGATGGAAAAGACGGCAAATGCTTCATCCCCTTAAGATTGTGCCCTTGCTTTTGTTGTACCGATAGTTAGTTAACCTTCTCCTACAAAACTTAGGGTATTAGCAAGTAAAGAAGAATAAATTTGAAAATCAAAATATTAGATACTGATCCTGTAATGTATTTAAACAAATAAATTGTAGTTAAATAATATTTTAGAATATCGTAGGCGTATTCATCGTATCAAAGGGTTGTTTGTCTTTGCCGGGGAGTAACTGATGAAGAGAGTGTGCTACTTCTGCCCACATTTCTATCAAAACTGTCTACGGGAGTACAGTCTCATGTGTAAATACCTGAATGTACATTTTTTTTGTTACTGATTCTCCATACCTTCCATTAACATTAAATTACATTTTCATATAATCATGCTTACCTACCAATCAGATGCAATGATATTCTTCTTGTTCTTTTTGGGGTGAGGGAAGTCGTATTACAGTAGTTTTAATTTCTTGAGATAGAATATTGTAGTGACGTGAATGAGGGATATGTTGAAAAAGGTTAAGTGATCTGTTATGGTTGCTAAAGCTCAGCGAGTGTGTGTAGAATAAAGGCAATTTCAAAGTGTAAAAACAATTTGTTCGTCTGTCTGTAGAACGTTTATAGTTTGCTCACATCCACTACCTCTTGCAGGCCCTATGGCGCAATATGTTGTGTAGGTATTTAGGTTTGTTTAGTGTTTTTAGACGGAGTTATTCGCTGGGATTCGCTAGTTCCCTGAAGAAGCTAGACCAGTACCGGCTACAAGACCCTCCCAACGCTCACAATTCCTATTGGGTCTGTGTTAGTGGAACTGATCACTGAGCAATACTCCACCTTTACCCATTGAGTGACTCTAGCTCATCACCATCACACCTTGACAGCCTCTACGTTAAGGGAACATACAACTGACACGTAACAGAACCGCAACAGAACGTTTTGGTCGCAATTGGTGTGAGGTTACTTAGGGTTTCATCCTGCGAGTGTCTCAGCCCAGTTAATCATGTTAGGAATGTTATTAATTAATTCAAGTGGAAATGCTGGGTTAGTTTCTTGGAAGGTGACTAATGTTAGTAATGTTGATAATATTGCACGATAAGCTGTTACTATTATTTACTTAAACTATTAGTTTGTTACAGTCGGTGATGAATCATTTCCTAGAGGAGGTAGCTCGAATGCCTTCGGCAGTTATTTGGTTATTATTTATGCAGTTTGAGTGTCCCTCCTGTTGTTAATTATAATTGCAGTTTATCTCGTTTGATATTTGCTGCACTGGATGTCAGTGATTTAAGGTGTTCTTGAGACTAGCTTATCTCCTCTGCAACAGAAAGTTGATGCAGAGGCTTCATTGGGACATTCCAGAAATCAACTGCCACTGCCACCAAGAAATATTCACAATTCTGCGCATGGCATTTAAAATTCCCTCGAGTTTATGTTTTGCTTAACTGCTTTTTGTCATGTAAATTACCCTTATTACATTCAAGCAATAGAAATTCCTTTTGAAAGTAAATGTAGCATCTGCGGACCACTTCTTTACCTGACAGCTGCAACACGAGTAGTTACCTCTTTTTTGTTATTAACCACCATCATTTACTTATTACTGTAATCTTTCATTTTAAGATATTGCATAAAATGAATATATAATTAACAATAAGATAATTTCTAATACAAAATCATATTCTTTTTAGATGAAATATTTTTTTAGTCCTTTGGGACGCGCAGCTGCTTTGGTAGAAACATTGCGTCAGAGTTAATAAAATGTTTAAACTAATCAAATTGAAATATCGCAGATCGCAAAACTTTGTACAGCATCCACAGCCAAATCTTGCTCCTCAAAGAAGAATTCCCCTCTCCATCATTAAGAAACTAACTTGATTCTCCAGATTTATCTTATATTCATTGTGGAATTAAAGATGCTGCAGGAAATGGAATGTCTAAAAAGCTTGATGAAGCTTTTAGACACTTAAAGCCTAAATTTCCCATTCATTATCTTTCTGGCGGAAATTCGCATAATAGAAAGAAGCGTATAACTTTATTTTTGGCGGTAAATAACGGAAACAATAGTTAGTAATTCTTTCCTGGGCAATAGGGAAGGAAAGGCCTAATTTCAGGGCAGAGCAGGAGGTTATATACTCTGTTAAGGGGACCTTTTGGGGTCAGGGATTGGCTCCTTGTCTGAGAAGGAAGCCAGTAGAGCTAAATTCTAAAAGAACTGAGACAGACGAAGATCTCCCTAAACCATTGTAACCGGAAATAATCTCTCAGAGATTTGTCTCTGCTTGAGCAAATATGCTGACAAGTGGAGTGTCGACACCTAAAGAAGTTGTACCTCAAAGTCGTGCATACGAGATTCTGTGGGGGAGTTGGAGAGACGGGCATCGAAGCCTTCGTTCACAGGGGATTTGGATGTCTAGGCTTTACTAAGTGTTGAAGAAGGATACGAACTCCTTAAGAAATAAATTTCATTGATTTCAATGCCTACTCTGCGCAAGGCTGAAAACTTTCATCTTGTTTTTATTAAACTTTCTAGATTGAAAGTGAATGGATTGAATCAGAATAGTGCGAAACGCCTCGGTAGAAAATACGAACGGTCAAGGGGAGAATAATTTGAAAATGAAAAAAAATTATTCAGAAGACTAGTCGGTGTGGTTTAATTTTAACCAAGATTAAACAGGCAGTTTGTAAAATCTTAAAAAAGAAAAGAAGTGAACCAGTTTCTTTTTACCACTTCTAGAGATTCCTTAAAACATTTTTCTTGAATAAATTAGAAAGGAACTTCTTTTAAAATAGAAAAAAAACCGGCCAGACATTAGCTTTTGAAAATTAAAAACTCAAACCTATAAGAAATAATTAGTATGCGAGCAAGACATTCACAGAACTGTTACAGTTTATGTGCCCGCATTGCGAGAAGATACTCTACTTTGCCCTGTAGTAAATGTTCTGCATTTCCGACTACAGCTGCAATAAGTTTTATTACTTCTTAGCCAGTGATAAATAAAAAAAATTGCAATTATTTTAACAGAGACCTTGTCTTTGCTAATAAAACATGCACAAATGTGGTCTCCAGGTCGATTGTCCACTTCTTTCGGTCAGTTTTTCTCTTTTACTGTTATCATTGAACAAGAAACTGTGGTTTTTCACAGAACTCTGTAAGAGAGAAAACCAATAATTGCTCGCTTTTGACCAGAAATGCGGCTTTAAAAATGAAATTTTGTGGAAAAAATGTTCAGCTGGTCTTTTAACTTGGCTTACCTCCGTGACAGGTATGTAAAGTTCTTGCAGATACTTCTTCTCTCTTCCATTGTTGCTTCCAGTTCCATGGTGACACTATTAAGCAAAGAATTACAGTTCTCTCTCTCTCACTTTTTGGACTCCTAGCCGTCACAGTTCCTCTAACTTCCGTAGCATTGCTGGGATTGTATGTTTATGGAAAATCTAGAATATTGTTTTAAAATTGTCTCTGGAAAGGCTTTAATAGTGATTATTTATAAAATAAAGAATACAGTTTAAAGACTTTTTCTTCCTTTGATGATGAAGATATATATAACATATAAACCTGAATCGTGTAGAGCCTGCATGTTCATGTTCTTCAGTACTTGATGGTAACAGCCATCTCTAACAATCCTTTTACTCTTTACTTACAAACTGACACATTTATCACAAAATATTAGCATTAAAAAACTGTTTTGGAAGCGATTAAGTCAGTGGTTAGCACACTGAATTCCTTCGTGGATATCTCCCTTATTCGTTTCAGCTGCTTGCCCGTAAATTGTTTGAAGACAATTCTCTGAAAATTCTCTAGGGGCCCATGTTCTCTGATGTTTAGGGGCAAAAAAAAATTGCGGATGTAGGTTTCTATGTCAGCAGAGGTCTGTCCAGCTAAGATGGGAAAGTAGAAATTATAGAACAAACCTCGTTGTAGCAGGGCTGACAACTAAAGACTAAAAATTAATATAAACGAAAGAATTTACTGATATCAAAAATTGTTGTTACATTGTAAATAGTAAAAATACCAAATTTGCCTTAAAAAAGTTTTCTATTCGATTGAATTTTGCCTTTATTTGAGCTTAAGAAGGTAGATTTCCAAGTGATTGACTAATTACGACTGAATGCAGTCGTTGGAAAGCTGCACCTATGAAATCATTCGATTATTTACGAGGGTCGTTTGAAAAGTCCGTGCAAAGTCAGAGAGATAGCACCACTGGCGCGTATCGAGGTTATGTTTAGTTAGTAGCATCTCTTGGAAGAACACACACCAAGTTTCAGCCAGATCGGTCTATTTCTTTGTGTTTGGCATTCGTTTGAATCGAGGAAGTCGAATGATTTTCAAAAAATGGACGAAAAAGAATTTCGTGTGTTGATTAAACACTACTTTATGAAAGGCAAAACGCCTGAGGAGACTAAAGAGAAGCTTGATAAACATTACGGTGACTCTGCACCTTCGATTAGAACAGTTTATAAGTGGTTTCAAAATTTTCGGAGTGGCCATATGGGCACAAGTGACGCTGAACGTTCTGGACGCCCAGTTGAGGTTACTACTCCAGAAATCATTGATAAAATCCATGATATGGTGATGGATGACAGAAGAGTGAAGGTGCGTGAGATTGCTAGTGCTGTGGGCATCTCGAATGAACGGGTACATAATATTTTGCATCAACATTTGGACATGACAAAGCTATCCGCAAGATGGGTGCCGCGATTGCTCACGCTTGACCAAAAACGAAATCTTGTGAAGTGTTGCAAGGACGGTTTGCAGCTGTTCCAGAAGAATCCGCAGGACTTTAAGCGTCGTTTCGTCACTGTGGATGAAACATGGATACATCACTACACTCCTGAGACCAAAGAACAATCTACTCGTAAACAATGGGTTACCAAGGGGGAATTTGCGCCAAAAAAGGCGAAGACCGTTCCTTCGGCCGGAAAGATTATGGCGACTGTCTTTTGGGATTCGCAAGGAATAATCCTCATCGACTATCTGGAAAAGGGTAAAACTATTACAGGTGCATATTATTCATCGTTATTGGACCGTTTGAAAACCGAGCTGCAAGAAAAACGCCCACGATTGGCCCACAAAAAAGTCCTTTTCCATCACGGCAACGCACCAGCTCACACCTCAGCAGTTGTGGTCGCAAAATTAATGGAAATAGGGTTCCAACTCGTTTCACATCCCCCCTATTCTCCAGACTTGGCTCCCTCGGACTACTATTTTGTTCCCCAATATGAAGAAATGGCTGGCGGGAAAAAGATTTTATTCAAACGAGGAGGTGATTGCAGAAACGAATGGCTATTTTTCAGACTTGGACAAATCCTATTATTCGGAAGGGATCAACAAACTAGAGCAGCGTTGGACGAAGTGTATAAGCCTAAAAGGAGACTATGTTGAAAAATAAAAAAGGTTTTCCCCAAAAAATTAAGTAGTTTTTATTTTTGCACGGACTTTTCAAAGGACCCTCGTATTTAATGCAATATTTGCTATAAAATGAAGTCAGTTAATAAGAAGAATTCTTAGTTTCTTTTATTTAAAGAATAGGTGGAAGTGTAAAGGAAAGTCTGAATGGTCCATTTATTGAGGCAAGGGAAGAGGAACCAAGAGACGATATATAAGATATAAGAGTGTGCTTGGTGAGAACTGTGCCTGAGGAGTGTCAGAAGGCGCAAGGGGAGGCCAGTAATGTTAGGGTTTGGACACGTATTGTTACATATTACATTACGATGGCCGTGCAGAGTCGGGACTCTTTGATCGTGCAACCAACTTCATGCAGCCATCTACCACCACCACCTTCTCTGGAGGTCCTGGACTGGAGCTTGGGTATTATCCACACAGATAACTGCAATTACCTACCCTAATTGTTGGCTCTATTAGTTACTCACCACTTTCATTTCTTTTTATACCTGTCCTTTATCAGATTCCTCTTTCTTTCTTCCTTACCTTTAGTAACATTCACTAAATTACCGCACACTTTCATAGATATTCATAGATTATTAAGGGTTTCCTTTCAATTTTGAAATTTTTGGGCTACCTTTTGGTAGGTAAAATAAGGTTTTGATTAAAATGACCACCGCTTCGTCAAAATAATTTTATTTGGGTCTTTTGTTACGAAAAAAAACTCCTTGAGAATAAAATAAAAGAAGTGCAAAAGTAAGTCCACACTTAGTTCTTGCTTCTTCTTAACCGGCGCTACTGTTCGGTATGAACTTTGGCCTCCCGTACAATCCTGTTCCAGGTATCCCGATCTAACGCCTTCGTCCTCCAAGCAGTCACTCCATCCAAGTCTGATTAAGTCCTGGGACGCCCTCTTCTTCTTTTTCCATCAAACTCCTGCTTCATTATTTTTCTTGTCATCAGTCCCTCTGTTAATCTCTCTCTATATGCCCAAGCCAACTTATTCTTCTCGACTTGACAAACCTAACTATATTCTCATGCCCCATGAGTTCATCAAGTTCTCTATTCTTCCTAACTCGCCAGGTGCCGTGTACGCACTTAGTTGTAGATGAAAAATTACCTCCCAGGCCACCAAAATCAGGTTATTCACCATTGGACAGCACTATCTATTCAGTTTACCTGAAAAGTTTTACCTAATATTCTTTAGGCTATTCACTAACTTCATTCTTTGAAGACGCTGATGAGCAAATCAATCATGGTTTAGTTGGAAGAGTAGTGGCAGTGAAGGGGTTGAAAGATAAGAATGAATCATTGTGTATAATTTTTGAAGAATTAGAAGTAATGAACGTTTTAGATTTTCATTATTTGCAAGGCCGAATATTATAGAATAAATGGCAATGGTGAATGATGTGACAGAAAGCGGTACCTCCTGCTGCTTGATGTGGTTTCCAAGGTAGATTGTGTTAAGCACGACGTTCAAACGACTGCTGACAAAGCGGGACTGTTACTGGGGTTACGATAACTCTGTGCACGTATCAACATTATTATTTCATTTATTTATTTACTTAAGATGCGTCAACAACTAAGGACATTGGCGGCTTGAAGTTTCTTCAGTAGTTTACACTGTTGGTCTTCGGAAGTTTTCTCTCGTTACAGGAAAAATACAGTCGTATCGCCGGATAGTGCAAGTAGTTGCTACGAAGAGATAATCTAAGGGCCAGCAACTGGATTCCAAAGCGGGATCTTCCCGTCGGAGATATACACAAATCACTGAGCAATTTCCACTCTTTACAGAAATTATTTTATAAAAAGTCACTACATACATAATTTCAGTATTCTATTGAGATTTCTTGTACTCTGGAGATATATGAGAGAAGATGAAATTGTAGGATTAATTGCTGCTCATTTCTTCTTAGAGCTACTGGAAAAGAAAAAACTTTTCTAATTACTCGAGTTTAACAAAAAAGGGTGAAAAAATTAATTTAATAAGTTACCCAATGAAAAACGAATATATCTCACTAGGAAAAACATCAGTGATGGAGATGATCATTTTGTGTTTGAAAAGGTCTGAACCAATTTTCTATTTTCTTTGCGTGATAATAGCCCATTACATAATGTTTATTTGTAACATTTAATTTTCTAATTCCATTACTTGCTCTTTGCCAATTGTGAGCCATTCACTATGGCTTCAAATCCTCTACAATTCTTTAGTTTAATGAAGGAATTGTAAGAGAAAACTGTGTTAGAGTTTCTACACTTTTTTTTTTTTTAATTTTTGTAAATAAACTTGATCAAATCAAAGATGGGGAACTTTTTGATGAGAAAAAATGTGGCGTGGAAAAATCTATCTCTATTATAGCCAGGAAAACGGTGGCTGAATCAATAGGGAAAAGATTGCGTGCATTCTGAGCACGATTTCCATCTACCTGCTCTCACAGGGCGTTCTTCCCAGTAGCGACTGGCTGGCTACACCTCCTTTATAATGTTTCGGAGCAGCCTTCACACTATCACCTGGTTTTTGCTGACGGAAAATTGAATGAAATAGTTATTTGTGAGAATAGTTTGGCCGGTTTGGCATTTCTTAATATATTTCCCTGCCCCCTCCCTCTCCAAATAAAAGCTACATTTCGTGTCTGCAGTCTGTGCTGCATCTAAAATTAAATTTCCTTTTCATTTGCTCAAGGCTCTTTTTTCCCTCCCCCCGCCGTTCTGTTATTTATGAATGCCCGGTAAGTCTGTGCAGTTTGCTTTTCATTCATTAGCAGAGTCTTTTACGTGACTCACCTTGAATGAATCTTCTCCTTATATACCCATTCACTTTTCCAACCTTATTAAACTTTTCGCGCCTTTCACCTCGTTTATAAGTTGGCTAAAAACTCATTTTTAATTTGACTACATTTAAAAATATTAACTGAATTTTACTAGAGCTGTTAAATTATCTAAATATATGGTGGTTGGGAAAATCAAATTACAGCACAGCATCAATTACACGTGGTCTTGTCACTTATACTGAAAGACCACCTGAAGATGCCTAAAGTTGTAGTAAAGTAAACTAATCGCCTATTTTTTCAGGCGTGCCTTAATAACTGCCCCAACTGCCAATTAGGGGTCGTGGGCGAGGCCTGAGGCTCATACTACACTATAAAAACAATTTTATTCTAACAAATAAAAAGTAGTCATACGCGGGATTCGAACCGGGGATCTCTCACTCACAAAGCCACTTCTCTTGACCACTAGACCAACACCCGCTTCTTTAAAGGTGTAGTAAGTACCCTGTTAACGCCTCAAAAGATTTAAGTATTTGGGGGGGGGGGGGAAACGTTTCTAGTTAAAGTGTCACATGTTTAGAAGGTAAATCTTATTTTTTTTTTTTCCATTGTATTTTCGATTTGAGTTTTATTTCGACGATACCTTAGTACAGTGATGGCGTACCTTTTGAGCTCGTTGTGTCAAAATTTTGAAAAATCGAAACATAATTTTCGGGGCTTGTCCACACATCACAAAAGTAAAGACTAAAAAAATAGAAATATTTATAATTTTTTTAAGTTAATTAATTGTTTAATGCCATTTAAAATACAAAAACCAAAATTATGAAACCAATAATTTACATTTAGAGACTTATATTAATATTATTATTAATAACCAACTCTGGCCGTTATGTGAGTCAAATATTTGAATTATGAAATTTTTTATCTTCGAAGATGCGTGTCACCAAAAATGAGCTCGCGTGTCAACACTGACACGCGAGCTCATAGGTTCGCCATCACAGCTTTAGTGGTACTAATACCAGTATAAAATACTATCTTTAAGAGTTATCTTCGATTATTCATTTTAGAGATATTCTTTTAAAATTAACATTGACGTAACAGTCAAGAAAATCTCTGAGGGTGCCATTATTTGCCATTACATCACCATTATCTGTTATCCATTTGTAATTTATTTAAGTAAATACGCCAGTGTGCTCCCGCAGACGTGAAGTATGCTTTGAAGTCGGACATAACCCCATTCTGAGGCAACATATACTTAAGAAAGAGACATGATGATTGCTTATATTTCTACTTTTTTTTCCCTTGACGTTTCCAGATCACGTAGTACACACTATGACGAATTAGCTGTTGCCATGTCTAACACGCGCGTGTCTACCAGCCGCAATGGAAAATTATTTATTATTTTAAGTATACCAGGACCGAGTGTATACCAGGACAAGGAATTTATTTAACTCTTCTTTTTGTAGGCTCCTCCTCTTCTCCTCTTAAGAACATTAAGGGGAACAATGTCCTGCAGTCTATATTCACAATAGATAGAAGATTAAAATCTCTTTACAGACAACACTGTCCATCACTGGACTGTGAGCTGTAAGAAGCTCCTAGGAAGAGAAAATCTAAGGGTCAGCTGCTGGATTCGAACCCGGGACCTCCGCGTGGGAGTCCAGTATGCTAACCTCATAGCTAATCCCTTCCCTTGATAGAAGATTAATTGTGCTAGAATTTAAAGCTGGTGAGAAACTAAGGTATTTGCCTCGAGTAATGGTTGGCACTCGCTTTCAAACTCAACTAATTTTCAGATTTTTTAAAAATTTGTTCTCCAAATAAAAGTTTACCTTTTATAAGAAATTTATTTTGAAATTACTGCAAATACTTTCTTCGCACTTTAATATTTTATAATAAAATTTAAATATTTATATGGCTCAACAATAAGATAAATGCCAAAGTTGTGCTCAAGATTTTTAATAAAAAATAGATCATTAAATTTCAATATTAAAAATTTTATTACAATTTATTTTAAATTTATTTGTGAAAAAATTAACTAAAAAATTAAAAAATCTGTCCACAACTCATGAACACGAGTGGACGCTATCATCACTGTCACCACCGTTATCTGAAGATAAAAAGTTTTCGTAATTTATTAGTTAAGTGTACTTTATTTTTAAATTCTCCTAAATATTACTCACTTAATAAATATTTAAATACCTTTTACGATCGTAGTAGGTATGTGTCATATAAATTTCATTATGTGCATACAGTGTTCTCCTTAACTTCAACATAAAGGTGTATTTCCTTTAGAGCTAATAAAAGGAAGGTTGATTGTACGAGGGTCGTTTGGAAAGTCCGTGCCAAGTCAGAGAGATAGCACTACTGGCGCGTATCGAGGTTATGTTTAGTTAGTAGCATCTCTTGGAAGAACACACACCAAGTTTCAGCCAGATCGGTCTATTTCTTTGTGTTTGGCATTCGTTTGAATCGAGGAAGGCGAGTGATTTTCAAAAAATGGACGAAAAAGAATTTCGTGTGTTGATTAAACACTACTTTATGAAAGGCAAAACATTTGAGGAGACTAAAGAGAAGCTTGATAAACATTACGGTGACTCTGCACCTTCGATTAGAACAGTTTATAAGTGGTTTCAAAATTTTCGGAGTGGCCATATGGGCAAAAGTGACGCTGAACGTTCTGGACGCCCAGTTGAGGTTACTACTCCAGAAATCATTGATAAAATCCATGATATGGTGATGGATGACAGAAGAGTGAAGGTGCGTGAGATTGTTAGTGCTGTGGGCATCTCGAATGAACGGGTACATAATATTTTGCATCAACATTTGGACATGACAAAGCTATCCGCAAGATGGGTGCCGCGATTGCTCACGCTTGACCAAAAACGAAATCGTGTGAAGTGTTGCAAGGACAATTTGCAGCTGTTCCAGAAGAATCCGCAGGACTTTAAGCGTCGTTTCGTCACTGTGGATGAAACATGGATACATCACTACACTCCTGAGACCAAAGAACAATCTACTCGTAAACAATGGGTTACCAAGGGGGAATCTGCGCCAAAAAAGGCGAAGACCGTTCCTTCGGCCGGAAAGATTATGGCGACTGTCTTTTGGGATTCGCAAGGAATAATCCTCATCGACTATCTGGAAAAGGGTAAAACTATTACAGGTGCATATTATTCATCGTTATTGGACCGTTTGAAAACCGAGCTGCAAGAAAAACGCCCACGATTGGCCCACAAAAAAGTCCTTTTCCATCACGACAACGCACCAGCTCACACCTCAGCAGTTGTGGTCGCAAAATTAATGGAAATAGGGTTCCAACTCGTTTCACATCCCCCCTATTCTCCAGACTTGGCTCCCTCGGACTACTATTTGTTCCCCAATATGAAGAAATGGCTGGCGGGAAAAAGATTTTATTCAAACGAGGAGGTGATTGCAGAAACGAATGGCTATTTTTCAGACTTGGACAAATCCTATTATTCGGAAGGGATCAACAAACTAGAGCAGCGTTGGACGAAGTGTACAAGTCTAAAAGGAGACTATGTTGAAAAATAAAAAAGGTTTACCCCCAAAAATTAAGTAGTTTTTATTTTTGCACGGACTTTTCAAACGACCCTCGTACTCAAATTGATTGAGTTTTGAAAATTTAATGTATCTATATGGCACAGTAATAAGAATAATGTCCAAAATTTGTGTCAGTTTCCGTTGAAATTTCACTGATCTGTGGGTGAGAAAAAGGTAAAATTGAAACCTTTATTGCGCAACAGCAATGCGCTCCATTAATTCTAGTTATTTGTGGTACTACTGGAGCAGAGTGTAAAACAGGTCCTTTGCTAGCTCTAGGAAGAAATTTTACTTGAGTGTCTCTCTGAAAAGGAAATGGAATAGCCAACCGGAAATGGGTATAGTGTGTTGTGTGTTTAATAAAGTGCGTGTTGCGGCTGTTGTGTGTGAGATGAAGCTTTGGCTGTGGGTGGTGGGTGATGTTGTTTTTGGCGGCAATGATATCCGCCTCCGTACTTCAATTAACACAGTCTCCTTCCGCACAATAGTGCTCCGCTTTCTTGTAGCTTTGGTTAAATGATACGAGCTTAACTATCAGGAAGAGAAACGGTTGTAAGAAAACACCATTTCGCTAAATGACCATGATGCCAGTGGAACGGCAAGTAGAGTAAACACTGGTAATTGCTGCGTATGTTTGGAAACCAACTTTTCTGTTTTTCATCAATGGTTTCCAGCTTAGTAGCTTTGAGGAGCATCTTGAGCTTTGAGGATAGCATTGATGAGGGAGGAAGTATCATTTCTTATGATAAAGTATATTTGTAACGGGAATACGTAAACAGTAATGATGAGTTTTGTGGTCCAAATACCCACCACAATGTGTTAGCTATATGTAAGTAGTAAATGATCTACCAGCCCATCTTAGGTTGGTACTAATTGTCTGTTAATCCAACAATAGATTGATTCATTCGACCGGAAACTTGTTGACTTTTTTTTTTTTTTATATAAAAAAAGAAAAATCTGATCGAATGTTCAAGGGCGTCCGCTGTATGATGTGAATCAGAGGGAGTGGCGCTCCATACAACAGTCATTGAGCAGTGAGTTGGTTAGAGAGATGTAAATCTTTGTCCTGGGTCTGTCTGTTTGTCTACATATACCGTAGTCTGCCGAGAAAACCCACGCATCGCAAAATAACTTCCCACTGGGCGATGATGGTGAAAGTGAAGAGATGAAAAGTAGGAGGTTGGCGAACCTCCCCTTTCTGTTTTATAAAAAAATATAAAATCACTTTCATTAGTTTGGTTTATTTCCCTTTAGTTATTTGTATTGCGTCTATTTTTGTATCGCCATCATTAATTATTTAGACGCATTCTCTGTAACTTGAGTACATCCGTTTTTTGAGTGTGCTGTTGGTACCTAATGAAACGTACCACTCACTTTTAACTTCCACTAACACTTGAAATGAATCATTAAATGAACTTTTACCGTTTTGTTTTTCAATGGAATCAATTAAACTCTCATTTCCTGTAGTACCGAAGAAGGGGATTATAGGTTATAGTATGAGGTGCTATCCAAATAAAAACTTTTACGACCGGGAGTTTAGGGATGTGCAATTCCTTTTGGTTCCGCCATTTTCTTCTGAAGCGGAATTTTAGTTGAATCCTGGTTAATGTGGTTTAAGTGTCATTTCCACACATTATTACGGGAAATTGCAAATTTAAGAGTACGATAAATACCTTAATTTGCAATAATAGAAGCGCCCTGTTGTATAATATCATTGTAAGCGTACTACAGTCGAGCCTCCTATAAAGGACACTCTCATTAGCGACCACCTCCATTTACGGACCAGTTTTTGGATTTCCCCGTTTTACCGCTATACACTTTTTTATATAAAAGAACCTCCGTCTAACGGTCACTCTACATAAAGACCGTGGACATTGATTTTGGGGAACGGATTAAATGTTTCACCTTCCACCAACGACCACCTTATTCTTAAAAAGTTCGTTTGACGCGGTAATAAAAAGAATTATCCCCTATGTCCAAACAGCGGCCACTTTGTTTTTCCCCGCCAGTGTGCGTTATTGAGAGGTTCGACTGTATTTTAATTCAATTTATATTTAATAAGAGCACATTGATTTCATTATTATTATATTTCACGCAAATGATCATATCCTTTGTAATAAAAAACGGCAGCAAAAGGAATAATATCCAATATATTTTTAACTCTGAGAACTTTGTTGTACATTATCTGTTTTACATTCGCTACTGGGTGCTAAGAGCGCCGTTGGAATTGTCTTTGATCTTGTCGTACTGGTTGCTCTTGTCTTGTTATCTTGTCGAGTGAGCGACATCGTGTATGCTGACATTGTAGTTCCTTTATTCTTAGTTCTTTTTTATTATACTCCAATATCAGTTTACATGTTACCATTTCAATACCTACTACCATGTTATACCTACACATAACTGTAACTTAATTTACGATCTTATTACGTAGAATGTTGTAATTAGTTTTACTTCATTAGTTATGTTTGGCTTTCATTAAAGAGGTTCATCTTGTCACGTTTCTAATAGAAACTAATCAAAAAACATTGCACTTTCCAGAAGATGTTACTGGCTAGAAGTAACAATATTTCAATTTTTTAAAAAATGTATTTAATTTCATTTGAAACATGATTCATTTTAACTTAAGTGGAATGACCACAAGAAAGGAAAATGGATACAATTTCAGAAGTTTCTTTTTAGGGCCAAGTTAGACTTTCCTGGCCAACAAATTACTGATAATACGGTGTGTTGTAATTATTATGATTTTAATTTGAAGCGCCTAAGGGAGCCACAAGAAAAACTCCCTAACAGCTGGATTCGAACACTACATCTCCTGATGTGAATCCAGGCTAGCAAATTGTTTTCTTAGATGTAAATATTGAAATTATCTCCTCCATTTGAACTCTCTGTGGATGTTGTCCACTCTGGGGTCAACCACCAGATGGTTCTATCATCCATGATACTCCCTTCACAAATAGGGCAAACGAGCAACTTGCAACCCTCTTGCGGTGCAGGTCATTTTGCAGCTAATCTACTGCGATATTTAGTCTGCATTTGCTGCTAATAATGTTTTGTTTTCTCTGTAAAGGTTGTTGCAAGATATTTTTCCACTGCTTCCCTTTGGCGCCCGGAGCATTTTTTTCGAAATGTTCAAGGCAACACTGCCTCTATAACCCGGCAGTGAGCTGCAAGAAGCTCCTAAGAAAAGAAAATCTAAGAGCCAGCAGCTGTATTGGTACCCGGGATCCCCGCGTTGTAATCCAGTTCTCGCTAATCCCGTCCCTTTTAATTCCATATTAATATTCATTGCATGCTGTTTTATTATTCTTTATTATATTCTTTTTAAAGCAGTACTATGCAATGAAGTGGCACGTTAGGAGGGAAGCCGACATCTTAATCTGAGGGATTGATCATTTCCTTCTCTTCCTCACACATACAAGCGCATCCACAAAGACAGTAATTAATATTTTGTCTACTCCTTTTGAAAGCTTGTCCACGATTCCATTATATCATCTAAAATAAAAGAAAACTAGTAATTCTAAACAGCTGGCTGTAAAGAATAAAACTAGCAGACCATTCTATTTTTAGTTTCCAGAGTGTGTGAAAAAGAAATGAATAATGCGACGTCAATAACCGAGGGTGGTTATAGTGCTGCTCTTTGAGCAGTTAATAAAGCAACATTCTCGGAAAATTCAGCGCTATTTAGCGCCGGAAATGAGAGAGCCTGCTGATTCACATCAATACGGTTCTTCTTTCTGCGGCGTCATCTTCTTTTTCTCGTATGCCGGTTCAAGTTTTATTCTTTTTAGATTATTTATATATATATATTGGCTCTATAAACGTTTCACATTGCACATTTTAATTTATATTATATATAATTTTTATGTATACAGATTGTAATGATTAAAACTGTCCGGTAGTACAAAAACTTAGCGAAAAAGCCCAATGTTCATTACCAAAAAGCAATGGAAATAACCTTATTTAATTTCCTTATTGTTACAATAAACACATCGACATCCTTTTCCTTTTTGTTGTTGGTGGATTATACGACTTCCTCCTGAAGGATGCTTATAGAATTTCTTTCAATGGAAATCGATAATGTAATTAAATGTCCCATTTCTGTAAGCTAGAGGAAATAATGAAAGAGTAAGGGAAGAAAATGTTCAGAAATAGGAATCCTCAATCCATTTCCTGTAGTGCTGACGTCCCTCTAATACCTTCCTTCCTTTCTTCAATGACAAATTCGTTTCCTGCTGCTTCTTCTCTCATTCTTAGGTTCCTTTCATATTAGTTTGTAGCTTTAGCATTTAGTCTCAGATAACCCAGATTTTTTTTTTTTTGTATACTTGAATGTACATAGTCGGGTTGCGGATTGTATTTGAGTTTAGAGCGTAGCCGACAGACCCGCACTTATCCGCATTCTCATTTAGGTTGGAAGCTAGCTTCAGTAAAAGAGGAGTAATAAATAAGATTTTTGAAGAAGAGTTTTGGGAATAGCTGTTGACCAAATGGAGTTGCACAGTTGGATTTTGGAACATCACCTGCATTTGTGTAGCACCAAAAAAATCTGCATGTTACCCAAACTTACTCGGCAAAAAACAAAATATAATTAGTTAAAATATTTAATTTTCGCTTATCCCTACCTCTCTCTAAATATTATTTTTTTACTGCATCTCACTACTTGAGAACTCAGTTTTTCTTTTTGGAAAATAGTTTAATTTTCGTTCTCTTTAAGAAAAAATAATTTTTTCTTTATTAATAATTTTTCCTGATTGTGAGAAGGACATTTTCAGTTCATTGCTTTCTTTTCCTGCATTTGCAAGAATAACTTTTATGTCTCTGAGGGGAAGGGAAAGCGCATATCCGCCACAAATGTGCATTAACTCGAAAGAAGTACAGAGTAAAAGTAAGCTTCAAATACATTTCCGTATCATCAGTGTTCAGTTACGTCGAGTAACCTCTCTTGTCATAAATATTCCTGTTTTTCCCTAGATTTCCGCAATCTTTTCCCAAATTAACGAAGCACATATCTGCCATAATATTCACTTCTTCCAGTGTTCTGTTTTAATTCCTTTTTGGAAGTATAATATATATATTTTTTAAAAAGTTTTTTCTTTCCTTACATTATATTTTCTTTTGTTGCAGGTAAGTTTTTGGATTATGGCTGTTCCTTTAGAATCTAGATAAGGTACTTCTGATTCCATCTATTTGCAATCTTTCATTATTATACTAAATGAATGAACTCTTAGCCTAAAAGGGTTCTTATTGTGCATGAGTCTAATACTACCACTTATAAACAAAGTGCATAATTAAACGTTTAAAAAATTGCTCAAATATAAAGTGATGCACACAATAAATGCTAGGATTACTGCCACATCGTGACGAAGCCGTGACTTGAACTTTTTGAGCCGTTTTACATTAGCTTCAGTAAGCATTTTTTTTCTCAGGGCTTTAAAATACAATATCTTGTCTGATTGAGGTGCTATTGCTAATTGATGACATGATGCCTCTGACCTTTAGAGATTAGTTGCAATACCTGGTTGCAATCTAAATCCAAAATTAATTTTGAACTTACAGCGAAATCCTCCACACACATAAAAACACTACGAGGGTCGTTTGAAAAGTCCGTGCAAAAATAAAAACTACCTAATTTTTTGGGGTAAACCTTTTTTATTTTTCTACATAGTCTCCTTTTAGGCTTATACACTTCGTCCAACGCTGCTCTAGTTTGTTGATCCCTTCCGAATAATAGGATTTGTCCAAGTCTGAAAAATAGCCATTCGTTTCTGCAATCACCTCCTCGTTTGAATAAAATCTTTTTCTCGCCAGCCATTTCTTTATATTGGGGAACAAATAGTAGTCCGAGGGAGCCAAGTCTGGAGAATAGGGGGGATGTGAAACGAGTTGGAACCCTATTTCCATTAATTTTACGGCCACAACTGCTGAGGTGTGAGCTGGTGCGTTGTCGTGATGGAAAAGGACTTTTTTGTGGGCCAATCGTGGGCGTTTTTCTTGCAGCTCGGTTTTCAAACGGTCCAATAACGATGAATAATATGCACCTGTAATAGTTTTACCATTTTCCAGATAGTCGATGAGGATTATTCCTTGCGAATCCCAAAAGACAGTCGCCATAATCTTTCCGGCCGAAAGAACGGTCTTCGCCTTTTTTGGCGCAGATTCCCCCTTGGTAACCAATTGTTTAGATTGTTCTTTGGTCTCAGGAGTGTAGTGATGTATCCATGTTTCATCCACAGTGACGAAACGACGCTTAAAGTCCTGCGGATTCTTCTGGAACAGCTGCAAACCGTCCTTGCAACACTTCACAAGATTTCGTTTTTGGTCAAGCGTGAGCAATCGCGGCACCCATCTTGCGGATAGCTTTGTCATGTCCAAATGTTGATGCAAAATATTATGTACCCGTTCATTCGAGATGCCCACAGCACTAGCAATCTCACGCACCTTCACTCTTCTGTCATCCATCACCATATCATGGATTTTATCAATGATTTCTGGAGTAGTAACCTCAACAGGGCGTCCAGAACGTTCAGCGTCACTTGTGCCCATATGGCCACTCCGAAAATTTTGAAACCACTTATAAACTGTTCTAATCGAAGGTGCAGAGTCACCATAATGTTTATCAAGCTTCTCTTTAGTCTCCTGAGGCGTTTTGCCTTTCATAAAGTAGTGTTTAATCAATACACGAAATTCTTTTTCGTCCATTTTTTGAAAATCACTCGACTTCCTCGATTCAAACGAACGCCAAACACAAAGAAATAGACCGATCTGGCTGAAACTTGGTGTGTGTTCTTCCAAGAGATGCTACTAACTAAACATAACCTCGTTACGCGCTAGTGGTGCTATCTTTCTGACTTTGCACGGACTTTTCAAACGACCCTCGTATATCCTAATTCTAGAGCTTCGAAATCATCAACTGGTAGTTATGGGGGCATAGTTTTTGTTAAGTAACTTTCGAACGAAATAGAGAATTTTGGAGAATCCATTTGATGGGGAAAGGTGACAGTAAGGATTGTATAAGATTGGATCGTTAATAGTTCTTCAGGCTGGAAGGAGTAACATTTTTAAGTTCAGATCTGGAGGGCGTTCGCCTCAATACCGGCTTGCTTGACATTGCTTACAGCCACGCCACATTGAGTAAAATAAACTTCTTCTTATTCTTTTTTTCAATATTTAAACAAATGAAATACTCTCTTTGTCATGGGCTATATTTCTCAATGACGTAATGTCTGTTATGTCAGTATAGAAATGATAACAGACAGGAAGTCAATACAGCGATAGCACTATTATTGGAATCATTCAACCAAGTATTTTTTTCTCCCCCTTCCTCTCCACCCCTCGCTGTAGTATATTTACTCAATATTTGGTCTCTTTCGCCTTCCGTTTATATTCTTTTTTTTATTTTTAGTCGTTATCATTTGGACATTTTTTTTCATTACTTCAATGTAGCTGTGTCGGATAAATGGATGAATTGAATGAATGCATATAGTGTTAAGAGATCGCTATTCTCCCTCCATATCTAAACTGATTGTGACATTCATCTTTTAACAAATAGTCGGTAATTTTTACAAAATTAGGTAAATCGCTTTTACATTTGTGCTTCAGTTGCTTCGGATTTTCCCTGCATTGAATATTGTAACTGCAACTATCTTTCAATAGTAGTCATTATCATTCAGGAATTCGTTACTACCGAAAACATTAAATCTGCTGCAATAATTTCAGGGCGGAAGAATTAGAAAATAAGATTTCCTCTCGTATTCATTTTGGCATTTTTCAAAATAGAAAGTTTTAATCCTTAAGTAAATAATGGCGTCCTAAATACAATGTAGTTCTACTTGAAATGCGGCGAAGTTAGAGGATTCTGTATGTGTGCATTACTTCTGTGATTGTAAGTTTAGGTAGAGCAGGGGTGGACAACCTGCCATATGCGAAATTCGACCTAATTTTACAAAATTTGTTTATCAACTCATTTTTTGGTAACAACAGCATCAAAAAAGATTATTGCAACACATACGAGGTATGTTCAAAAAATAAGGTGAATTTTCAAATTTCGCGGGCTACGTACATTCGAATTTCGATTGTCTTTTTTTTTTATGTTGGTACACTTGTCTCGAACATATTTTCAAAGTTGTAGCTATATAGCATGTTTAGTTTGTATGTTAGAGGCATAAATAAGACAAGTGTTTTGCGAGTTCGGCGATTTTCTTCTGTCGAAAAAAATGGATCAACGAATTTGCATCAAATTTTGTGTAAAAAATGGAATTAAGTGTTAAAAAACACTTGAAATGTTGAGAGTGGCGTACGGTGAGAGTACTCTGTGTCAAAAAAATGTTTACAAGTGGTACAAGCTTTTCACAGAAGGTCGAGAAGATGTGAATGACGACGCTCGCCCTGGACGCCCCAGCACATCAACAACCGATGAAAATGTTGAGAAGAATCGTCGAATCACAATTAGAGAAGTTGCTGAGGTTGTCGGCATATCGGTTGGCACATGTCCTGCAATTTTTTTCGGAAATTTTGGGCATGAAGCGTGTAGTAGCGAAGTTCGTTCCAAAATTGCTGAATTTTGATCAAAAAACCGTCGCATGAGCATCGCTCAGGAATTGTTGAATGACATTATCATGTCTCAGCCACCGTATTCACCAGATTTGGCGCCCTGCGACTTTTTCCTGTTCCCAAAATTGAAGAGACCCATGAAAGGACGGCGTTTTGCGACGATTGAGGAGATAAAAACCGAATCGCTGAGAGAGCTCAAGGACATACCAAAAAGTGCATATCAGAACTGTTTCGAGGATTGGAAAAAACGCTGGCACAAATGTATTATATCTGAGGGGGACTACTTTGAAGGAGACCAAATAAAAATCGATGAATAAATAAATATTTTTTGAGAAAAATGAAAATTCACCTTATTTTTTGAACACACCTCGTATTTCACATAAGAAAAAATATTCTAATTTAAAAAAATATGTCACTAAAACCTGTGAGTGAATTTTTGTTCAACTTACACCTGCGAAATGGAATTTTCAAGTCAACATAAATTTTGCCACATTTAAAATACTCGGTTACCTCTACAACTGTGCACAATTTCAACCTTCTAGCTGCATTTATAAAGGATATATAAGGTGATAAAGTTAGGGAGTCTTGCATTTCCTTCGTATTTCGAATTGCTGTATCTCCTGTCCTATTGGTATAATCTCTGTGTAAATATAGGCAATCGTAGTACTCATCTACCTCTACAATTGTGCCGAATTCCCGTCTTCTAGCTGCATTTATAAAGGATATATAAGGTGATAAAGTTAGGGAGTCTTGCATTTCCTTCGTATTTCGAATTGCTGTATCTCCTGTCCTATTGGTATAATCTCTGTGTTAATATAGGCAATCTTAGTACTCATCTACCTCTACAATTGTGCCGAATTCTCGCCTTCTAGCTGTATTTATAAAGGAGATATAAGGTGATAAAGTTAGGGAGTCTTGCATTTCCTTCATTTTTCGAATTGCTGTATCTCCTGTCCTATTGGTATAATCTCTGTGTAAATATAGGCAATCGTAGTACTCATCTACCTCTACAATTGTGCCGAATTCTCGCCTTCTAGCTGTATTTATAACGGAATTTGATTTATGGTGTTTGTTCATATTTAAAAAGTTAACTTATTTGCCTAATTTGATTTTCTCCATTCTTAAAAAGAAGATTTACTGAATGGAAAGGTTGTATCGGCAGGCATAGTTCAACGCACCTTTTGGCATTATGCTTTTATAAAAATTTGGCTTCAATTGAAAAGTGGTAAACAGTAAGTACGGTTAGCCACAATATTGCTGTTCACTTAGTCTGTATTAACCAATTACCAAAGTTGGTGAAAGTTCTGGAGTAAGTTACCAGCTGCAAAAAACGACTTTTTGAGTTAAGGAGTAGTCCGTTCTCTATCGACATTTCCAGCCAGCCTATTTGTAATTAACCTTCAAGACAAACCAGCTACCTCTTCGTTATATAACTAACGATTGTTGATTCTAAAGATTGGGCACTCCAGTTCAGATTGTTTAATTCCAGTTCCAAACTGCAGACTCCTAGTTTGTTTTGCTTACAATGCTCGCCTAAGATCAAGCATCTCCCCGTATTATATCCGTAATATTTGTATTAATAATATTGTTACAATAGTTTCTCTTTAAACCGGTAGTGTGGACTCTAGGATTTGATATTAACCGTTGAATATTTACAAAATGCTGGTAATATTAAAGCTACAGTCTAGAAGTATGTAACTCGAATTTTCACTGAAATGATATTTCTTTTAAGATTATTTGATGACCGTGCCAGATGACGGTAGACGGGTACGATTTCCTTGTGCAGACTCTGCATCTACGGTAGTCTGTCCATAGAAGAACTATTGAACGTTATTCTTTTTTTGCCAGCTAGATCTCCGATCTTGTATTTTCGAAACCAACTCTTACATTTCTCTGCAACTTTACAAAATTATTTCTGGTTACTTCGGCTGCAGGATATCTTTTCCAATACAGTCTTAGGATAACCAAAATTTCGTATTTTCCAATCGCAAGGTTTAAAAATTATATCGTTCAGGTAGTAGTTAGCGAACTGCATTCCCATGTGTGGATCCAGGTAAAGACCCTTAGATTTTCTCTTCTTATCTTTGCACACAGTTCGGCGGTGGTCGGTATTGCTGTAACGAGAGAACATTCCTGGTTCTGACGGTACACCCAAAAACAAGCTCCGAGCGCCAGTGACCACAGAGTTGAATAAAAAGTTTTTATTAATAAAATAAATTATCTATCTAACAGTTGTAGCCAAATTAAATTCCACTTCATTTTCTTCCATAAAATTGTAGCAGTAAGATTACCGATAATGTTAATGTTGAATACAGTCCTGTAAGTTGGAAAATCAGTAAAATACAAAGATATTCTTAGTGAAACCAAATAAAGTGAGTACATTTTAAACTTAATCTTAGTGGCTGGCATCTTGTAAGAACTTGTTTGTATAGGTGTTGAGTTGGTAACTGAATGATAAGATTTGCACATGCACGCATGTTAACACAGTTATGACAGAACTGGCTCTGTATTCTGTTTCTTGCCCCTTTAAGAAGAATGGACCTGATATTGTAATATCACTCCCCTGAGAATGTCACTATCGAGCTATCTTCGATTCTATTTATACTGGTGTAGCTGTCTCTTCTGTTCTTACTATTCCCACTTTAGCTCAGCTCCCCTTTCAGTTTATTCGTCCGTTTGATTTTTTTTTTCTTTTTTTTCCAAAAACAGGAAGTCAAGTAAAAAAATAAGAAGGTATTCTTTTCTTTGAAAGACCTAATATAATTCAAATTTTTCTTACATACTTTATCAATTTTTTATTCAATAGAATTTTGGTGGATTTAGCCCAGATAGACGAGAGAGGATGGTAAAATTGATAAAAGAAGCATTAGAGACATGAATGGGATTAGGTTTGGGAAAGACGGCTGTCAGAAGATGAAGGAAATGGGCAGGAAATTACGGGACGTCAAGTAGGAAACTAACCGGCTGGAAAATGAGAAAAGCGGCCTGCTAGGTTCTATTCGTAGGTTCAATCGAATTTTATTAGGTTATAGAATGAAGGATGAAAAATAACGATGTAAATCGAAGAATATAATCGATCTAAGGATCTTATTCCAAGGACAAAAATATGCTACCTAAGTTTATAGGAAGTATATATTTTTAATTAAAGGCCATTTAGCCTCCTATAAATGCTGTTAGAGCATTTTTTTCAGGCTTAATTTGGAAGGTATGATTATCGCTGTCGGCCATAACCTTACTTTTCTTCTTTAAAGTTCGAAACCTAGCAGCTCTAACCTTACGAAGGGGATCTCTCTCTCTTTTTACTATTTAGGTTACTTTTGATTCCGAGTTATTGTTATTATTATTATTATATTCATTTTATTTTTTTAATGGCTTAAGGTGCGTCAACATCTGAGGATATTAGCGCCCGGAGCTTTTTCCAGTGCACTTCCAGCTTCCGGACCGTATTGTCTCATTACAGACAACACTATCCATCACCGGACAGTGAGCTGTAAAAAGCTCTTGGGAAAAGAGAAAATCTAAGGTTCAGCAGCTGGATTCAAATCAGGGACCAGTGCGTGGGAATCCAATACCCTAAACGTATAGCTAATCCCTTCCCTTATAATTATTATTCCTATTCTTATTTTTATTATTATTATCATTATTATTATTCTTATTACTATTCTTCTTATTATTATTATAAATTTTATTTAAAGAAATTCAATTATTCAAAAGTGACAAGTGCAAAAGGTATACAGCGTGGCCAATGCCGTCTGCTGGTTGATTCCGAGTTCTTACTGTATTAGAGATCTTACAGATTTTCAATTTCAGCGCCTCAATTTTTTTCAATTCCACCAGCGCCTCCTCTGACATCCCTAACAATACTCCTCGCCGACTGAATGGCCAGTGGCCCCGCGACTTCCTTCTAGTCTGAAGGCCTAAACGCCATTATTCTCCTATCTCTCCTCTCTCCTCCTCACATTCTCCTCTCTCCTATAGAGAGTGCTACCGCTGGGTAGTTTCTCTCCTCTTGCTCTCCTCCCGCACCAGTTCATCACTCTCTCCATATTTACTTATTGTATACAGATTGTAAATTACAAAATAAGTTAACAAAAAAAAAATTCCACCAGAAATATCCATTTTTAGTTCAGTACAGTTTTCTAGTCTGAATAGTGACGTATGTTTTAAAGTTCGGATTTTGATGAAAATGCACAAGCTAGGGCCTCCAGGATGGTAACTTGTGTAAATCATGAGGAATATTGCACTCGCTGATTTTGCATTTAATTACATAGATCTCTTCACTGTTGCAGTGCACGTCTTATAGTATTGATTTGATTACATTCAATATTTGCAAGTAGCCAGATTGTTTCTCATGAAATATAGTTTCCTTTTTGGCAAATAAATGAAGTATTTCTGAACTGCTCTCACAGGGGATAAAAACGTATTCTGCACAAATATTTATTAATTTTTCTAATAAAAGTTTAATTCAACAAATTTGGTTAACAGAGTGAATGGATAAAACAAAGTTTGAATTCTAAACTTTATAATTGAATTATAAAGTTACTCTCTTGTCATATTTAAGTTTAATAGACGACAGTACTTTAATGTAAAGAGATAAATCTTTAGTAATGAAGACATGGCAGATATTGCTGGCTGAACAAGGGTACCATGCTCCCTCTAAACATGCGCTCCATGTAAATTAAGTTGAATTCGGTGTGCAAATAAAGTTTTGTATAAGCAAAGTTTATTGTATTTCCAGTTGTTTTCTTCTTGTTAACAAGACAAATAATCCTCGAAGAGTTTTTCTTTTTTTTTTCTTTTTTTTTAATTCAAGGCGCGTCAATGTCTTCCGAGTTCATCAACACCTCTCGGAACTTTTTTCTAGATGCTAGCATTAGACGTAGTGTTCCCTTTTTTTGCGAACGAGATTGTGTATTACCCAGACATTGAGCAGTAAGTGGCTCCTTCGGAGAGAAAACAAATACTTTAAGAGCTGACACGAATCTGGGATCTGGGATCTCCAGTACATTAACCATCAAGCTGATCCTTTTCCTTGCAAAAAGTCTTATTTTGAAACAAGTGTAACAAATGGCTGGAGGTGGCAAATGAAACCACCTTCAACGTTGCTCCTGCGGACCAAGTTACTTGGGCATGTTTCAGAGAATAAGAATAGAGTTTCGGAAGTAGAAATAGAAGTAATTTAAAGAAATAATAATGCTATTTAATATTCATAGTTATAATATTCTCTTTTTTATATACAATAAGGCTCCTGTCCACCTGTCCTCTTCCTTGTACGGATCTGGTGCGCTACCTTGGGCTCTACATAGACAAAAGACTCACGTGGAACCCACACACTAGACTTAAAAGACAAGCAATGACGAAACGTGCTAAACTGCTCTACAGACTTCTTGAACGACGCTCCAAATTACCCATTGAACTCAAACGCTTAATATACAGTACTATTCTCAAACCTGTGTGGACTTACGAACTAGTGCTGTGGGATACAGCCAAACCTACAAACATACGGACTGTACAAACATTTCAATCAAAACTACTTCGACAGATAGCTGACGCTCCTTTCTACGGTGACTAACCTCACTCTTCACAACGACCTCAACATCCCCATTCGTACACCAAGACTAAATATCAAAAATTCCATACTGCTTTCTCTACTTGCTCAAATCCTCTTGTACACTCTCTCACCTCCTTTGACATCCCTAACAATACTCCTCGACGACTGAATGCCAGTGGCCCCGCGACTTCCTTACTGTCTGAAGAACTAAATCACATTCCCCTATCTCATATAGAGAGTGCTACCACTGGGTAGCTTCTCTCCTCCTGCTCTTCCCGCTCCAGTTCATCTCATTCACCTCCTATTTACTTATTGTATATATTTATACAGATTGTAAATTACAAAATAATAATAAAAAAAAAAAATACAATAAATGTTCTTGCCAACATTGATGACAACGGAGGGTATACTATTGTAATTTCTCAGTTGATTGAGGCCTTAAGACTCTATGTTATACTCACTTATCGCAATACTATCTCCTGCAGTAACCAGGACTTGGTAAAGAATGCAGAAAATAAATAAATCGCTGTGAGGGTAGCTGTATAAAAGCTGCCAGCAAAAACATTTATCACCATTTGTTGGGAAAAAAATATTAAAAGAGATAGTTAAATTTAAAAAAATAAATTTTTGTTGTAGACCCTTTTGATTTTGTAAGTAAAAAAGCGATGGTGAAAAGTAAATACATAACTTGAAAGATGACGTATATCCCTAATCTTAAGTCCAGCTTTACTTACCAACTTTTAATGTTACTCCATTAAGTGCTGCAGAAATAAAGTGTTTTCTAGCGGTTTCCAATTTATTACTTAAACAAAAAAATTTCGAACCAGAAATCCGTCTCCATTCTCTAGACAGGAAGTGACGTCACTTTTGAGATTAAAAACAAAAATAATAAAAATAGAGTAATTTCTTGATGGAGGCAGAATTTAGTTTTTCATTTTTTCTTTTGCCTTTTTCTTTTTTTGAATGAAAAGACTGAAATTATTTATTCTCTCGAGTAAAAAGAATGTAAAGAAAGAGTATAAAGAAAAAGGACAAAGTTTACTTGCGAGAGAACAAAATTGAGTAAATATAATTTCAAAAGTTTTAGAACGAACCATTGTCGACTAAATAATAAATGATGCAAGTTCTCATCAACTCTCTTCTCAAACATGGAAATAGAAAATGTTGAATAAAGACAAATAAATAAATAAAATGTTAAAATTTAAGAGACTCCACTATAAGACACATTGTAAATAAAGAATATGAAAGATATTCTAGAAAAAAATGTGAATTACTTATTCCTCTCTCTCGGTAATTCAATATCTCTCTCACTGTAATGAATAAATTACGATAATGCCTAATTAAAGGAATTGATTTTTGAAGTCGCTCCTCTCCAAGTCTGATGTAGAGGTTTTTGGATGTACGTAATGATTATAAAATATCTTGAAAATGAAGAGCTGCAGGTAGATGAATTTTTAAATTTTGATTTTGTCCCGATTGGGTTTTTAGCGATCGAAATCTCCCTGCAGGAAGTACCTCTACACCTAATGGGTATTTTACTCATTTCTTTGTTTTGGAACTTTTCTCGTAAATAGTTGCTACGATTTTCTCGACAAATGTTTGTTGTATTTATTTCATGGGCATACTAGATCTATAGCCTATATTTGAATAAGTTTTCTAGGAGATAACCCGTTTTAGGCCATCTAAATAGTTCCAATATCTTGGACACGTCCCAGAATATCGTCACTCCAGTCACCTAAATTCTAAGGCAATAAAAACCAGATCCATTGAGTAGTGAAAGCCCAATTCGCACGCACTCATCCAGGGTTGGTGGGGGGGTTGATGATTACCAACTTGGTCTGCAGCCATCTCTAACGGGAACTTATGACGTCAATGATATGATTGTGAAATATGTGGGAATCTTGCCAAATTTGTTTACTTGTACGTAATTAAAGTGGTTTATTCGTACGTTTTCAACAATTAGACCACAATGAATTTTTAATTCTATTTATTAATAAGTTAAAAGTCGATCATAACTCTGAGATCCAATAATTTCTCGTTTTAATAGCTTCATTTAGCGCTTATTAGCCTTGGATGTCATCACTTAAGCCGCTTATTTACAACATTTAAGTGGCTAAAACTCTGGTTTTCTTTAATTTTATTCATAATCCTTTAAAAATCTTATTCAAAGTACTCGCCAGACTGCTGGGATGATAAATTTTTAAGTTCTGAAGGAGTAAGTTAGTACAAGGGGAAGTTTTCCCTTTTTCTAGCCCCCGATTTCCTCCCTAGAACTTCCTATTGGAATTTATTCATCGCCTTAGGAGGCTGTGGTCTTACCTGGTGGCGCCAATAGGTGGGGGGGAGCAGGATAGACCTCTTTTTTTGGTGAGAGAGACGTTTTTTGAATTAATCAACTTTTCATAAATTGTTCATTGAAAAACTACGTTTTAGCGACAATTGGACCACTACTAATAAATTGTCAAACTAATGGAATACTATTTTCTACGAAAGGACTTGAAATTTTTCCCGTTTTCCTGGTACCGTAGCAATCTGAGAGCTCGTTAAATAATGGTGATAATTATAAAGGCGATAAAATCTGTGATATATGAACTGGGCAGTATTGTTAGAAGATGTTCTTCAAAGCTACTAAACGTAGTTGTATATAAGTGTCTAAATTTAGTTCCAGTACAAATCCAGTTGGATAATCTAAATTGCACTCCAATAAATACTAATCAAGTTGTAATTCTTCTCCTCTGTAAATCCCAATTACATTCTGGGTGAGTGAGCTTGAATACAATAGCTGCTATAGGCTAACTGGGAGCAGCAGAAATGTTTGTGTGTGGAGGCGGCTAAAACGACCATGAACTTTACACTTCTCATCCAACCGACCTTCCCACCTACAGATTCATCCGCCTAGTAAGATATTAAATGAAAAAGAACAGGGCCTTTCCCATAGGGAAAAGATTTGGCTACTGGGAGCTGGAGATAAAAATAAGTTGTAGTAAATATTAAATAAAGTGAGAGAGGACACAATGCTGGTTCGTTTTTTTTTTTTACGAACCGTGTAGATAGATATTGAACTGTTTGTTGTACGGCCAGCAAACAGAAAGTTGAAATTGAGAGAGTCTGTGAACTCTTAGGAGAAGGTGAAGGGAACGTCTCTTACTTTCCCTTATCGCGATGTACTTCGTACAGAATTCCCACGAAAATATTAATTTTGATAAATTTGAATTACCTTCGTAAGAGTAAGTAAAACCATTCAAATCTCCCAACGAGAAAAATAAACCATTTTTGAAGTGACATAGAAATTGACCACTTCTGAGTACCATGAAATTTGCTGTCTATCCTCTCTTTTATCCTGGGATTATCTAAGCATTAATTAATTACACCTTGCTGTGAATATTTTTAATTAAAAAATAATAAGCTCAAAGAATTTTTATATAGGGCCACAGTTTTATTTATTTTTTTCTCTCTAGAGGGCGCTGCTGATGTGGGGTAGCTAGGGGATAGCTGTTAACATTTTTACCCATCTAAAATTATTATTTAATTAAATATAAACTCCACTTCAACTCTCTATCTTTGAGAGAATGTTATTTAAAAATTAAAAACAATAAAATTAAAAATAAATTGTATAAATAACATTACAATATTATTGTAATTTTAATTCAATAAATTATAATAATAAAGAAGAGATAAACAAAAAAAAAAAAAGATAAGTTTTCCCGCTCTTCCATTCACTCGGAAAATAGAAGAAAACTCTGGGGAAATAAGAAAATTAAAATAGAATGAAAGAAGAAAAAATAAAGTGGTTTTTCCAAATATTGTAAGACCGCCTTGGGGGTGCACCAAGATAGAGCAGATATTACTATTATAGTGGTTTGGGAAAGAAAACATATTCCATCGTCCGTCGGTACATGCGACCACTGCAACTGGAATTACAACCGCTGTTTATTCTGGGCTAACTCTATCTCTTCAGAGTAAATATACTATTTTTTGTTTTGTATGGTCTGGTTTTCAGCTAAGAAACAAGCTTTGTGTACATTTATAAAAAAAGAGAAGCACGGTTTTCCCTAGTTCCATAGCTGCTAGCTTTTACTAATTAAACACCTTTATAAATTAAATAAATGTAAAATTAAAGGAATATTTAGAAAATAGGATAATAACAGAGTATAGCCAGAAAACTAAGCTAACAGACCTCTTAACACATGCCCGCCAAAATAGCAGAGTTTCAACCACCTACAGATCGTCAAAACCAGTCCTCCAGTGGATTATTCAATTGAAATCAAGTCCAAGATCGAAACCGAATCAAAAAACTAGTTCATTGATTCCGTTAGGGGGTTCTTAAGAAAACATTCATTCAAAAGCTGGAGAATTAGTTGAAAGATTTTATTTTTAAGTATACTTTATCAATCTACTGATTGATTTAACTTCATCTAATTACATTTTACTGTAAAAAGTGCAGGAAGAAATTGCGAGACTTTCAGCTTTAGCAATTTCATGAAATTGGTAACTAACTGAAACTAAAAGTGGGGAATGTTCATTTTTTTGAGGAACCATTCTGACTTGTCTGGAACTTCTCTTACTATGTTAAAGTTAGTCTTTTATTGTAATAAGATTAGATGACAATAATGATAAATGCATTGGCGCAGACAGTACGTCATCAGTGTAAGAGTGTTATAAGCTGTGATGTTGAAAAGTTGGAAATCAGACCATTTCTTGGCCGGCCAAAGACTCTAAGCGGTCATTGGCTACTAAAAGAAGACTGTTCTGATAATACCAAGTGTTACCATACCAAACTGTTACTAGTTCTACTAAAGTCCGGCCCAGAGGATGATAGTGAAAAAAACAGAATAACGAATCCGTGAAGACACTTAGGCAAAGATAGTCCACGAGGGGCTGGCCTTGAAGCTAGGTTTTATGAAAGCACCACATCGATGACTATGATTTCTGTACTTAATTCGGATTAGGCGTTACCCAATATTTGGAGACTTAGCAGTTATATATTTTGCCTGATCTTCCTGCAAAAAAGGAACAAGTGAGATTCTCTATTCTCTGTACTTTCAAGTATCCGATCTACTACAATTACGGCGTTGGATTATTTCAGCTTAAAATAAATATGTAGCTATCATCCAGTACTTATGCTAGGTAGTATCATCCATGTACTGAAAAGTAGTCAGACTTACGTCTTTGCTAGATAGCCGTACATAAGGGAAAGCACAAAGGAAAACTGTACTAACTAAAGAAAATGTTTTCACTGTGAAAACAGATCTTCTACAAAGTGGATGAGACAACGTAATACAAGAAAGACAATAAATACTGTATAATTAAGGCATTTATTAGTTTCTCCCTTGATTTGGGTGGCACTATGTTGGAAATACACCAGTGAAGGAAAGGTAACAGTCTACAGTTCCAAGATCTGAAAGTGTATTTTGTGGTAATGAACAGAAACCTACATATTGTATGTACATGTATACATAGTGTGTGTACTGAGTCATCATTACCTCAATTTCCCTATCACAATATAACCTTGTCATTGCTGTTTATGTAGAAAACATGGCGACATTTAGAACAACTAGTTATGGCGTCGTAGTCTTCAACTACAATGCTCTGCCCACGTTTATCCAACTATCTGTCAATCTGTACAGCAGTTACATCTGTATTCCACTTTTACTTTTCTTCATTTAAATAGAATACTGTTGTTAGCTTTATTGGCAAAGATTTATCTAATTAGATCGACACAACGTGGTGACAGTTCGCCCTGCCGTGGTTTCCTTTTGTGGTGCCGGAAGTAGCTGAACTGGTATGAACATACACAAACTTTCTATTTCTCTCTGTTTTACTAAATTTACTAATTCTCTTGAAAGACCATGTTGGAGGCAGTCGTAAAGATTTATGATGTCAGTGGTCTAATATCATAAACTACCGCAATAAGATTAGAGAGGATAAAATAAGCTGTTCCCTCCTTCTTGTGTCGCGTCTATAAAGCGACTGAGTAGTGAATGCTATAAAAGACAGAGCTATATTTAGTAGGCGAGGGTTAAGACCCGCGGCAGGATCTTTAAGACTATTTTGTCTTGGACGGCAGAAACTAGCTTCTTGGACTTATGAACATGTTGGCCCTGCCTTTCCAAATCAAAAAGCTCTCAGACAGAAGAACATTTTTACCTTTTTTGTTCCACCGGACTTTTTGGCCTTAAGGTATTCTGACCTTCCAATGCCCTTCTTCTCACGTAATCTATTCATTAAAATTAGTTCATCTCTTCACTGCTTCAGGAAGTTAGTTTTTCGAGCAAATTAAAAAAATAAATAAATGCATTTTCACTACAGACATTCATGCAGTTTTCTTTCTGTTTTGTTGGCTTCTCACTTCCGTTGGCGAGAAATTTACCATAAAAAATAAACATTGCAACTTTTGAGCCCCATATCTTTCATTCATGCAAGTAATAAAGTAAAATTGAAAGATAATTTTTCATTGCAACAAATATAAGTATAATGTATGAAATAGTTTACAAGTTTGTAAAACTAACATTGCGCTAGTAAATTAGCGTGCCATAAATTTTTGTTCCTATTTTTTTTATTATTTAAATTTTAAATAAATAATTATGAAGCATTGAGTAGTTTTTTACGAATATTAAAAATATTATTCATAATATTTTGTTACTAAGGATTCAAGATTGGCGAGGAATCGGTCAAATAAAAACAACAACTCGTCTTTTTGCCAACGTTTCGACAAATATATAGTCTTCTTCAGGGCGTGGCAATGCGTTGGCAGAAAGACGAGTTGTTTTTATTTGACCGATTCTTCGCCAATCTTGAATCCTTAGTTCAATAATTTACGGTCACGAAACCTAGATATTCATATTTTGTTACCTTTAATATATCTGCATTGTCTATATGTTGGTGCATCCCACTTTTTTTCAGAATGCGCTCCATAAAAACGTACGGCTCCCAAGGAGTCTATAGGCTCTTAAGTAAAGTGGAATCCATTGGGAGCTTTAGAGATCTCCCTAGACCCTCCAATGTAGAGAAACATAGAGCCCCTTAATAATAAATAAACCACCGGGGAGTGTACATTGAACAGTGCGATTGATAGAATTTTGGTAGAAAACAACTTACAGATAAACTTGTAAACTTTAGATGAGTACAGTGTCTGCCAAAAGTTTAATGAAAAGCCGGAGCAATTTGAGAGAAAACCTTCAAAAAAAAGCAGGAAATCCAGTGAGATCTTCTAGTTGAGGGAATTTGGTCGCCAATCCAGGGCGTAGCAACTGAAATACAATTTCATTTTTACAATTTTTGTTATATTAATTAGGCGCCACGGTAGCTGAGCGGTTAGAGGCGAGACCTGCAAAGCTAATAAATATGCATTTGGTACTGGGTTCGATTCCCGGTCTTAGGCCTTGGATTTTATTTAGAGGTTGATAAAAGAAATTTACAGTAAAGTACGTTTGCTAGTCGCCTCCGTCCACGACACCTAATTGATAGTTGGACGTTAAGCCCCGCCTGAAAAAATAGGCAATTACTACTACTGTTAGATTAATTGAAAAGTTGACCAGCAGCCATCTTCACCACTCTAACAGCAAATAACCATTATCCCTAATCAATTTGGCATACAGTTTCAGAATTGTAACATCTTCATTGTAGTTTTTCTAGTGTTTGGTATCTCGTAGTTCCGAAATTAGGTTGTCAAACCTGATCTATTCGGCGTTAATCACCCATTATCTCTTAACAGGATATCCACAATTAGCTGATTTCATTTGTTTGTTTGCACTTCCTAATTTATGTTGAAATGACCATTCTTATTGGTAACAATGATTAAGTAATTCTTGAAATTTTGGTGACAAGATTTCAATATTTTCAGTAAACACTTTTATTTCAAAATTTAGCGACCGAAATGCTGCTCCTAATTATTAGATTCCAAGTACTGCATTAATTAATATGGGTTGTTGGTATTAATTAATTAATATGGGTTTTGTTCCCTTTGATTAGATGGGTGTTTAGTACATTCTTTTCAGCCAGTAGATGCCATGTTTTCTTTCTCCGTTCTGTGTTTATGTTCTGTACATGTTTTTTATGTTCTCTTCTCTGCCTTCTTCATTTTTTTGTTATTATTAATACTTTTTTTCCTGTTATACTTTGTTTTTGTGCGTATTTGTGCTCATATCAGGAATGGATGAATGTAAAAGGGATGGAGCAATCGAATACACCAATGGCGGACCATCTGACCTAATTTTAGATAGCTAGTGTTGGTGTGAGGTGAGTTTGCAGAAAGACGTATATATATGAAAGGGTCGAACCAACCCTGTATCCCCTGTCATCTTATACGTGAGTATACACACCACACCATACCATACCATATCTATCTATCTATCTATCTATCTATCCATCTACTCGTACACAAGGTTAGTGTGTAGGTTTGTAAACAATGTTCCAGTAGCCTTTTGGTGCTAGTTGGCTTGCTTGTCCTCCCCACTAGCCTCTTTTCACACACACATATACATAGCCTACTGTTGTGAATGGCAGGCCCCCCCTCTTTAATCTTCCATCTATATAATCCCCTACTTTAGGGCGTGGTTCTCTGCATGGACAGTACTGTTATTCGGGGATGAATCACTCTGCTATTTAACCTACTCTCCATTTTCCCCTATAAATACGATTTATGTCTTCTCCCTTCCACAATTCCCCGTCCAAAAAATATCGCAGTCATATAATTTATTTATTGATTTTTTTCTACTTAAACATAAATAATTTCATTCATTCCATTGTTTCTGTCCGGACATCCGTTGAATGTCCATTTTTGTGTGTGTTTATTTTTCTTAAACGCTCGCAATTTTGCTATTTTTACTGTTCACTTTTTAAGCGATGTCGTTTAAGTAAGAAAAATGTTGTCATAGTTATCATAACTAAAAAAAACGGTTTGACTGTTTGAATGTTAGTTCAGTTTTATCTAAACTCAGGTGTATGAACAGCTGGTTTCCTCTAAACACGGCAGCCTTTCATTAAATATTGCAATTGATATATGTATTTTCAAAATGTCAAAATTTCCGCCCACGTGCAATTGAACATAATTAACTTGCAGAGAAAGTAGTATCGATCATTTATTTGTATTTGTAAGGGAAACTAAATTAATTGGCCATCATCCTACACACTAAATACAAAAATAAACATTTCCAGTGTGAGCGAGAGGAAAAGAGAATGACGGGGGGGGGCTTCATGCTCAGCATTCATGTAAATAGATATCTAACTTCCAGCCAACTTTCAAACTAAATTATATTACATCCTGTTTTACTTTATCAAACAGTTTGTAATTGGTAATATGGCGATTGTGCTCCATATTCTATTATACTGTTTTATCGGAATACTTGTTTTATGGCCACGGTTGATCTATTTGTGTATTCTATATCACGCTGAGTGGTTAACAGAAATAATTTTATTCAAGATTCAGTTTTTGGGACATTTGTTTTGTTTTTTTTACTTGAATATTTTTCAATAATATATTAGGCATTGCAAAGATTGTCTCAACGCAGATATTTTTGCACAGGTCTTTCACTGAAATTTGTGCAGAGAATAGAGTTATTTCTGATTAAACTAGTGACTTTTTAAAAGGGCTAAACAAAATTAAATAAATGATAAAATTGATCTTGGTTGTAGGTTTAACTTTAAAAGTGAAATCACAGTTCTCGGTTTTAAGTGACGCTGCCATGTGTAATTTCTTTTACACTGGACAATTCATTGTGGACTGCTACATCATATTTTATGAGTACTTTTATACTATCATCAGTTCGGTTATGGCGGTGGTGTCAAACTGTCGACCCCTGAGGTCTATTTTTTGTGACCCACTTTGTTCTGAAGTAAAATGAAAATAGAAAAACATTGTTACGAAGAAAATATCGCTTAGGGGAGCCGGGACACTATCGTACACACAATTCCCTCCTTTGTTATCTCTTTAGCTACAGAAGACGAGTGTACACGGGGCCCAGTGCCTAACCTGGAGGCCTGCGGGCGTGTATAAACACGCTGACTCAGTTCCGGCGACGTTTGGAAGCGATACGTCTACCACCCACAGTGGAATTCCAGAATGATTCTGTTTTTAAAGGCAAAAAGAAGTAGGAATTGCCAAAATATAATTATTCTTATTCTTATTCTTACGTTCTCAGTCTTTGATTCCAGATATAGCGAAACTTGTACGAGGAAATCGCTTTTCGTTTTACACAATTATTTAGTGCTTTTCACTTCAGAATATAAATTTAACTAAATTTGTAAATGTGATGTGGCTTGCGTGAATCTTGCCTGTTGCACCAATTGGCCCGTGTTTAAATTGAGTTTGACACTCCTAGGTTAAGGGATTGGTTCGTCTTATCTCCAAAGGTTGCTCTAAGTAATGAAGTCCTCTAACTCAGTTGGTTATAAAATGGTATGAAGGAAAAGGTAGAGTGAATGTGGGAGGCGTGAAGTTCTAAGAGGAAGTGCCATCGCTTATAGAAACGTAAGGAGTTTCTGGTTCTCGAAGTTGGGAAACTGTCCATTCTTACCCATTCAGTTCTGTTCATTGCGAAGATGCTAGCAAGTTTAATAGACCTGCTGGTTGAGAAAAGTATCTACGTGGTATTCTAATAAGTATTGGGGTACATATTGTCATGATGCCCGGGCATTCACAGCAAAAAGCATAATGAGATGGCAGACCCCTGGTATTGTGAGAACTTGGAATCAATTAAATGGTAGAAATATGCTGCAATATTAGCCAGAAAAGAAAATTAGTAAGTATCATCTGATATATGAGTCTACTCAGACGCTAAGCAAGGAAGCAGGGAAACCTAATTAAGACTTTGGCGTTGCCCGCGTCCCTTGTGAGTGTTTTTTGGGAATCGTGGACAGCGGAAGTGTGAAAAGATCTTTATTCCGCTGAAATGATATATCTGAAAATAATTAGTTGTTGCAAGTCGATTGAGAAATGAGAACTTCCGGAAATCATGACAGTTTTTCTTTCAATTAAGATCAGATTAAAACAAAAATAGGTTAATTTGGCTAAACCACAAAACCAGAATGGATGACATTATCCTTGTGAAACTGTATCATTCTTGATAGGCCTTCCGTTACATGGGACGTTGGTAAACCACAAAGAAAGTGGCTACAGTGAAGATAGGAACAGGATACTAGTCAAATCCTTGAAAACTAGGGTAGCCACAAAGCGTAGACTCTCACCTAGCCGCTTGAAATAGTTCATTATTGGCCACTCGAGTTGGTTCGCAACTACATTTTTTTACGTAATATTAATAAAAAAACGTTTTTCATATACCAATATGGTGGGGATGAACCTTTAAACCAGCTTTGGTTGCTTTCGTTTAAATGTACTAACGGTAATGGCTAAGAGTATTATATTATTCCAATAAGGATCTACCTTAGCGTCAATCTAGAAGGCAGGGGCATTGATTACAAATATATATAAATATCAGACAAGACTGGAACTAGAGTGAGGAATGGTGCGGTAGTCTCTGGTCTACTTGTGTGGTCTTAACTTCTATTTACCACCGCGGACAACATGGCGGTCGGCACTTTTTATACTCATCCACCTCTTTCCACTCGCTCTGTTTGGATCTTTCAATCACTTTTTGTTTCCTTTACATTACTAGAAGGAAGAACAATTCATTCTTCAAACAGTCTCCTCTATATTTTAGATCTGTAAATAAAAGATTTAATTTCCGTTCCGTTTCCTTCTTTCATTTTTCCTCGAATGTTTTCCTTTCATCAGAAACCTTTCAAGATATTTCCCAATGATTCCTTTTTAACAGTTTTCATCACCGTTCTTTCCTTTTAGAATAATCATAATAATGAATGCGAAAAATAATGTTAAAGGATGGAATTAACTGTTTAATGCATTGGGTTCTCCTACGAGATCTTGGGTTGAATCCTGCGTGCCCTTAGATTTTTTTTTTTTATAAGTAAAGTAATTGCCTAGTATGTATCCAGGTGGGCTTTACGTCCAACTACCACATTAGGGGTTACTTTACTGCCAAATTCTCATATTAACCGTTAAATAAAATCCAAGACCTGAACCTGGCATCGAACCCAGTACCCACAATACGTATTAGTTTTCCAGGTCTCGCTTCTAATCGCTCGACTACCGTAGCACAAACTGCTGTAAGAGAAAGCCATGCCAAATTCCTTCACTTGACGAAGATACTCTGAGGACCTCTGAACTTATTATTTAGCTGTATTCTTTGAACGCCTTAAGCATGTCTTTAATTTTCAAAATATTTGTTTTTATGTCCGTAAATAGATTCTCTTCTTTAACATTGATAGAAAATATTTAGAGAAGACTTCAGCTGGTTGCTGAATGATGCTGGAGGGTAGGGTGTAATTGAGCCTGGCGCCTGTGTAGGGCTAGGTCCGACAGTTGGGAAGGAGAAGAGATCTTTGGTCCAGTTAAAATGATGTTTTTTAAAAAAACTTTTTGACAGAATCACAATTTTTCTTTTTATAGTCAGCCATCTTAGAACGAGAAGACTAGCCATGAGTAGGATGCAGTCTTAACTATTCTTCTTCTGTATTGGACGAAACAAACATTTAACTAATTAACATTTTAGTAAGTTGTTCCCGGGTTTATCTCTTCAAATGTATCCGCTCTATACAATAAAACCTTATAAAAAGAGAGCGGATTCATATATGCAAATATATAAATATGTATTTATTTTGTATCAAATTATTAAATGAGATACAATGTTAAAAATAATAATGGTTGATTATTTTGAACATAATTCTACCAAAAAATACTTAATTCAATTTTAATTTTAATATAAAATACGCTTTAATAACATAAAAATTGTATTTATTTAAAGTTATAAACCTGATATTTTATAAATTATTCTTTAGACAAAGACAGTATAGTAATTGGACCCATCATGCTAGGCTGTATCAAAAGCCTTTTAAATATCCGTCAGCACTGAACTAAATTATTTTTTAAAATTGTTGGAATTAATATAAAATTTTAAAATTTACGAAACCAAAATTTGAACTTTCAGATCTAAAACTACATTTATAATTGCTGAAAGAGCTCCCAACATACGGTTGATGTAATTGGAGCATTTCTAAAGTTTTAAGCTCAGTTGGGTTCAAAGAAATTCCTGGTCTTGAAATTTCCCCCTCATCTCGTACTTCGCTTTCAAGTTTACGGCGTACAAGCGTAAGGTCACGGATGTTTACTGAATACATCTTGCGCAGCATTTTTCTCTAATTATATTTCCGTGTTCTCCCTAGGTTGTTCTAACTTTTAATTGCCATGTCTACTGTACCTTCACTTTTAACAAGCGCCTATGTTCTAGGTTTTCCAGACTTGTAAGATGTCGAAACTTTATCACAACACGTACGAGTGCGCGGGTGTAAAAGGTTTTTCCTAACTTTCAAGTGTCTCGTTAGGTGAACTAAATAGAGATACTTAGACGTAAGGTATTGGATTTCACTTTAGGCGTTTTTGAAATTAAATGAACGTTTTGAACTACCTGGAGGAATGGACAGTGTCTTTGCTAATTGAATGTTGACAAGGAAAAATTTAAAATAGGAGATGAGTTATTAGAAATGTACCATCAGAGGTCATGGTCGGGTATGATGGAACATTAAATTCCACCAAAATCGCTCGCCTACTCTTGTTCAAAGGAGCTAATATTCTCTGAAAAAGAATTTCTATCGTTATTCTATTAAATTAATTTTAACAACGTGACGGAAGGTTTTGGATGTTATCCCTTCTAGCCTTAGTACCTAACCGGCCATACCGAACAATCTACTGAAACGTCAGTTTCCAGGGAAGTACCCGTTATCCCAGAACTCCTGACGAGCTGTGTTAGCTTCCATGACGGTGCAGAAAAATTTTTGCTTGTGAGTCGATTCTATTTTCTGGAAGCTCCTTTTTCTAAACTCAGGGATTATCTTCATCCAGAGAAAATTGGATATGATTGCAATACTTCTTCTTACTAACACTTGTTCTTTTTTTTTATACTTATTTGCAAAACACTTGCTCGAGGTTAATATTGCTTGGTTTGTTTTCTGTAGCAGTAAGTACTCTGGTATGATCAAAACTCTTGTTTTGCAATGATTAGGATTCATTCTGTGGTACTTGTCGCCCCACCAGTTAGATTGAAAGATCTATCCCCAGGTAGTGCAGCTAAATAAAGATTTCTTAAACCACTCCCTGAGAAATAGGTTGATCATTAAATCTTTTTTTTCTTTTTCTTCTTCAAACAGGACCAGGATTGTACCCAATCCCTTCGTTTTTACGATATGCTTTTAAGGATTCAAGGTACCAAAGATTTCAAATCGTAATCCAGTTTTTAAGCCACATTTAAATAGGATAACCTCCTCAGCTTGGCTCTTGGTTACTACTGAGTTAAACTTCCTGTCAAAAGTTGTTTCCCCAAATTTTTGACAGCTTTGGATTAACCACTTAACCTTTTAAAGTCCTGAAAGCTTAAGAGAAGTTTGCACGGAGCTCTTAATTAAGCCTACCTAGGTCCAGTTCAGTAACTAAATGAAAATAGTGGTAGCCCTAGTGAAGTTGGTCAGGAGATATGAAGTTTCATCATTTATCCCTACAAATACTTCCTCAAAGCCGCCTGGAAAACCGTATTAAAGAAGTTCCTAGTCTCACAGACTGGAGACAAGGTGGTATTAAAAGCCTCGAGTATCCCTAGGACAGGTTATGTACGTGTGAATTGGGTGCCTGCCCCATTTCTTGTAACTAGTACGGTGAGGTTTTAACACAAATACCCAAGTTTAGAGTTAGCCGAAAATCTATAGGTAACTGTTACAACTTAGAGAATATTTTGCCAAAGACTTTTCACATTGTGAAGTTCGTTTTTGTAATTAAAAAAAATGGCTTTCCTTGATTTATCTTTCAGCAGCAGCAGTCCTTTATATCTACAAAATGCTCTATTATCAGTTTTTATATTTGTTACCAATTACTTACGATAAATTACACTTGAAAAAAGTTGAAAATTAATTAAATATAAAAATAGAACGGAAACGTAATAAAAGTTAATATATTGTTATTAAAAATAGCTTTTCAAATACCTTCCATCCAATCTCCTCGCTAGCTAACTCAGAATTCCCCCCGCCCACAGCTATTTTTTTAACGTTCCATTTTTCATATATAGCTGGATTTACTTTAAAGGAAAAGGCAAGTAGCCGTGGGCGGGAAATAATTTTGAACAGTCGAGAGTACTGGAACTGTTTGGCGGCTAACTACAATCAACTTCCCGCCACCATCATCCGCCTTTTCTTTTTCATCATCCCCTTTAGCTAATATTTCTATTTCATCGACCCTCTTTCTCGAAACACCCTAACTTAGCGTGGTTATTCTATCTGGTTAACTTATAGCCACTTCAATGAAATATGTCAGTAAAACATCTTCTGACTAACTGTTCCAGAACACGGTCAAAGAAAACAATCAATTTGATGAGAAGGTAGAGCATATTTGTACTTTTGGTACGTCCTGAATCGCCAAAAAAGTTACCACAGTTAACAATTTCGAAACGGAAAAATTTGTAGGTTTAATTTGTTAAAGAGCATCTCTTCTTCATAGAAATCGCACATCATTACTTTCTTCCATGTAAGTATACGCAATTACTTTGAACTATTTTTGTCTCTCAATCAACATTACTTTGAGCTTTTTCTCTTTCGATTAACCTTAAACATCTACACAACTTCTTAATAAAACTACAATTTAACTGTTGTGGCTTTACCACTATTATGGCCACCAGCGCTGAAAATGACAAATATTTTTATATTTTTATTAATTCGAGAACTCCCTTCAAGTTTCCGTTTCCTTCTCCGAGTGAATGAATGTCTCTGTTAACTTTTCCCTGTCTCGAAAGTTTTAATGGAAAATCTTCATTTATTTTAAATTTTATCATATTAAAATTTTAGTTAAGTCATTTAATATTCAACGTGCTTAAGATAAGCTTGTTGAGGTAATGAAAGAATTTTAATTATGATGCTGGAATGTGATTTTAAATCGGTCTGGCGGAAGTGCAATCTTCCATAATCTTAGTTTCCGTTGGAACCCTTTTAAGCTTTTATTTTAATCATTAAATTACATCAGAATAACTGATTGATTTGTTTTGGTGCTACCTTCTTCTTCAATTTTAAGGTACAATTGTTTTAAATATAAGTACTTATTTTGACGTAACAAATATATTTTTAAATTCACTTATGTAACAACAGATGTAACTCAAAGAGATTATATAAGTATCTGTTAGCCTACGGGCTTAGGTTTCTATGTTTTTTTCGTTTATTAGCTCTCGAAGTAATGGAGTATAGTCACCATTAAAACATTAATTTTTTTTTGCATTTTATCATTTCTGTTTAAAAATATTCCATTAGACTATGCTCTAAAGAATAAGAAAACACGTAAATCCTATTGATCTCAGATCGAGGATCCTGGAAGCATTAATGAGATCACACAGAAGCATACTTACTTACTTTCGTTACAAACCGGGGTACCTAACAACTACCTAACACAACTAGGAATTACTTAACAAAATGGCGGTTTTGAGTGGTATCCATTACTTCGAATGCTAATACTTGAAGAAAAAAAAAATTTCGGGAATTTTAAATATTATTTTACACTAGTTTTAATTAAATTGATTGATTCTAGAAACATGATAATTGCTATTGAAGAAAACGTTCGCAACCATTTACAAATGTGTTAGAGAATGGCGGATTTATATTCTTGAACAATATGCCCAATTCTCTTTTTGATTTTCCCATAAAATAACTAACTTTTTCATTTCCGCTTGCATTAGTAACTCAAAAGAGTAAATATTATGAAAAAATAATCTTCATTTTTAGTGTATTTTTGATGAATTTTTTATTATTGCATATTCTGAAAATTTATCAAATACCTACGGGGGATAAATTAATAAACAAATTTAATAATATATTTTAATTAGAAATAATTAGTCTTAAAAAATTGACCAATCAATATGAAGAGTTGCACATGTAAAATGTGGGCGTACTGTGGAGCCATGTTTGTGTTAGCTGGCCACGCCCACGTCGAACCACGCCTCTACTCTTCGCTAGAATGTACAGGAATGTATTCTTCACTGGAACTTATATAAAATGGTGGTCTATATTTTATTTTTTCTCTCCGAATTTGTAGTTTCTATAATTACTGTTAATATCAGAAAGTATTGTAAAAGTAACAGGCGCGATTGCTTTTTATTATTATTATTAGGGATTAATAGATAATGTGTGAATATATTCCTCAAAATAAATAAAATAGATTTTTGGTTACTAGTAGAGACACGGTTAAATCGTGGTTTTTGTTCCTGAAATACCTTCTTCTAGTTTCATTAAGCCTCGTTAATAATAATACTAAAAAAAAAGTCAAGTAATGGCCTATTTTTTCAGGCGGGCTTTACGTCCAACAACCAATTAGGTGTCGTGGACGAAGGCGACCAGCAAACATACTTAACTGTAAATTTCTTTTATTAACCTTTAAATAAAATCCAAGGCCTAAGTCCGGGAATTGAACCCAGTACCACAATGCATATTAGCTTTGCAGGTCTCGTCTCTTAACCGCTTGGCTACCGTGGCGCCTAGCCTCGTTAATAAATTTACAATAATAATTTTTGATATAAAGCATATATTTTAATTTTTCCAAAACATAACAAAAATCAAGTTGTTCCGTTGGGATAGACTTACAACTAAAATCACTTCTTTTTTTTTAATTTACAGTCTTACAAACTACATAATGTTAGAATCAGTTTAAAGAAATTCGCAGCAGGAAATGCGTCAGTAAGAACCTTAAGAATCGTAGGAGAAAACCAGGTGTGATTGCGTCAGATTTGATTTAATTTAATACCTTTCAACATAAGTATAACTTGAGTCATTATAGTTATATCCGTTATCACCTCAATGGAAATTCATTATTTAATAGGAAATAGATAAATAGAAGCTGGCGATAAAACTATTAAATACAGACATAGAGATGGCAGAATTAGTTTGCATGTTTTGTTATAGTGGCGAGTACTGTTACTGTTATGCATTTTACATAACCGTTATTTATGTATATAGTCTACTTTTGTGAATAGAAAAATTATCTTTAATTATAATAACTAGAAGTGTGTATTAGAGAAGTATTTATGATTAGAAGGGTATAATGAGAAGCGGTGGTGGAGCCGGACGAAGCCGTGAGAGAGTTCTCCCAGTACCGTTATACTGTTACTTCCTTCCTACCTGCTCTCTCCTAGCCGCCACGGCTACTCCTGCGCCATCTCTCTTCATTTTCCAGCATTAATTAATATCCACTCCCATTTTTTTTTTACCAGCTAATTATACTATTTCTAATCAACATTTCTCTCTTTTCTTATCTATGGCAAAAGGAAAATAACAATATTCAAGGTTTTCCTGTTTTAATTTTCATCGGAAGTAGTACGTTTAGTGGGCCGAGTGAATTTCTGTTTTAACACTCACACGACTCTTTCTTATTTCTGTTTACATAAATAAATTTTCTAGTAACTTACATTTTGTATTAAAACTAAATTGATTTCAGTTGTACTTTATTTCTTCACGTAATTGCCATTTTGAAAAAACGTTGAAATTTAAAAATAATCAAATCCTGGTATAAAGTAAAGTAAAGTAATCGCCTATTTTTTCAGGCGGGGCTTAACGTCCAACTACCATTTACTAGGTGTCGTGGACGGAGGCGACTAGCAAACGTACTTGACTATTTCTCATTTAACCATTAAATAAAATCCAAGGCCAAGACCGGGAATCGAACCCAGTACCACAATGCATATTAGCTTTACAGGTCTCGCCTCTTAACCCGCTCGGCTACCGTGGCGCCTAAATCCTGGTATATATTTGACCTTAAATACGTGATATATAAATTCATTTTACTGAAATGGCACTTTAGAGAAAGGCGCAACCACCCCTCTCGCCCCTTAATCGAATTATATAATATAGATTATATTATATTATTTTTCACTTAACTTTCTCTCGTTTCCTGGCTGACTTTTTTTCAATTCTGGAAATTCTAGCGCTAACTAAATCTTATCAAAGATAGATAACGAGTACCATTTCCCACTGGATAACCACAGTAACGCTGGACTAAGCCTGGATGCTGGAACACTGGCACTACAAAAGGGAAGTGAGAAGACCGGGGGATTCTAGAGAATTCTCGTAAGTTCTCTTCTATTATTCCAGTTCTGGGTCCAGTTAGGTGTACTGGGCTAGTGTCGTGGTAGTTGAGTCATTTATTAAGGGTACGAAATCGACTTCATTCTCTCTCTCTATATATATATATCAAGCACTCCTTCAGTTTCGTGAGTCAAGTTCCCTTCATCATTTGGAACTAATGCACGGTCTCTGCGAGCACTGCAGATCCAATAAAGGTTTGCCGTACAGAATACCCCCAATTACAAAAAATGGAATCAATTCTGAGGGGGTTGATAGAAAGTTTAGCAACCCATAATGTTTAAGAAATATCAATTTTCAGCTACCTGCAAATACAATTTAAATAATTAGAAGTATTAAATATTAATCTGAAATTTGACTCGCTCGTCTAGAGGAAGTGAATTATCTAAATTTACGGTGGAGTAAATGGATATTTACAATCTCCTCTTTCGTCTAATCTTTCCATTATTCTGCTTGCCGGAGAAATTGTTGATAAGTAAATCCTTTAACTGACATTTCCTATAATCTGGTAGAAGAGATAATTTTGTATGGAGATGATAATATGGCCAGGTTAGTTTCTCTCGGGTAAAGTTAAACGGCAAGTTGTTCGGTTGTGTAAAACAATGTGCTGTTATCATTTACACAGAAATGGTTAGCAAAGAACCCACCCAACTGGTGGGTAACCCATACAGGAACTATATTCCTGATGGGTACGCTTTGAAGCATGCATGGGTTTACCACTTTCATTTAGAATTTAGATAAGCGTGTTAGAATTCTTACTTGACTAATGTAAATTGCTATCAGAGTCCTGGTAATATACTGTTCAGAAGGAATAAAGGAAAAGGTTGACCCAAATAGGAAAAGGTGTCTTTATCCTGGAATGATTTTTTCATAAAATTTATCCTTGAACTATAGCTGAGAAATTAGAAGGCTGTCATCGTACGGATCAACTCTTCCCAACTTTGGGGTACCACTCTACCCAGATCCACCTGTTGACCACTAAAAATGTCCCAGAAGGGCTAAAAAATTTTGTTTATCATATAAAACATGTCTGTTCTCCCATAAGTATTGTTTTTTGGTTGAAAATTGCCGGTCAAACTGTTTTACCACTGGATCGACACACGCATACAAAATAATAATAAAAACTAAAAGATACATGCTTTTGTAGAAGTCCTCTTCTATATTATTATAAGTTTTTCCTTCATTACATTTAAGATTGTGAACTGATTGTCAGATATATTCATATTATTAAGTGGAAACCAGTCTCCTAATTTAGAAAAGCAAGAAATAGCAGCCTCCATCCTAGGGAACGTTGTTTTACAAACTCAAATAGTCTCTTATTAAATTTTTATAATTTCTAGTTTTTGTTTTTTTGTAGACTTTTTTTTTAGTAACAGCATCGTGACAACGATCAGCCAGCAGGTGGTACCAAAAGAAAAAGCCATTACTAACTTTCTAGTGAAACTGGATGAGAATGGAGACAAAATGAAGAGGAGCTGCAACAAGGTCTGTGAAGAGGTTGTCCAAATAGAAATAACTTCTTCATTCATTTGGGAATCGCCATTTTTAGAAAGACGTCAAGACCTCAGGATGTGGTTTTGTTTGTTTGGTTTTTACTGAAGCATCTGAAACAAAGCGCGGAGCACATTTTATGAGAAAGAAACTGCTAGCAATCGTTGACATTGCTTTCTGCATTAATCATTAAAATGTTTCGTGAAAAAGTTACTTGAACAGGAAATAAACCAAAAGTTTAAAAAAGGCAACAGTAAGAGTCAGTTTTTGAGAATATCTAAAACCAAAAAACGAGTGATTCTGAGTGATTGATTTTGTTTGACGAAGGTGTTAAGGTCGGATCCTGTTTGTAGCTTCAATCTCAAATGTCAGATTGCAACTCCGTTTTTGAGTTACAGTGGATACCATTTCTGCAGGTCAGACTGACTCACAGGTTATTCGGAAAATACCACTTTTTTCGTAATCACAGAATCTCAAACCGGATATTTTGTTTTAAAAAACCCAACATTGAAAAGCTGTACGATTACAATAATTTCCCTTACGATAAAGAAGGTAAAAAAGGAGGCTTGAAAGCCTCTGAGTGAGCTTTAAGTAGTCCCGGAGATAGAGAGTTGGTTTGCACAAGTCAATTCCTCGTCTTTATATCTATAGCCTTCGCTTTTCCATCACTCTGCCAGGCCAGACTCCGCTCTGAGCGTCAACTTCTTCTTGAGCACAGTATCATCCCTTTTCTCGTCACCTCCTCGCTACACTTTCACATCATTTTACTTGCTAAATAGCACTTATCTAAGGCCCCACAGTTCGGCTCGCATAATGTACCTTCTGCGAGCGTGTTGATGCCTTTAAACCCGTCACCCAGCACGCCCACCTTATTCACTTCAGCGCTTCTTCTTCGCCATTCTATCTTCTTCCTCTTTTGTCTGCCGCTTCAATCCTGGGATAAAAGATTCTCTTCTCCTCTTTTTTTACCTTCTTTATTTTTTATCCTTTCTACTTCTTAATGCTATTTTTATAGTATAGTAAATTACTTCAAAGTGTTTTTTTTACACTTTACAAATTTTCTATTGCAAATAAACAGGAAGAAAGCTTACTTTTGGCTCCAGTTGAAGTGTAGTGTTCAGTCAGGCTAATTCCAGGAAGTTTTAATCGTAATTTTGTTCCTAGTTTTTATCAATTTCTCCACCAACTCTTGCTTCTTTGTAGTTTCATGTTGCTCTTGTAATTGGATAATATTAGTATTTAATGTTTTCAAGAAGATCCATTACTTACAACCATTGGTGTGTCTGTACCAGATTTGTGACGTGGTTAACTGAAATGTTGCAATGGATCTTAAGATATTTAATTAAATTAATGTATTTTCTATCTGTAGAAAATTTTATTTACTATGAAAAATATTGGAAAAGATTTGCTAAGTGGTACAGGAAATGGCCTTGCGTGCGAATTGAAATAAAGGAAATAAATTTTCCCTTTGCAATCTTCTGCTCTCCATACATCGCCTTCTCTATCGCTTATCTTAACTCTCTCTCTCAGTTCCTTCTCCAGTTTTTATTAAGTATCTATTTCCGCATGTTGTTATTAACGATTTCCGTTTGGTTGCTGAAAATTGGTTTCACTGTTGCCATTTTCTTATAATAACACGCACAATACCACTTACTCCAACTGTGTCTCTTCCTGCTTTTCTTGTAACTTCCTGAACAGTTGTTCTCTATCATATGTCGCTTGACATATTTAATTTCTTTTTATATTTCCAGGCTTCTTTCATTTTCTTGGTCTCTACATTTAGTTCTTCTCTGAAAGACTTCCTGCTTTTTTATCTGATCATTTGACAACTACTCGGAAACAAATTTTTTTTTTTTAAATAAGCCTAATTTCCTCAATATTAAAATTCTCTTCATTTGGGGGGGGGAAAGGGACGAAAAATTGAAACCGGAAAATTTAGTCTCATGAATAGGGAACGGATTCGCATGTATTTACATATTTTTTTCTAGGCAATTTACAGACGTTTTTCAACTAGAAGTATTCATACTGACACTTTTTAAGCCGTTTGTGTCTACTTTTATTTCACATATTTGGATGTTATCGCATATTTATACATATTTGATTAAAATAAATAAATATTTCTACATATTTAATCAAAATATGTACATATTTTTTCATATTTTTCATTTTGGGCATATTTTCATAATTGGGAGATGGTTGACAGGAACTGTGAACCACAGACTGTAGGGCTGTAAATCACAGTGGGTACAATGGTTATTGTAGTTTATACAGAATGCTGCTAAACAGTGACGGGCACTTGTTAGTTCTTTGAAGTTGTCTGACGTTGTCTGTTCTTTCAGCTCGTTCGTTGAAGTGTCCAATTCATTTCGTTCGGTCACTTAGTGTATTCTTTTTTTGGTGAAATGCCACGAACATCGGCCTCAAACAAACAACTGGTTGCTAAATATCTTCGCGAGTTTTCAGCAGAACTTTTTCGAAGTGATGGAGACATTTTGTACTGCACAGATTGTGACAAGCGCGTTTCTTGCTCTCAACGTTCCCAAGTCACCCAACATATTGCCACCGGATCGCACATAGAGAATAAAAACAGAAAGAAAGAGAGGACGTCCTATCAAGCCTTCCTTACATCTCCATCATCAAGTAAGTCTACTCTGAGTACAGATCTGTGTCGGGCTTTGGTTAGAGCAGATATCCCTTTCCACAAACTTAAAAATCCTCATTTCAAAGGATTCTTAGAGACCTATATTGGGAAAAAAATGCCTGACGAGAGCGCTCTGAGGAAAAACTACCTGGAAGATATCTATAAAGATACACTAACCAAAATTCGAGAACATATCAAAGATGGACCGATTTGGGTGTCAATTGATGAAACCACTGACGTTGAGGGCAGGTATATTGCCAATGCAGTTATTGGAAAACTTGACAGTGATGCTGATGTGGATTCAAAGCCATTCCTTTTGAACTGAGGTTCTCGAAAAATGCAATCATTCCACCATTTCACGATTTTCATAAAAAAAAAATGTCCATTTTACTTTAATATTCCAGAAAATATTTTAAGAAAATCACATATTTTCCACATAATTGACGAAAATAAATGCATATTTTAATTAAATATTTGGCATTTTTAAATACATAAAAATCCGTTCCTTACTCATGAATCAAAAGATCAGAACTATTTTACCACCTTGAGTCGAATCCTTTATGCTACTACTTGCTCATCTGAACTTAATGTAGCTAGAAGGTACTCTTCGCGTAGTTAAAATCACTGGATCTCTCAATATTACTGTGAGAAGTCATCCTTTAAAGCTTTATTTTATAAGCCAAACATTTTAATGCTTAATTTTAGAAGAGGATAGAAAATAATATAAAACTTAGCGATTACAAAAAAACCCGTTTGCCAGATTTTATTATTTTATATCCACATTTTTTTTATAAAAAAGGAAATTTGATATTCTTACATTTCCACGATGTTTCAAACTAAGAAAAATGGTAGACAGTTCATCCCCTCTTTTTGGTTGTTCGTTGTCGTTATCCTGGTCTTTAAGCATCATTTAGAGTTTTCCTTCTATCTATAATCTTAGATTGTATCTATAATCTTATTTATATCTTTTCTATGTATGTTTCCTAAATAATCGTAGTAAAGGCGGTATTTTCATAATCTCTCTTGAAGATAAATGGAGTTATACGGTTTCCCCACATTAAATACTACTCCTTAAAAATTTGAATTTAAGAAATTTCAAAACTCCTGTGAAAATTTCAATTTCGAAAATTTGTCGCGATTACCAGCTGTTGTGTACTCAAGAGATGTAATCATACAAATTAAAACATTTAGCACCTGTTGTCATTTCCTTTTCCGTTTTAATTACTGCCCTAACTGTTTGCCATATTCTTCTCGCAAGGTAATTAATGACAAAATGGCCCAAATGAAAGGATGAAGAAAGATGTTAGTCTCTGTCTCTGTCTCTTCCTCCATCTCACTTCATGGCCTTCTTTTCTCCAGGATTTATTTTAATTATGTCTGGACACTGTTTGAAAGTCGAGCTGTTTCTTTCGCTGCGTCTTTCTTCCTTCATTTCCTTTTAATCTTCTCACGACTGTTAGGAAGATGGAAAGTGCATGGAGTTTTGTCTTTTCTTTGCAATAAAGAGATATACTTCATCCGCCATTGAGAGTTTTGCTTTTATTTCCACCAATCTACACCATTCTCTTAAAGCTAACTTATTTTTCAGAAGTTCCCATTCATTTTTAATTAATTTCTTCCCAGCTGTTACCACATTAGTGGGGCAATTTAAGTATTAGTTCATTCATTGTGAGTATTTAAGTGTGTTTGGTAGTTGTTCTTTTTTTTTTTTGGAGTTGCGTGATTAACCCAGATTCAATTCGCATGTGCATTTATGTGAACCAGGCTATTTATTTTGGTTTTGTTTTTAATAGTTTATACTCACAGACTTTAATGTATTGACTAGTAATTTTATTAATTCTCACATTCTCATTTGTTTTGACCTGATTTGTCCGGTTCTCAAGGGATAGCGTTTGGACTCCACCGCTTGAAAATATCTTTCTTTCCTCCGTGCGACGTAGGGTCAGTGTTTTCTGCAGTTCGTTGTTCGTACTCGTCCAAACGAAAGCCTAGAGCAGTTCTTCCTTTTCGAAGTGCTTCCTCGCTTCATTTAAGTAGTTCCATACCGTGGGGCCAATTATTCTCTTGCTGAAACAACAAAGAACACCAAAATCAGTTAGATGAACTACATTCACTATTCTGTACGCCAAACAATGAGCCGAAATCCACTGAAAAGCCATCATTTACGCTTCTCAATTCCGTATTCCTTTTTTTCAATCAACAAATTCCGATATTGTCGACGATAGCATAATTAGCCCAAACGCTGAAATTAGCCCATGATTCGCTTAACAGCACCACCCATTGGAGACGGCCGACATCCGGTTGTATGCCAAACTCATTGTCCAGAATCTCTCCCAAAAATTGTTCTACAATCTCCATGTCTTAAAGCGCAATCAATCTCTTCAAGATTTACTAGTCTCTTGCCATTATCGTCTCTTGAGGCGGTGATACTTGAATCTTTCTTGCCCATTAAGCATACCAGATCTAGACTGAACTAGTTCTAACTAGTTTAAGGATCCCTTCAGGTATGGGTTTTCACATTTTTTTGCTTCATACTTTTTAATCCTGTTTTATCTTTAGGCTGATTTTCCAGAGTTTGACTTGCTCTTCCTCCAGCTACTTATAAGGAGATGTTTGAGGCGCCACTGTAGCCGAGCGGTTAGAGGCGAGACCTGCAAAGCTAATATGCATTGTGGTACTGGGTTCGATTCCCGGTCTTGGCCTTGGATTTTATTTAATGGTTAAATGAGAAATAGTAAATAAAGTACGTATGCTAGTCGCCTCCGTCCACGACGCCTAGTAAATGGTAGTTGGAGTTAAGCCCCGTCTAAATAAATAGGCGATTACTTTACTTTACTTAAGAGAAATTTGCAAAGAGATTTTAGTTATACTTAGATTCTGTTCAATACCCAAATGAAATGATTGTCCTAATGAAATTGTTCGGCAGCTTCACTTTTGCTGATGTCCATTCAAATGCTAAGCATATTGCGTTGCCGGGGAAACCACGTTAGAGTCTTACTTCACTCCCATATCCTGTAATATCCTGTGCAATAGTTGATTAATAAGTTTTTGCATTCTTGATGCAAGAATTCCATAAAAATAATGAACGTGCTCGATACCTTTCGCAACAATTGAAGCATATTGGAAGGCTATTATATTAAGATGGTGTGCAGATACGAGTATTATGCACAGCCTAGTTAATATGCAGACAATGCTTGCAGTTAACTGTGGTGAACAGGTTAATGTAACAGTAAATGCAGATGATATTGCCGATAATATTAGCATAGAAGGTAATAGCAGCTGGTGAAGGCTGATGCAACAGATTCCATGTTCTTCTCGTCACAAAGCCTCCAGTGATAATGATGGGGCCGAGTAGTCTGGAAAGTTCTCTTACTGGACCAGTTGTACTGTACTAAGCAGATGCATAGCTTTACTCTCTGGATGTGCTCTCAGTATCTCTCTTTTTATTATAGCCTCTGTCTGTGACAGTTGTGCTCTATTAGCTGCAGGTACACAACGTTTCCTTAAGGCTAGATTCATGTAGAGACGCGTATACTAACTAACGGCACGACCTATCTCCAGCTTTTCGTGTCACAGCAGGCGGGAACACACACGTTTCCCATGTGCGCCTACTCTAATAACTACCTTCCATCACTTCTTACCTCCCCATTTCTTTCTCTCGCCTTTCTCTTTCTCTTACTTCCGCACTTATTTACTTCCTCTTCGAAGACAATTTCTCTCAGAGACCTAGACTTGGACGTACATTTGTAGAAAACCGTCAAAATATAAAACAAATTTTCCAAAATTTTGCTGCAGAACAGTATCCATAAAAAGATTGGAAAACGGTTGAATGGATAAGCCCTGAATTAAAAGGGTAAAAGGAAATAGGTTAGAAAAGAAGCTCGAGGGTGAAGTGGATAGATAGTTTTAGAAAACCTCGAATGTTTAAAGAAGGTAACATCCGGGATAGATCCGAAAGAAGGTGAACTAATAGAGGCACTTGTTGAGGAGAAAACATAAGTATATTGGTAAACTCGTTGGAGAAGTAAAATGTCTGCGCTACATTCTATCCATCTCTAGATTATTTGCATCCCGAACATTGCACACACAAAATTTCCTAGTTGGAGTGTGTTCCATTAGGCGAGCACTTAGAACAGATTACCTGAAAGAGTAGTCCTTCCAACCCTAGAAAACCCAATCAATTCTTATTCTTTATTTGGCCAATAGAAATGCATTCTAGCCAGGTTCTATTTTACGCTAAACAATTGTTTTAATAATTACATGCTTCGTGATAAAAGGCACTGATGTGTTACGATAAATATACTTACATAGAAATAAAGTGATCAGAAATAGCCGTATTTATGCTGTTGCCATAGTTACAGTGTTGATCTTCATTTACTATATTATAATTGATTATATATATATATATATATATATATTAAAACAAACTTACCCTCATCAATTCTGCACCTTGTTATATCAACACTGCTAACTAGATCATTCATACACTCTCTCTCTCTTGTTCATTCATTTATTAACCTGTTCATTATATTGGTGAAGCTCAGGGTACGAACATCTCTTTCCTCGTTGCTAAAATTGTTATAAATTACCATCAATATTTCTCATTAATGAATTTATCAATGAAGACTTCCCTCAAGTGATTCATTATAATTTAGAAAACCTTCATTAATTGAATTCCTGTACATATTGTCGGCCATAGTTAGAATATTATTTTAATTTAACCAATGTACTGCAACTCTCATTGTTTTGAATGCCTTTTTTTCCTTTTCAAACAGAAATTCAAGCAAATAGTAAATAGTAATTTATATATATATATATATTAAAACAAACTTACCCTCATCAATTCTGCACCTTGTTATATCAACACTGCTAACTAGATCATTCATACACTCTCTCTCTCTTGTTCATTCATTTATTAACCTGTTCATTATATTGGTGAAGCTCAGGGTACGAACATCTCTTTCCTCGTTGCTAAAATTGTTATAAATTACCATCAATATTTCTCATTAATGAATTTATCAATGAAGACTTCCCTCAAGTGATTCATTATAATTTAGAAAACCTTCATTAATTGAATTCCTGTACATATTGTCGGCCATAGTTAGAATATTATTTTAATTTAACCAATGTACTGCAACTCTCATTGTTTTGAATGCCTTTTTTTCCTTTTCAAACAGAAATTCAAGCAAATAGTAATTGCCTTTACTAGTGTTCTATTCTGGGAAACTATACTCAAATGAAAATATAAAGCTTCACTAACTTTTGATTTTGAATGAAAGCGTGAAGTGCAACATAATTTTCACGTAAAACTTCCGGCGAGATGGAACCGAAATGGGCATCCGAGGTGCTTCAGATTTCCGTCCTGTGCAGCATGAATAATCCACAAAACTACAGGAAATATTCTAAGCAATTGTAGAAAATGATTAATTAAAGTAAAACTATATCAATTTGTGATTATTTCCGAGTCGAAAGGTTTTATTTTGACTTCGCATACCGCAATACACTTTTTTACATCTAGAATTCTGTAAATGTCTTCCATTAATTAGAAATTCTAATTTTATAACAGAAAAAAATGCTGGTTTAATTTTTACAGCTTTCCAAAACAGGTATAGATCTTATAGGTGTCTAAAACCTATTTCGTACGACTTAACTCCTTAATTGCGAAGACCGCGTACTTATAAGTGAAAAGATATTATACTTAGAAATTATGAAAAAAAAAACTAAGTTTCTTCTCCCAGTATCAAGATTTGGTTGTATGGAAATTAGTTAATTGCTTTTGTCGTAAGAACTCCGTTATATAAACATGCAACAGTCAGCAGTTGCATTAATTAATCCATCAAGGCCGCGTGGGGCTATAAGGATAATTGTAGGCCTATTAACTGGGCCACTGCAGGCTCAGGAAACACATGCATCGCATGGGCCTGGCAGATGATAGCCTTTGAAGGTTCTGTCAAGAAGAGGAGGAGGGAACGGCACTGCACATGTTGTGTCTGTGCGATGGGCTCGTGTGGCTAAGGTGGTGTTACTTCTCGGGGAGGAAAAACCAAGGCGTGAGGAGCTTTACCCAAGAGTCGCTCTCCAGCATTAAAGAGTCTGATTAAAAGGACAGGTCTGGAGGGTGAGCTTTAGAGTGAGGGGAGCCACAATAGATCCAAAGGGGTCGCAGTGGCGTAGGCCTTGAGGCCGCCCTAGTTTAATCTAATCTAATCTAATAAACATGCAACAGAGATGTGAAAAAATAGCTGTGCACAATTTAAAGTTTCACTGGCAAACTTTCCTTACTCCTGCTGCAGCAGCTGGACCTTCTTATGCTGAACCAATTCTAGGTTCTTCTTTCTCCATTAATGAGCTATTGTCATAAAATCTCATCTAAAATTTGCGCATTCTAAAAACTATAATACTTCTGTTTTTGTTGGCTGATTTTTAACTTATTTTTTTTTAACGAAGTCTCACGAACTAAAGAGACATTTCATGTTTAAATATCTTGGTCAAAATTTCCACCACATTGCTAATTGCCCGTTTAAATGAATTTTAACGCATTAACAACTTGTCCAATGAATTTTAATCAAGTTTTAGACGAGCGTATTCTATCCTGGATTCATATATACAGGATGTTCATTCTGACTAAAATTTTAAGCCTCAAGTTTTCAGAGAAATATGGTAATGTTTATTGTCTTTTTTCTTTGACCTCATTGCCTCTTTGGCAATATAGTTCATTCTTCTCTGTTTCTTAAATCTTGTATCTAGTCTATGAGAGTCTTAAAACTGTTGTACATACACACATGGAACTTTCAACGGTTTCTTAGTTCCACAAAGTATCTTGACTTTCTTATAGTCTTATTGTAGATTCTTAGAACTTACAGAATCATAGTAGGAGAATGAAAAAGTTGATTCTTTTCTAGAAAATTGATTGTCGCAATTCAACAAACCTACAATTTCGGCGAGAAGAAGATTAACAAGAAGATCTCTCGATAAAATTGGTATTTTCAACTTCAGGAGGAAAATTTAATCAAGTTTATTGTGAAATGAACAGATTTTGTTTCTGAACAAAGCACAACAATGGTGTTGGGACGGCTTTAAAGAAGAGGTGCCTAAGTAGGCTTTAACTCTTGTTACACAGTGGGAGAGATCCCATGGATTATCTACTGGAATTCCATTTACCCTTATTGATTGGTTTTCCTGGCTTTTGTCACACTCTTCAGGAATGACGTTCTCTAGATTCCTTGTTACATCATCTACCGGGTCATACTTTTTAACATGAGAAGGTCTTAAAGTTACTTAGTTTATACCATTAATTGTAACTATTGATTAGATACTATTTTCTTCACCGAACTGAACTGGTTAGCACCGTAAAAGGATTAGCTGTGCTTGAAATGAACTTTTATGACTCTAGAAAATTATGTTGCACTTCACGCTCTTAGTAGGTGTAAGAGCATGATGGCACTTCACAGCCACGTAGAAGAGCTGTTTACATCAATGAATTCGATTCAAAATATTTGCCTTTTAGGGAGAAGTACTGTAATCGCAGTTTATTTTTCTTACTCCTCTTAAAAGGAAGTACTAAAATCGCTTTTTAATTTTGCTATTTACGTACAAATACCTTCCTATTTTATTCAAAACGCTTTCTCTAAAAAATTGTTATTGAAGATGGTTTGGGGGACCGCAACTATAATCATTCTTTAAAAAGATCTCTCCAGTGGTAGTTACGGTTCCGACTTAACACCTTTTTAGGTTATAATGATAGAATTTATTATTCCAAATTTTAATAAAATCTGTAAAGCAGATATGTAACTTTGCAAAACAGACAAAAAGGAAAATCTATCCAAAAGCTGTGCTTGAAATGAACTTTTATGATCACATAACCATTGAGACTCTAGAAGTGACGATAAAGAATTTTCAATTCAAATCCAAGAAGTATGATGTTTCTCCAAGAATATAATAAAGTACGTACTTACATAAAATGAAAACCCAACTCAATACTTATTGGTTGTGTAAAAGAAAGAGTGACTAGATCTTTTTTGATCTTATTCAGAACATCTCAAAAAATGGCGCTGAATACTCTTAGTTCTTAGCAAAGAGCCTAACAGATGGTCCAATTTATTACCGCATTTATCAATCTTTTTATTAATGTATTTATTGTGTAGAACCCAAGAGAATCCATCGAGCTAATGTACTGCAGGTGTTCTCAGTTCCTTTTGTCTGTGAGTACTACGTATCCCTGAAGAAACATCATTCTTATTGGACTTGATTATAATGGCGGAAGAGCCGGAGGTGCACGGAACTGAGAACTTGTTACTCCCTCGGGAACATGACTACACGGTCGATCATATATATCACCCATTTCTCATATACAGCCTTACTAGGGTGTATAGCGTATACCACAGAAGACGAGCAGTCTGCGTGCGGCACTGTCCCAGTTCTTTATTCTTTATCACAGGCTATCAACTTTATATATATTTTTTACGATGGCGGTTGTACAATTTTATATTCCAAGGTGTTATTTTTTAAATAATAATAATAAAAGTTCCCTGTTTACAAGTTTCTGTGTAAAAAAGATTGTAATAGAACTGGACTTAAAGTTGTCAGCCTCGCAGTGGTAGATTGTGTGTTTCTTTTTAGATATATAGCAGCCGCCTCTTAGTTCAATGCCCTTTGTCCACCGTTTCTCCAGTGAATAGATTCCATCCCTTAACTGTAGTTGAGCAAAGCTCGATCTACCTTCGGCTGCTATTCCTCATCTTTATTTCATTCAAAACTTTTACAAGCCACAAAGTTCTTTAGATATATGTAAGTGGATGAAAACCTAGGTAATACAATCTGGTGAATATAGATGGCTTTTCCATCAGTTACTACTTTATGATCCTCAGTTTTCCTCTTGAAGTAGCTTTAGTTCTGAAGAAAGATCTCTACTTTTTTCTTGTTCAAATCCTGATGAATTTTTGCATCCATTTGCCTCCGAGGGCTTCTACAACACTCGGCAGTTACTGTTTTTTCTTATTTGCTTGGTAATGCATGAAAATACTTCCTAGAAAAGACTGGCCAAGAATTTTCTGGAAGATGAAATGGTCTTCATTTTGTTTTTATCGTGGACAGTCTTGGGCTTCCTTTCTAAGATTGCTCTGGTGGCTTGCTAATGTGTCTAGCATGTAGCAGTAGAGCCACATCTCGTCCACAATAATAAAATAGCGGACAAAATCAGTTGGCATTTTTTTTAAACATGGCTGCTACATTCATGTTTGCATTGGCACATGCTGTCTTCTCATTTTGATCAAAAGTTTTCTCACATTTTAATTATTTATGTCTTATATCCAAGAGCAAACTTTGGCTCTTTTGGCTCTAGAGTTTAGGAAACTTGCAGAACTTATGTTCCACCTCATTTTTTCACCATTTTTTTTTTGGTTCAGCGTGCCAGCGAACTTATTTGCCTTTAAAGGCTTAAAAAGGCGAGGACAGGATCGTTATGGAAGTGAGGCTGGAGGACGGTAATGTCCTTGACGAAGGTAGAAATTAGAGTAATTGGAATTGAGGAAGGAGCCATCATGAATATAAGTTAAATAGGGCCTAAAACTCCTCTTCTGTAGTACATCAACTGAAATACGAAAAAATGGGCCCTACAATGTTATTTGTTTGTACATTTTCATATTTATAAATTTGTATTCAAACTGATTACGAGAATCGTTCTTTATGCTTGACATTCACATCAAATATATTGAACGTTACATAAAGATATTATTATTGAATATTATATGTTTTTACAAAGTACATATCTAATAATATGTGATATATAGATCACATATTATTACAATGTGTAAATTGTTTAATGATGTAAATGTAATATATAGAACATAATAGCTAATCGAGGCTCAATGTACCAGCACGATGTGTACATTGTGGGGCAGTTAGCTGTATATCTACCGTCTTGTTTGCATTATGTATTTGTGTGTATATTAACAGCTGATTTCAATTAAACTGTTTGATTAATTAATGCTAATATAATGTATGGTAAATGGAGACTGGTTTGCTAAATTTGGACTTAAAATATTTTTTCATTCAATTCATTCAAACAAATACTTCTGTATCTAAATATCTGCAGTATCAAACAGTTATTGCTGATTGAACTCGTTTTATTTAAGATCCTATTTTCTTTTTATGTTTTCATTTAATTACAGTAAAAAATAAAATGTACCGAAAATGGGGCAAAAGAGTATTTGGGGATTATAGATGACTCCTCTTTGATGCTAGGAAATAAGAAATACAGGCCTACTCATGGTGAAACTGGTGAATCGAATCGCCAAGGCCTCAAACTATGATGAGAATATGCGACATCAGTTTAACAACATGAAAAAGCATTTGTGTAATTAGAAGCAGTAGGTTATTGTGAGAGCTGTTTCCTGAACAGATTCGTCTTGAATACTATTTTATACATATTATTGTAGTTGAAATAACACACAAAATGTCGGCTAGTTTGTGCCAGAATAGGGCACAGGAACTTACAGTTATTTTTAGTTTTAGAGATAAAATATAGAGGGCATTCCGCTTGCACGACATGGTACCACAGCTCGCCATCTATTTTGACCTACTTCCGTTCCTAAGGTCATTTTGAATATCTTCTTTCACAAATAAATTTACTTTTCTGACAGGTTCAATAGTAACAAATGTACTAAATACATGCCATACCAGATCTGTTCCAATCTTAATTTCCAATTTGAACAAAATTGTCGAAACAATTATAAACATTTGACTGACTTTTGTGGAGATTTTAATTTTTCCTGAAGGAATTTAAGAGCTTGGACTTCTGGTTTATTTTCTTGTACTCCTTATGAAGTTTTCTGATCTGCGGAGGAGAAGCAAGGATTATGATTTTCATCTTTGGAGCTGTAACTGAGGGCTCTCAAGTTACAAAGTTGGATTGGCTGAAAGACGTTAGGTAGAGCTGTTGTTGAAGTAGAGGAATACAATTTTTAGTCATTCTATTACCAGAGATTTAGAGAGTTTCTTTTTTTTAAATAGGGTACCGATTTGTTAAGGAATATTACAGTGGTATACTTGGGGGTTGAAACGTCACCATACTGCAGGCAAGGCGGCAATTAACGGGAGCGACATCCTGCCCGCAAGGAAAACAGTTTGCGCGAAACGGCCAGACGTTTAGCAAAATTGAAACGACATACTTAAGAAGCCAACTATCTTGGTGCGTCCAAAGAATATTGACTCTGAAAGAAGATCTTTAAGAACGGAAATAGACGAACTACATCAAATCACGTTTCGCAATTCTAGTAACAGTTTTAACTTGAATTGCTCAAACGATGGCGCCAAGCATTCACCAGACTAGCGGAATTCCGTCACGCAATTACTCTTTTTCTGCTTGGAGCAGTTGGCAACCACTGCTCAATGAGTTAACAATAATTGCTCAATCGCTAATCAGTTGCTTGAGCTGACTATTCCCAAAATTACTCCAACCGATCAAGTAGTTGAAGGAGCAAGGTGTATCCCATCTCCTCGTGCCAGAGATGTGCTACCAATATAAACTGCAAGCCCGGAAAGGGTTCCTTTCCTTAGTAAAAAATTGCTGATAAAATTATAGATTATAAGTTACACAATTAATCACTTAAAACTTACAAGATAATTATCTAGAAGAACTAGAAGGTGAAATTATATTCTCTCTCGGAGCTTGTAGATAAGGACAGATAGAACTGAAGTTCTTCTTAGGGCCTGCTGGTGGAGATTCCAGTCTCTATCTTACAGATTTAATGATGCCCTTCGAAAAAGGCTTCGAACATCGATATTGTGATTAAAAGCGAGAGTGTATTCTTACCATTGTGAGAGAAATATTACATCGGTAAGAAGTTCAAGAGGTAGTTTGGATGAAGGAACCACCCAGCTCGTCCTCTTTCTTCTTGTGGCAAATCCTCTCCAAAAGTCTGTCACTCATTAACTCCTCTTAATTTCTCCAACAACCTCAATCACGCGCATAACACTCGACTCCTTCTTGTTCAGAATTAACGGAATCTATTCATTCATTTTAAATCGGGTTCTTCGTTTTCTTCTCCCCTCTTCACCAACAACAATGAAGTTGGAGCAGTATGCAAGTAACTTTTCTGATCTTCGCTTCAGCCTTATATTTCTAAAAGCTTTTTAAAAATGGTTGTAATAGATAGAACTCATCATTTTAAAAGAGATCCTGGATTTTGTTAGTTACTTTCATTAATTTTATTGATCTTGTTGATAACTTTAAGATAAAATAAATTACAAATATTTATTCATTGAGCAAGAACATAAAAGAAAAACAAACCTTTAGTTGTTATCTTTAGATAACCTTCTACCACTATAGATAAAGTGGTGGCAGGTTATTGTAGAATGAAGTGATAGTGGGTGAAGAAGTTGGTTTTGGAAGGAGGCGGTGGTCTATGTGATTGATAGCGGCAGATTGGGCTCAGATCCAGTGCACCTCCTGAAGAGCTGTAATCTTCCTCTTTTTTATTGTATATGTTGTTTATACCAGCTTTATTTTATTTTATTTTATTTTTCTCTGTGTTTTGTTGTTGTTAGGGTAATGTTCTTTCAAGAGGGGTGGCGAAGTGGGAGTGATTTCGCCGTCTCTTCTCAACTATCTCTACACACAGAATTTGGCGTGGGCGAGCTAGCTCACATCGATCTTGCAGTAGTTGCCCTTTCAACCCAGACTCACTGACTCACCACTTCCACAGTCTGCTGCGGAGTATGCGCAATGGCTGTGCCCACCTGCCCGGCAAGACATTCCATTCATTCATTCATCCCAGTTTTCTGACACACACACACACACAAAGTGATCCGAAGTGTCAATTTGCCGCCAGTTCCTCTTCCTTTAACACCTTCCTCCATTACTATTGCTATTCTTCTTTTAGTGCTTTTATTTATTTACTTACCTATTATCAACACCTGCATTGTTCCCATTTATATCCTGAAAGCATTATAAAGTCAGGTGTAACTCAGCACAGTTCTCACCATAAGTTTACTGCAAATTTCCAGAACATTTTAATTGGGGCAAAACTGGAAATCTAACTGAATTAATAATCTTATTCTTAAACTCTAAAGTCAAACTTTAAATCGTCTAGCCTTCCCTCTCAACCGATAAAGTTTTTTTCATACGGAGCGATTCTTTTAATCGATGCCTTCGACTGACCTCGATTTTGCGCCAATCTTTCGATGTACTCCAAGGAGCCCATTTTTGGTTTGCCTCTTGGTTGACGGCCTTCATATTTAACTTCCCTTAAGCATGTTGCTTTTTCCTCTCTTGGTTGTTTACTTTTGTCTGCAGGCATGCCCAAACTGAGTTCAGTTGCTGATTCTCCAGCAACTTGGAAACAAAGAGTTGAATTTCAAAGCTGCACCTTATTGTTTCATATGTACCAACTCGCGTAGTTTCATTCCTGAGAAATTGCTTTTCAGCAGCTTGCAACTCGGCTGAACGGAGGGGCCATTTTACTGAATGGAATGCGGATAACCCCATTTAAGAATATTGAGCTAACTTTTGTTAAAAATTCTACAATTTTTTACGTAGTGAAGGAGTTACACCAATGGATAGACGTTCAAATGTTTTCTTGTTACCTTATTTTATTCATAAATGAAAAATTTTATTTTTATAAAATAAAAAGCCATTCCTAAAAAGCAGCAAAAAAAAAATTAAACATGTGGAGAAGGCGTATGCTAATTAGGAGAGGCTGCATGAAGATACTAGGGATGGAGAAACTAATATTGGACAAGCTGTATGAACTTTGTGTTGGTGGTACAAAGAGGAATACTGAGGAGCAAGGGGAGCCATACAAGAGGAGCAACGCTTCTTCGGTTGCTTTCTCATTTATATTACCAGTATATGATTGGGAACCCCGGGAGGCGGTAGAAGGGCGGCTACTAGGGTGGAGTGCACAGGGGGGGTCGTGCAGTCTTGAGGGCGTAACATTTACCACATCTAGATATTCTCCTCACTATAGTAGTGAGAGTGTGCAGTCTGCATTCAGTGTTGGCAATACGCGTACGCACAGAATATGCACGTGTCCTCTGCTGGAGCGCACGCGTGTGCTTACATACTTGGGTATGAATTAGCATATAACCTCCACTTCACCTCTTCTCCTATTTGATAACACCCTCATATATGTATCTTGAGTGCATGACAACTCAATATCTTTTTTACTACAGAAATTTCTTGTACCTGTTCACTTCCTTTTTGTTTTTCTCGCCCCCTTTTTTAGAGAAGTAAGCTTTTGGGATCAAATTTTGGAACTTGAGTTTTAACCCACAATAATTGGATTGCTGAATACGAAGTTGTTTTTCGTGGAAATTCGCTTTCTTCTACTAGTACTCACTCTTACAAAACTCTTAAACACCTTTCTGTAATTTTTTCCAAAAGCTTAATTCTTATCTACATTATAGATTTTCAACCAATCTCCTCATCCAGAACTGCCCTAAGACGAATATTTCTAGACAAATCGTAAATGTGTGAGCAATTAATGTGCATGCGCAGTTTGATCGAAAATCCAATCGGCCATTTATGAAATCTCAAAAAAGTGAATAATCCATGGAATGTAACTGAACTTAAGGTTGAAGTCTTCATTTATTTTAGAAAAATAATACTTCTAGCTATTTTTTCAGAAGTACTTTTCCTTAATTTACACAAAGTAAAAAGAAAATCTTAGAGAACTCTTTTTTGAGAATTTCTGAAAATACGGAAAAATCTAGTCATTGACTTTTCCTGTCATCCAAGTCTCTTCGATTTGAATTTAATTCCAAATTCTCTCTTCGAATTTGATTCTTATTGTTATTTTACCGCCGACAAAACAGTCGTCTTCTTCTTCTTCTTATTTGGCGCGACACTCCGACCAGCGAACCTTGGCCTCCGCCAAATGCTTCCGCCAGTTTTTCCTATTTTGGGCAGCCACTTTCCAGCAACGCCAGGGCATCCTCCTTAACTCCGTCCAGCCAACGTAACTTTGGCCTACCTCTCTTCCTACCGCCGTGTAGTACCACCATTTGCATAAGCCTCTTCGGCACGTCATCATCACACATTCTAGCCACATGTCCCGTTAATCTTAGTCTGCCTATCCTTATTATTTTACTGATGTCCAGTTCTTTATACAAAGAGTAGATTTCCGTGTTAGTGCGTTTTCGCCAAGTCCGGCCATCCCGTATTGGTCCAAATATTCTTCTTAAGATCTTTCTCTCAAAAATAAGAGGTCTTTTTCATTAGTTTTAGAAAAAGCCCACGTTTCCGAACCGGGCGAATTAGAGTCTTTTAGAGGATGATTTTAGTCTCCCTAGAGCTATCAGCTTGCTTTTCATCTGCTTGGCGAGTCCAAAGTAGCATCGATTCGCGCTTATTGTTCTACTTTTAATCTCTGCTGATCTGACAAAACAGCACAATGTACAAAAATGATAATATTTAGCATAAATCTAGGTTTTAGTTTTCCGTTTTGTATTAAAGCTTTTTAGCTCTAATTAGTTTCTCATTTAACTACCCAAATTTCTATCAGTTTTCTTTTGTAACTTTTTCCCAGTTGGTTTTTGGAGGGGTTCTCGTTTAACATTAGGAGGGAAGGTTCCTTCATAGTTCTTGTCGAAAGGACCTTAACATCACGCTTTGGGTGTAAATGGAATCAGCTTGTTTCTTCAGCGATCTAGGTGCCCTTTGGATATCCCAGTACATTAACCAAACAACTCTTATACTTTCACCCTTATTAGTAGATAGTGCCAGGGCTCTCAAGCGAGCTTTACGGATGAGTTTTCAGGAGATAAGTGTCTATGTGGAAGGAAAAGACCATGTATAAGGTGGCTAGAATCGAACTGTGATAAAACGCTGCAGCTTAAAAACTTTTGACAGAGAAGAATAGTCTTATTATAATTGTACAGGAAATCTGTCTCCTTCATAGGATGTAGTGTTACAGGAAACATGAATATCCAATGAATATAGCATAAAAAATACGAATCTGCAGAAAATTTCGTGTCCAGTGAACAATGGAAAGCTACATCGACTTTGGTCTTGTTTTTTTTTTGCTCTGGAAATAATTTGATTTATTATTTTTCTACACGAACTGGTGTCACACCATTAAATTTAGTGGCTGACCAGTCACGGAATTAGAACATGCAATCTGCGCGCGCAGTTGAATATAAAATAAGGCTAATGTCCTCTCGTCTGGGTTATGTTAATGATTTGTATAGTTTGGTTGAAAAGCGAGGAGAACTAGTTTATAGAGGGAAAATTTTGGCTTTAGTCTATGGTTTTAGGGGGTGGGTGGTTGGAGGGGCTTGTAGTGGTGAATGTTTTTAAAGTTGCTTTTGGGAGAGGGGAAGTCAAGGACACTCACTACTCTGTGTGAGGGGAGAAGTCCGCCCCTCCAGCACCCCATTCACCTCGACTACTACTTCGCCAAAACTAACACCCACGATAGAGCAAGTCTGCGACTGGCCAAACACCATGACCCAGTGTACTGAGTGTGTCCTTTCTTTGAGCGACCTCCTCTCCCCTACGTCACTATGGCTACCCTTAACTAACAACCATTCAACTATTTATTCATTGAATAATTTTCATTCATTTTCTTTACTATAAGACACGCCCACTTTCATCATCATCATCATCACCACACTATACATAAGAAGTTGTGGATGGTAAAAACTGTGTGTGTGTATGTGTAATCCATCAATGTATCTTTAATATGGCCTCCTTATAGAAGGAAGTATTGCGATCTAAACAAACATTCTACGTCACAAGTTTTCAAATAGTAAGATTTGAAAAACCCGGAAATATAATGTTTTTCTAAAAAAAAATATGGACAGTATGTGAACAATCGAAAGTCAAAAACGAAAAATCTCTAAAGATTGGCTTCATATTTCGATCGTGTACTCACACAGGACTTGTGGGAATCTAATCCAAAGAATCCCTATGCTGCCATTTAATCCCCACGCTCTGCTTCAACATCATTACTCGAGAACAGCGTTTTCTCAATATTCTTGCCGTGCGACCCAACATATTTTTTTTTACAATTGATAATTTTTATTATATAATTTATTTTATAACTATCAATGTACGAGTAATAGTGTGTTTACTCGGATCAACTTGATAGTACTTAGTATGGATATTTAATTTTAAAATGTAGAGAAGCTTAATTTATTTCAGGTACAACATACCTAAGTGGTTCTATCTCAAGCAATGCGCTTTACCATATCCGATACAAGACTACTAATTCCGCAATACATGCATGTATTCCGGTACCAGTATAATACAAAAAGTATAGTTATGGAGCTTTTAAAACATTACTACCTACTCTCCAGATACTGGAAATACAATAAAATGTATTAACTAACTCCACACATAAAATGTTCATTTTTTAAATTTCAACTTTTATCATTTTTTTTTTTTTTTAAATCATAAATATTAAGTTTTATTTTTTTTTTAATTTCAGTACTCTGGTGCCTTGGAAACTGTTCAGGCCTGTACTGAATGAAGTGCATCCAATCAGCTCTGGACTGGAAGCAATGGCACTAAAATCAACCATAGACCTCACTTGTAATGACTACATATCAAATTTCGAATTCGATGTGTTCACAAGGTAAATTATACTCGTATATGCACATATATAAGTATATATATTTAATTTAAATTGTAAACGTTTTTTTAGGACAGTTTTATAAAAGTTGAAAATCGTCAAAAATTATTTGTTGACTATTGCATTGCTCCTATAATGTTTGTTTCTTGGTAAGCTGGAGTTGGTATGTAGGTTCAGCTGAACTCAAATACAGTTGCAATCTGTTAACTGCTGGTGCAGTTGCTCTTGGATTACGTTATTAGATACTTTTACAGTGTCAGTAACAGTAACAATGTTACGTTTTTGTTGGATATTTGGTAGTCAAGATCTCTGTAAAAGTTTTTAGCCTATTTTTTTCCCCCTCGGACAATAGAATCACAGAAAGACAAGAGGAAAGTGTATGCAGTACTCTTCAAAAAGCCAGAAGAAGCGATCTTTACAAATACTTATAACCTTATAGTTCTATTTGAACAACATCTTTCCAGGAAGAAACGTGTTACTCATATATCCATCCAATCGTACCATTCTTGCCTTAAAATCTTGAATCAGCACCTACTTCCCAACTTCGATTGAAAGAAAAGTTATCAGATTAATTGGCATCTGTTACTGTATATGTTTGGAATGTTATTTTAGAAAAGTGTCCGAAAAAATGAGAAAGACAAAAGTTACTATTTTGAACAAGTGTGGCGGCTGAAAACTCTTTAGTTATGTTTCCACCGGCAGCAATAAAAAGAAAAAAAATAAAATAAAATTTTAGGGAAATTTTTATGTTAAAATTTATTATACTGTTAAATTGGGAAATATTGTTGTTACTGAGAGAAAGGAGGTTTGCCATAAATCAAATTCGATTGGCGCCCGGCCATGAATATCGATATTATCAGTTAATATCGGTGGTAATGGGGAGCATTTGAATACAACTAAGCAGCAACCAATGGATCGTATAATTGTATGGCGGTGGTTTACTGTTTTATGATTTCTCTTTTCGATCTTGGCTTAAATCTGTTCTTTATAATTATTAATTGTTATTGCAGTCGAGTTGAAGTAAATGTACTCATTTGATGAGTTGAAAACGATAGTTTAGAGAAACAGAGATACGTAAGAGTTACCTAAGTGGCCTCCACATAACACATTTTATTATGTTGTGAATTAAAATTGGTTTTCCAATTGAAATATTGTTTTATAAAGGCATAACATCACGATAGTCGAGCGGTTAGAGGCGTGGCCCTCAATGCTAAAATGTATTGTTGGTTTAGTGGGTTCAATCCCCGGTCTAGACCTTGGATTTTATTTAATGGTTAATATGAGAAATTCATAGTAAAGTATGTTTGCTAGTCGCTTCTGTCCACGATACCTAATTTGTTAGTATGATGCGTAAAGCCTGCATCGCATTAACTAAACTAATAACTCGCCGATCCAAAGTAAATGAATCGTTGCTGGAAACAATAATACTCCGCAAGTGCTATTTCTAGGGTACGTCGGTTTGAGCCCAAACCCGTCTAGTTGAATTTTCTGCTAGGTCAATGTAGGTTTCAGTAGCCGTACATTGTTACATGAACGGAAATGCTCTCGTTTTCGAATCATTGAAGCGAAGTGTTTCTTAACCGTATATACATTCCAGCTGGCTTTGCAATGGAGGATTTTTAAATTCGTGTGCAGGTTATAACCATTTGTGTTAATAAAATACGGTAAATGAAGATGTCCATTATTGATGGATTTTGATTATGTTGTTCGTTTTAAATTTATCTAGTCTGTTGTGCAGGTAATTGAAGTAGTATCTTTGGTTCTGTCATAATCTCCGTAATATTTTATTGTTTTTCATTATTTTCTTTGTCCACAATTCTAGGCCTTCTTGTTTTGAAGACAAGGTAGTTTGAACGTAGTGACGAGTAGCTCTAAGGCTGTGCTACATTCAAGATAATTATAGAACATATCTTTGTATTACTAAGACAAACCAAAACAGCGGTATATATTCGTCTATCCCTTTCATAAATGGTACCCCGCAAATGGTGGACAAATGCCGAACACATTCTCCAGAAAAATAATATTTTGAAATGAACATATCGTCGATGTTCTTTCACATCCTCGAGTGTAACATTCTCATATTTTCAGGAGAAAAGCAAGTTTTTCACTATAGAATTTATGTAACTCATTTTGATATTTAATTTCTTATTATTTAAAACACTAGAAAGAAGTTAGAGTAAAAAAATGTAACAAAAACGGGTTTTAAAAGAACATCCATGATATATTAGATTAACTGAGACGACTACACTGTCATAATCTAGAGAGATTTTATATAATTTTGAAAAAAAAGTAATAATAATAATGAAACTGTGTAAGTGGGACATGAATAACCGAAAATTGTGTGACCACATTATCCATAACTCATTAAAAAAGGCAGCTGTTATGAGTGTAACCATAACGTAGTGCAACCTCTCTACATTTAGCATATCATGTGAAGCACTGTGAGAGGAAACATGTTATTTTCAGCGAAACATTTTGCAAACCCAATCAACAAGAGTTCAAAAATTTAAAGTGAAGTTCTTAACTTTAAACTGCCCATTGTTGACGGTAAAACAAGTAAAAAAATGACACTTTCGTGCAATGTACGTACGTACTTTATGTAAGTCTTCAACTAAAAACGTGTATCTGACCAACGTGTTTACTTCAATAAAATCTGCTGAAATGAAATGTTTAGAGAATTTAAATACTATAAAGAGAAAATTGTTTGAATCATTCTTACCAGATATTTAAATGATTTGTCCTTAATATTTAATGAAGTATTTCCTTGTTTTTGTAAAGGAATCGTGAAGTGGAGAGGCTTAAGCTTTCAAAGAGGATTGAAAATGGCATCTTAAAAGTTCATTTCCAGTGAGAAGAACCTCGGACGAACAAGAAGACATCCAGCTAGAACAAGAGAATCCCTCTTGCTCCATTCTATCTCTCTTTTCCAGATTTACTCGTTTCTCCTTAACTGGGAAAGCATCTTAACCTAAAAGCCTCCATTTCTCTCTTTCCTTGGCTAATATATCTTGTCTGTTGTTTCGTTGTTGACAGCAACTCGATCTGTCTTTTCTGAGCGAGAGGCGAAATTCTATTATTAGAATTGTTATAGCCGTTTGTTTAGATCACATGTTACGATGTACCTAGTAAATATAGAATTGTTAGCACTTAGAGAATGAACTAGTCTTCATTTCAATTCAGTGTAGATTTATTTTTGAAAAATGTCGTGAGTTAGTGACCAAAAAAAAAAAAAAAAGTGGGTTTTAACTTGTTTCCGCTAAGTTTCAACTTGCTCTGCTTTTAGGCTTGAATACGAATATTCTTAGTTGTATTTGCTTAGGAATGTTTAATTTATTTAATACATAAAAAGCTTTATAAACTTGTCGGCAGTTGATGCCTATTATAAAGTTAAATAAAATTAAACAAATTCTCTATAATAACGAAAAAGAGGTTTGTTTTCCACAATTACAAGCGCTATAACCTCTCTTATAAAGTACAACTTTTACTTTGCGATATCAAAAATTAATTATGAACCAAAAATTTAGAACTCTTATATACGTAATAATTTTATCAACTTAGTTCACCATTTTTACAAAAAATGTTTAATTATTTATTAACCCTTTTTAAATAACACCCACATACACCATTTAACCTCGTTCACTCAGTCAGCTAGTATACCGAGCGAAGATATCTCTCTCAGTTCGCTCCTTATCGAACAAAGCTCATCCTTGCCTAAAAAAAGAAATCTGAGAAAAGGTCTGTTTCTTTACTTTTGAATAGGCTCCGATGGAATTGATGATTACGTTCTAACATTTTAACTTTTATTAGTGTGTTTACATGTTTTATTTTATGCGAATTTAAATTAATTTTTAATAATTTTCATAACTTATCGTTTTTTTTTCACAGGTTATTTCAACCGTGGACATCGTTACTACGTAATTGGCAAATATTGGCTGTGACCCATCCCGGTTATGTAGCTTTTTTAACGTATGACGAGGTTAAGGCTCGTCTACAGAAATATATAAATAAACCTGGTAGCTATGTATTCAGACTTAGCTGTACTAGGCTGGGCCAGTGGGCCATCGGCTATGTCACAGGTGACGGAGATATACTGCAAACTATACCCCAGAATAAGTCATTATGCCAGGCCTTATTGGATGGCTACAGAGAGGGTTTGTAAGTATTAGTTCATTGTTTAATTACAAATTTTGTTGGATATTATAGTTTATATTTGTTTAAATATTTATTATATTTTTTTTAAGCTATCTATTTCCTGACGGCCGTAACGTGAATCCTGATCTATCTTGGGCTGTACAACCAACACCAGAAGATCATATTAAGGTTACACAGGAACAGTATGAATTATATTGTGAAATGGGTTCAACCTTTCAGCTGTGTAAAATATGCGCAGAGAATGATAAAGACGTGCGCATAGAACCATGTGGTCACCTTCTGTGTACACCTTGTCTCACATCTTGGCAGGTTTGTCATCTTTATTTTTAACCGATTGCTGGAATAGCACTCACAGTTTTTAAGTGTCTGTTTGCTTTAGGTTTACAAAGAATGCTGTTTTCTGCCCACTAAATCTTGAAAGACAATTAGAGCTATAAAAAAAATATATAAAGAATCATTAATAATTTTTTGTTTAATTATATACAATATTTATATATTTCTTAATTAATTGCACAATATTTACCTGATATTCAGAGACGTTTTATGGCATATGTTAAATATCACTGTTTTCAGCAGATGGACGTGGACATTCCCAGGGTTGCTATGCTGTTTTACCTTCCTCTATGTCCATTAAAGAGAGTATCTAATACCCTGTTAATTAGAAGCCCAGTTCTGCATACTTCTATTTTTTTGTCTCGCCCAAAAATAACAGCGAGTCAAAGAACGGAAATCTCCGCCATCATTAAAGTCTTGTTCAAGCTGCAGAATAAAAGATGATTGTGATAAATTCTTCTGTCAGACATTTCGTAGTAACACAATCCGTAGTAAAATTTAACAGCTTACGTCTCCTAAACTATTGTTTCTAGAATCATCCAGTTTCTCTCAGTTGTAGAGATTAAATTTCTCTTCGTTTAAAAATAAAAAAAAATATCACAGAAAACTAGGCATTACATCTCCAGATATTGGGACATGAAATTTGAAGAAGAATAAGTTTCTGCAAAATTTAACTTCACATATCTCTTAATCTATTGCATCTAGAATCGTCCAATTTCTCTCAGTTTAGAGGAAAACATTCTCTTCATTTGAAAAGAATTTCATGGATATCTGGACGTTACATCGCGAGGCATGACTTGAAATTTGAAGAAGAATTAGTTTCTGTCAAATCTATCTTCACATATCTTCTAAAAGGGTAATTTTCCCTTCATGCGTTTTAGAAATACAATTAAAGTGAAACATTTAAATGAACCTGAATTCCCTGTGTTCACACCTAAAAATCACTCTAATCGATCCAAAATAATAAGATTGTAAGTGGGCCTATAAGAATAATTGCCTAAGAGAAAACAAAATGTTATTAGATGTAGAAAACAAAAATATTAAATGGACAAAATGAAATTATTTTCTTAATGAATTGATTTGCTTGAATTTTAATCATTACAATAATTTTAATGAATAATTATTTTCTAGGACTCAGAGGGACAGGGATGTCCATTCTGTAGAGCCGAGATTAAAGGTACAGAGCAGATAGTTGTAGATCCATTTGATCCGAAGAGACAACACAAGGCTGGTACGGTGTCCGTCTACACTTTGGAAGAGGACGACGACGAGGTACACGACACTCTCTAAGATGCGTCTGCACGAACCTCTAAATTTATACATTTTTCTCCCCCCCTCAAAATCTCACAATTTTGCACTATTCTTTTTTTAATTTTTATTTTTTTGCTAAATGAATAAATGTGCAGAGATTTAAAAACTTATTAATATTGTATGTAGTAGATTGACAATGAAGAATATTTATGTTGAAATTTTGTTTCTAAATCGAGAAACAGTTTAATATTAAAAATCATCAAACCATGAATAAGTTAATTAAAAACTCACGAGTGAATCGAACACATTTGTGGAAATAGCTGGTTGTCTGAATCCTAGAGATTTGAGGAAATAGGAAATAGCTGGTTGTCTAACTCCAGCAGGTTTGAGAGAGTAGCTGGTAGAGAATCCTACAGATTTGAGGGAGTAGCTGGTAGTCTGAATCCGATACATTTGATGGAGTAGCTGGTAGTCTGAAACCTACAGATTTGAGGTAGTAGTTTGTAGTCACAACAAAAAGTTTAGATCCCTATTTGCAGAAATAGTTTCCATTAACATATTATTCTTCACACCTACTTCTGGGATACAGACGGCTATCTAGGGCACTGTGTAAGCTCTATGCTTCTAAGCCAGGGCAGAAGGCCTGATTATTGAGTCTGCCGTTTCTTCATTTGTATCACCCTTTGCCTTGATATCTACAGGTACTAGTTTCGTTCCTCAAGCAGGATGATTCCCAGACTTCTGTCCTCTAGAATTTAGCTCCGGTAAATAAGCTATTAAATAGCAGGACTTAATGTTCTTTTGTTTTTGCTTATGCCATTCACTGCTTTTACCATTTCGTACATACTAAGCATTTGGCTACCATCTTGAATAGCACTATACGCGAAATTACTCTCTGAGCTGTGGGATAACCGTATTAGCGCGTTTTGCACCGATCCATCCATCGACCCGTTCATCCCCTGTCACTGACGCCTATAGGAAACTGTAGCACAGTGTTGATTGGTACAATAACTTCTAAAAATTTTCTTCACAATCTTTAGTTAGATTCGATTTCTTAACGCTCATGATGAAATGATTTTGAACAGCCTTGTGCGTTGCTAGGAGTTATCTTCCATCCACACTAATTTTACCTTACTAAAACGCCTCCAATAATTAGAGAGGAGGTTATCTTGTTTGTAGAATGTATTGACCCATTTTGGGACCACCTTTTTTTTTCCAGCGGTATTGGCCTTTTCTGGTGATAGATTAATTGCACCAAAGGATCGCAGGCAAAAAGCTTCCCCATTGTTCATCTACTATCTCTCATCAGCAAAAGGAGTATCGGAGCGTCAAGTGAGAATCATCCAGCCGCGAGATGTTGGATGATCGTAAATTACTAGTAATACTAGTTAGCAGCAGATTTAGTAACACAGTAGCTCAATCACTCCAAGTGTAACTCTTGCTGTCTCCACACTGACCAAGGATTCGTCGACACTCCATCTATGTTATTGTCGTCGTCATACTTCCCAAAGATTATTCTAATTTGAATCTTTGGTCTGATTACATGAGACTGTAACTATGTACACTTAAAATTATGTCAATGCCAGCTGTTCGTTAGTAAAAAATTTCTACTCACAACGTACCAAGTCAAATTTGGACGAACCTTTAATTCATTGCTTTCCTACTTACATACAATAATAAATAAACTAATTGATATAGCAAAAGTTCCATTAACTAATCTAAAGGAATAATTGTTTTGTTTAATTGCTTGAGATCCTGCTTCATTTAAATTAATTTTTTATGTGCCAGATACCACAAATGGAGACTTTTTTTCTTCTAACTAAATTTAAAAAGAAAGTTGTAATGCACTTTGTGAAATAATAGCATTTTTGGTTTTTGTTTTTTGTTTTTTTTTAGTTTTTAGAATGGCCTGTTGTATTATTATTATGATTTATTTTGTGTTTTCATTTATGTGTATGTAATAATGGAAACAGCTTCAGTGCAATATTTTGTTTTATGTTAAATGTTGCCAAAACTCGAATATCCACCACAACAACCCTTTTTTTTTACATTTATGTGGAAATATAAAATATATATTTGCTTGTTACATTTAAGTTCTTGGTTTAGTTTTTAATTTATAAAAACAAAAAAAAAAAAAATATCAAAAGTATAATAAAAATTACTAAAATAATAATGTTGATCATTTATTATTATTACTAATCGTTTAATAATAATGTATGTTAAACAAATGTAAATTTCCTTGTATATCAATTTATATCTTGTTTAAAAAAAATCTTCTTTATTAAACCAAAGACGACCATAAAAATTAATTAAAAAATTAAAATGTATAGATCAAGTACTGGAGCCCCTTCCTTCTATTTTTGTTTGTATTTAATTTGGTTTATTTATTATTTTTCAATATTATTTTATATTATTGCGGGATTTTGCTGAATATTGTTTTGAAATTTTTTGTTTTTAATTTCGTTATGTTTGTTTTTTTGAACGTGTTTGAAACAATTACTCACATTATCCCCCTTGCCATGCACTTGCATGAAAATAAATTATTTTGTGTAATGCATTTTTATATCATTATTATTGTTATAATAGTTCCTTGTATTTTTTACGTTATTTTATTTTTTTAACTTTTATTTTCATGGTAAGCAAATATTTCTATCATTTACAAAATATAAACACTAGAAATTTAAAAATTATTTGGTAATCGATTTATTTATTTCACTTTCTGAAGAAGGAAACAAAAATAAATAAATAAAGAGGGCTCAATGTGTAAAACAATCAACTGTTGATTTCTCTATTCTAAATAAAAAAAATTATTTTGATTTGTGAACAAATGAATTTCATTTTCTCTTTAATTATAAAATAATAAGGTAAATTTATTGCTTCTGTTGCTCTAATGGCTTAAAAGAAATGTTAGCAATAGAATTTAATTTTAACCGTCAAAGCAGCATGCTTGTTTATTCCTGAAAGGTTTCTGATTCTTTGTCCATATTCTACTTGTCTTGACAGCTAGATAAAACTCTGAATAAAACTTGGGAAACAATGACCATGGGCACAATGGAGTTGCAAAAAGTGAACAAAATTATCAAAGGGCTCTTTATTAGTTATCAGAGGAATCTACTGCCTTTTTTTTACTTTGTCATATTGCAATTACATTTCAGTAAATGCGAAAAATAATACATTATTACCAAAATTAGTTTACCCAATGAACGTTACAAAATTTAATGTAACCAATTCAGTGATTTTTCTTTCATTTTCTACTTTCTTTCCCTTACATTTTCTGAAAATTTTTACTAATTTTAGAGGCATTTTAACAAAAATAGTGATTATAATGTTTAAATAAAGTCCTGTTATTATATTATTTGTTCGTTATAAATAATTGATTTATTAATTTACTATTTTTTTTTATCGTAAAGTAACTGTAAATTTGTAAATAACAACAAATACTAAAGAGAAACAGATGAAGTTAGTCAAATTATTATTATTAATTACAATTAATGAAAAAATCTAATTTAATTAATATATTTGTTATGTTTTCCATTTAATTAATTTGCCGTATTTTTTGTTTTGTTTGAGGGATGTAATTTATATCAGCTGTATTATTGGACTATGGAATTTGTAAAATAAATTGTGGAGTTTATTTTTCTAAATGTAGAAAAATCAACAGGAAGGAATAAAAATAAAATCGGATGTATCTATGTAGCATCCTTTGTTTTTTTTCTTTTTTCTTTTTTTAATTTATTAACCATTTTTCTACTGAAATTACGATTTTTGATTGTAATGAATAAAATTGGACATAATAGAAGAAACAGTTTATAAAATTTTAATTTTTTCTTATTAAATGTTCAAGTAAAATTATTTGTTTTTTTTTTTATTATTGATAGGATTTTTATTTAGTTATTTATTTGTTGGTAAGTGGCTTATTTTTATATTTATCAGTAATGTATTAAAAAATATTTTAAGAAATTTAAAGGCAAAACAAATTTTTATAATTAGGATCATAACTCTCCCCAAAATTATTGTTAAAAAAAAAAGTTGAATCTTTATGCATGTTGCACTTGGCATGGCTTTTTCTTGTTTTTGCCAAAAGTGTCCTTTGTTTCTGTTGCCTTTATTTATTGGCTTGTTTGATTGATTTCTAGAATTAGAAAGCCACTTTCTCTAATAAATGGTTATAATGATCTTGCTTTTATTTCCAGGACATGAACATGTGGAACCACAATAACAGTAGTCTTCAGGCGTTATCCCTCTCGCCAAGGTGTGAGCCAGATTCAAGGGTAAGTCTGCAACGTTTTCTTTATCCACAATACATTATTTCATGAAGTCTTCGGTTGTCGTTGTTGATCTTTGTTTTTCATTTGTCAGCCTTCCGTGGTATTTAGTATAGTAATTTAAGGAGTTACTCCATAGATCGATCCTCTTCCAAATACCGAAAATAAACATCTCTAGAATAGAGTGACGTGAAGTATGTAGCTTAAAGTTCAATTCCCTGTTAACTGGTGTTAATCAGTCCTTCTCAGGAATTATTCATCAGTCTCCCATGTTCCAGAAGGTCTAAAGGAACTTATGGCTCGTGATTCATTTAATTGGAGACATCTCTCTCGCCCTACGAGTAGGGTACCCTTAGGCCCTTTTGCTGTTCTATTTCATTTGCTTGGTGTTCCCATAAATTCTGCATTTCGCCTCAACACAAATGAAAATGTTATAATGCCCTTTATTTTTTGTATGATATTTTTTTGCCTTCTACTAACTAAAGTTTAAGAAGTTCTTACTATCCACATGCACTGTTATTGCACTTACTATTGCATAATTTTTAGGGAGGTCGAAGTCCGTTGATCTCACCAAGAGGGTCTCCACTGTTAACTAGAAGAATATTACCACATCAGGCACCACCTGTACCGCCTAGGAGGTCTTCGCCTACTCTGCTAGGAGGAAGTTCCTCTACTCAACCGTTAACTGTTCCCAAGGAAGATGCCCCACCACCGCCACCAATCACAAGTTCTCAACAAGAAGGTAAATTTTATTTATTGATCTTGCATTCTAGAATCGACATTCTAAATTAACTCTAACGATCTAAAGAAAATGTAAACTATCTTATCGGCTTCTATGTTGTCATAAATAAGGACACGAATTATACTGAAGAGCCAAACGAACCAACCTCAGCGATTACAAACCCTCCAATCCCAAATCCTAAGAGTTATAGTGAAGGCTCCATTTTAATGTCTCCAATCTTACCAATCACAAAGACCTAAATATTTCCTATATCGCAGTCATAGCCCTACCTAATATACCACGCCAAAATTAGCCTCCCCTTACAATCCTCAGATCCGTTCTCTTTCATCCAGAACAGTTGCTATTAACCTTCCTAGCATACTAAGGCGTCCATGGCCCCGATGCCATTTAACTATATAACCTCGATCATCCTAGGTTGACTGGCATGTCTGCAGAAACAGCTGCTGAATGATGGTTATCAACACAGGTTGGTCACCGTTAACGTTACCACGCTAATGCATTTTCGTAAACCTGAGCAAATTTGACCAACAGTTCAGCTTCATAATTGTTTAATGAATATTTTCTACAAACTGAATTTAGCGTCTCTATGTGGAATCGATATAGTCAAATTCTTTCAGCAGATTTGGTTACCTTTGCCTTGAATTTGCAATACCCTTTTTTCATCAATTAACAACTATTTTAATTTATAATTTTGTGTAATTATATGAAATAATAATGGATTATTAGAATTTCAGGATCATAAAGCGGGGACTTCTATCTGAAAACTGCACTGCACGTTGGGTAACCTTTAAGTTTTTACCGAAAAACATGGCTTTATTAATTCAGACAAATTACTGAATCTCTTTCCGATATTGTTCTTTCCAGAAACGATTTTTGTATCGGCAAGTTTTGAAAGTAATAGTCAGCGTCTTGGCGTGAACTCTGACAAAAATCCAATGAAAGTCATTTCCACCCTTTTTCATAAAAATTGTTAGTCTAGATCGTAATTTAGAGCAAAGCATCGTAGTTTAATTTGTTTGAATATTGCTTACAGATGGAAGGTACAATTTAGCAGAAGGACGTATGAGTATAGAAGGTAGAGTACAGTCTTGTCCATCTTTGGCATGTTCAGCAGCCTCGGTAGTTTTATCGTTACCAGCGAAGTCCCATACAACACCACAGTTTCCTCCTCCAGTACCGACGACATCCGCTAGCTCTGCTTTAACAACTGGTGTCCCACTGTCGATCACTACTTTTCAACAACTTGCCACAGGCGAAAGCGGAAGTACAACTTCTGGAAACGTCGCCATTGTTGCTAATGACATAGCACCTCACCTCCAAACCACCTCATCTGCCTCACCTCAGGTTCATTATGCCGAATTAGCTAATATTACAGAAGAGCCCAGCTATGAAAATACTATTATAATTCCAGGTAACAAAATATCTCAATTAGTATTTAAGTATGTAGTGCATTTATATATATATATATATGTGAGTGTGTGAGTGAACCAAGTTGTTGGTTGTTTCAGGAAATATTACAATGGTTAAGCCAGTGTATTGTGCGACGCCAAATGTCGAATTACCTACAGTTTCTACAATATCTCACCTGGTTAAATCGCCGTTACCAGATCCGAGGTAAAAAATATCTTCTTATGTTGTTACTTACTGATCAAAGTGTTGCTTTATTTATTCATGTAAAAGGTTGGAAGAATTTTAGACATAAACTTATAATTATTCCAGTTCAACCATATAATTAGTGAGTTTAAGCGGTTTACTATTTTCGACTTCTTCTTTAAGGCATTAGGAGAATAGTAAGTAAAAAGTATAAGAGGGTTTCAAATTTTCTACTTCTCTCTGTGAATGTTTTCGTCGTAGAAGATAGCCACCAAATATGTAGTAGGTATTAATTTGTGAAATATTAACAGTTATAAACAAGTCTTTAATGCTCACTAATTCAGAAAGGTGAACGTCTGCATTGAAAATTGTATATTTAGCCTCAGCTACCTGGTTTAGGAAATTGCAAATAAGTTGGATGGGGCTTGGGATAAGTCCGAAAGGCGGGTGGGATCTCTTTGCCTGAGTCAAATTTATAGTTTAAGGATCTGCTCGAACCATAACTTTTACATTGTTATTGCTAGAGTCATATTCACTGGTCTGATCAATTTTTCTATAACTTGTCAAAATCGATGAAAATAAAAATTATTCTCGGAAGAATTTTTCAAAAAATTCCGATGGCGTCCACAGTCGATAGTCGCTGGGCTATTTCCATCATCCTCCTGATGGTTAATGAGTACCAAAAGAATTTATTAAAGATGAAAAAGATCATCCCAAGTTAATTTATAAAATGTTTTAAATATAAATTCTGCATTAGTGCAAAAACTTGTGATTGCTGGATACATTCATGTTACAACATGTTCGGGTTGTTATGCTGTGATCAAGTATAGAAATCAAGAATCTTTATGATGTATATTTATTATATTATGATCTTTTCTCTTAAAATTTTCATTTAAAAATAGTTTTAAAATTGGTCTCTAATTAATTTAATTAACATTAAGTTTTAGCTGAATTTGATTTTATATCTACTTTCTAAAAAATTTATTTTTTGATATTAAAACTAAACTTTAATTTTTCTTTGATTGTTTAGTACAAGGTTAATTGTTGAAGGAAATAGTGGTAGAATGGCTCCCCCTTCCAGAGGATCCTCAGTAGAATCAACCACTTCTACTGCCAGTAATCATTCCCAAGTGAGGGCTTCTCCAGAACCTATCCCTCCTAGTACCAATATGATGCTGCAATCATCACCATATGAAAATTTAAATATGGATCATATTGCAAAACTTACTTCCGAAGGTAAATATTTAGGTTTTTAATTTTTATCTATTTTTTTTTTTCGTTTTACTAATTTGTAAAAATTAATGTATTTTCACAGGCTATGCACAAGAAGCTGTAATTCGTGCGCTAGGCATAACTAGAAACGATGTAGCTATGGCCTGGGATATACTTCATGAATTTGCAACCAAGCAAACTACATAAGCGACCAAAACAATCATTTTTGTTACTTTATTTTTAATTTAATTTAAATTTTCTTGCACCCGTTTCGACTGACTTTATAATGAATGTCTATATTATAAGTAACATTTATGTGTATATATTTATATTTATATATATATAAAAATAAAAAAGTACACTAAATAAATTTTTAATATATATATATGTATAGAAATATATAATTATATTTTTCTGATCAAAAAAAAGTGGAAAAAATAATGAATTTTGAATGTAATTTTTATTTAAACAAGTAACTAAATAAATAAATAAGTAAATATTAATAAAGAGGAGATTTCGAAGAGAAAACAGAAACGAGAATTTAATAAAGAGTTTTAATTGAAATTAATCAATAAAACTTGTGAAAATCAAGTACATAGATTCAGAATAAACAATACGGTGGCGTAGAAAATATTGTATGCGAGAAATACATATTTTGTGTTGTTTATTTTTCCAATTATTTTTATTTTCTCTCACTCTACTATTAAGAGAAAGTATGTTGATACCTTTGCCGATATTATAATAAGTTATTCTGGATTTGTGATGAACTTGGTTTAGTTTGATGTCTTGGATCAATTTTATTATTGTTCCTTTACTTTTCGAAAATGCATGTGCCGTAAATCTAGCCTAGATCCTCATGAACTAGCTGCCCAGAATATCTCAGAAAGTAGGCTTTTTATAGTACATTTCTTCTTTCTTGGCACTACATTCCATGAAGGACCTTGAACGTCTCCAATAATGTTGTGCCATCTTCTCCATCTTCTTACGCCCAAATCTCTCAATAATGTCGAGCCATCTCACCGGAGTCTCCCTCTCCTTCTAGCCCCTCCTGGATGTCCAAGAAAGAGTTTCTTGGCTATTCTTTGCTCCCCATTTGTTCCAAGTGACCTAACCATGTTTGATAAGGCCAACTAAGTCCTGAGGAGCATGAAGATCTCTGACTTCCTTGTTGGTCCTTATCCTCCATCTGTCCCCTTCCAGTATGGGGCCATATATTCTTCTTAATTTTACACTGTCAAACATTATTTCATTCCTACCCATCGCAGAATTGTCTTACCTCGATTGTGAGAGCTCATACGAAGACTTCAGACAGAATCCTTTAAAAGGAAGTGTGACCTTATTTTGTTATTTTGGTCATTTTCTGCAGTTTTCTTTAAATTTGTTATATTTGATACTTGTGGATTATTTAAAGTTTTTGCGATGATTCAAAGGGCTTAAAAAGGTATAGCTGTTGGTGAGAGTAACCAAACATTATTTTTAATCATTAATACTCTCATCATATTTTTAGCTTTAACTGTCTACGAAGGCTCGAGTCTCAAAACTTTTTCCAACGCCAACCTTGTTACGCAGTTTGGCCCTTCAGTTCCTGCTATCACCTTCTCCTAACACATTCCTCCTAACAGCTTAGACTTAAAAACTTTTTATATGCTGTCTTTCGAGATGGCATACGTCAAAGTAGTAGTAGCATCAACATCGAATCACTGCCCCTTTCCTCCTTAGAATTCATAGGAGCCGTCATCATGAAGAAATCTGCAACTGCATCTTTCCTGTTATGTGTGAAAGGAACAGGCTGTTTTACCATTGTCTGCCAATGCTTGCCTTTAACCTGATTCTTTATTCATTTCTGCTCATTTAGGTTCATCTTCGGGGTAGTTTGTCCGTTTGCTTATTTAGTACAAACCACGGTGGCTTGGAATCCTTTGAAGCACGACTTGGGTTGCTTTTTCGGTTAATTACGCAGCTGTTGCTTCTCTCACCTCACTAGACACTAGAGATCGCTGGCACTAATATATTTTCTAAAACTGAAAAGATGGTGATATCCAAATTTTGCAGTATATAAAGAATGGTCCAAGTTAAACCTCAAACCTGTTTTATCACAAGCCTTGTATTTGGTACAAATACTCAGTAAAAATCTGATTTTTGTTGTTTATTACTGATATTATTTTGATTATAGAAAAAATTATACATATCTAGATTTTTATTAACAATATTAGTTATATTTAAATTTTATTAATATTATATTTACTTTATTTATTTTTTTATTATAATTTTTTTTCCTACCCCAAACGATACCCCCTGAGAAAATATTAAATTAAGAGTTACCCACTTGTCAACTGCAACCATGTGATCGAACGAATGTGACTAGAATTAATAAATAATTTAATAATAAAAAAGTTGAAAAACTATATTTATTATATTTTTAATCATTATTTAATAAAAGTAAACAATTAAAAAGAAATATTTATGAACAATAAAATAAAATACTATTTTTACGTATTCTAAAATATATTCAACGCTTAATTAAAAATAAAATAAATATAAATATAAAATTTAAAGTTATAATAAAGTTTTGATTTTATTTTAAAATTTAAAAATACAAAATATATATATTTATTTACAAAATTTCTTTTAAAGTTCTAGTATATATTGTGTATAGTCGGTTTTAATATATTAATGTGTACAGTCAAAACAAATAAATAATAAAAATGTTACTTTTTAGAATATTTCCACAGTTTTCTTTTGTAAATTTTTTGAAGAGTGCTTAGCCTTAAAATTAATGAATAAAAATTTAATTTAAAAAAGTCATTTTTAGCTCTGTAAGAAATGTATCTGTATATAAATATTTTTTCTTTGGTATTCTACAAAATATTTGTAGATGACAGGATTAATGGATTTATAAAATTATGTGTACCAGAGGGCTGATAAGTAAAATAGGAGGTTGTAGGAGAGAAAGCAGTTTTGGAGGCGAAATTAATTTTTTTTTTTTAGTACCTGGGTTCTGAAATCTTGATGATCTTCGATATTGCGTGGTTTCGGGTGTTTCCTGCTTATGCATTGTTAAGGCCTATACTTATTAAAAGCTTTAAACCTTTAGTTCATAAAATAATTTTAAAGTTGGTCAACTGGTACTAATTACTTGTTCTTACATCACAGAGAGGGATCATTGGTATGAATTGTGAGTTATCACTGGAACGGATGTTTTGAGTCTGCAAGTTCGGAAAGTTTGATGACTCAGAAAACGATTTCCTTTATAGTTTCTCCAAAATAGGTAAAAAAAATTGTAACATTTTTCCAGAAATTATTTTATTTAAGTTACTTCTAGGGAATGATAGTAGTTAGGCTTCCCTATAAAATGTTACTTGTTTGGCAGGACGCTTGTGTAATATCGAGGATTAAATGAATCTAAAATCCCGACTTTTAAGTGACGTGGTTTAAAGATCCTTTCAGCTTTCCGCTTTTTTTTTCTCAAAATCCACAAAAGCTGCTGTTTTTAACTTGGTAAGTTAACTGAATATTTAACCTTCGTTTTAAACTTTTTCCACATTTCTTTTAATTCAGGAAAATGTATTCATATGACGGTATTTCCCTTTAAATTGCTATTTCTCAAAATGTATTGTACTTTGAAAGCAAACATATTTATAAATATGGTTAGGTCTGCAGTGCTGTATAATATCTTAGATTTCAACCGTCGTTACACGCAAGCTTATTGTATCTCTAACCAGTTTAGGACATACATCTATCATAGATTGATTAATCAGTCTGGTGTAGAGATCACTTAAGTAACCATCACTCACTTGCTGAGTCAGCAAGTTTAGTGCGTTCTAAACGTAAGTGGAATTAAGCAATGAACAAATGTAGATTAATTTTGTTTTGTTTGTTTGATTATGCTTATCAACTAAGTGGCATAATTCCTAACCTATGTCTTAGTACTATTTTTAAATTTCAAGAAACTTGTGTGAATGTAAACACAACACAATTTTTAAAAGAAATTGTTTTCCGATTTCCACCAAAATGGCTCCCATGATTATTTGTTTTAAATGTCATATGCCAAGTTAATATAAAAAGTTCTGTCATATATTTGGTTGTAGGAAATGCTTTAGTTTTGGGGCGTTCTCTGGATTATCTTCCTAGTCAGGATCTACCCTGTCAACTAGATGTCAAGAACCATTAAAAGCATTGCTAGAATCCCGAGATTAATGAACATCTAATAGTGACGGAATACATTTTTGCCATACCTATCTGCATTTTAGTTGTTACTTTTCTTTATTAAACAAATATGCAACAGTTTAAACAAAAAATGAAATCTTAGAATTGAACTTTATCCCCATCCTCGCCTACAACCTATCTCTTTTCATAGTGTGCACAATTTATTTAAATGCGCATACCTAAATGTATTTAATATAGATCGTATGCGAGTTTGTATAAATATATTGTAAATTAAGAAAATCCGTACATAATGATATTGCAATCATTTTCTAAGTTATTTGAGGGATAAAAAAAATAAAATGCATAAATATATATAATGATTGTATTTATATAATTAAGATAAATTACTTTGAAACTAAATCATTTATCTTCGCAGAAATTTTAAGAGGGAACTTTTATTAGGGTAATTAATTTACATATTTACAAAAATGAGCAAATTAAAAGGAGCTTTATGAATCTAGTCATTCTTATCTCCTGTAACGACCCAAACATATCTCTTTACAGGTTTTTTGTTTTATTTAATCATTAATTTATTAAAAACAAAAATTACTATTAAAAATACTTTAAATTAAAAATAATAAAATATATTCATGAAATGCCCACAAATTTTGTGAATATTTTTTTTCCATAATTTCAAAAAATAAGAATTTTTTTTTTTTTAGAGTTGGATAAAATCTCCACTAGATTAATTCAAATGAAAATAAAATGGGATGAGTAAAAAAAAAAAAAAAAATTGATATTGAATATAGTTTTGTGCCGAAACAAGTTAATGTTTAAATTACAGCTCTACAGTAATGAATCATCTTTCGGAGTATTATAGATTTTAAAATCTGTCCTATAAAATATAGTTTGTTGTTTAAAAACTTTTTAACCTGCAACTATGAATTCTTTTAAGTTGTTGAATTTTCGTCTCTGAAGAAACTGTGCCCCATTCTTCAGAACAAGTGATAATCTGCGAGAACTTATTACTTTTATTTGGTGCAGTCCTTAACTTAACTTCCGACAAAACTCTAATATGAATTTGAATTAAAGAACTTTTTATCAAAATTAGAAAGTATTAAGATAAAGTGATTCTCTGGTTTAGGAAATAAACAGATCAATAGCCAATAAGGGCAATAAAATGCAGTAAACAATTTTTTTGTTACTCGCCCATTAATAATAACAGGACTGTACAGTTTTCTTTCAAGTAATATTCCTTTATTTATAAATTTTCTTACAAGTTATTGTTAAAAATAAATAAAATGGAAGCAATAATTATCATCATATTCCTGAAAGAAAATATAAGAAAGGGAATTTATTTTACAAAATCCACAACTTTGGCCAAGTAAATTAATAGTTCTCTAAATTTTTAAACTAGGTTGCAGGTCGACTTGGCGAGAAAGTAATCAGAGTGTAAAATAATAAAATATTAATTATAAGTTATCTACAATTTGGCTAACAGTAATAAGAATAATATTGTATTAAGAGTTGGGAACATAATGTGAACAATTTGTAATTGTATGATTTACATGTCTACAATATCTTTATATGAATGAAAATTTGTGTTGGTGTGAGAGGATTGGATATCAACAAATTTACAATTCAAATATGTTGTTACAAGAGTTAATTAAAATACAAAATTAACAAAACATATTATCTCGTTGCATTGTAGTTTTCAATGCTGAACTACCTCAAACTTTTGCATGTAATTCTACTGTACCGCTGATCCTATTTATCAATAGTGGGATGGTTATGACCTATTTACAAGGACTTGAAAGTTTCTGAGCTCGAATATCGCAAATTATTAATCAATAAATTCTTGTTGAATAAATTGATAATAAAATATGCGGTTCCGCACCTGTTCACGATACCTAATTTCGCAGTTGTAAGTTGGGCATAAAAAAAAAAAAAATTCGGAGGTATATTCTCATAAAGTCTAGTTGCTATTAAAACTTTAAAGTATTTGTCTGTATATACACTAATGTAACGTCCTTCGTGGTAAACCAGATTACACTCAAACCTCTAGATAAACTTTCTATTTTGTTGAAGACGAATTTTTTAAAATTGAATTCCTTGTTCACATATCCTGATCACAGCATTGGGAATGCCGATAATAGAAAAAATCTGATTGAAAAAGAAACAATAACACCCTCTGTTCTATCCCTTTCATTGAGAACTGATTGGTAAAAGATTCTGTAATCATCTCTCGATGTAACTTTCAAAGTATCAAAGATTTCTACTGCCAAACCTCTTCTGCCAATGCAAACAAATTTTCTAAAAAGTATAGAATTTGGTTTTTATTTTTAAAAAACAAACAAATGATTAGGCATTAAAATGTACTTGGTCAATGTGAAAAACAAGTATTATTTATAGTAAATGTTTATTGTGATGACAATTTTGAGGGTTAATACATAAAAAGTCATTATTTGGGTTTCCACATATTTCTTTAGTTAGCTGGCCAAATATATCGTATTTGAAGCGATAATGTGAAATGTCAAACAATACTTTCACATTAAAAACACATTTTTTGATTTACTATACTGCTGTAAACATAGCATTTTGTATTTACTACTTGTTTCGATCATTCTTTTTTACAACTCAACTTCATATAACGCATTGGACCGTAAAAAAGACAGTGGTAAAATAAAAAATTACTTCTTAAGAGAAAAACATTAATAAAAATGAGAAAACGTTTTTTAGTTTATTCATTAATTTTTTCTGTTCTTTTCCATCATTTTTATTGAAAAAATAAGAGAAAGTATAAATTTAATTGTTAACTTGATCAAATAAAAATTTATTTCCTAAAGGTATTAAAAGTCTAAAATTTACTTTTCAATTCAGTATTACTGAATCTACTTTTAAATTAAATATATGTATTTACGTTTTGTTTTGGAACTTGAAATATCATGTTTGAAGCAAGAATCGTATCATCTGAAATTTATTACTTTTCTTCTGTTATTACTAAAAAAACTACTACTAAAAAAACGAAGTAAAGCGGAGAGGAAATAATGACTGAGAGGGAAGCTAGAAAACAGACGTTACACTTCGTCACAAAGAAATCCTATACACAAGATAAGAATAAAATGATGGTTTTGGTTTTTTCGACCGTTGTTGATTGATGATTTTGGGGAATATCGAGGTGCGGTCTTAAATTTGCAAAAAGAAGCAAAAAAAATTGTTTTTATTTAAGACCGCACCTCGATATTACTCAAAATCATCATAAGAATAGAATGTTGGTCTCAACAAATTTTAGATGAAGCTATTAAGAGATTACAGGTATGTTGTAGTCAGGTTGTTTAGTTCAAATCCTGGTCACCTGGTGAGGAGTTTAGAGAACACTCTCCTGCCCTATTTTCATTGTCCTGGAAAATTGCTGCGTTCACATAACGTATGAGGGATACTTTAAAACAAGATTATTCTAAATAGTTATTGAATGCCTGGTTTCTGTAGTATAAGGAATAAGAATAATAAGTAAAAGACAGAAATACAAATAATAAGTACATAAGAGTAAGTATAAGACAGAATCTTATTACATGTTTATTAATATTTATAATAATTCCTTTTAATTTTACAATATTAGTTATATTAAGTGTACAAGTGATCTTGGACTGTAATACAGCGTTTTCTACTTATATAAAGCGCCCCCGCATTCACAAGCCAATTCTTAAAAGATTTAAACTTGAGTGGTAATTTTTAATTTTTTAATTTATTCCTTTCATTCCTGAAAGATAAAATCCTATCTTAAAAAATTAGTTGAGTTTCACTTGTAGTATCATTGAATGTACGCTTTTTTATACAATATTAACTCTTATAAAAACCATTTCATTGAAAAATAATGATTTTCAGATTAAAAACGGCCAAGTATGGGAGTTCTACTTGCACAACTTTCATCAAATGAAGTTGGAATGAAAAAGACGTTAAGAAAACATTCTATGCAAATTTACAAACGAACTTTTGTTATGAATCAATCTCTACAAAATGTATGATTTAGTTATATAATATGTTATATATATGCATGTTTATGTTGCAATGTAATTAATTAAAAGAATTTGTTCACTTTTATAAAAATGATGTATAGCTTTAGTTAACTAAAAGAAAAACATTTCTTTTTTTAAAAAATCTATTTACAAAAACCTATTTTTACATAGACTTAGTATTTGTATTTTTATTCTTATCTTCTATTTATTATACATTATTGGAGAAGAAATATATATAAATTAATAAAATGCAAAAAGAAACTTTATAAGTTAAAAAAAATAAAATGAAATTCCAATAGAAAACAAATTCATAACATCTAAAATAAATAAGTAAAATCCTATTAGGCTACAAAATTAAAAATAGTTCCAAAAAGCGCCACGAGATAGAAGCACTTACTGGACAAGGTACGCTTATAGTTCCATAAAGCGCCACCAGAGTGCAACACTAACTGGACCTCTATATGTGGATCAAAAAGTTTCCTTCAGTATGGTCTAGACGCTCGAAAGGAGAGGATGTTGTCGTTGTCTTTCCAAAAATTGTAGTACCAAATACCGCCACCAGAGAGCAACACTAACTGGACCTTTATATTTAGAACAAAAAATTTCCTTCAGTATGCTCTAGGCGCGTGAAGGGAGAGGATATGTCGTCGGTCTCTTCAAAAGTTGTAGTACCAATTAGCGCCACCAGATAGCAACACTAATTAGACTTCTACATTTAGAACAAAAAATTTCCTTCAGTATGATTTAGGTGCTTGAGGGGAGGAGATATGTCGTCGGTCTTTTCAAAAATTGTAGTACCAATTAGCGCCACCAGATAGCAACACTAACTGGACCTTTATATATAGAAGTGTAATGAATATTCCCTTCAGTATCATCTAGACGCTTAAAGGGAGTGCAGAAGTTGTCGGTATCTCCAAAAAATGTCTAAAGTGTACACACCACTCACCACTCTATCTACATATATACAACTGTAGCTAAAATTTCGTTTGGTGACATCTAGATCAACTGGAGAAGATATATGAAAGAAGGAAGTTATAATAAATGTTGTCAGAAGAAATTTCATTAAAAAAATAAAAAATCCTTTTAAAAACATCTAAGAGAGTTTAGACGTAGTAGCTTTAAAAAATAAATCATTTTAGTATCATGAAATTAACCAAATTAAAAAGAAAATTAAAATCATTTTAATCGTTGCTATAAAAGTCTGAAAGCGAATTAATACTAGAGGCAACAGTAAAAAAAAAAAGTCCTATGATAAACTTGTGGTTGAACAAAAGTCGCCCCGCCCTCCCGCCCTGCGAATTTATCTTCGCTATATAGACAGCTTGCCAAGATGTCCGCTGTAGAAGGAACATGCGGTTATTGCTATTTTTTCAGTAAATACAATTTATTAAAGCTTAATTCTGATTTAATTATTTAATAATAATATAATACCACCTGACAGTAATTTTTTTAATTAAAAAAAATGCTTACAGTAATAATTAAATGAGAAGAAACAATTACTCATAAAAAGTTTATTAGTTCAACAAATTACTACCAGGTAGAAGAAGCATCAACTAAAAATCATCACATCCAACTAGTTTTTGGTAGTAAGGAAGATTCACCCCACCCTCCCACAACCGCGGCCAATTTACTTATTTAACCCATCATCGCGGCGCGTCATATCACCATGACAACGGTTTTGATTGCTCTTACACACTCTCAAGACTCTGGGAGCTATTTTTTACGTTTCTTTTTAGGTTCTCTTTTTTACTCTTTTAGGTTTTCCACTCTATTTTTTCAGATTTTCAAATGTCTTAACAAAAATTTTGGAATGCAATTGGTAATGATTTATAACAAAAAATTTGATTTCATACAAAAATTACGTTTTTGTTATTACTATTGTTTTCACCCAAGTCATATGTGCCCAAGTCAGTTTCTTAAAGTAAAACATAAATTCTACATACCTATGCATTCTAGCGGATGAACTAAAAACTAATTATTGCTAAGTAGTTATCGATCTTGCCAATAGAGCGCTCTTAACAGTAGTTTTGGTGGCTTGTCCACACATTGATATTCCTGTAATTCATTAATATGCAAAACGTCATATATTTACTAATTTTGCTATTTTCAAGCAGTTCAAGAAAGTAGCAACTAAATTAAACCATTTTGTATGCAATTTGTTTGACAAAAGTTTAATTTGGTTCAAAACGATTAAGTACTTCTACTTCAATAACGATCCCATCCTGACTACACTTGCTGATGCTAAGTGAGGAAAGTTACATGACATTTATGAGTGTTATTCAAAATATTGCAAAAATGTAAAAATAAAAAATCAAATAAAATATAAATTAATGAAACCTAGTACTTATTAAAGGATTCTGTATTTGTAATACTTTCAATTTCTAAAGTTAGAGATGTATTTCATGTTGGAGGGGGGTTCGAATTTAAGCAAACAAATTCATTTTTTCCTTTTGTATTGGGAAATAATTATTTTCAAATGAAGTAATGATAACTAAGTACCAAATAAGCCTCACACAAAGCCCTGATGCAATTATTGGAACATGGTAGAGGTAAATTACTGGTTATAAGTACATGTTAGTGATGGGCTATTTGAACGGACTCGTTCCACTGGAACGAGTCCGATGGTGGAACGAGTTGATTCAAATCCCTATTTTAAAAAAAAGTGATTCCGCCCCGCCCCAAAAAAATGAAAATGAAAATGAGACAGCAGAGGTTTTGGAACGATTAAACATAAGAACAAATGTCACGTAATTTATTAAAATATATCATTAACAGTTAGCTTTTCCAGTTAATAACAAAACTATATTTCTTTTACACACATTAAGTACTATCCCTAATTTCCAATTGCTCTGATAAATATAAAATTAACAACGTAACACAAATATTAACCCAAAAATAGGCTAGTCAATTATAAATTAAAGCAATTTTGTCATTATCTAGCTTGACCACTGGAAGACTGGAGTTAACTTGCTTCAAGAGGATTCAATATAGAGAAACGGAAATGGGTAGGAAAGTATTCCATAAAAATTCTAACCCTTCAAACAAAATTATAATTACTCACAATATTTATCTAATAAGAATTGAATATCAAGCTTTTAAAATATTATCTTATTGTTTTACAAAAAGAAAAAGCTGTGTGCTTAATCTTTAACTAAGCGCTGGACACTCTTACTCTTATCTTCATTGGCGTAAGTTTAAACGTGTACATGTCCGCATGACGGTCAAAGTAAAACTGAGCCAAAATGTAGTATTACCTAATTGGTTTACTTACTGTAGTATCCCTCCCACTCTATCACCTATTTCACAAACATTCATCAATTGGAAATATTTTGTAGTTAAATATTCGTTTCATTTGAATACAAAAAACATAATAACGCTTTCTTAAGATGATTTTAATTTTTAAATTTTGTTTTTGTCCATTACTCTTATAAAATACGAAGAATTTCAAATAAAATATAATACACAAACACAAAATGATCTAGAGTGCAGGTGGAGTCAGTCGTGGTTGCCATGGTAATGGAACCGTTAAACGACTCCGGCCCAACTCTAGCATTTTCATTGGTTAAATCCACTGGAGTTGGTGGAGTCGAATCCGGAGTGATTTAAATCCTTTTGAAACCGGACTCGTTCCACTTTTTCGTTCACTGATTCTAGCCAATAGAAATTGCTGGAGCTGGAACCGGAGTCGTTTAACGGTTCCGTTACCATGGTAACGACGACTGACTCCACCTGCATACTAAATCATTCTGTGTTTGTATATTATATTTTATTTGAAATTCTTCGTATTTTATAAGAGTAATAAACAAAAATAAATTTTAAAAATTAAAATCATCTTAAGAATCTGCTTAGAATAAATAGAATAATATTTTGCTAAAAAATATTTCCAATCGCCGAATGTTTGTGAAATAGGTAATAAGAGTGGGAGGGAGTCTGTAGTAAGTACGCTCTTTAGGTAATATAATTTTTTTGTCTCTAGATATGTAGCTATAGCAATAAGGGCCATTTCAATTTCATCTTTCGTGCTGATAACAATATTTCATGTGTCTGTCTTCTGATGATAAGCAGATAAGGGTGTTTTCCAGTGGTAAATCTTAATTAAGTTGAAGAGCGTGTGCTTTGTTGATTTCTAAAATATTTTCAAAGACTAATATTTTCCTAAATTAAATAATTATTTCATTTTTATCTTTTGTTTTTCTTTATTGAATATTTGAAAATATTTTAAAAGCAAAATATTTAATAAATTAGTTTAATTTTTTTACTTTTTTATTTATTTATTTATTTTTGCCCATCAACAACGGGGTTATTATCGCCTTTTTTACTATTGTTTCTTATTTTTTAAATTTAATATTTTATTAATTTTTAGTAAATTAATTTCAGACAAATGCCAAAACGCAGTGAAATTTGGAATCACTTTAATTCTATTGATTCTGTCAAAGCTAAATGCCGGTATTGCCACGAAATCGTTAGCTTTACAAGTGGCTCTACTAGTAATTTGTTCAGACATATGAAGAGAAAACATCCTATATCATTCAATAAAAGAAAGAATACAGAGCAAAGCACTGAAGAGATCCCTGTTAAGAAATCTCATTTAACTTCTATAGACACTCAAAATTTAAGCTCGCTTCCCTCTACTAGTTTAGCTTCCATCCATTCAGAAGTTGCAGATGTCGCTCCTCTCTCTTCATCTGCCCATAAGGCTCCGGTAATTCAAAAATCCTTGACTGACTTTGTAGAAGTAATCAAACCTTTGCACCCCAGTAAGTCCAAGGAAATTGATGAACAATTGCTCAAAATGATAGTAAAAGAATATCATCCTTTTAGTATTGTTGAAGATCAAGAGTTCAGAAAATTAATTAAATTGCTTTGCCCCAGTTATAATGTACCTTCACGAAAGTATATATCCAACAGTTTACTCCCAATGATTTATAAGCGGGAAGAATCAAAATTAAAAAGTAAATTCAACGAAGTAAATGCCGTTTGTTTAACAACTGATTGTTGGACATCGGTGAATAATGAAAGCTTTATTGCTATAACTGCCCACTACATAGACCAAAACACAAATTTACAAACACATTTATTGAAGTGTACTAGTTACTCTGAACGACATACAGCGAATAACTTGGCCTCACACCTGCAATCCACGGTCCAAGAATGGGAACTCACCAATAAAGTAACTGCCGTTGTTACTGATAATGGTGCAAATATTGTTTCGGCAGTAAAGCAGTGCAATTGGAGGCATATTTCTTGTTTTGCCCATTCAATGAATTTAGTTGTCCATTCGGGAATCGCAGAAATTCGCGTAACGACCGACAAAATTAAAGCTTTAGTAGAATATTTTAAAAGAAGTTCTCATTCTCTGACCAAGCTACATAATACACAAACACAGATGGGTTTCCCAAAATTAAAATTAAAACAAGACGTCCCCACTCGTTGGAACTCCACATTTATAATGTTTGATCGCGTTTTAAAAACCAAACAGCCATTGATCGCGACCATAGCTTTATTAAATCTACAGGGTGAACATAATATAACAACAATCGATTGGGAAATATTAGAGAGCGCGGTTCAATTATTGCAGATATTTAATGAAATTACGGACGAAGTAAGTTCGGAAAATTATATAACAATTTCTAAAATTATTATATTCTCGCGCTTTATGACCGATCACGTTTCAAAATTTTTGCACACAAATTACAGACCTGAAATACAATCAATGGCTCGAGTAATTTGCGCTAATATTTCAAATCGGTTTTCCAATTTAGAATCGGTAGAAATTATAGGTCAATCGATGATTTTAGATCCGCGATTTAAAAACGAAGGTTTTTCGAGCGACGTTAAATTCCGGAAAATGTACCATTCTCTTGCCACTAAATTATCATTTATTCAAATTCCGAAAGCTTCGTTATCTACCGATGTTCCATCATCCACAACTTCTACTTCTAGTCTTTGGCGGGAATTCGATGCAAAAATTAAAACGTTAAACGCGAAACAGACCCCAGTATCTGCCAGTATAATTGAATTAGACAAATATTTGGCAGAACCTTTTTTAAATAGAGAAGCCAATCCGTTAGATTGGTGGAGAGAGAGGAAAGACTTATATCCCAGATTGTATGACGTTGTTTTGAAAAGATTATGCATTCCAGCCACTTCAGTTCCTTGCGAAAGGATTTTCTCTAAAGCTGGACAAATATTAGTTGACAGACGCAATAGATTAAAGTCGAGCAATGTTTCTATGATATTATTTCTGAATAAAAATTTACATTAATTAATTTCTTAAGTTCTAAGTAGCTTTAAACTTTAATCCTTCTCTAGTCTGTGATAAAAATTATTCATTTTGTTTTGTATTGGGATATATATATATATAGACGGCTTAGTTTTATTCATTATTAAATATTTAGTAATATAATTTCATTTCGTTAATCTTTCTTAGTTTATGTTCATTGTTATATTTTAATTTGTTTGCATGTACATATTTTAAGGTCCAACTAACATCATTGATACCTTTAACAACCTTATTTCCTTCCCATTTCATTTCCCCTCCTGGCAGGGTAACTTCAACCTCCCAGTGGTCCTGCTGGATATTAACAAAACTGCTTTGTTTTAAATCTTGTTCTTGTGTAAAGCTAATTTTATTTGATGTTGTCAATAACAATTAGATATTATATATCTTTTAAAACTGTTGCAAATTACATGTAGTTTTGTTATTAACTGATGAAGTTAAGTACTAATAAAATATTTAATAAATTGCATGATATTTGCACGAAAGCATAGGATAGGTACGGCAACTGGAATCGATGAACGAGTGTTTGGAATCGATTCCGACCCTGGAGTTGATTCAAATCCAATGATTCCACAGGCGGACTCGTATAGCCCATCACTAGTACATGTGCATCAGGTTTTAGACCTCAGCCATATAATTGTGTCTTTACAGTCATTTGTCATGTAGTTTTATGTATAGAATATCTAAATAAAAAAAATCTTATTTTGTCTAAAATATGCTCATTATTTGACGAATATGGGCACTGTTGTGAATGAAGAAGTGAATGACTCTAAGGAGGATGATTCGTTTTATGAAAATGCCAAAATTTACTGGTCTAAAATTCCAGCTACAGTCGATGGTATCCTAGGAGGATTTGGGTTTATTTCAAAGTGTGATTTGGAAAGTTCAGAACAATTTCTGCAATCACTTCTAATAGTAAGGAATTATTTTTATCAAGTAATTATTATTATTTTAGTGTGAAATGTTTTTCTTCATTTTGAGTCGGCAGGTCTTTATTTTTATTACAATGCTCTGAATTTTTTTCTTTAAAACATTAAATTTTCAAGACACTGTTTCATTTGTTATATTTCATATTTCAATTGAAAAATTTTAACAATGATATTTAATTGATTTATATTTTTAGGCAGATAATGCTCCTGGAGGCGAAAGGGCGTTAGATTGTGGTGCTGGGATTGGAAGAATAACTAAACATCTGTTAATGAAGTTTTTTAAAACTGTAGATCTCGTTGAACAAAATAACGAGTTTCTAAAAAAAGTTAACCACTACATTGGCGCAAGTACAAAACTCGGAAAATTATATTGCAGTGGTATGACATTTATCAAGTTTTATTGATTAAAATACTGTAAAAGAATTAGGTTTATACAGTTATTCGTCATTTTATCATTTCTTCCAGAACTTGCATTATTTTTCTTGATGTACTTTTGTGAGAGCCAATGTATCAACCGAATAACACTTGCACGTACGCCCAAATTCTTCTTTATGTCAAGTTTAGTAGTTTTTTTGCAAAATTCCTTCACCACTACTAGCATTTCATCAAGCTATCCCCACAGCCCTTCAAAGTTCCTTTATTAACATTATTAACCTTTTTATTTCTATTAAAGATCAATAGAATTTGTTGCGAACCAAAAGACTGTCGGTAAAGTAATCCAGTATTTTCTATTTCTAATTTGAACATGTGATTTTTTTTTTGTACCGCAACTGTAAGGTTACACACTGTGTTATTACTGTTTTAGTTGTATCCATAAATTAGAATATCCTGGTGTGGAAGAATAGAGTAAGGAGGGTACATTCTTCTTCTATGCCTTGTAGCTACCAAGCTCTCTTGAGAGAAACGCAATGGGATTACCCATTCATTAGTGTCAATTAATTTCCCCCTTAAATGTCTCAGAAGTTCTAAAGAGGCTCCCTTTTCTCACTTCTTAAGCACTAGCCAAAAATGTGTATACTTAGGACTGCCTCAATCCCGGGGCTGGGGAAAGGATTCGTGCTTCTCTGAAAACCTGTTGTTAGATGAGTTGCCTGTGGAGACATTTTGATCATTGTGTTCAACTGAGGTGTAAATTTTATTTGATATATTGTGCATAAGAAAAGACACCATCTATACTTGTTCTGATTATACCCCGATTTTGATGTTTGGAGCCACTTGAGGAGCTATCCAGAAGTTTACACAGTACAGCGTATAATCACCAACAACAGCGCCATAAATACTTCACTTAGGGTCTTTCTTCTACACATGAACAGAGACAACTATTCGAGTCACAATAAAGCTGTTGCAGTAAATAAAGATTTAAGATTGCATTTGGACTTTCTCTACTCATATAAATTTTCTGAAGTCCTGAACTATGCTTCATCGGATAGAAATAATTCTTAATCCTTGTATTTATTTTAATTTTTTTTGTTTAAAATATTTTTTTTCAGGACTCCAGTCCTTCATACCAGAGCATAAATATGATATAATATGGTGCCAATGGGTTTTAGGACATTTAACAAACGAAGATTTAGTGAAATTTTTAAAAATATGTAGGTGAGTAAAATCTGAAAACACTAATAAAATAAATTAGTTTCTTGAGTAGATTAGAATAGAAGCTTTCATTTCAAAAAAGGTAATATTACTTGAATTTTATGAGTTCCCACATTTTATTATGAACTTGCTAATCTGATTCCTTCCTTTAGATTTGGAAAATGAAAGAAATTTCCCACATAAATTATAAAATAGATTATTATTATATTAAAATAAGCCGAAAGAAATATTTAATATTTCAGATTAGGGTAGAATTTGGATGGAGAAAATATTTTTCACTTTAGAAAAGGTAGAGCTGGAATGTTTATTTTTTTAAAAAAGATAAAACATCTGTAGATGGTAAAAAAAAAACAAAGATAATAAAAAAGGTTATTTTTAAAATTTTGTGGGATCTTCATTCTGATCACAAAAGACGTTAGGTAGATGTGAGCTGTTACTTTAAATTTCTTCTGTTCTTGCATTCATTAGTAACCTACAGAAAAGTATTGTGTTTTCATCTATTTCCACATCTTTATAATTTGGTAGAATTAGACAAAGTTCACATAAACTTTTTACTTTACTTGTAACCGAAAAAATATTGGTAGCTGGCAGGAGCTAGTACATGCTATAAATTTGAACTTCGGGCTGCAAGACCAGCTGCTATATACAGTTAATATTCCAGAAAAAAATATTCATTCTCTACCGTGCGTTTGGCCTGGCCAGTGCCTACTTATGTTATCTATCGTCTGTGAGTTCTATATTTTTATTATTATTTCGTATCTAGTATAAGTTTTCCCTTTGTATGATTATTTTCCTTAATTAAAGGTATTTTGTCGTTTGGTACATTAAGCACAAGAGAAAATTTTATTTTACTCCCTATCGCCCCGGGTGATTGTCTCCAGGACCCTCCCTCCTCTCACCAGTAAGCTATCCCGCCAGAGGCACCCTTAAGGGTATTTTTCTTTTGAGGCTGGTTAGGGATATCGTCTCTGATAGCTTCGGCTATCTGGCGCCCGCAAGGATACCGTCACAAGGAAAAATTATGGCGCCCGAACAGGGACCCGGAAAAGTACTTCGATTTTTAAAGCTGTGATTAAAAAAAAGGAAAGAAAACAGAAGTTTTGATGTATTTAATCAGTTATACACGATGTTATAATTATGTGCTACTTACACTTATAAAGATTATTATTTAACTGAAAAATTTATGTTTTTAGGTCAAGTTTAGCAGAAAATGGATTGATAGTGGTTAAAGAGAATGTTACGTCTACCGGTGAAACTGAAAAAGATACAGTCGATTATTCACTTACCAGAGGATTAAATACACTTTTAGAACTTTTTGAACAGTCTGATCTTAAAATTGAAACTATTCAAAATCAAACAAAATTTCCTAAAGGATTATATCCCGTTAAAATGATAGCTTTAAGATCGAAATCTGATTGAAATAACCATGTATTTCAATATTTATTTAATTAAGCGAGTATTTTATATTAATTATAACCGATATTTAATTTATAATCAGTGGAAAATAATAAATAAATGAGCATGCGCTTTTTTTTTGCACCCAGCTTCCTATGTTTAACTGAACGATTCCTATAACTTAACGATTAAGTTTAACAAAGAGTAACTACGAAGAGCTTTAACTATGTAAAACGGGACACTATCAGTCACTAGTCTGTCTGAGGCAAGGTTCCGAATGACAACAGATTTTAGAAGAAAGGTAACTAGTTTCATCTAGTTTATTGAGAACTTCTTAATGTGGATTGGTTATGTATGCCAATTCATGCTTCATTACTCCATCTATAAGTCGCACCTTAACTAACCTTCGTGAAACCCATGAAGGGATTAGCCACTTCTTCAGGAATTGAAGTGGGCATTCTAGCCGAACTATACTGGTACTAATACCTCCAGTATTCATGCAGTACTCGGAAGGCACCTAGATAGTAACTACTTGACTTAAGTGAATCCACAGGCCATATAATTTGTAGCTCATGAATCACACACTTTTAATGCCAATGAAAAAACTTTTAAGCATGGCCACACTAGAGTTTCTAGCCTCAGAAGATTTATTTTATATTATAGTTGCGTCCTCTATATACCTTTAAGAATTTTTTTTTCTAATTTTCAGAATTTTTTACATGATTAATAACGACATATTTAGTTATTATTAAAAAAAAGGGCAGAGAAAAAAATTGGATGAAGCAATGTTCAGTCTATAAGTTTAGTGTTTTTTATTTATTAATACAAAAGTGTTTTTTAAAATTGAAAACAAAGAAAATAAGATATTTACAAAAAAAAAGAAACATGAAATGTTTATTTACAACGACAGATATAAAAAAATAAATTATACTTTCTTTTCATTAATATATTATTTTAATCTTTCCTTTAAATCTTTCAATTGTTTCCTCATTTCCTCAGGTAAATCTTGCGGTAATTGCTCATTGAAATACTTTTCTAATTGTTCAACCTAGATAAAAAAAAACTAGTAAGAAAACTCGGATAATTTTTTTGTTTACTATAATATTTTATGTTATATATTTTTTTGGAATCTTACATTATTAATAAGAAGGAAGAAATAATACCAATTTGTCATTTTTTATTTTTGCCGAGCTTTCGACCTAGGGACTAGTTCATAAGCAGGCAGGACAGAAGACACACACCAACCTTATAATAAAATATAAAAATTATAATTGTCAACAGTATAAACCCTGAAGATGACCTAGGCTCTAGGTCGAAAGCTTGGCAAAATTAAGAAAATAATGATTGAAATTGGCATCATTCTTTCTTCTTTTTGGAATAACTAATCAGTCACCAAAAAAGAATGAAAAATAAATTATCATTATGATTATTACTATTCTTATTTTGTAAAATAAGTTAAGTTCGTAGTCAAATAAAATGGCACTGCTCTGAGTGAGGGAAGCGTCTTGAAAGTCCGCTGAAAGAATCAGAGATCTTTCGACCAAAGATACGTATTAAATGGAAACTATGAGTAATAAATAGTTCTTAGAAGAGTTCTTTAGAGCAAACAACTGCGATGTCCACACAATTGAAAAAAAAGAAAGTATTCCTATGGAGGGTGTTTTAGACAAAAGTGACGGATATAAATTAGTTTTGTCCACAAAACAAAGTCCCGGGAAACCTTATCAAGGGAAATCGATTGGTATTTAGTAAAAATGCACTTCCAGCGGACTAGTAACCTTTGGAATTTTGAATCTTTTTGATAATAAATAAAGTGTTTGACATACAGTTAGTCGAGATTTTCCCGAGCTTTTCCAGCACAGTCCTCCTAGCACTTTCTTCTTCCCTTTTCACCCTTTTATTTTGTAGCGTATAATCCCTGCTCAGGGAAATATTACCACGGCACTATCCCTACCACTGGTAACTCACCCGCTACAAAATTTTTCCTAATTTCCTAATTAGGAAAAATTAGAAATACCAATCCGGCCTAGCCGCAGAAAAAGGTAATCCAGTGCTTCCCTCTGGAAGCTAGCTCTCACACTGTCCCTCACTCCTCTTAACTATGCGCCGCTCTGCTTTTTTTTTCCTTCGTCAGCAGTCCGAAGTACACCTTCACTCTATTATATTGTTTTACGCATAAAAATACGTATTCCTTATTCTAGACATACATTTGCTTTGTAAATTAAATTATTTAAAATTAAAATTATTACTAAATTTTGTTAACCGAATTTTATTCGGTAACATGAGAATGTCTTTTAAGCAATGGATTTGAGGGGAGATCCATAAATCCTGAAAAAACCAAACACAGTAAATGTGTACATCTAAAAACGGTTTTACGTTTCCTTGTTTGACCTCAGTTGCCATCGCGAGGTTATATGGTAGGAGATATTTTACTCTCTGCGGCCAAAGAAGAACATTTCGCAACGAGTAATGGTAGAAGATTAAGAGTTTTTACAATTAGCATCTTTTACTGAAGTTATGGGATTAAAATTACGAACGGAGTCACAATGACAGCAAGAGAATCTCAAATTTCTACCTTCATTGTAAAAGGCAGTGAAAGAAACCAAAATTTCCAGGTTTATTAGAATTCCTAAAAAATACTTTTCCAAAAAACTGTTTCAAATAAAAATGGAAATCTACTCAAAAAAATCAAATTTATGTACTCAGTAAAATCTTAAATCCGAATGTCAGACTGGGAATTCCTGTAATATTTTTAAATAGTAAATTACTCTTAAAAATATTTAGAGAAAACCGTAATGTATCATTTAATAATGCTACCAGCATAGTTTTGTTGAATAATTAAAATATTTTTTGAAAATTGTACTTTGATAACATAAATTAGTTTGTTTTAATTAATAATGATACCTCTTTCTTCCAGAAATCGGATGGTACAGACAACAACTCATGCATGTCTGGTTTTTCCTTCAAACCACTCATGCTGATGGCGTCTTCTTTGGGAACCCATCCGATTGGTGTCTGAAGTGCTATACCTTTTTCACATTCCACTCGTTTTAAGACCCAGTCCAATACTCGAATATTTTCACCAAATCCTGGCCATAAAAACTTGCCCTAATTGGGAAAAAAATATAGTTAAATTTAAGCGAAAAAATATAAAGTTGATAAGGTTAATTTGTAAAGCAAGAAAGAAAAAAAGTAAGTAAAAAGAAATAAATATTACATCTTTTCCTTTTCTAAACCAGTTTACATGGAATATTAAAGGCATTATGGCATTTTCTTTCTCCTTCATACACAACCAATGTTGGATATAACTGCCAAAATTATAACCGAAGAAAGGTCTCATAGCAAACGGATCATGCATAATAACTTTTCCCTGAAAGTTAAAAAAGAGTTTTATTGAAGTGAAAATAAGAAAACAATCGAAGAGAAAGTAGCTAAACAGATAGTTGTTAATACCTTGTGTTCAGCCGCTGCAGTTGCCTCTGATCGCATACCTGCTCCGATTAAGACACCATGTTCCCAGGAGAGTGACTCATACACCAGTGGTACTCCTTCCGGTCTTCTGCCTCCAAATAATATGGCGGATAAAGGTACACCTTCAGGATCTTCCCATTTAGGATCAATTATTGGGCACTGGCTTGCAGGAGCCGTAAATCTGCAAACATGAAATTCCCCTAAATATAACGAATAAGTTTAAAGTAGGATTTGAAAGCTGCTTTACCAGTAATGTTACAGGCAAAAATAGCATCTATTAAATATAAGTTGTTTTTTTTTTGTAGTGTCCATGTAACTACCGTGCGGGTTAAAGCTAGGGACCACAAAATAAGTTTCTAAGATACGCCATTCACGCTCCTGTCACAATAAAGAAGTAGCAAGAAAACGTTCAATGCAAAGATGTAGGGAAAGAGATTTGCTATAAATTCTCTTTAAACGCTACAACTAAGTGGAAACTGCCTACTAATTGCATCATTACTAAATTAGTTAAAATCCGAATGTAAAAATGTGTATATATAATACATTCAGAATTAGGATATTATATAGTATGCCAACATTACCAAAAATCGTCTGAACACTCTGGAAACCTCTCTTTAAGGACATATTAAATATGGGGTAGGTGAAAGCATAATCTACCTTGCCTTAAATTCGGGCTTTGTTTGACAAATCTGACTCTGTCATTTAGACCCTACTTACTGAGTTATTATGATGGTATGTTCTTTTCTCCAAAGACCTAGCAAAAGATTTAGACATAAAATGATTGATTTTAAAATTTATAGTTGGCTCTTATTCCACTATTATTCAGAAAGAGAAGTGTTAGAGTAAACCTAATTCTTTCTAAAAACTGCCATTATGTACTGAACTTCTAATCCCTGGAATTTGTATAATGAAGGGAATGTCCTTCAGCTGTGACCTGTCTATCACAAGCAAGCTGGTCTTTATGTTTTGTACATTCATAATCTCATTATTTACATATGAATGTTCTTGAATAAAGAAATAAAGAAATAAAATACCTTGAATTTGGATGAGCAGCTGGTTTAGATTTATCCCAAGGTTTGCCATGCCAGTCAGTTACTTGTATTCCTTCCTTTACTGGATCCAATCCTTCCCACCATACACCTCCATCAGAAGTGTGGGCGACATTTGTGAAAAAGGAATTGCATTGCATTGAAGCCATCGCATTAGGATTAGTCTTCCAAGATGTACCTGTAATTTTAAAAACTTAATATTTAAAAAAAAATTACAGCAGTTTATTTTATATAAAAGCTTATGTTAAAATTAATTTTCAAATTTTCCAAAAAAATTAACAAAAAAAAACAACTCAAATTGATAAAATTTATTAAAATTCTCAAGTAAGAAGGAAAATTTAAGTAATTAATAACGTTATCTACAAGAGATAAAAAGAATTTAATTAAGAAGAAATTAAAAGTACCTGCACATATAATAAAAAGACAGTACTTAAATCCAAATATTTACCAGGAGCTACACCGAAGAAACCATTCTCTGGGTTTATGGCATGAAACATCTTTGTTTTTGAATTAAATCTAATCCAAGCAATGTCGTCACCAACGCATTCAACTTTAAATCCAGGTAGTGTAGGCTCCAACATGGCCAGATTGGTTTTACCACAAGCTGAAGGAAAGGCAGCCGCAATGTACTTTTTCTTTCCTGAAGGTGGAGTTATTCCAAGGATCTGTTGGATAAATTTTGCAAATTACAACAAAAAATTAAATTAACAAATCTTAAAGAAAACTGGTTTACATACTACTTTCTTTTACATCAATTCCAAAGAATTTCTTCAAAACTTCGTATGTTTACTAAGTTAAGTTAAAACTTTTTGAGAAAGAACAGCGTCACCAAAAAAACCCTCAATAAAATGGCATCAAGAATAAATTTAAATGAAGGAAATAGATCTATATCTACGACAGATTATGAACGCAAAAAAAAAAGTCGTTCAATAATTTCCCATTTCAACCAAACGATTTTCTATAATATTATGTACGTGACAAGAACATACATTTCGATATTGTGATTTGGACAGGACCTCTGAAATGGCACCCTGGAGGTGTCAACAACCCTATACCCCTGAATTGCCATAAATCTCATAAATCGCCACAAAAAAGAGTTTTCCCTCGTAAGAACGAGCTTCATCCAACTGGGCGCTGAAGCGATGAGTAATAACAGAGACGCCTTTAAGGCAAAACTGCTCCTTTCGTCCACCTACAAGACAAGTCCATTCCACTCGGCTAATTTAAAGATAATTGAACGTTCTGTACAATTTGAAGTGAGCACTATTGCAGTAAGAGGAGGTATCGAGGTTTTCCCAACGAGAATTCTTCCCTCTTAAGATTTTAATGCTTTCTAAAACTTACCAACATATGTTCTGCCAGCCATCCTTCGCTCTTTGCAATAGTAGAGCCTATTCTCAAAGCAAAGCATTTCTTTCCTAGTAATGAATTTCCACCGTAGCCACTTCCGTAGCTGACTATTTTATTTTCAGATGGCCTGTAAATAAATCAATCAAGAATTAAATACTTAAAAGATTTATGAAAAGAAATTAGATGAAAAACTAACAAATGTAAAAGACCTTGGGTGGTGGGCATAAAAATTAATTTAATTTAATCTTATGGCTTTTGAGCTACGAGATGGGCATAAATAAGAATGTTGTATTATGACTATGACTATGTTGTATTCTAAATATGTCACAAATGGCTGTCGAGGTTTACTGGTTTCTATTTTTATGAGACATGAGAGGATATTACTTGTAAGTTCCTCCGAAAGGGGTATTTACCCCATAAGTCACGATCGAGTAGTGAGTGATATGCAGATTTTTATTGCCTCATTAACTTACTTGTGCATGATGATAGTCCTTTCCGGATCACAAGGCCAGGTTGCCATCTTAACCCCGCTCACCGGCCTACCGACTGAATGCAATGCTCTAACAATAACAGAATCTTCTTTCATAGCCTCAGCCGCTGCTTCGCCCATTCTAGTCATTATCCTCATTGATGCAACGACGTAGGCAGAATCAGTAATTTGGACACCAAGTTTAGAAAGTGGTCCACCAACAGGACCCATGGAGAATGGAATGACAAACATAATACGATCTGTGAATAAAATAAAATATCCATTATTTAGTTATAAATGTAATATAAGATGAAGAATATTTAAAATTAAAAAAAAAATACCTTTCATGCAGCCTGGAAATCTTTCTTGAATTGCCTTGTCCATATCTTCAGGTGATAACCAATTACCCAAAGTTCCTTTGACTCCAGATTTTGGCTCGGGTATTGTATCCCTTTTATTTTCTGTTGTAATAAACGTTTTACTTTCAACTCTTGCAACATCTCTTGGGTCTGTTCTAGCCAGCCAACTATTTTCAAATCATTCCAAATTAATTAATTCATTTATATAACTTATTTATTCACCACAAATGACAAGTGATTTATGTTTAATGAAAAAAACATTGTTTTTCTAGTTTGTTTTTTCTCTTACCAGTTTTTCATTTTTGTCAAAGGAATTAACGTTCCATCAAAGACCAACTTTTCAATTAACATTTTATTTTCCTTTTCCGATCCGTCGACAATGTGTACTTCTTTTGGTTCGCACATTGTGATTGCGCATTCCACAAATTCTTGGATCTGGAAAACAAGTGGGAATTTAATATAATTCATCCGATTAAAGGAGCATTTTTGGTTTATCGAATTCAATTTTCGTACCAGAGTTGAAAGAAATGAAAATAACATCGACCTAATTAAAATAATTGTTGACCATGGTCCGTTACAAGACAGTGAGGGGGGTTAATGCTCAAAAGTCTACCGTAATTCAAGCGAGAGAAATGTAAAAGAGGATTGAAGCACCATGATTTAAGTGGAAAAGGTACCAGCACATTGAACTTTACGAGGAATGTCCGGCAAATCAGTTGGAAACCCTTTTCCACTTGCAAAGGTGTACAATAGTTTTTTAAATAGTTAAATACCATATGACTAGAATTTTTTGGTGCATTACCTTCTACAAAATCTTAGTTTAAAAGTAATATTTTTCCACCGACCACAGTTTTTTTTTTATAGCTTGGTAAAGAAGCCTCCGGATCTCGAGATTATTTTCTACCATCACTCACCGCGTCAGTAGGTTTTTGAGTGTATTATATCTTAAGTGATTTTTTTTTTTTAAAAAAAGACAAAAATAAAAATCAATTTGCCAAAAAATAATGTAAAAAATTCTTTTAAGTTATAAATAAATAGAATTTTGTTTTTTAAACAATTTGGAAAATAATTTTTTGAAATTAATAAAGCTGTTATTAATTTAAAAAATTGAAAAAGAAATGATACAAATTTTAATCAAACATTTTAATATTTTGGTTTTAAAATTATATTTAGGAAATAACCTTGAAGATTTATTTAGACCTTGCCATTGTAAAGACAAAAGATTAGAAGTTAGACTAGTCTAGCCTGAACGGAGAGAAACGCCACATTCATTGGAGGTTTACTAATTTATTAATTTATTGTAATAACACATTTGTTAATTAGTGAAATTTTTGATTGTTCATTAAAATTATGTTTAATTTTAATCATGGCAATTTAAAACTAGTAACTTCAAAATTTCTTCTTTCTTATTCGAGTCCTTTTCGGCCAGACCGGCTAAACAAAATAATCAATTAATTTATCATTGTTCCACTTAACAATCCTACAGATCACACATTGTTTTTCTAGTATCACCTGATTATTTGATCACCTGATTTATTGTTTAGAACCTAATCAAACATCTATATGACCTTCAAAAAATTCAAATAAAACTGTATTCAACCTCTAACTCTCCTTGATCTTTACGTACCGGTTCTGTTTGCAAATACATTAAAGGGAGAGACATTAAATAAATACAAAAATGTACAATGTTGGAAAAGCCTATCTTAGGAAAAAAAATCCACCTTTTTCAACGAGCCATCAATAGAATGTTAGTACTTCTTTTTCAATAATATGGTGCATGAAAAATGAATTCATGAAAGAACAAAACATTATTCAGAAATAATGATCGGGTTTCAATAGAAAGAGGGTTTAATTATTTTCGTTAGAATAAATGCCCAATAAGGGCTCTAGGGTGGCCAGGGAGCCGAGCTCTCCGAAATAGTATCGTGTAGTGATCAGGGGAGGATGAAGCCCCCATAACAATAGTAACTCCTTTAGTAATGCCTTTAATTGTGAAGAAAAACACCTTTTAATTTATTGTATTTTCTAATTTAAAACTAATTTTACATTTTTTCATTTTACTTTAAGGGACGCCAGCTCTTAAAATGGAAATTAGTTTAAAGCAGAAAATCAAATATTTCCTGACTTTTTATTAATTCTGTAGCAACGAAAAAAACTTACACCATGATGCGCTGGTTGGCACCTCTCTGCAGTTTTACAAAGTTTCTTAAGTTAAGTGAGGGTAATGTACTAAACTCTACAGAAACCGACTGTGGTGCAATGATACCTTTTCTTTTAGTTAAATCAATGACGACGAATATATAACTACTACGTAAGACGATCTTTGGTGAGGTTTGGTTAATGAAAATTTATCCTTATTAATTCCCCTTATAGTCTTATATAATTCTACATTAACTTAGACGAATAACAATAAAATAAAACAACAACTAATAAGAATTTTTTTGTTTGTTTAATGAAGGATAATAAAGCAAAATAACAATTTCAAATTCAACTCCAGGTTCTACAAAACATTACGTTGTAGACATGAAAGTTAAAATTCAATTGAAAGTGTAATTTTTCTTCCAGCTACTATTACTCGTGCATAAAAAATTATTTAAACAAAAAATGCATTAACAATGTTACAAAAAAACAAAAACAATAAATACCACTCAAGTTCATAATTGAGTCTTAACTAAAACAACGAAATATCAATGCTTTATTAACTTAACTACAAAATATTAAAATGTTTAAAAAAAAAAACTTACCTTTTTAGGAAAAGATTTGATACTAAGACTACGTGCATTTTGGGTAAAAACATCACAATAATTTAAATTTCGTTGCTTTGATCTCAAACTTTTCAAATATCTGTAACGAAAAAAATTAAATAATGAATAAAAATTGTATATTCTTTTTCTTTTTTTTTAGATTGTACTTAAAAGAAAAACTTAATATCCACAAATTGATTGTATGACATTTTACCTAAAGGAAGAAGTAAAAACGTTCATTTTATAATTCTCATGACTTTAAAGTTGTAACTAACGCACAAAAAAAAAAAAATGTATAATGGCATATGTTTTTTTTGTTTTGTTTCTATTCTTAATGTATTGTATTAAATAAGGCTATGAAACCTAGGAGACAGACTAAAAGAAAAATTAGACAAAAATAGAAAAATATATATTTACTAAAAAAAAAAAAAAAGCTTCTTTAAAATAATAAACTAGCTGAAATGTTAATTTATAAAGATTCTTATATTATATAAGAACAATAATATAATAATAATAGTTTAATAATAAATTTAAAGCTATCATCGAAAAGTTCAAAAATAAAATAACTGAAAGAAGACCAACAAAATAAATAGTGTCTTAGTTACAACTATGAATAGGGAGTTTTTTAAAATATTTAATAACTATTGATTTTATTATTCTTTTTATAAACGTACATCTTCTTGATATTCTAGAAGTATTAAGTAATAACTAGATCATCCAAATTGATTCAAGTTTTTTCTCAAATAAACCTTATTAATCAATTTCTTAATGCTAAAAAGAAAAATCAATTACTTTAGCTCTAAATATCTCTTTTTAAGTTGACTTTTGGTATGAACTATTATATACTTGAATTCGAGCGACCCATAAAATTAAAATATTTGATTATTGGGCAAAAATGGGCCAATGTTGTTAATTACTTGAAAATACGCTAGATAGCTACACCATCAAAGCCTCGATACCAGAGATTTCTTTTTTTTTTTGTTGCTCTTTAATTGAAATGCGTGTAAAAAGCCATTAAAATTATACTTTTAGGACAATATTATATAATATGGGAATATACATTTATAAATTCTATTTTAATTAATTTAAATTATTTAATAGATAGACAGTTTCTTTTTCTCTTTGTGGTTTTGTTGTAGATGGGTTTGTGGTTTCATTAGATTTTACATCATTCAGATTTAGCAAATTCTTTTTAGATCCTATACTGTTAGAGTTTTTTTTTTATTTTTTTGTTTAAAAATTAAAACAGATTTCAATGGTAATGTGCAAAAAATTTAAATAGAAATCCCACTTGTGGTTTGATGGTTAGCATAAATAAAAAATGGAAAAATCTTAGAAGATTCAATTTCGATATTTGATTTAGGTGGGCCTTCGACTAACTGTGTTTCCCAAAGCAACCCTAACTGGTACTACCTCTTTTATAGCAAATTTTTCAGATTTTCTGAAAATAATTACGATTTTTTAAATTTTGTACACACATTAAATCATATTGTACACACATTACTTTTAATTGGAACAGATTTTTTTTTCCCGAAAAATTTCTTTTTAGCGAGGTTTTAACGGAGGGATGAAGTTAGATTCTCCTCTGAAGTATCTTTTATTATAATATACATGCGGAAGAGTAAGAAAGGGAGAATCTTAGTACTCTCCTCGGGTATCCTACGATAAAATCTGTTCAAAATTAGCCAAATTGGGTGGCACCAAAAGGGCCACATTAACCGTGGTCAGTACATTTTTAACGATTTTTTGAATTTTATTTTAATATTATTATAAAGATATTTAGTGTTTTGAAATTTATATTTAAGACAGAAAAGAGTTTCTTTAATTTCATATCTCCATTGCTTGAGATTAATTCAGAAATTAACGATTTTAGAAGGATTCTGGTGGAACCTAGATATTCTCTACCACTCTCTGAAGTCTAAAGGAAAGTTTAAAAGAAACCTCAAGATTTAATAAGTTTGAATAAAAGATGAAAATGAATTTTTTTTAAACAAAATGTATGTACGTAGAAGAACTTAGTGATGAATAATCTGGGAAGACCTGCCCTAGCCAAACTAACTACGGCTAACCCACCATCGCTACTAACAATCTATATTGATCGAAAGGGTTTTCTTTTGGTATTTCCCTGAAAAGTTAAAAGTTATTTATAAATTTAAGCTAAATCACAGCTAACTAATCTTAGTTATTTTTAAAATTAATCGAAAAATATATAATACAGTAAATAATATAATACAGAAGCTGAAATAAAATACATAAGCTGTTAAAATAATAGCACAAAATTGCAACAAAAAAAATTAGAACAAATTTTTCAAAAAATTAAAAATAAAAAACTTACGCATCATCTACAACATAATTATTTTCCAAAAATTCTGGCATCTTGTTAATAAAGAATAAAATATATTTTAGGGGCGGAAAGAAAAGACCAAAAAAAAAATAATCTAATTAAAATATAATATATAACTTAATGGAATGGACTAAATTAAAATAATTTGGAAAAAAAATTAAAAGTTTGTAAGAGAAAAGAAGTTGGACATGACGTGGCCATAAAGACTGTCAAGACCATATGATTGACTAAATGTCGGCTCCAGTTCATTATATAGGGGGCTCGTACCCCCCACTATATGGCGAATGGAATGCCAGTTACTACTCGATTGGCTCCTCTAGCTTGGTTGTTAGAACGATGCAATAACAGGTAACTAAGGAGGAGTTGGCTTTTGATTTTTTTACGACCTTGCATTATAATAATTATTTTAGCTGTTTTTCTTTCTATTTTAATATTTCATTATTTTTTGTTCATTTATTATCACCTATTTGTATTGTAATTTTAAAAAAAATCTTAGAATGAGTTTTTTTTTGCTTTATCTGAAATTTTGAAAAGCACTTTGGTTTTTATGTGCAATATTGAATATATAACATAGTCAATTTATAATTATACAAGTACTTGAGATTGAAAATTTTGAAAAATAATCCTTCGTGATTTTTTACAGCGTGGACTCCGGTTTGTTAGATGTAGGTCTTCCACAAGAAGAAGAATAATTCAATACAGAATAGACATGAAGAGAAACCGTCCAAGCAATCTATGTGTTGATCAGAACTGATTAATTTGGGCCTGTATATATTCTTTTTAGAAAACGGCATTTATAGAGGACACAACACATGGATTACACTAATACAGTGCGTTATTAACATGCTGTGATTTAAGCACAGGGGCAAATAATGCCTAACGTTGCTTCAATACTAAACTTACTTTTCATGAAAAATAATTTGGATAACCCATTCTAATAATTTTATGCTGGACAATCTCTTTCTACGCCTAACTAAAGACATACATACCTTAATAAAAGTATGGGATCAATTGAATATCGAGTTTAAAGGAAGCGTTAGAGCAGTTTTTTTTTAGTTAACTCCAATTACCAAAAAAACTTGTAATCTGATCGATATTAATAATTACTGTTAATCGATTTTGTCCGAATGTTTTTTTTTTAATCGAGTTCTTCTGATAATAACTATACCAAAATGCAAAATTTGAACCTACTGCAATTTTGTTTTTGAATTAAGCTGCCACACCAATTAATCGTACATGCAACAGGCAATTCGTAACGTGTATTTCTGGTATAAGTCAATTGTGATAATCAGCAAGATTCTTACTCTTATGAATGGATATAAACAAAGAGACCTAGCTGCTTTTTCAAAGCTTTTCGTCCCTAAAGGTTCCGCAGTCAAAAACAACTCAACAACTGAACCCTTCCCAACAACACTTCAAGGTTCGTTGACATGTGCAACTATTCAAGTTTAGACGGCCCACAGGAAAGTAAAAACTAATCCATATTCAAGCTGTCACGAATCAGGTCAAAGGTTGGATGGCAAGGAATGACTGTGCCAGTCGAGAAGGAACCTCTGAAGAATCAGGCGCTCCCTCGAAATAAAAAAGTCCTTTCTGATTTCTCCAGAGAGGCTGCTTGGTTACCAGGTAACGGAGGAGTATTGACTCTCTCTTTCTTGGGAGAGGAGATGGAGGAGGGACTTTAGGCATCAGAGAAAGGTTTGCGCTGACCACTGGCATTCCTTTCGGCCAAGAATGGGCCCATTGGTAAGCCTAGTTTTCTTAAATTTGGTTGAAGCTATCCTCAGAACAATTGGAAGCGTTGGAGTGGTCTTAAGTTGCATCAGCCAGCGCTGACTAGAGAAGCTGGGAGAGTTTTACTTCACTCTAGGGGTGGCCCGATAGATCTGTTTCGATAGTACAGAGTATCCTATTAACCAAAACTCTACTAACACTGCCACAACAGAGATAATACGTTTGTACTACGCTCCTGGTTTAGCAAACCCATAGGACCAACTCTAGCCCTTCAAATGAACACGGGTTATACGACATTAATGTTTCTGACTTCTAAATTCTAAGTGCGTTAGTTTCCAAAACACTGACACTTGAAGGGCGCAATGAAGCGTGGCCTTTTGGCAACTTCCCTAAAATCTTCGAGGAAACTGTAGAATTATTATAAATATTAAACATTAAAATATTGCCTTAAGCACCATTAATTAAAAACTTGTCCAGTCAAAAGTTTACCCATGGTAATTATCTATAATTGTGGACAATTTTGAACCTCTTGAACTTTGAACTTCTTCCCAGCCACATTATCTTAATCATGTTTTTTTAATTCAATTTTTATTTCCCTATTGTGACGTATTTGTAAACAAACTGTTTGTTTTATGAATTTTTTTAGTGACTCAAATTTAAAAGGAAAAATGAAAATGAATTTTTTTCATTGTATCATAAAGTTAATGTCATTTTTATCACTAACGATGAGTCCAAGGACGCGGTTTCTGCGCGTTTACAAATATAGTTTGAATGAGGAAAAGTTAGACATGCTGAGGATGACACGGAATGAGGAGTATAAGACTATTTGGCGGCTCCTAAACTAACCTGGCCACTTCCTCTCTTTTCAAATATGATCAACAAGGGAACAGCAACAAGTTTTTTTTTCTTTAAAGTCATAATTCATTTGATTTATTGGTCTTTTCTTACCACTTCAGATGGAAGATGTCGCAATATAATTATAAGTAATATTCTTAAAACGAATTAAATGATTGATAAGTTTGTTTTATTCTATTACGTAGAAACTTTACTTTATGACAGTGATCACGTAAATGATTATTTACATACGATCTGAAAAATTGTGGGGGGAATCTATTGACTTTCAAGTGAAGAAGTGAAGGTTATCACTTGAAATAAATAAAATTCGCGTAAACAATACTTTAAAACTAAAATTTACTATTTATCCATAATTAATCGGATAATCTAATGACTTACATTAATTGGCAAAGTGATGTTCTACTTTTATTAATTAATAAATTAGAAACCTCCTAGAATTAGAAACTATCTCTAGATAGGGCTGTAGAGGGTAGAAACAAAGTTCCAAAATCTTCTTGGAAATAATAGCACGATGTGTGCCTCGCATTTCCAAAGAATACCGCAGGCAACCGAATGTGAACCACCTACGACTTAATCGGTGTTTATCAGTGAATGTTTGTGGATCATGTTGATTCAAAATTTATGTCTAGCGAAGATTGGTTGCTAAAATCCTAAATGTGAAAGAAATTTTTTAAGCAGAAGCATCTCTTTGCTAAATATAACATAAATCTGTAACTTTTACTAGAACAATATTTCTATGAAAAATCGTTTTAGGGTAGTTCTGGGAGAATGGTTGGGCGTAAGCATTTTTCCTAAGTGTCATTTTTGAAAGTTTTGTCATTTTACCAGCAACATTTTGTCAAAATTCACAGTTTGAGGGAAAAAAGAGAATCTGATCACGTCAGTTTTTTTTTAAAGGAAACGTATTTAATTGACAAAAAAAGAGATCAGTAGCAACATGTGATGAGTAGCCTATATCGCGTAAGAGGTCACAGAACAGAGGTCAGGGGACAGTTCAGCACAGCTCTAGCAATTACGGGACAAGGCTTATTAAATTATATAAACCTATAAAATTGTACCAAACTGAGACATGCAACTTTTCAAAAATCAGGCGTTTAAATATTAGTTAAAGAAGGAAATACTTGAAATTATATGATAAGAGTTTGAACTGTTCAAAAAATAAAAATTCCGTGATAAAAAAAAAATAAAATAACTGATCAGCGAAAGAAGTAGAACAATAGTTGATGACGTAAACAGCATGACTTTTGGACGAGCGATAACACTGTTTGTTACTGGGAGGCTCGACTGTATCACCCTACATGCCTGCTAGATCTATTCTTTCTTTCATTCTATTAATGATGCAATATGTCACGAATTAATGACATCTGGTCTCCATTATGTTTTAACAAATAATTTTATTTGTGTAAAATTTATACCGAATATTAAAAATGTTTGAACAATTCTGCCTTGAAACTAATTTCTTTTATCAGCGTAACATGTATATTTTCTGTTCCTATCGCTTTGTAATTTTCCTCTCTGAGTTTTTTTTTTCTTCATTCCTTTACATTATTCACTGACTGAATAACAATTTATTAGTTTCTGATTATTGCATAATCAAAGATAGTGAAAAATTTACTGCTGTAAATTCTTTATCAGTCAACATAAAATTCTTTACAGTTGAATTAAGAATTTTTAAATTTAAATGTATTATATAAATTATAATTTAATAATACATAATATAAAATGTATTTTTAAATTCCGAGTTTGGACAAAATTTACAGGATAGAACTATGGGAATTGAGATAGGAGGACGTCTTGTGATTCTTCACATTCATCCTCGGAGTCTGCTTAAGGTTATTTGGTGGAAATGGTGCAAGTTTTCCACCATTTCTGTAACTGAGGTGGAGTCAACGAGAGTTAGCCTTTTAGATATAGGTTTCCTATAGAATGGAAACCTAAATTTGGGCTGGTTTTAAAGAGGAAGCCTTGTAGAATTGTGGTTAGAACATCTACTACTGGGACTTCTCCCATCTTCATATGCCATCGGGGTGAGGGGAGATCTACCTGACGAACATCCTCCAGCTATAGATAGCCCTTGGAGCTTGTGGACTGGAAAGGCAGTCACTGAAGCCAGCATATTACATACCAAGCATCAAATCCAACTCTTAAGTCAAGACAAATGGCACACTTTCACTAGTAATTACCAGTCACAAGTTATCCATGCTAGGACAGCCAATTCTTACTCTTGCAATATTTTTAAACCTTTGCTTTAGTTAATATAAGAGGCATAAAAGTTTGCAAAGGTTTAATATCATGCAAAAAGAAAGGAAAAGTAAATTGCAGACCTGGACTAAAAGAACAAAGGAACTAACTATGCCCCAGGCTACTGAGGCCTTATAATACCAGATCATCTCTTAACAATAGCTAGGGCATCTTAATAAACAATTGAATTCACTACCCGTTTTTGCATTTTTTTTTTCATTTATTATTCGTTTGAAGAACTTAATTTTGTTCTGCAGAATGCTATTGGAGATTGAACTTTGTTCGACTCAATATATCAGCTAGAGTTTAAGTAAATACAATTCGGCGTGGTGTCTTTTACGTGTGTTCATTAGGACACCAGTTGGACATGGGCGTTAATAGTACGAAAATAAATACAGATTCAGTAAGGAAATATTTGGATCGCACAAAGAAAAAGAACTGGCAGTACAGTTTGAGAATAAAGTAGTTGGACATTTTTAAATAGAAAAGGTAATTTTGGTTAATAGGTTGAATCAGTTTGCTACGGCAAAATGGCATTGGGAAGAATTAAGAACAAGTGAACAAGATTAAAAGATAAATAAATTATTATCCAAAGACTAGAACTATTTAAAACTACTTCACCTGGCAGAAGAACACCTAACACTCTAAGCGGAAACTCAGGTAGATATTACTAACAATGGCCAGAAAACCTCATAAGAGGGAAATATTTTTTAATATGAGGGGGGAATGATTTTTTTTTTTAAACTACGATTTCATGTTACTTCTGAAGAACTTAAAGAGAATTCATTGAAAAATTGTTAAATCAAGAGTTCATAAACTCTTGCAGATGGCTAAAATCAAAGAAAATGCTTTACGGTGGAATAACAATCCTGAAGAAACGGTTTGGATTCCTGGTGGAACTTGGGACTCCATTAATTATTACAACGCTCCTTTTTTACCAATAACAGATTATAATTATCATAAAACTTCATCGAACAATTTAAGAGAATAGAGCCTTTGTAATATCTTGAAAATAATATATTAAGAATCCTGAGAAAAACCTTCCAAATCTGGTAAGATTTTAAATTGTGTATAAACCTTAAATGATCCTTAAAACGTTTCCTTCATAAATTTTATAATAGAGGAGACTTCAACCAGAAATAAACCAGACTGACAACTCTAGCCGCCAGAGAGTCACATGTTTTCAAGGACTTACTCCTTAAATACAATACTTTCACGGTTGTTTTTACCGGCAAAAATATTTCTTCAAAAAAGCTAGCAAATAACTCGATTCAATTTTTTTATAATTTACTTTTTAATCCTACATTTTAATTCTAACATTTTGATATTATGAAAGTAATTATAAATGGGCAGGAACGAGATGAAGCGATAGACATAGGAAACAAAATCGATGATAAGGAGGAACCACGAGGTAGGTCAATGAAATGAGGTTTCAAGAACTACCATTCTCAGATGGCCATAACTAAAGAGGATCAAAGAATGGTACCAATTGGAAAATCATTATTAATAAAGTTAATCAGGCGAATATTTATGCGGGGAACACTTAATTTTAAAAAAAACTAACGCAAAGCAATGAAAATTTGAAAATACTGGGTATTTAGGCAGTTCTAAAATATGTTCCATAACAGGAAAGAAATTATTTAATAATGCATTGTATTGGTATTTCAATTAGTCAATTTCTTGATTGGAAAACTGATTTCAAATAATTCCCTTAATAAAAAGACATTCCACTCAAAGGTGGAAAAGAGATCACATTTATGAAAGTGATAATAGGACAAAAGTTACATCTGTTTTTGGTGGTGAATGATAGAAAAGTTAAAAAAAAAGCCATAGGTTACCTCCAACAAAACTATCAAAATTGAATGAACCATAAGCACTCTTCTTAACTAGTGCCACTTCGTGTGAGTTAGTATGTGCAAGAGAAAGGGAAATGAAACTGTCCAAACTTTGGTATAAACGAAAAATCATGGTTCATAGAGCCAAATAATTTAAAACGAGACTATCTGGATATGAGGTCGGTTCTAAACAAGAAACAGCTGAAGAATTTATTGTAATTAACAGAAAAAGAAGTTCACTGCCCTCTACTTGCCTAATTTCGCCTCACATTTTCGGGATTATGGTGGGGTCACGAGAGTTGGCCAGGACTAGTATTTAAAGTCACGAGTCTGGTGAGAGACACCTATTACCTACGTTAGAGCCGATGTAGGAGGTCTCCTCTTAGAAGTTAAGCATACAACACTGACATTTCCAGCAAAAATGCTACATTACGTTACTGAAATAGCAACTTTGAAACTAGTAATATTCCCATTTTAAATTAAAATAAGAAGGTGACTTAAAAAAATGAATATTTAATTTCGATGCATTTAAAATTACGTTCCAACAAAAAAAAAAATCAAAAAATGAGATTACAAGTTTGTGGTGTTTTTTATTCTTGTGTTTTTGCCAAGTTGAAATCTCAATAACAACCGGTTTATTCAATAAAACTTGTAACCAGTTTGAATTGTCAACAGCAATAGATAGTATAGACATCATAACGAGACCCGATAAAAAGATAAACTGGAAAATAATGAACCTCTTTACCTTGATAACCATCCGCCTGATATATTCATAACTAACAAAAATTAAAAAATAATCATTTTCAATAATTTTCATAGACATTGTTCCAACACTTTGTCGGAATACGAGTATACCAACAAACATGAGGAGAGGTTATATTTTGCAACATATGTTGGCAAAGTTACCATAACCTTAGAACAAACTCATATGGACTAGGAAGCCATTACGTTATCAATGCTTGTTGAAAAAAAAGGTCACTTATGTAATAAAATATTAGAACTATAACAGCAATAATGGGCTTTTTTGTATATGATAGATATATATGTATGTAGTAATTTTACCTTGGAATTAGAACTTCTGACCATGGTTTTTTACTAGGTGACCGATTATTATATTATCCAACTATTTCTACGAATAATACTGATAGATAATTATTGATAAAATAAAAATAAATTCTTAATTTTCAATAGCTATGATAAAAACCTTTACGCAACTAATAAGTAATATTAATTTGGAACTTTCTTCAAATAAACTAAACATTTATTCATTTCCACTAGTACCGGAGCCCTTAATTTTAATAATAAAAAAAAGAAGATATATTTTGTGTGTTAATTAGACTCAATGGGGTTAGGCCAGAAAAGTCACTACGATTCAGAGGTTCTACTGAGCACCCAATGGTTAGAGCACTTTCATCCAGCCCTATCAGTTTAATTAGAATTAGGAGTTTGGTGAGAGTCTCCTGGGCAAAGTATGAAGGTATGAGACTTTCTTCTACGAAGAACCGAACTCTTAAGTTATTTCAAAATCCTTCTAAAGAATCCTACGCCCTTCGAATTGACATAATACAAGCAGGGGTTCCTTTTCTTCATAATAAACCGTCACTTACTGATGCTGCAACTTTTTATTCAACCATTCTTAGGTGCTTGCAATTCTGAGGCATTTTACTATCCTCAAATTAGTTCAAGGGCCTTGAAAGCTCTTTAGGACCACTCCCAAGCTTGACCAAGTCAAGCGATCTGAGCCTTACGCCTCTATATTCCGAATTTCCAAGCGCTCAGACGAGAAAAATTTCATTTTCGCTTAGATTAGAACTACCCCTGTCGCATGAATATGTAGGCCTGCCTAGGCTTGTTATAATTCACAAAGAAGGTTTTTTTTTGTGGACAGGAGGTCCACTGCCCACTACTTGCCTAATTTCTCCTCACATTTTCGGGATTATGGTAGGGTCACGAGAGATAGCCAGGACTAGTATTTAAAGTCACGAGTCTGGTGAGAGGCACCTATTACCTATGTTTGAGCCGATGTAGGAGGTCTCCTCTTAGAAGTTAAGTTAGGCATACAACACTGACAATTCTGTTAACTATGGTCCAATGGTGGAAAAAACTTCGTCATGCCTAGGCTATTATTTTCGCCCTACGGCGTTTGAAGCTTTCTAGCTGAAAAAGGGTTACTTAGGAATAGAAAGCGTCATACGTGTAAAAACATACTATTAGCTACTGCTGCTGGTCACGGCCAACGGCTCACCTCCTATTCCCGCAGGTTACTGGTCGCTGGTCTTGACTTTTCTCACAATGATCAAAAAGTTACACTGAAGAGAGCATCTTGGGGGACACGAAATTCTCGTTGAATATAAAAAAATGATGTGGAAAAAGTCATGAAAATAGGCCTACTACATACATAACTTGATTACTTACAAATGTATGAACAATAAATAAAAGAAAAAATAAACAAGCTACGAATATAGGATTTAAGATGATTTCATACTTCTTCCAAGTTATAAATTTAATTGAAAATAATGGAATTTTAAAAGTTCTAAGTGTTTTCAAAATAAATTAAAAAAGAAAAAAGTGGCAGTCTATATATCATGGAAATCTTATAGCAGCAAACAACTTGTCAACAATATAGTTTGTAAACTACAAGCGATGCTTTGTAAACAAAGTTGTCCAACGTCTAATATCGACGCCTTATAAACAAATTAGTCCCGACGTTTACCCGTGACGCCTAATAAACCAAGTACAGTCCAGATCCTACTACTGATACCTTGAAAACAAAGACGTCACTACTAGTGCTTTTTCTAAACATAACAACATGATCCAGCATTTTTAAATGAATTTTTATACATTATTATAAGGAAAATAATTATTACTTTGTTTACAATTTTTTTTTTTTTTAAAAAAAAAGGTTATTTATTCATTGAATCTATAGTCGTCAAAAGTAAGCAAACATGTTAATAGAGTTGTTTGAATAAATAGTTTGGAAAAACTAAACTTTTATTGCGTAACTTTATACACAAAGGATGTTTAATTTGCTTTTTTGCGCAATAAAACAAGGCAATAATTCTTGCAGAAACAACATAAATATTAAAATATATTACTTTTGGTTTTATTACTCTGTTCCATATTTTAATGAACGTCATTGTTCAAAAAAAAAAGCTATACATAATTGCAATTTTTAATGTAGTAATTAAAAAAAAAGATCAACGCCATTAATGCTTTCTGACTGATTACACAGAAAATTACATCAGCTGTAATTGCAGCTGTTGCAAAAAAAATATTCCACACGGGTGTCTGAAGAATGAAATAAAAAAGCAAGAGAAGCGGTTTTAACCTTCAGACCAACCGTTCTCCGGTGACCATGTATTTCTGTATTTTTAACTTTCCTTGCATATCCCCACCTAGTTGTTGGAGGCTCGGCCAAATGGTGCACACTGATTGGTTCATCGAGCCATGACGCAATACAACCAGTTTGTGACCGCATGTACTGTGGGTGTGCGCGGGGTAAACGTGTCATGTGATAATTTTTATAGTACATATACATTTTTGCCAACGATTATAATTGGCACGAAATAACACACTAGTATTTTCTTATAATTATTATTTTTTTTAATTTTAAAGCGAGAAATAGTTTATAGACTAAAAAAATGGGAAGGAGGTGTGTTCAATCATATGACTGCCTCAACTACAAATCTCAGTTCTCTTCACCTTGGTACTTTTACTTCCTTTTACCTCACTGATAAGAGGATGAACTGTGATCCTGCCAAATTTCCGATTCCGAATTTACACCAGAAATGTCCGTTTCAGGTACTCAGGACACCAAAGTATAAAAAAAAATGTATCAAATTTGTCTGTCAGTAGAGTGTGTGGTCAGCCGTTTCACCAAAACCATATTGTCACATCCCCTGGTCAAAAAAATTCGCCTGTCACTTCCAGTGTAGCGATTTTTCACAAATTCAGATTTCCTTTTTGTTACATATTCAATTCTTAATAATATAAAAAATGGCAGAAGTAACCATCAAGGCAGTGAAATGGCACTTAATAGAAGACTGTTGGAACTACTCTGAATTACATCTCAGTAATCTTTTCATTCATCTTCCAACGCGGACGCGTGTCCGGTGATGGGACATCCTCTTGTGATCTATTGTTCGCAAGTCAGGAAATCACGCCCACAACCTCCAACGTTTTGCTTAATGTAACTAAAATAAGATTAAAAATAAATATATAAATAAGAAAAATAAAACTAACTTACTAACAATATTTACATATTTACAAGGGCAACGGTTGTTCTTTACAAATCACGTCCGCTCTTAAAAGAGTGATTCTTGCCACCGAATCCTCAATCATATCTTTATCATTTGTTACTTTCATGGTAATAATCATCACTAAGTAATCATATATTTCTTTTTTGGGCGGGGGCCTAACTTTCAATTACCTAATTTGATTGTACAGGAGCGGAAGCTCATTTTTTATTATTAATATGTTTAATAATGAGTACTTCTACATGTAAAGTCTGCCTCTTTTTGGCCCTGAGGAAATGATCGCTTACAATCCCGGTGACGAAAACGCAGGAAACCACCTCACAAATTCAAGAAATTTCTGCAATTATAGCCTTATAGTTGCTTAATTTAACCACTAATAGTGTTCCATCGTATTATTCTAATATTAGACAGAAGCACTTGTACAGCAATTCTCAACCATTTGTGAGAGCACCAAGTTGACAAAGAATACTGCTGAGAGTTCATTATACTTGCGTTTGGTTACCATCAGAAAATATCTTAACGGAACGTACCGCTTGAAAAATAGAGTTTTTATCTGTGACTGAGAATTTTTGAAAAATGGCTACTATTTTCTGTAAACCATTTCCCTTAAACGTATGCAGTTACTTTATATTAATTCTTAATATACGCATACGTTTTTTATTAATATGCACAGTAAATCTTACTTAAAAATTTGTTTAATTGATCTTTAGAGTGAAGGTACAATAGAAAATCTTGATTTCAAATGTGTGGTAAAAACCAAATGTCAAAACTCATACTTTTTTCTAACTTTATTAACTTCAAACGGTCTTCAAACTCCACATTTTTTTACCAACATGCAAACTAAATGACCGTACAAATACTAGATATGTGTAGCAAACTAGAAGGAGACAATGTTTACCAGTTCCTCCCCAGAACTACTATAAAACTAATTTTGTTTTAAAAAAAAAAAGAAAAAAAAAAGTAATTAAGAAAAAAACAGAAATAGATCTACTTTTGGGCAATTAGTGGGCCAAAAATTACATTTTTAAGAAATCTTAAGAATCTTTAACGAAAAATGTGAAAATATTGAAAAGAGAAATCAGTTTAAATGGGTCCTTAAATTAAGAAATAAGGGTAATTCAGGGAGCCGCGTCCCAATCCCAAGCCTTAATCGAATATTTCACATAAATGTTTTATAAAAGTTCTAAACCTGCGTCAATACCATGACTGTACTAAGTTTAAATTGAAAGAGCCATTTTTTTTTACTGCTATCTATCTATTGGGCCCCATTTCTTATTGAAATTAGAGCGTTAACATAAAGCATTCCGGGAAATTGGTTATCACACCTTCCAGGTGTGCGATATTGCGCTTAAAAATAATATTTTAAGTATAAAAATACACTTCTAAAACACTTTATTTTGTAGGTCTATTTAGAACTAAAATTGTGAATTATAATAAAAAATAATGAAGGTGTAACTTTTTTTTTTTGTGATTTTTCAGTCCCTTTAATTTTCGTCTAAAACAAGAGGAAACCAGATTTTTCAGGTGTTAAACCAGATTTTTTATTTTTTTTTTAAGAACCGTTATCTAGTGTTAAGAAGGTACATGTGTCTTAGTAATGATGGATGTTTTAAATCAATTTAACTTTTTCTTTTTAAACAGATGTTTAAACATGTGCTGAACTGATAACGTTATCTTATCCTGTTTTTTTATTTTTTATTTTATAACAGTTTGCCCTGCTTATTCTAACTCCTAAGTGCCTTGAGTTATGATAATGCAGAGCAGATTGTGGCAATTTCCAGCCTGCTACTGCAACCTAGCGAATGACAGTTAAACTAAAAGGCGTATTTTTTTATTTCTGGCAATTTTTTACTTTTATAATTACATTTTTTTTTGTGCCATTTATACTTTTTTTTATACTAGTTTGGAAAAAAAAATCTTAAAAGATTTCTTATTCAAATATATTAAGAGGTTCTTGAATAATTAAATAAATAAATATATATAAATATACACATCGGGCAAGTTTCATCAGGTTGCAACTGTTTCTGATGGCCAAAATACTAATTACTGAAAAAAAAATGATAATTTATCAAATTAATTACAATTTAAGGCCATACTTTAACCACTTAAGATAAGAGAACTTGAAAAAATAAATTGTTCAAATATATACAATAAAAAATTATTTTTACACCAAAATTGTTAATGAACTTAGGAAAGTTTGTATATTTTGCTTAAAATCATGCAAGTAAACTGTTTCTTGCTTAGAGGCTTTAGAAAGCTAGGCTTAAAGGGACTTGACGACCGTAACTAAGCAAGAGTTTGTGCAGGAGATTGTTTTAAGATCAGCCAGAAAGCCTATGCCACGCGACCATGAGGATCTACGTACTAAGGCAAGTTGCATCACCTGCTCCAGTTCTGAATGTCTAAGTATACTTAGAAGTCTTAATATCTTCTCCTGGGCAAAATGTGAAGAGGTGGAAGTTTGTATTCTCCGAAAAGCCGAACTCTGGGCCAAACCAGTCCCTCAAACTAATAAATAGTATGTACAGCGCTGTCTCATCTTCATCCTGGCAGAAGCTGCACAGGCTGTTCTCTTTTACCTCCATGTAATGCGTACATTTGTTGAATCTATAATGTCCGTGAAAAAGGCAACAATCAACTTAAAGAGCCTCTTGGCCATGCTGGAGTAATGGTGCAGAAACCTGCTACAGCAGCTAATAAACTTTTTTGCCACTTTCTGGCCTGGAGTTTCTCTCTCCAATATTCGTGCACCCACAAGGCATTTTGCTGCGGCACAAAAGGATTCAGGAACCTTTCCGGGTCAACCCCGGCTTCATTACCACCTAAACCTACACCGTCACCCAATCGAGAAAGACCTTATTTTTCTGGCAACCAGTTCTCAACAAGATTTCTAAGCCGACCCACACTAGTCTTGATTAGACTATGTAGGACTTGATGGCCAGCAAGGCTGCCAGGCTGTCCTAGAATATGACGACCCTGGAATTATTTCTGCCCTGAAAGACTGTAGTCAGCTTACTTAGCTGAAATGAAACATCCTAAATTACCTAGCTAGGTAACGAAATACAAGACCAAGGCAACTCTTTACACTCAGTGACATATTCTTTCCTTCATCTTGGAACCGTCAGAGTACCACACTGAATCCAGGCTTCCTCTATATCCAAAATAAAAACTCTGAAAGGCCGCTGAAGCTGTACCTAAGAGCTGGCCTGTCAGAAGAACTGCCCTATGCCTGGTCCATCTCCCACTCCTTGCAGAGTTCTGCACTTCTATTATTGTTGGTGCTATGAAAGTCTGTGAATAGTTTTAGAGATTTTTTCTAAAAAGAAATAATTCGAGAAGATCTTGCAGTAATAAAATGTATGGGAAGACAAAATTTTAATAATACTTTCACTTATTTAAGAGTAAGATTTTAAGAATAAAAATGTAAGGATAAATTTCTATAATTAATAGAATTTCTTTTGCAAAAAATATAGCGAGCGTTTGACACCAGATATTTTTAAGTACATAACAACTTCTTTAAACAAAAATAATTGCAGAACATTTGCTTTTTAAGTGTATATAATAAATAGAGACAATAAAAATGCAATAATAACTAAAGAATAAGAATGAGAATGGGTTCTAGTGCGCAACTCCTCAGCTCATTCACCGCTTAGTGACATGCTATTACAACTAATATACGTATCACTTAAATCTACTTCCTTCAGATGGTCCACTTGTTATTCAATACATCGCACATATTCCTTCCTTTTCTCTAGATATAAGACGTAACATCTTGGTGAAAGTTATTTCGTAAGAAAAAACAAAGTGGAAAAATTATTATTTATAACGTGGATGATTCCTTCACAATTAAGAGACAACACAATGCTATAAAAACTATAGTAAAATATTCTACTATTAAACAAAAAACAATTATTTTAGGCTTGCGTACGGGGTTATGAATTAGCCTATTTTCAGAAAACATGACTTTCTTGCCTAAAACACGATAAACACTTGCATTCACACCCTGAATACTCCCATCACACAACACCCTACGGCAAAACCGGCCAGCTCCAGGCCTGTGGGTGCTCGTAAGCCTGTAAGTCGAAGGTCTAGTTCTAGCTCCCTCAAAGGGATTTTTTTATTATTTTGAACCGGCGAAAAGAAAACTAAAAAATATAACTTTAAATTACTAATAATTAAAAACACAAATAATGCAGATATGAATAAACAATTCTTTAAGATAATAGTTTTTTTTTTCCTTTACATCAAATTAGCGTTTGTTTCTGGTAACAATGCAGATAATTTTACTAATTTTTTCTAAATACGCTTAACAAATTCATCAGATTTTCCTCGGAAAATGCTCTTAAATCAGTAGAAATATCACAGTAAATTTTCAGTTAGTTTAATGTTAGTAAAGAATCAGTAAAATTAAAGTAATGCCTAATTTTTCAGGCCGGCTTTACGTCCATCTTCAAAATTATAAATATTCAGGATTAAACTTTTAAGTTAATTCATAATAATATTATAAAATATCAAAGGAGGGAACTAAAAAGATAGTGATGTTTAAATTTAAATGTATTAATACCTTGTAGAGTACAAGTTCACAGTTTTAGGTGACTGATTCATTTATATAAAGAATTGACTGAAATTGGCAATATTCTTTCTTCCCATAGTTAAAACCTTTTATATTTTGAGCTCTGGTTGGTAGGGATAAGACATAAAAGTCTTTTTTAATCTAAGTGCCACAAATTTTATCATGGATGTGTGTCCACGTCAATAGTTCTGATATGAAACGGTGGGGAACTAGGATGGGCTATAGAATATAACTTCCACACGCAGTACATCCTCAATTGTAAATCCTAGTAAACTTAAGTTTAAAATATAAAAGAAGAAAACAAAAAAAGCCAAGTAAGAAACTAACGCATTAATTAATGGTGACTGACGTCATGGACATTATATGGCTTCTAAGTTATACATTTCTTTTAGTAATTTTTAGGAACAAACTTTTTAAAAATTTCATTTTATCTCTTGTTTAATTTTTGTCCTTAATTTTGATAATTTTTTAAGTGTTAACAATTTTCTTTAGTGTGCGCATAAAATTCAAGGACTTTCGGAAAGATTTTAAATTCAACGCAGTAACCTTTAAAGAAATTAATTTTTTCCATTGAAAAGTCAAGTTAACTATTCAATACATTGCATATATATATTTTTTGTATATTTTCGTTAATAATGTGAGTCATTTTGAGAAATTACTAGAAAAAAAAAAATTATTCCCTGATAATTATTATTTAGATCACCAGAAAAAAGGCTTATTAATACTTAGCTTAATTTTCTAAGTTTGATTAAAAAACTCATCACGAACTTTTAAAACGTAGAATAGCTCTTCAGTATGTTCTCGTAATATTAATCAAGTTCAGCACTATATATACGCATCTTTACAAGGGAAAACCGTTTGGCAAGGCACGAACCAATCCAACCTTGGGCTGGTGGTCACTTTACCTTTTTGCAGGCCGAAAGGTTAAAGACCTGAAGACTCCAGCTAAGATGTCCACCACTTCAATATTCAGGTCTCATTCTTAGTTGTCTTTCTAACTAAAAAATTTGTTTTTTTTTTTTTATTTGTTATTATTTTTCCAACTTTTTTTGACTGTCATGCACATGTACTGTTTTATTTGAGCATGTATTGTCTCAGACATTTAATTAGTTAGTAAGTCAATGTAAATCAATCATTATCTACTTGAAAATTACATTTTTTCAGTAAATGTTTTTATTAGTTTAGTTTAAATGTAACTTTTTTTAAGCTAACTCTTTATTTTCGCTACTTCGATAGTGAATATTTGTAATACATGCATGTATTTACGTACTGTTTGTTTGAATTTGTAATCAACGACGATCCCGAAACAAATGAACCAAATAACTTTAGCACTTTGTCACTAATACTTACATAATTACAAACTACAATTGTTCTGGATTAATAGTTGTAGACATCTACAAGAAGTAAATATGTAAGGCTAAAAGAAAATGTGGTTAGGTCCACATGATCAAAAATTGGATAATATCGATGATTGTTTAGTCAATAAGTGTAATGTTAAACGGAAACTTAGTTGAAGTCATATTTTCTACAAACTGATTTTTTTTTTTTTTAACACACACCGGATGGGCCGTTCCCGAGCTCTCGCTCATAACAGCCCAATGATTACACTTCATCCCCAATGATCCCGAAACAAGAATAGTTCCCAAACAAGAATATATGAGGGAAGGGCACAACAAAGAACCCTTCCTAAATTATAAAGAATTTATGCTACCTTTGCAGAACAAGCCAACAACCTAACAAACTGCATCGCATTCATACTCATTCAAACAATAAATACATTCATACTTCACCATGCAGACAAAATTCCTATCCTAATTGACCTCTCAGTACTCGATATTCCTGAGAGGCCCGCTAAAAACTCGACAACTACCCAATCTATGTCATTCAATCCACAGTCATCCAATAATTACTACTAATATTCCCACTTTCACTCCGCCTACCCTCGAAAATCACCCCACAGTGTACCGCGTCTTAGAGCCTCTTCTGCAAACTGTTTAAAGGCATCATATGCACTAATATTTTCCAGCAACAGGGTTAATGTATCATTATCAATGCAAACATGATAGCCTATTGCACTCCATAATTTTGCCCTGAGATCCTCATAACAGATGCACTCATTACAAACTGATTAATCAAACTCTGCCGATGAATCCAATACCAGTCAAGACTGCAAAAAAACGTACTGCTGTGACGGATAAAATCAGCGATCTTAACAGCGAGAAAACAGTAAAAAGTTTTTAGACGAATCCCACTTTGAATCTACCAAACTATATCTACCAACAGACATCAAGGGAGGATGGTATGTCTTTTGGCTGCATTGCCATGGGGAACAAACAGGAGCTGCTCCTAAGGCAAATGATTTGGTTTTTAGCTCATTAATTACTGTACTAATGAATTAAGACATTTAAAATAATAGCATTCTAATTTCAAAACTCAAATTAAAATCAATAAATAACACATTTATTGAAAAACTATTGGAGCCATACATAATGTAATGTAATTGAAGTAAACATTTAACTCCAGTTTCAAGTAAACAACAAATTGCTCTGGTTGCAATAATCAGAACTTTTAAGATAATTATACGAATAAGAGGAGGAAGCAATTCAAATTTGTTTAGGCAACAAATTAAATATTCAAAATTCTATTTTCCATCAATGTGACAAAAACTTCTTCATCAAAACCAAAAGTTATGTAATTATATAGATTTCTGTGTAGACTCTTTCGATAACAAGGGAAATAACTTTGAAAAGCAAAAATATAGCCACTAACATGAGACACTGTAGCCAATAATTATATAAAGAGCAGCCATATAAAGTGCCATCTAGATTGAAATGAGTAACTTAAAGCAAATCAGCAATTCACAAAGAAACTATCTTATAAGCTTCTTTTTCTTGTTTCTAACCAGATTTAGATATGTACCCATCATCAGAGTCTGGTTTATCAAGTTTACAAGAGTCATTGACTTATTCAGTGTTCAATGTTTCTGTCACCAAGTAGACTGACTCAATAAGAACAAGTCATTACGAGGGGAGTGGGGCATAATGTCAGATAAAGCTTATTATGTCACAATCATAATCTTTGATTGTGCGTCGCAGGTAAAAATTGATGCAAGATTTAATGTTATACATTAATAATAGCACTAAAGAGGAAAATAAGCCGAAATATCTTAGGTACCAAAAGTACTTTGTCGAAAACTGTTTAAAATAAAATTGATATTAATGCTTGTAAATTTAATTTTTATGCTATAAATAAAATCTTTGTTTTTCAGGAGCACAGTAAAACTGAATAGAGAAGAAAAAATCTTCAAGAGTAGAACTTTAGTTGACATCGAGAACAATAAACCAAACCGTGAAGTCGGATTTCTAATTCGACAGGGTTGCGCTTTTTTAGGTTTGATCCGGCCCCTCGGGGTACGATTGATGTATTTCTAACGAAAAGGTATTTAAAATTAAATGGGATAACTACTAATTCTCATGCCCTTATAATAGTGTGAGAAAACACTAACATTCTGTGCAAAAATATGATTTTCACTACAAACCATTAAGACGTAAATGACTTTTTACTCGGTCTCGGAATGTTTGCTATGAATATTACAGAAGAGAAGGAATGAAAACATCTTTAGATTTTGAGATCGTAATGACATTTAATTAAAACAATGAATCTTTGTTTTTTTTTATAATTTAAGGCGCGTCAACATCTCAGGTTATTGGCGCCCGGAGCTTTTTTCAGTGCACTGCCGACCTCTGGACAGTGTTCTCTCGTTACAGGCAACACTGTCCATCACCGGACAGTAAGCTGTAAGAAGCTCCTAGGAAGAGAAAATCTAAAGGTCGGCAGCTGGATTCGAACCTGGGACCTCCGCGTGGGAATCCAATACGCTAACTGCATAGCTAATCCCTTCCCCTACTTTTTTTTAAATAATAGTTACAAAAGGTACATTTTAAAATAATTTTATTATATACCAAGTTAATTCGAACTTACTGGCAAACAATTTCGTCAAATTCGGAATGTGAGCTATATATATATATATATATATATTTCATTAACAAGTTCATAAATGTCAGGGACGTATGATAAACTAAAATGACAAAGTTAATCTATTTCCTAAACGAATTTTTGGACAAACGTTTTTGCAAAAAATTTGGGTTTTTGTCCTTGACGGAGACCCAATAACTTGGCGACAGTAAAACGTAATAAAAATGTGCTGTCTTGCGTTTTTTACCTCTGAAATTTACATTAATTAATACTCAATCTCTTAAAAGAAAAAGGTGCAATTTATAAAAACGACATTTTGACTCAAAAGACCTCAAAACAGATACCACTAGTGAAATTTCGGTTCCAAAATTTGACTGGAACGCAACGATTACTCACAAACGTAAAAATTAAAATAAAAAAAACGACAGGGTAAATTCTAAAAAATACAAGTGTAAATTGTTATGTCTATAAAATTTATAAAAAAAACAACCACAACAAAATTTACTTTTATTCCTTAAGCTTTTTTTCAATTTTATCCAAAAACTCTAATCACTTATTTAAGAAATTCAGATTTGTTGAAACCTATTACATCAGAATTGATTTTAGAAGTTTCCAGCGGCGGTTTATTTAAACTTTTTTTTTTTTTAAGCGTCATTACTGGGTATTTCATGGATTTACTATCCTTGTAACGTAACTGCGAATTAATATGTTGCTAAAAATACTGAATTTGTCGAAAACATGTCCTTACAACTGTAAGAATCGAAGTAATTAGAATGGCGAAAGATTCATTTTTTACTTTGAAATAGAATTTTCCATGTTCTTTAAGAATCAGTCTTAACAATATTGGATAACTACTCCCATATCATGTACTGATATACATTTAGTTTAGCCCGATAACGTAAGCACTTTTAATTGGACCAAAGATAAATTATAGCAATAATGAACATAGGAAAATAAACAAAAGAAAAAATTATCAGTAATAATGGCAAAACAAAAATGTCATTAAGTAATTAAATTAAAATAGTTCATTGCATGTAAAAAAAATTACAAATAATGAACAATTTTTTTATTATCCGTAATCAAAATGATTGATAATCAACAATGTATCTTTTTAATATGCAACTGATTGTAATTTTAAAAACACACCTTAAATGATTACAAAAATAATAATAATAAAATAAAATAAATGAAAATGGAACTGCCATTACATTACAAATTTTCAAGTTTAAACAAAAATTTGCTCAATTTTTTTTTTTTGTGCATTCACTTGTCTGTGTACTTCTGTAGGAAGTTCATCAATTTGTACTGACAATATTTAAAAAAAATTACACCTATGTTGATTTTTGTTTTGTGAAACCCGGAAGCTTTTATATTATTGATAGGAAAATAAAAAGTTTAAAAAAAAATTAAATCAATTAAAAAACACAAAATTTACCTTATTTGAAAGTCAAGTGTTGCCAACAACCTCATACTGTACGTATCTTGAATGCGCTCGTGGTTTGAACTGTGACCGCAATTTCTAACACACACCAAGTTTGTATTACCAACGTAAAATCTTAACAAAATTAAATATCCCTCTAAAAAATTGTAAAATAAAAAAAGAAATATAAATTGAAAGAAAAAACTAGTTTGACTTGTATCAATTTTGTGTTACACTTATTTTTGTTTTTTAATGAAGTTTTATTTTATTAAAACCATTTTTATTTTGTCATTAACTAACAAATATGTGTAATGATTTGGGTAATTTTGTTACTTTGTTCTTTATTAACAGTAATATTATCTTTGAACTTTTGACATTTTATCTTAAGAAATGAATTACAATCAGCTAATTTTCGCTGGATAGAAAGATTTTTGATTCCGCTTTTTGTAGTTTTTTCTTTTTATGGAACGAGCACCTTAACTAACTAATGAAAAACTATGGTTTACTGGGTCTAAACTGACAAGCTGTTGAGCAATATAAGATGAAACTTATTAAAACAGAATTTTTCAACCAATTTTTTTTTTTTTTTTTTTTTTAAACGAGGGGTGCCAATAACTGGGGTCTTTGGCATTCTGAGCCTTCTCAGTTTTCTTACAATGTTGGTCTTCGGAAAGTTTTTTTTTTTACTTTCTTCTATAGTCGTTCTGCTTCTACAAAACACTAGGCAGCCAAATAAATCTATTCTCTTGGAGAGAGAGAACTCGTCCTAACACACACACACAAATTATTTGCCTTTACGCAAATAGTCACGTACAAAACTTGATTACGTCAAGCAATCTGCCATTTTTTGGTTGACGTTTTCCGGACAAGAGTTTCAAATGAAACTGAACTTTGAGATTGGTCAGTCCTGCTAATTTGGACAGCCTAACTGCTTTACATTTCTTCTGATACAGTAATACATCTCCTGTCGAGAAAATCTGATGGCAAACAGAATCTGCCTTGTCTCAAATCGAAACCTCCATGGCTGCAAATTGACCTAGATCACAACTGATCATATCCTATCCCACCCACCTAAGTGCAATTTCCTTGAAGGCAAGCTCTTATTAAGCTAAAAGCTAATGTTTCGTTCTTTTAAACTATGGATAATGTAATGAATTTTATACCGTTCACCCTAAATAATACACACATTAAGAAGAATGCGATCTTTGTTAAAAAGATTTTTTTTTCCACTCTACAGACTAGACTCATTAGGTTACTTTTCTAGTAAAATTTGCAAGCATTGTTTCTGGGATCATAAAGTGTATCACCCTAACTGTTCGACTCACACTTTAAAGAACAAAGAAGTTCGTAACACATACACAGAGGCCTGAAGGGAAATTGGCAATTTGAAAGTTATATCTAAGGGCAGGCAGCAAGACTAAAACCCTTTAGGTTTAGGGCAATACCACTCAGCTCATATACGTTACATTAAATTAAGAGAAAGATAGCAATTTCATAAATGTTTTCCTAATTCAGAATATTTTCAAATTATTTATTATCATCTATCAACTCTTGACATTTATAAGTTGATGAATCGGGTAGAAGGAAAATTTTACTTCCCAGATTTAAAAAAATATTTTAAAATTTAATCAGACTCGTAAGAAACGGGAACCGCAAAATATATCCTTTCAAAAATTATTAAATGGATAGAAAACAATGATTTTAAAATAGTTATCTAATTCAGTAGACATGTTTAAAACAAAAAATGTCCACTAGAATAATACAGTTTTAAGATACTGTTCAAGATACATAGCTATTAAATGAAGCAATTTCGTATCTACCTGACAATATGAACATCTTTCTTGGCAATTTACCATCTATGATGGTCAGTAGATTTTAAATTAGCTTCAGTTGTCACATTGTTTTGAATTGATGTCATCATTGCTAAAAAAAAAAAAAAAAAAACGAAAACACAACGTACTTATTAGTGTACTTCTTTTTTAAATATCTTTTAATTTTATAGGTAATCTATAAAAGTTTTTTTTTCATGGAAATGAATTATTTAAAAAAAATATAAAGGTAATAATTATTGAGTTTATATACGTTTATCTAATTGATCAAAAGTTTTAGATATCAACAGTTTGGCCAAGTGAAACCTGCCGAGTATCCACACTCTAATCCCTTCTTGTACAGTCGAATAGAAGAGATACATTGTTCATGTAGGTGGGTCATTTTGTTTTTGTTAGGTGCAGCTACAGCCAGATGTGGCTCTCTTCACTTCATTCACAGCCCTTTACAATAAACAAAATGGCCTTCCTGGAGAAGTAATAATATCCTAAGATCATACCCCCAAATTTCCCAAACATATCTTCGAGAGTATGCCCCTGCTGAACTTAATAATTGACCAACATTGTTTCTCCCCTTCGTTTCTGAATACAAGACTGAGCCGCGATGAAATTTAATTGTTGCTTTGAAAATGGTTCTTTCAACGCTGACAAAAGAGCTGTATGACAAAAATCCAATTTTGTTAAAGAGAACATCAGAAATATCATTTATCACCTTATCTCAGTTACTAATCTTTCTTCTTCTGTACCAATTCCTGACAAATTTTCATCTCTAGATACTCCTTATAGACGACGCAAGTTTATATCTTCGTCCAAACGTCAGCAAGATTTGTTAAGCGACAAGTTCGCAACCTGGAGAAACAAAATTCACCAAACTTATACCTTAAAAATTTAATTAATTAAATGACAGATTTTTATTCTAAAAATAACTTCTGAGTTCTGATTATAATCTTATGTACATAATAAAAGCAAACAAACGAAAAATTTGCTGCTTCATCTGAGACTACTTATGTAACTGACATTAATAATCTTGTACACATTCAAGATAGCATCGAATTTGATGACTGGAAAACCCATTCTATTATTAGAAAAAAAGAAAGAAGTACCTTTATTCTTTACAAAATTTTTAATTTCATAGCTGAAAGAAGGATGAGTAAGGGATGTCTGTAAATTTTTCCATTCGAGTCAACGTCATTAAAATTCTTTTTTCTAATTCATGGCAGATAATTTAATCAGAAATGAAATAGTTAACCTTAGATAAATGGTAGTTAACCTTTTACACTAGTAATATGTATTATATTTTGTTTAATTCACAACTATGGTCAGGGGAGCCAAATCCTAATTCCCCCATAATTTTAGTAAAGAAAGAGGACATTTCTCGCTTGAATTTCATTTTACTTACATGGTTTCTTAATTCTCATTGAGTCGTGCCCATTTTGTTCTTTTACTATTTTGTATGTCTGTGATTTCGTTAAAATAGAACTTGCTTGAAAAGATTTTATGGCCTTTTTATGGAAAAGAAGGTGGTTCTCCTTGACAATTTTACATCTTAAAACTGGTCTGGACTCCGTTGTTCATTCACTGTCCCTTATTAGCTACTGTTCAATTAAAGAAGTTAATACAGATACTTGAGATTAGTTATACATACATCACAATGTAACATATGTCGGGTTTAAAACCGTAAAACTCGAACTTATAAAAAAACGGAAGTTCTGAAGCAATTACTTTCAAAAAGAAAAAGTGAACAAGAAAACAATACATACGAAAGTGTTCAAGGAAGATGTTAAATGAGTTTCTAAAAGTATGAGAAGCAAAGAAACGTCAATAAAATAATGCTATTCACACTAGTTTTTGCAAGTTAATTGTGAATAACAACATGAAAAAGTGGTGGTGGAACGCTTTGCTTAAGGATCGACATTTAGATAAAAAATTAAGGACATCCTCCCCAAAGCTCCTCTCACATATGTATTTATTTTCAGAAAAAGAGTAACAAATATAACATTTGTAAGTAGACATTAAAAGATAAACTTTGGACTCGATTTTTGGTTAATTGGCAAGAAGTAAAATTTGTCAGTATTTTAAACGTATCTCAAATTAAGACTCAAAGTGAACTAAACACAATTAACTTTGTTTCAATTGTTCTGGCCATTCAAAGAAAGAATCCAGTAAGTGACAAATCACTTTATTGAATGGATTTCAAAACACCAGAAAAAAGAACATTCTTCAACTAAATGAATACTTAACTAGTACTGAAAAAGTTTATAATAATACTGAATTTCAGAATCATAAATGACTGCATGGCAAATTATGCTCCGATAGAATTTGTTCAGTTACACTTCTATTCAGTAGCAGCGCTAACAGAAACCATGAAAGTATGGTTAAATTTTTTTCTCAGACTCCTCGTTTATCAAATTTCCATTAAAAATGTTATAAAAAAAAAAAGTGACTTATTTATTAAATTAACTAACATCTACACAAGCTTAAACATTATTGGAGCCTTCAATGGAAAAAATTCAAACACTAAATCGATTGCTTTAATAGACTGGCACTTCCGAATGACTGATTTGGATTAAAACCATAGTATCTGAAGCGAAAATATTGTCAAAACATTTTTTTTTTTACAGGGGATCTCAAATGATGTATTTTTGTTGAACTGATAATAGAAAGTTTGAAAAAATCGCAATTCTCATTAATAGCTAAAGGTTAATAAATCTAAAAATTAAAAGTACCAATATACATATATTGCAAGATTGTGTCCGACCAAAATGACCTTAAAACCAGCTGGTGCCCTTGGAAAAAGTTATATTTTATCCAATAAAAATTTAAATGATAACTAGCAAATATGTTCTTACAATTTCCTGATATTAGTACAGAATGTTATATTTCTTTTTGTTGGATACGAACTAAAATGTGTTCCATGTACAGCACTGTTTACTTAGATAAATTATATTTTGTATTTATTTATTTATTTATTTTTTTTTTGCGCATCAACAGCTGAGGTCATTAGCGCCCGGAGCTTTTTCCAGTGCACTGCCGGCCTCCGGACAGTGTTCTCTCGTTACAGACAACACTGTCCATCACCGGACAGTGAGCTGTAAGAAGCTCCTAGGAAGAGAAAATCTAAGGGTCAGCTGCTGGATTCGAACCCGGGACCTCCGCGTGGGAGTCCAGTATGCTAACCTCATAGCTAATCCCTTCCCTCTTGTATTTATTAAAATACTACATGGTCTACAAGGCCTTGTGGTCCTTTATTTTATTATATATTTTCCAAGCTTTCGGTCTGATTAGAAAATTATTTAAGGCATCTACAACAAATTATTTGTGTGATTTCATCCAATAGCAAACCTGTTTCGTATAATTCTCACTGGTTTCGAATTTTTCCATCATCTGTAATTGGAACATCAAATTTGTATAGCGTAATTTAACTTCCATTAACAAGGCTACTGTCCGTTGTCAGGGTACTAAGTCAGATGTGATAACTGGCAGTAGAAAGCCAGAATTATAAGTATATAAAGATAAGTAGAAATTAAATTTTTCTGCTCAAATCTGATGATTCAATTTCCAAAAATAGAACAAATCCGTAACAGGCATTCTATGACGACAGTTCTATTCACTGATATTGCCCATCATTGCAGATCTTAAGTACTCTTTAACTTAATCATCTTATATTTTAATTGAATAAAATTTTTCAAGGAATATCTTAGGATATTTCAACCATATTCATCCATTTATGACCTATTTATACATTTATGAAGTTGCCTACTTTTTTTTTTGCCAAGAAAACTTCCTAGATCAAACATTAATGTATTACAAATAAAACATCCTCTTTGAATGGTGGAGAAAACTTGTTCAAATAATCTTACCTCGGGTAGTGGTCAGCAGTTTGGCTGAATTACAAAAAAAGAAACAAATGAAACTTAAAAGTAAATACTAATTTTTGTGAACTTTTTTTTAAGAACGTTCTTTTATAATAATAATAATAATATGGCATTCACAAGTGCCAACGTTTTTCAAATATTACCTTTCACATTAAAGAGTTGTCAGCAGGAAGAAATTGGTAAAGTTTTCATACCAGAGTTTGAAAACACAATAACATGCAAAGTAGGACCAACAAAATATTTGCTAAAAACACTTCATTTTAAAAATTAAGAAGGGCTTAAGTAAAAAATTACGAGCACGAGCCAAAATATCAGATCATGCGCACATTCTACGTCCCCTACTCTGTATAAGTGACAGCTGACAAGCAACCTCTAAAAAACACCTTCGTCTTTCTACGTTGTTGTTGTTATCTTCAGAATAAAAACAACCTTAGTTTTTTTTTTTTAATTGTTCGTTAAAATTTACTTGTAATTTTTCTTAAATAAGTTTTTACATTCCTAAGAAAAAAAATGTTAGAACTAGAAGTTATGCCAGAAAGATCTCTTGGTTGTGATCAATGGGAATTTATTTTGGGTAAGTTCTGTGATAAAATAACTTTTGTAGACTGCCTATTATGTGTGTGGTAAAATTTGAAAATTTTAATTTGTTCATAAGTAGGTTGGCTTTAATTTGATTTTTGTGTTAATTTAAAAAGCGTACTTACTTTTTTTTCTTTTGCTGTTAATCTAGAATTTTACTTAATTGAATTTTCTTTCTTAAGGTTAACATTCCATTAATAGTAAGGTTGATTTATCCTTGAAGAACAGCATAACATACAATCTAATTAAGGCCATTTGCTAAAAAGATTAGTCTAACAACTTTTTTGATATTACAAACTTTTTTAAAAACAATTTTTTTTTGTTAATATAACAAATATTTTGTATTTATTTTTTTTAACAGTGTTTATGTATCTCTACAATATTCTGAACTGATGTCCGATGACTTGATAACGTTTTCTAATTTTTCTGTTTTTTTTTTTTTTATTTATTTTTTCTCCAGGAATGCACTTTTCTCAAGCTGTGACCATACTGCAATCCCAAGTTGGTGTAATACGTGGCATACAAGTGGTCTATTCAGATAGTGTAAGACAACATTCTTTTTGCAATTATATTTAACAATTTTGATTTGATTTAAAACCTTATGGAGTTAGTTATAAGCTATCTTTTCTTTGGGTGATGAAAACAAACCCAAGGCGGGATTAAAATTCATGATATTTAAAAACTGAAACAATAAACCGAAACCAACGACTGGGACAATGATAACTATGACAGTCTTTAGTTACAGTTGAAGTTGCTATAAAGAGGAATGCTAAACAGTCTGACGATACCTCAATTAAAATTAAATAATATTTACCCTGAGATAAATTTTCCAGATTTTTTTTTTGTATATTAATCAATTATTTTGTGTGCCTGATGATTCGCTTCGTTTTTGCAAATATTTGTTAACAATATTCTCATATTCTGAAAAGAAAGAATTAAAATATCACATACAGTTATTAAAGAAAGTGATCAAGAGGCGGCAAATTTTAACCGTCTTGCTAAATTATTTTCTATTTAGATCTTTTGTTAGTATTTATTTAGTAACAAATCTTAGCGAACTCTTACGCACTTTATGGCGAAAGTTGAAAATCGCTACAAACAAAATTTATTCAGTAAAGTCCTTTTAGCAGATTATATTCAAATTTAGAATGGAACTTGCATACTGAATTCTTGTTAGTATTATACAGGTAATAAATAAGGTAGTGCATTACACTTAAAATACACTATGGGAGTGTTTGACCCTACTACCCCACAGAACTGCTTGAAGTAGCAGGGCATTTTCCTGTGAAGTTGTTTCAAATATAAGTTTCGGATCGACGTAATGGGCGTGCAAAGTTTAAGTAACTTTCAATAGACAACCGAAACACAGAAAAGTCCATTCAGTAAATTAGGTAGGCTAATTAGGTTCTAAAGCTTATTGTTATGTTACATAGTGGCGTCGAGTCGAAATTTTAAATTTGAACTTTTCTTGTTTTTGAATTATGTTGACTACCCACACTCAAAACAATATTTAAAAACTATTCAGTTTACTTCAAAAGAATGTTTCCAATGAAAACTCGAAACGTAAATTTGCATGTTTGCAACTCCTTTTATAATTTTAATAATTTTTTAAAAAAAGAACAATTTCTAAAAAAAGTTTTACGTCGAAGAATTATCCTCTCCTAAGATTTACTATCATCTATAAAAAAAAATTTACCTCTATAGATGTAGGGTATTTACAAATTGAAATATTACCTCTATCGAAACAAGTTTTTTCTCTTAATACTTTGATTTCATTTGGATCAAGCCCCAATTCTTTGCTGAAAAATGTATGCAAAATAATTTAATAAAGATTCTGCGTTATGAATGGAGACAAAATCTAAAAATTACTTGGCATCAGGCCGTATAATTCTCAGATTTTGGCAGTTTGAGAAGTTTTACGAAAATAATCTTCATCTCCGTCAATTTTATGACGATGTGGGCTATGATGTTATCTTATATTTGAATAGATTAAGTGACTGATGTTAACCTTAGGCCACGGTACAAGAATCCGTTCCATTACTTGCGAAATTGCTTTCAGGAAACGATCTTACAGTTTGACGAGGCTATTTTTTTATTCGTTAGACGAGGATAACAACTATTATGCTGATGATATTATCTCATTGTAGGAGAGAGGCAGTAATCAGAAATTCATTTAAAGATTTAGTGACTCTCGTTTGCAGATTTAAAAAGTGAAAGATATATTGTACAGTGACATTAGTATTTAGGCAATACAGTTTTTAAGGTGCACGTGAGTACTTTAAAGAATGAGAATTGTTACTGGGCTACCAACGTCAAAAAAATCAAAAGATTGGAGATAGTTTTGATTAGAGGTTGTCCGAATTTCTATTTAAGAGCTGGAGGTATCTATATTTTTGTTTACTAATTGTAATGCTGAGGCAGAAAAAACGTCTAGAGAAATGAAATGTCTCCACTGATTTTTCCTCAGAAAGAAATTGTTATCTCTCTTCTAACGTGGTTAAATAAACAAAATAAATAGGTTAAATACTGCATTTTAATACCATGTCAATATTAAATTATCCATGTTATTTTGGGGTTCTTTTAATGCGCATTCCTGATTGTTCCTGTAAATGAAAATTAATTATTTCTCTGCACAATAAGATGAGAATAAAATATAAGAATATATATATATATATATATATATATATATATATATATATATATATATATAAAACGAAGTACCTTTTTAGTGCTACATAAACCCTAGTAGCTAAGAAACCAAATAGGCACGTAATCAGTGTTAAAATTATTAAAAATATTAAAAAGTTCAGAAATTTCGATGTTTGGCCATTTGTTCTAAAACTAGCTCTTTTGTCGATTTGAGTATCGTGACCATGTAAAAAGTATTTCTTTTCGCTTGATTCAATTCCGTCTAGATGCATCAGCTCTCTTATATACTGAAATGCAATATTTTTTTAAATTTTACAATGGCCTTGCTAAAAAAAAAAAAAATCAAATGAAATTCTTATTAAAACAATAACTTTAATTAATAGGAAAGGGACATTAGCTTTGCCGTTAGCGTATTGGATTCCCATGCTGAGGTCCCGGGTTCGAATCCAGTTGCTGGCCCTTATACATTTTCTCTTCCTTGGAGCTTCTTACAGCTCACTGTCTGGTGATGGTGTATATAACGAGAGAACACTGTCCAGAGGCCGGCAGTGCACTGAAAAAAGTTCCGGGCGCCAGTAACCTCAGATGTTATGCGCCTTAAATCATTAAATAAAATAAAAATAACTCCAGCATAATATTTTTTCTTGAAAAGCATTTAGTGCAACTTGTGAAAAGCTTAACATACAAAATTAAACTACGAATAAATTAAGTTTTCTCACAGTTTGAGTTACAGTTCCTTAAAAGCTGGTCTAATTTGTTAGGTCCGAATTCTGGAGGACAGAGTAAAAAATTCCTTATAGAATTCCATATCAATAAAAACAATCAAACTTACTTCAGAAAAATCGTTAGCAATTTCAGTGACATCTCTGAATGACATTTTTGTTTCTCTTAAGAAATCCTGTCTACATTTTCTAACCAATCCCAGTAATGATTTTTGAAATAATTTCTTCTCCAAACCAGTATTTTTACTCAATTCTAAACATTTATCAAATTTTGGAAAGAATTTATCCACGTGATCATCATCTATATTATCACATATTGCCAGACATTCAGTGATTATATTGTCGTTCATTGTATCCATTTAATATCTACATTTATCAATAGAGAATTCTTATAAATTATTTTAACAGCTGAGTTAAATAAATAGATTAGAAATGTATTATTTTTCTTTTTAACATCTAACATAAATAATGTGAGCTGGCCCCAGACACTTATTTTATAGAAGACATGAATTTCTTTCTCTGACACCTCAAGGAAGCATCGAACAATTGATATCTAGTAATGTCTGTTTCGCCGAGAGTTAAAAAAGTTTTTATTATAAATAAATAATTGATGCACTGGTATCAGCAAAATACTTCAACTCTAAAAGAAAAAAAATAGCCTTTTTTTTTGTTATGACACTACTACACGAATAACTATTTAATTTCAGAATCCTTTAAGCAAAGATCTGGAGCTCAATTTAACCCAAGACGGCATTCGCCTTAAATTTGATCCAATTACTCAACGATTAAAGGTAAATTGAACTGATTGAATTAAAAGATAATTGTCGTAAGTTTTTGCTTAGATAATGATAATGTACCATAATCTTTTCACTTTAAAGTTGTAACAATCGCTAGAGTTGAATAAGTACAATAGGCAAAAAAAGTATTTGCACACCCTGTTATTTTAAGGTTTCATGTAAAAAAAAAATCGCTTTTTTACCCAAATTACGTTTATTTAACTTCTTATATCAAACACTATAAGATGATAAATATAAATATGCAAAAGTCTCCCTCGTATGCCTTTATTGTGAAGGACGTTTCTTATTGTTTGAGGTGTAACCGTCTTTCCTGAACAAGACGCCATGTCATCCGCAAGTTTTTGAGCGCTGTGAGTTGGTTTCCTCAGCGCGTCTTTGACGACCTTCCTCCTCTCCCGTTCATTTAAGGCTCTTGGTCGACCTGTTCGCTGCTTATTTTCTGTTGTTCCTCTTTTAATTATATACCTCACTGTTGAAAATGATAAATTTACTTTATTTCCGATTTCTCTATTACTGTTTCCAGCACGATGTAATATAAGCACTTCCTGTCTCACACTCACAGGAATTTTTCTAGATTTTGGAGCCATCTCAATGCACTAGTTGAAAACACAATTAAAACTAATGAATCTAGTAAAGTGAGTATAGACAGTACCAAAGGTGACGTTAATCCTCTTTTGTTAGGGCATTTGTTTTATTTACATGTCAAGAGATCCCAAATTACAGGTGTGCAAATACTTTTTTTGCAGTATAAAATAACATTATGTTCTTTATACTTAATTTATTTGACTCTTTTGCATATTTATATTTATCATCTTATAGTGTTGGATTTAAGAAGTTAAATAAACGTAATTTGGGTGAAAAAGCGATTTTTTTTTATATGAAACCTTAAAATAACAGGGTGTGCAAATACTTTTTTTGCCTATTGTAAATATTCATAAGTCGTAAACAACTAAATCGTTTGCATAAGAAGTAAAAGTTAGGTTTACAATTAGAAAGATAAATATAAAAAAGCCTGTATATGAAAACAGTAAAATTGACTGCTCTATAGGATATGAGCAAATATTTTGTTTCCCCACAAAAATATGTAACTCAATACCCTTGAAAACAGTCAAACGAATGGAAATAAATAAGTAATTTAATTTCTTTACTTTTTAGGTTATTGAAATTTACAACCTGAAATTGGTGAGACTGAAGTATTGGTAAGTAAGGTAAAATTTTGACGTGTTTTCTTTCTATATTATTTAAATTGTTCTGATTAACATCCTACGAAACTGAAACTATTCAACTAGAATTTAGAAACATTTAGTAACGAAGTGTGATTATTTTTTGTGGGTAGGTTAAGTTGTGGTGACTCTCCGATTGTGGGATAAAACCTCTAGTGGACCTCTCTAATGAGCGGATACATCAAACAGACATACTATTTTTATGACAGAAATACAATATAAAACTGCATTTTGCAATTTCTTATCAAGCTTCATTAAATATATATAAAATACGTATTTTATGGTTTTATATTTTCACTGTTTCCTTACTTCGCAAGAGAGTAAAAACTATTTGTTTGATCCACTCGTTTACAAAAATTCCATTACTAGAAACAAAAAGCGACGATTCGTACGTTAGGAATTGAACGAAAGTTTTGACTAAACAATAAAAGTCAATTTGCCAAGGCTTCTTCCATTCAAATAACCTTGTTAGGAGCCACCTCTTTCAAATGAGTCAAAAACTAGCGTCCCAACCGATATTTATCGAAAATGTGTGCCTTACAAGAATGAACGCACTAACTCTCACGCTACACTATGTTGCACAATTCAGAATTATGTATCGTATTAGTATTAGAATCAGAAGCTTCTATCGTTAATGGCCAGAGAAGGTTCTTGTATTTTTTCCTTAGCCTCGGATCCATGTAGGTGGCAATGCCACTATTACACTCAGTACAAGGAATATAATAGGAATCTTATGATAATAGGAATAAACATTAATTGTCGCGACAGAGCTAGAAACATTAACTTTGCATTTAAAAAAGGCAAATACTAATATGAAATTCAATTAATAAAATAGCAGATGAAACCTTTTCTTAAAATTTATTATTTTTGGGTTTTCCGTCATAAAGAATTATTAATATGTCTAATGCTAAAAAATATATTCGTCATTTGTAATGAATGGCATCTCGCTGCCCGTTGACTATAAAAACCTCTCATTTTCTTATAAAATACAATAGTTCAACTGAAACTTACTGATAAATGATTGTTTCATTAAAATAATTATTTCGTTCTTTCAGCGGTCTTATATTTAATAGTGATGATGTATTTCCAAGCATGGAACAAATCGAGCATTCATTTGGGGCTACCTTGCCAGGATTATACAGTCCATCAACTGATGATTATATATTATATTTTCGTGGGGTCTCCTTCTATTTTCCAGTTTCTAAGTGTCAGGTAAACTTTGTTTTTATTCTTAATTTTAAGTTAAAAAAAGAATTAAAAAAAAAAAAAACTGAAAACTGTAGAAACAATATTTTCGACTACTTATTCAGACGATTTAACTTGATATGGGGTTGGATGCGCACTGACAGCGAGGAGAATATTAATGCTTTTGTCATCATTTTCGACCTTGTCGAGAAGAGAAACTTTTCATTTTAAATTAAAATTTTCGATTTATAAATACTGCTGAATTTATTGTTTACATTTATAGGCAGAGTGGGACCATAGTAGAAGCAGTAATGTGCCTACAACTACACCTCCTTGTGCCTATTTGGTAACAATTTATCGTGGTACGACAGAGTCTTCCTCGGAACTATCCCCAATGCCATTGAAACAATATGGTAGAGAAGTGTACTTGGAAGGAGCATCGTTTTTACAAAATCACTCCTTAACATTACATTTGTATACCGAAGGTAAGAAAGATAATAAATAAAAAATGTATGTTTCTTTTTAAATTTACGTATTAAAAAATGTAGACATAAATTTTAAAAATAATTGAGGTGATTGGAGAATTACGATATCATATTTTCAATATTTAAAAAGATGTAAATTTCACACAGAGTTGCGCAAGTACTTATCTGTTAAATTATTTTGCAGGTGTTAGTCGTTGGTCGGAACCAAAAAAAGAATCAATCAAAAGGACAATAACTTTGGGCGATAAAGCACAAGTTGTGGCGACAATGTTGGGTGCACCAAATAGAATATTTTTCAAATCAGAAGATAAAATGAGAATACATTCACCTTGTTTGGATCGTCATACTGCATTTAGAAGATCAGATTATTTCTTCAACTATTTCACTCTGGGATTGGTCAGTATTGCAGTTAAGATTATTTATTCTTAATGTAATGCACTTAATGATTATACAATCTTATAAAAAATTTCATAGATAAATTCAGGCTAAGATTTTTACCTTTTGAAACTTGTTATTCTTCTAGGAAATTCAGTTTTTCAATAAAAATGTATTTTATTAGGATCTCCAATCTTATGTCATTTCCTTTTGGCGTCAGTAATTTTTTCATTTTACAACTTGTCACCAATGAAATTTAGCTCCTCTAGAAAAAATTTGGTGTGAACACTAACACTACTTTCTCTTTACATTTCTCAGGGTCCTCGTCTTAGATTTTACTTCAGATTCCCGTGCCTACAAACATATTAGTAAAAATCGTACATTACACCTATAATTCGTACATTGGATATTTTAAGTTTGGAGCCTAATTTGCCAAAGAATTTAAAAAAATATATATATATACCTAGGTTACCTTTTTTGAATGTTGTGTTTTTGTTTTAGGATGTTTTATTCGATGCCAAAACTCATAAAGCCAAAAAATTCATCCTCCACACTAATTATCCTGGCCATTATAACTTTAATATGTAAGTCTTGCATCATAATAATCGTTGTAAATGTTATTTTTGTTAGAGTTGTACTGTTGCATGCGAGAAAAAAAAGTAAATACTAGTTGGGAGGTTGGACGTAATATTGGTGTGAAAAAATCAATTATCTAATTAATAAACATTTGGTCATAAGTTATTGGGTACTGGAGATGCTATTGTGTTCAAGATGTATGAGGGAAAACCCAATATTTTGTCATTGTGATAAAAATTAGTAGAATGCGTTAATTTTAAAACTGAAAGAATCGAATTACTTCTGAATTCTTAATCAAAAATTTTGTAGCGCTGAAATAATTTTTAATTTTATTGTAGTCAGAAGTGTATTCATAATAAAGAAGATGATCTCATTCCATTTTGAGGTTTAAACAGGAAAGAGAAATGAAAATTATCTCTTCCAGAAAAAATAGCTTTTCTTCAAAATATTTCTCACAAAATTCCTAATTTTTTAACTGGCTTCTGACTACGACGTCAATTAGGTATAGAATAGTAGGCATTCGGTAAATGCAGGCTATTTGACCGCGTTATTTGTGAATAGACATTTCTTGAGCTTTGAGTATTTTGCTAAAATTAATAATTAAAAATCAAAATCACACATCAGCTTGTATATTACTTATTTTATTTTCAGTTATCATAGATGCGAATTCCTACTTAACCTGCCAGTGGATAATTGTGACGATTTAGAATCAAACACTATTCAAGTTAGTCTACATTTCTAGTTAATATTTTTGTATTCTTTTTTAATATGATGAGTATAATAATATTTGGTTTTACTTATAGGTTACAGCATACACAAAGTGGGACCGCATTTCAGAAAGACTGAAGGTATCACCAAAACCTGTTGTGCTTAACAGAGCATCTTCGATTAATACGAAGAACCTTTTCGGCGCGACACTATGTTACGGATACAGAGATTTTATTTTTGAGGTACCGTATTTAGAAGTTTTAAGTTTTCTCTTAAAACTGTTTAATAATTTTTTTTTTAATGAAATAATTATATTTCTTATAGATCATGCCAAACCAGCACATTGCATCATTGACAATTTACAAAAGTGATTATATTTATTAATGTAATTTATTTTCTAATTTATACTTTTTATGTACATATTCTTCTTGTGTAAATGTATAATAAATTTTTATTATTGTTTGAATTTTTTTTTAAGTTCTACTCTATTTTTTATTGCTAGTGCTTTCAGTTTTCATGAATTCCTACTTAAACTACCTACCAGTGGATTGTGACGATTTAGCGCAAGTGTTTTAGTGTTTGAAAACGTAAAGATTACCAAAAATAACTTATTTTTTCCGCACTAGCACCTAACCGCATTTTTAATTGCTGTAAAGTTCTCAAACCCATGCACTTTAATAATATCCTGTAAAATAAAAGTCCTCCCTGACCCCTGACATTTGAAGCTAACTAAATAAAAGTACCTATTATGTAATTTTTAAACATACCTTATCAGTATTCAACGTGTCCCGACATCCCTTGAAGGGTAACGGCATTTTCTCTGCCCACATAGTTGAGCTTTGACATGGCATACCCAGACCATTCTTAAGCTGATAATGCTGGAGTTCCGCTTTTGCTGACATAACCAGGCTATCGATGAGGACGACAATCTTCTGGTCCTAACAGTTTCTTAAACTTCTCACCAAAGAAAAACAACTTCCTATTTCTCCGACCAACCCCGAGCGCGGGCGTTTTTTTCATATCCACCAATTATAGGAATCTCATCTTCAACATTCTCTCTCGGCCATAACTAATAAGCTCTTCAAGTACCTTTAACCCTAGTAAAACATTCTTTATAGCTTTAGTGAAGATCCCCTTTGAAATATTTTGCTTGTCTTTAGCAAAAATTATTGCGTAGTTTTGAATCTTGTTTTGTTGGTAAAAGGTCCTTAGTTTTGTTTCTACAACTCTAATAATTAAAGTGTGCACCTTCTTTAATTACATCAGAATAGAGTAATTAACAAAAGCACTAACCGCTCCGAGAAACATGCCAGGAAGAGGAAAATAAATCTCATGGGTAAACATTTTTATAGGTTTTTAATTAATTGTCTGTTTATGTATGAAAAAACTAATCACTTTATCAAGTAAACAGTATACTTAGAACAGGCAACAGGTTAAATAAATAAAAATTTTAGTACACGCAAGTTATAAAAAAGGAATAATTACATGTATTAAAAGTAATCTGGTCAATTTCGAGAGATGTAACGTTATTTAGGCTTCAGAGATTACTGATGAAAACAAATATACATTTTTAACAATCATTTTCAACCAATAACAATGTTCAGTGAAATCAAAGTCAATAAGTGCTACTAATCAAACAAGTAACTAACAAATTATCTTGTAAAAGTAAAAAAAAAAGTATTAATTAAAAAGGATGAAATTTCAAATAAAAATAAATAAATTTATTCAACTGAAAAAAAATATATGATAGTTTTACAAAATTAATAATATATTTTGTAATACTTATACATGTATTTATAATCAGACTTTTTTTTGTTGGGCTTAACAAATAATTTCTATTTACATAAAATTGAGAAGACATATTACTTCTAAGATAAATATACGGTCTCAACTTTATAATATTTCATGAATGCTATAAGGTGCTTCTCTTAAAAATAAAAAATAAATAAATAAAAATACATAATATAAATATAAAAAAAACATTATTTACATCGATTGTCCAAAAACTTCACATATCGCAAATGTAACTGATGGGAAGTCTTGACAACACCACACTGCAATTCTTGAGATAAACTCCATTTGGTAAGTTATATCCTTAAAAATAAAATAAGAAACGATTGGAGAGGCATTGAATAGTATTGGGGCAAGAAGTGGGAGCAGTTCCTCAAGACTCAACAGGCAAGAGGCTTATGGCTCCAATCCCCTAACTAATCTAGTAGGTAAATCCTTCCCTTCTTACTAGCTCCAGGATCTTACTTACCAGTTTTTGTTGTGATATGATCTCTGGCTGGAAAGTGTCAAATATCTCATATCTCAGCTTTCTAGAAAGCATAGAAATCACTGATGCAGTCAAGGAAATAAAAGTTAATCCGCTAACTGAACGACTAACAATCTTTGATTTCATGTTTAAATAAAATAATGAATACCTCATGCCCAAAAAAAAGAAAGCTATGTACAACTGAATAATTGAAATTTAAATTTTATGGCCAATATAGGTAGATTTTTCGATAGATGTCTATTTTCATTACCATGTATATCTTATTTTTGTTTTGAAAAAATAAAAATGTGATTTGTTTGTCTACATCTCGCTATTAAGTAGTAGTCTTCAGCACTGTCTCGAGAACGCGTACACATTCGATTTGTTAGCTAGCGAACATTATTTGATATTTCCAATCCTTCATAAACAAAGGCAATGTTTTAAACGTTTAAGGTTGCCCTCATAAAAACAATGGAATTTTGTTTGTTTTAATTTTACTGTTTCAGCCTCCTAGTGATACCTAGTGTGCCTAGACTCAAATTAATCATAAAATAAATAAATGAAAAATGAAATGCTTACAAACAACAAATCTGCAGTGAATTCTCACGATACCTAGCCTATAATTACTGTAATATACGTACAGTATATTCTTGAAATTTACAAAATAAATAACATTACGTGTCCAAAAGATTAAGATTAAGACAATGCAAAAAAGTGGAAATGTTAATCCCAAGGATAATATTTCAGTCTACAGTATCAAATTCTGATGGGTAAGAAGGAAGTAATGGATGAGCTTAAGGAAAGAAGGCAGCTGATTAAACGGCATGTCTAAACACTGCAAAAGGTACTGTGGACTTTCAAGCTCTCCAGAAAGGCTAAATTGTAGGTACGTAAGAATATCATTCGGTTGTGGTCTAGGCAAGATTAAAAGACTTAGGAAAGCCAGTTTTTATAGGACAGGATTAGCCGCATTAAGGAAAAAAAAAAATACGGGAGCTTTTCCCAGCTATATATAGTCGTCTTTATTAGAAAGAGAGGTTTCGATGAGGTTGATGTACAGCGTGCCATATCATAGACAAAAGAAGCTCCTAGATAGAGATGGGGGTGGGAAGACCTCTATAAAATGACAGTAAGATGTTTGCAAGCCAACGAGATGTGGAAACGAGATCAGTGGCGGAGGTTAAATTCAAGAACCACTGTACTTGGTTGTAGCAGACTAGTTTCTTTATTAATTTAAGGTCATCATAAAGTCAGATTATATTCTTCCAAATAACACTTTTAAAGTATTCTATTTTCAAGTTAATTTTCTTTTTATCCATCGAAAGCTAACTGGGTATACCAAGCTTTAAAGTTAAATAACAATAAAAGTAAAATATATAACCTAATTTACTGACTTATCGGTTTCTTTCTTCTCTTTTTCTTCTCTTGATTGGCTCCTGGATTATATTCTAATTGAGCAGGGTTAATTACACCTCTAGCCACTAGTGCTGGCAGAAGTTCTAAAGGCATATGATACAAGGGTACTCTGAGGCGGCGTAATCTTCTCCTAGGTTGACGAGATTGCAAAAAAGTAATTTCTTCTAGTCTATCTTTTTTAATTAGCCCAATATTTGAGAGGAATGTGTCCTAAAAATAAGCATAAACAAAAATTAAGCAAAGAAGTAATGAAACTAAAACAAACTTTCGTACATTCCGATCACAAACCTGACTAGATAATGTAGATGAATCAGGTAACCTGGGTTGACAGATTTCATCCTGATAATTATTATTATCTCTTTTAGATCTAGTTAATGATGTAGAACGGCTAAGAGTGAAGGCCTAAAAAACGTAAGCAGTGTTTTTCACCAATCCCAATTTGTAAAGCAAATAAAAAACAATGGATTCGGTATATAATTTAGCAATTATCGTCATGGCCCTCTCACTCATCAATACATAATAATAGTATACAATAATTACTTGATTAAAAACCTTGCAATCAAGAAACTACATTAATTAAAACTCAGCTTATAAATCAACTTTGTCTCTCGACACACTCAGAAAATAAACAGTGTCTTACAATGAATGGGTCTATCACCTGTGCAGATTATGAAAGAAGATGAGGAATGGTTTTTTATGCTAGTTTGCGATATGAGATCTTTAGACTAAAGATTCCACAGGCGATAATACGCATAAAATCTTAGTCTAAGAGAATAGAGGCAAGTACTAATTACAAAGGGTTCTACATAAAAACCTCTTTTGGATGAATTGTTTGGAGAGAACAGAACTCGCCTATGTTCTAATTTAAGCTAACCTGAGGAATGCGAAAATTAAAAAAGGAATCAGGTAAGTTATAAATAAATATACTAAGAGTGTAAGAGCAATGCAAAAATAAGTGAGAGAAAATAATTTAATACCACCGCAATGGAAAGATGTTTTAGAAGAGGAGACGGCTGGGCTGGAAATATTGGAAAATAGAATATATTGACGAAAATCTATCCAACCCAACTGGTAGGGAGAAATTGAAAACACTATAGTAGATATGAAGCAAAATTATATAATTACCCGCGAAGGAGATGTCAATAGTAAACTGTTTTCAGTAAAACATTTGTTTGATTCTAGTTCTTCAACAATTTGACAATCCTGAAATATATTTAGAAATATTTATCTAGAAATCGTGTATAGTCCAAAATAATTATCTATATACAAACGTTTATGTCTGAAAAAATTATAAACGTTTACTTACATCATCGTCTTCCTCATCGTCATCGGTCAAACTTATTAAAGGATAAATGGAAACGCATCCATTTTTTTGTAAACTGTTCAGCTTATCGAACTGTAAAGTAAAATAACAGCGATATCCAGTTATTTTAAGTAACGTTATAATGTTTTCAAATTTTATTATTATTATTTTTTAAGGAAACTTTTCACGAGGAAAACTGCTACTTTATTTTCCCTTAGTTAACTAGTTAGAGGAATCGGTACTTTCAATTTTGAAGCAAATTTTTGAAGTAATTTTTGAATCAAAAATATTCGTTTTGAATCTCCTTGAGTAACAAGTAGTTTTAACGAATGATTCTCTATCCCTCTATTAGACGCCACGATAGTCGTGCGGTTAGAAGTGAGAACCACAAAGCTAACATGCATTGTGGTTCTGGGTTCGAATTCGGTCTAAGCCTCGAAAATTCAAATAAAAAGCACTTCTAGGCGTGAAAGGTGGTTGGTTTAATCTCATAAGTGCCATTTTGGTGGAAAATCGTTCCCTGTTTTGTTTTACTGAAATACAAAAGTGACGTGTCCACCTCTTAGCAGAATAATCTTTAAAACTGCGAATGCGAGGAAAAACTGCAGCTTGATAAGACTATAAAAAATCATTGTCTTGCTTAGGCGAAAGTTTTTTCTTGACAAGAGAAATGTATAACATCAATTCAGATGGGGTCTCACCGAATAGGATGCTTTAAAGTCCATAGTCAGGAAAAGAAATCTAATTTTAATACGCATAGACTTCTAAAAAGAACAATTCTGAAATCTAATGGATAGAGGGATTCTATGATAAAAAAAAACCTGTGATTCAACTCATGAGATACCATCCCCTCATAACTGCTAACTTCGAAGTTATCGAACTACACAAGTTTCGTGACTACTACACTTGCTTCGCTTGAAATCATTAATCAGCAAATTTATGCTCGCACAATCACTGCAGCTTTAGTCTCCTAAAAATGTAGATGGTTGTAGTGCAACTGTTGCTATATGTTTTAGAAACACTTTGATTTGAAAAAGCTTTATTATTGTTTATCAAAAACGAGATTAGCTCAGTAGTTAGTGCACTGGACTTCCTCGGAAATAGCTTGTTCCTTGAATGTTTCATTTTTTTTTAATAAATAACTTCCAAGACAGCAGTTCTTGGGGATGGAATCACAGGTTTTTCACTATAGAATCCCTCTGACAATAAAGGTCGCAGAATAGTTCTTTTTAGAAGTCTATACTTATTATAGTTACGATTTCCTTTCCTTCTCTTTCTATCGGTTTTAGACTTCAAAGCGTGCCTGCCAGTTTATAGATTTCTTTTATAGAAGTTTATTATAATGTTGTCTGTAATGAGGAAACTCGGTCTAGAGGACAGCTGAGTGAAATGAAAAAGCCTCCAGTGGTCAGTGACCTCAGGTGTTGACGCGCCTTAAATAGAACAAAAGTATTGTTGATTTTAAAATAAGCACGCTTGTGTATATAATTCTGACCAGCTACGAATTTTCTACCATCATCAGATATGGCTCATCAGTTCGATGTATAGAATTTGACTATTTTCATAGGCACTTTAATTGGATTTTTAAAAAGTTTTTAAACCCCATAAAATTTACAAATTTAGGACAGTTATTTATTGAAAACAAACGAAGCGACCAAGGAACAACAAGGATAGAACATAAGGAATCTTATTCAAAACTTTCGATTTAAAGTAGTCTTTTTTTTTATAACTTAATTAACACACCTCTCCACAACTAATAAAAGGCAAAGTACACATGCACAAGTGCAAACGAAACTTACCAATCTTAATTTTTTCTTAGGGCTGGGCGTTAAATCACTAAGTTTTGATCTTCTACTTGTAAAAGATGATCTGGATTTAATTGATTGTTGAGAATTCAGAACAGGTATATCCTGTGAATAAGTTTTAATGCTTACTTTTCCATGATAATATTTTTTTAAGATAATTTTCTACAATAAGTTATGCATGTTTAAAATTTTAAGTTGTAGTCCAAGATACTTACATCATCGGAATCAGATAGTTCAATCGTGTCTACTGGCTAAAACAAAAAATACGTATAGAATCAGCAGAAAAAAAGAGATAAATTTGTCACATATTTTACAGGAATAAAAAGAACTCACATTTTGAACCGAATCTGTTTTCAGTGATTGTTCGTTTATGCTGGAATCATCTACAACACTAGCGGGTGCTCCAATTCTCCCCTGCAATTGCTTTTTAGTTGATAAATTAATTTTTTTTTGACAATTTTACATATTCGAAAGTACAAACCAAATATTCAATTCAACAAAGAAATTATATTTTTGTGGGTCTAGATGACAAACGTTAATACAATTTACCACCAGTTCATTAGTTTGTCTTTTCTAATTTTATAAGAAATAGGAAGGGCGAAAGTGAGATTGTTAAGGTTGGTGCGACGGGTGACTAACCAAGAAATAAACAGTAGATTTTAGGAAAAAAGACGTTTAAGATGGAAATAGGCAAAAAGAAATATAAATACGCATAAGCATAGTGATTTAGCCATCAAGAGAAGACTGGAGAATATGTGGAGAAATTGTTTCGGAAGAAGGGGAGTTGAGGATACTAAGATGAACTGGAAGCATACAGGTTGTTAAATCGGAGCAAGGGATAGAACAACGAAGAAGTCTAGTTAGTACGGGAATGTATGGAGAAAAAAACTTCCAGACCTATGTCGACTCTGGAAAAAGGCTAAGACGTAGCCTAGGGACACTTTATTAAGTGAACAACCGAATAACTTTTATCAAGAAGCTAAAAAACAATAAAGATTTCATTTCTTAAACGAAAATGTCTTGGTTATTTTTTCTGTTCACGATTTGATTTATAATTTTTTTATTTATTTACTGTAATTATTAATTTTTACTATTTAAAGATTAATTTTCTCACCTGCCTCTCTGATTGAACCATTTGAATAAACGAGTTATTCTGTTCTTCTTTTTTAATGTTTCCATCCTGTTTAATTGGACTACCCTGAAATATAATGTTTTTGTGAGAACTGTCTCTTTTGAAAAAGCAGCTTGTAATATAAGTTAACATGGAGGGTAAAGATATGCCTTTTATGTTTATACTCATAGCTTTTTTTTTAAATCGACTTACAAACCTATTCAAATAAAGTTGAATTCTGGCACAAGATTTAGCGCTAACCTTACATTTTCTGTTCCTAAGAGAAGAAATAAAACAGCAAATTAAAAAAAAAAACCGTATCTGAAATGAAATAGCTTACCTCATCATCCAAAGTAACTACTTCAATTAAGTTAACTTCGCGTTTCTGAAAAAATAAAATAAAAATAAATGTTTAATGGCCAAAGAATACGTACCTAATCAATTGATATTTCTAAAAAATGAAACATGCGGCTTAAACGATCCTGCAGCTTATCATTCTTTTAACTTAAAAAATTAGTTACTTATTTTAAGGCGCATCATTTGCAAGGACATTTTCATTATAACTTCGCTAATTAAATGGATTATTCTTATGGGAACTCTGTACACAATAAGCCGAGGTATCGTATTTAATATCAATCTTATAATGAGATATTTATATTTACCTTTATCGGTCTGCCATAGTCGTATTCCTAAACAGAAAATTATTATACATAAATTTTTGGACTTCATAAAATAATATTTTGATATTTTTGAAAAATTATGTAGCAAAAAAATTAGGTTGAAGAACTATGTAGAAAGTACATTATAAATCTACAATTCCCATTATTTTCCTACATGATTTACACCTTATTAAGTTGCTTACAGAAATGTCATTTTTGTAAAAAATAATCTACGAACTTCAAAATATATTGTCTTTCTTGACTTTAATTAATTAAGAAATGTGATAAAATAATTACAAACTAAAATAATATAGTCAAGTGAACTAACATTTGCAATGACTATATTTAATCGTCTAACTTGAATTTTTTATCCGATCAGTTATTATACCATCAATAAATTACAGTGAAATGAATGCATTTTAATCAAAAGTAGTAACAGCCGTTCTTTCGTTAATATTATTTCATTTTACTTTCACACAAATTGAGATTGCAGCTTTAACTTTAATATCCTTAGGAATATTGAGGAGCGGCCAATCATAAGGATAATCTATTAACAATGTTCATATCCAAAACATTATTATATTTTTAAACATATTTCATTTTTAAAAGGTGTATAACACGTATGGACAAGTATTTTTCGAAAGAGAAAACTATGTGTTTCTATAAGTTTCGGATGATTTTCTATTTTCACTGAAATAAATCCTTTTTTCATTTTCAGCCAAAGAGCGAACTACGTTCGTAAAAAAGTTGGTACAACAATTATAAGAAAGTTTCCGATCAGTAAAGTAATAATCAAACATATTTTCCAATTGTTCGTGGAAAGTGTTCTACAAAGAAATGTTCATAATTCTTCCTAATTTTAATTGCATGAACATCTTCCGATATACAGTTAGTTAATAAAACATGAAAAATTCTCAACAGAATAAGATTTGAACTTTTTACCAACAAAATCTGCCACTTCAATAACTTTTCTTTTGGGTTTCTACAAAAACGGTCCCCAAATTTATCTATTATTAGCTACTTTTTTACCTAAAATTAGGCGAAAATAGGTCAAATAAAAAGGTTTACATTGCAAGTGCCTTTTTATTTACTGAAAAACATGGCTTTCTTTGCTAATTATTCACCATAGACTATGCACTCGAGGCGTTATGGGTCATTCTTCTTCACATTTTAATCCTAAGTCAAATAATATTCATAGTGATGAGTAATTTTTTCTAACTAATCTTTTCTATCAAGATTCGGGGCACAAAATCCTGATAGCTGAGAATTAAAAAGACCTTGGACCACCAGAATCACTTACTTTATTATACTCAAAAATCGTTGAATTATAAATTTCTTTCAATTGATCGAATGTAGTTAAAAAAAAAAAAAAATTAAATGAATACACCTTAATCGACAATTTATGAAAATCAATGATCATTCAAAGCTAAATAATGTGGAAAGCAATAATTTCACTCAACTAAATAATTACTAAAGCGCTATAAAAAGAAGTCCAAAACGATAAATTTATAATGTGGCCAAAAAGTAAAGAAGATAGAAATCTTAGGTTTTAAGACCAGTAGTCGTTGATCCACCAAAAAAGTTAAAAAATCTGATACATTCCAAAGAGGCCGATTATTATGTTGACATCAACAGTTGTGCTCCCAGTTTATAATTATGCGTGCTTAAGTTTTCTTTTTAACTACTTGTTCTTTGAACAATACCAACAAACAAAGATCAATTATCTTGTAATAATATTTTAAAAGAAATTTAAAATATTGAAATTAAATAATTTTTAAAATTTAAATATTTTCAAAAAGACATGTATGAACTTACAGGAATTCGTTATTATAGTACATATTTTAAAAATAAAAATTATTAAAGAATGTCTTACCACATTTGATGCAGGTATTCTCACTAAAATATTGCCAAAAAATTTATTAATTACAACTAAACTGCCATCATTACATGCTCTAAATTGTAAAGATAAAACATGCATTTTGGAAAATTCTGAGGACAACTTCAGAAGATCTTTAGAAGAGTAATGATGATAGACAGCCTTCACCAAACTTCTCATTCGACGCTGGAAAAAATATAAGTAACACCGTTTTAATATTTGTAGTAATTTAAAACTGTTAATAAATGAATAGGTCATTATTTTAACAAACTTACAAATTTATCGTTGAAATGCAATAGCTTATGACCTTTAACAAACTTTAAGCTGAAAGGTAATAATTCGTCTACCCACCAAGCTGGTTTTTGATACCTGGATCTTTGTTCTTTACCGGCTGTATATTTACAAAGATATCGTAAAAAATCTTCCAATTCATCCTATAAAATTAATTATATTCTTTAATTTCTAAAATATTAGTAGCCAAAATCGTGCTGAAACAGATTGGAATTTAAGCCTAAAGTTGCAGCACTTCACTCACCAAACAATTCAACAAAAATAATATTTAGTACAGTTTAGAGAAAATGGCGATAGCTAAGATCTTTAACGAATAGGATGCCCCTAGGAAGAGAACAATTAATGACTGATTTAGATCGATAGAATTATATGTATTTAGATTGGAACCTGGAATTCTTGTCTTGAAGACCAGCGCAATTCTTCTTACAGCAGTAAAGTAATCTTGGAGATAAAAGAGGATTGATAAATATGCTGTGAATCTTCGTTTTTGGAATATTTTGAACGTACAATAATTTTGTAGACCTATAGTAGTAATATAGTTTATTTAAATGAAAAAATTCAAGATACAAGATTTTTTTTTAAACTTCTAGACCTATACCTTCACCCAATTCACAAGAGAAAGAGACAGTGAGAGAGAGGACTCTCGTTTTATTATAGAGAGGGCACGTCAAATATTATTCCACAGAAACTTTCTAATTATTTACAAGGTGAATCTAATCTAATCTCTGGCGCTCAGAACCTTGCAGTTCACTGTCGTCAGTGATTCATCCACAGGCAACACGATGGACAGTGTGCTGTAGAGGTAACACTGTGGAAGTATAATTCTAAAGGTAGCAGTACTAACTGGGAACTCTGTTTCCCAAGCCTGCACGTTACCACTGAGCTATTTCATTTCATAAGTCAGTAATAAAAAGATGTAGAAATTAGCCAATAGTGCATCCATATTCAATTAAAGAACTTCTGTTTCTTAAGGGAAATTTATACTATCTCAAATTAATTTATTTGTCGTTAAATAACTTTAAAAAGTAGTTATAAGTACGTACCACATCCAACTGATCCAAACATCTGAAGGATCCATTTACTATTACCAGAGGTAATGTCACTAGATTTGGTAACATAGGCTGAAATCGAAAGACAAATTTTATAGCACCAATATATATATATATATACAATAACAGTCATTATGTATCATAAGATGTAATCAATATATTTTTGGTTCAATCATCTTAAGAATTTTAATGTTTAAATTAATATTATTTTATTTTTTATTTAATTTAAGGCTTGTCAACGTGCGAGAGCATTGACGCCCGGAATTTCTATCAGTGCACTGCCGATGTCCGGACTGTGTATTACGATTATTTATATATTTACTATATAAAAGGTATATTTTGAACAGAATGTTGCACTTATGCTACAACTACATATCTTATCTTTGGGAAGGTAAAGAATTACCTTCTTTAGACTGGCGCGTTTTGAAAATTAAACAATTGATCTAAGTAAATTGCATGGAGACACCGATCCACGACGTATCCCAGTTTATACGACCCTAGTTATTCAATACCGAAGAGATAAGAAGAGGAAGAAACATTATATCTGTACTTACCTCATTCACAGGACGAGGAGCTAGTATTTCTTTTGCCCTAAACAAGTCCTGTGCTATTACACCGCCCATGACTAATCCTAAAAAATAGAATGATCACTCTTAAATTGTAAATGATTAGCAAAAAGAATAAATAAACAAGGTTAATCTCAATAAGTAATTTGAATTACTTGCGAATTAATATCCCACCTTAAATAAATAAATCAAGTCCTATATTATTAAGACTAATGATTAATGAGTGAATGTCGAAAGTAACAGAGAATAATCTGGAAAGGCAGAGCTAGATTATATTGAGTTATATAAGAAATGAAGATGAAGAAGCTTTTGAGAATGTATATCGTAAAAAGAAACTAAGGTACGACCACTGAAAGGACATATATAAAGAATCAACATAATGTGTTTGTTTACAAAGGAAAGGTTCACTCTTGAAGCGAGTAACGGGGAGTTTGTGGAAGAAAAAGAAACAGGGCAAACGTCAGCGTAAAGGTTGTTAGAGCGCATAAATGACAGACAAGCAATTATTTGTTTTGATAATGAATATAGCTTGATAAAAAAAAACGCAATGTTGAATAGGAGCATTAAGGTGTGTACTTGATGTTCAAGTGCGCATGAATTTCAAGCAGAACAAATTTATCGAACGAACATCTACCGCATAAAGAAAAGAAAACCTTAAAGGATAGAGAATAAAGGTAGAACTATTGCAACAAGATGATCAGCTATGAGGATTACAACTCAGATTCGGTTATGACTTGGAGAGAAGATGGACAACTTAAAGTGATTGGTGGGAAGAAAAATATCAAATAGTGGACTCAGAACTACCAGTGATACTAATGAGACAAGTAGTGCTTCGGAAGTAATCGTCTAAGAGACGATTTTCATGACGTTTTAGTGTGCATATAGGTAAGTAAAGTTTCTGCAGATGAAGGAATAACAATAGAATAGCATAAAAGCGAAGATAATTATCACTACAAAATGTTTGCTTTTTGGCAACTAGTCGTATTTTGAACAAAACTCGAAATTGTCTTGGTTGGATAAAAAATTATGGTAAGCCTGCTTGAAAGTGATATTTCACTGAAAGGAATATTAAAGGAAGGGTGAAGACAGACTTCTGCACTATAGAAAGTAACTTTTGACTTAGTGAACCTTTCTCTGAAATAGTTCTATAGTTGTCTGCAAGTAATGCGTTCAAATGCAATAAATCCCTAAAGTGAAGAATTGAAACGGCCTGAGGTGGCCTTCCAACAACTTTTTGCTTAAATTTTAAGTTTTCTGAAACCATCTCAGGTGCTGCAAAAATAAGTCCTACTTAATAAAATCTTTATTAATCCATCAAATAAAAAGTCATTTAGTATTCTATTACAGTTTGCAGATGACAGTAAAAATCATTCAATTACAGTTTTAACAGTAAGAAGAATAGCTTTCAGCCATATTCGGAAAAGATGCATTAATGTAAATCCATCTACTTCCCACAGAGGGAATGGGGATTAAATGAAATGATTTCCTTTTCACCAAAAGATTATTGACTCGCAGTCAGTTCATAATCAAACTTTGTCAGCAACCACTATTGTCTAGTCCAGACAGTCACTCAACCTATGATCATTTTACTGGGCAGTATACACAAAAGTTGAGTTATTAAAGTGTTTTTGCGAATGAAATTATTAAATAAAAAGATGTGTGTTAATATAAATTAGATAATCACAAGTGAAGTTTATAATTTAGTAATTACAAGAAAGGGTATCAGGAAGTAAATTAATCCGTGATAATTAATTTTTAAAATAATAATTGATTAAAATGATCAATTTTGAAACAACTTTCATTAATATGGTTTTCTTAGTAGTGATAATTGATAAACAAATGGATTGAATCATGAGGTTTTCCCGCAATTAGAAGTTTCTATTAATTTTAGATCACTCTTACATAAGTCAATACTTCATTTTTACTTTACAGTAAGAAAACTTAAGAGAAAATAAAGTATTAAACATAAAAATTATACCAAAAAATAAAGAATCTCTCCCTCGGGTGAGTTAACAAATGAATTTTTTAGTTCAATAAAAAATGAATAACATATTAAAATTTATTAATAATCACTTACTTTACCATCCTAATCCTTTGATAAATGCACCGTAGACGCTAATTCCATATTCTATTTGCTTTTTGTACATATATTACTGAACAATAAACTGGTCCCTTCAAGACAAAAGAAAATGCTGATTCTTTTCGCTTAATATATCCAATTTGCATTATATATAAAAAGAGTTCAAATTAACAATAATACTAGATTTAATTCGCAGAACATTATTATACTTTAAATAGCAATAAAAAAAGGACTTCTGTAGCAACCACGAAATTGTTCGTTAACATCTCAGTGGTTATTCAAACACGAACTTGGAACAACTACTTGTATTTGTATTGGAGTATTGCAAATGCAAAGTGCCCTTAAACATTCTGTAAGGTATAGTATGGATTGCAGGCGACAGAGCGCAGAGTATGTGCAACGGTCTACACTACCAGCAGCGGAGCAGCCATTAACCAGAGCCAGCCCTCCTTCCTTTTCGAACCATAGGTCTCAGGCTTTAATTCACATCTAAATCTAAACCTTCCCTTCGGATCTACTAGTAACAGTAACAGTTAAAAAAACCTCAACGTAGGAAATTTATTTGCTGATATTTAGCATCTATTTCTGCAAAGAATAATTTCCTTTTTAATCAACATTTATTAAGAAGAAATCAAAAAGGTAGGGGGTTCTGGGGATTATTAGTACAGCAGAGAGATGTAACCAACATATTTCCAAGGATTAATGGTGAACCAGCCGTGTGCAATGTTCACTTGTTACCGGACTGTAAAATAGGGCAGCCAATAATCTTAGTAAAGGAAACCGAGTATCAGTAAATGTCAAGGAATCATGTTTAAATCAAACCAAGATAACTTATCTCTGTAAACTAGCAAGGTCATAAATATTTCACGTCTTAAATTTTAACTACAAGTGAATTTCTTCCTCTAGGATTAATCATCTACGCCAGGCACATTAAATTCAAATCATCTCAAACTTTTTCATAATACTTTCTTCACTAACTTTGTTTTCTCCATGCTTTTCTCTCACCATAATGCACTGAAGAATATTAGTGGTGTGTAATGGAGATCTTTTTAATTTTCACAGGGAAGTCTATGCACGGAAAATCAACAGAAAATTAAAATCAACTACAAACCTACTATGATCCAAGAATGTGACGTTCAAAGGCAGTTTCAATATAAAATTCTACTTTCATTTTTCATTATTAAAGCAGACGAAGATAAATGTAAATTTATATGAATATTTCAATATGATTTGATAAATATATACAGTTACGTTAAGCTGTTATTGCTCTTTTCAAATTCAAACATTTCAAGGTGAACAAGTCATTTCAAAAATCTCTTTATTTTACAGATATGAAAAATGTATACTTGCTAAAAAATAAGTTGTTTAATTAATAAAGTAAAACATAAAAATACTGATGGTAGAAAAAAAATTGAAAAAATGTTGTTTTATAACATAACCCTCTTAGCGAATAAATCTTTGGCAAAAAAAAATCTGTGTAGAGGAAATTAGTATGTTCTACAGAATATAGATAAATATATATTTTTTTAAAATTACACTAAACCTGACTTACGATGAATAATACAGCCACCACTAACATAAGGCCCTACTCTTTAACTTGTGCCATATATCAGCTGATAAGCAGTGAGCAGAGCAGGTAATGTGCCAATCGAATCAACCATGTAAGGAGTACTTCGTTATTTTTGGGTAATGTATTTTTACGATATAATTATAAAAAGTGGCCTATACATAAATGAGTGCTCCAGGGAAACCATGGGAAGCTTCGACTTTAAGAAACATGCAGTTTTCGTAAGTTGTGATATATTCAATACTGAAAATATTTAATTTGACAAAAGTTACAAATCATTCTCATGGGCGGATTGCCACTAATGAATTTTGCTATTTTTTTTATTTTTTTAAAAATTCTTTAATTTTTTTTCGTTTTTCAAATTAATTTATTGATGAGATTTGCTATTTTTGACTTTACAAGGCGTCCGTGATCAGGTAGTTAAAACGAAATTAATTAATTTTATATTAATTTCGAGAAATGACACTAATTGATTTATTATTACGTAAGAGTAATGAGGAAATTATTCGAGTAGGTTTAATAAAATAATATATTATGATTGCAATCAGGAGTGACAAGATATTGTGTTTCTCTAGATTAATTTTTCCTTTTTAAAAAGTAGATGTTCCACCATTTTTTATTAATTTGAAGCCCTTTTTCTTTAATGCATTTAAAAACAAAGTTTACGGGGAGCCAAATTTAAGCATTGAAAAATCATCGATTGTAATTATTAGACAGTTGCAATTTTACTTTATATTGCCTAAAAATAATTGCGCGCAATTTTCGCAAGTTCTAGATAAATTTCCAAACTTTATCCTTTATAGGTTGTGTTGAATTGTGTAGTATATTCATTCTTTTTTTGTAATGTCAAGGTAAAATTCATGATCTTTGTTATTTTCATTTTATTTTTATATTTAGTTTTCCAGATTCAATCATGTTAAGGAATGGGCGATGGGCTAATGTAATTACTCTTTTTAATTATAATGTTTTGGAAAGTATATCTACATTAGGTTCGGTCCAATCATTAGCAAAAGTTAGTTTTATTAGAAATGCTTACATATTTATTAAAATTATGGAAATGTCACAAATGAAAAATTGTATCATTTATTGTATTTGTAACTCGATTTTATAAATGAATCTTTGTTGGTTCATAGTGAATAATTTTAATGTATCTGAAACGATATTTTTTTTCAGACCAAATGTGGGGAACCTACCGCCGGTTTATCAGCGCATTATTGCAAGAGCGCAAGCAGGCAACCAGCAGGTTCCGCCCCTTCCACCGAGACCTCATTCTAAGAGTAATCATATGAGCTATGGTGGTCCGATGTATGGTGGATATGGCATGTACGGATACGGTATGCCTTACGGAGGAGGATTTGGGCTTAGAGGAGGAGATTATGATAGTAGGTGAGGGAAATATTTGTTACTGTTTAAAATATAGAACTCGACATTATTTGAAATTCTGTAAAAATGTTTAATTGATTTGTCAATTAAATTAATTGATTAATCAATATTGTTGAATGGTATTGCAGCAAAGAAGCTGCAAATTTCTCGATATGATTCAAGGACCCATTATCGAAATGTCTAATTATTTTGAATACACGTCCTAGACTCAATTTTATTTCATTAGAAGACAAAGCAAAATTAAGTGAGATGTTCGATTCGGTTTACTGAAAGTATTGAAACAAAATTGGAAATAGTAAGGTGATAGAAGCTTCAATCACTAGCCAGCCATGTATAGTCATAGTCCTGACAAAGGAAGCAGTTTTTATTAGTTTTGCTGAGAAGTAAATGCAACAATTTTACATTCCAGTTGATGTTGCATTTTTGTGGAGAATTTTTTGAAAGAGAAAAACATTTTGTCTCCAAAGAATGTCTAGGAGTAGTTCTCTGGATCACTGAGCCCAGGAGTACAAAGGGATAATGTCACTGATTTCTCATTTTCCATATTGATCTTTTACTTATATTTATCTTGGCCGATGAAAGCTCCTCAAAATACGTTTTTTTGTCGTCTAATATCTCTCTAAATATGTAGTTGAAATTGAGAAATAAGCAGTTTTGTATTTATTTAAAGTATATTTCGACACATCATTATTTAAAAATATACTTTTAACATATAAAATAAGATTTTAATTAATGTTTAATAATGTTTTCTAGATTTTTACAAGTAGCGGAGGAAGCAACTAATAATACATTTCAATCTATAGAATCTTTTGTTAGAGCATTTTCTTCAATAACATTGATGTTGGAATCCACATATCAGGTAATTTTTTTTTTTTAAACTCCTTTAAGATTTTACTCCTTGTTTTTTTGTATCTGTTAGTAAATAAAATTTTAGTTAAATAAATTTCTAGAATTTCAGTTTGTTTAACCTAAGGAAATTATGTGTATTTTTAAATTGAAAACGATTATATACATTTCAGGCTTTACACATGTCATTTAGGTCAGTGTTAAGTGTGGCTGATAATATGTCCAAACTAAGAAGTGTAGCTTTGAATATATTTTCATCTCTTTCAATTTTGAAGTTTCTCTACTGGATGTACAGAAGAATCTTATATATGTTAGGTAAGTGTTTACAACAGTTCAGTTGAGAGAGGATTGAATGTTTCTCTGGAATATATATATGTAAAAGAAAGCATAATTTAAAGTGTTGTGCGCCAGAAGTATCAAATGACACTGTCAGTGAACTTTGCCGTAACTATAATTGGCAGTTTCATGTATATTTTAATGTTTTTTGGCGCAACAGGTCTGGTGAATCAGGTTCCATTAAGGGAGAGTGTGTGGAAAGCAGCTGAATCACAAGTACTGGGAACTACGGCTTCCAATGTTGGCCCTGAGATTTCTCAACCTAGCACCTGGCCACTCCTTGGTTTATTCGGGCTGATGCTTGGGGCACCCTACATTCTTTACAGGGTACTCGCACCTCAGATTAATTCTAAAACTCCAGAAGGTTTGTAAAATAAGAATCAATTTGTTATTGGTTAAACCATATTTAACCACGAAACATTTAATTTATATATTTGTAAATTAGGTTGGGATCCTTCAACTGGTATATCAGTGCAGGCTATATGTAACTTTGAAAATCCTGCCAGAGGTGAAATACCTTTCAAAAAAGGAGATATTCTCATTGTACCTAGTGATTTCCGAGTTCATCACGGTTGGACAATAGCAAAACTAGGAACAAATGTGGGCTATATACCGGCAAATAGGGTCTCCCGAAATCTTGGTTAGTAAAATTTATTATCATTTTTGTTAATAACATAAAAGGCTCTGGTTCTTCCAGTTGGAATTGAATGGTTTTATACTTTATTTGGATTTAAATTATACTTCTTAGGATACAAATAGTATAATTATATTAATTAACTGCTTCTCTTATTTTGCAGAACAAGCGAAAACATCAGTCCAAAAAGTTGAAGAGCCTGTAAACTCTGCTAATGAGTTACCAAACGAAATTTAAATAACGGAAATTAAGGCAAATAATCAAACAGAACTACTATTAATTTCCAAAGACTTATTTATAGACATGTATAGAAACACAACAGAAAGAAAAATAATTTGTTTTTACCATAATATTTTACTCTGTGTTAATATCAGTTGTGAATTTTCTTTGTATTAGGTTTTTTGTAGATTTTAAAAAGTTTTTTTTAGAGGAGTGGGTTCAAATTATTTAGTTTATTATTTCAAATTTTGTAAGTCGCATTCATAAACTGATTTAGAGTACAGAAAAAACAAGTACAATCTCTTGTGGAGTTCAAATAGCTGATGGGTAACGCTAGTGTTATTGTGGCTCATTCGTATAAAGCTTTTTAGACATTAATGTAAACTTAGCAGCAACTTACGAGTATTTAAACCTAAAAAGAGGTGAATAATTACATAATTTTTTGCTGATAAGTAAACCCAATACTCCATTGAAATCGGGAACTTCTCGTTTGTGGCTTATGAGAGATTTTAAGCATTTCGTTGATTTTATGCTTCGTAGCTCGCGTGTTTTTCCATTTCTTAGCCGCTTTCAGATTTTTATCCATCATCAGGGAGTAATTGATTCATCAGCATTTTGGTGTAGGGAATTTGATTTTCGTTTTTAACATTTCTCTCATACGCTACACTTGTAGCACTCAAGTTTACATAAGTTCAGATATATTAAACTGATGATTTAACCTCTATTAAGAATGATAGTACGAAACCAGTGAGAATAAGAAGAAAAATGTTTCTATGACTAATAAAATCAACCAAAAATCAGTTTGCTTGAATCACCCAAAAAAGTGGTTTTATTAGTGACGAATTCGTCTTGCAAAAAATGTGAAAAGTGGGACCTCTTGCATATTTTTTTTTTTGCATCTACATTTGAGTCAATAGCCTCTCATCCGTATTATCGATATCTAATTACTCAACTCTTTTTCTTAAGTACTGCGCTTTCACTTTGAGGGGCTTCGATTTTTTTTCGCGTTCTGAACCAACCTTCGTCGTTAGTTGATATAACTCAACAAAATGAGAGGAGTGATAACGATTTCTACTTCTATACTCTAATCGATTTATTAAAATTGAATTATCCTTAGGTTAATAAGGATATTTTGTATCCTCAAATCCAGAAATGATATTTATTGAAATATAAAAGCGACTCCTCGTTATATCTTTCTAAAACTAAATAAAACTTTAAATATTATTAATTTTATAAGACTAATTTTATGCATTTTATAAAAATTTAAATAAATAAACTGGTGTGTAATAAAAGAAAAATAACGTTTTCATTTGACGTGTTGACAATTTTTTAATTAAAAAAAAATAAAAATGTAAAAATATTTTTTTGACGAATTTTCAGTTTTATTTATGTGGTTAAATTGCTTCAATTTTTATATTATGAAGGAAACTTATTTGTGCTGTGAAATATTAAAAATATTTTTTAAAATATTGACATTTTTTTGTGAATTTATATTGTGATTTTCTTTGTTTTAAGTTTTATTATAGCATTTTTCAGACATAAAAATCCTTTTTTTTTCCTCTAACATTTCTGTTTATCGTTACTTTTTAAATGCATATTGGGCAAAAGTTTGATTAAAAACAATTTTTAGTTTGGTATAAAAAAAGATAAACCTAAAAATTTGCAATAAAAAATGTAGTATTACATAATTGAAAAATGCTAAACTTATTATTTTCGTAATTAGTTTTATTTAGCACTTGGAGTGTATGGCATTTCCACATTTATTTATAATAATAAATTTTTTGTACATAACTAATAAACGTATCGTATCTGTGCAGCGAGTTTTCCTTATCTCAAAATATTTCGTCTTAAAAGTTTCTGCTTGGACAATTGTTTTATCGTACCACATAAATATTTATCGTTTTATCTGTCAGCATTGCATTATTCCGTGCAGTGAATTTATGAGTCAAATAATCATTACAGGAATCTGGGAAGATGGAAATCTAAAACCAGAAATTAATAATAATGATGTACTTGTTTATATCAGAAAATGTTTTTGAAATTTTTCTCCAGCCTTTGCTCTCACATTCATGTAGAAATCGGGTTTATTTCGTAAACTTCCTCAGTTTACCTTAACCATTCAAATTTGGGTAAAAATGTATGTGGGAATGTTGATGCTGAAGATTACACAGTACGCCTGACTTGTAAGCTGATTGAAGGAAACTTCCATGAACAGTCAAGACAGAAAACACACCAACCCTGAAATGTAAATATTACTTTCTAAACTAGCTCTGAAGATGACCTAGTCCCTAGGTCGAAAGCTCGGCAAAATAAATTTTACTGACTGAAATGGCATTTATTTTTTCATCCTATTGAAACTTCTTAAGGTCAACTCTGACCAATCCACATGTGTTGTTTTTCAATTAAGTGAGGGAAAACGGTGTGGCCTGGTCGATCAATTTATCATGAAGAGAGGTATGACGTTTTTCATCTAAGTCGGCAAATTCCATAAAATCTCTCTGTCATCTAGCAGAGATCTTAAAATTGCGCTTCTCACTCTGAAACCTTCCCGTCATATAATTCTGCTGATATCATTCATAGTGCTTTGGGAGTCAAGCAAATTATGTCATGTTACCAGAAGAACCAGGCTTTTATATGACAGAAGTCTGTTCATATGGACACCCTTCACCTTAAAGTTGTCCATCCAATCTAACCCAACAGCAGCTGATTACGAAACTTTTGCGAACAAGACGATCTTCACGTTGTTTACTTCGCCAAGACCGGTCTCTCCGAAAACCTTCTTTAGACTGTGATCTAATACGAACATTAGCGAACGGTTTACGTCATTGGAGAACCTGCTTCAGCTTTCCGACAATTTTACCGAACTTTCGAGGTCTTAGTTTCCGTTAAAGGTGTCTTCTGGCAATTCTTGGTTTTGTAGAAGTTCGCAGCTCTATTTTCTCTTAAAATTCTGTTCTAAAATGATAATTTTTTTACTAAAATCTTAAAAAAAAAAAACTTAGATGACGATAAACGTCTTCTTTAGTTGTTGTCATGTCCCTCTAATTGAAACCCTTTGTAACTTTCGTCAATGTTAATCAAGTGTGAAAGTTTTCTTACGTAATTTGGTTTCTATTTTTATTTTTTGAAATTTTTATATGTAGAATGCATTTCCCGTGAAAATAAACTTTGAAAATTGACCCTCCTAGCACTGAAGAAGAAAAGTATTCTTTTAGAAATAAATAAGAATTCGTTTGTTTTATCATTTCCTTTATTACAGAAAACGACAAAGAAAAATAATAAGGTTTTTATTTTTTAAAATATTTAATTTGACACTTAAGTGTGTTTTTCTTTTAAACTTACTTTGTACATAACATAATGAATATATCAATAGTACTTAATATATACATTATATTGATGTAGAGTTCAAATTAATTCAAGTGCTTTTTTTATTTTGTTTTAAATTAAAAGCGCAGTTAAACTGTACATTCCCTCCATCAGAAAATATGTTGATTGATATACATATATATATATATATTTTTAAAATATTTACAAAACTTTTATAAGTTTGACAGCGCTTTTTTTCTTTTAATTAATGAATCACATAGGAGAAACTAGTATCGAATGGCATGAAGTGATAGATAAATAGTAAAGAATTAAATACTTGAACAAAAGATTCAATTGTTTTTTTTCTCTTCACCAATAAATGTTGCAATAAAAACAAAAACAAAAATTAGTATTGTTACACTGTCTATAAAAATATTAAAAGTTACCAAAAAGTAAAGTGAAAACGCTAGATATTTTTTTGTTTAGCCCTGAGTAAGTTTCTTTTAAATAGGTTGTAAGTTCCAGTGGCGGCTAGTGCTCACTTAAACGGAAGATTGTACAGGCCATTAAAATTTTGTAATATTTAAACGGAATATAATTTCATGACAATAAATCATAGATTTAAACTAATTTATAAATATTTTTGAAAACCTATCTAAACATGACAAGAAAATTTTGAAGCTTTGATTGTAAACTAAGAACTATGTAGGATTGATAAAAAGGAGTTGCATTAAATTTAGAACGAGGATTTCTTGGGGTCGAGCGTAGTTTGCAGGTTTTAGATTTTCTTTTCCCAGGAGCTCTCTGTACAGAGACATCAGTGCATTAAGGATGCTGCGGACGCCATGAATCTCCCTAGTGGCCAGCAGCCTTAAATTAAAAATTAAAGGCTATCTTCATATGATGAACTGGCTTGTAGATAAAAAGAAATTGATTAAAATTATGAAGATTTAATTTGTTAATATTTCCTATAAGACATTACATTATTATTCATTCTTGAAAGGCTTCTCTCATGGCAGAGCTTTCTATCGAAGATCCATCGTGGGAATTCCCGATTTCAATTTAAAAATTCACTATTAAAATGAAGGACATTACGGTTATGAAACTAAAGACTATGGATGGATAGTTTAGATACCAGCCGCTACTGACACGATCAAAATTCCCAATTTATAATTTGTTTTTTGTTTTTCTGATTCACTTTATAAGATTTAATAACAGGTAAGTTCTCTTCATAATAAGAGAGAAGTAATATCGATGAATGTTCACTTTTATTTTAAACATGTATATATATAAGAAATATGTAACCAACTGATTTTTATATTGTTATAGATTTATTCTCACTGATTTACAAAGTATCCATGAAATTTTCCTAGCTTGAAATACTTCATGAAATTAGTGGAAAAGTGGGACGTAAGGCATATTGGTTTATACGTTATTTTGTATAATATAAGCCTGGAAAAAACTTATCTGAAAGATATTCCAAATATTTATACACCAAAAATACGAATCAAGATCAATGTATTGTATTTTTTTTTTTAGAGTTTCAACTGTCTGCAAGCAATAAATGTTTATTTATTTTGTTTAATTATTTGGATCTAGCCCTTTACTGGTTACTCTTATGATTATTTTTTATCTACCTACAAACCTATGTATTTTAATTCCTACAATATCGTACAATTGAAAAATATCTACTGTAAAAGTTTGTTCTTTTCTATAAAAAAAAAAAAGAAAAAAAAATCTTTCATCAAATTAAGTTTTTCTACCTAACAGACATCTATCACTTTTCAATTCTCCTAAAACTTTCTCGAGCCATCAAAAATGATAGTATTTTACAATAAAAATTTAGTTTGGATAAAAAAGACTTAAGTTTGGCTTGAGAAGAATTTAATTAGAAAAAAGCTCCATATTTCTTGTGAAGAAAAAATGTTTGTTACCCATTATGTTAGATTCAAGAAGACAATGTAACAATACTAAACCAATCACCCAGGAAGATCTCAGTCTCCCCTAAAAATGTTTAGGGCAAAGTAAATCGGACACTTCTTGATCATCAACTCTCCTCAAGTACTGACAATTTGAATCCTTCTTCTGTACCATATTTGGACTCACCTAAAACAAGATTAATTAACGTCAATGTTTTTAATGCAAATATTTGACAATAAAATATTAATATTTTGCAAGGTAATAGATCCAATTTAATTCTTATACTGCAGTATTTCTAATGATTTGTTTGAGGGACTAGGTTCTGTACGTTGAGACCAAAGTGAGTTTTACTAGTGTGGTTTTCGCAGACCTAAATCAACTAAAAATTAAATACTCTCACAGGATGATGTTTGAGAAAGGAAAAGGGTATCATCTTAAAAAATACTACTTCGTGGACTTTAAAACGACATACGATAGCGTCATACTAGCTATATAAGGTTATGTTTGAAAAGATAATACCACAAAACTTGTCCATTCCCTCCAAAATCAGAATTATCATGAAAGCACAAGGTGCCGTTTACGTTCAAGGGAACTTCCACGTCTTACAATTATTATGTTATAAGAATTGGTAAAGCATTAGCGAGCTTATTATTCAATCTAGCCCAAGGAAAGGTGGAATAAAATTTTGGATTTGGCTTTACTAATTTCTTACTCCAGCAATTAGCTGACAATATTGCTTCTTGGGGATTATGACTATTGTTGAGGTTTTATCTCTTACTTTCAACAGATCACACTTTAAACCTAGCAAATTTCTTTATTAGAAAAAATATTTTTTTTTTTAAACTATTCTCAGTAAATTTCGTTACCAATTTCTCCCGATACAAAGTCTCCTCCTCTGATTTCCAAGGTGATTAGATTTGGGTTTCCCTTTGTTGACATAACAACCCAATTATCCGTTAGTTCGCAGGAAGTAACTTGCTCTTCAGGAGTATAAACGGCCAGCATTGTACCTAAAATTATTGTGATTTAAATGTAATGTCCGATTAATTTTTAAATCTATAAAAAGATGACGTAAAACTTAATTACCTTTATTTAAATCCCACAATCTAACAGATCTGTCTTTAAGGTGAGAAGACATAGATAAACAAATACTCCCATTAGGAGAAAGCCTTAAGAAATCAACTGGTGAAGTATGACCTTTTAACCTCGACCGACAATTACCTATAAAAATAATAATAAAAAAACTGGTGTGAATATACATGACTTCCACTCATGACAATTCTAATGTTTACTTCAAAACTTCGAATTTTTACAAAATTTTAGTTGGCTTCAATGAAAGCACACTAAAACAAAAGGTCTTTAAATGAAGTGAATAATTGCTAACTTAAATGGCCAAAGTAACACCAACCTAAAACGTTTGTTACTTACGTGTTACTAGATCTGACGTTAAAATCATCGCATCCACATGCCCCGTTACCAGACAACCTTCCTTCGATGAGATCTCAACGGATACACAATCCACTCCAGGTTTCCATTTTTTAAACAAAGTCCCGCTTTGCAAATCATATACTACAAGGTAATTAGGTGTATTTTCTACTACTTCCTATACAAAAAATTAATACGAAAATATTATAAATATTTTCTTTTATCTGATTGATTTTTTGTACATGATTAAAATAGAGGAAAAACACGTACTTTTGCAACACAACAGACATAGTTTCCATGATGTGTAATGGCTGAAAGATGACTAAGAAACTCATGTTGTGGTATTCGTAAATCGTAAAGTAATTTCCGCGATGCTAAATTCCATACCAAAAGTGGAAATGGTTTCTGCGTTTCATCTCCACAGACAAGAGTTCTGAAAAAGTGGATTTTTATTTTACTTTAAAAATGGGAAAAAAATATAAATTTTTTGTTAAGTGGAAATACGAAACAAGCGCGTATCCACAGGAGGATAGACTCCCACAAACTACACAAAAAAAGATTTTTTTAAAATTACATTTTGAAGAAAATATTGCAAAGTAAGTTTACTTTGCATTCACTAGCAATTTTAAAGGTTTCTCCGCTTTGTATCATTACATTAAATATATTTAATAATATTGAATAGAATTCGATTTTTACTCGGAAGTATTCACAACTACAAATTATTAATATTTCTAGCTTCAATGTTAGTGACAAAATCAAAGGATATTGAATACAACAACAGTGTACGATCCGCTAACCGCTTCAGTAGACACCCCAAGTACCTCAGTAGATTCGCTGTCTTCCTGTACAGACGATTCGCCACTACATTCGAAATATACTATTTTCGTTTCCATTAATTCAAATTATACCATCGTAAGTTGCAAATTATCCAGAGAAACTTAACCCTCCAAAAGGCGATAAACTCCAAGGCACACTCATTTTGTGTCAGTTTCGGCGCACAATATAACAGTGATAATTAATTATTGTAGCTATGTCAGATGGTATGGTCCGTTTACGTTCCAAGTTAGAGACCACTCTAATGGCAGTTTTGCTAATAAACCCTAGGCTCTGATATCGGCATAGCTTACAGGACATTCATACTGCGTTTAAAGATTCTTTGATAGGGACTCGGCGATCAGTGAGCATCAATTCTTTAAACATGAGCGGAGCTTGCCCTGTGTGTGAATCACAAAGCTAAACCTGATTAGAGCATGAGAGTACCTCAAATTGAACTGCCTTTAATACTCCAAGTAATAAATCTTTTTGAAATTATAATCCATTCCAGTTCATAGTTCTATTATAGCATTTTCAAAGATCAGATCAAAAATTATACTTACTTTCCATCCCCTGAAACCAGCAGGGAATTAAGAAACCTGTCTTCTCCAGCTTTGAAGGTAGTAACTAAATCTCCAGTTTCTAAATTCATTAAATTAACGTACATTCTATTTCTTGATAATGCGACCAGATGACTGGAATCATGTAATCCAAAGTAGGGCATTTTTTGATTCATTACGCCTAAAATTTTAAATATTTATTAAGAGAACAATATTTTTATCATTATTTTTAATGATTTAAGGCGTGTCAAGATCTAAGGTTATTTTGCGCCCGGTGTTTTTTTCAGTGCACTGTCGATCTCCGGACAGTATTCTGTCGTTACTGACAACACTGTTCATCACCAGACAGTGAGCTGTAAGAAGCTCCTAGGAAGAGAACATCTAAGGGCCAGCAGCTGGATTCTAACCCGAGACCTCCGCGTGGGGAATCCAATACGCTAACCCCATAGCTGATCCTTTCCCTTATTATTATTATAAAAGAATAGAAATGAAAATGAAATCTGGTTTGAACACTCAATTTTGTATTACAGTCATTCTCAAGGTTTTCATCTAACTTTAAATTTTTTAATAAATGATAGTTAATTTCGTTATAAGTTATTTGGCTTCACTATAGGTTCAATGAAAGACAGAAATCTAACAGAAGTTGCACTATTTCAACATTTGCAACAGTTGCACATTTGCAACATTTCCTCTTATGAGGGATGTACAAAAGTTCAGAAATTAAATGATTCAAGTACTCGGACAAATTGATCACCTAAACTTACCTTTAAGTTTACAAAGTAGAACACCCTTATCCAGATCGTAAGAGCGTAATTCTCTATTACATAAAACAATACATTTAAAGTCATCTACCATCTGCAAGGCTGTTGGTTGGGGCATACCTTTCAGTGTTCGCACTCTGCGACATCTGTAAGCATGACGTACAAGTAATCAAATCCGCATAGCTTACTTACAATTATAACTTATACATTTCCTTTAAACTCTTAAGGTTCTTAAAACTACATATATTCGCCTTTAATGTTTGTCCAAGTGCTGGTCCAAACAGCACTCCTTATAAAGAGATCTAAGTGTTCCGTAATTCTAGGTCTCCTAAAATTCTTTAAAAAAGTAGACATCCCCACGCCTAGCATACAACTACCAAATTGCCACGATTTTTTTTTCGGGATAGGGCCTTGAAATTGGGTTTCTTTCGTGATTACTACAAATAATATTAAGAAAATACTAAAAATGGTGTGACGAATTATGTAGTGGGTTTGTTAAAGTCAAACAATTGCCACAAACACTACAGCACTTTGTGTAGGTATTGGAGGTTTAGTTATGGTATGAGTTAGTTTAGTTTAGGTATGAGTTCAAGTCGCTCCGCAGGCACGCTAGGATCTCTAAAAACAGTTTAGATCACAAATTCTTTATGGAAATAGCCTCGGAGGGGAAAAAAACTTTGGTTGGAAATCAACTCCTTTTCCTGTTGCTGAGACCCAATGCAACCCTATACAATGTTGAACTCCGATGCATTGAACATGTCAGATATTAAAGTTGTGGACAGATCTTCCGAGTGAGAGTGTTGGCACCTTCTTCCTCCAAAAGGTCTCCCAAATTTTACCTTCAGCTTTTCTGCTGATTGTCTTCTGCAACCAACATTATTTTTCTTTTTATTTCGTTTTGGTTGCAGGTAAATGAAGGGATATTAGAGCTGGGGCGGAAAACTCACATCCTTCGCCAGTCTATAGCCATCTCATTCCCTTTCACAATGAAGCATGCCATTGGTTAACTGTCAACTATCAATTAACAAGTTCACTATTTTTGACTCTGTTCTAACCATATTTATGTGCGAATTGAGATTACAGCCAAAATGTCGCTGGGGAATTTATTAAGCAAAACAAAAAAAATTTCAAACTCATCAAGCTGCAAAATCACTGGTTAAATTAAACTGTAATTAGTTTTTAATATAATTTATGACCTTTAGAAACATCGTGACTTTTAGTTAAAAAATTGACTTCGTTCGAAAAATTCTTATTATAAATCTATGACTTCAAGTACTTACTTGGCAATATCCCATACAGATATTTCACATTCTTTTGTACGAACAGAGACAACAAAGTTTTGGCTGTTAGGAAGTCTCCGTAAAATATCGAAAGAATCAGTTTGATTTAATCCACTGGTATCTAAAAATAATATTAAGAATTTTAAGGGAAAACAACTTGAAACTATAAAATAAACAAAGGTGAAACACCTAAACCCACCCTTTTCAGTGACTTCCGCTTTAATTAACGAAGGAATCGGCGGATTTTCAGCAATCTTGGACCATGTTGATGCTAAAGAAGTAGTTGTGTGGTCTTTTAAATACGTATGCAACAGAGAATAGAGCTGTCGCCCATCATAGCACAACGCTTCATAATTCACTTCAATAAACGTTTTCAACCAGTCAGTATCTACTGTTTTAGTTTCCATGTATATGTCGTCCAGAACCTTGAACAATCAGGATTTTGTCAGCAAGAAAGTAAAAAATTTCAAGAAAGGAAATAAAGGTAGAAACTTACTTGTTGGGCATCGGTAGCGCAGAGTTTTTTGAGTAACCATTCATGGTTGATTGTAAGTTTTAACGCAGATTTTTCAGTTTTGATCAGAAGATATGGCAGTTCTTCCAGTTTACGAGTGTTGTATCTACAATTTAAATTTATAATCTAAATACTACGATGAATTGATATAATTGCCTATATGAAGCGCTTTTTGTAGTCTTATTTGACTAATCAATACAGAACAAAATCAAATTAATGTTACATCAAATTCCCCCCCCCCCCAAAAAAAAAGCACTAATTCTTGCCCAAGTTGAAAATGGGAATTTTAATTCTATGAAGACACAATCACTTGAAAAAACAAAATAACCCTTACTGTGATTTACACCTGCGATCCGTTGCTACAGGACCATTCCCGCGATTTTCTCTTTCGAAGCTATCATTCTACTGCGGAGTTATTATATTATTGAGGAAGAGTGTTTAAGTTTCTACAACTTAAGTCTATTACATTAACCGAGAATTTAATATTTTTCACTGGTTACCCATTATTACATCTCAGATGAGAGCTTTTCCAGATTATATTGCCAAGATTCATTCCTGATTAGTATTGGTTAACATCAAAGAATTAATTTCACTTACGTTTCTTCATAGCTATCCGGTTGGTCCATTTTCCTTGCTTTAATTTCTGATACTTCATTCCAAAGTTGGCCCTTTAATTTTATCAAATAATGTGATTTTTTGTGTGTTTGTTTTTTTTTAATGAACAAAACCAAAATAATAATATTAGCGGACATACTAACTTACATTAAAATATTTACATAATGTTGAATAACCCCATGATAATTTTTTTTCATATCTCTTTAGACAAACACGAAGCAGGGCAGCATCTCTCAGTCTTAAAGTCCTATCATCAATCCAAGCAAGGAATGGTAGTAAATGCCTTGTGAATTTCGCCCAGAATAAACAAGCGCCGGCCCATGGTACTGAACATAAGAATTTTGGCATAACAAAAAGATATGAGTATTATTAAAAACCAATTAACATGAATACTTTATCATAGTCATTTTTGTTATATTGATTTTTGAAAGTTTAGTATTATTATTTTGAGAACATGTTTCGAATACTCACAATAAGTAGTAGACGTATGAAAATGCGGATCACTTGATAATATATCAATCACTTCAGAATCTTGAACACCCCATTTTGCACAACAGATAAGTGCGAATATTTTTTCTACCTATAAAGATCAATTTACATTAACTGTAATTCATAATTCATACAACAATATTGCAGTCAGTAAATTTGCACTTTTCACACTTTATCCACTTTTTTCATGGGGGCTTTACGTCCAAGTACCAAATTAGATATAGTGGACAGAGACGACTAGCAAACCTACTTTACTGCCGATTCCTTTATTAACCGTTAAATAAAATCCAAAGCCTAGACCCGGAATTAATCCCAATACCACAATATATAAAAGGTGTCACTTCTTTTTATGAAATTTTGATCTATATGTTACGAATGGATCCCCCTGTAAAACCCAAATCAAACATCAAGTTTGGGATTTCTGCGATTTTTTGTTTTTGAGAAATTTTATCCCAATATCTCATTCATACAAATTCACTAAGAATCATTTTGGGATCTCAATAAGTTATTTCGAAACTAGATATAGTTTTATTACAACTTATATAGAAAAACTTTGTGTTTTGACACTAACTTGTTCTTTACCAAAAATAATTTCCAACTGTTGTAATATCGTTTCCAATTGGCTATCTAAATCAGATTTTATTTCTAGGTCAATACTATACTCATTACACCAAGTCGTTTGCCAAGCAACTGCCTGGAAGAAAGACAAGATAAATAATAGTTCTAAAATAAACATAACTGAAAATTATTTCAATTTTTTTTCTATACACGACCACAGAAAATTTTGGTTGAGCGAAGACTTTAGCTTACTTTTATGTAAAGTGGCAACGTACAGGTGTTCACAGCATTTAGAATACAATCGTGAACTTTTGGATTAATAGAATGATTATATTCTAGTATTGATGACATCAATATTGATTCTCTTTCAGACTTTTCTAAATCAGGTATCTGAAAAAAGAAGGTGGACAAAAAAAAAAATCATTCTTATTAACTCATTATTATCAATTTAGGCAAACAGTCAGGGAATTTTTGAGTAGGTAGTCAAAGTTCCTTTAGTTTAATTTTATTGGATTTTGAATTAGATTTCATTATTAATTGTAAGACAAAATAATTTACTTACTGAAATAAATTTGGCATCTGTTGATTCTAAATGTTTTTTAATCGAATCTAAAAATACTGAATTTTTTTCTGTACACGATAATACTAGTTTGCAATTGACAGGAACGTTACTTGGAATCCAAGAGGCGCAATTTTCACCAAAATCTCTAAACTAAGTAGTGTACAAAGAACGTTTTTTTAAAAAGTAAACTTGTTAGAAATCAATTGATTAATTGAAAAAATTATTTGAAAAATTAAGAAATATACCTGGTCAATAGCATCAATTATAACTAAAATTTTGCCTTGTTTGGTAGCGTCTGCAAGACATTGGGGAAAAAGTTTTGTGTAATTTTCCAGGCTCTGAAAGATTGAGAAAATACAAAAAATCTTTATACATTCAGAGACGATCTTGTAAGGTATAATTTTTTCAAATTCTTACTAACATGAATTCTGGCAGATCTTTGTGGTGATAATTCTTCCAAAAGTGATTGTAACAATTGTATTAAAGTCGAAGATTTTTTTGTTCGACCGACTAATCTAAAATAAACTTTGGTCTCAGATTGAGTTGAATTATATGCTAATCTAGATAATAAAGTAGTCTTTCCACATCCTTCTGGTCCATAAAACACGAGTAGACTCGATGGAGAACTAGAAAATAAAACAGAATTCATTAATGTTGCACATTTATGGTAACATAATTTAAAGTATCACCTACAGAATCACAGAAGCACTTTTAGAAGAAATAAAATCATGTTAAACTTACTTGTACATGTTCTCTAACAGAACCTGTCTATTTACACTGCTTTGTGCTATCCTTTCGCCCATTTTATTATGAAAAGATATCTCCTTCAACAGGTACATTGGTAAACCACATTTCATAGTATTTTGTGCTTCCTTAAGAAAAAAATCAGATAATGTTTACAAACAAACTTGTACATAATAAAATTCATTTTAATATATTTATATTTATTTAACAAATCATAAAACAGTGTACGAGCACATCAGCTTTTTTTCAGTTACTACGTCGTTTGAAATAACAGCAACGACTCTAAATTGAGGATAGAGGCGTGGTCTTAATTGAACGTCGACACCCTTTTTATATAGGACGCTTCCTGTTCTAGTCTCATACTTTAGCCATTTAAATAAATAGCCACTGTTATCAAGTAATAGTGGACACTTTAAGACAATAGCGTAAGATAATATTTCTTTATGCAGAATAAATTAGTCAAAAGCTAGTATAAGATGCCTCTGTTTTCAACTTAATTTATGATATTTTCAGAATTATTTTTCAGCTAAAAATGCAGCTTTTGTGCGATACTGCAATATAAACTGCGATCTCTTTGACCAAATGACGGTTGAAAATTCATGAATGAAGGATGCGTGGTGAATCAGTCTCTTGCAAAAGCAAAAAACAAAAATCAGCTAAAAATCGAAATATTACACCACTCTAAAAAATGCAGTTCTCTTCTTTAATTAACCAATTTTGGTCTACAAAGTGGGAATATAGTTAAAATAAATAAAGTTAATGGAACAATTTGCGAAACTGAATTTCTCAACTGATTTGTATAGGAGCTTGAGTGAATGCCAATGCAGACTTTACCTCTCAAGGGACGTTAAATGCATTTCACGTACACACACACTCAGATATACATATATATATAATGAAAGAGAATAAGGCAAGTTTCATCATTACGAGAGGAAATTCATAAAATGTATTATCCCTGAAACAATTATTATACATCCATATCGGGAAACAAATAGATTCCGCTGACAAGACTAAATCACATGTTACATGTTCCTAAAATATACATTTTGAACAGATAAGTATACTTATTACAAATATATCATTTAAGTACCTTTGTTTCATGATCTTCAATAATACTGTCCACAATACTTTGAAGTTGTTTACTTAAATTTGTTGTTACTTGACTTAAATATTCTGGTTGTTGTGAATAATCTGGATTTGAAGCTGGCATTAGATGGATTATATGATTGTCTATTAATTCATTCTGTAAATCAAATTCCATTTTTAGCTTTAAAAGTTGGTTTAAACACTTTATTTACACTGATTTAATTAATCAGGTTAGCATACTGGACTCCCACGCGGAGGTCCCGGGTTCGAATCCAGCAGCTGACCCTTAGATTTTCTCTTCCTAGGAGCTTCTTACAGCTCACTGTCCGGTGATGGACAGTGTTGTCTGTAAAGAGAGAACACTGTCCGGAGGCCGGCAGTGCACTGGAAAAAGCTCCGGGCGCTAATAACCTCAGCTGTTGATGCGCAAAAAAAAAAAAAAATATTTCACAAATAAAGTTTTTGCAAAGAACTATTAAGTACCTTTAATGTTTTCTGCAGCGCTTCCAATCGCCTCTTCAGCTCTAGATCTCCCACGCTGGTACCTTCAGGTCCCTTAGACCCACCTCTGCATAACCAGACACATCTTTTTGCTAGTTCCCTGCTCATTAGTACAGTATTTTGTACTTCCTGTGAATAATGAAACCGTTAATTTTAAATAATAATGTTGATAATAAAAATTTCACAGTTAGAATCGTATGTAGATTAAGAATTGTTATAAGATCAAATATGATCTATACAATAAGGAAAGATACTAGGCGTTTTAACCAATACTTTAATGAATTTACATTAGTGAACAGTGCACTCAGCAATGTTTGAAAAACTCAATTCAGTAGTTTGTAAATAAAAAAATAAGATTATTGTTTTTACATTATTTGACTTATGAGATCTCTTTAAAGCTTCATCTTTGTTTATTTATTTTTAATAAAAGAGTTATTAAATAAAAATAACAAATTTAAAAGTATAAAAATTCACTCTTTTGGAAAATGTGAAATCAAATATAGTAGGGTATCTCAAGTAAAATAATAATCAAATAAATGTAGGGTTAATAATAACAAATGAATAAGAATTGGGTTAGCTCAGTAGACTCGCAAGCCGGGAACCCTGGATTGCTATCGTTAGATGTTTTTCTTCCTGAAAAGAAGCATTCCATGACAGTCTGACGAACCAGACTGAGAAGCTCCGGATGTCAATTTCGGTCTCCTAACCTGTCGAACCCCAGTAAAATAAAAGGATAAGTGGTACATGTTCATTGAATGCCAAAAAACCCAAACTTGCCTGTTCTACAACGGTGGTTAAATAGATGTCCCTTAATTCCTGCGCGAAAACTGCCAGCATTACAGATAGTATTGTGTCTACTTCCTTCCTCCATTCTCCCAAAGCTTTGTCTCTCACCACATTATCTCCACTCTGCAGACAAATATCCCACCAGGTATAATGTGTAAAGTTCAAAACTTTAAATATTTGTACTAATACCAAACACAAAACCTTTAAACCAGGAACATGTGTGGAAGGAGGAAGTAATCTGTAGCAAGCAGGTTGTGCAAGAGTATCCAGTTTATACCACTTCAATAACACATCAGATCTTTGGCTTTCCTGCGATGTAACCATTTGAAAATCAGCGGACTCTAAAGTTTTTGGAAGCAACGGTGTTCCAAGATGATTGTTCAGAAAAACCACTGGTATAACATAATTTTCTGATTGCCCTAAAATACAAAAAAGATAAGTATTAATAAGTAAGTTTTTTCTGCTGAAAAAATATAAATACCAAAGAATAATTTACTGGATAATTCTTGGAGGCACAATTCTCCTGGTTCCGCTGTTTGATCTTGCAATGACCAGTGTAAGTCTACAATATGCAGTTCAAAAGATGCCCTCCTACATTTATCCCTCAATGTTGGATATACTTCCGAATGAAGTAAACTTTTCTCTACTTTGCAGTCTGAAATCAATAAAACAGTTTCCATACTGTTTTATGGAAAGAAAAATGAAGAATTCTAGCATATCGCCAAAACCAGACTTTAATTCACTAAAGTGCTGATAAACAACTTCCACAGATGTGGATTAAATGAAATTTAACCAACGTGTTTTTTGTTTAAATATAAAAGCTTTAAACAGACATCTGAGTAGATCCTACCTTGTGAGTCTGCTGCACAAATATAAATTACAATTTTCTTTTCTTTTATAGAAGGGATCGAGTCAGGTGATGTCAGTGGTTTTATTGGTTCCACTTCCTTTCCTTTTGGTCCAGGAGATCCAGCGGAAATTGAATCTATAAATAAGACATTGAAATTTACAAAACTATCATAATAACTTCCATAATATAAATTAAAATTTAACATATATTTTCAATAGTTAACGATATGATTGTAAAAGCATATTTTATTCATGTCAACCTTAATACTGACCTGTGACACTGGGTAAACATGATCTTTCCTGTGGAGCTGGTTGTGGTGCAGGATCTACCTTAGAAACCCCTAAAACTACCCCAGAATTTACTGTCGCTTTTGATTGTGCACTTGTTTTGGAATTATTTTTTGAGTTTTCTTTTTTTTCTTCTTTCTTTGTATCCTTTTGTGCTATTTGGTAACTAGGCGACCTAAAAAAACACAAATATTTGAATAACTTTTTTGTTTCATCTACCAAATTAACACCGCTAAGAAAATGAAAAGATTTTATGAAGAAAAGTTTACTCTTTTAAAAGAGTTTATTCTATTCATTTCAATATATCGTTGTCATACATACATCGGAGTACACATCAAAAATTGTATACTACAGTCACTATAATGAAGTAGTCAATTTGGAATGAGATCTTTTGACGCCTTGTTGAATTATTTGAAATCTTCCCAAGACTTGAGGTAATGTCAATGGAGTAATTCCTTTCTATACTGTTATCCTACATATAGGGATGCCAAGATCATGAAAGAAAGATCTTTAAGGCGAAAGCGGTGGTAGACGTTGAAAGCGAAGTAGATACTTCCCTTTCCAATAATGTTGTGCTTGACCCTCCAGAAAATGTCCCTCCGACTCCGCAGAATACTGCTTCTAGCTTCACATACCTATCATTTGGTTATGAGCTCCCTTATAAATATTCAAAACATTTATGAATTCTTTAGATCCTTTAGTGAAAGGCAAAATATTTATACTAATTGAAGAGAAACCAAAGTTAAAATTATGCAGCACCATATATAAAAAACAATGACGCTCCACTTGAAATGAACGAACTGTTAGAAGTAATCCGCTTAGCCAAGTACAACAAAGTTTCAGGCACCGACAGGGTCCCACATGAGAAAATTAAAAATAAATTATTTACTAATTATAAAGAAGTAGACATTGTTTTTATAGAAGTTTGGAACCAATAAATAGCAGAAAAATAGACGCACACTGCCAGTTGGTTTTAAAACTACTAATTTCTTCGGCAATCGCTTTGATAATAAACGTTTAAGAGCGTCTTTCGAACACAAGAAAAAACTCAGTGAAGAAAGAAATATATTTAAAAGTAGGAAAAAAAAAATTCAAAATACAATTTCTGTAGTAAATTTCTACTTCGAGCATTTATTGCAAGCTAATAGAAATCAATATTGAAAATCACTTTGTAAATGGAAATTCTTTACACCAACCTCTGGTAATCGTAGGATATAAAGAGCCTGTCAAAAAGAAATGAAAAATAGAGGGATTAAGGATAAAATCAACGAAATAAATTTTTCTAAAATCGCTTAAGAGCGACTAATGGACAACCACCCCACTCACCTTGTTAAGGGGCGGCCGTGATTTCCATATGGTCATAAACACTCGCATGAGTCTACTTTCTACTAACTTTTTCTACTACTTTTTCTAACGATCTACTTTTGTTGTGATTAGTACAGTTTATTAAATGGATAAATTGTCTTTCGAACCTGGTTTCCTTTCTATGATTGTAGCTAATTAATGAAATTAGGACCTTAAAAAATGTTTTAAAGAGAGGAATATAAACGATTAAAAAAAAAAAAAGTTAGCCTGGGCACGTCTCAGGAAAGAAGGTGATGAATGAAAGGCCAAGAGGCGCATGAGATGAGTTTGTTCTAGGTCTTTATACTCGTAAATAGTTTGATGATGTGGGTATGTGAATGACCTTTATGGTAACCAACCATTCTGGTGTTTTGCACTAGAAAGTAAAGGCGAAGAAGTTTGAAGAGATCTTTTTGAGGTCTGTCTTGTTTGAGACCTGTTTGAATGATGGAGCAACAAACAGTAAGTCAATTCTAAATTGTAGAGAAAACTAATTATTAAGTCAAATTTAGGAGGCAACAAGATGCCGGAGATTTTAGGATTCTATTAAAAAAAACCTGAATATAATAATAAAACAACAGCAAAATTAAGTTCAAATATAAACAATGAAGATTCTGGCGGCAAAAGAAAGCGGGAAATATAATTTGGCAATTCCTATAAAAAAAAAAAAATGAGAAGTAAGTCTAAAAGTAAAGAGTCCAACTAACGTTCCAGGACCATGGGTGAAGGCGGATAGCACCTCAATGACATCTTTGTGGTTCTCGCACCTAACTTTTTTCTTTTTTTTTTAAGGCCTGCACTATGCAATCAGCAAAACTCAATAACTAAATCGCAGAAAATTCTATTTCTATAAAGTAAGTAAAAGTAAAGTAATTGCCTATTTTTCAGGCTGGCTTTACTCCAACTACCAATTAGCTTCTATTTCTATAGTTATGTAACGAAATAAAAATTCTTAGTATCTATGTCTTACTCAAAAATCTAATTATTCATAAATTTTCGAAAACAATTTTGCGCAATTTTCTTTAATGATTCTGTATAAATGGAAATTTTGATCCGCAAAATAGGTTAAATGAATGTACATATAGTGCGAAGGAGCAAGATTCTTCAACCTTCTACACTTAACTGTTTTGCGGGATAATAAATTGTAGATATATATAGTTAGTAAATTCACAAAACCGCTGTAAACTTGCAGCAGATAAACTTTCAGTTTGTTTATTTTTATGTCATTCTACGCATCGACATCTATGGCCATTAACACCAGATTCAATTATTGTTTCAAAATTTTCCTACCATATTTTTGGTTCCAGGACTAATAAAAAAGAAATTATAGAATCAAGAGTACTATTTTGTCTTTTTTATTATTGTTTAATATTAAGTTCATCAGTTATTTTCTTACAAAAAAAAAAAAAAAAACACCCAAATAAACTTCCAATTTCTCTTCAGATATTTCTTTAATGCATAATCATTACCGGAATTTAAAAAACAAAAGATCAACGGTAATAATCTTTAAACTTTGATACAATATAAACTAAAAAAAAAAAGTACTTCATCATTGAATATTGATTTAAGAGTTACAATACTAAGAGAAGCTGAGATCTGTTTGTATGTACGTTTAAAGAGTACAATGTTACAAGGTATCGTCTGATCTTTTCCCATCGATATGGGCGTAACTCAGTATGTCAATTTACTATACAAGCCCCCCCATCTTATTACGATATAGGTATCTACTATATGTGCAGAAAAAAAATAAGTAATTTTAGTTATTTCTAATTATAATCCTCAAAAGTAATTGTAATTTAAAATATTATCAATAATATTCTGTATATATTTAATAATCAATGAAGTAAATAAAATTATCTTAGAAAATATTTTGGGGTCTTTATGTACATTACTTGGGCGAAGAGTAGCTGGTGCTTTGTTAATTGGGATGTACTTAACAAAGCTGTGGCTCGTATTCGTCACATAGTACTGAAATTTAAAATTGTTAAAAAGCAATTTTAAACAAAAATTATTGTACGAATAAAAACCTTTAAATTCTTAAAGTTCATCTCTGAACATCAGTATATTTACATGTTGAACGTTTCAACAAGTTTACTCATAATAAAGAGTGGACCAATCAATTATATACAAATTCTTACTAACTCTTCACTTCGTGTCGATATGCTGTCACGATCTTTGTGCGTCTGTCCACTGGAGCAATTACTGCCCATGGTAAGTGAGACCACTCCGTTTATTTTCCTTTACTATTCAACACATTTCCAACATTTTCTTTTGATGTGTTTGTGTGGCACGTTAATAGGAAGAACACCACGAATCCCAGAGTAATTACAGCACCATCACTTCCTCTTCACACGTACACAAACCAAAACCAAAACAAAAAAATAATACATTACCCAACCAATACACTTTGTGGTGCTAGTAGAGCCCGTTAGGCTATTTTTGCCCTAAAACTAAAATATCTCGTCGTAACAGGGTCGGCCATGTTTTTTAAGTATAGAGCGCACGGGCACGGTTTGCGCAGTTTCTATGTGTTGTGCTGACGTGCCAGATAGGAGGCGAGTAGGTAGACCAGGGTGTATATAGATTTTACACTTTCTTGGTAGGGTGGCTGTGCTGATGACGACATTCACTAACACAAACCATTTTACCCACTGTAAACATTCACACAGACACATGTAAACTATATACATAAGCAAGTTTATATTCCTGGGTGGGATATAACTAATCGATGAACTTTGTGTGGCGAGCTCCCAAGTCTTCGTATGTTCGCTAAATCACATCCCTTTTAGGCTAACCGAGAATCGTGGAAGTTTCAGATTTTGTCTTATTGATAAAACTTAACGGAAGAAAGTATTAAAGCATAAACTTGCTTGTTTTTGCTTTACAGCTTCACTTCTCTGTACCTGAGTTCTAAAATAAATAAAAAATGACGTTTCCAGCTTCGACATAAAATCTGAATAATTAAACTTTAATCAATTTCCTGAAAACTTATACTGTAATGACGCTAAGAAAGCTAATTTCTGTTTCTATCATATTACTAGCATTGAAGTCAGAAAAAAAAATTGAAAATATTTCAATGACTTTAAAAGTAGGGAAATTCTTTAGATTTTTTTATTTTTTAATAACAATTATCGCTTCTTGTGTTTGAATATCATAAATTAAATTGGAAAACTGGAAAAATCAGTTATTTTATTAAAAGTACATCACTCTGGACATTTAATTAGTTATTCAAAGTATTATTATTAACCATTTGAATATTAAAAATATCTAAGTATATTAAAAATCTTTTTGGAGAGACTTAATAGTAATATTAAATCAGAATTAATTTCATCCGATTTTTACGAAGAATGCAAAAATCACTTTTAACTGGAAGGATATAAAAATATGGAAAAGAATTATAGCGCTTATACTCAGATAAGAATTTTTAATAATCTTCTAGATTTTATGTTATTCGAAACTCTTCTCTTTCTGCAACCTTAAATAAATAAATATATATAACATTAAATTCTTAAAGAATCTGGACAACATATTTCAGGGCACTTTGTATCAAGTAAGCAAGAATGACTGCCAGTCGTCATACGTACAACCCTAGCACTGGCAAGATCTCTGTTACTTGCTTATACTGTTATATGTTCTTCCTATTTTTTGTCTTCTGAGAAGGCAAACATAGAATCGGCCATACGAAGAAAATTTACAGGCCAGTGCAGCGTCTCATAAATGAGACTACGACTAGAATAAGTTTCATTCCCATGAATTCCTTAATGACAAGTTCGGGACACGCCTAAAGGATACATAGACAGAGCTTTCTTGCTTGAACACCTTTTCCGAAATCCCTAATCATAATTTTAGTTATTTTTGAACAGAGAGAAGCTCGTCTCGTTTTATAAAGCCAGCACCTTTGAAAAAGAAAAAAAAAATTAAAACTGGCGATTCTCAGATTCAATTTTTGTTTGCCTCAATCCAAGCCTTGAAGTAAAAAGAGCGCAATTGGAACTGTAAACAGTGTGTTTAATGTTAGGCGCAATTCAATTATTATTACAATATGGTTATTTAAAGATAACACAAAAATTCTAAATTTGAACAAAAACATTTAATTGGACATGCGATTTTATTCACGCCATAAATAATATGAAATTCCTTTTTGTTAATCGAACCTATCAACAAACACTATCAAAATTAATGCCAATATTGCATCAATAATGTTATTAATCAGATTTTCTCAGTATTGATCAAGTACTTCTATACTTCAGATTCCACTCCAATATTTTTGTATATAAAAGTATATTGAGTTAATATTGACCGTGGAGGGACGCTTATATTACCCGTTACCCCACTAGTTTAGTTAATTCGCCCTCTACTCCAAACGGATTCCTGGAACTACACTGAAACGCTCTTTCATTCAGAATAGATGAAGAGAATCTACTTACTTCATTGACTAATTACAATTATTATTTAAAGCTACAGGCCATTAATGAGTCCGGCGTTCTCTACTTTTTGCTGCAGTCTTCTAAACCCTAATTCCTAATAGGTTTCTGGCATCTTTCTAAATAATAATAATTCATAGCCGTTTGTACCTCCTCACATTTCTGGTTCAGTATAATTTCTCCTTTAACAGCATGAATGAAGGAGACTCTGCTAAGCTTTACACCTTTTGTACATCGGCTTCCTGAAAAAGGTCCATTAATTCATGAGTCTTTATGTCGTACCCTGTTTTGTGGGACCGTAGCAGAATTTCCATTTCGAATACCTGAAGCCTCTTTTCGTCCACCTTGGAGTCAACTCATGTTTCTAAACCATAGGTGAGTACCGGTATTTGACCTTGGTGTAACTAGCAGAAGACAGCTTTAGTTTTTTTAAAACCATCCTACTCCTGAGCAACCAAGCTAATCCAAAATAACATCTGTTTGCCTGCAACAGCCTCCTTTTGATTTCCTGGGATGCCTTATTGTTCCTTTTAATTAGCGTTCCCTTAACTCATTATGCATTTGTAAATGTAAACTAAAGTTCACCGGATTAGACGGTCTAATACCTGAAGATAGTAAACAAAAAGTAATGTCCTTTCTCGCAATTTTTCACTGACTGGCACACTTAAAGGTTTTGGTTTTTTGGCTGTTCATCTTACTTACCTTCTGTATTGCCAAACACCACACAGTAGCTTTAACTTATAAGGTTGTTAGAATTTGGATTATGATCTCAAAGTAGTATGCATGATACTAGTCTACAGGGTCATACTAAAAAAGATAATTTTGAGAGCGAGCTCCAAAAACAAGTTCACTCGAATCAGATTAAAATGTCGTAATAAATTATGCTTATTAAGTTTTGTAAAAACCCACCTTGGTATCTATTCATATCGTGCTGATCATTATTCATTGCTAGACTGTTATTTGAAGGAAGTTGGATGTCACCATCTAGACATTCTTTCCACTACCTATAACATTTCTGATTAACTAAATACAGGAAAGTCTACAAATTAACGAAGAATCCTTAATTTACTTTATTTCTAATATCTACTAATATCTAGTATATTTGGTAAGATTTTCTAAGAAATAGAGGCGGAGATTCAAATACAAAAATAAAAATTAACAGAGAACACATTAACAATAAACAAAATGTTTTTCAGTATCCGTTTAATGGGTAATGTATCTAATGTGTTTATTAGCTTTCTGTATGTACGATTGAGGTAGAAAGGCAAAGATTTATTCACTCTACCTCCACATACCTATCTCTAATACAAGGTACATAAATACACAAACCAATGTTCTAGTTTACTTTCAATTCTCCATCATTTTTTATTTTTGTGCTTGAATTCTTTTCTGAATTTCTCGTACATGGTAGTTAATCCCGAAAGTGGTCAAAAGTAAAAATATACTCTTAGTACGTGTGCAAAGATATTAATTCATCCAAAAATTCACTTTAAAACTTTTTTCTGCCGACATTCATGCAAAACTATACTTCATTAACTTACGACGGACGATTGATAAATACCACAAAATACTTAATCTTATCAAATACTTTCTGATGTCAAATCAATCAAAATTAATCTTAACATACTCAAGTCTTAATGTATTACACACTGATTTCGTTATTCACTTCATCAAGCAGTTTCATCAGATATAATTGATTATTTACTAAAGAACAAACTAGTAAAATTTTTCAAGCAAAACAGGAAAAATATGATTCTTGTTCATTTCTTCTAAATCAACAAATACAAAATATAAACTCTTCCCCATAAAAATATTGAACTTTACAGATGGGCTGAATTGCCCAATAAGAGCATTTAGCAAAATATGTGGTAAGGAAAAAGCCAATTACTTCAAGTTATACATATATAACAGAAGAAAAATGTATAGTATTTTTATTTATGCTTACATAAGAAAATTATAAACAGGCAAATTATTTCATTCAATCAAAATAGTTCCCCACATTCCGTTAAAGTAGTTTTGCTAAGGAAGTTTATTTAGAGAAACTTAACAAGTAAGATACAATGCATTAGATGTGCTAACAAGAGATACATATAAATTAGATTTAAATTTCTCTAAAATATATATATTTATATTTTTTTGTAAATTATTTTCAATTATTAGAAAACGAACATTAAAAAAAAAAGTTTAAATGTTTCAAATTTCATAATTATTTAAATAGTAATACTATGTCACTGATCAAAAATAGAGAAAGGATACATACTAATTTTTAATATTCTCAGTCTTGAATTCTTTATTGGAAAAAAAAGCCATAGATCCATACCGTACTGCCATGGCAACGCTGAAAATAGAAATAAAGCCATGAGAAGCTATAAAATAATTTAAACAACATTCATTAATTTCTATATTTCAGATAGATATCTAAATGTATTCTAGTCCTTAGTAACGCAAATACTGACCTAGCTTTACTTCTGTATCTAAGCAGGCAATGAAATAATTCATTGTTCAATATTTAGTGATATAATTGAAAAAAAAATTGTCTTACGTAAGTTGAAAGGTTACACCAACTACCTTCTTTCGAACCCTTACATGAAGATGGAATTATTAATATAAGGTGCTATTTGGCTCTGAGCCAGAAGAGGTAATTTCGTATTAAAACAATAAAGAAATCTCTATGGTTGTAAGAAGGGAGATTTATCTATTTCTATCTAGGAAATTGTACAATAAGTTTTCTGGTAGCTGCGCCTTGGGAAACCAGACGTCACTTAAACAATTATTAATAAATACGGCCTAGAATTAACTTTAGTACAGTGAATTAGAGTGCTAATATTATTAACTATAATCAGTTGTAATTTACATTAGGCAAATATTACTCTTTTTAGATTTTACTTTAATTTCAGTGATGTTCATTTACTACTACAGTTTAGTGAAAAATTTTTAATTTTGGTTTATTGTTTGTATACAGTTCTAATGTTGTTTCGTAACAGTGAATGGTCTATTGGCTTCAGCAGGTTCGTTCCCGAAGAGCCATATTCTTTTACTTTTTGCACTGTACTATATGTAAACAGTTTGTACATGTAACGAGTTTACAAACCTGATTCCAGCTAAGAGACCAGCTGGCATTATTTTCCCTGAATTGTAATATCTATAACCCATAAGACCTCCAAGAAGAGCAGATGTCCCTAAAGATAGCTGATAATTATCAGCATTTCTTGAAACTTGGAAAGCTCCGACACCAAGCAACGTCCCAAAAATCAGTCCAGCTGCTAGCGATGGTACACTACCTAAAATCATCCTGTTAATTAGTAAACTGACAAAAGGTGTATACAACAATTAAAGTATCAATAGAAACAAAATAAGAGTTTCGTTCCCAGAGATTTTTGTAAACCTCTGTTATAACACTCAAGAGTCACACAGAAATATCTGTTGTTTTAAGCTGTTAACAGCCAGACTTGATTTAATATCAAAAATCTTAACAAAACTTGCAAGTTCTGGCTTCAATAACGTAATTATTTCGATAACACTTTACGTACAAAGTAATTTTACAGACGCCTCGCACCCTTAATGAAATCATTCCAAGAACTTGTTCGTCTTTATTGATGGGTAAACTTTATTGATACGTAACTTTATTGATAAGAAAATTATTGGTATGTTTTACCTGATTTCATATAGCCATAAGCACCACCAGAACCAACCAGAACAGCATACATTATTCCATAATGATCTATAGCCATTTTTACAGACAACTATTCATCAGTTATTTAACTACTTGCCAACTCACTTATCTAAATAAGAATGACTGCTGTTTATTTAATCATTCGCTTGCTTACGATTAAAAGTAACCTTAATAGTTAGAACCTCAAGAAGTCTGCGCAGAAGTAAGCAATGATCAAAACTTTTGAAAACGTTTGGAAGTATAAGATTAATCGATGGTTGGAGTAAACGAAAAATAAATTGCTGCTTTTAAGTTAATGCTTGACTCATTCAAAAGGAATAGATTCCAGATAAGATAAACATTCTGAATCAAAGCAATATTAAAAATAGAGAGCATTGAATTTTATTTAGAAAAATTTGAGCTTATGTTCATGTTCTCTTAGACATGAAAACTCTCAAACTCAACGTTTAATTTTTTCGTCTACTTTGTTGACAGCACCTGTTTTCGTTAGAGCTAATCTTGGACAGATTAGTTAGAGATAGTGGAGGACTGATTACTTATTGTTCTTAATTGAAAGAAATATCAAACGTCAGTAACAGCATTTTTGTGGCAATTGAATTAATAGGGATCTTTAACAGGACTCCACGGTTTACAAATTAGTGATCAGTCCTACCTTCACCCAGACTACTTGACCCCTAGCGGCCCCTGGATAAATGAAATTACAGGTAAATGCATTACGTAGACCATCTACATGACTGTTAGTTTTAGTTTCAGATTCCAATTGGAAATTGTTAGTTCCTTCTTTTCAAAAAATAATAATCCTTACAAATTATACCACATTTAATTACTTTCAAGCGCCTAGAATGCTTGATTCTAGTGGCGTTACAAAAATCACTGTTGAAACTGGTAATGTTTTGAATTTGAACGATATTGTGAAAAAACCAGGACAAAAGTCTACCGATGAGGTATGTTGTTTTATGTAATAACATTTTAATATAATTTAAAATATATTGCAATTCTGAATTAGATGAAGTTTGAATCTTTTACATGTAACCAAACTACTTTGGTATGCAACTAGACGTAGTTACAGAATAAATCCTCCACAAATAGGCATATATAATTTTATATAAATAAATATATAATTTTAAGCTGTTGGAGTGTTTGAAATTGGCATTGACCAACTGCAGAAAAGCAAAAAAAGGTAATGAACTTGAGATCACAAGTAAGGAACCTGTTTATACCCACGATGTTGACACAAATGAGTTGCTAATCAGTGTAAAATTATTTGTGGATTTTGGAGATGCACAAATTTTGGAAGAAGCTTTACAAAAATGTAAGTAATTTATTTTCCAGACAGTATGCTAGTAATTATGAATGTCGCTGATTTTATCCGTGGTAGCACGCTTGTTTTTTTCCTAAATTCCTGAACGGTTTCGGAATTTATCTGACATCAGAAGTTGATTAATCAGTTTGATGTAGAGAATGTGACTTCAACTATTTTTTCGTTTCATAGTACACTTGCTGATTCAACAGACCATACCGTCAGAGGTACATGCGTGTTACGACTGATAATATCCAACACTGCGGAATTTACTACATTTTCAATATTGGAGTTAACATAATTAGATAGTTAAGGTTAAGATAATTTTTCTTTTACAAGTAATAATCATGCCACACCGGTGATATTTCGAGGTATTCGTGTGAACGCGAAATTGCAGTATGAAATGTTGATTAAAACTAAAAAAGAAAGAATAAAGAAACAATGAAAAAAATTCAAAAATTAAAAATATTGACTAAAACTTATTTATCAATTCACTTTTCTTCTTTTAGGTAATACTTTTTATTTAAGATTGTCATTCTAATTGGTTGTTTTTTCAGGCTTGAAATACTTAGAAACAAAATGCATTAATTCATTAGTTCTTTCCTACAAACCTAAAGGAAATGATGTAGAATTATACGAAGTGTGGAAAATTTTAGAAAATTTTGTCATAGAAAATAAGATATGTCGGATTGGGATCGCAGATTTGGATACGGAACAGTTTGTTGCCTTTTATGAAATGGTGCAGGTAAAATTTTCATAAAGTAAAAGCTTTTATTAAAAAAATATATAACGGGTGGGAACCCACTATAGTTTCTCGTCAAACTGTTCACAAATGTTTTAACTTACGAATATTCTTCAAACATCGAATTTTTAGAATCATACTTCTATGTATCTCAGAGGTATATGTTACTAGTGTAACTGTAACATACTGTTACAAAATACAAACTGTATTTCTGCAACATAGAGTATAAATGTTAAGGTGTTTTTTTCTTGTGGAATTTCTTTATTTCATTGAATTCATTAGTTAAAATTTCTTAACTACATTTTCCTTTTGCAATTAGTTTCTTAAAGTAAACAATATTGGACTAAAGAATACTTTCCCTAATCATGTTCTGTATTAATGGGGTTTAAATGTATACAATAAAATTGCTGCATAAAAAGTTTAATTACAGAAGGTTGTTCCTATGAAAAAAGAAAAAGCGAAGAGCTAGCTTAACATTGGTCTTAAAAAAAAAAAAATTAGGCGCGTCGGAGCATTTCAAGAGCACTGCCGGCCTTTTAGAAAGTTTACACTTGATACAGTTCTTACTATCCATCACCTGACAGTACCTTCCGAAAAAGAGAAAATGAAAAGAAGGTATGTGGACTTAAACTTCGGATCTCCCGGTGAGTGTCTGAGCATTATCAACTGAGCCCCCATATTTCGTTTACAAAGTCCTGGGCCATAGCTAGTTAGTAATACCAGCCCACAAACTCAGAAGTGCAATCAAATTAATTTTTCTGGGAAAAGTTATAAATAAAGGTTTTAGTTCTTTAAGGGTGGACTCCAAGTTCAAAGAAAATTGTCAGATTTATTTTCGAGCAAAACTCAAAAAAGAATTCTCTCGTAAATTGGCGCTTCCATTCTAGGTACACATACGAGGCATATTCGAAAATTAAGGGCAGTTTAAATGTTGGCGCGTCGAAACACAGTTAAACTTGTGCAGTGCCATCTATTGACTATTGCTGAAGCTATTGCAGTTGTTTTGGTTCAGAAGTCGTTTGCCTATCCGCGCAAGCAGACAATGTCCGCGATAATAGTTGCTCCCGCCAGCTGTGAAGATCGCGGTGTGATGTTTTTTTTTTTTGCTTGCAAAAGAATCAAGGATTTTACATGCAAGAGTTGTGCCTAGTTTATGGATCTACAGTAATGAGTGAAGGAAAGGTTAAGACAATGGTGTGTGAATTCAGAAATGGACGAACAAATAAATGCCCATGATGAAGAACGGAGTGGCAGGTCCAGTGTCCAGACCGATGAAATCGTTTTTCAAGTAGACCAAAAACTTCGATCTGATCGTCGATTGATGATTAGTGCCCTGGCTGATGAATTTCCTCTTCTTTGACGCACCACTGTCTATACAATTGTCGCCGTTGTCAACTGGTTCAAATCTCAGGCGAAGAGCTTCTATGCAGAGGGTTAATAAGCAGCGGTGCTAAAAATGCTTAGATATGAACGGCGACAAAGTTGAAAATGTTGTAGGAGGTTTAGATATATCCTAAACTATAGTATATAGGCCTATGATGTTTTTAGAAGTTTAGCTGTTACACATATTTAAAATCAAGCTTAATTTGTGTTAATATTTTATATAAATTGCAGGTGAAACCAAGCATTGTTCAGATCAGCTTAAATTCATGTTGTGTGGTGCCACCAGCGTTGCAACAATTTGCTAAACTTCATGACATACAACTGCTTACGCACAACGATCCTCAAGGTATTTCTTTTTTATTTGTTAATGTTTTGTCTTTTATTCATCAGTGGATCCTGTTAAATTAATTCAATATTTTTCACACTCAGGTGTTGTAGACTTTTCCAATTTTCTCGTAACATTCATAGAAAACGAATGTAACTACTGCTTAGAGCAGTGTGTGCAATTTGAGAAATGTTTTTTTTTTGGACCTCTGTGTGATTGTTAAGACTTTCTGAGATGATTGTGTGATTGTTACAATAGTGAGAAATAAAATTAAAATAAAACGTCCGCTCCATGTTACGTTTTTAACTTTCGAAAAAATCTGGAAAAAATCGAAAGGCATGATAGGATATTTAACTTCTGTCTCCCTATCACTTTCCAACCTATCGTTCGGAAGCAAGGGCTACGAAATTAACTTTCAGACAAAGCGACTGAAACATATCAATATGAATTACATCTTTCTAACGTTTTTAAATTGCATTTAACATCTATCTTTTAGAAATACTACCAGAGGAGAAACTCAGGGAAATTGTGCCCGAATTGGAACCAAAAAAAGTTTGGATCACAAGGTTTCAGGCACATTACAAATGTCGTGGAGTTCTGGCTACAAAAGGTTACATACTAGGAGTAAGCTTGTAAACAAAACGAAATGCACAGTTAAGAACTACATAATTATTACCGGTTGTAAGTAATTACAAAGGACAAATATTTTGAATTATTTTGTTACAAATTTATTTATTTTTTAGTGTAAAAATAAACTACATTGTAAAATGTAAACATAGTTCTCTTTGTTGTTTGCTACAAAAAATAATCCGACTCCTATATTTCAGTATTTTTCCAAAACTCAAAAAAAATTTCTATTGATTATTGACACAGTTCAGTTTTTTTTTTCTGAAAATTCGAGCTTGGCTGTCCAAATGAGTAAGCAAGTTTTCTGGTGAAGATATCAGCGATATTATCTAATGTTGCAGTTAACCATGCATTTAATGTTTATTAAAATTTAATTTGTGTAATGACAAAGAAGATTAATGCTGTCATCTCTGTACTTAAATTATTATTGGGTGCTTAGATGTGGTTTGACAGAGTGGAGAGAGGATATGGGTAGTATAGTCGAAGAGCACAATGTGGAGTTGGCTAAACTCTGGTAAATTAGACAAATTGCATTCGTATTAAATTACAAACCAGATTTACTCGGCTAGGAAGGAAGATTAGGAGTAAAAAGAAATCTACGAGAGATGTTTTTATTTTTCGAAGAGAAATTCGGAGATTTTGTGCTTAGTTTTGGTGGAGATGTTTTCTCCAAACCGTCCTGTAATACTTCCTAAAGAAGTTAGGGATTCATTAAAATAAGATCATCGAGACTCATAGAATCCTCAACTTTGGAATCCCTTGGAATAGTGCATGCAGTAAGTGATACTTATATCAACTGAATAAATTTTAAATTATTTAATATCTGTTAACAGTATTGACGAAGAGTTAAAGTTCTAAACATTTATGATCATTTTATATTACACTCTGTTGTACCCTTAATTGATCAATGCACTGTATGTTTTTAAATGAAGTTTAAACGTTCATTACTTTTGTTGACATCACCTTAACAACATTAAATAATGTAATAAAGAATGCTAGAACAAATATTACACGTTAACTTTATTAAAAGATCTAGAACACCTTAACCCCCTTACATTTGCTTTCGGAAATCGCCAAATTAAAAAATCGCTCTAAATTTATTTTTAATGATTTCACATTTGCATCTTGCAACAGATTAAAAAAAGTGATTTATGAAATTTTTATTAAATAAAACATTTGAATTTTGAAGTCATTGAGTAGCTAAAAAGATCACTCTCTAAGGAATTAGCACGTTCTTGATTACCACGACATTTTAGGATATTTACGAAAATTTTTGTGTAACAAATTACAATTAATTTATTTCCTAAATTTTTGAGCAGTAAGTACCTCTATTTCTTTTCAAAAGGCGAATATACATGGTTTGACTGTTGAACAACATATCCTTCAATTGTACTAAAAAACTAAACTCAAAACTACGTGAGCTAATTTGAATGAAGTTTTCTCTTTGTAAGTGAAGAAAAAATAGTAGTTTTCAAGTTTTATACCGATCTTTTTTGACCTCAGGTTTATTCACATTACCTACCTAGCTGTGTGAATGATAGATACTACGTTAAACTTTCATTCCAATCCATCATAAGTAAATGGAGTCCAAAATAAACATTACGTGAAGGAAAACATTTAAGGAATAACTTATTCCACAGTTTTTAAAACTTTTTATATTTATTCACAAAAAAGTATTCTATCCTATAAATCTCAAAATATTACATACTACCTTAAAACATAATCTTCTGGAAATTTTGCAATCCTAGGGAACGTTTCACTTTCATCCCCATAGCTGATAAGAGTTCTTGGCGCCTTTCTACTTCCCCGTATTTGGTTGGTCACATTTTCTAATATCTCGACAGGTATTTTCTCATCTGGATAGATAAGCAGCCTCTGCATTGTGTGTCTTCGTTGTAAATTACCTCTCATAGAAGAATATACCGCCTTTCGAAGTATCTAAAAATTAAGTGCCATTAAAAAACAAAAAGAATGAGATCAACAGCTGGTAGGAAGATACTTTACTACCGTTATCCCAATAATGTTTTATATTTTGGCCATTAATTAATATATCTATACTTTTTCAAACCATAGAAAATGTAACGTGTGCTACGTTTCTACTTATATTACTAATCAATCGTTTAGGCCATAAAAATATGAAAACGTCAAGTACCATAGTTGGATCTTTGTTATGTAATTCCCAGGCAAGAGTCCATGAAGCTCCTCCTGGATATCCAGTATGATGAAAGTAAACTCTTTTTCTCCATTCGTCTCCAGGGAGTGCAATTTCCTTACTGTTAATTACTACAACCATATCACCACAGTCACCTATATATAAAATGAAGTAACTCTTACCAAAATTCTATCTCCTTTGATAATAATGTGAATTTCTTTTTTGGTTTTTAAATGTACTAACTCATTGGATGATAAAAAGGTTTGTAAGTTCCCTTCAAATATTTTGTTATGAGTGGAGCAGAATGAAAGGGATTTTGCCATTTCGCATCAAACATATGCCAAATTCTTGTAAATGCATTCCATTGCTAAATAAGTAAAAACATTAAATGAATTCGAATATAAAAAAGAAACAAAATCTTTTATTCAAAAACTTAAGTATTATAACAATACTTACAGTCACACGATGTAAGGCAGACATTATACGCTAACTTTATTACTAAACAACAATAACAAAGAATAAATAAAATATAATTCTTAAACAATAATAACACTCATTTTTAACGCTCTCATTACTTTACATTCCATTTTCAAGTAGGTTACTCTCCTACAGGTTATTATAGAGGAAACTTCCTACAGACGGTGGAATTAGTTTTTGTACTAATTTAAATTAATTCTCAAACATTTGTATGTAATTGAATTAGTACTTAGTACTTCTCAAGATTATCATTTTAAATATAATCCAAAACGAATCTTTGGCTGATTGAAAGCATATGTATATTTCCTTGTTTGCAGATCTTAAAATTAAAGTTCAAATTAGAAACCTCTATAAGAATTTTTTGTCCTTTTTTTACTTCCCTTAAAGAAACTTTCTTTTCTCTTTGGAAATTGAAATTTTTTAAGTTGAAGTACCATTTCTTCCATTATTTCATCTGTAGTCTTTTAGATTACTTCTCACTATAGTGTTAATGTGAGTATGCATCTGACGATAATTGAGTCACAATAGATTTTATTTATGTTTTACTTTCTTTTATTTGACTGGTGACATTTTCAATATTCAGTTTTTACCTGAAATATCTGAAATTAGGAAAAGTGGTATTGAGAAAATAGATTCTCTCACATTAACTCACTAGCTAAAAGTCCGGGAATACATTTTATTTCATGCCTGTTTTATGGGTAACAGTTATAATCGCTATACCTGAAGTAGCTGTATACACCACGGATTTTAAGGATTCATATTTCCGAAATCGGAAAGAATAATTTTCTTTTCACTTCCTACATACTTACATACCCGTAGATCTGTAACTTATATTTGAATACATTCTATAGTTTGGGGCTGTTTTGTAGAGGGATGAAGCTTCTTATAAGTGTTGCTTTAATGTAATCTATTCTTTAAAATCAGTATAATGATTCACGTGCGTTAACAGATGAATTATTGAAAAATATCAATAAAAAAAATTATAAAAAAGATTTGATTTCACTTTACATTGATTTCTCCAGTAGGACAATTCAGGCTTAGGAAGTAGAGATATCTGGTGTTGATTTTTATAAACACATAAATTAGGAATTGGTAGGTACTGTTATCTTGCGGCTAAAATTTGTACTATCTGTTTTTTGAGTAATATATTTTCCTTTGCTAACAAAGTTTTATGTTTATTTTTTCGAATAAGATACAAAACAATTTTACCCGCAGTAAATCAGAAGCCGAAGTTCTGACATTTATCACATTTTTAATCTAAATCAATTCTAATCATAAATGTAAAACGAGAGAGCTAAAATTTATGGAAAGAAATTTCGTTTTTAGAAAGCTACAAATCTTTAAATTTATTATACCATCGCTCAAAAGCCAAAGTTGATTTCTAATAATGTTCACATTACTCCTATTTATTCCCTCTCCGTTTTTTTCTTTCCTTAAAGACAATCCTGACCAGCAGTGGATTTGGAACTTAAGATCGTGTGCTAATAATCACGTTAATCCCGTTTATTTAAGTAATGAAGTTGCAATTAACTTCTTGTTTATTATGTGGAATGAAATATAAATCTCAGTATAATTATTATATTTGTGTTAATGTATTATAAAAAAGAATGAAAGAACGTTTTGTAAAAAGATAGAAGGGTTTCAGATGATTTACGAGTGGTTTAACTTGATGGGATGGTGAATGCAATACAATGTTGTAAAGAAGGGTCTTTGATTGTAAATGCGGCTGGAATGTTCAAAGAAACATTCTGTAAAGTGACCAGCAAGGGTCCTCCTAACATAGCTAGTACATATTCTAATTAGCTGGGAAACTCACTGCTTTCACCCAAACTGTTCTAGGACCGTTCTTGCCAGCTTCCTTCCCTTAACCATTGAAAGTGTGATGTAAATTCGAACTTGCGGTTTAGTTTACACAACTTTATCTCATATTATGCCATATTCTGTCTAGTCACTCTTCTACTCTGCTCTATAATTATACCATTTAAGTGATTAGTTTTTCACCAGCTTTTATACTAATACATTTTTTCAATACTTTTCGCTTTCATCTAAAAAAAAGATGAGAATTTAAGAGCAGTATTGTGCGAAAATTCACTGATTACAAATGCAGAAAAATCTAACGTCTATTTTATATGCAACCCAAAAGCCAGATTTCATAAGTTTAAGTGAGTAGTGACATAATAAACAATTGGAGCTCGGATGGATTCACTTTGGGATTCAGATTGCCTCTATAAAAACATTTCACAAATTATCATTTTTTGTACTTATTATATTTGTAGAAAGTACTATGTTAAAATAAATTCTTTAGGAAGATGGGAAACTAAATAGATTTTTATAACTATAATGTTTTAACTTTATGGTATTGTATCTGTTGGAACGTAATAAAAGTGATCCTGTTGAGGTTTATACTACAACGTCTGGACTAGAATTGCAACAAACTAATTCTTAGCTCACCTAGAAAATGGGCGCTATTCGCACACTTTAAGAAATTAATGTACTTCCGGGCAAATGTGTCCTCATTACCAGAAATTTCGAAGGTTATGGCGTCTAAGTATTTTAAGAAACCCAGAAAATTCCATTCAACTTCGATAAAATCAATGTTTAATTTTAACTAAGTTTCTCAACTTAAATCCATTGCTAACTCTGAAGGGGGCAAAAATAAATTTGAAGTGCATTACAAAAATTAGTTTACACTTTGCGTACTAACCTCATGTTTTTGACAGGTGTAATGGTTTCCTCCATTAGCCATGAGTTGAAGGCATAGCTTGACCTTACCAGTGCTGGAAGGGATAACTAACAAGAAGACTGGAGACTGAGGATTTAGGAGGAATAAAAATTTTCCAGCAGTTTTGGAATTTTAGAGAAATTGTATAAGTCTTAACCTTTAGAATTCTATAATGAGAAATCTATGTGTATATGTTCACATCAGAATTTTCTGGCTTTACCTTTCTTTGGTAATTAAATGCACAATAAAACAGTTACATTAACCTAATTTGAATGATTCTTGATTGAAGTTAACCGCTTCCTCAAGTAATTTAGATATTACTCCAGTGGAGAAGATAGATGTAAAATGTATATATTGTATATGCATCTTTGAGTTTAATTAATAAAGATATAACCAGTATTAGACTGCAACAGTAGAAACATTATTTTGTTAGCTAAGCATCTGCAGTAAAGTTTAAATTGTTTAACCAAACCACTGACTTATAATGATAATTAATTACAAAACCGTCAAAGAGCAGTGAGCCGCAGGAGCTTCAATCCGTCCGGCGGCAATCTGGCTTCCCTCTTTACTGCTGTTAGCACCACTGAAGCTGTCCAACAATACCGTAACAACTTTTGGCATCCACTTTGATTAGATTTGTGTTTGGCAATAATTCAGTCGTAAGAAGATTTATCTCTAGCTTTATTATTAATATTCTGCTCCATCGAGATGTTTCATTATCTCTGTGTGGTATTATATTCTCAGGTACATCTAATAGTATAATTTGATTAGTAACATCCGATAGAAAATTGAGAAATTTGATTTTATTCATTCAACCATGTTTCTTTCCTTTTATTTCAGAGTTTTTATTTTATATTTTTCATGTAACGTTAACAAGTGTAAGTATTTTGTTCATGTGAAATTTTCATAGAATTTAATTTTTTTAATTTTAGCAAATGGAGGGTGTAATTTTAACGGAATTCCTCAAAAATCAAAAGATAACTTAAATTTTATATTCTGTTTTGGTAATATTTTGGCTTAAGATACTAAGATTTTCATAAAAATGATGGGAAAGTAAAGTATTTAGTATTAAATAAGCTGTCATCTGCAAAGTCAACTACGTTATAGAAGTCTTTCTTTTTTAAACACTGTATTAAAAAAATACATATAATAACTTTAAAAATACAAAAGCGTGGTTATTCTGACACTCCAAATAAGTTGTATGAAAAAACATCTATTTCCAAACTATTATACATTTAATGATCAAGGAAAATGTCCACATTTTGTAAATGTTTTCTTAAAAAAATAAAGGAATGGTAACAATTGCTGTATTACTAAATTCAAAACGGAATAAACTGTAAAATAAAAGTTTGTCAACTGATTAATGGATTTATATTTTATCTACCTCTTACTACTTTCCTGTTATTGTTGTGAGTGATTTGGAAAAACTTCATGACAAATGACTTTCTTCGTACCAACTTGTGAAATGGATTTTCCTAATTGTTTGAAATTTCCACGATTTTCTTTTTAAAGCTCCCTGGAGTATGTAATCCCTTCGGAGCACTCACACAACTTTCTCTTATTGAAAATTTCTCAAGGCATCTTATGTTCCACCTGAAAAATTCACTAATTTCCACAATGTTCAAGGTTCCATGAGTCTCGGTTACACTTAAATCTTTCAATGATTTAAGTCTGATCGCAAAATGATTTTTTTCATTGGCATAACATCCTGGGGCTTTGTTCACCAAAAAATGTAGGTTTTATTAAATACAACACTTTGCATTACGCTCTCCAGGAAAAATGAATCGCGAGGGTGCACGAACTAAGAGCATTCAGCCTACTGTTCAAGCGCAGTATTCTACTGCCATAAGTGAGCAGCTTGGAAAGCACAGTGCTAAGTTGACTGTATGGAAATTCTAGACGCGCATCAAGCTGCAATTTTTAATTGTTGACACAGTCAAGTCAATATAGTCGCTCGCCATTTTCTGTTTTATGAATGATTGTTTCTGGTTTAGGGTGTAATTTCATACTTCCGCTTATTCTAGTAGGAAGTAAAGACTGTAGATTTTGAAATTTCAAAGAAGGGATTATCCGATGGTAGGTGTCCTCAGTACAAATTGGCCTCCCTCTCTTTCTGAGAGAGATAAAGAAGAATAGGTGTGTGAGTATGTAACCTATGTAATTCAAAAACAAATATTGCACCATGTTGAAATTTGATATTTGGCTTCGTTACTACCAAATGATGTCAGATCAAAGGTTTGGTCAATGTCATTCGCCCGAAAGTACCACTCTCCATTACCGGAGAGTATGCTACTGGGAAAAGATAATCTAAGGACCTGCACCAGGATACAAACTCTGGATCTTCGCGTTGGAAACCAGTATAAACAAATCCCTTCCCTAATAACCACGCTATTTATGTCCATTTGATAATAAGCTCTCTTTAATTTTGTTTAATGTATTTTCATTAATTAAACTTAAATGATGATTGGGCTGAAATCTTTTCTTAAGAATGTGAGGGAGAGGGGACATTATGCTAGAAGCTGTACTTATGTTCCCAAGGGAAATGTATTTCGTTGATTTACTTTTGCGTGTGGTGCCTAATTAACCTTAGTCGGCATGTCCGACTTTGGTGTTCAGTGGAAACAATACTAAAGCAATAAAGTTTACTCTGCAGGTAACTTCTGTACAGGCTGGTCGCCTCACCTTGCCGCTATATCTCAGTTTCACCAGTCTGACCGCTAACCGTTCCACCTTCTCTAAACGTCATACAAATAACTCCTGCAAACAACTACATTATTAAGCAAGTTGCCAGCATTGTGTAAAATCTGAAATTATTGTGACTTGTTTATATAAGGTATATCTTAACAAATTCAATTCTGCCTTGCGTTAATACATTCAATTAATTTTCTTAACTGTGTAAGATAAGACAATACAATCATACAGATTTTCTTTTTTGAATATTAGCCTTAAATACACATTTTTAGATCCCTGATTTATCTGTACATGCAATTAAAAACGAAATAGATAAATAGATATCTCGTCTAGATGTTACCTGGTTCGCGTAAATGAAGTATTATTAGAATCGGTCAAACCAGAACTGTCCTCAGCTTTTCTCGGAAGTGACTCCTACAACTTTCTTTATATTTCACACGCCCTTGCTAACCACGTGCATGTCTAATTATAAGTTTCAGAAATAGCTACTTTAAAACCGTCTTTGGCGAAAGTAGAGGTTAGGCTTTACATATACTTTTAGTACATCTAATTATAAAAAAATAATACCATTCTCAGTAAACATTATTATTTATATTATTCACTTTACCGCTCTAGTGTTTCTCTAAAGTTCTGCTTTCCCAATGTTTAATTTCCCCAGCAGAAAATTACTTCACGACGTCAAATGCTGGCTCGGATTTTCATAGAACGGTGTTGAGGATGACAACTTCTATCCTGGAATTCCATCTACTCCCAGAATAGTCTTGAGTTGCACTTGTGAATAAAGCTGTCAGTCAGTGAATGCAAACGCCATTTATTTATAATTTTCTTTAAGAAAGTCCATTATTTACAATGCATTATTGCATTATTTGTAGCAGAACTTTTGCTAACATCGCCAACACTCTATTTTTCAAGTTTTAAATGCATTTCTCTAAGAAGTACAATGAAGCATCTTTGGTACATTAATAAATAATACAGAGATAAAAAAAAGATTAGAACTTTCTTTTTCTTCTTTTTGTAGCTTTTATTACTTTCCTGCTGATAAATCAGAAAACCATTGAAAAATTAGAAAGATGAACAGTGTTCTTGAAGAAGTTCGTTAATTTCACTACAGTTTTCCTTTACTTAGAAAGGCAAAAAACTTTGTGGAAGTAAAAAAAAGGTCTAAACTTGATTTTACCATTCTTATACTATTTTATTGACGGCTTTTCTTTTACTTTTTTATTTTATCTTAATACTTTACCATTTATCATGTTAATTTTTACTTTTGATAACTTCACTTAGAATAGTGCAATAACTTTATTTCTTCTGTTACTGCTGGCGTTTTTAAGTACTTTTAATAGAGTTTTCAAATGTTCTTTGTCCTTATTTTAAGATGTCAGTATGTTTACGTTCTCAGTAGGAATATAATTTTGTGCGCACAACCTTTCTTTAACACCAAACAAAAGAGCCAAATTTCAAATTAATCAAGAAAGTTTTTTTTCTCTTTTGAAAAAATTCATTTAGTTTGGTTTGATGACAACGAATTCAGAAACAAGGGTTCATTAAATGTGTATATAAACTGGAGATAAGTTCAGGCTCTTTCAAAATTAATTGTAACTTAATCCTTAAATAATGAATCCTCCCACGATCCACTTAGGTGATTTATTTATTTTTGATAAAGGCGAAGCATTAGATTTATTTTCATTATTTTACTTTCAGATGTATTCTTGTTAAGATAAATTTTTTAATAGAAACTGTTTTTAATTTTTCAAAAGTGATCTTAAAAAAGAAAAGAGCTCGTTAAAAATCAAGAAGAGGCAGCAAGTCTTAGTATACATGATTGTAGTGAAATAAGAAGGAGGCGCCAAGGGTCTAAGATGGTGATATGTTTGTCTCGTGTAATGGCCAGACTATTATGTGAAGAAATGAGAGATCAAGGACTTTTTACTGAATGACTTCCGGGTGGTAAGCAATTGGTGCTTGTAAAATGACTTCCAAGTCCTTTTGAGTAAAGAGAGGAATTTTTTATTTTTTCAAGCGAAAAAAACTTGAAAATAAACCATACATTTTATTTATTCAATTCAATTTATTTACACCGAAAAACTTAAACCACTGAGAGGGTTCGATTGATTACTTTCTGGATTGATTTGGATTGACTAGGATTTGAATTTATTGTATAATGTATTAGATTTTATTAGTGAGCGGTTAAAGACATGGACAACAAGCTCCTCATCTCTAATGTTACTGTTTACCAATTTTCCGGTCTTGGCTTGAATTATCATAATTACGGTAGTCACGTAGTTGGACGTAAAGCATATCCAAAAAACTAGTCATTATTTTCCTTTTCTTTTGAAGACTAATATTCAGCGGTAACCCTCATCAAAGCGCTCTTCTGATCTTTTATGGATTTTTTGTTTTTTGTTAATACGCCGTTTTCAATGTTTACCCAAACAAACCACCATATGGTTTGGATACCCTTAAAAACCCTGATGCATTCAATAGTCATGGTTTAGATGATGACTAGAGCATTTTTTGCCCAGGATTTGCAACAAAAAAAAAAAAGATTTTGGTGCCGATCCTTAGTAGTTTTTGCACCTCTCCTTTTTCCATTGTCCTCCTGGCGCTTCAAAACTTGGAGATCTTCTGGTCTCCCTGTGGAGCATCCATCATCCTGATATGTCATTATGTAGATGCTCCTCTCCAATAATTAGGGTAACTCAGCAAATTCCTTTGGTGTCATTCCTATTGCACACTTATCGCCAGTCTGCAGGTCCTTTTGTCCTGGCCCTACTCTTCTAAATCTTTCTTGGGATTTCAGGTTCCACCTTTCTAAATGAATAGCCAGCCCATCCTATCCTGTACCTAACAAGTTTCGCAGAGTTTCATTCTGTGACGATAGACCTTTCCTTTATTGAATCGAATGTGTAAATTTGTTTCTTCTAAAGTACAATATGATACAAAAAGTTGCAGAAAGAATCTATTAACCCAAACATTCATTTTTGTTCCACCATTCCTTGATTGCTATATCAAATTATGTTCTTTAATAACTCCTTATATACCTAATTATAAAATAAATGCTGGCCAGTGATATTTACACATTTCTCTACTTTAAAGTTCGTATCAATCTAACTTTTACTGATTCAACAATATGCTAACAAATATTAAAATAGTCAATACTTTTTATTTATTTATTAAAGATTTATTCACCAGCCACAAAACAGTGTGTAAAACAAAATAAGAATAAAAGTCTTATTACGTCATTCAAGATATTTTGTTTCCGACAGAAAATAATTATTTTAGATTTTTTGCTCCATTAGACCATTCTGGAACCACAGCGGATATTGATTAATATTGTTTAAGGTAGTCTGTAATTTGCATTCTGTGTAAAATATATCATTAAACATTCTACTGTAGTAAATTATTAGTTGTTTAGTAATTCTACCTTTTCAACTTTTTATTTACTTCCTTTGAGCTAAAGTCTCTCTAATTTCCTTCTTTATGACAGGATGTGCTGTAATCGGGTCAAATTGAGAAGGAATTCACTTAGCAGGAAATTCGTTATTGAATTTAATGTTTGTACGAAATAAAAGTATTTCATTCAAATAAAAACTCGCAAGATCTCAAACTTAAAATTTTAAAGAAATATGTCTACATCAGAACTTTTTGGCTAGAAAATTGAATTTTGTAGAGTTCTGTAGAAATTCTAAGGATTTGTAGTTTGGAACTTTAAAAGCGCTTTGCTTGTCAAATTTGTAAAGAAGTTTGCTTCTACAGGAGGAGAACTGAGTTTATTAGAATTCGCTCCATAATTTTCTTCGGCGATGTTAACTTTGCCGATAGAAATTTATATCCACCTTTCTTGAAAATAACTGGTACGATTTTCATAAATATCGCTGATTTTATCGATCGTAGGGTGTACGTTTATTGCGTCCCTGCCAAGTATCACCATTGCCTCCGTAATCAGAGTTTGGTGAAGAGAATCTAACCGTAATAAAAATGTTCGTCTCCTACTTTTCATTTAACTTGGCTTGTTGATTGCTTCCAAATATATTTTTTATCACAAAAACATTTTTTTTTTGGAAACAATTTTGGGATTTTAGAAGCGAAAGAAATAACTTTAAAATTGAAAACATATTTGAAGTTCTTGGTGACGCTGCTTATAATAGTGCAATCAATCATCTAGCAACATGGCAGGAATCAGTAAAATTCAATTTTTGTTTTTGCAAATCTTCCTAGTTGGAACCTTTTTTTGTACCTCCGTGATCTCTGACTGCTTAGGAACTGAGAAGATCAGGTTCAAGATCTCTGATTCATAGGTGTCTTAAAAGAATTTAGGGTGTGCTTCGTAAGGTTTTCGAATCGTTAATTATTGCTCAGATTGGATATTATCCAGCATTTAACTATACTAAGCACATCTACAACTTCAAATTTTGTCCAATACTGTTTGGGAAATTAATTTTCATTAAATGGAAACAGTACATATTAATAGCACAACCTAACAGAACTTCGTAGTAAACGATGGCACTTAGGGCCGCTTGGATGTCAGAGAAAAGTCCGACTCTGGAAAGGGTCATCCCTTTTTTATAATCTTACCAGCACAAGTTCTGTCAGAGGCTTTTGAATGTTACAATGAGAACTGAGTATGAGGGTTGAATATTATATCAAAGTATTTGTAGTTTAAATAAACTTTATCAAAAGCCTTTTTATAAGAATTGTAGGGCATATTTTAGAGAACTTACTGCTATTTCATTCCCTGCTATTTCCGTTGGTTTTGGTTAATTCCCACACCTAAGCCACCGTCTTATTTTCAACTATTATTTATTTTTATAATAACAGTTATTCTGGGGCTTGTAGATATAATCCGTTTTAGTTTTCACTTCTTGCCTTGTTCTCAATATTCATTTAAAAAATCTCTATTAATGTACCTGTTGAAGCGGAAAAGAGGTTTGGCCGTCTAGTTAGCTCCAGCCATGAGGAAGTTATCCAGATAGAGAGAGTGGGTTAGCGAGTAAGAAAGTGGTAGAGGAAGACAGAGTATTGAATTATATATACGGGGGCGGTAAGGGGCAGAGTGGGTTACAAAGGGCTTTATCTGAGCACCATTCATCTAAAGGACGAATTCTAAAGGTCTCCTCTAGACCCATTCCTTCGGCCACGGTCTCTACACTTCTCCTCCATTCTTTGCGATTGAACTTTTTTTTTTCCAAAGAGGAGAGAAATTATTAGCTTTACCAATCTTTGTCCTTCTTCAGGAAATTTTGTTTTCTAATCACATCCCCTCAATAATCCACTTTCTTTTTATCCCTAATTCAGATGATGATTATTTCTCTTTTTTGTTGTTTATACAACAGAATTTTTTTTTTTTACCGTCTGAAAGATGAGAAGTTAATTACAGACTCTTCTTGTACCTGACAGACATATCAGAATACAATTCAATTAATTGAAACTCAAATGCTCAGAAGCCGTTTAGGTTTCATAACGAATGTGAGGCTCAGTACTGAAAGTAGAAGCTGGTGCCAAGATTTTGGTATTCGCCTTTATTAGCCGGAGTGAAATAGAAAATTATTTCGAAATCTCGTCATTGATTAGCAACTATTGTTCCTCTCAAAATCGTAGGTAATCCAAATAATTGTGCAGGGTAAATCGGCAGGATTTTCACAGCTAAAGGCCCTAAACCCTCGTGAAGTGAGCTCGCTCTCCTGAGAAAAAAACTAGAAAAATCTATTGTAATCGCACATATTCGGTACTTGAGCCCAGCAAGCTGTTTGACTTTTCCAATAATATTCTCCAAGCAGGATGGACAGAAGGAAATGTCCTTAACTGTAGAACAAACAATATTCAGATGTACTCCGTCAAAGTAGGGATATCTACTTGGATGATACGACTCATACCGAACCTTAGAAGGACTGAGCAGTCATTATGATCAACTTAATATAGAACAGTTAAAAGGTACTAATGATAAAGGGACGAATAGGATTTAGGCTTTACTCTAAAGTATTATTTCATGTATTTAAGGTTTGTTCAAACTGTATAATATAATATGAAATAATAATGTTTTACAAATCGTAAAAACCGTGAGCATTGTACCGAGAGAAAGTCGAGTGAGTACAATTTACAAAACTCTTTTTTCTTTTATTACGTTGCCATCTTTTTATAATTGTTTCAAGTTTTTTATTTTTTTTGTTATTTTGTAAATTTTCATTGGTGAGCTGAGTTGAAATGAAAAAAAAAAGAACAATCTTTTTTGTTTTTTGTTATCAAAGAAAACCTAGTTTTTCATTCTCTTTTACAGTGAAAGAAATTTAATATTTTATTATTCTACTTTAAAAAGAAAGTTATTATCAAAGTAAATTGTTTATTTAAGAAGTTGAAGTAATATTAATGCACTTTCATGCTTCTTTTTAAATCTCGTCTAGTTTTGAATATTTTTATTAAGTTAAATTCATTTTTTAAACCTAAGAGAAGCAAAAAATATTCTCTCTTTTTGTTTTTTAAAGTCTAATCGTTTTAAATAAAATTTTACAGTTTTGCAGTACAATAAACGGTATTTCGAGTTCTTAGAAAATTTTGTTTTAACATTTTCAATTCAGTTGAAATGCTTTTGTTTTTATTTGAAGAACTAAATATTTAATCTTGCAAGCTTTCAATTTCTTTTTCCTTTTTTGGAATCAATTTGTTGATCATTTCACTTTAATATTCTCTTTTATTTGGCCAGTTTACTGATTTAAAATGCGTTTTAAGAATTTGTGATTAAATATTTTTCATTCTTACTCGCTCTTCTTTTACTGTTCTACTTACTTAATCTATTTTTTTGTGTCATTCAGGATCTTTTATTATTGAAAAATAATAATTGGTAATATATCAGAGTGAAAATGGATATTTTAATAGAATTATGATAAATCTATAGAAATTGGAGGTAGTTATGTGTGTTAACTGGATTGTACCTTTTGCCTGGCTAGTAGTTAGAAGTTCTTCAGCTCACTGTAGGCAGGTGTATTTATGTGTGTAAGGAATACAGTCCGGATGGCGTGAGGGACCTGGGTATAGAGACTGAAGGCTGGATCTTTTCGTCCTAACAAGGAGCAGAAGAGAGTTGAGAAGGAGTTTAAAGTCAATCGTCTGTAAGAGGAGATGGCGTGAGAAAGGGTGAGAAGAAGTACCAGGATATACAAAGATAGAGAGGGAAAGAGAGATTGTGGAGCTGCTAGTAGTTCCAAATTGATTCCGGAGGAGCCTTTGCTTGCACACTCACTCACCAGGTCGGAGACGGCAGTGTATATATAGTATTGGGGATGGGTGAGTTCAGTGGGAGGACTATACGAGAAAGAGAGAGGTGGCTGTGGAGGCAACTTGTGAGGCAGCAAAGAGGCGGCAGTCTACTCGGGACTCCCGCCAGAAGCGCAACTGTCTAAATACACGTCTCTCCCGCCTATGGTTACTCTTTCAGCGTAAACTTTTTAACGTATTTTTTTATTTTTTAAAATTAAAAACAAAGAAAAGTATAACCGTGCTGCCCGATGTTTCCATAACTCCAACAATGCCAATATTTATAACTTTACTAGTTGCCATTTCTCTACAACTTGTCCAAGGTAAACAATGCTCATTTTTTTTCTCTCCAAAAAAATTTTCATAAAACTTTATTTTATAATTGAAATTAATACCAATCTTTTTTTCTTTCTTTTTTTAAATTTAAAATCCAAACACATTATCATCATTCTTTTAACAAAAATTCTTTTATTTAAGTAAGCCAATTTAGAAAAAGAAATGTCTAGCTAAACATTTCATTCTCATGATTTCTTCAAATAAAAATTAACATTATTTTTACTAATTGATCAAAAATACTTATCAGTGCTTCTCTAAATAATCTTCTGGATTCAAAAATTTGTAACAATTGTTTTATGAAATTATTAGAATATTTGAAATGATCAGTTAATCTCTGTATGTGATTGGTAGACCAAGGTGGCCAAGGGGGGAGCTATACGTTTAACTGCGATGGATGTTACATTGGTTTTTCCAGGTTTACAGAAGTACTCAGAGAACATGACCAAGCTAACTTCCAAAAGTTCCTCTATACCCTGGACATTTGTCATGTAAACATGAGCCCCAACAATTAACAAGAGATGTGAAAAACTGAAATGAATTTTGAATATTTCAGATTGTTATTTAATAGCTTTGTAAAGCTCAACTGGTTCATATTTTACATTGTTAATAAATATATATACAAAATAAATTAGAAAATTAAGAACTGAGGAGACAATACTTAACCTTTCTATGATCCTCCAAAGTTCAAACTTAAAAAAAAATCTCTTCAAACATGGAACTTTTAATAAATATTAATTAGCATTCCTACAAAAAAAGAAAGGTACCTTTTAGAGAAACAACGGAAGGAAACCGCTTAACAGCTTTCATGAAAAATAATTCAAACAAAAGCTTTTAAACCTGAGAAGAAAATCAAACAAAAACATTGATGTGAAAATTTAAACTAGTATTGTTACTAAAACTCTTCGACTTCAAACTTATATGGTTTTTATAAGTTTAAATTTTGAAATGTCCTTAATTTTTATACATATTGTAAGGTTGAATTTTACAGGGAATCTAAAATCTAATCTCAAAATGCCTTAAAAAAATAAATCCTAAAAAGTATCAAATAAAAGTTATTGATTTACACACATGGAATTGATTATATAAATTTGAAGTTTAGTTTGAAGAATATCGTTGGAGGGATTTCAGGGAAAAATCTTGGGAAAGACGTGAAAATCCATTTAATAAAGTACTTTTGGTTGTTGAATTTTCTTCAAATTCTGAATCTTAGTCACAAATTTTCCGTCCTTTATAATTTATCAGACACAGACTGTACTTTTACTTAAGAGAGTAATTTATCAACTATTCCTGAAATCCATGATCCTACTGCTTGAATACTCAATCTCATGGAATAACTGGGCAAGATTGTAATTTTTACAAGCTGGGAAAATTGTAAGGAATGAAATTTCTTAGAAGAAATTATTAATTAATTAATATTAACTACTTCTGCCCACCTAAGCGTTTCTCTAATAAATATGATCACCACCATCTCTCATAATTCTGGAAAAAATCAATTTTAGAAATTTTTAGAGACTTTTACTATTTTTTTAGGGAGGTTCTTTTTGTTTTTTTTAAACTGGAGAAATGCCATCAGAAAAAGTTGTGAACCACTTGCCATCGTTTTAATTTTAAATTTATTTATTTTGTGAAATTGCTATTAATGTTTTAAATAGTAAAATAAATGTTGGTATTCTATGAAAGAAATCATTTCCGTGGCTTCCTTAAATCGTTCTAGTAAATTAATTCTGTTCATGGATTATTTTAAGACATTTCTATGTTCAAATTTATGGAAGGTTTCAACATATTGTTACCTTAAGGGCAGCAGACATTAATGTACATCTTGTAGTAGAAAACTATAAGCCCTTAAAAATTTAATTCAAATTCAAAATATGGTTTTATTTTCTCATTTAAACGGGATATTGTGAAAGGAACAATGCTTGAAGTGCCTCCTGAACCTATTGCACATTGCCTATTTACAAGAAGCATGTTCTACATGATTTGGAAAACGTTTCAGCTTAGAAAAGTTTTTCTTTATCAGACTCAGATCTTTTTCGTTCTTAGCTTTCCAAAAAAACGCACTCATGAGCAATGCTTATTGATCTTCTTCTTGTTTCTGAGCTTAATTCACATTTTTTTTGTTTGAATACAGATGATATTCAAGCATAATGAAAGCAATTATTTTTATTTCCCTGAAATATATATACATATTTTTTAAGTAGGATATCCTGAGCTCTGAATTAGAATGGGAAGACTCCATTAAAGGATTTTTATAGGAATGGGACGGTTTTTAATGGACTTTTTTTTTAAACAAAGAATTAATTTAATAACTTTTATAATTTATTTTATGAATGAATTTTACTAAAGCATTTTTATATGGTCACAATCTTCATGCGGAAATGGTTCTTCTTCTGGCCTAAACCCTTTTAGGGTCGCGATGACTATATTTCAATCTTTATTACTTGGGCGAGGATTTTCTAATTTTTTTTTTTTCTCAGTTTCCTTTGGTCCTTAGAATGTTTGAGTGATTACTGAAAGTGACCATGATATTCAGTAATCACCACCAAGTAGCCAGGATGATACTAAATTATCACTGATTTTGTATCACTTTATTCTACCATTGATTGAATTCTAATTGTTCAGTTAAGATTCAATACACATCAACTGTTTTCCGATATTACCAACGTAGTTAGAAATAATGTAGAATTGTCTTCGTCAACATCTTTTCTGTCATTAACACTGTGGTTGTTGCACTGAATTGTGGCAATTTTTGGAATAGTCTCAACAACAGATCTGTCAGTTGAGTTGACGTGCAGCATCAGAAGGGATAGTTGTAGTTGTGTTCACAAGTGTTACTGCCTTCCATATTAACACTTTTCAGCAAGTGGCATTTCTGTTGCCAATGTTATTGTGGCAATATCTCCCACCAGTTGCACTGGTTCTTAACAGGAATGGAAATTTCGGAACAATTCAGAAATAATTCTCGCCCCCCCCATACCCTCCATCACCCGGCGTCACAGAGCATGCTCATATATGAGAAAGGTATTGAAAATAATTTGATTGAACATGATAGGATTTCCGGATAATCCATCTATTCAACTGGACTTTGTACTACAAACGTCTCATTTCATTTTGCAAAGCTCAAAGGGGATTTAGTTGGGATTTAATGTCAAAAATTCTCTTATCAATAAATCAATAAATAACTGGCGTGATTCGCTGGCGGGACTTTCCTTCATTGTTGCAATCCCCAATGGCTCATTTTTACTTATATTACTTCTCGAAGGAGGAATTATTGCAATCGCACACTTATTCTATTTTGTTTTTACTAGAAATTTGAGGTATCCTGAATAGTATAAAATGATTCTGAGTTCAAAGAAAAGTTAGATCTACTATATGTTTTGAAACTGTTCTCAAGAAATATATATTAACCATCTTTTCTAGAACTAGTTCTAAATTTCACGAAAATTGCTAATCACATTATGAAAAGGAAATTTATAAACGTATTTATATCAGAATTTTCTAGAAAAACGGTAAATGTAATCTACATTAAACAAGAACTTCCAGGATCTAAGGAGTATCCAGGGATCATATGTCCTCCTGCAGCACATGGTAACTTTCCAGATGTCTGAATTTTCCTTGAATAATGCCATCACACCAGTTTTTCGCCGTATCCCCCAAAAAAATCTACAAGTGCCAATGCGTTTTAGACTTTCCTTCTTCAGGTGCTTTCTGATTAGACAATGCCCTGTGAGAAAAGCTATCACAATTTATCTTTATTTAGGCAGCTTAATTTATTTTGCCCATAAGATTTTCGCCTTTTACAGACCAGAAAGGGAGGTTCAGAGCGTTCTTCTGCAATCCTTTTTCTCATTTTTAACTGCGCCTCGCCTCGCCAAGGCGTAGTCCATCTCATTCCTCTCCACGCCGACGTGCCCTGAACACCCACCATTACCAACCATGTTATCTTGACTTTGATAACATATTCCCAGACCAACTTTGAGCTAAGAACACAAGAGTTCAGCCTACGATGGTACATGGCTATCGGAAAAGATTGATAATCACCCGTTCCCGATAATCCCCTCTGAGGTTAAACCAAAAGTACCTCCCGATCGAGAGAATTTCCGCTTGGAAGATATGCTAAGTGCCTGGTTCTCGGCCCTAAAACTCCAAAACAGTTCCCTCCGGTGTTCTCGATCCATCCGTATTCCATGCAATCCCCGTAATTCCTTAATACCAAAGAAGGCGAATTCCTAGCACAATTCCCTGTTGGTACTCACGTTTGTGGAATATTTTATGACCAAATTGTATTTCTGTTCATACCGTCCTCGGGGAGATTTCACATAGGGGAGCTGGCTTAGTGTTTTCTTTCCTTACCCAACGAAATTACTTCCTTACCTAGAAAGTAATAGTTAAAATAAGTAGGGAAATAGTCTTTGCAAACATGATTTTTAGAACTCCTCGACTGATTTATTTCGAAATGTAGTGGAGTAACACTGTAGACAAGCATGAAGTTGGTTTATTTCGTTAGAATTTTCCGGTAGTTTTATTTTATAGTTACTTTTCTTCTCTTTTCATAACATTCACTAGCTCACATTTACTCCCGACGAATTCATTGCAGAAATGGGTTGAAAAGAAATAAATTCTTTTCAGTAAAAATATTTTTTGTTATTTATCTCTTTTATTTTCCTTATTGTTAATAGTCATACTTGCTGCAACATTGTGAACTACCTGCACGTTGAAATATAAATCTGTTTCTTTATTCAAATAACTTTAATAATTTGTATACAATTTTGAAGTTATGTTGGCGTTGTGAATAAATAACTTTCTTTCTAGTGATTCGTATTACAGTTTTTAATTCAGCTTTCTGCATGTTAGTCAGTTTTCTAATGTTAATAGTTATTTCTTTACTCAGCAATTCAAAACTAGTAAAGCCAGCTGAACATTGAATAATCTGGTTCTCTAAAATACCGAGTGTACAGGATTTTCTTTAATGGAAAGGTTCGTCTCATTTATTTAAGACGATTTCAAATATATGTTGGTATTTTTTTTATTTTTACTTTTTCTTAATACTTGTAAGAGCAGGAAAATTACGATCAGTCCTCTAAGACTGATTTTTTTTGTTTAAATTGGGCATATTTCGAAATACTGTCACTAAGAAATAATAATTGTAATGGACAATATGAGCCAATTGAAAGGCCAGTTTTCAGAATCATGTGCTCGTTGTCTGTAAGTAGATTTATAATTATTATTTGAAACTTTACAGCTTAAGAAAGACATGAGAGAGAGGTGGGGGTAAAGCTTCCCTCTAACAGGTCATTTAAGCGCAATGTTCTGAATAATTCAGTATATTTTTTTGTGTGGTATGGCCATGCACTGAGTCTTTTAAGATCCATTTTCATGTCTTCGTTACTAATGTCAGGCATCTTTTTTACCTCTATAACACTTATAATTTTAATATGTAATTAAAATATGAAAATAGATTGTGCGGAAGTGCCATTATATTAAAGAGTTTTTGTTGTTTTAAAGAAAATAATTAGAGAACAACAAAAATTGAAGGCACCGATAAAACCACTGGCAACAACCAGCCTATATCTACTAGTCACTCTTGCAAGTCCTTACTTTCACAAAAAAAGATGGTCACCCACAATCTATACACAAATAACTGTCGGAAGTTGACAATGATATATTACTAGAAGTTTCTTTACGCAGGCAAAGGCACGTCTTTCCTTTAACAATAACCTGCCTACAATTGCACTTTGGAAACAGTTTTCCTTCAACAGTTCTCTTCGTACTGTAGTAACACAGATGTTCCACGAATTCTAGCTCATTTATCTTAAAATTATTACATTTGCCAAATAGATCGTTAATCGTTAATTCAACAGATGTTAATAACTGGTTGGCTACAACAATATTACTGTGCGAAGTGTTCCGAACTTCTAATTATTATCACATCTTTGTTTTATTGCAAGAATTATTATTATACAATACTTGGGCTTATAAATAATTGTTGAAAGTTTAATACTATATTATATTGAAATAGTCTAGTACAAACTTTAAATCACAATAACGTTACAGGAGAAATTAACTACAAGAACAAACTGCTGTTCTTATTGTGGGATGATGGCAGAGGCTAAAACAATGGTTTTGTGGTTGGAGGTAGGATTTTGAGGAAGTTAAACGATCAGTAATAAACACTTTGACTAGTAACTGTTTCCACTTTCCGTAAGCGATGTAGTCAGAAGAAGAAACCTTATAGATGTCGGAAATTATGTAAGAATGTCAAGATCACCTCTCTTTTGCTACGACAGTCTAAACTTGCTTACAAATAAGGTGTTACTATTCATCTCTGATGAGGAAACAAGAGGTGGTGTAGCAGATAAAAGTGAATGTTTAAAAATGAGTAGAATTAAAGAAGGTTTGATGTATTAATTAAATTGCTATACGTTCTAATTCTCTAATATGTAAAAAAAACAACAAATAATTGAAAGATCACTTTTTGTATCGGGCGAAGGAAATATGAATATTAGTTCCTACCTCATCTAAAGTTTATTTAGAGACTAAAAATAAAGTTATGAAATATCTTAATACCATGATTGGGTCTCAACAACTCAGTGGCGAACATTCAGTGAAATCTCTTTCATCTGCGTTTCACATACGGTCTATCTTACTTTTCTCCTTTCGAACCTGAAAACAGAGAAAATGCTTCGTTTTACACTTTACTCAGCCTCGAATGAGTTTGTCCTATCTACCTAATGATTTCTTAAGAATAAACAGATATAGTAACCTTAAAAAAAAAAAAATAAATAAATAAGGATTTGAAAAGGAAGTATTTCTATTTCTCAGGAGAAGTATTATTGAAGCTCTGAAGTTGTACATCCAAAGTGTTGAGAAATGCAAGAAAGAAGATTTTCTTTAGTGCAAAATGATTATTTGCACTAAAGTGTTGGCCAAAATGTGCTGAACGTTTGGACAAACTAAAAAGGATGAAAGAGGTAGGAATTCACATATCAATCTTCTAATGGAAAATGAGGAGGAAAAACATGAGAGGCAGCCATAATGTTTACAGCCAGGAAAAACAGGAGTTGATATGGTTGAGAAACCAATGATAAGGAAACTTAATAGAAGGGATGTTGGTGGTTTTGGTTAAAAGAGGACAGTTCAAAATAAGGAAAACTTATTCCTGAAAATTCTAGTTTGAAACACGTGCGATTTTCACGCATAAGGTGTGTCCTTCTTGGTGCAAACCGTATCACGCGAATGTAAATTTCTTTTTGGCCGCTAGAACAAAAATGATTGAAAAGACAAATTAATGCTGTTCATCATCTTAATAATAAAAAAATCTTGCACTAGCTTACTGAAAAACTGGTACCTTTTCTTCCAAATAGAATAACAGTCTATGGAAAACAGTGTACACACAAATATATTATGTTTGTACAGTTTTGTATACTTTACTCTGTAAAGTTTGGTATTTATTTAATGAATATGGTTGTGCAAGTAAATAGTAATCATAATGTTTGAAAGCAAATAGTAAATGAGTTAAATCACAAAGTAAGATTTGTCTTTTTTGTTTTTTAATTTGTTGTTAGAAGGGGAGGTACTAAAGAGAATGTGTAGCAAAGTTAATGGATGAATTGAGAAGCAAACAAAACAGATAACTAATCTGAAATGTTTGCACCAAGTTAATTGCAATATCATACATAGGAGTAGTTGTTCTACAATATGGTTTCTGCATACCCAGATATCTGCAAGAATTTGTCAATAGTAAGCATCATTAACAATCTTTACTGATCGTTTTATTATTATTGTTATTGTTTTTGTTTCTTACCGAAAAGGGAAATCTGCAAGAGTAAATTATTATGAAACGGAGATAGAAATGAGCGGGCGTAAGTAGTAGAGTAATCCCTGAGCCAGAATATCCCGGGCTGCCGCTACTTCTTTATCCCGTGAAGCGTTGGAACAGTTTTTATAAACTCTTTGCTCTGGCAGGGTTTATAAAGCAACCCAGAAATGATTTTGTTTTCCACATTTGCTGTTTTTTCTTTATGAAATTCTTTAATTTTCTTTTTTTGAAAGTAGAAACATGAATTAAAATTGAAAAAAAAAGGCGTGAAACACTTTACAATTTTTTGCTTACTGGAATTTAAGTTTTTTAATTTTTAAGCACAAAATGTTCAAAATTGAGTTTGCGCATAAATGCTTTTACTGACGATTTACGCATTCTACCATTTTCTCCAGACCACAATGTGTTATTGATTATTGAGTATATACTTAAGGATGTGCCTGGCAGGCAAAAATGTTTTTTATAATATATAATTTAATCAGTTTTTACCCAGCATTCAGTTTATATATTGAGTCTTTTCATTTTTACTTCTTCTAATTAAAAGGAATTATTGCAATCTGGTTTAGGTGCTACCTATCGGATTTCAGCACAAACTTTTCGAAAAAAATCAGCCAACTGGAAACGTTACTTTACTGAAATAGTTTTTCAGTTTCAGTTCACTATGATTTTGTTTTTTTAAACTTGGTATACCGTATTGCGCATGAGTAGTTTTACAACTTTTATTTGAAACATTATTCATCAAAAAATTTGATTAAACACTTTAGGGTGAGAGGAGAGTTGGCTTTCTTTCTATTTGTAACTTATGACTTACTAAATATTATTAAGGATTTAAATATGTAACCAAAACGTCAAATATAATGGAAATTGACGATCGGATTCGCTACTTTCGTAAAAAAGTTTGTTTTTGAAAATGATAACTTTTAAATGAACTCTTTGAAGTCAACTACTTTAAAAAAAAAATTAAAATTTCAAGAAAAATCACTTACCTAAACAGTGATATAAAGTATACAAAGTAAGTGATAAAAAGGCATTTGTGTTACAAATGTGCGATATTAAGTTTTAGCTTTTACTTTTTATCTTTTCTAAGACAATTTTTGGACCCAACTAACCAGATAAGTATCAAATTTTATTGATTAACTTTATTAATTATGTACGAAACCAAAGCTGAATGTTAGTTGCCCTCAATCTGTGAATACTTTTAAACAATACTTGGTTTATACGGTCAGCAGCTGGGTCCATAATGTTGCCGGCTAATGAGTGAGTCTGTCAAGCAAGTACAATAGCTCAAAACATGATTTCCATGATTATTAAAGCAAGACATGATTTCCTTTCTCTCCGTGTGACCGTGTGTCTGATATATGTATATTTTCTATCCAACAACACATATTTTCTCATTTTGTGGTAAACATTTGGACAATTCTAATTTAGATTGTTTTTCTACTTTAATTAAATTTTTAATTAAAAATTTATGTTTAATGACATTGGGAAATAAGATTGGCATTAAATTGAGATCTAATTTGAGCACCAAAATGAATTTGTTTGAATGCTAAGTCTTGAGGCTCTAAATTAACTTTTTCAAACATGGAAATTAAAACAGTAATATTAAATATTTTTTTAGTAATATAAGCTAGATTAGAAAACTGCGCAATACCGAAATGGTACTTTAATAGAAATCTACTATATAATTATTATTATATACTTCAAAGGAATCCGTCAGAATGTTCAAAAAATAATTGTCAAAGAATCTTTATAAATGTTTTTGATCTACATGCATCAAAGTTCAGGGAGATGATACTTTGAAGGGTCTACTTAAGAGAGAAGGCTCCCTCCCAAGAGGCCTTTAATGAAGTTTACCTTGTATTTTTTTTTTTTAATTTAGTGAAAGTAAATAAATAAAACAATAATTCTTTGTCATCATTGTTTCTTAAGAATGAAACAAAAAAGGTTTTTAATATCAACTTAATTTGCTGGAAAAAAAAAATCAGGAAGTTCTTCTATTTGTGTGTCGGTATTATAGTTTATAAAGAAAGTTCTTTTTTTTTTTTTTTGAGAATTCTTTTAACGAGAAACCTGGAACTCTTCTCTTCGACAAGTTGAAGTAAAAATTCTCCAGGGAACGTCTGGCATTGGATCAGAAGTTGAGATCTGTTATTACTAGACACAGTGTTATCCTCCCGTGGGACCTCACCGCCCTCACATTCAAAGCGCTAAATAAAAACCACTTGCCTCAGTGAAATGAACGGCGGCAATACAACTAACACCATTCCAGTCGGTTCTCTACTAAAGCCACTGCACACTTGAGTGTTCTTTTTTATTACTTACAGGGTTACTCAAGTACTTGGCGCTCTTTAATTGTGTTCTTTCTAATCGGTTTGCTTTTATTAAATCACAGATTTTGTAAATAAAATTTATAATTAAAAAAAAAAAATCGGATGTGACGACTTTCTCTTACTACTTTTCCGCTAAGTTCTATTAATTTTTCTGTACACTCTGAACGTCACAATTTTCTCGGAACTTACTCTGAACCTAAGTTTTCTGAGTTCCAATGAAATCCTTTCGCAAGTTTAAATCGTTTAGGTACACAATGCACAATTAAAACAATATAAAACGAACAATACCTTAAAACGACGAGGGTCAGCAAGCGGAAGTGCATTTGTTTTAAGTAGCAAAGCAAAAATTTTGCGTTGAGTCTCGTTTGACACATGCTGGCCCTGAATAAACATCTTCAGCGAGAAAGCATTTAAAAAGCCGTACAAAGGAGTTCCTAATAATAACCAGTCCCTGCTTTCTCTGAAGCACGGGGATTACGGGCGGAACCGCGCTGCCATCAGCTTAAGGAAATATTTGTTTAGGAGATAATCGGGAGTAGAGAAGTAGCTACTGTTTCCTCTTTTTAGCCAACATTGCTGCCTTTTATCGGCGTGTTGATTCCCGAGGACAAATCCTCCCCATTTTAGCTGTTAATTAATATTTTATGTTAATAAATGATGATGTTGTCTTGCGTTGCACGTAAATGCATTTCAATTATTTCCTAGCCAAGCATTAACCAATCAAGTTTTTTTTAAGTAACCATTTTTCTATTTTTCAAGTAAATCTACTTGAAAGTTGTAATCCTCGTTATCCTGGCTTTGTGGATATACTAGTTTGAATACAATACGGTATGTAAATGTTGCGGCTAGTGGTTCAGTGCTTGCAAAAACAGAGTCTTGCGCCGAAAGTCGGGAGTGTTTTTTTCCAGAATATTATTTTTAATTCAAACGTGACCACGAATAAGAGCTTTAAAACCTGGAGCCAACTCAGTGCACACCACTGCCACAAGCAGGCTGGGCTCGAACTCGGAATCTCAGTGGGTTACCACTGATCTTATCACATCCTCTACCAATGACATAATATTACTATATTTCATCGTTATCCCTGCAAGAGGAAGCGCTTAAAAATCCAAGTGATTTTCGATGTATAAACTCACTTGCGATGACATGGACATGGTATTCGGAAACAACAAATGGTAAATACAGAAGGTTTTGCCTCGTCAGTACACTTATCCTATACCTCGAAGTAAAAGGTTTGCTAAAAGTCAATATGCTGAGGTACTTGAACTTTAAAAGGGTTGTTTATCGAGTTGGTTTCCGGTTAATCTCTATTCAATACGAGAGGATAGGGTGCAGGCTGTTCTTGCCGAGTAGTACCCCAATTTAGTCAATAGGAAAAGTTTTTGAAAAGTATAATAATGCCAGACTAAACATTTTGCGTTAGACAGCGTCAAATATTAATGAGCTGTAGTTTGAAGTTTTTCCATTTCCTTCCTAATAGCCAAAAGCTCGTTTCTTCGTATTACCACTTGTTCCGGTCCATGGTTTATTTTTTTTTGCGCGGGCATAGGAAGGAAAGTTAAAAGGAGGTTGTGCTGAATTTTTTACCCTTAAAGACCCCTTGTGATACCAAAGATGAATAACTGGCAGAAAGTTGAGTTGTTGTGGTTAAAAAAAATGGATTATTTTTGAAGAATAAACAGGACAATTCTTGTTTTTTATAATTCATTAAAGTAAAACACCCAAAAAGGTAGATAAATATCTCAAATATTTGTTTATTTGAAAAAATTTAATTGAGAAATTATTGAATGAGTACTGGGGTAGTTTAGCTCACTGAATAAGTACAGTTTTTAACATCTCATTAATATTAGTGTCGCCAAAATAACCATTTTAGCGAAAAATGTGCCCTTTTTTTGAAGGGTTTAAATAATTAAACGAGTAATTTGATTACGTATAATTGTGAAACATTTTTCTGACTCTGGATTTTTATGGATTCTATTAGAGCTTCTTTGAAAGATGTTATTTTAGTTGCTTGTTTCTTGAGTGAACATAAATTAGACTTAAGTATTGATATTGTAAGTAAGAAGTGCTACTAGAATTGAGCAAGTGAGTTTTTATTTCTAATATAATAAAAAAAGTTTAATTTCTTAATGTAACCTAAGCGAAACACATTCCTTTATACAGGAAAGTGGGAATCCAGTTGGGATATTTAGTTTATGATTTGGTCGCAAGATATAAAAATAGAAGGTTGCCATTACGGGATATGACATGGATGTAAGTAAGGAATGTCCGTTTGGTCTGAAAGAATAAATGATGCTTTCTCCTAAGTCCTGCGCGTTCTCCTCTATTTCCTTTCAGGAGCTCTAAAAGGTTTAATGTACGTATCCTACATTAGCGCTGCTTCCATTAAAGTTAACCGTAATATTGCTTGCACAATATACTTCCCAGTATGTGTGTAAGTGATATGTACCTTTATGATATACAACTTTATTTTCATTCCCTTTTTAGAATAGCACTACTTGACTTTATGAAATATATTTTATTTGGCTTTAAAATGGAAGTAATTTAATTTGGTTTCATACCAATTTCTAATTCTTAGACGGTTTAATGTATTTACCTTGTGAAATCAGTCCATGGCAGTTTGTACCACCTCACACTTCTTCACCATGCCTCTGATTGCCTGACTGAGACCATCATTGCTATATCGGCCTCTTGAAAAGGTGCACCAATTTCTAATTACTCTTCTGTCTTTACATCATACTCTCTCCTATCAGATCATAGCATTGAAGAGGAGACCCGTTAGTGGTTCTTCTTACTTTAGACCTGGACTGGTCCTCAGCTTGGGTGATCATTTTTCCACTTGCAACTTGTTGGATGGGGGTTCTGAAGTGAAGACTTAGATTTCTATTTTATTAAAACACTATAATGTAATAAAGTCTAAGTAATTAAACAATACAATATTTTTTTTATAATAGTATAAAAGTCACAAAATAAATCAAAAAGTAAAATGGAAATAATAATAATGTGTTTCAAGTATTTTAAATTTGTTGATTGAAAATTTTATTTTAAATCTTTCCTCAGATATTCGCACTATTTAGATGTTTTTATTGCAAAAGAGACTAGCTAGGTTGTGTTAAGTGCAAGCTATTTTATTGTAAATGCAGAAGACATGATGTAGATAAATGTAGACAGACTGGTTTTATTTACTTTCCTTTATTGCTAGATAGTTTGAGTCAATGTTAGAGCGATTAAACTAGCCCTGGAACCCAAGAAACTGTTTCACTATGGTGTCTCAGCGTTTTCTGTCTGAGACTGCTCACATCTCAGTCGAGTAAAGAACTGCACTGTCATTTATGCTGATTTTCCATCGCTGCATGGACCAGCCACAATTTTGTTGTTAATTCCAACTATCTCACAATAAATTCTTACACTACTTTCACTTACTACAAATTCTTCAAATTCTAATTTAAAATTTGACTAAATGTAATTTATAGCAACTAAACTGATTGACATTCAAAATAAAAAAAAAAATCTGCTCAATTGTAATACTGCTTCCTAGCTACCAGATGTCTCCAGGACGATCCTCCGATCCATTCAGTTGTCCTCCTTCATTTAATAAAAACTGATTAAGATTTAGTTTTTGAGAAAACTGGTTCAGTGCAGAATCTATCTATAATTTTTTTTGATGTGATGTGATGATATTTGTTCAGTTTTCTTTTGTAATGCAAAAGTACAATGCAGTTAAGTTCATCTTTTTAGTAGCGGACGACTCTTTTGAATTTTTTTAATTGAAAATCTTCTCAGGAGTTGAAGAATATTAAACAATAATTAAATCTTAAAGACTATTGCTAACTTATGAGAGTAAAACTTCTTTGTATAAATCAGAGTTCAGCTAAATTAACTCATGGGTTATAAGGAAAACAAAATAGTCAGAAACAAAAAAGTATTTTCCTTGTATAAAATATTATTATGGAGAAATGGAAAAATTGAGAAAAACTAGAAAAAGCGGCTTAGGCGCTGGCAAAAAGTCCTGAAATTCCAAGAAGAGTGTTTCTTAAATTAGAATTTAATGCAATTAATTAGTGAACGAGTTTGCATGCCGCAACTAGATAGTTTGGGGTGGAGGGCAATTAAAAAAGTGAGTCGTTGGGCCCTGATTAACATTAGCACCTTTTTTTTGGTCGATTAAAAATATTTATTTCTTTTATTATTGCTTTTATAAATAAATAATTTCTTTTTTAATAGTTTCTTTATATTCTAAAACTTTATGCCATTTTGTACCTCTTGCTAATGATCTTCAGAAAATTAATTATGAGATTGTTAGTCAAACTATCAGTGGATCATTTTGGAGAAGAACTATTTCCTACAGTTTTATAAAGTTGTATTCAACGTTAATATCTGTTTTTGACAACATCCGGAGATTTTGTAACCACTATTTTCTGTCGAAAAAACCTCTTACTTCTTCAAGAAATTTGTTAATCCTAATATGAACAACATCAGTGTCCCAGCTGCCACAGCGGGAATTTACTAGGCCGCTCTATTACCCTAATGCGATTGGAGATGCTTCTGCAGGTAGACGTGGCTGGTCAGTAGTTAACCTGAAGGAAACAACAGCCATAATGGAAAATGGATCTTCTAAAATTTCAGCACAGTCTCCTCAGCCAGCTAGTGGCTAGTTACTGCTTTCTTGATCTTCTTTGATCTTATCCTTGGCGGAAAGTAATTGGACAATCAGGTAGTTGGTCCAGTTCAGCATAGTTCGTCATATTCATTGACTTGTCAGTGAGGAAATACTGCTTATATAGCCTATTGATAGAGCAAAATGCCGAATAAATAATGGAACGTCTTGCAGCATCCTTTCTACAGTATCTCGAGCGAAAATTCCTCTGGGAGTTTTGAAGAAAGGTTCAAAAAGGTTGTAGAGAATAAAGTTGACTTAATATTATTTAATATTAACAGGGAAATGCCTTTTGAAATTCCGATTTACTTACTTGTGAAATGCACGCCAATATCTTTCTTTTATCTGATTCCAGATCAGTTATTATCTGTTTCTCTTGTTCGTAGACACCAAGCACGGAATTCTCTGATAAATATAGGTGATAGAGTTGTGAGGATTGAAAGTATTGATTAGAGATTGAAGGACGACTCCTTTATAAACTTTACTCCACAATAGTTGTTTCTTTTTACAATAAAAGCAAGCATAGGGAACGTTTTTATTTAACGGGACACCATCAGTTGGATAATTTTCTATATACATACACCTGTCATTTTCACCTTTATTTTCCTTACTTGCATGAGTCAGTATTAATGTGTAAAATTACCTCTTATATGGGCTCCTTTTTCACTTCAGTCTGACGTCAACAGATCTTTCTTTTCTTCTAGCTGGATTGACTTAAGACATGCTACAAGTTAGCGTGCATCTACTTAGCTCACCTTCTGCTTGAATGCTCCTTCTACCTCTATTTCACTTACTGCATTCACAATGTCTAATCTGGCTAGTAGGCTAGTTTTATTACATAGCAATTAGATCGATGATTAATAAATAAACGGCTTAAATGGATGTCATAAAAGCTATAATTTTCTTTCCATTATTTTGTGGAAAATCACAAATTGGGCGTTTCAAATTAGGATTTCCATCAAAATAGATAATCTTTTTTTCACATCTACAGCCCGTTTAGAGCCCTAATCTTCCTCCATAATTTTCCTCCATGCGTCTCTTTCCTTGACTTATTCTTCCACCTTGCTATAACTTGGTAATATTGTCTTTCACTTCCTCATCATTCTTCTCAGACTATGTACTTTCCTAATTTTTGTACAACTTTCTTGCTATCGTACCCAACCCAAGCGCTATTCACGTTACAGCCAGTCAAATCTTTTCCTTTAATTTCTAGTACTTTCTAGTTTGTCTTTATGTATACATATACTGAGCTTCTGATTTTTTCTTATTTCCTACACGTCGTTTTTCCAGTTTAGGGTCAAATATTTTGTTAAAGAAAATCTTCCTCTCCTAAATTCTAAGCATGTTACTATTGTTCCGATAGAGCACCATACATTACAATCGGATGTATAGCAACTTTATGAATACAGAGTTTGTACTTGTGAACAATGGATTTTTGGACTTGATAACCCAAAGCTACCTGCAGCTAACCTCTCTTGAGTTTAGCTTTAAACTTCTCACAGCTTTGTGAATTTGGCTTTTAAATGTTTACCTATATTATATTTACATACTGCTGTCATTGATCTTTACATACAATTTGACTGACATATTATTCTGTACAATTTACTTTAGCAATATATAATACTGTCATACTCAAGAGGAGAAGTTTTTAATTTTTATTCTCCTAATCTAAACTTGAATTGAGGCTATCCAAAAGCAGTTAAAGGGCCTTGAATGGACTCGCGATATTGGCCAGGTAAGATACTTTATCCAACACTGTATTTCAACTATTGACGCATTTTCCGCTGGTTCAATATCAATTCTTTTTTTTTATTCTCTGCAAATATTGTGAACATAATCCTTTGAACTTGTAAGGTCTTGTAAGATCAACAAAATTTAAACATTCGATCTCCTTTATCTTTGGGTGGATAATACATTCCCAACGCCATTGGCGTTATTCATTTAAACAAAACCTGTCGTTTAAGGTAAATTTTCACTTATAATTGTCAAAATTAGAGTAAGAACAATCTGTTCAGGGCTATAGAGTTTTTAATATGTAATTTGGTTGTGGACACATTTGGTTGTAGTTCATCTGGAGAATTAAGAAAAGCGTTAACTTTGAAGGAATATAAAGTGTGAAGCCTGTTTATAGTTGTCATGCAGAACCATAAGTAAACACACTTCCCAAGTTCTCTGGGAATGTATGCTCTAAAGGGAACGACTTCCTGTTATTCTGTCCCCATTCTATTTCCCTCCTGCAGACTGCTACTGTTACTACTTCCTTTCAATGAACACACATATATATATTATATAAATGTGTATGTGAGTGTAATCTATATCTGTACGGAGGCGGCAATATCCAGTATCACCTGCCACCACTACCGCTCACTTTTCATCCTCCTTCCTTTTTGAACGCCGGAAATACAATCCACTTTCAGTGCTCTCACATTAAAAATCCATTTTTATTGGCACTCTTCAATTTTTATCTGTTTTAGGAAGGATATAAGAAACTTTGGGAGAAGCAAGAGTTAGTGAAAGGTGGGTGGAGTGGAAATCGTTTATTTTCCTTTCTGTTCGTTTGAACAGCAACATCGTGGAGCGTGTTTAGTCTTGGCAAATACAAGAACCCTATACACCATCCACTAAATAAAAATCTACATGCGCGAGAATCTTTACATTTTCAAAGCTTTGAAATAATCTTCATTTACAGCCAGTGGGTCTTTTGCGACTCATTTCACTTTATTTGGATATTCTGTTTACAAATAAAAATAAAAAAAGCGACAAATTGAATAACAAACCTTTATAAACAGATTCAAAATTCCAACTTCAAAGGCGTTACTTTTTTTTGTAGATATTCTGTCAAATTCGCTTAATTAAGTCAGATATTTGTTCTTTCAGTTAGATTAGATTCAATCTGGTTAAAGTTATTTTAAATATAATTAAATTAAATTTATAATAAGAAAGGCGACTGTTTTTAGTCACCATTAAACATCTGTTCTTTACTTCTTTTTCTCAAAGTTTGTTACTACAAAAAAAATATCAGTTTTAGGGATTCTAGAAGGGATGGGAAACCTTTTAATGATTTGTTTATTCTATTCATCATATCTATTCAGCGAAAAAGCTGGCCGTAGCCTGTCTGGACAGTTAGTACCAGAAAGAACCTGTGGCTTCATTAGTCTGAGAAAATTAGATTGAGATAACTCATGCAGAGGAGATGATGCAAAAGGTCTAATGCATCCTCAGACGCTACTTGTCAGAAATTTTTAAAGTCGTTAGTAGTCATCGGTAATTGGAGGCGGTAAATTCTTTCCTTCTTGAAGAAAATCACATTAAAATAGAGGAACCAATTTAGGTATTAAAGACTTTTAGTAGATAAAGTGGATCCACCAAGCTGAAGTGAAGCAAAAAGGAGAATTAAGGGAAGAAAGGCAGTAATGGGTTAATAGAAACTATTGCTCAGAAGTAGAACTCTAGATGTCTAGAACTAAGAGATAGTTCTTCAGATCAGGTTTTCTGTTGTACGGTTTAGAAACTTTGGTACCAAACAAAAGACTCGGTAAAGTGGAATTATTACTTTTAACGTAGATTAGCGGGGGCTCGTGGCTAGAAAGAACATAGCAATAATAAGAGCAGAAGATGGTAATATTGGACTCGATAGAAATGAAGGTTTCAACATTATATGAGAAGAGACTGGATCCAAACAAAATACGTGTGATGCTAGTTCAGCGCGATGGAGATTGCCGAAGGAAAAAGTAAAACCAAAGAGACTTGGAGGGTTTTGATTGAGGAGAAGGGTAGCAAATTCTTAAGGTGTGAATCTCTAGAATGATCGCTGATTGTAGGATTCCGTAGGGATCGTGGAAACTGCTTCTGGGTACCAGAAAGTACCAAATACCCCTTTAGGTGCTGTGCATTAATTGTGAAGTAAATTTTCAATTACTTATAACTATAAGAACTGTAGGCAAAGAAATGTTTGTGGGCATGTTTCACATGTGATTTTCTCGACTTAAATTACAGTGGTAAAGGGAAATGAATTACGAATGAAGTATTACGATGAAGAAAGGTTAGTAATATTTGAAATGAATTTTGAATTTTATTAAAAGAACCTAAGAAGAACGTTTTATAGTTGAAATATTTAGAACCATTTTCATTTTATGATACCTTTAAATATTCCTTTAAAAGGGCTGGAAAAAGAAAACTAGATCAAATACTGAAAACTATACTCCTGAAATGCGATCATAACATGGCTATAGACTTGCCAGTAGATCTTTACCAGCGTAAGGCGGGGGCCAAGTATTTCCTATCATATACTTTCTTTATATTATGCAAAAGGACCAGGGCGGGCCTCCTTTTATCCTTTACGACCTAATGCCTTGGATCTAAATTCAAAAATATAAATTCATGAGGGTAAAGTAATTGGATGGATCACAGCCGACGCCAGAGACGGCCGCGAGGTAGGGAGCTCCAAATGGAAGTATTTCTAAGGACCCCTAATCTCTGATACCGCTCGCTGGTATCCCAGGTGGCGCCTTGTTACGCAGTTAACTTTATTTTTCAACGGACCACCCGTCGGCTCTTCATCTTCGCGCCTTCTTTCTTTCATGCAACTTAGAATTCAAATTATACCCAAAGCGAACCAATTTTTGTTACTTTTCTCTTTCTAATTTTTTGCACTTTGTAGTATTCTTTTTGTTTGTTTTTAATTCTCAAATCAAAGAAATTATTTCAATTTAAATGAAATCCTATTATCTTTCCATTTAAATGTTTTGTATTTTGTAGTTTCTTTACCAACTCCAAAAAAGAAAAAAATCATTGGAGCCGTTTTTGTGAAAGTTTTAAAAAAATGAAAAATTAATTCAGTAGAGCCAATCCACAACTTTATAATGGCATTCTATTAGACTTGCCGTTGAGTAAGCAAAATAAAACTAGTTCAAATAAAATGAAAGAAAACAATGATCTTCATTACATTTTCTTTTGTTGTAATTCAGACAAAAGATTTGAAAAGAAAAGGCCAAATAAGTATTTTATGGCTCAAAGCCAGAAGGCTAAATAATTATATATATTTGATAGTATTGTCAATATTTCATTAAAATAATGCGCGTCCTTCCATTTTTTTTCCGACTAATCCACTTCTATTTATTTTCTTTTTTTAAAATTATAGTTACTACTAGAAACATTCAATTAATATTTTAATTTGGTACTTTTAGCGGTGCTGCTAAATTATACCCCAGGGGTGATAGAAAATTTAAGCGTGAACTAGTCGAAGGTGGATAGGTATTGATTGATTGGAATTAATGTTTTATACCTTTTGTCAGTGTTTACCTTTACGGAGATACATTCGAGCCAGGTAATGAGATGGGGGGAGGACTTTTAATTAACAGAAAAGCAATTTGAGCTCTTCATAAAGAGCACTATCCTTCCCTGGTTGGCTATATAAAAGTTATGGAGTTTGCCATTGTTAACACTTCCTAATATAACCTTATTGTCGAATAGATTGTAAAAAAATTTTAAATTCAATTAGAAACGAAACACTACTTTTTATGAATGAATCATAGGCTGTGCATGAATCATAGGTTACAAACAATACAATGAGCTAAAAAAAAGTTCTTAGATACAGGAAAAAATCTAAGGTGCAGCAGCTAGATCTGGGATCATTTGAATTCATTCCAACGAGTGTTCACAAAATAGAGAAGACAAAATGGAAAATGGGAAAATTTTTTTTTCCTTGTCCTTAATTCTGTTATAGTACGTATATTAAGACAATGTGTCCCTTGATGCGCTACTTAGTATTTGGGGACCTTAAATGAAAACCACTTCTCACTTTTTAAACGACCAGCATTATTTCAAGTTACAAATTGCTAATGCGACTAGTAGACAAATGATCTAGCTTAACTGTTGCCAACAAACAGCTAATCTACTAGAAGTACTTTAAATGTCCTGGTTACGTTAGTGTGCGGCACAATTTTGTTCAACCAGGCGTACTAACTCTACTCTTGTCTTAACCGACCAAATAATCCAGTCTTCTCAGCTGCTTTCTTTACCTTCAGTCCTGTCTCCTTACAGTCGTAAATATTTCACTGTCTTCGAAGGAATCTCTCGCTGAACGAGAAAAAGTCGTAATTTTCTACAGGAACTTGTAATCGATACTTCCTAATAATACCGTCATCAAGAGGTACGTGGCCAAAGGATTTTTTAGTTTTCTTGCATTTACAGGTAAAATAAATACGCGTTCTAAAATCAGCGATATTTTCAATTTCTATAACTTACAATGAAATTGCGATTGTGTCATACCTTCCGTTTGAAAATAACAGTTTAAGATGGTGTACTCGTTTCTTCTCAAATCCTGGGTTATGTAGAAATCCAGCTTACAAAACGGACATTTTTTTTCTACTAACTATATTAAGTGCCCAGTGGGTTTGATAGCAGGATAGTCTTTCCTCAAACAGAATTGTTTCATTTGATGTTTGAATCCGATGACTAAGGCACTTTGTTTTAGGCTCCTAAAGATTTAAATCCTAAGACGTCCTAAGATGTTAAACTGTTCTTTTGGCTGGCTGCAGACTATTTTCTGTGATTCTTTCCTTCAAAATCATCTTAAAAAAACAACCTTAGTTCAAAATTATTTTTATTTACCACAACTTACATTTACAACCGTAAGATTATATTGTGATTATTTTTTGAAGAAAGAATCCTAAGGTACTTAATTAAGCAGCATGTATGCAGCTACATTATCTCTGTACAGGTAGTCGTGCCAAACAAAATCTAACTTCAACATTCTTGACAAAATGGAAGCTGTATGCTAGGTTTTCTTATCTGTCCAATCAGTTCAAGACTGTTTTTACGGACACAATGTGCTAGTGAGTATACTAGCAAGCATGCAACTCCCTTCGTAATGCTAGCCAATCCAATTCTGATGTCTGTGCATGTTCTCATTTTTCAGAAACCTGACGACCATCTGTAATTGCTGAATTCGCGATCCACTTCTGAGCATTGATGATATCTCTAGTTCTGTCTAATTATTTGAACTGTACAATAAGCGAAATTCGCAAACGGCTAGCTGTATATCCTGCTTTTACACAGACCTGATGAATAGGTTGAAAACATTTATTTAAAATATTGTTATAAGAGAATTAGACTAGGACAGTTCTGTTAAAGAGGTGACTTGGCTAATTCATGTGATGTACTTAAGAGTAATGTACAATCGTATCACTATTCCAATTAAAGGAATAAAAACCATTGCTAAAATACCGAGTTGAAGTAAATTCCACCACACTGAATGGATTTTTCATTTTTGATATTTTTTTGTTCTCGAAAATTAAAGTTAAACCCTCAGAAAACTAAGCTTCTTTTATACGTTATATATCTGTCGGTTTACTACTTTTAATTTGCTATTTTTTCAGGGTAAAATTTGGATAATGATTGATGTAGAGGTCAAGAAGAAACAAGAAGAATAGCCAGTTAAAATTAATTTTCTCTTTTGTTCTAGGTGGTTAATAATTGGTAAAATTGCATAATTAAATTAATTAATATTGTATCATCAACGCTATTTGGCTCAAGATTGATATGCAGCAAATTTGATCAAATATCATCAGACCAGTGATTATGTAACATAATGGAGGTTAGTTTCCATTCAATGCCGTCACGTACATAAATGGCAGGATACAAAATTTGATAGCACAATATATTCTCATTTACATGCTGCTTAAATACAAACCTTTATATTTATCTTATGTCTCATTACCTTAAGCGCAAGCAAGAATCAAGGGACATCTCTCTCTTCGAAATTTTTCAAGATTCTTGTTATAATTTAAAAATACATATTGGACCAAAATAAACATAAGTTATAAAATGCTTGAAAAACAACTTAAATTTAAAGCTGAAGAAAATGTAAGAGTTATGAAATATGATGGAAAGCAGAATGCCCCTTTTCTCAACAAAAAAGCGATAGTTCTCAAGTATGAACTGACGAGTTTGTCTGACATCTGGTGCAGCGTTACTCAACCTTTTTGCCGCCGAACCAAACAATTTCTTTATGGTCCTTTCTGTGAACCAATAGTTTATTTAATCATTAACTTAAAAATTTAACAAATAATGTTGGCTGTTAACAATTTTTGGAAATCAATTAATTTGAATTATATTTATTAAAAACATATTTAAATTTCGAACATTCAAGAGAAATATTTAATGGCTTTGATGTTATTGCTTATTTTCAATGAATTTATCAAATATTTTGGCAATAGAATCAGAAGCAAATCTCACTCTGGTGGACTAACATTGAGTCGGTGGTTCTCAAACTTATTTTTTGTTATAATCATTCTTTGTCTATTTTCAGCCAAATAAGAATTTGAATTGAAATTTTGATTGTGGAAAGAGATGGATATTCTTTCTAAAGTTTTTGTTAGATTAAGAATAAAGTAAAACAACCAAGTAATTTATTCTTGAATAAGTGAACAAAATACAATGACGTATAACAAAGGATCAAATAATAATACAGTTAGATGCACAACATTATCTACAAAAGGATGTATGTTAAGAAGCACATGTAACAAGCGTTGTGTTCAATATACTGTTGAGAGGTTATATATGGTCAAGCTTGCAACCCACCAACACCCCCTCTCAAGCGAAGACCAAACCTAACTTTCTTGCACAAAGTGCATGTTTGTTTCCTGGTACCCCTTTTGTCAGCACATCGGCCGGCATCTCCTCAGTCGGCATATACTCCACTGAAATTAACTTCTCAGCTACGGCATCCCTGACAAGGTGGTGTCTTATGTCAATATGTTTGGTTCTCGAGTGGTGCGTAGGGTTTTGCGCCAGTTTTTGCGCCCCTTGGCTATCGCTCTTTATAGCGACAGTAGTAGTCAACATACCTATTTGTGTGAGGAAACTCCTCCAGTACATCGCCTCCTTAGTAGCTTCAGCTAGCGCGAGGTACTCGGCTTCCACACTTGATTGGGCCACTGTTGATTGCTTTTTTGCCTCCCAGGATATCGCCCCGTCTCCAAGGATAAAGGCGTATCCCGAATAAGAACGTCTATCCTCAAGGCAATTGCCCCAATCAGCGTCTACATATCCTGCAAGTGATTCGCCATTTTTTTTGTAGACCAATTTACAATTTAAGGTCCCACGAAGGTAGCGGAGAATTCTTTTCGCTGCATTCCAATGTTCTTCTCTATAACAATTGTTATACTGGCTGAGCGAATTAACTGCATACGCTATATCTGGACGGGTAGCCACAGATAAATACATCAGGGATCCTATCAAACTTCTATAAGGATACCTTTTAAGGATATCTTCACTTACTTTTTCGGGTTTTGTAAGCTTCCTTCCAATTTCGATGGGAGTTTGGACCGGCTTACACTCTAGCATTTTAAATTTTCTCAATAGATCCAAAATATATTTTTTTTGTGAGAGTGTAATTTGTTCTTCCTTGCAATCAAACTCAATTCCTAGGCAAAAGTTTAAAATGCCTAAATCTTTCATTTTAAATTCTTTCGACAGTTGTTTCTTCATGTCTCCAATCCACTTTGGATCAGACGAAGCGAGAATTAAATCATCTACATAGATTCCAATAAAACTTACTTCATTACCATTTTTGAATGTATACAAGCACGGATCATAATCAGTTGGTTTCAATCCAAGAATACATAATGTTTGGTGCAACGTTTTGTACCATTGACGTCCTGATTGCTTTAAACCATACAAAGCCTTTTTGAGATGAAAGACTTTATCCTTCCCTCTCATTTGCTTAATCATCATTTCAGAATGGCTCCGAATTTCTGGATCATTTGATTCCAACAATTCACTTAAGATATCCGGAAATATCTCAGGAATTTCCATGTAAACTGTTTCTTCCAACTCACCATTAAGATAAGCCGCTTCAACATCGAGTTGATGAACCTGTAGGTTTCCTTTGGCAGAAATAGCCATCAACATTCTTATGGTACTTAAGCGAATGACAGGTGCAAAGGTTTCATAATAATCTACACACAGAGATTGAGCATAACCTTTAGCAACTAATCTTGCTTTTCTTCTTTCAAGTTGTCCATCTGGCTTATATTTCTTTCGCAGAACGAATCGACAATCAACTACATTTTGATCCTTTGGTCTATCACATATAGTCCAAGTTTTGTTTTTAATTAGCGATATGAACTCTTCTTTAATTGCATTTCTCCATTCAGGTAAGCTGGGGTCTTCTGTCATTTTATCATTACTTATATCGCAGACCTTATCCACACTATTTGAGCAGAAATTCCACTCAAAACCTCCTAAAGGCAAATCATCCTCTTCACTAGGGTTTGCTGGTTTGTTGTAAATTTTTCGAGGTCTTCCTCTAGAATTAGACCTTTCTTTTCTAGGCCTTCCTCGTGCATGAACTTCAACTTCATGAACATTGGCATCATTACCGTTGGAGTTTGAAGGTGTCACTTTTTCTTCAATCCCTTTATCATCCGACTGTTCCCAAATGTCAGTCATTGGTTCAGTTGTTATTCTCTCAGAAGCATTATTTTCTTCTTTATGCCAAATACTATTCAGAGGATCTTCTTTATTTCTTCCGTCTTCTTCCTTTTCAAAGGGTTCATGTTTAATTTGCTCAAGCTCATTAATGAACTTCACATCTCTTGTTATTTGTATTTTGTTTTCATTTACTAGCCACACTCGATAAGCCTTACTTTCTTCCGAGTATCCTACGAGTACGCATTCTTTTGCTTTTGGCTGAAATTTGTCCTTATCTGGGGTTTTATCTAATGAATAGCCTTTGCATCCAAAAGATCTAAAATACGATACAGTGAACGGTTTTTCATACCAGATTGTGTATGGAATACCACCATTCAAAGAACTTGAAGGACATCTATTCCTAATATAACAAGCGGTAGCAATTGCTTCTGCCCAAAATTTATGAGGCAAATTAGAATCAAGTAACATACATCTTGCCATTTCTAAGAATGTTCTATTTATTCTTTCGGCAGTGCCATTTTGCTGTGGTGTGTACGGTGCGCTTAATCTTCTTTGGATTCCACAATTTTGCAGCAAATTAGAAAACTCTTTATTGATATACTCATTTCCGTTGTCAGATTGCAGATACTTTATCTTGCATCCCGTTTGATTTTCAGACCACGTTTTAAATTTCTTGAATGCATTCAACGCATCACTTTTGTTTTTCAAGAAATAAATACAGGTAAATTTTGATTGGTCATCAGTGAATGTAATAAAATATTTTGCACCACCTATGGATTGTGTTCGCATAGGACCACAAATGTCTGTATGAATAATTTCTAACTTTGCAGATTTCCTTTCAGAATTTTTTTGAAAAGGCAACTGAGACATTTTCGCTTTTATACATACTTCACAGGTCGGTAAACTGCAATATTTAAATCTGATGCCTAGAACATTGTTACTTTTTATTATTTTTCCTAGATCATTTTCGTTTAAGTGGCCAAATCGCTTATGCCACAGCATCATGGAGTTTGAATTTGAACTTGTAATATTGGCAACTTCATGATTTCGTACCTGTGATTCCTTTAAATAATATAAGCCATTCCTTTTTACTGCAACAGCCTTTAACTTATTTTCATTATTTCTGATTTCAGCTTTATCTTTGCTGAAAATTACTTTAAAGCCTTTTTCAGTTATTTTACCCACAAACATAAGATTTGTTTGCACATTTGGTACATACAGCGTTTCATTCAGAACTGCGGTTTTATTATTAATTAAATTTAATCTTACTTGGCCTTTCGCTGTAGCCATCATAGATGAATTATCAGCTAAACTAATTCTTTTATTAATTGAATCATTAATCTTTTCGAAATTAGTTTTTGAAGAACATATATGTGATGTTGATCCACTGTCCAAACACCACGACGATTTTTCAGAATTACTGTCATAAAAGGTAGACAAAACAGCATGTAAACCTAGCTCTTCAGAAACTTTGGCGTTCTTTTCTTTGTTAAATTTGCAATCTACTGACTTATGGCCAAACCTTTTGCATTTAAAACAATTACCATTAAATTTATATTGCTTCCAATCCTTTTTAACTTTCGATTTAAATTTAGCAACCATAGCGTTAGGTTCGCTTACATCATGTGAATGCCTTGAATCATACTCTTCAAATATTTTAATTTTTAAGGTCTCTGGCTTAGGAAGTACATCCCGAGACTCAATTGCACATCTAAAATTTTCAAATTCCTCTGGAAGACTATATAACATCATTATAGTTAAAAGATCTTCATTTATATTTATTTCTATATCTTTTAATTTGTCTACTAGGTCTAGAAAATTATTAATATGTATTCTAACGTCTTCTCCTGGTTTCATTTTGTTTAAAATTAACTGTTTTAGTAAATGGGCTTTCCGCGCAGGTCCCTTCGAATGGTAGATACTATGTAGTTTTAACCATACTTCATTTGAAGTAGCACAATCTTTAATTTGCTTTAACTCAGGAGGACTTATTGACAAAATTAAATCTGACCTTGCATCACGATCCTTCTCTTCCCAAACAGCAGCTTGGTTAACATCCTCTGGCTTCACCTTTTCACCATTTACATATTCCCATACTTTGTTTTTAACCAACAGGGCTTCGATTTGGATTTTCCAAGTGTCGAAATTGTTACGGCGCAGAGGTTCAATCTTCACAGGTGCCAAGCTCGACATATTGTTAACACAAACAATAACAAAAGTTCACTTTTCACTATAGTTAGCACACGAGGTCCTTATTTTGGGCTATCTGAAAACTATTTGGGTGCATGATTTTCTGGGCCCATAACCTGTTAGATTAAGAATAAAGTAAAACAACCAAGTAATTTATTCTTGAATAAGTGAACAAAATACAATGACGTATAACAAAGGATCAAATAATAATACAGTTAGATGCACAACATTATCTACCAAAGTATGTATGTTAAGAAGCACATGTAACAAGCGTTGTGTTCAATATACTGTTGAGAGGTTATATATGGTCAAGCTTGCAACCCACCAACAGTTTTAGCCAAACTTTAGACAAATTCTTCTGGTTTCCATTTTGTCTGTAGATGGTTCAATTAATTTTTTTTTACTGATGAACCTATTAAAATTCTGCGGAATGGTGATGTTGAAAAGGATTTAAAGTCCATATCATTTCCAAACATCCAAACAAATGTCTCCTATAGTAACAAACAACATAAAATACTAAACTTTTACAAACTTTTTTGTTTTATAATTCATATAGGATTTTTGATAAGTTTTTGTTTATTTGATTGCTTTTTCATAATTTTTTTTGACGCCTTTGACCCATTAAAAATATAAATATCACCATATTTATTAAAAATTATTAAAGTATTAAAAAGCTTTGAAACTTATATAGTATATTAACTGTATTTTCAAGACTCGAAGTTCTCCTTGTATTCACAATGTCTTCTTGATTTCTTCGAAACTATTGGATCCATATCTTTAAGTCTGCTCTAAAAGTAAAAAGATGTAGAGGCTTCGCTATTCGCGAGCGTATCTTTTTTTTCTACTTCTTGGTATACTTATTGTGCGTAGGTAATAACTCATTTTTGAAAGTTGAATCATTTGTCCATAAAAGTTAGATTAAGAGCACTTCTTAGGCAAAAGAGCATGGTTGAACTTCCTTCCACAGGTCATTTCAGTTCAATTTGTGGATTTAATCACTTATTAAGCATAAGTGGGAGTATTCTCGCTAGATTATATACAATACAGAGTTTGTTACACATAACAAAACCCAAATTTTTGTCAAGACTGTTTTATGGTGGTTTATAATATTTTTCATATAATACATGTTACAAGTAGTACATGTATATATTTATAGACCCATCTATATAATAGTAATACAACGGCCGGAGTTCAGTGGTAAATAACTGTAACCATAGTAACTCCGAAATGTAAGAAGATGCTTGGGGTAATGTTACTCTGAGAAGAGCCTAGTGCTGTAGTAATTTTGAGACAACATTAAAACATTGTTCTGCTATATATGTTATACCCACTATTTACGATGTTTTAGTGTATGTTAGAGTGAAGTTTTGCGTGGTTACTTACCTTACCTTCACTCTCCTTGGAGATTACAGTACTGTGAATTACATACGATTTCATTCTCACACCTTACATTCAAATGTAGACCACTCTCTAGAAACATACTACTGGCGTATACACATCCTGTAAACTCCCTAATTAAACACAGGTTTTGTGTCTCTTCTCTAGTTGGTACCACGTTAACCTCTCTCAGATTCATTAAATCTCCACACATGCACACATAGACACATTACTATATTATATACACACTTGAGTTCACTTGAGATTTACTTCGCCTTGTTCCATTCTATACACATACTACATACATTATTCCAAAAACTTTTCCAACTCTTTCTCTCCCCTTTTAGTCATGTATACATCCTTTTCGAGTCTTCTTTTTTAAGTATAAAAGGAGGGATTATTTTTAATTTCCACGACTATTAACTGAACAAAAGGATTTGTTTTGTTTTTTTTTGTTTTAAGAAGGAAAAAATACGATTAATCAAAGTGACCTTTATGTTACAAATATTTTCTTTTGTTATCAAAACTTTTAGATATCTTTTTTTACTTCTCCGGACTCCTCTTCAAAAGTGCAGATATTCATTTTAGAGTTTTCACTACAAATAACCATTTTGTGTCCACTAAACACAAAAAGGTAGCTTTTCACCAAGGAAGGTCTGAGAGTTTAAAGTAAAGATGAAAATTCAAATTTGATATTTAGCTTAGATGCTAATAGAGAACACCACAAAGTTTTGGACAAAATCGGTCGACTAGAAGTTCTTCTTTATTAAATTGATTTCCCAGTATTTTTTTTAGGGCTTTCTCAAAAACAGATTCTACAATTCTCTTTAAATTTGGCTTACTTGCTGCGCCAAAAAATAGCTTTAAATTTGGCTTACTTACCACGCCAAAATATAGTTTTAAATTTGAATAATTCCTCCAAGAAAATTTGATTTAGGGTTTTCTCAGTAGAGGAGGTGGTTAGACTTCCTTCTAACGTGCCATTACTGTATATTGTATAGTCTTATCACCTCTACCATGATAACAATGTAATGTGAAACAATTTTGAAACGTTGCATTTTTCAAATTCAAAGGAAATTCAGCTTAACCGAAGCAAATAATTATTACTGTATAATTATTTGGTTCGGCAAATTTATTGCTGTTTCATGATTCTCATCAATGAAAAGAGGGGAGACGCAGAGCTAACGGATGAAAATTTCTCAGAAATCATCTCAGAGAATTGCTATGGATTTATCTTAATGGCAAAAAGAAAATTACTTATCCTTCAATATATTAAATCTCTTTTCGCAAAATTTGTGCAACGTTAAATGAAATGCATTATACTTAAAGTGAATTTATACTAGTAGAAAACTAATTTATTGCTTTATTATACTACCAAACTATAATGGCTCGTCTATTATTATGTTCTCTGCATTACAACAACCGAACATATACACAGAGTATTCGTAAGAAACTTTGTTATTAACTAATTTATAATGCATATTTTTGTAAAAGAACTTTTAACAAATATTGTTGCTAATAATAAAGTTAAGTTTTTGTATTAACGATTTTAATTATTCATATTTAATTTCCTAAAAAGTGTGAATATTTAACCAAGATTTAATAAATAATATGAAATATTATTTTAAAATCGCTCAGCAAATATTCTTGTTTCTAGATAATAATAATTTATTCAATCGCCCTAAATTACGAAGTTATTTTTTTCAATCCTTTTTGCTGGTTAGCTTCTTTTGCTGGACAGCAAAATCTGTAAACGCTATTTAACTAACATTCTTTTAAATATCAATGTAAAAAAAACCAACATTCTTTTCAAGAATGCTGAGTTAGCTTAAATCGAATTGAGGACACCAAAACGGATTCTCTTGGCAGGAATTTGATGGTATTTTATTTTATAAAATTACTGGAGAATCCTGCAAATTAATGGGTCTCAACAGGAGTTGAGAACAGAAACCAAAGATGGAGTACCATTAGTGCAAAGGCAATAAATTGATTCGAGCGTTTAATGTTGCAAGCCATTTTTTAAGAGAACTGAAGTCCATCAGTCATAAATGATGATTCTGTTATGATGATAACACTTGAACCACATTGAAACTCGAAAGTTGCGAGAGAGAGAAGGGAGAACAAGAAAAAAAAACAAGAAATCCTCCAGGAATTCGTGAAAAATCTCCCGATTCTCACTGACGAATTTATCTAGATATTACATTTTAGAATTTACAATACGGTATTTACATATTAGTTAGAGGAATGAGCAGCGAAGTAAAAGTATTGTTAGAGAAGCCGTCTTCTGAGCTCTTCTGCGAATGGCAACAATATGTAGCTTCGTGCACAGATCCGAGAATGTTCTTCAGGGAAAATTTTGCAGTCTATAAAATGACAGTAGAGTTCCCAAATGGTCTGTTACTTTAGACTGTTAGAAACTGTTGTAAATAGACAGACTTATCATTTGATTAGCCCTAAGTTTTCTCTGCTACAAACTCGCTGTGGCAGAGCGATAGCTAACGCCTCCTATTACTTGGCTAATGGTGGCTAAATGGTTGGAGTAGGGGCAGAGATTCCCTTAACTCGAAATAGGACCTAAGTTAAGTTGCGTTACGTTAAGTTACCAGTGGAAATCTGGATTTGGAAAATCAGTAAATGCACACAGTAAACTTTAGTGAAAATAAGTGCAAAAGAAAGTTTGCTTCAACATTGGCGTTGGAGACAGTTTAACGAACAAACGCAAACCTAGTGTAATGTAAAAAAGCCGAAACATGAATTTTGATCAATATCATAGAGTGACAGGTAAGAAAAATAGTACTGCTATCAAAAGTGATTGCAGAAGTTGATTTAAAATTCTATGTTATAACAATATACTGCACATTGTTTCATTTGTGACCTCCAAAAGGCTCAGATTTTTGATTGGAAAGTCAATCACAAAATCATATGAACGCAAAGTAACTCTACACAAATGAAGTACCTAATCTAGCATATAAGTTTCAACCAAGTGACATAAACTCTTCAATGCGTCATACGGAAGTTCTTCTGTTTAAGTATTGAACAATCCTCTGTCGTAATATTATTTGCAAAGATTAAAAATTATACAAAGAATCTTAATTTCCTTTGATTATATAACTCCTATCCTATAAGATTAGAGTTAAACAGTTATTTAAACAAAACCATTTCAACCAGTTAAAACGTTAAGTTGATATTTGCTTACCTTTGTTTCAATGTTTAAGTTATATTAAGAAAAATTTAGTTGTATTAAATTAAATTTAATAATCAACTCAGAAACTAGATAGATTACTAAAAGATTGCTAAGAGACAAAAGTTTAGTTTTATCTCAAAGAATTGCAAAGTTTCTGTTCCTTTGGTTTACCAAGTCTTTTACCTTTCTCTGATGATAATAAAGTTAAAAGTTAGGCTTTTTCTCCCAGAAGAAAGTTAACCTGCATTTTATAACTGTTAATTTTACTAATTATATTATCACTAACAATATTTTTGTATTATTTAAATAGGTTTTTAAGAAGATGAAAGTTTTTAAATTTAATTCAAACTAAAGTTCAAGACATAAAATAAAAAAGAGCTTTTCACTCCAATTTTTATTTAGCTGTTTATCGTTGGGAAATTATATATAATATTTTTCCGCAATAGTGCATTTATTTACATGAAATTATATCGGGATATAATTCTAGTAAAGAAAGATAATGAAATTCATGGAACAGGAAAGGCTGTAAACTCCAATTTAATGTTTATTGGATACTTAGATTGAAACATTTGAGTAGGACCTCTTGATTGCTTGCAAAATGAAGATGCTCTGGCCGAACATGGAAGCTACACTGGAAATTTCGACGGCAGTTCAAAATGATTTTGACACAGAGAGCTTGCCGTGTTTAATATTACATTGTTCCTCAGAAATCTTACTTTATCCGAGCAGTAGGGATCTTTAAGGCAAAAGAAACGTAGGATCTATTTTACAAGAGGAGCTCTCACCATCGTGAAGTACCAGAGGCAGGCCGGAGAAAATTAACAACTCTTCTTAAACATTTCCTAATCACTTAGGGCAGATCAATATCCGCTCATACTGCGCGTGAAGAGTGTACTGATATAGCCCAGTCAAATTAGGTACAAAAGGGATAAATCTGGAATGGAAGATAATTAGCTCTTAACTTGTATAAATCTTTGTGTTGGCATTTTATAAGTTGGCTCAAAAGTCTCATAGAAACTCGTGTGAGCGTCACCGGTAATCAGAGGTCAAAGGTCACGAAAATATTATTTTTTTTTGTGAATTAATTGTTTCATTTCCTCTAAATGACATTTAAAGTTATTACAAAAGTTGTAGAACATAAAATTCTCTACAAATTTAGTTCTAAGCAATTTTTCATAACATCAACCGTTCTTGGCTCAGTGTGGTTAAATGGAACTATTCTGGACGATGCAGGAGCTAAGGCTGTCATTTTGGGATTGAATTGCTGCCAGAATCAATCTTAGTTAGTAACGTTTTACCAGTTCTCCTGGCGCATCTAAGAAAGAAGGCTTCTCCAACCCCATTGTAGACAGTTTGCATTATTTGATCGTAAATGCCTTTTTGCTCAAGCATTAGCTTAGGATTATTTGATTGCACATACCACAAAAGATCAACAACGTTGTAATTTATTTTACGACGCAATTCTACATCGAACGAAGCAGCTGCAGATATATTCGGCGACCTAATGTGTATAATACGTATAAGCTTGGCATTGAAGAACAATGTTTGAATCAGAAATTGAGGAAATTCCAGAGGCAATAATGAAGATTCTGTATTTTTCCTTTTTTTATAAACCTCTACTTCCGAAACAAGCCGACCTGGTGTGTATAATATAAGCTTGGTATTAAAGTACAATGTTTGAATCAGAAATTGAGGAAATTCCAGAGGCAATAATGAAGATTTTGTATTATTCCTTTTTTTATAAACCTCTACTTCCGAAACAAGCCGACCTGGTGTGTATAATATAAGCTTGGTATTAAAGTACAATGTTTGAATCAGAAATTGAGGAAATTCCAGAGGCAATAATGAAGATTCTGTATTTTTCCTTTTTTTATAAACCTCTACTTCCGAAACAAGCCGACCTGGTGTGTATAATATAAGCTTGGTATTAAAGTACAATGTTTGAATCAGAAATTGAGGAAATTCCAGAGGCAATAATGAAGATTCTGTATTTTTCCTTTTTTTATAAACCTCTACTTCCGAAACAAGCCGACCGGGTGTGTATAATATAAGCTTGGTATTAAAGTACAATGTTTGAATCAGAAATTGAGGAAATTCCAGAGGCAATAATGAAGATTTTGTATTATTCCTTTTTTTATAAACCTCTACTTCCGAAACAAGCCGACCTGGTGTGTATAATATAAGCTTGGTATTAAAGTACAATGTTTGAATCAGAAATTGAGGAAATTCCAGAGGCAATAATGAAGATTCTGTATTTTTCCCTTATTTATAAACCTCTACTTCCGAAACAAGCCGACCTGGTGTGTACTCGTATAATATAAGCTTGGCATTGAAGAACAATGTTTGAATCAAAAATTGAGGAAATTCCAGAGGTAATAATGAAGATTCTGTATTTTTCCTTTTTTTATAAACCTCTACTTCCGAAACAAGCCGACCTGGTGTGTATAATATAAGCTTGGTATTAAAGTACAATGTTTGAATCAGAAATTGAGGAAATTCCAGAGGCAATAATGAAGATTCTGTACTTTTCCTTTTTTTATAAACCTCTACTTCCGAAACAAGCCGACCTGGTGTGTATAATATAAGCTTGGTATTAAAGTACAATGTTTGAATCAGAAATTGAGGAAATTCCAGAGGCAATAATGAAGATTTTGTATTATTCCTTTTTTTATAAACCTCTACTTCCGAAACAAGCCGACCTGGTGTGTATAATATAAGCTTGGTATTAAAGTACAATGTTTGAATCAGAAATTGAGGAAATTCCAGAGGCAATAATGAAGATTCTGTATTTTTCCTTTATTTATAAACCTCTACTTCCGAAACAAGCCGACCTGGTGTGTACTCGTATAATATAAGCTTGGCATTGAAGAACAATGTTTGAATCAGAAATTGAGGAAATTCCAGAGGCAATAATGAAGATTCTGTATTTTTCCTTTTTTTATAAACCTCTACTTCCGAAACAAGCCGACCTGGTGTGTATAATATAAGCTTGGTATTAAAGTACAATGTTTGAATCAGAAATTGAGGAAATTCCAGAGGCAATAATGAAGATTCTGTATTTTTCCTTTATTTATAAACCTCTACTTCCGAAACAAGCCGACCTGGTGTGTATAATATAAGCTTGGTATTAAAGTACAATGTTTGAATCAGAAATTGAGGAAATTCCAGAGGCAATAATGAAGATTCTGTATTTTTCCTTTATTTATAAACCTCTACTTCCGAAACAAGCCGACCTGGTGTGTACTCGTATAATATAAGCTTGGCATTGAAGAACAATGTTTGAATCAGAAATTGAGGAAATTCCAGAGGCAATAATGAAGATTCTGTATTTTTCCTTTTTTTATAAACCTCTACTTCCGAAACAAGCCGACCTGGTGTGTATAATATAAGCTTGGTATTAAAGTACAATGTTTGAATCAGAAATTGAGGAAATTCCAGAGGCAATAATGAAGATTCTGTATTTTTCCTTTATTTATAAACCTCTACTTCCGAAACAAGCCGACCTGGTGTGTACTCGTATAATATAAGCTTGGTATTAAAGTACAATGTTTGAATCAGAAATTGAGGAAATTCCAGAGGCAATAATGAAGATTCTGTATTTTTCCTTTTTTTATAAACCTCTACTTCCGAAACAAGCCGACCTGGTGTGTATAATATAAGCTTGGTATTAAAGTACAATGTTTGAATCAGAAATTGAGGAAATTCCAGAGGCAATAATGAAGATTCTGTATTTTTCCTTTATTTATAAACCTCTACTTCCGAAACAAGCCGACCTGGTGTGTACTCGTATAATATAAGCTTGGCATTGAAGAACAATGTTTGAATCAGAAATTGAGGAAATTCCAGAGGCAATAATGAAGATTCTGTATTTTTCCTTTATTTATAAACCTCTACTTCCGAAACAAGCCGACCTGGTGTGTATAATATAAGCTTGGCATTGAAGAACAATGTTTGAATCAGAAATTGAGGAAATTCCAGAGGTAATAATGAAGATTCTGTATTTTTCCTTTTTTTATAAACCTCTACTTCCGAAACAAGCCGACCTGGTGTGTACTCGTATAATATAAGCTTGGCATTGAAGAACAATGTTTGAATCAAAAATTGAGGAAATTCCAGAGGTAATAATGAAGATTCTGTATTTTTCCTTTTTTTATAAACCTCTACTTCCGAAACAAGCCGACCTGGTGTGTATAATATAAGCTTGGTATTAAAGTACAATGTTTGAATCAGAAATTGAGGAAATTCCAGAGGCAATAATGAAGATTCTGTATTTTTCCTTTTTTTATAAACCTCTACTTCCGAAACAAGCCGACCTGGTGTGTATAATATAAGCTTGGTATTAAAGTACAATGTTTGAATCAGAAATTGAGGAAATTCCAGAGGCAATAATGAAGATTTTGTATTATTCCTTTTTTTATAAACCTCTACTTCCGAAACAAGCCGACCTGGTGTGTATAATATAAGCTTGGTATTAAAGTACAATGTTTGAATCAGAAATTGAGGAAATTCCAGAGGCAATAATGAAGATTCTGTATTTTTCCTTTATTTATAAACCTCTACTTCCGAAACAAGCCGACCTGGTGTGTACTCGTATAATATAAGCTTGGCATTGAAGAACAATGTTTGAATCAGAAATTGAGGAAATTCCAGAGGCAATAATGAAGATTCTGTATTTTTCCTTTTTTTATAAACCTCTACTTCCGAAACAAGCCGACCTGGTGTGTATAATATAAGCTTGGTATTAAAGTACAATGTTTGAATCAGAAATTGAGGAAATTCCAGAGGCAATAATGAAGATTTTGTATTTTTCCTTTATTTATAAACCTCTACTTCCGAAACAAGCCGACCTGGTGTGTACTCGTATAATATAAGCTTGGTATTAAAGTACAATGTTTGAATCAGAAATTGAGGAAATTCCAGAGGCAATAATGAAGATTCTGTATTTTTCCTTTTTTTATAAACCTTTACTTCCGAAACAAGCCGACCTGGTGTGTATAATATAAGCTTGGTATTAAAGTACAATGTTTGAATCAGAAATTGAGGAAATTCCAGAGGCAATAATGAAGATTTTGTATTTTTCCTTTATTTATAAACCTCTACTTCCGAAACAAGCCGACCTGGTGTGTACTCGTATAATATAAGCTTGGCATTAAAGTACAATGTTAGAAACAGATTTGAGGAAATTCCATCAAAATTAATGATGATTTTGATTTTTGTGTATACATTGTAGTCATTGACCTAGTGCCTATTTCTAATATTGTAATATTTTATTATGATACATGCTTGTCCAAATTCTCAATTGCTGGTAGACGTTTGACCGGGCTTATGTAAGAAAGAAGCATTCATCTTGATTGGGATGCACGGTGTACAGTCTGCCTGTCGTAGTTTCTTTAACTATGCCAGGTTGTCCGTCGACTCGCTCTTCTCGTTTGGTTCGTTCGAGGAATGATTTTCTACTAGCGTTTCATGTGTAATACGTAGGCACTTCTAAATGCAGCAGAGTTCTTGCTTAAATCACAGAATGGCTGGTAGCACACTGACAGTCATCATTCACTGTTTCTAATTGTTCTTGATCTGTTGCTTGCAGACTCAAGAGTAATGTCCTCAACAAACCTTCCTCGGCAAGAAACAGAAGCTATCTTCTTCTCCAACTGTGCGATGTAAATGGAAGAATTTCCAAACTAAGATGTAGGCTGGTATATGTTTTGCTGCTACACTTCTCAGTATTTTGTTAGCTGCTTGAAACCGTACTGTCAGCAAGAGGATATACGCCTTGTCACAGCGTTAGTGAAGTCAGTGACTTGTAACATGCTAATTCCAACACGTTCAGAGTTTATTAAAACTTTTTGAATATTCTCACTCTTTATTTCTTTAGCAGTTATTTTCCTCCTTCAAACAAATTCAAGAATTCAAGAAATAGCTTGGATGTTTATCAACAAATTTGCTTAAATCTGATGTGCAAATGTGATGTCTACTTTAAAGGTCACTCACTATTCCAGTGTTTATATGGGCACGATTATAAAAGAACTATTTTCTCCTTTTAACGCCGCTTTAAAATGGTAAAATGTTCTGGGCTAACTCCATTATTAGAAAGGCCGCATGAAAACATTTGGTGGATGAAGAGCGAACCTAAAATTAGCATATTAAATGTAACTTTTGTTCCTGTTTTCCCATTGGGCTCATTTTCATTTTAGGTGCATATTTAATACAATTCTAATCCGAATTCTCACATATGATTAGAAAATGAATAGAAATTAAATAATTTCATTTTTTTTAAATAATCAGTATTTTCATCAGAATTGTGTCTGTATTGTTAAATTGTGCGTATTTTTATGAAAATGAACTTAAAGATTTTTTAAATTCATTAACTATCACATTTATAGAGTTGGAATCAGTCTTTGTTAACTATTGTCGGCTACTATCAATTATTCATGGCTTGATTGAATAATCCGCCTTCCCTAAAACTCAGCAGACAACCACTGAAATCCGATACTTGCTTTGCCCACCTCTCTGCTGATAGATACCACGTTGAAATTGAGATTGGATTTTGCCCCCACTATCACAAAAAAAAGAAAGGGATATACACAATTATGTAACGTCAATACAAAATGCAAATATATTTTTTTAATAGAGTATAGAAAAGCAAAGATAACTCTCTACATCAGAGAGTACCTGAAACAATGTTCAACAAACAAAGAGATCTCTATGTAATGGCGATAAGTGAACTTGGTATTAAAACGAGCTAGATAAAAACTGGCATACGTTTGACGTGTGCCCATCAAGAGATAGCAAATGTTTTTGATCTAATATTGACGAGAGATCGTATATGGGAACTGTTTCTATACGTTATACCAGTGATAGTACAGTGTGCACAATTTTTTTCTGAAATCTTTTACAATTGGATTGAAAAGTCAATAAATTGTTTGTTTTTCTTTAGCTCAAGAGACAATATTCCTTATTAGATTCGTCATCAATGTGACTATTTAATATGAAGCTATCGTCTCGTCACGTCATACCTGTGAATATTAATAATCAGTTACTAATAATATCAAAAAGGAAATATCGAATGTAGTTCAAAATTTGTTGCCTTCGTATTTCTATTGCAACTTAGAAATGTTGATCCCTCAAACGGAACCAAACATTTCCACAATATATATATTTTTTAAAATAAATTTTAACCAATTTTTCCTTTAATCTTATCCATCTCATTGCAAACAGATTTTTAGGAAAATTCGATTGAAGATCTCTCTCGAGAATGGGACGGCTCTTTATAAACTGAATAATGTTTGGAATAATTAAATTTTGATCAAAAATTTGGAATTTGTAGTAAAGTTTTTGAATGTTAACAACAGTTTTTTTTGGGGGGGGGGGGCTGTAGCAAACTTATTGTAGTTTCCTTTTTTTACTTTCCTTATATGTATTTATGTATAAAACTCTTTTGTGTTACCTTTTTTAGGTTTATTGTTATTGTTAAATTTTTATTTATTTGTTAGTGGCGAGGTGGGCGACCATAATATCAACAAAATAGATTTCTGTTTTAGATATTCTCTCACAAAGGTAGCGTGTGCTTACAAAGGTTTTTACTACTTCTAATATTGTTGCTAGGATTGCATTTTATTTTTTAGAGTGTGGCAGTGTGTGGAATTATATATATACATATATATATAATATAGAAAAATAGAGGAGAATAAGTAAGGTTGGTTAGGAGAAATAGCGAGTAATAGAGGAATGGGTGGAAAGAAAGAACCTAAGAAATAAATAAAGGGTTGTGTGTGCAAAGTGAGGTAGAGGGGGGCCAAGCTACGGGAAAATCAGAAGGAAACTCACGCACTTAGTGCCTTCTCCGCTAGACCGTTACCGCTCCCAATCGTACAACCAAACAAAAATACATACGGAGTTCGGGAATTGTGCTGTATTGGTAGTGTGGGTCTGAGACAGGAGTGTGTAAGCACACCTTTTCTCTTACTATAACAACGGAGTGGAGGATACCTCTTGGAAGAGGAAGTAGAAGAAGAAGAAGAACTATGGAGGCCAACAACAGAGAGAATGTGGTGGCATTGAACAATGCTGAACTCCCGGCGAGTGTAAGCAATTCGAGAGAGAGTTTTGGAAGGAGAAGTAACACTGGTGGAAGACCCATTTACAAAGGACAGGAGGCGGTATTGTGCAAGAGTGTGTTGGTGTTAGTGGTTTGTGTATTGTATTCATTGTGTGTGTGTGTGTCACTTGGTACAGCCGGGTGCACGGGAACAGCTAGGGCACATAAAGGAAGGAAACGCGAGAGAGAGTGAGTGTTTCAGAGAGAGAGACAAGGAGAGCCGAAGGCACCTTCTCCTCTTTTTTTTTTTTTTTTTTAAGGAAAAGCCATCCTTGCAGCCAGAGCAACAACAGCTTCTAAGTTTTTCTAAGGATCTACCCCCATGCCTACCCCCGCCAAAGAAAGAACTCGACTCCGGGAACTCGACTGACTGGAGCACCCACTCTTGGTCCTTGTCCCTCTCGCCGATTGATCGACACCCCAGTCTATTTGTCAGTTGGCCGTATTGTTCAACAGGCTAGAAATAAGTAGTCGTCTTAAGGTTTGGTTGGCGGCTACTGGGTCCTTGGGCTTCATTCTAAACCCAACCCTCCTTGAATACTCTTCCGGCCACCGAGGTAATTTTTCATTGGATCAGAGTGCATGAGGCAAATGATTGGAAAAGTTCCATTTACTGAGAGAGAAGGCGAATGAAGAACACCTGTACTATTACTCTAGCATTTCCCACGGAAAATTGCCTTACCACCATAAAATCAGCCCTTTATTTCATAAAATATTTTATTCGCTGCTACTTTTTTAATTAACATCGATTTTTCACAAAAATTAATTAATAAAATTTTCTGCCGCTTTGAAATGAAATCTTTGTGAATATTCACACTTCTTTCTCTTACTCTAAATCATTGTTATTTTTCTTATTGACTCATTTTCTATTAATAAGGGAATTTTACTATAATAATAACGATAATGTGAAGTGATTACTTGGGTCTACAATAACTTACAGGAAGTGGAAGACAAAAGACACCGGAAACACATATTTTTCTTTCGATATATGTTTAATAAAAAACTGGTGATTTTTTATTTTTTTAATGATTTAAGGCGCGTCAACATCTCAGGTTATTGGTGCCCGGAGCTTTTTTCAGTGCACTGCCGGCCTCCGGACAGTGTTCTCTCGTTACAGACAACACTGTCCATCACGGGACAGTGAACTGTAAGAAACTCCTTGGAAGAGAAAATCTAAAGGTCAGCTGGATTTTTTGGTTGCACAATAAAACAAAACATTCAATAAAACTGGTTATTGTCGGGCACAGTAAGTGCAAATAAGGGTTTATTTAAGGTACATGAAGAAGACATGTATGAAGAGAGGTTGTGAGCACCTTCAGAAAGCTTGATACAGAATTATATTTACAATATTAAGTTTAAAAACACCTTACTGTATTTTAATATTTCAATTATCGATCTAGATTAATTATAAGACTAAAATGAATTATAATAAACGGTAGTCTTGAAGATGCATGATGAGCATGCACGAAAACACGGAAACGATGTAGTAGTATGAATGTCCAAAGAAACAGCGGGAGGTTTTGAAGGTTTTCTTTTTTTGGAGTAAAATAAGAGCGACTTCCTAAATAAATATGAATTTATATGAAGAGTTAAGGGGCTATTGGCCATGTATAAGGAGGCGTCAGAGGCTTTACGCCTTCCATCTGCTCTACTCTTCACCGAACAGCCGAACTCGTGAGCTGTACAAGCCTCTGACACAAAACTTGCAGGGATTTTTCCTCCTCTTCTTGATAAAATGCTACCTATCCTTAATCAGACAAATGCGATTAATATATTTCCTAAATCTACAGTTACCCCTTCCAAAGGCCTACGATAATTCGAATTGTCGTCCGACTGAATCAAATCATAAATAATTTCAATTTTAGGAACAAAATTTCCAAGTGACTTCATTTTTTTCAATCTCTAAGCAATTTAGCAGCCAAATATAAATTTTATTAGTGCGATTAATCTTTAAGATTTGAGAAGCATTCAGTCCTTATAATAGAAACATTATTAGTGTCAAATTTTATTTACTATTTTTCTTGAGGTACAAGAACTGCAATTTTTATCAAATGATGATGCCCGCACATCAAATATTTAATTTGATACGCGGGCATGAATGGTCCTAAAGTTGATTAAAAAACCAAGTTTTTGAAATCCATTGCGACTGTCGAGTAGATTCAAATGTAATAAAAACGAAGGAGAGTCTGGTGTGTGTGTGTAACCTGCTCAATTAAAACTGCAAGCCTCAATTTGAATAATTCCTCTGTAATTGTTTCTTTAATTTCTTTCTTATAATTATACAGTTAATTAAATTACTTTGACTTAGGAAAAAATTAAATTAAATTAGTTGGCTAATTGAAGAGAACGCGGGCACATTGCGCTAGAAATTCGCTAATTGAAAGACTTTTACTATTTTATAACTACAATTTTTAATATATTCTAAGATTGACTGAATAATTACCAAAAGTAGTTTCTATTTCATAACCTAACTTAAAATTATAAATTCAGCGCGTTATCTGAGGTTACCTTTTTTTTTAAGTTTTTACCAAAATTTGCGGAATTATTTTTAACCTGGAAGGGAATAGAAATTACAGCCAATTTCAGTTTTGTTTTAAGACTTGCACAGCGATTGAATCAATAATCTGTTGTACATGCTTAGATTAACATGATTGCATCATTCGTATCTACGATTGCTTAGATAGTTTTTTGGGAATTTTCTAAAGGTGTTTGACTCTTTTAGCCAGTGCATGTATTTTATGTGAGCTTCCTGTCAAACTTACACAGGCGGCCAGTTCACTGTCCCTCAGAGCGTTGGAGGGCCAGAATATTAAAAAAAAACTATTTTAATTAAAAAAAAACAAAACGGGAACAAATAAAATATTTAAAATAAAGAACAAGTTAATTTAAATCAACAAACTGCCCAGTATTTCTGTGGGAACTATGGGCCTGCCTTTGGCTAATGAGATGGTCAATGTCCGATTCAGTTATAGTGTTTTGCTCTTTCTTCCTACCTCTGCTGTTATTTTTCGGAGCCGTGACGCGTGCGTCCCGCGTCACCGGACGTAGTACTGTTCATGAGCGACGCAGCGCTTTGCGGCGGCGCCATATATAGTGCTCCTCTCACTGACCACCAATGAAAGAGATGCCCTTTCCGGAAAAGCGGCGAGGGCCGGATAAATGTCCTCAGGGGGCTCCATGTGGCCCGCGGGCCGTAGCTTGGGGACCCCTGATGTAAAGGGATAAAATGGAAGAAGACAATTCATGCGGAAGTTAGAGTAACGTGAGTACAACACAAGAAATGATCCTTTCAGAACTAATCGGCTGATATGGCGAGTGCACATGTGTATCCGCTTTCTGCATCTTTCCATCTCAAGTTCGTTTGAACCTGATTCGAAAGAGGTGGGACCACTCCGAAGCAAGTATCAATATTGGTCACTTGTACTTGTTTCCACCTAGAGGCGATTTCCTTGGTGAATTCCTTGGTCAACGCTTCACAAGGACGCTTTACTTCAAGCAGTCAGTAATAATTAATTTGACAACAAGGATTTGACAGAAAACCGATTCAGATTGAATCACGGTGCATACAACTTGCAGAAGTCCAGAAGAGGGGATTGCAGGAGTCCAGTCGTAGAAAGATCAGTTTACATATTAAGCATTTTCATTGGGCATAATTTCTTTCGCACATTTTATGGTGTTATCATCAGTTAATAAAGAAAAATCACTCCCTAGAACTGAAAATGAATTTTAAAAAAATAATTACATATATCTGTTTCAGGTAAATTGGCTTTTCTTTGGTGCACTTTGTTTTATTGGTGATAAGGTAAGATGTTATCTGTAATTTTTCTAAGGTAAATATCATGGATAAAATCTGATAACTAAAACATTTTACTGGATTTTTTATAACCAAATAAATTGGCTAAACCTTGGGTATCGAACCCTTAAAATCACATTGAGGGTGCTTCCACCCTCTCCATTCACATTGAGCTAGCCTTGGTCATTTCTCGGAGAATTAATTAGTTTATTAATTGACCAGTTAATTGAATTTAATTAATAGAATTCAGTTCAATTGTGTCAATTCAATTGATTTAATTAGATCTTTAGGGAATATGTAAGAATACATATTATAGTGCTCTCTCTAGCATGATGGTGATCATAGAGAATTATTGATTTTACTAATCTATGAATTAAATTTAACTTTAAATTGACTTGAAAGATTGTTAGCTTTAAGAGTGACGATATACACAATTTAATCACTTTTTTATACTATACCAAAAGTAATTATAGACTAATATGCTATTTTTTCTTTAAGTTCTGTGTAAGCAATAATTGCTGTAAGGTGGATATACATATTTGTGGTGTTCTTCACCAGATGTTGTTTAAGTTATCTTTGATAAGAACCGAATATTTGATTTCATCAATAAGCTCCATTTCCTTTATCCCTCCACTATCTTGGTAAAGATGTCTGACTAAACGGGTTACGATCTTCATCCAATTTCCGGTCTTTTCTTGGTCGACTTTACTGAAGATTGTTTATCGTGTCCAATTTTATATTTTGATTTTTCTATCAATACTCATTGAAAACAACATTCAACAATTTATTGTAACAGTTGTTGAAAATAGAAACTAAGTTTTGTTAATTAAAATTTAATGTAATCAAATCATTAAAAGATAATTTAACATAAATAATATAATTATTGCAGTTTATTATGCTGGAAAGTTAATCGGAAAGATAATTAACCTGAATAACAAGGAAAATTACATGTTTTATCATATGTTAAATGCAATTTTACATGTATTCTATATTAGATTTGCTGTAATTAAAGTGTCTGCATTTGGTATTTGCTGCTAATTTTACTTATCATCTTGTTACATTCTTTGAACTGCTGCTTTCAAGTTAAAAATCTTCATCATTCATTAAACAATGCATTTATAACATTAAATACAATAATTTTATTGGACAAACTTACGGACAATGCACTCTCATTCGAACTTAGAGAAATGCGATTCTTAGTGAGAGTGTTGCTACCTGGACTTAATGCCACCTGACTGAATGCACTTTTTCAAGAAGACTCCTGCAGTTTCTTTGGATATTGCTCACTTACTACTGAAGGATAAATTTGTCACTTTAATTGTTGGACGCCTTGAATTTTAATCTGTGATTTTGAACTCAATAAAGAATGTGTTGAGTTTTGTTGTAATGAACAATTAAGAATATTCTTATTCTTGCAAGAATGATTTTTAATAATTTTGTACAAAGATCAATTGTATGTATTTGGTACAGAACGAAGGATCTGGGTACTTCACAGTATCTAATTGGTGATATGTATTTCAACGATTCACTTTATCTCCAGTCTCAATTCTTACAAATTTCAAAAAGCTTTCATCCAACCAAACTAGACAATAAGTCTGCACAGTTTGAGGAAAATGGGTTTTTTGTTGATAAAGAAGTCAAGTTACTTGCAGTCGGTCAAACTGCCAACTTTGCGGTTGAGTTACAGAGAGAGAGAGAGACAGTCGGCAGTAAATCCAGCGCAAATCGCTAAATCTTCTGCAATTCTGATTCTGTTAGAAGAATTAGATTCCAGTTAATGTTGTTTAACTAGGATTTCTTAATTCTGCTCATTGTAGATCAATATTTCTTCCTTGAATCACTTGTAAAGTTGTATTAGAAGTTGTATTCTATATTTCCTTTTCTGTTCATTTTTCACCTTATTTCTTCATACCACTGAACTCTCAAATGGTTTTACCGACTATATTTCTCACATAGCTTAGAACTATTTGTTTGCACATTAGAAGACTCTCAAATTCACTTGCCGCTTCTAATAATGTGTGTCAAGGACTGTGCATTTGTAATATCTGTCAAACACAACTTTACTGGCAATATAGCTGGAGAAATCAATGTTATTGTTGAACTGTTGAACATATGTCCATTTCACATTAGAATACAGTCTGAGAAATTAGCATTTACTAGCCTAACCCAAATACAATATAAGCTTTTCAGTAAAGTGAATATGTATGCAAATATTGTTAACATGGAGTGACTGGATGTATATCCTCCAGGACATAGGAGAGGAGATGGTTATCCACCTAATCCCAGACAAAAAGTTCATATAAACTATGGTCCAATTAAGGAAAATGGCCATTTTGTGATTTTTAAATGGTTCATAACTTTTTTTTTTTCAACGAAAATGGTCTTAACTCTTAAGCGGCCTAATGAATGTGCAGTGGTACAAGAAACTGGAATTTTTATGAACTTTAATATTAATTAAATTATGTGGAACCCTTAAATGTGGCTGTTGTTTGATGTATTTTAAGTCACTTTGTTCAGCACGAGCGGATAATTTATTTTTTTAAAAAGAAGTAAAAATTAGAGACTTTGGGATCGAGACTTTAAGGATACTTTGAAGTAACTAATTACTGCCCTTTTTGTTTCGGTCACTACCTGAAAAAAAACCTTAGGCAAACCACTTTTGCCTTTTGATTTCACTATATGACACCTAAATAACTGCTTCGAATTTTCTGCTTGCTGAAATTCCAGTATTCTTAAACTGAGAAAGTTCGAGAAATAAATTTTGCTAACGTGAAGAGAAAAACTAATTTGGATCGAAATTAATGCCTTACATTTGCGGAGATAAAGCAATGTTTCTTTAATGTTAGTACGATTTAAGTAATCGGTAAGAAATTTGTCCTCTACTAGTCTGGGAAACTGTAATGAGAAAAGATTTCGAGAGGGTTTCAGGTCACATTTGTTTCTTACTTCCCGGAGTCCAGCGAACATCCACTTTTCTGGATAGACAAAAGTTTTTCTCTTTGATGAAAGAATGTTCAAGGACTTAGGGTGAATAATACCCCCAATAATAGCAATGAGAAAGCTAACGCCATAAAAGAAATGTAATTACAAAAATGGTTATAACCACAATAAATATCTTTTAAAATAAATGCCGTCCGCCATAAAGGGATTATGAATCTTTATTAGAGAGGAAATAAAAATAAATAAATAAAAAATTATATATCGTATAAATTTCTATTGGTGGTGAAATGTTGAGTGTTGTTGGCGGTGAGGGGGTCGCGAGGACAAGTACTCGGAGAGGCTGTGCTAGGAGAGGAACTCGCTGCCGACTTCATCAGATTTATGTATGGGGGGGATGGTTTTAAAGGCTGTTCCAACAAGCGGCTATATGATGCTGTGTTTTGTATGTTCTAGGTGGCACTGCAATGCACATAACCATTCATAGCATGATCTCTCATGGAGCGGACTTCCATCTTTATTGCTATCATCTCTCTCGCCCTCAATATGTGAGACTACACTGTCTCGCTTCCTCTTTAATACCCTGCCCTCATTAATGTATTACTTCATCTTTCCACAATCACTCCCTCACTTTGCGTGTGTACTTAAACAGATTGGCTTTTTCTTAATACCTAGTAGTTCACGCGGTTGATGCTTAGTGCCAAACTTCCATTGAAATAATGCCCACGCCAAATACCCATTTATCATTTATGGCGATGATGTAACCCAGAGGTGCCCTACTCCATTAAAACAAGGGCCTATTAGTGCAACAAGCAAGATTCACGTGGGCAACATCACATTTACAAATAGGTATGATTCATAACAACACCACTAAGAAAACTGTTTATACGCTATTGGCATCAGTTTACATTACATGATACAGAGTGGCAGATATATCGCTTCCAAATATCGCATTAAAACAGGCTTACTGGCTTCCAGAAAAAGCACGAGACCAGGTGTATAACCCTCCGAAATAGTAAAAAGGTTAACAGGAATTGTGCGAACGGTATAGCCCCGATCTCCCCTAAGCGCTAAATTCTTTAAACCAATTTGAATTTTCATATTATGTCAGAACATTGTGAGTCATCAAAATTTACTGCGGGCGAGTGCAGCCCGCGGACAGGTTGACACCCCTAATCTAGAAAAAATGGAAGCTAATTCGGTGTTTTCCCTTGTATTTTACATTTCATTTTCCAAAAGAAGGCAACCCATTATATTTATTTTAGCTCTAGTCATAAAAGCATGTGACAGAAACTGAAAAAGTAGAAATCTAGACGAACTAGAAGCCAATTCGCTGTTTTTTCCTTGTGTTTCGCCTTTCAGTTTCCAAAAGAAGGCAACCCTTTAAGTTTATTTTAGACCTGGCCAAAAAAGCAGGTGACAGAGACAGAAAAAGTAGAAATCTAGACGAACTGAAAGCTAATTCGGTGTTTTCCCTTGTGTTTCGCCTTTCAGTCCCCAAAAGAAGGCAACCCTGTATGTTTATTTTAGCCCTGGCCAGAAAAGCAGGTGACAGAGACAGAAAAAGTAGAAATCTAGACGAACTGGAAGCTAATTTGGTGTTTTCCCTTGTATTTTACATTTCATTTTCCAAAAGAAGGCAACCCTTTATGTTTATTTTAGCCCTGGTCGTAAAAGCAGGTGACAGAAACTGAAAAAGTAGAAATCTAGACGAACTAGAAGCCAATTCGCTGTTTTTTCCTTGTGTTTCGCCTTTCAGTTTCCAAAAGAAGGCAACCCTTTAAGTTTATTTTAGCTCTGGTCGTAAAAGCAGGTGACAGAAACTGAAAAAGTAGAGATCTAGACGAACTGAAAGCTAATTCGGTGTTTTCCCTTGTGTTTCGCCTTTCAGTCCCCAAAAGAAGGCAACCCTGTATGTTTATTTTAGCCCTGGCCAGAAAAGCAGGTGACAGAGACAGAAAAAGTAGAAATCTAGACGAACTGGAAGCTAATTTGGTGTTTTCCCTTGTATTTTACATTTCATTTTCCAAAAGAAGGCAACCCTTTATGTTTATTTTAGCCCTGGTCGTAAAAGCAGGTGACAGAAACTGAAAAAGTAGAAATCTAGACGAACTAGAAGCCAATTCGCTGTTTTCCCTTGTATTTTACATTTCATTCAAATCATTAACTTCAAATATCTCGGAAACTACTCGATAGATTTTGTTTATATTTTACTTGTATCTGGAGACTACTATTGTCTGTAATGGTGTAAATTTTAGTAAAAATCTAACGAGCAGAAAACGAGATATTTAATGTTAAAGTTTGTTTATGTTTGAAACATAGGAATCATTAACTTCAAATATCTCGAAAACTAGTCGATAGATTTTGTTTATATTTTACTCGTATATGGAGACTACTATTGTCTATAATCATGTAAATTTTAGTAAAAATCCATCGAACAGAAAACGAGATATTTAGTGTTAAAGTTTGTTTTCGTTTAAAACATAAAAATCATTAACTTCAAATATCTCGAAAACTACTCGATAGATTTTGTTTATATTTTACTTGTATATGGAGACTACTATTGTCTATAATCGTGTAAACTTTAGTAAAAATCCATCGAACAGAAAACGAGATATTAAAGTGTTAAAGTTTGTTTGTTTATGTTTGAAACATAGAAATCATTAACTTCAAATATCTCGAAAACTAGTCGATAGATTTTGTTTATATTTTACTCGTATATGGAGACTACTATTGTCTATAATCATGTAAATTTTAGTAAAAATCCATCGAACAGAAAACGAGATATTTAGTGTTAAAGTTTGTTTTCGTTTAAAACATAAAAATCATTAACTTCAAATATCTCGAAAACTACTCGATAGATTTTGTTTATATTTTACTTGTATATGGAGACTACTATTGTCTATAATCATGTTTTTAGTAAAAATCTATCGAGCAGAAAACGAGATATTTAGTGTTAAAGTTTGTTTCCGTTCTATAAAGTGAAAACTTTAACTTTAAATATCTCGAAAACTACTCGATAGATTTTGTTTATATTTTACTTCTATATGGAGACTACTATTGTCTATAATCGTGTAAACTTTAGTAAAAATCTGAGCAGAAAACGAGATATTTTCAGAAAAGGCCTTACTTTGGTAGGGCAAACTCCCCTCCATATGAGGCGTAGCGTCGAGACTTTTAAAGTGCAAATGTGTACAAAATTTCGATTCGAATGACACTTCATTCATGAAAATCTGTTCACGTGTCGATAATTTGAAACGATTGCTATACTTCCCCTTAATTAGTGTAATAGCAGATCGTCGCTTTAATGTTGCATAGGTGAGCTCTAACCCTATCATCCTACCAAATTATATCAAAATCGGGCCAAGATTTACAGAGTAATTAGTAATAATAATTTTGGGGGGGCCTTACATAAAGGGGGCTAACTCCTCTCCCCCAAATGTACATTGTCGAGTCCCCCAAAAGGCACATCTACATAAAATTCCGAATCGAATGACACCTTATCCATGAAAATCGGTTAACGCTTTTAGGCGCTACGCAGTTTACAAAAAAGGTAACAACAACAAGAACAACAACAATTTCTGAAAATGCCGTTTTTGCTCATTTTCAGCAACTTTTTTCTCGAAATCTATTAGATCTGGGTGGTTGCAAAAAAAAAATACAGTTATAAAGGAGGGTTTGCCCTATATTTTAAAGAAAATTTAAGAATTTTATCTTTTATAGAAAAAGAGGAAAAAATTGTCAAATTTAGGTGTTTGTCAATGTTACGCTTTTTCGTGCAGTTTTTGACATCAACCCTTATATATTCCAAATGGATCCAAATGGATGCAACCCTTTATGTTTATTTTAGCCCTGGCCAGAAAAGCAGGTGACAGAGATAGAAAAAGTAGAAATCTAGACGAACTGGAAGCTAATTCGGTGTTTTCCCTTGTATTTTACATTTCATTTTCCAAATGGAGGCTACGCTTCATGTTTGTTTTAGCCCTGGCCAGAAAAGCAGGTGACTGAGACAGAAAAAGTAGAAATCTAGACGAAATAGAGGCAAATTCTTTGTTTTCCCTGTTATTTTACATTTCATTTTCCAAATGGAGGCTACACTTCATGTATATTTTAGTTCTGGTCATAATTTTAGGTGAGATGGACTGAAACAGTAGAAATCTAGACGAACTGGAAGCCAATTCGGAGTTTTCCATTTGTGTTTCATCTTATATTTTCAAAATGATAACTGCACTTTCTGTTTATTTTAGTCTTTGCCATAAAAACAAGTGTCAGAGACAGAAAATTTAGAAATCTTGACCAAGGGTGTCAAACTAAATTTAACTTGGGACATTTGTTGGAACCCGGCAAGATTCTTGCCGTCCACAACACATTGTAACTGTAACTTTGCTGGCGGTGCATTTCTTGTACTTCTCGTATTTGCAAATATATTGCATCGTGCCTCGTTTCCTTGAGTCTAAGTATAAACAGTCTCAAGATACAGGTAAATTATTGTTTCAGGAACATTTCATCTTGTCTTTGTCATCAATTTTTAATTTTAGACTATCACTGGAACAGCATCTACAAATCCGGGAGACGTTAAACTTGTACGGCACCAGAAATTATTAAAAATGTTGATATTCTTTAAGAGGCACTGAAAATTAAAATATTTTATTAATACCGTGTCAAAAAAAAAAATGTATAATTTTGTTCCGTATGCTAAAATAGAGCTAAAAACAATAATAATAAAGTGTTGAATTTATTCTTAATTAAAAACTGTTTTCACAAATGAGTTCTGACAATGTAAGTGAAGTGTAGAACAGTTTGAATTTGTGTCATTGTTTCAACTATTGTTACTTTTTATGTGTGTTCAAGGGTCAATTGTTTTATTATAATTTCTTTTGTTAGTCTCCACGATTGCAAAACATCTTATTGCAATGTATAAAGGTTAAAAGCGAAATTAATTGTTTATATTAGTGTATTTATAAAACTTTATATTATTACTTGAAAAAGCTTTAATTAATGATAAATTTTCACTAATTACACAGCTACTTGGCATTTGTAATTAATTTTACTCAAAGTTTATATTTTAATTAATTTCAAATTCTCTTAGTGTATTATTATTTCTGTTGTTTAATTTAACTTTGAGTCCCCAGCGTAAAAATGTTTTCCTAAAAGTTATTAATAACTGTTATAACAGAATTTTTCTAATTTCATTGTATTAATATTTCGTGTCCTATTTAATTAAATTTGTCGCTGAAAATTAAAATAAAATGTTACAATTAATTTGCCTTATCATTGTAGAAACAATCTCTCTTCGAGTAGTGTGAACATTTTTTCATCTACTTTTTTATTTTTTATTTTATTTTTTGCGCAGAGCGATCTTGCAGCAAGGAAATAGCGGAAAATTCTGTGTTAAAACGCTCATAATGCTCTTCTTTGCTTATTGGTCGGTGGAAACTATAAATCTGCTGATATTTTATGGAGTGTTTTTACCACTGGGTAACTTCTTCACTCCAAGTGTGCTGTGAACATTATTTTTATGTACATGTTGCTTATTTCGCAATAATGCAAAAATAAATGATTAAAAAAAAAAAAAAACAGTTTTATAAAACACATTTAAAGCCTAGTTTAAATAAAATATAAAAACACCAGGCATGTGGTGAATAGTTAGAGTGCAGGAGAGACCTCTATAGACCGGGTGTTGAAGTTGAATATATTGCAGTGTCAGAACCATGGTGTGCCGTTAGCGTTGCATTCATCGTGCCTCACTATATAAATTGCGAGAATATTTTGCACCTTTTTATTTTTTTTTTCACGGCGGTGATTGCTGCTGATTTAGAAGCCATACTGTTGGCTCAAATTAAAAAAAAACTACATAAAAATTGACAAGTTATTTTCCAAACAAATTACTGTTTAGAATTTGTAAATTTAGTTCCATAGATTTCAGTGAAATGGACATTTTTAAGGGACCTTAATCCCTTCTTCAAGATTTATTGAAACTATTTTTCCTAAAAAATATATCAAATAAAAGATATTAAAACTGTCCGGTAGGACAGTTGTATAAGGGTTGACCATCAAAAACTGCACGAAAAAGTGTAACGTTGAAAAACACCCAACTTTGACAATTTTTTTCTATTTTTCTATAAAAGATAAAATTCCCAAATTTTCTTTAAATCTTACTCCAAACCATCCTTTATAACTGTAATTTTTTTGCAACCACCCAGATCTAATAGGTTTCGAGAAAAAAGTTGCTAAAAATGAGCAAAAACGACTTTTTCAAAAAATGTTCTTGTTCTTGTTCTTCTTGTTCTTCTTGTTCTTCTTGTTCTTGTTACCTTTTTTGTAAACAACGTAGCGCCTAAACGCGTGAACCGATTTTCAGGAATGAGGTGTCATTCGATTCGGAATTTTATGTAGATGTGCCTTTTGGGGGTCTCGGCCCTGTACATCGAATGGGAGGGAAGTTAGCCCCCTTTATGTAAGGCCCCCTCCAAAATTATTATTACTAATTACTCTGTAAATCTTGGCCCGATTTTGATAAAATTTGGTAGGATGATAGGGTTAGGGCTCCCCTACCTAACAATAAAGCGACGATCTGCTCTTACACTTGTTAAGGGGAAGTATAGCAATCGTTTCAAATTATCGACACGTGAACCGATTTTCATGAATGAAGTGTCATTCGAATCGAAATTTTGTACAGATTTGTACTTTAAAAGTCTCGACGCTATGCCTCATAAGGAGGGGAGTTCGCCCCACCCAAATAAGGCCCTTTCTAAAACTATTATTACCAATATTTCTACAAAGCTTAGTCCGATTTTGATAAAATTTAGCACGAAGAAGTGATTAAAGCTCCTCTACGTGGCTGTGAAGTGCCATCATGCTCTTACACCTACTAAGAGGAAGTACTGCAATCGTTAAAATTATCAATGAGTGAACCGATTTACATCAATGAATTGTCGTTCGATTCAAAATCTTTGCCTTTTAGGGAGAAGTACTGTAATCGCAGTTTATTTTTCTTGCTCCTCTTAAAAGGAAGTACTGAAATCGCAGTTTAATTAGCTATTTACGTACAAATACCTTCCTATTTTATTCAAAACGCTTTCTCGAAAAAATGGTTATTGAGGATGGTTTGGGGACCGCAACTATAACCATTCTTTAAAAAGATCTCTCCAGTGGTAGTTACGGTTCCGATTTAACACCTTATCAGGTTATAATGATAGAATAGCTTATTCCAAATTTTAAAAAAATCTGTAAAGCAGACGTAACTTTGCTAATAGACAAAAAGGAAAATCTATCCAAAAGGTACAAAAATCTCCTTAACAAAAACTTACAGTTTAAAAAGTTAAGTATAAGGGTTGATTAAACGCCAAAAGGTACACAAATCAGCAAGTACCCAACATTTCATTAATACTTCATTGATATTATTTAAGTAATTTTACCGCATTAATTTTCATTAATATTTTTTAAGAATTTATTAGATGTCACAGACCCTTATGCTGGCCAGTTCATTCATAATAGTTATAATTGTGATAAAATGTATATTATATCTTCGTATAAATAGGTACTTTCTTTTAACTCTATTCCAAATTATTCTTCTGATTTCTCTTTAATGTGCCCTTTATTCTGAAGTTGTCACATATACATACATGTTAAATTAGAAAAAGACAAATTTAGAGTCGGCTACTGTTTAAATTTGAATCACGGAAGATTTAAAACAATATTTCAGTCTTGAATTCGTCTTACCGAAATATTCGTGAGGACAAATAACACACAGTTAATAACAAGTAGATTATTCAACATTATTTATTCATTTCTCAATTGTAATTTAATTAGGTCCCCTAATTTTACTTATAGTAAAATACTGGAATAATTAGCTGTCCTAAAAATATGCATATCTTATTTATTTTATATTACATATACACAACATTGTGGGAAGAACACCTAGATGGAGAATGTAATTGAAGAAAACTATATTATTTACGATAAAGCCAGATAATTATTACCTATTATTATAAACGTTTGACTACTTCATAAAATAACAATTACTTTAATCGAAGAATGAACTTAAACCGACGATTTTTATTTAAAAATAAAAATAAATAAATAAAATCATTGATGTATGTTGGTGTGAGCAATTTTTAAAAAAGTTTATGAATTTTTTAGCCTCATATTTTTTTATTTTTTATAACGTTTTCTTTTTCACCTGTAATTAATAGTTTGATTATTATAGATAAATAGATATTACAGTCAATCTAAGTTAAATGGTGTGCTACTTGAACAAATATTTTGTAGATGAAAATGGCCAGCATAAGGGTATGTGACATCTAATAAATTCTTAAAAAATATTAATGAAAATTAATGCGGTAAAATTACTTAAATAATATCAATGAAGTATTAATGAAATGTTGGGTACTTGCTGATTTGTGTACCTTTTGGCGTTTAATCAACCTTTATACTTAACTTTTTAAACTGTAAGTTTTTGTTAAGGTTTATCTTGGTTATGAAGTACTCGTAATTCAAAGCGACACCATACTTTATTAATTGATTTGTTATTGGTATAATTTAGTTTATTTTTATTGACTTTATTAGTCAATTTAGTTATTATACCTGAAGGGTCAGATAAGTCGCGCCTTTCACAACTTTTGGCCTGTACTTATATATATTTATATACTTATATATATTATACTTTGAGGGCGGCAGCACATATAGTATAGCGGACAGAATATTGGTTGCATAGCAGTGGTTTACTAGCTTCCGTTTCTCATAATCACCTTAATAGATTTTTCCTGGAAAAACAAGATCTGTATGAGAAAAGTGGGTATGCAAAGTTTACTGAAAATCATTAGCGCCATTTTTAAGAAAACCTCGAAAAATAAAAAAATACAAACTTTAAATTGATACTTCTAGTGGTGTATTTAGAAAAAATTGTAATCAATAACTTGTTATGTAAGTTATGGATATAATATAAACACCGTTAAAGTTTGAGGTTTCTAAGTAAGTTTACAGCGTAGCAATTGTGGGCCATTCTTGTGGAAATCTGGAAAAACTAGACCAATGAAAATACAGTCAAATTGCACGGTACTCAGTCAAAACCCCGTTGTTTATTATCTGAAACAAAAGTAGCTTCAATTCGGAATATCTATTTTTTCACAGAAATAGTTCTAGGACATCAATATTGGTTCTTTCGTCCATGATCCACAATATTTGATGCCATCCACTTACACACTGTTTAAGTGCAGTGTAATTGAAAGTAAAAATGCTGAAACAAATTTTGTCCACCTGTTATATAATTTTACTGTATTTTAACACATTTTTGTTTTTTTGAACCAAATATGTTATGTATTACTACGTAAGTTTGCAGATAAATGTGTGTTTTCCCAAATGAACAAATGGAAAGATACGCTGGACTAGAGGAAGCAATATGTTACACAGTTCCAACAATCATTTGTCCAACTGCGACATATTGAAACTGTTTGATAAACGTAAATTTAGATGGAGCACATTGAAAAATGATTTTTCTCAGCACATAACTCACTTAGGGTGTTTATACAATTTTTCCTATTGAAAGAGAAACGTGATTTACTTTTCTTTTTCTCTTTTTTACTGTTAACATAAATAGCTTTTTTTTTTTTTTTTTGCGGGCAACAGCCTATATTCTAATCGAACGTGTGATGGCCATCGATTGATGTACCTGACTTTATTCTATCCTGGCGTTTTTAAATAGCATTAATTAAGTGTTTAATACTTCACTTACAATTAACTAATAAAGCTTTTGAAGATCTGAGTGCTAATTTTTGGATACCATTTTGCAAATTTAAGCTTTAATTTTCTTTTGTGTTAGACGTGCTGATTGGACAGAATTTAACGTTATTTAATAAAAGGCTAACGGAAATTGAAGTTAAAAATTAACAAAGATTTTTTTTTGTTATCCAAGTTTTAATTAATTTAATGAGAAGTTCAAATGATACGTTGCCGTACCGACGTGCCCTGCCACGCACGTAAGCGCTAACCATGTGCTCTCGTTCTGTGTGTGAGAGAGAGGATGTTAGTGAGAGAGCAACAGAAAGATGTGTTTCAAGTTATCCAACTGTAATGAACAAACCTCAAGCTCACAATTACGATACAATCAGCTACGTGAAGAGGAGAAGTGGCAACGGGTCTTTGGATGGCGGGAAGGAATCAACGAATATTGCTTAGAAATGTTCTCCATAGACTTACTATATCTGTGCTATACGGCTTGCTATGTCCGCCATATAGGTCCAATTATTGCTACACTCAGAATTACTTTCTATTCCGCGATTACTTCTGACAACACATCATTAACAATGTGTCCGCTACTACCTTTTAGATTGTTTTTGTTTTTTTTTTGTTAATAGATTCCTAAGTTTCCAATCAACCAATCGAAACCAATCAAAATTTGGCTACAAAATTTCCAAAATAAATGAGGGTGTGTCTCTGACGAGTGAATAGGAACATCTTAAAGAATAAAACTGTAGAACGTTTCAAACTTGGTGTTGTCTTACAGCCTCCTCTTCTAAGGTTTCGGCTGTCAAAGGATGAGTGACTTTTTAGAATGGATTCAACACTTTTTCGCGACAACCTAAATTTGTTTTGAAAGATATAATCTTGAATGTAGTACAAAACCATTTTTTTATGAAGGCTTAAAATTTTAATCTTTCAAATAAAATAAAAGGCATACAATAATATAGAATAAATTGAGACAAAAAGCTAAGCGAAACTGTCAAGTCCAATACTTAATACTTTGGTAATAAATACTTAAATATTAGATTATTTAATATTTGGAAGCATTTTATCACATTTTACAGGAACTTATAGATGAGTAATTCCACACAGAATTAAACTTGAAAGTCAAGTGCCCACATTCCCATACACCCCAAGTCTAAGATGGATCTTATTAACGCCACATCAAGTTGCACTTCTAGTTGATACATTAGTCAGTTCACATTTATTTCAAGCCCAAAGTTGCTCCTCTGACTTCAAAATTTCTTAAAGCGCCTCCTAAGGACGTTAGCCTCCTTTCTTACAGCTGTATTTTTTGCAAAGGCAAAGTGCTTTAGTAATTATATTTTATTATTTATAATAAATATTTTTTATTTGTTGTATACTCCTATGCTATAGATTTTGTGTGTAATCGTGTCTTTGGATTAATCAAAATCCTGGGATTAAAGTCCAAAATTAAATCTTGAATTTCCCACCAAAATGCTTTCAAAAATTTGGTTTCCCTGTCTTGTAATGTACATTAATTTTCGAACTCAAGTTACACTAGCATTACTACTTAAAAATACACACACATTATTTTTTACAATATTTATTTACATATTTATTGTTCTATATGATACCAATACTTACTAAAGTATTTTATCCTGTGCCATATATTTATGCAAATCTAATACATGTGTATAAATTTATATTACATAACTATGTAAATGACTGTTGGCATAGCAACTATTTAAATTTAAATTCAACATCATAATGTTGAGTTGCAAGTTGCATTATATTGGGTTGTGTTTTGATTATATTTGAACAAGATCTGCTCAAGTATTTATTTAGTTTTAATTGCTTATATAAGCGTTTTAAGTGCTTAAATTATAGTTGTTTGTATTAGTCAATTAAACTGGGTTGTTTAAATACATGATTTACTTTCTTTTCACTTAGTTGAAATATTTAAAGAGCGGATTATTTCTATAATCTCTCACACATAAATGAATATTTTACCATCTGACTCATCTCTAAAGTGGTTACTTTTTCAGAAATCTTAGCATCTCTCCGGTTATCCCAGACTGATAACGCATTACTCTTTCAATCGCAATAGTCTCTCAATAAACAGAAGACCTGCAAAGATAGGTTGATGTGAATGAACAACTGTTTTGGTTTAGCATACCTCCAAGTCCAAACTCCATGAAATAGTAAAATAAGCATATTAATATCTATTTTATCACCGAATAACCTTGACAACTCAGTATCTTTGCCTATGTATGTAAAGCAATGTATGTCACAAACAGAATGTGTTCCAATGTGAATATGAAACATGTACATACGTTGAACGTAAATCCCTTTGTTCCATTATATAAATACCAAATATACATCCCACCTACCGCCAATCATATGTGCTGCCTTGGTCTATACACAAAGAAAAGACTCATACACGGATTCAAACGATCCGCACTCGAAACTTGTTTCCTTCTTTCTCTACAGATTGTGCGATAACCAAGAAAAATTTTTCACGTCAAATAAAAATGTTAGGCACATTACATTTCTACGACATTGTGGACGGTCTAGAAATATTCTAGACTTGTAAAATGTTCTAACCTGACCACAACATTCCTTGCTACAACAGATTTCTGTCCAGACACAAAAGACTCCCACTAACCTTTCTGCGCTGACATTCTCTTCTCAAACTATCCCAGAAAATCAACAACTACGATTACGATTTCTCCTCGACCTTATAACTGCCTAATTAAGTTCATCAATGGATGACAGTAGTTGCTAAATCAATCTTTCTAAGTAATCTCAATATAATACTGGTTAACAACGTCTTTGATTCAATCTCAGGCTAAGTTCTTTTACTTGTATGAGTGGGTTTGGTGCCACCATCTTTTTTTTATTTGAACTAAAAAATTACTTTATAAAAATTATAAATAATTTTACATTAAAAGAGAAAAGATAAAGTGGGAATTTCAAAAAATGCTGGGATAATTTATGAACGAACGTACCAACTCCTGGAAAGAGGTAGAGAGTACAAATAAATGTGTGCTTACTAATGATGAATGTAGAGATTTGTTTGCGAGCTAAACAGAGAAGGAAGTCGTATGTGGGAGGATGGAGGTGGTGAGCTTTCAAAAGAGAAAGAGATTAATTTACATATTCTACTGCAAGAGATTAAACCTCATTATAAATACAGAGTATATCATAGCTGGGCCAACTAGCACAACTCTCTCGAGGTATTTCTACAGATTATTCAAGTAAACTCGCATACATATGCCAACAATATCCCAAGTTTACTTGCCAAACTCTGTGAGCACGTTTTATGGCACATAGATGTGAAATATATCTTGCATCATGAAAATATTTCTTACCCCACATCTTTCAGTCATTGAAAAGTGAAATAATGAAAATTGCACTTACTTTAATCAATTTCCACTAAACACACTTTAAGGAAAATTAATACAACCTAGAATAAAAATAATTTCATACAATCTTCTGTCATCAACAAAGTACAGGTCATTTTCTAAGAACATCTCTGTCATAGATATGTATGTGGTCGAAACTTAGACAAGTTTACATTAAACAGAATAAATTGATTTTAAAAAATAATCGAGGTCTTGAGAAAAGATAAAAGATGTACGTTCACTGTACAACTTACTCCTTAAATCAAACAGTGGAGAAATGCGATGAAATGATGTACATTTAAATTCTGTTTATAATATAAATTCAAATAAATTTACCGTTATCATTCAGCGCCTGCTACTGAGTTTGAGTTGAATTATTGTAACAAATTTACATTAAAACATGGAATTAATCAAATGACTTCAGAAATAAATTATTTATTATTCAATGGCCAAAACATTATGGCGTTTAATGGTGTTAATCTTTATTATTTGGGAAATTTATTACAAATATATAAAAAGCTATGACTGAACAAAGTGGTTTAAACTTAAATTTAAGATGTATCAAAAAGTAGAGTTAGTCGATTTGGGTATATGTATATAACTCACATATGTTTAGTTATATCCTGGCCCTTATCGACATCGATGAAATACAATTTTCTGGAATCTATTCTGAACCAATAAATAATTAAAATTCAAAAAATGTTTGCTGTAAATTGGATTTCCCCGCTCACCGATTTTCTTCCATTTTTAGCAATTCACTTAAATGAAGTCATTCAGTGGACTAAAATGATATTTCTAAATCACCCACAATTAATTTAAATTTATATATAATAATTCATGTCTTTAATTTGTAAGTATATACATATTTCTCACCTGCATCATTATACAAAATTTTTCTTTGCTCTTTATTTAATGCTAATATTTTTTCTTTTAGTTTTAAACAAACTATTGAAATGATATACAATTTATGATATATTTACGATACAAAATGAGTTACTTAACGTAATTAAATAATTAAGTTAACAGTCATCTTGAAACTAGTTATTTTCATGAAATGAAATGTCCATAGCAATTTTTAGCTTAAGGTTGTGGAATTAGAGTCATCATTGCTGACAGACTAACAGCCAACGATCTTCGTTTAAATCATGACTCTAGAAGTTTGTAAACATACTTTAGAAACAGATTTTACCTTCTTGCCTTAAACACTACTTACTGGGCTTGTAAGACTAATTGTCTTTCATACTTAATGGTAGTTAGAGCAAATTGATTGTGTTCAGGATTCTCAAAGTTTATAATCGTCTTAACTTGCTCCAACTGACAGTACTTCTATTGCTAAAGATGGAATGGTTAGGGCAACAATAAACCTATACTGTTTATTTCGTTCGTCTTTAGAATTTTTGAGAAAATTAATTTGAACATTTGGCGAAATTTTCAAGTATTTATTTCTCTTATTCTAGTAAATAAAAAGATGTTGAATTTTTGGCCAGATTATTTGTTTGAAATTTACTACATGTAAATAAGAAAGAAGTTTTCAGTTATATTCTCCATTGGTGTGTTTTAAGGACGCAATTTTATTTAAAAAGAATACCTTTTTTAAAAAAAACAACAAATGTTTTGTTTTAAACGATTAATTTGAGCTTCAACGGTGTTTAAGATTCTGTTTGGATAAATTCAATTCTCTCGACCTTCCGATTTCTTGCTACCTGAAATGCGACATTAGATTAGTACATGGGCAGCTCCTGTTTCCCAGCGAAAAAACGTTTATTGCGCTAAACCCTTCTAGTCCTGGGAGGCGAAACATCTACTTTTTTCCCTCACTAATAATATCTTCATCTAGCCTCGCGAACCAGCAAAGCAATAAGATGGGATTTGAAAGACAGTTTACTTTCCTCCAGACACAGTCTGCATAGAGGCTCCCTCCTTATATGTGCGACTCTTTGAGACTGTGTTTTCAGAGTTTGAAAGCAGGAACAAAGCCTGATCCTGGACAATCTGCTGTACCGCTAGGAAGTGTTTTTTTTTTCTTTACCATCAGAAGCTATCTGTGTTTTCAGATTCTGGATAGTGAAAGATTAAATTACATTTCAAATAAAATAATTAGTTTAATATGCAGTCGTTTGAGTGTTTCAAATGTTTAGACAATGTAGATAAATATTAGTGATCTTCCATTAGACTCGATTACTAAATTTTAACTTCTCTAGGAGTTATTTTCTTTCAAACTCATTTTGGACAAAAAAGGCAAATTTATTTATTCTACTGAACTATATTCCACTTCTCACATTTTCATTTCTCTTTCTGTCTATCTTGGAAGGCGGTGGGGGGGGGGGTGCCCATTATTCAAATCATAACTTAGCGTTCAGGAGAAAGCGAAGGGTAGCAGCCAGCCATTCAGCGTAGGAGTTAGAAGTGACGTAAAGGAGAGCTAGTAGGGTTTAGTCTGATCATAAAGATCCTCTCTGAGGAAAGTTCCTAACTCAGATCGAGCGTAAAGGAAAACTCTTTTCTCTTGATTAAGTCAGGCCCGTTTGGTAGTGAAAGCATTCATTATTCAAATTATCTCCTCCACTACTCTCTCTGTGCTCCTTACACAAGGTGAATCCATCATTTTGCTCATGAAAAGAGGTGAAAAGGCATGAGAAGTTATTGTAAGAGGATTTCTTTCTTAAAAAAGCTGTAACTTATTTTTTAAAATATATTATACAGAAATTAAAAAAATAATTAATCACAGCTGAAGAGAAATCAGTGTTAAGACAAAAGGAAATTTCGCTCAAAGGACAGCAATAAAAAGTTTTCAAAAATTTCCTGATTTTTTTAGTCGGCAAAAAGAAAACGTTTCCTAATAACTTCCAGTCTTCTTGATTCTTCCAGATGATCCATTTTCTTGAGGGCGATAAGGAACTTCTTAATTTGTTTTTGAACATACACAGCTCAACAAATAAGTGATCTAGAAATTGTACTGAAAATTCACTATACACATTGTGGCGTTGTGTGATTTGAGAAGAGGACAGGTGATCTGAAGAATTTAGAAAATTAATAGAAATGCCGCTGCCAAACTTCATCGTTTAGTTTCAGCAACGAAAACGTTAAATAATATCACCAAAAGAACTTACTACTGCATAAAGATTGAGATTTTATGAAGTTTTTTTTTCCTAAACGATGTGGAAAGTAGAGTAAGAGAGGTTATGATAGCAATTCCGTGGAGATTGGTCAATCATTGGCCAAGGGGAGTGAACGTGTGGGTGGGCCAAGTATGACCACTTAGCATTGCGTGACCGGATAGTAAAATATCTAGATTTCTACCTCTCTCGCTTCTTCCAATTTATCAGATTTCCTTCCTTCTTCTCCACTCCTGGACCATCAAACATATTATCTTACTGCAACATTGTTTATTTGGTCAAACTCTTTCCTTACACTTAATGCAGTAAAATCGTTTAAAGAATGTTTATTTACAGTTTTATATTTTGATAATGTGTGGGATGTTTTATTTCCTCCTTTTCAATGTAGATTGCGATTCCATGGAGTTTTGAAATTGATTTGTCCAAGGAAGTTACAATTTTTAAGATAACTGAAATAAAATAAAAAAATCTTTTCCTTTTAAATAAAACTCATACTGAAATCCAAAAATATATAGTTTTTGTATCTGTATAATGGTACTTTAAGGAAAACCTATCCCAAACACTCCCCAAAGAAAAGATTTCTCAAATCAAAGTACAGATCTATTTTTATGGGATGTATATAGGCAGATTAGAGACTCCAATTATGGAATTGGATGGTACATTCCACTGAAATGGCACAGAAGATCAAAACGTTAACAACAATCTTTCTCCTAGAAGTGCTTTTCTCGTGGAATAATAAGGTCCATACTGATCCTTCAAAGATTTGTTATGGCTCCTTAAATGAAGTATTTGTCTGTATAGTGTACAATTTAAATGTTAAATAAATTATGTAACAGATCTAATGTATGTACCATCAGCTTAAACAAAATTTTTCTGAACCTTTTTCTAGATTTATACTCTGCAAATTTCTCTTATCACACACTTTGTCACAAAGGACAAAGCAGTTTGTTCCAACGGGACCCTAAGACTGGTCTTGTTAATGCCGATTTGTTCTCTCTCTAAAAAAAAAAAAAATCTTCAAAGAATGGTTCTAATGATTTTTGGTTTATCAAACACCACAATCTGTTTTTGGGAAGATGTCAGAACCTAATGAGAAATGCTTGTTCTTCAAGGTAATTAATATTCTTGTCTTTCTAAATTAGTTATAGATTTTACCTTAAAGTTTCTACCAAAGCTATAATTAATACATTAATTTCCTATTCCTTTGTGGAATCATTTGCTGATTTAAACACTAATATTAATCCTCAGTTTTCTTGTAAAATATAAACTTATTAAATCAAATATAAGATTTAGATTTGTGTCTGTGACATTTGGTGACAAGAAAATAATTAAGGGCCCCAGTACTTTTTTCGATATTATTGTAACAATTTATCAACTGTTAGGGTTAACCAGAAAACTGCGCCATCGCATCCCAGAGGATCTATCTGATCACAATTTATCGACTAGAATGATCGTATACCTAATTTAAAGTTTTAGATCATATTTTTCTTACGTTAGAAGAAAGACTTAGGCTGCAAAAAATTTGTAATTGTCACATCATTTGAGGAAGAGATTTTTTGTTTTATTCTGGGTACCCTCGATGCTGAATCAATCGCTTCACTCTCGGCATTTCCTAAGAATGTATATTACCACTTGATTTTTCAACTATTGAGTTTCTAAGCTACTGCATAAAGAAAAAAAGGTTTTCATGTGTATAAGTACAGATAACCCAATGAGAATTGATGGTATACCATGGGTACAATTTGATCTGCTATCACCAGAATAGACTGAAATATCTGGTGGTAGTCTCACAATTTGGAAACTCGATTATTGTTCCGAATAAGCAAACTGCTGCACTTCCATTTGTTTATTACAAATTTAAAGATTCATAACAGCCCTTCATTGTTTATTTAACTGTTATATTTTCATGTAACCCAGAATAGTGAATGTCCTGCGCTGAAACCACAAATCAGAAGTGTTTCGTTCAAATTTATAATCAAACAATTGATATAACATGACCTCAGTATATGATATAACTCAGAAAACTTACATTGCTTTGTATTAGGCCTCAGACGGCAAACAAGCGCGTTTCGAATACTAAGTGTGCTAATTTACATTTTAAATTGTACATTGAATAATATGTATTGAAATTGAAAAGTTAGATCAAACCAGAATGGTAATCCTAATATTAAGGAATTTATTACTGTATGTATTTAGTTTGGAATAGATAATTTATTATGAAAATATGAGATATTGTGTGCCACAACTCTGTGTACAGAAATACGAGTAGATAATAAATTTTCACTTCTCAGTGAGAGTATTGTAGTGATCATTCAACAAAAAGTTTTCTACAAAATTTAGAAACAATTGAGATAATATATTTCAAATAATTTCAACAGAACTAAACAAAACATAGTTCATTTTATTTGATTTAGTAAATAAATGTTGGCCATTGAGAGATTGTGTTGTACTTCAAGGGTTGGCTGGTGGTTTGGTTAATTCCATTTAGGACAATCAAATGAAATAGAGATAACTCTTAGTTATAGAAATTTATCCTAACTCTGGATTACATTCTCCTCTTGCCTGATTTATCAGGTATGTATCCTTTTCATCCACTTCTTAAATTTTTTGATAATTACTGCAGTAATTGTACGTACCCAAACTGTGACTAGTTCTACACACTTGTTTGTCTAAATTCAATAATTTTCATTTCTGCTGAAGAAATGCGATCATCCAAAATTTTTTGCAATTGAATTATCACTGGGTTCCCTTGAATAATAAAATTTATCATTAAGCGCATGTCGAGTACTTTGTATGGGCGCTTTAAAAGTCGCAGAAGGCTTCAACTTGTTACTTGATATTATTGTCGCTTCCGATTCTGTAATTTCTTGGATATCAGTCAACAAGGGGAGCCATTTTTCTGAAAGTGGCTCCGAAGTTATTTTTTTCAACTTTGGGTATACACATAATCTTACAAAGTAAAGGTTATTCAGAGAAGGCCTGAGCAATTTTTACTGGTGCTTTACGTTTTTTCTGATGAAGAGCACCAATCAAAAACGTTTTTTAAAAAAGAATATCTCTTACCCATTGCCAAACATTTTCTTCTCTTGTATTTTAAGGCATTTTGAAACTTGTCTTGCAACATTTTTATTTGAAACTTTCAAATTGATTTGCAGCTTTATAATTCCGGAAATTGATTTAGTGGAACTTAGTGCAACTTAGCTGACTAATGTCTGAGTTTTATTAACTTCTTCGGAAATTATTTAAACTGTTCTTAGTTTATTGCATTCATACTTACCTTTTTAACATGAATGCAGTTTATACAATAACTAACATTTTAAGCAGTTAAAACTAATATTTTTAGTTGGAACATTTTCTAGAAATATATAGAAAGAGTATTATTGTAACTATTTCTACGGAGGCACCAAACTGTATCGAATCCAAAGCTCCTCTACGTCTTCTGGATGGAGGACTAGTTTGAGGAGACGACTATTCTCATCGAACTTAGCACTGAATAGTCTGCATTACTATCTTTAGATTGATCTTATCTCACTTTCTTACCAATGCCAAATGAGAGCACAAACTGCAGCAATCAACACCCTTCTTAGCCCCAAATATCTCAATCAGCGCGTCTCAGATGAATTAATAACTGTGCAGGGACAAGAAGCTGAGATAACTGAAGTCTTTAGACGTGTTTAGGTCGTTTTGGCTTGTTTATTCAGGTGATGTGAATTGCTAAATGATGTCAATCAATACACTCACTTTTGGCATGCCGTTGCAATGCATGCAGTACCATTGCAATTATCTGACAGTAAAAAAAAAGACATTATAAAGTTTCTTTAAATGGCTATTTACCCTAAACTCACAACATCAGTTTTGTTAGCATACATAGAGAGCGCTAGAATATTGGCGCACTTTCTTTTTCACTTTCATCTAAAGTTTGTTTGGCCTCCTCTATATAAATATGTGCTATATTAAGTTCGTTGAATTTCAGAGTAGCTCCATATTATTATAATTTTTGAGCTTATTTTTTATTATACTTTCTTTTGAACTTTTTAAAAAAAATTTTCTTTCATATAATATTACATACCTTTTTTTATTTATTTTCTCATTTCTTATACTTTATAAAGACAAGCTTAATCAAAGTTTAGTTTTCTTTTGAGAAAAAATTGCTTTTTATTCTTTTTTACTCTCTCTTTTTCTTACAAGGTAAAGAACGTTTTGCAATCGGATCAAATATTTGATACTAATATTTATTTCTATCACAAATATCAGTCTCCTACAAAACTGATATTTGTCTGGAAGAGGATGTTGTCCCTGTTAATTGTAATCTACACCTGGTAATTACTGAAGAATCTGATCTTCTCGGTTCGCAATCTATCTAGAAATAAACTTTACTTTATTTTTTCAAATTACTGAGTTTGTGAGCTTAATAACTTAAATACTTTAAAGGATTACCATCTCCTGGTCACTATATTTCTTGTCGTGATTGATCTGGACTTGCACTTATCTATGACCTAATGGTTTACTGGATGATGCTGAAAAAAATTATCATTGACTACGAATGCCTAATCCGCGGACCATACCTGCAAGTTCTCCAGTCTACGATCTTTTTAAAGGGTGGTAATCTTTATAAAGTATATACCTAGCTCTTTAATTGTAAAGAAGAATCTCGTAAGGACCTTTAAAAAAAACTTCGCATTTCTTGTTTATTTAAATGTTTTTGATGTTTGGTCGGTTCAGGATCTGATTTTGAATTAAAATTAAACCAGAATGTAGAGAAGAATATTTTTTAATACCTGTCAATTATTTATAGGATTGGTCTAATACTGAAATTATTCAAGAATTTTACTGCTTTTTTTGTTTAGAAGGTCACAACTATTTGTCGGAGAACGGGAAATTATATGGAACTGAAAATAATTATGACATTACAATATAATCTTATTTATATGAAAGATTGTCATTGGTGACAATATAATCTTCATCCTTTTACATTATTTTATATGAATCTCGATTGTGATATGTAAACATGATATATTTAATATTACATTGTACATAAAGGTGTTTATTTAAACAGAATCGCTTTGTGAACATTTAGTGTATTCATTATTGTATGCATTATTAACACACTATAAACACCAACACATACTATTTAATATGAATTTGATGTGTACGAATTTAAATTACTTTGAATTATGATTAATTGAAAGCCATATCTTAACTTTACCCAGAGTATCTATACACTCAAATTACGTGACCTGCAAGATTCTGAGGATGTTTAATTTGTTTTGATGTAGATTAAATTCCTCTACATAATTCCACTGCGTGATTTAAATTGTTTGCATCAGTATTTGAACTAGTCAACTGTTAAAAGTAAAGTAAATAACTATTATTTCCTATTATAACTATTATAAATTAGTTAAGACCATAAATGAGAAGTCATTCGGTACTAAGAGTGAATTCTACTAAGAAGTTTTCTTTTTAAATTTATGAGGGAGTGTTTTTAAGGTTGATTGGATTCGTAGCGTTTGTTTTGACACGAAGTCAAGAAGAATCAGGTAACAGGTCTATTAGCGGTGTAAAGCGATTGGTCTATCTTTTCATAGCTAGGATTTAACTCTAATAGATGCTGACTCCTGAAGATATTATATTGTAATGTCGCTTCTTAGCTCTTTGGCAATACGCTTTCAGTGCTTTGCTTGTCTTGCTACTTGGTTTAGAGAAAGAATTTTATCTTTTTGATTTGGTAAACAAGTTGCATGCCTTGCTCTCCTCGGTGGAGTACTCGTCAAGATTAGAAACAGCGACTGTTTTGGAGCTTTCAACGACCTACAACTCATCAGTTTTCAGATTTTATTATGTACGTACCATCAATTTGAATTGTAAAGATTTATTACTTTCTTTGATATTTATAGATAATTTAATTATCATTAATGTATGCTCGAAACACGTTCTTAAATTAAATAGACCATTTTGAATTCTCTATCTGCAGTAAAGGTTATAACTCCTTCATTTACCTACAAACAGTGGTCAACAAACCGCGGTTCGCGAGCCTCATGCGGCTCTTTGGCCTCTTGAATGTGGCTTTTCTACAAAATACTTCGTGGCTCATACGCAGAAGTCGGTGGAATGAAGCAGTTAAAGGAATATCCATTCCGTTGAAGAGTGCGGAACTGTTTCTCGTAAAATATGGCAAAAAACGTGCGATTGGACGAAACAAGAAGAAGATAGTTGTGTTAATAATGAACTATTAAGGGTTCACTTGCAAAGCGAACAAACTGAATCAGATTGATGACGTCTACAGTAAATGCCAGTTTAAGAGCAACCTAATTAAGTTAATACCAATTTACCTACCTGCAAAGTTTAAGTTTAAAGGTTTGTCTCTGTTGACAAACGAGTTTGCTGACCACTGTCCTACAGCAAGAACATGGTACCAGATGTATTAACGTGAAGTTGAAAATCGTCTAAAAAGCAGGGATTGGAAACGGATGCAAATGTTTGAGAATTTATTCAGAGAGAATATTTTTAAAACCAATAAAAGAGACGAAAAATAGCATATCGTGGACGGTTTAATAGCAGTACTTTCGGCTTGATATTCAGATAACATGATGATTAGAGCAGCCTGGGGACCATAGTTTGTAAAATGTATGATTAACTGGCAAAACTGTTCTATATTTACACAATTTATTTATATTTATCTCAATTAACTCACTTAATGTAATGGAAATGTGTTACAAAAAAAAGAGAAAGAGCATTCAATCATTTCTCAATGGTTTCAAATATCTGTAGATAAAATTTCCATTTAGTTAATTAATTATTTATTACCATTTTATTTAATGTCCCTCACTGATCTGAAAATTTTACATAGCAGCAATAAACTCACACTCTCACTTGCCACTTTAACTCGCAAACATTAAAAATTTAAAAATGAATACTTTATTTATAAATAGTTGACTATCTTTCATCTAGTATTTCATTAGCGAAAATATTTTACAAAATTGGATACCTAAAATTTGAATGATCTCCACTTTATTATTTTAAAATAATTTCATTTTCCGTTGTTTTCAGTTTATTCAAACGACATGACAAATTATTGTAATACCAGAAACCTAACGCGGAAGGAAAAGATTCCTTACAATAAACTAGATTCCCTCTACTCCCCAGAATTTATGGGCAAAGCTTTAACCCGTAGCGCTTAGGATGGCAAAAATAAACAAACCAGGACAAGAAAAAGTATTAGGCCTACACATTAGACCGGCTGAATCTCAAGGAGACAAGATTTTAATGAGCTTTAAGCATTGATTACTACAATTTAGTAGATTGAAGGCGAACCATACAGTCTGCAGGTTTGTTCCTACTATAGGGACATCTACCTACAGAGACAAACTGTCAACTTCCTCAAGATTCATTCCAGCAATATTTTCTCACTGGCCGGCTAACCGAAGAAGTTTTAATTTCCAAGTAGGTGGGTTTGTTATTATAACTTATGCCTAATCGTCTGGAGGAAATTAGGAGTGAGGTCGTTTGCGGGAAGGTCATAGAAGATTGCGTTTAAGTTGTGGAAGTCACCATGCACAAGTTAGCAGTTTCCAAGATATAGGAAAAATCTTATCCTAAGTAACTGCACGCACTTATGTATATACATATGTATACAGAAAACATATTTATATTTATGATGTTAACATCAATTTACACGATCAAGAGGAAGTAAAAAAAAAGAAAAAAAAGAGATCTTAGGACTTAATAACTTGGAAAAAGATGCTGCAGCTATAAAGACATGGATAGTGTACTCAGGGGAGATGTATAACCTGCATTCCTTCCAGATTCTTAGTGTTCTTTCTCTATTCTTTTTAGTTTCCAAGATGGGACGGACTTGATAGACAGAGTTGTGTACAAAAAGAAAATTTTAAAAAGATAGTGCGAGACAAAAGCATGATTGTGTGTGTGAGATAGACAGAAAGAAGAGAGTGTGCGAGGGAAAGAGATAAACTTATTGTAATAATGAATGGAATAAAATTTACAATGTTTCACTGCCGGCTAGAATTATTTCCTTCAGGAAATTTTCTTTAAAGAACGAAAGAAAAAGAAAAAGAGATGGAGTACTTTATTTATAAGTGGACTTTAAATTAAGGAAAGCGCGAGTGTGTGCACGCCGTTAATTCGTAGAGTCGACTATCCTAAGTCATTAAACCCCATCTATTAATATTAAACTGAGACAGCAGTGCTAAATGAAATTAAACGTTCTGTACAGTCTTGAGATTTATGTGAATACATGTAATTTTAATTAGATATTTTTCATACATAAGAACTGTACAATTTCCTGTAATAACATTTCAAAGGAGTCCATAAGAAAGAAGCAATTTAAGTTTTCTGGAAAAATATTTTAGAACTAAACTATTTTAGAAGTAGACTTATGTTCAAAATTGAAAGAAGAAAATAAAATGAAGGCATCCGGCGAAAACTTAAAATTGAAAACAGTTTAGAAAACTCAAAATAATTAAAAAATAGTTTTTATTTATTTTATAGCTCGTGAATACTTGAAGTCCTCGTCACCCGGAGCTTTGTCCCGGACATTGGGCTGTCATAAGCTTCTAGAAAGAAAAAAAATCTCAAGAACTAGCAGTGGTAACCCGAGATCTGCTCCTGGGAACCCAGGAAACCACTCAGTTAATCCCCCCTTTTTTATTATTTACGTTACAAGTTATTTCAATCATAAAGTGGAAGAATACCTGAAATTTGTGTATCTCCAAAGGATTCAATCGGTACAATCTAAAATACTTGGAACTATCGTAAACGCTCCATTTTATGTCTCCAACCTGGACTATACACATTGACCTTAACATTCCTTTCGTCACCCAAGTTGCTAAAACACGATACAGGAAACTCCACTTCAACCTGCAATCTCACATAAATCCTCTAGCTCAAAATTTTTCTTCTAGAACTCTTCCTGACAACCTGGAAAAGACGTCTTAAAAGACAGTGGCCTCGTGATCTCCTCTCTAGTGAAGAGAGTGACTAAACATATAATGTTTTGGAGTGTTACCACTGGGTAACTTCTCCACTCATTTGCTTCTACTGTTCACTGTTATCATTGTTACTTATAGTGCTAACGCGCTGATTGTAGCACAAATAAACGCAAAAAAAAAGAAATTTGTCAACGAGTAAATAAATAATGTTATCACGGGGGGGGGGGATTTTATATTCTGTGGAGACATTTTTTATTTTATTTTTCAATTTAAGGTGCAATAAAATCTTAGCACATTTGACACCATCTTGTATGCACTGATTGGCTCCTGAAGGCGTTCTCTCTCTCTTTCTAAAGATATCCATCACCAGACGCTAGTTGTAGGCGCTCCAAGAAAGGGGAAAACTAAGCACAGAACGCCCAAGATCTCCGGCATAGAACCATCCTTTATAGAACAGAATACCAAAACTTTTGACCGTTTTTATTTATTATTTTTTCGGTCAACAACGATAATAAGATAATCCTTACAGAGCCACCAAATTAAAAACAGAATGTGCGAATGATTGGGAAAGATAAATTGACGTGGCCTAATGAGCTTATAAAAATAAAACTTGTTAAGCTCTAACCGCATGAAATTATGCGTTTAATGACTCAGTTACTCAGTGTAACATTATCGAGAATTACTTTTTTTTAATTCAAATTAAATATACTTTAATTAACTTTAAAAATCTGAATAAAAATTATTGGAAAGAAAAGATTTATACTCAATAACCTCTTGCTATTGATATAATATATAAGTTCTCAATTAACTGTTTAATAAAGCTTAGGATATTAACTGTGGTACAAAATTAATATGCCAGGCGAATATGTTTCTACTTTATCAGTGAAGGCGCCACCTTCTGTACGCCCGCGGTATGTTCGAACAGTAGCCACATCGTGCATCTCGCATCTCAGAGAAAGAGGGAGAATGAGAGAGAGCAACCATATAGTACCAGCTGTGTGCTTAACGCCCTCCTATATTGTGATCCAACATAGAAAATTATTGAGTTCTTGCTTGGCCTGGTGTATATCTATGTATATATATATATATATATATAATCCTGTATGCTGTTTCCATGTATGGTATACATGGGATTGAATTTATTTCTTCATTGAACTAAAACGAATTGATGTGTGTAGAATACGTGTAATTTTGCGAGTGTGTGTGTGTGTGTGTATGTATAGAGAATTTGCTGGCAGAGTGTTATTTGCTGATGGAACGCAGTGTTGTTGGCCGTGCGAGCTTTTGCACTCTATTGCTCTGCTAACTAGTAACGGCAACGTTTATTCCCTTGGTATAAACTATTTTCCACGCTGAGAAAGCTCGGCTGGAGGCGGTACTTTTACAGCATGCCGGAGGCCTTTTCATTTCCCAGCCTGCCATTGCCACATGCGCTTATATTTTTCTCTGACCTGATTTTATTTTTATTTAATAGAACTTTTCATTTTTACCGAACTAAGAATGTTTATTTTTTAAAAAAAAAAAAAATTTCTTTATGATGTGGATATCAGTAAAAATTATTTTATTTGTTCCATTTTATGATTTCTATATCGCACTGTAAGCTTTCATTTGTCTCTCATTCGCAATGTTCTCTTCAAAAACAGATTGTTGTTTAAGAATAACTCATTTTCTTGCATGCACAGTGTTGTCAGTAGTAGAGTAAAATAAACTCTTAAAACGATGACCTGAATTTAGAATCATGTACAAGTTGTCACGAAAACGAGCTAAAAACTTCTGAATCGCCAAAGTTCTCTTAAAATATCCAGTCGGGGCCGTGACATCTGCTACATATGGGCTAGGGGGTAATACGTCAACACTTATTAGAAGAACGTAAGTGATATCAATTCCCTCCAAGACTTATTTTGGAGATTTGAAATTCAAAAATATACTATTTTTTTTCCGGACCGCGATTCACTTTCCATTAGGCAAATTTTATAAATTTAAAGCAATAGATCAGATTAGAACGACCCTCTATCGCTACAAATTGAACGCGTAAGGGTAAGTGAGCAGTGTAGAACATTAAGGAGATAATGAAGTCAAAAAGTATGCCAGGGAATCTTCTAATGAACTGCACAGACGAGAACAGGTAGAGCTCCTACTGAACTATTGCTAGATCATTTTAAATTTATTCAAACCAGATTTAAAAAGGGAATGAAAGTGTTTGTATAGAAAGGGAATGGTAAGGTGTTGAATGAAGAAGAAGTAGTAACTTACATAATTAGACGGTAGATCTACCACAGAGTGCTGATCAATGGAAGTTTGCAGCGAAAGCTTTTGAGCGGAGATCAACCAAAAAGAAGAAGAAGAAAACTACTGATATGTTAGCAGCTGAAGTTCAAAAATTAAGAAAGAATTAATATGATTCAAATAAGTAATACGATAATAATACCATATGTTTTATAGATAAAAATAAAATAAAATCTCAAAACCATGCCCTAGAAACATGTACATATAAACAAGCTCACAAGCTTGACTATTTGACACGATTACAATACCTGCCAGTAGTAATAGCAAGTAAATAATTGCCTACTACTATTAGAAAGCAATCAAATAAATATATAAACGCCTAATGTTTATGTTTGCCTTTTAGCCGAGTTTGTTAGCAAACGTTTCATCTCTTGAATTTTTAACAATGTTTTAACAAACAGAAGCGGAATTGGATCGACTTTTCACTTTTTCCTAAATTAAATATGTGTTAATGAATTGCTTTGAATTTCTGCAAAAATAAGAGACTTAAAAATAGGGAGAAATGGAAAATCTAAAAAATTAATTTCTCTCTGAGACCGTATTTTGTGACAATGAATAAATAAAATATTATTGAAGTTTTACTTTTTATAAAAAAAAAAAAAAAAAAAAAACAGAACTTGAAAGACAGCTGTTAATTGCTTTAACTTTACTTTAAATTAATAGCCAAATATTCTCAGTGAACAACTAGATTTTTGAAAGAATAATTTTCTCTGCCACCGTTGAAAAACTAGGACCTTTATTCCATAAAATATAGTGAATTTATTGCAATCAATGTTCTATGCAATGTTGTTTTAAGCAAGACTGTTAATTATTTTAACACAAATTACCAAATAAGTAAGGTTAGGTTAGTATAATTCTTGTTTTTTGTTTTTGTTTGTTTTTTTTCTAAAATAAAAAATAACACATGGAGACCACGGGTTCAAGTCCAGCTGATTTTAGATATTTTTCTTCCAATGAGCCTCTTTCAGAGCCACTATCTGATGAAGACAGTATTTTATTTTAAGGGAGAATATTGCCTACTAGAAGCTGGCAATAAGACTCCGAGCGTCGATGATTTCTGATGGTGATGCGCCTTAAATTAATTTAAAAAAAAAAATCATCCTAATGCATATTTAACGACTACCATTTTGAGGCAAATTGTTGAAGTAAAATTAGAAAATAAAAAAAAGTAAATTGTGTTTACCCATACATGAATGGACAACTTTGTTGTCCTCCTGAACACAAAGAAAATATGTTTCTCAAAAAGGCAGTTTTTTTAAATTTCTTGTAGGCCGGTAAAAACAAGAAGGAAAAGAATTACATTTGAAACTAAATTACAGATGCCTTGAAAATGATTTCCTTGAAAATGCAACCTCATTATGATAGATTACTTCAAGGGTAGTTAATATTGAAACAAGTAAGAATCTATTAATAATTCCAAGTCTGAAAAATAAATTTCAAACTTCATTATCTTAATGAAATATTTGATTTCTTTATGGCGACTTTTAGAGATATAAAACAGCGGAACGCTGTCAGAAGCGTCGTAATTAAAAATAATTTTGAAGTCTCTGACGGCATTTCTAACATGAAAACTAGTCATACTTACATCAGACAGATATATACGAACATCTCTTGTACTCATATATGACTTATACAATGTGTTGTCATTAACATTCATTAGATATAAAGCATCTAAAACTGTTAAATCAAAACGTTCTGCTTTGCGATACCAGGCAAGGCTCCATTATACCTCTCAATGTTCATACATTTACAAAATCCTATTCATTGGTAAACTTTTAGATGTTATTTGATAAATATGTTAGGTTATATTTTGTGAAGAAAATTACATTGAAGAGAATGGTTGTTGCTCTGCACTGAGTAGGTGATGATGGAAGAGAAAGAGACGGCCAGACTGTTGTAATTAGTTAAGAGGCACCTTTTTCCTTATCCTGAAAGTTGCCGCTTAAAATTAGCGCATTCAGCTTTCTAAATAATTTGATTTATATGTTAGAAAGTTCTGTTAAATTCATGGCTGGAATGTTTTAGAATTATCAGAATATTTTCAATATCTTACAGGTAAAAATAAAACCCTAACAAATAGAATATGTACCGACAGTAAAAATTCGAGGGTTATCGCCTGAAGTCTAAAATTGATCTCATGGCGTAAATTTATTTCATGACGTGGCTTGAATATTGGCGTAAATTTAAGTCAAAATTAAACGCGATAGGTTTAAAATATTAAATTCTAGAATTACAAATGCAATCATTATTAGATTTGTATAAATCGAGGATTACTAGATTAGAAATTAAGAACGCTTATCAATAAACTATTTTAATGACTAGAGCTTATTTAAATACGAGAGATTTAGAATTAATATCTATGAGAACGCTTCTATAGAAATATTGGCAAGACAAATGGCAAAACGATTGAAGATCTATACATGGAAGTGTCAGATGTCGAACTGGTGATTGATATTTGAAGAGCTGGTATCTTTTGGAATGATTCTGCTGACTTTTCAGCTTATATATTTATACAGTATTATGTATACTGCGGATAACAAACTCTCGCTAGGACAATCATCTTTGTCCTTTTATTATCACTTTTTCACCGCATCCAACTTTTTTTTTTTTTAAACAATAATGAGTTTTCCAGATTCTCCCTCAGCTGTTGATACTGTGAACACCCACCCCAATTGTTGTTATAGACAAACTAATAAATTTTCCAAATAATTATGTCTCACAAAGTAGAAATCTTATCACTGAACTAAATACTTTCCAAGAGAAGTTGCCAATATATTTTTGTATAAATCAAACCATTTGTGAGATTTCGAACGATTAAGCACAAGTAAGATCTGTTTAAATCAATTGGGTATTAAATGTCTGAAGGTTTCATTTTTTTTTACAAAAATCAGAGAACAAGTTATTTAACTGTGCAACTTTCTCTTTTCCATTTACTTTTCGCGGATTTATAACATGTTTCAGCTGAGAATATTAGGGTTTAAAGGGCTTGTCTTATGTTTAGGCTTCGTTGTGGATGAGTATACTTATTTAGAATCGGACTGAAAGATAACTGAATGTATCAACAGTCGAGGACCAATCATGGAGGTCGGAAATAAAATAAAGACAGAAAGAAAGAGAAAAAAAAGCTCGAAAAGCAAATAAGTAATTAAAAATATTGTGAAGGTATTTGTTTTGTACAATTCATTATTAGAAGTTTGGAAAAGTTAGGTGAGGGCATGAATGGTTTTCCGATAACAGTAAGAATCAGGTAGGCTAAATCGTATTTATGACAATGAGGAGGGTGTAGGTCGTTGCTGATTCGCACTGAGGGAACTCTTCTCAAAAACAAAAATAGTCAGCTGGCTGTATAGCACTCTCATAAAGCTTATTCCAGCCTATTATCATCTTATCATTCTTAATTACACTTAATCTGCTTAACTTTGCTACGAAATAACTAAATACTCTAGAAAACAATCGAGTTTCTTTAATGAAAATAAGATCCATATGGATTATACTCCTCCATTACATTGTTCACCACTTACATCATGAATCCTTGGCTACATGAATTTATGGTTAATTAAAAAGAAGGTTGAGTAGGGAGAATCTTGGAGAAGAATGAAATCCTTCATTTATACAATTACAGCAGGCTCTTCAAATCTACTGCGAAACTCATCTGCCAAGAATTCTATGTTCTTTAATACAACATAAGAGGAAAGTAAATTAATAAAAACCAATGGATTGTAACAGAAATTATTGTTACAATAAAAATCGGCGGTTTTTAGGAAAAATGAAAACGTTAAAACTAAAATAATAGAATTGAAATCGTAGTAAAATCTGAACAGAAACATGTGGACTATTTTGTTTACAACGATCAATATTCTCTCAATTCAACTGCTTCAGTTTAGATAGCTACTAACTGGATACTGAGAGGAAAGAAACCGTATTGTACAAATAAATTGTTGGCCATTCTACACTTACACACAATCTTCAACTAGGTCTGGCCTGGCAGAGATCAGCTGTACATGAAATTTAAGTTAAAGGACTGCTTACCGAAAAGTTCCTACAATAGTGTGGGTTTAACAATAAGCTGCCAAGTTGGCTGCTTATTCTATCCATTATCATAAACCCTTTTTCTTTTTTCTTTTTTTTGTATTTTTGGTTTTTGTCCCCCAAATGAAATGTGCGCTTAATTAATTATTTCTTGGAATTAACTGTGACAGCAGTTGCCATAACATTCCTATTTATTCCTTTTACTATCCAACTTAGAATTTTCGTTTAAATCCTGTAACAGCATCTCATCTTTGTGTAAATAAAATAAATGATTTAATAAATGCAAACAATCCAATGAATGTGTTCGCTGGAATGTACGATATCAATTACACGTTATTATCGCCACTTCGGTGGTGGTGTTCTGAGACAGCAAAATGTATTGGGGTCATGATTTCAACCTTTTTTTTATGTTGAAAAATATAGGAACCTTACACTAGCAGCGAACATGCATTTATTTCATCAGTTTTTCATGCTGATTTCCTCCACAATGCCTAAAAAACATGTTTAAACGGCAATACATGTAGTACTGGCGAAAACTCAATGTTGATTATCGCGGAATATTGAGAATAACTGGAAAATAGAAATATCAGCACAAAAAATGCCACACTCCTTCTGAGAATGGTCAGAGAAATAATAACAAAAGAGACGAAAAAACGTCTATATGAGAATGTTAAGCTGGAAATACCGTGCAAAAAGAAAACAAAAAACGAAATTAAACAACTGTAGAATATTTTGCTGACCTTTACTTAGAAACGCAAACATTATGACGGCCCCATAAGTTTGTTCAAGACAGAATGCACTAATTGGCCAATAATTCTTTTTCGTTATTCTTCTTTTTTTATTTTTTGTATCATTTTTTATTTTCTTTTCCTCTTATTTTGGGGGCGAGAGTTGTTTGAAGTAATTAACTTCTTGTGTAAAGGTTGGAACAGTTTGTTTTGCTTGTCAAGAGTTTTGTTGAATCATGAATAGAGGAGAAAAAGGGAAATAGGACAAATTTATACATTTATCTCTTTTGTCTCAAGTGTTTGTTAACTGTTAACAAACAGTGGCGTGTTTTTCGAGCTCTTAGATCTGTGAGAGAGAAAGAAAAAAACCTCAGACGAAGTAAAGTACGAGTATTACAAAAAGTCGTGTTTTGAAGAGTACACAAATTGTTCAATTTGTATTGTTTTCTGGCATTTTTATTTCTAAAATTAAATGAAAATATTTAGATAAAAAGATGTTAAAGTTGTAATACAGCAATTATTTAAGTTTTTTTTAATCTTTCATTGTAACTTACCACTGCAACAGTTGTTGCAACAAGCAAATATGAAATAACAGGAAATCATGATTGGAGAAGGCACCCGGTGATATCACTCCAGTAACGTGCTTTGCTCTCACGATAAGAGAAGATCACGAGACCATCTTCTCTTCAATCTCCTTAGAGGATTACCTGGTAATGTGGAGGAAGATAGGTGTTCTATGAGAGGGTTAGGATGAGCTGCTGTAGAGGAATGAAATTTGAAGAAACGAGTGTTAGCAAGACCTGTAATGAAAGGAATTTTGAGGTCATTATGGATAGTGAGGTTAGATACATAGAACGGAGCGTTAAGAAGAAGGAAGAAAAAGAAGAAGAAGAAGAAGTTAAGGGGCTTGTACTGACTTGAAAAGGTGAATCAAAAGAGCCGTTTGGAAACTGCCTGAAGCTTAAGGATCAAGCTGGACTCTTCTCTCTATCTGACATTCGCAAACCTTCTCAATCTAGATGGTGAGACGTAGTACGCTTTGTAAGTAACATGAGCTAAGGGTAGTCTGTCACAGTTTAAAGACAGCTCAAAAGGAGAACTCGGAAGAAGTGGCAAGAAAAACTCAAGTAAAAATCTGCTAGTGCTCCAGCGCAGAGATGAGAAGAGTTTGCCGAAGAGGTTAGTCTACAGCGGAGTAAGATCGTATACTCGCACAAGAGCTTACTTCTCAATGTGACAGCTAGAATTGCCAGGGAAGAGGCTCCTGGGTAAACTATGAAGGTGGGATTTTCCTTCTGCGAAAAACCTAATAATCCTTAGCCCTGGCAGCTCTAGACTCTGACGTATAACGCCGTTTCCTCTTCCTCCTGATAGAACCTACATAAGATGTCTTCTACCGGTTCATATGTTTTGTTAATCTACAATGGCTTGTAAAGAGACTTTCGATCAGTCTGATGGCCGCACAGCCTTGCTGAAGAACAGCCAACAGAGAGTTTTAGTGGGAAGCTGCTAATAACTTTGTCTGCGACACTAGCCAGCCATCATGACCCTTGTAGCCATTCTTCAATGGCGGCACTGACTAGTCATTTTGCTCAAAAGAGGACCCCTCCTGCACCATGCGATCTTATCTATCTAGGTTCCTATACTCCAATGCCTGGGCATCCAGGCGAGAAAGACCTTATTTTATCAACATTAAAAGACGTCTGGATTTCTAACAGACCCTGTCAAGAAGCTGACAAGCCCTGAATTTGGAAGTAATAACCCCTGAAACATTAACCACAAAACTGCTTCTAACTGCTAGCGCAATCAGCGAATCCAATGCAGTGTAAGGCTTTCGTGAATAGTCTAACTAGGAGATCATCCGCTAGAATTAGTATAATAATGGTAATAAAATGCCTCCCTTTGAATAACCTCTATTCGAGATGCGTCCAGAGTTCAACATGGAATGGAATTTTTTTTTTAAATGCAGTAAATGGAAGTCTAGTAAAGATCTCGTACCAAACGTTTGTTTGTACAGGTATTAACATAGGGAAACTGGAGAAATGTTAAATAAATGAAGAGCTTGACTTAGAAAGGAATCATCGGCCTTCACATTTGTGCACATGTGTAAGCACATTTTCCTAGAAATGTGAATCAAATATTAACTTATAGCTCATTATATGGCAGTTGAAATATCAACTTCAAAAGATACAGTCATTCTAGAGGGAAATGCCAGTTTTTAAGTAACATGATTTCCATTGTGTAGAGCTTTCAAAATATATTCTGAAAGAAAACGTAGTTCAGAACAAGCTGACAGAAATAAATTCTTCTTTGCTTTCAAAAAATTATAAATATATTATTGAAATCCATATAATGCTAAACGGCTTACACCGATATGAAGTATATCTTTATTTTTATTTTAGAACTTCAAACGTTAACATGGAAATGAAATGCTAAGTATACGTAAATAAATATTCTTGCTTCTTATAATTATACATCTTCTTTTATACATAACGCACATAAGATTTTAAGGTCATTGGTATCCGAGACACTCGGCGCATTTCTGCACAACGGGCTGTCAAAATCAGAAAAAAGGATCGCCTAATTTTAAAGTTTATATACTCGATGTTTAAGTCCTCAACAAGTGGTCTCCGGAAAATTAATTAAAAATAATTGAATAAAGTTGATTAAAAATAAATAAACTAACTTCGAACTTTTATATATTTATTTATTTATTTATTTATTTACAAGACGGGCTATCACCCAGTTACAAAGAAATATAATTTAAAATAACATTTAATAATAACTCAATATATAATAATTATAGAATATACATACATCATACATTTATACATATATATATCGTAGAATAGAAATAAAGATAAAATAGAAATAATATATACACATAATTTACTTAATAGATAAACAAAATACTTCAAAATATGTACTATAAAATATACTTTAAAAATAGAAACTTTACTCAATTAATAAATCTTTATATCACAAATAACCGGTAAGTTTTCCCTAGTACCAATCACCGCAAAATCAGCCATTTAACAAATGTTTCAACTCGATCATGTTGGTGTTAAATATATCAAAATCAGCGGGTAGATGATTAACTTGATCCGCAACTCTTGGAAAATAACTGAACTTACGATAATTGGTACCATGGCACACTTTAGAAAACACTTGTTTTTGTCTAGTACCGTTTGTTGGCACGTGAAAATTTAACAATGATAAAAGTTCAGGGCAGTTTATATTATTATTTAGAATTTTGAAAATAAAATTTAAGTCTGTGGCTTGTCTACGAAACTGTAAAGTACTCAAACCAGTAAATTCCATTACGTCATCGTACGGTACCTCCGTCATGACTTTTGTCTCTCGATACCAGAGCAATCTTAGGAATCTTCTTTGAAGTGATTCAAGTTTGTTGACGTAAGTTTTCTGATAAGGAGACCATAAAGCAGAGCAGTACTCAAGAATAGGTCGCATCATTACTTTGTAAAGGATAATTATGGTTCTGACATCTTTAAAGTTTCGAGTAGATCTAGATATAAAGCCAAGCATTTTATTTGCCTTTGTGACTATGGAGTTCATGTGGAGGTTGAATGAAAGGTTAGCACAGAACGTAACACCAAGGTCCTTCACTACATTAGATCTACTTAGAGTTGAAGCATGAAGAGAATAATCGAAGTTTGTACACGTCCGACTACGATGATAGGATACTACCTTACATTTAGAGATGTTTAGGCTCATATCATTTTCATCGCACCAAACACTCAGTCTATGAAGAGAGTTTTGGAGGAGGAGAAAGTCATCCGCAGAGTTAATGGCAGTATAAATCTTTAAATCGTCAGCAAAAAGCAGAAAGTTTACTGAATTGAGACATGTAGATATATCATTGATAAAAATTTTGAATAAAAAAGGGCCAAGAATAGAACCTTGAGGTACACCAGATGATACAAGAAATTCTTCTGACATTAGTGATTTGTATTTAACAGATTGATGTCTTGCGGTGAGGTAGGAGTAAAACCAGTCAAGTAGTGATCCATGAATTCCACAATGGGATAGTTTATGAATTAGTTTGGAATGATTGACACGATCAAAAGCTTTGGCGAAATCGAGATATACAGCATCGACCTGCTTGGCAGTAACTAAGGCTCTCCGCAGATATAAAGGAGGATTTGCCCTATATTATAAAGAAAATTTGGGAATTTTATCTTTTATAGAAAACGAGAAAAAAAATTGTCAAATTTGGGTGTTTTTCAACGTTACGCTTTTTCGAGAAGTTTTTGACGATCAACCCTTATACAACTGTCCTACCGGACAGTTTTAATTACACTGTATGTGAAAACAAGTACGAAGCTCTGGAAGTCATCGTTGGATAGGTAATAAGGCGTTGTCAAGTTTATTTATTCTGGAATATTCTGACAGTGGATATTCTGGAATACATAATTGATTGGAACACTGTATTGCTAGTGGATTTCAATGCACCATTGTTAACTTATCTCTAAATACTTTGGTTGTACATAACTGATTCACCATGATTTCATCAAGATGAAATAAAAATAAGGTCAAACCTAGGTCAAATCCGAGGCTGTTACGCATTGTGCTTAGCAGTTAGCTCTATAAGCCCAAAAAATCTTAGGTTAAAACTATTTAGGCTAAATCATAAACTGGGGGTTACAGTTAGTACATTCACGATGAATTTTGCAGAAGTATTGTAAACTACGACATTGTATTTAGTTTTCTGAGTTTACAGAATCATAAATTCTGTTTCCTAATATTTATGTATATATTCTTTTTATATCTTATAAATGAGACTAAAAAACACACACGCTCAGGTATTTGCTAAAAAATGAAATGAAAACTGGAAGAGAAAACAAATATTCACAGATAGATCAAAGCAGATCGAAATTTTGTTATACTAAAAGAAGTATGTTACATTTCTCTGCCAATGACAACTTTGATATTTGTGAAGACTCGTTCTGTATAGCGGCTATAAACTTCTATTTAGATTTGTGTTTCCTGGCATTACATATATACACGCGTACCGGTAAATACAAATACCAGTCTGTTATATGGTATGTTTGGTAACAGACTGCTTTTGGAACCAAATTGGTTTGGTCGTACTTTTTTTTTGTTCCTTAATCCAATATTATTTTATGGTAAGCTTATTTTGTCTTCATATTTTCAACGAGTTTCCTGTTAAAAGCATTTCTTGTTCAACCATTTCCTGGATAAAAGAGAAATATATACTAAAGTTACAGGATTATTTTTAGACTATTTGTTATGGCCCATTTCGTTGATTTATTAGTAAATAAATATAAGTGCTAGAATTATTTTACGTTCTCTAAGACTTTCTCAATTTCTTTCAGTCTTTCTCTCAGCGTAATTACGATTACATCCTGAACTCGAATTTCACAAATAAAAATTTTCCTTTTGGTAAAAAGGCAACGTACCTAATATTGTATACATTCAAATATTCGCAGAAAAACGAAAATTTGAGCTTTGAAATTCTATCCTGACCCAACTTAAAGCGCAGACTCAACACCTCCGATTTCCACTCTTTCCTCTTCGTGGCCCACATTTTATGTAATAAGAAGCTATTTACAAGAATGGAGTAGGTGGAAAAAAGGATATTGGGGAGTTTATCGCTCCTGTACGGCTGGTATTCATAGAGCATCAAATTATTGTTTGACAGATGGTTTTAATTTCAGAAGGAGAAAGTATAAATTCCTTTATTCAGATGAATAAACTAATAAGTTTTGAAAATAAAAAAAAAATTAGCAGTTTTCGCATAATTTCCTTTGAAATATGACTAATTCAAGACCATAATTTTTAAAAAATAATACCTTAGGATCTTGATACGACTAGAATCATGAACGTAATTAATCATTGTCATAAGTTTTTAATGCTTACAAAACCGCATTATTAATGTTTTAATTTTTAGAGTTATAAAATAATATTTTTCCATTTTTCTTTACGCAAGTTAGGAGGAAATATCACGTTACAGCCTCGGGGTCAGAGTTCACCTCTACTTTCAATGGAAATCTATCCATTACCTACTCTCTGAAGTTGGACTTATTCAAATTTATCTGGGTAAAAATATTTCAAAATAAAGTTATTGATTTACAAGTGTGCAATCAATTAAAATAGTATCCATTTATTAAAATGTTACTTCGCTTCTAGCAATTTTCATTGCTAAATTTCAGGTGGTCGCAAACCGTTTATTAATTTTAAACTCCCTATAGGTTATTGTTTTTAAGGTCGATAGTTCACACATATACTCAATCAACAAACAGATTCACCATACAATCCACTTTTTCATAATAACGCGAATTTCCAGTACACTCGTTGATGAAAATTTATAACAATGGACAAAAATAAATGAATTCAAGTAGTTTTCGGAAAACTTATTCGAGAAGAAAATGATTTAAAACCAGGAAAATGGTCTTTGAGAGTTGCTGGATCGTATCGTTTTAGCAAGTTTTTAGCGTTCCATTATTATTGTTTTTCTTTTAAAGGTTCTTTGTTCGTCAACATGACCACAGATGTGTGCACTTTTAACGTGGCGGGGTCTTTCAAAATACCATATTTCCTGTGAAATTGAATTTCAAACATTGTTTACGCGATTACAATAAGTGGAATTAAAAAAATAAATAAAAAATTCCGTTTTCCCATTTTGCAGATTTCCCAAATTAATAGTACCTCTCACATTCTGTTAGTGGTTGAAATGGTTGATGGCGTTTTGCCCATTTGTAAGAGACTTAAGTACTTGCAGGTAGTCCTCTAATGGCTTCAACCATTGTTAAATTCACTGGAAGTACAGAAGAGAAGCACTACTACTCGGAATAGTGAGATGGGGCTTCTCTGAGAGTGTTTTGGAGGAGGAGTGAATTAGACGGTGCGAGAAGAGTAAGAAGAGTGGTACTGAGTTTTGAAGCTTGAATATTTAATAACTCTACTGGCAAATTATTTATTAACACAAGTTTGGACAACAATGGCTCACAACGTTGTTAACAAACACTGACAGTTCCTCAGGATACTAACCAGAAACGCACAAACCACCATCCCCTAGGAGGTAGTACTCGTAGTCTGGAGTTTTCCCTCCTATCCCTAGACTGGCCAACAGAGTCGTTAATTATTTAAGATAATAATCCGTAAGTGAACATCGCTAATCTTCGATAGAACTCCATCACTCACTCGGACCTGTTCTCGCGAACATTCCTAACTTTGTAGCAAAACTTTCTGAATAATCTGTTTTCTAATCACTTAAAATCTCCCACTTTTTAATAAAATTTGCTCTTTTCTTTTCCGTTTAAATCTCATTGCAGAAAGGTTATCCAGTTAGAGTTTATCAGTACGGCAAAGAACTGCCTTCTTTATTTTCTGTTGCCGTTGTCCTGGCTTCTTCGAAACATCTTTCTAATCGCTCCTGTCTTTCTCGTCCATCCTCTTATTCCAGCTTTTCTTCAATCTTCTTCAGCTAATTTTTTTTGGGGGGCCTTTCAATATTTCTTCTTCCTGTCGGTCAATCTTCATCAAACTTTGCATCATCTCTTCTTCTGCCAATCTTTATTCCATTTGACCTAGCTAATCTAATCTTAAATTTTTAATTCTGCGATTCAATCAAGAACATATATAACTGATCACAGAGTTTTCCTGATTACCAAAACCTAATTCTCACAATTGGACCCAGAATTTCTTCTTAAGATAACCCGCCATGAAGCTGCAATCGCTAAAAGACTGATGTATGAATGCAGTTATCAATCTTTGAGGAAAAAAAGTACTTTTGGTTAGGGACCAGTTCAGCCCGTAGACTCACTATTTCTGCATTATCTTCTAGCTTTAAGGACTGTACTCTAACTAGAATCACATCGTCAGAATAAGCGAGATGGTGACCGGATCGATTAAATACTGTACCATTTGTGTTTATTTCAATGCTTTGTTAAAACATTGTCAAGGTGATTTGGAAAAAGCAAAAGATAATTCCGTTTCAGTAGTTACGAATATAAAGGGTTTTTTTCAATTTTCTATTAATCAGTCCAGCGGATCCCCTGTTAAACATATTACATTATCACTCATGTAAAAGGCTAAAAGGTTTTATTTGGAACTTTGTTTTCCTGGGAATCCTATTTTAGGGCAGTTCTGGAGAAAGGGTAACTTTTTTGTATTTTACCTGAATGTACGATTACCACTTTTGTAATCAATACATTATAATAAACAGTATCATGTAATTTTAAACATACTTAAACCACGTAAACAGTGGATAGGATGAGTGCTACAGAAGATCAAAAAAGGAGTTTTAATCAAAAAAAGGGTTGAAAATTTTTGAGAGTGAAACAATTTTTCATGATTTCATGACAAGGATGGTCCTGTTTTATGAGGGCTAAACCCATTCGCTATAAATGTATAAAATCGAATAAATTTCGCCATTTATTTGATTATTACTAGAATTACTCGGTTATTAGCCCCTCTTGAATCTAAGCCGCACTAATATGGTCTTTGTAATAAATAAATAAATATATAAAACTTCAGGCGATCAATGAAAGGCTGTTTCCAACAAAAAAAGTGGAATATTCAACTCTATCTTTTGAGCATCATTGTTGTTCTTGAACAGGAGCTTCTGTTCACCTGGGAAAATAAACGTTTTGGTTGAAAAACCGAAATTATTAATTAAAAATGTGTTTATTTATCATTTATATTTGTTTATTATATTAAGTTTACTTAAATATGGTTTAAGTCATTTTTTTTTGCTCCCATCAACCATTATAATAGCACTTAGTTTATTTTTTCTTTATCTGACTTGGTGAAGGTTTTGGAACTATGTAGACCTTTCGAGTTTTATAAGGAAATACCTCCTGAAGCAGAAAAATTGTTTTACTAACATTTGTGTCTATGTGTGGGTAACTGTGATTAAAGCTAACTAACTAGTCATTAAAGAAGACACTGATTCACTCTTTAATACATTCGATGATTAAACGCAATTACAGTAAACATCGATTAATTAAGCCTGAACATAATTATTAAACAGATACATACTCGTACTTATAAGCATAAACATATTTATTTAGCAGGAGAATTAGAGTATTAGAAATACATTTATGTATGTAGATATGTGCGTATGCAGGGGATTGAAGTACTTTTGAATTCAGCTGCATTTATTCCAGTACGTATGTCTAAAGCGCTGCCCCATTACCTCGCCCAATGTTTCCTGTTCTGCATTATTTCATCATATGTTTGTACATGTGTGGGTCTCCATTCGGGTGGCCGTGTCTCTCTGCTAATTCAATTCACTGTGACCCTCCACTCACCTCCACACAAACCCGCAGAATCTGCACACTCATACTATCAGATAAACACATAGTTATGCTGTCCACAACATTCAAAATAATACGCCTCAACATCCTCCGACTTGCCCTCTGGCTGTGCATAACATTAGCGAGAATGGTGACTATCTCCCCTCCTCTAATGAGGTGACAATATTGTTATATATTCAATGTTTCATTTGTCCACAATAATTGACTGGGTATAGTCAGCTATATTTTAGGGATTTTTTTCTTTTTTTATATAGCAATTTCAGTTTTTTTGCACGTTTTTTTGTTCATTCGCTGTCTATGTAGTCTATATGACTATGTGAATTTTCTACTTTTTGATTTTATAAAAGTTTATGACTTTCGTTTTATTTTTTTGGGTCCAACTAATACCTCTGGTAATGGTTCATTTATATGAACTTTTCTAATCTGTACTGGAAATCTACATATTCATACACAAATTATATTCTGGACAATTTGATCACCAAATCCGCAGTTTTAATCTTCAAGTAAACGATTAAGATAACTTTTAGTGAACTTTTGACAAGTTAAAAAATGGTCTTAAAAAAAGAAGAAGATTTTTTAGAAGTTACCGACAAAACTTGTATTGATAACTTGGAAATTGGTAAGATTTAAGTTTTATTGCGTACATTGATATGAAAAGAGGAAAGGACAGTTTATATCAGAGGTTGCCAAAGTGGTCTATATAGACCCCAGGGGTCTATTTAACAAAAGTAGGGGGTCGATCTGAGCCAGGGAGGTCGAAGGAAAAACAATTTCGAACCCAATACAGCGAACCTTGCAAAGAAACACCAGGCACACCCATCTCATTAATTAAGAAGCAATACTATGGTTACTTCACTTATTTATAATTACTTATTATTTAATAAATGTTAAGGAATTTAAATTTCAACATTAGGATATTTTTCATAAAACTATTGTTTCATAATGTAAAATTACTTAAATGCATGTTTTTTTTTATCACTTTATTAGCCATATTTACAACTGCAACAAATGTAAATTGCATCAAGTAAATTTCATCTTACTGGTTAAATTCACATGAAAGTCATGATAAGAGTAATCACCCATTGGTTAAACTCTTTTTCGATGGCGTTAATAAATGTTTAAAATCATAAAATAAATATACAAACACAGTACTTAATTTTTAATAGATAGTTTTATTTTAATTAACTGAAAATTACTTTTATGGGGGTCGATGAAGATTTCGAAAAATTATATAAGGGGTCCATGTTCAAAAAAGTTTGGCGACCTCTGCTTTATACAATCGACCGCGCCATTTGCCGTTAATATGGTCAAAACCAGAATTAGAAACTGAGGAAATACTGACTATTGGCAGCCACGATTACCCAATTAGTTCTGGTAAGTTCTGGAAACAATGTTCAAGCGTTATAAATTGGGAGAGCGTTACATCCCTAATAGAGCATTTAAGCCAATGACTTATTTGGCAGCATGGTATTTGTTTCATATTAATAAATAAATGAAATAATGGTAATAATTCTTGAAAATCTATTTGGATCGATCATCAAAGGTTGGTTCATCGCTCTTGGACCTACAGTATTAGGTTTCTGTTTCATGCTACTCTTGATGGTCATAAGAGTTACGCTACTGGGTCTATCTGTATTTCTACCCAGCTAGAGAAAATAAAAAGATTCTACATTATAAAAAAACATCATTGTTAAGTAAAAATTTATTATGTAAATTTCTTTATTAAATAATTCCTTGATTATTCAAATCTCTACTGAAAATAAAACAAAAAGGACCAAGAACAGAATAAAAAATAAACACAAAAAAGTATTTTTTATTCCAGCTTATTCTTTTTCGTATTCTTAGTCGAAGAAATATAGGTAGCACTTCCTTTTATTCATGGGGATGGATCTGATCTCAGTTTTCAATGTTTATATATATACACTTTTTAATCAATCATGTTTCATCTTATATCCTCTCCCATGCCCCCTATCGCAGTATACACTTTCATTCATGTTTTGAATATTTGTCTAAAGAAGAGCTAATGATGAACAATATTTCTAAAGCTGTAACCCCGGCTTAGATTCTTCATTTCTCTCATCTATATCTACTCTTATTCTTCAATTCATCTTTCATGGAACGTACATCTATTGACATAACTCTTGTGTTTAGTTCGATATTGAAATTTCAGTGTTCTTCTTTTTTTTCTTTTTTTTTTTTACTTTTTTTTGGCGAAGCGTATGCTCTAGATTCAGATTTTTTTTAAAACTCCCTTCAGTGTTAAATATCAAAACCGGCTCTTTCAATTTATAATGAAAACTTATATACATACACTCAAACGTTCACAACAAAACCCTACATGAAAACTGATTCTAAGCATATTGTGTTCAAATCAGTAACACTGAAGCACGCTATTTTCTTGTCATTATTCCTTTCTAATAATTTATTTAAATTGCAGTCGTACACTTCATTCTATTTATTTATTTTCTTGATCTTTATCTTCTTGATCATAGTTTGTAATGATGGTGGAATGTTTGTTAAGAAACACACTATTTGAGAATATTACTCTTATTTTGTGAAAATATTTCTGCAAAAGAGAAAGGAAGAAAAGATGTGCGTAAAGTTCTATTCTATTTAAACAAATCGATAAAGGTAAATAAAACAGAAAAAGCTGTAAAATATGTAATATTTACATGCATGTTTTATGGCATTTTAACAGTGAAAAACATTATTGCAAATATTTTTGTCTTTTACCTTGAAGGGACAGTTAGACAACCTTCGACATTTTGTTCGGGTCAACGATGGCACTGTACAGGCCAAACCACAATGATCGGCCATCGTTATTTTAATTTAGGCAGTATTGTGTTTTTTTTTGTTTTTTTTTAACGGTTCATAATAAAAACAACATCACCGTAAGTTAAATATGTCCAAATGGATTACCCAGGTGAAAATTACCGCATGAATATTTGCTGTATGAAATATCTGGAATAATGTTAACCATAACTGTACCCTGCAGAATGGGTAATAACTTTTTTTTCATATCTCTGGACTGAATTTCATCATTTCCATTCTTTAGTGAAGTGTATTGTGAACTGCCAGCTTTCATTGGCCAAGAAATAATATTTGTTTTTGCTGTCACTATGTAATTAAAAGCAGAGAATGCAATTGTGTCTATTTGGTGGAAGGTGAAAAACGTTACTTTATTTAACATGTTAATTTTAGCCACTATATTTAATTATTTCTACTGAAAATTTGCAACTGAATGTGAGACTAGCTGCTTCTTCATTTAACTAGTGAATTTCAGGCACATTCTTTCATCATTTCTAGCTTAACCTAATCAGAATACCAAACTCTTCAAAAGACTTGCTTTTTAACAAAATCTTAATAAACAACTATGTATAAATTATGTAAAAACAACTATATTCATTATATTATTATGTATTAGTAGTTAGAATTTATTTTCAATATAATGTATCATACATAAAAGTGTCAAAGTACTAAACACACATCCTTCCTACAACGTTTGTTTAGGGTCGTTTGTTTAGGTTATGACAAGGAAATTGTAGGATGTCAGAGCGAAAACCTACAGCTTGAGGAGAATATTAAATATGTGTTTAATTCTGTTATGTTTGTAGGGAGTGAAGGGATGGTTATGATGGAATCCTAGACTAGAGAGCTGTTTCAGCATACCTAATTGGAGGTAGAAATACACCGGAGTTGCAGCAGAATATTTTGTTGTTTTTTTTAAATAATTTAAAATCTTTTTTCAATAACTGCACATGCTTTACAACAAGCGGTAAAGTAAAATTAAAGTATTATTTCTATGTAAAATGAACTTAAGCCCTTGCTACCTATAGTCTTCACCCTGACAATGCACTAAATCTGCCTCTTACAAAAAAAAATACTGCAAGTTAGTTTTACAAAGGTGCAGCTGAATTACAGATTCAGTAATGAGACAGAATGATAAATTTAAAATGTTACGATTTGAGTCGTATAAACATCCTAACAACATTGAGCTCTGCCGGTTCCCGAACAATGTTTTCTCTCTTCGGTGTACTGTGGCCATTGAACTGTAGATGATTTTGTGAATATTTGTTACTATTCTCACACATTATAAGTGCAGAATCAATGCGGTTTGTGAATTAGAATAATCTAAGTGTCCTTACAATTTTCCTCATGGAGCTTTGCAGATTTAAAGGATATCTTACGAAAGTGGAGAGTGCTGCCACACTATTCTTAAGAAGAGAATTAAAAACTTAGTTGTATTACATTTTGGGGGAATAGACAAAGAAACTTCCTTGACAAGTTTTTAACAGTTCGAAATATATTTTATAATTATTATTCTTTTGACTTCTGGAATATGATCTCTGTTCTATGAAATAATTCTCATTAATTATGTTAATTCTTCTTGTTATAAGTAACTGACTCCTATAAATACTCCTGTAAATAAACTGTGAGAATATCAAATCGTAACCTCACTTCTTCTAGACAGTGAACTTTTTTAAGAAAGTCTTAATAAACGGTAATAAATCAATTTTTTTTCCTGAATTAGCAGGTGACTGTATACCTACTTACAGAGGGCTGTATAAACGGATCTGATTATATGAAAATTAGGACAAATTGAGTATGCCATTGAGTGTTGAGTGTTGATTGGGGAAAGGAACTTTCATGCAGATATATATGTATAGCAAAGGAAGTACTCGGTGCTCAATCAGTATGCAGATGTTGTAATACCACAGAGAGAGAGGTTTCTCCAGCTTGCTTAGTATGGGCTTACAGATTTTGTTATTCCAGGATATCTGTGGAGGTTGATGATTGAGTTAGTGGGTGTGGACTTCAGGAGAAGGCGTTTGGGACAAAGGTCTTACAGTTGAATGTGAAAAAAAAGGTAAGAAGTATGGTGAAGTATTTTTTAAACAAACCGGCTCTTGTCACTCACTATACAAGGGATGCTGAACACAATCTCCTGCTCTTTCTTCTGCCCACACTATCTGCCAGTTCTACATTTCTCACAAGATGTGTACCCACACTACTGAACCACAAAGATCACGCAAGCTTGTTGATTATGTTACCCTAGGCAACATTAAAGCACCATATTTTCCATCCCATTTCATGTTCACCATGAAATGGCGACAGGAAGAGTTCCTCGTTCTTCTTTTACCCGCTCTCAATAATTTTTAGCTCCTTCTAAATCCAATCATAATTCTAGCTCTTTCTTCACCACTTGTCCTGTAACATTTGTAACAATACGAATTCAATTTAAATCCATTTTTGTAAAATAAATTTAAGACAGACAGTCTCAAAAAGATATTATTATCACTATGGAATGATTGAAAAGTTGTAGAAGTTCCTCTTCTCAGCCCACCAGTCATGCTTGGAGCTCACATCGTATCTGGTAGAAAACAACGCTGGAATGCAGTTGGTTACAAAAAATATTTTATATAGAGAAGATTCTACGAACCCTGGTATTGTATCATCTCCAAAACTCGTATCGATTAAAGTGGCTGAATATAAAATATTCTTATCACTGCGATAACAGTTGTGAGAAGCAGAATTTGCACAGTCAAATAGGGTGAGAACCAACTAAAATCAAAGAGAATAGTTCCTCTCTGGCACCCTATGACCAGAGAAAGCATAAAAAGAGACCAATAATTCATTACTTTAAAAAAAAGAAGTTTATTTATAGGTCATGCGAAAAATAATATTTATTAAATTAATGTTTAACCTAATAACAGGCATTCGTATAATTACTGCAATCAATAAAAGTGTTTTTGAAATACAATGGACAATAATTTGAGTTATTTTTAATCAGAATTCTGCGGTATTTTGGCTTACTTCACTAAAGCAGTTTCGATGTTTGTGGTTACTATTCACAGTAAATTTGAAAGAGATTAACGAACATCTAGATTTTGGTTAAATGAATTCACAGTTGAAAAAGCACTTTGGGCAAATATGAATGCTTTCAAGCATTATGTAAATTTTGATGGTAGTTTCTCATTTTATGATACCGATCTTTAGCTAGTAATTTGAATAGTTCTTTTCCCATTTCCTTCCTTTTAGAATAACAAGTGTTTAATTGCAAATTTCACGATTCCAACTGAAGATCAGATCTTTTACTTACAATGCTGATAATCAAAGCTTAAATAAAAAGTGACATATATATTATTTAATATGTTCAAAAGCTGAAAAATCGTTCAGTAAACCTCTTATTGATTTTTCTAACAAACATTTTATGAGCTGAAATTGGCGCTTCACCAAAATTCTTCATTTCTTCGAAGTCTTCTTTGCCATTTGGAAAAAAAGTATTAGCATTACTTCTCGACGAGGCTCCAATCCATTACAATAACCATGTATGTTGACGATATTTTGTCTTTTGTCCAACAGTTTTAAGTTCAATTTAATAAACTCAGTCATTAAATAAAGTAGATCAATAAAAACAGATTTCTATTGCAAATGTTGGTAGTGAATTCCGCAAGATGACATCATTTTGAACATTGGGAACGAGTTCCATTCGCCACATTTAAAGCGAATAAATTTACTGATTCATAAAAGATATAAAGTTAATGATTCAAATAATTTTTTTTCGAATTTTATAATTAAAATTAATAGGTATGGCGAAAGCCACACTAACCACGTCGCGGTTTTCTTCAGCCCTGTGATTTAATGATCTTAAAATAAACCTAGGTAGGCAACAATTATGGTTAGAACTTCCTCCTTAACCTAATACCATTTTATCCACTGAAGATCGGTTAGCCACTACTAACAAAAAGCTTTCAACAAATAAAATACATCCACAGGAAAGACGAAGAAGGTTTATTATTTCAAGTATTCACTGTTTCGAAGCTCTCAATTTTTAACATAAAATTAGTATTTTGCAAATAAATAACTCTATGTTTAAGATTAATTATGTTTAACTAATTGATTGAAGAGATAGAATTTAATCTTTTATGGGAATATTAAAGCAATTTCTACACGCTCGGCAAAACAAGACCTAGCAACAATGGTGAAGTCTGATGTGTAAATTACAGAGATGTAGCATTACTACAATGTAAATTGAAAATTACAGAGATATACAAGTTGAATTACAGAGTTGGCTTCATACAGTACGTACTACCAAGATGAGCATGATGATGCATTCATGTGTAAAGAGTTAAGTTCCCTTTAACATAAAGCGATACATTAGTAAATGTTATTGTGTGACTGTTGAAATGTTAATTTTAAGTACACATTAGAAGATGATACGATAAATATTCTCACAATTCAATGTGGTTGAAATCGAAGACTAAACTGAGTACCTAAACCTAAACAATCAGAACAGAAGACACACCAACCTTAGATGCAACAATGTAAATAACATTATAATTGTTAATAGCATAAACCCTTAAAGTGAGCTTGTCTCTAGGTCAAAGTTTGGAAAAAAATAAAGACAAATTGGCAATATTCTTTCTTTCTTTTGTACTAAATAATGTAAGTTGAGCCCCTTCTATTTAAGGTAAATATTTTCAAATTTGTTTTTGTGGATGTTAATACTTTAAATTACAACCCTGACAGTGGGTTGCTACGTGCTTAAAGGAGAGCTTTGCAAGCGATTCCCAGAAGGGATATTTGTTGTGTACGCAGCTTCTTGGGAAAAAGCGATCCTGAGATCTGTTACTTCAGCTCTGTAACTATCTAAATTATTGGATCCTGTAATTAATTCTTAAATTGCCATACGCCTTTCATTTCCTACTTCTTGGTCCTTTTCCCAATGAACAAAACACTGCTAAACTATCTTCCAGGTGGAGCTTTAACGTTCAACTACCACATTATTAATTATAATCGCCCTAAGTAGCACAGAGTTTATTGTAAATATTTGCCCAGAAAATCAGAATCAATGAGCTATTTTAATTATATATATATATTTAGAAGGAGAGAGAGTGCTGAGGGGAGGAGGTTTTACTTGCAAAGGGTTGGAATAAATGAATTATTAATTGATTCAATCTCGGTCACCATTTTGTAAGGGAGCTTTTCTATGAGAAAGTTGTCATTGTTCTAAATTGTGCGTACAATAGCAACAAGCAATACATCAGAATAAAAATAAGCCTGATAGATATTAGAGAATTCTATGTAGGTCACATGGGAATATATATCCAGCTAGGAAGTATGAACTACTTTGAGTTAGTGGGCACTCTAAGTGTGAACCACATGGTAGCTAATTGAAGACAACATCTATGTTACTACTGCGAGTACATAAAACCAGCAGACACATCAGTGAATATGTGGACATTGAGTGCGTAGAGTTCAACTTGATCCATTAATGGATATCCATCTCATTTCAGCGCTCTAATCCTGTTGATAGTACTTTATGAGAGATTGCCCAGCAATTGCTGACAATTTTGCCTGAATACTGGTATCAATTTCCATTAAAAAGTTTCATTAATCTTTAATTATTTATTAAATTGCAGGTTTTTTGTTTTGTTTTTAATCATTCAATCCTCTTAAGCTATGTTCGCTTCTCTCCGCAAAACCGGATTATTTCAAAATCCGGAAGTAATGTTTCATTCTTATTCCTCTTTCTCTTACATATTTTTATTTCAAAATTAAAAAAAAAATAATATTTCAGACATTTTCACAAATATATGATTTGTGTTTCCAGATCTAGATAAAATGATCTACAAATTTTAAATCTATGCGAAAATTAAGAAAATATGAAAATAAATAAAAATGTCATTTATGTAATTTTTTTCCAACTCGGTACCTTTGGCCATATTTTAACATTCATTGATAAAAAGAAAGAGACTGGATTGTGTTACGATTTTGAATCTCCCAAAGCAATCAACTTGAATATAGAAATTAACAAACTGTTTAAATGTACAAAATATGGTTCCCTTAATACAGAAAAAGACATTTAAGGCAGATTTAAGAGAGATAGAAGGTGACGTCGAAAAAGGGTCTTATGTTTTATGACTCCAGCTGTTAGGATACTGTAACTTGTCACAGCGTGAGCAAAAAATAAGGACGACATACCCTAAGCAACAGGGTCAGTTTTCTGTCGTTCGTCACGCAGTCCAAGTTAAAAAGGCATTTCGTAAGTGAAACTCTTCATCAATTCACCTTAGTCTTTAAATCTGTCTAAAATATGACATCTTTTTAAGCTGATATTTTGATGGCATGATTTAGCATCTAATTTGTGGGGAGAGATTCCGTTTGAATAATTAAAGATATTGATTGTTGTCTTATCACCTCTTAATCTTTCTATTGCAGAATCTTGCAGCCATTCCAGAAATACTTCTTAAACTGGACAAACCAGCGACCAGTAAGAAGCCTTTAAAACATCATCACAATGTAATTGGGCTGGTCCTTAGTCTTGCTCGTTATTTTGACCAAGTAGCTCTTGTATATAATGTTCGGGTAGTAACGAACACATATTTATTGGTTGAAAAAAAAAAAATTAAATTACAAATGTAAGGGAACATGTGTCCATTGTGACCGCTGAATTTCATGGTCTTTGGAAAACGTTATTTTTAGTAATATTATTGAAGAAAAATTGATATTTAGCCGAGGACTTTGACCTTTAATCATAATATTGCGTTGCAAATCAAACAATTTATTTGTCAAGATTGCAGTTGGCAGATTGACAATACTCGAAACAGTATTTATTCATGCATTACTAATATTTTGATACTTATCTATCAACTATTAGACGTCTGGTAGTTTCCTCATCCATCTTATAAATTCTTCAAAAAAAAGAGTGATGTGGCGCATCACGTGGAGATGTCTCCTCAAACAGTAATACCCAATCTGGGATCCTTGAGTAAGAACTATTTAAGAGTCAAGCAATCTCTCATTGTCAACCTTCGACGGACCTCAGCCAGTTCTTTCTGTTGCCACAACCCACCAAAGGACGGCGAGGCTTTGTAAGTCGAGTAAGGTGCCCGATTTGGTCAGCCTGCCATCCTCCTAAGAAATGAAGCAATAAGAAAAGTGAAGAATTAATGCAAATTAGAACAACATTTTTACCCATCAGTATTTTTGTTAAGAAGAATTTCAACATAATCTAGCTTTAATAATTAGGAAACTGCCTATCTAAATTACTCTATCATCACATTGTTCATTTAATTGTTTTACTTGAAGTTCAAGTTATTAATTACATTCGTTAGAAAGGTATTAATATACTTCACATTTAATTAAAAACCTCTCAGTCTTTGCAAGCGGAAAACTGCTTATATATATTTCATTAAGAAGAGGAAATCTCTTTTCTTAACATTGGGAGATTTTCTTGTTTGCACAGTCTAAATTGAAAACAAACTGCTTCTCGTTGGCTGGTGTGTTTTCCCTTTTCCACACCATCCTAACAGATTTTCTTCTTTTTCTTGGTGTTCTGCTCCTCACCCTCCGCCATGCTATATGTATGTACGTATAGAGGTTTTTCCAGTTAGGTTGGTGTCTATAGAATTCTTCTCTTGGACAATCCAGTTAATAAAATATACATTTTAGCTTTTTACTACTGTTTTTGTAGCTTTTACGAGTGCTGTCCTGGTAGACCTTAAAAAACTATTCTTAAACTGGTAGCCATCCAACTGTAATATTCTTGCAATTGATACATTCTCTCTCTAACTCTCTCACTCTCTCTCTCTCTGTGAAGTGATTCTCCCATTTCTGTTTTCTCTCCAGTTCAGACCGACTATCTTGCAGCTTTCTCTAAATTACTGCCCCAATTAATCTAAGCTATCAGATTACATCATTAACGCTAGCTGCATATTCTAGTTACTTGTGTTATTTATAGATCTGCAGTGTTAGCTAAGTATAGTACAATAATCGCCCGTTTTATCTAGAGGGTTTAACCATTCTTTGACCAAATTAGAGGTCGATTAAAGTAGTGTAAGTACATATTTTACCAATTTTTTCAAAAATCAAAGTTCACTAGCGGTCCAAGCACAGTCCCTGATTTCAACCCTTTTTTTTTTTTGAGTCTTTATAATGCCATCCAATGGTCACCTGGAATGTGCTGTATTTGGTAATTTCCCTTAATTTTTAAAGGAACAATACTCTTTCATAGATGAAAATCTCCTTGAAATGTCTATAAAAATTTATTTAATTTTGGATTAAATTTAATCGTAGATTAAACGCCAACAAAAACATGACAAAATAGTAATTTAAATAATTCTAGTGAATCTGTGAAGGGAATCATTGGGATAAGAAAATGCCAAAAGAATACTTTTCTCATCGTTCATCGATGATGATAATATAGCAAAAATTTACATTCCTTTTATCTGTTTTATAGATTTACAATATCAAATTACAAATTTGTTTATGTAATTTTGGGCATAGATTACAAAAATGGTGCCCATTTATTCTCGAGAAATTCTATTGTTTTGTAATATGCGAGTAACTGGGTACATCCCAGTTATGGCCAAGCTCATCACCACACTCCTAACCCCTTCTTCCACACCTTTATCTAAACTTACAAAACATTACGAACCTATTTATAAAACATGCATAGAATTTAGCTTAAAATTCTCTTTATCTTACGATGTTAGTCTGGTTTGTTTAGCTCTTTTTCTAAAAGCTTGGTAAATGTATACTTACACCGTTACCACGGAGATTATACACAATATTTACTCTACCTATCTTAGATATACAGCAGGTTTATACGTAGTTGTATACAGAAATATTTACACTCAGAGAGAAATTCCCAGTTGCATGCACGAAGTTATGCCTTACTTTTCTGCCTACATCGTACAATTGTTTCAACTACCTCTTTGTCTGAATCTTAATTCAGTGTAAAAATATATTTATTTAAACTAATAGAAGATTCAGTTTGAAATAATTCGGTTTAAAAAAAATGCTCACTTCGTGTTTATGGACAAAATTCCTACGATTTTCGATAGGAAGTCAGGAACTATTTGGGGGTTCATAGCTAAAAAATCTCGTGGGAATCAGAATCCTCTTTCCAGTAAAAAAACTTGCTACTTCACATATATTCTCGAAACAGAAAAATAATTTAAAACACATAAGGTCTAAAAAATACTTGAAATCATTTAAAGTACTTGATTTTTGCCTTTTAATTATAAAATTATTCATGCCCAACTGTTACATGATGAAATTTGACTCGATGAAATTGTTTTGCTTACAGTTTGAATCTGTTTGTAAAGTTTTCTCATTAAATGACATTCTGACATTTCTAATGCGGAAACAAGACTGCAACTGGCATGTCAATCCAACTCTAGAATTATCTGATAACTGTTATAGTTTAGAAATGAACTACATTTAAATATACGAGTGTATCATTATTGTAAATACGATATATATTTTATAGAAATTAGATCACGTAAAAACTTTAAATTAATTTTCAGATAACGATTTTTTTTCTTTTTAAACTAAATCTTTGGGTTCAAATAAATTATTATTTTTGGTTATTCTTTTTCTAGAAGGAGTTAATGTATTGCGATTGTTTTTACTTTTATAATTTAAATTTACTCCAGTATTATTATAAGTTTTGAGGTCTCCAAGTAAGATCTATAAGTTTAATTTGAAACACTTTACCTGGAATTTGGTACTTAAGGCAGCTCTGGGACAGAGGTTCCCTCTAAAACACTATTTATGATAATGAGCGGCCTCATCACCTATGTAATATTAAATATATAAATAAAATTCCAAATATTACAAAATGTGTTGAACGGAAGTACCCCTTTACAAAATAAATATTGTTTATTATTTTCATAAAATAATTTCATCAAACAATTTGTTATGTAAATTAAGGTAAGAAAAAGACAGGCGAATGTTTCACCTTAGAATCAATTTAACCTTTAACTTTTGAAGTTCTTTATTCATTTTTGAACTAGTGAGTGAAAATTTAAATTCGTCTAATTATAAATAATTTCAAAAAGAACTCTGCTAGAAATATATTTGCAGCTTTACTCACCCATTCAGGATCATTGTAAAACAAAGATGAATTTTTAGCCTGCCTTAAGGTCTCATTAAACTGTTGGTTTAATGTTAATTAAGTTTGTTTTTTAAATTAAGATGATGAACTTCAATAATCAACCCTGAGGTATGGCTTTTAACTTCTTACTTTGTTCAATATGTAAATTTAAATATGAAACTTATTTGGAAGAACGTTATATTTTGAACTTTCCTTGTTGGGAGACATTTTACTGAATATTTTCCTTTTTACTGACATTTTCCTGCATTGGGGATTTTAACTTGAAAGGTTGTTAAGTATACAATTATAAATTTTAATTGAATTTTTTTTTTTTCAGAAAAATTATTGCAATGGTACTTCTAGGAGAAAACTCCCTTCAACTATTTTGTTATTGGAATTTCCAATAATTGAAAAATTTTCAACAATTGGTCTTTAGTTTCTTATTACATTCAATGATGAATTCACCCGAATCACATTCTGTAGTGTTCCCTATGTACCATACTATATTAAAAATACCGAATCATGTCATGTGTTATGTGATAGCTTTATTTTACAGTTTATTGACTCTTTTTCAATGGAACTAAACCTAATATCATTTTTCAAAGGAAATAAATTGTGAGGTGGCAGTTATGTTTTCGATCATGATACTAGGTAACACTGAGCTATACATTAGTTAACCTAAACTTCTAGAAACTGTATTCTGCCTGCCTATCTTGGAGGTTTTTGAAATAGTAAAGATTTCCTCTCCTTCAAAATACTGAGTGCTTGCAACTGGTGAAAAGAAGGTAAATTGTATGAAAAGTCTGAACCAACTCCTTTAAAACTTATTTTCTATTTTCCACATTCCATTCTGAGCTAGACCTTATTATCGTCTCTTCTTTCGTATAAATATTCACTCTTCTCCTGCGAAATGATTACATTGAATCTTATTTGTACGTTTCTATTTCATTACATTGAGTCGCTTCATTCTATTCATTTATTCTTTCTCTTACCTTCATACTCGTATTGAAGTGTACCCTAATATAATATATTAATATATATGTATATAGTGGAAATAAAATTCTCTGGTAAAGCAACCTCATGATGAATGAAATTTCGATTTTATAAAAATATAAAATAATGAGTTCTAAGACGGATAAAGTCAACGCATTAAACATTTTAGAAGTTGGAACATTTTAGAACAACTACTGTTACAGAAGTAGTTTAACATCATCTTTAAAACTGAAATAAGTACATAGCATTTATAAATCCGATGGAAAAGTTTATTATTTGATGATGTATAAGTGTTAGAAAGTAATTAACATTATAGTTGTAGTGAAGAAATGTAGTGCTCATTGAATAAATAACAGTTGGAAAATTTTAATGCTATGTTGAATGAACTCCATTCAAAGCTGGTCTCACGCAATGTAAGGAAGTATTGAGGGTAGTCTGAGAGAGAATGGTATAAAGGAGAAGCGGGTGAAAAACACTTGAGCTCACTTGAGCCCACTTCACTCTGGCGTTCGAAAATAGCGGAGAGGGTGGAACAACGGGAACGGAGGTCGGTAAGTCCTAAGTACCGGTTGAAGGGATTTGTACGATGTGGGTGTGCGAGCAGCCAGGCTAAGGAGTGTTCAAAAGAGAGCTTGTCTTACCTCCCTTCCAGCTCTCTACCTTGGCTTTGTCCTCGGTTTCCTTTACTTGCCGCGGACTGGGACTTCACTTACCGCCTTCAGCCAGGATGTAACTTACCCTGCTAAATTGTAATGGTGCTGACTACATGGGAAAGTGTGTATGTGTGCATGAAACAACTCCACTATATTGAATATCTCTGTCTCACCTACTTATTCTGACGTCTTTACTTAGATCAGCAAAAACTTACAGGAATTTCATTCTTTTCTCTGCATTTAATCTTACCGTTATTCTGGAATCATTTGCGTGTTAGTTAGGCAATTTCTTAATTATCTAAGTAATTAATATTTTATCTGAAATGCTTTAAAGCAAAACCTCAAATCTCTACGGAAATATTGTTAAATTAATGAGCTGGAATATATGAATTTTTCTTCAACCTGCTTATAAACCAGAACTTACTGACCAGTTTGGCATACCATTTATCCCGAATCGTAATCTTTTTTTCGAGGTATAAATCAAGTAAGTGAAGGTGAAAACAGATTGCCTTAAATTGTTAACTTTCAAAGAACGTTCATGGCACCAAAAAGGGATCGAATTAATGGCGTGAAGAATAAAAATCAATACTTTTCTAACAGAAACATTCTGGCTGAGGTCCAGACCCATCATGGGCTATGATGGTCAGAGTGCAAGTAAGTAAGAGAACCATCTACTCTGAATTCCGCCCGGCTTTCCGCAGATCCTAGCCCTCTCAGTGATCAGCTTTCATCTTTTACTCTTTCTTACAATCCGAACCGTCGATTGAAACAGCGCTGGTGCTGGTAACTCCTTCATGTCACATGCCCAGGGTTCTGCTTTACTTGTTGCAGTTGAAATAAAGGTTATAGCTATTAAAAGAGAATAAAATTAAAATATATATACTGATAAAATAAAGTAAAACTGAAAATCTATTGAATACAAAGTGATTCAATGTGGTTTTGCCCAAAAATTTGGGAGAGATCACCTGGAACGGCTGTAATGTTTAAGCGAGGAGAATGAACATGTAGTTCTACAGGAAGTTAGGCGATTCACTCCAGTCCAGTGCGCTTTTACTAAGGCTTTTGAGTTTGCGAATTTTGATTCATTAGTTTTGAGCTCCCTGATCAGAAAAGAAAAAAACAATCATTTCGCCTTAATGGCTGCCTGCTACCATTTAATTATCTTGATTGTTTCATTGTAATAGTAAAATAAATAAAATAAAGTAATCGCCTCTTTCTTCAACTACTAAATTTGGTACCATAGACTGGGTACCCCATGCTGTACTACAAACATTTTACCAAATAAATAACTGAGCTGTATTCAAACTGTGGATATCCCACTCACTAGTCCAAACTTGTAACCATTAGTAACCACATCTAAACCAGTTTTTAGTTGTACATGCACGTAATAATATGATTTCTATATTGTGTAGTTTAGTATATATGTATGTGTGAGTGAGCAATGGAATGGTTGGATAATTCAAAGATTAGGGAGAAAGCCAATTTCATGGTATTGTGATTTAAAGGGATGCCATAGTAGCGGTCTGGGTTAGAAGGCAGTTTATTCAAATAATAGTGTAACTCATTCCTAGTAGATGAAGCACAAGCTATAACGGCAGCACAATCCTCCAACCTTCGTCAAAATCCTTAGCGGAGCATGCAACTCTTGCTGCGTCTCTCCTCTTCCTCTTTATCCCTCACTATAACCCACACTTACTTCTTCGCTAAAGGAGAAGATTTGGTTAAAATTGAATTTTCCTAAAACCCATTTCATTTTATACTAACTCCTTAAAAAGATTTATGAGAACAATTAAACTAATAATATTTCATTTAATAACTTTCAATTGTCATATTTTCAAATAGATTATCAAATAAATTTAAATTCACTTGCATTTAAGGTAGCAATATCCTCTTAGAGACAAAAATATTGATTTAATCTAAAGTAATATCCTCGCTGAGCTGCTGAAGAGGTTCAAAGGAATTGAAGAACATGTTACCTAATTAATGAAATAACATCCATAATTTCTATTATTTGTAATTTTTATGACTAGGCTATAATAATGTTTTAGTCCTCTGAGTTAACGCTAGAGTGGTTAAGTAGAGTTTACGAATGGTACTAGTAAGGGGAAGAACTAGGCTTGCCGGTTGAACTGCTGTAATTCCAAGAACATGAAACCTGAGCTTGTCTCAACTTTTTAGAGGTCTTAGCGTCCTCTGAAGATGCTGCAAGCTGATCTGCCAAAGAATTCCTAAGATTCGTATGCTGATATTAAAAAATTAAACGGGAAAACTGACCTTCTGATGTTACCATCCTGCCTAAAAAATCTTTATAAATCTTACAGCTTTGAGGCGCCCTTCCCAGATTCTCCCAGTGCTTTCCTAACTGCCTCACTCAATAATTTTCAAAACTGCAGCTTTGAAAGTTGTAAAGAAGTGTCCAAAACTCAAGGACTTCTAAGGAATTATTGCAAATATTTTAACAGCTTTTAACGCACTAACTGATGCTCTTAAAGTCAGGAGAAAATTTCCAGCAGCATTTCCAGAGCTAATGAAAGAATACTGCTTAAGGTCACAGAAATGAAAGAAGCTAGCTTGAACAATCAAACTTAGCGTATACTGTGCTGCATAACATTTCTGCCTTAAGCACCTATCTCGAACCAGTGAAGGGTGGAGTAAATGACTTATTGTCTGTAATAAAGTATAAGTGTAACATTCTCCGTTCCAGAACCTCATTATCAAAGTTTTGCTTAAAGGACCAAAGTACCCTTATCGTTTCTTTAATATCTGGTTTTACATGACGATTTCAATTAAGCTTTGGGACTATTTCTAACAGTTCTAAAGATTGGTCAGAGGATGTCTTGGAATGAAGCCGACTTGAAAAATTGAGGTTTCTTTTTTCTTACCCCCAGAACAGGGTACACGGGAACTAAGTATCTATTTAAATAGATATATATTAACACAACTAAATAGCTAAGAAAAGGAACAGTTTCGGAGTTTTGTTCCTGGAAATGAAAAACAAATATTCCCAACAAGAAAATTTTGTTTTAGAATATAATTCTGTAATTTGAGAGAGAAATATAAGTGTTTTGTGGTTTTTAGACAAACCCAGTTATCAAAACAAAAAGTTTGATTAAAAGTAAACATCAAGTTAGTTTGAATTCAGTCTAAGTTTTTAAGAATGGGAAAGATATATTTTAGGGAGGGAAAAAAGTTTTGCAGACTATAAATTATAATTGAAATTACTTCCTTGGGGCAATAAATGAAATTCTGATGTGAAGTATCACACGCTTTCAATTCCTACAATACTTAATTTGCATTCTTTTCTTTTTTTAGATTGCTAATGTTGCACTTCTCCCTTGTATCCCCTTCTGAAGAGAGTTGGGAGTTATTCTTGAGCTCCCAACCCCACGAGCATCCCTCTCTCTCCCTCAAATAAACTTTAATCAAAATAAAAAACAATTATGTGAACGAAGCGGGTATGAAGACCAACCAAGTGATACATTGTTTTCCCAGCCTCACAAGGGACTAACCTTATTGAATAGATGTCTATAACTTAATGAATGTTTTGTGATAACACCCATCAGAAATCTTAGTTACATCTTACTAAGGAGAACATCATAGATCCTTGTGAAATATCTTCATTTTTACCATGAAGACATCTTAATGCGTCTCTGATGTGGTTGCTGTTTTGCTTAAGGTTATAAACTTCTCAAGCATTGTATTTTTACTGATTTTATTAATTTAAAAGTATACAATTTAAAAGTGGGATACACTTTATTGAATAAAAACAAATAAATGGGACTGCCCAACTTGTTGAGGCGCTAAAAAACACAGCTTTCCGTCCCATCGCATACCATGGCAACGCAATATTAGATTAGCCAAATCTGAACGAACGATTAATAAAGTAGAAATATCAATATTGTCTACCAATTATTAATTATTGTTAAAATTGTAACAAGTTTTACAATTTTAACACTTCATAATTAAGATTCATTATTGTTCTGAAGGCTAAATAATTTATTGAAATGTGTTATTATTGTAAAAAAATGAAGGTATACAAATTCATATATGAAGGTAAACTGCGTTAATTAAATTTAAAGACAAACTTTCTCAACTACAAATAGCCTTTTAGCCATGAAAATTATTATTAAGTAAAACTGTTAGACGCTGGCTAGAAGTTTTGCTAACTTTGAAGACAAACTTTGAAGGTAATAACTATAACACAAATAACAATGTGTAAAGAAATCGGGAAGGGGTTTAGTGTTTAGTTTTACCTTAGAATATTGTTCTGGAACAAAATCAAACTGAAGTTTCTCAAGAAAGAAAGAATCCTGGTCCCTTAATAACAAGGTTTTTCTTTAAATTTTTCTTTATTAACTGCGCACTTTAGTAGTTATTTATTTATTTAAAGTTCATGAATGATAACTGAGGCTGGCACTTTTTGCACTTGTCGATAGTTAGGCATCGAGTTATCTTTCCAAAAAACAAATTCGTCCGCCAGAGTTCTGGACAAGTTTTCTAGCTGCATTCATGTAAAATTTCTTTCAAGTTTAAAATTCAAATTTAGAGGTATAGTCATGTGGAAAAATAAAAACTAGTTTCTATTGAATCATTGTACTTTTTGCACATGACATTGTGTTTTTGAGTGAAATAAAAAAAATTTAGCTTCAAATTGAATGTATCTAAAAATCAATTGACTGATGCATTTGCCAACATGTACTCATCACTTGAATTACGTACATTGTGACTTCGATGCAGTTTCTTTAAAGGATTAGTGATATAAAATTGAAGAGACTAACACTGGGAAAAAAGGTGGAGAAATACTGTACGCTATCAATAAATACTATTTCATGTGACTCGTAGTTGACTGTAAACTCTTTCTACACAAAGTATTTTTAAGATCAATGTTACTTCTGCTTGCTCCTCCCTGGAGCCTGGACCTGTATCAGTAATATCAACGAATGTCTCCTTGAAAAATCTTCATGATGCCAGTACATTCCTTCATCTAAAATCGTCCACTCTAGATTGTTGTTCTAACCAACTCTGCTGCAAAATGGCCTTTACATTTTCGCAGATCTAAAAGAACTAGACATCCATTCACCTTTATCATTATTCTCCAGCTGTAGATTTTCTTAATTCATTGCTACCTCTTTATAATATTTAAGTATTAGTGAATAAAGTTTATTTTGTCTTTTCAATGCTTCAAGGCTAGATGTGCAGTTCGTGGAAGTAAAGTTTAAAGACCAGTTAGATCCTCAGAATTTTGTATTAAAAGGTTTGGGATGAATTGATAAGAGAGACTAACCTATCTGATAAAACAGTTTTCCTCGTTCATTTCTTTTTCTGATCAATCAGAAATTCAACCTCGATTAAGTTGATTGCTATTTTTATTTGATGTGTTAGATAAATTGTTATAGTTCAGAAAGCATTGAGATAAAGATACTTTAGAGAGAGAGAGAGATGATGTATTTGATACCAGGTTGGATTGAAACATGTGCTCAGATCCAAGATCCATGACTTCTCCTCTTTCTTACCAAACCTATTCTTACCCAAACTTTCTCTGCTATTAGGAATCTCTTTTTCTTCACTGCTGTTACAATACAGACGTTTTCTTCCGTTATACCAGTATGAATTATTCAGAAGAAAGTTTAACTGTACTACTGTATCCACTCTGGGTTACCATTTCTCAGCATCCATGTTGGCTGTTAGTAGAAAGATTCCCCAGCCAGCTAGAGCTGTAGTACACAACGGCAAGGTAGATGTTATCCGTGGGGGAAAAAAAAGTAGAATGTAAGGTTTGCTGCTATAATTCTGCTCTTCTGATGCTAGTATCGCTTACCATGTCACCACTAAGACTGACAAGCACTGAACGATACTATATTCCACTTCTCTGCCAACGATGGTGCTTTTGGTCGTCCCGCCTAACCATTCCCATCTACCTAACTTTCTACAAATGGACACTTGATACACAATACTCCCTCTCTACTGCCACTTGTTCTGTTTGAAGATGTATTAAATACTATATCTCTATTTTTGCCTCTTTCCTTGTTTCTGTGTGACTCTACGGGACAGAGAGAAAAGTAGCATCAAAATGTGTCTTTGTAAAAAATACTAACTTTATCTGAAAGTAGAATTTAAAATTACTCGCACATTTGATATTCTTCTAATCATTAATAAATTTTTTATTTTATTTTCTCCGTTCCATCGAGTTATGTTTGGTGCAAAATTTACTATTTTAACTTATTCTTCAAGAGGAATGACAGCAAATGTTGCAAAATTTATTTTTAAAATAAACTTACAATAAAAATAAAATTTAGGCACCGGTTTGTAAGAGCGTAAGTAAAAAAAATCTCACAAAAACAAAATGTTTTTCAGAATTCCGATTTGAAGGTTTTCAAGTTCTTAATAAGAGGAAGAGTGGAGGGCTCCAAATTTAGTGGTCTCCAGAGTTTTGAGAATAATATCACATTTTTGGCTCATTGTTCATAGAATATCCCAAACCAAAAAAAAAATAGCCGAGTGTTCTAAATTGGTATTACTTTTTGATGCTGTTCTCGCATCTGATATTCTGGCTTTGGTCGATATTTGCCAACCGGATGTTGTTTAATAATGCAACGAAACATTTTGTAATGCCGAGAGGATTTAATTTCATTAACTTTGGGAACATAATGAAAGGCATAGTGGAAATATTCTTGATAATGTTTTATGAAATGACAAAACTGATATGTTTAATGCACGTTTAAATAATCATAATTTTGATGCTCTACTACGTCATAAAAGTGATCTTTCTAGGTAACATTATACTTTTTCATTAGGAAGTTAATGCTGCGTTGATCCGTTCAGTTAAGCCAGGTTGAGCCTTGCGGCTGGAAGTTGTCCTGTTCCCAAGTTAATCCGGTCTGGGTTTTTATTACACTAGCTCATCCCAGGCGTTCCTCTCGGCACTCAAACTCTCCCGCTAGAGGAAAGATCTGGGCCGTCCTTCTGTGGCAACTACTCCACCCTTTTTCTTCATTGTTGGTCGGCGAAGTGGTAATGGTAGTTTTCTTGGTGTGAGCATTAAACCGCCATAGTGCCCCTGGACCCGGTCTGCCGGTACAGTGGGATGTTCATGGGGTGTGCTGGCGCAGAGCGCCTAGTGGTGGGTAAAACTCCGATCCTCTACTCACTACGGAACCCACAGAACAATGAACCTTCTTCCCTTTCCCATTATATTGGTGGGTATGTACTGAGGCTCAGATTTAATTAGTTCCCCCGTCTTTTGGGCTGGATTTTCACCGAACTCAACCCTTAAACTGTGTACCATAATTCCCTTGACAATTTTGACCACCAATTTTCAACTTACTCCCAGTTAAAATAAATGTAATATAATATTTTATGTAGAACTATTAACTGTGAAGATAAGATTTTTTTTTTCTTTTTAATTTACTGTTTAAATTAAAAGAAAGAAGCTCCATGCTTGATAAGATTGGTTTTCAACTTTAATTAAAAAAGAATTAAAGCTTAAGCTTCCGTCCGAGTAGTTTATCCTTTAATTAGTGAAAATAATGTAAATTACCCCACTATGCTAACTCGATTTCTTAGTAATAGACTTTGAGAATTCAAAATTGATCGGAAGTTAAAATTGTGACGCTTTCTCAATCTTTACAAGTACTAATATAAGTCTAATTTAGAACTCATCAATTGTAGATTACAAATTTTCTTTAACATTGAATTTTCGTCATTAGGGTATTATTTTTACTGATAAGGTCGGTTGGGATAAGTTCGTAGACAGTTCACGAATATTGCCACTTAAATCCTGTATACTACTTACAGTAAGAATATCGCTTCATATCTCACTCAAAACACAATAGAATCTTTGCTAATGATAAATATTGATTAATTAAGGAAATTCTTAATCGAATAGCGATGTTCTAAGTTTTTCTTAGTTGATGGTGCTTCTAAATAATACATCAACATGATTTGTTTAAAATAATAATAAAGTGATGATCAGCGATGTGTATAAATTAATAAACTTTTTCAATACTGCACAAAAATATTATTTTGTTTTGTTTTATGAAGAGAACTTGTTTTTTGTTTTGTATTTAATGACTAAACCACAATATGTATTATGTTCAAATAATGTTTGGTCAAACACTTGCTAATATGACCAAGTCTTTAAAGGCAATAAATATGTAATAAAATATTTGTTAACGGGTACTTCAAATTATAAAAAGTTAGTATCATCAGTTCAACATAGATCTCGCGCATTGAATCATGGTTAGTCACTATCATTTCAACATTACGCTTTTTCACGCAGTTTTTGATGATCAATCCTTGCACAACTGTCCTACTGGACAGTTTTAATTCAACATTACTTTAGCAACACTTGTGAAAAACGTGTACAACTTTTCGGTTGCTGTAAACCAGTAATAGTTCCAAAGTAAATTAAATTAAGTAGAGAAGGGACCAGATTAAACTGGAAGCTGGGAGCATGTATCTATGAAAACGATGAGGAAAAGAAGAATGTTGTGGAGAAAAAACGAGCTGACCCAGGATCGAGAAAGGTGGATCGCCCTAAATCGCTTAAATAGCACTGGCTAGACGGTATTATGGGGAAGCAAATATCATGATGATAATTTGATAAATTATGAAATCTTTTAAAAGCGTAATCACTGTTGCTGTAACCTGTCTGAAGTTATAGACTATAATTTTAACTGCTGTTGCGTCTAAAATTACAATTGTATAATTAACTTGGAGCATGTCAAAGATTAGAAATATAAATAATAAAAATTTTAATAAATGAAGCTACATTTTTAAGAATTTATTTTGTTTAAGTTGCTAGAGTGAGAGAGAAATGTAATTGTAAATGAGAGGATGAAAGTGAGAAAGAAGTTCAGACCACACTTTATATATTCCGGTTAGAGGGAGCAGCTGGAGCGGCAGCCAGAGTTAGCCGGCTCGTTGGAAACTAGTGGATACCGCAGTTACCTGGACCGGTATACCGGATGTTGGACTTGTGTATTATACAACCGCATTTTTATACCCTAGCAGACAACACACCCTGGTAATAACCCTAATAACAATAAAACTAATTATTCGCACACCATTTAACACCGGGTCAAACCACAATGCTCCCCGTTGTTCCAGTTGGAACCAGTATGGCCGTGGGTAGAAGTAGTACGGCGACACACTTCATTAGATTTTATTATTCATTTGCCACTTGGATGCGTTAGTAAGCCTGCACCCCTCTCCCTCTTGCTTTCAAATACTATGTCTCTATTTACCTCTCCCTGTCATCCCGTCACTGTTACATTGGTGTTTTACATGAAAGCAGTACCCACTAATTGTACCAATTTAAATCTCAATTTTACCCAGAATTAAGCTTTACCTGCATATCTCTACATATCTGCTCTTTTACTAAAAATATGTATTAGGTACCTTTATTTCTTTTGAATTATTAATATAAATTTTTATAAATATCTTTTTCATTTAGTTATTTAATTGATTTATTTTTGTATGAATGCGGACTTGTGGGAGATCTCAGTGCACGTTCTGTCTATAGCTACTTATTATTTGCTTCCGTCAACGACATCTAATTCGGTAGCTGTAGATTCTTATTACAATCTACCTGGAGAAGGGGACCTGCGCTACCCTAAAGCTCAGCTAGGTGCATCAATCAATCTTTAAGAATAACAACACTACTAGCACCGAGTCTGGGTTCAATATCCAGACCCGAACCTTGATTCACCTAAGATTTACGGCTGCCTGAAGAAATCGAGGAACGGTCTTAAGAAAAACAGATCAAGCTCTATCCTCGTTAACTTAATCTGAACACAATCTCCACAGAAAAGCAAATAATCAGTCGTGAAATGAAAGAGTGATTCGTTCTCTAAAAAAGATTTGTATCGTCACATCTTTTTAAACACAATGCCAAGTGAAGGAGCTATCATTTTGGCTGAGAGATGACCTTAACAAATACAAAAATCATTTAACCATAAGCACTAGCCAGTTGTAGCATCAATCAGCATCTTAGCTTGATGACAACCCATTGAGATTATCCATAAGGACTTAAGCCATTCCGGGAAGTCAGATGGACTGTCGCCAGCAGTTTCAGGAAGAAAGGCGCCTCTGTTTGCTAATCTATCCACCTCCTCATTTCTAATCTCATTTTGGTTACCATGGAACTTGGAATATTTAATTTTAATCAAAATCATTCATCTACCTATACATCATTTTTAAGAAACAAATTAAAATATAGTTTCGAGGCAAATTTCTAGGAGGGGGTAGAAAAACAAAATTTAGATACAATTAGTGAGGGTGTTGGTATGGATAATCTGTGAGGACAAAGTCAATGGGTTGAAATCTAAATTGACTTAATCTCTGACAGTTATTGCTACTGTCACTTTAGGCTTATTATAAAGTTGTGAGTAAAAGTTTGGCGACTGGCTGGCTAAAGGATCTAGGGATAGCCTTATTAAGGAGAAAATGGGACAACTTCAGAAGAGGTTTTAATTTAATTTTCAAGGTCAAATATAAACTAGTTTTAAGGTTCTCCTTGAGGAAGAGCTTACAGCCTTGGCGAGAGAAAATAGAGAGGCAGTTTTAATAAGGTATTTTACTCTAATTCCATCCTGATTAGGTTTGTTTAATAATATGAAATTGTAATATCTTTATTTTATTGGAGAAGTTATTAAGTTATAGTGATTATTGGATAACACCTAGTCGGTGAAAGAATTTTGACCAAAAAACTTGCAAATCATCGAATTATATTTCCGATATAATTAATTCACCTTTTACTACCGATATAATTAATTTACAATATATCCATTTTGATAATATGGCTTGTGCGTATTGCCTACTGAAACACTACAATAATATACTACTGAAATCAATTTTTTTAGACGTCTAACTAGCTGAAATATAATAAAATGTATCCCACGAAAATTAACTTCCTCTTTAAATATATCCTCTCCAACATCTTCTACTTTATCCCTAAGTCCTACTTATTAGATCGCTTCTTTCAAGTTACGGCTGATATTTCTCTCCATTCTAACGCTTCAATTTATTCTTATGCCGATGATGTGGCTATCCTAAATCCAAAATTTAGATTAAATTATAGCCATCCAATGGAATGCCATAAAGTCACGAATGTCGATAGTTTTGAGTGGATTAATAAAGTGCCGTTTTGCAAGAAGCATTGTCTAACGGAGAGAAACCATGAGTTAAAAAATGTATTCAGAATTAACGAAGAATCTCATAGATCTGCTTTGAAATGTTACGTTGATACAATAGATCAGAGTTTTCCAAAATTTCAAATAATTTTTGATTGGTTAATATTTTTTCAGCTTCTCTTAAAAAACTTTCCATGGCCAAGGACTTTAAATACTTAACCTGACTTATTTAAAGTAAGCATTTCGTTTATATTTGTACAATGTTTTTACTCATTGTTAATTAATGTTTACAGTCTTATAATAAATGCAAATGTTTGACTGTAAATGAAATGTTTGACTTGTGTATCTGTTTGCACAATGTTATTGAGATTGCAGATTTCCATTCACTAAGTAACAATGCTCGCAGAATTAACTGTTTACAGTACACCTTATTTACTTGTTATATATTTATACCGTTCTGAATTGCACCATAATACATTCATAACTTGGTTAATAATTAAGGCGTATACAATTGTGATGGTAAAAATAAATCAATAGAAAAGACGATTCTTGGAGCCTTTAGTCGGGAACAGTCGGTTAGTAAAATTAAGTTTTTATTCTGAGCATCTGATCCTAAACTTTCTTGGCTGATCTTGACTGAATTCTTTCGCCATGGAAACCATTGCGTCAATCTTGAATTTTATCCTGGTTTCTTTCTTAAGTTTGCAATCGAAAACTTTATAAAAACGTTTTGCTAATGAATTTTTAAGTCTTCTACAATTTTTTAATTTATCAACAATATACATAATTAGCAGCCACCTTCTCTTCAATCTACAATCTTCTGGTCTTAACATTTAAAGCAACTTCTTCCTCATATTTGTCCAACATTTCATTAAAATTTAAACATAGATGTTCAGAAACCCACAGATCATGTTTTAGTGTGCGGTAGGGTACTCAAAACTCTTGAAGAGCTTTGGCAACTCATCTTTAATCGTTTTTGTAGATGTTAGACAAATCATAGAAGGATTTAAAACCATGGAATGGTAAAACGGACGTTTATTTTATGCATTAAGTGGATCAGTGGAATTTTAAACTAAGCAGCTGATTTAGAACTATGCTCTGATGAAGTGGGGAGAGATTTGAATTCAAATGCTCGAATTTAATGCACAATTGATCACATCTTTAGTCGCCGCTAATTAGCTTTGACTGTATCCTGTTTACACAGTAAATGCACAAAGTACATGAAATTTATTTTAGTATTAATTTGTTATTTCAATTACCTTTTAGTGGGCAAAATTTATAGATAACTGATTCATTATAACTGGCACAACTATCTCCACTCAATCATCTGTTAGTAGAATCCACCCCCTCATTGCTACTGCAACACGAACTGGCAGAGTTGTTGCAACACGAGGTACACATCTCTCTAACCAGCATGTAAATTTCTGTACTGAACAAGGTCCTGCAACTAACACATTATATATCACACGGTGAAATCTAGTTAGTGCATTCGGCTGTGGTAAATTAGATGGTACCTGGGAGTAGTTTATATAAATGACCATTGTGCAGACTGACCAATGAAACCAACTGTTCGTACCACATCTACCATTTAGCTAGGGGTTTTTTCTTTTTAAACTAAATTGTGATATTTGCAGGTATTGATTTTTTGTTTTTAAATTAAAAATTCTGGTGTTAACCCTTCCTCTTTCTCACCCTCTGAGATGGGCTGTTGATGACGTAGTTTCGCACACCAATTCCCAAAATACCCTCACAGTCCCGTCGCAGTCAATACTTCCAGGAATCGTCCATTCTCCTCCCCTTTTACAGTCGGTCTTTCATTCTCTTTTCTTCTGGCCAGATTTAAATAGTAAGTTCTGGGGCGACAATGTAACTCTAAAACCAAAATCTCAAAAATTTAAAGGCCGCATTGTCATGATGAACGTCACAAGTTGATATCCTCAGGTCGAGTTCATATTTTATAATTTAGTGGCGTCATGTTTTTAAAACGAAATGTTGCTCAAGTACTTGTAAGAATTTTTTGCCCAATCGGTCCTGAAATTTACAATAATCACTTGTTTTTCTGTAATATTTTGCATTCCTTTTGCTTCTTCAAGCGATTTGGTATTTATTGTTTTTATTTATGCACTATTGACTTTATTACCCATCCCAGATTGTCTGCATTGCTGCTACCGGCCATTGTCTTATCTAGAAATAGTCGAGAGCATTTCATATATCATTATATGATGAAATATTTATGAGTTAATGCAATCTAACGTTAGTTAATGCGCCACATTAGGTAGTCATGATTCCATTTGGAATAAAATGTTCTGCATGCGACTGATCGATACATATTAAAGTCTCCTGAATATCCTGAATATAGCGTACTGCGTATGAATTTAGGATTGCTCCAGTTTTCGACTGTTCACTTAAAGAGAATGGAAGAGTGAGAGGGAAAATAAAATCTTTCTTTACTATATTTCTCGAAAGTTGGCTAGCAAAGTCAAACAGAGTTGATTATAAGAGACCAGGGGCTATATTCTATTGAAATGAAAGAATACAGTTAAGCAAGCTTTCATGGACTGAAATAAATGAAATGTAACTAGTGTGGAAGATTACATTGTTAATATATATACATATAGTGCGTGACTATCACAAAAATGATTTAAAGATCTAAGATACAGCATTTCTTTGTAATTAGATATCTAGATACTGAAAATCTTCATGCTTTTATTAGGCAGTTTTTATTATCAGTTCTTGTCTAGCGGACTCTTTCAGAACGCCGTCAGATCGGATCTTCGAACCATACAGCAGAAGCTGGTAGGTAAGAATACCTAGCTGGACATTTTGTTGCTCTTTGAAGAAACTGTTTCTATTTGTTGGGTTTTTCGCTAATCATCAGACGGCCAAGCTGTGGCAGTTTTGACCGAATTCTTGATGGATTTTGGTTAAGGAAGTAGGTATTTTTATGAATCAATTTGAACAAATCGATTGATTGTATTAATAGCAATGAATTGAAAAAAAATTCAGTTTTAAAGTTCTTTCTTCATTTAGTGAATGAACAATTTTGTTACTTTGAATATCACTTTCCGTAAATGAGTAAATACAACTTTACCTTCTAAGAAGTTTATTTAAAAAAAAATTAACAATTCTTTACAAAAAGAAAAAAGAATAAATAATTAATAGTGCAGTATATTCGCTGAATTTTAATTCCTTGTGATAATAAAGGAAGACAAGAATATATATGTATATTTAGACTCTTTTTTTTTCCTTCCTTCTTTTTTAATAAACAAACTCTGGGTAATTTCACTAAATTAAGATCTTAACTTAAATCTTAATGAAAAATAAGTTAAAGGGGAACCAGCTGAAATTGTCCTGTCCGTAAGTCTTCATTCTCACACTGGCAGCAGCACCACTGTAGCTAACTTTATTAAAAAATATTTGAATAAATGCAAAATATAGTTGCCACTCCTTACTGAGGTTCCGAGATAATGGGTAGACGGCATAATGAGTTGTAGAGAAGTAGGCTATTGGCGAGGAGTTAGCAACATCAGCTTCTTTTCTTTTTTTTTCTTATACCATTTATTAAATAGAATTTTAGAAATCTATTTCTTTAAAACGATTACCGCTAGCCTTAAGAATAGATTATAGGTAAAAAACCTAGAAATGCCCACGTTTTCTGGCAGTAAAATAAGAATCATTAAGAAGGTACTTAGAATTTTGGAAGGCAAACAAAGTATTTTCAGTACACATTTAAAACAACATTAGTGATTTTATACACCATTTTGACTGGTTTTGCCAGCTTAAGTAGTTGAATTAGATTTGCTTCGTGTTTTTCTCTCGTCACCGTCTTAAGATAAACTAGGTAAACCAATCACCTGCATTCATAAAACTGTTCGCACTCCCTTCTCTAATAGTTTCTTCTATCCACTCTTGCCTCAAATACTCAGTTACCCAATTCACCATGGACCATTGCTGATTTTCTCTAAGTACATCATGTGTACTGGATTCAGGCACAGAGCAGAACACACTCAACTGATCCATAATTCCATTGTAAAAGAGAAATCTTCATAATTGACTTATTTTGTGACTGATTTACAGATTGAAAGAGCTTATGTTACCATCTGCTTCTGTAACTTTGTTGGAAAAACCCATCAGTTATAGTTTTTTCTTTTTGTGTGTGTGTAGATTCTTGTTTGCGAAACTCCGTTTCAGTTCAACTTTTTGACCACCTATTCACTCATTTCTTTTTCCTTCTTGACTCACGAATTTTAGAAACATTGGATTAAAGTTAAATATATATAAGGAATTAAAGTGTTAAATTTTGATTTACAATGAAAATTACCCTCGAAAGAGTAATTTATGTTACATTTTTGTTTCGTTTCTTTGTTCTTAATCAAGAGTGTAAGTAGAATAACATTTTTAATAAGTCGTTAAAAATTATTTTCTTCAAGAAGGTAATAGTAGAGTCATGTTTTATGTCTATAATTTAAATTGAGCGTTGAAAGTTTACTAAACAGCGAATATCAAATATCAAACAGCAGCGTAGCGCGGCGGCTCTAAGGTAAACAAGAGGTGTTTATGTTTACCCTGGGGAATTATCTACTTCTCCTCCCTGTATTAGCTGGTTAAAGTAGAACTGAGGAGCTTGATTAGATAAAGTTAAATAACTTGATAAATACTAAGCAAAGCGATTATCCTGCTCACTTTAACACACACACCTCGCCGTAACTCACACGGATACACACCCAAATGAATACTCTACGGCAGTGGTCGCCGTTTCTATCAAGTAGGTCATTTTTCAATTTTTTTCACAAAAAATTTTGGTTGGTGGGTCATACCACTTCTATTTTAGATTACATATTATTTATCTCAGAGTACAGTAAATAAAAATTTTACAGATGGGATAATCCAATATATCTTAAATAGATAATTACAAATTTATTGTCGTCAATTCCTAAATTATAACTTAAAATAAATCATAAAATGTTAGCAGAAAAGTACATGTTGAAACGTGTACTCGCTGCGATCTAAAAGAATTTCATCACATTTTGCCACATATCTCCAATAAAAGCACACTTTAATTCTTTGGCAAGAATGCCTACCGATCGTCGTAATTAAGTATTGTTTACTGGGTCACTATTTTCCCAGTGGGTCACTAGGTGATCAGCAGGTCTACTCGGACACAAGAAGAGTCTACAAGTTTTGTAACTTTTCTAAACTATCTATGGAGCACTGACGCCACTTAAGATTGTCTAAGACAGGGATGAGCAACACGCGGCTTGCGGCCCGCCAAGCATTTCTAAAATTGAATTTATTTTATCGACTTTCTCCCATCAATATATTGTTATAAAATGAATTATAATAAAATGGTTGTACATACTAAACCGAAATATTTTTTTATGGCCAGTTACTTGTCGACGACGTTTTTAAACATGCAATACGAACGCGCCGCGTCTGCGCGATTTTTTTGTGACGAGATACACACTTGTCGGTGACTTGTTCAAACATGCAATACGGACGTTTCATAATTTTTAATAAGAGTTAATCTATGTGCGGCCCGCCAAAAAAAATTTAAATTTAAATTGGCCCATTGATTAAAAAGGTTGCTCACCCCTGGTCTAAGATAATTCTAATAAACAGTGGGCAATCATTAATTCTTCTCACATATTATTGTGTTTAATTCTTATTAGATTTACATGATAAAATGTAAAAAATATCAAATTTTTGGAAATAATTTAAAAATGGATAACTTTTGTAGAGGATTTATTTCAGATTCTGTCGGAATCTACGAACTTTTAACTATTCTGGGCACTTTTGTCATTAGTATACTGTTAAAGAATTTATTTTTACTTTTTCTCTTTTAAGATAAAAGTAAGTACTCAAGTTCTTTAAACTCATTAAGTAACTTAATCCAAATAAAGTGTCCCTTAAAAGGTTCTAAAACTCTATGCAAATTGCTTTATTTTTAGCGCTTGCTTGAATTATTCAATTTATTTGATAGATTCTCATCAAGTGAAAGGTGAGAATTTTAAAAATAAAATAAATGTTTTTTTTTTCTAAAACTCTAGTTGATCTGGCAGTTTCTTGAATTTCCAATTTGTTTTTGGAGAGAAAGAACATTATAAAATAAGTACCATGAGTAGGATTAACAATTTATTTTTGTAAGCAGATGATTGACTTTCTCTTGTGAATATCATTATAGTTACTCATATTTGTCGATTTTAGAATCTTATTGTAGCTATTTAATGAATGTAATTTTAGTTATTTACCGTTTGTAGAAGGTAATTTTAGTTATTTAACAATTATTGTATCTTATTATTTACAGCTAAATAATTCAATATTATAATCTTGAAAATACCTCCTTCGCATTTTGTGTATTTGAATGGCTATGAAAAGGGGTTCAAATATGGGTGTCATGACCTGTAACGCCAAGTATTTTGGCTACAAGGAAAGTTGCCTGATACTCTTCTACAGAGCTACTGGCTACAGCTACACCAATCTCAGAATCTCCCAAAGCCTGAATACAAATAGTTACTTTTTTTAAGTTATGAGCCAAGTTCGTTTAATTTCATACTCTGGAAATAACAAATGCTGGTACACAAATTGTAAATCCAAATAGTACACATTAAAAGAAGCATTATAGATATTTGCTTTAATGCTTTGTCGTGTATCAAGTTATTTTACGTGCAAAAGAAATACTTATACAATAAATAAAATCAAATGTGATTATTTGTATTTAATTAAGTATTACAACCCGCGCTTGCCATTTCTTTATTAAAACTATTAATTTTTTTTATTCAGAAAAATAATTTTTTGGGCTTCAAAAGAGGATTTGGCTACCATTTCGGTATCGTGCTCATTTCGGTATCGAGAATTAGGCAAGAGAATTCAGTATTATGGAAAAAAAGCCACTGACCGATACTGTCATCAATCAAAAACGCCCACATATTATAACCCAATGGAGCCATCAATCATAAAAGTCATTCATGACTTTCTGGCATATTTTCTTTCCTTTTCTCCCCCAGCTATTTGTATAACTATAAACCAACGGAAAAGCCAGCTAAGAAATCTATTGCAGCTGGGCAGTTGTTGCATTGCAAACAGAAGATTTACTACATAAATATTTTTAATTAGAAATCACACCTAATTAAACTACTAAAAACGTTTTCTGAAATTTTAATAAATAATCTCAACTGTTTTATTATGGAATTCCCCCTTCCCAAAATATCATATTACATTTTGGTATGTCCAGATTAGGAACAAAGCGCTACCGCTTAGATGATTAGAGTTGGATGAACAAAGTTCGCCTCCAGTCGTGTCTCCTGGATTAATTACCAAAACTTTGTCAAATTAGATCTTCTATGCTGGCATAATAGTTATTATGGGGTCTCTTTTCAGTGGTTCCAAAAGAAATTTAAGATTACACTTTAAAGATTCTGATTATTCAATGAACAAGGTACCTGTTTTATTCATTAGGATAAAGCAATGAATAAAATTTAGTTTTTACCATCAGCTGTGATGTGTGTGCTTGTAATCATTTCCAAAAATTTTGCTCGTAGATATTTATTAAAAAATTAGTTTTTATCGTCTTAGTGCGGTCTTAAAGTGAACTAGTTTTTCTTTGTAGTGTTTTTCCTACATGGAATTCAAACTAAAGAGCATGTGAGACTCTCATTTAAATTTAAATTTTTCTAGAAAACTATTATTATAAACATAACCTTAACTTGACTCTTTGTTTAAAACTTTTTATAATTACTTGTGTATATAATCTTAGTTATTTCTATTATTGTATTTGTAAAAACAAAAAGAAACATTTGATTAATATTATTATTTCTTATTATTAAACTTCTTTCTTTACTTTATTCCTTAATCAAAACCTTAACCATATCCTTTGTGTTTTCTTATAAAGAAGTAAAGCAAATCTTTAATTCATTAAATTAAAGATGAGCCTAAGTGATCTAGATCAAGACGGTCACTCTCACATGAGTGATGACGCCTCTTCAATTGCATCCTCCCAGGTCACTCATAAAAGGACAGCTCTCAATGCCAGCTCTCCAAATAAAAAGAAGAAGAGCCGCAAAGTTAAATCAACAAAAATACACGAACCATCCAATAAACCAACTTTGCCTTCATCAGTTGATGCTGCTTCAGCGCCAGTACATGATCATCCTGTCTCAACAAGCAATGGTGTACAACAGTCACCCTGCTTCATTACTGCAAACCCGTTTGCACCATTAGCTATCAATATCGACGAAGAAAATAATATCATTGAACAGGAAAAAGAGAAAACATCAAAACCGCCTCCAATATTTATTAAAAATATAACCAACTACGTGGGAATGTGTAGAGTACTCACCAGCTTAGTCGGAGATAATAACTTCTCTTGTAAAGCACGAGCTAGCGACACCATGGTAACCGCCTGCACTGTTGAAGGGTACCGAACAATCGTTAAATACCTAATGACACAAAAAGCAGACTACCATACGTACCAATTAAAAGAGGACAAGCCTTTCAGAGTGGTTCTCCGCCATCTCCACCATACCACACCCGTCACTATTATTAAGGAGGAACTGGAGAAATTAGGTTTCTCAGTCAAAAATGTAACAAATGTCATAAGTACTACTACCAAGATTCCTCTACCTTTGTTCTTTGTGGACTTACATCAAGGTCCCAATAATGAAGAGATCTTCTCACTTCACAGTCTCCTTTACACCAGAATCAAGGTGGAAGAACCATTTAAAAAACGACTAATCCCTCAATGCAAGAGATGCCAAGAATTTGGACATACCAAATCCTATTGCAACCACTTCCCAAGGTGTGTGAAGTGTGCAGGACCACATTGGTCCACTGAATGTGTTAAACCCCGAGAGGAACCAGCAAAGTGCGCCAACTGCCAAGCAAATCATCCTGCAAGCTACCTCGGATGCAACACCCACAAGGAACTGCAACGACTCAGAAGAGGATCGCCTGTCACAAACAGAAGAAATCAGCCATCACCAACATCCAGGCCAAGCGATTTTCCTCCAATTACTGAGCCTCCTTCTCAACAAATTTCAACTCCTTCCCCATTAGCTCACTCGTCCAAAACCTACGCTCAAGCCACAGCAGAAAGCCATAAACCTTCGACTTCTCACTTTGTACCTCCTCCACCAGCAGCGACTGACATCACCTCACTTCTAACCACTTTCCTCAGTGACTTTAAAACAATGATCAGCCCACTGATAACTCTCCTTACTACAGTAGTCACCCAAATTCTGCCCAAGATGTCATGAACACTCCATCAAAACAACAGTCTCTCCTCTTTCTTCTCTGGAATGCCAATGGTTTGAGCGCCCACAAAGACGAACTGGACCTTTTACTGCACAATAAACGAATAGACATAGCACTCATTACAAAAACACACTTTACGAGTACGACTTACTTTTACATTAAGGACTACATAATCTACCGAACAGACCATCCTGCAGACCGACCTCAAGGTGGAACAGCGATTCTCATTCGTCGATCTCTATCACATTACGTGAATCCTAGCTCTCCCACTGACTCTTTGATGTCTACCTCCATTTCTTTAAATATCTTACCTCTCCAAATCACAATAGCAGCAGTATACTGTCCTCCCAACAAAACCATTTCTCAAAATGACTTCCTTTCCTTTTTCCAATCTCTTGGTTCTCACTTTCTAGCGGGCGGGGACTACAATGCAAAACATCAGCAGTGGGGATGTCGTGTCACAAACCCACGTGGACGGACTCTTCTAAACTCACTATCAACCTCTTCCTATTCCGTAATTTCACCTTCTAATTCCACGTATTGGCCTACATCTCCACGGAAATCACCAGACATTTTAGACATTTTCATTTCATCTAGAGTACTTTCTTCCTCTTGTGACATTTCTACTACATTTGACCTATCCTCTGACCACTCTCCCGTTTTACTGGCTTTAAATTCTCAACCCACCTTCAATTCTAGTTTTCCTTCACTTATCACTGGACCAACAAACTGGGACCTCTTCAGGAATATCGTTGACAAGAAAATAGATTTACTCACGGCCTTAAAAACTGCAGAAGACATAGACGTAGCAGTCGACCAACTTACTAAAACTATTCAACAAGCAGCCTGGACAGCTACCTCTCCTCCAAAACCAAGAAAAGCCCCCCAGAACATATTACTGCCTCTAAACTTAAGGACTTTACTGACAGAGAAAAGGAAAGCTAGAGCAAGATGGCAACGGACCCGATATCCATCCGAACATAGACGACTAAATCAACTAACGAGACTTCTCAAACGGGAACTGTACAAACTAAAGTCAGACATTTACAGTCAATACACATCATCCTTAACAACATCAGACAAATCTCTTTGGTTCTGTACTCGCAAAATTCTGGCATACAAAGACTGTTCTCCTCCTCTACAGCATGACAACTCCACCTGGGCGAAAACAGACCAAGACAAAGCTAATCTCTTTGCCACTCACCTATCTAATGTATTTATTCCACATCCAGACATGAACGATCAGCTGCACGAACTCAACATTGAAGAGGACTTAGACTCACCCCTACAACTCACCTTACCTCCTAAAGCCTTTAATCCCTCAGACGTAAAGTACATTATTAAGCAACTACCGACTAAAAAATCTCCTGGCTATGATCTCATAACTAGTAACATTTTACGCAACTTACCAAAAAGTGGTATTCTCTTTCTAACTTACATCTACAACGCAGTTTTACGAACGACTTACTTTCCAATGCTCTGGAAATACTCCATAATGAAAATGATACTGAAACTCAATAAACCTTCACAGCAACCTAGCTCCTATCGTCCAATAAGCCTTTTACCTGTTTTAGGGAAAATACTGGAGAAGCTTCTGCTAAGGCGTCTAATCCCTATAATAGAGGAATTGCTGCCTGAACATCAATTTGGTTTCCGCGCATTTCATTCAACAACTCAACAGCTGCACCGTGTGGTAGATACCATATCCTCTTCCTTGGAGCGTAAACAGTACTGTTCGGGTGTCTTTCTCGATGTGGCTCAGGCCTTTGATCGAGTCTGGCACTCGGGCTTACTGCACAAACTTAAAAATCATCTTCCTTTCACCTACTACTTGATCTTAAAATCTTATTTAACCGATCGCTACTGCCGCGTTCGTCAAGGGCAGGCCCTCTCATCCTTTATACCCATAAAAGCTGGAGTCCCTCAAGGAAGCGTTCTAGGCCCTTTTCTTTTTCTAATATACACTGCTGACTTACCTCTATCTCAAAATACAATAGTTTCAACATTCGCTGACGATACTGCCATACTTTCTTCCCACTCCGATCCGATACAAGCCAGTCAGAACAGTCAAATCCATTTAAATCTTCTTGAAACCTGGTTCCGAAAATGGAAAATAAAAATTAATGAACAAAAATCAGTGCACATTACTTTTACATTACGAAAATCTGCAAGTCCACCAGTTCTACTGAACGGTGTAACGATTCCTCCAGCTGACGTAGTACGATACTTAGGACTGTACATTGACAAGAGACTCACCTGGAACCCACATACTCGACTGAAACGACAAGACGTGAACAGACGCTACAAGCTACTTACTAGACTACTTGACCGCAGATCCAAACTCGATTTGAACCACAAACTGACAATTTACAAAACACTGTTAAGACCCATATGGACATACGGAGCTGAAGTGTGGGGCTCAACCAAACCTTCTAACTCCAAACGCCTGCAGACACTACAGTCAAAAATCCTACGGAAAATCCTGAATGCTCCTTACTACATTTCTAACCTTACAATACACACCGACCTTCACATCCCTTTCGTCACTGACCTAATAAAGTCTCGCTACCGTAAATTTCACAGCCTCCTAGCTCTCCATCCTAATCCTCTTGTCCAACAACTCTCCTCTCTAAACCTTCCAGACAATCCTCCTCGTCGACTGAAGCGAAAATGGCCTAGAGATCTGTTGTGATTAAATCATTGTGAAGGAGTTTCGCCAGTGGGTGATTGCTCCAACCATGACTTTTCAAGAGAACTGAACCAATAAGATCAGATTTACTTGGTGCAACAATTGTTGCAGTTGTAAATATAAAAATAAAGTGGAAAAAAAAAAAAGAAAAGTTTTTACCATAGTTTCTTTTATAATTAATGTCTAGAACAATATGGTATGAACTCCCTAAAGATTTTCTCTCACCGCAGTAATTATTATTTTTTTGTAAACTTACAATTTCCATTAAAAAGGAATTCTTGTATTTTAATACATACTCACATTAAAGATACTGTTTTCGTAATATATTGTTTAAATTTATAAAGCTGTTACAACACGGAGATGTAATACTGTTTCCTGGGGGCACGCTACGTTCTCACAAACAATTCTGCTTTAATAATGCTGTATTAATTCCAAATCGCTACAAGTAACTAATTAATATGTAAATTAATTACCAACTAAAAGAACTATAACACCAATAGAATAGCATTTATATAGCGGCCATTGTAACCAGCACAATAGCTATATAATGGGTGACTGTTTTGTTGAAAGTTATCGTACATTATTAAAGCTTTCAATTTAATATATAGGTAACGGAAATTTCAATCATCCGTGCAGCTAAACAAGTTGGAAAACAGATGAAAAGCTCTTTACAAGTTAGTGATGAACTTATTTAATAAGTAATGTGTAGTTCGATATACGTGGTTTAATGCTTCGCCACGTTTAAGTTATTTTAACAGTGTGAGTGTGTGTGGTCTTATAGGCTAAGCATCCTAACAAAGATATCAGGCTTAACCTTATCTTAGCTTTGATAGGAAAGTATTGGCAAAAATTATTAAATAAAGTTTTATATTTCTGCAGTTACAATCTCAAATTTAAAATTAAAAGAATTTTTAAAACATGAAGCCCGACTCTCAAGCAATTTTTTTCAAATTAAATCTAGTCGTACTAAAGCAACAATTGGAATGACACTTAGTACTACGAATCTCGTACTTGTCACATCCTTGCTGAGTCAAAAGATTTGGAATGGCCTCTTTGTTTGAGTCAATCCACTCGTTTGGCCACACCTAGACGGTTGTACACAGTGTAACTTGCGCTTTCTTCAATAGTAAGGGTATTATCCACAATGAATTTGTTCCAATTTGACAGAACATTACTGGTGAGTATTACTTATATGGTTATAAAGCGTTTGATATTCAGAATTGGCCGCATTCATCCGAATGTCGGCAGTTGAAGTTAGTTGCAAGATAAACTAGTCACAACACTCTTATTGTAGGTATTTTTTTTTGGCCAAAATTAACGTGGTCATTAATCAATGGTCAAAATTAACTGGACATTTATATGTGAAACACTTAATTGCAATAAAGGAGATTCGAGATAAATTAGAGATCAAACGAGGAGACTAATACTTTGGTTAACATATCTGCTGTGAAACGAGCCAACCTTACAGGTACTTATGCAAATAATGCTATTGAAAAAAGAAAATATAATGATGAAGGTAAAATTCCAGTGATAAAGTAATTTGGGTTCAACGTTCAAATTCGAATTGAAAAGAGTTAGAAGTAAAAAAGTAAGATAAGGAAAGTAGTGAGGAAGGTGAATAAAAATCCGTAGACAAAAGGGTTATATTATAAAGTGAATAGTAGGCATGAAAGAAAAGGATAAAAGGTGAATTGGGAACAGTAATCGGGATGGGAAAGAGTGAATAAGAAAGGAGCTTTTCAGAACATCCATAGCGGCGCTTCGCAGAGCCTCGCTTATTAGACTCGGGAAGCTTCACAGAGAAACATTGAACAGAGAATGGAGTAGAGCTTCACTCAGAAAATCAACAGAAATAACCTAACCTTTCAATGTAAAAGAGGCCGGCTCTAACTATGTAAAGCTTATATATATATATATATATATAAAACTAAAAACAGAAATTAGTTTTCAGTTGGTATCAGTATTCAATAATTATGTCTGCTACAGAAAAAGTGCTTCTTTTTCTTCATTGAAAAAGGATTTTCTCCTTTTTCCAATTTCATTCGGTTTTCCAGCTAATTTGATAAAGATTTTTTAAAGTACAGTTTGTAGGTATAGCAATAAATTAGTTTTTTTTTTTTTTTAATATTCTCTTCTTGTATTACACAGGTTTCATGCTTAGAAATTTCCTCGGATATTTATGCTTTGTGAAGTGCCAGAGTTTTGAGAAGTTTCTCCTTAATGCAACAAATTAATCAGCATTACTCAAAAAAGAAATTTCCCAGACAGTTTATAAATTTCATACTTCGTTTAGGTGTCTCCAAGAGATAAAAAAGGTTTAGTTAATAACTGCCAATCGGAATTACCACTTAACTACGTTTTATTAAGGTTATATTAATGAAAAATTGATGTTTTTCTACTGGCTTATGGATCCTGTTGGATCTGTACGGCGGAGAACGGTTTTTGGAGATATCAACTGATTATGTTATCGGAAGGGGGATTGTTGTAACAAGTTCAGAGGGGAGAAATGTAGACGGTTAAGTACAGTTTCAGTGAAAAAACGTGACGTGATCTGATTCTGCTCAGTACCTCCAAATGCTTTTTTCAAGGTATATGGGTTGTTTTGGCCTTGTAAAATCGAATCGGATTAGTAGAAAAAGACGTTCTGATACCAGTGGTTCCAATTTTTCCTTGAATTGGGCCTTTTTTCTCCCTTCACAAACAGCCTCAACTATATTTTTTAAAGTTTGTACATACCTAAATACTTGAAGGAAACTTTTTATCAAGTAAAATAATTTTAAACGAACTGGGAGCCGCTGTTCTAACAGCTGTTCTCTTGAGTGTCACAATATGTAACTAATATTTACTAAAATGTCTTAGTTTGAAGAAACGGTTCTAATTTAATTATACATAAGAAATAATAATTAACTAAACGTTCTTTTTTTAAAATAATAATATTAACTTTTGCGGATTGATAAAACATCACAGCATCTTTCGCTAAAATTAAGTCAAATAATCCTGTTTCCAGATGTTATTACAAGTATATAAACACAATATAGTTTGTAAAAATAATTTCCCTGGTGACCTTAAAAATATTTCTTTGTCTGGCTTCTGTGGAGCTGTGTTTGTATGGGTATAAGGACAACCATGCTGCTATAAAAAGCGACCAGTAGAAACACATGTGGCCCAAACTACAGCACCTTATATGCCACATAACAAGCACAAACATTCCTTACCCACAAATTTAATCTTTTAGTATACATATATAGAATTGGTTTCAATGTGAGTCTGCGTTTTTAAACTTAATTTTGACCAAATATTTTATTCTCTGTAATGATTATTATTTTTATTTAAACTAATTAAATCTAACACTTATTTTCAATTTAATCGAATATTTTTGTAATACATAAAAAAACAAATTTTAATAATGTTTGTGTTTTATAATGATTGTTTAATTATTTTAGTAACATATGTAAATATTAATAACATTTAATTTAATTAATTTCTATTTAAAATAAATATTAATTAACTATGGAATAATATAGAAATTAGTTTTATTTAATTCCTTTTGGGCGAGTAAATTTTGTATTAACCATTTTGTTAAATAAAAGAAAAACAAATTTTAAAACTTAAATTTTTTTTTTCAACCTCTGCACATGATTTTTAAAATGTTTTAGGTAATTTTTGCTGGGTAGAAATTATCTGACGGTTAAATAAAGTATATCACTTGTCTTTATCAGTTTTAATAACACCTGAAATATAAGCTTATCTCCTCAACTGATCCTTGTGGCGTCATACATCTCTCTATGTAACATGTTAATCCGTTTATACAATATATATATTCTGATCAAATAATCCAATTGAATTTCGCATAATCATAATGATGATTATTGAACCTAGTTTTAATCCTTAATGTTAGTATAACCACCTGGACAAACCAAATCCATTTATTAAACGGGGGTTGTTTTCTTGATCCTATTGCAACTACAATTGAAATATGTTACTAACTAGTTTCATGACTTCATGCTATTGCTGCTCTAATAGAGCCTTTTCTATTTGAGGGATTTTCCTTGGTCTCATACCTTCATCCAGAAATGCATTATCTTTATATAGAGAATTAGAAATAGTGATTACTAAATCAGAATATTCTTTCATTTCCTCTGTGAAATAGTTCTCTTCACTGCACCTTAATATTAGTTTTAATTTTCAACGTGATTACTTGTGAATATCAAATTCATCGATGATTATTAGTTTTGATGTAGAACGATAGATGTCACTAAACATATTCATGATACTCAGTAATATGTTGCTACTAATTAAAATTGAACTAAACAGTTTTAACGATATTTGATGAACCCTTTAGATAAGGTATTACTTTTTCTTTCTTTTTTTTGTTTTTTTTAGTATAAAATTATCAAACCAATAATAATTTATAAAATCGGTACACCAACTATTAGAATATTCTAACAACCACTGTGAAATGCAAGAATAAACATTTTCTTTTTTACATTCATTTTAAAATCGATACATGAAATAGCTCCAAATCAATCCTTTAAAATGGATTTATATCCTCAAGAACTGGATGGATTCTATTCAAAATTGATGGAGGAATGTTTCAAGATACTGAAGGGAAATGAGTAGGAAGATAAGTACTGGCCATATTAGGATCTCTCTTCGCTTTAACGTCGCCTTCATCTTTCACAAAATTGTGTTTCAATGGATTGCCAGCAGTTTTGTAAAGTTGATTGAGAAGGAGTGGTGATTTTTTAAGATGATTCTGTGTTCTTCAAAGACATATCCTCTTAGCCGGAGAATTGGATATTGTAGTTAAGAAAGCAACCCTTCATAATAGATCAGAACAAGAACGTAATCTCCTCACACACTAAGCTCCACGTTAAGAGATGAAAGGATTTTTTTGCCTTTATTCCAGGGACTATACAAATTAGATTTGATACGAAACTATTACATAGCTAAAGCCAGCTCTTCATACCGTATCCAGGATCCAGACAGGAGTCGTAAGAGATATCCGTTAACATCTTAATATTACACCGCTAATTTGTAGACTGCTGACAACCCACCTAGTTTATTCTGGTCAATCTAAATGCTACTTGAATCTGAATTCCGTACCACACCATCCGAAAAGTGACATAATAACATAAACCTCTGCATGGATTGTTAACTACATTCATTGCGATCCAACTCTGAACAAAAACCAGGGTAGAAGAGGTATTGAAAACGAAGGTAGAAGAGGTAGAACAGAATTTGGGACAGCTGATCAAGGACAGGACTTTTAAGAAGAATAATAGAAAAATTTCCATAACTTAGAGTAATTGTTGGTAACTTAAAAATATATTCTCATCTACAAATCTAAATTTGGTCATAAAAACAGAAATTTTCTACAGCTGCGATGGGGCATATATCTGGTTCATCACAAAAAAGATGTACGCGGAATAAGAGCGATAAACGCTCACATGTTAGGCATAAAATTAAAGTGCAAAATATAGGCTCAGAGATCTGGGGAAAAATCAGCTTAAGATATTCTACTATCAGCGAACATGCTCAAATATAACTGGGCAGGATAATGGATTAAGTTAGTGTCTGAATGTTTTCCAGTAGAAAGGAAAAGAAGAAGAGCCAGACAGTACTCAAGCCAGAGAGGACTTCAAAGTATTCTGTAAAAGAGAAGAACAAGAAATCAGAAGTGTTGGGAAGGCTTTAGCCCGGTTATGAACCAAATGTCACGATATAATCTTAACATATTATTCTATTTTAATTAAAGTTGTATTTGTATTTTTATTTTAACTTGGAATAGAGATTATTTTTCTTTTGGGTAATTCAATTATTAACTCTAGTGGCAACAAAAGTAAGTTGAAGAAGGCCAGAAGGCACCTGAAAGAGCCTACCGACGTAGGGAATTGATATATGGGAGTTGCGGTGGGATGACATTTAGTTTGACCTCGTTGGTCCAAACTGAAAGTGTCTGGAAGTCGTCAAGTTTAATTTAGCGTTCTAGCAAATCACTCAGAACAGATGGGTGTGCAAGAACACCAGAGTCATCAGCACTAACACCAGGCCGGCCAATTTACTTGGGCTAAATAATACTCATGTTACGTGTGGGTCGACGTTTATTAAAAACTGGTGGGTGAGTACAATGGAGAGCGAGTGAATATGAATAAAAGGTCTCCCTCTGGGCCACGATCCATCCCTGGCTCCTGGGACTATTCTTTAGCGTTTGAACTGTTACTCCATCCCCCCTAACCTTATTGCTCGCACGCCCACACTTGTTACTAACGTGACAGAACCCAGACGTGATCTGACTTGAGACTAATTAGAATGGTCTGAAGTATGCTTGTGACAGTAACAATTACATGTTTGTTTTATTTACATAAATAGCTAGAGTTACTTGCTGCTGCAGCAACTACTAACGCTTAGAATGCAACAAAAAGTAAATTTTCTAAAAAAAACAACAAAAACTTGAGAAATCTGAGATGATCATTTAAATTTACTAAGACCATAAAAGCATTCACTAGAGTTAATGAAGTAAAATTAAGTATCAAAAATTAAGTTTAGCTGATTTTAATTTAATTGTGCTTCAGAGTTGTGGAAAGGTTTTATGGCTCCTTCAGGGTAGTTTTCTTTGCGTTCAAATGGTATTAATGTATTAAGAAAATATACATTTCTAATTAAAAAATTATCTTACTAATAAAAAATAAAATCATTTAAAACAAAAACGTTATTTTGTCAGAAATTGTGCTGAAACATGACTGTACATAATTTTGATACATCATATTGAGTTTTAAGTCTCCATGAATATTCAAATAGGCAAGGAAAAAAATATATTTCTGCTGTGGAAATTATAATTCCTTTTTGAGTAGGGCAGTTGATAAATCTTTACATTAAAGGTTTCTATTAGATTCTTCAGCACGTCTCTCCTCAATTCTATCTATCTATCTTCTTAATTTCTTTTTTAAAAAAATCTTTTTGTTTTGGATGAAACAGATTAAAAAGTATTTTTGTAATTAATTTACCGCTAATATAAACATTGGCCAAATCGCTTTTCTAAATTTTGAGATTTTTCTTCTTTTCCTATATTTTTCCTAATAATAATAAGGAAAATATTTAAAACCTGTTAAATTTTTAATGCCGAAATTTAACCAGAAATACTCCTTAAATAACATGAACTGCTAAATATAATTAAAATAGAAAAAATATTAAATACAAAAAAATATTTAGATTATTTCAGTTTTGAAATGATGTTTCTTGGGTTTTAAAAACAATTTAGAAGGTTGGGCTAAATAAACGAAATCAATGTTAAAGATACCAAGGAAAGTGAGTGGAGATAAGTGAATGGTGTCACAAAGAAAAGGAATAAAAGGGCAAAATGAGATAATTTCCAAAGGAACTGAGTGTAAAACAACCCTTTAAATGAGAGTCTGCGGTGGAAATAAGCAAAAAGAGGGCGACGTACAAAGTAACAGCTTTGCCTGCTCTACCGGTGCTAACTAAATAAACGATTTGTTATCACTTTACGATTTAATTAATACTTAATTGGGGACTTAAATAAAAAAGCAGACCTTTTCCCTCACTCTGTTTTTAATATTTATTGAAATGTTTCCTAAATTTTTTGGAATTAATTAATGGAGATTTAAATTTTACTCTCTACTTTAGCAATAGAAGAAAATTTAAAATGAAATTTTAGTGTTATTCTGTTCATGACATTCAGCGCAATTTCTACTAAACTTTCTCAATTGACTGCGTATTTTGTGTTAATTTAGGTGCAACAACATTAGAATACTTTGCCTGCGCAGTCTTCTCGGTGTTTTTCTGGTTCTATTCTCTCATGGAGTACTGTTCATCTCTGGATAATGACAGAGGATCCTAGGAAGAGAATTTCTAAGATCAGTTGAAAATAAGGGCAGTTTGTCATCTCGTGTAAAAAAACAAAGCATCCAACAAATCATCACATTAAAGAAGGAACACGATATCCAGTTCTTGATGATGAGCGCTATCAGTCTGTTGCATATTAGTGTGTTGTTTGACCATTCGAAACCCTTAACACTTAATAATTTTCACACGCCACGCAGTGTTGAACTGGCAACACAAGCAAATCAAGACAAACTGTTCTCTGCCATAAATGAAACTTATTGGGATTTACTAAATAATATTTTTTGAATAATAATGGTTTTATTTTTTTTACAGGTTACGGTAAGTTCCTGATCAAATTATGTTATTATGAATCTACGGTTTAGTTTTCAGGTAATTTTTTCTTTTTTGTTTTTGCTTGGATATGATTACTATTTTTAATAATGTTATTCCTTATTATTAAATTGGTAATTGAATTTCTAATGTGAAAAAAATTTAATCACTTCAATAAAACAATGGCTTTTCACCTACTTCATTTGAAAAATTTTGATGTTAATAAGATACTATCATGTGTTTCATTTGTTATGTATAATGATGTAATGTACAATTAGTTTGGCACTTCAGTTGTTAGTAGGAGAGATACTTTTAATTGGAATAATTCCTTTGAAAAGACAAATAATTGCATAATTATCTTAATTAATAATTGTTCTTAATTGGGGACCTTCACAAGTAGGGTCTAACGACGTAAGGGTTAACTTTATGTTAGAGAGAGGTGAAAATATACAGAGAGCACATGTACATATATGGTTAGGATACATAATGTTATAATGATATAATTTTTTTTTGCACGTGTATCATTCTTTGATTATTTTGACTGGCTTTGTACTTCCACCGTTTAAGTAGTAAAGTTTACAGTGTCTCCACGTTTAAAGTTTTAGTTGTTTTAAATAATCTATAATCATTTTTTTGTGTTCCCAGATCCTATCGCTTTAGTATTGAACAACCCGATATAAAGCACTCATAAAAGAAAGAATTACTGATGCTGTAGTTTTATATACCAAACTATGATATTATGTGAACTGAAAATTTGTAAAACAATGCAAGTTTAGAGGAAATTTAGGAAAATTACTGCAAGTGAATTTCCTTCACATATTTTAATTTCTAAATGCATAGATTCTATCAATACTTTACAAACCAACCAATGATAGAAATGTGTTAATTCTTGTATTAAATTGTAAATTAAGGAGCAGCCAGTTACTGTTATTGTTACAAACCGTTAATATTGGACATGGTAACATCATACTCTCAATGTGAATAGCATTAATTATGTAAACATGTAACTATAACATTGTATGTACTTAATTAGCCATGAAATCATTAATCATTCAGTCGAACTTATGTACGAACACAGTAATTACTCATTACTCAGTACGTTAATACTTCCATTAAGTATTAATGCACTTGTTTATAGTTTATTATGCAATCATTTCACAATATATTGCATAAAGAAATACACCTTCTACTGTAACAGGATTGGGAGTAAATAAATATATAGAAACTTATTAAACAATATATTTAAGAAAGACAATAATTTACAAAGAATTAGAAATGTTTAAAAGAATAACTTAGGATAGAATAATGTACTTCATAAATGAACAGAATATTGAGGGCTTATGAAAGTGTTAGGTTTGAATAAGTGAACTAAACAATTTTTCTGAGTTTTATATTGGTAAGGCTGGATTGAGAGGACATAACTGCATTCAACAGCTATGTTCACACAGGTTTTAGTAACATAAAGTAGATCAGCCATTTGTAATGAAATCGATGATTTAGATCTTTGATTCCAATCTTTTTAGTCGAGGGTGACTATTCCATGTAAGTGAGTTTGTCTCTAGAATGCTACTAATTATTGATAAAAGCCTAATTGGACGTATGGTGAAGAAAGATACAGTTTGTTTAATTTTGGAACCAGTTTTATATGTAAAAATTTCCAGATTTTTAGAGCGGAAAGTAGGTAGTTCTTAGAACTGAATTGTAAATCTATATTAGGAATGTTATTACTTCCTTAGGAAACAGTTAGAGGGTTAATGAGTTAATAAGGTCGTAGCTCGAGTGGTTTAATTGAAAATTAATGTTTAAAGAACTGGTTGGTTCTATATTCAAGTCAAACAAATTGAAATATCGCAACAGTAAAATCTTATTTCCTGAGGATCCTTTTGGCCAAAAAATTTAAGTCACGGTTTTCAATTACTGAGACTTTTCTTTTTGAGAACAAGTAAAATTTTACCTGGACAAAGTTTTCAGCTCAAAGCACCAAGTACTAGCACAGGTGAGCTGTCTATACTTGCAGGCATAATACCCTAGCTCTTAGCTTCTACTTGCCTCCTTCACGGTGATTTTTTCTGATTTGGTAGTAGCTATGCAGTCTTCTAAAAATAACAAGAAGAAGGAGGATGAACCAGAGTTGTAACCATGGAAGACGCTACTCCATCTTTAGTTGATGATGATGATGATGCTAACTGGAAGCGAAGAGAGTCTAAACCAGAAATACCAAGAGCATTCTGTAACTTTTCGCTTTTGAGATATTTTGTTGACGGAATTAAACGAGAACTTTGTGCTAAAATAAGTTTTTTCAGAATCTAAGAGAGTTCATAGGAAATCTCATGTTCTTAATATTACAATTCTGTCTCTTACTATATCTAAGAAAAGTGGTATTAGATTAAACTAGGAGATGATCAGACAAAATCATCTTATTTCCACGTATTAGAAAATCAGAATAGATTCACAAATTACTCAAAAAGAAAAAAAGCTTATTTTCTAGATTCTATTTAATACAATATCTGAGAAACAAATTTAGCAAAAATGATCTTTAAAGGATAACAGACATCTTAAAATTTAATTGGACCCAAATTGCACAATCTAGATGATCTTTTCCATGGTAATAGTATTAGTTTCACATTGCTAGAATCAACTTTATCTCAGAGCCTGTCAGAATATACAGAGAAAGAGAAATAAGAAGAAAAATCCAATTAACGTCTGAACGTCAAAAAGGTAGTTTGTAATAAATATCCAATTACTATCGCAATTTTGAAATATAATATTTAACACTGTTCATTTATTGAGTTGAAACATTGCTTGAATTCTCATTAACTTCAATCGTAAGTGCTTTTCAGTGAGAATTTATTTTCTATTTCCCAAATGAATAATAAAAAAATAATCAAGAAAATTTTGTTTTCCAGTAAATTACAAATGTTTCTATGACTCGACACTAATTTACAACTAAATTATCTTTTTCTCATCTTTCTGCAATTATCTATCTTCTACAATCTGTTGTCTTTACGATACTCATTCTTCATTGCAATATCATCTTCACATTAACTATCTGTTATGTTTGTTAACTTGAATATAGCAACTTAACATTCTCTCTATTCATTCTGATTTAGTAAAATCTTCTCCAAAGTTATATATGCCATAACTTGTACCTAAAATATTTAGATTGCCATCAGCCCTTCTTTGTCGAAACTTCATTTTGGACAGTTGCTTAATGAATGCTTGTTATCAACCGTTTTAGGAGGTGGAAAATTACTGGAGTTGTTTTAGTAATCTTCTATTTTCCATAAAACTGGAATACTACCTTCCAAGTTCTCTTCCACAGATAGGTGTCCAAACTTAATTATGAAAATATGTGCTTTTTCGCCTCAGACATTCACTAACAACGTTATTTATCTATTTAAAGTGTGTCAAAAGCTAGTATCATTTGCCCTCAAGTTTTTTCCAGCGCCCTACTGTGTTATTCTGTTTCACCAAACCTTATAATCTTAGATATTTTATTATAGAAACAAATATTCATGGTTATTGCAACCAATTTTGCCCTTTTTTTGGTTTTTCTTTTTTAATCATTTTTAAGAATTGTATGCTCGTCAACATTTAGGTCATTGGCATCCCAAGCTTTTTTTAGTGCTTTGGAAGTGTTCTTTTGTTTGAGACAACACTGTCAATCATCGGACAGTGAAATGTAAGAAGCTCCTAGGAAAAGAAAATCCGAGAGCCAACAGCTGGATTCGAACCCGGGATCCCCTCGTGGGATTCTAGCACGCTAATCCCACAGCTAATCCCTTTTCTTGTTAAAATAATTAATATTAATTTAAACGTTCTTGATCGCCAAGTAAGTAACACTCCTTCTCATTGGTGCGGCCTTTGTAGGCTCGAACTTCATGTTTCTAGATGTGACATTCTAACAGCGATATATATATATATATATATATATATATATATATATATATATATATATATTTAAGATTTGTACTGCGCAATAAGTACCTATTCACGCGTTCAGTAACTTGCCAAAAGGCAAGGGCTGGAAGTGGAGCAAGAAGGCAGTCTTTGTGAACTGTAGAAGGAGCTCCTTTATATTTAATAATGCAAAATTTATTGCAAATTAATGAATAATAGATGCACATTATTAATGTAGGATGGCGTAAATTTAGTGGCGCATTGAAGGTTAGAACCGAAGTGATGGATGCGAACAGCTGTATAGTTCTTGGAGAAGTTAGTTGGCAGTGGGTTGCAATGCAGGAGAGTCAAGTTCGTAACCTCAGAGTGCTATTAATTAGTAATACCGCCGATTTCAGAGCCTGTCTAAGTTTAGAACGAGATCTTTCTCAGTGCTCGGAAATCTATTATCTACTGCTCACTAATTTATTAGCTAATAACATTCCTTACTTCTTTTTATACTTACTCCGCTTTGTACAATTTTTTTTTTAATGGATCATGTCACTTAAATAAGCATTAAAGCAAAAAGCTATGTTATAAAACAAATTTCTTTCTATTTTCAAAATTTTTAGCAGAATTAAAATAGAAATAGTTTTTTAGAGTTCACTTTCAGAGAAGAGTCGGGCTTCACTTAATACTTGTATTCCATCAATAGGGTGAAGAATATACCAATATTTAGAATAAATATGTTTCATCTAAGCGCAAAAGATAATTTATTATCTAACAGAAATAGTAGAAAGCGTTGCATGCACCATAAAAGAGACCAAAACAATATAAATTTTACACACGTTCATTTACATTTAAATTTACTTGCAGTATTATAAATATCCAGCACTGGTTTAGTTTAGATGGGTAGCTGAATGAATTTAGGGTAGAGCTATTACCCCGCACAACAATTCCATTACACCAATCTCCTATTTAAATGGCTACAATTAACGTAATTCGTCTTAATATCTCTTTCTCTTTTCATAAAGTTCATCTCATTCGCCCTCAAAGTGTTCTGGGATTTGATTGATCAACATTATTCGTTAGTTCGTTAGTTTCTGGTCAAAAATCTTTCACATATAGGTAATAGAAGTAGGTAAGCCTTTTGTTTTGTTTTTTGGAACATTTCAATTGGCTTCTGATTGATTTAACAAACTTTGATTTGAATTAATTGTAAACTTTAAAATGTTCATTTGAAGAAAAGTATGATATCCATTAACCTATTCTTTAATTCACTTCTATGGATAGAATGAGTAAATTACGATTTAGTAAGTACAAGTTTATGATGATAGGTGCAACACTGAACAATTTTGGTTTGCAAAAAACTTTTATGTAAGGATTCTGTACTTATCACATCATAAAATACCCGAGCTCAATTTCTCTTATTGTGTAAAGTTGTAAAGCTGGTAAAAAGAAGAAAGTGGGCCAAATGTAGCCTAAACGTAAAGCATGATAAGAGATTTGGCCATAGACCAATTCTTTCTTTTCTTCTTTCTGTTTGGTTCGTCTTAGTTTACATTTCTTACTAGAACACACTTTACTTTAATGATGGGGTATTTTAATTAAATTAAAGGAATTTACTAAGTTAATTAGATGTTCACTTTAACATAGCACTTCTTTTGATCAATATCTTTTAGAAGCAAAGAGGAGATTTACTTTTCAGATTTGTTGATGCATGATTTTACAACATATCCGTTTGTTATTTTAGAAAGTGTTGCTTCAACATTTCTTGAAAAGGAGACATTTCTTCAAAATTCCTTGATGCCTTGTTTTGTATTGATTTATTTTCTTACAACTTTTATCAAATGATACCACAGGTATTCTGAGCCTGCAGCTTCTAGACATGTTCTTATGTTAGAGAGGTGCTAGCAGTAGAAGTCAATAGGAGTGAAAGAGACATAGGATGATGCGATACCAGAGAAGGATGTTCTTGCTCACTGTGCACCAACTAGGCTAATTACCGAGTGGTTTGTCGATAACCTACGCAAATGAAATGGTTCAAACATTCTCATCTAAGTGTGATGGTCTATTAGTGCGTAGAGAGACATTGAACACTTTAGGCCTGTTCTCACAAAACACTTCTAAAATTTCTTAAGCTGCCTCTGCTAGTGAGAATACCTTCGTTACCTTCAGCTATACACGGCATTTCGAACTTCAACTTCTGCAGAAAAGCATTAATTTAATATGATTTACATAAAAATATCATTAGCTTCATTTTCATTGCAACCTAATTATCTTTATCGTCAATGCTATCTTTCAAAGAAATCCTGAAATAGAAGGTTCACAAGGAAGTATCGGAGACCTTAAAAGTAAAATAAAGGAATCGCCTAGAACTTAACTTTCACCAATCAAATTAGATGTTGCGGAAACTTTCTTTACTATTAACATTTTACTAATAAATAAAAAGCAGCTATACGCTGGACTCGAACTCGGATCTCCCATTTATTAATCCCAACTCAAAACCCGCCAGATAATACATATTTCACACCAAATAGTACATCCAAATGGCCTGTAACTAGCGCTTCAAGCGTGAAAATTGAGTACAATAAACAAGATTCCATTGTTTTATTCTAAGGATTTAATAGGTAAAATATTTCGTTAAGTGTACTAGACAGGATAGTTAAACTAATAGTAATTGTAATGGCTATTTCTCATTCATTTCAACACTTCGTAATAAGGCTCGTTCATTTTCTGTAATGACTTCTACAAGCTGCTATAGTACGGCCTTACATTTACCTCTTGTTCTCAGGAGAAACAAGACAGAAAATGAACACAATAATTACCTTCACCCTCGTACCTTTACATAGCCAGCGATATGAACAAATGGTTCGAACTTCCATAGCAAGGAACTTCCAAACCAAGAAATAGAAGAAGAAGAGAAAGTCTTAACCATTGCCGAGGATCGTTAAGTGCAAAGTTAGCTAGCAAGTTCCTACGCTTTCCTCTAGTTTTGTTTGAGTTCAATTTAAGTTTGGTGCTTCAAATATGAGACTGGAAAGACTATCTTTTAGGATTGGCACAAGATTTTCTCCTTTAATTTTGTGTTTAACAAAGATTCTCATTAATGAAGCTTATTTTCTTTTACTTACTCTCATTTTTATAATTTTCTCTTCCACCTTTTAATACAGTCATCTGTAGTTTATAAAACTATAGGCCATTAGTACAAGATTTTTAATTAGGAAGAACTTGAAGCGGAATTCTCGAATCCCAATTCTCGAAGCTGTAATTGATCAAGGAAATAAACACGCAGAATTCTCAGAAACTCTTTTTTGCTTAAGCACCACCCTCTAGCAGAACCTCCTCCTTAATCTAAAGCTTAGAACAGAAAATCTAAGGGTCTGCAGCTGGATTCGAACCCGCTATCTCCGCGTTGGAATCCAGTATAAGCTTACCACTGGCCTAATCTTTACCCTAATAATCTGTGGGAGACTCACTGGAGCCTCTATTGGAATTTGCTATTTTTCTTTAATATAATCCCAGGCGGGAAGTAGCTGGCACTTTCCAGGCTCAATATTTTTTCTTTACTTCCGAGAATGTAGTGAGGTGAGTAACGAAGGACATTAATTTTCGAGAGTAAGATTACTAGCCTGTTTTTACAGTGGGTCGCTCTCTTTTGTCTGTAGAGCCTAATTCAACAGATCCCTGCTCCTTGTTCTGTTCTAATATACATAGCAATTTCTTCAAATGACCTCACCACTAACACTTCGAAAAGATATGTCATTTGCGAGTGATATAGTAGTTTTTCATGTAATGAAAAATAGAATTTACCTGTTCTGAGAAAAAATCACAACAGAAGTTACCTGTTCAAAGGAAAAAAAATCACAATTTTATTTTCTTTATTAAAATTTAGTCTTTGCATTGTGATCATGTTTAATCAGTGAAATATGATAAATAATTTTTCTCTTTTTTTTAAGTTTAATTAAAAGTGAAAAAGAAGAGAGAGACAGAGAAAAGCTTTTATTTGTACATCCCTAAAAGAATTTTCAAAGCCCCATTCTTTTATGTTGAGTAAAATGAAATTTAATATCACCATAGAGAAGATAGAAAATTGATTTTCCGCGCTTTTCTTTTTAATATATATATTAATATCATTATTTTCTTATAAATCAAAACTATTAAAAAGTAGGTAACATGCTGTAGTAAGCCCTCTCCTGCACAGTTCTGTAATTTCTTTCAACATTTTATTAAATATTTTATATGTAGGTTATTTCTTCACTTACTAACTGAAAAGTTAAATTATTTATTTTTTTTAATTTAACCAGATGACATTATCTATTTTAATAACAATGAGGTTTATACCCAGTGTTTTCAATCAATTATTTATAACTAATTACTTTTTCTGCCACCTTTGATTTTTTGTTTTAAATTCTTATAATGATTTATATTAAATGCCTTATAATTATTAGAATGAAATGAAATGGATTGAGCAGTATGTTTTTATTTTAATTGAAATTTATTGTTTTAGAAAAAACTAGTGATGATTCGATTGCCAGCAGTGTATGCAAAAATTTACAGCCAACAAATGCAATAAAATTTCATTTTTAGAATGGACACTGTTTTGTTGTTGACTAAAATTTTTGTTTTCTACTGTTATTTATCTATTTTTTATTTTTCCTGAAAACCTGAATCTACGGGTCAGGCAGCAGAGAAACGATAAGATTCGATTATAATAATAATTCAAAAAGAAAAATCAAATATCCAGAGCGAGTGTTTTTTCCTAATAAAATAGGCTATTTGTTCAACAACCTCCAAGTTACCTCAAATTTTTAACACTCTCGTTTTTTAATATACTACTTACATATCACGTAAAAATAGGTATGCCAAATTTGGTCGAAATTGGTGCCACGGTATTGCGGAGCCTTCAATTGTCAATTTAGTAATGAGATCCACCCCAATACGTGTTGCTTCATAAATATTTATAAAAAAAAAATAAGCATAGCGTTATGAGTGATGCTAACGGTTTATTATAATAAGTTGTACGCATTCAAAATTTCACAATCGTATATCATAGATCTGGCCATCTTTTAGAAAAGAAATAAATCTTCAAAGAAATACTGAACTTCAGCTATAAATTCATCTAAATGTTGAAACACTCGCCCCAAAATGATAATTTTATAATCCGATAATTCTAAACCGAAGCTGTTTGCTAGTCAAGATGTTAAATTTTATGCTGAGTTAGTTTCGATTTGTGAGTTAGTGCATCATGTTGTTTGAAGAATTCTCGGTCATTAATTCGAGTATTTCTGACCCAAAGCCGGTTCTCACTAAAGTTGAGAATAACGATTTTGCTGTTTTTTTTTAAAGTATACCTGCACTCACTGTTTGATACTACATTGTTTCATAAAATATGAATTTGATTCAATTTTATACGGAAAATAATGGAACATTTAAAGAGGCTCTTATATTGGAAATTTTCAGTGAATTTCCCAGGGTCATAACGTTACACATAACGTCAATTCTTTGATGTGTAGCACCCACTTTGTGCCTACTCATCTTATATATTGACTGGTTCTTATTTCCATCTTCTGTTCCACATAACTCTTTGTTCTTGTTCATTGCTGACTTCTATCGCCCTTACACGGTTTTTTCTTCCTCGTTTTATAGATCAATGTTACCAATTGATTTGTTGTTATTTTTCTTGATCAAACTTTTATAATCTCCTAGTTTATTAATTGCGGAAAAGTTAGTTAGCTTTTGTAATAATCTTGATAAAGATCTTAGGCTTTACAATAGGTATAAATCTCTTCGACTGGGTGGAAGAGTTAAATCATCTCATGTCCATTTTCTTCGATGTCCACTCTTCGTTTCTCACAGCCCAATAACCTAATAGAGAAATAGTATAAGCGCAGTTCTGGGCCTATAAAAGGTTCATGAATGGTTTCTTCTATTCTAATTCATTATTTTTTCTTCTGGATTTCCTCAACAGCTATGATATGTTCTTTATTTCCTTACCTTTTATGTACATCTTGACTGCTGGAGCTAAAGATATTCTTTACTGCTTTGGTCCGCCCGTAAAGCAAATTAGATACAAAATTTACACGTTTCTAAAATTACAAATAATACTATTTATAACTTAAAATTACTTCTTTTTTTATGGTAAAAGTTTAATACTATATGAAATATCTTCTTTTTTTTCTACTTTAGTCCCATTTTAAAAACTTTCTTCTTCTTTATTTATAGAACGTTTTAAATCTTTTCTTGCGATTCATTCGCTTAAGTAAAATTGCAATATTGGAGTCTTAAATGAAATAACTATTCCTATTCTAATAAAAAGCTAGCTTAACTCCACCTAACTTATTTTGATTAATGATGTACCAGGTATGAAAATTAAGTCAGAGGGCTTGCAGGAGTCAGAGAGTTTTAATTTTAGACGCAAAAGATTCCAAGTTTGCAATTGTACATTATGATCGTATTTCAAATGTAAAAAAAAAAGTCTTGGCAATTCTAAATTCCAGTAACGAATTAATGTACTCTAAGCGTAGAGAACACAACATTTTCTAAATTGAAATTTATTATAAATTTACTGTTGAGCTGTTCTTGGTAATTTATTATTTATTTTTAAACTCTTTGTCCGATTCATTGCATTATTATTGCCGGAAGTATAAATATTATCTGGCTAGCTCTACCATAACAAATGCATTTCTATATTCATCATTGCTCCGACTTAAGAACGACTAGATTCAGAATATTCAGTAGTACTGGTCAGACGTCAGTGAAGAACCAAGATATAAGGTCAGAGTTACCTTCATTTAATGGGAGTTTGATGAAGGCATGTTTGTTTAGGACAACAGCAATTCCCTTAGGGAGAAGAGGTCAGACATCTGCAATGCATTTTTGTTTTTCTTAGTGATAAGATGACAGTCCCTTAGGCTCAGGATCTTGCTTCCTGAACCTTCCTTCATAAATAATAAAACAAATATTTATGATATTATTTAGGATATATTTTTTCTTAACCAAGTTATTTTTCTGAATTTAACCTATAAATTATTATTATATTTTTGCTTTTACTTCTATTTTTAGAGTATTAAAATACCACATTTACGAAATTATGTTTTCACTTTAAATGTAGGTTTTCTAATCCTCTGAGTTCGATAAATGTGTTAAAATTAACAAAATATATTACTTGAAGTGTGTGCAAAGGTGAAAAAAATTCTCAAAAATGAAATTACGATATGGTCGCTGAAAGGGACCTGTCTGAAACTTGGCGATTAGAAAAGAAATTTATCAACAGTAACTCCACTTTACAAAGAGAAATTTTTCACTTTAATTTCAGAAAAATTTCTCAAAAATGACTGGAAGACGATTTTTTTTTATAAACATCGAATACATGGATGGCGATTCTTAATGTGACACTTCACGTAATGATTGTCTGTAATGTTAATTTGATCATCTTTTAGGAAAATCAGGACACATCTGGGAGTTGGGGCTCTAGACATTCCTCGAGCACACTATTCTTAGAGAAAATTGAACATTGCTGTAATTGAATATCATATAATGTTATTAACATTGTTAATTTGTGTTTTGAGAAAAGGGAAAGGAAAGGAAAGTAGTAAAAAAACAAATACAAAAAGGGATTACTTTAATAAATCTTAAAGTACAATAAATACTTTAATTTAGCTATAAATTGGCTATTAAATGTTTTAGTGCGGCTTAGAATATAGAATGCTCTAACAAATTGCTTTTCGAAGGACCAGGATGGTTCCTAGACTATTTGACTGAAGAATGAAGCTGGTCAGCTTCTTGGATTAATATAGCCAGTCTCAAAGAGGACGTATCCTTTAGACGTATCACAGAGTTTCCAGCGTTAAAAGGGTGCAATCACTTTGCTCTTGTGTAACTTGTGTTTTGAACAGGAGAGTATGAAACGGGCCCGTGGTTGATGGAATGGTGGGTGCACTGTAAAGCTTCTTTTACGCTCCAGTTAACTTTAGATTGCTACGCTCTGCTTCCTATACGCTACGTAGTTATTAGCAATGCTTCAAGAGTTGATAGCGTAGTTGATAGTTACTAGTATTTTTTCTAGCTATATCTGACTTTTATCAATCTTTAGTGCATTGCTTTATCTATAAAAGCTTTCAACAAGTTGTGGAACTCCAGCCGATTAAATAAGCAAAAGCAATTTCTTTTTAATACCAAAACTTTCAGATCTACCTTGTGTGAGGTTTAAAATTGGATTCTCTTCTTCAAACTCTTTTACTCATGGTTCTCCTTCCGCCTAGAAACGTGGATCACAACCAAATTAGATAACACCACAATATTATGCAACTTCCAATTTGTCTTCTTTTGGCACTCCAAACAGAAGATAACTCTAACTAAATCAACGATGAAACAAAGAAGACCGTCCTCCAGAAAGTGTGATAATACTTAGACACGGAAAGATAAAGCAGACTTTATGAACAACTTCGGAGACCCCTGGAACGGAGATCGATCATGAACAAGTTATCTTTCAAAGAAGTCAATCCTTTCAGTTTGAATTCCATATTGCCAACGTTTCCTACTTTATCTAAAATTCAATATTCCTTTTGCTACCGAGACTAATCCATTCTAGTTAACAATCAACTTATAACCTACCCCAGTCTCACTGCAGAAACCCAGTATCCAAATCCACACATTCTAAACAGTCCACCACATTTTTGAAATTACGTTAGCCATGTATGTGCCTGATCACAGATCCGCATTCTTATCTGAGAGTTCTGGCAATGTTTTGCTTCTTTCTATAGCTGGTTATAACGTTGAAGTCAAAGAAATCAGTGATCAATTTTTGGCAGATAAATCAAATTTGATGGGTACATTACAAATTGTAAATAAAATGAACAAGAATATAAATTTAAAAGAAAGTGGTTTAAATTTGAACTTTTTTCTAACATAAAAGTATCGCAGCAGGACTAATTACCTCTTAAATGATCCCTAATATTAATGATATAGGAAGATTACAACATTGGAATCAATTCAGCGTAAAATCTGAACTTCTCCATCATGAGTTAACTCTGTCACCCCCGACCTCCTGTTTCTTGAGTACTAAGTTCTGGCTCAAAGTTACAACTGAAGTAAACTAGAACGCCAACAGATCTGGAACACATTCAACCAATTAACAATTCAACAAACTTCTGATTCATATTCCTTTAATAATTCAAATTGGGAAATTTCATCTCTACTCCTCCTCTAATCACTGTTTCTATTAACTCCACTCAACTGTTTCTGTTAGCATCCCTCTTTCCATTCGGATAAATCAGTGAGTTATAAAACCATACTTTAGATTTTAATTTGTCCAGAGCATAGGTCATTTAATGAATAAAAGAGACAAAACCTGTGAATGAAATCATATCTCTCTCGTGGGCAAATGATCATTTATTTTTTGAAAGTAGCTTTTACCTTGGCAAGTAATCTACAAGTTTGTAGATTTTTTTTTTTTTTTTTTTTACCAAATAACAGTAATACTTCTAACGCTTTTGTTATTTCTAGTGACAAACTGACTTCACTTTAATCCACAAATAGAATCCCAGCAGAACTTAGGATCTGGCTTGATCGAATCAAGAGAACAAGTGGCCATAGCCATTTTAAGCAGCGAGGCTGGTTGTGCTTGAGAGAAGTTGAAGATAGGGCTTCAAACTGCAGGAATTAGGATGTCTGGATAGATCAGTGTTGGAGGTAAAGAAGGTGAGCAGATTAGTTAGGAAATGGAAGTCACGTTGTGATTAATGAGAAGGAAGAAAGAATCGAGTGAACAAAAGCCGTTAAACAATACTCTACAATGTATTTAAAGAGGTTATCATTGGATACGTAGAGAGGAGCATTCGCGAATCCTAGATGGATCCCCAAAGTTTCGCTCCGTAATTCCATATCAGTCTTACAAGTGATATGTAGATTGTCAGTTTTTTTAAAGAGTATCCAGTCCAAGAAGAGGTTTAATTTGATTGTATCTTTTGTTCATTTCTTGTGTTTTCATCTTGGGGTTCCATGCTGTTAACTATCCAGAAAGAATTCCATGTAGCGTGCTTGGTTCGCTATGTCCTGCTTGTTTAACTGTTCAGTCGGGCATTTTCAAATAATAATTATTATTATGGAGGGGATTAGTTTAGCAGTAGGCGCTGGACACAAATGACCCTTCTCCAGACGCTGATGATCACCAGAAAACTGATGGCCTTTCATTTATAAAAATAATAGAACTAGAAAAATTACATTTTATCAAAATTTTAAAAGAATGATAAGCTGTACTTTTTTTCTGCTTGGGTAGAAAAATAATTTCTATATTCTTATATTTTATAAATGTACTGTGCTGGTTTGGGGGCCACATGACTACTACACTCTGTGTGTTGGTTGTGTTTCCTGCATATCTCTTTGAGAGATTGGCTATATCCAAGGGACAGCCAACAGAAGCTGCTGCATATCTTCTTTTATATTTTAACATACGAGAACAACGTCTTCTTCTCTTTTCTAAGCCAGAGGTCGGAGACGCCTTGGCTCTAGATCTGGCAGTAAGACTATGTCTTTGTGTTATAAATTTAAGGCATTGTCAGTGGATGGGGTACCGGCTTTACCCTCTCTTTCTCTCGCTCTATTCTTGTCTTTTTCTGTTTTCTCCTTATTTCTAACTCCGCTCCTTTTTTTTCTTTTACACAGCGCGGGACCTTCCTTTTTCTTTATTTACCAACTTTCAACTCTGGTCCGACAGATTAAGTACCTTTCTTCAACACATTTTCAATTCGCACATACATTACAAGATTATACTTGTACTTTTTAGAGCTTATCTAACATACATTACTTCACATATATCTGCCAGAAGAGCTGCGCTTCTTTTAGCTCACATATTATGGTGAAGCAATAATAAAAATACAAAAAAAAAAGCTGTAACAGCTGTTCAGCTCTGTTTCAGACATTCTCACATTCACAATTCAATAATTACACTTTGTTTTCTTTAACTTTCTAAATTCAGGAATGTTTCTCGGATCAAGGCATCAAAAAATATTCAAGTGAGAATATTCACATGATTTCTCTTACTAAAATTACCAAACTTCTGACTAAATACGTTTTATTTAAAGTGAAATTACAAAAACAAATTTATCTATTATCCAAATTTTGTAAACGTGTACATTACCGTGAAGTGAAACTTTAGAAAAATGGTTTCAGCTTATTTAATAGTTATGGTGATTCAATCTAAATCAATCTTTTCTGCTATTCTTAGACATAGCATTTTGTTTGCATCATAAAAAATTAATCAGTGTTAAGCATACATAAAAACAAACTCTGGTCTTATAGAATCTAATTTTAGGTCTTTAAAGAAAGGAAGTTACCTATCTTTAAGGAGCTATCTTTGAACTAGCAACGTACATTCTTTATACAAAAAATGGAACTAATGGAAACAAGACAGTTTGTGTTTACATATTCTGTCAACAAAAATCATCATTTTTACACCCACTGAAGGAAGAAAGAAAGACTCTCCTTAGATATTCTATTAAAGTTATTTCCCGTGGTACAAATGGGCCTCCGTGAAGCCGGAATTCCTTGTTAAATAGACAAATTCTCTGTACAAACCATCATTCTACCACCCGTACTAATTCACTTTCGCTGCTATTACGCTCTAGAGTTCAACTATTTCTGTTCATTATTTCTAACTAGATCTAGGCATTCCTTCTTTAGAGTAATACTTTTACATTTAGCGTTTTCACGCATACCCATTTTCTTCTGTAGTATCTGCTAATCTTCTACCTGCAAAAGTACTTGCATCTTCTTCTCCTGAGTTCCTTAAATTACTACAGTCGTACTGGTATTAGAATTTTCATTTTTCTCTCGAAATACAAGTTTTAACAGGTTGTTTGAATTCAAGAGTTTAAATTTGTTACTGCATTTTGGTTGCAACCCGAGGACTCAATAGTAAGATTCTTCATTTAAAATGAATTTGAATTAATCGAATTAATTCTGATTAATTTTACTTTTAATTTATTTTAAAAAATAGTAAAATTAATTTTACTATTTTATTTTGTAAATTGTTTTAATGATTTACTCCAACTTCGAGAACGCACTTCTTCTAGTCGTATGTTGAAGTATTTTTAATGAGCTAGAAAAAAAATTATTTAACGGGTTAGAGACTGGCAACTTCCTTTAAATATTAGATTATCAGACTAACAAAACTTAACACAATTTCTCTAATTCACAACTTGTAAGTAAAAAAATGAAACTTGTGCGATTAGAGATGAGTTGGATCCCTCAAGTGGTAATACGAGCGCCATCAAGAGCACAACTTTCCGCCCAGAAATGTCAAATCCATCTGGCAAAATTGGTGATGTCTCTCCTAGTGTGATCCTTCATTTTCTTAAGAAACACCAACTCTGTTTTTGTCCACCTCCAACTCTGCTTCTTCTCTGTAATTTTCCCTTGGCCACCTGCTCAATTTCGTTCCTTTTATTCTCGAAAGAAATATTTTCTCCGATAATAATTCAGTCAAACAACTTATTCCAACGATTTCCAAAAGTTCTTCTGCACATTCTTGGATCTTTTACTTATCCTCAACCACTGTTACCAGCTCATCCACAAAGCTAACTGGCTTCCATCGCTTGAAATGGAAGATACCTGGGTTTTTTAGTTGTAAGAAAACCACATGGCCAAATTGATTTTTGTAAGTTTTTATTCTGTAGAATACAGTATTCGCACACCTAGTTTAGTGTTCTTTGAAAGGTATGAAAAGTAGAAGTTCCCTTTCTGCTTCTTATCAGAAATGATCATAGGCTGCTGTAAAATAAGAAATAATGTATTAATTTTTGATCGTTCTTCTACGCCTAAAAAGAAATTTTGTTCAAGGTAGTTAAAAAATTTAAATATAAAGGTTGTTTTTTTTTTTAAGTTTTGCTTGCGTTGAATATTGGTAGATTTAGGAGTGGACCCCTTCTGGCGAAAAGTTACTTCTTGACTTCCACAGACAAATTGCAGACGTGAAGATAAACGTTATGTAGTAACTCCTCTTCATGGATTCACGTTGCTACGGAGCCCCAGTTGGTTGTAGAAGCACTAAGTTTGCGGCTCGCAAAGTGGGTCCGCCGACAGAACCCCTCTTTTACAAACATCATATCCACTGTATCAACAGTTCAGAAAATTGTTTCTCCACCTCTTCTTCCTTACTTCGCCCAACCTCCTCTTCAGCTTCGTTTACTAACTAGAAGTTTTCTACCATTCATCCCACTTCTCCTAACCTTCTCACGTACTTTATGAGTTCCATTCATCGCAAATTTCTAATAAATTGTTTCTTACACTCAAATTTACCAAGGTTTGCATATTTATACCTAAATACCATGTTTTTATTTTTTGTTTAATTGATTGTCTTTTTTTTTGTAATAGTCAACATTTCTGGTGCCCTCCCCTTTCATATCCTTTGTACACCCTACATTCCTGAATTGGAATGATTAGCTGTAAGAAATCATTAGATAGGATCTAGAGAGTTAGCGGTGTGAAGATTGATGCGAATGGTAAAAAGGTCAGAAGAAGAGATCAATATTAACAAAAGAAAATGTGAGAGAGTGATTTCGAAGTAACTCTGCAAACTTAATATCTATTGAAGGTAAAAATCGTAAGAAAAAAAAATTGGAAACGCTCGTTTGTATCATTCAAAAGCAGCCATCGGGTCGCTCAAGAAAAGCAAAGTTTAGAGGACATTCTACAGCATGCGAGTGTGCGTGTGTTTTTGGGCCCAGATCACCACCATGCTAGTTATTAGGAGGTAGAGTTGTTGGTGTTCACCATTGATTGGTCTGGTTAACAGATGGAGTGGAGTTAGCTGATGTGGACATAGAATGGTCAGCATCCCCCCCCCCCTTTGGGTTTATTATAAACCCCAAGCTATATCTTTCCATACAGGTATGCCATCTATCTATATCTCCTCGCATTGATGCTTTCTAGCTCAGAGCCTTCAAATATTGACATTGGTCTATTTTTATTTTCACAATCTTAGTTCTTGGTCAATGGATTCTTATCAAATTTTTGATTTGGAATTTTTTCCGGATGTACGTGGTTTGTGATTTACTGAGTTCGAAAAAAATGGTTTTTAGAAAATGGCTATTCTAGCGAACTATATCTTAGCGATCAAAGTCTATCAATCGGAGCTACTTACTGACTAAATTTTTTTCAAAATGTTTCAAATGAGTGTCTCTAAAAACTAACGATTTTTCCTAAAACTTCGAAAACCAACTGTTCCACTCATTAGTCCTTAACTTACATTTGTAACATTTTTACACGAAAATCCTTCAATGGCACTTCTGCAAGAGGTTGATGATGGCTTCCCCTCTTAAGCCCCTTCATTGGAGTACAATGTTCCAATCAGTATTATTAAGTGTATTATTAAGAGGATTTAATGTGCTGTTTAAGACCACTCATGTTCTTGAAATATGCATTTTTTTGTAAAATTAAAAGTAAACAAAAAATCGAACATTTATTGGGATTCGCACAAAACACGTTAACGTTTCAAAATATTTTTTGCTAGTAATTTTTTTAGAAAAGGGATTGTGGAAGTTTTACAACTACTTTAACATAAGATGCTATCAATGGATTTACACAAGATATTTCAATGTTTAAAAATTCAAATGTATTTATTAAGATCATTTTTTTTGCAGTTGAAATAATTTTTGGACAGATCTATCCTTGCTGACCTTGACGTTCGCATCAGTTGAACTAGTTGGTTTGTTTTTCTTTGCGTGCAGAACGGCTGACATCTAATGCTAGCCTGACCTGCCATCTTTTGGGCGGCACAGTTGAGAGAAAACTGTACATCCTGGGAATAATCGTGTTCATTCTTGTCTTGGAATGCGGTCTTATAGTATACATCAATCACTGCCAGCTGTTCCCATCTTGAAGAAGATGCTATTTTCTTTTTACATTCTTTCTATCAACTCATTGAATAGATTGCTCTCTTTTCTAGATCGCGACGCTCAAATAATTTTGTCGTTATGTGCAGTCTAAATCACTTTTAATAATTTTATCTAAGAAATATTTATTATATTGTTTATAATAAATAATATAAATATAATACGAGTATATGGCCGTCTATCACTGCAGATAAGCTGCATAGATCCCTGAGATTGGAAATGAGTTGTGAAACCAGCAAGTTATCAGTCAACTAATTCCTTTCAGTAAAATATAAGCTTGAAATGAAGTGATAGACAGTTCTTTTTTTAAAATTTTATAAAGTTGGAATGTTACAAATAAAGTGGTAGGTAGGTTTATAAAATATTCAAACCTATCTCGAAAGTTGGACAAGACAAATTGTAATGAGCAATGTCTAACAGAATTTGCTCTTCCCTTTACTAACTTTTATTTTGTGAGTCGCCAAGACCTTACTCGGTTAATGTTGAAGTATTGCTTAAAAATACTAAATTTTTACCGTAATGGCAGGTAATTTCGATTGAAATTTGCTTGTTCCCGTCTTTTACTCATTCCATTCTAATCTGATCTGATGTCTCTAGAAAACTTCATGTTAAAAAAACAATGGTTGTTGATAAGATCGGAAGAGAATAAGGGGAAATTACAACAACCAGTAGAACCAGAAGAATATTCATCCTCAAGAGGTGGATGATAAGGATACCATTGTTCAAATCCTAGACTAATACAGACACACCGTTCTGTAAATTAAATTCAAAATTCAAGAGAATGCCCTGTTTTTCACTTTGTTGTCTCATGAGGTAAGACAAAAATTGTCTTCTTTTTTTACTTTTTACTGCTGATTGTTTATGAAATGCCAAGACAGATCCAATTCCACAAAATAAAGTGAGAGATCTTTCCTTTTGCTGCCGTATTCATAACTCTCTAATCCCAGCTGTTGCTGGACCCAAGAGATCTAAGTGATATCCTCTGGGGCTAGGTGGTTATGTAATTATCGGATTCCAACAGGCATTTACTAAAATAGGAAATTTGCAAAAACGTAATTTGTGGACAAGAAAAAAAAAATTGAATAATACAATGGATTATAAATAACTGCAAAAAAAGAAATATATCATGGACATTTTGAGGGGTTATTTACAATAAAATTCTAAAAGATATTTTTAATTTAAGGTGTACCAATTAATGGTAAAAATAAAAAAGAAATTTCCATCTAAATGAAAGAGATAGCGTCACTAGTAGTACTGTAAATCGGACCTCGCTATTCCTCACATTCCCGTTGTTTTTGACCACCACTTCAATATAGTATTACAGTGTCCTATCTGTCCTGATTAATATTTACCAGAAATTACCATAAAAGTGTAGGTGATTTGTCCTGTCTAGCTGGATTTCTCAGAGGCCTTCACACAATCATCAGGACAATATCAGTTAGGATACCAGCCAAACAAAAAGGGACACTGGAACAGACAGTGACGGGAATTTTATTCGTATTTATTCTGCCTGCAATATGTCAGATTTCCTGCAGCTGCCAGCAAAAACATACTTTTTCTATGGCAAAAAAGGGAAAAGGAATTCCATCACCAATTGGAATACTTTCGTTGCTTCAAATAAATATTCATTGGCCACAGAGATTGATTTATTCCACCTTAAGCTATTTCTCTCGCTTTCAGAGGAATATATTGTAATTGAGTTCGACTTTGTGAAATTGTAAATTTTTTATCCACGGTCAATCCAAAGTTTAAATTTGAAATTATGTTTAGGTATTCAAAAATTAAGAAAAATTTAATAAAATTTACTCTCTCTAACATATGGTAACGCCATCGTTCCAAAATTGAATTACTTCCGATGTAAATATTTTTAGTGAATTACTTCCGCTTGCGTTTGTAAGTGTGCCCCTGCAAATAGCAGGAAGCTGATATTGTTTTGTTAACGTTTTGCTTCTTAAACAAACTTATTAGGATGTCGGAAGGGTACTTTTACTGATTTTCTAAGATAAATTAGACATGAACTCTGGAGTAAAGGCTTTAACAGGTATGTGGATGACCAATTCAGTCCATTATTTAAGGACTATATACAGGGAGTAGTGTTAGATGAGAGAAATGATGTGTTATTTGAGAAGTTTGTTGGGATGTTCGATTTCGAAAGGATAAAAAACGTAAACGCACATCGCAAGTTGAGAGGTTAATTTATGTTTATATTTATGTTTATGTATATTTATTTGATGGCTTATGCCATCCCAGTCAAATGCGATGTAACATCTTTTTTAGCCAATTATACGTTTTGTCTTTGTTTATGCCATTATTTCCTAATAATGTCTTTGTTTCATTCTTCGCGGAATATTCTTTGAAATTAATGCAAAAAAAAAAAATGTACTGGCAACTGAACAGTCCAGCAAGAAACCAAACAAATTCTGTCAAGAAGAAAAACTGAGAAAGGCAAATATCAACGGCTCTGTTCTCCAGGCATGATATTTTATGAACGTTATGGTTCGATCATCATCTTCGTTTGTCTAAAATGAAGAACGGTTATTGGAAAACTGGGGGGCCAGCTGGAAACTATTTTGTAATGCCTTCTTTGTGGCATGAAATCATGTGCGCGTGTGTAAGAAATAGCGCGCGCGTGCGAGAGTGAGAGAGAGAGAGAGTTGAAAAATGAGTCTGCTGTTTAGACCACTCGCTATCGGAACTGAAGAAATAAAAAAAAAAAAAAACTATATAAATCCATCATCCTTAGCTAGGACAGGCCCCCAAGGCTCCCTGCTCGTTAGGCTCACATCATTTTGGAGTAATATGTTGCCTTAATGGCCAAGAATAATCACACGCTCGGACTTTTGCCTTAATTCACTAAATTCAGATTACCTTTATTTCTTTAAAATGAATAAATTCCTTGAATATGAACATTTTTTGTCATAATTGCGTAATGGAAAAAGTCAGGCATGATGTTTTGATCATAAATATACATAAAAATTAGTAGAATTTAGAAAAATTATTCGCGTTAATTTGTTTTAATCTAAAAATTTTATTTTATTCTCCAAATGGTATTTTCTTCCCTAAAATATTGTCTTAAATTACTATTACAGTTAATTTCTGACTTATGAAAACTTTACCTTCAGGAAATCCTGGATATGAGTCCACCTCGTTGGACATATCTGTCTCTTGACTCACTTTTCGGTAGGCAGGATGTATGTACGATTTTCATAGAAGAAAATACACAGTTTCTAGGTTAGCGTCCGAAAGAAACTCATACAGTAGGAACTCAGGTTGCGATCATAAAGACGATTTGGGATGGAAATTATAGTGGTGAAGTTGTTAAGATTGCCTTTCAAATATTTTTTAAAATGCAAATTTTCAAAGAATACGAGGGTCGTTTGAAAAGTCCGTGCAAAGTCAGAGAGATAGCACTACTGGCGCGTATCGAGGTTATGTTTAGTTAGTAGCATCTCTTGGAAGAACACACACCAAGTTTCAGCCAGATCGGTCTATTTCTTTGTGTTTGGCATTCGTTTGAATCGAGGAAGTCGAGTGATTTTCAAAAAATGGACGAAAAAGAATTTCGTGTGTTGATTAAACACTACTTTATGAAAGGCAAAACGCCTCAGGAGACTAAAGAGAAGCTTGATAAACATTATGGTGACTCTGCACCTTCGATTAGAACAGTTTATAAGTGGTTTCAAAATTTTTGGAGTGGCCATATGGGCACAAGTGACGCTAAACGTTCTGGACGCCCTGTTGAGGTTACTACTCCAGAAATCATTGATAAAATCCATGATATGGTGATGGATGACAGAAGAGTGAAGGTGCGTGAGATTGCTAGTGCTGTGGGCATCTCGAATGAACGGGTACATAATATTTTGCATCAACATTTGGACATGACAAAGCTATCCGCAAGATGGGTGCCGCGATTGCTCACGCTTGACCAAAAACGAAATCGTGTGAAGTGTTGCAAGGACGGTTTGCAGCTGTTCCAGAAGAATCCGCAGGACTTTAAGCGTCGTTTCGTCACTGTGGATGAAACATGGATACATCACTACACTCCTGAGACCAAAGAACAATCTAAACAATGGGTTACCAAGGGGGAATTTGCGCCAAAAAAGGCGAAGACCGTTCCTTCGGCCGGAAAGATTATGGCGACTGTCTTTTGGGATTCGCAAGGAATAATCCTCATCGACTATCTGGAAAAGGGTAAAACTATTACAGGTGCACATTGTTCATCGTTATTGGACCGTTTGAAAACCGAGCTGCAAGAAAAACGCCCACGATTGGCCCTCAAAAAAGTCCTTTTCCATCACGACAACGCACCAGCTCACACCTCAGCAGTTGTGGTCGCAAAATTAATGGAAATAGGGTTCCAACTCGTTTCACATCCCCCCTATTCTCCAGACTTGGCTCTCTCGGACTACTATTTGTTCCCCTATATGAAGAAATGGTTGGCGGGAAAAAGATTTTATTCAAACGAGGAGGTGATTGCAGAAACGAATGGCTATTTTTCAGACTTGGACAAATCCTATTATTCGGAAGGGATCAACAAACTAGAGCAGCGTTGGACGAAGTGTATAAGCCTAAAAGGAGACTATGTTGAAAAATAAAAAAGGTTTACCCCAAAAAATTAAGTAGTTTTTATTTTTGCACGGACTTTTCAAACGACCCTCGTATGTACGAGCTACTGTAAGAGCTATGAACAAAATTAGGCTGTATGGTCCTTTACATATCACGAAACTGGCATGAAGCTCGAAGATAATAAGCTATATGGTTAGGAGAGGAAGTTATTCATTTTTGAAAAGTATAGCCATAGAGTACGCAAAAATAAAAAAACTGATTGGAAGAACCAGAAAATCCTGTTTTGACCATAAATTTAAAAAGATTGTTCTTGCTGGACGATTTTTACTGAATGGTAGAGGAAATAAAACTCCCTAGTTTGGTGTATGAAGCGAAAATAGTGGCAAAGAATGGCTTTTAAGGATGTATAATTAATCTTGGTTATAGATTTCAAGTTCCTAGAAGTGACCATTCAGTGGCAGAGAAAAGGATACGACAGTATGGTTATAGAGGTCATGTCCCTAGGGAAGAACATTTAGTGGCGGAGAAGAGAAAATGTTAAGGAATCCTGGTGACTCTTTCTACAGGAGAGCAAGTTACTCTTCAGACTACGAAAAGAAGAAGAAATCAAGTAAATCTTAGACTGGTTGTCTAAATTCGAGCCCGTTCGATTCGAAAGCAATGACTTAATATAAACATGGAAACTAATAGCTAAGTAGTTAGTTCACTGGACGTGCGGAAGTCGCAGAATAGCGTGCAGTTAGTACTTCTGTCTCTATGCTTACCTTTCGTGATGGACAGTAGTGCCTGTTTCGAAGAAACGTGGCAGCAGTGCTTCGAACGCCCTTTACATCAAATGTTCACGCCCGCTTTCGAAAAAAAAAGCAATTGTTTCACTTGTGACATCAATCGTAAAGAAATGTCTTTCAATTAACGAATTCCAGCTGTATAATAAAAATATATTTTAATTGCAGCAATCGTAGCGAGAGTTTATTGTGTTAGTTACATTCGTACAAAGCTTTTTTACTTAATTTTCTACTAGAAAAATCTATTTAATTTAAAAAATAAAGTGAATGAAACAGTAGTTGTTATATTTCGTCCAATTACAGGATGTATACAGTTACCAATTACTTGCTAGATCAGATTCTTTCAGTTACCTCCATCGTTATACTCGTTTTTTCTGTTGAAAAAGATTTTACCGTTATATTTTATTTTCTTAGTTTACGGAAGTAGGCCTACCTATAATATGAATTAAAATATTGATCAGGAAAGATCTAATTACAAATAAATAAGTCACATATTACCTTATTTCCCCTTGAATAATTTAATGCAGTTAAACATTTCCATTAAAAGAAAATCTTGAACAATAACAAAATGAGTTATTTTAATTTGATAAATTTTCTTATTTGGCTTTTAGCGCACTGTTAGACGTGGAAGCTATCCATACTGGAGATGTTTATTGTTCTGGTTAGGCTGGGATACCTATCCTAAGTGATACCCTCAGAGAAGTGTACTTTCCTCTACAGGATTTCCACATTTCTAGTGGGTTACACCTGACGGTTAGATAATAATTATGCAATGAGCCTTCTTATATCGCATCTCAGAGTCTCAAAACTTTCGCTAACCTTTTTCAAATAAATATTCCTAAAAAAATTGTCTAAGAATCGCAGAGGACTTCAGGAAGAAGTCCCTACACAGTTATGTATCCCGTTGTAAGCTATTTTAGTTTTCCAGGGAATCTAATTCCTTGCGGCATTCATTTTCAATCTTTGCTCTGATCCAGTCATCTTCAAATAAGTTTTGGTGTTACTTTAATTTATAAAATTATTATTTTCAGATTTCACAATAATTAACAGAAAGAGGGATGCGTAGTTTAATGCGAAAGGAGTTTCTAATGTAAAGGGTGAATATTTTACTCATATTGTACTGTGTACATCGGGTTAATGTGTTATTAGATTGTACATAATGGGTTTGTTTTAGCAAGTGTATACTAAGAGAATACTGGTACTTGTCTGCTGTTACATTGTGCCAAATTTGTGGCCCATTTGGGCCCGTCATGCTCGCAGGTCCCTAGCTGTGTGCCCACTGTAGTAACATTACAGTCCTTACTAACCATATACCCAGCCCTAGCAGCGCACCACCTTAGTAATGGGCTGCTGGAACATTGTGAAACTAAAGTACACACGGAGAGATCTGCAAACTTTACTACTATCAGAGCCCTTTATCTTACTTATGTTACCTCTGTTTTCTTCTTCTTCTTCTTCGGCACAAATCTCTCTCTCTCTCTTTCTGGTCATTTCTATTTTCCAGTAACCACGTTTTAGCGTAGACCACAACCACCCAATATTATCTCAAGTACTTAGGATACTACCACGTTGAAAACTATTTCCATTCTCTTCTTTTAGTTCACGATTATAATCGAGTACACCTTTTTCAGTCCTGGTACTGTGGTCCGTCCCTTTTAAAACCTAGCAACCACAATAAAGACAGCAAGACCGCAAAACAGGCGGCGGTACTCTACAAATATCTGATCTTAATTTGCATACGACTGTCCAAACCGCACACTTTCAACCTTCTAGTTCTTGCCGACCTACGCATAGAATAAAAAACAAACGAACAAAAAATTAAAGAACCCTAATTACTATTACTAAAGCCCCTTCCACTAAAAACAAATTCAACCTTACATATCTTTAATCTTTTAGAATCTTATCCTGCTTAATGTAGAAAATGCATTGGAATTTGGAAAACAAAAAATTCTTGGAGATGATTATCTTTCAATTTGCGGACTTGACCAGTGAAGAAGTCGCCTTCATGCTAAAGAAATTACTTACTTAAATTACTACAAATACACACCAATAAGAACACAAATAAATACTTTGAAAAACATATAAGTATCATCCAGGAAGTGATTATACATTTTCCTGTTAGCAATTTATCAAGGAAAATCATTTTACTGAGAAAATGGGATTAATTCAACAAGTATTTCAGTGCTTCTTGTAATTTCTACTTAAAGCTAAAGGCAATTTTAATTGTTTTCAGAAATTTTTAATTAATCAATGAGAAGAAATTTCTGTTTACGGAAAAATTACTCAGCATCCTTTAATTGAAAATTTGTCTTTTATTATAGAAAAAAATTTAATTCAAAAGGTTTATATTAAGTTATAAAAAATTGCTGGCCTAGAAGCTGCTAACAGCCTTTTAAGCCCCAAGCATTATGTTTCACCTAATAAAATAATGGAACATCTTAAGTCCGCTTAAATTTTAAGGAAACTTTTTTTTTTAAGGTCCACAGCACTTTAGAATCGTAATTTTTAACTAAGTAAGCCTCCGATCGTTTCATACTTTCTTTTTCTTAAAGATTCATTAAATTAAAATTCTTTGTTAACAAACAACAATAAGCTACAAATTTTAGAAACAAGATTACGACAGTAATTAGTAAATATTTTTACTTAAGGCATCGTGGACTTTATCAAATTCTTTGTGCGATAGTTGGAGCAGATATGGTTTATGGAGATGTTCTCCAAAAGCATGGCTGCTAAATGCAGTTTCTTCAAAGTTCTTTTAGAATTTAGATTTAGAATAGTAGACCGCTAGTCTCACGGAAATGATAGAGCAGTAACTGAATTTGAGGGTTAGATAGCATGGTTAGGCTAAGTCCAATCCAAAAAGATAGGGATTTTAAACCATGGCGTCTTGTTTTCCAAACCAACTTTGGGGAATGGTTTAATCTAAGCTAACAAGAATTAGTATTTGAAACAAGATCTTGTTAAACAAAGTCTGTAAAACGTGGGAAATAAAAGCAGATGTGGCAGTTTTCATGGTCGGAGATCTTCTTTTTGGGGTCTCGAAATCCCGAAAGAAGAAATTACCGAAGAAAGAAGAAGGAAGCATGTGGCCCTACAAGGCAATCACATCTGCATAAACGAAGCAAAAATTAGTACTCCCAACAAACAACTATATTACTAAAAGGTAACTGCCGTTTGAATCATTCATTTAATAAATTCCATCACTTGGAGCAAAAGAAATTATGTGGGTTTTTTATATACAGGTTCATTAACAATCCTTCATTAATTACATTTAAAAATTATCGAAGAAGGAACGTACACAAAATTGTTAAATCAGTTAAGAGTTGGTAAATAAGTTTAAGGCGACCTCCACGCTGGGGGCTTTGAATTTAATTTAATTTACAGGGTCGGTGTGTAAATTGTTGACTAAGACTCTCTCTGAGCACTATTTGTTATTCTCTAATAATATGCAGTTTACATCTGTTAAGATTCCAAGTAAATTGTGGTTACATAGGTAAATAAATTATTTTGTTAATATGTCACCACTCAAAACTCACATTACCCTAAAGAATCATAAGTGAAAACTCACCATTGTGACTATAAATATAGTCTAGTCACTAGTAGATTACAGTCACAACTTCTGTACAAAACGAATGATGTGAACTAGCAAAGTATCGTTTAATTTAATCCGTATATACGAGACTAAAGAACTGTACTGGTAACGTATTATCCAAAAATTAAACAAACCCTTTCCATTTGGGATTTTCTTTTTGATGAGATGCCATCTTCTGCTCTAGAAACAACTTCAATAATATTATTTCTTTCTGGTAAAGATATTTTCGGTGAATAATTTAGTCGAAAGGTTAAGCAATTGAAAGCACTCCCTTAAATTTTCGGTTTCATTCAGTTAATAACCATAAAAGATTTTAATCACTTAATGAAGAATAATGCTTTTTGGATATGTCCTGGGCTTTTAAGAAAATCTATACAGAATTCGCAATGATCTCAATGTAGCACAATGTCTCTTGCTCCCTTCGTTTTGTACCTACGTTTTTAAGAGATATTCTTTTCCAGTCAATTCTTTTTCTATCCCCACTACTCAGAGATACTGTTTCTATCTTTTTAGAATGTTCCAAACTAGCATAGGGTTTGTTTAACAAGATGGAAATATTGTCACGCCGTTAAGGCTGGTGTGTCAGACTCTTCTAAAGCAAAAGCATCCGATTCCATTTGTCCTATCTTGTGCAGATTTAGAGCACTAATTATAGAGCACTTTAATGTATATGCTGCAATGTGCTCACTGAGGAAGGAAAGAACAAATTCTTAATAAACCCGCGCATCAATCTAATGCATGTGCATCCACTGGAGAAAAACCCCGCTCAATTTTAGATTTAGAGTTTCTCCCGAAGTCTTGTAGTTTTTCAGCATTATGCAATCAAGTAAGGAGGCAGCATGTAGTCGCTAATAAGGTGCAAAATATTCTGGAATATATTTTTGACTAGAGTTTTTACTAACCCAAGTCCTTAAAAATGTATCAACCATTTTTGATGGTGGAGTTAATTAATTTTTGATGATGCATCCAAGAACTTTGAAGAAGTGTCATTCCAATTCCTCCTACGGCGTTTTAATTAATGTATTTAAAGAAATTTGTATCTAGAATAAACAAATTAAAAAACATTATCTCTAGGAATAATTTACGATTAAAACCAGACAAACAAAAAATAAGGAAGGAAAAGAGAAAATGAAAAGGAAGAAAACTCGGCTGAATAAGTAGGAAAAGCTGGAAAAAAAAAAACTTCTTTGAGCTGAAGATCGAGGGAGTGAAAGGAAGACGATAAAAAAAAAATTAAAAAGACTTTCTTATATCTTTTGGTATTAAAAAAAATGAATATGTTAATTGTTATAGAGCATGATAATGGATTCTTTTGACTTAATTATAATAATGATATAAACAACGGAGTGGAGAAACTTTATCTTTTTCCAATTATTTTTTAATTTCGATTTTAAATTCTGAAAGTCTCTCGAAGATCTTTGGAACTATTTTAATGAGTTTAAAATGATTCTAGTGTTTATTTTCTTGTAAAAGGTAAAATCCAGAAATAATTCTCTAAATTATTATACATAGCTTTAAAGTTCAAACAGTTTTCTTTAGGGCAATTTTCAGCTTAATCACATGTTCCAGGAAGGAAATCCATCAGTTTTCCCTTAAAACAATGATCACAGTAATGAATTAATTTTATCGGAATGTTTAATATTAATTGCGCTAAATCGGATTACAAAATTTGGTAATCTACATTATACTGAAATGCCAGTTACGATATTGCAATCTAGAAAATAGAAAAACCAAATTAATTCAGGGATTTTGATCCTACTTTACACAATAATACCGGCCAACTAAACCATTACGGCACAAAACATATAACAAGTTCGCACTATGGCCTATTCAATGGTGAAGGACTTGGAGCGTTCTCTCTAGAGTAAAATCTGACTGGATCTCCAGCCAGATCGGCAGGTATGCTTTCTAGGCCTAATATTGTTCAAAACCAAGTGGACTTTAAAGTTTTTTCGAACCTGATAATCGTTCGTTAATTCTCAGTAATACATTTTTTTGTGCTAAGTGGTACTAACGCATTGCGACCTTGCTAGATCTATTGCTCTCTCTATACATTTGCCAGAAAAGACTTCTTGCCTGGCTAAGATGACTGAGAAATCTCAGATTAAGGATGGTTAAAGATAATATTCTTTTTCAACACCTGATTTAATTTCCCAGTCATCTAGATCTTTCTTGAATGATGATATTTTAGTAAGTTGTAAAATATATTAGAATTTCTCCATCCATCTACAGATGAGGAACTATCTCAGGCATCTAGAACCAACAACATGAGAGTAGTAGTAAAAGTCTTTGAATGTTCAAACACCAGATTTATTTCCTTTCTTCCCAGGTCCATGATATTTCCATAGTAATTCCAAACCATTTTCAAGCTGATTAATAAACTCAGTGCTTTAATAGCGGACCTGATTATCCTTCGGTCTAAAACGACGATTCGATCGAAGCTTCTTAAATTTATAATGCTTCATCAATATGTAAAGGAAGTAGTTTAAAGAAAAGTATGAAAATCTAGACTATTTTTTATCAATTAAAACAAAAAATCAATTTTGTTCTGCGCGCATCTATTATCACGGCCTACTTAACAAATGATTTAGTTAGAATTATGTAATTTAATTGATGTAAAATGCTTGCTAGTTACTAAAAATTTTAAAGTGAAGATAAAATTGAATAAATTCTTCAGTGGAATTGAGAAATGTTTGTTTTTCTTTCGATGTTGCTAAAAATGTTGACAATAAAGAAAACAAAAAATCAGTTGCATGTTAAACACAGGACTCTGTCTCCACTGATGAAGCTGACAGCACATTACAACGTTGACACGTTACATTCTGTTTGCCGTTACAACTGAAATTAGACCTGTTTTTTTTTTTTTTATTGTAAAAAGAACTAAAATAGATTTTTTTTAAAGAAAAATATTTAGCTGTGATCAATGAACCGACATTATTAAATTATTTCTAAACATTAAAATATTAAATTATCAAAGAAGCTAAGAAAAAATATGTTTTAAAATTATTTGTACGTAAAAGAAATGTATTTAATTCCATTTATATCACAGAAGATGTTTATAATTTACAAAATCTTAATTAAGTCTGATTCTGTTTTAAACAATAATGTAACAATTTCAAATTTAAATTTTGTATATTATATATTTTAAGAAATACAAACAGTCGACAGCTTTAATTACTGCAGTTTGTGCCTGACACTGATGTCAGTAAAGAAACATAAACCAAAATTTCTGTAAGGTACAGAAGTTTCTGACAGTGAAAGTATTGTACTTCAAAGGGATGTCAACGGAGCCCAAGTTGTTAGTAATAAAATTTAGTTTAAGGCCTGTAAAGTTCTGTAGGTGTAGAATGTGCACTTCTTACGAAAAACAGTTTGAGTGAGAAAATTACTGAACTTGTGACCTCATTCAAGAAGAGGATGTTTTAAGGATAAAGATAAAAACAGAAGTTCTTGAATTATCTTAAGCCCAAAAGTAACAAACATATTGAGAATGAATGCTTAATCCCTCACTAATGATAAAGAGTTGTTGAAATAAATAGCAAAAATATAGAATAAATTGAATATTTTAGTGATCTTGGAAGGAAGCTACTAGAAATTTTTTTTTTAAAAACAAAAAACAGAATTGTAGAAGCAAGATGTCTCATCAGACAGACACTCACTGTTGAAAGAGTGTTTCTAAAAACAGTTGGACTTAAAAAATTAAAATAAAAGACAAACCGAACATTTTTAAGAGATGTGACTACTTCTGAAAACTTGAATGTTTTTTTTTTTTTTTTTTTTTTTTTTTTTCTTAAATGGCTTTTAGTTCTTGCTAATTAGCCAGCCAACTTGAATGTTCAGAGTCAAAAACGAGTGGACGGGTCTAAACAGTGTCTGTAGAAGTTGTAGCTTTTTTTTTTTTTTTTTTTTTTTTAACTTTATTTATTTTCACAACTGCAGTACATTTCTGCAACAAGTGAAGCTGATACAACATGACACATAGTATAAGTGCATGAGTAGCATGAGGGGAGAATTCATTTAATGATGTAACTCTCAAAGAAAAACATTTTACTTACTTAAGCGCTTACTTAATAATTACTTACAGGCGCTTCAACCGTCTTGTTAATACAGTAAGTTTGGGAAACTAGAGGGTCAGTATGTGAGAAAATTCAAGAGTAGAACTTAATATAGCTGTATCTTGTAGCTTCAGAAACATTAGGAACAAAGAGATCTTGGTGCAAGTTAGAGTTAGATACAAAATAAAGAGCATTAGCGATTCAACGGAGTGTTCTTAATTGGAATGATTGGATTTTGTAGATATTTTTGTAGAAGCTTTAGCTGAGTTCCAAAGTTCCATTCCGCATGTCCAGATAGGTTTGAGTATTACTGTGTAGAGTAAGTTAGAATCAGGTTAAATTATCAGTAGGTGCGTATGGAATCAAGCCGCCTTGTCACTAATAAGTCAAACTAAAATGGTTTGAAAGAAGAAATAAAATGAACCTTTTCTAAGCGCATTCTGGAACTGGATTAAAAGAAATTAAATAGTCTACTGGAGTGAAATAACTTTTACTTAGCTTCTTCTAAAGCAGTCTCCATAGGATAAAATGAAGATAATTTATTTTTAGCATATAAATACAGAATTGAATCTCGTAATAGATTATAGTTACAATTTATTGATTTTTGTGAACGAAAATTGCAATAAAACTCACAGTATCTGCTATAGAAAAGTTAATTTGATTCGTGGAGATTCTATGTTAGCAATAAATTAGGTAAAGTGTGAAAAATGAATGTAAAATATGATTAAAGTAAAGGAAAGATGAAGTTATTAAAATTGGAGGGTTCCCAGAGATTTGTAATACAATCTGACATTTACTGGATACTTCAAGTCAGAAATAAATTTAATAATAAAAATCATTTTAAATTCATGAAGTTGGAAAAGAAAAAGTAAAAAAATTACTACATGATTGATACACAAATTATGTTTAATAAATTAAAATTACTTTTTTCTTGTAGACTTCTGTACTATTAGAATTAATGCTTACGCGCTTCAATATCAGAACGCGTTTTAAAGTTTAGGGGCGATGAAAATAATTTTTTAGAATTCATTATTAATGAAATTGATTTTTTGGCATTGTAGTTACGCAGTTTGTTAATAGAATTACTCTTCAACCTTTAACCTTAGACCATTCTTTGATTTATTAATGAGTTTTAAAAATTCGAATCGAATGCCCTAAAACCCTATGAAATATGTATGAATGAACTGTTGGAAATTTGGTGATTTGTGTATCTTTTGTCGTTTAATCTACCCTTGTTCTAAACTTTTTAAACTGCAAGTTTTTGTTAAGGAGATTACCCAAATATAAATGAATCTATATCGAGTTTATTGTACGCTTTCTCGGCGAATTTCAAAGTATTAATGATCTCTTCTAGATCCGCAGTCTCCTCTTTCTCTTTTGATGAACCAATGGGCTTTCAAATCCATTTTCCTTTTAAAGGGTCTTTCCCGACTAGGTCTTCTCTTTTTCAAAAAATAAAGAGGATTTACTTGGAAAAGAAGGCTTCCTGCCGGCTAAATAAAATTGAGCCTATTGTTTATTACACCCCTAAATATATTATAATAAAGTTGTTTAACAATATTGAATTTTAAAATATATCTGTATAACTTACCTTTATTGGATATTCCTTTTATCTCGGTTTGTTTCATCAAATATTATATTTTCTGCCTATTATCTTAATGTATTCATCTGTGGTTAAATACAATAATATAGAATTAGGAGTTAAACAATCAAAGCATTAAGGATAATGGAACCTCAAGTAAGGCTTTTCTAGAAAATACAGTGAGGCAAATCACCTGCAAAACTAAAGAGGAGCTCTATTTTAGATGAATGCGTTTCAGCTACTTCACTTACTGTTCCCAAATTGAAGGGATCGTTTCTAATCTCAAAATTTCGAGTTGTTTACCGTGCAATATACTAAACTATTTCCCCTTGATTGATTTTGGTTAAAGTTTTAGGATGAAGTAACTGTTTGGGTTTAGCCTAGCTTGCTATGCCACCCGTCGCTCATCGTGAATAATAATGGACTCCTATTTATTTATTTATTAGGATGATGGTTTTGTTTTGCACATTTTACCATTATTGTAATGGACTTCTATTAATAAAAAAGCCTGAAACGACTTTCGTTAGTTCTGGATTGAATTCTTTAGTTTTAATTTAAGTTGTCCTTTAAAGGAAATTACAAGGTAATTGAGTAGTACAAAATAAATATCCTCATGAAATTATTTTGTTTGAAAAAACACTAATTTGATTTATTTTGTACATTAACACTGCCAGATGATTCGTTTCAAACAAAAGCTGAATCTCTACGGTGGCGCCAACGCAATTTCAAATATGACTTTCTGAGATTTTCCATTTTTTATTTATTATGCTGTTCACAGATTTATATTAATTTGTTAAACCCACTCTTACAAGAAACTGAAACAGATATTCCCACGAAAATTCAAAACTAGAAAATCTGAACGATCGATAGAAATCAAAATTCTGGTGTGAACACTAATACGACTTTTTTTCACACCCTAAATTTTAAAATATTTTGAATTGTTTTTAACAATCCAGTTTGTAAAACTGTGGTTTTTACCTAATTGTTACTTTTGACCTTCTTCAGAATGCTTTAAAACTAATTTTAATAGAATGAATTGTTTATTAAAAACTTAGATTTTATGCATACAAATAATTTGTGAGGATAATGCTCAGAAAAAATGAAAAATTCATACAGTAAAGTGGTAATTTTGGTTGTCTTGTTTCTCTTTTATCCGTGTAATGTTCTAACTACCCCAACTGCGTCTAACATGACTTTTCATGCTAATGCGGGGTACGTTATAATTCTTTTTTAAGATGCAAAGTTCCTCGCAGGCATCTCTAAGCCTTGATGAAGAAGTACGAATAAAGACACTTTCTAAAACCAGGGTAATTCATGTCAAGACTATACCATCCGTGTCAGTAGTAATTGCATTGGTCACTTTTAGTTAGGTTATTCATTTCAGTTTTTTCCTTGATGTGTGTACTCCAAGATCCAGAGCTAGTCTCTAATCAGCGTCAGCTTTGTGTCATGAAATATTGTTAAAATTTTGTTTTGATGAATCACTGGACTTTTTGTTATTGTCACACAGGAGAGCAATTTCCCCACCCCAAGAGGAGAGATAGACTTTGTGTTAGTTTTGAAAAGAACGACCTAAGTAAGATTTATTGCCTAAAGTACAATGTTATGGAACGCCTACCATTTTGGTCTTTTTTTTTGTTTTTTATGTTCTCTCTAATCAAGCTTTTTATAGCCACAATTCTTTCATATTTTTCTTTGTTCATTAGCAGAGAACCGGTTGACTCGGTTAGTTTTGATGAAGCATGTAGTGAAGTACTTGATGAAAGAGTGTTCTCCCGGGGACGGAAATGTTTTGATAAAAAATTCTGTTAAGTATCTGGATGAGCAAGGTAGGATGGATACATGCAAAGGAAGTGAGAGGAATAAGGAAACAAAGAAGCTGAGAAGAATGAAGGATTCATTAACTGGAATAATACTTCTGAGAACACATTGAATAATTTATACAATTAATAGTTATTACATTTTATTACTTAGAACATGAATCGAGCTAATGTATGTCTAGAAGAGTAAAATAATGAAACGGTGGTGATGTAGAAATGATTGGGCACGTAGAAACAACTCACTAGGAAATCTTCTGAATTTGTAATAATGTAATTTCAACCTTTAGCGTGCATCTGACAAGGCAGTTTCGGTAAAAGTTTTCAAAACGTTTTACAGGCAAAATTAATGCAACTGATCAATTATAGCAAGTAGGTTTTTGTTGAGACTCATAGACTGAGTAAACGTTTTTAGACTACCATAAGATCTTTTGCGGTTGCCACAGTAAAGGATAGCTTCACAATACTTTTTCATGCGTAGATGGGACAAGCTGATTTCAGTGAAAGCACAGTAATGTAGAATTACTTTAAACTATTCAATTTGTACATACACAAGGATGTCTTTTCCTGGTAAGGGGTGTAAAATTATTTTCAGGAAGAGGGCTCCTACTTTAATTGCGGAACATTTATTGAACATAAGAAAGAAAACAATAAGATCCAATAATAATAACTACAATAGTTCTTAAGAAAACAACGCTGAGTGGAAATGAGATCTGGACCTTCAACAAGTGCCAAACTGAGAGCCATCGAAATGGATTATGGAAATGAAGAGGAGTACAAAGTTTAAGTTTGCCTCAAGGATGATATTACATAAACAAACGACGCCAATCAAAGGGCTACATATGGTAATGAACTTTGGATTGCAACATTATTAAACGTAAATATAGATGCAACGGACTGGCCGTACTTCAACCTACAGAGAACTAAACAACAGTGATCGCCTATAGAGAAGTAACTGGTTGTAAAGGATCCATTTGCACAGCCTACAGGAGTAGGCTGGATGGATTAAAAGAGAGATTTCACTAAACTTTATAAATACAAGCTTTGAAGTCCCTTCAGTACCTTTTTACTTATGACAGAATATTTAAATACCTCAAGAAACCCAAACTCATTTTTATTTGAAGTACTTTCAGCGCAATGTTCAGTGCTTACTTTCTCTAAACTTGCGTAATGAGACTATCACTTTTATTTGAAATATTTTCCTGGGACAACAGACATCTTGGAGGCTCACAAGGAACTGCAGAGCACTTACTTATTCTGCTTTCCGAAAGGATGACAAATGAAAGCGTGTGTAACCAGTACCTCGAATTCCGTAAGGAGATGTGATGGTGAACAGTGGTAGAAGCGTCGCCAATGTCCCGCGAACTCCTGCGTAATTCTTTCATCATGCCTCTTACGTTGTGCTTTGTATTTGGGACTCATGTGTTGCATTTTGGATCCACAAAACTTGCTGGCATTACATCCTCTTGGTTTATGTGTTCCCGTAGGTTGTATCTAACAAACAGTTTCCAGGTATCACTTTTACTTTATTCTTGCACGGCGGGTAGTTTTAAAATTGTAAATAACCTTTAAAAAAAATAAGTGAAGATAATGTATTAGAATTTAATGATTGCATTCAAATATTTTGTTAAAAACTATTAAATATTTTTAGAGACTTGAAATACATTAATATTCAAGCTGAGTAACTTTAAAAACGAGCGCTATATAAGTTAAATTTAAGGTTAACTTCCTTTTTTGTTGTTGCTTGTACTAGTTTAAACATTTATGATACAGTTGGTCACAGAACTGACAGCAGATTAAAAAGTTATACAGCTGAGGAAGATTAACTGAGGCTATGCGTCATTGTCAGCGAAGGCCACACGGGAAACTGAGCCAGCGTACGTCGCCTCCATCTGCCTAAATAATTACAAACTGGTCTGCACTTTCCATGCAAAAAAAAAAAAATATCTCTTAAAGGAAGAAACAAAAAATGAATAAACTGCAGTGTTTATTTGTTTGTAACCTGAGACCACATTAACTTTTTTATTCTTTGACTTTACTACCATTGGCAGAGGTTAAGCTTTATTAGATACATACATACTCGTATGTGCTTCCATTTAAATGAATTTCATTTTTAAAATATTCACCTCTTTTTTTCTCAAAATAGGAGATTTGACTCGTTCATCAATGTACGCTACACTTTTTCTTAATCTATAATTCATCCAATAAAACTATTTAAAATTTAATTTTGATAGCTAATCTTTTCTTTTCCCTCACGCTTGAAAGATGAAAAAGTAGGTAACTACATCTTTAAGGATGTTGACTTCCTTAAAATCTAATTAAACAAATATTATATTTTGGACTTACAAAAAATTGCTGGCATTACAACCTCTTGGCTTCTGGGTTCCCGTAGGTAATATCTATCTAACAGTTTCCAGCAGATAAAATAGCCTTTATAGCTCAACTTTCCCATCTTTATTGTCCTTATCACATCCGCTGCAGCAGAGTTCGTAAAACAGAAAATAATCTCCTTGAACCACCAAGCTGCACTATGAACAGTTGGTTGAATCTGTAGTTAGTTTAAGACTTGTATTGGACCTCTCTTATTCTAGCGAGAATAAGTACCATAAATATGGTTGCCCTCATCTGAAATCTCTCAGACACTGAGGGGCACATTGCCTGGCCTATGAAATCCTATTCTCCTATGCTTGGACTGTTTTGCGGTACACCAGATGTTAAGAGCATCTTCAGAGCTAGTGCTCAGTAAATTTTTAAAAAGTTTATCACAAGATACACGCCGCTTGATTACAAGGAATTACTTCAATAAATAATTAATGCCCACACGGCCTCAAGTAACTGAAAGCTTCCCGTAAAGACCTCCGCAAACTGATGGAAGCAGACCAAATGGTAGATAATCTGGGTAGAATGTCAGGATGAAAAAGGAGCATCACTGCTCGGTTTCTGTTCAAGTGAAGAACTTGTGAGGCTCAGAATTTAGCTTTTTGTAGATGAAAAAACATTGATCTCTCAAACATTACTCATAAACCTCTCTCCAGACTACTGTTGCGTCGAATTCCAGAAACAAATTACAGGGTAAAAAAAAGTCACGGTAAAAACCAAAAAAAAATCACAGAATGGGAATTCTTAGCAGTATGTGCGCGGCCTTCTTAACTATTAATTATTAATACGGATTCTTATTGTTATTAAGGCACTTCAACATCTGAGGTATTGGTCTCCTGATTTTGATTGTTTAAGTGCAATTTCATCCCCTGTAAGAAGTTCATAGGAAGAGGAAATCTCAGGGCCAACTGCTAGGATTCTAACACGGGATGTCCACGTGGGAATCCATTATGCTAAACCATTGAACTAATTCCCTCATTAGGGATTAAATACACAAACGCTGCGCAAAAGGATTGTTGTGTTTGGAAGTTTGACATGAACACATTTGGAGAATTATGCAAAGTATAGATAAATGACTGCAATGTTTTTTAATTTTTTTGCTCCCAGACTTAAGTCAAGTGTTTGTAAGAGAATTAATACTTCCTTCCTTTGGCGATACTATTTTTTTTTTTACAAAATATTTACTTCACAATCTGCTTTTAGGAATCTAGTGTGCACATTAAACAGTAGAAAACATCCTTGTTTTGGTATAAATTAAATCTGATTTCTTTTTTGCTAGTTCTTTCTTTGAATTATTTTCAATGGAAATTTCGTGTAACTTTACTAGGGGAGATATTAAATTATTGTCAATTAGTAGTCTTGTCCTTTAGTTATTTTTTGTTTTTTTAATTTTTCTGTAAAAATGTGAAGATATTAGTTAATTATTTCAAGAACTATTTCCTTCCTTTTGATTAATTTCTTACTTTGCTTCCTGCTAACTAGTTAGAATTAAATTAGAGATATAAAGGAAATTTCTTTAGAGGTTTGCATAGGTTAATTGACAGGGAGAGAGATGGAATAGAGATAGCGAATTTCTAACAAAAAATAGTGTTTCCTCTCTTCTAATCAGGAACGGGAAATTGGAATGAAATAATATTATTTCCCACCTATTATTGGAATTTGTTCTTTCACTAGCCCTTTTTCTTTACCGGTTATTATTGGGTGAAAATTAAAATATGAATAAAATAGCATTTCCGTCTATTGATAACTGTCTACAAAGGAAATCACAGTTTTTTTTTTTATTAGCAATGTGCGAATGAATGATCACAAATAGATTAAAATGGCTGTATGGAACCCTCGCAATAATATCTGTAATATAATTTTCATAGACAGGAATGAGTAATTGTGTAATTTGTAATTGTGTAATTTTTGTAATTTTGTAATTGTGAATTATATTCTCAGTAACATTATGTCGGTAGAAAATTCTTACAATATACAGAAAGTTATCATGAACGCCGACACCGCGCGGATACCAGTTTTTAAGAAACAAAAATATTAGAAAAACTTAAAATCTTAGAGCAAATACAACTGTAATATGTTCAACCAATGGCAGATCCAGAGAATATCTGAAGGGATTGGTGAATTCACTAAGATAGCTCAGAGTTTATGGGAGAAGGTTAAGCGAACCCTTTACTGACAACATTATTGTCAAATGTCAGAAATCAGAAGAGTTGATGATTTGAAACCAGCGATCAATACTGACTCTATAGAATCTTGAATATTGGCAATATGATAAATTCATTCGGTTCTCTTACTAATGTGGCAAACAACAGTGGAAATGAAGATTTGTTAACAGATTCAAATACAAGATTTTGAGCAAAGTCACTTTCTATCTTCATTGAATACACTGGAATGTCAATGCTAACAGAATGTTTAACATTACAATTATTTTCCAAAAAGATAAAGTACAGAAAAAAACTATTCATTCTGATAGAATCATATGTATTATTGCGAAAATGTGTCATAAACTTCGCATCCTTTACCGTACATAACTGGTAAGAAGCAGGTTTGATGGTATCATTCTTTAGCCCATTGAAAACTTTGTGAACTGCTCCGCCGCTAACCTTACCCTTTTTGAATTAACGCGTTTAAAAATTGGTGATTTTTAAAAACCGCCTTCCGGGCATATACTCCCAAGATTCCGAGCGACAACATTAAGTGGATTTCTCCACGTTCACACACAATTTTTGGTACAAACCTGTATGTATTTTTATACACAATGTTCTATGAATCATATTATTTTATATATTTTTAGAAATAGCACAGAGATATTCAAGATAGTGAGTACAAATTTATTTTTTCAGGCATAAATTAATGCAAAAAAAAGTTCTTAAACTTTAAAATACTGCGAGAAAACAGAATAAATCTGTTAAATTTATACAAAAAGGCAGAGGAGTTGATTCAGCGATGCACAGCGAACGGGAATGTTCTACGAGAGAAGAACAACAGGAGTTAGAAAGGATGAAGAAAGCAGACTGCAGAAAACGAGCGAAGGACCTTCTCACAAAACCAACCAAAAGCTAAACCCAATAGCAATGTTTGATTAGAAATTTGAACCCAAAATGAGGTTTAGTTAATGCCGCAAAGTTCATCATGAATAAGTTAATTTGAAAATAGCATTGCAGTCCAGTTAATTAGCACACGCACAGTAATTAGCATTATTACCTAGTATTATATTCACTACCTCAGTTCGTATAATACAATTCCAATTTGGCTGAAAATAATTTCTAATAAAATTAGCATTTTCCATGACCATGAGTTAGGCTCAGGGAACCAAGTAGGAATTTTCTCGCCCAATCCGTTATTTTCCCACGGCCAGACGTTTCTTTCTCGAGGCGTTAGAAAATAGAGGATGTTGAAATTTGATTAGATGAAGGCTCTCAACAGAAAATTATCTATAATTTCAAATTACTCGAATTTCAAAATTATGTTTTTATAGCACCTTTTTATCTGTACATACGTATTACCCTGTAAGCAGCATATATCCAAGGCACATACCTAAAATGTAACTTCATCTTTATACGCGCATATTTTTTGATGTTTTGTAAATATCATGAAATATTATTCACCCAATTTTTAATTTTTTAAATAAGTACTAAAAGTTTAAAGTTTTACAATTTATAGGCACTGAAAAAGATATATTTTATTATTAATATCTTTTACTTTGGCATATCTACAAATTTTATTTTCTGGACCACGTTAAAAATTAAAAATAATTAAAATTGCCAGCTAATACCCATCACAATAATAATAATAATTTCTGCAAATCCTATAAAGAGAAGCTGTCAGACTATGCTGCTCAACCTATACCAATATTTTTCTTCCAGAATTACATAATATTCCATTATACTTTATTAATATTATTGAGAAACTATAAAAAAGTAATTTATGAATGGAGTTATGCTATTTTCATCACAATCTGAAATTTTACCATCTTTCAAGCCTAAGTACTAAGTCCAGTCCCCAAATAATGAATCGATAAACAGCTATACATTGTCTTCCTCTCTATCTAACAGACAGCAATTTGTCTTAAATTTATTTATTTTTTACTCTAATTCTACTCACTGGTAGAGTATCAACATTCTTTACGAGCTGAAATATCTTAAATTGTCAACTTGTTTACTTCTTGAGAATGGATTGTATCTATTGTGCGACACGAGTGTTTTGCATTCGATTTTGCTCGTAATTTAGTAAAGTGCTTTCATGTTTACAAATTAATGGAAGTAGAAAAAATAGTTATAGAAAAGAAAGTACGACTATCCCAATATCACGATGTAAATATTTATTGTATTCTGTTGTAAAAGGCTGGTAGAATGAAAAGTTGGTAATCACGTGTTAATTGTTTGATAAAGTTACATCTATATTAATAATACTGCAACAATGAAAGAGAAATTAACTCTATAAGTTCATAGCTAATGTACTCTGGAAACCTCGCAACTGATGTTTTTGTTCCGGTGAGAATAAAATTACAAAAATTGTTCACGATCGCAATTATTTCTCTTTCTAGTGTAAGAGATCCATAAATACACTTATTTTAATAATGGTTAGTTAACTGCAGAGACTAGTGTCAATTATTATGGTATATGTATGGTGTTTTTAAGCATTTAATTGAGAAAAAGTAGAAACTATATTATTTACAAATTATTTTCTTGTAAATATGGATATGTTAAAAGGTTGCAAATAATGCGGTGAATGTGGTATGGAGGTATTATGGAGAATGCTGGTGGTATAAGAGGGTTAAGGCAGTGGGTAGAGGTTAATTGGATTGGTGTGTTCCAGGGTACACTCTGCCGGTATCACCTGTCTAATATAATGTAATATTTAACTGAACTGTAAAGCTCTGAATATATATATATATATATATATATTTGAACACATACAAACACACACACATAGCTAAAACAATTGTATTACATACTAACATTAGTTCTGTAGGAGATTGTAAGCTCCTCTACTTGTAGAGACCAGCCTGCATCAGTAATGTGGGCTTCATTAGTTAAAGTTTGCTAGACTACTGGAACTCCAGTTCTCTCCAGTGCTCAGGATCTCTTACAGCGCTACAGAGATTAAGTCTGTTGTCTTGAAGGTGACATCATGTTATAGTACTTCATTGCTGGTTAAACATATCCGCTTCGCCTTTGAACATAAAACCACACATGCCATATAATGACAGTATCTAGTAATGGCAATTCTGTTTGCTAAAAGTAGCGGCTATATACCTGCTGCTTAGCTATGTTTTCTTCCAATGAGTTAGCACCATTTCTGTGTGATGTATTGCTTCTAGTAAGAGTGAAATATATTTCTATATAAATGTAAATTTAGGCTCAGAGAAAATCGTGTGATTCGCATTGTTATTTAATATTAGTCATTATTTAATTTTGTTTCAAAATAAACCTTCTCTGTCTTTCAATTGGCAGTGAATGACACTAAGCCTGATAATTACACTTTAATTTAATAAAAAACAAAATTAATTAAAATTGGCGTCATTGTAGTAGATTTAATTCACTATAATGTGACTGTAACTTAGTAATTTTACAAGTCTTCGTGACAGATATAAAGGAGCTATGTAACCTTATGTGAACACATATATAACCAGTTATTTAATATTGTCGAGCTATAAGATCATTACTCATGAGTTAGCAGCCGTGCTCCACATGAGCCAGCCATCACTTTGCTGCTATTAAACTTGAATGTATCTACTGAAAAATTGGGTCGCTGTGAAATACTGTATGAGGTTTGGTTATTGGATAGTTTTTCACTTTCTCCTGATTATTTTTCAAGGATATTTTATTTTAACACTATCTCCCAGAGATAGTTTATATGATTTTAGTTAACAAAATTTATTTTATATTAGCAACAGATAAAAAATTTTCGAATTAATATAGAAATAATAGAAAACTAAATCTACCCATCTCTTTAAAAAAAGTTGTTTCACATCTTGCAAAGTTTATTTAATGGAATAAGTCAAAACAATTGCAACTTTTCAATTTTTTCTTGTTCTTAGAGACCTATGTAAATTGATTTTAGTGAAGAATTAAATTATTAATTTTTGTCATTAAAAAGGCTACTCAGTTAAAGCACCAAAAACTACTTTATTTAAACGAAAGTTCCTTCAAGAAAGAAAAGTATGAAAGCAAGTAGCATTATTTTCTTATTCATTCACATAAATTTCCATGAGAATTTTAATTTAAATTAACAAAGAATAAAGTTATGAGATATTTGTGGCAAAAGAAAAGTAACCGCAAAATTTATACACTAAAAAACACTTCTCTCAAATGGAATCTATCTTGCTGAGAGTATATTATTTAATATTCTATGACTGTTTATTGGATTAAACTCTCTCAAAAACACAATTCATTACTGAGAAAGGAGAGAAAACTTAAAACCAAGACGGCTGCAAATTGAACGTTACTAGCGACTGTAATGTCCACTACAACATTTACTGTAAACTTCAGACTTAAAAGCGTGCTTTTACTCTTGTAATCTGGTACTCTTTATCTGTACAGGATATTAAATTAGTACTTTGAGCATAATTCTCTATTTCAGAAATTCTGTCAAACGCATAGAATTCTCTCGATTAACTAAAAAAGGAAAAAAAAAATACATTATTTGTACTTTATTATTTTTTATCAATTTTAAAGTTCAGTGGGATGACAATATTTGCTGCCCCAATACAAATATTTTGAACTAACACTTTACAAATTAGAGTTGTTTCATAATTTATTAAAGCTTGCAGCGCACCTTTAATGAACAAGTTAAAATGATTTTTTTTTTTACAAACTCTCAGAAGAATGGCTGTATTCTGCCAGTTATTAAGCTGGAAGTCTTCTTATTGTTCTCAATTGAATGCCACCTTTGAACTCGAACTTTGAGCGTGAAAAGCTTGTTTTTAAACAGCTTAATGTGAATTTTTGTATAGACAACATTATGAGAAGTTAAACTTATTAATAAAGTTACTAGAGCATTAACTTGCACAAAGTCTTCCCATATTGACAATGCCGTGAAAGAGAGCAATGATTGCTTTTAGTTACTAAAAAACTGAAAAGCAAGAAGAAATAAATAAATAAAAAAAAATAAGGAAAACAAAAAGATAGAAAGACGTGCTCAACTGTTTTCAGATGGAATTGTCCATTTTCACATCTCGGTTCCGAAGACATATCTCTTTCTTTGAGTAAGTTAGAGTAACGCACATATACCATATCCTTTTGTTTTTAGCTTACTCGTAGAATTTACTTCTCTCAGACTCTATCCAATATATAAGGAAATCAATAACTCTTAGAAACAGCAATTCCGATTCGTAAAATACAATACATACCACAACAATACATCTTAGCTTTGAGATTCTCGCCTCTAACTTATCAAAGCACTCAATAAAAAAATATTTGAGTGTTACCAAATTACGTAATAACAAGTCAATATTTAAAGTTTCTGTATGGATCTATTATGTTATATTTTTTTAAATTATAAAACTAATTGTATTGTAAGCTTATTCACGGTTGGTAATATCACCCTTCTCTGAATAGTCTTAAGTATTAATTTTATAAAAATGTATGTTATAAATATACAATAAACATCATTAATTCAAAAACTTTTGACTCTTGAGTTTTATCATAATACCTAAATACCAAAGTATAAAATCATTTTAATTAGCTACGTCTGCCATTTGTAAAAAATATTCTTACAATTTTATCAAACAGAGAATATTTGCTGGTTAGAATCGAATTTCAGAAAACCAGATCCGACTTGAACAGTGTACTCGTATTCTTCATGTCGGCCCCTTTATACCGCTGACGTTGGTAGGGCTTTTTTGTACTATTCTTTGCTTCTTGTTTGGGAGTTTTTTTTTATTGACAAATGTTTGCTCTGCCTATCTTACATGCTTCCTTTTTGTATCTTACTAGCGTAAGTTCTATGAAGCGAGTTATTTAGGTTTTACTGATGATTATGTCATTGCGAAGGCTTTTTTTTTAAAACCGTCCAGACTGAAATGTTGCCTTGGTGATAATGGCCTCTTTCATGAAGTGACTACTCTTATATCTGTAGAGCAAATGATTGGAGATCTGGACTTTTTGAAAGCCAATCTTCGCCCGGACTTTCTTGAGGGCAAAGAACTTACTGTTTTAGTCAGATGTTGAAACGTACTTGCAAAGCCCAATGAGTACTTGATTTAGATGTTTTATCAACGTGTTCTAAATTAAGTAGAATACTTCTGTATCCTGAAGAGTTCTTATTCGAAACAAAATAACCTCACTTCTGGGAAAGACTCCAAAATTGAGCCTTCGCCGAAAATACATCGGTAAAGTAGCGAGTTTGTAAGTCAAAGACAGAGTTACATTGGCGATTAAACAGAATAATCTCTGCAATAAAGCTCTGTAATAATTGTTTCACTTTTTGTTTAAAATTTAAATTGAAAAATGTAATATGGAACTTCAAAACGGTTCCCTTCTTCCCTTTTTCTCTTCCTCTAGGTCTTCGGATTTCACAATGGAATTTCAATGAATAAAAACAATTTGTTTTTAAGTTTCTCATTAAACTTGCCCAGAATAGAATCTTTATAGCAAGAATAATTAATGATAAAAATAATTAAGTATTAATTGAAATTCTGACCATTATCATTAATTTAAATGTTATAAAATAACAGTGATGTTGGTGATGATAATAGAGACGATGGGGGGGTTGGCAAATGTAATGAAAAGTAATTTGAGATAGTAATTAACTCGGGGCTGGGGAATTTTGTAATTTCTTACTTTACAGTATTTCCATAAATGATATAAAAGTTTGAATAAAGTAGCACTTACCACTAAAGGATACTAGCTGGCGGTTGGAGCAGTGCGGGAGGTTCCTTCTGAGTGGGAAATTGGTTCGTTAGCAAACTTTATAGAAGTACACATAACTTGTATTGCGGACTATTCCTTATAGGACGATATAGTTCTTCTTCCTCCTTCTCGCTAAATGAGATATTACGAGGGTCGTTTGAAAAGTCCGTGCAAAAATAAAAACTACTTAATTTTTTGGGGTAAACCTTTTTTATTTTTCAACATAGTCTCCTTTTAGGCTTATACACTTCGTCCAACGCTGCTCTAGTTTGTTGATCCCTTCCGAATAATAGGATTTGTCCAAGTCTGAAAAATAGCCATTCGTTTCTGCAATCACCTCCTCGTTTGAATAAAATCTTTTTCCCGCCAACCATTTCTTCATATAGGGGAACAAATAGTAGTCCGAGGGAGCCAAGTCTGGAGAATAGGGGGGATGTGAAACGAGTTGGAACCCTATTTCCATTAATTTTGCGACCACAACTGCTGAGGTGTGAGCTGGTGCGTTGTCGTGATGGAAAAGGACTTTTTTGTGGGCCAATCGTGGGCGTTTTTCTTGCAGCTCGGTTTTCAAACGGTCCAATAACGATGAATAATATGCACGTGTAATAGTTTTACCCTTTTCCAGATAGTCGATGAGGATTATTCCTTGCGAATCCCAAAAGACAGTCGCCATAATCTTTCCGGCCGAAGGAACGGTCTTCGCCTTTTTTGGCGCAGATTCCCCCTTGGTAACCCATTGTTTACTCGTAGACTGTTCTTTGGTCTCAGGAGTGTAGTGATGTATCCATGTTTCATCCACAGTGACAAAGTCCTGCGGATTCTTCTGGAACAGCTGCAAACCGTCCTTGCAACACTTCACACGATTTCGTTTTTGGTCAAGCGTGAGCAATCGCGGCACCCATCTTGCGGATAGCTTTGTCATGTCCAAATGTTGATGCAAAATATTCGAGATGCCCACAGCAATAGCAATCTCACGCACCTTCACTCTTCTGTCATCCATCACCATATCATGGATTTTATCAATGATTTCTGGAGTAGTAACCTCAACAGGGCGTCCAGAACGTTCAGCGTTACTTGTGCCCATATGGCCACTCCGAAAATTTTGAAACCACTTATAAACTGTTCTAATCGAAGGTGCAGAGTCACCATAATGTTTATCAAGCTTCTCTTTAGTCTCCTGAGGCGTTTTGCCTTTCATAAAGTAGTGTTTAATCAACACACGAAATTCTTTTTCGTCCATTTTTTGAAAATCACTCGACTTCCTCGATTCAAACGAATGCCAAACACAAAGAAATAGACCGATCTGGCTGAAACTTGGTGTGCGTTCTTCCAAGAGATGCTACTAACTAAACATAATCTCGATACGCGCCAGTGGTGCAATCCCTCTGACTTTGCACGGACTTTTCAAACGACCCTCGTAAATATTGTTACTTCCTTGTACAGTATTTTTTTTTTGTTATGCTGCACTATTTATGCTTTGCATTTATCTTCTTGCTTTAAAGAACTCATTTAATTATCACAGTTTGTTTTTTTCACTCTCTTTATTATTATTAATTGAAAAAATTCATCAAATACATGTGAGGAAATTCCATTAATAATTTTTTATGGAGACTTATTTAGTTTAAATTGAATACTATTCGCTTGAGAAGTCTACAGAATTGGTCAAATCTCTTTATGCTAAATTTCGATCTGTATTTAGAACTTCTTTTAGGATTGTAATACAGCAAGGAAGAGAATCTGTTATTTCAAAACTATGTATTAACGTAATAGAGCAGAGTAAATTTTGATAATAAAACAAAAGCAAAAAACAAAAATAGTAGGTTTGTAAATACAAATCATAATTCTACAAAAACCAACTAAATTTTAAAAAAAATGTAGTTTTTAAATTTAAATCTGCTCTACTTTCGCATACATACAATTAATTTTAAGGAAAATGTAAATTAAATTCTCAAGTTAAAATAAATGCATGTCATTTCATAAATTATATTTAAAGTTTTGTTATTTGTTTCAGCAGAAGTGAAGAGCCACTACGGTCCCTACCACGGTATGTGATTTTTTATATTTTATATTATTTTATGAAAAAAAAAAAAATCTAATTTTAAACGGGTAAAAAAATATAATTGTTTCTTGTATGCGTATAAGTTTGTTCCACATTTAGAACTTGAAACTTAAGTAATATTCTTAACTTATGCTGCCACTTAGATATGTATATACTATATCTGCATATCAAATGAGTTGAAAAGATAAAGAAAAGTTTGAACAAAAACATTTACGGCGTAACTTGGAGGCGCGATTTAAGCGTTTTTATTATCGATCCCTTTAAACGGATTAAGAACGTTCTACAGTGAATAGACCTAGTATACCCACATTGCATAGGTTCTGATCGTTAGACTCACATATTTGGGCCAAATGTGAAATTGCTAAATAAGCGATACCCTAGAAACCGTCCGTAGTCTATCGAAGGAATGAAATTATTAAGTTTGATTTTTTTTATATTTGAGATTTATGTGATTATTTTAGTATATCCTCTATTCTATGCCTTCCCAAATTCTAAGTCGTATCATAAATTTTCAAATGGATTTCGTGGAGAAAAGTAAAGTAAAATGGCTCGGTTAAGAGAAAAAAGTTTAAAAAAAAAATCTAGCAATAGAAAACCCGTTTGTTAGTGTAAACAAGCCGACTGGTTTGGAATGCCAGTTGCGGCGTTGACGTTTTCTCTTTTTTTCTAAAAATAATTAAATTAATCCTCTTGAAGAGTATTTTCATACCGGCTTTTGGTTAACCTTACTAAAACTATATAACATCAACAAATAAAATTAAAAAAAATTACAAAAAAAATGTTTTATTGAGTTTTCTAGTTATTTGCTATTTTTCTTTCAATTTAAACATTATTGCCAACATTATAGGCAAACGGGCAAACTAATAATTTTTACAAAAAGTAATGTGACTACATGTTAGGGAGAACATTAATACAGGTTTTGGTTGCTGAGTTGTAGAATAAACTTAGAACAGATACTTAATGAAATATCTTCTTAATGAAATCTTCTCCCTTTGTATTAAACTCCGACACCCCTACAGCAATATCTTTTGGCATTTAATTTTAATTAGATACAATTCTGAACGCCACCCAGCTTTGGTGGTTCATTCAAATTGACTTTGACGTTATCTGCTCTGTGTTATATAGGCACCGTGGTACGACGGTGCTGATATTGTTGTTGTTTACAGCGATGACGATATTCTACTGCTTCTGATGGTGAAGTATTCACAGCTAGAGATGATGTGCTCTCTCCCTCTGACACATTCTGAAGGACCAAAGAGAGCGAACAGTTTTGTAGTAGTGACTGTTAACTTGATGATATACCCTTCTCTGTTGATGATATTATGCTTTGTGTTCTACACTACGACGACAAGAGAGATATGACCATAAAATCGGGCATCATAAAAGATATCAGTTAATGTATTTTGTGCTCTCCATTTGTAGCACTCCCATCTAGAAAGTGTTTACTCCAAATATATACATACTCAACCCATGCTGGTTATTCTGAAAAAAAAGAGTGTTTACATGGGTTCCCTCTGGAGAGTTTTCTTTTCACATACTAATGACACTTATATTATACTTTGGTTATATTAAAATGAGATTTTAATGTGCTCTTTTATTTGAACAATTTTCTTTTTCTTTAGGTACATTAAGGTTTTGGTAATTTGGAAAAAGTGGTTTCTTTTTAGATGCTTTTCAGCTCGGAGAGAGATAAATTTATTTCTGAATGAATAAATAAAACATTTTGCGTATATTTTGCGAAGATGATTGATTACATTACTTACATCACATAGTATGTAATATGGTTCAGGTTATTAGACGATGGGCATAACATTATTTAGTTTTTATTAACACGCTCTTTATTTTCTAAGACCTGGTGGACGTAGGAGATCTTTTTGAATATAATCCATAAAAAATTAGTCATGCAAATATAAACAAACAGAACACTTCGTACAGTTTTATTGTTATTTTATTATTAGACATTCTTAACTATACAAAAAAGTGTCAGTTCTACGAGAGTTCTACGTCAGTTCTCGTAGAACTGGTTGCAAGGCCAGCGGAGTTTCAGTTTCCTTAAGGGTTTGTTTGATGGTGCAGTAGATAATTTGAAGTCAGTGTGAAGAGTTAAGTATGATATGTAAAACAAGTTTGTGGTAATTGTTTTAAGTACAATTGGCAGAAGGATTGTTTATGTTAGAAGTTAAAATGCTTGTTTGAATCCCAAACATCGCATACGTATGCCCTAAGAAGTTTTGCGGAGAACTCTTTTGTTTTTAAAAGATAGTTTCTTGCGTCTTTTAAGAAGTCTAGTAAGAATTTTTGTACTGTCTATTAATTTGCCGTTTTTTAAAATTTTGTACGTAGCTTCCATGCGAGTTTCTTTTGGCGTGTCAAATCCAAGGAATGTTAGTTTAGTTGATGATAGTTCATTGTGGAAGATTGGGAAGAGAGTGGCGAAGTATGAAGGAGATATTTTTGTTTTTTTTAGTGTAAGGGCAACTTATTCTCCAACTGAGAAGCCATTCTTGCGGCGACCAACAAACCAGGTTACAAAACATATATGTACATATATATAAATTTAAAAATCAAAGCCGATTAGGATGACTTTTTGGCCGTTTACAGTGATCTAGCATTCTCTTTAGCAATCGCTGAATTTAAATAACTTGATGCATTTTATGTAACAAGAAATGCTAACCTAGCAAAAAAAAAAAAATCTTCAATAAGTAATATCAAAATTTCATGTTTTATTCACAACAATTATGCTCATTTGTTAATTAATAAAATTTTGTCACGAGCTCGCCTATACAATACTTGATCAGACACATATAGTTGTTGTTTCTATAGCTCATGTATATATTTAATATTCAATTGAATTATGACCTGAAGACATATTTTTAGTAGGTATACATAAATTGAAACACACTTTTATAAAATGTAATTAAGTTAATGAGGCAGTTAATTAATCAACCGCTCTCCTTTCTTTGCAGTTCATATTTCAAAATGAATTCAGAACAACGACTGTCAAGAATTTATTATCTCATTTTATTTCATTGGGTAAAATAGTTATTACGTTAGTATTTAACTTAACAGTACCTTTGTGTTTCATTTATTTCAGTACACCCTCAGCCGAGAATTATAATTATTATATCGAGCAGCGAATTCTATGGTTTTATTCCAGTATTAGTTGAAATATTTTCCTAACTGTATTATGGTAATGATCTCTTATGATTAATATTGTCTGTTATTACAAAAGAAAATACGGGTCTTTTTCTTTTCAATTTGAATTTAAAATGGTCGCGTCAATTTAAATTTAAATTGCAATGTTATTTGTTTAAATTAAATTGTGTAGAAAAAATTCTTTCTACTTCTCATAAATTTGCAAAGGCTTCAGTTGTAATTCTTTTAGTTTTATTGAAGCCGGAGAGACTTGCGTTCAAGTTTTGTCATGATTTACTGCGTGGTGTTTAATTAATCCCATTACTGGTATTTTTCTTTTATCTGTTTTTAAATATATTCTTATCAGTATCACACATCGGACATGATAGTAGCAACAAGTCGGTTCTAATAATCTTACAGTTTTTCTACTCGGAACTACGTAACTAAAGCATTCTTTATCTCTTTATCAATTTCCCAAAGATCCACGGTTATGGCAAGAATAAGGAAAGATTTTCAAGATAAAAGTTCTCAATAGAAAAGCACCTGGAAGTCGGGAAAATGAAAGAAAAGCCAATAATTGGGAAATATGGCTTAATAAGATCAAAGATCAAAAGAAGATAAGATAAGATCAAAATGTTGGCTACTGTACTAGGTGATAAGGATCCTAGTGATACAAATCAAACCATGTAAAACCATGGCAATTACAAATCTCCAGAATTACAGATGATTAAAAAGAAAAAAAAGAATTCAAATACTGACAAAGATATTGCAAACTTAATGGTATCCAAAACTAAAAAAGTTTTCGCCGCAGGAAATTACGAAGTTAACTGAAAATACGCTTTTTAGAGTCAAGTGTTGGGAGACATGGGATGATCCCCTACTCTAAAGACAAAAATTTGGTGAATATGAGATTAAGACTAGAGACATTCAATAAATGCATTCATTCCTTGCAGTTCATTTCTGTAGCTGTAGCCCTTACAAACTGTCTTCAATGAACATTTCAAACGCGCTTACTTAAATAACTCGCTACTCGTTCACCATACCAAGAAGATTACCACAATCAAAGCCTTCATTCACTATTTACAATCGCTAGTGTCCTCATAATTAACTTCTTTCAATATATCTCACAACCGTTTCAGTCAGCACTTTAAAATACAAATATAAATGTTATCAGTTTAACTATAGAATTAACTTTCATTCCACATCTTTATCTGTCCAACCATTGCCACATAATCATCTCCAGGGATAAAATTGTGGTTCCTTTAAAGCAGACATTTATTCCAGTAGAATAATTATGTTACAATGTAGAAATCGTATAACTGTGGTTGTTTAGAGGGCGAGACAATGTAAAGTGTCACACATTATTTTATGGGTTATTTATGCAAGACAGGTCACGTTCTACCGAGCTTTGCTAAACAGCATGCACGATCGTAAATTATCTCTGAGCAATGCACACACTATTACGTTATGGCGAAGGATATGTTGTACAACAGAACCGGCTACAACCCCTAAAGAGATGTTTCTTCTTTTCTTAAAAGTTCTTTCATTCTCCAAACTTTTGTTTTACCATATAAATACTGATGATAATATTAACAACATCTCTGACAAAGACGTATTGAAGTAAGTTTTCTTTAAGAATATCTCTTAAATTAAAGTATTAGGTTCAAAATTTGTTTTGCAATACTGTTGGCTGAAAAAATAAAATAAAATAAAGCATCCTACAGTGCTTTCGGCTGATGAACGACGTACGAAAGCTGAAACAAATAAAGTTGAATGCTTATTATTTCTGTAAGACTACTGTTTCTCACATTTTGAATAGATGTCTCCAAAACAAATTCACAGCTAGCCACGATGCCAGTGGTAAGATGAGGAATATACTCAATCAAAGACTTGATTGCGGAAAGGAAGCAGATTAACTCGGGAGCACAACAAGAAATAAATAGAGACTAGAAATAGGCCAGAAATAGAGATTAGAGGTAAAAGTTTTTGTCTAATATCTAAGCTTTTGGTCAAGACCAAAAGAATCTGCAGAGAACAGTTGCACGACTTTCTGTGACAGCAGAGTTGGCGTCCATAAATTTTTCTTTAACCCAAGAATTTTGCTAAAAACACAGTCTTAAATGTGTATAGTTGACCACAAATAAATCGTTACAGACTTCACAAACTTTATTAGATTTTATTCGAGTAACTTCGCAAAATTAATGCTCCCTAAAATAAATGTTCATTGAAAAAGGTTTCGAATTAAAGTGATTCCTCATCTCACACTGTGAGCAAGTTCATATCGCTACCGTAAGTTTTGTTGACTTCTCCATTGTAATGAGCAGATATTTTTGATAATTTCTTTTTTTTAACGTTAATAAAGTTTACTTTCATATTTTTATGTTTAAAAAAATTCTTTAAAATATATAAATAAAAAACCTTTTCGCATGAGAAAGCGCATAAAGTTTAATATTTAATAAGAAAACTGGGCTGGCTTGTGATTAAAATGTATACATTCGTATGACATACAAACGAACATTCATATATATCACACGTGTATACATACAATTTGTTCATTTCTACCCATCTACCCACCTGTAGGTGCCGAAAGTGAGAATTTTAAATATGGATGTCCTGGAGAAGGATAATATATGTGTCAGTAGAGGAGGTTCGTTGGTGAAGTGGCAAGAGTTGGTTTGTTTCAGAGTTCGGCACCGAGTATGGGCAGAGCCACATCTGGCCATTGCTCTTTCTCTAGGGTCTTAAATTTTTAAAGGATTTCACACAGACCCTTCTCATTCCACCAACACGTCATATTCAGCGACAGACTTACAAAAAAACAAAAACGAAAAACAAAAATACATGGAACAAAAAATAACAGAACATTTTATTCCTTCCAATTTTATACGTTGTTATGGGAATAGTATAAAAAATGATATTAATATGGGCAAAAGAAAACGTATGTATTACTAACCTGGTTGCTTTCTCAACTTTGCATAAACAACAGGTAACCAAGAACATTAAAATCAATGAATTTATACATACATAAATTCATTTCACGAGTTACTGCTTCCATTTGTCTTGAATTTTTTATTCACTTTTATTGTTTTGGTCATGAATGAATTATTTTTATTGATTGTTGCCAGGAAAGGTCCAGTTTCCCTGGTACCACAATCAAAATTCGCTTCAGAATGCGTCGAAAAATGTAGGACTTTTAGCAAAAAAACTTGTCTTTTTCGTAAGGTCCAGAGTTTTCCCAATAAGTTGTTTTTGTGTTAATGCCTCTTTAAAATCACTGCCTGAAATGGCGACTAGGATTATTAATCAGAGAAAGTGTACGAGAGTTAGGATTAGTTGGACTGGGAGAGAGTTAAATTCGTTTATCTGGCGGTAACCAAATTTTAAAGAAACTTAATAAAAGTCCCACTGGAGATTTCTTTTAGATCTGAATTGATTGCACCATCAAATTCCGAATTAGAAGCATTGGATATATGGCGTAGAATGTTTTGAATGTAGCGTTTGGAAACATAAATCTTGAATTGATGACTTCTCATTGTTCTAAGTCCAAATTGGTTTTCTACAGCGAATGTAAATAAGTATTTTGTAGTTTTATACCAAATGAAAGCGTTCTGTCAATAAAGAAGGATGCAGGAGTCTATCTCATAAAACCTAGAGAATGATTTTTACCAAGACCTGCTCCTTGCCTTGTTTGCTAAATGTGTGGAACTTTAGATTATTTTTCTTCAAAAATACTTGATTTGAACCCTATGATTTTATTATGTAAAGCTAAAAGTCAAACAGCTTTCTGGAGATGTAGGTGGATGAAATGATATTAGTATTTTTAATTGTGAGAAGGGAAACTACCCTTATATATGTACTTGTTCCTTAGATATTTCAAATTTTGGGAGAGAAGATGTTCAGATTGAAAGAGCACCAAGAACAACAAGGAAGACTTATGCCAAAAAGACACCTAGTCTGGGAGGAGGATTCCAAAAGATTGTTACCATGTAATGTCCCTTTAGGGTACTCGTTAACACTCCTCGATAATTTGGTTAACTTGTTGAGCATCCTTTGGTTAGTTCTTGCAGACTATAGGCTGCTTAAGAGTGTTTAAGTTTGCTTGTTTTGTCAGTTAGTTGGATGTTGTTGCTGCCCATCGATCTCTTTTTCAAGTAGAATTAAAGTTGATGCCTTCTAACTTGGTGTTAAAAGGAGTTTGTTGCCAATTTTCTTATAGCCCTTTTAGAACGCTTAACTTCGTTCATTGCAAATAAAAGACACTGAGGCATGGAATTTGAGACTACCTATTCTGTTCAGGTCTGTAATAAATGGTATCTGAAACGGATCGCAATAAATAATCCAAAAAATGGATTCGTAAAAAATCAAATCGTAAAGGAGCTATTTGTTTACAGAATTTAAAGGCGACTGACGTTGGTACGCCAAGTTTTGCGTGACACCTAATGATTGTAAATCTAAATTGCCTTGTACAACTAGCGCAGAATACTAATTTGTTATTTAAAGTTAGTTTAAGAGTATTTATCAAGTTGTCTTTATAGAACATCATTTCGGAAGTGCTGCTATTTCTTTATTTACCCTTCAAATATATTAATTATTATTAGAATTCTGATAAACAAACTACCTTTTTTGGATCTTAAGGCAGATGAGCTCAATTTTTTCTTTTAATTTAGTAAAACCGAGCGCCTTCCTTGGGCTTGTTGATCGTTATGGTTTTGCTCTGAAGGAACTATAGTTTTTGTAACTGATTTATTTAGTAGTAATATTCAGTTAAATAGCTGAGCTTTGATTTATTGAAAACATGTTAATTTGAAGTAGGTATTATCAGATTCTTCAAATGGTTTGGTAAATTCAAAATGTAAATTAAAAAAAAAAAATTATAAAAAAAGATTTGAAAATGGCCTGTGAATTCGACATCCTGAAATTACTTATTTTATTCAAATTAATCTTGGCTGCTTTACTTTTTTCTAAGAAGTTAAATAAAAGAAAACAAAAAAAATATTACAAAAAAAGAAGATTATTCTGTATAATTTAACTGGCACAGTCACTGAAGGAAATATTAGCGCGCACTCAGGCGAATAGTGCCATAATGGAATAATTATTCTTTCATATTTTTTTTTTTTCATTTTAATGAAAGTAATTACTTTTTGTGCCACTTTTCTTGCTCTCATTTCGTTTCCGACATTTCTATTCTTTTGCTTTACTTCCCCTTGTGTCGATTAATTGTACTAAAAAATTCACATTTTTCAGTTATCTTCATTTAAATGATTTTTTCTAAAAGTACATTTTGAAGTAATTATGAAGAACACTTAATCAAATTATTGCTAAAGACAATGTGCCGTTTTCCTGGTTGAAAAATCATATTTGTAGTAAATTTTTATTATTTTATTATAGGTTTATTACTTTGGAAATAGTCACAAGTAAATAGATGCAAACTTCCTCATTACTTTTTGAATAAACCTTTGCAAAATAAGTCTGCTTTACTAGACAAAATTTAACAAAAGAGTTTCTAATGGTGAAAAACATGAAAATAACAAGAATGTAACCAGGACTAAGATTTATTATTCAAAGAAAAAAATATATAGAACATTTGAGAAGAGGTAATCGGAAATCAATGGGATACTGAAAGACTTGATTTAGAAAAATTGACAAAAGAAATAAAACAATCTAGAAGTTGTACCTCCAGTGATTAAAAAATGAAATCAATAATTTATCAACTGTAGTATTCCAAAATATCACCTTCTATGTGTAAATTACATAGTGTAATTTTGTAGTTTCTTCATTGGATCAAGTTTTCTTTAGCACTTTACGTTTGTTTTATTCAAAGTTCATTTATTATTAAAAACTCCTTGTAAACTGTACTGCTGCTGATGTTTTTAGTTAATTTCTTTTGTCAGTTTGGGTATAAAAGGAATGTAGAATCACAGGAAAGAAATCTTAATAGGTCCTTTTTTTCCCCACCGAAAACATGGCGAAGTGTGAAGTGTTGTAAGCTTCTAAGACCAACGAATTTACCGGTTGAATTGAGATCGGTAGCTGAACTGATTAGTTTGTGACTCTAAAAGGAAGCCTGTTGACCGTAGTACAGCCGAATGGGTGAATCAGTGAAGAGGGCAAACTGTTGTAGGGAAAGGGCTGAAAGGGCGGAGTGTGAGGCACGATGGAATGGCTTCTGCTAACTCTTTACGCAGAGTAGACTTCGCTGTTTACAAGGATACGGCATTAGGGCAGTCCCGTGCCTTTACCATTACTACCGCAGTATACAGGGCCAAGGGCAAACCGATAAGCTCTTGACGTCCAACCAGCAGCAGAAATTAAAGCCAGATTAGAGAAATACCCAGATGCTGGGCATCTATATATATTTAGTGAGAGAGAGCAATACAAGTAAGAGCGTACATATAGCTTCATCGCTCAATGTGTATTGGTGTTGAATCTATCTTGTATCTCCATTCCCCCACTTCTACTCGCTAACCTCCAACCGTTTGCAACCAGTTGAAAATTAACGGTCTAACTGAAAATCCAAAGCTTCCCCCCCCTTACCCTGTTTTGTACACTGAATTCTCTCCCACAATACCGTATATGGGCCAGCTTTTATCGGATTAAATGCGAAAATCTCATTTAATTTATGCTTGATACATGGCAATTTGAATTAGTTTTCTTCATTTAAACTTTATTTGTATTTAAAGTGATCCAGTTTGATCGCAAATTTAAAAAACATATGAATTACCAACATTACACTTTGGGAAAGCCGGACAGAGAGGCGAGGAAGCTTGGTCCGTCAGTTTTAGGTGGCTTTGTAACGTCACTGACAGAGACTCTAAAGCAGAGAAAGGAGTTTAAGCCGAGGTATGCCCTTATAGTATTGTTATGGGATCCTGAGAAGAATTGGTAACCAGAATAAGGTGTTTCTCGCCAGGGTTCTTGGACCGGGACGATTCACGCCCGAGTTTTCAGCGGGGTGTGAACCCTTTTGGAGCATTTCTCGTTAGGGCAGCCTTCAAGAGAATGGGTGAATAAAAGGTCGCAGGAGTAGTAGTGCCAGAAGTAATAGTAGCCAGATTCAAGCGAAAAAATTATCACAACCTACCTGCACCAGATTATTACGTCATTGATGCAATTAGTGCAGGCGGCCATTCATATGATTCAGCCATCTAAACGGGTCACTTCAGATTTTAGAAACATGCATCTCATGGACTGGTGTAGGATATCTGTGTAGGTTCCATCAGAAAAAAAGTGGATACTGCGCTGCAGGTACTGTTTCAGTGGCATGACTTAAGATTGATTCGGTTATTCGGAGAAGAAAAATCTAATAATTCTTATTTTTCCCAGGAGCCTCTGACTTCTAAATATTAAAAATAAAGTCCTGGAGGAGGTGCTCTAATTAATGGGTGTTACAATAGTCCCTACGGGTCGTTATGCCCAATCTCAAGGAATCTTATCTAATCTAATATTAAATATTTAACAAAAGTTTGCATTGAGAATAAAGTCTCAAATGAAAGTGGTTGTTGATTCTTTGGAGGGTAAATTTAAAGAGAATCATTAGAACCATTTTGAAGCGAATCGCGAAAAGAAATGGCACCTTATTAGTTGATGAAGATGATAATGCCGGTTATCGATTGAAAATGGTCTTAAAACTGCTACAAAGAGCTTGAAACGTAATCGAACAAAGCTTCCAAATCTCCTTCTTTTGAAAGCCGTGAAATGATCTTCAGTTTATTTTGATTTTTCTCGATTGATTTAATGAACAAGTAGTGCTAAAACCGAACTTCTTTAGGGTCATTTGCCATTTGTAAATAATCAAAACCTCATTATCTGCTAACATCGAAGTTTTCTCTTTAGATTCTTATATAATAAAATTAATTTGTGTGTGTTTAAGTCCTCCATCATGCCATATTTATTTTCGAAAAGGGTGTCTTAAAGCTTAAGGGCCGCTATCATACCCGTCTTTCTTTCTCATCCAAGTTCTATATTCAATCTCCACGCCTATTTACTCTTAAATCTACCAGTTTACCCGTTACAGTACCTTCTCAAATCTGTCAGAGACAGGTTAATAGACTTGTCTCTTTCTCAATAACTTTCACACCAAATACTCTCAATCTCTACTAAGTACGAGCCTCTCTCTGATCAACTTCACTCTGTTAACACTATTTTATAGAATTGCCTTCATCGTGCCATTGTGTACCCCAACAATCTATTGTAGCACTATCTATAGGTTTGAGCTCTATTATTATTACTAATCGTATGACTCTAACTGCACTTCCTTATCATTTAGATTTTTGTTTTTTTGCCCAGGCTAACCCTCATCACTTAGGCTGGACACATACATATAGAACACCTAATAGATATTCCTTCTCTGGTTAAAGCAAGTTTTTACACTATCCACAGTAATGGTAGAGAGAATATGTGTTTGTAATGATACGACATTAACCCGTCAAGCCACCAGTGAGAGATTCATTAAAAAATTGTTATAAACATTCATTTGGCTATTAACAAAAAGAAAACCTGGATTAATTACAATTGGTTACAAATACCACTTAAACAGAGCTAGAATAAATAGAAGAAAAATCTCGGTAAGTAAGTGTAAATGCAGTAGAATATTACGCTGATCCTACGGTAAATCCACTTTGATCGGGAGGCACTCACCCCCCCCGGTTGTCCTGTAAGGGTCTCTCCTTCAGGGTGTGGTAAGTACTCCAACTACACACAACCATCAAGCACCATCGTTGTACCCTTCTTGTTCCTTATTATTATTTTTTTTTCACCCTTTCGGTCCACAGGTTCAACAGGCCAATAGAGAGCTGGCTGTCCAACACTCTAACACAACGATCAATGGACGCATCCTTATTTCTTTTCGTTCCTGGTCCTACAAAGTGCCTCCATAATCTTATTCTGTTGAAAATTGTCACCTCTTGTTTACCTAATGGACACCTTTCAATGGTCGTTATCCCCCACTTGCCTCACAGTACACACCGCTGGCAAAACCTAACCTATTCTTTCCATCTTCTAGCTAAGAACATTCACTCACCGCTTCTATCACCAAATACTTATCATTGGTATGTACCCTTTCACTTTATTTTCACTCATTCTTCTTGTACTTCTGTCTTATTATACGATATATTAGCATTTAGATATAAAACCAAATTCATAATTTTTAAGTGAGCTAAATAAGGTCGACCCGAGTTTGCACAGAAATTTTTTTCTAGTCAAGTTATTGATTATTATTTTTATTTTTTTAAAATTTTTTATTGCAATTTACCACTGCAACAGTTGTTGCAACAAGCAAATATGGTGAAAGAAAAAAGAAATAAAAGGAAATCATGAGTGGAGAAGACACCCAGTGGTGTCACTCCAGTAACGTGCTTTGCTCTCACGATAAGAGAAGATCACGAGGCCATCTTCTCTTCAATCTCCTTAGAAGATTACCTGATAATGTGAAGGAAGATAGGTGTTCTATGAGAGGGTTAGGATGAACTGTTGTAGAGGAATGAAATTTGAAAAAACGAGTGTTAGCAAGATCTGTAATGAAAGGAATTTTGAGGTCATTATGGATAGTGAGGTTAGATACATAGAACGGAGTGTTAAGAAGGTTTCAAAGTATTTTTTACTGTAATGTCTGGAGGCGTAGTGAGTTGGAACGCTTAGTCGATCCCCATACTTCGATGATAAAATGAATTTTATGGTAATAATTAATTTTACAGGAAGATTAGCCAATAGTTCGTAATATTCCCATTGATTACTTACAGATTATTCAATAGTTGTTATTAAAAAATGTGTTTTTCAGGTCAAACTTACTGAAACTTCCAAATTTCCTCATGTTCTTTATTGATGTTTTTTCAAATAAGGTCGACCTTAGTTGTATCATCTAGCATTGGATTGAATAATAGTTATAGAGAGACTTTTTCCCCTTGTGCGGATATCTTTCCCTGCACCAATAACAAACATTCTCCGCCCGTAATTATATCTGCAATAGTAGTGGAGTTTTCATATACCTTTAATATCCAAAAATGCCAACTCTGGAGATTGTATCACGAGATTAAGTGCAGTAAAAAGAAAAAGAAAGAAGGTTTGATGAGCCTCGCTGTCATAATTAACTAATTGGTTATAAACCTGAAATGATATGCTAAATAATATTACAAATATGTTTGTAAAAACCTAGTTTTCTTGTAATAAGGCTTAAATATATTATGAATATAGGCTTACATGGAAGGAAGCGGGTGGCTGCTTCAAACGTTTCTCATTTAACAGGAAATGTTTAGAAAGTAAGATAGGACAGAGAAGGTAGGTTAATATTGATAAAAACCTTGTTTTTTTTTGTAATAGACTTTGGAATAGGGAAGGTGGCAACATGAAAATGAGGTTAAATTAATGGTTTTGGCTGTAACAGAGGTAGTTTTCTCTAGTGAAAAGTATTCTACAAGAATGGGTGGAAGATTTAAGATAGAAAACGCTTATGTGCATGTATTGGTGTGCTCGAATTGGTTATTCCACAAGTGTGTGTGTGGAGAGGCTGTGATCGCACTCTTCTTAGCCCACTGATACCAGAGCAATATGCAATAATCTTCGCCCGTTTTACGCTAACATTGAGGCTAGGCAGCCTCCATTCTCTTTGCTCGGAAGAAGCTGCATAGTTCTCCCTCCGATACAGGAGTTTCACTACACTGAACCACGATAATTAGATTTAAGTACACTCTTGTTTATGAAAGTTAACAAGTAAAAAAAAATGTCAAGCCCATTTTATACCACAAAATTGGTTATATAACAGTTATTACCCTTTACTCAGCGCACAGTGTCTGCTAGTGTACCGCTCTTAATTGCGGTTAAGTTTCATATTACTAAGAAATTATCGTTAATAATTATTAAAGCAGATTAAGTAGAAGCAGAAAGGAGAGTGCAACTTTACTCTGGGCCAGTTTACTAGAATAGCAAGAAAGAACTAGCAGCCATCTCCGTTCACATGATAATCTAGAAGATGTGGTCCAGATATAAGAGACGCTGGGACGGTAATGGTGTGACTTTCCTCTTTTGGATGACACTTGGAGTAAGATCACTCGCCTCGCTTGTTCCACTTCCTCGCTTATACTCGACAGAGATTTTAAGAAGCACAGTGGAGAGGGAAAAACAGTTTTACTTCTTTTCTTATTTCCCTTTTTTTTTTTCTTCTTAAAAGATTGCTTCTCATTTAGCTTGATCTTAAACATTTCTTAGATGTTGTCAAGTCAATTTCATTATTACTAAATGTTTCAGAACGGTTGCAGTTCGTTAACGATTGATTATCAGCAGTTTATCAAATCATAGCAAATTGCCACACTGTGAAATACGATGTTCTTATGTTCCACAGTCCTGAAGATGACCTAGCCACAAGGTCGAAAGCTCAGCACAATAACAAATACAAAATATGACTGAAATTTGCATTTATTTTTTCATCCCATTCAAACAATGAATCAGTCACCAAAAATAATGAACAGTGTTATCAATAAAGTATTAATGAAATGTTGGGTACTTGCTGATTTCTGTTCCTTTTAGCGTTTATTCAACCCTTAAACTGTAAGTGTTTGTTAAATAGATTTTATACCTTTTGGATAGATTTTATATTTTTGTCTATTCTGCAAATCCTTTACAGATTTTCTTAACGTTTCGAATAAATTATTATATATATCCTTATATGGTATTAAGTTGGAACCAAAACTACCACCAGAGAGATCTTTTAAAAGAATGTTTAGAGTTGCGGTCCCCAAAGAATCCACAAAAACCATTTTCTGAGCAAAACTGAATAGCAAAATTAAACTGCGATTACAGTACTTCTTACTAAAAAGGCAAATATAAACATTAAATACGCCCGACTGCAATATTTCCCCTTAATAACTTTAAGAGGAGGGTGGCACTTCGATCTCACGCAATAAAGCACGAACCACTTCATCCTGCGAAATTTAATCAAAATTGGTCGAATATTAAACGATGAGAGCAATAAAAGTTTGAAATTTGAACGAATTTAAAAATATCCAAAACTCAACCTCTTAAATCTCATATACAATCTAACTAACACTAGAATATTGCAATTACAAAACATCCCAAATTTACCCTTCTATATCTCATTAACTATTATCACCAGAACATTGCCGTTTATACCAGTAATAGAGCTAACATTTCTCTACTATACAGTGAAGAATTCATTGAATTCTGAAGAATACGAAGAGAGATATACCTAAAGGTTTGAAATTTGTTGTAATTTGAAAAGCTCCAAAACTCAACTACTTTGATCTCATAAACTATCATCACTAGAATATTTAAATTTATACCTGTTATAGAGCAAAATTTTCTGTACAATTCGATACAGAATTTATAATCTGAACAATGCGAATAGAGATATAACGGTTTGTAATGAAGGGTTTGAAGCAGAACGTCACTTTATTATTACGTAGGAGAGCCCTATCTTTTTTATCCTGCTAAATTTTATCAATAACAGGAAAAAAAAAACAAAATTCAATGTCTCCCTTGTAACTTCAATATCCTTTATGGTATTTCGGGAGGAGTTGGATTACATTCTATGTCCCAGGGAATTGGGCACCCACTAAGTTAGAACAACCATCCTGTTTAACAAGAGCTGGTTAGATGCTTCTGCGCAAAGTACAAAGGCGTGAAAGCTGAACTATGAGTTCAAATAGTCCTTCATTACTCGTGTACGATATAGCTGTTTCATCTTCTTCCTGACAAAACAGACAGAGGCTGTCTTTTGCCCCTATCCATGAGATGCATGTGTTTATTCAATCTACAATGGTTAGTTAAAGGTTCTAGGAACATCCTAGAGGCTGCCCGGTCTTGCTGGATGAATGTCGCAGTGAGTAGTTTCTTGCCCGGGGTCCTCTCACCCTTTCTACCACTTATTACTCGCACATTCTTTCTTTGCTGCAATAAAGACCAGGTTTCGTAAAAACTGCAGTGGCCCCTTCTCGGATCAAGCGAACCACTGTCTCATTGCCCATTGTTTTTGGTGCGTTTTCAAGGTTTCTGTAAAGCGCTCTCTTTAAAAGTGCCCTTTATTCTAGCGTACGTGTATAGTATTGAAATCAAGTGTCATTTCTAGTAGAAACCCCAAGTTTTAAGAAACATATATTACTTAAGTTTACGGCAATAAAACTTTTTAAACTAAGTTTTTTTTCCAATTTTATTTTAGCTCACTCTAATTTGTTTATTTTAGAAAACCGAAGGAAAATGCAAAAATAATTTCCAGGTAGGGATGCTGTTTGAATTGTAAGCACTTCTGTCAAGTTTGGCCCTATTGGAACAAATCCAAGTGAATGAAAAAAACTAGAGATTTGGCTTAAGCAAACAGCCAACAGAATACTTTTCAATTTAATGTTCTTTTCTGCAACATTTCACCATGTTTTTATACTTTTTAGGCTGTATATACTCTTGCCTCGTGCTACACTGTTTTAATTTACATTTTATTAATTTACAAACGCACTTTCGCTACTCTTTAATCTCGTCTTCTTTTATCTCATTTCATTTTAAATGCTAATTGTGTAAATATCTATATCAACACGCAAAAAAACAATAATGCCATTCCAGATGCTGCCCACTTCAATAACACTTATTCTTCGAGTAACCAAGATACGGTAAACCTGTTTGCTGAGTATTTCTCAAGTGTATATAATAAGTCTGTTCTAGATACCGCAACCAATAAAGATGTGATATCTTTGAATTCAGTGAACATCTCAATGATAGAATTCAGCACTGAAGATGTACTAAGACAACTGTCTAATGTCAACATCAGTAAAGGTACAGGACCTGATGGAATACCATCTGCAGTATTAAAAAATTGTCAACTTGCTCTGGCCCCGATTCTGGCCTCATTATTTACCAAATCCATAAAACATGGGATTTATCCGGACATGCTAAAAACAAGTTTTGTAGTTCCGATTTACAAATCTGGAGATAAGAGGGATGTTACAAATTATAGACCAATTTGCATTCAATCAGCAATTGCGAAAATTTTTGAAAAGTCTGTAATGGACATTCTTCGGCCTTTACTCGACAACCTTATCCTCAGTGAACAGCATCGCTTCCATTCTGGTAGATCGACACTCACTAATTTGTTACTATTTGAGGACTATCTGCGGAGAGCCTTAGTTACTGCCAAGCAGGTCGATGCTGTATATCTCGATTTCGCCAAAGCTTTTGATCGTGTCAATCATTCCAAACTAATTCATAAACTATCCCATTGTGGAATTCATGGATCACTACTTGACTGGTTTTACTCCTACCTCACCGCAAGACATCAATCTGTTAAATACAAATCACTAATGTCAGAAGAATTTCTTGTATCATCTGGTGTACCTCAAGGTTCTATTCTTGGCCCTTTTTTATTCAAAATTTTTATCAATGATATATCTACATGTCTCAATTCAGTAAACTTTCTGCTTTTTGCTGACGATTTAAAGAATTATACTGCCATTAACTCTGCGGATGACTTTCTCCTCCTCCAAAACTCTCTTCATAGACTGTGTGTTTGGTGCGATGAAAATGATATGAGCCTAAACATCTCTAAATGTAAGGTAGTATCCTATCATCGTAGTCGGACGTGTACAAACTTCGATTATTCTCTTCATGCTTCAACTCTAAGTAGATCTAATGTAGTGAAGGACCTTGGTGTTACGTTCTGTGCTAACCTTTCATTCAACCTCCACATGAACTCCATAGTCACAAAGGCAAATAAAATGCTTGGCTTTATATCTAGATCTACTCGAAACTTTAAAGATGTCAGAACCATAATTATCCTTTACAAAGTAATGGTGCCACCTATTCTTGAGTACTGCTCTGCTTTATGGTCTCCTTATCAGAAAACTTACGTCAACAAACTTGAATCACTTCAAAGAAGATTCCTAAGATTGCTCTGGTATCGAGAGACAAAAGTCATGATGGAGGTACCGTAGATGACGTAATGGAATTTACTGGTTTGAGTACTTTACAGTTTCGTAGACAAGCCACAGACTTAAATTTTATTTTCAAAATTCTAAATAATAATATAAACTGCCCTGAACTTTTATCAATGTTAAATTTTCACGTGCCAACAAACGGTACTAGACAAAAACAAGTGTTTTCTAAAGTGTGCCATAGTACCAATTATCGTAAGTTCAGTTATTTTCCAAGAGTTGCGGATCAAGTTAATCATCTACCCGCTGATTTTGATATATTCAACACCAACATGATCGAGTTGAAACATTTGTTAAATAGCTGATTTTGCGGTGATTGGTACTAGGGAAAACTTACCGGTTATTTGTGATATAAAGATTTATTAATTGAGTAAAGTTTCTATTTTTAAAGTATATTTTATAGTACATATTTTGAAGTATTTTTCATCTATTAAGTAAATTATGTGTATATATTATTTCTATTTTATCTTTATTTCTATTCTACGATATATATAATGTATAAATATATGATATATGTATATTCTATAATTATTATATATTGAGTTATTATTAAATGTTATTTTAAATTATATTTCTTTGTAACTGGGTGATTGCCCGTCTTGTAAATAAATAAATAAATAAATAAATAAATAAATGAAATATATATTTTTTTTTGTACTTCAGTGATATTCGATTCAATCGATTCATTGACTCAAATAATGTTCGAAACTGAGACTAAATCTAAATATTTATAATAAATAAATCTTAATATTTAGATACTATACTATTTAGATACTACATAATTTCAAATTTTTTCTCTTGTCCGCTTAAAGTTAGGCCTGTTATGGTTCAAGTTGATGTGACCTACTGAGACTGAGTTTTGAGACTACATTGGCCAACCCGTTAAGTACCCATATTTTGCCCAAGACATAATATATTGCTTTGAGCATAACTGGGATATTCTACCAAGCTACAGTTTTTGAGTACTCTCTCAAATATTCCTTATAAATTATTTCTTAGGAAGCTATACTTTTATATTGAAAGGAGATTGTGATGAATAGTTTATAGACACTGTAGGCTGGCACAAACATATGAATAAATAAAATGTAAGTACAGTGAACGATAAAGAATTGTACAGTATCTATCTAGTTTTGGAATTGAAAAAGGACTTAATGCAAGGAAGATTCTTATCCTAGTGCTCCATATTTTTCTAGTTTTTATCTTCAATTCTGATTCACTTTCGATATCAGTGCGCAGTAGTCCCTTACAAGGACAATAGCGCTCTAGAACACAAAATAAAGGAAACGACTTCCAACTTCTAGGTCATGAGAGGAAATAGAAATAAGTAGAGTTTATTTTGTCTTTTTTTAATTTTGGATTATTTTGGTTGCCATATATATACTCTTGCCTCGTGCTACACTGTTTTAATTTACATTTTATTAATTTACAAACGCACTTTCGCTACTCTTTAATCTCGTCTTCTTTTATCTCATTTTATTTTAAATGCTAATTGTGTAAATGAAATATATATTTTTTTTTGTACTTCAGTGATATTCGATTCAATCGATTCATTGACTCAAATAATGTTCGAAACTGAGACTAAATCTAAATATTTATAATAAATAAATCTTAATATTTAGATACTATGAATTACATAATTTCAAATTTTTGCCTCTCCCAAAACTGTTTATTCTTGTCCGCTTAAAATTAGGCCTGTGGTTCAAGTTGATGTGTGCTACTGATTGAGTTTTGAGATTCCATTGGCCAACCCGGTAAGCACCCATATTTTGCCCAAGACATATTGCTTTGAGCATAACTGGGATATTCTACCAAGCTAAAGTTTTTGAGCATCCTCTCAAATATTCCTTATACATTATTTCTTAGGAAGCTATACTTTTATATTGAAAGGAGATTGTGTTGAATAGTTTATAAACACTGTAGGCTGGCACAAACATATGAATAAATAAAATGTAAGTACAGTGAAGTACGATAAAGAATTGTACAGAATCTATCTAGTTTTGGAATTGAAAAAGGACTTAATGCAAGGAAGATTCTTATCCTAGTGCTCCATATTTTTCTAGTTTTTATCTTCAATTCTGATTCACTTTCGATATCAGTGCGCAGTAGTCCCTTACAAGGACAATAGCGCTCTAGAACACAAAATAAAGGAAACTACTTCCAACTTCTAGGTCATGAGAGGAAATAGAAATAAGTAGAGTTTATTTTGTCTTTTTTTAATTTTGGATTATTTTGGTTGCCATTTTTCGCTTTTTTCACTCGCCCTCTATTATTACCATTACAACCGAAAATTTATCTAAAAAGCTATCACTTCAGTTACCGCGAACTGCAACTGAAAAAATTCAAAAATCTGACCGTTAGATTGTAGCTTCGATTTGTTAATATTTTGTTAAACAGATTAAATGCTAAATTTACGCTTATTCAAGCCTTTCATTGCTACTTATTACACGAAAATAAAATTCGCAAAAGGGAACCCGCGCATGTAGAATTTGTGGCTGTTATGAGGGAAGACGTTGTTTGTTAACAAGCCTATTGAGAGCCCCTATGTGATGAGAAAAACACTTACGTATTAACAAACCCTTTAAAAGCCCCTATAGGAAGTGCGGCCAGCCAAACGGGGCCTAAAAGTAAATAAGGTCATTGTGATTATTTTCATTCAGCTTCTCTTGAAGACGGGACATTAATCGAAAGCTCAGATCGAAACTACCAGCAACTTAGTTTATTAATTTTAGCCTGTCATACCTATATCTCGAGAATCATGCGACGTTTTTCCAAAATATATGTATCTCAGAAGATACCGCTTGGATAAAAGTATAAAGTATTAGAGATAATCGAAGGATAGACCAAAAAACTAGATAGACAAAAGATTATGTCTGGCAGAAGACCTAAGAATGAATATGAGACTGCCTTAAAACAAAAATAATTTGGTTTTTTTTTTCAATTATTAATACTCAAAACACAGAAAATCAAAGAAAATTTTACATTTAAAATCGCCGCTACTTTGGAATCTGGTATTAAAGATTTCTGGCAAAATCAATAATGTGCTCACATTATTCGCTTTGTCATAGAAATATTTATAAATTGATAAAACCATTTCTTTTTTTAATTTTAATTAAAACTAATAATTACAACCTCTTTTGTAGCTTGTAAAAGCTAATAGCAAAGAATATAGTGTTAATAAGATACGAAATAATGTATTTTGGTAATAATAGATCAATCTTGTTAAAATATCTGTCAGAGATTTTGAAGCGATAGTGAACTGTGAATAAGGGTTGAAGGCAAAGCGAACCAAAGTAGAGAAGATGGTTTGTTTGCGACCTGTTTCCCAAGATAATCTCCAGTTTATCCTGATAATGACAGTGTTTCTCCAGTAAGAGAACACCTGCTTCTGCTTGGAATCCTTAATGGATGCTTAAGCTCTGCCGGCTTACACGATTTTATAGCGCTTACTTTTACCACTTATTAAGATGGTTGGAGATGCGTCAGAGGCCAGGCTCTACATTTTACAGTGAAGAGAGAGCGGAAATAAAGCTGTTTCTGTTTTACTGATAAGAGATGATAATTAATTTTTGTAGCTCCCTTTCTATATATCTCTCTCTTCATTTTATAATTACATTTTCATTGTCAAGATTTTTTTTTTAGAATCTAAAAATATCTTTTAAAAACTTGACAATCATAATTACTATTTCTCATCATTAAATTAATTACATCAAGTTAGCGGATGATTACGCGCAAAAATGAAACACTAAATACTACATAAAAATAATAATCACTTGTACAAGAATTTCCTTTTAGAATAATGATGAGCTATCTTCTACAAAATTTTGAACAGGGAGATTGGAGTATTTCAAACGTGTTTGTGTACAATATCCATCTTATTGTTATACTACTGGTTTACCAGTGTGTGGTATGTGTTAGTGGTTTATCTTGCCAAACAGTTGCATTATGCAATTACAGCTGTTTATTCTGTGTTATGTGGTGAAGTCAATGAATCGTGAACATTGTTGTTGTTGTGGCATGAAGTGAACCTGTCTTCCTTAAACAATATGCCAGCCACAACTGATTCCACTGATTATCTGTGGACTAACAAAGTGTATTCATTTTCTGTGCCAGAAAAGCGTGTTGATTGATTAATTTTTTAATTTTAATTGATTTTTGCTTTCAGTGTAAATTTGCGATATCTTTTATTTTTGTCTTTATATATTTCCGTAAGTTTATTGTAAAACACCATTTCCTGGATATTTGGACAATTTTTATTTAAAAGAAGAATTTATATAAACGTTAAGCACTCGGAGCCTGGTTCCCACGGCATTGCAGCCTAATGGTTTATTGTACCTAAAAGGACTCGAAGAAACTAAGCACAATTTTTATAATGGTTGTGAAATGCCTGGAAGTGTGTGGAATGAGGAGGCCTTCCATTTATTTATGGAGATCATCTTTTTCATAGCAATAGCGTTAGGTGAAGTTTATCTGTATTTAAAGCTTTGTAGGATTACTGCACATCTAAAATCCCAATAAAAAAAACTCCTTAGAAAAATTTTAAAGCTCCTTTATATGAGAGTAATCCGCAATTAGCTAAAAATCTGCTTCATGAATGAAGGATATACATCGTAAGTTATATTACTTATTCCTTTGGTTTTGTATTGTACATCTCCTTCCGTCAGATACAGTTGATTACTCTCAGTCTGTAAAGACCCTTCGTCCGAGAAACATCCGTTCTAGTGGAATTGATGGTGATATGATTAAGAGACCAACAATGTATATAGAGGGAATAAAAGGAAATAAAATATTTACTTCACTTTTAAAAAAATTAATCAGTAAGAATATTGAGGGTGTATAACATCGAGAATCAACTCTCGACTCCAAAGAGAAAAGTGGATTCCTGGACTTCTTCGGCATTAAGAAGGCAGAGAAGCTAACAGCCCTTTCACAGCTAGAACTTCTCTCACCTCACATACTGCACAGTAAGAAAAGTTCTTAAATATGTTCTGGATAAAAAACTGGGCCAAGAATATTTTGCCTCGTCAAGCGAGATAAAAAAAAAAAAGATGCGTTTCATAAAAAACAGCAGTCTAATCCCCCGTAAGGATTACACAAGGGCTGTGAGAGTAACGAACGTCAGGCTGGTAATACGCCACGGTTTTCTGTAGAAATACCTTTACCAACTAGAATTTAGTGATTTCTCTTTTGCCCCCGACGTGCGAAATGAGGTGAACGTAGAACATCTTAAGTGCTTGTTAAGGGTTAGATAATTATTGCACGAAGACTGTGGCTGAATAGCAGAGGACGTGGTAGAAAGAAAGATGATTCTTACTTGTACGTCATCTATTCCAGATCAATACTTTCTGATGATGAACGCTCCTCAGAGAACTAGTTTAATAATTATTTCCGCAGTCTTTGCTTTAAAGGGTAAAATAAATCATATTATTTTAGTTTAGCTGATAGTAGTGATAATATAGCATTAGAAGTGATCTTACTTCAGCTTATCTCTAGGATATGGAGACATATGGATTATATTTCCTCTTCAGATTAAAAGAAGAAAGACTTGACTAGTAGTGAACGAGTGAAAAGGATAGACCAGGGCGGTAATGGGAAGGAGTTGCCGTAGAAAGTAGGGATTACCGAAGATGAGAGAAGTCTTAGACTACTTCCTTCACTTTGCTTGGAGGTAATCACTGCGCCAGCAGGCCGACTAGCGCACTTTCTGGATATGTTTCTAATTAAAACTGGAGTCTAACCGTTTTCTTCCAATCAGGGTTCTTCAAGATTAAAGTCAGCAACTTCCCTCTGCGCTACAGTTTTCTGTCCAAGTAATAATTTCATTTCATTTCATAAATGACATCATTCAGAAGTCTGATTGAAAAGATATTATATTTCATGGAAACCTTTAATTTTCTAGTAACAGATTATTATTTAATAGAAAAATATAACGTTTTTCAATTATATGTTGAAAATAAGAATAATTTAGGCCAAACATGTAAGAGAAGATAGACCTGCAGGGGTTCCATCCAGAAATCTTGATTACTTCTGGAGAAAATATCGCGATTATGGGAATAGAATTTTCATTATATTTTTTCTGAATTTCTCTCTGATTCTCCGGATACATGAGTAGATTTATCTTCAGGTTTACGAATAGTGAGGCTACAATGCCAAATCCAATAACGATCCTAAAAAGACTTATTATGGCTTTCTTAAATGCCAATGTTTGTTCTATGATTGTAGGAGTTTACAAAATGTGGCATTGTAAACGATGAAATTAGAGAAGAACTACCTTAATCGGCGTTCGAGTTGGAACTGTCTGTTTTCAATGTGTTTTAAGCTGAAGTAGTGACTAGTCCACTTTACACTTCGGAGTTTACAGTTAAATAAATATCTCTTACGTATTAGCTTCAATTCAAGTAGTTTTACAGGATGTACACGTTCTTTTAGAGCCATCAATATCTTTATCAAACACGAACCACCAATAAAAGAAGCAAGTTGTGATAGTAGATAATAATAAATAAATTGTGAGAGACTTATTGATGGATATGAATCCCTGAGTAAAGGTTAAATAAAAATTGATAAAAGAATGCAAACTATAAATTCTCTGACAGAAAAATGTAAACTTTATATTTAGCCGGTTACATTCTTAGAACATAGTTTGAATTTCTTGATTCTAGTTAAACATTTTACACATTTTTTTTCTCTTTTCTTATATTTCCTGACATCCTACTGGTACAAATAGTCTGCTAATACCAACCACAGCGAGAACTCACGTATTGTTTGTTTGGTTAAACGAGACTATATAAGATTTTACTTATAACAGGGTTATTGACATTAAATTGTAAACAAAATGTTTACTGGGAAAACTAGAGGTCTTTTGAACCAACTTAGACTAACTTAGTCTCAATAATTTCTGAAACTTTTCATTTATTAGAAAAGCAAGTTTCGAGGACTCCTGACAAGAAAAGAAGTATACTTACACCTCCAAAAAAAATATATGTATTGATGCAAACGGACACAATTTAAAAAAAAAAATCGAAGTTAAAAGACAGTTGAGATGGGTTCTTGAGAAATACTTTGAGAGACTGTTGTGTGTCTCAGCACTCCAGATTCTTCTTCTTCTTTTTAATTCAAATGTGTATCATTAGTTTCCAATCAATATGCTGGATTTAGGGAAACTGGCTACCTCCCAAAAAAGGTCTCAAACCATCTCATGGTTTGAATTGCTTCGTTTCCTTGCTGGATACATTGAGATTCTTTTTCTTTACTATATTAAGAGGAGATTGGAATTTTGAAGATTTTGATTTTTTTTTATCAACACTTTCATTTTATTCTGGTCTCTGGTGTGTGTGCTATAACTCAAAAACGATTATGAACATTTCTAAATGGTACTCTGTGAAGTCTGGCAATAAACTTCACAATCTAATGACTATGAATGACATTCGAACACATCAATTCATCTGAATGAATATGAAGTAGGTGCAATCGGTTCGCTTTTTTCTTACTGAAAACTACAAACTACCAGCTTATTGTTAGTACTCACTGAATCTCATCTCCTCTCTTAATGTCCAGAATATTCTGGAACAATCTAGATCTATTGGAAATGTCGAGAAGAGTTCCGCAACCAGCTCTTCCTAGTAGTGAATTGGAGAACTTTATTTTAGGTGGAAATGTAAGGAAGCTGTGTAATTACTCTTCCTTCAACAGAATCATTTTTCAATGGTGAAGATAATTGATTTTCTTTCTCATTATAAATTCTAACCTTCAAGAAAATTTAAGTTTTTCTTCAGGAAATTCAATTTTTCATGACTCATTTCACTCCTTACTAAACATAAATCCAAATTCTCAATAATTTCTTCGGTATAACAAAATATTTCATAATGATAATTGAAACACTAATTATTGTTAAATCGGTTGCTCAAAGTGAAGCGTTTCTTCTACACAAATTACTGATTGTAATGGACTGGGAGTAAATGAGAGCCAGAAAGAACTTGTGTGTGTTAATAATACCTCTTGGACTGAGCGGCAAGTGCTTCAGTTTTGGAGCATAGCAAAAAGTGGAGCGGCTTAGCACTAGAAAACTCCAAAGTGCATTAATCTCGCTGAGTGACTTTTTAATTTTCTCCTGGAGGATACTTCATGTCTATTTCGCTACCTATTGCTTCGTTTCCATCACAATCTTCTTTCTCCATCTTCACGCACTTTATCTCTTTTAGAATGTACACTACACTGGTAATTCTTTCTATTTTTTTTTTTTTTTTTTTTATTAAACTCTTTATGTATGAATTGTTCCAGACCAGTTTAATAATAAGTAAATGTTTAATGTTTTTTTCTTTTCTTTTTTTAAGAAATGATTTATATCATTCTTAATAATTTAATATAAAAGTGAGCTCGTTTATGAGCTCAAATTTATTAGGTAATTAAATTTTTCCTTATTTTTAAGGAATTACCCAATAAATTTTAATTAGGGTAAATTGAATTACGAGCTAAAGAAATTCGTTTAGTTATTAAAATTGAAAATAGTTAGCCTTCACATCTTCTTCGGTTTCCAGTATACATAATTCGTCTCAACATCCTTTACATGCGTGAGAGTATGTTCCCACCATAGGATCTCTTTCTAGTAAAAATTTCAAAATTTTAATATGATCTCAATACTAACTCTTATTTGGATTAAGAAATGTAGTCTGCCTATTGTAGCTGTTTGAATTCTAAATTCAGCAGTAGCCAGTCACATGCCATTTATCTCTGAACAGCAAGGTTGCAACTTTCTAACCACGCGTCACTTCGAAACAATGGTGTATTATCTAAGGAACGGATTTTTATGTATTTAAAAATGCCAAATATTTAATTAAAATATGCATTTATTTTCGTCAATTATGTGGAAAATATGTGATTTTCTTAAAATATTTTCTGGAATATTTAAGTAAAATGGACATTTTTTTTTTATGAAAATGGAATTTTTTTTTGTGGGGCAAGTTATAATTATTTATACAAGAAAAGAACATTTTTACAATTTATAATAATTTATTAGGTACAAAATAATTTGTTTTTACAAGTTATAATGATTTATACAACAAAGAACATTTTTACTATTTATAAAAAGATGTGTTAAATTTTCAATTTTGAAAACTTCACTCCTCGAAATTGTTTGCAACCACATGAAATTTCAAATGTTGTAACGTAAAGTGACGACGATCTGGGCGTAAGATGGACTTGTAACGACTAAAATCCTTTGAAATGAGGATTTTTAAGTTTGTGGAAAGGGATATCTGCTCTAACCAAAGCCCGACACAGATCTGTACTCAGAGTAGACTTACTTGATGATGGAGATGTAAGGAAGGCTTGATAGGACGTCCTCTCTTTCTTTCTGTTTTTATTCTCTATGTGCGATCCGGTGGCAATATGTTGGGTGACTTAGGAACGTTGAGAGCAAGAAACGCGCTTGTCACAAGCTGTGCAGTACAAAATGTCTCCATCACTTCGAAAAAGTTCTGCTGGAAACTCGCGAAGATATTTAGCAACCAGTTGTTTGTTTGAGGCCGATGTTCGTGGCATTTCACCCAGAAAAGAATACACTAAGTGACCGAACGGAATGAATTGGACACTTCAACGAACGAGCTGAAAGAACAGACAACGTCAGACAACTTCAAAGAACTAACAAGTGCCCGTCACTGTTTAGCAGCATTCTGTGTAAATTACAATAACCATTGTACCCACTGTGATTCGCAGCCCTACAGTCTGTGGTTCACAGTTCCTGTCAACCCCCTCCCAATTATGAAAATATGCCCAAAATGAAGAATATGAAAAAATATGTACATATTTTGATTAAATATGTAGAAATATTTATTTATTTTAATCAAATATGTATAAATATGCGATAACATCCAAATATGTGGAAATATGTGAAATAAAAGTAGACTCAAACAGCTTAAAAAGTGTCAGTATGAATACTTCTAGTTGAATTGCGTCTTGTGAATTGCCTAGAAAAAAATATGTAAATACATACGAATCCGTTCCCTAGTTATCACCAATCACCAATTACTTCTGTTGAAAAGTGGGTATAATTCTATGTTTATAGAAAATCTAAATTAGGATATAGTTAACAGAAAATTGTTCTTTTTTATATTATCAGCATATGGGCTTTCAGGGTTTATAAAATCAGTGTTGAGCGCTGAGAATAGAGAAGTTCTTAGTGAATAGCGTGGATTATGTGGAAGTAGGCGCGGAGATGGTGGACGGACTACAAAAGCAGAGGGTTTTCCCAAACCGAGTCAGCGGCGGCGACTGCGGCGCTCTGTTGGCAGAGAGTTGGTAGTACCGGAGGACTGGGCGGGCATGTGTCAAGTGCATAAACCCCTTTATAACACATTGATCATTCATCTTCAGCATAGCCGCCTGCCACACTTCATTTATCATCATAATATCAAGGCGAAATTTTATTTGATTATCCAGAGGGAAGCTGGAAATGGCTGGCTCGCTCGCTGACTAGCTGGATACACTCTTTGTCAATACTCTCTCCAGCCCATCTGCTCACCATAAAACCAGAAAACATCACTCATTCAAACTCTCTTTTTAGTGTCTTGTTTTCGTGACAACTTTTGGCCCTCCTTCTCCAACTAATCATGTTTTCTATTTTTGCAAATATACGGAGAACAAAAAACAGATTTCCATAATTCATGGATTCAATCATTCCGGTTCACAGTCGATAGAAATTAGAAAATACTATCTTGCAAAATTTATATTTTACAATAGGATAAAAAAATAACTGCCAGTTTCAGTCATGATATATTTTTACTATGCCGAGCTTTCGACATAGGGACTAGCTCATCTTCAGGGCTGTGAAACATCTTTACAGTGTGTTGTCAATAATTATATTAAAATGAATATGTATAGTGTAATGTAATTTACAAAATTATCGGCAAAATTAAAGCTCGGCATAATAATCATGACTGAAACTGGCAGTTATATTTTTTCATCCTATTGATGAATCAGTCACCAAAAATAATGAAAAGTAATTTATATTATACTGCAGCAATCAAAATTTTTCAGAGTTTTTGTAAGTTCTAATGATGTCACTTCCATTCCAAATATTACCCTAATTTTTTTAAAAGTACAATAATTTTAATAAAACTTTCAAAACTGCATAGAAATATGTACATCATGCAAAACCGATAACATTGAAAGAATTGATTTATTGATCAAAAGTAGAAATCCATGCTCTTTTTCGGTACTTTTTAATTTTTTAATTTGAAGGATTTCTCAGGCTTTAAAGGAATCTGATTAAGGCATCTCTGATTCCTGCTCTCAATCCATCGTTTTCAATGTAGACTTTTCCGACTTTTCTTGACCATTTTAGCAGGACCTCTGAATTCATATAAAATCATTAAAATGTCTTTAAACAAATTTAGTATTCAAGTAGAGGAACGAAATGATTCCTTCACCCCGGCGAGAAGATTCATTTTCAGATCTCTCTTTCTTTCCCCCTGCCCCTTATTTTGTATTATTACTGACTTAATAGAGGAGCTCAACCTGTTGGCAGTTCATCATTTTCAAAGGTATGCTAAATAACTTTTTTTGCTGCCTTGTAACGAGTTTGATGTGGTACCCTTCACGTCTCCCTTCGCGATAACAATCAGGTGAACCTTGAAAAGAAGCGAAAACGTTATTTATTTTTTTTTTCTGTTCATTGTATGATGTAGCTAAAATGGCTCCATCTATTTTATTCGCTTTATTTATACGTACGGCAGTAGCAATTTGTATGCATGTTTCTTTATGATGTATATGTACATGTTTTATACAGGTACTATGAAGTTATACAATGCAGTAAGTAATATCAGCTAACTTTTGTTTTATATTCAACAATCTACTTTTTTTTTTGTTTTTTATAATTTGTTGGAATTGCTAGTTTGTGTGGAAACTGGAGGTTCCAGCCATTTCTCTCTCTTACCATAGTCACATAATTCTCTGTAGTAATAATTTTAATGGTTCAGTTATCGACCGTAATATCTTTATGAATTGTTCATTGGCAACCGTAATATTAATTACCTAATTTTGCAAACTTTATATTTAGAGAGCCACCAGAGGGACGGATTGGGTCGCTGGTTTCGATTTCGGATAGTAAATGGGAGATCCCCAATTCGAGCCCAGTTGTAGCTGTCTTCTATTTCTTGGTAATACGTTAATAGTTATTACCTAATTAGATAGTTGGGCGCCAAGTCCTAACTTAGAAAAAAAATTGCATTTTACTACATACTTTACTTTAGGAAGCCGCAATAGACCTTTTAGGTCGCTTTAGGAGCCTAATTAGACCTTTAGATTTAGCTTATAACCCTCTACAGTCTTCAGTTCTTTTAGCAGTTTAATACTAACAATACGTTTTCATTTTATTTTAAGGCGCGAAATCTGTGGTTCTTCTGTGGTTATAGGCGCCCAAAACTTTATTCCAGTGCACTCCAAACAATGTTCTATAAAAAGTAAAGTAAAGTAAAGTAATCACCTATTTTTTCAGGCGGGGCTTAACGTCCAACTACCATTTACTAGGTGTCGTGGACGGAGGCGAATAGCAAACGTACTTTACTATTTCTCATTTAACCATTAAATAAAATCCAAGGCCAAGACCGGGAATCGAACCCAGCACCACAATGCATATTAGCTTTGCAGGTCTCGCCAACAATGTTCTATAGTTTAAGGCAATACTGATCCCATCACAAGGCAGTTAGATGTAAGAAGCTGCTATGTAGAGAAAAATCTAAGGGCTAGGAGCTGGATTCGAACCCAGGATCTCTGCGTGGGAAAACACAGTTTGCAAAACACTAAGCTAATCGCTTCACCAAAAAATATAAATATATTTATCTTTGAAGCTAATCCGCATTACTTAAGGTATTTGGTAGCCTTCGTTAAGTAACCATTGGTAAACAAAAATGCACCCACTCTAAAAGTGAGAGATAATTACAAATTCATAAGCAATTAATTAATTCCATCAATGTGACTTACTTAATTCTCCAATACCCCCAAACATTGGATATTTCTTAATTAACGGACACCTTTACATCGACCGAACCTCAGCTATTATTAGCTCTTCATTAAATTATTTAAACAATCAAATACCACACTGATATAAACCTTAAATAAGGTTATTCTCTGAGTTTGATCGTATAAATGAATTTGCTAGTCATGATACTCACTTTATTACTTTGAGTTATCTATTTTAAATCTGACACCAATATGTGCGGTCACTGAATCCCGATGTCTACTCAATGCGTACAGATTTGTTTCCTTACTGTCAAAAACGCTGGTCATCACACGTCCTATAATTATTGGCTGTCGTCTAATTATTTGAGGAATAAATAACAGTATGAGTAGATAGTTTGGGATTGCCGCAGAGGCACAAGAACAGATATGGTCACTTTTACTTGTAAGTTCTGCTAAGTTGAATTCATCAGAACACGGTGGTTCCATAGACAGATATGTCTGATTCATGTGTCAGATCTCTCCCTAGTAGAAATGGTTTTTATTTTCTTTAAAGTCCGTTCTTGAAACTATCAACAATGAATTGTGAATAATTCAGATCACATTAACTAATGACTTGCAGCAAAAGACGACGGTAGGGGAGTGAATTGCCGAAGAACTGAGACTAAATTGTTAATATAAAATAGAAAATAACTTCCAAAAGAACTAAATGTCAACTTCATTAAATAGCAATGATTTAATTTAATGAGTTTTCATTTATTGAGAGATTTTGCTCTCATTTGTGTCGAAGATTTTATCTGAAGATACTATCTTCATTAGGATTTAGAATAGAGGAGCACCCATCTTAATAATATCAATAATATTTTCGAAGTATTTCAATCATAAAGAAATATTATTCCTTGAATTTCTATGGAAAATGAAGTCTTATTCCATCCATCATTTCGCAGAATGAAATGTATTTTTGATGTTTGCAGCAATATTCTGAGGTAGGACTAAATTTAATTTTAATTTGCTTTTTTAAATTTAAATCAGTTTAAAATTAAACTGCTCTCATTTTCTCTCAGCCCCTTAACACCCTTTCTGTCTTCTCTTGTTTTTAATACAATGAAGAGAAGAATGAGCGTTGTGGGCTGGTGTTTTTTGGTAGAAGCTTAGTGTCTGACCTTAATTAAGTTCAAAGCGGGTCGTTATAGTTCACAAACTTCAGTTTATAATCGTATTAGATATAAATGAAAGGCACGATGACATTAAGAAAACTGTGAGGTAGAGTTAAGAGATAGAAAAAGACAGTCTAAGAATAGGAGAAGAGAGGATACTGCGAAAAATTAATTTTACATTTTGACTAGAATAAATGCGGCGAAGAGAAGCTAGAAGAAAAAAACTAGGGCCTTTTTCTTCCTTTTGGATTGCCAAGAAGAGATGAATGTCCGGGTTTGGGAGGTCTGCATTGTGTATGCCTACTGTGGTGAACTGGGTCCAGAAATAAGTGAGTAGGTTTGTGTCTTTGAAAGAGGGCCTGGTAACCATAACAGAAGAAATGATATACACCGACGAGGAAGGCCTCGCAAAACTTACGGAAGGGGGGGAACCATGCTTATTTAAAAACAGATGAACTTTCTAATATTCATGGGAGAAAGTAATGTCCCGGTGAAGTGGGTCAAGGGTGGAGGCATCCCGAGGTAGTGTTGTTTAAAAAAAAATCCGTTCACTAAGGATGCGGTGCGGCAGTACCCTTTGTTGGGAAACACTTCGCTGAACAGATGGAATTTGGTAGAAGAACGGAAATGACAACGGTAAATTCCGTCGCCAACCATACTTATTTTTCGCAGCACTAGTCGTACCTCCTCCCGGGGGAAAAGAAGGGCTCTTGGCAATTACACCAAGAATATTTTCTCTGGGGCAGGTTTATATTAGGTCACTGAAGTAGGTGTCAGACCCATTATTTCCGGTATCTTCTAATAACTATAAGCTTTAATGTAAAGTTAGCCTAGCAAGCTGTGTTGGACGGGTATCTCTTTGGCCTCCACTTCCTTTTACTGCTCCACCTTCCACAGAGATATTACAAGAGATAAAACATGTTATTTCCCCTTTTCTTTACATCCCATCTACAATGTTTTTGCAAGAAAGATGGGAAAAAGTTTATATTAAACGAATTTTCTCTCTCTCATTCTTTCCTCCATTGCACTTTCGGTTCCCGATAGAGCAGCCTGGATAACTAATCACAAACTTAGAGTAGTGAGTGGCCTCTAAAAATCCTTTAACATTATTCTTTTATTTTCTTTTAAATGTTCAGCAACTCATTTTTTTTTTCATTTATATTTTATATATTTAACGAAGCTTTTATTTTATTTTTACTGCTGATATCTTTTTTATTAAAAAGAAAATAAATAAAAGAGTTTATTATTTTAGGAAAGTTTTCCTACATTAACATTTAATAGAATTTTCTTAAGGGAAAATATTATTTAGAATTAATACAAGTAAATATTCTGTATGTAAATTGCTCAAGTGTTGACCCACAGTTTTTTTTATATTTTACTCCTCGTTTTGAACTCTTGTTTGTTAATTATAATTCTCGAAAACTCGTCTTTTTTTTTTTATTATCAGCTCAGCTGTGTGTGCTCATCACTGGCTGATATACTCGTAATTTGGAGTTGTGCTACTCAGAGAGAAGTATTATCCATGTGGGAGCCTAATCCCTATTTCAGTTACTATCAGGTGATTGCTAAGGCGGCTTTTCCGTTAAGTCTTATTGATTGAGTTTTGATTATATAGAAGTAAATTTGGCTTATTATTATCTGTTCTTAGCATAGGATCTTTAATTAGGTACATCATTTCTTCATATTTGATATGTTTTAACAATATATTGTTGCAAATAAAGTTTTTATCTGGTATAAAAGTAATACAAGGTCTGCGTTTTACACTGTATTTGAGTAACTATTCTGAGTTGGTGTCCGATGTGCTAGCTCTCTCTATTCAGCTTAATTAGATACTGTCTTGGCTGCACTGGCTGAAAAGTACACCTCTTTAATCAGCAAAAACAAAAAAAAAACTTTTCCTGCAGCGACAATAAAGCTAAAATATTAATAAAGCCACGTACCTGACGCTCAAAAATTAATGAGGTTAAGTTTAAACTGCTTCCATCCTTGTTTATAACCCAGAACTCGCTTCTTCGAACAACTATCAATTTTAGTCCATCGTTCATTTTTGTGCGGTAAAATTTGTAAAGTGGCAGAATAGGCAAAAGGAGGTTGTATTGAATTATTTGCTACTAAAGAACCTTCATTGTACCAAAGAAGAATGCTACTGACCCAAAGATGGATCGAATAGATTAATAACATTGGAATACTTTGCAGTATTAAATGTTGACTTTTATCTTAATTTTCATTATAATGAAAACAGTCAGAAACGCAAGGATTTACAAATGCTCACTGCAAAAAGCTGTTCACTTCACAGTTTGCAAAAATTATTACAAACATTACATTAATATGCTAAACTGTGTGAACGTTTTAAATTATTATTTAGGTTCAGAAATTTATAAAATAGTATTGCTAATTCCATAATATATGGCTAATCCCACTAAGAAGTCTGAATAAAACAACAGCAATGCCGACAAAAGAAGCTGCCTGTAACCACATTAGCTAACTTGTCGGCAAACTTTCTTTCAAAATTTATTAACGCACTTAAACAACATCACCGCAATTTATTTTTACTTCCACAACGTTTACATAAGTTTAAAAGTTTTTGGTAAAGGGAATTATTCAAGTGTACAATTTTCGGCTAATACCTTGTAATTTTTAATGTGCTTGTGTTTTTTAATTATTTAATAAAAAAAGTTAAAAAAAAAGAAAAAAAGATTCTTGTTCTTGGTAAAGTTGTGCGGTTAGTTGTTGATTAAGTTCAACATAATGTTTAAAGTTTTTAGGATACATATTTTTCTTTTTAAGAATTAGTATGATACTTATTTAAAGTTCTTTCTACTTTCTGTCGGACGAGGTGAATCGTATTATTATAACCGCATTAACTATTTTGTTAGAAAGATGTCTAATTATATATTTATCCCTTGGAATTAAACAATGAATTGTAAATAAAGCAGATAATATTATTGTAGAGTTAGAATACTTTGTTGACATTGAATAAGATGTTTAATTACATGGTAGGGAGATTTTGTTTGTTTCACTGTGTAACTTGATAACGGCGGCGCTTACAGTTCAGAGCGGTCGGTAGGCCTAAAACTGTAGTACATTCTCAGCCAGCCTATTTGTAAACTGTCACCCAGACAACCTACATCCTACCGTATTTCCTCTGTGGACCTACCTTTAATCTTTCTCTCTACCTGGCATTCTCTTATCGATTACAGTAGATAAACTGTGTAGCTGTACATCTCATTACAACGAATTCTAAAATCCCTATCTATATACAATTATGGAAAGGTAATTGATGTAATAGTAATTTGTCTACTTCCGTTCATTAGAGTAGCATTTTTGAATTCATAATACTTTCAAATGCAGCTTGGCGCAGGCTTGAAAAGCGAAATCTGATACCTATAGTTTGAGGTACTCTTCAATTCTGGTAGTGAGGTTGGCAAAGAGATCCTTTATGTTGTAATTACTGACGGACGGCTTCTCACTCTTTGAGGTGTATTTCCTGAGCAGTCACAGGCTGAAGGAGGAGATGCACTTCTTCCAATCCTCCTTGATGCTGGAATTTTTCAAATATCATTATTTGAAAGTGCATAATTGTTCATCTGCACAATAGAATCATGTTGGTCATTAAATGCATTCTCTTTCACCCTCCGTTAAAGAGGTGAAAATAAGGTCATTAGAAATGTAAAGTTATAAGTAATCCATCCGTGAGTAATTAAAAAAAAATAAAAATGAAATAAAAAAGTCAACTCATCCGAATTTAAATGAATGAGATATTTAAAGCAAACTGTGACCTTATGACCTATAAACATATATAGATTGTAGTGGAAATAGCAAATAATGAAATTGATGAAGTGGATTAATGTCAAAAGATCGGAAATTTGTATTTCACACAAAAATATCAGTATGCAATTCCATTTTAAAATCTAAACGTTTATTGGTGCTGTTGGAGAAATGATGGAAAGTTCATTTCTTTCCTAGTTATTTTTATAACTTCTGTTTTATTGAATTTAAAAAAAGAGAATTGACCCAAGTTTTATTAAATTTCATAAAATACAAGATAAGTAATTATTATTGGTATAAAATAACTTATAATTACATTAGAATCAAAGCTGTATAATTATTTACATAAAATGTAATAGATGCATCTCCTATTCATTCACAATTACACGTATCCTAAAAATTTAATTCAATTTCTTTATCGTCTTCTCTCCTTGTAAATAATTTTTCCAATTTTTTTTTTTTCATAAAACACATTCTATGGGAAACACATATTCTATAAAACCTATCTTGGAAAAACCATGTTTCCCAAATCCATCCATACCCTTAAGCAGTTTAATAGTTCCCTTCACCTTTTTCCAATTAAGACCCGGCAACTCCTAGTTTCCTCTCTTATATTCCCCCATTTCGACTACGGTTGTTTAGTGTTGTTTAGTTCTTTCTGGTGATATTGAAGCTAAGCTCAAGCGCGACTCATGAACTGCTTCATAAGATTTATTTTCAGCATTTCCAGAGATTCTTGCATTTCGCACTGCTACGATGAGTTGAAGTGGCTTTTTCCTGTCTATCGCCGCCAATATTTTTTGGCTTCTTTCCTTTTTCAAGTCATCCAGTCTCAAAGGCCTTCCTATATTTTTCAACTTCTTAAGTTTAAATCATCGATACATTCCCGTAATACTAGATCTCGCTCATCCGATCTCTATATTCCCTCTCACCGTACCTCATCCTTTGACAAATCCTTCCTGTTACGTGCTACCTCTCTCTGGAACTCCTTACCATCATCTGTCCGCCATGCTCCTACCCTATCCATCTTTAAATCCCGTCTATTCAGTTATCTCCTTTCTATTCAGCTTCCTCCGAAATTCTAATTGCTTTTAATTTATTCCCTTAATTTCTGCTGTTATTTTTATTTTCACTTTTTGTAAATACTTATTTATTTAGGTATTTACTTTCTTCTTAATCACAGGCCAAACTATTAAGGCCTCTATTTGTACCTGTGTTTATTCTTAGGGGACAATTGTCCCAGAATAATAAATTTCTTTTCTATTCTATTCTATTCAAAAATTTCCCAGTTTGATGGATGTCCTGTTCTCTAATGTTGTAAAAAACAACGTAATAATTAGGTATGGTAACTTCTTCAGTTCTTACATGGTATTGTCCACAACATTAAAAAAAAAAAAAAGAAGTTTATTTATTAAAATTCAAATTCAAAGAAAGTCTAAGAAGTTTTCGTAATGAACTCGTTGTAACTTGAAACAGGTCTTTTCACTGTGGGCGTGCACTTCGTATTATTAGCTTTTTATAAACACATTTATTTTTGGTTAATTAGTTTTTTTTACAAAGGGAGTGTAAACCGGGAGTAATTTGAACGTTGTATTTTCGGATTTCAAGTTTACTTGTTTTATTTTTGCTTTTTGCTCTGCAGTGTTAAAACAAAACTTGTGGAAAAAAAGTAATTAAAGAAATGAACCTAAAAGAAAATTATTCTACTGATGAATAAATATTTTGAAACAAACAAAAATCTGGTAAAAACGAAACCAAAAATCTCTTACCACTTGTGAATTAGAGTAAATGAAAATCTGGCCTTGTACAGGAATTTTTCATGTAGTCCAACTTAATTTCAATTTGCAAATTTTTATTTTTTTTGAAACCCTAAGGGGTGAAATTTTCGAGGGGAAAATCCTGGACTTCAAACTCCTTTCGACCGGGTGTCGAATGGCATGCAAGTCAATATCATGCACTAGGAATCGGGGTGCTCCTAGCTTGCTTTGAACAAGGCGGATCCATGGAGTTTACATAGCTGTTTAGATTCATGTTTCTTCCTGAGGTTTATTGGGTAAAACTTTTAGCTAAAAGGAGGTATATTTTTTTGGGAGGCGGTGATAATATTAGGTTATTTGAAATTAGAAGTTCTCAAAACAAATTCGTATGCTTTTGTGTTTTCTTTTAAACAATATTAACCCTTTTAGTACCGGCGAAAAGAACGTGCCTAAGCGAACAATACCGGGCCGAATCGGCGAATTTGCAGAAGTTTGCGAAAATGCTCGTAAAAACGAAAGTAGAAGTGATATTTACAAAATATAAAAAGCAGCATATTCGGAAATAAAGGGAGAATAAAACGATACGAATTGTGTTTCATTATTTGTTGAAAATCATAAGAATAACATGAACATAAGACTTAACAAAAATCGTACAAAAGTGATTTCTCTTTTTCAAATGGTAATTGCACATAAAAAAAGTCATCATTTGGTCATAGCTCTATATACATCTTTTAGTATAATGTATAGACATTATTATTGTCAATAATTCGCACTAATTCTGCGTCATCCATGTTCGTAACAGGGTATAATTTTTTCAAAAAGGTATCAACAAAACTGACAAAATTTTCTACTGCTAATTGTGTCTCTATGAAAACTTTGACGGTTTATGAATACTGACTGCACGTTAGAAGGATCAAGAAAGACTGAAAAAGATTTTAGGCTTGCCGAGTCGATGCACGCATGCCACTTGAATACTCCGATAACTATCATAAACATCATAAAGATTGCGATTACGGTCCAGAGAAACTATCCCGTGTCGACGAATATCCGAGGGATATCCCGGGTCCCGTTTCTATCTTATCACTCTAACATATACAGACCCGCGGCACTAATCAGCATAAAATATTGTAGAGAGAGCGGAAACGGGCGAGGACGGCCGTACGCCGAAACGGGGGACCCGCTAGTATAGCCCGAGTCAGTGTGACCTGCGAGCCGGAAGTTCGTCACGGTCGTCCTGGTGTCAACCTGGTTGAGAGAGAGACTATTCTTAGTTGCTATTAATACGTATGTGTGTAAAGAGTTTTCGTTTATTTGTAATAAAGTTTCGTTTCGTTTACGTTGGTTTCCTTCCGTACCTTCCCCCTCCCTACAATATAACAAAAAGTTAAATCTAATAACCATTTTTTCACTTGTGTTGCATCGAATATGAACCATTTTAACTTTTTATAAAGTTATTTTGAAACACAGACCTCTTGTGATGAGTACAATAAGGCCCCAACGGAGGCGCAACGATATATCGTCGTTGGTATTTTTGGCAAGTGCACCGATATATCGTCGTTCGGTACTAAAAGGGTTAAACAAAATTGGATATAACAATAATAATTTTGTAATTAGGTTAATATTCTAAAGTTAAATTAAGTATATGTATAGAGAGAACAAAAAATAATTTTATATCTTATATAATTATATTTTAATGTATTTAAATAATATATGGAAAAAGGAAGTATTACCCAGAACTACTTTTTTTATGGCCATAAAAAACTAGAGGATGAACTCAATTACTTTTGTTAGTTTTATTTTCTGAAATGTCCATAAGAAGCTTATAAAATACTGCTTATTACTTCCGTTGAAAGAAGCAGTTTAAAAATATCTGAATAATTTTTTATTTTATTTTAGAACAATCTCAACATTAAATATACAAGATAAACAGGAAAGAGAGAGCTACTTGTTTTATGCGAATCAATACGTGTGATAAGATTGGATAAAGTTCAGTGATATTCTTTTATTTATTTATACTATATTGCATAAAATATATATTGCATTTTAACTATTTATTAGTACAGTGGAGTCTCGGTTATCCGTCTATTCCAATTAACCGTCTCACTGTCCTCAGAATTTAAAAATTACAAAAAACCCAAAAAATAATGAAAGATACCTGACCTTTAAGGCTTAAGCGTATAAACGTATAAAATATGTATACCAGTTAATACAAAGTTTTATACACGTTAAACAAAAGAATCTGGAAATTTTCCTGTTTTTTTTCCATTATCCGTCTATTCGACTATCCGTCACGTGTCCGGTCCCGGTCATGACGGTTAACCGAGACTCCACTGTATTCAGATTCGTTACACTTTCTTTCTTTTTTTTAAACTGGTTGAACTGACTCTTGTTCAGGGATAATGCGTCTATAAATCTACCTACGAATATTTGTCTTGATCAAGTTTAAAACAGTTTGCAAGGTTAAAAATCCAACATTCACATGGCTTGTTCACACTTCAATTCTTTTTTCATCAAGCTAAGATTTTTTTTTTTTTTTTATCTTACGGTTGAGGAGGAGAAATTTTCTGATACTGTAGGGTCCTTTAAAGAAGAATACAGTCCCCATTAAGTTGGCGAGGGAAATTAGCCTATTTCTTCTTTGCCTTATGAAAAAAAATTAACTTTACTAAAGTTGCGATTCTGTCAACCGATCTCATTCAAGATCAGAATTTCGACCAAGAATTTAATTCTTGACATTCGAATCAGACTCAACAAGATTTAAGTTTAACGTTACTCTTCCTCCAATATAACATTAGAAAATATTCTTATGAGAAAGATTTGCACATATATAATGTGTGTAAGCGCGTGAGGCTTACACCCAGATGCAGAGAGGAAAGCGAGCGTAAACGCAGGTTAAGAATCGATGAGTGCCCGAGTTGACACCGCGACAAAGTAACGCAAATAAGATAAATGAAATACTTAGAAGAAATATAGAAAAGAGAAGGGTAAGGATGCACTTACCTTTGAGGTAATGTAGATGAAGGTAATTCAGTCTCAGCTTGATGATGAAGATGATGCAGTTGAGGGGATGGCAAAGGAAGAAAACGGAGGAAAGGGGTGTGCTTGTTTGAATGTGTATTGAGTGTGTGTGCGTGTGGTTTCAGCACAGAGATGTGGAGGGGGAAGTAAGGGTCAAATAGGCGGAAACAGACCAGAAGTAATCCGTAGAAGGTTTCTAGGAAGCGAAGATGGCTAGCGGTACAAGGGAAGGCGGAGCCGGTATAGAGCCCAGAAGTGCGAGAAGCGGCCGGTGATGATGTGTTGAAGCGGAAGTGCGGTACCAGTACTTGAAGCGAACAGCTGGAGCTGGCTGGCAGAACAGTGCTGTTGAGCGGGGCAATATGCAGAACGGCGGAAGCGCACTAGATGCGTTGTAAAGCAGGTACAGAGGCACATACAAACTATCTTGATCAGTGTCAAAGGCGTACTGAACTACAGCAGACGGAAAAACCCCACGGTTAAGAGAGAATAGAGAAGGGGAAGGTTGAAACCATGGGAACTGAGAAATAAACAAAACCACAAAATAGCAGAAAAATAAGATTTGGCGGCGACAACAAAGGAAAGATTAACGAAAAAATAACGCGTACGACGAGAATTGGAATAAGGAGAGAGAGAGAGCAATAGAAAAAGGCGAGATGGAGAACTGTCAAACGGTACCGCCGAGAAAGGATGGTACGCGGCTTAACAATGTGGAAAACCTAGTTTTAAAGAAATTCAATAGAATTATCTTGAAAAGAAATCCAAATAATACGAATATCAATTCAATGATGCTAAAATTCCGGTTATGATAATGTTGTGTTTCGCTTGTTGGCTTCTAATCCAAATTTTAATTATGAAGTTTCTGAGTAAATTAGAACATAATCACAATGCGTAAAAATCACTTTTCCTAATCAGAATAGTGAACTGGTCTTCTGAAAGAAAGCAATATTTTCTCATAGTAAGCATACAGAAAAGTCAAAATTCATTACGAACAAGATATTTAAATATTCTACTTATTAAGCATTATATCTAATATTTAAAAATTACAGCTTGAAAAAGAGATAAAAGAAAATTGAATCAAGTCCTAGAAAACTTTAATGAGCTAGTTTAAATGTAAATTTTGATACTTGAGTGCGAATAAATTTCTCTATGAATAATATTTAAATTTACAAAGAAAGTTGAAAGCGGTTTGTTGGAAACACGAACTGCTTTTTTTTTCTTTTTTTTTTTTATTGAAAATGCCATTTAAAGAAAAACTTTTCAACTTTTCCCAGCTTATCCTTCTTTAATCATTTTTTTTTTTGCGTTCCTAAAAATATAATGATAAGTTGCCGTCCATGGAAAATTATAATACTGTTCCAGATGGTAAAATAAAGTAAAATATTTTAAGTTTTACGCCATAGTCTGAGGTTACAAAAATTTTTTAGTCGATTTTTGAGTAACCAAGGTAGTTCGCAGTCAATTAACTCAATACGGTGCCATCAAAGGTGCACAACTAGATTTTGGTGAAAATCTCTTAACCTGAAATACCACTTTCCAATGAATTTATTTTCCACAGTTCTCTAGTTTTTCATCAATGCTTGCTAGTACTATTTTCTTTTAACTTGGTTGTTGAAAAGCCAGACATAAACATGCATATATATGTCGTTTACATATTTTTCTTTTCTTTGTCTCTCCTTTTATTTTTTGAACTCGAATATTGTTGTGAAGGTCTAGAAATAATGTTGATATTATTTGACTGCCGGTAGTTTCATTAGGATGTGTGAGATCTTCAGTTACAGATCAATGCTTGTGTAACCTCTTCATCTAAAACGTTTGATATAAAGTGGCTATCAGATTGCCCAGTATTCTTGATTGGGATTTGTGTTAGTTATGTAATTAATTGAGATAGAAGCTTCGATTGTTTGTGAGTGTTCTTATCATTTTTAAATATGTTTCTTGTGTTATTGGTTCATTAAGCTAGAATTGTGGGTGAGCAATGTACGTTGGTTAAGTTTTATGGCGTGAAGTGCTAAGCACCTAAATTTGGTTATGCAATACATTTTTTTGTATAACAGAAGAATAATGAATATTTCCATAGAGCAATATAAATATTGCTTATGTGCTAGAAAAGGTGCCAGGGAGAAAGAAAAATCTAATGAATACCTAATTTAAAGGTAAATTACCTTACATGTTAAAATGAGCCAAGCATGTAGACAATTTCTTTTCTAGGGCCCCTTAAAAGGTTATGAATTATTTATTGAAATATATCACAAGCAGGTGTTCCAACATTTGAGAGGCAGCATAAAGGCGCGCTATAAAAGAATGCGCTGTGAAATTACAACAGCACTGTGGCCATATATTTGCGCCGCTGTCCGACCGAGTTCGCTAGGCAAGAGTGCTACATTTTTTGCCTTCCTCAGACTGCCTGGCTATTCCGTGGAATTGGAAGAGGAGTCGGTCCTGACTCTGCTGCAGCCGCAGCCCATGATAGCTACCCAGACCATGAAGCAAGTAGGCAATATATATTATTGTCTCGTCGGAATTTTGTTTTATGATTTATTTTTTACTGTAATTATTTATAGTAAAATTTATAAATAATTTATAGTAAATTATTTATATTTACTATAATTTTTGTATCAGTTTGTGACTAATTCAACATAAAATAAAGAATTAATTTTTATTTAACGATTTTTAGAATCTGATTAATTTTTTTTATGCATCCGTGGTATATGATTTTGAAGAACTTACTAGAGAATGAATTAGGAATAATATCATTACGTGTTACACTGCGATTCGTTTACGATGTAAATTAACATCAGTGAACACGTACAAGATCCTGGCTCTGAGTGTGGACTGCCGGCCATCAGATATCCTGGCTGATAGAACAAACACAGGCTATCCTCTACCAGGCCCATGCTATGCATGTGTTTCTTTAATTTACAGAGAGCCAATCAAAAGGCCACTACAAGATACCTAAATAGCATGATGGATAGAAGGGTTAAACAATAACAAGAAAAGGATTTGAAGCATCTCAATTGATTACTTATGTGCCTTATTTAAAGAAAGTTTGTCTCATTCCCTAAAATGCCCTTTTTCTGTTCAAAACCCCTTATTTTCTCCAGAGCTTTAGCTTTTAGAAACGGGTGTCGCAAACTAGTTGAGCTTTGTGTAGCAGTTGAATAGAATGGACCGTGTTGAGTGGGTATACATTTTATATATTAAAACTGTCCGGTAGGACAGTTGTATAAGGGTTGACCATCAAAAACTGCACGAAAAAGCGTAACGTTGAAAAACACCCAACTTTGACAATTTTTTTCTCTTTTTCTATAAAAGATAAAATTCCCAAATTTTCTTTAAATCTTACTCCAAACCCTCCTTCATAACTGTAATTTTTTTGCAACCACCCAGATCTAATAGGTTTCGAGAAAAAAGTTGCCGAAAATGAGCAAAAACCGCTTTTTCAAAAAATGTTCTTGTTCTTGTTCTTCTTCTTGTTCTTGTTCTTGTTCTTGTTCTTGTTG